>NC_141689.1:1033379743-1038179743 GCF_964263255.1 Lissotriton vulgaris
GAGGGCATGCAGCTTCATTTTTGCAGCGCTGTTGAAGCAGTGCCTAAAACTCATCTTGGTGTTTCAAAGTGAGGGGATTACCACCTGTATGTAGCATGAGGGCGTTCAGGGCTTCAAGCATGTGCAGGATGTTGTAACACACGTTTAAACTCACAGCAAAGGAAAACAGCTGATAACGATCACATTAAATGTATTTCACTGTACGCATCAACCAGGTATTGCAGTACCTCAAGAAATGGTGCACTTCCCCACCTGGGGAAAACAATGTTGTTCAAAGAAAGACAAGAAAACAAAAGTAGAGCTTCACTGGCAAACTCTGTAAAGTCGCACTAATGTGTGCGAGACTCACTCCGTCCGCTGGAAATACACATACCTGCTAGACAATGTGCATGGCATCCCAGTGCAAAGAAACAGGGCGCCGAGTCAGCCATTACCCACCCGTCCCTGAATGGTGGCTGCAGCAGCCCTGCTGTAGAAGATGGCAGCACCGGGCGCAAGGGGTAGTGGGAAGGGCTGTATGTTTCAGGTTTCAGATTTGTTTTATATTATGCTCGATGGCAGAACAGCATTTCAAATAAACAAATCTTGCAGCCCTCGCGCATGATATAATTAAACAACAGTCAGAAATATTTGATGGGCGGGAGGTGGAGGTGGGGCGATAGATGGGAGCCGAAGGTAATTCACACCAAAGAGTGAGCCAGAAATAAATAATAAGCAAGTGGGAGGAGGAAAAGGCAGCTGCAGCCCAAAGAGAGGGTGTGTTGGGGAAGTGCGGTAGGGGAAGGGCATAGCTGTCATACCTGCAACTCCAGCTACAATGAAGAATTATTAAGAAAAGAGTGCTCAGAAACTGAAAATAAAACCTACCGTAAGGTCCCATGTAACAGGGGCAGTCCTCATGAGGGTTTACAAAAGTAGAAAAGTAGGTTCCTAGGGATATTAACCAATGAAAAGCAGGCCTTTAGGAAGGACAGTAAAAGGAGCCAATTAAAAACTAGGGCAGACATGCATGAAAATCCACCATTTTAGTAAGGTGTA
Source organism: Lissotriton vulgaris (assembly GCF_964263255.1). Classification (NCBI taxonomy): domain Eukaryota; kingdom Metazoa; phylum Chordata; class Amphibia; order Caudata; family Salamandridae; genus Lissotriton; species Lissotriton vulgaris. The sequence goes on from NC_141689.1 coordinate 1,033,380,782, forward strand.
TGTAGGAAGGAAAAAGTGTTTTCGATATAAAGAAAAAAAAAATATTTTTAAAATGTAATATTTTTCAATCTTTGTATTTTCTTTAATGTAAGGGTTCTAGAGGAGCAGATTTAAGAAAAACAAATGTACTTGACAAATGCATGTGAATAGAATGAATTTGGCAGAAGCATCATCCAAAGATCATAAGTAATGTGTATATGCCTAGGATATTGTGAATTAAATCGTAAATCTCTGTAATGCATAGGCATAGAGCAATCTATCTGGAGATGTACAGTTTCTTTGTGAGTCAGAACTTAAATGTTCGTGTGAATGCAACCTCACACATACAGAAACATGCACATGAAGAATGCCACATATAAATACCCCAATTTTCTACTCTGCAAGTCAAGCCTTATTTGGAAATGAAGATGAGTGCTTGGCTAATCAGTCCTTAATAAACTGCGCTCTTCTGCAACATATACTGGTGCACTACAGTTCAGTAGCGGCCCTTGGTGGCAGTACTGCTGGGCACTGACGTGTGGACGGGCAGGGTGGAGGGTAGTAAACTCCGGAATACGGCCGTATTTGGTGATGCAGCGCACACAACGAAATGCCCTGCATCGCATGGGGCGATGAAGCGCGCACAACGAAATTTGTTTTATTTATTTGTGTACTTTCCTCTGTGCGGCCGTATTCCGGAGTTTACTACCCCCCACCCTGCCCCGCCCCGCCCCACGTCAGCGCCCAGCAGCACTCCTACCACGGGCCGCTACTGCTACAGTTGTTCACGTTCACAGCTGCAATCTCTATATGTGGTTATTTCCTAGCCTCTCAGAACAACACTGTTCTACCCTTAGTTCTTTCTTTTAGCTTGCCATCTAAAATTCATAATCTCTGATCTTTCCTTCCGTTTCTATGTCAAAAATACTCAGAACTTGCTTAATGTTCTGTGTCCATGTGTTCTATGTGTGTCGAATTGAAGCTTTGTAACACCAAGGGCACTAGATTGATCAGGTATGATTATTTTGGTTACAAAAGTAATATACTGGAAATCTGTAAAAATATTGATTTTCTACCAAGAATAGTCATTTAGGGGCAGTCTGTGGCTCAGTGGTTAGAGGCTGCAGACCCGGAAGCTGAGATCGGCTCGGGACCAGGGTTCAATTCCCAACGCGGCAGGGTCTTGGGTCAATGTCCGCGGACTCGATAATTCTCGCCTCGGGGCCTACTCTAACCTTGGGCTCCACTCTGCAACTCTGGGCAATAGCTTGCTTAATCTTCACAACTGCCCCTTCAACGCCGGGGATGCCTGGTCTCACCTTGGGGGTGCCCTTGAGGGACCATCTCACAGGGAAAGCCAGGACGGGTTCCCCAGCGGTATACAGCGCCGGGACACCCCGGTGTGGGTAGCTGTGCGCTTTACAAGTATACCACATTTACATTTATATGTGGTTGCCGAGCTTCCACAATGCAAGTCAGCAGTGCAAGAAGCAGGTGGTCACGCTAGGGAGTGGTAGAGTTTCCTCTGGAATTTTTATTTCATTTATTTAGAAGGTTTTATATAGCACAAACATGACCCCTGCGGGTATCGCAGCGCTTTACACATGTAGAGAGGTCTTTTGTGTCTGGGAGACATCTGAAAGGAAAGCTAAAGTAGTCAACAAAGTTGGCAATCTGAAAGTGGCACTTAACAACATGACCAGCGTTTCCCCACTTTCTTCTAAATTTTGTATCAGTAACAAAATTACAGAAGGCAGTTCTGATCATGATAGACAGCAACACCATTTAACCACATATCTAATAAATGTAATACACACTGCAGATATAAGCGTTGCACTTCTTGCCTGTGAAGCCCAGCTCATAAAATGAGATATTGTCCTTCCTTGAGCCCACTCCATCTCAAGAACCAGTTTTGTAGGAAATCACACACACATTTGGAAGTCATGCCTGGTGTTATTTTAACATTTGTATGGGTGAATTAGTAGCATTGACTTTAATCCTAAATCTGGAGGAGAAAAATGTTCATCTGTTCTTTTTTTCAGTCTTTTGTTTCTATCTCTGCAATTTCTTCTACTCTTTCTCTTTTCCTCCAGAGGCGAGGGGGAAAGGAATCCCTTATTGCTCCCCCGGGAAGGAACGTGAGTTCTGATTTTTTCTTTTTCACATTTACGTCGCCCGGGGTGGTGAGTTCACGGGCCTAACTTTCAAGGTATGGTCATATTTATATATTTTTTGCTTTCAGCTTATCATTGCAGCAAATAAAGTGCTAAATCCTCGCACTATTGAGGATGTCAATTAGATGGACTGCAGCAAGTTCAGTACAGTGTCTTTATGAATGATATGTTATAATATTGGTAGATTAATTACATACCATATTCCATCTTCATCTGCTTCAGAGGCCTGGAAGCCCCAAAACGTACAGCTCATGCCTCTTTCACTGATCTATCAATCAGTCAATCAATCAATCAAAATAAGCTTTATTCGAAATCACGTAGTGAATCATAAAAGCTACAAAATACATCCATATCAAAATTTTAAAACAATTTAAAGCTAAGACAGAAATCTTAAAAACACCCGTAAGTAAAAACAATCGTCCCCAGCAGGGTCAATAACGTTTCTACAACTGCTTCCTATACTTAATAATGGCCAGCAGGAACCGGGACATTAGAGCAAATATATACAAGTTAGGCAGCATTTGCAAATACATAAAAGCTGGTCGACATGGCACTGATCTATCATGATCTACCTCTTATTAGACGTGTAACAAGACTTCCCAAAATAGGACAACATTGAAACCTATTTGAATGTCAGGTGGTTTTTCAATCATCTGTACAGAAGGGGGAGTAGAGTTCCGCAGTAGGGTGGGCAGCATTGTTGATGGCATTGGCCGTGTCCCTGTCTATCAAGTCATGGAATAGCCAGCAGACCAGCCCAGAAGCAGAGTAGGTGTTTTGCCTAGTATGAGATCTCTTATGTAGTTAGAACTAGTCCATGTCCTATATCTGTAACAGGTTGATTTTGTTACATGTTTTGAGTCTCTTCACTACCGGAGCAGAGATGGTGTTTTCTTCATTGATTCTATCCAGCCGAAAGACTAGGAGGTCACAAAAATGTGTACCTAACACCAGCACCATCGCTTTTGAGCCGGTCTACTGCACCTTTTCTTACATCCAACATTGAATGAATTGTCTACAACTTTCTGAGGTTACTACCAGAAGCAAGCATGCTACATTTGTAATGCCATTCAATTCTTTGGATGATCACATATAATGGGTGTATATACATTTTGTAGAGAGGACTGAAAGGAAAGTAAAACATATTGTGATGTGCTGATGAGATGTATTTCCTTTTTGCTGTCATATGTGGATGGATGAAGCCAGTGTTACTTGTGTGAAATAGTTCTCCTCGAATGTGAAAGTGAAGGAGTGCTGAGTCAGGTTGAGCTTGTTTTAAAGAGGTCAGCCGCAGAATCTCTGAAGAGAGCATCTTCTGAATAATTAGACATGCCAAGCCTTTCAAGGGGATTCTCTCTCATTGACTTCAGATTGACTATCCGAGGCTGCTATAGAAATGCGATCCTGAAGTAGACATTATTGTAACACAACCTACCTCCACTTCCTCCATGGAGAGGGTGATCTGGCCTCATATGACCCCAGTAACAATCAACAAATTAACAAGTAGGTACTAGAATCAAAAGTGCCAGAGATCAATCTAAAATGTCTATCAAAGGGAGAGCTTGATAGAAAGAAACACATTGAAGCCTAAGATGTCTCCAGATGGATTCATTCGGAGCACAAAACAGAAAGGATAACAAAAAACAAATTCTAACACTCTCCAAGGAAGGCTCCAATGGTTAAAAAACCTTAAAAAATGTGTAAAACTATATTATTGTAATATAAATCTGCTAAAAGAAAATCAATACATTCGCTGTATCCAGTAATCACTTTTGCACATAATTTTATATATTAGTTTGCACAGCAATTTGCAGTAATGTATATTATCTATTTAACCTGAGGCTCATTAATCACCAAGCATTATTTTAGCAATTAATCTTCAAAAGTGGATTATGATAAGACAGCATTGGTTTGAATTAACAAGTTTCAAATATTATAATGACTGTTTTAGTTGTACTCAGAAATAAACAAAAAAGAAACTTTCAATGTCTCACAAATTGTGCACACCAAGGTAATCTCTACTTTAATTTATACCAATGTCCTAAGATAGTCAAGAAAGACCCCCCTAAAATAGAGAAATAACCAAGACATGTTGAGGCAGTCGGTTTTTCACATATATGTCTTTTTTATATCAGGTTTTCTTTTCTTTTTAATGATATACATATGCAACAAGTATTCTATTGTTTATCATCTTCTTATGCTTTTCTCTGTCACATTGGCTACGGTTAAGAGATTTGAAGGTATTATGCACCTCCAAGCGTCCAGAATAATCTAGAATTCTTGCGCCATCTTACTGGTCCCATACCTCGTATATGGACCACTAATTCAGCCTCCTTGGAGTACAGCTCCATGAGGAACCTTGAAATGTTGCCATGCCCAAGAAGATGATGGTTTGTTTGGGTGGGGAGCAGTGCTGATTGCTGTATTTAGGCTACTTTGCAGCCTGAGTACATCTTAAATCCAACAGGAGTGCTGGCGGTATGTGGCCTACGTACATCTGCCTGTCAGAACTATTGCCATCAGTACCTTCTGCTTCCTGCCACTTCTTTCTCCCCTCCTGTGGTTCCCCCACCTGCTTGGTCCCCTGCTCCTCCTATCTCCCCCGCCTGCTCTTTTCCCTCTTCATTCCTCTTTCAAGAGGCACCTCCTCCGCTAGGGCAGAGGAGCGTCTCCCAACTGCTTTTAAGCAGTGAGAAACATAAAATGACAATAACTTGGAGTTGTCATTTTACGTTTCCTGTCCTGCTGCTTTGCGGCAGGTGGTTGGGCGGGGCTGCTCTGCTTACGGAGCAGGGCAGGGGTGCAGTGGTTTGCCCACTCCTAAGTGTGCAATGACTGTTTGGTCGGCCCTCTCGGGCCATCCAAAGCAGTCAGGCACACTTCCCTGGAGAACATGCCCACCCCTCCAGCCCCTGGCTGATTACAACGCTGCATTGCATTGTTGTGATTGGCTTAGGGGAGGGCTCCTGGCTGCCTGCTTCCTGCCGAAAGCAGGAGAGCAAGAGTAGAGAAGGCACAGGACCTGACCTCGACGTAAGTTTAAAAACATTTTTTATTTCCGATCACCCCACGCTCGTCACAAGCCCTCCCCCCCCCCCCCCCCCCCTGCAAAACATGCCGGTCGCTACAGCCTCTTTCTGCTAACACTCCTATGCCACCACCACAGAAGTTGGCCTAACAGCAGCCAAAGAAGCAGCCTACTATGTCCCCTTCAGGAAGGTTGTTAGCTGTTCTGCAGCCTCCTCACAGTCTATGCAGGAGGAGGGCATCAACACCCATACCTTGCCATCTCAACTTTGCTGTAGTCACTGAGATTCACATGATATCCTCCTAATTGTTATAGGTGGATTAATGGGGCAATAGTGTTCAGTGGTACAGAGCAGAAAGCTTGCACTCTTCAACTCCACTATGTATCAGTATCTGCATTTGACTGTAGAACCATATGGTTTCGCGTTGATCCTGACGAAACGGGAAATGATAGGGGCTCCTTTGGAGAATGATCCAGGAAAACCATCTGTTTCTTAGAAGTACCCCGAAGTGATCATAACATTTAATCTCAGTTGCCACTGTGGGCTTCAGTTTCTTTAACAGTTGTATTGCTAATCTCAAGCTGATTGTACAGATCACCTAATTACTAAACATCGCCAATGTATGTTGGAGAGTCAAGGTTGAGGGAATAAACTAAGCATCAAATGTAAACTCATTCTTAGTGGTAGCACACATAATTGAAAGAAGTTCAACATATTTATGTGGTTGTTTTTTTTATTTTTGAGGTTTAGGACGATTTTGTTGTTTAAATGTCTTTGTAGCTCAATTAATTCTGATTAAGGAATTAGAAAATGAACAGAACCAATCCTCATTAGTAGATCCTTGGACCTTCCATCCCAAACTGAATGGAAATTGTATAATATCACACAGCGCAAGCGTGTGCGTTTGAGGAATGGTCCTACTCAGCGAACTTCCAAACATGTACCGAAATGCGTCAAGCGAGCTGAGAACTTTTAGCCAGAGATTTTGGTGATTGAACATGCTTGACAATGCAGTTGTGCCCCTGCCTGCTCTCTACCACCGCCCACGTTTCATCATTCACTCATTATACGCTTATTTCAGGACTTTCATTCTGGCTATTTGTCATTTGTTGCGTCAGAACGAGAGAATGTTTTTTCTTGTCAGTAGGATTTTAAGAAGCAAAATTGTCAGCTAAACAAAATTTTCAATCTATATGAATATGAAGACTCTTTTAAATGTGTGATGGGAATATGAAGGGGTAGGAAACATTAAGCATGGTGCTACCATTCAGGTTCATACCACAGGTACATTGATTTATATATGAATCCCACTGGTTTTCATGCAGTCTGCTGGTTTGTATACAATAACACTCAATAGGTTGGCAAATACATAGGTAAACACTGGTTTAAGGTGTGTGGTATTTAAACCTATCATACTGATATATATCAAGTGCACAATGCAGTGTCCATTTAGTGCATTAACATTAACATTAACATGTGTGGCATAGTGGTGCACGCAATGTATTGGTTTGCAGGCAATATGCTCTATTGATTTGCCTGCGAAATGTACAGGATCATATGTGACAGTTGCTGTTTCCATGCACATCTCACTGCTGTGCATGCTAACACACTAGTTCTAAATATGTAAACTACTTATTTACAGGAATTATATTTTGGTTTGTTCTCATAGTGCACTGGTTGCATGCAAAGCACACTGGTGTGCATGTATGTTATAATGATCTGCATAAGTAACTCACAAACGGACATGTTTACTTTTCTGGTTCACGTAGATACTATATTGGCCAACTCATGTAAAATGCTGGTTTGCACAGGTAATATATTGATGTAGATATGCAGCCTTTTGGTTTGCATAGTCAGATGTTGTACTGGTCACTTGCATAACCTGTTGTTTTGCATGTGTACTATACGTATTTGCATGCATAATGTACTGGGAGACATGCATCCTTGTATGGCTCCCATGCATAGCTAATTGGCTAGAAAGCATAACATTCTTGCTTGTATAAATAAATACAGTATTGTGTGGGCATTAAACAAAGTACATATATTTTGTACTCCCCTTCCATAACATTTGTTGTGTTTACCAATCACTCTGGTTTATCAGCATCACACGCCTGAGTTTGAATGGAGTTTACAATGAAGCATGTGACTGAGACCCAGTTTGCTTGTCCTACACTATGGTTTGACTCAACATATGTCAGGGGTGGGGAAGCAGAAACAATAACAGGGGACACAAGGTGTCTGGGAGCTGAAGGCTCTGTGTTCTCGTGTTATACATTTTGGTTTGTTTTAGTGTATCCATTTGAGGAAGATTAAGCAGATTGCAAAATGTGTAGAATTTAAACATATATTCGTACTATTTTCAGTAGTATTGAATCTAGTTGTAAGGGAGGTTGTGCTTAGAAAGCAGCTTCAAATTGCTTACACATTCGAAATGTTGGTATAAAAAATAAATGTCAGGGCTTACAACGGTTCCTTATCAGCTCTGGTAAATGTCTTCATTTTATAAAAACATCTCATGGTATTTTTTTAGGTCCGTATAGCATACTCTTAGAGTATCATTTATTTGATTTTAGGGAACATCAGGCCTCACATTATTTTTTGGTTAGAAAAAACACGTTTTTTAAAGAAATGGCTGTTCTTTTTTATTTAATTATACTGTGTGCAGTTCATGTGCTTTTTCACCACCTGTGCTGCCAGAATTGGTTTTGCAGGACATTTATCAATGGAAAACCTAGATGTAGATAATGTTATGCTTTCCATTTTTTGCTTCTGCAAAACAATTCTTCTGAAAGCATTTCAGTGGATAATTAGACCATGTAACCCTTTCGTAGACTAAGTATTAATTATTTCCACGTTATTGTGCTGGTATTGGTATTACAAAAATAAAAAATAAACACCTTTGACTGTATTCCAACCACATTATCACTTTAAAACAGTTTTCTCTTAGTTGCCTGCTTCTAAAATTCACAGACAGCATTCCATTCTCATAGGCAAACTTGAACCTTACGAAAAGATTGCCATACACATGAAGCAACCCCTTATTTTCTAAAATAGGGGACTGATTTCAAGTTGGATGGTTAATGTAATCCATGATATGTAAAGAAAATGTTAAGCCCACCACTAGAGATGTGTCCACCAGTGGAAGATCTAGTCGGGGAATTATCCCTGTCATGCTAACAGTACATTGGCAGTAATTCTGCCTGTGGATTCTTCTACGGCTAACAAACTTGCTTAGCAAGAAATACCATTTATCCCAAAAATATGTGGGCTCACTATTATCACACACTCAATGCAGAAGTCCACATTACCAGTGCTATGGTGCAAGGGGTGTTAGTCCATATAGCCAAACTTAATGATACCAAGGGTCCTGTTAATTTGGTGGGGCTCGGGGGTAGGGGGGGGGGGGCAGGGGTGCTGAGTTAATGGGGTGTGCAATTTAAACCACACAAAGTCCCTAAGGAATGTGGAATGACCCAGGGAATCAGTAACTCAGGGTCCAATTCCCCCAGTAATTCTGCATTGTCGATGACCAAGTCCTCCAGAGATCTCAACTGCTTTCAGCAGCTGAATTCTCTGTGGGAAACATGACATGAGTGTGGTATTTATATGGACCATGTAATTCCCAATGAGCAATTCATTCTATTACCATCCACGTTAGTAATTCCAGGGCATTCATAATCAGGTCCTCAAACTTTGTTGATTCTCCAACAGTAGTTCTAAACTGACCAAAACTCGCAGTGTCTGCAACCCTTCTCAAAAAAAAGTTCCACAGTGTCAATATAAAGTATTTTTTCTTTAATCTTTCTAGTCACTTCCTTGCTCCAGGGGGAAGAGAAACCTCTCATAAACAAAGAGTGTCCTACCTTCTCAGCGGTGCGCCTGGTGAATGGATTCCAGCTCAGGGATTGTAGCAGGACCATAATGTTCATGAATAAATTCACTCATTAGATATTAGTAATTATAACTAAGCTGAGCAGTGCTACCGTGGCATAGGAGCTGACTCGGAATTGTCTAAATTAATCAGATTTCCACCATCCCTGCAGAACTATTCGTATATAGCTCCACCCAATTTTCCCCCAATCAGTGGTAGGAAAAGCATGGGTGTATTTTGTGCACCCAAGGATGACTTATCTCCTTTGAGAGGGAGACACTTCCTTCATTTCATAATTCCCTGAAGTCCAGTGGGATTTTTCTAACCATGGGGCTCATTGGAAGTGCTTGTCCAATTGGCCCTCCATGTGCAAAGAAAGTCTGGTGGTTATGTTAGTCCTGGGGCTTTTGGTCTCTATGCAAGGGAACCTACTTTTCCCATTTCCATTTTTCCTTGCATCCGTAACGCTTTTTGCACCCCTTAAACATCGATTTGTGGGTGCCAAGAGGTGGGAAAAGCCCACTGAACACACTGAAATATTCAAATATTTCTGCTTGGAATTTGTGGTCCTCCTACAATCCCTGAGCATGTTTTCCACTTGAATGAGAGAACTTTTCTTGAAGGAGCAGTCTGCCTGGAATTCATCAACTATGGCCCATCTCTTAGGCACAGAGAGGTAGATAAACCACCATGCTACCTAGTGGGCTGTCTACTCCTGGAGGAGAGTGCAATTAATTGTTGGGTTAGGACCTGATTTACCTCCTCATACCCTGTGCCAAAGGGCTGTTCCTCAAATTAAAGGTCACTAGTCCCAGTCTGAAACATGCTTGGGGATTGCAGCAGGAGTGACAAGCCCTAGCAGAAATCCTTTTCACTGCACACCATAGGTTATCTCACACAAACCAATGACCTGATTGATGTGTCAATTGGGTCCTAATGTAATAATAAACGTATTGATACCAGATATAGATACTGGTAAACTACAATGCCACATTATGCTAAGACTTCTCACTCTAATGTTAGGACAGATTGGTGTTAGCAACATGCTTGTAAGAGACTGACTTCCTTGCCCCTCTTCCCTCTTTGTAGCCTCTAGCAAGGATATCATGTGTTATTTCTGTACTAGTGCCTCCCTCTGGATATTCAGGATCCAATCAAGCCAACTCAGTTGATGAACATCGTTTATCTAGAAATAATATTTTGAGGTTATTAAAATATGATTAAGTATTCTATGCTTCCACATGGACAATCAATTGTTTAAAAAAAAAAAACCAGGAAAACATATTCAAGATATTAAAGTACAAACAAATAGATGAAAGGTCACATATATACAAAACCCACCACATAAGACTTACACGTCTCTGATATATTTGAGTCCACAAAAGGTCCTATGTGGAGAGCAATACAACTCAGAGTAACAACCCAAATCTTAATAGTAAAAATACAAGTGATTGTAATACAATAAAATAATTCTACTTTGTATGAGCTGATGTGTGTAAACTGTCAACGGTTTGATCTTTAAACGGCAAACATTCATGAGACCATCTTCTTGACTATATTTGTTTAGAAGGACCCTTAGAAAGAAGAATTGAAAAACACTTTATTCACTATTTCTCAAAATCAGTGCACTGAAAAACCATGTGTGTGTGTGGGTCACTGCATCCACACTGTACAACTCACAACATAAAAAGTGGGTCATGTGAAGTGTACAGTGGCACACAAGGCCATGCACCTCTGAATGTTTTTAATGGAGAGTTATTGATTCAAGGGTGGCGAGCAAGCGCCTGACCAACATTTGTGAATCTATTTACATGCATATTGTGCTTGCATACAATACATAGCTATTGTTTATTATTACATTATGGGATTCTTGGAAAATCCGACAGTAGTAAATTGTATTTTATATAATAAACCACTTACATCTAGTGAATAGAAACTTCGATGTAGACAATACCTACAAGTCCAATTCAACCTACTTTAAATCTGTAAATCTGTGTAGTATGAAAAATGTATGTAAGCCAATACTTCCATAGCTACATGCTTAGATGTGGGCTTACCAAGAAGTAAAGTAATACCCAATTTTATAGTGCTGAATTGATGTAGAGATACTTCAGTTAATATACAAATTAAATGTGTGGGCAGTCCCCAGCTTCAGGAACAATTTCTGGAAACAAAAGTGCAAACAAATAGGCAAAGAAAGACACATAAATATAGACTGCAACGCCTAATTTATTGTAAAAATGAGCCTAGCACGAATAGCGAGTGGTATAAATTCACCCTACAGTTGCGTCGTCAAAGGCCACTATCTGCAATTGGGGAGTACCCGGAAGTGAATCCTGAAAAGAGGAAGTGAATCAAACGTAGAAAGCTCCACCATCTTGTAGCGGTGTTGAGAGAACTTACACCTTCCAATTAAAAGCCCTTTGAAATACTGGCAAAATAATATTGTAAAAATATATAGGTAAACTGAATCCATAAAACCTAATCACAAACCAAAATACCTTTTAACAGAGCAAAATTTAAATACATTCCAGGGAATACATCCTCGAGGATTAGGACAATGAAGGAAAGCGAAAAACTGGTTCCTTCATTTTGGAGTGGTGTCATCTTGCCAAATTAGAAAGATGTCGGGAGGAAAAAAGGAAGAATTATTAATCAGCAAACGTCTATTATGGGAAAAAACCCTGATTAACATAAGAGGATCCTAGCCTATTTAAGGCAGCCATATATAAACCACAAGAATTGTCTCAACAGTTCTAAAGTGTATCAACAGAATTACAATACGGCCAGTAAAAACCACTCTACTGAGGCATTAAGTCCTTTAGTGTATGTGTTCACCTGCCAAATCCTTTAGTTCTCGCCAAGTGTCAACAGGAATACCCGGTCACTTATCTGTGTGGAACATTTGATGATTTCAAGCACGCACCACTTCGTTTCATTGCATTGTTGACCACAGGCTATGTAATGTTCAACAAGAGGTGCGTTTTCCATGTTGCATTGATTGATTTTGTAGTATTCTGAGTTGGAATTCCTGTATTGCTTTTCCAATGTAGTGAGAACTCCTAGGGCATTCTATAAAATACATTACATTTTTGGTTGCACAATTGGACCTGTGTCACACGACCTTTTGTGAATTCAAACATATCAGACACTTGTAAGTCTTATCAGGTAGCTTTTTGTACATATGTGACCTTTCATCTATTTCTTTGCGCTTCCTTGTCTCGTATAGAATGTATCCATACATGTTTTCCTGTTTTTATGAAAACTATTGATTTTTCACACAACAGCACAGTGTACTTACCTATTTTTTTCTATGCCCTTAAAAGATTTTTTTCTTCCAAAAATTATATCCATCAATTGAGTTGGCTTGATTTGATCCTGAATGGCCAATCTAAAACTTGTAACAAACAATTAATTTAAAATAATAACCAACAAAACACCGCCACTACTTGAATATCAACACCAATACCACATCACCACCAATAGCAGACCACAAACCCCACACTACTACCAATTCCATCACCACCAAAGCACTCCATCAACAATACCAACACCACCATCAATACAACAACTGCCACCAGTACTGCCACCTGTGCCTCCACCTCCATTACCACTAATGCCAACACCACCAAGAGCCACCACGAATACCACCAATAGCAATATCACAATGCCACCATTATTACTACCACTAGGAACACAGCCAACATTACCACTCCCACAACTATTACCACAGCTACCTTCACTATCAGATTGCCTGCTATTTTCTTTACTGAGTCCTCCACCCCAAGCAATATCATTGGGTTGCACAATTCTCCAGTTGCAGCATGTCCCACCCAGTACAGGCCGGAAACCTTGCAGCTGTAAATCAGCCCAGTTGTGTGCGTCAACTTTTAATTGGTGCACCTGGCTTTGCCAAATTAAAGTATCCCATTCTTGCACAAATTTGCCAGCACAGGTAAACCGTTTGCTTACCCTTAGTTTTAATTCAGTAGAAACCTATATTGTCAGTATTACTGCATACACCACACCTTAAAGAGTACTGGTTTGATTAGCCTATCAGTTTACGTAGTGTAGAGAAACATCTGGCCTTAAGGATGTCTACATGCCATCAAATATTAATAAAATCAGTCTCTGGAATTTCATTCATTCAGGCGTTGATGGCATTGTAGCTTCGCTTGAGACGGAGGTCACATGGAGTGATCTAGATTGGAGTAATTCCACAGAGTACTGACAAATCTTAGATTCAGTGTTTTGAAGGTATATTTTACCGAGTATCTATTTGTGGTCTTTGGAATTTGGTCCTTATAGTTGTATAGTAACCTTTTAATTTGTTCTCTATCTTCCTAATTATAGATGTATTTGCCATATTCACTGTAGCCCTCTGAATTTACGTTTTTCCTCCTGTACATCTTAAAAGTACAATTTAACTGGTACAGGAGTGCTTTCACATCACATTCACAGGTTTTTCCTTCTCACATTTTGCCTGATATCTGAGTACTTTCCACCTAGCTTCTATCACTAGATCCTCTCTTGGCTCACAGCCTGATCCCTCAATGTCTGCCCCACTCAACCGGTACTTCCTTATCCTTCATAGTAGTCAGGACCTAGTGGTCTGCTGGCCACGCTGAAGAAACTACTGCAATTGTCCAAACTTTCTCCAGTTTGAGGAAACATCTGCAGGTCCCCAGCAAGATTGAAGGGTCCATGCTAAAGCAACAGACCTCACCTACACACACATTACTAGCACACAGAACCAAATGCATTTAACACACTGTAGATTCATCCACCATGGCACAGTGCCATTACCTGACTTGGTGGTTCGAAAATAGCTATTTTGGCCACAAGCCTTCCAGTGCTGTGTTCGATTATGTTCCAGGCTTAGAGTTCCCGCAACTAGCATGTGAATTAAAACCTACACGAAACAACAGTAATGTAATGTGTACAATATTGCACTTATCAAAGAGAACAAAATGAAGGCCCCTCCTCCCACAGCCTAAATTGAATGTTAAATACCTGATTAACCAATGAATTAGAGTATAAACTTTACTGGGGCAAAATCCCCACAACCAAACCAGGTGTAGGAAGAAAGAATCCAAATGCTGTTGTACATCTGTCACTAGTTTACATTAAAGTCATTGCCAAAGATTTCATCCTTTTTGGATTCGTGGAAAAAGTATGTTGGACGATAAAGACTTTTTTCCGTATTGACTGATCGGTCAAATAACATTGTGTCTTTTTTTGTTGCTCCATTTCCCCCTCCTTTACAAACAATGTCTTTGATCCACCACATCCACATCTTTGAATGTCATAATCTTAGATTTTCTGTCTCTCCATGAGATTACTCAGTTTTACACCTAATTGTCTTTAATTGAAAAACCCATTATTTTTCAAGAAAAAATCAAAGCGCTATACAATATAGAGTAGATGCAGAAGGTCTGTATTCTCTTCTTAACATGTCAGAACGAAGACTTAAAGACGTTAGCAGATGGTTTGCTGAAAACACATCGGTTTCCTTACACAGTTCCTTCAGGAAGACCATGTATTTATTGATTGTTACATTGTGAATACTTTTGTGCCCTGAGATATTTCAATTATCCTTCTCCAACTACATATATGGAAGTGAGATTGTATCTGCATCAAGAGGTATTTTGAGTAGTGGTGTTATTATGGTTCTTTATGGCTGTAAGAATGGTACTTGTAAGAACAATAGACAGAGAGGCTTGCCATGTGAGGAAATCCGCCCTGTAATCAAGTAAAGGCTGTCTAAATCAATGTATGCGAAGTATATTTGTACACTCAAACAAAACATCTCCCCCCTCCAAAAAAAAATGATGGACTCCCTTGCTAATACGTTGGTTGGCATCTCAAATATTACTTATGACACAACTATTTAACAATGGTTTTCTATTCCCAAAACAAATCCTCTAATTCAACGACTTTGTAGTTCTGTCTTGCTACCACTGACTGCATGATGCAGAATAAAGACCTTTGTTCCCCTTCCCTTCTCCCACAGGGACTATAAAGTGAATGAAATCAACTACATGTATGCACAATATGTGGCCAGGACCATGGAGCCTCTGAACATCCCAGACGTCTGCAAGGACAGAAGATTTCCTTGGACTGTGAGTAAACAGTACATGAACATTAATACTAATTATGATTCACTTTTTGATCCTGTTCTTCAACTTTTCATTGGAATTGTAAAGTCAATGTCACGGAAGATAGATATCTTTAAGTAACTTATCAGAGAGGCACATTCTAATGGGAGTGGATGGCTGTGACAGATGCTGCAATGTTTTTGAAGCATTTGTTGGTTTGCACGGCCATCAACCAACATCTACAACACAGAACATATACTTTGTGATCACATCCGGGGTATGGAGTGCTATATAAATTGGTCATTGTAATATACCAGTGGTTCTTAACCTGTGCTCCTGGGACACCCTGGGGCTCCGCAAAGCCTACCCAGGGAGCCTGCGACTGTTTAGAAAATTAAATAATTTTAACATTTTAATGGTGTGTATAAATACGCAAAGTAAATCGTACAAGTGAAGAATTTACAACATTCTATAACTGCAAAGGAGTCGAAATTGGAGGCTAAAAGTTACGTTACTAACCTCAGATTGAATTGCGAGCGCAGTGGAAGTGCATCAAATGTAAAGTAGTATGGATGATGAGTGGCCTCAATGGAATTTAGAAACACTTAGAAATTTAAATTTAAATTTTGTTTATATTTGTGAAATCAATAAAATATTTAATAATTTCTGTATTTGTCTGATGACTGTTTCTGAATTTTGTGTGTATTGTTTTGCAGTTCAAATCTTAAAAATGCTTAGGCTGGGTCCTCGGCTTCCAGCAATAACTCCTTGGGGGGGGTCGCTGGATTCAAATAATGATTCAGAGGGGTCCCTGGGTACCAGTAATGATTAAGTGGGCCCCACATAAGTCAAAAGGTAAAGAACCACTGTAATACAATATAGATTCCTGCATCAGGTAGCATATTTCATATCAGCACATGTACAGACACACAGATCTAATCACAGAAGATAAGCTGAGATGTTTACAGCATGGGCAAAGTGGGAAAGTACCCAGGACCTCCACCTCCAAAATGCATTGAGGTTTCTAACAAATTGATCTAGATAAGATTTAAGAAGAATAGTATTAACAAAGATAGGGCGTGATTATAATTGAATATTATGCAAACACTATTTGTTGAGATGACCTTGCCTCAACCAACTAACCTCCTCACATTGGGAACCTCAGGCAGTGCAAGTGATACACAATTCATACTCTTGATTGTGTGCATGTGCTGTAACTTAAAGAATCTACATTGGAGGGGTCTAGTCCTGCTGGCATGCTAAAAAGATTTACTTCATGTTCAAAAACGGATTACATACACTCAAGTGGACATCTCATTGGGCATTTGAATTAAGATATTTGTGCCAAAACACTTAAGATTAGAAGAAAAGACAAGGATAGAATAAACGATAAGACAAAAGAGTAACAATAAGGTACGGGGCACATGCATCCAACAAAATTCTGGTCGCAAACAGGCCGATTCGCAGAATCGGCCCCTTAGCGACCGGTATTTTGCCATTTGGGATGCATCAACCCAGCAGCAATTTGCAAAATAGGTCATCGCTAATATTGCGATGACCTATTTTGCGAATGCACTTAGGGAATCACAAATTGTGATCCTGTAAATGCGATGCATTATGCATTTGCAAATTGCGTTTTCGCAATGTGGAATTGCAAATTACCATCAACCTCAAGTTGATGGTAATTGGAAATTCCTTTAAAAAATGCTAAAAAATCATTTTTCAAAGTGCATTTTGGGGCATACACATGCATGTTCACCACCTGTGCATACTTACCTTTTCTGGGGGTGTATCATGGTGGCCTTTTTCGTACTCACAAATTTCGATTGCAATCCTATTCATTCCTATAGGCGCATAAGAATGAATAGGAAGCCATTCCTTAATAGTGAATTGCAATTTGCGATTTGCTATTAAGGAATATGTTGGAATCACAACATTTTTAGAGATTTCTACTTGCATAAGGAAGTGCAAGTCCTTAATAGCAATTCCTTAAAAACCGCTATTAAGGAATCGCAATTCCTTACATTGATGAATGTGCCCCAAAATCACAAAGATGTGGATGATGAGGACCATTCATTTGTAGTGGCTGCAAATGTAAGAGTTATCCAGGCCAACTCCCAACTCTGGGTTATTAATGAGATGATGAATAAAAGGTATCAAGAATGGAATATAAGCTGGAAGTTCAGAGGGCAATAATTAATGTTGAAAGGACTCAGTGAATGATCGAACGTATGCCGCAAAACCTGGTAAGGATAGCTAAGATGAGCAAAAGCGTTGTGTGGACAATTTGAGGTAGAAATGATGAGCAGAACTGAATGATTTGTGGGAGGGGGTTAAGAAATAGTATAAGGTTACCATGACGTCTGAATAGAAGGTTCAGTAGTAGGCTTGGGGAAATAATAAATAAGATGGAAACGGAGCTGAGAAGACTATTTAAACGGGAATGAGGATCAGAAAGTAAGGATTTAGGGGCAAATGCATCTTTTGAAATTGTGTTCGTAAAGGGGCAGAAACTTTGTGACCGCAATATTTGCATTTGGGATGCATCAACCTAAATGCAAAAATCGCAATTTGCGATTGCATTTATGGTATCGCAAATTGCGATGCCTTAAATGCAATGCAAGATTGTATTTAAAATAACGATTTCGCGATTATGGACCGCTAAATACAGATCATTTCAACCTGATGGTATTTAGCGGAAACTTTGAAAAATGCACTAAAGTGCATTTTTCAAAGTTTCAGGTTACACACACACATGCCCTTGGGGCATGTGTGTGCGCAACATGGGTGCACATCACAATTTCAGGAGTGCAACAGGGTGTCCTTTGACACCTTTGCACCCTTGAAATTGCATGCGCAATTTGCGAGTACCTATTGGTACTTGTTGCAAATTGCATATGCGATTTCCCATTCATTCCTATGGGCCTGCAGGCCCATAGGAATGAATGGAAAGCAATTCCTTAATTGCGACTCGCAATTTGCGAGTCCCAATTAAGGAATGTTTAGGTATTGCTATTTTTATAGCGATTCCTACATGCATAGGTTTTTGCAAGTCCTTAATTGCGATTCCTTAATAATCGCAATTAAGGACTCGCAAAAGCCTACCTTGATGCATGTGCCCCTTAGAGGGGGGCAGGGGTGCAGTAGGTGCAGGTTCGAGGAGTAAAGGGTAGATGAGGCTGGGGATGGAACTCCGAGTGAGCGAGTGTGATGAAAGCGAGGTGCAGAGGGTTTTGCCAGGTACAAAAAGGATGTTGATGGGGCTGGGTAACAAACACAAGCAATAATCACATGCAGAATCAAGATATATTTAAGAAAGATTCGTCTTTACTCCCTGAAATGATGTACAATTCCCAGCCAAGCAGGTATGCACTTGTTACCTCCTCTCACGGTGCTCGGAGACCATTCTGCACACATCTCCACACCCTCTCTGCCTCCTTCAAGCTCCTACACGCCTGCTCTGACATCTGTTGCAGGGAGGTCAGGGACATGCACGGTACAAAAAAAGTGACAAAATCTTTTGAAATAAATACCGCGAGGATTATTTCCAATTAAAATATTTTTTTGTGAAAGACAGATAACATGCTTGGGCAGGCGGATCGCGGAAAAAAACAGCAACGCTCTCTGCCGGGACACAGTTGAGACCCCTTGAAATGTTGTACCCAAAATAATAATAGCGCTCTCTGTAGTTGTGGCGCCTGCGAAGACGGTAGATGTTGGTGTTTCAGATTCCAAATTCCGTTCTGCAACCAGGCTTTTTTTTTCTTATGTAAAGTGAATGCTATCGTGGTTTCACATATGCAGTCTAAGGGCGCAATCATGTTTGTTTTAGAACAGATTATTTCAGATTAAAAATTGTTTAGATTTGGGCTGTGCTCGGTGCATTGTGGAGCATTGTGCTTTGTTTGCTTTTTATGGTTACAAAATGAGTCAATGTGTGATTGTGTGAATGCTTCTTCCAGTGCTTAATTTGTAAAATAAGTGCCAGGGCCCTGACGAGGATGCTACTGTCGCTAGCTCCGCTCATTGCCCCATCATCGCTGCCAATGACGGTACAAAAACAACTACTAACCATCTCTCTCGCCTGGATTATTCCAGGTCCCCAAATCTAAAGGAATGGCTGGGGAGGAGGTTATTAGAATTTTTTAATGTATGTTGTATTCATAAACAATCATTTTCTACTCATCTCTAAATTAGATGAGCAGCGCCACCATGTGGCAGTATCTCATAAGTGTGGTGATTACAATTAAGGGCCAGTGCAGAGCACCGGAAACCAAGTAAGTGCTGGTGCCAAGCACCAGAAGCCATCGGCTCAAATTAAGTACTGGCTTCTTTACAGCAAATGTGCTTTGAACCAATGCCCTAGCAGACTCCTTAAAGGCCCCATGTTAGGGAAGTTCTTTTTAGGGTCGAGCCTGCGACAGCATGTGCTAGAGTATATGTTTCGCTTGTGAGACACTGTTTTTAACAAAAATGACTTGGAGCTTACCATTTGTTGGCTTGCGTAACACTCTTCTTTACAGCTGTGTAATTGGTCAATGTATGTCTAACATCATTCCTATCCTCTCTGTGGAGCAGGGACAAAACACTGATTGATTCAACTTAATCAATGCCCATCCGGTGCTCCCGACGTGATTGAGGAACTATTTTGTTCTTTTTAACTTTTAGTTCCCTGAAAACAGAAGGCATGTGACTGGCAAAAACGTGCCCAGCTCGGCAAACAACATTTCTAAGATTTATTTCCTATAGCTATCTTTC
Source organism: Lissotriton vulgaris (assembly GCF_964263255.1). Taxonomy (NCBI): domain Eukaryota; kingdom Metazoa; phylum Chordata; class Amphibia; order Caudata; family Salamandridae; genus Lissotriton; species Lissotriton vulgaris. The sequence continues at coordinate 1,033,400,691 of NC_141689.1, forward strand.
TTTTATTTTGCCAAGTCTTCTTTGCTCACTTTGCACTCATGTTTTCTTTTGTATTTGCTCATGGGCGCTGTTCTCAAAAGATGAGGATTATGATATTGCAAAGCAACATCGTTTCTTTGTTATGTGTAATTTCTGAAATCATGCTTTAACACATATTTGTGCAGTACACCCCAATCCACCCCACTCCAATCCGCCTCACTTCAATCCATGCCAGTCCACCGCACCTAACCCCACAGCAATCTGCTTCACCCCAATCCAATCCACCACACTCAAATCCTCCCTACCCACTGCATTCCATTCTGCCCCACTCCAATCCAAAACAATCTGCCCGACTCCAATCCAAAACAATCTGTCCGACTCCAATCCAAAACAATCTGCCCCACTCAATCCAAAACAATCTGCCCTACTCCAATCCAAAACAATCTGCACCACTCCAATCCAAAACAATCTGCCCCACTCCAATCTGCCTCACTCTAATCCACTCCAATCTGCCTCACTCCAATCCAAAACATTCTGCCCACTCCAATCCATTCCACTCCAATCTGCCCCACACCAGTCTGTCCCACTTCAATCCACCCCACTCCAATCCAAAACAGTCTGTCCAACTATTTTCTGCCCCACTGCAATTTGCCCCACTCCAATCCAAAACAATCTGTCCACTCCAATCCAAAACAAACAGTCCCACTCCAATCCAAAACAATCTGTCCCACTCCAATCTGCCTCACTCAAATCCCCCCACTCCAATTGAAAACATTCTGCCCACTCCAATCCATCCCACTCCGATCTGCACCACTCCAATCTGCCCCACACCAGTCTGCCCCACATCAGTCTGCCCCACTTTAATCCACCCCACTCCAATCCAAAACAGTCTGTCCAACTCTTATCTGCCCCACTGCAATCCACCCACTCCAATCCAAAACAATCTGCCCCACTCCAATCCAAAGCAATCTGCCCCACTCAAATCTGCCCCACTCCAATCCACTTCACTCCAATCCACCCCACTTCAATACTCCCACTTCAATCTTCCCCACTCCTATTCGCCCGCTCCTAATCGCCCTACTCCAAACCAGTCCACCTCACCTCAATCCACCCACTTCATCCCAATTCACCCCACTCCAACCTACCCCACTCCAATCCAATCCACCCCAATCTAATCTACCTCACTCCAATCCAATTCACCCCAATCCATACCACTCCCTCCCCAACACACCCCACTGAAATCCAATCCACCACAATCCACTCCAATTCCAAACAATCTGCTCCACTCCAATCCAAAGCAATCTGCCCACTCAATCCAAAATAGTATATTCCAAACAAAAACAATCTGACCCACTCCAATCCAAAACAATCTGCCCCTTTCTAAACCAAAACAAACGGCTCCACTCCAATCTGCCTCACTCCAAGCCAAAACAATCTGCTCCACTCCAATCTGCTCCACTCCAATCTAGTGTGACTTACTCCAATAAGCCCTACTCCAATCCAGAAAAATATCCCTACTCCAATCCGAAACAATCTGCCCCACTCCAATCCAAAATAATCAGTCCCCTCCAATCCGCCCCACTCCAATCCACACCATTGCAGTCCGTCTGCCGCATTTTCGCTGGTCAACTTCGTGAACCGGCGGAAAAAGTGCTTTTCTATGGTGGCGGGGTCTGCGAGACACCGCCAACCATATTACGATGAGGGCGGTCCGATGCTTATCCACGGCGGCGTTGCCCCCATGGAGAAGCATGTGGTCTTTACTTTGGGGGCCCGTTGCAGGCCCCCATGGTGAAGGCGAGGTGGGGGGTGCACATGGGTGGTACCTGTGGTACACCCCTGCATTTGCATACACAATGCGGCAGGCACCACTTGGTGCCTGCCGCTTTGTGTATGCAAATGCATAACATGCATTTTGAACATTACGGCGAAAGCTGGTGTAAACACCGCCAGCCGCAATGTTAAAAATGCATGATGCACCCGCCAGTGTGCTGGGCGCAACATAATGTGCATGGCGGGACCGCCGCTCAGATCGCGGGCGGTCCCGTTTATTTTATTTTTCTTTATTTATTTATTTAAGCTTTTATCGCGCACAGCTACCCACAGTGGGTTTCCCGGCGCCAGGGATAGACTGTAGAAGAAAGGACGGTGCAGCACCTGACTTGAGGCCACAACCAACTATTGGCTACGCTTAGTGAAAAGTAGAGTCTTCAGAGCCTTACGGAAGCGAAGTAGGTTGGTCTCTAGCTTTAGTGCCAGAGGGAGGGAGTTCCAATATTTAGGGCCCAAAATGGAAAAGGAGCGGCCTCCCATTTTTGCCAGCTTAAATCTTGGCACTGTGAAATTGCCAGTGTCCGATGACCTTAGTGAGCGCAAGGGTCTGTAAGGTTTTACCAACCCTTGAATGTAAGCTGGAGCGCTGCCCTGCTTGGCCTTGAACATATAACAGAGCGCCTTGAATTTAACACGTTCGGGGACGCTCAGCCAATGAAGGTCACGCAAGGCGGCAGCGGCTGAAGTGCGTCTAGGGACGTTCTTTAACAGGCGCACAGCCGCATTTTGTACAACCTGAAGCACATGTATGGTAGCTTTATCTGCGCCCAGGTAGAGAATATTGCCATAGTCCAGGCGTGATGTTACAAGTGCCTGGACTACGGTTCTGCGAGAGGAGAGGGGGAGCATCCACAAAATCTTGTGAAGCCACCGCAGCGTTGAGAAGCAAATGGCTGCGACCTTAGTAGCCTGTTGCTTCATAGTAAGCCTGTCGTCAATAATGACGCCCAGGTTACGAACTGCAGTGGATGGTGTAGGCGCCTTTCCCAGTTCAATGGGCCAATGACGGGGGCCCAAAGATGTTTGTTCCGACCCAGAATGACCACCACGGTCTTCTCCCCATTCAGCTTGAGACAATTTCTCCGCATCCAGTCGGCCACAAGGATGAGGCCAGACTTGAGTGCGGAGGTATTGTTCTCGTCTCTCCCTGATAGGGAGAAGACTATCTGGGTGTCATCTGCATAGGAGAACAAGGTTAGCCCAGCCTGTTCAACTATGGTCGCCAAGGGTTTAACATAAATATTAAATAATAAAGGGCTAAGGATTGAACCTTGTGGAACGCCGCGGGTAGATGAACAGATGGTGGAAGCTGCTTTAGGGGAAAACACTTGAAAGGTTCGGTCGCTAAGGAACAACACCACCCAGGCCAGGGCCTTGGCTGCCACACCTAGAGATTTCAGAGAGTCAATAAGGATGGAATGCGACACGGTGTCGAAGGCTGCGCTCAAATCCAGCAGGATGAGCGCCATGGTGTTTCCCTGATCGACACCGTGCCTAAGACTCTCTGTTACCCCCAGGAGGGCAGTCTCAGTTGAGTGCCGAGGCCGAAAGCCCGACAGCGAAGGATGGAGAAAGGCAGTGTTTTCGACCAGTTTGGAAAGCTGAGAATTAATATGTCTCTCCAATATCTTCGAAAAGATAGGCAACAGTGAAATAGGGCGGAAATTGGCAGAGTTGGAAGAATCTGCACCCAATTTTTTCAATAAAGGTACAACCATGGCGTGTTTCCAAGGTTGGGGGACATGGGCCTCACTCAGAGAAGCGTTTAGTAGTTTGATAATGATGGGGTGTGGGAGGGGATCTAATTGTTTTAATATTTTGGCCGGGAGAGCGTCCCGTGGGGAGCCCGATCGCACACTATTTAAGCAGGAGACAACGGAGATGGCATCTAAAGGCTGCCAAGTAGTAATTACTGCATCAATGGCGGTATTCACCGGTTCCTGGACCATGTCAGGGGCAATGGAAGTAGTCCCTGGAAGTGTGGTAAAATGGTCGTAGATAAGATCATCTTTATTTATAAAGTAATCTGCCAAGGATTGACACTGGGCGGCATCAAGTGCCGAGGGGGGAGGAGTAGAATTTGCACCGGTCAATTTTTTAACAACGGAGAATAGCACCTTTGGGCAATTTTGTGCATCAGTCACAGTTTTTTTAGTATAATCTGCTTTAGCAGTTTTACAGCTATTGTGGTACTTTTTCAAGGCTTCTTTATAGATGACTTTACCTGAGGGGGAATAACCTTGTCTCCATTTACGCTCCAAGGTCTTACATTGTGAGCGGAGACATTTAAGTTGTTCAGAGTACCACGGAGCCGGGGGATGATGTAAGGAAGCGGACTTCGATGTCATCGGTAACGCAGAATTGACAGCATTAGTTAGCCAGAGTTCAGTGGCGCAATTGAGTGCAGCAACTGGTAGTTCAGTGCACGGAAGTGTTTTGATCAACAGCTTATTGAGTTCTGGCATGTTGATCTTCCCCCAATTCCGAGCTGGCCTAGCAGTTTCCACCTCAGGTCTTATTGCTGTTTCAGCCATATCTAAAGAGAAAGGGACGGCTAAATGGTCGGACCAGGCAATTTGTAGGGCTTCTCGAGAGCAGTCTAAAGAAAGATTGGACAGAATCGGGTCTAATAGATGACCGGCACAATGTGTGGGACCTGTGTTTTGAAGTTGAAGATTAAAAGCTTCCAGGATGGAGAGAAACTGATTTCTATAAGGACACTCGTGGTCTTCTAGATGTATATTTAGGTCCCCTAAGATCGTAAAATTCGACGCTTTGAGCAGTACTGGAGCTAAAAAATCTGGTAATGATGTTATCCATGAACTCGCTGTCCCAGGGGGACGGTATACCAATAATCCTGACAACGTGAATTGGGGGGTAATGGTCAGTTTAAATAGGGCTGATTCACAATCTTTTTGAGTGGCATCTACCAATTTACAAGTGTATATATTCCTGTAGACAATTGCAATTCTGCCACCCCTGCCAGAGACCCTATCCTGAAGAAGAATGGCATAGTTGGAAGGAATAGCATCTGCAATGTCCGGACCTGAGCAATCCCGGAGCCACGACTCAGTCAGGAATATCGCATCAGCTGGATTTTCAACAAGAAAGTCATGGATGTTATATCTGTGTTGTGGCAAGGATCTGCAGTTGATGCCCCAAAATCTTAAAGGGGGGCGAGTGGAAGCTGTCCTGGAGCATGCCTGCCTCTTTCGTCTACCTTGGTGTTGAAGGGATCTGCATTTAGTAGGTGTTCTTAATGAGAAGCTGCACCGAGTACAGCTGAACTTGTGAGGCGGGAAAGGGTAGATAGAGCAGTTATTATTAAGAGCACTGCGTAGCTCATACAACTCTTCATATGAATATGTAAAAGTCATGATGAATATAATAGATTTACTCACCAAGAAGAAGAGTGTGCCAGAGCCCGGAGCCCGGCCCAGCGCGGACGAGCGCAGACGGGCAGGACTCTGGCTGGACTCAGGCGCTGCGAAGGCGCGCCCGCTGCGCGTTACCGCTGCGCTGAGTGACGAGCTTCAAGTAGGCGTGTGGCTCAATGAAAATGAAGCGCTAGAGCGCTGACCTGGCGATAGAGGGAACGTCCTCCTCAAGATGGCGGCCCCGTGATCCCGGATCCGCTAAACAGCGGTGTGGTTACTCTTTTAAATGCAAGTAATGGGCCAGGGGGGAGCGCAGCTAAAAGCAAGGTAAAACAAATGAAATTCTAAATCAAATATCCGAACAGGAATTTTTAAAAGCAAGCGCTATCACGCGAGCGCTAAGTGGTGTAGACTGCGCCAGGCAGGGTCACCTTGTCCAGGCTGACCGCCGGCGGTTCCTCGCCTCAAGTAGGCGTGTGGCTCAATGAAAATGAAGCGCTAGAGCGCTGACCTGGCGATAGAGGGAGCGTCCTCCTCAAGATGGCGGCCCCGTGATCCCGGATCCGCTAAACAGCGGTGTGGTTACTCTTTTAAATGCAAGTAATGGGCCAGGGGGGAGCGCAGCTAAAAGCAAGGTAAAACAAATGAAATTCTAAATCAAATATCCGAACAGGAATTTTTAAAAGCAAGCGCTATCACGCGAGCGCTAAGTGGTGTAGACTGCGCCAGGCAGGGTCACCTTGTCCAGGCTGACCGCCGGCGGTTCCTCGCCTCAAGTAGGCGTGTGGCTCAATGAAAATGAAGCGCTAGAGCGCTGACCTGGCGATAGAGGGAGCGTCCTCCTCAAGATGGCGGCCCCGTGATCCCGGATCCGCTAAACAGCGGTGTGGTTACTCTTTTAAATGCAAGTAATGGGCCAGGGGGGAGCGCAGCTAAAAGCAAGGTAAAACAAATGAAATTCTAAATCAAATATCCGAACAGGAATTTTTAAAAGCAAGCACTATCACGCGAGCGCTAAGTGGTGTAGACTGTGCCAGGCAGGGTCACCTTGTCCAGGCTGACCGCCGGCGGTTCCTCGCCTCAAGTAGGCGTGTGGCTCAATGAAAATGAAGCGCTAGAGCGCTGACCTGGCGATAGAGGGAGCGTCCTCCTCAAGATGGCGGCCCGTGATCCCGGATCCGCTAAACAGCGGTGTGCTTACTCTTTTAAATGCAAGTAATGGGCCAGGGGGGAGCGCAGCTAAAAGCAAGGTAAAACAAATGAAATTCTAAATCAAATATCCGAACAGGAATTTTAAAAAGCAAGCGCTATCACGCGAGCGCTAAGTGGTGTAGACTGCGCCAGGCAGGGTCACCTTGTCCAGGCTGACCGCCGGCTTTTCCTCGCCTCAAGTAGGCGTGTGGCTCAATGAAAATGAAGCGCTAGAGCGCTGACCTTGCGATAGAGGGAGCGTCCTCCTCAAGATGGCGGCCCCGTGATCCCGGATCCGCTAAACAGCAGTGTGGTTACTCTTTTAAATGCAAGTAATGGGCCAGGGGGGAGCGCAGTTAAAAGCAAGGTAAAACAAATGAAATTCTAAATCAAATATCCGAACAGGAATTTTTAAAAGCAAGCGCTATCACGCGAGCGCTAAGTGGTGTAGACTGCGCCAGGCAGGGTCACCTTGTCCAGGCTGACCGCCGGCGGTTCCTTGCCTCAAGTAGGCGTGTGGCTCAATGAAAATGAAGCGCTAGAGCGCTGACCTGGCGATAGAGGGAGCGTCCTCCTCAAGATGGCGGCCCGTGATCCCGGATCCGCTAAACAGCGGTGTGGTTACTCTTTTAAATGCAAGTAATGGGCCAGGGGGAGCGCAGCTAAAAGCAAGGTAAAACAAATGAAATTCTAAATCAAATATCCGAACAGGAATTTTTAAAAGCAAGCGCTATCACGCGAGCGCTAAGTGGTGTAGACTGCGCCAGGCAGGGTCACCTTGTACAGGCTGACCGCCGGCGGTTCCTCGTCTCAAGTAGGCGTGTGGCTCAATGAAAATGAAGCGCTAGAGCGCTGACCTGGCGATAGAGGGAGCGTCCTCCTCAAGATGGCGGCCCCGTGATCCCGGATCCGCTAAACAGCAGTGTGGTTACTCTTTTAAATGCAAGTAATGGGCCAGGGGGGAGCGCAGCTAAAAGCAAGGTAAAACAAATGAAATTCTAAATCAAATATCCGAACAGCAATTTTTAAAAGCAAGCGCTATCACGCGAGCGCTAAGTGGTGTAGACTGCGCCAGGCAGGGTCACCTTGTCCAGGCTGACCGCCGGCGGTTCCTCGCCTCAAGTAGGCGTGTGGCTCAATGAAAATGAAGCGCTAGAGCGCTGACCTGGTAGATAGTTTACCACGAGGATGGCGGGCGGGCAAAGTCCGCCCGCCATCCTAAAGTGCCTCTTAGATTGTGGAGGAGCATTTTTGCTTCTTATGACTTGAAATAATTTCTGATTTCTGACTATCTACATAGATGAGCCTTTTTGGCATATACTGCAATTTTCTGTATTGCCTATTTAGAGATTTTATAATAAAACAGTTTAATTTTTTATCATGCTAGAACTCAGTTATTGAGTGATCCCAGTCACTATTTGATTTACTCTGCTAATATTTTGGGGCTTTGTGTCAAGGAGAGTGGTGACTCTTATTGGTAGATCAAGGGTGCTGGAGCTGAACTGCTAGAGATACATTTTGGTTTGATTGAAATATTGAGGGTTAGTGAATTATTGGAAGTTGAGCTCCCACAATTTTGGTAGCAGAAGTTAGTTGCATAAAAGCAACTGCTTATGACTAGGCATCCCCCAAAGTCTTTCCTGCGATTTCTGAGTCTTTAATGCCTGGACAAAGGGAGAATGGTGTTTTTGGAACTCTGGCAAAAAAGTTTGGGACTGACCTTCCAAAGAAGTGACTGTGCATTCTGGAGTGTACGTTTTAATAGGCAGTATCATTTTTGTGAGTACACATTGAAGTATGAGTTTGAGAGATGGATTTCTGTTGTGAGTTGTTTGGTAATGCAATAATGATGTGGATTCAATTGGTGGAATGATCACTGTTGTACTGAATAATTATTCATATTTGTAAATGTATATGAGGATCTACTGGTTTATCGGTTAGTCAGGCTTGGCTATTAGAATTTTTTTCGAAATCTAAGATCTCGATATATATTGATAGTACTTACCTGTAATTGCAATGTACAGAGTGAGGCATCTCTTACACATTGATAGGGACTCTGAAATAATGTATTTTTCTAGGTTGTGTTTAAATTTAGTTGGTGAACTTTGCTCATGTGCATGGAGCAAGTGCACTGATTAGAGTAGATAACTGTTGGAAAGGAGTGTACTGAATTTTGTTCTGGTTTCTGAAGGTTTAAGATTTGTGATTAAGTTATTGTACATGATTTACTGACTTTTCCTTCCTTTCTAGGTTAAACAGACAAGGTTTTATCAGTTATTTTGTTTTAAAGAGGTTTTGCAATGTTATTGTCTTGTGCATGGACAAGTCCTATTGTAATTGTTTGCTCAGACAGGGTGCCATGCTGGGATTGGTGAGATGTCACCACAAGGCAGCGCCCTGATTGGTTGGTTACTGACAAGGCTGTGCTGTGATAGGTTGACTTTTGACAGCGCTGACGTGCAACTGGTTGTTGTTTGCTAGTTTGTTTATTGTGATTTTGAGATTGCTTGAGTTTATTTATATTACAGTTTGAACGTAAAGAACAGGAAGCATATTAGTAAAGCCTAAGGATACTGTTGTACCTAGGAAGGATAAGAAAGTGTCTGCAGAAGGAATGCCAGCCTATGAGATGATGAAAGAGAATGAGTACAATACATGTACCTGTACAAGTACTCAGATTGGATTGAATATACTGTACATGATGAAGTTTTACAATTTCCATTACAGGGTACCTTTAATGTTAGGAAACTAGGGGCCATATTATCAAGCAAGGGCGATACATTATCGCCGCTTTTATCGGCAGGAAACTGCCGCTAAAGTGGCAATAATGGGCTTGATAATATGCCCTTGTGAAATCCCATAGAAGCCCAGGTTCTGGTGTTAACCTTGATAATATGGCCCCAGATTTCTTGAGGTGAACAATGTATGACATGAAGTCCAGACCTACATAGTTTGAGGAGCTTAATAAATGGGATTGCATGACTACAGAGAAAGAGAGAAAAAAAGCGGCAAAACAGGTGAAGAGTTCATTCAGACATTGGCTTGAGAGCAAAATGGATCTGCATAAGAAAAGTTGAAGGGAGGAAATGATTGACTGTGTAAAAACATTCCATGATATAGTCACTGAGAAAAGAGAACAGGATAAAAATAAGTGAAGGAGGAAAATGAACAAGCAGATGATTCTGATGATGATAAATTTATAAGTGAATCTGTGAATTCCAGACCTCTTCCATATACAAACAGAGCAGCAGATGTGACTCCTGCTACTTTCGGGAGTGGACAAAGGATCTGGGGGTAGATAGTGTGGTGGTGCAAACTGGGATGACAGCAGTGCCTAGTATGAGTGTGGATGTACCATCTGACACTAAGACTCAGGATGTTGCCTCTGTTTTAGAATTTATTTTGAGAGAGGTTCATGGAGGAAATTTTGTACACGTGCCATTGGACTAGAACTGATTCATATGCATTTACACATCATTTTAAAAAGTTGCATGCAGATCCAGCAAATTCGTATGATGAAGTACATTAGTTGATACATATTTTTCAGGTGTTGTGGACTGATTTGAATTAATTATGTGAGCTTGTTGTTCTTGAAGATTCGTGGCTAGAATGTAAGGTTGTGGTTGGATGGCCGACACAAGAACCAGCTAGATCCAATCCTGACAAAGCACCTACAACAGAGATAACAATGAAATATAAGGCTGTGATTGAGTACTTAAAAAACCAAGTCCCTGAGAAGGATACAAATTGGCATAAGATTTGGAGAATCTCACAAGAGCCTAAAGAGTCAATGCATTCTTTTTATGAGAGACTAATGCATAATGTTAAGAAATACAGCAGAGTCACTAATCCTGAAAAATATGAGGTTAGTAGTTTCGTACCTGATTTCGTGAATAGGTTGAGGCCAGGAATTAATGATCACATTCAACAGAGTGAGTTGTGCTGGCAGACAAAGGCCGCAGATGAGATCTTAATGTTAGCAAAAAATAGTAGTTATTATTTTGAGACAAAGCTGAACAAATTCAAATAAAAGCTGATGTTTGCTCAGACAAAGCAGTTTGAGAAACAAAATGGTTTCAAATACGAATTTTGTGCAAACTGGAATGAATGGGATGCAGAAAAATAATATGATGGTTCAAAATATGCAGAATTCAGAACAGAGTGTGCAGAATCAGACATTTTGAATGCCAATGCCAGCAGCACCTGTGATGTAGCAGAACATGAGGAACAAGATGCCCTGTAGTATAGGGTACCAGCAGAATACATTGATTCCGCGTGATGAGTTGGCTGGGAGTAGTTTACAATGATTATGCCTGCGAGGGAAGGATGATTTCATGCTTGGAGCAGTCTTAAAGTAAGACTAAAGCGAGATAGATATGCCCTTTCGATTCTCATCCAAAAAGATGGGGGTTTAATGCACCCAATTATTTATCTTTATGTTCTATTGCATCCAGTAGTTGTAAGTCTTCCAGGTTGTTTGAAACGGGTTGCAGCTGTCTACTTAGCAATTGAACAGAGAGAAGAGATTGTGATGGGTCATACTTTAAATGTCTGTGTCCCTCATACAGTTTTGATATTTTTGACAAGGCCGAAGACCCAAGACATGACAGACAGTAGACTGACTCATTATGAGCAGATAACACTTGCTGAAGAGAACATTTGCATGTAGAGATGCAATGTCTTGGACGCAGCAACACTGCTTCCTATTTGAGACAGGAGTTGCAAACACAGGAAAAATGACAATGAGATTGATGACAGAGTACACTATACTTGAATTGAGGTAACCGAGTTATGTACAAGACCAAGACCAGTTAATAAAGAAACACCTTTGGAAATGGCTGATCTGATATTGTTTGTTGATGGATCTTGTTTAGGAGAACAGTATGGAAAATTGAGAGCTGCCTTTGCAGTATGTTCCAGTTAATCTCCTTTGCTGAATGTAACTTCAGCGCAAGTGGCAGAACTGCTTGCCTTAACTAGAGCTTGCTGCCTGTCAGAGAATTTGAATTTGCCGATTTACACAGACAGCCAGTATGGTTTTGGTGATTTCGGACAGCTTTGGTCACACAGAAGAGTTATGACGTCTTCAGGAGCTCCCATAAACAATAGTGTGTACATATTGGATTTGTTAAAAGCCATCGAGAATTCAGATGAAATTGCTGTCATAAAGTGTACAGCCCATAATACTGACAAAAATATGATTACTTTTGGGAACAGATATGCCTCTCAGGCAGGCAAAATATTGTGCATTACAAAAAGAGTCAGTTGTACAGAAAAATGAAAATAAATAACTGGGAACTAATTCAGTACAACATGCAGACAATGTAAATTGTTTCTTTATGGGTTAAATAGAGATTTCTTTGAGTGAATTGAGGGATTTGCTGGAGGATGCTCCAGAAAACGAAAAATGAGAGACATTAGTTACAAAAAGAATGATCAGGATGTGTATGTTAATGCAAAACATAAGCATGTGCTGCCTGACTCAATACTACATCCGATTGTGCAAGTACCTGTGCAACCAAATGCATGCAGATAGAAATAGTCTAATTAGGATTTTTAAAGGGTATTGAGAAAAGGATTTCGAAATGTTGGTGAAGATGTTTGCAGCCTATGCTTGACATGCCATTTAAATAATCAAGACAAAAGAACAGTTACAGCCATGAATCATGTAGTAAATCAGAAGGCCCATTTATAAGACTCCATACAGATTTTATTGAGATGCCAAACTGTAATAGCTTTAACTATGTCATGGTAATAACCTGCTTGTTTTCTAAATGGGTGGAAGAATGTCGCACAAGTAGAGCAGGTAGCCTTACAGTTGCTAAGTTGTTTTTGAGGGATTTGATACCGCAAGTCAGTCTACCAACTTCTATTGAGACTGATTGTGGTGCGCATTTTAGAAATGAAGTTTTGCAAATAATCTGTACAACATTCAGTATCAACAGTGGCGGCTGGCTTGACTCACAGGTAGCGGGGTAGGAGGCGGGAATGAGGGGTGCAGGGGGTTGCGGGGTTGTGCAAAGGAAAAAAGATATTTTTGCACTTACCTTGCTGCCGGGATTTGCGTGTCTTCTCCTTGCTCCTGCTCTCCTCATTGGACGGGAAGCCAGGTACAACAGCCAGGCTCCCCTGACCAACCACAATGCAGCATTGTGATTGGTTTTGAGCATCCTGGTTCGACGCTCAACCAGGGAATGGCGGCTGGGCTTGTTCTCCATGCAGGCTGTAATGCAGCCTACATAGAGAACGGGGAAAGTGCCCATGACTGGTTTGGGCAGCACGAGAGGGCTGACCAAACAGTCATTGCGCACTTAGGAGTGGGCAAACAACTCCTGCCCTGCTCGTGAGCAGAGCTGCCCCTCCCACCCGCCTGCCCATAAAGGAAACATAAAATGATAATAACTAAAGTTATTATCATTTTATATTTCCTTACCTTTACACTGCTCTAAGGCAGTGGGGCGAAGCTCCTCCGCCATAGCAGAGGAGCCGCCACTGAATATCAACCAGAGATTCCATTGTAGTTATTGGCCACAATCCTCTGGTCCTGTGGAATGGGCAAATGGCACTCATAAGAACAAGCTAGCAAACGTGTGTGCTTTTACTGGTTTGAAGTGGCCTGATGTTCTTCCCGTTGTTTTGGTGAGCATGATAAGCACTCTTGGCTGAAACACTGCTTTATCGCCCCATAAAGTGGTCAAGGGTAGAGCAATGAGGCTTGCATTTGTACCTTCAAATGCACTTGTTTCAATAAGTGATGATATTGTGCTAGATTATTACAAGGGTCTGGCTGATATAATTATATCTGTCTCTCATCAGGTGAATGTATTAACAGAATAAAACAATAAAATAAGGATATTCCATGCAATGGATTGCATTGTAATCCGAAAGCACATCCTCAAGGGATACCAGGATGAGCATTGGAAAGGGCCAAACCAGGAGGTCCTGGCAATGAAGACTGCAGTAAATCATGCAAGTGTGCCAAAGTGGATCTATGCTGCTTGCACAAAGAGAGTGAGAGTAGCTAATGATGTTAATGTTCAGATTACTACTAAATGATTGAACCTTTCAACCATGATATACGGTACATAGAGAAAACTTAGTGATTTTAAAGCTAATGTGTATACTAAAAGGATTATAGAATCAATCAATCAATCACAGCATTTATATAGCGCACTACTCACCCGGAGAGTCTCAAGACGCTGGGGGAGGGGGGGTCCGCTACTGCTCGAACAGCCAGGTCTTGAGCTGCTTCCTGAAGGCGAGGTGGTCCTGGGTCAGGCGGAGGTGTGTCGGGAGGGAGTTCCACGTCTTGGCGGCCAGGTAGGAGAAGGACCTTCCTCCTGTGGTGGCTCTTCGGATCCGGGGAACGCGGCGAGGGCGTGGTCGGTCGATCGAAGTTGGCGTGTGGGAGCGTAGAAGTTGAGGCGGCTGTTGAGGTATCCTGGGCCTTGGTTGTGTAGGGCCTTGTGTGCGTGGGTGAGGAGACGGAAGGTGATTCTCTTGTTGACCGGGAGCCAGTGCAGATCTCTCAGGTGTCCGGAGATGTGGCTGCGACGGGGGATGTCCAGGATGAGTCGTGCTGAGGCGTTCTGGATCCGCTGGAGTCTCTTCTGGAGTTTGGCGGTGGTTCCGGCGTAGAGAGAGTTGCCGTAGTCCAGACGGCTGGTGACGAGGGCCTGGGTGACAGTCTTCCTAGTCTCGGTGGGGATCCACCGGAAGATCTTGCTGTAACGCCCTGAACGTCTCAGGATCGTTTAACAGACACGATAATGAGGACGCAACCACTTGTGAAGGGTTAGTTATTTTAATGAAGGCACAAATAATACAAAGAGTAAACAAAAGTTATAGTCACTGGAATCCTCCAGGCTAAGTACGTTACCAGCCCACAGCACGGATGGTCCTAACCGTCCTCTGCATATACGCCGATCCCGGCGTATGCCAACAGAGGGCAGAAATGAAATGGCCGACAATGCCAATCAGTAGGCTGTGAGGGGCACGAAGAGTGTTGGGGAGAATCGAGGAGTCAGGGAAACACCCAGCCGGGGTCTCTACCTGAAGGGAGCAGCCGCTCAACCTCTTCCTCAGACTGCACCGGGACGCGGAGTCACCTCCTGGTGATGCGTCACCGATACCCCAATCAAAAGCAAGAAGACTGAACCGAGAGCAGCCGCTCGATCGATCCTGTGGACTTCCGAGTCTGTAACGCGGCAAACACCTCCTGGTGTGCGTTACAGCTGGCAGTCCCTGTATCTCTGGTCGGGCTGGGAGTTACGACTCCAACCAGCATAAGCGCCACTGCGCTTTGACTCAGCCGAGTCAAAAAGCGAAGCTCAATGGTTGACCGGTAGAGCCTCCGGGTCCTTCACAGGTGACGATGGGGCAAGACACGGCCCAGGGAGTAACGACTCGACCTACCTCCGTTCTTGCCTTACTGGAGCACCACTCCGGAACGCTGCTCTTCACGAAGCAGGTACGTCGGTGTAAACACAATATCCGACAGCGTTGTACCTCCCGGTTCCTCCCTTTATAGGGCGTGTTTTCCTTGAGTTATGTAACAGCTCTCCTGTTTACATAAGGGCGTGTTTTCCTTGAGTTATGTAACAGCTCTCCTGTTTACATAAGGGCGTGTTTTCCTTGAGTTATGTAACAGCTCTCCTGTTCACATAACCTCTCAACCGCTAAGCATCCTGGGAGATGTAGTCCGTTTTCGCTGGTTACCGTTTTCCTCCCCTCGCATGACAGGAATTCTTGACAGTACATCCTCCCTCTCAGCGGCTCCCCACGGGGCCAGCGCTGGCAGGAAAACGCCGATGGAACAAGGAGACCAAGCGCGGAGCATGAACCCCTTCAGCCGGTTCCCATGATTGCTCCTCCGGGCCATAGCCTTTCCACGCAACCAGGTACCACAGCTTCCCCCTGCGCCATTTGGACGCCAGTATGCCCGACACTTCATACTCCACCTCCGACTCCACGCATACCGGCCTAGGTGTCCCAGACGGCTTGGAGGGTGCTGGTTTGAGCAATGATACATGAAAGACAGGGTGTATCCGCAATGACTGGGGCAAGCACACCTTCACCTTCACGTTCATGGGACCCATACACTTGGTAATTCGATAGGGGCCCATGTACTTGGGATGGAACACACTGTTCTTTCGAAACCTCATGTTTCTTGTGGATATCCAGACGTAGTCTCCAGTGCGGTACAGTGGCCCGGGCCTTCTCTTCCTGTCTGCCGCAGCCTTGTATCTTCTCTTGGCCTCTAGTGGGACAGCCCTTGAGCGCATCAACGTGTCTTTTATGTGTGCCACCCTGTCCGCTGTGGCGGGAATCCTGTCCTCTCTGAACGGATGTAGAAATGGCAAGAACCTGGGATGTTGGCCATAGTTGCTATAGAACGGAGATGACTGTGTGGAGCTGTGAGTGGCGTTGTTGTAGGCTATCTCTGCAACCCATAGCAAGTCGACCCATTCTTCCCTGCCCTGGTCCACAAAACATCGCAGATACTGTTTGAGCGTTTGGTTCAGGCGCTCGGTTTGGCCGTCCGTTTGAGGGTGGTAGCTGGTGGACAGGGCGGTCTTAACATGCAGCGCAGTGCACCAAGTCTTCCAGAATTGCGCAGTAAACTGCGACCCCCGGTCCGACACGATCACCCCAGGTAATCCATGCAGTCGTACCACATTCTTTAGGAGTAGTGACGCCAATTCCCCGGCCGTAGGGACTCTCTTGCAGGGGATGAAGTGCCCCATTTTCGTCAAGTAATCCACCACCACCAGTATTGCCGTCATCCCCTGGTCTACCGGTAGGCCCACCACGAAGTCCAGTGATATGCTATCCCATGGTCTATCCCGGGTTGGAAGTGGATGTAAGAGCCCTTGGGTTCGGCCATGGTCGGCCTTCATGGTAGCACACGTAGGACACTCCTGTCCCCACCTACTGACATCCACTCTCATGGTTGGCCACCAGAAATGCCGTCCCATGCTAGCCACCGTTTTTTCAAAGCCCAAATGACCTGCGCATGGAGAGTCATGGCACCAGATGAATGCTTGTTTCCTTAGCCTAGGCGTGGGTATCAATAGGCACCTGCCCTTCAGGGGTATCCCGTCCCTCAGCTGCCATTCTCTGTGACTGAGGAGCCACCTCCGCCATGCGAATGACCTGATCCCTCTCTTTATTCCCCTCAGGAAAGTATCCGGTTGGATAACCCCCAATACCATCCTCGGGGAAATGATGGAACGCTCGGTCGCAGGCAATGGTTCCTTAACTGCAGATTGACGGGACAGGGCGTCCGCCTTCCGGTTTTCCGTCCCCGGCCGATATGTGATGCGGAAGTTGAACCCCGCAAAGAAGATCATCCACCGCAGCTGCCTGGGAGAAAGGTGTCTTGTGGCCGTCATGAACTGTAGGTTCCGATGGTCCGTGTACACCGATATCACATGTCTTGCCCCCATCAACCAATGCCTCCATTCGGTGAAGGCGTCCTTGATTGCGAGAAGCTCCTTCTCCGCAATATGGTAGTTGCGTTCGGCGTCGTTGAGTTTGCGGGACATGTACGCAACGGGATGAAGCACCCCTGTGTCGTGGTTGTGTTGGGACAAGATAGCCCCCAGCGCCACATCCGATGCGTCCGCTTCCACCACGTAGGGGAGATCCGGATCGGGGTGAGCCAACACCGGCGCCTTACCAAAGGCGCTTTTCAGGGCCTCAAAGGCTGTGTTCGCTTCAGGGGACCAGACAAACTCCTTGGACTTCCTCAGTAGCTGTGTGATTGGGGCCACCAATCCTGAAAATCCATCTATAAACCGCCTGTAAAAGTTGGCGAAGCCAATGAAACTTTGGACGTCCTTCACGCTTTGGGGCACCGGCCATTCTTTCACCGCCTTGATCTTTCGTTCTGCCATCTCCTGTCCGTCTGGACTCAGCATCACTCCGAGGAATTCCACGGATGTGACGTGGAAGTCACACTTGCTGAGTTTACAAAACAGCATGTTTTCCCTCAGCTTTTGGAGCACAGCTTTGACGTGGTGCACGTGCTCCTCCACACTGGACGAATAGATGAGGATGTCGTCGATATATACGACCACGTAGATATCCAACTCCTCTCTGAATACCTCATTCAGAAGTACTGAAAGGCTGCCGGGGCGTTGCACAGACCGAACGGCATGACGAGGTACTCAAAAAAGGCCGAACCTGGTCTTAAAGGCGGTCTTCCACTCGTCTCCGTCCCTCATGCGTACCAGATGGTATGCCCCTTTCAAATCCAACTTGGTGTAGATACGAGCTTTCTTGACCTGTTCCAGAAGTACATTGATGAGAGGCAAGGGGTACCGATTTTTTATGGTTATCGCATTCAATGCCCTAAAGTCCACACAGGCTCTCAGCTCCCCATTAGCCTTCGGGATGAAGAAGAGTGGCGAGGCGGCCGGAGACTTGGAAGGGGCGGATGAATCCTAGCTTGAGGAGTTTATCCAGGTACCCCCGGAGATGCACGTTTTCAGGCTCCGTCAGGGCATACAGCCTGCCGCTGGGAACGCTGGCCCCTGGCACCAGGTCGATCTGGCAGTCAAACTGTCTATGTGGTGGTAGCACTTCCGCCTTCACCTCATCAAATACATCCTCAAAACTGTGATAAGCCTGGGGGAGAGCCACATCTTTTTCTGCCGCTGTTGCCACCGTCTGACTCCCGCTCTCATCTGCGTCAAGGGATTCCGTTCGTATTCCACAATGCAGGGTGCAATACGGTGACGTCATTTCGATGCGATGTGTTGGCCAATCCACAGAGGGGTTGTGTTTCTGTAGCCACGGCAATCCCAATATGACGCCATATTGGGGCGCTCGGATGATGTTAAAATCGATTTGTTCCAAATGGTTCCTCCCATATCTCATCGGAAGGACCCCCGTGTGCTGCCCGATGGGCCCCGTCACCAATCGCCTTCCGTCTACAGCATAGACGTCTTCGGGTACAGCTTTGGGAAGAAGCACTAGCCCTAGCCTGCATGCCTCGTTGTGGTCCATAAACATGCCAGTGGCCCCTGAATCCACCATGGCCACAACAGGTATCCACTGGTCATGCACTCCCACGTGCACCGTGAGAAACAGGTGTCGTTGTCCCTTAGTGACCGAGTTGGAAAGTGAAGGGATGGATGAGTGACTCCGAGATGCCCCTTCTTTGGTCTGGGAGTCCTCTAGTTTTCCGCCGGTATGTCCACCACGGCTGTTACCGACCGGTTGGCCCGATAATGTGACGTCTTCGGTTTGGCAGGGCATTCACGTACGTAGTGGCCTTTTTTGCCACAATATAGGCACAATCCTTGTTTACGGCGTGACTCTTTCTCCGTGGCTGTGAGGCTCGCTCGTATTGCGCCGATGTCCATGGGTTCTCCCTTGGATGCGGTGGAAGTTTCAGGACTTCCCACCGTCACATAGGTTGGAAGGGATTTTCCTTTTCTCCCATGATCCCCCTTTCTTTCACTTAGCCTATGTTCCAGCCGTAATACCAGGTTGATAAGGCCCTCACATGTCTTGGGTTGAGGGTCAATATGAGCCACGGCGTCCTTGAGCTCATCGCACAGCCCTTGATGGAAGAGCGCCGTCTGTTTAGCAACAGGCCACTTGGTTTCCGCAACCAGCCTTCGGAACGCGTTGAGATACTGCACCAGGTCGTTGGATCCCTGTCTCAACTCAAGCATTTCACGGTCCGCCGTGTACGAGTCAGCCCTTCTGTCGAATACCTTCAGGAATTCCTCGCGAAAAGCACCCCATCACATAAGATGGGGTCGTCCCTGCTCACCAGAGGTACGGCCCATTGTGCCGCGTTTCCAGCCAAATAGGAAATAAGGAAAGCCACACGAGCCTGACTCGTGGGGGAACACCTTTGGTTTGCACGATAAATGTAGCGCCACTTGTGTGAGGAATACCTGCACTGTATTAGGATCCCCACTGTACCTCTCTGGTGTTGCCAAGGGGATGGCTACCGGCATTTCCACTACTACCGCAGGGGTCTGGTTCGTGAGGGAGGTGCAGGGCGTGAGCGGGTCCAATTGGATAGCATCCAGTCTGGCTTTTACATCGGCTGTTTCTTGCCTAGAGGCAGCCAATTCAACTTGCACGGTCGCTAAAGCAGCCAGCACATCATCAAGTGTTGCCATGTCTGTTATTGACCGGGAGACAGTTAGTGTTATTAAGGTCGGATATTTTGTAACGCCCTGAACGTCTCAGGATCGTTTAACAGACACGATAATGAGGACGCAACCACTTGTGAAGGGTTAGTTATTTTAATGAAGGCACAAATAATACAAAGAGTAAACAAAAGTTATAGTCACTGGAATCCTCCAGGCTAAGTACGTTACCAGCCCACAGCACGGATGGTCCTGCCCGTCCTCTGCATATACGCCGATCCCGGCGTATGCCAACAGAGGGCAGAAATGAAATGGCCGACAATGCCAATCGGTAGGCTGTGAGGGGCACGAAGAGTGTTGGGGTGAATCGAGGAGTCAGGGAAACACCCAGCCGGGGTCTCTACCTGAAGGGAGCAGCCGCTCAACCTCTTCCTCAGACTGCACCGGGACGCGGAGTCACCTCCTGGTGATGCGTCACCGATACCCCAATCAAAAGCAAGAAGACTGAACCGAGAGCAGCCGCTTGATCGATCCTGTGGACTTCCGAGTCTGTAACGCGGCAAACACCTCCTGGTGCCTGGTGTGCGTTACAGCTGGCAGTCCCTGTATCTCTGGTCGGGCTGGGAGTTACGACTCCAACCAGCATAAGCGCCACTGCGCTTTGACTCAGCCGAGTCAAAAAGCGAAGCTCAATGGTTGACCGCTAGAGCTTCCGGGTCCTTCACAGGTGACGATGGGGCAAGACACGGCCCAGGGAGTAACGACTCGACCTACCTCCGTTCTTGCCTTACTGGAGCACCACTCCGGAACGCTGCTCTTCACGAAGCAGGTACGCCGGTGTAAACACAATATCCGACAGCGTTGTACCTCCCGGTTCCTCCCTTTATAGGGCGTGTTTTCCTTGAGTTATGTAACAGCTCTCCTGTTTACATAAGGGCGTGTTTTCCTTGAGTTATGTAACAGCTCTCCTGTTTACATAAGGGCGTGTTTTCCTTGAGTTATGTAACAGCTCTCCTGTTTACATAACCTCTCAACCGCTAAGCATCCTGGGAGATGTAGTCCGTTTTCGCTGGTTACCGTTTTCCTCCCCTCGCATGACAGGAATTCTTGACACTTGCGTAGCATGCGCAGGATGTTGAAGCATGACGAGGAGACGGCGTTGACTTGTCTGGTCATGGAGAGGGAGGAGTCCAGGATGAAGCCCAGGTTGCGTGCGTGGTCTGTTGGTTTGGGTGCGCTGCCCAGGGCGGGGGGCCACCAGGAGTCGTCCCAGGCGGAGGGTGATTATCCCAGTATGAGGACTTCCGTCTTGTCCGAGTTCAGTTTCAGGCGGCTGCTCATCATCCACTTGGCTACGTCTGTCATCCCTTCGTGTAGGTTGGCTCTGGCGGTGGCGGGGTCGTTGGTGAGGGAGAGGATCAGCTGGGTGTCGTCGGCGTAGGAGATGATGTTGAGGTTGTGTTGGCGTGCGATGGCTGCGAGAGGGCTCATGTAGACGTTGAAGAGGGTTGGGCTGAGCGAGGAGCCTTGAGGAACGCCGCAGATTACTTCGGTGGCTTCTGATCTGAACGGGGGGAGGCGAGAACTCTCTGTGTCCTTCCGGCGAGGAACGAGGTGATCCATTCCAGTGCCTTCTCCTGGATTCCGACGTTGCTGAGGCGCTGCACTAGGGTTCGGTGGCAGACCGTGTCGAAGGCCGTGGAGAGGTCTAGAAGGATGAGGGCCGCTGTTTCTCCGTTGTCGAGCAGGGCTCGGATGTCATCGGTAGCTGCGATCAGGGCGGTCTCGGTGCTGTGGTTGGCCCGGAAGCCAGACTGCGAGAGGTCGAGGGATCCGTTCGTCTCGAGGAAGGCGGCCAGCTGCTTGTTGACGGTCTTCTCGATGACTTTTGCAGGAAACGGGAGCAGCGAGATGGGGCGGTAGTTCTTGAGGTCGGTGGGGTCGGCTGATGGCTTCTTTAGTAGAGCGCTGAGTTCGGCGTGCTTCCAGCTCTCCGGGAAGGTGGCGGTGTCGAAGGAGGTATTGATGATGTCTCGCAGGTGGGTGTGTATAAATATGTTAATATAATGAATGTTAGTGGGTGCTTGCTATGTTTGTGACTATTTTTCTGTGTTTGCTGGAGAGGGATCACCTTATGTGCAGTTACTGGTTTCACATTTTTTGTCATGTAGTGTTTATGTTGCAATTTTTAATTGGGGTAAATTCCTTTCTCCTTATTTGATAAGGTATGTTTTTGAGTGTGATTGCACAAAACAGGTATGATACTAAACCGATTAATAGATATATGTCTCTTGAATAGAGAGGAACATTATTTATTTAAAGAATATAATGAAAGAGGAGTAAAAGTGGTAAGAAACTGGAAATAACAGAAAATTTAAATGGAGGACATAATGGAAGAACAGTAATTTATATTGCCAGGTTTGCATCCAAGATTGAATATGGAGCAAGAAAGGAGAGGTGAGTTGTGTATGGTAAGGTGTAGCTTCTCAAAGGGAAATAAGGAAGAATATGTAGGGGGAAGTGTGTGTGATAGAATTTGAGGTTAGTCAAAACCATTTGCTTAGTGAAGAGTTTATTTTGAGGGGAATTTATTATGTTTCTTGGAGGATTACTTATTTCAGTTTGCTGAGAAATTGGGTTGGATAGTGCTTTTAAGCTTTAGTGTTTCCTTGAGTTTATCATATGAATGAATTAAATTAAGAACATATATCGAAGAGAGTGAGGTGTAGTTTTGACAGGTAGTTTTAGATATATTAGGTATTAATCCTTCTATGGGTGTGCCAATGAATGATGTGAAAAGTATGTGTTAACTTACAGTGGTAGATAGGCTTGCTGTAGATATGGCAGGATCTTTTAAGCTAGTAAATGTATAAATGGTAGCAATTAGGGTTATGGTATTGCAAAATTGTCTTGCTTTAGGTATTCCTTTGGCAAAAGAGGGTGGAGCCTGTAAGATGATTAAGGCTAAGAGGTTCTATACATGTATTCCAGATAATAGTGGAGCTATTGATTTTTTTTATTACTAATATGACTAACATAAATCATGAGATTAAGTTTTTGAAGGAACCTGGCTTGTGTGCGAAGCTGTAGGCTCAGGGTTTAGAAAGTTAGGGAAGAGATTTGGTACGGTTCGCAAGTGGTTAGGTAATATCGGTGTAGGTGTTCCTCAGTCAATTCTAACACCTGTGATCATTATAATGATTTTGTGCAATTATTCTTTTCCTTTTTCTAAAATTGTTAGAGTTTTTTATTAGTAGATATAAAAATAAAGGCAAAGGTGAAAGTAGTTTGAGGAAAAGGAAAAGGTCAATGGAAATAGAGAATTTTAAAGATCATATCTACAACCAGTTAAAGATGGCGGAGGAAAAAACCCAACAACTGAAGAGGATGAACAGGTCTACTAATCGATGGCTGGTTAATAAATTCCATTAGTAGTTTTTAAGTGATTATTAAAAAATAATCAGAAGGGGATGTGTTTAAGTTTTTTCAAGTGTACAATGTTGGGCAACAAATAGATTGTGCATACTAATGGGTATTATGATGAATATAGTTGTAACTAATGAATTAACGATGTTACACTTAAAATAATTTTATTATGACGTTTGGAATTGTGATTATTAACATAGTTTAGTTATGCCACATTTGGTGAAGATACCTATTTATTAATTTGGATGCTGTTTCATGTGTTTGGCTCATCCTGCTCCTGCTTATTCCCCCCTCTCAATCAACGTACCCCCTGTGAGTCTTCTCTCCGCTCAGTTTTCTCGGAGCATAGCACTCTTTTTTGATGCAATTGGTTATTTTCCTTAGCGAGCATACATTGTGAATTACATTTTCCATCCTGTTCCTGATCTATCTTTCTGAAATATACTTCAACTTTTAGTTCCAATACAGACTTACTAACACAATATTGTATTTCTCTTTGTTTGAGAATTTTTCATGTTGTATTTTAAATCCCCGGACTGCTGTTTCTGTGTTAGCTAATGGAAGATTTCTAACTAACTTAGAAAAGGGTTAGGGTTAGTGTTATAACACGTTTAAGGACAATCATGCTTCTGATTTGTACAATATGTGCAATTGCTAGTCATGCTATGCAGAATCTGCAGTTTTGCTGAATGTTAATGCATAAAATGTGTATAAAAAACCCTGGTTTTGGGGGTGAGCCAGAGATGATTCCCCCTTTCTGTCTGGGGTCCTGTCCTGTTTTTTTTAAGGAGACTTTCCATTTTCCTCTGAGAACTCTGTCCGTCTATTTGGAGACTTTCTCTTTTCTCTTGGAGATGCTGTCGGTGTGCCTTGTGAATCTAAAATTTAGGTTTTAGAGAACCTTTTATGCTTGTTAGAATGCTGAAGCCGAACTACCAGAGATACATTTTGGGGTGATTGAAATATTGGGGTTCATTGAAGTATTGGGGATCGGGCTCCCACAATCTTTTATTCAAGGAATAAGACTCAGGTCATCACTAGTAGTTTATTGAGAATGGGTTGTCATTGGTAGAATAATGTGTAATGAAATGGTCAAATAAACCATTTAATCTCATTATAAAAACGTACTGAGGTAACTGCAGTGGAACTAGTGCTTGGTTATCATCCATTTTTAATATTTGCTATCATTCCACAGAATGACAACACAGAAAACAAAAATAAGCATGTTCAAAGCTTGCTGTGTACACCAATTAAAAATGGAAAGAAGAATAAAGTCATAGGTAAGTTTTTCCTTTTCCCCATGCACTGTGCATTATTATTAACGTGTTTCATGACCTATGATGCTTTTCATTGGTGCAGGTATCTGTGCGGTACGAGCACAAACATACCCTTGGAAACGGGAAATGACACGCACAGAAGCCTGTGATGGTATCCCATGGCACCATTAGCATGTACAAAACGGGTGCTTAAGTGGTGATTTTTAATTATAGAGAAGAACAGTCATGCTCATACAGGGAAGAACGGTAGGGGGGCGGGGTTGGTGGAAGCCGACATATGACAGGATAGTGAAAAGTAAATAAATAAAACCACTTACCTTGCACTTGCTGCATCACTGACTCGTTGATGGGGCGGGCGCAAGGTAAGTGGTTTTATTTATTTATTTTCTTACTTCTCACTATCCCGTCATATGTTGACTTCCCATACCCCCCACCCTGCCCTCACCCCTCCTCACGCGCCTCCGCGCTTACCTGTGCAAGCCACCACTGGACAAGAAGTGCCTTTCTGGCTGGTAGGGCAGCTTGTCTGCAACTGTTACTTTGTTCAAGGAGAGGGGGTGGAATTTTTTCATTGCTTCTATGTTGTCAAAGTTACCAGGTGGTTTGTGCTGCCCCAGGGTACAAATCAGGGGTGGGCCTGGGTGTACGGAGTTCCCCAACTATTTTTAGAGAGATTACTCTGTTCATTTTACCTGAGGCTGAAAGAGGCCGAGAGGTATCTTCTTTTGTCCTAGCATTGCAATCGCTTGTATTTATAAACAATGCATGCATGTAACCCGGCTTCAGGGTGCTTTTACAGCCCCTTCCCACTGGCAGCATCCACTTTACTTTGAGAAAGGCTCAGTAGGGGGTTACCTTTGACTCTCTTATCTGAGGAATCTAAGGATAAGCAGGACAAAACATGCATTAACAGCAACCTGACTGTTCAAAAACACAACCAATACCTTTTATTTACTCTCAAAATGCATTTAAAGATGTAATATCAGGTTCCACATCTCATCTCTGTTTACAAATAGTGTCCCTTTCAGCCATTTCTGGACTTATATACACATTGATGCAGAAAAGCATGTGATTTATATATATAGAAATGTCTTTTTTGCGCTTAATAAGCTTTAGTAAGTAAATAACTGTTACATACAAGATAGGCCATGAAAAGCAGTATAACTGTAATATAATAGAAATGGGGAAACAGGCTATAAATAGAGTAGAAAGCTGTTTACATTTTATCAATAACAGAGAGGAAGGAGGAAAGAAAAAGAAAGGGGGAAAATATAAAACAATTCTCTAAAATGAAGATCGTGTAAGTAAATTGTATTCCTATTAAAGAAGAAGCAAACATCTAGAATATTAGAAATTTATGTCAAAATTGAAAGGAAATGGGAAAGTCAGGTAGAGGAGAAAGCAGAGTCAATAGTGATTTATGGATGTTGAAAATTCTCAGAACGATTATGTAATGCATGCATTGAAATCTTAGTTAAATAAGTGGTTAATTATGGCCAAAATAAATCTCTATTTACATATGGTTTAACAGAGGAGGCAAATGCAATATCTAATCTTTGATAATGACAGGCATTATTCCACCAGGATTTCACTGAAAGCTTAGTTGAGCATTTCCAGTTAATTGTGATTTACTGGAAAGCTAAGGCTAACATCAGTCAAATAAACCTTTTTCATGTAAAAACAATCCCAATGATTCCAATAAACTACCTGTAAAAAGAATAATATTTGATAAGGGCGCATGTAGGTTAAAAATAGCTGGAAGGTACTTCCTAATATCATTCCAAAAAGAAGAGCTAGCGGGACAATAAAATAGTAGATGCATCAAATCAGCCATAGGAGAAAGACAGGACCAACAATCCTTATCATTGGTATGTGTTAGCTAGGGGTGAGGGTGTATAATATAATCTATGGTAAAGAAAGAACAGGGATTGAGTAGTGGATGCGATCTAGAGATCTTCAAAGACATGGCCCATAGTTTGTTCCAAAATATATGCTCCAATCACAATCCAGATCCATCTCCCAAGCAGTTTCTATCTTAGCTTTAGCTCGAACCCCAGCAGAAGTAAGAAGATGTTTATAAATCAAGGAATCCTTAGGAAATACAGTTAAGATTCTGAGTAGTGGATCCACTATGGGAGTAGGTTCAGTAGGGGGAAGGGAATAAAACACGTCAAGGATTATTTCCAAGAGGGATGAAAATGTGTGCTAGAACGAGCGTGGGCATTTAAAAGTTTCCTGAAATTGAGGAAAAGAACATGGAGATAGACCATCAAACACATCCCGAACCCAGATAATACCCTTAAGCCTCCAAGACTTCCAAAAAAGAGGCTTTATATTAATGGTAATAAGACGATTGTACCAAAGGGGAGACTGAAGGAAAGCATCCCTAGAAATAATTTCTAAATGATAACGAGGTTTTAATAATGAAGAAGTATGTTTAAACAGCAGGAGAGAGGTAACATTGACCTTTGTTGAGAAGGCGAGGACTTCCTTAACAGAAAAGGGTGTGAGTAAGGAACGTTCAATTGCGACCCACAAAGGTATAAAAGGGGAGACATCAGTAAGAAACCATTTAGAGGCTAGTCGAAGACAAAAGGCCTTATGGTATAATCAGAAATTAGGAAAATTCACACCGATCACAGATTTAGGTTTACGAAGATGTGACAGAGAGATTCTAGATTTGTTATTGTTCCATAAAAATTTAGAGAGAAGGGAATCATGTTTTTTCAAATAAATGTTTGGGATGTGAATGGGAATCATAGAAAGAATATATAATAAAATAGGAGTAATCATCATTTTAATAGAATCAAGACGTCCCCACCAAGAGAGAAAGAGAGGGTTCCAGGAGGAGATAAGTTTAGAAATATGATCAGTCACGTCCTTCATATTTAATTTAACCGAGTCTAATATGGAACTATTAAACCAAATGCCTAAGTATTTGATTTTAGAACTGTCCCAACAAAACCCAGTGGCATCAACATGTTTTTAAAACAGAATTTGGTAATGGGTAGAATTTGGGTTTTGTTAGAAATAATTGTATACCCTGAAACAAGGGAAAAGTCTGAAATTTCTTACATAAGAGGTGGGATAGAAGTTTCAGGATGAGATATAAAGAGTAAGGTGTTATCCGCATAAACAGATCATTTCAAATGTTGATCACCTTAAACAAAACCAGAGATAGATGTATTTTGACATATATGAGAAAAAAAGTGTTCAAGTGATAAAATAAAAAGAAGGGGTGAGAGAGGGCAACCCTGACGTATACCTTGCTGTAGATTTAAAAGTTGAGAGACAAGACCATTAACTACAATAGCAGCTTTAGGAGCTGAGTATAACAAAGAAATCAGAGAAATTAATTTAGGACAAAAACCATGCCATTGAAGAGCTTTAAATAAAAAGGACCAATTCACTCTATCAAAGCTTTTTCTGCATCAATGGAGACTTCAGCTAGAGGATAAGGAAGAGTTAAGGTCTTATTCAAAACATTAATAATAAACAAGAGTTGTCAGATGTTAATCTTAACTAAACCACATTGCTCTAATCCAATTAGTTTCGGTAGAAGAGGTTCAAGGCGTAATGCAAGCATTTTGTCGTAAATTTTGTCGTCCACATTCACCAGGGAAATAGGACGGTAATGTTTACATAGTTTGGGATCACAACCATCTTTATAGTTTAAACAGATTGTAGCTTCTAAAAAAGTGCTCTGTGACTTACCAGAAGTATGAAAATATTGAAAAAGCTGTAAGAGAACCCATCTGGGCCTGGAGTTGTCTTTTTCTTAAGAAGACTTAAAGATTGAGAAATTTCAAAGATAGATAGATCAAATCCTAGAGGAGAAAAATCCAGATTAGCTTGAGATGGAGGTGGGTCATGACTAAGATATGTATCAATAGAAGAGGGATGTGAAGAGGACTCTGGGGTATATACATTTTTATAAAATTCAATGAATTAATTTAAGCTGTCTTGGTCTTTAAAGAGGAGTTTACTGTCTGATGAGTGAATAGAATCTATCAAAACAGGTTCTTTTCAAGACTTAATGTAATTAGCTAGGAGCTTGCCAGATTTATTCCGTCCACCATAATCCCTAGCACTGGTTCGAAGAAGAATAGATGAAGCATGATCAGTTAATGTTTAAGTAAAGTTTCGCCTGAACAAGCTCCTGTAAGGCAGATTCAGATGAGGATGTATAAAATTGGTGTTCTAAACGTTTGATATTGGCTAACAAAACTTTCTGCTGATTAAGTAATTGTTTCTTTTTCCTGTAAACAAAGTCTATAATGAAACCACATGCTGTAGCTTTAAAAGAGTCCCAAAGTAGTGAAGGAGAGGTATCTGGAGACGTGTTTAAAGTAAAGAATTCCTCCATTAAGGAAATAAAAGAAGAAAAAAAAAGTGGGTCTAGCAAAAGAGAATTATTAAACCTCAATCTAGAAGATCTGGGTTGTTAGCGAAGCAAGTCAAAGTCAGCAACAACCGGGGCATGGTCAGATATGACAATGGGTTAGATTGAGGAGGAAATACGATTCTATGTTAAAGCAGGAGAAAGAAAAATATAGTCTAAATGGGTCAGAGTGCGATGGGGGAGAGAAAAAGGAGCATTCTGTGTTTTCAGGATTGCAGAGCCTCCAGGCATTCACAAGGTGTTTCTGATATATTGTACTTTTAAATTGTTTGTGGGTCTTATGAAGGATGAAACAGACTTGGGTTTGTCGATCACTGAAAGGGCCAATTACTTGGTTACAATCACCTCCTAAAATAAAGAATTAATCTTTATGTTGAATACAGTTTTTTGTGATATCAGGCCAAAAGGAATAATCTGGTCGAGTTGGACCATAAATATAAAAAACTGTTAGAGGAATATTGTTAATGAGCAACTTAACTAATATCCATTAACCTTCTAAACCAATTTCTTTAGAGATAACAGAACATTTCAAACGTTTATCAACTAGAATAATTACCCCATTTTTCTTAGTGGATGTAGGAGACACCAAGACTAAACCTACCCACTGTATTTTTAAGCTTCAAAGCCTCTGTTTCTGTTAAATGAGTCTCTTGCAATAAAACAAAGCCAGGATTAAATGAGGCTTAATGAGATGATATTCTTTGCCTCTTTATAGGATTAATAAAACCTTTCACATTCCTTGAAATAAATTTGAATGTAAGAAAAACAGATTAAATATGAAAAAACACATGATCAACGTCGATGAAGAAAAAGAAGAGTAGTCTGGAGAAAAGAGAAATATAGAGTACAGTATCTAATGAAATCACTAAGAAAAAGAAAAGAGGGAAAGAGAAGGGAAAAAATAGAAGGAATAAGTGAGATTTTAAGAGAAGACAGTATAAGTCATACAAAAGATGATGACTGAGATACATACCTAAGGAGAAACAGAAAGAAACTAGGACTGGCGACAGACAACAAAGACGGCAAACCTGACAGGGGAGATGAACCACGTCGGGAGATGAAAAAAGGAAGGCGAGGTTATGGAAATAAATATGTATGGAATCCCAATGATCTGTAATAAAGGGAAAAGTAAAAGACACAACATGAATGATTATCAACAGATATAATTACCAAAAACATAACCTTCAAAATAAATGATTAATGAGGGTTGGAGTAAGAGCCTTTAAAAAATCTGAGAAACTGTCACATTATGAAAGGAGGACCAGCTGTATCCATGGTAGTCGAAGAATGTGAATAAAGAAATTTTCGAATATCAGGAGGGTCTTCAAAAGTAGAGGTGTTGTTTTGAAAAGTAACTTTGAACAAACATGGTGGAATAGACAATATCGGGCACCAATGGAAGTTAAAGATGGTCTAAGATCCAGAAATTCCTTCAATCGTTTAGATGTTACTATTGAGACATCCTAGGATATGAACAGTTTAGATCATACCCATGTTCATTTCTTCTTAAGTTTGGCCGCATTTAGAACTTTTAAAAGGTCCGTGAATTACAAAAAAAATGAATCACACCATGAGGTCATGAGGGAGCAGATGTGGAAGAAAGGCCCAGCCTATGGGCACGCTGGATATTCAGAGAAGTTGAAGCAGGAAGCTTCAAAGGCTTCGGAAGGAAAGAGGTGAAAAAAGTAATGAGGTTGTCTTTCGCGATACCTTTAGAAAGACCATACAGGCGCTGGTTGTTGCGCCTGTTTCTGTTTTCAAGATCTTCAGCAGATTTTTTCAGGAGAACCACCTCCTTTTCTAAAGATGACATTTTTGTAGAGGAATCTTGACGGTATCACTGACATGCTGTTCGACCGTGGATAGCCTGGAATCAAGCCTAAACCATTTAGTATCCAATATCTGTAGATGTGTATTGGTTTCCTCTATAAATGGGCGTAAAGCAGGTATTTCCTCAAGAACAGTGCCTAGAGACACAGGCAAAGCGGGTTTTGGTGGAGAAGGAGGATCTTGTTTGAGTCTTTTGTTAGTAGATGAGGGTGAATGTTATTTTGTAGGCACAATGGATGAAGAAGCTGCTCTGGAAGAATTAGAATGAGCCATATTGACCGAGTTGCGCAAGTGATCCATAGAGGGTGCAAAGGAAGCTGAGTGTGTCGCAGGCAAACCAGTTATAGACTTTGTACTAGAATGAACTGCTGTTTAGATCTGCCCATGTAATACAAAGTTCCAGTAAAAACCAGCGTAGAGAGATAAGTAAAAATAAGTATTCTCTTTAATGAGAAATAAAAAGACCCATGTCGTGAAAAATGCTCTTTAAGAATAGCTGGAGCAAGTTGTCAAGAGCTAAGAGAAATACATCTCAAGAGTCAATGAGCAAAACACAGTACCTTATGAAATGAACAGAGCTGAAAGGAAAATCCAGTCAGGATATGAGACAAAATGGTGGCCGGAAAGCAGGAGAAAGCGTCTCACGACATTTCACTTCACCAAAGGTAAAAGGAAGGGTTCAGAAAACAGCCTCATGATCAGTGGACGTTCCGCAATAGAAACCTACCCCTGGAATGCAGAAGAAGGCGATGGAACCGCTAGAAACCACTAATGATCCCCCGACGTAGCATGGAGCTCGGAGCTCAGGCGACCATCTTGAAAGGCGCAGCGTGCTTGTCCTATATATATATATATATATATATATATATATATATATATATATATATATATATATATATATATATTTTTTTTTTTTTTTGTAAGTAAAACAAGCCAAAAACAGTTTTCCACATTTCTTCATGATTGTTAGCTTGTTCTTTTTGTAAAATAGGCCTCTTGCATTTTATGAAAAGAATATTATATGGGCACAACATTACTTCATGTGACGCCACTTCCTGTGGCATCACTGTGAATTATATATGCTAATTAGTCTCCCCTCATTTGGTCTTAGGAGTTGTGCCCTCATCTTGCCCAAACGGCGAGGGTTATATATTTTTTCCACGCTTCCTTTTAACCCAAGGACGGTGGGTATATTTGTTTCCCCCTCCTTGCCCATGAATAGGAGGTATATTTTCCCAACCTCTGCCTTATCTTAGAGCTGGGGTGGTGGTATGTGTAGGTTCCATGCATTGCCCTTGCCCCTGTGTGGACGGTCATTTGGGAGCTTTAACTCCTCTGCCTTGCACAAGAGTAGGGAGTTTATTTCCCATCCTTGCCTTGGCTTAATGCAAAGTGGTGTCCATTGCCCACAGATGGATAGATTGTTCAAGAGCTTTAACCCCCCCTGCCTTGCCCGCGGGTGGGGGTGGTATCTTTTTTCCACACACCCACGTTTCCCCTGGGAAGGAGTGGTGGGCAGAAGCCCTCTTGCCTTGCTCAAGGGGTCGATTTTCCCCACCTCCACCTTGTTGAAAGGCCGGGGTCATGTAAAGGTGCACCTCCCCCTCATTAACTAAGGGTTATGTGTTATAGGGGCAGTGCAGTGTCTTTTAGCCTCTCCTTACTCAAAGAAAAAAATATTTCTGAGTGCAACAAAGGTTTTTTTCCGCCTTAATGCTCACCAGTGAAAAGTAGTTAAAATACTTTGAGTAAGTGGATTTCAATTTTATTCCAGTACAAAACAATTCAATAGTTTTTATTTAGTTGTTTTTGTATTCATTTGAAGTTTATTTGAGAGTTTCTCTCACAAGGGTAAAGCAGATATTGACAAAGGCTAGAGATTTATGAAAATACAAAGATACATTACATACAGTAACATCCATTTCGCAGCATCATTGCTGTTAAGTGCTTGATTAGCAGTGCTTTCGTTCCTATCTGAAATGGAGAAAGGGGCTTTCCTCATTTTGGAGGTATATCATTCCAGAACCTGGGTGCTGCTCCTGGAAATGTTCCAACAGGTAAAATAATTTAGAAGCCATTCGCTACTGCACAAAATGGTACACCCTTCATAAAGGCACTTGCAAATAGAACAGGTTTATGTGAAATTTTAAGTTCCCCACACTACTTTTCTGGTGTCGAAAATGACATTCATACACAATAGGTAGTGTATTTTGAACCCATGGTATTTATTCATTTAACGCGCGGCGCCCTTTTATTCTCAAAGATTTCCTAATTTCTCTTGTTTTTTATTCTTGAAGCTTAGAACAATCTTGACACCTGTTTTTTCCATATAAAGTGTCTCGACATATTGGTTGGCTACAACATTGATCATTGCATTAGTTGCCCACCTCTAGAGTGACCACTGTATTAATGAACAGGGAGTTAAGAGCATCCCTGGAAAATTCTTTCACCAGCACTATTTTACACAGATTATATATGTGCCAAAAAAGAGAATTGTGTGTGCTCTCTCAGTACTGTTTGCCTGGCTGGATAGCTGATGATCTGCTCTTATCACCCAACCCTAAAAGAAGGCATATATACTCTGCTGCATTGAGAGTTGTCCTTTCTCTCTCATGGCCATTCCAGCTTTATTAAAGGTGACAGAGTTAACAAAGTTCAACGTATCTATAAGGTGCTATTCCCGTTTGTTATAAGCTATCAAAATATGCTATGTACATTTTTCCGATGGAGGGCGGATGGTGGCTCAGCAATTTAGTGACTGAAAGATGCATTAAAACAAGCAAAAGCATATGTAATATTGTCACATACAAAGCTGGAACTATGTTAAGTGACTGCTGTCAACCCTTGCTTACAACAGGAGTGTGTCAGCTCGTCAATAAGAGGGAAGAGAGCACTGGAGTTATCAAGGCTTTCAATAGAAACGATGAGCAGTTTCTGGAAGCGTTCGCCATCTTTTGTGGCTTGGGGATCCAGAATACCCAAATGTACGAAGTTGTTGAGAGAGCCATGGCCAAGCAGATGGTAACATTAGAGGTAAGTCCACCATTTCATATCCATTTTTTCAATGACGGCGTGCTGCATTTTAATCAGTATATGCATTACCCAGTCATTGTACAGTCATGCATCACACACGTAGAGGTAAATCCTTGATGACTTCTGAAAATGTTAGCCACCAGACATAACATGAGTAAAACAAGGTCCACATCATCCATATCCTCTGCCATATCTATGCACCCCTCCGAGAATTAGGAGAAGGTCCTCCACACAGTGAACAATGGTATCACTCCTTACACATGGGTGAAGCCCCACTTCAAGAAAACTACAGTAAACCTCCAAAACAGAAAAGGGGAAACCTTTTTTTGAAGTTCATACAAGCACTATATCAGGACATAATTAACCACTTTTGTATTTTCAGAATACTACTTCCTAGGTCAGCAATGACTTGGGTAAAAGTTGACAAATACTCTTGGACATTAAGCTTAAAATGAGGCCCAAATAATCCTTCCATTGTGGCATGTCACTAAGGAGAAAAACCTCTGCCATACAAATACACACATGATGGAAAAGTGCATGTATACTAAACAAGCCTGCCCTCCTTCTGTAGAAAAAGGGAACAATCACTCATAAGAGCAAGTCAACATGTTTTCAGAATTATACACTTCTGTAGTCCGTCAGGCAGTAGGGAGCTAAGTCATTTTAATTACTATACGGTCGGTGTAGAATGTCCTGGCAGATTCACGCACACTACATTGCTTATTTGTTGTCATGCTATAAATTAGACTGTCAAAAGGGACTAACAAATCATGTCAAACTGAGCCCCATTTTTTCTGAGTATGGCCATATCTGTCTCTATGGGAAGTATACACTTCATCTATTCAACAGGGAAGCCAAAGTAACCACACAGAGTACGCACATGGATAGAAAATATGGCAGACTGGATCTTTAACTGGTCATCCCAGTCATGTTTGCTCCAGATTGTACATCACAGCCCAGTCCCTAATTTGAAGGACAGCCATTTGCACAGCATGGTAAACTTCTGTCTTAATATTTACCCAGCGACTAAAGATAATATATACCCTGCAAGTATGGCTGATATGTACCTTGTCAGTAACAATGCTTCACATACACTGGCTGAACATTCAGAGCTAAATGTCATTTGCAATACTTTTAACGGTTTTTACATCACAGACCCAATCCTGCACAACCACTCCCTGAGGTAGCTTGGTATCTCAGCAGTGCCTCCGTGGTAACTCTATTCTATCTGTACATAGCTCTAATAGTGCTACATGCATACTAGGCACTATACTTCAAAACTCCTGAAATGGTGCTGAGTGGTAAACAGGATGGAGGGTATTAGTATCTGATCATGTGAGGGTAAGCAACCTGAGCATTTTTTAATGGGGCATCTAACACTCTGACACAAGAAATACACAATTACAGTCTTTGAACTAAAGTGAGTGAACACAATATCAACGTCAGTTCTTGCTCTAAACTACCTCCACCTTGCCTTATCATTTATTCATAGCTTATGCCTGTCAACATCATCACTGGCCAAGCTGAAATACATAACTCCACACTGGAATTGGGTTTATTTAAATGTTAAAGCTAGTTGCCTCTATGAGTTCACCAGGTTTCCCCAGGTTCTTCTCATTCCATTATCTAAGGACCCTACAATAGACTAGCCAATAAATTTCAACTGTACATTTAGAAGCCATGATACAGCGCTATATAAAACCTTTAAAATAAATAAATAGATATAGCATTTCTACTATTTACAGCTGCCACTCATGTGGCATCATAGTACTTAAGCTTTTTGTGGTAGTTACACGTTTACCTGTATGTTTGGTCGGAAGGTGTGCCCGTGTAGTATGTCATGGGTAGGAAGAGTTAGGTTTAGTGTAAATGGTCTTGACATGTAGCCTGGTTGTGTTCAGGCAAACATATCTCTACTAGCAGGAGGGTTGGTGACTTCAGGGTATTAGAGGGGTGATAGGGCAGGCTTAATGCAAGATTTATGCAGCTACCTGGCCTCTGAGTCATTACATTCTATGTATGCTACCTGTGTTTTTATCGTTGCACAGGATGCATTGGCTTTGCCTAGGTTTCCTGTGTGTATCTGGTTATTGCAGTTTTGGGGGGGGTTGTTTTCCAGAAAGGTCAGTGTATGGTTGATGTAATTAAAGATCACTCAGAGATCATAAACTTGAAAACCCTGCTATTTATGTCCTCCCTGGTGGTAATGTGATTTTGTAATTTCCTTATTTGGATGGGGAGCGAGTGTCCAATCTTTTTGGCTGCACTGAGCCTGATTTTGTAGAAATTATGCACTTTAGTTTGTAGGACTGTTTTGGAATAAATGCTGCATCTATGGCTGTGGGTCTGAAAATGTTTTTGGAGGAAATAAGGTCTGATTCCTTGGAGTGCTTGGCAAAATAAGCTTAGTGCCTTGAAGGCAATCTAGCAACACGCTTGAAGCCAATTCCGTCAGAAGGGCTGGAGCAATGTGAGCCCAGGGTTTAAGATGTAAGTAGCCTTGCTGCTGAGTTTTGCATTCTTTGGGCTGCATTTCAGAGAAATTTTGATCTTTGTAGGTAAAGTCAGTTTATGTAATCCAGTCAAAATAGAAGTGTAGCTGTGGCTTGATATCTATGGGAGACACTTAAGTAAGAGAAAATCTACATTTGGATTCTGATTTGTACTAAGACAAATGCCCTGTAGTGTCTATAAAAGGTTCAAATGGCCTCAATCTAAGATTCATTAACTTTTTAATGTATTTCATGGAGGTGCTTCTTCTATGCACCTGGGCAAGACTGGAATATCTTGTGTTAGGGGCAAGAGTGTTGACTCAATGCATCCACTATAAAGGTCTGTGTTTGATGCCATTGGTCACTGTCTTGAATCCTGGCAGTTTCACCGGGGCCTCTTAGGTCAATATAACGAGTACCATTGACTTGGGTAATTATAGCCATATGTTTGTTGTTAGGACCTAAAAGCCCCACTCAGGTTACCATATGCTATGCAGATATGCCTTTCCTATTAGTTTCCACATAAGAGAATTCCTGTTCTATCTGGGTTGAGTTTGAGATGCTGCGCAGTCATTCAATCTTTGACTGTAATTAAACAGGGTACCAGTGCGGTGTCACTAGCAACCTGGAACTTGTGAAATTGCATAAATATAGCAGGTAAGACTGAAGATTGAATCAACCCTCCCAGATGGTTGAGGTAGATGTTGAAGAGGGGTAGTTGAGGTTAATGGACCCCAGTATCAACATAGTATGGTTATTATGTCATAGGAAGATAATTTGATGAAGGTTTGTCCAATAAGAAAATTCCAATCGAAAACTTTATTTAATTACCCAATTTCTAGAGTCTGGCACATT
Source organism: Lissotriton vulgaris (assembly GCF_964263255.1). Taxonomy (NCBI): domain Eukaryota; kingdom Metazoa; phylum Chordata; class Amphibia; order Caudata; family Salamandridae; genus Lissotriton; species Lissotriton vulgaris. The sequence goes on from NC_141689.1 coordinate 1,033,437,501, forward strand.
GTGGTGCCTGGCCAGTAGTGCCGGGCGATGGGCTGTATCAGATGGAGCAGCGAGTCATAGTAAAATAATGCAGATAACCCATACAAGATAGTCAGTTTTCTGAGCTTCTGTATAGCTCTGGCTGTAAAAGATTCTGTTCCTCCCCAGAGACATTTGATAATTGAAAATGTTTCATGCAGCTGATTTGGCTTTTGAATTCTATACAAAGCAATATTGACATTTTCTCAGTCCTCTGGCTCGATCATCTTACAAATGGTAAAGGATTCTGTTAGCCAGCTATGCTAATTTATCACTACGTATATACTCCTTTTTTTAGCAATCTAACTCATAAAATCAGAATGTTTCAAGAGGCTCCAATGAATAAAAGTATACATCTACCATTTTCATTAAATTGATGACTTGGGCAAAATACTCCTAACAATGAAAATACTATTCTTGCTTTGTAGGGGATAGAAAACATTCTTACAAAGCAGCATGAAATCTCTCAAAGCCATCCCTGTGTGCATGGATTTAAACACATCTGTCAAGGAAACTAAGGGGCTTATTTACAGGCCTCTTGCACCACCAGTGCATTACTTTTATTATGGTAAAAAGTGGCACAGTCCGGCAGCGCAAGGTGCTTGTAAATAAGCCCTTACGGGGCATATTATCAAGAAACTGTGGTAAAATTATCGTCACTTTAGCGTCAGGAAACTGCTGCTAAAGCAGCAATAATGGGCTTCATAATATGCCCTTGTGAATTCCCATAGAAGCCCATGTTCTGATGTGAACATGGGCTTCTATGGGAATTCTCAAGGGCATATTATCAAGCCAGCGGCGATCATTTTAACGCCGTTCTTGATAATATGCCCCTAAGACTTTTCAGGAAGACACTATCCCTGTTGGTTCACACATAATACCACATCATCTGTTCAAACATATTCTGTCCTACCTAGCTGACAGTGTGTCTGCATAGTAATTCTGTTGTGTTGTTCCTAAAAATACATAGGATCTGCGCATTTGTTGGACAGCATAAACTGAGGGATTGGTGTCTAGACTGATTCCAGACACCCCACAGGATATAGACCAGCTAACTCACAGTGCCACGATAAGCCCCGAACCCTACCAGGGAGCGAATAGTTTCTGGCAACCATTGAACATTAAAACTCTTGACCCTTCAGGGATCGTGGAAGCAGTACAGTACTTTTCGCTAAGTCATTCGGGCTCACTAGTCTCAGAGAGGTACACAAAATAAACGTTGGGGACTTTTTCAATACGCATTTATTGAACCAGCGCCATTCTGGTATAAAACTTGTTTGCTGTGACAATCAAAAGACAGAAGCAAATGTATGAGATTACAATCACCAACAGAGTAAACAGTAGATACATTTCAACCATGGTGCTAAGCAACAAATATATGAAGGATATATATAACAGTAATCTTAGCGTACTCCTGCGAGGCGTACCCCACCTAAGTGCACCTTAAAGTCCCTAGCATGTATGTGAGTGTGAAGCCAAGAATCCCCTTCGAAAGAGCCAACCCCATTACCTGATGGGAAGAGAATGAAAGACCCCGTCTTGGTCACGAGTTGGACACCCCACAAGGGCTGTAAGACAGCTGCGTGTTGAAGCAGGGACCTCCTTGTCAGTGACAGGGTTGATGCGTCTCTTCTCCTTGCCACGGAAGGTGCAGTTCTTTTATACCAAAAAGGTAACCTCTGGAGTTCTAACAAAATTGATATGTTGTGAGTACGATTATGTAGATGAGCCTAAATCAATAATTGTAATCACTGATCATGAAAATGGGATTCTGAGGTCCCTAAATTTGATATATCTTTGTAAGAGTGTACTTGCCCTAAATCAAAGCATATTAGATTTTAAGAGACAGTGGAATTTGTGCCTGAGTTGTGCGTGCAACCAAAGTTTTCTTTGCAAGCTTTTACACTTGGAGCTTTCTTTACCTCTAGTAACTCCTTATTGTTTAGATGAACAGCAGAGACCAGTGAATGGCTGATCCTTAGCGAACAGGAAATCAGTTCAACAGAAGAGGATATTTAGATTGGCTGACAAGTGCAGGAAGTCAAGCCTCCCTCTTTGTAGTATGTCATTTTATACAAGGTTATCGATTCAACATTGACCATGCTCTCCTTTTGACATGCGCTCCTTATTCATAGTTAATCATTACACACCGAAACCCTTACATAAATATGGTCTGCGGCAGAGCCCGAGATACAATAGGTGTGGAAAGGAGAAGGTAGATTATTTTACACCTCTCATGGACATGTGGTGATGTACAATTTTATTGACAGGAGATATCACTGCGATGATTGGACATGAGCTGCTCACCTATCCCTGTGTGGCCGCACTGGGTTGGAAATGGCAGACGCCGTCCTCTTACAGGTTTAGGTTTTAAGTTCATTGGTTTGCTCAGTTAGTTAAAACCACTATAACAGTTGAAAACAGTAAAATGATAAAAAAGAAACAAATAAATTCAGTAGCAATGAGCAACTTGTATTATTTTACAATATCAGCTACAAAATTAATTGAGGCATGGCAAATCATGTGCTGAACTGCTACAGTGCATATTAATCTTTAAAGTGCATACTGAGCAAATCTACAGTACTTACACACCCATATCAATAGTAAAAACATTATATAAAAAAATAATGTGTTGCCTTATGGGATGGCCAATTATGTGCATGCTGAGCAAATCAGGTCGGTAGCCGGTAGCTCCTTACATCAGTTTGCAATATCAGCTAGCTGCTTTAAATGAAGTTTGTAAAACCTTAGTCGAGCAACTATAGTGCATATGGATCCTTAAAGTTTTTTCTGAATGAATTTGCACTGCTTTCCCACCCAACCTATAGTAAAAACATTGAAAATGAGTAGCTGCCCTATGAAATAAGCAATAAAGTGCATACTGAGTACATCTAAAATGCATTACGCACCCTTATCAATAGTGTTGCCACCCAATTACTGCATGTGAACAAACGTACAACTGCCCAGCAGCAGCTAAAGTCCGTGCACGTCCCCACTACTCTGGAATTTTCAAGGTTGGTAGAAAAGAGAATAAAATGATTAGAGTGGAGCTACCTGGCCAATAGGGTGTGCAGTTAATTCAGGAGCATGCGGCCAATGCTTATGTGGCCTCTAGTTTAATGGGTGTTTATCAGAGTGTACAGAGCTGTATAAAACATTAGAGGGGGTGGTGCGCCGGAGCATAGTGGGAGCACCTACCCAACACTGTGTTCCGAGCACAAGAGAGACTCTCGCCCCTGTAGACTTCCAGAAGGGCAAAGAGTGTGCAGAATCACAGAAGCTTGTCAAGCCCCGGATATCTGTCCAGTGCTGTCATTTTCCCTTCCACTCTTTTTAGGAACTTCACAAGGTGGCAATTCAGCTGCAGATCCTCAGGGGTGCAGCGGGCCAACACAGCCTGCCTATGTGTACGTATTCCTCTTTGATTAAAATGTAGCTTTAGTAACTGGGTCCATTCAGCCATTAATTCCTTGCAAGAGCATATCAAAAGCGGCAGTTCTTCTTTGGGATAGCCAAATAAGCGGCAGCTGCTCGGTGTGGGGTCTCGCTGCCAAGGAGGTCGATGTAACAAAGAAGGGAGCATGTCTAAGCGATAGTTCAGAAACTTCTCCTTAACAGGGTTTGTGTAACCAGTATTGAAGTATTTCTGAGGGGCCGCCGGTCTGTAGTTGTTTAGAGTAGGTTAGTCATGGGCTCTATATACTATGGCGGCCTTGTCCACTATCGTTGAGAGGGATTTAATTACTTTGCCCGACTAGTTTCTTGAAGCACGACTGGTAGGTGTTGCCCAGAGATTAATTTACCTGATTACAGATATCATTCGTTAAGATATTCTTTGGTAGTCGAAGTGTTCCTGTTCTGCAACTCCTGCCATAGATGGAAACTCAAGGTATTGGGAGCTGCCTTCCTGATTCTATTCCAGTTTTTTTTATATAGGCTGCCTTTGCAGGCCAAAGTCCAGCCTAATCTGCACCATTGATGTGTAATTGGGGAGATTAAAAATCTTTCTGTACATTCTCGTCATGATGCTATCCAAGATGATAGCATCCCTTCCTCTTAAACGTATGCTTCCATAAGCTATTGTCGGTAGCAGCTTGGCTTTCACTATCCGAAGAATTAGCATCAGCGTCAGCCCTGATATTTGTTCTCTTTAGATTTTCAAATGTTATGACCACAGCAAATCCTTTCCTCTTCATTGCCTCTTTCGGAGGACGGAATCGTGTATTTTTATCAATCCACTTCTTGGCCCAATGCCAAGTGTGGGGTTTTCTCCTTGCATTACTGATCGACATAGTTTTAGTTTGTTTTAAATTGATAGGCCATTCTCAGTTGCATATTCCTGTATGATCTTAAGCAGGTGCTGCATCCCCATCTAGGTGTAACTTACTAGGACCAGATCATGAGCGTATAGGAGGCTGGAGAGAGTCATACGTCCTGTTGGCACTTTTACTAGCAAAACAACTGGCTGCCTACTGTTGGGGCAGAGGAAGATCCTCCAAATATTGACTCATTGGTCTACTACAAAAAACAAACTGAACTGCATGCCAAACTTCTACCACCTTCAGCCAGTCCCAGAGACATTTAGAACTGGCTGAAGAACTGTCTGCTGCTGTTTAGGATGGCGGATCCTAGTAGCATGGTCCGGAAGGACCGGTGGAGTTTGAGTTGCCAAGGTTGAGGCAGAAGCACCTGAAATGCCTCTAATACTTTGTTTTGCTGCATTCAGATGTCTACCAGGTGGCATTGGCATTGACTATCCATTCAGATATGACTATGGTAATGAGTTCATACAGGTTCAGTATCATGGCATTAGCAAGATTTAGGCAATGTCCAATTATTATACTGTCGTCCCTATGAATGGGCATGGTTCGATTTTAACGAATGACCATGTAATGTTGGTTCTGTGCTCTATTGTATTAGGCCATAAATTACAATTTAAAAAATATATAGCCAATTCATACTACTCCTTATGCGTGATAAGTTAATCAGCTCACATTTTATCCGTGTTAGAGTGTCCACATTTTTCACTAGGACATTTTCCCCTCACAGAACTCGATTATAATTATCATAGATGTCAGCTGCAGGGCTCCTGTGTCAATTGCATGTTGTGACTACTTTCCTCAGTGTGATCTGTCCCCAAAATATCTCACAATCGCATTTAAGGGCAGTCTATTCTGATGAATCATAGTTGGCGGCGCGTAGTGTTCAGCATCACAAAACATAGCCAAGCATGACTCAGATGCTCTGAAGTTAGTCAGTTAGTCATAATCCTTTCATTCAGTTTATAAGAAAATAATATATTGCAGGCATAATAAATATACATAACATTAAAACTATAACATCTTGCTAAAAACAAGTGTATTGATTAAAAAGTCACAAAATTATATAAAACTGCAAAAAAATACTTTGTGCAACACGCAATTAAGGACTAATAACAATTCATTGATAGCTTCAATTTGACTGCCTATCTAAAAAAAAACGGCAGCTGAGAAACAAACATGCTTTGTAGATGATATGTTGTTATGTTATGCTATTTTGATTGGTTTAGCCCACTAATTACCGAGAAGTTATACAATATCTTGAGCAGGTGTGTAGATGTGTGGTTCCCAAGGTGCTTATATGAAGAGCCCGATCTTCAGCTTCTTGCGGAACTCAAGAAGTGAGGAGGAGGCTCTGATGTATTGGGGACATTGTATCTTAGCTTGTGTGTGATGTAGAAGAATTACCTATCTCCAGTTTTACATTTTCAGATACAGCGAGTGTGTGAGAGTGAGAATAAGGCCGAGTAGGTGTCAGGTAAGTTGGTGAAAGTGTCTGCGGCTGTTCAGGTATTCTGGTCCTGTGTTGTGATGGCTTTGTATGAGTGTGTGAGAAGTTTGAATTGGCTGTGCTTGTGAATGGGGAGCCAGTGCAGCTTCCTGAGGTGTGGTGTAATGTGGGTGCAGCTTGGGAGGGAAAGTATGAGCCTTGCTCGGTGTTCTGGATGATCTAGAGTCTATGTAGGAGTTGTTTGGAAATTCTGGAATAGAGAGTGTTGCCGTAGTCCAGCTTGCTACTGATGAGTGCTTGCGTGATTGATGATCTATCTGGTGTCCTGAGGCAACCATTTGAGAATCTTTGGCAGCATGTATAGGATGTGGAAGCAAGAGATGCACACTGCATACAGTTGGTGAAGTTGGTTCTGGTGGTGGTTGTTTTGTCCGTCAGTTGGAGGGTGAGTTCGGTGTCATTGTTGTCAGACACAACGGTGATGTCTTGCGATTGGATGATGTTGGCGAAAGGTGTCATGTATATGTTGAAAAGGATGGGGCTTAGGGACAATCCCTGTGAGACTCTGCATTTTAGTTTCTTGGTCACTGATGTGAAAGGTGGCATCCTGACCCTTTGGGATCTTCCCATGAGGAAGAAACAAATCTATTTGAGAGCGGATCCTTGTATGATAACACTTGTAAAAAGATTACGGCTGGTTTGGCCTGAGTAAAATTGAAGCCCTTTGAAAGTGGGACTCTAAATTTAGCCCCTAAATGGGTGTACTGAAGTCTTTGATAGTACGTTTCATAGTTATTTGCCTGAAACCCCATCAGTGCATTTTCACCAGGTGATATTTCTAGGGCAGCCACATAGGTTTATCCGGATGCATTAGCTCTTAAATATATGCACTGTTTGTGCAAACCATCTTTTAAAATTATTTATGATGCAGCACTTTAGCTAATCTGAATGCTGCCTCCTCCTCATCCTCCTCCTAACCCTCATCTCTACAGTAATCTTAATTGACTGTTGTGACTTTTTAACCCCTAGTCCCAAACCGCCCTGACTTCAGATGTCTACTCTGCTATTTTTTATGACTCGGCCAGCGTAGGCAGCACACATGTGCAGTCTCGCTGGCGAGACTTAATGACTTAGAGTGAGTTTCAGTAGCGAGGTTAAGCCCCACCCCTCTTTTCCATTGGCTGGCGTCACCGTTCATGCTAAACAGTGGCCAGCCATTGGAAAAGAGGTCCCTGTGACGTACTTCTTACTCTTTTAGCCCCGTCCTTTTCAGACTGGCTTCCTTGACTTACTGCTGTGGTAAAAGCTTTCTTATCTTCTTTATGGAGCCATCTGTTTTGCCCCATAAAGAAGATAAGGAACCTTTTACTCCAGCAGTAAGTTGGGCTCTAAAAGAGAAAACTCGGCATGGTGTGGTTTCCGGGGCACGGCCCGCCCCTTTTTACCCGCATTGTTGTTCTTTCGGTGAGAGGCAGACTTCTTTTGTCTCACCCTCTCTCCCACAGCATTCGCTCAAGAAAGATGTGGAGCGTTCAGTCAGCCTCCACCTCCAGGGCTCGGCCTGGGCGGGCACTGCTGCTAATCTTCCTCCCGCTGCAAGCGTGTCTCTGCCGTGGCCCCGCGGGCACTGCTGCCAATCTTGCCCCCGCTGCAGACGTGTCTCTGCTGTGGCCCCTTCTGCTGCTTCCTCCACTACCGCTGCTTCCCGGGTCCCAGCGGTGCGAGTCGGGCTGCGGGACTGGCGGCAGGACGCATAGGAGCAACGTGGACACCATCTTCGGCCCTGCCGACTACCTGATCTGCCCCAAATGTCGGAAAGCGCTGCGGCGTCAGGTGAGCGAGCCTCGGGCAGTCAAAAACAACAAACTTCCCATACCGTACACACTGTATAGCGCAGAGTACAAGCTCAGTGCTTTATAAACAAGAGAGCTCTGGAGGAAAGAATGGCAAAGAATGCACTTATTTTACTTCTCGCTACATAAACGCTGCTTAGAACTGGATGTATATAGCGCGTCTTATTATTGGAGAGGCACCGAAAAGGTGCACATTTGAATGCACTTATTTTACTTCTCGCTACACGAACGCTGCTTAAAACTGGATGTATATAGCGTGTCTTATTACTGGAGAGGCACTGAAAAGGTGCACATTTGGGACAAATATTTTCGCGTTTCATCTACGCCCAATGCCAAATTCCACCACTTCTATATCCCTGCATTAAAAAACTTTATTTTGCGGCACTGGGATTTTTATATGATGCATATGGGTTTTAAAGGATTATACATTTAAGAGGCCAGCTTTTATATGTTTCAATTTGTGAAGATGCTGTAATGTCAGGCGTCAATGTGGGTAGATGTCTTGTTCAACTTGCTTCATTGCTCGCCGGCGGGAGTTGTTAGGAAGTGTAATAAAACTGCTCGTGTTTTTGGTTCTGTCAGTGGCTTGGCAAAACCAACATTTACGTTTCTCTAGAGGGCGGAGGTCAGTGATGCAGCATCCCAATAGCCATTGAAGCCACGCGACCGCTCGTGCTGAAAGTTACAAAACATAAAGCTTTATCAGGCAAAACCGACACAGTTTTTCCGTCCCAGATTTACGTTGATGACGTCAACTGTGACCTACATACAGAATGGACTGTGGTGGCTGTGAGTCGGCCAAGCCCTCCATCAACAATCTCACGTCCAGCCGGTCCAGTTACAAATAAGTTTAAGTATGAATAGAAAACAAGTGTAGTGCTGTGCTAAACAGAATGGTGGCTGGGTTCACGTAGCTTGATGCGCAGCCCCACTATGCCAGAACACTCGTTCAAAAAACATGACATTGTACTTAATTGGAGTACTTCCGGGTCGCATTGTCACGACCAATCCGATAACTGAACATATTTCCGTAGTCGTCTAAGAGTGGGAGGGACTCAAAACGTGTAAGGTGATCTAGTAGTGGTGTAAAGGTGTCACCTCGGCCAATCCTCATGCGTGACACATAATTCTGCAGTGCCCATTGGCTGTGGTGCCCGCACGTGCCCCTGCGGAGAATAAACACTGTCCGAGTAGTCCTCCGCCGGCTTGGGGGAAGCCTTTGCAATTTGGAATCAGCTGGATGGTGATGTAAGGTGAGTTAGAGTCTGTCATGGACCCGACAGTAAACTTGAGTCTTAAGCTGACAGTCTCTAATGTCCTACACAGGCAAGCTGGCCCCTCCCACAATTTCAGGCGGCAGGGAGGAAAGAGGGCTAAATGGGGTGTAGGATGAAAACAGGGAAAGTGGAGAGATGGTTTGTTCCAGCAGTTGTTTCTGTGGTATGATTGACGGACACATAAATTCACGACTGATAGCCGGCCTGGGCAAGTCTGCGGGGTGCAGGCCCTTCGGTTCATGCCTTCAGTGTTGCTAAAGTTTCTGTTTCAGACCGGGTTGCAGATTGGCAGGCAACACAACTAGATATGAGGTGGAGTCACTAAAAGGCTTATATTGTAGTTTTACCAGTTAATGACTTTGATATGTGCTTTGTTATTTGCCACTGGTTGTATTTGACAGTACTGTATTAGGCACCTTTTATGATTTCACCTCTTACGGCATTACAAATGAGATGGCCAACTCCTCCAAAGTGTCAAACATACCTATTGCCTTCAAACCGTGTCTCTGGTAGAGTAAAACGTGATGTTGTAATGCTAAGGATGTGATCGCTATGTTACCGACACTTCTCCTGGCATTGACAAAGTACGAATTGAGTTCGATGAAAAATATCATACTGATAATGTCGGCTGCGTTTTGAAGTGTGTGCGCTTCAAACATCGCTGTTAACCAATTTTCACTTTGTCAATGTATGTTGGTTTTTGTAAAACTTTATTGTTTGGGACTAACAGTTACCTTAACCCCTTTCCATGGCACCCCACTGAGAACAAATGCTCTTTTCATCCGGTTATAGCAGTTTTGTAAGGCTAAATGAGAAGAGTTAATATAACAACCAGGATAATGTGCTGCATGGCTAAATACTTTAAAGTTTCATAAAGGCGAGGCTGTTGCATTGCAAATGCTTGTTGTCTTTATCCTCTTTGGTTCTTCATAAAACACCTTTGATGTGGTCATAGATGAAAGGACCTTAGGTATGGACAAGCAACGGGTTGTTTAGGTTGAGGGGAGGTAGATTTGAACGAGGCAGAGACGCGGCACCCAAAACGCGAAGAACATATCCGGTTCCCGTGAGGTTCCCAGATACCCTATGCCCGTTCGAAGAGGGTTTTATAACATTTTAAGATACATGCACTTAAAAAGCAAAAAGACCGAATAAACTGCAAAAGAAATCCCCATACGAGGAGTTTTGCCAAAGACAATAAGGCCACAGCAGCAAGAGACTGCAGACACTAAACGACACGCCGAACAGGCCTTGACTGGATCCCTTATCATACCTATTCATGGGGAGAACACCCTTTATGTAAAGGCCATAGCAGCAAGAGACTGGAGATATTAAACAACACGCCGCCCAGGCCTTGACTGGATCCCCTATTATACCTACTATTGGGGAGTATACCCTTTATGTAAAGAGAAATTAAAATTCGAAATCTTCTTGACACAGGAAACCCCTATCAAGAAGTCCTGAGGAAGGTGCCACAATATCAGATGTATTGCACCGAAACGCGTCGACGCATTTCTCAAATCAAAGAATCCAAGGGAAGCCTAGTACACACTGGATGTACATACATTTTTGCCACAGTTGTGTACGATAGTGAAAGCAATCTTAGGCTGTTGGATCTAGAAATCTATAGTGGCGAGTATATCCAGGAGCCACCGTCATAATAGGGGTTTATTACTTTATAGTGTGTTTTTGTGAAACTTCTTACTGTTTATGAATTGCAAATGTGTTATATATGTATTCCTTTGCTCTGTATTTTTAATTACTGTACACACTGATTGTATGTCTTTTTACTTTTCAAAGAATATTTCTTTGAAATTTTAAACATTGCGTCTTTTTTATTGTTGTATGGAATTTTCTATTAAATAGATTGTTAACAAATTTTATTTTTCTGTGGAAATTATTACTAAATTTGACACTATAGTACTGCAGAATATAGTAGCCCGCTGTTTAAATGTTCTAGTTTAACTGAAATGGTATACTTACATTAAGCAAACGAGCACACTCCAGGGATTTCCCTCTGACTTGAGGGGAGGTAGACTCAGACGTAATACATTTGTATGCGCTCCCGAATTCCTTTCAATTCTGTGTTGTGCAATAACAAAGGTTCCTGTGCCAGTTTGGCTGTCATATAGTTCTAATGTTATGGCAGGAGTACAAAAGTGACTTCTTTGAGTCACTTGCACTGATAATGATGCCCATGTACATTGCATTTCCAATGTGTTGTAAAAGGATTGTGTCACTAAATTAATTTATAACGTCACACGTTTAAAGCCATTTTGCGAATATTCAAAGCCATCAAAATATTAACCATGTAATTGCAGCCATTTCATTGTATTATTGATTTATCATACACATTTACATCATTGATGCATCAACAAATAAAAAAGACAAAAAAAACATTTGAGAATGACAGTAAAGAAGTGAACAACCTCAGTGGCCAAGGGAAGAGAAGAAAAGAAAATAAGGATACCCTAGGACAGAGGTTTTCAAACTTTTGTATGCCGAGACCCCCCTGTCAACATTTTCAGGTGTAAGGACCCCCTCCTGACAAACATTTCTAAACCTGTAGGCAGGGCTATTGGAATTATGAGGCAGGTGAGGACCAAATTATGCGACAGGCCTGACTAAATTGTGTGGGTAGAAAATGTAAATAATGTTCTGTGATGCCACGTATTTTGGGATAGCATTGCTTTATTATTTTGACATTTTTTAAACACAGTAACACTGAGGAAAGATTTCACTCCAACAGTACCAGTTTATAACCAAAATACAGCAATTGACATCAGAAAGATGTCTAGTCAACCTTTGTGAAGGTCCTCCCACTCCGCACGAATACGCTCTGCCACATTAGAAGCTCACCTGGCCCAGGCCGGGAGCAGCAAGGGTCCCTTCAAACCCTGGCGGTTTTGTGCAGCGTTAAGCAGTTTACCCATGCCCCTTTCCTCTCACCCAGTTCCTTCCATACCTCTCTTCTCTCCTCTCCCAACCCCTGATCCCTCTCACACCTTGCAGACCATTTTCTTTCACCCTTTTTACAATTTCTGAACTCCCCAGATTCAACCTCTCACTTCACCTTTAATCACCTCTTGCCATTCTGTCTTTTCACCTTTAATCACCTCTTGCCATTCTGTCTTTTCACCTTTAATCACCTCTTGCCATTTTGTCTTTTCACCTTTAATCACCTCTTGCCATTTTGTCTTTTCACCTTTAATCACCTCTTGCCATTCTGTCTTTTCACTGCCCTCATCTCTAAACAGTCTTTCGCATTTATCTCACGGCCTCTCTGGCCCCGTCACCTCGCATGCACCTCAGCTCTTCTCATTCACCTCAGGTCTCTCTGTTCAAATGTTTGTCTATTTGTATCTTACACCTCTCCAGTCCCCCTATTCATCTTTCACATCTCCCCTTTGTCTTCCACTCCTTCTTGAACCAATGTCCCTCTCCCCTGTTACCTCAGCACCAGTGCCTAATTTGAGCAGGTGGTTCCGGTGCTCCGCACTGGCACCTAATTATGCACAATGGCACTATGACAGACTTCCAGATGGTGGCTCTGTCTGTGTAATTTAGAGATGAGCAGAAGTGCTCTTTATTAATTCAATATACACTAAAAAAGCTAACCTCCTGACACCCATGCCATTCTTTATAGCTGTGGGGGCTTGAAATAGTCTGAATAGTCACACTTGTACGAGTGTTATGGTTGGTTGTTGCATAGGTATTGTCATTGGCCACGCAGGCCAGGCAATTGTGGGTGGTTAAAGTTGCAGTGGCCTACTGGTGAGGGCCCTGGCATATGTTGTATTACAAATTAATCACTGCTCAGCACACACCCCAATACTCCCTCTCTTCCCCTATTGCTGCTGTCCCTCACCTATGTCGCATCAAATTATCTTATTAGGTCACAGATCATCTCTCAGCTATCTTATCTCACAGTTTAACAGTAGCCCTCACCTTTTGCTCACACTCACTTCTTGCGTGTCCGCGCTTTGCTTTAGAACTTCACATTTCACCTCATCTCTGAACTCTTCAATCGAATTATCCCACTCCCTTGCTGTTCTCTCATCTCTCCTCGTGGAGCATACGGGCCGGACCCGTATGCTCCTCTCGCCCAGTGCCCCTCTGCTTATTGTTCCCTAATTCAGGAAGGCATGAATTGTCTGTCTCGCTGTTTTGGTGCAGGCCATGCAGCTATGGAACTTGCACCCTCCTTTGCTTAGCTACACCAAGAATCTATTATCCTTTAAGAAGATATAAAAACCTGGCTCTATGCTCTGTATGTCACCCCATTTGGCTGGTTCTCCTTCCCCTCTGTTTGTTTCTCATTTGCCTTCAGGCAGCAGATGTAAATAATAATATGCAGAAGCAGGGGATCCACTAGACCCGAACTTCGGGGGGGGGCGCTAACACTCCCAGCCTGGGCTGGCCCTAACACTGGTCGCACATGGTGCAACAGTCTTTCCACCTTCCCCATGAATTCCCTCACTACCACTCACCAACAATACACCTCGTCTCTCTATAGCAACTTTCTGACAAACATTTCATTTTTTTATAGCGCTACTCATAGTTTACTCGCACTCAGTTCTGTGATGTGCATGGTACATGTTCTTTGTACCAGGCACTTTAACCTTCTGCACTGTGTGGGTTACAAGAGTGCCCATGTGACTGCACGGTGAGCGATGCAACAGTGTGAGAGTTCGGTAAAAGGAGTGACTGCAGGGTGAGTGAGGTGACCATATGAATTTGGGTTCGGCTGTAAGTGCAGAGTGGGACGAATTACTGCATGGTTAGTGATGGCCTTGTTTGAGTGAGCTACAGATTGAGCAGTGAGGGGGGGCAGGTGAGTGAAGTTTCACATGAGTGCAGGGTGACTCCAGGGTGAGGTACAGGGTGAACAATGCAAGCGCACTGTTAGTGCAGAGTGATCACTGAGAGTGCAGGGTGAGCGGGTGAATGTTGTGAGTGCATGGTGATCAATGTGAGTGCATGGTGATCACTGTGAGTGCATTGTGATCACTGTGAATGCATTGTGATCACTGTGAGTGCAGGGTGAGCGGGTGAATGGTGTGAGTGCATGGTGATCAGTGTGAGTGCAGGGTGAGCGGGTGAATGGTGGGAGTGCCTGGTGATCAGTGTGAGTGCATCGTGATCACTGTGAGTGCTGGGTGAGCGGGTGAATGGTGTGAGTGCATGTGGATCAGTGTGAGTGCATGGTGATCAGTGTGAGGGCAGGGTGATTGCTGTGAGTGCATGATGATCAGTGTGAGTTGTCTGAATGCAGGGTGCATTCCTAGAAACTTGAAGCGAAGGGTTTCAGATATAAGTTAACCCTTTTGCTATAATGGCATTAATCAGGGATCGAGGCTGGAGGAAATAAATAATGTGCTGATCCTGCAACAAACTTCCAGTCTTATGATTAGGGTTACCAGATCATTATTTTGATGGCCCAGAAATAAGCAGTCACCTAAAGCTGTATTTTTAGCTCTTATCTGTGAATACTTAGAACAGCAAATATAAATAGAAAGCACTTTTAGTTGTGTCACTTTTAATTGTGTTCTGGGGCTGCCTCAATGATCCATGACTGAAAATTAAAGAGAACAAAGACAGAAAAATCACATAACTAATTAATACATACTTTTTTATTTATAACTCTAGTGTCAAGAGCAGGCATTTTTCTTTTGGCAACCCAACTTTATATTCCTTTTCATTAAATGCATTCTCACACTACAACAGTAAGTGTAAAAATACTAATGTAAAGAATAGGCAGAGTGGGGGCCCAGGGGGTACTGGAACCATTAAAAAACTAAGCCTTGATAACCAGTTAACAAAGGCATGTAAATATGCAAATGGTCTTTAAAGACCTGTGAAAAACTTGGGCGTGCTGAAGATAAGACTCCAGAGACTACCCAGCCGAGCCCCCAGCAGCGCGAGCTACACTGCAGCAGCCCGGGCTGAGACACAGACGGGGAAGGAGGGGGGCTGAAGCCCTGTAGGCCAGGGCCGAAGTGTGACTGTGAATGCACAACCCCCTTCACATCACTCCGCGGCCCCCCTGGAGGTCGCGCCTCACGGCTTGAAGACCCCTGCCCTAGGAGCTCCCAGCCCTGCCGGTCACCACATCTAAATCCACCCTGGCTCACAGTTGCCTTAAATATTTCCTTGTCAGATCTCTCTTGACAAGAGACAGCACAAGCCCATATATTTCCAAGAACTGCTTAAAGCAGCTAATAGCCAATGGAGGATTTGAATCAAGCCAGAGACGCGCTACCAGAATCCTGTCAACATCATAAAATGTACAGCAATGTACAGAGCCCTGATTCCTTGTCGGGTCATGTTCACGCTTTATAAAACTTTTCAAATAAATAAAAACAATACCTTTTACCTCTGAGGAAACTTCCCCTGATGTTCCAAAAAGAATCTGCTGAGCGGACGAAAGAATACGACTTAAAGTAACCCTGGAAATCTCATCGCAGACCCCCTCCAGTACTGATGCAACGCCACACAAGAGTAGAAAATATGCACCGCATCTGCGCCCAGCTTACCACACCGAAAGCATTCCAAGCTGGCCCAACGTCCCCAGTTGAATAATCGGGTCAGAGTGTAATATATATCCAGAAGAAACCAATTTCAGTTAGTCTTTATTTGTTTATAAACAATCATAAAAAACACATATACAAACAAGATTAAAACCATGTTTGTCATAATAAAACATATAAAATATCAAAAGGTAAAAGTCAATAAAATCCATTTACATATCTTATTTCAAATACATATAGGGGGGCTTTTATCATCATGGTAAATAAAATCATACAGGAAGAGTAAAACCTTGCTTAAATATGAGAACAGAATCACAAACGTATGGGCACATAGTAGCATATTTAGGTTGGAAAATAATAAGACACCAGATCTCATAAACACCTTTTACAAGATGTCAAAAGAGGTATTGAGATAGATACATGATTACATGATGCCCTGCCTCCTGGTCCTTCTTATGGCCCAACTCCAGCTCCAAAATGTTGCCATTGCAACAACTATGACTTCGCTGGTGTCAGACTTTAGAATTCGCAGAGCCAGTTGAGAAGATCTTGTTCCCATTTGGGCACAAACTGGCTTAAGCCATTTTTGGCGAGGTGACTTATAAGCAGGGCAAACAAAAAGGATGTGCGACATGGGCAAGAGTGGCAGTATAAATCTAAATCAGTCCCCCAGTTTTTGGTGAACGATTTTATGGGGAGACTTCCCACTCTAAATTGGTGGTAGAGCGTCCTGTCCCCAAAACTGGTGATGGTATCCCAATAGGCCTCCATTCTGTACTCGCTTTTATGATCCAGAAAAAGGTCTGTTAAGGAGTCTCCATTCACCTGGGAAAAGGACTTCTGCCAAACCAACTCCCTGTACAAGACTTTGAACTCCATTTTTGAGGGGAAAGAATTCCCTTCTGGGTCCAGCCATAAATGTTTGAGGCCCATGTCCGATAGGGAAACCTTAATCTTGTGTAACCATGAGATTTTATTCGATCTATCAGCTTCTCTAATATGCTTAAGTGCTTGCGCATAAGGAGCCAACTCCGTGGTGGTCCAAAGCCATCGCCAGTAGTCAAGCGGTCTATAACCCGCTGCCTCTTCAAAGGAGATACGCCCTAGGTCCATCAATATAGGTCTTAACCCCTTCCAAGCTGATGACGAGCTGGGCTCGTCATGGCGTAGCCTCCTCGCACGCTGATGACGAGCCCAGCTCGTCACCAAAAGTGCGATTTCGAAAATCTCAGCGCGCTAGCGGAATTCCGCTAGCGCGCATGAGGTTAAAGGTGTAGACTGCGGAAGACCAGTTAATACCCTTAGAAACTTATTCTGTGCATGGATTAGGTGTAATAGGGTTTCAAATCCCCAGAGTTCAGCTCCCATAAATTATTGAGTCTTTAACCTTCCCTTGATAAAAAGCGATAACTGGCGCCACTGATTTGGTTAGTGATAGAAGATGTTCCTTTACCACCAGTAAATCAATCTGTTGCTTCTCATTCAGTCTTTTGCCTATTGTAACCCCAAAATAGGTAAAAAAAAATCAGTTTGTTCAAGGGGGACATTATTCATTACTACTCTGGCTTTGACCAATTTACTTTCGTGCAAGACCATGAGCTTGGTCTTATCAACATTGACTACAAGTTCATGTTCATTGCAGAAAAGAACAAATCGGTTGAGGGCTCTTTGCAGACCCTCTTGTGTTTTAGACAGAATTAAAGTATCGTCTGCAAACATTAATAAACTCACCCTTGAACCAGCGAGAGTCGGAGCATCCGTAGGATAGTCAGAGTAGTAGGAGACAACTTTGTTGATGAACAGGGAGAAAAGGGTAGGGACAAGAACACACCCCTGCCGCTCTCACTTGTTTACCAAAAAACTATCTGTTGTCTCCCCTTGTTATCCTCAAGTATCTTAAAATGATCAATTTTCAGCCTGGATACATTTACAAATCGGTTACTCAACTGTATTGAATCCATGACTGTGTCAGCACCCACTTGCTGTGATAATTTACGAGTGGGATGAAAAAACTGGGAGGCAGGGGCTCTCAAAGGGGCTTGGCCAATGTAATTGTGGCGTGTCTTAAAACGGGTAAGCTAAAAATCTGTGCTTAGCAAAGTGGGCAGCCCGACTGGTAATTTGCTGCTTCTGTCATTGCATCCAGATATGTAATACAAGTACTATTAGTTGCATAAGATAAATAAGCAACAACTATGGCTTTGTTGTATATAATATTGAAAATGCTTCTATTTGGAAATGATGAGATTGAACTGAAAGAACTATAATGAGTCTCTTCGAAGTTACATCAATGGTAGTAAAGAGTGGTACTGCTGCTGAGTTGAGATTTTTTTTTTAACCCTGAGGGTGACGGCAAAAATGAAGAGCCCGATAGGGACCCGTCTTGGCACCTGCTTTTGAGAACTGCCGCTGCTGAGCACCGGCAGGACCTGGCCCACATAAAGCCCTTCATTTGGAGGCTGGCTAGTCCAATTTGGAAAATTGACTAATCCACGCTCTGCCACTGGTTCTATACATCAGTTCAACCTACGGTATATGACTTAGCAACCCTGAATAATTGACCTAATTGTTTAAAAAAAAAACTACTACATTTTACTGTTTTTCTGTTATTTCCCTTTTGCATTCCATTTCTTTCCATTCCTCTATTAAGACTGTGTTTTAACTCAGCCTCTCTCTCGCAGGTTCTCTCCTATCACGCCTCTGCTGCCGAGGAAGAGACGAGGGAGCTGCAGGTAACAGCGGTAAAACATATTTATTTTACTTTAAACCATTCAGTTGAAATGTTGAAAAAGGAAGTTTGACAGTAGCTTCGTTTCGCCTTTTAAGTCGGTTTATTTTTGCAGATATTGCATGCACCTATTCTGTGGTCTGTAGGCGTTTTTGAGGGGATTGTCAAATATTTTCACCTTTTCAGACCGGAATTGATTTATCTGACGGGCTTTTGCTGTTGGTCCTTTTAAGCCAATGTTTTACCAAATGAAATGGTCCACTGAAAGTGTATTTCACACAGAAAAACTGACTCCAGCAGAAACCTATAAAGTTATTTTTCTGAAAGCCCTACACACTCATGTCCGCCTGCTGGCACCGACTGCAGACCCGGAAGAGCGCTGGCAGAGAGCTGCGAATTCCTTCCTCATGCTGTGACCTCGCTTTTCACAGAATAAGGCCTCCTTCCACGCTCCAGCTCTGGGAGTGAAGAAAGCAAACCACCGGATAATGTTCTAATAGAGAGCGGAAAGTGAAAGCACTTGTGTAAACAGACCATAAAAGTTAATGCCATGCGGGACCCGATAAATGTGGTACAGCTCAGCAGTCCATCATGGGTAGATAGCTAACAAACACAAACATTGGATGGCCAAGTCCCCTTCTCAGTAGCATGAAGCCTGCTGTATTAGTGGAAATCCTGGCAACCCGAAAACTGCACAATTTAGAAGTAACGTTGGTAGAAAGCTGCTGAGCTGATAACCTACCTACAGGTGCTTGTTAAAGACTGGGCCCTGTGGATGTTCCATCACAGGGGGTTGACTGAGGGAGGAGAGAGTGTCTTACTGCACTCAGGAACAGAGGATAGAAGAAGCTGTTATTTGAAATAAAGAACAAGAGTAGTTGTTGAAAAATTGTATTTGAAGCTCCTATCTGTGTGAGGGGGTTCGGGGGCTTTTTGTGAATTATATATTACATTGTTCATCATTAATTACACTGTAGCAGCCTCCTAGGGGTAGGTTGACCATGTATCAATACTGTGTCATTGTTGAATTACTGCTACCAATTCAAAATTCCACAAAAAATAAATCTAAAAAAAAAAAGAGTAGTAGAAGCTTGAAAACGTACGGGTGAGATCACCGTAAGGTACTGGACTATTGAATTTTAAATATGGTAAAAAAATGTTGTAGCAAAAATGTTGATGACCAAAATATCCACCAATATAGATGAGGATTTTTTGGTTGATTGTAGATATTTTAACGTAAATATTCCTTAACAATATAAATATATTCAGGGGCGGAGCTTGCCGAAGAACAAGATGGCCGTGTGAATGTAGAGCTCCGCGAGCCATTGTAACGATTCTTCATATATCCTCACACCAGACCCTGCAGCTCGATATCCAGTGTGCGGAGGGTGCGGCGCAGGTCTCGGGTTGCCACCCGGTGTGGAGCCAGTGAGCGCAGCTCGGACATTTGAGAGAGATGACGGGCACAGCCTGCATAGCTGCTGAGCGCTCTGCCCTTTGTTATTTGCTGGGTGTCCGGAATACAGCTGTACGGCACCAGAGCCACAAACTGCGCCACTCGGAGACGCCTCTCCTCGAGAGCTCTGCTGCTCTTGCACCGCTACCCTTACAAGTCGCTGGTGGTGCAGCTTATCACTGCTGCCTATTACTGCCGTGTGCGGAGTGCCCTTGATTCTGCGACCCCCCCCCCCCGATGGCATCAGAACTCCTTAATCGACTGGGCGGGTGACGCGGCAGACCATCGAGGAGCGGTGTTCCTATGCTCCCCCTCGGCGCCAAACTTAGTGAGGACACTGTTAAAGTGCGAGGAGCACTTCATGCTGTCGCCCTGGAGGTGGGTCTCAGCTGTGTGCTCTACTGCGAGGTTGCTTGCTGTCATCTTGGTCCTTGGCCTTGAGGGACTCTGCCAATGGTGTTGCTTCCTGGGATTCGCGTCAACTGCCCCACATCACTACCGAATCTGTCGGGTCTTCAGGCGTTGTGGGCGATTGCCGGCAGCACAGCGAAGGCCTCGCCTTTGAACTCCTGTGCGTCTTTGATCTCCTGAGCTCCTGGAAGGTTCTGGGCGCCGGTCCCTGGACGAATCCTGTTGTTAGCTTGGGACCTGGTATCTTACTGCCGACCACCCTACAAGGTGCTGACCATTTGTGCTTCAAGTGCCATCGCAGTGCTTGTCAACCTTCACATACCTCTGGTGAACAGCGCCTGATATCTGCTGAGAGAGCTTCTCGGTTGGCCGCCTTCTGTGTGCTCAGGGGAAGCTCCAGTGAGTCTGAGTCCAACTGGGGACAGTCGGCGAGGGATTGCGCTCCCCTCCATAGGCATCAGCAGTACTACTTGCCCCAGATTAAAGAGCGTGAACACAACAGAGGGAAGACGCATCCCTTCCGACGCCAAGATGGGTAAAGTGGATAAGACCCAAACAAAACTGCTCTTCGACCAACGGAAGACCAGAACCAGGGAAACGGAGGGTGCCCGCTCTTCAGGGGACCCAGGGAAGACCCTGAGGAAGAACCTGGCGATGTAAATTAGATGTTCACTGCAGTGCAGAAGTGCCTATTAACTATCGACGGTATGATTGACACGCTTGTATTCCCCATGGACAGAATGTCGGAGCGACTGGACAAACATGCAGAGAGGATTGACATGACTGAACGGCGTGTGACAGAGGTGGAAGAAGCGCAGTCGGAGTACGACACCGTCCAAAAACAAATGGCCAAAGCGCTGGTAGCACTACAGGATAGGGCGGAGGATTTGGAGGCCAGGTCCAGGAGGAGCGACATTCGAATTACGGTTCTACTGGAGTCCACCTCGGTAGGCAACATGGAACAGTTTAGGGAGTCAATCCTTGTCACACTGTTGGTTCGCAAAATTTTCTCAGAAATGTTCATGGTGGAGCATGCCCACCGCTCACTCGACCATAAGCCGCCTCCGGGAGCTCCCCCGCGTCCCCTAATTGCAAAACTATTGAATTACAGGGACAGAGACGCGGCCCTAAAACAAACTAGGGAAAAAGGTGTACTGACATACGAGGGCTCTACGATATATCACTGTACCCAGACTTCACCATGAAGGTTCAGGAAGCCAGATGCCAATTTGCCCTCCTTAAGCGGCGCCTTAGAGAACAGCGGATGGATTATGCTATGCTGTACCAAGCCAGGCTTAGAGTCATGATGAACTGCAAAACTAGGATTTTCACGGATCCTAAATCCCTACAAAAAGTGCTTAAATTTTTTTCTAAATTGGGAGAGCGGGATTCAGATGAAAAAAGACTTGACGAGGCACCTGATGGGGCGTCTGGAGGTGCCCTGGATGAACAAGACTGAAGGGGTCCCGGCTCGATGCAGTTTCTTATCATTGCTGTCCTGAACATACAGTGAGTTCAACCCCTCATGAGGCCTCCGTTCTGTCACTCCTCTGAGCATTGTACTCTGTATGGCTCTCAGAAGGTCACCATTGAATCGCTGAGTATCCTGAACTCCAGCAAGAATTGTTGATGATAACATGACTGTGATCGGGTGGGGGGTACTGTATTGGCACGAACATGCACACCATTTCGGTGGGGATCGCAGGGGGTGCAGGTATAGTTGAGTAGTTGTTCTCTCCACCCGCAACGTGAAATAATGTTAGACTTGTTGGTTTCGGGTGTGCATTATTAGTTTCGATGGCATAACACACTGAGTGTTTTCTCTTTAAGTACTTGTAGTGGTGCTTTGGTAACATCCGCTCCCGAGTGTTACACACTTAATGGCTCACTGCCTTTCTAGTACAAGTAGGATGGGTGGTGGGTTGGGGGACTTCACCTGTGCTGAGTTGGGGTTTGCATGGCGTGGGTGGGGAGCAGTAACATTGTTTTGGGTAGTTCCTTTTGTGTGTCATGTCTTTGTCACATCGTGGGTATGGTACCAGACAAATTTAGCAAAAGAGTCTCATAGTAACAGGCACCTAAGGGATGACTGTGTGGGTGGTCATCAGAGGGATACCGCTGAGCAAGTGTTCCCTCTTTCCATGAATACTAGGTGATAGGTTAAGATTGCTGACCTGGAACATCAGAGGATTGAATGACTATTGAAAAACTAGGAAAGTGATTGCTTACCTTAACAGGCATAACATAGACCTTGCTCTATTACAAGAGACCTACCTTCCTCTAGACAACCCAATAATTACTCGTAGGAAATTACATTGTGCGTTCCATGCAGCCGGATTTTTTACACATGCACAAAGGGTCCTTACCTGGTTAAACCCTAGAGCTGGGCTTTCTCTAGATTGTCTACATACGGACGCAGAAGCCAGATTTGAGATTACTAAATGCAAGGGGGAAAGTATGGAATTCATCATTATAAACGTTTACAGCCCTAACTTTGACCAACCTCAATTGTATCGAACACTTCTTGAGATAGCACAACAGTTACCCCCTCTGCCGTAAGTATGGGGAGGTGAATTTAACTGTGTTTTAAATCCTGCTCTTTACTGGTCTGGAGGTCCTGTTAGGCGTCAATCACTAGCAGCTAAGGCAATTGAAGATGTGTTAGCTGAACTGGGCTTGGTAGACATTTAGCTATCACAGTTTAGGGATTGAGGGAGGATACACACACTACTCTGCCCCACACAATCTACTCACCAATCCTATTAGACCTTGAGTGCCCACAAAAATGCTCGGCCCCATTTACGTGGAGATTTCCTCCATATGCTCTCCTAGATGAGGCTTTCAGGGCTGAGATGTCCGAAGCCATTGAAACATTCTTTTACATCGTTAAAGGCTCAGTTTCACACTTAGCCACTGTTTGGGAAAACTTTAAGGTTTATATTAGAGGGATAGCACTAGCTAAACACTCAGGAGTTTGGCGCCCTATTAAAGGGCACCTTGCTTTACTAGAAAGAAAAGTAGCTGATTTGGAACGAGAATCCCTCAAGGGAGGCAGTGACCGGAGCATGGACGACCTCAGGGCCACACTGTAGGGGTATCATGAGGAAGCCGACAGGGAGGTTAAATTCTTGAGGAAATACGTACAGGGAGGGAGATCATCCTTGCGCTGCATTGGCAACCATAATGAAAGGTAGGCAGGAGGCATCAGCCCCATAGAGATCAGTTCAGCCTTGGGTGGGACGACTAACGACCCAGACTCTTTTGCTGATCGCTTTAAGAGCTGTTACTCAGAGTTATATTGCACCCGATCACACAGTTCTGACGCTGCCATGCTGGATTACATAGATCACATTAGGCTGCCCTGGTTGGAGGACGGACACAGGGAGTACCTAATGAGGCCTCTTGAGGCCTGGGAAGTCCTTGATGTTCTAAAAAACATGCGAGCAAATAGTGCTCCGGGCCAGGATGGCTTACCGGTGGCCTTCTATAAGGAATTCAGGGAGCAGGTTTTCCCACATTTAATATCTCTGTTTGAAGAGATGGGCGAGAGTGGAATCATGCCTCCTTCGATCCATGAAGCCATGCTGGTCTCACTCTTAAAGCCAGGCAAGCCTCGATATGACTGCTCTTCATACAGACCATTGTCGCTATTAAACGTCAACACTAAAATATTTGCCAAGGTCCTGGCGAATCGACTAACCCCCCTTATCCCAATTTTGGTTGGCCCTGAACAGGCAGGATACATCCCTGGGCGCTTATTAACTCAACAACCTATGCACAGTATTCTGAGCTATACAACACACTAATCCAGACATTAAAGAAGCTTCAAACTTTTTAGATTCTGAGAAGGCTTTTGATTCAGTTGAGTGGAACTTCATGATGCTGGTGTTAAGACGTATGGGTTTCGGTGACCTGTTCATATAGAGGTAGTCTGTAACTCCCCAACAGCCGGGTTAGTGTTGGAAACATTGTAACTTCCTCTATCACAATTTCTAGAGGCACCCACCAGGGGTGCCCGCTATCCCCACTACCCTATGCGCTGGTCGCAGAGCCGTTGGCTTGTGCCCTAAGGGAGTATCACAGTCAAAGAGGGCTTTGATTCCCCAACTATATTTTAATAATTTCCACTTATGCGGATGACACGCTTCTATATACTGAGACCCAGGGACTAACCTTTCCCCAGTGTTAAGGGTGGTGGTAATATTTGTGGAATTCTCTGGACTAAAAATCAACTGGTCTAAATCCACAATTTTTCCTCTCACCTCTGCGATGGACCCAATAGATCTAGAGTTCCCCCTCTTATGGTCTACAGACCCTGTACGATATCTGGGGATCCAAGTACACATGTACACATGTGCTCAAGGTTTGTTTTTATGGAGAAATATGGCAAAGCGATTGCCAAACTAGAAGACGATATAAACAGATGGATACGTCTCCCTTTGTCTCTCCTGGGTCGTGTATCTCTTATGAAGATTGTGGTGTTACCTCACTCTCCCATATTCTTTGGGTGAGCTTGGCGCTCCGGATATGGAACTGTAGCACAGTGCTCACACGCTTTTCATTGGCTTCATCAGCAAACTCCTCCTCCCCAATTACACATAAAAAACTTAGCTGCAGCACCTTCCCACCTGGCTACAACTCTGTTCCGCACTGCAGTGCGGCACACAGGCTCTTTAGGCTCGGTTAATGCCACCACGCATGCCTGGCACAATTAAAAAAAAGACAAACCGCCTCCATTCTATACTCCCCCGAACACCAATTGAGTGATGTGCTTGGCTCCCTACTATCATGGAAACTGAGGTGGTGCACGCCTTAATCAACCTGGATATCTTAATAATAGGCGATTTCTTCACTAATTGGATAGGACAAGACTGGGAAGATCGTATTGCAGGAAAGCAGGGTATCACTTCACTCACTATGTTCCACTTCTACAGAGCCCGTCAAGGGGTCCGTGATATGCTGGGTGAGGAGTTGATGGAACCTCCGGAGGTTGTCCCTTCCTCTCTATTGATATGTTCTGAATCCCCAGCAGGCTTCTCTCACAGATTTACAGCACAGTGCAAGACTATTGTAAGAACCAGTACACTAAGGCCAGGCTAGAGTGGCAAATGAATTTAGAGGTCATGTTAGACGATGATACCTGGCGGTATTGTTGTGAATCCACACAGCGTATCTATCTAATTGATCGGCACCATCACATCCAGTTTAAATTCCTCAACAGAGTTTATTATACCCGGTCCAAATGCATAGATATGGCTTGAGGGACTCAGATAAGTGTGAAAGGTGGAGCAAAGAGGCAGCAGGATTCCTACATTTGGCCTGGCTATGCCCTTCAATTGCGAATTTTTGGATTGTAGTATCCAAAAACTAAGTGACATAACTGCTGAGCCACTGACGCCAGATCCCTTGCTGGCACTTGTGGGCTTCTCTAAGAGGATACGTAAAGATATAAGGCGTCTGGTTGACATGGGGTTGTTAATAACGAAGCGGGTAGTTGCTATGCACTGGGCGCGAGGTTCACCCCCTACTCTGACACAATTGTCTAAAGACATGTTGTTTTGTAATACACAGTCAGAATTGGTTAGTGATCTGCTTCCCCCTACAAAGTCTCCCAAGAACTTTTTTAGCCTGTATAGGAGTTATTTAGACGGCAAGACATGATCTATTAGGTAACGGTCTTGCATTGGGGGTGTCTGGGATGGTTTTGGTAGATACTACAGACATTGTAGATACA
This sequence comes from Lissotriton vulgaris, assembly GCF_964263255.1. Taxonomy (NCBI): domain Eukaryota; kingdom Metazoa; phylum Chordata; class Amphibia; order Caudata; family Salamandridae; genus Lissotriton; species Lissotriton vulgaris. The sequence goes on from NC_141689.1 coordinate 1,033,463,277, forward strand.
ATGTTTGGTACGATGCAATAAGTACACACCTAGCCTTTCATGACCTCCCTTTTCTTTGTCTGACTTTGTGCCAGTTTGCATAGTTCCTTTGGTCATTTCATTGGGTCATAAAGAAAGAGTCCTATGAGAATTCTGATCTCATAGGGCAGGGCTAACTATAACTTTCACTCCGCCGTGCACTGCTTATGACCTCACATACTACATCATTCATGACATGTTCTATAACATTATTTATGACATCACTGAATACATCTCAAATGACTTCATTGATATCACTGATGACATAATCCAGTACAAAGTACAAAAGAGCTCAGAATAATATGAAGCATCATTAATGCCATCACAGATACAGCTCCCTTAGGTGTAGCAAGCATGCGCTATGTGCAGTATTCATCCTATTAAATACACTTCATGGGTAGCCTAGCTCACATTAACAATCAATGACGGGTATATGGGAAACCCCTTTTTCACACAGTGTGCAATATGTATACATCTGTTCGGAGAAAGGCTCTTTCTTCAAGATAATCAACGTCTGTTCCAAAATTAATTCCCTATTACGGACAGCTTTAATCTGTATCCAACCCCTCACAGTCCTCAAATATAGATTTCTGAAATGAGTAGAAAAGTGGGTAATGTAAACAGTGTTTTCTCTATGGAAAGAGCTTACTCTGTGCCACACTGTTTGCAGACCGGATAAATACACCATAGAGTATTAAAAAGTATCTACTAAGAACAGTGTACAGTCTATGCAACACTTGTCAAAAAAGATACTATTAGCCTAAAATAACCAAGGTTGCAAGTTGGTAAAGATCATACTACCTGCAATCTTCATACTGTGGTGAAAATCCTATAGATGACCCAGCTTCTGAAGCAAAAGGAGCACATGTACAAAGGTTAGTACCGGGTGCACACAGTATTCTATGTTATTTATTTATTTATTTATTTATGAAATTTGTAAAGTGCAACAAATGCCCAAGGGCGTCTCGGCGCTGTGAACGTGGCAGAAAAGGAGGGGAGAGTTATTGATTGAACAGCCAGGTTTTTATTTTTCTCCTGAAAGCTAACAGAGTGGGACTGGATCTAATATCCAAATCAAGAGAGTTCCAAAGTTTGGCTGTTGAAACAGTGAAACGGTGATCGCCCCCGGAAGCCGCTTTGGTGCGCGGTACAGACATCAAGAGGGCGTTGGTAGATCGTAGTGGTCGGTTGGGAACATGGAAGGCTAAGGAGTTAAGGAGGAATTGGGTTCCTTGTTTGCCTGAGGCTCTATAAGCAATGCATAGAGCCTTGAATTTGATGCGGTTTTTCACTGCAAGCCAATGGTAGCTTTTGATGATATGGGCGATGGGTTTGAACTTAGGAGTTCCCGAAAGCATTCTTGCTGCAGCGTTCTGCACCGACTGTAGTTTACGGATTAATTGTTGCTGGGCGTTGATAAAAAGTCAGTTGCAATAATCCAAAGAGGACATTACAAAAGCTGTGACCAGTGTTTTTCCTGAGTTGGGGGGGAGAAAGGGAAGGATTTTTTTTAATGGTTTTCAGTTTGTAAAAGGAGGATGAGACGATGGTGTTGGCATGTGCGGCAAAGGTGAGTTTGTCGTCAAGTACAATGCCTCTGTTTCTAACCTTGGTAACAGGGTTAGGCGGGGGACCTAGCTCTGTGGGCCACCAGGAGGAGGGCCAGGTCGGGCTGAGCTTGCCAAAGATCATGACTTCTGTTTTTTCAGAATTGAATTTTAGACAGTTTGTAGCCATCCAATCGCTGATGGCGATCATGCCATGCTGGAAGTTAGCCGCTACTTTCTGTCCATTGTTTTTTATGGCCAGGACCAACTGGGTGTCGTCCGCGTAGGATGTAAGGCTCATCCCGTAAGACTTGATGACTCTTGCTAGGTCAGTTACGTAGACATTAAATAGTGTTGGGCTCAGGGATGAGCCCTGTGGGACGCCACACGGTAGTGTCATCTGGGCGGAGCTGAAGTTGCCTAGCGTGACTGTCTGGCTGCGGTTTGAGAGAAATGATGAAAGAAGGTCACTGGCTTTATCCTGGATGCCTATGCTGTTGACGCGATCGATCAGGGTGTTGTGGTCGACCGTGTCAAAAGCGGCGGATAAATCCAACAGGATGAGCACAGCCGTCCCTCCTTGGTCTAGAATGGCTCTTATTTCGTCCAAATTGTGTATCATCCAGGAGATGGAGATGTTCGATGTATTATGAAATTTTTGTGTTCAAGAATTTTTCTACAACTTTAGCTGCAAATGGCAGACTAGCAATCAGTCTGTAATTTTTAGTGTCTTCTGCGTCTAAGTGGGGTTTTTTCAGGAGAGGTTTGACGAGGGTATCTTTCCAGATATCGGGGTAGATTCCTGTGAGAAACATGGAGTTGAATATTTCTGCTAGTGGAGGGGCTATGATGTCAGCCACCGGAAGGAGGATGTTATGTAGAAATCATCATGCTGAGATGATTCAGGCTTAACTCAAGGCAGCTTACCATACTTAATCTTTGCCCTGTTGGAAACTTTTTCTGCAGAACCGAAAAACGTTTGTGGAACATACCAGACACAAGTCGTCAGCTGTCATCTGCACATAGAAACTCTTCAATACAAAGAGTTATACCGTGTTCACTACCTGTACACACCTATGATGCATTAGGAGCACATGCGTTTTGTAAATACTTGTACCCTTTAGCTGGACACAGGCATTACAAAATTAGATAGAAAGGTACTATGGTAGCTAGCCACCACAATGTAAACAATAAAACAAACTAACACACACTATGGATGATGTCATCAGTGATGTAATCAGAGATTTAATCAGTTATGTCATTTGAGATGTCATGAGTGATGTCATAAATGATGTCATAGAGCATGTCATGAGTTATGTAATATGTACGGTAATAAGTAGTGCATGGCGGGGGAACAAGCTACCATTTGTAACTGGTACATTTTTGTGGTTTTTCGTGTTGAAACATTAGTGTTGCCTCTGACATATTTCCCTAACTATAATGTTAGTTTAACCTTTCTTTTTTCGGCAGATATATATATATATATATATATATACATATATATATATATATATCTCGTGAAATGTTCCTGGTCGGCAGTACTCGGCGAGAAAGATCAGGTGCAGACCTCAGTGAAGCCTCCCCACAATCGCGGCAATCAGGACACGGTAGCCAGTTTCAAAGAATGAGCAGAGTGAAAATTTATTCACAAAGTTGTTAAGACTAATGTCGATCCATGACGCGTATCGCTCCACGAAGGAGCTTGGTCACAATATATATATATAAAAAAAAAAAAAAAAAAGAATACAGCAAACAAAGGGGCACTTCAGACCCAACAAACGACAACAGCGACAATGAGCTCCACCCTGTCAGGATCAGAATTGAGTCTAGTCCCTAGCAGTGATGGCTCCGATGATGGCGCATTGAATGCCCGAGACAACGAAGACATGGGCCAATTAACATTAGGGGAGGAAATGGAATACGTGAGGATTCAGAGAAAATTGACCCTACGAGCACGTACACCAAAATCAACTCTACCCAAAGGCGCAACAGGAGACGCAAACAACGCCGCAGATGCGCCAAAGCCAAGAGGGAGGCCATCAAAAAAGAAACAGTGGCAGAACAAAAATCAGTGAACGAAAATACCATTGTCAACCTATCCGGAATTCAGTTGGATGAAGCCGAGAAACAATTGCTTTCGTTAGGCCTTTCATTCTGTCCCGAAAGCAATTTTAATTATGTTAACACCAGGGTCGATATCTTTAAATATATAAGGAAAATCAAACTCAAAAAATACTATGCCATAAAGAATAGCACTAGCTCTAAACCAGGCCAGGAGAAAAAGAGAGGGCCTATGCCTAGTGGATTGGCAGCAAAAGATATCAGCCTTATGAAAACCGTGCACCAACTGCAACTGGATATAGATGACCCTGTAAGCACACAAGAAATGGCGGAATATGAAGAAATGGATGTGGCACAGTCAACTGGCACTCCCTTCAAGCCCCCTTCCACTTTTGTTCCCAATATGCCCAGAGACGCTATTGACATTTATGCAGACAGACTGGTGGCGGAACTTAAAAAATTGCAAATCAAAACAATGAAACAGCGCAAACAACAAGACCACAGAATGAGAGCATATCACACCCTTATGAATAAACTGCAAAAAGAAACTAAAGTTGTAATCAACCAATCGGATAAGGGGGGAAATATAGTCCTCTGGGCTAAAAAGGACTACATCCAGGAGGCATATCATCAACTTAACGATTCTGCTTGTTACAGCAGAATAGACATGAAAACGGTAAAAACCATAGAAGATGTTTATGCTAAGAAACTACAACAATGGAAGAGAGAGGGTTTAATCTCTAAAGATGAACTTAAATTCTTGCACAAATTACACCCAGTGATCCCAAATATTTATTTCATCCCGAAAGTGCACAAGCAGACCATCCCAGTGCCTGGGAGGCCAATTGTTTCCGCCATCAATGGTATATTTGAAAATTCTTCTAAGTACATTGATTTTTATCTCCAAGACTTTGTTCTGAAATTACCAGCATATCTCAAGGACTCAACTGATTTTTTACACAAACTTAACCAGTGCACTTGGGCTGCGGATCATCTCTTAATCACCATGGACATTGCCTCGCTTTACACGAGTATTGAACACAAGGATGGCATCAGAGCGGCAAAATATTTTCTTGACCAAAGACCTATAGAATTTTATTGCCATAATATGATGCTTCTATCCATGATGGAAATATGTTTACATAATAATGTATTTTTATTTAATAATGAAGTGTTCAAACAGCAGAGAGGGGTGGCGATGGGGGCATGTTTTTCCCCCACCTACGCGGGGCTCCACGTGGGGTGGTGGGAGGAACATGTCCTCAAAGTAACCCACAAACCATGGTGGGATTCGAATATCGTCAATTATTGGCGATATATAGATGACATTTTCATCATTTGGCGGGGCAACATGATGGAAGCTGAAACATTTGTCAAGGACATTAATAACAATAATTTGAACCTAAAGTTTTCAGCTGATATAAGTAGGGATGTGGCCACATTCCTAGATGTGCGTGTTAAAATTATTGAGGGTAAAATCACCACTGAGTTGTTCAGGAAAACCACCTCAGGGAACACCATCCTCCACGCACATAGTTTCCATCCAGGACACACTATAGCCGCCATCCCATATGGTGAATTTTTAAGAATTCATCGATCCTGCAGTACCACAGAAGCAAGAGATTACCATCAGGAGGAATGTAGACAGCGTCTATTAATGAGGGGTTATGATGATAAAAAACTGCTATCTAGCATGATGAAAGCCAATAGAATGGACAGGCAGGTACTGTTAGACCCCCTTAGACCGAAAATCAATGTGACCCATTCCGAAACACAAGACAGCAATACCATACGTTTAATAACGGGGTACAGCCGTCAAGCCAAAGCAATCACCAAACTCATTAAGCGTGAATGGCCTATAGTCATGACCGACAATGTCCTTAGAGACATTTTGCCAGAACCCCCCACTGTCACCTTCAAGAGGGCTTATTCTATGCGTAACAATCTAGTTAAGAATAGCCCGGAAACACCATCTGATAACTGGCTTTCCCCACGTAAAGGTTTCTTTCGCTGCATAAGCTGCAGGGCATGTAAATTTGGTGTGAATATGAAATCTTTTCCAACACCATTTGACATACAACCGATCATGCTCAAGTCCCATTACACCTGTCGTACTGAATTAGCAGTATATGTATTACAATGCAGCTGTAACCTAATATATGTGGGAAGCACTAAAGGGGCGGTATATCTACGCATCTTACAGCATTTGCGGGCCATAGTTAATGCGGATCCCACCTATCCGGTGGCTAGGCATTTTCAACTGGTCCACAAACAGAATTTAAATCACTTAAAATATTTCGTGATAGATGCGATAATCCCCAACAAGAGAGGAGGTGATAATGAAAAACGCCTACGCCAACTGGAGTCAAAATATATAGTTTTACTCAACAGCAAACACCCTGGGGGTCTGAATACAGGGGAAGATCTGCGCAATTTCTTGTAGGCCATTACATATCTAAGTCACTTATATGTCTATTAACTGAAGTATATTAGACACAGACTTTGAGCTACAATGGGGAGTGTGTATATGCATGGCTGCATCAGAGTTTCGATTTGTGTCCATATGTCGCATTGAATTTGTCTACAGGTATTAGAATTTCCCCTTAAGGTCACATGTGTTAGAAATGTCCAGTACAATTTGTATCTAATATGAAATTCTGAGTAAATGTACATTAATAGTAACTAGGGGCATCTAGATCTTTTTTGTCTTATAATATTTGTTTCATATATTTACACTTGAGCACTTTATTAGTTCATACGCACATTAACACGGCTCTCATGATATTTATATGAGTAGTATCGTTTTTAAGCCTTCACTTTTTTTTTGGAGTGTCCAATATCTAATGCAATGACCATCCCTGCATAAAAGAAGACGAGTAAAACTGATTTAGTGATGACAAACTCATTACAGTCAATTAATTAGGGAACACAATGGTTGGCTATTTTTTTGTACCATTGGCCACATGTGTGGGATCTTTCAATGTAAGATATTCTAGTTTGGGGTATTGGTGTAAACACCTTTACATAGCAAGTACCAAGGGGTACGGTTTTTATATGTAATCATATCTCATCTTATATCTTTAGACACTCATTGCCAAAGAAATTCATAGGCTTATGAATAAATGTTCACACATTTGGCTTTTGAGTTTATCATACGTATTTGTACGGACATTGCCTTCTCGTCTTAAACTCTAACAACATGCAGTGGTATTCACATAAGGCATCGAGCAAATTTGGTTTAAACATGACATGGGAAAAATTCTTTTACCTATTGTACAGTCCTAGTATGAGGGGATACATATAAACAACAATGTATGGTTCAATTGCAATTGACATACTGTGTGGCATTTGAGAAATTGCTGAAATAATATGTATTTGAGCAAACACTGTATATAGTATTGTCCACGCATACCTGTGAAATGTGCCACAATGCTCTCCTCTGGCATGTACATATGTCAACATTCTTTCATTAATTTTTATGACATGATTTACTTTGCTCGATGTAACCACAACAATGCTAAACACAAATGCATATGATGGTCTAAGCACGCATTTGTATTCCAACCAGTTACCATTACAAAATGGCGCCCACCATTTAGGGCTTGGTATATGACTTTACTTTTGAGTCCACCAACTATGTTTTGTTTTCTGGTTTAGGCGCGAATTACAATTGTGTACTAACCTTGTATATATTGTGGACCTCCATTTCACTCGCTCATCAGTGAGCAAGGACGTAAGTCCGAAACGCGTCTGATGACTGGCGCCACCTTTGCCATTTGGTAATAAATATCTTTTGTAACCGAAGCCTGGTTTGCGGAGATTATTGCAGCAGTCTGTGAACTTGTGTGTGCTGGCTGACGGCTGCCGCCGGCAACAGGTTGGATTTGATTTATTCGGGACGAGGTCGGTTCTCCGAAAACACAGACCCCTCCACCACTAAGTGAGCTGACTCGACACCGACTGTTTTGGAGTATTTGTTCCAGTTAGGAGCAACTTTGGTCAGCCCTCTGCACGAGACGATAACAACGATTGGAATCACTCGGCTGCCGCTGAGGGAGACGTCGGAGGACATCAACCGGAAGAGGTAACCGCAGTGAGTCGATATCGTAGAAAGTATTGTTGCAGATTGGGGAGGTACCGCGATAAACCAGCATTTCAGGTGCTGAGATATAATAGCACTTGATTCTTGAAGAATAATTACATTTGGGTGGCGTCATGTCAGAGGAGCGGGAGAGAGAGAAGGCTTTCGAGGAGCTCTTTTTGAATTTGCCCAAAGTTAAACAAAACATTAAAGGAGGACAGAATAAAACACCTGACAGTGACACTGAAGTAAAAAAACTAATGCGAGAACTTGAAAAGAATCGGAGGGGGGAGCTCACGAAGTGGTGGGAGATTCGCTCCCTAGAGAAATATCGAGAAGTTGGAAGGGTGCCCCGTGGCCTCAGAATAATGCTGGTTCCCAGCTTTGAGAATCCGAATCCTGATTTATTAAAGGACTGGGCCGAGAGCAATCTGGAGGCATCGATGCGCTTGCTATGCTTACTTGTTAAATATGCCAAGGTGGACCGGCAGAAGAATCTAGATGAAATAGCCAAAATAAATGAAGAACTGAAAAAAGATATTTTTGACACAGATAGAGCTTTCATCGAAAAAACCACCAATGAAATAACAGAACGCCTGAAAAAACAGGAAGCAACCATCAAAACACGGAAAGCGTACAAATTTGCCAGGGATGAGCAAGATTACGCCCTAGGGCAAATATATACCTTTGCAAGAAAATATGACCAACTAAGGAAACAAAAAAAGAATACAGCAAACAAAGGGGCACTTCAGACCCAACAAACGACAACAGCGACAATGAGCTCCACCCTGTCAGGATCAGAATTGAGTCTAGTCCCTAGCAGTGATGGCTCCGATGATGGCGCATTGAATGCCCGAGACAACGAAGACATGGGCCAATTAACATTAGGGGAGGAAATGGAATACGTGAGGATTCAGAGAAAATTGACCCTACGAGCACGTACACCAAAATCAACTCTACCCAAAGGCGCAACAGGAGACGCAAACAACGCCGCAGATGCGCCAAAGCCAAGAGGGAGGCCATCAAAAAAGAAACAGTGGCAGAACAAAAATCAGTGAACGAAAATACCATTGTCAACCTATCCGGAATTCAGTTGGATGAAGCCGAGAAACAATTGCTTTCGTTAGGCCTTTCATTCTGTCCCGAAAGCAATTTTAATTATGTTAACACCAGGGTCGATATCTTTAAATATATAAGGAAAATCAAACTCAAAAAATACTATGCCATAAAGAATAGCACTAGCTCTAAACCAGGCCAGGAGAAAAAGAGAGGGCCTATGCCTAGTGGATTGGCAGCAAAAGATATCAGCCTTATGAAAACCGTGCACCAACTGCAACTGGATATAGATGACCCTGTAAGCACACAAGAAATGGCGGAATATGAAGAAATGGATGTGGCACAGTCAACTGGCACTCCCTTCAAGCCCCCTTCCACTTTTGTTCCCAATATGCCCAGAGACGCTATTGACATTTATGCAGACAGACTGGTGGCGGAACTTAAAAAATTGCAAATCAAAACAATGAAACAGCGCAAACAACAAGACCACAGAATGAGAGCATATCACACCCTTATGAATAAACTGCAAAAAGAAACTAAAGTTGTAATCAACCAATCGGATAAGGGGGGAAATATAGTCCTCTGGGCTAAAAAGGACTACATCCAGGAGGCATATCATCAACTTAACGATTCTGCTTGTTACAGCAGAATAGACATGAAAACGGTAAAAACCATAGAAGATGTTTATGCTAAGAAACTACAACAATGTAAGAGAGAGGGTTTAATCTCTAAAGATGAACTTAAATTCTTGCACAAATTACACCCAGTGATCCCAAATATTTATTTCATCCCGAAAGTGCACAAGCAGACCATCCCAGTGCCTGGGAGGCCAATTGTTTCCGCCATCAATGGTATATTTGAAAATTCTTCTAAGTACATTGATTTTTATCTCCAAGACTTTGTTCTGAAATTACCAGCATATCTCAAGGACTCAACTGATTTTTTACACAAACTTAACCAGTGCACTTGGGCTGCGGATCATCTCTTAATCACCATGGACATTGCCTCGCTTTACACGAGTATTGAACACAAGGATGGCATCAGAGCGGCAAAATATTTTCTTGACCAAAGACCTATAGAATTTTATTGCCATAATATGATGCTTCTATCCATGATGGAAATATGTTTACATAATAATGTATTTTTATTTAATAATGAAGTGTTCAAACAGCAGAGAGGGGTGGCGATGGGGGCATGTTTTTCCCCCACCTACGCGGGGCTCCACGTGGGGTGGTGGGAGGAACATGTCCTCAAAGTAACCCACAAACCATGGTGGGATTCGAATATCGTCAATTATTGGCGATATATAGATGACATTTTCATCATTTGGCGGGGCAACATGATGGAAGCTGAAACATTTGTCAAGGACATTAATAACAATCATTTGAACCTAAAGTTTTCAGCTGATATAAGTAGGGATGTGGCCACATTCCTAGATGTGCGTGTTAAAATTATTGAGGGTAAAATCACCACTGAGTTGTTCAGGAAAACCACCTCAGGGAACACCATCCTCCACGCACATAGTTTCCATCCAGGACACACTATAGCCGCCATCCCATATGGTGAATTTTTAAGAATTCATCGATCCTGCAGTACCACAGAAGCAAGAGATTACCATCAGGAGGAATGTAGACAGCGTCTATTAATGAGGGGTTATGATGATAAAAAACTGCTATCTAGCATGATGAAAGCCAATAGAATGGACAGGCAGGTACTGTTAGACCCCCTTAGACCGAAAATCAATGTGACCCATTCCGAAACACAAGACAGCAATACCATACGTTTAATAACGGGGTACAGCCGTCAAGCCAAAGCAATCACCAAACTCATTAAGCGTGAATGGCCTATAGTCATGACCGACAATGTCCTTAGAGACATTTTGCCAGAACCCCCCACTGTCACCTTCAAGAGGGCTTATTCTATGCGTAACAATCTAGTTAAGAATAGCCCGGAAACACCATCTGATAACTGGCTTTCCCCACGTAAAGGTTTCTTTCGCTGCATAAGCTGCAGGGCATGTAAATTTGGTGTGAATATGAAATCTTTTCCAACACCATTTGACATACAACCGATCATGCTCAAGTCCCATTACACCTGTCGTACTGAATTAGCAGTATATGTATTACAATGCAGCTGTAACCTAATATATGTGGGAAGCACTAAAGGGGCGGTATATCTACGCATCTTACAGCATTTGCGGGCCATAGTTAATGCGGATCCCACCTATCCGGTGGCTAGGCATTTTCAACTGGTCCACAAACAGAATTTAAATCACTTAAAATATTTCGTGATAGATGCGATAATCCCCAACAAGAGAGGAGGTGATAATGAAAAACGCCTACGCCAACTGGAGTCAAAATATATAGTTTTACTCAACAGCAAACACCCTGGGGGTCTGAATACAGGGGAAGATCTGCGCAATTTCTTGTAGGCCATTACATATCTAAGTCACTTATATGTCTATTAACTGAAGTATATTAGACACAGACTTTGAGCTACAATGGGGAGTGTGTATATGCATGGCTGCATCAGAGTTTCGATTTGTGTCCATATGTCGCATTGAATTTGTCTACAGGTATTAGAATTTCCCCTTAAGGTCACATGTGTTAGAAATGTCCAGTACAATTTGTATCTAATATGAAATTCTGAGTAAATGTACATTAATAGTAACTAGGGGCATCTAGATCTTTTTTGTCTTATAATATTTGTTTCATATATTTACACTTGAGCACTTTATTAGTTCATACGCACATTAACACGGCTCTCATGATATTTATATGAGTAGTATCGTTTTTAAGCCTTCACTTTTTTTTGGAGTGTCCAATATCTAATGCAATGACCATCCCTGCATAAAAGAAGACGAGTAAAACTGATTTAGTGATGACAAACTCATTACAGTCAATTAATTAGGGAACACAATGGTTGGCTATTTTTTTGTACCATTGGCCACATGTGTGGGATCTTTCAATGTAAGATATTCTAGTTTGGGGTATTGGTGTAAACACCTTTACATAGCAAGTACCAAGGGGTACGGTTTTTATATGTAATCATATCTCATCTTATATCTTTAGACACTCATTGCCAAAGAAATTCATAGGCTTATGAATAAATGTTCACACATTTGGCTTTTGAGTTTATCATACGTATTTGTACGGACATTGCCTTCTCGTCTTAAACTCTAACAACATGCAGTGGTATTCACATAAGGCATCGAGCAAATTTGGTTTAAACATGACATGGGAAAAATTCTTTTACCTATTGTACAGTCCTAGTATGAGGGGATACATATAAACAACAATGTATGGTTCAATTGCAATTGACATACTGTGTGGCATTTGAGAAATTGCTGAAATAATATGTATTTGAGCAAACACTGTATATAGTATTGTCCACGCATACCTGTGAAATGTGCCACAATGCTCTCCTCTGGCATGTACATATGTCAACATTCTTTCATTAATTTTTATGACATGATTTACTTTGCTCGATGTAACCACAACAATGCTAAACACAAATGCATATGATGGTCTAAGCACGCATTTGTATTCCAACCAGTTACCATTACAAAATGGCGCCCACCATTTAGGGCTTGGTATATGACTTTACTTTTGAGTCCACCAACTATGTTTTGTTTTCTGGTTTAGGCGCGAATTACAATTGTGTACTAACCTTGATTTTATTGTGGACCTCCATTTCACTCGCTCATCAGTGAGCAAGGACGTAAGTCCGAAACGCGTCTGATGACTGGCGCCACCTTTGCCATTTGGTAATAAATATCTTTTGTAACCGAAGCCTGGTTTGCGGAGATTATTGCAGCAGTCTGTGAACTTGTGTGTGCTGGCTGACGGCTGCCGCCGGCAACAGGTTGGATTTGATATATATATATATATATATATATATATATCCTCAACAACAGCACTTCTTCCGGACAGCTGGCACCCTTGGACGGTGGTCACACGCGAGCGAAGCAAGCTGGCAAAATCCATTGTGCAAAGTCACCAAATATACGTGCACTCTCAGGTTAAAGTATACACCATCCAAATAGATTTACAACTGGGTTTATTCCACCACAATACGTTTCAACTGCATCCACAGCCTTGATCACGTGAATAAGTGCACAAAAACAAACAGCCATCTTATAACATCAGACAATGTGTCAAAGTGTACAAAGTAAATTACTTAAACAAGTGTAATGCGATATATTGAACTCGCCAGTAGGTAGTTATAGTTAGGACCTTGTTTCTATTCAAAAAGCGTTTTTTCTTTTCCCAATAACTTTGGCGCCGGTTGATGAATCTTCGTAAAATTTAAAAACTAGTGGGTCGCTCCGATCAGCTCCCTTCTTGAAAGTTTCTGGGTGATTCGGCAAGCGGGGGCCGAGATAAAAGGGGGGTCCCAAAAGCTGTTTTCTTCGTGTTAATTCCCATAGGAAACTTTAGACGTGGCTACAGCCCGAACTGCTGAAGGAATTACACCAAATTTTGCAAAAAGGTAGCCCTTGCTTTAGAAAGAACTCTTTTTGTTAAATGGTGTAAATCCGTCTGTAGTTCCAGAGAAATAAAAAAAAAGAGTTTGAAAAATGCATTTCCCATAAGAAACTTTAGACACGGCTACAGCTGGAACTGCTGAACGGAATTACACCAAATTTGGCAAAAAGGTAGTGCTTGCTTCAGAAAGCATCCTTTTTTTAAATGGTGTAAATCCGTTCAGTAGTTACTATGAAAAGCAAAAATAAAAGTTTCGATATTTAGAGGCACGGAAGATCCGCACACCCTCCCAATGATGAGCTTTATTCTAAGTGGCTGTCAACACTCCAAACCAGGAATTGTTGGCAGCCATCTTGTGACTTGGTAGAACTGAGTCACAAGAAATCAGAATAAGAAACCCAAAAAAAGAAAAGAGGGCAGGGTAGAAACACCCTGACCGCCTAGGCCTGCTCAGGGGGTCCTACAAGGACCCCCAGGGCCCCAAAAACATTTATTTTAAATAATTTGGTGAAATGTGCGCTGTGTGCGCTAATCCGGCCGAAATGCAAAAAAAAATGAAGCGCAGGCTCCTGAGCTTTATTTAATTGAGGCGCCCGGGTGGGCCAGGTCCCGGGGGCATTTGCGAAAAATGTATGCAGGGGGCCCCGCAGCCCCGGGGACTGCCACCCCCGCGGCTTCCTATTTAATGGGTAGGGGGCCTCCAAGGCACTCCAAGCCCCGGGGACCGCCACCCCTAGAGCTTTTATTATTTATAATCGCGGGGGGCACACAGCCCCCCGCAGCCCCTGGGACTGCCACCCTCTGGGGCATCTTTTTAAAAAAAAAAATGTACGTGTGAGGGGGTGCTTGAGCCCCCCACATGCTCCGGGGACTGCCACCTCCCCGGGACACTAATATACAAATTCAGTGGTCCGTTACGGAGGCTTAGGTGCCATTAGTGGGAGGGGGGCAGCGCGTCTCCCCTCCTGGAGCCAGTGATGGCCCTGGGGACCGCCACCCCCCAGGGCCAGCTCCTGCAGTGTCCCGGGGTGTCCACCCCTGGGACACTGCTGTTTGCAATGACAGGGCGGAGCCTCGCGGCTCCCGCCCTGTCATTGTAAATTCTGGTTTGGTTTTTGGAAGAGAGAGCAGGGAATCTGCTCTCTCTTCCAAAAACCAAACCAGATTGCTTTTACACACTGGGAGCTGTATGTCAGCAGCTTCACATGCTGACTACCATGCTGACTTCACAAGGAGGCAGGTTCACAGTAATACTGTCTCACGGGCCGGCGGACTGCTGCAACGAGGCTCGAGCGTAAGGGGGACCCGAGGAAGCCCCAGGGCACACAGACAAACAGGGAAGAACCACTTTGGACACTTTGGACACCCAATACTTTCACTTGCTACTAATACGTCCTTCATGCACTTTTATCTCCATGATTTACCAAAGCGGAATACTCACCAAGGAATAATGCTTTCTGGGAACTGCAGTTTTCATCTGGCTGCAGTGGTCACTTGACCACGTGATTTTGGTGAAGCAGACTCCTGCCAATAGGAGTGATGGAGGCAAGTTAAAGGAGGGGTGGAGCTACAACCCTGTCAGCAGCTGCATCCGAAGAAGGCTAGGCAGCCAAAATGCGTCATGCATTAAAGGTCTTCTGAAATTCCCTAATGTGGCCTCCGAACTTCTTGGAGGGGTTGTTGTGTGTGTGTGTGTATATATATATATATATATATATATATATATATATATATATATATATATATATATATATATTCAACGCAAAATGTCCTGTCGCAGAGGGAGCACTTGGCAAGTTGGTGCTGGAGTTGGGACCAGGACCGGGTCCCGTATTTATTTTCTCACAAAGAACGTATTCCAGCACTCCGCTAGTTAGCAAGATTTCGTTTATTTTGCGCTGAATAAACTAAATCTTGCTAACTAGCGGAGTGCTGGAATACGTTCTTTGTGAGAATATATATATATATATATATATATATATATATATATATATATTGTCATAAAGGTTCCAAGGTACATGACTGTGGATTTAGAAATAGTGAATGTATACTTTCGTATATACACTTACCTTTCGATATTTTGGCCCTAACTATTCTGTCCATATTCTTGTAGGTGGATATTCTGGGGGCGGATATTCAGTTGTACAACCTAGTTATCCAACCTCATAGGTAGGCCAACTTACAATAACTGGAATAAGTAACTATAGTTGTATTGGTTTTGAAGGTGATGTTACAAAATGTTTGGTGCATTGAAAAAATATATATATAAATATTGTCGACTGCTCTTGCAGCCATGGCTTCACTCACTAAATACCATAAATAACCAAATGAATTAATAATTGGTGAGTCTAAGGTGTCCATTTTTGCAAAAGAGCAATCTATCAACAAGGGTGCAAATATTGGGTTGGTTCTTTCTCCATTTAAACCTCCCTGTGATTGGCGGTTTGTTTTAAAGCATAAGTATTCTTGAGGAACATTGGGTAAGGTGAAACTGTAAGTTGATAAAGGTTTGTTTGTTTCATCTTGCCCTATACCCTAGTCAGTATTCATGAGGGACTTGCATTCTAGCAGTGATGATCTTTTCAGCCTTTTGTGGCTCCAACTTAACAGTGTCAGCAACATTTCTTTACTTGCATATATATTGGGCATTGATTGACGAATCTTCACAAAATTTCCCCACAGTGACATAGTGAGTTTTGTTGTGCATGGAAAGTTTTGAGGTGATCTGTGAAGTGGGGGCTGAAAAAAAGAGGGGGCAAAAAATAGTGTTTTTACAATGTTAATTCCCATAGAGTCTTTAGACATTCCTGCAGCCTGAACCAGTGGATGGAATTAAACTGAATGTGGCAGTAACATAGAACCTCTAGTACACCCATTCCCACTGTCACACAACCCCTCACATACCCATTCACTGACCCATATCGGTACTCATAAAACCAATCACTCAACCATATGTCCATTCACACACCACTAACTCATACAGCCACACACCCACACACTGACTCCCATACAGCCACTAATTCACTCACTCACCAATACTGCCACTCACCGTCCAATCATATAGATGTACTGACTCTTACACACCCACTCTTACACCTTTACAGCCATTCACAAACACACTCAATAACCCATACAGAAACTCGCATATCCACTCAATCACCCATACAGGTATTAAAACACCTACACACTACCCCATACAACCGTTCACCCTGCCACTAACTCACCAGTACAGCTACTGACACAACCACTCACCCATACAACCACCCACACACCAACAGAACCACTTACATACCCATTCACACATTCACACACTCACTCACTGACACATACAGCCACTCACACAGATATTCACTCTCCGAAACAGCCACTCACACCCATTCATCTTTACACACACTCCATCAGCTGCTCACTCACCCATACAGTGACTCACTCATCCACCCACTCACCCTTAAAGCCACTCACACAGCGGTCAACCATACAGACACTCACACACCCACTCGCGCAACTATGCAGCCACTCACACAGCCACTCTCAAATCCATACAGCCACTCACACACTCATTCACTCTCCGAAACAGCCACTCACTCACCCATACAGCTACTCACATATAGTCACATATCCAGTAACACACGCATACAGCCACTCAGACATCTCCACACACACGGATACAAACAGTCAGCCACTCAGATGAGATATGTTAGAAATAGTATGGCTAATTAGTAGTACAGAAAGAATAGTAATTTATTTTAGTATATATCTTTAAGTCTCAGAAATGTTTACGAAACACAGTCATTGGATGATGTCATCAGTGATGTCATTTCAAATGTCATCAGTGATATCATTAGTGATATGACTGACCATGTTATGAGTAATGTAATATGTGAGGTCACAAGCAGTGCATTGTGGGGTTGTAAGTTATAGTAAGCTCAGGTAACTATAACTGGTGAATTTCACTGATTTTGTACAAGTGCAATCTGAGTCTAACTATAATGTCCCTATAACCTTTGGTTTTTTTCATTGAATTTATATGTATATGTTTGTGTGTGCGTGCGTGTGCCTGTGTGTATGTGTGTGTATATGTATATATATATATATATATATATATATATATATATATATATATATATATATATATATATATATATATATATATATATATATTGCCTTGTTTCTTCTTACCACGATTTACCACGGATGAAGTCACGGCACAGCAACAGGTCAGTTCACAGATTTTTATTTACACACCATGTGCAAAATAACGTGCATCAATTAACGGGCGGATTATGTATATATATATATATATATATATATATATATATATATATATATATATATATATATATATATATATATATATATATATAAATATATATATATATATTGTCAAAAACACATATTTCACTTCCCGCCAGCAGTGAAGCGAGGGTGGAAGTGGAGGTGAGTGGTTACTGCTAAGGTACCTTCCCCACCCTTTGAAGGCCTGGCTTGTGATCATCTATTAGTTCTGGTAAAGTGTCAATCAACACCCCTGAAAAATGCCAAGATACGATACTACCACAGCCCCCCACTCTAAGTTTAAGCTCTCTCACTTTGTTGCATAATTTGAGAATTTCTATCTTGAAAGTGATAAAGCAGGAGATGTTCAAACACTTGGATGGTGTGAGAACAGTTTTTTTTTCAATAACAGATGTAGGGGAATTGAAAAAGTCCATTGCTATCCTTAGTGCAGCAGGTACCAGGGCCGGCTCTAGGCATGTGCAAACTGTGCACCTGCACAGGGCCACCAAACCCCAGGGGCCACCACGCCAATATATATCCTTAATATATTAATCCTCTGAGGATAGATACATATTTGCGTGGTGGCCCCTGGCAGGGATTTGGCAGCCTCCGGCTCTGTTCCACTACTAAACACCCTGACCCCCTCCCCTCTTTACTGGCCTGCGCGCTCCGCCCCGCCTGGACCACCTCTTCCAGGCCCCCTACCTACGCTCCTTGCCCAGGACCACCATGAGCCTAGAGCCGGCCCTGCAGGTACAGTGACATTTAGGCCGAGCCTGCTGCTTCTGATTGTAACTTGCCTTTTAAAACCCAATTAAGGAACACGAAAAGGGATCCACTTTACTTTCTTGCTCAAGCAGTCCCATCACAATACTGGTTAGGCCACTCCCAGGGGCAGAGTTGAAAGACGAAGGCAAGATATGGTTGGAAAATGGAAATCAAATGTTGATGGAAATGACCTTTAAAGAACTTGCCTTTCCTTTCCCAATGGCAGAGTCACACAGACTTTTTTTTTTCTATTTATAAGCTGCCTGCATGCGTAGAATCATTCTCACTGGTAAGGAATGCTCTAGGGGCAAGTGGCGTGAAGGGAAGGAACTAATAAAGCATTGGGTGGATCTTGAGATCTTCATTATCTACAGGCTGCCGGTAGTCGCTGTGCTTTTCTCCATGGCAAAGGAAATTAGAAACAGCACGATCTGCAGCTGCATCGTTCATAAAAATATAATAAATACTTCTGACGATCAAAGGAACTTTGCCTATCATAGAAAGAATAGCAACAATATGTGGTTCGACTTTAATGATTTTCTTTATTTGTGCTGGGAATTCTTTTGGGACCACTTATTTTGGAAAGTCACTGACCTTGGCTGCTGGCTTTCTCTGCAGGTGACCCAGTGAGGTGCAGCCTCTGCCTTTCTGATTAGAGATTTGTGAAATAATGCACAACCAGGACAAGTGGGCCCAGTTAATGATGTTAGGCTGAAGGGAACCTGCAGGTTTTTCTTTGGATGTTAACACCATACACCCAAAACACATATGAATTGAAATGATTGGGTTGAGTAAACGGACTTGTAATGTTTCCATTACCCCCTCAAACCTCTTCCTCATCACTGCCCTATTTGCTCTTTTGAGCTGCATCATCATCTCAAGGCACATATTACCAGGACTAGAAAACTGTTTGTCCCCAATGTCCATGAATCCTAACCCTTCACTCTCCTCTTTCCGCGTTGTCCATCACGTACAGGAGCAGTTTAGATAGAGCTTGTGCTGCACAAATGGGTATATGATGGGTCTCTGCTGGGTCTTGTAATCCTGGACTCACCCCACATATTAGCGTAGAATAAGGGTAGGAAGCTGGAGTGGTGTACCCATGATGGACACACTCAGGCCTAAAAGTAGTTTATGTGCCAACATCCCAACACCTTCCTTATACTGAGCTTGCTAATCTTCAGTCTTAGTGACACGACCCTCAAATGTAAGGTTGTGCTTTGGCAAGGCGAGCTAGCCTGCCACCCCTGGCAAGTTCTTTGGCAGACGTGTTGGATATATTCATAAGAGTGAAGAAGATACAGTTTCCTTCTTCTCTGATTATGTTACTGCTGTATTTCTAGTTTGACTGTTCAAGTGGGAAAAGGAAGGCAAGATATCCCCATCTAGAAGACTCCACCATCTTCAGTTCTCCTTCAATCACTCCACCAGCCTCATGTACTACATTGAAGGAGGAGGCCTCAAAGGCTACTGATTTAACTCCTTGGTAAAGCTGGCAATTGCTTCAGTAATTGCAAAAGGGCCAGCTAAATTAACGCTCTGCGAAGGGTCAGGAAAAAGAGTCCTTCTCTGATCTCCTCTTTAGTCTCTCTCTCTCTTTATATCCCTTCTATCATCTCTCCTCTAGCTCAGCATCTCAAGAATTATGCACAGGAGGAGGTTGAGAAGGATTATTTGGCAAAAGGGGATGTTGCAGAGGAGGAAGCGCGTCTGTATGATTTGACAGACAAGAAAGAGGCATCCATCAAAAAGGACCACGCAAGCTTGAATCAGGGTCTTTGGACACAAACCTATTTATCATAAGCCTATTGGTTGTGCTTTCTAATTTCCAGTCTTTGTTTTGGACTCTACAAGCTAAGCCAGATTAATAAGACATCCCGAGAGAGGTGTATGTAAAATTTCTCTAAGGCAATGCATTGATTGTTATCCAGGCCTCTTCCCCAACAGTTAATGCTTCTGGCTCTACTCAAAGACATATTTGATTATGGTACAAAAAGACAAATTAGCACTGAAAAACCCTCTCCTCAGTATGCCCTTTCTATTTCATAGAGTTTTTGGCGAGCAGCTGGACAGACTTTTCCACAATGTGTTTAAGGACAGGAAATGCCCACTATCATTAAAAATGAGCTAATCATTTTCCTCCTTGGAGATATTACATCAGATGGTAGGGAATGTCCTGGAGTCAGATGTAGCTCCACCCACTTCTGCCCAGCCTTCTCAATACCCCTGACTATGCCTGGATTCATGGTCACCATGGCTGGTGATAAGTTGGCTGTAGCATTTCAGTCACATATAGAACAGTATAGTCTCTGATCGGTGGGAGAGATCATTTAGCACAATAGGCTACACCTTCCCATATCCTTGGCCCTGTCAAATGTCAAGTCTCATTGGTACGCTAAAGCCCAGGAATCAAAAGAAGAAGCAGGACCTTCAATAGGATATCCAGGTCTGGAACTAGAAGGGGGGCGGAGCACTGGCTCAAATCCTCTATCACAGCAGTGACTTTAGGGTATTCTTCGATAATTTCCTAGCACAGTAGGCCTATCAATGAGTCAGCCTACTTCTTTTGTCAACAAGCAATCTAGAATATCCAAGAAATATGCAATATGCTCCTTGAAGACATCTTCCTTGAAGACCTCCTTAAGTTATAACTGCTACAGTCCTAGTCATTATAATTCATCAGCACATTATTCTAGAGAGACCTAAGCGATTCTTCACCAAAAATGAGAGTCACTACCTTTGCAATGCCAGGTCTATCTGTACTAACTGTACAACGTTTTTCAGAAGTCTACAGTTCCGGTCTGTGAATCATAAGTGTCAGATGTTATCGCCTTCTATAGCGTCATTGACAAGTAAGCAAGGGTGTATTTCAGATCATTGGTCCATCTGCTTTTGCACCATTTGAACCCTTCTGTCATTTCTTTGACAATATAGTCTAAGTTTCAGACTCTCTCATGGCATCCATCAGTTTTCTTCCTTGTCATATTAGGCAGAGGGTTGCCCCTACCTTCCTTTCTTGCAATCATCATCACAACAAAAGCAAGCAATATGGGGTGGGTTGACTCTATAATCCTCATCAAACTAATTCCAGATTTCTAATCATCCCTTCCAAATCTTGATAGAACATGAAAACAGAATGTCACATGAACAGAGCAACTAATCCAGAAACCTTGCTGTTATGAACGCAATTAATTTTCACTAGGTCAGAGTACTGCTTGGTCTAACTCTCTATAGTTCACTATGTGGCTGTTCCTAGCAGACCAGCCGGATGTTCTGATGCTCATGGGAGCTGTCCCTTTGAATGGTGTATTTTCGGAAGACTTTTGAAGACTACATTTCTCATTGTTGAACCTGTTTGTGTCTCTAGAGAATGCCCTTCTTCCAAATTGAGTTTGAGATTCCCCAAGGAGTTTTTAGTCGACTCCATCTCCTTCCAAAGGCAGAAAGGTCTCCATTGAATTTTAGACCTGTTACACTGATTCAAAAAGTTCCAAACAAGATCAGGATAGAGTGGTGGCTGTCTTCGTAATCACTCTGTTCTGCACTGGGCAACATTGGCATCTTCTAGTGAGACAGATGCCAGGTTACCCAGAATGGCTTCTTCCACAGAATCCTAATCTCTTCCAGCCTAGAGAGCCTTATGTTCTCAAGCCTCACATTATTTGCTCCATAGAGGTTGAAGGGTCAGGCTCTATTCACAAGGGATTGATATCCCAAATAGTTACAGCAATCTAATAGACGTATAGGTTAACATTCTGTGGTATTCATAGTGAATCATTTCAGGTCTGGTGATATAAAAGAGGCATCAATCTGGTCGAATGTGTCGACTTCCAGCGTTTCCTCTTTGAGCCTTCCAAGAGCTTTTCATTTGAATTCTCTAAATGACAACATCAGGGTTACCCACACTCTTCCTAAACCTAAAACAAATGTGAAAGCTCATCTGCTACATTTATAGCTGTGTCAATCTCAATCCTCATCATTCAATATTAAATTTTACTAAGCAACTCTGCCCTCCGTATGTGGATAATGAACTGGTATTCCTGGGCATATCACTGCACCGCACTGTCCCACAAACTGCAAACAATGTAACTGTGCAATGTAATATTATACATTATGTGCAGTCAATGTATTGTCTCATTTATTGTAATTCACTCCCACCACTTTTTTATGTAAACATTATATTGCCCATGACCTTTTGCACTGCCATGTTAATATGTACTACAACAAACAGAAAGAAGGCTTGAATTTACCTCAGCCGCTGACTATTGCAGGACTGCATTTCTGTCCATCATTTTCACCCACTCTGCTGCTTGGGAGAGAGACCAGCCATATGCAAATCATTCTTGGTCCTGCTCCAGTTGGAAGAGCCCAGCCAAACTGCAAGGCTAGGTCCCTTTTAAAAGGGAACACAAGTAAACCAGACAATTGGCTTCCAAAAGAAAAAAAACCTCTTAAGATGTTAGGAATAACCCTAAACTAGTCTATTCACCTCCAGCAGAAAACCTGTCTATTGTGGGTTAGGGCTATGCCTAAATAAATCAGTGATATTCAAGGGTTTAGGTCTATATGGTGTGCGTTTTTGGTGAAAACTATCCAAGTCTTAAATCTACTTAAAATCAAAGGGAAGGATGAAACCTGCAAGTAGATTTATGTCTCTTAAACATTTCTTTGTGATTCAAGTCTTATTAGTGTGTTTTTAAGATTTCGACCAGGCACACCTTTTATCACAGAAAGACTTTCCAATGGTTGATTCTTCTAAATGATTAGAGAATTCAGACAAACAGTGCTTTACTTTCAGTCCTGTAGAATTTTGCCAACAATGAAAATTCTTAAGACCTTAGGGAAAATGAAGAGATGGTCTGATGATAAAGGCATGATTCTTGTGCGTGGAACTCATGATTGTCAAGTCTATCTGCAGCATTCATTCAGAAGTCATGGCACTGGCATGAGCTATAGGTACAGGCAATGCTAAGATCCCAGGCTGAAACGTGTAGAAACAAGGCCTAGGTATTTTAAATTCAGAACAATATTTACGCAGTGTAGCTTGGAGAAGTCCGTGTCCGGCTGGCGACCAGGTCTCTACGGGATACTCATCATTGACTATCCCGTGGAGACTTGATCGCCAGCTGGACTCAGACTTCTCCATGCTACACTGCTCAAATATACAAATTATCATTCTGAATTGAAAATACCTTGGCCTTGTTTCTTCATGTTTCAGTCTGGGATCTTCCAACTTAAGACATACAGGCGATCCCTTGAGCCTGAGTATTCCTCATCACTACCAATCGTCCCACACTGGACGCACCACCGATGCCAATTACCTTGGCACGACGTATATAGTGTTTTTTATCGCCCTGAATAAGCCCATGCTTGGGCGAAACGCGTTGGCTGTCTATACAGATGCAAATCAAGCACATTTGAAATAAAGACGCACAAAGACTGTAACCAATGACTTTTTGTTTTTCTATTTGTATACTTTGAATCGTTTTGCATGCTAATAGTGCCTCTCATCCTCCCTTCTTGCAAGTTTCTATGTGTGGTCAAGTGGCAGCTGACCATTTGAGATGGGCAATATCTACACTTTACGTGACTAGCCTAGGTAGTGCAGTTCTATATAACCCGGTTGCCTTTTATCAATTGAATCAAAATATAATATTGTATCTAAAATATATTTAAATGTTCTTATTACCATTCTTTATTAGTTTTTGACATTTAACAGTTATTTGAATTGCCTCAACCAAATAGCATAACCATTCACTGTGTATTCTCGGTATTTAATCGATCATGATCTTCCCTTCAATCCCTAATGCTCAGAAGTCCAGTCCATTTAGAAATTCCCAAAGAGAAATCATGTTTAATCTATATAAATATAAATATTATCCTTGACATTTAATCACCATGCAGCTCATGACAAGATCTTGTGTGCATGCATTGGGTAGTATAAGTTTTCATAGTCTAAGTGAATAGGAGTACTCGGTCCACCCGCTCCATTGCCTATCGTGTTTTAGGGGGAAGTCCCATGCCATGTATACGTCTTTCTCCAGAATACCACATTTGTCCGTTCCCATCAACCATTCGCTGAGCGCCATTGCGGAGCTCCACCTGCAGGCAATGTCTTGTTTTGTGAGGATATATCATATTTCTATCATTGGGTGGATAAAATGAGGACCGCCCTCTTTGTTTAGTAGCCCACGGAGTGCCATCTTAGTGGTAAGTACAATGTCTAATTCTGGCTTGGGACAAGCTACCAGAATAATTGAAACACTATTTTAAATGCTTATTAAAAATCATAGTCAAATTTTTTATAACTATATTGCAAGTGTGTTTTTAAAAGATAGACGTTGTCTTTCAGAATCCCCGGCTGGCTAATTAGCATTCCCCAGCCAACATCAGGGCTGTCAATGCTTTCCCTTAATGGGGTGTTAAACTGTTCCCAGAGTAGAAACAATGGCTTAGATCTCTTTGCAGTCAGACCTCGGTGTGAGGTATGTGACACATATCAGCTCATGAAGGGCGGCGGGGGAGCATTCAGGAACTTCATTAACTAGGAAATCACCAGGGCGAGACCTTTCCATCCGTATTTAAGTGTAAAAGGAGACCTGCAGGAGTTAAGCCTTTTGTCCTGTGGGCTCCCTTTAGCCTGTTTGTCATCAGCAGAGCGGTAGAGGAATCTGGTCCCAAAACCAGTTTGATGTAGCTGAGGAAGAGGGGATTGTTCATTTCCTTCACATGTCTAAGGCTGCTCATAAGCCACCTCTAAGGGCAGAAAGGCTGTGTCATCCTGGCTTTTAGTTAGAATAGTGCATTGTGGGATAGTGTGCAGAAAGGCAAATAGGATGTGCCGCGAAGTGTGTAAGTTTGCCCTTGGAAACATTTTTCTCATTGGTTAGAGAGTATCCAGAAGTCACCCTCCCCAATGGCTACTGAATCCTACAAAAGGCACCTCAACCGCAGCTCATCAGAACACTTTCTGTGCATGCAGAAAAACACAAGAGGACTAGACCCTCAGTTTGACACAAGACCCATGTGGTACCTGAAAGACCTTTGTGATAGCTTAATGGCTGGAACTGCTCTTATTTGTTCCCGGGACTAATACGTGTACTCCCAAGAGTCAGTTGACTGACCTGCTGCATTGCTACATAAGCACAACAAACTGTAAGAGGCCTTTTTCCTAAAGTGCCCAGCTAACAAGTAGCCCAGCTAACCAGTAGCAACTGGACCAGAGCTGTACTGTCCTGGTGGCCTCTACTAGCGTAAGTCTTGGCCCCTAAGTGGTGTCCCTTAGGTGCTAGGAGCCCCAGAGTTGACCAAGAGGAGCTGATACATAACCTATGAAAAGTTGGGACTTGGAACATTTTTTGACTGCTAAGGCATCTAGGGCATCAGCAAAACCTTGGGCAAAAGTGTCCGATTTTGAAGGGACTTTGCCAGATAGAGCTTCAGGCTTGCGCTGCTGGGGGAGTTTGAGCTCGATTAAAAGACTAAGCATGAAGGTAGAAATCTTGACTGGGCAGAAGTGTAAAAAGTATACAACCAATGGGAGACTTCAACAGCAGTAAAATTTGACTTTCACCTGCTTGGGGCTTTTCCCGCCAAAAAAACCAGCTTAAGTCGGATCTTTTCCAGTGATTTTTTGACTTTGAGAGGACTGTGGCAGCTACACCCAGCAGTTTGCCCTGCAGGAGGAATTTGACTTTCATCTCAGAAACTAAGGGCCTGATTTAGATCTCGGCGGACAGTTTACTCCTTCACGACGTTGATGGATATTCCGTCTGCCAATATAAATCCTATAGGATGAAATAATTTATCTTTCGGCAGACGGGACATCTGTCACCGTTGTGACGGTGTAACCCGGCCACCGAGATCTAAATCAGATCCTTAGTCAGAAGGTAAAATCTGTGATTGGTACAAAGCCTTTGGTGTGTCATACAAACACTCCCTCGTGGTCGCCCTGAATTTGTGCTTAGGTCCTAGACAATGTCAAAAAACGTATCTCTGGTTCCCCTCACATTTTTCAGTTTTTCTAAATTGGTTGTGAGATTTGTATTGCGTTGTTCTTTTACTTTTTAAATGTTTTAATACTACTAAATACTTTACACATTTTGCTAAGTTAAGCCTGTCTGCTCTGAGCCGTGGCTACCAGGTGGTTGAGCCCAGGTTTAAATTATTAAAGCTATGTTTTAACTTTACACGTTTGTTGTCTTATTTCTTGTGGTGGACTCCTATCCATCCAAATTATTGATCAACTTTCTTACAGTATTCCTTTCTGAAGTAGAGATGCACTGGCATTTGAAGAACACCACCCCCTCAAACATATCCCTTTTGTACAAATGTGCAAATGCGATTTTCAGCACATTTACTGATGGGCATCTGCAAATATCTTTTTGAATATTGTTACATTTCTGCATTTCTGCAAATGCTGCCTTGAAGGAGATAATTCACAACAGTCACTAATAGTGTCCTTTGGTATTCAGTTTCCCAATTCAGCACCCACTCCGCCCATCTTTTTTGTAAGTGACATGTGGCAATAGTAAACGATCTTGTAGATCCATTGTTCTCTGGCTGAGTACTATGAGCTCCTTTTTGATGTTATTCAAGTTGACAAGGATATTACCCGCCATTTCTCTCAGTCTGCTTACAGTGACAGTTGAATCTTGTGTTAATTTCTGATTTGTATTCTCTATATATGTTTTGGCAGGGGTTGAAGCTAATACCCCAGGCTTGCTTTTTGGTATCCCTGGTGATCCCCTTCCAAGAAACAAAAACAGAATAGTAGGTGTGGAGTAATGCGATTGAGTTTTTAGCTAATTATCCATTAAGTCATGAAAATGTTAACTAATGATCATTGTTATGTGGAGAACTACTATTTAAATGTAAAGGGATGCTGTAACCTCACCAACATTGGTGGCTTGCTTCATCATCATGCTCACCCCTCACCCCAGATCATGTACATGAAGCAGGCTGGGCTCCTGTAGTGGTGTGACCATAGCCTCCCTGCAGCCCCCATGGTGCGGTGGGCCCTGAGCACTAGAGAGTCCCTCCGGCACTATGCATGGGCAGTGGGCCCCTGGCCTGAAAGCTCCCGACTGGTTCTGGAGCGTGGGTTCAAGGTAGTTCAGTTTTTATTGTATAAAATTATTAAAAATCATTACAAAAACATTTCTAAAAAGTTAAAAGACATATGTAACTATTTCTTATTTTAGAGTCTGTTGGTCATATGAAGAATAAAATGAAATATTTTCAGTTTTTTGCTATAATACCCTGTTCGGCTTGCTGTAGGAGAGATTGGACTTTCATCATATATTTTACCCCCCTACATGCCAACATAGGAGATGATCCATCTAGCCATCGAATTACTGCTTGCCTACACTTCCGAATGTTCAATTTGTTAAAAATGTCCTTTAAAAGCCGTCTCCTCAAATCATTAAGCGTGGGGGGATCCTTCCATGTACTTTGCATGGGGGCCACCTCTAGTTTCTTTATGCCACTGGGCTCCTGGTTAAATCTGGAACTCTTTGTGGTCCCTGAAAGATGACAATTGGTGACTCCAAAACCTATCCACTATGAGTCAGAGCGCAAGTCGAAGGAATTCTATGGCAGTGATACTATCTTATTTTTTCGAAATATATTTGAGGACATTGTGGGACCAATGAAAGAAAATGGTTCAAATTAGCTTATAGTAGGCAAAACCCATCACCCATTAGCTCTATGTGGGCTGCTACAATTTGGAATCAGAATGTTTTGATTGCTGATATCAACCAATATAGTGTTCCTGATTTCAAACTTAGTGAGTGTGTGAAACATGTAATAGAGCAGACAGGGGAACTTGTCCTGTTGTTTATCTGTGTTGGATGATGTTTGGTGATGATTAATATCAGTATGTACATGTATCGTAGCATCCAAGAATATAAATTCAACGGGAGCAGTGATTGGAGTATTTTATACATTCTGTCATATCATATGTAGTATTGGATAGGATTCTGAACCCGTTTACTGTTATGTATATTTCTGCTTCCCCCAGGCCGCCATAGTGCCATCCGCGCAGTCCCTGAAACTGACCGATTTCTACTTCAGCGACTTCGGGCTCTCGGATACGGAGACTACGCTGGCCACGAGCCGGATGTTCACCGACCTCAACCTTGTGCAGAACTTCCAAATGAAATATGAGGTATGACCCCGGGGGCTGCTGGTGTCTAGAAATGGGCTGAAACCTCTAACTGTGCATTTACCGTTCCCCTTCAATCAATCAATCAATCAGGGTATTGTAAGCGCGCTACTCACCCATGAAGGTTTCAAGGCACTGAGTTGGGGGGTCAGCAGAACTGTTCAGCTGAAGAGCCAGGTCTTGAGAGTCTTCCTGGAGGTGTTCAGGGAGGGGGCATGCCTCTTGTTATTATACAGTAGCATATGGAATCATGCTATTAATTTAGACGGCTGCGCCTAGTTCTTTAAACATGGCTAGGTTCTGAAGAAAAGAAAAATACATTTTTGAGTGACTTTGAAAAGTAACATTTTCAATTTCAATTTCAAGACACAGTAAAGTATATAAATGTGTGAATCTAGGGGAGAGCTGTGGAAATGTATTTTATCACTTTGTTGCATTAATTGTGTGCTGTGCGGCATGGCGTCTTCTTCTGTAATTGCATGAATGTACCACAAGATGAGTCCTTACACCATGAAATTGCTAGTGGAAGCCTTTTTCCTTACTTTGTTTTTAGTTCTCTATAAATAGCTTTTTTAATAAGTAACAATTAGTCATAGCACTATCAAAGGATCATCGCAGCTGATTGTCGGAACTGAGTAGCAACCAGCTAGCTGTGACTGTCCCTTTGATTTATGAGGGATTCGCAAAGCCTTTGCAATGCAAAGGGTCTTTTTGCAAAGTTAGATTGACTGTGCCTCGTGAATTGTGATGAAGCAGGAATAGTCGTATTATGAATCCCTCGTAAAAAGTAGCAAATGCTGCCAGGGAGGACTTCATCGCACTATCTCTGTATTGCAACCAGGTGTGACAATGCCACAATGGTATATTATAAATGCGACATTGGCTCGTGCGTACAGGTGTGCACTAGGGTGACCAACTGCCATGCTTGCAAATTGAGGAAGGTGAGTGTAAAAATTCAGGACAAAGGGTCAAAATTCAGGACAAAAGGTACGTTTTACAGATTCATCAGACGAGGTCGCGCAATAGTTTTTCTATGTTAGACATTTCTAATTGTGCTCTACATTCTTCACTAACGGGAAATGGTGAAATAAAAACTGTACAGAAACATAGGCTATAATAAAATAAAATCTTTCCGTTCATATGTTATGCCTTCCTACTAGTCCATCCTACATTCAGCTCTTGAAGTGCATTTACCTCAGGGCCTGGGACACAGCCTGACTCCAAAAATGATAGCTACGACCCTCCCTCTGTACAGATTCCCTCCCTGTCAACCTTCAATGGTGTCAGTCATCTCTATATAGACACTCTCTCATGTGTATTTCATTTCTTTTATAGTGCTAGTCAGCCCAATGTAGGGTGTTGAGCACTTTAGCTCACACACATATTGTTTAGAGACAATGACTCATACAAGTGTGTAAATCAATGTGTAGGAAATGTTACTTAAGACAATGTGTGCTGCCAAGTGTAGGAGTCACATGTCATCCATACTGATAGGCACTATATGCAGGGCCCTCCGTAGCAGGGGAGGGCCAAATTATGCTGCACGTTTTTTTTGTGAGAGTACAACTACATTAATTCCTCATTTTTACACTTTTCAACATTTTCTGGGCATAGGTTGGACCTAATTGGTACCCGAATAACACCCAGATATAGCAATATGCACAAAAAAGGTGACTAGTCAACCTTTGCAAAGGGCCTTTGCAACAATATACGTTGTCATGTTTTAAAATCTCACACCGATGATAGGCGCCCCCTGTACAATTACTAACCACCAATCTTCGTTTTTAACTTTGCAATCACCATTTTGGGTAGAGAACAATAAAAACATAATTCGCAACATTTTGCGCATCACTTTAGCTTCAAGTGTTTTGTTGGGTAAAGAGGAAAAAATAATTTGTTGGTGGCTAGTCTTTTGGCTTTGTCAATGCAAATGTTATTTTGTTGTGATTTCTGTAAAACTAGATTGTTGGTAAAGTTGGTGGGCCCTTGAAAATCTATATGAAAAAATATAGTCTGAAAGAAAAACCTTTTTGGGTGTCTAAAAGCATGCATTGCTGCAGTAGTCCAGGGCACAGAAGGGGATTTTTTTGTATATGGAAGTGCTCCGTGTGAAACAGTAAAATGCAGTCACTCATAATGAAATTAGCCAATGGCTGAAGTGTGCTGACATTGTATTGTATTGTAATTGCATTTATATAGCGCTTACTACCCCTGATGAGGCGTCGAAGCGCTTTTTCAGCGGGTAGCACCCTACTCCGGGACCCATAGATGATTAGTGTTGAATTAGTATAGTGAAACATGCAAGTACATTTTAAGTGGTGGATAGGTTAGTCAGTTATTTGGATCTGGAATGATAGCAGAAGGATAGAGGGAAAAAAGGTTTGTATTTATATAGGGCTTGTTACCCCTGATGGGGTGTTGAAACATGCTATTCAGGAAGCCCATAAAGGATTAGTGGTGAATTAATATGGTGAAATATGAAAGTAATTTCAGTGGTGGACATTAGCCAGTTATTTGGAGTGAGAAGGATAGCGGAGGGATAAAGAGGGGAAGAAAGGTTTGGTTCATATACCCCTGATGGATGTTGAAGCACTTTTCTGGCGAGTAGCACGCCACTCCGGAACTCATGAAGGAATTAGTGTTGAAAATTAGTATAGTACAATATAAAGTACATTTGAGTAGTGGATATGTTATTCAGTTATTTGGGTAGAGAAGGGTAGGTGGCGGGATAGTGAAGGGGAAGAGGTTTGTATTTATATAGCTCTTGCTATCCCTGATGCGGTTTTGAAGCGCAAGTAGCACGCTAATCTGGAACCCATCAGGATTAGTGTTAAATTAGTATAGTGAAACATGAAAGTAATTTTAGTGGTGGATATGTTAGCCAGTTATTTGGATTGAGAAGGGTTGGAGAGGGGTAGAAAAGAGGGAAGAGTTTAGAAAGGTTTGTCTTGGGGGATTGGTAAAGTAAAAGTGGTCTAAGATGATGCTAGGAGGGGTAGAGTAGGAGAGAGTCTAGAAAGGGATATTTTGGGGGTCATAGTAGTGGTATGGGGTTTGGAGTTAAATGAGAGAGTGGATGTAGAGGATATATTGAGCGAAGTATAGGCTGAGAATTAGGGAAATGCATTGGGAATGCTAAATTAGAAGAAAGTGATAAATATGTAGATCCATAAGTACATTGAAAGTATAAACATGCATAATGGAGGTATGTACATTGGGCAGCATTTCCAGCCCTGGCCAGTCTCGAACAGGCAACTGCCCTTGTCCTCTCCGCCCTAAACAGGCTCAGTCAACTGCCCTTGTCCTCTCCGCCCTTAGCCTCGACGCCCAGGCTGAGACACCCTAACCCTGGCCTTTTATAGCCCGAGTAATCAGGTGACCCCCGTCAGCCAATGGGAGCCCTGGCCCTAACACTATCCAATCACAACACTAGCCCTAAAAATCTAGAACCAATAGGAGACCAGGACCTTACAGCCAATCTTAGCTCTAGTCCAAGCACCCAATCAGTTGAAAAACCCTAATCTCTATGTACAATAGAGGCTCTAGCCCTACCAGTAGTCCCGCCCCAAGTCCAAGCAACCAATGGCACAGGAAGCCCTTGTCCCTTCTTCCAATAGAAAGCCTAACCCTACTCTTAGTCCCACAACCAGTCCAGCAACCAATCACACCAGAAGCACTGATCGCTACTTCCAATTAAAAGTCGAACCCTAGCCCTAGTCCCACTGTAGTCCCAACAACCAATAACAAAATGAAACCCTAGTCCCTACTTCCAATAGAAATCCTAACCCTAGCCCCAACCCTACATTGATTGAATCACAGACCCAGAAACCAGTCAGAACACTCAAATACCCAACCAATGAGGACACTAACCCAATCCAATAGAAACATCAGATACAACCCCCAATCAGTGTACACATGTATCAAACAATAACAAACCATATAAGGTCCCAGTGACATCAGACAAAGTTTGCTGGCCAAGGCGTTGGAAGCTTCTTTTCCTGTTCAGAATCTCCTAGGAGACAGACAGGCTCAATCCACACTTTGGACTTCTGCAGGTAAAGCCTCACTAACTTGAAATCTAACAATACTGTTTGAATAAAACCTTACTCCCTCTACTGGCCAAAAAACGAAGTGCACAGTCCCTTGTAAATGGTTGAAACAGCTCACAGAAGCACCCTCTGATATAGAATATCCCTGTTGCGTGGGGGTGGGGGGGGCAGGGGGGCTGGTTTCACTGGCTTGTGAACACAAAATGGTGGCTGGGGGTGCACGGTTTTAACATACAGGTCTCAGCACAGAGCAAAGGAGAAATTTGGAGGGAAAACTGAAAGTCATCAGCAATGAGAGGGAAAAGCTACAGAGTTTGGACTGCAAATCCCACAATTCAACACGTTAAATGGAAGCAATCATGGGCAGGAAAAAACACAAGTTTAAAACCCAAAACAGGTGATAAAATATCCAATAAAATATTCAATCACAGGCAGGTTAAAACTACAATTTCTTAAACTGTAACAACCACAGGCAAAGACAGAAAT
Source organism: Lissotriton vulgaris (assembly GCF_964263255.1). Taxonomy (NCBI): domain Eukaryota; kingdom Metazoa; phylum Chordata; class Amphibia; order Caudata; family Salamandridae; genus Lissotriton; species Lissotriton vulgaris. The sequence goes on from NC_141689.1 coordinate 1,033,496,273, forward strand.
CACAGAAAGTGAAAATCGTTTTTTTAAAAACTTCTGTTTTTGGGAAGAGACAGCACTAGTCTGCCTAATACCGACCCCCCGCTCGCACTCCTTAATAATTCCTTGGCAGCAGGCATCGTACCAGACACCTTCAAACAGGCCGCAGTGGTTCCTATTCTGAAAAAACCTAATGCAGACCCCTCAGTACTAAGCAATTTTCGACCTATCTCCCTGCTTCCCTACCTTATCAAGATATTGGAAGCCCACGTCACAAACTGCTTAAGTTCATTCATTGAGAATTCCCAATTCCTTGACCCTCAGCAGGCGGGTTTTAGGCCTGGGCATTCTACTGAATCTGTCATCCTGGCTGTGATGGACGAGCTTAGGAATGGTGCCGATAATAACATCTTCCAGGCACTCGTGCTCTTGGACTTATCGGCGGCCTTTGACACGGTCGATCACGAACTTCTGATCGACTGTGTCAACAACGCTGGCATCCAGGGCCTGGCACTTAAGTGGATCAGATCCTTTCTGTATCAGCGTTCCCAGGCGGTTCATCTTTCTACTTTTTCAGCCACACAAACCAGTCTAACTTGCGGAGTCCCCCAGGGCTCTGCCTTATTGCCCCTTTTGTTTAACCTTTACATGCAACCCCTCATGGTATCCCTTCGCAATAGCCCGGTCACCATCTTCAACTACGCTGACGATCTCCAGCTGGTCTTCAATCTTGACTCCACCTCTGCATCCAGCACTCATTTTCAATATACTATGCTATCGATCAGTGAATGGATGAGTCACAGCCAGTTGAAACTTAATACAGACAAAACAGAGCTTGTCCTTACTGGGGAACCTGCCAACCCCTGGAACTCTAGCTTCTGGCCACCTTCTTTGGGCACCCCCCCCCCCCCCTCACCCTGCAGACTCCGTGAAGAGTCTTGGTGTCATTATCTGCAAAGATCTATCTATGAAATCCCAGATCAGCGCTGTTACCTCTTCATGCTTCTTCCATCTCCGGAGAATCCGGAAAATCTGCAGGTTCTTGACTTTGGAGGCCCTCACTCTTGTCATCATGGCCCTGGTAACCTCTCGTATCGACTATGCCAATGCTCTCTACGTCGACATCCCAGCCTACCAGCTCCACCGCCTGCAGCTGGTACAAAACCAAGCAGCCAGGCTTATCTTCCGCCAGCCCAAACACCAACATGTCTCTCTTTTGCTGTGGAACCTCCATTGGCTTCCGGTGGCTAAACGTTGCATTTTTAAACTTGCCTGTACCATCTTCAAGGCACTATCTGATCAGGGCCCTGCCTTTATCTCCTCCAGGATTCATCGGTACGTCCCCCTCTGTGTTCTCCGCTCCTCACACCACAACCTGCTTACCATTCCAACTTTCAAGCGGAAAAAACATGGTGGCCTCAGATTCTCATTCCTGGCCCCCAGGTTATGGAACTCACTCCCGAATGAACTCAGAACCACTTCCAGTTATACTTTATTCAGGAAACTCCTGAAAACGTATCTGTTCCAGCAAGCCTATGAGAAATAATGCCCCACATTATTGCCCTTCCGATCCTAGCGCCATGAAACCGCCTGGTGACCGTGCGCTGTACAAAAACTTTTAACATAACATAACACTTCCTGGACTCTGATCACTGCAATCTGGGGCACAGGGAGGCTGCAACTCACAAGATGGAGGAGAATGGAGGAGAATGATTTGGGGTGCACCCAGCAAGGCCTTAAGGGGCCTGGGCTAGTGTGAGGGGACGGCTCAGAGTTGCCTGGTAGTTGAATAGCCAATCCCCAGTCCTGGGTCTGCTGGCCTGGGGGATGTTGGTGGGTCATGTGCAAAGAGTATTGTTCAGACCAAATTGAGAATTTTGAAAACGCAGTATTTCTCCGATTGGTGTCTAGCAAAGGTTTGAGGGAGCCCTAGAATTAACACTTGGTTGCAGGGTTTGAGGATCTAATTTCTCTGCAGCGAGATGTAAATGTTCTCTCATACTGCATTACAGTAGTCTAGTTGTGCAAAACTGCATGATGCTGGGAACTCGGTTCAGAAGTAATGTTTAATATTTTAGTAAAAAATTAATACGAACTAAACCGTTATGGTTAAAAAAACATAAACTGATCTAATAGTAACATGTAGTAGAAGTATTTTGTCAGCAGTGGGAAATGAGATTTTCTTTGCTCAGATGTGGGTGGTATAGTGATTTTTAGGATACTGTTAAGCTGGGCTCTCAGAGAACAACAGGCAAATTACACAAGGCCGCTAGTTCCCCACAGTACTCTGGGGAAATCTCCTCTGTAATCAGGAACTGCAATCTACTGGCTCCAAGTGAGTCACTCCCCTCCAAGGTACTCACTTGTGTACACATATGTTAAAAGCAGACGTCCCATTGTCATTGTTTATGTGATCATCATCAGCAGTCAAAATGACAATGGGCCTTGTCACAGCCTGTGCGAGGTCGGCGAGAGGCTGCTGCATCCTCTAGAGTCTGAAAGAGAAGTGCAAGCTGGCCCCGATTGAGAGAACGTTTAACCCCTTCGCTACGGCCGCGATTTTACCGCTGTGCGGTAAACAAAAGAACAGGGCGGACCGTGGCGAACCCCAGCCGTCATTAGCACACGCCCACCGCGGGGCGTGACGGCTGGGGTTCGTCACCAGCATGGGAGGGGTTAAACTGCTGGCGCTTCTCGCAGGAGAGCAGCACAGCTTGCTGCAATCGTGAAAATTACAGACAAAAGGCGTCCGTAAAAAGACAGTGGACATGCCACAAAAATAACGGACAGTCTGTGAAATTTACGGACGGTTGGTCACCCTATTGTGCACGGGATCACCGCCTGCACCTGTCAGTGTCTGCTGCCTGCACAAGCAGAGTGTATAAGAGGTCATATTTTGAAAGCTTACACTTTGCCAATGTTTACCACCAGGCCATTCCAAGCTTTGTGACCGCAAACATTATTGCATAGATTTAGGGCCAGATGTATGAAGCATTTACCCCTCACGAACGGCCCATCGTGCCTTTTACGAGCAGTAAAATACTTTATGGCATGTACCAACCCTATTTTGCGAGTCGGTGACCTATTACCGACTCGTAAAATAGAGTTTGCGAGTCGCTATTAGGAAGGGGCGTGTTAAGGGCGTCCCTTCCTAATAGCGAGTCACACTGGTTTGTAGGAATGTTTTGCGACTGGAAATGCGGTTGCAAAACATTCTCATTTATCACCAACTTCAAGTTGGTGGTAACCTATTCACAAAGGGGGGTCCTAAAGGACCCCTTCACCTTTGTGAATGTGGGCTCCAATATTTTTTAAGAGCAGCCAGAGGTCCAACGGACCACTGCCTACTCTAAAAAAACGAAAGGTAGGTTTTCATTTTCATTTTTTTAAAGCAGGCCATTTTGCTTTAAGGAAAACGAGCTGCATCACAGAAAAAATTGCTATATTGAAATAGCAGTCGCCAACATGGTGGTCTGCTGTCCCCAGCAGGCCACCATCGCTGTGAGTGCAGGCCATTCTCAATGGGTCGCAAAGCTAGACTTACCTCATAAATATTAATAAGGTAGGTCTATTTGCGACCCACTGGGAATCGTAAAATGTGTCTAAGACACATTTGAACATGGGTGTTTGTGACTTCCTAATTGCGAATTGCCTAAATTTGTAATTAGGAAATCACAAACTGACTTTTTGGTACATCCAGGTCCTAAGTATTCAATTGCGAATTGCAGGATGGGGGGGGGGGCTACCTAGGTGCCCTCTTTCTAATGCAACTCAAAATGGTTGGCTTCATAATGTCCATGACAAATCAGAATTCACTCTTAGGCATTGCGAGTTTGCGAGTAGCGGCATCGCATTGCCGAAGTCAGTAGCGCTGTCCTTTCAGAAGCAGCGTCTTTTGTGCCTTAGTTCACGGCCTAAGGTGTATTGTGTGAAAAATGCCACAGTATTTATTAACATTCAGTTATGAAAACAAATGCTATTGTAGTCTGGCGGGAACGAGGAGCGGGTGCCACGACTTAATCGCTTGAACTTTTTCCAGGGGAGAGTTGTTATGTCTGTCTAACAGTAGATAAAAGGAATTACAAAATGTGCAGCCTTTTACCAAAAATCTGGAATGTCTATTTCAGTAATTTTCAATGCTGACAACTCATTAGTGTGTCACATGTTTTAAGATCCATGTGGCCCAATGAATTGCCCATGAAAAATGTCCTTAAAGAATAAATCTAATAGGATATATATCGGGGTCACCCTGGGTAAACAACATCCCTTCTGAATTCGAAGGATTGTGCTAGATGCTGATTTGTAACCTAATTTACATAATCGAGCCACCCGAAAAGGAGAACATGTCTACCGGTCCCACTGAAATTGCTTAAAATTACTGTGCAGTAATAGTCCCGTTAAGCCCGGTTACTCTTTTAAGCATGTTAGCGAAATTGCAGCAATGAACCCCAAACAGACTGAACTGTGCACGTGACCTTTGACAGAGGTATGTCTTTGGCTGGCAGTTAAAGAGCTGCTGCGTTTACACTCTTTTATGTGAACATTATCATGGACATATGGTGAGCTTGGATCATGCTTGAACCTCTCGAAGTTATGTGGCATTCATCAATTTGCAACATTCCGCTGCCTAAAGGATGTAGGATTTGTTAAGATTTAAAAAGTACGAAGATCATAAAACATCGTGAAAAATGACCCCAAACGCAATGATGGCGTCACAGAAAATCACACGAAAAGACATGGGGCCAACTTCAAAGGAAAGGAAATAACAGTGTGTCTAGAGAACAAAAATTGTAAATTCCTGCATTAAATCAATTGTGAAATCTGGTTCTATAAATGTTTGGGTGCCCTTCCTTAAACCATGTACTTGCTGTTAAATCAAATCCAAATGCGCCTCGACATTTTAAGACGAATAAATAATGCACTATTATTCATTTCAAAGATTTAACTTCTAATGTAACCTGAGACCAAGACGAAACCATGAGGAATAAATGTGATGTAAGATCTTGGCTTTTGAGCTCTTCCAACAACTCTTCACCTGCACCTCAGTGAATTAATCAGCTGTCTTGAGGCAGGCATTTTAAGTTATTGTTCAGGTTTCAGCTTTTTTCGCAATACTCTTGAGAGAGCGCAATTTGAATGAAAAGTATATCTGTACCATATTTACAAGCCTATAACGCAAACGTAGAACTTGTAATATGAAGTTAGCATTTGTAGCGTAAAGTTAGTATATGTAAACCAATGTAATAGGAAATGTACTTGTATTTACATTAGAATACATTAGAATTAGAAGGCCCATGTATATATATAGGTTGGGCTAAAGTAGAAATGTGTAAATGTTTAAGAACAGTAGAACGTGCTGAATAGATGTACGTATGTAATTATAAAACGGAGAAAGAAGATGAAATGTAAAGTGAAGAAATGTGCAGACTATATAGCAAAGCATAAGAACGAGAGTATAACGTTGTATTTTATGTAACATGGATTCAAGTATAATCAAATGATTTGCTAATTCAAATATATGTGTGTTAAAAGTCATACTGTGTAGAAGAGTTTGTAGAATGTTAGCATAGTGTGGTCATGTGTGATTTTAACCTAACTGACCAAGGGTTCGCAGGAGTGTAGTCCGCTGTATGTAATTTAGTGGGCTCACAGGAATAGGGGATAGCTTTGATCTGAATGTGCGAGCCAAGAGTCAAAGGTCTTGTTAAATTTAGAGTGACAATGCTGGACGAAGTTTATGGCCTAAATGAGATAAGAGACGCTTGGAATTTGGAGTCTTGTTTTAAGTGACCGTTCACAGGACCAAACGAGGTTATAATCACAAATGTAATGAATAGAGTTCTGATGAGGTGATAGACTTTGCTCTGAAAGTGTCAACTGGAATGTCAATGAAGTCACCAGCACGAAGATGAAGATGGCGCCTAAGAAGCAAGGTCAACTTAACGGACGACGTGAAGAGACGAAGCTATGGAAAGAATTAGAATGAGATCATGTGAAAGTGTATGTGGTGGGCGTCAAAGGGGCGTTCCACCTATACTGTGATTGTGTATTTAGGGACAGCACCCAGGGGAGAAGTTAGCTCAGAGCAGATGGCCTGAAGACAAAGCACAGAGCAGAGGGAAGAGAGCAGTAGGCCGAGGACCCTTAGAGAGCGGATGGGTAGGCAGAGAGGGTACTGCTTCTCGACATAGGTTACCATTAGAGGCTAAGAGAGTTTGAACTTCTTTTGGAAGTCAAACTGCTGACACCTTTTTAGGGTAAAAGGACTTGCTAGTAGGGATGTCATCTAGCATAGAGTAGGGACAGATTTAACTTGTTTATTCTTTTTTTGTAGATGACGCAACTGATCCACTTTGTGTCTATGCTTTTTAATTTGCTGATTCTGGAATTGATTTTAATCGTTTTCTTTTGTAGACTTAGGTTCTTTAGGGAATTTATGTTCCTTTTAGTTCCTGTATATTTGTTGAATCTTATCCTGAGAGGATTGTATTTGCAAATATCTATGATTTTATATTAAACTTTTTAACTTTATCAGTCGTAAGTGGTTCTTCAGAGTTGCGTCAGTCTATGGGGTTGATTTAACCTATGTGGGTTTGCCTTTTACTCAATGACAGATAATAATCGATCCAAAAATTGGAAGAATGAGATAGGTATCTAGGTGATCAGAAAAGGTATCAAAATCTCAGTCCTCGCAGTTGGTAGCAGAGAAAGATGGTTTTCTTCTTGAGGAAGGCAACCTAGGTCCGGTCTAGATTACCCCAAGGTCCCTAGTCATCGACGACCAGAAGAAGAATCCCTGCCGAAGAAGGTGCTGACGGTGCGAGAGAAAAGCAGCAGAGTCGGTCGAGAGTGAGTATAAGGGTCATGCGTTGCCAGATTGCGGTGTTTTGTGTTGTACCTGTGTTGTAATGTCAAGCGGAGTTGAATGCCTGTAGTGTGATTGAGGGAAGGTTGTGAGCGCGCGCAACCGGATAAAATCTTAAGTCCAGAGAAGGGCTTAAGTGGTTCGGGTGTATCGAACACCCAGAGTAATTGTCTACCATTGTAAAGGGGGTCATGAGGTACCATTGATCGCCCGCAGGACCGATGATAGGGGGAGTGTAAGAGTGAGTGTATGAGTAACGGACGCTGGTCGGACGTTTACTGTGTGTAAGTAACCTATCAGTAAGGCGAGCGTCCGAAGTGAGAGGAAGACGTCTCGTCAGTTGAGGTGACAATTACAGTTAGACTGTGGACGTACAGTCAAGAAAAGTGATCGCTTGGACGGAAGTAGTCATTTTTCGGTGTGTGAATAAGACGTATGCAAGACCGCGAGGCAAGCTGAGAAAGAAGGGGAACTGCTGCAGAGGGGACGAGTGACGTCAGCGTAGAGCCGCGCTGGGATTGGCCGGTCAGTGTAGAACCGCGCTGGGATAGGCTGGTTAGCGAGAGCCGCGCAGGGATTGGTGGTTTGTCATCGGGACGTAAATAAGGAAGAGTAATTAAGGAAAATCGTAGATTCTTGAAAAATGAAGTGTTTTAAGCGTTTAAGGGCGATCTTTAAGAGAGATAGAGGAAACTTGTATGCAGGGGAAGAAGCCCCACCAGAAGGCACACCAGCTTATTATATGGCTGTGAATGTAGGGTTACACTCAATACTATGGATCTCCGAGTGGAGTAAGCTAACAGAAGGAAATGAGGAACTGATGTTCCCGAGATACGGGACGTTTAGGGTAGAAGCATTGAACCAACTGAAAGCGATAATGCTCGCAACGAGACCTCTACCGAGGCCAACACAGTTCGAAGCCCTTAGTGCATGGTTTAGAGCGGCACACGATAAGAGCTTGAATAGGCGCCAAGAAAGAGTGAGACGATCAGTAAAAGCAGTACAGGATGCTAAATGGGACGATGAAGCTAAAAAGTGGAGGGTGCAAAAGATAGAAGCAGACAAACTGTACCCAATGTTAGAGGCTACGGGAGAAAAGAAACCTCTAGAAGAAGATGAGGATAGCGAGCCGGATGAGGATCTGATAGAGAGGCTATTATTAGATAGACCACCTCCGTATAACAGAGAAGCCGAAAGTCCCGAACTACAGCAAGGGGACGGGGCTAGGTGGGGGGAATATAAACCGCTCCCCACATCAGAGTGGGACCCCAAGAAAGGTGAGGAAATATCTCAATCTAGTCCCATACAGAGAGTAGTAGGAAGGTTTGTGGTCCAGAAGGTGCCAGAAACGGAGCATGCAAGGTCGTACCAATTGCCGGATGCTCTACAAGTACCTGTTACCATAGTGTAAAAAGGGGTTCAAAGACAACCAGTAACCAAAGACCCTTTTATGTTGCCCGGCGGTGTCGCCTCTATGACCCACCAATATTAATCAACGAAGAAGCAGGCGCTGGAGACTGGAAGGCAGGAAACGAGGATTTTATTCTCTCCGGAGGAGAACACATCAATTCAGACAGCAAGTATCATCACGAGGTGCTCTAACCACAGTTCTGAGGCCTGGCCTCTTATACTAGGGTTTATGACCTTTATTGCACGTAACACATTGTCGCCACATTTTGATATTTGAAAGAACATCCTCAGAATCTCCCCTACAGGCCCGTTCCCACATACATTTACAGTTGAATTCCCCACCCCGGTCACAACAGGTGATGATTGTCGCGCAGCAGGGCATTCCGCCGATTCACGGAATGCATGGGGTTGATCGGATCTCATAGGGTGGGGGCTTTGATCGGCTCGAGGGTCTTTTGATGGGGAGGGGAAGCTTCCTACTGTACGGGGTAATAAACAGTATCCGCAGGGCCAGGTGGTGGCCTGGGAATAAGGAAGACAAACGGGGACACAGGAAAAGGGGGTTTGCATCAAAAGGATCTGAGACCATGAAAGGAATGAAGGGAGGTGTCGCGCTGGGAACAGGATGGGATTCTGTGGCGGAGCTGCGCTGAAGAGGGGTTTATGACCCAAGGCATGAGAGAGCGGGGGGGTTTGTCAACGTGCGGGGGATGTTTGCGAGGTTAGGAGAGAGAGAGAGAGAGAGAGACGCGCTGGCTATCAGCGAGGGGCCGGGAGACCGTGATGCTCAAAATGGCTGCTGCTTACGCGCACGAATGGGCTCGAAAGGGGCAAGATGGCGCCGATAATGTTGACGTTTGCAGTCTAATCTTTAACAGTCCTCCCTTTTCAACATATCTTAGCCAACTTGCTTACTCAATGTCAATCTTCATCAAATTCCTAACCTCGGCATCATATATTGCTCTCATATGTTCGTTCCCAAAGTCCACAGTCTTAGGGCAAATACAATTTACGCATAATGTACACAGAGGTGGCAGACATTGAATTCCTAAGCATAGACCGCATATTACAACTATAGGAATCAGGATAATGGTGAATAGTCTCCAGCCCCAGTTCTTAACGGTGCTCCAGAACCAACCACCAAGCGACCATTCTTCTTGTTCTTGGTGGACTTCCGAAGAGAGCCTATGAAGATGTTCGATGGCTTTGTACACTGAGGGTGAGTTGTCCGGTATGTACGTACAGCAGCTGGACCCAATAATGCGGCATGCTCCACCTCGATCCGCAAGAACCACATCCAGGACAAGGCGATTCTGGAGGGCCACCAAGCGGACCGCTTGAAGTTCAGCGGTGTTGTTAGCAAGGATACCAGCCGTGATGTTCATTGTTGTCTCAACTGCTTGAGTCAGATGTCGGATGGCACGGCTGTTCGCCATCGGACCCCAGAGGGGGACAAGTCCCTTCATAGCATCGAGGAACTGCGCTCCTGTTGAGTCGGCTTGTTCAATGTCTTTGGCCCGTTTTTGTCTGTGATGATTTGCTGGTGCCACATATGTCGGAGGAAGGATGAAGGAAATGAAACAAGTGCCCCCCCAGCCTTTGGGGAGCCAGGTGTAAGCCTTCGTGCCGCAGACGAAATACGTGTTTGGAGATGCCACAAAGGAAGGTGGGTCGGTGGAGTCCAGAGTTCTGGAAAACCGGCAAGCACTGTGGCCTACCAGCTGAGTCCCAAGCCCTTCCATGCACATGTGGCCGGTGACGTTGATGACTGACAGGGCCACAGTCAGAGTGGCAGCCGTTCGTTTTCGCAGGTAGGAGAAGGTGGTTCTGGTTGGATTATTGAACACTTGCATTTCGATTTGTTCTTTAGCCGGGATGTCCAAGTGGATTGTTTTGTTGGTGGTCTGTGGGCAGAAGTGTGTCTTTGTTCTGTTCCGCCAGACCCCGTGGTAGAAATGCGTTATGGTTTTGCTGGAGGTGGCATTGTCCTTAAAGCTTTCTTGCAGAAGCATCAGCCAAGCAAGACAGGAGCCGTGAACTGAGAAAGGTGAAGGGATGAATGGTATCGAGTGTCCAGTGGCGTGGGGTAGCAACCCACAGATCCAGCAGTTGGTGGCATTGGTGGCGAGGTTGTGCTGGTGAAGTAGTTGTACGAAAGAGTTATTCCAAAATTCCTTTCGCCTCTCTCTGAGTTGGGGAGAGAGCGAAATCAGATAATGTTCCTTCATGGTGGTAGGCTGAGCAGTGGTCAGGAATGTTTCGTGAGCAGGTGCATTTTCTTCCACAATCCAGAGTGTGGTCATGAGGAGAAAGCAGAAAAGGATTGTGATGAAGAGTGTAATTGTCTTTGAGCTGTGGAGTCTGTCTGCTTTTGGGTTTCTGTGGTGGGTATTTCCTGTTGCCTTCATCATCTTCTTATCTGGCGCTTCCATCATCTTCAAGGTGCTCGGTAGCGGGCAGAACCACAGATTTTGTTTTGCTTCTCTCCGGGTAACCCTTGGTAGTGTTTAGGTCACCGTTCTGAGATTTAACTCAGTCCGTGGTCTACTTAGCCGAGGCTCCCTCCTTTCGACGCAGGAAATACCCTTCTCTCGATGGCACAGTGGGATCAGAGAATTTTGAAAGTTCAAGCGTTTCGGTATCAGGATAGCAGGTTAGTGACGGTCGGTCCTTGTTCAGGAGCTCTTCTTGGTTGTCGATGTTTTCGGTCGAGGTCAGGGTCGAGGAGACCTTCTTACAGTGGTGTGCATGCAGCCAGTTGCGTTTTCCCTCCACTCGAAGTGCTGTTCGGGTGGTGATGAGGACTTGCCAGGGGCCCGTCCACCTGGGTTCCAGACTCTTGGCGCGCTGGAAGTTCCGGATCAGGACGAAATCCCCAGGCTGGATGGTGTGTCCGGGACCCCTGGAAGTGTCAGGGATGGCATGCAGCACCTGTTGATGGATAACAGACAGTGTTTTAGTCAACTGGCATAAGTAATCAGACATTAGGACGTCCGGGACGTCATGAATGGAAGTTGGTTTCGGTGCAGACCAGACATTCATAGGCCGGCCGAATACAACCTCGTATGGTGTCAAGTGGTGTTTGGTAGGGGTGGAACGCATTGAGAGCAATGCCAGGGGGAGTGCGTCTGGCCATTTCAGTCCTGTGGTAGCCACTATTTTGGCCAATTTTAGTTTCAGTGTGGCGTTATGTCGTTCAACTAGTCCGGCAGATTGGGGGTGGAAGACTGCGTGGAACTTTTGTTTTACACCCAACCCCTTCAAAATGAGTTGGATAACTTCGGCTACGAAGTGGGGGCCATTGTCGCTCCACAAAATTCGACAAAGGCCGTAACGGGGGAAAAACTCCTTTAACAGTACTTTCGCTGTGACCATAGCAGTGTTGTCACGGGTTGGGTATGCTTCCACCCATTTGCTAAATGCGCATACCACAACAAGTACATATTTCAGGCCTTGACATCTGTCTAGTTGGATGTAGTCCATCTGCAGGACTTCAAACGGGTGATTTGGGACCCCAAACCCTCCCCGGGGTACTACAGTTCCTTTCCCGGGATTGTGTTGCAGGCATATCAAGCATTGTTGGACCAGGCGCTTGGCGGACTCTGTGATCTTATCATTGTGCCAAACTCTGGAGACAAGTTCAATCATGGGGGCTGATCCTATGTGGGCAGGGGAGTGTGCCATAGTCAGTATGGGAATCAGATACGAGTCAGGTAGCAACCATTTGTTTGTGTCTTTTGTCCGCCAGCAGCCTTCGTCATCTTTCAATCCCACCCGTGTCCATTCAGTCAGTTCGTGTTGTGTGCTAGCCATTTGAATGTCTCTAATAGTGTCCCTAGCGTCAGACCATTTTTCTGCTTGTGACCTGGTCGCGTACATGCGTGTTGTCGTTCTATTTTCAGCTGTCGTTCGGGCAGTGATGTCGGCTAGTGCATTTCCCTGTCCAATAATGTCTGTCACCCTTTTGTGTGCCTGGCATTTGATGACTGCAAGCTTTTTGGGGAGAAGGACGGCTTCGATCAAGGCGGAGACTAGATCCCCGTGCAAAATGGGGGTGCCGTGTGAGGTCAAGAATCCCCTCTCCCTCCAAAGGAGCCCAAAATGGTGAACCACCCCAAAGGCATACTGGCTGTCGGTGTAAATGTTTGCTGTGGTTCCTGCTGCTAGAATACAGGCCCGTGTCAGGGCAATCAGTTCCGCTGCCTGGGCAGATCGTTGCGTTATGCGGGCTGTCTCGACTACAGTTCGAGCCGTGGTGACTGCATAGGCAGCTGAAGTGGTGCCATCGGGGAGTTTGATGCAAGAACCGTCCACCCACAGCTCTCCGTCGGGGTCGGGAAAGGCCGTGTCTCTGAGGTCAACCCTACTTCTGGTCTGTTCGTCTGTGAGGGTCACACAGTCGTGTACAGGGTGCACATTGGGATCGTTTTCTGGTAAGGGCAGCAGGGTTGCTGGGTTCAGTGTGGTGCATCTCTTCAGAGTGATGTGGGGTGCGAGCAGAGTCAGTTCGTATCCAGTCAGTCGTGCACTCGTCAGGTGTTGCGTTTTGGTTTGGTTTAGGAGGGTGTCAACTGCATGGGGTACCAGTACTGTGAGGGAATTCGAGAGCACGATCCCCTCACTCTGTCGGATAGAGATCGCAGCAGCAGCTACGGCTCGAAGGCAAGCAGGCAGGGCTCTGGCTACAGGATCAAGGGTGGCTGAGAAGTAAGCGCATGGTCGTTGCTTTGAGCCGATGGACTGGGTCAGGACAGATAAGGCGCACCCCTCCCTTTCGTGAGTGTAAAGGGAGAAGGGCTTTGTGTAATCGGGGGTACCCAACACAGGGGCCGAGCAAAGGGCATCTCGTAGTTGCATGAAGGAAGCCTGACACTCAGGGGTCCAAGGGAGTGGGAAAGGGATATCCTTAGCTAGTAGTGAAAGCAGTGGTTTTACTACGAGGCTAAAGTTGGGTAACCACTGTCGGCAGAAGGAGGTGAGGCCTAGTAGGGAGCGGACCTGTTTCTGGGTCCTAGGGATGGGGGTGTCGAGAATGGTTTGGATTCGGTCAGGAGTCAGTTTCCTTCCGTCTTTGGACAAAAGGTGGCCTAGGTAAGTGACCTGGGGTTGGCAGAATTGCAACTTCTTCTTAGAGACCTTGTGGCCATTTTCTGCAAGGAAGTGCAGGAGTTGAATGGTGGCTGTGACAGCTAGTGGAGTGGTGTCGGCTGCCAAGAGGATGTCATCGACATATTGCACTAACACCACTCCATCGGGTAACCGGACTTGATCTAGTTGTCTCTTGAGGGCTTGGCTGTAGATGCTAGGGCTTTCTGTGTAGCCCTGGGGTGCTCGGCAGAACCTATACGAGCGGGCTTTTAGGGTGAAACCGAAGAGATATCGGCTGTCTGGGTGGATGGGGATGGAAAAGAATGCGTTTTTGAGGTCAATGACAGTGAAGGTGGTGGCAGTGGAGGGAATCAAAGTCAGGATGGTGGTAATGTCCGAGACCACAGGGTACTGGGGTACCACCACTTTGTTGATCTCTCGAAGGTCAATGATGAAGCGGTATGCTTTCTCATCTCCTTCTCCCTGTTTCTTAATGATGGGCAAGATTGGGCTGTTGCAAACGTTGCTAACCACTTCCTCTACCACTCCTGCGTCTATCAGTGATTGGATGATTTCTACCAATGCCTTCTCGCCCTCGGGCGATATCCGATATTGTGGAAGTTTTGGGAGTGTTGCATCTGGTCGAACAGTAATGTGTACTGGGTCAATCATCATGCGCCCTACATCCGAATCCGTTTTGGCCCACAGATACGGAGGCAGAGTGTCAAGCAGGGAAGTGTCAGCGTCGGTGATGGAAAACATGTGTCTGGGAGGGCAATGTCTAAGCAGAACAGGATTGTCGTAAAGGAAAACTCGGACTCCATCTTGGGAACATCTAATCGTTGCTCGGAAGTGTTTCAATAAGTCAAGTCCCATAATTGCGTCAGGGCTGTTGGAGGAAAGCAAAAACGTAGTGTCAGTGGTGTTGTTTTCTAAGTCAAAGAGGATCGGGGCGGACAAAGGGTTAGTGGAGGGCGTTCCATCGAAACCTGTCGATGTTATTAGTGAGCCAGACAAGGGTGCCCTTGGAATCAGTCGTTTAGATAATGCACTACGTGTTGCGCCAGTGTCTACCAGGAATGGTGACTTTGTACCCAAGACCTTAGCAGTGACATAAGGGCCTTGCTGGTCAACATGGAGCTCGACTGGATCCCTCCCTTGCTCTAGGCAGTCCTATGCAAAGTCATGAACATCATCGTAGTCAGATTGTTGGCATTGGTTCTGTCGGGGTCGATCAAATGTGTTTGGCCTACTTGATCTATCATTAGTTGCGTTGTTTGGGGGCCCTCGCTGTGGTCCCCTATTTCTTGGGTCGCTTGCTGTACCTCTAGGATCTCTATTTCTGATGAGTTCCAAAAGAACTGGGCACTGAGATTTCCAGTGGCCCGTTCCTTTACAGAAAGCACACTGGTCCTCTCTAATGTCTGTACGTCCAATGTGGGGAGTCGAAGTACGGTCTTTGGGAGGTGCAGTTTTAGGGACGTTCATCTGATGGTTTCCCCGGTATTGGTCTCGTCCCAGAGTCACCCCTTGCAGTTGAGCCATCATCACCCTCTCTTTTAAATCTTTCTTCTTTCTCTCTGTTGTCCTATCGTTTTTGTTTTTCTGATGTTCATAATATTGGGCCATCTGGAGGATAGCCGTAGGTTTGGAGGCTGCCCAACTACTTTCGCTGGCCTGCAGTTTCTGCGAGACCTCCGGTGATAAACCCTTAACGTAATTCTGGACAAACAGATGGTGTCCGGTTGCAGTGGTCAGGTCCTGGCCGCTGTAATCGGAGAACACCGTTTCAAACCGGGAGAAGTATTCCGATACATCCTCCTGAGGTTTCTGGCGACAAGCCGTTACTATCGACCAGTCCACTTTCTTTTCTGGGATCAGGGTTTTTAATTTCTGTACGATTTTATCCGGGAGGTCTAAAATGGCTTTCAAAGGCTTTTTTCCGGGTTCTCGCTGTCTGTCTATGCCATCGAGTTGTGACCAGTTATGTCCAAACAGCTCAGAGTGGTCGACTTTCCGGATTTGTTTCCACACATCAGCTGGTAGACATAACCCGAAAAACAAGTCGATGTCAGCCAGAGTCATAATCGTCGATCCTAGGGCTGTACCCAACTCAGTATAGAAGGCAGTGGGGTTTTTACGTAGGTCAGGCAGAGATTTCCGGAAGGTCAGAATCTCTTGCCGGTCCCATGGTTGGTAGACCCAATTGTACACTACCCGTCCCTTTGCGTCTTTGTTGTTTGCGTCATCGTGAGTCCCTTCACCTCGTGGAGGAACCCAGTAAGGGGCAGCCTCTCGTATCGGCATCATGGTGTTAGATCGTTCAGTCTGTGGTTCGTTTGCTATGGATGTTGTGGATTCGATTTTCGGCTTTTGTTCAGTGAGGTGGCGGAAAACCTCAAGCGTACGCGTAAGGAGGTCCGTCACATCACTCTCACTCTCATCCCCGATATCGACCTTCCGGTACAGAGTCGTTAGGCTCTGGGGACCTTTTTCTTGATACCGGTCCTCGTATGCGTTTAAGACGTGGTAACACAGTTGTACAGTAAAGTGTCGTCTGTGACTCCCTGTATAAGAATTAAACACATCCGTGACGGACTCTTCATCTTCCCTCTTCTCTACCAGTATCTTTGCTATCTTGTCGACCCCTGCTCGCTCATTTTTGTTTAGTCTATATGTTCTTGCAGGACCAACCCTTCGGGCCTCTGGGTCGCCCAACGTTGTCGCTTGCGTAGCATCTAATACAAGGAGTTCAGCCGGCACAGAGGCCATGGGGGCTGAAGCCGTGGTGCTACTCTCGCTTGTACCTGGGGGTAGTGGGTGCTGTGCTAAGGGTTGGGAAGGGGCATATGGAGGGGGCATGTGGATGATCGGAGGACCTAGCAGCAGATCATCGTTGGTTCGCTGTTTCGAGTGTAATTCAGGGTAGAGCGTGGAGGGTGTTCTAACCAGACACTGGCTTGATGTTTCTATTTCTAGTTTCTGTTTGGTATCCTTTCTTTCTTTTATCTCTTTCTCTAGTTTCTGGGCCGCTAGGTGGGCTGCTTTCCGCAACTCTTTTCCCAACCTACTCTCAGTTCTCTTTTTACGTTGTTCGGCTTCTTTTCGCCACATGCCGAAGCTGTCAAGCATAGTGGGCGTCGTCTTGTTTTTACCAAGGGCTGTTTCTAGTGCGTTTATTTTATCGTCTTCAAAGGATCCTACCAGTGGCCACTGACTTTCTCGATCCTTTTTCGTATATTTATGCCACAGCTGGCTATAGGCTATAGCGATTAATCCATGCTTCATGAACATGTCCTTATTAGAGGTGCCTTCCAGCGGAGCCGGATGGTTCATCTCTAATAAGCGGTCCGGGCTAAACAGGCTACTAACCAGGGGGGAGAAGACAGGCATGACGGATCACAATGGGATAATAGTCAGCACTACCTATCTTATCACTGCTTGCAAAGACTAGACAGAATATTTCTATTCTACGTTGTTTGCAGGTAGTGAATACCTCATGAACCAATCTTGAGCAATCAATGTTAGGTCAAAAATAAAAAATCAATATGGTCAATGGGGAGAATAAGTAGGCTCGCAAAGGTCCGCGTCACCTACCCTTTCACTATCTGCAAAGAGGGGACCTAATCTTCCCTGTTTGCAGACAGAGAATCTCCAGAAAACAATCTATAACAGTTAATCAATGGGGGAGGGGCAATTGTTCAGTGGGGGAGAAAGATAGGTCCGACGGATGCGTACCTATCCTTCGCGGTTTATAAAGGGAGAGCCTGTTGTTTCTCCGTTTGCAGACAGCGAATCTCCAAATAAATTAACAAAAAGTAATACTAGTATTTTCTCATCAATTATCAATCACTTTCAATTATCAATCACTTTCGCAATTCGTCGTGTTTACACGACCTTACCCGGACCGCATGGACAGTTTCTTGTCTTCCGAATCCAGCGCCCGATCGTCCTCTTCTCTTCGTAATCCACGTGGCACTCCTGATGGTTCCCAGTCAGGACCGCAGATCACTCGAGAGAGGTCTGTTCGGAACCAGTGAAGTTCGGATGATCGGCTGTCAGACGAGGGTCTATCGGACAGGGTACCTTCCGATCGTTGCAGTCGTTCACTCTGTCGTCAGGACCTCTCCCACTGGATCCACGAGTCGCTGATGGGCCCCACGTTTGGGACGCCAATTGTAAAAAGGGGTTCAAAGACAACCAGTAACCAAAGACCCTTTTATGTTGCCCGGCGGTGTCGCCTCTATGACCCACCAATATTAATCAACGAAGAAGCAGGCGCTGGAGACTGGAAGGCAGGAAACGAGGATTTTATTCTCTCCGGAGGAGAACACATCAATTCAGACAGCAAGTATCATCACGAGGTGCTCTAACCACAGTTCTGAGGCCTGGCCTCTTATACTAGGGTTTATGACCTTTATTGCACGTAACACATTCTCGCCACATTTTGATATTTGAAAGAACATCCTCGGAATCTCCCCTACAGGCCCGTTCCCACATACATTTACAGTTGAATTCCCCACCCCGGTCACAACAGGTGATGATTGTCGCGCAGCAGGGCATTCCGCCGATTCACGGAATGCATGGGGTTGATCGGATCTCATAGGGTGGGGGCTTTGATCGGCTCGAGGGTCTTTTGATGGGGAGGGGAAGCTTCCTACTGTACGGGGTAATAAACAGTATCCGCAGGGCCAGGTGGTGGCCTGGGAATAAGGAAGACAAACGGGGACACAGGAAAAGGGGGTTTGCATCAAAAGGATCTGAGACCATGAAAGGAATGAAGGGAGGTGTCGCGCTGGGAACAGGATGGGATTCTGTGGCGGAGCTGCGCTGAAGAGGGGTTTATGACCCAAGGCATGAGAGAGCGGGGGGGTTGTCAACGTGCGGGGGATGTTTGCGAGGTTAGGAGAGAGAGAGAGAGAGAGAGACGCGCTGGCTATCAGCGAGGGGCCGGGAGACCGTGATGCTCAAAATGGCTGCTGCTTACGCGCACGAATGGGCTCGAAAGGGGCAAGATGGCGCCGATAATGTTGACGTTTGCAGTCTAATCTTTAACAATAGGCCCTATAGTGTCAATCTACAACCCGGAGGGAGCCCAGCAGGAGGAACAGGCACGGTGGGACAGGGAAAGTGCAGAGATGGAAAGTAGGAATAATACGATCAATTCCCAAAGGCAGTTGCTAGGACCAAGGAGTCGGAGTACCCCATTGGATCCAGTAACGGATCCCTGGATAGAACAGGGTGGTCAGAGAGGACAGATGGATTTGAGGGGACCGAAACCGAAATCCTTTAAGGAATTAAGGGAGTACTTGAAAGAATGGGATGCTGCCGTAGAGACTCAGAATAAAAGAATAGAAACAGAAGCAGAATGGAGAGATCAGGATAACAGGATCCTCTCTCACTGCGGAGCTGGCGAAAGCAGTCCGGAGTGGGAGGGAGGGAGTCAAGGAAGCAAAGGAGATACTTGCCATACCACCAGTGGCAATAGACAAATGTGTGAAGACAAGAGTACAGGGTGTGGGGGAGTGTCTCGCCCCATCCTTAGTGAGGGAGAAAGAAGGACACAGGAATACCGAGATAGTTTCAGGTGCACTCCCCATGCCCCGGGAGAAAATGTGCGACATTGGAGTCACAAGAGTATAGGGAGTCGCGAAGGGTCTCGCCATGCATCCGGTGATCACGGACGAGATCGCGGGAACATGGAGGACCGTGAAGGATCTTATCGTTTATTGAGCGACACCAGACAGCAAGGGAGTTGCAGTGATATAGAACAGAACAGGGGATCCTATCTCGCACCTAAAGAGTCCGAGCCGAAAAGACAGGATGCAGTGATGGGGAATAGATCATTGTTCCACCATACCCCAAGGGAAGATGGGAAAGCTTGGGACCTAGAGAGGTGGGAACAAAGAGAAGCAAGAAGGACGCCTCATAACTCACCTGTGCCCAGACGTAGGACTCGTAGTGGGGGTGAAAGAGATGTAAAGGAACCACCTAGGAGTGAGGTACTGAGAGCTGAGATAAAAGCGAAACGGCTTGATGTAATGAGTTTAAAATCAGACTTGGAAGAAATAATAGACGGCACATTGCAATAGAAAGGATAGAGCTGTACGAACCGGATGAAATACTGTTTATGTCTAAGGATGTTACTCGGAAAGCGAGGTCAGTTCATGAAAAATTATCTGAGTTGGCAAACAGGTATATGATAGACCTTTCACGAACTAAAGCTTTACAGGGTAACCATAGGCTAAATTGCACGGATCAGGATCTAGATGAGCGTAGGACGATTGGGCTGAAAATACACATAAAGGAACTGATCCTGAGTATCAGATTGTGGAGGAATTTGGATAAATGGGAGGAAAGATGGTCCAAGAGGGGATCCGTCAGAAGGAGTACACTTACGAGGTCCCCGGATGGAGAGCTAATGCGAATGGAAGCTTTCCCTTTGCGAGAAATCGCGAACGGAAGCTACGTGCATGTGCCCTGGAGTAGGGGGGATTTGGCGGCATTTACCAATTCTTTCCCAAAGTTAAGGGAGAATCCCGTCGAGTGGTACAAACAGGTAGAGAGGTTCGTGAAGATCTCTAAGGTGCTGTGGGTCGACTTGAACACCCTGTTTGATATTGTCGTACCCGCAGATTTGTGGACGGCATGCAAGCTTAATGTCGAATGGCCCATTTGTGAACCTGAGAGGGATGCCCGGACGAATGGTCCATCAGAGAGGGTCATGGAAAAGTACGAGAGGGTAATTGCATGGTTAAAAGAGAAGGTGCCGTTGCAGGACATAGACTGGGTTAAGATAGATCGAACAACTCAGGAACCTAAAGAGACCGTTCACGAGTTCTATGAGAGATTACTGAAAGCATTCAAACAGTACAGTGGATTGGATGTGATGGACCCCAAAGACATAGGACAGTTTGTGTCGAAGTTCGTCCTGGGATTGAGACCGGACATATGCTTGATGATTCAACAGCATTTGATCTGTTGGCAGAACAAACCTTTAGATGAGATTCTGAGGTATGCGAGGTACTGTAGCGATGAAATAGATTCGAAAGCAAAGAAACTTATGGAGAAGCTGATGCTGGTGCAGATGCAATCAGCTGGAAAGGGTGGACAGCAACAACAGGGAACAGGAACACTAGGAAAGAAACAGAATAATCAAAGCAGAGATGAGGAGGAAAGACCGAGACCGAGGATAGATATCGCGACACTGAAAAAGACAACGAGGTGCCATCAGTGTAACGAGGTAGGACACTGGAGACGCGAGTGTCCCTATAATGTCGAGACGGGGGAATTAGAACAGGAGGAGGATGAGGTTCAAACCAGCATGATAAAGGGAACAGCAGTCCCAAAGGGAAAGTTTATCAAAGGGGGGACTCAGACTCCTCGAGCCCCATTCCCTCAACCGCCTCGCATTGCAAACGGAGGGAAAACCTATAGACAACTGCCACTGTTCGTAGGAGGAGAAGAATGCTACTACGTTGATCCTCTTACGGGACAACGAGTGAATAGAGAAGAAGACTGTACTCTAGGAGCAGCCCTGGAGGTAGATCAGAGAGGACCATACGTGGAAGCTGAAGTAGCTGGATGTCCTACGACCTTTTTGGTGGATACGGGGGCCACTCGATCCACTTTGAGATCGGCGGTAGTCCCAGGTCTGCCAATGTCGGGAGAGACGATTCAGGTGGTAGGAGTCGCAAATAGGAGAATGACGAATCCTCTGACAGAACCAGTGTCAGTGAAGATAGGGAATTACAGTGATGAACATCAGTTTGTGATTTGTGATTCTAGCCCTGTGTGTCTGCTAGGAAGAGATCTGTTGTGTAAACTAAACTGCACCATATATTGCACACCTGAAGGAGTAGAAGTGCAGACTAACGATGATGATGCCGACTTTAAGGTTGTAAACTCGCAGGGATGCGTGGAACTATATCCTACCTTAACAGTGGAGGAGCTTCCACAGGATTTGAAGGAGACTGTGTCAGCTGAGGTGTGGGATTTTACTGGAGAAGAAATAGGACTGATCAAAGGAGTAGAACCGGTAAAGATCATGGTAAAGCCCAATGCCGAGTATCCAAGAACACCACAATATAAGTTGACACCGGAGACGATTGCAGGAATAAAGCCTGTGATCGAATCCATGATTAAACAGGGAATACTGAAGGAGATCGTGGGAAGTCCATGTAACTCCCCGATTATGGGTTTGCAGAAGCCTAGTGGAAAATACAGAATAGTGCAGGACCTTCGAAAGATTAATAATATCGTTGTTTCATGTTGTCCAGTGGTACCGAATCCATCAGTGATATTGTTTCAGATACCGTTCCAAGCTGAATGGTTCACAGTGATAGACTTGTGCCAGGCTTTCTTTTCGATTCCTTTAGATGAGGAGAGCCAGTATCTGTTCGCTTTTAAGCTGGAAAATCGCGTTTTAACATGGTGTCGTATTCCCCAGGGGTATACAGAAAGCCCATCGATTTTTAACCAGCTGTTGAAGAAAAATCTTGAAAGTCTAGTACTGCCCAAGAACTCGGTTCTGGTCCAGTACATAGACGATCTCCTAGTGGCGTCAGAAACTGAGGAAGCTTGCAAAACAGACACCATCACCTTATTAAATCACTTGGCCGAGAACGGACACAAGGTGTCTCCAAGTAAATTGCAGTATTGTCTGACCG
This sequence comes from Lissotriton vulgaris, assembly GCF_964263255.1. Lineage (NCBI taxonomy): Eukaryota > Metazoa > Chordata > Amphibia > Caudata > Salamandridae > Lissotriton > Lissotriton vulgaris. Next base: position 1,033,518,281 of record NC_141689.1, read on the forward strand.
AAGTGCAATACTTGGGCCACAGGATTGAAAAGGGAAAACGGAAGGTGTCTCCAGACAGAATAGAGGCGATCATGAAAATGAATGCGCCTAAAACACAAAGAGAAGTCAGGATGTTTCTAGGCATGGTTGGTTATTGTCGACAGTGGATAGCCAACTTTTCACTGAAGGCAAAACCTTTACTAAAACTGACGCACAAGGGGGTGAGTGATCCGGTACCATGGGACAAAGATTGTTTGATGGCATTTTTGCAGCTGAGGGAGGACTTGTGTCGTGCCCCGGCTTTGGGAATGCCTGACTATGAGAAACCATTCTTGCTTTACTGCTGCGAGAGGGAAGGTTGCGCTTTAGCAGTTTTGGCCCAGATACACGGAAATGCGCGTAGACCAGTAGCGTATTTTTCGGCTACATTAGATCCAGTAGCCGCAGCGTTGCCCGGATGTCTCAAATCCGTTGCTGCAACGGGTGTCAGCATTGAAAGATGTGAAAATGTGGTAATGGGACATCAGTTAGTGGTGTACGTACCGCATTTTGTGGAATTGTTAATGACCAGGACCAAGACTCAGCATCTGACGAATAGCAGGCTCACACGCTACGAGCAAGTCATATTGGCTGCTGAGAATGTGACCCCAAAGAGATGCTCTGTTTTGAATCCTGCTACTTTGATGCCACTTCCAAATGATATTGATGATGAAATTTGTACAGATCATGACTGCCTTGATGTGACTGAACTATGCACCAAACCGAGACCAGATATCGTAGATGAGCCATTGACTGACCCCGATGAAATTTTCTTTGTTGATGGTTCATGCGTAAGAGACGATATCGGTCAGCTGAGAGCAGCATATGCAGTTTGTACAATTACCGGAGTAGTGGAAGCCGCTTGCCTGGAAGGAGTACATTCCGCTCAGGTAGCTGAAATCATTGCTTTGACCCGTGCCTGTTTGGCAGGCAACAAAATTCGAGTCACCATATACACCGATAGCCAGTATGGTTTCGGGGTAGTTCATGACTATGGGCAGTTGTGGTCTCAAAGAGGTTACATGACCTCCTCGGGTTCTCCTATCAGGAATGGAGAATTCGTGAGATTATTGTTAGACGCATTGCAAGGTCCGACAGCCATAGCGGTTGTCAAATGCGCCGCGCACACAAAGAATACAGATTTTGTGTCGCAAGGAAACCGATACGCAGATGAGGTCGCACGTTATTGTGCGGAACAGGGGTATTCTCACACCAATGTAAAAGTGGGGGGAATACAGGAAAGAACTGATTTGACTATGTGTTAGACACTGTAGATACGTGGGATGAATTGAAGTGTGTTCAGGAAAATGCACCAGATGTTGAGAAGAAAGCATGGGAAACAGCAGGTTGTACCAAAAGTGAGATGAATTTTTGGATTTCTGCAGATGGGAGAGCAGTTTTACCAAACGAACTTGTTAGTCCAATGGCAAGGAGATTGCATGGACCAGCACACATAGGTAGAGATGCTATGGTGAGAGTATTCAGACAAACGTGGTATAATCCGAAGTTTAGAGTAGCGGCAGAAGCAGTATGTCAGCGTTGTGCGATCTGTCAGAAACTAAACGTAGGAAAAAGAACACCAGTCACATTAAGTCACATAGGGAGGTCTGGGGGGCCTTTCAATAGGATGCAGCTGGATTTTATTGAAATGCCTAAGTGCAATCGACTTAGTGATTGTCTGTATATTTTCCAGATGGGTTGAAGCTTATCCTACACGTAGGTGCGATACACTTACAGTAGCAAAATTGTTGCTTAGAGAGTTGATACCGAGGTTTGGGGTGCCAGCCTCTTTGGAATCAGACAGAGGAACTCATTTCAACAGCGAAATAGTGAAGATGCTATGTTCAGCTTTGAGCATAGACCAGAAGCTCCATTGTAGTTATCGACCAGAAGCTTCAGGGATTGTAGAACAAATCAACAGCACAATAAAGTCCAGACTTGCCAAAGTTTGTTCATCGACATCCCTGAGTTGGCCTGATGCACTTCCATTGGTTCTTATGAGCATACGTAGCACACCAGATAGAAGAACAGGTCTCTCTCCACACGAAGTGCTAATGGGGAGAGCTATGAGACTGCCATCGGTTCCGACTGCAGCATTGTTGAACATCACCGATGATTTGATCTTGGACTACTGCAAGGGACTATCTGATGCCATTCATTCTGTGTCCCTCCAGGTCCAGGCTGCAGAGGTCCCATCAGCTCAAGACCTGTGCCATGACCTGTGTCCAGGGGACTGGGTCCTGGTGAAGAAGCATGTCAGGAAGAACTGTCTAGACGTGCCCTGGCGGGGACCATTCCAAGTCATACTAGTTACGAACACTGCAGTAAAGTGTGGAGGCTTGCCCAACTGGATACACGCCTCACACACCCGAAGAGTTCCAGCACCTCTGGAAGAAACAGCTCCTCTCTCGGATGAAAATCCAGCAGAAAGCGGAGAAGCTACAGAGAGGGAAAGTCAAGCTGTAGAGGTGATTGAAGAGGCTGAACCTGTGTCGGAACAGGCTGATGATGGTCAAGACACCAGTGAGACCGAAGCTGTCTCAGAAGAGGAAAGTAGCTGGGAGTTCGAGTCAGACATCGAACAAGCTATAAGTGATCAAGAGACGAGTCCAAGAACACGGAGCAGGAGGACAAGGAATGGAGAAGCTAGGTGGCCGGAAAGAAGGAGAAGGTCAACCTTGAGAGCAAATCCAGAGAGCACCCTTGTCCTGATCGCTGAAGATTCAGATCAAGACGAAGAAGTTACGGATTCAGGTTCTGAGAGTCCGAGAAGATCAAGGAGGGTACGTGTGCCCTGCAGAAGGTACGCCACCCCAGAGTGGACTTATCTAGCAGATGTCTTGGGGACAGAGATCTGGGAGAGTGAGAGAAGTGCAGGTGATCAATCTCGATCCAATTGTGGCAGTGGAGATATGGATGTTGACGCCTGGAATCGAGACTGAGGGGTTACTGACTTTCACACTTCCCATTCCCCTTTACCTAAGTCGGATCAAAGACCTAGTGCTAAATCGATTAGAGTTTCCGACTTTTGGTCATCAAATACCAACACAAGAAGAAAAAGTCATTCGTTTGGAACTATTGGAATATGTTATTAGAGCTGCAGGTACGAGAATCATTGTAGATGCATAAAGACTTTTGTGTTTAAAGCTATAAAGAAGAAGATAACCTAGCGCCGAGTGGAAAGAAGAATAAAATTAGGGATTACATTTAGAGGACGGAGAAGGGTTAGGGTTGTCTGTTGCTAAAGATAAAAAGACATTGTTGTGAAAAAGAGACTTTTTGTTGATTAAGAGCGCTTCACAGACTGAGAAATCAAAAAAAGCAATAAAGACTTGAAAAAGAAAACTTTTCCACGAGAAAGAAAGAGCTACATTGTTTGATAACATGGAGAATGGCAACCCAAACCGAAAAGCCAAATGCATAATAGGTACACTAATAGCAGTAGTAATTTTTCTCATTATTACAGTAGTTACCATATCATACATAGTAGGACATACAAGCGTAAAGGAGACAACAGATGTAAAGCCTGTAACGACTTTGAAACCTGCTCTTGTTGGGAAGAAGGAGGAGAGCAACGTAATCCGTGAAAAGGCGTTACTGGCAAATGAAGCTCATAGGTTACACGTAGACGAGTCGCAGGGAAATTTTAGATCAAACGCATATGCCAAACTATTGTACGAGTATATTGATGCCATGGAGGCCAAAGATTGTTATGTTTGTATGCAATTGCCGGCTTCCGTAGATGAAGGCATCAGATATCATCATCTCCCACTGACATATGGGATAACATGTAGTTTATTGCTCAGTATATTTTATGGTAGAGAAGGGTTTGAGTACTACTTTTCAAATTATGATTCGGTACTGCCTGAAGTCCCGAATTATAAACAAATGAATAAGTGGGACTATTACAAAAAGGAAGATAGATTGGCAAAATTCTTTCTTCCTTGGGATACATTAGATACTTCATATGCACGTAGAAATAATCTGACTTGCAGGGTATCAGAGGTAGAGAAGAAATTCATTGGACAAGTAGATGACAGATACAGGAGGCAGAAGATTCTGAAGATGTCAGGACAGTGGAAAACAGATTGGACCGAAGAAGAAAAGGCACATAAAAAGAAAGGTAGTAATGGTCCAATAGCTTTGGATAGAACGCAGAAAGGGAAGTTATGTTTAACTCGAAGCAAGACATATTATGAGAGTGTATTTGTAGGTGAAGTAAATTGCGAACATGCTTTCAGGTTAGAGTATTATACGAAAGATTTCATGAAAGAGATGCAAGCGATTCCTAATGTATATTTTGTATGTGGAAGAAATGCCTATGTAAAACTGCCTGACAATTGGTACGGTTCATGTTATTTGGCAATTGTCTTCCCCAAAATATATCATGCAAAGGATTTAGAGATCATAGAAGGAAAGGCTTCGACAAGAGCGAAAAGAGAAGTAGGAGATGCTGAGGTAGTTGGAGACATATTTGGAGCAATGTTTCCTATTTTAGGTTTGATACTTAACGATGTTAAGATCAGGAGACTAGCTACAGTTGTGGATAGATTGTCTGCAAGTACTGCAAGGTCATTGATGCTAGTGGAAGGAGAGATGCAGTTGATTAGAGCAATGGTTCTTCAGAACCGTCTTGCTTTAGATGTTCTGCTAGCAAAAGAGGGCGGAGTCTGCAAGGCTCTGAAGGTCCAGGAATGTTGTACTTACATTCCAGACAATTCAAAACCACTTGAGAAAGTCATACAGAACATTACAGAGATATATCAAGAAATCGAAGATTTAACAAAAATAAATGTTTGGGAAAAAGTAGGTCATGGAATGGGAAAAGTTGGAGATTGGTTTGCCAATCTTGGTAAAAGTGTTGTGTGGTATATATTGAAACCTGTCTTAATATTATTGATTTGCATAATCATATTGTTGGGGTTAGTGAAATTGTACAAATGGTATAGGACGAACCGGTTACAAAGGTCCATGAGAGAGCAAGAAAGGAGATTAGCTGCTTTACAAGATCAACAGTATAAAAGTTTGAGAGCTCTCGAGACGATAAAAAGAGGGAGCCTTGTAACTAGTTCTGTGTAAAGTGTCATTCAAATTGAGGTGTTAGTGATGACCCCTAGAGGTCATCAAAGGGGGGAACTGAGAGAGCGCAATTTGAATGAAAAGTATATCTGTACCATATTTACAAGCCTATAACGTAAACGTAGAACTTGTAATATGAAGTTAGCATTTGTAGCGTAAAGTTAGTATATGTAAACCAATGTAATAGGAAATGTACTTGTATTTACATTAGAATACATTAGAATTAGAAGGCCCATATATATATATAGGTTGGGCTAAAGTAGAAATGTGTAAATGTTTAAGAACAGTAGAACGTGCTGAATAGATGTACGTATGTAATTATAAAACGGAGAAAGAAGATGAAATGTAAAGTGAAGAAATGTGCAGACTATATAGCAAAGCATAAGAACGAGAGTATAACGTTGTATTTTATGTAACATGGATTCAAGTATAATCAAATGATTTGCTAATTCAAATATATGTGTGTTAAAAGTCATACTGTGTAGAAGAGTTTGTAGAATGTTAGCATAGTGTGGTCATGTGTGATTTTAACCTAACTGACCAAGGGTTCGCAGGAGTGTAGTCCGCTGTATGTAATTTAGTGGGCTCACAGGAATAGGGGATAGCTTTGATCTGAATGTGCGAGCCAAGAGTCAAAGGTCTTGTTAAATTTAGAGTGACAATGCTGGACGAAGTTTATGGCCTAAATGAGATAAGAGACGCTTGGAATTTGGAGTCTTGTTTTAAGTGACCGTTCACAGGACCAAACGAGGTTATAATCACAAATGTAATGAATAGAGTTCTGATGAGGTGATAGACTTTGCTCTGAAAGTGTCAACTGGAATGTCAATGAAGTCACCAGCACGAAGATGAAGATGGCGCCTAAGAAGCAAGGTCAACTTAACGGACGACGTGAAGAGACAAAGCTATGGAAAGAATTAGAATGAGATCATGTGAAAGTGTATGTGGTGGGCGTCAAAGGGGCATTCCACCTATACTGTGATTGTGTATTTAGGGACAGCACCCAGGGGAGAAGTTAGCTCAGAGCAGATGGCCTGAAGACAAAGCACAGAGCAGAGGGAAGAGAGCAGTAGGCCGAGGACCCTTAGAGAGCGGATGGGTAGGCAGAGAGGGTACTGCTTCTCGACATAGGTTACCATTAGAGGCTAAGAGAGTTTGAACTTCTTTTGGAAGTCAAACTGCTGACACCTTTTTAGGGTAAAAGGACTTGCTAGTAGGGATGTCATCTAGCATAGAGTAGGGAGAGATTTAACTTGTTTATTCTTTTTTTGTAGATGACGCAACGGATCCACTTTGTGTCTATGCTTTTTAATTTGCTGATTCTGGAATTGATTTTAATCGTTTTCTTTTGTAGACTTAGGTTCTTTAGGGAATTTATGTTCCTTTTAGTTCCTGTATATTTGTTGAATCTTATCCTGAGAGGATTGTATTTGCAAATATCTATGATTTTATATTAAACTTTTTAACTTTATCAGTCGTAAGTGGTTCTTCAGAGTTGCGTCAGTCTATGGGGTTGATTTAACCTATGTGGGTTTGCCTTTTACTCAATGACAGATAATAATCGATCCAAAAATTGGAAGAATGAGATAGGTATCTAGGTGATCAGAAAAGGTATCAAAATCTCATTCCTCGCACTCTCATGGCTCATGGAGAATCATCATTGGGGTTATCTCACTCAAAATGCTGGCCATTTTAAAAACATTTCACCCTCTTAGAATGACTCGGGTATTCCCACAGTGTGAAGGACACACTTCCACTGTGTATGTGACATGAGTTGAAGGTCCGGACAGACTTGACCCGCTTAGTCTGGGTTTGTGCAGCTTTCTTCAAAGTAAAGGGAAGGGCCTGGGAGTTTAGTTTTCGCAAATGGTGGCTATGGGGCCTTTTTAGTTCAAAGCCCTCCAGAGAGCACAGCAGTCTGGTTTGCTAACAACATCTTAGGGACATTCGGAAAGCTTCCCTGGAAATGCATTTCGCCCGTTGGCTTTGTGGTTTGTAACTCACATTTTCTTGCTTACTATTTGCTGGCTTTATTTGTTTTAGGCTGTCCGGCTTGAGTTTGTCCCTTCCGTGGCCCATACCTTCTTTACTGTATCCTTCTGAGAGCCTGTTTTCTGTAAACAGGCCTTTCAATCTTGTTCTTATCTTGTCACATTTGCTGTGCATTCAAAAACAGAGGTCAAACGACTTGCTGTCTTCTGAGGGAGCTTGGTGTTTCCTTTCCTTTCTCTGACTTCAAAGTGAGAGCTTTTATATGACAATCATGCTGGCTTCAACGGGTGTGCAAGAGGGAGGCTGTACAATCAGAACAAATCAATACACTAGGTGAGGTGATGCCATTTCCACACCTTATTGTTTGTGATCTGTATACTTGATCTGTATATTTGTATCAATAAAACTGTATATCTAGGCAAACGTAATTGTCATTTTAATTGAAAATGTGTTGTCTGTAATGGCAGTGCACTATTATACCATTCATACTCCACTTTACCCCACTCCAGTCTACTCTGTGCCAGTCCACACCACTGCACACCACTCCACACTATGCCACTCCAAACTGCCACTGCCCTCTAATATGCACCACTCCACTCTACGCCACTCCACTCTACGCCTCTCTACTCTACTCAGCACCACTCCAACGCTGTACTCTATGCCACTGCACTTTACGCCAATGCGCTCTACTTTGTACCACTCCACCTTACGTTAGTGCACTCTATACCAATGCACTCAATGCCACTCTAATCTGCTTTGCACCACAGCACCCTACACCACTTTACTTTCCACAACTGCACTGTACCCTGTATTACTCCACTTTGCCATGCATCTCTCGGCTCTGCCCCCCTTCCCTGTACTCTGAAACAATCTACTCTACTTCACTGCACTCTGCACCACTCCACTCCACTCTATGCCACTTCACTCTATGCACTGCAAACTATGCTGCACCACTCCATTCTGCTTCACTCTACTCGGCACCAATCTATTCTATGCCACTGCACTCTACTCTAACCACTGCACTCTATTTTTTTATTTTGAAAGTTTTATAGAGCAAGAACCAGACCCTTGCAGATATCAGAGCACTTTGGAAACAGTGATGAAAAATTATACATCAAAATAGAGACAAGTCGACCAAGTATACATGACATAATGTGAAAAATAAATCAAACAAAGGAGGTAGATCAAATACAAGTAACAAGTTGGGCAAAGTAAAACAAAGAAAAGGGTGCAGAACGAGAAAGCGACTGAGCAGCCTAGATTGTCTGTTTGTACCCGTGTTCTAAAAGAACTACCAGTAGAGGTACTAGTGAGGTCATGGTTTCCTTAGCTAATGATCATGCGAATTTTTCCATGAGAATCGCCTTTACTTTAATGCAGTAGATGTGATAAGTCTGGTTTCTGGGGGTAGTGTGTTCCAGATCCTAGGAGCCATCCCTGATAATGAACGTTTATAAGTTTTCGTCTTATTGAATCTGTGTGGCTTCAGTAATAGGTTTTCTGCACTTCTTGTGGATCTATTATCCCCAGAGATAATCCGTTTCTGAGTGAGATAGCTGGGTGTCCTATGGTGAATGGCTTTGTGAGTCATGCAGGCAATTTTAGGTGAATTCTGGCTTCCCATGGTAGCTAGTTCAAGGCTTTTAAGTCAGGGGAGATGTGGGACCTTTTTTTCGTGCCTGTGATGAGTCTGGCTGCGGCATTGATGGAGGCTCTTAGTGGTGCTGTTGTCGATTTGGGGAGGCCACAAAGAGAGACACTTCCATAATCCACCCTGGCGATAACTAGAGCTTTAACTGCCGTCTTGAAATCATTGATTGGAAGGAAGGGTTTCAGCTTCCTTAGTATATTAATCCGGAAATGTTCTCCCTTTGTCTACACCAATCTATTCTTTCACTATACTCTGCAATACTCTACACCACTGCACTCTACGTCAGTGCACCCTACACCTCTTTTCTATATACCACTGCACTCTACGACAGTCTACTCTGCAACACTGCACACTCTGCCACTGAATTCTATGGCACTGCTCTCTACCACTCACTCTGCACACTCTGCTACTAAACCCGACACCACTCTACTCTACGCCACCGCACACTACACCAGTTTACTCTAAGCCACTCTAATCTACTCTTCACCATTGTACTCTCTGGCACAACACTCTATGACACTCTACTCTATGCCACTCCTCTCTATGCTACTTCACTCTAATCTGAACCAATCTACTCGACTCCACTGCACTCTACTCCACTCTATTCAATTCGGCGTCATTCCACTCTGCGCCACTCCACACCACTGCATTGTACCCTGCGCACCATTCTACTCTACACCAATGCACTCTTCACCACTTAACTTAAAAAAAATACAGTCTACGCCACTGCACTCTATGCCAATCTACTGTGCACCACTGCACTGTATGTGACTATACTCTTCTCTGCAACACTCTACTCTATGTAACTGCACTCTATGCCACTCTACACCATTGTACTCTACGTCACTAAACTCTATGCCACTCTTGTATTCTACACCACTGTACTCTATGCCACTGCTCTCTACACCCCTTTACTCTGCACCCCTTTACTCTGCACCACTCTACTCTACGCCACTGCACTCCATATGAATGCACTCTACGCCACTCTACTCTGTGCAGCTGCGGCCGCTGCAGGTAAGAGCGGTGTTGTGCGGTGGGGCCCGGTGGTGGGTATTTCAAAAGACGACCACGGGGGAAAATTAATTAATTCTTTCGTGCTCATCTCTCAAAATCCCCCACCACTCTTACCTGCAGCGGCCACAGCTGACTGTCACTGAATTTTATGCCTCTATACACTATTCGTGCAAAAAGAACAATTGATGGACAGAATGCAGAACAATGTCATACATTCACCCCAGTACAGAGATCTGGGCCTAAATCCATAGTTTTGTGCTCACCATTCCATTCCAGTTTGGACCCAGCCATATGCAATTCAGTCTTGACCCTGCGCCCAATGGAAACAGTCCAGCCGAACTGCCCGGCCAGGTCCTTCCTGGACTGGAAACAAGCATCCTAGGACCGGTTACACTACTCTGCATGACTCTACTCTGTCAATGCACTTTACCCCACTCTACTATGTACCACTGCACTCTACACCACTTCAGTATAGGCTACTTCACTGCACTCTACAGTGCAACACTGCACTCTACGCCACTGCACTCTATTCCAATTCACTGTACTCTAGTGCTCATTACACCACTACTCTCTGCCACTGCACTCTACCCTGCACCACTCCACTGTACACCACTTCACTCTACTCTGAAACAATTTACTCTACACCACTGCATTCCACCATGTACCACTCCATTCTACCCTGCACCATCCCACTCTACACCACTGCACTCTACTCTGAAACAATCTAGTCTATGCCACTGCACTGTACCCCACTCTACTGTACTCTGCGCCACTCCACTCTACGGCAATGCCCTCTACACTGCTGCAATCTACGCAGCGACAATCCACTCTATTCTGTACCACTCTACTCTATGCTACTGCACTCTATGCCACTCAACTGTATGTCACTGCACTCTACACCAGCGCACTCTACACCAGTTTACTAAAAGACAAAGTACTCTACACCTCTGCACTGTACACCAATCTACTCTGCAGCCTCACTGTACTTTACTGCACTTCACTCTAGGCCACTGTATGACACTCCACTCTTTGACACTCCACTCCACGATACTTCACTCTATGATGCTCTACTCCATTAAACTGTACTCCACTCTGTGTCACTACACAAAACTCATACACTGTATGCTACTCTAGGACACTACTCCACTCTGCGAGGCTCTACGCTACTCCTTCTACGCTACTCCTTCTACGCCACGCCATGCTACTTTATTCCAGTTTATTTTATGACACACTACTCCACTCTACTTCACTACACTCCGCTATGACATTCTATGCCACTTCATTCTACGACACCCTACATCAATCCACACCACTCCACTCTACTACTCCACTCTGCCATTCCACTCTACGACAACCTGCTATGCTCTAAGCCACTCTACAACACTTTACTCCACTCTACGCTACACCTTCTGTGACACTCTATTACACTCTATTCTACTCCACAACACTCTACTCTACTCAACTCTACGACATTATACTCCACTATATGCCCTTAAATTCTATGACACTCCTGCTCCCTCCACTCCACTTCAAGTCACTCCTCGTCACTCAAATCTACACCATGGTGCGCCACTCCATGTCACTCAAAACTCTCTGTGCCACTCCATAACACCCCACTGTATGACACTCCACTCCTTACCACACTCCTTTACCCCACTGGCCTTTAGTCATGCTGAAAAGCGGCCACGCTTGTGTGCAACATGGCTAAAACCTATTGGCAACGCCAATAGCTGTTTTATAAATTAGACCAATTTGCTTTGCCAAAGCTTGTTAATTTTTAGCCCTAGTGTGGCAGCATTGAAGACGTGCATTTTAGCTTTGCCTGTCAACATAGCATGGTGCACTAACTACACAGTCAATCTACCCACACGAACATGAACCATGGGTTAAAGAAATAATGCAGTGTTCCAAGCATTAATTAAATCCGATTTTGTTATCTAGTGCTGCCCATTTTCTACAATCAGCCACTGTCAGCTTAGCCGAATCTCTTATGTGTTTACTTTACATATCTGTCATGAGCCCACAGACCAGCACTTGCATTGGTTGTCTGAACGAACACATTTTTGCTTGAAACATGCCTTAAAAAGCTGGAGAATTGTGGAGCGACATCGGCAAGCCATAGAACTCACTAAAAAGCGCTAGCCTACCACCTAATCGGCAGATTTGGCAAGCATGAATTTAGAGCTTGAAGCCCCTCCAAAACGTTTTGGCAATTTGGACAAAGAAGCAAACACAGCTACACCCTGCTGAGATTTTTTGTAAATCGTGGCAGTCCTATCTGGAACTTTCAACAGGAAAAAGAGTGCTATTTGAAATGATGGAGGTGTGGCCTAACAGCCCAAGCTGCCGACTATGGGACTGGAAAACCAGACTTGAGTCTCTGCATTGGCTCAAAATTCAGTGGTTCTGGGAACAAAATTAATATCACCATGCCTAAAAACACACATACACAAAAAGTCAATCTTAACAGTGGCGTCTTGTAATTTTAAGAAATAGTTGGGTGGTCACAGTCTCACTTCCACGCATACTCAAACCACCCATTCACAAGTACGCTGATCCACACCCCTACCTTCACAAGCACGCACACACACAACCACTATTCACAAACACACACTTGCACACACACACACACACAAATACACATACATTCATACATATATGCATGAATGCAAACTTTCAAAAAAGCACTTACCAAGACTAGGCGGGTGGCAGGACCAGTGGGTAAGAGGAGGGAGACGCATGACATTACCGGAAGGAGCTGGAGGCTTTAAAAAGGGAAGGGAAACACAGAAGATCCTGCTGCCTTCTTTTATCAGCTATCCTTTTCATGGGTCAGCCAATGAGAGGAGGACCTTCTCTATGGAAGCACATAGCGGGGTGGGATCAGTGAGACTTGCTGACTTCACCTCACTCTGTGACAAGGCATCAATAACAGGCCATCAGGGCTTACATCTGAAGTGCTCAGGGCTGAATCTATTGGTTATGAGGACAAGGCCTCAGAGGGCTTTGCTAGGCTGATGAAGCCACTGCCCTTAGGGCTGCAAGATCACCAGTTCAGCAAAACCTGGCTCAGGCTGCCAGGCGTGTGAGCCTGTAAAGCGCCGGCTGCTTTACCCTGATATGACGCTTAGCCTGAGAGACACTCATCCTGCTTTGGAAAATGGAGGGGGTGGAGTCCCGCCACTCAATATAATGGACCACCTCTGAATCTGATCATATTTAATGTAATGCGGTGCTCATCTAAAGAGGTCTAATGCCCTTGAGCCGCGTACACACTATATATAAATAAAGGCTAATAGCATGTAGCAGTTGTAAATGTAAATGTTTATATCTTATAGAAAGTGTATTAGTTCTCAGTTGTCAGGTGGCGAAAAATAAATTATTCAAGCAAAGTACAGACTGAATAGATCTGTGTGTTCATACCTTCCAGGGATAGTTGCTTGTCAGAATATAGTATACAAAAATATCGCCCAACATAAATATCATGTCCTAAATATCACTTACAAAAATATTGTCCTAATAGGTAGAGGTTTCCTGTTTCAAGTCCAATATGGCAAATTGGTTGTTCACAATACTGAGCAAATAATATTTGTCAGACGATACAATATTCTGGCACCTTTCCTCAGACATGATGGAGGACCACCATGCCTTCTTCCCATTGTCAATGGTATACATCTCAATGGTACTCATGTTAGCAACATCAGTAGAGGTCGGACAGCATTTCTGAATCTTGTCATGCAGGGCCAGACTGACCGTAGCGAGCATCAGGCGTTTCCCCGGTAGAATGAAAGGTTGGGGGACAACTTTACAGCTGTGTGGGCTATTTTTGTTACTGGGGCCGGATCGGCAGCAGTGCTGCTATATCGGCCCCCAGTAATAAAAGAAGCAGGGGGGCTGGTCCGTCATAATTGACAGGGCTGGTTTGGGTTCCTAGCCTGGCCCTGTTCTCATGAGGCTGATTCTACCATCCCCTTTGGTTTTGCTTTGTTCGCATTAAGTCGGCAGGGTTTGCCCAGACATGGGTTCCTTGCTCACTTTACCACTGGATTCAAGCTAGCCTGGCTGATGACGGCTGATTAGCCAGATGCTTGTTTCCGGTCCAGGGAAGACATGGATGGCAGTTCAGGCTGGACTGTTCCCATGAGGCACAAGGTCGGACTGATTTGCATATGGCCATGTCTGAACTGGGGTGGCGGAGTGAGCTAAAGAATGATGATGGATTAAACCCAGATCAGTGGACTGGGGGTGAGTGCCTGCAATGTTCAACACTCCGTCCATCATCCCCTTTGGTTTTGCTGATTCTACAATTGCACTACAGGCCATTCATAGGTTCTGGCCTGTCACAAATTCACTCAACTCAATATCATAAATTCACTCAACTCAATATTACCCATCACAGTGATACTCATTTAAAAAAAATTAGAAGGATCAAAGACTTCATACTTGTACACCTGACATGTAAGTTACTCTACATCAGCCATACTGGATTTAAAGAGGTAAGGGTTTTCCATGAATTGTTAGGAGTGTGGCCATCTGCAGATGCATTAAGAATCACTATCATAGAGAGCCACCAGCCACCCAATTGAATTCAGTGTTTCCGATTCCCAGTTCACCTCCACTGTACTGTAAGGGGTGCCCCCTCCTAAAGACCACGGAGAAATAATTAGGACGCTATCTGAGTTTCAGAGATTGGCTCTCACATCTCTGAAACCACATGCTCTGATTCGAGAACGGGTAGTTGTTGGAAACCCTGAGGAACAAAAAGCTGGTGGTGTCGCCTCAGTCCATCTATTTTTCTATAGTAGCCTTGTTTGCGTTAGCCTCAGTGACACAGTATTTCCTTCCTGTCTGTTGCCTTTGTGAAATGTAGAATGACAAATTTCTTTCTCACCATTTATTATAGTCTTATAGCCCACTCCAGCATTAAAGGCATTAAAGGCCTGAGCCTGAGCCGAAGGCAAGGGCCTTTAACAAGGAAGCAGGCCTTTAATGCAGGTATAGCCCAGTAACGGCGGGCTATAAGGCTATTAGAACATTTCTTCATTAGAGGGCAGAATGTTCTGACAAATAAAACAAAGGCTTAAGGGAGTTCGAGGGGATTTAAATTCCCCCTGGCTCCTTTGTCTCAACATTCCAATGTTCAAATTGAAATTAAGTTATGGTATGTGAATATTCTATACAATATTGTTTGTTTCAGACGGTGAGTTACTTTCCTCAGAATTAGACAGCATTGCTTGTTTTATTAGCCTTCAGATGGTTTATGTCTCCACATTTTCCAACAATGTTGTTTGATTTGGTTCTATCACATCAGTGATGGCAGGGTTAGTATCAGCAATGGTTTCAGGCTAGTGGTTAACAGTGCCCCACTTCTCTTAAACTGTTCATTGTGTTTTTCTTTCCAAAGGTCCTCTGGAGGTGGATTCTAAGCGTTAAGAAGAATTATAGGAAAAATGTTGCATATCACAATTGGAGGCATGCCTTTAACACAGCCCAGTGTATGTTTGCCGCTTTAAGAACTGGTAAAATTCAGGTATGTACGATGTTTCTGGGAGAATACAATCTCAAACATGCCAGACAGTTGATTGTGCCAATTTATCGGGCTATCAGAAGAGTTACTTTCTAAACAACGATGTAGGGATTGTACTTCCATCTCAATAACCCTTGTTTAGAGATGGTTTCGTGTGCTGTTTGTTTTGCACGCCTTATCCGCTGATGCAGAATTTCTTTTTTAGTCCACACTTTATCTTATATCTTTTTGAATTACAGTTTAATATAAAACAATCTGACACTTGCACGTTGTTATGATTTCATACAATACGAAGGGCCAAGTGTTGGGGGGTGGAGGGTACGGAGAATACTGGCGTCCACTTACTAAGAAAGGGAGGATCAATAGTGGCGCATCTTTTTTGGGGGGGCAGGATATAGATTGTTGTTGTTGCTGTCTCGATTGAATCTCCAACGTCTCTTTGGAATCCATGACATCATTTTCAGAGGATTTAGATATTCGGTGGAACCAGCCCTTTCTCTTTAGTTCGAGGACATGTCACTCCCTTCTCCAGCCACCGCCTTTATATTTGAGGGTTTTGTCTTCAAAGAAATCTTTTAGTCTGCCGGACCCTTCTATGTTTAAGATAACACGTGTCCCCGTTATGCAAGCATAGTTTTGTCATCAATTATGTCATTTAAAATGTTATCAATGATGCTATAAAACATGTCAGGAGCAATGTAATATGTGGGGTAATTAAGTGCGCATGAGGAGGGCACAAGTCTTAGTTACCATAGGGCACACGTTATAGTTACTTGAAATAACTAGAACTGGTAACTTGTGCGCATCCCCCCTCCCTGAACCTTTACAGGCCCAGGGACCCCATCCTCCAGGGCCTTTCTTTCTTTTAGGAGAACATGGGCATGCAGTCCCCGTCCCCAAAAACTTTACTCACCTGTCCCCCGGCACCTTTATTTTTTTTAAGGGGAAAGGGGCGTGTATCTCCCCCTCTCCAACCCTCTATGAGACCTGGGGACTACATTCCCCATGACCATTTTTGGGTCTCGCACCTGGCGACGCAGCGTGAAGCGCTGTCGCCAACAAGACTTATTGTCAGCGACTTGCCTCTCAAATGGTACAGACAGGGGCACGCGCAGGGCTTTTGGCGATTGGGGTCTGTGGACGCTCTTGTGAAGATGCGCGCTTGCTTCTAAAGACGCACTTGCTTCTAAAGTGTGTACAGCTGGTTGGCGGCATGGCGCTGCGTGTTAATTAGGCTCGAGGTTATTTTCACTTTAATTTTTTTGAATGCACACCCGCGCTGCAAGCGCGGGACGCCGTCGTGTTTCCTTCAGCCGGGGCCCTCAGTGGGTAAAGTCTGCGCTATATAAAAACGCATAAAATAAATAAATACATCTCTCGACCTGTCCCCTGGAAGTTCGTGAAACCAGGAATGCTTTTGCGTACATTTCCTCAGCGGCTGCGTTGTTGCCACTGTATATCCCGTCTTCTGGAGAGCCCAGGCGGCAACACCCCGGGAGCTGGCCTGGCTGCAGTCAGTCCGGGCAGGGTCATGTGAGGTCTGGTGCACTCATACACGTGTCCAGCCCAGCCAGTGCAGTGCCCCATGGCGTGCCCTCTGCCGGCCGCCGCGCTCTTCGCCGCCCTCCCCGCCCCACCCCGTGTGTTTATCAAACAAACTTCTAACTAGCATTGCCTGCTCCAATTCGTTACCTTCTAACAGCAGAGCACACACCTCAGAGTCTCGCGCTTAGTTCGCCATTAAAGCAACAATTGGGTGGGAGTGAATACTCACAGTGGAGGACTTCAGCTCCATCCTGCAACACAGCCGGAAGAGAGGCAGAGGGAGGGAGTGAGTGCATGTGACGTCAGCTCCACGCCCCTGCTGCCACACTGCAGAATGCCCACCCTATCGCGGCTCCTTGAAAGCCCTTGGTGGCACGTTTAACTCCCGCGCCACCTCTCCCGGGCGGTGCCGCTTACAGGTTGCATCGAACCCTGTGCACGGCCAGCGAAAACCTGGAAATCATGGAGTCAAACGGCAATTGAAGCCACTCTTACTGCTTGAGCACACAGTGCTGCCCGGTATGCCTCTTGGAGGTATACATGGCTTTCAGGCCACTAAGGGATACCCATTCTCCCGCACGAGAATGGCACATTTCTAAGTAATTCATTTTTCCAGGAGTCATGTGCAAAGTTCTGCTCAGGCCAGGGTCCACATCCGCCCAGTCTGGAGCCATTCCTTCAGCATGAGTGCAGCCACAAGAGCACCATAGCACGGTATGTGCACGGAAAGAAGCCTGGAAGTGGGCAGGTGGGGACCTATGCGTACAAAACATATGTGCGGAATGGCAAGGGGCGGGTCAAAATGACACCCACACAAATGTAGTCTTTCGTTTGACAAGCTATATGGGCGGCAAGAAGACATCTGGTTTATTGACCATTCATAGGTGACAAGATTGTACAAGTGGGTCACAGGAGGACCCGGATGGATGTTTTTTTCAATAATTGACACCAAACTAACTGGTATGGCACATCCAGCATGAATTGAAGATAACTAAGCGACAAACCTGACAACACTGTTATAGACTAAAGCGATTAATGATACTAGACAAAGGACAGCCAATGACCGAGATGGAATTACAAAAGTAGGAAGGCTCTTTGCTGCAGCAAAAGTTCTGTCTTGAATGCGAAGGGGGCAGTCATGAAGAGGCGAAACCCCTCTGCAGCTGGGCAGAAAAGAAAAAAGAAAGAGTAAACACCCTCTGGACACGCAAACATTTTTCTATGAGGTAATAGTGAAGAGACAAATACAACTATTTGGAGGACGTCAGTTAAATGGTCTTCCCAAAGGCCTGCAGAGTTAGTGCAGCCCCCCACCCAGCTTACCTGCTCCCTCTACAAAATCATGAGAAGTTCACGAAACTTTTGAAAACGCGGTGCTTCAGTCTTCTTTAGTCCCCTCCAGATTCTCGTCCTCCTCATTTTGACTCATTGAATCTTTTCTTAGCAGTGAGGTGCCAATGGATATTTGTGGCACTTTATAAATACTGTTCATTCAGATGCAGAGGAACTCACATGGGACCTGCAGCCCTAGCCTTACTCCAAAAAGACTGTAAATCAGTACCATGCCCGGCACCATGCATTGTAGAGTTAAGTTATTGTGACAAATGCCAAACCGATCAAGTGCGCATATAGACAAAAGATCTATACAGTTCTGTTTATTGGGGTTTAGCCTTTATTTTCACACGTGCTTCTTTTTTAAGGCATGCATTGTGTCCTGGACTCTGCCTACCAACAAATTGTCTCCTATCCTCACTATCTCTCTCTTCTCCGTCTCCCCTTGCCCTGGTGGAGTATTATTAAATCTAGCACATCTTTGAAGAGTTGAGTACAGAGGGCTGTCACCCGTATCGCATCGCTGGGCCTCCTGACCTGAAGCCATGTTAATCCGGAAAGGTCACCGCCCCAGGCACAGAGTAGCTTCAGCAGAGCCAAATGGACGCTAGCCTCCGCGGCGTAGCTGGGTTTTTCATAAACTAACCCTGCCAGTGTCTGCCACACTGCTTGCGTTGTATTGCTATTGCAGCAGTTCTGTATATGGCAAACAAACCTGGTCGAAAGGCAGCTGCTGATGCCACAGCTGTTTCGTAACGGGGCAAGCCTCCACGTTCACTTCTCTAAAACGTGCATGCACTGAAACTAAAATCCCAGCTATTTTAGGGCAAAACACTGAACCAACCCATCTGAATTGAAGATGTTTAAATGCTTTGCTGCTGCCCGTTTGACTTACAACGTGCTTTCTCTTTCCACAAACTCGATGTTTGTGTTCCTTTATTTTGAGATGCTTTTAGTATTACTGTCACACACACAACCACAACCACACGCACAACCACACACACACACAACCATAACCACACACACAACCACACATACAACCACACACACACAACCACACACACAACCACACTTTCAGTGCACGCTTTCACCGGGCACAGACACCATCAGTCGTCAGTGCACGCTTTCTCCGGGCACAAACACCACCAGCCGTCAGCGCACGCTTTCACCGGGCACAAACACCACCAGCCATCAGTGCACGCTTCCACCAGGCACACAACACCAGCCGTCAGTGCACGCTTTCTCCAGGCGCACACACACCACCAGCCTTCAGTTAACGCTTTTACCAGGCACACACACACCACCAGCTGTCAGTGCACACTTTCACCAGGCACACACACACACCACCAGCCGTCAGTGCACGCTTTAACCAGGCACACACACACACCACCAGCCGTCAGTGCACGCTTTCACCAGGCACACACACCACCAGCCATCAGTACACGCTTTCACCAGGCACACACACCACCAGCCGTCAGTGCATGCTTTCACCAGGCACACACACCACCAGCTGTCAGTACATGCTTCCACCAGGCACACACACCACCTGCTGGCAGTGCACACTTCCACCAGGCACACACACCACCAGCCATCAGTGCCAATTTCTACAGGCACACACACCACCGGCCATCAGTGCACACATCAATTGTTAGCGCATCCACAATTAACTATTGTAGCAATCGCAGTATGGCGCACTTTACTTTTAAACATATTAATCTAAAGCACAGCATGCCACCATAGCTACAAAAATAAAGACACATTTTTTGGCCTACAATTTATAGACTTTTGTTACAATTGGTGTTGCAATATTTAGCAATGCCAATAGCTCAAACATAATTAATGCGAGTCCTATTGCATTGCAAATGCTTGTTTATATGGGGAGGGAGGCACACAGTCTTCCTCCCTAAGCCACTTTGGGGACCAGGGCACCTCATCCCCTTGAGTCTTTCTTTTTATGTATTGGATGGGTTGGCACGGCACCCCTGAGCTCCAGGTACCAAATTCCCCAGGGCCATCCTTTCTTATAAAGGGGAAGGGGTTTGCGGCCTGTTGTTTTTTATTCATTTAGAGGAGAGGGCACGCTTCCAGAAGCCTTATTTGGCCCGCGGAGACCCCAACCATCAGGGTCTTTGTCATTTTTTTCAGGGGAGGGGGTGCACAGCCTCCTCCCCCCCCCCCCCCAGCCCACCTTGAGTCCTGGTGACCCCATCCCCCAGGGCCGTTTTTTTATGGGGAGGGGGTGCGCAGCCATCCTCCCCAATCCAAGAGTGACCTTGGAGACCCCATCTCCCAGGGCCTCATGTGTAAGGTGCACCCACAAATAAATTATGCTGAGGGCGGTGGGGAGAGCCCCAGGGCATCCTAGCATGCACCATATTGGATGCTGGTGGGAGCCAGCACCTTTCCTTTGCTCCTGCCTGAGTGGGAGCATCATTTATTTATCTGCTTCCGCCGGGCAAGAGCAAAGTGTAGTTACCTGTGTGGGAGAGTGCAGAGAACCATAGTGTTCTGGGATTGGGATCCTGGGACACTGTGTATTAAAGCAAAGCAAGGATGGGGTCCCAAAGATGCTCAGGGAGGGGCTGAATACCCCCCCTGTTTTTAAAATATCGGCTCTAGGTGATGGAGTCTCCAGGGCCCAATAGTGGGGCAGAGAAGGGGCCCTTTGCCTTTTTCCGCATTAATAAGCTATCAGCCCTGGAGGATGGGTTCCCCGAGGCCCAATAGATGTTTGAGGAGAGTGCTGCTTGCCTCTACCCTTTTTTGGGGAATTGTACCAGGGGGGCCACGGTGCCAGGACTGGCTTGGGCAGGGGGTCCCCACTGAAGCCCACATCCCCAGTTTTTAACATGAAAGAACCACAAGCCCTCGCCTACCCTGGGTCAAATAATTTATATAAAAAAGGATGCCAGATGGCATTTTTCTTTTTTCTTTTTTTAGAATGTAGCGATCTTGCAGGAGACCCACAGGACTCCCATGAGATCACTGCAAAAATATATATATATTTTGGCCCTCAGTGACCCCCCCCCCCCCAGAAGGGCTAGTAGGGGCAGGTTATCCCTACTCTGCCCCCTTATGTTTTTTTCTAACTTGCGCCTTCTCTATACATAACCATATGGTTATGCACTTGCATATTACATGATGTACAGCATGTGAAATCATAGCATCAATAACAACACTTGTGGCTTCTCAATGACATGATTTGTGAGTACAAAGTGCATGACAGAGTGGTGAGTTAAAGTTAATGAATTGTGGTGACATGGTGAAGTGGTGAGTTATAGTTAATGTAATGTAATGAGTTAGGCAACAAGACTGTGTATGGTGGTGCTCAATAGTAATTTTAAGTGGTGCGGAAATTCTAAATTTAAGTTCTAATTATAACTTTGGAATTCCTAATGGTTGGATACTGTAAGTTTGGTTTGTATATATATAGGATAAAAAAGTTTTCCTAACTATAATTTAGCCATAACCTTTGTTATTTCAAAATATATATATATGTGTGTATATATATATATATATATATATATATATATATATATATATATATATTCAGGCTCTGCAGGTTTCCAACCGGCAACAAATCAGCACTCACAGCAGAGATTAAACCAGGTATGGTTTATTTTGCGCAACAATCACAAAACCAGACTCGTTTCAGCACTTGCCTTCGTCAGTGTCAGCTGGCGACGGCAAGGCGGAAGTAAATAAAGGCATTACTCACTAAAAGTAAAAACGGACCATAATACAAATTAAGGCGCCATCTTAGAGTGATGAAATAACGCTCATTACAGTGCAAAGGTAAACTCTTTCCGAGCAATGCATACGTAGCTGTACAAATTGATCACTTCTCAATAAGTTACATTAATTAAGGTATCTGTTTGCAAACATTGAGCCCTGGATGGGCAATTCATTGGTTCAAAACTAAAAACCAAAATCATAAATCAGCATCAATTCCATTGCTCGATTAATCATATTCCTGCGCTGGTAAACAATTCAAAAGTTCTGTTCCCCATACATCTTTAAATAATTGGCAATGCTTGAGGCCTAAATGGCCTGGTTAATAAAACTCCAAATTAAATTAACCAAAACTTATATAACCATACTAAATCAAATCCAATGTCAATTCATCAAAGAGGTTGAACTGTGAACCAATTGATATCTTAAAGCATTTTGATGTAAGTGTAAATTTACTCTGACAGTGACACAGTTCAGGAAACGATAGTTGTGTTCATAGGTGTGATAGTAGCTCTTCCCCTGCATTGAGTCCTCCTGGTGACTTAGTTTGGAGGTCGATAATATATCGTGACTCCAATCGTCTAAGTCTCCGTTTCAGATCTCCACCCCTAATGTCTTGAGGGATGCAGTCTAGGCTGAAGAAGCTAAGCTGAGTCCTATCGCTATTATGGTGACTAGCAAAATGTCAGGCCATCGGATAGCTTTCATCTTTGTTGGCGATGGCCCGTTGATGCTCTAAGATCCTGAGCTTAACTGCTTTCGTAGTGCTCCCTACGTACATCCGTCCGCAGGGGCACTTCAGGCAGTACACCACAAATGTGGTTGAACAAGTGATAAACTTGTTAATTCTGATCTTGGACTCCTTATGTGGCACCTGATAGCTTAGTACCCTCTGGCTATTACTGCAGGCCTTGCATTTTCCGCATGGATATGAGCCATGCATAGCCTGCAGTTCTCCTTTGGACTTTCCCTTTGTTAAGTGGCTTGTGACCAATATGTCTTTTAGTGACCTTATTCTTCTAAAAGTTATCATTGGGTGTTTTTGTAGGTCCTTTCCAATTACAGTGTCTGATTGGAGGATCCCCCAATTTTTCGACATGATGGCTCTAACTTTATTCGCTGCCACCGAATAATTCGTAATGAGTCTTATAATGCCACTCCCTCCTTTGGGAATAACAGTCTTTTTGTCCTGTAAGAGGGTATGTCTCTCAACTTGTTTTGCTTTCTCCTCAGGCTGTTGGAGGGTAAGTGCAGAATAGCCTCGGGATCTAAAGCGTTTCACGCTTTTTTGTGCGGCCTCTGCGTAATCTCTCTCTAGGGAACTGTTGCGCTTGATCCTCAACAGTTCCCCGTAGGGGATGCTCTTAACCAAGGAAGTCGGATGGCTACTGCGTCCGTGGAGGACAGAGTTACCCGCCGTCTCTTTCCTAAAGAGGGCGGTTTGGATCGTGCCTGAATCAACGAATACCCTTAGATCTAGGTAGTTGACCTCTTTCTTACTCATTGAATATGTAAATTGCAGGTTAAGATCATTTTGATTGAGAATCTTAATGTACTCTTGTGCTGAGAGCTCAGACCCCCTCCAAATTAGGAAGAGGTCGTCGATATACCTTCTCCAGCATATCACCTTATCCACCCAAGGGGTTTTGTCGTCTGCCCAGGCCACCTGCTTCTCCCACCAGCCCACGAAAAGGTTTGCGTAGCTGGGGGCGAAGCAGGTGCCCATCGCAGTCCCCCTCACCTGCCTGTATCGCTGATTCTGGAAAATAAAGATGTTGTTATTCAAACAGAAGAATATAAAGTCCAAAATCATTTTGCTATGCTCCAGGTATCGGGCGGGTCGTGGATTCAGAAAAGTCTTAACTGCTGCGATTCCTTCATGGTGTCTAATACTCGTGTAGAAGCTCGAGATGTCCATAGTAATCATCAATAAGTCATCCTCCCATTCCACATCTTGTATTTGCCTTAGAAAGTCTTTAGAGTCCTTAGTATAGGAGCTCAACTGCGATACCCATGGGGCCAAGAATGAATCGATGAATTTCGACATTTTTTCGGTTAATCCACCAATCGATGACACGATTGGTCTCCCTGGTGGTTGAGTGGCATGTTTGTGGATCTTTGGAAGGTGATAAAAACTAGGTAGTCTCGGCTGTTTGTTCTGTAAGAATAAGTATTCCTCCCTGCCTAGTATTCCTTTTCCGTACCAGTGTTCGACAAGGGAGTGGTAATCCCGAATACTCTCCTGATACTTGCGTTCCGTTGTAGGCATATAGTTATTGCGGTCCTGTAGTTGGCAAAGGGCTTCCTTACAGTATTGTTCACGACTCTGGATAACAACGTTACCGCCCTTGTCTGAGGGCTTTATCACTATTGAGTCGTCCTGTTCCAAGCTGGTGATGGCTTTCCGTTGTTTAAATGAAAGGTTCCAATTGATCTTGCCCTTCTGTGATTCTTCAAGTCTGGAAAGCCTCTGTAAGTCTTGATTCACAGCTTCTGAAAAAACATCCAATGCATCCATTGGTGTCTGTGGGAGGAAAAGAGAAGTTGGCTTGAAAGTGCTTGGTTCACCAATCTGGGTTATGCCTATGGACGTACCCCTATCAATTGTGTCAGTTGGCGGTACAGCTTGACTCCCGCCTTCTTCCAATAGGTCTTCAAGTACAGCCAAACTTTCAAGATCACTTATGCTCCTCTTGATGGGATCAATATAATAATATCATTATTCCGGCTATATATTTATATTTTGAAATAACAAAGGTTATGGCTAAATTATAGTTAAGAAAACTTTTTTTATTTATTATTTATTTTATTTATTATTTATTATTTATTATTTATTGAACGGCACAAAAGGGAAAGGAAAATATATCTTACAAATTGAAGCTTGCCATGACATAAGATTCAAGATAAGGCAGACGGCACGAAAGACATATGAATTGCCTGTGTATTTGCACGTATACATCTGTTCTTCCTTACATAGCGAGCATTTTTTAAGTTTATATTCCAGGGGCAGTACCTCTCAAAAGTGTGAATTTTTTTCGCTACCTTTGTGCAATGTATGTAGGATTACTTGAAGCTATTCTAAAGTATACTATACTTTTGGCTTTGAGTCAGACTGTCTATTCCATCGTTTAAACGCAGTATCGGCGAAACGGAATTCTGTAGTTTTTACCTGTTACTGTGTTTTCACTTTCAATTACAATTGTAGTTTTCACAAATCACGTGACTGTATCACAGGTGTATTTAAACATTTCTCTTCAGCAATGCGGGTATGTGAGCAAGGCCACTCCGCTGGCCGAAACGCGTAATCTTGTCTGATTTTGTGCTGATGGCTGAATAAAGAGTCACTGTAGCCAACAGTGAGTGAATTGAATTACGAAGTGTCCGTTTTTCTCTGTATGGTGGGTTGCAGCACCAGGAGCGGTAATTGGATATATATATATATATACATATATATATATATATATATATATATATATATATATATATATATATATATATATATATATATATATATATATATACATATCAGAAATTCAGCTGTCTACAGGATTCTTCCCACACATGGACCACCATATAAGTGCAGAAGTTGGTTTATTGCGATGTAACCATTACACGTTTCGGCTCGGTTCGAGCCTTGATCACATGACATGACATATATATATAAATAAAGGTTAAAGTAACGTTATAGTTAAGTAAATATGTAAGTGATAACATTAACGTTGTGAACTAAAGAAAACACAGAAATTCACCAGTTATAGTTAGTGGAGCTAACTATAACTTGCCCCCCCACCATGCACTGGTTATGACCTCACATATTGCATCACTCATGACAGCAGCTCTCCTCCTTTTTGGAAAACAACAAGCTGCTGCGTAATTCCCAAACGGGCTTCCGCCCGGGTCAGGGCACCAATTCTACCCTGATAGCGGTGGCGGAAGAGGCAAGATGCATGTTGGATTCAGGGGGATCTGCTGTCACGATCCTCCTGGATCTAAGTGCAGCTTTTGACACTGTGGACCATGACATTTTAATTCAGCACCTCGCTAGATTGGGAGTATCCGGCATGGCTTTGCAATGGCTCTCATCTTTCTTGAGCAACCGAACCTTTCAGATCTGGGAAGGCAGCGCACTTTCTAAATCTATCCCCCTCCAGTGTGGAGTGCCTCAGGGCTCCTCATTGAGCCCTACTCTTTTCAACGTTTATATGGCCCCACTGGAGGATGTGGTTAATCCTTTTGGGATTAAAATAGTTACCTATGCGGACGACACCCAACTAGTCGTCTTGCTATTCTAACAAGAAAGGTGCTTGGAAAATCTATTTGCCTGCCTCTCGAGAATACATTCCTGGATGACCAGCTCTCGGCTCAAACTGAATGGAGCTACAACAGAGCTTATGCTCCTGGGCCACCAACTAACATCTTTACCCAAGTCCATCTGGCCTCCCTGTCTGGGTGATCTTCCCGCCCCGAAAGACGAAATTAAAAGCTTAGGGGTGTGGTTCAGCGGGACCTGACTTTCCGGACCCAAGCGAAGAAAACAGCAGGCATATGTTATGGCCTGCTCCTGTTTGTGCGGAAGGTTCTTCCACTCTTGCCATTCCATTCCAGGAAACTGCTAATCCAGGGGTTAATATTATCTAGACTGGATTATAGCAATGCCTTGTTTTTGGCGGCACCCGAAGCAACCATCAACACCCTCCAATGTGTTCAGAACTCAGCAGCTAGGTTGCTTACCGCCTCCTCAATAAGATCCTCGGCCAGGCCTGCACTGAGATCTCTTCACTGGTTGCCGATACGTGAAAAAATAACATTTAAATCTCTTTGCTTAACCCACAAGTCACTTCAGGGTAAGGGACCCCCTATTATTAGGAATTTGATCTGCCCTTACAAGTCTTCTCGGACTCTCCGTTCTGACCTCGGAAATCTGGCCAAGGTCCTCAGAGTGAGGAAGGCGCGCTCTGGGGGCCGTCGATTCTCGGTTAATGCGGCAATGCTGTGGAATGCCCTTCCTGGCATGATTCGAACTGAACCCAGCTATTTGAAGTTTCGGAATCTTCTTAAAACATTTCTTTTTCCCAGTGATCCCTAATTAACGGTACCCTCTTCAGTCTGCTCTTTGTTCTTCAGCGCTGGGACGCTCTCGGGCAGCCATGCGCTTTATAAATCAAATTTCATTTCATTACATGTTCTATGACATGTATGGCATCACTGGTGACATCTCAAATGACAACAATGATAACATTACTGATTACATCACTGATTACATCATCCAAGCTTCCTTTGTACACATTACTCTATGAACTATTATGGCATTAGAGGCCTGAAAGTAAGTACAAAATAGCTCAGAATAATATGAAGCATCATTAATGCCATTACAGATACAACTCTCATTAGACCCTGGGGACCCCATCTCTCAGGGCCATATTTTTTTTTAAAGGGGGAGGGGGTCGCATGGCCTCCCTCTCCGAGTTTCATTAAGCCCTGGGGACCGGGACCCATCCCCCAGGGCTGTATTTTTAATTTTTTTTAAAGGGGAGGGGTGTTGCATGGTCCCTCTCCCAAAAACCTCATTAGGCCCTGAGGACCTCACCCCGCAAGGCCAAATGTATTTTTTAAGTGGATGGCGGTCACATGGCCCCACTCCCCGAGCCTTATTAGCCCCTGATGACCCCTCCCAGGGGCTATATATATAAAGAAAGGTCCTCCCTGCTACCACTCTGATAATCAGTTTGTCACCCTCTGAAGAAGAAGGCAGCCGCCTTCGAAACGCGTCAGGACTTTGACGAATCAGAACTGCATCACGAACCTTGTTCCTCTGTTCTCATGCTATTCAGCCACTTGTTGGAAAATAAAGCCCTCACCAGAAGCCCCGCGAGTGTGGTTAGTGTTTTTTAACACATGAGCCTGTATATACATATATATATATATATATATATATATATATATATATATATATATATATATATATATATATATACTAGCAGCCCGCCCCAGCGTTGCCTGGGGCAGAAAGGGGCTGGGGGCAGTAGACCCGCTCCCGCCCGACCCCCTACCGCCCGACCCCCTACCGCCCCGACTCCCTCCCGCCCTGACTCCCTCCCGCCCCCCTCCCACCCGACTCACTCCCGACCCCCTCCCACCCGACTCACTCGCGCCCCCTCCCACCCGACTCACTCGCGCCCCCCTCCCGCCCGACTCACTCGCGCTCCGACATTTTTCTTTACTGCTGCCTCCTTCTTGACTCCCCCTGCATCACACAGTCTCGCACTGAACTTTCCCTTTCCTTACCTGTGCCGCCGCTCCTCACTGCACAGCCGCTCGTCACTGCACCGCCACTCCTCCTTCGTCATCACGCAGGTTGTGTCGCGGTCATCAAACACGTCGCGTCGCGGCCAGCGCTAGGTCCCGGCCGGCGCTACTTTCAGGGGACTACTTTATTTACAAACTTAATTTTTTTAATGTAACTTTTTTTTTAAATTTATATAGCCTATGTCCATCTACACACCCAGACATTTTCATAGATGTATCGGGTGTGTAGATTGGCGCAGTGGTTCCCGAGTTTACCTGGCCAAAAGGTGCAAGTTCTCTCTTTATAATAGTAGTAGTATAGATATATATATATATACAAGTCAACAAGTGAACAAGTCCCCTGCGTGGGACGAAACGCGTCATGGCTGCCGCTGCATCGCAAAAAGAACACCAATAAATCTTGCAGCAATTGAGCCCTGTGGTCTGCGCTCTTTCTTTTTGCAGAAGAAGCAAAGTGTGGGGAGAGTTTCCTGGTATATATATATATATATATATTTTTTTTAAAGAGTGAGGGGGGCCAAGTTGCCCCACTTTCTGTGCTTCTTTAGACCCTGGGGACCCCACCCCCCATTGTAATATATGTAAATTGAAAATGGAGGGGGACTGTGTGGCCCCCCTACCCGAGCTTCATCAGGCCCTGGGTACCCCATCCACAGGGCTGTATTAAATTTAAAGGGACGAGGTTTACATGGCCCCTTTCCCACCCCTATTATGGTCCTAGGAATCCTATTACTTGTAACATGTATATTTTTTATGAAGAGGGGAGCATGTGCCCCCCTCCCGAGCAATTTTTGGGCCTGGTGGCCTCCATCCCCAGGTCCCAATAAATTTAAAAAGGGGAGAAGGGCACGCACCTCCCTCCCGAGCCATTTTCGGCCCAGGGGATCCCATCCCCTGGAGCCCAGTCTATTAATTAAGAGGAGGAGGGCACATGGCGCCCCTTCCAGAGTCATTAAAAGAACCAAGCGGCCCTCATCCCCCATGGCCGTGTGTTTTTTTAAGGGGAGCTCGGCCCCCCTTGCCAAACCTATTTTGGCCCAGGGGACCCCATTCCTCTGGGGTAAACACATTGTTTCAAGGTGGTTTACCTGGTGCACTCACAGGGCACCCACCATACACAATGTTGGGGCCACTGGGGGAGCCCCTGGGCCCCCATAGCCCCAGCCGGCTCCCTGCATGCTGCTGGAACCGGCATTGCCACCTCCCGTAGGGAACATCGATTTATGCTGTCCCCTCCAGGCGGGAGCAATATCTTTATCTGTTTCCTTCCAAAACAGATCTCAAATCTGCTCCCAGCCGGCAGGGGCATTTTTAACGCTCCCACCCGCTGGGAGCAGACTTGTTTGCTCCCATTTGCCCAATGTTTTGAAAATGCTCCCTGCTAGTGCCGATGTGGGCAGGGAAACTGCTGTGTCATGGGTGGTGCCCTGTAGAATAGGCAGACCCTCCAGCATTTCGTGATTTCGCAGTTTCGCGATTCACGAACAAATGGCAAAATCATCTGATTACCGCGATATTTGCTATAGTGGGCGCTAAAATGGGTCTTCCAGAAGAAAGGAAAAAATTATGGCTTCTTATTGGTTGCACACCCGCTCACTTCACTGCGTGCCGCCTTGCAGCCGTAAACTAACTGCTTCAAGCAACAATCAGAGGGGCCTGGGATGCTTTTTTAAAGCAAGATATAATTATTCATGAATCAGATTACTCTAACAGCCTCCTGCACAGCCTTCCACTATAGTTCTATAGTCGTTTGGACGAGCTATCAGTATTGGTAAGTGAATCCTATTTTCTCTCTGCAGATACAATCTCATCTGGTCTTGTCGCCAGTTGTATGTCTCGGAAGAATATGTGTCTCTCTTTAAATTCTGCACACTAGTTTTTAAACTCTTTTACAGGCTCTACCCCCTTTCGAGACCACTCTGAACGCATATCTCATCCTGTCTTTCTAGGTTAGTTTTCTCTCAATATCTCCAAATAGTTTTCAATTTCACTGCTTACAAGAGGGGTGTCCAATGTACAGCCACTGAACTGAAACGTGTAGCCAATGGGTCATTGGTTACATCCCCTCCATGCACACTTGTGTTGGTTCCTCTTGAATGAAGACTCCACTAGTGTTTGATTCCAAGCCTCCATATGATTCCGAAAATACACAAAAATTTCATGGATCCACCCATGAGACCCATAGTGTCAACGTGCAACAGCCTACATGAACCAATAGGCCAGTTTTTGGATAAATATTTACAACCCATGGTCATGAAATTGCGAACCCATATCAAAGACACAACTGATTTCTTAAACAAGCTTCAAACCATATCCAAGGAAGAAAATGAAGAATTAATTTTATGCACAGCAGATGTCAGGCACTATATACATCTATCCCTCACGCCTCAGGAATAGAGGCCATTGAACAAGCATTGCTTAGCTTAGAACTCAACCAGTCTCTACAAACCTTTCTTATGGAACTCACTTTGTTTACCCTGTATACTTCAAATATGGTGACAGGTGGTACCAACAACTTGTTGGCACTTCAATGGGCAACTGTGCTGCGCCGGCATACGCAAACATCTTCATGGGTCAATACGAAGAACACCATATCTTCTCAAATAAAATATGGCAGACATCAAAATGCTAGTACGCTTCATAGATGACATTTTCATCATATGGAAAGGTACGGAACAACAACTACAAGGGGCTCTATTAACATTAAATTCAGTGGACGAACGTATCCAACTGACATGGGAGATTTCAAAACAGAGAGTTACATTTCTAGATGTGGAATCAGATCAACACCAGATGGCTTTGTGACAGACATATATCGGAAACCCACCGATCGAAATAACATGTTACACTATTCAAGCTTTCACCAAGTATCCTTGAAAAACCACCTGCCATTTTCCCAAATGGCCAGAGTGAAGCGAATCACCTTGGACCCACAAACAGCGACAGCAAGAATAAAAGAAATGGGAGAACGTTTCAAGAACAGAGGCTATCCAGAACTAACAATAAAAGAAGCCGAGAAACACATACTAACAAAAACAAGAGGTGACCTACTCACTCCAAAAATCAAAGCAGACAAGCAAAGAATTGTAGCGGTAGCCAAACTCTCCACTTCCAGCCCACAGTTCAAAAGAATTATCATCAAACATTGGCCAATTTTAAACCTAGAACCAGATTTCAATAACATCTTTGAATCAACCCCACTGTTTGCTCACACAAGGACAAAAAACTTTGGTGAAATTCTCAAACAAAAAAAGTCAAATGGAACTCAATACAAAGGAACCAGGCCCTGTTATAATTGCAGCAATTGCAACAACTTCATTACTGGCAAAGTTATAACCCATCCCATGAAGGGATACAACATTAAACTAAGGGTCACAGTCACATGTGACACCCCTAACGTAATTTACCTGTTGAAATGTCCCTGCGGAAAGGTGTATATCGGCAAGACCCAAAGGAAACTGAAGACACGCATTGTGGAACACAAGTCCAATATCCTCACAAAAAACAGTAAATCAGTGGTTGCATGTCATTTCATGGAAGCCCATCATAACATATCACAACTGAAATTTCTTGTGCTGGAAATAGTTGAAAGAAGAGAGGGAAGAGATAATAACCAGTTTCTATTACAAAGGGAAAACCACTGGATATACAAACTGGGGTCCTTGAGACCCAACGGACTCAATGAACGAATTGAACTTTCTTCTTCTTTGTAATTAAGTAGGCTCTCATAACTGATTTGGAAAAGTGGGTGACATCACCCACACCTTGGCTCGACATGATGGAGGATTGTGATAAATTATGCTTATATCTATTGGGGAATTGTTCACACAACTCACACCTTACAATTATTCTAGTATCCACCAGTATGTTCTTGACCATGACGTTTATTTTTCGTTTCTTAATCTCACTTCGTATTTACAAACTTCGTGTTTACAAATTTCATATTTAGTTTTAATTTCCCCCTTTTACAGATCGCCTTTACATATGCAACCGTTGTTTACATATTCTGACAAACTCATCTTTTACAGATGACGTTCGCATCACGTTAGTCTTTTTTCCATCCTCGAACTGATGAGGATTTCTTCACTTTTCCCGGTTTCACAAACACGGAAGTAAACTTCGTTAGCCGACGGCATTAGAGAATAACATGTTGAAGGCGGCGTAATCCGCTGTTTAAAACGGACGAAACCACGGCGCGAGGGAACAGAATCCAAGGTGGGTGATAATCTCCCGGCATCAGAATAATTTAATTATTGGCGGTCAGTATGACTCTTTAACTGACGAGCCTTTCATCCCTTTTCGTATAGCGCTCAGAGTTTTTGAAATACAGCGATTCAAACGTGAGTACATCACTACTACACTATCGTTGCGCCAATACGGGCACAATCACGGGTATCGAACACTGCACACTGCGTTGCATGCACTTTCATTTTGTTTCAGTGATTCACATGAACACGTTATTGAAATTCCCTGCATGGCTTGAACCTGACTAACTAGTACAATTGTATGATACATATATGAGTGTAAATTGTGAACAAATGTTTTATGTCATGCTCCCAACAGATTTTGCTCCCTGAGGAAGGGCACGCAATGCCCGAAATGCATTGGAGCTCACATATAAAAAAAATTCATTCAGGAAGAATCATGTATAAACGAATGTGAAAATTGGAATGAAAATAACGATGAGATTAATCGTAACACCTTGGCTGCTAGGCGTTTTCCCCCTCCTGTGCTGGAAATTGCCATTTTGCTGGTGCCATGACGAGCTCAGCTCGTCATCAGCACACGACACCCGTGGGTGATGACGAGCTGAGCTCGTCATCAGCATCGAAAGGGTTAAAGAATCAACAGTTTAACGAATAAAAGCATGGAATCAAACACTAGTGGAGTCTTCATTCAAGAGGAACCAACACAAGTGTGCATGGAGGGGATGTAACCAATGACCCATTGGCTACACGTTTC
This sequence comes from Lissotriton vulgaris, assembly GCF_964263255.1. Lineage (NCBI taxonomy): Eukaryota > Metazoa > Chordata > Amphibia > Caudata > Salamandridae > Lissotriton > Lissotriton vulgaris. Next base: position 1,033,551,439 of record NC_141689.1, read on the forward strand.
AGTTCATTTAAAAAGGCACCACAGACGGAGAGCGTCACCCAACATTAGCACCTTTACTCACGAACTTAACAAAAAATAACTTCAAAAGGAGGCAGTGCATCAATCCCAACTCTTGAAGCAATGTACAGCCACTCCCATAACTGAATTTTTGGATAGGCACTTGAGGTAAAACAAAATACACTGAATCGAAATGGGAATCTTCAGAACGTTTATCCTGAGAATCTGACATGTTGTTGGGCCTTCTGGAAGTTTGCTAGGTGCTCAAAAAGGGGGTAGGAGCACGCCGCTGACACGTCTCCGCTGAATTACCTCTTTGCATCATGGTCAATGTGGTTCATTGTTGTTCGCTCCATACACAGTTCTTAAAGTTCATTAGCCAGTGCCAGTATTCTCTTCAAGCGTATCCCTAGACACGTGTTTCTAGATTCCTCTTTAATCAGTAGGGAAAATATTCACTCTCTGTTCTTGCCTGCCTCTGTAGCCACACCAGGTCCCCATATCCACGCACATCAGTGCTCCTGCTACACTATGATGTCTTCCAAATACAATATATGTTTTATGAGTAAAGTACGAGTGTTACAATTTTTGTCTCTTTTTTTCTCTCCCCATTCCTTCCTAATGCTGTATTATTTCGGTTTGTTTGTCTCTGTAAAAGAAGTCATTGCAGGCTGACAGTATCACTGTCCTGATGATGATCCCTGTATTTAATTGAATGGGATCAAAACGCCGTCAACCTAAAAAACAACGTGCACACAATTAACTATAACCCATTGTGTCACAGTCGTTGTTACACACCTTGTTTGTAGCATTATATATTCAAGAGCAAACCTTTTCTCTGTTTGGCCTGATTGTTTTCTGTTGCTTTTTGACTTTTGTTTTTGCAATTCTGTTATGTTCACAACTCTCACTCAGTCACTCGTTCACTTTGTCACACTTGTTAATACATTGCATTGGATACAGGACTGTGTCCTACTGACCATTGCTACTGTCCCTTGACAGAAACATTTATTTATTGCAAATTAAAATTCTAGCAAACAAGAAAAGAGTGTTCTATGGTACACAAAGAACCACACATGGAGCAAAGAAATATGCCACTGGCCTCACTCAGGTCAGTTAAGAAAGCCCTCACTCACCAACCTGGTTGATGACCTGCTTCATCATCGGGCCCCACTGAAGAGGCCGAGTGCCTCTCCAGTGTGCTGCGACGCCAGGTCTACTGCGGAGCGGTTTTTTTTGTGAGTTTAGGCGTGAAGTAAAACTAATTAGTGGTGGTGAGAGATAAAAATATCTTAAGTGTTTCAAAAATTATTTATTATTTGATCACTGGGACATAGATAAAATATAGTGTTGGAAAATAGTCCAAAATTATTTGTTTGGTTATTTCCAGAAACTTTTAATATCAGTCAACATGTTTCTGCCTTAAAACAGTGTAAGTTTACCAGGCATTCATCAGGACGTAAAAGTGGACTAGACCCTGGCGGTATGAGCACCCTAAGGCTCACCTTGACCTAGGGACGTGAATGTGAAAAGTAAAAAAGTGAAAAAAGTGCAAAAGAAAAGAGCTTGCTCCTTCCCGGTTACTCCTGGTTTAGGAGGCTTACCGACTTAAGGTTACTGCACTTGTATGGTAAATGAGATCAACACCATGGGTCACGGGAGGGGGGTGGTAGCGTATTTGGCACACCGCCCTTGACGCCAGGCACCCTCTCGGAACCTGAAACACCCTCGACCAGACACCGGCTGGGTAGATCTTATAGAATCCATTGTGTACTATATTTATTCTTGTTGTTTGACATTTCGCTTTAACTAGGACCTTTGTTCTGTTTAAAACAATTGATACCCTAGGTCCTTGTTTACTTATAGGGTCCTGAGAAAACATCAAAGAATTCCTAGCACACTCAACTTTCATAGGTTAATGCCAGAGAGCAACTCTCAGCAAATTTTGGGATGTTCTGATGAATGATTGTGGTGACCGGTATTACCCATACTCATGACTTTAAAGTCTTTGAAGAAAATATTTGGTTTTATCATACATATATATATTACCTACTGGTGGTCTCCAGTAGGTAGGTATAGTTAGGACCTGGTTTCCATAGGAAAAGCATTTTTTGTTTTGCTAATAACCGTTTAATGAATCTTCATGAAATTTTCAAAATTAGTGTGCAAGTCAGTTCAGCTGCTGTCTGACAAGTTTCAGGGTGATTCGTTAAGCAGGGGCCGAGAAAAAGGTGGGGGCCCAAAATGTGTTTTCCCCATGTAATTTCCCATTGGGATTTTTGACACGACTAAAATCTAAACCACTGAACAGAATTACACCAAATGTGGAATACAGCTAGATCTTGGCCCAGAAAAAGTGTTTTTTGTAATTTGGTGTAAATCTGTTAAGTAGTTTTAGAGTCATTAAAGAAAAAAGATTTAGGGATATCTAGAGATACGGATCCACACACCAACAGCAATGGCTTGATTAGCTGGCCACAACATGAGAGAAAAGTTGCTGCCACCATTTTGTCAATTGGTAAAAGGTTCCCTGGTGGGGGGATAATACAATGAAAATAGATTATAAGTTAATGGGTCAGGATAGAGGTATGCTAATACCATGGGACTGATGAAGGGATCTGTAAGTAAACCCTCATGTGCAAGAAATTCTCCCCAAACATTTTTGGGGGATGCGTGAGGATCTGTGGATCCACTTACCAATTTAAAAAAATATAAACTCATTCACAGACCAACTCACACACCGACACAACATCTCACACACCCACTTACACATCCATACAGCCACTCACAGACCGAGAGAACAACTTACATACCAACTTAGAGACCCGTACAGGCACTCACACACCTACTAACACCCACATACACACCCATGTAACCATTCACATACCTGTACAGCAACTCACACGTACCCACTTAAAGACTGACATAACCACTCTTATACCCATTCACAGACCCACATAGTCAGACACACACGCACTCACATACCCAAACACTCACACACCCATGCAGCCCCTGATATACCCACGCAGCGAACCACTCACACATCCACTTACACACTCACACACCTACCCAGAGACCCAGAGAACCACTCATACACTCACTGACAGACCCACAGAGGCACTCACACACCCATTCACAAACCTACACAGCCAGTCACACACATACTGACACACACACCCCCACAACTGCTCACACACCGAGGTTACGGTGGTGTTATAGTTAGAACATAGCATTAAAAAGGTTAGGTTCAGATTTTACACACCCAAAACCATAGGAATTTAGCAGGTATAGTCATCTCAAGTAACTATAACCCAAGCTCTTATGTAACTATAACTCATGCCCTCGCAATGCACTGCTAATTACATCACTTGTGACATGTTCTATGACATCCTTGATAATATCACTGCAACATTAGCTGTGCAAATTAGTGATGTTAAAACTGTGCTTCGAAGGTGTGCAAAATAGAGTTACCTTAGGGCATGAGTTATATTTACTTGAGATAACTCTAACTATAACTGCTTAACTTCTATAGTTTTTGTGTGTGTAAAATCTGAACCGAACTATAAAGTCCCTGTAAACTTTGTTTTTATAGTGAATTTCTAAGGTTTTAAATTCTATTTCCTAACTATAATTGTCCCCGTAATCGGTGGTTTTTCAGTTACTACGTAACATGCAGTTTTTATCTTCCTACTATACTTGTATGTTGACCGCATTTAAACTCAGTGGACCTCATTACAAGGTCCCTTGATGTGGTGTTAATTTCGCACTCCTTAGTAAGGATGCATTGAGTACAATTAAGTGTATGGTAGAGAGTTAATGTGGAATCTGGGTTGAACCCTGAGAATCACTTCAGTAATTACTGGCCTCCAGTAATGAGGGTCTATATGTGCAGTGTTGGCAAAGGCTGCTAAGCACCTATAGAGCGTCAAAAAAGATAAATAAATATGAGCTTTAACTAGGGTGAGGAAAACAATTGTATAATAGAGTCGGAGATGCACGTGTAAATATGAGAAAATATGGGGACTTGGGCATAGGGGGTCTAGGCACATGTCCAGAGGAAAGACAGAATGCATGGAGAGTTGGGCACAGTGGGAACGGGGTGGGGGGGGGGAGGGGCTTCAGTTTAATGCAGGTCTGGGGTAATGCAGTCGTGACTTTGTTTTGTCAATAATCCATGTGTCAGAAGGGGGTGGGGTGGAGGGAGAAGGCCTGGGTTCCAGAAGCCCTACAATGGCTGTTGTGTTTGTTTTGCTTGTGATTTCGTAGTCAACTATACTGTCTTGACATTTAAAATTATTTAAAAAAAAAAAAAAAAAAATATATATATATATATATATATATATATATATATATATATATATATATATATATATATATATATATATATATAAACAAATATGAACTTTAACTGTGAGCCTGTATCAGAGTCCGGAAATGTTCTCTTTTTCAGTGGTGAAATAACTTAGCACTTGTCAGAAGTACCGAAAAAGAGCAACTTGTTAATATCACGAATACACAAAATGTTTTTGAAATGGCAAGCAAAACCTGGCGAATATTTGGAATCTTAAAAAACGAAAATTGATTAGCTTGCTTATTAGAAAAAAATGAGACGCCAGAATTGCTTTGTTGCCTGAGAAATGTAAACTTTCTTTTTCGGTACCTTTAATCACAGCCAAAGAAACTGAATTCAATGTTTTTGGTGATTCCTGTATTAAAACGTGTCATCATTTCTGCATGTTAAGAATTTTGCATTAGCAATTCTCAGTTAACACCCTGTTTATAGAGTCAAATGGTCTTGGATATATTTATAATGTAGATTTGGTTTACATCTTTCTTTGCAGAGCAAACTGTCTGACCTGGAAGTTCTTGCTTTGATGATAGCAGCTCTAAGCCACGACTTGGACCACAGGGGTGTAAATAACTCCTACATACAAAGGTAAACATCGCTCTTCACAGGTCGGCATTGCAGCGGCCATGGGCTATTGGCCAACTGCATTCTAGCTGGTCTCTCCTCCAATGGCCAGTTTTAAACATATAAAAAACGTGAAAGTGGTAACCGCCAGCTGACCGATCAATACTGGTAAAAAGACCAAGGACCCGATGTAGGTAAATCTACATTTACCACTTCATAAATACCGAATTATACCGAATCGGTATTTATGAAGTGGTAAATTAGAGGGGGGGAGATGTAGGTATTTCAGATTCGGTAAATACCGAATCTGTAAGATTCTGTATTTACCGATTCTGTAAATACCGATTCGGTATCCCCCATTGCTTCCTAAGGGCCTTGAAGCCCATAGGAATCAATGGGCATTACCGAATCGGTAATTACCGATTCGGTAATTACCGATTTGTGCAAGGGTGCAGGGGGTGTCACTTTGACACCCTCCAGCACCCCAAAAAAAGGCATGTGAGCCATGTGGCACACAGACATGCCCTAAGGGCATGTCTGTCTGTCACATGGCATAGGTGTGCATGCAAACATGTGCATGCACACCTGGATTCGGTATTTTAACACCCAATTGGATTGGGTGTTAAAATACCGAATCTGAAGGGCCTGTGGGACTGAAAGTAGTCCCACCTACATCCCAAATTTAAAAAATCGGTAAAATTACCGATTCGGTATTTTTGCGATTCGGTAATTTTACCGAATCGGTAAAATACCGAATCGGACAAAAAAAAGGTCCCCTACATCTCAGTAGGCCAAATACCGGTCGGAAACGGCCGAAATCGGCCGTTTCCGACCGGTATTTGGCACCTACATCGGGCCCTTAGACTTGATAAGCACGCTGTGCCTATGCAGGCTTTATGGTATTATTTTTGTTTCCCAAAGTCAAACCCCTGAACCGGAGCATATTTTTAGAGAAATCGAAATAATGCTGGGAAACTAGCTCACGTCATACATGCTATTTATTGCTTACTGTGGTCTTCATCATGGCTCTGATTGAGCATAGTGGATACGCTTTCTCTTAAATCCCCAACGGGGGTCCATGTCTTGGCCTTCTGATGAGAGTCGTGCCTTTGTAATCCTATCCCCGCAGAGCTGACGTATTTGGATTCAAAGTTAAGTACAATTCATCCACAATAATGAAACTACAATGTCAATCCTCCCCAAAAGGCTCATTATTGGGATGCCATTTGATTCAGAATTGATTTTGTAGCCCCAAGCCAACTGCGTCTGATGGATCCACCATACAATATCTGCTTAGTGATAACTATGGGTGTCTTTTCAACTTTTAACCTGTGCTTCAAGAATGTCTTTTACCTCATGGTTTAAACAAAGCGCCTGAACTACTGCAGTGTCATTTCCACTCTTCTCTTAGCCGAAACCACTGGTAACCCTCTAAAAGGAAAATCGGGCCATTGGTGACCGCTAAAAAGGGTTGTAGCATGTACCAACCCTATTTTGCAAGTCCGTAACTTGTTACCAACTCCCAAAATAGGGTTCGGGAATTGCTATTAGGAAGGGACGTGTCCAGGGCGTCCCTTCCTAATAGTGAGACACAGAGGGATGTGTGATTGTTTTGCGACTGCAAATGCGGTCACAAAACAATCAGTTACCACCCATTTCAAATGGGGTGGTAAGCCTGTCGCGACCAGGAAGGGGATCCCAGGGGAACACTTCCCCTTTGTGTTTGGCAGCGAAAATATTTTTTAAGAGCAGATAGTGGCCCCATGGACCACTGTCTGCCCTTATAAAATGAAAACAAAACTCAATTTTATTCTTTTAGACCTATCCCGTTTACATTTAAGAAAAACGGGCTACATTTGAAAAATAAACGTTGCTCTAATTAAAAAGCAAACACAGACATAGTGGTCTTCTGTCCCAGGCAGGCCACCATCCCAGTGATTGTAGCCCATTCCCAATGGGTCGCAAATTGCGCATTTGCGACCCCATTGGGAATCGCTAAATGGGTCGGAGTCGCAAAAAATCACAATTTGTGATCCTCAAAACGAAATGGTCGTACATTTGGCCCTCATTTTTTTTAATATATCACCCCCTGAATGTCAGAAGCTTGGTGGTCCTGTGCAACATTTGTTAATGTTTTTTTTTATTTGAAATTTTCAGTTCTGTCAGTATGTTGTACCTTGGATAGCTGGTACAATCTGTTCCATAGCTCTGAGCTTTTTGCTTTTACTGTTCTTCTTCCACGTTTCTTCTACTTTAGCTTTGATTGTTGCATTGGAATGCCATTGTGCAACGAATAGGTGGCTGTTCCCAGGAGCACACCACTGTTGCAGTCTCTTGAGCAGTGTGGATATTTCATGCATCTCCCTTTTGATTATTTATATATTGTATGTCGAACAACTAAAGTGGCCATCACCGTGGGAAAGAATGTGTGGGTTCTGTGGAGATTTTTGACGTGTACAGGAAGTGTGGCGCCTTAACTGGTAGCGGTGTGTGTTAGGTAAAAAACAACAATAATGAAGACGGTGCAGCAAGGTCAGAAGAGAACCCGAAACCTCTGCAGAGAGTGGCCAGGGCCCACTCGGTAATTATTACAAGAATTCTGTGCACACGTTAAGCGAGGTGTATACATGTATCATGCTTAATCAATAGAACACAATAGGTAGTAAATGGAACAAAGTGGACACGATAGAAAGTCTTTTTGTTCTTCAAAAGATTGTATTTGACCTTCCTTTGTCGGGTACATCCGTCCCAAACCAGCTAATGCCTGGGATATGGCAGCAAAGAGACGGGTCCTGTCTTCCTAAGGGGTGGCCATTTCCCAGGCATTAGCTGGTTTGAGATGGATGTACCCGCCCGTCTCTGAGTCCACAGTGACTCACTATCGCTGATTCTTTCAACCCAGACGCCGGGTCGGAAATATCACCGGCTATACAGACCGTTACCCCATTTGTGCTTACAGCCCTGAAGAGTCACGGGCTCCTTGCCTGCTTGACGAAACACGTGTCTGTTACATTATTCTCGCTATGTCTCTTTAAAGTTTGGAATGTCAATACACCTGTAATTCTGGTCAGAATGTTTCATGGTTACTTCATGTTTAGCTTTCGATCTGCACGCATTCCTGAGACATCTTCCTTCAATAAATCCTTTTGAAGATAACACAATCTCCGTGTTTTTATACATTTTAAAAGTGGCGACGAGGGAAGAAACGACCCATCATTGTTTTCATCATTATTTTTGTTCATTTTTGCTATTTCCAAAAAAAACCGGATTTTTTTTTTTCAACCCGTGTGCAACTTAATTTATTTTCAAGCATGATGTGCTGAATGATTTCTCTACAAGACGCCTCAGCGACGCTTCAACTAAACACTAAGTAAAACGCCTCTACCAAACGCCATGAAAGACGCTTAGAGGAACTTCCTGCCTCTGCCTCAGGAGAACGTTAATCTTCACCGTGTCATTTACGAAGGTATGACAATGTTTGAAAGTGGCATCTGAAAGAAACGTGAGGCGTGTAGCGTGTAACTGCTGTTTTTAAACGCGCAAAAGCGGCATTGACATTATCGAGTGAAATAATTTTATCCTTCGCATTTTACAAACTTTGCACGAGGCGTGTATACCTTTGAACACATTACCTCGCTCGTGGATGCGCTGTGTTTTCTCAATTCCAACGGCAAATTCCAGGAAACTCACGAATGACGCTCAATGCATTCTGGGACCCGCAATGCATTCTGGGGCGCGTTGCTTAGCAACCCTTCGATATTCACTTGAATTAACTATTTACTTGCCACTAATTCATTAAAAAGTCGATTTCAACTACATTTTACCTACAATCAACACGAATTAAGAAGAATAAGACTACGGTGACTACTTTTATTTTGTTAATTTTTTTTTTTTTATCTTCTTTTCTGTAAAATTACATATATTAGCATATAATTAATATTATGGAAACCAATACCATTTTAGCTCCTCCCAAATTCTTACAGGACCCTGGTATTCCTCCTATGAACTGGGAGGATTGGCGTGAATCATTTGAAACATATTTAGAAGCTATTGGGGGAGAGGTATTTTTAGCTTCACGCAAATTAGCTCTGCTTAAACACAGTCTTGGTGTAGAAGGTAGAAAAGTATTAAAAACATTACCCTTATTGTCCAGCAAAGTCACATCTAAAGTATGTGATGTGGGTGATGAAGACCATAGTGATGATGAGGAAGTAGTGTTTGATTCTTCAAAAATTGAGACATTTTCTTCAGATGAATATCTTGATTCTCTGAAGGCTTTAGAAGAGAATTTCGGTAAAAAAACAAGTATAGTGGTAGAAAGGCATAAGTTCTTTTCAAGGGCACAGTTACCTGGTGAAACTGTGGAACAATATGTTACTGTTTTAAGAAGGTTGGCAGTTACTTGTAAATTTAAGGATTTGCATGAAGAAATTATACGTGATCAATTTATTAATAGAACCAACAATACTAAAATCCAAGAGAAATTGTTAGATTTAAAAGATCCCTCTCTTCACAAAACCATTTCAATTGCCAGAAGGGTGGAAAATAATTCCAGATATGTTAAAGAGTTAAGTTCTGCACATAGCAAGGACTCTAAGTTTACTGATAACAAAGAATCTAATGATGTGTGTGCTGTAGTTAATAACAAATCAAAATCATTTGACGTTAGACAAAACATGAAACGTGATTTTAGAATTAGACCTCAAACATTTTCCAATACTAATAAGAACACTACATCATACAATAAACCCATGGCATACAATAAGCCATCTTCTAGCAAACCACAAAGTTTTAACAAACAATTGTGTTTCAGATGTGGCAATGCAAAACATACTGTGGAAAATTCTTGGTGTCCTGCAGCTAATGTTGCGTGTTTTAAATGCAACAAGACTGGCCATTTTGCAAAAATGTGTAGATCTGACAATCCTAATGCTTGGAAAAATTCTGTCAACTACATTGATCAGTTTAATCATTCTGACAGTGATACTGACATAGAAGTTATGCCTATTTGGAATGAGGTCAACCATGTTGATGTTGAGATTCAACCTCCAAAGTGTGATATCATAATCAATGGTCACACGTTAATTTTATGGGCAGATTCATGCTCATTATATACCATAATTGACAAGAATATGTGGGAAGCTTGTGGCAAACCTACTCTCAATTGTTCTCAAAGAACACCCGTAGGTTATCTGGGTTTCAAATTACCAGTTATTGGATGTTTTGTATCTGAGATTATTTACAAGAACAGGAATACTTCAGGTACTGTCTATGTGGTAGAAAAAGGTAGAGCATTATTAGAATGGAAAGAAGTATGGAATCTTGGTATGACTCTTGATCCCAGTCATCCGGATAAAATTGTACTATCTCCAAACTGGCACAAAAGAGACTCTGACGTAGTTTTACTAACTCAAGATGATGCCGGGTTAGAATGGCACAAAAAATTCCCTGCTTTATTCAGTACAAAATTAGGGTGTCTTAAAAAGTTTGAACATCGTATTATTCTTAAACCTGATTGTACCCCCATTGTGCACAAAGTACGCAATGTTCCCTTGGTGTTAAGATCCCAACTTAAAGTAGAACTGGATCGTTTATGTCAACAAAATATCATTGAACCCATCGAAGCATCAGATTGGCTTAGTCCAGTAGTTTTGGCACGAAAACCCAACGGAAAATTGCGCATGTGTGTAGATTTAAGAGATTTAAACAAGAATATTTGGGTAGATCGCTATCCCTTACCAAATATTAACGAGATGGTTGCGTCTGTCAGAGATGCTAAGTATTTTTCGTCAATCGATTTGTCAAATGCTTATCATCAGATAAAGTTACATCCTGAGTCTCGTCATTTAACGTCCTTCATTACTCCAGAGGGAGCTTTTCAATTTTTAAGAATGCCTTTTGGTTTGTCTTCTGCATCTGCTGTTTTCCAGAGAGTCATGACTAGAGTTCTTGAAGGTATACCTAACATGTTAGTCTTTCAAGATGATGTATTAGTGTGGGGTGAAGACAAAAATATGCATAATGAAATCTTGAATGATGTATTAATTAAACTTCAGAATGCGGGTTTAACGGTTGCTGCTGAAAAATGTAAATTTGCCACTAACGAAATTGAGTATTTGGGACATACTCTATCTGCACAAGGTGTTAGGCCAAAGAAAAATCTATTAGATGCTATCAAGAATGCTCCACCTCCATCAGACAAAGACCAACTGCGCTCATTTCTAGGGCTCGCGGAGTATTATTCCAAATTTGTGCAAAATTTTGCATCCAAGGTTTTTTGCTTAAGATCTTTAATGAAAAAAGGTGTTAAATTTGTGTGGAGTTCTGAATGTCAATCAGTTTTTCATGACGTAAAAAAAGAGATAATGGAAAGGGGCGACCACTCGGTCCCCCCGAACGTATGGCGGAGTGCCTCGATCCCCCCGGGAAGCCATTTTTGGGCGGGAGGCGCGTCTCGGCTGGTATGCCCGAAGCGGCGTAGCCGGGGCGCGCCTGTTCCCGCCCTAGAGTGGGCTGGCCTAGACACTGACGCAGCCAGCCACGCCCGCGGGACGGGCAGGGGCGGGTTTACGCCCGCCCTGAAGACGGATAAAAGGAGACGCAAGACCGGAAGACGTCCTCTTGTTCTTGTGCTCCGAAGCTGCACCTCCTCGCTACACGTGAGCTCGGGACAGAACAAAGAGCCAATTTTGAGCGTTTTGATCTTTTTCTTTGTCTTCCAGATACTTCGTCGAAGAAGATGCCCAGGAAAGGCGAAAAGAGAATGACGACTGACCAGATGGTTCGGGCACTCTTTAAAGATATGTCCGACATAAAGAAACGGTTGGCGGAGCGAGATGGGGAGGAGGGTTCGGGCCCTTCGCCGGCTGGAGGGAGACCTAAGAGGCCGAGAAAGGTTCCAGCCGGTGGGGACGTCCCGGTTCCCGCTGCCCCTCTCGAGGCGCCGACCCCAGTGCCGATAGAGGGGAATCCAATCCCGGGGGTCGTCTCCCCGACATCCAAGGAAGACATGCCCCCCGAGCTGGCAGCACAGCTAGCAGCGTGGTTGGGGGATAGTGGTGATGGCGCCACGGCTGCCGAGGCACAGGCGCTGATAAAAGGGCTTCGTGAGAAGAAAGAGGCAGCTAGAGTGGCGGGGATAGACAAGCCGCAAGCGGCAGAAGCTGCGTCCGGTGCAGGTAAGCGGCCATTGCCGATTGCAAGGGACGAGTCAGCACCCTCTCGTAGAGAGAGATTGGGACAACATGTGCCGTTAGCTATAAAAGAAAAGATCTGGGCGGGAGAGTACGTGAATATATTTTCCCTGCTTGTTGATCATTATGATGTGGAGCATGTGAAAAGTCAGAAGGACTTGATGCATCCGAGTGTTTGGCGCGCAAAAATGGCCGCCTTTAAGGTTCATGAGAACATTGGCAACTGGGGCAATGCATGGGGTATTTTCACATCGATTTTGGGGGAACGTAGGCCCGAGTTGCTCCCTGAGTTTCCCGTTTACCAATCACGAATTATGGGTTACTCGACAACGTATCAAGGTAACCATTGGTTTTGTTATGACAATCTGTTCAGAAAGGAAAAGGAACATAACAAGAGTTTGACTTGGGATTGTTACGATTCGTTAACTTGGGACAAAATGAAAGAATCAGGAATGTTAAGAATGCCATTGGTCGGGAGCAATGTTGTTGATTACTCCCGCCAAAATGTGGGGACGCCCTTTCGGCCAAGTACGAGCACCGACGACCAGTCAAGGCCCGCAGGCAATACAGGGAAAAAGGGTTTCTGTTTTAATTTCAACAAGGGGAAATGTACCAGGCCTCCGGGATCGTGTAAGTTCAAACACGAGTGTAGTACGTGTGGGTCGTCCCATCCTGAGTCAGCGTGCAGAGCCAGAACGGGTGAGAATGGGGGTAAGGGGGGCGCCAAACAGGTCTAAGCTAGGCCGAGGGGCGCCTCTACCAACCCCGATTGATACCTTGGCAATGATTCCCTGGCTCAGCGAATACCCGGATCGTACTTCTGCCGGGGTGCTACGGAACGGTTTTACACATGGTTTCCGCATCCCGGTGGGGGACTTTCAGGGTGTAGGGACGTGCAAAAATCAACTTTCCGTTTTACAACATACATCGGTAGTGCAAGAGAAAATTCAGAAAGAGGTTAGCCGGGGACGGGTCGCCGGCCCGTTTAGTGAACCCCCGGTACCAGGTTTCGTTTGTTCTCCGTTAGGGGTGGTCCCCAAGAAGGACCCGGGTGAGTTCCGTTTGATCCATAATCTGTCTGCTCCACGAGGTCTTTCGGTGAACGACGCAATTGATCCAGAAGTTTGTTCGGTGCGTTACGCATCTTTTGATGAGGCAGTAGCCATCTTGAATCGCCTGGGGCACGGGACGTTGATGGCGAAATCTGATATCGAGTCAGCGTTCCGGTTGCTCCCGGTACACCCAGACGATCAGCGTCTTTTGGGATTCGGGTTCCAGGGGTCATTTTACATGGATAGGTGTATGCCAATGGGTTGCTCTATTTCATGTGCTTACTTTGAGCAATTCAGTACTTTCCTGCAGTGGGTGTTCACTGAGACAGCGGGTTTCCGAAATGTAATGCATTACCTTGACGACTTTCTGTTCCTTGGCCCCGCCGGTAGTCCCGAATGTGCCCAGGCTTTAGACAAATTCTGTGTGTTAATGGGTCATCTCGGAGTGCCGTTGGCACCGGGTAAAACTATGGGTCCCACGACTTGCCTCGAGTTTCTGGGGATCGAGTTGGACTCAAGGGAGGGGTGCTTCCGTTTACCAGCTAGCAAGGTGTCGAAATTCAGGGCAGCCCTCCAAGTATGTTTAACTGCATCCAAGGTTACACTGCATCAGTTGCAACAGTTAGTGGGAAAGTTGAACTTTGCCTTGAGAGTGATACCAATGGCTCGCCCCTTTTCCCGCTCAATTGCCCAAGCGATGGTTGGCCTGAAGGAGGGTCATCATCGCACAAGGTTATCGACTGAGGTCCGCCAGGACATGCGGATTTGGTTAGCATTCTTGGCGGACTTCAATGGCCGAGTTGTCTGGAACAAGCCAGTCATGTCCTCCGAGGAGCTTGGGCTATGGACAGATTCAGCAGGAAGCGTAGGTTTTGGCGCCATCTTCGGCACAAAATGGTCGGCACAGAAGTGGCCCCTATGGTGGCACGAGAAGGGGCTGACAAGTAACATCGCTTTCCTCGAATTATTTCCCATTCTGGTGGCCCTGAGAACCTGGCCAGAAGGGTTCAGAGATCATTCTGTTGTGTTCTGGTCCGACAATATGACCGTGGTAGAATGCATCAATAGTCAGGCAGCCCGTTGTAAATTGATTTTGAGGCTGCTCAAAGAAATTGTCTTACTGTGTATGCAACTGAACGTGGTATTCAGAGCAAAACATGTCCCTGGGGTGATGAATCAGGCCGCTGATGCACTGTCTCGTTTTCACATGCAGGCTTTCTCGGGTTTCCTTCCTTCAGCGGACCCGGAGCCGGCACCCTTCCCCGAAGCTCTCTGGTCTCTCGGTGCCCCGAACTTCGTCACCTCGTGGGAGAGAGTCTAGCACCCAGGACAAGGAAGGCATATGAAGGGGCGTTCCAGGCCTATTTAGCCTTTTTGGGGGCAGAGAGAGGGGGACTTTGGGGGCAGGAGGAGTTGGTGGTACTTTTCCTGATGTCTTTACGTAGGGCTGGGAAATCGGTGGCTACGGCCCAAAGGCATCGTGCCGCCATTTCCTTTGTTGCCAGGGCCCATGGCATCCTGGACCCAACAGCGTCTTTTACGGTACAGAAAGCGCTGCGGGGGTGGCAACGTCTAGAGGGTCGCAGAGTAGACGTGAGACGACCGATAGGTCTAGACAGGTTGTCCCAGTTGCTGGCCACACTCCCTAGCACATGCTCGTCCCCGTTCGAGACCTGTTTGTTCCGGACTGCATTTATGCTGGCATTTCACGGGGCTATGAGAGTTAGTGAGCTAGTTGCAAGGAACAAACGGGATGTGACGGGGGGCTTGTGCAGGGAGCAGGTTCAGATCAGGGGTGATGCGATGATTGTCTCCTTTCTCAGGTCCAAGACTGACCAAGATGGGAGGGGGGACTGCACGATCATTCGCAGGATCCCCGAGTCATCCATGTGTCCGGTTCAGTGCTTAGAAGATTACCTAGCACGAAGGGTGGCATCATGGGGGGGGACATTGTTGAGGCATGTAGACGCCACCCCGCTGACGAGGTTTCAGTTTCAGCGGGTGCTTGCAATGGCCATTGCCGCAGCGGGCTTGGACCCGGGTGAATTTGGGACCCATTCCTTTCGTATAGGGGCTGCCACAGAAGCTACAGCCAGGGGTCTTAATGTAGAACAAGTGAAACGTGTGGGGCGTTGGTCCTCCAATTGTTATAAGAGGTATGTGCGATTGCACATGTTGTGAAGCTGTAATCATGTACTCACGCTTCTTGTCTTTTGTTTGTTTTCAGTTGCGCAAGCCTACGCGGCAGGGCGGACTGTGCAGTTGACCCAACACCAGGCCAGCGGTCACACATCACCGGCTGAGAGAAAGGAGGTGTGGGTTGTAGGCCACTCATACGTGAGACGGGCCGCAGACGTATTCAAAGCAGGTGATATGATTCACGTACCTGGGGAATACGGGTACAGAGTGTCCTTTCTACGGAAGGGGCGGTCTCTGTATTGACCAGTTTCAAGCATTTTTTGAGGGTTTGTTAGAGCGGATGAGGTCACCGCCGTCCATAGTCATAGTACATTTGGGGGGCAATGATCTAGTCACCACCGGTAGACGACTTCTCCTGGAGGCTATGCTTTCCACGGTAAGTTGGTTAGCAAGGAGAGTTCCGGGGTGTACAATTGCGTGGTCTCATATGATCCCACGAAAAGTGTGGCGGGGGGCTATCTCGATCCCTGCTTTGAATCATTCCGTTAAAAAATTGAGTAACAAAGTGAGTCGGTTGTTCCGTTCCAAGACATTGCATTCGATCTCGCATAGTTGTATTAATGATGACAGTATGTATTTGGGGGATGGTGTGCATTTGTCGAGGGTGGGCAACGAGTTACTCATAGGTGACTTCCTAGCTTGGTTAAAATCGTTAAAACATGACCTTTAGGTAGGAGTTTGGTGGGGGGTCCGGATAGCCGGTCAACTATCCGGACCTGTGGCGGTAAGGTCATGATCGGTGAGCACTAATTGGTAGATCCCTATGAGTGGGCGTCACCCAACACGGATGGGAGCGCTCGGGGGAGGTGGCCATTGGCCCCTCAATGGGGAGGCGGTCCCGTCTAAGGGCGGGTCGCCGGAAGTTAAGGAAAGGCGGTCATGGCCCCTTCCTGTGTAGGAGGGGTTACAGCCCCCTCCTGAGGAATTTCCCGGGGCCAGGGTCATCTGCGACGGCAGATGCGGTAAGTTGTGTGGGGTGGGGGGAGGTCCACGATACCTTCTAGATACCACACACAAGTATTCGAACGACCTTTAAATGGCGTCGAGTCTTAAGTGCCCCCGACAAGTCAAGGGAAATTGTTAGTAGTTGCACTTGAGGTAAGCCTCTGTGCTGTCGCCCTTCCCAAGTGGGAGGGGTAAGTCTGGTTAGGGATCTTGACACCGGTTATGACCTTGCCGTTGGCCCTTAAACGTTAGGATGTACAATTTCAGTGTTTATAGAGAATGTTTCTGTAGGATGCTAGTTCGGCTAGGAGAACCTCTGTATTAGAGAATATGTGAAGATTAGCCAAACATCGCAAATGTGATAATGAAATTGTACATAATATGAAACGTTTAATGTTTAATTTTTTGTTTTAATAAATACGGCCGCGGGAGGGTCACTCCCTCCCACATCCAAAAACTTTGAAGAACTGTTTCCGGTTTCCCTTCTTTTGGGGATCGTGTTGAGAGGGGGTGGCGGGTATCTCAGCCATATGGAAAGGGGCGACCACTCGGTCCCCCCGAACGTATGGCGGAGTGCCTCGATCCCCCCGGGAAGCCATTTTTGGGCGGGAGGCGCGTCTCGGCTGGTATGCCCGAAGCGGCGTAGCCGGGGCGCGCCTGTTCCCGCCCTAGAGTGGGCTGGCCTAGACACTGACGCAGCCAGCCACGCCCGCGGGACGGGCAGGGGCGGGTTTACGCCCGCCCTGAAGACGGATAAAAGGAGACGCAAGACCGGAAGACGTCCTCTTGTTCTTGTGCTCCGAAGCTGCACCTCCTCGCTACACGTGAGCTCGGGACAGAACAAAGAGCCAATTTTGACCCACCCACCAGCCCCTGAGGACAGCAAGTTGTTGTGCAATAAAGTGGATTTTCTAAGTATGTTCTTCCTTTTTCGTTTACAGGTTGTGAAAGTATCAGCTTTGTGTTTTTCATAATAAAGTATGGTGAATATCATTTAGGTTGTTACGATTAAAAGGACTTGATGTAGTGTTACTTTTTGAGCATGCTCTTTCGGTCGTAGCGACCAATGTTTTCTAAGTTCAAACTGTCGTATTTATTTTTTGGTAGGCGGTAAGGTCATGATCGGTGAGCACTAATTGGTAGATCCCTATGAGTGGGCGTCACCCAACACGGATGGGAGCGCTCGGGGGAGGTGGCCATTGGCCCCTCAATGGGGAGGCGGTCCCGTCTAAGGGCGGGTCGCCGGAAGTTAAGGAAAGGCGGTCATGGCCCCTTCCTGTGTAGGAGGGGTTACAGCCCCCTCCTGAGGAATTTCCCGGGGCCAGGGTCATCTGCGACGGCAGATGCGGTAAGTTGTGTGGGGTGGGGGGAGGTCCACGATACCTTCTAGATACCACACACAAGTATTCGAACGACCTTTAAATGGCGTCGAGTCTTAAGTGCCCCCGACAAGTCAAGGGAAATTGTTAGTAGTTGCACTTGAGGTAAGCCTCTGTGCTGTCGCCCTTCCCAAGTGGGAGGGGTAAGTCTGGTTAGGGATCTTGACACCGGTTATGACCTTGCCGTTGGCCCTTAAACGTTAGGATGTACAATTTCAGTGTTTATAGAGAATGTTTCTGTAGGATGCTAGTTCGGCTAGGAGAACCTCTGTATTAGAGAATATGTGAAGATTAGCCAAACATCGCAAATGTGATAATGAAATTGTACATAATATGAAACGTTTAATGTTTAATTTTTTGTTTTAATAAATACGGCCGCGGGAGGGTCACTCCCTCCCACATCCAAAAACTTTGAAGAACTGTTTCCGGTTTCCCTTCTTTTGGGGATCGTGTTGAGAGGGGGTGGCGGGTATCTCAGCCATATAGATGCTGTCGCACTCAAACCTTTTGATCCTAACAAGAAATCCATCATTGTTGTTGATGCTAGTGCATATGGTTTAGGTGCGGTTTTGATGCAAGGCAAGGACAAATCGGAATGGGTAGTAGCTTTTGCTTCCCGTACTTTGAAGGGCGCTGAACCGTCGTACTCTGTTATTGAAAAAGAAGCTCTTGCTTGTTTCTGGGGTGTAAATTACTTTAGAAACTATGTATGGGGCACTAATTTTGAGTTAAGAACTGACCACAAACCTCTTGTTGATATATTTTCAACCAAAGGTGCCGGGAAAGCTACTCCCAGAATTGCGAAGTGGATTTATAAACTACAAGAGTATGATTTTTCTATGAAGTATGTACCAGGCATTAAAAATGTTAATGCGGATTGTTTATCCCGTCTTCCTATCTGTAGTGAAGATTCCACGCCTGACCAAGATGAGGAATGGTCAGTAGCTTCCATTCAAGAGGTGTGTAGTGGTGTCATTGATGAAATAGAATGGAAAAAAGCGGTCGAAGATGACCATATTTTGAAGGAGGTAATTGTACGATTAACTTCACCATGCAAAAATTTCTCATGGAGCGATTGTGAGCTATCTGAATATAAAACTGTGTGGCCGGAACTTTCTTATAACATAGAAACAGGAATAGTCAGAAGGGCAGATAAACTTGTCGTACCATCTAGTTTACGTGATAGATTGCTTGATCTTGTTCATGTAGGACATTCGGGAATGTCCGGAATGAAAAGAAGGTGCCGTTGTGATTTTTGGTGGCCTGGTATGGATAAAGATGTGGAAAGACGTGTCAGAAATTGTCCTGCATGCACATGTAGTGATAAATCTCATGTTTCTCAAGAATCCCAGATCAGTTCTGTTACATTTCCTGATAAACCATGGCAGAGATTAGCAATGGACATTTGTGGTCCGTTCAGTTTTGGCAACATTGTTGGGAAATTCGCCATTGTTTTAATGGATTATTATAGCAAGTGGCCTGAAGTGGCGTTTGTGAAGGAGATTAAAGCTTCTAGTATTGTCAATTTTTGTGATGAACTATTTCACAGAGAAGGTTTTCCAGAGACCATCACCACTGATAATGGTCCACAATTTGTAGCCAATGAATTTGAAGCTTACTTACGTTCTTGTGGTGTGAAACACATAACCACAGCTGTTTATTGCCCTAGAGAAAACGGTATGGTTGAGAGATTCAACCGAGTGTTGAAGGAATGTTTACAATTAGCTGCGTTTGAGGGTGCTGATTGCAAACTTGCTGTCAAAGATATGATTTGGAGCTACCGCAATACTCCACATTCTGCAACTTTGATATCACCTTTCCACCGTCTTAAAGGCCGTTCTGCTGGTAATAAGGTAACCCCTGCTTGGATGCTTAATGCCTCTAGCCCTGTTCTTAAAAAGAGTCTAGGTGACAGAATGCGTGTGTATCAACAGAAATATGTGGATAGGCACAACAGTAGAATTAAGAGGATGGAGAGACCTTTTCTTATTGGCGATATTGTGAGATCATCCCGTTTTGGTTTGTCTAAGGATGGTTCTTCTAAATGGTCTCATCCAAAAAGGGTGTTGAGAGTTATGGGAAATTGTGTTCTGTTGGATGATGGTCGCA
The DNA here is from genome assembly GCF_964263255.1 of Lissotriton vulgaris. Taxonomy (NCBI): domain Eukaryota; kingdom Metazoa; phylum Chordata; class Amphibia; order Caudata; family Salamandridae; genus Lissotriton; species Lissotriton vulgaris. Next base: position 1,033,571,225 of record NC_141689.1, read on the forward strand.
AGTGGAATTTGTGTAATGTTGTTTTGTGCAATGAATTAGAACGTAAGTTATGGTTAAATAGAAACTGTGATGTTTCCCCATCCAAACCCAACCCAGAGGATTTCCCTACAACCAAATCCAATTCAAATGTGGTACCACCCAGTGTTCCCATTTTACCAACCGTGTCTACTGAAACTTCTTCTTCTCCTTGTTCAAGGAGATTATCTGGGAGGATTATTGTAAAGCCCGTTAAGCTCAATGATTATATGTTGTAACTATTACGCTGTTACTTTTGTCCTGAATATGTGTTTCAAATTTCTTTATTTTTTTTAATTTTTTTTATTTTTATTTTTTTTTAAATTTCTTAGAAGGGAAGATGTGTTACATTATTCTCGCTATGTCTCTTTAAAGTTTGGAATGTCAATACACCTGTAATTCTGGTCAGAATGTTTCATGGTTACTTCATGTTTAGCTTTCGATCTGCACGCATTCCTGAGACATCTTCCTTCAATAAATCCTTTTGAAGATAACACAATCTCCGTGTTTTTATACATTTTAAAAGTGTCGGCTGGTCATTTGCTTTTGAAGTTATCTTTCAACAAAGGAAGGTCAAATACAATCCTTTGAAGAAGAAAAAGACTTTCTATCGTGTCCACTTTGTTCAATTTACTACCTATTGTGTTCTTTTGATTAAGCATGATACATGTATACACCTCGCTTAACGTGTGCACAGGATTCTTGTCATAACCTGGGAAAGAATGACTGCATCAGCACCCATGACATTGCCAGTTATGTAGAAGCTTTCTCGCAAAAGCAGAAACCCTCTTGTTTAAAAGAACACCCTTCCCATCTGTTGGTTTAAGGTGATCATAGCCAGGTTATGATTTGCTGCAGGAAACACCACTACGCATTTTCAGATACTGATGAAATGAGTGGAATGCCATTGACATAGAGCATCCATCGCCCTATAACTTATCTCTGGGAGTCATGGGCCCATATACTTCTGAGACCAACAGAGTATGTAGATGATTTTTGGGAACCATCCTTGTAAATACAGCCATTTTTTTATATATCTGGAACAACCACTTAACTGGTGCAATAAATCAACTCCCACAATACAAAAATACATGTTATTATTTGTGGCTCAGTATACAACTGATCTGGGAGCATGATCGCATGTCAGCAACACTATGATACAGTGATTCTAGGAGTTCACGGTGTCAGCTCTGTATCTCAGGGCTTTCCTCAAAATGGGCACTTGGTAAGAAGGATCCTTCCTTCCACCTAGACGACATGGATCATATATTTAGTCGTGTGGGGAAACAGTTTATAACGCTGTCAATACCACATGGGTAGGTAACAACGCGCATGGTACACCGTCCACGTTGTTACCACGCATGGCATCGCAAGTCAATTCTATGACTTGCGCTAGATGGCAAGTAACACATTCCCTACTGTTTCGCTAACTGCAGTAGGAATACCTAAGTCCAGCGCGCCATCTAGTGCAATTTGAAGAAACGACTTGCGATGTAAAGCCATGCTTGGTACAAAGTGGACGATGTAACGTCCGCATTGTAACAAGCAGAAAAAAGATCAGCATTCAAGTAGAGAATCCTATCAATATCATGCATTTCGGGAGAGAAGATTCGGAGTGGAATACAGGGTGAGGTGATCTGGAATGAACTTTTCCCTAAGACAAAATGCATTTGAATAGCGTGCAATACACAAAATTCAGTCATTTTGACTTGCACACACCTTATAAAAACAGCCCAAAACCATTTGTGATCAAAATATTCCATAGCTAGTATCACAAAAATATGGCAAGCTTGCAGAGGTGTTTTTACTGTACAGAGTTTGAGCATTTGCAAAGTAACAAGCTATGACCCATCAGCTTTATTATCCATAGCAAAGTCGTTGACCCTCACTTAAGGTTTGTATGGGTTTGGCTTCCAAAACTGGTGAGCAGAGGAGGCCCCACTTCTATAATCTCGACCATACTCGGCCCAATATATTGGGCTTTTCCCCATGGCCAGTGGAGTGCATTCCAGCACCCAGTAGGAGCCATTTTGGTGCTAAAAACCAACACTGGCTGGTCCGCTGTGCAATGCGGGCTAGCCTGCATTTGTCTCCCAAAGACAAATCCCCCGAAGTGGAGCTTGTTTTTGGGGGGAAAAAAACGTCCCAGACACACTGGGAGTTTTCTTCCTGTATTAAGTGAATTTTTTTAATTTTTCCTGCTCAGGACCACTATGCTATGAATGACACTTGCGATGAAGGAACAGACGATAGCTCCACTCTTGCTAACTGCACTCTTCCTCTACCTCTAAATATTATTATTATTATTATGTTTCTTATATAGCGCCTGAATCGACCCCCGAAGGGGTATCTCCGCGCTTGCCTTGGGAACCCGTCCTGGCTTTTCCCAGTGAGATACCCCTACAGGGCATCCCCAAGGTGAAAGCCAGGCATCCCGCCGCGGGGGGGGCCGTTGTGGAGATTAAGCAAGCTTAATGCCCAGAGTTGCAGAGTGTGAACCCATGATTAGGTCAGGCACCGAAGCGAGAATTATCGAGTCCATGGACATTTGAGCTCAAGACCCTGCCGCGTCGGGAATTGAACCCTGGTCCCGGGTCTGACCTCTGCTTCAGGGTCTGCCTGCTCTAACCAGTGAGCCACACTTCTCCACCAATATGAATGGATAACTGAGAGATGAACAGGCAGCAATGTTACCGTCCATTTATGACTATTGTTCCTTTACTGCCCATTACTAAATAAGGCAATTTATTCCTATGTTGTTTTCTAAGGTTAATTATTTCTTGGGATTCACTTACAATATGTGCAAGAATCTATATTTATCACATATTTCTAAATAGACCCTACGTTTAAGGGTGTGGGTGTCACGTTGCATATGATATATCGCAAGACAAATATATCGCATCTACTATGGAAAAAGTAAATGTAGACTCAAGCAAAAGAAATGTATACTTGCGTGGACAATTTATTGATAGACAATGCAGTCAATGCTATATTTTGTTAATCAATATTGTTGAATCAATATAGTGACATACAACTGATGGTTAGACCACCAGCGGATAGTCTGCCAGTTTATGGTTATGGTTGTGGTATGTATGTATGTATGTATGAATGTATGTATTTATGCATTTATGTATGTGGTATTTGTTAGAAACCAGCCAGCTACTGTTCAGGATAAAATACAATGATACTTTCAACTTGTGGTTGGAGGTGTAGCTGGTTTCTAAGAGTGAAAGGGGGCTGTTCCTGCATAGTTATGTAGTGTTCTGTAAGGCAGTGTGTCTTCAGCTGCTTTCTAAACTGGAGTTGGGTTGGATCATGGAGATGGATATGGTATGTTGTTCCAGATGCTTGGTGCTTAGATGTTCATAGATGGAGAAGACCTTTTCCCTTGCCGCTGAAGTGTTGTGATGGATATATGATGTTACAACGCATACTGCAACAACGCATACCGTTACAACGCATCTTTTACAACGCGAATACTGTTACAACTCATGTATTTACAACGCATTTTTTTACAACGCAGGTACCTTTACAACGCATACCATTACAACGTAAGTATTGGTAAGTATATATTAATATTAATATTATAATTGTAAATTTATTTTCAAAAATATAATTTAATGTAATTTAATTTTTTTTAATTTCAATTAATTAATTTAATTTAAATTTAATTTTAATTTATTTTTACCCTGTACCCCCCAAAATCAAAACCTACCCTCAACCCCAAAAATACCCCTTTACCCAAAAAGTCAAAACTAACCCTGAACCCCAAAATACCCCTTTACCCAAAAACTAAAAACTGACCCTGAACCCCAAAAATACCCCTTTACCCAAAAACTAACAACTGACCCTGAACCCTAAAAATAACCCTTTACCCAAAAACTAAAAACTGACCCTGAACCCTAAAAATACCCCTATACCCAAAAACTAAAAACTGACCCTGAACCCTAAAAATACCCCTTTACCCAAAAACTGAAAACTGACCCTGAACCCTAAAAATACCCCTTTACCCAAAAACCCCAAACTGACCCTGAACCCTAAAAATACCCCTTTACCCAAAAACTGAAAACTGACCCTGAACCCTAAAAATACCCCTTTACCCAAAAACCCAAAACTGACCCTAAACCCTAAAAATACCCCTTTACCCAAAAACCCAAAACTGACCCTAAACCCTAAAAATACCCCTTTACCCAAAAACCCAAAACTGACCCTAAACCCTAAAAATACCCCTTTACCCAAAAACCCAAAACTGACACTAAACCCTAAAAATACCCCTTTACCTCAAAACCCAAAACTGACCCTAAACCTTAAAAATACCCCTTTACCCAAAAACCCAAAACTGACCCTGAACCCTAAAAATACCCCTTTACCCAAAAACCCAAACCTGACCCTAAACCCTAAAAATACCCCTTTACCCAAAAACCCAAAACTGACCCTGAACCCTAAAAATACCCCTTTACCCAAAAACCCAAAACTGGCCCTAAACCCTAAAAATACCCCTTTACCCAAAAACTAAAAACTGACCCTGAACCCTAAAAATACCCCTTTACCCAATAACCCAAAACTGACCCTAAACCCTAAAAATACCCCTTTAACCAAAAACTTAAAACAGACCCTAAACCCTAAAAATACCCCTTTACCCCAAACATATAACATTTAAAATATAATTATATACTTACCAATACTTACGTTGTAATGGTATGCGTTGTAAAGGTACCTGCGTTGTAAAAAAATGTGTTGTAAAAACATGAGTTGTAACAGTATTCGCGTTGTAAAAGATGCGTTGTAACGGTACTGCGTTGTAAAAAATGCGTTGTAACAGGTGTATACCGTTGTGAGCCACTATATATAGGAATAGCTCCTGGCATCTTGAATTTGATAGTATGCTGTACCCTGTCCCTAAACCATGTCAAGCTAAGAAAGAGTCACTGGGGCTCAAGTCTACCTCTGTAATGCTGCCTGTAAGACTGGCGTTTGGCGTGACTTCTTTAAAAGATATTGCCTTGACTGCATGCCTAACTGATTAGTGAAGGCGAACAGAGGTATAGTTCCCTCACTGGTTTAAAGATTCCTTACTGAATCATTAACAGCTCATAGCTGGGATTAGAAAGGAATAGAAAGGATTTTTCATCTCGTTAAAATGTAATTTACATGGTGGTAGCTGTCAATATTGGATTCTGTAATTAGGTTTGAAGGCCAAACTGTGGTAGCTTTTGGAACTGATTGTATATGTGTCCAATTCAACTTCAACTGTCCATGATGAAACAATAGGAAATAGTTGAAGGTCCTCAAGCCTGCATCAGGTGGGTTCCTGAAGGTACCATATACAGTAATTTAGTGGCGATGGGATTAACAATTCTCATGGTTATAACTGCATCTGGAATAACCTAATGGTGAAAGGAAGGATACCTTTACCACTATAATTGTGATGCGTCATTTCACATGTGGTTGATCTGCCAGGACCTACTGCAGGTAGGGTAGCAGGCCACAAAAATATTTTCTCAGGTAGAATATGCATGAATGTAAACATCTATTATTTCGTTGAGATCAATGGACGTGTGTAGGACGTGCAAGCTAGGCAGCTATCTTAACATCCATTACAAATAGTCGTAATTAGTGAATGGTAGTACAGATTAGTGTAATGTATTTGATCTGGTAAGTATGGGGTTTTACGGAATATGTTCATAAATCTATGCAAACAGGTACTATAATTGTAACTATATTTAGCTGTCTTTCAGAAAAAAAGTATTTAGTTGAATAAGTTTACAAATCAACAACTACTGATTCAGCCTTACCGAATGGTAGTGTCATGTACTACTTACTGTACATGTTCACTTGGCTCGCCCACTCAGTCTAGCAACCAGTTCCGCTTACACTCTCTGAAAGAGTCAGTGAGTCTGCATGAGTGTGAGTGAATGCACTGGTGTGGGTGGTGGTCAGTGCCCGGGGCAAGGCAAGTATCCTTCCACTTTTCTTTTTAAATGTTGCACCCCCTATTAAAATGTTGCGCCCCTTAAAATGCCCCAAAGAATTTTGCGCCACGAGGCAACCTCCCCTGTGCCCAGCCCATGCCATGCCACTGTTTTGCAAGGGCTTCACCTGCTAAACCAAATGGGGGCAGGGGGCATCCCTGGACCATTCCTCTTCCCAATTCCTTCTCTCTACCTGAGAATGCTGAGAAGGTTGTGACTTTTGTAACCGGGAAACCATACAGCATCCTTACCAGTTTTTGTTAGCATTTTAGGGACAAGCCAAAGATGTTTTAAATGTGTAAGTCAGTTCTGCATCTATCAGAGCATTCCATTAGCAACTTCATAAGACTGTGGGGCCTTCTCCGTAAGCTGTCATTTTCCCGTGTCTGTTCCAACCATGACGGAAAAGAGTTCGCACTTTCGAACAATAACAAAGTGCAAAAAAAGCATCAGCCTCGACCAAAAACTAATTTCCTACCAATAGTAAGTGATAAGAAAGCTGCAACTGTTACTACTTTTTTTTCAAGCTCGTCTTCATGAAAATATCTGGAGCCGCGTCATCTCCTCTGCAGACATATCCTAGGAAATCTGAATTGGGGCAGGCGATTGTAATCCAAGAGCAAACGCTGTCCATCTCACAGCTCACCACTGCTGGCGTCTGAAGAAAAGCCTGTGTTGCATCACCATTTGTCCTGCCCCCAGACCCTCCCGGGGCACCATCAACACAGATGTTAAATGTCCTGGGAGACGACACGGAAAAACAGACATGGCATCTTGCCACACACATTAATTTGTCCAACAACTTTTCACTGCAAGGTATCATTTGCTGGAGGCAATATATGTGCCTACATGTTTTCTTTAAATTTGACTTTGTACGAATGTGTATGTGTATATATATATATATGATCCTAACTTGGGGACAGAGTGGGCCAATTTGGAAACACCCATACCTTGATGTAAGTGTGACTACAGGACGGTGTCCCCACTATGTCCCTGAGTTAGGATCATCATGGATGGGTATGCAAACAATGTGTGTCTATGAAAGGGCAAGTATTGCCACCAATAAGTCCCCTACCAGCTAATGATTAGACTAGAAGGGGACAATACTAGGACTTTTTTTAGGGATCTGTATCTGGACGAATGCCATCAACCCTACCAGTGGGCAATCTAGGGCAGAAACATGTTGAGTACAGCAGATAGGGTAAGGGTGACATTACTTTTCCCATATACCCGTATTCATTTCCTTTTTAATCCTGCCAAGTGGGATACAACATAAATGTCTTGAATACCCACTTAGACAGTTTTTGATTTTTCTCTGCAGTAGGGATCCCTACCTTTAAAATACTATCTTTTCATATTCTGTATTTTTCTTTGCGCTCCTCCCTGGACGTTGATCTGCATTAGGCTGTCGTAGCAGCCCTATGATGAAGCATGCCACTCATTGAGTAGGTGAGAGCTGTATTTACAACCCTTTAGGATTCCCAAAGAGACTCTTTACCTTTGGAGGTTACTCTGACACTATAATTTCCAGCCCCCTCTTATGGTCCGTTTATCTGTTTTTCTGTCTCTTTTTCCTTCTAACCAATGTGGGACCAGCCGGCCCACTTATAAAGTGGGGGATTGATTCTCGTTTGTATTATACCAAATTAGAGGTCCTTCACGTTTAGTGAGTTACATATCATTGATAATATCACTGCAACATTTGGAGAGAAATTATTGAAAAAGCATTTTGATGAGAAAACTGTGCTTAACAGGGGTATGAGTTAAGATACATTAGGACACGCGTTATAGTTACTTGAGATAACTATAACTATAACTGCTGAATTTGTATGGTTGTGTGTGTAAAATCCGAACCTAACTCTAAAGTCCCTTTAACCTTTGTTTTTTTCAGTGAATATACACATTTATATGTGTGTTTGATCTCAGTTGAGGTGTCATCAGTAATGTAATTTAACATTTCATGAATGATGTAATTTGTGAGGTCCTAAGCGGTCCATAGCGGAGGTGCAAGTTATAGTTAGCTCAGTAACCTACACATGGTGAATTTCAGTATCTTTTTGTTTTCTTTAAAGATTAGTATGTAGCTCATTTTAAAACCTAACTATAATGTCACTTTAAGCATTTGTTTTTTCTCAGTGAATGTCAAGTTTTTTTTTATCTACGCTAAGATATTTTTACAATGCCTAACTATACCAACAATTTAACTTTTATTTTTTCTTGAATTTATGTTTTTTATTTTAATGTAAAGTATCTAATTGATTAAATATAATGTCACCCTAGCCTTTGTTTTTTTATAGTGAATTTCTGGAGTTTTTTAATCATATTCAGCAAACTCACACACTGCGCACAACCTTTGTGTGCAGCGACAGGTTCGTCGCGGGACCTGGACTCTTGCATTTGGGAGGGAGAGTTGGGTGCAGGAACTGGATGGAGGTCAGGCCCTTTGCCATGTCACATGCGGGAGGCCAACTCCCCCTGCGAATCAGGTGGGGTTGGCCGCAGAACCTGGTCTCCAGCGATGTTCTCCACCCAACTCCTCCCACCCCACAGGCAGTATATATACATAAACACACACACACACTTGACAATTACACTTTGTAAGTGGCCCCCTCCAGTTTTATCTGTGGCTCAGTGTGAGTTCATTCCCCAAAAATCATTTCTACAGACACCACTATTCTGATAACGTTCGACTTGACTGACTGCCAGTTCAGAATAAAGCAGTTGCCTTTCTAATTCCCGTGCTCAGTATGTGGTCGATTTGAAAACAAAAGAAGCTTACATTTGCCGATATGTGAAAAGGGTATGACAGGAATTGAGTGAAACAGAGCTGCACAAGCTATATGAAAGACAGGGAAATCCCCTGGTAGTTTGAACACAGTAGGCTGTTGTTAGCGGTGAATGGAGGAAGGGATCATCAGCTATCCTCTTGGCAAACAAGCGTTAATTAATGCACTCAGGCCTAGATTCACTAAGATTTGCAGTGGCACCATATTCCCCAAATTGATGAAAAGCAACACAAAGTCTCCCATGGGTATTAACTATCCAGCGTAAAATGGACTCCTAAATGCCTTCTGTGAATACCGAAAGTCTTAAAGTTAGGTTTTTTCTCAGTTTAGGAGTAGTAAAGTTAGGAGTCCTAACTTTACTACTCCTAAACTGAGAAAAATCCTAACTTTAAGACTTTCGGTATTCACAGAAGGCATTTAGAAGTCCTAAAGTTAGGACTCCTAACTTCTGTGAATACCGAAGTGAGTAAGTGCCTTCTGTGAATACCAAAATTAGTAAGTGCCTTCTGTGAATACCAAAATGGTAGTAAGTTTAGGATTTTGTCTTAAGTTAGTTCTGTGACTAGGGCCCAAGTATTAGTTTAAAGAAAATGGTGTAAGGTGCTGCATTAGTACCAGCAATGTCACAAGTTACACATGTGTATACAGTACTCTTTAAAAAAATGTGAATCTAAAAAAATATTCCCTTGAATAGTCATAGGGAGCCAGCAAACACAATTCATCAAATCCTTCTGCCTTTTGCATGTTTATAGAACTTGTTGGTCAAACGAGTTGCACAAAAAGGGGCACAGCCAAGCAAGTAAAATATTTATGGTACATACACATTTGTTTCCTCAGTAGAGTAGAAAACTGGGCTTAAAGTAGAAGCCAGTATCACTAAGGTATTTCTTTTAAACAAACCTGAATTAGAAAAACTTACAAATTAAGAAATCAAATTGGCACATGTGATGTGTCTGCATAAAATTCCTATACACAGGCCAGTATGTCACAAGACATAATATGGATGTGGGGGATGGACCAGGTGGTGCCGCATATAAAGGCCTTTACTTTATCTTATCCACAAGCAAATCTGCAGAGTCCTGAACCTGTCTCAACCTCCTTAGCCTAGTGGGAGTCCTTGCCTGATTGATGAATCCTTCTGTTGAAGATTTCTTTGCAGCAGTCTTTACGTGGTGCGCATTTATGAACAAGAGGCTTTGTCTCTAAATGTTCGAGTGTGTTATAAGTTCCCAGTGAGCAAATTACCAATACATATATTTAAGGGCTAGATATGTAATATGCTCTATTCTCCATCACAAAAACTTTCAGGCCCATGCTGCAACTGTACTCTATGACCCCTGTGAACATGGGTGAGGGAGCCTCCTGATACCAATGGGCCCCTGTCTGCTAAGGTGACTCACAGAAGCTAATAGAAAAGCAGCAGAATTGTACGGACACTAGGGTCACAATGCTGTGGGTGGTAAAAGCATGACATTTTAATTCTGGGGCACTTGTAATGAGAGCCTTGCACTTGATTGTTGTCAAAGGACAACAATCCTATGTTCATTTAAAAGGACCATCCATTGAATGATGTCACAACAGGTTTCACAATGGTGGTGAATTTTAATCATGTAGGAATGGGTACAGACATTTTTTTTCTCTACACTAGATAGCCACCTTAGATACTTTTGTTGTATAAGTCATCCTTGGTAGTTAACCCTCTCTTGCTAGGTAAGCTTCTATTTAGTGGGGATTCCCCTGATGATATTCATCTTGTGTAGGTGATATTAGGTTCTACTCTCTGGCATAGCTGGCAATAGTTCAAAAGGTGCAATGGCATCAAGGCCCAGGGTGTGTCAAGACCTTAAAATGGTTGTCTTTTAAAACCCCTGGAGGATGATGAAAAAAAGTTTGTTGACTGCACTTGAACTTATGGCACCTGTTGCAGCGTAAAAACTGATCATTCTTTACACAGCATAAAACCCAATTATGACAATGAAACTCTAATGTGCACTTTGCACATATCTAAAGAAATAACACTGATACTGAGAAAAGTTGAAGTACCAGCACCCAAAGTGTGCTTGGATTTGTGGAAACATAAGGATTACTAGAATAATGAATTTAACATGTTTGTGTTGCACCTCAAAAGGCATTGAATTTCATACAAATGATGAGGATGTTGCTTTTAATGTAGCCCGACAGAGATCTGACATGACAATGTACCCTCTGTTGACGAGAGATTATTTGCCCATTGAATTGAGAGACACTGTGTTACCTAAAGTCTGGGACTTTTACGGGGAAAAATATCGAACTAAACAAAGGTGTTGAACCAGTCGGAATCACTGTCAAACCAAAGGCAAAATTTCCACGTATCCCACAATACCATTTGACCCCAGATACTAATGCTGATATCCTGTGATCGACTCAATGAAAGAGCAAGGGATCTTAAAGGAGATAATGGTGAGCCCATGTAACTCTATCATTATGGGCCTGTAGAAACCGAATGGCAAGGATCGTATTGTTCATGATTTACGAATGGTGACTGCCGTTGTTGTCCCATGTTGTCCTGTGGTGCCGAATCCAGCTGTGATATTGTTTCAGATTCCCTACAAGGCCGAAGAGTTTTCAGTCATTGACTTGTGCCAGGCTTTTTTCTCTATTCCTTTGCATGGGGAAAGTCAGTTGCTTTTTGCTTTCCGTTTTGGCAATCATGTTTTGGCATGATGCCAAGTCGCACAAGGGTATATGGAAAACCCCTCAATTTTTAACCAGATTCTCAAAAAGAATCTTGAGTCTCTGGTAATGCCAATCATTCAGTGCTATTACAGTATATTGACGAACTGCTGGTAGTGTCAAATACTAAGGAACCTTGTAAGAGGGATGCTATTGCACTTTTAAATAATCTGGCTGAAAATGGACATAAAGTATCCCCAACTAAGATACATTCTTGCCATACTGAAGTCCTGCACTTAGGACACTTCATTGAGAAAGGAACAAGGAGAGTGTCACAAGAATCTCTACGATTCCTCATATGAGTTCGCCAACTACCCAGAAGGAAGTCTGCTTGTCCCTAGGAATGGTGGGCTAAAGTCGACAATGGATTTGACATTTTTCTTTAATAGCAAAACCTCTTCCGAGGTTGACGCACTAAGACGTTTCTGATCTGGTACCTTGGATGACAGCTGTATGACTGCCTTCACTGAGCTTTGAGAATGCCTTTGTAGGGCACCAGTTCTGGGAATGCCTGATTATAGCAAGTGCTTTGTCTTGTTCTGTGGGGAAAGGGAAGGCTGCCCTCTTTTACTACTGACACAAATGCATGGAAATAGTTGCAGGCAAGTCGCCTATTTTGGCTACTCTTGGTCTTGTTGCTGCAGTTTTGCATCTGTTTGTGTGATTCTCGAACTGTGTGAAAGCATAGTCATGGAACATGCACTGACTTGGTTTGTACCCCATTCAGTGGAAATACTGTTGACCCATACTCGGACACAGTATCTAACTAATAATCGACTGACGAGGTAAAAACAAATACTTTTGGGCACTGAGAATTGAACCCATAAAAGGTACACAATTCTAAATCCATCCATTCTATTGTCACTGCCTGGAAATGATTCTGTCACTGATGAAGTTGAACATGATTGCTTGGATGTGAATGAATTGTGCACAAAGCCTACATGATGAACCTTTGACGTGATTCTGATCATGTTATTGTTTGTTGATGGTTCCTGTTTGTTAGAGAATGAAGGAGTTCTAAAGGCTGCTTATGCCATTTGTACAGTTTCAGGTGTTGTTGAAGCATCATGGTTGCAAGGAGTGTATTCAGCACAGTTTGCTGAATTGATTGCTTTGACATAGGCTTGCAGCATTTCAGAACAACTCAGGGTGACATTCTTAACCGATAGTCAGTATGGCTTTGGAGTCGTACGAGACTTCAGACAATTGTGGTCAAAGCGTGTCTTTGTGACTTCTTCCAGATCACCTGCACAAAATGGAGAATGTGCGAGGAACCTTTTGCAGTGCCTACAGTTGCCTGCCCAAATCGCAGTAGTTAAGTGCGTAGCTCATAGGCAAGGCACTGACTACATGACTGTTGGCAAAAAGATACGCTGACGAGATTGCCAAATATTGTGCATTTAATTTACCTACCTTTAATGGGGATTTGGTCAATGAAACATCAGACGTCAGACGTCACAAATTGCAACTTGTTGTTAACTGCTATAGACACCTGAGATGCGGTTAAGCGATTGCAGGAAGAAGTGGCAGAAGCTGAACCGTAAAGTTGGGTGCGAGCTGGATGCACCAAGAGGGAATGCGAAGTTTGGGTTTACACTGATGACAAACCTGGATTACCTGATAGTTTGTTATCACCTATGGCTAGACATTATCATAGTCCTGTACATGTAGGAAGAGATGCAATGATGTTCTTCTATCGACAGGTGTTGTTTAAGCCCAGATTCAGATTGATTGCTGAGAATCTTAGCCACCGATGTATGGTGGAAGAAAAACACAAGTTACAATGAGTTACAATGAGTCAAGTAGGGAGATTGGGAGGTCATTTTAACTGAATGCAATTAGACTTCATTGAGATGTCGCTTTGCAGTGGTTTAAGATATCTCTTGGTCATTGTTTGCATTTTCTCAAAATGGGTGGAAGCTTATCCAGCACGAAGAAATGACAGTCTCACAGTAGCTAAATTGGTGTTGAGGGAGTTGATTCCAAGGTTTGGATCTCCAACTTCTCTTGAGTCCGACCAAGGAACTAATTTCAACAATGAGGTCCTGAAAATGGTATGTACAGTATTATAAGTTGAGCAGATGCTCCATTACAGTTACCGTCCAGAGGCTTCTGGACTAGTGGAGCAGAATAATGGCACATTGAAATCCAGATTGGTGAAGGTGTGTGCTTTATTGTCTTTGTAGTGGCTCGATGTATTGGTTTTTGTGTTAATGAGTCTGAAAAGTATGCCAAACAGGAGGACAGGTTTGTTGCCCCATGAAGTAATTATGGGCAGAGTGATGAGCCAACCAGATGTTCCTGCAAATGCTCTTGTCTGTATTGCAGATTAATTAATATTGGACTACTGCAAAGGTTTGGCTGATGTGGTACTTTCTGGATCACGCTAGGTCGGAGAGGTTGCCGTTGGAGAGGGCCCTACCAGGTGATCTGGGTCAGAAACACTGCTGTGAAGTGTGGAGGTCTTCCGAATTATGTACACCCCTCCAATACTCACAAACTCCCATGTCCTCTTAATGATAAAATAGCACCTGTTCCCGATATGCATGTGGTTACAGTGAGACAGAGGGAGAAGGTTAGTAAAGCTGTTGGGGACCAGCAAGCACCGGGGACAGCACTCGATTGGCTAGAGGGGGATTTGACAGAGTCAACTATTGTCAGTACCGAAGAGTTCCAGCCAGTGGTATTGACTATGAGAAATACAGATCCTAATGAAGTATTCAGTGCAGCAAGAAAGCAAGTTTTACCTGGAAACCGTAAGCCCAGAACAAGTGAGTTACTGAGAAACTGCCTGTGGAAGGACGAGTACAATAAACCATTCTTGAAAGCTCCAAGCAGTCTGATCAGAGTGATGATGAGTCAACAGCTGTAAGGAGATCAAAAAGAGCGAGGGTACCCAGCCAGAAGTTCTCATCTCCTCAATGGCTTTATCTGGCAGAAAACAAATGGGAACAAGACGTATCTACCTTTTGCTTTAACAATACGAGTCCACCTGAACCTCCTTAACATGAACTTTGTTGTGTATTTGAATTTTAATCTTGGTTTACCACTTGAAGGTCTGGCACAATTTATCCTAAATATACTCATCAACAAAGTTTATCTGTGTATTTTTCCATACTTAACAGAACTATTGAACTGTGCTTTGGTAATTTTGTGCCAAACTTTGCTGAACTGCTCAAACCACATGCTGCTATTTTTTAATGTTTTTTAGTCAAACTGTCTGAATCGGGAACAGCCATGAAGTCTAACACTGAAATCTCTCTTAGATGCAAATGTGTATATGCAGGAATCCTTTCTGTTATTGCCTTGATATTAGTTGCATTGCTTATTATTTTAAACTTGTCACATTAATTACCCATAGGAGATTCTAAGCTTACAACTTCTTTCAAAACTGCCAAAACTAATAGCAATGATTCTATTTTTTTGAATAACAAGAATTTACCTCTTGATTTTCCGAAAACTGATCGTTCACTAAATGTCTTCACTAGTTTACTGAACGACTACATTGGCACAATGGATGCTAGTAATTGCTACTTATGTATTCAGTTACCTGCATCAGTTGCTGAAGGTGTTACCTACCATAGTTTACCATTAACATTTGGAATTTCTAGCAATGTATTGACTAGTTTGTTTTATGGCACTGATCATTTGCATTATTATTATTCAAATAAAGATCTGATCTTTTCTGAACTTCCTGTACTACCTGAGACTATGGCTATCTGTTTAGACCAACTCAATCCTTAGACATGGCTTATGCACAGAGAAATAACCTAATATGTAAACTAGAGAAAGCTGAAAAGAAATTCATAGATTTAGTAGAAAGTAGACAAAATAATGCGCCATTAAAACTATTCTACTTTTTAAATTAACTCTTTGGAACTTATCCGAAGAAGAACATAAAATAGCATAAGGAATGGGTACATTATCTTTAGACAGGCACCATAAAAGAAAGCTTTGTGTGTGTATATATAGAAAAAGGTCAAACAATAATACAAAATGTGTAGGTTTTAGGGAATCTGAACATGCATTTGATGGCTATTAGAACTGGTGAAGATATTTAAAAGGAGTCAATCCTATTTTTCCTGGAGTGTATTATATTTGTAGGAAGAATGCTTTTTATACATTGCCGAAAAGATGGTAAGGAAGTTGTAACGTGGGAATTGATTTTCCAAAAATATATTGTGAAACAAATTGAGGAAGAATTAAAAGAGCAGAACAGGAGAATACAGATGGGTGTGAGTGTAAATGAGATAGTGGGTGATATTTTTGGAGCTCTAATACCTTATGTAGGAGTAGCATTAAACTCACTTAAAATTAGAAAACATTCTATTATTGACAAATTAGCCCCCAGTAAAACTGGAGTATTTTCTGTTTTGATATTCAAATTATTTCAATAAGATCAATGGTGATGTAAAACCGGCTTGCCCTAGACATCCCTCTTGCAAAGGAGGGCAAAGTCTGTTGGTTGTTAAAGGTTCAACAATGTTATACCTACATACTGGATAAGAGTAGAGATTTAGAAATCTACATTAAAAATATTACAGATTTAAACATAGACTTGAAATAAAGCTAATTTTGTTGTGCGCACTGCATCGCATTTGGGGATGCAGTGCAGGCAACAAAATGTGTTTTATTAATGTATATGTTTACTTACCTGTAAAGCTCAGTAATCCATAGATTTGCTACCCCCCACCCTGCCCCTCCCCACGTCACCGCCCAGCAAGGACACCCATTACCGACCACGGCTGCTGCTTTCGTCTCTGAGGTCAGAACTCCCATCTGGAGTGCAACTCCTGCAGAGAGCCTCTTCCATCTGCCTCTACGCTCAGTAGTTACGCAAACGGTAATTACGGTTATGCATTCTTCCTTTGTGTCATTCGCTGTCTCACACTTTCTCTCTTGAGCAGTCAATTTGCATAGACACTATCATCATTGAGCAACACCCCATCTATGCTCATAGTTCACAGACAACACTCAGTAGACAATAATGTACAGCCACACGGCATCTTTATTTATTTATGCGATTTTATATAGCGCGGACTTTACCCGAAGGTGTCGAAGCGCTTCACAATAGGAACAGAACTGATACATGAGAACATTACAAGTTAACAAATTACAAAAGCAAACGTTACATTACATGAGGCAAAAGTGACAATTGTGAGCAAACAAAATACAAAAGGTAGCAAACGGTGCATTACAGGAGGAAAAAGTGACATGTGTGCAAGTTACAAAAGAGTACAAAGTACAAGTAGAGGTATAATACTGCAATAAATGGAGGACACTCAAACACAAGAACAAACGTTACGTAGGCAATGGTGGCACTTGTGCAAGTATCGAAAGCAAACAAAATGTAAGAGATAGCAAACAGTGTGTTACAAGAGGAAAGTGACATGTGCATGTTACAAAAGAGTACCAAACACAGGTAAAAGGGTAATACTGCAAAAAATGGCAGACTCTCAAACCACAAGAACACACTGGGAAGGCACTTCCATAGTCATGGAGGTTAGAAATGTTCTATAATAAAAGGTCTTCCTTCAGATAATAGAGAGGGCATGAATTAAATTTGGAAGTGTCTTTGAAGGAGGAGAACTTTGAGGTCAGCTTTGAAGGCCTGGGAGGAGGAGGTGGTCCGGAGCTGAGGCGGAAGAGAGTTCCAGATTCTCACTGCGTTGCCTGAAAAGCATTGGGTCATCGATCTTTCCTTCTTGAAAGTGGGAGGTTCAAGCAATAGATTTCCCGCATTTGGTGATGGTCTAGAGCCTCCGGAGAGTTTCAGTTCATTCGCCAGGTAGCGGGGAGAGGAGGAGTACAAGACTTTGTGGGTGATGCAGGCAGTCTTGTAGATAGATCTTGCCTCAATGGGAAGCCAGCGGAGGGTGAATAACATGGGTGTGATGTGGTTGCTTCTTTTGGCCCCATTAAAGAAACGAGCTGCTGAATGGAGAACAGACTTAAGGGGGGACAGGTGGGATTTGGAGAGGCCAGTAAGAAGAGAATTGCAGTAGTCCAGTCTGGAGAGGACCAGCGATTGGACCAGGGTTTTAAGGTCATGCTCCGGGAAGAAGCGACGAATCCCCCAAAGAAGGCGCAGTTGGTATCGAGCAGACTTTGCAATTGAATTAATGTGGGAGAGTAGATTGAGTTTTGTGTCAGGTATGACACCAAGGGATGTTGCACTTTTGACAATGATGGATTTATTGTTCAGTAGATTCATCTGGTCCATCCATAATTGATCCGGGGGAGGAGAAAGTGAGGATGAGAGGAGGAGGAGGAATTCAGTTTTGGAGGGATTCAGAATCAGTTGATGTGTTGACATCCAGTTTTTGAATGGAGTCCAGAGTAGATCTTAGGACGGATAGATCGTGAGTGGAGGCAACCTTGAGATAGATTCTGCGTAGAGATGATAGTGGACCCGGATTTACTTAGGAGATTTCCAAGTGATTCCAAATAGAGATTGAACAATGTGGGTGCAAGTATAGACTCTTGCGGAGCACCTTGACCCACCGCCAAAGGGGATGAAAGACTATCCGCTATATTGATCATTTGGGATCTATCAGAGAGGAAGGAAGCAAACCATTTAAGCACAGTGCCCTCCATGCCCATTCTCTGTTGAAGAGTGTTGAGGAGGGTTTTGTGATTGACAGTGTCAAAGGCTGCAGAAAGGTCGAGAATTAGAAGACAAGACCCCGACGAATCGAGTATCTGCAGCGTGTCATCAATCACTTGCAGCAGGGCTGCTTCAGTGCTGCAGTTTTGGATGAAGCCGGACTGAAAATTGTCAAGAAGATCATTGTCCTTGATATGATGAGAGAGTTGTTTCGCAACACATCTTTCTGTGATCTTCGCAAGAAAGGGTAGGTTAGTGATGGGGCGGAAGTTGTTGAGGTCATTCGCATCAGCAATGGGTTTTTTAAGCATAGGGGATACCTGAGCAGTTTTGAAGGAAACAAGAAGGGAGCCTTGACAGAGGGAGAGGTTGACCAGAGTGGTCCAATAGGGAAGAGAATGGGTATAGAAGTCCATGGCTATGGCACTAGGGATGGGGTCGAGAGAATGGTTGGAGGTCTTTGTTTTGAGGATGCACTTGAGGAGGACATCTTCAGAGATGGGGTCGAAGTTCTGCCAAATGGCTAGTGATTTACGCTCCTCTGGAGGGGTAGGTTGAGCGACCTGATCCACAAGTGATTTCACTTTTTCGTCAAAGAATACAGAAAATCTGCTGCTTTCTTTGTAGAATCCTCCAAATTAGATGTTGGGGGAGAGCAGTTAGTATTCTTGATGAGATCAAATAGTTTTTTGGGTCTATTTTTGACTGAGTCAAGGAGGGTTCTGAAGTGTGATGCTTTCCCAAGGAATATGTGCTTGTGGTACTTGGATCTTGCTGAACGAAGCGTGGCCAAATTATCGGTGGAGGGCACTTGCCTCCATTGTTTCTCCAGGAGTCTTAGGTGCTTCCTTTCTTCATAGAGGGATTTGTTGAACCAAGGTACTTAGGGAATGGGCCTTTCTTTTTGCTTTGGAGAGGAGCGACGTTATTGATTTCGACTGCAAGGACTGAGAGGCATTGGGAGGTGAGATCGTCACAATCTAGGTTCGGGTCTAGCCTTGAAGTGACAGCAAAGCTGATTCACAGAGGGAAACGGTGTCAATATTTTTAGTGTCACGGAACAAGGAGGTAGCCCTCTTAGGTTGGCCAAGAGTTATAGAGTGTGCTAAGTGAAGAGAGAATGGGATGAGGAGGTGGTCAGACCAGTCTACGTGAATAGGGGTAGAGATAGAAAGCATGCCTGCTTTAGAAATAACAAGGTCCAGGATTGAGCCCTTAGAGTGTGTTGATTCTGTGCAGTGTTGGATAAGATCGTTTGTAGAGAGGAAGGTGGGCAGCAAGTTCGCGGAAGAGTCTTGCCGAGAGCTCCAGTAGAGATTGAAGTCTCCCACGAAGGTCTGATTGTCAATTTGCGAGTATTGGTCGCTGATGAAGTCAGTGAGTTCCTCCATAAACGAAGGGCCGCTGCCAGGAGGGCGGTAAATGGAATGGAATCTGAGGGGTGAGCGGTGGTGTAGTTGAAGCTCAAGAGATAGACATTCAAAAGTGCGGAAGGGGCTGATGGGAGAAGCCTTAAGTTGAAGGGAGTTTCTAAAGATGACTGCAACACCTCCCCCAACTTTGATAGGTCTGTCATTCCTAAAAATAGAATAGCCTGTGGGTAATAGGAGATCAAACATGACCCATGGTACATGCACACATAAACCCATTCAGCATATTCATCGGACATGGCACCCTTACAAGGAAATAGCGTTCTCAATACACATTTGCTCATATACGGAGATGTATAAATGTTCAGCAAAGCAGTTCAGTACAGGACAAAAATATATTGCTTCTCGCAGCATCATATAATAGACCCCATGTGGTCCTCTGAGTAACAATCAAAACTTAAAGCATTTAGGCCTTGGAACAACCCACTGAAAGGAGGCTAAGGAGCCAAAATTATCTCCAAAAACATTAGAGTGCAGTAAGTTGACATAAGTAAACATAGTTAAGCAAAAACCAAAAGAAACAGAACATTCCCAGCACTGCGGGTATAAATTGTTTTATATGCAGAAAAATATTTTCATTTATTTAAAAAACAGGATCTGCTGTGTTTGTTCTGGAACACCCCTTACTTACCCTGAGACTATGAGCAGAGGAGTGTTTTGTGATCTTTAACTCTGCATTTCCAGAAAAAGACTTAAGCCTTTTAAACCAATCCACCGGTTTCTCTTTGGTAACTTCAAATATTGCATTAGGTGATCTAGATGTTTGATTTGTGTCAAAAGAGAGAGCAGTGCGTTGTAGAAATAGAAACATCTTTAGTCCTGTGGCACACAAGTTGATTTATAAAGCTTGTCAACAAAAAATAGGACGCTCCGGTGGGGGACAACGTTTCTCCATTTTAAATTCCCCTTGGTATTTCAGAATATCCCAAGTTGCGAGGCAGATTACAAAAAAAACGTAGTGAAAAGCGATGTTATTTGGAAATTCGATACATTCTGTTAACCACGTCCTGTTTTGTCACGTACATTTTTACATAGTGTATTATATTGTATTTGCATTTATATAGCGCTTACTGCCCTTGACGAGGCTTCAAAGCATTTTATGGCGAGTAGCACGCTACTCCGGAACCCATAAAGGATTAGTGGTGAATTAGCATAGTGAAATATGAAATTAATCCGAGCTGAAAATGGATCAGTTTGTTATTTGGATTCAGAAGTGCAGTGGAGTGATAGAAGAGGGAAAAGGTTTGCATTTATATAGTGCTTACTACCCCTGATGAGGTGTTGAAGCGCTGTTAGGCGAGTAGCATGCTACTCTGGAAAAGTGCTTGAAATGGAAAGGTATAAGTGCAGGTACTCTACCATTGTACCTGCTTGTTTCTGAGAAGTGCCGGTACTCTTCCTCTCAAAATAAAAACATGTGGGTACTCAGTTCCGGCCCATTTAAAGCACTGTTCTGGAACCAAAAAAAGAATTAAGAAGTAGAAAACACATTATCCTAGTTTGTTTTTAAAATGGCCGACTTTTATTGTGGTTTCATCCGGAAATCAATTGTTAGTCCCCTCGTACACCTAAACTCGTAATAGTGGCGCGTACCTCTTCCTAACATAATTGTTAGCTCGCATGCGACTACGATAGGTCAGTGGGTTTAACGCTTGGTGTTGAGATCTGCATGCGATCAGCGGGTTCCATACTGGCAAGGACGCTTCATCCTTCCAAGGTCACTAATATTAGTGAAGATTTCAATTGGGAAATAATAATCGAATATAAAAATTTGTATTATACTGGCACATGTCTTTTTATGAGATGAAAATATGATCTGTGTGAATAATTGGATGGGAGGTGAACATCAGAGAAAGAAAACTGGCTGAGTCAAAAATGTTAGAACAAGAGGAACAAGGTAGGAAATAAAATATTGGTTGCACCAAAATAGTTCAGTGAGTAACCTGGAATGGGCAATGTAAAAAAATCTTCAGCGATTCTAATGTTTTTAGACACTGAAATTGAACGAAGAGCCCAAGTGTGAAGAAGGAAGATTTAAGGGAGACTGGTAGCAGTCTAATTCCCACTCTAGAATTCATACAATATATGGGAAATTATAAGGCCCTCACACAGGTTCTGCGCTTGCAGCTCAGTTATTCATAACCTGACCTGCATTTCTTAGAAAGCAAGCAGTTCCCAGTTGTGCCTTTTAGCAGCCGCAGCCCGTGCATATAAGAGCGGTGAGGCCAGGTTGGGGGGGGGGTTCGATAGACGTCCACAGGGGAAAATTTAATAAATAATTAATTTTCCTCGTCGTCGTCTGTCGAAATCCCCACCAACCGACCACTCTTACCTACACAGGCCAGGGCTGCTTTTTAGGTCTCGCCTACGCAGCGCGCATGTGCTGAATAGAAGGACCTTTAGCTGTCGCTCTGGTCATTTTCAAGCACTGCACTTGTGCTTGTGGCAGCATCCACGTTGCGGGAGCGAGCAGGGGCGCGCCACAAGCACACGTGCAGTGCTTGAAAAGTGAAGACTGCTTTCCCAAGTGCGCGCACTCGCCACTCGCGGACTCACCTTCTGCTCCCAACCACATCACCCTCTCCAGACATGCCACGATCGCTTTCACTTTCACAGCCGTGCAGTATATTTCACATGTGAAACCAGGAAAATACAGCAGCCACTGTTTTCGCTCTCAAATGAGCTTCTCAAACAGGAGCAGTTTATAGTATGGCGGGGAAAATAAAATCTGGTTTTAATGTTGGTTTTGTTAGGATTTTGGAAACAGTTATCCATTCAGAGGGAAGGTGGATCCTACTCTCTGACAGAGCACAAGTTACGCCAAAGGTAAACAAAGGCTCACAGTCTGGAGGTCGTGTAGCTGCTTGCCCGGGGTTCCCGCTGCACAGCTTGCATACCATCAGGGGAGCTGTCTGACTGCTAGCAGAAGCGGGTCACACTGTGTGAAAACCCATGTCTCTTTACCCCTTCTGGAATGCAGGGCTGCGCTTCACACACAGAATAGCAATACAGTAAGCCGGCCTTCCGAACACACTCTTATTTAACCCACTTGACTTCCTAGCAGCTTCCCAGCAAGCAACGCCGGCACTGCGGCTTTTGTTTGTGATCCTGCCTGGAAGGTGTAAAAACAAAATGTGATTGTGTAAAATGTTGCCTTTGTGTATCACCGAGGCTGGCCCACAGTGATTCCTCATATTTGTAAAGTGAAGTGCTGTGCAGTCTGCTCTGTACCAGTGTACACTCTAATTCTAGCCCGGGGATTACAGGACATAGATGTATTTTTTTAATAAGTATACCACGTGCATTTGATAAACAGCTGTGAAAGACACATATTGGGTCATTCTTAAAAAATCAAGCATCCCTGAGTTTGCGACCATATATGTCCTTTTAAAAAAGTTGACCGTATATGTCCTTTTCAAACAGTTCAAAGTGTTCTTCAAACTGTATTGTGCTGCACCAAATTTGCAAATTCATTTTGAGTCGGGCCTCTTCAGACTGAGTGGGTACAATATAGGTAGGTAGGCATGGGAGAGTGAAGGCAGACATCTTATTAAATCAAGTATACGTGTATATATACGCATTTAGGTACTAGATATATAGTACTGTTCACTGCACCCTTCCATGCTTTGCATGTGTTTATGTGTTCCTCTGTTCTCATTGCCCTCCCTTTCTCCTTTCTTTTTTTTAAGTTCAAGAAAATTTTATTTGATGATAATAAGAGAGAAAACCAGGTGTCAAAACAAAGTACAACATGGTAACAAGTGAAAAAATCTGAGCAGAATAAAATAATCATACAAATGTAAGCATTATAATCAAAGAAATCTGGGTGCAAAAGTGAGAAAGAAGGGAAAGGAGAAGAGAAAACACATTAATCATAAAATATGAAAAGCAGGAGAACGTTGGAAAAAATTGGTACAATAGAGGATAAGTGGAATGTATCGAGCAATTAAGGAGGTTTAGGAACTTCCTGTTGTGGAGGCGAAGGATGAAACAGGCGTTTACTACAGGAGTCCAGATACAGTGTGACAGGAGTCCACAAGTCCATGCGCTTTGTAGCCATACATGCCGGAAAAACATGAGCAGTATCGAGTCTATGATTATGGCATACATTAAACCACCATGCTTTGAAGGAAATCTTGGAAAAGTCTTTCCAGTTGACCGTTATTTGTTGGAAGGCTGCGGCAAGTAATAGGTCAATGATCTGGGGTTTTAGATCAACGTCATCCCAACAAGGGGAGAGGCTCCCCATAAAGATATGTGTGTGAGAAAAAGGAATGGAGGTGTGGAATATTAAATTAATTTGAGCCCAAACCTGCAGCCAAAAATTACGTACATGAGTGCAAAGAAATAACATATGAAATAAATTAGCTTGCGATGACGAACAAGACCAGCATGTGTGGGGAGTGTTAGGGAAGCGTTTGTGGAGGTCAGAGGGTGTGAAGAGAAGCCTATTGTAAATAAAGAACAGGGTCTGAGTGAGGGTTGCTGCTCTGGAAGATTTGCGGAGCTTGATCCAAATTTTGTCCCAAAAGGAAATCGACCAAGAGACAGACAGATCATGCTCCCAGGATTCTTCCACTTTAGATTTAGACCTGGGGGTCTCACCGGTGTGAAGATATTTGTAAATTGCAGCTGCTTTTGGTGCAGTACGTAAAAAGGAATGAAGTGTGGAAGTGGAGGTAGGTGAGGTAGGAGGTGAGCAGGGCTGAGAGAGGCTATTGTATTTTGTTAAGACTGCGTTTGTAAGCAAGTGGTATTTACCGGCAAAGGAGGCGGGTAAGTCATGGAGAGAGCGGAGGGTGTCAAAGGATAGGATGGAGGAGTGAGAAAAAAGTTGGGAGATCCATTGCAACCCTCGGGTATGCCAAGTTTTCCAGAAAAAGGGTCTGTCACGGATGAGTAAGGATGTATTATGCCATATAGGGGAGGAAAGGAAATCAGCGATGGTGTTAGGGGGTGCGTGAGTGGAAGAGAGGAGCAGTTTAGTGGTAAACTTATGGATCGGAGTAGAAATAGAGGTGGGTTTACGAGAAAAGGAGAGGTATTCAGCAAAGGTGAAGGGAGAGAGAAGGAGGCGTTCAAACTTGGCCCATAAAGGACATGGGGCGGTAGGGTCTTGTAGCCAAAAAGAGGCCTGCCTCAACTGGAACGCCTTGTGGTAAGCTGGAAAGTCTGGGAAGTTAGCCCCCCCTTCTGATTTAGGACGAATCAGACGTGCTAGGGACATTCGTGGTTTCTTTTTATTCCAAAGAAAGGAGATTAGAATGGAGTTAATCTTTTTGAAAAATTTGGAGGGTATAGGGACCGGGATATTGGAAAGGGTGTAGAGAACAAGGGGAGACAGCATCATTTTAATGGTATCCAGGCGACCCCACCAGGATAGGTAAAGGGGATGCCACTTAGATGTGAGATCCGTTAATTTTTGAATGCATTTGGATAAACACAGGGAAACAGTATCTGAAATGGTAGGGGTAACATGCAACCCTAGGTATTTGATATTGGAGGATTTCCAAGTGAAATTAGAGGCGGCAAAATCGGGTTGGAATGTGAATTTAGTCAAGGGGAGGACCTCACATTTATCATTATTGAGTTTGTAGCCAGATATTTGGGAATAAGCCTGGACTTCAGTAAGAAAGGAAGGAATGGAAACGGAAGGGTCAGAAATAAATAGCAAAATGTCATCCGCATAGGCGGCTAGTTTGATGTGGGAATCGGACAGTTGGAAACCATGAATGGAGGGATTTTGACGGAGCTTGGAGAGGAAGGGTTCCAGAGCCAAATTAAAAAGAAAGGGAGATAGGGGACAGCCTTGGCGAACCCCTCTTTTTAGGTCAAAAAAGGAAGATATCTGCCCGTTAGCACACACCGCTGCGCGTGGATTAGAGTAAAGTAGTGAAATTAAGGAAATAAAAACAGGACCAAAGCCAAACCAACGGAGGGTATGAAATAAATAAGTCCATTCAACCCTGTCAAAGGCTTTTTCGGCATCGAGGGCAATGGCCGCAAGGGGATAGGGTAATGGGCGAGATTTAGAGAGGATGTTAAAGAGAAGCCTGGTGTTGTCAGTGATAAAACGGCCTTTGACAAAGCCCGACTGTTCCTCACCCAAAAGGTCTGGGAGAAGAAGGTCGAGACGCGCTGCCAGAGATTTTGCAAAGATCTTATAGTCAATGTTGACCAAAGAAATTGGTCTGTAGTTCTTGCAGTGTTGAGGATCTTTGCCTTCCTTGGGTATGAGGCAAATATGGGCGTCAGAAAAAGAACCTGAGGAGGAACCCAAGGAGAGGAAGGTGCCAATAAGGGAATGGAGTCTTGGGATAAGGAGTTTTGAGAAGTGGAGGAAAAATTCTACTGTGAAGCCGTCCGGCCCAGGGGCCTTGTCTTTTTGGAGGGTTTGAAGCGCTTTAAGGAGTTCTTTTTGGGATATATCAAGTTCTAAGTGAGAGAGGTCAAGTGGAAAGTGAGATGGTTTTTGAATAGAGGAGAAAAAAGTGTCTAGAGCGTGGGAGGAAGGCTGAGTTTCAGAAGAGTATAAGGTCTTGTAGAAGGTAGAGAATTCGGTGAGGATGTCTGCGTCTGTGTGTTTGAGGTTTGAATTGGTGTCATAGATTGATTCAATGTTTAATTTATTATGTTTCACCTTAAGATAATTGGCTAAAATCTTGCCAGCCTTATTTTTGCCACCATAAAATTTGGCACTAGATTTTAACAAGTACAAGGATGCATCATCCGTAGATTTTTTGTTAAATTTCATCTTAGCGTTAACCAAGGCGGTTAAAGTTTGCTGTGAGCGGGAGGTGAAATAAGAATGCTCCAATTTCTTAATATCCAAAAGGATAGCCTTAGTAAAATCGCGAGCAGCTCTACGTTTTTTAGCAACGAATCCAATAATGAAATCTCTCGCCGCTGCTTTAAAGGCATCCCAAATAGTGTGTTTGGGGACAGGGGAATCATCATTTAGGGAGAAGAACTCATGAGAGAAGGAAGTGAAGGAGGTGGTAAATTTAGGGTCCAGGAGGAGAGAATTATTGAAACGCCAACGTTTAGGGCCCGTTGGTTTGGGTAGGATATCCAGTTGAACTAACGTAGGGGCATGGTCAGAAAGTAGAATTGGGCCAATTTCCGCGTGTGTGAGAGTTTGGGCAATGTTGTGGGTAACAAAGACGTAATCAATTCGGGATTGGGAATGGTGACATGGAGAATAAAAGGTAAATTCTTGAAGGTCTGGATTGCAAAGACGCCAGGCATCAATGAGTTTGTGTTGGGAAATAGCTTGAGAAAAGGATTTATGAGATTTGTTAGGGATAAAGTGTGCTTTAGAATTCCTATCTAGAAAGGGATCCAGGGGCTGATTGCAATCACCTGCTAGTATAAAATTACCATCGATGAACCTGGTGATGTGTTGAGAAAATGAGTGCCAAAAAGTGGGATCACCAGTGGTGGGGGCATAAACATTTAGGAGAGAAATTGGAACATTCTTGACAGAGAGTTTGGTATAAATCCAACGACCTTCGGCGTCTGACTCTTGAGCAAGCAGGGTATGGGAAAGAGCCTTGTGACATAGAATAGCAACGCCATTACGTTTACCATCTCCAGGAGAGTAATAAACATCTCCCACCCAGCTTCTTTTCAATTTAGCAGATTCTTCAGCAGATAGATGGGTTTCTTGTAAAAAAGCAATGTCCACATTCAATCGTGAAAGATGAGATAAGATTCTTTGTCGTTTGATAGGGGAGTTGACGCCCTTAACATTCCATGTGAGTACTTTCAGAGACATATCATGTCAAATAAGAAGAAGAAGTCAAAAGAGAAAAAAGGAGTGGAAAGAAGACCCAGAAGATTAAAAGTAGCAAGGAGATCAGGGGAATTGATGAAAGTCAGTACAGTGCAATAATGAGCGAAAAGAGAAGTAGAGAGAAAATAGGGTAGGAAAGAGGAGAAGAAAGACGAATAGTTTGTAGAGGAGGGTAAAGTAGTACGTGAAATAATTAGAATGATAATGAGAAGACAGGAATAGAAGAATGTTCGAAGATCAAAAAAGAGAGACACCTGTGAAACAAAGGATACTGGGGAACTTAAAGGTGAAAAGGGTACAAGAAGGAAAGTGAGCAACCAGGAGAGAAGGGGAAACATACTTACGGAGGGTAGAAACGAGGAGGATTGATCACCAGGGGGAGGAAACGCGAGGAAGTGGATGAGGGGGGGACGCCAGGCAGAGGAAGCAAGCGCCAGAAGTGAACGAACCAACAGGTCGGAGGGGAAACGCCATACTTTTTGTGAGACCTGCAAGGGAAAAAAAGGGGGAAAAACCAGTGGTAAGGGAGACGAATGAAGGAGGTTGAGAGCAGAACAATAATAAAGTACAATGAGAGGAATGAAGAAAACAACGGTTAATCGTACTAACTAACGAACGGAGATATGAGATAAGCGACGAAAAAAAGGGGGGAAGGACAAGGAAACAGGAATGGCCAGAAAACGTGGCACAGAACAACAGTAATACATTTAACAGTGCAAGACAAGTATGCAGCTTGATTGAGACTTCAGCGCTTCTTCACGCAGAAATCATGGCGGGAAAGCTGAGGAGGAACCAGAGAAGTCCATATCAGAGGCTTGGGTTGCATTCAAAAAGCTTCGAAGACGGACAGGATCTTCATATGTCGTAGTTTTGTTATTGTAGGTCACTCTGAAGAGGCAAGGATGAAAAAGGCCATATCTGGCTCCAATGGCTCGAAGTTCTGGCCGCATA
This sequence comes from Lissotriton vulgaris, assembly GCF_964263255.1. Lineage (NCBI taxonomy): Eukaryota > Metazoa > Chordata > Amphibia > Caudata > Salamandridae > Lissotriton > Lissotriton vulgaris. The sequence continues at coordinate 1,033,599,493 of NC_141689.1, forward strand.
TCCAAGAAGGCCTTGCGACGACTGGCTGTGGCTCTCGCATAATCCTGTGCAAAAAAAAGATTGGAGCCCATCCATTGCAACCGAGGTGATGCACGAGCCGCTGAGATAACTTTGAGAAGATCAGTGTATTCCAAGAAGTACATAATGACTCCTCTTGGTCGTGAAGAAGAAGAAGAAGTGGAGGGAAGGCGACCCAACCTATGTGCACGCTGAATGTTAAGGACAGTATCCTCAGGTAGGTGAAGTAGCTTGGGCAGGAATGATTTGAAGAAGGCAATGGGGTCGCTCCCCTCACAATTCTCCGCCAAGCCGTAGATACGAAGGTTGTTGCGTCTGTTTCGATTCTCCAATTCTTCAACTTGCTTTTGAAGAGAGGAAAGTTGAGACTGCATGTGTGCTACTTTAGAGGAAGACTCCTGGAGAGAAGGTAGAGATTGTTCCACCTTGGTAACTCTGGCATCCATCTGGGACCAGTTGTCAGTAAGAACCTGCAGCTTAGTATTCGTTTCTTCCATGAAGGGTCTAAGGGCACGGATCTCTTCCAATAGTAACTCCATTGAGACAGTTGATGTGGATCCCGTTGGCGATGGAGGATCTTTTTTAAGGCGTTTCGTCGTGTTCTTCCCTGGAGGTTGGACGGACCGCTCCGTACTGGACTGCGACATTTGAGTGGCAAGACCTTGAGAAGCTTCGAGGTGCGCCAATGCAGAGAAGACTTTAGAGTTTTTAAGGAAGACACGACGTGGAGGTTTGTTAGTGCGTTGGAATGCCTTTTTTTCCATAGGAGGGAAGCAGAAAGAAGTTCTTGGTGAGGTCCGATAATAGTCACTGCTCGTCTAGAGGCGAGGAAGAGTGTGCGTGAAAATCTATAACTGGCTAACTGCGCAGGATGCAGGTGTACCAGGTCGTAAGGAAAATGGATGAAACAGTGAGTCGTTCGCTAAAGGAAGGAGTTAACGCAGTAATGATGGGAGCATGAAACCACCATGGGGACGCATGTAGATAATTAGCAGGTTACGGAGCAGAGGAAGTCCATCAAGGAGAGGATAGCATGAATGCTGGGGAACATGAAAGGGAGAGCGTGCAGCAACAATGCTTAAAACTGTCCTGAATTGTAAATAGCGCCAAACATATGCGCATGAGAGAAGATAGCAGTTTTAGCGAAGAGGCGGCTGAAGGGGGAGATTTCCTCAGGTAGAAAGGTTCACTTGCGTAAAATGGCCGCCAATCAGAGAAAACGTGAGTAAAACTCCGTTAGAATGCGTTGAAAAATGACATGTAGCACACACATGCAGCAGTAAAGCAAAGCAGTGGACTGTACCTCGCAGGAAGAATCACTGATGTGTGGGGTTCCGTGGCAGACTGGGAAGTTTGTAAGGCAGAAGCGTCATAATCCTCGATGGCAGGGAAACAAAATGGCGGGCGCGACTTTCAGTCAGTCGCGTCCGCTGCAAAAGTCGGCAAAGCGGCAATTCCGCTACTTGAAAGGAACCGCATTGTGAAGCCCCGTGCCGGCGGCGGTCTCCGGTCGGTGAAATATTGCTTTGCAGGTGCAGGCAAGGTGATAGAAACGGCGAGAGCCCTCAGAAACCCGGAGCGCTCACATCCGCGCTGCCGTCCTCGTCGGGCGCCAAGCCACGCCCCCTCCCTTTCTCCTTTCAATGCAACGCACAAACCACTCTCACTCTCCTGAAACATTGTGATCTTATGCACACATCACCCTTCAGTGACTGCGTTACAGCGGCGACCTCCGTGCAGTGTCCCACTCTTAAGGACTGGCCATAGATTACTGGGCAGTAACTACTGTACTATGCAAAGCTTGCAAGAAATGCCGCCCCATAATATCTCCTTTTAAAAAAAAATATTCTCTTCAAATTTGGTGCCACATTTAATGTAGCATACAAGGAGATAAGCTAGTTTGCCTGCATGGTCTTTTCATCCTGTCTCTCTCACCTGTCCCTAGTGCTCGCCTCACATCATTATTCACCTGATGTCAATGCCCACCTCTCCCGTCTTCGCTCCTTGTGGTACCTCTCCCATCACCATCCAGTCTGTCGGTCACAGACTACCTCTCACGCCAGTCTCCTGTCTTCCATCAATGCCCATTTCTCCCATTACTAGACACCTCATTTCTAGAATATTTTCCCCTAGTTGCTGTTCCCTACTGTCATTGGTCACCTTTCCCTTCATCCGCATTAAGTAAGCGGCTCACCGGCCGGTTAATCACAGTCCTCTCACATCCTTCACCCTATTTGCTATCACTCAGTGCATGTCACTCTTAATTGTTTTCCTGTCTCCCGTCAGTGATCACTTTCACTGTCACTATGTCTGTATGGGAGAAATAGCTAGAACGTTTCATTATTTCCGTTCTTGTCTATGAGTAAAGATATATGCTGATACACCTGACAAAAGGTGCGTGGTATGCATTCGCCTTTTCTATATATCACAAAAAAGTGATTCATTTCTCAGTTTCGTGCTTTCTATTTCTTTGTCTTATCAGGCAATAAAAATAGGAAAACCAACACCACTGGATCTCTGAGGTGTTTAATCTGGTACCGATCTGCCAAGCCTAGCCTCTGGGTGTCTCCCCTTTACACTGGGTACTGAGCCCTGATTCAGGCCCCTTTCTTTCTCCATAACGGCAGAGCATGGTCTCTGCCTCCTCTTGGCACTATATCTTCAAAGCTTGGCATCTAGGTGTTTTGTCTGTGACAAAGGTTGCTACGTCAAACAAATTGCCTGCCGAGCCTGACTTTTCTAGCCATCCCGTTTGTCACAGTGGCTGCAGATTGCGGGTCTCTCACCTGTCGCATGATGGCATCTAATCCTTGTCTCATGGTTTATATATTTTCAGGTTTGCTGCTCGGATTGTTTCTTGTGTTTCTCTGCTGTCATTCTGGCTACAGAGCGGCCTCAGTTAACTGGTTTCAGGAATCGGATTTGGTAGCTCTCATCCTTCTCACCAGCTTCAGTCCTTTGCCTCTCACTATGTTCAGTGCCACAGCTCGTCCTCTTAGCTCTTCCCGGACAACACTGGCGGGACCCTGGTCCATGGGTTACACCAATAAGAGGGCCTTTAGCCATCGGTCTTCACTTTTCGAGCACTGCTCTTGTGCTTGTGGTGGCATCCACCTTGCTGGAGCGAGCAGCGGAGCGGCCACGTTAATTACAAACATATGGTCACTGCCAGGCCCGGACTGGTCATTTCGGGCACCGGGCAATCCCCCGGTAGGCTGGATGGAGTGGGGGCCGGTTTCGTGACACGGAGCTGGTTCTGTTGTTGGGGCCGATTTGTGTTTACAGCTGTAAGTTAAGTACATCACAATCAGGCCGCCTGGCTGCTGCCTGAGAGGCCTGGTGTGAGCTGCGGTGCCGCACCGATTTAAAATAAATTATTTCATTTTGATCACCACCTGACTTCACCTCCTCCTGTCAGCAGACCATGATGTTTTGTTGAAGACGTGTGCAGCGCGCTTGTGTCACCGCCTCCGCAGCACCGCTGTTTTTTTAAGGGTGAGGACTGCATTGATGCTCATGCGCATTGGGAATGGGAATTTGGGGGGGGGGGGCGGCCGACCAGCGGGAGGCCTGCCACCCCCGGGGAGTTTTGGGGCCGGGGGAGGGGGGGTAGAGCCAGTACCGTAAGTGGGCTGGTTTTTGGGCTACTTGGTAGCCTTTGGCTGGGGTGGGCTGTTTTTCGGCTGGTTTTGGGCTGGGTTGGGCTGGCCCCTTTTTAGCCGGGCATCTTGAGCCACAGGTCACCATTTTAGAACAAAGGTGCCTGGTGACACAGCAGCCGGGCGGGGGTGTGGCGGAGGTAATTGTTGTCCCACCCTCCCTCCCTGGGTTTCGAGCAAGTGATTGGGGGGGGTTTTCAAGTACGGGGCCTGGGGGGGCTGGGAGAGGGGTGATTGTTTTCCTTTAGGGTACAGGTGGGGTTTTTTGTGGTGTGCGGTGGTTTGGGAAGGAGTTTTCTTGGAGGACGGTGCATCTAGTTTTGCTCAATGGTGGTGGGGTTGGTGGTGTCGCTGGAGCAGGTGTGGGGTGAATTTTTGCCTTGGGGCGGTTCTTCCTAATATATGGGGGAAGTGTAGGAGATCGGTTGTTGGATTAGCGGGGGGTAGGTCAAGCATAATAAAGGATTTAGCCAGGTGGAGAGGCAAATTGACGTTTCTGCTAATTGTTTACTGTATTGTGGATTGGGGGATCCAGTTAGGGGAGGGGGTGGGGGGCATTTGTCAGGAAATTGCATATTTAGTGAGATATAGTTTTGTACGGCGCAGGCCAAGGGTTTTCATTGTTTAAGATGCACCTGCTTCCAATAAAGCGGCCTTTATCACACCTAATTTTGAGTCTCTGGTCGGTGCTTTCCTCCCCCCCCCCCCTTCCCCCCCCCCCCGCTCTCCCTTTGGGCCCGAAATGCACGTGAATGAGGCGAGGTCGAGGCAGGCATTCAGAGCAGTACAGCCAGGAAAGAGATTCGCACCCCGTAATTTAATCTTCCCTGTCTGCCGCCCGCAACGCATGTGAGTGTAGTATTTATTTGTTTGCAGTGGTCAGGGGCCAGATCTGATTTATGGGTGTGGGCGGCACAGCACTACTGTGCAGTGTGCTAAAAAGACATTTTTAGCAGGTGGGTGTGAAAGACGGAACTAGAAAAACACAGCAATCAGCGAAAATTGAAGTGAAATCATCAGGATGGATTTTGTGACATGTTTATCGACATGGTCTCTCTGTTCAAAGTGTAAGCATGTATTCCTCTTCTTTTACTCTACGTGTAACAGGATATACACCCATTGTGTCCCTATTAGACTTCGAGGCACGCTCATCTGTTTATCCCCATGGAAATAATTAAATGTAGATGTATAAAGCACACAGAGACGGGCGTCCTCGAGCTAGGGAGCATAGGACAGAAGGAGAAAGTCCAACCCATTTAGCAGCTGAAAGACCTGTTCTGAGGACTTTGTGAAATGAAGTGTGGGTTGTCAGAGTTCTCAATAATAAAGGAAGCATGTTCAGTGGCAGCGTGCACCTTTAATTACTTTCCTGAATATAAACGTGCCAGTGTGCAAACGCCTATTTGCCTCTGTAATAAGTGACAGTTTGCTCTCAGTTCGCCCCCTATGAATAGAAAAAATGCGCACTGTCCTTTGTCACTTGATGGGTTGCGTGAGAGATTTAAATAAAATCCTGGGTTTCTCTCTTTAGTATAAGAAAGCTCGCACTGCCTCGTTTTTCCCTGTAGCACATGACAGGTTGCAAACTCAAGTTTTTCCCTATAACACTTCATAGCCTGTACTTTGCTACTGTTGTCTTAGTGTAGTAGCAAGCTTTCATTGCTCTGCTGTTAAATACAACAGGTGCTGCTGGTCTCTACTCACTGTGCTGTCTTGCGCCACCTCCTTTTTGTAATGCATGTCAGCTCGCACTCTCACTGTTGCGCCCTACACGAGGTACTTGCTTGCAGTCTTGTTTTGTTTTCTATAGTATTCGATGTTGCTGTTATGAGTGCCGGCTTGCACTCTGCTTGCTGCTGACCATTAACTGCACCAAACAAAGGTTCACAGAGGTCGGAAAAAGACAAGTACTACTGAAAATTCAAGTGTGACACATATGTCAAACCTGTTGAGAGAGGGAGAGGGAAAGCACACAAATATCCTCGATGTGCCATAGATGATCCAGATGTAATGTACGCGTTTGCAGGGGCGTAACACAGGCCCTGCAGCGGGTGGCCCTCAGCACAGTACTGAGGCCTGAGAGCTCCGGATTAAATCTGGAGTGGCAGGCAGTGGTGCAAGCTGGTACTGGCAGGCTTTGGGGTTGGGCAGTTTCTCACTCGGAATGACCGCTCATGCAGTGGTTGTCCTCAGGTAGTCCTCACAAGCGTGTTCCAGTGACTCGAAGCACGGTGCAGCATTAGCGTCTCAATTAAACTCTGAACCACAGTTCTCTGACCTTATAGAATGGGGAGAGAGGGCAAGTTGCCATTAGTGCTGCCAACTGAACTGATCCGGTAATTTATAGAAGAGGTTCTCACAAGAAACTATTCAAATCTTTTAAAGTACCACTGGGATCATTTAACTAACAATTTTTTTTTAAAGCCTTTATTTATCATTTTTATAAATGTAACTAAACTAATTTGGTGAGTCAAGACAACAAATGGAATCCCTGTATTTTCTTCTGCAGCTTTGTAAATCTAATCTTCAATTCCTTGATGAATATCAGTCTTTACCGGGTGTAGTATTATCACACCAAAATCTATGTGACTCGCAGTAAGCCCCTAAATATTCTGAACAGAGGGACAGAATATTTTGGTGCACAGGATCCCCAAAACCATTAGGATGGGCATATCATATGATGTGGCTGTGTAGTCATGGTCACCTCTTTAGAATGTTAGAGATGTAATGAGATGGAATGTTGGAAGGCCATAGGGCAGTTGATGAAGGCTGAGGTATCTGAATAAATAATACCTTACTTGAACCGTTTCACTGCCTTTCTTTAATGTGTAATTGAGGTCGACATCCCAATTTGGCAACAAGGATGGTAGGCAGAAGCTAAGTCATACACCTCAAAACGGATGAGGTGTTATTTGTCAATGGTAAAGAGACTGACCGCAGACTGCTCTGTGTCACTTAAGAGTATTGCCATAGTGACAACTCGAGTGGAAACAGGACCCGGACATACTCCCAGTGACTGCAGCAAGGTGTGTAAAGAGGCATTGAACTAAGTAAGAGGAGGATTTTGGATGGTTATGTCAATCGGAGTGGCATGAGCATGATCAGCTTGTTGAAGCTCGTGCATCATATTGACTCAGCAGTGAGGTTGGCAAAGTGTGTGTATCGCCTCAACGAGTGTATGATGTCATTGTATGATGACGTCATGGCCATTTTGGATTGGGATTCAATTACAGAGGAGTGATAACTGCGAGCAGCCATTTTTGAGTGGGTCACTGTGATATTTTGGAGGCATTTGCTGAAGTGAAAGGTCCCGACGAAGTTGTCCATATAAAAGTGTCCACTTTGGAAAGTGAATTTTTCATTTCTTGTACTATGTGTGAGCATAAGGCACTTTACAGTAGTTAAATTATGTAATTTTGAGCAAACAGACAACAATACCCTGACACTTGCTTTTTGCTCTTCTCTATAATATATTCAGGTGTCTAGTCAATTTAAAGGCATTCTTGTAGTAATTTCTGCTGAAAATTTCAGCTCCAATGATTTTTCTTGACATCACAGGGAGAACCAAATCTTAAATGGAAGAAGGTTTTCGGGGATTATTTTTGAGTTTGTGGCACTAATTTAAGCTCAGCGAGGAAACATGCACTGTTATTACATCATTTAGGCACAGAAGGCAAGAGGTGTTAGAAAATGTACCTGAATTGTCTATAGAAGACACAAGGAATTTGATTGAGTACGAAATTGTCTTCCAAAAACTAGAGCAGTCTGTGGAAGATTTTGTGACTATTTTGCGCAAACTGGCATAAAGCTTCAATTTTGGCAAACCTACAGAGCAAAGAATTAAAGATTAATTTGTTTTAAAAAGCAGTAGTGACAAAATACTAGAAGAATTTTGGTCGAAGGATGACCCACCTCTAGAAGAAGGGATTCTGGTGGCTAAACGTTTAGAACTAATGCTGAAGTATCTGGAAGAGTTGAGTGTAGAGAAGGATGTGAAAACTATTGTGAAAAAGGGGGCACAAGTGATGTGTGTGTTGTCAAAACTAATAGTGAGTTTAAAAATAGGAGACTTAGAACTTATAGGGACATTTTACAGATGTGGAATGGTGGGACACAGAGCCAATGACAAGATGGGCCCTGGTTTGTCTCTAATTTGCAATACATGTGGCAGGAGAACTCATTTTAGTAAACAGCCATGAGTAAACAACGTTGTAGTGTTTTAAAAAAGTAATACAGCCAACCTGAGGCCGCCTGGCTGTGACCTACGTGACTGATCTATGCCTCAGTCTGTGTTAGCCTCGTCTACACTGATTCACTGTCTTCTTAGAGACTTACTGTCCCATGTCGTCGGCTCAAGTGAGTCCACTGACACAATCTAACAGCGTCTCTCTATAATCACTAGGCAGCTGCTAAAGTTTGTGGCCTCTAACATCCTGATGGAGGCTCGAGTGTAGGCCGGGCCCCGCCCTAATCCCTGGCCTGGAGTCCAAAGTGCTGTAATGCACATGCCATTATTATGATTATAAATTCCAGGGTAGGAGCCAGGGGGCCTAGTCGGCATAGGCTGGCTAATTGTTGTCCGTTGGCCTGGCAACACACATATCCAACTAGTGATGGTCCGATGTTCGATTTCCTGCCTCAGCCTGTGTGGTACAGTGAGCACCAGCATTGATGCCACATTTAAAGCACAGCAGTCGAGTGTACTGTATACCGGAACACTCTATAGCACTAAGCCCCAGGAACGATAACTTCTGCCTCAGCCTACCTACTACCATGCCAGCACCAGCAGCATTCAGGTAATTTATCAGAGAAAACAGCTCTAGAAGTGCGACTCCGGTACAGTCAGTATTTTAATATTCTGGCAGATACAAAAGGTATTTTTACCCCTATCTGTACATACTTTAAACAGTGCATATAAGAAGAAAACAGTATAAAATGTGCATTCAAACTGCCCTAATGACCCTTGACTGATAAAGTAAAAAAAGAGAGAAAGTGCATTTCAAAAATGAATACAGACAATTTCATGCAAAGTTCCCTTAAAACCCAAGTCCAGGCCTTTGCAAACTGTTAAAACCTGAAATGGTAGACTTTATTTTTTCTCCAAAAGGTGGCAATCCTAAATGAACAACAGTATTGAGGCCGCAGTAAGAGGACAATAGTTGAGTGTAATGTATGTCAGCACTCTCTGCAGCTCTGAGCCCCTGACAGATGGCAGTACAATCCTCTTAGAAACGGGCAGTAGGTTAGTGAACTTATTTTTCAGGTATTTTGTAGTAGTTTTAATATCTTTTTAGAACTTCTCATTATTTGAAGGGTTATAATTTTGGATATTTTGTTCTGTCAATGCACTTCATTGATTGATTTTTCTTGTGAAAGTGTCACTCTAAGTGTTACACATGTTGTCACATGTTGCTGTTGAATGTCACTCATAAGTACAGTTAAATCATGAAAATGTGACACATGAGAAGTCAGAATACTTGGCAGCTATGAGTAAGTGCTTGAGACTGAGTGACAGTATAATCTCCAAGTTCCACTTACTATGCTATAAAATTTGCTTTTTAGGCTACCATGTGGTCATGAAGGATCAGATTAATGAGATCAAGTTCTGAGCAGCTGCAGTGCCTACCCTCTGTTTTTGAGAACTTAAGTCACAAAGTCTCCCTGCAGTTAACGCCCTTCCATTTCCCATACTTTGCAAAAGTTTTAAGATCTTCTTAGAGTTTCTTGTTGCTCAAATGGGAGTAATTTCTGATATTTATATGTTTCCCATGTTTTAATTGCTTGATTTCTCTCGCAAGAAAGTGTCACTCATAGTTGTTGAAATGTCACCCATAATTACACTGAAATTATGAAAATGTCACACATAGCAATCTGAAACCTTTAAGGTCATCATCTACTATTTACTGTGCTTTGAATGTTGATACAATTTGAATATGTGATAAATATGTAATGTAAATGTGCTGTAAAATTCCCCATTGTGGTCTGTCGTTTTTTCAAAATTTTCCTAGGGGACTACCCCGCCAAATCCCCTTATTAGCCGTCAGGCTCGCTCGCTGCGCTCGCTCGGTACGCGCAATGGGGGCTGGTCTGGCAAAATTTGCCAGGGCTGCTTTCAGTTCCCAGTCCGGCCCTGGTCGCTGCTCACTCCCGCAAGGTGGATGCCGCCACAAGCACGATTGCGAGTGCTTGAAAAGTGATGCGGGAGTGAGCAGGTAAACGCCAGACATGCTGCGATCGCTTTTACTTTCATGGCAGCGCAGCCGTGCTTGTTATACACTGAGCACGCTTTTCATTTTATTCTACCTGGTTCCTTTAATGTGATAGAACTTTGTGTCATCGGATTGTAGAATTGTTGACACCTCAACCAATCGTGCTGTACTGTATGGAATTTCAAAGTGCATATTGGCTGGGAAGTCCGTACTTGCCTCTCTAATGTGTAAACACTGTCGGTGTCTGATGACCACTGAATGCAAGTGACATCAGACTCGACTATTCAGTAAATATGGTAGGGGTAGGACCTGCCGTTAGCGGCCCGAGCAGACGAGTACTGACAAACACGACATGTTACCATCAAAGAAATTGATCACTTCATCTAGGTTTTTCCAAATGTACTTAACTGTTCAGCCACATGTGGATATAGATGCTTGTTCTGTACACCATCAACTACTTTCACAGTCGCCACGTACGACTGTTGAAAATCTGTTGGTTTGTGAAGTTTCTTCAGGAATAAGGGAAATATCTGCATGCAAAACTTTCTTTATGAATAACTGATAAATTAAATAATACTTGTGCAAAATGCAAATGTCTTTGTAGAAAGAAAAATGCAAGGAGTCATGATAGTGTTATTTATATGCATTTAACGTTACCTAGTGGCCTTTTTTCAACATTGATGAACTTCTGTATTTAAAATCTTTGGGGCTATTGTGTGAACATAGAGGAATCAACATTGTGTGTTATTTATTACATGTTATTAACAATCATGTATTGACAGGAAACTCTTACTCACAATGCCAATTTACTTTCAATAAGCTTAAGGTTCTACAACCAGGAACTACTGAAATTCGACTTACTCTAATTCGGTTTGGCTGGACAGCATACCTGTCTGCGAGATGTATTTTTTAAAAACAGATATAGGGTTTTGGCTCCACCTGGAGCAGCAGGACTCTCTCCACTCATGCTATTGGTTGCTTGATCCATCCTTCCGTTTCCTGTGGTTGCATCGCAATGCATGTGGGAACATTTTACAACTCAAGGGTAAACTGGATCATCATATATTAAGTTCTCTCATATATGCAGTGTACACAGAAACCCTTTTTGTTTTGGGTTTTTTCATCACAGCATTTTGGTTTCATGTTTTAGTCCGGATTCAGTGCATGTTTTCCCGTTTGTTGTATTCTTTATTTTTTCAACAACTGTGCCTTTCACACAGATTGTGCATGGATTGTTATTCCCTTGTTGTTTTCCTTTTTATGACGTTTCCAATAGTTTTCTCCATCTTTCTATTACCCATCTTTCTTACTCATCGATCTTTTCATGTTAAAATCTTCAGCAAAGCCAATAGGTCTGGCTTACGCATGCGAATATAGACATTAATTAATGCTACCATTTGTTAACACATTAAAGCTTTGCCAATGTTTTAGTTTCAGTGCAGATGAATGTTCGCTATCCTGTCAGGAATAAAACCATTCATTTGGAAAGGGGCGACCATTCGGTCCCCCCGAACGTATGGTGGAGTACCTCGATCCCCCCGGGAGGCCATCTTGGGCGGGAGGCGAGTCTCGGCTGGTATGCCCGAAGCGGCGTAGCCGGGGCGCGCCTTTTTCCCGCCCTGGAGTGGGTTGTCCTAGACACTGACGCGGCAGGCCACGCCCAGGGAGGCAGGCGGAGGCGGGTTTACGCCCGCCCGAAGACGGATAAAAGGAGCAACAAGCCAAGGAAGCATCCTCTTGTTCCTGTGCTCTGAAGCTGCACCTCCCCGCTGCACGTGAGCTCGAGACGGAACGAAGAGCCAATTTTGAGCGTTGTAATTTTTGTCTTTGTTTTACAGATATCTTCGTTCGAGAATGCCGGGCAAGAAGGTCGGAAAGCGGGTCGGGACCGATCAGATGCTCCGCATGCTCATAAAGGAAGTAGCCGATTTGAAGAAGCAGATGGCGGTAAAGAATGGGGAGGGAGGACCGAAGCGAATCGTCGGACCAGCATTGCCGGGAGTAGTCCCTAGCGGGAGAGGCAAGAGGTCCAGGAGGGGGGCACCTGGGGGGGAGGCCCCGGTTCCCGATACACCGATAGAGGAGCCTACCCCGGTTCCGAAGGAGGGGCATCCAATCCCCGTGGTAGTCACCCCCGTGAACGGAGAGGATATGCCTCCCGAGTTGGCGGCACAACTGGCAGCGTGGTTGGGAAAAGATAGTGAGGGCACCACGGCTGACGACGCCAGGGCAGTAATGAGACAACTGCGGGAATCTAGAGAGGCTGCGAAGGCACCATCTTCTGTTCCCCCACAGGTTCCGGTGGCTGAGATTGCAGCAGGCGCGAGTTCGGCAGCAAGTACAGCACCTAGTGCAGGTAAGCGGCTACTGCCGATTGCGGGGGAGGGGTCTGTACCCTCACGAAGGGAGAAAGTGGCCCAGCATGTTTCATTTGAAATTAAGGAAAAGATTTGGGCCGATAAGTATGTGAACATGTTTTCTTTGCTTACTGACCATTACGAGATGGAGCATGTGAAGGGCCAAAAAGAGCTTATGCATCCGAGTGTTTGGCGCGCAAAAATGGCCGCCTTTAAGGTCGACGAAAACATAGGTACTTGGGGCAGAGCGTTTGGCATTTTTACCTCCATTATGGGTGAGCGAAGGCCTGAATTGTTGACGGAGTTGCCTATTTACCAGACACGTATCATGGAGTATTCTCTAGCATACGAGGGCAATCAGTGGTTTTGTTATGACAATCTTTTTAGGAAGGCTAAGGAGCACGACCCAGCTCTAACATGGGATTGTTATGACTCCATTTCTTGGCAAAAAATGGAGAATTCAGGCATGTTAAAAGTACCATTGTCGGGGAGTAACGGGGGTGAGTCTTCCCGCCAATCCTCTGGGACACCCTTTCGGACGGGTGCAGGTAACGAGCACCACTCGAAGTCGAGTGGCAACGCAGGTAAAAGGGGGATTTGTTGGAATTTTAACAGGGGAAAATGTACGAGGCCCCAAGGGTCATGCAAGTTTAGACATGAATGTGGGGGGTGTGGACAATCCTCCCATCCTGAGACCATGTGCAGAGCCAAAACGGGTGATAACGGTGGTAGGGGAAGCGCCAAACAGGTCTGAAATAGTCCGAGGGGCGCCTTTACCTACCCCGATTGATACCATGGCAATGATTCCTTGGCTCAACGAATACCCGGACCATGTCTCCGCTGGGGTGTTGCGAGACGGTTTTTCATATGGTTTCCGCATTCCAGTGGGGGATTTTCGGGGTGAAGCAAGTTGTAAGAACCAACTGTCGGTCCTGCAGCATACGGCAGTGGTACGGGTAAAGATTGGGAAAGAGGTGACTCGAGGGCGGGTTGCCGGTCCATTCGATTTTCCACCAGTTCCTAACTTTGTTTGTTCCCCATTAGGGGTGGTCCCCAAGAAGGACCCGGGTGAGTTTAGGCTAATACATAACTTGTCAGCCCCACGAGGTCTTTCCGTGAATGATGCGATAGACCCGGAAGTGTGTTCGGTGCGGTACGCATCTTTCGATGAGGCCGTCGCCATGTTGAATCGCCCGGGGCGCTGATGGCAAAATCAGACATCGAGTCAGCGTTCCGGTTGCTCCCGGTACACCCAGACGATCAGCGTCTTCTTGGTTTCATGTTTCAGGGTCGCTATTATATGGATAGATGTATGCCAATGGGATGCTCTATATCTTGTGCTTACTTTGAAAAGTTCAGTTGTTTTCTACAATGGGTATTCACAAGAAAGACGGGTTTTCAGCATGTTATGCATTATCTCGATGACTTTCTGTTCCTGGGGGCAGCCGGGGACCCGGAATGTGGACAGGCTTTAAACGAATTTTGTGCCTTAATGAATCATTTTGGTGTGCCATTGGCACCAGGTAAGACTGTTGGCCCCTCGACTTCACTCGAGTTTCTGGGGATCGAGCTCAACTCGGAGGAAGGTTGTTTTCGGTTACCCAAAGAAAAAGTGTTAAAATTCAGGGCATCCCTTGAAACATGTATTCGAGTGTCTAAGGTAAACCTGCATCAATTGCAACAAACAGTGGGCCAGTTGAATTTTGCCCTCAGAGTAATGCCAATGGCCCGCCCCTTTTCCCGCTCGATTGCACAAGCCATGGTCGGCCTGAAGGAGGGACACCACCGCACGAGGCTCTCGGCAGAGATTCGCCAGGACATGCGCATTTGGCTGGCATTCTTGGCGGATTTCAATGGTCGAATTGTCTGGAACAAACCGGCGGTGTCCTCCGAGGAGCTGGGGCTGTGGACAGACTCGGCGGGGAGTATAGGTTTTGGCGCCATATTCGGTATGCAATGGTCGGCTCAAAAATGGCCGTCATGGTGGCACGAGTGCGGGCTGACGAGTAACATTGCTTTTCTCGAACTCTTCCCAATTTTGGTGGCCCTGAAAACATGGCCTGAGGGGTTCCGGGATCACTCTGTGGTGTTCTGGTCTGATAACATGACCGTGGTTGAGTGTATCAATAGTCAGGCAATACGTTGCAAATGGATTCTGAGACTGCTCAAGGAAATTGTGTTATTGTGTATGCAGTTGAATGTGCTCTTTGGGGCGCGACATGTCCCGGGGGTGTTGAATCAAGCGGCTGATGCACTTTCTCGTTTCCGTATGCAGGCCTTCTGGGGTTTTCTGCCCACAGCGGACCGGGTGGCGGCACCCTTTCCCGAAGCTCTCTGGTCTCTCGGTGCCCCGAACTACAAAACCTCGTGGGAGAGAGTTTAGCACCCAGGACAAGGAAGGCATATGAAGGGGCGTTTCGTTCCTATTGGTCCTTTTTGGGTTCTGCTAGGGGGGAGCTTTGGGGCCAGGAAGAGCTTGTCGTAAAATTTTTGCTGTCTCTACATCGGGCAGGCAAATCAGTAGCTACGGCCCAGAGGCATCGGGCCGCCATTTCCTTTATGGCAAGGGCTCATGGGATCCGGGACCCGACAGCGTCTTTCGTGGTGCAGAAAGCGCTACGTGGGTGGCAACGTCTGAAGGGTCGCAGAGTAGATCGGAGACACCCGATAGGCCTGGATAGGTTGGCCCTGTTATTTTCTGTACTCCCTGCGACATGTTCATCCCGGTATGAAACAGTGTTATTCCGAGCCGCTTTTGCGCTAGCATTCCATGGGGCTATGCGGGTAAGCGAACTGGTGGCGAAGAACAAGCAGGATACGGTGGGGGGACTGTGCCGAGAGCACATTCAGGTTAAGGGGGAGACGATGACTGTCTCGTTTGTCAGGTCCAAGACCGATCAGGGTGCGATTGGGGACTGCATAATCATACATAGGATTCCCGGGTCTCCCATGTGCCCTGTTGTTTGCGTAGAGGAATATTTGGCGCAGAGGGTGGCATCATGGGGGGGAACCTTGTTGAGACACGCTGACGCCACCCCACTGACGAGGTTTCAGTTCCAGCGGGTGCTTGCGATGTCAATTTCGGCCGCGGGCTTGAACCCCGGCGAGTTCGGGACCCATTCCTTTCGGATAGGGGCTGCTACTGAGGCTACAGCCAGGGGTCTGAGTGTGGAAAAAGTGAAACGTCTGGGGCGTTGGTCCTCGAATTGTTACAAAAAGTATGTGAGGTTGCACATGTTGTGAAGCTGTAATGATGTACTCACGCTTCTTGTTTTTGTTTGGTTTACAGTTTCGCAAGCTCACGAGGCGGGGCGGACTGTGCAGTCGACCTGACACCTGGGAACCAGCGGTCAGATATCACCGGCTGCGGGAAAAGTGGTGTGGGTCGTGGGCCACTCATACGTGAGGCGTGCCGCGGACGTATTCAAAGCAGGTGACATGATTCACATGGCTGGGGAATACGGGTACAGGGTGACCTTCTACGGAAGGGGCGGGCTCTGTATTGACCAGTTTCAATCCTTTTTCGAGGGTTTGTTAGGGCGGACAAGGTCACCGCCGTCTATAATCATAGTCCATCTTGGGGGCAACGATTTGGTGGCCACTGGTAGACGACTTCTTCTCGAGGCAATGCTCTCCACTGTAAGTTGGTTGGCGAGAAGAGTTCCAGGGTGCACAATTGCATGGTCCCATATGATTCCACGGAAAGTGTGGCGGGGGGCGAATTCGGTTTCTGCTCTGAGTCACTCAGTGAAGAAAGTAAATAATAAATTGGGTAGATTGTTTCGTTCAAGTACACTGCATTCTATTCCACATGGTTGTATTAAGGGGGACAGTATGTACCTGGGTGATGGGGTCCATTTGTCCCGGGTGGGGAATGAGTTACTCATAGGAGACCTCATAGCTTGGCTAAAGAGTTTAAAACATGACCTTTAGGCAGGAGTTGTTGTGGGGGGTCCGGATAGCCGGTCAACTATCCGGCCTGTGGCGGTAAGGTCATGATCGGTGAGCAGTAATTGGAAGATCCCTATGGGGGGGCGTCACCCATTACGGATGGGAGCGCTCGGGGGAGGTGGCCATTGGCCCCTCAACGGGGAGGCGGTCCCTTCTAAGGATGGGCCGCCGGAAGGAAAGGAAAGGCGGTCAAGGCCCCTTCCTGGATAGGAGGGGCTATGGGCCCCTCCTGGGGAATTTCCCGGGGCCAGGACACCTGCGACGGCAGATGTGGTAAGTTGTGTGGGGTGGGGAGGGGGTTTACGCTACCTTCTAGACACCTCACACGAGTCCTCGGACGACCTTTAAATGGCGTTGAGTTCATTGGGGCCCCCGTCAAGTCAAGGGAAATTGGTAGATGCACTTGAGGTACGCCTCTGTGCGGTCGGCCCTCACAAGTGGGGGAGGTATTTCTGGTTTAGGGATCTGACACCGGTTGCGACCTTGCCGTTGGCCCTTAAAAGTTAGGATGTACAATTTCAAGTTAAATGTTTTGTAGGATGTTAGTTCGGCTAGGAGAACCTTTGTATTAGAAATATGTTAAGGTTAGCCAAACATCATGATGTGGAAATGAAATTGTACATAATATGAAACTGTTATTTTAATGTTTTGTTTCATATTTTAATAAATACTGCCGGGAGGGTCACTCCCTCCCGTCTTCCAAAAGTTCAGAACCGTTTCCGGTTTCCCATCCTTGGGGATTGTGTCGAGAGGGGGTGGCGGGTATCTCAGCCATATGGAAAGGGGCGACCATTCGGTCCCCCCGAACGTATGGTGGAGTACCTCGATCCCCCCGGGAGGCCATCTTGGGCGGGAGGCGAGTCTCGGCTGGTATGCCCGAAGCGGCGTAGCCGGGGCGCGCCTTTTTCCCGCCCTGGAGTGGGTTGTCCTAGACACTGATGCGGCCGGCCACGCCCAGGGAGGCAGGCGGAGGCGGGTTTACGCCCGCCCGAAGACGGATAAAAGGAGCAACAAGCCAAGAAAGCATCCTCTTGTTCCTGTGCTCTGAAGCTGCACCTCCCCGCTGCACGTGAGCTCGAGACGGAACGAAGAGCCAATTTTGACCCACCCACCAGCCCCTGAGGACAGCCAGTTGTTTTAAATAAAGTTTTGATGTGGTAACTCTATTTCTTACAGGTTGTGATGATTGTCGTGTTATTTTGAGTATGCAATAAAGAATGGTCATTTACAGTATGTTTTTTCCAATAAAGTGATTTTGCACTAGTGTTGATCGGTAATCATACGTGAAATAGTTAGGGTTGTTTTGTAATTAGTAGTTTTAGTTAAATTGTCGTATTTATTTTGGTCGGGCGGTAAGGTCATGATCGGTGAGCAGTAATTGGAAGATCCCTATGGGGGGGCGTCACCCATTACGGATGGGACCGCTCGGGGGAGGTGGCCATTGGCCCCTCAACGGGGAGGCGGTCCCTTCTAAGGAAGGAAAGGAAAGGCGGTCAAGGCCCCTTCCTGGATAGGAGGGGCTACGGGCCCCTCCTGGGGAATTCCCGGGGCCAGGACACCTGCGACGGCAGATGTGGTAAGTTGTGTGGGGTGGGGAGGGGGTTTACGCTACCTTCTAGACACCTCACACGAGTCCTCGGACGACCTTTAAATGGCGTCGAGTTCATTGGGGCCCCCGTCAAGTCAAGGGAAATTGGTAGATGCACTTGAGGTACGCCTCTGTGCGGTCGCCCCTCACAAGTGGGGGAGGTATTTCTGGTTTAGGGATCTGACACCGGTTGCGACCTTGCCGTTGGCCCTTAAAAGTTAGGATGTACAATTTCAAGTTAAATGTTTTGTAGGATGTTAGTTCGGCTAGGAGAACCTTTGTATTAGAAATATGTTAAGGTTAGCCAAACATCGTGATGTGGAAATGAAATTGTACATAATATGAAACTGTTATTTTAATGTTTTGATTTTGTTTCATATTTTAATAAATACGGCCGGGAGGGTCACTCCCTCCCGTCTTCCAAAAGTTCAGAACCGTTTCCGGTTTCCCATCCTTGGGAATTGTGTCGAGAGGGGGTGGCGGGTATCTCAGCCATATTAGTAATCACCTTAAATAAGAGGTTTCCAGCAGAGCTCGAGCCGACCATTTACAAATAGCCTCTGCTCAGTTTGTTAATCTCGCCAAGCCTACTATATCTATTTTCCAGGAAACATCTTGTGGTGTCTTGCATAATGCATCTTTCTAGTTGCCAGGTTCCATGGTAACGGGATGATGCATTGCTGCTAGATTCTAGAATGGGTGGTTGTAAGTTAGTTGAAGGGAGAGGCTGACATGGAGAAGATTTACCTGCTTGTTATCCAATAAAGACTACTTTAATTGCTACACCTTGATCTTCAGTCATTACACATCCTAAACAACGAGGATAAAACAACGACTTACATTAACAACGAAGTCTCAACAACGAAGGCTCGCATACAACGAAGTCCTGAACCACGAAGTTGTGAACAACGACTTATCAACAAAGAATCAGACAGACTTATGTCTTGTTTGTATCCGGGCAGTATGTGAGGCACGTCACTTCTCTCTGCCCCCCTACCCCTAATCTACATCTACATCCCTATTTTACTGAATGCCCAACTCCAGAAACGTGGACTGTACATTTTCGTAGCTGTGTTCTAGAATATAAGGAAGTGGCAGCAGTTTACGTCAGGCTGCTTCTCTTGGGTTCCAGTCATCCACTTGGGAGATAGTTTTAACTACTGGCCTCAGACTTTCTGAGTTAAGCTCTGTTTTTAAACTATTGTCTTGAAAATGGGGCCCCTGGTTTTATACTTCATTCGTTGCTTGCTGGAGAAGTGGCAGTGTAGCTCAGACAGAACAGGAAAGCTGTGTAAGGATGACAGAGGTGTGTGGTGTTTTATTATCATTAAATATATATCAGCTGTGCCCTCTATCAGGCCTTCCCACGTGGACTATTGAAGACATCTCATGTCTCGCTACTGCAGGCCCCCTTTCTTGCCGTACCTTATGAATTAAGGTTTATTTTCTCTATTCATTCAATGCTGTGTCAGTTTATCTATTAATTCTTTTGTAGTACAGACATAAGCCCCTGGGGTGTTAGTGCCTTACATAAGAAAATGTTGGGAAGACAATATGTATTTGCACATAAAAACATAACTGAACATAGTAGTATATCTACTTAACAGTTAAAGCACTTGTTAAAGGAGCTCAGTTCTAAGTCTGCAAGCTTCCCTCAGCTGTCCCTACACCAGTTCAAGCTCCCGGACACTTCTCCCAATGCAGCATTCTTCCACACATTGGAGAAGTGTGGCTCAGGGGTTAGAGGCGGCAGACCCGGAAGCTGGGATCGGCCCTGGACCAGGGTTCAATTCCCCGCCTCGACGGGGCTTGGGCTCAATAATTCCACGGACTCGATAATTCTCGCTCCGGTGCCTACTCGACTCACGGGTTCACACTCTGCGACTCTGGGCAATAGCTTGCTTAATCTCCACAACGGCCCCTCGCGGTGGGATGCCTGGCTTTCACCTTGTGGATACCCTGCCGGGGTTATCTCACAGGGGAATACCAGGACGGGTTCCCTAAGCAAGCGCTTAGATGCCTGCGATGTGGGTGGTTTGCGCTATATAAATACATGTACATTTATATTTACATTTACATTCCCCGCTTCTTCAAGCTTCTCTTTACTGCCCCTACACCACTACAAGCTACCTGATACTGCTTCCAATGCCGCGATATTCCACACGTTCCTCACTTCTGCAAGCTTTTCTCGGCTGCCCCTACATCACTGCAAGCTACCAGACATTGCTTCCAATACCGTGAGCTTCCACACTATCCAATTTAGGCTTGATATAACCGTGCACATATTCAGGAATGAAATTAAAATTGAACCACCCAGGATAATGTGCTGCATAACTAAACACTTATAAGGTCCCAAAGGTGAGACCTATTGGCTATGCAAATGCTTGTTAGAAAGGTCTGCATTGGATACTTCTCCTAAACATTCTAACCGTATCATGATGCTTTCCTTTTTTTTTTTTTTTTAATTCTTTTTATTAACAACTTTTTACATATTATTTTTTCCCCCCTACACCGGGGGTGAGGAACAATTTACTATATAAATTCAATCATATTTCCACAAAGAGAAAAAAAAGCAATAAAAAAAACAACTTATGCTATAATGTACATAGAGGAACATATACATCATGAGGGACTTAGATTTAGAAATTGATCAATCCGATCATGTGGAGCACCTGAATTTACCAGAAAATCATATAACACATTATTTCTTGCTGAACACTTGTGAATCCTCCCTCCTGCCCTAATAAACTTTACGAACCTATACATTATATACATTATATACATTATACTTCTTCTATCCAAATAAACATAAATCATACGTCACATTGTTTCTTGCTAAACACTTATGAGCCCTCCCTCCTAACCCAATAATCATTACAAACCTATACATTATATACATTATATACATTATACTTCTTCCTTCCATTTTATTATCGGCTCCCATATTTTCAATCCTAACTTCCTCCCATTCTTTCCTTTTCTAGAGTATATTGCCTTTTCCAAACTGTAAATGTTTAGAACCTTAGCTAACCATTGTTGAAGTACTGGTGCTGACTGATCAAGCCAAGCTGAGGCAATGCATAATCTAAAAACAGCCATAGCAACGAAAATAAAATAGCAACCCTCTCCATGCGCGTTGCCTGAGTTTACTCCCAATAACACAATCGTAGGGGTTAAGTTGACGGTTATCTTCAATGCTCTTTGAAAAAACTTTTGTATTTCATTCAGTATTGTTGATAGACATAGACATGTTGCAAAAATATGAATTATATCTGCCTGTAGACTTCCACATCTAGGACAATTTATCCCAGTAATCGCACCCCATTGTGCAGGTTTTGCTGGAGTATAATTAGGCTGTGGGGTTTTAGGTTTAAACCTATAATAACTGATAAAACCCCACTGAAAGAAAAATAGCCCTCACTGGTGAAAACATATAAACACTGAAAAAACACCTAGACAGCCACAAACTAAATGCCATTCAAAGAAAGGAAAAAGAGCGTGAAAGACATTTTTTTTCTTTTCTTCCTGAAGGGGTCAATACAATGTAACTCTGTTATACAAGCTAGCAGTAAGAAAGACTAACTCTGCTTGAGTTTTGTTCTTTAGGGATGCCACTAAAATATTGTTTCTTCTTCCTTTTACTTTTTTTCAGTTTTGTGGCCTTTGGTCTAAAGATGCAGGGTTTAGTTTCATGTTTTAGGACTAGTTTAATTATTTTATAAACTATAGAGAATCAGGAAATATCAAACTCATATTTGATATTTTGGCTGCATTTGATTCTTTCACCGATAGGTAAAATGGTAGGTTTCATGAAAATCTTTCCTATTATGTGTCATCACATTTACCCACAGAGAATTGGTAAAAGCCCTTAATACATCAGACCATAGTTTCTATTGAGTCGATATTGATAGTAGGTGAATTGCCAACACCTCAGCTTTAAACATTCAATGCAAGGTGTAGTGACCAGTATATGTATATCACCAAGCATCTCGGATAGTGGTGAAAACATGACACCAGACTTTTGGAAACCATGGAACGCAGTGTCACTTGTAATGCTCTGCAAAAAAGGTTCTTTACAATCTTTAGAGTTAATGAGGTATGCTATTGACTTTTTAGTACATTCTGGTGCACTGTTTTCTTATGCCCAGGAACTAAAACACAATTATTTATCATTTTGTGCTTTATGTGGCATCAAAGAAAGAGTCATCCCAACTGGTTCCCTTAGCTGATGGTTCTCAGGCCAAGGGGCTATGAATGCTGAGAGGGCCTTTTCACAGAAGTTTACATGGGAAGGAAAGAGCAAACACACATGACCCAAAGACTCACTGTAGAAGTATTGTATGGTGTACTACAATAAGATTAATTTGCAAAAATCTATTTGGACCTCATATACACTATAAGTACACTGTCTATATACCATGTTCTTTCAGTGCAGAAAGCAAGCAATAATGAAAGCAAAATGTTCCATAAACACCGGAAAAACACTTTTTCTGTTGTTTTTAGTGGCGCGAAAATGTGTAACCACTGATAACTACTGTTTTTTAAGATATTGAAAACACTGAAAAAAAAACACCAGAATATATCAAAAATAGAAACTGAAAACAGGAAAGCCTAAGTATAATACAACCGGTATATAGTTTTATAGTGCTGAGCCTGTAATGTTGCAGAGCACAGAATATTGTGTCCCAGTTCTACTGACATATTAAAACATTCCAATTCTATATCCAATTTAGCCGACCAGCTTTCCCCCCACTTAACCATGTCATCCGGTTTTGATTCAATTAACTGCATAAAACCTTTTAATAGTGCAGTTTACTCCATTATGTATCGCCTCAAGTATAGGATTTTTCTCAAATCCTCTCGAGCCCCCCCTTTTTGTTTTTCAAAAAACTTCTTACTTGAAGATATTTAAAGAAATGCCTTGTTGCCAAATCATATTTCTCCTGTATTTGTACAAATTGTTTCATCCCCTGTGCACCCATCAGGTCCCCCACTTTTATAATACCCTTCCTGTACCATTCTATATACACTAAATCAGAAAAAATATCCTCAGGGAATACTGAATTATCTTTTATTCTCGTGTATCTATTAATTTTCCCCAGACCATATTTCTTGGTAAAAGCTTTCCAAATATTATGAGCTCCCAAAATGGTCTTAAATCGTGTCCTTTTGAAGTAAGCTGTGTCAAAGTGTTTCAAATATATATTTTTAACCTCTTCCCCATCAATAAACCATATATTGCTAATGATCCTTAATCATCTTCCCCTTCTGCTTCTGCTCCACCTATCAATCCAGCCATATATTGTAAAGCTGCAGCCCAGTAGTAAGATTTCAGATCCGGTAGAGCCCACCCTCCTCTCTCTCTTGGGAGTACCATAAATCTTGCTGCTCTCCTAGTTTTACCTTTAGACCAGATAAATCTATTGATCATTCCTTCGATCTTTTTAAACCAGAGATTATCAAACCGTAACGGGATTGTCCTAAAAATATATAAAAATTTCGGTAAAATTAACATCTTTATGATGTTTACTCTACCAACTATTGTGAGGTGTAAATTGTTAAGTCTATCTAGATCTTTCCCCACCTTTCTTATGATAGGATCTATGTTTAATTCTACTAACTTTCCTAACTCTGCAGTGATCGTTATACCCAGATATGTTCCTGTCTGCACCACTCGTGAATCTTGACACACTGCCTTACTGTTTTTTATAATCTGTGTTTTCCCAGTATTTAAAGAGTAACCTGACACTTTTCCGAATTTTTTAGCCTCCAGTTCCAAATATCTGATAGCCTCTGTGGGTACTGGTGTTACAACAGCCACGCCATCGGCATATGCAAGTATCTTACAGTCCCCCCTAGGCGTAGCAACTGGAGGTATATTCCCATTCCCTTCCATTCTACGTATTAATGGATCCAGATATATAGCAAAAAGTAATGGGGAACACGGACATCCCTGTCTAGTACCCCTATTGATTTTCAGTTGTTCCCGAGTTTATTCTTATCGTAGCCACCGGATCTCTATACAAAGTCTTTATTGCCGTAAGGAAGCCGTTTCCAAAACCCACCCTTTCTAAGACACTCCACAAATACACCCAGGATACACGATCAAATGCTTTCTCGGCATCTAACAATAAGACCGCAAATGGTTCCCCTATAACTTCCATTTTATCAAAAAGGGTTATTAATTTCCGTGTATGGTACGTAGTTCCTCGTCCAGGTATAAATCCATGCTGACTAATGGTAACTAGTGGTGTTATTACGCTAGCGAATCTTATTGCTAATGCTTTTGAGTAGATCTTTGTATCAGTATTCATTAGCGTAATTGGTCTGTACGAGCCCGGATCTGTGGGTGGCTTTACTTTCTTTAAGATAACAACTATTTCTGCACCGGACCAAGAGTTTGGTACTGATAGACCCCTCTGTGCCTGTTGCATAGTGCATACCATATCCTTCCCTAACTCTTCCCAGAACACCTTATAGAATTCTAGCGGGATCTTGTCCGGCCCAGCTGCTTTGCCAGATGGAAGATTCTTCAATGCGCTTCCTATCTCCTGTTGATCTAGTGGATTATCTAGCCTCTTTCTCTCTGATTCATCCAACTCAGACCCTTCGTAATCATTCAAATAGGCCGCTATCTCTCCAGGATCTTTTACATCACTTTCTTGGTATAGATTTATATAAAATTTCCTAAAGACTTCTCTAATTTGGTGCACACTTGTTACCACCTTTCCCGAACTGTCTTTTATTGCCTTTATCTCCCCAAGCGATACATTTTGTCTTGCTCTGACTGCTAACATTCTACCTACTCGGTCACTCAACTCATAGCATTTTTCCCTATTAATCACATATTGTTTTGCTGCCTTTGCTGTTATATATTCTTCTGCTTCCATTCGCAATTTTGCTAGTTTCATTATGGCGGGATTTGGTACACATCCATTACTATTAGGTGAGTCTACACTCTTACTCACTTCTTCCTCTGCTGATAGTATCTCCCTTTTTAAGGCATCACTTCTCTCTTGCTTTCTTCTCCTTACTCCAAAACTTATAGGGCCTCATTTATGAAAAGTGACGCATCGCTGCGTGAAAACAGCGATGCGTCACTTTTCACTGCGCACTCCTTGCGACACCAATGATGCGTCATATTTAATGTATGACGCATCATGTCGCAAGGAGTTACAGATACGTCAGTATTTCTGACGCATCTGTAAGCGCAAAAGTGACGCATTGCTGGAGTGTGTCACAAAAGTGACGCAACTCCAGCAATGCGTCCTTTCACATGGGGAAAGCCCCATGTGAAAGGGCTTGCGTCAGTCTTACGCCTGCTGTGAGGCAGGCGCAAGATTTTGACGCAACCGCATCCTAAAAGTGACGCAGTGAAATCTCATAGATTTCACTGCGTCACTATTACGAGGCTTTTTGCGGGGGAACGCCCCCTCTGCATACATTATACCTGACGCAGGTATAATGTGGCGCACGGGTTTAAAAAGTGACGCATCTACCTAGATGCGTCACTTTTTAAATATGGCGCAACAAGGCGCATGTTTTACGCTGCCGATACGTCACAAAAAGTGACGCATCCGCAGAGCAAAACTGACGCAAGGCCTCATAAATGAGGCCCACAGTTTCTCCCCTCACCCCAGCCTTAAATCTATCCCATACCATACCTACAGTTGCTGTGTCTCTATTTATTGTCAGAAATTCTGCTATCAAAATTTTCATATGCTGAATATATGCCTCATCTTCCAGCAGTGCTCTTTCAAAGGTCCACACCGAGCCCCCCCTTGCCACTGCTAATCCCTTTAAGGTAACAATCAGGGGATTATGATCCGCCAATAATCTTGGCAATCTCTCAATACATGCACCATCAAAACCCTGACTACTGACCAAAAAATAGTCTAATCTTGCACTTACTTTATGCGGTGCAGAATAATACGTATATCCATCCTCTCCTGGCTTAAGAGTATCCCAAACGTCCAGTAACCCGTTATGATGCTTTCCTGATTTGTTCGAACAATGGTCTTAACGTAAAATGATGCCCCTGCAGAATATGATGGGGGTGTTGACCCTCCAATATTACACATACATTCAATGACCTTGGCCTAATGGGCTTCCGCCCCATGAAGGGTTGAAGGCCACCTGGGATGTTGCCCCCCTCCCCCCCACAGAAGGGGGCACAGGGGGCTGCATTACAAACTGTGTTCAAAGCCATGTCAATGTGCTTTGAATAACTTTCAGGATAAGGAATAGAGTGAAAAATTCAGCAACACTCTACACAATTCACCATTTTTTTGTAAAAATACCCTGTGACTGCTCTCATACACAGATCTGGCACTCAAAGTGTGCGCCAATCATGTTATGCACGTGCTGCACTGTTTGCAAAGGTGCATATACGTTTCATGTAAGTAGTCAGCAAAGCGTGTGTTTTTCAACCAATGTGTGTGTAGATTGCAAAAATAAAAACATTTTGAATTTTATCCTGTATGCAATATTTAATGGGGTAACTACTGTTTGAGCTTTCCCCCAATATGCAAGCAGTAAAACAGTTCAAAAGAGTGTTTGGGCTTTTTTGCACCAGTGCAAAGCCATGTAATGTGACAAGACCTGAAATTGGTGATTGTAGGTTAAGGTGGGTATTTTTCTTCTTCTTTTCATCAGGAGTGAACATCCACTTGCTCAGCTCTACTGCCATTCCATAATGGAGAATCACCATTTTGACCAGTGTCTGATGATCTTAAACAGCCCTGTAAGTACCTAATCCATGTATTAATATTGTTTTCTGGTTCAAGTCTGTCACCATTACTTAGTCCTTGCTTTCGCTGTCACTTGTTTTATGGAAGTGCTACAGAACAGAGTAAATGTAACACAATCCTTCTGACATCTGGCTACAGCAGGGACATACTAAAAACAACCCTTAAAGTTATTTTGGGGGATGGAGTATTTCCTGTGCTTCCAGAGTAGGGTTGTTGTGAAAGGTTTACCAATATATTTCAAGACTGGTCACTACAATTATGAAATGCCTCAGTGCTGCGCATAGGAAGATGGATCTTTTCTGTCAGGGTTTTGAGAAAGGTTTTAAGGTATCCATCCGATAGTCACAATCCTCCTCAAATCGCTCGGGAGACACTAATTAGGGGTTGGCGGAATTTGCCACGCAAAGCTCTGCGAAAAGGTAAAAAATCTCTGCGAGCACGCAAAAGTTCTGCAAACACGCGGAATTGCTTGTTCCGCGTGTTTGCGACGCTTTTTTCCTGTTTGCGAACGCTGTTTGCGTGCTCGGGGAGAAATATCTCACGGACACGTATTTTCAAAATGGGAACAAGCAAAAAATTCCGCCACGCCGCGGATCGCAGAATTTTTGGCAATTCCTCGTTCTCCGCGGAACGAAAAATTACCCAAATTCCACAAGTGGAACGTAATTTACCACCCAGGACTAACTAGTATTTATATATGGTCAGACACTAGTATGTATATATGGTACCAGAAAGCACTTAGGGGAAAATGGAATAAATGGAAAACACAGGCGTCTTGTCAGGGCATGGACACTGCTCGTTACAAGGTCTCTGAAGGATGCAGAACTAAACACTCAGGGTTTTCTTTGAAGACAGCACATAATTTAAAACATTAGATTGCTAATGGTAAATTCCAGGACGGCCAGGTGTAGCAAACGCAGAGCACGCAAAGTTCTATGTATGTAGGTAAAGGAAGCACAACACAAACAAACCAACAAGGAGGACAGGTAACTCAATAACAAAAGAGAAAATCGAGCCAGAACTGAAAAAGGAAAAAAAAGATAACAAAGTGAAGGCATGCTGATTAGGGTGATGAACAAGCAGGAGCCACTGCAACTTTTAAGTGTTGCTAGGCACTGATAAACTGATAACAGGATGCTTTGATCCTGCATCCTCATCACCTGGAAGGAATCCACACCATCCCGGAAGCGCTGTACAACTGGGGCATGTTCTTTCGTCTAGTCTACCTCCTAGATGCCACCCCCTCCTCCTTTTATTCTTCATGGTCTTCCTGTTCTAAAGAAAATGTGGGATGGGATCTGTTGGAACTAACGTGAGTTCCTTTTATTTCCATTTTGAAAACTAGGGCAACGGAATGCACCCAAAATGGAGAAAAAGGGCAATATACCAGGGATGTATTATTATCTGGGAAGGCAGGAAATGCTGCATAAAGTAAAGCTACACACAATTCTGGTCCCAAGAAATTATACTTTGTAAAGAACAACAAAGGTTATTGAGTACATTTGATTCAAATATTTAGTCCAAATCTCTAACAATCAGGCTCGTGTAATTTATAGCAATTTGATACCAGTGTTAGATGAAGTAAAAACATATGAGTTTAAGTATTTAAAGCAGACCTCAATGTTTGTAACAATAGTGAAAAACCAGTTCCATTGCAGTTGACTCTCACTTGTTAAGAAAGGATAGATACTGGAGCGTAGGTGAGAAAAGAGGATTAACTAGGAAGCAAAAAATTGAAAGCTACAGAGGAGTGGATGCATCCTTTGATGACACATGCCTCTTCTCTAGATTCTCACTAATGAATATAGTGCAAGCCATTCATAGATGCAATTTAATCTCCGTTGTACGTTTTTGGCATAGAAGGCTCTGGGGACAGAGCTTAGGAAGTTGCCAATTTCTGAAATGGCAAGCCTTCTGCAAGCATTGTATGTGTTCATTCGATCTTGCCTAATTTATTTTTAAGGAAGGAGTTCGGAAATTCATTTCATTCCCACCCACACGATTGACATTATTTTGTTGTTATGTATGGAGAGTTTTTGTCGTGAATGTCACATTCTAAATGTGATAATTCACTGCTGTGACATAGCAACAATAGGATATAGATCTCATAACTCACTGTTGCTGCGTCAATCATAAAGGAATTCCCGTCTTCTCTGGCTGGGAGCAGCACTGGAATGCTGGGAGCTCAGCTTCTGAAGGAAAGGGAAAGGAAGCCAGTGGTGTGGTGTGTGACAGTAGGTCAGGTATTGTTTTTGTAATTTGGGACAAAGAGGAACGGTCACAATATGTATGGCTCCCCCATTACTCTTCTGCCCATGCTTAGCAGTTGAAAGCAGGGGTAGATGATTTTGGGGTCCTACATAATATAAAATGATAGATCATAAAAAGCAAATCATGGTGA
Organism: Lissotriton vulgaris; assembly: GCF_964263255.1. Lineage (NCBI taxonomy): Eukaryota > Metazoa > Chordata > Amphibia > Caudata > Salamandridae > Lissotriton > Lissotriton vulgaris. The sequence goes on from NC_141689.1 coordinate 1,033,628,426, forward strand.
TTTTTTTTTACCTCGGGGTTGGGAGTGACTTCATAGACAACTTGAGCTTCACTGCTGTTGTCTATGTCATGTCACTCAGAACCTCTCAAGGAAAAACATATATTAGGTATGGCTCTCACAGAGCACAACTAACGTGAGAACCAGATTCAAAATCTGTTTTTCTCACTGCTGTGATGTAGCAGCAGATGTTAGCAAATGCAGTCACACTTTGTTGCTGCCTCATAAAGGATTTCCAGGTTGCTCTGGCAGGGCTCTCAAAGAGCCTGTCAGGGCAAAGCTGGCAGAGCAGCGAGCACATCAGGAGGGAAGGGGAGAGGAGGTGGAAGGAAGGCGTTGAGGGTGGGGGTGCATGGCAGAAAACCAGAGTTTGGGGGTTTTTTGTGACATGGAGGAGAGACCATGTTATGTGTGGCTTCCCATTAGACCTCTATCCCTGCATAGTACTTGAAAGCAAGAGCAGATACATTTGGTGGGACCTACATAACACATAAATTATAGATGGTTAACAGTGCACACCAGGGCTTTGAATGATATCATAGAGAACTCGAGCTTCACTCTTTTTGACTATTTGATGTCACTCAGAACCCCTTGGTAAAAAACATCTTGAATATTCACTGTGCTTCCCAGGTATAATTCTATATGTCAATCATGTTGGAACATCAATTAAATTATATATTTTTTTGCAAATGATTTGCTATAATGCAACACGTGTGATTACTTGTATTGTTGATAGAGTAGTGATGCACTCTCGTGTCATTAAAAGTGTGTAACTGAACCAGAGGCCACACAGTCATCCTACAACATATTGTTTGCCTTACATTTGTGTTTTCTAGATGTTATCCAAAAGTGTTGGAGTTTCTGTTAAGCATCACTGCGTGAGCATTACTTCCTCCTCTACCCACATTATTAATTAATGTTATATAAAGAGACTGCTATTTCAGCGTCCATTATAGGTTCGGATGAGCCAGAGCCACACCAGATTTTCATGGGGCTCGCTGACTGCAATAATCAGCTCTATGTAGACCATGCCAAAGTCGAGTTTCCCTTGCCCTATTTAGAGTCTGGATGTTTTGGGTTTCTGACGGTGGAGCCTCAGCTGGTCCTGCTATCGGAAACCTCTGATCTGATGGTCCATTCACCACAGGGCCCTCAGGTCATAGCGCAGAATTCCCATTGCTAGACTTCCTTACTAGGGACCACCATGTGAGGTACAGCAGTCCTGGGCAGACATATCACTCAATAATCCTGGCACATCAGGGTCATTCATTTTCTGTTATGTAACAACACACTCCAGATTTTGAAGTTCATTGAAAATGCCTGGTGGCCCAACTACTATGCTCTAAATGACCCCTTGATAAAACTTTCCATCAGAAAGTGTTTTGAGAAAATTTGGGGCAAGACTTTCTTTTTAACCAAGTTTGTTCTTCAAGCGAAAAGTAATCTTTTCGTTGTAGAAGACCGTGCATCAGAAGCTTAGGAACTTTATGTCGAGCTACATATTTACCATCACTTTGTCTTTTATCTTCACATCTGTATATCATAGCTTTAGTCATCATTGTCTCTTTTAAAATATCTTTAACACACTCTTCCAGCAGGACACACAGAACATGTTGTATTTCACAGCTGTAACAAAATCCTCATGCAACTTGATGGTAATGTAGCATTAAGATTCAGTGACAGCACTTCTTTTTGACCTTTATTTTATCTAGGGAAACCAGATTCTGAGCAGCCTGTCTGTGGAAGAATACAAGACTGCACTGAAAATGATAAAGCGAGCGATCCTTGCCACAGACCTAGCACTGTATATCAAGTAAGTTGCTTTAATATGCAATTTGTGCTACTATTGCAGTAAGAATACGAGTTCTCAAAGCACGAAGGGGCTAATTTACAAGCCCTTGGCAACCCCAGAGTGTCACTTTTTCCCATATTAAAAGTGATGCACCAGTGGCGCAATGGGCTTGTAAATAAGAGCCAACGTTTTTAGACACATGACAGCTCAAGGAGAGCACTTCAGTCAGATACTGTCTTATCCAAATTTACAAATTTGTGAATGTTATTCAAGAAAATCTGAACTCATTCTGGTTCTAGCTCCTCCCACTGTCATGGTATATCAGTTGTCTGTAGTGTGTACGTTGCCCTTATATTGTTTCAGAGCAGTGAGGGGCTACAGAAAATATAAGGCGGGTACAGGAAAGTAGCAGGGAGAGCACATGGGAAAGTAAGGAATGGAAAATTATATTTTTGCCCATAATTATTAAATCGTGAATTCTTACGTACAATAATAGAAACACAGGTGTATCTTTATAGAAATATAGATATCGGTCTCAGCACTCACCAAGGTCTGTCAATGCATAGCATCGCCTCCTCTGCTGTAATGACACTCCAATGTATTAATGACCATGTTATCCTATCTTCTTTCACAAGCACTGTCATCCAGAGATAGTTGTCATCTTGACCACTTGGTGGTAAAGGGCAGAATGACTTAAAAGAGGCTAAAGGAGTCATAGTTAATTGCGCTGTTTATTTGCGCTTCATTGAATTTCTTCACAAGGCAATGTGGCTATGTGGGATGCCACCAGCAAGGGTGCCTCTAAGAGCAAGAAATGTTACTATCAATATGGAGCAGGTGGGGTTTGGACAGCAAAATATAACAATGCCTAGAACGTTAAAGATTGTTCACCCACCTTGCCTGTGATACATACAATTGCCCTGGAAACAGTAAAAATAGATCATAAATAATGGTGTTAAAACCACCAATTTTTTACTATTGTAGCAATGTTGATTTTGGGAAATGTCACTTCCAGGTAGACATTTGCAAGAACATTGGCTTTAAGGGTCCTGGGGTGGAGCTGAGAAAGGAAGGGTCAGTACCTACCTAACAGATACCCTCCTCCAAGTACAGATTGTGATCGTGAAATGTCTCTTTCCAGTTATGCTGCTACAGGAAGGGGCAAGTTTGCAGTGGTGTTCAGAGAAGCTTGTGTATGTCACCCATTGCAGGCTAGTAAAGATGCTGTTGCTGCGAAGTAGCAGGACCCGGATGGTGGGGGGATGACTTTAGGTGTGGCTATTGAACATGGTGTATGGTAAACCTCTTGGCAGCGGAGGAGTTTCTCCCATGCTGCTGGTGGGAGTAAAACTTCCTGACATTGCTTAAAAGAGCCTTCTGATAAATGAATTCACATATCTAAAATCTCAAGGAGACACTATCAAACAAAGCGACACTATGAAATGCCTGTTGAAGATGATTGTTAACAATGGAGAACTTAGCAAAGAGAAGTGTTTTTTCTCTAAGATGGATGGCCCCTTAACTGCTCCTTTCTCTCCCACATCCTCTCTGGGACCACTGACAGCCAGATGCAGGGAAACTCTAGTGTCCACAGGGGACTTTTCCTGCAGCTGTGACAAGAGCAGAGGTTTCACGTCAGGTGCACGGGAGCTTCCTCCATGCACCCTAATGAAGTGTCATTGTGAGGGAAGGAAGTAGGGACTAGCTGCTCTTTCTTGCTTTTCTCAGCATGAGAGTTCCACCTCTCTACACCCTCCAGACAGATATTAATTAGCCTGAATCATGTCAGAATCTTCAAAAAAACAAGGCGATGAAACAAAGGTTTAATTACTTTAAGCCACTTAGACCATCATTTTTCCCCAACTACGCCACGCTATGACACAGACCTGCCATTTGCAAAGCAGTCTTGATCCTGTTCCAGTAGGAACAATCCATCGCAAACTGCCAGACAGGTTTGCTCTAGACTGGAACACAAGCAGGATTTCGACCTACTAAGGTCTCATTATTGAGAAATAGCTTGAATCCTGTTGCAGAGTCAACAAAGGACCCACGTCTGGGCATACCAGTCGCACTTAGGGCCATTACTGCAAAAACATCAAAGTGTTGGAAGGAATGCAAAATTAATCTCAGCCACTGACATCTGAAAATTCCTTCTTCAGCATGAAGTCGCATTAGCAAGGAGTATTAGAAAAGGGGCGTAATGCCAAGTTACCTGCTATTTGACAACTTTTAAGTAAATATCCAGTAGGTCTATAAAAGTAGTTGAGCAGCTGTCCATGCATCATATGGTGTGAAAAATGTGTTGACTCTGGTGGGTTTTATATGGCTGCTAAATATTAGTTTTCTTTTTAGGAGGCGTGGAGAATTTTTTGAACTTGTGAGGAAGAAGAAATTCAGCTGGGAAGATATACACCACAAGGAGTTGTTTCAGTAAGTAAGGCACCGTTTGTCACAAAAAACTACTTTTGTGCTGTGCTTATGTGTTAACAAACAGAAAAGACGGTTAAGTATACAGTTCTGCACCTCATGCCAATTCTGATATCCAGTTATCCCACGCAAACAGCCCTGGCATCAACCCTCTATTGGTGCCACTGTGTTCCAGATCCATCAAACTGCAATTGGGTGGGCGTGCGCGGCAAGATGAAGTCAAAATGTCACAAAGTGATTTTAATTAAGTTTAATTAAGTTTCTTTGTTTCATATTCAATATTTAAAAGATGCTTTGCTTTCCAGCCAACGCGTTTCGTTCTCATTCAGAGAACTTAATCAGGGCTTATTATCAATGTGGCACCGTTCTGTACGAAGCCTAGAATTGTCAGTATCTTCTTGCTAGTTCGAAAGTGTATATGGTCGGTCCTGAGTTAAAAATCTTAATCCATTAATAAGAGCTGGAATATTGAAGTTAGACCACAAAAGTAAGGGTACGCCAGTGACAGTATTCTTGTGATGATCAAGTGACGATATTGATGCGATGGGACCGTAAAGGAAATTCCAATGCAGCCCTATGTCTGTTCTCGTTCAGCGTCAGAGCGTAAATATTTGTCCTACTTGGCGTGATGACTACAAAGATGTACTTGACTAAGTGGTGATTAAATCATGAACATCACAAAGGTCCTGCTTATCACAAAAAAGGACCGACAGCAAAGAAAGGTTAGCGGTCCTTATGAATGACCGCAAGCTTGTAGAGGGAAAGTTCCCTAGGCTTTGGTATGCCTGTTCTCACAATACACGGAGTCCGAGTGTGCTGTGCTTATGTGTATACTGCTTTATTCATTAGCCCTCTCCACTGCTGGTCATTGTAACTCTGGGATCACCAGACTGTGATATTCTAGAACATAGTTTTCCTTTGTTTTTTAAATATTTTTTTTTTAATCTGGTTTTGTATAGTATCAAATAAAACAGTCAACAGGAAATATGTATGTAAATAACAAGAGAGAAGAAAACATGGGCAATCACGTTGTACATTTGTTCTTTTGTACTCTTCAGAATATTCACTTCGGGGTTCTCCTATCCATATGGTCCTCACTGTATGAAATAGAATATATAACAGCATGCTTTATCCCATATATTCATAGAAAGGTGTACATATCCTATGAGACAGTGGTGGTCCTTGCACCTCTGGGGTTCAGCGAGGCCTACTCAAGGAGAGGCAAGCGTCTTAAAAAAAGTAATAATATTTAAATTAATACATTAACATGAATAAAGCATTAAAAATTAAGAAGCAAAATTGAAAATAAAATATGAAAACCTTTTCTATATGTAATTGTGAACCAAACAAAATATTAAAATATTTGAGCATTTCTTTTTTGTAACTTGTTTTTGTATTTTTGTGTATAGTTTGTAGTTCAAATCATAGAAATTACATAGGCTGGGGGTCCCGAGCTTCAAATAATGACTCTGCGGGGGTCCCAGGATTCACGTTATGATTCAATGGGGGTCCACAGAATTAAAAAGGTTAAGAACCACTTGGATAATATATCTAATCATCCATACCCTCCAAGTCGTGGTAGTCTACCCAACCTTCCTATATCCTCCTGTGTTTATGAGGTCAGCCTCTGGCCTCATTTATTGGTCTTTCTGTTATGCAGCATTTATCTAAATCTCACCTCCATTTGACCATTCTGGGATGAATTTCCTGACTCCAGTTCTGTGCTATTTCTGCTTAGCTAATGTTAGCCCCAGTCATATATGCGCCTTCTCAACTCTTATAAAGCCCTCATCTTCAATTATGTTCAGTAATCCTAATTTTTGGGCTAAGGTCCAAGGGCCGCTTCCAGAAGGGCCCAAAGTTGGGACAGGTCCAGATTGTGTGGAGGAAGTCTCCTATCTCCACCAGATATCTTAGGCATTCCGGTCCTGGGCCTCACTGGAATCACCTGAGTCATTCAGCGGTTAGGTATATCCTGTGTGGTTGCGTGAACTGTATCAGACTAAATCTGTTTGAGATGGCAGCCTCCTTTGAGGCCATGACTGCAATGGTTTATAGTTCATCGTCTAGGTTGCAAATATCCTTTTTGCAAGCCACACTGAGTTGTGGGAATGTGTTTGAAGGGTGATTTACTAGTGTTCTATATAAACATTTGATTTTCCCTCTACGAGGGAGCTAGACCATGGTCAGTTTTTCCTCCAGGGGGTTTTACCCATATAAGTCAACCAGTCTCAACAATACAGGATTATAGCATGCCAGAATTTGTGAACCTTGCAAACTTTTGTGTGGAGCATGCCAAATTCCTCCTTGATGTTTGAAAAAGTTTTCAAATTAACCACATCTTCAAGCACCAAGATCCAGAGTCTGTCTCATCCTTTAAATCCCTTTAGGAGGACCACTTCAGCCAGAGTGGTTCTGGACCACAAAGGGGTCTGGCCTGTTACCCTCCTTATCCATTCTATATTATAGCTAGAGAAGTTCCATGTTTCTATGTGACTGGGATGGGTTTCTTCCTGTAAAGAAATTGAACAGGAGAATTGTGACCCATAACCTTAAACTCCACGTCGAACACTTGGTCCTTAGCCGGTCCCATATGCGAGGAGTAAATCCATTCTATTATAATAATTAAATGGGCCGCTGTATAATAGGAAGTGATGTCCATCATGCTCAGGCACCCATCTTAAGTGTATTTACAATTTTTGGCCAGCGAAACCGGAGGATGGCCACCTTTCCACAGGAAGGCGCGCAAGGCAGATGTCAATGTGTGTAGCAACCGACATGGGAGGGGGTAATTCTGCACTAGATATAGGATCCTAGGGAGTGTTATAATTTTCAGCATTACGTTCTACCAAGCATAGAGGAGGGATATCCAGTGTTGGGTGTCTCAGCATATCCCCTCTATCATTGACGTGTGCTACTCCTTCTACATGCGTGACCTGGACACCTAGGCATTGTATACTATGAGTATTAACTTAAATTCTAGCAGTCTCAACCCACTGGAGTATTTGGTTGGAGGGCATATAGGGGACAGTCTGGTTTTAAACCAATTGGTTTTTAGCCCAGAAAAGTTACCAAATTCCTCTAGCCTTTAACACCACTGAGCCCGAGTGCAGTCAGTTATTATGGTATATATGTAAGCAATTGGCGTACGGTTTTAACTTGTCTTCTAAGTTGTCGACCATCAGAATCTGGCTATCTGCTCATTCTGTCTGATGTCTTGAGTCATGGGTTCGATTGGGGACAGTGGACATCCTTGTCTCACCCCTCTTTCGAGGGAGAAGGCCTGTTCTGGGTTGCGGGCCGGCTGTTTCCTGTGGTCTTCCTTTCCTCCTTCTCGGTGCTCCCTTGGGTGGCTGCTTTTGTTGTGGTTTCCTGGGTGTGCTTGTGCGTGCGGAAGGCCGGGTTTCTGCTTTGGTATTCTCCACTTGTAAGTATGAAGGTGTCGAGGACAGAGGGACCTGGGGGTAATGTCCAATTACTTACCAGTAATCTTCATTACTCCGGGTCCCGTAGTCCTCGACACCTTCATGCGCCCCTCCCTCCCTCCCGGGCGGCCGGCCTTCCTGTCTGGGCTTGTTAGTACAGGAGGTCTGCTGGGTAAGTACTGCTTATGTACTCCCGGGGGAGGGGCAGTATTAGTATCCCAGCATTCCTCTTGTTTTTTTCTGTTGGGAGATGGTCATCTCCACTTGTAAGTATGAAGGTGTCGAGGACTACGGGACCCGGAGTAATGAAGATTACTGGTAAGTAATAGGACATTATCTATTTGGGGAATACCCAAACATGTTATGTATTTGTATAACCTTTAATTGCTCATATCAGTCAATGAAATTGGCCCATTAGCCCCATGTATGCCTCCTCTGCACAAGGCACTTTGAAATTTTATTAGAAGTGGGGGAGAGTTATCATCATGGACGTTAGTTACCAAAAAATTATAAGATCTCAAAATATATAGTGATGACAATATTCTGCAATCTGTATGAGTAGAATATCAAGGAAATGTTTGTTTGCTAAATATTTTATTAAGGCTTTAGACTTGGCAAACATTCGCACATTAGGAACAATACATTGCAGTACATTCTCCTGCAGTAGCAAAGCTAACATTATTTTGAGGATACTCATTTTGATCCAGGCAGAGATAAGGTAGTCAGAAATTGTAACATCCCAGTTCAGAATGTAGTTTAATTTTTTATTCAGTTTAGTTTGAATCAACTAAGAACCCCAGAACTTCCCCTAGTTGCATAGCCCTAATTGAGATAGATCGAAATTGGTGGGCAGGTCTTTCCCACCTCATACATAGAACAATCTGAAACTCCTGTAACATTCTATGCAACTAGGAGTAGAATAGCAGCCCTTTGAAGAACTTTGGTAGGAATAGCTCTTAGTAGATAGTCATGGGAGTCCTTTTCAACATTTATCTGGCTTAAATTCGAGGAATGTATTTGGCAAAATGACTTTCTATCCGTGGTGAAAGCATGGTACTGTGAATCAACACTAATCAGTTCTCCACTTTAACCATAATAGCTACAGAATCCTAACGGCATGAAAGCAAGTATTATACCCTTGCTTCATCTACTTTATTTCCTGTAACCACAAAGTTGACATGGTAAATGTATAAAGCAAATTTATGTCATGGTGGTAAATGAGGGTCTTCTGACATTAATCATTGGACTTCATCTTGAAACACTGTGGCAGACCACAAATAGCATTTATGATACACTGATAGGATTCTTGTCTAGATTGGTCCTCGACAATGATGCATTCTAGCTTCTACTCTCCTTAAAACATATGTGACTGCCCACCCGATGTATTACTACGCCCGTGATTAAACCCCCCTAAGTTAGGATATAAGAGCCTCTTGGTTAGTGCCTAAATTGTAAAAGAATAAGTGCCAGTGCCAAAGGTCTTTGTGAGAAACCTCCCGCCAGCTCTACCGAATGTCAGAGGTGATGAATACCACGGCGGGATCGATCTTGATTACATTCCATACAAGTTTAATCCACCACCAGACACTCCTAACGCCTTTATCTCATTTTTTAAGTTGTCATCCTTGTTTTCTTTGTTTGTTGCTGTTTTTATGTCTTTCTTTGCTTCTTTGTTAACCTTTTTTGTGATGTTCTCATTCTCTGGATCAAAGTTTGTGCAGGTCCCCAATAATGAGTGCTGGTGGTCCCTACCTGCAATTACTGGCTGAAATTAAGCACTGATCTTGGCTCAGCTATATGCAGATGACCTCACCATCACATCATTCAGAAATAACATTATTTGCAGTCCTGATATTTAGGAGAATTTTTAGAAGTGTGGGGTGTAGCCCCTTTAAGTGCTATATCCCTTAAAGTATGACTAGAGTTGATTAAAATATCATATCAAATATATGTGTTCACTATTGATGAGAATTTGGAAAAGTAATTGGATGAATTGTGCAAAACTATTACTAAATTGTAGATGTCTGTTTATTGGCATAGAGGCTGGTAAGAGGAAGGTTCTTTTCTACTGCATATTTCATGACCTTGAGTTAAGTGATGTTCTCCTCAGAAATCAGATGTACTAAGCAGTTTCACCCCATACATGAAATCTTCTAAACTCGAAACTGGCTGATCTGTTTGACAATAGAAGGACTGATTTTTATTACCAAATACATCCGCCAGTTTCGAAAGAAGTGATATCTGTTATATTAATACATGACATACACAAAGAAGGTCTAATTTGCAGAATAGCTCTAGGGAAAACTCTGAATACACCTCTTCGGCACATTTAAAAAAAATCTTGCATGATCCACTTCATGGAGTCAAATCAAATTGGAACTGCAGCTCAGTCTAAGACAATTTGCATGGATTTAAACAGAAATTAGGAAGCCAGGAATTTTAAGTCTAACTTCTGTAAGGCAACTTGATTCCCGAAGCTCCATTTCCAACCATGACTGATTTGTAAAATGGTAAAAGTTATTGCAAACGTGGGTACATTTGAGCCTGCAATTTGCAGGTAGTTGTAGTACCAATAAAATAAACTTTATAATGTATCATATCGACAGACTGGCCACGTGCTTGCTTTTCACATTGTACAAAACATTTGAAATGCAAATTGAACTGCTAACTGCTAAAGGTCTTGCCTCTTGTGGATTTCGAATATCTTTTCCTACTTGTATGTTTTGCTTTTTTATAAGTAGCATGGAACTTTTAGCATTAACGATATATGTTAAATTTATCTTTAATACAAAATTACCACAATTCAATCCATAAAGGTTAGAACAGTGTACTCTCAGCATGTTTCACAGAGACCGAAAGCAAACAGAATGCCCCTCAGCAAAGGGTGATTCCTGTCCTGCATTGGGCATTCAGCATACAAATTTACAAAAATCTCCAGCAAGCGTCACTACTGCACAGCACATTTCATACGCAGAAATGTTAACATTTATTTCGTTTAATAACTTAGATTAGCCCTAAAAGAACCATACAGATAAAGGAGTGATGGAGGTGGTTGCTTTGGCAGGAAAGCGCAAAAGGGTGCATAGGCAGAGAGGACTGGGAAGTTAGAATTATGGAGTCAAATGGAAAGAGTTATATAGCGCAACATGACACATGGGGGGGAGATAGGACAGAAATATTACAGAACGTCACTCCACTGATTCCACGGCAATGCGCAAATTAGATTCCCAACCTTTGCCTGATCCACAAATGTATCCAGGGAGCAGGCTCAAAATGCGTCCATAACAAAAAAAAGAACTACATCCCTGGATATTTGCTGTTCTAATCCAGCCATAGGCTACTCTAAACCCCAGTTCTTAGTTTGTGCCGGGGTTTGCAGGGATGGGCACTAGCCCTCATTTTTGGAGGCAGGACAATTTTTCAAACCTGAGACTTTGGCTCCGAGCAAATGAGAAAAAAAGGGAGAAAAGTTAGAAAAAAGAGGAAGATAAACATAGGAAAACAGTAACAGAAAGTAGGGATGAAAAACAATATGCAAGTATGAAACAAAGCGATTGGAAGCAAAGGCTGGTGGAAGAAAGTCTTTAGGTAGGATCAAAACTAATCATATTCAGCAAACCCAGTATTTGGCAGCACTGGCAGTGGGCTCTAGCTAAACCACTAGACTTCTGCAATATCTTTTTTTTTCACTAATAAAGCAATGCTAAAACTCAAGTATGTAACTGCTCGTAATAAAAAAGAGACTTCACAAGGATCCTGGTTGTAGAGTTTGCTTCCCATGAATCTCTGCACCGGAATGGACCATTTTGGTGTTTTTTTGTATTTATTTGTTACCTTCTCTATCAGGAGGATCACAAAGCGGCATTTTTTCATTTTTTTAAGTCATTAACTTATTCACTGTTGTAGGAGGTGCACAGCTTCAGCACACAAACTGTAGGAGACAGTTGTGGCAAACAGAAAATAAAGTAAGAATTAAAAACAGAAAATCAGTGATACTGCTTGTAGTTGAGTATGCCCAATATATGGTAGTCCCAGAGTCATTTCTCCTGTGTAAAAATGTTTGTTTTGGCATTTGGCCGCAACATGGACACCTTGTGAGGCTGGCTGAAATCCTTGTGAGGCTGCCAGACACTCCAACACTGCTTCACTCCCAAATTTCACCAACTCAGTACATATTGGAAAATAAAGCATCACTGCTCATGGTAAATGAGCTATAATCGAGTAAAAGGAAAACACTTAGGGGCCGATTATGATGGCGGACGGACCTGAGTCCGTCCGCCACCATAGAGTAGGAGGAAACGTCCGCATGTGCTGCGGCGTTCCCTCCTGTGCAATTAGGATGTGACCGCCACCCTGGCGGTCACATCCACTATATTTAACATTGCGGTGGGTGCAGCTTCAAGCTGCACCTGCCGCAATGTTAAAAAGGCATGCATTGCATTTACATGCAGAAAGCGGCAGGCACCGCGCTGTGCCTGCCGCTTTCTGCATGTAAATGCAGGGGGGTACCATAGGTACCCCCCATGTGCACCCCCACCCAACCTTCAACCAGGGGGCCCGCAACGGGCCCCCGAAGTAAAGACCCGTATGCTTTTCCATGGTGGAGAATCCGCCGCAGAAAAGCATGTTTTAGAAGCCATCCTAATATGTCTGGTGGTGTCTGAGAGACACCTCCACCATATTAGAGCTTTTCAGCCGCGGTTGTAAGCCGACCGCGGCGGAAAAGCGGCGGACTGAAACCAAGACCCACCAGCCATCCTAATGTGGCAGTGGGTCTTTGGTGGGTCCGCAGCGGTTTTCCCGCATCCTCCGGGCCGGCGGTGGCTTCCGCCGGCCCGGAGGATGCAGGAAAACCGCGATCATAATGGGCCCCATAATTTCCAATTTTCTTTCATAACTAACACTTTGTGGATCTGTGTTATAAAATGTTATTACAAAATCACCCTTTTTTGTCCCCACAGAGCGATGCTGATGACTGCCTGTGACGTGTCTGCAATAGCAAAGCCTTGGCCAGTGCAGCAGCGGGTATTTATTTATTGGCAAGCAAGGTTTGCTTGTGTGTATTTATTGCAAAAGCGAAGAGTGGTGAAAAAGCTGCATGTTTGTTGTTGCTTGGAAGGGCTACCCTTCAAGACCATGACATTCGTGAAAGGTTTGTCCCATTACTGCCCCCATTAGGTTTTGGTGCTGGGGCTTCAAGTAGTCTTTTGCTCATCAATCACTCGCATTCCTGCCCTTTGGCTTACTGTCACTCGCTTGTTCTACACGTGCTTGCTCTTCCTAGCTACCCTCTCACCCCCCTTAACTATCCATTTACCTGTCTTTGCTTGCTCTCCATCTATAGATTTTCCATCTGTTCGCTTACTTCCTATTCCTGTCTCCCTTTCATTCTGTCCCTCGCCTCACCATGGCTTTATCCCATCTCCTCTTACACCTTCATCCTCACTTGATTTCCCATCCTACCTTTGCTTCTAAATCATTTATCTGTCTCAGTGTTCCCCAATCCCTTGTTTCCCAACTTAACTTGCGTCTTAGCTCTGCTCACCAATCGATGCTCAGCTTCTGGTTTTGCAGGCATGCCTTGAACAAATAGATTCTGATGTAAAATAGAGATAATTTCTATATACATGTGGCCGGTGATACCTATAAATGGTAGGGTGACTTCTTCTAGAATATACAGGAGCTGTACTCAGTCCTGTGATAATGACTATTACAATCATAATCCAGTACTGGCATATTTATTTATGCAAGAGAAGACAGCCAACCGGTATCAGAGAAGACAACTAAACAGCATCAGAGAAAACAACCAAGCAGCATTAAAGAAAACAACCAATCAGCAGCAGAGGAAACAACCAAACAGCATCAGAGAAAATAACCAAACAGCATCAGAGAAAAAAAAAGCATCAAAGAAGACAACCAAACAGCATCAGAGAAGACAACCAAACAGCATCAGAGAAGACAACCAAACAGCATCAGAGAAGACAACCAAACAGCATCAGAAAAGATAGCCAAACAGTATCAGAAAAGAAAATCAAACCGCATTAGGCGTGTGAAACTGAACATTCAAATTAATATGTTGAAGTCATGTCATCTGCTGTGCCCAAAATAAAAGCACGCTTGTGCTTTTACCCATTGTTCCTTTCCACTTTAAAACAATAATTTAAGGGCATCTGCTCTGTTCATAATTCTTGGTATCCTTAGATTATAGTTTGGGGCCTCTGGTAACAGCCCAAGTACTGCAACCTACTACAGCAAGGACGTGCAACTTACTCGAGGGGCCTGTTGTAATGGGTTAAGGTATTGCAGACTGCTATAGCAAGGTATTATGTCTGACTGAGAGGCTTTAGTATTGGCCTAAGGTACTGCAGCCTGCATCAGGAAAATACTGATTGCAGCTTTTCAAAACTCTGAGAGCATGCAAATTTGAAAGCCACATTTCACTGAGGGTTGATTGTGTCTTTAATGAATTCATTTTTTTTGCAAGTGCAGAGTTTGTAAAAGGTAATTAATGGGACTGATCAGGCAAAATAAACAAGTTTAGCCAGAGCTGATGTGTCTGGCTTGCATATGTAAGTTATATTCCAAACCGACTTACTTTGGTAATACTTTGTTAAGAAAAGTGAGACCTGCTGGCTTTGCCAATGCTTATTTTTTTATTGATTGAACAGGACCTTCCCAAATGGAAGAAAGAAAGAGAGGCCGAGTGGGCAGTGCCAGTGCTACAAAAAGCCAAGCATAGTGAGCTACCCCACAGTGCCACCCCAAAGACCGCAGTAGTGCAGAAGAACTGCCAGAAATGTTCTAAAAAATGCATTTGTTGCTAGTGGAGGTAGAACACCCAAATAGCAATATATCATTTACCATTCGCCAGAGCTGTGAGTGAGACAATTAGGACTTTGTAAGTGATATTTTTAGGTCGAAGCCTACCAGCTGTCTGGCGACGAAAATACTTCTTGTGAGTTTTATGAAAGCTTCCCTGTAAATGTACTCCGTCCATTGCTTACCATTGGCTTAGTAGTTTGTAACTCACATTTTCTGGCTTTCTATTTGCTGGCTTTATTCGTTTTCGGTTGCCCAGCTTCAGTTCGTCCCACCCAAGGAGCAAAACCTTTTCACACTACCTTGCCTTGTATGCTGCTATGAGTGTTCCTTTCTGTAAACAAACGTGTAAATCTCCTTATCTTGCAACATTTACTGTGCATGCAAAGACAGAGTTCAATTGTCAGGCTTTGTCTTCCAAGGGAACTTGGTGTTTACTTTTCTTTCTCAAACTTCAAAGTGAGAGGATTTATGTGACAATCTTGCAAGATACTGGAGGTAGGAAGGGTTCTTTTTTAGCACAGAACAACATTTAATAAATGAACTCTGCAAGTATTTCAGAATATGTCAGGATTAGGAAAGCACAAACGAAGTCCATTTTTTATTAATTCAGGAGTGTGTTGGAAGCAAATATTTTAGTATGATCAAAACAAATCGCTACACTAGGTGATTCCATTTCCACAGGTGATTGTGCGCTCTATAGTTTTATTTGTAGAACTTTAGGTCTGTGCAAATGCAGTTCAATTGAAAATGTGTTTGTTATGGCAGTGCACTACCATACCATGCACACTTCAGTCTACTCAGCTCCACTGTACTCTGCACCTCTGCAAGCCCCTGCACTCTACTTTGCACCACTCTACTTTATACCACCCATGCCACTGCACTATGTGCTACTGCACTCGACTCCACTGTACACCACTGCACTCTACGCCACTCACTCTATGCCTCTCAACCCTGCAGCACTCTGCTTTATGCCAATGCACTCTACTCTACATCACTGTACTCTTCGCCACTGCACCCTACACCACTCCAGTCTAAGCTACTATACTCTAGTCTGCACAACCCCATTCTACGCCACTTCACCCAACAGCACTCTACAACTCTGCACTCTATGCCACTGGACTCTATGCCAATACACTCTATGCTAATGCACTCTACTCTGTACCATTCCACTCTACACCCCTGCACTCTTTGCCAATTCACTTCACACCACTCTAATCTACTCTGCACCACTGCACTCTATGCCACTGCACTCTACACCATTTTGCTCTATGCCATTACACTCTATGCCATTATAATGTATGCCACTGCATTCTGTGCAACTCTATTCCACTCTGTTCCACTGTACTGTACACCACTCCAGTCTATGTCACTGCACTCTATGGCACTGCTCTCTAATATGCACCACTGTGGTCTATACCAGTGCTCTCTACTCCACTGTACTCCACATCACTACACTCTACACCAATGCACTCTGCACCACTCTGCTCTGCACTATTGCACTCTCTGTCACTGAACTCTACGCCACTCTACCTTGCACTACTGCACTCTACACCACTACACTCTGTAGCACTCCATGCCACAGCACTTTACACCACTCCACTCTTTGCCACTATACTCTACTCTGCACCACTCTGTGCCACTCTGTACCACTCTATGCCACTCTACTCTGCACCACTGCACTGCATGCCACTGTACTTTATGACACTGTAGTCTGTCACTCTATTCTGTCAACTCCTCTCTGCACCACTGCACTCTGACACTGCACCCTACTATGCACCATTCCAATTTACCCCACTACATTCTACGACGTTGCATTATATGCCTCTGAATTCTATACTGCTGCATTCTACATCACTGAACTCTACGTCACTATACTCTGCAACACTGTATTCCAGTGCACTCTACATAAGTCCACTCTACTCTGTTCTACACAGCTCCATTACGCCTCCTCTCAATATCCCCTCCCCCTCCCAGGACTTTTCTTTATCTAAACATGGTCCCAACTCCTGGTCCATTCCGTACCCCCCCAATCTTTCTAAAAACGCTAGAAAAAAACTCAAACACAACCTCCTCATTCGAAATCCTGAAACACTTATTGTTGACAACTACTACAGCCCTACCGCCCCCATTAAAACGAATTACATCTTCTACCCCAAACGCCCTTCTAAATGGAAAAGCATTTTCATACAACATCTCCCAGTCACTAAAACCTCCAAAATACCCCATGGCGACAAACTTTCCACCACTCCCTCTCCAACCTTTCATGGGGAAATCAACATCTCCATATTTAAACCTGGTAACATCCTCATCCAAGCGGCCGTACCCCATCTTAACACCTTCGAACTCCATTTCAGATCCTTGACCATCCAACTTTCCAATTCCACCAACAGCCTCCCACCTCCTCTCTCCCCTTCGACCCCGCCCCACCAGCCCACTTCTCCTGCCCCTGACCTTTCAACATCTAATGACACTATGCAAACGTTAACACCTATCCCCCCTTTTCTCACTATAACCCCCCCCCTCTCCCATTGATCCTCTCCGCACCCCCTCACTCCCAATCCCCCTTGCACCCAATCAGCCCACCCATTCCCCTCCCTATGACCCCTCCCTCCGTGCCCTCTTTCACTGTCTCCCCTTCCATTCCTCCTCCAACACCCCCTCACTCCTCCTCTCCCAACTCATCCTCTCTCACACCGTATCACAATACTCCCCACCCAGATTCCCCTTCCTTTCCTCCTCCAACCCCCCCTCACTCCTCCTATCCCAACTCCTCCTCACACCCACCGAATCACAACACTCCTCACCCAGATTCCCCTTCCCTTCCTCCTCCACCCCCTCATTCCTCTCCTCCCAATTCAGCCTCACACCTTCTGAATCTCACTTCCCTCACACCTCTTCTCCCTACTCATCCTCTCCCTCGCTGAACGATATTCTTCCCATTTTCCCCCCTCTCACTCCCACACCAATCCACAACTGTACCTCCTTGATATCTCAAAATTTCTCATCCACAGATGTCCCTTCTCCCCCCTACCCCGACATGCCACTCCTTCTCCCATACAACCACAGCCCTCCCTGCTCTCCTACCTGCTTCAGCTCTTCTCCTCCTCAGATCAGGCCTCCTGCCTGCATTTGCTCATTGCCTCCTCAGAGCAGACCCCCCTCCGCAGCTAACTCTGAACCCCATTGTCCTCCTCCCCCCCCACACCATATTTACTACCTCACTCTTATTTCAAACTCCCTTCGCAACATCGAACGTAACCTCACCACCCTTACCAGAGATCTCTCTCGTCTCAGAAACGAAGTCCTCAACCTCAAATCCAACGACCTCCCTCCCCGAAAAAACATCGCCAGCCCTAGTCTAATAAACCCCACCGCATCTAAAACGTGGAAAACAAATCCCTTGCTTTGCCGGGCTCAAAGACCACTCCGCACCACTTGCACCCTCTCTCACCAGGAGATTTCCGACCTTCAAAATTCCTACCCTCCTTACTCACCAACCATGTACACGCCTCCCACCTTCTCAAGCATCCCCGTCATATTGGGAACCAGTCGTACTCCCCCTTCACCTGTCTCACCTAGACCCCCTCCTCATCTCACCTCCATTCATACCCTCCCATCTCCCAAACCCACTCCCAAACCTCTCACCTGCATGCTTGTTAACTGCCGCTCCGCTGCCCGACATGCCATAGAAATCTCTGAAACCATCCTTAGCGAATCCATCGACATCGTGTTCCTTACAGAATCCTGGCTTAATGAACATTCTACTAGCATTCTTGACCTACTCTCACCCCCGGGCTACTCCATCATTAGGAAAGATAGACCCATACGAAAAGGCGGTGGTGTAGCTATCATCTTCAAAGACGAACTACAGCTCTCCCTTATCAATAACGCCGAATATACCTCCTTTGAATACCTTGTAGCCGAACTCAAAATACAGGATTCCCCCCCATCCGCCTTCACAATATATATAATCCGCCTGGAAATCACTACCCATTCATCGACGAGCTATCTAACCTTCTTACGCAATCCTCAATTTCCAAATCTAAAAACATCTTCCTGGGAGACTTTAACCTCCATTGGAATGATAGTAAAGATCCCTCAATCTCCCTCCTGTATGACCTTCTCGAAATTAATGACCTCAAACAAATCTGTCAGTCACCAACCCATTCCAAAGTAGCCAACCTCAACGCTATCATTACCAGCAAAGATCTAGCCCTCCTATCTAACATCATTCCCATTGACTGGTCCGACCATCACCTTATCCTGTTCTCCATAAACAACTCTGCCTCCACCCCTCCGTCCAAACCTATTAAACCCATGAAACTGATCAGAAATCTTAGTCATATCCCTCCCGACTTACTTGAATCCAAACTTCAGGCCCAGCTTCTCGCTATCCCTCCTTCCCTCAACACAAATAAACTAACCGAACAATATAACAAAGCTGTCACTGCTACCCTTGACCTTCTAGCACCACTCAAACTCAAAAAACAAAGAAATATCCCCTCCAAATCATGGTTTAACACAGACCTAAACATTGAAAGACGTAGACTTTGACTGACTGAAAGATTATGGAGACAGCACCCCTCTCCTTCTACCCTGGCCAGCCTCAGACTTGCTAGATCGTCCTACAAAAAACACATCTTTAGACAAAAAACTTCCTTCCTCAGATCACAACTAGATCGAGCTCAGAATAGGCCAAGAGAACATTTAACATTGTGCGCAATCAAACTGCTTCCGCTCCCCCTGTCTCACTGGCCTCGAAGACTAGATGTGAAGAAATAGCTCTCTTTTTTCAGACAAAATTAAACTAATTGATCAATCCTTCCTCTCTACTGCGATCCCTACCACCAATCCAAACACCTCTCTTAATATCCCACCCTCCATCAGAACTCCCCCTACACCCTCTACGGCCCATCATAACTCTGATCTCCCTTACCCCTCCTTGCCCCCCAATTTCCTGGACTCCAATCATCCTAACTCTCTTACTAAAAATAATGCCGCTTGGCTTAACTTCCAGCCAGTCACGGAAAGAGACGTCTTTAACATCATTTCCAAACTCAAGCCTTCCTCCCACACCAAAGACCCTCTTCCCTCCAAACTTGTCCAAAACCTCAAACATATCATCACCCCTACCTGGACCTCTATTATCAACAGCTCCCTTGCCACCGGTTGTGTCCCCAACTCATTGCAACTAGGCCAAATCACCCCCATTATCAAAAATCCTTTGGCAGACCCAAACAACTTCAATAACCTTCGTCCCATCTCCAACCTTCCCCTTCTTTCTAAAGCCCTGGAAAAATGTGTTCTTCTCCAACTAGAGAGACACATTGAACACTTTAACTTACTAGACCCCTTCCAATCTGGCTTTAGGAAAGGATGCAGCACTGAAACCGCCATGCTAAACATTGTTGATGACATCCACCACTCACTCGACAATGGTGAATCTAGCCTTCTGATCCTCCTTGATCTCTCTGCAGCATTTGATACTGTTAACCACTCTACTCTACTCAATGTTCTTAGAGATCGATTCGGCCTAAATGGTATGACTCACAATGGTTCGTCTCATACCTACAACACCGTTCTCAACAAATCAAAATCCAAAATTGCCTATCTAACCCTACCTCCATCTCCTTAGGAGTTCCGCAAGGATCCATCCTCTCTCCCGCTCTCTTTAACCTTTTCATGGAACCCCTCACACTCATTCTTAAACAAGCCGGGATCAACTACCATCTCTATGACGATGACACCCAACTCTATTATAAGATTAAAACCCATGCTGACATCCTTCACCTCAACAACACCCTCATCAAGATTCAAGCCTGGTTCCACACTAACCACCTCAAACTCAACCCTAAAAAAACTGAAATCATTCTTTTTTCCCCTAAAAACAACCAGCTCCCTATTCAGAATTGGATCTCTGATGCCCTCAACTGCTCCTTATCCTTATCCTCCTCAGTCAAATCACTAGGTATCTCACTTGACGACCTCCTAACCCTCAAGACACACATCAATAATTCTGCCAAAGGAGCCCTCTTCACTCTCCGCCACCTTAAGAAAATCAAGCCCTTCATCCAGATCGATGATTTCAAACTAGCAGTCCAATCCCTTGTTCTTTCTCGCATCGACTATGGCAATGCCATTCTCACCGGAATTCCCAAGATCCACCTAGCACCACTTAAATCTGTGCTGTACCTTGCAGCTAGGCTTACCTCAGACTGCAAGCGATTCGACCACATCTCCCCTACCCTTAAAATCCTTAAATGGCTCCCCATTGAATGTAGATCCACGTACAAAACAGCCTGCATTACACACAAAATTCTCCATCAGAATACACCGACCTACCTCGCTAACAAACTTACAAAAGCCGGTTGCTCCCGTTCCTTGAGAAGCACAAACACCTTCCTTCTTATCCCCCCCCTTCAAAAAAAGAAAACCACCCATTCTCGGTCCTTTTCCGGCAACGCTCCATGCATTTGGAATGCCCTTCCAACTGACCTTCGTTGCAACCCTTCCTACCCTTGCTTCAAAAAAGAACTTAAACTACATCTCCTCAATAAATATTGGGGACCATAATCCATATCTGCTATCTTCCACTGGCCACATCTGTCCGACCTCAGATACATCCGCCCTCCCTTCTTTTCAGCCTTACTTCGCCCTTCCTCCTCGTCACTTCCACCTCCCTGTTTACCACCTTCACTCCTCCCTGCACCCCACCTCCTTTGTCCTCCGTCTGCCCTCATTTCTGCCCCTCCTCCTCTCGTCCTTACAAACCCAATCTGACCACCAACCTCCCTATCCTGCAATTTTCCGGCTCTCTTTTCAATGTATGCCTGGTTATTTTTTATTATCACATCTCCCACTTTTCGGTGTTCTTATTTCCCATATTTATCATTTTGAAATATGTCTGGCGGAGACTTATATGTTGTTTATACTCATTTATGCTATGTATGACCCATGTCTTACTGACCTTCTTGTCTCAAAGATGTAAAGCGCTCTGATACCCCTGGGTCCAGCCAGCGCTATATAAAACCTCTAAATAAATAAATAATAAATAAACTACACTCTACTCTGCACCACTCTACTCTACGCCACTGCACTCTACACTACTCTACTCCAATGCACTTTATGCCACTGCAGTCTAAGTCCGTACACTCTACTCAGTGTGGTGAACGCCACAGCACACTACACCAATGTACCCTACACCACTGCAGTCTACGACACTCTACTCTGCAACACTGCACTCTGTGCCACAGAACTCTACGCCATACTTCTCTGCACAACTGCATTGTATGCCAATGTACTCTATGCCACTGCACTCTACTCTGCATCACTCTACACCACTGCACTCTGCAGCACTCCACTCTATGCCACTGCACTCTATGACACTATATTCTACTCTGCACCACTCTAAGCCACTCTAACCTGTACCACTCTATGCCACTGCACTCTATGGCACTCTACTCGGCACCACTCCACTCTGCACCACTCCACTCTGCACCACTGCACTCTACACCACTGCAGTCTAGTATGCAACGATCTTATCTACACCACTGCATCCTACACCACTTAATTCTATACTGCTGCACTCTACACCATTGCACTCTACACTCTACGTCACTCCAGTGTACGCATCTCTATGCCACTTCACTCTATGCCTCTCCAATACACAATACTTTATGCCACTCCACGAAACTCTACTCCACTTTTCACTATTTCACTCTCTGACACTGCATGCCACTCTTCTCTACATCACTAACTTTTAGCCATGCTGAACAGCAGCTACAACATGGCTAAAACACCTTGGAAAAGCCAACAGCTCTTGCATAGGCAAGGCCTATTGGCTTTGCCAATGCTTGTTTAGTCAGCTTATCTGCATTCTTGATTGATCATAAAAAGGTCAGCTGGCCATCTTTAATCAAGGGCACAACGTATTGTAGCAACTTTTTCAGACTGAAAAACGTTACAGACATACTCCTTGCAAGGGCGGGAATAAGTCCCCAAAATGAGTGCAGGTCTATCGAAAGGAAATCCTCGGGAGTAAGACAAAAAGTTAAGCCTTGCATATTCATCACTTGTTTACTTTTATACGTGCAAAACATGATCAGAATTTATGCATGTGAGTACTACACATTTTCAGGGTTACTCATGAAATTTATTGCGAATTACCAGAATGTTTGAAATATTTCCTGTAGGAAACTGGCTCTTTATGTGATAAATCAATAATTTGATATACAGTGTAAAGAGTCCAGGGGTTCCCTTACCAGTGGACAGGGGCTTGCTATGCAATACCACAGGGCTCTATTAGGGGGTAGTCTGGTAGAATTGTAAGAATAGAAGCTGTGTTATAAATTACTTTTGCTTCTCTGTACTTTTGCTGTGTAGTCTTACCCATGTCATGTTGTTGGAGTCTTGGGGATGTCACAGGTGCTGGGATGCCGAAGTCGACCATTACTTTTAAAGATGAGACTGATGGTTTTTATATTGCCTACTTAGTCCAAAACACCTTCTTCCCTGCAACCACAGTGTCCTTTGTTTTGTGAGGTGTAACAAATACATTTTAGTGGAAAGTGGTAGCCTCTCCCACTACAGATACCATCAGATAATATATGCTTAATGGAAATGAGCTGGTGATGAGGACATTCACCAGTGGTAGACCAACAACTAGTGTACTGGAAGATCTGATAGTAAAAGGTGAGAGAGCAAACATAAACCCGATAACTGAAAACTGGGTTTGACAGGAACATTAATATCAAGGTCAGCAAATCCGCAGTTTTAGTATTTAGCAACAAAGTGAAAAGCTGTCGAATAAACAAAACTTCAGTGGAGAAACAACCAAAATATTGTTAATTAGAGATATGGATCACTGTAAATGGCTCTGTTGATGAGCAATGGGCATATTTGAAAGCAAAGTTTACTTCGCTTTCATTTTTGCATAAGCGCACTTATGCTGTGTGATGTTATGCATGGGTATGTGATAATGCATGAAATGCTGATGTTAATGTACTTGGCGTAGTCTTGCAGTTAAGTACAATCGGAGGGAGAATGTAGCAGTAACCAGACTTACCAGGCTGTGGGTGTAACCTAGGAGCTTAACATGAAAAAACAGAACAAATCTCCTATCCAAAAGGCTGCAGATTCCTGTGTGAAGCCCCTACCCCCCAACTAACGCAAACATTCTGCTAAGGTTAGAAAACATAGAGGTGTCAACATATGCTGGGAGGTCGCAGCATCTCCTCATGAGTAACTGTGGACACGCATACTTGTTATGATGTGTGTGAAGCACTAAAGGGGAACCTACACAAATGAGAGAGCAGTAGTGAGACTAACAAGCAGTGAGACAGCATGCCAACTTTCTGCGTTGCTCCTATGATCTAATAAACCACATAAACGACTATGATTTCCATTTACGAAGAGCACCTCCCTCCTGATTGCAAAAACAAAACACATAGACCGCATCATCCATCAGAAAGGTAAATGTGTGCTGTGAATTCCGATGCCAAACACACATTTCTATGACACCGGACCGAGGTTATAAATTATTTACATTACTCGTCGCCCCTGCTCTGCTTAAACAGGAGGTTTGTGTCAAGGCGCTACCCTGTCACACACTTCTGCCTAGATTCTCGATGGCTAGCTGCTCCGACATTGACTTGCCAATGAGCACCTAGGATGGCTGTCAGGCAAGGAAAAAAAGTAGATAGTAAACTGTTTACTGACACAACCCTGCACCGGGCAGGACAGTAAGGGAGACTTCCTGCAGAGGATGACTGTGCGAAGAACAAATCGCGAATCACATAACTGAGCTGCAAAACAGCAGTCGTTGACAGAGTGCCTCAGAGGGACCTATCGTGAAGACAAAGAAACTTTTGACTGCTTTGCTGAGGAAGAGAAAACAAAGCTGCATGGATTCACGAGATAATGGGAACAACCTATAAAAGTGGAAATGTGGAGGCATTCGGGCACACACAAGGAGAGAAACGGTGTTTTAATATCTCTGTGCTCCCTTTTCTACCTTTACTCAACATCCTGGAATAAACAACGAAGAAAACAGAAGCTGAAATACTAGAGACACAGAGTGTAACCAAAGGTTGTATAGGCACAAGATCAACATACACGAACACAACCTGTGAAAGTGCTCTCGGGAAAGGGACCTGACAGAAACAATGCGGTGTAAACATGTGGAACAGAACATGGCATTTCAACATCAAAGACCAGACAGAATAAGCTGTGAGGGGCGGAGGTGTTTTGGGGGAAGTCACTGGGAGATTAAATGAAGTGCAAGCAGCACCGTGTGCCAGTGAGCAGCAAGGAGAGGCATGAAAGAACAAGCATGTTTATGCGTGCTCGTGCAGTGTGCTCTTTGTCAAAGCACATACTTGTGCTTGTGGCGCGCCACTGCGCACTCCCGCAAGGTGTATGCCGCCACAAGCACGAGTATGTACTTTGAAAAAGAGCTGCACGGCGGCTAAAGGTCTCCTATTCAGGGCATGCGCGCTGCATAGGCGAGACCTAAAAATGGGTCACCTGTTCACTTGCACTGGTGGTA
Organism: Lissotriton vulgaris; assembly: GCF_964263255.1. Taxonomy (NCBI): domain Eukaryota; kingdom Metazoa; phylum Chordata; class Amphibia; order Caudata; family Salamandridae; genus Lissotriton; species Lissotriton vulgaris. Next base: position 1,033,653,435 of record NC_141689.1, read on the forward strand.
TTCAACTGACCAGCACTGGGGCATGTCTACTAATGCAGGTATGTCCGCACATATAATATTAAGCACCATGCCGTATGGCTATCAGGCCTACTCTAGGTGTGACTTACAAATATTCTATGGAGTGGTAGGGGACATGGCACTCGTGGATGAGTGACATGTGTTTTCACCCCTGCCCTGCCTCACCACTTTTCCCTGACACAAGCCACTACTGCTTTTGTCTGCACCAAGACACACAGCCTGAAATGGTAGTCATTCATGCGCTTGGTGAGGGGTCCTTTAGGGTTACAGCTCTTAGGGACCCTCTTTATCACCTCAGGCCCTAGAGGACCATTTGTGATTGTGTTATTCCTGACAAGGCTATTAGGTTAAATTGAAAGTTGGCATGTGTAAGTAAAAATGCCATACTGCCCTGAAACATCCATGGGACAGGACCTACATTTGAAAACAAACCTCTCACGTTTGTTTATTAGAGCTAAATGTAACTGGTTGTTCTAATTTAAATGGTCTTTAAATGGGGGTTTCTGGAACATTCTGAGTGTAAAATGTTTCCATGCGTTTCTTGCAGATAGCTGCGCTTATTGCAACAGAATTCTATGACCAAGGAGACAAGGAGAGGAATGAACTGAATATTGAGCCAGCAGTAAGTAGAATGTTGTTGCATTCACCCTACATTAGTCTCATTAGTATTCAGCAATGTATACTAGTGTCATAGTTTGTATGCTCAGTAGGTCTGTAGTGATTTGTATGTTGAACCTGCATGTTGAGTATTTTCACTTATGAGATCTAGAACATGGCTGGGTGAATTAGCTGTTCCACGACAATGCCACGAACCAGGTCTTTGACTTATACAGTGCCCTAAACTAGCAGATTTCACAAAGAAGTCAAGTTAGTTTCAGAAAGATGTCTAGTAGGATCTGTATGTGGCCCTGAGAGGAAATGGTAGCTGTATCTAGGCACCCGTTGTGCCATTAGCAAGTTCTATTCATGTTGGTATGATCTCTTGGTATAGCGCAGTGAATCGTCCCCAAAGGAATATCTCGGTTCTTCTGCTGAAGTATATGACTATCAAAAACAAACTAAAACAGCCATGTTTTTAAGAGTTATTTTTTACTTTCCCCGCTCTGTGCACAAGCAAATTGGTAGGGGAAGTTTTTTCCAATAGAAAGGTGCCAAATAGGAAAACGACCCTCCTCCAAACCTGGAGGTACGAATCCATGGAATTTGAAGAAGGGCTTTGTCTGTTGATCTCAGCAATCAGTCGGGTGATAGTGGCTGATTCTATGTTGTGGGTAGGTTGGAGCCTTGCAGTTCAGGGTTTTCTAGGTAAGGCAGCACATCTTAAAGATGAGACGTATTCTTATAGGTCACCAGTGCAGAGAGTGTAGTAGTAGTATATAAGATAGTAAGGTTTCATTTGCACCATAAAATAAGGCATTTCCATAGACGAGATGTCTTGTAATTAGGGCTTGAACTAGGGTTTTCCTAGAAGTAAAAGAACGACAATGAAATGCCTTTTTCAGTTGTTGCGTGGTGACAAAACAAGTTCTGCAAAGTGTTGAAACATGTTCTTTCATGGACAAAGAAGTATCCAGCTTTACAGCAAGATTTTTAAGTACTTGTTTGGGGGATGGGCAGCTACCAGTTCGGATGGCCACCAATGCAACTTCCACAGTGGTTGAGCTTTCCCAAATAAGAAAATTTCCGTCTTTTCTTCATTTTATTGCAGGCAGTTGTTAAACATCCAGATGCAATCCTCCTCATGCAATTAAAGAAGTGGGCTTTCACCCCTTCCAAGTCAGGACCAAAGGAGATAACCAGCTGTGTGTCATAGGCCTAAGATGTTGACTCAAAACCACATTTAGGGTCGGATAACGTAAGTGGCATTTTAGTATAGGCAAATGTGGCCTACACTAAAAACTGACAAAGGCTCCAATGTCGAAAAATTAGTTCGACAGACAGCCCAAAGTAATGCAGGGTGTACATCTTGTTGAATAGTCCTACAGGTAAAATCGAACAGTATTTGTTACCCAGAAGTGTATTCCCAACGAGGATTCGCAAGTTGTAAGAAAGTGATGATGTTGGTGCAAATAAGTCTTTGAAAGAGATTTTAATGAGGATTCCTCTGAATATGCTGTTGGGAAATAGCAGCCATGTTTGCGCCTTCCTTTAAGGACCCATAAGGCCATATTCTCAAGGAAGGGGAAACGGCCACTACAACGCGGCCGTTTCCACGCAAACCTTAACCACGCATGCATTACAACGCCTGCGTGGTTACCACGAATAGCCTTTACCATGCATACCTTTACTACGAGATACGGAGTAAAGGCATGTGTGTTAAAGGCTCAAAATATAAAAAGGGGGCTTGAGGGGGACCCACCCACAAAAAAAACGCGTGCGAAAAAAAGGGTGCTTGGGAGGGTCTCCCCCCCACCAAAACGTGCAACGTCACCTCGGGAGATAAAGGAGAGGAGACGACATGGAGAGGTAAGGGGAATTTTTATTTAAATAAAATATATATATAAGGATTGAGGATTCCGGGCAGGGGTAATTCTCAGAAGGATTGGGGGCTGGGGGCTGAGGGTCGGAGGGTCGTGCAGGGGTACAGGGAAGGGGTATTTAAAAAATAATTTAAGAAGTAGAGAAAGGAGGCGGCGAGGGAGCAGTTATAGGAAATGGGCAAGGGGTCTGAGATAACCTTTACCAAGAATATGCCCTTATCATGCATGAATTTACAATGAAAACTGTGTTAAAGGTATGCGTGGTAAAGGAATATTCGTGGTAAAGGTTATGCGTGGAAATAATATTTGCGTCGTAACGCATGCGTGGTAAAGGCATTACTTTGCAACGGAATGCGTTGTAATGTCTTACAACCCAAGGAAGTGGCGGAGAGAGTGGTTACCCTTCTTGGCTTAATGCCTTTCTCCGCCACTTCTGAAACGCGAGGCTGCCTCCTATTCCCAAGGATATGGTGCAGCATCGCGTTTCCCCCTGCGATGGTGCTAAGTTTCACAACTAAGCGCCAACGCAGGCACCCTTGCACCAGAGTGCAAGGTTGTCTGCAAGCAGGATGGTTTGTTTATGTACAGGAAGTTGTCCCATCCTGCACATAAACAAACCTTAAATGCCAGTTTGTAACATGCATGTGTGCTGCTTCATGCAGCACACATGTAAGTTACAAAACAGCATTTTTAAAAAAGGTTTGTTTATGTACAGGTAGGGACACCTTCCTGTACATAAACAAACCATGGCATTTTGCTTTTTCCATGTGTGCTGCACAAGGCAGCACACATGGAAAAAGCGAAAACGAGGAGAAATAAAGCATTTCTCCTCGTTTCGCCACCTTAAGACCAGATTTTTCATGGTCTTAAGTTTGGCGCTACCTCCTATTTACGCTGCCCTTGTGAATAGGAGGTAGCATCAAACTCAGTGGGTGTTGTGGTGGAACGCCCACCGCAACACCCACTGCACGCAGCTCATTGCCACATATTACCTTCCTTTTTTGTTTTGTTACTGCTTTATTTCACATTTCATTCATTGTGTTATTGTGCACTGTTTTATCTTGGATTTCAGGACTTGATGAACAGAGAGAAAAAAGATAAAATTCCAAGCATGCAGGTCGGATTTATTGATGCCATCTGCTTACAGCTCTATGAGGTAAGTGAGAGGTGGATATTTGAACTAGGAAACCACACACTGAATTTTGCAATTAACTTGCAACAAAGATTTGTAAAGTATTCTATACAAAGAAAAACACTGCATACATATTAAAAGAGAATATAAAAAATGCACTAGCCAAGATATCTATGAAGATTCTTGAATTTAATTCAGATGAAAAAGCATCGAACATTTCCCATATTATTATTATTATTATTATTATTATTATTATTATTATTATTATTATTCTTAATGTTAATAGCAATTTATTTAGCAATTTTGGGTTTTACATTCAGGGTGGAGAGCTCCAGTGTCCACGAAAAAGAGGATTGTGGGGTTAAGGAGAGAAAGATGAAAAGGGAGAGGGCGAGGAAAATTATTTCCCAGGCACCAAGAATTCTGGGCCCTTGATTTATTGTTTGAGCTGTGGTTATAGAAGTTTGCTGGCTGTTCTCAATGTAATGCAAACCAAAGAAAGAAAACTATATGAGGTGTATTCCTAAGTTGTTTCTTCTGGCAAAATAATCATTATTAAATATGGTTTGACAGTTTTAACTGCCTTCAAGACTTATTGTTAACCATTAAAATAAAGTAGGCTTTGAGTCAGCCCCGTCAGACATTAGTTTGTTTGGGTAAGCCTCCTTCAGCTATTATTTTGAGCCTTGTTAATGACATCTTGGATTAACCATGAGATGTATACTTCTCTCACCTCATGCTACTAGTGTTCAGGTGTATTCTTTTACTTAAGAAGTACTACACTTACAAAGATTGTGGTGCATTGTTTTCAGTATGTTACGGGGACTCTTTTGAGATCACAGAAGCATCTTGAAAAGAAGGCATCACTTTCTACATTATAAACAAATGTTCACTTGAAGTATGCTCTAAAATATAATGGCTCGATTCACAAACAGCATGTTGTAGTATTAAAAGTAGTAATATGTTGTACTATTCAGCATACTAAAAATGCAATTCACAAAGCAACAGATGGAGACCTCTGCTTTTCCCACCTTTTCTGTTTGCAAATTGCACCCAAGATAGTGGAGATCTGTGCACATATTAGTTAAGTAAGTAAATGTGGGAAGCATCAGGGGGAATAGTGGGAAAATGGAGAATAATTTCTTAGAAGTGGGTGGGGTAAAGGGAAATTGAAAAAGGAGTTCGGAAGGAAGATGCTAATGTGTAACACACACGCACAAAAGAATAAGACCGTTGCAACTCAAAAAATTGCTAAACATTGGAGAGTTACAACTAGGTGCAGGAATAAATCTACAAATGACTAAATATACACTTGTATGGGTACATTTGTGACTTGGGCCCTAAGAGTGTAAATGCTTTATATGTCATATTATTTTAAAAGGAATGTATTTTGGTGAGAAAAAACTATTCATAAAAATATACATATTTTCTTTCAAAATGAGACTTGACGATTATTATCTAGTATTTTACTTTCATGGATGAGCTGTGTCATTACTGAAGTGAGGCACCACCTTTATTCGCGTGGTCAGATCGGGCAGTTTGTTTTCATTGTAAGGATCCCCACCACTCCCAAGGATGTGGCCTGGCTGCCATCTTCATGAGGAGCACCCCCACAATCAAAATAATTACATAGGTTTTCATTCAGGTGTACTCTGATTTACTATAAGAATATACACTCTTTGATTGTTATGTGTTCCTCACCGAAATCTTCAACTTCTGTTGGAAAACTTGAAAGTCTGTTTTCTATGTCGAGGCAGAAGTGTGTATCCAAAATACTTCAGTAATTTATCACTTCTGACCACATGTTGCTTTCTGAGGCCATTTTTGTGAGCTTAGCAATTTGGGCTTGCAACAGTCAATGCTCACCAAACTCTTGGGTGCGTGGCTTGGCCGGCTGCAAAATGGCCACACTTTAGTGGGCTCTGCTGGCCAAGATTCAATATCCGGCATCATCCTGCAGGCTAGCTCATCCTACCTGCTCTTAAACGCTGATTTCTGAATCCCCACGACGAAGGCGATCGATTGGTGCTGCTCCTGTCCTGCTGCTTGGCCAGGCGGCTGAGTAACGTCTCTCTGAGGCGGCGCCCGGCCTGTGTTCCGGCTCCCCTGTGGGCTGCGACGACTTCCTCGGAGAGCACGCGATCCTCTGGCGCCTCCCGCTGCGGTCCTGAACTCTGAGATTCTGTGCATCGAGTCCCCGGTGAGTGGCGCCGCCTCGGGGGGGCTTGTGTTGGCATGGTTGGGGCCCCGCTGGCCGTACCGCCGGGTCCGGTAAACCTCGCTGCCGCTTTGCTTTGCCCCCTGTGTCCGTCGTTAATGGCGGCCTCCCATGTCCGGACCCGGTGACGGGGTTTGCGGTCCCACCGTGTCTCCCCGCCTGCCTTTCCCCCCTGGGTCCTGCACAAACCCCCTTGCTCGGCTGCTGCTGAGGCCTGTCGGGCCTGGGACCCTCCTTGCCCTTGCTGCTGTGCCACGACGTCTTCCTGGCGGCCTGCCTGGACCCAGCCTTTGGCCCACATACCATCTGGGCCCGGGTCTCCTCTGCCTCTGGGCCACATCGCCTGGCAATTGTGGGAGGCGACTGTGGCCTTGTGTGCATCTGCTGTGGAGACTCCTGATATTCCGGTGCCAGCCTTGTGTTAGGCCTCACCTCTGTCTCCTGCTGGCTTCTGCTGGACATTCTGGCCTACGAGGTGGCCCTCAGGCGTGGGGCTCCTCCTCCACCTGGTGTAGTGCTTGCTGTTGCAGGTGTCCCTGTATGTCTCCTGCTTGGGGGACCCGGCCGGCCTTGCCCCCCTGCCTGGGTGACCCCCTGTGCTCGCCCGGGGTGTCGGGCAGCTGGAGGTGGATACTTCCAGCTACCACTTTTTGGGCAGTCTCCTCCTGGACCTGGTGGCGGAGGCGGCAGTCCCCCGTGCTTCCTCGCCTGCATTGCCCCTTGGGGGCTGCGCGCCCCCCTGTTTGTCTTCCGTTGGGGCCTGGCCACACCTGGGATTTGCTGCGCCTCTGCTGCTGGGCCGCCTTCTTCACTGGCGTGAGGGGCTGTTGGTCGCAAATTGATTTTTGGCTGATCTCGCCGGGCGTTCTGTCTTGGCTCCCCGATGCAGTGCACATGGCTCGCACCTTTTCCGATCATGCGCCGGTCCAGATCCGTCTCAGGCCTCCTCATTCCCCGCGACGGGCTTTCACTTGGCTTCTCCCCCCTAACGCCCTTTGGGACTCTGCTTTTTGTGCAGATATCCAAACCACGATAACCAACTATTTTGATTTAAACACGGGTTCCGTTGACTCTGCCTCCACCTTTTGGGAAGAGTTTAAGGCCGTCATTTGGGGTGAATGTATTTCTAAACAGGCCGGCGTCCTCCGTTCTATTAGTGTCACTCTGTCTAAGCTCGAGGAGGAAATTAAGGACCTGGATGCTGCTCAGGCGGCACACCCTAGTCCTGAGATGCTGGTGCTGCTTCGCCAAAAACACACCGAATTCCCAGAGGAAGCTGGCCGTGAACTGTCTTTTTTGGGCAGAGAGGGTCGGACGTGTCGCTTTGGTGAAGGGGACCGCCCGTGGCATACTCTTGCCAACCTTCTTCGTCCACCACAAACTGCCTCCTATATAACGGCCCTCAGTGATGGTGGCCCGGACAGGACTACCTCCCGGAGGACATAAAATCCTGCTTTCTCGATTTTTATTCACAACTCTATTCTGCTGGTACTCCTCTGCCACAGGAGGATTTTGATCAATACTTTGAATCTATTGTGCTGGTCTGACTGGAAGACTACCACCGTAAATTCCTTGATGAACCGTTTTCCAGGGAGGAAATACTGGCTGCCATCAGTAGTCTACCTGGAGACAAGTCCCGTGGCCTGGATGGCCTGCCAGCCTCGTTCAACAAAATGTTTGCTGATCTTTTGGAGCCACATCTGGCGGCTATGTATAACGATTCTTTTGATACCGGTCTCTTCCTGCCATCCTTGAGTGAGGCGTTGATAACCTGGCTTCTCAAACCCGACAAGCATGCCGACCGTCGCGACTCCTACCGCCCCTTTCCCTTATAAACATAGATAACAATGTTTTTGCTAAATTGATCGCCTCCCCCCTTCTTTTACTTATACCCACTATTGCTCTCCCCGATCAGTCAGGTTTTATTCCTGGTAGGCCAACTTCGCACAACCTTCGGACTATCTTCTCAGTTTTGTATCAAATTAATCCTAACCTACCGGCGGTGGCTGCCCTGCTGGACGCCACTAAGGCGTTCGATACGCTGGAGTGTCCCTTTTTATTTCACACCTTGCCACGTATGGGCTTCAGTGAAATCTTTCTGCGTAAGGTTAAACTCCTTTACACCAATCCCTCGGTGCGTCTCCGCATCAATGGTCAGGTCTCCGACCCTATTAGTATTGCTCGTGGCACACACCAGTGCCCATTATCGCCCATGCTCTTTGCCATCGAAATGGAGCCCCTGAGCGCCAGACTTCGGCAGCACCACACCCACAGGGGTATTGGTTTCTTGTCCCGCTCCCTGCTCATCTCAATGTATGCGGACGATATTACTCTATATGTCCGCCATCCTCAGGAGAACCTCAGCCCCTTGGTCCGGGAAATCATACGCTTTGGCGGGCTTTCGGGCATCCAGGTGAACTGAAGCAAATCTGTTCTATTCCCCTTGATGGATGCCACCGTGCCAGTCCCACCTGACTTTCCGTTTGTGTGGGCGTCTGGCCCCACGCGCTATTTGGGCATCTGGCTGAGTAGGGATCTGGATGAACTGTGGAGGTCTAACTTCAGGTGTGCGGTAGACTGACTGGAATCCAGGATTCCATCGTGGAGCCGACTTCCGCTTTCTTTGGCGGGCCGAATTGCAATCGCCAAAATGGTGGCCCTTCCTAAATTTCTCTATCTGTTTTTAAACATCCCTATCACTTCTCATTTCTTTCGCAAATTACGCTCCCTAATCATTTCGCTCATTTGGGCCGGTAAACACCCAAGAGTAGCTTATGATATCCTTACTCTCCCCATGTCTGCCGGTGGGATGGGCGCACCTTACTTCAGGATCTATGCTTTGTGTGCCCAGGCCAGCTTCCTGCATTTTTGGATTCACCCTACCCCTTATCAGCCTCACGTCGCAGTCGAAACGGATGTTGCTTCTCCCTGGCCTTTGTCCACGGCTTTGTTCGCGCCGCGGGCGGAGGTCGACATGGTCAAGAGGCTGCGATGGACCTGGTCTGGACTGCGCCGACTTTCTAGCATCCCTCGACTCTCTGCCAACTCCGTGCCAATAGTGAACCACTCAGATTTCCCCTCGCTTCAGTCTTCCAGCATGTCTAGACGTGCGACGCGGTTGGGTTTGAGGACTGTGGCGGATCTATACCCAGAGAACACCTTCTACTCTCTTCCTGACTCCTCAGGGCCGCTGGACATGCTTTTATTCTATCAGCTGTGTACCACTTGCCGGAAACTGCAGCCCACATTCCCTCAGCCCCCGCCCACCATGCCGGCTTTGGATTTCATATATACTTCTCCGTCGCCACACAAATTAGTCACCAAACTATATGCTCTCACCCTGGTGTCCGCCCCCGTTTCTTCGGATCGAACGCGGGAGGCATGGGGTGAGGATCTCGGTATAGACATTTCGCAGGCTGACTGGCTATCTTGCTGTAATCAGACGAAAAAGCTGTCACCGAACTACTGGCTCTGTCTGATCCATTTCAAGTATCTGCACAGGCTGTACCGCTCCCCAGTGCAGCTCCACCGGCTCGGGCCAATTCCTGGGGACAATTGTGTACATTGCGCTGCTCCTGCCGCAGACTCTGCCCATTTAGCGTGGCTATGCCCTAAGGTCTCTGAGTTCTAGCGGGTGGTGTGTTCCACCATCTCCGACATCACCAGCGCTGCAGTGCACCCTGATCCTCCCCTGTGCCTTCTCGGCTTTGTTAAATTCTGTCCTGATGCTTCTCGACGTCTGATCTCGATGCTGCTGGTCCTTGCTAGGTGCAGGGTGGCCATGTGTTTGGGTAGTCGGCCTGCCCCCAAAGCCGAGAGTTGGTTGGAGGATGCCTCTCGGTGCCAGACTCTCCTATCGGAGTTCTGGGATTTAATGCCTGCCAGGTCTCGACCTGTTGACATTTGGGGCCCTCTGGTTACCGATCTTCTTTCCTGATCCCATCCCAGTGGCGCTGCCTCTCCCGCACTCCCTGCCGGCCCTGTGGAGTGGAGTGCTCTGCCTTCCAATGTTCTAATATTGTAATATAGCAGCAGCTCACTAATATTATTGCAAATAATCTCTGCGACCCACGGCCATTTCTCATATGTGAGTTCCGTTTTTATCTAAAAGGGACTTTTTATGGATGTTGCATGAAATTGAAAAACAAAAACGCAACATTCCGCTACAAGACGTCTGTAACAAACTCCCACACTTTACCAGATTGAAAATAAATAAAATCAAATGAAAATGGTATTTTAAAGAATCTGTGTTTAGAAATCATTCAAGGTCATCAGGGTAGGACTGTGTATAGAACAGAGCTGGCTCTATGGGGGGCGGCCTTGAAAGGCTCGGACCAAGGATCAGGCCCACTTTACCCCTGGCTTAAAACTTCTCTGCTTGCGACAACTCAAAAGAACAGGCAGCTAGTCATACAACAGGGCGTACAATAGAAGCACGCGTTCCAGCAAATAATCAGGGAAAGCAGTGCCAGAGCCAAGCCGAGGAGCAAACTTGGCCCCAAGAGGCAGAACAAGAGCCGACACAGGCAAACATTTGGCTTGTAAATCTTGTGACAATCGTCATATGAAACATGGTAAAAAGGTGTGCGTTTCTTACCATGCGGAAGTTTATGAGATTGTGTCACTGATTTCAGTGGCATCTGTTGGAAGTGATCGATTCTAAACATAAACTTATAAACATTCATTTAACTCCCCCCTACAGCGATAACCACACAGTGAGTGGCCCAAGAGGCAAGCTAGTTGTCATGTCCCCCCTATACATGGCCCATCAACCATCGTAAACCAGTCTCCTGATCATACAGTAATGCTTTTAACTGTACTATGTCTGGTCACTGAACTTTTAAAGGCTCAGCATTTCCTCATACTAAAGTGTGCTTGCTTTGTCTGTGTTGGTAATCTTGCAACATTATAACAAGGATATTAAACTATTTTATGCCCTCACCCTACAAGATACCACACTATTTCCAATCAAATAATTTCTTAGCGAGTCAATTTTCGATCCGTAAGAATCTTTCTCCAAAATCGCATGTCCAAAGATTAGACGGGGTCCTGCCTCAAGGGCAGCCAAACTCTGGCAATGCTGGTTAGTGATGGTAAACTTTTTACCGGGCAGGCCTTAATGAAAGGTATTACTGAGCCTTGTATCACATTTTTAATGAGACCTGTGGAGAGCTTCCCTTAATATCCTGACTCCTTTTGCTGTGCAAGTGTCATTCACACACAAAGCAGGTACAGTAAGGAACCGCAGTGACAGTGCAAGCTACCGTTGTGTTACAGGCACACCAGTGCAAACTTCCCTCACACACAAATCCTTACACACCACACACACGCTCACCAGGTGCCAGCAGGGGCATGATCTGATAGCACGCTTGATACAGGTGATAGTAGTGCAGGATTCTGTATGCAAAGGGAACCGGTGCATCATGGGCAGCAGCAGGGCCAGCGTCCATTACTGTCTGCACCACATCTACCAAGGGTAGACGCAGTGCATGTTTCCCTCAAAGAAAAAGATGTGCAACCCAAGTAGACGCAGGGTAGTCTTCCCTAACAGAAAATTTGCAACGTGTGCAGAAGAAATGCAAGCGTCAGTGACATTAAAACCAGGTGTTGTATGGGTCGAAACAGTGCACATTTCCTAAACAAAAAGAGGTGGTGCTCAGGGGCAGAACCACACCCTGTGGTGCAGGGGGGCTCCTATCCCTTCCGGGGGACCCCAACCATTCAGGGGACCCCATTCAGCCCAAGGACAGTGATGATATCTGTGAGCTATAGTAGACTCAGGGGCGCTTCTTCATATTCTGCAGCGGGGCCCACCCCCTCACATTGCCTTATGCAACTGAAGGTGCACCAGGGTCATCAGGTTATGCTGCCTTTATACACAGATTACAAACAGCACAAGGAGCAGGTCAAATTCTAGAAGCTATGGAACTAGCTTACCTCAGGGAAGGAAAAAGTACAGCATTGATGGATTTCCTAAATTGCACAGAAGAGATAGAACGGTGCAAGTTTCGATACGTAGTGAACAGACATATCACCAGCAAAGGAAATATGGGGCATATTATCAAGAACAGGCGATAAAATTATCACCGCTTTATCGGCAGGAAACTGCCGCTAAAGCGGCGATACTGGACTTGATAATATGCCCTTGTGAATTCCCATAGCAGCCCAGGTTAACACCAGAACCTGGGCTGCTATGGGAATTCACAAGGACATATTATCAAGCCCATTATCGCTGCTTTAGCGGCAGTTTCCTGCCGATAAAGCGGTGATAATTTTAGCGCCTGTTCTTGATAATATGGCCCTATATTCCTACATTTGTAAAGCGAGACTTATCACCCATAGGGGGATCCAGGCGATGGGGTCTGTCGGGGAGATAAAGTGTGCTATTGCCCAGAGTCACATGATGCTGAGCTGAGCTGCCGCTGGCGATCGAACAGTGAGCTGTCCTCTGGAGCCAGCCACTCTGGCCGCTGCTCCGTACTTTTCTCTCCCTCCTGTAACATTCTTTCACACACTTATTGCATAGAGTGCAGGCAGAACCAGATCAATAATCCCTTACAAGCATGGTGTAAGTACACTGTGGGTAGGTTAGCGTTAATGGGTGCTTTACTGACAAACCAAGCAGTTTCATAAAACAGCTACAGCAGATGCAGCAACTTGACAAATGTCACTCACACACAAAGGTAAGGTGCAGCAAATGCAGAAGCAATGCACGCACAGACATAATGTCCGGCATCAGAGGCATCTGCAGTGCAAGCATCCCTCACACACTGAAGTACTGCACTCTCGGAAGCAGCACATGGCTCCGGTGCACATTCACAGGTACAACACGAGCAATATAAGTTCTTGCAATGCATGCCCAAAAATACACATACTGAACCCTTTAATCACATATCCAGACAACAGCTACAGCCCTACCAGCAGCATTACAATTGCATTGCAAACATAAGATGCCCTCACACATAACTGCAAAGGACAGGAAGCAGCAAAGCACGCTTCCCTCACACATACGTAGAGTATGGGCAGCATTAGAGATTCTCTTGGACATATGTACAGAAAGGTTCTCAACAAACCAAGCATCACTCACAACGAAGGAGAGAGCAGCCATGGACATTCTCTCTCACAGCAAGAGCAGCAGCAGTAAGTGCTTCATTCACACACAGAAACCGACACACAACGTTAGTGCAGTAAAGAAAGCAGGAGAACAGGCATCCATACACATGTTTCAGGTGCAGCATGGGATATTCAAGCTCAGTTTCCCTACTGCTGGTGATTGCGCACTGGTATATACACCTGAATCCCTTGGTAAAGTCATCTAAGATTTTCCTGATTAGTCGTATGGGCCTTTGTTGGCTGACTTGAAGTGCTGTAAAGGAGAAGACATCAACAATACATTTCTGATTTATGTAGCCAATATGACTCCACAATGCTGACCAGGAATCACCAGTTACGATTGAATGGATTTTATTTTAAGATACTCATCAATCCAGTACATCAACAGAATGAAAATAAGTTGGAGATAAACAGTACAGCTGGTAAGCCGAAATATCTCAGTAGATTAAGCTGTAATAACATGAGATACAGAATAGTGAGAGACACAACAATAATGAAACAAACTGTTGTGAATAGGTCTTCCATAAAGAAACTTCCCTCTCTCTTCTAAACATGGATCAACTACAGGATCATCTAACCAAGCGTTCTAGTTAGGGAGCTTAGACGGTGTCAACATACTATTGATCTGTAGAAGTCAGTCTTGGAAAAAGGGGAAATGAGAGTTAAGCATAGAGCTTTGCACTCTCAGGGAAAGCTCAGCAAGAGGACTGTTCCAACTCAGAGCCTAGAAGGAACCTGCCTAAATAACTATGGAAACACCAATTAAAATAACGGGAGTTTTAAAAACATCCTTATCTTATCTTACACCCAGTGGCGGCTCCTCCGCTAAGACAGAGAAGCGTCACCCTACTGCTTCAACTGCAAGCTCAATACAAAAACTAAAATCATAATAACGCTCCGCTATTATCATTTCATTTTTTGTATTGAGCTTGCAGTTGAAGTGGTGAGGCTGGGCTCCCCTCGCCACAGGGAGGAGTGGTGGCTGCACCTTAAGTGCGCATGTCGGTTTGGCTGGCCCTCGCATTACCGCCTAGTTGGAGAAAATGCCCAGGTTCCCACTCCCCCGTCTGAGCGCCAAACCACTGTGCTTAGACCAATCACAACGCTGCATTGCAGTGTTGTGATTGACTGGGAGCCTCGGTGCTTGCTTCCTGGTTCCTTTGTGGAGGAAAGGCGGTGTCTGGCGACCGGTGCGAAGAGCATGTAAGTTTATTTTCTCTTTTTTCTTTTTTTTTTATTACACTCCTCGTCCCCTGCCACCATTCCAGCCGCTACTGCTTAAAGCATCCGCACACTCCCTTCAGTTTCCCAACTCATCAAAGCTCGAACTGCAGAGCACAACCTTCAGTGTCCCACCATCCTGGTACGTGATAAACAGAAGGCCTCCTCTGACCATCATAGCTCCAAGTTCACAGCCAGGTTCCTCCCTGCAGGACTCACTATTGAGAATCTAATTCAAGCAATACGCCTTTCTCTAATGAACGCGAAGCGTGAAAATGCACCTGCAAGACAAAAGAAATAACATACTTGGAAGGCTAAACACATTTCAATTGAGGCGTCTAGTTTGGTTAAGTTAACTCAGTAGTCAACATGAACAACATGTTTTAAGAATAAATGCAAGATGTGAATAAGAGAAAACATGATTACATGATTCAGTTGAACATTTGTTAACTTATATGTGCATCCCTAGTCTCTATGATGATGACATTCCATTAATACATTCAAATGCATTACAAACAGCAAATATAATGTCATATATGAATATATAATTGCATAATTGTGACATATATTACGGGTGGAGACGAAATTATACTGCTCCGCTGGAAACTTGTACGGTGCCTGCGAAACTTGCTCAGGTTTCTCTCACAAACTAAACAAATAACAGCCATTGAAAGTGCATGCTCCCCTCCCACACACAGGGCAGTTACACGATAGGCGAAAGCAATGCTAACACCCCCTGCCCCACACAGAGACACTGAAACAGTACAAACTTGAGACCAGTAGTAAAGCTTCCTTCACAACAGATATAATATGGTTAAAACCATTGCAAGCTTCTCTCAGAAACAAAATAAGAATTGCACATCAGCATCAGCACATTGCACCCTGTTCTGCTGGTAGATTGTCATGGGAGAATAACCTTATCCCCTAGCCTCCATGCTTTTCTCACCGGGGGTGTCCTGGTTCCTCCTCTCCTCGCTTCACCAACCTCTTTTGGGCCACCAGCCGCTGCACATTCATCACCCACCACAGTGAGAGCACCTCTACTGACCCACATAGTGCAGAACAATAATAAACTGCATTGAGGGAGCCTGATGGTTCCGTTGCCAACACGTTGCCTTTGAAAGGATGATTTTTATATGTTTTTCACAAATAGTTTAAAAAAAATGTAGGACACAATTTTGCCCCCTATTTAAATTCAGAGAATAGGTGTTAGTGCACAAGTTACCAATTTCTTCAAGAATGCGTCTGTGTAAAGAGATGGTAGTCGGAAATGAACACCATTTTTGCATTGATTTTCCAATCATCCTATTTTTGGGGGACAACTGGTTTCCTATTTATTTTCTACCAGTTCCCTAAACTACTTATCTTAACTATGGACCTTGCATGCCCTTTATTCTGTGTTTTTGTGCTTCTAGAACCTGTCACCCACTTTTCCAGTTCCTTCTGTCATAATTGAGTAGGCAAAGGTTATTTTGTATTTCTATTACTTAGTTACAGGACCTTTGGCTCGAAAAAGAATTCACTGAGAGTTGGATCCAGGACTGTTAGAATACCTGTGGATTTGTTAACCCTTCTCAAGAACTGCATTCCCCAGGACTGGGAAACCAGCCTCTGCAACTGTTGTACAATATGAACCTCTTTTCCATGGCTGTCTTGGGAGAGGCAGCTCTGTAACCGGTCATAAATCTCAAAGCCCTGATTACGAGTATTGTGGCATTCCATACGGAGATTCCTGGTAGTCTGAATTTCAGTTGCAGACTGAAATCTTTGCATTGAATTGCTGCAATTATAGGTTAAACCCCTCAAACTGGGCAATAAGTATGGAGCTCCAGAATTTAACAGGGTGTTTCATGTTCCACAGGGTTTAAGACAGGTATTTATCAACTCCTATGAACAGGTGGTAAATATCTGCAGGAGTAAAGATTCTTGGTGCGAGCATGGAAATCTCATAAAGCCTTCATAAGGAGCTCCATTTTAAATTTACTAGGCAAAGCTCTCATTTCCAAGCCTCTTCAGGTCAGTGAACCTTTGCCACCGTATTAGCATGGACCACAACCCAAACACACCTCTCTGCTAACCATCATCTTACAGCATTTAATGTTCAGTCAATGACGAAAGGGTTGATGACATTTTAAAAATGTATTTCTCTTTAAGAGATTAGTCTGTATTTTTTTCTTTTTATTCAGATTAGTCAAATAAATACATTTACAGAAATAACAGCTTATTCCATATAGGAATTAGTCCCTATCTTTATCTGAAGGACCTAATATATCCTAGTAGGAATCTATAAAGAGTTATCTTTGGAAAAGACCAAGTAAAATTTGCAGCAAAAGACTAATAACCATGAAAAGGTCGAAATCCCCATAAAGAGTAGTTTTGGAAACTCGGCCAGTTCCTATAGGCTGCAGTAACAACCGGTAAAACAAGTAAAAGGAATTAATCACAGCAGTAGCTATGGCCAGCATAAAGATAGTAAGTCTCCTCAAAAAGGCTAAGGAAAACAAAGAACTCACTGTTAGCAGTAGCTTATGGCAATTCGGGCTAGCTGCGAGCACAACATAGTGCTAAGGGACATTGAAGGGTAGCAGTGCATACAATGCCTTAACTCTCTAGCTAGGAACATGGACTATAAAGAAAGCACAAAACATGTTGCAAACTATGAATGTTGAATAATTTTTAACCAATACAAAAGGGTCTTCCAATGGTCTTTTGTCTTCTTTCTCAATTCCCACGGTAAACGTCCATGTCGACATGTCGTTTTTTGAATGTGGCTAAAGCGTATTACAAAAAGATACATCTAGGAAGGTTCTCATGAGAATCTATGCAAGACTACTCTGTTAGCTACTCATTGGCCGATGGTGTAAGAAAGTGCTGCTCTATGAAATGAAACATTTAATATCTTGCATGTCCTGGTTAGATCATGGAATATAAACTTACAGGAAGCATTTTCTTTCATTAATATACTTTTTCAATAGAAGCATGTGGCAAAGGAAACTATCTAAAATATAATGAAGTCATATGGAGGGAGGAAAGAAAGAAATACATTTTACAGAAAACTGCACATTTCAGGAAGATGTCAAGTTCTACAGTTCAGTTATAACCATAAATCATCATTTACAAAAAGGCATTTATTTTCTTTAAGGGATAGGAAAGAATCAAGAAAATATTGAGGCCTAGCAGTAAAAGAAAGATAGAAATGGGAACGTTCTGCAGAAATAATCAGCGTTATCAGTTTGTACACATATAATAAAAGGACATTTTTCTTACCACTATTTTGATATGGATTTTCTATGGTGACATTAAAGCACATTTCTATAATATTATGAGGTTAAATTTACGTAAAAAGTTTCAACTTTATATGGGAAGAAATTGAGAGCTGTTGACTGGGAGAGGGGAGCGTTACATTCTCACCTAATGCCTTTTCTGGAGGTCTGATGGGCGAGGCGGTCAAGGAAAATTTTCCAGGCTGCACTGCAATCTTTTCACTATGCAATTATATTTTCCAGCTGGTGAAATCGGTTCCAGTGACGCCCCCCACACACACATGGAAAAATCTATGTGTGGGAATACTGGACCATATGTAGTTGTGTGGAACAGTACTCCAGAACAACATTGTATACAACTTATAAGCGGAGCCCAAAGCTTCATCTATGGAAGGAGTGTCCAAATTAGGCCCATGGAGTGCTGGACTCATGCCATATTGATGTTGGATACATTTACAGAAACAAACCTAATTGAATTTATTTACCTCAATGACTATCCTGAAAATCTAGCCTGATCCGGCCTCAAGGGAGCCACGTTGGCATCCCGGGTCTACAGAAAATGCTAAGTAGAAGCTCCTTTGTATGCCATTTAGGTTACCAAAAAACTTATGTTTGCTTACTGGAGAAGAGGGCTTACAAATGTCTAAAAACGTATGACTTGTTGGCTACAGCTTTGAATATGGTCTATTTTTCCTGTTAATCTCCTGATCTACATTTTTGTTTCTCAAGGCATTGGCAGAGGTATCCGAAGCTTGCTTTCCTTTACTGGATGGTTGTCAGAGGAACAAACAAAGATGGCAGGCCCTGGCAGATCAGCAGAAGAACCTGACAAATGGAGAAAGCAGCCAGGCTAAACTGAACTGCGATGTCGATTAGCAACCAATGTATTTTTTATGGTTGATATTGAATATATTTTGGTGGTACAGAAGCACTATACACTGTTTGGGTTGCTGTACACTTTGCCGCTGCAGCATCTGATTCGATTACTTATTTTTTTGTATTTCTTGCACAACCTTTAAAACACAGCCGAAGTGTTCTTTTTGGATGCTGTATAATGTTCCCTTCTTTTCGCACATTATTCAAGAGGAGATCAGGGGACAAATATGTTTAGTTCTTTTTGGGTCCAAAAGTCCAGGTAAGTTGAAGGCCTTTAAAAGTTCTTGAGCAATGTGGGGGAGTCCCATATTCCTGGATTTTTTCATACCGTGGTACAACAAGTGAAGCAGGGTTTTAGGTTGAGGAACCCTGCTTTCTTATTTTAACATGAAAGAACCTGGTATCTTCTAACCATTGGGTTCTCACGTTACAATTGAATTCTTATATTTGTAATCTGTTTGTATTGGTGTGCAACAGCACAAGCATTAGGCTCTTTCAATTCATAAAGCTGACTTGGGTATCACAGATTAAGTACACACATACTGTACAGAGAGTGAAGTCGCTTTCGAAAGTGCCTTTTAGTAGCGTATAGACCTTCCATCGCCCATGGGAGTGAAGCTCAGGGCACCAGTTATGTTTGTAAGGCTATTTGTGTGACTAGTACCATATATATGCTGACGTCAGTGCACTAGACCACCTATGCATGATGGTGTACATAGTTTATATTTCTACTGCGGTGAAAACGTGCCTTACAGATGAGTTGGCATCTTTCTTACTACTTCTTAAGAGCAACCTAGTCAAGAACAAGAGTGTATTCAACCTCACAAGATACCTTATGTGGGACCTTGGGCTCCTCGACAAGAAATGTATGAATGATACATTGGTTCATATGCCATAACTGTACATTTAACATAAGAAGAAGACACATTTGTCCACTGTTGTTGGAAGCATTTTGAAAATAATATGAGTTCAGTTGTGTCACCATCCATCATATTCTACAAAGGAGTAACCATGGCAATTTGCTATCAAGCTAAAATACTCCCCTAATCCTGTAAGTCTTTGGCTGTACAAAATGAAATAGGGTTTACGAGTCCCTATTAGGAAGAAGTGTGCCAAGGATGTCCCTTCCTAATAGCACTGGTATGTACGATTGTTTTGCGACCACAAATGTGGTTGCAAAAAAATCGCTGTTACCACCTACTTCTAGTAGGCTAGTCGCAAATGGGAAGGGGTGCCCAGGGTACCTCTTTCCCTTTGTGAATGTATGTGAAAATATTTTTTAAGAGAAGCCACTGGTCTCACGGACCATTGCCTTTCCTTAAAAAATTAAAAGAAAACTTTTCATTTTTTTATTGAAACGCATCCCATTTTCCTTTAAGGAAAGTGGACTGCATTTGAATAAAAATGTTGTTTTATTTAAAAAGAAAACACAGACATGGTGGTCTTCTGTCCCCATCCCTGTGTTCTGGCCCGTTCCCAATGGGTCCCAAACTGCGACCTGCCTCATGAATATTGATGGGGCAGGTCATTTGCCACCCCATTGGGAATCACTAAATGTGTTTAAGACACATTAGTGCATTCCGTTTTGCGAGTCGCAAATTGTGAGTTGCAAAAAAAACACAATTTGCGACTCGCAAAACGGAATGGTCGTATATCTGGCCCTTCACACCAAGGGACAGATCGTAGAGTTAACAAAAATAAATTAAATGAGAGTTTTGGTAGGTTTCCAGCCCACAAAAAAACATAATATACAAATGCTTTTTTTATTAGAATTGCATCCACAGGCAGTGCTGATGTCACATATACTTTAGCCAGCAAACAGCCTCTCAACACAACTGAAGCACAAGAAGGTTTCCCCCACCCCTTCCCTCAATGGGCTCACCTCATTGCTGCACTCACTACATTTCACTCATCTTTTTTTGTTTTCCTCAGAGCGACACCCTAAGTGCGACGACTAAGTCCAGACATGGGTGCTGTGCTTACTGCCCTAGAACGTGCGCTGCACCCTACGAACTAGGCCCAAAAAGACTGAAACCAGTTTGAGGTCACTTGTGTTCCCATTCCAGAGGGACCTGCCTGGCTAATTACAAAAAAAATTAGATGTACCCATGAAGCAGCCCATGGAAACCTAGAGTCCTATTGCAAGCCCATCTTGAATACAAGTTTCAGGACTGTATACTTTTTAATTCAATTTACTGAGGCAGCAGAAGTAACGATAGAAACTCCATTTCCATTTGACGGTTCTATGAAGCATAGCACAAGGGGAAAACCCACCCCATCGAGTGCTGCTCTATAGATAAAACAAAGGTGAGCATACGCATAATACTCTATGCAATGTATCAGGCTAAAACTGTCTAGAATGCACTGGCTAAACTACTGGCAAATTAAACGGAACAATTGGACCTACCCATGATTTTGAATGCTTCATTTTGGCTGCTGAAAAGCATTGAATCCTGTTTCCTTTTGCTGGTTTAACAGATTGTAGGGATCCCTGTAAAGTTTTAGTTACAAGAGACAATCAATGGCATTCACAACATCTATCAATGAACGTTCTTTAGCTGGTTGTATTACCATATAATGCTGACAATTACCACACATGAATTTACAATGCATGCATTTACCTTTTACCACACATATGCCTTTACCTCGCAGGTAAGTATAAGGTAAGTGTTACACACACACAAACACACACACACATATATATATGTGTGTCTGCTGTGCTTGTGTTTTTAGGGTTTAGGGGCAGGAAAGGTATTTTTTTAGGGTTTAGGGGTGGGTAAAGGTATTGGGCGGAATATTATATATATATATGTGCGTGTGTATGTGTATATATATATATATATATATATATATATATATATATATATATATATATATATATATATATATATATATATATATATATATATAATCTTTTTGTAGGGGGCAGACACCCCAACCCCCCCTTTTTTAAAGTGCCCTTACTACCCACTACCTTTATCCAACGTTAAACCCTACAAATAACTTTACCGCCCAAAGCCCTTACCCACCCCTAACCCTAAAAACACCCTTATCCCCCACTATCTTTACCCACCCCTAAACCCTAAAAATATCCTTACCTGCCCCTAAAAACACCATTACCACAAGTACCCTTGCCCACCCCTAAACTCTAAAAATACCGTTCCCACCCTATTCCCCTAACCGTCCCTAACACTTAAAATACCTTTACCGACATATACTCCTTCCCATCCCTAACCCCCTAGCCAGCCCTGAATCTAAATCTAAACCCTTAAATGTATATATATATATGTGTGTGTGCGTGTGTGTGCATGCATGTATATATATATATATATATATATATATACACACACACACACACACACACACAAACATTTATTCTCACCTTAAATACTTGACCTTGTGTGGTAAAGGCATATGCGTTGTAATAAATAGGTGGTAAAGGCACTGTGTGCTAATTACTGTGTTATAAACCGGTTTCCCTTTCAGCATACACCCTTCCCTATGGTAGCTCCATGGTACAGTGTGCTTCCCTCAACAATGTACCTACCTGTGCAAAAGACATCAGTGGCATACTTGTTTAGGTATAGGACATTTTTTAAGTCATGTTCATAGTCAATATTGATGTCACCTCTTGAGCTTCGGTTTTGTACGTGTACGATGAAAGTCTAATGTATATATTTTCTGTAGTGAGATGACACTTTTTTAAAAAGTATTTCCACAGTGATGATTTAAGAAGTAGAATATATGATTACTCTTTTTGGGGTAGTGATTGGAATCTTAACACTTATGTATCTTTTCTCATGTTTTACCACACATGCGTTTTGTTTTTTAAAGTTCTATTATTTTATTTTTGTAATTATTTATGCAAAAGATGGCTGCAGACCAGAGGGTCATTTAGGTGAAATATCTGCTCGCAGTAGATATTTCCATTGCTTTGTTTTAACTTCCACTCATATGTAAATGGACATACGTGTGTACGTGTGTGCGTGCGTGCACAAACAAAAGCACACTTGTTGTTTTCCACTCACTGTCTAGAAAAGCGAAAGCAAATATGGAATTATTTTACATGGTTTTCTATGTTCAAAGATTGTTAATACTGCCTATATTTATTTATTTATACCTAATGGAACACACAAAAAGAATCCTCCAACCAAATATTATACTATGGAGTAATAACTAGTTTTTATGTGCATAATGAAAGCAAGGGAAAGGCTATATATATTGTTTTCATTCTTGATGTTAAGTCAAGTGCAGGTCCATCCAGGGATACATATACACATGTATATATATATATATATATATATATATATATATATATATATATATATATATATATATATATATATATATATACACACACACACACTTATTGAGAGTGTACTACCATAAATGCTGGTCATACAGTCAAGGAGCATCATGGTTTATAGATGCCTCAGCTGTAAGTGAATCAATCTTCTCTTCCATTCACCGACTAGTGAAATAAAGTCTGATATCACACTTTGTACTTTTGCATATATATTGTTTATGTTGGTTGTTCGTCACTATAGCGTGGTTGAAATATGGACCTACGAAAGATTTTATCCACTATACTGCCCATCTTTATCTCGTCAAGGTAAGTTTATGCAGGCAAGTACCTCCACCTCTGCTTACCTTGAAGATGAAATATATAGTGTACTTGATTCCTTTGTAGGTCAGTATTTCAACTGCAATATAACGCCCTTCCACCGTTTACAGCAAATCATTCTACAAAAAGAGTTGATCAACTTCAGTGCAAAACATTTTTCACAATAAAAACAGTAAAAGCAAGTATAAGCGCGTATCTGCTTGTGTGTTTGTGTGTGTGAAAGAGAGAGAGAGAAGGAAATTACCTGTAATCAAGAAGTGATTTCCTCCAATGCTTTAGTTTCTGAAAATGCAGGGACTTTCCACTTTGCATCTTGCACTATATTGTATTCTCGCAAAACACCCCAGTTATGAGTACTAGATAATGCTAGCACTTAAAAATCACATGATACCATGGCATTACTTTTTTCACTTTGTTTTTATTATTCCTTGATGATGCCTTTGCGTATTCAGATCACCACACATTTGTGTCAAGTGTATACAAAATGTAACCTCTCAAATGACAGTGGATAGAGCCAGATATTTTGTATTGTTCCTCAGAAACTAAAGGCCTGATTTAAAGTTTGGCAGGTGGGTTACTCCATCACAAACATGACAGAAGTCCCATCCGCCCTATTACATGTGCATTTGGATATAATGCACTTATAATAATGCAGACAAGTCAGATGTCCCCTCTGCCATACTACAAGTGCACAGGATTGCCGTCATGTTTGTACCAAACTCTAAATTAGACCCCAAATCTCCTTTTCAGTCACCAGTTTTAAACTTGCGGATTGTGCACACAACTATACAACTGAAGGCAAGATCTGTTCGTTCAGGAACATTTGTACCAATTGTTTTATGAGAAAAATGTCACTCGTATTAAAATAAGGTGAATTACTTAATCATGACTTTTTCAAATTATTTTCTGCAAAGGGTATTTGTGCTAAAGAATGTTCAGTATGTTTCTTTATGGAGTGTAGCCTTTGCAATAAAGCAGTAGTGCAATGGCCAACACAACGCGATACATCAGTTTTAAAAGGCAATTGTCTTTAGGTCTTTGGTCACATTCAGACACTCTGGTTTATTAATCAGAGGCTTACGCCACTGGAGAGTCACTTGTTTTGACGCTCTGGCCGCGCAAGCATCTCAGTCATATCTGAGGCCACGCAAAGCCACTCTGCTTGGCTTTGCATGGCCTCATAGATATGGAGTAAGACAAAGCAGTGCAAGTCACTGAGTTGCCTTACTCTGCGCCAGCGCAGCGTTCCATGGGCGTTGCAATAGGTTTTCCTACGCAACACCCATGTATTTCAACGCTGCCCCCAGTTTACCTAATCACTTATACCTGGGGCAGCGGCAAAACTTTACACCTCACCAGAGCAGGAGGAATAAGGAGAAATCTTTTTATTATTTCTCTTTCGGTGTGTGCTGCATTCTGCAGCATACATGGAATGCGGAAAACACCTCTTGGGATTGTTTTTGTGCAGGAACCGGCCTTTCCTGTGTAAAACAAATCCTGCATGCAATGCACTGTGGTGCAAGGGTGCCTGCCTTGGCGCTAGGCAGCAAATTGTGCCCCAGCGCAGAGGAAAGGACCGGATTGCACTGTATTTCATTAATACGGTGCATGCCTGCCCTTTCACATTGGTGGGGGGCAGCACAGCAAGAAGATTTGCAGTGCTGCCCTATGCCAATTCCCCATAAATGAGGTCCTCAGTGCTATTGAGTGTGACAAAGCACGTCTTTGAAACAATGCCAGCTATCCATCAACACATTTGGGTGGGGGTGGGGACATTGAGAGGTGGTTGGTAAATTGCAAATTGAACATGTTCCTGGTAATTAACAAATGTGAGAAGAGATTATATTGCAGGGCACCAGAATTTGTGGCCACAACAGGTGCAGTCAAATGCAGAAGCAAAAATTAAAGAAGCACTTTGTTATGCTGTGTTTTCCCCCTTGAAGTAGACGTGTCAACTATCCTTGCAGTTGGGGAGATCGTTATTTTTTATTTTATTTTTTATTTTTTTATTTTTGAGTGGATTGCAACAAAGAAGAAAAACACCTACATTGCATAATACAGCTTACATCAATGAAACAAGCAAACCCTGCAAACATTAGTAAAGAAATAGTGCAATAGCGATGAAGTGCTAGAAGTGCCTAAGAAGATATCAATACAGGCTAAGCAGCTTATGTTCATTCTGACAATCAGTTCATAATTACATTGATAAAGTGCTAGTGCAATTGGTCTAAGGTGCTAACCTTACCGGATCGAAAATAGAATCCATCAATAAAGTCTGATACGCTATCAATAAAGTGCTAAAATTTGAACAACCAGAAATATCGATGACATAAGAAGCACCTCAGCATATAACCAATGAAACCATTCATTCATAGATACATCAATGAAGTGCTAATGCTTTAGAAATAAAGTGCTAACAGTATAGAATCAGGCAATATATCAATAGCAGCAGCCCATTTATACCCTGAAGTAAAGTGCAAATAGTCAAATACCACGTAAATAATCGTCTAATTTCAAAATCCATTAAGGGTATGAGTGACTATAAACATTTTAAAATGCATTATTGAAAAACCCTGACCAGATTGCTACAAATATTCTAAGCTACCCTATTCGCTTGGCATATGCTTCCTCCCATATATATGTCTTGACCACCTTTTCTCGCCATGGCTGAATCAACTGTGACTTATCAGACTTCCAATTTTGTAGAATTAGAGACCTGGCCATTGCAATAGCTATTGAACAAAAATAATGTTGGTATTTAGACAAATGTTGGGCCTCTATTGAACACCTGAAAATAACTAATTTAACCCCTTCGCTGCTAGGCCTTTTCCCCTCCTGTGCTAAGCTTTATTTTGGCTATTTGGGGTAGTGCGCGCTTGGGCCACTGTAACTTTTTGACCACATAAGGTATCCACACCAATTTTGCGTTCTTTTCTTCCAACTTCGTGGGGATTCTAAAGGTACCCAGGGTTTGTGGATTCTCTTGGAGGGGTTCCAGAAATTAGCCAAAATACAGTACAATTTTAGTTTTTTACAGAAAAATGGCAAAAACAGGCTACAAATGAAAGCGTTTGGGTTTTTCCCTGCAAATGTTATAAAAAAGGGTTTGTAGGACTAAAATCACCATTTTCCCAGCTTTTAGGGAATGACAGTCTTTTGTCAGAGAAACAACATTTTTTACACAGTTTTGGCATTTTTCTGGGACATAGCCTATTTTTGCTATTTTTAGTGCTTTCAACCTCCTTTCAGTTAATGGTAAAAATGAGTATGAAAGTAATAATGGATCCTAGAAAGCTATACATTTTAGAAAAGTAGACAAAATTTTGAATTCAGAAAGGGGTCATTTGTGTAGATCCGTCAAGGTTTCTTATAGAAACTAACAGTTAAATATTGGAAAAATTGAAAATCAGTTGAAAAAAACAGCCTTTTTTGTGTCAACATTTTCAGCTGTAACTTCTTGTAATTATGACAGGTCTTTGAAAGCAATATACTGTTACATCCGCTAGACCTTCCTGGTTGTGGGGATATATAGGACTTGAAGGTTCACCTAGAACTAGATGAACCCAGAGTCAAAAACTGAGTAGTAATTTGCAATGGCTTTATATTATGTACCGGGTATATAGCAATTATTGTGTGAACATGTATATATGGAAAAATCGGTATGAAAGACACCTATGTATTTCTGAAATTGGTACAAATAATAGGTTTAGAAACAGTACATATTTGCACATTTTCAAAATTGGGAATACTCATACTAGCATGAGAATTATTGGTCATTTTTCCAAATGACTTCTTTTTTACTCAATGTCTTTCATTTGGTAATAACAGTTGCTTTACACATCTGAATTACCCTAAGTCTCCGGATAAAAATGGTACTGCACTTGTGTGCGTAGGCATAGTGTCCACGACCGGAAAGGGCTCAAAACCCAACGTGAACACACCACATTTTCACAATGAAAATTGACCCTTTTTTTCCGAAATGTGTAGCTGTCGTTTTTGAACCCTAGCTCAGCCGGCACCTAGGGAAACCTAGCAACCCCATACGTTTTTGAAAACTAGACACCCAGGGGAATCCAGGATGGGGTGATTTGACTGCCTGCCACCAGGTTCTGTTACCGAGAATCCCTTGCAAACTTATACAATTGTCAAAAAAGCTACATTTTCCCCACATTTCTGTGGTGGAATGTTTTGTAATCTGCGTGGATTCACACATTTCTACACACCCTGCATTCCCCAAAGTCTTACTTGAAAAACAGTACCTCACTTGTGTGGGTCGGCCTAGTGCCTGCGACAGGGAGCGGTGCAAAACGTAACGTGGTCCCACCTCAATTTCGCAGTGAAAAATGACCCTTTTTTGGCAAAGTGCCTAGCTGTAGTTTTTGAGCCCTAGCTCTGCCGGCACCTAGGGAAAACTAGCAAACCTATACATTATTGAAAACTAGACACCCAGGGGAATCCAGGATGGGGTGAATTGACTGCCTCCCACCAGGTTCTGTTACCCAGAATCCCTTGCAAACTGCAGAATTGACAAAAAAAACACATTTTTCCCTACATTTCAGTGGTGAAAAGTTCTGGAATCTGCGTGGATCTACACATTCCCACCCACCCCATGTTTCCCAAAGTCTTCTGACAAAAATGGTACCTCACTTGTGTGGGTTGGCTTAGTGCCTGCAACAGGAAACAGTGCAAAACGCAGCGTGGTCACACCTCAATTTTGCAGTGAAAAATTACCCTTTTTTTTGCAAAGTGCCTAGCTGTAGTTTTTGAACCCTACCTCTGCCGGCACCTAGGGAAACCTAGCAAACCTATACATTTTTAAAACTAGACACCCAGGGGAATCCAGGATGGGGTAATTTGACTGCCTCCCACTAGGTTCTGTTACCCAGAATCCCTTGCAAACCTAATAAATTGTCCAAAAAAACAAATTTTCCCCACATTTCTGTGGTGGAAAGTTCTGGAATCTGCGTGGATCCACAAATTTCCTCCCACCCCGCGTTCCCCAGAGTCTTCCGAGAACAATGGTACCTAACTTGCGTGGGTGGGTCATGGACCCGCGACAGGCAAGGGCCCAAAACCTACCTAACCCACACATTTTTTTAAACTAGACACATGGGGGAGTCCAGCGAGGTATGGCTTGCGTGGGTCCCCCATCATTCTCCTACCCAGAATCCCCTGCAAACCTTAAATTTCACCGAAAAATTCACTTTTTTCTCAAATTTCTGTGTGGGAAAGTTCTGGAATCTGCGTGGATCTAAAATTTCCTCACACCCAGCGTTCCCCCAGGTCTCCCGATAAAAATTGTACCTCACTTGTGTGGGTAGGCATAGTGGCTGAAACAGGAAATGGCCCAAATCGTACTGTGGGACTGTCAAAATTACCTTTAGCAAACCTACCTGTTTTTGGGGGTGGGGGCACTTGAGATTTTGGCCCCGGGCTCAGCGGCCATCTTGGGAAAGTTCTAAGCCCAAACATTTCTGAAAACTAGACACCCGGGTGAGTCCAATGAGGTATGGCTTGCATGGATCCCCCAACGTTTTCCTACCCAGAATGCCATGCAAATCTAAAATTTAGCTGAAAAAAACACATTTTCCACATATTTTTGTGTGGATTCACCGTGCCGGCACAAATGTCCTACCACCCACTGTGCCCCTTGTTCACCTGAGTAAAATGGTATCACTTGTATGGGTGCGCCAAAGGCCTGTGGCTAGGAATAGCCCAAAACTTAGGGATTTAGAGTATAGCACCGAGAATTCTAAGCGCTTCATTTTTTAAAAACTACATTTTTAGCCAATTCTGCTTTAGACACCCACACAAGTGAGGTATCATTTTACTCAGGACACTAAATGGAACGCTGTGGGGTTGGAAATTTGTGCTGGTATGGTGATTTCACACAAAAATATGTAGAAAATGTGGATTTTTCAGCTAAATTTGAGGATTGCATGGCATTCTGGGTAGGGAAACATTGGGGATCCACGCAAGCCATGCCTCATTAGATTCCCCCGGGTGTGTAGTTTTCAGAAATGTTTGGGTTTGGTACTTTCCCAAGATGGCTGCCGGCCTGGGGCCAAAATCTCAGGTGCCCCCCCTTTGCCCCTCCTCTGCCCCATCACAGAGCTATGCCTGTGCATCGCAGGGCTGGAGGCTGCTGCTGGCAGACAGCTCTGAGCCGGGGCCTCTTTGCCCCTCCTCTGCCCCGTCACAGAGCTACGCCTGTGCATCGCAGGGCTGGAGGCTGCTGCTGGCGGACATCTCTGAGCCGTGAGCTCTGGGGGAGCCCAGAGTAGCCATTGGAACTGGATGAAGATCTCTTCTGCATCTATGAACGTCTATATCAGCCTTTGAAGAACTCAGTATGCTTCCTGTATCGATCTAGGGATACTATATAAGGACCCTATGTAAGGATTTGAAGATACAGCCCTGACTCTATATTGGTTTCCGCTGTAGAAAATTCTCAAATTGAATTTATTGGTATACTTCTGATATTGGAGAAGATACTGAAGAAACTGTTTACATTCACTGCGCCCTGACAAAGGATTGGTGGATATCGGTCCTGTTCCAAAACGCGCGTCGGCGCTTTTGTTGTCTTTTTGTGCTTTTGCTTGTCTTTATGTATATATATGATTGTCAATTGTTTGTAATTTTTTATTTGTGTCTTCGGTAAATTGTTTAGTGGTTTGACTGATGATGGTCTGGATGGGTATGAGAGTGTTGGATGTATTGAGGTTATGATAGGGCTTGGATGTAAATAGAATGTATATATATTGATGTCTTTATTGTGTTTGATGACAAAAAAATAATAAATAGACATATGTTTTTCAAATAATATTCTCTGTTTGGGACAATGATGATGCTTTAAAAGAATTAGAGTTAATACCTAAAATGTATACTATGTTCTAGGGGAGGTTCCCTTGTTTTTGAGTATAGTTTTGCCCTGCCTCCTCTTCCTAGTTATTATATTTCAGGGACCCTTGTGTGTTTTTGATTGATTGCCCCCCCCCACATAACCAGGTAGTTTTGCTATAAGTAATTTTGAAGTCTCCACAGTATGATTTGGGCCATTTCCTGTTGCAGCCACTATGCCTACCCACACAAGTGAGGTACCATTTTTATCGGGAGACCTGGGGGAACGCTGGGTGGGAGGAAATTTGTGGATCCACATAGATTCCAGAACTTTC
The DNA here is from genome assembly GCF_964263255.1 of Lissotriton vulgaris. Taxonomy (NCBI): domain Eukaryota; kingdom Metazoa; phylum Chordata; class Amphibia; order Caudata; family Salamandridae; genus Lissotriton; species Lissotriton vulgaris. The sequence continues at coordinate 1,033,683,555 of NC_141689.1, forward strand.
CCACACAGAAATTTGAGAAAAAAGTTATTTTTTTCAACTAAATTTGAGGTTTGCAGGGGATTGTTGTTAGGAAAACGTTAGGGGACCCATGCAAGCCATACCTCGCTGGACTCTCCCCGGGGTATCTAGTTTTCAGAAATGTGTGGGTTTTGTAGATTTCCCTAGATGGCCACCAAGCCCAGGGCTAAAACCTCATGCGACCCTCCTTGCAAAACCAGGTTGTTTTGAGATAGGACATTTTGATGTCGCCTCAATAAGTTTTGGGCCCTTGCATGTCACGGGTACTTGACCCACCCACGCAAGTGAGGCACCATTTTTATCGGGAGACCTGGGGGAACGCTGGGTGGGAGGAAATTTGTGGATCCACATAGATTCCAGAACTTTCCCATTCAGAAATTTGAGAAGAAAGTGATTTTTTCAGCTACATTTGAAGTTTGCAGGGGATTTTGGGTAGGAAGCAGTGGCGGACCCACACAATCCATACCTCTGCTACTGCCCCCATCTTCCCCCCAGGGGGGGTCAGAAAGGCTGTAATTGTTGCTGGTGGGGGGTTTTGGGCGGCCTCCACCCTAATAAAGATTCGCCCAAAAAAATCCCTGGCGTCAAGTGGGATTTTAGCCCCCCCGGCGAGGGCAGATTGGGGGCTACTGCTGCATCTGACCTCCAGGGGGGGCAGAAAGACTTTTATTTTGCGGGGAAGGGGACGGGGGCATGGGCATGCCCATTTTTGGAGCCCCCACCATAATTCAAATTTGCCCAAAAAAATCCCTGGCGTCTAGTGGGCTTTTTGTCCCCCTTCCCCCAGCGGGGCAGATTGTGGGCTAATGCCCCCATCTGGCAGAAAATCCACTAGATGCCAGGGAGTTTTTTGGGCAAATTTTAATTAGGATGGGGGCTGCCCAAAATTGGCATGCCAATGCACCCACACTAATTAAAATTTGCCCTAAAAAATCCCTAGCGTCTAGTGGGCTTTTTGCCCCCCCAGGTGCGCCGATTGGGGACTACTTCCCACAAAAGCCTTCCAGGGAGGCCAGGAAGGCTTTTGTTTTTGCACGGGAGGGAGTGGGGGCATGGGCATGCCCATTTTGGGAGCTCCCACCCTAATTCAAATTTGCCCTCAAAAAATCCCTGGCATCTGGTGGACTTTTTGCCCCCCCCCCGGCGGGGCAGATTAGGGGCTAATGCCCACATCTGCCCCCCAGGGGGGGCAGAAAGTCCAATAGATGCCAGGGAGTTTTTGGGAAAATTTTAGTTAGGGTGGGGGCTGCCCAAAACGGGCATGCCAATGCCCCCACCGTAAATAAAATTTGCTCAAAAAAATCCCTGTCGTCTAGTGGGTTTTTTGCCCCCGGGGGGGCAGATTGGGGGCTACTGTCCCATCTACCCCCGAGGAGGGCAGGAAGGCTTTTATTTTTGCAGGGGGAGGGGGTGGGGCAAGGGCATGCCCGTTTTGGGCTCCCCCACCCTAATTCAAATTTCCCCTGAAAAAATCCCTGGAGTCTAGTGGGCTTTTTGCTCCCCCCGGTGGGGCAGATTGGGGGCTAATGCCCCGGGGCAGAAAGTCCACTAGATGCCAGGGAGTTTTTTGGACAAATTTCTATTAGGGTGGGGCTGCCAAAAACGGGCATGCCAATGCCCCCACCCTAATTAAAATTTGCCCCAAAAAATCCCTGGTGTCTAGAGGCCTTTTTGCCCCCCGAAGAGGAGCAGATTGGGGGCTACTGCCCCATCTGCCCCCCAGGGGGGGCAGGAAGGCTTTTATTTTTGCGGGGGAAGGATGTGGAGGCATGGGCATGCCTGTTTTTGCCCCCAAAAAATCCCTGGCGTCTAGTGGGCTGTTTAACCTCCTGGGTGGGGCAGATTGTGGGCTAATGCCCCCATCGAATGTCCACTAGATGCCAGGGAGTTTTTTGGGCAAATTTTAATTAGGGTGGGGCTGCCCAAAATGGGCATGCCAATGCCCCCACCCTAATTAAAATTTGCCCAAAAAAATCCCTGGCGTCTAGTGGCCATTTTGCCCCCCCTAGGGGGGCAGATTGGGGGCTACTGCCTCATCTGCCCCCCCTGGGGGGGGGGGGGGCAGGAAGGCTTTTATTTTTGCGGGTGAGGGGGTGGGGGCATGGGCATGCCCGTTTTGGAGCCCCCACCATGATTCAAATTTGCCCCAAAAAAATCTCTGGCATCTGGCGGGCTTGCCCCCCCCCCCCCCCAGTGGGGCAGATTGTGGGCTAATGCCCCCATCTGCCCCCCAGAGGGGTGGCAGAAAGTCCACTAGACGCCAGGGAGTTTTTTTGGCAAATTTTAATTAGGGTGGGGCTGCCCAAAACAGGTATACCACTGCCCCCACCCTAATTAAAATTTGCCCAAAAAAATCCCTGGCATCTAGTGGCCTTTTTGCCCCCCGGGGTGGCTGATTGGGGGCTACTGCGCCATCTGCCTTCCAGGGGGGGCAGGAAGGCTTTTATTTTTGTGGGGGTGGGGTGGGGGCATGGGCATGCCCGTTTTGGGAGCCCCCACCCTATATCAAATTTGTCCCAAAAAAATCCCTGGCGTCTAGTTTACTTTTTGCCCCCACCCCCCCCCGGCAGGGCAGATTGGGGACTAATGCCAATGCTCCCACCCTAATTAGAATTTGCCCAAAAAAATCCCTGGCATCTACTGGGCTTTTTGCACCCCCCCCCCCCGGGGGGAAGATTTGGGGCTAAGCCCCATCTGCATCCCAGGGGGGGCAGAAGGGCTGTCATTTTTGCGGGGGTGAGTGGGGGCATGGGCACCACAAAAGAAATTCCCCGGCGTATAGTGGGCTTTTTGCCTCCCCCCCGGGGGCTGAAAGGCTGTAAATTCTGCGGGGTGGGGGCAAAGACATACCATTTATGGGCAGCCCCCACCCTAACAATTTATGCGGCAATTAAATTATATCCCTGGGGTCTAGTGGGCTTTTCGCCCCCATCTGCCCCCGAGGGAGGGTAAAAAGACTAAATTGGACCAAAACAATTTTGGGAGAGAAAAGCCCTTGCCCAAGGGGCAGCTCCCCCTTCCCTGGTGTCTAGTGGGTGGATCCGTGCTTGGGGATCGGCCTCCTCGGTCGATCCCCAAGCAGGGTTCCACTGGGGATGGGTACCATTGGAAAGGGGAGATTCTCCCCTTTCCAATGATACCTCTCCCGTCTTTCTACGTGCCCAGGGGGCTGAGATATCCCCCTGAGCATGTAGAAACTGAAACTGAAATGAGCCTCTTGGCTCATTTCAGTTTCGGTTTCACAGAAATGACGTCAGCGCGACGTGCACGCTGATCGTCATTTCAGACAAACCAGGGGGGGTGGCCTCGTTAGCTAGGGAAGCTCTTCCCCACCTCCCGAGGCTTTGGGGGAGAAAAGGGAACCCTCTGGTGCGGGCACCAGAGGGATTTCCGGGGGTGGGTGTCATGACGAGCTGAGCTAGTCATGAGCACACGAGCACTATGTGCCATGATGAGCAGCAGGGAAGGGGTTAATAGTAGGAATAATATGGACTGATAAAGCTAACAATTGATTAATCTTTGAAAAAACATAAGACCAGAATTGATAGAACCCGGGGCAGTAAAAACAAATGTGGTTCCAGGACCCTATCTCTGGGTCCCCACATCTAAAACAAAACTCGGAGGAGGCCGGAAAAAAATTATTCCGTCTTTTAGGTGTATAATAGGTTAGCCATCTTGAGAAATAAGCCGTTCTTTTATAGTTAGCCGCACTAAATGCTTTATGGCCTACTTCGCACAGAGATTGCCATTCCTTTTTGCTAACACTACAGCCAGTTTCTTTCAATAGTTTAGGAAAAAAGTTATCAAGCACTTTCTGCTGACCCGGCTGTACTAGGCAAGAATACCAATTGCCCACTCCACGTAGGCCATGGTCATATAGTTGATTTAATATATTTAAAGCTTAGTTATTAGTCACAACATAATTGGTTTTTAAGAAGCTCGAAATTTGATTAAAACTAAATGCCATAGTTGGAAATCTAGGGCTCAGCTGCTGGGAAAACATCTTGCAAATTAGATGTACTTAAAAAATCAACCAAATATTCAAAACCTGCCTCCTGCCATAATTGCAAAGACCCCCGAGAAAGCTGCGAGCCAAAGGGCTGACATCCACAATTTTTTTTTATATAAGTGTTATCTAGGAATTTTATGTAGATTAAAAAATACTTGTATACGACAAGCTAAGTCAGCTAATATCTTGTATCTCGACTTTTTAGGAAGTTTCGAAAAACGTAGAAAAACGGGTAATGAGATTGCATTCTCCTGCACCATAATGTTTAGTAAACAATTCTCAAATGTTGATGCTGCCACTGGGAGCGGAACCAGTAAATGCAATAATGCAGCCTGATAATAAAGCTCGAAATTGGGGAGGACAAGCCCCCCCAGGGATGTATCTAGTTATAAAATTGCTATAGAGGTTCTAGACTGATTCTGTGCCCATAAAAAATTAAGGATTAATGCATGTTCTTCGGTAAAATAGGATTTGGGAATTTTAATTGGAAGATGAATAAATAAAAATACAAATAATGGCAAGAGAGACATTTTAACCAATTATACATATTAACCAATGATAAATGGGCTATTAAAGTTAAAGGAAGAACAGACCATATATCTAAAAGCCTCTTAACTTAACTCTTTACAAAGTAGAAACCACCAAGGAAAATCTTTCAAGTTGTAGTGCGTGGAAGGTCAAAAAGAAGGTCAATCTGTTCATCGACTCATATTAAGTTACAGCACACAGTCCCTAGGCCAAGCGTGACCACAGCTGAATGCACAGTGAAAAGAACACCACCACTCTCCAAGTGAAAGTCAAAGAGAACAAAGTAGAAGGCAGAAAGAAGCAATTCTACACAGTTGAGGGGTCATCCTCAAGAAACTTGGTGGACAAAGGAGGCACAGTTATGGAGGTGGAGCACAACTACAGCAGGCGCAACCCAAGCCCAATAAAGATCAGAGTACATGAGCCAGAGCAAAACCAATCTCTTCACCAAATGAGAAAGGTGTGCCAGGAAGTCCTGCATGGGGTCGGGGAAGGAAAGACCAAACCCCTTGAACATCCACGCATAGCATATTGCAGAATGAACCAATGCCCCCCCCCCGCAAGTAAAAAATCAAAATGAGCAGGCAGAACAAGCCAGGAGGAGCACAGGGGACAGCCCCCCACAAATTCTCAAGCCAAACAAAGGGTGTGGAGGGAAATGGCCCAAGACTCGGGCAGGGAGCAACAAACAACCCACAAGCACCAAGCCAGTCCCCAATGCGCTCAAAACAGGCAAGGCAAGTCAAGCAGGGCACAAGTGACAATCTGCTGCCAAACTAAGAACCCACAAAGAAAAGAGGAGAGGGAAGGCTTTACAACTGGTCTGTCGCTGATGGAGGCAGGTTACACACAACCAAGCCCTAAATGCAGCATGGAGAAGAGAGAAATGGCCAAGTCCAGATTGCACAAGAGCTACGAAGAGCAACCTCAAATCCATCCCCAGGCGCAGGGGGGAGCCAGGGAAATGCAAGCTAAGGATTGAATCTAGCACCACAAAGGCATCAAAAAGCAAAGCAGTGTGACATGTGTAAAGATGAAGATAAAAGTAAGGGAGATAACACATACACTTGACAAACACCAGGCGCAAGAGGGAACATAGGAGGAGGCCAAAGTTCAGCTCGTATCCTAGGATGAAAAAGGGGAGCATTCACCTGTTCCTTAGCAAAAGTGGCTTCAACATCATATCCATAGACAATTCACCTTAGACCAGCGCTTTGCAAACTTTTTAGAATCACTACCCAAATCTTTGTGATCCACCTAGGATTAACGGACATGAGACGGGCGATTTATTTATGGTAATAGTAAACATGCTTTCTAAATGTTGTGAATTGCCAAAATAACATATTATTTTCTGGTTTTTGTTTAAATCTGTTTATTGACTAAAATGTTCACATACAATACAGTGAATATTATTGGATAGAGTGGCATGACATATTACAGTAAAGAGTTTCGGAAAATCCTTCAGAGTTGCACATTAATGGCAATGAATGTTTTACATAATGCTAACGTGTGTAATTGTACAAAGCTGAGTCCATGAGGTGCGTAGTAAACTGCCATGTGTAGGGGCAGTGGAAATAGAAGTTGTGGGAGTGGCTATTCCCAATATATGTAATGCATAATCAAAACATTGTTCAGATTTCTATTTTATTGCAAATAGTGCACTATAACACTATGAATCTATAACAAAACAGACCACATTGGCCAACTACTCCCTAACTGTTGTATCGCCTCGTATATACATATCAAGCTGTGTCTTCAATGGCAGTGTTATCAGCTATAAAGAAAGAATTGTCATGGGGAATGAGTAGATGTAATCAAAGATGTTTTAAAACAAGGGCAAAGTGGGCTCTGGCCCAGGGCCCCAGCCTTTCAAGGGGCCCCTTATAAAGCCACCTCTGTTCTACAGAGAGTCTTATAGTTAGTTGGACATTTCACACGTACAAAACTAGAGAAATTCCCTCGTTATAGTTAGTTCAGCTAACTATAACTTGCGCCCCCGCAATGCACTGCTGATGACGTCACATATTACATCACTCATAACATGGTCAGTGAAATCACTGATTACATCACTGATGATATCTCAAATGACATCACTGTTGGCATCATCGTTGACATCATCCAGTGACTGTGTGTTTCTGTAAAGTTTAAATATGTTTAATATACATAGGGAAAGGAGTATTGAAGAATGAGTGGGTGTATTAGTGTCTGAATGGATGATTTAGTAGGTGCATGACTGAGTCTATAAGTGAGTGATTAAACGTATCTTAGTGAATGCATTTACCTGCACTTTAACCCAGCACGGAGCCGTGAGGGAAACGGCGAGGGGTTACCACAGCCTTCACCGCGCCATGAGGGAAATGGCCAGTGAGACCCAGGGCTGCAAACCACAACTCCCAGCAGTCCCGGGACACCAGGCGCACCCGTGAGTCACGGTCTGTGCCCAGAGGGCTTGAAATTCACCGAGCACGCCCGCACCACGGGACGCGCGCGGGTCGCGCCTTCTGCGGCCGTCCGAGGCCGAAAGAGGCTGGGCTGGGCCACCGTGGTTGCTTGGAAAGTAACGTCAGTAAGGTACTGTCAGAACATTTTATTTTTCTCTGTCCATACCTGATTAAGTTTGCAAAAGGGGTGTGCTAGTGTTGGAACCTCCCCTTGCTCAAATTGAATAGTTGGAAGGGTGCTGCCGGAACATTAGACGATTTTATATCCAGAGCTGAATCAGTCCTAACTCATGAGATTGAGCTTGCACAGAGAAGGTTATCTCTCGATCCCTCCCACCTCACAGCATTTACGCAACCTGTCACCCCTGTTGTGGCACCGGGTGTGCATCAAAATGTGGCCGCTTCTACTTTAACTTCTTCGGTTACCACAAATATCTCTGTCTTGGAAGCTTGCCAAACTGCAGAGGGTCCAGTGTCTATCAATGAATCCGGCGCTGCTGGAATTGCAGGGATCTTTACAAGATCAAGGGGCCAGAAAACTGTAACATCAAGTGACACTGCAAAGAAAGTAAGGAAGGAGAAAAATACAGGTAGAGTGAAGAAGGTGAACCCTGGGGCCATATCAAAAAATAGCATTGGAACTGTTCATGCACAAAATTATGAGGAGGTACTGAGTAGGTCATTCGGGGTTCAAACAGACAGTGTTTTCCCCGCAATCCAAGACAAAGTCAGAGTGTCAGAGGGAGGTGATGACCGCACTGTGGTAAACATTTTTAAGAACGCCCTGGATTCAATACAGTCTCACATAGAGGATTGTTTGAGCAAGCAAATGATGTATTTTGATTGTAAAATTAATCAGTTAAACCTCACTATAGCCAAGCTGAATTCTTTAATTGAAGCTGGCAATAAGTCAAGGTAAGAGGGAGCCAGCTTACTATCTGTTAAAGTCAGCCCACATGGAGATTAAGAAGGCTAACGATGAAGTTTTAGCATCCAGGCAACCTGGGTTTGCACCTGCAATATGTTCAGGAGTGGAGCAAAGACTAGTGGGATTAGGGGATTTAACACACCAAAACCAAAATTTTAAGGCGACGCAACTTGCAAATAGAGGAAACTATGTGGGAAATGGTAATGTGAGCATAGTTTTGCACAGCCCTAAGGCCACTGACCTGATCCCCAACCTAGATAATTTGAACCTACCTCCAGCCTCTTTTCCCTATGTACCTGTTTTAGTGGGTGTTCCAGATTTAAGAAGAGACCAGAGAGAATCTTGGGACAACCGTAGGAACAAAGTTGTCAACTGGCTGTCCAAGTATAAAAAGTGTAATACCCAAAAGTCGAATGAAATCTTAATGGTGCGTAGGGTAGGGTGGGTGGGTGATTCAGCTAAAGATGTTCAAGGGGATCGTATCGTTGTCAATTTTAGAAACCCCCACATTGTCCGTAAGCTCCTGAAAGCTCATGTGGAGTTGCCAACTCAAACCACAGGCATATCTACCTTACCCCTGGGTTATTTTTATAAACCCGTTGTAATGGGTTCGATTTATAGTGCTGGAAACACCGCTTTCCCCCAATCTGCCAACAGGTTCCGGGAACTAGCTTACCTTGAGGCTGTTGACTGACTGTATTCACCTGACAGAAAGGGAACAGAACCGCGGGGGAACCTATAAACTGTATCCAGAAAGGGGGAAATGCTCCTTGTGATTCAATATTGGTTGCCTGTGAACACCGCATACCTGAAACTTACCCCCTTATACTAGGGATCGCAACAGAAGAGGATAATATATGTGCACAGGGTGCTAATGAAACCAAAAATCTGATAGGAGACATGCCCCCTAATATCATCAGTACCAAGCCTACAGAAATAAAGATAATTTCGTGGAATATAGCGGGTTTAGGTGGGAAACTCAGTGATTCTGAATGGAATACTTATATTGATTCAAGTGACATCTGTATTCTTCAGGAAACCTGGGCTGTTGAAACCCCTCATAGAGTAGGGGATAAAACCTTCCATATTGCTGCCACCCCTTCTGCGAGAGGTAGACCTTCAGGGGGTCTTGTAATTTGGGTGAAGGTGACAATTGATATTACCACTAGACAATTAAACACTGACTCCCTAGATATTCTTGGTATTAAAATAGTTACAAAACATAAGAGGACTTTCTATTTATACAATGTTTATAATAGACCGTGTCCAGCATACAGGGAGTCACCAGTAATAGAGAAACTTGACTCACTTTAAAATGTATTGGATGTGGGATCAAGTATAGTACTAGTTGGTGATCTCCATTGCAATTATGAACCAATTGCTGGGCTTGATAACATTTTTGACGACGAAGATGATGCAAGTAAGATACCCACATTGGATAGTGTTGGGAATGTTTCATGTACTTCTTTAGCTCTCCAAATTACAAAGGTATTATTTGGCCATGGTCTCAGGGCATGTAATGGGCGTCTATTATCTGATAGTCCTAAGGCTTCGACCTTTTTTAGAAGTACATGTGAGAGTAAAATTGATGATATCATTTTGTCTCTGGATATTTGGGTGTTTGCTGTAGATTTGGAAGTCATACCGAGAATAGAGAGTGACCATCGCCCGCTTGAGCTTCTCGTCCAAAGCAGGCTATTACATAGTATCCCGGACAATGGAAGTATGACAAATGCTAGCCCTGATGATATTTTAATCAGTAACAATCGACGCTCAGTGAAATGGGCACATATTTTAAAACATGATGAAGCATTGACTAATGTTTATAGTATTTTTGCTAAAACCTTTCAATTGTATGTGAGTGGCCAGGATGGTAATAAGACCTTCTTGAATTTGCATATGTTTTTTTTAGAGAACTTGTCCAATTGGTAACTAAAAAACCAGCGGCGAATGGTAGAGCGAGTAGTAATAATAACACGGAGGCTATAAAATAGGCCAGGTTTAATTATAGAAAGATACAGAAAAAGGCTAAGGCAGCCTGGGATGAAGAGATCTGGTCCAATATGTTAACTGTGGCTAAAAGTAGGGACCATACGCTGTTTTGGAACATAGTTGCGAAGGCAAATACAAAAGAAAGAGGATCTAGGAAAGTCTTTCTTGACAAGGGTACCTGGATCGATCATTTCACCAAATTATACGAAGCACCAGAGGAGAATCTAGTTTTATCGGAGATAGATCTACGGTTGACCTCGAGTAGGAATGATCTAGTTTTCCACCTACAGGAAACCGTATTAGCCATTAATCTGGTAAAAAATGGGAAGGCTCCCGGATCAGATAAAATTCCGGGTGACCTTTACAAGTACAATATTAGTGTTTGGGCTCCATACATAAATTGTCTGTGCAATGCTTTAGCTGCTGGTGGAGATTTTCCGGAGACATGGAGGGGGGCGGAAATAGTTACAATTTTTAAAAAGGGCGATAGAAATGATCCTGCCAACTATCGCCCTATTAGTCTACTAGATATTTTACAGAAGATTTATGCACAACTATGCCAAAGTAAGGTGGGGACCTGGGGGGGAGTTAACTGACCCAATACCGATAAGGAGGGGGGTCTGACAAGGATGTGTGTTGGCCCCCACATTGTTTTCTTTGTTCGTCAACGATATGCCAACCCACTTGGAGAATTGCACTAACGACTCACCAAAATTGGGGGGCGAAAGGGTCCCAGCCCTCCTTTTCGCTGACAATACAATACTTATCTCCCAAACCCCAAGGGGCTTACAAACATTACTAGACCAATTCCAGTCACATTGCAGCAAAAGGGGCCTTGAAATAATACTAAGAAAACAAAATATATGGCGATGAACCCTCATAAAAATTTTAAGGAAGCAATGTTTTTGAATGCCCATAAACTTGAACATGTTAAGAATTTTAGCTATCTGGGGGTGGCCTTGGATTTTAATTTGTCGTGGAAAACCCAGATAGAAAGAAGCAAAACAATTCTCACTCAAAATACGTTGCCTATCCTGAAAAGGCATGGTAAAAGTCTTTGTAAAGCCATTTCGCCAGCATTAGAAGTTTTTTAATTTAAAGCGCAATCTGCTGCTCTGTACGGGGCAGAATTGTGGGGACCTGTGTGCGACAAAGTATTCGCTATTGGCGAAAATAAGTTCTATAGCGCGCTTTTAAAGTTACCTGTCAGTACACCTCTAATACCACTTGGATTAGATTTAAACCTTAAACGTACTGACCATCATGCAATCCTGAGACCCTTGATGCTATGGGTAAGATTATGGTCAACTCCAGAACTTTCCATTTATAAAAATTGTCTAATGGAAGTACTGGAATTGGATAGTTGCAACAATATTTTATGGTTCAGACATGTTAGATCCTGGTTTACCAGGATTGGCTTAACACATTTTTGGGATGAACCGCATTGTTTATCCCAGGTTTCAAGGAAAATACTGAAAGTATCATTTTGGGCCTATCAAGATTGGAATGTGCTGAACGGAAAAACGTATGGATCTATAACGACTAATTTCCTCTCATTTAAAGATACTGCACAATACGAATCTTTCCTTGATGAGGTCCGTTCACCACTTGCTAAGACACTTTACATGAAATACAGATATGGCATCTTAAGGATACATGCAAGTGTAGCAAAGTGGTCTGTTAATAGTGACGATACGTGCAGTTTATGTTCTAGCAGAGTGAGAAAAGATGATTATCATGTCCTATTTTTCTGTCCCGCCAATGTGGTACCTAGAAGGAAATGGATCAGACCGCTCTGCCTAAATATAGGCGTAAGATCATACAAAGAGGCAGGAAGGATCTTTAAAAATGATACTAGTCAGATATTTGTCTTTGGAATCAGTAGATTTCTATTAGCTACAAACTACATAAGAGCTAAATTTGGTCTGAAATTTTGATAGAATTGTTTTTGGATCTGCAACTCATGATTTATTTAATCCAGAATTATATATTTAAAAAAACAACAAAAAAAAAGAAATGTTAATATTTTACATTTTATATGCCTCATAATCTCTTTTTAAATATTTATTAAGGCCTTTAATGTAACGACAAACGCCGCCATAAGTGTCCTCGTCTCCTTACCAGAATTGTACCCTATTGGATTTGATATGCTCTCTTTTATTCTTTCTTTTTTTACCTTGTTGCTGTTGATGTATTAATATACATGTATGTGGTTGTTTATGTGTCTTTTATGGTACTATGTACCGAAATAAAGAATATATGATGATGATGATGACTAAACTGTGTGAATGTCTGTATCTGTCTGTCTGTTGGTGTGTAAGGGGCTGCATGGGTTTGTGAACATCTACATGAGTGTCTATATGAGTTATTGATTGTGTGAGTATCTGTATGGGTGTCTGAGTGTTTGTGTGGGTGGGGTATGTGTGAACCTGTGCATAGATGTATGCGTGGGCGATTTACTGGGTGCATGTTTTCAAGAGTGCATCTGTGATGGACTGTATGGGTGGGTGAGTGTGTGTATGGGTGTGTTAGTGAGTGAATGTATATCTCAGTGGTACATGTGTGAGTAACTACATATGTGAAAAGCAGTATATATGTGTGCTAGAGTGTTTTAATGGCTAGAAGTGAGAGTGTGATTGTGAGAGTGGCTGTATGGATGAGGGGGTGCTTGTATCATTGATTGTATAAGAGCGTAAGAATGTACTAGTATTTGTATGAGTAAGTGAACTGGTGTATGTATAACTGAGTACATGGGAGTGTGATTAATTATTTGCATGACTGAATAGGTCTGTGAGTACCTCTATGGATGAGTGGCGGTGTGTGAGTGTCTATATAGGTGTATGAGTTCCTATGATAGTCCTGTACTGAGTGACTGTAAGTATGAGTGACTGTACGGGTGAGTGAGTGAATGTGTGTGTAGACCTAGGAATCAATAAGTGTGTATGTAGTTAGAGGGTCTATGGTTTTGAAAATGGCAGTCTGTAATTTAGAGTGGGTGTATCAAAAGTTATATTAGGGTGTGAGAAGATGCATGGAATTATCACATGGATGATGTCATCAGTGATGTCATTTGAGATGTCATTGGTGATGTCATCAGTGTTGTCACTGACCATGGCATGAGTGATGTAATATGTGACGTCATCAGCAGTGCATTGCGGGGGCGCGAGTTATAGTTAGCTGAACTAACTATAACAGGGGAATTTCTCTGGTTTGAAATGTCCAACTAACTATACCTTTCCGTAAAACCTAAGGTTTTTCCTGTGAATTTCTAAGGTTTTTTAAATGCTAATTTCTAACTATAACGTGCCTGAAACCTATGTTTTTGTCAGTGAATTTCAAAGGTTTTTTAAATGCTAATTTCTAACTATAATGTGCCTAACACATATGGTTTTTTAAGTGAATTTCAAACGTTTTTTAAATGTTAGTTTCTAACTATGCCTACAGAGGTAGGACATGTGAAGAAAGAAGAAAAAACGCACAGAAAGAAGCAAAAGAAATGCAGAAAGAAGCAACGGAAATCCACAAAGATGAATAAAAGTGCAAGAAGAAGCAAGACGTGCAGAAAGAACCAACAGAGAAGCAGAAAGAGGCCTTGTTGCAAAATCATCCTGTGTTCACAACTTTTTCAGATGGGTACAGGTGGTAACTGACTCTGACTAACCAGGCCTAGACCCAGTGCTATGCTAAAAGACATTTAGAATACAGTGAAAACACCTTTCCACACATGTCACCTCAGGCCCGCCCCCTCCCTTCACCACTGTGCAAACGCACCCGTGGCGTGTTGGAGGATTTAAGTCTGCTTGAATCCTGAGGGTTCCTGGTTTCCAACTAGCCCACCAGGTACCTCCAGTAAGCGTCACAGAGCTGCTTTGCAGAGAGGTGTAAAAAGGGGCGTGGCCTGGCCCACCTCTCTGCAACGCAGCGCAGTGGCACACACTGTAGGTACCTGGTGGGGTTGTTGGCCACCAGGGACCCTCAGGATTGAAGAGGAATTAATTCCCCAACTTAAAACGCGCCACAGGGCATGTTTGCACACATGTCACCTCAGGCCCCTCCCCCTCCCTTCACCACTGTGCAAACGCACCCCGTGGCGCATTTTAAGTTGGGGGATTAAGTCCCCTTGAAACCTGAGGGTCCCTCGGGTCGTACTAGCCCACTAGGTATCTCCAGTAAGCGCCACAGAGCTGCGTTGCAGAGAGGTGTAAAAAGGGGTGTGGCCTGGACCACCTCTCTGCAACGCAGGCCTGTGGCACTTACTGGAGGTACCTGGGGGCCTAGTTGGCCACCAAAGGCCCTCAGGATTGAAGGGAAATTAATTCCCCAACTTAAAACGCGCCACAGGGTGTGTTTCCACACATATCACCTCAGGCACCGCCCCCTCCCTTCACTGTGCAAACGCGCCCGTGGCATGTTTAAAGTTGGGGTATAAAGTCACCTTGAATCCTGAGGGTCCCTGGATTCCAACTAGCCCACGAGGCACCTCCAGTAAGCGCAACAGAGCTGCGTTGCAGAGAGGTGTAAATGAACCACCTCTCCGCAACGCAGGCCTGTGGTGCTTACTGGAGATACCTGGTGGGCTAGTTGGCCTCCAGTGGCCCTCAGGGTTGAAGAGGAATTAATTCCCCAACTTAAAACGTGTCACAGGGTGTATTTTCACACGTCACCTCAGGCCCCGGCCCCTAACGTCACCACTGTGCAAACGCACCCCGTGGTGTGTTTTAAGTTGGGGAATTAAAGTCCCCTTGAATCCTGAGGGTCCCTGGGTTCCAACTAGCCCACCAGGTACCTCCAGTAAGCTCCACAGAACTGCTTTAAAGAGAGGTGTAAAAAGGGGTGTAGCCTGGACAGCCTCTCTGCAACGCAGCCCTGTGGCGCTTACAGGAGGTACCTGGTGAGCTAGTTGGCCCCCAGGGATGCCCAGTATTGAAGGGGAATTAATTCCCCAACTTAAAACATGCCACAGGGCGCGTTTGCAGAGTGTTGCTGGGAGGGGGCAGGGCCTCCGGCAAGATCTTGTCTTTTTTTTTTTTTAAAGAAGGGGGCTGTGTGGCCCCCCTCCTTTCCTACTTTATGGGCCCTGGGGACCCCATCCCCCAGGGCCTGTCCCCTATTTTTTTCTAAAATGGAAGAGGGCCGTGAGGCCCCCCTCCCGAGGCCATATTCGGCCCCGGGGACCCCATCCCCGGGTCATGGCCAGGGTTTTTTAAATATATATTTGGAGGGGGCAGCGTGGCCCTCTTCCTCAGGCCATTTATGGCCCCGGGGACCCCATCCCCAGGGCCGGCCTTTGCGTGTTTTAAAAAATAAAAAAATGATTATGGGGAAGGGGGCCCGTGCCCCCCCCCCCTCGCAGGCCACTTATGGCCCCGGGGACCCCATCCCTCGGGGCCTGGCTACTTCTTTGAGGACCGTGGGGGGAGACCCAATGCCCTCACGGTCCCTGCCAGCTCCCCGCCTCCTGTGGGAACCGGCATTGCTTTTCCACACGGCGAGCTGCTGACATGCAGCTCCCCTTGTGGAAAAGCAAGGTTTTTTGGAAAAGAGAGTAGGTTTCCTGCTCTCTCTTCCAAAATCCAAACCACAGTTTGTTATGAAAGGGCGGGAGCCACATGTCTCCCACCCTGCCATAGCAAGCAGCTGTGTGCCAGGGTGGGCACTACGGGACACTGCATGAGAAGGCCCTGGGGGGTGGCGGTCCCCAGGACCATCACAGGCTCCAGGAGGAGGGCTGCATGGCCCTCCTCCCATCACATGATCACATGCAGAGCCCCGGGGAGGTGGTGGACCCCGGTGCTCGGGTTCCGTAAAGGACCCCAACATTAGCATTTTAGTGCCCCGTGGAGGTGGTGGTCCCTGGGGCGTGGGGGGGGGGCTCAAGCCCCCCCATACAGGCGTATTTCTTTTTAAAAAACAAGCCCTAGGGGGTAGGGGTCCCCGGGGTTGCGGGGGGCCTACTGCCCCACAAATATTTGATAAAAGCTCCGGGGATGGCAGTCCCCGGGGCTAGGGGGGGCCTTGGAGGCCCTCCCAACATTAAAAAAACAAGCCCCTGGGGGTGGCGGTCCCTGGGGCTGCGTGGGGGCGTGTGCCCCTGCAAATATTTAAGAAAAACCCTGGGGGTGGTGGTCCATGGGGCTGGGGGGGTACCCCTGGGCCCCCACAATTATATTTCCCCATGCCCCCGGGGCTTGGCCCACCTTGGGGCTAAATAATAACGAAGCACGGGAGCCCGTGCTTCTTTTTTAAAAAAAAATTTTGAGCCCTGGTGGTCCTTGTGGGACCCCTGAGCAGGCCTAGGGGGTCAGGGTAAATAAGGAACAGGACGACCGACCAAGGTCTAGCACAACCAAAACACAAGTATCATCAATAGGTCTAACTTTGGTGTGACACACTTCCTGTCCCCGTCGTCCCAGCGTACAATTCCGGTCAATTATTTAATCAAAAGGTAGAAGGCGCACTCAATGAAATCCAACACAAGTTCTTTTAGTCCAATAATAGTTAAATTCTTTCTTTCTGTAATTTTTACCAAGAACTTCACACAGCCAACGCGTTTCGTTCCATGTAGAAACTTCGTCAGGGCTGAAATGATCACAGAAAAAAGCAGACATGTTACAAACTACAAATATACAAGACATTCACAACATATACATATTGCACACAAAAGGATGGGACTAAAGAAACAACATGAGCTGATTGATACAGAAATAAACAAAATTGATTAAAAACATCCTATTTACATCATTTACACATATAAAATGCACATATATATACATATATAAATCTAAATATATACACAGCTTGGACAACATATATGTACAAGGAAAAAAGAGGAAGGAAAAAAAAAGCCAAAGCAGATCAACAACAAAATATCAATGCTGGATTCAGTAAAGAAGAAATGGAATAGAAGAAATAAAAAGAACCAGAGCAAGACAAAAATTCCTATAATTACATTTGAATCCCTAAATATCAATGGAAAATCGTGGGTAACAAGGCCTGTCAATAGTTTAATGATGTTGATAAACAGATAACAATATCAACAAACTCATACCGGCTAATCCGCTCGCAAGAATTAGTGACAACTAGGGGGCATAAAACAACTCACCTCTAAAAGATATATGCCGAATCGGCGTAGTAACTTGATACGGGTCAGTACAAACTGATAGAAAAGAACACCATTCGGAGATATCGAATCGTCATCAAAATATAAATTGGCACTGCAGAAGGGAGAAAATACACACAACAAATAATAAATGACATGGACTCACCCTTAGGTACTGACCTAAGATTGTGAACAAGGTGACCAAGCCCCAAGAGGCAAGAACAAACTCACCTCCTGTTAAAAATATGTCAAGGAAGACATTGACACTTGCTCCCGGTCAGTTCGAACTGATAAGAACAATACCGTATGGGAGATTGATGCAAGAAATAAAATGCAAACTGTAACACAAGACACGAAACACAAAAATACGTGAAAAAAAGAGACAAAGCAGAGCAGATAAAACAAGCGATACAGATCAAGCAAATTCCAATTTCTCAAATGATCAGATTAGAGCCCATCATCCCACTCATAAGAAACTCTGGAGGAGGTTACAAAAACTTAGTATAAAGCAGAGATAAGAACAGTGCTTGGTGACTGTAGGGGGGGGTAGACGTAGGTCAAAAATACACCCCAAAACGCGTAAAACACACTCGCCCATGATAGCCACAAAGGGTAATAACCTCACCTTGCAGAGACGTATCTCCAAGGACATATGAAACAAAGAGAAAGGAAAAGCACCTGTATGGCCCTCTGAAACAGCATTAACTGTCAAGACATAAACAACAAAAAAACACCAGCCTCAATAATAAGGAAATCCATCGCATGTACCGATATAATTAGAGCATCAAAGCTGGACCGTGGCCAAATCCAAGGTTCGTACATGAAAGCTAATATTCCACATAATTATATGGGTTCAAAATAATTAAGGATACAGCTAACCTAAATCCATATTCGTTTTTTTTCCCCCTGTTGTTATAACTTAATTTTCTTTATCCCTGGTTTGATTGCTATTGTGTTTATTATATTGGTCTTTGCCTATTTAGGCTTTATTTCATTTTTTAATATGTATAGGCATTTTATATAGCGCACTACTTACCCGTAGGGTCCCAAGGCGCTTCGACCGCTGCGAAACCCTTCCTGGCTTCCCTGAGAGATGTTCCCTTAATGGGTATCTCCAGGGTGAGACCAGGCATCCCCGGCGGTCTGGTGGGGCCGTTAGTGAAGATGAGGCAAGCTAATGCCCAGAGTTGCCGAGTGTGATCACTGATCAGAGTGGGCACCGAGGCGAGAGAATTATCGAGTCCGCTGACCCTGGTCCAGAAACCTGCCGCACCGGGAATCGAACCCTGGTCCCGGGCCGTCCTCTGCTCTCGGGTCTGCCGCCTCTAACCAGTAAGCCAAACTACTTCATGGGCATTACGTGCTTATTCCCTGTTTTCTTTTACTCGATGACAGGAATAGTATCAAGGGTAGGAATAGTATCAAGTGAAAGGGCGGGAGCCACAAGGCTCCCGCCCTGCCATAGCAAGCATCAGTGTCCCGGGGGTGTGCACTGCGGGACACTGCAGGAGACGGCCCTGGGTGGTGGCGGTCCCCAGGACCATCACAGGCTCCAGAAGGAGGGCCGCACGGCCCTCCTCCCATCACATGGTCACATGCACAGCCCCGGGGAGGTGGTGGTCCCCGGTGCTCGGGGTCGTAACGGACCCCAAAATTAGCATTTTAGTGCCCCGGGGAGGTGGTGGTCTCTGGGGCGTAGGGGGGGGGGGGCTCGAGCCCTCCCACACAGTCTTATTTCTTTTTAAAAAACAAGCCCCGGGGGTAGCGGTCCCCGGGGCTGCGGGGGGACTACTGCCCCACAAATATTTGACGAAAGCTCCGGGGTGGCGGTCCCCGGGGCTTGGGGGGGGGCCTTGGAGGCCCTCCCAACACTGGGGCTGTGTGGGGGCGAGTGCCTCCGCAAATATTTAAGAAAAGCCCTGGGGTGGCTGTCCATGGGGCTGCGGGGGTACCCCTGGACCCCCGCAATTATATTTCCCCATGCCCCCGGGGCTTGGACCACCTAGGGGCTAAATATTAACAAAGCACGGGAGCCCGCGTTTCTTTTTTTAAACTTTTCGGCTGGATTCGCACACCCAGCGCAAATTCGGCAGATTTTATTTTTTTTAATGCTTTTTTGAGCCCTGGTGGTCCTTGTGGGACCCCCTGTGCAGGCCTAGGGGGTCAGGGTAAATAAAGAACAGGACGACCGACCGAGGTCTAGCACAACCAAAACACAAGGATCATCAAATAGGTCTAACTTTGGTGCGACACACTTCCTGTCCCTGTCGTCCCAGGGTACAATTCCGGTCAATTAGTTCATCAAAAGGTTGAAGGCGCTCTCATTGAAATCCAACACAAGTTCGTTTAGTCCAATAATAGTTAAATTCTTTATTTCTGTAATTTTTGCCAAGAACTTCACACAGCCAACACGTTTCGTTCCATGTAGGAACTTCGTCAGGGCTGAAATGATCACAGAAAAAAGAAGACATGTTACAAACTACAAATATACAAGACATCCACAACATATACATATTGCACACAAAAGGATGGGACTAAAGAAACAACATGGCTGATTGATACAGAAATGAAAGAATTTGATTAAAAACATCCTATTTACATCATTTACACATACAAAATGCACATATATATATATACATATATAAATCTAAATATATACATAGCTTGGACAACATATATGTACAAACATGGTTAAAAAGAGTACAACGAAAAATATTAGATGACCAATATATAGTCATACCCAGATTGCTGATTGTCCAGAATAAGTAGTCATGAACAGTTTCCTAACTGTCAGATATAGCCATAAAGAATATAAGCAAAAAAAATATGCATAAAAAAAAGGGGGATAAGGTCGAATTATAGAAAAGCTCAAGAGAGAAGGAGAAACAAGGAAGGAAAAAAAAAGCCAAAGCAAATCAACAACAAAATATCAATGCTGGATTCAATAAAGAAGAAATGGAATAGAAGAAATAAAAAGAACCAGAGCAAGACAAAAATTCCTATAATTACATTTGAATCCCTAAATATCAACGGAAAATCGTGGGCAACAAGGCCGGTCAATAGTTGAATTATGTCGATAAACAGATAAAGATATCAACAAACTCATACCGGCTGATCCGCAAGCAAGAATTAGTGACAACTAGGGGGCATAAAACAACTCACCTCTAATAGATATATGCCAAATCGGCATAGTAACTTTATACAGGTCAGTACAAACTGATAGAAAAGAACACCATTCGGAGATATCGAATCGTCATCAAAATATTAATTGGTACTGCCGAAGGGAGAAAATACACACAAAAAATAATAAACGACATGGACTCACCCTTAGGTACTGACCTAAGATTATGAACAAGGTGGCCAAGCCCCAAGAGGCAAGAACAAACTCACCTCCTGTTAAAAATATGTCAAGGGAGACATTGACACTTGCTCCCGGTCAGTTCGAACTGATAAGAACAATACCGTATGGGAGATTGATGCAAGAAATAAAATGCAAACTGTAACACAAGACACGAAACACAAAAATAAGTGAAAAAAAGAGACTAAGCAAAGACAGATAAAACAAGCGTTACAGATCAAGCAAATTTCAATTTCTCAAATGATCAGATTATAACCCATCATCCTACTCATAAGAAACTCTGGAGGAGGTTACAAAAACTTAATATAAAGCAAAGATAAGAACAGTGCTTGGTGACTCTAGGGGAGGGGATGGACCTAGGTCAAAAATACACCCCAAAACACGAAAAAACACACTTGCACATGATAGCCACAAAGGGTAATAACCTCACCTTGCAGAGACGTATCTCCAAGGACATATGAAACAAAGAGAAAGGAGAAGCACCTGTATGGCCCCTCTGAAACAGCATTAACTGTCAAGACATAAACAACAAAAAAAGACAAGCCTCAATAATCAGGAAATCCATAGCATGTACCGATATAATTAGAGCATGAAAGCTGGACCGTGGCCAAATCCAAGGTTCGTACATGAAAGCTAATATTCCACATAAATTATATGGGTTCAAAATAATTAAGGATACAGCTAACCTAAATCCATAGCTAGTCCATAAGAGCTAAAAACATGCATATCTGTATATAAAACAGGGGCTGTGGAGTAAGCCAAACTGACATGTCACGCCGGCCCATATTATATGGGTCAAAATGCATCTGCCAAGGCAGAAAGAATACCGATATCCCCCAAGGCGGAGCAGAAATTACATATATGGTAATCTCCAAGAATGGCGACCACAAGCCTCTGTTAAAAACTAAAGCGCCCCCCTTCCTACCTGGATCCTATGTGGCGGTCCCCGGCATGGTAACTGGGAGATCTCGAACATCGGGATCCTGAAGCCACTCATATTTAAACCTGATAATGTTCCCGCGTTTGAACGTACAAATTGGTAACGTGTGGCTAACGAAAACTTCTACCTCCTTCCGGTAGGACGAAAAGGTTATACTGCAATTGAAGGCGGACAACTCAACGGTGGCGACCATGTTGTAATGGGCCTATCCACCTACATGTGGCAGCCATATTTTAGTAGCAAAATAACTAACAAATACAAGAACAAATGTTCATCCAAATCAGAAAAGCGGCGACCATGTGGTAATGACAGAAATGACGCTCCAAACCATAATATAACGGACACAATTGAAAAGCATATTTACCTGGATGTGGCAGCCATATCATATAGGTGAATGAACAGACAAATCCAAGAACGAACAAAGTTAACCAAATTAGATATCTACTCTAGTAAGGTGCGGCGGTCCTAGTACAATAATTGTTGTAACAACCTACCCTTGATACTATTCCTGTGATCGAGTAAAAGAAAACAGGGAATTGGCGCGTAATGCGCAGAGCAATGGCCATATTAAAAAATGAAATAAAGCCTAACAAATGCAAAGACCAATATAATAAACACAATAGCAATCAAACCAAGGATAAACAAAATTAAGTTATAACAACAGGGGGGAAAAAAACGAAAACTAAAAGAACTAGTGTTGGATTTCAATGAGTGCGCCTTCCGCCTTTTAATGAACTAGGGGGTCAGGGTGTTTCTACCCTGCCCCCTTTTCTTGTTTTTTGCATTTGTTTTTCTGTTTTCTTGTGCCTCGGTTACCGAGGCACAAGATGGCTGCCCAACCCTTCCTGGTTTGGAGTGTTGACAGCCAATTAGAATAAAGCTCGTGGTCGGGAGGGTCCGCGGATCCTCCGTGCCTCTAAATATCGAAACTTTTATTTCTGGATTTTCTCAGCAACTACTGAACGGATTGACAGCATTTAAAAAAAGGGCGCTTTCAGAACCAAGCACTGCCTTTTTGCCAAATTTGGTGTAATTCTGTTCAGCAGTTCCAGCTGTAGCCGTGTTTAAAGTTTCCTATGGGAAATTTATTTTCCGACCTCTATCTTTTGAACTTCTCAGGAACTACTGAACAGATTTACAACATTTAACAAAAAGAGTTCTTTCTGAAACAAGGCTCACCTTCTTGCCAAATTTGGTGTAATTCCATTCAGCAGTTCGGGCTGTTGCCGTGTCTAAAGTTTCCTATGGGTATTAACATAGAGAAAACACATTTTCGGACCCCCCTTTTTTCTCGGCCCCCGCTTGCCGAATCGTCCCGAAACCTTCAAGATAGGAGCTGACCGGAGTGGGCCATACGTTTTAAAAAATTTCGCAAAGATTCGTCAACCGGCTCCAAAGTTATTGGGAAAACAAAAAATGCTTTTCCTATGGAAACTAGGTACTAACTATAACTACCTACTGGAGACCGCCAGTAGGTAATATATACATATATATATTTTTATATATATATGTATATATATATATATATATATATATATATATATATATATATATATATATATATATATATATATATATATATATATATAATCACTGAAAAACAAAAAGGTTAAAGTAAAGGTATAGTTAGGTGAAATATTCCTTTGTTTTAAGTTTGAGAGATATTTATTAGAATGCTTTCATCAAAATGGCACAACTTAATAAAGCATGTCAAATAGCAAGATAAAATAATACTATGACATAATAATGAAGATTAATACAGTGAAGATAAACAACATTATTAAGAAAATAATAAAAGTACTACAAAATAGAGAATGCAATCAGAATGCATAACGATAAAGAAAAATAGAACCATAATAGAATTGCCTTTTATAGAATAAGAAAAGAAAAGTGGGAAAAGGAAGGAAAAGAGGAAGGAAAGAGTAGAAAGATAACATATGGAAGGAAAAAAAGACAGATGAAATACAGGGAAGAAAAAGACTAGTGAACTTAGCAATACAGAATAAAAATCTAAGATTCAGAAAGTAGATGAGAGGAATTGGCAAAATACAGTGAATAAAGAGAACAACAAATAGCAACAATATAAATTAATAGCAATAATTAAATATTTCAAGGTGGTTGAAAATTAGAAGTGGTCTCCGGCAACCTTGCAGGAGGAGTAGAAAGATATGTGGTGAGAGGTGACCAGAAAATATCCTTCTGAAGAAGTTGAAAAGTGAAGGATGCAGACACTCTGTCAAGTCTGTGATGATGACAAATTAAATTCCACCATCTATTAAAGGTGACTTGGTTGGCATCCTTCCAATGAGAAGTGATGATCTGAAAGGCAACTGCAAGAAGTAAATCCACAAACGTTCCCAATTTATGAGCCCCAATCCATAGAGGTGAATAACGGCCTAAAAAAATGGATGGAACCTCAAAAGGGAGAGCAAATAATGGAAATCATATGACAGACTCTCTTCCAGAAAGAGGGATTGGGGTGAAAGGAAAAAGCCATGCATAAAAGTGCCATGGGCACTAGTGCAAGTCCAGCATAAATTGGCCGAACTAGGGTTATATTTACAAATAGAGGTGGGAGTTAGGAACATTCTAAAAAGAAGAGGTGTGGCGCCGCTCGGTTAGGGCGACTGACTCAGGAATCTAGGGATCATGGTTCGATCCCCGGCACCTGCGGCAGATTAGCCCAGCACCATGTGACTCTGGGTAATAGCTTGCTTAATCTTCCCGACGGCCCCCAGCGCCTAGAGACCCTTACGGGTGATTGTGCGCTTTACAAATGCGGATTATTATTATTATTTTTCTATGATAGAAATAATATAAAGTTTGAGTAGTGCTAGCATTACATGAAGTGTGTTATATTTGTTTACAGAGGGAGTTCCAGGTTTGCATTGAAAACGAGGTTTGTAGTTCTGACTCCCATAAACGTTTTGGGGCAGATTTATGAAGGCCTTGCGCCGCAGGTGCGTCATTTTTAACATGGGAAAAAGTGACGCACCGGCGGCGCAAGTCCTTCATAAATCTGCCCCTTTGTCTTTAGGACGGTTTGGTGGAGAATAATGAAGCTATTTGTATATATAGGTAGCTTTAAGGGGTAGAGAGAGGAGTGATTGAGGAGAAGACAAGTCAGAAGAAGAGGAAAGAGCTGGCAAAATAAAAGAAATGTGTTGCATTAAGCAATTTTTTAATGACTGCTCTCAGTTTGGAGTTGAAATAACCTGAAGTATGCCTTGTGCAACCCAATCCTTCCAAAAAATGTGTGATTAGATATCTTAATATGTTTATTATGCCATAAGGAAGATTCTAATAAAGCATAAAATGGTATAAGAAATTTAGTGAAAATTGGAAAAAGAGTAGAAATAGAATGAGTGATGGTGGGTAATACAAGCTGACATGGAGGATGTGGAAAATGTGCAATACAATGAAAAGGAAGTGGGGAAAGCAATGAGTCTTCTAAACGACGCCAGGCAGTCAATAGTGGCTCATTAGATGGATGAATATGAGGCAAAACTTGTTTAGTCACAAAGCACAAAAGGTACTGATGCAAATTAGGGAAATTGACCCCGATTTTCAGGCTTACATAGAAAGGCTCAAGAGATTCGGGATGTGCCACCCTTCCATAAGAATTTACTAAGGAAACTATTAAGTGATTTAAAATATTTCAAAGGAATTTTTAGAGGCAGCATAGATAGAAAGAAGTTAATAACAGGAAGCATCATCATTTTTATTGTATCCTACTTGCCCCTCCAAGATAGAAACAAAGGAGACAATTTTTCAGACATACAAATTATTCACTGAAGGACATCCTCTAAATTAATTTCAATAGTTTTATTAATAGAGAAAGAATACTTAATTCCCAAGCATTTAATGGAGCTAAAAGCCCACTTAAACCCAGTACAGGCAAACTAAAGGTAGTAATTGAAGTTAAGGCATCTGAGACATACAAAGTAATATCATCAGCAACAGCTGTAAATTTGACTTCAACTTGATTATGAGCAAATCCCCAAAAAGAAGATGAATGACGCAACATATGCAAAAAAGGTTCTAAAGATAAGATGAAAAGTAAGGGTGATAAGGGACATCCTTGTCTAGTTCCACGATGAAGAGAGAAGTAAGAAAATTGAATACCATTAACAAAAACAGAAGTAGTTGGGGAGGAGTAAAGTAGGCTAATATATTTCAAGAACAGGGGGCCAAAACCATGCCATTTGAGAGCTCTCATCATGAAACGCCAATCTACCCGATCAAAAGCCTTCTCCGCATCCAGAGTAATTGTGGCCATAGCAGCTGAGAGTTTTGAGGCAAAAACTGATATTTAGAAAAGCTCTAGAATTATCTGCCATGTGTCTGCCCTCAATAAATCCAGTTTGCTCAATTCCAATGAGATATGGAGTACCTTGATTTAGTCTGATGTGTTTTATCTAGGAACCCGAATCAATATTGCTAGTTTATGCCCTTGTACGGCTATAATTAATAATATCCCTATAATGGCATAAGAATCAGAACCATATTTCAGTAAATCGCCCTTGCAGTCCAAGGCACGGCAAAAGCTACTTCCTTGGATTCCTAGAAAGCACAACAAGTTCTTTCGACACACCAAACCTCCAGCAACCTGGGAAATCCCCACTTGCTTTGTTTTGATTTGTAATAGAACTCCTGAGAGCACTGTAATAATGGCCAGTTCTTAGTGACATCTTTATTGACGTCTTATGTCCAAACCTTACGTCAAACTCGGCACCTTTCAGGTATAAATATACCAACGTTGCCTTAAGCAAACACACAGTGGTGGTTTTGGAGCAGAGCATCTAATCTACTTGCTGAGAGCCCAGCAGATGCGAAGAGCCCACGGACGCTGCCCCTCCTCTTTGACGCGCTGAGAAAGACGCTGTCTTTTCTCCTGCCGAGAAAATCCAGCTCCGGCGTTTCCAGCCTACCCTCACGGGTGACTGGGATATCGAGTCCTGAGAGAGAGATACCAGACCTCCTACATTCTATTCCCAAGGTACAGTGCTGACTAAACCCTTAGAGAGAATTCTTGTATCAGATTCTTGGCAAAACCAACTTAACTTAAACTTACTTACTTACTTCTTCCCACGTATTAGGCTTAGGTCAGGTACACTGGGGTAGGCGTATTTTAGAAGCACCAGTTGAGCACGTTAGCCTATGTATATATGTATGTATATATTTTATCCATTTTAAAGTGTCTTATGGCTAAGAAACCATATCAATGCTTTTACAGTATTATTTCATAATACTCCTTTTACAGTACGTACTTTACTTTATATTAAGCATTTCTCTTGTATGAGAAGGAAGACTGCTCAATAAAGAATACCTTTTATTGAAAACGCCCGTCTCTCTCTTCTCTGCACTCTGGTGAAACTAATAATGCACATCTGACTGAGTGAAATAGCTGTCTATTGTTTTCACACGACTCTAGAGATTTACTCTTATTCTGATGGAGCAAAGTTGTCATGTTTATGCAGTTGTCGGAAGCTGAATCCCTTCTTGTCTGAGCCAGGGAAGCTGATCCCTTCCTATTCATTCAATAAAGTTTCCAGTGACCTCTGAGCTAGCTGGCGCAAACCTAAATTAAGTCTAACATAGTCAGTAGAGACCTAGAAGACCTCAGTCCTACGTCTACACTGCTGTTTATTATATTCCAATGCGCAGGGCCTATAGGGAAAATAGGAACTACACTACAAGTCTAAGTGCTAAAATATTTGCAAAAACCTTGCAGTCCACATTGATAAGGTAAATAGGTCTATAGTTAGCACAAAGGAGGGGTCTTTGTCCTTCTTTGGGATCAAGCACAACTTGCTTTCAAAAAAGTACCTCGAGTCTCATTAGCCAAATAAAAATACCTATAAAGAAAAAGAAGATGAGGGTGTAAAATGTGAGAACATTTTAAATAGAATTCAGTTGTGAAACCATCTGGTCCATGGGCCTTATCACTAGGTAGTTTAAAGCAGATTTAAAGCAGATTTAATGTCTGCTAAAGAAATATCTTTATCAAGAATAGAGTAATCCACAGGCGGAGGAGAAGGAGTAGGAAGAGAATCAGAGAAAGAGTCTATAGCAACATCCAAAGGGGAAAGGTCTGGTGTGTATAGATGTTGATAAAAAAAATCGATAAAACAATTCAAAATCTCTTCATGCTTGAGGTGATTGATCCCGTTATGATCCATAATATTAATTAATCTAAATTTTTGGGATTTAACTTTTAGATAGTTTGCTAATAACTTGCCTTCTCTGTTTTTGTCTCCGTACAATTTGGAATTAAGTTTTAAAAGCACACCAGAAGCTTCCTCAGTAGATTGTTTATTAAACGCCAATTTGGTTTTGATAAGATAATCATTGGTATTAGAAGCTTAATAGTTATGTTCTAGCTGTTTAATAAATCTGCAGATTCTTGTAAAGGTTTCTTCTGTTTGGCTGCAACAAAATCAATAATATATCTTCTAGCTGATGCCTTAAAAGCATCCCAAATAGTGTGAAAAGACAAATCCAAAGTTACATTTAAATCAAAATATTCCTTCAAAAACATTTCAAAGGTATCTACAAAGCATTGATCTTTCAAAAGTTATTTATAAAAGCGATATCGTTTTGGATTAGAAGACATTTTAGAGACCTCTAAATCAATGCAAACCGGTGCATGGCCAGATATTAAAATAGATCCAATCTCAGAGTGAACTAAAGCAGGAAGTAATTGATGAGTATAGAAAATATAATTCAAGAAGCCCTGGACTGGCTATAGCTGCACACGCAAGTAAATCAGAATCCGAAGATCACAGTCTAAAAAAGCAAGAGGTGCCCAGACTTCCAAGACACAGGTAGAGGGACAACTGAAACAGATCAGAAGGCGCAGTCAAAAAATAAGACTTTCACCACCCCAAATCTAGAGCAGATAATAGCCGAGAGACGAAAAGCAATCCAAGAGTCAGCGGAACTGGGTACACACATATCGACATCGGACATTGAAGATGGTCCACACATCTTCACGCCAGAGAAGAGCCAAACGAGTCCGCAGCTCAGATGGGGACTCAGAGACGCTACCCACTGTTACCCCAGAAATGGCGACACTCTCATATGAAGTAGTCCAGTAACAGCCCACACCACGCACTCCCACAGCGATAACATGTCACTGCAAAACTACAACTCGCCCTCCCCTGACTCTCCCTCTCTCTCCCTCCCTCGCCCTCCCCTGACTCTCCCTCTCTCTCCCTCCCTCGCCCTCCCCTGACTCTCCCTCTCTCTCCCTCCCTCACCCTCCCCTGACTCTCCCTCTCTCTCCCTCGCCCTCCCGACTCACTCTCTCTCTCCCTCACCTGACTCTTTCCCTCCCTCGCCCTCCTTTGACCCTCCCTCTCTCTCCCTTGCCCTCCCCTGATTCTCCCTCCCTCTGTCTCTCCCTCCCTTGCCCTCCCCTTACTCTACCTCCCTCGCCCTCCCCTGACTCTCCCTCTCTCTCCATCTCCGTCTCCCTCTCTGTCTCCTTCATTCTCTGTTTCCCTCTCTCTCTGTCTCCCTCCCTTTCTCTCTGTCTCCCTCCCTCTCTCTCTGTCTCCCTACCTCTCTCTCTCTGTCTCCCTCCCTCTCTCTCTCCCTCCTTCTCACCCTCTGTCTCCCTCTCTCTCTCCCTCCATCCCTATCTCCCTCCCTCTGTCGCCCTCCCTTTGTCTACCTCCCTCTGTCTCCTTCTGTCTCCCTCCCTCCCTCTGTTTCCCTCCCTCCTTCTGCCTCCCTCCCTCCCCCTCCCCTGATTCTCTCTCTCTCCCTTCCCTGACTCTCCCTCTCTCTCCCTCCCCTGAATCTCCCTCTCTCTCCCTCCCTAGCTCTCCCCTGACTCTCCATCTCTCTCCCTCCCTCACCCTCCCCTGACTCTCTCCCTCCAATGACTCTCTCCCTTCCTCGCATGACTCTCACCCTCCCTTGACTCTCTCCCTCCCTCTCTCTCCCTCCTTCGCCCTTCCCTGACGCTCTCCCTCCCTCGCCCCCTCACTCTCCCTCCCTCTGTCTCTAACTCCCTCACCCTCCCCTCACTCTCCCTCCCTCTGTCTTTCCCTCCCTCGCCCTTCCCTGACTCTCTCCCTCCCTCGCCCTGCCCTGGCTCTCCCTCTCCCTCCCTCTCCCTCCCTCGCCCTGCCCTGGCTCTCCTTCTCTCTCCTTCCCTTGCCCTGGCTCTCCATCTCTCTCCCTCCCTCACCCTCCCCTGACTCTCCCTCCCCTGACTCTCCCTCTCTCTCCCTCCCCTGACTCTCCCTCTCTCTCTCTCCCCTGACTCTCCCTCTCTCTCCCTCCCTCGCCCCACGGCTCTCCTTCTCTCTCCCTTCCCTGACTCTCCCTCTCTCTCCCTCCCTCGCCATCCCCTGACTCTCCCTCTCCCTCCCTCGCCCTCCCCTGACTCTCCCTCTCTCTCCCTCCCTCACCCTCCCCTGACTCTCCCTCTCTCTCCCTCGCCCTCCCGACTCTCCCTCTCTCTCTCTCCCTCACCCTCCCCTGACTCTTTCCCTCCCTCACCCTCCCCTCACCCTCTCTGTCTCCTTCATTCTCTGTTTCCCTCTCTCTCTGTCTCCGTCTCTCTCTGTCTCCCTCCCTCTCTGTCTCCCTCCCTCTCTCTCTGTCTCCCTCCCTCTCTCTCTCTGTCTCCCTCCCTCTCTCTCTCCCTCCTTTTCACCCTCTGTCTCCCTCTCTCTCCCTCCATCCCTATCTCCCTACCTTTGTCGCCCCCTTCCCTTTGTCTACCTCCCTCTGTCTCCTTCTGTCTCCTTCTGTCTCCCTCCCTCCCTCTGTTTCCCTCCCTCCTTCTGCCTCCCTCCCTCCCCCTCCCCCGATTCTCTCTGTCTCCCTTCCCTGACTCTCCCTCTCTCTCCCTCCCCCGAATCTCCCTCTCTCTCCCTCCCTCTCCCCTGACTCTCCATCTCTCTCCCTCCCTCACCCTCCCCTGACTCTCTCCCTCCAATGACTCTCTCCCTCCCTCGCCTGACTCTCACCCTCCCTTGACTCTCTCCCTCCCTCTCCCTCCTTTGCCCTTCCCTGACGCTCTCTCTCCCTCGCCCCCTCACTCTCCCTTCCTCTGTCTCTAACTCCCACACCCTCCCCTCACTCTCCCTCCCTCTGTCTCTCCCTCCCTCCCCCTCCCCTGACTCTCTCCCTCCCTTGCCCTGTCCTGACTCTCCCTCTCTCTCCCTCCCTCGCCCTGGCTCTCCTTCTCTCTCCTTCCCTCGCCCTGGCTCTCCCTCTCTCTCCCTCCCTCGCCCTCCCCTGACTCTCCCTCCCTTGACTCTCCCTCTTTCTCCCTCGCCCTCCCCTGACTCTCCCTCCCTCGCCCTCCCCTGACTCTTTCCCTCCCTCACCCTCCCTTGCCCCTTCCTCTCTCTCCCTCGCCCTCCCCTGACTCTCCCTCTTTCTCCCTCCCTCGCCCTGCACTGACTTTCCCTCCCTCACCCTCCCCTGACTCTCCCTCCCTCACCCTCCCCGGACTCTCCCTCCCTCTGTTTCTCCGTCCCTCGCCCTCCCCTGACTCTTCCTCTCTCTCCCTCCCCTGACTCTCCCTCTCCTGACTCTCCCTCTCTCTCTCTCTTTCCTGACTCTCCCTCTCTCTCCCTCCCTCGCCCTCACTCTCCCTCTCTCTCCCTCTCTCACCCTCTCCTGACTCTCTCCCTCCCCTGACTCTCTCCCTCCCTCGACCTCTCCTGACTCTCCCTCCCTCTGTCTCTCCCTCCCCTGGCTCTCTACCTCCCTCCCTCTCTAGCTCCCTCCCTCGCCCTCTCCTGACTCTCTCCCTCCCTCCCCCTCCCCTGACTCTCCCTCTGTCTGTCTCTCCCTCCCTCGCCCTCCCCTGAATCTCCCTCCCTTAGTCTCTCCCTCCCTCGCCCTCCCTTGCCCTGCCTCTCCCTCGCCCTCCCCTGACTCTCCCTCTCTCCCTCCCTCGCCCTCCCCTGACTCTCCCTCTCTATCCCTCCCTTGCCCTCCCCTTAACCTCCCTCTCTCTCCCTCCCTCACCCTTCCCTGACTCTCCCTCCCTCGCCTTCCCCTGACTCTCCTTCTCTCTCCCTCCCTCGCCCTCCCCTGACTCTTTACCTCCGTCACCCTCCCCTGACCCTCCCTTGCCCTCCCCTGACTCTCCCTCTCTCTGCCTCCCTCGCCCTCCCCTGACTCTCCCTCTCTCTCCCTCCCTCTCCCCTGACTCTCCCTCTCTCTCTCCCTCCCTCGCCCTCTCGACTCTCCCTCGCCCTCCCCTGACTCTTTCCCTCACTCACCTTCCCCTAACCCTCCCTCTCCCTCCATCGCCCTCCCCTGACTCTTTCCCTCCCTCACCCTCCCCTGACCCTCACTCTCTCTCCCTCGCCCTCCCCTGACTCTCCCTCCCTCTGTCTCTCCTTCCCTCGCCCTCCCCTGACTCTTCCTCCCTCGCCCTCCCCTGACTCTATCCCTCTCTCTCCATCTTCGTTGCCCTCTCTCTGTCTACCTCCCTCTCTGTCTCCCTCTTTCTCTGTCTCCCTCCCTTTCTCTCTGTCTCACTCCCTTTCTCTCTGTCTCCCTCCATCCCGCCCTTTGTCGCCCTCCCTTTGTCTCCCTCCCTCTGTCTGTCTCCCTCTGTCTCCTTCTGTCTCCCTCCCTCCCTCTGTTTCCCTCCCTCCTTTTGCCTCCATCCCTCCCCCTCCCCTGACTCTCTCTCTCCCTTCCCTGACTCTCCCTCTCTCTCCTCCCCTGACTCTCCCTCTCTCACCCTCCCTAACCCTCCCCTGAGTCTCCCTCTCTCTCCCTCCCTCGCCCTCCCCTGACTCTCCATCTCTCTCCCTCCCTCGCCCTCCCGACTCTCTCCCTCCCTCGCCTGACTCTCTCCCTCCCTTGACTCTCTCCCTTCCTCTCTCTCCCTCCCTCGCTCTCCCTTGACTCTTTCCCTCCCTCCCCCTACCCTGACCCTCTATCTCCCTCCCTTGCCCTCCCCTGACTCTCCCTCCCTCTGTCTCTCCCTCCCTCGCCCTCCCCTGACTCTTCCTCCCTCGCCCTCCCCTGACTCTCTCCCTCTCTCTTTATCTCCGTCTCCCTCTCTGTCTCCCTCCCTCTCTGACTCCCTCTTTTTCTGTCTCCCTCCCTTTCTCTCTGTCTCCCTCCCTCTCTCTCTCCCTCCTTCTCACCCTCTGTCTCCCTCTCTCTCCCTCCCTCCCTGTCTCCCTCCCTTTGTCGCCCTCCCTTTGTCTCCCTCCCTCCGTCTGTCTCCCTCTGTCTCCTTCTGTCTCCCTCCCTCCGTTTCCCTCCCTCCTTTTGCCTCCCTCCCTCGACTCTCTCTCTCCCTTCCCTGACTCTCCCTCTCTCCCTCACCTTCCCCTGTCTCTCCATCTCTCTCCTTCCCTCGCCCTCCCCTGACTCTCTCCCTCCCCTGACTCTCTCCCTCCCTCCCCTGACTCTCTCCCTCCCTCGCCTGCCTCTCTCCCTCCCTTGGCTCTCTCCCTCCCTCTCCCTCCCTCCCTCGCCCTCCCCTGACTCTCTCCCTCCCTTGCCCTGCCTCTCCCTCTCTCTCCCTCCCTCGCCCTGCCCTGGCTTTCCTTCTCGCTCCCTCTCTCTCTCCCTTGCCCTGCCCTGACTCTCCCTCTCTCTCCCTCCCCTGACTCTCCCTCTCTATCCCTCCCTCACCCTCACCCTCCCCTGACCCTCCCTCTCTCTCCCTCGACTTCCCCTGACTCTTCCTCCCTCGCCCTCCCCTGACTTTCCCTCCCTCACCCTCCCCTGACTCTCCCTCCCTATGTCTCCCTCCCTTGCCCTCCCTTGACTCGCACTCCCTGTCTCTCCCTCCCTCGCCCTCCCCTGACTCTCCCTCTCTCTCCCTCCCCTGACTCTCCCTCCCTCTCCTGACTCTCCCTCTCTCTCCCCTGAATCTCCCTTTCTCTCCCTCCCTCGCCCTCCCCTGACTCTCCCTCTCCCTCCCTTGCCCTCCCCTGACTCTCGCTCTCTCTCCCTCGCCCTCCCCTGACTCTCCCTCTCTCTCCCTCCCTCGCCCTTCCCTGACTCTCCCTCTCTCTCCCTCGCCCTCCCCTGACTCTTTCCCTCCCTCACCCTCCCCTGACCCTCTCTCTCTCTCACTCGCCCTCCCCTGACTCTCCCTCTCCCTCCCTCGCCCTCCCCTGACTCTCCCTCTCCCTCCCTCGCCCTCCCCTGACTCTCCCTCTCTCTCCCTCCCTCGCCCTTCCCTGACTCTCCCTCTCTCTCCCTCGCCCTCCATCGACTCTTTCCCTCCCTCACCCTCCCCTGACCCTCTCTCTCTCTCCCTCGCCCTCCCCTGACTGTCCCTCTCTCTCCCTCCCTCGCCCTCCCTCTGACTCTCCCTCTCTCTCCCTCCCTCGCCCTCCCCTGACTCTCCCTCTCCCTCCCTCGCCCTCCCCTGACTCTCCCTCTCTCTTCCCGGACTCTCCCTCCCTCGCCCTCCCCTGACTCTCCCTCTCCCTCCCTCGCCCTCCCCTGACTCTCCCTCTCTCTCCCTCCCTCGCCCTTCCCTGACTGTCCCTCTCTCTCCCTCGCCCTCCCCTGACTCTTTCCCTCCCTCACCCTCCCCTGACCCTCTCTCTCTCTCCCTCGCCCTCCCCTGACTGTCCCTCTCTCTCCCTCCCTCGCCCTCCCTCTGACTCTCCCTCTCTCTCCCTCCCTCGCCCTCCCCTGACTCTCCCTCTCTCTCCCTCGCCCTCCCCTGACTCTCCCTCTCTCTTCCCGGACTCTCCCTCCCTCGCCCTCCCCTGACTCTCCCTCTCCCTCCCTCGCCCTCCCCTGACTCTCCCTCTCCCTCCCTCGCCCTCCCCTGACTCTCCCTCTCTCTCCCTCCCTCGCCCTTCCCTGACTGTCCCTCTCTCTCCCTCGCCCTCCCCTGACTCTTTCCCTCCCTCACCCTACCCTGACCCTCTCTCTCTCTCCCTCGCCCTCCCCTGACTGTCCCTCTCTCTCCCTCCCTCGCCCTCCTTCTGACTCTCCCTCCCTCGCCCTCCCCTGACTCTCCCTCTCTCTCCCTCCTCGCCTTCCCCTGACTCTTTTCCTCCCTCACCCTCCCCTGACCCTCCCTCTCTCTTCCTCGCCCTCCCCTGACTCTCCCTCCCTCTGTCTTTCTCTCCCTCACCATCCCCTGACTCTCCCTCCCTCGCCCTCCCCTGACTCTCTGCCTCTCTCTTTATCTCCGTCTCCCTATCTCTGTCTAGGCGAGGTGTAATAATTCTATTTGAAATATCACGAAAAGCAAGAGCTCTTTGCTGCACACATTGAACCAGCTTCACCAGGCTTCCCAAAATCTGCAGCACATTATTAATGACACCCTAATGTAGAGAGTGCAAGAGAGCCTGCTGGACCGCTGCGGCAGAGATCAGGTATAATCCGGAGGGCAGAGATTCCAAGTAAGGCTGGGCTGATTCAGACTTTCATCCCTTCAGTGTCGATAAAACAAATGCTACTTGGGGGAGCACGAGCTGCCCAGAGTGAGCTCCAAGTTCATGCTCGGTTCAATCTGTCACAGGGTTTGTCTTTGAGTCCTGGTCACTGTAATTGTCCAACAATTCCAGTATTAAAGGAGAGCAGAAAAAGAAGGCCATGCGCTGGGTGTAAGGTGAAGCTTTGCACACTGTTAAAAATAGGTTGTGAAGGACAGCCCTGCCTTCAGCCAGGGGCAAGCAAGCTTATGTATGTGACCACCAGAAACCTGCGTGCCAGGTCAAAGCCCTGAAGGAAATATATGTGCCACATACAGGCGTGCAGCCCGGGATGAGACAGCTTGCCTGGCGCGCACACAGCGGCACCGGAGCACTTCACAGGTCTTTAAAAGACCATTAACTTGTTAATGAGGGTTTGTTCTGTTTCACCTCTTCTGAGGCCCCAGCAGCTCCACTCTATGGCTGGAATCTCCCGGTCCCCATAGAGCAGTGCCTCTCCCATTCCAGGCTGCATCAACCGGCGGTGTTTACTGACACTCTAGAAAAAAAAATTTTTTTAACTGGTACGTGTCTGCAAGGTCCGCGGGCCGCCGAGGAAGGCTTGCAGGACCGCTGGTGGCCCGCGGGCCGTACTATGAGTACCCCTGCTCTAGAACATTAGAGTGGGATGCCTTCAAGGTAGTCATGAGGGGAGCCTGTATTTGGCAAATCACAGGTGTACGAAACACACTAGAACAGACAATTAAAACGACAGAGCTGCGTCTCACACAAACATCAAAAGATGTAAACAAAAGCAAGACTCCCCCTGCACACTTAGCAGAGGCCAAAACTAGACCTTCGCAGATACCATTTCTGAGCCTACGCTGCTAGAGCCCATAGAGAAGGGAATCGAGCTGGAGCTCTGTTGGCATGGCTAATTATCGATTTCAAAAAGAGCCAAGAGGGAAAAAGAGAACCAGGGTTGCCCTCCACTCACAAATCATCAATACAACAAAAACCCTGTCTCTTAGGCGAATAATATATCTATTCCTTTTCGCAGAGAGAATGTCTCCCATCAATTTCTTCTGCTACAACACCCCTCTCGTTACCTTTTCTTCTCTGGGGGTGTTTACTGTATTTCACCCTAAGAGACAGGGTTTTTGTTGTATTGATGGCATGGCTAATTAGACAAAATACAGATGTGCAACCTATCACCAGCATCATGAACTCAGCAGGAGTATTTACTTACCCGCGATCGGAAATCTCACAATCTTCCCACGAGTACTATAAGGAGTTATACAGTAAACCACAGCCGGATAGGGGGGAACACATAGATAAAATTCTATACTCGATAACCATGACACAGCTAGCTGCAGCTAATAGGACAGCGATAGCCGATTAACCGCGGCGACAATTCTGCTGCGGTGCAGCGGATTAGCGCAGTGGGCGGGGTCGCGTCGGCCAACGGACATGCGCAGCACTACGAAGGTAGTGTGCGCGACGGCCGTTGGCCGATGCCAGCAGCTAAGGGGTTACAGAAAAAGATCACGACGACGGAAATTAAAAGTGCGATTCACCATCTAGCCAAAAACAAAGCCCCAGACCATGACAGTTTTAAAAACCAATATTATAGCTAGGCCTGGACGGTAAATTCCGTTCCGCTCGCGGAATTTTGATAATTACACGTTCCACGGAGAACACGGAATTGCCAAAAAATTCTGCGATCCGCAGCTTCGTGGAATTTTATGCTTGTTCGCGCTTTCAAAATGCGTGTTCACCAAATATTTCACCCTGAGCATGCAAGTAGCATTCGCGAACCGGAAAAAACCATCGCGAACGAGTGGAACAAGTAATTCCGCATTTTTACCATTTCGCGAAGCTTTGCGTAGCGCGACTGCGCAAATTCCGCCCACCCCTAATTATAGCACATTCTACTCCTAGCTGGCCCCAAGGCTAGACATAGTGTACAGGACAGCACTCAAAACCAGATCACTCCCCAGATACATGACAGAGTCCATATTGGTGACGTTCCACAAGCCAAATCGAGACCTCCTAGACAGATCATCGTACAGGCCGATCACGTTACTCACGGCGGACTGTAAAATATTAGGTAAGATTCTGGCGGGTAGACTCAGGGAGGTACTTCCCAGCCTGGTGCACCCTGACAAGTGTGGGTTCGTCCCCGGAAGGAATACTTCCCAGAACATTCGCAGGCTCTTCCAAGTCCAGGGTGGGGTGCTGCACAGTTTCCCGCGGGCAGCGTACCTCATGCTGGACCTTGGGAAGGCCTTCGATACCCTAGCATGGCAATACCTATTTGCGGTCCTACGACGGGTGGGAATCAGCCCTAACCTAGTAGCACTCATCCAACTATTGTACAGCAACCTGGGTTGGCATAGGCCGCAGGTATATCACCATCTTTCCAAGTGACCAGGGGAACTCGTTTGGGATGTCCATTGCCCCTTCTAATATTCGCTCTCGCAATGGAGCCCCTGGCGATCAAACTGCGAGAGGGAGGGGAACAATGGGGGATACCACTGCAAGGACGCACTCACAGTGCGGACGACCTCCTCATTTATATTTGGGACATAACAATGGACCTCTCACTATTCTGGGCCACGCTAGACTAGTTTGGATAAGGCAGCTGGACTAAACGTAAACCGGGGAAAATCAGCAATGTACCCCCTCCACCCAGATGTTCCCCATTAGGAAATACATACCGGAGCGGCAAGGCTGGCATAAAATGGAGACTCCCAGAGATACCTATGCTTTAGACTGTATCGCACCCGAGTGATCTCCTTGAGGGCAACCACTACAGAGCCCTAAGAAGTATTAAAGCCCAGGTTGACTTCTGGCGCACCGTACCTCTAGCCCCTATCGGGCGAGTAGCTCTAGCAAAAATGGTGGTGGTACTGCGCCTCCTCTACTACATCGCAAATGTCACAGTGGTACCCCCGCAATCCTTCTTTAGGGAGTTGAACTCCCTGTTAATATCACTGATATGGGGGAAATAACGCCATCGGGTGGCCCTAGCGACTCTACAAATCCCACGTGACCAAGGTGGTCTGGGAGCCCCATCCTTCTAGGCCTACTTCCTAGCAGTGCAGTTACAATGGCTATCACGTTGGACAGCGGGGCGTCAGATCGAAGAGACAGACATGTGAACGGGTCCCCTAACGATCCCTGCAATACATAACCCCAGATTCATCAAGCACCCATTCTGCGAATTCCAAATAGCGAAAAATACAGAATCGCTATTTAGAATTCGCAGAATGGGATGCATCATCAAAATCAGAAATAAAGTGCGATTCGCAATCGCCTGCAATCGCCGTATGTGATTTTCCTTAATTCGCTATTAATTTGAAGAATCGCCTGCTTCCCAAACCAAAATTGCGATTTCCGCAATTACCAAAATCGCAAATAGCGATCTCGCAGATTGCGAGATCGCAAAAACGGGAAGTTGCATTTTGAGCACAATGATGACATCATAACCAGGATGTAGGCAGCTCCATGACTCATTTGGAACACAGAGCTGGATTGAGGAGGAGGCACAGCACTGAGCTCCAGGAGACACACCCTGCAGACCCAAGACAGGACACACATTCAACCACAATGTCCCAGGATGCAGGAGACAGTGAAACTGGAAGGAAGAGGAAAATCAAGTTCTCAGAACAAGAGTTGGAGTACTTGATTGAGGGGGTCAGCAAGGACCATGACAAGCTTTTCGGAAAGCTATCCAGGAAGGTGGCCGAGGCTGACAAAAGGCGCATCTGGCTGCGCATCAGGGCGAAGGTCAAACCCGTAGGAGTGACCCAGCGGTCAATCAATGACCTCAAGAAGAGGTAGTATGACCTCAGAGGTCGTGCCAAAGAATGCATTGCGGAGAGGCTGGGGTAGAGAGCGGCCACGGGAGGAGGAGAGTCCACAGTTACGGCTAACACACTACTGGAGGACTTGGTGGAGGACACCATCAGCCCTGAAGCCTACGTGGGGATCACTCAGCTGGACACCTCCCGAGACACACACCAATCACAAGGTAAGAACAATGCAAGTGCGACCCCGTACCCTAACAATGCCGATGCCTCCATAGCCAGACATTTGGTAAACCCAGTAATGCAGTCCCTGCCCATCACAAACGCCCAATTGCATTGTGGGACCTGTAGTGTGACAATGTGCCCTGATAGCCACACACATCCAGAACATTCAAGTGAAACATATCCCTAAAGCCAGTCAGGGGATGCAAGTCTGCATGCACGTTGCTACATCCCAGGTGCCAGAATCATATCATTAATCATGCATTCATTCACATCACAGGTGCCGCAGATGCAGAGACCACAGACAGCGAGGCACTCCATATTGCGGAGACTCCGGATGAGATGGAGGGAGATAGCCAGACAGCCCCAGCACCTGGACCGTCACACGCACCTGCACCAGTACCAGCACCTTCACAAATGCGCAGGGCCACCCTTGCAGACACAGGAGCAGTTCCACCACCCCGGGTGTCACGCATTCGAGTGGAGCAGACTCCACCACCACCTAGGAGGCAGACACGCCGCACAGCCACTGTGCGGTCCCAGGCAAGCGGCCGGTTGAGGCAGCAGCACACCGTGAATACACGAACAGACAGGGAGCAACAGAGACAAAATCTAGGGCTCAGAATAGAGTCCCGGATGCTAGCTGTGCACCGCAAGCAGGCACAGCACATGGCAGCCATGCAGCTGCAGTTATACAAAACTGCACGCAATATTAATCAGCTGACGGAAAGTGTGCAGGAGCTGACGGCTGCAGTGAAGCAAAATAACCAACTGATGGTGTCGCAGCAGAACATCATCCGTCGACGCCACCGCCAGCTGCTGACCAGGCTGTCTGCATATACCCGGTCAAAGCACATAATAGGGAACGCAACATCACAACTTTCGCGCAGGTCGCTGGCCATGCAGCTACAAATGGTGCAATGCTGCCAAGATGTAGCAAGGGCCTTGGAGCAGGTTACCACCGCAGTTGAAAATCAACGGGTGTGCGGCCATGACCATGCAAGGGGGCGGGGGGGTGATGATGCCAGTGAGGGCACATCGAGCCTGAGCAGCCTGTCTGTGCAGGTGCAACCAGAAAGGCGCCGCAGTACCAGGCCCAGTGCTACATCCAGGCCGGACACTCCTGAAGTGGAGTCGGCGAGGCGACAGGGTGCGTCCGGCAGGAGGCGCCAGTGACTGAGTAAACATTTACGGCAGTGCCATGTTGATGAAACCACGCACGCCAGCCCTGGACACAAGGGCCAGTATGATGCAATACAGTTGTAATTTTTTTGATGAATCAAACCACATCTACAGCTTGTAGAACATAAAAAGTAATTTAATTTTGAACACAAAACTTACTCATGTCATTAATTCATGTGGCATGCATGAGTGCAGTGTTGTGTGAGGGGTATGGGTGCACTAGAAGTAGTTCATTGTGATGTAGTTACGGCACCTGTGTCCTTCAGCAGGATTCGCCCCGTGTGCATGATGCACATGTGCAGGTGGCCGGTTGTCCCACTCAGACTCACTACCAGACACCTCCACAGGTATCCTCCGCTTGGTGGCAATATTGTGGAGTATGGCACACACGGCGACAATGAGGCATCAGACCTCAGGCTGGTATTTGAAGGTGCCGCTAGTCTTGTGGAGGATGCGGAAGTGACTCTTTATCATGCCAAAAGTTTGCTCAATAACATTTCTTGTGTGTATGTGCGCAGCTTTGTAATGCCTTTCCTGTGGTGTAGCAGGGTTGAGGTATGGGGTGAGGAGGTATTCACGGAGGCCGTAGGCGCTGTCACCCGAAGGATAGGAGCAGAGGGTCAGTGCCTGTTATGCGCAGCAACATTGTATTGACATACTCTATGTGGGCATGTGTACTTACCTAGGAGTTGTCCTTCTCCAAAATCACCCCTGGCCAAGCGGGTGTGTATGCCGCTGTGCCGGAAGATAAACGAATCATGCATGCTCCCCGGGTATTGTGCCACAATGTCGGTGATGATGGTCTTTGCATTGCAGACCATCTGGATGTTGAGTGAGTGGTATGACTTGCGGTTCCGGGTACATGTATTCGGTCTCAGAGGGTGGACAGATGTGGATGTGGGTGCAGTCGATGCAGCCAATTACATGGGGGAACTGGACAGTGTGATAGAAGTCCAGTTTTGTTTGTGTTAAGTCCTGTTGGGTTGTTGGGAAGGAAATGTAGTGGTGGATCTGGCTCAGCATGGCGTCCAGGAAAAACTGTAGGCAGCGTGACAGGGTACTCTGTGATATTCCCCCTGCATATGCGACTATCCCCTGGAAGCTTCCGGAGGCCAGGAGGTGCAGGCAGCACAGGACCTGGACATGGGTGGGCACGGCGTTGGTCCTCTGTGTTGGGTGCTGCATCAGGGGGTCAAGGTCTCCGATGAGCTTCATTATCATTGCCCGATTTAGCCTGTATTTTGAGCAGATCTGCTCCTCAGTCTGGCCCAGGAGTGCAATGCGCAGCCAGTAAATGCGCTCCTGGATCCTGCGTCGGTTCTGGGCTGCAGCCTGGAGCCTCAGCCGCCTTGCCACGATGTAGAGACATGGCATTGTGGTTTTCCTCATGCTCCTATTGAGTCTCTTTAAGTGTGTTTGTTTGACCCTACACCTGTATCTTGTTTGCAATTTTTTTTTCCTTTTGGACTTCATGGTTACCACCTGGTTTAGCTTCTCCTTAAATTGCGACTCCTTATTAGCGATTTTTGGCATTTTCGCTAATTGCGATGTATGATGAATTTCAATTGCGATTTGATTAGCGAATTCGCAAATATATTGCAAAATCGCAATATATTTGTGATTTCGCAAATAAATCGCAGAAAATGTGGGAAATCGCTGTTACGGAATCGCAATGTGGGTTGGCAATGGGTTTTGCAATTCTTTATTTTGCAAATACGCTATTTTCTGCTTTTGTAGTTGATGAATTGCGGGAGCGGTAATTGCAATCGCTGTTTCGCAGCTATTGCGATCGCTATTTCGCTTGATGAATCTACCTGATAGACTTTTACTATCGGGCACGAAACCAAATCCGGCCCATCCCATCCTGGTGAAAGTCGCGATGTCTTGCATGCTCAGGCTCCACTGTCTCTCCCGCGCTAAACCCTTATACTCCCCAGTGCTGCAACTGGCGTAACCCAATCTCAATGGAATGGGCAACCTTCCTACACGATTTCAAGCACACAAGCCAGACACCCACAACATCCCAGTCAACCACTATGGCATTGTAATGCCCCAACCCCCCACATCCAACACACGCACACCAGAGAGGAGCCCAACCCCCATCCCAGCCCAGGTGTTGCCCACACGAACTGTGACTTGGTTGCAACCACTGGTAAACCACAGACTACGTTAGTACACTCGTAGGTACGGTCCTGCACCCCCCTTTCCTACCCTCCCCTGTCCCTACCATCCAAGTTCTCCCCACTGGTTAATGGACTAAAACAATACAGCACACTTCCACAATTGCGGCGGAAATGCTCAGATGAGATTCTAACAACCAAGCACACCATTGCAGATCAAATACCCACAGTCACAATCAAGTGGCATATAAAGGACATTCCAACACACCCAAACACTCTGCATATCCACTACCCAATCACAATGGCAAATTAATGTATCTACATGATGGAAAACTGCATATGTTGTTGCTTATATCTGTAACTCTGTCGACATTAAGAACTCTAATAAAAAGGTTAAACATGAGAGCAGAGCTGGGATTACACAGGGAGTCTCTGATGGGACTAGGAAGCAGATGAGCATTGAGGTGGGAGGCGGCAGAGGTAGCATCAGGTAAGTTCTATTTCTTTATTAAACAAACCCCCCAGACGTTCACCCCAACCCCCCTCCCCACGCCCCCCTCTGAGCCCCTCCACCTGCCTACCACTCTTTATTTGTGTCAGCAGCCACTGGTTCCTCATTTCTTTCACATCAGCTTGGCTTGTCACAAGAGTGAGTTGCAAGCACTTTCTGTCCAGTACCATACACTACCTGCTTCCTGGACAAATTGGTGCTAAGGACCAAGGCAGCATTCCTCCCAAAATGTGTTACCCCTTTTCACATTGGGCATTCTATTACCCTGCCAATGTTCTTCGTTCCTCCTCTTTTGTCCAATGAGGAGCAGAGACGCCGTTGCCTAGACCCAAAGAGAGCTCCGAGTTTCTAATTGATTGCAACAAAGACCACCGGCTGGATGATCAGCTCTTTGTGTGGTTTCCTTTAGTTTCTTGCAGTTGTGTGTGCTTGGATTAAAGATGCAGGGTTTAAAAGCCTGTTTTCAAGTCTGATCTAGTTATTTTATAGACAAAGAATAAGGGAATTTAATCA
This sequence comes from Lissotriton vulgaris, assembly GCF_964263255.1. Lineage (NCBI taxonomy): Eukaryota > Metazoa > Chordata > Amphibia > Caudata > Salamandridae > Lissotriton > Lissotriton vulgaris. The sequence continues at coordinate 1,033,726,613 of NC_141689.1, forward strand.
TTTTTGATCAATTGGCAGGCCTTAATTCTGTCACTAATTGGTCATTGGCTCATGGAACTCTTGGTCAATGTGCACAATCACATACTCCCAAAGACACAAAATTAGATAAAACCCATTGATGCATCATGCCGCTTTGCGCACAAATCATTTTTGATACCAGTTCTCTGCCAAACACCCTGGTCTTTAAACATCCATTGTAAGGTGTAGTGACAGGTAGCTGTGAAAAGCATGTTGTTACTATATGCGTGGAGCAGTAGGGAAAGAATGATACAAAACGTTACACATACCAAAGCAGCATAACAACCTAAATTCATGGCTGCAAGGTGTCTTTTTGCCATGTCTACCACATCAGGCTAATCCAGGCTTTTTATCCAAATGCACTTAACTGCTGGAATTTTTTAGCTCATTCTTACAATATTACCACCAAAATTTCAAGTCCCAGAATGCACAATGAAATTGGTTAAAGTGTGACCTGACATGGAAACACTTGGCAGCTATGAATCTTTGTGCAACAGCAGAACCACTTTCACACACTCAAAGAGTGAAGGAAAGCATGATGAAAGCATCAGTGTCAGACATTTCAGAATTTCTGCCTACAAATTATACTGGTGTAATTCAAAATGTTAAAAGTTCCCCAAATAACTATACTGTTGGGAGGGTTCACTACCCTATAATATTCTAATATTTAATTAGGAGTAGGTAAGAACCCTCCACCACCACCACCACCAAATCTGTGTCCAGGAATTTGTTTATTAAAACCATTTGAATAAATCACATTCTTACTTTTTTAACCGACTAATCACCAAAGTGACATGTCCTGAAAGTATGAGTATGAAGGCTAAAGGGTTGTGAAAGATGGCATGTGATAGTCTGTGAGTGTGAGAGAGTGCAGTACACATACTTCTATGATTTGTCAATCACTGCAAAAAAGCAGCATGCTTTATTTACACATTTTAGCATTCAGAAACACACCATACCCTCTCCAGAGGTATTGAGGAGGTTGGGGGAGCTCTAAGGGAGTCACAGTTCAAGAAAACATAGACAAAATATTGGCAATAGAGTTCATTTTTCAGTCCAATTTCCACTAAATTGACTAGAAATATGTGTAAAAAATTGGATTGGGAGTTAAGGTGGGTCGAAGCCCCACTCAAGCAATAACCTCAATCCATAAAACCACAGAAGTCACAAAATTAACCTGTGCTTTACCCTCTGGTAGCTTGACACATAATCAATCAGGCTTACCTTAAAGCCAATGTGTAAAGTACTTTTGTATCACACAAACAGTAATAACGTGAAAACACAACACAAGAACAATACCAAACCAATTAAAAAGAAATAGAGTAAATGTAAATAAATAACATCAATCAATCAATCAATTAATCAGAGTACTAGTAAAGCATGCTACTTACCCGTGAGGGTCTCAAGGCGCTGAGGGGAGGTGGTGCCGCTACTGCTCGAAGTGCCAGGTCTTGAGGAGTCTTCTGAAGGCGAGTAGGTTTTGGGTCTGCCGTAGCTGGGTAGGGAGGGTGTTCCAGGTCTTGGCGGCGAGGTAGGAGAAGGATCTGCCGCCGGAGGTTGTTCGTTGGATGCAGGGGACAGCGGCGAGGGCGAGGCTGGCGGAGCGGAGCTGGCGGGTGGGGGTGTAGAAGCTGAGTCTGCTGTTCAGGTAGGCTGGTCCGGCGTTATGGAGTGCTTTGTGTGCGTGGGTGAGGAGCTTGAAGGTGATCCTCTTGTCAACGGGGAGCAAGTGTACGACTCTCAGGTGGGGGGTGATGTGGCTGCGGTGGGGGACGTTGGCGAACAGTCGGGCGGAGGCGTTTTGGATGCGTTGTAGTCGTCGTAGGTGTTTGGCTGGGATTCCTGCCTAGAGTGCGTTGCCAGAATTTAGTCTGCTGCTGACGAGGGCCTGTGTCACCGCTCTTCTTGTTTCGGTCCGGATCCACTTGTAGATCCTGCGGAGCATGCGGAGGGTGTTGTGGCAGGAGGAACATGATAGCAGAATGACAAAAATCCAATCACTAGAACCAGGGATATTGAAATTCAAAGGATTTAGTGAAAATAGCACCAAGAAACACAAAGCACCACTCACAGTTATCTGGTTGCGTCAGACCAGGGAAAAATGTCACAAGCTCAGGCTGGCTGCCATGAAACGTGAGTCGGATATAGGGACCAAGCAGGTAGTCCCACCAAAGAGTTACCTTCTCACGTCCAGCGTGAAGAGTTTCGTTCACTTTGAAGGAGGCTGTGAGGAGGAGGCTTTTGGGCCAAACAGCAGGACGAGGGCAGCAGATGGTCATTGCTGTAACGCGAAGAGCCGGTTGTCACTGGAGCCTCGCGTTGGTTGATTATTGTGTATGGTGGCTGTCGACATGAAGAACAGTTCGTACCAGAGCTTTACATTGGAAAGCGTCTCAGTGGCAGATTTTTGGCCATGGTTGTGTAGATCCCAAACTTCTGGATTTTCTCCTTTCACTTCTGGAGGAATTCTCCCTGATTCCAGCCAAGGCTTCATGACCTTGGGGGGCAACTGTTTTAGATCAGGACTCAGTCCAGCAGAGTCCAGCAGCAATTGCCTCCTCTGAGTCAAGGGTCACAAAGGAAATAACAGGAGTAGCAGGGAGCAGGCTAGAGGCCACAGCTGCGACCCCTGACTACCTCCATGCCAGCAGCAGGGCTCAGGCAGGTCCAAGCAGGTTCAATTTCAGCTGTCAGCTGAACAGTTAAATCGAGGCCTCTGGAAACGTGTTGTGTACCTTTTGCCCATACAGGAGGCCAGCCAACAGACCCTTAGAGTCACTCTGTGCTGCCTAGGATCAAGACAAGCAGGTCCAATCATCCTTTGTTAGACAGCAAGGCTGTCCCTCAAGCAGCAGGGCAGTCCTTATTATGAATCGTCCGCAAGTCCAGGAGGGTTCTGAGGAGAGGTTATGGAGGTCCAGTATTTATACCAGGTGCAAGCCTTTGCGAGGGTGGACTTCCTTAGCTATCACCAAACTGGTTCTGGTTAGTTCTCCTCTTTCCCTGGTCTTGACTCCAAACTGTCTGGGTGGAAAAAGGCAAGAGCAGCCCTGATGTCATATTCCTTTAGGTTGACATGGTCCGTCTAAATGTACTTAGGGCAGTGTACAGCCTCCCCAGCCATCCTGCCAGGAACACCCTCTCCCAGCTACACCAAGGTCCCCTGTCTGGGCCAGGTACACATTTGTGATGTGGGAACCATTAGTATGCCCAGGCAGCTGGAAACTCCCAGAAAGACCCAGAAACTTTAGGCAGAAAAACGACAACTTTCTAATATTAGCATTTTCAAAATAGTAAAGTAAAATCCGACGTTACCATTAAAGAGGATTTTAAATTGCAATTGATTTGAGTGTAAACATCATTTGACTATGTGCTTCGAAGCTGAAGGTAGCACTTTGTAATAGAAATAATGTAAGTCTACGGAAGAGGTATGTTTTACAACAGTGAAAAACAATGTCAAACTTAAATCTACATCTCCTTATTTTTTAAATACCATGCACCCTGTCCTACAAGCCTTTAGAGCCTATCTTAGGGGTGAGCTATAAATATTAAAACGGAAGGTTAAGGCATGGCAAAAGGTTCTTTTGGACAAGTCGAAATGGCAGGTTAAAACTACACAACAGGCTGCTGTTGTAAGGTTCACACAGGTCTTAAAAGGGAAACAACCTATACAATTCAGTCATTAAATCTCACTACCTTTACATAGCAGTCATTACATCGCAACATCCTTTACATCCCATGTCATTACAACGCAGCCATTACATTGCATGTCACTACAACGCATCTCATTACAATGCATGCCACTACAATGCTGGCATTACATCGCAAGTCATTACAACACATACCATTAAAACGCATAGTACCCTTACACTATCCGACACTTACCCAACTGTTGCACTCACTGGAGTTAGAATAGTAATTTTTACCCCTACACTATCCAACACTTACCCTACTGTTGCACTCACTGGAGTCAGAGTAGTAATTTCTACCCCTACACTATCCAACACTTACCTTAAATGCAATGTGAGGGTATGCATCGTAATGGTATGCGTTGTAAAGGTATAATGCAATGTAATGGAATGTGTTGTAAAGGTAGTTTCTGAAAATGCGATGTAATGGCATGCTATGTAAAAAAATGCGTTGTAAATGGTGTTGCGATGTAAAAACTGCATTGTAAAGGCGTGCATTGTAAATGTACGCGTTGTAATGTCATACATTCGTTTTAAAAGGCTTCGAGCATTTGATTTACGGCACTCGGTACATGTAGTACCATATAATAGGGACTTACAAGTAAATGAAATGCACCAATGTGGTGTCGACCAATTTTACCATGTTTAAATTAGATAGCACACTGACTTTACCACTGGTTAGCATGGAAAGAGTACATAGAGTCCTAAAAGTTAACAAAAATTGGTCCAGCACAGGAAGTCAAAAATCTGGGCTGACCCTGAAGAAAGGGCCAGGTCCACAATAGTATTTACAGGCAGTTCAGATATTTGCAACATGGCAGGACCATCTTTAATATTTCAATATTCATCTACTGTATTTATTTCCTTCTACCTTTAATTTCCAACTTCCATCTACTTTAACTTTCCTACCCTACACCTTTCGAGTACATTTTTCATCATGCATTAAAACTGAGAATCTACTTTCAGGGAACAGAGTGGAATGAAAAACTGCATAGATCTCATAATCACAGACAGTACGCAACATAACTATCCCCAGGGCGTAATTTGCAAAAGCCGAAGTGCCAGGGCACAAAATTGTGCTTAGAAACCGAGGTCAACTCTATTGAAGTATTGGGTGCTGAATACCAAGGCCGTCTAGTCTTGGTTACACCTCATCCCTCTTTAACACCACAGGTCAGTCTCTGTTCCTTCACCTCACTTTTTTTATTTCTTTTCATCTTTGTATTCTTTCATTGCCACTGATTTTCCATTTTTCGCATCCTCCTTTTTTCCAATAGGTTCCAGTACAATAAAATGAGTGTTAGGGTAGTACCTGCAACCACTTGCTCAAATATGGCACTGGCTATTTCTTATGTTACTTCGCATCAAGGTTACCTAAGAGGAGGGAGAGAGGAGGTTTGTAGGATATGTGCTCCCACTTCAATTAAACACTACACACAAGGTACCCTACAATATTTGTTTCCTGGTGTTGGCAGCCCCACTATTTCCCTCAATATGGCAAATGTTGTTTTGAGAAATGGGGAATGAGCTAATACAATCTCACGATGATTCTGACAAAGAAGGAATACATGTATATCCAGATTATGATATACAACCACATTCAGGGTTACTGAGTGCTGTGTGGTCACTACATTCACTGTTTGTGATAAGATGCTACGAACATGGACTACTTGAAATCTACACTTTTTGTTGTCATTTTCATTTTGGGAACGGGACAAATTAGTTGCTGGGATAGGGCGAGTAGCTCTATTTGCTGGACGTTTTATGGGATACATGTGTTTGGATGTCCTGGCTAAATTAGTTAGTAAACCTGGCGGACCTCAGCGAATATTATTTCTGATGAAAACCCAAAACCCGATGGTCCATTAAAATAGGGCTGAGACATGCTGACGATACAGATGGTGTAGGGCCATCATTTCCCATAAACACCCCCCTCACTTGAATGTTTTAATCATACCAGGATCACCACTAATAAAGGCATACCCAGGTTTTCCGAGGTATCATTATTTCCTAGAAGACCCCTGCAAGAGATTATTCAAAGCGCTCCCTGGAAAATGGTTGAGCCCATCCTGGTTTTTAGGGGCCAGGCTGAGACCTGATGATGAATGAGGGTCTAACATAAAACATTTGTAGTTTTCTTATAGGGTCAAAGATTGCTCATTCATTAAAGCAACATTTGCCATAGTGAGGGAAATGATAGGGTTGCCAGTCCCAGGCAACAAAAATTGTAGGGTACCTTCTGTGTAGTATTCCTTATTTTAGACAAATCTCACAGGCTCAGACACTATCGCTCAGATTGAATACCAATTACTGTTCATAGGCAAGACACATCTGAAAGTTTACACCAGTTGCACTTGCTCTGGGACCAGGTAGCAGTAGGGGATGCAGCAGTCGAGGAGATAATGGTATAAAACGCTTTATCAATATGAATTATTAAATATCGGCAAACATCATAGAACAAAAGCAATAAAAGCAAATATTGTCTAGCACAAAGAAACATCAAAAAATAGATGTCACCCTCTAATGCTGACTTATCATTCAAATATCAGCTGTAAATATATTGTGCAAGATCAACACGATTGTCCACAATCAGCAACTTGACATTTTAAGAACATTTACTACTTCCCCAAATACACCTTTTAATGTTCAGCATAAAAACTCAAATCTTCCCATGAACTGATAGCTATTTTTTATTTAAAAAATTCCACTCAAATACTAGCTTTTCACTCAGTACCTCGAAGAGTTTGGTAATACATTAAAAGAAGGAGTTTGATTTTGCTAAGGTTTCAGTTTGGAAACTATGGCGAGGAATAATACAACCACATCTGACTCTGCCTTTTACTTTTACCAGAGCAGTAGAGTGCTGACAACGGGGGTGACAAAAACACTTGTTTGCCACAGGACTAGATAAACATTTCATTTGTTTTGAGTAATGCTCATTATTTTTACAGACTAACTTCAAATCATGAAGCCTTGAGCATGGAGTACTCCATGCATCCACCACTGGACACCTCACTGGGATGCATCAACCCTAACATGAATGCAGACACCTCTAGCCAATCTCCACCACAAAATGCTTCTTTATAAAGCTTAAAACTGGCCTATCTTTGACAGGTAACAGAAGAGGCATGCAAATCTAAAGTATTGCATGAAGTATTGCTGGGTGGAATTCGCGTAATCGCGTTATGCAAATCTCTGCGAAACGGTAAAAAATCTTCGCCAACACACAGAAATTCCACGAACACGCGGAATTGCTTGTTCGCAATGCTTTTTTACTGTTCTGAATCACTGTTTGCGTGCTCGGGGGGAAATATCCTGTAAACATGCATTTTGTGAACACGAACAAGCAAAAAATTTCACGAATCGCAGAATTTTGGGCAATTTCGCGTTCTCCGCGGAACGCGAAATTACCCAAATTCCACAAATTCCGCGAGCGGAACGGAATTTACTACCCAGGCCTAGTATGAAGGGCAAAAGAATGCAAAATGCAACATTTTACAAAGGGTCACACACAATAATGTCCACGGTGGATCTTGCCCATAAAAACATATTTTTGAATGACGCTAAGTGTTGTTCAAAGGTGCAAAAGACCTGCAAATGTACAAGTGTTCTACAACGAAATCATTTTTAGGTCGAGCCTAAGGCATTGCTTTAGCAATGCTTGTTGGCGAGATTATAGTAAGGCTTTCAAAAGTGCGCCCAAAGTGCGGATTAGGTACAGTGCATGTGAGCACAACCATACGCATTGTGCACAGCTGCCATTTGCCACTAGACACTTTGTGCGCGAGCACAGCACTCCGCCTCTGCTGCCACTTCAGCTCACCAGGCTGCACACCCCCTCACCCCTCACTCGCCAATATCCCTCCCACCCTTCCTTTGATCTCCGCCGCGAGTTCTCACAGGTTAATGGCTCTCCCCCAGCACAGAGTGCGCATCGCTTTTCCTTTTATCACAGAGGGCTACGATCTCCTTTTTAAAGATAATGTTCTAAGCGAAGAGACTGTTTTTTTGTGCTTTAATTGTCTAGAGTTCGAACATATACTTCGGAATTTCTCCAAACCGGTGCGTGATTTTTAAACGGAAGTAGTCAGAAACAGTGGACCGAGATTGCCACTTTCAGTTTCTCACTTGTTGTGGTCGATGTTCATGCATTTGCTTGTAGAGGTTCTGAATTATATGCTTGAAGTGTGGACGCCTCAGGCGCACAAAGAGGGGTGCTTGGGTCTGCGCGAAGCCATCATGGAAAGGGTCTAGGTGTCATTGTTTCGCCATGTGCACGTCACCCATTATATGCGTGTCTCCTTCTCTTTTCTTTTGTACCGCAAAGTTAATGCTTTGTCTTTCATTCTTGGAGCTTGAGATTAAATCGTTTTTGGCAGGCAGAAGCCACTTGAAAGCTAAGCTCGTTTTGGGCTCCAGGGTTCAAGAGGACAACTAGCTGAGCCAGAGCCAGGCATCTCGCCCACCTCTATGCGGCCCTGAACTTGTCATGACAAACCGCACTGCAGCATTGCATTTTGTATTTACAACAACCCCACAGTGCCATGACGAATAGCCTGGCCTCGCTGTGCTTTGTCCATGACAAGCAACCCGTGGCTTTGTTTCCTCGTGATACACACATTTGAAGTGCCCCTCTTTTCTCGTTAAAAGCAACCCTGAGTGTCGTCCTTGTGACCCTTTGAAGCATCACCTCTGAATTGTATTATTTCATGACAAACACTTAACAGTACATAGAAAGGACTAAAGGACTGCTGCATAAAGACAAGCTGTTAGTATGACTAACAGCTGCACAGAGTAACGCTGGATGGTAACAAGCAGTCCAGCAACAAGAAATGTCCAGAATCCTCTCATTATGTTGGGCTTTCACTCAACAAACGGTGTCCTGTGTTTTTTCTCTGATCACAAACATCCATGCAGGGCTGATATTTCGCGTGACACGCATACCGCACTCCTGAATCATAGCTGCCAAGTTGTTCGGGTCCATGCATGATGTTGCTCCTGTCCACGTTTTTTTCGTAGAATTCTGGGACTTGTAGTCCTTTTTTAATGGCTTACACTAGGCTACAAGTCCCAGAGGTCAGGGGAAGGACGTGGACTGGAGCGGCATATCACCTGGAAAACTTGGCAGGGTTGCTGAACTAAGAGCTCCCGAGTTCCCACTTTGTACTTCGCTTTCTGGGTTTATCCCATTGTAAAATCAGGGCTACAGGTCCCGCAATAAACAACAAAGGTGTGCACTTGATGAGCTGTTCATGCAGGGGCCTGGGAAACGTTAGAGCTGTGCAAATTGTCTTATGACTACTTTAACTACACGGAAATGTTCTTCCTTTGGAAATTCCAGAGCTCGCACGTTTCGAAAGTACATTTGTGGATAGCTCGTCCAGGCCACGTTTTAACTTTACGTTCTGGGACTTGTGGTCCTAGTTATCCAATTATAAAAGCGGGACTGCAAGTCACAGAAAGCAAGGCGGGGTCCTGGATTGGATGAGGTACTCGTACATGTGCTTGGGAGTCTCAGGAGCTTTGGAAATGCAGCCTTTAAACATTGCATCACCCCTATGCATTAGAAACGTCATAAATATATAGAACCCAGATCATATTGTGTAATTCTACCAAGAGGCGCCTTAACCCTATACAAAATACCACATTACGGAGCATCTAACTATCTGTCTATCGCCCTCACTCACTCTATCTGTCTGTCTGTCTATCTATCTAGCTATCTATCTATCTATCTCCTTCACTCTATCTAACACCCTTACTCTATCTATCTATCTAGCTATTGCCCTCACTCTATCTATCTATATATCTATCTATCGCCCTCACTCTATCTATCTATCGCCCTCACTCTATCTATCTATCGCCCTCACTCTATCTATCTATTGCCCTCACTCTATCGCCCTCACTCTATCTATATATCTATCTATCTCCCTCACTCTATCACCCTCACTCTATCTGTCTTTCGCCCTCACTCTATCTGTCTATCGCCCTCACTCTATCTATCTATCGCCCTCACTCTATCAATTGCCTTCACCCTATCTATCTATCGCCCTCACTCCATCTATCTATTGCCCTCACTCTATCTATCGCACCCTATCTATCGCCATCACTCTATCTATTTATCGATCGCCCTCACTCTATCTGTCTATCTATCTATCGCCCTCACTTTATCTATCTATCTATCTATCTATCTATCGCCCTCACTCTATCTATCTATCTATCTATCTATCGCCCTCACTCTATCTATCTATCGCCCTCACTCTATCTATCTATTGCCCTCACTCTATCTATCGCACCCTATCTATCGCCATCACTCTATCTATTTATCGATCGCCCTCACTCTATCTGTCTATCTATCTATCGCCCTCACTTTATCTATCTATCTATCTATCAACCTCACACTATCTATCTATCTATCTATTGCCCTCACTCTATCTATCTATCTATTGCCCTCACTCTATCGATCGCCCTCACTCTATCTATCTATCGCCCTCACTCTGTCTATCTATCGCCCTCACTCTATCTATAGATCTATCTATCTATCGCCCTCACTCTATCTATCTCTCTATCGCCCTCACTCTATCTATCTGTCTATCGCCCTCTATCTATCTATCGCCCTCACTCTATCTATGCATTTTTAATACAACAACGATTCCGATTTTGAGAGGAGTAAACATCTTAATGCCAATTAGATTCCACATGTTAGACTAATCTTCTGATTTGTTACCTTTGCCTCAAATTGTAAAGCGTTCTGATATACTTCGGGATCAAGTTCGCACTATATAAAACTTTATAAATAAAAATCAAATAAATAATTCCGCCTGAGAGCTCCCATGACTGTTGCATGACAAGCCTCCTTCAGGTGCAATAGAAAAAGGCGTCCTCCTCCAATCTAGACCTGGTGCATTTTCCACCTTATTGGCAAAGGCCACAGCAATCATATGTTTACAGCTTGCTTTCAGGGATGTGGCTCCATTCCTTGAGCTCCGTCTTCTCACTTTGACAGTACATGTTCTGTTGAAAATCTCCGATACAGATCTGGTCAGATCAGATGCCTAAATGCTACAGAGCGGTGCTCTGCCCCCTCCCCGCCTCTGTGTTCTTGCTTTTTCTTTTCTCGCTCCCATCGAGCTTGCTCTCGCTCCCTCTTCTTTTTTCCTCTCTATATTGTTCTCTCAATCTATTATTTCTTTTCACCTCTCTATTCTATCTTTCGTCTCTTTTCTCTCATCTCTGCCTCCCTTCTCTGTACTTTTCTCTGTTCTCTCTTTTTCTCCCACTCCACATTTCCTTGCTTCATTTCTCTGTCTGTTTCCTCTCCTACTCTGCACTCTCACCTTCCCTATCATTAACACATAGTCAGTCCTCCCATCTCTTCAAATCCACACACTCATTAGTATATGCTGTCATCTTCTCTCCTCCAAGCCCCCCACCCCATCGCATTTCTCTGGGCTGTTCATACATCCTGAAAACTTGTTTCAATTACGTCCATCCATGACATTAACCTATTTACATACCACTCTATACAGTCGTAGGACTTATTTTTCCATACTATGTTACTAGCTACCAATGGGTAGACCAACCTTTCATCCTTCCAATGCTGGTAAAAGGAGTCCTAAGTCTTATAGGCAAAGGTACGCTAAGTGTTTATGGTACAGTGCTAGTTATCGGCACGTTTCAGAAATACCACGTCCACCACCACAACGTCCACCACCACCGCATCACCACCATGTCCACCACCAACTCCACCACCACCACACCCACTTCCACCACCACCGCCACGTCCACTGCCACGTCCACCACCACCACGACCACAATCACCACCTCCACCACCACCTCCACCACCACATCCGCCACCACTACATCCACCACCAATACGTCCACCACCAATACGTCCACCACCACCATGTCCACCACCACCACGTCCACCACCCACCACCACCACCACCATCACCATGTCAACCACCACTACCGCCACTACCACCACATCCGACACCACATCCACCACCACCACGTCCACGACCACCACCATCACGTCCACCACCACCACAACATCCACCACCACTACGTCCACCACCACCATGTCCACCACCATGTCCACCACCACCATGTCCACCACCACTACGTCCACCACCACCTTGTCCACCACCACTACGTCCACCACACCCACCACCACGACCTCTCTCACCTTCCCTATCATTAACACATAGTCAGTCCTCGGGATCTTCCAGTCTCTTCAAGTCCACACCCTCGTTTCATATGCTGTCATCTTCTCTCATCCAAGCCCCCCGACCCCCATCGCATTTCTCTGGGCTGTTCATACTTCCTGAAAACTTGTTTCAATTTCGTCCATCCATGACATGAACCTATTTACATACCACTCTATACAGTAGTAGGATTTATTTTTCCATACTATGTTATTAGCTACCAATGGGTAGACCAACCTTTCATCCTTCCAACAGCACTACTAGCACCACCACATCCACCACCACCACCACATCCACCACCACCATGTCCACCATGTCCATCACCATGTCCACCACATCCACCCCCACCACCACATTCATCACCACCACATCCATCACCACCATGTCCACAACCACCACGTCCACCACCACATCCACATCCACCACCACCACACCTACCACCACCACGTCCACCACCACATCCACCACCACCATGTCCACCACCACGTCCACCACGAAGCCCCCTCACTCTATCTATCTATCGCCCTCGCTCTATCTATCTATCGCCCTCACTCTATCTATCACCCTCACTCTATCTATCTATCACCCTCACTCTATCTATCTATCACCCTCACTCTATCTATCTGTCGTCCTCACTCTACATAGCCCTCACTCTATCTATCTATCCATCTATCGCCCTCAATCTATCTATCAATCGCCCTCACTCTATCTATCTATCACCCTCTAACTATCTAATACCCTATCTATCACCCTCAGTCTATCTATCGCCCTCACTCTATCTATCTATCCATCTATCGCCCTCAATCTATCTATCGCCCTCACTCTATCTATCTATCTATCTATCACCCTCTATCACCCTATCTATCACCCTCACTCTATCTATCGCCCTCACTCAATCTATCTATCACCCTCAATCTATCTATCTATCTATCTTCCTCACTCTATCTATCGCCCTCACTCTATCTATCTATCGCCCTCGCTCTATCTATCAATCGCCCTCACTCTATCTATCAATCGCCCTCACTCTATCTATCAAGCGCCCTCACTCTAGCTATCTATCCCCCTCACTCTAGCTATCTATCCCCCTCACTCTATCTATCGCCCTTCACTCTATCTATCTATCTATCTATCTATCGCCCTTTCTCTATCTATCTATTCCCCTCACTCTATCTATCGCACCCTATCTATCGGCATCACTTATTTATCGATCGCCCTCACTCTGTCTATCTATATATCGCCCTCACTCGATCTATCTATAGGCCTCACTCTATCTATCTATCTATCTATCGCCCTCCCTACATCTATCTATCTATCGCCCTCCCTCTATCTATCGCCCTCACTCTCTCTATCTATCACACTCACCCTATCGCATCACCACAGCATCACTCAGCACCACAACAGCATCACTCAGCACCACCACAGCATCACTCAGGAGCACCACAACATCATTATGCACTACCACAGAATCACTGAACGCCACAGCATCACTCATCGCCACCACAACATCACTCAGTGCCACCACAGCATCAATCTGTGCAACCATTCAACAACTGGTTCAAATATGTTCTCTCAATGTTTCAAGCTTTATTACATATGTCACAAAAAGATGTTAATATTCCACTTCTGTTCTTGGATTTTCGTCACCATAAAATACACTGAACATAATCTTCACAAAAGTTATTTACAAAAGTTTAAGCTATTGCCATTATAAATTACAATAGCTTTTATTTAAGTATTATTTTTTTTTTAATTAAGCCATTGTTATTTGCAATATCAATACATCTAAGTCACATAAATACAACACATATTGCATTACAAATGCTATAGGTGTCACATTTGCGAAAGTTAAAACTATTGGCATTGTAAATGACAAAGCTATTAATTTCGCTATTTTCAAAACCAACACATAAATACAAGATTTGTCATTTACAATACCAATAGCTCAAACTTTCCTAATGCGAGACGTATTGCATTGCAAATGCTTGTCTGTAAAAGGTTTTGACAAAGAAAAGTTAAGTCATGGGTATTGGAAGATAGGAAAGAATACATCAAACTCTTTTCACACAGAAAAAAGAAACATGTACAACCATAGATGCCGATGTTTCAGTTTCGTAATTGGAAGTGTTCATTTCAAGAGACTGGTCATCAAGCTGTATCCAAACTATAGGTGCTCCAAGGGAGAGCACTGTGAGAAGTGAAAATTAGTCAGCCTTCAAAAATATTAGAAAATGGTGCATAGGTGGATACATATTTACAATACATACAAAGGGCCACTACCCAGGGAGTTTAAGATTGAAACAATTACAAACACAATGAGCATTTGAGTTTGAATATCCAACAATCAATGATATGGGTATGTCCATGCGATGTCGATGTTTTGACCCCTAATTAGAAAAATCATCCGGGTATTCATCAGGACAGACATTTGGTAGACACCTAGCCCGATCAATTAGGGGCAAGTTCAAATAAAAGAGGCTACTAAAAGTTTCTTTCAATTATGAACTGTTGGAACAATTGGCTTACTGGTCACAGCGTGCTTCATGCTTATTGCTGTATCTGCGACCATACGTGTCATGTCCACATATGAAATTAAATTAGTTTTAATTTCATAATTGGTGTGTGTGGTTGTAGATGCAGCAAGAAGCATGCAGTGACTGGTCAGCCAATTGTTCCAACAGGTCATAATTGAAAGAAACTTGGAGCTATGTAAATTGAACTGCTGTATATTGGGGTGAGTGGGGTAGACTGGATTGAGGTAGATTAGAGTGGGGTAGATTGGAGTGGGGTAGATAGGGGTAGGGTAGATTGGGGTATAGAGGAGTGGGATATATTGAGGTAGAGTGGAGTGGGATATATTGGGGTAAATTGCAGTGGAGTGGGGTGGATTGGAGTGGGGTGGATTGGGGAAGATTTGAGTGAGGTTGATTGGAGTGGGGTGGAGTGGGGCAGATTAGAGTGAGGAAGCCTTCGTGGATTATAGTAGGGTTGAATGGAATGAAGTGGGGGTAGATTAGGGTAGCTTGGGGTGGAGTAGGGTAGTTTGAGGTGGAGGTTGTTTGGGTAGATTGGATTAGGGTTGATTGGTGTGGGGTGGGTTAAATTGGACTGGAGTGGGGTCATTTGAGTGGTAATTTTGAGTGAAGTGGAGTGAGGTAGATTGGATGGAGTGGAATGGAGTGTGATGGATTGGGGTAGAGTGCAGTGGGATAGAGTGGAGCAGATTGAGGTAGATTGTAGCGGAGAGGAGTGGGGTAGATTGGGGTACATTGGAGTGGAGTGGAATGGGTTAGATTGGTGTGGGGTAGAGTGGAGTGGGGTAAGTGGTGTGGAGGGGCATAGAGTGGAGTGGTGTGTTGTTTCGTGGAGTGAGTGGCATGGAGTCAAGCAGCATTGCGTGTTGTAGATTGTCAGAGTGGAGGAGCGTAGAGTGGAGTAGCATATCATAGAGTGGAGTGATGTAGAATGGAGTTTCATGGCATAGAGCGAATTACATTTGCACGGAAATACGGTTTTACTGCACCCACACAATAATATGTGCAAATGTCATCACCTAGTGTATTGATGTGTTTTTATAGTACTCAGATATTTGTTTCCACCACACTTCAGAATAAAATTTAAAAAATGTGCTTCATTTGAACTAATTCTGATATATTCTGAAATATCAGCACAGTCAGGGCCGGCTCTAGTGAGGTGCGATCAGTGCAACCGCATAGGGCGTTGACTTGGGGTGGGGGCGTCATTTTTTTAAATGTGTATCATCATTTTAAAAGCACCTGCTGCCTCGTTCCCAGCCTCCAGCAACTTTCAGACATCAATTAAAATGTCAAGAGAAATCCTGTGATTAATCGTCTTCCTAGAAAGAGACCAGAGGTTTGTCTAGTGGAAATTTTTATTCATCCTAGAGGATTAAACTGCCTGCTGCTAAGAAAGTGTACCATGCAGATAATTAAGTGTATATAATATAAATAGGTCCGTGGGTTACGGCTTCTGTAGAGAGCTCCTTTTGTTACTTGTTTTTTAAGTCAAAATCCTAATATAGCACCTTTAGCTATTAACTGTCACCCTAGAGCTGCTGCAAACTGCAAGATATATATTACAGCTATATGTTTTTTTGCCCAATCTTTCTTTATCCTAATCTTGTGAAAAGGGTATATTTGGATAGAAAACAATTCCTATTATGAAGGAGAACCCTTAACAATAAATTCAGAATTTGTGCCTTTCCTGAATAAGAACTTTAACTATATAGCCTACCAGTATCAATTAAATTCCACTCCTACACTACACCTTGTAGTACTGTCTATTGCAACATTTCCTATACACTGATTTACACACATAGGATTGTCTCCGCGCAATGTGTGTTTGGTATAAAGTGCTCTGACACCTTACACTGGTATGAGTGGTGCTATAAAACTAAATGAATCTGGGAGACAGTGGTTATGGAGACTTGCGAGGCACTGTTATAGGGTGCTAGTGAGGGAATACATGGCAGAGGTGGTCATTGGGGGGCGCCAACAAACATTGTCTTACAGGGTGCACCAGCGCTAAAGCCAGCCCTGAGCACAGTTCTTTTTTGTTGTTGTGTGCTAGAAAAAACATTTTACACCCTCTATTCTTACAAAAGTACTCAGCAGGATTGTCACAACATTTCTCTCACTTTGAAATCAGAGAAGAAAAAGTAAACATCAAACTCCCTTTGAAGGGAGAGCTTGACATTTGACCTCTGTCTTTGAATGCACAGCAAATGTAACAAGATAAGAAAAAGTTTTAGAGGCCTGTTTACAGAAAGTGAGTTTGAGGAAGAATACAGCAAACAAGGTTTGGTCAAAGGGAGGGATGAACTCAAGCTGGACAACCTAAAACAAATAAAGCCAGCAAATAGAAAGCCAGGAATTGTCAGTTACAAATCAGACAGCCAATAGTCAAAAATGAAATGCACTCCTAGTTCAACTTTCTGCATGTCCCCAAAATGTCTTTAGCAAAACAGCTGTCTGAAAGTCTTCGACCTAAAAAGGGGTTTGCAGCAAAAAGTTGGCCGAAATTGTCATCTGTTGTGCTTTCTCATGAACACTGCTATGAAAGAATAAAGATTTAGCGTAAGTTTGGAAATTTGTATTATAGAGGAGTTCTTGCTACAGTTTTCTTTCATCATCTATGACAGTCTTTCGAGACTCCAGAAGGTATTTTGTGTACAGCACGAAGGAGGCGCTTTTCAGTCCTGTCTTCACTCCAAATGCTCGTAGCATGCTCACCTGGGATCGACTGTGTTGTCTGCCCTCTATCATTATTTTTTGTAGAGTTTTGTATAGCGCAAACTAGACCCGCGAAATTGGGTATAGGGAGCTTTAACATGAGCACCAGTTGCGTTACAGGTGGACATATTTATTTTTGTTAGGCACGGGGAGAATAAGTGATTTGCCCAGAATCACAGGATGTTGAGCATTGTGGCTCAGTCTCGAACGGGGTTCCCCAGCTTCGGGGTCGACCGCTCTATTCATAACTTTGTTTACAGTGTCTATTAGGCAGGTTTTGATGCTATACAAAGCACGGGGTAATATGGGTGGTAGCCAGCGTCGTCTTGGCAGGGCAGGCAATTGGGCATTGCTTGATGGGCCGAAGGCCAAGGCCAGCTGGTGGGCTGGTTTTTCACATGGAGATAATATCACATTTGCCTGCCCATGGGCTGCTGCAGCCTTAGAGGGAAGATTGGAGCCCATTTCAACTAAGTGCAGACTCTGTCTGGCTCGTTGTCTTGTGCAGTAGGACAATGAGCCAAACTGAGCAGGCACTGCATGTGATGGGTTCCTCCTGTCCCAAGTTTCTCAGCATGACAGTGAGGCCATTCGGAGTGGATGTGCTCAGACACAAAGGATGCACATGGTACTCTGACTCATGGCCTGATATAATACAGGATATTCAGGGATCTTTCGGGGTGGGGGGAGCACTGACTAAGGGACCAATAGGTGACTAACACATTAAGGTACCCAAAGTAGAGAAATGTATAGGCCTGAAGATCAGGTGAGACCTGTGGGTGAGTTGCAGTGGAATAATGGTGAGTCTAGTGGTTTGTCTAGCCTTGGCCAATGCTACTGACCCCACAAGTTTAGAACGCTTAATTTATCACTGATTACTCCTGATACTAAACAACTGTTCATGAAACATCATTATCAACAAATGTGGGTCACTTTTCCCTTTGGTGCCTGGGCCTAATTCTGTTCCCAATCTGTCCCTAGTGGTAGAAGGACGGGATACAGAGTGGTCTGCGGCTCTGAGAGGCCGGACGGTGGACCTAGCGCACCTGGGGCATCAAGGGATCGAGAAAACTAAGGCCTGCCTGCGAGCTAAAGTATGGTTTCCCGGCGTAGATCGATTGGTAGAGGAGAAAGTATGGAGCTGTCACGCATGTCTGGTGATAGGGGCCGATCCGCCTGGAGTGCCAGTCATTATGGAAAGGCTGAGCATGCTGCCCTGGGCGCAAGTTAGTCTGGATTTTGGTAGCTTCCCAGATGGGAGGCAGATGGTGGTGTTCGTGGATAGCCACTCCAAGTTTCCTGTGGTAGAGATGGTCCCATCTACGGCATTTGAATGCATTCAGCCAGTATTGGAGAAGACTTTTGCGCTTTCGGGAATGCCGGAGGAGATCAGAACGGACAATGGACCGCCATCCCAGGGACAAGAGTTCCATGACTATCTTGATCAGCACAGAATACGCAACGCAGACTGTGAGACGGAATATACATGTGGGGTTCTGCCACTTAAGCTGCCGTTTGGAAATTACTTTGATTAACTCAAGTCGGCCCTTTCCTCACATCGTGATGCATTCACCATGAGTGCCCTAGTGCACTCACCGGCTGGGATTGCTCCACATTTACTGATCATTTAGGCCTCCCCATCACGCCAACGCAGAGGGTGATTCTGCCTCCTTACATAAGGTTGCCCCTCCCCACACTTTCTCTGTCCTGATGAAGACCCGCACGGCCGAGGCCTATACCTACCCATGAGCTCTAAGTCGGGTCGAAACGTCGACGCCCCAACCAAGGTCTAGACCTACACTACATGATTTTCATTGTGCAAAAACGGAATTGAATTCTATAACTATATGAACTATTCCCAAAATGGCCTTATGAAATATTAATGTGGCTAGGCCAACTAGGAAGGTGATTCACAACCAGTCCTCTTGTGTAAATAGTGTATTCATTATTGTTTTTCCTTCTATGATACCCACTAATTCTCCTTTTCACTGATCTACACTGAGCACTTCTCGTACGCACGTTTCCCCTTGGAGAAACCTCTTTCCTCCTTTTTTGATTCATTACATTGTTTAAATTATATTGTTCGCTCACCATCTAAACTAAACATAATTAAAGCTGTCTGGTGAATGAGATGTTTTGGTTTATTGCATTTTTGTTCTTTTAATGTATAAATATTGGACTGAGACCAGTGAGCTCCTTAAATAATTTTTCTCCACACAGCTCAGGTATTTATCAATGAATTATACCCAACAGGTCAATTGATTTATATCTCTGGGACCATTGTCTTTTGAGCCAAAGCAACAATACAGAGCCAGCAAGAGAAGAGGAGCTCGACCAGCAGTTATTCAACTGGGGGACTATGTAGTGTCAAAAGATCGGCACCCAGGGTCAAAATTTCGGACACCTTTTGAGTACGACCTATGGAAGGTGGTACAATTAAAAGGAACTCTTATTATGGCCGAGAAAGGAGGTCAACGCATTGCCCGCAATGTATCATGGTTCAAGAAGGCCCCCACTCATGGCATGGTGGTATCAGAGCCCGAAATGGAAGAAGGAGGAGAGGAGGCCGAAGCTTCAATTGAAGGGAGCCTGATGGGGAGGGCACCCCCGAGAGTCAGTGTGAAAGCGCCAAACAAAGTAACACCAGCAACAGCCTAGACAGCAACTCCAGGGGTGAGGAGATCCTCAACGGCAGGCACAGCCATCACTATGGATTGCGCAGTAAACCTGAGCCGAGTTCAAGGTTGAGAGACTTTTTGTGCTAAGGAGTTCAGTATCAATAACTGCCGGGTGTTTATCTGGAACTACTGAAGGAAGTAGTCTGTTACTGTTACAACATTGATTTTTGATTATGCTGTTTGATCAAGTTTCATTGGTTACATGGGATGTAGTGAGCCACCCGGCCGCTGCAATACTTTGTATCACAGTCAACTCCCTGGGCCGGGCTCTGACTGGAGAGTATATAATAATGGGTGACGTCAGCGCACATGGCTGATGGTACGAACGGAGCACTGGAGTAGGAGCACTTTATTATCGCTCCTATGTTAGCAGTTAGGCCCTCCCAGCACCACCGCCACTAGAAGGCGGTTGAAACCCCGACCGCACTCCCGGGGCCATCCCAGTGTTAATCCCCCTAGACTGCGTGCGTCTAGCACGAGTTCTACAGATGTGACGTCTGTACCCGAGGCGCGATGGTCAATTGTATTTAAACAATGTGTCTGGGCCCTGCCCTGAAGTCGGGTTGTCTGACTGAGAGCCGTGCCGCGCCAGGGAATCACCACATTAAGATAGATTGTGGCAATTGAGCCTGCCAGCAGTGCCTTAGCTCAGCTAGGAGCGCGCACACGTTGCAGCCACGGGCCGCGCTCTGCCACACACTTATATCTTCAGCCTTCACAGTGACAGTTCACAGACATATAGAAAATATGCGTGACAGTGCATTTCAGTGCAGTGATGCGGAGCACCGCACTGAAATGCGTTAGTCTAACACGTGATGCGTGGTACTTGGCAGGACTGCGGCTGAGCATCCTGTGATTCTGGGCAAATCACTTAATGCCTATCAAGAAATGAATGTATCCTTGTGTAACGTAACTGGTGCACATGTGAAGCTCTCCAACACCTTCGGGTCGAGATCGCGCTATATAAATTTGCACACAAAAAAAACAGTAGGCAGCTAGGAAAAATTGTATGTCAAGAGAGAGGGTGTAAATATTAAACGCACTTTAGCAATTTCTAAACCGAGGCTGATTTGGCGCCGTTATTACTTCCCTTACTCGAACCCTAAAACCAGATGTCCAAAGAGTATATAGTGTGCTAATATATGCACATCCTTCTGACGACCTCGTCTGTCACTTGTCTTCTCAGAATCCTCACTGCCTACAGCAGGCGCGCAACACCCATTGGGCTCACGGAGCTTCAGTCCGAATCCCCCCGCCCCCGCCCCCCTGTCGTGTGTGTCAGCCCGGGCTGACACAGCTTTACGGGCTGCCGACTATCTAATTGCAGCCGCACCCAAAGTATTTAACTGGTCTTTATAGGGCCATTTACTTGTAAATTAGGCTTTTGCTTTGTCCCCCCCCCCCTTGTTTCAGTCACCCTGTCTATGGTTGGAAGAATTAGCGCAACCCCCCCCCCCGAAATTTGGCTCTAGTTGCCCGCCTGGCCTATAGGTAGGTAGTACAGCAATCACTTTTACATTTCTTTTGCAGTCTCACTGAATCTAACGCTACAGTTTTCTTTCTATGCACAGGATGCCACTAAATTGCTAGAAGGCTGGGTTATTCCCGAGGCTCCCTACCGGTCAGTCCGCAGCTCGCGTGCAGGTTCTTCAGGTTCTCCGCACGCGATGCTTTCCACCTGTATTTTACACGCAATGGGCGGGGCCAGTGTGCGGACTTGTGTTAGAGTGAATGAAGGCAGGGAGGGGCCGCAGGACGAAGGGATCAGTTTCTCATACTACTGCCAATTTAGTTTTCTCACTGGGAGAGAGTAGCCAGCCTTTCCTGCCCTTCCCGACAGAAGTAACGCGGCTTTCTCGAAGCAGAACTGATCAAAATCCTAGACGGTTCAGGATGGCGGACTCAGTCCACGGGAAGGCCTCCCCCGAGGAGTTGCTCTTCACATACAAGGGAATTTCGTACCCAAAAATGAGATGCAGCTCGGACACCTTCCAAGCCCTGCAAGACTTTGTTTCCAGGAGGGATGACCTGATGCTGGTTTCCTACCCGAAATGCGGTAAGTGAATAAAAGTAGGTGTGCTACATTGCTGTCAAAGGACCCCTGGCCTGAGCCATGGGCGACTCTTAGAAAGACATGCGTTTCAACCTAAAAGCATTTCCCAGATTGCAAAGCGCTAATGGATGACAGAGAGGGCTGGGAGAAGGCGTCACGCGTAGCTGGGAACCACGTGGCAGCCATGCTGGTGGTATGAATGCAGAACTGCTGAATTTTAAAGTAGAATACATTTGTAGTTATATGAGAACCACGTGGCAGCCATGCTGGTGGTGTGAGCGCAGAACTGCGGAATTTAAAAGTAGAATAAATTTGTAGTTATATGAGAACCACGTGGCAGCCATGCTGGTGGTATGAGCGCAGAACTGCTGAATTTAAAAGTAGAATACATTTGTAGTTACATGAGAACCACGTGGCAGCCATGCTGGTGGTATGAGCGCAGAACTGCTGAATTTAAAAGTAGAATACATTTGTAGTTATATGAGAACCACGTGGCAGCCATGCTGGTGGTGTGAGCGCAGAACTGCTGAATTTAAAAGTAGAATACATTTGTAGTTATATGAGAACCACGTGGCAGCCATGCTGGTGGTATGAGCGCAGAACAGCTGGATTTAAAAGTAGAATGCATTTGCAGTTATATGAGAACCACGTGGCAGCCATGCTGGATTTAAAAGTAGAATACATTTGTAGTTATATGAGCATAAATGGCATCTATACAGGGCATGAGAGGCAACACTTCATATCATGCCGTGTATAGAGGGGGACAACAACATTCCCACAGAGCACAGAAGGATTGATTGTGCAGAGGGCACCTGCTGATAGAAGGGGGTTGGAATTTTAGACAGCTTGCCTGATGCTTCTTTTGCTGCCTAATTGGTGTAATTTTGTTGCCATATACGAGGCAGTGACCCTCATACACTTTTATTTCAAGGATGGCACTGTAGACACAGCAAAGGGACAACGGTATGAGTGACAAAATAGCTGCTTCCTTTCTACGGCACGCAGCCAGTCATGGGGAGCCACTGGTTTCCCGCTCATTGCAATACTTCCGCCAGGGTGGGCCAAGCTTTCGCTGTACCGTCCTGCATGCTCCATGTTGCAGAATTGAGCTATTTGTGGAACTGCCCCATAATCCACTATTAGCCTGGCCTGGGCACTGTTGGAATTAGATCTATACAACATATATGCCTTCAAACTGACCCATCTGCAAGTAACCTACTGAGTAACACGTTCTTTATTGAACTTTAAAGCATGCATACTACCTGTAGTCGAGGTTTCTAATAAAGTTTGTTTTCTATTATAATTCCTGAGCAACAAAATGCAGAATTCCAATTGAAACCAGCGATGGACAAGCTACTCACACTACAAACTACTCACTCTATAAACAGATTGGTAAATGCAGTATCTTTCCTGGCATTTTGTAAACTCTGTGCAAATCAAGTAGGCCTCAATGCAGTGCAG
This sequence comes from Lissotriton vulgaris, assembly GCF_964263255.1. NCBI lineage: Eukaryota > Metazoa > Chordata > Amphibia > Caudata > Salamandridae > Lissotriton > Lissotriton vulgaris. Next base: position 1,033,749,965 of record NC_141689.1, read on the forward strand.
TATGTAAGTCGTAGAAAGGTGCACAATAGGTAGTTTCAGGGGGTGACACTGTCAATGGGAAAGGCCTCATAAGGAAATCTTTGGGCACTGGCAGTTTTTTGTGTTTTTATTAAGCACTGTCTGAAATATGCCTAGAGTGTTGTCTTAAGTATCGGCTATTGCTTTCAGGAACCAACTGGTGCCTACAGATATTAAATGATTTGGCAGCTACAGTTTCAGGCAGTAAAGAAATTAAACCAAACTTTGACATTCTCGAATTTGGAGCTGCAGACAAATATAAGGTAGGAATGTTACATGCTTTTATCATTACAAGCAGAATCGATTTTGTTGATTTTTTTATTATGAAAACGATACATTAATGGGGTGTAAAATGCAATACAATGATAGCAAACTTGCTTCAGAACATTTTCCCTAGGTATTAACCAGTGTCACTAGAAGTATGCTGCAATAAACAATTCAGTTGTATATTAGTGTCAGCCAAATTATATAACAAGGGAAAGCTGTATTATGTGGCACTGAATTCACATGTGGTTTTTGAGAGGTTAAAGGCAAATTATATGGAACATTCTGTGCAACTGACATTTTGAAACACTTTTATACAAACGGGATCCCACTAGTAAAGCACATACATATATTTCTTTAGAAACATATATATGTATTTTTTTTTTTTTAGAGTTTTTTTTATAGCGCAAACGAGACCCAAGATATCAGGTATCAGAGCGCTTTACATGATCATCAGTTTCGTTACCGAAGGACACATTCCTTTTTGGTAGGTACAGGAAGAATAAGTGATTTGCCCAGAATCACAGGATGAGGAGCGTCGTTGCAGAGACTCGAACCCGGTCCCCCAGCTTCGAGCTCGACCGCTCTAGCTTAAGGATACATCCTCTCCCCATTAAATGTTAAAACATATCCTCTGCAAAAAGTTTTTCTTTTGTTTTGCATGAAAGCACTGTTTGTTCTACTTTCCAGAGTAAAATCATTTATGTTAAATATATACCTAGTTGCACTCGGTTGAAATTAATTAAGCATACATCCGTACACTACTTATAATAAAAGGTGTCCATTTTTTATTCAGTGCATCCCAGGTATGTTTAAAACTTGCCTTCATTGTCAGTTTTGATCCATGTTCCCATCTAGAAGGTAAACATTGGTGCAGACTTCAATTGAGGGCACCCAGTTGAACCCGGCATTCTTGCATTGCTTTTGAGATGCCCCCCCTGCAGAAGTGAGCGGGTCTGAGCACTGGTCCATGTAGGGCATGCCACAAGCTTGTAACACTGCCCAGATAACAGCTTGGGTCCCTCCTGTGGGTGCTGCCTAGCTGTAACCGGTGGGGATCCTGTGCATCGCTTGGACAGAGCGGTCTAGAATAAGGCACATGTGTGTAAGATGGAGTGAAAAAAGTAGCAGTGGAACAGGCCAACACAAACTGGGAAGACCTGTCCTCGTTGGCAAAAGACCCTGGAGAAACTCCTTGTTGACCACGCTCCCACTTGGGTGTCAATCTGGCTAGTGTATACATTTACACCCTTATATATTATCTCTTCTAATTTTGCAAGGCCAGTCTGACATCTGTAAAATCCCTAATGAGCATGACGTGAATCAGATGGAGGATGAGTTTTCTGACATCTCTAGCTTCACAGGGAATGACTATCCATTGGTAATGCTACATTCCAGCACCAAGTCACGTATAGGGACCCTCTGGAAACTCAGATGGAAGGGTAATACCATTAAAATTGCCAGTGTCTGCCATTTTCAAACTGGGAAACCTGAGGGCCTAAGTAAATCATATCTCGCTTACATTTAATGAGTCCTAGTGGAGATACAGGCAAACATCTTCTTCCTCATCTAAGGCCCATACTGATAGATTTGGGACCTTTACTCCACATGTGACCTACAGAATGGTCCAGTGGGTCATGGTGCAACAGAACGGGAATGGGATCTCCTCGATTCATACACCAATCTTGGTTTATCACACACACACACTTCTAAACCACTTATTTTAAAGGTCATGTCTTTCAATATGAGTCACAGGGAGCACCCAGTTAAAGACATGCTAATGGCGAAGGTAGCCAGAGATAACAATGGGAAAAACACTTCGTCTTAGAAGTCGCCCCAGAGCAACAGCCCAAGGCATCAACCATGCTTTCAACTCAGTAATGCCTTTCTGGCTGAAGTATACTTGGAAGTCACCACCTTTAGGCAAGACTTAAAGTTTTGCCTATAAGAACTCAACATGGATATCTAAGTTCTAGAGAATAGGGTGAGCACATTTCTGAAGAAGGTGGACGATGGAGCAGAAGAACAGCACTATTTGGGTACCCAAATAGTCTTACTAGAAGAAAAGCTGGAAGATCTAATACTGAAACTCAAAGATATAGAAAATATATTAGGACACAATAACATTCAGATTAAAGGCCTCCCATGAGGTACCAAGGAGCAACACATGCAAGCCTACATTAGAAAGCTTCTCTTCTTTAGAAAGAGACATGGAGATCCCCCACTATACCTGCATTGCACACATAGAACCTCTGGAGTGGGCTCCCTAAGAGACAAACCCTCAGACATTTTGACCCAGATACTTTTATGAGGACAAGGAGGAAATAATATTGTGATGCTTGACTCCGGGTCCATCAGGATCACAAGCTTCTGCAGCCAGAGTTGGCTTTCTTCATGTTCAAGAGGAGAAGGGACTTTTTACTGTTGACTAACATCTTCTGCAAACTTGAGACATACTGCCTTTTGGGGTCACCACTTTTTGCTCCTCTTACCTGGGGCATGAAGGAGGTGAATTATCCGTTCTGTGACCAAGGCTTGCGCAATCATGCTCCCTGGTGTACAGGAGGGAGATCAGACTGATGTAGCAGATGAAAAGTGAACGAGAGGAAAGAAGGGTAGAGACTTATATGGCTAAGAAGTGTCTGCAAATGTAACAGCCATCCTTTGAGGATGAAATTGAATGAGAGTTGAGGCACTGTCAGAAGTGAAAAAGATCCATGGCCGCGTGGTGAACACAGCCCACGAGGAGCTAATGAACTCTGACAACACAGAGGCTTGGCCAACATAATTTCTTGGGAACATACTTTAGAACTTAGCTCAGCATTCCAGTCACGTAGAGGAAAGAGCCATCGGTGAGAGTCAGGGATAGTAATGATGAGTTACATACGGGTCTTTTTTGTGAAGTTTCCGTAATTTGCAATAAACGATATCAGGGATATTTTACACTGATTGCCGTAATAAGGGCTTGTTTGTGAATTGAATACTTGGAGAACACACCTTCCATTTTAATTAGAGTAAAAAATGAATGGAGATGGGGTACAGGCAATATGTACCGAAGAAGGCCACACTGTGATTGCTTATGGTAATTTAGGGGAAGCCTTCCTTAGTTTCTATCATAAACTCTTCTATGTGATCTGGTAGATACTGGATTGCTAAGACATATTTAGACACTCAAATTGGTCCAAAAAGTCTGCACTTCAAGCAGAGTATCTGGAGAGTCCATTTACTGAGGTTTTGAGGGGAATCCACGTCTGGAATTGGGAAAGTCTCCGCTTCTTTACAGCCTTCTATAAAAACGTTTGCGAGGCCCGGACTCCCCTTTTGTTCCAACTTTTTATCTCTTTTGGAAATTCAGAGTTAGTAACAGACTTGTTCCTGGATCTAGCAGTTGCAGTGTTTCCCAAACTGGGCAACAACACCTCCTTCTGTGGTTCATATATGCACATCTTGCGTTTCAATGTAGATGAAAAGCTTTTTACAGGGATTCTGGCTGTCTTCCTGAGACTTTTTATGCCTGAAAATCATAGTTCCAGATATGGTGGCCATCTGTACAGTCACAATACTAAGAAAATATTGCATATCATATCGTAAAAATGTACTGTTCATCGCAGTAGACGCCAAAAAGGTGTTCAACAGAGTAGGTTATCTTTACATAGCCCACTTAAAATAACCATGGGTTTGGTCCATGCTTCATTAAATGGCAGTTGGCCAGTTATCAATCTGCCAGCTCACATTAGGGTTAGTCGCACAGTGTTTCCTAACACGAACATTAAACAAGGCACTTAGTGGGGAGGTCCTCACTCACCTCACCTGTTCAACCTCACTCTTAAACCCTTTGATAAATGCATTAGGCAAAATTATCCCACTCATGGGGTACAGATATGGAGGAACACCTTCCAATTGTTCATGTTTTCTGATGGCGTTAATGTTACTATCTCAAATTCACTTTCCTCTTAGCATGGCAGAAATCCAAAGGTAGAAAGCAGTTTTGGTCCTTAAAATCACTGTCACCAAACCTGAAGCCCTTCTGCACAATCTAACCCACCACCCCACAGACCAGAGGTGTCACTCCAAGCACTTTTCCTATTTTCTGACACCTTTCTCTGTGTCTGATTTGGGCATACAGCTCTGACTATCACCAGTGCAGGCTGTAACTAGATGTGGAACAGGTCATTTCTCGTTTCTGGGCAGAGTCGAGGTGGTGACAATGGTGATTTTGTTCTGAGATCTTGTACTTTCCCAAGCGATTTCACTACCAAGCCCTTCAACTCTTATCCTATCAGTTTCCAATGGATATCAGCAGTTTTATTTGGCAAGGGAAAACAAGACAGTTGAAGCAAAATACCTGTATTTACCCATAGTCCAGGGAGGCCTACTATTACCAGACCTTGTACATTATTTCCAGTAGGCCCAGGTATGATATTTGGTGGTATGGTGGAAAAATGAAACCACAAAACAATGATGATTCATAGACCGCCGAATGCTGGCTCACCACTGTGGGCTATAAATATATAGTATAAGCTCTTTGACAGTGACAGAGCAGAGTGAAGTCTGGGCCCAGCAATAATGGGAAAGGGAGCTATACCAAGGTATCTCAGAGAAGAATTACTAAGGGGGTCATGGTAGGCGCTGAACATCATTACACCATGCAGTGGGTCTCAAGACACTTTAAAAAGTGGACCTGTATTCTTTCTAGGGAGTTTGCTGACCAGTACAATCCACGTTTGAGTGATTTTCCACTCCACCTACTGGTTGTATATAAATATATAGAAGTTTCCACTAAATCAAGGCAGTAAAAGTGGATATTGCATGTCACTTTTTTTCATACACTTTGGTCCTGATGACAGCCGCTACATCCCTATGGGGAGTGTTAGGCTGAAACATGTCGACCTTTTCAATCCTTTGACAAATTGAATCATCCTCTGTCGAAGCTTTACTTTCTCAATCTTGACCTATGAATACCATATTAAAGTTGTTTAGCACATCATAGAGTTAGTTTTAGCCACTCATACTTCTGTTTCACTAACCTCTCACCACACCCTGGTCATCAAGAGGTTTAATATACCTCATCATCTCTATTAAAACAACCCTGAGCTCCTCCCTCTCAGTGAGGGGGTTGTAGCCCGCACTACGACTAGGTTCATAGTGCAAGGAGATCCCCAATGATGAAGCATGCCACCCACAGGTGGGTGAGGGGAATCATCCTAAGAAAGGGATACTCCAGCACGCCAACATTCTTCTAGACCCAGAGGCCTACCATTGCATTTTGTAGTTGTACGAGTGGGGAATTGACCTCTGCTGATATCTACATTTCCCCTAGTCCTCTTTTGTGTGTACTACTACTGGACAAGTACTTTTAACATACCCCCAAAAAGTTACGCACATGGAATGACTCAAGACCAAACTCATGTTGGAACTCATGGAGGAAGATGGGCGATCTCACTCACCTTCAATGGGATTGTCCAAAATTGCACACGTTTTGGAATGGTGTCTTCTGGCCATTATCAACATGTTTAAAATCCATATGCCATGCAAACTGGCAGTAATACTTCTGAGTCTCCCACTTCCATCCATTTTTTACCTCAGCCGTGGTAGCAGCAGTGACACACTAGTGATGGCGAAAATAACGTACACCTTCAAAATAGAGTGTCCTTCAAAATAGAATGGCCCCCTTTCTTGCTATTTCTTGAAGGGGAATTTTTGATAACTTACCTGCCCCAGTACCTTAAATACGTTTTGTGTTCTGCCATCTGAAAACCAAGCAGGGATCTTGGTGGAAGGGGCTATTTATGGCATGAGTTAACAAAAGGTCTGCAGGCACATGGTTTTATATATTCAGCTGTTCACAAAGTTTCTATGATCTATGTATTATGGGTCCTGAGGTGTTTAAAGAGAGGATGGACTAGGGGGTAGGATGTTCTAAAATGGGAGACGTTATTTGATGTCACATTGGTACTTACATAGCACTACCAGGTTAGGTATTTATTTTCCTAACTGCCTAAACAACTTTGCAAATCCCAGTTTAAGAAGAGATGACCCAGGGATGGGAATAAGATAATTGATACCATGTCATGTCTGTCTTTTAAATATTTTCTGCTTTATTTGTGAAGTGTGCTATACTGAAAATCCACTTTCAAGGATATTCTGTTGTTGCAAATTGATGAAGGTCATTGTAATTTTCCCATATTTCCATTCAAGGCCTTTCTCCGTGATGTCCATGCAACAAAAAACATGATGTATTAGAACTGATTGTCATGCTTGCCAATGCTTGTTGTTGAGAGACTTCCATGGTTTCTGACTTCATTTCATAGTAGGAACTCAATGTGACTTTTTATCCCTGTTATACACTATATATATATATATATATATATATATATATATATATATATATATATATATATATATATATATATATATATAGTTTTGGAGAACAGAACTTTAGTAATAATAGCAATACAATACCAATATTAAATAACAACCAGTAAAAAAACAAAATAGTGAAATAATTTAGAGAATTAAAACAAGCAATATCAGTCATTAAATATATACTTATTATGTTTTATGACTATAAAACGTGAAAGGGAGGAAAGAAGAAGAGGAGAAAGACAGAAATGAGAAAAAAGAAGAGAGAAAGAAAAAAGATAGACACAGTAAATCAGATTTAATTTTCTGAGACAATGAGAATGAAGAAAAAGTAGCAATTCTATGTTCATCACAAATAAAATTCCACCATGTTGATATAGATAATCTAGAGGCATATTTCCAACAAGCGAGAATCACTTTGAAAGTAAGAGCAATAAAAAGATCAAATAACATAGGTTTAGGAGAAATAATGTCAAAGTCTGGTGAAGCAGTTCTGAGGAAAACATTTTGCGTTGATAATGGAATATTACATTGATATATTTATAAACATTTTGCCCAAATAGATTCCCAGAATTTCAACACATTAGAACAATAATATAATAAGTGGATTAAAGTCCCTGTGAAAGAAGAACAAGACCAGCATAAAGGAGAGGAGGTGGGAGAGAACGTGGATATACATTTAGGAGTAATGAGAGCTCTGTTATAAATAAAAAATAAAGATTGTGTAATGCGAGCTGCTTTGGATGTTTTAAATAATTTAAGCCAAAATTTATCCCAAGCAAGGGAAGGAAGTGAAATGGATACATCAACTTCCCACATTAGCTCAATAGGTGTTTTGGATCTTTTAGGGATGGATGATAATAACATCTTATAGAGAAATGCAGCCTTGGGTATAGAATCTTGGGAGACGTTTTGTAATGGTGTAAGGGGAGTGAGTGGTAGAATAGCTGAGGGAAAGTTATTAGTTATTAAAGACAATATTAAAAGATATTCATGAAAAAACGAGCGTGGTAAATTATAATCTTATTGCAATTTGGGAAAAGGGATTAACAGAGTTATAATGTACAAGCTGATAAATAAACCTAATAGCCATCTCCTTCCAGTGTTTATAATATAATGATTTACACCGAAATTTGATAAATGTTTTATACCAAATAGCGGAGGCTAAGAAACATTGATGTGAGTTGAAACCTGCAGAAAATACAGTGTGTAATAATTGTTGGAAGTATTTCAGTATAGGATTATTTGATATAATGGTGCAGTTAGACATATACATTATATTTTCAAATGAGAATTCCTTTAAATTCATTGTGGCATGGAAGTATCACCAAATTCATGGTTTAGAGCAAAAAATTGTCTCATAAAAAATGCAGAGGGATATAATTTAAAAACAGAAAAACGAACACCACCCTCATTCTTGTGACGTTTGAGTTTAGTCAAAGCAATCCGAGAGTGTTTATTATTCCATAGAAATGTAGTGCAATTAATTTGAGAGAAATAAGAAATGGGAATCTTAAAAGGTAACATACAAAATGTATAAAGGACATGTGGAACAATCATCATCTTAATAGTATCCAACCTTCCCCACCATGATAAGTGGAGAGGCGACCATGAGGAAAGTTATTTTTAAGTGTGATTGTTAAGTCATTAAATGTACAACTAATTGTGTTGGAAATAGAGGAGGAAAACCAAATTCCAAGATATTTTATTTTGGTAAGACACCAAGTAAAATTAGTATTAGTAAACATATATTGGTAACCTAAAGAATTTAAGGGTAATATTTCAAGTTTTGGAGAAGTTCAGTTTATAACCAGAAATGGTATAGTATAAATGAATTTCGCATATAGAAGGAGAAAAAGAGGAGAGGGGATTGGGCATATAAATCAAAATATCTTCAGCATAAGCCAACAGTTTAGTTTTATTGGAGTTATTTACAAAACCTGGGATGAGTGGGTTAACTCAGATGCGTTCGAGGAAAGGTTCTGAACATAAAACAAATAGCAGAAGGGACAGAGGACAACCCTGCCGAGTACCTATATGTAACTGAGAATATTGGGGAAAATTATTATTAACAAAAATACTAGCACAGGGAGCAGAGTATAATAGTTTTACAAATTAAATGAAATTAGTGCCAAAACCATACCTTCCAAGAGTAGTAAATATAATTTTGCCAGTTAATACGATCAAAGGCCTTTTCGGTATCAAGACACAATGCAGCTAGAGGAGATTGATGTTTTTTTTACCAAAAACAATACCATTAGAACGCATTCTAGCATTATCAGTAGCCAGTCTGCCCTTAACAAAACCAGATTGATCGGCGGTGACCAATAACGAAACAATAGTCTCATGACTAGATGCAAGGATTCTGGCAAATATTTTGCAATCATAATTAATTATTGAAATAGGACGATCATTTTTACAAAGGGAATGATCTTTATCTGGTTTGGGAATTAGAACAATCAGGGCTTTTAGAAAGGAACCAGTGGCCTTAGATTTTGCAAGAAAAGAGTTGAAAAGCTCAGGTAGTTTAGGACCAAAAATGGAGAAGGCAAAAAAAATTCAACAGAAAAGGCATCAGGACCAGGAGCCTTCGTTTTTTTTAAGGAACTAATGGCATTCATTATTTCCTGGCGTGTTATCTCAAGTTCTAATGATTCAAATTTATAAGGTAATGATGGGGGATTAGGTAGGCAACTAAAAAGGTGTACATATTTTGTTCTGAGGAGTTAGTGTTATCAGAGTACAATAACTGGTAATATTCTTGAAAAGTGTTAGAAATATCTACATCAGAAGATACTATTTTGTTGGTACGTTCATTTAGAATGGAACCAATATTTTGATGTTCAGATTTGATTTGTACAAAATTGGCCAACATCTTGCCCGCCTTGTTTTGACAGCCGTGAAATTTAGATTTAACTTTAAGGAGAATATTATTGGCATCAACGGTGGAAAGTTTATTAAGAGCAGGCCTGACTTTGATTAATTCATGCAGTACAGAAGAGGATTTAGAGGAAAAGTAAGTATGGCCTAATGTTTTGAGTTGTTGTAATAAAGTAGTATATGTGGTATGGCTGTTTTTTCCCCTCCTTGCTGCGTATGCTATAGTGAAGGCATGAAAAGAGGCCTTGAAGGCATCCCAAGTGTTAGGAACAGTTGTAACCGAAGGTTGATTGATTTAAAAAAAATAGTTAATAAAGCTAGTAGCTTCAGATAAAAAATTATTGTTGGAAAGGAGAGAGTTATTAAATTTCCATCGACCAGTTTTAGAATTGTTCAGAGGTAAGTCAAATGAAGACAAAACAGGAGCATGATCAGAAATAAAAATAGAGCCAATCTCTGAGGATTGGATGGAGGGAAGTAGAGGTGTACTAACCAAAATGTAATCAATTCTGGAACGAATATGGTGAACGTTGGAGAAAAAAGGGAATTCAAAAGAATCAGGATTACAAGTTTTCCAAACATCAAATAATGGATGAGTGGTAATGGCAGATTGGCATGCTTTGTGAGATTTGTTAGGATTAAGTTTACATATAGACTCTCTGTCTGTAAATGGATCTAACCACTGATTAAAATCTCCTACAACAATATTGTTAGGGTTTCAAGAGAGATTAAAAAAATCTGGTTTATTGGGACCATAATTAACTAAAAAGATTTCCCTATTATGAATGATAACCTTAGCTATTACCTATCGTCCATCACTATCACATTGAGTTGATAACATTTTTACATGCAACGGAATGGCAACAACACCTTTACAATTAATCGCAGGAGAATATATTACTTGTCCTACCCATTGTCATTTCAATTTCAGAGATTCTACTTCATTACAATGAGTTTCCTGCAAAAAAGAAACATGTGAGTTCAATCTGGACAAGTGAAAGAGTACCTTTTGTGTTTTGACAGGATGTCCCAGACCACGAACATTCCATGAGACAATGTTACACATATTTAGGGAGTGGAATGAGAGATACAGGAATACAGGTAATACATTGCATGGACACTGCTGAAAACAGAAAGACACCATGTATTCAATAAATATGGAACATATACTAAATGTAAACAAAAAAAAGAACATTCATGATACAGTACAAAAAAAGAGAGTAAAAGACAACTAGTAGGAGATGGAGAAAGAGTGATAGTAGGATAAAGACATAGATCAAGGAAAGAAATCCAGATCTAAGGTGAAGAGTAAAAAAGAAATGCATGGGACACAACAGCACCAAGAGCAAGAGGAACGGCAGAGGGAGAGCAACTAAGATATAATGGAGGAAACAGCCATATAGAAATGTCATAGACAATAGAGAGAGGTAGAAAGAATTATTAGAAGAATGTAAGAATAACAAGAATTAGTTAGAATAAGTTAGAAGCGCTTGGAAGGAGTATCCACAGAGTGTTGTGAGATACTTTGGAGAAAAGGTTTTAATTTGACAGGATCGTCAAATAAGCGTGTAACGCTTTCATGAGCAATTTTATATAAACAAGGATGCAAAATGCCATAACGGATTTATAATTTTCTCATTAGGGGACGAAGAGCAAGAAATTCTTTCCTTCTGGCATTGGTAGTATTGGAGAGATCTTGAGAGATATAAATGGCATGACCAGACCATATAAGATGACGTTTCACTTTTGCTGCCTTCAGCATACTAATGAGATCTGTAAATTCCAAAAATAACATTATAATTCCTCTGGGTCTGGTAGATTGAGGTTGGAAATGACCAAGAGTAAGTGCACATTGATTGTTCAATGGAGGATCATGTTGATGGTCCAAAAGCTCTGGCAGGAACTTCTTCAAGAAGATATGAAGGTCCTGAACTTCCATATTTTCTGGTAGACCATATTATCCGCAGGTTATTAATCTATTTTGAGTTTCAAGATCCTCAGTATGCTATTTGAGTCGTTGGATCTCTTGCTCTAAGATAAGAATCTTGGTAGTGGCATCATGTAAATCACAAATAGGGTGCTCCATGTCAAACAATTTTGCTTCCATAGTGATCAATCTATTCTCAATTTTTTGAACCTATTCATTAGTACCAGACAAGAAGGGTTTTAATCGCCTCAACTCATCAAGAATAGTATCAAGAACAGGGTTATGGGATGACAGAAAAGGAGAGCAGGGTCATTTATCACCCGCTTAGGTCTTGTACCAGAAAAGGACGGCTTAGTAGAAGCTAAATGATCACTGGCCATTGTTGCATGACGAAGAGGACGATGAATCCTCTTTGGTGACGGTCTGAGCCTTCCCATATACTGTGTGAACACCACTTAAAAGCATGCAGATGTGAAGAAAAAATATGCATAAGCTTTGAGACAGACCAACATCCAGAGCATAGAAAGCATTCACAAATACTTAAAAAGTCAGCAAGAGAAAAAGGTAGCAATGTTTATATATATAAAATGGCATTTATAAGGGAAAAGAGCCATTTAAATAATGAAAATGCCATTATAAGCTAAAATAGTGCTGTGAAAAGGACGAGGAGGAAAAAAAACAATATAATACATTGCCAGGCATTTAATTGTTGCAACACCAGTTCTCCTCAGTAGGGGCCCATTAAGACAAGAGCGGCAGGATTATTTAATGGCGGCCGCTTGCGTCTGAGGAGGCAAACTCCACGCTGCAGCTCCGGGCCAGGAGAACCTGCAGAAATGGTCACAGTAGCTCAAAATGCAGCTTTAACTGTAGAGGACATCCTGGGGATGAGCAGAGCACCAAAGCAGAACAGAAAGGCTGCTAACAAAGGAAAGAGCACCACATTAGAGCGGAGCTCAGCCGAACACCGCCATCTTCTCCGGCATGCAGACCACGGCCTACCCTTTAAATATTATGTACAGATGGTCTTAACAATCATTGTCGGAATGGCAACGTGATACAATTATCGGTGACGTGATTTAGGGCAAGGCTAATTGGAGATTTTGTCCTCTGGTACAAACAGAGCTCTGAACAAAGTGGCTGCCTTTATCCTCTCAGATTTGGTAGTCATATTTTTGTATATTTCTTCATGGAAGATGGGCCCCGCAAAGGGCGTTTATTGCCATCCACGTCCTGCATGTGTATGAGATATGAATCACCCGTGTGAGCATGGTATTTATTTGAGATCTGTATACCAGCTGTTACAGCCTGCTTAGAGGAAGCTCAAAGCAACCAAGAAAGAACCTGTTCGCATTTCTGTAGGACATGTACCCAAGGAGAATGTCCAACTCTTTAAAAACACCTACGGCTAGCAAAGCAGTCACTGTTATACCATATTAAGTGGTTGGACACTACACTGCCCGAGTTTCCTTCATCATGGTGTTAAAATAGAAGGCCCGGAAATTGTCTCGAAATGTAGAGCAATACACGAGCTGCAGACATGATACACAATTTCTTTCAGAAAAGACAGCCCTTTATAGTCTGAAGTTGTTCTTATCAGAATGGAGAATTTCCAGGCAGTCTGCAAAACAAACTCATTCTGTATCCTGTGCAGACATAGGCCTTCAGTGCAAGTGGACACACTAACTCAGAGCAGCTGGTCTTTCACCAAGGGATGTCCCCCGTTTAAAGCAGAGGGAATCTACAGGTTAAATATTGAGCACAAAAATACGAAATAACCATGGGTATTTAATCCCCAACTATCAGTCCCCTTGCTAATTTCTCACTTCCGAGGGGACCCTCAGGGTGCCCCACATGTCTGTCTGCTCCTACAGTTGCTGATGTCTCAGCTATTTTAATTCTGATAAGGGAGGAGGCAAAGTTATTAGGCTAAGCTTTGGGGTACTTGGAATCACCCCCCCCCCTCCCCTGAGCAGCATAAGCTACTTAATGTATACTTAGGTTGCTATAAGCATTGTTTTTCTCATGGCTTGGAATATATCATAATTCCAACTGCAAGATTCCTATTTAAATTCAAGCACAATGCATTGTATTGCATGACCCAGTGATACTTATATGGCAGACTTCCCGGAGCCCCCTCATCAGCCCCAGCTTGAGTCACTGCACTTCTACAGCTAATTCTAGTCATTTCCCGTTAGCGACCTCTGCCTGTCAAAGGCTGATGCTGTCTCATCTCCTTTGGCGACTCCTGACTAAGAGGCTGGTCAGCTGCCTTGCCGGGTGGCCTCAGGTCCTCACCCGTAAATGCTGGGCAAGCTCCCTATGTACACATATGGACACCAGGGCTTTAATATGGGAGGGGCAAAAAATAAAAAAGAACAAGAAGAACCCCTGGCTATGTTTGTTCCTGCGACAGGGGTGCATTGCCTTTATGGGTGGTAGAGGGAGTCGGCTAGAGACCATAGCAATGACTGTCACTTACTCAATCTGCAAGAGTATCCAGGAGTCCTCCAGACCTTTTTTTTTCCTGAGTGGAAAGAATAGGATTTGAAGCTGGCTATTATGCTCGCCCTCTTTCCAAGCTCACCAAGCCTTAAGAAACATACACAAAAGATCTGTAGTCTGCATTGACAGCCTCTATAGATTTACCAACCTGGCAGAGACAACTAAAGAAACTGGAATGCGTCATTACAGATAGTGTAAGTCGGGGGCGTGGTTTGGATGCAGATGCAGGCGGTGGTGTGAGCTCCACTCGAGAACACCACATTTATCCTGAAGGACTGATCCCTTGACCCCCCCAAGGCAGCAACTGGGGACGAGAAAGCGGAGGGGAGCTGGCCCGAGTGTTTCCGACTTCCAGAATGGAGAAACCTGGGATTGCGGAGGGGTTTCCTGGGCTGCACTGATTGTCGTCAGAGACCACAAAATGGTGGCCCTACTCTGACGGGAGGCTCCGAGGCTTCACTTCGGGAGCTGTGGATGGCTGTCTTGGGTTGTCCTGCGGGGCGCATCGTCACGGCAAGCGGAACGGTGCGGACGACAAAGAGAGGAGATCAACCCTGGCACATGGGACGATCCGCAACAGCTGAAGCCCCCGAGGCTGAACTAGAGGAGGATCGCTGGGCTGCACGACTGATACGGTGTCCGGCTACCGCAACCTGAGCTGAGGAGCGGATCGGCCATGGACTGGGGGCGATATTGGTGGTGACGCATGCTCAGCGGCACTAGTGCAGAGAACGGCCCGCGCCAGCAGGCGCTTCGGAGCTGGCGGTAACTGCGCCCACACCGCGGAGGACAGGAGGGCTCGGGCTGCGGATGAGTAGACCCTAGCCCCTCCTTGCGAACACACCAGCGCGTTGGTGACCATCGAGGCGGAGATTGCAGCCTGAGAGCATAACTGAGGGACGCATGTTGGTCGAACCTGTGCTGGTGAGTGAGGGGCAGCAGCAACTAGGATGGCGGAGGCGGCCGGATGGCCCTGGGGCGTCGCTAGCCGCGAACTGGAACGGGGACAGAGACTGGTAGCCTGGGCCTCTTGCCGACCGCCACAGGGAGGAGAAAGCGGATTGACCCCGAGCCATTAGGGGCGCGACCTAAAGAGGTGTGGGCGCACTGGGTGATCTGCAAATATAGATAGAGGGGAGGCCCATTCCCAGGTGGTTCTGAACGCATACCCATTGTGTGGACTTACGCTTGGAGTGTGCCTGAGGAATGGAAATCATCACTGAGGGCTGTGACAGAACTGCGGCGCACTGGCCTTGGACCACCGCGATACTTGGGAACTGATGTAGGCCCAAGTGTCGCCGCACTTTTGAGTTGCTGAGAGAGGTGCGGTCCTCCTGCTTAGGAGAACATTGGAGTAACCATTCCTGCTGCTTTTGACCTGCCGGGGCCTACGCAGATGGCGCAGTGAACTGGAGGTGCTGGCTGGTGCCTTTGATAGGGGCGGTACCAACGGGAGTCTTCTTGCCTGGGAACTGGGCCTCGTAACCACCTGATACATATCGTGTGATCCTGCGCTGTGGGCCCATTGTGCGAGCTCTGATGACAGACACCATGGGTAAGGCCCGAGGGAGGAAAGAAGAGGAGCACCAGCCCTCTGACACCGAGTCCCCACCCCAGGCTAAACAGGACACGCAAGAATTGACACAAGACCCTGGACTGCAGCAACAACTGGCTAAGATCCTGTCTGCCATCTGGACTCTCTTACTGCCCTGCAGCAGGTCATTGCACAGGTGGCGACGGGGCTTGGCCTTCTGCGGGCGGATCACTCTAAGCTATCGGACCGGGTGAAGTACGTAGAGGAAATAGTCCAAGAGGTTGCGCCTGCGCAGACTGCACTGGCTGCAACGATGGCAAGTGCTTTGGACCGGATCGCTGTGCTGGAGAAGCGCTCAGAGGATGCAGAAGGGAGAAACAGGCGGAACAACATTTGAGTGGTGGGTTTGCCCGAAAAAACTAAGGGATCAGACATGGTGCGATACCTGGGAGGACTGGCTGAAAACGGAGGTGGCCCTTGAGGGCTTATCTACCTTCTACACTCTTGAATGTACGCACCGTGTCCCTCCAAGACCTCCACAACAGGGACGTCCTCCCCGGCCGGTGGTGGCGCGACTGCTGCATTTTAGGGATAGGGACTTGTTTCTACAGAAGGCTTGTACAGATGGCCCCTTCCAGGTCGGCAATAGTAGGGTCACTCTGTTCTCGGATTATTCTTCCGAAACTCCGTGGCGCCGTGCCTCCTTCCAAGCAGTCAAGAAGGAACTGCGAGCGGAGGGGATCCAGTACTCCCTATTATTCCCGGCCAAACTGCGCATAATACTGGATGGGAAAACCTGCTTCCAAGACACGCCGGAGGATGCATGGATGAGGCTGGAATCCTATAGAGCTGGCAGGGACGGACCAGAGCGGGAAGCACGGGCGCTTGCTGAAGACTCGCAGCCCCGTAGATCACAGCGTAAAAGGTGCCTGCGGCGGGGATTGCGCAAACTATCAACCTTGGAAAAAGAATCGGAGCGCAGGGGAGCATTAGCAGCAGTATAGGCGATATCTGGAGACTTGCTGATAACTTCGCCGAGAGGCTCGGACCTGGAGAATGACAAGGACAACTCGGAGGCGGACTCTTCAGCATCGGATAGTGTGCATCTGCCGCTGGTCACACCGGGAAAGGCGGACGGACTACTGGATGAGTAGACTCTGTATTTTATGAGGAAGTGGGGTGTCTGCTCTGCTTAGATGTGGAAAAGTGAATGTTGTGGGCTCCCTATGATGCTCTCTGACAATGCAGTACAGCGGGACCCCGAGCTGGACTCGTTCCTGATGTAACAGTCTACCACTTAGGCAATTGATGAATGTGGAATTATGCTTGGGGGTGCTGGGTGGGTGTGTTTCTGGGGGGTTCCTGGGGCGGCAACTGGATGCTGCATTGAATAACTACAGGTTACTTGCTAGGCTCTATCCAGCCCCCACCGGATGGTCCCCAGTTAGTCAGCCTTAGCATAGATTGTGGCAATTGTTGGGCTGGTTTGGATGGGATTCACTATGTTAGTGCCTGTTCTTGGGGGGAGGACAATGTTGAGGGCGGGATGGGATTGGTGGGGGAAGGGTATGGTTTGAATGGGAGATGGTACCCGCCGGCGCGCCTAGGGGGGAATGGAAAGTTCCTGTGTTTTTTGCATCAATACTACGGGTCCATTATCTAATGTGAAATGTGTGACTTGGAATGTGCGGAGATTGCACTCCATGCAGCGTCGATATAAAGTCCACTCTTATTTAGTGCGCATGGGTGAGCAGATAGCTTTCCTACAAGAGACACACTTGACTAGAGCAGAGGGGTTGGCGCTGCAGCGCAGATGGCGGGGACAGCTTTATTATTACATCACTTATTCAGCCATCGCGCGAAGGTGTTGGTTTGAATTAGGGCCAGGGTCCCCTTTCAGGTGACTGATCATCTGGTGGATTCTGAGGGTCGCTATGTTGTTGTTAGAGGACGTCTTCATGGGCTGGGGGCGCATTTATCGCTGGCGACTAAGGAGAAGATTTGGAAAGGGGAATATGTGGAGATCCTGAAGCTCCTTCACAGGGAGCTAACGGCGAGGAAGGGTCAAAGGAGGAGGAACAGGAGTTGGCTCGGCGTCCCAAGGTGCCGTGACCATTGATAACTGGTCAGCAGCTTTTCTGATCTTCTCCAGCGTGTACTGCGAAAAGTACCCGGAGCCGGCGGTGGGGCTTTTGAAATATATGGATGTGGTCCGGCGGGCGCAGACAACGTATGGGGGTACGCATGGTCGCACTACGACGAGGAGTTTCACGTGCGTTTGGCGTCGGATCCAGAGGCGAACTGGGACGAGATTGCTTCGGATCTGTATCACCAAACTACGGGGGGGGCGAAGTTCCACAGGACGATATATACGGCCAGCGGCCTCCCGCTGACAACATCCCCCTTTTTGGCGCGCCCCACCCACGGGGGGGGGTGGGGCATGGAGATGGTACCACAAATATCACCTTGTTGGGACTTCAACAAAGACTTGTGTGGCAGGCAATATTGCCGTTTCCGGCATGAGTGCCTCAAATGCGCGAAGAGACATCCGGTGGTGCGCTGCTGGGGAGTCGGGGGTAGTACGCAGGGACAACTGCCCGCGGTGGCTGGAACACAGCCAGGGGGGAGGGGAGGCGGAAGGGGGGGTCAGGGGCTTTGGGAAAAGGCTTGTACGCCGGTTAAGTTGGAGCGGCTGGAGCCCTTCCTGGCGCCTTACCCGTGGGTAGGCGATGCGGACACGTTGCGGCTGGGTTTTCGGGAAGGATTCCGGCTGGGGTACGAGGGCCCGCGGATCGCCAGGTGGGCGGAGAATCTCAAGTCGGTGAATGCACACAAACCGGTGATACAGGAGAAATTGTTTAAGGAGGTACGAGAAGGGCGGATGGCAGGCCCCTTTGGAGAGGCACCAATTCGGGACTTGATCATATCACCTATCGGCATGGTGCCTAAGAAAGAGCCAGGTCAGTTTTGTTTGATACAGCACCTGTCGTGGCCGGAAGGGTCGTCAGTGAATGACCACATCTCGGCGTAACTGACGTCGGTGTCTTACTCATCAGTGGATGTGTCGCGGAGGTTGGTGGCGGCGGTGGGGGCGGCTGCCATCATGGCAAAATGCGATATCAAGTCGGCGTTCAGGCTGCTGCCAGTACACCAGGGGGATCACCAGTTGTTGATGGTGCCCCCGGAGGACTGGGAATGGGACGCCACCATGTCATTGGATGCGGCGGGGGTGGGCACTTCGGGCTGTACTGGGGGGGTAGGTCGTGTGTAGAGCAATGGCCACAGCATTGTCAAGGTGGGGGCGGAGTATTGCCTTTTTGGAGCTTTTTCCACTGGTGGTGGCGGTTTCCGTCTGGGCGCAGGAGTTGGCGCACAAGCGGGTACTGTTCAAGGTGGACAATATGTCAGTGGTGAATAGGCAGTTGGCCAGGGACCCACAGGTGTAGAAATTGATGAGAGTTTTTGTGATGCGCTGTTTGGAGCATGACATTTTGTTTCAAGCTCGGCATGTACCAGGGGTGGACAATGACATTGTGGATGCTTTGTCTCGTTCACAGTGGCAGAGGTTCCATGGGCTAGCCACTGAGGCGGACGACTGCAAGATGCCGGTGCCAGTGAAATTGTGGGCGGTAGGAGAAACCGGGTCATACAGCTGGTAAGAGCGTCAGTGGCCGCATCTCCATGGACGGCATATGAGCAGGCCTGGGGTGAGTTTTTGCAGGGAGGAGCCATGCGACAGAGGGATTGATTGCGACGGGAGGAGCAAGTGGTACAATTTATGCTGGGCATGATGGATAAAGGTTTGCCGACGGTGACAATCATCAGGAAATTGTCGGCGGTGGCTTTCATGGGGAAGTTGTGGTGGGGATATGCACCGTCCGCGGGTGGACTGGGGACGTTTCTTTTTGAGGGATGGGCAAGGGAGAAAGGGGCCAAGGTCAGTCAGCGCCGACCCATTACCGAGGGCATGCTTGCGGGAATGTTACAGACATTGCTGGTGGTTTGTCGTGACCGGGGTGAGACCGTATTGTTTTCCACGCTCATGTCGTGGATGTATTTTGGAGCTTTCAGAGTTTCGGAGCTGGTGGGGCTTAAGGGTAGGCCTGGGATTCTCTGGGGGGAGGTGGACCTGAGGGCGAGGGAGGTGGTGGCGTGTCTGAGGCGTTCGAAAACAGACCAGCGGGGTGTTGGAACATGGGCAGTGATGGGGCCGGTGGAGGCACAGGCGGTTTGCCCGGCTGCGTGGGGACGGCGGTTGGTGTCTGAACCGCGGGTTCGTTCGGGGGAAGTATTTGGCCGGATGGACATGGGAACGGTGACGGCGGCTCAGTTGTTGTGGGTCAGGGGCACGCCCTAAGAGTCATGGGTGAGGACCCGGCGGCTTTTGGGACACATTCGTTCCGGATCGGAGCGGTGACGGAGGTGGCGAGGCACGGTTGGGGGAGGGAGGCCCTCATGCGTTTAGGGTGTTGGCGGTCGGATTGCTACAAGAAGTATGTCAGGCTGAGTGGGGTTGGGGAAGAAAAATAACCGGCATGTTTTTCCGCTCTCTTACATATGTGTCTTTGCAGGTGCCGTGGCGGGCCGTCTGCGGCAGTCATGGAGATTTTCATAATAGGACATTCTTTTGTGAAGCGTGCGGAGAGGGCTGAGTGGGAGAAGCAATGGAATTAGAACTTGGAGTTGGACCCGAGGTTGTTTCACTGCCAATGGCAAGGAAAAGGGGGCACGAGGTGGCATGAACTGTTGCCGGCATAGGACAAGGTTGTGAAAGGGGGGGTATGCCCAGATGGGGTCGTTATCCATTTGGGGGAAAATGACTTGGTTCAGTGCAAAAGGATTGCCCTAGTGAAACAGATGAAGAGGGATTTATTGGAGCTACGGCACAAGTGGTCAGGTTGAGTGTCCTCCTGTGGCATTTGGTATCGTTACTGCTCTGCTGTTGCTAGTCTGCCTAATTATTGCTGCCGCTGTGTGCCTGGCTACCGCTCTGACAAGTCTGCATTTCTGTTTAAAAATCGCCGCTTTTCTGTATTTAGCGCGTTTCCGCTGTGCTTGGTATCGTCACTGCTCTGCTGTTGCTAGTCTGCCTAATTATTGCTGCCGCTGTGTGCCTGATTGCCGCTCTGACAAGTCTGCATTTTTGTTTTTAAAATCGCCGCTTTTCTGTATTCAGCGCGTTTCCGCTGTGCTCCCCCCTCCGCCTCCATTTTGTGTATGTTGTTGTTGTGGTCATCTATAGCCCGCCCCGCCTCCCAGCTGAGACGCCCTCCCACTGACCAGAACAGCGCTCCACCACCGGAAAGCGCCGTGACTCGCTCCTCTCCCTTGGGCTGAGTGGTCGCTCCCCAGTGTCCTCCTGTGGCATTTGGTATCGTTACTGCTCTGCTGTTGCTAGTCTGCCTAATTATTCCTGCCGCTGTGTGCCTGGCTACCGCTCTGACAAGTCTGCATTTCTGTTTAAAAATCGCCGCTTTTCTATATTTAGCGCGTTTCCGCTGTGCTTGGTATCGTCACTGCTCTGCTGTTGCTAGTCTGCCTAATTATTGCTGCCGCTGTGTGCCTGATTGCCGCTCTGACAAGTCTGCATTTTTGTTTTTAAAATCGCCGCTTTTCTGTATTCAGCGCGTTTCCGCTGTGCTCCCCCCTCCGCCTCTATTTTGTGTATGTTGTTGTTGTGGTCATCTATAGCCCGCCCCGCCTCCCAGCTGAGACGCCCTCGCCCCTCCCCCTCCACTATCCATTTATGACAGTTGTTCCCGCGTGCAGCGTTCACGCGCAGCGACCGCGCCCAAACCGCGCCGAAGGTGCGCCAAAGGTAAGCCCGTCTACGCCCGTCCGCGCCTGGACCGCGCCCAACGCCAGTCCCCCTGCCCCTCGCGCTGCCCAGCCCTCCCGCATTACCTACGATGCCGTCACCCTCCTAGCCCTTAACCCCGGTCGCGCCCCCAACTGCGTCCAAGCCGCTCCTGGACACACCCATGGACCTTTCTCTTGCTACTCCTGCAAATACATCGGCACCGACAACATCTCCGCTACGACCACACCACAGATTCCCGACCCCAACCACCTACAATGCATCCTTCTCAACACCCGATCGGTCCACAGGCACGCCATTGACCTATGGAATCTACTAGACACCATCTCTCCAGACTTCGCCTTCCTAACAGAAACATGGATGAACGCTTCCTCCGCCCCAGACATCACCATTGCCATCCCAGAAGACTATAAGATCACACGCAAGGACCGTACCGGCCACACAGGAGGAGGAATCGCTATCGCCCATAAAAAATCTATCCGCATCTCAACCAGCTCCGACGCCAACCTCGCCAACTCCGAACACCTTCACTTCCAGATTCACATCGACCCCAAGACCACACTCAGAGGCACCCTCCTCTACAGACCACCAGGACCCCGCGCATAATACAGTGAAGACATCACGGACTTCATCACTCCACACGCGCTCCCCTCCAAAGAGTACATCCTTCTGGGAGACCTCAACTTTCATCTTGAAAAGAACAACGACCGCAACACCACCACCCTCTTGGACAACCTCGCCAACCTCGGACTTAAACAACTGGTCACTTCCCCCACCCACATCGCAGGCCACACACTCGACCCCATCTTCTCCTCCAGCAAACATGTCTCCTTCAGCCATACTACGGATCTCCTCTGGACTGACCACAGCTGCATTCACTTCACCTACAACAAGCCGAAACCCATCAACCACCTCCAACCAACTCTGCAAAGAAACTGGAACAAAATCACCATCGACCAGATCTCCTCATCGCTCCTTCTAAACACCCCTGCCCACTCTTCTAACCCAGACCAAGCCGCCGCCAACTTCACCCTATGGCTATCCAACACCGCCGACACCTTAGCACCACTAAAAAAACGTCAAAGCAAACCTGGCAGCAAGAAGGCCTCATGGTTCAACGATGATCTTAAGAAGTCCAAGAAACTCTGCCGCTCCCTTGAAAAGGCCTGGAAAAAAGACCCAACCACCAGCACCAAGGACGCCTTCAAAAACGCCACCCGCATACACCACCAACTAATCCGAAAGGCCAAGAAAACAGCATTCAAGGATCGACTAGACAACAACACCCACAACAGCAAGGAACTTTTCAACATCGTCAAGGAATTTACCAATCCCTCAGCCAACTCCAACGACATCACCCCCTCTCAAGCCCTCTGCGACTCCCTAGCCTCATTCTTCCACAACAAAATTGCAGACATCCACAACAGCTTCGACAACCAACCCGGAGACCAACCCACCCAACCATATGATGAACATTCTCCCCCCCTGAACACCCTTAACGACTGGAACCCAATCTCCACTGAGGACACCATCCGCCTGATGAACTCCATCCACTCAGGATCCCCCACAGACCCATGTCCTCACCACATCTTCAACAAAGCAGACTCCATCATAGCACCACACCTCCGAGACGTCATCAACTGCTCCTTCAACTCCTCCACCTTCCCGGAAAGCTGGAAACACGCCGAACTCACCGCCCTTCTGAAAAAACCCACAGCGGACCCCACCGAACTAAAAAATTACCGCCCCATATCACTCCTCCCTTTCCCGGCCAAAGTCATCGAGAAAGCCGTCAACAACCAGCTCGCCGCTTTCCTCGAAGCCAACAAATCCCTCGACTCCTCACAATCTGGCTTCCGAGCAAAACACAGCACTGAGACCGCCCTCATCGCAGCAACAGACGACATTCGAACTCTACTGGACAATGGAGACACAGTCGCCCTCATCCTCCTCGACCTCTCCGCAGCCTTTGACACAGTCTGCCATAGCACCCTTCTACAACGCCTCAGAAACATCGGAATACAAGGAAAAGCACTTGAATGGATCACCTCGTTCCTCACCGGAAGAACCCAGAAAGTCCGCCTTCCACCATTCAAGTCCGAGGCCTCTGAAGTCATCTGTGGAGTACCACAAGGATCCTCACTCAGTCCCACCCTCTTCAACGTATACATGAGCCCCCTCGCGGCCATCGCACGCCAACACAACCTCAACATCATCTCTTACGCGGATGACACTCAACTGATCCTTTCTCTCACCAATGACCCCAACACCGCCAAAACTAACCTACACGAAGGAATGAAAGAAGTTGCCGAATGGATGAAACACAGCCGTCTGAAACTGAATTCAGATAAAACTGAAGTCCTCATCTTAGGTACATCCCCCTCTGCATGGGACGACTCTTGGTGGCCGGAAGCCCTTGGAAAAGCACCCATCCCGACAGACCACGCACGGAACCTAGGCGTTATCCTGGATTCTTCACTTTCAATGAACAGACAAGTCAGCGCCGTATCCTCATCCTGCTTCAACATTCTTCGCATGCTCAAAAAAACATTTCGTTGGATCCCCACCGAGACCAGAAAAACAGTCACCCATGCTCTGGTCACGAGCCGACTGGACTACGGAAACACCCTCTACGCAGGAACTACCGCTAAACTCCAGAAGAAACTCCAACGAATCCAAAACGCCTCAGCCAGGATCATATTAGACATCCCGCGTAACGAACACATCTCTGGTCACCTGAGAGACCTCCACTGGCTACCCGTCAATAAGAGGATCACTTTCCGACTGCTAACCCACGCACACAAATCACTCTACAACATCGGACCAGAATGCCTCAACTCACGACTGTCCTTCTACACCCCCTCCCGCCAACTGCGTTCTTCCAACCAAGCCCTCGCCACTGTACCTCGCATCAACAAGACAACCATGGGAGGCAGATCCTTCTCATACCTGGCTGCTAAAACATGGAACTCACTCCCCACTTACCTTCGCCTTACCCAGAACCACCTAGCATTCAGAAAGCAACTTAAAACGTGGATATTTGACAAATAATCCTCTTCCCCTCCCTAAGCGCCTTGAGACCCTCTGGGTATGTAGTGCGCTATATAAATTCTCTGACTTGACTTGACTTGACTTGACTTGACTTGACTTTGGTTCGAGTTGGTTCCACTGAGGTTTGGGGAGGGGCGGAGAGGCCGGGAGCCATAGATAAGACACATAGGAAAATCAATAGGGAAATGAAGAGGTTTTGTGAAAAGGAGAGGATGAGTACGATGGAACATCCGGAGTTGAGGTACGGGGCAGTGTAATTCTTTAGGGAGGACGGGGTTCACCTTTCCATGTATGGGGTGGAACTTTACATTGTGCAGTTGAAAGAGGCACTTGATAGAGCACTCGGGTGCGCAGGTATCCAAGAGTTCAGGCGTCCTATGGGGAGGGTCGAAAGCCGGCAGCTGACTTTCGAGTGGCAGTTTTTCCTAAGGACTGGGAGAAGTTAGGAGGTCTGCTTTTGCTGGGAGGGGGGATAAGTGCAGCAGGTTATTTAGTTAGGTAGAGAGGCAAGTTGAATTTGGCTAATTGGTCATGTTTTGTTGTTTGGGGGAACATGTTTAGGGGAGGGGGTGGGAGGTTCTGTTAGAAACATGTTATTTAGCGTGGCGTAGTTTTGTACGGCACAGGACAAGGGATATTTTGTGAGCTGCACCTGCTTCCAATAAAGCGGCCTTTGTCACACCTTCGATTGAGTCCTTGTCTGTGTTGTCTCCCCCCCTCCCTGGTGGGACCCAAGAGGGCATTGGGAGGGGCGGCCGACTGGAGGGAGGCCTGTTCCTCCCGGAGGTTTTAGGGGCCCAGAGGGGGGAGTAGCCAGCGCCGTAAGTGGGCTGGTTTTGGGCTGTCTTACTTTCCTTGGGCTGTTTGGGCTTGGAATTGGGCTATGTTTGGGCTGCTGGGGATAAAACCGGCCATCTTAGGTCACTGACCTAATGGGGTGCTCCACGTCGTATAATTTGTTCGAGCGTTTCAGTTCCTTTCTGCAGTGGGCTTTTTCCTGGCACACAGGCTCACGCACGGTGACGCACTATCTGGATGACTTCTTCTTGGTGGAAAGGCCCGGTTTGACAGACTGCCAGCAGCAGCTGGACGTTTTTTCCGAATTCATGGGCTACCTGGGTTTGCCCTTGGCGCCAGAGAAGACGCACGGTCCCAGTACAGTGCTGTCATTCTTGGGGATTGAGCTCGACTTGGTTGCCATGGAAGCACGCCTGCCGGAGGAGAAGGGGGTGAAGATGTTGGCCTTGGTGGATAGCATGTTGGTCAAGCGGAAAGTTACGGTGCGTGGAGTCGAGGTGCCACTGAGACATTTGAACTTCGCATGGCGCATTGTGCGGATGGGGCATACCTTTAGCAGATGGCTGGGGCTTGCGCTGAGCGGTTTGACCCTGCCCCATCACCACGTGCGCTTGTCGGCGGGGACGAAGGAGGACCTGCGTATGTGGCAGGCTTTCTTGCAGAGTTTCAATGGCGTGCCCATGGCGCCCTGGAGGACTGGGAATGGGACGTCACCATGTCATCGGATGCGGCGGGGGTGGGCACTTCGGGCTGTACTGGGGGGGTAGGTGGTGTGCAGAGCAATGGCCACAGCGTTGTCAAGGCGGGGGCGGAGTATTGCCTTTTTGGAGCTTTTCCCGCTGGTGGTGGCGGTTTCCGTCTGGGCGCAGGAGTTGGAGCACAAGCGGGTGCTGTTCAAGGTGGACAATATGTCAGTGGTGCAGGTGGTGAATAGGCAGTTGGCCAGGGACCCACAGGTGTTGAAATTGATGAGAGATTTTGAGATGCGCTGTTTGGACCATGACATTTTGTTTCAAGCTCGGCATGTACCAGGGGTGGACAATGACATTGCGGATGCTTTGTCTCGTTCACAGTGGCAGAGGTTCCATGGGCTAGCCACTGAGGCGGACGACTGCAAGACGCCGCTGCCAGTGGAATTGTGGGCGGAAGGAGAAACCGGGTCGTACAGCTGGTAAGAGCATCAGTGGCCGCATCTCCATGGACGGCATATGAGCAGGCCTGGGGTGAGTTTTTGCAGGGAGGAGCCATGCGACAGAGGGATTGATTGCGACGGGAGGAGCAAGTGGTACGATTTATGCTGGGCATGATGGTTAAAGGTTTGTCGAAGGTGACAATCATGGGGAAATTGTCGGCGGTGGCTTTCATGGAGAAGTTGTGGTGGGGATACGCACCATCCGCGGGGGAACTGGGGACGTGTCTTTTGGAGGGATGGGCAAGGGAGAAAGGGACCAAGGTCAGTGAGCGCCGGCCCATTACAGAGGGCAGGCTTGCGGGAATGTTACAGACGTTGCTGGTGGTTTGTCGTGACCGGGGTGAGACCGTATTGTTTTCCACGCTCATGTCGTGGATGTATTTTGGAGCTTTCAGAGTTTCGGAGC
Source organism: Lissotriton vulgaris (assembly GCF_964263255.1). Classification (NCBI taxonomy): domain Eukaryota; kingdom Metazoa; phylum Chordata; class Amphibia; order Caudata; family Salamandridae; genus Lissotriton; species Lissotriton vulgaris. Next base: position 1,033,776,721 of record NC_141689.1, read on the forward strand.
TGGTGGGGCTTAAGGGTAGGCCTGGGATTCTTCGGGGGGAGGTGGACCTGAGGGCGAGGGAGGTGGTGGCGTGTCTGAGGCGTTCGAAAATAGACCAGCGGGGTGTTGGAACATGGGCAGTGATGGGGCCGGTGGAGGCACAGGCGGTTTGCCCGGCTGCGTGGGGACGGCGGTTGGTGTCTGAACGGCGGGTTCGTTCGGGGGAAGTATTTGGCCGGATGGTCAAGGGAAAGGTGACGGCGGCTCAGTTGTTGTGGGTCCTGCGGCACGCCCTACGAGTCATGGGTGAGGACCCGGCGGCTTTTGGGACACACTCGTTCTGGATCGGAGCGGTGACGGAGGCGGCGAGGCACGGTTGGGGGAGGGAGGCCCTCATGCGTTTAGGGTGTTGGCGGTCGGATTGCTTCAAGAAGTATGTCTGGCTGAGTGGGGTTGGGGAGGATCAATAACCGGCATGTTTTTCCGCTCTCTTACATATGTGTCTTTGCAGGTGCCGTGGCGGGGCCGTCTGCGGCAGTCATGGAGATTTTCATAATAGGACATTCTTTTGTGAAGCTTGCGGAGAGGGCTGAGTGGGAGAAGCAACGGAATTAGAACTTGGAGTTGGCCCCGAGGTTGTTTCACTGCCAATGGCAAGGAAAAGGGGGCATGAGGTGGCATGAACTGTTGCCGGCATAGGACAAGGTTGTGAAAAGGGGGGTATGCCCATATGGGGTCGTTATCCATTTGGGGGAAAATGGCTTGGTTCAGTGCAAGGGGATTGCCCTAGTGAAACAGATGAAGAGGGATTTATTGGAGATACGGCACAAGTGGTCAGGTTGCCATGTGATTTGGTTTGAGTTGGTTCCACTGAGGTTTTGGGGAGGGGCGGAGAGGCCGGGAGCCATAGATAAGACACATAGGAAAATCAATAGGGAAATGAAGGCATTTTCTGAAAAGGAGAGGATGAGTACGGTGGAACATCTGGAGTTGAGGTACGGGGCAGTGTATTTCTTTAGGGAGGACGGGGTTCACCTTTCCAGGTATGGGATGGAACTTTACATTGTGCAGTTGAAAGAGGCACTTGATATAGCATTCGGGGTGCGCAGGTATCCAAGAGTTCAGGCGTCCTATGGGGAGGGACGAAAGCCGGCAGCCGACTTTCGAGTGGCAGTTTTTCCTAAGGACTGGGAGAAGTTAGGAGGTCTGCTTTTGCTGGGAGGGGGGATAAGTGCAGCAGGTTATTTAGTTAGGTAGAGAGGCAAGTTGAATTTGGCTAATTGGTCATGTTTTGTTGTTTGGGGGAACATGTTTAGGGGAGGTTCTGTTAGAAACATGTTATTTAGCGTGTCGTAGTTTTGTACGGCACAGGCCAAGGGATATTTTGTGAAGTGCACCTGCTTCCAATAAAGCGGCCTTTGTCACACCTTAAATTGAGTCTGTGTCTGTGTTATCTCCCCCCCTCCCTGGTGGGACCCAAGAGGGCTTTGGGAGGGGCGGCCGACTGGAGGGAGGCCTGTTCCTCCCGGAGGTTTTAGGGGCCCAGGGGGGGAGGGAGTAGCCAGCGCCGTAAGTGGGCTGGTTTTGGGCTGTCTTACTTTCCCTTGGGCTGTTTGGGCTTGGAATTGGGCTATGTTTGGGCTGCTGGGGATAAAACCGGCCATCTTAGGTCACTGACCACCATTTCGGTGGCAGTGACACAGCAGCCAGCGAGGGGACTGTGGGGGCTTTGCATTATTTTTCCAACCGGTCACCCTTTGTTTGTGTCAGGTAGGGGGTTTTATGGTAAGGTTGAAGTGGAAGGGTGGGGCTTGTGTGTGTGTGCAGGCGGACTTTTTTTTGGGAGCTGGTGCATCGCAGGGTTTGGCTGTATGGGGTCTTGTCGCTGGAGCAGGTGCTGGTGTGTTATTCGATCGTCAGGGGGCATTTTTTCCTAAGGACTGCGAGAAGTTAGGAGGACTGCTTTTGCCGGGTGGGGGGATAAGTGCAACAGGTTATTTATTTAGGTAGAGAGGCAAGTTGACTTTGGCTAATTGGTCATGTTTTGTTGTTTGGGGTGAACATGTTTAGGGGAGGGGGTGTGGGGTTCTGTTAGAAACATGTTATTTAGCGAGGCGTAGTTTTGTACGGCACAGGCCAAGGGATATTTTGTGAGGTGCACCTGCTTCCAATAAAGAGGCCTTTTGTCACACCTTAAATTGAGTCCGTGTCGGTGTTGTCTCCCCCCTCCCTGGTGGGCCCCAAGCTCCATACTGCCCTCATTCTGTTTAGTTGTAACTTTAAAGCCCTTGCTCGGTGTATGCTAAGAGTTTGTTTTGTCAGACTGTTCAACTGCATGCAATGTAGCAACATCGTGTGCTTTCTTCCTTTCACCACTAGATGTCCCTGTGGGGTAACATTTTGCAGACTGTGACCACAGGCTACAAAGTACCATAATTAAGTGCCTGAAAACCAGTGTTGAATATGAACGTATGTAATGTAACTAGAGCTCATGTTAGGTGCTCACCTACAAGCAGATCACCTTCGTCGCACCAGCTCCGATCGGAGCACAATAGCTCATCTTTTCTGGCTACGGGCAACTAGGAAATGAAAAGGGGCAGAGTTAAAGGCGCAGCGGAACATGAAGATTGTTAAAGGGGCAGGCACCAGCGATTCGGAGGAGTCGGACAAGCACTAGCAGGAAACAAAGGCAAGAAAAGTGGGAGGGGCTTGGGGGACGGGGAAATACTCTCACTTTAAATTCAGAGAAAGAAAATGACTTTGTGTATGGCATTTGATCTCCATCTTTGAATGCACAGCACATATAAGGAGATAACAAGATTACAGCCCTGTTTACTTAAACAAAAGTCGGAGCACAAGGCAAACAGTAACACGAGCAGGGAAACATCGATATGGTCAAATATTCTTAGAAAAAGGGAAAAGTAGTCCCTAAACAGATGTTACAATGAGGCAAGTGGAAGGGTGCAAGTGGAAGGGTACAAGTACTGGGGTACGGCTAAGTGGATTGAAAAGGAGGGACAAATAGGAAAGATTGACCACTAGCAAGCAAGGATTTTTAAAGGACACTGACCAATGGAAAGCAGTAAGCTCACAGAGAAATATACACTACTGTATATGAAGTATATGCTAAAGTAAATACAAGAGGTCTTGAAAGCTCGACCCTAAAATGGGGAGAGGCGAGAGTTTAGTGTTAGTCTCTGTGTCTCTAATAAAATCTTGTCTCTCCTCTCATAATATTCAGAGAATCGCCATTTCATTACAAGACTTGAGGCTACCGTTATGCACGTTGAAAGCCCTTCAACACCACACTTGCTATATGCTCGATTTGCCTAAAGAAGTGTTTCAAAAATGTACTTGAATTAGTCCAATCAGCTGCTTTCAGGATCTCTTCCAATCTCTCACCAGACCAATAAGCATCACTAGCGCTAGCACCTCTTATTCAATGTGCTTTAAATCTGTCCGCCCTTATGCCTGCTTGTTCCATTACAGATTTAACCCATCTAGAAATGTTAGCAGTACTCACTGCGCCATAAGGCTTAACACACGATAACAGCAAATGATTTTCACCATCTTTCCTTAACTCCAGAACCCTGCTCTCATACGCCATCAAACATTCATTTACACATAATTACCCCCAGGTCCCTCCGTCCTCGACACCTTCATAATAAACAAGTGGAGATGTCCATCTCCCGACAGTCAAAAACAACAAGAGGCATGCTGGGACACTAATACTGCCCCTCCCCCCGGGAGTACATAAGCAGTACTAACCCAGCAGACCTCCTGTTCTTTTTTTCTGTCTGTCGACAGAATGGATGGTGTGCTGGTGCTGCTCCTGCTGGGCTTGAGTGGCTTCTATTCTTCCCCCCCCCCGCCCTGCTGCCTGGCTGTTTGGGCGCGGGGTTCCCTGGACTGCCTCCTGGCCTGCCGGGCTTGCTGGGAGTCAGTCTGTCTTGGAGCCGGTGTTTCTGCTGTGCACTTCGTGCACCTACCAGTCCTTTGCGGCTGGGGCTGGAGTTCCCGGGAAGTTGCTTCCGGGTCGAGGGCTCAGCTCCCCGAGCCTGGCCGGGGAGGCGTGCCTCGCTGGATGTGCTCCTGCCGGTTTCCTGGTTTCCTGGCTGTTGGAGTGGGGGCCTTGTTCCTGGGGTTGGCCCCCACTCTGGGTGAGTCCCGCTTGCGGAGTTTTTTGTTACTCTTGCTGCTTCTTGGCGCCCTGTTACAAAATGCTGGTGCTGCCCGGTCCCGGGGACGGCGGCTCCGGCCGCTTTTGCACTCCGTGCTCGTTGAGGGGCAGGGTCTGGCCGCCGATTACTTTACTGGTTCCCCACTGACTGTTGGGGTTTGGGACTTGCACAGGACACGAGCGCCGCCCGGGTCCGGGCGTCTGCCGCGCTCCTGGTTCTGTTTGCCTTGCCGGTGTGGTGTGTGCATTGTTTGGCATGCTTATGCCTGCTGTGTCCGTGTTTTCTCTCCCTTTGCAGGTTCCTTGCTCCCCTGGCTGCGGAGCAGCGGCGCCACGGATCTTCCCGGCGGTTCGAGGGGCTGCTGCAGGACAGAGTTCGGTGGTTGGTGTAACTCTGTCGTCTTGTTGCCGTTTGCTGGTCATTCACGGTGACGCGCCATGATTGTGGGGAGGGGTGAGCCAGATATTCTTTGGGTTTATGTCATGGGGCCACATGGGATGCTTTCTGTGTACCTTTGTGTTGGGTATCCATATGCATCTGTTATTTCTACGCCCTGTTGCCCCGCTGCTGGTGTGGCCATACGGTGGCTGCTTGCTAGTGTTTTTTGCCCTTGCACTGCTGTGGTCTCGTGCACTGGGGTTCCGTTTTTCTTCCCTGCTTTGTCACGGGAGGACGGTGGTGTTTGTGCAGTTTTTTCCACAGGGTTGCGGTGGGGGCCTTGTTGGGCTGAATGGCCCCCGCTCTGGCTGTTTTCTTCCCCTTTTTTTTCTGCTAGGGGATCCTGCTGCCCTGCTGGTGTCTGGCCTGCTGTAGTGGCGGGCGGCCCTTCTTCCCTTCTTCCTTTGGGGTGTCTGCTGCTGCCTTTGGGTGCCCCGCGCTGCTTCCTTCCTGTGGGGGCTTGATGGGGGGTGCGTTTGTGTGCCTTTGGTCGCTCTGCTGTCCTAGTGTTCGGCCTGCCCTTGCTGCTGTGTCTTTGCTTCGTTCTGTTTTTGGCCTGGGTTGCTCTGTCTGTTGAGCGTCTGCCTTTTGATCTGAGGGTCCTGGTTCTGGTCCCTGTTCTGGCACCGCGTGTCCGACCCTCCATGTGCCTTTTTGGTGCTCGCTTCGGCAGCACGTATACTTACATTGGAACGATACAGAGGTGGTTAGCATGACCCCTGCGCAGGGATGACACGCACATTTGTGTTGCGTTCCATGGAGTTTCTTATGCTCTTGTTGTGCCGTCTTGTCCGGACGGGCTCCCTGCTCCTTCCTGTGACATGCATGGTTGTGCTGTTGGTGGGTGCTACTGGGTTGGTTCTGCTGGTCGCAATCCCTGTCGCACGTGTCTGGTGCCCTCTCTGTCCCTTTTTGGCCCTGGCCTTTCCACGCTCGGCCTGTTGGGTTTCGGGGGTTGGCGTCCCTGGGATGCCGTTCTTTTTTGACGGGCTACGGGTGGGTTTTGTGGCTGTTGGTCTCGGGCACTGGGGTGCCGTGTTCCTTTCCCTGTCCCTCACCTGTCTGTAGGTGTTATGGGTTGGCTTTGGCTGCTCGTGCTCCTGCGCCCTTCCCTGATCGGTGATGCTTTTTCCATGTGCCGGTGCGGGCCTTGTTTTGCTGTTGGTCCCCGCTCTGGCTGTTTCACCCCATTTCTCTTCATGGGCTGGTCCTGGTTGTGGGAGCTGGCTGCCCTGGCTTTGCCGTGTTCAGGCCTCTTGTTCGCCTGGGGGTGCCGTGGTTTGTGCGGGGACCTCCTCCTTGGGGTGCGTGCGTTCGGCGCTATGCTTCGTCCCCTCTTCTTTTTTGGCTGGTCTTCCTGCTGCTTCCAATGCCCACGCTGCTTGCTTCCTGTGGGTGCTCGGTGGGAGTTGTTCTGTGTACTTTGTTGCCCCCCGCGCGGTGGTCTGGTGGGTGCTGGTTGGCCTTGCCCTCTGCTGATCGTCTGTTTGGGGGTGGCTTCTTCGGCGTCCTTCTCTGTGGGTGGCCTTCTCTCCTCGGAGGGCGGGCTGTGGTGGCCTTGCTCCGGTGGCGTGCCCTGGCTCTTCACCTCCGCTTCCTGGCTTCTTTCAGCTTGGTCGGCTGCGCCTGGTTCCTGTCCTTGGTTGCTTGCCGGTGTCGTGCCACGGGGGTCTCTCGGGTGCTTTGTCGCCTCTGTCTGCGCTTGGGTGGCTTGTGCTGCCTTGGGTGCGACTGTTCTGTTTCAGCCCTGCCTGCTCCTGTACGCGTCTGTTCCCTGCTTGGTGCCTGTTTGTGGCGGCTGCCTGGGGCTTCCTGTTGGTGTGGGCTTCCCTTGCTCCAGCTTGGGGCTTCTGGTGTTGTCCGGGGGCTTTTCTATGTGCCTGGCTTGGCTGCTTCGGCGTTGGCTAACCCGGGGCTGGCCTTTGGCTGTCTGCCCATCCGTTTTCTGTCGGGGTGCCTGCCTGGTTTGTTCCCGGCTGGGGCCTCCGGGGCTGCTGCGGGTTCCTGTCTTGCCTCCTGTTCACCGGGTTGGTGTGCTGTCCTCGTGCTCCGCTGTCTGCTCTGTGTTGGGCTTGGTCGGGCCGGGTTGGTCCCTGCCTGGCCTTCTGGGGCTGCTGGGGGCTGTTGTCTTCCGGGTCCGTCTCCTGTTTGGGGGTGTTTGCTCCCTGGGTTGTTCAGGTCTCGTCTGGTTCCCTTGGTGGGTGCCTGGCTGTGGTTTCTGCTGCTGCTACCCGCTCCTGCTTGTGGTGCTCCTTTTTGGGCTCTGCTTCCCTGCTGGTGCCCCTTTGGGCCCTGGCGGGGTGTTCTGCGTTGGGGCCGCTTCCTGGTGGTTCCGTCTGGGCCTTCTCCTGCTGTTGGTTCTCTTCCTGGGCTTGTTTACCAGTGTTGTGGGACTGTTCTGTGGCTTCGGTTCTGCCGGCTTCTTGCTGGCTGGGGGTTGTTGCCGGCCTTTTCCGGGTTCTTCCTGGTTCTGTGGTCCTGGCTCGCTCCTTCCTCCCTTGCTTTACCGGGCTTTGTTCCCTGTGTGGGTCTGTTTGGCTGCCCCTCCCTCTCTGGTTGGGGTGCTCGTGCCTCTGCGGGTTCCTCCCTCCGGGCTGCGGGTTGTCTGTGGTTTCCTGCTGCCTGGTCCTCTGCTCTCCTTCGGGGTTTGCTTGGCCTGCTGTTTCTCCTGCGTGGTCGGGTTGCTTGGCTCTGGTCCTGGCTTCCCGGTTCTGTTTGGGTTTGTTGGCCTCTTTTTTTGCGGTTTGCTTGGCTCCTCTCTGGCTTTGCTGGGTTGGAGCCTTGTGGTTGTGGTCTGGGTGCTGTGCTCCCGGGGCTTTCTTTTTCCCGCTGCTCCTGTCCTTGCTGCTTGCCTGGCCTGGGTGGGGTTCCTGTGTCTTTTGGGCGCCTTCTTTGTGCTGCCCTCTGTGCCTCATTGGCCGGCTGCTGGGGTTTCCCGGTTGCTCTGTGCTCCCCTCCTGCCTTGTGTTCCATCCCTTTGGGGTTGGGGTTTTCTGGGCTTGAGGTCGGTTTCTCTGTTCCCGACCTGGTGGTGTTTTCTTTGTTGCTGGTTTCCGGTCTTGTTGGCCTCTCCTTGTTTGGTGGGCTTTCAGCTGGGTTCTGGGGTTCCGTCCTGTCCCTGTCTTTGGGTCAGGTTATCGGTCCTGTTCGGCTCCTGGGTGCTTGTTGCCTCCTGGGCCTCCTCGGGGGGGTTTCCTCCTCGGTTCTCTTGGGCTCGAGTCCTTTCTTTTCCGAGTTTGGCCGTGTTTCTGGCCTGTGATTCTCCTTCCTTTTTGGGCTGGGTGCTTGTGCCTGCGCTCTGTTGGCCGTTCCTTCTTTGGCTTCTTCCGGGTTGTCTCGTCTTCCTGGTGGGTCTGCCTGGCCCTGTGTGTCCTTCCTGCTGGTTCTGCCCCGGGCGGTCTTCTCCGGTGGGTTGTTTTGGCTGGTCTTGGTGTCCTGGTCCTGGTCCTGGTCCCGGTACCGGTTGCCTGTTTCTCGGGTTGGCGGCCTCCTTTCTTTGGAGCCCTGGCCTTGTTTCTTTCTCCCCGGTCCTTGTTCCTGCTGTCTTGTTCGGGGTTGCGGGCCGGATGTTGCCTGCGGTCTTCCTTTCCTCCTTCTCGGTGCTCCCTTGGGTGGCTGCTTTGTTGTGGTTTCCTGGGTGTGCTTTTGCGTGCGGAAGGCCGGGTTTCTGCTTTGGTATTCTCCACTTGTTTATTATGAAGGTGTCGAGGGCGGAGGGACCTGGGGGTAATGTCCTATTACATGTGGTAATCTTCATTACTCCGGGTCCCGTAGTCCTCGACACCTTCATACGCCCCTCCCTCCCTCCCGGGCGGCCGGCCTTCCTGTCTGGGCTTGTTAGTACAGGAGGTCTGCTGGGTTAGTACTGCTTATGTACTCCCGGGGGGAGGGGCAGTATTAGTGTCCCAGCATGCCTCTTGTTGTTTTTTTCTGTCGGGAGATGGACATCTCCACTTGTTTATTATGAAGGTGTCGAGGACTGCGGGACCCGGAGTAATGAAGATTACCACATGTAATAGGACATTTCTGACACTCATCAAACCTAGAGTAAACTACTGAATAAGAGATCGTTTTGGTTATTTTCAAAATCTCAAACAATACAACATCTGCCCGATAGATCCTATTACTTACCTCCAAAGCCTATACATCCCAAGCTCTTTGACAAGAAATAAAACATAGTAATGCAGCTAATCTGAGTGAAAGCATTTTAAAATCCAAACACTTGTTAACCGGCCAAAACTGAAACAAACTCAACACCAGAATCATATCCCACAAAACATCACATTGCACTTTAGGTGGCCTCCTTAACTTCATACTCTTCATAACCCATTCACACCATAGCATGTCATCCTACTGACTTCCCACAAACTTGAACCCCTGCAGAGACTATCATGTCTTTTTGTATGTGGAGTTCTCTGCAGTCGAAAAGATACTACATGTAAAACTACACTCATAGTTTGTGAATAGCAAAAAAATTGTAAACTTATATCAAAAGTGTAAGCTTCTCTTTGTGAATAAGGCCTGTAGAGTCCTCCGCAGGAGGCTGTAATGCTGTATTAAGACATTCTTTTATAACAACATGCCATGAGCCTTCAGTACCTGTGCAGATCTGACATCTGCTCGGCAGCCATTCTCTCGATCTTCAAAGAGTATGTCTAGCTCTCTCAAAATCTAGACAGCCAGTCAGTTGACCTAATCGAGAAGTACAGGCATCCAAAAACTGGGACTAATCAAGAACACTACATCGTCAAAGGTTTTTAATTTCTCCAACCATTCTTCCCTGAGTCCATGCTTGGTTCATTGTTGAGATGGGCCACCTTTGCCTTGGAGGAGGATTAAAGCCCCCTGACCTCATGGTCTTTATGACACTGGATGTGTTTTATTGTGTTCATAAGCAATGCCCAAGTGCTTGATTGTTGTGTGCATCTCCATCTCTTCTTGCAAATATGAGTATGCTTCCCTTCGACTATAAATTGACTCATTTACTTTTCTGTATAGGGTTACGCTCTTGTAAGGCTGTGCTGGCTATTCTTTCTGTAATGGGTAGAGTACCTGACACTACACAATCCCATTATAAATGAGTATTGTAGGGCCCAACAGAAGGCCTTTGGGTGTATTGAAGCCATGCACCGTTCACCAAAGTAACAAAATGGGAATTATTGTAGTGCACTGATGTACTTTTCCCTTAAAGCATGCTTGCTTTGAAAGTTGACAATGACGTTAAACGTGTCTATAAAGTGTTAAAATGTGGACTGTTTCTTTCCTTTTTAGAAAATGGAAACACTTCCTTCTCCAAGAGTTTATGCAACGCATTTTCATCACGAGAATTTGCCTAAGGATGTCATCCAGAATGGAACAAAGGTATACAGTGGGCTTACTTCATATTGTTTTCCATGCACTGAGAGGATGGGGTGGTTCATCAGTATAGTGGTGGTTAGTGTGTTTGATCAGCAAGGGTGCCAGTTCCAAAATGGTGTTCCCCTCTCTCAGCAGCGACTTTTGTGAAACTTGTTCCTGCGCTTGTAGAGTGAGTGACATGGTCATTGTAATGAAGATTAAAAGTACATTTCTAGACCATTAGCATTTCGTCCCTCTTTCTTGTCTAAGGCATCATAGGATAAACCAAGCAGTGTTACCTCTTTGACTGGTATCTCCTGCTGACACTCAAAAGTCATGTGTCATCCATGACCCACTATGGAAGACCGGTACCATAGGAGGCACAGGAAAGCAAGTGACTGCAACAGTGTGAGAACTAAAAACACACGAAAGACAATATAAGCAAATTTAGGAGTGAACGTTGTGGAGGTTTGGTTAAGGTGATATCTAAACATGAACTAGGTATGTGGCACTCTGGCTGGGGTTAGTTCCATCCAGGAATCTCAAGAGAGTTATAAATCACACTTTCATCCTGAGGCAGCACAGTGTCTGTGGAGCTGTAGAGGAGTAGAGCACTCACCTTGCGGGAGGGGCACAAATTCATGGACTGTTGAGGTGTACGAAGAAGTCCAGAGTTGAGTGATGAGGAGGGACCTAGGACCTCGGAACGGATGGAGGCGTAAGCTGGACTTTATGGTCCACTCATTGCCCACAGCAATCCGGGTGCGCCAATGAGACAACACGACACAAATATCACAAACCAGCTGGATAACAATATATAGTGAAAAGGACTAACAATAGTGAAGGAAGTGGCCATCTCAAAAGGGAAATCAGCAGGAATTCAGGCTTTGCTCACCAGAAAACCGCATTATTGCCACACGAAAAATATCCATCCCCAATACATCTCTCTAGAATAAGAAGGAAGAAACTTATTTTGTTGCTGCCCAAGGCTCAAAGGCAGATGTGAGGAGAGTTACTTTAGGGAACTTTTGCTCAACTTACTCTCACTGAACTATTCACCCAGTAGGTTAGGGCAATGGAAATTCTGCAGCGAATTGACAAAAATATCTAAGTGCTAAACACTAAGGGACCTATTCACAAATTGCTCTTTGTAGTACATTTATTAGTACTACAGTAGTACAACTTGAAGCGCCCTCCCCAGCCCGGTAGCATGCACATGACTACGCCACAGACTGAGCTCAGTAGAGCACATCTTTATTCTTCAGAGTGCAACTGTGAACTGTACCCACTGTGTCACGAACTTTATTGACCACACACAGACACACCCAAATGATTATGTAATTTTCCTACTGAGTCCATCAGGGACCAGAAAGGTCCTGATATTCATATTTACAAGACACTACAGCTCCCCCTTTGTTAAATAAAAAGTACAAATATTAGATATAAACATCACAGTTTCTCAAGGAGTCATCACTGTACTTGAACTAGACTTCCAGACCTAGTCATGTGAGGTTGATGAGGTGGTGGAGCATGGTTTACCTTGGGTACTGGGGATGTGGAGGTAAGGGTAGGAGTTGGGTTGTCTAGACTCTCAGGTGGGTAGGTCACACTTCGGACATCTGTAGCCGAGTTCTCTTGTGATGGACTTTCTTGGACGTTGAGCGGTCAACATTTGTTCTTTGCTCGTCACTACCGTCAGGGGTTCAGGATCAAATGGAGCATCAGACATGCGCTTCTGTTTTTCTTGACCTGGGCCCAGTCTCTTTCCTTGAAAATTGTGTCCCTAATACATCAGAGTTTATCAGCATAGGTCTTCACTCTGGAGTTGTGCAGGGAATTCGTTGTACGTATCTTGTTCACATCTGTCAACCTAAGAGTGGTCCATTGCAACAGTTTGGTTCCCATGGCTCGCCCAAACATCAAGGTGGCAGGGCTTTTACCTGTAGTAAAATGGGGAGTTGATCTGCAAGCATGATGATTGAGCTGATTTTAGATCACTTCCTTCTAGCACAGCACACTAAACTACTCCCTTTAGGGTGCCCGTGAAGCATTTGACAACACCATTGGCCTGTGGCCAGAGAGGGGTACATTTCTGAAGTTTAACAAACATGTTAGTGAGGATATCTTTAAGCTCTTGGCGATTGAATGTTGGGCCATTGTGGGACTTGAGAATGGAGGTGACACCCCATGTTGCAAAATGTAATTCAATGTCCCAATAACTCATGTCATGTGTGGTTGACGACAGGTCTTTCACAAGGGGAAATTGTGAGTACTCATCAAGAACTACCATGAGATGATGTCTATTGTTAAGGGGTCCAAATAAATCAAGTGTAATCTCTCTCTCACCTGCTTCAGTAGGTCAGACATAACTAATGGGTGCTGCGTTGTTTTGGGAGATAAGCAGTTGCACAAATCTTAGGCCTTTAATTCTCTTTCAACTCTTTCATCAAGGCGAGGAAAACCACATTCGGTCTCGAAGAGCTCTCTTGGTGACAACAATACCACAATCACTCTCATGGGCTAGTTCAATGACTTGTTGCAGACTCTCTGCAATGACAATTCTAGAACCTCTTAATATAATGCCTTCTTGAGTTCCCCCACCACATTTTAGAATTTATGGTATTCACAGTCATCCGTAAGAGATCGAGTGTGTTTCTTCCAGGATGTCTGGGCAATAATGTCTTTGAGAACAAGCAGATCTTGATCTGTATTTGTAGCAGCAAGAATTTGTTTCACCAAAAGAGCTGCAGGTATGCTTGACTTGACTATGAAGTTAGCATAGGCCTCAGCCAATTTAGACGTACTGTGAAACTGCCCTGGCACTCATGGAAAGTAGTCAGCAGGATTTTTATCTTTCCCTGGCCTATGCTAAATAGTGTAATCATACACTTGAAACTGCAAGTGCAACCTCTCCATACGAGGGGGCATCTTAGCTTTTGGAATCCTAGAAATGATGAGCAACGTCAAGTGCTTGCCAAACAGAAACACATGGAAGTGTTCACAAGCTCACACTACAGCAAGACTTTCTTTCTCAGGTTGGAAATAAGCACGATCGGTCTGCAACAGACTCCTGCTCGCATAAGCCACAATGTGCGTTTGCGCGTTGGTGTTTCCACTGGCCTGGGCAAGGATCACACCCAACCCCACTGGGCTGGCTTCTACTACAATCTCAGTATGAAGTTTTGGATCAATTCATACCGTTTTCAGTGACATTTCCAATTCCATGTTTGCCCGGGACCAGGGTTCGATTCCCGGCGCGGCAGGTTTCTGGACCAGGGTCAGCGGACTCGATAATTCTCTCGCCTCGGTGCCCACTCTGATCAGCAATCACACTCGGCAACTCTGGGCATTAGCTTGTCTCATCTTCACTAACGGCCCCACCAGACCGCCGGGGATGCCTGGTCTCACCCTGGAGATACCCATTGAGGGACCATCTCTCAGGGAAGCCAGGAAGGGTTTCGCAGCGGTCGAAGCGCCTTGGGACCCTCCGGGTAAGTAGTGCGCTATATAAATGCCTATACATTTACATTCACATTTTCTTAAAGCTTCAATTGCATTCTGGTGACCACTGGAACACGGTATTCTTTTTGTCAAGTCAGTCAAAGGGGCACAGATCCTGGCAAAATCACAAATGTACCTGTAGCAGTAACTGGCCATGATAAGGAATGATCCTTGGTTATTGATGTATTTATCATCCAGTATTTTTAGTCATATCACTTTGAACAGTTAAATCATTCAGAATTGTCCAAGTTTGACACATTGCTATACATTTGTGATTCAAAAACCATTATACAAGACTACTACAAACAAAAAAATATATCTATACAAGACAAATTAGTTATGCATAATTAAAAGCATTTAAAAAACACACATTACAATAGTACCCTAGTACTTTTTTCTTAACAGCCCTGAGTCCTTTATTCACTATAATGTAGGACTGATCTCACAAGGGATAGTTTTTTTTAAATATAACTTTATTAAATGTGTACACCACTCAAATGTACACACATAAACTTGTGGCCCTTTGTGGATAATATATTAATTATGAAACAGCCGACGCGTTTCCAAACCCGCTATCAATTTCCCGGGTTTTTCATCAGGGCTTGACTGGGTACCTGTTAAGGGATAAGGGGGGGAACAGTTGAATATTTTGGCCTTCACCTATATACAAATGAGCTATGTCTGTAAGGTGCATATGGTTACTTCTGTCTTGCTCAATCGCTTACTTCTTTTTTCTCTTTCAATACTCTTAGCGTTTTTGTTAAACACCTTTTTGCTTCTGGAATGAAAGATACAACTGATTGTCTCAAGTTGCATGGGGCAACTATGTTTGATTTTAATTTGATTTGAAAAAATACGGCCCAAGGACTTACTTGTGGGAGTCTTCGGGGACATTTAGCTGGTCCCGTATAAGAATCCCGGGTGTCTTTACCATAGTTTAGAGGGCAGTGGCGTGGTCTATCAGGGGATAGAGATAAGCATTTTAGCCAAGTGTATTTGCGCATATATTGTTTTACATAGGCGTTCTAAAAACCAAAAACTTACTTTGTTCATGATTTCTTAATCAGTCGTTTACGTGCTTGCAGCGTTTCTCGCACTTCCCTGTTAGATTTCTGACACCGTCACCGCGTATTCCATTCAGCAGCGTGCGGCGTCTGGCAAAAATTAATAATTACCGTGAGTGAAAGTCAGTCTTCTTTGCAACAAACTGACTGTGGCTGCGGTGATTATATCCCCCATACTCGTCTGCCTCACCTTATTTATCAATTATGCCGGAGTTGATCCTTCGCTCTGGTAGACTTGCGCGCTGCCGAGTTCTGTTACCGAGTGAGTGCCGGGCGCATGACTCGTGATAAATCAGTCATTTCACGTGTTTTGGATCTGCTGGATTGTGGGAGCTGTAGTCTATGGTGCTGTGTTGTTGTTGATTTCTCTATTCAAAAGGGGTTTTATTGCGGAAAAAGACTTCAGGTGGGCAGAAGCGTACTTGATATGTGACTGATGGGCTGAACGAAATGTCTGAGCTTTGAAATCTAACTGCTCCAGTCCCCTGTATTGACAGCTGATTTTGCAATAAAACCCCTTTTGAATAGAGAAATCAACAACAACACAGCACCATAGACTACAGCTCCCACAATCCTGCAGACCAAAAACACGCGAGATGACTGATTTATCACGTAATATCTTGTGGTGGAGTAGTGGACAACAAGGCTTGCACTTTGGCCGGATCTGTTGCCATCCCCTTTTCAGAGAAAATATAGCCAAATAATTTGAGTCTTGTCTTGTGAAAAGTCACACTTTTGCGAATCTGCCCATTTGCGATTGGTATTTTCGTTGATATATGTGGCCCTAAGTCCTTTTATGGTGTTCTCTGTGTGCATTCCCCTTTACCCCGAGGGGGTCCTCTTGCCCCCGTGTTGGATCTTTTTGCGCCCTTAGGAGGTAGAAGCGATATGGCGGCATGATGAATCTCTGCCTAGAGTGGCCGTTCATGTGTCACTCCCGTGTGCCACAGCGGACTTTACAGCAACTGATGCCTGCAGTTCTTGATCTGGGGTGATATTGTATTCCTGCTGTGCTGGTGCTCAGCTCCATGCATTTCTGTTTTCGGGGCTCGTGGGGCTTCTGGCAGTGGTTTCCAGGACACTTCAGAGTGGTTGAATTTGTGTGGGGAGGGTCACTCCCACGGGCTGGGGTATTTCTTCACTGGGTCCCGCAGCAGTTCAGGTTAGCCTATGACCTCCTTTCGTCTTAACCTCCAGGCCTGGTTAAGCCCCGGCCCGCTTACAGCCCCGCAGTTCAGGTCACTAACTGAGTCCAGGGCGCCGCTGGATGTTTGTCTTCCACACAAGGGAGGAGTGTCAAGAGTCGCCCCCTTGGCCTCCGACACTTTTTCGTCTGGGCTCGTTGTTTCCTTGTTAGGCTGTGGGCCTCTGCTCGTTCCCTCTGCCGAGCTCCAGGCGGGTCCCTCAGCCGTTCTCAGCCCAGCTTCTTGGTGGCGTTGAGGCCACAGTATTTCCCTGCTAGGGCCCGCTCTGGTTTTTCATGGCAAGGGCCCGCTGCGGCCTGATCAGATTTCCGTCCTCCTCTCAACCTCGCCTCTAGGCCCGGGCGACCCTCGCCCCGATCACGGCCCACCTGCAAACCGGTCCACTGGCAAAAATCAGGGCACCGCTGGGTGTTTGTCGTCCACGAGGGAAGTGTCAAGAGTTTTCCCCTTGTCCACAGGCTCTTCTTCACCAGAGCTCATTGTATCCCGGTCGGGTCGTCCGCCTCTGCTCATTCAAACTTCGGGCGGGTGTTCCGTCCGATCGGAGCCTCCGACCTCACGACTCTCCGCTGACGTTCCAGGCACCATAGTGTGCTAATCTTCAGCGAGGGGGGGGATCGAGAGTCTCTCTCTCGATCTCTGTTATTTCTTTGGGCTTTCTAGCCTGTCCGCGGCCCCACAGGTCTTTATTACTCAGTGCGACTGCTTGAGTTTACGATATGCCACCATGTAGTCTCGGGTAGTATCTCTACCTCTTCCCTCCACATTCTTGTAAGATGCCGGCTGTTTCAGATTTATAAACAGGGATTACTGCTCCGCGTTGGTAGCCCGGTCATGGGCGTAGGCCTCTGGAGACAGGATTGCTCCTGGAGCAAAGGATTTCGACAGGATTATTGGTGGGCCATCGGTCATGGAAGACAGTCACCCACGCACTCATCACCAGCAGACTGGACTATGGAAACACACTCTAGGCCGGCATCAACAAGTCCCTACTCTGCAAACTTCAGACAATACAGAACACCGCTGCCAGACTCATCCTCTGCATCCCTCGGCACAAGCACATCAGCCAACACCTATGAAAGCGCCACTGGCTCCACGTGGAGAAAAGAGGCACTTTCAAAATCCTCACCACGCCTACAAATGCATACACAACACCGGACCCAAATACCCCAATGACAGAGTCACATTTCACGTACCCAAAAGACACCTCAGATCAGCCAACCTTGCACTGGCCGAAACCTTGTGCATCCACAAAGCCAGAGCAGGCGGAAGATCCTACTCCTACATCGCTGCCAAAACCTGGAACGAGCCACCGGAAGATATCAGACGCGCCCCCTCCCTGAATACCTTCAGGAAGACCTTCAAGACCTGGCTCTTCAGCTAAGCAGATCTGCGGACCCCTCCACCCCATAGCGCCTTGAGACCCTTATGGGTGAGTAGCGCACTTACAATTACCTGATTGATTGATTGATCGGTGCGCCGGTAGAACACTTATATGTCAACCATGCTGCCGGCCACGCCCCCTCTGAGGTTTTTCATCTTTGAAAACCTACCGTTTATATGGGGGAAGCTACTTTCAGTGTAATACACGCAACATACAATGAGTAGGACAACACTAAAGGTATTGATGACTACCAAAGTGTGAAGAACAGGAGGGTTAATGGAGTATTATGCACAATAATTCTGAGGTTCAGTCCCATTGTGTATGTGAGAAGGATGTTATTCATTGGGATCTTCTCCCTTTCTTCTTGTAATACTATTATAAGAAATGTTAATAAAATGTACATTCAAAAAGGAATGCAAAGTGTAAAAATTCTGACGAACTGCTAAATCTAGAAATTAACATAATAAACATGCCGAAAAATACCATATTATCAGTGCAAACGCAGCATTTGTCAGTATACCAGTACAAGACCCACAAAATGAAATGAAATGACATCTGCTAGCAATACAGCAACCTGGGGGAGAACAGACAGAGAACACAGCCTCTCACACCTTACATCCATAAAGCAAGATAGCTGACTCTATGTCATACTATAGGCTTCTACAGACTCACTCATGACTACAGAAATTCTAGAGTTGTCACTTGGCTTACAGAGAAACATTATTAAGTAAACTGCAAAGAATGCTTACTGCATACCGTGACCAAGCAAATAATGATCTGATAGTGGTTCATCAAAAATAAACTGATGAGACAAGGAACTGATGCTTATCATACAGGCCAAACCTGGACTCATTAGAATGGCACAATCCCTGGTAGCTTATAGCAGAGCATGTGAGACACAAATTGCCAGGAAAAAGAAACACCAAAGCATGCTGCCTTCAAACACTATTGGAAACAGCCATATTTGCAGAACATATGGAAACGGAGAATTCATAATACCTGTGCACAATTTTTCTCATGCTTAAAAGGCCAAAAGAGGATGGAGAGAAGCATACAAAGAAGAAGGTTATGCATATGCACATCGTCTATACAGATAAAACACTGAGCCCCTGGAGTGGACGAAGCATATCCACCAGCTGAATGCAGGAGCAATTCCTACCATAGTCCTGACATGTCTCGGTATGCCAGGCATGGAGCTTGTGTTTACTTCGCCACTGAAACCAAGCTGCACACGACTGAAGAGCCCCAACTATGGCAAAACCGGGCTTCGGTTGCTTGTGCTGCAGTTGACAGAGGGGATCTGGTTTTGCAGTTCAGGCTGGACTGCTCCTACTGGAGACTCATTTGGATATGGCTGTGTTTAATCTGAGGGGGCAAAAAACACACTGGACTGGGATGCAGCCCGAGTAATGTTTTGTTTACTTCAGTGTGACACCCTATTTGGGAAGGGTATGCCCAGATGTGGGTCTGGTGCTCACTTCGCCACTGAAACAAAGCTGTACCCGATTGAGGAGACCCAACTAGGGCAAAACCAGTTTTTGGTTCCTTGCATTCCAGTTCAGAGAACCTGGGTTGGCAGTTCAGGCTGATCTGGACTGTAGAAGGATCAAAGCTGATTTTCGCATGGCTGGGTCTAATTTGAAGTGACATTGAGGGCAAAACAATTGATGGGCTAAAATGCGGCCCGAGTATTTACCAGTGGCTGAGATTAATTCAAGCTACCCACCCATCACATTTTGATTTACTTGAATTCCTGAAAAGCAACCACACTCAGAACACCGGAGATGATGATTAACCTATGTTCCAGAGGAGTTTTTCTAGCTTGCTTAAAAATGACAAGTCTGTGACATTGTGAGGTAGTCTTCTATGGTCCAAGTGGCAAATCCAGGAGTCTAACACATGTAGAACAACTCTATAATTCCTGTAGTCATGCTTGAGGCTGTAGAAGGCTATATTATGACATTGAGTCATCTATCTTGCTTTATGGCTGTAAGGTATAAATGTAGACTTCAAGTCTAACATAGATTTCAGGTCTAAATTTACCTTTGTAAATCAGGCCCTACGTTTACACCTAAAGTCTAACTTTAGACCTGAGGTCTAACTTTGGACCTGATGTTGAAGTTTAGACTTCAGTTCTAAAGGTAGACTTCAGGTTTAAACTTAGACATCAGGTTCTAAGTTTACCTTTGTGAATCGGACCCTATGTATGGTAAGGGTAGTGGATGGATCACATATTAATATACATGCCGAGCAATTTATGAATGTGACCAGCAGATAATGTCTTGGATGCGAGCGAGTTTCACTTTTACTGGTTGTTGATTATCTGAAAATGGAAATACTCCAAGTGAGAAATATTTAAAGGGTAATTTTATGTTGAGAAATTAAAGTGTAAATAATACATCTGAAGAAGGATTTTCAGAAACCCAAATGCATTCATTTTGATTTTCAGTGAAGCACATTTTTCGTTTTTAGTTAGAGAAATTCAGAATACACAATACATTTTTGCTTGATGAAATTTGTAAATGGAACAATGGATGCATGATTTCTAAATTGAAGAACTGAAGAAAACAAAAAATGATATTTTGAATTATATTCAAACTCATTTGTGATTTTGTCTTGCAAAAGTTTGATTATTGTATAATGAAAACACAATTTATTTTATACTTTAATCACAGGAAACCAAAAGCTAGAGATATTAGCATCTTATATTGTGCTCCTATTTCTGTTTACTGAAAATAATTCAGAAATAGATGAGCATTCAATTGGGATCCACTATGGGCCAATGATATATATCTGCATGAATTATCAGTTAAAAATGTACACTAATTGCCGTCTTCTCTATTTTAACAGATATTGGTGATATTTCGTAATCCAAAGGACACTGCAGTATCACTGTTTCATTTTCATTCCAAAAACCCAGCAGTGCACACCTATAATGACTGGAATGACTACTTCCGTGACTTCATAAGTGGCAATGGTACAGTGGACGCTACTCTTGTGGGAACTCCTCCTTGTTATGCTTTTAACATCAATTCCTCATTTTCAAAGTTGGACCAATGTATTTGAAGGACACTGACGGACCACGTGCTTGGTGGGCAGGGTCCACTATTGCTTTTGTGATGGAGTATCCTGTCTGCCAAACTCTAAATTAAACCCTCTGTCTTTCTTTGACTGAGTAAATCTGAATACCCTTCCCTCATGATTATCCCTCAGCCTCAAACAAAAGTATGTGGAGGCTTCATACCATCTATATGACTATTTTGTAATAATCTGTTGTTCCTGCCTGCAACTCAAACCCGTGAAACCATGGACTCACTGGCCAGATAAACACCAGCCCTGTTTTGTTAGCTGTTACTCTTGTGATCCGCCCCTTGTGCTTCACATTCCACAGCTCTACCAACGGCGTACCTGACTCTGCCTCACTATTTGGAGGGCCCTTTGTAGGAAGTCTGATGAGTTTGATTATCTCACTCTGGCAGGAGGGATCAGGTTGTGCCCCTTTATACTGCAAAGGTCTGCATGTTTACACCCAATATTCGCAAATATGTACTTCTTGCCATGCTCTCCTGTAATTCCACATTATTCGAAAGCATACTCAGTGATTTGATTTTTTTTATCACCCACCTTCTCCAAGGCCAGAAATCACTAATCAAGGCAGCTCACATCTCACTTTGTTCTAGTCATCTGGGTCTTGAATTAATCTAGCATCCCCTCCCTGGTGGCATGATTGGATTCCTGTAACACTCACAACACTTCCCACATCATACCCTCCCCCAGGGAAAATACTGCTTCTGCAGATGTTATCCCCTCTCATGCGCATCCATGTGTCCTTCTCGAAGTTGACGGCTTCTGCTCGAAATAATCTTGATTGGAAGTCAAATGTATGTCCCTGGAAACCCATGGTCATTCACAAAGGACCCATTCACTTTCTTCAGGTACTCACCAGCACCGAGTTCCCATCCAACCCCTGCACACAATGGAAACTTTGGGAGGGAGCCACGCCAGAGCACTCACGAAAGTTGTACATCCGTCTGCCAAGCTGGCGTCTATCCCCTAACCACTTTTTAAATCACCCATACATTTTTTCTTTGTGGCTGATTTTATTTTTGTATTGGGGAATAGCAAAACTACATAGTAACAAAGAAAAAAGCCTATGAAAAGGCTTACATTTTTTAGAAGTCTTAAAGGCTGGTTTGTGCAGGCAGCTATCAAAAGAGCAAGCAGCACTGTTGGCACAGTGATGTACTGTTTGACCTTCTCAGTTGAGCTCCTAGCTGAGTCATGCAATGGGCACACAAACAGTAAATCTGTGTAGATAGTCACCCTACCTGAGCTATTCTGTTACAGAATCATTGATCTATTCTATTGTGTGAGAGTGCACTCTGAAGTCTGCTGTTTATTTAGCTGAATGTGGCAGGCAGAGTTTCAAACACACAAAAGACAGATGGTAAACACATGTGTGAGAAGGAATGGTGAGACGGTATGGTCCCATGCTCACAAGGAAAAAAAAATGTTTCTGCTGTGATATTGGGATGTGGAGGTTAAAGGACCTTACATGAAGACACAGAAGTCAGAGGACAGATTTATATGCAGGAGACACATCCTAAATGCTTTACAAGATTTGTCTTCCTAAATACAGAGAAGTGTGGAGAGCTGATTCATACATCCAGTGGATCCAGTATACATTATTTATGGTTAACACAGACATCACCACCCGTGCCTTCTGGGGCCTCAATTAGAATTCAAGCAGAGTAGAGCTCCTGTGTAGAGTTCTCTTCTGCTCAGTCATTTGCAGGCCATTTTTCTCACACCCGGATTTACCGGGTATAAGAACAAGACTCAATTATATTGGCAGGAAAACCCAGCAGTTTAAAAAATGGGAATGGGCTGCAATGCAGCCTGACACCATTTCCCTGCCTCCGCGCCGACACGCTTCCAAGACACAGAGAGAGCATGTAATTCTCCCCTTCCCAAGCAATGTCCTCGCCTTCCCTCTTCCACCCTCTACAACCCCGCCCCCACTTACATTTACACCTACTTAGAGCAATTCCATTTGCTATTTTGCCATTGATATCTATGCAATTTCGCTTTAGATGCCAACCATCCATATATAACATGACCAAATTACCTCCCATTAATAATGTACAATTAATTGTTGTGGTTTCTATGTCCACCTCCACATGTCTAATGTCTTTCCTTTTGGCCTGGATAGCGATAACGAAGGGAGTTAAGATTAATAGAGTGATGTGGGGTATAGGAGAGATCCTCAAAGATGCCTTTGAGGATTTAGTAAGACCGTGAACATCTTTGTTAGTTTGGACAGAACCAATTCAGCTGATAGTTACATCTACCATCTATGTTGAGTCCTAGGAGACTTACCGTTGCTGCTTACTAAGGAAGCCATCAATTTATTCAATGTGTTTCTTTATATTTGGATCCAGTCCAAGCAATCTAACTATTATGCATATTTTTTAATGCTTTCAGTTGTCTGGGGATCCTACTTCGACCATGCAATGATCTGGAACAAGCACATAGAAGATGAAAATGTTATGATTATAACATATGAAGACCTGAAGGAGGTAAATCACCAACAGATATTCATTGCTTTGTCCTGAAGTTCAGCATAAAGCTTGAGTTAATTGCCTGTCATATTGCACTGTTAACACTTGATATTTGTGAAGGATTCTTGAAAAACAGTTTAAAAAGAAGGATTCTTGGAAAACAGTTTAAAAAGAAGGATTCTTGGAAAAAAAAGTTTTAAAAGAAAGACAGAACTGAGAGGCTGGTAGTGTCACCTCCAGGGGTAACTTTGGTGTGAACATGAGTCCTTGCTGCCGCCTAGATCAGTCATGATCTCGGAGAATGTGAGGTGGCCAACAACCGCAGCAGTAGATTTTTACGGGATGATGGTGCCTTCATGGCTTTTTCCTGAAAATTGATTTTCACCCAGGATATTTAAAGTGTATCACATGTCTTGGAAGAGGAACTTTGGGTAAGGTTGGTAAGTGTGAATGAGTGGATGTCTGTGGACAATACCTGAGTTACGTGGAAATACACTCACCTTACATAAAAGTATCAGATGAAACCAATGAACTATAATTTTAATTAATATACAAAAGAAAATGCAAATAACCTTCATACACCTATTTAAAGCACCTTGAACTAAGGTGAATAAGGTACACAAATGATGCTATAGACAGCTTCTTAGCTTCTCAGCAGAACTCGAATATGAAATGCAGTTCTTTTGATGCCCTCAGGTCCTCTCTGGAGTACACCCCAAGTCCACGCCTTGCTTCAGTAGTGTACATTGATGTTGAGTTCAAGAGTGTTGTCCTCTCTGGTGCAGTTTGTTACTGGCCAATGAAGGTAATTAACAGGGTGACAGAATGTGGTTTGTTCAGCAGCAATAATGATGCCACACTGCCTGCAAGTGTAGGGTCTCTGATGCCCCTTGGACACTTTTTGTTTCATAGAACTTTCAAGATCGCATGCAGCAAAGCAGCATTTTGTCTACTACCTCTGAAAGTTGATTCCTCCCCTCATTGTAAGAGTGGATTCTACTTGGGCCTAGATGTTTTCTGGCTGATATTTATTTTGGTAGCAATACTAGTCTGGGGGTAGACCTTTCTACAGGGTCTTTCTTTAGTCATTCTACACCTTGACTTTGACCCTAACAAAGTTCCTCCTGAATGTTCCTTGAGTCTTGTCTTGTCCTGAATATTGACAAATCAAGTACAAGTGCCTTTTCTTCTGATCTCAAGGAGCGCCTTTCAAGTAAATGTGTTTCAGACTATGGGAGTGGGAAAAAATCTTTCTCCTAGATGTGTACTTTCTTTTACTCTCAAAGTACAGTCTGAGAAGTGAGTCTGAGTTTGTCCTAATTTTCCATGATTCTTTCCAGCACACTATTTGTTTAGTTGCATTATCATACATTAAAGTGTGTGGTATCGGAGTTAGCTGCTTCTAAGACGTCTCTAATTACAAATCCCAGTACTACCAGTTGTGAAGACATTACCCCTCAGGCCCACATCTTTGGACACCTTGGAAAGACCAATTTTGGAAAAGGTGATGGACAGAGTTTCTGAATGATGCAGAATACTCCTACCCAGTCAAGAGATCAGGGCTTGATCCATCACTGTTTTTTAGCTCGCTGCACCATCCCAGCTCAGAACCTGGCTATATGCAAATTAGTCTGTTCCTGTCCCAGTGCATGATGGGAACAGGGCAAACCAAACTACCAAACCAATTCTTATACTGGGAAGGAGACAAGCTTCCGGGGACCGGTTTCTGGCATTTCAGCCGTCGTCGGCCCAGCTTGCTTGAATCCTGATGGTGCAATGAGCTAGGGACTCACGTCTGAGTATACCCTCCCACACTTAGTGTGGATAAAATCAATTTTGGAAAAGGTGATGGACAGAGTTTCTGAATGATGCAGAATACTCCTACCCAGTCAAGAGATCAGGGCTTGATCCATCACTGTTTTTTAGCTCACTGCACCATCCCAGCTCAGAACCTGGCTATATGCAAATTAGTCTGTTCCTGTCCCAGTGCATTATGGGAACAGGGCAAACCAAACTACCAAGCCAATTCTTATACTGGGAAGGAGACAAGCTTCCGGGGACCGGTTTCTGGCATTTCAGCCGTCGTCGGCCCGGCTTGCTTGAATCCTGATGGTGCAATGAGCTAGGGACTCACGTCTGAGTATACCCTCCCACACTTAGTGTGGATAAAATCAATTTTGGAAAAGGTGATGGACAGAGTTTCTGAATGATGCAGAATACTCCTACCCAGTCAAGAGATCAGGGCTTGATCCATCACTGTTTTTTAGCTCACTGCACCATCCCAGCTCAGAACCTGGCTATATGCAAATTAGTCTGTTCCTGTCCCAGTGCATGATGGGAACAGGGCAAACCAAACTACCAAGCCAATTCTTATACTGGGAAGGAGACAAGCTTCCGGGGACCGGTTTCTGGCATTTCAGCCGTCTTCGGCCCGGCTTGCTTGAATCCTGATGGTGCAATGAGCTAGGGACTCACGTCTGAGTATACCCTCCCACACTTAGTGTGGATAAAATCAATTTTGGAAAAGGTGATGGACAGAGTTTCTGAATGATGCAGAATACTCCTACCCAGTCAAGAGATCAGGGCTTGATCCATCACTGTTTTTTAGCTCACTGCGCCATCCCAGCTCAGAACCTGGTTATATGCAAATTAGTCTGTTCCTGTCCCAGTGCATGATGGGAACAGGGCAAACCAAACTACCAAGCCAATTCTTATACTGGGAAGGAGACAAGCTTCCGGGGACCGGTTTCTGGCATTTCAGCTGTCGTCAGCCCGGCTTGCTTGAATCCTGATGGTGCAATGAGCTAGGGACTCACGTCTGAGTATACCCTCCCACACTTAGTGTGGATAAAATCCATTTTGGAAAAGGTGATGGACAGAGTTTCTGAATGATGCAGAATACTCCTACCCAGTCAAGAGATCAGGGCTTGATCCATCACTGTTTTTTAGCTCACTGCACCATCCCAGCTCAGAACCTGGCTATATGCAAATTAGTCTGTTCCTGTCCCAGTGCATGATGGGAACAGGGCAAACCAAACTACCAAGCCAATTCTTATACTGGGAAGGAGACAAGCTTCCGGGGACCGGTTTCTGGCATTTCAGCCGTCGTCGGCCCGGCTTGCTTGAATCCTGATGGTGCAATGAGCTAGGGACTCACTTCTGAGTATACCCTCCCACACTTAGTGTGGATAAAATCAATTTTGGAAAAGGTGATGGACAGAGTTTCTGAATGATGCAGAATACTCCTACCCAGTCAAGAGATCAGGGCTTGATCCATCACTGTTTTTTAGCTCACTGCACCATCCCAGCTCAGAACCTGGCTATATGCAAATTAGTCTGTTCCTGTCCCAGTGCATGATGGGAACAGGGCAAACCAAACTACCAAGCCAATTCTTATACTGGGAAGGAGACAAGCTTCCGGGGACCGGTTTCTGGCATTTCAGCCGTCGTCGGCCCGGCTTGCTTGAATCCTGATGGTGCAATGAGCTAGGGACTCACGTCTGAGTATACCCTCCCACACTTAGTGTGGATAAAATCAATTTTGGAAAAGGTGATGGACAGAGTTTCTGAATGATGCAGAATACTCCTACCCAGTCAAGAGATCAGGGCTTGATCCATCACTGTTTTTTAGCTCACTGCACCATCCCAGCTCAGAACCTGGCTATATGCAAATTAGTCTGTTCCTGTCCCAGTGCATGATGGGAACAGGGCAAACCAAACTACCAAGCCAATTCTTATACTGGGAAGGAGACAAGCTTCCGGGGACCGGTTTCTGGCATTTCAGCCGTCTTCGGCCCGGCTTGCTTGAATCCTGATGGTGCAATGAGCTAGGGACTCACGTCTGAGTATACCCTCCCACACTTAGTGTGGATAAAATCCATTTTGGAAAAGGTGATGGACAGAGTTTCTGAATGATGCAGAATACTCCTAACCAGTCAAGAGATCAGGGCTTGATCCATCACTGTTTTTTAGCTCACTGCACCATCCCAGCTCAGAACCTGGTTATATGCAAATTAGTCTGTTCCTGTCCCAGTGCATGATGGGAACAGGGCAAACCAAACTACCAAGCCAATTCTTATACTGGGAAGGAGACAAGCTTCCGGGGACCGGTTTCTGGCATTTCAGCCGTCGTCGGCCCGGCTTGCTTGAATCCTGATGGTGCAATGAGCTAGGGACTCACGTCTGAGTATACCCTCCCACACTTAGTGTGGATAAAATCCATTTTGGAAAAGGTGATGGACAGAGTTTCTGAATGATGCAGAATACTCCTACCCAGTCAAGAGATCAGGGCTTGATCCATCACTGTTTTTTAGCTCACTGCACCATCCCAGCTCAGAACCTGGCTATATGCAAATTAGTCTGTTCCTGTCCCAGTGCATGATGGGAACAGGGCAAACCAAACTACCAAGCCAATTCTTATACTGGGAAGGAGACAAGCTTCCGGGGACCGGTTTCTGGCATTTCAGCCGTCGTCGGCCCGGCTTGCTTGAATCCTGATGGTGCAATGAGCTAGGGACTCACTTCTGAGTATACCCTCCCACACTTAGTGTGGATAAAATCAATTTTGGAAAAGGTGATGGACAGAGTTTCTGAATGATGCAGAATACTCCTACCCAGTCAAGAGATCAGGGCTTGATCCATCACTGTTTTTTAGCTCACTGCACCATCCCAGCTCAGAACCTGGCTATATGCAAATTAGTCTGTTCCTGTCCCAGTGCATGATGGGAACAGGGCAAACCAAACTACCAAGCCATTTCTTATACTGGGAAGGAGACAAGCTTCCGGGGACCGGTTTCTGGCATTTCAGCCGTCGTCGGCCCGGCTTGCTTGAATCCTGATGGTGCAATGAGCTAGGGACTCACGTCTGAGTATACCCTCCCACACTTAGTGTGGATAAAATCAATTTTGGAAAAGGTGATGGACAGAGTTTCTGAATGATGCAGAATACTCCTACCCAGTCAAGAGATCAGGGCTTGATCCATCACTGTTTTTTAGCT
This sequence comes from Lissotriton vulgaris, assembly GCF_964263255.1. NCBI lineage: Eukaryota > Metazoa > Chordata > Amphibia > Caudata > Salamandridae > Lissotriton > Lissotriton vulgaris. Next base: position 1,033,804,368 of record NC_141689.1, read on the forward strand.
CACTGCACCATCCCAGCTCAGAACCTGGCTATATGCAAATTAGTCTGTTCCTGTCCCAGTGCATGATGGGAACAGGGCAAACCAAACTACCAAGCCAATTCTTATACTGGGAAGGAGACAAGCTTCCGGGGACCGGTTTCTGGCATTTCAGCCGTCGTCGGCCCGGCTTGCTTGAATCCTGATGGTGCAATGAGCTAGGGACTCACGTCTGAGTATACCCTCCCACACTTTGTGTGGATAAAATCAATTTTGGAAAAGGTGATGGACAGAGTTTCTGAATGATGCAGAATACTCCTACCCAGTCAAGAGATCAGGGCTTGATCCATCACTGTTTTTTAGCTAACTGCACCATCCCAGCTCAGAACCTGGCTACATGCAAATTAGTCTGTCCCTGGCCCAGTGCATCATGGGAACAGGGCAGACCAAACTTCTTCTGATCTCAAGGAGCGCCTTTCAAGTAAATGTGTTTCAGACTATGGGAGTGGGAAAAAATCTTTCTCCTAGATGTGTACTTTCTTTTTACTCTCAAAGTACAGTCTGAGAAGTGAGTCTGAGTTTGTCCTAATTTTCCATGATTCTTTCCAGCACACTATTTGTTTAGTTGCATTATCATACATTAAAGTGTGTGGTATCGGAGTTAGCTGCTTCTAAGACGTCTCTAATTACAAATCCCAGTACTACCAGTTGTGAAGACATTACCCCTCAGGCCCACATCTTTGGACACCTTGGAAAGACCCACTGAGGAGCTTATTTCATGAACTACAAATAGATGTTAAGGCTTTACATTACACTAGGAAAAAGTGGCAGGTTTGACCTATATACCTTCTTTGTAATCCCATTCTGCCCTGCTTACACCTCTCTCTGTAAAATCTATCCCTCTAAGCGCCATTACTGTGCAGTGCCTTGTAGTTAGGTTCTCGCCACCATATCAATACCATACATAACTTTGTTCATACCGCCTATGCAAAACATTATATGCGTGATCCCAAAGATTATGTTTAATTTTAGATGCAATGTCTGTGGGATTACAATGGCATTCCGCACATTTACTATAGTGGGACAGCAAATGTAGCTTTAGTTTGGACAAATTTCAGTGAAACTCTCCTGAGCTACACTTTTCAGAAAAAAGACCATATTTTCGATGTATGATTTACTTCAAACATGTTTAATCAGTTATTGAAACAGTTCCTCATCAGTGGATTAGCATATAATGAGCAAAGTCCTTATTATTTAATTCATATTTAGCACATTTCAGACAACTGCCAGCTGCAACATATTGCTCTTATACATAATGTTAAATTGCTGAGGGCTGAAGGAATATTTTAAAACTATGGTAATACAATGTGCAAATGTATACACCTTCTTACAAATTCCTCACCTTATGATTCTTCTTCTAGACTTCAGACTGATCTAGAAAACATTTCTCTAGAAATGTCCCTACAGTCCCACTGGGTGGCGCCATATGGCTCCAGACTCGTCTCCGCATCCGGACATGATGACACCACAGTATGATAATGCCAACTGGTGCTCTGATGATCGTTCATGCTTTTCCACTCCACTGAACGTGGGTCCAGAACTCTTTCAGTGTCTTACTGACACCATTATGCCAGTGACTAGGTGAAAGGTCTCCCCTGAAGGTTTCAGTATTCAAGTCATTTTGCTGGTGCTGCAAGAAGATGTCTCTGTTAGATCCACACAATATCTGCATGATAATTCAGACTTGTGCCTCTATGCATTCAATGGGCCATCATGGAGTGGAATGGCCAATTTATTTTTGGCTAAGGACCTCAAGGAGATACCCAGGCACCCAACTTCATGTAATGGTAGGACACTCTTGAGGGAGCATTTTCCTAAGAGATCTTGTGAAAATAAACACAAGAAACGACATAGAAAGTAAAAGTCCTCTTTTTCTTTGAAGAAGAATTGGTCATGCAACCATTTCCATTCAGAGTTTAAGTTCTATTCCATGATGCCAAACTCTATATCATCATCGGGCAAAAAGCCAGCGCCAAAAAGATGAGACCAGAAAATCTGGTCCATCAGCCTTCCCCGAGAAGGTAAAGTCTTTCCTGCTGACTATGCTGGATATTTTCAGGACATCTCCATCACCCACGGGCCTCTCCCCAAGCTGGGGCTTTTTCTTGTATGCTTGGCGGCTCCGACTCTGACACATCCCAGTGCCTATATTGGAGTTGCAGCAGGCTAATTCACTGTCCCCTGTTTGTTTGAAACCTACTTCAGCACCAGAGCTGAACATGGCGTCCACCACAAAGTTTTTAGAAGACATTACCCATGTGGTGAGATACAAAGTTAAGGCAACCTTAAAGGGTATTCCCTTCACTGAGCTCCTCCACATGGCCCAGAAATTGCCTGCATAGAAGAAATGTTTATCTACGAGAAGGTGATATTCCCTACCCACTGGAGCCGTTTCAGAAGAGGTTTCCTCATTTAGAACTGTGTTTTTGAAAGTCTCAGAGGCCATAGACCTGACTTTGTCTTCTGCAGAACTAAAGTCTAGCATTCTAACAGAAAGTTTGTAATCGTTGTCAACAGGAAATCCATTATCACCATTTAATGATCCCCTTTTACATGCAGTTGTGGCTGCATGGGAGAAAACTTTTCTGGGCCCTGCAGGCCATAGGCAGGCTACCAGACTCCGTAGACCCACTCTACCTACTTTTTGTCTTCCCACCAATCACTGAAAAGTCTGGTTTCCAAACATCTTTCAACCCCAAACCCAGTACCTTTCATATGGCTCCTCCTGAAAAAGAGTCAAAGAAACTTGATAATTTGGATCTCAAGGTTTTTCCTTCCAGCAACTTGAACTTTTGCACTGCGAATATGACTTGTATTCCAGACTGATTAATGCATGCAGTGTGAGAATTGACAAAGTTTATTGTGATCAGCTTGCCTAACCATATCAAAGAGCAATTTTCTGATCTTGTGAATGTTGGAATGAATGCATTAAAGCAGATCCTAAACTGAGGACTAGACTCCGTGGACAACATTGGTTGTTTTATGGGAATAGCAGTTGCACTGCTCTGGCACATCTGGATGTGCTTCACTTCCTCCTCTGGAAACATCCAAGCTATGATTATAAACATGCCCTTTGATGGTGAGTTGATGTTCAGAGAGAAAACCATCTCCTCCTTGGAACATTTTAAGAGCAGTAGAGATATGACCTGTACACTGGCCAGAGCCTCCCAAGTTCAGCAGTTTCACCAATGAAACCAAATGGCCTGCGGCTAATCGAGAGCAGAACAGCCTTGGCAGAGGCAACCTTTTCAACCCCTTTGAACTCCCAGCAGCTATAGTGCTCCTTTCGAGGCAGGGGTGGATGTAAGTGACAGTGTCCCTGGCAGAAGCAGGTTCAATCCCCACCTACCTCGGCATGCTCTGTCGCTTCCAAACCTCATGACATCATCTTCCGGTAGGAGGGAGAGTGTCTATTTTTTACACCAAATGGGAGTCTCTCTTTAGATCATCAGTATTGATTCATTTTCTAGAAGGTTTGTTTTCCTTGTTTCCTCCTACTCCACTTGTGTTCTTCACTTGGATTTTAATCTTATATTGGCTTTCTTGTTGGTGTCCCTGTTGAAGCCAATGCACTGTTGCCTGGTTGGACTTCTTAACCTGAAGACAGTTTCTTGTGTTGCTATTAATGTAGCGCATAGGGTCAGAAACAGAAAAGAATGGTGGTTTCTGAAAATGGAGGAATGGAAAGTTCAGATCCAAGGTGAACATTGGAATCAGCAAGTCTGAAGTGCAAGAGTGAAGTTCACTAACTTCACTCTTCAGTGGGGAACAACGTTTACAACGCAACTTTTACAATGCACTACCTTTACAACGCAACATCCATTACAACGCATGCCATTACAACGCAACCATTACAACGTATGTCACAACAACGCATACCAATACAACACATGTCATTACAACGCAGTCATTACAACGCATACCATTACAACGCATACACATAGTACCCTTACACTATCCAACACTTACCCTACTGTTGCACCCCCTGGAGTTAGAATAGTAATTTTTACCCCTACACTATCCAACACTTACCCTACTGTTGCACCCCCTGGAGTTAGAATAGTAATTTTTACCCCTACACTATACAACACTTACCCTACTGTTGCACCCCCTGGAGTTAGAATAGTAAATGTTACCCCTACACTATCCAATACTTACCATACATGCAATGTAATGGTATGCGTTGTAATGGTATGCGTTGTAAAAGTAGTATGCATTGTAGTGGAATGCGTTGTAAAGGTAGTTTTTAGAGATGCGTTGTAATGGCATGCATTGTAATGGAATGCGTTGTAATGGATGTTGCGTTGTAAAAAATACGTTGTAAAGGTATGCGTTGTAAAAGTATGCGTTGTAACGACATACATCCCTCTTCAGTACCTAGCTTTCTGTTGGGTCAAGTCAAGTACAGAGCTCCTAGCACTGTACAGCGCTTCCTGCTCTGCCCAGTACAGTGCTGATTGCTCAATATCAAGCTACTGGCTCAGCACAGATCACTGTTTTGTACAGGACCCCAGCTCAGTAGAGTTTTCACTGCTGAATATGAAGCTCCTTGTCCGTATAGGATTACCATCTCAGAACAAAGCCCACTACACAGACCTTTTTCTGCTTTTGCTGGTTGCCTCATCATTTCATTTTATTGATAGTCATTAAGATGGTTTCTGTGATGTTGGAGGGATTCGGATGAAAAAACAACAAAGCACTGCACTTAAGGGACTTTCAGACACCTGGGATCTACTGTTCATCTGGCATGAAATGCAAGCCTAACCTGCAAGAACACATACACATTCATACACAGACAATGAAGCACACACACACAAGAACAGGCATACAAACACCAAAGCACAAAGCTACACAGAAGCACACTCATACATGCAAATAATGGTTTATGCACTGATGGCAGGGTGTGTATTTCAAGGGAGAGGAATTTCTAGCAGAGGAGACAGGAGACTGTTGGGGCCTGTATGAGATGGGAGCCTGGGACAGGGAGCATCTGTCTAGCAGTATAGTCTGTGTGTCCATGGAGATAGTTCATCACTCAAAGATTTTAGGCAAGGCTGAGGCTGAGGCAGCACGACTAGAGAGAGGGCACTTAGGACAATAGAGCATCAACTACAGAAGACGGGTGATTACAGTGTCTGCCTTTGTGGGTTTAGGGACAGAGAGTGTGTGTCCATCAAGAGAGAATGTATCCTTTCAGTGACACAATACCATCCTAGGTCCAGTCAGGCTTGTTTGTAAAACATTTAGCTCAACCCTGGGTAGCTGTGGTTTCGAGAATTCAGACTTAAACAAAGGATCAAGTGTATTTAGAAGTACCAAAACAACAGAATACGAAAGTCACACAACACAAAAGAAATCCAACACCAGCTTATAAAAACAGGTCTTATTTTTATACATTTTTAGACACCAAAAAAAACAAAAGCCACCAGAGAGCTTCAGAGATATTGATTTTCAAGTAAATCACAAATCACTCATTTTTACTCAAAAAGTCAACAAGCATTAGCAACTACTGTGGTTAGCAGAAACTTTGTGTTTGGGTACTCCGGCCTGTTGTGGGTGACCAACTCTGGAAGGGATGAGGTCAAGGGGGCCAGTAAGGTTTTGTTGGACAGTTACCTTGTTACAAAAGCAGTCTGCGGGCCAGATCCCGGCTCTATCCACAAGTTGTCATAGACATCAATGAAGTGGTCCCAATGCAAGGGAGGGAATGCAATATGCTGTAGGATGCTGAGGATGCTGTGTGGTTGACGAGGGACTTCCTCAGGCTACTCTTCGGTCAATGGCGCTGATAGGCCAACTTTGGCCACAGGGATTGCTGTCCCGCAAAGTCCTGGTAGGTCCAATCGCCACTGAAATACTGGTGTCCGGTCACAGCGAAACAATAGTTCTTTGGGGTGAAGGTTAGCTTCTGTCTTAGCTGACCGAACTGCACTCTGATGACTATACCAAGTCCAGCCGACATAGGTGAAACTTTTGAGCACCAGATTTCAGGATCAGAAAACGTTTGAGCATCAGCATGTCAGCAGTCAGTGGCAATCAGTCGATTGTGGCTACTGTGTAGCGAAGGTGCTCTTCTTCAGCTTTTATGGATCTGTAACAGGAAGTCAGCCAACTGACTCTTGGAGTTCACCTCTTCTGTTTGAGGCTCATGGGTGACGTTTCCTCGAGCCATGCACCAAAGGCACAGTCTCTCTTTGCTAGCCCAACGATGAATAGGTGCAGTCCAGCCTTTGATGCAGCCTCTCTTGTCAGGTACAGGTTATCAGAAGGGCAGTCAATTTTCAGTCCTCTCTACAGTCCAGATATGATCTGAGACGTGGGTCCCAGGAGTGTAATATACCTGCCCAGAAATGCTCTCTGGGATGCAGAGGTTACTAGCCAATGGGCTACCAGGTCCTATCCCGCCTGATGATGACTTCCTGCAATGTGTGCCAACTAGCTATCCCAGAGTGTCCTATTCTACTCACTCCCAAGATGGCAGCACCCCTCGCTTGGTGGGTGGAATTAGGTAGCAAGTTTACATTTCTCAGGTATAATTACTGGCAGCAATTATTATCGCTTTGGCTTTTATCGCTAAGTGGTGCCTTAACTGCTATAGATACGGAGAAATCTTGCTCCATTTTTCAGGAACTTCTAAATATTTGGAGGTGATTCCTTCCCTTGTTCCATCATCTTGGTCTCTTTGCTATCGGTGACAGCATGTGCTCATCCAGGCACCCTCGTGATAATGTTCCTTGTATTTCAGGTATTTGGCATGGACCTATTAGTGTACAAGTAAACCCTTAGTGGCCTACATGATTTACATTATGTTCCCCTCCTTCCAGATGCTGCACTTTGGACCCACCTAGGCAATCATTTATTCTACCCTGACATGGGGAGCCCCCACTATATATATCCATCTCAATTACTTTATTAGGCCCCAGCTGTGTGTTTGGCCTTAGGCACTTTACCCACTTCTTCCAGGTGGCAGCTAACTCTGCATTCTTATTCCCTTCTTCTTTATCCCTCGTTTATCTTTCAGTTATTCCTTTCTTACAATTGAGTAAAACTTCTCAGGGATTTAATTATAATCTCCTGATGATGATCATGTTATGGTTATCGGATCGAAACGTCCTCCACCTTTGCGCACTGACCTTAAAAAATGTATAAAGTAATGAACATAACGGCAGAATTGCTGCTGTAGATTTGTTTTTGTATGTAAGTCACACATTATTGCCTGAGTTTCTTTGTTTATATGATTGTGTGTCCTCTGTGTCCGTGTCTCCACCCAACAACTTTGATTTATTCATTAAATAAATGTGATTTTAATGTTCACATGGTCATTGTGTCTGGGCATAATTGTCTAATTCAGTAAAAGCTATAATTGTGTGTTATAGTGTCCCTTGTTCCGTTAAAGCAAACAAAAGGAGATGATGGATAGAGCGCTGAAACTTTTCAGACATTCACCCCCAGTCACAGATCTGGGTTGAATCCATCATCATTCTTTAGCTCACTTCACCCCCTCAGTTCAGACCCAGCTATATGCAAATCATTCTTGACCCAGTGCCTCATGGGAACAGTCCAGCCCGAACTGCCAAGCCAGGTCTTCCCTGAACCGGAAACAAGCATCCTGGGGCCGGTTTCGGAGTAACACCCCTCAACAGCCAGGCTAGCTTGAATCCAGTAGCAAATTGAGCAAGGGCCCGAAGTCTGGGCATACCCTGCCAACTTAGGGCGAACAAAGCAAACACAAGGAAAGGATGTAGGGAACGCTGAAACTTTTCAGACACTCACCCCCACTCACAGATCTCGGTTGAATCCATCATGGTTCTTTAGCTCACTTCGCCAACTCAGCTCAACCCAGCTATATGTAAATCAGACTCGACCCATTGCCTCATGGGAACAGTCCAGCCTGAACTGTCAAGCCAGGTCTTTTTTGAAACACAAACAAGAATCCTGGGACCGGTTTTGGGGTAACACCCCTCATTAGCCAGTCTAGCGTAAATCTAGTGGCAAAGGGAGCAAGGGACTCACGTCTGGGCATACCCTGGCAGCTTAGGGCGAACAAAGCAAACACAAAGAGATGATGGACTGGCCGCTGAAACATTTCAGACAATCACCTCCAGTCACAGATCTGTGTTGAATCCATCATCGTTCTTTAGCTTACTTCGCCACCTCAGTTCAAACCCAGCTGTGACTCATGGTAACAGTCCAGCCTGAACTGCCAATAAACACAACAACAATTTATTAAAGAGAGTATGTGTATGAATTTATGAGACCTTGTTCATCAAAATCCACTGCAAGGTTTCGACGATACAGATTTTACAAGTTTTATCCCTTTTAAATGCAACTGCAAAGAAGCATTGGTCAACAGAAAGTTTGTAAACTTTTCAAACGTTTGAAAGAGTTAGTGTGAATTCTTTGGCCCAGGTTGGGTGACCAAATTCGACTAGGGGCCAGAGAGGATACTTAGGACAGTTGCCTGGCCACCAGAGCATTTTTAAAGCAAGTTCTAAACTTAATAGGACGACTGCCATAGACATCAATGAAGCGATCCTGATGCTGAGGATACAGGTCGATGGGGGTGTCTCTGTGGTTGTCAGTCGGTCCACAGGGAAAGAGGGGCAACTTATGCTACGGAGATAGGGTTCTCACGAAGTCCTCTACACTGCAATAGTCAGTCAGACGATGCTGCCCTACTGGACACTTTTCACTACAGTTGGGGTAAAATCCTCAGGTGGTAGCTGGTGTCCCTTGAGTAAGATGAATCTGGTATAAGATAGCACTCATGGGTCTGGCTGACATAGGTGCAACTTTTGGCTATCTTTGATTTGTTCTTTTGTGCACCTGACTGTAATAACAAGGGACTAAAAAAGCTCTTAACTAATCAGAGGCCAGCATTTACAAAGGATAATGACTCAAACCAATGAAAAATATGAGCGGAGCTTCAAGTCTATACTCCAATACAGCATGCCTCGCAGAGCAGCACATGTGCTGCCCAGGCTCGACCTAAAAATGTGGAGGTAAACATGCAAAAAGAGGCATTTCATTACATTTTATTTCTCTATTTTCCTAATCTAGTGTGGGATCCTTTTTATGTGCGTTTTCACTTTATCACTGTTTGAAGTGTTGCACAAATACTTCACGCATTGCCTCTGAATTAAACCTGGCTGCTCTGTGCCAATCTCTACCAGAAAGTTAAGTACAGGTTAAATGAGGGTTGGCTTGCGCCTCACCCTGACAAGGATTGTGGTTGCCGCTTGACCAGGGCTATCACCGCAGTCAAGAAACAACCCAATTTCTCACACCCTGGGTACCCCTCGTACAATATACCAGGGACTTGTAAGTAATTTGTCCTATGCCATTTGAGTATAAGCCAATCAAACATGTACTTTTAAGGGTTGGAGCACTGGCACTGATGTCCGGTTAGCCGGCCTCAATACACTTTGGTAGTGATCATGCAAAAAAGACATTTCATTACATGGCCCTCCTCCAGATGAAAGGTTATAGGCAACTATCCTACACCCTGGTAGTTCTCATTATCTATGTGAAAGAACCTGGAAAGGTCATCTGCATTGGCATGGTAAGTTCCAGGGCTGTGCTCCACAGTAAATCCATATCCAGTAGGAAAATGGACCACCCCAATAATCTGGGGTTCTCTCCTCTTATCTGCTTAAGCCACCTGAGAGGCCTGTGGTCAATTTGAATTCTGAAGTGAGTACCACATACACAGGGTATTAGCTTCTTCAGGGACCAAAACTCAGCAAAGGCTTTCCTGTCAATTGCACTCCAAAGCTGCTCTCTGGGGAGGAGCCATCTACTGATCAAGGCACCAGGTTGATTGTGGCCCTCATCATTTACCTGTGACAGAACTGCCCCAATCCCATGTTCAGAAACATCTGTCTGGACAATAAACTATTTACTAAAATCAGGGGCCTTTCAGACAAGTGCTGAGCACAAGCTTCCTTGAGAGCTCCATGGTCCTTTCAACACTTTTCAGTCAAAATAACGTTTCTGGGCTGTTTATTAGAAGTAAGCTCTGTCAATTGTGCCACAAAGCTACTATAAGCCTAAACAAAGCCTCTCTGAAATGATCTTCTTAGGAATTCCACCCTGGTGAAGATTCCAAGGAGGGCCCTAGCTACTGCAGGGGCAGTAACTGTCCTAAGAGGTATATCTTGTGGATACCTAGTGGTATAGCCTACCACCACCACCACCAGCAGCTGTTTCCAGATGCTGCTTATTGGTCTAGGGGACCAACAGTATCAATCCCCACCCCTCAAAGGAAGTCCCCAACTACAAGTAGTGGTATCAGGGGAGCCTTTGGCTTGCCCCCTGTCTTGTCACTGGCTTGACCGATGATCACAGAAGCAACATAATGCCTTCACTTTCTCAGACATCTGAGGGAAATACAAATGGTTGACCAAACTTTGCCAGGTCTTGGACTGCCCCTCCAAATGTCCTGCTAAGGAGATGTCATGGGCCAGTTTGAGGAGGAACTCTCTGTAAAGTTGGAGGAACACCACTCTCCTGGTTGCCCCTGGTTTGGAGTCCCTTGCCTCCTTGTAAGGGATTCCTTCCTCCCAGTGTACTTTATGTTACCACTGACATCACCTTGGTTTTGCCTGATAGCCAAATGTGTCAGACTTTCAAAAGTTGGGCAAGTCTTCTGTCCCTGGCGTAAATGATCTCTGGGGAGGACCTCCGGCTCCATGAAGCTCTGCCAGCTCTGGAACTTTTGCCAAAGAAGCAGGCTCCTCTTCAATCAAGAGGCCTTCCGCCTTAGGGTTAGGTTTCTCTGGGCCTGAGGACTTTTGGAAGTTGACTCACCAGCCTTCCTGTACTTTATCTTGTTCTTAGGGACTTGGACCATTGTTCTAGGACCCCTTGAGTTTCCGTCAAGGCCTATGTTTGCTCTAGTGGAGAGACACACACACACTTTGAGAGACCCAGAATTTCTGCATGAGTACCTCTCTCCACCTCTGCCTAGGCAGAAGTTACAAGGTCCTTTCCCAGAAGACACTCTGCTGGAATGGCAGGGACACCGCTACCTTCTTTGGCCAGCAACCCCTCCCCACTCAAAGTCCGCCACAACCATGGGACAGGACCTTCTAACATTGTCAGAGTTGGCAATCTAGTGCACTTCACCTGGGATTATTTGGTCTGAGGAAACCAGCTTAACCATGACCATGATTATGCTGATACCTATATACCACAGAGCCTGTACCTCAACCTATTTGATTTTTGGCTGCTGCCTATAATTTTCCATACTTCAAGGACAGTGAGTCAAGGTTCAATATCCTGTCCACCTAGGGAAAGTAAGGCAGCCTCTGTGTAACCTTTGGAATTCTTGAGGAACAATTTTCACCCCACCCCTACACTAACAATGCCTTTTGGGGCGGTTAACTGTGGGTGACATTTTGGTGCATACAGCATCTCTCTTCTTGTGCCCTGGTTGCCAAACGTCAAAGCACACCCCAGCCTTTGAAGAGTTTGAATTCCTTCCCAAGTACACCTTTTCTTTTAATCAGGAGCTCCCACCCTTGGGCATTCTTTTGGGGCTCCATAGGAATTTCCACCCTGAAGGGGGCCTGTCCTCTTTCTTAGGCTCACCTCCATAGGACTTCTTGGGCACTGTAGCTCGTACCCATTCATCAGCTAACTTATCCAGAACTGGATAGCTAGGAATCTACTAGGTGTTGATTAACTTCCCTTAGGAACAGTTAGTTTAGTATGTGCTGCTTCACTATTAAATTGTAGAGCCCTTCTGTAGTGCACACTCTGTTACCCTTGATCCAACCTCCCAGTGGCTTTACAGAAGCATCTGCAAAGTCAATCCATGTCTGTGTTGCCCCCTTTTATGTTTTTTCCTAAAATTGTGTATGCAGGCTTCAGGGCTGAGACTAAAGAGCTCAATGAGCACCTCTTTCATGTGTGAATAGGACTCGGCCACCTCATCTTCAGGTTTTAAGAGTCTGCCCCTCCACTGAAACAAGTTCCCACAACAAGGACCCCCTGTTTTTGGCACCCTCCGTCCTCATCCCTGGAGCCCTCTCATAATATGCTAGCCATTTGTCAATGTCATCCTCCTCAACATGTTTAGAAACAATACCCTTGGGCATCCTCGGATTATAGGCTTCCCATGCAATTACCTTTGTGTCTTTGTTGCTGCCACCATGTCCTTGGGACCTTAACCCAATCATGATCCTTTTCTCCTCAGAGGCCAGTCTGTCTTAGGCAACCAAAATGCACTCCAATAACTCTCCCGTGTCCAGCAGACTTGGATGCAACTTTAGAGCATCAGGATTTAGTCTCTCAGGCTGCACGTGGTGGTCATTGGCAATCAAGCAATTGTGGCTACTGACTAGCGAAGGCGGGCTTCATCAGGTTTTGTGGTCCTGGAGCTGTAACAGGAAGTCAGTAAACTGACTCTTGGAGTTCATCGTTTCTTTCCGGGACTCTGGAGCGACTTATCCTCAAGCCTAGCACCACAGGCCTCTCTTTGTTAACCCAAGGATCACCAGGTGCAGTTCGGTCTTTAGTGCAGCCTGTCTTGTCTGGTCCAGAAAACTATTGTGATATACACTTTCAGGTGATACATTGGAAAGTGAAGGGTCACTGGGAGAGTCTGCAGTTAATAGCAAGTGCCCTCACTGACCAGAAGGTGGCATCCTTCATCGGGCCATCTCCTCGTTGGGCTAGCGCTGCAATGCCTAATAGGCCCCCCGAGGCCCCTCTGGTTTATTGGTAAACTTGCACTCCTAGGTGTAGGTTCATAGTATTAGTGACCCTCCTATAGTAAGGATAGGGTCCCTTGGGGGTCGAAGACGTAACGCGACCCATTATAAATTGTTCTACTATATAGGAGACGGTATGCTGGACCACGCAAACCTCCTTGTCCTCCTATGTTGATGATATTTTGGAATGTTCGCCACCATCCATGATCCCATATAGGTTGCACAAGAATTGCTCCACTTAGTATGACAACACGTTTGTTAAGTTAAAGTCTTAAAATGTGAATTTCGCACACAGAAGTGGGATGTGTTTGGATGCATTCTCTCCTGAAGGTATATATATATCTCCCATCTATGCATTAAGTGCTTTTGGTTTCCTCTAAGACTAGGGCTCCTCCTCTGAGAAGCCCGAATGTGTACATAGGATTCTTAATCTGTATGTGTGACTAATTTGGGGGGACAGCTCTCACACCTGTCTCTTAAAGAATTTGCTGCTATCTGCTTCTGGAGTTCCATCCACAGCTGATCACCAGCCAAACACTCTCAACATGCCATGACACCACTAACATCAGCTGTGCTCTCATACACACAACACAAAGCACAGGCCTTCACCCCCTAATGTATGGGGCTTCTTAACTGTGGAAAAACTAATCTGGGCGAAATTCACATACCAAATGATACTAGTAAAACATTCACTGAACATTGATTTTGCATACGTGTCCACCTCTTGGTAACTTTATTTCCACACATTTTCTTGTTCACGACATGAATGCTACAACTAATCCACCTCCTCAATGTATTCTCTAGTTATACTTCTTTAGCAAATGGTTGTAAAGTGGAATCCCTTTCGTGAGAAAAAGGCCTTTTTATTGTTTAGAATTTCTTTTTGCCCTGCCTTACTGACTTTGTCAATGAAATAATATGTACTCTGTCTTCCTATTTCTAGAACCTTGCTGGAGGAGTCCAAAAAATAGCTGATTTTTTTAGTCTTTCTGCAACTGAAGAACAAATCCGGCTTATTGCAGAAAGAGCCACATTTGATGCAATGAAGGCAAGGTCCCAAGAAACACATGGTGGCTTCGGCCATGCTCTTTTCAGAAAAGGTAATTGCACATGCTCTAGGGTGGGGTTGTCTGGAAGCACTATCCAGTTAAAAAAACATTGTATTCTGGGGGCAGATAACACAATCTTGTGAGAAAAGTATAGTTCAATTTCATACTTTAGAGAAAAAATGTTGTAAGAACACATAGATAAGATTATCTCTAATAAACACTACATTAGTTAGTAATTTTTTCATAAACACATTCTTTTTATTCACTCTTCACATCATCAAAAAAAAAAAAAAAAAAAAATATATATATATATATATATATATATATATATATATATATATATATATATACACATACACACACACACACACACACACACACACCGGAATCGTCAATTTATTTATTTATTTATTTTTTTTAAACCTTTATTTGCAAAAAGCACAATACACAGCGTCTGCCTACGACCCCACGGGGCCGGCCGCTATGACATATGGGAAAAGGATAAAAAAGAACCAATAGGGCAGAACGCCGTTGAAGCAGTCTCTGAGCGAAGAGTATAGTGTGAAACATAGGACCATGGCATGAGGATAGGAAAAGGTTTAATTTTATGATTTTGTCGAATACAATTTAAAAAACTACGAAGAGAGTCGAAGCTAATCATTGACCAGGATAGTTGTCATCATTCAAGGAGCACCCGGAAGGAGGCGTGATAGAGGAAGGCATTAGTCAGAAAACAAGTGACCACCATCAAAGAACTAGGACCATCCGCTATGTCACATAAGGGTACGATACAATAAACTCCCTAATAACACCGAACCCCGACCCCAAAAGAAGCAAAGAAGTGTAGAAGATAAAGAGACAGAAGAAGAAAAAGAAAAGAAAGAGGGCCATAGAAACAAAGAAAAAACATAAAACACATCCCATCCCCCCACCCTGCATACCAGCGGAAGGCCACGGCCCACCCCCCCCCCCCCCAATAGGCATGCCTGTCGCCCCTAGAGAACCCCCAAGTGGGAAAGAGAGTAGAGAGAGTGAGAAAAGACCATCCCAATCTCCAACTCTCAGAAAAGACGGGAGGAGGTAAGTTCAACATACTCCCGGTCACCACCAGCCCCGTAAACATCCCCCACCCCAAGTATCATCAGCACGACAGAGGCAGCAAGCAAATCTGTAGGTGGGGAGAGTCATTTCCAAATGTGCAAGTAAATCAGACAAAAAGCAGTCCCACCCCAGTCCCCGCCCGTCCATGCGTGCATCACACTAAAGAATTCGCCTAGCCCCGGCCCGATCTTGGGTGGCCCCACGTATCCACCCCCCGTGAGGAGCCACAAGCGTCGGAGAAAGAAGACAGCCTGCCCCAGTGAGAACAAAGAGGCAAAATGGCCGCCCTCGATGATGAAGAAATGTCCAGGGACAAAATGGGCGTCGCCAATCCAAACCAGGGTCCACAGATAGAAGGAGCTGCATTTTCAATATAATAGGTCTTTGCATTGCAAATCCCAACCCAATCCCCGCAAGTCAAGAAAGCAGTACCACAGAGAGACTGCCTAACCCTGGCCCGATCTCGGATGCCTCTCCGAACACACCCCTCGATGACTGCCAACCCCCTCTGAAACAAAGAGACAAAATGGGCGCCAAGAAGGAGGGGGAGACTCATAGAAACAAAATGGACGGTGCCAAATATCCAAAACTTCGTTGATCTCAGCAAAAAGGGCCTCCGAGTTATTCTGGTAGTACAAGTTCAACAGATGAAAAAACGGAGGCTTCAATGAAAGAGCCTTCGAGGGGGCCAGGAGTCGCTTAGCCGGCAGTCTCGTTGTTGATAGTGGTAGCGAGTACAAAGAAGCAGTCCCCCTATGGGGAAACAAAGTATCACAGGCAGAGTTGGTAAACGGCCATCTACTTGCGCCGAACCAATCGTCCCAGGTCTCACCACCGCCGAAAGTACTTAGTAGCACTGTAGCGAACTCAGACACCAACAAGGGAGTGTGCGATTGTTGCTGGGAACAGTCCCTCCGCGTCTGCCCCGAATCGAAGGCTATATCATCAAGTTTCTCGCTTAGCCTGTGGGAGCAGTGAAACAGCGCCAATCGCAGATCACCGAGGGCAGTCAGGATATCACCATAGGACGGGGCAGGCTGCGGTCCCCCTGCATCTGGAGCACAAGAGGGTATATTCGATGCGATCTCCAGCCCGGACATGGTGTCGCAGTCCCAGGGCGAGGGTGAGCGATCCTCTCCATTCCGCGATTCAGCGGATATATTCATCATGCCGATAATCCGGTTGCAAAGACATGGGGGATGCGGCATGAAAACAGCAGCTGCCCCGTCCACCGTTGCCGTCAGCTGTAGTCCAGCGTCGTCAGCGAGGAGCCCCCATCGGCTAAGACAGATAGTCAGGGCGAACGGGCAACCCACCGGTTCCGGGCAAGCCCCGTAATGGAGTCCGAGCAGCACTCACCCAGCACTGAACAAAGAAACCATTCGTGCAATGCGATCTACCCTCCAGGCATGAGATAGTTGCAGCATGCGATAATCCAAGGCAATCAGTGCGCAGCGGTCTGGGAGACAGAAATAAGCAGCTTTTCCCAGGCTCCGGGCGTCCTGCGGGCAGGCCGGCCGTCACCGCTCCGGCGAGGTCCAGCAGCAAGCGGCGGCTTACACCGGGGTCCAAGGCGTCGGGACGGTTACCAGGCTATCTCCGCACTCCGGACGGGCAGGGACTCCGGAGGGACATAGGCGAAATCAGCAAACATTCCCCGGTCTGACAGCCGGGAAAATAGAGCAGGATTCAAAAAGGATAGCAATGCGGGGCTCAAGGGCCGGCGGAGCCGGGAGCCTACACGTCTGCTCCGGTCGCCATCTTGGAATCGTCAAATTTGATCCATATTTAAATATTCTGGGACATTACAGAAAACCACACACATTTCAACCAGCAAAAATGTAAAATTTGTATAAGTTCCCAGTTTCCTATACAAATGACAGGCGTTCAGTTAGTAATATCTTTTCAAAATCCTCTAATATTTGACACTCTTTATTACGTTTCTTTTTATCAAATCATAAATTCCTTTCTGCACATTAAAGTCAGTTGAACTTTGCTACTGCAAACAATTATATAGTTACGTATGCAAGGGTGCGCCTGATATTTCTTCTAGTGTAACTTAACAATACTCTTTGAGTCTCTTGACTCTGTTGTGCCCACAAAGGTAATTATTGTTTCGTCCAAATGTTAAACGCGTCATTGCACATTGTTCACTGCCTGGTTTAACAGTAGTCCTAGACACAATTTGATAAAAGACAATACATATGATATGAGTATTACTTATTCATAGTCAACAAAAAATCAGACTTAATCTGCACAAACGAACAACCGGAGATGTATTCTTAGCTAATTCAGCTGGAAAAGCAATGAACCCAACACAACAGTATAAGGACAAATTATACTGTACTTTATTTACATATTCATAAAAATTGTTTCACCAAGAGGAAAAAAGAAAAGTTTGGTGCTCAAGTGATGAGAAGAAAAAGGTTGTAAGCAAAGGTTTATAATAATTCAGTGCAACAAAGGAAATATTTTTACATTGCACATATAAAGCCTACCCATATACAGTATATATACACTATTATACAGGGGGACAGGGAAGGGCTGGTGTAGGCTTTGAGAAATAAAATGGGGGATCGTCAACGTTTCGACCCTGGCGCAATAAGGGAAGTTCACGACCTCTGCTGCGGGTCTTCTTCAGGACAGTAGGGGGACGGGGGACGGGAAAGCACCACGAAAGACTTGAAAGGTGTAGCAAGGCCAGATCAGTTGGGCAGGGACTTACGAAGGAATATAAGGTCCACGTGAACCATAACTACGTCCTCCTCGCATACAGCAACCGGTACATTGCTCACTGCTTTACCGGACTAGGCATTATTGATATCGATTACTCGTTGTATACCAACCGTTCATCAACTGAACTCGGAGTCAGAGGTGTACTGCCCAACTGATCTGGCCTTGCTACACCTTTCAAGTCTTTCGTGGTGCCTTCCCTGTCCCCCTGTATAATAGTGTATATATACTGTATATGGGTAGGCTTTATATGTGCAATGTAAAAATATTTCCTTTGTTGCACTGAATTATTATAAACCTTTGCTTACAACCTTTTTCTTCTCATCACTTGAGCACCAAACTTTTCTTTTTTCCTCTTGGTGAAACAATTTTTATGAATATGTAAATAAAGTACAGTATAATTTGTCCTTATACTGTTGTGTTGGGTTCATTGCTTTTCCAGCTGAATTAGCTAAGAATACATCTCCGGTTGTTCGTTTGTGCAGATTAAGTCTGATTTTTTGTTGACTATGAATAAGTAATACTCATATCATATGTATTGTCTTTTATAAAATTGTGTCTAGGACCACTTTCTTTATATATATACATTTACCCAGGTCCTATTGATTGATTGGGTTTACCCCATTGGTTTCAATGGTTTAACAGTAGGCCTGGGAGGAGTTCGCAGAGTTCCATGTAAAAAGTCTGTTGCACTATGCCGAGTTCCACAAGCGGCTGAGTAATTTAGGTTGCGCCATTCTCAGTGATTTTTAACACTGGGTGTTTGTCCTACGCATGGAAAGTCAGTGCAAACAGCACCATGTGCAAGAGGGTGCTGCTTCTTTCTACTGCTTGAGTAGATGTTCTACTCAAGCGGCAGCTTACTCATCGCGAACAGAAGGTTTCTCAACATGAGTGGTAGCGACCATCCGCGACTGCCCGCATTGACATATCTCGCTGGGAGGTGGTCTGGAGTAAGATTTTTATCGCTTGCACTCACCAACTTAACATTGACAAGCTCAAGGAAGGAAAAAAACTGCTACGCAGAGAAGAGTTTTTCAGAACTACAGGCACTACGCGGAGTGGGGTAAAACTCTACAAGCGGAATTTCACACCCGGCCTATTTAAGAGTATACTTCAGATAACTTGGTAATATAGTGCTATTGCATTCAATTTCAAGAGATTGTTGAGAGCCTTCATCATCAGTTTCATTGAGCAAATTACTTTGTAGTGGGTTTAACATACTTGCTGCCCACTGTTATTCTGGAACCAGTTTTACATATTAATGTGGTTCACTAAGGAGTGACTGATAGGTGTTTTATCACCACTTTGGCTAACCTGTACAACTGAAGCAGCTTGTGTGCCACTTCACCCTAGTTAAGGATCAACCACGTTTCAGTTGTCGTTTAATAGAGAATAGTCCGTTTTCTTATCTTTACCTCCCAAAAAATGTATGTTATCAAAAGACCTCAGCCTCAGACATATAGCTTATTCCGTGTGACTACGATTATTCTAAAGGTTTGAGAACTAAGCATTATTCTATCCATAATTAACACTTGTCTTGCTGTATTGAATCTATAATTCTTCAGTACACCTAGAACACATCTATATTCTTCTTCCTGTTTTCTTCAAGATAGACCATTTCATTCTCAAATAAGTGGAGTTCACTTTTGAGTTTAATCTGGGAATTCTAACTTAAAGTAAATATAAGATTTCAAAATTACATTTTTATACAATTTAAAAATATGGTAGGGTTAGGACATAGTTCTGTCTGACATCTTTTGTTAAGAGTTAAGCCTGGGGAAACGCCTGTTCCCCACCCCCCCTTACCCAAAACTATCCTGGCCATATTCACCACAAAGCCTTTCTTGTGTAGCATCAAACAAATCTCTCTATACTGTTTTCTACAGTTTTTCCGGACCTGCACTATTATACATGGCCATTTGGGTACCTGTAATTGTCATTTGGGACATCATTGTACAGAACAGTGATATGCAACTTAAATCGATGTTCCATATTTCCGGTCCCCTTCCCAAGTGCTGCTTGGACATGTACAAAGAAAGACACCTCTGGTAAGGACTGCCACAAACCGAAAGCAGGAGATTCCCATAGATCTAGCATATAGACTTAATTAGGGATATAGCCTTTAATTTCGCGAAGGAGCATCAGTACTAAATTGTGCGCGCTGCCCCATTCTGCGATCAGGCCATCTCTCAGCACTACGTTTGTCATGCTACGGATGAAAGGCACCCACAGGTTAGAATGAGAGCTGCACAAGTCATCACCAGTGGCAGCTCCTCCGCAAAGGCGAGGAGCGTTGCCCCACTGCTTTTCAGCAGCGTAAATAAAGGAAAAATAAAATGATAATAACTCAATGTTATTATCATTTTATTTTTTCCTGCTGCAGCAGCTTTCAGAGGAGCAGTAGGAGATGGTGGTCACTCTGTAAGTGTGCATGAATGTTTGGCTGGCTGTCTTGGGCCGGCCAAATAGTCATGCGCACTTTGCATGTTTTCTACCCAAGCTGCATTACAGCCTGGGTGGAGAATATGCCCAGGTTCCCAGTCCCCGTCTGAGCTGCGAACCACGGTGTTCAGACCAATCACACTGCTCCATTACAGTGTTGTGATTGGCTTAGGGGAGCCTGAGTGCTTCTTTTTCTGTCCGGAGTGGAGGGACTATGAGGAGAGACACAGCAAGGAGGTAAGTGTATTTTTTTTTCCTACCCCCGCCGTGCCACGCCGGATCCGTGCCAGTTACCAATGGGCATTACAAACCCCGTTAAGTCTGAGTTTATACAGCTATAGCTGTATAAGGTGGTAAACATCTTATAAAGCAAAACAATTGTAAATATGTTGATAGAGGGCTTAAAATATGGTTCCTATATTGGGATAAGAAGTCTTCAAAGCAAGTCTTAAAGTTTATGTGTCCAGCACCGAGATGCTCCTCTGGGAGAGAGTAACGCGTGATAGCAGGTTTAAATAATAATAATAAACTTTTCATGTTACAAAACCACAAAAGATCATTTATACGCACCAGAAATTACTTTCTTGTTCATTCAATTGTCCAAGGGTGGCACAAATGCATTATATAAGGGAGAAAAGCCATAACATTAGAAGCATGAGTTGGAATGGACAAGCAAACCACCCAGACATAAGCAATAGACTGATTAAAAAAGCCTATTCTGTGGCTCTTATTATGAGCTGCAAAATTTCACCTGAAGAGATTTCTAAGGGTGAAATTCCGAACCCACAATTATGAGTCCCCTCCAGGCCTTGAATAATCAGGGCTCATAGTTTCAGGCCCTGAGACACCAGACCTGTTCCATGCTGCAAGTACTGTGAGTAGCACCACATGGCCCTCTCCCACCCCCCGCCGCAGCATGGGATGGGCAGATAATGCCCTGACCCCTCACAGCTCCCCTTCGGCCCACCCTCACAGGTTCTGCCTGCCCAGAGCAGGTTGAAAATGTCAGCAGTTTTCTCTCCAGAATCAGGAAAAAACAAACAGTGAAGGACCCAGCAGCTCCTGGTCCATGCTGTTATTCCCCATTCCTGCTTCTTCTCCTAAAGTCCTTATAGAAGGAGCAAAACAAAAGGAAATATGTTTCTGTTTGTAAGGAAACACTATTGTAGTGGACAACGACAAGGTGCCATCAGTGGCACATCTTTTCCGATTTTAAGTCAGTTGTGTTTAAAGGGGAACGTTTGAACCTAAGGAAAGTTAGCTAATGACAAGCTTGCAAATTAGTAACCACAGTTAGAGACAGTTCAGACACAAGGTTGTTCTTAAATGGTAAGTATGGCTCAACAGTGGATCTGCTTATCTGGTGGCATATTTACAATGCCCCTGCAGCACTTTTATGCCACCAGAGCGTCACTTTTGTTATTCTCCGGATGCGCAGTGTGCCAGCCCATATTTACGCGACCATGCAAAGCCATTTTAAGTGGCTTTTCATGGCCTTGTAAATATGGAGTAAGGCTAAGCCTTACTCTGCTTGGAAGGGGTGTTTTATGGGAGTTGTTGTTGGTGTTCCCATGCAACACCCATGGTTTTTGACTCCTCCAGATTTACAGCGTAGCCTAAATCTGAGACAGCGCCAACACGACATCTTCCCTAAGCAGGCTTAATGAGGAGAAGTGTTTACATTCCGCCTCACACATAGAACGAGGAAAATGCCTCCTTTGATTGTTTTTGTGAAGGAAGGTACCCTTTCCTGCCCAAAAAAGTCATGCCAACAACACAGACACCCTTGCACCATGGTGCTAGGGTGCTTGTGTTGGCGCACAGCTGCAGTTTCTGTGCTGGCATTGGCAGAAAGGACAGGAATCTTGTAGATACGGTGCATTCCTGGCATTTCAGGGCAGCGCAGCTGGAAGGCTTGGGACATTGCCCCATTCCAAAATATTGCAAATATGCCCCCTGGTGTGACTCCCTTTCTAGTGTAATGGAGTAAGAGAAGAGTAATGAGATAGTTATCCACTGAAGTAACGGCCATTCGCAGTACATTCGGATATATAATCTGTGGATGACATGTACTGATGTAAAGACGAAGACACTAAGGAGTGACCTAGAACAGTGATAAAACTGAGGGCACTGCATATCTTCAAAAGCCCCTATTCTTAGGCTTGAGTGCCTGTACTTTATAGGCATTCAGTCAATCAGCGTTTGCTCAGAGTGAATGCCAGTACCAGTAAGGGTCCAGTTAGCCTGAGACATGCATAAATTGAGTACATTTTAATGAGCATGCCAGAATAAATTGTCCTGTGGGAGAATTTAAGACCTCTATGTGACAAGTTACTCTTTCCGATTCCTTGCCTACAACGATAACAATAATGTTCATGTCGAGAATATAACTTTAGGCTTGGGTATGATTCTTCATAAATGCGATAAAGGATGCCACCAAAGATTGTAGATCAGTGGTGCGCAAGAAAGGAGCACCCCATAGCTAGCTTAAAGCAGAGTCAAGCTCTACCTGGAGTGTACACGCACCCTCATCTTACCCTATGTGTTGATTGGATTAACCCTTTCCATGCTCATGACGAGCTCAGCTCGTCATGATGCACGGTTGAGCTGTGCTGATGACGAGCTGAGCTCGTCATGAAACAATGGAAATGGGCATCATCCAGCACCGGAGGGGAAAACACCTAGCAGCGAAGGTGTTAAAGAAGTTGCTCTACCGCTTAGTGTAAAAAACATAAGACATACCAGGCCCATTTCAGACAAACTTCTATGTTATTTAACCCAATATTGCAAACATTGTAACTGATCAAAAATTGATGTGAGACTTGTCTACCAGTTGGGCTCTGCCTGTCTCATTTTTAAGAATGGTGCACCACCATAGTCATACAGGAAGGTTGGTGGAATGGCATTGCAGCCATTTGTTGGATCAAGTACCTCGCACAGAGGGCAACATTTTAAATGTTCAATTAGCCATATATGGGCCGTACTTTTTACGTGGTGTCTGTGCCTGGAACACAAAGAAAACTTCCCAAAGTTGTGAATTGTAGATAGGCAAATCGGGAATGATGGTGAGTAGGCTATAATCATTGCTTGAATTTTTTTCTAGCAGTATAGTGGTCATAGAGTGATGTATACTGTTGTACCCATTGATCAGGTCTAATGTAAGTGTCAGCAGTTCTTCTATATCAATAACTGGAATCCCTTTAACCATCATTCTTCAGGTTGAGACTGTCCCTGTGCGCAATTAAAAATCCTTATTTTAACATAAGTAACTGAGTCCAGGTATTCCTTTTAACATCTTAAAGGTTAAATATAAAAATTATGCTTGACAGCTTTAATATAGGGTGGAGGATGTAGCCTTACGGCTAGAGCGGTCGACCTCGAAGCTGGGGAACCTGGTTCCAGTCTCTGCAACGACGCTCAACATCCAATGACTCTGGGCAAATCACTTAATCTCCCCGTGCCTAAAAAAAATTTATGTGTCCTCATGTAACAAAACTGGTGCGCCTGTAAAGCGCTCTGATACCCGATGTCTCGCTATATATAAATCCCCCCCAAAAATTATATATATATACGTTGGGTACCTTGGAGCTAGAATACTTACGCGGCGGCCCATGCCGCGGAAGGAGCACCACCCTGAAAGAACCGGGGCCATGCGGTCTTGACTACGGGCCGAGAACATGGGACAGTAGCGTATGGATTCTGCACGCATTCCACACAGGGAGGCCCATCTGTGGTCTTGAAAAGTTACCAACTGAACATTAGTGCGACGTGGGGTACTACAAGTCCCATAAGTCCCATCTAGGGCGTGCATCTAAGCAAGAAGGGGTGTGGTGCCTCAAGCGCTCCTTCATAACTGCCACAGCCTCTGAAGAGAAGTGGGGACACTTCGAAATGCGTCCGGCATCCAGGGCAGTTTGAACAGTCAAAGGATATTGTGGTGCTGGAGGCGTGCTTACCATTTAAGGGTCCTTGTGTGCAGCTGAGGTCCGGGGGCTCCTTTGTACGTTGGGTACCTTGGAGCTTGAATATTTACGCGGCGGCCCATGCCGCAGAAGGAGCACCACCCTGAAAGAACCGGGGCCATGCGGTCTTGACTACGGGCCGAGAACATGGGACAGCAGCGTATGGATTCTGCACGCATTCCACACAGTGAGGCCCATCTGTGGGCTTGAAAAGTTACCAACTGAACATTAGCGCGACGTGAGGAACTACAAGTCCCATAAGACCCATCTAGGGCGTGCATCTAAGCAAGAAGGGGTGTGGTGCCTCAAGCGCTCCTTCATAACTGCCACAGCCTCTGAAGAGAAGTGGGGACACTTCGAAACGCGTCCGGCATCCAGGGCAGTTTGAACAGTCAAAGGATATTGTGGTGCTGGAGGCGTGCTTACCATTTAAGGCTCCTTGTGTGCAGCTGAGGTCCGGGGGCTCCTTTGTACGTTGGGTGCCTTGGAGCTTGAATATTTACGCGGCGGCCCATGCCGCAGAAGGAGCACCACCCTGAAAGAACCGGGGGCCATGCGGTCTTGACTTCGGGCCGAGAACATGGGACAGCAGCGTATGGATTCTGCACACATTCCACACAGCGAGGCCCATCTGTGGGCTTGAAAAGTTACCAACTGAACATTAGCGCGACGTGAGGCACTCCAAGTCCCATAAGTCCCATCTAGGGCGTGCATCTAAGCAAGAAGGGGTGTGGTGCCTCAAGCGCTCCTTCATCACTGCCAAAGCCTCTGAAGAGAAGTGGGGACACTTCGAAACGCGTCAGGCATCCAGGGCAGTTTGAACAGTCAAAGGATATCGTGGTGCTGGAGGCGTGCTTACCATTTAAGGCTCCTTGAGTGCAGCTGAGGTCCGGGTGCTCCTTTGTACATTGGGTACCTTGGAGCTGGAATATATATATCTGTGAGCAAGGGCGGACGCCCGAAACGCGTCAGATTTGGTGACTCTTCTTAATAAATCTTTGCCGAATATACTACATTTGGATTTGCGTGGTCTTTCCTGTCCCTGCTATTCTGGTGGCGGCGTGGTGCAAGACTGCAGTTGCTGTGTGTATATATATATATATATATATTCACTGAAAAAACCATAGGTTATAGACCATATATAGTTAGGAATTAGCATTTACAAAACCTTGAAAATTCACTGAAAAAACCATAGGTTAGAGACCATATATAGTTAGCTGGACATTTTATTGATATAAAACCAATGAAATTCCATATATAGTTAGTTGCACTAACTATATATTTCGCGCATCCGCAATCCAATGCTGATGATGTCACATATTACATCATTCATGACATGGTCAGTGACATCACTGATGACATCACTGATGACATCTCAAATGACATCACTGATGACATCACTGATGACATCATCCAGTGTCTGTGTGGTTTTCTTCAGTTTAAATATGTTTTACATATTGAAGAATGAGTGGATGTATAAGAGTATGGATGAAGGATTTGATTGTATAAGTGAGAAAGTATGTGTTAGTATATCTGTGAAAATGTAAGCTGTTCTGTGTTTAACTGTATAGATGAAGAAATCAAAGTGTGATTGATTCTTTACAGGACTGACTAGGTGTGTGAGTAACTCCATGGATGAGTGGCAGTGTGTGAGTGTCTGCATAGGTGTATGAGTGCATATGATAGTGTTGTAATGATGAGTGACTGTATGTACGAGTGATTGTATGGGTGAATGAGTGAATGTGTGTGTAGACGTAGGAATCAGTGAGTGCGTATGTAGTAAATGTTATTCGTGTGTCAATGGTTTCAAAAATGATACTCTGTATTTTACACTAGGTGTAACAGAGGTTATATTAGAGTGTAAGGAGGTGCATTGTATTATCACATGAAGTATATCATCAGTGATGTCATCAGTGATGTCATTTGAGATGTCATCAGTGATGTCACTGACCATGTCATGAATGATGTAATATGTGACATCATCAGCATTTATATCAATAAAATGTCCAGCTAGCTATATATGGTCTCTAACCTATGGTTTTTTCAGTGAATTTTCAAGGTTTTGTAAATGCAAATTCCTAACTATATATGGTCTATAACCTATGGTTTTTTCAGTGAATTTCATTGGTTTTTAAAAAGCTAATATCTATAGCTGTAAAATATATTCTTTATTACGTGACGTATCACGTAGCCACGTGAGACGCCTCATGACGCGTTGCATAACCGTGAAGTATCGGCTCTGCAGCGCAAACAAAACCCGTAACGTAAGCGCGCCGGAGCACGCTTACAGATATATATATTTTTTTTAACCTTAATTAGACAAAATCCACACGTGCACATATCTTGAGGCCTTGCAAAGGCACATCAAACAAACAGTCCCTACAATTTTGCCAAGTTTGGTGGAAATCTATTCCTTTAAATTTTATTTTACTGTTTCTCTTGGTTTTCCCCTTGTTACGCTTACCAGAACGCTACCCGGTACGCAAACCGGACGCTCCAAAAACACAAGATGGCGGACTCCCGTTACGCTGCCGGTTAGCTGCCCGGTTCGCGTACCGGGAAGCGCCTCTACCGCGAAAAATCGCAATTTTTTTTTTTTTTTACCCCGCGGGGAACTTTAATAGCCCCCTCATCAATCCTAGGGGGTCAGGAGGGGTCTACCTTACCCCCTTTCCTTCATTTACACCTTTTTTTTTTTCCACCTCTTGTCTCTCTATCCTACCGAGAGACAAGATGGTGGCCGCTCCAGACTGTTTACAATGTTGACAGCCAATCAGCTTCTCCTCAGACTCCCGTTACGCTGCCGGTTAGCTGCCCGGTTAGCTGCCCGGTTCGCATACCGGGACGCGCCTCTACGGCGAAAATTCGCAACATTTATTTATTTATTTTTTTTGCCCCGCGGGGCATTTTAATATCCCCCTCATCAATCCTAGGGGGTCAGGAGGGGTCTACCTTGCCCCCTTTCCTTCATTTCCCCCTTCGTTTTTCACCACCTCTTGTCTCTCGATCCTACCGAGAGACAAGATGGCAGCCGCTCCGGACTGTTTACAATGTTGACAGCCAGTCAGCTTCTCCTCAGACTCCCGTTACGCTGACGGTTAGCTGCCCGGTTAGCTGCCCGGTTCGCGTACCGGGACGCGCCTCTATGGCAAAAATTCGCAAAAACCTTGCCCCCTTTCCTTCATTTCCCCCTTCGTTTTTCACCACCTCTCGATCCTACCGAGAGACAAGATGGCGGCCGCTCCGGACTGTTTAGAATGTTGACAGACACCGGAGAGCCAATCAGCTTCACCTCACGAAGTTCCGTTACGCGTCTGGTACGCGAACCGGGGCGCTAACCGGAGCGCTGTCACAGATATATCTGTTTTTTAAAACGTTAATTTCTCAAAATCCACTGGAGCACATATATTGAGACATAGCAAAGGCACGTCGGGCAAACCATATCTACAATTTTGCCAAGTTTCGTGTAAATCCATTCAGCCGTTCGAGCTAAAAGTGATTCCAACCGCCCTATGGAAAAATGAATGGGAAAAACATGTTTTGGGACCCCCCCTTTTTTCTCGGCCCCCCCCTGACGAAACCCCCCCCCCCCAAATTCTCAGGGGCTGCTCAGAAACAGAATGTGCTATTTTCCTGAAAATTTCAGCCAATTCCGTCCACAAACGCCAAAGTTATTCGACATAGAATTTTCAGAAATCCCATAGGAAAAAAATCCTAACTATATATACCTACTGGCGACTGCCAGTAGGTAATATATATATATATATATACATATATATATATATATATATATATATATATATATATATATATATATATATAGCCTTTCTTCAAGCACAGTCAGTTCACATATTTGCAAATGAAAGAGGGACAGAGGTGCCCCAGACTTGAAAGCCATATCTTGCTGTCAACCCGTATTAGATCATATATTGTGGGCAGAAGTGATATTCTGTCTTAGGATGTAGAGCCGTAAAGCCAAGCGTTTTCAGAAATAGCCAAAAAATGAGAGCTCCCGTCTTGTTTATTTTACTAAGATCACTTCTACGGGTATTGTATTTCTCCTGTGGTGTGAATTCCTGTAATACTGCATGTATAGTAAAGAACAAACCCTACTTGAATTCACATCAAATGGCTGTCACCCATCCTTTGACACACTGCAGTCAGTAGGTTACAATAGCCTTGCATTTCTCACTTTGCTGCATTGGAAGATGTTGGTGAAATTTAGTCAAGAACTGGATACAAAGAAAGTCTCTAGTATCCTTCTTGATTGCATGAGGAAAGGGCAATTCCTCCTACAGTAATATCCATGTGAAAGGTTCATGTGCCTCATTAAGAGTGTCTCAGATAGGAGGTAAAATCTCAAATGGCAGAGAAATCTTATTGGCAGCTTATTCACATCTTTCCCTTTCCTTCTCCCTACATTACTCCTACGAACAACAAGAGGGGGCCCGACATAAACTTACCATGTATGACCTGCCAAGTAAAGCCCTGTTTACTGTATGTATATGTATAAATACCATAAATTAAAAATTACAAAATAAAATAAAAAGAAATTCCTGTTAGTAGGTGATTTTGAGGTTGAAAAACAAGGCACAAGAAGTAACCTGAAATCAGGGTTGAGAAAAGTCCACAATATAATCTCATAGAAGTGAAAATCCCAGAGGAATCCTGCCACAGAAAAAGAGAGTCAAAGATCAGGGGCAAAAAAGTAACTGAGTGGGTAATGAACCCGCTGAAAAATCAGGGTACAAATGTGTTGCAACTCATCCTTCTCAAGCCTCCTTATGTATGTTGGGAGGAAATGATGTCACAGGAAAAGAGGCTGGCAATATTGGATTGGGAACTACCAGGCAAGGCCCTTACAGGAAAGTATACCTTCTGAAAGAAAGACATCCTTCATACCTTTGCATTCTTCCAGCCACCACCTGCACCGCATGCGACAGAGTGCCCGCAGAACACCCTGCCGAGCAGCTGCAATCGCAGACGCACCGATAATGGTCAGACAGAACAAGATGAAGCCTCTCAGCATACACCAGGTCTGAGAATCAGTGCAGCTGCCAATATCTATAGGGAAACTGAATTCTATAAGACAAAACCTTCCTAACTGAGGGGTTTACAAGCCCCACGACCGACGCTTAGAAAGTAGCGGGAGGGTAGCCAAAGAGTAACATAATGTGTCCTGTTCAAAATCTGAACACTAGCCAACCAGCACAATCGCATTCTTTTTTATTTCCTGGCTGGAGAATTGGGGCTAAATGCCAGTTTGTCGAAAGAATGTATTTTCCAGGAGAAAGAGTTCAGACTTCTTTACAGGGGTCTTTTCAATTTACAGACTACTCTCATTTGAGGGAAAAGGGGGAATCCAAAGATTACCTCAGGGATGCTTTACAGGAAATTCACTGGACAGAACATCCCAAACAGGATAAGACCATAAATCAATAATCGGATCAAGGGACAGGGCTGCCCTGGCAGCCAAATGAGTTTTGATCTTTCCTTGATTTTGTAGTGGAACTCTTGTTTGTGAAGATACACTTATGTACTTAGTAAATAGTGTAAGACCGGCTGCAGTGCTTTGTATGGAGAATCTGCTATAAGGGATGTTGCTTCAATGAAAGCAGCATGGAGTTGAGCTGCCATTTTGTGCTAATCATTGGTTCCTCCGGTGGACATTGCCCACACAGCACATGCACACTTGCCGTGTAACACGCAAGCTCAGCATTCACCAAATAAGTTCACAGCCTATCACGTCTTTCAAAATGGTAGTCAGTAAGCCTAGTTATGGGATATGAAAAGCTCTTTTGCAATGTGGTGAAGGCATGTGCCTCAATACCATAAAACCAGTCAACTCAGCCATTGGTAACCTGGCAGGCTGGTTGAGGCAGAAGACTTCCTCCACTAAGGTAGGGTGTACACTGCGCATACACTCTGACCAGTTAAGCAACAAAAACGGCCACTAACCCTAAATTTCTGAATTTAAAAATGCTGCCAGTCTTGATTCTGTGAATAAGGAATGATATTGTTCTCTTGTAAATGCTTTATTTTCACACTCAAGGTAAACTTGTGTGCACAGTTAGGTTTTTGAATGGGTCCCAGTGTCTATCCGCCATTTCCTGTTCCTGTAAAAAAGAAAGCACTCCATTTAATTACAATGACAAACTCGAAGTGCTTCTTAATTTCTTATTTTAAAATCTAGAAGGGCATATTAATGGAGAGGGAGGACAAGAAACGGGGAAGAACGTCTTTGGGGATGGGAAGGGAAATCCTGTTAATTATTTTTAACCACTTTTAAGCTATGTGATGCCCAAACAAGCTTAATAACACACTTTCACTCTAAATAAGGCTAACAGCCTTGCAACCATCACAGAACTTGTCAGACGCAATTGCACTTACCACCCACCTTCGACAGCGGTTTTCAGCCAAGCGAGCAAACACCAATGCTTGGAGCAGTGTGCCCAGAGGCCTTGTACAAACATCTGCAAGCTACTTTCTAAATCCTGCTCCTGCAGAGGGCACTGTGATGGGGTGGTTACTGCAGCCTTGTCTGCCTCCTCTGGGGAGCCAGGGCGGGTTAGGACCAGCAACGGTGTGATAGTGAAGCGCCTGCCGGCCCGTGCTGGTTCTAGATGCAAGTGCAGCAGTGCATGTTTGGTGGAGATTTATGACACCTGGGTGTTTTGTGAATCCGAGACGTTTGAGACCGTATGGTGGGGCGGGGCCTTGTAGGGTACGGGGCATCATGCGAAGATGTCCTCAAGAAGCACTTTTGAACCCCACTCTGCCCCGGAGCCACCTCCTCCCCCAAAAAATAAAAAGCTTCCTGAGGCTGGTGCAAATGTCCTAGGGTGATTTCATACCCCTTAATAGACGTTGACAGTTCAAGGCCTCAGAAAACAAATTGGCAAACAACTATTAACTGTGGTTTTCAGCTCGTTTTCCCTACCACTGTGTCATATCGGCTTCTCACTAGGAGACCCTGTTATAAGAGCCGAAATAGTGGGTCACACAGTGGCACCGTGTGGGCTGGAAGGTATGGTTCTGGCTTTGCATATTATCGCAATGGTGCGCAAAGCAGGGTACAGCAGATTGCTTTTGGATCACTTGGAAATGCTATGTGTATGCTAAACTCATGACAAAGTGTGGCAAAAAGGAGATCTAAAACGAGATTCTGTAGTGGAGGCGGCGACTGAAGAGTGGAATATAGTAAATAAAGTAACCAGAGTAGTTTTAAGTAATTTTAAGTGCTCGAGTATTCAAGGTATTTTTAAGTATAAGGTAAGAACAGAAAAGTGACAGCAATTTTCTCCCGGATTCCTTCGGCACCAGGATTAAACTGTGGGTAACCACCCAAAATGAAGGCGCTAAAAGACACAGCTGTAGTCTAAACTCTAGGTGAAGTGAAGTGTAGATTGAGTATTAGTTTGGGGGGATGAGGGAGAAGATAGCAAACACTCTATAAAACCCACGGATATAATTGCCCTTACTTGGTAGGATGCCACCGAGTAAGGCTGAGAAGACTAGGCCTATAGTAGCCCCAAAGACCAGCAATGGAAAGGGTTAAGTAATGAATCTGGCCGACTCCTATCTGAAAGCTCCTCCGTAGATAGTGTAGGGAGAAGGGAGCTGGAAATACCTAGAACGCCAAGTAAAGTGATACCAGCTGAAGTGGAGATATCCAAAGCTTCACCATTGATGAAATCTATAACACACTTTATGAGATGGAAGCCTTAAACTTCCATTCTCTGACCTGAGGGCAGATTACGTCAGTTCTAATACTTCTAGAGCTACTAGATCTGTTGGGTCCGAGAGCACAAAGGATTCAGCCCAGATTATCCCCATCCCCATGTGTGCTTAGGAAGTTTGTTGGAAAAAGCCCGCAATGTAACAAACATGGAAGTGACGATAGCATTAACATAGATATTTTACAAGAGAGCTTAGGTTTAGATTCTGATCAAGATGATGGACCTCAATTAGATAGTTTCTTTATGACAAAGAATTCCCAAATCTGTAACTTTGGAAATCAAGGAAATTTGACTAATGTAAGTAATGCGAGCAGAGCTCCTCAAGATTTTCCCACCACCCTGGATATGTCCCCTACCTCATCTTCTTCCATGCTGGACATAATGGTGCTGGTGCAAAAGACTTTGCAAGGCACCTTAGAGGGTATATTTTTTAATGATGATACTTTAAAAATGCATAAGACTTCTTTACAGTCAATAGCCGCTGAATTGCAACAAATAAATAATTTTATGCCTTCTTTAGTAACCTCAGTTGTAAGAGTGGAAAGAATAGAAGATCTCTCTCGACAGGGGGAAAGAGAGGGAAGTGGTCAGTGGCATCAACCAATGAAGGGCCATCCTTGGTGTATATATATCAAAATGTGAAATGTTAATAAAAAGGCAGGGAAGTCACACAGTGTATCAGAATTCCATTCTGGGGAGACTAAGGTATTAAAAGAGACCAAAGGAATGGAGTGGAATAGAATTCCAGGTTAGGAAAAGTGAGGGAAAGCGGAAAACCTCAAAATTCCAAAGGAAGAATGTTAACTCACAGGATAATACAAGTAGTGAAGTTGACTCCGTAAGGAGGCATTTCGACTGTAATGCATGCTCTGCGAATAGTCCAAAAATAAGCACAAATACAAGTAAGAACCAGCATGGCTCTATTAGAAAAAGGACAAGAGGAGTCACATTTTGAGCATGGAGTGGGTAGGGTAAACCTTAATAACAAAACTCGTGACGCCATGAGAGAAGAAAAAAAGAGGGGTCGAAATTGATAAAAGGCATGGCTCGCAATATTCCCTTGAAAATAACTAGCAAGGGAAAGCAAGTTTGGCTTTTACAATGAAAAATAAGCCAAAAAGTAAGGAATCTCCAGTAGACATTAAGAAATCATAGCACAGAAGATAAGGACAGAACCGAGGTATAAGAATGTAAAGAACTTATGTGCTTTTGTGGATCCCTACCAAAAAGGTAAGAGTGGTAAAAGGCAAAGAAAATGTATCCCTTTCGTAGGTCTATGCTGCTCCAGGTATTCTCGAAGTGCCTAAGCATTCACCTAATTTCATCTATTGATATAAAACAAATGGACTTTGTGCCAGATAAATCAGGGACAGAGGAGACAAAGATCTTACTGTTTTCTGGGCTGCTAAGGTATGTTCTACTTAAAACAGAATGGATAAAATTTTGATTGGAAGTTAACTCCCGGAAAGAGCTTTTTACAATATCATGCCAGTCCATAGGAGAATCAAGTTAAGCTGTATTATCAAGAAGGTAAACAGTGTACTTGGCATTTAACAAATGGAAGGGAAGGTACAATGAGGATTGCATTACTTCGAGGGTTTTGTAGCCGTAAGGGGCAGAACATTTTTGTCTCAATCATTATGCTTGCTACTGCTAGAGTTCGAAGCAGGAAACTGAGGAGGGTCCATATGACCCAAGTTATAAAGACTATGGAAGGGAATCAAAACACTGAATTACTATTCTCTCCTGGAATATTCATGGCCTAAATAATTTTATTAATCAAGTGATTTTTAGACATATATGAGATCATATGAGATCTTGTTTTTCCAAGAGATGTGACTGCGCGTAGAGCCTCCTCAGACCGATGGTTTCCTGCAGGTATCAGAAAAAGCAATAAAAAATTCCTCATGACGCTCCTTGGTTTGCATTGAAACAGCAATATTGACTAAGGTGGTTTTAAAGGTATGGGAAATTGGTACAATGAGTAATTGGATATTAGCTTGTGGTACACAATTGTATAATGTGAAGATTATGGTGCTGAATTATACATTTTTAAGGATCACCTGATTAGATTTTCTTCGATGCATCCACTTCACCTGATTGTACTTATGTCCAAGGGAGATTCTGAACAGTGAATTCAAATGGTCAATTTCTATTCTCCGTTCCCCAGGGTGGTAAAGGGAGAGATGTAACCAAGCGGAAAGGAGGGGGTAAGGGGAATACCCCATTCAGAACTAAAACCCTCACACACCCAGCAAGCTAGGTGTCATGCAGTATTCACCCTTCTCGACTGTGTAGAACCATTTATTTATATTGCAGGTCCTGATGAACTGCTTTGATAGCATGAAACATGTCCATGTCGACCTTTAGGTAAGACAGACACTACTGGATCTTTGTACCAACATGTTCTGTCACCTCACTGTTTTTATTAAGGTAGTGTACCACACCAATAAAGATTGCCGTGGATTCACTGACCTTTTTTAACTTTACACCCTTTTTTTCCATTTACACCCCTTCTAAAGCCCTCATACCCGCATGCACCAACTGGCAGGAACAAAGGAACTCCGATAAAGAGCCCCTTTACGGGTGCCCGTCAGACATTGCAGCGCCAGTCTGACAAGGAGCAGAACCCAGATGATGAAGCATGACACCTAGCTTGCTGGGTGTGTGCGGGTTTTAGTTCCGAAAGGGGGATTCCCCTTACCCCCTCCTTTCTGCTTGGTTACTTCTCTCCCTTTACCTCCCTGGGGAACAGTGTATCTCTTTTTGTTTGTACTTAGTGTCTTAGGGCCGGTACACTGGACCCCGTTAAATATTGCCCTTCAGATCTCCCTCTTTTTGTTGATACAATTTCTATTCTTGAAAGGTTTGACAATATATGTAGTAGATTAGCAATAATATATAATGTGCAACAAACATTGAGAATCAGTAAAGGTGATCTTCAAATGTTAACAAACAAAATGGCAGGGAAGATGATGTGAGCTATTTGGAAGATGAGAGACTCTGTATGCCCTTTGGGAACATGCTGGATGAAAGAAGAAACATTCCCATATCTAGAATATCTACCTAATCAATCCGTAAGATTGGCGCTCTTAAAATTCATATGTGCGGTAAACCCAGTTTTACATTCCCCTGCTAAGAGGTTCTACTTAGAAGGGAATAATATTTGTAAGAGTGGCATGAAAACAAAATGCGATCTCATTCACATTTTATTAGATTGCGCGTAGTTTTTAGAGCAACAGAAATAATTATTGAGACTCATTTTAAGGAAATATGATGTCAGGGATAGGAGACAAACAGCCACCCTTTTACTGGATATGAGGTATTCTGATGTAAGGTGCATCGGGGAGAAATATATTCTCTGTGAAGGAAGTGTTAGTGAGGAATTGATTTTATAAGTGACATTTTTATGTAGAGGTGTAATAATTGGATTGTTCATGTGTCGATTTTATCTTGATTTATCATTTGAAAGTATTCATTGAATATTTATTATGATCTGTTTTATGGTGCAAATGTATAAAAAAAAATCTAAATAAGCTTATTTGCCTGACTCAAGTCTGTAGTTTATTTAAAGATATAAATGTATAAAAACACTTCTGTGTGTTTCTGTACTCCTCTGCCTTTCCCAGGGTGATAGGGCATAGTATCACATACCACATACCTGCCAGTTTGGCTTTGTTGTAAGAGTAACCAATTTAATTAATTTAGCTCATTAGAGCTTAGGCGTGCACTCTAGAAAAAATATAGTTACATTTTCTTGTCCTCAAAGTGTAGGAAATGATCACAATAAGCATTGTTGTTTGGACAACATTGGCAGATTGTGTTTGGCTTGTCTTTTATATCCTTCAGATTTTATTAGAAACATTCCTCCTAGCCACTAGATGGCGCCCTTCTCAACCATATAAAGTGTCTGTAATTCCGTCTGCGATGAATTCCGTTTTATACCTCCTATATTTTGTATCACTCTAAAAGTATACATTGTGGTTACTGAGTTTCAAACAGAACATTATTGCTCAAAATCCTGTCGGCTGGCTAAAATATCCAGAGGGTTCCACCTGCACGATCTCTAGCAATGACAGAATGTAACATTATTGAGATCTTTTACCACTGAGTGAAAAATGTAAAGGTTAATACTGAACAATCGCGTCCACTCTCATTATTAAAGTTCATTAAGATAATATTTCCCACGATGAACAAAAACATTCAGTAAACGTAACATATCACATAAAAAATTAAAATCTTAATGTTGGACAGGCCACATGAAGGGCCCGCTCCCCCTCTGCCCGACCAGGCCCGAGCCCGGTCCCTCAAGTGTTACACACCACCACTTCACGTTTTCCGTCCCCTCCGGGACCCCTGCCTCTGAACATCTCGACCTCTTGGGCCCGATCCACTACTGGCCCGCGTGGCCGACCTGGGCGCCATCTTGGACAATGCACCACGAGGCCGCGTGGCCTCCGATCGACCCTAACCCTGGGCCTGGCCAGGCCTCAGACATCCCGGCACCACCATCCACCCAGGAGGTGAGCGGACTACTTGGCAGGTCAATGGGAGAAAGAGGTGTCGATGGCTCTCCCCCGCCAGGTACCGCTCGCCCCCAGCCTCCCCGGGCGCCGGCGCCACCCCCCTGCTGGGTGTCTGAACTCCCTCATCCTGGACCCCCCGACCTCCAAGTGCGAGGGTCCGGACATCAAAGGGGCAGCACCCCGGCACGACCGGGATACAGAGCCAATGTCACGTGTCACCGATGCCAACGAGTCGGCCACTATGCAAACGACCCAAATTGCCCACAGTACCAGAGCCCAAGACCCCGCCAGGTGGCTGCTGCTGCCCTGGGGGAAGAACAGATCTCCGAAGAGCAGGAAGAATATGAGCAAGAGCATCAAGAATGGGAGCCAGCCGCCATGGCTCTAGCATGCTTAGGGGGGAAAGACATGGTCCCGCGGGTCCCCCTACCCGCTAACACCCGGAAGTACAGCCAATGGGTGAGCATCAATGGACGCCAGGCCGAAGCCCTCCGTGACACCGGGGCCAGTGTAACAGCCGTCCGCTGTCACCTGGTGACCCCAGAACAGTTCCTACCAAACATTCTCTGCCCTGTCCGTTCAGCCGATAACTCGGAGAGTCTGTGCCGGATGGCCTGCGTCCCTTTCGAATGGGGAGGGGTCTCCGGCATGTTGAAGGTGACGGTCCGAGATGATGCCCCCGTAGACTGCCTCCTGGGAAATGACCTTGAAAGCTCTCCGTGGGCAGCCGTAGAATGAAGAGAACACCTAGGGATGTTAGGCATCCCGGACTGGGCGTGCGTCACCACCCGGTCCATGGCCGCCCGTGCCAATCCCCGACCCGAGGAACCCGAATGGCCGGCGCCTCCTCCCCCGGTCGCTCCAGTCGAAGACACCGACCGTGCCGTCCCCCCAGAACCAGCTCAACCTCCGGACCTCGCTGGCCTCGACCAGTGGCATCAAGAGGGGGGCCCACACAGGAGCAGTTTCGCCAAGAGCAGAAGACCTGTCCCTCCCTCGAGGGACTCCGCCAACAAGCCCTCGCCCAGAGCGCAGGGGATACCTCCGGAACACATTGGATCTATTGGGACAATGATCTGCTATACAGTGAACAAAGGATCGCGGAGTTGGGGGCCATCCGAGTGCTAGTGGTGCCCCTCCGTTTTAGAGACTTCTTGCTAAATCTGGCCCACGATGTCCCCCTGGCTGGACACCTGGGTCAGGATAAAACTTACAGCCGCCTAGTGACCCACTTCTTCTGGCCTAAAATGAGGAATGATGTACTCCAGCATTGCCGATCTTGCCCCACGTGCCAAGCCAGTGGAAAGAGCGGCCGCAAACTAAAAGCCCCCCTGCAACCATTTCCAGTGGTCACCACCCCGTTCGAGAGGGTCGGGATAGACATTGTGGGGCCCCTGGACCCCCGTACAGCACAAGGACATCGGTTCATCCTGGTACTGGTGGACCACGCCACCCGCTACCCCGAGGCTGTTCCCCTGCGAACTGTGACAGCCCCGGTAGTCGGCCGGGCCCTGATGGGGATCTTCTCCCGTGTGGGCTTCCCCCGAGAAGTCGTCAGCGACAGAGGCACGAACTTTATTTCCAAATATATGAAGTCCCTCTGGCAACAGTGTGGGGTCACCTACCGATTCACGACCCCCTATCACCCTCAAGGAAACGGACTCGTTGAGCGGTTCAACCGCACGCTCAAAGGGATGATTGGGGGGTTGGAAGAGCCCCTCCGTCGCCAGTGGGATGTGCTGCTGCCGTGCCTCCTCTTCGCATATCGAGAGGTCCCCCAGAAGTCCCTCGGCTTCAGCCCGTTTGAACTGCTGTATGGACACCCCGTACGGGGGCCGCTCAGCCTAGTCAAGGAAGGCTGGGAAATGCCCCCTCTAAAGAACCCTCCAGATGTCTTCAAATACCTTCTAACCCTCCGCAACCAGACCCGACGGTTCAGAGAGCTGGCAAAAGCAAACTTGGAGGCCAGTCAAGAGGACATGAAAAAGTGGTATGACCAAAATGCCTCCTCCATCGAATTTGAACCCGGCCAACAAGTATGGGTGATGTCCCCCACCGAACCATGCGCCCTGCAAGACAAGTGGACGGGGCCCTTCAAAGTAGTTGAGCGCAAGGGCCCTGTCACCTATCTCATCGACATGGAATCTTCACGGAACCCCCTCCGGGTCCTCCACGCTAATAGACTGAAACCCCACTTCGTGCGTTCAGAACTCAGCCTCCTGATGGCCACAGACAATGGAGCTGAAGAAGACTCCGAACCCCTCCCTGACCTCCTACGGACTCGAGAGAAAGACGGCTCCGTGGACGGGGTCCGACTCTCGGAGGCCCTCACCCTGGAACAACGCCAAGAATGTCGAGACCTCCTGCTGCAGTTCGCCAGCCTGTTCTCCCTCACCCCAGGTGTCACCTCCTGGTGTGTGCACGACGTGGACACGGGGGACAGCTCGGGTACGGGCCTGCATTCAAGAAGAAGTAACCAAGATGCTCACGCTCGGGGTCATTGAGCCATTGAGCCTTCAGACAGCCCCTGGGCCAGCCCAGTAGTACTGGTCCCCAAAGCAGCCACCCCCGGCACCACACCGGAACTCCGGTTCTGCGTCGACTACCGGGGCTTGAATGCGGTCACCAGAACAGACGCACATCCCATCCCCCGGGCAGATGAGCTAATCGACCGCATGGGAGCTGCCCGCTACCTCAGCATTTTCGACCTGACGGCGGGCTACTGGCAGATCGGCCTCACACCCCGGGCCCAAGAACGATCTGCGTTTTCCACTCCTGACGGCCATTATCATTTCAAAGTCATGCCCTTCGGCATGAAGAATGCCCCAGCAACGTTTCAGCGACTCGTTAATCAGGTCTTGGCCGGACTCGAAAGATTCAGTGCCGCCTACCTAGACGACATCGCTGTATACAGCCACCACTGGTCCGACCACCTCCACCACCTCCGAGAGGTGCTACAGGCCCTTCAGCGAGCTGGCCTCACGATCAAGGCCAGCAAATGCCAGATTGGTCAGGGGTCCGTGACCTACCTCGGACACCAGGTGGGAAGCGGCCTGGTGGCCCCTCTACAGCTCAAGATCGCGGCCATCCAGTCCTGGCAGCCCCCCATCACCCAGACCGAGGTACGCGCCTTTCTGGGACTCACGGGCTATTACCGACGGTTCGTGAAGGACTATGGTAGCATAGTGGGGCCCCTCACAGAACTCACGTCCAAAAATCAACCACAGAAGGTCAACTGGACCCCAGATTGTCAAACAGCCTTCGAACAACTGAAGGCCGCCATGTGCTCCGCCCCTGTGCTCCAGGCCCCCGACTACAGCCGGGAATTCGTCGTCCAGACGGATGCCTCCGACCACGGCATTGGGGCGGTCCTGTCTCAATTGAACCCCGAAGGCCTTGATCAGCCAGTGGCCTTCATCAGCCGGCGACTCCTGCCTCGAGAACAACGCTGGAGCACCATCGAGAGGGAAGCCTTCGCCGTGGTATGGGCCCTCAAAAAGCTCCGGCCCTACCTTTTTGGCACACACTTTCGGGTACAGACCGACCATCGACCCCTGCAGTGGCTGATGCAGATGCGGGGGGAGAACCCAAAACTGCTACGTTGGTCCATCTCCCTACAGGGGATGGACTTCACTGTGGAACATCGACCTGGACAAGACCACGCCAACGCGGATGGCCTGTCACGCTTTTTCCGCCTCGCCGAGGAGAGTCCCCAAGAGGATGGGTGACTCTCCCCGCCTTCAGCTGGGGGGGACGCATGTTGGACAGGCCACATGAAGGGCCCGCTCCCCCTCTGCCCGACCAGGCCCGAGCCCGGTCCCTCAAGTGTTACACACCACCACTTCACGTTTTCCGTCCCCTCCGGGACCCCTGCCTCTGAACATCTCGACCTCTTGGGCCCGATCCACTACTGGCCTGCGTGGCCGACCTGGGCGCCATCTTGGACAATGCACCACGAGGCCGCGTGGCCTCCGATCGACCCTAACCCTGGGCCTGGCCAGGCCTCAGACATCCCGGCACCACCATCCACCCAGGAGGTGAGCGGACTACTTGGCAGGTCAATGGGAGAAAGAGGTGTCGATGGCTCTCCCCCGCCAGGTACCGCTCGCCCCCAGCCTCCCCGGGCGCCGGCGCCACCCCCCTGCTGGGTGTCTGAACTCCCTCATCCTGGACCCCCCGACCTCCAAGTGCGAGGGTCCGGACATCAAAGGGCGACGGCCCTATAACTGAGGCAGCTCCAGAGCAGGAAGGCAGTTGTATCCTGGAGTCGAGAGACGCAGAGAAGAACTCATCCTTGTCGGACTACTGGCGTTGCCGTAGCCCTGCCTTGCGAACTATCGTCCTGCCTGCTGGCGCTGCCGCAACCTTCGTAACCTTCATCGTCGTCGGGACCTGCTGGCGTGGCCGCGGACCGTTTGTAACTACCATCTTCATCGGGACCTGCTGGCTCCGCCGCGGACCGTCGCTTCCTTCATCCATCTCGGGACCTGCTGGCTCCGCCGCGGCCCGACCATCTAGAACGCCGAGCTCGAGGATTGAGAGCTATTTCATCTATTGGTAACAAGACTGTCTCGCTACCCTTTTCCCAATCCAGAGACCAGAATCGAGGGGACCCCTGAGTCCAGACCTCCTTGTATCATTTTACCGTACTTGAAGAATTGCCTATAAAGTATCGTTGAACCTTACCCTTGTGTGGTGTACGTCTGTGGGGGGGGAAGTTACTTGTCTGTACGATCGCTGGGGGCGGCTCTCCCCGGAGACCTCTCCCCTTATCCTCGGCCGACCCTCCCGGTCCGTCTAACACTTAAGAAATATATAGCATATGTTTACGTTATTTTTTCTTTAAATACGGGACTTGCATATTGCACGTTGTGCTTGGCTTGTCTTTCTATCGACAAACAAAACACAGATAGTAATCTGTACCCTTGTTTATTATCTCTTATCATTATCCGTCCCTTTAATGGATATTACCATTGTCTATTTTGCCTCTGTAAATGTAATTTCTCTCTTTTTTTTTACCCACATATACACTTGGGGCAACATGGAGAGGGAATAATATGGGAAAATGCCTACATTTTAGACTTTGCCAATTTTGGTTCTCACATTCCATTAAAAGGTATCTCTGTGGGATAATTTAGCTTTGCAAATTGCTTTAAAGTTTTTGTTGACTCATGACTTGCTGCGCTGACCTACGCCCAAACCAAATAAATGAGACCCTGGGTTGCCGGTTGGCAGAGGTATGCACCCTTTCTAAGAAGAAACCACAATCCCAGTCGGGTTAAGTCAAATACACACCATAAATTAACTTGTGCTCACCGTTTGGTAGCTTGGCACAGAGCTGGCAGGCTTAATTTAAGAGGCAATGTGTGAAGTATTTGTGCAACATATACAACAGTAATAGTGAAAACACCACAAAACGACTCTACAACAGTTTAGAAAAATAGATTATGATTTTACAAATAAATCAAGACCACAGTGACAAAAATACAACTAGTAGAAGTCAAGATATACATTTTTAAAGATTAAATGCAAAAATAGTGCTTAGAAGCAGTAGGTGTAGGAAACTGACTTTTTATGCAGTGCACCAAAATGAGGTACATAATGTAGAAATCCCAGATTACCCTTGTTTTACAGGGTTTACATTAATAATCCCATATGTTCTTTTTATGGTAGTGTGGGCGAGCAGTTTATGCTTATCAGAGGGTAGTGTTAAGCATTTGTTGGACACACAGAGCCAATACATTTGGCACACACTCAAGAAGAAACTAGAGACCAATTTAGAAAAATAGCACAGATTTTAAAATTATTTTAGACACCAAGATTATTGGAATCAGCTAAGTACTTTAGACGTTTTTAATTTTTACAGTAACAGCAGAAGACAATGACAGCTGTCAGATTTGAGGCATGAGCCTTAAACGTGGTAATGCCATCATTCATTGCATAGGTACGCTTACAAACGACTTACATAACTGTTCTTCTGGACTTAAGGTAAGTAAAGACCAAGGTGCAAGAAAACGCCAACGCTTCAAGTTTACGTGCCCTGGGGTGTCCAGTTGCAGAGGTGCTGTACTGGTTGGTATCCTCGAACGCTACATACTAAAGTTAAGGGGAAAAGTACCTGAAGGAAAAGACTGTAAGGGGTGACTGGGGGACCAGTCTGGCAGGACCCAAGGAAGGACTCTGCTCTTGAGGGTCTCTGGACCACAGAGACACTGTCGGCTTACTTGAGCCTGGCCTGGAGAGCTCAGGTGCAGAGGTGTTTTTTCCAGCGGGTTGGTGAGTTAGAGTTTCTCACGAACATTGGTGTATATGCAAAAGAGGTAAGAGAAGCACAGCAGGGCTGCTCTTGGTGTGGAGCTGGCCTCTCTCAAGGTCTCACAATGTGCATGTAAGTTTTGGGGGCATTGGTGTTCTGACTGACCACAAACAAGCCTTGGTGCTTGCAACTGGCTCCGGTACCAAAGGCTTTGAAGCCTCTGGCCTTGATATGCAGGTTCACTAGCCATCCTGCTGGAGAAGGTGGTACCTTATCCGGAGCAGCCATTGTTTCCTGACCTCAGAAAGCACTGGCTGTCATCGACAGGGGACCAGAAGCTCATCTGTAGTGGCAGGCTGGACAATACCAGTCCGCCAACACACTAGAAAACTAGTAGGTTTCAGGGAGTCCCTCTAGACGGGCCCGTTAGGTGCTTGTCATAAATTCTACACTGAACGTAGAATGGGTTTATTTAGACAAGGTGTTTGATACCAAATGCCAATGGTTTCAGTGACGCCATTATGTAGCTGGGTGACTCATAATGACCAGTGTCCAGTACATACCTGAGGACGGCTTCCCTGTTCACTTGCAATATCTAGTAATATAACTAGATATCACAAGGGCATTTCTGTCCTTACATAAAATATAATGCACCCTGCCTTAGGGCACCAAGGCCTGCTGTAGGGGTGGCTTACATATATTATATGCAGTGACTTTGGCATAGCACACAATAAGTGCGCCATGTTGTGTTTTCACACATGATTCGCACCATGGCAAACAGTCTACAAAGGCAATCTGCATGCAATTTGTATGGGGTCCTTTAGGGTAGCATAATACATGCAACCGCCCTTAGGGACCTTCTTTAGTACCCATGCCGTAGGTACCAGTGGTACTATTTACTAGGGACTTACATTTTGAAGACGCAACACTTGCGCGAACAAAATTTTGATGGGCAAACACAGCTGCTCTATGCAAATGGATGTATGCCTAAGGAGAAAATAGTCCTTGCATCAAGAAACAGAAGAACACAATGCAATAATTGGAATATGTTTGGAGCAAGGGTGCACTGAAGCTGCGTACGAATCACAACAAAGCGGATAATAAACTTTGCTCCACGTATTAGGAGTGAGCATGTAATGTTTTGGCCCTGAATAAACCCATAACTGGGCAATACACATTGGCTGCGCAGAATTGTCTTTTTCAATCAGAAGATCCCGAATAAAGAATAAAAAAAACAACAAGAAGCCTCTCAATCTATCTGTTCTTGTTGCTTATTGTTAGACTTGGCATCTTTTGGCTTGTTTACCCTGTCTTTTTCCTTTCTGACCTCCCGGTTTTGACTATGTGTTTGCTGGTTTAGTGTCTGCGCACTTTCTCAGTGCTGTTCAGTGTTAAAGTGCAAGTGCTCCTGTTGTAAATTTTTGTTATGGATTGGTGTTTTCATGATTGTCTGATTTAATTTATTAGTCAGTCCCTAGTACAGTGCACCGTGTGTACTAGGGCCTGTAAATCAAATGCTGCTAGTGGGCTTGCAGCACAGATTGTGCCACCCACACAAGCAGCCTGTAAATGTAACTCTGGCCTGACATTGCAGAGCCTGTGTGCAGTTTGGTACAGCCTTGTCGGCTTGGAAAGTGTGCCCACTTGCCAGGCCCTAACCTTCCCTTTTCTTACATATTAGTGAGCCCTAAGGAAGGCCCAAGGTACCCCTGTGGGCAGGGTGCAGTGTATGTGAAAGGTAGGACATGCCCTGGTGTGTGTGGTATGTCCTGATAGTGAATTACTCCCAATTTCGTTTTTCCCTATTGCAAGTATACCTGTCCCCATAGGAGAGAATGAGGAGTTTGTTTATAAGATCTTATAAACATAACTACCCCAGGGAACAAGGTAGAAAAGTAAAGTTTA
Organism: Lissotriton vulgaris; assembly: GCF_964263255.1. Taxonomy (NCBI): domain Eukaryota; kingdom Metazoa; phylum Chordata; class Amphibia; order Caudata; family Salamandridae; genus Lissotriton; species Lissotriton vulgaris. Next base: position 1,033,848,836 of record NC_141689.1, read on the forward strand.
GTATGCCTGAACTCAGAATCTAAAGATGCATCTTTTAGTGAAGGTGACTTATACATTCGGTGCTTGAAAATACCACTTTTAGAAAGTAGGTATTTTCTTGCTCAGCCACCCAGTGTGCCTCGGCTGGGTTTGTGGATTGACTGTCTGGCTTGGGATGACAGGGGCTGGGGAGGAGCAGTGGCCCCAGAGAGTCTAGATGGGTCAGGGATGGGCTGAATAGACCTGGGCTGCATTTAGAGTAGGGAGAGGCGATTTCTTTTCACCTGAATGGGCCTGGTCTGCCTCTGGCAATGCTGTCTCCACCTTGTACCAGGAAGCTGCACCAGAGAGGACAGAACTGGTTCTGGCTGGGCACAGACCCTCTCTGCCTGAGAGGACAAAGGGATTTGGGCTCTAAAAAGTGGGGCCCAAACCCCTAAACTTTAGAACTCTTTTGGACCAAGAAGACTGCCAAGAAGAAGAGCTGGAGAAGCTGTGAGAAGGAACTACCACTTTGCTGTGTGCTTTGCTCTGTTGGCCTGCAGTAACTGCTTCTGTCTTGGGCAGTGAAAGGACTGGACAGTATTTTCTACAAACAAATTTATTGAGTTTCTCCAAGGGCTTGAGGTAGAGCTTGCCCCCTGTTCAAGAAGTCTCAGGAACAGCAGAAACTTCAAGTTCTCTTGCCATCAGCACTGGGGACTATGTGTTTTGTGCTGCAACAGAAGAAAAGCAATCTGACGCCGTCTACGGCACCGCTTCTGACTCCATGTCCTGAAGGCACCACAGAGGGCACCGCTGCAAAGCCGCACCGCCACCTGATGCTGCCACTGAGCCTCTGTTTGCACCGCGACCTGTGGGCACCGCACTCCGCACCGCTTCGCGCCCTCGCCCTGGTATCCCTGAAGATGACACTCTATGCCGATATTGACACCCCGGCTTCCATAGTGGTTCGAGGGAACTAGGCATAAGCTACACACCGTCCTCATCTCGCACCGCAGCCTTGGCCTACCGATGCTGGCGTCATCAACTCCAGGTCGTCAACCGACGACAGCGCTTCAGCAACAACAATGTCACTGCTTACACCGTGACATGCAAGCACTCCCACGAGCACCGCATCACTTGTCACCGCAGCCCTGGTCTCACTGACGCCACTGGACAATCGTCACCGAGCCGCTGCCTGCTCCGCGACCTGAGGGCACCGCTGCACTTCGCACGGAATCACCTGACGCCTGCCGATGCTGGCACTCCCGACTTCAACTGCGAGGAGTTCGATCTGCAATGCGTGTGACTTCAAGGGCATGACGACTCCTGCATTGACCTCCGTAACCGACGCCTGCGGACGCCGGCCTTTCAGGGCTTATTGAGAGGTCGCCGACGCCCTGCATTTCTTAGTGTATTGTTTAGCGGGTCTTTCCGACACCGTGGCCGGCCCGCGGTGCCGCGGGCAGCCAGAACTTTTTGGATTTGTTGTTCATGACACAGTGATAGCCCCAGACGGAGCTATCAACTTCAAGGAACTATATTTCAAGTCTATTTTGATGACTGAAGATTTCCAAGTACTGTATTGTGGATTTATATAGTTTTTAGTCTTGTTTGAGTATATACAAATATTTGATATTTTTCTAAACTGGTGTGGTGTCCATTTGTAGTGTTTTCACTGTGTTACTGTTGGATATATGCAAATGCTTTACACACTGCCTCTAAGATAAGCCTGACTGCTCGTGCCATGCTACCAAGGGGGTGAGCACAGGTTATTTTAGGAGTGTAACTCCCTTATCCTGACTAGAAGGAAGGGTCCCTGCTTGGACTATGGTGCAAACCCTTGCCAACTAGACATTCATTTATAACACTTATCGAGCAGATTAATTATATTTTTGTTATTGTCTAAACGTTGCCTCTCTACGGTGTCCAAATATCATTAATTAAGGGCTTCAATGGTGGCTAGCATTTTGAGGTGGGCGATAACTCATTTATATTGAGAAGAAATTACACACGTAGTGGTGCGGCAAACGGGTCCCCTGGCTGCCAATACTTGTTCATCTCTGAGTTGAGTCGAGTCAATTTAGCCTCAAAGATGATTTTTGGAGGATCATCTTGCAAACTGAATATGTTCTAAATTTAATAATGGGTGAATATTGTGCCAGTGGAGTTCCATTGTTACGTTGATTTATCTTCTCGTAATTTTTTTCCCTTGAAGTACCAAGGAGCTGATTTCTCGCTAATATTTCTCCTTCAACAAATGAACTATGTTTATAATTTCAGACATGGTCATTGTAGTTAATAGTTGCCTCCTTTACCTCCCGGTCCTCGTGTGGCAAGTACGGTAGACTGAAATGCATAAAGGCAAGGTTGCTGAGGTTTATATTTTTAGTGTCGCAAATCCAGATTTTCAATATTTTAGATTCACTAATAAACTTGAATTCGGAGAAGTACCTAAAAAGAGAATTTGAGAGTGACCTCATCATCCACCCGAGAAAGGGTCATTTACTGACTGACCGTCATAAGTGATGACACCATTCTGACTACTCTCTTTGTCAAATTCTGTTGGTGTTTTAGTTAATTTCTTCGTATTGTGAAATGGTAAGTTTCAAATCAGAATTAACAAAATTAACGGTGAATAAATCCCAAATCTTAACATTTTCTGCATACTACTGTATAACAAATGCTGTTCATTCCGATGCTACAGTTCCATTGAATGTGATCCAAGGTTGCCTCTCAAGAAAATGTGTGCTCTAGTTCTTTATTAAAACTCTGTTGTCTGAATTGTATGAGGAAAAAGTCTAACTGTTTCAAAGATCCAATAGTTGAGTTAACCATGATTGTGTTGTTGTAGGTAATGGTTATGCTCACTCATGTGTTCTGTCTAGACTTCAGGTGAGTATCCTGCAGGATGAGTGTAGTGATGAATGGTGCATGCTCCCAGAGGTGAACCTTTTTTGATCACAAAAATGTACTATGTGTTAACATTTTGGATAACATTCACCTGATACTGAAATCAGCAAGGTGCTCATGAACTACATAACTAGATCCCAAAACTGTTCTAACATTGACATATTGCATTTTCACGTAATGTTAATGGCGGGGATAGATTCCCACTACACATAAGTCTAAAAGGTGTCTAATAGGAAATGTATTGGTAATTACGTTTGCTCATATCCGTGCATACATTTGGGCTACTCACCAACCGGCTGGATGCGAAACTACTTTGTTTAACAAATGCATTGTCTGAAGCAATGTAATAAAACAAGCTATGTATGCACCACCCAGCAATACGGGCTTACAGTTAAGTATCCTTGGCTCATTCATAATTTGTCAAATCTCCATGGGATATTGAAGAGTTTAGGAAGGCCCACAAACCAAGTCTCATAGGCCCTGATTACGCGTTGTGTTATACCTCCCTGAGTGCTAACACTGGGTGGGATACTGCTCTGGGCCATTACAGATAGCTTGTTGTCTCTGGAATGGATAATTCCAGGTCTGGAGACACTGGATCTCATTTCACCAGGTGCGGCTCTACACTGCTCAGTAGAGGAGAGGTGTGGTGCAGCGGCCATGGCAGCTGCCTTCGGAGCACAGGGTTTACAGTTTGATCCCCGACTCCTGCGGCAGCTCAGCTCTGCACCATGTGACACTGGGCAATAGCTCACTTAGTTTCCACGACGGCCCTCAGCACCTTGAGACCTGTAAGGGTGAGTAGTTTGCGCTTTACAAATACGGATTTACATTTACATGCCATGGGGCGGTGGGCAGGAGCTCAGCCCGGCCCCTAACGTACCTCTGCGACACTATGGGGGGAGTAGATAATGCTCCCTTGGGCCTACACCCAGCCCTTCTCTGGCTTTTGTGAAGCACCACCCCCACTACATGCGCCCGACTCCACGTGGCTTCATCCTGAAATGTTCCACCCACTCTGAAAAGGCAACAAATGTCGCCGATTGGTCTCTGAAATCGGGAAAACCCCAATGGAAAATGATTGCCCATTCCAGGTACAAAACTGTAATTGCCTGGTTTTGGCTGCTTTATTCAGAAATTCTGAAAACACCTCCGAAAATTCCCCGTTTCCACCCCGTTCACCCCCATTGAGATGCCTGTAACTTGTAATCAGGGACTCGGAGGTTAAAGTCTAACTTATTTACAAGTCATATATTTCATATGGCACTTTAGTGCTGATCACAAATGTGGAAAACTATGTAGGTATCTATGCCTGCTTAATTTAACACATTGTTTTGTGAGCGGACCCTTCAATTTCACCTATATAAATGAAAGAAGGTTCAACCCAAATCGTGTGGTTCGATTAAGGAAACTGAAATTGCATACATTTTTTTCTGTTGTAAATATGACACATATACCAATAAGTAATGTTGATATTTTACTGCGAACTTACGTGTGTCTTTTTTTTCAGGTGATGTGGGGGACTGGAAAAATTATTTCTCTGAAGCACAGAACCGTGAAATGGATGCAAAATTTGAAGAGTGTTTAGCAGGAACTAAACTTGGAAAAATGCTGAATTATGACACACACTGTAAATCCTAATATTATGATTAAATAGCATTTTTCTAATGAAAGAACTATGAGAAGTGACCTAGTTAAAAAATATATAAATATATATATAAATTCAATGAACTTGTTTGTCTTTTATGCATTGTCACTGTTCATTTTGGATATGCTGCAGGAATCATGATTTTTTTCAAACTTTCATTACATTATTTGCACCCCACATCCTGATTTGGGGGCATCCTCTTACACTGTGGGATGAAAGAGAATAGACACTGTTAAATATGTTTGAAATGCTGTATCCAATATATTTTGTGTGGCCTGACTTTTGTCTGGGTGGGCTCTGATCACCTACTTGCATGCCCTTCCCTGGCCGGGGCTTTTTTAATGAGTTGAGTTTTGGACAGGGGAACCTTAATCATTTGAATTAGAAATGATTTTTTTTAAATGTGGTTTTCTTGGAGGAAGGATATTAAAGGTTCTAAGACAAGTCAAAAGGTTGGGTTGGAATCTAAAAGCAGACTCGGGGGGGGATATTTACAATAAAATGTCAAAGCGCGGCATTGCCAATTTTGGCGTAACGCCGCGCTCCGACATTTTTAAAACAGGAATGCGCTGTATTTACAAAAATACAGCGCACCCCTGCATTTCCACTAGCACTGGTGCTAAAAAAGCTGCCTAGCGCCAGGGCAGGCACCCTTGCCCCATGTTGCAAGGGTTCTTGCGCTGCAAGTGCGATTGTTTATGGGCAGGAAGGGACACCTTCCTGAACATAAACAATCTTGAAAGGCGACTTGCTGTTTCTATGTGTGCTGCAGGATGGTAAAAGTGATGTTCTGGAGGCGATATCCCCTTGTAAATATGCCCCTCAGTTTGTTTTAATGTTATTGGCGCTAAGGGCTGTGTTTCAACACTGTGACCAAACCTCTACTGGCGGAACTATGATGCCACTGCTTTTAATACGAGGATCTGTAGTTGTGAGGTGGTGCAACAGATTTGTGGCATGATAAGTAGCTTAGTTGGTTGTGAAAATTAATTGTGTGCTGATTGCCCACCTGAGGTAAATTTGGATTATGAAATGACCAACATTTTAAATAGGATCTGTTGTCTCGATTAAAATGAAGTATGTTTTACTGTGGCAGCTACGTTTTGATACATTTCCCTAAATGTGTTCTGAATTACCTTTTTTTGTGAATTCTCAGATTGACACCGACTTTTTGCTTGGATTTGTCTGTTGTCTGTGTCACTTTATGAAGTTGCTAGTTTGCCAGCAGTTGATAAATAAAGATTAGTTTTAATCCTATTTTGTGCTTCGATTTATTGGGTGAGGGGAATGAGGAAGCATTTTGAGAATTATTTTCCCGATATCCATGAACTCTTCCCCACACATTTTCATTTTTACTCCAGTAAAACTGAAAAGTTCCGAATTTAAGTTACCACGCCTTCAACTAGCCCTGCTTTTTCGCAGCGGTGCATCAGTAGCAGTCACACGCTGAAAGATAATGGATCTAACTACGAATTATTTCATTGGTTGGAGATGTGGGATCTCAAATGGCATGCCCTCCTGCATCTTCCTCCATCATTAGGATTCACACATCCTACTTGATGTCTCTGCTCTGGTTTACCCTCCTCTGTCAGCACAAAAGTAGCTGACCTCTGTCGTTCCCGCCCTTCCCCAGTTGAAACGGGTGCCATCAGATCTAGCAGGTGGGCACCCACACTGACTGTCAAAGTCATAGCTGAGCACCACAGGTCAGATTGGGCTGAAATAAGCAAATGACTATGAGGCACTCCAAAGAAGCCACGCATTTAGCACCAGGACTCAAGTCATCTCAGTAAAGCAATATTGGTACTGAAACCAACATTAATCAGAAGGAAGCTCAAACTTTTCTACTCATTAGTGTATGTATGTTGGGATTTGTAAAGTACAAACTTAACCAGATGTAACTGAGCGCTATACATAGTTGGGCCAGGAACATGTACAAGGATCAATTTCATAGGTAAGGGAGGGCTACTGAAATTAGTGAAGGTTGAGGGTTTTTCTATGGTGTTGAGATGTATGGTTCTTACAAGAAGTGACAAGTCTTTAGAGGATGGTTGAGGCAGTTCCAGATTGAGATTCTGAACCTCATACATGGAGAACCCCTATTTCTGATGTTTATCTTCCTACATTTCTTTGTCTCCAGTCTGGCGGCGAGTGTGTGGTGTTGTGCCAGGGATGGTAAGGTTGCTGGCCACCTAGGAGTGATGCAGTTCATGTTGTCCTTGTCGGCAATGCAACAGGTTTTGAAGATGATGTGGGCATTCAGGAAGAATTCCTTCAGGCCCTTGATAAGGTGTGCTTGGGTGTGTAGGATGCCTTTCAGGGGGCCACTGTGTTGTCTGAAGAGCTGTGTAGCATGTTGTTGCCTCCATACAGATTCAAGTTGCTTTCGTGGAGGAAAGGTTTCACATTGTTCAAGAGGGCGAGTACCAAGCCATCTTGGCAATGTATTTTAGAGTCGAAGATCAGTGCTGATTATGATTGATTTGGCATTGGTTGGTAGATGAGGGTGAAGCCCTCTAAACCCATGTTTGATCAACCAGATTTGAGCTAGTCATTGTTTGTTGTTCTGCTAAATGAAGTTTAGATTGGTGCTAGACACCTAGGTCTGAATGAAGGTGAGGCAGTGTTGAAACGCTGGAGGTTGAGGAGATTGTCAAGTAGGCTTGCATGCCATGGGTATATTGGTGAATTTTGAAGTTCCAGTCAATGAGCAAAGTTTTCAGGGACTCCATGTAGAAGATGAAGCTCATGGGGACAAGATGGAGGACTGGGCTACTGTGCAGGTGATGGGGAGGTTGTTGTTTTTTTTTAAATACCTAGCTGGATGACCAGATAGGGTTGGCTATCTATGAGGAGAACCAGTGCAGGGCATGATGGTGAATCCCATTTCATATGCCAGGGCATGGAGGAAGGAAGGCTGGTCAACTCTGCCGAAGTCAGCCTAGAAGCCCTGGTGTATCATGAGGAAGTGATTCTTTTGTCTGTGGTCATAATGGAAGTGTAGTATCGCTACACACAACGAGAGGCAGAGACAGTGTGGGACAAGCGCGGATCTGCTCCTCTCCTCTCCTGCTCCAACGAGGTCCCGCAAGATGTCAAATCGCAGACCGCGTCTATTATCAGTGATTGCTCAACTCTAGCGGGATTCTGTGCAGTGTGGTGGGGAAAATGCATAACAAGTGTGGCCGCTGCGTGTGAGACTCGGTAGTCTGCGGAGGCGGCCCTTCTAGGATCCGGTGTGGCCTGCGGACGCGCTGTAGAGTCCCCACTTCTCAGCCTTCTCATCAAGGGGGTGGCAAAGTACACTGAAAAAGAAAAAGTGAGCTGTGAGCAGTGTGAGAGGCTGCTCAGCCAATCACCTAGATTTAATTCTAGAGGTCGCCTTGCCGGAAGTCACAAGATGTCATTACCAAAGGGGTGCAGCAGACTGCAAGCTGGATGCTTTAGACTTGGTGCATTAGTGTTTGGCCCGTCCCTGTGGCTACCTCCTGCTCTGTTTGGTTAATATCTCCGGCACGGGACACCTGTCTTGAAGGCACTTTGAAGGTACTAGGCGCCATTGGTTACCAGGAGCATATGAATGCGCGTGCCGACTGCACCCCTGTACCATTGCACTCTGGGAACTTGGTGCATATTCAGTCATCCCCGCAACTTGCTCCACCAACCGTCAATTAACTACTGTCCAACGTTGTAGAACTCTGAAAAGTATAGAAGTAAATGACGTTTTACGATTGCTGCATCAATAACATGTTTTCTGGGTGAGCACTTCATTATATCCCATTATATCTCCCTTATTTCCTACATCGCTGTTGCTCCCACTGCCTGTGCCTGTGTCTGTGTCCGAGGCCCAGCTTCCTTCTTACTGTACTGCACACCTGCCGCAGTACCCCACCGAGTCCTGGCCTTTATTATTACGGCTCGTTTACCAGGCACCGATTGGGTCAGGCTATGTAAAACAAGGGCACAATACAGAACACAGATTACGGGATTACAGATTACGGGAGTTTCATGGGGTTTCACTTCCGATCCGTTGTCTATTTCTCTTTTCTTTCATGCCAAACACGCATTCCCTGGAATCTCCCACACGCGAAATACCTTCTTTGTCACTATGGCGGTAAGACCCTCTGGGGCAGATTTATGAGTTCTGGCGCATCTCTGCAAATCAGCAGGGATGCGCCAGAACTGATGCGTCACGCAATTCCCTCCTTGCGGCACCACAGATGCGCCGCATTTACAATGCGGCGCACCATGGTGCAAGGAAGGGCAGATGCGTGACGCATCTTGTGGTGTACGGGCGGTGCATTGTTGGAGTAGCGTCGCAAATGCGACGCAACTCCTGCAATGTACAGAGGCCACCCACACATAACGTGGTGCGTCACTCCTTACGCCTGCTTCAAGCAGGCGTAAGGATTTGACCCAGCAGCGTCGTAAAACTGACTCCGTGAAATCTTGAAAATTTCACTGCGTCAGTTTTACGGGGCTTTCCTACGAGGGAACGCCCACCCTGCGACAGAACGTCCACATGAAACCTGACGCAGGTTTCATGTGGCGCAGGGCTTTACAACGTGACGCATCTGCCTAGATGTGTCACGTTGTAAATAGGTCTCAGGGATGCGCCACGTTTCCGCGCCGTTGCGTGACGCAACGGCGGCGTAAACGTGGCGCAAGTCCGACATAAATCTGCCCCTTTGTATTTGGTGTTACAACTTGGGCATTTGTTTTTAGTGTTGAGGCACTACTTGAGACACGCACAATAGTAACTTTTACCTCAAATTTACCACCACTGCGTAACTCTACCTCAATCCTGTTCAGGTTATTAACCTCACCATATATACATTTGTTAGACAAGCTCGGCGTTCCACAGCTCGAATCAGTTTAATTCATCAGTTTATTCACCCGCGAGACTCTCCTTAAAACACAGGGTCATTATCATTCTCGGTTTACTCTCGTGTCTCAAAGTTTCTATCCACCTGTTAGCGCATGTCCTTGTCAATAGAAGGTTTTTTTCACTTTTCAGTGGTTTTTATTATTCCTCACTGAATTATTTTTCCCAGATTTAGTACACATTGTTGATTTGTACCATACATCATGGGAAACAGTGTTTACAACGCTGCCTCCACAATTCGGTACCATTACAACAGGGTCATTGTAATGACTGCGTTGTAATGGCATGCGATGTATTCGAATGCGTAGTAACAGTATATATTCTACATCACTACTAATCCTCAGATTTACTCCTGGGTATTCTTTCTACATCCATGCTTTCCGCTCCATTACTTACAGATTAGATTTAATTTAACCTGACGAAGGGCTCACCCGAAATGCATTGGGTCCGGATTACTTGACTCATTCATTTCTATGATGATATCATTCTTTTATGGAATTTGAACTTGACCACAACTACCTTGCTGAATAAATACTACATGATTCTAACCTACTGTTCTTATGCTGATTAACATTCGATGAACTTCCTCAGGAGTTTGGCTGTGCAATCGGAGGATGTTGTAAACTTTTGTCAGTACCAACATTGAACCCCTATTCTTTGCCTTCGTCCAGTCTGATTCCTTCCAGTCTGGTACGTTTAGTGGAGAAGACCTATATAAAGCATGCAGGCTTACTTAGTTCATACACATAGCTTCTATTAGTGCCTGAAATCAGGCTCGGATTGCGAAGGCGGGCAATCTGGCATTGGTCGATGGGCCGGTGCCCCAGGGTCACCTGTGTGCCGGTTTTTTGGGGTCTCTTTAAACAACCCAAGAGATTGACTTTCTTTTCCTGTCCCCACCAGGCCACTTTAATGTGGCACAATATCCTGGTCACTCCCCTGCCATGCTGTAAATTGAGGCTGGAGGCCAATTGTTGCTTTAGCTTTAGCTTTAGCCTTTGGGGCATTCTCACCTCGGCGCCCTGCCTCGCATGCCCTTCCAGAAGCAGTGTTATCCCCTGATGGCCCATCACTTTTAGGCCATGGCGGGTGCAGGGAGGGTGACCTGTATGCAAATGCCTCATAGGGGGGGGGGGGGGGGGGGGAGTTTTGTGAGGGTAAATCTTCCCCTCCCCTCCCCCCCCCTTCCCCCCCCCCCCCCCCCCCGAGCAACAGCAATGTGCTTTTGACACCTTCCTTGCCAGGTAAATGCCCTGAGGCTATAATGGTCTGGGGTGGAAGTGAGTAGGAGAATTGGCCTTCGTAGCAGCCAGGTTTTGTGCCCTCATCCCCAGTGTCTATTAGCACTTGTTAGGGGAGAGGAGAGGGTTGCAGACCTTGAAACTAGGTTTGAGTCCCCGCACCATCTCAACATCCTGTGATTCTGGGCAAATCACTTAATTAATGTATCTGGTGCTCATGTGTATTGCTCCAATGACATTGGGCCGAGTTCACACTATAGAAAACTATAACCGGCCAGATTCCACGGAGACAAAACAGATGGTGAAAGGGATGATCAGGGTTTGTGGGCCACTTTTTTGAGGGTGCCCAGGCCTAATTGTGATCCCAATCTGGCCCTGCCTGAAATGATAAGGGAATACACACCAGTTAACAAATGGCCCATCCCATTTTTTTGCATCCACAGTGTTTGGCAGGAGATGGTTGATCACATCTTTCTTGTGTTTAGATGTTCTGCAAGCAAAACGTTCACAATGTTTGGCAGCCATAGGCCGTGTGCCTCATCATGTTCCTATATGACGGACGAACATAACAGAGAAATTGCACAGTGCTTGCAATATAAAGCATGAAACACATAGCACTGCAAGCTTAAAGTGATTAGAAGACTGTGACATTACAGGTCAGGTCAGTTTCTCAGTTTAGTATCATCCTATTGCGCTTCCTAGCAACAAGCGGTGACATGCACCTGTAATCGCACACTGTGCCCGGCAGCAGGTACGGAAAAAGGGGTGGGCTCTGCAAAAATGTTAGCAGGGGAGGAAGCGTTTCCCAGTGATTATATTATTCCGTTGTTATAATGGCCCCTCATTTACTTCTTCAAGGGTGCCATAATGAGGATTTACCTACTATTTAACATCAATGTTCCCGGCTGCGATCACCAAGGGCCAGATGTATCAAAGGGTTTTACCCATTCTGTGTCTATGGGAAAATGTGTACATACATATGGCCCCAAATGTTTAGAGCTGCGGAATTTGAGGGATTTCTCTGCCCAGAAACGCTTGCATGATTGGAAACCCCACTCGTCTCCCGAAGTATATGCATGAACTGAAGGATTATGGGCAGTGTAGTCCCATCTAAAACTACACACATACTTGCTACTTCGTCTCGTCATCGGTCCAGTGGATATTAGGGGCAGATTTACAAGCCCCCTGCAACACTTTGCAGCAGCGGAGTAAGCAATGCACCATGTTGCGGACCATTTACAACCTGATGCATCTAGGGAGATGCGTCACGTTGTAAAGCCCTGCGCCACATTATACCTGCGTCAAGTATAATGTATGCAGGGTGAGCGTTCCCATGCAAAAAACCATGTAGAACTGACGCAGTGAAATCTACAACATTCCACTGTGTCACTCTACTCCTTCACTACGTCAAAATCCCTACGCCTGCTTAGCAGGCGTAAGAAATGATTCAGGGTTTTTTAAATGGGACTTGCCTATCTGTTGTGGAGCAGTTCTGAATTTGCATCACTTTCATGAGCAATTCCAGCGATGCGTCACTTTTGTGCCAACAGATGCGTCAAGCATCTGTTAATCCTTGCGCCATGGAGCACTGTATTGTAAATACAGCGCATCCATAATGGCACAAGGACATTTATCTCTAGCACAAGGAAACTGACGCATCTATGCAATGCGTCAGTTCCTTGTAAATGATGCCCCATATCTTTTGAAAATTGGTATAAACACCCATTCACAATTTGGGCAAGGGTGGAAAATTAACTATCCAATTAAGTTTCAGAAATCACATCTTTAAAAATGGATGCTCATCCACTTTTGCATTTGGGGCCAAGATCGGGTAATGAATTTTCCTAACATTTATTGGATCGCAATGACTCATATTTGATTAAACCATGAAATTTATATGTTTTTTAAAAACTTTTTTTAGGTATTTGTTCCGTCGGTCTTATCTTAGTATTTAGAAAAGAGGGACCCATTGTTGAATAGTCGTATTGTTTACAGCCTGGTACATTTCAAAAGTTTACCTTCTTCACTCGTGGAAAATCTACAGTTCGGCCAGTTCTTGATGATTCATTATCCAATCTTAGCCAAATAAACTTTACTGCCTCCTGAAATGGGTTTAGTACATAAGGAAATCCTTTTAGCAGTCACAACCGCACCAGTTTCGTGAATTTCATAATTTGCTCCTACCGACAAGTTTCGTACATCTGGCCCGTGGTTCTGTGTTTCACTGCCAGTGGGCCTGGCCACAGATTCAAGAAGAGGAGGATATTACATCTGCATACGGATTCAATATTTGACTGCACCCACATACTGGGTGATTGCTGAGACCTGTTTGTTGCTCTCCCAAACTACGTGTTCATAGGCACTTCATATGTGGTGCACAGTCAATGCAACTCACTCTGTCCACTCTTCCCCCTCTGCTCCAGAGTGCAAGCCCAGTGCTTAATTTGAGCTGGTGGTTTCCAGTGCTCAGCACCATTAAATTTGTTTCTGGTGCTCGGCACCGGCACTTAATTATCAACACTGCACTTATGACAGTCTGTCACATGGTGGCGCTGCTCATCAAATTTAGAGATGAGCAGAACAACGGTTCTTTATGAATATAATATACATTAAAAAAATACTAATACCTGACTCCCCAGCTATTCCTTGCAGGCGAGAGAGATGGTTAATAGTTGTTTTGGCAGCGATGACCGGGCGATGGGTGGTGCAAGCTGCTGTGGAATCCTGGTCAGGGCCCTGGCACTTATTATTTTACAAATTAAGCACTGGCCCAAAGGCGTTATTTCCTTTGCAGGGGTGCACAAGCCAGATTTCTGAAGGTGCTATATAAGAGTCGGTGGTCCCTTTAGCAATACTGAAGTATCTGTGGCACAAAACCTGGCACACCTCTTTTTCAGCCTCAGAGCACTTTCTGTAAAACAACCTCTGTGGAGCTAGGAGGCGGATGGCAAGGAGATATGCTTGCTTGGCCTTTTTCCCACAAAAGCCCAGGCTTGTCCTTTGCTGTCCAACTCAGAGTGAGTTGGCAAACATGAAGTTGTTGACTTTTAAGTGTGTGTTTACTGGGCTCGAAAGAGGAAGGCACCTAAGGCACACAAATTACAAAACTTCCTTCCCCAAAAAATTACTCACAGGGCTCACCACCTCTATTTCAAATCCTTCTCCAGCTTCACCTTTTTAAGCACCTCCTTCTTACCTGAGGATCATTTCCCCCTAATATTAGGTCTCACTGCCTATTTCGCATTGAAAGTAATTAAGCAATAAAAAGCAAAGTCTGTGAATGTATGCGGTTAAGCAGTCATTAAATTCATTTGTTCATATTTATGTGCTTCAAGGCGCTTTGGCACACTGTAAACATACATAACACCTATTTGATATTTTCAGCAAAGAAAATGTGGATTGTGCATTGTTGTTCTAACCGGAGCAGTTAAGCAAAAGCATGTGTGCCCACCGGTGCACTCTGACCGGCACCCTGTTTCCACAGATTCATGGAAAGCGATGACAGACTTGCACAAACAGGAAAGTCCAATCTGCTCTGTACCCACACATTTAAACACCTGATACTGTTCTAGGGTGACCAGAATCTCGAAACAAAAAAACCGGGACAGGTGTCATAGACATAGAAGTAGGACTGACAGAAGTACCCATGGCTTTTAAGTGGGATGAAAAAACATGTTGGGAGGGTGTCTCTCAAGGGGCATGGCCGATTTAATTAAGGATGTGGCTTAAAACACATAAACTAAAAAAATCTGTACCTAGCATAGCGTCCCGCCCAAAAAATGTGCTGCTTCTGTCATCGTATCCAGATAAATAATATAACGAGTAACATCACACCTAGAACAAGCCTGGACTACTGGCTTTGCCAACAATATAACGAGTAACATCACGCCTAGAACAAGCCTGGACTATTGGCTTTGTCAACGTTTTTTAGCTGCATAACATTGAAAATGCCTCCGTCCTGGAACGAAGAGACGGGTCTCTTTAGAATCAGTGAAGGGTGGTACTGCTGCAGCAGTAAGCTTTTTAGGTCGAAGGCCTAAAAGGCTGCGCTTGCGCAGTCTTAGGCCGGAGATTTAATGAGTCTGAGTAGCGCCGAAGGTCCCGCCTCCGTGCCCCATCTCTCCTTCATTGGCTGGCTTCCTAAACGGAGGCCAGCCATTGGAGGAGAGATACGTCACTCCAAACAAGCTCCGTCCTTTTCGGATTTGGGGGCGTAATTTTTGATGTTCTTTAGACAGTGACGTTGTCCGTCACTCAGAACATCAAAACCACGCCCCCAAATCCGAAAAAATCTCGGAGCTTGTGTCCGCCATTTTCGATCCTTCGCAGTGAAGGTAAGATCGTGGCTGTTTCCCTCCGTGCCTTCTTCCCCCTGTCTGTTTCCCGCCCCCCTCCCGCTCTCCGTGTATTTTCGCTGTCCGTGTGTGTGTTTCCCGCCCCTGTTTGTTTCCCGCCCCCCTCCCGCTCTCCGTGTATTTTTGCTGTCCGTGTGTGTGTTTCCCGCCTCCCTCCCGCTCGTGTGTGCATTTCAGAGCGTCTGTTTCCCGCCCCCCTCCCGCTCTCCGTGTATTTTCGCTGTCCGTGTGTGTGTTTCCCGCCCCCTGTTTGTTTCCCGCCCCCCTCCCGCTCTCCGTGTATTTTTGCTGTCCGTGTGTGTGTTTCCCGCCCCCCTCCCGCTCGTGTGTGCATTTCAGAGCAGATACCCGCATCATGGTACGAGTTATGATAATGCTTGTTATAGCTTCATCTCGAGTTGGTCAGTGTCATGTGACGGAGAGAAGCAGGCTCTTAAAAGCCAGGCACAGCCGTCAACCTCTGTGAAAAGCTTTCGGAGGTGTAACAGTTACCTGCTGCCCAGTATACTATGCCAGCACTGGTATTGCACAACTTTAACCTGTTCAAATTGTAGACAACGGCCCTGCCACGGCTTAACAGAAAACCCAATTTAGTTGGAAATGGTATGCGCACTTGCCTCACCAAACATGGCGACACAATCTAGTCATCTCGAGACCTCGATCCTTTACTGTTTCAATTCAAACACTGTCACAGCACTTGCACCACGCACGCATTGTCGCAGGATTTTGACGAAACCTGAGCTAGGTGCGCACGTGCACACGGCTCGTTCCTTCTGTTCTTTCCCTGCCTGGTTTATCTTCTAAAGTCATAAGAAACGGGGCTCCAGCGTAGGGCATACACCGCGGTCAGCATTTGAGCGGAGGACGCTCTATCTGTCTCAGCTAGCGCTGGATTCCCGGTTCCGTCATCAGCACGCACCGGAGACGCTGAGGCTCATGCGCAGTTTTCGGCTTCCTCCTTACCATATGTGCAGTGTGGCTGTGCCGGCCGTGGGTTGAGGGCAGAGAGACCACAAACCATAATAGCGCAAGCCGGGTAGAGAGCACGAGAAGCCAACAGCGCCGCCGCCATGGGGAAGAAACAGAAAGGAAAGAACGAGGACAGGTAACCACTGTCCAAGTAGATCTCCTCTGACTTTAGCCTCCCTCATCTTGACCGTAGCCTTCCCAATCACCCAAGCTTCGCAGGCAGTGGCAGCCTGTCTGTTCCTCCCTACTGCGTTAGGGGATGATTACATCCTAATGCTTTTAGCACACGTTTGCCTCTCTCTGCTGATCTTTAAGTCCCCACCCTATACGAGGACTATCGACATGCGGCTGAAAAAGTTCATATGAAATATTTAGATTATCCAAGTCCTCATAGGTGACGTAGACACATATGATAGCATTAAATGAATAGAAACCATACGTTACAAATTTGGTTAAAGTAAATCAAGATCTCACTGATAGTGTCCACACTCGTGTTATAAGCGTCGGAAACTGGTATTAAACATCTTGACCGCGGTGTGAAATGAATGATCGTGCACCTTTGAGACCGTTCAGTGTCTAAACCTTGGACCGAGACAAGTGCTTATTATTTTAAGCGGCGTTTTTTTATTGGCAAAGTTGCCTAAACGCAGTGTGATAGGCTCTGGATCTTGTCAGAGTCGTGCATAATCCTGCTCTCGCTTTAAAATGTAATTTTGCTGTCGTAGGAGCGAGCAAATGGACGTCAATTGAACGTGTGCCTGGAACGATTGCTTTATCTTGTTTGGCAGTTATAATATGAAACAGATTTCTTCATGGGGTTAATAATATATAACCATTTGCTGGGTACACAATTATTTGCTGGACTCACTGTTACAATGCCGTCAGCGTCTACAGTGTGCCCGAGAAACAGTTTGTGGGAGAGTGGTTTTGTATGAAAGTAACCAATAGTAAGATTACCAATGTGCAGGTGATATTTGATTTTAGACCTTATGGGGGCTACATTGGCTTAGTGTGACAGCTTTTCCCCCCAGCTCTTTTCATTCATGCTACTAATTATTGTAAAGTCTGACATTCGTGAGATTTTCGATTATTGAGTGAAGTAAGCCAGACTGTGATGAAGTTGCTGTACGTCTTTTAGGTCTTGCTTGCGCTGTCTTTTTTTTTAACTGACCTCATATACCCTCACTGTCTGGCCCACCCCTTTACTTCCACCCAAAAAATCTTACCCTATATACACTTGCTTCACAGTTTCCACCGTACCATGTACCTCCACCCACCCCGCTCCTGCCATGTGTTTGCCTGCCTCACCGTCTGTACCACCCCTCTACCTCCACCCACCCCTCTCCTGCCCTCGGACCCCACCTGCCTCAGTCTGTTCCACCCCTCTACGTCTTGGGTACCTCTAGCCTCCCCTCAGCCCCACCTCACCTGCCTCGGAGCCTGTGCCTCGCCTCACCTACTCTCCACCTCACCTGCCTCGGAGCCTGAGTGAGAGAAGTTCCATTAATAGGTTGTCGATTTCGCACGATTTACAGCCCTGAGCTGCAAGTATGTGAAATCCTGAAATTCTGGCGCCTAGGATGTGCTTGCAGTTTCTGCTAGAGGTGGACCCCACATTTTAAAGGACAATTTGCATAGCCTGGAAGATTGGATTTTCAGTAGAGAGCGCCATTAAAAGCATGCACTCCAAAAGATCATTAATTTGGGCTTTATATTGCGAGTAGGCTTTACCACTATTGACTAACACAAGCAGTTCAAAAGCATAGCTTTGGCAGTAGCTGGTGAGCTTCCCTCTAACACAGCAGGTGCAGCATGAGTTTAGGGGGAGTGCTTGCTTCCCCGCGCACACAATCGGGACAGTATAAGCAGAGCAGGGTCAAAACAAAACACATACACACAAGCATACACGCACACACACACCCACATGTTAGAATACAGCCAGCAGGAGTGCAAGTTTTCTTCACTCACACGCAGATCAGCAGTACAATAAAGACAGCAGCGCAGTTTCCCTCACACACAGACTATGTCCCTATATCGCCCCAATACTCGGATCACTACATCGGCTACTGATTAGGAAGATAATTATCTTCACATCCTTCCTTATGATCCACTCCTTTATCCATTCCTCATCTCCTACGTTTATGGCAACTAAATCGCACTTCCTTCTAGTGATAAACTCATAGTAGAAATCCTAGTATGGTGGGGATTGAGAATAGTGTTCTCCTTCACTGCTGCTCATGGATGGACCTCTCTTCCCCTTCAGTTTAAAGTTATCTTTCAGTCTTGTCCATCTTCCATAGTAAGGTTTATACAAGCAAGCAAAACCGCGGTACTCTTTTTCACTAGTGTTCTGTTTTTCTTCGAATCACGAGAGCCTGTTGTAGCTCAACCCAAGTTTGACTATTGTGTGCAACATTCCGTTTCATCAGTTCATGCTCTTTATCCCCATCTCCCAGTTGCACCATTTTAGGCACAGTTACACGCTCAAACGTAACCGGTTTCAGTTCACTGAAGAGGAACCTTCGGGCCATCCCAGGACAAACAAAGGGGGTGGGTAGGCTGAAGGGAAAAGGCGAGAAGTGGGTGTCACTGAAACAACTTGGATTCCAGCAGATCCCTTAAACCTTGGCTTCGAAGGGTGTGAGGATGTGCTAAGTAGTGTCCTTACCACCCCTTGATGCTTTTCCTTTTTTTTTTATATATGGGAACACAGCACACATTCAAAGTGAATGTTTCCTACAATTTTGTTATGTTATTGTTCCACCTTTCTGGCCAGTTTTTGACTCTTCTGAATAGAAAATGTACTTTGATTTGGATGAAATTATCTATTGAATGTTTGTTTGCGAAAAGGAACAATTGATATGTACCAGACAAAAGAGGCTTTGCTTAATTTAAGACCGAGTAAAACTCAGGTCTAAACATAGCTTGAAATTGTTTTTGTTTAGCCCGGAGGCTCCTTCACAACATTTTAATGGTGTTGGAGGTTGTAAGAAGTTGGTAAACTGATAATCATCTGAATCCGGTAATCCAATGATACAAGAGGGTTTTTTACAGCTGAATACCACCAGGGAAGCACACTAAAAGTGTATGAAGAGATGAGTCTTCAACTACTTACTGAATTTAGTTTTGCTTCCCTGCCCCCTGGCCGTGCTTGCTTCCCTGCCCCCTGGCCGTGCTTGCTTCCCTGCCCCCTGGCCGTGCTTGCTCCCCTGCCCCCTGGCTGTGCTTGCTCCCCTGGCTGTGCTTGCTCCCCTGCCCCCCTCGCTGTGCTTGCTCCCCTGCCCCCCTCGCTGTGCTTGCTCCCATGCCCCCCTCGCTGTGCTTGCTTCCATGCCCCCTCGCTGTGCTTGCTCTCCTGTGTGTGTATGTGGCTCTGGGTGTGTATGTGGCTCTGTGTGTGTATGTGGCTCTGTGTGTGTGTAGGGCTCTGTGTGTGTGTGTAGGGCTCTGTGTGTGTGTGTGTGTAGAGCTCTGTGTGTGTGTGTAGAGCTCTGTGTGTGTGTGTAGGGCTCTGTGTGTGTGTGTGTAGGGCTCTGTGTGTGTGTGTAGGGCTCTGTGTGTGTGTGTAGGGCTCTGTGTGTGTGTGTAGGGCTCTGTGTGTGTGTAGGGCTCTGTGTGTGTGTTGGGGGGGCTCAGTGTGTGTGTGGCTCTGTGTGGGTGGTTCTGTGTGTGTGTGTGTGTGTGGCTTTGTGTGTGTGGCTCTGTGTGGGTGTAAATGCAATAGGTCATGCATTTGCGAGCGATTAAGCTATTGGCATTGTAAATGACAATGCCATTTATTTATGATTTAAAAAAAAAAATGTCATGAGCAATGCCAATAGCTCTACCTTTTAATAATGCCGAGACCATTGCATTGTAAATGCTTGTTTCTTCTCTGAGAGGGCAAAAATGGAGAGCCCAATTGAGACCGGTCTCAGCATCTGTGAGAAGTAAAGCAAGTGCACCGAGCGAGACACTATTTAAAAACTAGGACATTTATCTGTTTAACCCGGGCACTATGCAAAAACCGGGACATTTCTTTAATTTGCAGCAAAATGTCGGATCACCGGGACACTGCTCCAAAACTGAGACCGTCCGGGGAAAACCGGGATATGTGGGCACCCTAAACTGTTCTGCTTAGCTGCATATGTGACATCCAGGCTACACCATGAGGAAGCGTTTTGTGGCCTATGTGGAAAGTGTTCTGGTGTTGTGCATGAGTGACCCGAGTGGTGGTCTCAGCCCTCTCTTAGGTCGCTGCACTTAGGCATCTAATGACAGGAAAAGAAACAACAGAATGCACATACTTTGTCTACATTGATTTTGGTGTCTCCTTGAGGGATCTCTATAGGATCCACCCAGTAGCAATAGATGAGTCAATGGCATGTCTTGGATACAGGAATTTTTTTATCATGGATGTCAATTAGGGGTTCAACGCTGACCCATGTCATGTGGCCCCTGGCACGGTCTTTGCAATCCCTGGCCCCAAGATTGGCAAAATCAGTGCCAAGAACACGCGATGGCTCTGCATTCCTTATTGTCTGCTTGTTTTTCACTATACCAATAGTGAAAAATATTCCGTTATTCACTATTAGTGTAATGAAAAATGGAACACACTTAGGACCTATGTTGGCAGCTGTGGGAAGTAAAATTAGTTTTAAATATATGTTTTATTCATGCCTGCGGGTGAGCGCGTGTTTAAGTGTGAGAGAGTGTGCATATGTGTGAGAAAACTTTACTGCATATGTAAGCATGTGTATGTGAGTGAAAGTGAATGCGAGTCAAGTGACAGGTAGTGAGTGAGATTGTGTGAGATTGAGGCTCAGCTTTACTATTCTTTGACGCAAGGCAACGCTGCAACAAAGTTGCTGTGCTGCGTTGCGTGAAAGGGGGAGATTAAAAAAATTGCCAAATCTAATGAGATATAGTGCATGTTTTCTCACCCAGTGTGTTTGCAGCCATGCGCCAAAGCACATACCCTTGTGACAGGGGTCACTTCCAGTACAAAAACTATGCTTTAATGCATTTCCCACTCTGCATGTGTGTTGTACCATACAGCACACATGCAAAGTTGGAATAACAAAAATAAATGAAAGAAAAATTCCTTGAGTAGATATAGGATTTTAGCAAAAATTTCTGTTTGTAGACAGGGATTTCCATCAAATCCCATGGGTGGTAGCATGGGAACTCCCATTCACCATCCATAGACTGCCCCCTTCATACAGAACAATGCAAAGCAGCGCATAGCGCAACTTTGCACTACTTTGTGATACTATCCAAAAAGCACATCCTCAATCGTTGTGATGTTAGGTCTGGTGACATTACTTCCGGGGAAAAAAATAAGGGGCAGGGGTCATATGATGTCACTTCTTGTGGTGTCATTTAGGTCAAAGCTTATGTGATGTCACTTCTGCTACCCCTGGCATTTTGTTGAATCGACACCATGGTTATGATTGATGCCCCAAACAATCCCGTGGATCAACAGGCGAGTCCCCCCCCCCCCCTTCATTATTCATAATGTCGAGCAAATAAGAATAGAAAAGGAAGAGGTGCTTGAATGCACACCCAAGGGCTCACCCGCCCTGGCCTCTAACAGCCAAAGGTCATCTTCAGATTGTGGGTTCTCCTCTTATCTTCCTTATTTGTAGGTTGGGCACTCTTGAAACTGTCTGCCGCGTATATCCTTGGCCACCAGGTACGCCCTGCGCGTGACCCGAAGTACCCTTTTTATGGAGCACCAGCAAACCTCAAAGTGCAGTGGAATATTTCACCAGAATTCATTTATGATATATTAAATCACGTGTTCCATGTTATCACAGGACACTGAAATGAGAAGATAGTCAGTATCAGGAGGGTTCAGATAAGTATTGGTAAACGGGGTTAAGGGTCACATTTAAAGACCCTTGTTCCTTGGAAAGAAACCGCTGTCTGTGCAGTGTGTGTAGGATCCAAGGGCGTTATCTTCTCTATAAATCAAATGTGGACTGCCCTCACAGCACCTGGCCCTTGCCAGAATGTTGAAAGTTATGGAGAGAGGATGGTGCAGACTCGGGCAGGTTGATAAATTGAACTTGATGTTGAAATGTTTCAACATCCCTGTGGGAAATGTGTCTCAATTAGAAAAAAAAACACTCAGCTCATGCGTCCTACAAACTATCTAAGTACCGTGACAATATTTATATGAGTTCAAGGCAGGCAAATGTGGAATTAAGAAAAGTAACTCTGTACATCTGTTAAATGCTTACCTTGATGATACAGTGAAAGTTGATGTTCCAGAGTCAATATTTTGGGGATTTCTATAGCTTTGTATTCATGTGGAGATATCGCAGACTGCACTACGAGGCTGGGAGGTCCTCCCTTTCGTCTTTTGGTGATAGATCTGTCAACTCGAATGGTGCCCCCATGTGTCACATGATTTCGGTTCCCTTCACACGGTGAGGAGCCGAAGTCTCACGGTGGCAGAAAAAACGAGCTGAAAAACTTTGGACACAGTGGATTTTCAGCTCTTTTTCGGTGGCTGATGTCCATAATAGGTGGGAAAACACCCCAGGACATCGGCGACACTCTTTGAGGCATTTGTTCAAGCCCCTATCGCCACCAGAGCACCACTTTTTTTGACGCTCTGCTGGCCTACATGGTAAGAGCAAATCGCCATGGATGAAGATGTACCTTCCTGCACAGAAACAATTATTAAATAATGTCGATTTGGTACTTCTATGTGTGCTGCAGAATGCCGCACACATAGAAGTAACACATAGCCATTATGGATTGTATAGGGACACTTTCCTGCACATAAACAATCATTCCCTGAAATGCAGGCACCCTTACAGTGTAAGGGTGCCTGCGTTGGTGCTTGGCAGCTAATTGTAGCACCAGAGTTGCGCTATATTGAACTTATTATGGCGCATCCCTGCGTTTTGAAAATGTTGGAGCAGGCCCTGGCAAATTTGGCATTATTCAGTGCTCTGACATTTAAATATGCCCCTTTGTTTTTTAAGGGGTGGGGGTGCTAGTTGAAGGGTCAAGTGCCTCTTAGTTAGCTCTCGGCACCATACCAGCCCCTCAAAGGCCCAGCCCCCAGAGTATAAATATTTACAAGTTCGCTGGTATGTGGTGACATTGATGACTGGTTGATTAGTGCCATTAAGAGTGTTATGTTAAGTTAATTCTTCTTGTATAGTGTACATTCACGAATGATCTCTTGGAGTGTAAACAATGAGTAGGGTTCCTCACTGGGTTGAAGGTTTTCTTCAATGAACCCAGAATGTATCTTATGATGAGGCCCTTGATAATATGGACCTTTCCTTGTGCATCTCAAGGTCCCATATAGGATTTAAGGGGCATCCCGACCGGATCTATTTGCATTGTGCACTTGGACATGGATCAAAAGCCCTGGAAGCTGTGAGGTGGCTGCCAGTGGTTCTATCCAGGTGAACATCAATAAGGTAGAGATCAGAGGGGCAAATTTCCCACTAAAGGATATTGCTACTGGAGGCATGTCTATGATGGGTTTCATATGCATTGCATTTAGATTCTGGAAATCCATGACCTGTTTTTGTTTTGTATGGCACCAAAATGAGCTTA
Source organism: Lissotriton vulgaris (assembly GCF_964263255.1). Taxonomy (NCBI): domain Eukaryota; kingdom Metazoa; phylum Chordata; class Amphibia; order Caudata; family Salamandridae; genus Lissotriton; species Lissotriton vulgaris. The sequence continues at coordinate 1,033,872,371 of NC_141689.1, forward strand.
GGCGGCACCCAGATACTTTACAAATTTAAAGGCAGGAAAAATAATAATATTTGTCAAAAAATAACATTGTAGAGAGTAATCAGAGGCATCCCAGCCATATGCACTCCTGTATTTCATAATTTTTTTACCTCTGCTGAATTATAATCTTCTGCCTATTTGTCATGACAGGCGAACAGAGCCCGTATGGAATGAAAGATCAGAGGTCAAATGCAGCCATTGTATAAATCTGTCTGTAACCTGAAGGTCATAGGCTCGAATTCTGTCCTTCCATCTTCTGAGGTCAATAGAATGAGCACCATTGAGCTGGGTAATATCTAACGCCTGTGGTCAGCGCCTAGAGACCAGACAAATGTGCGTGCTTTATAAGGCTAGTTTGATTCGGACTGGGACAAAATATAGGCCCGGGAATCAAAATAAAAGTGGCTCCCACTAGTGAACTAGATAGCTCCCAAAAGGTGGACCACATTTGCAAACCAGGACAATTTTGAACTTTTAAAGACACGCTGTATTGGCATTTTGCAAAGTATGTGCGAGTGCATGCATTTGTGTTTGCTGCAGGCAATGTTTGTGGTAATATCAGGGTAATCAACAGTAAAAACAGGCCCACCTTGCCATAAAACAGGACCACAAACTTGTAAAATACCGGCCCGCCTACTGATCTAACCGACTAGCCCATCAGACACTGCCTGATTGCCCCATAGGCCAATCCGACCCTGTCCAGTTACTATTATCATAGTTATGAATAAAATCTTATTGACTTCATGGAGTGTGCTACCTATGATTCTGTGAATTATAACACATGAGATTGTGCAATCACAGTATAAAATGCTGTCTATAATTTCCTTCTTACAGGTGTCTGGTGATGCCTCTAGCTGCCTGTAAAAATTAAATTATGTAGCTTCTCATTTGCAATAAGTTATTTTAGCTCTGATGTCACAGTGCCTGCTGCCAGAGCCAGCATGCAAGGTGAAAGGCAGGTCGCAGATCATAATTGTAGCTGCATTATAAGCATTGCAAAGAAAACGGACTTTTCATTCTTCTGATCTGTTTTCTAAAAGTAACTGTGATGAGCAAATTTTTATAGCAACATGTTTATGTTTTCCATATTAAATGAATTACAGGAAAAATAGAAACTCTGCCTTTTTTTAGACAGTCTGAGCCTCAGCACTTTTTAAATCTGATTTACATTAAATTGATTCTAATATAATTTTGCAACACACAGCTACTGCTTTCATATGAAAGAGCAACACACTATGAATCCAAGTGGTTTGCAGCAAGGGTGTTGGTGTAACCATGTGAATAAAATACCATCTCTTCTATGGAGTTTGCAAGTCACCTCGGAGTTCTGTGACATTAGAAAGGAACTCAGCCTTCGGCCTTGATCATGGAAGTTCTCAATACTGTGCAATAGCTCCATAATTTAAGGTATGCGGCAATGTATCCCATAATAATACACTGGAGACCATTGAAGTATGGAATCACAAATAAATATTGAGATCGCACAATATCATGACAAGAATACCAAGGACCAAAATGTCGAGAACATACATGTACAAAGGGAGGTAAAGAGTCATTATTCCTAACTCCACATCTGCTTAACTAGAACTTATCTATCTATCTATCTAGATAATATAAATATGTGTATGTATATATATATATATATATATATATATATATATATATTATGAAAACGCCATTCTTCCACAGATTTCCAAGAATAACGAGAGTGAGCCCAGATTTCGTGCCAATTTTTCGGTGATTTATTTATTAATCACACCAGCCATCCGCCATAACGCGTTTCACCTCCCAAACGAGGCTTGATCACATGACCTTAGTTGAAACAAACAAGGGTCTTAAATATTCAAAATAGTGGGTGCGGCATAGCGCTTAAAGTGACACGTGCATCGAATACTATTTCAAATACCGCATGACTAGTGCAGGAAGCGGAAATAGTAAAGGATTAGATGGAACAATACAAAATTGAGGGCAAGTGCCCAACGTATTCAATTCCAATACATTAATTTTCAACGGTATAAGGTGCAGTTCATAACATTTCTACATAATTGAATTCGCCAATCGAAACACTCAATATCCAAAATTATTCATTATAACCACTTTACAAAAAGGCTATCAAAAATACATATATATATATAAATATTATATTACATATATACAATTTTATATACAAAAAGATGTACTACAAAAATATATATTTTTCCAATCCATCTATCTATATACACTAAATCAATATTTACATATGTACACATTAGGTCCAGTCATGTATACATCTCATTTAAGAAACACTGAGTGCATGTGCATTCATGTTTTTTTTTTCACAACCAAGTTTATTTGAGCATAAGAATGACATGTATGTGGCACCTTCCCACACCAAGATCACCACATCAAGATCAATGTATTGATAACATACACAAGAGATATTAATCAAGCATTAAGGAAGCTCAGCTTTAAAGGAAAAAACCCCCCCACCACCCAACCCAACCCCAACTATACCCCCACCCACACCCACTATCCCACCCCCCCTTCCACACATGTACAGAGGCAACGTATATATGGTTTGCATAAGAGAAGCAGGTACGATGCAACCCGGGTTGCGCCAGTAGGGCCAGAAACAGTGCTGCGATCACATGTCCTCCTCCGGTTCCGCCGGGGGCTCCAAGGATAAACCACGGTATTCGGCCCACCGCTTCCAGATCTTGAAGTGCTTGCGCGGGCAGCCCCGCGCCTCAAAAATCGGTTTCTCAAGACCCATAAAGTAGTCCAGCCCCGCCTTCCATGCCGACAGGGGGGGGGCCCTCACGGATTTCCAGGCCCGAGCCAAGTCTCGCTTAGCAACCACCAGGCCCAGCAGCAGCAGATGACGCTTATAAATGTTGCCCCCAACCCCTTCCATGATGTGTAGTAGGCCTAGCCGGTGGGTACGGGGGAGGTCCCAGCCCAGGACTTCAGCCAGACAATTCCAAACACCCCTCCAGAAGCCAGCCACACGTCCACATGACCATACTGTATGCAACAAGGTGCCAGGCACTTCTCCACACCGCAGGCACTCCGACGACGCAATCAAACCAGCCTTCCACAGTCGTTCACGCGTGTAATAGGCCCGGTGCAGATACTTGAATTGTATGAGGCGGAGCCGAATCGCGATTGCGGCGCCACGCGGGGACTCCAGAGCCTCTCTCCAGTCGTCCTCATCCAAGGTGCCCACGTCCACCTCCCAAGTTTCCCGGAGGGAGCTGAGAGTAGACGAGCAGTGAATAACAAGGGTCTGATAGATCCTAGAGACCTTTTTGTCTCCCAAGTCACCCATAAAGACCTTCGCCTCGATCGGACTAAACTCCGGGAGGGAGTCGAGGCCGGCTATGCTAGGGGCGAGGGCATGACGCAGCTGTAAGTAGCGGAAGAACTGGGTCGGATGCAACTGAAAGTCCACTTGGAGGTCTGCAAAGGATTTGAGAGTCGCGCCGGACATGACGTGGCCCAGCTGCGTTATTCCGATAGTCTCCCAACCCTCGAACCCAGCCAGGGCCGCCAGTTCCGGGAGCAGACCGTTATGCCACAACGGCGTTTCCGCCGTTAATTTGCCCCACCATCCCATGCGGCGCAAAGACTGCCGCCACACTGCAAAGACCACCCTCGTTACCGAGGGCAACCCACGGCGTATACGCGCCGAGTAGAGAATGGTGTGGAGCGTACGTTCACCCATAAGATGCCTTTCCAGAGCATATGCCGGATCGTTCCTGTCCCCGTACCACCAGTCGTTAAGGACAAGTAGATGCGAAGCTTGGTAGTAGGAGAGGAGATCGGACGTGGCCAAGCCACCGCAATAGGTGGATAAGAAACATGTCTTCAGGGCCACCCTGGCTGCTCCACCCTCCCACAGGAAGCGGCCCAGCACGGAGTTCACCTGACGGAACCATTCCATGCCAATAGGGTGCGGGAAATGCTGGAGTTGGTACAACAGCCTCGGCAATGCCACCATCTTAAAGATGGCCGACCTCCCAAAAATCGTAAGCGGCATCTTGGACCACGTTTTAACATCCGTCTGGACCCGTTCCCACACCGGTAGGACACTACGAGACCAGGCCGCGGCCCGCGAAGTCGAGAGGAAAACACCCAAGTACTTCAGGCCGTCCGTCGCTACACACAGGTCAGCCGCCCAACCATCGGCCACCACCCCACCACGTAAAACCCATAGGGTCGACTTAGAAGGGTTAAGGGTAAGCCCGGAGACTTCACCAAACCCCCTCATGATCTCCAGGATTCGAGGGCCAGAGCGCCGCAGGTCCGTAAGGAACAGGAGGACATCGTCTGCGTAGAGTGCAATTTTATCCGTAAGGGTATCACTCCATACAAATCCTCGCACCTGGGCGTCTAGTCGCACCCGCGACGCGAGGGGCTCCATGGCTAGGGCAAATAGGTACGGGGACAACGGGCAACCCTGGCGGGTACCGCGGCCGATTGGGAAGCGACCTGAGACCGCGCCTGCCACTCGGACCGACGCCGTAACATTGGTATAGAGGAGACGGACATAGGACAGAAAGACTGGTCCGAGGTTTAGGCGGGCCAACAAGGCGAAGAGATACGCCCAGCTCACCGAGTCAAAGGCTCGGTCCATGTCCGCCAGGAGAAGTGCGGCCTGTTCATCTCCAGCGCTCATGGCGTCGACCGCTGCCTGCGCCCGCCGGATATTGTGTCGGGTGGCTCTGTGTGGCATGAACCCGGCCTGGTCGGGGTGGACCAGGTCGGCTATGTGGGGCAGAAGGCGGTTCGCCAGAGCTTTCGCCAAGACCTTGGCCTCGATGTTGAGGAGGGAGATAGGTCTGTACGAGTCATGGCGGTCAGGCGCCCTACCAGGCTTCAAAAAGACCACGATCTCAGCGTGACACCAGTCAGGAGGTAGTTCGCCACCAGACCGCGCTGCCTCTAGCGCATTGCGGAAGTGGGGCCCCAGCTGGACGTGGAACTTTTTATAAAATTCGGCAGGATAGCCACTTGGGCCGGGTGCTTTCCCCGTATTCAGCTGGCCCAGGGCTTCCCCCAGCTCCTCAGACGTAAGCGGGACCTCTAAGGCCGTTCTAGTCTCCTCCGGGACTGCCTGTGGGAGTAAGTCATCTAGGTACGAGGCAATCTCGCTCTCTCCCAGTGGGTCTCGGGGAGCGTATTGTGACTCGTAGTAGCGGGCAAAGCTGGCCGCCAATTGGTCCGGATCGGTCATGACGGAGCCATCCTCTGCCGTGAGGCCGGGCAGCTCCAGGGGCTGGAAAGTCGCCTGGCATAATCTATGTAGCATGGTGCAGGACTTATCGCCCCACTGGTACACCCTACTACGCGTGGCGAGCCACGCTAGTCGGGCCTCCTCACAAAGGACAGAGGAGTAAGTCTGCTGGGCCTGCAGAAGCCGGCGCACCACGCCCTCCTCACCCCCAAGTCTACTACGCTGCTCCAACTCCTCCACACGGGCCGCGGCTGCCACGATGGCCTCCCGGTGCTCCCGCCGAGCGGCCGCACACCAAGCTATGTCAATGCCTCGGATCGTGGGCTTCAGTGCCTCCCACACCACCACAGCGTCGGCGCCCCCCACCAGGTTCTCGCGCCAGAAGTGGTCAATTGCCTCCCGAAGGTGCGCCACATAGTCCGGCCGCTGCAGCTGCCAGGCTGACATACGCCAGCGAAAAGGTTGTCGTTTAACTGGGAGGGTCAGAGTGGCCAGGACGGGGGAGTGATCTGAGAGGCCCCTGGGGAGTATCGTGGCGTCCCGAACACGACTCAGGCAGGCCCCTGGTACAAACAAGTAGTCGAGCCTCGAGAAAGACCCATGCACCGCCGATACATATGTGAAGGCCCGTACCGCAGGATGAAAATGCCGCCACACATCTATCCAGCCCAGACTGTGCACCGTCGCACTCAACCGGGTGGGGGCAGCCGCGGGGGGGGGGTCAGACACCACATGCGCTCGCCGCTGGCGGTCCAGGCCCACATCCATGACCTCATTCCAATCACCCCCCACCACGGTCAGGACCTCAGGGATCTCGTTCCACAATGCAAACAGCCGCTCAGACAGTGCCCATTGCAGGGGGGGAGGGGCGTAAACACTTCCAAAAACCACCGGCTCGGAACCCAGTAGGCCTTTTACGAAGACAAATCTGCCCTGGGGGTCAATCCATTGCTTCTCGTGGACATAGGCCACCCTACGATGAATCAGTATGGCCACTCCCCGTGAGCCCCTCGTAAAGCCAGCATGATAGACCTGGTGATAGCCGAATCTCTGGAGGCTAAGGGCCTTGGAGCCCAACATGTGTGTTTCCTGAAGCAGAAGGACATCCACCATCTCCCGTTTCCCCCACCGCAACACAGCCCCACGCTTAATCTTATCCAGGACACCCCGCACATTCCATGTCACCACCCGCAGGGTCTTCGAAGGAGGCACGTTTGCGGCATTAGCCATTATCGACATACAATCCAAAGTCCGGCCCACCCACCCACCCAGGTGCTACCCGCAGATAGACAGAAAACCCAGCCCCCGACATGTGTGGATCCACCCCCCCAGCCCGCCAATGCAACACCCCCGTTCCAACCCAGAGCCCCCCCAATAACAAGCGCAACAGCAAAACATCCCCCCACACCCCACACCCACCACCCCAATACCTCAGAAAACAGTGAAGTACCTGTCGCGGCATGGAGAGACCCGAGCCCAGAACAAAGGACTCAAGGCCCGCCACACCAATGGATCCCCAAAACCCCCCCAAAACACACACTCACCACCCCCCAACCAACACTCACATCCGTGAGGGTCTGAGGCCCATATACAGTACCCTCCGAGCCACACAGAGTCCCATGTCTATAGTTGGAGTCCCCACAGGGGAGCCGGCCGGCGCCTCAAGAGCAAAAGAAAACAGTCTCACCGGCCAAAGCAGAGCAAGTCCATTCGCAGCATATGGAATATGCGTAGGCCCAACAGTGTTCAGCTGCCCGCTTCGGAGTGTTCAGAGTCCCTAGTGCCACCCGATTGCGACGCACAGGCGGACGCCGACCTTTTCTTGGAGCGAGACCGCCGATGTCGGCCCTTCCTGGGCTGGCGATGTGTCCGCTCCGGCGACGATCCCGGAGACCTGCCCGGATCCAGTCCCGGCTGTGCGTGGGGCCGGAGTCGCACCGCCTCATCCGTCCAGCGAAATACCTCCTCGGGCGAGTCGAAGAAGTGGGTACGGGACTGATGGATCACCCGCAGACGAGCTGGATACAGGAGCGAGTACTGGAGCTTGAGGCCCCGGAGCTTAGCCTTAGCGTCCATAAAGGATTGCCGTTGCTGTTGCACCATTTTCGTGTAGTCCGGGAAAATCATGATGGTATGATTTTCGAAGGCGAGGGAGCCCTTGTTCCTCGCCTCCCGCAGGATAACATCCCGGTCATGATAGTTCAGCAGGCGGGCTATAACCGGCCGTGGGCGCTCACCCTCCGGCGGCCGCTGGGCCAGAGCCCTATGGGCCCTCTCAATCACAAAGCATTTAGAAAGCGCCCCTTCAGGGAGCCAGCCCTCCAGCCACTCGGTCAGGAACCTCTCCATGCTGTCTTTTTCGCACCGCTCCGGAAAACCGATGAAGCGGAGGTTGTTGCGCCGTGCGCGCCCTTCTGCATCCTCCACGCGGGCCGCCAGTGTCCTCTGGACGCTTTCCACCTCCGCTAGGCGCTTCTTTAGGCCACTAACGTCCGCCTCAGTCTCCGTGATGCGGGTCTCGGCCCCGGCGATCCGCTCCACTGCGTTGCGAAGATCCTGGCGTAGGAGTGTGACATCCGCCCCAACCGCTCCTATCTTGGCATCAAGCATGTCCCGAGACTGGGTGATGGCCGCCAGGATAGCAGTATTGTCTGGTCCGGGGCCGCCGCCGCCACCGGTCGCCCCAGCGCCACCACTCGGCCCCGTGAATTTATCGATGGGTCCATGCTTGGGCGGGCCTCCGCCCCTGTCCCTGGTCATGGCGATCGCCGGGCAGGGCCACCCCCACTCTCGGGCACCGCTCCAGTAGTTGGATCGGAGCGGCCCAGATGAGGTCCCAGAGAGGGACGCCGCAATCGGATGTCGCGGAAATCGAGGCCCCGGCTTCGCCCCAGCAGGTCAGGCCACACTCGACCCCACAAGCAGCCGTCTAGAGTATCAGGATGAAGCAGTAGATCCGCGGTCCATGGGTCGCCGTAACCTGCGGGCCAGGCCAGGGAAAGTGGAGCAGCCGGCCCAGCCGACCACCAGTTCAGCCCCGATCTCTCCCGGGTACAAGAAGTCCGGCCGCGCGACCGTCGCCGGGTCCCGCCTCACTGCCACCACTCGCCGGTCGTTGCAGAGGATGAGCCGACGGGTAGGAGTCGCTGACTTCGTCCCAGACTCCAGGCGATCACAGCCGATGAGATGAGCCAAGGACGGCGTGGCGGATGCCACCCGCACCCGCCAGGTCACAGTGCCACCAGGCGTCGCGAAACTCGAGGACCCCGGTCTCCGGCCAGCCACCAGGCCGCACTCCGCCGCCGTCTCCCATGTGCATTCATGTTTGACTTAGACTTATGAATCTTTCAAGTGTTATAATTGATGTTGGATAAGAGTGAAAACACAAGAAAACCCAGTACCGCCGTGATTTACAAAATGTCAAGATAAGCACTAAAAGTTTGTTGATGTGTAAGACCCTCGCAGGCAGCTGTGAATTAGAAAATATTAAAAAAAAAAAAAAAAAAAACCTTAATATAAAGTGCCCGTGTTGCCTAATATTTACAGAATGTTACAAAGAAAGAAAATTAATGTTTCACAGAAAAAAAAAAGGAGGAAGTTATAGGGAACCAAAGAGGTTGATTCCACTTAATGGTTGATAATGTTTAGTTGTAATGAGATACATCTCATACAGTTACTGAAATTAAGTGAAAAACATCCTCCAACTGAGAGTGACTGAGTGCGGTCCTGTAGCCCTGAAGCTTACAAACAAAGAAGGAAATTCGCCTAAGGTGCGATGGCATGTGTACAGAAAGATGGAATCTTAATGATGGACATTGGGGCTTACAGGTCCTTGAGACAGGTGTATAAGTCCTCTCGATCATTCAGTCCAGTTGGACTCTTGCTATTCATTTCTAGAATGTATCTTGTCTCAAGGAGACGAAGTTTGCCCTCTCTATCACCCCCCCGTTTGAGAGGCACGACCATATCCACTAGGTAATACTGCAGACCACTAGGGTCACTGTTATGCATCACCTCAAAGTGGCGTGCCACCGGGTATGATTGATCCTTACTGACTATAGCTCTAATGTGCTGGAGAATGCGTTTATGCGCCACAGGTCGAGTACTAACCACGTAGCACAAGCCACATGGGCATTGCAGGACATAAACAACAAACTCCATCTTACACGTCAGTCTTTTCGTGATGGGGATCGGATGTTCTCTAAAAGGGCTTGTGTAATGGGTTTTATTTACTCCAAATTTGCATGCTTTGCAGAAAGCACATTTTCTGAAGCCGGTACTCAGGGCTTCCCATGTTCCATGTATATATATATATATATATATATATATATATATATATATATATATATATATATATATATATATATATATATATATATATATATATATATATATATATATATATATATATATATATAGTAAGTACCTTTTTTATTGTATATAGTTAATTAAAACCTTTACAATATGGTTACATTAAAACACATGTTTTAAGAATAAAATATACGACTTTAGAGGATCGTTAAGAAAAACACAAAAATAATAACTTTCTAAAATGTCTATATATTTGGTATATTTATGAGAGGGGATTCAGAGTCTGTCCATAACACTTCGGGCATCCGTGTTCGAGCGTTCAGTAATCTTTTTTCCCAGTCTTCACTACTAGCAGCAATGCCTTTTGACAGAATCTGGCGGCCCTACAAGCTGTCTGCAGATGGTAACTATTCAGTGCTAGCATGACAGCTGGGCGGCATGATCTAATCTGAAAAAGACGGAATACATGCAGTAGATAATAAAGTCTCAAAATTTTCAAAGATGGGCAGATGCACAATATGTGCAACATTGATTCTTCCATTTGCCCACATAGTCTGCAGACAGGGGTCGGCCATGTTTGCTTCCATGGAGGTGTATGGTCTTTTAAAATGGTGGTGCCCAGCCGTAATTGTAATAGTGTTTTTTGGGCGGCATTGGATATGTGATTAACTAAATACGGTTGAGGCTCCATTTCCACATACGTGGCCAGGACCATCCAACTGTGTTTTTTCTGTGCTGTTGCGGCTTTGTCTGTTAGCCAAGATCTTTGCTTTGCTGCTCCGTTGGTTACTTTTTTTAAAGCCGCAAAGGTTAGATTTGTATTCCATGCCTTCTCCAACTTAAGACTTGCAAGGGCGTTCTCCCATACTGGTTTCCAAGCGTTTTTCGACTTGGTCTGGTTGTTCATCTCAATCCAACAGAGGCCCATAAGCGTGTCCTCTTGGGCTTCTCTTAGTTTCCAACATGTTTTTTGAATGGCCGCTTGTCTGACTTGATGCTGATTTGATAGACCAAATTCCAGGCGAATCAATGATTGAGATACAAACCTCGGAATCTTAAAGATATATTTGAACAGCTCTGATTGCTGTGTGTTCAGAAAATTTGCATCTTTACCCCTATACAATTCCGAACTATAAGTGAGCAAGGGTAAAAACTTGGCGGCTATCACCTTCAACAGGTGCAAGTTGGATGGACAGTTCAATTTAGTTTTTAATATGTTTAGGGCAAAACAAAGTTTATTTTCCTGTGCCTTTCTATACAGTTGGTGATCTTTCAGAGTCCACCTGGCATCGACAACTACTCCCAGATATTTGTACGAGCAGGTCTGCTCTATTTTGTTGCCTGCGTTGTGCCATTTGAAAGATTTCCTCCCTCGGCGAGAAGCAAAACAGACGATCTTCGTCTTTTTATAATTAATTTGCAGGCCCTGCGCACTGATGTATTCATGGAGCTTCATGATGGAACGTTGTAAGCCCAACGGGGTCTGACTGCACAGTACAATGTCGTCCGCATACTGAATGCTCCTGATTTTGTGATGGGCTAGCTTTGGGGGATCGCTTTCTGTCCCCGCAATGTGCTTGTCCAGGTCCGCTGTGAAGATGTTGAAAAGAGTTGGGGCCAATACACAGCCCTGCTTGAGGCCCACATGGGTGTAAATTTTTCGTGTAGTTCGATCGCCATTGCCTAATTTTATTCGAACCCAGGTGGATGAATACAAGTTCATGATGGCCCGCAGCAACTTTGATGGTATTCCCCAAGTGGCCATTTTTTTCCATAGAGCCTCCCTCGGGACTGTGTCGAACGCAGCTTTCAGGTCGACAAAACACGTGTACAGCTTAGTTGACTTATCCCTGGCTTTGTCCATCAGGAGGTTTAACGCCAGCAGGTTACATGAGGTGTTGGTTCCGGGCCTAAAGCCAGTCTGTGTGATCGGCAAGATCTTGTTCGCACAAACCCAGTCTTCCAAGGCCATCAAAAGATTTGAGGCGTATATTTTAGCCTCGACATCTATGAGTGCTGCGAGGCGGTAATTGGCTGGATCAGATCTTGTGCCTGCCTTTAAGATTGAATGAAAAATACTGCCTCTCCATGACTGGGGAATGCTTCCAGTCTGGAATGCACTGTTAAATAGTGGGGAAAGATTAAGCATGGGCGAATTTTGCGAATCTCGCGTTCGCGAATTTTGCGGATTTGCGAACTCGCAATCCGCAAAATCCACGAATTCTCGCGAATTTGCGGGTTTTTTTTTGTGTTCGCGCGGGTTTCTGCCAGTACACGAGGGTTTTGTACAATTTCGCAAACGCGAACTTATCTGTCGGGTCGCAAGTTTTGCGAACTTGTTGTTTCTACGTGTCCAGCCTGTTTGGGACACTCTTCTTCATCACTGCCACTCTCTGTCACCACTGCCACTCTCTGACTACTCATGCCACCCTCTGGCCCACCCATGCCACCCTCTGTTTCATCACAGCACCCTCTGGTTGTCCAGTGTACATTATTGTGGCAAAGCAAAGCACACCTTCCCTGCCTCAAGTGACCTGAATTAATTTGGGGCTGATTAATGTGTCACATAATATTTTTTTAGCTGGCACCTGCTTCCTTAGTGCTTCCTGATTAGTGATCTTTTGCACTTGCTAAGTGCTTTCATTGTTGCAAAATTAGTTACAACACCTGCCCTGCCCCAACTGACAATAATGAATTAGGGGCTGGTTAATGTGTCACTGGATTTGAACTTCCAGCCTGGCTCCTGCTTGTCTGCTTTAGCTGTAATTCAGGACCTTTGTGTAACTATTCTGAGGGTCAGAGCAGGGTCACATAATAGTTGCAAGTAGGCAACTGAACTCTGGAGGAGCCCCTCAGGAAGCACTACAGGAAATGGCTACTAATGATGAGCTTGAACTTTTGAACCTGGTAAGTAGTTTCAGTTTTGCTAAGTTCGTATTACTGCAATTTAGCGCTTATTCGCGGGGCGCGAAGTTGAACTGGGAAGCCGCGAACTCACGCGAACAGTGCGAGCAAGCCATAAAATCCGCTGCTCGCGGATTTTGCGGGAAATTCGCGAATCTCGCGGATTGCGAATTTACCGAAAATCCGCAAAATCCGCAAGCGTAACGGATTTTCCGCCCATGCTTAGGAAAGATGTTCTGCCCAGAATTGTTGGTCTTGTTTGAACAGACCATTCGGTAAACCGTTTGGACCTGGGGCTCCCTTAGATCTCAAGTTTTTGTAAACCTTTTCTACCTGGGATGGCGTTATCCAGTTTTCATCCGAAAGCTGGTCTGCTTTGTGATTGTTTTCTAATTGCGGGGTCTGCAATGCTGGGCTCCCCACTGGATAGTTGATGATTTGAGTTTGCTCTAAGTGCTGTATCCAGTCATCCTCCAGAATATTAGCGCTGAAGACCTGTGCAGCCCCGTTTGCAACTTTATTGATTTCAGCCCAAAATTTCCTGTTGTTATTTGATTGACTGGATGCTAATAGTGATTGCCAGATGTTAGTTTGGTATTTTGATTTTCTAACCACACTACTTTTTTGTAATTTTGCCTTAAACTATAGATTTGAGTGGTTATATCATTACCCTTTGACCTGGCTGTTGCTTGCAGCTTCCTGATTTCTTGATTAAGGGTCCTTTTCTTGCGCACTATATTGCCCAAAGACGGTTGAGGGGTATTACTTGATTTCTTTATGTTACTGTGGTTGCCGAATCTCTCAGTTAGTGATGAGGTCAGTCTTTCCCAGTTTTCCAGATGTGCGGATGGATCTTCTCCGGTCACTTCAATATCAATATTTTTCACGAATATCATTATGTCTTTGATGGTATTGCCGTTCCATAACAGTCTCTTAAGGTTGTAGAGGCTTGGGGGTTCTGTCAGGTCTTTGGTCAGTGTAGCCCTTTTATGTTGGATGTTGATTTCAAATGATTGCAGGCTGTGGTCGCTCTCCAATTTGTGGATGATTTTGTAACTAACGATTGTTTGCAAAACCTCTAGATCCACGATGGTATAGTCCAGCACTGATTGGGCCTGTTTAGATATTCTAGTTGAAGATGCTGGTTGGTCTTGTGGAAAGCGGCCGTTCAATGCGATCATCCCGACCTCAGCAAACATGAGTGCACGGTAAACAGACATAATATCGATTCCAAAATATCGTTTGGACAAAATATCGAGCAAAAAATATAGACTAGCCAAAATATTGACCAGACATAATATAGACTACAAAAATATCGAGTAATATCGATATTAATAGCAAAAATATCGAATCAAAAATAGAGACTAGACATAATATCGACTAGATAGAATATAGACAAAAAAAATCGAAAAGAAGGTAGTTTTTAATATTTTTTAATAATTGTGTAATATAAATCTGTAGCGGGTTGTGGGTTTATAGGGGAATAGGGTGGGAAGTAATTTAATTATAATTAATTAATTATGTAAATTAATAATAATTGTTAATTAATTATTAATTGGTAAATAATTAAAATATAATTGGTAAAAAATAATAATTGATTAATAATTAATTTTTAGTAAATTATTTTCTGTAGCGGGTTGTTGGTTTATAGGGGAATATGGTGGGAAGTAATTTTATTATAATTAATTAATTATGTAAATTAATAATAATTGTTAATTAATTATTAATTGGTAAATAATTAAAATATGATTGGTAATTAATTGTAAATATTTAATTGATAAATAATTAATATTTAGTAAATTATTTTCTGTAGTGGCTTGTGAGTTTATAGGGGGATAGGGTGGGGAGTAATTTAATAATAATTAATTAATTATGTAAATTAATTAAAATTGTTAATTGTTAATTAATTAATAGTCATTTTAACCCCTACGCTATCCAGCGCTTTCCCTACTGTTGCACCCACTGGAGTGGGAATAGTAATTTTAACCCCTACGCTATCCAACGCTTTCCCTACTGTTGCACCCACTGGAGTGGGAATAGTAATTTTTACCCCTACGCTATCCAACGCTTTCCCTACTGTTGCACCCACTGGAGTGGGAATAGTAATTTTAACCCTTACGCTATCCAATGTTTTCCCTACTGTTGCACTCTTTGGAGTGGGAATAGTAATTTTTACCCCTATGCTATCCAGAGCTTTCCCTACTGTTACACTCTTTGGAGTGGGAATAGTAATTTTTACCTCTACGCTATCCAGCGCTTTCCCTACTGTTGCACCCACTGGAGTGGGAATAGTAATTTTTACCCCTACGCTATCCAACGCTTTCCCTACTGTTGCACCCACTGGAGTGGGAATAGTAATTTTAATCCCTACGCTATCCAACGCTTTCCCTACTGTTCCACCCACTGGAGTGGGAATAGTAATTTTTACCCCTACGCTATCCAACGCTTTCCCTACTGTTGCACCCACTGGAGTGGGAATAGTAATTTTAATCCCTCCGCTATCCAATGTTTTCCCTACTGTTGCACTCTTTGGAGTGGGAATAGTAATTTTTACCTCTACGGTATCCAGCGCTTTCCCTACTGTTACACTCACTGGAGTGCGAATAGTAATTTTTACCCCTAAGCTATCCAACGCTTTCCCTACTGTTGCACCCACTGGAGTGGGAATAGTAATTTTTACCCCTACGCTATCCAACGCTTTCCCTACTGTTGCACCCACTGGAGTGGGAATAGTAATTTTTACCCCTACGCTATCCAACGCTTTCCCTACTGTTGCACCCACTGGGATGGGAATAGTAATTTTAACCCCTACGCTATCCATCGCTTTCCCTACTGTTGCACCCACAAGAGTGGGAATAGTAATTTTTACCTCTACGCTATCCAGCGCTTTCCCTACTGTTGCACCCACTGGAGTGGGAATAGTAATTTTTACCCCTACGCTATCCAACGTTTTCCCTACTGTTGCACCCACTGGAGTGGGAATAGTAATTTTTACACCTACGCTATCCAGCGTTTTTCTACTGTTGAATTCACTATAGTTGTTACAATAATATGTATTTATATATATATATATATTTAATATTTTTGTTATATATTTTTGTAATTTACATTAATTATTTATTAATATTACATTTATTTAATCATTTTAACTAAGTTTATATTAAATATATTTATTATTATATTAGTTTAAACTTAATTTTAAGACATAAAAAAACCGATATTTTGACAGTCTATATTATTTACACTCGATATTTTAGAGTCGATATTTTTGTACTTACCTGTATGAAGATAGAAACTCGATATTTTGACCCTCGATATTTTGTCATCGATATTTTTGTAACTCGATATTAATGGGCTCGATATTATGTCAGTGATCCGAGTGCACACTGTTGACCCATCTAATCCCTTTTTTGATGATTTGCAATAATGCTTGGGATTGGTCCGCCAATCCGTTTATGTTGATTCATGAGTTGAGCGTGGTCTGTTTGAAGCAGGAACATGTTCAGGTCGCCAGACACAACCAGCCCCGCCTGCGGGTACGTGGATTGTAGTGATTTTATAAAGGCTTTTAAGGTCAAGATTTTCTCCACTTTCTTCTTGGGGTTTGGGTGAAGATAGCTGTTACAGATTATTATTGACAAAGTGTTGTGGGCCCTCTGCCTACCATTGCAGAGAACTGGCGTCAGCTCAATTTTAATACACTGGATCCATTGTTGTCCTGTGTCGATGTTATCATATGACCAAGTGATCCCAGTGTTCAGGTAGATCAAAAGGCCTCCGGCAGCCCTTCCTGAAGGGCCTCTTTTGATCGTTCTAATTGGATTTCCTTAAAGCCGTCAATATGCTGGGAAGCCGGTGACCAGGTTTCTTGAACTAGGATAATGTCAAAAAGTTTTAAAAATGACATTAATTCTGCATCATTGGTTTTGCCCCCCAGGCCATTGATATTCCACGAGCAGACTTTCAGAGTCGGTTTTCATGCTTCAACCATCCTTGCTATTGATGTATTTTGAGTTGGTTGTAGAATTTTCCGGCATTCTTTGTCTACCCCCCACAGGCCTTGGTGAATGATGCGTAAGTTGGCCCAACCCCCCTTTTTGATATCCATGCCCCCAACGGCGCCCCGAAGAATTCCGCCTTCTGGTTTTGGTCTTTCTTCCGCCAGCATGGATAGTGGGCCTGGGTATCTTTCTGGCGGCACTGGTCTTATTTCAATTCCCCAGTTGGCGAAATCTTCTCTGTATCGCCAAACTTCTTTGGCTATTTCCGGGTCCTTCCATGTTGCCACAGTCATTTCTCTCCCATGTGTGTTGGGAATTGTTTTAAATTCGATGCTATCTATGTGAGTTATGTTCACATATTTCAACGTCTCGAACAGGTTGGTGAGTTTTAGAATGGCACTCCGTTTAAGAATATCATGATATCCCCTTGAGTTATAGTGCGGGATTATTTCCTGCACTAATGATCCCACCGGATAGGTTAAATCTGGCTTCTCATTCTGGTTTGATAAACGGATATGATCATTTGGTTTGGGTTGTCTGGCAGGACTCCCCTGGTTTGGGGCGATCAACTGAGATCCTGGTTCGGTATCTGAGACTGCCAGCTTTAAACTTGAGTCCGCTAAGACTTGCGGTGTGAAAGTCTGTTGTTGCTCTGTTACAGGGCGATTTTCTTTGAGTGCCATCACCATTTTCGGGAAGTAGTGTGAAATATCCTTCTGTTCTCCCTGCAGCTTCAGTGCAGGAGGGCCGTCCGCCTGTTGCATTGTAATTTGGGCTTGTGTTGTATTTAAAGCACTTAATGACATTGTGTCGGCTGTTGGTTTGACTTCCTGGGGCTGATTCGCTGCTGAAAAAGTCATCCTGCGGTCCAATTGCTTTGCCAGGTTCGCCTTTGGCGACTCTTTGTGGTTGGGGCCTTGCACTGTTGTTCCTGTATTTATGTCTGGCTTAGTGATTCTTGTGGAATCTTTTTTCCCCTGATGCTTGTTTTGTCTTGCTTTCCTTAGTTGCTTTCGTTCACGCTTTGTGAGATGGAGTATCTGTTTTATTTGCCCGTTTTGTGTTGTTCCCAGCTCTTCTCTGCTCACATTTTCTGATTCTTCCATGAGTATGTGGGATTGGTTCCCATTTTTTTGCGATTGCCCGGGAGCATCTTTCCCTGTGTTGGCTGTATCCGAAATGCCTTTTTGAGGGGATGTTAAGTCTTCGGTGATTGACATCTGGGAGGCCTGGGGGAGAGGTATTGGACTGCCTTCCATTTTGGCCGGCCTTATGTCCTCGCTATATGAAGTGGCACTGCTGACTGAGCTTGTCGTGTCTACGGGCGAGCTTTCAATCCCGGTGGATTCAGAGAAGTTATGGACATCATTGGATTTGTTCTGTACCTCTGCCAGAATGTCTGTTAGAATTGCTTGTAATACTTTGAGCTGGTCAATTATTTCAGAGCACTGACATTCGTGGTATGTTGTACGTGGGTCTTTCTGTGCCCTTTCGATGAAGTAATTCAGCTCAAGAATCTTTTTATCTATCCCAGCCACATGTGAAGCTAAAATTTGCAAGATATCTATCTGAGACTCTAACTTTTCTGAGTGTTGAAGGAGGGCTGAGGAGATTGTTTCCATCATGTTTATGAACGGCGACCACAGTGGAGCGTGGAATGATAATCTGTCGTCTGCTAGGTGTCTTGAGTCTTGAGGGCTGATCCGAGCTTTATCCCTTATTTTGGATCTTGTTACGCCTGAGGCTTGTAGGTCTCCGGAGTCTGGTGGGTCTCGTTGGTCTCCACCCCGACCCTTGTCTGGGATGGGCGTGTAATAGTATGTTCTGATCCTCTGCTCTTGGCCTTTGGAAGGAATTGTTCGGCTTGGTGAAACAATGCTGAAGTGGAGCGGGAATAGCCCCAACGGACGATTTGAGGTCATTTGGCTGGTGCCAACGCAGGTCAGGTTGTGGGGCTCCTGCGCATTTGCGCCTGCGGTGAAATTTGGAATAGTATAATGGTTAATTTGTGCGTCTGTGCCTAATGGGTCATCCTTTGGCTGTGTTGGGCCGTAGGGTGTCATCCTTGCGCTTAGAGATTGGTCCTTATTATCGGTTTCTTTGGTGTCCTTGTCCGATATGTCCAATAAGGCCTTGTTATCCTTTCTCGAAGCTGTTCTCTTGACGACCCTGAGGTCATTTTCATAAACCCCAGGGCCGAAATAAGATCCTAAACTTAGTGAGCGCCGCTTTTCTGGGATGGTGGGATCCATTTGAACTTCCTTTATGTTCTCCGTGCGCTCGTCACTTGGCATAATGTCTGAGTTGGTGTTGCCAGCTTCCTCCCTTGTGTTTATTTGGGCGTTCACCGTGTGTTGATTCGTCCTCTTGTTTGGATTCTTTTGGAGAGTATCCCAGGGGTAATATTTGTTCTAATATGCTTTATTGCTTTGAGTGTTGTTGTGGATCTGCAAGGCTTTAGTTAGAGAAGACACTGATTGAGACATTCTTTTGATACTGATTGCTGTCTTTAAATTCTGTTCCTGCAATGCTGGCGGAGCGGATAATGGAGCCGAGAGTAGAAAATCTGTGATCTTTGTGTTTCTGAGGCATGCGGTCTTCAGAGGTGTTTTAACCGTGAGGACCCTAAGAGTAATGTCTTTTGCCTCTAGAGTATCTAGAGTATCCTCTATTATGTCCTCTTCACTCTTTTTACGGCATGAGAGTTGTTTGCTTTTACTTGATTTGACTATGGGGTCTGTTCTGAGTCTCCCTTATCTCATGGTGAGGCTTCGATGTGGTTTTTTGAGGGGCTTGCTCCCTGCTCCTTGCAGCCTTTCAGTCGCCCTATTACGTGGCCGCAACCGAGATGGTAGGGTTTCGGCTGGTTGAAAAACTCCAACAAACTCTTGTCTTGTTTTGACTTCTCTTGTCTTGTGGAGTCCTCCTGATTCGGGTAGCTATGGAATTAATTTGTTTTGCAGTGGTCAATGGACTGGGCGAGGAAGGGTTCCAATGTTATCAGAGTGCTCAGCTGCCACACTGACTCAAGATTCCCTCGATGTGGTCATTTGGTTTAGTTTGGTACTTTGTTACTCTCTGTTCTGCCCAGTTCTCTACTCTGTGCACTCTAATTTCAGCTCAGTGATGCTTAGCCTTGTAACAGTGAGCCCAAGTCCAAATCCAACTCCCAGACTCCCAATGCTGCCAAGGAAAACCTCCCCGCTGCCTGCCGCTTGTCTACACTCCAGAGGTCCGCCCCCCTCTTCCTTGCAGTGCACTCCTGCTAGTGCTGCCTGCAGTATTGCGGTTTCTGTTTTTATGGGCACGCTGGCAAATACGGGCCGGTATGTGTGTAGGTGCTGGCAGGGTCAAGCCAGGATGTGTAGGATGTGCAGGATGAGAGCAACGACCGGGGGCGCCACAGGCAGGGGGGGAGGGAGGTTGCACCAACCTGATGCTGCCTGCTGTGATCCCAAGGCTGGTCTCCCACTCCCTCAGGTCGATCTGCCTTCGCTTCGTCCCTTCTTTTCAATTTTGCCGCTCTGTGCTACGTGCAAGACCCTGCTGCCTGCTGCCAAACTGCTGCACGCTCTGAAGCTGCTTCTGCTTCTAAGTGCAATCAGCTGGCTGGCTGGCTGGTCCCTCCTCACGGGCTGCAGGCGGCGGGAGATGCACGGGTAGGCTTTCACTGCTTGTTTGCCTCTCATCAGCGTTAACTGCAAAAATGGTTGTTTCCCTCTTACTCAGGGCGGGTGCCGGAGAAGCGGGATTTTAAAATTGCACGCGGTTTAATTTAGGTATATATATGTGGAGTTAGGTATAGAAAATATATTCACATGTAATAAACCTCAACTGTAATAAAGTATTACAGTTGACTTCTGATGTCACAATGCTTGCTGCCAGCAGGTCATGGAACATAATTACAGCTGCAGTTTAAACAATGAAAACATGAACCAGCTTTTCCTTTTATAAAAAGACCTGGTAATCAGTAAAAATGCAATATATTTGGGACAAAATGTTTTTTCTCCATGCTATTGGTTATTACAGGAAAGATAGAATCTCTGCATGTTTCCACTCACTCTGAGGCACAGCATGTTTTGAGCTGATTAAACTGATTCAAATTTCATTGTTCAAAATTGCCAGCTGCTTTTTGGCGTGCTTATTTTCACGATGCAGATTCTGCTTTTATACTTCTTGTTTACAATGAACATGAAAGAGCCAGAGAACAAGTATTTAAGATGTTTGTGATAGGGTGATGCTGTGACCATGTATTGTGAGAATTAATATACCAAATATGCTACGTTAAAACTTTTTGCCTCATTACTCTTTATGGTCATGGAGCGCCTTTGTGACTTGCACTATCCCTATAATCGCTGGCAGGGGTACTATATCTCATATATTATAATGTATTGGAAGAAATGCTAATTTCATAACTAAGCTATAAACGTTCCCAGGGGAACACATGTGTCATCATTTTCATGTTCACTCATTACTTTTGATACAATGTTTATTTTATGCCCCAATAAAATTAAGATGAATAATTGCTTGTAATATTTCTAATGTTGTTGAACACATAACGTATGTAGAACAAAGAACAAAAGACTGTAAGCCGATTGACAAAGCCATTTGCATGTGTAGGTTTCCACTTGCAAATGGTTGTATTTATGAATCCCATTTCGCTATTGAAATTCACACTATGAATTTGCACTTGCAAAGTTCAATCTTCAAAATGGTTCAATAATACTCGTACTCCGCACGGACAACACTCCTATGTACTAGGGATGCGAGCTTCAGACGAGGAGGCCCTGGAAAGTTTGGCACAGCATATTTCACAATTTTTACAGAGGGATTCCTTGATCAAAATGGGGAACCATATTAGATAGAACTGCCTAATTTGAATAGATGTTATTAGAGATATGGAAATAATGTATATTTTTGCTCATCTTCTCTGATAAGAACGAGACCAATGTGGTTGTATCTGGTGGTGTCAGGACCCGTAAAAGAGAATCAATTGCTAGAAATTTTAAAATGCCTAACATAATTACATACAGTTTTTAGGTCTATTCTCATAGAGGTTTATTTGAAAATTCAAACATGCTTCTTTGAATGTGAGAATGGAGGATCTGTAACTCTTTCTATGAACTTTAAGCTTATTAAATGACATGAATTTTCAATGCTCTCCACAAACTTTCAGCTCTTCTAACAGAGTGACTTTAAGGACTGAGGCTGGCCTGAAAGAGAGCCAATTAGAGACCTTGGTGTTGCTTAGGGTTTCTCAACAAAGAGGCAAAAGGTCATTAAAGAGGGCTTCCATGGAGGAGTTGCACTTTTCAAAGAGGCGATTAGTGTCTTAAGAGAGGCGGCTGGTGAAAGATAGAAGAGATGCAAGTGCTCAAACTCTCCATGTATAAGCTCATAATGGCAGCTCCATGATTTCTCTTTTTTATTTTGGGATTGAGTAGGACCGGTGTGAGGTTTGAGGTTCAGACGCAATCTTGTGGGTAATGATGAGGTTAAAGATGAAGCCTTTGCCATAAGATGATTTGCCATAAACTTGAAAGAGGTCATCAGCTGAGAGAAAAGATGCCAATTCAGACATCATTGGGGCCAAGGATTCATTCCACCGGATATTCATGTCTATTAAGAGGATGATATCAAAGGGGAGAAGAATATTAAACGGTATGAGTTTGATGAGCACATCGAAGAAACTGGAGTTGTTTCCAGGAAGGTAGTAGATAGCACTGAGCCCCAGACTCATTGTGGTTGTAAGCGAGAGAGTTAGTTGAAGGAGTTTTGAGAAGGGAAAAGATATGGTAGGAATAAGCATACAAGATAAATAATTATTTTGAATGATAGCAACCCCAACTCAATGTTTTCCCCCAAATTCCCATATGAATGCTGGTGTCTAAAATGGGATAGTTTGGGAGAAGGGAATGTCTATGAGATGAGTGGTTAAAGAAAGCACTGTCTGTTAAAACAGAAGAACAGGATCATGGTCCAGGAAGGTAGCAAACATGTTGCTCCAGTTAGAAGCTACAGATCTACAGTTGAAGAGGCCACAATAGAAGAGAGCTTAGCTTTAGGCCAGGAGATTGTGTGGGAGATGTAAACCTTGGTGAGATTTTCAATGCCTTATCTTTGTAAAATTAGGCTACTAAGCGCATTGGATCACATGAATTGAGTAGGAATGAGAAGCAGAGCTAGAGGGAGGCATGGTGCACCAGTGTC
This sequence comes from Lissotriton vulgaris, assembly GCF_964263255.1. Classification (NCBI taxonomy): domain Eukaryota; kingdom Metazoa; phylum Chordata; class Amphibia; order Caudata; family Salamandridae; genus Lissotriton; species Lissotriton vulgaris. The sequence continues at coordinate 1,033,895,030 of NC_141689.1, forward strand.
ACACCAGTACACGAGGCTGTCCATTTTGATTTCTGCAGTATTTCAGTTGTATTGTTGTCTGCAATATAGATGACTAAATACCTCCAACTGAGTAGTAAGTGGATGAGAGTTTGTGGAGAGGAATGGGATCAGGGAAGATGCTAGATGTATGGTACTGGAGCCAGAAAGCGAGTTTGGGCATTGTTTGCATAATAAGTGGGGATGGAGAGGAAGGGAGCCTAAAAGGAGGAGGGTGACTCTGAGGTCAATTCTAGGATGGTCCAAGAGAGTCAGAGCTAGGTACACTTAATTAAGTCAGTTGACAGGGACAAATAAAGGATGAATGCCTAGCAGGAGGGGATGAATGGATCCTGGAGCCAGGTTAAGGGGCATAATTATTAAAAGTTACTGCGCTGCATTGCGAAAATGGGAAAGAGCTGAAGAGCATGATATCTACTAAGATATGGCGCTCTTGAGCTTATTGCCTAGGTTGGTACAATTGTGGCTGCCCAGCACCAACTATGGTGAAAGAGGGCCTGTTTTATGGACAGGATCTTTTTTCGAGCAGGTATACTTTCCTGCACAAAAAAATCCTCAGAAACGTATTCATCTTTCTATATGTGCACACATGGAAAGAGGAAGAAACAAGGTGAAACAAAGATATTTCTCCTCGTCACACCTCTGTCACGTAGGAGCGCCATTTTGTCACAAACCCAGGTTTACAAGTTATTGTAAATCTGGGTTTGCATCAAAAGACATGGGTGAATGCATGGGCACGCCCATGCTCCACCCCTTGTAACACCTACCTGGCACAAAGTAACGCAAGGCAGCGCAATGCACTGCCTTGCGTTCCTTTGCATTTTCAAAACCATGCAAAGCCACACAAAGTGGGTTTGTGTGGCTTAGTAAATACAACAAATAATTTTGCATCTGGGCTGCTCCACAAAAATAACACCACCCAACACAAAATCTTAGCAAACCTGGGCCTAAATGTCAAAGCGACTGTAGGGAATTAATGAAACAAACATGGACAGTTTTCTTGATTTGCTTCTTTAGTATTTTATTTCATACTGTTTAAGGTCATGTGAGGCTTTAACACTTCTTTTAGGACCTTCTTTCTTCCTTCAGATCTGGACTAGAGTCGTCTTCGTCCATTATACTCCAGCGCTTGAAGTGCCTTGTAGAGAGTATAGACTATGGTAAGGTTCCTGCTCTTTCTCTTCTTTTATGTAAGAAGGAGGGTCGTGAGGGGACGAGTGCACACTACTCAATTTCCTTCACCAAGTGAATGAGAGGTCGAATATTAATCTCTCTTTGGTTCTCTCCCCCCTCCCTAAGGTACATCATGAGGGGGAAAGTGTTCTTCATGTAGTTAGTTCTCACTACCATTGTAAAGAGGCAATAGAAGTACGAATGTCAGACTTTCGACTGAGTGATGCTAATTGTTGAGGTAAAAAAAAACAGTGAAATTATGAAAAAATAATGTCAGTTGATTGGAGCGTGAATGTTCTATTGCTGTAAATGTTGATACATAATTTGTATCTCTGACTTTGGGTAGCTAGAGGCCACCAGATGTTTCCTGTAGGGAATCGTGTATATTTTCAGGTCGTCAAAGAAAGCACAGAGGATCTTGCACTATGCACCAGTGTCACAGCAGTACAAGAGGCTGTCATTTTGATTTCTGCAGTATTTCAGTTGTATTGTTGTCTGCACTATAGATGACTAAATACCTCTAAGTGAGTAGTAAAATAAATGCCACATCAGAAACTGGGTGCCCGCTGATACCAAAGAAATTATGGGGATAAAAGAAATGTTTGACACCCAACTTAGTCAAATCAATCAATCAATCATGGGTTTGTTAAGCGCGACTTCTCACCGGTAAGGGTCTCAGGGTCCTGGGGCGATGGGTGGACGGCGCAGGGGCCTGTCCATCAAGGAGGCGGTCTATCGCAGAGCCATGTTTTAAGTTCCCTTGTGAAGTTGGAGCGTGAGGTTGTCTGTCTGAGGTGGAGCGGGAGGGCGTTCCAGGCTCTGGCTGCGAGAAAGGAGAAAGAGCGGCCTCCCGATCTAGACTTCCTAGTGCAGGTGACCATGGTATATGAGAGCTGGGCTGATCGTAGGGTCCTTTGGGGTTCGTGGAATGTGAGTCAGCTATTCTGGTATGCTGGTCCGGTGTTGTGGAGGGCTTTGTGTGCGTGGGAGAGAATCTTGAAGGTGATTCTTGTCTCGATGGGAAGCCAGTGGAGTGTGGGCAGGTGTTGGATGATGTGGCAGTTTTGTGGCAGGATGAGGACTAGTTTGGCGGTGGCGTTCTAGATGTTTTGAAGTTTACAGTGAGGTTTTTGTTGATTCCAGCATAGCGTGCGTTGCTGTAGTCAAGTCTGCTGGTGACGAGGGCCTGTATGACGGTCTTTCTGTGTTCAAGGGGGATCCATTTGAAGGTCTTGCGTAGGAGGCAGAGGCTGTGGAAGCAGGAGGATGCAACAAAGTTGATTTGGCGATCCATTTTGAGTGTGGAGTCCCGGATGATTCCTAGGTTGCGTGCGTGGTCCATGGGGGTGGGCGGGCTTCCAAGGGCAGGGGGCCACCAGGTGTCGTTCCAAGCGTTGGGGTGTGGGCCCATGATGAGTTCTTCTGTTTTGTCCGTGTTGAGTTGTAGACAACTGCTCTTCATCCATTTGGTGACTGCTTCCATGCCTTCTTGAAAGTTGTGTTTGTCTGTGTTGGGTTTGTTGGATACGGAGAGGATGAGTTGGGTGTCATCTGCGTATGAAACAATGTTCAGTCTGTGGGTTCTAAAGATGGGGCAAGCGGAGCCATGTAAATGTTGAACAACGTGGGGCTGAGGGAGGATACTTGGGGGACTCCACAGGTAGTCGATGTGGGGTCCGAGAGCAAGGGAGGGAGTCTGACTCGCTGCGTTCTGCCGGAGAGGAATGAGCAGGTCCAGTTGAGGGCCTTGTCCCAGATCCCTGTGTTGTGCAGCCTGCGTGTTAGGATGCAGAGAGAGACCTTGTCGAAGACCACTGAAAGGTTGAGGAGGATGAGAGCTACCGTGTGTCCTCTGTCCAGGAGTGAGCGTATATCGTCTGTTGCTGCGAGGAGGGTGGTTTCCGTGCTGTGGTTCTTTCTGAAGCCGGATTGAGAGGAATCAAGGATGTTGTGTTCTTTGATGAAGGTGGCGAGTTGGCTGTTGATGGTGTTCTCAATGACTTTCACTGGGAACGGAAGCAGGGAGATGGGTCTGTAGTTTTTGAGGTCGTGGGGTCCGCCAAGGGTTTCTTCAGGAATGGGTTGATCTCAGCGTGCTTCCAGTCATAGGGGAAGGAGGCGTTCGCGATGGAGCGGTTGATGGTGTGGCGAAGCATGGGGGCGATGGTGTTGGCGGCTCTGTTGAAGATGTGGTGAGGCAGGCGTCCATGGGGGCCCTAGAATGGATTGACTTCATGGTCTTCAGAGTGTCTTTGGTGGTGAGGGCTGTCCAGCTGTCAATCGTTGGCTTCAATGTGTCTGTGGTTGGTGTGGTTCTGTGTGTTGGCTGTCTTCGTCTAAATTGTCGTAAATGTTCTTGATTTTGTGGTGGAAGAAGGTGCTGAGTTTGTGGCAGAGGTCTTGTGAGGGAGGGATATCAGTAGACTCACTGATGGGTTGGGCGAACTCTTTGATGATGCTGAAGAGTTCTTTGCTGTTATGCAATTCAATGCATGTGCATGAAGATTCTGTCTTCGAGTGTTTTCTTCCTTGTATTCCTGATGAGTTGGTGGTGGACGTTGGTGGCGGCTCGGAAGTTGTTGTGGGCATCTGTGTATTTGGAGTTTCTCCAGGTCTTTTCAAGGTTGCGGCATGTGCGTCTTGACTCTCGGAGTTCGGTGGAGAACTAGATGGCTTTGCTGGTGTGTTTGTTGTTGTTCTTTTTGAGGGGGGGTAAGGTGTAGGTGCAGTCAGAGATCCATCTGTGCAGAGTTCAGGCTGCGGTGTCGGGGTCGTCGTTGTCCATGATGGTTGGGGTGGAGTTGCCGAGTGTGGTAGAGTGTTGGTCGTCGGAGGTTTTGGTCCAATATCTTCATGGAAGCAGGTGCTGGGTTCGATGGATGGTGGATATACTGAAGGTTAAATGAATGAAGCGATGGTTTGTCCATGGGAGTTCAGTGGTGTGGCTGAAAGTGATGGAGTTTCCTGTTGTAAAGATGGGGTCGAGGGTGTGTCCTGCTGATTGTGCCTGAGTTCCTTCACAATCTGGTGGAGTCTTATATTGTGGAGGTTGTCCAGGAGGATTGTGGTGTTGGGGTCTTGTTAGTTGTCGAGCTGGAAGTTGAGGCCTCCCAGCAAGGTGTAGTTGGTGGACTCAATGGCCTGTGGGGTGATGCTGTCCGTGATGGCATTGGTGAATGATCCGCGGGGTCCGAGGGGTTGGTAGATGAGAGTACCCCGAAGGGTGCTGGCAGGGCTGGCCTGTATCTTGAAGTATAGGTGTTCCATCAGGTCTGTGGGCTTGTCGGAAAGTGTGCTCATTGTGGACAATGACGATTCCCCCCACAGACAGGGTGGGGCGGTCTTTCTGGGAGATCATGTATCCTTGCGGAATGGCGATGGCGATGTCAGGTCCCGAAGTGGTAGGTTTCAGTGAATAATGTGATGTCCGGGTTTGTGCTGTCGAGGAGTTCCCAGATTTTTGTGGCGTGTTTGTGGAGGGATCAGACATTGAGGAGGATGCATTGCTGGGACTTTGGTGCGGTTGCATTGATGCAGGCGAGTTGTGCTGGATCTGAGGTGTTGGCAGTGCTGCAGGAGTGGCAGCAGCGGTGACAGCTGAAGGGTCTGTGGGTGTTGGCTGGTGATGCCAGCTTGCAGTTGTTGCAACCTGGGTTGAGTGCATGGAGTGTCGCTGGGTTGTAGTGTTGGCGGGTAAGAGGTCCAGGGTTTCTGGCGCTGGTCACATTCGGGACGCGAATGGGCACAGACGGGCTTGCCTCTGGCGCACCAGAGGCGTGCCAGCGGCGCGCCCGCTGCACGTTTCCGCTGCACGGCTGCACAACGGCCGCCATTAAGTAGGGCTCGGGGAAGGCTGGACAGCTTGGAGGCGGGGAGTGGGAACTGGCTTGGGCTGGTCATGCTAGGGGGAGGGCCATGGGGGCAGCAGCGGCGGGGAAAATGAGAAAAAGGTGCCCAGAAAAGGGGTGAAAACAGCTTAAAAGTAGAAAAAGGAGGATGGGCAGTGATAGAACTAGAGTAAAGTGAAAAACAAAGGTGAAAGGAAAGAGGTGAAAGGATGAAGCAATAGAAAAAACGGATGGAGAGAAGGAGTAAGAGGTCCACTGGACCACCAGGTATGAGGCGCAAGTACAGCCTGTGGGTGAGGTGGGCCTCGAACACCAACACTCGAGAGTGCAGGGGCTCAGGAGGCCCTCACTTGATGGTGGAGCAGCAAGGGTGGGGAAGCAATATTGCTGACAATAAGTCAGTTGTCTCACATGTGCAACCATATAAATATTTGATTGGAATATTTTGGGGGCCTACACAAAGGCCCTGATTTACTAAGGACTTGTGTTGTCCATGTGTGATGCAAGACACCAGTCCTTAACTGGGATTTACTAAGAAACACAAGTAGCAACTTGATCTGCTTTGCAAAGAAAAAGGTTACACAGTGCAGCCCTGCGTTGCCTTACACTGCACCAAGGAGGTGTTCAATGGGTAGAGCATGGGTGTTCCTATGCACCCACCCATTGATTTTGGCACATTCCCAAATTTACTATAGCTAGTAAACCTGGGAATGTGTCAACATGCTATGCCTTACCCAGTGAGGCGTAACATAGAGAAATATATTTATGTCTACTCTTTACTTCCTCGTTCCATGTGTGCTGCACTCTTCAGCACACATAAAAAGAGGAAAATACTCACAAGGATTGTTTATGTGCAGGAAAGTGTCCCTTAATGCACAATACAATCCTGCCTGTAACACAGGCACCCTTGCACACAGTGTGCCAGAGCAAGGAGAGAGCAGAAATTCCCCATAAATTTAGAAATATGGAGCATTTCTCTTCTCTACCCTTCAAGCAATGCAGCATAACAACTTTGCTTTCTGCGCTTCGTTGGGTGAAAGATTACTAAACATGTCCTAAAGATTGTCGACTAACAACAGCATGTCTATTTTGGTATTTCTAACTTTTTACTTTAAAGCAGATCTTCCATTTTGGGGTGGGGGAGGAAAACCTGGCCCCCAAGCATCAGCTTGCCATTTATGAAAGGAAAATCATTTTGCCTTAAAACCATGCGCCTTGAGACCCTCACGGGTAAGTAGTACGCTTTACAAATGGACTGATTGATTAATTGATTAAAATACTAGAGGTGGTTATGGGGATGACGGAATCAGTGATGGGGTAGTCGATAATGTAGTCAGTCATTTGATAGTTTACCAGCAGATCTAAACTTAATTAGTCAGAGGCAGGCACTGAGATTGGGAAACTTGATCATTAGAATGAAGATGAGGTTGTTTTGATACGTTTTGTTTGGTTTGGAAGGTGACGCATTGACTCACCACTGGGAAGTACAGGTTTGGGCAGAAGATAAGGGTTTCTGGAGTTGTGATAAAATCTTGCACAAGAGACATGTCAGGAGCAGGACTGAGCAGGAATTGTAATTGTTTGCTTGCACAGACCTTAATGTCTGTTCTTACCCTTAGATGTGGTTTCCCATCCCAGACCTCCCTGTGAAATCACAGAAGAAAAGAGGGATTGGAAAGTGATCTCCCCCACATAACCCTGGCTGGCCTCTGAGTGCCCAAAGATGGTAGGAGCCCCGATGGAGGCGAGGGAGGCTGAAGGGGACTTGGGGTGAGCAGGGCTGATGGTCATCTCAACTACTTGGCCAGCCCAATGATTGTCAAAGGTGTGCAGACCCAAAAAGGGCATTTGATTGATTTACAATCATGACCAGCTGATTATTAGCAGAAGCATATTTTGCAGGTAAATTCACCAAAGTGTTTACAGGTAATACTTGGGAAAGGCGAAAGCCCCTGCTCCTTGAGACCCTAGACTGGGTGATTAGCCGCGCTTTATAAGAACCTTGATTGATGATTTGTTTTCTAAATTATCTACACTGCGCAAAGAGACAGGACAGTTAAAGAAAGAGCTGAGAGTTTGTGCGGCATCTGCTGTTGCTCGGTTTCTTCATTTTGTAGACTTTACAACAGAAGACTTCAAATTGCGGCATATATGATTGAATCTGCACCTGACAGGATGACAAAATTCAGAAACGCGTTAAGCATTGAAACCTATCGATGAATAATTTTATAAATTGTTGAATTGTAAATAAAAGGAGGAAATTAAAGAATATCTAATAAAACAGAGTTCCTTCTCCTGGATTCAATAAATCATCGGTGGTGTTGAGATCCCAAAAGGGGACGTTTATAGCAAAGAGAGGGATTACAATGTTGCACCGGTTACCAAATTTACAACTAAGTGTATGTGGGGCCTAAAGGTACCATGAAAAACATGAAACAATTCTATTTTATAAAAACATTTTCCATTCATTTATTTGAGAAGATTAAACATTTGATAATAACATATACAAGTCATATACACAATTGTTTTTCATAAAATTCAGAAATTAAAAAGCATACAATATTCTTTAAAAATTGCTATTTTTGCAATATTAAACACAAACATTACAACATCATGTTTACAAGAAAATAGATTGTTATAGGAACGAAATTGTCGACGCGGCGTTTCGGTGCCTCTTTTTATCCTGCACCTTCTTCAAGGACTCGTTCACAGCATTAATTTTATCCAGGTAAGATCTTCCCTGGTTATGTTTTATAGGTCTATGCCGAGCACGTTTACATCTGCTCATGTTTCTTTCATCCTTTTATTCTTGTCTATGCACTTTATTGAAACTTCACTCGGGTTCGGAAGAAAATGGACCAATTTCAATCAAGTCCTATTTTCTTGTTCTTTTAGAAGGTTGGAGGGACGCCTCTGGGAGCTACCTTGCGCTATTCCATAAACCACTTTATATTTGTGGTAAAAAGAAATTGCTTTGTGTTTAATCCTTATGTACTTTTCTTCATAAAGTCAAGGGTCACTTTCTTGGAGCTTTTTTAAAATTAGCTGTCCACCTTGTAGCTGGTAGCTGAACTGCACGGCGTCCTCCTCCTCCCCGAGTTGTTTGTTTGTTCAACAAAAACAAGATCAGCAAAAAGTGAAGACTCAAAGATCTAACACCACCCAAGCGGCTGCCAGCCTCCTTGTTGATCACTGTTGCATACCCTGTGGAAGAGGAACGTTAGGTACAGACTATGCTAAGGCAACTTCGATCTGATTCAACAACTAATTCCCGGGGAAGAAGAAGATTTCGTCCCTTGGCCTGCCTTTCCAAAACCCATATAAAGATTGTCACAATTGCAAAAACCTTGTGTTCTTCCTAAATATAAAGAAAGAACTCTGACCATATAAAGAAATGGAAGATGCCTTCTGGAGAAGAATAATGTTCAGAAGACCTTGGTACCATAATCTCCTGAGATCTGTGGAGCACAGAAGAACCATAAGGCAAGAAATTAACATCAAGAAAGAGAATCACCCCACCTCTGCAAAGGAAATAAAAGGTGGTCTATAAAGAAGAGCTCATAATTCTCCCAACCTTCTAGCTACAGTTATTTCCAGCAGGAAAGCAGCCATCACATTAAGAAGCATTGGGCCTTATGTACTAACATATAATTTTGCCATTCGTTATTTGTGAGAAATACTGAATTGTAAATATAGAATCGCATTCGCAATATCATAGGTATTATTAGTATGTTTTCTCTATTTCCAGTTTTTTAGGATTCACAATTATAAATAATGACTCTATAATGGAGATTTGTTAACATTCGGAAATAGAGAATCACTAATTGGGAATGTTGCACAGACCGCATTTGATAACCTTATAACCAGGAAGTGAAGTTCCTAGACCTGATTGCTTTAACACACATCTCAGTATAGCAGAAGAAGATAGTTGATGGTTTAAAATATCAAGCTTGTCCAACCAAAAGATGATTGAGGGCGCAAAAGAAAGCACAAGTTCTGTGATGTGTACCTCAAGAATGTAGTGGAAGAATGTGTTTCAAACAATGATGAACGTTTTGGAAAAAGTTCATAAATTGTACCTGAGTTGACCCAAAAAAATGGTTTGACACAGAGGAGCGAATCAATGCTGTCTGGATGCTCAGGAGATCCATTAGCACCAGTAGAACTTACAGTCTCGTACCAAATAATAACTAGCACAAATATTTGAGGCTGGTCATACTGGAGGTGACTCTTTATTGGTGCCCTCTGTGAAACAGATTGACGAAATGATCGAAAGCATCTTTGCACCAAAGGCTCTGTCTGGAGTTTTTGCCATCTATACTTCTGATGTCTCTCCTTCAAGAACAGGTTAATGTGAACCTTTTAATTATATTTAATGTACATATAAATATGTATTAAATGATTTAATTATTAATATTTTTATATAAAAAAACTTTAAAAAAATATTTCATGCAATTCATTTTTAAAATCAAACTATTTATGAAAACTACAAATCCCATATTGCATTAAAAGTTAAAATATTTTAAAAATAGAGTAATTTCTTAATTTCATTCTTAAAAGACTGCTAAGTTTTTCTTTTTACAAAGTAAGTAAAAAGGAAGTTGAAAATAATGACTTAAATGTGGACTGGAATTTGTAATGTAAACTGCAATGCTTTATGAGACATGCAGTTTTAAAATATATCGGGGAAAAAATTGTGGGAAATAAATACATTCCTAAAAATTCATTTACAAATAAGTCAATTTACTATCACAATAACTGTGGACCAAGAATGTTGCCTACAGAAAGGTGATATTAGAGTGAATATTGCTGATTTTGAAATATAAGAATCATTTCATGCTGAACCATTATCATCAAGTTTAGAGTAATGAAACCTCCTGAATTCAGAATTGAAATTTGCTGATCTACCTATACTGTCAGATGCACAGTGCACACTATGCATACTGCTCAAACTACTTTAAGCAGAGCATTATGCAAATTACATTGGTTCAAATACGTAGAGCTAACATAAGGCCTAAATTTTATATATCCAGAAATGGACAGGGTGAATAACAATCTCTTGACAAATCCAGAACATGTAAACTCTATCTTGCATTTACAGAAAGAAAAGCTAAGGGCAATAGTTTTTGGTGCAAACAACTGAGTCGGTTAAAGAGGGACATGACATCAGGTTTTCCACATATTTTTCAATTCCGCAATGTGTAATAGTTTAATAAAAACTGTGTAATCACACTAGGTGGATTAATACTTGAGGATAGAGTTTGCATTTAATGTTGTCTTGTCTTAACAATTAAGCAATAGATTGCAATGATTTGGGAGGTCTGTAGACCACTTTCGGACTGCAAGGAGTCTCCCTTCTCTCGCAGATCTGTAAACCCAGAAATGGAAACGACCCATGCTAAATGGGTGAGGAAGGTTGTGTGGAAAAGGGTGAAAAGTCTTCAAGCTACAGCAATTGCTCTGTGCAAGATCTGAGTGGTTTAAAGCACAGGACATGGGAAATTTCCTACACCTTGAGAAAGAGTGTAATGAAAAAAAGAAGAAGAGGAAGATAGTAATAATAAATCTTGTTTCTTTGTCTTTGCTGTGAAACACATTTTCAAAAACAGGTTTGCTTCTATTTAGCATGTTTATAGTTGATACACAAATATATTGTAGAAAACATTGTTTCAAAATTTCTTGTATAGCCTGTGAATGAACAGAAAAATATTTTTTGTTATGTATACTACATTGCTTTTGATCACATGACAGCATTAAGAATTAAAATAAGTACTTCAAAAGTAGTTGTTGGTGATTTTATGGCAAAAGGCCCGAAGGCCAAAATTATGCATATTTCTTTTATTGCTTCTCACACAGCAGCAACACAAGCTTAGAATCAGAACCAAAGCAACAGTCTAGAACACTGAACACTGAATATGCATAATAGCTAAACTCCATCAGCCATCTTTCTCTTTTGTTGCTGCTCACGCAAGAGATAAGTACTGTGTGTGTTGTGTGGTCCATAAGATTGGAGGAAAAAAAAGTTTAATTTGAATGACAGATTTGAATGATTTCAGTTTAAGAAATAAATGAATATGTGATTTTGATTAAGTGGTGAAAGGAAGTTTTAAAAGTGACCCTTTATTTTTTTAATAGATCAATGTGGTGTTTTACTACGTTTAAAAGGATGATTGTGGCAGAGTTATAGCGAGAGGATAAACATTTTGAAGTTTCATTAGAATTTAAGGCTGTAGTCATGTAGGCGCTTTGAGTTAAATAATAATGTTTCAGAAATACCGTTAGGCGCTCAAGCATTTCGATCGGCAGTGGCGCAAGGATCTAGAAGCATTAGTTCTTGTGCGCACGTAGGTTTGGATCGTGGAAGGCGCGAGAGACAGACAGGGATTTCGTCGCACGAAGGAAGGGAAGCGTTAAGACAATGCATTTAGCCTTGAATTGAGTCGGGTTTCGGCTGCCGTACGCATGACGTTGCATGTGGCGGCCATTTTGTGAGATTGGGATAAGTACTAGAAAGAGGTTTAAGATATGGACGGCCATTTTTTGGGAATAAGAGAGTGACAGCTCTGACGAGATTTCATTACAAGACAGGAGGCTACATTATGCATTAATCCTGTTAATGCAGCTCACAGCTGCTTACATCACAAAGACTAGAATAAGAACAAAGTGACATCATAGTATCCATAAAAGGCGTGTGCCAGGGAAGATCAGCCTCTTTTAAATGCGGCTCACAACAGATAAGTAACTCCTCTTCAATCCTTACTACTCTTTATGCCAGTTTACCTTTGTATTCTCATATGGTGCCTATATTTTGATATAATGTACTTATATTCTTATACTGCTTTATTGTTGAACATGCTTAATTGTTATTTAGTACTATGGCACCTTTCAACCTGAATTTGTGGTGTGACTCGCTCCCCACCCCTCCCTCGATCGCTGTGACTCCCTGCATTCCCCTCCCCCACCCTCCCTCGACTTCCAATTTATGGTTGTCGATCCTTTATTGACTGCGCGTCTCTCCTCGATTAACTGCGGTGGTTGTTGAGGCAGCAGAGTCAATTTAAATAGTTGTTTGTTAGGAGAAAGGGAAGATGGATCAGAATGGGGCTTCAGGTTTGGAGGAAAGATTTAAACAATATATGGACAAGATGTTTGGTGAGTGATCAATGTCCATTGATAAGAAAATAGAGATTGCAATGGAGAAGTCACTAGAGAAAAATAAGAAAAATGATCCTCGTGATGAGGAGGTTTATTGGTCAGTTGAGGAAGCTGAAATTGTGACAGGAGGTTCAGGAAAAGAAGGCATCAAGAAGACGCAGAAGAGAAAAAATTATCTACCTCAGAAAAAAAGAAAAGGAAATGAACGTAAGGTTAATGAGGAGCGTAAGGCTATAAAGGCCAAAGAGGACGCTATAAAGGCGAAGAACAGGGGCCACAGTGTAGTAATATGTGATTCATCATCTACTAGCGAAGATGTTGAAATCTTGTGTTCGTCTAGTTTTGATGACACAGATGATGAAGAAAATACTAGAAAGAAAAGGAAATATGAGGAAAATGGAATCAGAAGAATTTTTAGACCCACAAGGGGAAGAAATGTTTGATCCTAATCTGAATCAACATCCTTTTCACCCCAGGGGATGCCTGCTGCGCATGTTGCAAAATATATAGCTTATTGGATTCGCAGAGAAATCCCTAAGGATGTAAGAACTGGTCTTAGGTCCGAGTGTCAAAGACCTATTTTGGATAATAAGGTCGCATTTACACCTGAGTTAGATCAGAAAGTTTTGACGTTTCTAAATAAGTCAGGATGTGATCCATGGAGAGGCTTAGATAAGGGCCTCAAAGGATGTCAAGACAGACTGTTAGACGTTTTCGGGCCTCTTACTAAAATGTTCAATATGTGTGAGGAGGCACATTCAAGCAATTCAAATATTGATGTTGCAGAAATGCGCCAATGGGTGCAAAGGGTAGTCTGTCTTTTGGGGAATGCTAATGCAGAATTGTGTATGGAGAGGAGAAAAAGTATATTGATGAAAATAGATCCAAATTTAGAGGATATGGCCTCCAAAGATTTCGGAGAAAGAAGTGAGGGAATGCTATTCGGAGATGAATTTGTAAGAGATTTGGGAAAATATGTTGGGACTTTCAATTCACTACAAAAGGTACAAAGGGATATTGGGAAGGTTTTTGGGTTGACCGGGAGAATACGGGGTCGTTTTCCCGGCCAAGGTCATGGAATTACCCGAAGTTCTTTTTCCAGAGGATACAGGCCCTACAACTATGGTTAGGGATTTAATTCCAAATCAGAGCAGGGAATTTTTTTCCCTCAGAGATCAAGGTCGCGAGGAATATGATCAGAAAAAAGAGGAAGAGGTACAGGAAAAACTAAAACTAGACACTTTTTCTACCCAAGTAAAGTTGGGCGGCAGACTAACCCATTTTGTTTCCAGGTGGAAAGAGATAACTCAAGATCAATGGGTTTTGCAAACAGTAACAGGTTACCAGATAGATTTCAAGGAGAACCCAGTTCAAAGAAGGGAGCCAAGGATGTTGAGGTTCATAAAAGAACAAGAGATGTTGGTGAGACAAGACGTAAAAGCATTAGAAGAGAAAGATGCGATAGAGGTTGCAAGAAATGTGGAAGGAAGTTTTGTGAACAATATTTTTCTAGTGGCGAAAAAAGACAAAAAGATGAGGCCGGTTATAAATCTGAGAGAGCTAAATGATTGGGTTTGTTACAATCATTTCAAGATGGAGGGAATTTATCTATTGAGGGATGTGTTGAGGAAAGGAGATTGGATGACAAGTTCAGATCTGAAAGATGCATATCTTACAATACCAAACTGGTATTGTAAGATATGCATCTTGTGTTGGTGTTTTACAAAGGTGATGAGGCCTATTGTAGCCTGGCTGAGGTCAAGGGGTATTCGGTTGATAGTATATCTGGACAACACATTAATTATGGCAGAGGACGCACAAAAGTGGGGCTCAATCTTGCCACTCACCCTTGGGGAATGGAAAACGGATATGGATTGGAGAATGTTTCGGGAAAAAACAGTGTATGTGGCGAGAGGACGTCCTTGAAAATGGGCATTAATCTGGGGTCGGTGGAACGAGTACAGAGTGGGGATATGTGTACCACCTAGAGATTCTATTATTGATGTTCCCTCATCCCCGTGAAGTTTCTTGACAACTATGTACTTGTGTTTCTCACTTCCCCCCCAATTGGAAAAGTAATGCTGTATATAATGTGATTCTTCCGTATTGTGTCTTTTGTTGATGCCTTGTTCAATAAAAAGAATTATAAAAAAAACAAATATGGCAGAGGAGAAGGTCATGGCAGAGGAACAGACGGATTTTGCCCATTTTTAAAAGTACACAACATTTTGCCCGATATTTCACAAAACTCTTGATCGCAAAAAAAACCTGCTAACAGCTCCAGACAATTTATGTGCAGTCCGTTATGTCAACAAATTGGGGGGTCCTCGGTCGGAGGGTTTAATGGAATTAGCAAAGGACTTTTGGAAGCTTTGCATGGAGAGAAAGATTATGGTACAAGCACAATATATTCCAGGGAAGAGCAATGTGGAAGCAGATTGGAGCTCAAGGTATATGGTGGATGTGAGCAACTGGAGGTTGAACAGGGAAGTGTTTCAGAGGTTACAGGAGAAATGGGGTCCTCTTCAGATGGTTTTGTTTGCAGATCGGTTGAATACTCAGTTGAATGAGTTTTTCAGTTGTAAACCAGATCCAGAGGCGAAGGGAATATATGCATTTTTACAAGAGTGGAACATGGGGAGGATGTATGCTTTTCCCCCGTTCTCTATGATTCAGAGGGTGGTGCTGAAGGTGAGGAATGAGAGGTCAGAGATGGTATTAATAGTTCCTTTTTGGCAGACACAGGTATGGTTTCCAGATTTGATGAGCTTGTTGATAGAGGATCCTCTGTTGATCACGGATTTTCAGGAGGTGTTATTGGATGTTCAAGGGAATGTTCACAATCTGTTGAGAATGAGGCAACTGAGACTTTTGGCATGCATGATTCCAGGAGAATTTGGCAAGTGTCTGCCCTATCTGCAAAAGCTTCAGAGCTTATAAATGCTTCATGGGCACCAGGAACAACAAAGGTTTATAGATCTGCATGGAGAAAGTGGTGGGATTTGTGTTTTGAAAGCAGTTTGGATCCCATATCAGCCAATGTTGTGGAGATAGTGAATTATTTATCATTTATTTTTTCAAAAGGATTGGTAAATAATTCAGTGAATATATCTCGTTCAGCTATTTCAGCGGGGCATGCCTTGGTGGAAGGGGTAGCGGTTGGTCAACATAGTTTGGTTAAAATGGCTCTCAAGAGTATTCTTTTAGAATTACCACCTAAGGCTAAGTACGAGATTTTATGGGATGTTTCTTTAGTTTTGAGAGAAATAGAAGGTTGGGATCCTAATGGTGAATTGAATTTAAGAAAGTTATCATTGAAGTTAGCAATGTTATTGTATTTAGTATCCTTTAGGAGAGTTTCAGATATTACAGCATTAGAGATATCATCACGTTTTTATCAACCTGAGGGAGTGTGTTTCGAATTGAGGAAGAGGACCAAGACTATGTCCAGGACAATATTTTATCCGTATATGGATGGTCATGATAATTTATGTGTGGTACGTTGCTTGAAGGAGTATGAGAGAAGAACTCTAAAATTGAGAGATGTTGGATGTTCACAACTTCGCATTTCTTATAAGAGACCTTTTAGGGCAGTTTCAGCGCCTACATTAGCCAGATGGGTTAAAGAGGTTATGTTGATGTCTGGAATTGATAATGAGTTTTATGGTGCTCATTCAGTTAGAGGTGCTATGGCAAGTAAGGCTTTTATGAAGGAGTCGAGTTTAAGTACTATCTTGAAAGCAGCAGGTCGGTCAAATGATAATACTTTTAAAAAGTTCAACTTCAAACCTGTGGAAAATGCTGTTCAGAATGTTTTAGATGGGCTTTGAACATACATAATATTGGCCTCCGGGCTTTTTGCCATAAAATGCAGATTTTCCACCGTTTTAGTGGGTAGAAAATCATGATTTTATTAAAAAGGAACGGAGGCTAATATTATCCCTCCTGGGTCTTTGTTAACCCAGCCCTTTTTATGGATGGAATGTTTTAATAATTGTATGTGTTTGATTTAGGACAGAGCTAATCCGTGCATGGAAGAAGCGAAAAGCAGGCTGAAAGAAATCGGGATCTACAGTTTGACATTTTAGTTTGAGAAAAAGAGTCTTATCTTGGGATTTCGCAGCTCCCAAAAGAGGAAGATGGCTGATGGAGTTTAGCTATTATGCATGTTCAGTGTTCAGTGTTCTAGACTGTTGTTTTGGTTCTAAGTCTAAGCTTGTGTTGCTGCTGTGTGAGAAGCAATAAAATGAATATGCATAATATTACCCTCCGTGCCTTATTAATAAAATCATGATTTTCTACCCACCAAAACTGAGGAAAATGGGGGGCGTGGCTTGGCGGGCGAAGATGGCGGTCGCAGCCTTGTAGAGCTCCCGCCGGCCCGGACTGAATCCGATCATTTATCCTGACCCCCGAGCCAACTGTAGGTGCCCAGTGACTGAATTCGATCCAGTGGGGTCTCCAGTCTGCGTTGGTGTGTCGATCCTGCGATTCCTCCCTTCCTGTGATCGAGGGGAGACGGCGGCGGAGTGCGGCCTGGTGGCTGGCCGGAGACCGGGGTCCTCGAGTTTCGGGACGCCTGGTGGCACTGTGACCTGGCGGGTGCGGGTGGCATCCGCCACGCCGTCCTTGGCTCATCTCATCGGCTGTGATCGCCTGGAGTCTGGGACGAAGTCAGCGACTCCTACCCGTCGGCTCATCCTCTGCAACGACCGGCGAGTGGTGGCAGTGAGGCGGGACCCGGCGACGGTCGCGCGGCCGGACTTCTTGTACCCGGGAGAGATCGGGGCTGAACTGGTGGTCGGCCGGGCCGGCTGCTCCACTTTCCCTGGCCTGGCCCGCAGGTTACGGCGACCCATGGACCGCGGATCTACTGCTTCATCCTGATACTCTGGACGGCTGCTTGTGGGGTCGAGTGTGGCCTGACCTGCTGGGGCGAAGCCGGGGCCTCGATTTCCGCGACATCCGATTGCGGCGTCCCTCTCTGGGACCTCATCTGGGCCGCTCCGATCCAACTACTGGAGCGGTGCCCGAGAGTGGGGGTGGCCCTGCCCGGCGATCGCCATGACCAGGGACAGGGGCGGAGGCCCGCCCAAGCATGGACCCATCGATAAATTCACGGGGCCGAGTGGTGGCGCTGGGGCGACCGGTGGCGGCGGCGGCCCCGGACCAGACAATACTGCTATCCTGGCGGCCATCGCCCAGTCTCGGGACATGCTTGATGCCAAGATAGGAGCGGTTGGGGCGGATGTCACACTCCTACGCCAGGATCTTCGCAACGCAGTGGAGCGGATCGCCGGGGCCGAGACCCGCATCACGGAGACTGAGGCGGACGTTAGTGGCCTAAAGAAGCGCCTAGCGGAGGTGGAAAGCGTCCAGAGGACACTGGCGGCCCGCGTGGAGGATGCAGAAGGGCGCGCACGGCGCAACAACCTCCGCTTCATCGGTTTTCCGGAGCGGTGCGAAAAAGACAGCATGGAGAGGTTCCTGACCGAGTGGCTGGAGGGCTGGCTCCCTGAAGGGGCGCTTTCTAAATGCTTTGTGATTGAGAGGGCCCATAGGGCTCTGGCCCAGCGGCCGCCGGAGGGTGAGCGCCCACGGCCGGTTATAGCCCGCCTGCTGAACTATCATGACCGGGATGTTATCCTGCGGGAGGCGAGGAACAAGGGCTCCCTCGCCTTCGAAAATCATACCATCATGATTTTCCCGGACTACACGAAAATGGTGCAACAGCAACGGCAATCCTTTATGGACGCTAAGGCTAAGCTCCGGGGCCTCAAGCTCCAGTACTCGCTCCTGTATCCAGCTCGTCTGCGGGTGATCCATCAGTCCCGTACCCACTTCTTCGACTCACCCGAGGAGGTATTTCGCTGGACGGATGAGGCGGTGCGACTCCGGCCCCACGCACAGCCGGGACTGGATCCGGGCAGGTCTCCGGGATCGTCGCCGGAGCGGACACATCGCCAGCCCAGGAAGGGCCGACATCGGCGGTCTCGCTCCAAGAAAAGGTCGGCGTCCGCCTGTGCGTCGCAATCGGGTGGCACTAGGGACTCTGAACGCTCCGAAGCGGGCAGCTGAACACTGTTGGGCCTACGCATATTCCATATGCTGCGACTGGACTTGCTCTGCTTTGGCCGGTGAGACTGTTTTCTTTTGCTCTTGAGGCGCCGGCCGGCTCCCCTGTGGGGACTCCAACTATAGACATGGGACTCTGTGTGGCTCGGAGGGTACTGTATATGGGCCTCAGACCCTCACGGATGTGAGTGTGGGTTGGGGGGTGGTGAGTGTGTGTTTTGGGGGGGTTTTGGGGATCCATTGGTGTGGCGGGCCTTGAGTCCTTTGTTCTGGGCTCGGGTCTCTCCATGCCGCGACAGGTACTTCACTGTTTTCTGAGGTATTGGGGTGGTGGGTGTGGGGTGTGGGGGGATGTTTTGCTGTTGCGCTTGTTATTGGGGGGGCTCTGGGTTGGAACGGGGGTGTTGCATTGGCGGGCTGGGGGGGTGGATCCACACATGTCGGGGGCTGGGTTTTCTGTCTATCTGCGGGTAGCACCTGGGTGGGTGGGTGGGCCGGACTTTGGACTGTATGTCGATAATGGCTAATGCCGCAAACGTGCCTCCTTCGAAGACCCTGCGGGTGGTGACATGGAATGTGCGGGGTGTCCTGGATAAGATTAAGCGTGGGGCTGTGTTGCGGTGGGGGAAACGGGAGATGGTGGATGTCCTTCTGCTTCAGGAAACACACATGTTGGGCTCCAAGGCCCTTAGCCTCCAGAGATTCGGCTATCACCAGGTCTATCATGCTGGCTTTACGAGGGGCTCACGGGGAGTGGCCATACTGATTCATCGTAGGGTGGCCTATGTCCACGAGAAGCAATGGATTGACCCCCAGGGCAGATTTGTCTTCGTAAAAGGCCTACTGGGTTCCGAGCCGGTGGTTTTTGGAAGTGTTTACGCCCCTCCCCCCCTGCAATGGGCACTGTCTGAGCGGCTGTTTGCATTGTGGGACGAGATCCCTGAGGTCCTGACCGTGGTGGGGGGTGATTGGAATGAGGTCATGGATGTGGGCCTGGACCGCCAGCGGCGAGCGCATGTGGTGTCTGACCCCCCCCCCGCGGCTGCCCCCACCCGGTTGAGTGCGACGGTGCACAGTCTGGGCTGGATAGATGTGTGGCGGCATTTTCATCCTGCGGTACGGGCCTTCACATATGTATCGGCGGTGCATGGGTCTTTCTCGAGGCTCGACTACTTGTTTGTACCAGGGGCCTGCCTGAGTCGTGTTCGGGACGCCACGATACTCCCCAGGGGCCTCTCAGATCACTCCCCAGTCCTGGCCACTCTGACCCTCCCAGTTAAACGACAACCTTTTCGCTGGCGTATGTCAGCCTGGCAGCTGCAGCGGCCGGACTATGTGGCGCACCTTCGGGAGGCAATTGACCATTTCTGGCGCGAGAACCTGGTGGGGGGCGCCGACGCTGTGGTGGTGTGGGAGGCACTGAAGCCCACGATCCGAGGCATTGACATAGCTTGGTGTGCGGCCGCTCGGCGGGAGCACCGGGAGGCCATCGTGGCAGCCGCGGCCCGTGTGGAGGAGTTGGAGCAGCGTAGTAGACTTGGGGGTGAGGAGGGCGTGGTGCGCCGGCTTCTGCAGGCCCAGCAGACTTACTCCTCTGTCCTTTGTGAGGAGGCCCGACTAGCGTGGCTCGCCACGCGTAGTAGGGTGTACCAGTGGGGCGATAAGTCCTGCACCATGCTACATAGATTATGCCAGGCGACTTTCCAGCCCCTGGAGCTGCCCGGCCTCACGGCAGAGGATGGCTCCGTCATGACCGATCCGGACCAATTGGCGGCCAGCTTTGCCCGCTACTACGAGTCACAATACGCTCCCCGAGACCCACTGGGAGAGAGAGAGATTGCCTTGTACCTAGATGACTTACTCCCACAGGCAGTCCCGGAGGAGACTAGAATGGCCTTAGAGGTCCCGCTTACGTCTGAGGAGCTGGGGGAAGCCCTGGGCCAGCTGAATACGGGGAAAGCACCCGGCCCAAGTGGCTATCCTGCCGAATTTTATAAAAAGTTCCACGTCCAGCTGGGGCCCCACTTCCGCAATGCGCTAGAGGCAGCGCGGTCTGGTGGCGAACTACCTCCTGACTGGCGTCACGCTGAGATCGTGGTCTTTTTGAAGCCTGGTAGGGCGCCTGACCGTCATGACTCGTACAGACCTATCTCCCTCCTCAACATCGAGGCCAAGGTCTTGGCGAAAGCTCTGGCGAACCGCCTTCTGCCCCACATAGCCGACCTGGTCCACCCCGACCAGGCCGGGTTCATGCCACACAGAGCCACCCGACACAATATCCGGCGGGCGCAGGCAGCGGTCGACGCCATGAGCGCTGGAGATGAACAGGCCGCACTTCTCCTGGCGGACATGGACCGAGCCTTTGACTCGGTGAGCTGGGCGTATCTCTTCGCCTTGTTGGCCCGCCTAAACCTCGGACCAGTCTTTCTGTCCTATGTCCGTCTCCTCTATACCAATGTTACGGCGTCGGTCCGAGTGGCAGGCGCGGTCTCAGGTCGCTTCCCAATCGGCCGCGGTACCCGCCAGGGTTGCCCGTTGTCCCCGTACCTATTTGCCCTAGCCATGGAGCCCCTCGCGTCGCGGGTGCGACTAGACGCCCAGGTGCGAGGATTTGTATGGAGTGATACCCTTACGGATAAAATTGCACTCTACGCAGACGATGTCCTCCTGTTCCTTACGGACCTGCGGCGCTCTGGCCCTCGAATCCTGGAGATCATGAGGGGGTTTGGTGAAGTCTCCGGGCTTACCCTTAACCCTTCTAAGTCGACCCTATGGGTTTTACGTGGTGGGGTGGTGGCCGATGGTTGGGCGGCTGACCTGTGTGTAGCGACGGACGGCCTGAAGTACTTGGGTGTTTTCCTCTCGACTTCGCGGGCCGCGGCCTGGTCTCGTAGTGTCCTGCCGGTGTGGGAACGGGTCCAGACGGATGTTAAAACGTGGTCCAGGATGCCGCTTACGATTTTTGGGAGGTCGGCCATCTTTAAGATGGTGGCATTGCCGAGGCTGTTGTACCAACTCCAGCATTTCCCGCACCCTATTGGCATGGAATGGTTCCGTCAGGTGAACTCCGTGCTGGGCCGCTTCCTGTGGGAGGGTGGAGCAGCCAGGGTGGCCCTGAAGACATGTTTCTTATCCACCTATTGCGGTGGCTTGGCCACGTCCGATCTCCTCTCCTACTACCAAGCTTCGCATCTACTTGTCCTTAACGACTGGTGGTACGGGGACAGGAACGATCCGGCATATGCTCTGGAAAGGCATCTTATGGGTGAACGTACGCTCCACACCATTCTCTACTCGGCGCGTATACGCCGTGGGTTGCCCTCGGTAACGAGGGTGGTCTTTGCAGTGTGGCGGCAGTCTTTGCGCCGCATGGGATGGTGGGGCAAATTAACGGCGGAAACGCCGCTGTGGCATAACGGTCTGCTCCCGGAACTGGCGGCCCTGGCTGGGTTTGAGGGTTGGGAGACTATCGGAATAACGCAGCTGGGCCACGTCATGTCCGGCGCGACTCTCAAGTCCTTTGCAGACCTCCAAGTGGACTTTCAGTTGCATCCGACCCAGTTCTTCCGCTACTTACAGCTGCGTCATGCCCTCGCCCCTAGCATAGCCGGCCTCGACTCCCTCCCGGAGTTTAGTCCGATCGAGGCGAAGGTCTTTATGGGTGACTTGGGAGACAAAAAGGTCTCTAGGATCTATCAGACCCTTGTTATTCACTGCTCGTCTACTCTCAGCTCCCTCCGGGAAACTTGGGAGGTGGACGTGGGCACCTTGGATGAGGACGACTGGAGAGAGGCTCTGGAGTCCCCGCGTGGCGCCGCAATCGCGATTCGGCTCCGCCTCATACAATTCAAGTATCTGCACCGGGCCTATTACACGCGTGAACGACTGTGGAAGGCTGGTTTGATTGCGTCGTCGGAGTGCCTGCGGTGTGGAGAAGTGCCTGGCACCTTGTTGCATACAGTATGGTCATGTGGACGTGTGGCTGGCTTCTGGAGGGGTGTTTGGAATTGTCTGGCTGAAGTCCTGGGCTGGGACCTCCCCCGTACCCACCGGCTAGGCCTACTACACATCATGGAAGGGGTTGGGGGCAACATATATAAGCGTCATCTGCTGCTGCTGGGCCTGGTGGTTGCTAAGCGAGACTTGGCTCGGGCCTGGAAATCCGTGAGGGCCCCCCCCCTGTCGGCATGGAAGGCGGGGCTAGACTACTGTATGGGTCTTGAGAAACCGATTTTTGAGGCGCGGGGCTGCCCGCGCAAGCACTTCAAGATCTGGAAGCGGTGGGCCGAATACCGTGGTTTATCCTTGGAGCCCCCGGCGGAACCGGAGGAGGACATGTGATCGCAGCACTGTTTCTGGCCCTACTGGCGCAACCCGGGTTGCATCGTACCTGCTTCTCTTATGCAAACCATATATATGTTGCCTCTGTACATGTGTGGAAGGGGGGGTGGGATAGTGGGTGTGGGTGGGGGTATAGTTGGGGTTGGGTTGGGTGGTGGGGGGGGTTTTTTCCTTTAAAGCTGAGCTTCCTTAATGCTTGATTAATATCTCTTGTGTATGTTATCAATACATTGATCTTGATGTGGTGATCTTGGTGTGGGAAGGTGCCACATACATGTCATTCTTATGCTCAAATAAACTTGGTTGTGAAAAAAAAAACTGAGGAAAATGGGCATTTGTGTTTATAGTGTCCATCCTTCCGTTGCTGTTTTTGCATCTTCATCTGGGTTTGGTTGACGAGTGGGTGGAATATCTTCGTAATCACTATTGTGATTCATCAGTTCTACTGGAAGACCCTTTCCGGTTGCTATATTATGCAACATAGCACAAAATGCAGTTAATTTGCATAATGTTTCCAATGCCTCCTATATTGCTCCATCTCTTTTATGCATGCATCAGAATAGTATGTAACCAGAGACCTTGTTTGCCTGTGTGCTATAATGTAAAAATAAGTGTTTACACTCCACACAGCTTTGATAATTTTCTTTATTTATCCAACTGCCTAAGCCAGCAGCAGTATGGCTGCCTGTGCTTGAACTTTCATGGGCCCATGCTTGACATTGTAAAGCTGTTAAAGTGTCATAGATAACTAGATAATTTACAGTGTTTGGTGGTCTCTGACAGACGATGAGAAGAGAGCAGTCATGAGGGATGCACTGCAGGCCCTGAAACCTCCCCTTTCATGAGCAACTTTAGACTTTAGAATATAGTTCTGTCTTTGAGAGCAGTATGGGAAGCCCAGGTCTACACTTATCTATATGTTCTTTAGGTCTGACTTTTGCCCTTCCTTATGTGATCAATAAAAAATTGCTTTCGGAGTACTACAGAGAGAGGGGCTTGGGTTCCACCCACACATTCGTTTCCCTTAGTACAGGATTCCATTGGCTTGAATTTTGTGTTTTGACTAAAAGGACTGCTTGTATTGCACTTTTTGTCTTGTAGTAAAGCTTATACTCGATACAGCAGGAATGAGTTGGTTATAGGCATGATCTGTTTGTAAAGAAGATCCTATGATAAAGGCACTAGGCCTGGCGTACTTATTGAGAAAAGCATATGTTAAAGTAAATAGGCAGTTAAGCATGGATTGGTATAACTCTATATTAAATTCGCCAAATAGGTATTTTGTAACATAGAATCTATCAGATTACCGTAGTAGGCAACGGTTTTGGTGTTAGTTACCCCTTGTGACAAACCTTGGGTACAGAAGGTTTGCTCTCTGTGAATTCTTGTTCTGTTCAGAGGGGTTGTATATTGTTTAGCAAGCTGTATTATTCTACATATTTGTAATTGTATAATTGTACGCTCAATGGTTGGCAGTTTATGTGCACTTGAATAGGCTGGTGTAGGGAAAGGTTTAAAGCCAGTGGTAAAGGGTATAGGCCTTATCGCCTCATTGGGAAAAGTCATGCCAGATTTCATAGGCTTGATCTTTTTATTATGAAATTTTATAACAAAGCCAGTAAGCCTGATCTACGTATTGTGAAAAGCATGTGTTAAAGATGATAGGTTTTTAGGGTTGTTTGTTATTACACCATGCTGAAGCCTGTAGGTAGTTATTTTGTTAAATGGAATCTTGCAGATTATCATAGTAGGTAATGCTTTTTGTTGGTGACCCACCAAACAAACTATGGGCATAGATGGTTTACACTATGGCAATCCTTATTAGGTTCTATAAGTAGATATTTTATCCAGTTTTAACAACTGCATTTTGAACATATTTATAATTTTATTTTGGTATACCTGATAGTGGCTTTGTGGGGAGGCCTTGACCAACACAATAGGTCTGAGTTGTTTACAGGGACAAGCCAATGATAAATATTATTGTTGTTTACAATGGAAAGTTATGATTAAGGGAGTAGGCCTGACTTATTGATTGTGAATAGCAAGCATTAAAGTCAAAAGAATAGAGTGTTATTACTCTGTATTAAAACCTACAGAAAGGTATTTTGTTTCATGGAATCTCATAAACTACCATAGTAGGGAAGGGGTTTGGTGCTGGGTACCCTCTCTGCCAAACCATGGGTATAGAATCCTTGTTAGGCTTGCTTAATAAGAGAGATAGTATTTTTGCTTTGCCAACTGTAATTGTGTATACTATGCATTTTTATGACTGTATGCCTAACAATTACCTTTTCGGAAAGCTTAAGATCAGTACAAGAGACTTCAGCTGGTTATGGTGAAAAGCCAATGACTGGTTTACTAACAACAAAACTTTCCGATGCCATAATTCTAATGTGTTTATTATGAAAAATTATGATAAAAACAGTAGGTCTAACATATTGATTGTGAAAAGCACATAGCTATAGCCTTGATCTGTTTATTATGAAAAAATATGATAAATGTTCTAGACTTGGTGTATTTATTGTGAAAAGCATAAATTAAACTAAATAGGCATTTAAGGGTGGATTGTTATTTCTCTGTATTAAAGCCTACAGATAAGTATTTTGCTACATAAAATGCAACAGATAGGATACCTTTGTAGGGAAGGATTAGGTTTCAATTACCACGTTTGACAACCATAGAGGGAGAAAATGAACACTGCAATAATTCATGCTGGAATCTCTTTTTAGCTGTCTGCCAGGCTCTTGCAAAACAAAATAATTAAATAATCCATCCTCCCATCCATATATATATAAATATACATATACATATATCTACATAGAGCACCTTTGGGTCAGTTCTGTTCTGCAGTTGGTCTGTCTGAGTGCCATTTACACTCTGCTTTCATCCATGACATTATAGTGCTAGGCTAATGGTTCACTCTATGTCAGACATTGGCTCTCTTGCCTGTGAATGACAGCATTGTTTGGTCACATGTGTACATGCCCATTAAACTGAGTGCACTTCAATGTAAGTCAAGTCAAGTCAAGTCAAGTCAAAGGATTTATATAGCGCACTACATACCCAGAGGGTCTCAAGGCGCTTAAGAGGGGGTGGGGAGTTACTTGTCAAATATCCACGTTTTAAGTTGCTTTCTGAAAGCTAGGTGGTTCTGGGTAAGGCGAAGGTAAGTGGGAAGAGAGTTCCAGGTTTTAGCTGCCAGGTAGGAGAAGGATCTACCTCCCATGGTGGTCTTGTTGATGCAAGGTACAGTGGCAAGGGCTTGGTTGGAAGATCGAAGCTGGCGGGAGGGGGTGTAGAAGGACAGTCGTGTGTTGAGGCATTCTGGTCCGATTTCGTAGAGTGCTTTGTGTGCGTGGGTTAGGAGCCGGAAAGTGATCCTCTTATTGACGGGAAGCCAGTGGAGGTTTTTCAGGTGACCAGAAATATGTTCTTTACGCAGGATGTCTAATATGAGCCTGGCAGAGGCGTTTTGGATTCGTTGGAGTTTTTTCTGGAGTTTAGCGGTAGTCCCGGCGTATAGGGTGTTTCCGTAGTCCAGGCGGCTCGTGACCAGTGCGTGGGTGACCGTTTTCCTAGTTTCGGTGGGGATCCAACGAAATGTTTTTTTGAGCATGCGAAGAATGTTGAAGCAGGATGAGGAGACGGCGTTGACTTGTCTGTTCATTGAAAGTGAGGAATCCAGGATGACGCCCAGGTTCCGTGCGTGGTCTGTCGGGATGGGTGCTTTTCCAAGGGCTTCTGGCCACCAAGAGTCGTCCCATGCGGATGGGGAGGAACCTAAGATGAGGACTTCTGTTTTATCAGAGTTCAGTTTCAGACGGCTGTGTTTCATCCATTCGGCTACTTCTTTCATTCCTTCGTGTAGGTTGGTTTTGGCAGTGCTAGGGTCATTGGTGAGTGATAGGATCAGTTGAGTGTCATCCGCGTAGGAGATGATGTTAAGGTTGTGTTGGCGGGCGATGGCCGCGAGGGGGCTCATGTATACGTTGAAAAGGGTGGGGCTGAGTGAAGATCCTTGTGGTACGCCGCAGATGACTTCAGTGGCCTCTGACTTGAATGGTGGGAGGCGGACTTTCTGGGTTCTTCCGGTGAGGAACGAGGTGATCCATTCCAGTGCTTTTCCTTGGATTCCGATGTTTCTAAGTCGCTGTAGAAGGGTGCTATGGCAGACTGTGTCAAAGGCAGCGGAGAGGTCGAGGAGGATGAGGGCGACTGTGTCTCCATTGTCCAGTAGGGATCGAATGTCGTCTGTTGCTGCAATGAGGACGGTCTCAGTGCTGTGTTTTGCTCGGAAGCCGGACTGTGAGGAGTCGAGGGATTTGTTGGCTTCGAGGAAGGCGGCGAGCTGGTTGTTGGCAGCTTTCTCGATGACTTTGGCCGGGAATGGAAGGAGCGAGATAGGGCGGTAGTTTTTGAGTTCGGTGGGGTCAGCTGTGGGTTTCTTCAGGAGGGCGCTGAGTTCAGCGTGTTTCCAGCTTTCCGGGAAGGTGGCGGATTTGAAGGAGCAGTTGATGACGTCTCGGAGGTGCGGTGCAATGATGGAGTCTGCTTTGTTGAAGATGTGGTGAGGGCATGGGTCTGTGGGGGAACCTGAGTGGATGGAGTTCATCAGGCGGATGGTATCCTCAGTGGAGATTGTGTTCCAGTCATTAAGGATGTTTGAGGGGGGTGAAGGTCCAGCAGATGGTTGGGTGGGTTGGTCTCCGGGTTGGTTGTCGAAGCTGTTGTGGATGTCTGCAATTTTGTTGTGGAAGAATGAGGCTAGGGAGTCGCAGAGGGCTTGAGAGGGGGTGATGTCGTTAGAGTTGGCCGAGGGATTGGTAAATTCCTTGACGATGTTGAAAAGTTCCTTGCTGTTGTGGGCGTTGTTGTCTAGCCGTTCCTTGAAGGCGGTTTTCTTGGCCTTTCGGATCAGTTGATGGTGTATGCGGGTGGCGTTTTTGAAGGCGTCCTTGGTGCTGGTGGTTGGGTCTTTTTTCCAGGCCTTCTCAAGGGAGCGGCAGAGTTTCTTGGATTTCTTAAGATCAACGTTGAACCATGAGGCCTTCTTGCTGCCAAGTTTGCTTTGTCGTTTTTTCAGTGGTGCTAGGATGTCGGCGCTGTTGGATAGCCAAAGGGTGAGGTTGGTGGCGGCTTGGTCGGGGTTTGATGAATGGGCTGGGGGGTTTAGCAGAAGCGATGAGGAGATCTGGTCGATGGTGATTTTGTTCCAGTTTCTTTGCAGAGTTGGTTGGGGGTGGTTGTTGGGTTTGGGCTTGTTGTAGGTGAAGTGAACGCAGCTGTGGTCAGTAAGAGCTGGCTGGCCAGTCCTTTAGTTTTTAGTTTTCTTTTTTTCTAGTTTGTTTCTTTGTTTCTCTTCTTTTTATTTTAATGTCTCAATGTTTCTTAAAAGGATACTACAGCTCTCCAGGCAGTGCCAGTGGGTCGCTTGTTTGCCATTCATTTCATCTGCAGTGCGCAGCATCGCTTATGGTCAATTCCTATTAACTATGAGGCCATTATGGAATGCAGTTGTCCATAGTACATTAATGTTTTACAATTTCAAGATTTTAGGTCTAAATGTGGCAGCTGTGATAGACTTTTATAGCAACTCTAGATATTTACAATACCTCTACAAGACGGACACCCACTGCTAAATTAATACAGTGAAAACACTACAAAAGGAGTCCACATCTGTTAATTAAATAGCCACTTTTCATCTGAATACAACAATACCAAAATGACAAAAATACAACACACACAAATCAAAATATCACTTTTTAAACATTTAGCAAGTTTACTCCATAGGACTCAATGGATGCACTAATTTTAGCACAAAGCGGCTCATTATGATTTCGGAAGGACCTCCACCTCCAGCCATGCGGAGGCAGTCCTTCCGCCTTCGGACCTCGATTTTCCCACTGCCGAATTAAGATGGCGGTAGGAATCCAATTCAGTCCGCGGCGAACGCAAAGACAGTCCACCACTGAACCACCACAGGCACTTGTTGCGATTGCCTGGCGGACGGACAATAGGGGCCAAAATGATGGTGGTGCCTAGAAGGCATTGTACACCAAATTAGGATGAAGGCTGACACCGGCATTTCCATGGCGGCGATGCCACCATGGAAAGGTTGGTGGAGAATGCCTCTGGCGCCCGTTGCGGGCTCCCCTTGTGTTGGTGGGTGGAGTCTGTGCACTCATTTCACTGCACCAAGTGGTGCTTGCCACGAAGTGCAGAGAAATGCACAACATGGCTTTTTAGCCTTACTACTAGGCAGGGGAGGTGATATGAGGGTTCCTTACTGACAGGGGAGGTAATGCAGCAGTCACCACTAGGTAGCTATAGCTAGGACCTAGTTTCCGTAGGAAAAGCATTTTTTTTAATTGGCCTTAACTTTGGTGTCCTTTGACCAATCTGCATGAAAAGTAGCCAAAAATGTATCACAGTGGGTACTATTGATTGGGAAATTTTAGGCGTGATCCGTGCAGTGGAGACCGAAAATGTGGGGTGCGTAAATAAGGTTGCATTTGTAATGTTAATTCCCATAGGAGCCTTTAGCCACCTGTACAGTCCGAACGGCTGAACTGACTTACACCAAAGTTGGTAAGGAGGTATATGTTGATTCAAGGAAATGCCGTTTGGTGTAAATCTGTTGGTTAGTTTTTGAGAAATCTGGCCGTGGATATTTCACAGTGGTTTTACGATAAATTGTGAATGCACGCACCAACGAGAATGCTCTGATTGGATGGACGAAACCTGAACAAATAGTTGCGGCCACCATTTTATCTATCGGAAACAGTTCCCGGGGATAAAAATCTATGTGAAAGGCCACATTTGGGGTCAGAGTGGAGATATTCTGAACCCATGGTGGATAAATGAAGGTATTAGTGGCACATGTAATGTGTCCAAAAGTTATTATTTTAATAGTGGTGATATTCATGACAACAACGCGACCACTAATGCGACCCCCTGGGTTTACCATCGCAAGGACGTCATGACTACCGACGTTGTCACTGATATTGGTGGAAATATAAAAGAAATGTATCAGTGAATCATTAATACGCATTGTTATAGAGATGCTGAGATTTTGATAAATGTTTCTATTGTGTTATTTATATAATGAGATATCTACCGTGATGGTTAGAAGTAATTGCATAGGTATAATTTTAGAATGTGGTGTGGCTATTGAATTCCTGCTTTTGGATTCCGCTTTTGTGAGGTAACCTCAAGGATCGCAATGACCGATGTCATCGCAATCTCTAGCTTCACTGCAAAAATGGAAAATAGGTTTTAGAGGGAGTTGTTCTAGAAATACATTCTAAAAATGTGAGTTTGAAATGTACAGTAATAAAACTCTAGTGTGTAGAATACTGTAATTTATGTACATACATGTATTTTCACTTTACAGGAAAGGTGTAATATCGCGGTTAATAATGTCATTGCGACGTCCCAAATACCTGCAAAAACTTAAAGCAGGTCTGAAAGATGCTTTTTATAGAAACTTAGTACAAAAATATCAGTCTAAACTTGCGTTGAAAGAAGTATGTATATCGTAATGTGTGTAGGGCAATGCTCAAAATAGATTTTTTTTTACATCTTTTTTTATGTGTTTGTGCCCACTGAATGTTTGCGTTTGTTTTTTGTTTTCGCGACGTGTCCACAGAGATTGCAACACCATTGTGAAGATCCCCAAAAAATAAAGAAAAGAAAACACTTAAGAAAAAAACTTCACAATATTTCGGGTACTAGGGTGGCTCTGACAAGATCAGTTGTGTTGGCTGTGTGCAAATGGCTGCTACACATATGACCAGATACAGAGTTTCAGGTCACTTAGAAACACCCTGTTGCCTTCATCTGTAAAGTGTACTCCATCATTTCTATAAATTCCATGCATGTCAAAATGCAGATTGTTGTTATAGATACAGCCCCTGCAATGGGCTCTGGGGAATGCCAAAACAGTTTTATTAACACGTTTCCTGGCTTTGTCAATCTGTGGGCAGAATTGATTTGACCACTTTTATTTCTGTCTTTGGCATATATTAGAGTACACCAAGACAGTGTGAGGGAAAAGCGGCATTAGTTTCGCAAGGGTTTCTTTCATTAGGATTTTCAGCCCTATCCCTGTCACTGTGCCTAGGTCATTGCCACCACAGTCCACAATCATGAGGTGAGGAGCTTGGGAATCCACAATGGATTTAACCAAAGCCAACAACTGATGTAACTTTAGCTCTTTGTGGGCAAACCACATAATCTGTACATTTAGCAAACTCAAGTCCCTTTCAATACCTCTCTTTTTTGCCGACTCTTTAGCTCAATAGATGCCGCTGTGTCCAACAATCCATACTGTTAGCATTTCGTAAGTGCAGGAGCAATAGTAGTCAGGAGAAGTTTGGAGCTGAATGAGGTAGTGTTCCACAGGAAAAGCAGTTAAAATTACGTTTTTTCTAAATATTACATATATATTTGTGTGTGTGTGTATATTATATATATATTTCATTAGCTAGAAGTCTTAATATTGGCTGTTGTTTAAAAAAGGAAATGTAATTTAGACATAGAAATGCTTTTGAATCTGTGGAGTAAACCACACTTGCTGTATCTTATTTATCTTCTTTGAAAGCAGAATGTTTCACTAGAATGTGCTGTGAACGTTTGACCTACTGGTTCTACTGGGCTGCTACACTCAGCTAGGACTCCATTGGAGGGGAAGGGTGTTAAAGGTAATGGCAAGTTTTAATTTTCAACTCAGAGCTATGTAATAAACTGTTATGTAGTATTTAAATTTCAGAAAAATGAAACTAGATATTGGTTTGAACTCCATTTTTTTTTCAATTTATCCACAATGATCACAAATACGTGGCAAAAATGCAGCAACAGGAACCTCGTTTGGAAAGAAGGGGAAAGGGCTAACATATGTTAACCATTCACAAGTGGAGATGCAGTAGTCTAAAATGAAGACATGATTTCATTTGCTGCCTTTCTCATAGTGATAGAGCGGAAAGTTGAAGAGGCTGCCATTTTAGGCTTACTTTGTATGAGAGTGGTGTACCATTCTTGTGCTTAGTTTTTACAAGTCTTAACAGTGTCCAAACTATGCAGAAAGAGCTAAAACAATTGATAATTTTGAAAAAGAGATTACAAAATGTAACACAGTGTTCTGTAAAAAAAACAGTATGTTTGTATATGTTGTTGATGCATTTACTAGAAGACTTAAACACAGATTGGTGACTTAAATTTAAAAAGTGAAAAAGTAAATTATAGCTGGCAAAAGTTACCTGTGTATATTTTTGTAGAGGGATGGTTTGACTTGTCTATACGGCAAGATATATGTAAGTAGTGTTAGAAAAAAATGTAAGCTAATAAGATGAACAACACATAGATATTAGATACCCATTTTGTAAGATAATAAAATGCCTGCTAATGCAGAAAAACTATGAGGGGCAAAAAAAAAACATTTATTATTCTTTCCAGCATTGTGAAAGGCTGTTATGGACTACTCTCCACCACAAACTACAACTCCACAATCCATGCAGTATGATGCCATCTGAGAAAACTGTAGAGCCAAATCTTGAAGTTGAGATTGGAGTTTTGAATGGACTCTCTGCTTTGGTGTTGTTGTGCTCCTATTGAAGTTGAGGGTCCTTCAGCTTTGCATTGCCTTCTTGCTGCTCACTATGAACTCCTCTTATGAAATGTGCAAAAATATAAAAGGGGGGAAAAATACCATGTATGATTTTTGGCAGCATTGTGAATAGCTGTAACACACTGCTCACTGGCTTTTATAACAACATTACAGTCCATGCTATACGTGGCCATTCTTGAAAACTGTGGAGCCATATCTGTTCTAGTAGTCTGTACCTCTAAAGGGACTGTCTGGCGGGGTATTGTTGCTGCTGCCACTGATGTAGTTGGGCCTCCAGCTTCCCTCTTGTAGATCACCAATTGGAGATATTTTCAATGATATTGTTTAAGATAATATGAGATGGACGTCGTCCCACATGAATTTTTTTGCTTCGTCCCTCTAGAGAGGGTCCGGTCACACATTATGTACTGCACTAGTTTTGCAGCAGTTTTTTATTCCCCATGAGTTTGGGTAACAATGGATAGTTTGATGTTTGTTTGAAAGTTATGTTGTGTTCATGAGTACAGATGTTGAAAGTTGTTTTTTTAAACTGTTGTTTTTTATTTTTACAAATATGTTGTTTAAATAAAGTTAAACCAATGTTACTAAACAGCTAGACTGAAACTTTATGTAAAATATGTTTAAATATCTGTTTTACACTTTTTCATTTGTATTTGTGCCTACTGATGTCAATGCGATGTTGCTGTGAAGAAGGAAAATGCATTTTTGATTTAGTAAATTCGACAAATTAATACAATGGGGAAAGTTACAGTAGTGTCTTATTAATTAGCTACATTGAAACTTTATGTCATATAAGTCTATATATGTGTTTTACACTCTGTCAAAAACACCCGGTATTCACTGTCTGTCCTTTGCAATAGCACTCATAGAATCATACCTGTGCAATCATAAAGGACATCCTTTCTGCATCACTCTGCAAACATGCCTCCTGGCATAGTGCTAGTTGGGGGGTGAAGTCCTCTTGGCTATTGAGGATATTTGGGGGCCAAGTATCCCTCTTGTTACCTCCAGCAAGTTCCACACAGTCAGTTTGCTTAGAGGTGTTCTGAGGCCCCACCCCTTTTCTGCACCACTCTGCAAACATGTCACCAGGCACACTAGTGGTTGGGTAAGAACGTTTTCTTGGATGCTAAAGGACCTTGGGGACCAAGAAGCCCTGCTGGTACTTTCTATAAGTCCTACTCAGCAGGATTTCTGACAGCTGGTCAAAGGCCCCGTCCCGTTTCCACACCATTTTACAAAGACCATTACTACTTAAATAACCATGGAAATTTGCTGAAAGAATCATGGTTACAGGCAAGTGATTGTTACGAATTAGAATTTAAAAAACCTTAGAAATTCACTGAAAAAAACAAGGGTTACAGGGCTGTTATAGTAAGGAAATAGGATTTTAAAAAACTTTAGGTATTCACTGAAAAAAACAAAAGTTGCAGGGACATTGTAGTTAGGCTGATATTGCACTCATACAAAACCATAGAAATTCAGCAGTTATAATTAGCTGAGCTAACTATATCTTGTGCACGTGCAATGCACTGCTTATGACCTCACATATTACATCACTCATGACATGGTCAGTGACATCACTGATGACATCTCAAATGACATCACTGATGACATCATCCAGTAACTGAGTTTCTAAAAGGTTTATGAGTGTTAAATATATATACCAAGGTGTATTGATGAATCAGTGGGTGTTTGAGTGCCTGTACTGATGATTTAGTAGGTGCGTGACTGTATTAGTGAGAGATTAGGTATGTCAGTGAATGTATGGGTCACTGACTAGGTTGTCTGAATGTCTGTATCAGTATGTCAGTTGGTGTCAAAGTAGCTGTATGAATTGGTGAGTGTGTGCATGTGTTGGCGTATGGTGATTGATCAGATGTCTGGGTATCTGTATAGGTTATGAGTGTCAGTGTGAGTGAGTGGGTGGGTGGGTGGGTGGGAGGGTGTGTGACAGCCTGCATGGATGAGTGACTGCGTGAGTCTGTGGGTGTATGTGTTAGTGAGTATAAGAGAAGTGTTGTATAAGTGACAGAATGTGTCTATGGCTGTGTCGGTGAGTGAATGGATGTGTCAGTGGTATATGGGTGAGTAAGTGGATATGTGAAAGGCAGTATAGGTAAGTGTTGGAGTATATCAGTGACTGTATGTGTGAGTGAGAGACTGTGATAGTGGCTGTATGGGTTAGTGAGCATGTGTGTGAGAGTCTGTATGGGTCAGTGATTATATATTAGCATCTGAATGAATAAGTGAGTGTGTGTGTGTGTATAACTTTATAGGAGAGAAAATGGCTGTCTGATTGACTCTATAGGTGAGTAAGTAGGTGTGTGAGTAGCTCTATGAGTGACTGATAGTGTATGAGTGAATATATCAGTGGCTTTATTAGTGAGCGAGTGGGTGTATGAGTGGCTGTATGGGTGACTGAGTGGATAGGGTGTGCAGACCTATGAATCCATGAGTGGGTATTTACGTACTGGTATGGGTGTATCAATGGTGTCCAGATTGGTAGTGTGGAAGTTGGGCTGGGTGTATGACTGATTACATGGGGGAGTGAGTGGCTGCATCAGAGATTCTGTGGATGATGTCATGAGTGATGTCATTTGAGATGTCATCAGTGATGTCACTGACCATGGCATGAGTGATGTAATATGTGAGGTCATAAGCAGTGCATTGCAGGGGCTGGGGTATAGTTAGCTGAGCTAACTAGAACTGCTGAATGTCTATGGTTTTGTACGAGTCTGACTATAACGTCCCTGTAACCTTTGTTATTTTTCAGTGAATATATTACCTACTGGCAGTAGGCCATTGTAGTGACGGACAATGCTGATAAGTGCAGCCACGTAGTTTAACCAAAGAGATTTATTTAAGTTAGGATGTATACTGAGACCTCAGCCACAGCCTCCACTTGCCGACTTCCACACACTCTACCCCCGGCGCTCGCCTTGGAACGCTGGTCGCGGTGACATTCCATGTGATGTCACCGCGAGCAGCTCCATTACAAGCGGAGCCGCCGGGGGGCAATTTGGGTGGAAGATACCACACATCCCCCTCCCCTGCGGAAGGAAAACAATAGAACAAGGCATGAACAACAGAGTAGCAAAGAAGACACACTACATGCAGATCAAAATATCTGGAAGGTCTGGTCACTGTCCTGCTAGGAAGAATGACTCAAGAATAACAGAATAACAGGGGTTACATCATAATATATTGATCGAAGTATCTGGGGGGTCTGGTCGCTCTCCTGCTAGACCTACCACCTGGGTGGGGGAATGACAACAGCTTCTTAGTGTTAGGACCTTTGTCCTGTCTAGCATCGCCCCCTCTCACCCTTTCACTACTAGAGTCATGCCCTGGTGGGTGGAATCTTACTACTCTCCCTAGGTTCCAGATCTTCCCCTCTTTAGTTTTAACTGCATTCTTGAATAGTTTTGTGATTTTGGTAGGATTACTGTACCCTGACCAATTTGCTCTTCCAGTGGGGGTTCTGATCTTGATGCTGTTGCTTCAATACCTTGTCACTGTTGCTGCACGGAATGCAGTCTCTAATTTTCCTTTCAGTGGCAAGATCCATGTTTGGCCACCAATAGTTCTCCCTGAGTCTTTGTTTGGTTTTGGTGATACCCAGATGCCCTTTGTGGGCTATCTCAACCAGGTTGTCTCTCACCGACGCAGGCGGTACAAGTCTCGTCCCCCTGAACAGGCATTCATCTACCATGGACAGCTCATCTTTGACAGCCCAGTATGGCTGTAGGTTTTCTTCCCTGTTTATCTTCGTTCTTCCACTTGTCTTTTATTCTTTTGCACACCTCCTCCAGGATCTTGTCTTCTTCCAAAGCCTTCCTCCACGTCTCTTCACCCAACGCTCTCTGGATGGTGCAGACATTCTCCATCTGGAGTTCATCCTCTTCATCATCCACCTTCCTTTGCTTCTCCCTCGCCTCATTTTCGCTGACGAGTCTCGACAGACAGTCTGCTGCAAAATTTTGCGTTCCCAGGACGTATTTGACACCGAAAGTGTATTCTTGGAGGCTGACCACCCACCGCCTTATCCTGCTGGAGATGGCATCCAGACCTTTTTTGCTGAACACTTCCACCAACGGCTTGTGGTCAGTACGAAGTGTGAACTGAGTGCCCCACAGGAAGTCTCTGAATTTTCCCAACGCCCAGGATACTGCTAGGGCTTCTTTTTCTATTACCGAGTAGTTGTTCTCGGACTTCTGGAGTGACCTGGAGGCAAATGCTATGGTTTCTTCTCCGTCTTTGCCTACTTGGGAGAGGACTGCTCCCAGCCCCTTGGCACTAGCATCGGTGGTGACTACAGTCGCCCGGTTGGGCATGTATGACTTTAAACTGGGGGCCTCTGCAAGTGCCCTCCTCAAATCTTCGAACTCCCTCTGGCACTCCTGACTCCAGTTGAATTCAGCCTCTTTCTTTAACAGCAGTCTGATGGCGTAAGTCCTTCCTGCCAGGTTTCTTACGAATTTCCCGTAGAACTCCAACATTCCCATGAATTACTTGATTTCATCCTTGCTTGTGGGAGGTGCTAAATGTACGATGGTGTTTTGTAGTTCGGCCTTGGGGCATATTCCTTCTGCTGTCACCTTGTGCCCCAAGAAATCCAACTCTGCACAGCTAAACACGCACTTATCTCTTTTCACTGTAAGTCCTTGTGACTGGAACCTTCCTAGCACGCATCTCAGTCTCTCATCATGCTCTTTATGGCCCTTAGCAAATATGAGCACGTCATCCTGGTAACACATGACGCCTGGGATGCCTTTCAAGATGCTGCCCATGAGTCTCTGAAATACCGCGGCTGCCGAGACTAGCCCGAAGGGCATCCTTTTGAATTTGTACGCCCCCATCGGTGTCACAAAAGCTGTGAGTTCCTGTGACTCTTCATGTAATTTAATCTGGAAGTAGGCTGAGGCGAGATCGAGAGTGGAAAACACCTTTGCCCCCTCTAGCATGCTCATCATTTGGGTGATGTTCGGTAGAGGGTATCGGTCGACCACGACCTCCTTGTTCAACGCCCTCAGGTCGATGCAGAGCCGGACCGACCCATCCTTCTTCTTAGCGGCCACAATGGGAGCCAACCATTCTGTCGCTTCCACGGGTTCGATGACTCCAGCCTTGCACAATTTCTCTAGTTCGCATTTCACCTCTTCTTGGATGGCAATAGGGAGTTTTCTGACTTTAGCCACAACTGGCTTAGCGTTCTCTTTCAATTTTATCTTGTGGCAGTAGTTTTTCAAGCATCCTAGTTCTTCTCTGAACACTCCTTTGAACTCTGTCACTATGTCTGTCTTGTGTTCTTGTATTTCTTGTATCAGGATCTGGGGATTACTGTTGGTATTAAGATAGACCCCTAACTCCTTCTGTGCTTGCCACCCCAAGATGTTGTCCCCTACAGTGGACACATAAACCTTGGACACAGTCATCCTGTTACTGTATTCAATTTTACCTAAGAAATAGCCTTTCATAGAGATAGGGCGACCAGCATACCCCCCAGGCCTCAAATCCATTTTCCTCAAAATTATCTTTCCCTTGGACACCCGAGAGAATTCCTTTGCATTGATAATGGTTATCCTAGAACAGGAATCAAACAATGCTTCCAGACCAATTCCCCCTACTTTTATGGTGTCTTTTGGGCTGTTGACCTGACCTTCATCAACTTGCACCACTATTTCTTCGCACGTGGTGTCATTGAGGCTTTGGACCTGCAACTCTTTGACCTGCACCACATTTTCGTCGCACACTACATTCGTCCTGTCTCTACTCTGCCTGCTGACCCCTTGCCCACTCTTGCAGTATTGCTTGAAGTGACCCTTCTTACCGCACTTGTTACATGTAAATCTGAGGGCGGGGCACTCTTTATCGTTGGCTAGATGTCCCTGCTTGCCACACCTATAGCAGGTGCCCTTGAACGATCCCCCCATTTTGCTCTCCTTCTGTTCTCTGCTTGCTACCTTCTGCCCTTTGATCACAGACACTGCCTCACATTCGGTCACCACTCCACTGACATTTGTCTTGTCTTCGCTTCTCTTTTCCCCAGTGTCTTGCTTTATCTCTTTGACACACTGTAACATGTGCTCCACCTGTTTGGCTATGATAAGAACCTCCCTCAACGGCGGGTCATCCTTAAGCCATAACTCTTCTCGCACACGCTCCATCCTGCAAGCCAAAACAAATTGATCCCTAATTCTTTCCTCACTTGCCCCACCGAACTTGCAAGTAGCTGCTAGTTTCCTCAATTCAGAAACAAAATCTTCTATAGATTCTCCCTCCTTTTGTGCTCTTTTCCCAAAGTGGTACCTCTCCATAATTGTGCTTGTCTTGGGGAGGTAGTGCAAATCTAGTTTCTTAAGACTTACTTCAAACTCATTGAGACCCCTTGCTTCCTGTGTCCCTAAGTCTGGGAGGTGATCTAAAACCTCTTCTCCTTCCGCCCCTAGGTAATAAGCTAACAATGCTACCTTCCTTTCTAAGCCAAGGTTGGGCCCACATACAGTAGCGTAATTCAAGAACACCTTTTTCCATTTTTTCCATTGGATAGTGGGATCACCTGGGTTGGTCAAGAAAAAAGGTGGAGGGGTCACACTTTGCATGGTTATGTGTCACAGAGCGATATTGCAGATCTACACCCCAGGTGAGAATGTACACGTATTATTAAACACAATGTAACTGTAGTGCAGAGTACTATTTTCCTGCACCAAATGGAGTAAGCATGCATAAACTATATTCATGCACAATTCTACTTCTAACATTAGTTCGCAAATAACTCTCTAGTAGAAACAGTTGGGGGGTGCCACAGTTGAATAGGCTAAAGGCAAGTTAAATAACACATGAATTGCGCAGTTCACTTTCAGCCCGCAGTGGAAGTAATTCAGATAGTTTATAGTCTTAGCCTGCACGGCCCACACTTCATGGAGCAGAAAGTACTATGCTTAAAACTGAATGCAGGAGAATGCTGGCTCCACAAGCGTGAGGCCTCCCCCCTTCAAGGTGTCAACACTTCATTAATTGTGTGCTCTACAGCGCGTTTATTACTCCTTACTGCCAGCACAGTTCGTCATGAAACGCTTCCGTGGTGACAGAAGACCTCCTTCTTCACATGCCTCTAAAAGAGTTAAAGGTCAGCACACACTTTCTGCCGAGATCTGCTCAATTCTTTTTTTAAATACCGGCACTCTCCATGTTCCTTTGTGACAGTGCATGCATAACTCGGATATATCGACCGAGACTTGCTGGCAAAGTTATTCTGAAAATGCTCTCTGTGGTGACAGAAGAGCTGCCTTCGTCAAATACGCCTCACCACGTTACTTCAAAACAGCTGTGCCTCCTCATTTTTTCTCCGGTTACACGGCAATCGGCAATGACACGAGAATGGTTGATGATACGCACAATGTCCCACACAAGCAGGCGCTGTCTCCACGCTCGGATACCCGCTGGGAGAACCAATAAATTTCCAGTCAGCTTTCCCACTATCGCCACATCCCTTAACGCTCGGCTGCCAAAAGTACTTGAAGCCTATTAACAGTTCGTGGGACACACGCGCTTAAGCTTCAGCTGTTCAGATGCGC
Organism: Lissotriton vulgaris; assembly: GCF_964263255.1. Taxonomy (NCBI): domain Eukaryota; kingdom Metazoa; phylum Chordata; class Amphibia; order Caudata; family Salamandridae; genus Lissotriton; species Lissotriton vulgaris. The sequence goes on from NC_141689.1 coordinate 1,033,934,845, forward strand.
GTTAAAATCCTTCATCTTACTCTACGCCAATGTTCGCTTAAAAGGGTACCTTACTTTCAACATGTCAAGACTGATGTGGCTACCGTCCGAGCAGCAGTTGCTTTGTGCTCCACTTCCGAAGTTAAGGTATATATCCGACGCTGTCCGCTTCTACCGCATGGGAATTCACCTTGTTTCTTCCCGTCAGCTGTTCATTATATTTTCCTTCAGGCGTGTTGAGGTCGCTGGTGAGTTTATCCTCGTCGCCAGTGTAGTGACGGACAATGATGATAAGTGCAGCCACGTAGTTTAACCAAAGAGATTTATTTAAGTTAGGATGTATACTGCAACCTCAGCCACAGCCTCCGCTTGCCGACTTCCACACACTCTACCCCCGGCGCTCGCCTTGGAACGCTGGTCGCGGTGACATTCCATGTGATGTCACCGCGAGCAGCTCCATTACAAGCAGAGCCGCTGGGGGGCAATTTGGGTGGGAGATACCACAGCCATGCGGTCACCAGTGGGTAGTTAAAGTTAGGACCATGTTTCCATAGGAAGAGGGCTTTTTCACTTGCTTATATCGTTGGCACTGTTAACGAATCTTCATGAAATTTCCCCAAAAAGTGCCACCGTGAATATTGTTGTACAAGGTAAATTCCAGGGCAACCCGTAAAGTGGGAGCCGAGAAAAGGGGGGGTGTTCAAAAAAAGTACATTTCCTATGTTAATTCCCATAGGAACTTTAGTCGAAGCAGCAGCCCGAAGCACTGGACGGAATTACACCAAATTTGGCAGAAAGGAAGATTTGGTGATGCAGATCATGCTTTCAGTTATTTGGTGTAAATCCATTCAATAATGGTTGAGAAATTTAAGAAAATAAAGTAAGTGATATCTGTGGCCATGAAGACTTAGCGAATAATGAGAAGCTTGTGCAGGGAAATGTAGAGCTGTGATTGGCTGCCAATACTTCACCCAGAAAGTGTTGGCAGCCATATTTGGACTCGGCTTCAGCTGAGTCCCAAAAAACAAATGCAAAACAAATGGAAAGGGGGCAAGGTCCTAATAACTTAACCCCATAACCTTGGTCAGAGGGACCCAGGTAGGGCACAAAAGCATTTCTTTTTTTTTGTCATGAAATCCGCAATTTGTGTTACAAACATGTTTATTCTTTAACAAAGCAAATGAAAAAGCTATGCTAGCGCTGTGAAGCTTGGGTTTTCCCATTTCTCGACTGGTGATAACTTTATTATTGTGTTACTGTGTTGGGCGGGGTATGAACAAATGGAGGAACGAGGGCTTTTAAGAAACAGGTCCAGCATACATGCCCAGAAACATGTAGATCAAAAGTAGTATGCAGTTCCTAAGGAGGATGGGACAAGGTGGGGGGAGAGAGGGGAAGGTTGGTGATCCAGGTAAAAGAAGGACTAGAGGCGCTCGCACGCCCCTGAGAGGTGTCATGCTTCATCAAAGGGCAGCATCTCGTTGGGCTGGTGCTGCAATGGCCATTGGGCCCCACAAAGGGGCTCCTTGCCGGAGACTTCAGTACTGAAAGCCAGGAGGCCCTATGTGTGGATGAGGAGGGGCAAAGGGTGGTGAGTAGAGTGAAGGCATAGCCACTCAGTGGCAGAGACACTCTCTACTTTAAAAGTGAGCTGGGGCAGTATTTCAGTACAGAGCGCCATCTGCCGGCCATGGAGTGTATTGCAGCGGTCACCCCTGACATTCCACAGCCCGGCCTGCAGTTAGTTATTCACTAGCTGTGACCTCGAGGCTGCAGACCCGGGGTCTCCGGTTTGTTTACTCTCCAACATGTTCTCCTGAACGCCACAGATGTGAGAGGTAGGCCGACACGCCGCTTCCTATCAGAAACCTAGGCCTGTGACCAGAGGCAATCTGCTACCCAGAATATTTCTATTTAATGCACAATGCATCATAAAACAAATAAATCCCTAATCCTGACAGGAACAAAATAGTACAGCTCATAGCGCAAGCTGCTCCAATTTATGGCTAAATTAGAAAAAAAAGGTTTCCAACAATGCGCTAGTTTAGGAAGGGCAGGAAATGAATGATCAGCGAACCGGGGGCTGTCAGAGGTTCTCAAGCAGTGCACACCCTGGGAAGCAGTGGCACTGTATGTGGCCAGTCACAGACAATTGTTCCTGCCCTACCTACCACAGCTGTGTGATCCCGCGCAGAACAACGGCAATTATCCCGATGGTGGGTCAAAGTCACAGATAGCAGGGCAGTGAGACGCATTTATAGCAATCACCTGTCTTGACCCCCTTTTCATTAAAGTGAAGTTCAGGTGTGGGGGAGGTACCCAGATACTCAATAAAAATATAATATAACGACTCCGGCGAGGTTTCAAAAGTGAAGAAAAAATGACAAAATGTGTATTTATGTGTTGGTTTTGAAAACAGATAAATAAATGGCATTGTCATTTACATTGCCATTAGCTTAATCTCTCGCAAATGTGAGACCTATTGTACCTTACGGACGAGCTCAGCAGACAGCAATTACTACCACACACACACACCCAGAGCCACACACACACACCCCGAGCCACACACACACACACAGAGCCAGCCACACACACCCAGAGCCACACACACACACACACACACACACACATACACGTGTTACCATCCTTGTGGGGACTATGTGTGAATACCAGCCTTGTGGGGACTAACCTTTCCCAATGTTTTTACAACACACTAATAACAGAAAAATGTTAAGAAAAAATTCAGGATACAGGATCCTGCTTCAAATTTGCAAATATATTGTTATTTAATCGTGCGCACAGCACCATCCTTGTGGGGACTTGAACATGTGCTACCATCCTTGTGGGGACCTAGTCCGTAACACTAGTTGCGATTGAATACAGTCAAAGGCAGATGGCTAAATGTTTATTTTATCCAACAATATACACAAGCAACATTATATTCTATGCATATATGAATTGCTGCATATATACTAGGTGTATACATTTAAGACAGAGTATGTTAATGTGCCAAAAAATATCATATCATACTTAGAGAAAGAGTCTTAATGCTATATTTACCATATTTATTAGTGCATACAATCTTAGGAGATAAGGGAACTAACACAAAGAAATTAACATATGGAATTAAGGAATATGGTCAAGTGGAACCCAGGGCTCAATTAGCTGCTTACATTTTTGCCAAAATAGATGTTCAAGTCCCCACAGAGATAGTAGGTGAAGATCATTGTGTTTAAATCTCCATAGAAATAGTGTGTACATTCAAAGCTTAAATTCCATTATAAATAGTGTGAAGCTAATGATGTTCAAGTCCACACAGAGGTTGTGTGTAATTATAGGAATGCTCAAGACCCCGCAGTGATGGTGTGTTATTATAGTGTTGTTCAAGTCCCCACAACGATGGTGTGTTATCATAGTGATGTTCAAGTCCCCACAGAGATAGTGTGTTATTATAGTGTTGTTCAAGTCCCCACAATGATGGTGTGTTATCATAGAGATGTTCAAGTCCCCACAGAGATGGTGTGTTATTATAGTGATGCTCAAGTCCCCACAGAGATAGTGTGTTATTACAGTGTTGTTCAAGTCCCCACACAGATGGTGTGTTATCATAGAGATGTTCAAGTCCCCATAGAGATGGTGTGTTATTATAGTGATGCTCAAGTCCCCACAGAGATAGTGTTTTATTACAGTGTTGTTCAAGTCCCCACAGAGATAGTGTGTTATTACAGTGTTGTTCAAGTCCCCACACAGATGGTGTGTTATCATAGGTATGTTCAAGTCCCCATTGAGATGGTGTGTTATTATTATGATGTTTAAGTCCCCACAGAGATAGTGTGTAATTACAGTGTTGTTCAAGTCCCCACAGAGATAGTGCATGAAGGTGATTGTGTTTAAGTCCTCATTAAAATAGGGCCCGATTCACAAAGGTAAATTTAGACCAAGAGTCTAACTTTACTACTTTTCAATATTCACAAAGCCCCATACAGATGATGTTAAGCTGATCAAGTCGAAGCAAACACAAGGAGATGAAGGACGGAGTGCTGAAACTTTTTAGTCACTCACTCCAAGTCACGGATCTGGGTTGAATCCATCCTTGTTCGTTAGCTCACTTCACCACCCCAGTTCTGACCCAGCTATATGCAAATCAGTGTTGACCCTGTGCCTCATTGGGAACAGTCAAACCCAAACTGCCAAGCCAGGTCTTCCCGAGACTGGAAATAAGCATCCTGCGACCAGTTTCAGGGTAACACCCCTCATCAACCAGGCTAGCTTGAATCCAGTGGCAAAGTGAGCAAGGGACCCACATCTGGGCCTACCCTGCTAACTTAGGACAAACAAATCAAACACAAGGAGATTATGGACGGAGTGCTGAAATGTTTCAGTCACTCACCCCCAGTCACAGATCTGGGTTGAATCCATAATCGTTCTTTAGCTCACTTTGTCACCCCAGTTCATACCCAGCTATATGCAAATCAGTCTTAACCCTGTGCCTCCTGGCCCCCCTAGTGCTTCAAGTGAAAACAGAGCTTGTGTTTAGTTACAGGAATGCTCACGTCCCCACAGAGATGATATGTTTTTATAGTGATGTTCAAGTTCACACAAAGATAGTGTTTTATTATAGTTTTTTTCAAGCTGTCACAAAGATAGTGTGTTATTATAGCGATGTTTAAGTCCCCACAGATATAGTTCATGAAGATGATTGTGTTTAAGTCCTCATTAAAATAGGGCCCAATTCACAATGGTAAACTTAGACAAAAAATACAACTTTTCTACTTTTCAGTTTCAACAATGTAAACTTAGACCAAAAGTCTAACTTTACTACTTATTAGTATTCACAAAGCCCCATACAGGGAATGCGAAGCTGATGATGATCAAGCCAAAACAGAGCTTGTGTGTAAATACAGGAACGCTCAAGTCCCCGCAGAGATGGTTTGTGACTATAGTATTACCATGGTTGTTGAAGAGAATGTGTGATTATAGACATGCCCAGATCCCCACAGGCATAGTGTGTGATTATAGACATGCTCAGGTCCCCACAGATATAGTGTGTGATTACAGACATCCCCAGGTCCCCACAAAAATAGTGTGTGATTATAGAGATGTTGAGGTCCCCACAGAGATAGTGTGTTATTATAGACATTCCCAGGTCCCCACAGAGATAGTGTGTGATTATAGAGATGGCGAGTTCCCCACAGAGATAGTTTGTTATTATAGACATGCCCAGGTCTCCACGGACATAGTGTGTTATTATAGACATTCCCAGGTCCCCAAAGAGATAGTGTGTGATTATAGAGATGGCGAGTTCCCCACAGAGATAGTGTGTTATTATAGACATGCCCAGGTCTCCATGGACATAGTGTGTTATTATAGACATTCCCAGGTCCCCACAGAGATAGTGTGTGTTTATAGAGATGTTGAGGTCCCCACAGAGATGGTGTGTGACTATAGTATTACTACAGTTGCCAAAGAGAATGTGTGTGATTACAGACATGCCCAGGTCCCCACAGAGATAGCGTGTGAATAATAGGATGCATAGAGATAGCACACAGTTATAGTGAGTGATTATAGTCATGTACAAGTCCTCACAGAGATATTATGCGATTATAGTGATGTTTAAGTACCCACAGTGATAATGTGTGATTACAGTCATATTCAAGTCTCCATCGTGATGTTTGCAATGATAGGTATGTTGAAGAACCCATACAGATTGTATTAGTCTGATGGCTTATTAAATTAAGTAAACCACTTGAGGAAAATATGTTTGACCACTCTCTCATATGTCTGAATTCTGGTGCGACCACTCAGCCTTTATTCCTTCCAAGGTCTATACAATAAGTATTATTTACTTGGATAACTAAAAACATATGGTATTCAGCACCAAGTACTCTCAGGTGTGAATGTGCACTTTATATATGCTCATGAGATGATATGATGTGATAACAGTGGGACTCAAGCCACCACTAGAGATAGACAGTAATTATCCCATATCTAAGAATCCCACTTCAAATGCAGCATTAACTGATTTAAACTGTATTCATCCAGGAAGGTTTACACTTCCTTAAAAATCCAAGTATCTCATTTTCTTTTCTAGCACCCATCTTATCTACTCTAGTCTCCGTTAAGAAGATAAAACTGTATTTCTGATTGCAATAAACTCCCCATACTGATTTGTTCTGATACTTTAGGATGATTACAATAGATAAATTGATTTAAGAACTGTCACATCTTTATAATGTTTGTCATTATATTTAAAGAATGAAATGGTCCTCTCCTCACAAAGCTCTTCTTTCTCTCAAAGTATTCATTACACCTTCTCTTGGGGCTCTTTCTAGGCTCCCTCTCTATAAAAATCTGTATAAACGTATGTCCTCCGGAATGCTGCCTTTGAATTAAATTGGATAATTCCAGAGATTTGAGTGCTGGTCCATTCTTCATGTGAGAAGTGAAAATGTTCGATTGTTTGTGGTGTGATGTGGCATGGCCTCAAACACGTACCCTGTTGACGCACTGAGAGAGAGACGCTGTCTTTTCTCCTGCCGAGAAATCCAGCTCCAGTGTTTCCCGGCTACCCTCGCGGGTTCCTGGGAGATAGAGTCCTGAGGGAGAGATACAAGACCTCCCACATTCTAAACAAGGTACAGAGCTGATTAGACCCTTTGAGAACTCTTGGTTTAGATTCTTGGCAGAAACTATTTTAACTTAAAGCTGCTCCTCCCATACTTCTTCCCACATACTAGGCTTAGGTTAGGTACATTGGGGTAGGCGTATCTTAGAAGCACCAGTTGAGTACTTTTAGTCATTATTTATCATTGTATGTATTTTATCCGTTTTAAGTAACGTATGACTAAGAAACCATACCATGCGTTTACAGTATCATTTCATAATACTCTTTTTACTGTACGCACTCTATTTTATGACAAGTATTGCAATCGTAGCAATTAACTTCTCTTGCATGAGAAAGAAGACTGTTCAATAAATAACATATTTGATCGAAAATGCCCGTCTCCCTGTTTCTCTGCACTTCTGGTGAAACTAAGCATACACGAGTGACTAAGTAAAATAGCTATCTATTGTTTCCATGACTCTGGACATTACCTCCACATTCTAGGAGAAGCAAAGTTGTCATGTTTATGCGGTTGTCAGAAACGAATCCCTTGACTATTCAGGAAGGTTAACCCCTTCTTGTACATTCGAGAAAGTTTCTAGTGACCTCTGAGCTAGCTGGCATTCATAATTAAGTCTAACATATTCAATAGAGACCTAGTTGACCTCAGTCCTATGTCTATACTATCGTTTATGTTATTCCAATGCGCAGAGCCTATCGGGAATATAGAAACTACACTACACCTCAGCCAGTGTATTGCCTTATTATGGACAGACTCGCTGCCTTCGTAGCCCCCCACTGTGTTCAGTCTGGGAACCTTAGTCATATATATGGCAGCCCTGCTATTGTAGTGATGGGATGGGCCACCTTGAGAATCGAGGACTAGAGGTGACCCACTCGCGACTCTGTTAGGGAGTACCAGAGGGAAGTTCCTAGCCAATGTTGGGGACTGTTCCTGGGGACGTCTTGGAGGTGCCCTGGGCCTTACAGAGTCAGAATATAATCTACCAGAAGGGAGTGTAGTCTTTATCGCTACGGGGTCCCGTAAGGAATGGTCTAGTGTGGGAGGGGGGGTAGGGAAAGTGCCCCTCTGTGGAATAGGGCTGGTCTTTTAGCTATGTTGCTTGTTCGCCTGGGCAGAGCTTTATTAATTGTCCCTCGATTGAGGGATTCGATATTAGTAGGAGAAGTAGTGGTCCCTCCTCTCAGTAGGCCCTCCACCTTATTACCCAGGGATTCTACTAACTTTTCCAACTCTGTAATTCTTACCAATAAAGCAGGCATGGAGAGCTTGCACGAATTACAGCTAACCTGAGTCTCCACTAGATGTCTATTAGGCACAACAGGGCACCCCGATGCAGATGTAACAGCCTCATCAGGTTCCACATTCAGGGGTGCAAACCTATTTGAACACGGTACCATGGGTGGCAAAGCATGACCCCCTTCCAGCCCCCCGTAGATTCCTCGACTAGAGTCTTATTAATAGCGGGGAATAAATCAGGGCCTTCTTCCTTCGTGATGCTGGTTGGCTTCCCCATGGTCACTTCGCGCTTGTGGGATTTTTGATTAGCAAACATAGAGGGGGTGGATTTCCCTTGAGCCAGTGGAGGAGTCTCAATGACTTCCAGCTGTGGACTGTTGTCAGCTGTGGGGCTATCATTGCGTAAGACTGCTTCGCAGTCATTTACTATTTCCTCGATTCTTGTTAGCAAGCAGTTCATTGATGAGTGGGGCACTTTTTTGGCTTTTTTTCCTTTCTTAGAAGCCAAAATTCCACCGCCTTCCAAAGTTTTCCTTTTCCCCATCATAGCCAAAAATTGGAGCAACACAAATGCAATATAATGAGAAAAAATGGAAGCAAACAGAATAGTTACTCCTGCAAATAGGGAGAGAGCAGCCACACCACTCAGGTGCGGGCAATGGTCTATTACGCTGCCCCTCTACCAGTGGACATATAAGTACAGTACCTTATGAGTTCGTAAGCCAGATGTAAAGGGGGTGGCCCAGCCCGGCCACAGACGGTCCCGCCCTTGTCCCGGGCTTGACCCGGCGCACGCCCGCACGCGTCCCACGGGACGGGGAGCGTCAGCTGGTATTATCCCCCCTGGTGTCAAGGGGGAGGGGCTGCTGCCGGTCTCCTTGGGCTTGTAGGCTGTGTAGTCCTGCCCTCGCCGGTATCGCCGGTATTCCGAAGCGTCTCTCGCAATGCGGGAGGCGCAAGGCGTGGAAATAGCCCCCGGTGTCAAGGCGGAGGGGCTGCTGCCGGTCTCCTTGGGATTTTGGGCTGTGTAGTCCTGCCCTCGCCGGTATCACCGGTATTCCGAAGCGTCTCCCGCGAAGCGGGAGGCGCAAGGCGTGGAAATAGTCCCCGGTGTCAAGGGGGAGGGGCTGCTGCTGCTGCCGGTCTCCTTGGGATTGTGGGCTGTGTAGTCCTGCCCTCGCCGGTATTCCGAAGCGTCTCCCGCGAAGCGGGAGGTGCAAGCCATAAGAATAGCCCTGGTGTCAAAGGGGAGGGGCTGCTGCCGGTCTCCTTGGGATTGTGGGCTGTGTAGTCCTGCCCTCGCCGGTATCGCCGGTATTCCGAAGCGTCTCCCATCAGTCATCCTATCAGCGAGTGTATATTATATTTATTATTTTTATATGTTTCATTCATTTTGATTTTATTATTGTTTTATTTATATTTTAATTTATCATCTTTGTTTGTGGTTTTAACAGTAGAAGCAAGAGAAGTGAATTTTACGTATGTTTATTTAAACATTTAGTTTAATTATATGTTTATTTTGTATATTTATAACAAACAGTGCATTTTATTTAAATGTATACAATATATATTTTCAATGGTTAATCATTTTATGTTTTTAGGTATTTGAATGACTGCATTGGAATGGTATATGTAACTTTCTGAAGTCCAACACTTTCCCTACTGTTGCTTAAATTGGAGTGGGAAAAGTTAATCTAGTCCATCCAAATCCTATGCTTTCCTTATTATTGTGTAATTGGGTTGGGGGTAGTTAATATAACCATTACAAAGTCCAACACTGTCCCTACTGTTGCTTAGGATGGAGTGAGAATAGTAAATATAACCCCTTTGATGTCCAATACTTTTACTTTTGTTTTGTATATATTGGGTTGGGAATTGCAAATCTAATCCCTCTGAAGTCTAACACTTTCCCAGCTGTTGCTTTCATTGCAGTGGGAATAGTAAATCTAACCTCTCCGAAATTCAGCACTTTCTCTGCTTTTGCTTAGGGTGGAATGGGAATAGTAAACTTGACACCTCAGAGGTTCTTCACCTTCCCTACTGTTGTTTTGACTGGATTGCAAATGACCATGTCCAACACTTTCCCTATTGTTACTTAGATTGGAGTGGAAGTAGCAAACTCTGACCTTCTAGTGGACTTGCTCCCTTCATAGCATAGCTCCGCCTGGTAGCTACTGCTGCCTCTGTTACTGCTGCTGCCACTTGGTCGAGGCCCACCTCCACCCACAGGCCCCTGCCTGCACCTCATATCTGGTGGTCTAGTGGCAGAGCGTCACTGCTCTGCTGCTGGGCTGTCCCTCTGTCTCTCTTTTCTGATTCCTGCCTTTATTCAGCTTTTTCTTTTTTCACATTTTTCTTTCCTTTGTTTGCCGTCCTGGTTCCTGTTGCTGTGATCTCCATGGCTCGACCCCTCCAGTGACCCTTCCCGCTCCCGCATTTCATGACTCCCAGCTGTCCAGCCCCCAGCACAACTTAATGGAAGCCGCTGCGCAGCTGCACCGCTGGACCACCAAAGGCAGGCCTGTCTGCATCCATCCGTGCCTGGACCATGCCCTGCACCAGGAACTCCGTTCTCTGACCTTCCACGGCTATAACCCCAGCACCCTCCTCGCCCACAACTCAGGACGCCATATTGCCTGCCACCTTGCGTCACCGAAGACGACCAAAGGACCCTTCTCCTGCAAGAATTGGCACCACATCCTCACCCATTCCAGCATGCCAGATCCTCTCGCCGCCCAACCAACCAACAGCACACTTGCCCGACTCAACTGCATCCACTTCAATGTGCAATCCCTCTACAAACAAGCCAAAGAAATCTGGGACCTCCTCGACTTTGCCTATCCCGACATTACCTCCTTCATGGACACCTTGATCAACCCCTGATCCAGACTGGCCATCGCCATCACCATCTCCGATGGCTGCAAAATCACACGCAAGGACTGCACCAACTGACTAGGAGGAGGCATCACCATAATCCACAAGAACACCCTCCGATTGACCATGCACTCAAACGACCCAATAACAACCATCTTGAACCTGAACCTGGACCTAGCCTGAGCAAGTCATGACCCTCAGAGTGGTTCTCCTCCAGTCCTGAATCTTGAGAAGTGGCGGTGAAGGTGAGCAGATGCATCAAACCTAAAAAAAAAAATCTAAAAATACTGTGCATAAAAGTGTGCTGGGGACTAAGAGAAGACCAACGTGCATTTCCCACTGATTTGCCCATGGCGCATTTCCAATAGTCAGCTTGACTTTGAGGTAGCTCCCTTACATTCTTCCCCACTGCTGCAAAACCTATTCAGTTGTCACTCTCTGGAAGGGTATCCAACCTCCTGGAGCCCTGTTGTGACACAGCTGCAGCCTCATCTGTTGTAGATTTTTGACTTCCAAAAAAGAGACAAAGGCCCAGATTTGCCAAAGAACTGCTTGCCCTATCGTCTATTTGGGAGCCAATAAAGCCACAACCTGCCTGCTACAATTATTTCACAATGTAGCTGTAAGGTTGTTTTATCAACTTCCAAATACTTCCTCGGTCGCCAAGCTTCTTTGCGAGCTTCATTGGTTGACAATTCCTAACTGTATCATGTCCAAAGCCTTATGCTACATGCTCAAGGCTAAAGCAGGAACTGGATCAAGATTATTATTAAGACTTGATGTTACTTTATCGTCCTTCTCGACCCTTGCGATCTGTGAATCGCTCAATATTCAGTGTGCCTAGGTTCCGCTTGACTCATATGACAGGTCATTCCTTTTCATATTTGGGCCCGAAACTCTGGAATTCTCTCCCATCGTCATTGAGAAGGTTTGAAGACTTAGCTCTTTTAATTCAGGAATCTCTCCTCTCCCTTCTTTGCGCCGGGAAACTCCTTGGAGTAGCTGTTCGCATTACAATATCAAATAATAATAATTAGCCGTAACCGATAGACACACAAATTATAATATAGTTAGGACTAAAACATATAAGCAACAACACAGCAGTAGCCTAGTTGGAGGTACAACAAGGTGATATATGCATGTACACTAAAAAAAGGGGGTAATCAGAGTAGGCCTAGTAATCAATTTGGCAAAATTTGGAAGAAAGAGATCCTGTCATATGTGTAAAATTATACAGTATGGGATAGTCACAAGATTTGGTGTTCACAGAAATATGCAGGTTTTCAGGAAAATTATGCGTAAATGTAAATGTAAATGTATTTGAGCTTATATAGCGCACAGCTACCCACAAAGGGTTTCCCGGCGCTTGCTTAGGGAACCCGTCCTGGTATTCCCCTGTGAGATAACCCCGGCAGGGTATCCACAAGGTGAAAGCCAGGCATCCCGCCGCGAGGGGCCGTTGTGGAGATTAAGCAAGCTATTGCCCAGAGTCGCAGAGTGTGAACCCGTGAGTTGAGAAGGCACCGGAGCGAGAATTATCAAGTCCGTGGAATTTTTGAGCCCAAGACCCGCCGAGGCGGGGAATTGAACCCTGGTCCAGGGCCGATCTCAGCTTCCAGGTCTGCCGCCTCTAACCCCTGAGCCACACTGCGCAATTAATCAAAATGAGAATCCATCATTGAGTGCGACATTGGAGCACAAAATATGTGTTGTGGTAAAAACATAGCATGAAAAAACAGGCAGCGCAAGCAACAGTCGTTCATGTTCAGACCATTCGCATTATTCTCATGTACTTGCAGATAAATGTTTCTGCAAATGACACAATAGTATGTGAAGTGGTGCAATTTTGGAAAAGTTGCTTAGCAAGTGTAGAGCAAAGTAAAAAAAATGATGTGGCTTTTGCTGCTCTATTTACATTTCTGGTGGTCTAAAAATGATGGTAAACCGTGACAATGGGAGTTGGTGATATGAGAAGTAGCAATGCACCTTTTTTTAAAGGCAGGGACACAGCCTAGTACTGTACGATTATACATCATCTGACTTGGGTAAGAACACCATGATGTGGAAAGATTGATGCTCTGAAAGACTTTTATCTAAAAGAAGTGCTGCTCGTGATAATCTTATAAAGAGTATGCTATGAGAAAAAGAAGGCAATTGCACTATAAAGGACCTGCTTCTAAATATAAAAAAACACACACAATATTGGCATGCAGTCAACATTTGTACCTAAATGTAAATAGAAGTTAAAGCTCCAGGCTTTCTTACTGTTTCTGGAAAAAAGGTTATGACATCAAATAGCAATATAAATGAGTTTTTAGGTGATATGGGCTCTTTTAGGGTTTAAGGTGCATACAAGTTTTTGGGTGGCAAGGGAATTTCTAGGGTTTCGGGTGGGTATGGGTTTTTGGGTGGGACGGTATTTTTTAGGGTTTAGGGTGGGTATGGGTTTTTGGGTGGGAACTGATTTTTTTAGGTTTAGGGCGGCTATGGGTATTTGGGTGTAAAGGGATTTTTTAAGATTTAGGGTGGGTATAGGTATTGGTGGTAAGAGCTATTTTAGGGTTTAGAATGGGTATGATTTTTGGATGGCAAGCGAATTTTTAGGGTTTAGAGTCGGTGTAGATTTTTGGGTGGTAAGGGATTTTTTAGGGTTTAGGGCGGGTATGGGTTTTATGGGTGGCAAGGACATTTTTATCATTTCAGATCGGTGTGGGATTTTCGGTGGCAATGGATTTTGTAGGATTTACGGTGGGCATGGGTTTTTGGGTGGGAAGGGAATTTGGGTGGTTTTGGGAGGGGTGTAGGTTTTTGTGGGCCAGAAACATTTTATGGTTTAGGGAGGGTATGGATTTTTGGGTGATAATGATTTTATTAGGGTTCAGCATTTGTATGGGTTTTTGGGTGGAAAGGGATTTTTGTTTAGGTTTTAGCATTTGTATTTGTCTTTTGGGTGGCAAGAGAATGTTAAGGGTTTCGGGTGGGTATGGGTTTTTGTGTAGAAAGGGATTTTTTAGGGTTTTGGGAGGGTATGGGTTTTTGAGTGGCAAAGGAACTCTAAGGGATTTGAGTGGCAATGTTTTTTTGTGGTATGGCAATTTTTAAGGTTTAGGGGATGATAGGTTTTTGGGTGGTAAGGGTTTTCTTAGGGTTTAGGGTGTGTATGGGTACTTTTGTGATATGGGATTTTTTAGGGTTTAGGGTGGACCCAGGTTTTGGGTGGCAATGGAACATTTAGAGGTTAGAATGGGTATGGTTTTTGGGTGGTAATTAATCTAGTACAGTTTAGTGTTTGTATGGGTTTTTGGGTGGCAAGAATTTGCTTTAGGGTGGGTATGGGTTTTTGAGGGGCAATGTAATTTTTAGGGTTTCGGTGAGTATGGGTTTTTGAATGGTAAGGGATATTTGAGGTTTTAGGGTGGGTATGAGTTTTTAGGTGCCAATTGAATTTTTACAGTTTAGGATGGGTGTTGGTGTTTGAGTGTTAAGTGATTTGGTAGGGTTTAGGATAGGTATGGGTTTTTTGGGTGGCAGGGGTATTTTTATCATTTAGGATGTGTGTGGGATTTGTGGTCACAAGGAATTTTGTAGGTTTTATTGTGTGTATTGGGTTTTGGGTGGCAAGATAATTTTTAAGGTTTAGGGTGGGTGTGGGTTTTTGAGGGGCAAGGAAAATGTTATGGTTTGGGTGTGTATGGCTTTTACGTTGATAAAGAATTTTTAGGGTGGTTATGGGTTTTTGGTTGTGAGCTTTGTCTTTAGGGTTTAGGGTGGGTGTAGGTTTTAAGATGATAAGGGCTCTTTTATGTTTTAGGGTGGGTATGGGTTTTTGGGGATCACAGTAATTTGTAGGGTCTCTGGTGATTATAGATTTTTAAATGATAAGGGCTCTTTTAGGGTTTAGTTTGGGTTTGGGTTTCTGGGCGGCACAGGAGTTTTTAGGGTCAAGGGTGGGCATGGGTGTTTGGGTGGCAAGGGAATTTTTAGGGTTTAGGGTTGGTATGGGTTTTTAGGGTGGTAAAGGATTTTTCAGGTTTTAAGGTAGGTATGGATTTTAGGTGATATGGGCTTTTTTAGGTTTTAGGGTGTGTATGGGTTTTTGGGTGGCAAGGGAATTTCAAGGGTTTGGGGTGGGATGGGTTTTATGGGAGGTAAGGGAAGATCTAGCGTTTAGGGTGGGTGTAGGTTTTTTGGTGGCTGGAGATTTTGTAAGGTTTACTGAGTGTATGGGTTTTTGGGTGGCAAGGGATTTTTTTATGTTTTAGATTGGGTACGAGTTTTTAGGTGATAGGGCCATTTTTAGGTTTTAGGGTGCATATGGGTTTTTGTGTGGTAGGGATTTTTTTAGGTTTAGGGTGGGCATGGTTTATCGGTGACAAGGAAACCTTTAGGGTTTAGGGTGGGTATTGGTATTTGGGTGGTAATTAATTTTTTTGGGTTTAGCATTTGTATGTGTTTAAGGGTGGCAAATGATTGTATGGGGATTAGGGTGGGTCTAGTATTTTGGTTGGGGTGGGACTGTTTTTTTGGGTGGCTATGGAATTTCTTTAATTCAGGGTGGGTATGGGTATTTGGGTGGTGAGGGATGTTTTAGGGTTTAGCATTTATATTGGTTTTTGGATGGCAGGGATTTTTAGGGTTTAGGGTGTCTATGTGGGTTTGGTTGGCACTGGAATTTTAGGGTTTAGAGTGGGTCTGTGTTTTTATGTGGTAAGGGATTTCTTAGGGTTTAGGGTGGGTATGGGTTTTTGAGTGGTAATAGATGTTTTAGGGTAGGTATGTGTTTTGGGTGGCAAGGGCATTTTTAGGGTTTATGGTGGATATGGGTGTTTAGGAGGCAAGTGAATTTTTAGGGTTTATAGTGGGTATATTTTTTGGGGTGGTAATGGCTCTATCAGGGTTAAGAATGAGTGTGGGTTTTTGGGTGGCAAGATAATTTTTAGGGTTTATGATGGGTGTGGATTTTTGGGGGGGCAAGGGAAATTTAATGGTTTCGGATGGGTTCGTGTTTTTTGGTGGTAAGGTATTTTTTGAGTTTCAGTTGGCTATAGGTTTTTGGGTGGCTGAGTTTTTATGGGGTTAGTGTTGGTATGGGTTTTTGGGTGGCAAGGGATTTTTTATTTTAGTGTGGCAAGGGAATTATTAGGGTTTTGGGTGGTTATGGGTCTTTGGGCGGCAAGGGATTTGTTAGGGTTTAGGGTGACAATGGAATTTTTAGAGTTTAGGGTGGGTATGGGTTTCTGATTAGCATGGGAATTTTGAGGGTTTTGGGCGGGTGTGTTTTGGGTGACGAGAATTTTGAAGGTTTAGGGTGGGTGTTGATTTTTTGGAGGGCAAGGGAAATGTTATGGTTTTGGGTAAGTATCAGTTTTAGATGACAAGGGAATTTTCTGGGTTAAGGGTCGGTTTGTGTTTTTGAGTGTTGAGGTATTTTTGGGTTTAGGTGGGGATAGGTTTTTGTGTGGAAATTGAGTTTTTCAGGTTTTTGGGTGGTTATGGGTTAGGAGGCCTTTTTAGGGTATAAGGTGGGTTTGGATTTTTGGCTGGCCTGTGAATTTTTATTGTTTAGCGTGGGTATTGGTTTTTGGCTGGCGAGGGGTTTCTTTTAAGTTTAGGGTGGGTATGGATTTTGGGTGGTAAGGGATTTGTTTAGGGTTCGAGTGGCAAAGGAATTTTTAGGGTTTAGCATGGATATGGGGTTTTGGGTGGCAAAAGAATTTTTAGGTTTTAGAGTGAGTATTGTTTTTTGATTGGCAAGGGAATGATTCAGAGTTAGGGTGGGTATGGTATATTGGATGGCAACAGAATTTTTAGAGTCTTTGGCGCAGGTTGAAGACTCTTCACAAAATGTTCCCAAAAAAGTGTGCCGGTGATTCTAGCTGTGCATGGAAAGCCTCGGGGGCATATAAAAAGGCAGAGGTCAAAAAACTGCATTTCCAATGTTAATTACCTAAAGTCTTTAGACATTCCTGCAGCCCAAACTGCCAGACAGTATCATAAAAAAATGGGAGAAAAGTAGATTCTGTTCTGGAGATTACGCCTGTTAATAACTACTGAATGATTTACACCAAATAATGGGATATTATAGGAAACCAAATTTGTATATCTCGGCATATGTGGTACTTTTGTAGTGTCTTTGTATTTATGTGTAAAACTCATAAACTTTTAGAAAACACTATCACTGAATGATGTCATCAGTGATGCCATTGAAGACGTCAACAGTGGTGTCATGAGTAATGTCACTGACCATGTCATAAGTGATCTAATATGTGAGGTCATAAGCAGTGCATTGTGGGGGCATAAGTTATAGTTTGCTCAGGTAATACTAACTGCTGAATTTCACTGGTTTTGTATGAGTTTCTATAACGTTCTTGGAACCTTTGGCTTTTTCAGCGAATTTCAAAGGTTTTTTTTTAATTCTGTTACCTGTGTATAATGACCCAGTAACCTTTTTTTTTTCAGTGAATTTCTATGATTTTGATTTTTACCATTAAGTAAGATGCCCATCACAATGCACAGTGGGGGGGTTAAACACAGAGTCCAGCCTGGAATTGTGCTGACCCTACCCAAGCTTGCTGCTCCTGCCCACCCCCTCCTTGCCATCCATTGTCCATGACCCCGCTTCCTCATTACAGCCATTTGTGGCTATAGTTCTGCCACTGCCCTTCCTGCTCCATCACCCTCCTCCCTACCCTCTTTTGTCTGAGCCCATGAACAAGCCCCCTATCTCCTGCCCTGCATGGTGTGATGTGCTGCCACTGCCCTCTATCAAGCTTGATGTCCCTGCACACTCATCCTGCATTTCGTGGCCCAATTCTATGCCTCATCATTCCCTTCCTGCTTAGCCTCTGTGCTTAGCTTGCTGCCTTTACTCTCTTTCCACTTGCCCCCGATGTCTGTGTGTAAGTCCCCACAGAGATAGTGTGTGATTACAGTAATGCTCAATTCCCCACCGAGACAGTGTGTCATTACCAACTGCCCACAGAGATAGTGTATATTATAGTGAATCCCAGGTCCCTACACTAATAGTGTGTGATCATAGTGATGCCCAGCCCCCCTCAGAGATAGTGTGTGATGATAATTATCTTGAAATCCAATCAGATAGTGGGTGATTACAATCATGCCCAGGTCCCAGGTCCCACTAGAATTAGTGTGTGATTACACTGATGCCCAGGTCCCTACACAAATAATGTGTAATCATAGTGATGCCCAGATCCCCACAGAGATTGTGTTATTCTTGTTCATGTCCGCTCAACGATAGTGTGTGATGATATTCATAATGAAATCCTTTGGCTCGTAAATAATGGTAGGCATAACCATGGCCAAATATGCGTTCCTTAAGGCCAATAATGAATACTTCCCAAGTCATAATTGAAGGGAAACTCCCATGATAGGACATTAAATGAACACCTTTTCAAATAAACATTAGGCCCTAAATGGAATTTTGCTCAAACATTATCCCCAAATAGCTTTACGGCCGGTTCTGAATGTGTTGGAGCCTTAAAACCAAGGGGCATATCTTCAAGGCGGCGCTATGAAATCATCGCCGCTTTTGCATCCATTTTCGGGTGAAAAGCGGTGATAATTTCATTGCTGGATTCCTATCGCATTGGAGATATGCGTTGCTCATAGCACGCTATTTCCGAGATAGGAACCATCGTTAGCCGGCGATATTTATCCTAGCGCTAAGTGCGCTTAGCGATAATTATCACCTGGCCTTGCTGATATGCCCCCAACTTACTTTAGTAGAACTATGGACAAAGTTCAAGGTCTTTTTTTTATCAAAACTGTACTTAATGTAATTTATCTCAGCAAGGGGCATATCAGCAAGGCCAGACGATAATTATCGATAAGTGCATTTAGCGCTAGGATAATTATCGCCGGCTAACGCTGATTTGTATTGCGGAGATAGAGCGATATCAGCAAAGCATATCTCTATTGCGATTATTGCTGGAAATCCAGCGATAATCACACTGCGATCAGCGATACCCTGCTGATAAGGCAGGGTGTTCTTAGTCATGTAATCCACCTTCCATTGGATTACATGGCTAAGTCAGATTACAAGCAGGCGTAAGAAAAGTAGCGATCACCCTGGTTAGCGCTACTTTTCCTATCGCTCTGCCTGTTAGCGTGCATCTTGATAATTGGAGAAATGTCGGTTAGCGACATTTCTCCAGTTATTTTGGAGAGGAACGCCCACTTTGCATCTCATTAGAGATACAAAGCTGGGCGTTGTTGTAACTGGCGCTACATCTGCAAAACATGCGATAGTGTCTTTGCTGATAAGGCGATGAAATTATCGCTGCTTTTCGCCCGAAAACCGATGCAAATGCGGCGATAATTTCATACCGCCACCTTGAAGATATGCCCAGAAGTTCATGCCCCTTTGCAGACTACTCTAGCAAATCATCAGCATGATATATTCTCACTGCCCATTTTTGCAGGTACTTTTGAACAACCAGCCTTATTAGTGTGGTTATTTATATATACATCTTAATAAGAAAGCATTCAGCACACAGCCCTGGCTATATGTGTAGGTCTATAGTAATCTCTCACCTGGGTCGGACTGGCCTATAGTGCAATCAAGCAGTGCCTGATGGGCTGGTCTGGGAGGTTAGTGTATGTGGCTGATTTATGGTCAGCTGTGGGACGGGTTTTTGCTCTTGTTTTTCACATGAATTTAAAGGTTACCAATGCCGTACCATAGAAGTCATATAAATCATGGATATCTGAGAACAATAGTCAGATGGCTGGGCCATAATTTTACATTGTACCCGGAATTGTGTTGCATACAATATGAATATATGCTGAACACAACACTTAAGTCATTTAAGTGCAGAAAACTAACGGTTTCAGAAATATAACACCATTTAAAAGATATGCCCTGTTTGATATATTTATATATTTGATTTGTGTTCTTTTTATGCCTTTTAGAATTCCAACACTTGATTAGAAATCCTACTGAAAATCTTGCAATAAAGTTTCCTCCAAGTTAAAATATTTGTATTTCTAAACACTATCCCAAGTTACATATGCAACCAGGTGCAAGGTGCCCTCAAATGTAACTGCATGTAGTCGTCTCGTTACAGGTTTCTTATAGGGAGCCTCTAGAGTGCATTATAGACAAGGCCACAGTAATAATGCACACTTGGAGACCAAATTGTGGTGCAGGGTTGACTAATTGATGTGGCAAGAAAAAGGTAAATCATGTGGATTTGTACGACATTTTTTAAAAGTATTCATTATTTTCTCAATTTTACACGTTAATACTGACTGGGCAGTGGTTTAGTTTCCTTAGCACCAGTTTAAGACAAACACAGCATTTAACAACATAAAGGTGCCCACTCAACCTTTGTGAAGGGCCTTCCACTGCGTAGCAACATGCACCACAGTTTTTAGTAAGTTTTAATTTGTTTGAGATAGAAACCATTTTTTTTGGGGGGGGGGTCAACATCTGAAGATTATGCAGCAATTGGTCAATTATGTGGCAAATACGGCAAATTCGTAAATATATTAAAAACGCTGCGGCCACAAAATGGCATTATTGCAGTTGCTCTGATTGCTCAGGTAGTGACTTCATTGCAGAACAGCATAAGAACTGGAAAGCCCAGTGCACTGAAAGTGTTTTACTGTAAGTTCGTGGAGCGCTGATGTACGGGGATCTTTAATGAAAAATAAAAGCATTTAATTGGAAAGGTCCCTCTCCGAAAACACGAACACTGGTATGCTATCGGCACTTCTGCCTGAACAAACATTTTGGCCACAGTTACTGATAGGCACTGCCAGTTGCTTCAGGAAAAAAATGTCTCCTCTTTCTATTGCGATGTGATTCTTTTGTAGGACAGCTGCTAGCAAAACAAGTTTTAAATTTTACATAAGGAGGGTAAAGGGATACAGCTCTGAAAATGTTTATTTTTTATTGTAGAACAATCCCTGATGTTGTGCTTGTGTGCTGTTCTTTTTTCGACATGACTCCAATTTGTTGAAAAGTGACTTCAGTTTCCTTACAGACTCTTAGGCGATGTTAGGAAAGGGACCGGCTCGCCTGGAGCAGGGAGTGTCAAGGTCTCGGCCCTTTCTCATGCGCGGCAGCCTGGGCTGTCCTATCGCCCATTCACACCTGCTCCTCGGCCCCAGGCATGACAAAGGAAGCCCTCGTCGTGCATACCTGCAGGAGGGGGGATGGGCGCCACCGAGGATGGGCGCGGATGAAGTTTACTCTCCTCTTTGAAAGGAGAAAATATGCTGAAGAGCTCACAGGTTTGCCGCGACAAGAGACTGTGAGAAGGGGACCTTTCCACATACCAACATGCTCACTCGAAAATACATGTTGAAACCGACATTAATCCAAAATTTGAACGAGCACATCCATAGTAAAATGCAAAATGTTTCATTTAAAATCTGCAAATATGTTTTAAATAATAGTGTCAACACCTGCACTAGCAAGAGGATATTTCTGAAAAACACACACAGCTTTTGAGGTGCCTGTGATTTTTTCATGACTGGGTGCAGGTTTTTAGCAAACCACTGCTTTTTAATTAGGACAATTAGCCCTTAGAAACTATACTCTCTAAGATTCTGGATTTATTTTTTATATTCTGCAGTTTAAAGTTTCACTTTTTCGATTGCAAATTTAGGACTAAGAGCCTAGGAATGCAAACAATTAAAAAAAGCACCTGAAATTTGTAACTTTATAAATAATCAACATGTCTCTCAGTTTAGAAGTCTCATAGGAGGCGACACTTGGTGAAATAAACCCCTAACTAGAAATTAGGCTGTCCTGCTGAATCCCACAATTATAGTCCTTTTTTGGTCACAAAAGGTGTGATTGCAGAATCAGGCCTTTTGCAACCCCCTGAAAGGCTTTTTTTGCATGTAGAAACAACAAAGGGGCAGATTTACAATAACTGGCGCATCCCTGCATATCAGCAGGGATGCACCAGTTATTGTGCATCATGGCTCCGCCACCATGGATGCACCGCATTTACAATACGGCGCACCATGTGGAAAACCGGACAGATGCGTGATGCATCTGTGCCGTAAAGGCGGCGCATTGCTGCAGTTGCGTCGCAAGCGCAACGCAGCTCCAGCGAGGCTCTGGGGTGCCCTATCTTTAAAATGCTGCGTCAATCCTTACGCCTGCTTCAAGCAGACAAAGGGTTTTGACGCAGAATGGGCTCAAAAGTGACTGAGTGAAATCTTGTAGATTTCACTCCGCCACTTTTACGAGGTGTTCCTGCGCGGAAGCCCCCCCCCCCCCCCGCCCGCCCGATCCCCCCCTGCGCAGGAACGCCTACTTCTGGCGCAGGGCTTTACAACGTGACGCATCTCCCAGATGGGTCATGTTGTAAATACCCCGCAGCATGGCGCTGGCTTTGCGCCGCTGTTACATCACAAAAGCGACGCAACATCGGCGTAAAAGAGGCGCAAGGGGCTTGTAATTCTGCCCCAAAGTGTTCTCAGTAACATGTTACCAAATCGGAATTGGGTTTCCGACCACATACCGATTTGGCATTTGGAAGGGGTGTGAATTGGAGTGGTATGTATTGATGTTTTACTGAATTCCGGTTTCAAAAAATGAACATTTCACCACCTCGTCAGAGGAGGTGGTAAGCCATTCGCACAGAGGAAGGGGTCACCAATGAACCCCATAACCTTTGTGAATGTTGACAAAAACATTTTTTAGGAGTAGGCAGTTGTCTAATGGACTACTGCCTAAAAAATGAAATTACTTGTTTCATTTTTTTTTTTTTGAACGCATCACATTTTCCTTTAAGGAAAACAGGTTGCATTTAAACAAAATGTTTTTATTTAACAGCAATCACAGACATGATGGTCTCCTCACCTCAGCAGGGTGCCATGCCTGTGATGGCTGCGTTCACTAGTGGATCGCAATTTGCAGCATACCTCATTAATATTCATGGGCTAGGGCAAACTGCGACTCACAAGGATTCGGTAATTTGTGAGCGGACCTATTCGTTTATAGGTCCGTTTACAAATTCCTGCAATGGTCGTGCAAATTCTGGTTGCAAATTGAGACCAATGCAATGTTCATGTAGCCCTAAATTCTCAATTTAAAAATGCAAAGTTTGAGCAGCCTATTCAGTCTTTGTATGTTCTTTGCAGTGTGGGCTTGCAAATGTGACTAGCCCTCAGACCCCCACAGATCTAGGAATTCAGCACATTGCGCTTTTTATAAATTGTTTAACTTTTGATTTCTGAGCGCCCAGATATAAACTTGGCAAAGAACTGCAGTCTGAGCCTGGTAGGGGCCTGCAGTCTATACACAGAGATGCAGTCTGATTTGGGCATAGGCCTGCAGTCTCAGCTCAGCACAGGACTGCTGTGAGATCTGGGCATAGGGATGTAGTCTCAGAAGGACAGAGGCATGCATGTGGAGATGGGCACCCGTAATCGGAGCTCAGCACTTGCCTGAAGAAAGAGTGTTGCACAAGGTTGGTGTCACATCTAGCCAGTGTTGTAGTTCCAGCTGGTAATAGCACTGCTGCCAGGCAGACATATCACTATAGTCTCGGTTGAGCACAGACCTGTAGTTGGAGCTCGGCACAGCCATGTAATCTCGGCTAGGCACAGACAAGAATTCTTAGTTTAGCACAGGTCTACAGTTTCAGTTAGGCACAGATCTGCTGTCTCAGCTGGGCATGCGATTATAGTCTATGCTG
The DNA here is from genome assembly GCF_964263255.1 of Lissotriton vulgaris. Lineage (NCBI taxonomy): Eukaryota > Metazoa > Chordata > Amphibia > Caudata > Salamandridae > Lissotriton > Lissotriton vulgaris. The sequence continues at coordinate 1,033,958,243 of NC_141689.1, forward strand.
CACTAGGCCTGAACCTGGCCAGATCTGCTACTTAGCAACTTGGCTAGGCTTCAGCAGGGGCTGGTCACTGGGCTGCAATTTGGCTACTGTTGTAAGAAAGTTAAATCGTCTTATTTTAATGACTTGTCCTCTCTGGTGCATAAAGCCACAAATGAGCTGTTTTACAGATCCCTATAAAAAAGTATGAGTCAAGAGCACATCTCAGGCAGCCACACATTTTTCAGGGTGGGCTTTGTCACAATTACCCATTTCACTATTGATAGTACATTATTCACAGTCAGCCTGGGACACTGAGAAACTCCATTGGCGATTCAAAACTAAATAAAGCAGTCAAGTTGCACTTTTGGACACGCATCTCTTACATGTTTTCTTATTTTGAAAGTGTCATTATTCTTTTTCTGGGGCATTGAACCCTCATACATTAAAAGAGGTTGCTTGATCGATCGCCCCCCCTCCCCCTGAGTTCAGTTTTTCTTCCTAAGTTGCACTACTTATCTCTTCCATCTCAAATTGTGTACGCCTGGAAAATACTCCTTCCCTATGAACGTCTAACAGTAATTGCTCCCTAATTGCATATTTGGCTCTCCAGGTAAGTTCTGTACTAGTAGCATAATTAACTTTTTCAACGTACCCTACTAGGTAAAACCCAATATGTGAATAGGACAGATGCATGAACTCCAGTCAAAAACCTTGCAGGATGATTACATGCCCATTTAAATATGAGCCATCACCCACTGCCTGCCTCACCCTCCTCCAACCACCCCATACCTCCTAGTTGTTGCGGATCCACTACCCATAGATCCAATATTCAGTCACTGTCAGCTGCAGGTGCAGGTGAGTCCCCTGTCATCACCTCACAAGAGGATGCACCACTGGAAAAAGCTTGCTGTACAACAGCCTTCAACTCTCTGAGTGTGGTCTCCACTGAAGGCTTAACTGTCTTCTTTCTTGTCACTATCTTCCAGGCTGTGTCAGTGTTCAGAAGCGGTCTGTTCCAGTCAGCAGATCTTCTGTGTCTGCCTGCAGGCATCCGTGCTGCCTCTATCAGGATTCTTAAGATTCCAAAGACTGGCACAACCAAAATCGATGGGCCCTCCCCAATAAGACCAGAGTGGCATGTCATGGTTCATCTCTGCTGCTCCCACTATGGCCCATCAGCACCTCTCACAAGTTTGGGTCATGATAGGTATGTAAAGGGACAGAGTAGGTCGAGCTTGCATAATAGTTTGAACTGTACATTTCCTCGCAGAGGTGGTGTGCATAGCTATGACAGGTCCTCAAAGAGATGGTCTTGTTTTAGCCTTTTATATCAATATTTCAAGTTCAGACTCTAGTATTTAAGAAATATTCAAAGCTGTTGCCCTATGCTTTTATATTTTTTTGTGGGCACCCCTGTGATTTGTAAACCTATTTCTCTGCCTTGGCACTCCAATCCATACTGTTCAACCATTCCCGTATCGAAAGAGCTGTCTGGGATCACCAGTGGTGAGCTAATATTGCGTTTGTTAACCAGAAGTCCCATAGTTACCAGGATTTTGGTGACTCTCAGACCACCCCTTTTCTCTATCAAATCTAGAAGTGCCACCTTGCTATCCTTTGCAACCGTTCTGTCCACAACCTCAGGAAGAGTAGAATGAACACATGCCCAGTATCACTGATTAACTGGGCATATCAACAACATGTGGTCAAAGGTGCCTGGCTCGACTTTGACAGGACAGGATGGACCCAGTCCCTTGTTCATTTTGCTTAATCTAGTTGGGCAATAATGTATTCTAAGAACTTCACCTGGATGATCCTCAATCTCACAGAGATCGCCTAGATTTGAGGGGCCATGTTTGCTTCCACCCAGTCAGTATCATCCAAGGGGGCAAGATCCTATATCCACCTATCACATAATGCCACCAAAGTGTCAGGGGTATAGTAGGGGTGGGTAAAACTCCAGTAAGCGTAATCACACAGAATTACCTAAGAATGCCGCAAGATTATGTGAAATTATTTAACAAGAATGAATCTGCAGTATTTCAAAATGGACTGGAGCGTGCATTTTCTGCTAAGAAACAGTGCTAAATGGAGCAGGACATGAACAGCAAGCGGCTGCTTGCTAAATGTGTTCTCAATGTAGAATGTTTCCCCCCAAATTACTCTCAATTACACGAGCAGGAGTAATTATGTAATTATCAGAATTTCTGTGTCAAAGAATAACTCAGAATTACCAAAATTACTCTGATTACTCCAGCGTAATCAACATTCTGCCCTGGCTTAAGTATTAGCAACCAGTCTAGAAATGTTCTTGCCCACTCTGACAGATAATGTGATGAGCACCTGAAATCTTTTTTCCTTTTTGGTAAATGAGAATGCATATGTTTTATGATTGCCTTCCAGGTGTGATTCTCTCCCTACCACCCAGTTTTTCCCATTGTCCTTTCTTGCTGTGTCGCTCCCCCGATCCATTACTCCACTTTGAACTCTTGCACCTTTTCTGCACTACCAAACGGTCCATGTTGCTACCTCACTATGTCATTCCCACCCCCACCAATGCTCGAAGTTGTCCTCTTTTGTCCTTGCCCCATCCCCCGGGCATGCACTGTATCTGTGTTGTCGCATCCCCCATCCACTCCTGGCCCCCTAACCCACTCGCCTCTTCTTTTTCTTTTTTGTGCTTTTTTCCAAACAGTTAAAAAAAATGTTTGGGGGAGCTATTGTTTATCTACCAATCCTTTTCGGATTGGTAAATAATTTTTTGTAACTTATATTGTAGGCATGATGCTCAAAAAACTGCGGCGGCTGCATCATAGCACGTTTTTCGATTAAAAAAGATTTACCAATCCATCTTGGATTGAGAAATAAGCAAAAAATTCCTGGCTCATTTTGTAGGTGAGCACATGTTTTGCGACGAGCCTAAAAAAATGACACATCATCCCTTTTTTTAACGTATTAGCTATGCTGCACAGCAACCGGGCTGCTGTATAGAATGGCTAAAAATCATTGGCAAAGCCAATAGGTCTTATGGTGCTACTTATTGGGTGTGCAAATGTTATTTTCAAGGTCATCGCATCCACGGGGACAGTAGAAAATTCAATCTCTTAAATCTCAAATATGCTCCTTGTGTGTTTACAAATTATGGATGTAAGCCACCTCTTCCCCTCTCATATTCCCATTTCTGCCTCCTCTCATGATAGACCTCTAAATCTCTTCCTCCATTTGTTTCCGCCTCAGTTCCGCAATTTTCTCCGTCCTCAGATGTTTCCATTACCTTTAATGTGAGGGCCTTAAAAAAATCTCTAAAAACTACCTATAAGCACTAATTTTGTGAAGGGATCGAGATATTTGTTACTTTTAATGAGTGCATACTCTTGAGACAGCTGTGGGATTATAATATCTACTAGAAGAAAAGGGATACCTTTAAATTTACTTTGCACTTTAAAATTACACACCTTGCTATATTGATTTTAGTGTAAATTGTTCAGAGATTGGCAATGAATCGAAACACCTCTGGTTCGATGCCTCCGCCCCATCCTTGCTGCTGTCCAGTGTCAGATCAGTGGCACCTGATACACCTCCTTTTCAAATGTCTGCTCTTCACAGCTGGGCCTATCCCCGAGTCTGGAGAGTAAACTGACTTCAGGGGATACAGCACACTGGTGTCTCCACATTCTAATGGCCCTTTTGTTATTTGCAAAGTTGTATTTTCTTGCTTAACTCAGGTTTATAAGGGAACACCCCTTCCTAATAGCGAGTCCCAAATCCTATTTAGAGAGTCGACTCACTAACTAGGGTGTGTACATGGCCCTGTAGGGATTTTACATGTGCAAACAGGTTGCAAACCCGTTTGCGTATGTGAAAACAAGTCCTTCATCTGGCCCAAAGTCCTCTGTCTGGTTTTGAAATCCAGCAGTGAAGATAAATACCTTTCAGATGTTCAGGGGTGCCATCAAGTAGCTATCATTCCACACAAATATAGCATGCCTTCTGCCCTTCCAAGTAGTAGCTCAGAATCATTTTAGAATGTAGCACCTAGGTCTGAGAATCACACTCTACCTTCCTCCTGTGCCACTCTAGTCCATCAACCCTTGCACCTGGAGGGGCTGTCTGCCTATGTTTTTTTTTTTTATGTGTACTTATATAGCGCGGTCCTGTCACCCCAAGGGCATCCTGGCGCTTGAAATCAACGTTAACACCACATACGCTGCTCAGACAACCCTGGGGAAAAGATGGGTTTTCAGGGCTTTTCTAAATGGGAAGAAGTCCCTTTGGCTTCTTAGGGACAGTGGCAGGGAGTTCCAGAGCTTTGCCGCTGCGACACTGAACGAACGGCCACCCATCCTCACTCTCTGGAATCTCGGTACCACAAGCAGCTGAGCCGAAGAAGAGCGTAAGGACCGCGAAGAGGAGTACCAAACAAACATTCTGCAATGGAACCGGGCCTTGTCCATGCACCGCCCTAAACACTAAACATGCAGCCTTGTAACAGACGCGTAGGTGCACAGGCAGCCAGTGTAGATCTCGTAGGGCTGCTGCTGAAGAGCTATGATTAGGGCGGGAAAGAGCCAGCTTGGCGGCCAAGTTCTGCACCCGTTGCAACTTCCCCAGCAGTGTTTTTGGAGCCTCCCGAAGTAGCGCATTACAATAGTCAAGACGACTCAAGATGGTACCGTGCACTACTTCAGGCCTGGCCTGCTCGGGGAGAAGGGGCAGAACTTTACGCAACATGCGTAGCAGCATCATGCACGTGGATGTGGTCTTGTTCACGTACATATCCAGCTGCAAGTTGGGGCCGAAAATCACCCCCAGGTTGCGTGCCGACTCAGCAGCTGACACAATCTCGGGGAAGGTCGGGGGCCAGAAGTTCTCCGGGAGTTCACGAGGAATCCGGTCCGTGGAACAATACAACACCTCGGTCTTTGTACTATTAAACTGCAAGGAGTTGGACCGGAGCCAATGCGCTGTGGCAGACATGCATCGGTGGAAAGCCTCCAGCGGGACCGCGTTCTTCCCTTCCAGCGAAAAGACCAACTGGGTGTCATCAGCATAATTAAATGCGGAGATGCCAAATGATTTAATTAGTTGGACCAGAGGGCGGAGGTAAAGGTTAAAGAGTATAGGGCTGATGGCCGAGCCCTGAGGTACCCACTGCCCTACTCTCCGCACCTCCGAACTGAAAGGAGGCAACGCCACCACCTGCTGCCGATTGTTCAAATAAGAAACCAGCCAGTCCCTTGCACATGCCGTGACCCCGCACTCCTCCAGCCTTCTGATGAGGGTACGATGGCAGACCGTGTCGAACGCGGCCGACATGTCGAGCAGCACCAAAAAGGCTGCCCGCCCACTGTCGACCCGCGAACGTAAGTTGTCAAGCACGGTCACAAGCGCGGATTCCGTCCCGTGTGCTGGGCGAAAACCAAACTGTGCCTCATCAAACCAGTTGTTTTCTTCCAGGAAGCCAGACAGAGAACGGGTCACTAACTTCTCCATGATCTTAATGGGGAAGGGGAGCAAGGAAATCGGTCTGTAATTAGACAAGCAGGCGGGGTCCATGGTGGATTTCTTAAGGAGAGGAGACAGAGCGGCCAGTTTCCAGCACTCCGGAACCGTTGCGGTGTCAAACGACTGGAGGCAGATGGAGTACAAAGGCTGGAAGAGTTCATCCTGAAACACTTTCCAAAATTTAGGTGGCAGTGGATCAAGAGGGGAGCCAGATGATACCATTTGTGCCACACTACAAAACTCCTCAAAGGAGGGGGTAGGGAAACAGCTCAGCTGGGGTCGACTGGGCACAGCGTCCGGAGCTCCCAAACTGAGGGCATGTCCACTCATCTGGGGTCGACTGGGCGAAGTGTCCGGAGCTCCCAAGCTAGAGACAGGCCCGCTCCGCCGGGGTCGACTGGCTGAGACGTCCGGAGCTCCCAGACTGAAAGCATGACCACTCAGCTGGGGTCGACTGGATGAGACCGCTGGAGCTCCCGAGCTAAGAGCACGGCCATTCGGCTGGGGTCGACTAGGTGACACGTCCGGAGCTCCCAAACTGAGAGCGGCGCCGCTCAGCTGGGGTCGACTGGGCGAGCCGTCCGGAACCCCCAGACCGGGGGGGGGTAGGTGCTGGACTCTGTAAACCTTCCAATATTTTAGCAATCTTCTCTTCGAAGGCACTCGCCAGGGAGTCGCACAGAGCCTGCGACGCAGGGACATTATTGGCCGCGCATGAAGGATGGGTCAGGTCCCTGACAATTTTGAACAGTGCTTGCGACTTGTTGGAAGCCTGATTCAAGGTGGCTTCCAGATAGGACGCCTTAGCCACCTTGATCTGTGCCTTGTATTCCTGCAATGACTGTCTAAAGATGGCCTTCAAAGAATCAGAATACTGCTTCCTCCACGCCCTTTCGGCGCGTTTACAGCTCAGCTTTAACTGCCGCAGGTCATCCGTGTACCAGGGGCAAGCCCGATTCAGCCTACCCCTAGACCTGTGGAGTGGTGCCACCTTGTCCAAAGAGTTCGAAATGGATCGGCATAAGGCGGTATAGCTCTCCTCAGCCGAATCTCTCAGACTAAAATTGTCCGGTAGTTGGCTTGGCAAGGGCGCGGATTTTAACAGTCGGGACCAGGGCCTGCCCAACTTGGCCTGTCTGGACCCGGCCTCCACCGAGGAGTAATCCTCCAAGTAGAGGGAAAAAGCAACCAGTGAGTGATCCGTCCAGTACTGACAGAAGATGTCATTCACCGTCACTAGTTGAGCGTCTGCAAATACAAGATCCAAGGCATGACCCTTCCGATGTGTGGCACAACGGACAAGCTGTTGCAGCTGGATGTCATTACAGGTTTGGCACAGAGTTGAGAAGGCACTGTCCAGTGGACCACCCGGCCACAGATTAAAGTCCCCTAGGACCACCAACTTAGAGTGGGTGTTCGAGAGGTCGTAGATCAGGTCAATGAAGTTGGGGAGGGAAGGTGCATTGCCCGGCGGACGATAGCACAAGACACCCGAGCAGAGTGTCTTCTCATGACCTTTGAAAGCAAACCCCATCAGCTCAAAGCCCGATACCTCTCTAATCTTGAGCTGGGAGAGAGCTAGCGTGTCTCTAAAAATAAAACCAATCCCACCACCCCGGTTCTTCACACGAGGGGTATGGTTGATTTTGAATCCTGGAGGGCAGGCCAAGCCCAGTTCGACCTCACAATCCTCCCGGGTCCAGGTTTCCGTTAGGAATAAAACATCAAGCCCCACGGACTCAATGAGGAAGGCAATCTCAGTGTGGTGCTTACAAAGGGACCGAACATTAAGCAGTCCACAGGAGATATAGCTAGGTTTGGGAATACTAGCCTGCCGACTAACGGGCGCCTGACTCGGTCTACATTCCAATAATTCAGACCGAGAGTAGACTATGCGTGATAGATGCGAGGGGCCAGAGGTAGCAGCCCTAAGCGCGCCCGTTGCGCGAACGGGCGCACACGGGCTTACCTCTGGCGCACCTCCCGCGCGCCTACGTCGCGGCCGCTGCACGAGGACGCTGCGCGCCTGTATGTCCATCGTTTTATGATGTTATTGCCGAGCGGAAGTCCGCCTCCTGAGCCCCTTCCCTACGCAAGATGGCGGCCGAAGTGCCTCTCGCCTCAGAACCCACCCAAGATGGCGGTCGGACCCGCTAATGCTGCCTATGTCCCGCCGAATGCGGGTGAGATACAATTATTGTGCCAGTGAGCCTAACTGTTCCCCGGCCTAAGGAGCGACGATGTCTAAGGTAGGCTAAAGATTTTAGAAGCTGGGTAAATTAATGTGAGCGCAATGCCAGCAGCGCCGAGTTAAAATCTCAGACCACACAAGTTAAAAAGCGCAGCAACAGTATACGCGATAGCGAGGAAATCTGCACTGACCTCAGCAGGGTGGCTTATGTAAGCTCACCGAGTGCGGAAGTCCGCCTCCTGAGCCCCTTCCCTACGCAAGATGGCGCCCCAAGTGCCTCTCGCCTCAGAACCCACCCAAGATGGCGGTCGGACCCGCTAATGCTGCCTATGTCCCGCCGAATGCGGGTGAGATACAATTATTGTGCCAGTGAGCCTAACTGTTCCCCGGCCTAAGGAGCGACGATGTCTAAGGTAGGCTAAAGATTTTAGAAGCTGGGTAAATTAATGCAAGCACAATGCCAGCAGCGCCGAGTTAAAATCTCAGACCACACAAGTTAAAAAGCGCAGCAGCAGTATGCGCGATAGCAAGGAAATCTGCACTGACCTCAGCAGGGTGGCTTATGTAAGCTCACCAAGTGCGGAAGTCCGCCTCCTGAGCCCCTTCCCTACGCAAGATGGCGCCCGAAGTGCCTCTCGCCTCAGAACCCACCCAAGATGGCAGTCGGACCCGCTAATGCTGCCTATGTCCCACCGAATGCGGGTGAGATATAATTATTGTGCCAGTGAGCCTAACTGTTCCCCAGCCTAAGGAGCGACGATGTCTAAGGTAGGCTAAAGATTTTAGAAGCTGGGTGAATTAATGCGAGCGCAATGCCAGCAGCGCCAAGTTAAAATCTCAGACCACACAAGTTAAAAAGCGCAGCAGCAGTATGCGCGATAGCGAGGAAATCTGCACTGACCTCAGCAGGGTGGCTTATGTAAGCTCACCAAGTGCGGAAGTCTGCCTCCTGAGCCCCTTCCCTACGCAAGATGGCACCGAAAGTGCCTCTCGCCTCAGAACCCACCCAAGATGGCGGTCAGACCCGCTAATGCTCTGCTGTTCGTGATCCCCATAAGCCAGGTGCGGCTGTAGTGATGATTAAGGGCCATCACCTTGGTGCATCACTGTGACAGAAGAGGCCATCACCCTGTGCAGCGATCTGACTTTGAAGGGCTGTTGCCCCGTGGGCCACTGTTTGCAGACACTATATGCCTGGAGGGAGTTGTGCCGCAGAGAGGGTCATTGAGCTGGAATAGCGAGCAACAATGAAGCATAGCTGATTGCGATCCGTGCAAGCATCGACTCAACCACCTTAACCCAGAAGTACCTGAGGCCTGCCGTCACACTTTTTTTGCACATCATTGACTTTTAAATACGATAGTGGCGGAAATTTTCTCTGGCAATTAAAAACAATTGTTTCTAACTGCAGTGTTGGGAATTTTAATTTCTGGGAACCTGTGGGGGCTGGTGGTTTTTTGTACCCGGTTTCTTTCCTCTGACTCGACACTCCCAGCCGCTATCTTTGATGAGGGTGCAGTCTAGAGTTTCGTACTGGAACACAAAAATAGGGATGCATAAGGCAAGCCTGTCTGCGCCCGTCCGTGACCCTGAGGCGACCGGCGACGGATATGCTGCTGATTTATTTCCAGATAGCACCGGTACTCATAACCCCATACTAAAACATAGCAGAGAAAAACTATTGATGCTTGGCAGTGGCGTGAGTAGCTGCTCCCAATGTACACTATCAGTAGACTTAAAGCCACTCATCTGTAAGGAGTGTAACTGGAGCACCCATCCACAGATTGATGTAGGTGGTAACTTAAGTAAGAAAGAACTTGCAATAGACATTCCACTTCCTGGGGATGCGGGGGATGGGGGATAAGCTAAAAGCCGTCCTTCTAAACACTAGATTCATTAAAAAGCATGAGCTCTGGCTTTTTGACTGCCTTACAGAGACACAGCCTGATGTTATGTTTGCCACGGAGACATGGCTCAACGAGGGCTCAAACCCGACCATCTCCAGCGCCCTCTTATCAGAGTATAAGATACTTAGGAAGGACAGACCCGGCGGTAGGGGCTGGAGTGTGGCGATTATATATAAACCCCACTCTCCTGCCTATTACTGCCTATGACAGAGTTAGATGGGGCAGAGGGACTCGGTTTCCATTTGATGATTTCTGCTCACCAGTCCATTGCGGGTGCAGTAATATACTGTCCACCAGGGCAAGCAGGATGGTTCTTGGAATCCCTTGGCCATGCTATCTCGCCATTTGCATCCAAGTATAGTCATTGCCTGATTTTTTTTTTTTTTTGTGAACCTTTATTCGTAGCACATGTGATTACAGGTATGGGCCTACAACCATCACGACCGGCCACTAGACAAAACTGAAACATTGCAAGCAATACGCATAGTTGTGACAGTTCGGAGCCCAGGATAATAAAATAACAGTACATAGTTTGTGAGCGGACACAACAGCTTGAATCAGGATTTAAAAGGTTCATTTTTAAATAAAGAACTAAAGAGAAATGCCGCACAGTCGCAGCCAGTCCCGCGATAGTGTGCGAATCAGGATATCAGGAACAGTAGCAATACTGGGGGCAAACAGGGGATAAGATATACATAACAGGAGAAGTGGAAGCACAACCCCATCATATAACAAGTCTAAACCCCGCCCCTCGACTCCAAACATACCACAAGGAACCTGGGCGACGGCGCCACTAAAAAGGAAGAAAGACTAAAGGGCCATAGGAACAAATACTAATCTAACACCCATCCCGCAACCCCCCACCCTGCACACCCGCAGAAGGTTATGGCCTACCCCCCAGCCGCGTGCCTGTTGCCCTAATAGAACCCGAAATATAGAAAGATAGGGAAAAGGAAAAAAGGGGAAGAGAAGATAAGCGGAGGAGGGCCCTCATCTTGCCGCCCGCCCCCGCCCTTCACCCCTACATTTCGGAAGTCCCAAAAAGGAAACAATACCATAAGGAAGAATAGCAAATCCAGAACACAAAAACAATGAAATATCGATCGAAGATACCCACTGCACCGTCTGTCAACAATAAAGCAGATAGATTGTAAGACACCTCATCCCTGACCCTGTCTGGCAGTAGTACCGCCCGAAGTCCTCTCGTTAATCAATGTAAAGCACAGTCCTGAGGGTCCAAACAGTATGGATGAGCCCGGACGGGGCGAAGCCATAAAAGAGCGGAGTAATCCAAATCTGTCCAAATATAGATAGCAAAGATCAGGCAACAACAACGCCGGTCCCATGAACCTCCCAAAGCTGGCAAATAATAACATCATCCAGGAGAGGAGAGTCAAATAGTCTGGCCACCACCACGACACAACCAGGCCAGTCCAAGAAGGAAAACAGCGCTCTACCCCCAGCCACCAGCCGGACATGTGTCCCAAGGATACCTCCATACGAGCAACCAAGACAGTCCGCGCGGGCACGGGAGCCCGGTTTTCAAGTGACCCAAGGTGCCCCCGAGGATCCGAAACCTCCTCCATGGACTCAGCAGCAAGTCCATCGGCCGACCCCTGGAATAGGACCGTGGCCGCCATAAATGGCGAAACAGCAATGGCGTCCATCCTTGCACCCAGGTCTCGGGCATGGCAATCAATAGTCTCACGAAAACTATTAGGGCAGCCAACACGTCCCAGGGTGTGAACTCCGTCGTGCGTTGCGGGCATCCCGGCCCCATCCTTGCAACAGCCACCCAACCTGGACGTGAACTGCAGAGAGGGGCACCAGCCGCCATCTTAATCCAGTCGGCCCCGTCCCTCTTCACCATATTCAGGGATCAGGCCTTACTGTGAGGGCACCGCGGGATGCGTCCCCAGGGCAAACGAACTGTGGGGCAGGGTCCAGAAAGGAGAGCCACCAAAAGGCTAAAGTCCCGCAGGGCCCCGGGAGTCGCCCGCCTATGTCGGGGGCAATCTTTGGCTATGCCCGGGCGACAAAATTTGGGGAGGGGGCAGGAGTCAAGCGCCCCCCTCGATCCTGCGCCACCACACTGCCCCTCAAGGGTCCCCGACAAGTGGGTCGGGTCTTCACTGCTGGCAGCGGTCCTTCATATCATCGGCCTCCACCGGCAGGCTCCCCGCCGCCATCAACGGCCGTTGGTGCTGCATCTGCGGCCGAAGGCCCCGCCTAATCAACGCCCCGGTCTCACCATCGCATGGGCCGCAGAGCAGTCGGGGAGAATTCCCAGGATCGGCGGCACGCAGGAGCTCCGGAAGCAAACGGTAGGTGCTCGTTTTCTTCCCTTTAACAAAGTATGCCTCCGTGGGTCAGGATATCCGGCAGGATAGACGTGTGGGGCGAAAGGGCTCGCGGAGCCGAGCGACTATGCGGCCATTTTGAATGCCTGCTTGGCTCCTCCCATTGCCTAATTTTTGGGGATTTCAACATACACTTTGACCAAACGACCAATCCAGAGTCTATCAAACTTTGTGAACCCCTGGGTATCCTCAATCTGACTCCCTATGTGTCGCTTCCAATGCATGATACGGGTCATATCCTAGAAGAAATCTTTTCAACAGGTAGGTTAGAACCAGTTGTTCCCCTGCCAATCATCTGGTCTGACCACTTTTTGCTAACCCTTAGGTTAGACAAGGTTCCGGCTAAGTCTCACTCCTACTGTAAACAACAAACAAGAAGCTTTCGACCTTTTGATCAAATAACACTGGAGGCTTTAGCTGCCATACTTAGCCAGCATCCCATACCAGCCAATGGTAACTTAGAGCATGACGTGCTTTCACTGGAAGGCTGGCTTCAGGAGTGGACTATGCAGCTGGCCCCGTTAAAAACACGAGCTGCCAAACATGGCAGAACCTCAGGACCTTGGTTTACTGAGTCTTTAAGGAAAAGCAAAAGTGCGTGCAAAGGCCTAGAACGTTTATGGAGGAGGAACTTTGATCCCATGAATAAACTCACCTATAAGGCAACACTGAAGGCCCACAACGCCAAAGTTCGAGAGGAAAAGAACCATTTTTTGGCTGTAAAAATTGAAATAGCTGAGAACTGCTCTAAAGAATTGTTCAAGATTGTCAAGGACTTCTCTACCCCGAATACAACAAAAAGCCTTTTTGCCCCTACCTATGAATGGACAAATCATATTGCACAATACTTTTATAAGAAAATCAAAACTATTCAGGATTCGTTCAGTGGTCTACCCCTGGACAGGGAGGGCGACATTGATACGCCTTTACCCGTGTGCCCTATTGCTGAGGATACCCTTTTAGAGTTTCAACCTATGCCTATGGCCACTTCACTTATAATTATGAAGGCCCTGAAATCCGGATCTCCCTCTGACCCTTGCCCAGCAAAAACTCTGGCATCTATTGCCGAGGTAATGAATCAAGCTGTCAACCGGATATTGAATCTATCCATGTCCGAGGGAGTGATGCCGGATAATTGGAAGCACGGAAAAATTCTCCTGCTTAAAAAAAAATCCTCAGCGGATCCCTGATAGTCAGTAATTATAGACCTATATCGCTCCTACCTTATTTCTCTGAGGCATTAGAGAAATACGTGAATGTCCCCATTACTGATTTCATTGAGGCAGTCAGGTGCTTCACCCAAGCCAGTCAGAATTTAGAGCAAAAGTCAGCACGGATATGGCCCTGCTGGAAGTTCAGAGACGATTAAGACCACTCTTGATAGAGGTGGAAAGGCTGTGCTGTGCTGATACTACTAGACCGTATCAACAACAGTGTTAAAAAAATAAATCCCCGGAACCACTATGTTCTGGTGTGAAGGATACAACCTCAGTCTGTGTACTAATTGAACAAATTGGTGCCATCGCTGGGACATGAACATTAAATGGAGACTGGATCCACGAGCTCAAAACAGTACCTGATGAACTAGAACAGATAGGTTGTTTCCTTTTAGATCTGGTGGGCTTCTCAGGCTTCCTTTTATGCTTAGCCACTGGGACTACAACTGGCGCTGGTATGTGAGTATTTAGCTGCGGCTAGGTCGTGTCAACTCCCTTGGAACTCCCACTGGGAAGAGCTATAATGTTAGAACTAAATCCCAGAAAGTTTGTGGGCATGTGACTGACTGCGGGTCGAGTAACAGAATCAGCTGGGGCCCCTTCTACTGTTGAACTCTTCAGTAGTGCCTCACTTGCCAAGGACAAGCGTCGCTTAGTTCGATTTCACTAGAGACAATAGTAACACCCCTTTCTAACATACTATTGATGCTAGTGGTATAAGGCAGCAGAGATGTGTCCCTGTGCATTTCCCCATGATTGATACTTAAAGTCCATTCTATGTTTGTGATGGTATGAAATGGCACTCACCTCAGATCACCTCAGTCACTTAGTCGCATGGTTGTTGATAGGTGAAAGAGGAGGGCCCAGCCCTGCCTTTTCCTGGCACTGATAGGCACGGATGGGGCAGCCCTTGGTCCGGGCACACCTGTGCATGTCCTGCACCGCGGGAACCAGAGTATGCCTTTATGCACCTCGGGCACATAGGGGATGGTGTGGGGGCCTCCTGGTGCTAGAGATGATGGGGGATGTAGTCCCCTACTCCCCGTGCACTAAAGTGCTGGGTGCTGGTTTTGGAATGGGCTCCCCAACCGCTGAAGCCCGAGAACACCTTTATGTGCCTCTGCCGCATAGGGGATGGCGCGGGCACCTCCTGGTGCTAAAGATGATGGGGGAAGTAGAACCCAGCTGCCCCGTGCAGTAAAATGCTTGGTGCTGGTTTTGGAACAGGCTCATATACTGCAATAATCACTTGTGCTTCACACTCTAATAAGTATCCATTACAAACGATTAGTGTTGCACTTTACACCGCCGGAATTCTGTGATTCTGCGGCTGCAGCGGTTTCCACATAATTGTGGATTTTCTGTATTTGCCACATAATCTATCATTTGCTGCATAATTTACAGATAGATTTTAACAAAAAAAAAATTCTAGTTCAAACTGATAAATAAGCAGAGATGTGTTGCTGCGCAATAGAAGGCCATTTGCAGAGGTTGACTGGTCATCTTTTAGTAGGGTTTACTGTATTTGGGGTTAAAGTGGTAGTAATGATGTGAAACCTCTTCTAAGGCAGTGCTAACATGGTAAAAAATGACAAAATAATCAAGTAATACCATCATAAAACGTGCAGCATTGTCCCACATAATATGCCTTTTCTTGCTACAGAATTAAGTTAACCTGACACATAATTTGATGCCCTTATGCCACACAATTCCAGTGGCCCTGGTTACAGTGTAATGTGTAGATGTGACGTTAATAGTGTGTCACAGATAATAGAGGAAAAACCCTTCCCCGGTTGACTGGCAATTAAAAAAAAAATGCTGAATAATGACAGAGCAAGTCTTAATTACCCAAACATTCACACAGCTCTGTACTTGCTGGCCATTTGTGCCCCAGTATGTATAGGACATTTGACCTCCCAAAATGTATGTGGGGGAAATTGCAGGGGTGCTGTATTTACGAGAAAATACCACTCCTATATGAATTACCTGGGGGCATTTTAATTTGAGACCTACATCTCTAATTAAACATTTTCAGAAATGGCATGACAACTGTGTGACATAAGCATGGCAATTGAAATTCTTCGGTGTGTGACAGTTACTAATGTTTTGAACATACCTTTAGATCAGTTTGATATAAATCTAACATCTATATATTTAAGAAGTGACACAAGAAAAACTGCATGATAGATTGTCACAAACATAATGACAACCTCTAATCCCTATTCCTGGCAATCTTTAAATATGCACGCATGACAACATTTCTAATGTTTCACCATTTTGAGTAGCATTCTACCTGTCAGCCCCTCGTTAGGGTAAAAACCGTTATATAAATACTCATATCATACCACACCAAATTGTGTTTTCATACCAGCCTTCTAACCTTTGTTTTATCGATTTGAGGCAGAGTACATTTGTATTTTTAACTTTGTGGCTATAGGTAGGAAATGTGCATTTGTTATCTGCACTTTTTACAGCCATCCTTATGAAAACCATTTGTGTAAAAAGAAATACACACAGGACCAACAATGGTAGGTACAGAAAATTAATTGGCGTCTATGTAATGTGGAATTCTAATGGAACCCTAATGATACACTGTGTAGTGCTATTCAGCATTACTGTTCATTCTAATAGTGTGCAGACTGGTGAAAGAGATATATGAGCTACGTTAATGTTCTCTCTTCCCATATATTCCACCTTAGCCCTTCCATTCCTTTCCTTCCTCTGATCTTTGCATTTCCGTTCTCCTCTTGTCTAGCGCTGTTCATTTCCCATGTTCTCTCCCACCTCACTCCTCACTTCACATGCTCCAAACCTCCCATGTTCTCCTTTCTCACATTTCTCATTGCTTTCCCCTTATGGGTTCCAGTTCCCAGCCATGTACATTGATTTTCCTTCCATATTCCCATTTCTAGTGCACACCACTGAAGATGCGAACAGCTTAAAAAATGCAGAATAGTATCTCCAAACACTCAGTTTATGAAGAGATTTGAGAGACATGTAAAACTTTCGGTCTGCGCAAGCTCACAACGGAGCTGTGGTAATTTAAGTACAAATGAAACAATGTGTACACATTCACTTTTGCTGCCCCTTTAAAAACATGCATTGTGTAACGCTTGCAATTGTTTAACTGCTCATAGATTGTGCTGTGCAGAGACAGCCTGGGGTTGCAAACCTCAGCCCTTTCTGTTGCCCCTCTGTAGAAAGGCGTGTTAGAAGCTGGACCTTCCCCCAGTCAGGCTTAAGAGAGCATGAGTCTCTTGCTGTGCTTTTGGCCCCTTTGTTATGGGTAGAGAGGTGCATTTGCATCTCTGATCAGGCATCCTGAAGTCCTTCCTTGAGTTTCCTATCAAAGCAGGGAGTATTTACAGACGCTGTTGAGAATTCAATACTTTTTTCAAAAGGCCTCGCAGATTTTAGAATCAAGCCAAATGTGCACTTCTCTCTTTTAAGGCCTGATGAGTTTAATCATTTAATCTCCCATGCCTAAAACAAAAATAAAGATGTCCTTTTGTAATGTAACTGGAGCTCATTTAAAGCGCTCCAATACCTTTTGGTCGAGTGGATGCTATATAAAATTGCAAAAAAAAGAAACCAAAATGCTGACTAATCAAAAACATCACCTTTTTATATGATTGTTTTACACCCACCCTTAGAAATATCAATAACCTGCTTTCATTATGAACGCTTTATAAACAGTTTTTAAATCAAGCTATTCAAATGATTTAAATGTAATTACATATTATGGCTGTATTTAAATATATCTTCTAACTAATTCACAAATTCTATAAAAGCATAACTTTTCTGTAAAAAAATAACTTGGCCATGCTATGGGCATAAGTGCAATGCAACACTAGTCCCTCACTCATCTAGCCATTCTGTAAAAGAACATATTCCATAGTGCATAGTGATATGTAAAAAAAAAAGGCAAAGCAACATAAAATCTTTAGATTATTTGCAAAATACTATAAAATCAGTTTATATTATATTGTAGAGTGGTTCATCATCACTCTTGATTTGCAGATAAGGATCAAACGGCATTAGTTAAGTATTCTGCGATTCAAAACTGGCACAAATTGCTTTTAGCAATGTTTATATAACCACTAACAATTTTCAGACACAAAAAATCTAAATTGAATAGCTTCACGTAAAATAACATTTTATTTTAATAAATAAAGAAATGGTTAATTTGCATGAAAAATATTTGGATAAACACTGGAGTATGCAGCTTTTCCTTTGAGAGTCTGTCCTTCCTGCTGCCAGTATGTGTTTCCAGTAAGCAGAGTGTGTTTAAATGCAAAGTGTGTTTAAGGCTGCAGTACCGCCTCCTGTCTACAGGGGCAGACCTGAGCAAAAATATAAACACACTTCATGAAACACAGGTCCCCACAAGACACTTTTTTAAAAAGTTGTCAAAATTGACACAGATGTTCCTTAAGTCATTTTTTGTCATTTAGAAGACATTGCCTTGTGGGGACTTGGGTTCAAGTCCCCACAGTGCAATCAAGTCCCCACAGCGTGAGTGTGTTATCATACCCAAGTCCCCACAAGGATAGTAACACAAACCCAGCCACACACACACACACACACCCAGAGCCACACACATACCCAGAGCCACACACACACCCAGAGCCACACACACCCACCCAGAGCCACACACACCCACCCAAAGCCACACACACCCACCCAGAGCCACACACACCCACCTAGAGCCACACACACCCACCCAGAGCCACACACACTCAGGGGGCAGGGAAGCAAGCACAGGGAGGGGGCAGGGAAGCAAGCACAGTGAGGGGGCAGGGAAGCAAGCACAACAAGGGGGCAGGGAAGCAAGCACAGCCAGGTGGCAGGGAAGCAAGCACAGCCAGGTTGCAGGGGAGCAAGCACAGCAAGTGGAAGGGGAACCAGGGGGCGGGGGAACAAGCACAGCCAGAGGGCAGGGAAGCAAGCACAGCCAGGGGTCAGGGAAGCAAGCACGGGTAGGGAAGCAAGCACAGCCAGGGGGCAGGGAAGCAAGCACAGCCAGGGGGCAGGGAAGCAAGCACAGCCAGGGGGCAGCGAAGCAAGCATAGCCATGTTTCCAGTGCTTGGCTATTCTGAACAAACCATTGGTATCCAGCCTGCCACTCAAACGAAAACAACTCCCAGAATACCTTAAATGAAACCTCAGAAGTAGAAACATTATGTCCTGACTACACGAGAGAGGCTGCAATTGTAACTGCGAGGGACAAATACCACCTGAACCACACAGCGCAGATCCCCTACAAAACGACAACGTTAAATTGCCCCTGTCCAACTACCTTGCCAAGTAGCGATATTTGCTTAAAATGTTGAAAGTGACTTTGCATGTCAGAGTGCATTGCTCAATATCTAAATATAAAAATACAAGAACACAGATGTAAGCACATAGGCTCTGGGCAATAGCTCGCTTAATCTTTGTGACAGCGCCTTGACAGCGCAACAGACCTCCACGGCTACTACTTACACACAGGTACTACTCACAGGACACGTGGTCCCAGTTCCTGTGCCTCACAGCGCAACAGCACCTCCATGGCTACTACTTACTCACGGGCACTACTCACAGGACACAGGACCTGTGGCTCACAGCACGGACGCTCTCAGCTCCTACTCACGGTGCGTGCATTTTCACAACCATTGCAGAGAACCGACAGCACCGGCCACAGTACGCGCTGAGCCCACACAGACACTTCTTACAGCCCTGACACTGGCCTCAGCACGCAAGCACAGCTGCCGCTCCCAGCACGGCCAGGACTGCCCAGACACACATCCGCCATCCGGCAACACCAGACAGGACCCATTCGCCACCCAACGGCGTTTCTATTACGGAACGCCAAGCTTCGGCTCGCTCCACTGTGCGCGGCCATCTCGAAATCCACCCAAGCCAGGTGTAAAAGCACGCCAGCAGTTACCCCTCATTCACCAAGGTCACTTTTTAGTGCCTGGATTGGAACTGCTATACCCACGCTGCACCGGGAGGTCGCCCACGCATAACTGCTAGGCGCCCCAGATGGATTGATACCTCCCCCCACCTGGATCCCCTACGCCGTGACCGCACCCTAAACAAGTGCCTCGGCTTGTCTAAAATACAATCAGGCAAAATGTTCATTGTAGTCCTGAAGATGATCCCAATTTAATTTTTGGAGACAGAGATCGAAACGTAACGTCGACAGTTTGTGCAGTACTGCTTCCTTTTCAATTTTGTAATATGTGTTGCAGTTACTGTCGGTTCTGAGCTTATGTAATATTTCACTGTATCATAAGCCACCGTTTTCTCTCCAACTTGTTTGCCTGTTATTCTATTCTATTTTTTCCCCCCCATGTATTGCCTTTCCTTTTCCCCCTGACTTGGTACAGGCTTGTGCCCAGTTAACTGTGGCTTGCTCCACTTCCTAAATTCTGTATATATTTACTAAAATCTTTGAAATAAATACCTCCTTGTCCGGCTGGACATTGGAGTAAAAGACACACAGCCCTTATTCTAAGTCTGTGCTTATTATTACACATTACATCTACTAAAAGCTTAGGAGCCTTTGTTAGCTCTAAACAGACACCGTTCCCAGCACAGACCTCTGAGGCCGATACCTCTGCAGGAGCACTGAGCCCGCACGCACGCATACTGCTGGAAGCACAGACGTCACTCACAGCAGCAACTTACAGCATTTACACGTGCTCAGACCTCTTTTGTACATACAGAATCTTACCACAGACGACCCTTTTTAGACACTTCTCTGCACGAGCAGGGAGTGTGCCGACTCCTCTGTGTGCACAGACGCCTACCTACCTCTCCGGGCACAGACTTGTCTCTCAGCGTGGATTCCTCGGTCTCTCTCTCCCGCCCGCCCTCTCTCTCCCCAGATGCCTTTCCACGCACAGACAAACACCAACCCCAGAAGAGGATTATGCCCACACCTCACCGTCTGGACTGCAGTGCTACGGCCAGGCGAAACCTAAAAAGGGGATTTGATGAGGTTGAATTTTGGAGGGGCAACACTTGGACTAAGATTTAATTTTTCCACGGGAGCGATCGCTTAGTTTCCTCTTCCTGTAAGAATCTTTTGAAGGGTTGTTTTGGAAACTGAAATATTGTCATTAAAAAACGAGACTCCGGCTCAGACCTTGTCAATAAGAATTACTTGATAGCTACGGTTTTAAGTTTTAAAACCGTAGCTATAGAGTAATTCTTATTGGCAAGGTCTGAGCCGGAGTCTCATTTTTTAGTGACATAACATCAGTTTCCAAAACAACCCTTCAAAATATTCATACAGTAGTGCAATGGGCTCTAGTGGAAGTTCACAGCCGGTCAGCATTTTTAAGGCAGAATACCTCCCCCTCCCACCCCCCCTCTCTACCGTTTGTTTCAGAACCATGTCAATGGCTGTAATCCGTGCTCTACGTTTAATTGCGAAGTAATTGTAAGTGCACCAACAGGTAAATGTGTATCACCTTCTGTATTTACTTTACGAATACGTCGGAATATGCAAACAATAAAAACCTATTCTGGGCAGTACTATACTGAAGGCGCGGTAAGATCATTTAGAGTCAGTCTTGACAGAAAGGAAGGAAGTCGCAGTCGAGCAGCCTGCAGGCGTAAAACACTGTATGCTTATCTGCCTTTGAGCTCTATACGTATCTCCGCATCAAAAGAATGAGACCCGCAGTTACTCCTGTGACTCGTTGGCCAGGCTGGTTAACTCAGCTCCTAGCGCTCTGCCCCAGTGCCTGTGGAGTAAAAGCTTAACATTGGGAGACCCTGTACGTTACAGAGCAGTCAGGGTAGATACAGGGTGTACAGTGGATTAGCTAGTCTGCACCCGACCAATGCAAGATCAATAAACTCACTCCGTACCTTGTTGTCGAGGCTCAGCTCCCCCATGGGCCGGCGCTGCACACTCAGCAGGATTTCGTTGCCATCGTCCAAAAATCGGTCCATCTCCACGCGTGTGGCTAGCGCCTCCACAGCCTCCTCCTCGCTGCCCGAGAGGCCGAAGTAGTTACAAGCGGTGCTTAGAATGAAGCACTTTCTGGGGTCCTCCATACTGTCCGGCATCCTTTCTGCTCCAGCATCAACACACTGGCACAGGCCACAGGAACCGATCACACTGTAGGCCGGACGCGAACTGAGTGCCCAGCCGCTGTCATGGAAACGCGTCATTACAACTAGAGCCGTCACAACAGGCTTACCAAATACAATTGGAATGAAGAGTGGCCATATTAGGTGTGGGCAAATCTGGCGATTTAACAAGACTTTGACCACACACAAAACAAGCTGCCTTTCACTCGTTAGCCGGGCCCGCCTTAACGTATGCCCTGAAGGGTAAATGGGGCAACAATTGATGGTGCATGAATGATCGCACTAGCAACCAAGAGTGGAGTCGGCCCCAGCACTTCTCAAGACAACAGCTGAGGAGCACGGAGAGGAGCGCTTGCTATCATATGACCCTGAGGGCTCTGGCTAATAGTGGACGGTGGTGAGACCACGGCGGGAGGGAGGAGGCACGGTGTGGTTCTGAAATTTTGGACCCTGCTGTAATATGGTCCCGAGGCCCAACCTTCGTGTCACAAAATATCGTTGTACCATGACGAATTTGGTATCGGCAGACCGGTAATGAGTAGGGCATTATCCCTATGTATTTGCGTTGTGATTAAGTGATGCTAACACCTTTTAATCATGGTTTCCGTTCTGAACCCTCGGACTCCATTTTGTGGACGGCATCCATCTTATGGCTTGCCCTCATATAGTCAATTGATTGAGGCCGAGCTTGATCTGAAAGGACAGGTCCACCTTAGCTGACTTCCCTATGACCTGGCCAAACTAACTCCACTGCCTCCAGCCAAACCTGTTTGGGCAGCTCCTCGCCCAGTGGCCAAGTAAGATAGCATCAATGCACAACATGCCATAAACCATTCACTACATACAGACCACGTTTTCTACACACATACACCTGTCCATGTTCCTTGTTTATGGCCAGTTTTACGACCAGGAGGTGCCCGATTTTATTGGGGTTTCATCGATATATGATGGGAATTCTGGGCCTGGCTGGGTAATCCATCACGAACTGGACATCTAAAATATGGGTTGGCCGACATGACTGTGCGTTTTGCTCTATTGTAAAAATATGTATATGACCATATCGTAAACCAAAGAATTCTTGCCCGCAGCTGTTAATTTTGCATAAAAGGAGAAGGCTGGTTCTGTAAAAACGAACAGTCTCCTGAGAACTTACGACCCGTGCTGTTGTAATTCTAGGACGCTTGTTACTTGGTTGCAGCCAATAAAACTCGATCTCTGACTTCACCTAGAAGACTCTTGGTTTCTGTGGTCTGGAACAGGGAGAACTCAGAGGTCTTCGGGTGTTATCCCCTGGCACCACCGGGTTCCTAAAAACCCGGCACCTCAGTTGGCGCCCAACTCGGGGCGGTATCAAGCGGTGACGGTCCAAGCCAGATGTTCGTGAGGAGCTTCGTGTGAAAATTCCAGAGGACGGCCAGCCACTTCAGCGACCCCTGTATGTGGACGTGGTTCCAAAGGTCTTTGCTGCGAGGTTCCCCGCGTCCCGACGGCTACGTAGGACTGCTGCCCTGACTATCGCCCTGTTTTGGACCCAGTGATCCTTGGTAGAGCGAAACAATAGACGAGTCTTCTAGTGACGTCATCGATCTTCAATACTTCAGTTAAGTATAAGTGGAGCGTCTCCCAGTCCTTAGTTTGATTCTTAGTTTTGGTATCCTTGAGATACACCTTGTTTGGAACTTGCAAGCGCCAAAACCGAGGGATTCGTGTATTCACGAGAATATCATAAGTAGATAATCCCTTGAAGTTTGAAGCTAGACTAGTGAGCAAAGATGCCTGGTCTTAGCAGACTTGGAAACTTGTTTTGTCTTGGTTGTAGTAAGGACTCCCGATTAGAGGATTCGTGTCCGGTTCCTCCGATTGGAACTCCAACATATGAACTTTATGTAAAGCACGGAGTAGGCCCTATCACATATAATGAGGTATGGATAAAGTACACCAGAAAAGATGGTGTTTTAAAATGGCCCCAATATGGTAGCTTTGACGCAGAAATTTTAGATAACCTCGAGGTCAAACTGTTTAAGAAGAAAGCCCGGCCGGCGATGTTTGACTCTTTTCGCTTATGGTGCAAAGAAGCCAAGCAGAAAGAAATAAAATTAGCTAAGAAGAATAAAAGAGGTATGTCAATGGTGCAAGCTGCCGTTGCATACAGGGATAATGAGGAAGAGCAAGAGAGTGAACAAATGCTCAGAAGCAAGAAGTTAGCAGTAGATAAATGCTACCCGATGTTGCCACATGAAGGACAAGGTTCGAAGGGAACATCCGAGAAAGATCCATTAATGTCCCATTTATTGAATTCACCACCCCCATACACATCGAGTATCATTGGACCCCCGAAGCGTATTGTTATACCGCGCCCCGGCGCACAAAATGCAGCTCTTGCACAAGCACCAGCTCCTCTTCAGCTGGTTCCTACTTCTCCGGCGCAGCCTTCTCAAGGGCCGCCGCCTTTACTACATACTACCTCTACTGTTCCTACAACTCTGCCTACTGCTCCACCTGTTTTTCATGATACTACATCTGCCACTGCCTCGACTTCCTCTGCTATTTCCTCGACCTCCTCCTTTCATCAGCCTGTCTTTTCTGGCACATCTGCCTCTCCGCAAGCTTCTCCTTCTGTTCGACAGAGAGTGGCAAGTACTGTCACTGGTCTATTCTCACCTTTCTTTGGGTCGCCTAAAACGACCCCTAAAACAGGATGTAGACAGTTGCGTAGTCAACTGCCTGATTATGAGGAAAGAGAAGTGCTGAATGAGTTAGCACGCAAATGGGTTACTGACACTGTAAAGTATGAGGTTCAGTCTGTTATGGAAGTCTTCCGTCAGTGGGATGCACCCACTCAGAGATATGTATTCGAAGAGATGTGTGTATATCTTTGCGAAGATTTGGAGACAAATGATCCAAAACGCAAAATGAAGGAATTATTCCGTATGCGTTTCAAGTTCTACGAAGGCATGATTGTAGGTGCCGATGTTGAAAAAGCAATAGATTTGTTGTTATCTTATAGGAGTAAGGGAAACGTCTCTAGATCATCATACGAGGATGACATGTCAGGTAGGAAAAAGCTGCGACAGTACCCCATGAGAGAGGTTCCTCCAGTTTGGAGGGAAGGTGATGCAAATGCAAATCCACCCATTCTACCACATTTCCAGCGCGTATGGGTACATGTCCCCTGGAAAAGATCTGAAGTTTTAGCACTCAAGCAGACATTACCTGATCCTCGCAAAAATCCTGCAGGATATTATAAGGAGTTATCACAGACTGCAAGCTCGTGTATAATGAATTTAGCGGATGTAGACATGTTGTTTGGGAATGTTGTTCCACAGCCCTTGTGGAGTAAGATTCGTCATGCAGATCATGATCATGAACTAGGTGACACGTGGGCTAATATTACTGCTGCAGATGCTAGACAAGTTGGTGGTTCTAAACCTGAGCCGTTAGTAGCTGAACTTCCTGGTAGAATTATCACGTACATGAAAACTTTAATGCCTGAATTACGTGTGAATTGGGATAAGTTGTCTGCGTGCAAGCAGAAGAAAGGTGAGAATGTGTCTGACTTTTTCACAAGGTTTGAAGAGACTTTCGTCGATCAAAGTGGTCAGGATATGGCTACCGAGGGTGGCCAAAGATTGTTTGTAGACAAATTCGTGCATAATCTGCTTCCTGAACTATGTCACAAATTGAAAGATTCAGAGAGTGCTTGGGCTGTTTCCACGTCAGCGCAGATCTTAGCCACAGCCCAGTACTACGAAAATAGGCGCAAAGATGAGCTAGATAAAGCAGACAAAAAGACTAAAGATTTAAAAACTAAAGTTCTTCTCCAGCAAGCCTATCCGCCTAGCACTCCTAGCCAGCCCAATTATCAGCAACCACAGCAGTATTTGAGAAACGCGCAAGGAAACGAGTTTTCTCATCAGCGTTTACCGTATGGTCCGAATCAGTGTGCATATTGCAAGGAAGAGGGTCATTTCAAGAATAATTGTCCAGCTCTGGCGCGACGTCTGAATGGTGTTTCCGGCGCAAGGGGTAGAGGTGTTCAACAGGCTCCTAGGGGTAGGGGCCGTGGAAATTTCCCCTAGAATGCCACTTCTTTTCCGCCTCAGAATTCTATGAATAGCTTTGATCAACAGAATAATGCGTCTTCTAGGTCAGCTCAGTACTATGCTGATGACTACTACGCAGAGAACGAGAATGAGGGTAATAATTGCTAGGACAGCCATGGACAAAGAGAGGGAGTTGTTTCAGTTCCAGTAGATCAGAATGGACCTTATGTTGAGGTGATTACATCAGGAGTGTCAGAACCTTTTCTGCTGGATACTGGTGCTACAAAAATTTCGATTATGCACTCAAAACTTCATGGCGCACCTTTGTCTGGCGAAATGAATGTTTCAGTAGGTTTTTCTGGCGCCCCGGTTAGAAACCCGATCTCTAGTCCTATGTCCCTTTCTGTTGGCCCATGCGAATTAGAAGCACCCCTCATTCTTATAACAGGTTGTGGCGAAAATTTGTTAGGCTTGGATTTGTTGAAGAGATTATATGCAACTTTGTACTGTTCTCCTTCGGGCGTACAACTTACCCTAGGTAAGAAAGTGATTTCTCCAATATATTTGTCAAAGGAAAATATTCCAACTGAATTGTCATCTCTTCCAGATATACTCTGGGCTACTGGTTCTAACGATGTAGGTCGTTTGGAGATAGCACCGTATGTCATAACATTGAGAGCCAATGTTAGGTTGCCACGTCTTCCCCAATATAAGATCTCTAGCGAATGTGAAAAGGCGTTGTTAGCGATCATTTACGATCTGATCGAGAAAGATGTCATTGAAGAGACAACAGCAAACATTTGTAACAGTCCTATTCTGCCAGTTTTAAAGCGTACTGATCCTTCGCAGCCACCTGTGTACAGATTTGTGATTGATCTCAGAGAAGTGAATAAGATTGTTGTGCCACAATTTCCAGTTGTTCCCGACATTACTGCCTTATTGACAATGGTTCCAGCTTCAGCCGCTTGGTTTTCGGTGATTGACCTGAAGAACGCTTTCTTCAGCATCCCGATTGCTGAGGAGAGCAGGGATATTTTTGGCTTCAATTTAGGAGGACGAAGCTTCCGCTTCAAACGTGCTCCTCAGGGCTACTGTGAAAGTTCATCTATATTCAGTCAAGCTCTGAAAACACAACTTGACACAATTGTTCTACCTGATGGTTGCGAATCTGATTCAGTATGTAGACGATCTACTGATCGCTGCGGATACTGAAGAGATTTGCAAGAAAGCCACATTGTCGTTGTTGCGTCATTTATGTGACATGAAGCACAAAGTTTCTCTCTCAAAACTGCAATTTTGTCGACAAGAAGTGACCTACTTAGGTCACATCTTATCGAAGGAGGGAAGGAGACTGACCCCAGAAAGAATACAGGCAATTGCAAGACTGAGTGCCCCAAGAACACAGAGAGAAGTGCATGCCTTCTTGGGCATTACATCGTACTGTAGACAATGGATACCGAATTTTTCACTATTGGCTAAACCTTTACTGGCACTAATCCGTAAAGACACACCAGATCCCATGCCTTGGTCTGAAGATTGTCAGACAAGTTTCCACGAGTTGCGTGATGCATTGTGTTCGGCTCCTGTGTTGGGCAACCCCGACTACAGTAAGCCTTTTACATTATATGTCCATGAGAAGGAAGGTTGCGCATTATCAGTCCTGACACAACACTTTGGGGTCAAACAGCGCCCATGCGCGTATTTCTCAGCAACTCTAGATCCTGTAGCTAAGGCATTATCAAGTTGCTTGAGGGCCACCGCTGCAGCAGCTGTCTGTATTCGACAGTCTGCTGGGTTAGTCATGAATAATACCCTGGTCGTAATGGTCCCACACGCAGTAGACATTTTACTAAACAGAACGAAGACACAGCATTTAACTAGTGCTCGACTGTCCAGTTATGAGCTGACACTATTAGCGAGTCACATACACATAAAGAGGTGTGATACACTCAACCCCGCTACGTTTTTGCCTATTCCGGCAGACACAGATGAGGTTGAAAGACATGATTGCTGCTTTAGGACAGAAGAAGAGACAAAAGGGAGAGTAGACTTGCAAGACACTCCCCTTCCTGAATGTAATGATAATTTGTTGGTTGATGGTTCATGCTTCAAGTTGCCAAATGGTGATACGACTGCAGCCTATGCTGTAACAACATTGCACACGATTGTAGAGTCTGCACGTATACCGCACAATTCTGCGCAAGCGGCAGAGTTGATTGCACTTACAAGAGCGTGTGTGTTGGCAAAAGGAAAGCGAGTGAATGTGTATACTGATAGCCAATACGCCTTTGGCGTGGCCCACAGTTTTGGAAGATTGTGGCGTGAACGTGGGTTCCTGACGTCACATGGTGCAAGAATCCAACATGGTCAGCTAGTGAGCGAGCTTCTTGAGTCACTGACCTTGCCACTACAAGTTGCGATCGTAAAATGCAGTGCACACAGGAAGATTCAAGATGATGTTGGTCGTGGGAATGCATTTGCAGACGAAGTTGCGAAAGAGACTGCAAGGAACACCATGAGTCGAATGTATGTTATAGGTCCTACGAGATGGATCGCCGATGTGGGTATGTGTGAGGACACTATTGATAGTGTGAAGTCTATACAATCGGATGCCACTGAGAAAGAGGTGAATGAATGGAGAGAAAGCAAGGGTAGATTGGATGCAAATGGTTGTTGGGTCGAATTGTCAGAGCATCGACGATGGCTGTTACCCGATGCATATGTGCTTGCAGTGGTGACAATGGCCCATGGTATGGCCCACATTAGTGCGAAAGGAATCTGCAAGTTGTTGGCCCCAGTATGGCAGAATAGGGGTATCCCGAAATGCGCAGAGAATCTGGTCAGGAACTGTATGGTGTGTTTGAAGTACAATCCCGGTAGGGGAACCCCAACTCCAGCTGGTCATTTTTCGCCTCCAACGTATCCGTTCGAGGTTTTGCAGCTCGATTTCATCCACATGGAGAGGTGCAACAATCTGAAATACGTGCTTGTTGTCGTTTGTGCCTTCTCCAGGTGGGTGGAAGGGTATCCCCTTAAAGACAACACTGCCTTGTCGACTGCCAAAGCCCTTGTCAAGGAATTCTTCCCTAGATTCGGTATGCCTAGAATGGTCTGGAGTGATAACGGAAGTGAATTCGTGGGACGAGTGATGGAGAGAGTGTGCGAGTGTCTAAGCATACACCAGAAATTCCACGCTGCAAACCACCCCCAATCAGCGGGATTAGTAGAGTGCTACAACGGCACGTTAAAGTTAAAACTAGCCAAGATCCAAGCCAGCACAGGTCTCAAATGGCCTGACGCCCTGCCTTTAGCACTCCTGTCCACCAGAATGACTGTCCATTCCAGACTAGGACTTAGCCCCCATGAGATTGTTTTTGACCGCCCAGCCAACATCTGGGGTGTGCCAAGGCCCAAGAGACTAAGCGAAATAGAGCACCCTGTACTGCTTGACTATTTGCACGAATTGACAACTAAATTGCATGTTTTACACCAACAGGTCCACAGCTCCTCTCCACCGGCGTCTGACGATCCAGGCCACGCCATTGAACCTGGCTCCTGGGTCCTAGTCCGGAACTTCAGGCGGACCAAGAACGAGGAGCCTCGCTGGACCGGACCTTTCCAGGTCCTGCTATCTACCTGCTCTGCAGTACGTGTCCACGGGAAAAAACATTGGGTGCACGGCGCCCACTGTAAACGGGTCCCGCTGCACCTTCCATATGACCGTTGGGTCCAGGAGGGAATTGCTGACTCCGAGACCGAGTCTGTACCACGCTTTGCACTCTTTAGCGATGCACGGTTGAAAGGAACTGGTACCGAAAAGAAGAGTGATCATATCCTGCAAGGATTTGTGCCACCGTCAATGCAGTTGGACACTACGGAACCTGAAACGTTGTTTGAAGACCACACCGTACCTGGGAAACAACGATATAATCTAAGGTCAAGAAACATGAACTAATAAAAGCAAGCTTATAAGGTTTCCCCCCAGAACTATTTTTGATTTTACAGCTCTCTCACCCCGGGAACTTGCTCATTTTTGATTTTCGAACCGCCATCCGGTTCTGCTGCTAGGGTCGCGGTTGATAGTCTGGGGAGTGCAGCTGGGGACGTTTAGGTCAACGGTTCAGGTTGGTCTGAGGGAATTACCCCGGACTGAACAGAAAGCACTCCTTGGCAGAATCAATCTCCCACCGCGGGCAGCAACTAGAGGATGGAGTTTCCAAGGGTAGAGAGACCTGCTAGATCCACGAACTATAAAAAGAAAATATGCACTGTGATGGCCAAAAGAAGATTCTTGATAATATGTATTTTAATGTTGTGTAGCATAGTGATGTTCTTGATTGGCTATACTTTATCCACATTTCAAGTTACCTTTGTAAATAACACTCAGCCTACACCTCCTCCTACCGTTCCTCCACACTCCTTTCACCCCCTACCTGAACACGAGTCTGCCAGAAGACTAGAATTTGTAAATAACTCATTCATCCAGCTCCTACACCAGCACCAGTCTATAATGAACACATTGAACTGTTGGATCTGTGGACTTATGCCGCACACGACAGATAAGGGCATCCCTTACTTCGTCCTGCCATTCAGTTACTATGGTTCTCTGTGGGCTTTCCAGACAATGTTCCTGTTTGCCATAGAACCATATCCCCCGCGTCCCACAGGGAGCAATTCCAGCAACAAGGCACTAGTGGCAGGGATAAGGAATATGAGCAGGGATATCGACACGTATCGAACGATTCCCAAAGCTGAGTTTACCCCGTACAGTAGATGGAACATCACCCAGTATGGGATTTCCTTGAGTAAGAGCCAGAAAACAAAGAAATCCTCCCCTTTTGGATAGTACCCCACCGAGGTCACCTATGTCTGCAAGGTATTGGCAGGGATCCCAAAGCACAGTTGGGGAAGAGTGTATGCACGGAGACATATGTGTTTGCCTCTCGAACTTCCCCTCCATTCTTAGCGGCCAAGGGTACGTACTTCATCTGCCATGACAAAGCATACACATGGTTGCCCCCTGACTTCTCGGGCACATGTTTTATCTCGTTTCTGCTGCCACCCACCTACACGGCCGGGGCAGATTACCATCGGACAAGGACAGTTAGGGGTGTCGTGAGTCAAGACGACACTGCGGGTCAAGAGTTTGGAGACTTCGCAAAGGGTTTTCTGCAATTTTGGGGGCCCATGGTGAACAGCAGGAACATTCGCCAGTTAACGAGGGTAGTCTAATCCGCTGTGACCGGAACGGCCGGCGCCCTTGGTAACTTAACAGCTGAGCTCCAGTCGGACCGACTTATGACTCTCCAGAACCGGGTTGCCCTAGATGTCATACTTGCAGACCGTGGTGGTGTGTGTAGAGTGATCCAATCCAGTTGCTGCATTTTCATCCCTGATAATGCTCCTACAGTGTACCAGGCCATCTCCAAACTGCACAAAATATCTGATTCCATTCATGTGGATAAAGGGGACTGGTCCTTACTAGGGTGGTTCTGGGAAATGATCTCTGCCTGGGGATGAAAAACTCTGATCTTCATTGGGATGATCTTAGCCATTCTGTTTATGTTCTGCCTGTTTGTGCAGTGCGCTCCTGCAATATGTTGCCTCTGTGCTACTTCATGTGTAAGGAAGCCTGTGTCAAGGGACGAATTGAGCAACAGAATGATGCTACAACAGCATCTCCATGAATTCATGAATACAGATTTGGACTCAGATTAGCATGAGTTATTGCCTAATATGAGGGCAAAAGGAGGGTCTGTGGTTCTGAAATTTTGGACCCTGCTGTAATATGGTCCCGAGGCCCAACCTTCGTGTCACAAAATATCGTCGTACCATGACGGATTTGGTATCGGCAGACCGGTAATGAGTAGGGCATTATCCCTATGCATTTGCGTTGTGATTAAGTGATGCTAACACCTTTTAATCATGGTTTCCGTTCTGAACCCTCGGACTCCATTTTGTGGACGGCATCCATCTTATGGCTTGCCCTCATATAGTCAATTGATTGAGGCCGAGCTTGATCTGAAAGGACAGGTCCACCTTAGCTGACTTCCCTATGACCTGGCCAAACTAACTCCACTGCCTCCAGCCAAACCTGTTTGGGCAGCTCCTCGCCCAGTGGCCAAGTAAGATAGCATCAATGCACAACATGCCATAAACCATTCGCTACATACAGACCACGTTTTCTACACACATACACCTGTCCATGTTCCTTGTTTATGGCCAGTTTTACGACGAGGAGGTGCCCGATTTATTGGGGTTTCATCGATATCTGATGGGAATTCTGGGCCTGGCTGGGTAATCCATCACGAACTGCACATCTAAAATATGGGTTGGCCGACATGACTGCTTTTTGCTCTATTGTAAAAATATGTATATGACCATATCGTAAACCAAAGAATTCTTGCCCGCAGCTGTTAATTTTGTATAAAAGGAGAAGGCTGGTTCTGTAAAAACGAACAGTCTCCTGAGAACTTACGACCCGTGCTGTTGTAATTCTAGGAAGCTTGTTACTTGGTTGCAGCCAATAAAACTCGATCTCTGACTTCACCTAGAAGACTCTTGGTTTCTGTGGTCCGGAACAGGGAGAACTCAGAGGTCTTCGGGTGTTATCCCCTGGCACCACCGGGTTCCTAAAAACCCGGCACCTCAACGGACAGTGGGTGGGCGGGTGAGAGTAGGCACGGACAGTGGGCGGGCGGGCGGGAGGGAGAAGGCACGGACAACGGGAGGGAGGGGGGGATAAACAAGACGAGGTAGGCTCGGATAACTTAAGAGTTCATAGATAGGTTGGACACCATCGAACATGGACAGTGGGCGGGCGGGAGGGAGGAGGCACGGACAGTGAGCGGGCGGGAGGGAGAACTTCGAGAAGGCACGGACAAGGGGACGGCGAGAGGGAGGGTGTGGGGGGCGGGACTTAAAAAAAGACCAAGAAACGCCCCCGAATCACGTTCCGACGGGGAAAGTGTGATTGACAGCCAATCTCTTCCAATGGCTAGCCTTCATTTATGGAGGCGGGACAAAGCCCCATACTGTAGTATCATAAGATTTCGCCTGGGCGAGCACTGCTTCGCAGTGCTACGGCCAGGCGAAACCTAAAAAGTAGAGGTCTCCCGAAGTGTGTGCATACAGTGCCAGGTCCCCCAAAATGAAGGCAGCTCAGCAAATCCTGGCAGAACGGGTCACACATTTTAAACAATACTGCAAAAATAATAGAACTGTTAAGTGTTTCTTCAAGTGACCATTGAACTGCTATTTTATTTTGAAAAATGAATGCAGGTTTGGTATTCATGTTTCCATCTACCAAAAATTATAATTTTACTGGCACTTACATATTCATATTCCTACAAGCAACACACAAATCTATAATAATGTTGTATTGTTTATATGTGCGTATACATTAACTTATGTCCTTTGCTTGGAACAGAATAGCATTTTTAAAATCTTTTACACATCTTTAGACAAATAAATATTATTAAACAACCTCAAAATTGTTGAGAAATCCCAATTTGTAGATATTTTAATGCATATTCATAGAGGTACATATACACTGAGACACACACGCATCCACTCAGAAACTCAATCAGATGTGCACACACACACTCACTGCCCCCCTCTGGGACTCACACACCCACCCACAAACCTGCTTAGATACTCACACACCCACTAACACACCCACTGAAAGACTAATGCAATCCCTCACAGACCCACTCAGACAATCTTACACCCAGACACTCACTACCAGACCCATTGAAAGACTCACACACCCACCCACAAACCAACTCAGACTCAAACACCCACTCACGGATCAACTTAGACACTCACACACCCACTCAGTCTCATGCACTCACTCAGACACTCACACACCCACCACTGCTGTGTTAAAAGAAACATAGAAATTCACTTAAAAAACAAAGGTTACAGAGCATTATAATTTGGAAT
The DNA here is from genome assembly GCF_964263255.1 of Lissotriton vulgaris. NCBI lineage: Eukaryota > Metazoa > Chordata > Amphibia > Caudata > Salamandridae > Lissotriton > Lissotriton vulgaris. Next base: position 1,033,991,481 of record NC_141689.1, read on the forward strand.
TAGCATTAAAAAAAACTTAGAAATTAACTGAAAAAACAAAGGTTACAGGGATGTTACAGTTATCATCTGAATTTACATGCACACAACCATTGAAATTCGACTGCTAGAGTTATTTCAAGTAACTATAACTCGTGCCCTAAGGTACCTATAACTTGTGCAATGCAGATTACCCCACATATTATATCATTGATGGCATCTTCTATAGATATTATCACTGGAACATTTACAATAAAACTGTTAATGAGAAAACTGTGCATGTTGGGAGTGTGATTAATAGTTACCTTAGGCCATGAGTTATAGTTACTTGAAATAACTAAGTACAACAGGTGAATTTCTATGGTTTTGTGCATGTAAATTCAGAACCTAACTATAATGTCCCTGTAACCTTAGTTTTTTTTGTGTGAATTATATTTATATATTCACTGAAAAAACCATAGGTTATAGACCATATATAGTTAGGGATTAGCATTTACAAAACCTTATTTTACTCACACAAAACCATTGAAATTCGCATATATAGTTAGTTGCACTAACTATATATCGCGCACCCGCAATCCACTGCTGATGATGTCACATATTACATCATTCATGACATGGTCAGTGACATCTCTGATGACATCACTGATGACATCATCCAGTGACTGTATGTTTCTGTAAAGTTAAAATATGTCTTACATATTGAAGAATGAGTGGATGGTTAAGTGTCTGGATGAAGGATTTAGTAGGTGCATGACTGACTGTATGAGAGAGTGATTAAATGTGTCTCACTGAGAGCATGGGTTAGTGACTAAACTGTCTTAATTTGTGCATCATTATGTCTGCTGTTCTGTAAACTGCTGCATGTGTTGATCAGTAGCTATATGATTAACTATATGGGTTATTGATTGGTTGCCCAAGTATTTGTATGGGAGAGTGAGTGTGTGTGTGGGTGGCTGGGAGGTGTGTGACTCTGTGCATAGATGTGTGAACAGTTGATTCACTAGATGTATGGGTTCAAAACTGCATGTGGAAACAGCTGTATGGGTGGTTGACTGTGTGCATGAGTGTATTAGTGAGTGAATGGATATCTCAGTGCTACATGTCAAAGTAAGTACATATGTAAAACACAGTACATGTGAGAGTTGGCATATATAAATTACTGTGTATAAGAGCCAGTGAATGTGTGAGTGGCTGCATGGATCATTGACAACTTGTATCAGTGATTGTATAAGAGAGTAAATATGTGTTAGAATATGTTTGAATAAGTAAGGTGTGTATAACTGTATAGTTGAGGAAATGGAGGTGTGATTGATTCTTTGCATGACTGACTAAGTGTATGTGTAACTCCATGGATGAGTGACAGTCTCTAAGTATCTGTTTACACTGAGTGTATCTAAGGTTATATTAGAGTCTGAAGAGGTTCATCGTATTATCACATGAATGATGTCATCAGTGATGTTGTCAGTGAAGTCATTTGAGTTGTCATCAGTGATGTCATCAGTGATATCACTGACCATGTCAGGAATGATGTAATATGTGACATCATCAGCAGTGGATTAAGGGTGCGCGATATATAGTTAGTGCAACTAACTATATATGCGAATTTCAATGGTTTTGTGTGAGTAAAATAAGGTTTTGTAAATGCTAATCCCTAACTATATATGGTCTATAACCTATGGTTTTTTCAGTGAATTTTTAAGGTTTTGTAAATGCTAATTCCTAACTATAAATGGTCTATAACCTACGTTTTTTTCAGTGAATTTCAATGGTTTTTTAATAACAAATATCAAAAGCTGTAAAATGTATTCTTATTTTAATGGAAAAATATATTTTATATGTTTGTAATATAATTTTTTTATGTATATGTTTTTTTTATTATTTTTTTTGTTTCGCTACCGGTCCGCGCACCGGGTAGCTTCCCGTTAGCTCAATTTGGTGCCGCGAACCGGGAAACGTTCCGTTAGCGCAACTGCAGCGCAAGAAAACAACATCGTGACGCGTCGCGTAAACGCGACGTATCGCATTGCCGCGTAATGCGTCTTATGATGCGCCACGTTAGCGCACCTGGAAGTGATCCGGAGCGCGAACCGAGGCGCGAAGCGCAGCGCCCCGGAAGCGCTCCGGGTGCGTAGCGGGACGCGTAACGTAAGCATAACAGGTCATGTGACTTGTTCATAAAACTTTTCATTGGTTCATTTTACTTTTGGTTTCCTAATGATGTAAGGCTAGGTCATGTGACCTGAAAATAACACTTTTCATTGGTTTATTACATTTTTTTTCACAAATGATGAAAACCCCACCTTTTTTCCTCCCTCTGACTTTCATTTTTATGAGAGAAAGACCTACTTTCGAAATTTGGAAAAATGGCAAGTGTTGTAGCTGCAGCTGCTGGATCCACTCCACCACCACCACCACCAAAAAAGGATGGACCACCTCCTCAGGTCCTCATAAATCAAGAGGAGGAAGAAGAGGAAGAGGAGCAAGTGAGCAGACCGTTTTTGCAAGAAGAACCAAGGAGGTCCCATGTGAAAGTAAATTACATCTGGCAATTCTTCACATATCCCCGGGACAAAAAAAAGTAAATGCCCGTTATGTCACATGTTTGATCTATGACAAAGAACTATCCTGAGGAACAGATAAAAAATACAGCTATGGCAATTACACCATGCATCGCCATATGGACAGGTGGCACCCTATTAATTACAGTGCTGCACAGGTACGTGACCTTCAGGAAAACCCCCCTCCTGTGGCCAGTACATCAGCTGAACAGGCAGTGTCGGGACCAGAGGCGAGGGAGACGGTCCCAAACATACAGATGAACTTTGGTGATATGAAGCATACCTGTATTTTTTGCGGCAAATTGATTTCCTATGGAGAGAAAAGTATAACTCTCATCAACCTAGCTTATGAAAATCACAAATGTACAAAACGGCCCAGAAAGTAAATTATCTTTTTTTTTGTTGCTCCTGTTGAGCCCTTTATAATGACTGATTTTCGTTTCCCCCCCCAAAAAAACAAAAAAAATATAAAAAAGTTCTTAAAATACAAAAAAAGTAAAAAAATGTTCATAAAAATAAAAATAAAATTTAAAACAACAAAAACAATAAAAAAAAGTTCTTTTCAGAACTACCTCCCATTTATAAAAAAATTGCTAGAATGTTTAGCACTCTGGCAACCTCTTTTTCTTTTGATTTGCTTTCCCGGTTCGCGCGCCGGTACGCGAACCGGAAGCGAAACAAAAAAAAAAAGAAAAAAAAAAGAAGAATGAGTATAAGGGAAGGAAACAGAGAGAAAAGGAATGAGGGAAGTAGCAAAGGCAGGAAACTGAGGGTTAAAGAAATGAAGCAGTGGAACTAATAAAATTTAAATGTGATAGAGATGTAATGGAAAGAGTACTAAACACTTACCTTATAATTGACGTTAACTTAGGCACTTGTTATTTTTATAGTTTCAATCTGTGAAAGAAAGAACAAAAATTTTAAAATTGGTAGAAGGTAGTAAAAGATGAGTGAGCATGAGACAAGATGAGTACATATTAAAAATCACAATTCAAAGTACAGAATTAATTATACATATTAAATGGTTTATTTTTGCTGTTCTCAGAATATATCAAATTTCACTGAAAACAGTGAGTTGAAGGTATTCATCATATAACAGCGGGGAAAAAAAACACAATCAAAATGATTGTGTTTAAAAAACCCATATAATATAACCAATCAGAAATCAGAACTCCTCAAAAGTAACTTACTTTCCATGACGTCAAAGGATGTCCTATGAACAGCTTATACTCTGTTGTGCTGTTATTATTTTCTGCCCGCCACTTTCTGAAAGAAAAGCTCCATCGTTTTAACAAAAATGTGACATTCAAAGCAATTTAAAACAGCACACTAAATTATATCAACACCTAGAATCATTATAGTCCAGTTACCTACCCTAAATTCTCACTTCTGAAAACAAGTCAAAAGGCAACATTGCTTCATAGTCAAATGGTAATCATTTCCGAAAGACCAGCCTTTTTTACATTTCAAATAAGCTGTGTAATATCCTGATGTTGTCAAAGGACGATCATGTCATATAATAGCTGCAGTTACAAATGTTCTTCCTGAAATCGACGACTCTGTAACCAAAACATTTTTAATTAGACTTGACAACTTACTTTCATCCGGTTTATATAGTTGAAATTGTAAAATGACATTTCACCCATAAGTTTCTATAAATAATGTGGACAGCATTGCAGACTTACATTACCTCTACTCCTTGTTTTGATCTGCTGCTTGAATTAGCGTATTAAAACAAACAGTTTTCGCTCTGTACTACAGTTATCCACAAGGCCATATAGTGTAGGAGCCATTAGAACCTCTTGAAATTCCTCAGAGCAAATCCTGAGATTCCTTCCCGAAAATTTTGGTTGTAAGAACACCAGGTAAGAATTTTTAAGGTGAAAAGGCAATCTTTTTTTGAAAGTTAAAACAGAATCATTGCAGAATGACCAGCCGTTTCCAGACTTCAAATAAGTTGTGTAATGTCCTGATGTTGTTGAAGGACCATCATGATATATAATTGCTGCAGTTAGAAAAGTCCTTCCTGATATTGACAACTGCGAAGCCACAACATTTTTAATTAAAGTTGTCAATTTTGTTCCATCAGGCCTACATCGTTGGAACATTAAAATTACATACTGGCCATATCTTCGTATAAATAATGTGGACAGCATTGCAGACTTACATTGGCTACACTCCATGTTTTGATCGGCTGCTTTTACTAGCTTATTAAAGGATACTGATTTACTGTCTGGCAAAGTTAAATATATAAATCTTTCTGAGTCTACACCAGTAGTACTTGATAACGTACAATTCTCGCAGTCATGCTGCCATTGATAAGAAAGGCCAAACAGATGATCTACATCTACACCTTCATCTTGCAATACATTAAGCATATACATTAAAAACTCCTGACAATCTTGCTGAATATTTTGAGAGAATTGTGTTTGACCTGAACATTTGTCTAACAGATTTCGAATTTCAGACACACTTTCTACTCTTGTTCTATCAGCGCTACATTTCTCTAACACAGAATTCAACAAACAGCAAAAACTTTGTTCCGAATTGATCACAATCTGTTCTTTTAAAGTTTCTAGAGAAAAGACAACATTAACCACTACATTAGCATAGCAGTTGACACCACAACTATTTTCAAATTGAAAACCAACAACATCTTAGACAGAATTCATTCTCTTTCTGCTTACATTTTTGGGTTCATCGACTTTCAGTCTTTTTGCTACAACCTCCCTACTATTGGTGACATTTGTTCATTTCCGGCCTACCACACGTTTCTCAAACAAAGGATATTGAGGCAAATGTGGCGCATACTCTCTTCTTAACCTATTGTATTCCTTAACACAATCTAGATCTGCACAAATGTTTGTGACATCACACTCAATCAAGTACAATCCCGATAAATTTCTGACTCGTGACAATGCTACATAAGCCATACCCTCTTTGAACACAGAACTGCCAATATTCACCAAAGCACTGTCTACACTTAAACCTTGTGATTTATGGATTGTCACCGCATATGCCAAGCAAACAGGAAATTGCTTACGGCGAACATATAAGTCTTTTACAAGCAAAAACCTAGCTGTGCAACGCCCAATTAGCTGTACTTCCTCAATGCCATCAAATGTAATTTTTAAAAATTCAATTCCATCTCTATTTCTGTATTTCTCAAAATCAACAACATTACCCATTGATCCATTTACCAGACCTCTTTCAACATGTAAATTCCTTCTCAAAATGATACGGCAATTTAAGCACACATTCAGAGTCTTTTCAAAACCAGCAGTTTTAGATATAGTCTTCTCTAATGAATCCAATTTAGATTTCAAATTCTCAGACAAAACAATTGTTGCTCCCATATGCTCTATTCTGTCAATAGCTTCCAGTTTCACAATCTCTTGGTTTTCTAAATTCAACATTTTGTTGTTGAAGATGGAACATACTGCAAGAGTTGGCATCAAACATATGCCAGATTTCTTCTCAGTAATTTTCTGAAAAATATTCTCTGGCAGAACGTCTTCTTCTGGATACAAATTTGACAGTAATCGTGCATGTAAAGCTTCTTTCCCACGCTCGGGCACTTTCCCGATTCTAACATCTTGTAGAATATTCTTGTAATCTTCATCCTTCGCCTGACGCATATTTTCACGCAGCTCAGCATAATTGAAGTTTAACCATATGTTAACGTTGCCAATGCTCCCTAGGCACTTCCTGGTATCTTCATGTGTAAGCAGTTTAAACACTGGTTGTCCTTTCACTGGTGTCAGCTGCAGAAGATCACCGAAAACAATGATGTGTTTGCCACCAAATAACACATCATACTCTGTTTTAAGAACTTCCTGCATTCTCAAATGCACAAAGGCAAGCATGACATTGGAAACCATGCTTACTTCATCAATGATAAGAAGTTTCATCTTCTTCAGGACTCTAGATACTTCACAACAAGCATCTTCCGATAACTTGTGGTATTGTAATTTGTTATCATGCTCCACTGGCAGCATCAGTAGCCGATGCAAAGTAATACCTTTAATGTTATGTGCTGCCAGTCCAGTTGGAGCGGTGACAACACAAGACAGCGATGACTCAGTCCTTTTCTGCAGATAACATGAAATTGCTTTAATGAGGAAACTTTTTCCAGTTCCTGCTTCTCCACTCACGTACAGTCGGACAGGCTTCAACGACGTACATGAGCACTCTTTCTTCTCATGACTTAATCCATGATCAATTTGGCTGGTAACTTCGTCATATATTTTCCTCTGCTCAACGTTGAGTTGTCTTTCCAAATCTTCTGAATTAACCACATCCTCCTGAGCATGTGCCATGGCTCTTTCCACTTCAATCATGGCAGTGGCAGCTTCATTTTTGATAACTGGTCCTCCTAGTGGATCCTGACTCAATGAAACAGAACTCTGACTGTCCTGAGAACTGTCTCTAGCAATCTCGGCTGCAATTGTTGCTTCCTGCTCGATTTCTGCATTCAACATTTCTAGATATTTTGGAAAAACAGGACATTCTATGGACTCCTTGGCTGCATTGAAAGAGTCTTCGTAACAGAGGAAACCTCCAAGCAGTTCCTCTTCTGCACGCCAAGGCTTGAAAAGTTGCAAAAGAGCTAAATAGAAAAACTCTTTTCTTTCTGGAGATTCGCAATCCAATTTTCGATGATTTACCAATAGACATTTTCTTTGCTTGACCAGACATCCCTCACTTCCAATTACAGCATACACTCCTTTATCAATATCTTCTTTGATGTTCCTCTTGAAAATGTAATTTTGTAGAACCTCATACAGACAAACATTCTCCAGGTGACTGCTTCTATTTGGATAATATGTATCCAACATGTTGGTCTTCAAAATATCTGTACTGCTTGGCTCCTTCTCGGCCAAATACTCAATTTCCCGTACAGGTTTCAGAACTCGATTACGCGTTGCAGCAAGACCAAGACTTGCCCAAATGATACTCCTAGATTTGGCATAGAGACTTGCTGAAGATAACCGGTCAGAACATTCGTAAGCTCCGATTTCTCAATGCGAAAACATCTTTAGACTGAAGCTGTACAACTTCTTACTGAAGCTCTTTTCATGGGAAATGTCCTCCCACATATCCTTGAGTTCTGTCTTTTCTTTTTTTGTGATGTACGACGTCACATACCGAGCCACAGCCATACAGTTGTCAGCCACAAACTGTATATCCATATTAGCATTCCACATGGACAAAATCACTGGGTTGTAGTCGTTGATGTTCTTGGACTCTTCGTTTCTTTTCAAATTGTATGTATTTTTGGGTGATTTCCTCGTCACATTATGTCGCAGCGAAGACATCAAATTGTTCACTCTTCCTTTAGATATCACCGATCGTGGAAATCCAAAACGACATTTTGTATAGTACTTGTTCTTGTTTCTAAATTTACGACTACAGTACTTTCCACAACGATGGCATTGAAACCGTAAAACTTGTTCTCTTAGACTTTTGTCTTCCTTTGTCTTTGGAACAGCACATGTAGAATACTGTTCTATGAAATTCATCACTAAGTCATCCGGATCTGTTCCAAATTTGGGTGCATCTTTGATCCATAGGAGCATATGTATATGAGGAGCACCTCTTGCGTGATACTCCTTTCTCCAGAAGAAATCCAACACCTCTCCAAGAGGTGGATTTTTCTTGTTCGTGATGAAAGACATTATAGCCTCAAATCTATGATTGAAGTACCTGCATACATTCACTGCATCTAAAGAGCACAGTTCTCCGGGTGTCTTGAATTCAATATTTTCAATGTTTCCATTTGCCTCTCGTAGAAATTCAAGTAAGTCTTCCCAGCCATACTCCGCACAGCTGAGAGTGAGGAACCATGTGGGAGTTCCTAAGTTCCTCAGCATACATTTTAAGTCACCATGACGACGGTACCAATACTCATTAGTACCACGCTGACATGCCATCAGATTAATCAGATGAGAATCCAAAATACTGTCTTGCACATTCACTTTATCCATAAAGTCCCTTGCTGAGATATTTTGCAGTTGTACACCACTTTTCAGGATGTGGTTCACTGCATAAGACAGTCCAGACAGATCACTTTCAAACAGTAGATGAAACAAATAGGGAATGCATTGACGAAACCTAGGATCTTCTGCATACAATCGTAAAGTCCGGTATTCAGAAGCAGGAATTTGATCAGGTCGCTCATCATTTCGTCCTCCTCGACCTGTGGGAAATAACTGTGGAAAACACCGAGCTTCCAAACTTTCCTCCCAAACACTAATGGGACTCCCTTTGGCTTGTTTCATTTGAAACAACTCAATAGCATTCCCCATGACTTCCTTGGAATGCAAAGGATGAACACTATAATGTTCATATATTTCTTCATTTTTTGAGGCTTCTACTTTCTCAATTTGTCCAGCACACAATTCGCTGTCTTCTTCTTCACTTACTTCCTCTTCTGCAACACATACATTCTTGTAGTACTCATTGTTTTTTATCAAATACAATGTTGCCTTTTTGACTTTCCTAACATCCACTAAATCTTGCCAGATTTTCTTACTCTTTGTCGGAACCCCATTAACTAGGATAACCAGAGGTTCCTCTTCCACTTTCTCTACTCCAATTGTATTAATGTTTTTCTTTAAATCTAAAGGCAAATAAACAACTCTTCCCTTTAATCCTCTCTGTAAATCTGATGGAGGCAATTTCCCTGTCTTTGGCTCCATTCGTACAATAGCCTGAAAGGGATGCACACTTTGAATCAAAATAGATTCATAAGTATTTAAATCCTTCAATTCAGAAGGAATGTTAACCAATTCCAGATTATTATGAACCGCTCTAGCAGGCATCCGGTTTTGGTTTAATTTGTTAAAACAATAAGTACACATACGTTGGTCCGATCCCAAATCAAAACAATTTTCTATCATCAAGTATGTGGCAAAATCCTTCCATTCACTATTGTTTTCCATTTCACTTTTTGCATATAAATCCACTAACTTAGTCTGATTCTTATAATAAGTCCGTCGACAACACACACAAGTGAAATTAGGCCTCTCACTTGATTTCACCTGAAAGATGGAAATTTCCTTGTGAAACTTATCATATTAGAAATCTGTACACTCTCCTCCACATTACCTTCTTCTACTGGTTCAATTTCAACATTGTTCTCATTACTAGCAAAGTAACAGAACTCAATTTCTTCACAAATATTCTTCACATGTAGTTCTGAACCATGCAAAAGAGCACTGCTCAATTGTTTAAGGATAATTGCTGGACTCTTAGCATAATACAACATTCTCACTAATTTCCTCACTTTATTATGATGCACTGCTAGCATCCTGAAATGATGAAAAACACTCTGGCATACTCTTCTGGAAAGACAAGCCAGTGAATGCCCATGCAAACCTGTTACTTCTCTCACTCTGCAAGGATCTAATTTTTGCAACAACTTCATTTTCTGTTTTAAACTTTCCTTATTAAATGTACGAACAAAATCACAAAGCAAATTGATGGAATCCTGTCGCACACTGCAAATAGTACTACACTTCCAGGTGTAAACTGGTCGCTTAGGACGTCTCCCTAAAACTTCATTACCTAACACCTCTTCTGCATCTGCAGACGCAAGTTTTTCTTTTTCAACCGGACAACCATCTTTCACCTCATATGCTCGACCACTGGTGTCAACTGCATGCACCAAATCATTGTCCTGGAAGTAGCTCTCCTCATTGAAAAATGCCTCACTACTTGAACTATGCATCCATTCTCCTGAGAAAACTTCACAAAAATTACTACGATTAACTACTCTCTTCCATCTACTATTTGATTTGAAATCATAAATTACCTTGTTTAGTTTCCTAATTCTATTGATTACCAAAATAAATAACTTTCGCTTAATTTCTTAATTTCGAAAGCCTGATCAATAATTTTCTCTACATTTTTCTTTTTCTTATAAAATGCCACTTTCTGATGGCCTTTCTTAATATTTTTTAACAAATTGACAATTATCCTGTTGCGGAACATTCGCCTACGAATGTCCCGGAACGGATTTTTCCTTCTACTGCCATGCACAGAGTTATCTCCTACTCAAGCAGAAACTTTTTTGACGGGCCTTTCCTTTTCCTTTAAATTGTCTCTCTTCTTCTGCACTAAAACATGTTCTATAGTGGTATTTTTTTGTCTGCAAATTCTTTTTAAAAATGATTTCATTTTCTTACCCGGAGCTTTTTTGGCGACTTGAAACAATTTTATAGTAGAGCACTGCTGCAAATCTTTACCAAGGTGGAGTGTAAGTCGCTTTGCTTCTTTTTGTTTCCTCTGCCTTGAGGGCATTTTTAAATTTTTCTAAAGATCTTCAGTTAAATATGTGGACATTTTTTTATAAAAAATTGTTATTAACCACTATTACCAAACAGTAAACCAATAACAGTAGGCAAACAATTAACACACTAGTTGTCAATTCTACCTACAGTAATTTAACAACATAGACAAATTTAAAAATCTCAAATAGTAGCAATGGAATGGAATGCTACTACATATGACCTGTGCTCTGTTATATGTTAATCTCAACTAATTTTGAGACTCTATTTCACAGTTATATTAAAAACACTTCACACAGGGTGTTTTTGAAAACTTTTATATAATTTTAAATCAACATCTACAGATTGTTCCTCATCTAGAGATTGTTCCACATCTAGAGATTGTTCCTCATCTAGACATTGTTCCTCATCTAGAAATTGTTCCACGTCTAGATATTGCACCACATCAGACATTGTTGATGTTATTGTTATTGACTTAAAATTGCCAAGCACACATGAAGGCATATTTACAAGGCTCTTGCACCAGGGGGAAGTGACTTAAAATTGCCAAGCACACATGGGGGCGTATTTACAAGGCCCTTGCACCAGGGGGAAGTGACTTAAAATTGCCAAGCACACATGGGGGCGTATTTACAAGGCCCTTGCACCAGGGGAAAGTGACTTAAAATTGCCAAGCAGACATGAGGGCGTATTTACAACGCCCTTGCACCAGGGGGAAGTGAGTTAAAATTGCCAAGCACACATGAGAGCGTATTTACAAGGCCCTTGCACCAGGACGAAGTGACTTGAAATGGCCAAGCACACATGAGCGCGTATTTACAAGGCCCTTGCACCAGGGGGAAGTGACTTAAAATTGCCAAGCACACATGAGGGCGTATTTACAAGGCCCTTGCACCAGCATAAGGTGTGGCCTATCCAGAGGTTTTTTCTCACCTTAGCAAATGCTTTTTGAATTTCAAAACAGTCTCAGACACACACCAATTTTTCTTTAGCAGAGCAAAGGGTATGCACTCCAGAGGCTGCAACCAACAAAGGCACAGAAATGCTGTATTTCATCACACATATCTCTCATGTCACCCAATCAAAACTCTTCCCTCACTTTTTTCAAATCAACAGCCTTCCCCCCTCTGCCCTTTCTGCCCTTTTTCCATAGCAACTACCTCCTGAAAGACCTCTCATGTTTACAAGTTCACACAACAATGTTTCAAATGAACTCTGAACTCTCAGTACACCTGCTAATCCACTGCAATGTTTCTTAAAATCATTTTTTCTTAACCATTAAAATTACTTCTTTCAAAGAACACATCCATGCACCCTAACTTTCTGTTTTCAGAAATGGAAATCCACCAATCACTGCTAGTGAATCATTAGCACTGAAACTCCACAGTTTTTTTTTCTTTACAAACTCCTACTGTTTCAACTGCCATTTCATTCCCACACTTCTTCTGACTGCAGCAGAACCTCCTCTCACCATGTTTTCTGTCTGGATTCTTGGACATAGCTACATCCACTGGGCTCACATGTATGCTGATAACAGAAATTTACACAACCTCAATTTACAAAATGTGGAAATCAAATGGATTGGCCACAGAGGATTGAGATGTCACCAATTGATACCATTGGTGAAAACATTTTTGCATTTGCCAAACCCTGACCTCATAATAGTGCACTGTGGAGGAAATGATTTGGGCACTTTGACTGGGGTAGGTCTGGAAATGCTTTTAAAGGACACCTTTGAGCAATTAATGGCACTTTTTCCTCAAACTGCCTTGGTATATTCCAATATATGCCGAAGACAGAAATGGAGGTGGTCCAATCAATTTTGTCCACAAATTGAGAAAGCGAGGAAGCATGTAAATAAGTCTGTTTCAGCTTATATGAGAGACCATGGAATGGGCTCCATCTACAACAATAACTTGCGTTACTACATGCAAGATATCTACAGAGGAGATGGTGTGCACTTCTCAGATGAGGGAAACAGAGTTTTCATACAAAATTTAAGACTGTGTATTGGTACCTACTTATAAGTACCTAGAACTTACACAGAACCCAAAAGCTCTTTTCAGAGCTACCTTAACTATAATTACTCTTTAAAAATTTCGAATGTACCTTTTTTCACTAAATTTCACTTATGTTCGCTTCCCGGTTCGCTACCCGGTTCGCGTACCGGCAGCTAACTGCGCGAAAAATTCAAAAAAAGTTTTTTTTTTCTCGATATATATGAGCCTCCTCAGCCACCCTCAGAAAACCTAGGGGGTCAGGATACATCTCCCATGCCCCCTTATACCCATTTCCCACATTGTTATTCCTCCATCTTGTGATTAAATTCGTCCGAAACACAAAATGGCGAACTCCCGTTACGCTACCGGTGAGCTACCCGGTTCGCGTACCGGGTAGCGCTTCTACCGCGAAAAAGCGATTTTTTTTTTTTTGCCCCACGGGACCCTTTAATAGCCCCCACATCATTCCTAGGGGGTCAGGAGGGGTCTACCTTACCCCTTTCATTAATTTCCCCCTTCATTTTTCTCCACCTCTTGTCTCTCGATCCTACCGAGAGACAAGATGGCGGCCGATCCGGACTGTTTAGAATGTTGACAGACACCGAAGAGCCAATCAGCTTCACTTCGCGAAGTTCCGTTACGTGTCAGGTACGCGAACCGGGGCGCTAACCGGAGCGCTGTCACAGATATATCTGTTTTTTAAAACGTTAATTTCTCAAAATCCACTGGACCACATATATTGAGACATAGCAAAGGCACGTCGGGCAAACTATATCTACAATTTTGCCAAGTTTCATGTAAATCCATTCAGCCGTTCGAGCTAAAAGTGATTCCAACCGCCCTATGGAAAAATGAATGGGAAAAACGCGTTTTGGGACCCCCCTTTTTTCTCGGCCCCCCTTTGACGAAACAAAATGTGCCATATTCCTGAAAATTTCAGCCAATTCCGTCCACAAACGCCAAAGTTATTCGACATAGAATTTTCAGAAATCCCATAGGAAAAAAATCCTAACTATATATACCTACTGGCGACCGCCAGTAGGTAATATATATATATATATATATATATATATATATATATATATATACACAATCGTTTTTTTCCAATTGTAAAAATAAATATCTGTCACACTAGTTAATAAGTGTGCACAGTCGTTATTACAATGTGAGTAAGTATATATAGAAAAATAAATGTAATACATATATATTTATTGTGAATTTGTTAATTTATAACAAATGTAAACATGTGTGCTACTTTGTTTATGTATGTATGTATATCCATTTATCTATAATATATATGTGTGTGTGTGTGTACATATATATATATATATATATATAAAACATATACATATATTTATAAACTGTTTAGAATATATATATAGCTATATCTTTGCAACAATTATCATGAGAACATATGTCGTCTGATGTAAAAAGTACATTTTATTTATGATTGTGGTACCACGCTGATGCAAGTTGTTTTTTAATGTAAGCGTGTGCCACTCAACTAAATAAATGCACTTTCAGCATCAGAGAGTGCATGCAGTTGAGTCCACTGAGTTGTTTCTTCTGGATAAATCGGGCATGCGATGTAGTAATATATGCCATGGTTTACCATCTATACACTTTGTTGAGTACATAGGCCACAGAGTTATTAAATGTATTTCACGCAGCACAGGGTCCCAAGACAATTTGATGCACTGCATAAAAGGGAGAACGCTGGAATGTGACATATTTATTAATTTATCAAGATATGCGGCATTCCTGCTCTCACACTACGCTGGTGCAACCAAGTGCTACCACGTCAATGCAGGCACCCTTGTAACAAGGTGCAAGGGTGCCACACACTTGACACGGGCACCCTGGATTGTCTGTGCAGGACGGGGACATCTTAAGGGGCGCACCACAATGCAAGGGTGCCTGTGTTGAGGAGAAGATTGTTTATGTGCTGGAAGGTCCCCCTGCCTGCACATAAACAATCACTAAGTGCTGTGTTGTAACTTCTATGAGTGCTGCTTACTGCAGCACATTTAGAAGTTGCAAAACTGCATTTCTTTAAAATTATTGCTTATGTGAAGGAAGGGGGACCTATCTGCACATACAAGCATTGGCGTTTTGTTGCATCTATGTGTGCTGCCTGGGCATCGCACACAGAAACAGCAAAAACTAAGAGAAATAAAGCATTCTCCTTGTTTAGCCTGTTTAAGAACAGGGTTTTCCTGTTACGTTTTGGCGTTGCCTCCTATTTACGCTGCTCTTGTAAATAGGGATGATTTACAAAAAGTGAGCAACCCAAGAATACCCTTGAGGGCTTGGGTAATGAAAATGAATGGGTGAAAATGCCTTCAAGGGAATTTATTTTATGCGTGCTTAATTATTTAAACTAATTTTAGGAAGGATCG
Source organism: Lissotriton vulgaris (assembly GCF_964263255.1). Lineage (NCBI taxonomy): Eukaryota > Metazoa > Chordata > Amphibia > Caudata > Salamandridae > Lissotriton > Lissotriton vulgaris. The sequence continues at coordinate 1,034,006,708 of NC_141689.1, forward strand.
ATTAGTGATCCTTATTAAGAATCAATCAAACACTGTGGAGTTTCAATTCAGTTTAAACAATTTGTTTCAACAAGACACAACATACAAAAAACAACACAAGGTGCATTAGAAAAATATAATTTTATCCAATTTTTTTTTAAAGAAATCACTTCATATACAGATAAATGAACAAACAGAAAATTAGGACTGTGGGTACACACATAAGTAAATTGTTTAAACTGAATTGAAACTCCACAGTGTTTGATTGATTCTTAATAAGGATCACTAATCGATCCTTCCTAAAATTAGTTTAAATAATTAAGCACGCATAAAATAAATTCCCTTGAAGGCACCTTCACCCATTCACTTGTAAATAGGGGGCAGTGTCTAAATCAATGGGTGCTGCGGTGGACGCCCACCACAACACCCATTGCCCGCCCCTTTCATGCTAAGTATAGCATGAAATTGGGCAATATTTACAAGGCCACGTGAAGCCATGTTAAGTAGCTTAACGCTGTCTTTTAAATAAGGCAAAGCTCCTATAGCCATCACAACGTCACTAGAAGTGACGTTGTGGTAGCCATAGGGGCTTGTAAATATGATCCTAGATTTTGTTGTTCTCATCAGAAGGATGAGGTTGGCATGCTTTGAAAGCAATAACAAAACATATCAATAAAATAAGCAAGAATACAAAATAGGAGGACTATTAATCGCAATCTATAGTAGAAAAACTTAATTATTATGCCTTGTAATGGTGTTTCCCATTTTAGCAACATATTATTCTGGTTTGAAACCTTTTGAGAACCTATATTGTAAACGAATTTACAGTTGTATTATATTAAGCAATAATTAAATGTGTTGGCCTTCCCTTGCGAAATATGTTTTAGAATTGGCTACAGACAGCTGTTTGGCAGAGCTCATCAACACACACAAAAAAGTTGGAGAGTGGGCTTTGGGTTGACCCCCTTCAGTTATTACCTTGTTTGGGTCTGCCTCATTCAGCCTTTGCTTATTCAGGGCGTCTTTGCCATTTTGCATCAGTCAACAGTAGCTCTGCGGTAAATTGGGAAGGGAGTGGCGATTACAAAGAGGGCTGCCTCTGCAAACTGAAGTAAAACTAGATGGCGATTGAACAGACAGGAATTTCATTCTCTATTCAATTAATATCCCAAAGGGTGGTGCTGTGGATAAAAGCTGCATTACCTGTTTCTTTTGTCCTGTCCACTCACATTGCAATTGAAAGTAAGGAAACCGATCCGCAGTGTGAATTAACGTCAGGTACAGACCTGCCAACTCGCACGTAGGGTGACCAACCGTACGTAAATTTCACGGACTGTCCGTAATTTGGACCTCATGTCCATTGTCCGTGAGGACACCTTTTACAGACGGTTTATGTCCGTAATTATGGCAATTACAGGGAGTAGCACTCCTCCCCTGTGAGAAGCCTCAGCCCCTGATGGGGCCGCCTCGCACTCCTCCTATAGCACAAGAGCAGCCCCACCCGCCGATTGTCATTCTGTATGCCATCTAATTGCCACATACAGAATGACAATGGGGCAGTCATGGCTGTTAAAGCATGTGGTGGCCTTCTCCTGCCTCAGTGTACAGCAGGGCATTCTGTTAGATGGATCACCTCCTGCCTCAGTGTACAGCAGGACACTCTGTTAGATGGATAAAAGGTAAAACGCCCATGCTGCAATGTGAGAAAACATTTTATATAAAGAAGCCTGGGAAACAAGTTAAAAAGAAGCGGCTAGAGTTCTTTCACTGTCTCAAAATTTGTAACTGACGCATTTTCAATACAATATTCAACAAAGCCCTTGTTGCTGCTTTTTTATTTTAAGCAACTAACAACCATTGACAAAGCAAATAGTCCTGGCTTGTTGTTGGTGTAATGATACTTGCAGTATTATATATCTGGATGCAATGACAGATACAACATAATACCAGTCGGGCGGAACACTATGCAAAGCACACAATATTTGCCTAGGTATTTTAAGCCATGCCCTTAATTACATCGAACACTCCATTTGAAGAGTCACCCCAGTTTTTTAAACCCAATTAAAGCCTTGAACACAACACCATGCCACAGTCACCTCACATACTGGCACTGTGCATCATGCATGACTCATGACTGAGGGGGGCCACAGAAGCACTCACCACGCCTGCCGTGACGGGAACGGCTCAGGGAGAGTGAAACCCTACCTTGGCAGCACCTGAATCACGGCGTGAGGGAAACGGCTAGCTCCTTCACCGCCATCCACCCGGTGCAGCTGCAGCTGGAAAACTACATTACCCAGCTGCCCCTGGGGTGGACGCGGCGATTGTGGCGCCTGACACACGCCCGGAGGAGCCTTATTAGCAGGGAACGCCTCTCACCCCACGAGTCGCGCGCAGGAGCGATCGGGAGAAGCCCAGGCAAAGGGCGGGCCGTCTGTGGCCGTCCGGGGACGACAAGGGACGGGACGGGCAACCTCCCTTGACTGGTGCTACACTACCCCCCGAGTAAGCTATTTTTGACTATATATTTTTAACGTTTAAGATACCAGGGTGACGTACGCCTTGTGCTGAGATTATTTAACGAGCCTTTGAGTCTATCGTTTGTACCTTTTCTCTGTTATCAATTGGAGAACTTTAACAATGTCCAAAAAGAAATCCACTATGGACAATTATCTAGTCAAAGTTGTAAGTAAAATTAACAATGATCGAAGGAAGTCGTTGGGCCTGGAAAGCCTGCCGGCACTACCCCTTACGCCCTCTCTGGACATCCCTTGCTTAACTGATGTTCTACCAGAGGATTTACCGGTAGTACTGGCCCCAGTCCAGGATGTACCAGCCGACTTCTGCCTGATGTCCCTTCTGATACTTCAACACGGAGTTCTCCAGTCAAGAGAGCTGTAAGGACCTGCAGAAAGTTACAGACCAAGCGTGGGGGAACTTTCCATAAGAGAAGATCTGAAATTGTACCTAAGAGTTTGGCTCGACATAAGGAGACTATGATCATGGCTAGTAATACCGGAGCTAATATAAACTCAGAACAATTTGATTTATTAGCTAAAATGATAGAGGCTAAGTTCGAAATGGTTGTTAAGCCTCTAGTAGATAAGATAGAATTACTGACAGTTGAAGTGTCCAGATTAGGTGGCCTATTGGGTACCCTTACCGGCAATAATGAGAGCCTTAGGCCGAAAGAGAGGGGTGTACCATCTGGCAGCGTTGTACAGAAGCAGTCCGAGGGAGGTTCTTGTATTCGCGAATCTGGTGGATCGGACTCACTGGGTGGACAGCAAGTAAAGGCCAAAGTGGTCCCAGCAGCTACGGTGGTGGGGGGACCAGCTCGACCCCCAACCCCAGTTCCAGCCCCTGGTTCAGTTCTACCACCCAGAAGAACTCGTTCTACTAACCTCCCACCAGACTGTGTACCTTATGTTGTTGTCCTCTCTAACGTCCCGCCTCTGGACTCTAACTCTATTTATTCCCCCTAGGAATCACACGATTCTCTTAAAAATAAAACTGTCTCTTGGTTGAACAGGTATTGCGGGTTCCCTACAACCTACTCTGACCAAATACTTACAACCAGAAGGGTACCCTGGATAGGAAATGCCAGAAAAACTTGTAGGGGTGATGGCTTCATTGTTAATTTTAAGCACCCTCAACATGTCGCAACCGTGTTACTCAGAGCAGCCTCTTTAACACCAGGGGAGAATGGTGTACGTGTGCACCCTTTGGGTTATTTTTATAACCATCTTAGTAAGGGGCCTCATTCTTTTAACCGAAGTGGGGTCTCCAATACCAATAACTGTACACCCCTTGAAATTCCAAGTCAGAATAGATACCAGGTCCTGGGTACATCAAGTATTCCAACTTTTGAAATCCCAACCCAGAATAGATATCAGGTTTTGGGTACACCAAGTATACTGGATCTAAATGACTGACTGCCAAAGGGTGGTAGGCCTTGTCTGTGTTTAACGGTAAACATCCAGGCTGGTAACTTAACCGGAACAAGTTTAGAACCTGAGCAGCCCCGAACAGCGAATTGTGACCTGCATTTTTGCAACGGGGTTGAACCTGTATTTGTTGTAAAGAGTATGGCAAATGTTCAATCATTAGAATGTATTGAGGTTACTAATGTTGGACCCGCTGTGGCTGTACCCCGTTCAGATGCTGACAATCATGGTAATGTTCTGGATCAATCCATAAGTTGTTCTATTGAGGTTACATCTATCATTAGCTGGAACATAGCCGGTTGGGCCTCTAAAGGTGAAAGGTTGGGTTGGCTGGACTTGATCAGGTCATACGATATATTATGCTTCCAAGAAACCTGGTGCACCACTAAACCTAGCTTAGATGGCTATGTGTGTTATAGCTTAGAGGCTTTGGAGTCACGGTATGGTCGGGCAAAGGGTAGTTTGCTCCTACTATTATCTGTGGACTTCTTGTTGACTGTCGTTAAACACATAACAGTAGGAAGCCATTCTCAAATTTTATGGGTACACCAAAAAGAAGGCTTAGATCTGCTTTTGATTAATTTCTACAACAACATTTTTGATAACTCACGGCACAAGGTCATCGAGGAACTGGGTAATACCCTCATGAAGCTTGTAAATGAAGCCAAATGCATTTTTAACTACATCTGGTTAGGTGATTTTAATTTACCGACCTGTCCACTATCGTTCACCAGGGCATGTGGGATGCTAAATAATAGTGGTGAAAATACATATCACTTCCCACACAATATCTATGGGGAGGCCATTAACAATATTATGGCGACCTTTGATTTAGAACTACTAGAGCCAGTGTTGAACAATAATGACCACATCATACCTACCTTTACCGGAAGGAATTCTAATTCTAATATAGACCATGTCATGGTCTCTTCAAGTATCATACCACATTGTAGTACCCTGGTAATTGAGGATTCTAGTTTAAGTGACCATAATTGCATTGTATTGAGAGTTAAATCTTTTCAGTGCAGAAGTCAGGATGTGCAAAGAACCCTAGTTAGCATTGAGCCGATCAAATAGGATAAGGTTGAGATGGAGAGGCGAAAAATCCAGTGCAGTATTACCTGTAATTATTTTTAAATCTTTGACAGACATTGAGGGTATTTTGCCAGCAGTTAGTGCGCCTGTTACCATTATAAATAATTTTGTTAATATCAGTAAAATTATTAATACCATATTTACAGGACGCAGAACAAACAACACACGCAATAAGGGCTGGTTTGACCATGTATGTACAGCACTCCATGTACAACTTAAACGTGCCTTAACATTAAGACCGAGGGATCAAAATGAAGTTTCACTCCTGGGAAAGGATTATAAAATGGCACTTTCTAAAAGGAAGAGGGAGCTGCAACAGGAAGCATGGGATAACTTATGCTGTGCTGCAGAAACCTCTGATAGTTGCCTGTTTTGGTCAACGGTTAATTCACCCTTTCTAAAGGACGATAAAGCCCCACACCTTGCATCTAATGTCAGTAGTGAGGCTTGGGTGTCTCATTTTTCGGCTATATTTTATGCTAACGGTTCTATTGTGGGAGAGCAAAGCCATTGGCCTATACTCCCAGTGGATATTTCATTGGGAGAAGTTGAAAGTAGAATCGGGGCCATCAAGGGGGGCAAGGCACAAGGGCCTGACGGAGTCCCCATTGATGTATATAGGGCTGTTCCGCAAATGTGGGGACCTATCCTTACTCTGGTTCTTAACGCGGCTGTGGTAACTATGATACCGCCTACCTGGGGAGACTCTATTATTGTCCCTATTTATAAAAAGGGGGACAGATCTGCAGCAAGTAACTACCGCCCGATCAGTCTGTTAGACTCGTCAGTGAAAGTTATGAGCCGAGTGCTGCTGTCCAGGCTGGAAGCTTGGGCTGAGGATGAAGGGATCCTTGCAAGCTCACAGTATGGTTTCAGAAAGGGCCGAGGGACACTGGATCAGTGCCTGAATCTAGAACTCCTAATTGGCAAGTACACTACGGCAAAGCAGGGTACCTCGTACCTCTGCTTTGCCGACTTGAGTAGTGCATTTGACCTAGTAGACCATTCAATCCTATGGCCAGTCTTATTAGAAATGGGTGCACCGGAACCCATTATCTTTTTCTTAGCTAGACTTTACGAAAAGATGCAAACGTGTGTGCGCTACGGGGTAAATGGAGAGTGCACCCCAAATTTTAACGTAAAACGTGGTATTCGGGCTCGCCCAGCGACTGTAAATCATACAGGCCTATTTCCCTCCTAAACCCGGAGGCCAAAATAATAGCAAAAGTGCTGGCAAACAGACTTATGCCATGCTTAAGTCAGCTGATTCACCCCGACCAATCCGGCTTCATGCCGTATAGAAGCACGGCCCTAAACCTTCGCAGGGTACACAGAGTTGTGGCAAGACTCTCAATGTTGCAAGAACCGGCAGCGATACTATCACTAGACGCTAAGATGGCGTTCGATTTGGTGGAGTGGAACTACCTCTTCGCGGTGCTCACACGTATGGGCTTTGGTCCAGTCTTTATTTCCTGGATAAGGATGCTTTATAAAGATCCCATTACCAGGGTAGTAGCGAATGGCCACATATCTCGGGCCATACGTTTAGGACGTGGCACGCGACAGGGGTGCCCACTCTCGCCCCTCCTTTTTATTCTGGTTCTGGAACCGCTGGCAGTCACTATCCGTACTACGCAGCTTCTGAAGGGGATACAATGGGATCCACAGTGGGAAGACAGAGTGTCCCTTTACGCGGACGATATGTTAATATACCTTACTGACCTAGAGAACAGCCTTCCCAACCTCCTAGCAATTTGTAACTCACATGGGCGAGTATCAGGTTATACCATCAATTGGGCGAAGTCGATACTTTTTGAGCTCAAGGGGCCACTCCCGCCACTGCCAGACTCCTGTCCATTGGAGATAGCTCCCTCATCTTTTAAATATCTGGGAATCCACATCACTCGAGATGAAACGGAGTTCGCGCGGCTCAACTTGCAGCCTCCCTTGCTCCGACTCCGTAACGATGTGCAACACTGGAAGGAACTCCCACTGACTTTGCTGGGCAGGGCAGCATTATTTAAAATGATGGCCCTGCCGCGCTTTTTGTACGTTCTTGAAAATGCCCCACGCTTGATACCAGCCAGCTTCATACAGAGAGTAACAGCACAGATCACGAGTCTGATTTGGGGGAAACGGCCAGCTCAGATTTCGCACACAAAGCTAAATAGGAGCTGGTACGATGGAGGCATTGCACTGCCCAATATGCGATTATATTATTGGGCGGCCCAACCCAAGATCCTTAATCAGTGGGTGCACGCCCCGCAGGATGATCCAGCATTCAAAGCAGACAGGATACAACTGGGTACAAATAGCTTACTGGCACCTCTGTACCATCGGGGCACTGCGGCAAAACTCATAGGGCCCACTAAACACACCGTTCAACTGTGGTACAAGGCACAAGCGAAGTTACACTGGGATGGGACCATCACAAAGCTTACGCCTTTGTGGGACACCAAGGCGCTGGGTCATCTACGACGCACTAAGGGCTTCACTCAGTGGGACAACATTGGGATATCGACCGTGGGAGACATGTGGACTAGGGAGGGAGTGGTTTCGTTCGTGACCCTTCAAGAACAGTACAAATTGGGGGATAGCGAGCTGTATAGATACATACAGATCAGACACGCCCTACAGGCAGCAATCCCACCAGACACGTCCCCACCAGAATCCTCCCCGCTGGAGGACCGTCTGCTCACAGATTTCATGCAGGAAGGCGCAACCTCATTAACATATTGTAAGTTAATCAACAATTTACCTGACCCGCTGGAGAAGCTAAAAGACAAGTGGGTGACTGACGTCGGAGACCTAGACGAGTCCGACTGGAACGCAGCCATGGCGTCTCCACGTGAGGCGGGTATATCATCTAAATTCCGTTTGGTACAGTTAAAAGTTTTACATAGGATTTACTACACCCGAACAACACTACACAAACTGCAGAGAGCGGACCACCCGTATTGTTTCAGGGGCTGCGGGGCAGAGGGCACGTTCATACACACGCTTTGGGAATGCCCACGTGTTGTTAGTTATTGGCAGCGGGTTCTACGCACCATTGCACAGACACTCCACACCTCACTCACACTGGACCCACGGGTATGTTTACTGAATGTGTGGGGGCCTACAGATCTTACTTTCTATGAAAGGGTGTGGACCACGATAGGGCTTGTCACAGCCAAATGAGATATCGCACAGAAATGGGGATCGGCAGATCTCCCCACACTGGCGCAGTGGATCAGGAACATGGATATGCTTATGTTGACAGAAAGAGCGGTCTACAAACTAAGAGATAACCCGCGCAAATGGAATGGGGTCTGGCAACCGTGGAACTCCTATAGGGCGGATATTTGTGAGCCATTGACGGAAGAGGATCTTGAAGGTTCTGACGACAAGGAGAACACTGAATAGGGGCCGAGGCCAACTGTGGGCTATTTGCATGGAGGGAACGGGGCTGGTCACGTAACAGTGGGATTTGACGGGGGTGTGCGGGCGGGATGTGGTCTTGGGAGATTTGCACAACTGGTCCCTCACAGGACAACTACGATGCTAGATAACACGCTAAGAATAACTTATTGTCGTGCTGATTCATGTGTGCAGTTTCTTTTAGTTTACGTTTAATATGAAAACAAAAAAAAACACAAAAAGCAATTTGTATTTTTACTGTAAACTACATTCATTCCACATAATTGATCATCTTAATAATTGATACTATCTCTGCAACCGGACAAGGTTTCAAGGTCTCTGCTCTGATTATACTTACTCCATACTGCAAGCCGGCCTCAGGGTTGTAGGCGTATATGTGTACGGTGATGATAATGCTATATGATTTTGCAATAAAAATAATTTTTTTTTAAAAAAACGTGGTATTCGGCAGGGTTGTGTCCTTGCCCCCTTGTTGTTTACCCTTTTTGTTAACACCATGGATACTGTTCTGAAAAAAGTCCAAGCAGATGTCCCACAGGTCAATGGATCAGGCGTGCCAGTACTGCTTTACGCAGATGACGCTGGGCTTCTCTCGAGGACCCCTATAGGTCTACAGCGCCTGATGGATACGTTTTCTAATTTTATTAGTGAAAGAAAGTTGTTGATTAACAAGAGTAAAACTCTTGTTATTATGACTTGTGGGGCTAAAAGTAATAAAAGGCACGCCTTTTTTATTGAAGGGGTGAAAGTGCAGCAGGTGGAAACATTTTGCTACTTTGGCATTACCTTTACGCATAATAATAGCTGGTCTCAAGAACTTTCAAATGTTAGGACTAAAATGGTAAAGAGTGCCCACGGTATCTTTAAATTCGCCTCTAAGATCGGCGATAGACGGATTAGGGACATGATGTCACTTTACAAGGCCAGGAGCATCTCAATTGCATTATATGGTGCTGGGATATGGGGTTATACTAATGCAGATGTTGTGCGAAGAGAAGAAAATAACTTCCTCAAAAAAACTTCTTTGCCTACCTACCTCAGCCCCAAACGAATTGACCCACAGAGAACTGGGTGTCGCCTATTTAGGTGACCTCATTTCGTTGAGACCACTGATGATATGGCGTGCGATTTGGGGGAAGGATGAAACAGCCTTTAATCAAAGCGTCATTAAGGATTGACTTGACCTACACAACTATACCAAGATACCCTGGCTTAAGTATGTTTTAGACAGCTTCAGGGATATTTTTGGGCTCAATGTACTGGCTGACCGTGTTCTGCAGGGAATATCCCTAAAGCAGACATGAAAAACATCTTTATGCAGTACAGAGCACAGAAACGTCTGTAAGCTAACTGTCGCCTTACTTCAGTCTGTCTTTATAATAAATACATAGAAGGTGATGTACCACAGCTATACCTGAGTATGGTAACTAGACCTGCACATAGGTTTGTTTTAACCAGACTAAGATTCGGTACGGCTCACGTTCTAGTGGCCTTTCCCCAACCTAAGAAGCAACCCGTTGGGCCGTGCCCATGTGATGGGCATTCCAAGCAAAGTACCCTGCACTTTATGTTAATTTGCACTCTCTTTTTGAATGTTGGGGTGGCCTACTTGAAACCGATTTTTGTAAAATATGGTGTCGGAAATGTGGAGGATGCGATGAAGCTAATTTATAATATGAATTCTCCAGACAAATTTTTTTATATTGCCACTTTTATTTCCTAATCAGTTCAGATGAGAAATAGTATGTTATTTTAAATATTTATTCCTTTTTAACCTGTAATGTGTTTTATCAAGGACTTTTTAGCTGTATTGTATTGTATTATGCATTTTGCTTATGTGCTTTTATGGTCATTGCACGATATGAACCGAATAAAGCTTCATGAAATGAAAATGACTCATGGCTGCTAAGGTTTCAGATTGCCTATGTGTAGAGGCATAGTAAACCCTCCCCCATGCCACCCACCCCTTGCTTTAGGAACTACAGCGAGGTGAAGTTCTTGATGGGCCTCTTCTGTCTGCCACTCTACAGACAAAGGCTCAGCTCATAATGTGAAAAGTTGGGTGAGTAAATAAGTGAAGGAATGTGTGAATGGCTGGATGGATTAGTAAAAGGATGAATGGATGGATGAATGATAAACGGATAGATATTGAAAGAAAGGATGGATGAGTGAGTGAGTGGAAGGATGGATGAGAGAAAAGGTAAATAGATGGAGGTAGGGTGGAAGGGTAGATGGATGGGTAAAAGGGTGGATGGGTGAGTGGATAGATGAGTAAAAGGGTAGATGATGGGCAAGTGAATGGGTGGATGGATGAGTGAAAGGATGGATGGATTGATGAACTGAAAGGGTGAATGGATAGATGAATGAGCGAAAGGGGGGATGTAAGGATTGATGTGTGAGTGAAAGGGGGTAGAGGGACAAAAGGATGGATAGAAGAGTGAAGAAGTGAAATGGTGGATGGATGAGAGAACGGATGGATGGATGAGTGAAAGGATGGATGAGTAATAGGGTCAATGGATGGATTCATGAATGGATGAGTAGATGGGTGGGTGGGTGGAAAACGGATGGATAAGTGAAAGGGGGTGGAGAGAAAAAGGGAGGATGAGTGACTGAAAGGGTGAATAGGTGGAAGGATAAGTGACTGAGTTGATGGATGAGTAAGTGAAAGAATGGCTGGATGGGTGAAAGGGTAAATGGCTGGATTGATGAGTGAATAGATACATGGGGTGGAAGGCTGGGTGGATGAATAATGGATGGATGAGTGAAAGGGTGGATGGAGGGATGGATGAGTAAAATGATGGATAGATGGAAGGAAACATGGGGGATAGGTTTGCAAATGGTTGACTATGTTTGGATATAGATGGGCACACAGATGTAAGGACATAATGAATGGTGAAAGACTGAATGACAGATAAAAGAATGATTACACCTTGTAGCACCCATTATCTTAAGTAACATTTCCTATACATTGACTTTCATGTTTATATGAGTCATTGTCTCTATATAATGTGTGTGTGATGTAACACACTCCAACACAATGCCCTACATACTTGGGATGAGTAGCACTATAAAATAAATTAAATACACATGAGAGACGGTCTATGTGAAGATGAGGGGCACCATTGGAAGGTGGTAGCAAGGCGGACCGGGCATAGGGTATTTCCCTGGGAGTCTGGAAAGGGGGGCGGTTTTGTTACTAGGGACTGGCACTGCAAAGTTCCTTGTTTATCCAGTAGTTTTCAATCAATAATAAAAGCAGCCACACTTATATTCAGGTGTGGTTCACCATTGTCTAGTGACTAATGTACCAGCTGGAGCGAGTTTTGAATCGTCTAAGATAGCAAGCTGCGGGCATACCGAAAAACTGTGAAGTGCACGATTGTTTCAACCTAATATAAACTTATTATGACTTGCACTTAAGTGGTTGTCTATTTACTACTTACTTATATACTATTGTGCAACCTCCTCTGACGTGTCTGTAAAACGTACCTTTTGGCCCGAATTTTTACCTTCTGTCCTGAGTTTTTGTCCTGAACTTTGACCCGTTGTCCTGAATTTTTACACTCACCACCCATGCTGGTTGGTCGCCCTACGCGCACGGTGCCACCGTGTGACACACGATATTGGCTTCCGTCACACGGTGGCAGAGAAAACGAGCTCAAAACCACTATAACAGAGGATTTCAGCTTGTTTTCGGATGCTTTGAAGTGCCAACGTACATTAAGGGATGTGAAAACACCCCAGGACGTTGGGGAAAGCCTCAGCAAGCATGTTTGAGTTTTTGGGGAAGCGGGGGATGAGGCCTGGGGTGGGGGGGCAAAAGTACCTCTTAGGTACTTCTCGGGACGAGGCCTCGCCCCCTCTACACACAGTGAAATCTTTAAGTTGGCAAGTAAGCAGGTAGTAAGGGCTTTTAAAGGTACCCAGGCATGGACGTATTCCTGACACTACATGTTAAAGGAGCTTCATAGAAATAAAATGAAGTTCCATGTAGCGATGACTACATAAAAACTCTACATGGGTAACATAACAAAATACTTATGCCTCGACAGCAGTATCTTGAATACTATTCCTCTGACAATCACTTTTAAAATTCCAAAATATATTGGTGCTGTTTTTGGTTCCTATGTAAATATACATATTGTTTCAGCTTAATTACAATGCACTGTTGTTTTCACACTGCATATCCATAGATCAGGTCCGCTCTCATCTTACCGGTGTTTATACCACTGTGGTCAAAAACCACTTCACACCAAACAAGTCTATTAACGCCAATTATTTAACCAGTAAGCCTTTGTACAATTTCAGAAACCATTCGGCAATTCAATCACCGCCACGCGTCTTGTAATTCAAACGACCCAAAACGATTCATGAAGCTGTCAGCTGACAAGCACACCTGGAATCAATAGTTTCTAACAGGCCAGCACAGCTCTGGGAGCTGGTGCCAGGGTGACCTTGACTTCTAACACAGATACCCAGCACTAGAGTAAACATTTAGTACATTACGTTAATCGTAGCCTAGGAGGAGGGGGGGGGGGGGGGGGAGCAAGTTATCTTTATTTTTTTTTAAACAAGGGGCAATTCAGTAGAGCTCTCAAATTTCACAGGCCCACGTATGAATAGCATGTTTAATCCGAACTTTTCTTTGCATTCTGGGATTTATAGTCCTTATTTTAGGAGATCAAAAGCACTACAAATCACAGACTGCAAAGAAAGATACCTGGGCTACACGATGCACTCAAACAGGAAACTTGAGAGTTGTACCTTGAGATGAAAAAAAAATCTAAAAACTGCAGGTGTAGACACTCTTAATTCGCTTGTGTAGACAGCCAAATAATGTGCGTGTGTAAATATAAATAAACATAATTCTTTTCAAATGAGGTGCGAGTCCCTCTCTAGTCAGAGAAGCTCGTCGTTGCGTGGAGGGAGGGCGGGTCCAAGGCTGAGGCGGGGGCGCCGGTGTCAGCGTCAGGCGGTAACGTGACCTTTTCGCCCGGTGATTAGCCGCACCTGAGCTTTAGACCGCCACATCGGCGCGCTGATTGGTTCAGAGATAAGCGGGCGAATAAAAAGAGCGCGGCGAGCAGAGATCGCATCTCAGGTTGTTCAGAAGCTGCCAGAACACGACGCTCGTTGCACCGAAACAATGACTTTCAACGGCCTTTGGAAGGTGGATAGGAGCGAGAACTATGACAAGTTCATGGAAACTATGGGTAAGCCTTGCCGTCGCTTACTGAACCAGCTGTTGCTTTCAGATAGGCGCTTCGACTCCTCGTTAGGGATAGTAAGCGCTATAAAAATGCAATTACAATATAACATTCGGGAAGGATGCGTGCTGGCAGACTTTCCTTCAACAGAAGAAGCGCACAGCAGGGAAGGAGAGCATATTTAAGGCCAGGTTGTGTTCTGGAATAATATTGCAAAAAATCACAAATATTTTGCAGGGACCCAAAAATACATGCGGAACCGTGTACACCTACATTACTCGCATGTGTGGGTTGTGTTTTATTTTTTATTTTTTTTTATTTTTATCTTCATGTTGTCTGTTTTGCCTATTAGTGTCTTTTTCTGCTGTTCTTAAAATATGGCGCAAACTCGACCTTAAGGATATTGGAGCGCTTTACATATGCGCCAGTTCACATGCATTGTTTAAAAGAAAAGTGAGATTAAGTGACTTTTGCTCAGGATCACAGGCTGTTGAACCAAGGCCAAGGCGGGAACCTGCTTTCCCAGTTCCTTAGTCGGCAAGCAGCCTGGACCGTAATACTTCATCCTGGTTAGAGAGCGGGAAGGAGGGTGACGGAAGCCACACGAAAGCTCGGCTCGTCATGAGCTCGAGGTTCCAACCGCACCTCCAAGCTGAGCCAGGCTTTAGGCTTGAGCGTTCAGTGGCTTTCCCACCTCGAGTTGCTGACGCACCGGACCCCAGGGGTGTGGCTCCCTCATCACCAAGGCACACTTTTGTTTGTCTTTTATAAACGCCGTTGGGTAGGGGCCAGTAGGGCATTTCTCTTACTCGTGTGAAGGCCCCTCACTCTCGCCACTGATCTCTGATTTGGATGACAGTGAGTGAATACGTTGTACACATATATTTTAGATGTAAGTGTTAAATAACTGCTGATTTATACCCCACCCTCTCGTTTTGTTTATGGAGTATGGAGGGTGGGAGGACCTTAGTTTGCCATCACAAGTACAAAACTAAAGAACGTTTACGAAAGTGGGCTATTGGCGTGCCATATTCATTAAAGTGAATCAAATGGGTTAACTTATTAACCAGGTCTAGTTTGTATAACGTTATTTTAGATAAAGTGTAGCATAATCGTAAAAAGCACGCCTATTGCTGAAAATCACTTTTCTACACCCTGCAAAAACTTCCTTCAAACACCCACTTTTTTATGGATACTCTGGCATCCTTCCTACTCAACCACTACTTGCACTGCATTTCCCATTTGTTAACAAAATCTCGCTGTTCTGGAAAAAGGCCTCCTTGAGGCAGCTGGGATGCAAGATTGGTTTTGCTAAGCAAAATTGTGGCGCACTAACCTCAGCCTGAAACCGCTCTGGGTGGCTTTTGTTTCTGTGTGGACTTGTAGTTCGGCTGGCTTGCTCCTCGTGGAGACCAAGCCTAATGTCCAAATAGTCGTTCCCTGTCTGGAGCCACATGCGCATACTGCCAGCACGCGTCACACAAACGTGCTTTTTTTTGTACATTGTGTTGCATGACTTCTAGTAATTCTTACTAGGGTGATGCCGCACACCTGTGCCTCCGCGTGATGCGTAACCCTGTAGGAAGGTACGTGCATGATGCCTTTGGCTCAGCAAGTCGCCACGCGCACTGCTGAGCCAACGAGCCTGGAAAGGGAGGGTGACTAGAGGACACGGTGTATGATTAGGGTTGAAGTTGTGGTGCGGGATGTTGTGAAATTATTACAACCCCCCCTTTAAGAATCGAAGGCCAAATCTTTTCCCTTTTCCGCGGAATAAATGGGGAATCCAATATCTCGACGCAAAACAACCAAGGGAACAGACCAGGTCTATAGGACGGTGTGTCGCCATAACAAGAGACTGTGCAACAATGGGGTGCGTGTATGAGCAAATACTGTCAGAGACATGAGCTAGATCAAAACCCATCAGACCACCCTCATGGTGGAGTTAACGTCATGTGGGATTTGTTGATCATTCAATACCACAACCAACCATATATTGCTGGTGTGGGAGTGAATGTCCATGATCCTAGCCATATCTTCTGCACTAGAATGAGATAGGTGAAGGTGCAGTGCTGTGGTGAAGGTGAATAATAATAAAATTGACTACATAGACTTTGAAAATATTCGAAGAAAAGTCAGTGTGTCAAAGGTTAAAAACACGCCTAGTAGTAAGACTACCTGGTGGTGCTATGAAAAACGGTCAACATGTTTCAGCCATAGGGGCACTGCCCCGGCTTTCTTCAGGACCAAAGATGTAAAGAAAGCTACTGCAAATAAAAGTAAAGTGTGAAGTGACACATAACAATACATGTAATCGACCTCCACTTCCGCTTGGTCGATTACGGGAGGTACCGACGGACAGAGCGGGGCCTCATACTCCCGAGCGGTTGCCGGGTGAGGTGAGGCCGTCACCCACACAAAGTTGGGAAGAAGATACCCTTCTTTCCAGTGGGCATCCGAACACGATTAACCCCTGGTAGATATGTAACTGTTTTTTCAAGTACATGTATTGTTATGTGTCACTTCACACTTTACTTTTATTTGCAGTAGCTTTCTTTACATCTTTGGTCCTGAAGAAAGCCGGGGCAGTGCCCCTATGGCTGAAACATGTTGACCGTTTTTCATAGCACCACCAGGTAGTCTTACTACTAGGCGTGTTTTTAACCTTTGACACACTGACTTTTCTTCGAATATTTTCAAAGTCTATGTAGTCAATTTTATTATTATTCACCTTCACCACAGCACTGCACCTTCACCTATCTCATTCTAGTGCAGAAGATATGGCTAGGATCATGGACATTCACTCCCACACCAGCAATATATGGTTGGTTGTGGTATTGAATGATCAACAAATCCCACATGACGTTAACTCCACCATGAGGGTGGTCTGATGGGTTTTGATCTAGCTCATGTCTCTGACAGTATTTGCTCATACACGCACCCCATTGTTGCACAGTCTCTTGTTATGGCGACACACCGTCCTATAGACCTGGTCTGTTCCCTTGGTTGTTTTGCGTCTTGATATTAGGGGTATGAACAGACAGGTCACTAAATATTCCCCTTGACCCTCCATACACATTTTTGTTTTTGATGAATCCAATATCTCCCCGTGAAAATGTTTGCACTATAACCAGATTTCAAGTTTTTGTTTAGCCCCAGTGTCACTTCGTGACATTATACACAGTTTAGGTGTTTCATAAAAATATGTTTAATGTATGAAGAAGCGAATTTCCACGAGAGGGGAGTTATTGCTGAAGTGAGTAGATTGCACGCATCTTACAGCTCCCAACCGAGGACATTTATTTCACGTCTTTCGAGTGAGTGTGTGCGTCCCTTCACTGGGTGTTAAAGGGTACACCCACCACGTATTTTTATGGGATTCTAGGAGAAAGTGCTCATCCAAGGTGAGAGTTTTCCTAGTAGGAAGACCTTCTTCCCTCCTCCCCTCGGCGCACACTAATGAATGTTTGGGGCTCGTTGGTTTCTTCTACGGACATTTTATGTATATAAATTAAACTTTCAAGAAAAAGTAGTACTATATAAAAGATTGGAGGAAGCACGTAAAACCCCTGGACTTGGAGGTTAATCCCTATCTCCAAACATTTGTAAAGAGGGGGGGGAGTGTTGTGCCCCAAAATTACCACCTCTGAGCAGGCGTAACACACTTCTCCAACTTAGTATGTGTGCTGTACAGAACATCATACATGCAAGTGTGCCAAGGCACAGTGTTTGTACAACTGTGGTACTCTTCAATGCAAAACCTATGCCAGATTCTCACACTCCGACGAAATGTGATGAAAGGGTGTGTACGTTGGCACCAGGCAATCCTAAAGTGTGCTGGTGCCTTTTAGGCTGCCATGGAAACCGTGCCATATCATACCTGACCCCCCCCCCCCCCCCAAAAAAAAAACCAGGCGCTCCTGTGATGTCTCACACCCTTCTCTACCTTGCCTTTGCCACTAGGTGTCAACATCGTGAAGAGGAAGCTGGCAGCCCACGACGGCCTGAAGATCAACATCCAGCAGGACGGAAACAGCTTTGTTGTCAAAGAGTCCAGTTCATTCCGCACCATCGATATCCCATTCACCCTCGGGGTGGAGTTCGAATACAGCCTGGCAGACGGGACGGAACTAGTTGTAAGATATGCCTCCTTCTACCTGTAGATTTAAGGGGATTGTCCATGAGGTGTTTATGCAATTGGTTACTAAAATCCTTTGCTTATGTTGGCGCTGCTGGGGAATCTCATGTTGGATGCTGCCACAAAGACCACCGTGCCCAGTTTCACTCCGTATCATGAAACAGCACAGTTAAAGAACGTTGGGTATATTTCTGGCATCTGTGCATACTGTGCTTATTCCATGATAGCATTTTCTTTGCAAATTGTATTTGTATGTTCTGGGCAAAATAGACAAAATATTTGTCTGGAGGATATTTGGCCAGAGTTTTTTTGATTTCAAAAGTTTTTATTGGTTGTTACAGCATAGACATATATAAAGTAAGTCCATTAGTGTAATATGAGTCATAAATTTACAAATCAAAATTACTGTACGCTACAGTACATCATAGTAAATGTCAGTACAAAAGTACATGGCTGGCATCTAGCCTAGAACAGTAGAGCACGTATCACATACTCACAACAATTCAGTAACAGACATTGTATTTCAACAGCATTTTACTCATTCATTAAGGACAATTATTTACGGTGGCTAGGAGTGCAATGAAGGCAGTCGGGCAGCAAATGTTGGTGGGTCGTGGAAGGTGTGTGGGCCCATCTAAGGTGGCTTATGTGTCGTGAAGTAGTTATCAAGAGTCGACCATAGTTTTCTCGTGGCAGGACGCCACGGTGTCTGAAGGAGTGTAATATTGTCTGCTCCACGTAAGCTAATTATCCAATTTAGCCACCCTGCGTAGTTGGCCTTGCTGGTATCTTTCCAGTTGCTGAGGACTGTCTTAACCGTGTGGTGTGTTTTTCTTTTTTTTTAACTCAGATCACCCTCCCCTCCGTGTGTGAGATTCTAATTTCTAGTTCGGTAATGTTCTTCTTGTATCTCCAGTATATAAAGTCTTGTTGCTTCCACCTTCCTAGTACCATGAAGGCTTACCCCCTCCCTTTTCTTCAAAACACAGACTGCCTCATTCACTTGGTTGTGTTGATCGTGATCACTGGTGTTCTGTTTGGCTTCTTTGTGTTCCACTGCAGCATGTTCAGAATACCCAGCCTGTATAGTCTTTAAATGTTTGCGTACCTCACACTTTTTAGTTTCCTTCTGACATTGACCTTCTACTGTTTGTCTTCACATTCTATTATCACACCCATGGGTGGTGGGCTTTAGCTGTAAAATAATGTATGGTTTTATACACATACTTGGGCGCCACTACACTGATCTTGTGCATCCTGCAACCATTTAAAAAATGTTGAAGTCCCCTTCATTAATTACAGAAATCGGGGGGGGGGGGGGGGGGTTGGGACATGGCAACACATTTGCCCGGTCTACCGTCTGTTGCTCAATTTGTAGCAAACACGTGCAGGGAAACCTTATTTTTCATAGTGGACCAACTTTAGATATTCAATAACCCCAGCATCCATCAGTTCCAGACTGTCGTGTCATCATCACACCACTTATATTTGTTCTTCTTCCAATCCCCTACACATTCTCACTCTCTTGCAGGTTACTTTTCTTCCCTGCTTTTCCCCTTTGTCTGTTTCCTGTCTCTCTTCCTTTCTGCCTTTCTCTTGCTTGGAGTTGAAGCCTGTTGACTTCTGGCACAAGTTAAGCATTGCCACCTTCAA
Organism: Lissotriton vulgaris; assembly: GCF_964263255.1. Classification (NCBI taxonomy): domain Eukaryota; kingdom Metazoa; phylum Chordata; class Amphibia; order Caudata; family Salamandridae; genus Lissotriton; species Lissotriton vulgaris. Next base: position 1,034,026,147 of record NC_141689.1, read on the forward strand.
ATAAATATGCAAAGCTGAATGCACTTCAGGCCATTGCATCTTCACCATAATTGGCGATAGGCATGAGACATGCCAGAGCCGGGTAACCAAGATGTGCTGATTGAAATAAATTCAACCGAAACGAGGGTCTTTGAGAGTTCAGATTCATGACACTGGCTTGGATTAGTAGATTACCCATCTTTGAAACTGATTTGGGGGTTATTGGGCCATGCCTTCTAACCGAGAGCCAGGTTACAAGGCTGGCACCAGAGCAAATTTGGGTCTGTTCTTCTACCTTATGACCAGAGCAAAAATAACATTTGTAATAAGTGACCAGTGAAAGTTTACCCACACCACTGCAGCCTGTGCATCCGGGAAAAAATGGTTTAGTTGCAGTTTTGCACTTTCACTCTTGCAGTCTTATGACTGTTTGAGTACCCGCCTGAGCTTAAGGCTTTAAAACAGTACCTCCCTCCCCTTCACCGATGCTTTCAGAGTCCAAATTGAAAAAGAGAGTACTTTGGCCATATAATGCAGGAAGAGCACACACTGCGCTGAGCTTATCTACCTCGCCGATGAGATTAGCAGGGGTTTGCAAAAACATATCACCTTCGTGATCCCAAGATACTGCAGGTTGTACAAAGGTCTCTGACAAGAGACGGACTCCTTTATTGCCTGCTTTTTATCGTGTTTGTTTTTTTATTAGCAGGCAACCAAAGGTCCTTGTCAAAAAAATAAGTCACTGGGTAAATGGGACTCTACTACCTGTGCTGGAAAATGAGAATCAATATGATCAATTTAATATTTTTGGATCAATATGATCCATTTCTGTGCTTCAGGCTGCCGACCATTTTCAGTGATATTTGAGTGCTTTAGACATGCAATTCCCTCTTGTGGGTTACAAGGACACGCATTGCCTTTAGTGATTTTAATAAATATTAAAACAAAACCATCTGCAGTTAATGATTTAAACATACAATGAATCTGAGTATAAAGGGATACTTCTGTGCACTTATAAAATGTAAAATAGGTCCTCAAGCATTCCATGAAAAGCGGGATAATAAATCAAACAGCAACTGCCATGAGGGGATTGAGGAATACTGCAAGGGCATCTCCTAAACCCATCTGTATATTAAAAAAAAAAAACGGTAACGGTAGTTCATGCAAATAGCTGCACTGTGAAGGCAGACCTTAAAGGAGCAAAACTAGGGCCAAATGCGGTTGGGAAATCGATTAACAGACTAATGTCACTTTCATAGATGGCAAATATGCTCTCATTCAATAACTACATCTGCAAATAGACTGCATATCCTCCTAATACCTGAGCTCCCATACCAGTTTCTTCTGCTTCTCCGCCTCAATCTTGTGTTTTTTTTCTTTTGCTACATATGTTAACACCACATTGTTAATTCGACTAACCAGAAAATCTCGACCCATGATATTGTCCACGCCATTCGATAAAACCATCCATTTCACGACTACAAAGCAGCATTTGGAGGGGGTCACTAGCTTACCCCCCCCCCCCCCCCTCCCCACCCAGGTCTAGAGTGGAAATAAAGTATGACTTGGATATGAACATCTCCACATTGCAGGGAGCGTGCATCTTTGCTATTGCTGGCACAACTATTTGAGCTTTTATTTTGCCACACACGAGCAATCGATAAGAGCGCAAGACAGTGTTGCCTTCTGCACTCCAAGAGCTTACTTCATACCTGTACTGTTTAAAGACCCAACCAGAAACCCATTAGTGATCTAGCCTTTTGATTCTCAAATGAAGTTCTCATTTTTCCTTTCAGGGCGCCTGGACCATGGAGGGAGATAATCTTGTTGGGACCTTTAAGAGGAAAGATAATGGAAATGCACTCAAGACTCGGAGGGAAATAGTTGGTGATGAACTTGTTCAGGTGAGTTTTCATGCATGTCGGCCATATACAGTGGGCCAGGCCCTGAGTAGAACTGCGTTCTATTTGATGGTATATGTATTACTGGTAACATGGTAAATGGCGATTAAACAATTCAAGCTGCAAAAATAAAACCAGTTGATATTGAGAAAATAGAGTGTCTAAATCCATTATTGACTTGCTTCACCAGGTACTTGCTTATAAACATGCTTGGAATAGAGAAGAGATTAAAAATACACATTAAATCCAGTCCTGCAGAAAAAGATTTGGGTATTTTAAAAGGTCAGGGTTTATGTTGCCGTATACTTCTGTAAGGTCTTAAGTTTTCTGGTTATACATATCTTTGGAGTTTTTATAAATATGACTATGTCCCTCAACAACTCGATGCTATCAATTTTGCTAAATTGAGAAAGTGGTATTAACGCTTAACATACTTTATCTATTCTAACTGTGATGAAGCAGACTAGCAAGCTTGTGCTCACCACTGGTATGGGACCCGTGTTCTATCGACCCAGCCCACATTGCCAATTTTTGAGAGAAAGCAAACAGATGTCCGGATAATTTGTCAAGCACGGCTTTCATATCTTATCCTTTTTCCAGACATATCTTTATGAAGGAGTGGAAGCCAAGAGAATCTTCAAGAGAAGTTAAAACAAACCATCGGCGACCCAGGACTGAGCACTAACGGGACAGCTATGGCCAATCGCCTCTGGGGGGCGCAGCACTCCATGAGTTACTGACCTGCCTGTCACCTTGTAAATATACCAGCATCCATGTCTGTACTGTACAATATTGCCACACTCCAGGAAGAAAGACAAAAGAAGCGCCATAAGAAAAATCCGATGTTGGCTAAAATATTGCGTTTTTTTATTAAATAAAAGAACGTTTCTCAATTTCTAGCTTTTTTCATTTTTTTTTTCCATTAAACCACATGAGTTGCATGCCAAAAAAATGACCAAGTGTCCCCTGTCCAATCACATAGTTGTCGTGTACACTAGCTGCGACTGTAAGCCAAAGCAACACTAATTAGCCAAATCAACAGATCTGGCCTGCCTGCATTTGAGTCCTTCTTAAAACATCCTGCTGAAATGAAAGTAAGAGATGCAAAGATATACTTCGTGTGTAAGTATTTGTGTGTGTGTGTATATATATATATATATACACATCTCATCTGTAAAAGTTAAATTGTGAGGCATAGTACGTTTGAGATTTTGGGGAAAAATAATGTGCAGAGATTTACAGCTCACCACGTGGTAGCGGCACTAATCTCTGCAACCATGTCAACAGCGTTTGATATCGTGACAAATGTGGATATTGTATGAGTTGGTGGGTCTGCATAATGGTTGTTTGTGTAGTGCATAGACCGCTTTTGGGTCGCTTCAGAAAATTAGGTAAAGAAGCAGTGTTATCTAAGGAATGGAGGGGAGTTCAGGCTACACAAGCACACACAACAATCGCCCATGTACATGCACACTAGCAACCATGCACCACAAGCTTGCACATACACCCACCATTCACAAGCATAAACTTACACATGCATACACCAAACGCACCTTGAGACCCTCACGGGTGAGTAGTGCGCGTTACAAAAGTTATGATTGATGTTAAAAAAAAAAAAAAAATTTAAACTTACTGCCCGCAACAGTGATCTCGGGTGGTGTGAGTAAGAGTGGCCAGTGCAGGTAAGAGCAGTGAGGATGGGTGGGGGGAGATTTGACAGACCACCAGAAGGGAAAATTACATTTTCCCACTTCTCTCGCAAGCTCCGCCCCCACTGCTCTTACCTGCCGTGGCTGGTTGTGAGGGAAGCCTTGGTCATTACTGGAGGATTGGGCTGCCACCTTATTGGTCAGTCCATGAGGCAGCCGTCCAATACTTCCCACAGAGTGGGATGAACGGTTAGTGAGACTGCTGATCCCACTCTGTGACAAGCACCACCGACAGGCAGTTGGGCTTGGGCACTTCAGGGCTTAAATCTGAAGTGTTGGGGTCTCTTCGTGATGCTACCCCTTATTATGAGAGGGTGGTCCTCAAAGCGCTTTGCTAACCTGAGGTCATGCCCACGGGGCTGTGAAATTATCAGTCCAGCAAAGTTCATCTCGGTCAGCCAGGCGCCTGCACATTTAGCCACTGGCTACCTGAACATAAAGAGCGTATGTCAGTCTGACCTTTGCTCAACCTGACACACACTTCATGAGTGCAAAACAAGTTGATGTGGTGGGGTGAGGCCCCTCTGTCTTTAAGGACAGGCTGCTGCTGGAAGGGAGGAAACAGGGGTGGGGGGAGGAGGAGGAGGAGGAGGAGGAGGAATTGGAGTAAGTCAATATGTTAGTTTATATAGCACTTAGACCACCCTAATGTATCTTCAAAGTACTGAAGGGAAGACTAGAATGACCGGAGGTGTAGCCACAAGGAAACAAAACTAGCTGAATATTTGGGGGGGGGGGGGGGGGGGTTGTTTTATAATGCTCGTTGTTTGTGTGACACCTAATTATATACAGAATAGAATTTTGTTCTGTGAAGGTTACCTTCCAATACACACCTGAACGCTAGGTGCGCACCCTTGCACTATTGTGATAGCTGCACTGAATGAAATGTTAGTAAAGTTACCTCTATCTGAAGGGGTGTGCGCACTAGCTTCAGGAAGTAGAGACATGAATAAACTACGCCTGATTCATTGGCCTGGAAGCAGGTAGTACAGAAGCTATGAATAAACATGGAACGGGCGATGGATGGTGGTTACTATGTTAAAAGCTATGCTCAATGGACATGCTTGTGGAACCCTGTGACGTTATAATAAATTACAGAAGCATTTAGGATTATTTCTTGCCATAAATCATTAACTGCCAGAGCGCCTTTGATGTGGTCAGTCGGGCAGCTGTGGAATTTTGAAAAGCGAATGGGAGGGAGTCCTAAATGACGGCATATGCTACCTGTGTAGTAGTGCGCAATCTGGCAATGGGCAGGTAACCCATGAGCTCCCACAGAAGGTTTGGGTTGCTCAGAACTGGAAATATGGCAAAGGCACACTTATCGTAGTAAGAGTTTCGTAAGAGATAAATGTCAGTATAATCATTGGGCAATAAATCCCATCGCAGACTGGGTTAAAAGGTTGCTTTTATTTCAGCAACAATAAAATCAATAATGTAATGACTTGCAATTAACCCTGCCACCCCTTCTTTACCCCAACCCCTTATCTGTTTTCCTTCTGTCCTAATCTATTCTGCCTCAACCCTTCCTGCCTGCCTCAATACAGTCCACCAGGAAATAAAGGTGCCCCCCCCCCCCCGATTTTATGCTCTTAAATGGAATATAAAATGCTTTGCAATATAGCAAGCATAAATATCCGTAAATCAGCTTGTGGAAAAATCTATTTTTATTGAACTCCTCAAATTTCAAGACTGAACCAAGAAAGGAAAGCTGCTTATGCAATCCTTCAACCCCACTGATGCAGGCCCAAAATGTAAGATAATTTGTTCTTGCAATGTATAACTCTTTCGCAATGAAAGATAAATTAAATTTTCTTTACCAATGTCCTCGTGCGATAGCCAGCTAATCTCGTTTATGATGCAGAACTGGTGAAGCTCTCTATTGAACTTACGCTGGGCTCTGTCAATGGCAGAAAACTTTTTGGCACCCCTCCAAACTCGCCTTTGCACCAGTGTGGCGAATATGATTTTCGTAGTAGGCCAGGATGTCACAATTTTTGCCAAGTCAGCTTTAACATCCAGAAGAAGACCCAGGACTGACAGCGGCACCAAGTCATTCCCCTCCCCCACCCCCCTGAAGCAGTAAAACCATAGGTAGTGGCTTAGAAGAAGCCAAGATGTATAAACTGGGCAACAGCTGACCCCAACGCATACCACTCTTACCAAACCAGAAAATGTCAGTGTCCTCAAAACAAACCCACATTTTAACCATAGTGGCTTGTTTGGCCGCCCATCTCACAAATGAGTGTCCAATCCATACATTTGCCATTAATGCCGGTTAAGATATTTTGGGACCAAGAAAAATGTTAGCAAGAACGAAATTATTTCTTAGTCATTGAAGTCTCTAACCTATTTTTAACAGCAATTTGATGTCCAACGGCCTAATCATCGCAGCTGCTGAAAGGGAAAACTCCTTCTGAAGCTGACCCTGTTAAAAAAGAATGGGTAACCAATTCTAGAAGTTTTAGGCCAAGTAAAAGCCAAGATTTTCTCAGTACCAGTAAAAGCTGGGAAGCGGTTAGTGCAGTTCCATTCTGATGCTGAATAATAACATTTTTAGGGTAACTTTCAAACTCTTGAGATTGTAACCAAGCAAACCATGGGCATAGCGAACTGACAAGCTTCCACAACACTACAGTAGCCCCTTTTACCTCTCTCATCCGTTTTGGATGATTCTAAATAAATACGTAGTGCATTTGATGAGGTTGACACATTGGAATACTTTAAACCTTGAATAAATGATTTGCCTAAAAGCTCATATCCTAAAAGCCCCAAAGAATAACCACAACATGCATAGTTTAAACAGAGCAGCTTCAAACTTGGAATAACAGTGTGGGCAGTGTTGGTACAATCCCTCCCAATAAGGCAAAATATATAGGTTTGTGTAATACTGTTCCGCGCTTCTTTACCTTAGACCAACCTAGTAAAATTCTCCTTCCCGACGAGGGGTCATAACCCCAAAAACATTTACCATAGGAAGATGCCTGAAAGCTTCTCCCGCAATAGTGGTAGCAGCTATATTCTTGTCAATGTTGCTCAGAACATAATGCAGTATGTCAGTTATGCAGTAAAGAGTCTATTGGATCATTGTTACGACCAGCTGCACCTGACTGGAGAAATTCCTCCCATGCCCTTTTGTAAGCTAAACGTGTGCTGATAGCAAGAGTGTGCCACCAACATCCTTATCTTCAGTCTGCTAGAAACCATAGCTCGGGAGGAATTTGAGTCTTTTCTGGATCTGCTGTGGGTGCCAAACCATGGAATTTCTGCCACTGTGAATGAGAGAACGCATCTCCTATATTATTGTCCAGACTACGAATATGCTTTACTCTAAAAGTTATATTCAACATTAAGCAACTCAGCATAAACCTTTGCAACAATGGAAGCAGGTGTTTCTCTTTCACCCTCTGACTGCTAACCAGATCAATCACCGTTTTATGGTCGACATGAAAAAGCACTGATTTATTAGACAAAAACTTGGCCCAAACTGACACAGCTACTACCAAGGGAAACACATTCAAAGAACTCAATGCTGCTCTTCTCAACCACCCACTTCAGAGGCCATGATTCTGCGCACCGTATTCCATCCCAGAAAATTCCAAAACTGTTGACTCCTAAAGCATCGGAAAAAATCTGTATGGACCACAGTGTTCATCAAAAGACCTGATGGGAACACCATTGAAGCTTTTAAGGAACATCAACTAGACCTCAAAATCTGATCTCATGTAAAGACACCCTGACCCTGTGATGAGGTAATGACACACCAGCCATAGCAAAGCCTAACCTCCGAAAAAAAGATCTCCCAGCTTTTACTACTCTGCAGGGAAAGTTTAGTTGCCCCAATAAGTGCTGCATCTCGACCAAAGTGAGTTTTGGTGACATCTTAGCATGATCCAAAAATGTTACAATTTCTTGCACCTTAACTGACAACCTGGCTTCCATTTTGACTATCAATCTTGATACCTAGAAATATAAGACATGTCTCGCTTGCCAGCGGCACACCTAATGCTTGCATCAAGGTTTGGAAAAATTGTTGTTGCTAACTACACTGTTGTGATCACTCTTGGCCAACAAAAAGAAAATTGTCCAAATAATGAGACCCTTGCATGTAACCTGACCTGAATGAGAAAATCCATTGTAAGAAAGAGCTAGTCTTTGAACAGCTGACAAGAGATTGCATACCCCTTAGGTAACACTTTGTCAACCAAGAAATGGCCTTGAAATGTATACCTAGTAATTCGAAATCTTGGGGATGAACTGAAAGCAACCTTTAAGTGGATTTAATATCGCATTTGGCTAACTCCGCTCCGGCCCTTTTAACCAAATCAAGTGCTACATCCACTGAGGTGAACTACACTACTGTCGTCTTTGGCTATAAAACCATTCACTGACAAACTATGTGGCCAGGACAAATGTTATATAATGCTAAATTCTGTGTCTTTTTTGGAAGCACTCTTAAAGGAGAAAGGATCAGATTGGGAAGGGGACAAGGAAGGGGCTGGCCATCCGATCTTCAGCACTTTGAGTGTAATTTGTGGGCAATTACCTGTAGGAATTGCTTTGCAGATTTCAAGTTTTGTACAAATCTGCACTGTCTGGGACCCTGGACCAAGCTTAAAACCCTCCTTAATCCCCCCCACTCCAACTTTAAAGCTTTCTCCCTGAGTGGGTAAAACTGAAGCAAATATCAGAGCTTCGAAATATTAATTGGTGTAACTGCTTTTGAAGAGATGCCGGAAAGGGGTGCCTCTCCCTTGACCGGTATGGAAGCTGGAGGTCTGTTTGCTAAAATATTGCAACATGGTGTGCTTTCTGCCACATTTGGAACATTGAGAGCTGTATTTACATGGATTATTCTGGCTGAAACCCCTGTTAGCTTTCACTACAGGAACCTGTTGGAATTTTGAGTATTTAGCCCACCCATCCCGGAGCTGGTCTGTTAAAGGGTCGGGTGCAATAGCACGCCCACTGGTGGTATGCATTGTAGGGGGAGACCTCTGGGGATACATCCATTGCACCCATAATTCGTTATCCACTTTACCTCAAGGTTTCTCTGGAATTAGCACTAGACAAGCTCTAAACTCTTCATCATAATGCAGCCAGGCAAAACCTCCAAATTCTGCCTGACGCTTTATAATTGTATCCACGTATTTGAAAATTGAAACCGAATGATCCGGAAACTTTTCGCAATAAACACTTGGAAAAATCAGAAAGGCTGAAGTACAGGAATCCATATTAGTGGGAACCCTGGGTCTCTTCGCCAGCTCCCAAGCCTCCTTCCTAGAGCCTTCCTTAGATTGGATCTCCCTATGCAGCAACTTAAAAACATCCACAAATGCTTTCTTTAGTATGCTTATTAAGATGTGAACCTAATGGCATGGGTAGCCCTATGTAGGGACGCGCTTTTAAACCTATATTTTTTTCCTTACCGTCCTTCTCCCCATGAGAATTTGTGCTAGATGCCAAAACTTTGTCTTGAACTGGATATGTTTTAGGAGAGATTACATTCTGAAACTTTGAAGGAGACTCACAATGGCAACAAACCTTAGCATCTTCGGCCTACCGTCAACTGTCTGCTTTACGTTTCCTAAAATTGGATTTAGTATGACTATCAGTGACCGGCTCACCTGGTTGACGAGGCTTGTCCAGCCTTGCACGTTTTGTTGGATCCCTTGGACAACCGCTTGAGCTCCTTCCAACTTCTTTCAGATTCTTTCATCTGCAAAATATTAGCTCAGGTAATCTGGTTAGTAAGACACCTCCCCCCCCCCCTGTTAGCATGAACCCCCCCTGTGTAGCCCCATTGCAGGTTGGCTGAGCTCCATCCCCGCACACCACCATCAAATTGCCTCCAGTTCACCACTTTTTTTTACTGAGAGCCTATGATTGGGTAACGGTGTTGGAAAAATCACATCAGCATTCTTAACTTGGTTGCGATGAGGTTAACAGGACGCTAGAAACCTGCTCAACGGCAGTTCACTGCACCTGATGCCCTTCTGCAGCATCAACATAGCGTTGGCCTGCAAATCACCATTACTTGCAGACATGTGGGGTTCCTTAAATTGGTTGGGCATCGCAGAACTACCTTTATCCTGCGCATCAATCGAAACCCACCTACCTGCACTTGGAGGCTCACTACCTGCTCTAACAGAACAAACATCTGCACCACCAACTTCATAGGCTGAACAACTAGCCTCCATCAGATTTACATGGAAACCCAAACAGTTCAAATCAGAATTTACCACAGAAAAATCACTTGGACAAGCCTTTGAGGAGACCATATTTGCTAAAACTGAAACTATTCAATGATAAACTGCTAGTATCAGAAGAAATGACAGGCGAAAGTGGCCTCTTCCAAGAAACGGAAACCCCAGCCTTAGACAATTTTAATTTAGTACCAAAAATAGGAATGTCATGTCTGGTAGACACAGTTGCAGAAAAATCACCCTGAACATCACCAAAATTGCTTACATGTAATTTGCCACTAGATGGCATCAATGTCTCACTGTCAGCCAAAGTAGTTACCTCAAATTCCAGATAGCCCTTTAAGAGAGGCTGGTTTTCTGGCAAACTTGCCCCTGACTGAGTGTGTGCGAGCCCTCCTTCCCTTCACAACAACAGAAGAAGCTGACTGCTGGACAGAAGTAAGAAGGGGTGCTTCTTTTGACACTTTACTCATTGCATTACTAACTTTTACAGGCACAACCTCAGGGGAACTATCAGACAAAGCACAGGCAACCACTGCAGTAGACACACCTTCAGAGGAAACCCTTTTCTTTATTGACAAACCAGTCCAAGTCTGGCCCAAAACACCAGGGGCTAATACATCCTCTCTCCCAGCCTGGCATAATACTCTAAGAGCCTCCCTTACAACAGCAGAAGCTTCCGCCATAATTATAGGCCAATAAATCCTCCCAAAACCACCATAAAATAGTAAGGAGCGGCACAAAATGAGCGTGCTGCCTCCTACCTCGCCTCAGGACCCCCCACTGGCATTATTTAGAACGCGGTGTTTAAAAACGCCGCGTTCTAAAGCAGCCGCCTCGCTTGCACGCTCTCGCTGTGGCCGATACTAACTGCCCGAAACAGCCCGGGGGTGGACATTCTTTGAATGCCACTGACTTGGGGGTGGCATTATAGTAGCAACAACAAACAATCGCAATGATTTAAAAACCTGAGTCTCGGAATACACTAGTGTTTCATACATTTAAAAAAAAAAAAGCTGAAAATAGCTGCCATTTTTCTGACATTCTCTTGAATATTCAGAGGCTGCAGATAAGTTTTGCATTCTAGAGAAAAGACAGAAAAATATATGGGTTAAGGTATCTATTTCCCTTCCCTCCATTAGTATACCAGCTTTATTAGAACATTCTCATTGGCCCTAAATCAGTGAATTAATGGACCTACTCGTGTTAGCATAGAAGCAGGTGATAGGAGCTATACTGTGTCACAGATTAGAGGCCCATGCTTGCATTTTACATTTTATCGGATGCTGTATTGCTTTTTGATAAGTGATTTTGATCAAAAGATAACAATCCTGCTCTCTGTAACGGATACCAGGCATCATGTTAAATTATGCTATAGGATTTTTATTAAAGCCCTCATATGCACTTGGGGCCAGATTCAGCGGCGGGTTACTCCGTCATAAAGGTGACGGGATATCCCGTCCGCCATATTACAAGTGCATTTTATCCTATTGCACTTGTAATACGGTGAACGGGATATCCGTAGTGTTTGGGACGGGTTATCCCATCCGCCAAATTCTAAATCCGGTCCTTGGTTCTCTTGCTAGCGATTTCAGAGGCTACAGTAATGACGGTGTCCTATTTTTCAACAAATAAATCTTAGGATTTTTTTCTGAAAATGTGAGGAAGAGTTTTTAGAATTCAATGGTAGAGTGTTGCATAGGTGGGAGTGCCAGAATCTAAAAGTACTAACCTTGTAAGAGAATTTCCGATAGCGTATAAAGGGAAGAATGAGAACAACAAAGGTGTATTTAGGGATTTTTTAGTGGCAAGAAAAGGGGGTGCGGGTCCAAAAAGACGTTTGTGAACTATCTATGAGCAATACTTTGAAGCATATTCTAACATGAATAGCAGGTGAGCAAGTATTGATTTGGCTTTCACTATTCAAGGAGCCCAAGCGACAAGCCTAGCTGCTTCATTTAGGACAGATTGGAGACACGTCACTCACCTTTTGGCTAGAGCTAGATGGAATGCATTGCAATAGTTGAGTCTGGGTCCTACTGAAGCAGAGATGGTGCTCTTCTACCCTCAGGTGTAGGGATACGGAGAATGCAATTATGCATATGAAAGGGACATGAAGAGATGATTGAGGCAAGCTGTGAATCCATCTTTATCTTGGAATTGACTTTAACTACCTGAAGCTTTATGCTGATGCAAGGTATTGGGAATGGTCCAAAGGAAGGAAGCCATTGTTAACCTCTTCAATGCTAATGACCAGGGTAACTCGTCATGATGCACTGGTTGAGCTGTGCTGATGACAAGGATAACTCGTCATGTATAATGGGAAACATCAAAGGTCAGCGCAGGAGGGGGAAACCCATTAGCACCCAAGGTGTTAAGGGGACCAGATGGATGTGATGCCTCTATCAGCAAGAACTTTGGTCTTGTGCAGGTTGATATGTATCCTATTTTAATTCCCTTTAAACGGAAAATCAATTGTCATCTGCATAATTGTTGAAATAAATTCCACAGCTCTAGATTAATCTAGAAATATATATTGAGACAAGAGTACAGATCCTTTTGTAACACTTGTGGTAATTGATAAGGTGAGGGGAGTTTGATAGACAGTAGAAATGAAGCAGTCTCTTGATCCTAGCTTTCAAGAAAGAGGAGAACCCCTCTAATACTTGGCCAGGCAGCTCAGAGGTTAGGCCTAGAGATCAGGATATTATGATCTCCGGTGTCAAATGCCACAGAAAGGTTGAGGAAGAGAAGGGCACAGAAATGTTCAGTCTGCTGCCATGCTGCTTTAGGGCAGTGTGACTGGTGCCATCGCAGTAGATGCCCTTTTACATGACCGGCTGAACTCAGAAGATCAGCCTATAGTGATCTTTGTGTGCGCGGCATTTTCAGGGGATAATTACAAAGACATAACTCTGGTGGTTAATGCACTTGATGGAGAGATCTGCGATTTATCTAGTCACAGTTTGACTCATGAAAAAGTATTATAGCGGGTTGATGGTCCCTCTATAAAGAACGTGTGACATGCAGATCATGGATGGGTATATTATGTAGCTATCTCAGTGATTTAATGTTTTTGTCACAGAGATCCTTCTGTTACTGGAGTCCATAAGTTACAATCCTTCTGATACAGCACGTTGAGCTATGTACTGGCATCAAAGCACTGCATGCAAAGTAGAAAGGCATAGGTTTAGAACCCTGTTTTTCCCCTTAGACATTCGATATTGTAAGGTTGCCAGAAAAGAGTTCCTTTGGGTAGCGATACAATTTTCTTAGTATGACGTCCCAATTGTGTTTTGTTTGAAATCCCTGGTGGATTTACTAACCCATTGAGCCTGGTTTGCAAACCTGGTGCAAAGTGTTGTTTTGGGGCTTACTTTCCAGCACAAATCTTGTATTGCACTGGACAGTAAAGTTGAAGTAATATTCACCTAGCAATATGTGCTATTTTATGTCAAGAAAGCATACCATGGGAGGAACATGGACATTCACATGCACTCACCCATGGATTTTGACGCTAATCCCTATTTACTAACTTTGATAGAAAGGGATTTGCAACATAAAATTACACCTTCTCTAGGTCTAAAGTTGGAGATAAAATTAATTTTCTCCAAACCTTTCCAACTTTGCATGTGTGCTGCACCTAAAAGCATACACACAGTGGTAAATTGATCAACTTTGTCAAAGCATAGAATTTTGTACTGGAAGGGTACACTTCCAGTATAAAATCTATGCTTGACATCACATACATACCCTTGTACTATATTGCATGGGTGTGTGCATTGGGCAAGGCAGCCTAAGATATGCCTGCACTAGCGTAAGGTGCATCATCGCCATACAATATTAGATATAAGGTGATGAATATCTTATTAGATATGGTTCTGTTCTCTCTCCTTTTAATGCAATGCAGCACAGCAACTTTGGTTACTGTACATTGTAAACATTTAATTAATCTACCCTTCGTTTTCCCAGACCAATCACTCTTAACTTATAATGCCTGCCAGTATGGATGACGTGACTCCTACATCTTTTAGTCCTCACTGTCTTAAGTAACATTTCTTCTACCTTGATTTACACACTTGTATGACTCACTATCTATGTGTAATATGTTTACGATGCCAAGCACTCCGACAATCTCCATTAGGATAAATAGCACTATAAATTAAGTTATTGTGAGAGAGGGGCACCATTAGTGGGTGGTAGTGAGGAAATTTGTGCAGAAGGAGGTCATTGTGATGGGAGCCAACAAAGGTGGTCGCACCGGGCATACCAGTGCTAAAGCAAGCACTAATTCTAAGTATGTAGATGGTTGAGTGGCTATAAAGCTCTCGGACTACTCTGTCATTTGTACAACTCAATAGGACATTAGGCCCCGTATTCTGCTTTTTGAGGAGGCACTCGTCTATATCCTTCTCTAATTCTACAGGCATGATACCAGATACTACAGAAAGATTGAAGATCTTACAAATAGTTGTAATTAATCCAGGTGGATTTTGAGGGAACACCATAATTGGAAGTGGATCTCAAGGGATGCATGACTTATATTTTCTTGTAAGTTTTTTAATTCTCTAACACTTTTTGAAAAATTGACAGTGTGTGGTTTGACGGTATAGCAAATGTCTGGGCTGTTGTGTTCTGGAGTAGTTTAGCACAATGGTGGTCTGAATCGGAGTTATCTTATTGGTGAAGAAGTTAGACAAATCACTGCTGAGATTTTGGGAAGAGGTGATCTGTAGAGCTAAATTAGATGTGTTCGAGTTTAACCACACTGAAAATCTGTTTTGTTTCTGCTTATTGCAAGTTGAAAGAATACAGTTTATTTATTTATGAAATTTATTAAGCACAAACAATTGCCCAAGGGCGTCTCAGTGCTGTGAACGGAGGCAGCTCAGAGAGATGGTAGGGAAAATTATTGGTTAAATAACCAGGTTTTTATTTTTCTTCTGAAAACCGTAAGTGTAGGGCAGGATCTGATGTCCATATCAAGCGAGTTCCACAGTTTGGCTGTGGCGACGGTCACCCCGTGAGGCTGTTTTGGTCCGGGGCACGGTCATTAGCAAGGCATTCATAGAGCGTAGTGCTCTGTTGGGGGGCTTTGTAGGCTATGCAAAGTGCCTTGAATTTAATTCGATTCTTCACCGCTAACCAGTGGTAGTTTTTGATCACTTGGGTGATAGGTTTGAATTTTGGAGTACCTGAAAAGTCTGTTACAATAGTCAAGGGATGACATGACAAAAGCAGTGACCAAAGTTTTTCCTGAGTTGGGGGGAAGGAACGGAAGGATTTTCTTAATGGACTTAAGTTTGTAGAATGCGGTAGACACAATAGAATTTGCATGTGCAGCAAATGTTAGTTTGTCATCTAGCAGTATTCCCAGATTTTTTACTTTGGTAACTGGTGTGGGTGGTGGGCCAAGTTAAGTGGGCCACCATGCGCCTGGCCAGTGAGGGGAGAGGTTTCCAAATATCATCAATTCGGTTTTATTGGAATTCAACTTAAGACAGTTGGTTGTCATCCAGTTGCTGATGGTTACCATACCATGATGGAAATTGGCCGCAATTTTATCTCCGTTATTTTTTATTGCTCAGATCAGCTGGGTGTCGTCCGCGTAAGATGTTAGGCTCATCCCAAAGTCCTTGATGACCCTTGCTAGATCTGTCACGTAGACATTAAATAGCGTTGGACTTAGGGATGAGCTTTGGGGGACGCCGCAGGGGAGTGTCATCCGGGCGGAGCTGAAATTACCCAGTTGTACTATTTGGGTGCGGTTGGAGAGAAAGGAGGTGAGAAGATGTTTGGCCTTATCCTGGATACCTATGGCATTGACAGGGTTGATGTTGTGATCGACCGAGTCAAAAGCAGCATATAGGTCAAGCAGGATAAGAACTGCCGTCCCTCGTTGATCGAGAATAGTTCTTATCTTGTCTGTGGCTTTGATAAGTGCTGTTTCGGTACTATGGTGTTTGCGAAAGCCAAACTGGGTGTCGTCTAGTAGGGAGTTGTTAGACCTGGCACCTTGGCGTGAGTTTCCCTTCCACTTTTTGCTGATGTGCCTCCGATGTTTTGCTGGTTTTCCGATACTCGGGGCACTGCGCCACGGCCGACCCGTGCCGCAGTGCAAGTGCTCCCTACTGTAAATTGTACATGCGATTGGTATCCATGATTGGTTCATTGGATTTACTGTCAGTCCCTAGTAAAGTGCACTAGGAGTGCCGGGGCTTGTAGATGCCAATACTGCTAGTGGGCCTGCAGCGCTGGTTGCGCCACCCACCGAAGCAGCCGTAAAGATGTGTCTGGGGACTGCGACCGCAGAACCCGCGTGCGGTCTCGTACTGTCACGCTAGCTGGGCAAGTGCACCCACTTGCCAGCCCCCGAACCTTCCCTTGACTACATATTAGTCACCCCTATGGTAGGCCTGCGGGCAGGGTGCGTTGTAGGTGTAAGGTAGGACAAGCCCTGATGTGTGTGGCATGTCCTAGTAGTGACTTACAACCAAAATCGTACTTCACTATTGAAGGCTACCTGCTTCCGTTAGGCCAGACTGAGCTGCTGGAATTATTACACCCTATAATCCCAGCAGGCTCAAGGAGCATGGTAGCGAGTCGTGTTTAGTATGCCTGAACTCAGGATGATAAAATACTTCTTGTAGTCAAGTTTATTTTAGTATCCTGTGTTTGCAAATGCTACTTTTAGAAAGTTAGCATTTGCTTGCCTAACCATTTCAGCCCGCCTCTGCTGGTATGTGTATCTGACTGTCTGGGACGTGTGAGTGACAGGGCTGGGGGGATGACAGGTGGTGAATGCGCAGATTACACCTTAGTGGGAGGTAGGAGTGGCTCTTGACTCTGGATCTTGCTGTGCTCTGCCACCACAATGCTGGCTCCACCCTCCTGGGGAGCGACTGATGACTCAGCCGACATCTGGCCCAGGAAGGGCGAAGCCCCATCAACAAGGTACTCTGGCTGCCCCTGTCCGCACAATGCTGGCTCCACCTCCTGTGGGGCGTTTGATGCGCCTGCCCCTCACACTGAAAGCAGAAGCCGGATTACACCCACCGGAGTACTCAAGGACTGAAAGTGGCTATGCAAAGGCCCCCCTGGCCTGCGAGAACAAAAGAAATACCGTATAAAAGAAGGAGCCCTGCTCCTTGAAAGTTAGATCCAGTTTGGGCTACAGAAGGAACTCTGCCCGACGAGAAGGACCGTGAAGGACAAGGAAGGGTACGGCCTCTTGCCTGTGTCTGGTGCCTTGCTGCCGAAGGAGAGGAAAAAGGAAAGACTACGAGAAGACTTTTGCTTTACAAGACTTTGTGCCAAACTCTGCTGAAACGATCTCCAAGGGCTTGCTCTGAACTTGCCCCCTGACCAGCGCCCCAGGACCAGTGGGCGCTACATCCTGAAGAAAGCGACTGTGGGTGCTGCTTATCGCTGCAGTACCGACGGAGGAATCTCCTCCAAGGCAACGACATCCACCTGACCACCGTGACCGGGGCCCAAAGCAACAGCGAGAGCAACGTGAGGTCCAGCCGCCGCTGGCCCGAACACCGTGACCGCAACTGCACCGGGAGCCCGAGAGCAAAGTGAAGGAGGACCTGTCCGGTCCGAGCTCCCGAGTTGACTGCGCCACGAGCAGCCAATCCACTTGCAAAGACGGACAGTCGCCCTGTGAGAATCCTCCTGGTCGGTATCCTGCCCGACAGCTCAGCTGTGAGCGCACAGCTACCACCGGCACTTGGCTGGGTACGTCCTGCACTTGAGGACCGTACTGCCACTTGCCGCCACCACACAGCCGCCGCCTCCAGGGTCGGAGCGGACGACGAGGAAAGGACCCTGCCGCCACAGAGCACCGCTGCCCCGGATGACCCGTGACCTGCTCGGCTGAGAGCCGCAACGAACAGCGACCCCGGGAAGGCAACGCGACATGGGACAGCTCCCCTGGAAGCCGCCCGCTCCACAAGAACTTTGTTGAACCGGCCAGAAGGCCCTAAAGAACGCTTATTGCTAGAAAGAACTGTGGCAACTTGAACTAAGTAACTTGGAACCGCTATTTGAAAGTTTGATAACTGTATTCACCAGCCTGCTTGAAGTTTATATAAAGATATATATTTTTACAGAATACAGTTTGGTCTCATTGTGTGGTGGGTTGGTTGTGAGGGTGTAATGTTGCAAGTGTTTAACCCTATATGCCCCAAAGATTAGCCTACGACTGCTTAAGCCACACTACCTAGAGGGTAAGCAGAGGTTGTCTGGAAGGTAACCCTCAGCCCTGACGAGGAAGAGAGAGTCCCTGCTTGTCGCTAGTGTTGCACTGCGCCAACTAGAGCCTCCCCCTTCCTACAGGAGTGATCCTCGATATACTGGGATAATTGTGTATTCATCAATTTTTCTGCTAATTTTGCTGCAAAAGGCAAGCTGGCAATCTGCCGATAGTTAGTGTCCTCGGCGTCCAAGTGAGATTTTTTCAAAAGGGGTTTAAGAATGGTGTCTTTCCAAATGGCGGGATAGACCCCTGTGGAGAACATGGAATTGAAAATTTCTGTAAGTTGGGGGGGGCCACTATATCTGTTACAGGAAAAAGAATTTGAGGAGGACAGGGATCATAGGCTGAGCCTGATTTGATGGTGGTCATGATCTTAGAAACCTCAGCTCTATTGGTCGCTGGGAACTGCCTGAAAGCGGGCTGGGTAGAGTTAAGTGAGGTAGTTTGAGGGGGATGAGTGATCAGTATTCCTGTGAGAGAAATTGGTGTAGATGTTATTAACTTTGCCGTTGAAGAAGCTGGCAAGATTATTACAGAACAGTTGTGAGGGAGTAGGCAGTGATTGAGGAGGTAGCTTAGAAAGTTTGGATACGACCAGATACAATTGTTTATTTGAATGTTTGGCTTGCTCGATCTGAGTAGAGTAGTAAAGACTTTTTTCTTCCAGACTCATTTTTTTTATATATTGCAAGTTTGTTTTTGTAGAGAGATTTGTCCTCGGCAGTATAAGCCTTTCTCCAATGTCGTTCTCGATTTCGACATATCTGTTTTTGTTTTCTAAGGGCGTTGGTAAACCAGGGGGCTGAGGGGGAGTTACGATTTTTGGAAATAGATTTTGTAGGTACTAATTTATTCATGGCTGTGGTGAGCCAATGGGTGTATTCATTGGCAGCTATGTTGGGATCCTTGGAGATAGCTGGCTGCGTTGATGAGAGGGTTTCAATAAGTGATTGATTATCGAGATCTCTCCACGATTTAAACGTCCCGGAGTGTGTAGTGACAAGTGTATGTATGGGAGAGTTAAGTTGAATTTGAAACATTACAGCATGATGGTCGGACCATGCTAGTGGCAGGATTTCCTTTATTTTGATGTTTTTGTCGTTAGAGAATAAACCATCTAGCATATGGCCAGCTTCATGAGTGCTGCAAGGGACCAGTTGTGTCAGACCCAAAGATTCTAAATCTGATAGGAGTCTTTTGGTGTCTTTGTCTTCCTGATTTTCTAAGGCAAAGTTGAAGTCACCTAGAATGGTGGTTGTGTTATCAGTAGCGAGGGATTCCAGAATGTCAGTGAAGAAAGCTAGAAATTCAGTTTTGCTACCTGGTGGACGATAAAGTAAAATGCCTTTAAGGCGTTGGGAAGGTTAGAAGTTAGAATAGTATTTTTAGGAGCTGTTCGATTGGCCTGTTTATAGGTGTAGCTTCTTTTTATAGATTAGTATGAGATCAGACAAATACCAAGAAGTCATTTGCTTTCATCTTGTCTTGTCTAATTGCAATGTGTGTAGTAAAGGAGTAAACAAAGAGAGACTTTTAATTTATCTTTGTAGATTATCTGACCACAAGGCATTCTAAGCTCCTAGGGAAGTTTCTCCCCCCCCCCCCCCCCCCCCATAGCAAGGGCCTGATTCACAAAGGTAACATAGACTTTTGAATAATTTACCCTTTGGAGAAAGTTTACTCCTTTTTGGCTTGTCATAAAATCAGAGTGCAAATTTACTCAAAAATTGTAACTTGCATGTCTCCACCAAATTGAAGGGCTTTGGGGATATACGCTTTTGAGTAAGTTTAGTAATTTTTAGCTTATTTACAAAATCCAAGTGTACATTTACTCCAAAAATGTAACTTACATTCAGAGTTTGTGAACATCCAAATAGTGGTAAACATACTCAAAAGTATGAATCCGTCAAAATTGTATATTACCTTTGTGAATTAGGCCCAGAATTCTGAGTAATAGGACTCTATACTGGATAGGAAGGGAGGAGTGCTGAAAGCATTGTTTAAGGGCAGTGGACTGATCATGTTCCAGTGCCTACATGTAACATAGTACTTTTTGTGAATTTATTTTCTACAAGGAGCACAAAAGGAGTAATCTCAATAGATAGAAGAAGGTTGAGTGGAACTCAGATAGTGTCAAGGGTGTGGCCTGCACTGAGTGGAATCCTAATTTATGGAGTCAAGCCACAGTTCTTTGCAGTGTTTAATCGTTTTGGCCAGGTCTAAATCAACTATTTAATGAAATTATGGGTTAATGCCCCCAAAAAACGGGGGATTAATTGTAAGTAAAAAAATGAAGAAATTAGTTCTATAAGTCATGAAAAGAAAAAGTGGCCTGGAGGACAGTAAATGAGCATTATTGAAGTAGTGTTGAATCGGAGAGGGCAAAAAATGTTACTAAGATCTCAGAACCTCCAAGATTAAGGTTCTGATTATTAATGGTGGAAAACATTTTCCTAAAAATAATGGCTGCTCATCCTTTGCGTCTTTCTCCCGGTCTATTGTATCCAAGTATAGAATATCTGCGGGGATGGCTTTTAGCTGACGTGAGGAATCATTGAGCATAGCCTGATTAAAATCATAAACAATAGGCTTTGTCTGTGGAGCACGAACATAGATATTTAACAAATCAAGTCACAGCCGAGTGGCTGCCGGCCTGAGATTTCTAAGTTTAACTGAAGACTAGTGAAGGTCCTTGGAATTTTATATTTTGTTGGTCTGGTTAAGGAAACAATTATACTATCCTGCCACGGGTCTAAATGTGGGTTGGCTTTGGTCTGCCTTTAGCTCGCTGGGTGAATGCCAATTCCTTGTTTAAACAATATTGTGGCTGTTGACACAACATCCATAAAACTAGATTACTAAACTACTACCATCCAGTATGGTGGCCAGAAGAGAATAGTTACAAAGAAGGTAAAAAGGAAAGACCTAAAAAGGTGAGCAAAGGTGCTGAATCGCAACTGCACCGGGAGCCCGAGAGCAAAGTGAAGGAGGACCTGTCCGGTCCGAGCTCCCGAGTTGACTGCGCCACGAGCAGCCAATCCACTTGCAAAGACGGACAGTCGCCCTGTGAGAATCCTCCTGGTCGGTATCCTGCCCGACAGCTCAGCTGTGAGCGCACAGCTACCACCGGCACTTGGCTGGGTACGTCCTGCACTTGAGGACCGTACTGCCACTTGCCGCCACCACACAGCCGCCGCCTCCAGGGTCGGAGCGGACGACGAGGAAAGGACCCTGCCGCCACAGAGCACCGCTGCCCCGGATGACCCGTGACCTGCTCGGCTGAGAGCCGCAACGAACAGCGACCCCGGGAAGGCAACGCGACATGGGACAGCTCCCCTGGAAGCCGCCCGCTCCACAAGAACTTTGTTGAACCGGCCAGAAGGCCCTAAAGAACGCTTATTGCTAGAAAGAACTGTGGCAACTTGAACTAAGTAACTTGGAACCGCTATTTGAAAGTTTGATAACTGTATTCACCAGCCTGCTTGAAGTTTATATAAAGATATATATTTTTACAGAATACAGTTTGGTCTCATTGTGTGGTGGGTTGGTTGTGAGGGTGTAATGTTGCAAGTGTTTAACCCTATATGCCCCAAAGATTAGCCTACGACTGCTTAAGCCACACTACCTAGAGGGTAAGCAGAGGTTGTCTGGAAGGTAACCCTCAGCCCTGACGAGGAAGAGAGAGTCCCTGCTTGTCGCTAGTGTTGCACTGCGCCAACTAGAGCCTCCCCCTTCCTACAGGAGTGATCCTCGATATACTGGGATAATTGTGTATTCATCAATTTTTCTGCTAATTTTGCTGCAAAAGGCAAGCTGGCAATCTGCCGATAGTTAGTGTCCTCGGCGTCCAAGTGAGATTTTTTCAAAAGGGGTTTAAGAATGGTGTCTTTCCAAATGGCGGGATAGACCCCTGTGGAGAACATGGAATTGAAAATTTCTGTAAGTTGGGGGGGGCCACTATATCTGTTACAGGAAAAAGAATTTGAGGAGGACAGGGATCATAGGCTGAGCCTGATTTGATGGTGGTCATGATCTTAGAAACCTCAGCTCTATTGGTCGCTGGGAACTGCCTGAAAGCGGGCTGGGTAGAGTTAAGTGAGGTAGTTTGAGGGGGATGAGTGATCAGTATTCCTGTGAGAGAAATTGGTGTAGATGTTATTAACTTTGCCGTTGAAGAAGCTGGCAAGATTATTACAGAACAGTTGTGAGGGAGTAGGCAGTGATTGAGGAGGTAGCTTAGAAAGTTTGGATACGACCAGATACAATTGTTTATTTGAATGTTTGGCTTGCTCGATCTGAGTAGAGTAGTAAAGACTTTTTTCTTCCAGACTCATTTTTTTTATATATTGCAAGTTTGTTTTTGTAGAGAGATTTGTCCTCGGCAGTATAAGCCTTTCTCCAATGTCGTTCTCGATTTCGACATATCTGTTTTTGTTTTCTAAGGGCGTTGGTAAACCAGGGGGCTGAGGGGGAGTTACGATTTTTGGAAATAGATTTTGTAGGTACTAATTTATTCATGGCTGTGGTGAGCCAATGGGTGTATTCATTGGCAGCTATGTTGGGATCCTTGGAGATAGCTGGCTGCGTTGATGAGAGGGTTTCAATAAGTGATTGATTATCGAGATCTCTCCACGATTTAAACGTCCCGGAGTGTGTAGTGACAAGTGTATGTATGGGAGAGTTAAGTTGAATTTGAAACATTACAGCATGATGGTCGGACCATGCTAGTGGCAGGATTTCCTTTATTTTGATGTTTTTGTCGTTAGAGAATAAACCATCTAGCATATGGCCAGCTTCATGAGTGCTGCAAGGGACCAGTTGTGTCAGACCCAAAGATTCTAAATCTGATAGGAGTCTTTTGGTGTCTTTGTCTTCCTGATTTTCTAAGGCAAAGTTGAAGTCACCTAGAATGGTGGTTGTGTTATCAGTAGCGAGGGATTCCAGAATGTCAGTGAAGAAAGCTAGAAATTCAGTTTTGCTACCTGGTGGACGATAAAGTAAAATGCCTTTAAGGCGTTGGGAAGGTTAGAAGTTAGAATAGTATTTTTAGGAGCTGTTCGATTGGCCTGTTTATAGGTGTAGCTTCTTTTTATAGATTAGTATGAGATCAGACAAATACCAAGAAGTCATTTGCTTTCATCTTGTCTTGTCTAATTGCAATGTGTGTAGTAAAGGAGTAAACAAAGAGAGACTTTTAATTTATCTTTGTAGATTATCTGACCACAAGGCATTCTAAGCTCCTAGGGAAGTTTCTCCCCCCCCCCCCCCCCCCCCCCCCCCCCCATAGCAAGGGCCTGATTCACAAAGGTAACATAGACTTTTGAATAATTTACCCTTTGGAGAAAGTTTACTCCTTTTTGGCTTGTCATAAAATCAGAGTGCAAATTTACTCAAAAATTGTAACTTGCATGTCTCCACCAAATTGAAGGGCTTTGGGGATATACGCTTTTGAGTAAGTTTAGTAATTTTTAGCTTATTTACAAAATCCAAGTGTACATTTACTCCAAAAATGTAACTTACATTCAGAGTTTGTGAACATCCAAATAGTGGTAAACATACTCAAAAGTATGAATCCGTCAAAATTGTATATTACCTTTGTGAATTAGGCCCAGAATTCTGAGTAATAGGACTCTATACTGGATAGGAAGGGAGGAGTGCTGAAAGCATTGTTTAAGGGCAGTGGACTGATCATGTTCCAGTGCCTACATGTAACATAGTACTTTTTGTGAATTTATTTTCTACAAGGAGCACAAAAGGAGTAATCTCAATAGATAGAAGAAGGTTGAGTGGAACTCAGATAGTGTCAAGGGTGTGGCCTGCACTGAGTGGAATCCTAATTTATGGAGTCAAGCCACAGTTCTTTGCAGTGTTTAATCGTTTTGGCCAGGTCTAAATCAACTATTTAATGAAATTATGGGTTAATGCCCCCAAAAAACAGGGGATTAATTGTAAGTAAAAAAATGAAGAAATTAGTTCTATAAGTCATGAAAAGAAAAAGTGGCCTGGAGGACAGTAAATGAGCATTATTGAAGTAGTGTTGAATCGGAGAGGGCAAAAAATGTTACTAAGATCTCAGAACCTCCAAGATTAAGGTTCTGATTATTAATGGTGGAAAACATTTTCCTAAAAATAATGGCTGCTCATCCTTTGCGTCTTTCTCCCGGTCTATTGTATCCAAGTATAGAATATCTGCGGGGATGGCTTTTAGCTGACGTGAGGAATCATTGAGCATAGCCTGATTAAAATCATAAACAATAGGCTTTGTCTGTGGAGCACGAACATAGATATTTAACAAATCAAGTCACAGCCGAGTGGCTGCCGGCCTGAGATTTCTAAGTTTAACTGAAGACTAGTGAAGGTCCTTGGAATTTTATATTTTGTTGGTCTGGTTAAGGAAACAATTATACTATCCTGCCACGGGTCTAAATGTGGGTTGGCTTTGGTCTGCCTTTAGCTCGCTGGGTGAATGCCAATTCCTTGTTTAAACAATATTGTGGCTGTTGACACAACATCCATAAAACTAGATTACTAAACTACTACCATCCAGTATGGTGGCCAGAAGAGAATAGTTACAAAGAAGGTAAAAAGGAAAGACCTAAAAAGGTGAGCAAAGGTGCTGAATCAACCAGGCACGATTTAACATGACAAGGAAAAAAAGAAGAGAAGAAAAAAAGTGAATATAAATAGAAGGTCCGATGCCCCAAGGTGTAGCAACTCGCCAAATAGTAGTGCTCACTCAGAGGTATCCAATGAGGCACATGAGAGCAATAGATCCGATTTAGCTCTTTAATAATTATTTTTTAAAGTCTTTATTCAGATTTTTCCTTAATACCGTACAGCAAGAAACAAAAATATGCATTTCAATTTCTACCGAGTTAATCCGCCCACCCCCCAATTGCTGATCCAGCACTCCTAAAAAGAAATTCATTTCATCAGAGATTATAATAAAGAAAACATGTAGCTTGACAATTGCCCAAGAGATTGAATATAAAACTCCAACATTCTTGGCCATCCCTGAAATAAACAGAAAAGGAAAGCTTTTAACAATCCAGATATACTGCCAGTTAAATTGTGTGTGGCGCAAAAGACACGCCCTAGCCTTTTCACCTAATATCAGCTCAAAAATTAAAGTTGAGGTACCTATCTGTGTCATGCCCAGCTCCCCGCTGAGTAAAATTCCCATTTTATGTAAAACTGAGGCCCAGTGATAAAGCTAAAGATTTGGTACTGCCCACCCACCTCTGTCTCTTGACGATAAGAATATAAACACTCTTCGAGGGCGGCAATTAGCCCAGATAAACCTAGAGAACAATTGAATCATAGCATTATACCATGTACTACAGCTAGTCAAGGGGATCGACTGAAAACAATAAAAAATCTTTGGTAAAAAGAGCATCTTAATGACATTGCATCACCCCACCATCGTAAGTTTAAGGTTCTCAAGTCTGATAAATTCTGTTTTAAACTTAGAGAGTACTGGGTTCAAATACATTTCTGTTATCTTAGACACATCTGCCGTTACTGCCACTCCAAGATATACTGCTTTCTGTACCACTTGCAGATCATTCTACTGGAGCCCCTTGCCAACCAGAACTTGGGATTTATTTTGATTAAGGCGGTAACCAGAAATCTTCCCAAAAGTATCAGCTTCATTTTCAATCTCCTCTAATAAAGCCATGGGATTCAAGGTGATAATTGCAAGATCATCGACATATGGCAATATAGTAGTGCTCCTTCCATTGCTTTGTACTCCTAAAATATGATTATTACACCCAATCTTCCTAATTAGTGGATCGATATATAATGCAAACAATAGGGGGGAGCACGGACATCCCTGACGGGTCCCACTGCTGATCAAAACAGGATCCGACATCTCACCCATTATTGATATTCTAGCCACCGGGTTATTACACACTATTTCAATAGCCATAATGAAACTTTCCCCCAGCCCTCTGTCCTTTAAAGTTCGCCACAAAGAGGACCAGGAGACCCTTTCAAAGGCTTTCTCAGCATCTAGCAGGATAAGCCAGATAGGGTCCCCGGTAATACCTGCAGCATTAAGAAGTGCAATAACCCCCTGAATATGGTCTATTGTACTGCGTCCTGGGACAAACCCATGCTGAGTTGGAAAAAACAGCTTCTTAATAACAGTCACCAATCGTTTAGCCAAAATCTTGGCCTATACCATAACGTTGCAATTTATTAATGTGATAGGATGATAAGACCCCCCATCTCTCTGACCGGCTTGCCTTTCTTGGGGAATACGGCAATAATGGCTGACCTCCGGAAGTCGGGAGCTCCTCGCCCAGCTGAGCTTCCAAAAACACATCTTTCATCAATTCCTTTAGGGAGGGATCAAAGATTTTATAGAATTGCCCCGGAATGGAGTCTGTTCTTACCGCCTTCCCATTTACCAGCAAACTAATTGCGCCTTGAATTTCCTCCACCGTAATGGGTACCTCTAACGCCTCACTTTCTTCTAGGGACAATTTGTCACATGAAATCCCGGCTATGTAGTTCGGAATTGCTTCCTCCTCATTGCTAGTGTCTTCTGTATACAGTTTCTGTTAAAAGCGTTGAAAGGCGGTCCGTATTTCCAGAGGCTCAGTGACTAAAGCTACTCCCGGATCCTCAATTTCCTGTATCCCCCCCTTGTGTTATCCGCTGTCTAGTAAGAAGCGCTAGGAGATGTCCCACTCTCTCGTTACATTCATACATTTTGGACTGCCAGGCGCAGTATTTTCCAGCTGCCTTATTTGCCGTCAAATCCAGAA
The DNA here is from genome assembly GCF_964263255.1 of Lissotriton vulgaris. Classification (NCBI taxonomy): domain Eukaryota; kingdom Metazoa; phylum Chordata; class Amphibia; order Caudata; family Salamandridae; genus Lissotriton; species Lissotriton vulgaris. The sequence goes on from NC_141689.1 coordinate 1,034,052,976, forward strand.
TTGTGGATTTTGCCAAGGCCACCTTTATTTGTGCCGGCTCTATTTCCCCATTACTTGTACCAACTAAGTTTCTGCTTCACATAGTCTTCTATACTGTTCCTGAAGATATTCCTTTTCCTTCAACTGCGTAGCCCATCCATACCTTAATGTTTCCCCTCTTATCCCAGCTTTTAATGCATCCCTACTCATGCACTACTCCTATTCTCAGTTATAAATCTAGGAATCTATTCACATATATGTTGAATATATTCTCCCTCATAAAGAAGTGCTCTGTTGAAGGTCCAGCGAGATACAGGGGGCTTTAGTGTTTGCATTGAAATTTCTGATAAAGAAGGTGTGCCCCTCGGCCGAGCGACATGCTTCTGGCCGGGCTTTATCAAATACTGCCTGTCGTAAGAGAAAATTTCCCAAAAAATATTAGGATGGCTCTGGGCTTTTCATTTACAATATTCTGCCCTTTCCTACTTCTGAGCAGAAATGGGAAGTGATGAACACGCTGGACCTCCGTCTCCCAATCCCAGTGTGCTAGTTCGGGGAAGCCACCCTTCAATAAGCGCAACACAAAAGCTCTAATGTCTTCCCTTTCTGCATTTTCAGGTATGCCTAAAAGTCTCAAGTTATTGCGCCTTTCGGGATTTTCAAAATCTTCAAGTTTCCCAACAACATCCACCATCTGAGATTCATTTGCGGTGGCTTGACGAGCAAAACTCTCAGTTCCAGCCTCTAGTACTACTATTCGCTCTTCCAAAGCAAAAGCTCTCTCTGCAATCCCAGTACATGCCTTCTTCACTTTCCTAATAGCACTGGGAAGTTTTTTTGTTGCAAGATGGGCCCTCTTCTGCTCCTGTCTAGCTTCCCCCGGTATCTGTTTGAGCATAGAATAGATTAAGCTCATTGAAAGGGAGGAATCCACTGCATTCCTAGGTTCATTGAGCAGCTCTTTAGCCCCTTGTATGATATCCTATCCCTCAGGACTACCGTCGTCCGCAAAGAAATGCGAAGTTGAATAATCCCATTGTAATTGACTAGAGCGACTCTCCTCCGATTCTGAGAGCCTAGCCTCAAACTCTTTCCCCCTCCCTTTGTTTCGCGATCTTCTATTTTGGGGGGGAAGCTGCTTTCGAGTGCTAGGATTAGAAGATGAACTGTCCGACTCCAGTTCAGAGTTATCCAGCTCAGATACTTCTCCACCACTAAGATTGGATAGTTCTGAATTCTCACATTCTGAGGTCTCACCAGATTTATCCTGAGCATGTAAAAATGTAGGGCCATTTACTAAGCCATCATACCCTGTTTCCTTTGGCAAAATAGTCTTTAATAGTTTATACCGCCATGTAAGGGCTCAGCAGACCGCAAAAGTTACAAGCCTCGTCTTCAGATTGTCCACGAGTGGGGGGCTAGAATTATCCACAGCAGGTGTAAGCAAAGTCTCACCGTCAACAGTAGCAGGAATATCTCCCTTCTCCTTCACCTTGCCAAGGCCAGCAAACATCCCTGGGATAGCCACAAGTTGTTGAAAGGATACACCACCCCTCTTGGCTTTCCTCAGTAAGGCCAGCATATCAGTGCTTAATTTATAAAAGAAAGAATGCAGGTGCCCAAAGCTCTGTTCAGAAGCTCTCTGCGTGGTGCTAAATAACAAAGCCGGAAGTCTTAAATCCACTTTGTGTCTCGTTAACTAATAGACCCTACCTGTGTCTTTATCTCACTCTTACATTTTTCTGCTTTCTCCCTTTGTGAAGTTTTTAGCATCTTTCTCTTCCTCCGTCTTTTAGTTGTGTGTATTTTTCCCCGTCTTTTGCCCTGTAAATATCTGATGTGGAAAAATAAGTGCGGGTCCCCAAAAATGAGTGCCTGTGGACTCAACCGAGAACTACCAGCTCAAATTAAGTACTGTAGCCGATGCAGACCTTAAAGCGAGAAGAGATGCGTAGTTAAGGAACAAACTCTTAAGGTAGCAAGGTCTTTGATCAATAGTGCGATAACAACTTTGAAAAATGCCCCTTTTGTCCGGATTAAGCCTGTGTAATAACCATAAATGATGACAGACAGGCTCATATTTCTTGATGCCCAATTAAAGAGGAACAGCAGCATTCTGGATGGCCTGTAGCCTATGAAGATATGTTCGGGACAGGCCAATAAATAATAAAGTACAGTAATCCATTCTTGGTAGAATAGATGCTTGAATCTAATTTGTCCATCAATCTTAGGGCATACGTCCTATCGACCTCCTTATAACTTTTAACATAAATAAACATTTTAAAACAGTTTCAGAAATGAGTTCCTGAAAAATTAGGTTAGTGTCAAAAGAGATACACAAATTTCTTGCAGAAAAGGCCGCGGTAAGTCTGAGTTCTAAATGTCTTGCAGAAAAGGCAGCGGTAATTCTGAGTTCTAAATGTCTTGCAGAAAAGGCCGCGGTAAGTCTGAGTTCTAAATGTCTTGCAGAAAAGGCCGCTGTAAGTCTGAGTTCTAAATCTCTTGCAGAAAAGGCTGCGGTAAGTCTGAGTTCTAAATTGAGGGACCTCCGAAACCCAACACCTCTGTTTTAGAAGAGTTGAGACTGTGCATCCATCCAGCAATCATGAACATGGATTGTATATACCTGAATTTGAGGGTAGAAAGACCCCCTTCCGCCCAACAATGAGTTGTGTATCATAGGGATTCTAAAAGTAGAGAAAACACAAAGAACAGATGGTTGTTGCTGAAGGGATAACATGTGGGTGGAATAAGAGTGGTTCAAAATAGAGCCTTGAGGGACGCCACACTGCATACTTGGCAAAACTGAATTGAAAAGGAGGGATGATGATGGCATGTGATCTATTAGACAAGAGTGGAACCACTTAAGGATACAGTCTCCCACACGTTTCCAAAGGTCTGTGGAGTTTAATAGGGTGGGACACAATGTCGAAAGTGTCTGACAAGTGCAATGAAGTAAAAATAACAGATCTTCCTGCATTTGGGCAAAGTCAGTAAGTAATATTGCACATTCTTGCACGCCAAGGACTGTGCAGCCTGTACCATGAAGGAATGTGTGCCCCCTGCACGAGCCCCCATGTATAGGAGCAAGGGGGGCCTTTTAGGGCCCTGTGTTTCTTCACCGCCAGCCTTTAGATGGCTTGAGAACGGCCATGCGACCGCTGGCGGTGAGGAAACTCATAATATGCTTGGCGGTGCTGCAGCGGCACCACCTCCAACGCGTTTGGCAGTCCCCTGGACTGCCAAACTTGGAATAAGACCCTTAGTAATTTACGGTGGAAGACCAGAATTGCTTAAAAGACTAAGAGATTTTTGATTTTATTCAGAAAGTATTCAGAAAATCCTAAATTTCCCTACCTAGATGTGAGAGCCTGAGACATCTTCCATCTTGTGATATCAGGGGTCTCGTTTGGTGTTAGCCACATGCATTATAAAAAAAATATCCTTCCGCCACTTCAGATAAATTCCAGTGCAGAATACATAAGAACATACCTGATCCTAATTCCACAGAGACGAGGTGCAGGTCGTGATAAGATTAGTTGCAGATAATGACTGACTCCATGCGATGCACTGCTTGAAGCCTTTGCATAGTAGAGGAAGGCAAGTGCTTCTAAATCAAGTCTAACAAAAATGTAGTAAAATAAGACAAGGAGGAGGAGCGGAAGTAGAAGGGCAGGGCTGGCCAGAAATGGGTAGCCCCAGAGAGACAATTACTGCTTCCTGTTTGATGAGTGGATAAATGAGAAACTAGTATGGGAAATGGTGCTGCTCATAAATGGGATGGAGCTCATTCGTGCTAAGGGTAGTTCGCACTCAGCTGCACGAAAAGTACTTAAAGAGAAAGTGCTGTTTTTGGAGAAGCTCCAACCCACAGCTAGTTAGGATGGGCAGAGAAGGACAGAGTTGGATTTACAAGGGGAACGATGCTCCGCATATAAAGGTGGTCAGGAAACATTTTCCAAAATGCATGGTTTTTAAGCCAGATATATGGTAATTCTGTAGTTTGTTCAAGCGTTTGTGTAATTGTTATCAGAACTGCTGTCTGTTTCTTTCCGGGGAGGTAGGCAAAAATAACTTAGGTTGGTATTATTAATGATGAAAACCTTCGTAGATACGGTGAATTTTGTTTTGTCATTAAATATCATTCCCATTGTTAATTTTTCTTGAATTCTATTCATTTTTTTTAAACAAACAGATAAACAATGTCTCTGACCCTGGATAAAACCATCTTTTGGGCACTTTCCTAGTTGTCTGCTTTCTTATTTTGAAGCAGAGGAAAGGCGATAAAAGGAGGGGTTCATGTTGCGAGTTATCAGATTTTGACGAATCCCTTGAGAGGACCATACATCTGCCCCACCTGACTTCCCTATGTACAGTGTACCGGGAGAGGTGTCTCTCTCTTTTCTTGCAGAATTCAAAGAAATACTTAAAGTGCTAACAATATTATTGGAAACTTTAAAATGATAATGTGGCAAGTCTCTTTTGTAACGGTAGACCTTGGCTTGGCGGATCTTGTGTAGCTTTGTCTTATTGAAGGTGTCCAGAAGGGAGCCTTTTAGCACATTATCAAAGTTTAACTACCATTTGAGGAAGTCTATCACCCTTTGGGAGGTAAATATATTGCCCCCACCTACCTCTGTTTCCATTGTGATCAAAGATACTCCTGGACGGGACTCAAGTGTTGTAGCATGGGTATCAGAAAAGTTAACAATGGCACCGGACTCAAAATAAAGAAACCACCGAATCCTCCTCTGCAAAGATTTGCTTCGGTGCTAAGGTGGACATAGTTTCAAGTAAATGTTTCCTTCCATGTAGGAGACCAGCCGTCGCCTATCCGTACGGGCAGAGGGGGCCATGCCCAACACATTTCTTGCATCACAGGAGAGTCTGTCAGCCTGAGCAAAGGTCCACCTGACAGATACTCTTCTTGTTCAGGTCAGGCAGCAGAAGCTAGACATGCACTAAGTGGGCAGGCGCCTGGCTGCATGAACTGAACTTTTCCAGATTGATGATTTCACAGCAATGTGGGCGTGACCTCCTTAGCTTGGCATAAGTGCCTCAAGGCCCTCCCCCCTCATGATGAGGGGGAGTGTCAGTGATTGCCTCAGGCCTGGGTGCTTCAGCTTTAAGCCCTCAAGGGCCCAGTGTCAATCAGTAACAACTCGTCATAGAGTGGGGTGGGCTCAGCTGTATCACTGACCCAATCCCAGAATATTGACAAGTAAGGGAATGCTACTTCTCATTGGATGACCTCAGGTCAGCCTTTGAGAGCAGGCAGCAGTCCCAACCCTCCTGGGCCCACCAAGGCTTCCCTCCTGAGCTGCAGCACAGGTAAATTTAATGTTTTGAATGGTTGGTGCATGCATGTACAAATGTTTGAATTTCTGAGTGTTGTGAATAGGTGTGTGAGTGAGTGTGTATTTCGGCGTGTGGCCCGCCCCTGCTAAAACTACCGGTAGTCATTGTAGGAGACTTTCATTAACGGTTGAGGTCTGGCCTTGTTTCAAATGAGGTAGAGCCTGAATTTGTGCAGCCTGAAGGTGGTTGACTGATGCACAATGTTTGTTTTCTTAACCAAAAGCCTTTCAAAAGACAGTGGTTTGGCTACGGATATATGTGGAAACCTTTGTGGCGCGGAAAGGCTACCACTGCAAATGTCACAAAGTTTCTGAAAAACACTCTTTGTGCAGATTTTTAACCTGAAAAGAACTTTCAATTCATAGTGGTGCTTCTCCAACAGAAAGTAGAAAATGCTTTAAACTATGTTATCACAGCGATGGGGAAATAAGTATCTAGAAAACCTAAAGTGTCACCATTTAGAAATACTCTTTTTCTACAAATTTGTATAGGGATCTCACTTCTAAGATTTTTTTTTTAATTGTCTGATCCCATTTATCTCGAAAGGGTACTCTCTTTTTATCACCCCCTTTCAGCAAAGGTTGTCTAGTGCAGGACAAATAGATCTACTTGAGACCGTTTTTAAGGAGTAGATTAAAGTGTGGGATACTTTTGCTAAAGTTAAACCAGTGCCATATGGGAATAGTCTCCAACATTAACCTGCCCCGAAGAGATCATATCTGAGTCAAGAAAAGAAGTTGTGCAACCTCCCACAAAAGGGGTACTCCGTGGGAAGAGCTACCCAATGGAACACTTGTTATGGGGATTCCTGACCTTCTATTGTACCCTCTTCAGCGATGACCACCCCCTTTGTTGGTGCAAATACGATCAGCAAGTCTGCTAGCGCCACCCTTCGGCTTGGACTTACTAGAAGATTCTTTGATAAAAAAAAAGACACTCATTTCATTCTGTGGGTTTATCTATTGTAGAGCAGTTGTTTGGACAGTTTCCCCCTTTGCTTTGATTCATTGTACTGCTTCATTGGAATAAGAATCGACAAGGAGATTCCAAAAAAGGGATATAGATGATTTTCTGCTGCTCGTCAGGCTGAAGACCTGAGTATAGTCTAGGACCGTGTTCAAAGAGTGGGCTCCCTCCTGGGACCTCAGGTCCCTCCATCTACTGATGCCGAAACCAGTCAATTGGAAATAGTCTTGCCACACCTTAGCAAAGCTCTGTTTTCTGATCCGTGAATATTGTGAAGACAATAGACAAACATCTGCTCCTTCTCCCAAGGAGACCTTATAATTGTTTCACAGCTCAGTGTCAATGCTCCAGAATTACATATAGAATTAAAGATGGGTATCAAAATCAGGTTTTTTTTTTCCAAAGAGGTGTTCTAAATTACATTAAAAAGACAACGGGAACCAAGCTTGTGTTATCTGTAATGTTATGTGGAACCCAGAGGTGGAAAGCTTGCCATTATTACTTACCCATATACAATTTTATGTGGGACATAACCCCTCATGCCCCCTATAATCTAATGTGGTGGAGAAGCTGTGCAGTAGGAGGGGTGGCATGAAGGAATCAGAGCGCAGTCCTACTTTGTTGTACTTATTCCACTCATAGCCTCACCACTAAGAATCCAAACATTAAAATGAAACATTAAAATAAAATACCTGATGTCCTGCCACCTTCACCACCACCATTAGGAAACTGTTCTACACCCTTTTGAGATACATTTCATATTAAAAACAATAAGTGGCATTCTGCCACTCTCCCTCCAATACGGAGTAGTATCTTCCCCTCCCAAATATAAAAATAAGGAAAATCGCCCTGCCAAAGGTAAATTCCTCCTCTGGGATGCCCAAATATGTTTGTTTGCCACCATCACATACCACCCACTAAGCCACACCTTCTCTTCCCTACAAGACTGCCCCTGTCCCTGCTTTCATGAGTGAGTGAAGAGCCGCCAGTGTCATGCGGACAGCTGGCCTACGGGAGCTGTGCCAGCACCACAAGTCAGCATTGACCATGGCTGACTGGAAAAATGGAAGATAGTGGTGGAACAACACCACCACATTTCTCCACCTCCCATTGGTCAGCAGAGACTAGACAGAAAGGGTGACCTAACATCTGCCATTCCATCTCTTTGTTTGCTTCTATGAGACATCTGCTAAGCGGGGGTAAACACCGGAGAAGAAAGAGCTCCCTGTGATGACACAAATAACAGTGGATACAACCTTTGCTTTCACTGGTGTGATTAAATACATTGGATTTTCATCCAGAATTCATGCTAATGGCTTGCTAGGAAAGCCATTCACAACATCTATTGTCTTCAAATGTCCAACCTCCCAGTCGCTCTTTACAGAGGCAAACCCCCAGTACTTCTTCGAAGGAACACCAACTTTTCAGCACTGATGCTATTAAAGAAACAGACAGGATCATCCATATATATTAAACATAGATGTTCCTCTCGTTATGTAGGATCCACTTTGAAAAAGGGTGATGTCAGCAAATGCAACAAGATCAGGCTCGCAATAATTTGGATTATCAGAAGTGGCCCTCTACAATAATGAATAGCGGTCTAGGCTATTATTGTTTCACTGACATCAGAAACCATCTTGCTGCTTTTACAACACATCATCATCACATCACAGTGTCAATAATGACGCGATCTGATTGAAAAATAAATATTTTCGATCTCTTCTTTATTATTAACAGACTCCCCTACTTGGCAGTGTGTTTGAATCTCACAAAAGTAAAGGGTCTTCATAAAACCTTGCTCTAGCTTTATGTCTGCACCCCACTACCTTGGAGGCGAGTTCAGATGTAGGAAGCATTTCTTTTTTTATAAACCTTGTTATTGGCATGTTGCATTAAGAAGAATGCATTAAGAAAAACAATGATCAAATAATGCATTATCTAATTGGATTGTATCACATAATGTCAATGTATATACAACGTTTGTTAGAAGCCTACTTTCATCATTTTACAAACGGTACACATTAGAAATGGGGTTTCTGATTGGCTAAGGTGTGCACCAAAGCTAGGCAGGACCCTTCACTCTAGTAGTCAGGGTAAGTCAGATACACACCAAAGATAACCTGTGCTAATTCTCTGGTAGCTTGACGCAGAGCCGGCAGGCTGATCCACAGAGGCAATGTGTAAAGCATTTGTGCAACACACACACACACACACACACACACATAGCAACACAATGAATAGACCACAAAAAGACTCCACACAGGATTATATAAAAAAAATCTTAGTATATTATAAATAACTGCAGACGGCCCAAAAAACATGAATCCCATAATCAGTGCAAGTAATGCAGGATTGAAGAAAATCTTATACATTAATGGCAACATCGTAAATAATTGTATTCAGAAAACATACCTCCATGCCTACTAAACTTTACATGGTAATTTTGTGTGGGCTTGATTTCTCAAGCAGTTTGGTCTCTACTAGCGGCTCATCATTGCTCTTCAGTTTTCCCTCGGGAGTTCCACCCCGCCACGTAGCACAAGACAAATTTTGCCCAAATGCTGTCAAACCTGGAGCCCTTTGTGGCCACCCGGGTTGCCTCCTCTTGTACAAAATGAATGGAGCCAGCGTCGAAGGAAGTGCAGGACTGCCGCACTACCCCCTCCCCCCGGCCCTCCACTCACTCTGAGTTCCTTGTGGAGATGGGCCCTCCTTGGGGGGGATTAGCTGAAAAGAGGGGCACCCTCCAACTCGGTACTGTGGCAGTACAGCCTCAAACGTGCTGGCCGACCTCAAAAACCAATCTCGCTGCATCTGATTCTGCCGTGCCATGGGGGCAGAGTGAAGCAGCGCTGACGTCAAAGAGGGAGTTTCCACATTGTCTCAGCAAAGCATTGTTGCAGGACTGCAGCTCGCCGAGTCGGCATGCTTGGAGGGGCAGCGCAATTCAGGAGAGGGACTTGTCAGTTCCTAAAAACTGCTCACGCACTTCAGTGATACTCAGAACCTGCGTAGGATCAGGCAGAAACTCAGCGCTGGACAGAAACTCGATCCCACCAGCACATGGGGAGTTGAGCATGGCCCAGCGGCAATCAGGAACAGTGCTTGTTGAATACAATACAGTACAGTACAGTACAGCACAGTACAGTACAGCACAGCACAGTCCACTGTGAGTCGATAGGTGCCCGATCTCGCTTTTTTCCAATGCAGGCGTGTGGAGAAAGAACACAAGCTGGCACCATCTACTTTAGCTGCCGGACTCATAAGGGGCAGAGTCCCATGGCAGGGTTAGGTTGCCAAATTAAATCTTTTGTAGGTCCATGAGATTCCTCAAGAACGGGGGCAAGTCAACAAGCCCTTGGATAACATGAAATCAGATAGCAAGCAGCAGGCCAGCTCAGCCAGATAAGTTGCAAAGTGGCAGTCCTTTCTGCAGCCCAACAATCAGCAAAGTTGTTAGCAGGAATAGCGGTTTCTCCTGGCAGCACAGCAGTCCTCCTGGCAATGTGCAGATGTAGAGCCAGCAGCATCTGGGTACAAGTCCCACGCAGTGTCTAAATATATGGGGTCAGAGCCCCAGTGCTTATTCCCAAAAAATGCCTTTGATGAATGGGAGGACTTCAAAGGAACTCACTGAAGTGCACAAGGGTCCCTTTCAACCCAGCCCTGGCTCCAGATTACAAATAGAGGGTTAATCAGCCCTTTGTGTGAGGGCAGTACACAACCTTTTCAGATGTAAGTGTGAACCACCTCTCCCTGTCCAGGAAGATTATCAATTTGTAGATTAATGCAGATGTATCCCCTGTGACACCCAGCCCTTTCGGTGCTGTGGCAGTGTGGAGAGAATGCACAGAGTGTAGCTGTCACCCTGCCCAGAAGTGTACTGGAGACAGGATGCAAACCACAAAGAGTTTTAAGCACAGAGAAATGCCCACCTCTAAAAATGGCATTTCTAAAACAGTAATGCGAAATACAACTTCACCAGTAGGTAGGAATTATCACTACTATTCTAAACATACCAAACATTGCATCACCACTCTTTCCTGATCAGGAATTACAACTTAAAAGTAAAAAATTGAATTTCTAATGCTAGCCTAGGAGAGGAGTAAGCCTCACAGCAGGGAAAAACGAAACATGCTGTTAGTCACTAACAGGACATGCCAAGCATAAAGGTACATGCCCTTCCTTTTACTTACACAGTTCCCTACCCATAGGGCTACCTAGAGCCTACCTTATGGGTGGCCTATGTGTAATAAAAGGCGAGGTTAAGGCTTGACAAGTAGTTTTAAATGTTAAGTTGAAGTGGCAGTAAACTGCACACACAAGCCCTGCAATGGCAGGCCTGGGACAGGTTTGAAAGGCTACTTTTGTGGATTGGACAAGAAGTGCTGCAGGCCCACTAGTAGCATTTATGTTTCAGGCCCTGAGTAAAGGGTATACCACTTTACAAGGGAATTACAAGTAAATCAAGTGCCAAACAGTTGTAAACCATTTATACCATGTTAAGGGTAGAGCACTGGTTAGCAGTGGTAAAGTGCCCTAAAGCCAACAAAAAAGAGGTCAGAAAAAAGGGAGGGGGAAGGCTAATAATGTGGGGATAACCCTGCAGAAAGGGCCAGGTTCAACAGTACATTAGAATTCTAAAGAGGATTAATCAATTGAAGACTGATTTAGCTCCATCCAATTCCCCCAAACACATTCATGTTTTCACAGGCATACTTGCAGGCCATTAACCAGTTCTTCCAGTATTTTAAAGAGGGCAAGCACTGCTCTCCATTTAGCCACACTTAGGAATCTGAATACTAAGTTTGTATGATATCTATTTTAGCTATTACAAGGCCCAGGTCCATGAAATCCTTTACATGAGCGCAAGACCATTCTTGAGTAAAAATCCAGTCACCAATCTTGTTGACACTGAGAAGACTGGACCCAATAAGGTTTCCTGTATTTGCACCGATTGCGGCACTATGAAGTGGTTCAAAATGATCACATATTTGTTCTATCCCCTATGTCAGGGGTCGGTCATGGAGGGCCGGATCCGTGCAAGATTTTTAAAATTACTACATGTATCTCAATGGGGAAATCCAAAAAATCTGGCATGGATCTGGCCCTCCAGGACCGGTTTGGAGACCCCTGCCCTATGTCCTATACCCCATCCCTGATGTTTCTCTCCTGACACTCCCATTTGCATCTCTATTTTGTTGTTTTTTTTTCATAGCGCCTGGTATAGCAACACAGGACCTGGTGTACTGTTATATGTATCTCTTATTGTTCTCTCTAAAGCGCCATAATTCATATCTGGTGAAAAGAACGCGGCATAAAACCATGCCATAAATAAATTAATTAATGCCAAATATTCCTGTGCCATGATGGTGATAAACAGGTGGCTTCCTAGGCACCCTAACTGGCTCTGGCTCAGGAGAATGGGCGTGTGTGGAATACATGCAAGTAATAGTTAAGGTGACTGGGAATATCTAAAATTACTTTTTAGCTCTTTTAGGGAAAAAAGACTCCATACACCACCAATCAAATATTTAAGGTGTCGGTTTGCCTTGCGTCTTCTTGTGAAGCCTAATAAACAAAAACTCAGGTGGCGCTCCCTAAAGGCCTAGGGCTTTATCTTGGAACAATGTCAGCAGGCAGTGGTATCAAGCTCAGATGAAAGTCATAAGAGGCATGCAGAATTGTGTCATCTCGGCATCACATTGTGCACAGCGCTTAAAACAGGATCAGTGACCACAGATGGCGGTCAGATCGCTTCTCAACTCAGAGGGAAATGTGTCTCCAAAATGAGAGGTAAAGCCAGCAGACATCAAGAAGGAATTAAAACCGAAACATGAAAATAAGGCGAGTGTTCAGAAATCCTTCTCTGAAAGTGTGTACAAAAGAAGCGAGGTGGCTGTACTCGGAGGTGAACATTCTGAGAAGTCGGAGAGAAAAGCAAAAATAAATTGTGCCTCTTAGTCTTTTAGCTGTCCATTATGCAATTCTTCTTTCAATTTTGTCTGCAATGGTTTAAAAAGGAAATAAATACTTGTATTGCTTGTAAGTTTACAAATAGGTACTTATAAAATGTATTTCAAGATCCCACCAAGCAGTGTCCAAGTATTTTACACCCTATTAATTTGGAGAGGATGTTCTGATGCAGTTTACTTATCTGTACACTTGCATCATTTTCTATCATTTCTGTAAGCTGCCAGATGTTCAGCACCAGTTCACATTTTGAAAATTCTGTTCTTCATAAGACGATACAAAACATTACCTTAAAGACCACCCCCGACAAAATTCTTCTGATGCCTTCACATTATCTGGGTGAAATTGGCCAAGACAATTAGAACCAGGTACTCGGTCCTAATGATATCTGTACAACCAAGAAAATAAAATCATTTAAAAGAGCTCAGAACATCCTTATCCCACTCTACGTCTTTCTGAAGACAGTCCCTTCCATCAACGCTACAACAGATTAATGTACATCTTATCCCATCGATTTTTCACACACGTTCATAGTTTAGGGATACTGACACTGATTAAGTTAAAGCTTTCTCCGCATCCCAACTTGAAAGACAAATTGAGCTAATTGGTGATTTTGCCTACACCCCTTACATAACCCAACTCCTTAAGTATTATGTACACAGTGCTTTCACAATTACAATATCACACATTTGGATTATAGCCTTTAGCTTTATCTTAAACTGCATCTTTCCGTTTCCTTCTGATCAATTCTCTTTTCAATTTAAATTTGAAGATCACATATTGGGTGTGCACCCGAACATTATTCATCTGTATCCTAAGGTCTTCAGTTGTATTGACGTGGCCTGAGTGCTTTCAACAGAAAAGGATGCTGGGTGTGCCAGCATAGATTCCATAGCAGTCATTCAGTTCAGGAGCACTACAAGGACAGGCACTCACTTGTGAGGCAGTGATAGGAGGAGAAGACGGCGCTCTTAAGAAACCTTATGTGGTACAAGGCTGAAGTCATGATGTCATTGTGGTGTGAATGACAGGTTTGAGTCAAACGTAAGGCACAATATAAAAACGATCAGGGAAGATTTGTTTTTTGTTTGTAAAAGTTGATGATACTTTATTCTGGTTTTCTACTGCTTCCTTTAGAAGTGTTTAAGTAAAACAACACGTGTTGTAGAATTTCTTTACTATATACTATTTTCAAATTGAACAATCTTTTCCTAATTGGCTATATGGAAATTAGTTAAGAGAACTAAAAAAATTAAGTAACCCACAAGTTCTGTACCTAATGGTTTATGTTGAGAATTGGCAGTTTGTGGACCTTCATACCAATAGCCCCAGGACCGTCAAGGAGGATCTCGGTTTTGCTTTCATTCTTCAGAATGGGCAGGAGGATGTCAGTCATTGACAGCTACCAGCCCCATTAAGTCCCAATGTTATTAAATAAAGAGATTGAGCAATTTAGCATCATAATAAATTGCAATATAGAAGTAAAATTAAGTGACGGCTGTCCCAATTAAAAGATATTTTAAGCACCCACTTACTCCTGCCACAGTGATGACGATACATCATCAAAGTAGAGTGATTTGGTTCCTTTAGAGACGTACCGCTGCCATGAATGCAGACTAATTTGTCATCAGAGTAACTGGTGGCTAATCAAGTAAATTTCAACCACCGAAAGATCGCTGACATCCACAACAGCTTCGACACCACAACCACGCCTGACTTCACCCCTACGAACACCACCCCCACCATCTGCCTGACCTCCTGGACCAACATCAGCGACGACGAGACCCGCAAGGAAATGAACTCTATCCAATCTGGATCGCCGTCAGACCCATGCCCACACCATGTGTTCAACAAAGCCGACGTAGCCATCGCACCCCAGCTATGAAAGGTCTTCAACATCTCCTTCGAAACAGCAACATTCCCGGAAAGCTGAAGCACCCTGAAATCAACGCCCTCCTCAAGAAGCCCAAGGCTGACCCCAAGGACCTCAAAAACTTCCGGCCCATCTCCCTGCTCTCGTTCCCGGAGAAGGTCACAGGGAAAATCGTCAACGCACAACTAGCCCGCCACCTCGAAGACAACAACATCCTGGACCCATCCCAGTCCGGATTCAGACGAAACCACAGCACCGAGACAACCATCATCGCCGCAACAGATGACATCAGACACCAACTGGACAATGGCGAAACATCAGCCCTCATCCTCCTGGGTCTGTCAGCCGCCTTCGACACGGTCTGCCACCGCACACTAAAGACACGCCTCCAAGAAGCCGGAATGCAAGAGATGGCCCTTGACTGGACCTCGTCCTTCCTCTCCGACAGAACACAGAGTCCGCCTCCCACCCTTCCGATCCGAAGCCACCTACATCATCTGCGGCGTCCCCCAGGGCTCATCCCTCAGCCCGACGCTGTTCAACATATACATGGTCCCCCTCGCATGCCTCGCCCGCCAGCACAACCTCAACATCATCACCTACGCCAATGACACCCAGCTCATCCTCTCCCTCACCAAGGACCCGCACACCACCAAAACCAACCTCCATGAAGGGAATGAGAGCCATTGCCGACTGGATGAGAAGCAGCTGTCTGAAACTGATCTCGAACAAGATGGAGGTCCTCATCCTCGGACCAACCCCCTCAGCCTGAGACAACTCGTGGTGGCCGACCACGCTGGGAACAGCTTAGACACCGACCGACCACGCACGCAACCTAGGATTCGACCTCGACTCCTCCCTCTCCATGTCAAAACAGGTCAACGCCGTCTCCTCCTCCTGTTACAACACTCTCCGCATGCTCTGAAGAATCTACAAGTGGCTCCCGACCGAAACAAGAAGAATAGTGACACATGCCCTCTTCAGCAGAAGGCTAGACTACGGCAACGCACTCTATGCAGGAATCCCAGCCAAACACCTGCGCCGACTACAACGCATCCAAAACGTCTCAGCCCGACTGATCCTCAACGTGCCCCGCTGCAGCCACATCACCCCCCACCAGAGATACCTACACTGGCTCCCGGTCGACAAGAGGATCACCTTCAAGCTCCTCACCCACGTACACAAAGCCCTCCACAACGCCGGACCAGCCTACCTGAACAGCAGACTATGCTTCCACACCCCCACCCGCCAACTCCGCTCCGCAAACCTCGCCCTCGCCACTGTCCCCCGCATCCAACGAAAGACCTCCGGCGGCAGATCCTTCTCCTACCTCGCGGCCAGAACCTGGAACAGCCTCCCGACCCACCTACGGCAGACCCAGGATCTACTCACCTTCAGAAGACTCCTCAAGACTTGGCTCTTCGAGCAGTAGAGGCACCCTCCTTCCTCCCTCAGCACCTTGAGAGCCTCACGGGTAAGTAGCGCGCTTTACAAGTTCCTTGATTGATTGACTGTATCTATTTTTTCTGTGCATTTGTCTCAATTTCATAATTTTGGAAGTAAACCTAACCCTTAAGAGGAACCATTCCACTAATTTTACAGTGATACCAAATTTTATGCGTTTTTTGGTTTGGGTTCTATTAATGCAGAGGAAAGGAAAAGGTTTTCTGACAATATGGATCACATTGGAGCGAGTGCTGCTGAGCAAGAGCTTGCACCTTTTAATCCGCTACAATCTTATGGTGGGAGAAATCTTCCACATCAGATATAATGCACAAATCACTATCACTCCATGAGAATTCCTGAACCTTCTTAAGTACTAAACCTCAAACAAATGGTGCAGTGTTTGAAGTCAGCAACAGCGAAACAGCCCAAAAAGTAAAATGAAAATATGTATCATGCCTTCTGATGAATTCCATGCTTACCTTGAAAACCCTGCAAATTTTCAAAGCCATATGAATCAATAAACCCGATTGCAGTACAATATGAAAAGAATAAGTACAGAAACTGATATTGCATTACCAACGAATAAGTGTCTTAAAATGTTTCTGTCATGATATGTGTTGAAAAATACACAGATGAAGCATCTTATCTAAAGATGCTTTGACAACTGGCAACAAAAAGACAATTGATAGCTCTACAAATCTATGCTGATATAGTTGTAGAACATTTGCAGGCCACTAGCTGAGAACCTGTTGGTACAGTGTGTGAAAACCTTAAGCATCAGTGGTTTCCCAACAAATAAAAATCGGGAGGGGGGGAGGAAGAGGGATTCACGAAATAAAGAAATAGCAATTTTGACTACAGGCGCAACTTAGACAGATGCACCTTCAGAAAAAACACAATAAGAGGTATACATTCAGCCAAATTTTGACAAGTTCCACAATAACTAAGACCACGCTTTATTAATCATAATTATACATAGAATTGAATCCGTACAAGATATGCTAATTAATAACGCTCTCTTCATGTGTGGAGGCAGATTGGGATCTGTACCAAGAGCTTCTTTTTGAAGAGTTTGCAGAGGCTCGTGAACTCCTACCGTCTAAATTTGATGCTTCCTTTTTGGCTAATATTTTCGCCAAGAACTAAAAGAGAAGAACAAAATAACATTATTTATGATGGCTTCCAACTCCATAAACATGAGGTGATGATTCAGGTGTTAGTAATTATCATTATTTCTAGCCAGTGGTGCATTAACTTTAAAATACGCAGTCATGCAAGAGGATTAACAGGATATTTCATGAAACAGAGGAACAAGGCACTTTACTATACCTGATTTACAAGCTTAGGAAAAGGATACACAGATCAGACGCTGAACTGTGTAAAGGCGGTGGAAGTGCCACTCTGCCAAGCAATGACACACTTGTACATGAAAGCTGAGAAGGGAGATAGCAGGGTTTGGTAAATGGCCGGGGTCCAGTTTATAGGGCACTGGTGTTCAAACTGTGGGGCAACCCCTCTAGGGGGCTTGAAGAGGGATCAAGAGGGGCTCTTTTTTTTTCTTTAAGTCGAGCCTAGAGCAGCGCATGCGCTGCTTGCTCGACTTTTAGTAAGGGGGTTTTCAAAGTGCTACCCACAAGTTTTTCCTGGCCTCAAGCTTGCGTGCACGAGGGCGTGCACGTGTCCAGGCGCCATCTGCCTTTCTTATCTCTTCCTCCGCATCGCTGGCCATTACTTTCATTTTCGCGGCCGTGAAAGTGCTTGTCTTGTTAATAAATGTTAATACTTGCGAACATCAAATTAAATAATCGCAGACATACATTAGCATGCATGAATTAAGATAATAGACTTTGACAATAATAGGGTACTCTGCAACTGTCTGCAAACAAGTTTTCTTTAATGTAAGAATGGCCCTGGCAAGATGAAAGATGCCCACAAACTACAATCTCACGCTGCTGAAAGCAGGGGTCGGAGAGTGAGGGACGAGCCATCTGAATCATGCTGTGATCGGAGTTATTTCCTGAGCACTGAAGGGCCGCGCGTCCCGTGCGATAATTATCGCACTCAATAAAATAACATACCGAGGCCTTTGTTTTTTATAAAGTACAGTAATTATCGCCTAGCACAAGTTTCGCCTTAAAATTGCAGCAGAACGTGGATTTTTATGTTCAAAGTATTTTCCCGACATATTTCTACCAATAAATTTCACCAGTTTTGACCTGCCGAAATGTATATGAGGATGTGGATGCTACCACAGCCAATATTCACCAGGTGGAATAAAATCGCCAAAATTCATAATTTTAATGTATGTATATCAGAATTATAAAGGGCGCTTATAATGAGGCCCTATGTGGGAAGCATGGACTGGGTACTGATATTTTGGAAAAACCACCATTGATGTGCTAGGTCCGGGTAAACATGCACATTGTAATCTGTTTCTTTTCAATATGTTGATCCGTTCCATTTCAGACATTGCTAGATCACCAGATTAAACAAACTATAGAAAGGCCTATAGTTTTATCCTTGACCTATATCAATGTTTTTCTGCCCCCTTAGAATGACCATTCTGGACTGAGCTGGATATAAACGTGGCATCCATTCCCTGTTGTTGAGTACGCTGTGCATTCCTCTGCGCACATGACAGTCATTTAGTTACTCATTCACTCGCTCAGTCATATCGGCCTGTCCCGGGCCACCCATGTACAATCAGCCTTGCAGTGACCAGATGGCCATCAATTGCATACATTAGTTGCCACACTGATGTGCTCCTTTAGCAAAAGGTGGCAACTGCAGCTGAAGGAGAGAGTGGGAAAGCACTGGCTTATCTAACATTTTTTTTTTAAATTAATTGTTTTATTGCGTTGTACAAACAAGGAACAGCAATCCCCAACAAGCATCGAACCCCTCCCCCCCCGCACACACAGATCAGAGTTTCGAATTGACATGTCTCCAGCACCCGTTACCAGGACTACACAGCCATTTAACCAACAACCCGTAGACCGGGCAGGCGGCGAACAGTACATTCAGGCTTGATAAAGCAGACTGGATAAACCCCCTCAAAAGCCTAACAAAATATAGGCACTGGGATGGACATCATTCACTCCGGTTCTGCCTTGATCGTGGCTTCTTCTTCCACCCCACTGAGCTCACCCTCCCCTTTACTCTTCCTGTTAACCATATATGTCTGAAACAGTCCCCAGAAATGTTTTGGCCGGCTCCTAGGTGGAAGCACCTCATTGTATACTTCAGACTGTGTGCAACAATATAGCATATCCCGCATCCAACTCTGAACCGTGGGAGTTGGCCCCCTCAGCCAGTGCCTGGCCACCTCGCATTTCGCCATTAGCAAACCCATGCCTACCAGTCTGCGTGAGGACCTAGGCAACTGTTTAGTGTAGCCTAAGAGCACAAGCGCTGGGCCCTGTGCAATCTCCATCTCTGTGATTCTGCTGAGTTCCGCAAACACATCACTCCAGAAGGTCTGCACCCCCGGACACTGCCAGGCAAGGTGCAGAAAATCTGCGACCGGCGTGTGGCATCGTTCGCACTCTGCTGCCACGCGGAGGCCATATCTGTGTAAGCGCTCTGGGGTGTAATAGACCCTATTTAAAAATTTTAAGTGAATCAGCCTATGTTTACCATTGAGGGAAATACGCCTAGTATTCTTGCAGCAGTATCGCCACATCTCGTCAGCAATTGGCATCTGCAAGTCCCTCTGCCAAGCCAGTCTCTCCGCTGTGTACTGCGTCTCCCTATGGGATAGGGCTATTCTGTATAAATTGGTTACTAGTTTATGAGGAGTCTCTGCTTTCAACACAAAGGGGAGTTCGAGGACCTTTGGAGGCTCCGCAAGGTCTTCTCCCAGCTGCTCTAGTAGGGCGCACTGCACCCTATGGAATTGGAAGCGTTGTAGCAGTGTCTCTGTGCCCCCAGTGCTGCGCACCTGTTCCCATGTTTTGGCCCTCCCCTCCTGAAATAGATCTCCTGCCTTGGTGATGTTAAGCTTATGAAGTTCCTCAATCACTGCCCTATCTCTGCAGGGGGCCAACCATTGTGTCCATTCCACCGGCATACACGGTGAGTATAACAAACCCCCCCCCCTGGTGCTGCAACAGACTATGCCATGCATGGTTAGTAGATGCTATGGAGTCTAGTATTTCCGTTCTGAAGTCCACGGCTCAAAATATCGTTGCAGGTAAAGGAAGCGGTTCTGCAAACAATTTCTCCACTCTAAGATGCGGTATCTGCAGGTTGCCATGTATCCAAGCATGCAAGTGTGCCCCCTGTGCTACCCTGTAGTAGAGTTCCAAATCCGGGGCTCCCAGGCCTCCCATGTTATATGGTAGTGTAAGTGTCTTCCATTTCACCCGTGGCTGTTTGCCCGTCCAAGCAAGTTTTACCATGATTTGAGTCAGTCTATGAAAGAATGTGCGGGGCAACACTATGGGAACATTGGTAAAAAGGAATAACATCCTCGGCAATACCACAATTTTCATAATCGAGATCCGACCCAGCAGAGACAGGGGTAGTTTACACCAAGCTTCCACATTATCCTCTAGTGCAGAGGTATTCAAACTTTTCCAGGTTGAGCCCCCCCAGCTGAATTCCCCCAGATGTTGGGCCCCCCCACCACCCGACCGAAACCTCGGGAATCCGGCACACCACATGATCGACTGCAACGCGCACACCACGGGCCATATCCGGAAAACAATGCTCAACACAACAAGAGTGCCTAGCAAACTGCAGGCCTGTGAGTGGGTGTGGCGAAACGACAGAGGCGTACCACACAGCTCAAAACACAATCCTCCAAGGCAAAGGAAGTCATCACTCCTCCCCATCCATCAAGTACACCTTGTCATCCACCAACTCCCCCACCATTCATTCCTTGCCTCCATGTGTGCCCCATCCACATCCAAACCTCTTCAACCACTTGCAAACCCATCCACCATCCATCCCTCCATCCATCATCTCACCCATCCATCCCTTCATCCACCCCCTCACCCATCCATCCATCCATCATCCATCCATCCATCCCTTCACCCAATCCATCCCCTCACTAATCCATCCACTCTTCCACCCATCCATTCATCCACCCACGCATCCATCCAACCTCTCACCCCTTCACCCAAGCTATCCTCCCACTCATTCATCCACTCCTCCATTCATTCATCCATCCACTCCTCCATTCATCCATCCACTCTTCCACCCATCCATCCACTCCTCCACCCATCCATCCAGTCACTCATCCATCCAACCACCCACCCTCTAACCCATCCAGCCATCCCCCCACCCACTCATCCATCCACCCAGTCACTCATCCGTCCACCCACTCAACCCCCCACTCTTCCATCCACCCACCCATCCATCCATACCTCCCGCTCTCCACCCTCCCCCACTCATGCATGGACTCTCTGACCCATCCATCTCCATGCTCCTCTCCCATCTATGCACACACCCGCCCATCCACTCTGCCAATCATTCATCCATGTCCTCACTCATCCATCCATCCCCTCACTAATCCATCCACTCTTCCACCCATCCATCCATCCACCCACGCATTCATCCAACCACTCACCCCTTCACCCAAGCTATCCTCCCACTCATTCATCCACTCCTCCATTCATTCATCCATCCACTCCTCCATTCATCCATCCACTCTTCCACCCATCCATCCACTCCTCCACCCATCCATCCACTCACTCATCCATCCAACCACCCACCCTCTCACCCATCCAGCCATCCCCCCACCCACTCATCCATCCACCCAGTCACTCATCCGTCCACCCACTCAACCCCCCACTCATCCATCCACCCACCCATCCATCCCTCCCGCTCTCCACCCTCCCCCACTCATGCATGGACTCTCTGACCCATCCATCTCCATGCTCCTCTCCCATCTATGCACACACCTGCCCATCCACTCTGCCAATCATTCATCCATGTCCTCACTCATCCATCCATCCGCCCCCTCTCTCTCCATTCCCCCCTCACCCTGCCACCCATCCCACCATCCAGCCTTCACCCATCCACCCACTCATCCATCCACTCATCCACTCATGAATCCATCCATTGACCTCTCACCCACTCCTTCACTCCTCCATCCATCCCCCCGTCCATCCACCCTCCTCAATCACCCATCCATCCCCACACCCACCCCTTCACTCATCCATCCATCCCTTCATTCACCCCTTCACCCATCAATACATCAATCCATCCATCACCTCTCTCATCCATCCACCCACGGACTCGTCCACCATCCACCCCCCCATCGATCCATCCACCATTTCACTGATCCATCCATCCCTCCACCCATCCATCTGCCCTTCCAACCATACACACATCCATCCACTCCCATCCATCCCTCCACTCATGCATCCATCCTCTCTCCCACCATCCATCCACCCCTTCACCCATCCATCCTTCCCCTCACTCATCCATCCACCCCCCCACCCATACATCCACCATGTCACCCACACATCCACCATTCCACCCATCACTCCACCCATACATCCACCACTCCACCCATACATCTATTCACCCACATGGCAACATAACGGACGTCTGGTGGCCGGCTCCACCCGACATCCCTCGCTCTCCCTCTAGCTGCCTCTGTCTCCCTCGCTCTCCTTATGTCTCCCTCGCCATGCCTCCCTCGCTCTCCCTCCCTCTGTCTCCCTCGCTCTCTCTCACTATGCCACCCTCGCTCTCCCTCTGTCTCCCTCGCTCTCCATCTGTCTCCCTCCCTCTCCCTCACTCTGCCTCCCTCGCTCTCCCTCTGTCTGCCTGTCTCCCTCCCTCGCTCTCCCTCTGTCTGCTTGTCTCCCTCCCTCGCTCTCCCTGTCTGCCTGTCTCACTCCCTCGCTCTCTCGCTCTCCCTCTGTCTGCTTGTCTCCCTCCCTCGCTCTCCCTCTGTCTGCCTATCTCCCTCCCTCACTCTCCCTCTGTCTGCCTGTCTCCCTCCCTCGCTCTCCCTCTGTCTGCATGTCTCCCTCCCTCACTCTCCCTCGCTCTGCCTCCCTCGCTCTCGCTCTGTCAGCCTCTGTCTCCCTCCCTCGCTCCCCCTCTGTCTGCCTGTCTCCCTCCCTCGCTCTCCCTCCGTCTTTCTGTCTCTGTCTCCTTCCTCCCTCCCTCTCCCTCTTCATCTCACCATGCCTGTGTGTGCCCGGGCTGACACAGCTTCTGGGCACACACACACTCAGCCAGCCAGCCGCACTCGAGCACTTCACACCTCTTCAAGAAACCATTCGCATGCTAATGAGCTTTGTTCAGCTCTTAGGCCCCTGCAGCCCCACTCTGACGGAAAACGCCCGCCCTCACAGAGAGTCTCTACATCACGCTGCCACAGGGACAAAGGAACGGGCACAAAGGGAAGATTGGAGTGGATAACGCGCCCCCCCAGGGGGGCGCGCCCCACAGTTTGAAGAACCCTGCTCTAGTGTGCTAAAGGCCACTCCATAGTTCTCTCTGAACACCAGATCTGAGTCAGTGTACAAGCGTATACCGAAGTACCTAATGGGCTCCGTTGTCCACTGCAGGGGGTATTCCACTTCGAACTCTTGTGTCACGGGGGTCAGCGGAAAGACTAGTGACTTCGTCCAATTTACTCAGAGACCGGACAGCGCACCAAAATGCACAACTTCGCACAGGACCGCCCCCAGGTTTTGTTCAGGCTCACGAACATACAGTAACGTGTCGTCCGCGTACATGGAGACTAAAATCCTATAAGTAGAGAATCCGATACCTTCCTGCCCATGGTATTCCCGCATTGCGCAGGCCAACGACTCATCCACCAATGCGTACAGTAGAGGAGTCAGGGGGCACCCCTGACGGGTCCCTCTGCCTATGGGAAATGAGTCAGTGACCAAGTCGGATCCTCGCAGTAGGTCTGTCATACAAGGTTCCAATCATTTGCAGAAACGGCCCCCCCCAGCCCTATCCTAGTTAAAACGTATCTCATGAAGGGCCACTCCACAGAGTCGAAGGCTTTCTCCATATCGAGAAACACCGCCACCGCCTTAACATCCTGCCTAACATGTTGCATTACGCCGAAAATCGTTCTAATGTTGTAAGTAAGATTCCTCTCTGGGATGAATCCTGCCTGTTCCGGTGCAACTAGCGTCGGAGCGAGTAGAGCCAAACGAGTCGCCAGCACCTTGGCATATATCTTCGTGTCAACGTTAAGTAGGGAGAGGGGTCTGTATGAGCTGCACTCGTCCGGTGCCTTGCCCAGTTTGGAGATCGCCACCAAGATGGCCTCCCTCATCGATTGTGGCATGCGGCCCGATATGCATAAGTCATCAAACAATGTCTGCAAGTGTGGAATCAACATGTCCTGAAATGCCTTGTAGAACCCCACCGTGAGCCCAACCGCCCCCGGACCACTACTAGCCCTCATGCTCGTCAATGCCTCCGCTATTTCATCCTTCTCTATGGGGCACATTAGGAATTCCCTATGCGCGTTAGTAAGCGTGGGTAGCTCCATGTGTTCGAGATAATCCAACATTTCCTCTTCTTCTTCCCCACTCTTGGATGAGTACAAGGCTGCGTAGTATTGCCTGAACCTGTGTGCAACATCTGCCTCCTCCGTGAGAACGTCTCCCGCCTCTGACCTGACGGACGTGACCTGCGTCCGGCCCCTCTTACCCTTCAGTATTCTCGCCAGTACCGAGCTTGGTCTGTCGCCCTCGTCCATATACGCGCGCCTTCGCGTAATTTCCCATATGTTGGATCTCCCTATCCGCTTCCTCATTAAACTGATCTAGAAGCGTTTTAGTCTCTCGCTCCGTTGCCGTGTCTGCCTCCCTCCTCTGCCGTTGCTGTAGGTGACCCAGCTGCTTCTCAAGGTCAGAAAGGCGTTGTCTGATAGATCGAAGGACCCCCGAGTGTTTGGATATCGCCACACCTCTGATGTAGACCTTAAAGGCATCCCAAACAGTTTGAAAGCTGTCCACGGAGCCCATATTTGTCTCAAAGAATGTGTCTATTGCCTCCGCTATTTCCCCCCAAAAAAGAGGATCGAGTAGGGCGGGAAGCGCCAGGTGAAAGGACGGACTACCCTCCTAGGAGTGGCCAGGACCAGCAAGAGCGGCGAATTGTCAGCGCGTACGCGGGAGGACCCTGCAGTCCCGCAGCTGGCTCATCAGCGATGAAGACATAAGCCAGTAATCTATTTGGGTATGGATATTGTGGTAGGCCGAATAATGCGTGAATCCACCCTGTTTTGGGTGTCATGCCCACCAAATGTCTTCCAAGTCAAGGCCGGTTATGGTGCTATCTAACTGGCGCGCGGCCACCGAGAGTCTGCGGGCAGGGCCTGCCAATCTATCTAGCCTCGGGTCCAGAACCAAATTAAAGTCCCCACCCCATATGAGCCGCAGGTGGCGGTAAGCGCCTGCAACAACGTCTAGCGATTCATAAAATTCCGGGCAATCAAAGTTCGGCCCATACACGTTTGTCCATGTCTCCAAAGCAATTGTTCGAGAGCCCTAGCCGTGTGCTTGGCCATAGTAGCGTGTCTGTGTCGCACTCCAGAAACAGCAATCCAGGCCATCAAGGCCCCTGCACCGCCCTCACATCTAAACTACCAGGGACAAATCAAACCTCTGAACTGTCCCCAAGATCAGACCTCGCGGCTCACAGTGGCTCATACTCCTTACCGCCCTGTGCAGCGTGCATGAGAACTGTAGTCACTCCTGCTCATCCAGCTGGCTGCTCCTCTCATCGCCATCCGGCGGCTTGTTCCCATCTCTACGTTGTTCTCGCGACCATCCTTTCAAGGCTTGTTGCAGGGCTCTAGGGTCAGTGAAGAGGCGGGACCGTCCCTGTCGATTGACATGCAATTTTGCAGGGTACAGCATTGCGTAGTCCAGACCCAGGTCTCTAAGTTGTCTTTTGTACGGGGCAAAGTGCTTGCGGGCTTCCTGCACTCTGGGCGTAAAATCCGGGTAGAGCGAGATCTCCGAGCCCTCATATTGCAGCGACTTCTTGTCCCTGTAGTTGAGCAACTTAGTAATAATGGGGCGAAGCGGTGCTCCAGGGAGTGGGCACGGGCCCAGCGAGCGGTGTGCACGCTCCACCACAAACATTGGAGAGAATGTCCCCTCGCTGAGGAGGGTGATCAGGAGTTTTTCAACGAACTTCTCCATGTTGCCCGTCCGGGTCGTTTCTGAAAGGCCCGTGATGCGTAGGTTGCAGCGACGAGAGCGAGCCTCCAAGTCTTCAGTTTTGTCTTGCACTGCCTGCATTAGCTTCTCAATCTTTTTATGATCAGTGTCTAGCTCCGTTTTGCCTCCTCAATCTCCGTCAGTCTTCTTTCGGACATATCGAGCCTTTCCACGTGTTTGTCGATCCGCTCGACCATTGTGTCCATTCTATAGGTGAGGGAGTCTATCTTCGAGCCTAGGGACGTCATACTGTTTTGGAGGCCCTTATCCATTGCCATGAGCATGCTCTTAATGTCCGTACCTCCTGCAGCTTCGTCTTCATCCTGCGTGTTGATTTTGTCTGCGCCCGTGGATTTCTGTGATTTTGAGCACCTTTGTGCGAAGGAGCGCTTGCTCTGCGTCTTGTCGCCTCTGCCCATACTGCCAACCCGTGCCAGCCGTCGTGGGTACCTCGTGCTACTAAGTGCTATGAGCTCCTGTGAATCCTGGATTGTCAAGGCTCACAATGTACCTGTGTAAGAGCTGTGAACTGCCACAGCTCATTCAGGTAGGTGCGCAGCTAGGTCCCCGCCTTAGACGATCTGACCCGAACACTCAGGGCTGCCACTCCGCCTCGCTTTCCCCTTAGTCCTCTTGACTGCGGTTCCTGGCCCTATTGTGATCCCGCAGTTCACCCCAGATCAATCCGCTCCACAGTATGGGGTTTCCAGGTCCAATCCGCCACCGCAGGAAGAAGGGGGCGGGGGCGACACAAACGTATATCCAGGTGTTAGTGAGGCCAGGGTGGACTGTGCGTCAACTATCTTCTGCTGCCACTAGTTCAGAGGAAGGGTCCACAGGAGATCTCCCATTTGAGCAAGGCAGCTGGGACTGAGGATGTGTCGTCACCAGACTATTCCTGTTGTCCCCTCGTGAGCCCAGCGCCTATTGGCCTCAGGTAATTCCCAAGGCACTGCTTATACTCTCATGGGCCACTCGCGGCCCCCCCACCTCCAATTTCGCGGCCCCCTCTTTTTCGGGGCCGCCGTCCTTCGCCGCGGCACTGCAGCTACCTGTGTGCCCCGCCAAGCACCGTCTCACTGTTGCTCCGAGACCTTGAGCGCCAACAGCTGGCTCCGGTCCGGCACCCTGCCGCCGGAGCCGCGACGGAAGCGTGGATCCCGGACCTTCGCTCCGCAGTGGTAGGAGGGGGGGGGGGGGGGAGTGGGGGGGTAGACGCCGGGTCGCAAACCTCCTCAATCGGGACCGGGGGGGGTGGGTGGCGCGCGGCGCTCCGATCCTCCAGTGCCACCACCTAGCCCGCTCCCGGTCCTTCCGCTCACAGAGACTGCACGCACTGTTACATAGCGCGGGCACAGGGAGCACTCCAGGGTCTGACTGCAAGGCCTACCACCTCGCCGAACTGCCGCGGCCGATATCGTTGGATCTATGGCGCCCAGTCACAAGCACGAGCCTGTCGCTGCAGCGTCCAGCTTTCCTCCGTCTAGGGGGGTATTTTAATCGTGCCAAAGGCGGGTTCTGATGCAGGATAATGTAGGATGATGCATACAACGAGAGAGAGCTCTAGGCTCAGGCGACTATCTCCGTATTTGGCAAGCTCCGCGCCCCTGGCTTATCTAACTCTTAGTGGTGCCCAACTATGGCCTAAAGGTATCTTGGTCTAATAATTCATCAAAGTCACCACCAATGGATGCTGTCAGCCAGGGCACGAGTCAGGGCTACACCCAGGTACACTGCGTCCCCCCACTCTTTTTACAGGGTGGACGCCGTCCCCCCTGCCAAGAAGTTGGGCCCCACAGACCCCAGTAGTGCATGCATCGTATTAGTGAAAGGGAGACGAGTTTTATTCTTCCACAACTTGCTAACAAAGAGGAAGCATCCAGGTATTTTGAAAGAACACATCTAAAAACTGAATAAAACAGGATGGGGCCATCTGTGACCCAGATAGTCGCATACGTTGTGAAGTCATGAGGTCATTTGCATATAGTCTTACTTGGTCAGTCCCCCAACTTCTTTTTGTAGGACTTGTGCCCTGCTGTAAGCACTCTTGCACTGATCAGGCTCCAAGTCAGGTCAGTGGCACTCTGGTAGGTGTTCTCTGGCTGAAGCTCGTGCTCATCTGAATTAGCGATGTGCGAAAGTGCATGGTAAAAACTCAGAACGCAACATATTTTTCTTTTATTATGGGGAGCTATGCAAAGTTTAATCCCACATCTAGTTAAACAAGTATTGGCATAGCCAAATGGTGTTGCTTTTGGGATCTTATAAGTGTTTAGCCTTGCAACAATTGGTGTTGTTGCACCAAGGATATTGTGCTGCATAACTAAATACTTATAAGGTCTCAAAAGCGAGACCTATTGGCTATGCCAACGCTTGTTTTACAAGGACGAACAAAGCAAAACAAAAGGGGATGATGGACGGAGGGTTTGAGCAAATCAAACACTCACCCCCAGTCAACTGATCTGGGTTTAATCCATCACCATTCTTTAGCTCACCCAGCCACCCCAGTTCAGACATGGCCATATGCAAATCAGTCTGACCCTGTGCGTCATGGGAACAGTCCAGCCCGAACTGCCAAGCCATGTCTTCCCTGGACCGGAAACAAGCATTCTGAGCCTTCTCAATACTTCTCTGCTCCAAGGGATTGTACCGGAATCGTTTAAGGATGCAGTCCTGCTGCCTCTCTTGAAAAAACCAGGAGCAGATTCCAATGTCCTCTCGAACTACAGACCCATTTCCTTGCTTCCGTATTTGGCCAAGGTACTGGAAGCGCACGTCACCTCTCACCTCTCACTTTTCATTGAACAGTCAGGTGTGCTACATCCCTCACAGGCCGGTTTTCGACCAGCCCATTCAACCGAGTCAGTTATCGTAGCGGTCTTGGACTCCCTACGCCTCAGTGCTGACTTGGGAATACCTCTAGCGCTGGTCCTGCTTGATCTGTCTGCCGCGTTTGACACGGTCGACCACAACATCCTTCTCGACCGTGTCAGATCTGTGGGCATCTGCGGCCGTGCCCTTGACTGGCTCAGATCTTTTCTTTGCGGCCGCACTCAAGCGGTCGGTCTCCCCCCTTTCTCCTCCCACAAACTCCATACCACTTGTGGAGTTCCCCAGGGCTCATCCCTATCACCGCTATTGTTTAACATCTATATGCTCCCTCTGCTTCAGTCCCTTCACTCATTCAAAGTCACTACCTTCAACTACGCAGATGATCTGCAACTCACCTTCACAATTGATAACTCCCCTGACTCAATCCACCAATTTCAGAACACCATGCTCCATATCTGCCAGTGGATGGATGTGAATCAACTCAAGCTGAATCCGGGCAAAACGGAACTGGTCTTGTTCGGCGATAGTCATCGTTTCTGGGGCCCCCAATACTGGCCATCCAATTTGGGGTCCCCACCTGTGCCGTCTAGATCAGTCAAAAGCTTGGGGGTAGTTATTGACGACAAGCTTTCTTTAAAACCTCAGGTTAATTCCGTTGTGTCCACCTGCTTTTTCCAATTACGGAAAATAAAGAAGATCAGTCGGATGCTCACTCGATCTGCTCTGACGCAGGTTGTAAGAGCATTAGTGTTGTCTCACTTAGACTACGCTAATGCCATCTACCTCGGCCTGCCTCTCACCCTTAGCAGACGTCTACAGATGGCACAAAACCAGGCAGCGAGACTGATATATCACCATCCACGATGGCAGTCAGCCAGACCGCTTCTGAAGCAACTTCATTGGCTTCCGATTCAACATCGTGTCACTTTTAAATCGGCCTGCAAACTTTTAAATCCCTTCACAATTGCGGCCCTCAGTTCATTCAAAAACTTCTTCTTAGGTACACCCCCTCTCGCAGCCTTCGCTCTGCTTCCCAAATTCTCCTGACTATCCCCCGCTACAAGCTGTTGCGCAAGGGAGGCCGCAGGTTTGCCACCCTTGCTCCCAAGTTATGGAACTCTCTCCCCTTGGAGATTCGTTCCTGCACTGCTCTTCTACCATTCAGGAAGCTCTTAAAGACATGGTTGTTCACCCAGGCTGCGGCCTAGTGCTTGAGGTCTCTAGTAAAGTCAGTTCCCTGTTGGTCAGCGCCATGAAACCTTTGGGTGTGCGAGCGCTTTATAAAACTTTGATAAGATAAGATCCTGGGACTGGTTTCGGATTCATAATCCTCATCATCCAGGCTATCTTGAATCCAGGTGGTTTCTTGAGCAGATAGTGTCTGTTCACAAAAGATACTAAAAAGTATTTTGCTGATCTTTCAATTCATTTTGTGTGGCTGTATATGCAAAACTCCTTTGCTTCCCCGAAGGATGATCTGTAGATGCGGTTGTGGATCCTGCAAGCAAGGGATGCAAGTATATTGTCATGAGGTTTCACTTTCTGAAACCTTGTTATTAGAATCTGATCTCCTGTCTTCATCTCCTACAATTGTTCACGGAGGCTTCCGGACTGACCATTAATCCAGCGAAATCAGTTTTGGTGCCACTGGTGCCCGCGCAAGACTGTTTTGACTAGCAAACTGACATTCCAATCCGTCACTTAAGTTTCCTCTACTTGGACACACAGGTTGCTCTTATCCCGGAACTGACCTGGTCTTCGAACGTTACCCATCTTACTTGCAGGATTAAATTCCACTTTAAGAATGGGCAGAAACTACCACTGAATGTTATGGGAAAGATCACCTTATATAAAATAATGGTGTTGCCTAGATTCTTATATCTTCTGCAGAACATTACCCAAAGTATTCCCCTTCATTGGTCCAGAGAGGTGAATTCACTGGCCATCTCCTTTCTTTGGCATATCTCCAGAGCCTGCTTGGCCTTTTCCACTTATCAGAGTGCCCCATATAAGGGAGGTCTTGGGATGGTTAATTTATACTTATATTATCTGGCCACTCATCTCTTGGTTGTTAATGATCAGTTGACCGGAGGCTGGCCGGATCCGGCATACTGGCTGGAACTTGCTACAATAGGATTTCCCAATATCATGACCTTGATCTACGGTAGTACTATACCAAGCACAATACCAGCGGTGACCCGTCTGATATTCACGAGTTGGAAACACAAAGGGTGGTGGAAGACACTCACATAAGATACTCTGCTATGGCATGGTACGTGTCTGGGTGAGGTGGCATCACTTTCCATGTTTATGTATTCTTGTACATGCTGAATTTATTGTAATGCTGGGCCTGCAACTAATTTTGGATGTAATTGTCAAATGGTTTGTGTATTCGGGAATGCCTACGTGACTTCTTGTTCATTTCCAAAAAACAATAACATTTGTTTATCAAAAAATAATAATCTGATTTCTTCCTCTAGAGCATGGGTACTCACAAACTTTCTCTCGGGGGGCCAAATTTACAGTGTGGTTTATGTCAGAGGGCCGCACCGGTGGGGGCGGGGTCAGTGGGGGAAGGGGTGGGGCTAGAGCAACAACAAAAAAACTGTGACTATGAGGTTGATCACAGGTCCCTGCAGCGGACGCCTTCGTCCACTGAGCCACCAGACCCGGCATACACACATCTCTCTCTCTCTCTCGTTCTTTCTCTCTCTCCCTCACTCTCTCTCCCTCTGTCTCCATCTGTCTCCCTCACTCTGACTGTCTCTCTCCCTCTGTCTCACTCCCTCTCTCCCTCTGTCTCACTCACTCCGACTGTCTCACTCCCTCTCTCTCACTCACTCTGAATGTCTCCCTCTCCATCTCTGTCTCCCTCTCCATCTCTGACTCCCTCTCCATCTCTGTCTCCCTCTCCATCTCTGTCTCCCTCACTCTGTCTCCCTCTCCATCTCTGTCTCCCTCACTCTGTTTCCCTCTCCCTCAGTTTCCCTCTCCCTCAGTTTCCCTCTCCCTCACTCAGTTTCCCTCTCCCTCAGTTTCCCTCTCCCTCACTCAGTTTCCCTCTCCCTCAGTTTCCCTCTCCCTCACTCAGTTTCCCTCTCCCTCAGTTTCCCTCTTCCTCAGTTTCCCTCTCCCTCAGTTTCCCTCTCCCTCACTCAGTTTCCCTCTCCCTCAGTTTCCCTCTCCCTCACTCAGTTTCCCTCTCCCTCAGTTACCCTCTCCCTCAGTTTCCCTCTCCCTCACTGTTTCCCTCTCCCTCAGTTTCCCTCTGTCTTACTCTGTCTCCCTCCCTCACTCTCCCTTGCCCTCACCTGCCCTCACCTGCCCTCACTCTCCCTCACTCTCCCTTGCCCTCACCTGCACTCACTCTCCCTCACTCTCCCTCGCCCTCACCTGCCCTCACTTTCTCTCACTCTCCCTCTCCCTCACTCTCCCTCGCCCTCACTCTCCCTCGCCCTAACTCTGCCTCGCCCTAACTCTGCCTCGCCCTCACTCTCCTGCCCTCACTCTCCTGCCCTCACTCTCCTGCCCTCACTCTCCTGCCCTACCTTGCCCTACCTCACTCTCACTCTCTCTCACTCTCTCTCCCTCTCTCCCTCTCCCTCACTCTCCCTCACTCTCCCTCACTCTCCTGCCCTCACTCTCCTGCCTTCACTCTCCTGCCCTCACTCTCCTGCCCTCACTCTCCCTCACCCTCACTCTCCTGCCCTCACTCTCCCTCACTCTCCCTCACTCTCCCTCGCCCTCACTCTCCCTCGCCCTCGCTCTCCCTCGCCCTAACTCTGCCTCGCCCTAACTCTGCCTCGCCCTCACTCTCCTGCCCTCACTCTCCTGCCCTCACTCTCCCTCGCCCTCACTCTCCCTCTCCCTCACTCTCCCTCGCCCTCACTCTCCCTCGCCCTCACTCTCCCTCGCCCTCACTCTCCCTCGCCCTAACTCTGCCTCGCCCTAACTCTGCCTCGCCCTCACTCTCCTGCCCTCACTCTCCTGCCCTCACTCTCCTGCCCTACCTTGCCCTACCTCACTCTCACTCTCTCTCACTCTCTCTCCCTCTCTCCCTCTCCCTCACTCTCCCTCACTCTCCCTCACTCTCCTGCCCTCACTCTCCTGCCCTCACTCTCCTGCCTTCACTCTCCTGCCCTCACTCTCCTGCCCTCACTCTCCTGCCCTCACTCTCCCTCACCCTCACTCTCCTGCCCTCACTCTCCCTCACTCTCCCTCGCCCTCACTCTCCCTCGCCCTCGCTCTCCCTCGCCCTCACTCTCCCTCGCCCTCACTCTCCCCCTCACCCTCACTCTCCTGCCCTCACTTTCCCTCGCCCTCACTCTCCCTCGCCCTCCCTCGCCCTCACTCTCCCTCGCCCTCACTCTCCTGCCCTCACTCTCCTGCCCTCACTCTCCTGCCATCACTCTCCCTCGCCCTCACTCTCCCTCGCCCTCACTCTCCTTCCCTCCCTGTCTCCCGCCCTCCCTTTCCCTCCCTCCCTGTCTCCCTCCCTCCACCTTGCCCGTGTGCGCCCGGGCTGATACAGCTTCTGGGCAGGCACACACACAAACACAGCCTCACCGGAGCACTTAAACAGGTCTTTAAAAGACCATTCGTATGTTAATGAGGCTGTGTCACCTCTTAGCCCCCTGAAGCCCCACTCTGACTACGACGGGAATCGCCTGGCCCCCAAAGACCAGCAGTCTGAGTCGCGCTGCCGCAGGGGTGTTTGCTAACACTGTAAAAAAAATTTTTTAAACACGGGTACATGTCTGCATGGTCCGCGGGCCGCCAGCAAAGGCTTGCCGGGCCGCTGACGGCCCGCGGGCCGTACTATGAGTACCCGTGCTCTAGAGCCTACAGCATTTGATGTGGTCTGAAACATTCAAAGCTCATTTACAGTTCTAATAAGCCAGAGGCGGCTCTAGGCTCATGGTGGCCCTGGGCAGGGAGCATAGGTAGAGGCCCGGCCGGGTCCCCGCACCATTTCTTAAGAGCCTCAGGGGCCCCGGCCGGTGCCGCACCATTTCTTAAGAGCCTCAGGGCCCCCCGGTAGGGGCCCGCACCATTTTTAAGAGCCTTAGGGGCCCCAGCCAGGGCCTGTGCACCATTTATAAGTGCCTCAGGCCTGGTGTGGTCGCACCTGGGGTTTGGTGGCCCTGTGCAGGTGCACAGCTTGCACATGCCTAATGCCGGCCCTGAATAAGCCCAATATCATTGTCAACGAGCAGCCAATGAATATGCTTATCATAGTGAAATTTCAAGTAGAGTATACAATAGACAGATTACTACACCAACTGAACTTGTTTTCATTTACAGAATGCAGGAGGCTGTCAGGAACCATGAAGGAAACAATCAGGACCTGGTCAGGCCACTAGAGCGGCATGCATTCCGTGATTCTTAGTTGAAGATATGGCAATTGACCTCAAAGGCCACCAGGAAGTTGAAAAATGGATAATTAGTCTTGAAAAGTAGGGCCCAAAGGCAGGCTATCGATGAAGTAATGGAATAAGCAAAACTTGCCAGAGGTAGTAAACTATGTGATATTAGAATTTGCTGACATAAAGCTTTTAGGGCACAGCCTTGTGTGTTCCTACTTCAGAACAGGTGCCTCCGGGGCTGCAGAGTACAATGAAGGATGAAGTAGAGCCCAATTGTCAAAGTGCTCAAGAGGTTTGGGATTAACTCTCTTGCATGTTTCTTGGTGTCAGACCAGCGAGGGTGCCCGCATGCAGGTGGAAGGAAGAGGTCATTGTGGATTGGTGGTGGTGCTCAGTCTATTAGCCTGGCTATGCTGACTTGAGTTAGAGAGCTTCAGGGGACTAGGGTTTGGACAGACAGATCCTAATGCATCAGACACCACAAGGTCACAATTTCTGTGCATGGTCAAATATGTTCGATGCAAAAAGAACAATTGATGGACAGAATGCAGAACAATGTCATACATTCACCCCAGTACAGTAATATGGGCCTACATCCATCGTTTTTTTGCTCACCACGCCATTCCAGTTTGGACCCAGCCATATGCAAATCAGTCTTGACCCTGCGCCCAATGGGAACAGTCCAGCCCGAACTGCAAGGCCAGGTCCTCCCTGGACTGGAAATAAGCATCCTAGGACCAGTTTCGGGCTCACTGTGTCACTGGAATCAAGCTATCCTGGCTGAAGAGGGGTGAAACCCCGAACCCGGTGGTGAACTGCAGATGAATGTTTAGGTTTGTTCTGCATTCTGTCCATCAATTGTTTGTCTTTTGCTTGTCAAATATGTTCAGCCTGTCAAAACTATGACACAAGGATGTGATGATGCAGTAGTTACCTTGAATCAAAATAATTTTTCTGTTGACATAATTTGATGGGGAGCATTAGGTAATGCAAAACTTTGTTAGAGGTCAAAATTAAAGTTTGGCCTACTGGGATACCACTGAAGTGGGAACGGAGACAGGCAAATGAGAAAGGCTTAAATCACAGTCAAGGTCATCGCAGACATCATCCATTTGTTGATTTATGCACAGTGATAATGGTTCACAGTAACACTGTTTTGGGTTGAGTGGCCCAAGCATGATTTTTGAAGTTACTCCTAGCAGATATTTGGTTAAAAATTGTATGGCACACACTCACCTCTTTTGTTTGTTTTGTAAGAATCCTGCTAGTGTGGGAACTGGCTAGTCATACCTCTGTGCTCTTTTATCTGTTACATGTCCCCAAACTACTTTTGTTGGGAGAGGTGTTAATCTGTAACTGGCAATACCATGGTAAGTTTAGTGGACTTTCTATAGGTTTCTAAGGGGACGTTCTTCTGGATGTGTGTGTGTGTCAGTCATGACAACATAACCTTCTCTATTCTGATTTAATGATTCCTCTGATTATTCAGTTGTCATAACTAAATTTATTAAAATCTAGATAAAACGTATCTGGTTGTAAGATATTCACATTTTGCACCTGCCAGATGTCTCTCTGTTCACTGTACAAGGGGTCTGGCTCTGCAGAGAGTTCTAGGATTGAGGGTATGGAGGAGAGTCAAACCTGATTATTCGTATCACATTCAATATATCCTATACCTCTATTTTGATTATGTGTGACAGTTGCATAGGGAGTTAAATCTTGCCCAACCATCAAGTGAGTGATGTGACCCCGGAACTGACCTTTTGGGACAAAGAACCTACGCGAGTGAGGTAAAGTGACAGGGAGATTATGTTAGCAGATCAAAGAGGCAAGAAGTGAAATCAAGACTAGACTGCGTTAATAGCCGACAAGCTTGACACTCGATTGCAAGTGTTGAGCAGGTGAGCTAAACAGTAGATGCATCTGTTAAGAGGAGGGACACAGTGGGAAACCTTTACAGATGGTTTATCACATGAGGCATGTTGCTTTTTGGGGAGGAATGGATCATATGCTGTATTTCCAAGCTCTTTTTTGTGATGACGAGAGCAATTCCTCAATGTGCTTAGTCCCAGAGCACTTTCAGGTGGTAGGCTATAGAAAATAGGATTTCCCCTTAGCAATATATTTTTTTTGATGAGCTGCTCTGGTGAAATATTTAGGCAGCAGGAGCATTTTTCTGGAGTAGCTGCTCATGTGACAAGGACAACACTCCTGAGGAAGTAAGGGCAGCCTCGGCCTGGACCCTCGTTTGAATCAACACTATGCACTAGGGCTACTAATGGTAAGGAGGGGCAGCTATCTGTAGAAGCTCACACCACCTCGGATAGGCCACCCACAAAAAGGAAAAAGACCAGGAGGAAAAGAGCGATCCGGTCTCAATCGCAGAACAAGGTTTCCTAACCTGCTAATATAAATTCGGAGCACATTTTTACATTTTACTCTCCCGGCTGTAATCCTTGTCCAACGTGCTGATACCCCCATTTTTTCACAGCTGGAAGGTAATGAGGCAAAGCTGAAGTCCGTCTCTATGTCTGCACCAGGGTTACAAATCCTTGGCATGAAACATGCAGCTGTGGAGGTCAGCCATGCGGATGCACATACACCTGTGAGTTTGAACAGTATACAGATACCTATTGACGCATCTTGTATCTCAAATCGGATGAATCGTTGGCATAAATATTCATCTCAGAGGGAGATCCAAGGGACTGGAAATACCCAGGCCTCTAATAAATTGGATACCATCACTCAGGAGCCCGATGTGACCGGGGTTCCTTTCTCAAAGAGGACACAATCACATTCTTTGATTACGAACTTACCACCAACGCCCGGCGTAGGTCTTTTGACATCTTTAGAGCTACCCCCTAAACCAGCACCCTTAGTGGCAAAATTATTAGGAGTTCCCCCAATTACCCAAGGATCTCAAGAGACCACATTGCACCTCATACACAAGGTCCTTCATTGGTGTGACAGAAATGTAGGGAATGGTCATTGTTTGTCTCCTCACATCATTATGGCCAGAAGGATGGGATAGGTGGGACACAGGGTGAGGAAAAATGTGACAGGGGACTGTATAGTAACTAATCCCGCATATGCCAAAGCATTTGTTGAGAGTACTCTTATGCATGTTTCTAAAACAACAATCAAGGTTCCCCCCTACAATACTTCTATCCAACTAACTTCATCCGTCCTGATTGTCCTAGACCGCCCGTCCTAAGCCCAGCTAGAGCGGCTCAGGCTGATACTGGTAGGTTCGTACTTCCCCATACCAATAGGTTTGATCCTCTGTTGGATTGAGGTCAGTCAGATGGTAACCATTGACTAGTCTCTGATAGGGCTGAGCTGCGGGGCACAAAGGCCTGTGTCTCAAATAGGTAACATTCGCACCGCCTACCTAATCCAGCTCCTGTCACTTTAGATTCCTTCTGTATGAAGATTTTGTCCCGGAACATAGCTGGACTTAGGTCCAATGGGGATGATGTATCATGAAAGAGGTTGCTTGTGTGTTGAGATATAATTGCTCTGCAGGAAACATGGGAAATCACTGAGACTTTTTAGCTGGATTTTTTTTTTTTATGTGCTACTACACCCATATTGGGCAGATCTAAGGAAGGTCTTCATTTATTGGTTTCACTTAAGCTCACTTGTACCGCCAGAATTGTGGAGTGTCAATCAGCTCATTTGTTAACAGTAGAGCTGCTGTTTTTGAAATTGTCCTCTTCTGCTAGTAGTACATTTTTATACCTCTTATTGTAGAATTTCTGTTACTCAGCACCTAGTAACACCGGAGAGGTTTCTCGAACAATATGGCGAGTGGCAATATTCCTATTATGAGTTCATAATTGTTAGGTGATTTTAACACACATCTTTGTCTTCTGGGCTGTTCTTCTCTAAGGGATTATGTGGATTCTCTACCTCTAGTAGCCCACTTTGAACATACGGAATTAGGCCATCTTTTAGAAAAGCTTCTTGCCAGTAATAACTTGCTTTGTCTCGAACAGCTGGGAATGGATGTTCCAGTACCAACTTATACAGGCAGTGATTCCTCTAGTACTATTGATTTAATAATGATTTCTGCACCTGAAGCCCTGCAGTTCATAAGTTGACTGTTTCTTGGTCTAGTCATAGCAAGCATAATCCTTTAACGCTTGAATTGGTTCACTGCACTGAAGTACACGGAGGGGAGGGTAGGAGTATCTCAAATTCCGTCATTAGTTCAAAAGATCAAGCACGCAGGCTAAAATGGTGATACCACAGACATTTTTAGATAGCTTGTACGCAGAGTGTGCAAATGAGATCCTGTTCTGCTTTGATATAGGATAAAGCGGTCTTATATGCCTTTGATAAGCTAACAAACGCATATACTTTTAAAAAATGATTATTTATTTATGCATTTTACCAAGCACATTCTATATTGTCACCGCTAGTGCTACGTTATAACGGACATACAGAAGTACAGTCATGTGCTATTAACTACCAACTAACAAGGCGAGGCAGACATTATTACGATACAGACTTTCTACTATGTCACTTAAACATGAATTATCTATATGAGACATATAAAAAGACAGTACATATAGTGCAGTTAGGCTGTCCGGAAATTGGTTAAAACCGACTCTGCCAGACAGTACCCTACTGGGTGAAAATCAGCTGGCCTGGTTTAAACCGAGTGCCACTGATTTTCATAGTTGTTGCGCCACTTGATGGAGCCAAAACATTGCAGAGAAGGAAGCAGGAATATTTTGGATGATGACGGGCATATCGGACCTTCCTGTCCGTCAGCACTACTCTCGGACCCATAAGGCTATATATAAAAGTGCATTCAGCACTTGATCGGTTGACCTCTGACCTCCTTATCGCTTGTTGCACTCTGATCGTCTTTGCTGCGCCCTGTGTCGATCGCGTCCCTCCTGTGTACGCCGGGCTGATAGTCACCTTGGCTACAGGTAGAGGAACATATGGCTACAGGTAGAGGAACATATGTGCAGCAGCTGTAGAAGCAAGCGAGCGGGGCGCCCCGCCTGCCCAGGCCGGCACAATATTTGTATACACAGGAGGATACATAGCAAGAAGCGAACACTGTGGAACAGGCGCGCTACTCCCATTGGGTTCAAAGGGCTTCAGCCCCCAACCCTCCCCCCAATGTGTGGGTCAGCCCAAGATGAGACAGCTTCCTGGGCACACACACAGCCGCACCGAGTACTTCACAGGTCTTTCGAAGACCATTACATGTTAACAAGGCTTTGCTGTTTTATTACCCCTTCTGAATGCCCCTTCATCTCCAATCTGCATATTGCAGGAAGAGTCAGCCCACCCCCCTGAAATTTTCTAGTCCCCCCCCCCTAAAATGTTGCTCTTGTTGCGCCTCTGGTGTGGAACAAACATAAACCGACCTGCGGAGTAAGGAAGGCCCGACCCCCAGGAGGTCCTGAGCATGCGGTCACCTGCCACCAAAGCACCGCAAACATCAATCCGTAGCGTGACTGTGCTGGAGCTTCGGGTTCCCGGGACTTGAAGGAGAAGCCGTAGCACTGTAGTGGGGCGGGGTGGGACGAGGGTATCACTTCATGGAAGGCCTCTTCTCCAATCATTTCCAGCCAGTCCATGTTCCGAAGGTCAAACATAGAGCTCGAATTCCCAATTCGTAACTGTTTGATGCTAGTTGGAATATACAGTTTCACAGTGAGTATGTATATGAGTTAGAAGCAATGGGTTGAGAAATGATGGCGGGGGTATTCCCGTGATGGTTTGGTGTATGTTTTTAGGAGTAGCATCCGGGGCTGGTAGGCTGCCTGGGGCTGAAGTGTCAGTGCACGGGTGGAGGGGACACCACTGGCCTCTCCACCGTGCTGCGCATTGTGAAGTGTACCACAGTCAGAAGACATACTGGTTACTTCCAAACAGCATCTGAGATTGCTCTCAGAACCAAAATCTATGCCTTACCCATCCACAAGAGCAAGGCTCCAGTGTGTGAAAAACCTCAGCGGCAAAGTAACCTCTGAGGGAACCACACATACCAATGCCATATCTGACCACAGCTATCCAAATCACCTCCCAAAATCACACAACCATAGGCGCAAACCAACGCTTACCACAAAGGGGTATTTGTGGTACAGCCGAAGAAATATTGAGCAGTGAAAAAAACATGGTAATTGTAAAGCAGAGATATTTCCCACATTAGATGAGCTCTCAGACTAGCACCTCCTGAGACATCCACACTGGAAACTTTAGAAGTAGATACAGCTCTGAAACGCCTCATCACAGACAGATCAATTTCGGAGAAACCGCATTATGTACATAAATATATTTACTGAAAACCCCAATGTTTAAGTTATAAAAACAACTTCAGTTGGCCACTTTGAAGGAGTAGCAGGCATAACATGTCCCCAACAAAAGTTGTGCAAATAAAAAGCAGTCTCACTACCTGATAACACACAGTCACAGAGAAGAGAAACGTCTGTTAATGTCCAGTACTTCTGTTAATTGGTTGTTGAATGTGTGCTACCTAGTATAAATAGAAGTGACTGAGAGTGGCAGTGAGTCCTTGACTGCCAAAGGTTTTTCATGCATGAGGTGTTTTTTGTTTGGTTGAGCCACCCCACCCTTACTTTGTGCGTGTGGCCTTAAACTAACGCTGTCCCGTCTGTTGGTTTGCCGACGTGCTATTTTCACATGTACGACTGCCTGTATGTGGTTGAAAAGTACGGCTACTGGTATTATGAGGCAGTAGAGGGCCACATTATATGGCATTGTTGACTACATTAAACTGCAAAAAATTACATGCAGGTAATGTGCCACGTTTTGTGATAGTATTGATTCACTAAATCTGCAGATTGATCTGAAGATGACAGATTATGTGGCAAATGGGACAAATTCACAATTACAATTAACAAGGCTTTGTTGTTGTTAATAAAGGAGTGGGCGAAGGTATTGGAGCTATATGTAAGCTGGTGGGGGCACCATATTTAGATACTGGCTCCTATGACACAGGCGGCCAATGGTACCCACGAGTAAACAACGCAGAAAATGCAATATATGCGCAGTCAGCCACTCCTTTGAAAGACACCAAATGAAGTGCCTAACAGCAATTCGCACACACAACACGTGTGAGGGGGCTATATCGATGATACAATGCAATACAACACTCTCTGAGCAGGAGAGGGGTAGCGACTCTGGAACACAGACTGTAACTGCCAACTTGCTGAGTGACCAATTCACGCTTTCATTGAAAACAAGCATTTGCAATGCAATAGGTCTCACATTTACGCGAGTTTGAACTATTGGCATTGCAAATAAAAATGTCTTTTAGTTTCGTTTTTAAAACATATATAAAAGGCTTTGTCATTCACAATGCCAATAGCTTAAACTCGCATAAATGCGAGACCTTTTGCATTGCATATGCTTGTTAAACCTAAGCTGCAGAATCAAAGGACAATGGAAAGTATTTCATGACTGTATTAAGCTTCTGAAATGTAGAGCAGTATACAATTTCTGATGAAAAATGGAAAAAAGCAACAATAAAAGCCAAGCATTACATAAACACAGGTAAAACACTTTCAGTTGTTTTTTATGGCGCGAAAATGAGTAACTACTGAAAAGAACTTTTTTTTGAGGTATTGAAATCACTGGAAAACACTGAAAAAACACCACCAGAATTTGCCAAAGATAGAAACTGAAAACAGGAAATCCTAAGTGCAGTGTAACATGTTGACAGATCATAAATTGAGCAAGAAGAAACCACAGCGTACCAGGTATCTAGACCTTCATATTGATAAAAGGTTACAACAAATACAATTCAAGAAAGTAACAGTAATGCAAATTTCACTAAAATATAGTTCAGGAGTCTCCTCCCTTTGGCTCCCCTATTTCCTTCCCAATCAGGTACTACTGGAAAAGTCCCCAAAAGCCCTTGGGGCGGCATTGTGGCGGGAGTAGCTCATTATATGCGTCGGACCGCGTATTACAATAAAGCATGTCCACGCTCCATTCTGTAATAAGGGGTATGGGGCCCGTCGCCCAGTGCATGGCCACTCTACGCTTGGCTAGCAATAATCCCATTGCTACCACTTTCCTGCAGCTGGCTGTTACCTCCTTGACATACCCCAGCAGTGCAACCTGAGGGCAGGGCTTCAAAGGTTGCCCAGTGACCTCGCCAAGCGCCGAATAGACCTTCTCCCACAATGCCAGTACATTCGGACATTGCCAAGCAACATGAAGGAACACAGCATCTTGCTCCCCACATCTATCGCATTCGGCATTATCCCTTAGCCCATAGAGGCATAGTCTTTTGGGAGTGTAATACACCCTGTTGATGTGTTTAAAGTTAATTAGGTGGTGCCTGCCATTTAGGGACACCTGCCTTGTAGCATTGCAGCATATGACCAACACTTATCATCTATAGGGGTGTCAAGATCGCGCTGCCACTCTTGCCGGGCCCTATGCAATTGTGCCTTCCTGGCTTTCAGCGCAGAACAATATAACACAAATATAAGTTTCACAGGGGTGTCGACGCATATAATATGTGCGAGCGCATGCAGTGTGGGGGTTCCTGCATGTCATTCCATATAAGCTCCTACCATGTATGCCGGACCCTAAGGAACTGAAACTTATCCAATAGCAAAAGATCCAGCAAGTCAGCGGTCACGTCCTCACAACTACGCATCTCCTCGTTCTGGAAGAAGTCATCCAACAAACGCATAAACTTAATGGCTTAATTATTAACAGAAGGCCCAAGGGTACAAAGGGGGTAAGGTGGTTTGATTACATATGCTCTAGGGACCATAGGGATTAAATGTATGCCCTTAAGCAATGCCCAAGTGATGGGGCAGCGGTTAGGTCTTCTAGAAGGGCATATAAACTAGCAACACAACAGAGGAAGAAGACTATTAGGGCTCAGGCATGGGAGGATCTTGTTCAGGCAATTGTGTTGACAAACAGCAGAAAGTTCTGGGAGGTGATAAATAGCCCCTTTTTTCAGACACAGCAAATGCCAGAACAGATTGCACTATAGCCACTGAAAGATGGGTTCTTCACTTTGAAGGGATGTGTAGTGACGATAATGTAGTGGGATTTGACTCACAGTGGGACATTGGCACACAATAGTGTCCCATTGCATTTTAATATCGAAGAGGTACATAAAGCTATCCTGGCCACAGCCGGGGGGAAAGAGTTGGGCCGGGATGGGGTCTCACCAAAT
Source organism: Lissotriton vulgaris (assembly GCF_964263255.1). Taxonomy (NCBI): domain Eukaryota; kingdom Metazoa; phylum Chordata; class Amphibia; order Caudata; family Salamandridae; genus Lissotriton; species Lissotriton vulgaris. The sequence goes on from NC_141689.1 coordinate 1,034,096,122, forward strand.
TTGTATAGAGCAGACCCTCCGACCTGCGCCAGGATACTTGCATGATTGAATATTTAATGCAGCCAGTTCTAGTGACTTCCCCTCTTGCTGGTCAATGGCCATTACAATACCTATTTTTAGCCTCTTTGATGCGTCGGACGGCCCCCGGCCTTCCGACACAACGGTGGGCGTGGGCGTCAGATGGCCAGGGGCCATCCATTCTGCGCACAAATCAAAATCCGCCGCACCGTGGTGGAATTTGCGCCGTGGCAAAGCGGTTAAAAAGGGCTCGAGGGACGATCCAGCGTGTTACTAACCAATTTTCCTCGTAAACTCGGCTGTAAAAATAATGGGAAAAGTGTTCCTGGATCGGCTAAACTTCTGGTTAGATAAGTATAAGATTATCTCAGACCTCCAATACGGCTTTAGACAGGGCAGAGGGACGCTAAATTGGTGCATTGACCTACATCTGTTGGTGGGGAAATAGCTAAGAAAGAAGGCCTGCGTATATGAATTAATGGATCTAATATCGGCATGAGACCTTGTCAATAGATCCAAGCTATGGTCGATTCTCCTGGAGCTGGGTTTGGAGGTAGACCTAGTGGCTTTTTTACATTTTGCTAATAACAATACCAAGGCTGCGGTGAGATATAACGAGCACGGTTGTGTGTCAGCTTCCTGGGATGTCAAGAGAGGGGTCAGGCAGGGGTGTATTCTGGCTTCTGTGTTGTTCAAGCTGTATATTAACAAGCTGAGATAAATTCTCTCGGCAACTAGTAAAAACATCCCAAGAGCAGGCTCTAAACTTATACCAGCAATTCTGTATGCAGATGATGAAGTGTTGTTTTTCAGGACAGATTTAGGTGTCCAAAAACTTCTTGATACTTTTATAGATTTTATGGACTTGCTTGACCTTCCAACCAATTTTTCTAAATCACATACCATGACAATTGGCACTTAGAAGGCTGTTAGATGTAGTAAGTTTTTCTGCAGGGAGTAGAATTAACTAAAGTTCCAACCTTTCATTATCTAGGTGTGTTGTTTGACGAGAATGGGTCATGGGTTGCGCAGAGAGCACACAAAAAGAAAGTTCTTGCAAGAGCAGTGGAGGCTACTATGGATTTTGTAAAAAAGACTGGGGACAAAGCCCGTTCCTATACTGTTAAAGGTGTACAGTGAAAAATGTATTCCTGTGGCCACCTGTGGTTGCGATGTGTGGGTGTATAACGGTGTGAAAGACTTGCAGGTGGTGGAAAATAAATTTGTTCATAGGCTCCTTGCTGTCCTCTGTAGTAACCCGGCCTTTACGCTGCATGAGGAGCTTAGCATGGGATACATTTCTGATTACACTGCAGTTGCGCCTTTAGTACGGCTTTGGTACGCTAGTTGAGAATTTGGTCGTCCCCAGTCCCCACCTTGAATAAACTTGCTATAGCAAACTGTGTGGCTCTCATGGGGGGCTTGCATATCCTTTGGCTAAGGTATATATCGGAGCAGATGAGTTAGCTATGCTGCTCCGATTTGTACATGAAGTCCAAATATTCACAGCCAACTGACATCAGGAACATTAAGTACTGATTTCTGGCCAGGCGGCAGGAAGACAGGAAGGGTATAGAAACTGCTAAGCCCACAGTGAGAAATGACATCACACTTAGCCCAATCCCACTGGCGCATACCTACCTGTCTCTTGTTAATAGCATTCATCACAGCTTTTTGCTAACCAGATTCAGACTGAATCTTATTCACTAGTTACTAGCTTTTCCAAAAGGCTTTGCTAAGCCCGGGGACTTAAAGACATGTCCATGTGCCAACGTTTCCGATCAGGACACTTAGCACTTTACTCTTTTTTGTGAACTTGATGTCACTCTGCGGAAAAAGTACATTCTTCCACTTTTAAGCTCATGTCATTTTGTTCAAGCAAGGCCAGCATTATTATATCTACAGATGCTTTCCTCGCCCATGGTCTGTTGTGGGTTTTACAAGCTGAACTGTCATTGTATGCATCTCTAATAATATTTTTACTCTTTTTGTAAATATGGTTTTAGGAAAGTTCGTAGGGGCAAATTGTATTTGTTAGGTATTTTATTACTCTTTTAATTAAAAAGAAGATATTCAGCATAATATTATTTTCTGTTTGCCTTCATTACCAGTAGCTGTGCTGTCACAAGGGAGCTTGTGAAGGTCAGCAGGGGTTGCTGGACTCTGGTTTGGTTGATTTATTTGCTGAACGTTACTTGTTTTTTAAATCACCGGGTTGTGCTGAGTAGCTCCCCCCTACATGCTCCCCCTACACGCCCACCCGATGCGGGGCTTCAAAGCCAACTCTACAGTGCGTCCGCGCAGCTCCAGGAAGCAAGATTCAACCTTCAGACACTGTGCTTTCAGAATCTCTAATTTCCATGTAACAAGAGCGTGTATCTAAGGTGCCTGGCTCTATGGTCGCCATCTTGTCATGATAGATTCCCTCTTCTATTAGATTGATTTGATGCTTTTATTAGTGTTTTACATTATTATTTCCTGTCTGTCTTCGTTGTCAGTAGCTGTGCTATCAAAAGGGAGCTTGTGAAAATTGCTGGACCTTGGTTTGTTTTACTTATTTGCCCTCATGTTACTTGTTATTAATATCACTGTGTGGCACTGAGTAGCGCCTCCCTACACGCCCCCACCGACCTGCCCCAAGATGGCGTAAAACTAAGGTTCTGTTATTCAGCAGAAATACATCCTTCTGGTCTAGTAAGTGGTGGCCGCGGGAGCCTGCGGAGCACCTGCCCCGTCACCATCTGAACAACTTAGGGATTTACTTTGATAACAAGCTCTCCTTTGAAGGCAACATAAATTCCATCGCTCCCTTCTCCTTTTTCCTGCTAAAAACTCTTAGGAAAGTCTTTTCTTTCATCCCGTGAGATTTGCAGAAATCCTTGAGGTCTACACTTATCATGTCAAAAATTGATTACTGTAGCGCACTTTTCACCAACATCCAGAAAAGATACTTAAACAAATTGCAGACTCTACAGAACGCGACTGCCTGGCTTCTTCTGGTCATTCCAAAACATCAATGGGTATTGCACATTCTCCCCCAAATACATTGGCTTCCCATTATAAAACGAATTGAATATATGGCTCTCTGTATCGCTTTTAAAGCAATGTATAACTAGGGACCTGATTACCTCAAACAAAAATTTCAATGATACGTCCCCAATAGATAGATCCCTGTGCTCTTCTTCTGCATCAAATTTTGTGATACCTAAACTCAGAAGATCCAACTGGGGAGGCAGGAGCTATATAGCATGCACAGCTAGGTTGTGGCACTGCCTTTTTCTCAAGAAAAAGGCAGGTGTGATATCCTTCTGAAAAGCCCTCAAAACCTGGCTTTTCAATGAGTAGTTTCTTACAGCTAATGTTTCTCTCTGTTTTCTGTTTCATGTCTCCTTTTTTTCCTTCTGGGAGTGAAAATAGTCCCTCCTTTTCACTGCAAAGCAAGGTCTGATGTCAGCAACTGAAGCATAAATTATACAATCCAAACATTGACACTGAAATGTTCCTGGCTGGGATAAAATCCAAGAATAGGGCAGAAAACCATTAATTCAGGAGCAGAGAAGTGAGATAGCATTAAACCCATTCATCATATGCAAGAAGCTGCCCAAAGCCCATTCTGTGTATATGTAATGCATTTGAAACGATGTGTCTCCAACAGGAAGTAGCCGAGACTTAAAAGAGAAGCTGTTGCTACTGGGACAAGATCTTGAAGAGAGGCTTGGAAGGAGACTCTTGAGAAATTATCTTAACAAGGTTCCAATCCATTGATATAGATGCAGCTACCATAGTCCTAACTATGAGCTATATTACAGAATGTTTTCACTGGTGCAAACAACAATGAAAATCCATTTACTCCACTTTTACTACCTGTGTATTATGTAATGGAGGAAACAGAATCTGTCCCCAGTCCTCATTACAGACAGTATGCAACTGGGCAAAATAAGGGAAATGGAATGTGAAAATAATCTATAGCTTATAAATTATGAGATTTAAAAAAGGCAAGCAGATTTTGCTACTTATGTGATACAAAAGGAACAAACTTGTGAAACAATAGTGTGAAATTAGCTTGTGATATATTTACGATGGTGGAAATAAAGTTTTTTCCATTCGCTATTAGACAAGGAACAAAAAATGGTGCAAATTATTTTATTCTGTGTTTTTCCATAAGTGCAATCTTTATGAAGGAGTAGTTTCTGTCCTGTAACTCCAGTTCTGTAGTAGGGGTATCTCTGTTATAGTCGTAATCTAGTGAATAGTCCCGCCCATGTGCGCGGACCCCGGAGCAATCAAAAATAATCTCTTAAGCTGTCAAAACATGCAGACCTGCATAGACACTTAAGAGAGAATTTAAAGACAGATAATGCAGCCTATATCCACAGGCTACACTGTCCAACACTTCAACTAGAAATTTCACCAAAAACCACAACAGCACAGCCTGTCCAGGGTTTTCCACAGAGAAAACATTGCCCTTAACAGCAAAGCCCTCTGGAATGATAGAGAGGAAGGAGTGGACAGACAAGCCCCATAGGCTGCCATTATGTGGCTCAAAACAGGATACTGTGCCTTTAAGAGAACTTTCCAGAAGCCTCACAGTATCCTAGAATGCAGTGCAGGTCCCTTTCACCTTCAGTTCTTTTTGAAGGCGTAACACGCCAGACCTGTAGCATTTCTTACATGAATATCTCTCTCCACCGGGGAGGAGGGTGGGCGCTTATGACTATAACAGAGATACCCCTACTACAGAACTGGAGTTACAGGAGAGAAACTACTCCTTCTGTAGTAGGGGATCTCTGTGTATAGTCATAATCTAGTGAATAGAATGGCAAGCCCATCCCCACACCAAAGCGGCGGTGGAGAACCGAGAAATAACACCACTACTGTGCGAACCGATTTCGCAGCGAAGCCTGCCCAACCTAAGCATCTGCCCTGGCATCAGTGTCCAGACAGTAATGCTTAGCAAAGGTATGGACCGACTTCCAAGTGGCGGCCTTGCAGATTTCTGCAATCGAAACATTAAGTAGCAAAGCAGTCGTGGCAGCTTTGCCCCTGGTGGAATGAGCCTTAGGTTTACCTCCTAAGGTCGTATTAGCCTTTTGGTAACACAATTGTATACAGGACACAATCCACCTAGAGATGGACTGTTTTGAGGTAGCAAGACTGGTCCTGACTGATCCATAATTGACAAACAATTGATCTGAACCACGAATATCTCTGGTTTTATCCAGATAAAATTCCAACACCCTCCTAACATCCAGGGAATGTAGGGACCTTTCCGCTGGAGATGCAGGATTCTGAACAAACGTAGGCAAAGTTATTGTCTGGTTGACATGAAAATCAGAAATAACCTTTGGAAGAAATTTAGGGTGAGTATGCGTAACAACCTTAGCAGCATGAAATACAGTATAAGGTTCTTGGCAACACAACGCCTGAATATCACTCCCCCTGCGGGCCGATGTGATGGCCACGAGGAACGCCGCCTTCCAGGACAGGTGCTGCAACAAAGCCTTATGAATAGGTTCAAAAGTCTCCTTCATCAATCTGGACAGCACCACATTCAATTCCCATGAAGGCGAAGGAAGCCAGACAGGAGGGAATGCTTTCTTCCAGCCTTCCAAAAAGTCTTTCATCACAGGGATCTGGAAGAAGGAAGTCTGAAGGGCATTTCCTGTAGGCAGTCAGCGCAGCAAGATGAACCGTAATGGATCGGACATTAAGGCCCGACTGCGCCAGGTGTAGAAGATACGGAAGGATGACATCTTCCTTACACGTCCTCAGGTCATGGTCCTTGGACTTGCACCAGATGCAAAAACCTTTTCCACTTGTAAGCATAAGAAGTCCTAGTGGAAGGATGCTTAGCCTCCTTCAGTATGTCCATACAAACTTCTGGTAGATGCAAATGGCCATATTACACTATCTCATGAGCCATGCAGCCAAACTCAAAGACGAGAGGTTGGGGTGCAACATCTGGCCCCTGAACTTTGTGAGAAGGTCCGGCCTCCAAGGCCGCCGTATGTGAGGACGGAGAGACCGGTGAAGCAGGTCCGTGAACCACCACTGTCTGGGCCATTCCGGGGCAATAAGGATCATCCGCGCCCTGGACTGGGACCGCTTGATGAACACCGCCGGAATCAAGGGAAAGGGTGGAAAAGCGTACAGAAAGCTGTTCGACCAGTTAATCCAGAACGCATTCCCCAGCTTCCCCGCAGGCAGTACCTGGAGGCGAAGTCTCTGCATTTGCCGAAGACTACTCCTAGTACTTCGTCGTTTATGACCCATTCGTGGTTTTCCTGAATCAGTCTGCTCAGCACGTCTGCCTGAACATTCTGCACACCTGAGAGATGGGTAGCCGTTAGAGTCAGTCCTCTGGATAAAAACCAGCGCCAGATCGCCCGCGCCTCCTGCGACAGAGTGCGCGATCTCGAACCCCCCTGCTGGTTGAGGTAATACATTGTGGTGGTATTGTCCGTCTGTACAAGCAGAGAGTTGGTCCGGAAGGACGGAAGAAACGCCTTCAGTGCCAAGTGAACAGCTCTGAGTTCCCGGAAAATTATGTGATACGTGGACTCCATCGGGGACCACGTTCCTTGTATCTGCAAGTCTCCAGAAAGCGCCCCCCCCCAGCCGTGGAGAGACGCATCCGTCACGACAGTCTGTGTGGAAATGTCCTTGTGAAAGGGAACCCCTCTTAGGAGATTCTCCGCTGAACACTACCACTTCAGAGACTGAAGAGCACGCAGAGACAGTCGTATCTTGTCGCCCAAAGATCCTTTCTTCTAATCCCACTGATCCTCCAAGCACTCCTGCAAAGGTCTCATGAGCAGCCGTGCGTGTGGCGTGAGGAATATACAAGAGGTCATCGACCCCAGTAGAGAAGATACCGTCTTCACTGTTGTAGATGGGGCGGACACAAGAGCCTGAGCCTTCCTAAGGAGAGATAATCGTCTCTCCTCCGAAAGAGACACGCTTGCTGACAGCGTATTGACGGAGGCTCCCAAGTACTGTATGCACTGGACCGGAATCGGGACAGACTTGGACATGTTGATGTGCAACCCCAGCTCGTTTAAGAGAACGCACGTCCTCTGGAAGTGTGCCTGAGCTTCCGAGGAGGATGCCTTGATCAACCAGTCGTCCAGGTACGGTTAGAGAAACCACCTCGTTTTTCCTCAGGCGTGCAGCTACCACTGCCATGCACTTCGAGAATGGTGTGGGCGCAGACTTCAGCCCGACTGGCAGTACTGTGTACTGATAATGATGGGCGCCGACTTGGAATCGCAGGAACTTCCTGTGTTTGTGTGCAATGAGCACATGGGAGTATGCATCCTGTAGATCTATGGCACCGAGCCAATCTCCCTGTTGCAGCTGAGTATAAACCTGATGCAACGACAGCATGCGAAATTCCTCTTCTGCGAATCCACTTGTTTGCTTGTCGCAAATCCAGAATGGGCCTGAACTCGTTCTTGTCCTTCTTGCGAACCAGAAATAACCGGGAGTACAGACCTCTTCCCCTTTGAGACAGAGGTACGTCCTCTATCGCCCTTTTCCTAAACAGGATATCGGCCTCTCCTTAGAGCTCGCGCAGCTGAAACCGCGAGCCGACCGGAGGAATCGCTGGAGGAGGCCCGATGAACCGAAGACTGACTTAGACCCAGCCGGCCTGTGTTCACCGAGGAGCAACAAGCTCTCCCGCGTATGCGCACAATATACTTGTAAGGCATTAAACGGCGGCCCAGGACCACCGGCACATCCTGGGAGGAAAAACGCTGCTAGAAAGGGCAGAAGGCCTCAAGCCGTTCTCCATGCCCCAAACCTACAGCCGTCCAAAAGTATCTGATTCAGACTTCATGCGAGCCACTCACTACTCTGATGGCAGCCCAAGGGTTGCCCAAAGAACGGGAGAGTAGAAGCACACTGCTGAGCCGCAGGCTGCGGAGACGTCAGGCGAATAAAAGTATGGCAACGTAGGACAAACCCACAATACCTGGGGGTCGGCAGGAGAGAAAAACTCCGCTCCGACAGCGATGCCTAGATCCGAAACTATCAGGCCCATTAGGCCACCTCTTGTAAGGCTTTCCTCCTGTCTCTCGGCAGAGGAATCACAAATCGGTGAAGAAAACACCCCCACAGAGGGATCTCACAACAACGGTCCAACAACAGCGGGCCACAGCACGAGGTCTACATGCCGCCACCCCTGCGACCAAGTCAGGAGCACGGTCGGAGCCAGAACCTCCTGTCAGGTGGTAGTGGACGAAAGTTAAGTCCCGCCAACCAGTAAAGAGTCGGAGAGAGCATTCCCGTACTCATGGAAGACGCATCCCTGGCATCAAGGCAGGGAGGTTCGCAGACTGAGGCGCCAAAGGCCCCTGGGGTGGTGGGCGGGAGAGGGAACCGAGAGGATTCTGAAACATCCCCGGTGGTCTCACCAGTAGTGGTTGAGCAGGAGGCGACCTAGCAGACGTGCAGGTATGCAAGTACTCAAAACTAAGCAAAAGGACCAACGTCCCTCGCTTACACGTGGTGAGTAACCACAAACTCCCCATCAGAAGGGTTCCTCGACGCTGATCAACTGCTCTGCGTCGTGAGTGGAAGGTGCCGGGAACACAAAGTCCCCTCCTACGAAGAGAGGCTCACCAAGGAGCGAGGCCTGGAACAAGACCCAGGCGTCAAGAGTCGGCAGTATTGCGGCTGTAACCCCTGACGTCTACCTCACTACGACGTCACCATCACTAAGACAGTGACTGTCTCTACGACAACCAACACTCAGACGTCAAAATGTCACTACGGTGTCAAACACGGAGACGCCAAGCCATCCCTAACGGTGACGTCCGGACCCAACGGAAGAGAGCAGAGCCCAAGCGACCAATGCCCCAAAAGGAGCATCACTGCTCCATGACGTCGAGCCTCACTGTCCCATGACGTCGAGCATCACTGGCCCATGACGTCGAGCATCCCTGCCCCATGACGTAGAGCATCACTGCTCCATGACGTCGGGCATCACTGCTCCATGACGTCGAGCATCACTGCTCCATGACGTCGAGGCACCCCATGACGTCGAGGCACCCCATGACGTCGATGTCGAGGCACTCCATGACGTCGACGTCGAGGCACTCCATGACGTCGACGTCGAGGCACTCCATGACGTCGAGGCACTCCATGACGTCGAGACACTCCATGAGGTCGACGTCGAGGCACTCCATGACGTCGACGTTGAAGCACTCCATGACGTCGAAGCACTCCATGACGTCGAGGCACCCCATGACGTCGAGGCACCCCATGACGTCGAGGCACCCCATGACGTCGAGGCACTCCATGACGTCGAGGCACTCCATGACGTCGAGGCACTCCAGGACGTCGAGGCACTCCATGACGTCGAGGCACTCCATGACGTCGACCGGAACCGCGTCATAGCTCAGACGTGCCCTTACCGGGGATAACCCCAGAGATCACAGCATGGGACTCGGTAGAGGACCTACCCTCTCCTCACCCAGAGGCTGAAGATGCCTTCAAACTCCTCTGTTTGAAACCTGGAAGCCGAAGCCCCCTAGAAAAGAAGGTACAGAGAAGACAGGTGTCAAAAGACACAGGCAAGCACAGAATACAAACCCTGTGAGCTTCAGCTTTGGCCTTCAGTTCAGCTGCAGACAAAGCACTTGTCAGACTAGAAATAGTCGAAAGATAAGAAAACTGCAGAAATTCTGCCAAAAAAACACAGCAGAATGCAGATAAAGGCCAAAGACGTCGAGTGAAGCTACAAAAATCCAAAAATATCACAAAAATTGTATAGAAAAAACTCAAAAAAAGAAGAGCTAATGCTCCAGGGTCCTGCTAGCAGGAGCTGGAAAAAAGAACTGAAGGTGAAAGGGACCTGCACTGCATTCTGGGATACTGTGAGGCTTCTGGAAAGTTCTCTTAAAGGCACAGTATCCTGTTTTGAGCCACATAATGGCAGCCTATGGGGCTTGTCTGTCCACTCCTTCCTCTCTATCATTCCAGAGGGTTTTGCTGTTAAGGGAAAGGTTTTCTCTGTGGAAAACCCTGGACAGGCTGTGCTGTTGTGGTTTTTGGTGGAATTTCTAGTTGAAGTATTGGACAGTGTAGCCTGTGGATATAGGCTGCATTATCTGTCTTTAAATTCTCTCTTAAGTGTCTATGCAGGTCTGCATGTTTTGACAGCTTAAGAGATTATTTTTTATTGCTCCGGGGTCCGCGCACATGGGCGGGACTATTCACTAGATTATGACTATACACAGAGATCCCCTACTACAGAAGTATGATAACGAGGGCTTCTCACCTCACGTGGCCCATAAATTGCTTGATGCTCCAGTAAATACTGCAGTATATGTAATTTACTTGGTACACCCCATTCTGATGTATGCTCATCGGAATGAGAGATAACCTAGGACATGCTATCTCACAGTCTCACATGGGAACTGGAGATGTGGGCTATTACCTTCACGATTAGCATGAGGTTTTCCATGGCAAAATTGTGTGACTGAAAATCCTTTATGTTTGCAGTCTGCACACAGATACTAATCCTGATAAATGTGCAAACAGGAGTTTGGGGTCAAACCTAGATTAGTGCCCGAATTAGAAATAAGGCCTACCAGTTTATTTTGCTCCTTTCACAAATCATAAGGTACCCATCTTCCATAAGGCAATAAAAATCCGTCTGTCAAACAAGAAAAGAGTGTCCTATGGTAATAATAAGACCACAAAAAGGGAGCAACGGAAACTGGCCTCACTTAGGTGAGTTAGGAAAGCCCTCACTCACCACCTGGTGGTGACATGCTTCATCATTGGGCCCCACTAAAGAGGCCGAGTGCCTCTTTAATGTGCTTCAACGCCAGGTGTACTGCGGAGCAGGTTTTGTGAGTTCAGGCGTGCAGTGAAAATAAATTATATAGTGATGAAGGAATTAAAAATGTCTTCAGTGTGTCCCAAAAATGTTTTTATTGTTTGACCACTAGGACATATTTAAAAGTAAGTGTAGGAAAGTAGTCCACAATTAATTGTGTGGTTATTTAAAAATTAATTATTTGTCAGTCAACATGTTCTGTTTCTGCCTTCAAAACGGTGTAAATTACCAGGCATTCGTCAGGACTAGAGAAGTGTACTGAACCCTGGCGGTATGAGCACGCTAAGGCCCACCCTGACCTAGGGACGTGAATAGTGAAAAAAGTGCAAAGAGGAAGAGGATTCTCTTCCCGGTTACTCCTGGTTTAGGAGGCTTACAAAATTAGGTTTCTGCACTTATACGGTGTGTCCAAGGTACACCATGGGTCACGGGAGGGGCGTGGTAGCGTAATTGGCACACCGACATCGACGCCAGGCACCCTCTGTATACCTCAGGCGCCCTCAAACCGGACCCCGACGATTTCCTAGAGGGCTTTCCTAACTGACCTAAGTGAGGCCAGTTTCCGTTGCTCCCTTTTTGTGGTCTTATTATTACCATAGGACACTCTTTTCTTGTTTGACAGACTTAACCGGGGAATAAGAGTGTTCCATAACTCTCCCTATCTCTCTTTTTGTTGGTATATAATATAAATCCGGCATCATGAAATTAGGTGCTTTTAAAAGATCTGGCACACCGTAGAATGTTTTCAGGCAACTGAAGCGTGGATTAAAGAAATCTGGATCAGACAATGACCACAGCACCCAAGAACACTGAGGAAGACAATTTCCAGAGCCAAGAATTCATGTTACCCACCTCATGTGCATGTTAAGTTCTACACTTTCTTGAACTGCAATCAGTCAGGCTTCCGTTAGTGACCAGCAAAGAAACAACCATTCTGGCATTTGTGAATACCTCTGAGAGCCTTTGGTTAAAGTCCACCTGACACCCTAAGGCATTCTGAATCACTTGGAGGCTTTAGACACTCTCAATCATTAACCCCCAGATGCATCAAGAGCTCATTTTGCTATTCCTTAATAGCGAAAAATAACGATTCGGAATTAAGGAATAGCAAAATGCAATGCATGAAAAAATCAGTAACAAAATAGCGATTTCTTAAAATTCCTTAATTGCGACTCGCAAATTGTGAGTCGCAATTAAGGAATACCTCCCCATTCATTCCTAAGGGCCTAGAGGCCCATAGGAATGAATGGGAAGAAATTCAGAATTTGCGAATCGCAATTAGCGAATCGCAAATTGAGAATGCGATTTCAAGGGTACAGGGGTGTCCAAAGGACACCCTGTTGCATCCCTGAAATTGATCTGTGCACTTATGTTGCGCACACACATGCCCCTAGGGCATGTGTGTGCGCACCATGAAACTTTGAAAAATACACTTTCGTGCATTTTTCAAAGTTTTTGCAAATTACCATGAAGTTGAACTTCATGGTAATTTGCGAGCCCTATTAGCGAAATCGCTATTTTTTAAACTTTAATGCATTGCATTTAAGGAATCTCAATTTCAGATTCCTTAAATGCAAGTAATCGCAATTTTGTGATTTCTTAATTTGCAATTTTTGCATTTGGGATGATGCATCCCAAATGCAAAAACACCGGTCGCAAAGGGGCAGATTCTGAGAATCTGCCCCTTTGCGAGCGGATTTTACCTTGATGCATCTATGCCTAAGTTCTCCTAAAGCAAACTGCAGGCCTTAGCAAATTAGTAAAGGTCGAGCCCATCTGGTCTTGTACCGAAACATGCCTTAGGCCATTTCTCGTGGCTCAGAAGTGTTACATTTCCTAAACACTGAGGGGCATTTTTATGACAGGAGTTGCGTTGCTCTTGCACCAAGCAACGTTGTGCAAGCGCGAAGCAAGTCCAAAATTAGATTTATGAGAGAAATGCAAGGCTACTGTGGTTGTCCTGAGTTGTTCCATAAATCTGGAGCAAAGCTACTCTGCCCTAGGAAGGCGTTCCATGAGAGTTGTATGGATGTTCCAACGCAACTCCCGTGGATTTTGGCATATTCCCAGAATTGGTAAACTTGAGAACGTGCTAAAAAGTTACGCCTTCCCAGGAGATGCGTAACAAGACAAAAATCTTTATTTCTCCCCAGTACATCCTATTTCTATGTGTGCTGCATTGTGCAGCTCACATAGAGAAATATACCTCTCAGGTTTGTTTTTGTGCAGGAAGGTGCACCATCCTGAACAAAAACAATCCTGAATGCAATGGAGGCACCCTTGCACCATGGTGCAAAGGTGCCTGCATTGGCGATAGGCTGCCAAAAGGGCGCCAGCGCAGGGAAAAAGGTAGGAATGCCCTGTAATTACTTAAATATGGCACTTTCCTCCATTTTCTTTTCGCTATCAGGCAGTGCAGCACAGCAAGGTGACTTGCAGCGCTGCATGACAATTTTGTAAATTTACCCCTAGATACGGAAGAGAATACAGTGTTGCAAATTCCTCCCACAGTACTATCCCTGTCCAGCAATGGAATTTCCTCCACCATATTATCCTTGTAGATGTAAATGTTGTGCTTACTTCAGAAACCAGAGAATTTTCCATTGAGGTCCAACTCTGAATCAGACTCTAAGATAGCTTATGTCAACAGAGGTGTCTTCAAAGCCACTCAAATCCAAGGGATTTGGAGTATGTGTTATTTTGCTATAAAAAATGTATTCAGGCAAATAAATGTTTAAAACCTTTGTTATCAAAAGTGAATGTGTGATCTGTCACAGAAGAACCTTATTTCAATGTTAAGATTTTTATGGAGTTGTAATTTTTAATGTTTAAACTGCCATTTGATTAAATTAAACATCTAATACGTAGTTTGTGGCTAAAACAAAAACCAAACAAAAAATCCAAAATGTTAAACTGCTTAAGATAAATTACTAGTTTTATTTAAAATATTAAGTTACACCTGACAAAACAACAGGCAACTTGGAGGCACACTTTTCTAACCTTAACAAGTGAAATTACAAAATAAATTGAAGCAAAACGTAATTGAATTATTATTTTTGTAAATTCATCACGGAGGAAAAACGGTGCAGAGGTGTGGCTATCATTAGTGCAGGAGGTGCAGTGCTGCCAGGGCCCAGGAGTTTGAGATGGGACTGTACCCCAATCAATGATATCTTTTACCACTCAACAGAAGGTGAGAGGAGCGTTTTTCTTTGTTTACATTAGGTACTGTGGCCCTTGCTGTGTCATTGACTCTGTGCACTGCAATTCTTGCTCTTGTCAGGGTTTACCACAGACAGAGTGCCCTCGCCACTCTACACTTAACCTTTTAAGTGTGGTTGTCAGCCAATGGCCTTGCGGGGAACTCCCATTAGCCCTATTTCTGTCACGGGCACTAGTACCAGCCACTAAATTGGGGTGGCATTTTTATCAGGAAAGGTTGGGAAACACCAGGTGGTACGAATTGTGCGGATTCATGCCAACCAACTGAGTTTCTTTTTCCAGTAACCAGGACCATTGCCGTATATGTTCTTATGGGTTAGGCGGAGAATCTTGAAACGGGTCCGCATCCTGACAGAAAGCCAGTGAAGAAGTCTTAAGTTGGGTGCCGAAAGGGATCCCGAAGGCAGATTCAGCACCAACCTGGCAGCAGTAATCTGCAAGACTTGGAGCCTGGTAAGAAGATCTTCATTTATTGAAGACAGCAAAGCATTTCCGTAATCCATACGGTTGATGATCAAACCTTGGACTAATGGCTTCCTGGCTTCCATTGGGAGCCATTTAAAAACTTTGCGTAAATTTCGCATAATGCCAAAACAGGAACCAATTAGGTAGTTGACCTGGTCTTTCATAGACAGTTGGTTGTCTATTTGGATGCCTAAGTTCCAAACTGATTGTCTTGGCACTGGGCAAGGGCCAAGGGTTTGAGTCCACCAATCACTTGACCAGTGTTCATGTGCTTTGCCAAAAAGAACTATTTCAGTTTTTCCTCCATTTAGTTGTAGGTGATTTAGGTTCCTCCACCTGTCGATATGGGTCATAAAAATTTTAAAAAGTGATTTTGTGTCTGTTGGATCTGGGCCAAGAGTGATCTGGACCTGCATCTCTCCTGTCCTTAACCACCTGAGAGAGGGCAGCCCGGGCCTCCTCCGGGACTTGTGGCCGCACATGAGCAACCGTCTCCCAAAGGGAGTGGGAAAGACAGCCCAAAAAGCATGCAGTATTCATTGACCACAATGCCAGGATGGAGGAAGAAAACATCTTCTTCCAAAGTGAGTCCAGCCTCTTGGATTCCCTATCTGGAGGGGAGGTAAGGGAATGCACCCTGGGAGGTAGCAGCCTGCACCACCAAGCTCTCAGGGGTTGGGTGCTGGGTCACCCGGAGCCGGGCAATGGTGGCGTGCAATTGTCCTATTAACAGGAGCCCCTGTGCTAGGCTTTAACAGTGTGCCTAGAAGGACATCAGTAGGTGCCTCATTAAAGGGCAAAAGGAGTTTGAAGGTCCAAGCCCCAGGTTGAAGCGCTTCGGTTAGCCTGAGGACCCAGCTGCCTTCTTAACCACCATGGCACAAGATGCCCCCTTCTCCATAGCCACAGTTGGCGGACAGAGCATGCCAGTATCTAGAGAAGTGTCCAGTCCACGGGTCTCCCCAGGTTACCCATACCAGTCCATCTGCACTGCAGAAACATCCTGGTATTCAAAAGGGTCAATAGACCCCTTCCATGCCTCTCCTGAGTCTAAAACATCCTCAAAATGATCAGGTGACAACATGGAACCCCTAGGTTCTGTCAGAATCAGCGTCGAGTGACGCTGTTCCAACTCCTTGTCATTGGGGATAAGGATGGTGCCGGCACCAGCAGCACTGACTTTGGGTCCGATGCTGGGAAAGGGCGTGTTGGCACGACCAGCTTTGTCCCTGATCTGGGATCGAATTCCTGAGGGCCCACCGGCACCGTGGCCGGAGCCAATGGTGTTGGGTCCGATAGGGCCCATTCAGGCCCGAGAGCACACCAGAGGGGTCGGGCCACTCAAATATGCGGTGCACGGCCTCTTAAAAATCTTTTAATTAAGCGCGTCACTCCCCCACCCGGAAAGGGAGGGAGGTGAAGAGTCGACCTTGGCTCCGGCTCCACAGAACTGTGCCTAGAGCATCGGTGCTCCTTACCTTGGTCGTTGAGGGACGACAGTCGAGGCAAAGATGAAGTCCGCTTGGATTTCTTTTTTTGTGCCTGTTCCCAGAGTATCCCGATGACCTAGAGTGGGACGAAGAGGACTTGGAGCTCCGGGGGCGCAACTTCCTCTTTTTTGATCAGGATTGGGACCTCCGCGCAGTTTCGCTGGTTGGTGAAGACTGCAAGGGACTTTATAGCCTTCTACCGCAAGGCCTTCGTAGCCATAGCCCGACAGACTTCGAATCGTGGTCGCGCTCGAGACACTAGACAAAGACGAGGCGGTGATCGGTAACTGATATCATACGGTGGCAAGCACCGTACAGTTTAAATCCTGTCTTCCTCGAAGACATCCTCGCACACAATGTAGAAAAAATTCTGAAGTCGACAAAAAGTTGAAAAAGATCTGTCAAAAAGCTTCATAGGGTGGATCTTCCCGGATCAGTGCTTAACTGGCATGGAAAGAAAAGAACTGACGTCCGCGTGCCTGGGTGACCCCTATATAAGTGACCGTGACCTCCTAACCCGCGCCGCTGATGACATCACGTGGAGCCAAATGGAGCCACCCGACGGTGCGGCCATGGGGTATTGCTCGAGCAAAAGCTTCCAGATCCAGCCTGACGCCTGTGAAATTCAATGGTAATGAATCTGCAGCTAGACGTCTCTAACAGATATCCATAAATTGGGGGCCAATGTGTGGTGTGGGGAAAAGGAGCAGTATCAAGATGGGTAGAATTATAAATAGAGCAGTCAACGTATGTGTTCATTTAAAAAAAAAACCTTTGCTGCAACAAACCTGGAAACAAGGAGAAATGCAACAGTAAATCTGTTCCCGCTTACTTAATTGGCCATTTAAAAAAATCCTACAGGGTAAGGCACCTGAAGCAGAGATCTCTGTGCACCCGGTAATTTGCTGAGGAAAATAATAATGGCAGGATCGGTGTTTTGTCTCGCCACAGTTTTGACATCATGTAACATGCAAGAATTATATATTTTAAAGATAGGTAAGTTGGTTACTGCTTGTCACACAGCTCCTTTTGTTATGTGAAGTTAATAAGCTGCAAACCTTCTAATATAGAACAGTAAGCTATGAGCCTGTATCAACAAGCAGCATGCAAACTGCAAGGCATGGGTTTAGAATCTTATTATTTTTTCTTATCTCAATCTATTGTTATTCTGAGGTTGCTAAAAAAGTTTCCTTGGGATAATAAAGTCTTGATAGTACAGACAACCCTAAACACTGTTACATTTCAAATCCGACTACACGCCCTTAACGCATATTACCTACCACTAAGGACGATAAGTGACTTCTGCACCTTCTAACCCTCCCTGTCATATGTAACATTTCCTGTACAACGATATACAGGGGCACACATATATTTATTACCTACTGGCAGTTGCCAGTAGGTAGTTATAGTTAGGACCTAGTTTCCATAGAAAGAGCGTTTTTTGTTTTACTAATAACTTCGGTGCGGTTTGACAAATTTTCACAAACTTTTCAAGACTAGTTATCCAGTCACTTGAGCTGCTGTCTGGAAATTTTCAGGGTGATCCATCTAGCGGGGGCTGAGAAAAAGGGGAGTTCACATGACACATTTTCCCCATTCAATTTCCTATAGGGATTTTAGACACAACTAGAGCCTGAATCGTTGAACGGAATCACACCAACTTTGGCAGAAACCTAGACCTTAGTCCAGAAAGATTGCTTTTTTTTATTTGGTGTAAATCTGTTCAGTTGTTTTGGAGTTAGTAAAGTAAAAAGATTTATGTGCATCTAAAGACACGGATCCACCACGGCAGATCCGCGGAGTCACGCACCAACATCAATGCCTTGATTGACTTGCCGCAACCTGAAAAGAAAGTTGCGACTGCCATTTTGTGCATCTAGACGCAGTTCCCATGGGAAAAATAACATTTAAAAGTGATCGAAGGGGTCTCAGTAAAAGTACCCCGAACCCATGGGACTGATGGAGGGGTCTTTGAGGGACCGCTCATGAGCAAGAAATTGTCTAAAAACATTTTTTTTAGCGCACAACAGTTTGTGGATCCACCGCGGTGCTATGTGCGACCCTCTGTGTGCTCTGCAGCGGATCTGCGGATCCAGACCCCAAATAAAAAACCACATACACCCACTCATAGACCCACACTGTCACTCGCACAGTCACCCACACAACCCCTCATACACCCACTCACACACCCACACAGACACTCCCAGACCCACTTACACAACCACACCGCCACTCACACACACAGTCACTCACTCACCCACACACAGGTGATACACTTATAGAAATTGCAATAGCATATGTTTTGTACTAAATTAGTTGTTTGTGAGTGTGATGTAAAGCACTGATTTACCTTACACTATGATGAGCAGTGCTATAATAGAATTACATTAAAAAAATGTGTAGTATTTAAATCAATATGTGTGTAATTACTCACACAGACCGATACATCTGACATTCTTCCAGTGAATGCACGTATCTTGCATACAGGGGTTGAACAAAATCAAAAACCTGTCTCCAACTCATATTTTTTTAAAGTTCGTGTGATGTGATAAATGTGTGTTTTTGTTTCCCTCCATTGCAGTGACGACTTTAAATAAGGCCTTTGTTTTGGTCTCCCTCACCTCCGGCGGGTTGTTGCTCTAAAAGCAGCCGGATACGGATGGATTCCCCTTTTCCTTCACTTGCCCTTAAATTAAAGGCATTTTGAAAAATGCAGAACACAGCAGATCATTTACAACAAGTTACTCTCTCCCAATCGTTTCCCCGTGGCTTGGTGTCATCACTATTACTATTGCTTTCTTACCTCGGGGTTCCTGTAGCCCTTGTTCTCGATAAATTCCTTAAAAGCCGCTGTTCCGTGGAGTTCCATTAGTTCCGCATCCTGAAAATAGGTTTAACAAGTTCAAGTTTAAATACTTTATTCGACAGCATTGTCATAAAAGCATATTTCCCTAAACTAAACAGAATAAATACTACGCTAGAATTTTAAGAACAAGATAAAATACATATTAAATACCATCAATTTATACAGTGCTGGCGAATATTTCAATTTATAAAATTCATACATTGTAAAATCCGAGTCACAGCACGAGGCCTTGGCGAATTAAAGTGTCATTGTAATTACATTTCCCATAATTAATTACAGTTTTAAAGTGCGCGTGCGTATTATCCAGGCCCACCCCAAGTATTTGGCTACAGCGATTGCAAGATTGGGGGCACAGTTTGATCTTAATATCCTTAGTGCCTCTAGATATTTCCTTGTCCCCAAATTCCTACAAACCGGTTTTAGCCATCTACTTCTTGGGGCAGCATATAATGGGCAGGCAAACAGAAAATGTGGGATGTCCTCTACATGTACTTTACAATAAGAGCAAGTATTTACATTGCCAGGGGACCATTTGGCAGTGTAGGCATTAAGGCAGTGGTTCCCAAAATTTTTTGACCCGTGGCTCCCTTGACCTAATTGGCAGTTGGCCGTGGCTCCCCACAATTTTTTTTACCGGTGGGCCGGTGGGAGGGAGGGGGGATCACCGGGGCGCGGCACACACTTTGGGAACCACTGGTCTATATCATCCCATATATACAAAGGCAACTGCTCTAATGATGTACTGAAGGATACGTCCTGGCAATCAACTGGCATGCCACTATGTTTATCATGTTTTGAGGTAATGTTCTAATTGAAGCTTTTTTTAATGGGCAGGTCCTGTCTGATGCTGGCTACCTGCAATTCTTTGCTTTAGTAGGGAGATTTCTGGCACTTCTCAGCACCTTTGCAACAATAGCATTTCATGAGTTCCATGCACTGGTACATATCAGAAATGTCAGGAAATCATTTCTGCACATTTTGTACAAGAATAAGTGACTATTTGATTTTATGTTTTAGCACTTCCGTCCTTCTGTGACTCGTTTCACTTTCCAAAATAAGTTAGCTTTCGGAACTTTAAATACATCTGCACATCATGCCTGAGCTTCTCTGATATTAAAATATAGACCAGTGTTCCCTCTAATTATTTTTGTCTCTGTGTGGCAGTGACCTGTTTGTGTGCACACATTTCTTGTTTGTATGCGCAACTGAGTGATATTAGCAAAATTGTCTAACAAGGATTGACAATGTCTGCACCCTGCACTTATACAAGTATACCCCTCATCCTGCACACACAATACAGCTAAAAACGTACACTCAGGCACATACTCACCCTGCACTCAGTCAGCACACTCCTCATCCTAGACTTCTGAAGACTCATCGCTTACCCTGCACTCACACAGACACATTGCTCCCCCTACATTCAGTGAATAGGGAGGTGAGCAACCCAATATACCCTTGCGGGCTCGGGCAAAGTTTGTTATAATAGGAAATGGCCAGCAAGGGGTTTTGTTTGTTCAATAGTTTTTCAGCACTGTTAGGACCTGTTTCGGAACAATCAAAGTACCTAAACCTGAGATTAATCAGTGGCTGTTCTATTTAATCCAAAAGAAAGAGTTCCTAAGCAAAGGAACAAGAGATGCTACCACACTAACATCATATGTACAATAAATGATTAATAAAAATACAAGAAACCAGGATTTTTTGTTGTCTGAAAATTATTATTTAAGTTCAAGGCAAAAAAATATATTTCTGTACAAAAGGGGTGAGCATTCACATGGGGTAGGGTACATACATAGATATAACTTGGATATTCAGGGTATTGGTTATTTTTCCTTTGACATATCCAAATATTGAGTCCAGACTGCTTAAGCACAGTAATTAATTGATTTCAACTAAAAGTCAGAAGAAAATCAAAAGATGACATGAAACAGAATGTGCATTCTGTTTCATGTCAAAGGAAAAATAACCAATACCTTGAATATCCAAGTTATATCTATGTATGTACCCTACCCCATGTGAATGCTCACCCCTTTTGTACAGAAATATATTTTTTTGCCTTGAACTTAAATAATAATTTTCAGACAACAAAAAATCCTGGTTTCTTGTATTTTTATTAATCATTTATTGTACATATGATGTTAGTGTGGTAACATCTCTTGTTCCTTTGCTTAGGAACTCTTTCTTTTGGATTAAATAGAACAGCCACTGATTAATCTCAGGTTTAGGTACTTTGATTGTTCCGAAACAGGTCCCCCTACATTCAGGCACTTTGCTTACCCAATAATCAGATACACTTATAAACGCACATAAATTCTGCATTCAAGCACATTATTCACTGTACACACACTGACCTACTGCTTATTTCACGCTTACACAGACACGAGTCACAATACATTCACACAGACAAACCACTCAGTCTACACTCTGCAAGCAATCTTTTCACCTTGATCTCCCTATGCATATCACTCACTCTGCCCTCACATTACTCACTGCACTCATTTAGGCAAACAACTCATTGTATAGTCATAAAGCCACACCCAAACACTGCACTCACAATACACACTATTCAACCTGCACTCAAAACATACTTTGCTCACCCTGCACAGAATGAACACTTCCTCATTCTCACACAGGCACACTGCTGACCCTACATTCACACAATTCACCTTGCACTTATCCAATCACTTCACTATGCACTTCTGATGACTCTCACTCCTTCCAGCGTGTACTATGCCCATTACTAACCCTGCTCTCACTGTAAATTCACAAAGTTGCATCCCTCCCCCTACACTGAAACTGGTACACTGCTCATCTTCCCCTCAAAATGCACACTGCTCAGTTGTATAATATAGCTTAAAAATATAAGTAGGGAAATGTGTTTCCTAGAGGTGGAGAACAGCATGTATGAGAGGCAGATTATTTTATGGCAGTAATTTTCAACCGGCCTCATTTTCCAGCTTGGTATTTCTCTACATCCCTAATTAAATGTTGAACATGACACTATTTTCTTGCAACGGTCGAGGCTTTTTTTAGCAGCAACATCTTTTAAATACAAGCATCAAGTAAAAGCTTATGCTTTTATTATAAAAATGGTAGTACCCACACAAAAATGCTTGCAACGTGTTTTAATCTTGTCTGCTATTGCCGTCTCAAAAACAGTTTGTCACTTGATTTTCTTCAGAGAATGGCGATGGTGGGGCAGGGGAGTCGCACCTTCAGGAGAAAAACGTCACACTTACTAATTAGCAGGCCATCGAGAGCGCTTCTCCTGTCAGCAGGAGATTCCTTTGTTTTGTGCGCTCCTTAAGGCCCCCCTGCGCGGTGATTATTACACTGTGGCGGCTGCCCAGGTTAGAGGGAACATAGACTATGGCCTAATCAAGACACTCGGGGTGCACCGTCCACACTTCACAGGGGAAGGGATGTAACATTTCTTAGGCTGCAGTTTCCACATCCTGCGCGGCGGCGCCCCTGGCTTCTCATCACGGCGCACCGGGGCGCCGCGGCGCACACTTTGGGAACCACTGCATTAAGGGGTAGAGAGCCAATTCTAAACTGGAAATACAGCTTCCTATCTAGGTGTTTAGAAATCAAATCCCAGTACTGTTCGCATTTAGGGGTAATTTTAGAATCCAAGAACTGGGATGTCAACATGGATGGTTGGTTGGAAGTCAGAACAGTATTATGTATCATGTCCCAATACATTTTTTTCAATGATGCCTTAGATGGAAAGGCATGTGGGTCTACTGCAGTCCACAAATGATCTAGGTGCAATTTTTGGAGCAAGTTCCTAATTTCTTTAAGCCATGGTATTTTATGAAACCGATCAGAGCTAACAACGTCTGTGAGGGCAGATGCGTAATGTCCCAAGTCAGGAGTAGTTTTTATACGCCTCCAGTATAGGAGGGGACGCAATCTGGCCATGTCCTCGATCTTTTTCCTCCCAAGATCATATTGGAGCGGGATCGATGGGGTGCTCTGGGGGACACCAGTCATTCGACGAAGAAATTTGTTTTCTGCAACGACTAGTGTACTCAAGTTGGTGAAGCCCCATAGCTCTGATCCGTAAAGGCAAGCGCCCAACACTTTCATACTGTAAATCTCCATTATTGGCTGAATGGGTTTTGTAAATGAAAATTTATGTTTTTGTGCTATTTCCCCGGCCAATTGATTGAACTTTAGCACCACAGAGTCCATATGGGATTTCCAATTCATGTTGGCCTGTAGGGAAATACCTAGATAGGTGAAGGCATTCACTTCCTCCAATAAAGATCCATTAAAATGCATTTTCCCCTTGAATTTCTTGGCAGAATTCAGGTTCATAAACTTAGTCTTTGTTGTATTTAGTTCCAAACCCCGAATCCGACAGAAGTCACCAAAAGCGTTGATTGTCTTTTGTAGGCCACTAGGGGTCCGCGAGACCAGCAAGGTGTCATCAGCAAACATTAGTACTGGAACCCGCTCCCCATCTAATATCGGGGCATCTGTCGGAAATTGCTTTAAAAAGTCAACTATACCATTGATGTAGAGGGAGAATAGGGTGGGGGCCAGGACACAGCCCTGCCTTACCCCTCGTTCCACAGGGAAGGATTCAGTGACATCTCCCTGGGCACCCCACCTAATCCGGGCATAGTTGTTTTCGTGCATCCTCACGAGCAAAGTCAGCAATTCTGGGCTTATTCCGAGATCCCGCAAAACAATCCAAAGTTTTTGTCGGGGTACTAAGTCAAACGCTGACTTCAGGTCAACGAAAACAGCATATAATGGGCCATTTGTCAGGGTTACATTTTTCCAGAACATAGTTAAGAAGTGGAATACCTGGTCAACAGAACTAGTTAATGGGCGGAAACCAGCTTGATACGGGGAAAGGATATCCTTATCATCTATCCAGGCTTGTATTTTGTTTTGTATCATCCTGCCCATCAATTTTTGTGCAGAGTCGATAAGGCTGACGGGCCTGTAGTTACTCGGTAAAGCCTTATCCCCTTTTTTGAAAACTGGTATTATCTCCGCACCCTTCCATGTTGTTGGGAGCATTGCTCCTTGTGTGATGGCGTTACCAAGCCATACAAAATATTTACACCAGTTGGCCCTGTCAGATAAAAACACATCCGCCGGTATTCCATCAATTCCTGGCGCCCTTCCTCTAGTTACCCCGTCCATTGCCTCGTTTACGTCTTTCAATGAGAATATTCCATAAGTATAGAATACCCTTTCTGGTGGGGTTTCAATTGGAGGAGGTAGATTGTCTGCGTATTGTGGTTTAAAAAAGTCCACCCATGCTTCCTTTGCTACATGATTTTTCGGGCAGTCTGCTATTCCCCCACTGCCCCACTTTAAGATGGCCCAAAACTCTTTCTGTTGTTTGGCTGCACATGCTTTTTTCAGATCTAGCCATATGTTCTCATCCCACAGTCTTTTTCCCTAATTTGTGCTTTCCTGTAATCATCCCTGGCCTTTAGTACTCCTATTTTAGTCCTCAACGCTATACTGAGTTTATGTCGCGCTTTTCCGCAGGAGTGGTCATACCACCCTCTTTTTATCGGTGGTCTAGGACCCTTCCTCTGCTGGGTTGTTTTGAAGAATAACCTCTGTAAATTAGCAAAAAACGTTGGCTGTGGCTCTTCAATCAGTTGATTAAAATTTAGTTCATTGGTATGAATCTGTAGTCTGGTAACCTCTTCGGTAACTATCTCCTCTAAGGCCTGCATATCCCCGGGTTTATCTACCAAAGTTGCCCATTTAATGTGGCGGAGATTATTAGTTGGAACAACATCTAGTGTCGTAACACCCCTTTTCTGGTTAGTTGAATTTTCACCTTGTTCCAGATTAAAGAGCAGGCACAACGGGTTGTGATCACTCTCCAATCTCGGTGTCACTTGCATATCTACCACTTTATGCCAGTCTCTAACATCTATAAGGATGTAGTCTATCCTGCTACTTGACCTCAAATTATCAAAGGTGTGCTTGTCCTGTGGGTCAGACGGGGTGCGGCCATTTACTTCCCTCAATCCCCTGGCCAGGCATAGACTCTTAACCTGTATTGCCACTTCTGTCCACTTTTTTACCATCGGCAGATCCAATTGGGGAATTCCCCATTTGGTATCTTCCTCTAGTGCCAGTTTGTTATCCTCAAATCCTAGTGGTTCGAATGTTGTGTTCAGGTCTCCCCCCACTAGGATAGTGTACTGTGTGGGTAGAGTCTCTAAGTCATTATCTAATGCACCTATCACATCAGAGGCTATGCCCCCTTGAGTTCCCCTGGCATAGATATTATATACGGCCAAGTTATGGCCATCAGCCCAGGTGAACACTAGTGGGAGTAGGTCACAATTACTAATGGGTCTCTGCTTGATGGTACATTGTAAGGATTGTCGTACCCAAATAGTTAGACCCCCTGAGGGCCGCCCTTTAGTATTCTTTTTCGCAGGTACATAAAAGTTTAAGAAGCCCTGCCGAAAAACTGGTGCCACTGCCCAAGTTTCCTGCAGCATGATAACATCATGGCAGTCAATAAACTCACACCATTCGGGGGTTTCTAATTTATGGTGAATTCCCGCTAAATTCCAAGAAATAAATGTAATGCTACCTTTCATGTGAGTAGTCCACTCTTGTGATGGTATACCCTGATTAGGAGGGGACAAGGGGGATAAAGGACTACTTTCCTCATTGCATACAATAGTGTGGGTATTTAGTGGGGTGTGCTCTACTATACTGTGAGTATGTTCCCTGGGGTTGGGTGTCTTACCCTCACTACAATTTGTTTCTAGGTGCTTTATAATACCATCATTTCCGCTGTCATGAAACTCTACAACCTTGACCTTTCCTGTGCTCATCCATTCTTCCAGTCAATCACATTCACTTAGACCAGAAAGGGCCGAGAACCTATTTTCCATCGGGATTCCCCAGTTATTTCTATTATCAAGGGTTTTGGCTTTTTTTAGTACAGGGTTCCATTTAGTTTTCAACATTGTTGGATTTAGAGTATTACCTTTTTTTGTATAAAAGAAATCCAAAGTTAGTGGCACTATTTCAGTTGATCTGCGCTGGGGGGGGGGGGGTATATGTTAGCTAGAATATTTGGCAGAACTTCTGGATCAGAAAGATGTAGCACCACACAATCCCCCTTGAATTTTTTTAGTACCACCCCCGATCCATTCAACTCTTCTAGCTTTAACTACTTCTTGTGCCAACTGATCCCTGCCTCCCGGAGTAAAAGCCATGTTCCTTGATAACCAATGGAGTGATTTATTTATCAAGGAAGGAATATTCTCTACTTGCCCTGGTTCCAGCAGGGGGACGTTTGCTAAAACCAATATTAATGGAGATGCCTCTACAATTAATTCTACGGGCCCCTTCTCTAGATTAGCATCTTCTTTTCTGCCTCTGTAGCTCGACCCTGCAGAGTCCCCTTTGTTAATATCTAAATCTAAATCCCTCAAGCCCCCCCTCCCTAGATCAGTACTCTCCATGGTGGTCAAAGGAGTATTTGCAAGTAGATCTAACCTGGGGGCAGTTTGGGTAATTTTTGATTCGACTATGAGTGTTTTTGGCAATGGGGTTTTCGCTTTTTCTTCTAATGATTTTTGCAGGAGACCTCTTCTGTGAGCTGATCTATTTTACTTAGGAGCGGTTTGGTTATAGTTTTGATCTTACTATCTACGGCATTTAGCAACTTCTTAAATTGATTTTCATCCAAGTGTACCTTTCCTCCTATAGTATCCCTTGTATCATCACCACTATTTTCCAGGGGGGATGCATTGGGACGCTTTTTGCTTGATCGGAGGCCGCCCCGTTTGGATATGTTCTTCTCCCCCCCCTTCATTACTCTTGGTGCTGGGACCGGTGCAGGGGCCTCCTCTTCTAACAGAATAATTTCTTTGTCCTGTGCGCTCTCGGGAGCTGGTTCGGCAATGGCTACTAGGATCAGTGAATTGTTCTCCGGGGTCTGGAACACCTCGTTGCTAATATCAAGAGCAGGAGTAGGTAAAGGCGTGTTGTCAGTAGGCAATTCTGGTGAATAACTCAACCCCAAAGATGATCTCCTGTCATGATTAATTTTGGCAACTTTCTGAACCATATAATTGTCTATGGTATTGAGGGGGGCAATCGATTTTGTTTTTGACATTTTGAAAGGCAACTTTTCCAAGTAGCGTCTATGTAGATCCGTGGGGTGTTAGTCAAAAATGATATCACAGACACTGACAGTTATTTTTGGGTGTTTATAACTTACTTGAGAGATTTGGACAGAGGTCAGGGCCCTGTCCCTGTCTCTTCCTGCCGATGAGGGCCGTAGAGGGCCCGCCCTTTGCCAGGGCTTAGCCCCGGGCGTCCCGCTCGCGTCCCTCGTCGCGGGGGTGTCAGCCAATTTATCGCGCCTTCTGGCGCTCTCTCCCCCGTGTCTGGCATCAGTTGCGCGCCGCCGCGAGGCCTGCCGGGTGTTGTAGTCCCCGGAGCGGAGGCGCGATGCTTGAGAGCTTAGTGACTCTCGGCGGTGGCGGCTCAATGTTCTGCCTGCTCTTTAATCTGGAACAAGGTGAAAATTCAACTAAGCAGAAAAGGGGTGTTACGACACTAGATGTTGTTCCAACTAATAATCTCAGCCAATTTATCGCGCCTTCTGGCGCTCTCTCCCCCGCGTCTGGCGTCAGTTGCGCGCCGCCGCGAGGCCTGCCGGGTGTTGTAGTCCCCGGAGCGGCGGCGCGATGCTTGAGGGCTTAGTGACTCTCAGCGGTGGCGGCTCAATGTTCTGGCTGCTCTGTGGACTCTCGGAGGTGGCGGCGGTAAGTAATTCTCCCCCGCTCTGCCGGGGTGTCAGCCAATTTATCGCGCCTTCTGGCGCTCTCTCCCCCGCGTCTGGCGTCAGTTGCGCGCCGCCGCGAGGCCTGCCGGGTGTTGTAGTCCCCGGAGCGGCGGCGCGATGCTTGAGTGACTCTCGGCGGTGGCGGCTCAATGTTCTGGCTGCTCTGTGGACTCTGCGGCGGTGGCGGCGGTAAGTAATAGGTTTAACACAGATTTGATTAACTAGAAACCCATTTTTTGGAATCTGAAGAACAGAGGTATCATACTACCCTCTAGTGATAGATAGTGGAAGTTTCATGCTGGAAACATCTTGAATCTATTTGGCACATTATTTCAAAGTCTGTTCAATAAAATAAGGATGTTTTGTGACAATCCGAATTATTAGGCAGTAGGTACCCAAGACTTTCATTAGCTACAACTCCATAACCTTATACTTATGGCTGCCCACTACATTATTTGATTAAAGAGTGCGATAAATGTGTCTTTATTGTTTCCTTTGCTTGGAAAAGGCAGCATGGTTTAAGCTCTCAAGTCATTTATCGGTATTCCACCCCCCCCCCCCCTCCCGAATTGCTACAATGTGGTGAGGAACACGTGGCTCGCGAATGACAGGGGCATTTTTGGCTATAAACATCAGGGTCGGACTGGGACAGAAACTAGGCCCAGGCACCAAAATAAATGTGGCACCCGTTATTGAATTAGAAAGTTAAGAAAGTGGTCCACGTTCGCAAATTGGGGTAGTTTTGAACATGTAAAGTGTTTACCAAAGTATATGGAAAACTGCTTCGATTTGAGCATGCTGCAGGCAACGTCTGATGTAATATCAGGAAAATCAACAGTAAAAACAGAGTCAGCAGACCATAAAACAGGTCCACAAACAGCCACAAAAGCGGCCCACACACTGGCCTTTCAGAGGAGCCCTTCATGCAATGCCTGTTTGACCCATAAGCCAGTCCGCCCTTGGTAAAACATCTGCTTGAGGATGAAAAAGTTTTTTATTTTAAGGCTGTCAGAAATTCACATACGGACTCCTGACCTGTTAAAATGGGTTTACTACTGTGTATTTCTTTACCACAAGTGCGTAGTACCCCTTAAGCCTGATTCTTGAGCTTTTTTAAGGCCCCCCTACCCTACTACCTGTTACAACTTATAACAGAGCCCTGGCATGTTTCTTCTTGAGGAAGCTAATCAGCCTTACCACTAGGTGGCGCCACATACCGCGTTTTCTGTTTTCTCAAACTACTTGCTTTGTTAATTATGACCTGGTCTTTCGATCGCAAAGGCTCAAAAGCTTCAGAGATGTCAGTCGTAGAAAAACACGACAGTAAACCCCACGCAAGGGGGGGGAGGAGGAGCGGACACAGCGTGGTGTGCCTTGTACATTTAAGAATACAGACAAAGCTCTGAGAGTTTGTTGACATTCAAACTCTGATCCAAATCCCTGGAAATATGGTGGCGTGTTACTCCAACGTAAATTTGGAAAAATTCCCCTTCCAGAGTAGAAAAGGGAATAGATCACCTGATCGGTCTATTGGGAAAAATAATCTTTAAGAGAAAAAACGAAAACAAGTGAATTTGCACTTCCGGCTCTATTCCCTAATCCGTAGATATCCAGGAGGCGTCCCGTCCCGTAGGGAGTATTTGTAAATTGCAAGTGCAAAAGATTGTTGAAATGAAGTTGTAAATCTCCGCAACGACATTTACTCTTCAACTGTTAATTTGGACTCGAGTACAAACAGGAAGAAGGAGTTAAAAGAGTGAGATGGTGTGTGATGGTGGGTGCAGTAAAAGCAAGATGGTGCCGTCACTGCAGCAATGAGAAAGGTGAACATATGGCCCATGGGAGGGAACGTTATTGGAGTGGATTTTTGTTAGTATTTCTCTGTTGATAAATGTTTTGTCCTCGAGTGCTAAAGTCATTCCTAAGGGGAAATCATGCAGCTTAAATATTTGCTTTTTGTACTTTGTTCCTAAATGCTTTAGCCACATAAAAGATCTCGGGTAAAGTTAGATTGTTCCAAGGGTGTTGGGGGGAAGAGAGGAGTTTTTTCCACAGTTATTTAATTTTTAGAACTTTGGATGTTCATTCAAAGGTTAAGTTAAAATTCTGGCCAAGGGCAACTTAGGCTTTGAAAGAGCAACCAAATCGATATATATATATATATTTAGAATAGGGAAACCAGTAGAAGCCCAGCTGAATGCAAATTTAGAAGGTGAGGACTGTGCTGAAAGAGAGACCCCAACACAGACCAAACACAGCCTCACAGAGACAGGAGCTCTCTTTACCTGTTGATGGAGCCGAATTCTTGATGTAGGGCTCATGGTATCTTCTCCATCATGGGGATCATTTAAGGTCTCGTTCGCCAGTAGCTTCCTCCAGAGGTTCGGCTTAATGTACCAAGCTCCATACTTTATTTTCACCCAGCTTGGATGGTAAGTAGATTCCTGCATATAGCAGAACATTAAAAACATAGGATTTTGAGCTAGTTGCAACAGTGGTAATGCTAGGCCGGTACATTACTCACAGAACTTGAAACCCAGAAAGCCATTATCACACGTTTCCATACATCAGAATGCATGAATGCACAGATAAACGGCATACAACTGTAAATCAGTAAAGGTCAATTAGAGATTCCCAAAAATGCAAACGGATTTACTCCCACTGTGAGTACATTTCCTTACATGGGCAGGTTGAGAGAGTTTCAGGAAAATAAACACCTGCACTAGGCAGGAAACTCATAGTAAGTCACAAATTTTGGCCATTTGAAAATGTTTGCAGATTTACACTTGTCACGGATAAGTTTACATTCTTTTTCAGGATGTTAAAGGGGATGCTCCAAAATTTCATAGGGTTTTAATTCTGGAAAAATTTCCCATAACCTTATTAAACCAAAGATTTGACATAAGGAATTACTTAATTTAAGAACAACATCTGTTTATTTTAAAAGCGATGGTTGCTTCCATTGTTTCGTTCATGCTAGAGGTTTGCATTGTCAGAAACTGTGTTAATGAATCATCACCCAAAGGCATCCGACGTGGGTTTGCTTTTACCATCATCGGTGCACCCAAATGATATTTTATGAAGCTTCTTGACATTTGGCTAGATCAGGAAAACCCAAACCACAGTGGCACATTTAAGATTTAAAGATCACCCAAGCGAAAATCAGAACTTTCTTTCATCCCCAAACAAACTAAGAACATTATATTACAAACTTCACTCAGAGAGTTCTTAGGTAAAGCAATAAGAATACAAGAAATGCATGGAATATCTTTTGCTGCATATTTATATTTTTTTAGTATTTACTATGATCCATAATCCGCACTGGCAAATTTAAAAGAGGCAACATTTCATACCTTTTTATTTTTGCTAGAACGTCCTTATTTGAGGCAGATCACAAATAATTTTAAAATCTAAGATAGTGAACTTTTTGTTTGACTACTTCATTCTCCATCAAGACAATGGAATGTACTATTTAAAGCTTCATCTCTCTGTGCAATACCTAAAACAGGTATTCAAACCTGAAAATAAAT
The DNA here is from genome assembly GCF_964263255.1 of Lissotriton vulgaris. NCBI lineage: Eukaryota > Metazoa > Chordata > Amphibia > Caudata > Salamandridae > Lissotriton > Lissotriton vulgaris. The sequence goes on from NC_141689.1 coordinate 1,034,127,365, forward strand.
ACATTTTTAAACACTGATCCAGACAAGTCTTCCTGTTTGCTTTAAGATATGATCCAAGGACACCTAACGATCTGATAATAACAAAACAATATCATGAACATAAAATAAATCTCAGACTCTTTTCTGAACAAAACACTCCAATAACATGTTTTATCCAACTGCGAAGCAACCCAAGAAGTTCAATCACAAGGTCAAACAAAATAGGGGGAAAAGGACAACGTTGTCGTCCCCTACAGAAAGAAATGGTATTGGAAGCTAAACCACTTGTCTTGACACATGTCTTTGCTCTTGAATACTTTGTCTAATTAAAATTTACAAAAGGAGGCAGAACCGTGGTCAAATGTTATATGTTATGTTATAAAAGCTTTTATAACGCGCTCTGTTACTAGAAAGTATCCTGGCGCGGAAATGTGTCCCTCTCCACCTCAATCAAGATAACAGCTGCAAAGAGAATATATTTAAAAACATTTACATTAATTATATTAGTCAGAGAATTTGTTTGAATGATCATGCCTGTCCTTAACTAAAGTGCACAGGGAAAGGTGAATCAATTTAGCTAAAATAGATGGTCCGTAGTCCATAACTCCAAGTAACAATTGTAATGCTTATGTTCAAGTCAGAAATTAGTCAGTCATTTTTTATGAACCTTGGAATCTCCATCTGGCTTGTGGACCAATGTTAACCAAAGGCAACCCCCATGCAAGGAGGTTTTAGACCATTATGAAGTGTTTCTGAATAAACCTGAGTTAGTAGTGGAGACAATGATTTTGAAAATTGATCATAAAATTGTATCGGGAAGTTAACTAAGCCAGAACTTTCCTTTCTTAAGAGATATCTGCTAGCAAATTCTTAAAGTTCTTTAAAAAAGGGAAGTCAGTAAATAATTATACACTTTTGAGTTACAGATACTGGAAGTATATCCTTCCTCTTGAATGACCTGCCTTCACTACAATTGTGTCATGAAGATACAGAAACATTGGGAGCAGATATCTCTTTGCAAAACAGAATTATAAACTTTCCTGGATTTCTCCCCAGAACACAGCACTTGAATGGGTCTTCTAGACCATCTGCCACTAAAGACTTAGTCCATGTGCCAATAAGAAAAAGAGAACCCACTGGCCTGCAACACCCTGTAACTCACTGAGCATTACTTGGGTAAGGTGCATACTAGGTAACAAACAATCCTGTGAGATTCACAGGGATAATCTGTGGCACCCAACCCGTCTTTTATGGTGAAAAAAACACTCAAGAACTCTAGGAAACATGGAATATATTTTAAAGATTTATTAAAATTAAAATACTATCTTGGTGCACCCAATATGAATAGTAGTCATTATGAAAAAATAAAACAAGGTAGTGACAATGAAATTTGTCTATAGGTAGAACAAAAAATATTGTAACAGTTTGACAGTATCTTAAGGTTTCGCAACATTGATAGCCTCAAAACGCCCCTTCTCTCTACCCTTGGCTAACTAATCTGAGCTTGGCACCAAAATGGGGCCTACTCGAGTTTCATGGATGGCCTACACATGGGTACCTTTTCTGAATCTTAGAAGCAGTGTTCAATTAGGAGACAGCTGACATTAACAGCCTGATTCATCAATCATATTTGCGCTCGCAAAGGGCCAGATTCTGAGAATCTGGCCCTTTGCGAGTGCAATTTTTGCATTTGGGATTCATCATCCCAAATGCAAAATTCGCTATTTAGGAACTCGCAAATTTGCGAGGAATAGCATTTAAGGAATCTCTATTAGAGATTCCTTAAATGCTATTCTTGAAACATTTTAAAATTGCGAATTCGCAAATTTTGGCCGCTATTTACCGCAAGGTCAAACCTCGTGGTAAATAGCGAAAACTTAGAAAAATGCTTTTAAAAGCATTTTTCTAAGTTGCATGTTACACACACACATGTCCTTTGGACATGTGTGTGCGCAACACCTGTTGAAATGTGCATTTAAGGGGTGCTACAGGGTGTTCTTTGGACACCCCTGGCACCCTTCAAATCGCTATCTTATTTGCGATTAGCAAATTGCTAATCGCAAATAAGGAATTCTCCCCATTCATTCCTATGGGCCTTTTGGCCCATAGGAATGAATGGGGAGTTATTCCTTATTTGCGATTAGCAATTTGCTAATCGCAAATAAGGAATCTGTAGGAATCGCATTTAATTCCTACATGAATCCCGTTTTGCGAGTCTGTGTTAGCGATTCCTTATGAATCGCTATTTCAGACTCGCAAAACGGGTCTTTCATGAATCTGGCCGTAATTCTCTGCACACACCGGCAGATAAGCCCAAGGAATGCATGTGCCATTCCTGTAGCCTTCAACAAGGAAAGGAGTTTACAGATACTGAAAGATCCATAGTCTGAAGTCTCTGGATTAAAGTTCCTCTCTATCTAAGAATGCTTCATTCTAGTTTGTATACTGAATCTGAACATTTTTGGACATTGTCAAGCTAATAAAGCTCATCTAGCCTTTCACCTACTTATATTATGTAAACATTGCTTACTGTTCAAAAATAAACACTGAGAAATCAAGATATTCATTTCTATGAAGCATTGTTACTTATTTAAACACAATAATTAGAAAAGCCATTCAAACCATTCTAAAATAAACATGTAAATATTTGAGCAAGTTGAATTACAATGTTGCAATAAAACACATTTTTTATTTGTGACGCATACACCTGAATGTATGATTATGTATAAACCAAAAGGGATACATAAATAGAAAATCTTTGAAGGTTATCCCAGTATATTCACAGGAAATCTGTGGTAAAAGCAATTCATTCAAGGAGGAAGATATATTAGCAGTGGCTCTTTGCTAGTCACTAGGATCAGAGATGATTTTAGTGACCACTATGATTTCTGTATCCTCAAACCTATAACCCCAGGAGTTGTAAGTGCTTAAAAAGATAAGATTTATTTGCCTTTTTGAACTTGAAGGGTGAACAGAACTTAGGTTGAATTAATAATAGGTACTGGGGTTGTGAGGAGACAGCAAGTAAAATAAGCAGATGTGTAACTGTTGTCTGTAAACAAAGAATTATATATCCAAATCATAGGGAACTTGGCTGAAATGATAACTATGTTTAAGACGTCTTAGGGAGGATTACCTAAAGTACTAAAGGGGAGAGTATGGCTTGCTTGGCAGACAACATTATTGTAATATTTCATTACTGTCCTTCAGACACTATGGGGGTCATTAGTATGGCGGGCGGACTTTGTCCGCCTGCCATACCCCCGTGAATCAGGACCGCCCGCAATGCTCGCGGCGGTCCCGCACCCTCAATAAGGATGCGCCCGCCACATTTGTAACATTGTGGCGGGCGGTGCTGAAAGCACCGCCCGCCGCAATGGCACAAAGTCAAGTTGTGCCTTTCAATGCACAACGTGACAGGCACTGCGCAGTGCCTGCCACGTTGTATATTGAAATGCAGGAGGGCACTATAGATACCCCCATCCCCCAGAGTCACTGAGGGCCCGCAACGGGCACCTGCAAGCAATCTCCGCATGCCTTTCGCTGCCACGGAAAGGCTTGTTTCCGCCCCTATCGTAATATGGCTAGCAATGTCTAACAGACATCGCCACCATATTGAACCCTTTTCCGCACGGTCGACTTGTCGACCGGGCGGAAAAGCGGTGGACGGTCTTTCCGTCCGTCGCGGCCCCCCGAGCCATCGTAATATGGTGGGGGGTCTTTGCTGCATGGATGGCAGGCGGATCGCCCCCGCCGGTGACCAAAAAGGTTGAACTAATATGGCAGAACCTATGCAAATTCTGTGCCTTAGATTACGTAACAGAAGGGCCCTACATTGAAAGAGGAGAGCCAGTGCCGAGCAAATTAGAGACTCATCACTGCTCATGGCACACTATTTTACAGTCAAGAGTCACTGGATGGGTCAAATCAAATGGACATCATAAGTCAAGATAACTTTCCCCTTTTTTCTGTGCCACGTGTAAGGTCAGAGACTACTTTGCCATTGGAAGAAAAGCTAATATTGAATATCACTTTCTCCAGTATTGCTGAGTTCAGTGTTATCATAAATCTGTCGAAAATCTGCAATTAATAGTTTGTCCTTGTAAAAAAGTAGCTTTGCTACTTCAATTAGACATGGGGGGCCGACCAATTTTTACTAAACTAGCAAAGCAATGATTTTATTTAATATATTGAAGTCATTATTTCCAACAACATAAAGTAACCAATTTCTTTAAGAGTTGCTGTGTAAACTTTAGGCTTCAGTGCCAGGAACTGAAGTGTCCAGCGCAAACAATTCTCAAATTCTAAAGGGCGAGCTGCGGGGCCGAGCATGTGCAACAAGGCCAGCATGAGCAAAAGAAAGGCAAGCCCAATGCTGAACCCTCCATTTTAATTTACATGCCATTAATAATAATAATAATAATAAAGAGGTTTATAGAGCGCCTGGTGACGCCATCTCGGCGTGTCCCCGCGCTTTGGAGATGAGATAAGTTCAGTGAATAGGTAGGTTCCGCTCTATAGATTGTAGAGGTGGGTTTTTAAGAGTTTTCTGAAATTAGCCTCCGTTTCTACTACATTGAGGAAGTGGCAGTGATTAGAGCCGGCTGCTTGGCTCTGACAGATGACAGTTCTAAGAAGACGTTTAGGCCCTAACCCTCTTCTTAGGCCCTTATCACTACCCCGCTTCCTCAATAACATGTAAATTAAAATGTGGGCTGCAACATTGACATTCCTGGCTTTGGCACTTGCTGGTCTCGCTGCACACGGCCTAACACGGTTGTGGAGCGAGGACAGCAAGTACCAAAGCCAGGAAAGTCAAGCGTTGCAGCCCACATTTTAATTTACACGCCATTCTTTATTTACAATTCTATTTTGTATTTCTACCGCCGATGATGCGCATGGGTGAACCTACTTGTCTTAATCTGTGAAGAAGAGGGTCTCGAGTTGCGGCAGAACCCGGGCAGCAATATTGCTTGTCATCCCTAAATTTCAAAGACGTGCGCGGCACCCCTAGCTAGTCCTAATGGCGCACAGGGGAGCCGCGGCGAACACGTTGGGAACCACTGTCCTACGGAGTAGTCTAAACATGGATCATGGAACATGCAAGTTTGTCGGCATTCCCAAACTATGATCCAACTCATTTCCGTCCTGGAAATGGTAGACGATTACCTCCAACACAGGACTAGCATAACTCTCTTTCCAGGGTGGAATGGAGAAGTGACCAAAGAGGATTTGGTTGGACTGCAGGGCAAGGGCTTTCTCCACGGGGAAACATACTTCCCACACAGTGAATTAACCACATTCCTGCGGCGGTAATTTTTCTGCTGTGCGGCTTTTTTTCAAAAGTCGCGTTACATGACGAGCTCAGCTCGTCATCCACACACGACCACCGTGGCTGATGACGAGCTGAGCTCGTCATCAGCAGTGAAGGGGTTAAAAAAAAGAAAGTACATCTACACGAAAGAATCATTCTCCCTTTACGGAGTTCTCCACTGCTGCTGAGAACACCCTACCGGGAAAATTAAAACAAGTTTTTCCTAACGGAATCTGGATTAGGTATGGGCGGAAAATCCGTTTCGCTCGCGGATTTTGCGGATTTTCGGGAAATTCGCAATCCGCGAGATTCGCGAATCTCCCGCAAAATCCGCAAATCCGCGAGCAGCGGATTTTGCTCGCACTGCTCGCACTGTTCGCGTGAGTTCGCGGCTTCCCAGTACAACTTCGCGCCCCGCGAATAAGTGCTAAATTGCAGAAATACGATTTTAGCAAAACTGAAACTACTTGCCAGGTTCAAAAGTTCAGGCTCATCATTAGTAGCCATTTCCTGTAGTGCTTCCTGAGGGGCCCCTCCAGAGTTCAGTTGCCAGTTGCAACTATTATGTGACCCTGCTCTGAACCTCAGAATAGTTACACATATGCCACAAAGGTCCTGAATTACAGCTAAGGGAGACAAGCAGGAGCCAGGCTGGAAGTTAAAATCCATTAATCAGCCCCTAATTCATTATTGTCAGTTGGGGCAGGGCAGGTGTTGTAACTAATTTTGCAACAATGAAAGCACTTAGCAAGTGGAAAAGATCACTAATCAGGGCGCACTAAGGAAGCAGGTGCCAGCTAAAAAAATATTCTGTGACACATTAATCAGCCCCAAATTAATTCAGGTCACTTGAGGCAGGGAAGGTGTGCTTTGCTTTGCCGAAAATAATGTACACTGGACAACCAGAGGGTGTGGTGATGAAACAGAGGGTGGCATGGGTGGGCCAGAGGGTGGCATGAGTAGTCAGAGAGTGGCAGTGGTGACAGAGAGTGGCAGTGATGAAGAAGAGTGTCCCAAACAGGCTGGACACGTAGAAACAACAAGTTCGCAAAACTTGCGACCCGACAGGTAAGTTCGCAAATTGCGAAATTGTAAAAACCCTCGCGAACTGGCAGAAACACGGGCGAACACAAAAAAAAAAAAATCCGCAAATTCGCGGAAATTCGCGGATTTTGCGGATTGCGAGTTCGCAAATCCGCAAAATTCGCGAACGCGAGATCCGCAAAATTCGCCCATGCTTAATCTGGATGGAACCAGGCACCGTTTTCGTTGCGGATTCCAATACAAATTTGATTACTAAAAAGTAATACATCTGCGCACACACACATAAAAGTATATCTGGGTGTAGATTTACTACTTTTGTAGAGAGGATCTCCTAATAGGAATATGTTTAAAAGGCAGGAAATATGTCCATAACTGAAGCATGATTAAGAGAGATCATTGAGGTTGTGACAAGCAGCTATGCACATTGCACTTTATAAATGCCTATTGGGGTAAAATAGATTTTTGTTTATTATTGGCTAAATTCGTATATTTTTTTCTAAAACATTTTAAACATATTTGAGATTTTGTGCAGTGTATTGTATTGAGTCTTAGTAAGGAGAAATTTTAAAGTTCACATGCTTGTAATGGTATAATTTGTAAGTATGTGTGGCTGAAAGATATAACCATGTATAATTGTTATAGGCTATTTTAAAATTGTCTATTTTTATGAATTGGGAAATGTGTTATATTTCTAGAAGAATTTATTTCTTGGAAATGAAGTATTTTTGACTTGGCTCGACTTACTTTTGTAGTAAATAGGACCTTTTGTTTATATTTATCCTCTGTACTTTCTCATGAGAATTGTCCGCAGGATGCGAAATCCATACGACTAAGCTTGGCAGATTTGTGCATTACAGCAAACAACGTGTTTTTCTTTTTTACTTCGTAAGGGAAATATCTTCCTTGGAAAGAATCATTCCCTACAGCTCCAAATAACGCTTCCTCAAACCTTATTTTGGAGTAAATTTAGAAATGTTTCCAGGATGGACATGGCCATGCAAATCGTGTGTGCAAACTCAAAGCATGAACTTTGGGGGTGTTCCATGTTCCCTGCATGGTTTCCCTAGTTAAAACACTAGGGCCGATTCACAAAGGGCCTCGTGGCAGGGCCCCAAAATAGGTAACTGCACTACGGAGGGTCCCGCCACGAATGCGGGGCCTCCGTCACGAGTGCGGATACCCTTTCTGAGTAGGGTCCCCTATGCTTAAACAGAACAAAGAATAACTGGACATGGCCAGATCATCACATTAGGCTAACTATTAGTGTACAGATTACATTTAAATGCAGGTTTTGAATAACTATAATTTTCACCTAACATAAAAAGCCAAACAGTGTAAGGCATGTGTAAGCTATGAAAAATGCACTTTGAAGCATTTATAAGTTTTACTTTAAGTACAAAGATCATGACAGTGGTGCACAGAAAGAAATTAGGGAGATCCACTAGAGTATCAAAATGCTCCAGCCATGCTTCTAAGGAACTAAATCACCCTCTCCATACCTTATAGGTGTTGGGATCCGGCAGAAGAGGGCCATCTTTTCCCAGTCACAATTCATAAGAGTGTCTCTAGGTGCAGCTTGTGCTGTACCGCATTCCGTCACTTGCAAAGTTCCTCCTTTCTGAACGGTCTAAAAGGGCGGCAGAGTATTCTCTCATCACGCCACAATACTGTGGAATTTGTTACCAAAGAGTTCATTTGTGGTTGTGTGGAAGCCACCAATAGGAGCCTCAGATCACTTTGAATGAAGGGCCGGGATAGTCATGCCAGTCTACAGATGAGTGAAACATGGATTAGGAGGCGATTATCTTATATTTATTTCATGGGACTGTTTGATGAGTTGCTTTTGCGCGAGGCCATATTTTGTTGTTTTATGTTATGATGGTAAAACCTTGAGGATGGAAGAGTCAGCTTTGAAAAGGTAATGGCTGACTTAGGCATCTGACAACCCAGTTGTAAGGAGGGTGCAATGACTGTACCTGGTAACAGACCTCCATGAAATGCTCGGTCTTCAGGCCTTTGCAAAACGTGCAAAATCCCTTTAGGCTCACAGATGTAGAGGGAGGGCACTGGACAGGTGGATGCCTTGGGTCTAATGGGATCTTATGCTAATTTATTTGATCTGGCTGAGCAGATACGAAATATGTTATCAGTGACTCATCTTTGGCAACAGGGACATGACATGAAAGCACATCTCCCTTTTCAGTTTTCCTAATCCCAAAAAACATGGCTGATCCACCACTAATGATGTACTGTACCGTTTCTCGTTCTTTTCCTTTGCTTATGCTATGTTTCTCCTCATGTTAATCTCTCAAAAGCCATAAAACTGGTTGAAAACCGATATGGGTGATCCAGAGAAGATCAGAATTTTGATTCAATGCTCCATAAAGCTGCTGACAATCTAGAGAAAAGGAACCATCTCTGTAGCATCTATGCGATATATAAAATACGAAAGATAACAGAAGCTTTAATAACCTTTCGCTTCAAACCAAGTGTGTTTCATTAGTCAATGCAAACCCTTAAACTTTGGGGCATTATAAAAATAACTCCATGTATCCTTGATGGCACAGCCCATTACTTTGACCATGGTATCATCTGAACTACGAACTCAACTCACTGCAGGATTGGAAATTTTCATATACACCCCACCCCCTGTTTTTCTTTCACTTTCATAAAAAGTAGACGTGTACTTGCCTTCCATTGCAATCCCTGGTCCTTTCCCTTGGATGCTTCCAAACCAGAGCGTGGCTTTGTAGCTCCAACAGCCCTCCTCAGCTCAGCCGGCACGTTGTTCAGCTCCACCACATGGATGGGCACGGTAAGAGCTGGCGTAGTATCAAAACCGCTGGCAAACAGACTGAAAATGGTGGAATCATCAATGTTGTAAGTGTCGCCACCCTGAAAAAAGAATGTGATCCATCAGTAGTAAGGAACATCGATTTTTCGGAGATATTGTGGTATAAATTAAAACAGTTTCAGGTACAAGACAAAACCTTTGCTAACGCCTGCAAATAATGTAAATACATTGCTGAAGTTCTTCACGGGCTAGACTTTCTGCAAATGGACTAAATATGCCTAGAACGTTAGAGTTTCTTCAAGGAGAGAATTTATGGAAGAAAGGCAGTTTTGAACGTGAGTGGGCATTAATTGTGTAACATGCAGTAAAACCGACTTCTTCCACACAATGTTAGGGGATGAGCATAACACGCAGAGGCCACAACTTTGGCAAAGGCAGGGAGTGCCAAGCTAAACCAGAAAGTGAGCATTGTTCTGCTAAAATACCAGAAAATCTCTATGAGGGTATTGCATCGGGATGTGGAATTATGAACCCTTCAAGCCAAATGAAAACAGTCAATGTGTCGTGTGTTCAACATCTTGAAGAAATCAGTCGGACCCCCCTTCACTTTCTCCACCACAAAGACTCTGGAGTAAAACCACAAATTCCTCACCCCTCGAAGAATGATCCTAATGTGTAGCTCAAACAGGCTAGCAATTTAGGTCTTTGAGATCTGGGAAATGAGGCAGGGAAGAAGAGCGTTAACTGTAAACTTGAATAGCCCCCTGAAATACCCTACTAAATACCCCAAAGGAAGAAATCATTCTTGCTTCTTTTGATTGGGAGACACAAACACTGGGTAAAGGGTATTTGAGGAGTTCTGCTGCTTCTTTTTGTGGGGTCTCTTAGACCATCTAATAGGGCTTATAAGCAGGCTTAGCCAATATCCCATGGAAGCCACAGGATTGGTACGTTGTCAACGGTTCATCGCTGCTGCTCTCCCAAAATAGGAGGCTATTTATGCTCCCAGTGAAGGTGCAGTGGAGGTCTCAGGCTAAGCTGCGACCCCTCCTCCCACCTGATTTTGCAGCAGAGACCCCCCCTATTGATAACGCCGGCCACTCCAAAACCAACCGGCTTCACTATCTAAGGGCCGCCTGTCCCTAAATTGGCCACCAAGATGGACAAGTCCGGCCCGACTTCTTGAATCAATTGGCTTTAATCGGCTTTAACCGGCTTTGACAACGCTGGCCACCTTAGCGGTCTGGCGTTTTGCCTCTCTCCCTCGGGGTTACCTGCCCCCATTTTGACCGCCCGCTAGCTCCTTACAGTCATACAGGAGGTCATCCAGGCTGAAACAGACCCCCTCTATCACCTGCTCCAGCTAGAATATATGAGGAACCTCGCAACAACCCAAAGGGTTACCTAACTCACCGCCACGCTCGACGCCCTCAAGCTCCAGCCCGCTTCTCAGCAGGTAGGACGCCTGACTTTAAAGAGTTGACATGCTTAGACTCCAAGTGTTCGTTCAAGAAGCTTGAAGCACGTCACTATCCCCCTCTAACACACGATCGCCCTCCCCCACCCCCGCGCAAACAAATCGACCCCACCCCACGCGACCAGTGAGATTGGCGCAATCGAGGCTCACCCAATAGGTCACTCAGCCCCAGCTCTCACCCTCACAAAGGAGCTGCCCGATCTCTATTTGATGGCCATCTGAGCTAACCAATTAAGCCGAGGACCTCTGCATTCTTGGACTCAGGGCCCCGCCCTCAGAGAGGTCCCCTGGCTGCTCCTCCCCCCCCCCACCTCCTAGGCATTCTACCTCCCTCCCCCTCCCACCTCCAGACCACCCCTTCTGAGCGTCCTCTGTGCGTAACACACCATCACCTATCTCGTCGAACAGCCCACCCCCCCACCGGCTTGACACCCCTTGCCTACCGTGCCGAACAGCCCAGCCCTCCTCCGTCTTACTCCCCCCTCCCTTGCCCCAGAGGACCCCGCCTCCCCTAGTCCAGCTAGGATGCCCCCGGCCGTGCAAATGGACACGCATCCCTGCCCTTCATTCAACCACCTGTCACCACTAGGACAGAACACCTTGGCTATAACATTCCCACATAGTCTCTCCTTCAAAGCAAAAAAACGCTTTAAACAGAATTTAATCAGGCAACATCCTGAAACACTAGTTGTTGACACCTACTACTGCTCATCTAGAGGACAGAGGAAAATGGACTTCATTTTCCATACCAACAGGCCTGACCTCTGAGCCACCACCTTTAACTCACTCCTTCCCGTCTCCAAAACCACCTTCACTGAACACAACCGTAAATTAACAATATCCCCCCTGAACCAACAGTCCCTGAACAGAGACATCTCCATCTCCATTTTCGTGAATGGCACCATACTAATTCAGGCGAAAGAGGAGAGCCTAGAGTTCTTCGACTCTCTCTTCTCCACACTAAGGATGGCAACTTCTCACTACCCACACCTGCCGATCCCCTCCCCCCAGTGGCTCCGTACAAACTCCAAGTCTTCGGAGCACGCTTTCGCCACCACAGCGACCCCACCCTCTGAGTTTAGTCACTCCGCCAGTCATACGTCACCCTCAGCCTTAGCTCTCCCTAGCTCCCAACCCCCGTCCTCCACCCATCTCACCCAACCTCCCAGAACTCAGCCACCCTCTCATCCCCAATTGACCCCCAACCCCCATTCCCCAGTACCCGAAGCACTCCTAGTTCTCAGTCCCCGGCCCTTAGAGATCCCAGACCCCCTAACAACTCCGATTCCCTGCCCCCCGCTAACCCCCACTCCACATCGTCCCCCTCAGTGAAGAAAACTATCACCTCCAACGGGACAGCAACCCCCTCCCCTTCTCACAGTCAAACTCTAAACCTGAACCAGCTCCCCCCCCTCCTGTTAACCCCCCCAGTAGTGACTCGCCCCAAAGCCCCTCACACTCAGGGCTCAGCTCCGCCCACCCTTCCCTCCTCTCCCCCTCCCTCAAACTGACGCAACGGCTTGACCTTCTAGAAGCACAGATCGCTACCCTGATGCATGGCCTGAAGGAAACCTTATCCTCCCTAGGGAAACTCCAGTTGCCCTCCCCTCACTCCGCAACACCCCACATCCCTCCGCCTCCCATTAGGAACGACTTACCACCCACTAACCGGTCCCTGCCCCCCCCCCCCCCCCCCCCCAGGTTCCCGGCCTCCACTCACTAAACCCCGGACTGAGTCGCGAACAGACAGTCCCAGAAGAAATATTCCCACCCTCTCCCCCCAGGAAGTGATCGCACTCGTCTCATCATATGAACTCCCCTCTAACCAGCTACCTCAGGCTCCACCCCTAAACTCTACTCCCATCTCCTCGATCCAAGTCATTACTAGAGTGGGTAGGGACCCGACCCCCCGAAGAGCCACTAGACCCCCAATGTATCTATCCTCCATACCCAGAGCCAAGCCTGACAATCTGAAATCAAAAGAAGACCCTCCCATTAACTGTATGCTTATCATCAGCTGGTCCGCTGTCAAACATGCAACGGAAATAGAGGAAGCCATCCTCTCACATGACCTGAATGTAGCTTTCATTACGGAAACGTGGCTAAACACCCTATCCCACCCCACTCTGGACATGCTGGTGCCGCCCGGTTTCTCAATTATCCACAAAGGCAGGCCCGAATACAAAGGTAGCGGCCTAGCAATTATTCACAAAAGTGACCCTTTCCATCTCAGAAACTCCCGCCTGCCTGTATAATTCCTTCGAATGCCTATCGGTCAACTTCAAATTGCCAACTCATAGTTCACTTCAATGCCATCTCCTACACCATCCTCCAGGAAACCCCAACAAATTTGGAGCTCAGTTGTCAGATCTGATCACCCAATCCGCACTCAACAGTGACTACAGAATAATTCTGTGCGACCTCAACCTAAGATGGAACGAAACAAAAAACCCGCTCATTCAATCTCCCTAAAACACCCTCCTGCAAGACAACGATATGATCCAACACTATTCAGAGGAAACGCACCATAGAGGAGCGATCCTGGATGCAATCATTGCGGACAAAAATGCAATCACAATTGATTACATCATCCCGGTGGACTGGTCAGACCACCACATCATTCTTTTTCATATCCACCATCCGGCCCTATCCCTCCTACCCACTCAAGCCTCCCCTAAATGGGTCAGGAACACATCCAGAGTCCCCCAAGCCAAGCTAGAAGAAGGACTTAGCTCACTCCTCCCGAACACGACGGAGCTCCTCTCAACCACGGAACTCACCTCGCTCTACTATTCCAACTTGGAGCTCACCCTGGATCAGCTGGCACCTCTGAAACTTAAAAAACCCAGAAGTATCCTCTCTAGGTCTTGGTTCTCCACAGACATTAATGAGGAAAGAAGACACCTCAGATCCCTGGAAAGAACCTGGTGAACAACCCCACCTCCCTCCACCGGGATCAACTCAAGGCGGCACGCAAAACCTACTATAATCATATCAAGAGCAAAAGTCATCCTTCTTCTGTTCTGCTTTAGATAATGCTAAAAACCGCCCCAAAGAACTCTTCAACATCATCAGGAGCCAAACCTCCAATCCAGTGGCGTCCAAAACCCATGGTGACAACTTTGCAAGCTTTTTCAACGAAAAAAATCGCCAAAATTGATCGATCATTCAGCTCTAAGCCCTCCTCCCGCACAGAGACCCTGACTCCAGCAACGAACCACAACACCCCAGTAACCTCGTCTATCCGCTGGTCATCCTTCCGGCCTGTCCAGGATGAAGTGATAAGCAATCCAATCGCCTCCGCTAAACCCTCGTCACACTCCCTGGATCAGCTACCCTTGAGACTGACCAAAGACCTGAAGCTTACTCTAGCCCCAATCTGGGGCAAGATCATCAACAGCTCTTTGAGCGAGCGTTCCATTCCAGATTGCCTCAAAATAGGACAAGTTACGCCACTTCTAAAAAAAACTGGCCTTGACCACAAGGACATGAACAACTTCAGACTGGTATTGAACCTCCCTCTCTTATCCAAAATTCTCGAAAGATGTGTGCTGTCACAGTTAACCCAACACCTAGAGAACACTAATCTACTTGACGCACACCAATCAGGGTTCAGAAAGGGTTGCAGCACTGAAACCGCAATCCTAAATGTCCTATATGATCTGCACATGTCACTCGACTCCAACCAATGTAGCCTTCTCATCCTCTTAGACCTCTCGGCTGCGTTCGACACAGTTGATCATACCCTTCTACTCAATGTCCTCCAGGAGAGAGCGGGCATTGAAAAGACGGTTCTAAAATGGTTCTCCTCCTTTCTCAACAACCGCACACAAAGAATAAAAATCAACAGCTTTGAATCGGACCCTCTCCCCATTAGTAGAGGAGTTCCACAAGGGTCAGTACTCTCCCCGCAACTTTTCAACATCTACATGGAACCCCTCACCTCACTTCTAAGGAACTCCAACATCCCCTTCCACCTCTACGCGGACGACACACAACTCTACTTGGAAACCACATCGATCGCTGACATTCACAGACTGAACGGGTCACTCATGGAGGTCCAACATTGGCTCTCATCCAACCACCTCAAACTCAATGAAGAGAAAACAGAAGTGCTCCTCATCTCGAATAGAGATGAAAACCCCCAAATAGTAGAATCGCTGAAAGCCTTAAACGCCCTCAACGATACCCTTGCGCCAATGGACTCTATAAAATCCCTAGGGATTACTCTCAACCCCAAAATGGATATGAAAAAACACATCTCAAAAACCGCCAAAAGTGCGTTCCTTAACCTGAAACTTCTCTACAAAATAAAACCCTTCCTCCCACCAAAAGATCTGAAACAGGCCACTCAGGCACTGGTGCTCTCCAGAATTGACTATGGCATTGCAGCTCTGACTGGAACAGCCAAATCTCACCTGGGACCTCTCACCACTACCCTCAACGCCGCAGCAAGAATGGTCACAGGAACAAAGAAATATGAGCACATCTCACCGGCACTCAAGGAACTGAAGTGACTCCCTATAGACCAACGAGCCAGCTTCCCTACAGCTTGCCTCACACACAAAGCCCTGCATACAGGCAAACCAGAATATCTGGCCGCCAAACTCAAAAGGGCCGTTCAGTCTAGGAACCTCAGAAGTTCCAACAGGCTCCTACTCATCCCTCTGAAATCACAGAAACACAAAACCTCAAATAAAGCCTTAGCGGGTAATGCTCCCAGGATCTGGAACTCCACCCCCCTCCCCCCCCCCCATATCAGAATGACCGCCTCCTTCCCGAAATTCAAAATCCTACTCAAAGCCCTCTTCCTCGAGCGCTCTGGATCGTAACGAGAACCCCACATTTGACTGTGAAAAAACGCTTTCTCTTTGATCCCAGAGCCGGATGATTCTCTCTTGATCTCCGTCCCGTATTGCGCGCAAGTTGATGTTGTGCAAGCTTTTACTTCCCCTTATGTTCCTTGTTCTTGTTTATAGTCCACATTTTCTTTTTGGTGCATATCTGTATTTGCTGTAAAGCGCTTTGATACCCTCGGGTCCAGCTAGCGCTATACAAAACTTCAATAAATAAATAAATAAATACTAGTAGCACACATCAAACCCCCATTTATGTCAAATCCCATTGGCTGTCTTGAGATGGTCGGCTTGCCTCTCTGCAGCAAGGAAAAGTAGCACCTGCTAGAGAATGGCAGCAGGAATGCCCTCCTTTTAACTAATCTACAATTTGATGAAAAACATGAACCTTAAGATAGGCCCTTCATCTTGGTCCTCATGCAGGTACTCACTATATTGCTCAGCCTACTGCTCACATGACCTGCCTTTACAATAGATTGGTGCTCCAGCAGCTGCCAACCTTGCTCATCTTTGTGTATAGATGTTGCTTAGGACCCCACCTCCTTGGGGCAGGTCATTTTTCTTCCCTTCTGGTATATTTGGAAGTTTCTACTAGAGGTGGGCAAGTCAACAAATTAACAAGGAGAGCCAAGACAGAGCCGAGCCAAGGGCCTAGCTTGGCTCTGAAAGCCCATGCATGAGCCAAGCCATTAAAAGATTTGCAAGGTAATTCATGCAACAAACATCTTGTAAAATATGATAACGTCTTTTTTTAATTGTTTATTTCTTTAAGAGTCAGAAGTGTTTTGCCTTAGTACTTCAGACTTTATCACCGCATCAAGAAATATTCATTAATTGATAGCTTGTAAACATGATCACAGAAACATTCCTGCCCACTCACCCTGAAGACAATGCTATTATCATGCATACCCTACATGTGGCACTGATTTTTACTGCAGATGGAGTAACTTTATAGTCTATTAAATCAAACACAAGCGGTTTTTGTAAAGCGCATATCCTGAGTTCACATGGTTTGAAGGTGCTCTTATATTTGATAATGAGCAAAAAAGGAGGCTTGGCAAAATAAAATATTTGACTAGGCTAACATATTTTGGTAAATAGGGGAAGCTGTGATTGATCAAAGGTTTTCTGTTTTTACAATCTATAATTCAATCGCAAAAATTGTATTTCTTTCCCTACTTTTTTACTTCAAAGGTTTTTCTTTGATCATTGGAGCATGACGTTTGAGCTTGGTCGGCAGGCAGAAGCCAAGGAAGAACTATGCTCATTTTTGGCTCGAGGGCCCTAGAGGGCCTCGAGCTGAGCCACAGGTAGACATCTGGCTCAAGCTTTCAATGGCTCACCTACCTCTAGTTTTTACTCAACCTAAAAACTTTGATCGAGGCACAATGTGGACAAAATGTTAAAAATTGATTCTGTCGAATTATCAAGGGCCCTACTAATGTCGTTGAGATTTCTTTCATTGCATCTATTTTAGAAGAAGTAGATGGTACTTGTCAACAAGTTCAGGTTACACTGAATAGAGATTCAACCGGGTTTTCTAGGAAACATTTGAGAAAATGTGTTATGTTGTTATGTTAGTATGGATTTATAAAGCGCATTATAACCCAGGGGTATCTAAGCGCTACCAGCGGACGTACAACACCAGTTGAGGAGAGCAAACCCTGCTTAGAGGGCCCCCCATGCCTCTAAGAAAAGCGCAGTCTTCAATTTCTTCCTGAAGGGAAGGAGATTAGTTTCCTTCCTTAGTGTAACTGGGAGGCTGTTCCATGCCAGAGGAATATTGTTAGAGAAAGCTCTACCTCCCATGGACGTGAGGTTAAACCGGGGGCAGACCAGGTAGCAGGCATCAGCTGACCAAAGAGTCCTGCTCGGCATATAGTTAGTCAATCGGTCCTTAATGTAGCTAGGGGCTAAGCCATGAATGGCCTTGTGCGCTATACAGAGGCTTTTCAATTTAGTTCTCTGTATAATCGGAAGCCAGTGTAGGTCCTGCAATAAGGGTGTGGCATGTGCTCGTCTGGGTTTTTTGAAAATTAATCTGGCCGCATCGTTCATTACAACCTGGAGCCTAGCCAGGAGATTTTTTGGTAAACCATAGTATAGGGAATTAACGTAGTCGAGACGCGACAGAATCAAAGCTGAGACTGCCAGTCTGAGAGTGGAAAACAACAGCAGTGAAGACAATTTCCGAAGCTGACGCAATAGACCGACAAAGGTTCCGACCACAGCCGAAACCTGCTGTGTCATGGATAACAAGGCATCAACTTTGATACCAAGGCTTTTCACAGCCACAGTGGATTTCGGAAAGGGCCCCAGTTCTGAAGGCCAAAAGAGATCACTCCAGGGATTTGAGGCTGTAGTGATCGCTAAGACTTCAGTTTTGTCAGGGTTTATTTTTAACTAATTATCCGACATCCAGTTGATGATAAACTTGAGGATATCTTGCATTATCAAGTGAGCCCTAGGTGAATGGTCAATCTGGATCAGGATTTGCGTATCGTCGGTGTAGTTATAGACCCTGCAGTCCATCTGGTTCAGTACTGCTATCAGGGGCTGCAAATAGACATTGAAGAGCAGGGGTGATAAAGCTGAAACCTGAGGCACTCCACATGCCACCGTAGCTGGGTGGGACACCAGGTCTGCTAGTTGGACTCGCTGGGAGCGGTCCCTAAGGAAGGAGGTCAGCCAGGCCAGAGCCGTACCCTGAATCCCTAGATCCCCCATCCACTATAGTAATTGGCCATGATCAACGGTATCAAATGCCGCGGATAAGTCCAAGAGTACCAGTGCACACAGAATTTTCCTGTCAGCCCTAAGTCTCAGGTTGTCCAGCACGGAGAGCATGACCAATTCCATGCTGTGATGGGCTCTGAAACCAGTCTGATTGGACTCGAGGAGTTGATTAGACTCTAGATGGCATGTAACAGTTTTGTAATCATTTATTTCATTTCAGACGTCATCAGTGATGTTATTCATGATTTCACAGGACATGTCAATTTCACAATTTTTTATAGATTAAAAAGTTTTGTTTTAACTGACAATTTCCCCTAACTAAGATACTGCTTTAATGTCTGTTTCTGTTCAGCGAATTTGTAATGCTTATTAATGTAAAGTAAGATATTATTACCATAACTAACTATAACGTCACGATAACCTTTCTTTTTTTCCCAAAGAAATAATAGGGTTTTTGTAATGTAAAGTAATAGATCATTACCATACCTTACTATATCAACTCAGCCCCATGCTTGGCCGAAGAATGTGTGCAGCAAGGGGGTGGGCGTTGGCCAGGCCCCTGAGCTCATCCCTCTGTGGGCAGCAGAACAGGGCTTGGAGTTTGGCATGTGACTGGGCCCTATGCCATAACATCCCCCCCACCCATCCCGTGAACAGCCAATCGCCATGTATGGACAATGCCTCGGGCCCACCCTGTCCCCTTATATGTTTATTTTATTTCCTAAAACACGGGGACTGTGTCGTCGACCCCTAAAATTATGGCAAAACATTTTCTTCAGGTTGTAGCCAGCCGATCAGATCACATAGTTTGAGCTTGAGGAATCTCCGCGAAGGTACCTCAGCCGAAATATACATACATTTGAAGCTCAATTTCTCAAAAACTACTGAACGGATTTAAACCAAATCTCCGTGGAGAGTTGTGCACGGGTCCTAACTAAAATTACCCAGTGGCAACTGACATTGTCATTCTTCATTTTTAACCCTTTGGTTATGTCAACAATTTCATATATTTTACAGTGATTGTATTTATAAAATCCAGTTTTAGCGTTAAACCAGCTTAATTATTTCATTTGTCTAAAACGACTGTGTAGCAAGGTGTCTTTAATACTTCTTGCTTTCTTGTATGTAATGATTGGATGTCTCACTAAGATTCTGTCAAAAGCTGAATCCCTTTTCAATATTCCCTCATTTTTCTTTATTTTCTGTTTTTTGACAAATGCTAGGTCAGCTGTCAATATTGTCCTTAATTTGATGGCTTTTGCATCATTGCATCATTGATATCTTATTTTCTTACTTTTTTGTTTTCAGTAAGTCCTTTCGTGTTGCAGCTCTTTCAACACCTTTCTGTATTATGCTTTTCGATTATCTATTCAGAACTCTCATTTTGGTTTCATTATTCAAAGTTTTCCAATTCTATGACGGTAAAGCAGAGTTTCTTAATTCTAAGAAATTCACAATAAGGCATGTTGTTTATCTGGAATTTCAGGCAAAAACTTCTAATCAATAAGTCATCAATAAATAGTTAAAAAATTCTAATCCTATTCATGCCATGACTGATCTAATATGTGAGGTTATAAGCACTACATGGTCGGGAGGCAATTTATAGTTAGCCCTGCAAAGTATAACTGGTGAATTTCATAGTTTTTTTGGTTTTTAAATGTTAAATACTGATCCAGAACGCTTCCTTAACTTCTGTTTTTTTAGTGAACTTGTAGGGTGTTTTTAATAACATACGTTAAGATCTCATTCCCATATCTAACTGCAATGTCGCTAAAACCTTTTTTCAGTATATATATATATATATATATATATATATATATATATATATATATATATATATATATATTGCAAATATTGAAAACCCTCAACTGAATTTGTGGTGCCGGTGTCTGGTTTCATGAGGGGAACTGGTGTTTGTTTTGGATATATATATATATATATATATATATATATATATATATATATATATATATATATATATATATATATATATATATATATATATATAGAATGAAGTATTCATTGAGGAGGGGGAGTGCACACTACAAGTAATAACCATTGCCAGGGTCAACCCTTAAAGTCACTAAATTAACTCGAACTCGCCCCCTGGTAGCTATGGCACAGAGCAGGCAGGCTTAACTTAGAGGGAATGTGTACGTATTATGCAGCAACAACAAAAATAAAAAGTCAAACCATAACAGAAGAAACATCCCAAACCAATTTGGAGAATTACTGTAAATTTTAATAAATAAAATTAAATCAAAACGACAAAAATCCAATAAGGGAACCATAGATAAGAATTTTGGAAGTTTAAATGTGAATATAGGGTCAAAAGCATTAAGCACCAACCACAGGCATCCAGTAACACTTGATTTGTACCTAGGCGCAAGTTAAGGCTAACCAGGAATCGATGAAGCGCTGGTTGGATACATAAACCTGATTCGACCCAGACAAAGTTTTATCTTAGTACTTATTCTCTGCAAGGCTGAGGCCGAAGAGGGCTCCACATAATCAGAATGTTGCTGGACGAGATCTTGATGAAGCCATTGACTTTTGAAGGGGAAGCTCAGAGCAGGAGAAATTTGAATTTCACACCCAAAGAAGGCCCCTTCGCAGGCTGGACACTTTTCGTGCCTTTGCTAGGTGAAGATTTGATGTTAAGTATTTTTTGATTGAGTTGGATTTTTCCAAAGGGGCAAGGCTTCAGGCTGCAGCCAAAGACAACTCCACTAGGCCCGATACCTTCTCCCGAGGTACCACTGAATCTAATTTGCTGCAGCGGAAAAGCTCTGAGCGGAGACAATTTGAATCTTTGGCCCAGTAGCAATGCAGCTAGTTGTGCAGCTGTAGTTTGAACAGGAAGTTAGCATGTGACCTTGCAATACTACTTATTTTCTTGGGAATTAGAGGGAGAGTGGGTCCAGTCTTCTAGGCGTCAGTAGGCCTAGTCCCCTTTTGTTCATCCACAGCTCCAGAAATTGTTCTCAGGCGGGTACTGGAGATGGCACATGTATGCCTGGCACCAGTCTATGGGTCGGGGAAACTCCTGGCCACTCCATAAACAATGGGGTAAGGGTTTCCTGGAGTGACCCTACATACTTTTGCAATATTTCCAATGTGTCCTATTGCAAACAGTCATACTGTGTCTCTCTCTGCCTAAAACCAAGGTGGCATATCTTTCTTCCCCTGTTCAGAGGTCTTGTTCCCATCCCAGAGATGTGGCCAGGGAAACGAGCAACCCCTCATCTGTGATTGCTCCGAACCAGTTCAGGGGGCAGCTCATCTCCCACTGTGATTAGTGCCTGGCTGACTGAGGTACAAAGATAGGTGCTGCCAGGTTTCCGCTAACATTTGCCTGTGACAAGGTAGGCCTCTTTGAAGATATTCAAGCTCTTGTGCATTGTGCTGATGACCCTCCTGCCAAAACAACAGAAAACACCTCCCCACACCCAAGCTTTTGTCCTGCTCTGGGAAAAGTTTTCACAACTCAGCAAAGGGGCTAGTCAGGTGGCAGTTGAAGCACATGCAATTGGGCTTTCTGAGGCTTTAGGTAGGGAAAAAGTAACTTTACGAAAGTATATTTTCCAAAATATTTATTACAAATTCAACTTCACCATTGAATTGAGCTTATATCTATTTCAAAAAGTCCAAGAATTAATTTTACAGGTGTTTCCTAGACAAAGATAAAAAAACATAGCTTTTAGGGCACTGTCACTGTGATGAGATGCTTAACATTAAACTTTTAGATGTCCTACTATTACATACCATGCACCCGGCCCTAGGGCAGTAAGGACTATTTAGGGGGGACTTAATAATATTTAAAAGGAAGGCTTAGGCCGGTCGAGCGGTTATTTTGACAGATAGAATTTGCAGTTTTAAAACTGCACTGCCAGGCTACACAAGGTAGGCCTTCAGGTATGCTTACAATCTCACTGTAGTGGATGGACAAATGGTTGCTGCAGGCCACTGGTGACATTTAGCTTACAGGTCTTGGGTACACTTTTGGACCATATACTAGTGACTTGGAGGTAAGTTAAATACGGAAATCAGTCCAAGTTGCCATTTTTAACTTGGCAAGATGAAAATACCAATTTTATCATGTTGAAAGGGGGCACACAGCTCTTTACCACGCGTTAGCAGGGGTAAAGTATACAGAGGTTCTACGGCCAGCAAACTAGGGTACAGCAAAAAACAAAGGCTAAAGGGATGTTTTAGTTAGTTGAAATGTTAGTTAAAACATACGGTTTTAAACTAATAAAACTACTGACATTTCCCAGTTATTGGTATCGTAAGTAACTATAGCTCGTGACATAAAGTAACTATAACTCGCACCCATGCCATGCACAGTGTTGTCATCCATGATGTCATTTCAGATGTTGCAGTGATGTTAATGTTATCAATGATGTCATAGATCAGTGATACTCAAAGTACGGCCCATGGACCGCATGAGGCCCTTCCTGATCTTAACGTGCGGCCCCCACCAGAATAACTGCACTGACTGCTGTTTACTTGATCGAACAGTAACATTCAGAAAAATGTGAACTAAACAGAAACATTAATTTACACTTACTGAAGTAAAAGAGAAGAAGCAAATAAACTGTCCTGCACCACTTAACTTTAGGAAAGCATTAATATTTTTTTAAGATATTTTGCAACAAACGTGTAAAAATAAGATAAGTCTCTTCAAAATTCAAAAAGTGCAATAACATGCAGATGTATTTCACCTTAGTACATCAGAGTATACCAGTGTATATCAGTGCATTCAGAAGTATTTTTAAAACTGATAGTTTTGAAAAAGGAACGTAGAAACTTTCACTCCTCCACCTACCCTGACAACATTGCAAATAGTGTACTAAGAGGCAAGGCAGTTGTCACATAGAACCTACTGGATGGTGTGGGTTGTTGTTACACATGGACAACATTATAGGTTATTAAATCAAACACAAGAGAGAAGGTTTTGTACAGTGAATTTACTGATCTAGTTTATTTCAATGGGTTCTTATAAGTCATAATGAAGGAAATGGAGACAAAGTGAAATTAAACAATTGTCTAGGATCACAAAATTTGGTGAAGCAGGGAAGCCAGGATTGATCCCAGGCTTTCTTAGTTCACATTGTATAATTCTATTTCATTCCAATGCTGTAATCAAGTGACTTGCTTTTCATACTTGAATCTCTCAGGCTAGCGATAGTGCCCACCTTAACCCCTCTCCTCACAAAGCGTCACTTCCACCATGCTGGCTTCAATCCGGCCCTTAAGCACAGCACAAACCACACTTTGCGGCGTGGAGTGCCGACGAGAGGAGTGGCAGAGAGTAGAGTAGCGAAGATTGTAGTGGGGAAAGTGTAATAGCATAGAGTGCAGTGGCATGGAGTGGAACGGCGTACAGTGGAGTGAGGTACAGTGTAGTGGGATGCAGTACAATAGCGTAGAATACACTGTCCTACAGTGGAATGGCATAGAGTGTAATAGTGCATAGTGGAGTGTTGTAGAGTAAAATAGCGGGGTGACGTACAGTGAAGTGCAGTGGAGTGGCGTAGAATGGAACAGAGTAGAGTGTAGTTGGAGAGTGGAGCTGCGAACAGTGGAATAGCATTCTGTGGTGTAGCTTAGAGAGATCTCGCAGAGAGTGGAGTGACAGAGAGGAGTCATGTACAGTGGAATAATGTACACTGGAATGGGGTAGAGTGGAGTGGCATAGAGTGGAGTGGCATAGGGTGAAATGGCGAAGAGTGGAAATAGCATAGCAGTGAGTGGTGTACAGTAGAATGGCATAGATTGGAGTGGCGTACAGATTAGTGGCATAGAGTGGGGTGTTGTAGGGTGGAGTGGCGTACAGTGAAATAGCGTAGAGGGTAGTGGTGGAGAGAGGAGTGGCATACAGTGGAGTGGTGTAGAGTGCAATAAAGTTGAGTGTAACTGAAGTACAGTGTAGTGACATAGAATGAAGTGGCATATAGTAGAATATCTTACAGTAGAGTGGCATAGAATGGAATGTCGTACAGTGGAATAGGGTAGAGAGTAAAAGAATAGACTGGACTGGCATAGAGTGGTGTGGCGTAAAATGGAATGCGACTTAAGGACAATCCATTCGATGGCCGTAAACTCTTTCCTAATAAAAATAATAAAAACGTTGCACTACTCGGGTGTAGAATCGCACAAAGAAATAAAGATTGTGTGGTTGACTTAGCCTCAAATTAACTTGCTCTCCTCCGAGTTTTCTGGAAGAAGGCATCCCTCTCACTGAGCCCGAGGAGCTTCTGTGAAGCAAATAACAACAAGGTAGGTCTCTTTATGTCCTAGGCATTGAAGGTACAATGTTGTAATCAAGAATTCGTCCTGAATGATTTGAAAAAGATTAACGTTTGATTAAAGTTTGATTCATGCCATAAAAGTGGCAATTACATAGCAACAGTAGTTGTTCATGGGAGAATCTTCTTATTGATCATGAGTCACCTAATGCATACCCTAGATGATTGAACAGATGCATCATCGACTTTAGCATTTGCCTAGGATTCAATTTATCATTTCCAACCACATGCATATCTTTACACCATAATTGATACTCTCAATGACAAAGAAAGTGACATTTCTGGAACCTAAGAATATGACCCTATTGTCCTGAGGAGGCCGTTAAAAGCAAATACACGACTGAAACAGGTTGAAGTGTATGGAGGTTATTGTGGAATGAATAAAGAGTTTTGACAGCTATTTCTTTATTATAGTAAAAGAGAATGCCCTTTCAAAATATCTACCTCTAATTTTAAGAGTTGTAAGCAAGGCATGTCGAATAGTATGCAGGGCTTATTAAAAACAATCGGGCCTTACCATGAAGACTATGTGATTTTAAGTAAATCTAGAGAATTTACAGAAATCTGTGAATTGCCTGAAGAAAAATTAAATAATGGTCTCAGAATAAGGCCTCTTTTATGTATACTAAAATTTGAAGTTATGATGAGTAACTAAACAATCATACACAAAATGTCACTAACTGCACATTTGTCTCCAACTAAATCATCCCTCCACTCAATGATAGGATATCAAGACAACCGTGGGAAACTAGAGCTACACGACAGTCCAAATCTAGCTGGCCGCCGAACCAACTAACAGTCAAATCGAAACTCAAACTCAATCCTCCCAGCTGGAATTCAGTCCCCTCTTCTAATAAATCTTCCCGACCAATCAGAAGCACCAATCCGCTCTCGGAGAGCGATTTACTCTCTCTGTTGCACTCATATGATCCCGCCCCTATGAAGCCGCTCACTCCCGCCTCACTGGCAGTCCCTACTATCCCCCCAACCCTCATAGGACCACTAAACTCAACACTAGAGGCGTCATTGACAACAACCTTAGAAAAGTCCCCCTCACTCAGGAACCTACTTCATCCCTCATCACGCCCGACTTCAATGCATACTCCTAAATTGTAGATCGGCCTCTAGACACGCAGCTGACATAGCTGACCTCATTCTCACACAAGAACCGGACCTGATAATGTTAACTGAGACCTGGTTAAAGGAATCCTCCACACCAATCATTGACATATTAGTACCACCTAACTACAACATCATCAGATTGGACAGAACTGATCAGACTGGGGGAGGTATCGCCTGTATACCCCATAACAACATCTCGGTAAACAGAGCCATATCCCCAGTTTTCCCTTCTTGCAATACATATGCTTCGACATCACCAGCAACGGCAAACCATTATGCTCTTTACACACCATCTATCATCCACCAGGCGAAAACCTCGCCTTCACCGAACACTTCATGGATATGGTATCAATGAACACTGGGCGCCAACATACCCAAATATTCCTTGGAGACTTCCATCTCCATTGGGACGATCACAATGATACAGTGGTCAACAGACCCAAAAACTTCCTAGATGACCTAGACCTAATCCAAATCTGCGACACCCCCACACACGATAAGGGTTCAATACTGGATTTAATAATATCTAAAAGAGATTCCATTCAGCTAGAGCCGATCCAACCTTGTGACTGGTCAGACCATCACAATATTACCTTCTTCATCAAGGAAATGGTGAAACTGAACCTGGTTCAATCCACAAGACCAAAAGTATGGAAAAAAGACCTGGAAAAAATTAACCGTAACACTCTGCCATCCTCCAGTTATAGACTACTTCGGCCCCCTGCAGGGTCTTCCGAAGTACATGATCTTACCAATCATTACCTCTCTGCCATGACCTCGATATTAAATGAGGTTGCTCCTCTCGAACTAAAGAGAGCCTCTAAAAAATATTCTAAGCCTTGGTACAATGGAATACCCAATGAGGACAGACGTTCGCTCAGAACTTCTGAACACGCATGGAGATCAGTTACATCAGCCAATCACCTCAAGATCCTAAGGACAAAGAGAAATACATATTACCGAAAGATCAAGCTCACCAAAGCTGACTTTTTCAGCCTCCAAATAGACCAAGCAAGAAATCGTCCCAAAAACGTTTTGAACTTATCAAAACCCAATCTAAGGAGGCACCTCAACGTCCACAAGACAGATCGTGTCCGCAACCAAACTGTGAAGAATTTTCCGCCTTCTTCACTCTGAAGACTGACACCATCAAGAGGGACCTCTCAAATGATCTTACCTTACATTCGAGACCACATACAAAGACTTCCCCAGCATCTCCAATTGAGCCATGCCAAATCCCATTAAAGCCTAACCTTAAAAACAACGTAGCCTGGTCATCCTTTACCACCTATTCTGAAGAAACCATAGGCAAAATACTCAGCCAATCACTTCGCTGTTCCTCTCCCCGCAAATGCTGTCAAAGACCTTACTCCACTCCTTCTGCCTCTCTGGTCCAAGATCATAAACAGCTCACTTCAACAAGGTTGCATCCCTGACACCCTCAAAGTTGGTCAGGTAACACCCATTCAAAAGAAGCCCACAGACGACGCTACGGACCGAAATAACTATCGCCCTATTTCCAATATTCCGACCTTGGCCAAACATCTGGAAAAATGCGTTCACCTACAACTAACAAGGCATATTGATCACTTTGACCTCCTTAACAAACATCAATCAGGCTTCAGTGCAGGTCAGAGCACTGAATCAGCCATGACCCACATAATTGACGACGCACTGCAAATCCTGGATCAAAATGGATCCTGCATACTCATCCTGCTGGACCTCTCATCAGCCTTTGATACGGTCAAACATGAGAACTTAATAGACCTCCTGGAACATAGAATGGGTTTATCAGGTGCAGTGCTAAACTGGTTTACCTAATTTCCTCAAAATCGGACACAACAATTCAAAGTCAATAACTCCTTGTCCAAGCCCGTCCCAGTAACCTTGGGAGTCCCGCAAGGGTCCTCACTATCCCAGACACTGTTAAACCTTTTCATGGAACCACTCACCGAAATTCTACATTGCATCTAACGTGCAATATCACATGTACGCCGACGACACACAACTATACCTTAAGATTCACACCGTAGACGACATCAAATTGCTTAAATCAACGCTTAGGAATACCCAAACTTGGCTGGCAGAAAATCATCTAAAACTGAATGCCCTAAAAACCGAATTCCTGCTAATAGCTTTACCCGCCCAAGTCCCCAAAATGCAAAATTGGATTAAACATCTTACGGCATTCAACATTCAAATTATCATTGTGGACTCAGCGAAATCACTAGGAATAACTCTTGACAGTAACCTCAATATGCAAAAACACATCAGCAATGCCACAAAGGGAGCAAACTTCCAGATAAACACACTGAGGAAACTGAAACCCTTCATACCACACAATGACTTCAAGCAGGCAGTACAAGCTCTAGTTATACCGAGAGTGGAATACGGATGTGTCTCTCTTTGTTGCCTACCCAAAGCATCAACGGCACCGTTAAGAGCTTCAATCAATGCAGCAGCGAGACTTATCACTGGTTCTAAAAGAAGTTCCCACATCTCCCCGGACCTACAATCCTTGAACTGGCTACCTCTGGAAGCCAGAATTCATCTACAAATAGCATGTTTGACGCACAAAGCCATACATCACAATGCACCTAGCTATCTGGCACATAAACTGACGATCTCTGGTGGGATCAGATCCTCAAGAAGTGCAGAAAACCTACTACTGAAACCACAAAAATTCAATAAGAAGAAAACATATAACCAAACCTTCTCTGGGATTGCACCAAGGATATGGAATGCCTTATCCCCAGAAACCAGACTTAACCCCTCCACTGCCTCTTTCAAAAAAGAAGTAAAATCGATTCTCAGGGCTAAAGTCACCTGAAGTAAGGTCCACTGTAATCTCGAGACCAACCGCACACGCGCTCCCAACCTGACTTTGATAAGTTGGGAGCGCCAATTTACCAACTAAACATCCTAGACAATATATCTTCCTCCTGTCTCACACAACGAGATAGATTGTGCGTTGCACCTTACTATTTTGCTTTTTATAAAATGTTTTGTATATGTGCTTTGATGTGCACTGATGTGTTGTATAAGTAACTTTTACTGACTATAAAACTTAAATAGGGTGGTGATAGCCTCTGAGGAGGTAGTAGTCTAAGGTGCTTTCTTTATTACGTCAAAGCAGAACTAAAGAGGCTCATCTCATGTCTTGTTGTGAAGACATGTTCTTCAAACTGAATTCACCTTCCAAGCAGAAAATCCATAAGATGGAACAGCTAAAGTCTTCACATAAACCCAGGGCCACTGGAATTATGTGATTGTGTGGCTGCAGCAATTTTTGCCTTCTTATAAATTTGCCACATTTGCCACATATTCTGTCTTCTGGTGCATAATCTACTGATTTTAGCAAAATAAACATGTTTCTTGCTCAAACGGTGCAAAAGTTTCTAAAAAAGCAGCAGCACATGTGAGAGCGCAGAGAAAGGCATTTTACAAAGATTGGTCACCTTTCTATTGCTTATTGCTCTATTCGGGTATTAAACTGGTACTAATGAGCTACACCTAATGCCCAGACAGTCTTAACAAGTGTAAAAATTACAAAATAAAGGATTAACTCTATTAAAAAATGTGCTGCATTAAGCTGCATAATTTAACTTTTCTTGCTGCATAATGTACTCAACCTTGCCGCATAATTTGGCCCTCTCCTGATGAATCCAGTGGTCCTGCATGTACCTTAGTTCCTGTGTACCGCTATGATTTCTCCAGCCCATAACTAATGTACACATCCGTCCAAATGTCAAATCCCCTCACAACTGCATTATTCAGTGTTTAGTAGCAGATATCAACCCTTTTAATAATAGACCTCTTGCTTCATATTGTATGCCTTCTGGAAGTAAACTCAAATGATTGTTTCTGTGTGTCTCAATTGTTATCTGTCAGTTCTGGCTAAGATAGCCACAATATGCACTACTCTGATCAGTGGTACTCCTGCAGATATCATTTTCCCCCACCCCCAATTAGGTGTAACATCCTTATTTCCTCCAAGGTGGAAATGCTGATAGACATAGTGGATTCTGTGATCTTTTGTCATATAAACATAAACTTTTAGCAAAGACATTGCCAGGTGTAAGGTCCACTTTGAAAGTTAAAATATTGTTTCTTCTGATTTGTATGAATGACATGCCAATTCTCCTTGCTAGGCAGGGCAGCACTCTGTAAGATGGTGGTCCTCCTCATATTCTTTTATGTGTTTCAGAATACACCATTCTAGAATAGATAACAGACTCCTACTTCCAAAATATTGAGTTTTCAAAAATACAACTGGGATCACGTCAATATGCATACATGGGCCAAACGATGAACTAGAAATATCAAGAAATTCCCAGACGTCTGGCCATATTGTCACCAATGCAGGGAGAGTCACGTATTACACAACTTGGAAAGGGGGGGTGGGGGGGGGGTTGGATATGAAGGGATCTCGGTGAGTGCATTTACATAATGCTGAGTGCCAGCATGTGAGTGTTAAGGTCTCATAGCTCATAGAAGGTTGTCTCATGTTGATGTGTAGCAACAGAGAAGATATAGATATTGTGACAGCATTTACTTGCCGTAGAAAACCAGGCTTGAAATGCATTCTGAAACATAAAGATGGTTTGAAACAGAGTTCCTTATTTTCATCAGATTAGCTTTAAATTCAATATCAAGTGGCTAATATATATTCAACAGACTCTTCATAAGCAAGATTTAAAAGCTTGTTGGATGTACAGAGATTCAGTATGAGGCTGAATGTTTATGATCAACTGGGTATCATCAGCATAGGTACAGTAGATGAAACAGCATTCCTTTATAAAATGATTAAGTGAGATACGATAGAGATTGAAAAGTAGGGGACGTAAAACCAAGCCTTGTAGTACTCTGCTGAGTAGAGGCGAAATGCTGAGCAGTATGAGGAAACTTTGTCTGTTGTATCTATGTCGGACAGGAAAGAAGAAATCCACACATGGACACAGTGATTCACAACCTTCATTTTTTAGTATGTAAAGTAGTACTATAGTAAACTACTTACTCTAAAATGAAATCCACAAACCTACAAGTGTAAATCTCCACCTCTGCCTCTTTTCTCTTTTTTATGGGGAGATCCTCACACATTTAAGTTTATCTCTTAGCAGTAAATATGGAGGGACCAGGAGAGTGGCTGGAAAAAAAGGGCACATTTACTACTAATTGGAAGGGGTTTAGGAATGAGTAAGGAACAGTTTATAGGGGTTACAAAGGGTTTCAAGGAGACATACACCCTCCCACAAGAACAAGGACATTGCTATTCACAAACTGCACTTCTAGGATTCCTACAGCCAAAAAAGATCCAAAACAGTAGCAAATGTTTTCCAGTTCAGAGCTGGAGTAAGTACAGCACAACACATGGCAAACCACTGGTACTGCAACATCATCCACAGACAATGGAGGCAGGGACTTAAAATTAAACCCCATAAGAAATAATGTTAAATTACATTAAATTAGTTAAACTAATTATCAATAAAACTAATATAAGGATAAAAAATATGTAAAAGTAAATAATCTTTCGATGTAAAATATTTTAATAATGTTTTAAATGTAAAAATCAATGTACCATTATTTTGTATTAAAATACACCACTTTCAATGATATTTAATAATCAATCAAATAGTTCCTATTAGGTGTAATTTGACAAATATATTTTTATTACATTGGATATATTCAAAATAATTAAATGTTAAAATCAAATTAAGTTAATAGTGCTCTAACATTATGTTATTTTGTTCTACATTTTAAATATTTCGATGCAAATTTAGTGACCATTTCAATGGACCTGTGCTATCTACAGCACATTAGTTATATATTTGGGACAGTGTGCTCCAAAATGCACAACATGGTACACATTACACCCTTACTACTCTCCTGCTGAATATATTTGCTCCACTTCGTGTGAAGCTAGAATTTCTCACAATCCATATGACTTCAGTGATGTAACATAGATGTTGCTACCCCCACACTGTAAATTGCTTCCCATACTCTGCTCCAGAAGGGGGTTTTCAGATTTTCTGAAATCACTGGTATCAACACCAATATTTTTCAGAAGCCTTGCATATTTAGTGATACTTATGTAAACAATGGTCTAGGTAGAGGCCCAAGTGGTCCTCTGGTACCCTGGGGTGAATTATTTTACAATAGAATAAATCAGGTAAACAATTTCATGAGAAGTCCTCGGAGGACTAGGATATTTAGTATGCATGGACACAAGGTTTTTGTTTTTATGACAACAAATGTATTATCTTCATAAATTAACTATCATATACTTTCTACGTAGTGTTAAGTGCTCACAAAGGGCTTTAGAAGTGAGTGAAGTGAAGGTGTGTAAGTGACATTTTAAAATACAGCACATTTAACAACAATCATAATTTTCAAAACTCCACAAATAAATGAAAGCGGTGGTGGAGTTTTTGTTGGGAAGGTCGACCGCGTTTTGATCTCAAGTTACTGAGATCATCATCAGGACGTGAGCCTGTTAGCACTAATAATCTGGAGGAGGAGAAATCGTATTTAGAACCTTGGTCCACGGGGTATACATACATACTTTTCTGGTAGTGTGCACGCCTGGTTGACAGGGGTAGTAGTAAAACCAGTCACCTAAGTTATCAAGTTCAGGGGGGGTACCTTGCCAGATCATAAAAACATCATCGTGACCAAAGAAACATGGGAATGTTGGAGCTCCGGGCTTATGCCAGCCATTATAAGCCCAGAGCACTGTAGAACCGGCTTTTTGGAGACCCCTCCCCACTTGGAGAGTCAAGGCCAGCGGTGCAGGGGACACCTAGAATCTACGGGTTCTTCTTGCTTGAATCATACATTACCAAAGAGACCAGGACAAACAGTCGTGGAGGGAAGTAAGTTATTTATTAGCTCGAGCTAAGGACAGGGTCCCAGAATGGTACAAAGACAATTCTACAGAGACTGCTGCTTCAATCCGCAGCGCACACATTATTATAGTACTAGCCAAACCCATTTGCACAATACAAGTTCCTTATTTCGATAGGTTCCTCATCTGACAAGTTCTTCGTCAGTCTTGTATGGTGCAATCGTGGCCAGGGGACATCTGTCTCTGATTGCACAATGTACACAGCCTTGTGCTTCCTTGCCCAATTGGTGTGGTCATGGGGCACAGACTCGTGCTTCCTCTATCAGTTGGTGTGATCACGGGGCACAGCCTTGTGCTTCCTCAATCAGTTGGTGTGGTCACGGGGCAGTTGGTCGTAATAGGCTGAGTTACCAACAATGGACAGGATGTGGCTGAGTCTCTGGCACAACTGGGGGGGTGAGGCACACAGGCAGCTTCTAGGAATTGGCTCAACCACAAGGACCGGGGAGGGTTGTGCAAGTTTCAACAGGGACGTGGAAAGCAATTCTTCACCAGGTTGCTGAGAGCATGGCAACACGAAATGGAGTCATGTGGGTCATTTTAAAATACAGTTCAACAGTCCCTCATTTTGCCATGCAGAGGCAACAATCAATCGTCGTCTAGGTCAATGTCCATCATTTCCTGAACCTCTCTCTCGATCATCATCATGGCATTGTGATGGTGTAATTTCATTTGTTTGGGTGTCAAAGAGGTGGCATAGAGCCTGCATTGAACACAGAGGCAGCAAGAGAACAATGCGGCTGCAATGATGGCAATGAAAATCATTATCTTCCATCCCCACTGAGATACCATGCTCCAAAACCAGTCGGTTAGGGACCATGAACCCTCATCCTGATGGATGTCGGAAGCAATTTTATGCAGTCTCTGTATTGCTTGATAGACTGCTGGCGCATTATCAGGTATGTATATACAGCAGCTTGTTCTGATCAATGTGTAGACTCCCCCACGGTCCGCCAGTATTATCTCAAGCGCCATTCTGTTCTGTAAAGTCATGAGGCGGTCTGCTTGAAGTTCCGCCCTGATGTTACTGAGGGCACCGGCAGTTGCGTTGATGGTGGCCTCTACCACCCTTGTGAGATGTCGCAGACTGCGACTATTGACCATAGGGCCCCAAAAGGGGAGGAAACCCTTAGCAAAGTCCCCAAACTCTTGGCCAGCTGTGTCTTCAGTGTCAATCACACCTCTCTTCTGGATGTGGTGTGTTGCATCGGCGGTGTATGTGGGGGGAGCAACCAAGCAATGTAACAGGTGCCGGCCCAGGACTTGGGCAGCCAGGTGTAGGCCTTGCTCCCACACACAAAGTAAGTATTCAGTGAGGACACCAGAGCTGGGAGAGTCGAACCATTGCGCTGGAGCGTGTAGCCGCAGTCACTTTGTCCCACCCATACTGTTCCATTGCTTTTTATGCAGTATTTTCCGGTATGTGGGTAGACAGGGAGATCCCTGAGAGGTGGCAGTCTTTTTTTTCCCCCACCATTGTAGATGTTCGATGGATAAAAAGACCCATGATTGTTCTCATATTCATTCTTTTCTGCTGAATCTTTATCCATGCTTGGCCACTCCGCAGCCATCATGTGGTGGAATGCTTGTCTGCCACTGATCTTCCCCAGGGATCGTGTGGATGTGTCACCTGAAAAGAATGCACCAAAGAACACAGTGTACTAGCCGTCGACTGAACCAGCTCGAGAAAAAGGAGCAGGAATCAGGGGCATCCCAGTGCTTGCAGTATCGAGCAGAAACCCACATACTCAACAGTTTGTTGTGTTCACCACAAGCTGGTGCTGGTGTTACATTTGAATGAAAGTGTTGTTGAAGAAACCTGTCCTTCTGTTTTTCTCATGGATGGGTAATGACACATGTTGATGAGGTTATTCTGTAGAGGTAGGAGACTCAGGTGCTGCAAGGGCAGCGTGCATTACCCACCCGAGACAGGCCAGTACCAGTGAAATAGTCATGAGTAGGAGTAGACAGATCGAGTACCGGCCACGTATTGTCTTTATGTACTCTTGTTTTTTCATTTCTTTGCTCTTCAAGCCTTCAGCGTTCATTTTGGTCACTGTCTGCTTCACTTGGTCTTCCCTAGTTGCTGCCTGTGATTTGTGGTTGCTTCACCGGTCAGTGATTCCAGCAGTCCTATTGGCACGCTCCGGTCCACTGTACCGGCTCCAATCAAATGCGCCAGTGTATCATAGCCCTGCAGCGATTTGTCGGACCATGTCAGGCAGAGGGCAGAGACCTTTGTCTCTTTAGTCCTTTTTTCTGGGTCGGAGATTGTACCGGGTGGACCTGGGCGTTGTTTGATCAGGAAACAAAGGCTCTGGCTGTTGAGTGTCCTGCAACCTCAGATGCGGAGGAACGGCAGATTGCAGGATGTCGTCGTCCTCTCGTTCAGATGAAGCCCAGGCATGGTTGGCGTCACTGATGGGTACAAAGCGCAGGACTTTCTCACATTCGTCGTCTCCCAGGCCTTCCTTGACCCACCGGCACCGGCCGTATGGTAATGGTAGAGGCACCTTCTTGCTGGGCACTCCGTGAATCCAGTTTTTTCTTCCTGCCACCTTCACTGCAGACCTGGTAGCCAGCATCACTTGCTGGGGCGGCTTCCACCTCGGCTCCAAGTTCTTTGTTCTCTGGAAATTGCGGATGCAGATCCAGTCGCCTGGCTGGATGGTGTGACCAGGGCCCTCGGGTTTGGGTGGCAGGATATCTTGTACCTGACGATGAATGAGACGTAGGTTAGTGGTCAATTCATGTAAATAATCAATCAACAACGGGTTTTCAATATCAGAATATTTCTTTGGGAGGGGGGGTACTCCCCAAACATTTGCTGGCCGACCAAACACTATTTTGTACGGAGAAAGTCCGGTACGAGAATGTGCCGTGGCTCTATTTGATAGGAGAGCAAGGGGCATAGCGTCTGGCCAAGATAGTCCTGTGTCAGCCTGGATTTTTGCCATCTTTAATTTCAGTGTTCCATTGTGGCGTCCAACCAATCCCGCTGATTGGGGGTGATTGGCGGGATGGTATTTTTTTCTGATCCCCATCCCTACACACACATTTTTCCTCATTATTTCTCCTGTAAAGTGGCTTCCGTTGTCGCTCCAGACAATTCTGGGCATCCCAAATCTGGGGAAAAATTCCTTCAACAATATTTTGGCAGTGCTTATAGCAGTGTTGTCCTTAAGGGGGTAGGCCTCGATCCACTTACTAAAGGCACACAGAACTACCAGGACATATCGGAGATTGTTGCATCTTTCCATCTGTATGTAATCTATTTGGAGCACTTCGAAGGGGTAAGATGGGGGTGCAAAATTCCCAGCAGGTGTTGGTGTTCCTTTTCCCGGGTTATGCGTCAAACAAATCATGCAATTCCTGACTAACCTCTCAGCATATTTCTGGATGTGTTTGTTTTGCCATACCGGAGCTAGCAATTTGCAAACACCTTTTGCACTAATGTGAGCTGGGCCATGAGCCATAGTGACCACTGGCAAAACATAGGCATCGGGTAACAACCATCGCTGTTGTTCAGACAGATCCGTCCAACAGCCATTCTCATTTAATAGGCCTGTTTGCTCTTCCCAGAGAGCCTTTTCCTCTCTAGTCGCCTCTGCCTGTATTTCCTTTACTTTCTCAATAGTATCCTCGTGCATCCCCTTCTCCGGTACCCAGTTTGAGGGACCAGTTACATACATACGGGTAGAGACATCTCTAGCTGTTTCCTTTGCAGTCTGGTCAGCAAATGCATTACCCCTTTGCATATCATCAGTCACCTTCTTGTGGGCGCTACATTTGACCACAGCTATCTTTGAAGGAAGAGTCAATGCTTCTAACAGCCTGCTGACCAGAGGACCATGCTGTATTTTAGTACCGTGAGTGTTAGAAACGGGATCCCCGGCTGGCCAGGGCTCGCGCCAAAGTCAGTCAGAGATCACCATTCCTAAGTCAGGGCAAGGGAGTTACACACCAAGATAACCCCTGCTCACCCTCTAGGTAACGTGACGCAAGCAGCAAGGCTAATCTCGGAGGCGATGTGTAAAGCGTTTGCGCGCGCACCCAGCAACAACACCCAAGGCCCACCACAAAGGAAACTCCACACAAGGTTATATAAAAAATAGCCTTTGTATTATAGTAAAACACATTAGATAAAAACAAACACTTTACAATGTGCCAACAGGCACCGGCAGAATTTACAGGAGATTATGAACAGGACAGGGCCACAGGGACCACTGTCAGGGATATGCACTTTTAGAATTAGAATACTTGTTGTAATTAGCACTTTGTAGGAATAATAATACTCGTAGGTATAACACTAGCACATAGAACCTATAATCACTGTGGCATTAAAATAGTACATGTAGCACACAACCAGTAATTAATGGTAAGTACCACCTTTGCAACCCTAAACACCTTAGGAGAATCACGCAGGGAACCAGGACCTTACTAGCAGGACCTAAAGAAGGAAAAACAATCACCTAAGCATATAACACATAGCAAAGGGAAAGAAGCAAAACACATGATGCATAAAAACATTCAGAGGTGTAGGTAATAACAATTGCGCAAAAATCACATTAGGCAAGTAAATCACAAATTGCGCAAGGTGCACATAGGCACAACACTAGAACTGTCCCTCAGGCCAACTGGCCTCTCAAGGGCTCAAATGCCCTTAGTCCAAAATGTCAGGGCAGGCTGCGCAGGCAGCCAAGAACAAACTTAAACGTGGCAACTGCCCACTAAGTGCTGGGCAGCTGAAGACACTGATGGGGCCAACGTTGGAGCCTCGTGGGCTCAAGAACAACAATGGGGCCAAACACAGCGTGGGAGCCTCGGGCCCAAACCAACTGACTGTCCCCTGAGCCTGGCTGGGCTCTACAAAGCAATGGCACTCAAGAGCCTCTCTGGGGCTCTCAAACGATTGTGGGCTGGGAGCCTCGCAGCTCTGCAACAAAGAATGCCCCTGAACCTTTCTGGGCTCTAAACAAAAGCGGCACTCGAGAGCCTCGCTGGGCTCGTATCACACTATGCCCCCTGAGCCCCACTGGACTCTACAACAAATATGCCCGGGTGAGCCTCGTGCGCTCTGAGACCAACTTGCCCCGTCGTTGGAGCCTCTCTAGGCTCGAATGGAAAATGCCCACTGAGCCTCGTGGGCTCTGATGCACAGAACTGCCTAAACGTTGGAGTCCCACTCGGGGACTCTGAAGAAAATGGTCCTCACGCTTGCTGGAAGGGGCGGGCACCGGCAATGTGCCCCGACGCCCTCCTCCCTACCGACTAGCACCGGGCCCCACTCACCGGTTTGTAGGCTTCCTCCGGACTCCTCTGGCGGCTGGAGGCCGTCTCCCCGACACGGCCGCAGGCAGGGAGCTCCTCTGGCGGACTCGCTGGTGCCGCAGGCGGGGCTCTTCTGCACCAGAGCCTCGCTGCCGGCTGCACTCCTTCCTCCGGCACTCTTCTTCTGGACACCGGAGCGCAGCGTGGGCTCCCATTGACTTCCGGTTTCTGGAGGAACTACTTCCGGGTCGCCGCGGGCAGCGCGGCTGCCCCTTTCAGGCACTTGTGGGCTGGGGGATAATGAACTGAGGGGTAGGCTCCCTCGAGTTAAATAATACACGGGGCCACACGAGGGGTAGGCTCCCTCGTTAATGTAAAGATAAAGCGGGCTGGCCACCCGCTAGCTAAATTATGCCACGAGCGGCACAAATGCGAGGTGGGCACTCGCTTGGGGCCACAAAATGGCAAATACATGGGTCAAATGCCGGGTGGGCACCGGCGAAGGACAATTGAAGCGCTCTCAAGCGCTAAGGACAAAATAAAAGCGCTCCCAGGTGCTATAAGTAAAATAAAGCTCTCCCAGGCGCTATCAGCAAAATAGAGCTCCAGCAGAGTCCTGGAGGCAGGCAGGGGGGGCAAGGCTGGGCCCAGAGCCAGCTCACTGGGCCTCCAGGCAGGGAAGCAGTCCAAGTGGCGGTCCTCCTGGCACCCAGCAGCAGCAGAAGCCCCCCTCAGATAGGATCCTGGAAGAGAACAAATTTTAAGGGGACACAGCCCCTTCTTATACTGTAAAATCCTTTGTCTTTGCTCAGGGTGAGGGGAAAAACCAGTCGCAGCTGGTTTGTGAGCACTCTTGATGTCCTCAGCCCCTCACTCTATTCACTGATAGGGCTAGGGTCATTAGACGCACCACAGGGGGCAGAGCCAGCATTGTGTGGGGAAAGCCCAGCCCTATTCAGGACCCAGCTGCACCCCTCCCTCACATCACTCATGCTAATCTCTCCACTCACCACCGGGCAGACCCATCCAGACTCCTGGAGCCAGGCTCACCAGCCAGCTCCAGCCAATCACACGCCAGCACCCTTACTGCACACACACACCAATGTCTAGAAGTGGCACTTCCACACTAAACACATACACGCTGCATACATCATTGCTCAGCATTCAATCTCACGAGTTCGCACATACCAAACTCGAGCCTGCACTCCCCACACATCAGGAATTAACATGGACACACACATTCCCCATGCATTCCTATGGGAGAGCAGGCCAGCCTCACTACACGCACGCACTTTACTCTGGGACACAGGGAATAAGTGCGCAGAGACCAAAAATCACTAACACAGATCACATACTAAAAGCAAAAAGTTTAGGGGTGAACCTGCCAGAAGGACCAAGTCCAACAGTGAGAAGTAAAAAATCCCCTCTCAGCCCAAAGTCGCTCAAAATTATGGGCCACGCCAAAGGCGTACTGGCTGTCAGTGTGATGTTGATGGACATCCCCGTACTCAGTTCACACGCTCTTATCAGTGTTACCAACTCGGCATACTGTGCTGATTGGGAAGGTATTCTCTCACTTTCCACTACTGTCTGTAACGTGGTGATAGCATAGGCAGCAGTTGTGCTACCATCAGGAAGTTTGAAGCAAGAACCATCCACATACAGGGTACCATCAGGGTCAGTGAGGGGTGTGTCAGTGCCTGTTTTTATTTCCTTTGTGCCCGTGTTAGCGTCCTGATCTTCATTTGTGCTGCTGTATATTTATTGTTGTTCTGTGCCCGTGTTTGCGTTTTCCTTCCTGGTTGCCCGCCTACCTCGCCGCCCTCCGTCTTCCCTCCCCGCTCCCCGCTTCCCGCCACCACCGCTGACCCCGCCCCTTTTTTCCTTCTGTTCCCTCCCCGCTCCGCCTCCCAGCTGATCCGCCCACCCGCGCACTTCGCCTTATATGGCGACCGTGCGAACGCGCAGCGGTCACGCGCAGCGGGTGCGCCGAAGGCAAGCCCGTCTACGCCCGTCCGCGCCTGGACCGCGCCCAGTGCCAGGACCCCTGGACCTCGAAGACCCCGGCCGACCCGCCAGACGTACTCCGCCGCCACCCTCATCGCACTCAAACACCGGCCGACTCCCAGAATGCCATCAAGCCACACCACGACGCACCCACGGACCTTTCAGCTGCCACGCCTGCAAGTTCACCTGCATCCGGACCTGCCTCGCACCAGCAGCCGCCAAGTCGAACACCAGCAGCACCCACCTCAAGTGCATCCTGCTCAACACCCGCTCCGTCCACAGACACGCCATCGAACTCTGGAACCTCCTAGACGCCACAGCCCCTGACGTTGCCTTCCTCACAGAGACCTGGATGAACGCCTCTTCAGCTCCCGACATCGCCATCGCTATCCCGGAGGGCTACAAGATCGTCCGGAGGGACCGCAACGCCAACCAGATGGGAGGAGGCATCGCCATCATCCACAGGAACACCATCCGTCTCACGACCAGCACCGACAACACCCTGACCACCGCCGAACACCTGCATTTCCAGATCCACACCGACCCGAACACCACCCTCAGAGGCACCCTGATCTACCGACCCCCGGGACCACGCACACAATTCAGCGAGGACATCGCCGACTTCATCAGCCCGCATGCCCTCCCCTCCGCCGACTACATCCTACTGGGGGACCTCAACTTCCACCTGGAGAACAACAACGACCGCAACACCAGCACCCTGCTCGACAACCTCGCCAATCTTGGACTCAAGCAGCTGGTGTCCACCCCCACCCACCTCGCCGGACACACACTCGACGCAGTCTTCTCTTCCTGCACAGACATCGACTTCAGCCACGCCACAGAGCTTCAATGGACGGACCACAGCTGCGTCCACTTCACCTTCAAGAGAACGACGACCCACCACCACCAGCAACAGGCCGCCCGCAGAAGCTGGAACAAGATCACAGCAGACCAGCTTGCCACCTCCCTGAGCCAGCACCCTCCTGCCAGCTCAGCGAACCCCAGCCAGGCCGCCGACAACCTCACGAAGTGGATCAGCAACTGCGTGGACGAACTCGCCCCGCTGAGGACCCCGCCCAGCAGACCCGGCAGCAAGAAAGCCCCGTGGTTCACCGACGAACTCAAGAGCTCCAAGAAGAACTGCCGAGCCCTCGAGAAAGTCTGGAGAAGGGATCCTACACCGGACAACAGGACCACCTTCAAGCTGGCCACCCGGAAGCACCACCAGCTGATCCGCGCCGCCAAGAAAACTGCTTTCAAGGACCGACTGGACAACAACGCACACAACTGCAAGGAACTCTTCAACATCGTGAAAGAGCTATCCAACCCCAGCGCAGGAAACAACGACATCACCCCATCGCAAGACCTCTGCAACTCCCTCGCTTCATACTTCCACAACAAGATCGCGGACATACACAACAGCTTCAACAACCAACCAACGCACACCAAGACCGAACAA
This sequence comes from Lissotriton vulgaris, assembly GCF_964263255.1. Taxonomy (NCBI): domain Eukaryota; kingdom Metazoa; phylum Chordata; class Amphibia; order Caudata; family Salamandridae; genus Lissotriton; species Lissotriton vulgaris. The sequence continues at coordinate 1,034,168,639 of NC_141689.1, forward strand.
CCACCCCTCACCACCACCCTCCACGCCTGGACCCCGATCAGCACCGAAGACACCATCCGCACGATGAACTCCATCCACTCCGGATCACCGACCGACCCCTGCCCTCACCACGTCTTCAACAAGGCTGACGCTGTCATCGCACCCCACCTGCGAGACATCATCAACACATCCTTCGACACCGCCACCTTCCCTGAGAGCTGGAAGCATGCCGAACTCAGCGCTCTTCTCAAGAAACCCACAGCGGACCCCACCGAACTCAAGAATTACCGCCCCATCTCGCTCTCCCGTTTCCAGCCAAAGTCATCGAGAAGACCGTCAACAAGCAGATGGCCGCCTTCCTCGAGACAAATGGATCCCTCGACCCCTCACAGTCCAGCTTCCGAGCCAATCACAGCACCGAAACCGCCCTCATCGCCGCCACCGACGACATTCGAGCCCTGATGGACAAAGGAGAAACAGCGGCCCTCATCCTCCTAAACCTCTCCGCAGCATTCGACACTGTCTGCCACCGCACCCTAGTACAGCGCCTCAGCAACGTCGGAATCCAGGACAAGGCGCTGGAATGGATCATCTCCTTCCTCGACGGAAGAACACAGAGAGTCCGCCTACCACCGTACAAGTCAGAGGCCACCGAAGTCATCTGCGGCGTCCCTCAAGGATCCTCACTGAGCCCCACCCTCTTCAACGTCTACATGAGCCCCCTCGCGGCCATCGCACGCCAACACAACCTCAACATAATCTCCTACGCCGACGACACCCAGCTGATCCTCTCTCTGACCAACGACCCCGCCGCCGCCAGAGCCAACCTGCACGAAGGGATGAAAGAGGTAGCCGAGTGGATGACGACCAGCCGCCTGAAACTGAACTCGGACAAGACGGAGGTCCTCATCCTGGGCTCCTCACCCTCCGCCTGGGACGACTCCTGGTGGCCTCCCGCCCTGGGCACCGCACCCAAACCGACAGACCATGCACGCAACCTGGGCTTCATCCTGGACTCCTCCCTCTCCATGACCAGGCAAGTCAACACCGTCTCCTCGGCGTGCTTCAACATCCTACGCATGCTACGGAAGATCTTCTGGTGGATCCCCACCGAGACCAGGAAGACCGTCACCCAGGCCCTCGTCACCAGCCGACTGGACTACGGCAGCGCCCTCTACGCCGGTACCACCGCCAAGCTCCAGAAGAGACTCCATCCAGAACGCCTCAGCCAGACTCATCCTCGACATCCCACGAACCAGCCACATCTCCGGACATCTGAGAGACCTGCACTGGCTCCCCGTCAACAAAAGAATCACCTTCCGCCTCCTCACCCACGCACACAAAGCCCTACACGACCAAGGCCCGAGCTACCTCAACAGCCGAATCAACTTCTACGCTCCCAAACGCCACCTCCGATCAGCCAACCACGCCCTCGCCGCCGTCCCCCGCATCCGAAGAGCGACTACAGGAGGAAGGTCCTTCTCCTACCTGGCCGCCAAGACCTGGAACTCCCTCCCAACCGACCTGCGCCTGACCCAAGACCACCTCTCCTTCAGGAAGAAGCTGAAGACCTGGCTGTTCGAGCAGTAGCGGCACCCCCCCACCCCCAGCGCCTTGAGACCCTACGGGTATGTAGTGCGCTCTATAAATGTCATTGATTGATTGATTGATTGTCAGTCAAATCCACACGGCCTTTAGTCTCTTCCTCCGTCCGGAGGACACAATCATGTGGATCAGAATTAGTGTCACCATCAACAAAGGGTAACAATGTGGCTGGATTTAGTGTAGTGCAGCGGTGGATGGTGATATGACTGGCTAAGAGAGTCAATTCATATCCGGACATACGTGCACTAGTAAGATGTTGAGTTTTTGTCCTATTTAATAAAGTGTCAACTGCGTGGCGAACCATAACTGTAAGTGCAGTATCAAGGACCAGGCCAGCAGATTGGCGAATGGATATGGCAGCTGCTGTTCTCAAGCAACTGGGTAGTGCGCGGGCCACGGGGTCTAGAACTGCAGAAAAATATGCACAGGGGCGTTGTCTGTCACCAAAACACTGTGTTAGCACTTATTATGCGCAAACATAATGCTCGTGTACAAAAAGAGTGAAGGGCTTCTGATAACTAGGGGTGCCTAGCACCGGGGCCGAACACAAGGCTGTTTTCAGTTCTTCAAATGCATGCTGGCACTCATTTGTCCAAGAGAGTGGGTGGGGAACATCTTTAAGTGTGAGTGTCAATAAAGGTTTAATGAGTAAAGAAAAATTGGGTATCCACTGGAGGCAGTAGGAGGTGATACCAATAAAAGCACGGACCTCTTTCTGCATTTTTGGTGGGGGTATTTTACTGATTGTTTGTATTCGTTCAGGGGTGAGGCGGCGTCCCTCCTTCGACAGGAGATGACCTAAGGAGGTCACCTCACTTCGATAATATTGAAGTTTGGAGAGGGAAACTTTGTGATTGAACTGTGCTAGATGCAGGAGCAATTTCATTGTAGCTTCTTTACATAATTCCTCAGTGTCTGCCGCTATAAGGAAATCATCACGTACTGGAGTAATGCGGTACCTTGGGGTAGGGACAGGGAATCAAGTTGGCCCTTGAGGGCCTGACTATAAATGGAAGGGCTCTCTGTATATCCTTGTGGAGCTCTGCAGAACCGGAAACTTCGTCCTGCCAATGAGAATCCAAAAAGATCCCTACTCTGTTCATCGACTGGTATACTAAAAAAGGCCTTTTGTAAGTTGATGACAGAGAAAAACATGCAGATGGGGGAACCATAGTAAGTAGGGTGGTGATATCTGGGACCACAGGAAACTGGGGAACTACGATTTTGTTTATCTTGCGCAAATCAATGACAAAACGATAAACAAGGGGCTTGGAAGGATCGGTGCATTTTAGGACAAGCAAAATTGAGCTATTGCACACATTTCCTCTTGTCTCTTCAACCACACCCTTGTCGAAAAGTTCAGAAATGATCTGGAGTAATGCCCTTTCTCCTTCTTTGGGTATTTTGTATTGGGGAAGTCGGGGAGGGCGAGCATTTTCCTTCAGGGTAACAGAAAAGGGGGGTATGGACAAAAGGCCGACATCAGTATCACCTTGGGCTCAAAGAGCAGGAGGGACATCCTGAAGTTCCTGGGGAATTGGATCTGAGAAGGCTAAATATACTGGATGTGTGGTAGGGGGACCTATAGTGATGTAAACCCCATCAGGAGAACAGTATATGGTGGCATGTAATGTTTTTAACAGATCTAAACCCAACCAATTTTCGCCACATGTGGAAGTCAAAACCAAAGGGGAATCAACTGTGTAGGGTCCTATCGTTAGTTCCAGTGGTTGTGAAACGGGGCTAAATACTGGGGTACCAGAAAATCCAACAGAAATGTTATTTGCGACAGACAAGGGGGCCCCAGGGACTTTAGACCTAGCAAAAGAACTTTTGGTTGCACCAGTGTGAACCAAAAATTTCTCCGTAGAGCCCAGTGTTGTAACATGGACATACGGTCCCTTCTGGTCAACAGGAATAGGCACGGGTCCCTTCTTTTGTCTTTGGCAACCCTAGTGGGACAGGAACCCCGTCCCTTCTTCAGGCTCATAATCCTCAGTAAAATAATTGCGGTCCTTATAATTAGCGGTATCAAATCTGTTCTCGTGCATAAGGGGGCGCCTGTCCTGTAACTGCGTTCTAGGCCCATCTCGCCCTCGTCCTCTTTGAGGACGTTGGCCTGTGATGCGGTCAGCAGGGGCAGAGTTGTTCTGAGCCAACAAGGGACACTCATCGCTCCAGTGACCCTCCTGGTGACAATAAGCGCACTGGTTTGGTCCTAGCAGCGGGCGAGGAGTCACAGGGGCAGGTCTTTGAGCTATTCGTTGACACTTAGGCGCACCTCTGTTTTGGGTCGGGTCGGGTATGCTTGTTGGAGTAAGGCCTTTGCCTTTAAGTCTTTTTATCCTTTCTATCTCGCTCTTCATTCTACCTATTCTCATAGTACTGGGTCATTGTCAAAATGCCAGACGGGGTGGAGATGGGCCATGCACTTTATGAAATTTTAAGCTTAGTCCCAAGCTCTGGTAACAGATTAGACACAAATTTATCCACAAACAGTCGCTGTCCCCCCTTCTGAAGTCATGTCCTGTCCAGTATAGTCGGTGAATGTGCTTTTGAATCGTGTGAAAAAGTCAGAGACACTTTCATCTTTCTTTTGCCTGCAAGCAGCTAATCTGTCCCAATTAATACGGTGAGGTGTCAACATCTTTTTCATGGCGTTAAGTATCTGGACCGGAAGGGCAAAGATCATGGGATCAGGTTTCTCACCACCAGTTTGAGCCCTGTCAACTTCCTCAAATTCTTTCCACGTATGGTCAAATTCTGCCTGAACATTATGGCGTATTTAGACCATGCTTTAGTTGGTACTACCTGTCCCATTAACATAGCTATATCTGCTAAAGTGATCACGCAAGATTGGAGTGTCTGAGTTAATTGCTTGTAATAACCTGCTGGATTTTTACGCGGGTCAGGCAATTGGCTTTTAAGTTGGAGGACGTCAGGCCTTTTGCAAGGGACATGGACCCAAATTTGTCTAAACCCTGCCGGTGTGTCAGGGTTGCCAACAACGCGGTCTCTCCAAACAGGCTGTACCTCCCTCATAGGAAAACCCTTATTTAACGTAACACCAGATAAAGAGTCTCTGTAGGCTACAAGCGTGATCAGATCGCATAATAGTGCTGGGCCCTGTATGTCCCCTTTTTCAACCTTATGGCGAAGGTCAGACAGACCTGGGGGTGGACCTGATTCTACAAAATCTTCCCACATTTGGATCAGTATGTCACACATTTCACAAAAAATGTCAATCTGTTGGATGCGTGTCCACTGATCCATTGTCATCCATATATCCTGAGCGATATAAATAGTGTTATTTTCCATCCACCTACGAGCTTGTTGACCCATAGTGAGTTGTTCCTGTGTATTACCTATTGGTCTGCGCAAAGTGCGCCGTCTGGGAGTGGGTGGTCTATGCGGAGTTACATAAGGGCAGTGTTCTTCAAACTGTGGGGCGCGCCCCCCTGGGGGGGCGCGACACCATCTCAAGGGGGGCGAATAAAATGTTACATTCCTTTCTCTTTCATTGTCCTGTGTCTTCACCCATTTTAAACGGGGATGTATGATTGGAGAACTCTGGGGCACGCAGGAACGTCACCACTGACTTTCCACCAATTAGGGAGGACAGAAGCAGAGAGGTCAGGAAGTGCCGCGAAATTTGCGTGCAATACAGATGCTGGAGTCTAGTCCGTGCTGCCTTTACTTGTTTACTGTTGCCTCACTGTGAAGTAGTGTGTGGAAATCAACATCAACAGGTCATTCAGTGCTGCGCAGTTTTCGAAGTCCGGGGCACGACGTGCGGGGGGGGGGAGGAAGTGGGGAGGTGAAGGGGGGGCGTGAGGAAGGAGTGGGCAGGTGGGGGCGGGGATTCAGAGGTAACAGAGGATTGGAGGGGGAAGGGAGGGGAATCGATGGGGCACGACGTGCCCATGTTTTTTTTTCATTTGGAAGATCTAACGGGGGTTATTTGGTTAATTGCTAAAGCTGAAATGCTGTTACTTTTCCCTCCTATGGCACAGGCAACCTGGTAGTGCGCTGCTCCAGCCCTGCTGCTAAATAACCCGGCGGGGGGGGCCTGCAAGTGGCCCCTGTGCGTCATCATGTCACTGCTGACAGTTTAGGCGAGACTGCGCTTGGGACAGTGCAGCGACTGGCTCAGCTGGAGGGACCAGGAGATCACAGCGGTAATCATAGTCGCATGATAATTTGTTTAATAAAACTTAAAGGACAGGTCACGCAATTGAGAGCGTTTACAGTAGAGTGCACAGAACTCCAGAGGTCATCTGGATCTTTACAAATTGTTGAAGTGCTGAGGGTGGCTGTGTTGTACTTGACCTGTACTGCCTGGTACCCGTGGGTCAAGGGGTCACCTGTTAGTTGGGTATTGCAATGGCTGGAGTCTGTGCAGACCGTCTCTTCTAATACTAAAAAATCGAGAACAGGGTCTGCCACTAAGCCTTTGCTCGGCATTCCCAGACTGTTCATTTCTACCAGGAGGTGTACATAAACTTTGTTACGTTATTCTCTTTTTCTGTGACATGCAGACAGTTTCATTGCATATCACAAGCAAGCACCCCTCGGAGGTATTCTACATTGCTGTGCACACTTGATTAATTCTCTTAAATTAATTTTTACGTATGCTGTATACATTTCAGAGAAGAGAACTTTTTTAACACAGAAATATGTTAAAACATGCTCTTATCTGAAAGGTATACAGCATACGTAAAAAGCTGTACTGAGATCAAAAATAAGATAAATATATCAAGGACTGAGTGAGCTACATCAGTCTTTGTACTTTGCTCATACTAATGCTGCTTTTAGTGATTCTTGAGTCACTTGTAAATACTGCGTTCCTAAACAGGGCCAAGAGATTCAATAGAAATTGCACATAACAAGAGACCTGCAGTACAAACACCACTGCAGATGTGTTTCTGTGGGAAGGGTTTGCTTTCACTTACTTGATCCTCCTTTTGCTAGGGTCGTGACATTAGCTTTTCTCCCTAAAAGAACATTGTGTGATGATATACCACTTTTTTCCACTCCACTCTCCCACACATCAGGTCTACTGCCTCTGGTGGGTCTTTGTGTGTTTTAAGGCCTCTACTGGGTAGCCAAACTTTCCTGTTGATTCTGATGTCTAAGGTAATTAGATTACTCCATGTAAGTAGGGACAATGCTGTAGTCCTGAGATTTTCTGTTAGTTCAAACAACGCAAGCCACGACTGCAATTACCAGAACGCAGTAGATTAGTTGTTGAATGAAAATCTACAACAGGAGCAAGGCAATCCTTGATAACATGGGGTTATCTTGTCACCGTACTAATGTCTGTCATAGGATCCCCGTTCTCTAACTACATTATAGTATCTCTTCCCTACATACCGGATGGAGTTCTACCTCAAACTTGTGTTTTGACCTGTGTAATAAGCCTGTCATTTAACAACACCCACTCACAAACCTGCAGTTTACCAAACACTCTTATTGTGCGGAATATCTAGTGTACCAGATTCCGGAAATTTGTCAGGTGTTGGGGAGGGGGGGCCCGACATCTAAAAAAAATCAGCTGGGGGGGCTCAACCTACAAAAGTTTGAAGACCTCTGCATAAGGGATATAATCACGGACCACTGACCAAGCATTCGCTAATAGCCCGGCACTGGGGGAAGGTGTTGGATGACTGTCAACAACAAATGGGTTGGTCGCAACGGGAGTTGAAGGCATATTAGGTTGGACAGGTACAGGACCAGTGGAAGGTGCAACAAGGGGAAGGGAAGGGTGGACTTGCATTGGTACAATGGCCTGAACAGTCGGCGTTGGGAACAAGTGGCTGAGGAATCGGACAAACCAGGGAATGGGCAAGGGCAACAACTGGAGCAGTAGCGGGAGTCAATTGTGCGGGATCAAGGGCTGGATACATGGTGGGGTATAAGGTGGAGGGGTGCTCAACATGGAGGACATGAGAGGGTCATCCTCCTTGTCCCGGGCCTTTTCGGGAACCTTCTTTGTAATGTAACATCCATCTACCTGCATTCAATGTAATCGATCATGTATTATTACACCCTCTTCTATTCTCAGTTTAACATGATCCTGGGCTTTGTGAATCACACTCATACGCATTACTTTAGCTTCACTCTTTTTGAGTTTGATTTCTTTCTGTTTGGATCTCTTGCGCCCAAACCCGAAAGGAACCAAACATCACAGGTGTAGCTTTTATTTGAAACAACTTCTCCTCTAAATTATCTAGTACAAAAGGTTAAAAACTACCATATATTGGCCATTGTAACTCAGCATTACCCTTTGTATACTTATACCAAAGTGAGCAAAACATAACCGGGCCAACACCATGTTTAGCATAAACTTCATGATTAGGGGTCCTCAAAGGAGGAATCGGACAGGATTCCTCCAATGCGGAGTCCTGTGTACAATAACAACATTTCCAAAACTTACTAAATCCAGGCAACTCTAGACGTGTATCCTGGTTTCAAACATCAAAGGGTAAAATCTAATGTTTACAGCATACAACTGTACTTACCCTTTGGCTTTGGCTTTTGCAAAAGACGAACAATACCCAAAACCAAAATACAATTCACCAAAGAAGTGGGACACTCCCACTCTTACCTGACCATTAATCTTCCATCACACGGCAGGTATCACAAAGGTCCTGATCTCCCAAAACTAGGAACCAGAACTGGGGCGTCAGTCGGGGCCGCAGTCGGGTAGCCCACTGGAGGGAGGAATCACGCAATCGGAGACCTCGGGCCCACAAAGACAATTTTCAGCCAATGTAGTGGCGAGTCTCCCTTAGAATTCGATCACGGACTCCTCACGACCACCAGGCTCGATGACGACCACCGAAGACGTCTCACGTTGGGCGCCAAATTTTAGAACCGGCTTTTTGGAGACCCCTCCCGACTAGGAGAGTCAAAGCCAGCGGTGCAGGGGACACCTATAATCTACAGATTCTTCTTGCTTGAATCATACATTACCAAAGAGACCAGGACAACCAGCCGTGGAGGGAAGTACGTTATTTATTAGCTCGAGCTAAGGACAGGGTCCAAGAATGGTACAAAGACAATTCTACGGAGATTGCTGCTTCAATCCGCAGTGCACACATTATTATAGTACTAGCCACGCCCATTTGCACAATACAAGTTCCTTATTTCGATAAGTTCCTCATCTGACAAGTTCTTCGTCAGTCTTGTGTGGTGCAATGGTGGCCAGGGGACATCTGTCTCTGATTGCACAATGTACACAGCCTCGGCTTCCTTGCCCAATTGGTGTGGTCATGGGGCACAGCCTCGTGCTTTCTCGATCAGTTGGTGTGGTCACGGGGCAGTTGGTCGTGACAGGCTGAGTTACCAACAATGGACAGGATGTGGCTGAGTCTCTGGCACAACTGGGGGGTGAGGCACACAGGCAGCTTCTCGGATTTGCCTTGACCACAAGGAGCGGGGAGGGTTGTGCAAGTTTCAACAGGGACGTAGAAAGCAATTCTTCACCAGGTTGCCGAGAGCATGGCAACACAAAATGGAGCCATATGGGTCATTTTAAAATACAGTTTAAGAGCACTCAATTTTTTTCAACTGAGCTACCAACATACCAATGTTCTAATTCTTTGCATGGCTGCTGATTTGGTGGAATACTTTGACACAAAAACCATCCGATGTCACGATGCCTTAATGTGAGTTGTGAGTAAAACCTGTCTATGGATGTTAGAAATTCTTGTGACACCATCAGAAAGAGTAGATGATGGGTAACCCCTCTGCTGAATATTGCAAATTTGACTCTCAGTGGCAAAGGTCAAAGCTTCTTGCGTAGATATGAAACTTTTAGTTCTCAACAACTGTGAGAATGGGAGATTATGAATGAGACTCGGAGGATGAAAACTCGAGAATAGCAAAAGATTGTTTCTATCAGTCTTCTTCTTGAAAACAGTAGTTTCCAAATTGTTCAATCCTTGAACAGTCAGTATATAAAGAAAAGTCAAGCTTGTCTTGCTGATAGTATGTGTGAATTGAATACAAGCATTCCTTAGATTCAATTCTTGAATCTTGAGATCCAGTTGGGTGTGAGACTTGTTTCAAATTAAAAAGACGTCATCTACAAATCTTCCATAGAAAACCAAGTTAGAATGCCATTCTGGATCTGCAAAGATGTAATCTTGCTCAAATTTAGACATGAATATGTTGGCATAGGCTGATGCCCCAGAAAAACCCATGGATGTAGAGCTTATTCGTAAATAGAATTGTCCTTTCCAAACAAGGTAGCTAGATTGTAGACAAAAGTGTAGTAGTTCGAGAATGAACACTTTATTGGCTTCAATTGCAGGAAGCTGGAGCAGGGCCCACTCGCATGCGCCCATGCACTCTTGCAGTGGTATGGAAGTATACAAAGATGTTAAATCAATGGAACATAACAACCATTGTTCATACAATTGGGTGTCCAAATTGTTGAGGTGTTGGAGAAAGTAGGTCATGTCTTTGATGTATGATTTCCAATTCTGCACGAAGGATTGCAAAAAATGATCAATGTACTATCCCAATGGTTCGAAAACGGAGCCACAACCAGACACGATGGGTCTGAAAAGGGGATTGTGCATGTTTTTATGAACTTTCGGCAGCATGTATAGACGTGGGCGTCTAGGATATTGAACTTGGAGGAAATTGCGAGTGTGTGTTGAAATTCAATTCATGCCCATAGCTTTATCTAAGATCTGATCTAGAGTCACCATGATTTCGTTGGTAGGGTCTTTCTTCAAATTAACGTAAGTATTCATGTCCTGGAGATGCTCAGTGACTTTTTGTTCATAGAAACTAGTGTCCATCACAATTAGCGCCACCTTTGTCTGCTGATTGAAACATTAAATGCTGTTCCTTAGCTAGTTGATGCAGAATCCGTTCCTCATTTCTGGAAAAATTAGATCTAGCTTTGGGTTGCAAGTTCAATTTGGAAATGTCTTATTTAACCATAGTTTCAAACGTATCCAGGAGTTTGTGCTACGTCAGTGCCATATATACGTACTCCAAGGTTTAAACTCTTTGTACGGTGTCTCAATTTGAATGGACAAGTTGGACTCCATCAATATCTTGGCCACAGTCAAATGAAGACATATCGAAAGGCGTAATCAATGTTGTGACACTTGTAAACAAGTGCTGTTAGATCCAGGGGGCTCTAGTTGGAAATGGTATTCGCCTTTGACCAAATAGGGACCCTTACTTCCAAGTCAGGATAAGGGGATTACACTCCTTAATAACCCCTGCTCACCCCCTTGGTAGCTTGGCACGAGCAGACAGGCTTATTTCAGAGGCATTGTGTTTAGCATTTGTGAAAATACACAGCAATATAGTGAAAACACCACAGATGGACACAACACAGGTTTTATTAAATATGTATTCTTCATATAGACCTAACACAACACCACAAACGACAAAAAAACACAATACCACAATTAAGATTGCTTAAAGATGATAAAACGTTGCTTAGTTCAAGTTGATGATATATGCGACAAAGTTCTCAACAAAGTACCTGGATGCGTAACGCAAAGTAAACAAAAGGCTCGCAAAAGGGGAGATGCCTCGGTTCCGTGATCCGGAGGAGATGATGCGTCATGCCTCAATGCTTGTGCAGAGTAGGGGATGCATTGTGATCCTTACCGGTGTGGAGGTGATGCATAGATTCTTGGCCTGCGGGCCCATTGAGGTGCACAAGATGGCACCTTGATGCGATGCGATGATCTGGTTGCGATGCGAAAAGATGGTGTCCTTGAAGCGACAATGCGATGATGATGCGTACATGCCCTGGCAGCCTTGCGACGACTCTGTACTTTGGAGCCGCGACAGGTCCGGCGACACGCTTCTCCGGTGATGCAATGGCGACACTCTCGATGACATCACGCTTCTCCGGTGATACGACAGCAGGCAGCTTCGATGAACACACGCTTCCAGGGAGATGCGGCGAAGGCTCGCTTGTCCAGCGATGCGACGATTTCAGCTGCGGCGGCGACACGTTTCCTCTCGATGCGTCGCACTTCCAGCTCCCAGCGACATGCCAATGTCTGGAGTTGAGAATTCCCAGCAAGGAAATTCAGAGGGGAGCTGGAGATGAAGTCTTTTGTCCCTGAGACTTCAGCAGGAGGCAAGCACAGTTGGAGAATATTCTATAAATGATGAAAGTCCTTAAAAGTTCCTTCTCCTTTCCTTGGCAATGAAGCAACCACTGCAGGCCAACCAAGCAAACATCACACTGGCAGAGGGGCAGTAAAACTCCTACAGCTTACTTGGTTCTTCTCCTTGGCAAAAGGTTTCTTGTTCCAGAAGTGATCTAATTTCTTGGGATCAGGGTCCCAATATTTATACCCCAAAATCCTTTCTTCTCTGAAGGCAGAGAGACCTCTGCCTAGTCCAAACCAGTTCCTGAGCACTTTGTTAACATGACTCTCTCCTTCCTTTCACTGTGCAGGGCAGAGACATCAGCCGCCCCACAGGAGGTGGAGTCAGCACAGGGGAGGGAAGGCACAGCTCTGGAGCACTTTGTTGACATGATTCCTTCTCTCCTTTCACAATGCAGGGCAGAGACATCAGACACACAACTGGAGGGGGAGCCAGCATTGTAGAGGGAAGGCCCTGCCCTACTCAGGTCCCAGGTGCAACTCCTCCCTCCCATCTAGATGCAGACATCTCTATTCACCACTGGGCTGCCCCAGCCTGTCTCCTGGGACCCCCCCAGCCCTGTCACTCAAACTCCAGACTAGGAATACACAACCTAGCAGAGGCAGGCCTGGACAGTTAGGCAAGAAAATACCTACTTTCTAAAAGTGGTATTTTCAAACACAGAATATTAAAACCAACTTTACTAAAAGATGTATTTTATCATTCTGAGTTCAGGCACATTAAATTCGAAGTTCTACCATGTTCCCCGAGTCAATTAGGATTATAAGAATGTAATAATCTAACTGCCCATTCTAGCCTAAGGAGAACAGGTAGCCTTCAATAGTGATAAACGAAAATGGCTGTAATTCACTATTAGGACATGCTACACACACCAGAGCATGTCCTACTTATACTCACAATGCACCCTGCCCTTGGGCCTACCATAGGGGTGTCTAATATGAAGCAAAGGGAAGGTTTAGGAACTGGTAAGTGGGTGCACTTGGCCAAGTCAATATGGCAGTGGTAGACTGCACATAGGCCTTGCAATGGCAGGCCTGAGACCCACTTTACAAGCTGCTTCTGTGGGTGGCACAACCAGTGCTGCAAGCCCACCAGAAGCATTTGATTTACAAGCCCTGGGCACACATGGTGGAATGTACGAGGGGCTGACAGATAAATCAAATAACCCAATCATGGAATCACCAATTAGTACATCAATTTAACATAGGGAGCACTTGCACTGTGGCACTGATTAGCAGTGGCACAGTGCCCAAAGCATAAAACCAGCAAAAACATATCAAAACAGAGGAGGCAATCCGTCAAAAATGGAAGGGAGACGCACGCCAATGATGCCAGGTCTAACAAGTGCTACTAGAAATAATTGCAAAAAATTGTAACAAGTATGTTACTATGGTAATTGACAGCATTTTGAAAGCATATCTACTATTTCATAACAAAATGACATCTGACTCATGCCTGTTAAAGCAAAGTGGGTCGTGAATGTTTGTTGTTCTGAAAAATTGGATCTTGGCTCTTAAAAGTTTGTGAAGAACTGGCCTAGGGCATATACAGAGGAACTGATCCTCTGAAGGGGTCAAAGCTCACTGGGGCAGAAACAAAGGCTTGGGAAGCTGTGAACTGGAGGGGAGCTTGGCACGGTGTGCTGCTATTACAACTGGGACTTGGTGATCCTTAGAGACTTGGGTAATCTCGCCGGATACCACATGTGGGCTGCTATAGGAGTATCTAAGCTGGTGGGGGGGCATCCGAAGACAAGACAGAATAAAGCTATATGTAACCCTTAACAAAGACTTTGAACTAACCGATTCCCAATATTTGTAATACTTAAAAGTCAAACACTTTTTACCATTGTAATCAGAACACCTGCAGTGGATCGAAGAAGCATCCCCAGTCAAATATAGACTATTCATTGCCCGCTGCTCAGGCGTTTTATAAAGCTTGGATATAGGACTCTATTGCACCACTCAAAATGGGAACAGGATATAGAGATGTTGTTATGTGAAAGCAACTTGTGAGCAGTAGCTATAAGACTGGGCTTCAGGTTGTGCACTTAACAATCCTACACACATTTTAATATACACAGACACAATTAGCCATGCTGCTGATATTCTCAACAAAGCTGAATATTCTAAAGTACCACCAATACTACGCTGGTGCTTGGAGATCAATTTGTTTGCACTCCTTTGTAAATATTCCAAATTGCCTGATGATAAATTCCATTTTGGTACTTTGATGAGGACTGGGCATTTTTGCTTTGTAAATATCTGGCTGGAAAAACAAGGCGTAATTTTCAATGAAGAAACAATAATGATTTGCATATGGATAATCTCTGATAAATCAGAATGTGGCATAAGTAATTATCAGTAACTGAGATTAATGTAAGCATTGCACTGCTTTCCTCTTCAGGAGGGCACTACTTCCAAGGATGACAACTTTGATCTCACCATTGAAGTGAACTACATTTTGGGAACCTGGGTACGAAAAAAGTCCCTGTGGATATTCTTGTTGGCCATTCCTAATTTTCATCTGCTGCATATACACGCACCTATTCACAAAGGTAAATATACACATGTATATTAATCATGTGTATGTTTACTAGTACACCTAGGTTTAAGTCTACACTTTTTTGCTGATTTAGATTTACATCTAGGTGTACACTGACATGTCTTCACACCTCAAATCAGGGGACGAAGCTTTCTAGAATAGGATTTATGAGTGTAGAATCTACATGAATAGTACTACTGAAGAACTATTCTAAGTACTACAAAATACAGGTTGTGAACAGGCCCCACTGTGTTTTAGACAAAACACTTGTACAGTAACTGGGGAATTATGATTGGTAATAGAAATGCACACTTGCTTGATCTCTGTCAATCATCACCACCTTTCTCTAGTGTTTATGTTTTTAATAATCTATACAATGACAGCTCAGCACGGAATAATAGGCCTAGCTGCAAAAGAAGCAGTTGCCACACTTATGGCACCATATACACTTTGGGACAGCAAGTCAGTATAATGCCCCAAAAGTTGCACCTTCTACCTCCGATTCGTAGTCCTACTACATTCCTACATTGCATTGCTCCGAAAAGATGAATGTTATGGTGCTGACCATATTTTCAAAGGTGAGCATTTCTTTTCACATATAGGTTTTTTAAAGAAATCGTTGTAACATGGAAAAAAAACCTTAAGGCAAACAGTTTTAAAGTAGCAGTGTTAGAGGCAAAGTTCTCTTAGGAGCTTCCTTCTTTTCAGGACTAGGTTTCATGAATGTATTTACAAATAGTGCACATCTACACGTGTGAGGTTAGTAACAATGGGCAAAATATAGTACGCTGTAAAGAGCACATTTTAGAAGGGCTAAAAAACACAAATCTTTTTCCTGCTGAGGCAATTGGCCAGGTTTTCCCTCTGACTAATTACTAGCTGCATCAATAGGTGAGAACCAACAGATGTGAATATGACAGTGGGATGGCAGCAATCCCTTTGAGACTCCGGAGAGGGAAGATAGCATACTCTCTGAGACTCTGTTCTTATCCGCCTCACTTCCCATTGACATGTATAAATAGATAAACGTCGTTCTGGTTTTTCATATGTTCACTCGTCGTACAGCTAAGAGAACTGATAAAGAAGTTCACTCTGAGCTTACCAGAGATTTGATCCAGTCACAGAAGTCTTTTGTTGCTTCTTTCACATTCTCAGGTATGCGAGGAGTCGTGGCCTGCATCTTCTTACAGATCAAATCATCTTCTACTACACCATCATGTGTGGAAGTCCACTTATAAGGATTTTTGGTCTTAGACTCTCCACTTCTAGAGGTGGGATAAAATAGGAATAATCATGTTTATCATCCAGACTAACTACTACGGGTATGCAGCCCTTGTGTGGAGACGGGACATAGCCCTTTCAATAGTAAGCAGGGCTGTGCCCAGCTCCAACCCCCACCCGCCCACCCTCTCCATCCTGCTGTGATGGTCCGTCCAGGCATACCTAAGCTCTCTATTGTGTGTGGCTATCTACGGGGAATACACAAAGATCAACTGCAAGCTACACCCAGTCATGAGATCCAGAGACAGGTTCGCAGGCATTAAATGACTACAGCAGGAAAATGCCACTTTTCTAAAAGTTAAAGACCCAAGAAAGGTCTGGGTCCCTATGCAAACTAGATAGGGCCGCTAATACATTGTATACAAACAAGTATCTAGTTGCATTAATACACTGATAATAATGGGCTGATGTCTCGAATACACAAGCTCTTGTGATTTATTCCACTTTTCTTTATCACTTTTTAGAAAATGTTAGATGCATTTTCATCATGTCATCGTAAAGGACAGCTCAAAATTATAACAGTTTTTTCAACATTCAACACAAACTTAGAAGGTGTATCACAAATACATAAATAGAGTATGCATATATTAACAAATTCGGCAACGTTAAGTACTGGTTAGCAGTGGTAAAGTGCGGAGAGTCCTAAAAGCCAATAAAAATGGGTTGAGAAAGCAGGAGGGTGAAGGCAAAAACGTTGGGTATGACCCTGCAGAGAGGGCCCAGTTCAACAACTATAAATACAAATGTAAATCAATAAAATACATAAACTACCTTCTCCAATTTAGGGTAGGACATGAAAAGGTGGACAAATTGAGGAGAAAGATGTAAACATATCAGACAAGCTTTGCTGAGAAGTCTTAGGCCCACATGCATCAACCTATTTAGGAAGTGCAAACGGTGCGAATCGCAAAATTCGGCCGTTTGCGATTCCTAAATAGGTTTCTGGGATGCATCAAGCATTTTTGGTGAAATCGCTATTTTTAGCGAATTCCAAAAATGCGATTGCTTTTAAGGAATCGCAAATTTGCGAATCCTTAAAAGCAATGCATGATTAATTTTAAAATAGCGAATTCGCAAATAGAGGGTGCAAATTACCACAAGGTTGAACCTCGTGGTAATTTGCGAAAATGTGTTAAAATGCTCTAATTTGTATTTCAAAACACTGTCATGTTACAGACACACATGTCCTTAGGATATGTGTGTTTGAAACATGCACTTCAAAACTTCAAAATACATTTCAGGGGTGCAGGGGGGGTCCTTTGGACCCCCCCCTGCACCCATGGAATGCATCAACATTTTGCGAATTCTAATTTGCGAATTCGTAATTCCCATTGATTCCTATGGGCCTTTTGGCCCATAGGAATCAATGGGAATTGCGAAATCGCAAATTGGAATACGCATAATATTTGCGATTCGGTAAAAATTGCGATTTTTACCGAATCGCAAATTTTATGCACTTTCAATCATGCATCCCGTTTTGCGATTCCTTATTTGCGATTCGGTAAAAATCGCAAATTAGGAATCGCAAAACCGGACTTTGATGCATGTGGCTGTTAGCCACTTGTGGATCTCCTCTTGAGTTATTCAAAAGAGTTCAGTTTGGTAAAGAAATTACTGATCTCAAAATGGCAACTGTGCAAATGTAATTGAGAAGACTGTTCCTCTCAAGAGCAACAAACGTGCCATATTCTTTGAGCAATTGACTAAAGAAATGACTGTAAGAGATCTGTTAACTTTTCTCATAGCACGTAGCAATGCACAACATTATCCACTGTACCGGGCTGACAGTGGCAAAGATTACTCGCTTGCCAGAATCAAAGATGTGAACTGTGGCTCATAGACAGGTAACTAGCCAAAGAAGAAAACTACACATCAATGGATGCATTAGTAAATGTAAATTCCCCTGAGAAGGTAGGACTGGTAAAATCTCAGCGATAAATTACTATGGAGTACTATAAAGCTCATAGACGACAGGCCTTTGTTTAGCTCATCCTTTAAGCTGATATAATAGAGATTATGAATAATTTCTTGAAAGATGTTTGTTTATCGTCAAACTTGTGCCTAAGTTAAAAGGGAAGGCCTAGCAATATTAAAAGGCCAATTTTTAGTTCCCACCCCAGAGATGATCTTATCAAGGGGTAGAGTCTCTTTAGATCCTCTAAAAAAACACAGGACGCACTGGAATGGTGAAAGGGATTACTGAGGGATATTTTCAATAAGCTGTAAAGGCTAAATAAGTTTAAATAAAGGAAGTAATATTTCTTCTGAATAGTCACAGATCAATCTCTGTCAATAGGCACCCAATTGAGAACCTCCAGTATTGGGGTGGAAATTACCCCCTGGAAAATGTTGTGAGTTTCAATCTGCCCTGATTTATCCAGAAATAAGTCTCTAGCATGTGATGACTTTTAAGCCTTAAATGCAATCAATCATGCATGTACACTCATGGGGAGGATTCCGTTTTTTGGGTATCAGAAATTGAAGACTCCCAGCCTTACCATCTCCTGACTACCACTATTTTACTACTAATGGGTCCATGGGCTAACATTTCAGTAATAGTTTCCATAATTATTTGTCATTTGTTGTGCTCTAAAATTGCATATAATACAGATTTCTAACTAAACAGTAGTGGTATTCATTTACTACATTCTGACTATATAATGAGGATGATTAAGGGCCTTTTTACGAGTTTGACAGTCCTCATGTCAGCACACCACCGCCACGCCTACAGGAGGACTGTCAAGCCCATTGTGCACCCGCCTGCCGGATTACAACTGTAATTCATGGCGGGCAGGCCTGCAGTGGTCTCACAGAAGGGTCTGTATCTGGCTCATAGGTGAGCCTTAACAGCAGGCGCCTCCGTAGCAGCGCCTGCAGCACATTCCTGCATGGTATGGCATGCATGCAACTCCATGCAGGAACTGAGGTGCAATTCCAGGGGGCCTAACATACCCCACCGCATGCACCCCGAAACCCACGAGTGGCTGGTGGCCCTGTTAGGGCCCCCTTAGTTACCTCTCCGCCACCCTTTTTATGGCGGGCAGACTGCCTTGAAAGAGGCGGTGGACAAGCAACTCGGAATAGGAGCGGCGGTGCTGCAGCAACACCGCAAGCACATTGCTGTCCCCTGTCCACTGAGCGACCAATGCGGGATTCTGTATCAAAGGCTGCGGGCCCTCAGTGTGGCAGTGGTTGGCATTCAACACTAGTACCACCCATGGAGCCAGTGAGGATTTGTGATTGTTAAGAGTCAGACTTTCTCCCAATTGTTTTATTACTGGTCACCCCTTGGTTCAGGTATAAAGGTATGATGAGGGTACTCAGGCATACATCTAATTTTCCCTTGATAACAGATCTTCAGCCTCTCTTTAAAATATCTTAATCAGTATTCTGAGACGGATGCTGGATAATTACCTCCAGTTCACTAGTGCAATACCTTTTCCCTTCATTTTGCTAATTAAACCTTGGAGAAGGAACCCTAGGGCTGAAGACATACTTCCACATCAACAAAAAGAGGTGCCCCATTATGGCCAAACAGTTGCGGAATAATAGCATCTATTAAAGTAAATGACTGAGTAGAAGATACATATGGAGGTGAAAGAGGGCTGAAACACAGCGCGAGTGGATGGTTTCGATTTAAGAACCAGAGGCAAGCTGGTAGGAGTACTCAGTAATTTGTAAGTAAACACTGTGCCTCTGCACTCCAAAAGTACTTGCTTTAGTCATGGCAAGTAGGAAAAAGCAATACCCAAAACAATTTCTCAAATCTGCTCACTATCACAAATCAATCTTGATGAATCATACAAGAAATTTCTTGGATCTATGCTGAAGAGTTTTAATTGTTTGACAACAATGCTCCACTTCACAATAATAACATATCAATCCAGTGTGAAACACAAAAACTATTTGAAAGGATTGAATTCATGTTCTTGATGTTTTCCTTGGTGTCAAAGAAATGATGGCAGCCGACACGTGTTTCGTTACTCGCTGTAACTTCTTCAAGGCTTTGATTCTTACTTCTCCTGCTATTTTAGGTGAAGAACAACATGAAATCTAAAATGTTAAGAGATTCTGAAGTATACTTTTATGAATTGCATCAAGGTTTCAAGAAGTCATAGATCCACATGGGAATTCAGTAGTTCTCTGGAAGGGTCTAGAAGCGTAAGTCCGGATCACAGTTTCCAGTCTTTATATGAAAGACATCAAAATTTCAAGAGGACATATGTCTGATTCACAAGAGAATTCAATAGTTCTCTGGAAGGGTCCTAGAAGTGTATATCCAGATCCCAGGTTCCAGTTCTAAAACAAGCCACTGTTGTAAAGAAGTTGTCAAATTTATATGGTTCTTAACCGCATCGCTGCGGGCGATATTTTCCTCCTGTGCTGGGCCCCTATGAAAATGGGTGTGGTCGTGACGGAACCATTCCGTCATCAGCACAGCCCAACCGTGACTGATGACAGAATGGTTCGGTCACCCGCATCGAAGGGGTTAACATAATGAAACAATGATGACAGTGGTAAAGTATTATGCATTATCTAGGCAACAGAAATGCTACTGGGGTCTATCTGGCGTCCTCAAAAAACTGAGCAGCCTCTGTCAGGAAATACATACTTTAAATCATATTTGGAAAGCTCCAATATTAACCATTTTATAGCTGTGTAATTTGTAAACTGGTGATAGAGTGGGGATTGTTCGACTGAGTTTTAATGATAGAGTGGGGATTGTTCGACTGAGTTTTAACAGAACACACTTGAGTGGAGGGGTTTTCCTATCAGAGGATGATTTTGCTATGCCGTATGTTAATCTCATTAATTTGATGGCTCTCAAACATTTTTGATAGGGGGACCCATCCTGTTGTGTAGTAAAAGTAGGGTTTGGTTTGGAGTCTGGTCAGATTGTGGCACAGGGGCTTCTTTACTTCCTTTGTAAGAGAAGAACTGTTAATGCATTAGCACTCTAACCAGGGGCTCATACCAGGTTTGTTCTCCCTTGAGTCATCCTGCCACACAATTTCTACCTCTGTGTAAGCATGCATCAAGGACACCCCAAAATGGACTCTTACATTACTTTACATACAACAAGCAACACGAAGAGAAAAACTGCAGGCCTGACAACCGTATTGCACATACTCTGATTGCATACCATGGAGTGGGCGGAGGGTGGACTCGTTCGATGGTGTGAATATAGGGTGGACTTGGAAAAAGGAATGGGGCATAGGAACAGTTGTGTCTGTTGCTAATCACAATTGGCATGTAAAGGCGGTGCAAGAATATCTCTCTATTTTGGCCCATACTGATCTCCAAACAGACTTTCATCGCACTGACCATGCCTTTTTGTGACTCAGGCTTTTACCACCTAGGTTAGATTCTACCCTATCAGTACCAATTCAGGGCGCTGTACTTGTTGAATAATGCAAGGGTGAGGTTTGGTAGTGGCAGCTAACTGGAGGAAGTTCTCTAGTCCAAATAGATGAGAGGCAAAGATGCCTGATATTCAAATTTCCCCATTAACGGACTCATTGCTGCATATGACCAGCAAAGGACATACCAGTATTGGATAACAAAAATGTGCTACTGCCTCCATTGACATATCTCATGGTGATCACGGTCCAGGACCAACATAATGAAGCAAGGACTATTAGATGCACTGGACACCTATTATAGTACTAGTAACTTGTAAATTAAAGCACTAACATCGATGGATATGGGCATATGAAAGCCCATTTGCTTGTTTGAAAAGCCCGAAAAAATAAGACTCATTCATTTTAACTTTACATTTCAATTTTACATTTCTCTGCAAACCCAGGTTGAAGAGAATAGAGTAAATCAAGGCCACCTTTTTCACTTAGCAGGTGATGTGCTTGAATTGGAGACAAGGACACCTAGTGGTATGGACGGATGTATGACGTTAAAACGCATATTTTTACCACGCATACCATTACCACGCAATTTTTACAACGCAGGACCCTTTACAACGCATACCTTTACAACTCATGACATTACATCGCAGATACTCTTACAACGCATGCCATTACAACGTAAGTATAGGTAAGTATATTATTTTTAAATATTATTATATTATTTAAAAAAAATGTAATTAATAAGTATTTCATTATTTTTAATTAATAAATACATTTTTTGTTATATATATATATATACTTTAATAAATAAGAATTACAATTACTAAAATAAATGTATTTAATTAAATTTAAATATTTTTATAAAACTGAACCCTTAAAATACCCCTGTTCCCCAAAACCCAAACCCAGCCCTGAACCCTAAAAATACCCCTGTACCCCATAACCCAACCCCAGCCCTGAACCCTAAAAATACCCCTGTACCCCATAACCCAAACCCAGCCCTGAACCCTAAAAATACCCCTGTACCCCATAACCCAAACCCAGCCCTGAAGCCTAAAAATACCCCTGTACCCCATAACCCAACCCCAGCCCTGAACCCTAAAAATACCCCTGTACCCCAAAACCCAAAGCCAGCCCTGAACCCTAAAAATACCCCTGTACCCAAAAACCCAAACCCAGCCCTGAACCCTAAAAATACCCCTGTACCCCAAAACCCAAACCCAGCCCTGAACCCTAAAAATACCCCTGTACCCCAAAACCCAAACCCAGCCCTGAACCCTAAAAATACCCCTGTACCCCATAACCCAAACCCAGCCCTGAACCCTAAAAATACCCCTGTACCCCAAAACCCAAACTATATATAATATTACTTTAATTAATTAATTTAATTCATTTTTAATATTTTGGTAAAAGGTAAAATAAAATAATATACTTACCTATACATACGTTGTAATGGCATGCGTTGTAATAGTATCTACGATGTAATGTCATGCGTTGTAAAGGTATGAGTTGTGTAAAGGATCCTGCGTGGTAATGGTATGCGTGGTAACAGTATGCGTGGTAAAAAACGCGTTGTAACAGTTACATACCGGTATGGACGGCTCTTTGAGTTTATCAAACAATAACTATACCAGCTGCTTTATACAAGGCTGAGCTGTAGACAACAGACAGGAAGATAATGGTTGGTAAGTGCAGAGATGCATATGACTTCCCAATGAGCCCCTTGGAAACAGGCAGAGAAGGATCCCAATGTTTGTCTCTACAAGGGGGCTGGGGATGACATCATTCTATGATCTGGTGGAGACTTGCAGCCTCTCTCCAAGAGGTGATCAGTGAACTCAGGAAATTGGAGAAGTGGGATACCTGTGACTGGTTGATGCCACCAAAAGCTGAAAATATTAATTCTTGGTCTAGAAAATTGGTACCACAGCAATCTTGTAAAAGAAGGGCACTGCAACATTTAGGAGATGACTAAGTGCTATAACCTGGAGAAGATATCTGAAAGGTAGGAGCAAGCCACATGGTTAAGATTTAACTGAAGGGATAGTCTGATGTAACATTTGAGGACTACCTAGACTAGCTTGGCACAGCTGAGGTTGTACATAAAGTTTACACAGGGCCAGTTGCTACTCAGTGCGGTAGTAGACAGGTGGTTGAACTGTCCAAGATAAAAGGACATTTTTCTCTCTGGTGGAGAAGCCTTAGAATCCCCAGCAACTTTCTGATCTGCAGACGAACGTGTAGGGGACACAGGAGATCTGGCTCTGGTGGCTCTGCCCTTTCCTTATTGTTAAAAGAATCAGGACAGTAAAGGAGGCTATTAGCCTTATGGTGCATAAGAGTAGCATGGTCCTTGGAGAAGATGTGGTCCACAACATAAGTATAGACTGACTACAAAAGAGGCGTGTATTGCAAACTATTTCTTAGCTCCCAGGTAGTACCTAGGGATCTTGTATTTAGCGTCTTCTGTGGTGCCCAGGTCTTGCTCTTAATTTTATTAAAAATCGTTGGATTTGTATCTAAATTTCTAATAAAATTTGTTATTGCTATTGTAATTACCTAGGGTACAAAGACTGGCACTTAGACTCAGTCAGCATTCTATTAAAAGTCAAGTGGTGGGCACTGATTCAGATCAATCCTTCGAAATTCGCGTGTTACATCAAAGCAAAGACTCTTTCTTTCAGAAACACAACACAATAGTTTCTCACGTTCATGTATTAATTTCTTACATTGGAGACTGTCTGGTGCTCAAATCTTTGGTCTTCAAGCTCCGTCTGCCTTGCTGTTCTTTTTCAGATGTCTTGCATTCGTCTACCTGCTCCTCAACTGGAGTTATACAGGATTCTGTTTCACCGTTCAAGCTCATATCTGGATCAAGGATGTCAATAACCTCTTCAAAGAGCTGCAAAAGTATCAGAGGTACATGTTATATTGGATATTTCAATAGTCCTTAAAAGCTTGCTATATTTGGTTTCTATTTCAAATTCTTTCATAAACAATTCCTTTTCTGCATGTAAATATGAAAACATTCCCTTATTTATTTGGTTTGGCCAGCAGTGGCACCCAGAATAAATTATACACCAGCTGGACTATTCAAAAAGGTTAATCACACTTGTGAGTAACTTTGCTACTTTGGATATTTTCAAAATAAGAGTGTAAAGTCACTCAAAGGTGTAGACTTCCACCTCTCGATTCCCTGAAAAAGGGGGTTGAGCCAAATTTAGGAGTGTAAGATACTACTAAAAAAACAGAAGCAAGTCCAGCACTACACATGGCCAACCACTGGTATTGCAACCCCCTCCCATAGAAAATAATGGAGTTATTTATTTAAAATACCCCCTCCCCCAGGAAATAATATTTAATTAAATTATTTAAAATAGTCATAAATATAAATAAATATGTTGCACATTATTTATTAAAATATTACAGATTTTTAAATCTAAATATAAAATGTTTTAATAGAATGTTTCATTTAAGAATTAATGTAACTATGATGTTATTAAAAAATAATTCATTATTTTAATACATTCTATACATCACGTTTAATAACAAAAAAACGTTTTTTACTTTAGGTGGGAATTTGTTTTTTTGTTTAAACTTCAAAAAAATATTTTAATTTAATTTATTATATTAAGATCCTACCTTGCCTTGTCACATATTCAGTTCCACGTCTCCCGGGAAACCCTTGACTATAGAGACACCCTTTCCCTCCTGCTCCCGAGAAACAAGGAACCAAGCAAAAGTGGGTTGGATTCCAAAAGAAGAAAAGGGCAAGTACATTCACTGTCTAAGCATGCACTAACTCGCACGCATCACATATACAAAATAGCTTAATGAGATAAACAAACTGGGGAGGTGAGTTGCTTCACCCTGACGAAAGCCACAAACTTACTTAGGCCCTTACCGTAGGGCTGAAAAATGTTGGAAAAAGGTAATAGAAGTATTACATCCTAGATTGCCCTGCAATTTCTAGTTTTAACATCCCCGGCTACTCCGTCAATGATGGGATACATTGGAGCATTTGAGGGAATTTTAATCTTTAGTCGTGCCCACTGGACTTTTTCTTTTATGAGCTTCCTGGAAGACGGTTGAGTCCACTTTCACCTTTAGTAACCAGGGTGAACCCAATGATGAAGCATGACACTACTAGTGTGTGTGAGGGTTATTTTAAGAAAAGGAAGTATTTCCGTTTCTGCATTCAGAAAGGCGATGTCATAGTGAGGACCAGCATTCCCCAGCATGCAACATCTGGAACCGTATGTTGGATACTTAAGTTAGGACGACATATTCCCCCCTTTTCTTCCTTTCAGACAGTGAAAGGGACTCTACCCTCCAGATCTGAGCTGGAGCCACCAACCCTCACAGATCTTACTGTGTGGTGACATGTCCATATACCCTGGAGAAACAAAGAAAATTGTTAAGACCCATTTTCAAACAAGCCAATTATGAAAAAAATTCAATATACTTTTATTTAGTGACACCGCCTCAAGTACCCTAACGTTGCTTTAGGAGTTGCATTGTTTTTTAAGTCTTTTTTAATCGTTTTTGGTGACCGTAAACTTTTTTGTAGCATAAATGCCCTTAATCTTAATGTTATTTTAATATCTTTTTGTAAAGGTTTTTAACAAAGTATACAATAAATAAATATTGAACTACTGACTGCACATGCTGTTGGCCAGTTTAGGCGGTCAGTGAATTCTGGGTTCTGAAAGGAACTGCTGTTCCACTCTCAATAATGTTTTACGACTCAGAAGTAGCATTTTTCCACCTCAAAATTATATTAAACTATAAACAAATGGTCAGGTTTTCCAAAATCTATTGTCAACAGATCAGTCACCATGATTTCTCACAAATAGCTCCATGATACAAAACAAATAAATAGTGTATGTGAGAACAAACATTTTACCTCTGGAGGAATACCGTCCTCTAAGTGAGGATAGAGAGCCAGCGGGTGCTTTGTCAGGCCATACTCTATTTCGTCGATGTACTCCCTCCTGGCTTGCTGTAATGGGAGCAGCTTTGAAAAAACTATTTGATCTTTTGTAAACCTTCTCCTGGGCTTTTTTTGATCTCTGGCACCAGACGGCTCATGCAGTTTGTGAATGATGGGTGAAGTGCCCTTCATTTGCAGAGGAGATAAGCATCTGGATTGAGGTGGGTAGCCATCTCTGAAATCATCCACTGCTGGGCCCAAGAAGCGCCACCGACTGCCATTTAGGGAACCGGATAAATTCATTTTGGTGCGGGGATCCTTGAGATACTTAGTCGTCACCCTTTCCTTGTACCTGGGAGAAAACACTTTTGAGTTAATGTTAAAAGAGTGAATGCATTTCATGCAAGTGGGTAAAGCACATTTATGCAACTCGGGCTTTTACTCTAAAGTAGTTTATAATTCACAAGTGCTTTGTAGGGCAAAATTAAATGTGCAGTCTGCCTTTCTTAGAGATTTTCATAAAATGACAATTACCTTCACAAACAAATACCGTTAGGGTTTTTAATATTCTTTTAAGCAAATACTACATTTATGCCTCAAATCAACTCTGTGGTCAAGGGTTTGAATAAGAAACACCTCTCCCAAAAAATGATTCTTCTCGTGCAGAATGCTTCCTTGCGTGATGCATGCTGGGCAAGTCTTGTCCATTGTACTGTGATCTACTTGGGCATTCAAAAACAAATCACTCACTGGGTACAAAATCTTCAAACCATGGCTGGTAGGTTACAATTTAGCTGCTCTAGTTTACTCTTTGTAAATAAAAAAACCTACTATTTATAAAAGCTAGAAATCCGAATGGACAGTGAGTTAATTGAGGGTTATTACGTACGCCTTGCAGAGTTCCAAATCCGCTACACCCCTTCTGAAGTAAATCTTGACTGCTCACCCACTCTACCCTTGACAAGTCAAGCACACAAACGCAAAGAATGTAATTTGCTCAACATAAATCTTTCTCTGTGGTGGGTGGCTTTGAAGAGGGGGGGAGTCAATCAGAAGCACATTGCCACATACCTTTTCTGAACAATCTCAGGTGTCTGAATGGCTTGTGTGCAATTTTCCTTGTGGGTGTAGAGCTCGAACTATGAAGAAGTGAGGCATTGTGCTGGGTATTCTTAGTGAGATCCTTGATGCATTGAGTAGAAAAACATTCACTTGCAGTGGTGACCAGCTTTTGGGAGATCCCTCAGACTTCCAAGAGATCAGAACGGAGTTACCAGAGGCATGAGAAAGGGGTAAACACTTAGGGCCTGATTACGATGTCGGACGGACCAGAGTCCGTCCAACATCGTTTGGCTACTGGAACCAAACAACCTCCTACCATCGGTCACGGTCCAGCAATTAGGATGCTACTGAACACTGTTAGGTCGCAATCCTATTCTTCACAATGGGAGCATGCATTCCGAACGGAATGCATGCTTTCATTGTAAAGAGCAGAGGTGCAGTTCATCCCTGCACCTGGTGTACAGGGATCAACAGGGGGGCACCATAGGTGCCCCCTAGGCTGCCGTCTGGAGGCCTTGCACCCATGGGGGCCCTGATGGGGGCCCCCAAAATCAGATTCCCACAGCCTTTCTTTGTCAGAAAGGCTGGCACAGAAAGGTTGCCGAACACTGCTATTGTAATCCCTCGGGCGGAAAGAGCCCCTTTCCGTATATACCCTTTCTGAATAGCAGATGTGCTCTCCGAGCCCGCCGTAAGCCATTCGGAAAGCCTGCTGCTGCAGCAATTCCCCTCCTGTGCTGCATGATCTCTATTCCCATTGTTCATGACGAGCTCAGCTCGTCATCAGCACAGCTCAACTGTGCCTCATGACGAGCTGAGCTCGTCATGAGCATCGAAGGGGTTAAAAAAAAATGTAACACAATTTTCTTAGCATCATCAAATATGCATCATAAACCATCATGCAGTTACATTTTTTGTGGTATATACATCATCCAGTTGCTTATATATCTTGACAATCGTCCGTAATATTTTGTATTAAAGCATACAAGTATTCGGCCCATGAGTGGGCCGTCCATGGCTCCAATTTAAACTACAATAATGTGTTCAGAGCAAAATTTCTGACATCACTGCATATCATCTGCTACCCATTCATACCGCCCTAGATATCCCACCCACAACTATCCCTCCCTACAAACTGTTAACTATAAACTTGGCTGCTATATTCCAATTTATTATGCCGGGACTGGGTCTCGAGGGTTCACCAAAGTAGTGTTGCTCCAGTGAGTCCCTATGCGGGGGTGGCCGGGCAACGGGGGGGAGGGAGGAGGGAAGAAAGGAGCCGACTGGCACCCAGGAAGGTGGCTGAATGTTCGGGGGGGAAGAGAGCGGGGGGGGCTGGTCACTAGCGCAATCCCCCATCATCCTCGGGTTGCTGACCAAACCAGAATTAGGCAGATGCAGCCAACTCAACCGAGGGATCCAGGGCTGCACCCACATCGTCTCCCGTCACTGCTTTAAATTGCTCTAACACATGAGCCCAATCAAGCCACGTCAAGTTAAAATTTATATAGCGCACTACTCACCCAGAGGGTCTCAAGGCGCTTGAGGGAGGGGAGGTTATTTACTTGTCAAAAATCCAAGTTTTGAGTTATTTTCTGAAGGAGAGGTGGTTCTGTGTGAGGCGGAGGTGGGTGGGTAGAGAATTCCAATCTAGCACTTTTGTTTTTTTCCTCGACCCCCTTTATTTCTCATGAGTTAACGCCTCCTCCTCCGCTACCGCCCATCTAATGACCTCTTCTCTCCATTTGCCCTCTCGTGGTGCCCTACAAGACTTTCACCGCAGTGTTATTAGTTGTTTAGCGAGCACCAGAGCCAATCCCGCAAAGCAACACAGCAGTTTGGCTTTCTTCTGGAGTGGGAGGAGACCCAATAAACACACTTCCATGGTGTCCCATCTGGTGCGTTCCGTAAGTGCAGATAACCCACTGGTAACTTCAGACCAGAACCTTCCGAGGACAGGACATGACCATATCATATGAGTAAAATCGGCAGGTTTGTGGGGACATCTGGGGCAGCGTGCAGCAGCTAAGGGGTACATCCTGTGGATAGCCTGTGGTGTAAGATAAGCCCTGTGTAGTATTAGTAATTGTATGGATTTCAGCCGAAAATTACGGGACACCTGACGGGGATGTTCCAGGGCAGCATCCCATTCCCTATCCTCCAATTCCCTTCCCAGTGCCATGTCCCACTTTTGAAGGAGCAGCAACAGTGGCACATGCAGGTGTTCACGCAGTCCACGGTATAGCCAGCGTACCAGGTGGCGTCCATGGCCCATGATGTGCAGTGACCACAACAATTGTAATGTAGGGGGTTCCGTCTGCGCTACCAATATTTCCGGACATATAGTACAACCGATGCATGCGTGAGGAACAGATTCTCCGGTACAGCTCTAGTGTGGGCAAATTTGTCATGTGTCATCAGTGCACCGTCGGAAGAGATCTCCAAGTTTGGCTGAGCCCGCCTTCAATCAGTCCCTTACCTGGCCAGCCGACAACACACCACATCGGGTAGGTAGACCACAAAGGGGGATATTTGGAGCATATGGGTTTAGGGCTTTAGCAGATCTCTGTGCCTGCTTCCGGTAGTGGATGGCAATGGACAATAGGAAGGGAGGGTCACGCATCCTGTCAGCCCCGGAGCATAGCAGTGCCTGTAACTTTCCACTCCGTAAGGGTGCCAGGGTGTAAGCAATTTCGAACAAATTATGGCCTGCCAGCCAATAGGTCAGCCACTGCAACTACTCAACAATACAGTACATTTTTAAAACAGGTGCCCTCATGCCGTCCGCCCTGCTTGACAGCTGTATCTTGGATAAAGCTAGTCTGTGCCTCCCTTGTGCCCATAACAAGGACGTGAGCAATGTATTTAGTGACCTAAAAATCCAGGCCGGCAAGATCACAGGGATATTTACAAAATGGTATAAAAGTCTAGGTAGCATGACCATTTTGGACACTGTTAACTGGCCTGCCATGGACAATGGCAGGGTGTCTCAGAAGGATACTTGCGACCGGAGCGAGTTGATAGTCCGCACCACATTCCCATCATTAGTGTCGGCGGAGGACCTATACATTTGTATCCCCAGATATTTAAATGTTGCGGGTTCTACTCTGAACTGCACTTGACCAAATTGTAGGTGGGTCCCCTCATACCTGCCAGAGAAGGAATATGCTACGACTTCGCGGCTCTAATGCGCTGACCGAGATGTCTCCAAACTGCGAGAATACGCTGGCAACAACCCGCATGTCCACGCCAAGGTCCCTAAAAAATAACAACATGTCCTCCGCATAGAGTGAGACTGAATGTGTTATTGGCGGTATCGGTATGCCATAAGGGGCCATCACGTAGCGCAGTCGCTCCGCCATTGGCTGCAATGCCAACATAAACAACAGTAGCCAGGTTCTGAGCTGGGATGGTGCAGTGAGCTAAAAAACGGTGATGGATCAAGCCCGGATCTGTTGACTGGGTAGGAGTGCTCTGTTTAATTCAGATACTCTGTCCATCACCACCCCCTTTTCTGAAACATAAACAACAGGGGCAGCCATTCGGAAAGCCTGTTTGGGTTAATTTCTGACTGAACCCATCCAAATGGGTTGGCCGGAAATTAATCCAAACAGGAGATTACGATGCCATAGGAACGGCTCCGACCGAGTGTCTGTGCCATTTCCTACGGCATCGTAATCAGGCCCTTAGTCGTGTCTAGATTCTGTTTAATGTGCCACTATGTCATCTAAGATCAGATGGCAAAGTGGCACCTAGCTAGATGGGTGGTGCTTCTCACTGGGCTGAGATGAAAGTACAGTTGCCTGTTGTCAGCAAATTTGTAGGAGAATCCAAAGAGGCTCCATGTATATGATGAATAGTGTTAGACCTGACACCCTTGGCGTTGTTTTCCCCCATCCTTTTGCCTCTGCCTCCTGTATTTTTGATGCTGTGCTGGATTTCGTTTTTGCTGGTTTAGATGCTTTGGACACTGCCACTGCTGATCAGTGCCAGAGTGTAAGTGCTCCCTATGTAAATTGTCATATTGATTGGGTATACCTGATTGGCATATTTATATCACCATGAAGTCCCTAGTAAAGTGCGCTGTGTGTGCCAGGGCTGGTGATGACAGATGCTACTAGTGGACCTGCAGTGCTGATTGCGCCACCCACATAAGTAGCCCTAAAATGGTGTCTCAGGCCTGCCACCGCAGTGCCTGTGTGCAGTCAGTGGACTGCCATGTCCGCCTGGCCAGTGTCCCCACTGGCTGGGCCTAACCCTTCCCTGTCTGTGCACATCAGTCACCCCTATGGAAGGCTCAAGGTACCCCCCCTGGGCAGGGTGCAGTGTGTGGGTAAGGTAAAGCATGTACTGGTGCAGGTAACATTCTCTGGTAGTGAGCAGCAGCCATTTTGTCTGCTCACTGCTGCAAGGTTATCTTGCTCCATAGGTTAACATGGGGAGGCTGGTCCCAATGGATACCAGCCTATCTTCCCATAGGAACAAGATGGGACATAAGTGATTGATATCCCTGAACTCAGAATTTAATAACACATCTGTTAGGCAAGGTTGTTTTTAAATTCTGTGTTTGAGAATAGTACTTTTAGAAAGTGTGTGCCTGGGCCTGCTTGTGGATTGACTGTCTGGTTTCAGGGTGACAGGGGCTGCAGAGCCCCCAGGAGGTTGTCTGAGTCAGCCCGTGGTTGAAAGGCTGCATCTGCTGCCAGGGAAGTGGGAGGAGATAGCACCTGGAAGTGAATAAGGCTGTGCTTGCCTGACCAAAATGCTGGCTCCACCTCCCGCTGGGCGACTGTCACCTCTGTCCCTCACACTGAAAGAAAGAAGGAAGCCAGGAAGCCCAAGGGCTCCAGCAACACCCAGAACTGGTTTAGACCGGGCTCAGGGCCCACTTGCACAAAGACTTCAAAGACTTTTAGGGGTATAAGAGAAGGACCCCTGACAACAGAAAATTAGATTCTACAATCAAGAGGAACCTCTGCTGGAAGAAGGACCACTGGAGAACTGAAGGAAGATTGCCTTGCTGTGTGCTCTAAGGGCTGACCTGTTCTGCTGTCTAACAGAAGCTGAGGAGAAGAGGGACTTTGCTGTGACCCTGCCTGCTTGACCTAAACAGACTTTGTTGTGTGCTGTGTCTTCAAAACTGAATCTCCAAGGGCCTGAGAAGAGCTGGTCTCCTGTTTGGTAACTCAGGGATAGAAAGGTTGCCAAAGACTACAAAGCTCTGCTGTGTGCTGCAGAGATTGTGGGCTGTTTTCATAGAGCTTCGATCATCTGCCCGTGTGGAGCGCTGGCTGCTCTCTGTTCTTCTTGAGAGCGCCGCGCTGAGAATCCCCTGCCCACCAGCTGCTGTGCCGTGGTATTGACGTGCTCGTCGGCACGTGTGAGGTAGTGGTCGTGAGCCCGTAGGCATCCCCAGGACGAAGCAATCCTCTGTCAAGATTCGCGATTCTCAGATCGCCCCGCTGACCCTGGGCGCGCTAACTCATCTGCCCGCAATTCACCGCCGCGGCCCGGGGGCCTGAAATTGACCAGAAGCTGTTCCAAAGCAGCGGAGAAAGAAACGAAGGGGCCGCGACCTGATTGGTCGTTCAACGCGAGGAGCCGCGCTCTGATTCGCTGCCTTGCCACAGAAAGCTGTGACGTCAAAAAGGACCTGCCCCGGGAGCCGCGCTGCTATTGGCTGACTTCCAGGTGAGTGAGGGGGCTCGTCGTGAAGGCCGCGACAGGATTGGTCCGCGTCATCTGGACCTTTGGGGAAGCCGCCAGGAGCCGTGTGCTGATCGCCGGAGCCGGGAAGAGTGACCCGACCTCGCTGAGGGAGCAACGCAAGTGCTTCCTGCCCCTGGCCTGTTTGTCCCCGCCCGAAGCGCCGAGCTAGCTCCCCGCCGCTCCCTGAAGTGCTGAGAGCGGGCGGAGGGCTGCCGGGACCGGCCGGGGCTTGGAGCGAGTCTGTTCTGCTCGGCACGGTGGTGCCCGGAAAGTATCGGTGAGGCACCCTCGCAGGCTTGGGGCTTAACAATTGAAGGGCTGATCTTTGCGCACACAATTACCACTGGCATTGCTTTTTATTACTGATTTGGAGGGACTTGAGACTATTCTTTTACAATAAGAACTTCCTAATACAAGTACAACCATTAAGATTAAGTGCAACCCTTTACCAAAGAAGCAACCATTGTGTATTGTTGATTTTTACTGCTGCAACTAGATAAAGTTATATTTTTATATATATACTTACCTGTGTGGTCTCATTTTGTGGTGGATTGGGGATCATTGTTTGTGTTAAGTGCATTTATTATACACATTGCCTTGGGGAGAAGCCTGCCTGCTCGTGCCAAGCTACCTAGGGGGTGAGCAGGGGTTATCTACTGTGTGTACTTCTTCACCCTGACTAGAAGCAAGGGTCCCTACTTGGTCTAAGGTACTTACCTCTGCCAATTAGAGACCCCCAGATCTAACATTGGTGGACAGCGGTGTGGATTTTGAACTAATATTTGCACTTGACCTGCAGTGATTCCTTGTACATCACTAGCCTAGTTTAGCAGCACAGATTGCACAAGATTTTTCTTTTTGGTGAAACCTATTTTTGAAAGTCTAGGAAGCATCATGTCTGCAAGCGAAGGAGTAGAGTTGGAATTTGAAATTCAGGAGTTGCTCATATAGAAAAAGGAGCAGCTGAAGCAATTCTGCAAACAGCTTGGATGCCCAGTGAAGGGCAGCGCAAACAAGGAAGAGCTACAGAAAGCTCTAAGGGCCTGGTGGGAGGCCAAACATGTTGTTTCAGAAGATGTTACTGGAGAGGGAGGCACACAGGAGAATGCTTTTGAATCCAGTGATTTGCCAGTGAATAGGCCAGCTTCTAGGGTTGGCAGCAACCACTCCAGTAGGGTTATTTCTCCAGAGGAGCTGGAGGATAATCAGAGAGCTAGCACCCATGAGATTGAGCTTTTTAAACTCAAGGCCCAAGCAGAAGAGAGGAGACTGCGCCTTGAAAGTGAAAAGAAGGCGGAGGAGAGGAGGAATGCTCTCGCTTTTGAAGAGAGGAAACTCTAGTTGGCTCATGAGTTGAGCATGAGGGAGCTGGACATTAAAGCAAAACAGGTGGAGTCCAGTCCTAATGGTGGCAGCGCACAACCAGTACAGGCGGGTAAAGTATACATACCAAAAGATCTGGTACAGAATTATCAGAGGGGTGAGGATATTTATGCGTGGTTTAGATAATATGAGCTTGCCTTGAAGATTTATGAAGTGCCTGAGAAGAGTTGGGGGCAGGTTTGTGGAAGCATTTTGAGGCCTCTGGGAGGGATGTCTTGGCACCCTTAGAAGCAGCAGGTACTTTATCCTACCCCACTATGAAGGAGGCTTTATGCCTCAGGTATGGACTCACTCCAGAACAGTACCGCCAGAAGTTTAGGAACTTCAAGAAGCTTGATTCTAGTACTTGGGTGGAGTGTGTGATTATGTACACGCGTGCACTGGAAGGTTGGATAAAGGGCAGCAAAGTAACTGATTATGTGGGGTTGTGTCACTTGATTAGTTGGGAGCACTTGAGTAGTCTATGTGTTCCAGAGCTGCACCAGCATCTTTTAGACAGCAAGTTAACTGATCCCAGTGAGCTTGCTAAAGAGGCGGACCGCTGGACTAGCACCAGGGTCCACAAGGGGGTGGTAAGTACCCCAGCCAAGGGTGGACAGGGTCCCCAGCAGAAGAGTGGGGGGGACAAGAGTAATTAAAAGGAGTCTTCTAAAGGGCCCCAAAATAGTTCCCAGGAGAAGGGGTCTCAACCTCCCAAGCCTAAGAAGTCCTGGCCCCATAAGGGCAAACAGGACAACAGATCCCCCTCTACTTGCTATGCATGTAGGGAGGTGGGGCACATTGCCCCCAAATGTCCAAACAAACCTCCAGCACCCACCGGTGCTTCAACCCCAGGGTTAGCCAGTGTAGCTTTGGGAGGGGATTTGATTTCCAGTGGGGAGGAGGGGTTAGCAGTGATGACCCTTGTCTCTTTAGGAGACCAAGAGATGGCCCAGGAAACCTTGCTGCCCCTTAACACTAAAAAATATGGGCAGAAGGTGACCATCAATGGAAAAAGAGATAGAAGCTCTGAGAGACACAGGGGCCAGCGTGACATCTGTCAGGTGTCAGTGGGTGTCTGAAGAGCAGATCATTCCCAATGTACTCCGTCCTGTGGTGGCAGCTGACAGTTCAGTGCGCCTCTGCAAGTTGGCACGTGTTCCCTTTGAATGGGGAGGGGTCTCTGGTATTTTGGAAGTCGTTGTAAGTGATGCCTTGCCTGTAGATTGTCTATTAGGTAACGACCTGGAGAGCTCTCCATGGAAAGATGTGGAGCACAGAACTCATTTGGAAATGTTGGGCGTGCCTGCGTGGATCTGTGTGACCACACGTGCTATGGCAGCCAGTAGGGGTGGATCAGCAGAACTGGAGCCTGGAACAATGGCCCAGGGACCTGCCAAGAGAGGAAAGGGTAGAGGGTGTGGGAAACCAGCCCCCACCATTCCCACGGTCCAGGAGGAAGCAGAACCTGAGGGGGATGCCCTGGAACCTACAGGGGAACAGTTGGCCGAACTGGGGGAATTACCTGAGCTGTCCCAGTGGCAGCAAGATGGTGGTCCCTCCAGGGAGGAATTCTGCCAGGCTCAGAAGGAGTGCCCTTCTCTCATTGGTGTGCGGCAGCAGGCTGCAGACCAGGCAGCAGGCCTGGG
This sequence comes from Lissotriton vulgaris, assembly GCF_964263255.1. Classification (NCBI taxonomy): domain Eukaryota; kingdom Metazoa; phylum Chordata; class Amphibia; order Caudata; family Salamandridae; genus Lissotriton; species Lissotriton vulgaris. The sequence goes on from NC_141689.1 coordinate 1,034,204,281, forward strand.
GTCCAAGGAACATTTGATTTACTGGGAGGATGACTTACTTTATAGTGAGTACGTTGTAGGTGATATGTAATCACTGACCCTGCCTGCACTGCGGGTGCTAACCGTTAAGGTTGGCTACTTTTTTTAAACAAATGTTTTTGTGTTAATCCTTACAAATAATGCACCTACTATCCAATGTTTGACAAAATCATAAATCTTTTCTTCATTTATTTGTATTGCACTAGTGTCTCAACATCATAAAGTTTTACACATACAAAGAAAATTCTTTAAACAACTCAGTTGACATTCAACATGAAAGAGTTTACATATTCACAAATTAATTTGTTTAGTGCTGTCGTGAATCCCAATGTATTTCGAGATCATGTGATCTCTTCTTCAGGGGAACTGCAATGTGGAAAAAATAATTTTACATTTAATGAATCATCAAACAAATAGGATCGATATTAGTTTTTAAACAAATGGTGCCACACAAAATTATCATGACAATCATTGTTACTTGAAATGCCAGCAATTGATAATAGCTAGTTCATGAGATTTATCCGATATTAGTATTGCAGGTGTCTATCCAACCAAAGTACCCCTTGAATGGTAACCTTGGATACTAAACCTAACTATGGGACATGGTACTTTTGATTCTCAGGAGGCTAGCTCCCTCCTCCCTACCTAGCACGCACAGTGAAAAAACTTTAAAAACTCTGAAACTAGGGATTACTCAAAGATAACTGAGTGCGCAGTACAACCCCAAATTCATAATTACTTTATAGTGAGCCTAAGTTCGCTGAGCCCGGTGCAGCCCGTGTGCTGTGGTACCCGAGCGCTTCAGGAACTTCCTACTGGGTCTGGCTATTGACGTGCCTCTCGCAGGACATCTGGGGGGACAGCAAGACCTATCACAGGCTTGTCACCCACTTTTACTGGCCCCAGATGAAGAAGCATGTCGCTGCCTTTTGTAAGTCTTGCCAAACTTGTCAGGCCAGTGGCAAGAGCAGAGGGAAGTGCGTGGCACCCCTCCAACCCTTTCCTGTGGTGAGCACCCCTTTTGAGCGGGTGGGCATTGACATCGTGGGGCCCCTGGACCCCAAGACAGCCTTAGGCAACAAGTTTATCCTGGTCTTGGTGGGCCATGCCACCCGGTACCCGGAAGCAGTCCCTCTCAGGACAGTCACAGCCCCCGTGGTGGGCCGTGCCTTAATGGGGATCTTTTCCCGTGTGGGGTTCCCCAGAGAGGTGGTCTCCGACCGGGGTAAAACTTCATCTCTAGTTACATGAAGTCTCTGTGGGAGGAGTGTGGGGTAACATATAAGTTCACCACTCCTTATCATCCTCAAGAAATTGGGTTGGTTAAAATATTCAACCGCACCCTAAAGGGCAGGATTATGGGCCTAGAAGAGCCCATGAGGCGGAAGTGGGACGTCTTGTTACCATGCCTGTTGTTTGCCTACAGGGAGGTGCCTCAGAAATCCTTAGGGTTCAGTTCCTTTGAGTTGCTGTATGGCCACCCTGCCAGAGGACCTCTCACTCTGGTGAAGGAGGGGTGGGAGAAATCCCGTGGGAAAACCCCCCAGGATGTGTTCAGCTATGTGCTGGCCATCCGCAACCAGACAAAGTGCTTCAGGAAGCTCGCTCAAGAGAACCTGGAGGCTAGCCAGGAGGAAATGAAAAGATGGTACGACCAGAACACCTCTCTGGTTGAGTTCCACCCTGGTCAGAAAGTGTGGGTGATGGCGCAGGTGGAGCCTTGTGTGCTCCATGACAAGTGGACCGGGCCATATGAGGTGGTAGAGCGCAAGAGCGAGGTTACCTACTTGGTTAACATGAAGACTTCCAGGCAGCCCCTGAGAGTGTTGCACGTGAACCGCCTCAAACCCCACTTTGAGAGGTCTGAAGTGACTATGCTCATGGCTACAGATGCTGGAGGGGAGGAGGATAGTGATCCTCTCCCTGACCTCCTGGCAACCAAGGAGCAAGACGGGTCAGTGGATGGTGTGATACTCTCACCCACCCTGACCCCAGAACAGCAGAAGGACTGTCGCCAGGTCTTGGGTCAGTTCGCCCACCTGTTCTCCCTGACCCCAGGTGTCACCAACTGGTGCGTCCACGATGTGGACACTGGAGATAGTCTGCCTGTGAAACAAAAGTTTTACAGGGTGGCTGACAAGATCAGAGCTAGCATCAAGGAAGAAGTTTCCAAGATGTTAGCGCTAGGGGTAATTGAGCCCTCCAGCAGCCCCTGGGCTAGCCCAGTGGTCTTAGTGCCTAAGAAAGCTGCTACGCCTGGTGGCCCTCCAGAACTCCGTTTCTGCGTGGACTACCGTGGGCTCAATGCGGTCACCAAGACTGACGCACACCCCATCCCCAGAGCTGATGAGCTTGTGGATCGGTTGGGAGCTGCCCAGTACCTGAGCACCTTTGATTTGACTTCAGGCTACTGGCAGATTGCCTTAACTGAGGGGGCCAAGGAGAGGTCAGCAAAATTCCCCTGCCAAATTCCAGAGACTGGTCAACCAGTTATGGAGCAATTCAGCGCAGCATACCTGGATGACATTGCTGTGTTCGCTCCACTTAGGAGGAATACCTGCAACACCTCTGTGAAGTGTTGAAGGCTCTGCAGAAGGCAGGCCTCACTATCAAGGCCAGTTAGTGCCAGATAGGGCAGGGATCAGTGGTATACTTGGGACACCAGGTAGGGAGCGGCCAGGTGGCGCCCCTACAGGCAAAGATTGATACCATTCTGGCTTGGGAACCCCCCAAGACCCAGACTGAGGTGAGAGCCTTTCTAGGTCTCACCGGGTATTACAGACGGTTTGTCAAAGGATATGGCACCATTGTGGCCCCTTTGACAGAACTGACATCTAGAAATCAGCCCAGGAAAGTGAATTGGACCGAGGCCTGTCAAACTGCTTTTGATGCCCTCAAAACTGCCATGTGCACAGCACCGGTGCTTAAGGCACCTGACTTTTCCAGTGAGTTCATTGTGCAAACGGACGCTTCAGAGCAAGGCGTGGGAGCAGTACTCTCACAAGTCAACGATGAGGGCGGAGACCAACCAGTGGCTTTCATTAGTAGGAGGCTACTCCCCAGGGAACAGAGATGGAGTGCAATTGAAAGGGAAGCTTTTGCTGTGGTCTGGGCTCTGAAGAAGCTGAGGCCCTACCTGTTTGGGACTCACTTCCGTGTTCAGGCAGACCACAGGCCCCTCAGATGGTTAATGCAGATGAGGGGCTCCAGCAACACCCAGAACTGGTTTAGGCCGGGCTCAGGGCACACTTGCAGAAAGACTTCAAAGACTTTTAGATGTATAAGAGAAGGACCCCTGACAACAGAAAATTAGATTCTACAATCAAGAGGAACCTCTGTTGGAAGAAGGACCGCTGGAGAACTGAAGGAAGATTGCCTTGCTGTGTGCTCTAAGGGCTGACCTGTTCTGCTGTCCAACTGAAGCTGAGGAGAAGAGGGACTTTGCTGTGTGCTGTGACCCTGCCTGCTTGACCTAAACAGACTTTGCTGTGTGCTGTGTCTTCAAAACTGAATATCCAAGGGCCTTAGAAGAGCTGGTCTCCTGTTTGGTAACTCAGGGATAGAAAGGTTGCCAAAGACTACAAATCTCTGCTGTGTGCTGCAGAGATCGTGGGCTGTTTTCATTGAGCTTCGATCATCTGCCCGTGTGGAGCGCTGGCTGCTCTCTGTTCTGCTTGAGAGCGCCGCGCTGAGAATCGCCTGCCCACCAGCTGCTGTGCCGTGGTATCGACGTGCTCGTCGGCACGTGTGAGGTAGTGGTCGTGAGCCCGTAGGCATCCCCAGGACGAAGCAATCCTCTGTCAGGATTCGCGATTCTCAGATCGCCCTGCTGACCCTGGGCGCGCTAACTCATCTGCCCGCAATTCACCGCCGCGGCCCGGGGGCCTGAAATTGACCAGAAGCTGTTCCAAAGCCGCAGAGAAAGAAACGAAGGGGCCGCGACCTGATTGATCGTTCAACACGAGGAGCCGCGCTCTGATTGGCCTTTGCCATAGGCCTGCCCCCGTGAGCCGCGCTCCGATTCGCTGCCTTGCCACAGAAGCTGTGACGTCAAGAAGGGCCTGCCCCGGGAGCCGCGCTGCTATTGGCTGACTCCCGGGTGAGTGAGGGGGCTCGCCGTGAAAGCCGCGATAGGATTGGTCCGCGTCATCGGGACCTTTGGGGAAGCCGCCAGGAGCCGTGTGCTGATCGCCGGAGCCGGGAAGAGTGACCCGACCTCGCCGAGGGAGCAACGCGAGTGCTTCCTGCCCCTGGCCTGAGCGCCGAGCTAGCTCCCTGAAGTGCTGAGAGCGGGCGGAGGGCTGCCGGGACCGGCCGGGACCGGCCGGGGCTTGGAGCGAGTCTGTTCTGCTCGCCGCGGTGGTGCCCGGAAAGTATCGCTGAGGCGCCCTCGCAGGCTTGGGGCTTAACAATTGAAGGGCTGATCTTTGCGCACACAATTACCACTGGCATTGCTTTTTATTACTGATTTGGAGGGACTTGAGACTATTCTTTTACAATAAGAACTTCCTAATACAAGTACAACCATTAAGATTAAGTGCAACCCTTTACCAAAGAAGCAACCATTGTGTATTGTTGATTTTTCCTACTGCAACTAGATAAAGTTATATTTTTATATATATACTTACCTGTGTGGTCTCATTTTGTGGTGGATTGGGGATCATTGTTTGTGTTAAGTGCATTTATTATACACATTGCCTTGGGGATGAGCCTGCCTGCTCGTGCCAAGCTACCTAGGGGGTAAGCAGGGGTTATCTACTTTGTGTACTTCTTCACCCTGACTAGAAGCAAGGGTCCCTACTTGGTCTAAGGTACTTACCTCTGCCAATTAGAGACCCCCAGATCTAACAAATAGCATTTCTAGGTCATTTAGATATAAACAAAATAAACAAGCATTTACAATGCAATGGTCTCGGCATTATTAAAGGTAGAGCTATTGGCATTTCTCATGACATTTCTTTTTTTCTTTTTTTTTTTAAATCATAAATAAATTGCATTATCATTTATATTGCCAATAGCTTAATCGCTTGCATATGCGAGACCTATTGCATTAGCACCCACACACAGAGTAAGTAGTAGAGTGAGTAGTTGATAGGGAGTAGGTGAGAGTTATTAGTAAAGAGAGTAGTAGAGAGCGAGTAGTAAAAAGTGAAAGAGTATTAAATAGTGAGAGAGTAAGTAGTAAAGAGACCTAGAACACTGCTGGATTAATCCAGAGTTCAGAAAAGTTGTCATTTTTGCATTCTCTAGAGGCAGATATTATCTGTTTGCAGGAAACGTGGTTGGTAGGGAATTTTCCGGTTGTAAAAGATTATTACGTTTTGGAGAGTAGTGCAACTCCCTCTATGAGAGGCCGAGAAAAGGGAGGGTTAGCCTGTCTTTTGTCGAACAAGATTAAGTGGAATTATACTCACTACCTGGATTCAAATAGATTATTTCAGGCAATAACCTTAATAAATTCCGCCAAGGATGCTTCTCAGAAATCATTTGTAATAATAAATGCCTACTTGCCTCCAGAAGTAAAGTATAATTCCAGTATTAAGATGATTTGTTCTTTTATATTAAATTTACAGGAATCCACTTTTCCCCCTCATATTTTACTACTAGGTGATCTAAATGGTAAAATATCTAATAGTGCCCTGGAGATATTTAGGAATAAGATAAAAGAGGAAAGATTTATGATACCCATAGCTATCTTTCCGGAGAACATTAAAACAAATAAAAGAGGGAAACAAATGTTAGAGAGTTTAGCCGAAGTAGACTGCATTATAATTAATGGAAGGTTCCCTTCGGATATTCCCGCCCATTTTACTCATAAGTTAGGAAATGGTGGTTCTATCCTCGACTATATGATAGTTGATAGTACCTTCTTTTGTTCCTTAGAGGATTTTTCTCGTCTTGTTACTGATCTTAGTGATCATAATGTTTTACTTTTAAAACTAAATACAACATCACCTCAAAGGGATTCATGGAAAATTGGAGATGATCTATTGAACCTTAATAATAAAGGGAAATGTTATTGGAATTTAAGGTCCATTAGAAGTCTGTCTAATATATTAGAACACACAGCTGAGAATTTAATTTTATGGGAAGGTAGAGAGCTACTCTATTTTGTGTCTTTTTTACAAACTTTAAAAGCCAAAGTTCAAAAGCCACCATCAAGAAAGCCAATTCCTAAAATCCCTTCTGACCTTCGTTACCTAAACAAAGAAATAAATAAATTAGTCAGGGCCCAGTATCTCTCCTTTATTCCTGAACGTAGACAAAGAATTTCTCTCCTGAGAAGAAGGAGAAACAGGTTAAAGGTTAGATTAAAACGGGAGAAAGAAGATGCTCTCTGGATTAAACTTTGTGAGGCATCTAAGAGCGGGCAGGTAAAGACCTTCTAGTCATTAATTGGAGAAGGATGTGGGGTGAGATCCAGACCCTCTCCGATATCCATTAGTGAGCAGATATGGGTTGATTTTATACAACAACTATATAACAGCAATGGTGAGAAGTTTTGTTCTGATAAACTGCAGGAGGATTCATTTCCATACGACCCTCCATCTGAATTGGAAATAGTTGCAACAATCAAAGCTTTACGCTCTTCTGGTGCACTAGGCCCAGATGAAATTCCGATTTCTGTGCTAAAATCCTATAGCACGTTATGGGGGAAAATTTTATACCCAGTCTTTAAATTTTGCTTTATTAATGGCACTGTTCCACATTCCTGGAAGGGGAGTTTACTAATCCTGCTCTACAAAAAGGGGGCTAGAGACTTACCTCAAAACTATAGACAAATAGCCCTCTTAGATGCCATAGGCAAGGTTTTTGCCAAATGTTTATTGAATAGTTTAAATGACTGGGTAACAAAATCTGCAATGGAACAGACTGGTTTTAGGAAACAACATGGTACTTTGGACAATCTTACTGCTCTCCAAATCCTGGTGGAAAAATATGTTACAGTTCGTAGAGGGGGTGTATTTGGGGCTTTCATCAACTTCTCTACGGCTTTTGATAAGGTGGACAGGTCCCTGCTGTGGAGTAAGTTAATCAAACTAGAGATACCGTCTAGTTTATTAAAATTAGTTATCGCACTACACACAGACACTTGGTGCAGAGTTTTAATGGGTGGTGAGCGAGGACTATCTAGGGTTATACCCACAAATAATGGTCTTAAACAGGGCTGTCTATTGGCCCCCCTGTTGTTCTCCCTATATAATCGCCGACCTCCCTAAAGCTATATTATCAACTAGTAATGGTATTGCTCCACTTTTGGGGAGAGCGCCAATAGCGTGCTTAATGTACGCAGATGATATTTTAATCTTGGACCTCACCCCAAAAGGTTTGAATGACCGCTTACAAGCTCTGTCCTCCTATGCTGAGGCTCACTTTTTAAAAATAAATATCTCAAAGAGTAAAATAATGTGCTTTCAGAGAAAGAGAAAATCCAATTATGAAAATTATTATTGGTCCATTGGGGGTGAAAGATTAGAAGTAGTGAAATCTTATCCCTTCTTGGAAAGATTGTCATGAGCAATTTAAGTGAAAAAGCCCACACTGAGAACAACAGCAGAAAAGCCCTCGTTCAAGGGAAGAGTCTTATTTCCCTTTACAAAGCGACTGGCAGAAGGCATTTTTCCATATTGCTCGAGGTTTTCCGAGCAAAAATTCCTGCATCCCTAATCTACGGATTAGAAATAGTGGATATGGCATGTTGGAATTTTTTGGATTCTACCGAAGGAAAAATATTACGCAATTTAGCTTCTGTCAATACCGCAAATTCTACGTCTTCGTTAAGACGAGAATTCGGCTTGCGTAGCTCTCGGGCTCAGGCATCTGCGAGTGTGGTGCGTTGGGTTTTTAACATTGCAAGAGGAATGCCTGGCACATTGAGATATCTAATAAAAAATGAGCTGTTGGGTTCCTTTAATGCTTATTCCTCCATTGTGAGGAATTTTCGACAGGCTGTTACGCTATTACAGCTAGATGAACAAAGTCTCTTTACATTATCTGACACCCAATTGAAGTTATCTTTAAAATCTGCTTCTTGGGAGCTGAGCTTTAGAGTTGATAGTGGGACAAGTAAAGCGGTGAGAGGAATGTTCCCCATTGGTAAATTTTGTGAAATAAAAACTCCCCAACCATACATATGCTGGAATCTTCCCCATGGAATTAGGCGATTTATGCTGCTGTTAAGGTATAATTTGCTCCCGTTAAATTGCCTTTTGTCCAAATGGTATGGTAGTTCAGATATCTGTAATCATTGCAATTCTAATACCCAGGATATGTACCATGTTGTTTTCGTTTGTCCGGCCCTCATGGCATTTAGACGTAAATGGTTAAGACCTATGTGCCTCCAACTGGGTATTTGTACTGCCTTTGATTTTATTGAAGCAATGCTTAACCCCCCTGACGAAATGTTTTGTTTTAAATTATTTCATTTTTTCAAATGTTTTTTAACATTATATTGATTACTTAACACTATGTACATTTCTTTTGTATTTTTATGAAAATTGTTGTATGATTTCATGAATTCTTATGTGGATCTCTATTGAGTTCTGTTATCATAATAGATAAATTTTGAATTTTGAATTTTAGAACCACACAAATTTACATGCACAGCCACACCCTTACATATACAAAGTGTATTTTTAGTTTCAGTAGTAAAGAGTGAGTAGTATAGAGTGACTAATTATGAGTGAGTAATGTTGAGTAGTAGAGAGTGTGTGTGTGAGATATAGTGTGTGTGAGAGTGTGAGAGAGAGTGAGAGAGAGTGTGAGAGAGAGTGTGAGAGAGAGTGTGAGAGAGAGTGTGAAAGAGTGTGAGAGAGAGTGTGAAAGAGTGTGAGAGAGTGAGAGAGACAGTGTGAGCGAGAGTGTGAGCAAGAGTTTGAGAGAGAGAGAGAGAGTGAGAGAGAGAGTGTGAGAGAGAGAGAGAGTGAGAGAGAGAGAGTGTGAGAGAGACAGAAAGGTGCACCGGCCTACAAAGGCCTGGCAAACTTGTAATGTTTTGAAAGTGTGATCCTATAGGGTTTGGGCATGAGCCATTAAGGTTGGGCGTGGCTTTTGAGAGTTGACTTTGTCAAAGCAGCTCAGGAACTACAGTTAACAACCCCAACAGAACCACCAAAAGTACCCGATGCTGCCTCCCATGGAAGCTGAAAACACCGCACTGAGTTACAACAGTGCAGAGCTACCACCCATGACCTGGAAAGCTACCTGTAAGGTGTTCCAAATCACATGGCTGTTCATCGTGCAAAAATGTCTCATCACCCGAAGTGGCTGTGTGAAGAGTGTCAATACCATGTAGCACACAGATCATGCACACAGCAGCACCGTCTGAGCAGGATGCTGTGTCCACATCAGCTGAAAAACAGAATCTTCAAATATATAATTTTTTGTCCATTAACTCCGGTCCATAAATATATTCTCTAACATGTGGAAATGTCATGTTTTGTGCATGCCAACTAACCATTGTTAAAATGCAAAGGGTCTGCTTCCATTCTAATTGCAACATCGAACAAGAACATATTTTGTGGTCAGAAAATCCACCTGCAAGCAAGTACAATGTGTAATGGTATACTGTGTCTCCAATGGAGCGTGCAGCATGGCAGGACAAACAAATCACAAGTGCCCAGGACATTGAGCACCAAACACCCCATAAAATGTATATAGGAGAGTCAGAATCACAAATTCTTTCATCGTGTCGCAAACCCTACTGCACCTCAGCATATGGTACATGTGCTTCCCAGGTAAATAAACTCTCCACTGACTGGGTCCAACCCTGCGCAAGGCCTCGAACATTCCTTTTTCTACCAAACTGTAACTTTGTCCCAGAAGGCATAGTGGCAGCATAGCATGGCTAATGAACCCAATGCCCACTGGCATCAAGATGACAATTAGGCAATCAACGGCTTTAATTTCATAGTTTCATCTAACATGCTCTTTTTTGCCTTATGCACAGTGTTCTGGAGAAACTTAGGCCTTGCGTGTGACAAACAAAAAAAACCTAATAAATAATTAAATAGTTCATACACAACACATTCTGATGCTTCCTGATTAATCCATGACACTGGTCATTAGCTATACCGAGCGGAGGGATAAAAACACTTTCAGGATGACACATTAACCAGGTTGTTTGCAAGAGAATAAAATGTCTCCTAAGGACCTTACAGGGGGCAATAATCTTAGCCCCACCTAAATTAATATAGTACTACGCGCAGCCGTGCATGCCGTTTCTGTGGAAACTATGCAAAATAAGACAACAGGATTCAGCCTACTGCAAACACTGAAGCGTATGCTAGATAGCTTTTAACAACACTTCACTTGTGGATTCCCGTCTGTTGGACTCAAGCCCGTTTTTTAGGTCGAGCAGACCTACATTCAATGCGTAAACATTGAAGGTGTCTGCTTTAGACCTATTGTGACCCGTATTTAGGAATGAAGACACGAGTCAGACGCGCGCTTTTTCCTAGTCAGTTTTGACCTCGGGAGCGCGCGTCTGAGCCGCGCTTGCGCAGACCAACTCACAGCCCCTGCTTTCGCTTCCCTCGCACACACACACTGCATACATACACGCACCCCCTGTCCCCGCCGCACCTACACAAACACACTAGCGCACCTACACACACACAGAGACCCCCCACACATTCACCAGCGCACCTACACACACGCACGCACACATACATACAGAGACCCCCCTCCCCCCGCCGCCACCGCACAAATACACACACACACAAGCGCACCCCCTCCCCCCTACAACTAAGCCCCACTTACCGCCATTCGGGACTTCTGTAGCCGGGGCTCTCCCTCGGGCATGGGAGCCCCGCTCTCAGGCACTCCGTGGGCGCGTGCACGGGACTTCCGAAGACGGAAGTCCAACCCAAAGGTACTGGCTCAAACGCGCATGCGCAGTAACCAGACGCTCCTGCCAAAGCCGCTCATTTGGAATGGTTGTTAGTGTTCGACATTAAGCATTTGAAACCCGGTGACAGCAGGACGTGTTCGTGTTCACCAGTGGGCCCGTACTTGGCACTTCAATAAAACAAGTTCTTTTACACTGAACGACTCTGCGGATTCATTGCAGTGGGCGCCCGGGAGGGGTGTCCGTTCCGGCCTCAGCATCCGGGCACAGCTGCCCCGACGCTTCCGTATCTGCGGAGGCTCCGAGGGGGGATAATGGGCCGGGCCCCGTGCCCGCAGCCACACGGAGCGCCAGGACCCGGCGCACAGCTTTGACCTTTCCCTGCAGAGTCTGACGGTCAGAGGCACCCCTGGGTGCACCCGGGGAGGCAGATTAATGAGCCCTGCTCTCCGCGCGCGCTGCCATCCATCACTCCCGCGCACGGGGACGCCGTGGGACCGGCCCTCCCCGGCCCATCCTTTACAGGCGCCCGGTACCGCAGCCACCCGAGGGACCCCATGGAAACACTGCCGCACCTGCCCTCCCCCGGCCCATCACTTCTTGTAAGCACAGCCGCACCGCCCCCCCACCCCCTCCGGCCCCAGCACTTCATGTAAGCACAGCCGCACCGGCCCCCCCTCCGGCTGTGCGGCTCGGGATTAGTTCTGCAACATAAAGCCCAAGCTGGTGAGACTCGCGAGAACAGGGTGGCACTAAAGCAGGCGAGCGAGGCCCACGGCAGATGTGACGGTGTGGGGTTAACCAGAGGTGATGTAGCCGCTCCTGCGGGTTCAACGAGGTTTAAATTGCCTGTCGAGAGCTTTTGCAGCAGGTTTAACTGGTTGCATGTTTTATGGGATACATCTAAGTCATGTAAATACAACACAAATTGCATTAACAAATGCTATAGGTGTCACATTTGCGAAAGTTAAAACTATTGGCATTGTAAATGACAAAGCTATTAAGTTCGCTATTTTCAAAACCAACATATAAATGCGTCATTTACAATACCAATAGCTCAAACTTTCCTAATGCGAGACCTATTGCATTACAAATGCTTGTTTGATTATTCAGCACCCCTAGCCCAATCAAAACCCAGAAACTATAAACTGATTAATGGCAGAAACTGCTCCCACGTGTGTTCTTATTATGTCTTGTGGCTTAGCAAGGACTCTCCTGCGCTGGGGCCAAACAGCTAGAAAAGGCAACTAGCATAAAATAACTAAAATAAAACAGAGTAAGATTCATAAATTGAATGTCGACTTTTCCTCTCTCTATCCAATTAAGAACAATTACGTTGTTTTCCACCCACAATTTCTTGATACTCTCTTACTTCATGAGATACAAGGGAAAAGGGTCCCAGACAAAGAACAAATAATTACAATTTGATACACTTATTTCAAGAAACCAAATTATTAGATGCAAAAAGATTTATTTCAGAATTGCATATATTACCTTTCATTGGTTAGAATACTTCACAAAGTGAAGTATTCTAACCAATGAAAGGTAATATATGCAAAAAGATTTATTTCAGAATTGCATATATTACCTTTCATTGGTTAGAATACTTCACAAAGGTAATATATGCAATTCTGAAATAAATCTTTTTGCATATATTACCTTTCATTGGTTAGAATACTTCACTTTGTGAAGTATTCTAACCAATGAAAGGTAATATATGCAATTCTGAAATAAATCTTTTTGCATCTAATAATTTGGTTTCTTGAAATAAGTGTATCAAATTGTAATTATTTGTTCTTTGTCTGGGACCCTTTTCCCTTGTATCTCATAACTACCCAGGTCCCTTGACTTTAATGGGTTTAACCCTTTCTGTGTAACTCTTACTTCATGGCTGAAACGAAAAGGCTTGCTCTTGGGTAGGACTGATCACAGTTAGTCAGGCCACAACGCCATTACTACAAATCCGACCTGCACCCTCACTGCAGGCAGCTGCCGATAGCACTCTGCTTGAAGGAATGAATTTAATAAATAAAGACACAAACACACACACTTGGGTGGCTGCACTGCATCACTCTGTCTCTTACATCTTAACTTCACTTGCAGGCAGTCAGGCACCACCACGCAGTAACCTCTTGCCGCCTGCCTCCTGAGTGAGCCCGCTCGGCCTGTCCTGTCCTGTGAGGCTGCTGCAATGGTTACTCCTGTCGTCTGCCGCTCTTTGCAACTTAATTTACTGCCTGTGGGCAGTCACGAGTGGCATTCAAGCTACTTCCTGTGCACATATTTTCCGGTGCTTTGTTTTTTTTATTTATTTATTTATTAATGATATTTATAGAGCGCGTACAATTACCCGTGGGCGTCTCGGTGCTAAAATGCATTGTTGTCTCACCATGATCAGGAAGTACGGAGATGGGAATTACTGATTGAATAACCACGGTTTCAGTTTTTTTCTGAACTGAAGAAGTGAAGGGCATGTTTTTATGTGACTTGGAAGAGTGTTCCAAAGTCTAGGGGCCGCAATTGAGAAGCGGCGATCACCCCAGGAAGCTGTTCGACTACGTTGAACCACTAGTTGGTTAAGTGAGGTGGATCGGAGGGTTCTCGATGGGTTGTAGGGAATCAGTTGATTTTTAAGGAAACGAGGTCCTTGATCCTGTAGTGTCTTGTAGACTGTGCATAAAGCTTTGAATTTTACCCTGTTGTGGATGGACAACCAGTGGTAGTTTTTCAAGGTGTCTGAGATAGGTGCAAATTTGGGATTTTTTGACAGTACGCGAGCGGCCGCATTCTGCACGGTCTGTAGTTTTTTAGTAACTCTGTTCTGAGCATTGAGCAGCAGACCGTTGCAATAATCTAGTGATGTCAAAACTAGAGTGGTGACTAACGTTTTGGCTACTGAATCTGGTAGATACGGTATAATTTTCCTTACCGTTCTAAGCTTGAAATGGGCGTTGGCTGCCACCTTATTTGCATGGGCCATAAAGTTAAGCTGGTCATCGAAAGTAACACCTAGGTTTCTAACTTTGACTGTGGGGGAGGGAGGTGTACCTAAGGCCGATGGCCACCAAGCTGCAGACCAGACTGGTGAGAGATTACCAAAGATAACCACCTCCGTTTTATCGGAATTAAGCTTCAGGCAATTCCTTGCCATCCACTCGCCGATAGTGATCATCCCAGTTTTGAATCTCTCTGCCACCCTCTGTCCATCACCCTTTATTGCCAGCACCAGCTGGGTGTCGTCAGCGTATGAGGTTAGGCTCATCCCATGTGCTTTGATGACACTAGCAAGGTCCGACACGTATATATTAAATAGTGTCGGACTTAGGGATGAGCCTTGGGGAACCCCACACGGTAACGACAGGTCAGCCGACTGGAAGGGGCCCAGTGTAACCGCCTGGGTTCTATTGGCCAGAAAGGAGGCAAGTAAGTCCCTGGCAGTGAGCTGAATGCCCATCCTCTCGACACGGTCGACCAAGATCTTGTGGTCAACCGTGTCGAAAGCTGCTGAGAGATCCAAGAGAACTAACAAAGCAGTTCCTCCTTGATCGCGGATGACTCTTATGTCATCAGCTGCTTTTATGAGAGCGGTTTCTGTGCCATGATTTTTGCGGAAACCGAACTGCGTATCATCCAGCAAATTGTGTTTTCTATGTAGGCTGATAGCTGCTGATTCATAGCCTTTTCTAGAACCTTGGCTAAGAAGGGGAGGCTCGCTATAGGGCAGTAGTTTTTTAATTCGCCTTTATCTGAGCCCGGCTTTTTGAGCAGGGGTTTGATCAACGTGTTTTTTAATGAATCAGGGTAAATTCCAGATGTCAATAATGTATTACAGACAGCGGTAATGATTAATTTAGTAATTTTTAAACAACACTGATTTTTTCCCCGTTTTGCAAACTTGCCTCACATTTCAGCTGCCCTCCTCCACTGAACTTCAATGGAAGGAACTCCAACAAAACAATGAGCCTCACTCTTCTTGAGAACGATAACAAAAAAGCGATTACGAGGAACGAGGGGGGGGAGCAGAAAAGCAAGCATGAGGAACAGGGGGGTGGGGGGCAGAAAAGCGATTAGAAAGAGGATCATGGGGTAGGGGGGCAGAAAAGCGATTACAATAAGGAACAGGGGCAGAAAAGCGAGCACGAGGAACAGTGGGGTGGGGGGGCAGAAAAGCGATTACAACGATGATCGGGGTGGGGTGGGCAGAAAAGCGATTACAATAAGGAACAGGGGTATGGGGGCAGAAAAGCGAGCACGAGGAACAGTGGGGGGCAGAAAAGCGAGAAAAACACAGCGCCCGATTGGCAGGGAACACGGGGAACTCCAGTGTGAAACAGGTGGTTGCAGAGGGTGAAGCACAGTAGAGACAGTCAGAGATATCCAAGTTAGCACAGAGGAGTGTGTGCAAGACCACGAGTATATGCAGGAAACCCACACATGAGTGTAAGGAGGATCCAAGCATGGGACATACAGTGGACAGCGATGTGCATGGGAATACTTTTAGGTGAATAGAAGTAGCATGTCAGGGTGCAGTAGTGTGAAATGCAGGGGGCAGGTGGAATAGGCAGGGACACATGCTGGTGGTACAAGGGGAGTGCACTGTGGCACAACGGTGTATGCAGGGTTGCCACAGCGGAAAGTTCAGAATAAGCACGTGTGCGTGGAGACAGGACATGTGAAGTGTTTGGAGGATAGGCAAAGAGCGGCTATGCAGATGACTCAGGGAGAGTATGAATGGTAGGTAGAAGAGAGCCATGTACAAGAAACTGCAGGGTGCGCAAGTGGTATATGCAGAATAAGCACGGGAAGAGCATGCACAGGTGGACACACTAGGGGTATGCAAGGTGGGCACTGGAAGGGCATGTAGAGTTGGCACAAAAGGGACAAGCAGAGTGGGAACAGAAGTAGTCTACTGAGTGAACTCGGAAGGGCTGTGCAGAACTGACAGAGGCGGAACGGGCACAATCTGGATATGCACGGGTTGGGGGGGTCAACAATGGAGGGTTAAGACGGCGTGGAGGGACAGTGAACATCGGGCAACCTTACCGTGTTCATCCTGAGCTCCAGGGAGAAGGTGCCGGTGCACAGTGATGCTCCCACCCCCTGAGCTCCATGCTCTGCACGGGCGCTCCGCCCGCCGCGGTCCTTTCCTGGAGGGGCTCGGGAGAGGCTGTCCAGGGAGAGATTGGGGCTGCCGTCCATTCACCGCAGTGCAGGCCCACTTCCCTCGCAGCCGGTGCTTACATGTGGATGAGCACGCTGAGCACTGACTGAAGTTTGAGCCTGAGGACTCCGGCACTGCTTGCAGCCGGCCGGGCAGGGTAGGGGGAGGAGGGGGGCAACGGAGACTGCTCTGACGCTGCCGTCACGCTGCAGATGTGCGGGAGGGGAACCCGAGGGCACGCTGCGCGCGTGCGCACAGGCCAAGCGCGGGGGAGGGGGCAGAGAGGTTCAGACAGGGGTAGCCGAGTACACAGAAGCAGACAGACACTGAAACTGAAGCACCTGGGGACGGACAAGGACGGAACCAGAGAGAATAAAGGCATACCCTCTAAAAGTGGCGACTTTTCAACAAACCTGGGCAAAACAAATACGAAGCAGCTCAGAGAATTCGGGGCTTCACTCTTAAATGCTTTCTATAACATAAAATTAAACGAGCACTCACCTGAGGACTCGACTTCTTATGGCGGCGGTCGTCCAGAAATGGCGTCACAAAAGCGGCGCCGTTTTCGCATTCGGGGGGTGGTTTTAGCAGTTGAGTGACGAATGACGTCACAGCAAAAAAACTGCAAAAAATCACGCCCCCGAATCCGAAAAAGACGGGGCTTGAACAGAGTGACGCCCCTCTCCTCCAATGGCTGGCCAGCATTTACGAGGCCAGACAATGGAGAAGAGGGGCGGTTTCAAGCCCCCTAAGAAACATTAAATCTTCGGACCGAACTGCGCAAGCGCAGCCTACTGTCCTTGACCTAAAAAGGGGCAAAAACGCAGCCCCGATGGACCCAGCAATCCATCTTTATAGGGGCAGTGAATTCACCACCTGCTCCATATCGAACTCTCCCTGTCACTTAATGATGCATTGCTGCTAAAAACTGCACGATGGGCGGTTTAATGCCCATAGTCAACATCTTCTCCCAGAGCCTTCCTCTCTGCACCCGTCACAAGCGGACGTCATGTCCATGAACCCAAGGTGGAGGGATCCAGGCTTGGCTAGAGATCAGTTATGAACATGGCAGCCCGGCTCATAACAGATGTTAAATGGTTTGAACACATCACTCCTGCTCTCAAGATCCTCAACTGGCTTCCCATCAAAGGAAGATATACCTACAAGACTGCCTGCACCACCCACAAAGCCTTTTACTCACATACCCTCACCTACTTAGACAACAAGCTTACGAAAGCTAGAAGCATTAGATCTTTGAGAAGCTGCAACACACTTTTGCTCAGGCCTCCCAAAATAAACAAACATTTGCAATGCAATAGGGCTCGCATTAATTAAGTTTGAGCTATCGGCATTGCTAAATATTGCAACACCAATTGCAACAAAAGTCTATAAATTGTAGGCCAAAAAAATGTGTATTTATTTTTGTAGCAATGGTGGCATGCTGTGATTGAGATGAATATGTTTAAAAGTAAAGTGCGCCATACTGTGATTGCTACAATTGTTAATTGTGGATGCGTTAGTAATTGATTTGTGCACTGATGGCTGGTGTTGTGTGTGCCTGTAGAAATTCTGCACTGATGGCTGGTGGTGTGTGTGCCTGGTGGAAGCGTGCACTGACGGCAGATGGTGTGTGTGCCTGGTGAAAGCGTGCACTGTCGGCTGGTGGTGTGCGTGCCTGGTGGAAGCGTGCACTGACGGCTGGTGGTGTGCGTGCCTGGTGGAAGCGTGCACTGACGGCTGGTGGTGTGTGTGCCTGGTGAAAGTGTGAACTGACGGCTGGTGGTGTGTGCCTGGTGAAAGTGTGCACTGACGGCTGGTGGTGTGTGTGTGCACTGACGGCTGGTGGTGTGCGTGTGCCTGGTGAAAGAGTGCACTGAAGGCTAGTGGTGTGTGTGTGCCCGGTGAAAGCGTGCACTGACGTCTGGTGGTGTGTTCCTGGTGGAAGCATGCACTAATGGCTGGTGGTGTTTGGGCCAGGTGAAAGAGTGCACTGACGGCTGCTGGTGTTTGAGCCCAGTGAAAGTGTGCACTGACGACTGATGGTGTCTGTGCCTGGTGAAAGTGTGCACTGACAGTGTGGTTGTGTGTGTGTGGTTGTGTGTGTGGTTGTGGTTGTGTGTGTGGTTGTGTGCGTGGTTGTGTGTATGCGGTTGTGTGTGTGGTTGTGTGTGTTTGGTTGTGTGTGTGTGGTGCTGTTTGTGTGGTTGTGTGTGTTTTGTGTGTGTGGTTGTGTGTGTTGTGCTTGTGGGTGTGTATGTGGTGGTGTGTACTTGTGTGTGTGTGCTTGTGTGTGTGCTTGTGGTTGTGTGTGTGTGTAGTGTGTGTTGTGGTTGTGTGGGTTGTGGTTGTGTGTGGTTGTGTGTGTGGTTGTGTGTGGTTGTGTGTGTGGTTGTGTGTGTGGCTGTGTGCGCAGTTGTGTGTGTTTGTGTGTGTGTGTGGTTCTGTGGGTGTAGTTGTGTGTATGTGTGGGTGGGTGTCATGTGTGTTTATGTGTGGTTGTGTGTGTGGTTGTGTGTGTGTGAGTGTGGTTGTATGTGTTTGTGGTTGTGTGTGTGGTGTGGTTGGTTGTGTTTGTGTGTGTGCGGTTGTGTGTGTGGTTGTGTGTATGTGTGGTTGTAGGTGTGGTTGTGGGTGTGGTTGTGGATGTGGTTGCGTGTGTGGTTGTGTGTGTTTGTGTGTGTGGTTGTATGTGGTGGCATGTGTAGTTGTGGTTGTGTGTGATTGTGGTTGTGTGTGTGGTTGGGTGTGTGTGTGGTTGTGTGTGTGGTTGCGTGGTTGTGCATGTGGTTGAGTGTGTGGTTGTGTGTGTGGTTGTGTGTGTATGTGTGGTTGTGTGTGTGGTTGTATGTGTGGCTGTGTGTGTGGTTGTGTGTGTGGTTGTGTGTGGTTGTATGTATGGTTATATGTGTGGTTGTCTGTGTGGTTGTGTGTGTGGTTGTGTGTGCATGTGGTTGTGTGTGTGGTTGTATGTGTGGTGGTGTGTTGTGTGTGTGGTTGTATGTGTGGCTGTATGTGTGGTTGTGTGGTTGTGTGTGTGGTTGTGTGTGGTTGTATGTATGGTTGTCTGTGTGGTTGTGTGTGTGGTTGTGTGTGTGTGTGGTTGTGTGTGTGGTTGTATGTGTGGTGGTGTGTGGTTGTGTGGTTGTGTGTGGTTGTGCATTTATGTGTGTGTGTCTGCGTGTGTGTGGTTGTGGTTGTGTGTGTGGCTGTGTGTGTTTATGTGTGTGTGGTTATGTGTGTGTGTGGTTGTGTGTGTGCTTGTGGTTGTGTGTGTGTGGTTGTGTTTGTGTGGTTGTGTGTGTGTAGTTGTGTGTGTGGTTGTGTGTGTGCTGTGGTTGTGTGGGTTGTGGTTGTGTGATTGTGTGTGTGGTTGTGTGTGTGTGGTTCAATCAATCAATCAATGACATTTATAAAGCGCACTACATACCCGTAGGGTCTCAAGGCGCTGGGGGTGGGGGGGGGGGGGGTGCCGCTACTGCTCGAACAGCCAGGTCTTCAGCTTCTTCCTGAAGGAGAGGTGGTCTTGGGTCAGGCGCAGGTCGGGAGGGAGGGAGTTCCAGGTCTTGGCGGCCAGGTAGGAGAAGGACCTTCCTCCTGTAGTCGCTCTTCGGATGCGGGGGACGGCGGCGAGGGCGTGGTTGGCTGATCGGAGGTGGCGTTTGGGAGCGTAGAAGTTGATTCGGCTATTGAGGTAGCTCGGGCCTTGGTCGTGTAGGGCTTTGTGTGCGTGGGTGAGGAGGCGGAAGGTGATTCTCTTGTTGACGGGGAGCCAGTGAAGGTCTCTCAGATGTACGGAGATGTGGCTGGTTCGTGGGATGTCGAGGATGAGTCTGGCTGAGGCGTTCTGGATCCGCTGGAGTCTCTTCTGGAGCTTGGCGGTGGTACCGGCGTAGAGGGCGTTGCCGTAGTCCAGTCGGCTAGTGACGAGGGCCTGGGTGACGGTCTTCCTGGTCTCGGTGGGGATCCACCAGAAGATCTTCCGTAGCATGCGTAGGATGTTGAAGCACGCCGAGGAAACGTTGTTGACTTGCCTGGTCATGGAGAGGGAGGAGTCCAGGATGAAGCCCAGGTTGCGTGCATGGTCTGTCGGTTTGGGTGTGGTGCCCAGGGCGGGAGGCCACCAGGAGTCGTCCCAGGCGGAAGGGGGAGGAGCCCAGGATGAGGACCTCCGTCTTGTCCGAGTTCAGTTTCAGGCGGCTGGTCGTCATCCACTCGGCTACCTCTTTCATCCCTTCGTGTAGGTTGGCTCTGGCGGCGGCGGGGTCGTTGGTCAGGGAGAGGATCAGCTGGGTGTCGTCGGCGTAGGAGATTATGTTGAGGTTGTTTTGGCGTGCGATGGCCGCGAGGGGTCTCATGTAGACGTTGAAGAGGGTGGGGCTCAGAGAGGATCCTTGAGGGACGCCGCAGATGACTTCGGTGGCTTCTGACTTGTACGGTGGTAGACGGACTCTCTGTGTTCTTCCGTCGAGGAAGGAGATGACCCATTCCAGCGCCTTGTCCTGGATTCCGACGTTGCTGAGGCGCTGTACTAGGGTGCGTTGGCAGACAGTGTCGAATGCCGCGGAGAGGTCTAGGAGGATGAGGGCCGCTGTTTCTCCGTTGTCCATCAGGGCTCGGATGTCATCGGTGGCGGCGATGAGGGTGGTCTCGGTGCTGTGATTGGCTCGGAAGCCGGACTGTGAGGGGTCGAGGGATCCATTCGACTCGAGGAAGGCGGCCATCTGCTTGTTGACGGTCTTCTCGATGACTTTGGCTGGAAACGGGAGGAGCAAGATGGGGCGGTAATTCTTGAGTTCGGTGGGGTCCGCTGTGGGTTTCTTGAGTAGAGCGCTGAGTTCGGCGTGCTTCCAGCTCTCAGGGAAGGTTGCGGTGTCGAAGGATGTGTTGATGATGTCTTGCAGGTGGGGTGCGATGACAGCGTCAGCCTTGTTGAAGACGTGGTGAGGGCAGGGGTCGGTCGGTGATCCGGAGTGGATGGAGTTCATCGTGCGGATGGTGTCTTCGGTGCTGATCGGGGTCCAGGCGTGGAGGGTGGTGGTGGGGGGTGGTTGTTCGGTCTTGGTGTGCGTTGGTTGGTTGTTGAAGCTGTTGTGTATGTCCGCGATCTTGTTGTGGAAGTATGAAGCGAGGGAGTTGCAGAGGTCTTGCAATGGGGTGATGTCGTTGTTTCCTGCGCTGGGGTTGGATGGCTCTTTCACGATGTTGAAGAGTTCCTTGTAGTTGTGTGCGTTGTTGTCCAGCCGGTCCTTGAATGCAGTTTTCTTGGCGGCGCGGATCAGCTGGTGGTGCTTCCGGGTGGCCAGCTTGAAGGTGGTCCTGTTGTCCGGTGTAGGTTCCCTTCTCCAGACTTTCTCGAGGGCTCGGCAGTTCTTCTTGGAGCTCTTGAGTTCGTCGGTGAACCACGGGGCTTTCTTGCTGCCGGGTCTGCTGGGCGGGGTCCTCAGCGGGGCGAGTTCGTCCGCGCAGTTGCTGATCCACTTCGTGAGGTTGTCGGCGGCCTGGCTGGGGTTCGCTGAGCTGGCAGGAGGGTGCTGGCTCAGGGAGGTGGCAAGCTGGTCTGCTGTGATCTTGTTCCAGCTTCTGCGGGCGGCCTGTTGCTGGTGGTGGTGGGTCGTCGTTCTCTTGAAGGTGAAGTGGACGCAGCTGTGGTCCGTCCATTGAAGCTCTGTGGCGTGGCTGAAGTCGATGTCTGTGCTGGAAGAGAAGACTGCGTCGGGTGTGTGTCCGGCGAGGTAGGTGGGGGTGGACACCAGCTGCTTGAGTCCAAGATTGGCGAGGTTGTCGAGCAGGGTGCTGGTGTTGCGGTCGTTGTTGTTCTCCAGGTGGAAGTTGAGGTCCCCCAGGAGGATGTAGTCGGCGGAGGGGAGGGCATGCGGGCTGACGAAGTCGGCGATGTCCTCGCTGAATTGTGTGCGTGGTCCCGGGGGTCGGTAGATCAGGGTGCCTCTGAGGTAGGTGTTCGGGTCGGTGTGGATCTGGAAATGCAGGTGTTCGGCGGTGGTCAGGGTGTTGTCGGTGCTGGTCGTGAGACGGATGGTGTTCCTGTGGATGATGGCGATGCCTCCTCCCATCTGGTTGGTGTTGCGGTCCCTCCGGACGATCTTGTAGCCCTCTGGGATAGCGATGGCGATGTCGGGAGCTGAAGAGGCGTTCATCCAGGTCTCTGTGAGGAAGGCAACGTCTGGGGCTGTGGCGTCTAGGAAGTTCCAGAGTTCGATGGCGTGTCTGTGGACGGAGCGGGTGTTGAGCAGGATGCACTTGAGGTGGGTGCTGCTGGTGTTCGACTTGGCGGGTGCTGGTGCGAGGCAGGTCCGGATGCAGGTGAATTTGCAGGCGTGGCAGCTGAAAGGTCCGTGGGTGCGTCGTGGTGTGGCTTGGTGGCATTCTGGGAGTCGGCCGGTGTTGAGTGCGATGAGGGTGGCGGCGGAGTACGTCAGGCGGGTAGGTCGGGGTCTTCGTGGGCCAGGGGTCCTGGCGCTGGTCGCGATCCGGTCGCGGACGGGCGCAGACGGGCTTACCTTTGGCGCGCCTTCGGCGCACAATCGGCGCGCCCGCTGCGCGTGACCGCTGCGCGTTCGCACGGTCGCCATATAAGGCGAAGTGCGCGGGTGGGAGGAGCAGCTGGGAGGCGGGAGCGGGGAGGGAACAGAAGGAAAAAAGGGGCGGGGTCTGCGGTGGTGGCGGGAAGCGGGGAGCGGGGAGGGAAGACGGAGGGCGGCGAGGTAGGCGGGCAAACAGGAAGGAAAACGCTGACACGGCAACAAAATAACAATAACAATACAAATGGAGATTAAGACGCTAACACGGGCACAAAAATAGAAAAACAGGCACAAATGAAGGTCAAAACAAGGCCAAAACAACCAACAGCGGAGTCAGCCGGCAGCCGGCAGCGAGGCAGGCAGCGAGGCAGAGGGCAAGGCAATGGGGCACATGCAGCAGCTGGTGGCCGTGCGGCGCGGGGGTGTCCCACAAGTGGGTCACACTCACCTGCGTCGCACGGTCGCCATATAAGGCCAAGTGCGCGGAGCAGCTGGGAGGCGGGAGCGGGGAGGGAACAGAAGGAAAAAAGGGGCGGGGTCTGCGGTGGTGGCGGGAAGCGGGGAGCGGGGAGGGAAGACGGAGGGCGGCGAGGTAGGCGGGCAAACAGGAAGGAAAACGCTGACATGGCAACAAAATAACAATAACAATACAAATGGAGATTAAGACGCTAACACGGGCACAAAAATAGAAAAACAGGCACAAATGAAGGTCAAAACAAGGCCAAAACAACCAACAGCGGAGTCAGCCGGCAGCCGGCAGCGAGGCAGGCAGCGAGGCAGAGGGCAAGGCAATGGGGCACACGCAGCAGCTGGTGGCCGTGCGGCGCGGGGGTGTCTCACAAGTGGTTGTGTGTGTTATGTCTGTAGCTCTGTGTGCAGTTGTGTGGTTGTGTGTATGTGTGTGCGTGTGTGTGCGTGTGGTTTAGTGGGTGTGGTTGTGTGTGTGTGTGGTTGGGTGTGTTTATGTGTGTGGTTGTGTGTGTGTGGGTGTCATGTGTGTTTATGTGTGTGGTTGTGTGTGTGGTTGTGTGTGTGGTAGTGTGTGTGTGTGGTAGTGTGTGTGTGTGTGTTTGAGGTTGTGTGTGTTTGTGGTTGTGTGTGTTTGTAGTGTGGCTGTGTTTGTGTGTGGTTGTGTGTGTGGTTGTGTGTGTGTGGTTGTGTGTGGTGGTATGTGGTGGCGTGTGTAGTTGTGGCTGTGTGTGGTTGCGTGTGATTGTGGTTGTGTGTGTGGTTGGATGTGGTTGTGTGTGTGTGTGGTTGTGTGCGTGGTTGTGGTTGAGTGTGTGGTTGTATGTGTGGCTGTATGTGTGGTTGTATGTGTGGTTGTGTGTGGATGTGTGGTTGTGTGTGTGCGGTTGTGTGTGTGTGGTTGTATGTATGGTTGTATGTGTGGTTGTGTGTGTGGTTGTGTGTGTTCGTGGTTGTGTGTTCATGTGGTTGTATGTGCGGTGGTGTGTGTGGTTGTGTGTGTGGTTGTGTATTTATGTGTGTGTGTCTGTGTGTGTGTGGTTGTGTGTGTGTGTGTTTGTGTGTGTGGCTGTGTGTGTGTGGTTGTGTGTGTGTGGTTGTGTGTGTGTGGTTGGGTTTGGTTGTGTGTGTATGGTTGTGTGTGTGTGGTTGTGTGTGGTTGTGTGGGTGCGTGTGTGTGTGTATGTGTGGTGTGTGTGGTGGGTTTGTGTGGTTGTGTGTATGTGTGGTTGTGGGTGTGGTTGTGTATGTGGTTGTTTGTGTGGTTGTGGTTGTGTGTGTGGTTGTGTGTGTTTGTGGGTGTGGTTGTGTGTGTGGTTGTGGTTATGTGTGTGTGGTTGTGTGTGTTTGTGGGTGTGGTTGTGTGTGTGGTTGTGGTTATGTGTGTGTGGTTGTGTGTGTTTGGTTATGCGTGTGGTTGGTGTGTGTGTGGTTGCGATTGTGTGTGGTTTGTGTGTGGTTGTGTGTGTGATTGTGTGTGTGCTTGTGTGTGTGGTCGGATGTGGTTGTGTGTGTGTGGTTGTGTGTGTGTGGTTGTGTTGTTGGGTGTGTGTGGTTGTGTGTATATGTGGTTGTTGTGTGTGTGTGGCTGTGTGCGTT
The DNA here is from genome assembly GCF_964263255.1 of Lissotriton vulgaris. Classification (NCBI taxonomy): domain Eukaryota; kingdom Metazoa; phylum Chordata; class Amphibia; order Caudata; family Salamandridae; genus Lissotriton; species Lissotriton vulgaris. The sequence goes on from NC_141689.1 coordinate 1,034,228,915, forward strand.
TGTGGGTGTGGTTGTGTGTGTGGTTGTGGTGGTGTGGTTGTGTGCGTGGTTGTGTGTGGTTGTTGTTTGTGTGTTTGTGATTGTGTTTGAGGTTGTGTGTGTGGTTGTGTGTGTGTGGTGGTGTGTCTGTAGTTGTGTATGTGGCTGTGTGGTTGTGTGTGTGTGGTTGTGTGATTGGTTGTATGTCTGGTTGGTGTGGTTATGTGTGTTGTTGGATGTGTTTGTGTGTGTGGTTGTGGGTGTGTGGTTGTGTGTGTGTGGTTGGGTGGGTGTGTGTGGTTGTGTGTGTGGTTTGGTGGTTGTATGTGGTTGTGTGTGTGGTTGTGCTAGTGGTTGTGTGTGTGGTTGTGCGTGTGGTTGTGGTTGGGTGTGTGTGGTTATGTGTGTGTGGTTGTGTGTGTGGTTGTGTGTGTGGTTGTGTGTGGTTGTGTGTGTGTGGTTGTGTGTGTGGTTATGTGGGTATGTGTGTAGTTGTGTCAGTGTGGTTGTGTGTGGTTGTATGTGTGTGTGGTTGTGTGTGTGTGTGGTTGTGTATGTGGTTGTGTGTGTGTGTGGTTGTGTGTGTGGTTGTGTTTGTGTGTGGTTGTGTGTGTTGTGTTTGTGTGTGTGTGTGTGTGGTTGTGTGTGTGTGTGTGTGGTTGTGTGTGTGGTTGTGTGTGGGTGGTTGTGTGCGTGTGTGTGTGTGTGTGTGGGGGGGGGGGGGTGTTTGTTAGAAGGGGGATCCCAGAGGCCAGGTTATGTCTACCCGACTCCTCCGTGACCCACCTCTCCCACCAATAATGCCGAGCCTTATGAGAGATCTCCACAGGGGAAGACCTCAGGTAGAGAATCGTACACACGAGGACCACACCACACTTACGAACAGACACCACAACGTGGGTTTCGTTATCAACTTCTTTATAATCACATAAAAAGTATTATCACTCTTAGATACAATGATCGAGTGATCGCAGAAAGTCTCAAGTCTTTAGGGAAGGGGTAGCGGGACAGTCTTAGTATCGTAGGCCAGTACGGAGCGTAACTTGCGCACAGCTCTCAATCCTCGAGCCGGGGGGATATGGAAGATGGTAACCGCACTGGTGTCCTACTCACTTGCAGGTGATTCACTTGGGTTGGTAGCGTCGATAGTCCAGCCGGACTAGATTGTTCCTTAAGCCGCGACGACGTCAGCAGGGCTCGCTCTGGAGGAAGTTCTGGGGGAGCCGCGACCACGTCAGCAGGGCTCAGCAGGTTCGGTAAAGGTCTTCAAGATTCAAGCTCGAGCCGCGACGAGGTCAGCAGGGCTCCGATGGTTCAGTTCCAAGGTCAGCAGGGCTCAAAGAGTTCACGAGGTTCAGTTCAGCCGCGATCAGATCAGCAGGGCTTCCTTGTCCAAGATACAACTGCTGCTAGTTCAGGGGCGGGCCTTGATATAGTCCAGTGGCCCTTTGATGTCCGGACCCTCACAGGTGGAGGTCCGAGGCTTTGGGGGCGGCCCTTGGGTGAGGGTCCTCGGTTGGTCCTTTGATCCCTTTGAGGATGCGTCCGGGAATTCCCAGACGCCAGCAGGTCTGGAGCCAGCACTCGGGGAGGCCAGAGGTGCAATCGAAACTGGCCCCCAGGGGAAGGCCAGAGGTGTGACAGAAACCAGTTTCTCAGGAAAGGCCGGAGGTGTCACCGAAACTCCTTGTCCTCGCTCATTAGGGGAGCCCTCACCCTCCCAACGGGGGCTGGCGCGGCTGGAGCCTATGCTGCGCTGGGGCTGGGGTCATGCTAGGCCCACGGAGTCAGGGATCTCAGGAAGGGAAAATAGCTGCCGGGGGGCTTATGGGGCCTTGCGGGTTCAGGGCGCGCGGGCTGGGAAGGTGGCCGGGGACAGGCCAATGCGGGTCGTGGGCGTTTGGCCGCACATGGCCAGGGCAGCTAGTGGTCTCTGGGTATGTAGCTGGGCTATCGGGGAGCCGTGTCGCTGGGCGGGGAACCACGCCACGAGGCCAGGTCCAACACGCGTCCCCCCCAGCTGAAGGCAGAGAGAACTACCCATCTCCTTGGGGGTTCTCTTCACTGAGGTGGAAGAATCTGGACAGGCCATCGGCGTTGGCGTGGTCAACACCTGGCCGGTGCTCAACAGTGAAATCCATCCCCTGGAGGGAGATGGACCATTGCAACAATTTGGGGTTCTCCCCTCTCATTTGCATTAGCCACCGGAGGGGTCGGTGGTCGGTCTGGACCCGGAAGTGAGTACCGAACAGGTAGGGCCTCGGCTTCTTCAGGGCCCAAACCACCGCGAAGGCCTCCAGCTCGATGGTGCTCCACCTTTGTTCTCGAGGGAGTAACCTCCGGCTAATGAAGGCCACTGGCTGATCCAGGCCTTTCTCGTTCAATTGGGACAGGACGGCCCCGATGCCATGCTCAGGCGCGCCCGTCTGGACGACGAACTCTTTGGAGTAGTCGGGGGCCTGCAACACAGGGGCAGTGCACATGGCGTGCTTAAGGGCTTCAAACGCCTCTTGGCAGGCGGGGGTCCAGCTAACTTTCTTCGGATGGTTTTTGGAGGTCAATTCTGTGAGGGGCACTACGATGCTGCCATACCCCTTTATGAATCTTCGGTAGTACCCTGTGAGCCCTAGGAACGCCCGCACCTCCGTTTGGGTGGAGTGGGCCTCCCAGGCCACGATCGCATCGATCTTGGGTTGGAGGGGAGCTACGAGGCCGCTGCCGACCTGGTGCCCCAGGTAGACCACGGACCCCTGTCCGATTTGACACTTACTGGTCTTAATGGTGAGACCCGCCCTCTGTAGGGCTAACAAGACCTCCCGGAGATGGAGGAGATGTTCGGACCAGTGGGAGCTGAACACCGCAATATCGTCCAGATATGCGGCGCTGAATTCTTCCAACCCAGCCAGTACCTGGTTCACCAGTCTCTGGAAGGTGGCGGGGCGTTTTTCATGCCGAAGGGCATCACCCGGAAATGGTAGTGACCATCCGGGGTGGAAAAGGTGGATCTCTCTCGGGCCCCTTCGGTCAGGGCGATCTGCCAGTATCCACTGGTCAGGTCGAAGGTGCTGAGGTATCGAGCAGACCCTAGGCGGTCAATGAGCTCGTCTGCTCGGGGAATGGGGTGAGCGTCGGTTCTGGTGACAGCGTTGAGCCCTCGATAGTCCACACAGAATCTCAGCTCGGGGACAGCGCCAGGGGCCGCAGCCTTGGGAACCAGTACCACGGGGCTGGCCCATGGGCTGTCGGAGCATTCGAACACTCCCAGGGCTAGCATCTTGGAGACTTCAGCCTTGATGCAGGCTCGCACTCGGTCGGGAACGCGGTAGGCCCTGTGCTGTACCGGAGGACTTTCCCCGGTGTCCACATCGTGGACGCACCAATTGGTGACTCCGGGGATGAGGGAGAAGAGGTCAGAGAAATGTCCCAATAACTGGCGACAGTCCTCGCGCTGCTCGGGGGTGAGGGAGGGGGTGAGGCTCACTCCCTCTACGGAGCCGTCTTTCTCCTTCGCACACAAGAGATCAGGGAGAGGATCCGTCTCTTCTTCCGCCCCATCATCGGTGGCGAGGAGTAAACCCAACTCGGACCGCACGAAGTGGGGTTTCAGGCGGTTCACATGAAGAACCCGTTAAGGGGTTTCTCGGGGACTGGACATCAACGAGGTAGGTAACCTGACTTTTTTGTTCCACCACCTTGAAGGGACCTGTCCACTTGTCCTGCAGGGCACAGGGTTCCACAGGGGCCATCACCCAGACCTGCTGTCCGGGTTGAAACTCGACCAGAGTGGCATTCTGGTCATACCACCTTTTCATTTCCTCTTGACTGGCCTCGAGGTTTGCCTCGGCGAGCTCTCGGAACTTCCGAGTTTGGTTGCGAAGGGCCAGAATGTATCGGAATACATCTGGTGGGGGTTCCAAGGACGCCGTCTCCCACCTTTCCTTGACCAGACTGAGAGGTCCTCGGACGGGGTGCCCGTAGAGCAGCTCGAAGGGGCTGAACCCTAGGGACTTCTGGGGGACTTCGCAGTACGCGAACAGGAGGCAGGGGAGGAGAACGTCCCACTTGCGTCTCAGGGATTCCTCGAGGCCCATGATCATCCCATTGACGGTGCGGTTGAACCGCTCGACCAGGCCGTTACCTTGGGGTGGTGAACTTGTACGTCACCCCACACTGTTGCCAGAGAGACTTCATGTACTTGGAGATGAAGTTTGTTCCTCTGTCGCTCACTACGTCTCGCGGGAACCCCACCCGGGAGAAGATCCCCATGAGGGCCCGCCCCACCACGGGGGCTGTCACAGTTCGGAGGGGGATGGCCTCGGGGTATCGGGTGGCGTGGTCCCCCAGGACCAGAATGAACCGGTGTCCTAAAGACGTTCGGGGGTCAAGAGGCCCCACAATATCGATTCCTACCCGTTCAAAGGGGGTACTAACCACAGGGAAGGGTTGGAGAGGAGCCTTGCGTCGCCCCCGCTCTTCCCGCTGGCCTGACACGTGGGACAGGACCTGCAGTGGGCCTCCACATCAGAGCGCATGTGTGACCAGTAGAAATGGGTGACCAACCGGTGGTACGTTTTGTCTTGAGCCAAGTGTCCCGCCAAGGGCACATCGTGGGCCAGGTTCAGGAGGAATCCGCGGAAACGTAGGGGTACCACCAGCACTCGGGCTGAACCTAGTTCGGCTGACTTCTGTTCACTATATAGCAGGCCATTTTCCAATAGACATGGTGGGAACCGGACTGGTCACCGGCGGCCTTGGCGGCGGCCTGCTGCCGCGGCCCCACTAGAGAGGGGCAAGAAGTCTGCTCCAGGCAGAACTCCTCTCGGGAGGGCCCCCCCCTCTTGGCGCCACTGGGCCAACTCAGGGAGATCGTCCATGCTCAGGGCTGGCTCACCAGCTTGGTCCAAGGGACCGGAGTCGGGGTCGCTGCTTTCCCCGGGAAAGAGGTCAAGGCCTTCCGTCTGCCCGCTACCCTCTGGTTCGGCGGGGACGGGGTGAGGTAATTCGGTAGTCACCTCCTCGGGTGTGGCCACCCGGGCCGCCATGGATCGGGTGGTCACGCAGGCCCACTCGGGTAGGCCCACCATCTCGAGGTGAGTCTTGCGCTCTACTTGCTTCCAGGGGGAGCTCTCTAGATCGTTACCGAGGAGACAGTCCACAGGCATGTTGGTGCGGACTGCAACTCATAACTCTTCGGAGACGCCCTCCCACTCAAATAGGACCTGAGCTATCTTACAGGTGCGGACAGAGTTGTCCGCGGAGATCACTCTGCAGGAGGCACGCGGTACGATCTGATCTGGGGTGACTAGGTGTTCTTTTAAGGCAGTGATACTGGCCCCAGTATCTCGGAGAGCTCCTATGCGGAACCCGTTGACAGTCACCTGCTGTCGGTATTTCTCGGTGTTATCTGGTAGGAAGGTACCGGGACCATTTCTCTATCCCCCAGGGAAACTAAGGTCATGACTGCTGGTTCCCCCCCTCGGGTCCTCCACCTCCTCTTCTTCCTCTTCTAGGGCTACGTTGGCGAGGTGGGGCGCAGGGGGACCTGCAGCAGGGCTCTTCTTGAGCGGGGGGCAGTTGGGGTCATTGGCATAGTGCCCTGTCTGATTACATCGGTAGCAGGCTGTGGTGATTCTGGGTCCTAATCTAACGGGAGGGAACCCGGCCTTGGCGTCCGGCGGGGGAGTCCCTGTCTGGTTCCTAGGGGGACTGCGGGGAGGCCCTGCCTGGGAACCCCTCTGCCTATTCTGATTCCCTGCACCTCTCTGATGGGAAGATCCTTGTTCGTTGCGGTTATAGTCCCCCACGGGCCCGCGGGGGACTCGGGTGTTCACCCACTGATCAGCCTCGACAGCCAACTTCCGGGGGTCGGCCAACTTGCTATCCAGGAGGTGCTGTCTCAGTTCTACAAAGCAATTGTTGGATAGGTGTTCATAGGCGATGAGGTCTACAAGTCCTTCGAAGGTGGACACCTTGCTGCCCTTGATCCACCCTTCCAAGGCCCGGCTGTAGAAATTCACATATTCTACCCATGTGGTGCCGGGGATCTTTTTGCAGTCTCGAAATCTCTGCTGGTACATCTACGGGGTGAGCCCATAGCGAGTCATAAGGGCGTCCTTCATATGGGTGTAGGAGTTCACGACGGGGGAGGGCAGATCCAGCAGGGTGTCTCTTCCCTCGCTGAGGAAGGGGCCCCACAATCCGGCCCCCCAATCCTTCTCAGGTACTCGGTGGACGGTCATGGCGACCTCGTAAGCTTTGAACCACTGCTGGATATCGTCATTCTTGTAGTATTTCTTTACTACATCCTTGGGGATGTGTACCTTCGGTTTGACTGGGGGTCCAGGGTCTCTGTTCCCCGGGGGTCGGGTCTCTTTGTTTCGGGCTTTAATTTCGAGCTCTTTCAAGTTTCTTCCCTTCGTGCTCCCGCTGGAGCTTCTTTTCTTCTAGCTTCCGCTGGAGCCTCTTTTCTTCCAGCTCCCGATGGAGCTTCTTTTGTTCCAGCTCCCCTTGCAGCCGTAATTGCTCTACGGCTAGTTTCTTTTCCACCAGCTTTAGTTCTCCTTCGATTTTAATTTGGGCTAGTTCTAGCTCGTGGTTTCGGCGGCGCTCTCGGTCTGCCATTTCTTCTATTGACAGACCTCTCTCCGTGCTGGTATTTGGTGGTAGGGATTCGGATCCCTCTTCCCTCGGGCCGTCAGTTTCCGTCGGCGGCTCTCCCTCTTCCACATTTCCTTCTGTCGCGGGGAGGGGAGCCCCGGCTTCTACCCAGGCCGTCAGGGCTTTCTGGAAGTCATCTTTGGTGCTCAGTCCAGTGGTAGCGATGCGGAAATCTTTACAGAATTGTTTAAATTCCTTGTGTGTATAATCTTCTAGTTTTTCTTTCTGAAATGCGGTTTTCTCGCTGGTTCCGGTGAGACTCATGGTTGCCCTTGTTCGGGTGGTGTGTCAGTCGCTTTACTGTACGATTCTAGACGTAGGCTCTTATCCCGTCGCTTGCCACCAATGTTAAAAGGGGCGTTCCCAGAGGCCAGGTTATGTCTACCCGACTCCTCCGTGACCCACCTCTCCCACCAATAATGCCGAGCCTTATGAGAGATCTCCACAGGGGAAGACCTCAGGTAGCGAATCGTACACACGAGGACCACACCACACTTACGAACAGACACCACAACGTGGGTTTCGTTATCAACTTCTTTATAATCACATAAAAAGTATTATCACTCTTAGATACAATGATCGAGGGATCGCAGAAAGTCTCAAGTCTTTAGGGAAGGGGTAGCGGGACAGTCTTAGTATCGTAGGCCAGTACGGAGCGTACCCGGCGCACAGCTCTCAATCCTCGAGCCGGGGGGATACGGAAGATGGTAACCGCACTGGTGTCCTACTCACTTGCAGGTGATTCACTCGGGTTGGTAGCGTCGATAGTCCAGCCGGACTAGATTGTTCCTTGAGCCGCGACGACGTCAGCAGGGCTCGCTCTGGAGGAAGTTCTGGGGGAGCCGCGACCACGTCAGCAGGGCTCAGCAGGTTCGGTAAAGGTCTTCAAGATTCAAGCTCAAGCCGCGACGAGGTCAGCAGGGCTCCGATGGTTCAGTTCCAAGAACGAGCCGCGACAGCGTCAGCAGGGCTCAAAGAGTTCACGAGGTTCAGTTCAGCCGCCATCAGATCAGCTGGGCTTCCTTGTCCAAGATACAACTGCCGCTAGTTCAGGGGCGGGCCTTGATATAGTCCAGTGGCCCTTTGATGTCCGGACCCTCACAGGCGGAGGTCCGAGGCTTTGGGGGCGGCCCGTGGGTGAGGTCCGGCAGTTGGTCCTTTGATCTTTTGAGGATGCGTCCGGGAATTCCCAGACGCCAGCAGGTCTGGAGCCAGCACTCGGGGAGGCCAGAGGTGCAATCGAAACTGCCCCCAGGGGAAGGCCAGAGGTGTGACAGAAACCAGTCTCTCAGGGGAGGCCGGAGGTGTCACTCCTTGTCTTCGCTCACAAGGGGAGCCCTCACCCTCCCAACGGGGGCTGGCGCGTCTGGAGCCTACGCTGCGCTGGGGTCATGCTAGGCCCATGGAGTCAGGGATCTCGGGAAGGGAAAATGGCTGCCGGGGGGCTTATGGGGCCTTGCGGGTTCAGGACGCGCGGGCTGGGAAGGTGGCCGGGAACAGGCCAATGCGGGTCGTGGGCGTTTGGCCGGACATGGCCAGGGCAGCTAGGGGTCTCTGGGTACGGAGCTGGGCTATCGGGGAGCTGTGTCGCGGGGGGGGGGGAACCACGCCACGAGGCCAGGTCCAACAGTGTTTGTGTGTGTTTATGTGTGTGTGGTTGTGTGTGTGGTTGTAGGTGTGTGGGTGGTTGTGTGTGCGTCTGGTTGTGTGTGTGTGGTTGTGTGTGGGGTTTTGTGTGGTTGTGTGTGTGTGGTTGTGGTTGTGTGTGTTGGTGGTTGTGTGTGTGGTGTGGTTGTGTTTGTATGTGTGGTTGTGTGTGTGGTTTGTGTATGTGTGGTTGTAGGTGTGGTGTGTGTGGGTGTGGTTGTGTGGTTTTGTGTGTGTGGTTGTGTGTGTTTGTGTGTGTGGTTGAGGGTGTGGTTGGTTAGTTGTGTGTGGTTGTGTGTGTAGTTGTGGTTGTGTGCGTGGTTGTGTATGTGGTTGTGTTCATGGATGTGTGTGTGGTTGTGTGTTTAGTTGTGGTTGTGTGTGTGGTTGTGTGTGGTTGTGTGTTTGTAGTTGTGTGTGTGGTTGTGTGGCGTGTGTGTGTGTGGTTGTGTGTATGTGTGTGGTTGTGTGTGTGGTTGTGTGTGTGGTTGTAAGTGTGGTTGTGTGTGGTTGTGGTTGTGTGTGTGACAGTAATACTAAAAGCATCTCAAAATATAGGAACACAAACAACGAGTTTGTGGAAAGAGAAAGCAGGTTGTAAGTCAAACGGGCAGCAGCAAAGCATTAATACAACATGTTCTTTGATGTTTGATGTTCTTTGATCGAGAACATCAAAGAGGCGCAGTGAAAGTGATCGCGGGCAAAAGTGAAATTGATCGCGGGTGCTTAATGAGCATAACGAGGTTTGCCATATGGCGCCTCTGCTCCTAAGCGCGCGCCCTCGCAAATGCACTATAGCTCTAGGCTGGCCATGGTAGCATTTTTTGAGCCCTCACTAAAAGTCTCACCAGAGCTGCGAATGCGCTGGGTCAGGGGAGACCTAAAAAGACATCAACTAAGACTTGCTCTTTTTCTGGAAATGCACAGAGCATATACGGATCTCTCTACCTAGCAATCTACAATGCAACCCCTCCTACCCTTGCTTCAAAAGAGAGCTGAAACTCCTCCTCAACAAATACTTTAACTCTTAAACTTACTGAACTTGGTTAATTATTTCTCATTTGGTTGTTTTGTTTGCTTATGCTGTCTATTAGACCTTCTCGAACTTTTCTTTGATTTTCTTTGACGTGTCCTATAATGTATTGAATCTCGCTTCATATGGTATTGCGTTCTTGATTTACTCTACTCTTCACGATCATGTAAAGCGCTCTGATATCCTTGGGTGTAGCTAGCGCTATATAAAACGTATGAATAAAAATAAAAGATCGTAATCAGTTACTATGTCTCCTGTTTCCAAACTTTTAACTAGCCCACTAAACCAAAACTGGGGTAGCATGACTCGGACAGAAAGGCCGAGGTGATGCTCTTCCTAGAAAAAATTTCACTGCATTATGGGCTCCACCCAGCTTTATAATACAGCGTTTATTTACAGCAGATTTAGGTGAAGTGGTAATCTTGAGATTAGATTTCCTGTCTTCTAGTTCCATGACTAAAGCCTCCCCATTGATACCAGGTCCTGCAGCAGTAAGTAGTTAGTAGCCAGCACGCATGGTCATACATGCCAATAGGCCCATTCTGGGGGAAGATTTTGAAGCCAAAAATGCATTTATATAGCTGTCTCCTGTCTGAAATTGCCTCTGCTTCAATAGAAATCTATGGTGGTAATACCTACTCCCAATTATTATTTTTAAATCTCGCTATTGCCTCTTCTAAAATGTAGGGATATATGGTATGTTAGATCAGGATATTTGCCATTGGCGAGTCTAAACTTACGACAATTTAATTCCATTTGGATACCAGAGTTGCTCATTTCCTAAATACATCTTGCAATAGCGGCGGGCAAGGCTTAGATCAGGAGGTGATAAAGCCAGGTAAGAGATAGTCATTATAGGGCTTTTTAAAAGTTCATCCTTCAGAAAATCCGCCCACCGATACCTGCGAGCATTCGTCGGGGAACTCACCATGGTTGTTGTTTGTACTGCCCCTGCTCCTGCATAGTTATTTCAGATGAGACTAAATGACCTACGTCTTGAATAGAGCTCTCGCTGCAAGATCACTTCATTCCAAAAGTATAGCATAGTCACGAGATCTCGTGTAATCCCAAGCGCAGGAAAGTGGTCGCCATATGCCGCTTCTGTATGCACACAACGTGGTCACCATGACGACCGCGTCCCTTCTCGCGGGGTAACCAAGTTTGTATTGTTCACGCGGACGAGGCCATTTTAAACTCAGGCATAACAGAGCCAGTTCGTTGACTGGCTCTGGTGTGGCGTGTCAAAGCCATGTCCGTGTATTAAAACTTCTGTGTCAATGTAACATTTGATTCGATTGCATTCACTCTCTTCTTAAAGGGCGTAATCGGTCCTGCTCCCCTATAGTATGTGAGTTGCTGCACGTTAACACGGACGGGCTGTTGCCAACAACTAAGAAGAAGAAAAAGAGAGGAAAGACGATCCTCTAGTTACACTCGTGGCCGACGCCTAACTCGCCCGTAGCCATTTTAAAATGAAGGTGGACACATAAAACTCAGTGAATAGAACTTTCGGTTAACATGAAGTTATTCACCACAAAATTATATAATACTGAATTCTTTAGTATTTCGAAAAATAGGCAAAATATATAACATTGTGTGTCAAACTATAATGTTCCATACAATTATATTTGTAACGTTTTTTGTAAAAAACAAAAACAAGTGCATGTCAAGTGCAAAAACATCTGGTTTCTCCTATTTGTTAATAGTTCGAGGTTGATTTCATGATTTATGAACGTTAGCCTCCACCAGTATATGTGAATATTCCTATTCAAAATGGCGATCAAACTATCGAAACGACGCATTGCAAACTTCGTCTTGAATGCATTGTCCTCTTTCCCTCTCCATACTGCGTGTAGTTAGTGTCACGTCTTGTACGGAAGTGGCCCTTGAATTTCTGGAGTCTGCAGAGGATTACAATCAGCAGGCCGTGGAGATGGACGCCGGCGAAGCTGATAAAAGGCTGCGAGAGTCGCGGAGGGAGGAGGCTCGCTCCTGTTTACGAGAGCTCTCTCAGCACTCGTTCTGGTTCGACATATGGGTCTTTCTCTTGTTCGACCTGTTTCTTCTAGTCGTCATCTTTCTGCTTCCCTTCTGAGTTTCCACCTCAGCCTCGTCAAAGGGTGAGTTCTGCTGAGGTGTCGAGATCGAGGAGGGTTGGTGGGTCTGTGGTGTAACCGTCTGTTATGCCTACGGTGTCCTCAAGGTGACACAATAAAAGACATAACACTGTCACACTCACCCTCGGATAGGAGCAGCTGAGACACTCCTCAGGAAACCTTTCACCGAATAGAAAACACATCAGGGTAACGTTATATGCAATTTGTTAATTCACTATGACCACAGCAAGGAAAACAGCCAATGGTCATGAAGCTGTACAAACCAAAGAAATGGCTTTTGGGGCTTGAAGTCTTCCGCATGTCTCTGGAGAGCCGGCTCGTGATGTCACTGCAGTTTCAGTCGTGTTTCGCCATGCATTACCTCTTTTTGTAAGTCTTCCTCGCCACATGAATAACGAAGTGAGTTTCAGCTTCACACCAGAACCATCCAAAACAAAACTTAGCCTTGCATGTCTCCCATCCCTTCCCAACATGGCCGACCCCTATCACCCCTGACCTCTGTAAGAGGCCCAACACTTCAGCCTGTTTTTTTGGTTCTGCGCTGTAGATTATCAAGAGTGTGTTTCAGGTAAGTGGTTCCAGCTGTAGCTGGAACTGGTGTCCCTGGTTGGTGCACAACTTAAAATGCTAAGGACACGCACAGCTTCAAAATTGTTCCAAAAAGTTGAATAGTTGCTGCGTGTTCCTAGGATATCACTCTCCAGTCCTGTCGTGTGTTAAAATTGATAAATCAATTAGATGCACCCCCTAGTGTAGGGGATGTCCCCTAGGGCACTGCTTAGGAGCCAGAAGAGGCTACTTATTTGTCACTGGACATTCTAAAAGAAGTTCAAAACCAAGGGATTTGTTGTATATTTTAATGTCTGTTATTTAAATCTTCAAATAATTGTTCAATCCATAAATCAATTTTCATCATGAGTTCAGAACGTTCCCGATGCATTTCGGGCATCAATGTGCCCTTCTTTAGGGGATTCCCTGTTGATACAACCAAAAAATAAACATGCGCTATATCAATTTCACAATATATCATATGTACATAAAGAACTTCAATTCTGAAGGTGCTTATCAAGTGCATAGCGATAGTATAAAAATCTAAATGTGTGTAGTGTCAAAGGGAACCAACATCAAACTCAGTTAAAAGTTTGTATAAGGAAACATGTTTAAAGTGTGTATAAAGGGTCACCAATGTGGTAAGGTATTACGTGAGCCGGATTGTGAGCAAACAATGTAAATGTAAGTGAGGCTTCTAGGTGGTCGGTGATCACGCCAAGCTTAATAGTCCTGGTGAGGAAGAGGAGCTAAAACAACAATGCTTACTGGTGCAATTGGATGACGTCTGACCCTGGAAGAACAGTGTTCCCTGGTCCACAAAATGATAGCAAGGAAATCTGATGAGGAAAGACAAGGTGTCACACTTAATGAATTCCCAACAGGTAACTGAATAAACGGTACACATCAACTAGGTGTGCAGTATTTACTTACATATTTTTAAGTGTACTCACGGCAGCTGTTCGCTGATAACTCTCAAAGTGTCTCGTAGTTTGGCAATGTGGTGTGATGATTGTATTTAAAACGCGCGAAAATGACGCGGTATGCGATTATGAAAGGTGACGACGATCTATGTGTTATAAGACTCCTCACAAGTGAAACGACGACGGACATCAAAGTCACGTGATCGTGTATACCGTGGCGGCCATCTTAGAGTGGGTAATGAAAGAAAGTGAAACATGAAGAGTTGGACAACACGCAATAGGTTTAAACACGATGTGTGTAAATGGTGCTAAATGACATAAAGGTGTATGTATGTGTTGGAGCAGGTGTATGAAAACATGGTCATAAAATTAAAAGGTGACGACGGTCTATGTGTTATAAGACTCCTCGCAAGTGAAACAATGACGGACATCAAATTCAATTGATCGTGTGTACCGTGGCGGCCATATTAGAGTGGATGATTAAAGAAAGAGAAACATGAAAAGTTGGACAACGAACAGTTGGTGTAAACTGTGTGTAAATGGTACTATGTAACAAATGGTGTATATGTGTGTTAGAACAGGTATATGAAAACATACTCATAATAAAAATCAAATATTGTCATGAATTGATATCTCTGACCAATCATTAGATACATGTATATCTAGAGTATTTACAAATACAACTGGAATTCCATCCTATCGTTAAGCCCATTAGGTTGCATGGTGTCCAAATATCGGATCCAGAAGTTCTCTCTTTGCAGGAGTCTGTTATTTAAGTCTGTACCTTCTTAATTTTCAACAGTTTCCATTGAGAGATGTTGTGTTTATAATTGGTAAAATGTGTCGCCAACGCTGATTTGATGTTCTTCAAACGGATATTGCTCTTGTGTTCCAAGATCCGAATTTGTATTTTACGTGAAGTTTTCCCTACGTAACCGAGACCTCAGGGACACTTGATCAAGTAGATAACATTTGTAGAATTACAAGTTGCATTAACGCGCAGCTTAATAGGTGTACCTTTCATCGGATGACTCATCATGGCTCCTCGTATGGCGTTATTGCAATTACTGCAATTTAAGCAAGGTTGTAGGCCTTTGTAGGGTAGTTTAGGTTGAGCCCGATCAGGTCTGGTTAACATATGTTTGAGGTTGGAGCCTCTAGTATAGGCAAACATTGGTGGTTGGGAAAAGAGATTGTTAATATCAGGTTCAGCTGTAAGTATTGGCCAATGCTTCATGATGATTCTCTTGTATTGGGAGCTCTTTGTCGAGTATTTGGAGGTTATTACCATGCGGTTCTGTGTTTTTTTCATTTTGACTTTAAGTAGCTCTTCACGGTTCTGGCTGTTGCATCTTTCTGCTGCTTTTTTGAGAACATTTTGCGGGTAACCGCGTTTTTTCAAATTTTGTCATCATTTCTTTAATTTGATTAGGCCTTTCAGTGTGGTCAGAAACAATTCTTTTGACTCTGAGAAATTGAGAATACGGGAGATTACATTTCAAATTGGGTCTGTGAAAACTCTGAAAGTGTAAGATGCTGTTCCTGTCTGTTTCTTTTCGGTAAATTGTTGTCTGCAAGCAATCATGTTGACGTAAGATCTGAACATCGAGAAAATGGATACAGTTTTGGTGAATCTCATGAGTGAATTGTATACGTTCATCGATGTTATTGAGGTGTGTGAATGACGCCAATAGTTCTTCTTTGCTGCCTGACCAGATGATAAATAAATCGTCGATGGACCTTAAGAACAATTTGCTGTGTGTATTCCAAGTCCCTTGCTCACTGCACCACCAGGATTCAAGCAAGCCGGGCCGACGACGGCTGAAATGCCAGAAACCGGTCCCCGTAAGCTTGTCTCCTTTCCGGTGAAGAATTGGCTTGGTAGTTTGGTCTGCCCTGTTCCCATGAGGCACTGGGTCAGACTAATTTGCATATAGCCAGGTTCTGAACTGGGGTGATGCAGTGAGCTAAATAACGGTGATGGATCAAGCCCTGATCTGTTGACTGGGTAAGAGTGGTCTGCTTAATTCAGACACTCTGTTCATCACCACCCCCTTTTTTTAATCGTGTGTATTCCAAGGTTCACTGTGTAATATGTGATTTTCCTCAAAGCAATGCATGAAGATATTAGCATATGTGGGCGCTGCGCAATTTCCCATTGATGTGCCTGAGAGTTGTAGGAACCAGTCGTTCCATTGAAAATAGCTTTGATAGAGGGTAAATTGTAACAGTTCCATTAAGAAAATCTGAAAACCAGTATTTATGTTGGATCTCAGTAGCACGTGTTCCACTGCTTCGATCCCCAGATCATGGGGTATGGATGTATGTAATGATCTTACATCCGCTGTACATAGCCAAATTTCTTCTTCTGGTTGGAACCTAAGTTTGCTGATTTTTGTCAATGAAATCCGTAGTATCACGAATGTACGTACTCCTATTTTTAACAAATTGTTGGAGATGTCTATCAAGAAATTTGCCAATGGGTTCATGGTGCTGCCTCGAGTAGACACAATGGGTCTGAATGGTGGGTGTTGTAAGTCTTTCTGTACTTTGGGCAACATGTACAAAGTAGGCGATTTAGGGTTAGTTTGAATCAGAAATCTCTCTACTTTTTTGTGATAGTTCCTTTTGTCACTGCTTTCGAGATAATGTTCTTAAGTGTTGATTCAAATTGGTCAGTCGGGTTGTAGCCCAACATGATTGGCGACTCTAACTCTTCTATTGTTGTGGCTTGTTGCACGCCAGAGGCTGCACCGGCAAGCTGCCTCTCTTCCTTGTTGCCAGCAAAGCTTCGCCTTTCCTGCCCCAGAAGCCGCACCATCTGAATTGCAGGGTCCGCTGCTGCTTACTGACCTGCTGCTTACTGACCTGCAATCACTGCTGCTTCCATAGGGTTCTGGCTGCTGCGGGGCTCCGTTTCCCTAGTGTATCTTGGTGGGCGGTTTGGTCTGGCTTCTTTTGGCCCATCCGGCTCTTAGAGGGCCACTGTCTCGTTGGGCTTTGCCTCGATTGTTCGCCTGCTGGACGTGGTCTCTGCGGGCAGGGTTTGGTTCTGTGCAGCTCCCCCGGGCCTGGTTGGGTGCTCTCGCACTCCCAGGAGCCGCGCGCGTGCCGTTGCCCCTGGTGCTCCCGGTCCCAATGATTATGCACGCTCGCCCGTTCCTCATTTCGAGGGCGTGCGGCCCGTACATTAATTGTGTACTTTGTGTGGCACATGTCCTTATGGGATTCTTTCGGTCTCATTTCAGGTCATAGTGGGTTGTGATCACTTTTCCACATGTCGCTTCTGGGCATTTAATTTGTTTGCAGTGTCTTGCATGCGCGCTCCTTTTTAGCTCACGCTGCGACACTGGGAACATGGTTTAAATCTGTGTGTGTGTGCAAGTGTTGATTGGTGATCTTGGCTCTTCTGCTGCCTGTCTCTTTTTCGACTCTGCTGACTCGTTGTGCTGTGCCACGGGACCTGCGTACTCTGGGTGAGTTTTTTTTATATTTCTATGCATATTTTTGCAATCCTGGAGGGGTTTCAGACACCAGTTGCTGCGGTATTTGCCTAGCAGCTTTTATTGATTGATAGTGGTACCTTGGTTTTCTCATCTGGGTGCTGATTTGTCTTTGTTTCCCCCATTCTGCCCTAGTGGTATCAGTCCTGGCAGATTACGTGTTTGTGCTTTCTGTTTGTTGGGCCTCTACATACAGCTGGTCATTTGTCTATTTTGGTTGTGAATGTTGGTGTTTTGGTCAGCGGCGTTGAGGAGCTGTGCGTACACTGTACCGAGCACTTCATCACACAGCTTTGGGCCCTTCTCATTCTCTTTGTTCTGCAGTTACCTGGAGGGTTTCCGTTGGGTAATATGCTCTCAGTGTAGGCGCATTCTGCGCCCATTATTAGGTTTCGCCTGGCGTCCACTGCGCAGCAGTGTTCGCGCAGGCGAAATCTTATGTTACACAGTACGAGGCTTTGTCCCGCCTCTCTCTTCCATTGGCTAGCTCCATAAATGGAGGCTAGCCATTGGAAGAGATGGTTGTCAATCACTCTTTCCCCCGCACAACGCGATTCGTGTGAGTTTCTGGGTCTTTTTTAAGTCCCGCCCCTGTTCTCGTCATGGCATTTTGTGGGCAGGCCCTGCATGGCCGCTCCACCCCCCCCGACACCCCTCCCTCGCCTCCCGATTGGTTTTGTCATGGCATTCTACAGATGCGCTGTGCGTGGCACCCGGCGCACAGGGCATTCCTCTCCCTGTCACTGGCTGGTGCGAGCAGCTCGTAGGTTTCAGTTTCGTTTTTAATGAGCTGGTGATCGCATCGCATAGAGAAAGTGTCTGCGCAGAGAGGGTGCTAGCCAGAAGCTTCTGCCATCGCACGGAAAATGGGATTCCGTAGCCCGGTTTCCAACAGTGAGAAGTGAGTACAGACTTGTTCTCTTCTGGTGCCGTTTTGTGAGCGCTCGTCGTCCTGTTTTCAGAGCTCCTCGTGGTCCGGAGGGCCGGTCACTGTCCCACACCGTCCATCGCGGGAGGAGAAAGCCGCAAAAACACGGAGGTGAAGGAAACAGAAACACGGATAGGAGTAGACAAAGAAACAGGCCCGTACTGGCGAGCAGAAGACACCAAAGAATGAATTAAATACGAACAACAGCAGGGATAAAAAAAAAGAATGGCATGTTCGCATGTATTTGAGTGTAGGATACTAGCTCCGACACCCACCACGCAAAAACGTATCTTATGCAATTATACATGTTTATAACAAATAGGGGGGCGAATGAATGAGAGAAATAGAACATGGGTGGAAGGAGAGGAACAAAACTGACCTAAACAAACAAAACATCAGGCAAATATCAGATTAACATGAACTCTCTGTTAATGGCAGAGAGGGCCCGCGAACACTTCACTGAATTACACGAACACGATGCCATGTTATCAGTGGGATAATCACTCACCTCCAGCGGGCGAGGCACGGGGTCTGTGAAATGTGGAAAACTTCATAATCTGAGGGGGGCACCCCATTTACGTAACGTTACGCCACTGAGCAAGGCGGCCCTTTTGGTCCACACTGCAGTTCCGAAGTAGCTGCCGTTTAGGGGCAAGCGGGTCGGGGTGCGAGACCCGAGGCCCATGCTTCTCAAATCGTTCCATACACTTTTAAATGGCCATTTCACGGCATGACATAGCAATGCGGTGGGGTGACTCGACAGTGGCACAGCATGATTAACCTGTCTCTAAAAAGCTTTCAAGATGTGGCCACACCCATCGCCTATTCCACCTGGCCAGCAGAAAAGCTGAGTCCCACAGCCTGTAAGGCGTTTGCTTAGAGCGCAAGATCCTTGCACTGCTGCCGAATAGCATGCATAGTCTGGACTTTGTAATTAAGTTTAATGTTGCTAGCCATCTGGGTATTACAGAAGCTGGTTACAACCTTTACACAACACAAGCCAAGCTTGTGATATCCCGCATATTCATTTTTTATTTCCATTTAATGCTCTTTGGAACAACAATTTTATATTACTTGTGTCTCTTACCACTGGCCAGAATTTCAGAGACTAATATTCACGCAGGTGAAATAATACTAATGTGATTAGTGACGATTTTTGGAATCTGACCGTTTATTTCTTCCTGTTACATGTGGTATAATTTTAAGCAAATGATTGGCGTGGCAGATATGATGTACGGCGCCCACTGCCCCAAATGTAATCACATGAAGTGGTATCACACAACCCCAGGACTAAGAGGTGTGGTTCTTAAATTTTTTTATCCTGTACCCCCGGCAATGCCTGGCTCCTGTTGTCACACAGGGGATGCAGCTACCATTCCTCCTTCTGTGCCGGGGAGCTGCAGCCTCCTGTTCCCCCCTCTGAGCATCAAGCCCCTTTTTTTTTTTTTACCGAATCACATGCTCATGCTGCTGCCTAGTTTGTCTACATGCACACAGGCAGAATCACTCGGTACAAAATGGCTCCTGTTCACTCGCCAGTACGGTCTTGCGCCGCCCCACCTTCCCCCTGCCAAATACATTCATTCCAAATACTGCTTATTTTTATATTAGACTGACTTCTCACATCTGGGATAGCAGGGGCACCTTCCACAGTGACTAGTGCTTCACAAAAAAGAATTATTGGCTAGCGCTCAGAAGCCTTGAAGCTTTGATTGAATGACACCGCAGTTTGATACCCCGCTCCTCTTTGATGCTTCGCTCCTCTATGATGCTATGCGTTCCAGACACTGATTTTATAAGACTCACTTGGAGCTCTGAACTGTGATTTGATCTTTATTTTGTTCATTTCGTTTGCCCGGAAGGACTAACATATCTGTGAAACCCTCTTCTTTTATAGTTTGGGCATCGTCTGTCGTTTAGCAGAATAATATTACTACAAATATCTGGGAGGAGCAGAGAGCAAATCTCCGATGTTGGGCATTCTCCTATCATAAAGGAAGCGTGTTGGTTGGGCCTGTGGCGTCTAACGCATCATTTAACCCTATATCCGTGGGCACCTACCACAATAATGTATAGGATGTTTGTTCCGTTCCCGTTTTTAATTTGATATAAACTCAAATCACTGCACACTCTACTACACACTCTCTACTACAGTCACTACTCTCTACTACAGTCCCTACTCTCGACTACACACTCTACTACAGTCACTACTCTCTACTACAGTCCCTACTCTACTACACACTCTCGACTACACTCTACTACAGTCACTACTCTACTACACACTCTCTACTACTGTACTGCTCACTCTCTACTACACACTCACTACTCTCTACTACACTCTCTCCACTCTCTACTACACACTCTCTACTACACACTCTACACTTAAATCTCTCTACATAAATCTCTTTACATAAATCTCTCTACTTCAATCTCTCTACTTCAATCTCTCTACTTCAATCTCTACATCACACTCTCTATTGCACACTCTCTACTGCACACTCTCTATTGCACACTCTCTACTGCACACTCTCTACTGCACACTCTCTACTGCACACTCTCTACTGCACACACTCTACTGCACACTCACTACTCTCTACTACACACTCACTACTCTCTACTACACACTCACTACTCTCTACTACACACTCACCACTCTCTACTACTCCCGCTCTACTACTCACGCTCTATTACTCATGACAATGCCATTTATTTATCTGTTTTCAAAACCAACACATAAATAAAACATCTGTCCTTTACAACGCCAAAAGCACTAACTTTTGCGAAGGCGAGACCGTTGCATTGTAAATGCTTGTTCCCTGTGGGGTGTGTGTTCCTGTCCTGGTGTGTTACTGGCGTTTGGGGTGTGTCGCTGGGCCACAGCTTCGTTTTGTTTGCTGTTTGTCCCTGGATCCTTCTTCCCTTACGGGCTTTGGGCCTGCGGTCCTTCCGTCCTGTATACTCCTCTTCCTGCATACTCATGTTCCTGCCTGATCTCCATTGTTGCGCGGGGTGTGTCCTGGTTGGGCATTCACCGGGGGCTGTGGGCTACTGCATGTCTGTTGGGAATGGGCTGCTGTTAGCGCCGGTTCGTCTTTCTCTGGGCTGCTTCTGTGTTCGCTCTGTGGTCTTTTGCTTCTGTTCTTGGAGGGCTTGCTTTTTCTTGTCCAGGGCCTTGGCGCCCTCTCCTCCTCCTGCTACCTGGGTGGCCTCTGTCTTGGTTCCATGGGCCCTGCCCACCGGGCTACCCTGCTCATTTCCGACGTGCTGTGGCTCTTTGTTTGGTCTCCTACTTTTGGATGGTGGCTGTTTGGTCGGGCCAGGGGTTCGACGCATGCCTCTGCTGGGGTGTGCGTTTTAGCCTGTTTTTGTGGTGTCGCTTATTGGCTGTTTGACTGATCCTTCTCCGGCGGGTCCTGTTCCTCCGGTTTACCAGTGGGGTATTGGTGTTTTCCTCCTGTTTTTGGTTGCCATCCTCCTGGTGCCTGTCCCCCTTTTGGCTGGTTTCGTATGGTGGAGTTGTCAGCCTTGCTTGGGGCCTTCCACGGGGAGTGTTTTGGGTATCTTTGTGCCTTGTTGACTGGTGGTGCTTCCTCGGTTCTGTCCCTTGTGGGTCCTCCCCATCCAGCTGGTCTCAATGCTTCTGGGTCTTCCTGGGTTCCGGTTCATTCCTGGCTTCGCCGGTTCCCGTTGGTATCCCTTCTCTTGCCCCTTCGACTCCCTTCCCGCCCTGTCTACTGGTGCGGCAGCTGGTCTTTTCTGTTCTGGTATCCCCTTCCTCGGTGTTGATGGCCTTTGCCGTCCTCTGGGGCGTGCTTAGGTTCCCGGTCTGTACTGGTTCGGTTGGTTCGCCTGATGGCGGGTTTTCCCATCTGGCTTCTGTTGGCCATTCCTTCGTTTTTCTGGTATTTAACCCTGCCCTGCGGGGGCTTCTTGTTGTTTTTCTGGGCAGTTTTTCTCCTGCCTAGTTCACCGGGGGTTGATGGGCTTACGGCCTTTCCTCCATGAGAAGATCTGTTCTCATCTCTCTCAGCAGTTGAGCTGGGTCTGGCCTGTTTGGGGGACCATTTGGGATTACCTGGTGCTTTTGTGTTATGTTTGCCCCTTTGATTTTTTGGCACGGTTGTGCTGTCCTTGACTGGGTTACTTGTTTCGGTTTGCGTCCCCGGTGGGGGCTCTGTATGCCTTCTCGTCCTGGCTCCCGGCTTTGTGTTTTCCTCTGTTCCCTTTTGCATTAGGGGATCTGGACTTGTCTGGCCTGGATGGGGTGTTTGACCTCTTGGTGGTTCTCGCTTGGTTTCTGCTGCTGCATGTTGGACCGTGGAGCTGTGGCTCGATGGTCAGTTTTGTGCTTCTGGGGGCACGTTCTTGCACAGGCCGAGGGGTTGTTTCCTGCCACGGCTTTCGAGTTTTCCCAGGGTGGTTTGTGTTCGTACAGTGCTTTTCATTGTCCGGGGCTGCAGGGTATTCCTGGTTCTCCTTCCCCGGGCGGGGCCCTGCGCTTCCTGTGTGAAATTTGCATCCTCTTCCTCTTTGTCCCTGGTTTTGGGGTGCTGGGGCCTGCTGGCTCGGGTTTGCTCCCTTGAGGTGTTGACGTTGCTCCGGCTCGTTTCGCCAGCTCTTTTGTCCTTCTCGCCTGTGGTGTGTTTCTGCCTGTGGCTTTTTCTCCCTGTGCGCTCCTGTTCCTGTCGGCTCTTCTTCGTTCGACTGGGTCAGGCCTGTTTGTTGGCTGGCTGTGTAGACGCCTGGGTGCTCGCTTGAGTGGCTCGCTTCCTTCTTGTGGAACGTTACTGGGACAGTTTGCTTGGTCCCTGTGCTGGGCGGTCACGCTCCTCCATTCTGCGTTCCAATCCCTGCCGGGTTCTCTGTGCTCTCTTCTGCATGGTGGAGTATGAACAGGGGGGTATACCCATGTATAGTCACTGGGACCTGGGTTGTATGTATGCTAAAAGGAAGGGGTCCCAGTGTGTCAAGGGAACTAATTAAACAATTGAAACACAATTACTCAAAAGACAAATATTTTAGATCCGCACGGTTTAATTCACAGTGGGATAGAGTATCTTATACATATAGTAGAATGCAATAAACTGTATTAACGTCATACAGTGCCCCAAGGTGGGAGAAGGAACGTGATAGTGAGGATAACGTGAAGTGAAGGGATTACGTGACAGTAAAATCAGTTGTTTAGGCATATATACGTGACACCAATGCGGTGGCAACAACTTGTATATCACATAGTAACTTGTTCAAATACAGGCATACTACACCAGGTACAGCATATATACAATATTGGTGTGTAGTTGCCACAATAAAAACAAACAGTCGACGTTTCGACCCTCTTGAGGTTGCAGGATCGTTTTAACCTTGCTGTGGGGTCTTCATCAGGACCATGGAAGGGGAGTGGGGGCAAAGGACCTAATGGGGGTACAATAATTCCAGATTAGAGGGTGGAAATCAACCTCTGAATTTACACATAGGTAGAGACAAAATTATGCTTAGGTTGAGACACAAACTGACCTAGTGATGTCATTGGTTGAGAAGTAATGATTACACATGCAGTTAAAACGGATACAAAAATGGGCCTGGAGAAGGGGAACAGTGCGAGCCGCTACAAAAGCATTTACAGACAGCGGTACCCTAAATGAGACAATTGGTTTATAACACTCTGACATGTCATAAGGACATGTATGTATATACCCATGCAGTTAAACAGACTTATTAATTAGGGAACAAAAACCAATGTGCGCCGCTACAAAAGCATTTGCAGACAGCGGTACCCCAGGATTAAATGCGAAAGGGTTGGTTTGAGACAATCAGACATGTCATAAGGACATGTATGTATGGCCGACGGTTGGGAAAGGACTGTAAATCACTAACGCTTGGAAACAGGCTCAGGAAATGCGGTAAGGGGCAATGCGCATGAAGGAGGCCTGTCCGTATGTCCCAATGTAGATGCCACGGGTGTTGGAGCTGCCGGGTTAGTATAACTTACAATCATGGTCTATATTAAAACGGAAAAGACTAGCTAATGGCTAAACACAGCCATCTGGGAGACGCTTACCGCAAGTCAGCGTGCTGCTTAGCTCACAGGTGGCGGATCAGATGAGTTAAAAACAAGTAGGCAGATACCGCATCTGGAAAAGAGCGAGCAATGTGGTAATCATAAATTAACTAAGGTCCGAAAGCGGCTGTCTGAGAGGGCCGGCAAAGCCACTTAGCAAATAAAACCAACTGGTGAATGGTTACATTAAAGGTGGAAAGACCGGGCAGCTTACCGATTTTCGGCGGTACAAGAGTTGTCAATGATCGGAAATATCCAAAATCGTCAATTGCAGGCTTAATGGTCTGCGGGATGGATCTGTGGGATGTAAAAAATATATTAAATGGAGCCGAATGCGGCTATCCGGGAGGAGCGGCGAGGCCACTTAGCGAATTCGTCCCACACGTAAATGGTGGATTAAACCGGGCAGCTTACCGATTTGGGCGGCACCTGAATGTATCAGTGATCGGTAATTTCCAAAGTCGTCGATTTCAGACTGATTGGTGTGCGAGATGAGTCTGTGGGATGTAAAAAGGAGGGATAATCAATCATGATGGTCTCTATGGGGAACGAGAGCGGGCTCTCAGTGAAATGTGACTTACTCAGTAGATTGCTTTCTGTGGCTCCGTGCGCGAGATGCGGTGCGAATGCCGCGTTTCCTAGTTAGATATGGGAGTCATGGAAACAGGTCATGTGGTGGCAGCTGGGGAGGGTAGAACTAGTAAAAAGACTAACTGGTCAGGCACGTTCATGGTGACACAGGGGAGCGCAGTGCTAAAAAGGCAGATGTTCATCGAATGGTAAACATTGTAATGGAATACACAATGAGATGAAGAAGACCAATTCTAATTATTAAATTACAGAATATACATAGACACATAAATGAAAGCTCAACATTGAACGCTATGTGAGGAGGGCAGCATGTAAATATCTTCACCGTCTAGTGTGACGTAACCTCATAACAATTACTGTGGTTAGCGGAGCGTACCTCTCAAACATGAGGGTAAAGGCTCTGTATGTAAGTGAACAGATATTACATATGATCAGCAATGTATGTCAATAAATTGGCTACAGCGTGGACCCAAAATGAAAGGTAGAGCAAAACAGATAGCTTGTGAGAGGGAATCGGATTCATTAGGGTAATGTGGCCAATTGGGAGAATGAACTATCAGATTCATTAAGGCCAGTTTCAATGGAATTGAAAAAGTACATCCACTTTATTTCTCGTATGTTGAGAATGTCAGAAATGTTGCCTCCACGTGGTCCCAGTGTAACTTTTTCAATGACCAACCATCGTAAGCTTTCTGGTGGGTGGTTGTTCAATTTGAAATGTTCTGCAAGTGGTGCACCTTCAATCTCACAGCGAATGCGGCTCATGTGTTGCAGTATGCGTGCCTTGATTTTCTGTTGGGTCTGCCCAATGTAGATCTTCTGGCATGGACATAGGATGGCATAAATGACGTTGCTAGAGTTGCAATTACTGAAGCATTTCAATTTCACAGTTAGATGAAGATAAGTAAAGTCTTTGGTCTGTATCGTCAAGTCACAGGCCTTGCAATGGCCACATTTAGAGTGGCCAATTACAGGTGGTAAGTTCCACAGAGTGTTGATTGTGGGCTGACTTTCAGGGGATAGGAATGAATTCACGACATGATCCCTGATGCATTTAGCTTTCTTGAATGCATGAAGCGGTGTAAGGGGTTGTTTAATGTCATCGGATAGCCACGGCTTAGCAATCGGTTGGATAGATCCTGAGACTCAGAGAAATAATCATCTTTGGTGGAGCAGTTGCGGCGTATCCTGAGGAATTGCCCGAAGGGCAGGTTATCCCTGAGGGCACGTGGATGATGGCTCGTGTAAGCCAATAGGGAGTTCCTCTCAGCTTGTTTGCGAAACAGTTTGGTGCAGAGTCTTCCAGATTCATGGTAGATTGTGACATCCAAAAAGTCAATGGAGTTGCTATCTGATGAGATAGTGAATTTGACGTGCTGGGATTGCTCATTGAGCCAAGTAAAGAAATTGTTCAATTGGTCCTGACTACCATTCCATATCAACAGGATGTCGTCAATATACCTTGCCCAAAGGCCGACTTGGTCTCTGAATGGGTTGAGTTGGCTGAGAACCGTATCCTCTTCGAATGCTGCCATATATAATATAGCTACGTCAGGTGCAAATGGAGCCCCCATCGCCACTCCAGAGGTTTGCAGGTAGAAGTTGGTATCAAATAGAAACCGGAATTTTTTTCTATTTGATACCAACTTCTACCTGCAAACCTCTGTAGCAATCCCAGCACGTCAAATTCACTATCTCATCAGATAGCAACTCCATTGACTTTTTGGATGTCACAATCTACCATGAATCTGGAAGACTCTGCACCAAACTGTTTCGCAAACAAGCTGAGAGGAACTCCCTATTGGCTTACACGAGCCATCATCCACGTGCCCTCAGGGATAACCTGCCCTTCGGGCAATTCCTCAGGATACGCCGCAACTGCTCCACCAAAGATGATTATTTCTCTGAGTCTCAGGATCTATCCAACCGATTGCTAAGCCGTGGCTATCCCAGACGGTTGATCAAAAAGGCCCGCAAACGTGCTTGGTTCTACCCCCGGGAGGAACTACTTGTGCCCAAAAACAGAACGGAACAGCAGGAAAGCCGCATTGTCTGTGTCACGACGTTCAGCACCAAGAGCAACAGCATCAAAAAAATCATCAACAAACACTGGCATTTGGTTTCCGATGACATTAAACAACCCCTTACACCGCTTCATGCATTCAAGAAAGCTAAATGCATCAGGGATCATGTCGTGAATTCATTCCTATCCCCTGAAAGTCAGCCCACAATCAACACTCTGTGGAACTTACCACCTGTAATTGGCCACTCTAAATGTGGCCATTGCAAGGCCTGTGACTTGACGATACAGACCAAAGACTTTACTTATCTTCATCTAACTGTGAAATTGAAATGCTTCAGTAATTGCAACTCTAGCAACGTCATTTATGCCATCCTATGTCCATGCCAGAAGATCTACATTGGGCAGACCCAACAGAAAATCAAGGCACGCATACTGCAACACATGAGCCGCATTCGCTGTGAGATTGAAGGTGCACCACTTGCAGAACATTTCAAATTGAACAACCACCCACCAGAAAGCTTACGATGGTTGGTCATTGAAAAAGTTACACTGGGACCACGTGGAGGCAACATTTCTGACATTCTCAACATACGAGAAATAAAGTGGATGTACTTTTTCAATTCCATTGAAACTGGCCTTAATGAATCTGATAGTTCATTCTCCCAATTGGCCACATTACCCTAATGAATCCGATTCCCTCTCACAAGCTATCTGTTTTGCTCTACCTTTCATTTTGGGTCCACGCTGTAGCCAATTTATTGACATACATTGCTGATCATATGTAATATCTGTTCACTTACATACAGAGCCTTTACCCTCATGTTTGAGAGGTACGCTCCGCTAACCACAGTAATTGTTATGAGGTTACGTCACACTAGACGGTGAAGATATTTACATGCTGCCCTCCTCACATAGCGTTCAATGTTGAGCTTTCATTTATGTGTCTATGTATATTCTGTAATTTAATAATTAGAATTGGTCTTCTTCATCTCATTGTGTATTCCATTACAATGTTTACCATTCGATGAACATCTGCCTTTTTAGCACTGCGCTCCCCTGTGTCACCATGAACGTGCCTGACCAGTTAGTCTTTTTACTAGTTCTACCCTCCCCAGCTGCCACCACATGACCTGTTTCCATGACTCCCATATCTAACTAGGAAACGCGGCATTCGCACCGCATCTCGCGCACGGAGCCACAGAAAGCAATCTACTGAGTAAGTCACATTTCACTGAGAGCCCGCTCTCGTTCCCCATAGAGACCATCATGATTGATTATCCCTCCTTTTTACATCCCACAGACTCATCTCGCACACCAATCAGTCTGAAATCGACGACTTTGGAAATTACCGATCACTGATACATTCAGGTGCCGCCCAAATCGGTAAGCTGCCCGGTTTAATCCACCATTTACGTGTGGGACGAATTCGCTAAGTGGCCTCGCCGCTCCTCCCGGATAGCCGCATTCGGCTCCATTTAATATATTTTTTACATCCCACAGATCCATCCCGCAGACCATTAAGCCTGCAATTGACGATTTTGGATATTTCCGATCATTGACAACTCTTGTACCGCCGAAAATCGGTAAGCTGCCCGGTCTTTCCACCTTTAATGTAACCATTCACCAGTTGGTTTTATTTGCTAAGTGGCTTTGCCGGCCCTCTCAGACAGCCGCTTTCGGACCTTAGTTAATTTATGATTACCACATTGCTCGCTCTTTTCCAGATGCGGTATCTGCCTACTTGTTTTTAACTCATCTGATCCGCCACCTGTGAGCTAAGCAGCACGCTGACTTGCGGTAAGCGTCTCCCAGATGGCTGTGTTTAGCCATTAGCTAGTCTTTTCCGTTTTAATGTAGACCATGATTGTAAGTTATACTAACCCGGCAGCTCCAACACCCGTGGCATCTACATTGGGACATACGGACAGGCCTCCTTCATGCGCATTGCCCCTTACCGCATTTCCTGAGCCTGTTTCCAAGCGTTAGTGATTTACAGTCCTTTCCCAACCGTCGGCCATACATACATGTCCTTATGACATGTCTGATTGTCTCAAACCAACCCTTTCGCATTTAATCCTGGGGTACCGCTGTCTGCAAATGCTTTTGTAGCGGCGCACATTGGTTTTTGTTCCCTAATTAATAAGTCCGTTTAACTGCATGGGTATATACATACATGTCCTTATGACATGTCAGAGTGTTATAAACCAATTGTCTCATTTAGGGTACCGCTGTCTGTAAATGCTTTTGTAGCGGCTCGCACTGTTCCCCTTCTCCAGGCCCATTTTTGTATCCGTTTTAACTGCATGTGTAATCATTACTTCTCAACCAATGACATCACTAGGTCAGTTTTTGTCTCGACCTAAGCATAATTTTGTCTCTACCTATGTGTAAATTCAGAGGTTGATTTCCACCCTCTAATCTGGAATTATTGTACCCCCATTAGGTCCTTTGCCCCCACTCCCCTTCCATGGTCCTGATGAAGACCCCACAGCAAGGTTAAAACGATCCTGCAACCTCAAGAGGGTCGAAACGTCGACTGTTTGTTTTTATTGTGGCAACTACACACCAATATTGTATATATGCTGTACCTGGTGTAGTATGCCTGTATTTGAACAAGTTACTATGTGATATACAAGTTGTTGCCACCGCATTGGTGTCACGTATATATGCCTAAACAACTGATTTTACTGTCACGTAATCCCTTCACTTCACATTATCCTCACTATCACGTTCCTTCTCCCACCTTGGGGCACTGTATGACGTTAATACAGTTTATTGCATTCTACTATATGTATAAGATACTCTATCCCACTGTGAATTAAACCGTGCGGATCTAAAATATTTGTCTTTTGAGTAATTGTGTTTCAATTGTTTAATTAGTTCCCTTGACACACTGGGACCCCTTCCTCTTCTGCATGGTGGCCTCTGGGGGTCATTCTCTTCCTTTCTGGTAGCTTGGCCTTGGGCCTGGTCCCTTCCGCTCTTTGGGCTCCTTGGGCGTCCTTGTGGGCCTTCTGCTTTTTGCTGTTGGTCGATTGGGTTCCCTTGGTGGCCAGGTCTCTTTGGAGTCGTTTCCTAGGTCTGTCTTGCCTTGTGCCTGCCTGGGTTCTCTCCTTGGTTTTGCGCTCCCTTCCGGGGGGTTCTTGGTGCGACTGGGGTCCGTGTCCCACCTGTTTATATCCTTGCGGGTGGGGTTGTGTTGACCTTCGTTTTTTTTAATGTTCAGTTGGCGTGCTGGGTTCCTTCTGCACATCTATCCGTTCTTGTGGCTCCTGCCTGTCTTGTCTTGGTTGCGTCTGGTTCCGCTGCTCCGGTCCTCTGGTGGTTTCGGCTCTCTCCTCGCGGTTGGTGGTCCACCGTGCGGTGTTGCTGTATTTCAGTTCGACTGCGTCTCTTTTCTAATGTGGCTTTTTGTTGGGATGATGTTGGGGGGGGGGGTGCCCTCTGTTTCTTTGGTTCTGCTGTCTGGGCTTTTGCTCCCCTCTTTCTTTTGGCTGTCCATTGGGTGGTCGTGGTGTGTTTGGACCGGCTTGCTGCTTTCTGTTCTGGGGCCTGTTTGTTGTTGCTCTGGCTCCATGTGGTCTGGTTCTGTGCCTTCTCTGTCCTCCTTCGGACTTTGGTTTGGGCGGAGTTTCTGGCGGCCCATCGTGTCTCGGGGGTCCGGTTTTCGGCCCTCCCTGTGTCTCTCTGTCCCGGGCTGGTTCTTCCTCCTGGTGGTTGCCTCTCTTGGGTGGTCCTTCCCCTCGTCTGGTCTTTTGGGCTTGCCTGCTTCGCTGCTTCCCCGCTTCCCCTTCTGGTCCGTTGGTCTCTTGTTAGTTTCCGTGAAGCCGCTTGGTTTTGGTATGTGCTCAATTCGTTATGCATGTAGCGAGGAAGACTTATGAGGAGGTAATGCCCCGGTTACTTACCGGTAATCTTCATTACTCCGAGTATTGTCTTCTGCAAAACATGAGTTGCCATCCCTCCCTCCCTGGCTGGCTATCTGCTTCATGTTTCTGCTTGGTATTTTCAGGCTGAAGGGTTGGGCCGGCCCTCCTCTTATAGAGGTCAGGGATGATAAGGGTCAGCCATGTTGGGAAGGGATGGGAGGCATGGAAGGCTAACTCTTGCTTTGGAGGATTCTGTGGTGGAGCTGAAGCGCACTTCGTTATTCATGTGGCGAGGAAGACTATACTCAGAGTAATGAAGATTACCCGTAATTAACAAGGGCATTTTTGGCTATGTGGTCTTACTCTGACTGCAAATAAGTAGAATACAGACATGCATTTCATATTGACACAGACAAAGTAAAAACAAAAGTCACGAAAAATAAACAGTTGGCACTTGGGAGGAATATTCATACGATTAACAATGTGACATTTGATTGGTAAAGTGAAAAATGTATCCCATCATTTCGTACAGATTAAGACAATACAAAGGCTAAACAATTGTTATTGTAAGATTACAGAACCATCATGGGTATTCTCGAAAATTATGTTGCGTATGTACTAGGGGACTGAATTAAAAGCCACGGTTTACTCACAAAGGTTGCACAAGTCAATCCATAGAGAATATACTGGGACCATGAAAATATGAGGGAGTGGTCAAGGAGGAGCAGACCTGGTCTTGTACGGTGCTTTCCATACATTTTAGAACCACAAACCACTTCTTAGAATGACACATTTTTGGGACCCACCTGGCTTTAATGGACATGGGGTAAGCAATTTTTGATGTAACCAAACCATTGTGTGGAAGGCAGGACATTTTCCATTGAAATTGCCTCAACATGTTTACTGAATACAACTATATTGCGCACAAATGATGATGTGTGAAAATGGAGTTTCAGTGAATATTTATTATTTGTGCATCACCAAGTAAAGTGTCCTGATTGTTTTGATACTGATAAAATCTTTGTTTCCATCACACTTCAGAATGAAAAAAAATGTGCTTTAATGTAGCTTTTGTATCTGCTGAATGTGTACAGTACATTTACAGGTATTTACATTTTACTGTTACAAAAATCATATTCTACAACCTTTACCTACACACTCTGTACCACAGGAAGATTGTCACATACATTATCTTTCTTTGTCTGACCACAAAGTGAGAGTTGTTTTTTGACCTCTGGCTGTAAGACACAGCAAATACAACAAGATAAATACAGAATATGAAGGCACCATTTTAGGGCTAGCGAAGCGAAGAGCCCTTTTGTAGGGGTTTAAAAATGGACCTTGAAATTCCACACACAATTATTTCCTCTTTATCGGCCTATGCGGTTCGTTTTTCCGGGGCTCGTGCGCCACAAAGGCTGTTGCAGTGTATGTGGGTTGATCAGTCTGCCCACCCGGAGGGACTGGAGCCCCCCATTTGAGACCAAGAAGCTGACTGAGTCCTACATCCAGCTGCGCCTACGCTGCAGGGCCACGGGTGACGTCTACAACAGCCTGGTGTCCGTCATCGCCGAGGCCGCCATGTTTGGCCCTGAGGCCCAGGGGCTCCTGTTTGGGGTCTTCGAGAAGGCGGACCGCCAGTCGGCCCTGTGTCTTCCGCTTCGCTGACATCAAAGAGAGCATCAAGAGGGCGGGGAGCCGCTGCTTCGAGGCGTCCAACATGGAGGAGGGGAGCTGCCGGACAGCGTGGTGCAGGGCACCGGCCCACACTGGCTGAAGATGAGCATCAGTGTGTGAGTACAAGCCCCTCGTAAGGGGGAATAGCGCTTCCTGGACCACTCCTGGGGCAGCACCTTTATACCTGGCTCATCGGGGCTGTACGAGGGGGACCACCTCACTCCATGTCCTCATGGACACTGTTTGCAGTTCTGAACTTTTCGTCTACAAATCACTGCTACCATATGTGTCAGTCAAATGACTAGTTTGTGTCAAATATTTGTGACTGCAGTAACAGACCGTCTCCGCTACAGGTGACTGGTAAACCCTACATACCACCGAAATGTCCTTCCTTAGCAAAGTTAAGTCCGTTGTATCCCGAGCAAGAACAAAAGTACAGTTGTTTACAAATGAGTGTCCAATAAAGGGTTTAAGTCCACACTTCTACTTTCTCTTCTCAATGTCATTTATGCACTTCGTAAAATCTGTATCCTTGCTGCAATTTCGGCGTTCTCAATAGAGCTCGCCAAAGGGTATTGAGTTAATTTGTGACTTTGGATGGGCACTATGTGCATGTAGCACCGAATTACAGGAAGTGGCCTTTCTGTAGAGTTACTACAAACCTTACCAGGGTCAGTAAATAGCTCAACATCAAGGAACACTATCTTATCTCGGTTATGGGTCATGGTAAAAGTCATGTTAAAGGTGTTCTTATTCATGTATTCAAAAAAACGTAAAAGCTCAGTCTCTCCACCTGTCCAAATCAACAAACAGTCGTCATTGTATCTCCCATAGTAGCAAATATAAACATGCCACTGGCTACCACCTAGGCCCCAGATGTGCACCGCCTCGAACCATCCCATGAAGATACAGGCGAAATACGGTGCAAATCTGGAACCCATGGCCTTACATGACTATTTGTTATGCGATATGGATTATTGATTGCGGTATAATATATCGTATTGAAATTGATGAGTTTGTGTTTGCACTCCTCACCTTAAGGTGTGCTCTCTTGGTTTTTCTTGGTCTATATTTGGTGCTTTTGTTTGGTTATTCTTTTTTTCTTTTAGTCCTGGTAATACCTTTATTTTATCCTCTGAATACAAACCCTTTACTTTACCTCTGGCTTGTCTATTTTTATTTATTGGTGCTTTCTTATGTTGTTTGGTGTTGCTCTATTTAAAGGGGATTGGAGCTTTTTGACTAGTGCTGGTTTGTATTTTCTATGATTTCACACATAATTCCCTTCACCCTTGGTTGTGGTTTCTATGTCCCTCTTTGAGTCTCAGTATGATATTTAATTTGGGGTTTAGTAATTACCTTTTTGTTGTACTTTCTAGCCCTGAGGAAGTCTTTTGCATATACCGCTCTTAGACAAAACACGTGTTGGCTAGGATCCACATGGATGCTGCTATGAAAAAAATAAAGGAAGAAGAGAAAGTAGAAGTGTGAACTTGAACCCTTTATTGGACACTCATTTGTAAACCATTGTGCTTTTGTTCTTGCTCAGGATACAACGGACTTAACTTTATGGATGTAGATGTTCTCTACATTAATTGTGATGGTTGGATGGACATCACTTTTATCCCTAGGAGCAGTCTAATATTGTCTGGAACTACGAATCACAACTGAGCGCAACATTATAACCAATCATCTGTTTCTTGCTTTGATCTGTCCTTCCTTAGCAGCTTGGGTCATAGTTGCAAGCCCAGATTCCCATTGTGGAAGCGTGTTTACCTTTATTCTGCTTCTAAACCAACTTTTTGCAGTACATACCACAGGGACAGATGGAACATGCATTTAGATAATGTAGGGACAAGTGCCCGGGCCTTAACTAGTCTGAGGGGACGCCAGGAATTCATGACCACAATGAAATGCTTTTCCCCAAGGCGAAATGTACATACATGGAAAACACGTGTGAAATGTACATGTACTGCGATCATGCAGAGCTTGGTACTGGAGTTCGCTAGTACTCCCAGTTTTAGCCTGCAACGCATGCATCGGGGCCAGGATGTAAGCGGATTTTGTGGGTTCTCGTTTTGATCAGGCATGTAATAAGTAATTTAACAGGAGTACTCTTTGTTTAAATGTGTAACGTGTACATATAGTTCAGTTTCAGTAATAGCATGCTCCTGTACGCCGTACTTGAAAAGTTATATTAAATTACATGATGTTTCTATAGCGCTCTAATAATATAAAAAAAATTGGCGCTTGGAAGAGGTGTGCGGGTGGTCTGAGACTGGAAATAATGGGGCAGGAACATTTCTCATCTTTTGGGGACATGATGACTACAGGGATGACGTGTTTTAGTCAGAGGCTGAGTGCGTGGACAGACCCGTAGAAACAACTTCATAAACTCCGTGCACCCTTCTCACAACAGCCGAACTCAGATCTCTGAGACTGGGGTCTTGAGTGGTTGTTGCTATCGCCGCCTCACATACCACAAACCTAATGCAAGGATGTGTGTTTTTATTGCCTGATTTTATTGCTCATCATTTTATTGGTCCAAGGCGGGTGACTCACTGAGTTACAATTGTCGGGAGATTGAATTGTAGATGACAAGTTATATCTAACTCTCTGCAGCATGCGCTTACCCTGCTGAGCTGTTTAACTGAGCGGCTGCGGACTAGTCCCGACATTTTAGACAACAGACTGCGGGTCCTGATGTTTTTAATTCCCGACTCTCCCAGAAGGCCATATTGTTTTATCCTGGGCAAACCATTTAACTCTCACGATCTAAGTTCCAATAAATACAAGCGTTAGGAGGGTGTAAAAAGTTGCTTTTATTGGCAAATACCTGCTAGATCCAAGTTTAAATAATTGCTCGTTTTTCATAGGTGTCACTGGCGGGGCATTATCTCATTTAGCACTGATGAGTAGGGCCTGGCAGACCCTGGGGGTAGACACTAAAGTCAGTCCTTGCTTGTCACTGGATAACACCTTGTCAAGAAGGAGAAACTGCTCCGGCCTCTGGTGACCTGGGGTCAGGGAGGGATGTGAGAGGTCATAGGGGGACTCTGCAGCAGATAGCAAGAGCTGGAAGGAATTGGGGATGGGGAAACCCTAGAATGTGACAGCTAACAAGAAAGCCGGCTGCTCACTCTTAACCCAGCGCAGTCTTCAGCTTCACACATACCCTACACTTCTACCCCTTCCTCCCAGCCTCCCTTTCAGACCGCATTTAATCCATTAAGGGTTATTTCCATGTTCACACCTCTTAATTTCTAGAAGAATCATATTGTGTTCTTAGTTGATGTGGAAGAGGCATCTCCAACGAGTTGCTCGTGAACTTGTTTCTTTCGCAGTGCCGCTTAAAAATAGCTTATTCATCTATAAGACCGAACGCGTGACCTGTGAGTTACACATCTCTGCATCGGGCTATTATTCTAGTAAACCGCGTTAAAACTTCATAGACGGTTATCACCGCTAGAGCACATGTACCAATTCTGGTTCAGGTGCTGTGTGGCGGTGATGGGGGTAAGGAATAATATTTTGGGTGGTACTTCGGGTCTACAGAAAGAGGTCTGCAAATCATGTGTGCTTTGACATTATATGGCGTGCAGAAATAATTCCATTAAACATAAGCCTCAGAAAGCAAAACCCTTTTCCGTGCTGCCACTCTGCACATAAAAAAGCTAAAAACGGGTAAGTCCTGCTCAAATTAGGTTTTTAGGAGGGCCGAAATATTAGGAACCCGGAAGGAGACAAAATAGGGAGTGTAGCTCCTAGAGGCCAGCAGCTAAACGCACAAGCACTTCAAGCAGGGGACGCAGTCACCAGCACCACTCCCTCCAGCTTCTCCTGTACGTTCATTAAAACCCAGTTACTAAAGCAACGTACCGTTTTCCGTGACCGCTGTTACTTTTAGCGATGCGACGTCTAAAACGTTGGAACATAGTGCTACATAAAACTAGAATAAATAATGCACCACACTCTTTTAAAAACATAGATAAAAAACAATGCCATTTACAATACCAACAACTTCAAACTTTGCTAATGCGAGACCTATTGCATTGAAAATGCTTGTTCTTATTGTTTGGACTTTCACAACCCACCAAAATCAGCTTGCAATCCACAGATTAGCAAACACTGTCCTAGTGTATTTTGGTGTTTGATTCTACAGTCTTATCTAAAACGAGAAACATGGGAAGAAACTGACTACAAGCATTGAGTCTGAGCTTTCATCCTCCATTCCATGTTGTGGTGAAACATTTTCAATAGATTTTTTGAATCATAGTTAACAACTGTACAATTATTCTTTGACGTTTCTGGTATGTGTTTTTAAGCTAATTGAGCCATACCAATCAACTTCACTTGCAGCAACCTTCTCTAAGAGCCAAGCTAGTGATTTGTTGTGGATAGCCTCGCTAGAGTTCTGCTGATGGCTTGGGACACATTCATGATTGCAGTGTTTCGATCATCTCTCAATAGTACTTTTTTCTTCACATTTTCTTCAACTGGCACATGGCAATTTGATTTTAAAATATTACTTGTGCCATATTGGCTTGAGTGATGAGTGCCTTTATAATTGTGTTATGAGATGAACTTTTAAAGACTAGTAAAATAGCATCAAAAGTATTAGACGCCAGGCAGCTTTGCTTAGGAATTTAATATTGAGATGCAGGGTGTTTAATCTGGACTTGTGTGTCGCTTGTTTCTAAGTTGAGCCCCAAAAAGGCATTCTTAGCCTTTGCAGTCACTTATTCTACTTTTTCATGCTTGTGAGAAATTGCATAATTAAATGGGTTGGTGACTACCCACCTCAAGGAATAATCACAACACTTGTTCGGGAACCACTAAAGCTACTAAATAAACTTGACCTCAACTCCCTGGTAGCAGTAGCATAGAGCAGGCTAATTTAGAGCAATGTTAAAGTATTTTTACAGCACCAAAATAGTAGTATTCAAAATCCCAAATAAAGAAATTTAGTAGCATTTCATTTACAAAATGACCACATTTCAATTAGGGTAAACAGAGATGTTCCCAAATCAAACTTTAAAAAGGTGCCACATGTATGCCTGGCTTGAGCTTGTGGGTGAGAGACTCCAGGGCATGCCATAACCAATGGGGTTAAAGTTCCCGGGCCAACCCTACCCACTTTGGGCAGTTTCAAAATGGCAAAAGTCTTCGGCCACACTTCACTTGGGCTGGGGGGTGTGTGGGGAGTTTACTAGCACCCTCCCCCATCTAACTCTTAAGGCAACAGCAGTACCCACAATAAACCCAGAGATGGTAGTTTGCTACAACAAAAGCAGGGTTTTCCAGCAACCAGGCAGTCTATATCCAATAATTAAACAGACTGTTTTTTTAGGTCTTTTAATGATTAATACTGTGTAATCAAAGATTCTTGAATAAATCAAGAGGATTTTATTGGTATTGATTCAAAAAGTTCTTCATAGGCCAACACATGTTTTAAAACATGTTGCTTCATCGGGGCCAAAAGATTCATATTTTATAAATCAAATATGGAATCTTTAACAGTTAACAGGGTAAAAAGAAAATACAATATTATTAGTTTTAATTCTGAATAACTTCAACAGATACATTTCTTATTCTAGTTGTAGCCCTGATGAAGAAATATGTTGTCGTGAAACAAGTGTTGGCCTATGAAGAACTTTTTGAATCAATAAAAACCTCTTAGTCATCGATCTTTGATTACTAAGTATTACTTGTTCAGCCTTAAGACCTAAAAAAACGGTCTGTGTTTACTAAAATTGCATACAGGACTGGAGAGTGTTGTTCTTGAATTTTTTTTGAAGTAGGTGTCTAACCCTTTGGAGAGCCTCTGTCACCCCTCCCTTTCTTTTGTAGCTTTCATAATAATTGTCTACACATCCTGGTCCCGTCCTTTAATGTGCACCCCCAATGTTGTATGTAAACTCAGCAGATCTGTGAAGCGGGGTTTGACGCTCCAACAGGATTTGTCAAAAGGATGCTCATAGCCCCCACCCTTCTGCTTAGCTCTAGAGTCAGTCCTGCCTATTCAGATCGACCTGTCTATCACACAGCCCTAATGTGTGGCTTGTGGGAGGAAATTCACACCTGTTTAATAATTATCGGCTGGGAGAATTTGGAGAGAAAATAGCAGATTTAGCTTCCTGGAATTTCAGGTGGGATAAAGGTAACATTCAGTACGTTCTTGTTCCCTAATAATTTTAGAAATCAGACTTCACTTTTGAATTGAATTTTTAATAACCTCTTTAAATATTATTCTATATGGTCCCACTCCCAAGACACAATATTATGATTTTAAGTTGTACTCTGTATTTTTTAATACTTGATCCAGCTAGGCCTGCCAAAGTGAAAGGCTAGTCACTGTAAAGTCATGTTCACATTGAATTTCTACATGTTCTACGTTTATATACCATGCACCCTCCATTGTGGACTACAAGGCCTGCAATGTGTTGACTTATGTATATTTGAAAGGGAGGTTTTGGCCTGTCAAGAGTTTTTGATCGAAATGCAATTTTTACACTGCTAGTCAGGCACCACCAATAGGTCTGAAGCTGTGTAGTGGATGGCACAATATGTGCTGCAGTCGACTACTGCGTATTCATTCGCCACAAGCGGTGCAGCGATTCAAACGAACCAAGCGAGACTTCCTGGTCCTCCGGAGACGGAGCACAATTCTAACAGGAGGGGGAGCGCACGTCTTTTACAAGATGCCGTACAACCAACAATGGAATAATACTACACAACTCCTATAACTCCTGCCGATCAGCCTTAGTCCCATAATTCCTTCACCAATTTCTGCCACTAGCCCGTATAGCTATATTTGGCTTCATGTAGAGTGAGGTATTGGTCCTGATGAGAACGCCCTGAAAAAGTGGGGTTTGAAACGCGAAGACCTTAGGACAAACCAAACTAATTTTGTGCACATTAAGGGTCATTTTTCTTTAACAAAAGGATTATCGCCAGGTTTTGATAAAGTTCATTTGAATGTTATAAATGTAAAAAAATTTACATATTTGTATCTTTTGAGAAAAAGTATTCCTCAGTTTAAAATTCAGTGTTTGGTTTGGTGTATATGCTGTATTATAGGGTATGAGTATGAATGAAGTATGTTTGATGAAGAATGCTTGATGTGATTGTGTTCGTATTGTGTACAGTTAATTCGGGGGCTTTGTTGTGATATGTATTGTGTATATATATATTTTTAAAAACTGATTACGTTTTCTTTCCAAAAAATTGAAATGACAGCATAAAAAGCGATTTATGAGCTTCATGGTATATTGATGGTCAATTCTTATACCAGTGTGGACTTAGTGTAGTAAATAGTAGCAGTATTGGTAATTTTTTCTGGTTGTTGCTGCAGTCTACTAGAGACATTTAAATTACTGGACCTGGGTATACTATGTACCATATAGGTAAGTTGTGTATGCCATTTAGGCGTATGCCAACTTCAACATGTGAAATGGAGGAGTGGGGCATCTTCGGTTACAGAACCTGCAGAACATGGGGTTCTGTAACCATGTGATGATGAGCCGTTCTTGCGTAGCCTGCACATCATCACTAGAATGTAGGATGTGGAATTGTGAGAGGGCATTTGCTGGAAGCCTGCAACTCTCCCTGGCTGTAAATTAAGTCTCTATTCCTTTATACTTAAATAAAGGAGCTTAAATATACTTAAATAAAGGAGCTTAATCTCTATACTTAAAGGTGGCGTAGCTGAATAAAGGAGCTTAATCTCTATACTTGAAAGTGACGTGACTGGTTTACCTGTCATAACATTGCGACGAACGACCTACGTACGCTCGACAGTAGCAGAGATCTCTTCCACATGGACAATGGAAGATTGATTTAAAAAAAAGAGATGGGTAGATGTTGTAAATGCTTTAACTTTTTATTTCCTCTTTTGTTGTAGCCCTTCCTTTGTGTCCTTTTCCATTACTATTCTAGAACTTAGGTTAGTTCTTAGCATGTTCCTTTGAATAGCGGTATTGCAGATCTGGCAGTTACCAGTCCGGTCAGCTGGGAAGTTGTATGCTGTATTGTGATTGCTCCAAGAATAAATCCACACTTACTGTTTGAAGACGACGGTGTCCTGCTTCTTTTGTGTACCATAATTTTGTCGACGATCGTGCTGTAGCTGACCTGACTGTGACGCCTACGTCTTCATTCCGGTGGTTTCTGAGCATATATCGCCCAGCGAGTTGCCACAATTTCTAAGAGTCCTGTTGTTTTTCGGGAGAGACGAGTACTTACATCCTCTTCAATGGTAGGACGATGTCGGCGCATGTGCGAGGGTCTGTGCGCGACAGGCGTTGCTTAGCTACGCTCTGTCCCTGCGCGCTCACCTTGAGTACAATTTACGTGACAGCGTAACGCTGCAACGTCACAACTTCACATCTTGAAGCCATCTTGTGCCAACGTCGGCTCTGACGCTGACTTTTGCATCACGCTTCTGGAGTTATCACAGCGCGCGATAAAAGGTACTGATTATTAACTGTGTAAGCTGCGTTCTTCAACATTTCAACGTAACGAGCAAAAAGGTGATGTGCTCAACCTTGGTAAAATTTTAAAGATATAATCTCATATTGCGCGAGATGGATATTCCACTGTAAGTTGTTTTGATTTTCATACTTGACTGTTATTCATCAACGTGTGCAACGGCGATGCCCTCATCTTTGGTAAAATCGTGACCACTTTCAGTACATCTTCAAAACAGTGACTTGGTTTCACATTATATCGGTGACTTTATTATTAGTGTGTTGTTGTGCATTGTTACTTTGATTTTGTGGCCTGGTTAAGGGAGTTATCTGTCCAGCGCAATTTTGGTTCAATGGCAGACGAAATGAACGCGACCAGTTGATTGTGCAATGCAACAACAAAAAGATACAAGAAAGACTATGAGCAGCCAAGAACCAGACTGTGAGAAGGTGGCTATATATATACTGGACAATAAGGCAGTACAGTATGTATAGAGTCCACAAACCCCAAAGGTTTAACAGAGGTTTAAGTCAGAACTGACCTTACTCTCCAAAGTGGTAGCTTGGTCGAGCAGTAAGGCAGTACCAGAGGACAGTGTAAAGCATTTGTTGTACACACTCAGTCAGCATAAGGTTTCACACACTCAAGAACTGAACTCCAGGCCAATTGTTATTATATCCTTAGATATAGTTTTATTTTTAGAACCAACAGTTCTAAAAATATACTTTTCGAGATACGAGTACTCCCAGGTAAATACTTCGCAGAGCAGCAATGC
This sequence comes from Lissotriton vulgaris, assembly GCF_964263255.1. Classification (NCBI taxonomy): domain Eukaryota; kingdom Metazoa; phylum Chordata; class Amphibia; order Caudata; family Salamandridae; genus Lissotriton; species Lissotriton vulgaris. Next base: position 1,034,269,713 of record NC_141689.1, read on the forward strand.
GTTTGTACACACAATAAACACAGGTTAGCTAATAGAAATACAGTTCTGAAACACACTCTAGCATTGAGCTCAATGGGTTTTCATAGGAAAGTACAGTTGAATACTTTGGTAGTTCCAGGACTAGATCTTGGATTCAGTCCTGGGGTCTAAGCTGAAACCAGACTAGCAAAAACGTTTTAGTTACAATGATGATTTTTCCTGAATATAAAGCTGTTTTAAAAGTTCACACTTAAAAACTTTTCGAGGAGATTCTCACAATGTTATTCAATGGGAGGAAATTCAGGTTACAGGTAAAGTACGATTGCGTTACTTTTGTAACCCAGCACTTGTCTCCTAGTGCCAGCACTGGGGGCTTAACTCAAAATGGGTAGGTAATTGCGTTTCAGTATCTCGTACGATTTGTAAAGAATATTTGCAGTTTTCAAAAGTAGACACTTGGAAGAAATTTCATAGAAAAGCAGACAATGGGTTCCTATGGAGAAAATACAGGTTACTAGTAACCCCGCTAGGGATTACTTTCGCGGTTCAGTACTGGGCCGAAAGGTACAATACTTGCTTCTCTCCTGATCACAGGTGAGTATTTTCTAATTCGGACTTTGGCTGATTTTATAGGAATATTTTCAGTTTTCAAAACTTCACACTTACAAAATTTCCAAGTCAAAAATGGGTCAATGTTATCCAATGGCAGGTAAGTGAATTACCGGTGAAGTTAGGGTTCTGGGCATAGACTCAGGGCCCCCCCAGGGTCAGGTGAGTACAGTTAGTTCAGTCCCAGCGGCGGCCGGGTGCAGAGGTAGGTAGGCCCAATGTTATCCAATGAGGGAAAGGGGGGCCTTCGGTTGGTGGCTGCTGGCTAGCAGGCCACACGGCTCTGGGAGCGGGGCTCCTGGTCACTTGCTCTGGGCAAGGGGGGAAGTAGGATAGGGCAAAGAGGTCACAGCCAGCGGCACTCTAGCGGCTGGGTTCAGGGTGCTTTTGAGCCGTCGGGCGCTCAATGTTATCCAATAAGGATCTTAAAAAAGGAATACAGGCTGCAGGCTCGGGGACGGTGACCCTCCAGGGGCGACCAGCACTTCGAGAGGTAAGTTGGAATGTTGGAGCACAGGTAGGTACCCTAAAGGGAGGCACAGGGGGCTGTAGGGCGCCGGGTGCAGGGGTGTCTTTGGGGGTCGGAAAAGCTTACCCTCGGCTGGTCGTGGTTGGGGTGGCCCCTGGTTCTGAGTCTGCAGGCGTCTGCTGGTTAATTGAGGAGGGTCTTTGGGCACTGGACTTCGGGTCCCAGTCGCCGGGTGGACGTCCTCGTGGTCTTGGTTTGGGTTGGCCCGGCCCGGGCTCGGCTGGTGCAGAGAGGGCTGGTCCGGAGCTTCCTTGCGGGCACCAGGTGGGTTGATGCAGCAGAGCCTCTACTGATGGGAGTCCCAATCGTCGAGAGGGTCAAGGCAGGCAGGTCCTCTGGGTGTCCCAAGGTCGCCGGGTTTAGGCAGGAGCAGGTTCCAGGATCAACAGGCCGGTAGGGCTGGGGCCAAGTCAGTTGTTGTTGTCCTGTTGTTAGCAGCTGCACGGCGGGTCTTCTTTTTGATCTTCTTTGTTGTTTTTGATATTGGATCTAAGGAAGGAAGGTTCAGGGAGCCCCTAAATACTGAATTTAGGGGCGTTACGGTAGGGCAAGGGCAGGAACCAATGGGTCCCTGTCCTGGGTGAGTACACCCCCTAGCCTGCTTCTCTTCTGTGGGAGGGGGGAAGGAGCCTAGCTGGGATTGGGCAGGACTCCCCATCTACAAGATGTCCGGGGTCGTGCTTCACCTCGCCTCCTCCACCTGAGGGGTGGAGTTGGCACAGGTTGGCGCACCCCCCCTTCCTGACGTAGTTTTTCCCGCCAGTCTTCCCGCCAGGGTGGGGGTAGGCCTGGTGGGGGGCTGGTTGCTGGGTACAGCAAATGGTCTGAAGAAGCTCTCAGAGGCGGTATGCCTTTGAAGCTTCTCCCTGTCCATCCTGGGGGAGGAGACATATCACCTCGCCCAGGATGTGCATTGTTGCATGCCCAGGAGAGCGGGGGGCTCTCCACCCACATGTCTGCTGTGTGGTAGCCTCTGCAGCCACTCAGCCCAGACGTGGATTGTACGTTCGGGTTTTGGAGGGCATCTCTCGTGCATTTTACATTAAATCCCACACTGGCATCAGTGCAAGTTTAATGTGCTGAGAAGTTTGGTGTCAAAGTTGTCAGTCTTCAGTGTAGCCATCATGGTGCTGTGGAGTTCGTAATGATGACCTCCCAGCACCATATACTCTTACATGGCATCACTGCACCTACAGTGCCCAGGAATGGCCCTGGTTACTGTAGGGGCACCGGGCTCATGCCCCTGTGCCCTCACCTCTGGCATCGGGCACCCAGCTAGAGGGGTGAATGAAGTATGCCAGGGCAGTGGGTTCTGTGGGCATGGCACACAGGGATGTGTGCCATGTCGACTCTTGCTTTAGTTCTGTACTTAGGCACTCAGCCTGCAAAGGCAGTGTGTGGGTGCCTGGGGACAGGGACCCTGAGGGTGGCACAATAAGTGCTGCAGCCCTCAGATGTCTTCTCTGGTCACCATGCCCTGGGTACCTAGGGTACCATTTACTAGGGGCTGACAGGTGGCCAGAGATGCTTTGTTTTAGCATAGCATTTCTTTGTAGGGAAGGAACACAGGCCCTGGGTACCTGGTTGGCAGGGACCCAGGGCACACTCAGGCTAAGTACATCAGCAGTTCAGAAAAAAGTGGGGGCATACCAAGGCAAGAAAGATGGCACTTTCTCACACCGACCTTGAAAGTCGCGGTGGATCTGGCTAAAGTGGTCGAACAGTCCGAAATTTGTATGAAGGAATTGCAAAAGTCAGGTACCCAGGCGCAGATATCTGGAAGTATCTGAGAAATTTGTAGGAAGGTGAATATGTTGATGAGGAGTCCCTTGCTGCGCTTAAATCCAAAGGAAGGTTTATTAATAAACAACAGCATTTTGTAAAGACTCCAACAAAATTATGCTCAAGATGTGGGAGCCATACACATGCTTCAGATGCAAAATTTAGTTTTGCTAATAACAAAGAATGTTTAAAATGTGGGATAATATGCCATTTTTCTAAAATGTGTAGATGCAAAGGAAGACAAAGGGTAGCAGTTGTTGATGAAAATTCTATTGAAATTAAGAGAGAGGATACAACTTTAGTGGTTGATGAATCCATTAATGATATTCATGTAATTAATGAGAAGAGAGAAAAACGCACAAATTCAGATTTTGACATCAACGGTCAAGTGGTAACGTTAATGGTAGACACTGGCTCAATATATACTATAATTCCTGAACCTTTGTTTAAAAAAAGAATGGGGTAACAAACCACTTACAACATGTGATATTTCTCCTACTGGATTTCAAGGTGAGCGTATAGACATGTTAGGATATTTCGATGCTAATATTTCCTTTTCAGGCAAATCTACCGAAGGTAAAGTTTATGTTGCCATTGATGGTCCCCCAATCCTTGGGTGAATTTATCAATATGATTTACATATAATTGTTAATCCTAGAGCACCTTGCCAAGTAAGGGTTGTGGATGAGTTTTTACTTGATGATATTTTACGAGGGTCAAGCAGTGTTTTTAGAAATTAATTAGGTGAGTTGAAGGGTTATGTACACAAAATTTTGTTTAAGAATAATTCCGTTCCTATTCAACACAAACTGAGCAGAGTTCCTTTAGCGGTTAGGGATGAAGTTAAGTCCTTCATTAATGAAATGCAACAAGGTGACATTATTGAACCAGTGGAAGCATCAACTTGGATATCTCCGGTTGTGATTTCTCGCAAATCTGATTGGAAAATTAGGTTCTGTGTGGACCTTAGGTCTCTCAATAAAAGTGGAATAGCTGATACCTTTCCCCTTCCCAATATCAGGGAGTTTGTTTCCACGTTTAAAAGGGGCAACTTTTTTCACCAAGTGAGACCTTAAAAGTGTGTATCACCAGATTCGTCTACACGATGAGTCAAAGAGCCTTACTACATTTATTACTATAGAAGGTACTTTTCAATTCACTAGACTCCCTTTTGGGTTGACCTCCGCTGCCAGTGTTTTTCAGCGGATGGTGATGGAACGTTTTAAAGGTTCTGAGAAGGCAGTCTTTTTTCAGGATGATATCTTGATTTTTGGTGAAACCATTGATGTTCACAATTGTACTCTTAAAGAGGTTTTACACAGAACTGAAGACGCTGGTCTAACTCTACGTAAAGAAAAGTGCTCATTTTTAGTACAACAAATTGAGTATCTAGGCTACGAAATTTCAGCTCAGGGTGTCAAACGAAAAAAAAAAATGTGTTAGAAGCCATACGCTTAGCACCGTGCCCTACTGAAAGATCAATTACGATCTTTTATGGGGCTTATTGAATTTCAAAGTTTGTAAAAAAAATTCTAATAAAACGTTGACCATGAGGCTTCTTCTTAAAAAAAAGGTGTGACATTTTTGTGGAGTGATTGTCATACAGTATTTTAATGACATCAAAAAGGAATTGTGCGAAGCTAAAGTATTGGCAGCTTTTGATATTAGACGTCCCTCTATACTTATGGTGGATGCTAGTACCACAAGCCTAGGGGCTGTTCTTCTCCAGAAGTATGATGATGGTGACAGAACTATTGCGTTTGCTTCACTCACCCTTTTTGTTTCGAAACAAAATTATTCTGTAATCGAAAAGGAAGCTTTGGGTGCTGCATGGGGTTTGCAATATTTTAGGACTTATCTGTGGGGTACCAGTTTTAAGCTTATGACAGATCATAAACCTTTGATTTGTGTTTTAGCGCCTGGTGGTCCTGGGAAAGGTTCTCCTAGGCTAGCAAGGCTTGCATCCAGACTTCAAGAGTTCCAGTATGACGTTTCTTATATTCAGAGTTGGCGAAATATACCAGCTGACTCCAGATTGTCTATCAAGAGTGAAAGTTCTAAGGACGAGTCATGTGAGGTTCAGGATGATGGAGCTATTGCCTTTGTTCAAGATGTTGTGGCATTATGTGAAGGCACTTTTGATAGGGAAGAGTGGTGTTCTGCCATGTCTAAAGACAGTGTTCTACTGAGTGTCATGGATATGATCAAGTTAGGTGCCAGACGTGAATGTTGTGCCCAACCTTCTGTCCGCCCTTATATTAAGGTTTTGGATGAAGTATTGGTGTTGAGTGATCATATTCTCATGAGAGGTGATAGGTTTATTCCTCCATTTTCTTTGAGACCAAAGATTGTGAATTTAGCCCATGAAGGCCATTTAGGCCAGACTTTTACGCAGCGTAGAATTAAGGCGGATTTTTGTCGGCCGGCTTTGGATGCACAAGTTTCATCTTGGGTTGAGAATTGCCCGGTTTGCAAGGACAGTGACTTAAACTAGCTTCTACACAAACCTCGAACAGTATTTCCACTCCTAAACAACCTTGGCATAGTAAATGCCTTGATTTCATTGGTCCTATGGGTGAATTACCATTAGATCAACGTTTTGCTATTGTGGTAGTAGATTTGTTTTCTAAATGGCTTACTGTTAAATTTGTTAAGGATATCCCCTCCGAATGTACCATAAAATTTCAAAAAAATGTATTCCACGAGGAAGGGTGTCCTTCTACCTTCTATATCACTCAGCTCACATTACACATTATGCGTGCCTTTTTATCTGGTTGTGGTGTGACACACCACCGTACTTCTCTTTATAATCCTCAAGGGAATGGTGTATGCGAGAGCTAATAGAGTGGTTAAAGGCATTATACAAATGTGTTGTTGTTCTGGTGGGTTTGCAAATGAGATGGTACAAGACTTGGTGTGGGCTTACCACACCATTTCTCATGAACTTAATGGTAAGTCTCCATTTGAATGAATGCGTGGAAGACGTCCTGGTACCAAATTGACGCCATCATGGATCAAAAACAAAATTGACAATATCACAAATTTTGATTGTTGTTCCTCCAGCCAAGTCTATTTTTCCTAGTGACTTGGTAAAAGTTAAACCTGGCAGATTCACTAAGGGTCTTAATAAGTTATGGGGTCCTTATAGAGTTAAAGCATCCTTTCCTAGTTATGTTGTACTTGATAATGGTGAGAAGTAGAATTTTTGGAAAGTGGCTTTGTATCAAAAATCTCCCCCTTCAAATTCAGATACTTTTACTCATGTAAGTCAATCTATGTCTAACTCTGGATATATATGCTGTCCATTTCCGTTGAGGTCACTCCATCTTCTTCCTTTGTTTCTCGTAGCGAAGAAGTGGTGGTGATGCCTTTCAAAGTGAGGTTTCTCAAGGAGGTTCCACATCTGTGGAAACCAGAAGTGTAAGACTGCGTAGCAGGGGTGTGAAATTTATTAAAATATCTACTTGTCCATGGGGCAGGTTGCTTCATAAATCTACTTGTCCTGTAACAAAATCCACATGTCCCTTTGGTGCCATGTAGTGCATTATGGCAGCAATCTCATTATATAAGAGCTCTTATATAGCCTCTCGGATTATGCCAGGGCATATCCCATAGTAGTGTTTGAATACTAGTAATCATTTTATGTTGCCACGTTTCCGCAGCTCCACATACTGGGCCTGAAGATGGTTGTAAGCAGTAGTTCCAAGCTTGGAATGCCCTTTTGCGTCTGTGTAAACCTACTAACTTGCATGTTTTAGGGTTTTCAACAAATCTTCTCTAATCTTTCACATACTGAGAAATGGTGGAAATTTACTCCGGAGAGTGGCATACGTAAACCTTCTTTCAGTGTTGGGGAAACAAGCAGTTGGAGGGAAAATGAACTTTCAAACATCCAGGTTTCACATGAGCAAATCTACACATGCATATTTGCTCATGCTAAAATGCAGTTCACAAATATTTTGTAGAAGTACAATTTCTTGCCCTACTAATGTAAATTCTTGTAAATTTACGAAAGCCATTTACCAAAGGTGCACTTTTGAGACTTTCTTTAATAATTGGGCCCCTAATTTGGTCTGGCGTTAACCATGACCTTTTGTGTTTTTAAAATTCCCTCTCTGAATCAGCTGGCTTCACTGTGAGTGACAGCATTCTGCTCTTTCACTAGGAGCATATAGGTACACAAAGTAGTTTTGTTCAGTGCCAGTAACTAATGTGGCAGTTTGCCAATTTTAGCGTTTGCCAATGTTTGTTATAATGGTGAGGTCCCGGCAGCTCTCACATCAATAAGGTTTTACAAAAGCCATGCCAAAACAAGTCGCGCATTGCCAAAACAAGTCACGCCTTGTCAAAACTAAAAAGCTGACCACCATTTTCAGACCTACTGGCTTTGCCAAGGCTTGTTTATTTTTGTTTTCCATAATCTTATTGAAACTGGTTACACTAATTTTCCAATATGAATATTTATGGGAAATACTAGCATGCATCAACACATTTTACTGAATGATGCTGCAAAGAAATGGTACCTGAAAGTTTACAGCAGTTTAGCAAAATGTTATTTCCCTACATTCATTTTTAGGAACATTTTATATTGAAAGCAAAGAAACATTAATCTTGCTTTTCAAGCATCTGCAACTATTTGCATCTAATCAGAGAGCATTCTGTGAGCATCATGCATAACCTGATGTTGCTAAACATTGGAACCGTGTATACTCCACGCACTCGATAGCCAGGAACTTTTCGCAGTGGTCAAACAATTTGCCATACCCAGCACAGACAGCAGACATTCCCACAACCGCAACAACCTTGGCACCTACTTCCACTGCAAGATCAAGGAGATATACAACAGCTTTGACAGTCTCTGTACCCAAGACCCTCCCACCCACAACCACCACACCCCACGATGCCAGACCCCAACAGATCCTACTCGGCTAGACCACCCTCAAGATCATGAAGAGCATCCACTCCGGAGCATCTTCGAACCTCTGCCTGCATCACATCTTCAATAGAGCAGGCACCACCATCGCCTCCAGACTCTACCACACCATCAACTCCGTCACCTTCTGCCAGACTGGAAGCACACAGAGCTCAACCCCTTGCCGACCGGACCTCAAGAACTTCAGACCGATCTCTCTTATCCCCTTCCTAGCCAAGGTCATTGAGAAGACCATGAACGCCCAATTTTCCAAGTTAATCAAAGCAAACCACATCCTGGACTGCTCCCAATCAGGCTATCTAAGCAACCACAGCATCAAGTACGCCCTCCTCACCACCACAGTCCACATCCGTGCCCTCCTTGACTGAGGCGAAACTGCAGCCCTCATCCTCCTGGACCTCTCAGCCACCTTCGACAGTCTCTCACCGCACCCTATGCAGAAGACTCCATGACGCCAATGTCCATAACAAAGCGCTGGAATGGATCCGCTCCTTCACCAGCCAAACCTAGTCAGACTACCTCCGTTCCTCTCCAAAGCCACAGAGATCAGCTGCGGAGTACCTCAGGGCTCCTTCCTTAGCCCCACGCTTTTCAACATCTACAGGGCCCCCTCTCACAGTCATTGTCAGAAACCACAGACTCAACATAGTCGCCTACGCTGACGACATCCAGTTGATTCTCCCTCCCCAACTAACCCAGAGGCACCAAGAATAAGTTTCACAGTGGGTTGAAGACTGGCGCCGCCTGGATGAAGGACGGCTGCCTCAAGCTCATCTAATAGAATACTTAAGTCCTCATCATGGGCTCCACCCCCTCTGCCTGGAATGACTCCTGGTGGCCGCAGAACTTGGCACCCCCACGACCACACGCGGAAGCTCCGGATCATCCTGGACCTCGCTCACCATGAACTGGAAGATCAGCGCAGTCCATTATCCTGCTTCCACACACTACGCCTTCGCTGAAAGATCTTCAAATGGATCCCCACTTATTCCAGAAAGATAGTCACCCACGCACTCGTCGGCAGCAGATTTGGTTACGACGTCGCACTCTACGCTGGCATTACCCAGAAACTGCAGAAAATCTAAACGCCTCTGCAGACTCGTCCTCAACATCCCCTGCCGCATCCACCTCGGCAACCTCCACTGGCTCCCAGTCAACAAAAGAATCCCCTTGCCCCTCACGCCTACAAAGCCCTACACAATGCGGGACCTGCGTACCTCAACCACAGGCTCATTTTCCACATACCTCCGCTCCGCCCAACAGGCCCTGGCTACAGTCCCACGTATAAGCAAGACCACAACTGAAGGAAGATCCTTCTCCTACCTCGCAGCGAAGACCTGGAACATCCTGTCACTCCACCTTAGGGAATCTCAGATACTGCCTCAATTTAGGAAAGACATCCAGACCTGACTCTTCGACTGAACCAAAGCGCCTTAGACAGGCCAGCAGCTCCACCCAGCGCCTTGAGACCCTTACGGGTGAGTAGTCTCGCTTTACAAGCCATTGACTATCTGCAACAATCAAATAATGCAACACCCCTCATTGCCGGTTCATTATCCTTGCATCACAGTGCCACTCTGCCTTTGAGCTTAGACGTGCTTGTGCTCTGCGCGTCCACATTAGGCAGCCATATTAGTTTGGGCCTCGAGTCCATTGGAGTCGGACGTGTTGCATTTGTCTAAAACAACTGTTCCTGGTTCTCGGGTATCTCACCTCAGTGACCCATGCACCTTCTCAACATTACAGCTGGGGGCAGGTGGAATTTTGAGAGGGCAGATGGTGGAAGCCTGCAACTCTCCCTGGCTGTGGATGGGGATCTCTGTTCCTTTATACCTATAAAAAAGGAGTTTAATCTCTATACTTGAAGGTGACATGGCTGATTTACCTGTCATAACAAGGAGCACAGACACTTTACCACTGGTTATCCGGGGTAAAATGTACACCGCTGTAAAGTCAGCAAAGATATAGGGTCCAGCAAACCACAAATAATATGGGAAGACCACACAAAAAGGCACATTTCCTACAATGCCTCTCCGATTGGATCAGAAAGGTTTGGCTGTCTGGGTCACTGTTGGCCTGACAATTGTTGGTGGATATGATCTTGGTTTATGTTTTCACCCTTAGCAACTTTGCAGGGGGCTTTGGTAGCTCTTTTGATTTTTGTTGTCGCTACGTTTACGAAATACTCATTCTATGGACTGGATACATTGAGTTGGTAGGAATTGCTAGCTGGGATAGTGAAAGCTCCACGGTTTGACCGGGGCTATTTTCATGTGAGATCTCTGCTTCCCCAGTTTTAGTGTTGGGTCCCAAAATTCCTGTAGGTATCCTTCCAATTCTTCCATACTTATGATGTTGGAACTCAACTTGGGAAGTGGGAGTTCACACTGTGCACTCCTGTTTGGAGCCAAAGGTTATGATGATATTGCAGACTTGTGTTTGGGCTGGGACTTTTTTAGGGGTTTTGCCAAGTTTCTGGCATTATCCATGTCTATCCTTTTTCTCAATCTTGCGCGTCTCTCAGGGACTGATTGGGTGAACAAGATGGGCAGTGAGGATTTCTCTATTCTCTTTTTTTTAAATATATTTTTGAGAATTGATTGACGCCATATAAAACATTACATTCATACTATTAGTAATACAAAAAACTGAAAGACCAATATCATCCGACATTAGAAAGAGATAAGATTCATAAAATCCATTAACATCGATTGAACCATTAAAACAGAGAGTCCATTTGTACTATTATACATACAGATATTACACACAAACAGCAAACCGAAAACAGGATGTGCGGAAGTCATTATATACATATTTATACAGTTTTGCCCCTTATAATTTACTACTGCTGCAACCTATTGGTCCTCCATGAGTCTACGGGTGCCGACATCTTTAGACCCAGCTCCTGTGTCCTTCTGCCCTTCAACTCCTATAGGGCAGCCTCTATATTGTGCATACCTAGAAGTCTCGTCCGCCACATCTGGAATGATGGTGCTGCCGTATCCTTCCAAGCGGCTGAGATAAGGATGCGAAGTACTGCAACTGAAATAAAAACCAGCGCCTCTGTCTCGGCCTTTAAAGCCTATTTACTTTCACAGCCTAAGATCATCAAAGTTGGGGATAGGCTTATCTTAATGCCTAGCAGCCCCTCCCAGAATGCCTCAATCTCTTTTTTTAATCATTCCAAGCTTATCACATTGATAAAACATATGTATAAGGTCTCCTGGGCCCTCTAGGCACCGGGGGCATCTGTTGTCCTCCCTCTTCCCCCCAATCAAATAGCTTAGAGGGTGTATAATCTAGATTAAAAAGCGTTTTGAAATGTTGCGCTTTAAGATTAGAGGAGCGTAAGAGTCTTTTATCCAGACGAAAGTGCTCTATCCAAATCAACATCAGGGTTTTCTAATTTTGTGGCCCATGAAACCTCAGTTTTTTCCATATCATCCTGTATTTCCTCCATAGATACCTTTTATTCTCCGCCGTCCACCCTAAAAAAATCCAATATACTACACCTTTTACCTAGAGTGATACTTGGCCTCTTAGATTTAATTGTGTAAGTAACTTGCGCATATTTGAAATCCTGATTCCCCAGCAGGGGATATCTCGGCTGAAGGTCGGCCAGGGATCTAATATCTACACTGACCATAATATCCCCCACTGTCAAAATGCCCTGTCGCTCCCAGTGTTTCCACATACCGTTTCTAGATAAATTGGGGAACAACCCTGAGTACCACAAGGGGGTATGGAGGTTAAATCTTGGAATTCTCAAACATTTCTGAACTAGCATCCAGACCCCCCAAATAGCATCAATTGTCTTGTATCTCATTTTCTTGTAGTAACGTCTCTGTTTTTCTCAATACAACACCAATTGCCTCCCTACCTAATAATAATTCATATATTGTAGGGGAATTAACATTTCTATAAGAGCTATTTTGTTCATTCACCGCAGGGTCAAACAAGATTGCCATTTGAGTGAGTAGACCAGACCAGTGATAATACTTTATATTTGGTATCCCTAGACCGCCCCATTCCTGTGGCAAGGACATACATTTTAAAGATCTTCTAACCTTTCTGTACTGCCAAAGGAAGTTCATAAAAACAGCTTCTATTGACTTAAGTTTTTCATCAATTAAAAAGGGGATAGTTCGGAACAAATATAATATCTTTGGAAACATAGTCATTTTGAGGACGTTCGCTCGCCCTACTATTGTCAGCTGTATTGTATCCATTCTTTTCAGATCTGTTTCCATTGATTTCACTATTGGTGTAAAGTTGTCACTGATATGATCAGGTAATGCATTAATCGTAACCCCTAAATATACTGCAGAATAAACTAATCTCTGATCTGTTTTTACTATGTTCTGTGAGCAGAGTACCTGGGTCTTTCCTTCATTTAGACGGTAACCCAAATACCTTAGTAATATCAACCACTGCCCGAAGGGCAGCATCCGGTTCTATAGTAATGACCGCCAGGTCATCTGTATAAGCCAAGATTTGGTATCGAAGCCCTTTGTATTTACCAGTTTTATTATTGTACTATCCATTATTCGCTGTATCAAGGGGTCTAAATAGAGCGCTAACAAAATAGGTGAGCAGGGGCATCCCTGACGTGTCCCTCTTGTTATATAGATCTTATCTGAGCTCTCACCCATCATTTGAATCCTAGCGACTGAATCTGAACACATAGCTTGGACGGCCTTATTAATTCTTGGCCCAAACCCTCTTCCCTCCATCAATCCCACCTGACACGGTCAAAAGCTTTCTCCGCGCCAAGGAGGACCATTGCTACCCCTGTATGGTTCCTAATAATTCTTCCATCGTGATGTCCTTGTCCAGATTTTCCCTATCCCCCTGATATAGTCTGATTCCTGGCTCCCCCAATTCTCCTGTTGGTATCTCTTCAGGTAATTCCTCCTGATATAGTGTTTGGTAATACCTTTTAAATGCCAGCATTTGTAGAGCGCACAGCTACCTGAAACAGAGGTGTCCCGGCGCTGTCCGTATACCGCTTAGGAACCCTTCCTGGCCTTTCCCTGTCAAATGTCCACTCCTGGCCCCCCCCCCCCCCCCCCCCCCCAAGGTGAAGCCAGGCATCCCAGCGCTGTTGGGGCGGTTGTGGATATTAAGCAAGCTATTGCCCAGAGTTGCAGAGTGGGACCCATGATTAGAATAGGCACCAAGGCGAGAATGATCAGGTCTGAGGAAATTGAGCCCAAGACCCACCGAGGCGGGTATTGAACCCTGGTCCCGCTCCAGACCACTGCATCAGGGTCTGCCGCTCTAATCATTGAGCCACACTTCTCCATTCACAATTTCCAGAGGCTCAACGAAATCCTGTCCATGCTCTACAATTCGGGTTACTACATTTTTGGAAGCGACCTGTCTGATATGAAGTGCAAGCGCCCTTCCCGCCTCCTCACCTGTCTCATAGAGCCTACCTCACTGTGCTTGATATTCATACGCTGCTTTCTTTGCCATTTGTTTGTGGATTTCCGCTTTAATGGAGCTGACTCTTGCTTGGCTATCTGTCCCCTCTCTACCCTGTGAAATATCTTTCCCATGTTGTTCTTCCTCCTCCATTAATTTGTTTACTAACCGTTCCCTCTCTAGTCGAATCTTTTTCCAGGAGTGGGCTTTAATGCTGCTCTATAGCTGTCCTGGACTATGTTTCGTGAAGCACTGTGTCTGTTTGCGTCAAAATACCTATGTGACCAGGTCTTAATATGCTCTAAATAGGTGTTGTCTGCCAATAACTTCCTATCGAATGTCCATGCCCTTTGTTTCTTACTGGGCCTAGGGGAATCCAGAATTAAAATCAATGGATTATAATCCGAAATTATTTTTGGTAATTTCTGAATCTTTACCCTACTAAGTTCTTGAGTGGAGATCCTAAAATAATCCAGTTCTAGAGGATAGGGTCGTTTCAGCGGAATTTGGAATTGGTTGGAGTTGGAATTGGTCTGGAGAAATCCAGAGGGCTCATCGTACCCCTTTTAAAGTGCGCCATAATGCGAGAGAAGGAGATAAGCCAAGGGCGATCTTAATCTTCGTGGTTAACTTTGTTTTGAGACAGGCCATCTCAGAAAAGGCAAGACCAGATGCAAGGATATCCAGCGAAGGTGTCATTCTTTGTCCGACCGGACTATTGTCATACGACTGTTGAAAGGCGCAGGAGGCTCAGACAAATGATCAAGCCCTTTCAGGAGAAGAAAATGCCAGCTTACCTGATAAATCCAGCACAATTGAAGATTATTAATGAAGGGCAGACACAATACTTCGCATCAGAAATAAAAGCGCTGGAGTATCTGGACTCTTTGGGTAGCTAGTGAGTTGTTTTGCCCGGTGTTTAGTACCACATAGCTAGTTTGTAGGAAGGGTAAAGGCACAGTTTGTTGAAGTAATCGTATGCAATGAGGGGTACGAAGTTTGGTGGCAGTAAGATTCTGAAAGGTAGTCCTCACTGACGCTGCACTGCAACCATCACACGCACAGACTTAGTCTGAGGATTTCTCTATTCTCAGATGTTTAGTTTAAGATGGATTATGGCAGACTGCCTCTACTGCATTGAGTAGTTTGTTAAAAGAACGCACAAGTTCCACCATTGTTGTTGGATGCCAATGTATCTCTTAGGTTGCTGACCCTTGTATTTTTCCTGTGAATGTTAATATGCACTGTAAACCCTGGAGCTGTAAAGGGATCCCAATTCCATTAATACCCCTGCACAAAACTAACTTTGGGATCCTTTTCTATGCATGTGTAACTGGCCCTTGATGAGCAGGAGTGGGCACCTGCATGGGTGTTGTTACTATTTCTTGTTTAGAGAATGCATTTCCTCTATGTGCTCACAGTTCCAGATTTTTTTTCTCTTTCCGCTCCCTTTCTCTACTAGAATTTCTTGCCTGAATTTCTTGTCTGAGTGGAGAGAGCACTTCCCTTTACCTCCTGTTGAGTTCCAAAGTAGGCAGGCCATAACAAACGAGTACTCACAAACGTTTTTCCAGGGGCCAAAAAGTATGGTCTGTAGTGTGACTGAGGGCTGCATTGAAGCCAGCCGGCCGAGTGGCTTGGGGGCTGGCAGTGGGATGGTTGGTGGGCGTAGAGTAAGCGAAGCATGTACATGGTGTGCATATTGAGATGTGGAGTTATTTGAGAGTTCCACTACAACCTGCCTCTTAATTAAGTCTCTAGAAGAGTACAGATTTGATATTACTGTGTTGTGCTGTATCTGAGCCACTGTCCCTCTACTGCGCACTAGGGAAAGCCTCTCTGCTTGCTATCACTACCTTTGAAGAGCCAAGTGCAGAAAGAAAATGACTTGGCAATTGGAATGAAATAGAATTTTAGTCCTCACAATCCGCTTATGCCTTTAGTCTCCTATCTGTAAGTATAAAGAATGCTAAGAAGCAGGCACTGCAAAAGTAGCCAGTGCTTTAAAAAATAAATGAAAAAGAACTGCCTCCCTTCAATAAGTTGTCTAATTCACCTAGGTGGGCAGACACAAACACCTAGCATCAACCGCTTGACATGAGATAGTGGGAAGGTTTTAGCCATGAAACTACGAGGCTTGACATTTTATCCTAGTTTTACCACTTTACCAAAATACATTGGTTTGAAATCTGCTTGAGGTTCCACAGCAGAGTAGCATATCTTTGGTGATATTAGTCTGAGTCTCACCATTGTAACCACTCACACATCAGTTGCTGTGTAATGAGCAAGAAAGCAATATTGAAACTATGGAACCAGAGTCCATTTGTTTGTAATTAATATCAGACTTCCCTTCTGCCAAATTGTGTGCTCTTAGCTAAATACTTTCTGAACATATTTCTGTGCTTGGTTTTTTGTGTTTTGTTTTTTTTACACAGAGATAGGGAATACTTTGTCACCTTGGTAGTAAGTATGTGGTAAGAAAACAGGGCTGTAATCCAACTTTTTTTTTTGTAATTTTTTTTTTTTTTACCCTTGGTGCAGGAACACCCTGTCTCCTAGTTCACTCACTTACTAATCTCGAAACAAGAAGTCCAGCACTGTGGTGTTGGTAGACATGCTTCCCTCTTAAATGCCCATTATGTGATAGAGGTTGGCAAGCCACTGAAGGCTCGAGATGCTTGGCTTTGCTTGAAGTTCTCTTGGATGGAAACTCTGGTCAAAAACAAGCAGTATGACGCACCTCTTGTCTACCGCTCACACTTTAACTTCATGTGCAAAGAATTCAAGATTAACTTTTGATGTAAATTATGAGCGTAAAAGAGAGACCCATTTAGTGGCTGAATTCCACAATGTGTTACAATAAGAGGTACCCCTTGGAGAAGTCAAGGGAATTGAGGTATCAAAGCCTGAGAGAGTTAGATCCCCTTGATCAAACGATAATTGTTTTTAAAACGTATGATCATCAATCATACAAGCACAACTAAATATATAAAAAGAACATCAGATTTATTCCATATATAGTAAAAATTAGCAATCGTATAAAAATACAATGACAAACAAGGCACATAAAATCAATAGGAATCACTTTAAAAAGTCCAACAGAATAATGCAATTCAAATACAGTTCAAAACCAGACATTAACGATTATGACCCGCATAATCACATGGGAGGACAGAAACAAGGCAAGACATTAACAATTGTTCAATACAGTTAGTACACTCAATGTCCTAGTATCACTCTAAATATGGCACACTGTATAATATGTGCTACTATTAGGGTACTGGCGTCTTGAGTTATACGTAGAAGGTGCGTCGACGCGTTTCGGTGGAAAAATGGTCACTCCATCTTTATCAAGATTGTAAACTTTTGGCTCTGTCCTAGCATCAGGGTACTATATAGTAATACACCCCTGTTGTAAGTAGGTAGTATGATGTCCAGTGGCGTTCCCAATTGCATGGTTCAACCTCAAGAAAAGGGTATATTTTAGGTAGGTCCAATAATAGAGGACCCAATCTTATGGTTATAATCGAAATCAGGACCTTTTTGTGCAGTGTTCATGTATATTCTAGTCCTTTCCTGGAAGTAATGGACGGAGGGGAGGTAGTCCCTAATGCGTAAAACCAAGGTATGCTGCAACAAGACCGATCACGGTCTTCGGTATAATGTGCCAGACAATCAAAAACAAGCAATTTTGTGGAATACCAGGAATGGGTATATTCTTTAGAAGTGGCACATTATACCGGGTGAAGTTAACTGAAAGCTTGTTTCTACATTAGCTTACTAATCACAGAGGTGGCGAGTGATTTTGCAGGGACATAAGAATTCATTTTTTAGATTCTCAAATTAATTGAAATATAACCAAATTAATGCTTGTGCAGTTGAGACTGGTAGAGCTTGTCATGAGGAAAAAGAATGGCGCCAATCAAGAAGTGAAGGGTGTAAATGAATGGCAGTGGATGACCAATGCTTTGGAAGAGTTTTTAACATGTGAGCCTTGAGAGCCGCTTAGTGACCGTTATAAGATGGTCTGACATTAGGTTGTAGCACGGAAAGAGTCATTGGTGGCGTATTAGTGATAGGGGAAGTAAAAGGAAAAGATGGAGTGTGCTATGGTTGTATTGTACAGAGTGAGAAGGAGCAGTTAGCTAGCTAGAGGACAGTCATCCAAGTGTGGCAACACTGATGCAGAGACGCTAGAATGGACCGCGATGTGGTCCACCATGTTGAATTCCTCAATGTCATGGAAAAGACTAGATGTCACTGAATTGGTTGTGAAGAATGTTTCATTACGTACTTTTAGCTAAACAGGGAGGCTGACTAGACTAATTCACTCAATTTACAAAAACTATTCTTTATTTAACCTCGTGTTTTTCTATTTTTCATAAAAATTACTACTAATATTGTACCTTAAAAAGATGGGAGTAAGGACTTGATTAACTAACGTTGAGTAAGCGGCTGTGCTAGGTTAAGGGAGTGGATGCTGGTGCAAGACAAGTATGCATGAGGGAGAGCATGGTTTAGGGGTTGCTGCTGTATGGGTTTGGCAAGAGAGTGACGGAGATGCAGAAGAGGATGACGGTGTTGCTTGCCAGTGAGAGGGAAAGGAGATGTTGAAGAGTTTTTTGGGACATTTCTAGATGGACAATAGGAAAAAATGAAAATCTTACAATGTGAACAGAAGTAGAGGCATGTTATCAGCATATGTTGTTTCCGAGTCATCATACTGGTTGATTACATTAAGGATTGCATGCCCTTTAACAAAGGGACATATTCTTAATTTATTGTTTCTTTTCCTCTTAGTTGAAACTACATGCATTCCAGTGGAGTATCCAGTTGTAATCACGAGTACAGGATGAAATGCGGAACACTCTCTTGTCCACTTGAAGACCACCTATCAAAAGGCGGCAGCAATAGTGTGGTTTACACAGATGTTCGACTCGCCATGGATGTACTGCTACTTCTTATCTTCACTCATCTCCAAGAATACTGTGCTGCTGCTAGAGTGTTGCAAAGAAGCGAACAGCATTAATACTGTCTGCTTCGAAGAAATTTACACGCAATGTGCCTTACGTCCTATGTGATTAGGTCAGAAATTAAGTATTTGAGGCAGTCCTGTCATTAGTATTTGTAATAAAGTAATTTGTATGTATGCTGATTCAGTTTTATGATGGGCATAATTTATTTTCTTCGAATTTGTAATCATGGAGGGGTTGGGGGTGTCTCATTTCAAATTAGGTGGATACTGCAAAGTGCCAGCAAACGTTTTAGAACTCAGCTTGGATTTTGAAGCTTAACGCAAGATGTCACTTGGAAATTCAGGTGTTAACCTATTCTTAAGTACAGTTTATAAATTCCCCTTTAACTTCGTGTTCGGTTTTTATTGGTAATCTACCACAGAGGTTGGTTAAATATTCTGCATCGTTCGTTCATATCTTTCTTATAACATGTGACTGACTGTTTAATGAACCCATCATTATGTTTAACATTGTATGTTGTCGCACTAAGACTGATTCAGTCTCGACAGTTTTGGAGTACCATGGACTTTATTCAAATTTGTTGGGATTGAAGTATTGAAATACTTTGAGTAGCTCTGTCAAAGACACATTTTTACCTTTGTGAGCCCCCTCATTATGTGCATCCCATGGCCTTCCATTGCACCATGGGATGCACATAAACTTTGTGTAGCTATTCTAGGATTATGAGCAAGTAGAACATTCGGTTGCTTTAACACAACAGCTGGATGTGTATTTAATCTGTTGAGTAAGTAGGCCTTATTCCCATTCACTGAGATTAACAATAGATTTTATTTAAAGCTACTTTATATACCAGCTTTAATGGCTGCAAGCACTGTCCCACTCAAAACTTTTAGTAAACATACAAAATCTGATGAAGAATGAACTAGAGGTATAACTCTGTACATGCGTGGTCTTTAGAGAAAGTATGAGTGTGCCTTTTGTAGTAAGATGTGCATAATTAAGGCAATGCTTGTATTTGTTAAAGACTTGATTGATTTTTCGATTGCGAATATTATAGTTTTAATACAACATGGACCTGGTCCTTTGGATATTTGGACCTCCTTGTCCATTGCAAAGTCTTGCACATAGCTGGTTGTGACATACCTAGTGTGTTCTACGGGTAGCCTGGTTGAGACAAACAAAAGGAGGACACACTACCTGTCTCCAATAGTCATTTGAATCGGCAGCAACTTCTTGTGGGGCCATGCCGTAAATGTTATTTAATATCAACCACTATCTAATATTCTGTTTTATTTCAAGGTGAAGGCCAAAATAATTATTTTGCAAATACAACGCGGCTTGAACCGGGCCCTGCCTTTAATTTTGGTGCTTTATCTCTAGTAGGGGACCACATTTTCCCAGTCTTGTACCATTAGAACAGGGATGGGCTGTATGTACGCTATTCCTGTTCCACATGCAGAGGTCCTCATGAAGCGCCACTGCTCCTTGGGTGAACCCCACAATGACCAACGATCTGATCCCAAGTGCCTAGTGACCAAGAAGCTGATGGGTGGGTATGTGTTTTACAAAAGCTGTCTGGTGATTGATTGCTGTTACACCTCAAACTCTTTCTTGTTCACGGTCAGTATTTTACCACAGAACATATTGATGACATCTGGGCACCTCTACTCAACTATAGTTTGGTACTTGCGATTCATTATTGCAGGAGGTTAGAACAATGACAAGTCAGTCCATCACAGAACAAGAGATTCCAGCAGATGTCATCAAAAATCAATGCATGCATCAAGGCAGATCCGGGTGAGGGAGGACTAAACCTACACCCCTTTGCCTTGGGAAATGCAGCAACTGGCAGCATTGCTTGGGGAAGCCCTGTACTTTTGAAAAAAGCCTTTAGAAGTTGAATATGTGTTGATGTTTTGAAACAGCAGCCTGTCCAAACCATGTCAGCCTTCCCCCGAGGCTTATGTGGGAGGAAACTGGGTAAGCAGGGTCAGGGAGACAGACCAGTGTGCAAGTGTTGGATGCATGATTGATGAGCTGTGTCCGAGCGGAGTGGCCCGTTGGGCGTACTTGCAGCAGCCTGTTGTGAGGCATGGAGAGACTCAAATTTCATGGGTATCCCCTGCAACCTGCTGATGCTTTACATGGCAGTCTTTGGTAAAGCATGGGAGTGGCCCAGTGGGAGCCTGGATTGGCAGGAGGAGGTAGTGAGTCCTCGAGACTCACCTGCTATCAGAAGCCATCCCAGGTCTTAAAAGGATGTGTTTGTGGGGCATGGCAATGAGCGCTTTCCAGCCCCATGGGCTGCAGGGCGTAACTGAGTGGCCCCGGGGGAAGAGCTTTGTGCTGAAGAGACTGGTCCCATATCAGTGAGCAACACATGCCATGCTTCGAGAGGAGCACCTGGTGATGCACCACAAATTGGACCTGACATGCAGGGAAGGTGTAAGGTGTAGGGTGCAGAAGGGACGAATGTGAGGCATCCAAGCATGTGCACTTACCAGCCTTTTCTGCCCCAACAACACTTCTTGTGTGATCCTGTTACTGAGGGCGCTGTCTCACAGAGAGTGGAGTTTGATGTCGTCTCACCAAGGTGTTGAGCTGTGCGACTTATACCAGGAAACTACCCACAGCTGTCCCTCAACAGTCTTCCTAAGATGGGGCGGACCCGGTCCGTGAAGGGCCCCTTGGATGGCCAACAGCTGGGCCCGACCATACCCCACCTCTTACTCTGGAACCACAACTTGGAGAGGGAGAGACCCAGGTGCATGTTGCCGCCTCAGACGATAAACTTAATTGCATATTAGAGGCGATTAATACCTCAAGGGGAATTCTAAAACAGAAAAATGACAACGTTGTGATCGATTTTAAATAATTGAGAGACAATGGCTCCAAATTATCAGACAAAGTGAAAAAGAATGACACTACTCTCAAAGACCTATAAAGGTGTACATGTGTTTGGGCATATAAGGGCGGCTGTACAAATGGTGAGGGCTGAATGGACCGGGTCAAGAACTCCTTATTATGGACACACACCATGAGCTATGCATCCTATTCCACATTGGCTCAGTCCGTACATACCTACAACATCCTTACGTGGAATCTGAGGAGCATGAACTCTGTCAGCAAGCGGTATAGGATATACACGTACTTGAAACTCGGAGTTGTGGATTTTGCACTGCTTCAGAAGACACTTGTTGGGGACTGAGGTCATCAAGTTGAAGAGCAGGTGGAGAGAACAGGTGTTTGCTACGATCTACTCATACGTAAGGGAGGTGATGTTACTTTGAATACAAGGGGTGTTCCTTTTGTATGTGTTCATCATAAGTAATAGACTGGGAGGGGAGATACACCATTGTGAAGGGGGTTCTGAATGGCTTGCGTTAGTTATAGGCAGTTTGTGTCCTCAATGTGGACCAGACAATGTGTCTGGACTCCAAAATGCTGCAATTAAGTGGCAGTATCTTGGCTGTGAAAATACTGGGTGCAGACTTTAACGGAGTTGCACACCTGTCCCTTCCTTGCTTTACCCCTACACGGTTAAGACTCCCCAGCTCACCATGGTGCACATCGCTTAAAAGGACTGAAAGTTAACTGGGACCTCCCGGAGTGTTGGGACTCTGGAACAGTGAAGTTAGGGATCAATCTTTTCTGGTATATGACCTGCATGCCCACTAGGACAAGCTATTGTTCTCAACACACATAGGAAGGAAAGTTACCCAGGTGGAGTACTTGCATGCATTCTCTGGCCATAATGTAAATGTAAATGTGGCGTATTTGTATAGCGCGAACAGTGACCCGGAGGCATCCCGGCGCTTGTACTCCTACCACAAGGGAACCCCTCCTGGCTTTTCCTTGTGGGGTGTCCACTCCTGGGCATCCCATGGTGAAACCAGGCATCCCTTGTGTATCAGGGGGCCTTTGTGGAGACTAAGCAAGCTATTGCCCAGAGTTGCAGCGTGGGACCCATGCTTAGAATCGGCACTGAGGCGAGAATATCTGGTCAGAGGAATTTAAGCCCGAAACCCGCCGAGGCGGGAATCGAACCCTGGTCCCTGGCCAGCGTTCTGCATCAAGGTCTGCCGCTCTAAGCATTGAGCCACACTTCTCCACACTAATGTAAGTGGGCTGCTGGATGAAACTGGCTCCAATTCCAACTTCGAGACTTTGTCTGGAGTTACTGCAAAACCCCGTTTTCTGTGATCAGCTGTCAGATGCTGTTAAATGTTGTTTACAATATTCTTCAATAATTTGGCTAAATGCTTTAAACCGCATTTACAGAAGCTGTTTAATGTAAATCAGAATGGTTTTGTTCACCAACGCAATAACTCCCTTAACAATGGATGCCTGTTAGACCTGGCTTTTCCAGCACGTTTATCCCCAGACTTTTTGGCCTCATGTTTTGGACCCTTCTTTGTTGGTTTTATTTTAGGGCGCTTTACCACTTCTGATCTGTGCTAAAGTGCATATGTTCTCCCTGTAAATGGTGTTTTTGGATTGGTGATTCCATGATTGGCATATTTGATTTACTGGTAAGTCCTTAATACAGTGTACTGTGTATGCCCAGGGCCTGTAAATCAAACGCTGCCAGTGGGCCTGCAGCACTGATAGTGCCACCTACACGAGCAGCCTGTAAATGTAACTCAGACCTGCCACTGCAGTTTCTTTACGCAGTTTGGTACTGCCATGTCGACTTGGCAAGTGCACCCACTTGCTAGGCCCTAACCTTCCCTTTTATTACATACAAGGCACCTCTAAGGTAGGCCCAAGGTAGCCCCATGGGCAGGGTGCAGTGTATGCGAAAGGTAGGACATATACTGAAGTGTGTGACATGTTCTTATAGTGAAAAACGGTGTACTTCGTTTTTCACGATTGAAAGACTATCTGTCCTATAGGATAGATTGAGAGTTTAATTATAACTTCTTATAAATGTAACTTCCGATGGGGACAAGATTGGAAAATTGATTTTAGTATGCCTGAACTCCTACTATAATTATGCTTCTTTTAGTAAGGATGATTTTTTATATTCGGGGTTTGAAAATACCACTTTTAGAAAGTAGGTATTTTCTTGCTTAGCCATCTAGTGTGCCTCTGCTAGGTTTGTGTATTGACTGTCTGGCTTAGGAGTGGCAGGGGCTGGGGATGTGCATTCTGTTCAGACAGCCACTTGGGGGGTGAGGTGTATCCTGCGTTTCCGGGGTGAGTCAGGACTGGGCTAGATAGACCTGGGCTGCTTTCAGAAGGGGGGGGGGAGAGATTTCTTTCACATCTGAATGGGCCTGATCTGCCTTTGACAAATCTGCCTCCACCTCCTGCCGGGCAGCTGCACCAGAGAGGACAGAACTGGTTCTGGCTGGGTGAAGACACTGCCTCCAGAGAACAAAGGAACTTGCGCTATAAGAAGTGGGAACCAGACCCCTGAACTTTAGATCACCTTTGTATTTCAAGAGGAACCTCTGCCAAGGAGAAAAGCTGGAAGAAACTGGAGGAGGAGTACTGCCCCTTTGATTTGTGCTGAATGGGGTTAGCCTGCAGTAGCTGTATCTGCCAAGGAGAGGAACTGTGTGTGTATCCTGCTTGAGAAAGTATCTCCAAGAGCTTGGAAGTGGAGCTTGCCCCCTGTTCAAGAGGTCTTAGGAACAGCAAAAACCTCACCATCCTTCTGGGAATCGTCTTTGGAACCGCTGGTTTTAGTCACCCCAGAAGACAAGGGCAACTGACTCTGTCACCGAGTCAGTCACCGAATTCCGTGTCGTGAAGGCCCCGCAGAAGGCACTGCAACACTTCACACTGCGTCCTTGGTCTCACCGACACTGTCTTGCCAATCGTCACTGAGCCGTTGCTCGCACTGCATCCTGTGGGCACTGCATTCTGCACTGCCTCGCTTCACCCTTCCTGGACGTCACCGACACAGTCGCTGCCTGACCGGTACATCGACCGGCTCGGTTGCCTGCACCGCAGCCTGCAAGCACTGCCTCACCCTGCGCCGTAAGCCTTGGTTTCACCGACGACGTCTGGACGATCGTCGCTAAGCCGCTGCCTACACCGCATCGCGAGGACACCGCACTCTGCACTGCTTCCACTTTTACAACACAACTGTGACGGTTGCTCTGACTGGCTCGTACCATTGTGTCTGCCGCAACGAGAAAGATACTGTTTTCGAGTCTGTCTTCGCTTAGCTGACCGCGTACTGACTCGGTTAGCTGGAACTGTTAGTCTGTTTTCAGCATCGCAGTAGCCCCGGACGGAGCAACCGACTCGGAAGAACTATGTTTTGTGGATATTTCTGCAATATAAAGGTTATTGTATGTTGGACTTTGGTCGTATTTGGCCTTGTTGCTTTAGATAAAGTCTTGCTTATTTTTCTAAACTGGTGTGGTGTCCATTTGTAGTGTTTTCACTGTGTTATTATATGTATGCACAATTGCTTTACACACTGCCTCTGAGATAAGCCTGTCTGCGCGTGCCAAGCTACCAAGGGGGTGAGCAGAAGTTATTTTGGACAGGCACTCCAGGATTACGTGATTTGCAAAAAATCGCCAAATCTGCAGTTTTGTAAAAATGCTGCGATTTTTACAAAACTGCAGCGAAATTTGGGGAACGTGATAATTCTTTTTGTTTAAGACGTGAGCTGCATGGATTTATCAATGAAAATAAGACTTCTCTGTTTGCTGGAAAAACACCTTTTTGCAGAATTGAGGGCTGGAGAAGGATGGTGTCTCCTACTCTACTAAGGTATGGATCTCTAGGACAATGAAACTGCTCCCACCGCAAACAAAGATAGGCTCTTGTTGACTCCAAGGGCAGAGTTATCTACGTCCTGCTTGCTCCATAAGGAATATCTTTTAGGGTGCTTGGTGAGTACCGAAGGTTCTGGAAACTGAGGGAGCAAACCACCGGACCTGTGCAACTGGACACTTTATCAGCTGTTGTCAGTGGAGCTTCTCCTCGGTGTCTGGGGGTGCAGGGGGTCCTGTGCCCTGAGAACAGTTGTTGTTGCTGTTCACCAATGCCTAGGACTAGCTGAACTGCACGTTTTACTGTGGGCCTGAAAGGGAGTTGTGGGGACCCGCTGTAGCTGCAAACTAAAGACTCAACAAGTACTTACAAGTCATGAAGATTTCCACATTAGTCATCAAGGGTTTTATTTCCAAGAACATTCAATGCTACGTTTCAGTTCCAAAAAAGAATGCTCTCTTGCCGGCTTGCTTCAGATTTGAGGGTCATTTCCAACTAATTTTTTCATTTCTCCCTTTTTGAAGTCTGGCTTTTATCATCAGACATTGTAATTCATTTGTTGCTATAGAGTTTGAGCCCTATCATACGTTTCATTTTTGTGACAGTCTGCTTATTAATTTCCCATTCCTATAACCAACTTGGTTTGGAAATGTTCCTTATTTTTATAATTGCATTGTTGTTTCAGTGGTTTTGCAAGCTCCACACACCACTCTGTGATGAAATACTGCCACGGACGTGCCGATTATGCCTCTAAGAAAACATTTCGGCCAGATCATGTGTGCTTTGAAAGAGCTCAGTCACCGCTAACAGCTCACATTAGGGTGTGACTGCTGCTTCCCCAAGCCTGACAATGCAGTTGTGTACACACGCACACAACACAAGCCTTGCGCTTGTTGCCCATGATTTCACAAGGAACGGATCAAAGGAAAGTATCCCAATGGTTGAGCCCTGCTTATCTGCAAACCTATATATTCTATACAGTCACCTTGCTATGATTTACTGTTGGGAACCGAAAGATGTCTTGTCTTATAGAAAATATAATTCTTGATAGCTGATAAAATGAAAACAACCGATATTTTCACCTCTCAATTCCCAACTTTTGGGAAATGATGAACTCTTGTGGCCATTTTATGATGTCCACAATATTATTACATGAATAACCAGTATTATAAGAGAGAAGATTGTGGACCCATAGAGAGTGAAAATGACCTAACAGGCCCATCTGCTCTGGCTAAAATTCTGCCTTCTTAACCCTCTGGATTCTAAAAGCCTTTATGTACGTATTTGCATTTGAATGTTTTGATTACCAAACAAATTGTAAATTGAGCAGTAGCTCATCCATCTATGACTGAGGCAGGAGCATGCCTGGCACATGCACTGCGGAAAGCTCCAGACGAGGAGCAGGAAGCCCACAACTGGAGCTCTGGCCAGACGCGAAAGTTTCCTCTTCACATTCTCCGAAGGTGGGGGGTGTCAGATTGCATACGCTACTGTCTGGCAGTTTACCAATCCTAACCTTACACAAAAAATTAAATCATCTAGAGCCCAGACTTCACCTGTGCTTTGGGAGGGACTATTCATGCATTTGGTAACTCTTAGCACATCTTTAGCAACATCTGCACGTGTTGCAGAAATAGATGCATGCATCTTTGGATCATTACTTCATAATCCTGACAGCCCCTCACACTAGCATTACTACACTGGCCAGGCTACCTACAGCTTCTGAGAGGAATTCATCATGGGCTCTAGTGAGCCCTTAGTGACGGGGTCACTGACCCTGGACTGACTTGGAGCAGGTTAACATTACCAGCTGCTAGGCAGCATATTACATATTAACTCACTTGTCACGTAAAGGGTTGGCGGAGTGCAGGGAAGGGAAAAAGTGTTGACTAGCCAGTAAGGCAGTGGGTAGAATTTCCTATCCGCCAATCCACCTGTTAAAGGCTGATGAAGTTGGGACCACAGAAGAGTAGAGCTGAACAAGTGCCCCATCCCACTCAGTAAGGATCTTGCACACATCTGTGGTACAGTCACTAGTTGTTTTTAGTACTCTAGAACCCTGCTGGTTGCAATCAATCAATCAATCAGTGACACTTATAGAGCGCGCTACATACCCGTAGGGTCTCAAGGCGCTGGGGGGGGTGCCGCTACTGCTCGAACAGCCAGGTCTTCAGCTTCTTCCTGAAGGAGAGGTGGTCTTGGGTCAGGCGCAGGTCGGGAGGGAGGGAGTTCCAGGTCTTGGCGGCCAGGTGGGAGAAGGACCTTCCTCCTGTAGTCGTTCTTCGGATGCGGGGGACGGCGGCGAGGGCGTGGTTGGCTGATCGGAGGTGGCGTTTGGGAGCGTAGAAGTTGATCCGGCTGTTGAGGTAGCTCGGGCCTTGGTCGTGTAGGGCTTTGTGTGCGTGGGTGAGGAGGCGTAAGGTGATTCTTTTGTTGACGGGGAGCCAGTGAAGGTCTCTCAGATGTCCGGTGATGTGGCTGGTACGTGGGATGTCGAGGATGAGTCTGGCTGAGGCGTTCTGGATCCGCTGGAGTCTCTTCTGGAGCTTGGCGGTGGTACCGGCGTAGAGGGCGTTGCCGTAGTCCAGTCGGCTGGTGACGAGGGCCTGGGTGACGGTCTTCCTGGTCTCGGTGGGGATCCACCGGAAGATCTTCCGTAGCGTGCGTAGGATGTTGAAGCACGCCGAGGAGACGTTGTTGACTTGCCTGGTCATGGAGAGGGAGGAGTCCAGGATGAAGCCCAGGTTGCGTGCATGGTCTGTCGGTTTGGGTGTGGTGCCCAGGGCGGGAAAATACAGAAAATACAAACTGGATCTACTCCACCCACAAGATCATACCAGTCCCCCTTAAGTTTGTCTCACTAATACTTGTGCAAGAAAACAATGATGGACTGGAAATACACTTTTTCATTATAAGTTGTATGCAAAAGTGTAGAATTATACTCTGAACTACAGAGAAGTCAATCAGGGGTATCAAGCAGCAGAGTTACCACCTCTGGCTTGCCCTCTGCTACCCCTTGCAATGGGTCTGCTATCCATGGTCTCAGGGGTAATGTAGGCAGAAGCAGGAATAGAAAGAAAGCATGGCTTTAGGAGTTGCATTCACTTGCTGTAGTCTCCCCCTTGCTATTCCCAGACCCCTCAGTTGCAAACAGGAGGTTGTTGATGGGGGAAAGGGTGGTATAATGTGTGAACTTTGTAATGGTCCTGTAGGTGAAAGGGTGTGTGATATACTTCTTCTGGAATTTTGATCCACCCTACCGAAGAGCCCAAACAGGCTGAAACTGGTCTGGGCTGCTGTTAGGTTTCAGAGGGGACCTGGCCTGACAGTGCAGGCTGGACTGTTCCTCTTTGAGCGGGACCAAGGCTGATTTGCATGTGGCTGGTCCCTTCTGAAGTAGTATGGTGGGCAACTAAAAGATCCAGTGGACTGGAATGCAGCTCCCAGTAATTACCTGTGGCTGAGATTAATGTAATCATTTCCTTGGCATCCAAGCACGTTGTTCCTGCAGTAAGAGAAACTCAATAAAAACATTTAGAAATGCAGCTCGCTCCTAGGAGGTTAGGACTGGAGCTGTGCTTCTGTGGAGCTGCAGACACTTTAAGCATGCCTATTTCAAAGTGGAATACTCTGCTAAAACAGTTTCCATTGATAACAGGCTGAAAATGAATGATTATGAGTAAAATAAAGTGCCGCAAAAATGCCGCTAAATTTCCATATTTGTGCCACTAAATTTCCCAATCCATGCTGCAATATCCTGGGGGGGGGGGAGTCTGTTTAGAAGAGTATCCCCCTAATCCGGACTAGGAAGAAGGGTCCCTACTTAGACAAAGGTGCAAACCCTTGCCAACTAGAGACACCCGTTTCTAGAAATGCATTTTTCTAATACTGAATAAGACTCATTTGGCAGGATTCCTGAGAGCTGTGGTCCTCTTGGTAGGCATGCGCAAGACCTTCGAGACGATTCATTGGAGTTGCATGCATGCTATGATGCAGTATATGAATCTGGGTCCTTGTTGGGATAACTGGATAGTGCTTTTGTATGGGGGCATTCGTGACTGGGTTAAGTCAGGACAAAACATCACCAATGTATTCAATATGAACACTGGTACCGGGCAGGGCGGTCTGCTACCTTCTATACTGTTTCCACTGGCCATAGAACCTTTTGCAAGCATAGTCAGGAAGCACAGGGCAAAGGTATCCCACTAGAAGACACAGAACACAGCATATCGCTGTAGGAAAATGATGTGCTTCTGTTTCTTTTGAAATGTTAATTCTGGAGTGGAATGGAGCATCTTACTATTAAAGCAGTTGGGAGAGGTATCTAGCCTTTATACAAACTGGGAGTAAACGTGTCTTTTCTGTATCCACTGTAGGCAGTGGCAAGGAGCCATATTGAGTGGAAGATTCGAATGTTTAAATGGATGTATGTTCATACATCTTGCACCATTCCATTGTGTGCTTTTACCATGCGTATCATACATCGCAAAAACCACTACAGCGGCAATTTTCACATTGCACGTTGTTGCAACGCCAATGCTTTGTTTCCTATTGGCAAGTACATAACATCGCACACTGCAAAGGCGCACGTCATTATAGCGCTTTCTTTGTGCGTTGCCCCTCCTACCACAGTTTTTGAATTTTTTTGGGCCCAATGCGTGATCCCGCCTCTAACCCCTGGCCCCCACTGCCCCCCAGCCGTTCCCATGATGCATATTCTTTCCTTTCTATTTCCCAAATGTTTTTTTGGTTAGTTTGTAATGGAACTCTCAGCACTGCAGGGGAATCAGCCCAGCATGCGAGCGTTCCATGAAACGGGCGCAGTCATGACGAGCTGAGCTCGTCATGAGCACCGGAGCGCCGTGGCTCATGACGAGCTGACCTCGTCATGAGCAAGGGAGGGGTTAAATGCTTCCCTTCACTATTGGGAAGAACTTATTGGGGGTGGGGGGTACAAAAGGTGTCTCCCACCATGTCTCCAGCCATTTCTGGCTCTATTGTCCAGCTGACCAGACGTGAGTCCAACGTTCCTGTGAAGTTAAAACAGGGGAAGACTCTGCCTGTGAGTGTCACTGTACCCTCGGCAATAAATGCCACATTGTTATGCTAAATTCACTTTATATACAAACAACTTTGCAATACAATAGACACATCAATTGTTTTTTAGATAATGACTGTATTAACTTCACAGCATTTAGAATTTCATACATGCATAGAAATGAATATAAACACAATATTTCAGTGGATTACTCCTCCACACGTTTTCAACAAAGCGATTCCAATGTACAGCATCTATTGGTTGCAAAATACAACAAAACAATATTCTTAACAATGTCAGCAAACAAATGACAAATTACCCCAATGCATTTCGGGACCTGGATAGTCTCTTTGTCAGAGGCATATCTGAAACACACAAATAAATAAACATATGTTATATACATTTGTCTGGAGGGAACTATATCAACAACCAGTGGTTTACTTGTATGTACCTCATTTAACGTATTGCAAAATCATGCTCATGTGCCACTTCAAGATGAAAAAGAAACAATAAACCGTCTTAGGTGGATGCCTTATGATAAAGGTGCCATAGTGTACACAGGTGCCGTTATTACACACTGAATACTGTGCTGAGTGGTGTACACCCCAATGTTATCTATAGTGCTCTTGTTATTGTGCCAAAAATAAGACCAAAGTAATGTGTTGACAAAGCTCACCTGCTGAAATATAGACCGTAAAATGCCCATCTAGTTGGGCCAACTATTTACTAATGAAACCGAAGATTCTGGAAATGCAAGAGTATGATCATATTCAATGTGAGAAATATGAAGAAAGACAGTGGAAAGCATTCATGTGTGTGCCGGTGAACACAAACTCTTACCCAGGAATATAATCAAATGAGCCAGTAGAAATTGGAATGCCCTAACAATATAGCGAAAAATTCCATAAAATATAAAAAAGTGTGTGCAGTGACTATATCTACGTATGACGAGCCGTCACTTACCAAAATAGAAAGTTGCACGTGATCGACAAGTAGGAAAAAATGCCGCCAAGAACTGTGAATACAACAATGTATGCTGGTATAGTTCGCTCAAAACCATTACACTTACTGAATACTAATGTGCCTAAAATCGTGCTTACCGCGAAGGATCTTCGAGGTGCTGAAAAAGCTCAGTGCTATTTCAGAATCGAGATAGTTGTGTATGCGCGCGGCGAAAACAGAAATAGAAATGGGACAAATGAAAGTGGAGATGACTATCAAGATGATGGTCACCCCTATGGTCAACTACATGCTCAACATGCTACCACTAACTAACACATCTGATTTTCACAAAAAATTGGACAAATTACTGAACACATTCCTATGGAGAGGAAAGAAACCCAGAATCAGCCTCAGACTCCCCAAGGCACTAGGAGGTCTTAACATAACAAATTTCAAAACCTTTCAAACAGCCTGCATGGCAAAACAAGGCTTGTACTGGCTAACCCCAAAGAGTGACTAGACCCCGGCCTGGCTCTCTTTAGAGCGGAGTCTGCTAGGGGGAATGGAACCCGTAGCACTGCTCACGGCGACGAAACACCCCGCAATCAAACAAAACGCAATCCTAAGGAACACAAGACTGGCCCTACTAAGAATAGATAAGCTACTAGACACCAGCATCAGACAAACTCAACTAGAGTCCCTCTGGCACAACCCTAGAATAAAGTACAGGAACAACATACTAGACATGCACACATGGTACCGACACTGCATAACAACGGTGGGCCAGCTACAGAACAAAGGAAATCAAACAGCCTTTGACACACTCAAAGAGCAATACAAGTTTGACAGCGCAGAGCTCCATAACTTCCTTAAAAGAAGGGTGGCAATTGCCAAAGCAGGCATAAACAAGCTCACCCCATCAATACTACAATACGCCACCAGCCTAAACATAATAGGACACCAAGTAGCGCACATATACAGAGCCCTGTGCCCCTAAACCTCTAAACTAAATAACAAAATTATAACCCATTGGGAAGCGGTGGCAGGGAGCGAGCTCAGTGAGAAAGAAAGGACTGACCTCTGGTCTTCCACATCGAGAAGAAAGGTAACAAAAACTCTAGATCAGACAAAATTCTGGCTGATACACAAGGCCTACTAGACCCCAGCCCGCCTAGCCTCCATGGGTATCATAGAAAATGACTCCTGCTGGAACTGCAATAAGCAGAAGGGGGATCTGGCACACCTCCTCTTCCACTGCACCAAGATCAGGAAATTCTGGGACTCAATAAACACTCTAATCAATGACGTAACAGGCGCCACACTAACACTGGACTTTCACTATCTAGCACTGGGGTACACCGACCCCTCCATAACATCCGAAAATGACAGGGACCTGATTGACTTCCTGCTCACAGCGGCGGTCAAGACGGTGTTGAACAATTGGAAAGACACAGCAAAGGCCACTTTTAAAGCCTGGTTCAACTGGGTCATATTCCTACGAGGAGCCGACACCATAACAACCAACAGCCTACCGAACTCAGGGAAAAAAAGCGAGATGTGGCTGTCGCTAGACAACTACCTGTCCTCTCATAAGCCACCCTGAACGTCCAGACTAGGCAACACTGCATAAACCACATGCATCACCTACTCTGCGACACAATGTGCCTCCTCTCTCTCTTTACTCTCTATATCTCTACACCTCTCTCTTCACGCCACCAGGGGAGCGAAAAGACAATCAGACAATCTGTAAGGGGTATGGGGGAAGCCTGAAGGATTGACGAGAAGAAGAAAAAGCAAGCATGAGAACATCAGACACAAGCCAATCGAGACAATCCTTGCCCCCCCCCCCGGGGCGTCTTTTCCCGGTCTTTTCTCATCCCCCATGTGTTTCACTCTGCACCATGTAAATATGCTTTTTTTCAATAAAAAATTACTGAAATAAAAAAGAAAGTGGAGATGAAAAGAGGACTGCAGCAGTATTCCCAGTGTGTGGAGAAGTGTGGCTCAATGGTTAGAGGCGGCAGACCCAGAAGCTGAGATCGGCCGTGGACCAGGGTTCGATTCCCCGCCTCGGCGGGTCTCGGGCTCAAAAATTCCACGGAGTCGACAATTCTCTCTCTGGTGCCTACTCGACTCATGGGGTCACACTCTGCGACTCTGGGCAATAGCTTGCTTAATCTCCACTACGGCCCCTCACGGCGGGATGCCTGGCTTTCACCTTGTGGATACCCAGCCGTGGTATCTCACAGGGGAATACCAGGATGGGTTCCCTAAGCAAGCGCCTTGAGGCCCCTGGGTTAAAGCGCGCTATATAAATCGAAACACATTTACATTTACCCGGGTGTAAACACGCGACGCAAACAGAACTGGAAGAAGAAAGGAGCTGTGTGAGTGCAAAAGGACTAAAGAGATGTTCACAATGATCAAGTGGCAAGATCTTGTGTACACAAATGCAATATAAATTCAATAAAGAAATTCTCCTGCGGGTGACAGAGAAAATAATGATGGTACTGTGTAAAAAATTATTTGTACTAAAAGTGCATCCAAATGACAAACTAAATACGATTGACTAATGTTGCTTGCAATGCACAACGTAGAATCAAAAGTACACTATTGTGGACTGTGACGTACTGGAATATAAGGTGATTGTAAACCAAAAGATGGTTGATACATGAACTTGCAGTCATATTATATTATACTTGAAGTGATACATGAAACCCAAAGTTTAAGTGTTATAAGAAACAGCTGTAATCGACACGGTCATTCAACCCTTTGGGGGAGGTTGTTCCTAGAGACTCTATCCAGTAAATTTCCCTTTGGAGTAATCGTTTGTGATTGTCTGACCCTTCTAGAAGTTTAACCACCTCAACTACCTGACATCATATTTGGGAAATGGTATGCTTGGCTTCATCCCAGTGCGTGGCTATGCTAGAAGTTTTGTTAGTGTGAATAGTACTCTTATGCTTTGTCATCCATATCTGGAATTTGCGTTCTGTTTTTCCCACATAATCAAGGCCACACGGGCATCTCAGACAATAAATTATGTTTGACGTGTGATAATTGCGAGTTCTCAAATTGCGATTGCATTTAAGGAATCGTAATTTGCGATTCCTTAAATGCAATGCATGAACCATTCCAAGATTGCGAATTCGCAATCTGGGGTCGCTATTTACCGCGAATCCAAACTACGTGGTAAAAAGCAAAAACTTAGAAATATGCACTTTAGTGCATTTTTATAAGTTGTATATTACACACACACATGTCCTTGGGACATGTGTGTGCGCAACACCAGTGAACATTACCATTTCAGGGGTGATACAGGGTGACCTTTGGACACCTTGGCACCCTTGAAATTGCGGCACATTTGCGATTCGCTAATTGCTAATCGCAAATAAGGAATGGCTTTCCCATTCATTCCTATGGGCCTTAGGCCATAGGAATGATTGGGAAAGCCATTCCTTATTTGCGATTAGCAATTAGCGAATCGCAAATAAGGAATCAGTAGGAATCGCAAATAACATTGCAATTCCTACATGCATCCCATTTTGCGAATCTTTAATAGCGATTCCTTAAAATTCGCTATGAAGGACTCGCAAAACATAACTTTGATGCATCTGGGGGTAAGTCACATGTGGAGGAGCGAGCGGCGAAAGGGAGTTCCATACCACAGTGGGGACAGGGGGCCATCGGACTAACTCACATGTGGAGGAGCCAGCGGCAAAAGGGAGTTCCATGCCACAGTGGGGACCGCTAGGGAGTATATATCCAGGGCCTGGGTGCATGATAAAAACTACACCACTTTAATTGTGCTGCTGCTGGGAATAGCTGGCACCTGATGGTGCAGCAAAACCTGTTGCAGGCGGCAGGCAAACACTGCTTGTCTGCCCACCAGACAATACTTTAGGCAGAGAGTGGTGCTGAAGTGTGGAGTTGCTGTGGAGAAGTGCCACGCAATCCGCACGTCGGGAGGCGAGGCGTCACCCACTCAGACCCTGCAGAGCAAGGCGAGTGCTGGTGTGACAACAGCAGCCACTCAGGGGCTGCAGGGTGAGGGTATCACCAGTGCAAACCCCCTGCTTATGGACATGGGGAGTGGCTGACCCCACCTATTCAGGCATGCGAAATGAGAGGGTTAATCCCTCTCCCACACTGTGGCGAACTCGGAAGTAGTGGGACCAGCCAGGTGAGTGCCTCTCCCATGCACTTGCGAGCAGCTGACCAGGGGGGAGTGCCTGTGCCATACGGTCACTCACACACGAGTAACAGGAGCAGGATTCAGTGTCTCTCCCACCGTGCCACACACTCACCGGTGCCCCTCCCACGCTATGACACGCTCACTAGCAGTGCTTGGACCAGGGTGAAAGACACTTACTCAGATCCTGCTGTGAGGGAGTGCGTGAGATCGAGGGAGAGGCACTCAGCTGCCACTGAGTGATATTTGCAGTTAGAAATTCCTAATTCCGATGAGCAGGGTTTTTCCAACACACTCAGTCGGATTATCTTTGTAAGTAGGTCCTGGGTAATAAATTTGGCCATTGGAATCTGCAATGTACACGGATAACATTTTTTGTGTAAAAGTTTGCTTACAGAGCCTTCCAGTTATTTAAAAAATTCAAATCTGTGAAGCAGACATCTTGTGGTCTTTTCTGGCTTTACCTTTATTCTCCCTATCCACTTCCCTGGCCATTAAGCACTTGTCCCAACACTCGGCTGTAGCCAAAAACACCGCAGACTGCTTTTAAAGTATCTGCCACTTGGTGGCATCAGAGTCACGTCTCTTTTACATGCTCGCTATTTTATAATGGACCTTTGAAAGAATATCTTGTAGCGTGAAATGCAACATTTCTGCCCTTACAGTGCCAGAGACTTTGAAAATATATGTATTTCAGAGGGAACAACAATCCGCAGTAGTTCTGGTTGGTTAGCTTAGTCCATTCGAAATGCAGATCACAAAGTGCACATAATGTAAATAAGTAAGTGGGCTACAGCTTTTGTCAGAGAGATCCTTTATGACTGGATTTTCCACATCCGATGTTCACGAGTAGATGTGGGGGCGGTTGTTTAGGAGTGAGTGATGGGGTGTGGTAAGGGAACCTAATATTTAAATGGAGTGTAGGGAAAGGTTGTTCTCCTCCTGGTCTCCTCCTGGAAAAAAGGTAAAAAGTAGTTACTTGTGCTGTCCAACACACTCAGTCGGATTATCTGTGTAAGTAGGTCCTGGGTAATAACTTTGGCCTTTGGATTCTGCAATGTGCACGGATAACATTTTTTGTGTAAAAGTTTGCTTACAGAGCCTTCCAGTTGTTTCAAAAATCTAAATCTGTGAAGCAGGCATCCTGTTGTCTTTTCTGGCTTTACCTTTATTCTCTCTATCCACTTCCATGGCCATTAAGCACTTGTCCCAGCTCTCTGCTGTAGCAAAAAACACAGAAGACTGATTTTATAGTATCTGCACTTGGTGGCATTGGAGTCACATCTGTTTCACATGCTCGCTATTTTATAATGGACCTTTGAACGAGTATCTTATAGCATGAAATGCAACATTTCTGACCTTACGGTTCCAGAGACTTTGAAAATAGATGCGTTCCAGAGGGAACAACAATCCCCAGTAGTTCTGTTTGTTTAGCTTAGTCCATTTTAAATGCAGATCACGCAAGTGCACATAATGTAAATAGGTCAGTGGGCTACAGATTTTGTCAGAGATCCTTTTGTTACTTGCAGTTTATAAGTTAAAATCCTAGCATAGAACAGTGAGCTATTAACTGTCATCTAAGAGCTGCATACAAACAGCAAGGTATAAATTACAGTGTTCCTCTTTATTTATTAAGAACTGTAATATCACCATTTGACATTAGGTGTAATTTTTCTTCTTTTATTGCAACCCGAATCTGTCCACTTGTATGTGTATTACAATGTACTATATTTTGTTTTTTTTCTTTTACCCCAGCTAATGTCTGGATCAAAGATGGGGAAATACATCACTTCCAGCAGAGGAAAACGCCTACTAGAACATAGTGGTTATGTGTATTGCAAAGAGCGAAATTCTGAACCTCTGTGCCATTGGAGGTGTGTGCAATACTACTCCACTCGTTGCAGAGGTAGAGCGGTTACACTAGATGACTCTGTTCTAAGAAGCACAGACCATAGCCACTCTGCCTCTGCAACAGCGATTCAAGCGAGAGAATCTGTTAATGAAATGAAAGAAATTGCCGTCAACTCTAATGAACCATGCAGTGCAATTTTAAGGGAGGTAGCCCAACATATCCTTGAGCATATTGCAACGAGTAGGCCTAGTATCCCAAATTTGCATAGAATTATACAATGTAAAAAACAGGCATGCAACCCTAAAACAATTACCCCTCAAACATTTTCCGATATATGTATTCCTCTGCAATTGTCTGTCACTGCTTGTAATGAACCTTTCCTATTATATGACAACGCAAACAACCAAAAGCGCATTTTAATCTTTAGCACCCCCAGAAACCTTGTTAGCTCGGAGAACAGTGAGGTGTGGATGATGGATGGTACATTTAAAAGCCCGCTCCACCCTTCCATACAAATATATACAATTCATGGGTACTGTAACAACACAGTTCTCCCCTTGGTGTACAGTTTGCTCCTAGACAAACAATCGTCCACGTATAGTGAGTTTTTATCAGTTGTAAAATCCAAAACCTCTGGCAAAAGTCCTCGTAAAGTTATATTGGACTTTGAATTGCCAATGATGAGTACTGTAACAAAATTGTACTGTGAGACAAAACTTAAAGGTTGTTTTATCCATTTTTCTTAGGCCTGTTGGCGCAAAATCCAAAAAACATCTCTAATTGCAGATTATGTGTGACAGCAAACTGCAGTTTGAGTTAAAAAAATTAACAGCACTTTGCTTTGTTCTTCCTGAAAGTGTAGACGAGTACTACACCTCTATTACTGAGTCTGATTACTTTACGTCAAATGAAGAGAAATTGGCACCTATCCTCAATTATTTTGAAGACACATGGATTGGCCATCTAAGCAGGTCAGGTCGCAGGAGGAAGCCACGTTTTCTTGTGGACTGGTGGAACTGCTTCTCTACCTGCTTAGAGGGAGGAGCAAAGACAAATAATGCCATCGAGGGATGGCACAACTCCTCAAACCACTCAAATGGCAATCCGCAACCTAATTTGTACAATTTTTTGGAAGTTTTGGTTAAGGAGCAAAGTTTTCAAGAAATGCGCATGTCTCAATCTTCAACAGGTAATCTTAACCCACGTATTTCCCATAGAGCAAAAGAAATGTCGGCAAGACTATTGGCAGCATTACAACTCTTTAACGTGTCTGTGGCTTCAGACTACCTATGGAGCCTGGCCCACATACTGAGTTCCTATGTGTAAGTATTGTAGTACTTTTCTTGTAACATATAAAATGTAACACTGTCATCTTACCTTATGAATACTTGACGATGTAAATAAAAAAATTAATAATGCAATACAGTGATGAATAATTTTCTGTTAAAAAGCGTAACCTACATGTAAATAAAAACTTGAAAGAATCCAAACATTGTCCTAGCATTTCCTGTTAAGCCGTACATGCATCCAACGATATACTAATTACGCAAGGCCATGGCCGCCTGTACCACTAAATGTTAATGTACGCAACGCAATAAATCGCATTTTTAAGAACTGTAACATTAACATCCATTAATGTAATACCATGATGTCATAGCTAGCATGTGCACGTCCAGCAGTTAGCATGTGCCAGTCCGCGATGTTAGAGTATGCAACGAATCCAATAAAAGCGTGCAATTAATCTGTCCAGCAAGTTTGTGCAAATAAATGCGTTTTGAAAATCTGCGATGTTACATGCCATTAATACCCCAATAAATCTAACATTAACATCCATTATTGTAATACCATGATGTCATGGAGTCATAGCATGTGCAAGTCCAGCAGTTCGCATGTGCAAGTCCGCGATGTTAGAGTATGCGACGTATCCTATAAAAGCGTGAAATTAATCCATCCAGCTCGTTTGTGAAAATAAATGCGTTGTGAAAATCTGCGATGTTACATGTGCAAGTCCAGCACGTGTGAATAATCGCGATGTTTGAGCCTGCGATGTATCCAATAAAAGCGTTAAATTAATCTAATGTTCCAATTAATCCGTCCAGCATGTTTAAATTAATCCGTCAAGCTTTTTTGTGCAATTAAATTAATCTGTCCAGCTTGTTTGTGCACATAAATGCACCTGCAAATAAATGCGTCTGCGATGTTGTAACTGCATAAAATGTATCCGTCCAGCATGTTTAAATTAATCCATCCAGCATGTTTAAATTGTTTGTGCAAATAAATGCGTCTGCGATCTCGTTTGTGCAAATAAATACTTTGTGAAAATCCGTGATGTTACAGCATGCGTTGTGGAAACATTGGGGCAGATTTATGTCGGACTTGCGCCACGTTTACGCCGCCGTTGCGTCATGCAACGGCGTGGAAACGTGGCGCATCCCTGCGACCTATTTACAACGTGACGCATCTAGGCAGACGCGT
Source organism: Lissotriton vulgaris (assembly GCF_964263255.1). Classification (NCBI taxonomy): domain Eukaryota; kingdom Metazoa; phylum Chordata; class Amphibia; order Caudata; family Salamandridae; genus Lissotriton; species Lissotriton vulgaris. The sequence goes on from NC_141689.1 coordinate 1,034,309,185, forward strand.
CACGTTGTAAAGCCCTGAGCCACATGAAACCTGCGTCAGGTTTCATATGGGCGTTCTGTCGCAGGATGGGCGTTCCCTCGTAGGAAAGCCCCATAAAACTGACGCAGTGAAATCTACAAGATTTCACTGAGTCAGTTTTACGACGCTGCTGGGTCAAATCCTTACGCCTGCTTGAAGCAGGTGTAAGGAGTGACGCACCACGTTATGTATGGGTGGCCTCTGTACATTGCAGGAGTTGTGTCGCACTTGCGACGATACTCCAGCAATGCGCCGCCCGTACACCACAAGATGCGTCACGCATCTGCCCTTCCTTGCACCATGGTGCGCCTCATTGTAAATGCGGCGCATCTGTGGTGCCGCAAGGAGGGAATTGCATGACGCATCAGTTCTGGCGCATCCCTGCTGATTTGCAGAGATGCGCCAGAACTCATAAATCTGCCCCATTGTATATAAACGTTTCCGCAACGTAAAAGGTGCGTTGTAATGCACCTGCGATGTGCTGTCATCGTTGTAATCGGTGTTCGCCGTTTAAATACCATGGGGTCAAAATATACCACCATGATGTAGACACTAGAGTGCAATCTCAATGGGGTACTCCTCTCGTTGAAAAAGGTGTCACGTTCTGGTACACACTGAAGCGTCTGATTATGGCGCAAGGAGCACTTCCAAAGATGATCATGCTCCCCCGAGTTCTATACTTTTTTGTGGATCTCCCAATCTGGATTCCCCAGTATTGATGCAAATCTCTGAATATGTTGCAAGATTTATTCTGAGTCAGTGGTAGATGACGAGTCTTACTATGCATCCAGCTACGGGCTAAGGGTTTTGGTGTCTTTGAATTGTTTCATGTGGCAACTCAGTTGCTCTGGCTAGATGCATGACCAGCCTTAACCGAGAGGAAATGAATAATGTAAGGGATGCACGTCACTGCGTCAGAAAGGTGCACTGATTGCCCTATTGATGGGAACACAGATGGTCTCATTGTCATTGCCAAAGTTATCAATAGCACTATTGATATAAAAAAACCAGATGCACCACCTATGCAACCTTGCTCTGTTGTTGGTTAGGACTTCCCACAACTGGAAATTGTTTTTTCACAACAATTAGATATTGGCGTGGACAGCTGTAGAATACTCACAGCTGGGGACTGCTCTGCAGGTGGGATGTTGAGGAGGTTGGGGCCGAGCTGCCAGAATCCCAGTTCTTAACAGATGTGGCAGTAACTTTAGCCGTACACATTTTTGGGGAAGAGGGAAGGAGGTGTGGTATGTAGCGAATATTAACCAAATGCACAATTGTTGCAAATTCTTCTCCCGTATTGGGTATGTTAGCACTGATCATGACCAAAACTTGATCTTGCACCCAAAAGAAGTTGGAAGATGGGCTGAGCAGGGAATTCCACACAAAAGAATGGAAACCTGTCATGGAAGACACGTTTACGGGGCCTCATTTATGAGGCTGTGCGTCACTTTTACGCCGCTGGTGCGTCACATTTTGTGACGCACCAGTGGCGTAAAAAATGCGCCTTGTTGCGCCATATTTACAAAGTGACGCATCTAGGTAGATGCGTCACTTTGTAAACCCCTGCGCCACATTATGCCTGCTCCAGGTATAATGTATGCAAGGGGGGCGTATTGACGCAAGGAAGGGTCGTAGAAGTGACGCAGTGAAATCTATGAGATTTCACTGCGTCACTTTTAGGACGCTGTTGCATCAAAATCTTGCGCCTGCCTCACAGTAGGCGTAAGACTGACGCAGGCCCTTTCACATGGGGCTTGCCCCATGTGAAAGGACGCATTGCTGGAGTTGCGTCACTTTTGTGACACACTCCAGCAATGCGTCACTTTTGCGCTTACAGATACGTTAGAAAAACTGACGTATCTGTAACTCCTTGCGACATGATGCGTCATACATTAAATATGACGCATCAGGATTGTCGCAAGGAGTGTGCACTGAGAAGTGACGCATCGCTGCTTTCACGCAGCGATGCGTCATTTCTCATAAATGAGGCCCACAGTATCTCAGAATACATGATTTTGGTACACTGTTTAATACACAACTTATCTCACACCCCACAAATTGACTAGGATAAATGGGATGGTGGATAAAGCTTGCCGGAGGTGTAACACGTTAGATGCAGGCTTTTGCATGTGACCTGGGCCTTCTTATAGATTGTATGGTTTTGTCAGGGAGAGATGGGAGTGCTGGAGAACAGGATACTTATAGTTGTATGCTAAGCTGAAAGGTGCAAAAGCGAACACCTGGGGCCTTATTTATGAAGGACTTGCGCCGCCGGTGCGTCACTTTTAACATGGGAAAAAGTGACGCATCGGCGGCGCAAGTCCTTCATAAATAAGGCCCCTGGTTTCTTGAGCCCGCTCTGGTGTGGTCTAAGTGTGCCATTGAGATCCCCTGAATGTTTGCCCCATAGTAGATGATAAAGAGATGTGGAGTAGTTGGTGATTGCTGACGGAGTGGCTCTGAGAGCAGAAGAAATGAGCGGACTACATAAGAAATCTATTGCTGATGACTGATATGACATTTTTTTTGTTGATAATCACATTTTATTGAAGTTTTCAATACAAGTCATTTCATTAGCAACAAGTCACACATCTCAGGAAAAAAAACATGTCCATTTTAAGGCCTTTACAGGAGTGGCAGACTTCTGAATGTTGACATTCCTAAAAGTAGGGATTATGGGTATAAGGTTGGGGGTTGAGCAAATGAGGGCACAGTTCCGCTCGCTGCCCCCCCCCCCTAATGTGATTGTCTATGGATAGCCATGCACAAAGAAAATCGATCCAGTAAAAATGTGGTAACTGCCTAATGTAGCTCGCTGTTTTAGTGCATGCATTGCACTGCCCGAATCCAACACACATTTGGATGCATGGTTGATTACCTCCTGAGTGCACCGTAGTGCTACCATTCTGCAGTATACTAATACACACCATCAAACATCAGCTAGATAGCTGCACCTTGCATAGACCCTTTGATGCAAACCATGAACTAGACATCTATCACCTCCGCCTTACACAAAACCACCTCTCCTTCAGAAAACAACTAAAAACTTGGATATTCGATAAGTAAAGTTCCCCCCCTTCCTCAAGCGCCTTGAGACCCTCTGGGTGAGTAGTGCGCTATACAAATTTAAACTTGACTTGACTTGATACTGTGCTTATATGCTTTAAGTTAAAAAACAAATAAAAGAAAATACTTTTTCTAATTATTATAATTTTTTTTAAGTGTTGCCGCTGAAGGGGGTGTTTGAGGTAGATTTTAGTCTGCCCGTACAAGTGGGGTTACTTTTGGACCAGGTATCTGTACTGAGGGCCTGTCCATGGTAGTCTGAGCTGGCACTGGTGAGGTTGTCTGGACATAAGGCTAGGGCAGAAAATAGGTATTTAGAAAAGACATCTGTGATGGATTATATGAATTGATATTTTGGCTATATGGGGGGGTTGATTTTCTTTGGTTTATAGGTGCCACTGTTGGTGCACAACGAGGGAGTAAAGGGTGAGACGGATGAGGTTTTCCTGTGTTGCTCCATAAATCTGCTGTATGCTGGACTTAATAAAGGACAGCTGCAGCGCTTACAGGTAGTCCAAAACGCCATAGCCAGATTTGTCCTGGACATTCCCAGACGCTCTTGCAATCTGACCAGGGAGGAACTCTTTAAAACTGTTGACTCCCTGGTCAGATTGCAAGTCCCTGACCCTGTCATCCCTTCACAGGATCTCTGTGAAAAGATCGCCTCCTTCTTCCACTCTAAAATTCAGGATATTCACCTAGCCCTCGAGGAAAAAAGAGCCGTTCTTAGTGCATCTACACCCAGCGTAGAGATGAGCCCGACCATCACTGAAATCTCTCCTCCTTGCACTCTGGACACCTTTCCCCCGCTGGCCTTGCAAGATCTTGAGCTATTGTTAGCCAAGACTAAGTCTGGTTCACCTTTGGATACCTGCCCACTGAAGATCATCAAACAGTGTAGGGAGACCCTCTTACCACCGCTGCTAGAGATAATGAATCTAGCCATTAGAGATGGCATTTTCCCTGCAGAGTGGAAGAAGGCGGTAGTGATACCCTTGCTGAAAAAGGCCTCTCTGGATCCGGGGGTCTTAAAAAACTTCCGGCCTATTTCCCTGCTCCCTGCTCCTGCTAAGATGCTTGAGACACATCTTAACAAACATCTTGCTGCCTTTGTGGAGAGCTCAGGATGCTTAGACTCCTCCCAGCATGGATTCAGGAAAGAATTTAGCACCGAGTCAGCCCTCACCATCGTGCTTGACAAGATCCGCACATCAGTAGATGAGGGCCAGACCTCTCTCCTGGTCCTGCTAGATCTAACTGCGGCTTTCGACACCCTCTCCCCCTCAGTACTTACATCGCGGCTGAGGGAGGTGGGAGTGAAGAACGCAGCTCTGGATCTCTTGACCTCCTTCCTCACGGGGAGGGAACAAAGAGTCAAGCTTGGGGAGTTTCTATCTCCATCCCGTCCTGTGCTATGTGGGGTTCCTCAAGGGTCAGCACTCAGCCCGACCCTTTTTAATATCTATGTTACCCCACTAGCCAAATTAATAAGATCATTCGGGATGGAGGTAGTATCGTACGCAGACGACACTCAAATCCTCGTCTCTCTTCCCCATTCAGATGAACTAATCACCTCCAAATTTAGATCTTGCATGGAGGCGGTTGGTAAATGGATGATCCAGAACTCTCTGAAACTGAATGGGGAGAAGACGGAGGTGATGGTGTTTGGGGGGAAAGAAAACATCTGGTCAGCCAATTGGTGGCCTGACTCTCTTGGAACTTGCCCTTCCCCCACATCTTCTGCTAGAAATCCCGGGGTGCTAATAGATCCCGCCCTTGACTTAGGCAGCCAGGTGAGCAGAACCGTTTCCACCTGCTGGGGCCTGATTCACACTCTACATAGAGTCAGGAAATATCTTTCCCTCCAGGCAAGAAAACAAATAGCTGTTGCTCTCATCGGCTCGCGTTTGGACTATTGTAACGCGCTGTATGCTGGACTTAATAAAGGACAGCTGCAGCGCTTACAGGTAGTCCAAAACGCCATAGCCAGATTTGTCCTGGACATTCCCAGACGCTCTTCGGCCACTGCAGCCAGGAAAACACTGCACTGGCTGCCGGTAGAATTTCGTATTCGGTTCAAGGTCTTATGTATGACCTACAGAGCCATCGCCAAAAAGAGCGACACGGGAATAGGATCCATCATCTCCCACTATGTCCCCCGAAGGAACTTGCGCTCCTCTGGGAAACTGCTTTTGGCAGCCCCCCGCGTACGAAGAGCCAAGTGGGGCGGCAGAGCCTTTTCCACCCTTGCTCCTAAGTGGTGGAACGAACTCCCTTTGGATCTGAGATCTCTCCCGTCCCTACAGAACTTCCGCACTGCCTTAAAAACCCTTTTCTTCCAGCAAGCATATGTCTAAGGTCTTATATTTTCCTGATCATCCTCTGATCTTCTGCTAGGCGCCTTGATACCTGCGGGTTATTGTTTTGCGCACTATAAATTATTTTTCAATTCAATTCAATTCAATTCAAACAAGTACCACCCAGAGCTGATTGGCACTACTGTTTAAGCTGCACGAATCTGAATTAAACCCTTCTCTGTAACTTAATTCTAAAACCTTTATAAATGCATTTCAAATTCCAAGAACAGTCTAAGGATATGGTGGCTCCATTCTTTATTTATAAAAAACCACAGGGCATATTATCAAGAAAGGTCGTTACATTATCGCCGCTTTTATCGGCAGGAAATTGCCGATAAAGCGGCGATAATGAGCTTGATAATATGCTCTATGCAATTCCAATCGATGCCCATGTTAGATGTCTTAACATCTAACATGGGCTTCGATTGGAATTCATAGAGCATATTATCAAGCTCATTATCGCCGCTTTATCGGCAGTTTCCTGCCGATAAAAGCGGCGATAATGTAACGACCTTTCTTGATAATATGCCCCCACATTTGATATACAGGGAACCCACAAGGACCATCTCCCTGGTTTACAGGGGATCATCTGCAGAGTCTTGAAGTGAGAAATACTACTCCATGGCTATTGAGATGGACTGGTAATACTTGACTGGTTCTTGCATAATGTATTTGATGGAAAAAAGATATGAAGGAGACATATTTTCCACAAAGCAATCTGTACATGGTAGCATGCCCAAATAATATGTACTGGTACACCCATGATTTGGCAACCCCTTTCCAAAAGTGTCCTTGGCATCGAGCCCAATGCAAAACGGTGTTGACACTGTAATGTAAAACATGCGGAGAAACTCAATATTATTGAATTGTTGCATTAAACATTGACTAATTAATGATCTAAATATCAGTTCATTCTATACTTACACCCAGACCTTAGTGTAAGTCTCTACTGAGGCTGTGTGTGTTGCATTGTCTGGCATATATCTTAATTACCTATTGCCTTCTAACATGTAAGAGGGCATGAGTCTCAATCATCTCTTTTACCAAATATGAACACAGTTGTTTGAAATGCAGCCAGTCAGATGGTGGCGTCCTTTGCCAAAACTGCTTTCTTTCATTTTGATGGAACCATCAGTCACATAGGCCACAATACTACATCCGGACATGTAGATAAGCACTAGCGTAGAGACTGACCATAGAAATGTATAATAATTTCTTGGGGATTACATCTATTCTGTATTTTAGCCTGTGCCATCAAATGGTGTGCTTTTTCATTTGGTAAAGAATTGAGCTAGGTCTGGTCAGGCACATGGAGGCCAGATTGTAAGGAGCAGTTATCACACAAAATCCTCTTTCGTTCTGAGGTGTTACCTACAGTAGGCCAGCATTTTGTCTATGCAACGTAAGCTGCTCTGTAGTAACGTCAGCAGTCTGGAAAGGCCATTCCACACACTACCATAAGCACTTTCAAAACCGGTAAGCAGACTCTTGCACGTTTAAATGCCAGCAGACTTGAAAATCCAATTCAGCTTGTAGGGGGGCTGCTAATTGGTGCATTTGACTCAAATATAATAACTTGGGTATCTCATAGCAGTGATAGGCCAAAGAACAGCACGTTTTACTGTTTGGAGTAATCCTCTGCACCCAAGGTAACCATGCCAAAGTCAAACCTCAAAGATGTGCGGATTACTGGGGGCATTAATTCCAAATTAATGATGTTTGAAGTCTATATGGACCACCTCCTTACATTGCCTGCCCTGCAGTGACATTAATTCGGCTTTGGTGTCATATGAATTAACAATCAAGTCATCAGCGTAACTTAAATTTTGTGCTCAGACCACCAACCTTGATTTCTTATTGTTGTATTTTGTTTTCACCATCAATGTTATGGATTCATTCACAGTGGGAGAGGTGATGGGGGACAACTCTGTCTAGGCTCATAATAAATTTTGTACACCATAGGATATGCAGAGCAGAGGGACTGTCATCTGCAATAATACAACATGCATCCGTTATGGCATACATGAAGCCCAATTCACCCTATCAAAGGTCTTTTTTGGGGGGGAAACTAGTTCCAACACAAAACCATCCAGGTGTGCATCAGTAGAAATGATACCCAGAAGTTTGTGCGTTTTATCTTTTGGATGACAACCACGGATTAAGCCAGATTGGTCAGGCTAAACCGGTTTTGTAAGTCACTGGTCCAACCTGTGGGCAAGTATTACGTGGGATTGGGTAACTTTACCATGGCAGTATCTTTACCCAGATTCGTAACAGTAGAATTGTGACATTGTTCGTAAACGCTAGAGGACGGAGCAGCAGTGAACACAGTTTCCTTCCTTTGGAGAAGGTACATCAGTGCAAGAACGATTATAAGTCAAAGGGAATAACTTTGGGACCCATTGCTATCAATTTGTTCAGACCGTTAATGGCACCCACCTTTTGTCATTTTGATAGGGGTATCCATTGCATCAGTGTTTCTGTAGATTAATAGGCAATGGAGAAGAAAAGAGTTTGTCACGATCAATGGTTTGGTCATAATGATTGCAAAACACTTTGGGCCTCATTTACAATATTTTAACACACAGCAGCGCAGCAAGCCCTCCTGCTTTACTGCCATGCCTCAAAATAAATGGGCAGGAATGCACTGTTTCTACAAGATACAGCACATTCCTGTCCTTCTTTCCTGCGCCCGTGCACAAACAGCAGCCGCGCGCGAGCGCAGACACCCGTGCGCCATTTTGCAAGGGTGGCTGCGCTGAGAGGATGATTGTGTTTGTGAAGGAAGAGACACCTTTAACCAATCATTAAAGGCATGTTCCTCTTTCTAGCACACATAGAAAGAGGAAAAACAAGGAGAAATGAAAGTATTCCTCCTTGTTGCGCCACCTTACGTCTCCCCTGGGGAGGCGTCGGATTCTGACATTCCCAGGTTTACAAAATGTTGTAAATCTGGGAATGTGGCCGGTGCCATGGACGCTGCATGGGAACACCCACAGCAACAGCCATGGAACGCCCCCTTTCACAGAGTTATGTGTAAAAGGGAGACCTATTTACAATGCCATGAAAAGTCATTCAAGGTGACTTTATATGGCCTTGTAAATATGAGGAAGCCCCTTGCGCTGCCGGAGCACCGGCACCGCAATGGGCTTGTAAATAATCCCTTCCTCTTTTGTAGCAGCAGTACATGTTCTTTTTTCAATGGGAAGGTATGTTGCAATTTAAGGTACAGCTTTCGACCTTCCATTACCTTGTTGAATATGTGTTGCCCAGAAGTACTTTTGCCCAAGTTTGAAGAGCATCAGAAGTGGCATAGTGCAACTGGCCAACAAAGGCTTTTAGAAGGAACTATTTGCATTTGTGAGGTCCAGCCATATCTTGGAAAACAATAGCAAGCTCAATTGCTCAAGGGTGAATCTTGTGGTCGAACCCGAACCAACGACAGATGCAGATAACAAATGGGGGTCACAACCTTGCAAAGATCAAATGTAAGGAAAGGAAAATTATCCCCAGCAGTCCCACAACAAGCAACTCGGGTGAAGAGTCCTCTGAGGCAGGACCAGTCTACTACAGCAGCAGGCAGCCTACAAGCAACAGAAAATGTTGTTGCTGACCCTAAGATATTGGCCCACCATGAATTTGGTGTGTGGGTTAACTTTCCCAGAGTCTCGTCTAAGCCTACCATCAGCAGCAAGACACATACAACATGCGTCGCTCTGGGTAACTACGGCATGCTCTACGTGGCCTTACATGCAATCCTGCAGTGAGTAACAGATGCAGCAAAAGCTGGGATCATACCAGAAGGAATTGTGCAGAAAACAGAAGCGGTTGTGGAAACGTTCCCTACAGGAAGCAGGAGTCTCGCCAGTAAATTCCAGCGTTCCCAAGCAGCAGGGACAGCATTAAAAGGTAGCCAATGGGCTACCTGTTGACAAGCCCTACACCAAGGTGGCTGACATCAACTTTAAAGAATCCTTTTCAAAGATCTCTGCATTGTTGCTGTGAGAAAATGCCTCTCTCTGCATGTTCACTCCCGCATTCTGGAATGATCTTCTGGTTTTTCGACTCTTGAGAGTGCACTGAGGCCTGCTAATCAAGACACAGTGCTAGTTTTCTAACCCTATACAAAAGAGATGTTAAATTGGATACACCCAAGCAAGTACTGACTTACTTAAAAGTCCCTAGTATATGGTACCCAAGGATGTAAGGCAGAGTGCTCAGGTAGAGCTGCAGCACTGTTTATGTCAACATGAATGTGACCAGGACAAAATGGATCTCCACCTTCGACTGCAGACACTGTTATTTCAAATTTTACATTACAACTAATGGCAAAGCCACCACTTTTCTTAATGATATATGTAAGTCTCCCCTATGGAAGGCCTATGGAGCCCGATGGCATGGCGCTATATATGAAGTAGGACATACATTTTCTAATATGTCTTAACAACAACACTTCCAAATTGTTGTTTTGGTGTAGAAAGGTTAGTAGCCCCATTGGCTATTGCAGGGTTACTGGCTGGCATCCCAGCCCAGCTAACCTATGAATGGGACTACCTAACTGAGTCAAGTAAGGTATCGCATTAATCATGGCTGTAAACCCTACCTAATGCCCAGGTCGAATTGGAAGTCACTATTAAAGTAAGCAACTTTTAGAACATCACTCTGCAATCCAGTCAGTCCAGTGACCTCTCAAAGGCCCGGGTGAACAGAAAGGCTTCTAAATGTCTAGGGAGATGTCTGAGTGACTCCCAGGAACAAAGGCCATTGCTGTAGAGCGAGGTGAGACCGCCTATCCCAGAATTTCCACTCCAGGTGTTACCCCCAAAAGGCGAGCTTCAAAGGGGAAGCTGCCTTTGAAGGGCCGACTGTGACAACACCCCGGAGCAGGATGCCTTTTTGTTCCTGCAGACAATTAGGAGGCAGAGCCAGAGAGGGAAAACCCATCTCTTAACGTGTTTCACCATGGGTGTGTAGCCCACTGGTAGCCACATCTCTAGGGTGGGCTCCTGTGCTCCTGACGGGTAGGGCAGGGTCGTGCTATTTTGAAAGGGGCAACAATGGGGCACTCCGGGATAGCTAGATACCACACATTGCAGGATAAACATCACTAGGAAGGACAAGACCCAGTAGCCAATTGGCTAGTGACGGCCTGGACCTCTTGGGGCTCTTTCCTGGGATAAATATGGCACGGCTGGTACCCTGCCCCTGAGATCAAGCTGGAATCGGAGAGAGGGCTGAAGAAGGTCTGCCCTTGAAACGCCACAAAAAGAGACTGCACCGTTGAAAGGCTTGCACCTGCTGCACTGCAGGCTAGTAAAGTTTAGACTATGCCTGCATGTGGAAAAGTGCCCCTTTTTGACATGGTCACCCCCACTTTTTGGTCACTTGTACTGGTGTTGATTGGTAGTGCCTGGGTCCCTGGTAACCAGACCCCAGTGCTGGTGCTCTTATTCTTAAAACAAGACAAATGTGCAATTATAAGCCAATTTGCAAGGACTTTAGCACCTCTATAAGTCCCTAGTAAAAGGTACACTGGACATGGGTGCCAAAGAGGGTCCCTAAGGGCTGAAGCAGGTGTTATGCCACACTCAGGGAAATACACACAAACTGCATGCAGATTGCCATTGCAGGATGCGTGAAATGGTGCAAGCCATTCCAAACAAATGACAAGGCACACTTACTGTGTGCTTCCCCATGTACTATATGTAAGTCACCTCTATAGCAGGCCTTAGAGCCGTAAGGCAGGGTGCATTATATTACATGTGAGGGCACACATGCATGAGCAGGTGTGTCCCTGTAATGCCTAGTTCCACTGCTAGACATTGCAAGTGATCAGGAAGCCATCTCAAGGACATGTACTGGGCACTGGTCATTACAAGTTACCCAACTACATGATGGTTTCACTGAAAGTAATGATGTTTATTATCAAACACTTTGTCTTAATATATACTGATGCCAGTATCAGATTTATATGACATGCACCCAGGGGGCTGTATAGAGGTGGCCCCTGAAATCCTACTAGCCACATAGTGGGTTGGCTGACTGGAATCTCCCAGTATGCCATCACAGACAAGTTTCTGACACCCTGCCACAGAAAGCCCATGCTCTCAGATGTCCGAAACAATGCCTGCTCTGACAGAAGGCATTCACACCTCCAGCAGGATGGCTAGCAGATTAGCATTCCACCGATTTAAAATGCAACCATGGCTCCCCCAGACCAGGGGAACCCCACCCTCTGCTCTGAGGTCAATTTCTGTGGTTCCAGGAGGTCAGCCCCATCTCTCCACTGAGGTTCGAGATGCTAGACCCTCCAAGAGCCAATACCTTGGGTACTGGAGCACTTGCAATAACCAAGGCTTGTTAAGTGTCCAGCCCAGACACCACCACTGCCAAAGCTGACCTGCACAAGGAGGGACTTCAGGACCAATGAGGCTTACACTTGTTTTCCTCCCCTCTACAGGTCAAACCGAGAACCATGAGAGCCTCCACAGTAGATGGCCAGCCAGACAAATGCCTCTGCACCCAAGCCCCACAGCCTGGGTTCACAACAACTGACTGTGCCCCCTTGCTCTAAATACCCTCACAAACGGACCCCTGCTTTGGGTTCTGTCAGACTTGTCCCCAAGTTCACCCTTGCAGCCTTTCTTTTCAGGTGGCCATTGACTTAAACAATGTAGCACTCAAGGCTACTAATCTGTCCAGCACCTCTGCATCCGGACATGCCAGGGCAGGTAAACTAAAACTGCTGGTGGTTCTTTGGACCTTGGCCCCTATCACCTTAAGTTCTAAAGGTCTCCCCTGAACTTGGACTACTGATATAGGGAAAAATAGGATACATTTTGTGCAAACACACACAGAGTTAAGGCCTGCAACTTCAATGCAGAAGTTTCAGTTAAAAGCAGCTTTAGACCTCATTAGAAATACAGGCCCAGGCCTCTGCATGAGAAAAAAGCATGTTGCAAAGGACATTGAGTTTAGCTGAACTTATCAGGTCGCACAGTTAGTTAAAAGGTCAGGAAATGGCCTGCAGTCATGAAGATAAGCTACCTCATGAAGCGTAGATCATATCTTCTTCCAGACTTGGGAAGTATTTTAAATGTTGGAACTACAAAAATGACAAGTCCATCTGTTAGAGAGACTGAGCTGAAAGGTGTCAATCATGTCTTTTGCAATCGTGTTACTAATGCATGCACACATAGATTAAGCACACACACATGATTTACTGGCCCAGGTGCAAGCCATGTTACTGCTCACAATGACATGGATGTTGCTTCAGTTGAAAACCACATGTCACACTTACACGATGCTAGGCATGATGGATGAAACCACAGGTCAGAGGTCAGATAAGGGTGGCCAAAAAGGGTTAGGCAAAAATATAATCACTTGCTTCACAGGAAAACAGATGTGTGTAAAAAGTTGTTAATAACGTTTTAAGTCTGACAACAGGAAAACAACTGAGGGGGTTTCCGCCAATATGAGATGCGAGGGCCATGTGGCCCATATCTATATGTGCTTTGTTTTCAGGAAATTGTTGATTCTGCTGATTTTAATCTACACATTTGTGACGTACATACTATGCTTGTAACATTTTTCTCTTGTGGTTTGGAGGAATAAATACAGCTGATTCTAAGGTGGGGCAGAGACACTGAGTTGTATCTCCCTTGAGATAAACTGATCTCTCCTGTAGTGACTGATCCTCACTACAGTATTGTAAAAAACCCATATTCTATTGTTAACTTGTCATTCTTGGTGTTTCTTTGATAGATATATTTTCCTCTAACATTTTGGAGGAGTTCCAGCCAGGAGTTCCACTTCTCACCTGGTGTCATATCCTGAAATTCCTCCTGTCCTCTTGAAATGATTTGCGCAAATAAAAGGAGGTAAGAAGACGCCTATTGTAAGGTCGTAACATTTCTCTGGGACGGGTAGGACTTGGGAGTTAGCATTTTTAAAAGGTGAGAACAGTGCGAATTTCGTTCCTTTTACTTTACAAGTGACATGTTAACAAAAGACTTGATGTAATAACATTAGATACTTAAGAAGAGTAGATAATTGTACCGAAGAATTAATTGGAAAAATGTTTTAAAACATCCTACAGGGACATAGATGAATATCTTGGGGGTATATAGCAGTTATTATTTGAGAATATTCTCGTAACGCAGAACTCAGTACATTAAAACTGCATTATAAAAGCATGTCATTTTTAGAGATTACAATCACATTTTGATATACATATGAAAGTAAAATAAAATATTTTATCCAAATGTGTAGAGAGTCTATGACATTAGTTAGACTAGTCTCTGCTTATAGTTTCACCAGCCAAAAGAAGCTGGATTATTTAGAAGAATGTATGAGACTAAGTAAATTGAAAGGTAAGAAGAATAACTTGTGTTAATGAAAAGTATGCAAGGAGTAGGAGACGGGTGGATCTCCAGGATAAGGAGAAATAAAGTTAAGGATATGATCATATGAAAGAATTGAGGAATTAAGAAACATAAAAAGTTTAAATAAACACAGGTATTAACTCAACAGGCCTACCTACCTGTCAGAGGCAGGGGGGTTTTGGAGGTTGGGGAAAGAGAGGTGGACGATTTCTTAATGAAATAGATACTGATGCATTGTCCAGTGTAACCTCTATATTCAAACATAAAGACAAGGTCCTGCAAAGTGCCATGGGGTCCCCTGTAGAACACTTGGTTGAAGTATACTCTGAAAACATAGACCAAATAGGATAACTGTACGGAATGGCACAAGGCTACTAAATACCTCACATACCTATGACCCCAGGAGCCTGGCAGCTCTCCCATTCAGAACAGACTCAGAGGCAGACCCAATGGCAGCATAAAGAAAAGCCATTCACAGAAACAAGTAGTAGATGCACAAGCCCAGAAGAGGCCAAGAGGGAGACCACAAAAATGGCCAAAGCCAGACGGTCCTAATGATAATAAAGCAGAAGGGACATGGGGAGAAAACAAATGTCCTCCTCAGTTGACTCGCGTCAAGATAGCAAAGTGTCATAAAGACAACACAACTGTCTATTTTGCATATCCCATTTGAGATACAGGTGATGATATCTATGACTGGGCAACATATACTCTAGGTGAGTGAAGCCAAACACAAGAAGACCCCATTCCAGGCAGTGTTGTATATTTTGTAGATGGGTTTACACAATAGATTAGGACACAGGATTGAGCCACACAGGTGCAGTGGTGGTCAAAGCAATGTTGCATGACTCTTGAGATATATTGCTGATACCAGACCAGAGAATGTTGTCACTTTTTTACTTAAATCAGGTTGCTGAACTAGTAGTTTTAGTGGCAGCACTTAAACAAGGGGAAGGGGAAGCAATAACCATATACTTTGATTTACGCTATGTCACTGCAATAGTGCAAAATGGTACCTTAACACGTATACTATAGTTTTGTTAGCTAGTAAAACATCACCACCTTCAGGCCCATTGGATGAACAAAGACAGGAATAGATTTAATATATAGAAAGATACCCAAGCATTGCTATTTATAATAGAAAGATACCCAAGCATTGCTATTTATAAGTCCTAAAGCAGCTACATTTTCCTTGGCACTGCTAGAAACAACATGTCTCTCTAAATAAGCCAGGATTGGTTTGTTTGTAACTTACATGAGATGACCACAATGTAGAAATATACCTGTACTGTGTGCCAGCAGGGTTCTTTAAAGCCCACCTTTAAAGTAACAGTTTCTACAGTACTTGACATTAAGAGCCCTCCACTAGGATTAGGGCCAACTTTAGGGTGGTACGACTGGTGCCACAACAGCGGATGCTGGTTTCAGGTGGGGGCACAGGTTCCAAGTATATTGTGGTTTTAAAAGCATTTGCTAACATTCCTTGCCTCAGGCAAATCACAAAGTATATACAAAGTGCATACAATGTGGATAGGCTTGTGGGTTACTGTTTCTTGTTAGCAGGATCCTCTTTGTTGCTTGCAGTTTTATAAGTTACAACTCATAATATATAGCGTTGAGCTATTGACTGTCATCAAGGGGCTGTAGAGATACTACACGACATGGAGAGTTATACTTTCTGTTTAGTCTTATATTTTTCTAAATCTTGCATAAAAGTAGAAATACATTTTTATTAATAAAGAGAACTCCCAATGATTGTGTCACAGTTCAAACGCTGAGTTTGTACTTCTCCAGATCAAGAGCTCTTAAACTATACTGCCTATCAGTATGGATGACATGTAACTCCTACATCTTGCAGTTCTCTGTCTTATGAAACATTTCTTATACATTGATTTACACGTGTAACTGATTGTCTCTATGTAATGTGGGTGTGGTGTGGAGTGTTTTGACACCCTACCCTGGTATGAGAATTAATTAAATGCACCTGAGAGTGTTTATGGAGACTTACGGGGCACTGTTAAGGGTTGCTAGTGAGAGAATCAGTGCAGAGGTGGTCATTGAGGAGCACCAACAAACATATTCACATGGGGCACCACCAGTGATAAAGTAGGAACTCATGTCCATTGTGAGGCCAAGTTTGCTGCTAATTTCTGGTCGGTGAGGTAATGCTCCAGTGGGGCATTCCTGAGGAGATCAGATTTGATTTTGGCGCACACCTTTCTTTCAATGATATCTTCTCCCATCTCATCACTTTAAGAATGATACACAAACTTGTGTTAGCTTACCACCCCCAAATTAACAACATCTTCGTGTGCTTAAATGACCTCTTAAAACACACTATAAGTAAACTGTGTGTAACATTGGAAAATAAATGGTTGTACTGACTCCCATTAGCACTGCTCACCTCGAGAAACACCTCAAGTCAGACTACCATTTGACCCCACATCAGATAGTGACAGAGAGAAGGATGAATACTGATACTTTTTAGCCCTGGTCTGTTTCTATTATACACATAAACAAAACAGCTGATAATGATTCTGACCATGATCTTCTCTACACTGCTTTGTTTTGAAGAAATGTGATACCAGGTACCAGCACATGCTTTGTATAGGCGAATCCACAGCTAATACCAGCTTTTATGTATGCTCCCTTATTCCCAATGTTGCTGCAGTAGATAAATTGCATTACCCTAAAGAGGTATTCCTAAGCTTTTACTCACTGTCTTTTGCACCTTTTTTATGTAGAATAAAAGCACAGCTGCAATCAACACATCTTAGCCCCCTTACTGTGCAAGCTAAAACAACAAGATTTAATACAATGGCTGACATTCTACTGACCTTGACAGATAGACTAGAGAAATGAGGTCAGATATCAAGAATGAAGAAAACATCCTGCCCCTGCAGCGCCTGCGACGTGATGTTGCGGCCTGGGGGGCGCTTCCACTCTCGCTGCTCGGGCGCACCGCTTTCCTTAAAATGATGTCCCGCCCCACGCTTCCTCTATGCCCTTCAGAACTACCCCGTTCCCGTGCGTTATTTTAAAGAGATTGAAGGCCTACAGAGGCAGTTACTATGGGACGGGAGGCCCAGAATCGTGCTCAATATTTTAACCCTCAATTGGTATGATGGTAGTATCAGCCTTCCTGACATTAAAAAAATATTACTGGCCGGCCCACCTCGCTGCCATCAATCAGGGTATGTATCGGGCTCCGGGAGATCCGGGATATGCCATGGACAGATGGCTACTACCGGGTGGATCATACAACAGAGCCCTCTATGCCAATCCTAAGAATCTGCACCTGACTGGGCCCACATCCCACTCGGTCCAGGTGTGGCATGCAGTTAACAAAAGCTTGGGATGGGAGCATAGGTTGACACTTACCACCCCAGCTGTGGGACACGGCTGAACTGGGTGGGCTTCATTCCTTCATCCCAAGGGTTTTGATAGGTGGGACCTCATTGGAATCTCCAGGGTGGGTGACCTGTGGGTGCAGGGTCAGGTGCTCAGTTTTGACCTGCTGAAGCAACACTACGAACTCGCGGATACAGAGTTCTTCCGCTATCTCCAGATCTGTCATGCCTTGACCACCGTCATCAGTGGGGAGTCCTCCCTCCCTGACTCCTCCCCACTAGAAGATAGATTACTGGACGGACTCCTCCCTCAGAAAGCCATCTCCTTGAACTACAAGAAACTTGTCAATAACACACCAGATCCCCTAATGAAATTGCGTGAGTCGTGGGAAGCAGACGGCCTCCTATTAGATGACGAAGACTGGAGAGAAGCGGTGGCCTCCCCCAGAGAGGTAGCGATCTTTGCAAGTCTCCGACTGATACGGCTGAAAATTCTCCACAGAATCTACATTACAGGGCCGCAGCTGGCCCGTATGGGACATGGTGACAATATGACCTGTAGGCGTCACTGTGGGCAGGTGGCCACATTCATGCATATTCTCCGGAAATGTGAACACATTCATGGATCTTGGAGAGGCATCCATAGTGTCATGAGTGAGGTCCTGCACGAAACCGTCAGCCCTGAGGTCAAACGATGCTTACTGAATGTGTGGGAACCCACAGATTTGGTAGGAGCGGAGAAACTGTGGGTTACGCTTGGTACCGCAGTGGCCAAAAGGGACATTGCTCAATTATGGGGAGGGTCGGCAACCCCAACTACCACAGTGTCGAAGCGCAGCATGGACTGGTGCATGTTCCGGGAGAAGACTGTATATGTGGCAAGGGGTTGTCCTCAGAAATGGCCCGAGTGTGGGCCAAGTTGAATTCGTATAGGGGAGGTATCTGTGTTGCGCCTACTGTTCCTCCTGATGATGACCTAGTGTCTCCATGAGTATTTGACATGCTGTAGTGCTGATTCCCATAATTGTTCTGTAACCCTAATGAACAGCCATATTCAACCATGCTTGACTTTCAAAACAATGTGATTGCCGATTGTTTGTTTATTTTTGTTTTAAAAATCCATAAAAATATATTTAAAAAAAAAAAGAATGAAGGAAACAGGTCATAAGAGAGATTGGCCAAAATGGGGAGAAAGGGATATTAGAACAGGGTATTTTAGAGGTAACTGAACCAACATATTATGTAGTACAGGATCAGTATTTGTCAATGATAAATGGCATTTTGGTGTCACTTTCATATGTAGAGTTGTATCATTGTAGAATGGCAGGGACAAGTAGCCCTTTAAGATTTGGTAACATAATAGGACAGTTTTAGCTAATATGTAAAGTAAACATATAGAGATATATATTGGCAGGAATTAAAAAACACCACTCTAGAATAGCAGTGAAATTAACTGAGTTTCTCTTTGTTTCAGAGGAAATAGGACCGTAAAGGGGAAGTAACCTCAACAGCAACACCACTGTGGACGACGCCGACATGCAGGGGGGCACCGCCACCCTGATGCACCACTTTTGTCATTACGGGACTCAGCTCCACATTCACCTGACCCCAAATCGAAATGGCCTCTGTGACTGTATACGCACACTCCCTGGTGATACCAGCAGTGGACTTCCCTGATTTGTATGACCACCCCATGCGCTATCTAAGAGACTTTGTTTCACCATCAGCAGAAGAAAAAGCAAACTGCAGAATACTATGGCACTGCGGTTTGGGAAAACTGTCCCACAGGAACACAGACTATTCAATGACACATGTGGTCATAAGTAGCTTGGTGGCAGTCATTAGGGGTTGCCACCAAAGGGTTGACTCGGGGGGGGGGAGACGTCTGGCTAGGCCCAGATGTGGTTTGCAAGCCCCCTGTGAGCTCCCCCACACTTGATTTTTAAGCAGAACCAGAATAAAGTTGATAACGACTGCCATGCGGGAGGTGTGTGCAAGAGGACAATGGGACATTGGCTGAGGCCATTCAGGCATTGCATGATCCACACAAGAAGATAGTTGAAGAGGGGGGTGCTCCGGATGAGCGGGTCAAAAGCTGGTTTGATTGGGTGCCATCCTGGATGTTGGGGTTGTTCAAGGCCTTGTTGCCTCCAATTGTTGTATTGCTTTTGATGTGCCTTGTATTTCAGGTGATACTAGTCTGTTGCAAAAAGTTGACAACTAGCGTGGGAGCAGCATTCTTGGTCAGGAAAAGCACCACAGATCTCTTAGAACAGAGTGTTCTATATGAGGAGATTCCCTTCGAGGATGGGAGATTAGGAGAAGAAGTAGTCGAAAGATTCAACTAGAGGGGGGAATGATATAGGGAGAAATAGGATACATTTTCTGCAACTACACACAGAGTTAAGGCCTGCAACTTCTATGCAGAAGTTTCAAGTTAAAAGCAGCTTTAGGCCTCATTAGAAATACAGGCCCAGGCCTCTGCACGCGAAATAGGTCAGAAAAAAAGCATGTTACAAAAGACATTGAGTTTAGCTGAACTTATCAGGTCACACAGTTTGTTGAAAGGTCAGGAAATGGACTGCAGTCACAAAGATAAGCTACCTCATAACCTGTAGATCATATCTTCTTCCAGACTCGGGAAACCAGTAGTATTTTAAATGTTGGAACTACAAAAACCACAAACCACAAGTCCATCTGCTAGAGAGACTGAGCTGAAAGGTGTCAATCATGTCTTTTGCAATCGTGTTACTAATACATGCACACATAGATTAAGCACGCACACAGGATGGACTGGCCCAGGTGCAAGCCTTGTCACTGCTCATAATGACATGGATGTTGCTTCAGTTGAAAACCACAATATACACTTACACGATGCTAGGCTTGATGGATGAAACCACAGGTCAGAGGTCAGATAAGGGTGGCCAAAAAGCATTAGGCAAAAATATAATCACTTGCTTCACAGGAAAACAGATGTGTGTAAAAAGTTGTTAATAGCGTTTTAAGTCTGACAACAGGAAAACCACTGAGGGGGTTTCCGCCAATATGAGATGCGAGGGCCATGTGGCCTATATCTATATGTGCTTTGTTTTCAGGAAATTGTTGTTTCTGCTGATTTTAATCTAATCATTTGTGACGTACATACTATGCTTGTAACTTTTTTCTCTTGTGGTTTGGAGGAATAAATACAGCTGATTCTAAGGTGGGGCAGAGACACTGAGTTGTATCTCCCTTGAGATAAACTGATCTCTCCTGTAGTGACTGATCCTCACAACAGTATTGTAATAAACCCATATTCTATTGTTAACTTGTCATTCTTGGTGTTTCTTTAATAAATATATTTTCCTCTAACACTACAAGTATGTTTGCAGTATATGTCTTTCCCCTTTCCTCCCATTGGGTAACCTTACTGTGTTCAAGGCACATACTTCAAAAACCGTAATTTGTGTATTTTGCTTTTGTCTTGTAAAATCCATAACTCCTAAAGTGCTTACCTGATTCCGATGATCCTGGTGTCTAAAATTATATAAAAATCTGTGTTATTTCTATAAATTGCTCCTGGATTTTTTCTTCGTTGTGTGTACCATTTATTGACTCTGTGTGTGCAACAAAGGCTTAACACTCCCCTATGATAAGCCTAAGCTGCTCGTCCACACTACCACAAATAAAACAATTGGGATTATTAAAGTAAGCCATGCAAATTAATAAGGGTCAACTGGACTTTTTGCATGGTGTGCCACTACATTGACCCACCACATAAAAAGCCAGCTTCCTACACTGCTTCCTGGCTCGGGGAAAAATTGATTCCCAGCCCCAACCTAGACCAGTGACTATACCCATCAGTCAGCTGATCCCCTGGAACCAGCTCCAGGGACACAAGAACAGAAGAAGCCCAAACCAAAAATTTGGTAGCCACCGCAGAAGTTTTGCAGATACCATTCGCCGGACGCACAAAATCTGAGATAGCCAAAGGTGGCACCAGTGTCTGCCTGACCTGGGAGTGCTATCAAAGTCTGGATTTGTCATACTCAAGGGACACTAGCCCCCACCTAATGATTTTACCCAAACTGCGGTGCAAGGGGACCAGTAGCCCAGCATTGACTAGCCTGCTACTGCAGCAAGAGAGAACTTTGAGGGACCCTGATCTCTGTGGCCAAAGTCAACGCTCATCATCTGTGACTCAAGGGACAGCCACGACACCCCTGTCGACTGCACCTCAACTGGGGCATGCATTGAGCATGTTTTGCCTTTATCCTCAGCATCCGAACCACTTCATTTATGTCTATGGCAGTTCTTATGTAAAGTTTGTAATTTGCCTTAAAAATGCTCTGGTGGCCAGTTAACTGTCCAAAGTATCCTCCCTAGACCTTTCCCCTGCTGGATTTGGTTGCCCAACTCGAGCCAGAGCACCAGCACTAACTCTTTCAAACTTTTGAAAACTTTACCAACTTTTTGTAGGCAATTGCTAGTTTGCGGTTACATTTAAAAGTGATAAAAATATCTAAAATCTGTATTTCCATAACCCTCTGGTGGATTTGGATGATCAAGGTCTCTAAAAATCATAAAAATACACTCTTAACTTATGTACAAGCCCCTTGCGCTGCTGGTGTGTCACTTTTAGCATGCAAAAAAAGTGACGTACCGGCCGCTTGCAAATAAGCCCCTCCGTTTTTATAAATTGTTGTTGTGTCTCTTTCTTCTTGAATTACTTTCTTAATACGTTGTTTGATGCTGTTAAATGCTTTACACAAAGTTCCTTTGCCAAGTCTTACTGCTCGCAGTATCCGCTACCCAGGGTTGAGCTAAGGTTAAGTAAACAATACTGACTGGACCCAAGAAGGTATTTGCGAGTGTTCTCCATGATATTGCCCCACAGTCATATTATAGAGTACACCCAAATCCTCACAGCTGCCCACCAGGCAATCTATTGTTTTGGCCCAGTTTTTCTACAGTACAAACGTAGACTGTACATTAAAAGAAAGACTGTTTCATCAAGAATGGCATTGCTACTGATCATTTCCCCTTTCATAAGATCCTCCTATAGGAGGAAGCTCCTTTTCTGTACAAACGTGTGAATTATGACACATCCTTTAAAAAAAATAAGGAAAGTCCACAATCATCTAAAGCTCAGAAAAGCCATGAGCACTTGATTATTCTATAAGCTGCGGCTCAATTTACTGCAAGTTAATAAGAACCCAGCTCAATATATTGTGCGGTCTTTTCTCAAGTGCGGTTGGTGTTTTCACTCCCTTACTCCCCTAGACTTAATGCTTCCTGGGCCCATGCTTTAAGGTAAACTCTACAAAGTGCTGCCTTGTTGATTTTATCAGTGTCTTCAGTGGATTGGGCTTTCTCTTGCTACTTGGTGGACGTCACAAATTTGGTTTGCCCAATATACTATATGGCACACTCCACACTTAAGTTGGTACATTTCTGTATATTGTAACTCTCTCCATAACGCCCACTACTTAGGCACATTGAAGTTTGATGCATCATGCTTATATCATACCTTTTAACTGCTCAGTCTTCCTCCAGCTGTCTCCATATTTGTCTATCTACAACCAACAACCTTCCAGCTAAGCACCCAATGACTGTCCAGGTTTCTGATGCAAATCAGAGCACTTCACAAGCCCGCCTGGTATACAAAATGACATTATTGGAGTAGATACTTGACAACTAGAAAGAGTGTTGGGCCTTGCAAGGGGAAGGAAATCCCCACATAGAAAAGCACATTGGGGCACATCTACAAGAAAGTGCCTGAGCGGGCTCCGCAAGCCCTTTGGCTGCGCCACGCTGCAGCACTTTCAGAGCACAGGAATGCGACTTATCTACATTGATATGTTGCATTCCTGTGCTCTCCCCTGCGCTGGCGCAGAAACAGCTGCCATGCGCCGGTGCAGGCACCCTTGCACCGTGGTACAAGGATGCCTGAGCCATGGGGAGATTGCTTTTGTGAAGGAAGGGGCCCCTTCCTGCACAAAAGCAATCACTGCAGGCATTTTCCTCTTTCAATGCGTGCTGTAGAATGCAGCACACAGTGAAAGAGGAAAAAACGAGGAGAAATGAAAACATTTCTCCTCGTTTTGCTTGGCTACGCTACCCCTATGGTGGCGCAGCAAACGGACGCATTTCCAGGTTTACGATTTCTCGTAAATCTGGAAATGCATCAGTGGACATGGGTGTTGCGTGGAAAACACCCACAGCAACACCCATGTCTTGCCCCTAACAAGCAAAATGTTGCGTGACCAGGGGCGATATTTACAAGCACAGGTTAAGTCACGCAGGGTGACTTTACCTGTGCTTGTAAATATCCTTTAGCTGGCTGTGCCACTGGTGCCTCACGCAACGTGATGCACCAGCGGCGCATGAGGCGCGTAAATCTGCCCCGATATGTATACCTGCATAACACTATATCATGCAATTCCTAACAAACACCAAATTCCCAGTAAAAGTAAAATGCATAAACAGTGACTAATGCATTGTTATGCACTGCTCATAACCTCACACATTAAGTCACTGATGTTCCTAAATGGCATAATAGGTGACATCACAACATCTCAAATAACAATTGATGACATCACTGAGAAGATCACAGTTGAGTATGTAGACTCCAAATTTAGGGTGAAGGTTGTGAAAGGCTGCACCAAGGTTTTGACGTGCACAGCTGGTTTGGGAGGGTTGGAGAATGGATGCAGAGTGTGGCCAAGCGCTACACCTTGTGCCTTAGCCCCACGGTATATGACTGAAGGTTATGAAGTTTGGGCTTTGTAAACTAAGGATTTTGGGGTTGTCCTATATGCTGTTACACACATTCCCCCTTAATCGAGTAAACATAGAGTTGGATCAATTTGACCTTGTTGGAGGAATAGCATGTGCAACTACTGTAGAAATTATTTATCTCATCAGGGTGCATATGGTGAGAATACAATTCAGTTGTTTTTAAGAATCTTGAAAACACATTTCTAGAATTTCTTTTTTTTTGTACTGACCAATTTTTATTACTGTTTTGAAGAATTGCATAACACATCACAACTGCCTTCAATCTCGCTCTCTTCTCCTTCTGCAAAATGGAGCCATTTCACTCTGACATCAACTTAGCCTATAATAAGTCACTTAAAATACAGAACAATAAATCCTAAACCACCCCACCAAACTACCAACTGATCCACCAGTCCAATAGGCCAAAATTTCCAAATCACTTTCTCCACGAAATACCCACATTCAAATTCCAGTCTTGCTTCAAAACAATCCCCTTTCTCAGGATCTGTCACAAATACTAGAATGGTGCATGCCTAAAGCCAAGCCCCTTGCCTCTCAAGAGCCAAGAAGACCGATCCTCGACTGATCTGCAGGCACAAAGTATCTGATCCATGGGAAGAGTAGGTATGAAAAGGGAAAAACACTTGTCCTGGCATGTGGTCTTCCCTGCACTCCTTTACCGCTCCGGCAATATCACCATCTAAACGTATAGGATCATAGTTATGTATTGTCATGTATGCAAAGCACTGTCATCTGCAGTATTGTGAACATACCAGCTAACATACAATTGTGTGTACTGATCACCATGGCCTAAATGGGAGGTTTGCTCTGCAGGGTGAGAGAATAATGACAATCTAAAAGGAGTAATGAGCAGACCACTGGAAGGATGGGGGACCAGGAAGATTCTGTAGACTGGAGGTAGCAAAACTCAAAGGAGAGGCAAGGAACATCAGAATGAGAATAATACAAGTTCAAGTTAAATTCCACTTTATTTCAATTAATAAAAATCATTAAAAGTAAGCCATACAAATCAATGTGGGGTTACATGATTACATATAAAAGCAATTAAAATATATTTACAGTTATAATTTAAAACTATTCATTTTTCAGTTAAGTTAATATATCTACACCAACAGAACCATTTAATCCATCAAACTGTGTTTTCTGCAGCGAATAGAAGCAACAAAGTAGTTTGCCACTCCAAACATAATCACAGAGGATTCCATTAACTTTAAATATAACAGCGCTGGTTTAACTTGCAGGAGCCCCTTGTCCTTTAGTAATGGAAGAATAAACTTTATCCTGGGTAGTCTGTAGTAAGAGCAAAAGAAAGTAAAATGTATTGTGTCCTGCAGGGAGTGGCCGTCACACTTACAGGGGGCCGCATTCTCGGGCCTGCACCAGACTTTAGAATCAGTTAGCAACAGATGAATCTGATTAAATCTCAATTTGGTCAGCAACCAGCGGTGCAACGGGATCGTCACAGTGGTAAGGTACAGTTGAATTGGAAGGGATGAGATTAATAGGTAATGATCCTTTACCATAGGTTTCCTAAGTTGTACCGCCTCCCGCTCCTGTTCTCTGATCTTAATAAAGTTGGTTTAGACCCATCCTATATCTACTTTTACCAGACCAGCTGGATTTGTAAAAATTTCTGGTCGCCCCAGTTCCCTAGAGGTGATTTTAATATAAGACAGCCACTGGATATTCTTCCCTTTCTCCAAATGCATGCAATCCCTCAGAATCGCATGGTTTAGAGTGAGGTTAGGGTTCAGCCAGGATTTTATCCATAACAGAATAGGGGCCATATTTATTATGTCTCCAATATAGCCCATCCCTAGCTCTTGATGGATTGCAAAGGTGGGCGCTGATTGGGGAAGGCCTAGGAGTGCACGGAAAAATGTATTCTCCTCTGTTTGAATAACCTCCGAGTGTTTATACCCCCATACAGTGGCCCCATATCTTGCAATTGCAATTGTTTTCGCCCTATAAATGGATAAAATTGCTTCAATAGGTTTCCCTCCTAGACGTTTTGCAAAGCCTAGTATAGCAGCAGAGGATGTTCTTATCGCATTGGCCTTGGCTGAAAATTGTGGGGCCCAGGAGCCTCTGTCATCGAATACCACCCCTAAATAGGTAAAGATCTTAACTCTAGAAATAGCTCTACCATTATAGTAGAAGGAGTTAATACTATTTTTTCTTGCTCCTACAGACATGACATGCGACTTTCCGTTATTAATCACTAGGTCCAGTGATGTCATGAAATCACCAAAATAATTCAGTAATCTTTGGAGGCCTAAAGGAGTCCGTGCCAATAAGACGGCATCGTCCGCGTAAAGAGTACTGGGATTGAAATACCTCCCATACGCGGTATGTCAAGTGTAGCCTTACCCAGTGAATCTTCCAGTGAATTTATATAAAGGGTGAATAGCATGGGGGCTAATATACACCCTTGGCGTACCCCTCTGCCTGACTTAAACCTTGCAGTACATTTGCCCTCCGGTGTCATTCTTATTGAGGCATATAAGTCCCTGTGTAGCTCTGCCAGGAAATATACCAGAGGTTGATCCAACCTTAGGTCCATGAGCATAGTCCACAGCCTAGACCTGTTTACTAGGTCAAAGGCTGTGGACAAGTCTATGAACCCCAGGTAGACCGATCCTCTAGAGGCAACCGTATATTTGTTTAATATTAAATGCAGGTTGAGACACTGATCTTCGGTGCCTCTACCCGCTCTGAACCCAAACTGGGCGTTGGACAGAATATTTTTCTCTACAACCCAATCTTCTATTTTTGCTAAAATCACTTTCCCTAGAATTTTTATGGATGAGTCTAGGGGCAATATGGGCCTATAGCACCTAGGGTCCCCTCTTTGGCCCTTTTTAAACACAGGGATGATGATTGAACGTGACCATGACTCTGGAAACCCAGATGTTATTGAAGCATTAAATACATTTGTCAGTAATTTGGCCCAGAAATCGGGATTGGCTTTATACATGTCCCCCTGCACACCATCGGGCCCAGGTGCCTTTTGACCCGCTGTATTCTCGATTGCCTTCCTAACTTCTTCAATCGAAAATCAAAGTGCTGGCCACAGAGGATTTAAGTCAGATACCACAAAGGGTTCTAATTCCAGATTACTGCCATAAATACTTTCAAAATGAGTTAACCAATCCTTCTCACTAATATTAACTTCTAATGTGCCGTTCTCAATACCAGAGAACAATAGGTTGTGAACAATAGCCCAGAAATTGGAGCTGTCCCTCATTGTCGCTTTATCCATTAATGCTGCCCAAGCTTCCTTTTTTATATCACTATTGCGAGCCTGCACTATAGTTTTATACTCCCTCCTAAGTCTTATTATTTGCAATTTATCCATAGGGGTCTTTTTAAGGGCCCCTATGAGCATGCTATGAGCTCTGGTGCACTTGCTATCAAACCATCCCTTAGCCAAGGGGTTTTTTGGTCGGGTATTTACAGTGAGTTCTTTGGCCACTAGGGCACAAATGGTTTCATATGAGGTGATTTTATCCATCCCCATACTAGAGGAGTCCAAACAGATATTTAACTCAATGTCAGCTTTCACATTTAAATGTAAAATGTATGTAAATGTATAGGCATTTATATAGCGCACTACTTACCCGTAGGGTCCCAGGGCGCTTCGACCGCTGCGAAACCCTTCCTGGCTTCCCTGAGAGATGGTCCCTTAATGGGTATCTCCAGGGTGAGACCAGGCATCCCCGGCGGTCTGGTGTGGCCGTTAGTGAAGATGAGGCAAGCTAATGCCCAGAGTTGCCAAGTGTGATCGCTGATCAGAGTGGGCACCGAGGCGAGAGAATTATCGAGTCCGCTGACCCTGGTCCAGAAACCTGCCGCGCCGGGAATCGAACCCTGGTCCCGGGCCGTCCTCTGCTCTCGGGTCTGCCGCCTCTAACCAGTGAGCCACACTACTTTCACATTTAGGGTATTGAAGAAGTCTACGGGAGTTACTTTACTCCACTTTAGCCTCCTCCCTTGATCTTTGGGTATTAACGCAGTTTCTGCTACTACGCTGGCCGTTCTGTTGAGGAATTTAATACTATTATCCAACTCCAAGACTACCGTATTGTGATCACTATAAGCTGATAACACAGCATTATAGTAAATCACAAAACTTAACAATCTCGGAGATATAAATATATAATCAATAATAGATTCAGAATTCCTAGCAGAATATGTTACCACACGGTCGTTCCTATCCTGAAACCCAGGTTCATACAGATCAATATTTGAAATAAGGCCCTCTAGTGCTTCACCTTTTGGGCTATGTTCAAAATGTTGGTATACTGAGTTTGCGTGGCCTTCCCTATCTTCAAACTGACAATTTAGATTACATAAATGAGTATTAAAATCCCCCATCAAAATATAATGTACAAAAGTGGATTGATTCTCCTTGTATATTTAAAAAAAAAATACCAGTGAGCAAAGATGCTCATTTTGCGATCCATCTACCATGGAATTATACAAATTAATAAGTAACAATTTGGTGTCATTTGGCAAGCTAATCTCCACTATCAAGTGGTTTAGGGATGTAGAGTCTAACTTTTTTGCCGAGCCAACTTCTTTTACCGATAACAAGAGCATAAGACCCCCTTTATCTCACCCTACTGTCATTTCACATGCTGGAACAAAAAAAGACATGTAGCCCGTGACCCAGAAATCACACCCCCTATCCCAGGTCTCCTGAAACGCTATAATGTCATACTGCTTGACATAAGTTAGCCAGATGTTATCTTCCCTTTTTGAGCGTAGCCCTACAATATTCCAGCTCAAAATGTTTACCTTATTCTCCAATCCCCCAGTCTCAGTTGCTACTTTTAGGTCAAGTGTTTGAGGCCCCCTAGAAGAGCCTACAAGTCAATCTATCTCTCCCACCTGCGACAAGGGTGAAAAACGGTTTTGAAGGGCCAGAACCTCCCTCTTCTGGGTACCGGAGTAACTGGTTTAGGGCGTAATGCTGTATTAACAGTAGTCCAGCTATATGTCTGTTCTCTCTCTATCTGACACGGGAGAGTACGGAGTGGACACTTCCAAGTAGATTCACTCCTCGCTTGGATGGCCCTCTCTTCTGAGATGCATGAACTGGAGTTTGGATAAAAGAAACCAATGGGAGTGCTCGGATCCCTTGGTCCAACTTAAGATGCATCCCAGAAAACTCGTGAAGCCTCATTCCGATTATCAAAATTTACAATCAGAAAATCTCCCTTCAGAAGTTTTTTAGAGCGGCCCAGCCATCCCACACGTTTTCCCCTTAGAATTCTGGAAGATATGTTTTTCTCCCCTGTACAGTTTTTATTGCACCAGGTTTAGATGTTTTTTAATAGAGACTCAGAGGATTCCCTCTCTCCCACTTCCAAGGGGGGAACATTGACTATTATGGCACAAAGGGGGCAGCTTCCGGCGGGAGATTGATCGTGGGTTGGTGGACTGTGGCTTTTTCCTTTGGCTGGGCCTTCCTAACATCCAGTTCCCTTACAGAAGGAGAGGGCACCGCCCCTAACCCCTCTATGGAGTGTCCTGCCTGTTGAGGAGCAGTGCTACTAGGAATCACTGTTGGAACCCTTTCCTTACTAATCAATGGCAGTATACTCTTGGGCCTCCCAGTTACTTGTTGGGGGTTATGTGGCCCCTGTAATCTCGTAGGGGTGCCCTTAAACACAAAAGTGGGTGACTCCTTGGCTAATAAGAAGGCATTCAGACGCTCACATTTTTTTAGGATCTATGCAACACATTCATTCAGGGTGTCGATAATGTCTTTAGCAATTGACGTCAATGTAGATTCCACTTTCTCTGTAAGAATATTCTCCAGCATATCCCTGATTGTAGATTCGAGGGGGCTCAGGGATCCTTTTTCCGCCATATCAGTTTTTTGGGACTTCCCTCTTTTATGCTGTCTCTTTCCCTGTTTCTTGGCTTGGTTTGGTCCATCCCCTGGAGTGAGGTTAGCAGGCGTAACGGGAGCAGTGTTTTCCGGGGCCGGATCAGCTAATCTGAAAGGGTT
Organism: Lissotriton vulgaris; assembly: GCF_964263255.1. Lineage (NCBI taxonomy): Eukaryota > Metazoa > Chordata > Amphibia > Caudata > Salamandridae > Lissotriton > Lissotriton vulgaris. The sequence continues at coordinate 1,034,339,162 of NC_141689.1, forward strand.
AGTTTTTACAATAGTCTTAGGGTGTTCAATTATGATCCTGGGCTCCAGAGGCACCTGGCCTGCGGGTAGGCTCTCAATGACTTTTCCCTGTCCCTCTTGGGTATTGATTTTAGTAACGTCCAAGCCTAATTCACGTTCTGTGTTAGCTATTTCAGTGTTCAGGGCCCCCACCGCGGTAGTCTGATATGAGATGATGCTCTCAGAATTACGGGGAACTTTGGCCTTAAAACCCCCTCCAGTAGTGGGAGATGGCAATTTGCGCTTACCCATGATTGCTGGTCCGTGAGTGTTAGAGGGGTGGCCCGTCCCGTCCCTCGACGTCCCCGGATGGCCACAGATGGCCCGCCCTTTGCCCGGGCTTCGCCCGGCGCTCCCGCACAGTGGCAGGCACAGTCCAATATATAGAGATCACACGGAGTCCAGTGGGCGGGCTCACAGGGCAGACAGGACCAGGTGCAGGTCGTCAGTCCGGGGCTCCTCGACTTTCAGTCCCTACCGCGTAACTCTCCGCCCCTCAGGAATGTCTCGTACGTTGTTGATTAGCCCCAGATACCACACAGGGTCTCCAGCCCAGGCAGTGATCTTATCTCCCGGTGCAAAGGCCGCAGCGGCCAAAAAGAATCTACAAACACAATAAAGGTGCATTTCGATGGAAGCGGAGTGATAAATGCTGCGAAGTGCAGGTAAACCGAAGCAAGCACACTTGACAGGCAATGAAACACATGCCTTTTGTACCAGTGCTGCGAATATTGACCCAGAGGTTCCTGTCTGAACATTGACTTTTGCAATTAAGTTCCGCCCAATCAGTATGCCTCGATGTTTTGCTGTTTAGATCACCCGGTTGTGACTTTTTGCTGTGGGCGTGTCTCATTACATGCCTCACCCACGGTAATCACATGACAAACGGATTGTGCATGTTTATCTCCAGTGTTCACCTTATAAGATAAGGCTACTGCGATGAAGCAGAGGTAAGGGGTACTTGGCTGTTTGCACACACATGTGTGAGCTGCGTGTGGGAGAATATTGTCATACAGACCCTGGTAACTGCGCACAGGTAGCTTGGTGCAACATGGACTCTGCAGGATTTGGTATTTACCTGGGATAGGCCTTTGTAATGTTAGTGTACACTAATAGGAGAAGTCAGTGTGATTTACTGTTTTGTCTATAATGACACTCCATTATACACATAGGGAGAGAACTACCTTAGAGTGCAGTTTCATGCCCCTTTGGCTTACAGGTACCATTGCCGTCTTGAATTGGAGTGTAACCTGTGCGGGAAAATCAATCATGTAACTTCCAAATGTATATCTGTACACCTTATGGTTCATCTAGAGTTTTCATATTTCCCGGACTCAGCTCAGAACCAGAGCGGAGTCCTCCTATCACAATGATGTGCCCAGTTAAATTCATTCCTCTCCAACAGCAGGAACAAAGGCCGCCCCACACAAAAGAAGCAGTTAGCAGTACTTCTCTCTGAGTAGGAAAGGGGTGGGTCGGAGTGATCTGCATCAGTCCCTCAGCTGTCACTGTGCCAAAGATGGGCCTGCCTAAGCCCAGTGCACAAAGGAGAGTGACCAAACAACTGAAGTCCACCCACCGGGGGCTCCCTTTGTAATTCTAGTGTGCAAGAGCCTGACAGGGGTGTCAGTGAGGTGTAGAGCTGAGACCCCAGGAGCAGATGTGACCAGTGGCTCCTGGATGATGTCATTTTGGACTGTTCCAGCATGCTGTGCAGGAGAGTTGGGGTAGGGGTCGAGACATGACTTGGCATCCCAGGATTCGACTCCCCTTTAAAAACTCTTTCACAAGGGGACTCTCTCTTGCTTGTGGATTTTTCTACACTTACCTCAAGGACCCTGGGGCTGCCATGGAGAACTGGAAGTAGGAACCCCGACCCAGTACAAAGGCCTCTGCTGAGTTGACCCCAGGACCAGTGTGTCTCCGCAAGGGCTTGTGAGGTTGCCTCCTTATACCCTCAGAAAAGTCCAGGGCTTTCCCCAACTGGTCATCAGAGTCCAGAAACACAGATCAGGAGGAGAGCTGGTGCAGGGGAGCCAGATGAACCAGCTCTTTAAATACTTCACCGCTTTAGAGGTGAGTAGGATTGCCGCAACTGCCCCATATGAATATCACCACCAGGAGTAAAATGAACCTAGGATCATCCAAATCAAATCCAAATCATCCAAATGGGGTCTGACATATGGCCCTTCAAAGTTTGGTGTCCTTGGACCCCATTCCTACCTCGGAGTATGTGAGGCTCCGCTGCCCAGCCATTACAATTCCTCTGGGGTAAGCCTGCGTCCCTGGGATGATTCAAAGAAGATGCCCATTTGCTCTGGGGCGTACATGGGCCTCTTTCTCCATTCCTTCATCTTGCCAGGAGACCCCATGCCTAGGTGTGCTAATGTTCTAAGGGGCTGGGACCACATCCAGAGACCTAGGGACCGCAAAGAACGGGACGATGCGGGGAAAGCATCCTCGCGCTCCCCCCCCCCACTGGAGCAGGCAGGGCCCCAGGGCAAAGACGGATAAAGGGGGAGTGCCAGCACACTCTCCCCCAACTGTAGCAAGCACAAACCCTGCCCGCTGGAGCGGAAAGGAAGGAAAGAACTGCCAGCTCCCACCGCCACATGCCAGAGCGCAGGCCGCTTGGGAAGCCGGTGGGGGCAGCCGGGGGTGGGCTCCCCAAGCTGTTCTTCCACAAAGATGTTGTTCGTGGGGGCGTGACCAAGCAGCATGGCCGACAGAACGTGAGCTCCTTCGGCTCCCTGCCGGCCGCCGCGAAAATCCTGTCAATAAGATCCTGCCTGCCCACCGCTTGTTCTACCACTCCACAATTCCTGATTGTGTGGAGCTCTCTTTGCGGCCACTGCGAGGTAGGGGGGAGGACGATCCGTGGCCGCCTGTGACCGGGAGCTGCTGCGCCGGACCTGGCACTAATCAAGGCCGGGGATCGCGGTCTGGTCCGGGGGTGCGCGCTGTCTGGGAGCTCATTTACTGGCGCTCCTGGAGCACCGGAGGGGTTGCGGTGCCACCGGGACTTCTGCGAGCGGTGGGAACGAGGACGGAGGGCCCCCCCCTTGTTCCTAACCGCCGGTACATCCGCGGCGGGGGGAGGGGCCGCCCTCTGAACGACGGACCACGAGGACTCGAGGCCGGGGATCGGGCCTGGTTGGAGCCGGAGGCAGATGGTCCCTGGGGGGTCCACTGTCATAGGGACCCCCCCAGCGGGTGAATGAGCCGCAACACACTGGAGGCAGAGCTGAGCCCAAAGCGGGGCTGAAAATAGGCAGCTGGAGACGCGGCCTTTGATTCCCACGGCGGAAGATTGCAACTCCGGGCTGGACACCTGAGTTTGCCCTGAATAGTGGAGAGGTGCTTTAAGGATCTCCCTGCCGGGACTTGCCGGCCTTTGGGGACACTGCTCCTGGCCTGCGGACCGCCGGTACAACGGCGGCGGGGGGGCAGGCCTCCGAACGGTGGACCACGAGGACTTGAGGCCGGGGATCGGAGCTGGTTGGAACCGGAGGCAGATGGTCCCTGAGGGGTCCACTGTCATCGGGACCCCCCCCAGCGGGTGAATGAGCCGCAACACACTGGAGGCAGAGCTGAACCCAAAGTGGGGCTGGAAATAGGCAGTAAAGACGAGGCCTTTGATTCCCACGGTGGGAGATTGCAGCTCCGGGGCCTGGGACTTGCGTTTGCCCTGATTAGTGGAGAGGTGCCTGAAGGATCTTCCTGCCGGGACTTGCCTGCCTTGGGGGACGGGGCTCCTGGCCTCACTGTTCCCAATAAGGTGCGCGGCTGAGCGCCCACGCACGGAAGTCTCCACAAGCGTGCAGTGTCCCATTTTTAGCGCGCACATACCTCACAAACAGGTAGATTCATCATTGAAAAATCGGCTCGCAAAGGGCCAGATTCTGAGAATCTGGCCCTTTGCGAGCGCAATTTTTGCATTTGGGATTCATCATCCCAAATGCAAAAATCGGTAATTGCGAATTCGCTAAATTGAGAGGAATTACATTTAAGGAATCTATATTTGAGAATCCTTAAATGCAATTCATTAACCATTTTTAAATTGCGAAATCGGAATTTCGGGCCGCTATTTACCGCAAGGTCAAACCTCGTGGTAAATAGCGAAAACTTAGAAAAATGCTTTTAAATGCATTTTTCTAAGTTGCATGTTGCACACACACATGTCCTTTGGACATGTGTGTGCGCAACACCAATGTAGATTACATTTCAGGGGTGCTACAGGGTGTCCTTTGGACACCCCTAGCACCCTTGAAATCGCATCCTTATTTGCGATTAGCAAATTGCTATTCACAAATAAGGAATAACTCCCCTTTCATTCCTATGGGCCTTTGGCCCATAGGAATGAATGGGGAGTTATTCCTTATTTGCGATTAGCAATTTGCTAATCGCAAATAAGGAATGTGTAGGAATCGCATTTTATTTAGCGATTCCTACATGAATCCCGTTTTGCAAGTCCTTAATAGCGATTCCTTAATAATCGCTATTAAGGATTCGCAAAATGGGACTTTGATGAATCTAGGGGAAAGCACATTAAGACTGTTCGCGCCGCCGCTTTTAAAATACGAGCGGCATGAAAATCGGTGATTTCAAGTGGCTTCTGTACTTGCTGCAATTGTTTTCCTAGTAGTGGGCTGCTGCTGGACTGACTGCCGGCCTTTGAAAGAGTATTCATGTTAATTGCAGCATCGTGGGACGCTGCAATTAACATAAATACTCTTTCAAAGGCCGGCAGTCAGTCCCACAGCAGCCCACTATTCAGGAAAGGAATGCAGCACATCTAAAGCACAACGTGTGCTTTCAGAATCTGATCTACAGGATCCGTGGCAAAGTGTGGAAACGAGGGCGAGGATCTGCAGATCCCATTCATCATCGACAACCTGTGCATCTCATATGTCTGCCACGTAAGAGCCTCCCGGGCTGTCTCGGAAGGGTGGTGAGTCTGTCTTCCCTGTTAATGCTTTTATACTAGAGCCTAACTGTAGTGAGCGCACTAGTCTATGCACGTCACGTAGGACGTGACGTGCGGCGGCCATCTTGGATGCGATGCGCGCGCATCGCATAGCGCGCCTGAGACCGGGAGAGACGGCAGCGCCGGCCGGCGCTCTTCAGTTAAGCCTGTAATTAAATAAATAAACCATGGGTGTTACAAGCAACCAGAGTCAGCGATATTATTGAGAAAAGTAACATTACAGTGGCGACGAGGTCGGGAGGTGCCCAGCAAGACCACACTAGAAGAAAAAAGAAAAAAAAACACGGACCCTCCATGTGGACAGCAGAAGAGAGGGCAGCACCCCAGGCCACCCAGATCTTGGCAGAGATCTACCCTGCGCAGCCCAGCTACCCCGAACAGCACAAGGGACACGGCAGGACGCACAGAAGGTACGGCGAACTTGAAGAGCGTGGCAGAGCCACAGCTACCCACACAGGCGGCAAAGAGGTCTGGAAGGTGGCGCAGACACCCCAAATCAGCCAGTTTAAGTGCACAAATTCCCAAGTAATCGCGTCAGGGAGGAACAGAGCTGGCTACCAAAGAGGAGGGGGTGGGGACTAGCACTGAGAGTCCCCAGGCGCAAACCAGCACAGCAGTAAAGGACAGCACCCCAGGTAGCCCCACCAGCAAAGAAGACAAAACAACCGTAACCAAAGAAGTGAAAATGAGCACACCAGCAGGGTACGCAATTGCACCAGTACAATTCCTACCGAAACCAGGGGATCCACCGACGAAGTGGGAGGATTTGAAGGAATATATCGACAACTTCATAGGGGTCCTGGAGGATGAGAATGAGGAAAAATTCACCCCACAAAGGAAGAAACGCATACTGTTACTCAACTTGGGTCCAGAGGGACTCAGGATTTACAAGAGCCTGGTGCCCAAACAGAGAGGAAGTACCAACGTTGACGTGTATGCCCACGCCGTCGAAGACCTGGATGAACATTATCGACCCACGGTCTGCGTGTCAGTCGACAGATTCAATTTCCAGCAGAGGAAACAGCGGACGGGAGAGTCCATAGAAGAATACGTTGCAGCCTTGAGGAAGCTAGAGACCACGTGCAGGTATGCACTTTGGGAGGAGGAGTTTATCAAGGATCAGATAGTAATGCACACTACTAGCACGAACGTGCAGGACAAGTTATGGGCAAGTGGGGACACCACACTCAAGGACGTAATGGTCATCGTCAAAAGAGCAGAACTCGCACGGAGATGCGCCGACGCGACCAAGAAAGACATGGCAACCCCTACCATGGTGAACAGGATACAGGAGGAGGAACATCGCAGAGACCAGAGATACAAGAACCCAGTACCCAAAGGAGCCAACAGATGGCAGGACAAGACCGGACCACAAGGGAAACAAGCAAGTGGCGACAACAAGAAAACGTGCTATAGGTGCGGGAGTTGGTCCCACGAGGCACACGACAGACGATGTCCGACGTTCCGGGCCAAGTGCCTGCACTGTGGCATCATAGGTCACTACGAGAAAGTGTGCCGGAAGAAGTTATCCAAAGGTGTGGTAAAATATATTGACCAAGGTGAAGAAGATCAGGATGGGGGCCGCAGAGGAAGATGTGGTCACCGTCCTATGCATATATGACCAGATATTATGCGTGGAAGGAAAAAGGACAACCAAACCCATACTGGAAATGACAATGGGCGGAATAACCATCAGCGTTGGGGCGGACACAGGCTCCCCCTACACAATAGTCCAACGAGCTGTGTGGGACGAAATGTTCAGACCGAAGCTAGGCCCAGAGTTGGAGAAACTAGACATTCGACCAGTCACGTACAACGGCGATCGCATCCCAATGGTGGGATTCCGATGCCTGAAGTTTGAATTCAGAGGCCGTTCAGCGTCCTGCAAGCTATACATAGCAGAGAGGGGACCCTCCGTCTTGGGATGGCTAGACCAGGGCGATCTAGGAATCAAATTAGACCCCGGACGGAAGGAACAAATACTACTCACGGAACCGGAAGCGTGGCCCAATCTGAATAAATGGAAGGAGGACTACCCAAACGTGTTCGGGGGCACAGTAGGAAAAATGGAGAAATTTCAACACAAGATTGTATTCAAGGAAGGCGCCATCCCCATAGCCCACAAAGTAAGGAACGTACCCATAGCAGTAAGAGAGGCGGTCCAGACAGAACTCTAGGATTTGGAGAGAAAAGGGATTATCGAACCAATCACCTGCGCCGAGTGGCTCGCACCATTGGTGGTAGTCATGAAACCCAACGGGAAGGTCAGGCTTTGTGTGGACTTGAGAGAACTGAACAAGAACATTGTTGTAGAGAAATTTCCCCTTCCAAGGATCGAGGAAATGCTGGCGAAAACCAGGGGGGTAAGGTGGTACTCCACAATTGACTTGACCTCTGCCTACCACCAAATAGTACTGCATCCAGACAGCAAAAAACTTACATCCTTCATCACCCCGTTCGGGTGCTACCAGTTCTGCCGTATGCCGTTTGGGCTGGCCTCGGCAGCCGCAGTGTTTCAGAAACTGATGCACCAACTGTTCAGAAACATGACAGGCGTCCAATATTTCCAGGACGACATTCTAGTAATGGGGCGTGACAAACTGGACCACGATCAGAAACTCGGAAGGGTGTTAGACACCTTGGAAAGCAAAGGCCTCACGGCAGAGTGGACAAAGTGTCGATTGGGCCCGGAGTCAGTAACGTATCTGGGCCATGAGATAGGAGTGCAGGGCATCACACCTAAGGCAGAAAATGTAAAAGCAATCGCAGAAGCGCCGCCCCCAAAGAACAAGGAAGAGGTCAGATCGTTTTTGGGGATGGCGGAGTACTACAGCAAATTTGTGGTGCACTTTCCCTCGAAGACTCATCATATGAGAATGCTGACCAGGGAGAGCACCGCTTTCCAGTGGACACCAGAAACTCAAACTGAGTTCGAGACAATCAAGAAGGATGTCACGGGAGCTGTACCGCTCAAAGGATATGACCCACAGGGCGCCACAGTGCTCACGACTGACGCCAGTGACAAGGGCCTGGGTGCAGTGCTCATGCAGGATCGTGGACGAGGAGAAACGGAGACGATCAGCTTTGCGTCCCGGGCATTGACAGATACAGAGAGAAAATACAGCGTGATTGAAAAGGAGATGCTGGCTGTGGTATGGGCCATGACAAGATTTTGGCAATTCCTGTGGGGAACCTGATTCCTACTCAAGACAGATCATAAGCCGTTAGTAAAAGTGTTAACATCGAGTGGACATGCCAATGCCACTCCCAGGATATCCAAAATGACTCTGAAATTACTTGAGTTCAGGTACGATGTGGAGTACATCCCCGGGAATCGGAACCGAGTGGCCGATTACCTGAGCAGAGCAGCGGCAATGGAGCCAGGGGAGGAAGACCCTGCAGGCAAAGGGGAATTGGTAGCTCTCGTAGAAGACCAGGAGAAATTAATCAGCCACCAGGAGTGGACAGAGGCATACGAGGAGGATAGCATCATGATGGAAGTGAAGATGCACGTCATCCAGGGCTGGCCTGACAAAAGACACGTGAGCGAAAATATGAAACCATACTATGAAGTGAGAGAAGAATTGTCGGTAGGAGACAAGGGTGTGTTCACTTACAGAGGAGATAAGGTGATCCCCCCAAGGAACCTCATCACTAAGCTATTGGACATGCTACATGAGGGCCACTTAGGCATAGGGAAACTGAAATTAAGGGCCAAACAAAACTACTGGTGGCCAGGCCTGGACATACGGGCAGAAAGGCACGTCAGAGAGTGCCCACAGTGCCAGGGAGCTGACAAGACACTTAAACCACTACGCCCAGCGTTAGGAAAGTTTGTCCCCCCACAGAACCCGTGGGAAGAACTATCTATAGACATTTTGGGTCCTGTCCTAGATGACCAGGGCACGCAGAAGTATGTATGTGTCCTCATGGATCGATACTCCAAATGGCCGGAGATAAGGGTGGGTGAGACCATGGACACTGAGAACATTTTGAAGTTTCTGTCAGAGACCTTTATAAGAGAAGGGATCCCCAAATCCATCCTGAGTGACAATGGCCCCCAGTTCACGTCGGAAAAATGGAGCAAATTTATGCAAAGGAACGGCATCACCATCAAACACACAGCGATATACCATCCAGCAGGAAATGGCTTGGTGGAGCGATTTAATAGGGTAGTGATGGGAGCCATACAAGCCGCGATTTCCAGCGACAAGGACTGGGAGAAAGCACTAGAGAATATGGTGTGGGCCTACAGGATCACTCCCACTGGCACAGGATACAGCCCATTCCAGATCCTGAGAGGGCGTGAGCCTTTCACGCACGACAATAGGATTTGGAAGGAGAAGGCACTGAGACGCAGAGCCAAGGGGCCCCGGAGAATCTCATCAGGATGACCAGGAGTGGAAGGCAGGTGGTAAGGCCCTCCAGATTTCGAGATTTCGAGTTGGACAATGAACTGTAAGTGACTCTTCAATGTTTGGAAAAAAGGGGAGATATGTAGTGAGCACGCTAGTCTATGCACGTCACGTAGGAAGTGACGTGCGGCGGCCATCTTGGATGCGATGCGCGCGCATCGCATAGCGCGCCTGAGATCGGGAGAGACAGCAGCGCCGGCCGGCGCTCTTCAGTTAAGCCTGTAATTAAATAAATAAACCATGGGTGTTACAAGCAACCAGAGTTAGCGATATTATTGAGAAAAGTAACATTACACTAACCTCCGTAAGGTGTGAGCAGGTGTCGGTGCACCTGTGTGCACTTCTGTCTGCATGTTTCTGTTTGTGTGTGAGATGACATGTTTTTGTGCAGTTCACTCGCCTTTCTCACTCTCCCTCTCTTCCAGTTATCAAACACTCAATGTTTTACAGCGGATAGCGAAAACTGTGTACCCATTGCTCCGTTTCTGGTTTCAAATGTGATGCCCTTGACGGGCCTTTAAACTGCAGCAGAACCCTATATAATTATTATCTGCTCTTGCAATCTTTCAATTTGAAACAGAAGCACAAAACTGACAGAAAGCTCGAAACTGATTTCAATCGTCCCTAATACTGCTGTAATTTTTTCCGAGTAATATCCACTGCTGCTTTCATGGAAGAAACGCTGCCTCTTTGGAGCGATCATATCGGAGTGCAGCGTTTGTTTAATATTACCCCAGTCACCGAGCCATGATAGTAAAGGCTGAATATTTGTCCTAATTGTAGACTTTGTTGTGTTCATGGAAGGTGTGCTGTTTTTTATTCTGGGATTCAACATTCCATAGTAAAACTTTGTCTGAGTCATTGTGGTGTACTCAAAACTTCAAGTGAAAATAAAGACATTTACTACCCATGTTTACCTAGTTTTACCAAGTTGGTCTGTGTAATGCTTGCATGCGGGATAGGGTAGGTGCCTATTCGTTATAAGACAATAGAATGCTCGTGAGTTTAGTGGGCCTTAATTGTTTTGGAAAAGCTTGTGCTTTTCTTGTATTCATGTTAGTATGTAGGTAATTACATTCAGATTTTAGACTCAAGAATTATTATTATCAGAAATATACATAGTGGTTGAAGGCCATCTAATAATGTGTAACGAAAAACTAGAAATGCTAACCAGAGACAAAACCCACAGACTCTAACCAGCCATGTTCACTTTAAATTTCCTTCTTTGAAAGGGTGAGAACAACAAAACGAACATGTCAAAGGTTACACGGTCTCAGAAATGTCCATAAATAACAAAACACATTATCATATAACATAACATGTGTATTTCTAAAGTGCACGTTCAGCACTACGGGTATTTTGGCGCTGAATAACAGATGTTTGTTGTTACCTAACTCAATGGCACTCATTTTATCAACCTCAGATGGATGAAAGGCTGAGTGGACCCTGTAATGCAGTTGACAGTCTAGTAGCTGGGGTGGGCGGAGCTAGGTGGGCTGAGGGGAAGAGGAGGGGTCAGGACAAGGATGAGGGTCAGTTAGAGTAGGGACAGGGTTGATGCTGGTTGCATATAATAAAGCTCCAGTAGAACTATCACTAGTGTCTGTGATTATTTGTAGCACGATGCTACAACTGGCGACGAGGGTGGGATGAGGCAAACTCACTAGCCATATACCCCACAAGAGCGCCCTGTCCCAGGCAGCCTCGAGGCGAAGAGAACGCTGCCCAAGTGAAACGGAGTTGCTGCCTGAGCAGAGCAGCTGGCAGCAGGTGACCCTACCCCTCCAGCAATCGAGAGGGACCCAAGAGGGAGCCGAAGCACCGAGCGCTGAACCGCTCGAAGAAGAGACGCTGTTCGCGCCGAAACGCGACTCACGCGGGAAGCGTGCAAAACTGGTGAGCGCTGCACGAGCAGAAGTCGGGAGCCCACTCCGACTCTGCCAAGCCCCAGAGTAAAGAGAAAAGTGACATAGCGTGGAGGACGTTGCCCCACGAAGGTCTGCTGCCAAGTGCTACTGAGCGCACTGAGATCGGAGCCTGACGGAGATCCAAAGTCGGAATACCTCACGCCTGATGCGTGAGCTTTGGCACGCGATCGGCGCAGAAGAGTGGGAACTCTGAAAGTAAGGTGGGAGCCCACCCCAACCTCACCTGGTGGTGGCCGTGGCCGAAGAGGAGTGAATCCTGATGTGTGCTGCCACTGGAGACCACCGCCGGTGAGTCTTGAATGAACTGGAGTTGAATGAGCCTGGGAGAAAGCCTCGTGTGTGTCTGCAGTGACGGCGGCCATCTTGAAGTCAGGCGCTTTTCAGGACAGGACCCTTGATTGATGCAGAGCGGCCATTTTGAAGTCAGGCACCCAGCAGAAACAAGCATTGATGAGAGCAAATAAACAAGCATTGGCTAATAGAAAGAAACAAGCACTGTCAAGAGCAAATAAACAAGCATTGGCGATTGAAAACAAACAAACATTGATAAGAGCAAATAAACAAGCATTGGCGAGTAGAAACCAACAAGCATTGGTGAAAAGAAACAAACAAGCATTGGAAAAAGCAAATAAACAAGCATTGGCGAATAGAAACAAAAAATCACACAAGCATTGGTGAGAATAAATAAGGACACAGCGACGCAATGACGACCCCAGCCAATTCACCACCGCGAAATGACGTCAAGGGAGGACCACACCTGCGAGCGCCAGAACCCCTGACCGTGACCACCGGAGGGAGCATGGGCCCCAAGTGGCAAGAATGGCTGGAAGACTTTGAAGACTACATTGAGGGGTCCAAAGTAACGGCAGATAAAGAAAAGCTAATTGCCCTCCGCAACCTAGCAGGTCGAGAAGTGAGCAAAATAATTAAGGACATTCCACCTGCGGATGCTGATACTTATGTCAAAGTACGTGAGGCATTAAATAAGAATTTTCTTCATAAAAGAAACGTGGACTATGAATGCCATACATTCCATCAGGCACGTCAGGGAAAGGAGGAAGCGATGAGTGCATTCATCACCCGGCTACGTCGGCTGTCGAGACACTGTGAGTTCGAAACCTTCTCGCCTGATGCTGCCATCATGTCGCAAATCATAACCGGCTGCCACTCAGAAACGCTCAGAAGGCGGCTACTAAGAAAACCCCATGAGTTAGAAGAGATTGAGGAGATGACTCGCCTATATGATCAAGCAGAAGAACACGCCGCCACCATTGAAACGGGACACAGTGTGAGTCATGAGAAAGTACACCGCGTCCAGGAACAACACCGTAGCAGACGAAAGTATTCACAAGAGAAGCAATGGAGACCAAGACAATCGTCACATCAACGGCGCCCGGAATACAGAAGAAAAGAACCAGGGCGAAGAGATCGGAAATCAGAAAGAACCAGACGATGCTACCGATGTGGGTATGACTATCCACATATAGACTCCTGTCCAGCTATGGGCCAGCGATGCCGGAAGTGTGGGCGGTCAAACCACTTCGAAGCAATGTGTGGGGACTACCACAAGGAAAGGCGAGGTGAAACAACAAGATCGTCTCGCTCAGACACAAGAAAACACCACATCTGAGCCGTTCAAGGAGAGCCCGTGCGGTCCCCAAACTCATCGCATTCCAGCCGAGAGTCACGCAGATCGCATTGGGAACGCAGATCTCCATCTCGAGAGTCAAGATCATCATCCTCCAGGGACTCGGCCTACACGGTGGAATATGTAAACATGATTGCTGATCCTGACCAACTCAAAAGGTATCCATGCCTTGACATAAAAGTGGGGAATCATGACACCAAATTTGTAATGGACAGCGGGGCTTCGCTGAACTACATCCCAGTTACGGATCACGAGAAAATGGTTCCGAAGCCTCCATTGACTTATGCACCAGTCCGTGTCTTCACGTAGATGTCCAAAAAACGGCTTCCTTGTCTGGGCAAATTCCACACGACTCTCACGCATGACAACATCTCCATACCGGCAGTGATACACGTCATCAAGAGCCCTGAGGCCGACTGCCTACTCAGTCTCCCCACTGCAGCGCGTCTTCGCCTAGTGGAAATCCTGTTCAAGGTCAATGACAATCCAGACTGCATCAGCAAGTTTTCCAAGCTGTTTCAAGGCCTAGGCAAGCTGAAAGGCTGTCAAATCCATCTGCACATCAACGAACGGATCAAACCTGTCGCGCAGCACCCATGACGCGTTCCATTTCATCTGCAAAGTGCCGTCGAGGACGAGCTGCAGGAACTTTTGTCCGCGGACATCATAGAGCGGACGGACGGCCCGACTCCCTGGGTGTCCCCAGTGGTTATCGTACCTAAGTAAGGGACTCCCAACAAAGTGAGACTATGCGTTGACATGTGCCTGCCGAACACTGCAATTGAAAGAGAGCGACACCCTGGACCGCATCTGAGCGACATGATTGTCGCGCTGAATGGCGCTAAAGTATTTTCAAAGTTGGATTTGAACAAGGGCTATCACCAACTTGAGTTAGACACCGACTCTCACTATATCACCACGTTTGCAACTCACCTAGGACTTTATAGGTATAAACGGCTGAGTTTTGGTGTCTCTTCTGCCGCTGAGATCTTTCAGGAGGCTATCCGGCAAATCATCCAACATATCCCCAACACCTTGAACTATAGCGATGACATCCTGGTCTATGGATCCGATGTTCGCGAGCACCACATCGCTCTCGACCGTGTCTGTCGTGCCCTGTTGGAGGCAAACCTGACGTTGAATAAGGAGAAATGTGAGTTTCACCAAGCCACCCTGAAATTCTTTGGCCACATCTTCTCAGATGAGGGCATGAAGCCGGATCCGGTCAAGATTGCGACTCTGAACAACACCAAGAGCCCGCAAGATGACAATGACTTGAGATCCTTCTTGGGGATGGCCAGCTACTGTGCCCGCTACATCCGTGACTATGCGACCATCAGTCACCCCTTCGGGCCCTCACCAAACTGGGTCAACTGTTCGACTGGACCCCTGAGTGCGAGCGAGCATTCAAAGACATCAAGCGTGCTGTGGAATCAGCTGACAGCCTCTCATACTTTAACCCCCAACGGAAGACTGAGATCACAGTCGACGCCAGCCCCGTTGGCTTAGGAGCCATATTGGCTCAATATGATAACGACTCTGACCAAAGGCGGATTGTTGCTTATGCCAGCCGCAGCCTCTCTGATCCTGAGAAGAAGTACTCGCAGCCAGAGAAGGAGAGTCTTGCCGTGGTGTGGGCATGCGAACACTTTCATGTTTTCATTTATGGCAAGCATTTTACCCTGATCACGGATCATCAGGCGCTAGTCACCATCTATGGCAACACGAAATCCAAGATGCCTCCGAGAATTGAGAGATGGGGTCTCAGGCTTCAGGAGTACACTTTCACGATTGTTCACAAACCGGGGAAGGCGGAGAACCCGGCTGACTACATGTCCCGCCACCCTCAGCCGTCTTCAGAATCCAAACCATCGATCGCTGAGGAGTATATCCACTTTGTGGCTGACCAGGCATTGCCACCTGCCATTCCCATGGATGTCATCCGGGAGGTCACCGCCCAAGACACCATCCTGCAAATGGTACTCCACCGGATCCAAACCAACAGATGGAGATATAACCCGCAGGAAGAGGACACCGACCCCATAATCCGGAAAGAGATACAAGCATTCCGGCACGTCTGCGATGAACTGTCCGTCACCACTGACGGAGTCATTCTAAGAGATCATCGACTCGTCATTCCTAGTCAATTAAGGCAGGGAGTTGTCAATCTGGCCCATGAAGGCCACAGAGGAGTAGTATCCACCAAGCGCGCGTTAAGAGAACGTGTCTGGTTTCCTTCTCTTGATCAAATGGGAGAAGATACATTGAAAGACTGTCATCTCTGTCAGTTGCCAAAAAAAAAACCCTCCAGCACCACTGCAAATGACCACCTTACCCCGCGGAGTGTGGCAAGAGGTTGCCATGGACATCTATGGACCGCTTCAATCTGGGAAGTATGTGGTTGCTATAATCGACGAGTACTCCAGATTTCCGATTGCCCAAATAGTACCGTCCACCAGTGCTTCCTGCACACTCAAGGTGCTTGACGAGGTATTTGCAACCTGGGGTGTTCCCAGAGAGGTTAAAACGGACAATGGGCCCCCATTTAATGGACACGAATTTAGTGCATTTGCAGAGCACATGGACTTCAAGCACAGAAAAATTACACCACTCTGGCCACAAGCCAACGGCACCGTTGAAATGTTCATGGGTACCATCAAAAGGACCTTCCAGCAAGCGACAGCTGAGAAGAGGGAGCTGCAGGCCGCCCTGAATGAAGTTCTCAGGGCTCACAGAACGACTCCTCACTCAACCACAGGGCAATGCCCCGCGACCCTCATGCTAGGGCGGACAGTGAGAAATCGCATCCCGACATGGGAAGGAGCCCTGCAAGAGGTATTGCCAAGTCACAATCACCAAGAAATGGCAGTGACCGACAGACACAACAAAGACAAAATGAAGGCATTCGCCGACGCCAAAAGGAGAGCGAGATTGCCATCCTTGCATGAGGGAGATCATGTCCTCGTCAAACAGGAGCAACAGAAAAAGACTGATTGTCGTTTTCGTGATGAGCCACTGCTGGTTACCCAACAAAAGGGCACCATGCTGACTGCGGAATCTGAACACCGTCGAATTACCAGAAATATTTCTCACTTCAAGAGGTGTCCCCAAGACATGAAGGAGCCGGTGACGAGCCCGACCAGCACTCCTGCACTTACAGAAGCTGACCATGGTCGCATAGAAAACACAGGTCAGCAGGATGGGCCCTCACCAAGTGCGTCTACTGGGACCATGTCTTTGCGGCCACGTCGTGACATTCAGCCACCAAAGAGACTCATTGTAGAGATGGACTGAAGCCTGGTTTGTCTGTTTTTTTTATTAAGAAAGGGGGAGATGTAATACAGTTGACAGTCTAGTAGCTGGGGTGGGCGGAGCTAGGTGGGCTGAGGGGAAGAGGAGCGGTCAGGACAGGATGAGGGTCCGTTAGAGTAGGGACAGGGTTGATGCTGGTTGCATATAATAAAGCTCCAGTAGAACTATCACTAGTGTCTGTGATTATTTGTAGCACGATGCTACAGACCCGCCGGGATTTGAACCTGTGACCATGAGGTTGAACACAGGCCCCTGCAGAAGAAGTATTAGTCCACTGAGCCCCCAGACCCAGCTGGTCACAAAAGTAAAAAATAATAAAAGAGACTCCTACTGTTTCATCTACCTCCGCTAGGTTCGCACGGCTGTGTTAAAACCAGGAAGTAGAATTCTGAATACCTAACATTTATCGGACAGTGAATCATTTATTTCTAGGGAGTCTACTTTAATGTAGTGATTTAGATGCTTAGGGGCTGATTCTCAAACTTCACTGTGTAGTACCACAAAACATACTACAAAATGTAAGGTTTGCCTATACTTATATGTGCAGAGTTCTCCGCCCCAACTGTGGAGTCTCTGCACATATAAGTGCAGATTTTAGTAGTAAATGTGGCAGGGACACAGGAGAGTGGGTGGGAAAAATGGCTGACTCAATACTAACTAGGATGGGATTAAGACTAATTATTAGCAATGGTAAAGGCCAGGTTTAGAGTGTTATGGCACTCACCCACACAAAAGTACGCCAATTGCATAACTCTGGGGTGGAGGCATGTAACTTATACTTTCAGTAAGTTTGAACTCAGAGTAAATTAATACTGAATGTGCTAAACTTATTACAAAGTGTTAACTTACTACAAATGTAGTAAACATACTACAAAGTGTGACATACCCTTGTGAATCAGGCCATTAGAATTTTTAACATACCTTGAAAAACTCTCATGAAGAAGACAAAAAGCTTCTTGTTTTTAAGTCGAGCCAACCAGAGAGCACAAGCTGTTTGGTAGTCAAAGTCATGTGGTGGGCTTACCAAAACTTACAGTGGCTTGCAGCGTGCCCATTGGTTACCATTGGTTGGATTTACTGTCACTCTTAATCACTTGTTTTCTATTGGATGTCTTTCCTTGTTTCCACCAACTCATCTTGTGTTTGTCCCTCCCATGCAGCATAGTCTTTTTACCATTTATTTGATTGGCTGGCCTCTGTATTTCCTCTGCTCGCTTTTAGGAAACTTCTTTTCACTCTTTTTTTAAAATACTCCATGGGAGTGCACGTGTTTTCCAGCTGTCTTCCTTTAGTGCTTTTCTTCCCACCTCGCTCCTTCTTGCTCATGTGCTTCTTCCACGTTCCAAGCTGCTCTTTTGCCCATGTGTTTCACCTTTTGCCTCTGCAGTCTCTCCGTCATCACTTCTCCTCCTGCCTTTTTTCAGCCATGCTACACAGCTGCCACGATCCTGTACAATATGGCTATTAACATTGGTAAAGTCAGTATGTCTCATAGATGAGACCTATTGGCTTTACCAATTCTTGTTTATATTTCAATTTAAACTAGGCACAACTAGTCTGCAGCTTCTGCTACTTCATGCTCCATTCTAGGTTCCTCCACCCATAGGACTTCTCCATGGGGCAGAGTAACACAAGGCACAGACTTGTGCCGCCTTGCATTACTCCACATTTACCAAGCCACGCAAGGTTGCGTGGCTTGGTGAATGTCATACTAGGTTTTGTGTCACCTTTGTGCCCCCATGCATGGTGCAAGGAGAAAGCAAACCATGCTAATTATAACTTCAATTGTTAGAATGCTGACGATCGAAAAAATTGATAATTTGTACTCAGGGATAAATTGTGTCGGATTCAGCGAGATCTCTAGCAGATAGCAAATTTATATTATGATTGATCAGGTTTATCTATCATCATTTTTTAATTTTGCATACATGAGACATCAAACACTGGTATAAATGCATGACTAGAGGGAGGATTGTTCCGTTAATGTTGTGTAGATAAATTATCTAATTTCATGAACTGCATTACCCTTGGGAAGGCTAAAATGCAATGAGATACCCTAATATCAGCACACTGGACAAAACAACGCATTACTTTCAGGTGTTCAGATAGGAATTCTTGAGTTTTTGGCTATGGGCTGATGTGGGACTCAGTCATTCTATGTCTGACATCCCACACAGGGGTGCAAAACGATTTTGCAAAGTGAGGATGGCAATAGGGCTGTTAGATTAATTTCAGGATAGAAGTAAGCATATTGCTTCCCTTGGCTGGGGGGTTGACGAAGCAGAATGTCGGTAGAAGAAACCCATGGGAGAGGCATACATCTTATCGTGTTGGATCTATATGTAGTCTACATGATGTAACCAAGTTTAACAGCCCAGTTTTTTAAAAATTGACCACTACACACTACAACTAAGCAAAAGTTTGAAGTGATATTTGGCACTGCACCCACACACGCGGTCTGCTTCACGGCGCACATAGCCTTGGTTTCAGTGCACAGAGACCTTACACTGCCGCACACAGAGGAAAGAAATTAGAGGGAACATTGCCTGGCCTGCATTGCGACCGGGCCGCGCTTCTCCTGGGGGGTCTCGTGGGAGCCCCCGGCCGGCGGATACTTCATGTGAAGCACCGGTGAGAGCCAGGTGGGGGCGTGGTGAGTTCGCGGGGCCTCCACTAGTCTACCTGCCCGATTGCTGGCGACAACCCGCTGACCAGATGCCCGAGAGTGAAGGGCTGCCCCCTGGCGCCTGCTGATTGACCACCTGGCTGCTGGAGTCTTGCCTGCGGTGGAGGAGCTGGACCTGGGCGACGGAGTTGTAGCTGGCTCGGACCAGAGTGGTTATCCCTGGAGCTGGTTCCTGTGGGCCACGGACTGGCCGGCTGGTAGGGATCGGGTTGGGCCTCCTATCCCCACGTGAGCGGTGGTACTGCTTTGCCTGAGAGGCGGCTGGACGAACGGTCCCAGAGTCCTGCGGCCGGCTACTGTAAGGGCTGGATCCGGGCCTGGGAGGAGTGCCTGGACAAGCTGTTGTACTGGACTGGTGGGGGAGGCGGACACCTGCAGTGTTGCTGTTGGGACCCATGATGCGGAAGGATAAAACGCCTCGGGCCTCTCAGCCCAATACTATTACCCAATATACCATGCAGAGACTTCCATCGCAAAGGCTCACGCGTCAGTCTGGACAAAAGGAGGGGGGGGACCGGACCCCGTGGAGCCATCGCGAGCGGAATTGCTGAAGGACATACAGGGGTCGCACTCGGCGCTTGAGAGGCAGATTGAAACGGTCTCCATAGATGTGAACCTCCTGCGGACTGACCTGCGCAAGGTGGCCGACAAAGTCACGGACGCGAAAAGTAATATCGCCCAGCTGCAGGGGGAGGTCGCATCCCTCAAGAAGACGATCTCACAGTTGTCGGCCACGGTGGAGGCTCTAGAATGGAGGGCCGAAGATGCGGAAGGAAGGGCACGTCGCAGTAACATACGGGTGCTGGGCGACCCGGAAAGAGCAAAGGCGGGTAACCCGGAACGTTTTCTGGAACATTGGATCCGTACCGTGCTCCGTCCCACAGGCCTGTCGGACGTTTTTGTGATCGAAAGGGCGCACCGGGCGCTGGTTCCCCCTCCCAGGCCTGGGGCCCCACGGAGAGCCCTTATTGCTAAGATCCTAAATTACCGGGATAGAGACTGCATCCTAAAAGCTGCTCGGGAGTCTAGAGACCTCACGTTTGAGAACTCAAAGATCTCCATTTATCCGGACTATACGCAGTTGGTCCAGGAACAGCACAAGTCCTACCTGGCAGTCAAGCACAAGCTTCGGGAGATGAAGCTCCAGTACATGCTGCTCTACCCGGCAAAGGTTAAGGTCCTCTCTCAGGGGAAGGCTCACTTCTTTGAAAATCCTGCAGAAGTATGGGAGTGGCTCGAGATTCGAGGAGATGACCTGCCCCCGAGGAACGGGCAAGAGACCGGAGCAAGTGGGGACCAGACCACGGAGACGAAGTACCCGGAGAAGGCGACAAGGTTCCCGCACAGATGGCAGCGCGGAGGGCGATCGGGTCACTGTGGGAGAAGATGGTTCCCTTCGCATGGATTTGCTGGAGTTGGCCCTGGCCCGGGGTGCGTCTCAACCTGCTTCCCCGGGACAAATCCTGGTGCCGGACCCCCTGCTGCCTTCTAAAGAAAGGGACGACCTGACGGGTGCAACAATCCCGGAGACGGCCGGGGCAACTGGGCTTGGCCCAGGCTGACATTCGCAGGGTGGAGCTGAGCACCATACCGCTTTCAGACACTGATCATGTGGCTGGACACTTGCTGGACAGTAAGGGGGTTCAGGGGAGTGGGTGGGGTTGTGGTATGAGTCAGGGAGGGGACCAGGGTGTCTAAATGTGAGGCCTGATCTGGATGAGTGTTGCTTTTTTGTGGGGCAGGCGCTGGGGTGGGGAGTTGAGGGTGGGTCCTGCTGGGCGTTTGGGTGGGGGGTTGACTGGGGGGTAGTTGGGGGAGGGGAGTCTCTTTTGCTTTTAAGGCTTGTAGAGATGGGGTTGCTGTGTACGTCCTGTCACTAGCGGGGGAAGTGCATTCCGGCATGTTTGGTTGTTGCAGGAATATTGTTCGTGGGAGGGGGGAAGTAGGGCTGTTGGGGGGGGGTTTGTTTGGGGGGTTTGTTATTGGCATCAGTTGCATAACAGTGGGGGCACGGACTGGAAGGCTTGATGGTTGTGATGAGGGGGCCCCGCGTTTGGTCATGGGCTATACGTTTTTGACGTGGAATGTGAGGGGCTCGGCACGTGTGCTAAGAGGCATAGGGTCCTTTCCTTCATCCACAGACACAATGTCTCTATTGCATGCCTTCAGGAGACCCACTTGGAGGACGAAGGTGCCCGTAAATTGGGGAGAAAGTGGCGAGGCCAATTGTTTCACTCTTCCTTCTCCTCGTATGCTAGGGGGGTACTTATCTGGGTGGCACCCGGGGTCCCCTTTGCTCTCCAATACATGGAGGCAGACGTCCAGGGTAGATATTTGCTTTTGAGGGCGAAATTGGATGGGAGAGATGTCACAATTTTGAATTCTTATGCCCCTAATGTGGACAACCCTGTCTTAGAGGCCCCTCTATTTTGGTTGGGGGATTTTAACTGCGTATTGGATCCAGTGTTGGACCGTCATCCCCCCCAAGAAGGCACGAAGCCGTGCATGACTTAACAGCTAGGCGCAGTGATGAGGAACCTGGGGGTGGTGGATTTATGGCGCCAGCGATACCCGACCCTGAAGCTCTATACATGTTTCCCCCCAACACACAACACGCATAGCAGGCTGGATAGGATTCTAGTTGCAAATACTGATGCTACCATCGCGTTGGCAATTACACATCAGGCTCGGTTTTTGTCGGACCACTCTCCGGTGGCGTGCACGTTGACATATGAGGGGTGGCTTGCCCGCCCTCAGACCTGGCGGATGCCGGGGGATCTGTTGCGGGACCCGATTGCGAGGGAATCGGTACAGAGTGCACTTGATAGTTATCTGGAGTTGAACTGGCAGGGGGGGTCCATGCCCTACTCCACTAAGTGGGATGCCCTGAAGGCGGTTATACGGGGTCAGTGTATGGGCCTCACTTATGGGGTCAGAAAGCAGCTTCTCTGGGAACTGCGGGATGCTGAGGATGCCCTACTGCACCAGCAAACAGTGCTGGACCCAGATGAGGCGCAACAGGAGGCGGAGCAGGTAGCCCGAGCCAGTGTGCATGATATCCTGGACCGGCTCGATAAATATACCTTGGGCCAATACAGACAGAGGCTACATAGGAAGACCAGGCCGTCTGTTGTCCTGGATCTTACGGAGGGAAATGGCCCCGGAGAGGATTGTTGCGCTGCGGGATGCAACGGGCCAAGTGGTGCACTCTGAGGAGGCCTTACTCCGGGTCCTACAGTTCCACTTGCGACCTGTGTATATGGCCGACCACACAGTATCCGCAGACTCGTACATGCCGTACTTGCAGGATGTAACCCTGCAGACCCTCTCTCGGGAAGCGGCGGAAGAATTAGACGCAGCGTTGACGATGGGGGAGGTGCGGGTTGCCGTGGCTGGTCTCCCGAGGGCCAAGGCTCCAGGGAGTGACGGGTTCCCACCGGAATTCTATCAGACCTTCATTGATACTGTTACCCCTGGCTTGCTGCAGGTGTTCCTTGAAGCTTTTGAGAAAGGTGTTCTACCGCCCACCATGAATCAGGGCGAGATCTGCATGATTCTGAAACCAGGGGGCGACAAATGCGATCCGGCGGCATACCGACCCATAACGATGATTAACACGGACATCAAGATTCTGATTAAACTGTTAGCGAACCGCTTAGCACCGCACATGACAAACCTGATACATTCGGATCAGTGCGGATTTATACCAGGGCGCAACACAGCCATGAATTTGAGACGGCTGACACACATCCTACATGAAGTTCGCGATCGGGGAGAAAAATTGGTGGTCGTGTCCATTGATTTTGCCAAAGCGTTTGACACGGTTGACTGGGGTTACCTCCTGGAGGTCCTCAAGGCGGTGGGCATGGGGCCAAATTTTTGTCGATGGGTTCGCCTGTTGTATATGGCTCCCTGCGCCAGAGTGAGGTTGGGCGCGGGGCATTCTGCGGAATGGCGGCTCGGGCGGGTGACGTGTACTGGCGATAGAGCCATTGGCTGTCAGGATACGCGCGGAGATGGCACAATGGGGTATCCTGGTGGGGGACACGTGTAATGTGGTCTCCTTGTATGCGGATGATGCTCTTTTTTACCTGAGGGCGCCGGACGAATCACTACCTATACTACTGCAGCACCTCGACCGCTTTGGATGGCGTCGGGTCTTCGGATTAATCGTGCCAAATCCTTGATCTTCCCGCTGGCGGGATATGGGGACGACCTGTCGACGGACGCTCCAGATCTTGGGCTGCGCTGGGACCAGGAGGCTTTTCGCTATCAGGTGGCCCGGACAGACTCGCAGCTGCTGGATCGGAACATAGGCCGGATACTTACCTTGTTGCAGAGCTCGGTAACTTTCTGGAATACGTTGCCGCTCTCCCTTATGAATCGGCTCGCTGTCGCAAAAATGGTGATGCTTCCTAGGACACTATATGTCCTTCAGAATTCACTCTGCCCTATCCCATCGCGAATCTTCCGCACCCTGAACACCTTATTGACATCGCTGCTCTGGGCGGGCAGACGCAGCCGTGTGGCGTTACACACCCTGGTTCGGAGCTGGGAGGAAGGAGTTCTGGAGGCCCCGAGGTTTGAATTATATTATTATGTCGCACACTTGTTGTCGGCAGCGAGGTGGTTCGCAGATGCAGAGGGGTGGGAGATGCAGCTGCTGGCCGGGAGAGCCACCGGGCAGATGCTACAGGTGGCATTGATGAAGGGGAGGGGAGCGGACGAGACTCTTCCTTATGTGGTGCGGCATGCGGCTGCACTCTGGCAGAGATGTGTGGAGCGGGTTCTGCAGCGGGCCCCTTCCATAGGGAGTTGTCATTTTGGATTCTGGCGCCTATTGTAGCTATGGAGGAACACATGTCTTTTCGAGATTGGAGGGCTGGAGGCTGCGATACTCTGGCGGACCTGTATCCGAGCGATTCGTTTGTAGGCTGTGGAGGCCTTTGCTCTAGGGGGAGGACAATATTTACATTACCGTGGTCTGCAGGAGGTGGTGAGAGAAATGTGGCCCCAGTATCCAGAGGCGCCTAAGACCTCGTACACTTTGAACATCATCCTCACCTGTGGTAGGGGTCGCAAGCTGATTTCCTTGCTCTACTCCGCACTCCGTCAGGACTCAGAGCCACCTGTCCAACCTGCGTGGAGTGCCTGGGAGACGGACCTGGGGGTGACACTGGATGCAGGGGCAGTGCAAGCGTGTAGGGGGGTCTCACACGTAAGGACTCTTGTAACACACGGTTTAAGCTCACACACTTCAATTTCATGCATCGCACATACTTGACACCGGTCTCTCTACAGCGCATTGCGCCAGACAGGGAGGACACTTGCCCTAGGTGCGGGGCCGAGGGAGCAGGGTTCCTCCACTTGGCCTGGGAGTGCGCCTTGGTACGGGACTTTTGGGCGGCTGTGGTGGGACGGATAGCCGCCGCTACCGGCCTTAGCATAACCTTGACACCGCTCCACTGTTTGCTAGCTCTGGTCCCCCGGCCTCGGAGGAGGAAGGTCCCCTATAAACTGTTACAGCTTATGTTGGTCCTGGCACGGCGTAGGGTGGCCATTACCTGGATGGGGCGGAGGGCCCCTGAGATTTCTGCATGGCTGCGGGATGTCCGGGAGTGGTCGCTGGCGGAAGAGACTCATATGCAATGTACGCCTAGAGACGTGAAGTTGCAGGAAGATCTGTTGGCATGGAGAGTGATGTGCACTGCTGGTTTGACCTTGAGTGACTCTGAGGGGAATAGCTCAGAACTGTTCACCTCTGAGGGATCGGGGACTGAAGGGGAGGGGGAGGGTATTAGGGAAGTTCAGAGTCAGACTGTCTTGGTGCGCTCACCGCTGCCTTAAACTCACAGTTGCCACAAAATGATCATAATGTAAGTTTGCTTTTACGAGCCCAAAAGCCTAACCGAGGATCAGCGGCGTTTTGGTCCCAAATGTACCTTAATGAGGTTGTCGTCCTGTAAGCAACGGTTCTGTATGATGCCACAATTGGGGGGGGGGGGGGGGGGGGGTGTTTATGTGTTCCTTGCATAATCAAAAATAAAGTAAAAAAAAAAAAAAAAGGATGTTGTTCGTGGGGTACTCAGGTGGGACTGGGTATCCCCAAGAAGTAAAGATACAGTTCAAGGCCACTACAACAATGAACAAACCAAAAGGGAAACCTAACACACTCTCCGGACGCAGTGGGAGAGCTGCAGCTATGAATTTCACTGCCGTCACACAAATCGCCCCATAATGCGTTGCAGGTGTCACCGTTTTTCACCTGTTTGAAGCGTTTTTTTCACTGTGGTGGCCCCTGGATGATGGGACCACCACCAACGAACTTAGGAGGGTGCCACCTTTTCCCCCAAAAGGATTTCCAGAGTCCCCACCCTAGATTTGGGGGACTACTGTACCGCAATTTTCCATGAATTTTCCTTATATTTTAAGCACTCCGGATGCTGGAGCTTTTGCTCTACAGTGGGGAGTGCTGAACCCTCTGTGTATGGTGACATTCATGTGGGCCTGAAATGTCTAAAGGCACTTAAATGTAATTCTGGTATGGAAGCGCCCTGTAGGGGACAAGTGTATGTTTGCAATGCAAAATATATATATATATATATATATATATATATATATATATATATGTGTGTGTGTGAGATGCCTTCTAAGGGTGGTTTTTATAATTGCAAGTCAGTGTAAAATGTATAAAAAATACACAGTCACAAGGTTTCTTCATGACAAATGCTTTATAGTTGCACCATAAGGATTTCAAATGCTTTCTTGGTTACTAAAATTATGAGGATTTTGAATGCTTTATTTGTTACTGCACTAATGACAATAACTACTGCTAAAGGCACAAAATTGTATTTTATTTCAGTAAAAAAGGGTGATACTCACTTGATATGTTTGGCTGACCCCTCTAAGGGGGGGGAGGGGTTTACGAATGGTTATACAATGTACATATTTGTAGATTATTGCGTAGTATTTAGTACTGTGTGTAATATATGTACTACTCCTTTTTCTAAAGAAAAAGTGATGACTGGACAATCATTTATTGAGTGTAGTTATTGCGTTCCAGTGAATGGTTATTACTAGCCCACACCAACTCCCTTGAGTAGGCTGTGGACTGCTCCACACCCCTACCCTGTGAGAGTCTTGCACTACAATGGGATGTTTGGTTCCTATTAAGAAGAATTGTGAACCTATTTTTTGTGCAGGCCACACAACTAATAACCCAATTTTCAACATTGGCCGACATCTCAGAAGAAGAAGAAGATATTCATGCTGAAAGATAACTCTAGCATCTTGAATCAGGAAAAGCACTGTTAAGACTTACCAATGACCTTGATGATGTACAGGTCCTGCAACTGCAATATCTCCAATAATGTAGCGGTGACAATAGCCAGTACCTTCTGTAACCATGCTAAGAAGTGTCAACTCGCCAATGGAAGTTAATGGTTCATCTTGTTCTTACGAGATGGGGACTTGAACCTGTGGTTGATAGTGACTATCTGCATAAATTCTGAGACCCTTGAAATGTTAAATGTGAAATAACATGACATCCACAGACAATCTTGTAGTGAAGAAGGTCCACGCAGAAGGTAGTATTACATAAAGTCTTTATTGAAGTTAACATCAAGTAGATAAGATCTTCCAAGAAGCCCCACCAGGAGCAGCCTGTCTGCTGCTCAGCCCATGACTAACTGTCACTCTGCCTCTCACAGTCCCAACATTCTGAGGCATCATCAGACTCCAACATTCCAATGGGTCAGAGCACAGACACTGGCTGAGCAGGGAAGGTAAAACACATTACAATAAATATACAGGATACTACAAATCTCTTTGCAAGTAAGAGCCTTGGAAAGATAATTTCCCTGAACTCTAGAAGATTTATACTGAACCAATGACGTTGAGACACCAAAAACTGTTTAGGAGGAGTTGAAGAGTGTGCTGCTAGGTTTCTTTATAACTAAGAACATCCAATACCATTCCTCACTTGTTGCGATAGTCACCATGCCACAATTGGTCGGTATAAGTATTAGCAGTAACTAGCTCACCAACTTGACCTAAGGAATGTTTAGAAGGTATTGAGGTTGGTGCTGGATACCACAAGCACATATAGGCACCCTTTGGGTCGCAATCCCTACTCCCTCGTCAGTTCTGTGAAGCGGTGTTCAAAATGTCATCTGTGTACCTGTGGCCCATTGCCTATCCAGTATAAGGCAGATTTGATGCAATCTGAATTTAAGTCATATTGGGGTGTAATATCATCTATAATGTACCTTCTGCAGAGTGTAATCCTCGTGAGTGCTCCTTTCACTCTTAAATGTTCTACGCTATCTATACTTATTCAGCTTGACATATCATTTCCTGTGGTCTCTTGGAAGAGGAATGTATTTGCCTCCTCTCTTCCAAGTTGAATGTTAGGAATATCTTTTGATCATGCTCCTAAAGCCTTGGGGGAATATTTATGAGAGGTTTGCGTCGCGTTTGCACCAGAACAAAAGTGGTACATGCATGTTGCAAGACTCTAAGTCAGATTTATGAAGCCAGTCAAAGCCACATTGCATGGCTTCATAAATCTGGGGAAAGGCAACTCCGCACAAATCGCTGTGTTGCCTCATTCTGTGCAAGGGAGGTGTTCCCACACAAATCCCATGGTTTTTTAAAGCATTCCCAGATTTACCAACCTTGGATTGTACCAAAAAGATAGGCCACCCGGGTGAAGCTTAACGAGGAGAAATATCTTTATTTCTCCTCGTTCTTTCCACAAAGAAAAAGGAAAACACATCTATGGATTGTTTTTGTGCAGGAAGTTGCCCCATTCTGCACAAAAACAATTGTGCCTTCAAGCACATAAGCACCATGGTGCAAGGGTGCCTGAATTAGCGCTAGAGTGCAAAAATGGCGCCAGTGTAAGGGAAAAGGACAGAAATGCGCAGTATTGCTTAAATAACTGTGTCTTTATGATCACAAAAATATTGGAACTGTAGAGACTCTCGAAGTTGCAATATGACATTAATTGGATGGGAAACGTTATGATGAATAATGATTACTTGGACTTGATGGGAGATAAAAGTGGTAATCAAAATGTATTAGTATGTTAATGCAATTATGCTTGGTAGAATCACAATATAAAACAGAATCAGATATATAATTTATTGATTAAGTAGCTATTTATATAACTGAGAGTGTGAACTTAAATAGTCAGAACTAATTAGAGGTAAAGGTATAACGAAAATAGGAGTCCAAATATTAATTTGGGACATGACTTGTTTTTAATTGTACATATAGAGTAGGATTTAAGAATTGTGTATTTTGATTGTATTCAATTTTTTATTGTAGCTATGACGAAGTTCACAAGAACTCAATGCATTGGATACAATGCATCAAGTAAATTATTTGTGAAGGGATAACATTTTGAAGGAAACAAAGAAAAATATTTTTTGAGATTTGGACTCCTGTGGTGTATGGTGCTAAGGACTAAAATTGATGAAACATACAGGATATGCTGCTGAGATCAATGGTTTACTGATTTCCAAGTTAACCAAGGCTCTAGGTTTCCTAGCCCCTCCTCTCTAAGGATCCAATATCCCTCCAAACCCACTAACTGGTTCACTGATAAGAAGCCTCAATGGAAAAGGACAGGGATAGTACAAGAAAGATTTGGTGTAAAATGATGTCTAATTATGTCTCCCACAGACAGTACTGACTGCCATAAACATGCCAGCCTCTACAAGGATGCTTTCTGGAGGGCAAACAATTTTATTTCTAGTTCTGCATCCCCTTATTCTCTAAATCCCACAAAGAGCTCTTTAACATCTACAAGGAGATGTCTCGGCTGGCAGTCACAACAACTCCATCATCCCCACTCACGATCACTGCGACAATCTCATGACATTCTTCACCAACAAAATTAATACCTTGAGATCTAAGGTTGCCCACTCATTGCTAAACACCCTCGAACACAAACATCCTACTTCCCACCTCATAGCAGCTGCTCCCTTACTGAGTTTTTATCTGCCACAGGTCCAAAGTGAGAAAAATCCTGTCCTGCTTCAAGAAGTCCTCACCATCCTGGGATATAGTCAACGCTTAAGTCATCAATTGGGGTTTTCAGGCCCTAACACCTATTATCACAAACTGTTTCTTAACCAGTGGGGGCATCCCTCAACCACTTAAGCATGCCATCATAACCCCTATCCTAAAGAAACCCTCATTGGATCTGAATATTATTGACAGGTACAGAACCATCTGCGGCCTTGCCTCTGTGGAGTCTCCTCTGTTACATCCATTCATGATTCAGCCCAAAAAGACATACCAAATCCTCTCTATATACACTCATAAACATTAGAGAGAAACTCCTATGTGCCCAGATTTCAGTCTCCCATGCATGCTGATACCATTCAACCTCTCAGCCGCATTCGATACCATTGACCACAACATACTGGCATACTGGCATCATCGTAGGCATTGGATATACAGCCCTTGCATGGTTTTCCTCCATCCTTCAAAACAGCACACAGCACTAGGCCTGTTCCTGTCCAATATATGAGATATTCTCTGTGGTGCTCCCTAAGGTTCAGCCTTGCTCTCATTCTATTTAACATTTACATGGCTCCCCTTTTCGATATCTTGGATTTCTACAAAAGTGGCTACCACAGTTACACTGATTGATCACACCCAGCTCATGTTGAAACTATTAGACAATCATAACAATTCACTCAAGGCCTCTTACACATTAATTGATGGATGCAAAACACTAGTCTATGCCTCAGCGGGAACAAGTCTAAAATTTGGCTCTTTGGTTTGGACAGTCCCTCACTTTTCTTTGCCTGTCAAGCTAAAATGGGCTATTGCAAGCACATAACCTGGGAGTTTTCTCACAGATAAAAACGGTCTGTAGAAATGCCTTCTTTCACGTCAATCAACTAAAGGGGATCTTTTCTTTGCTACACTGCTTGCAGAAAATTGCCTTGATGCTAGCAGTGATCATGTCCCCACTACTGTAATGACCTTTACACTGGCATTCCTGCCAGGTACCTCCATCAAGAAATTCCAGCGGGACCAAAGCTTTGTGGCCCAACTGGCTTGTAACCTCAAATAACACAATCAAGTTACCCCTGCTCTCAGAACTCTTCATTGGCTCCCAGTCCACTAAAGGATTATGTTCGAATTTGTTGGTCTCATCCACAACGCCTTAAATAACTATACTACAAACCACATCACCAGCCTCTTCTTCCCCAGATCTGCTAATACGTGGTTGCTACATCACACCAATAAAGATATGACAGTCAAACCCCTTCACCAAAGCATATCACTATGAAATTCCGTAACCATCCACCTCAGCCTAGGACAGGACCATTCCAAGTTCAGGAGATTCTTAAATATCTTCCTTTTCTCCTTGGTATTCGCTTAACACCATTGCCCGGAATATTTGCCTCCATCTGTTCCTGGTACCAGTCACACGACAACTTCACCCTCTTCAGGACTATAGGTACACCCAAGGTTTTATCATCTTTAGCCTTATCGTTAAATGCCCTGAGGCACCAATTGGCAGTGAGCAGCATGCTACGGGTCAGTTGAACATAAACATAAAGGGCCAGATTCATCATCATTAACACAGCGCAATGTAGCAAGACTACTTGCAGTGCTGCCCTGCGTCAAATGGAGCGACCATTACTAACATGGCACATTCCTGCTCTCTCTCTGCACTGGCACACTCAGTGCAGCCTAGCACCAACGCAGGCACACTTGCATAATGGTGCAAGGGTGCCTGCATTGCAGGCAGGATTGTTTTTGTGTAGGAAGGGGAAACTTCCTGCACAAAAACAATCCTAAGAGGTAGTTTCCGCTTTGTAATGTGGAGAATGCAGTACACTTAGGAAGAGAAAAACATGGAGAAATAAAGATATTTCTCCTCGTTGCACCTCTGTCAGGAAGACATAGCATTTTGACACATTCCCTGTTTTACCTATATTGGTAAATCTGGGAATGCGCCAACATGCATGGGTGGATGAGTGGGAACACTCACTCTCTACCCATGTAATGCCTTCCCAGTACAGGGTTATGCAAGGCAGCGACTTGCACTGCCTTGCGTTACTCCAGATTTACCATGCCAAAATACATGGGTGGATGCGTGAGAACACCTACTCTCTACCCATGTAACTCCTTCCCAGTGCAGGGTTATGCAAGGCAGCGACTTGCTCTGCCCTGAATTTCTCCAGATTTACCAAGCAATGCAGGGCGACGCAAGGTGGCTTGGTAAATCTGACTTAAGGATTGCATTGCCGGCGTGGTTTGAATGCCGCAACGAGATGGCGGACTGCTGGTGAGCTCTGTTGTGACGCAGAGCCCTTTGTTAATTATTTACCTCAGCCTGTGAAGTTTTTCAGCGACGATGGTTGCCCCATTCTTCTGACGCTTCCGTGCGTCTGTGGTCAGCCGTTTTTTCTCCATGGGTGCAGCGCGAAGCCTGAAAGTCACTGCGGTGCCGTTTCTCTATCAATTCGTGGGCGTCCGCTATTTTGTGTTGCGGCACCCGCGTTGAATTCTTTTCAGTCAGAAGTGCAGTTTTCTTTTTTTTTTTCTTTGTATCTGCTACTGCTGCTATATGAAGTACTGCCACCCAATTTCCAAATGATAAATGCTGCCCATATTCCCTCTCTTCATCTTTATTTCTGGCACTAAGAGTGGATAAAATGGGAGTGTTTGAGAAGATTTTCCTTTTCTTTTTCTGCTGGCTGCTGCTACTTGCTTCTTGTTTTTGAATATTAATATTGAAGATCACAAGGGGGCAAGAGGAAAAAAAATACTGCGAAGCTTCTTTCATTCTGTTGACGGATTTCGATGCAACCTTTAAATGGCAGCCTGTTTCTCCCATGTAGAGACAGCTTTAATGGAATGTGCATGTTAAAGATCTCCTTGCTGTTACTGCTATGTGTAAAATGGGGACCATCCATTTTTTCTCTCTGACTTTCAACTATTGTACTCATTATTTTTGGATGGTCATTATTCCTACCTTCTTATCCTGTGGTGCATGGGACGCGTTCGTCCGTTCTCAATCACTACCAATCGCTTTTCTCCTCAACTCAAGATGGCAAATGACTTTCACGCAACTTCTAGCTCAACATCTTCTGGTGCTAAACCAAAGAGACATTAAAATGATCCACCATGTCCCATTCATTCCTCACAAAATCCTGTTCTGGATTCCATTTTGGAGGAGGTTCGCAGCCTTCAACCTTTTATGGTCACCACCAACGAAAATATGAAACAAATTGAAGACCACTGGATAATTATGGAGGGTAAGGTTATGGAACTCATACAACGCGTTGGAGACCTCCAAGATATCTCTACAAAAATTCTATTGTTGGAGCAAGAAATTCATGAACTTAAGTTACACACCAAGGACTTGGAAAATCGTAACTGAAGAAACAATCTCCGCCTTTATGGTTTGCTGGAAAATATTGAAGGTCCTGACATGTTATCCTTTCTGAAAAAATTATTTCCAGATCTTTTAGATCTTCAACCCTCATCACCTCTCAACATACAACGGGCGCACCGTTTGGGTCGTCTTCAACCTAATTGTAGCAAACCACGTTGCATCATCATGCTTTTCCTAGAGTTTACTGAATTGGTGCATGTTTTGAAGGCTGTTAAATCTAAACTACGTCTCACCTGGTCAGGTCATAATATCTTTATCTCGCAGGATGTTTCCAATGCAAAAAATGCACGCTTTCACAGTTCTTTGTGGACAAAATTAGTAGCATTCAAGCTTCCTTCTCCGCCCAGGCGGGAGGGCCATTAGTCCCCACAGCTGGCCATCTGTCGTTGGACTTGCTAATGGGCTGTCAACTTTTGCATCTGTTGACCCATCGGTCACTTTAAAAATGATTAAAGCTTTCCCCTAAGGATGCTTGCGCAGCCAGACTCCTTGCTGCAGCTGCTGACATTATTAATCTGGAAGTTCACCGAATTATTAATATGTCCCTCAGGGAGGCTACGGTCCCTATGCCATGGAAGCAGGCCCTGATTCTCCCTCTCCTCAAGAAGCCGGTGTTAAATCCTGCAATACCTGGGAACTATAAGCCAATTTCGCTTTTGCCTAGTTTAGCCAAGGTATGCGAGAAAGTAGTAACCAACCAGCTTACCAACTTTTTGAGACATTTGGCCTGCTGCACCCAGCACAATATGGCTTCCGTGCAGCATACAGTAGGGAATCAGCTCTGGTAGAGGTGGCAGAGGCAATTAGAGAGTGTTTGGATGCCGGCGGGAGAGCCGCTTTAGTTATGCTCAACCTCTCTGCCGCATTTGACATGGTACCGCATCCTCTGCTCCTCAAGCGCCTCTCTGAGGTTGGCATTTCTGGTTCCGTCTGGGGTTGGAGCAGGTCCTTCCTGGAAGCCCGCACGCAGCAGGTCTGGCTCCCTACCTGTGCCTCTGAACCTCAGCAGCGGGCTACTGGTGTCCCGGAGGGCTCATCCCTTAGTCCCCTTTTATTTAACATCTATGTTACCCCGCTGGTTTTTCTAGCGGAATCTTTGAGGGCTAAGGTGATGGCTTACGCTGATGATGCCCAGCTGTTATTTTCGTGGGGAAGAGAGGATGAATCGGTCCAGGCGGCACAACATTGACTGGCCTCTGTGTTCCATTGGCTGGCCCAGGCCCAGGCCCCGCTGAAGTGCAATGAAGGGAAGTCCGAGGTTCTTTTGTATGGAACTTTTCCGGCTGACTTCAGAGCTAAGCTGTGGCCTCCTGGCTTCCCCTGCCAAGTGCAGAGAATAATACCGCTAAAAATGTAGGGATCTGGTTTTCGTAAAATCTGAATTTCACAATACAAGTCAACAAGCTTCGGGACTTGCTTTGGCACCCTGAAAGCCCTGAGAAAATTCCTTCCCTTTCTCCCAGCCCCTGCTAAGGAAACAGTGGTGCGTGCTTTGATTTTGTCTTGCTTGGACTACGTGAATGCACTGTATGTGGTCAACATCCCTGGGTACCTTCTACGTAAATTGCAGGTTGTTCAGAACGTGGCCGCCAGACTCCTGCTTGGCCTGTCAAAAAGGAGCAGTGCGAGGACGCATTTGCGTTCCCTGCACTGGCTTCCTGTGGAGGCTCGAATTCAATTCAAAGTGCTGTCCATTGCCAACAGGGCCC
Organism: Lissotriton vulgaris; assembly: GCF_964263255.1. NCBI lineage: Eukaryota > Metazoa > Chordata > Amphibia > Caudata > Salamandridae > Lissotriton > Lissotriton vulgaris. The sequence continues at coordinate 1,034,373,294 of NC_141689.1, forward strand.
TCCATGGTAAGGGCCCGAGGTATCTCCAGGACATCTTCTTTCTCTTACTTATTCCTCCTTTTAAACTATTCTCTTTTTTCTTCCCTCTGTTATCATTTCCTATTATTGCTCCTAAATTTCTAGGATTAACTACCTTTTATTTATTCGTTCCGCTGTTTTTGCTTGTGTCGTCATCATGCCCTTTTTGTCTTGCTGTGTGGTCTTCTTCAGATCTGGATTCTTTTCCTTGATCTGCTTACTTTTCTTATTTTTCTGTTTTTCTCCTTCTACTTTCTTTTTTTTCTCATATATCACCCAACTGTTTTCTTTCCTCTTTTTTCAGGTGCATCTCTATCATCAATCTTTTATCTATATAATTGTTTTCAATCTTATTTTTGTCTGCGCGCATCCTCTTTTTTTATGTTGCTTGTGCTTATTAATGTTACCTACTGTTGCACGTTTTGCTCTTTGTATTCATCTAAGTGTTATTTCTTCCCCTCCAGTTGTTCACCTGAAGTGTATCATCTCTATTTAGGTCGTACACTCCCTTCCCTTCATTATGTGTAATGTCGTCACGTGGAATGTTCGTGGTCTTGGAAACCCCGTCAAAAGACAAAAGGTACTTTCTCATTTATCTAAATTCAATCCTCATGTCTCGCTTATTCAAGAAACTCATTGCAATGATGCAGAATCACGTACATTGATAAGGCAATGGGTGAGTCAAGTTGTTTATTCTCCTGCTTCTAATCAGAAAGGTAGGGCAGCTATCCTATTTCACAAATCGATTCATGCACAATCTTTATCTACACAATGTGATAATGACGGTCGTTTGGTAATGGCTAAGGTTATTATACAAAACAAATTACTGGTATAGCTGAATATCTATGGTCCCATTAAGATATTGCTATCATCTATTGATGGCTCAAATGTTATTGTTGCTGGGGACTTTAATCAATGGGTAGACCCATTTTCGGATAGATACTCTAATTGGAAATTTAACCTTGATAAAACCCATATATCATTTAAATCCGCCATTGCCTCTCGTTCATTATATGATGTATGGAAGACCTGTAACCCTGCTACCCTTGAGTTTACTTTTTTTTTTCTAACGTTCCTCACACTCGTTCCAGAATTGATTATATTTTAGTTAGTAAACCCCTACTCCCATCAATTCAATCCTCTGAGATTGGTTATCTTTTGTATTTCCAACCATGCCCATGTGTTTTCTGCCCTTCATCTGTCTTTGAGCTCTCCAAAATTTGGTCGATGGAAACTAAATAATTTTTTGTTGTCAGACAATACTTTTGTTACTGAAGCTACTACCTTTATTAATGATTTTTATCTTTTAATAATCCTTTGCACACTTCCATTTCTAATAACTGAGATGCCTTTAAGGCCTTTTTCCGTGCTTTTGTTATTTCATATTCAGCAAAAAAGAAGAAAACTGCTAAAGCCAAGTATGTAGTTTTACTACAACAACTCAAACTGCTAGAGCATACTTACTTTTCCTCTAAATCTCCCTCTGCTCTTCATGAATTGATTAAAGCCAAATCTGCTTTCAACAAACTTGCCACAATTGATGCTTGTAATGATCTTCTTAAAATTAAGTCTAAATATTATGGAAGTCAAAACTAAGCAGGTAAGATGTTGGTCAATTATTTAAAAATGAAATCTGAACATAAGAATATAGGTCCTATTCTTAATGAATCCACTAATAATCTGGCATCCGCTGATGAAGATATTGCTACTACATTCCATGATTATCAGTCATTATATACTGATGATACAAATCCCTCTGATCAAAATTTCCATACCTTTTTTTCTGGACTCCATAGTCCTCCTTTGCTTCCAGATAAATTTAACTAATTGGAAAAGGAAGTCACTCTAAAGGAGATAACGGATGCCATCAAATCCTTAAAAAAGTCTAAAACACCAGGTCCTGATGGTCTTTCTGTTGAATTTTTTACTACTTTTTCCTCTAAGTTTGTGCCCAAATTTCTGGCCCTTTTTAATTCATTCATTGTGGACTCTAAAGCATCTGGTTCATTTATGGAGGCCTCGATTGTCCTTATACCCAAACCAGATAAAGATCATTCCATCTGTAAAAACTATCATCCCATTTCTTTAATCAATTATGATTGTAAGATATTTGCTAAAATCCGTGCCACTCGCCTTGAGAGTATTATCCCACTATTGGTTAGGACATATCAAACTGGCTTTGTTAAGGGCAGATTGGCTTCAGATAATGCTCACATGTTTGCTAATGTTATCTTCTTCGGGAGGAAGTATAAATCCCCACTTGCAGCATTGTCCTTAGATGCCGAAAAGGCTTTTGATTGCATAAACTGGCAATTCATGTTTAATACACTCAAATGGTTTGGTTTTGGTCAAAATTTTATTTCTTATGTCAAATTGTTAAATTATTGTCCTCATGCTAGTATTTCTTTTAACAACCATTGTTGTTTGTATTATGCCACAAACCTTTTCTCGAACGTATTCGAATTAACTCGGGTATCACTGGCTTTTCACATAATTCTATTGAAACCAAATTGTCAGCTTATGCTGATGATATTCTGGTTTATATGTCCGATCCTAATTTCTCCATCCCACCCTTTTTGGACGAAGTTCGGTTATATTCTAGAGTATCTGGATATAAGTTGAACTTTTCAAAAACAGAAGCCTTACCCTTAAACTCTCTTTGTTATCAATATAGGTTTAACAATACTAATTTTACTTGGTGCCCCACAAAAATTAAGTACCTTGGTATTTGGTTTTCCTCTACATTATCTACCACCATTACCATATGTTTAGTGTTCTAATCTCCAAAATACAATCATTACATCTTTCATGGTCCCCCCCATGCTTTCTTTTTGGATTCCTGTGTCATATTTTTCACAGATTAATTCTATTTGTACAAAGTTTTTATGGAATAATAAACACCCCCGCATTGCTCTTATGAAACAAAAACGTCCCAAAACAGAATGTGGTGTACGTTTCCCAGACTTTAAATCTTATCATTCCGCATTTTTAACTTGTCAGTTTTTTTCTTTAACTCATGATTTTTCTGATATCCCTATCCCTCGTTGGATTGTTTTTGAGCGTTCTTTACTAAAATACTTTTCTTTTCGGGATATAATATACATGTCTAATTGGTCTTTCATTTCAAATAATCCCATTTTAAAATACTCCTGACAATTATTATATAATATCTTTTCCCATGGTTTAGATACTTATCAATGTTTTTGTCTTCCACTGTTTGGTTTAACAAATGTATCAAATATAAACGTAAATCATTTTATTACAAGCATTGGAAGGAGAAGGGAATTATTTTCCAACAATTAATCTAGCATAATTCTGTTATTCCCTTCCAGGAATTACAATCACAATAGAAGTTACCTGAATCATTTATTAATGAATACCTTTTAATATCAATAGCATTGCAGTCTTATTTATCCTCAAATAATTTTCCTTTAACCTCCCCTTCACTCACTCCACACTCACCGTTATTTAGTGTATCTCAATAACATAGGCCTACGGCTGCTTTTAATTATAGGTTGTTATTATCCCATGTTACTCAGCGCCCTAAATCCCCTGTCGAATTACTCTGGGAAAAAGATTTATCTATGGCACTCTCTATCTCTTAATGGGATAAATTATGGCTCATGCTCTTTAAAACGTTTATTTCTGCACGCATTACTCAATCCCTTTACTTCATTTATAGTAGAGCTGTTATTACCCCGGTTTATATATCCAAGTTTTCCCCTACCTCCTCATCTCTCTGTTGGTCTTGCCTTGAAGCTACTGGGACTTTACTTCATCGACTTTATGATTGTTCAAATGTTTTAAAGTTCTGGCAATCTATTTGGTCTAAATGTATGATAATACTTAAATGTACTATTCCATTAACAATGTAAAATGTCTTTCTTGGTTCCTCCTCACCTGATTTTGATACTCCTAATCAAACAAAATATAGCTTTTTTTCTATTTTTGTTAGAAAAACCATAAAAGCACAGTAAAACATAATTAAACATTTACAATAAAATCACAACTACTCGAATTTTGATAAAAATCCATAAAAGAACAATAGGAACATGATTAAACATTTGTAGTGGAATCACATCTGCTCATATTATAATATTATTAATTATGCTAGTCCTATACAGGTCGAATCCTACAATGTATACACTCTTAATACTATGAGCTGCAACCTCAATTTTTGCTATGTCGCCATAATTAATTCAGATGGCAAGTTCCCTACATTCAATTGCTAGATCCTATTACATTTTTCAGGTAAGACACCATCACACTAATACATGTTTCACTGTCCATGCATTGTAGCATCATGAGGGCATTTTTACGCTTTCTCAAGCCTTTGTTTTTAAAAAACGGTATTAAAAATCTTTTCCTTGGAGGCGGAGCTTCGCGGGCAACCAAGATGGCCGCGTGAGCTCGGAGCTCCGAAGACCCTCCGATCCTCCGAATGAATCCTGCCACCTATCCTGTCCCACACTAGTGGGAATCTATCGCTGAACTGCTGCTGATGCGGGACCCATTCTCTGCTCGAAGATCCAAGTTTCCTACGCGGAGTTAAACCGTGTTGCAGATTGGGGATGACGACGCCATAATAGCCTGGCATTACGTGGGCGACGGCAGTGCTGCTACGTGGTGGCAGTCTGGTGAAGAGGTGACTGCCCCGTTCTGACACAGCGGCCAGACCAGACCACTCAGTGGATCGGAGTGCTGGAGGAGCGGTGGAAGCGAGTACTGACTTCTGCCGTCTTGGGGCTTCAGGGACGACCGGGTCCTTCTCCTGACCGAGCGACCCCCTTCACCTAACATGGCGGGCAGGGGAGATCCGGCCAAAGGGGGGCCTAGAATCAGCAGAAAACCTTCCTATCACAGCCCACTATCTCCGATCGCTTCACCCTCCCGAAGGGATCGCCTGGAGCCTCAGGCCGCACTAAAGACACGCAGCAAGATGTGTCTCCGGATGACTCGGAACCCACCCTCCGGGATGTTATGGGAGCCATTGCGGGCATCAAGGCCGAGATGCATAAACAACATGAAGTGTTAACGCACAAGGTCGACACGTTGGCGATTGAAGTCAACCTCACCAGAGCCGATCTCGGCAAAACTAACGACAGGGTCAAATCGCTCGACATAAAGGCGTCGAGTTTAACTTCTGACGTGACTGACCTGCAGTTGGAGATTCGGGACCTGAAAGCCACGAACATGTTGTTTGCCCGCAGGCTCGATGATTTCGAAGGACGGGCCAGGCGCCAGAACGTCCGTATCATAGGAGTACCGGAGGGTGCTGAGGAGGATGCTACCGACCTTTTTGTCGAGAACCTGGTACTGAATCATCTAGCTCCCGGTGGACTGAGCAAGTTTTTTTCGGTGGAGCGGGCGCACAGACTACCTGGAGGCCAGCCGAAACTTGGCGCCTCTCCGTGCCCCATCATTGCCAGGGTCTTCAATTTTAGGGACCGGGACGCTATCCTGCAGGCCTCGAGGAGAGGTGGGCCTTTAAAATTTCAGAACGCTGATATCAACTTTTTCCCGGATTTCACTCAAGCGGTGCAGAAACGCCGGCAAAGTTTCATGGGGGTCAAGCGTAGGTTGAGAGAGTTGGGGATGAAGTACTCTATGTTATTCCCAGCGAAACTTCGGATTGATCACGACGGCCGAGCGGTGTTCTTCGACATGCCGGAAGCGGCTGGGGACTGGCTGGACACTCTGCCCCAACGACGGAGTACGCCCGAGGAACAGTCGGAGGGGGTGTCGGGCGGCCTTGATCCTCAGGAGTGAGTGAACTTTCTCGGCCCGTCTTCGGTGGATGGGCCTGCACATGCAATCAGTCGCGGACTATTGTTTTTCGTTATTATTCTTTCTCAGGATCGGGGGATACAGGGGGGGGATAGGCTGACTCCTTTCTCCTCTGGGGGCTTATCGTAGAGTAGTTTTTTGGGGCGACAGGCACACTGCTAGTTGGGGGGGCTTTTTAGTCTAATGCAGGGGTGCAGGGTGGGGGGTGGTTGGGTTGATTGTTTCTTTCGCGTTTTTCTTTTCTCTTCTTTTTCAAGGCAAGGTGAACACTCTTCGGAATATTATGTGGCGGTGACTGTTCCGTGGGGGGGGGGGGGGCAGGGGCTCGTGCTTTGATGATGGGGGGTAAGAAGTTAAATGTACTGAGTTGGAATGTGAATGGGCTGGGTGATCGCATAAAACGAGGGGTTGTGTTGCAAATGTTTAAAAGGTGTGTGCCTGATGTCATCTTGTTACAAGAAACTCATCTCATTGGCAATACGTGCCACGCACTCAACAGGAAAGGTTTTAAAATGGTGGCACATTCGGGGTTCTCTTCGGGGTCCCGAGGGGTGGAGATCATGGTGCGCATGTCTCTCCCGTTTGAGGTGGGGACTAGTGTAATTGACGATAGGGGACGATACGTTGCCGTCACGGGTAGATGGCAGGGGCGTACCCTGGTTTTGGTTTCTGTTTATGTCCCCCCTGGCCTACAATCGATGACCTTTCGGGATCTCGGGAGCGCCATTTTGGGCCTGCCTGAGGGCCTGCTCATAGTTGGTGGTGATTTCAATGCAGTTGCATCGGGGACCCTTGACCGTTTTCCATCCAGAGATCTTCGCGGTGCGTAGTCTTGGCTCCCTGACTTCTTGAATACCATGGGGCTTATTGATTGCTGGAGGCTTCTCCATCCCGCCCAGCGGCAATATTCCTTTCATTCGGGTGCGCACGGTAGCCTCTCCAGGATTGACTACATCTTGGCTCCGGCTGCCCAGGCTTCGGCCGTCTCCGGGGCCCGCTTGATGGCCAGAGGCATATCGGACCATTCCCCGGTCTGGGTGTCTTTTGATTTTGGAATCGTGGCACCCTCTAGGGTAGCGCCGGTTAATCCATGGTACTTCCGTAACCCTAAAACTCGTAACCTCCTGGCTAAAGCCATTGACCAGTATTTTTCCGAAAATACGGGCTCCGTGACGTCGGCCCTGTCCTTATGGGAGGCCTTCAAAACTGTCCTGAGAGGAGAAGCTTTCTCCTTAATAGCCGAGGTGCGCAGACGCAGAGATGAGGATGTGGTGCGGTTGGATACAGAGATTGAGGATCTTGATTCTCAACTGGAACCTGATCCGGCGCCTGCCCTGTTACATGCTCTCTCTCTAAAGCAGGCGGAGTATCAGGCCACTGCTACTGACGCAGCCAAGGTGATGGGCAGAGAACAGCAAGGGAGGATATACGATGCAGGGGATAAGGCAGGCAAGCTTATTGCTTGGCTGGATAAGAAGGAGATGGCTTCTCGAGTGGTGCCCGAGGTGCTGGGTGACGACGGGGTGGTTGTTACTGACCCCAGCGCTATAGTTACGGCCTTTGCCGACTACTTTGAGTCTGTCTACACGTCGGTTTCTGCCATGACTGAGTTGGATTCGGCTTCTCTTCTTGAAGGAATTGAGCTGCCTTGCTTGTCGGACGCCGAACGCGACGACATGGACAGAGGCATTACGGCGGACGAAGTGGCGCTTGCGATACGCTCCTTAAGTTCTGGTAAAGCTCCCGGCCCTAACGGACTTCCGGTAGAGCTTTACAAGATTAAGTCTGACACCATTGCTGTACCCTTGCGACATATGTTCCGTGAGGCGCGCGAGGCCGGTGAGCTCCCTCTGGATCAACGACTGGCTACTATTGTGGTTATTCACAAGGAGGGGAAGCCCAGAGACCTTTGTAGGTCGTATCGCCCGATTTCCCTGCTGAACGCCGAGCCTAAGATTCTGGCTAAGTTATTGGCCAACCGGCTGGTGGGTGTGATCGCTGATCTGGTCCACCCGGACCAGTCGGGATTTATACCCCATCGCAACACCGCCCTTAACCTTAGGACGCTCCGCGCGGTCATAGCACGAGTTGGCAAACTCTGTGAGCCGACCGTCTTGGCATCGCTAGATGCAACGATGGCGTTTGACTCCCTTGAGTGGAATTACCTGTGGGCAGTATTGACTAAGTTTGGGTTTGGCCCCGAATTTCTAAGATGGGTTAGACTTTTATATGCCTCCCCACTGGCCAATCTTACGGTCAACGGGCGTGTATCAGCTTCCTCTGCTTTGCGTAGAGGCACCAGACAGGGCTGCCCTCTGTCGCCGTTGCTTTTTGCTCTCGCGCTTGAGCCGCTTGCGGCTTGGCTACGAACCCACCCAGACATCTGTGGGATTAGGTGGTCACCTGGCTTTGAGGACCGCGTGTCGTTATACGCGGATGATATCCTGCTCTACCTCACCTCCCCTTGTAAGTCCCTGATTGTGGCCTTTGACGTGTTGGGTACTTTTGGTAGATATTCGGGCCTGGTCATTAACTGGTCGAAATCTTACCTCTACGTACTTAGTGGAGAGACCCCGCGTCTTCCCAGGGGCTGCGCTATACAGATCGCGGGGCAGGGATTCAAGTACCTGGGCGTTTATATATCAACTGATGCCCGGACGCGATACTCCAATAATTTGCTTCCCCCTCTTGCGCGCCTTCGGCGCGACGTGGAGGGTTGGAGAAAGCTGCCGCTGTCTTTGCTTGGACGTGCGGCATTGTTTAAGATGATGTCCCTGCCCAGATTCTTGTACGCGCTCCAAAACACACAGGACCCAGTCCCTTCCAGATACTTTAGGGAGGTTGAAGGCTTGCAGCGGGCCCTCCTGTGGGAGGGTAGGCCGCGTATTGCTGTTGCCAAGTTGACGATCCCTTGGTACGATGGCGGTATCGCTTTGCCTGATATCCGGAGGTACTACTGGGCCTCTCAACTTGCCGCTCTTAGCCATGGCTTCTATGGACCGGCTGATAGTCCGGGGTATGCCATGGATCGGTGGCTCCTGGACGATGGGAAGTACAACAGAGCACTATACTCAAGATCTCTGGATGGAAGAATGACTGGTCCCACCAGGACCCCTGTGCACATCTGGAGGGCTATTATGAAAGCACAGGGGTGGCAGGGTAGGCTTACTATGGCTACTCCACTTTATGACTCTGACTTGTTGGGTAGGATGTGGCATACGAAGGGGTTTGACCGGTGGGACCTCATTGGAATCTCCAAAGTCGACGATATGATGGTTAGGGGCGAGATAAAATCTTTTGACGCTCTGCAAACTGAGTTTCAATTGGGAGCCACAGAATATTTTAGATATGCTCAATTGCGACATGCCCTTGTGGCAGTATTGCCGGTGGGAGAGAAGGTCCCCGAATCATCCCCGCTGGAAGATAGGGTACTGGACGGCCATATGCCAGACAGTGCCATATCCCTGATCTATAAAAAGTTGATCAACGTCCGCACGGATCTTCTGATGGGTGTGAGAGACCAGTGGGTGCGTGATGGTGTCGTACTGGACGATGAGGACTGGCAGTGTGCGGTGTCTTCCCCTAAAGAAGTGGCAATTTCGGCCAGATTGCGTCTGGTTCAATTGAAGATTCTCCACAGAGTCTATGTGACTGGCCCCAGGTTAATTCATATGGGACTCTCAGTGGACGGTCTTTGTAGGCGTGGTTGTGGAGAACTGGCCACATTCTTGCACATCATCTGGGAATGCCATGCTATAGCCTCTTACTGGAGACGAGTGCATGCGGTGATGCGTGAGGTGACGGGTGTAGACCTGCCAGCGGAGGCCCGGCGCTGCCTGTTGAATGTGTGGGGCCCCACGGACTACAATAATGCTCAAACTCAATGGGTCACGCTGGGGAACATGGTGGCGAAGCGGGACATCGCCCAGAAGTGGGGGCCCCATCTCCCCCCTCCGTGGAATTATGGAAGTCCAATATGGATTGGTGTATGCTCCGTGAGAAGACAGTGTACGTGGCCAGGGGTAAACCTAGGAGGTGGAGAGTGGTCTGGGGAGCCTGGAATGAATACAGGGGCGACATTTGTTTACCTCCCGATGCTGACCCGATTGAGGTTCGTCTTTCTCCCTAGCCCTCCCTTCCAACCATCTTATCATTTTGATGGTATCCTGACTCTCTTCCCCCCGCATTCGTTTGTTTTATACAGTATAGCAGCACCTTGAAGCCGTTTGGCCCTGCCCACCTCCCGGGACTACATGTTGTCGCTTTTGCATTATTCCTTGCCTATTTCCCTTTTCTTAGTGTTCTTTCTCGTTAGTTACCTTATAGGTTTATTGTTCTCATATTATAAAATTAAACCTGATATGTCTCGTTAATCTGTTTTGTGCGCACCTTATATCCGCTCTCTATAATGCTGCCTAGCCTCAGGGATGTAAGGCTGAATAGCTGTGTGCTTTGGATCTTAAATAAAGGTTTTCCAAAAAAAAAAAAAAAATCTTTTCCTCGGATTAGTATAAAATTTACAGAAAAAGGTGACATGAATAGTTGTTTTAAAACATCATCACAAGGGCAGGGTTTTAGGTCACACGACCTGTCATTAGTCTCAGGGAAGGTAATACTATGCCCAGGCGAAACCGAGTCACCAGTATACGTTCATAGCTCCCCCAAAGTTGTGATAAATAAGCCTGAATTCCTGAGCCTATTTATATCTGGTAGTTTGCAATAACAGTTTGTTTCCCTCTCTCTATGGTCCATCGTTTGTCTTCCAGGTGTGTCATGTATTCCTTTTTTAATTGTTACCTGGTAAAAGAGTTCATACTCTTAGGATCTTCGAAATTGTCCGGGTGTCCAATCTCGCTAGTCACATCCCTAATATGGCTCAGCCATGGGATGCGCGCTGCCCTATCCATTTTCATGCAGTCCATGATAACACTACGGTTGAAAATCGCCTCATCTGTCACCCAGAGCTTGTGCTACAATAAAAGCGGATAAGTCCTAATAATGTCTTCTATATGTGACAAACCCAACTCAAGGTGGCAAATGTGGTTAGCTGTAGAATCAGGTACTGCCAATAAATATTTTAAAAAGGCATTCTCAAATTGTTGTAAGCTCTTAGCGTTAGTTACACCCCAGATGCCATCCCTATTCACTGCTGTGGAAATACATTTAGCTTTATATATAGATATCAGCTCTGGAATTGGCTTTTTGCCCAGTTTGTCAACAAAGCTAGTTACCCCCCCCAATTGCTCTCAGCATCATTTGCTTTCTAGACTGTATTGCGGTCCCCCATTTTCCTGTGCTAGCAAAAACTATGCCCAGATACGAAAAACTGTTAGTGCACTCCATTTTCTGTTTATTGATTAAATACCCTGCATTTTATTTTGAAAGAGGCCTTCCCACATGTCATACTAAAAGTTTTTTTAATATTCACCCTAAGACCCCTGTCCTGCATATAGTCAACAAACTGTGTAAGAGTTCTTTTGAAGGTCATTTTGTGTCCTGGACATTAAAACTGCATCATCCAAATATAATAAGATGGGTATGGGGCAGCCATCTATTATTGGATGATCATTTGGGTGCTCTGCTAGATGTTTGCCTACGCTATTAATATACAGGGTGAAAAGAAATGGGACAAGAACGCACCCTTGTCTCACTCCTTTACTTATTTTAATCATACTACTCTGTTGTTTTATTTATTTATTTATTGCTATAGCTTTTAAAGTGATTTTGTCCCGTAGAAAAGATAACTCTAAATTGTCATTATCAATTTGGTGAAACTTTGTTTGCGATGAACACAGAATTGCTACTGTTTCTTCTCTTACTCTCTCTCAAAAAATTAAATCAGACCTACTTTGGTTACCCTTTACTTCCTATCTTTCTTCACATGCACCTACATCTTAATTTTCTTATTTTCTCTTCCTTTTCTCTTTCTTCCTTCCTTTCTTCTTTTCCTTCTCTTCTCCTATTTTGCTTTTCTTGCTCAAATTTTTCCCTCAAATTAATGGATGTTCTTTATTCATATTATGTTCATTTGATTGTCATGTTCTTTTTCTCTGAAAACTTAAAATATTATTAAAAACAAAAAAAAGGATTGCATTGCCCTTGCTTCACCTTGGCCGAAGCAGGCCGAAACGAGCCACGCTGCCGCCTCAAAAAATGTTGCCGCCTGGGGCGGACCCCCCGCCTCCCAGCAACGCCACTGTTCCAGCCTCTTAGTCTGTCTAATCCTTTACGTGCAATCAACACTACCTTTTCGGCATTAGTTGTGCAAAGAGGTTGTTTTTTGTGGACTCATTGCCCCGGAGAAAAGGCAGCCAACCTCTTCAGGTATCTGGTTCTGCCTCTTCTCCGGGGCAATGACCCACGGGTAGAGCAAGTGGTAGGTAGTGTTGCACCACACCACCCACTGTAGATAGTTTTTATTATTCACTCGGTCCTGAAGAATCGCCAACTGATCACTTCTGTGGCTTTCTTAGGCGAGAAACAGGTTGACCATCTGGGGGTTGAGCGAAATTTTTGTCACCTTATAACAAAACAGTTGCTCCTGCCCCCCCCCCCTATTCTTTTTAACCAGGTTGGGACCTTTACAGAATAAAAATAACCACATAGGCTTCCCTTACCTGTTTTACATTCACGTACCACATCTACACTTTTCCAGGCCCTTCACACCCATGGCACCTATACATTAAGGAACAAAAGATCTCCAATAAAGAGCCCCTTTATGGGTGCCCGTCGAGCATTGCAGCGCCGGCTCGACAAGGAGCAGACCCATATGATGAAGCAGGACACCTAGCTTGCTGGGTCTGTGAGGGTCCTAGTTCCGACAGGGGGTATTCCTCACCTCCTCACTACCTAGAGTATACGCAATGTGGCAAATATCCCACCAAGGAACTCCGTACTTTCCTGTTTCTTAGCCTCCCCAGACACACATACACCCAGCCGTGATACCCCACTTCTGTGTTATGTAGCACTTTACACCAAGCTGTTGTAGGCCAAGGGTGAGGTAAGCACAGAGCAGAAGCAGTTTTAAAATGCGAGTGAGGCTGTAGGCCCCACTCCAGTGACACATGTTAACTAGCTGCTGCTCAACAATGCTAAAAGTTAGTGGTGCAGCATGAAGAAGAGTGGCACAGAGACGAGTCGATTGGCGTAGTGTAGAGTGGAGTGGAGTGGAGTGGCTTAGAGTACATTGATGTGTAGAGTAGAGTGGTGTGGAGTGGTGTTGAGTAGAATGGAGTGGTATAGAGTGGAGTGGCTTTAAGTACATTGATGTGTAGAGTGGTGTAAAGTAGAGTGGTGTGGAGTGGAATTGTGTGGAGTGGTGTAGAGTGGAGTGGTGTAGAGTGGAGTGGTGTAGAGTGGAGTGGTGTAGAGTGGAGAAGAGTGGTGTGGTGTAGAGTAGAGTGGAGTGGTGTAGAGTGGAGAGGAGTGGTGTGGTGTGGTGTGGTGTAGAGTGGTGTAGAGTGGAGTGGCGTAGAGTGGAGTGGCGTAGAGTGGAGTGGCGTAGAGTGGAGTGGCGTAGAGTGGAGTGGCGTAGAGTGGCGTGGCGTAGAGTGGAGTGGCGTAGAGTGGAGTGGCGTAGAGTGGAGTGGCGTAGAGTGGAGTGGCGTACAGTAGAGTGGTGTAGAGTGGTGTGGAGTGGTGTAGAGTGGAGTGGTGTAGAGTGGAGTGGTGTAGAGTGGTGTGGAGTGGTGTAGAGTGGAGTGGTGTAGAGTGGAGTGGTGTAGAGTGGTGTAGAGTAGAGTGGAGTGGTGTAGAGTGGAGTGGTGTAGAGTGGAGTGGTGTAGAGTGGAGTGGTGTAGAGTGGAGTGGTGTAGAGTGGAGTGGTGTAGAGTGGAGTGGTGTAGAGTGGAGTGGTGTAGAGTGGAGTGGTGTAGAGTGGAGTGGTGTAGAGTGAAGTGGAGTAGAGTGGAGTGGTGTAGAGTGGAGTGGTGTAGAGTAGAGTGGTGTAGAGTAGAGTGGTGTAGAGTGGAGTAGTGTAGAGTGGAGTGGTGTAGAGTGGCGTGGAGTGGAGTGGCGCGTAGAGTGGAGTGGCGCGTAGAGTGGAGTGGCGTAGAGTGGAGTGGCATAGAGTGGAGTGGCATAGAGTGGAGTGGTGGAAAGTGGAGTGGTGGAAAGTGGAGTGGTGGAAAGTGGAGTGGTGGAAAGTAGAATGGAGTGACACTGTAAAATGGTGTAGACTGGCATGGCATAGAGTGGAGTGGAGTGGCGTAGAGTGCCGTAAAGTACAGTGGCGTAGAGCAGAGTGGCGTAGAATGTCCTTCAGTGGAGTGTTGTAGAGTGGAATGGAGAAGTGTGGCGTAGAGTGGAGAGGCGTAGAGTGTAAATGGCATGGCATGGAGTTGAGCTTCATGGCAGGGAGTTGAGTGGAACTGTCTCATAGTGCAGTAGCGTGGAGTGGCATGGTATAGAGCGGAGTGGCTTAGGGCAGAGTGGCATAGAGTAGTATAGTTGTGGGTGTATCTAAAGAGTCAATAGAGGCAGCAGACAAGGTGAATGCAACATAAATAAGAATCTGTATGCTTGTGTTAAAAGAAGAAAAGCACATTGCACATCCATAAAAAATACAGAAACGCTTCTAAAATAAAACAAGCACTGACAAAGCCAATAGGCCTCACCTATGCAAGAGCTATTGGATTTGCCTATGTCTTTTCGCCATGTTGTACACCAGAGTAGCTGCTATTCAACATGACTAAAAGTTAGTGGCATAGAGGAGAGTGGTGTGGAGTGTTGTAGAGTGGCATTGAGTAGAATATGCCTGGGGTGGTAGTGCCATGCCTTTACAGCGAACACATTTTAAATGGAAATGACTATAACATTGACACAGGCATACAGTTTTACTGATAAAACTATACAGCGCACAAACAATAATATGTGGATATCGGCATCACCAAGTACCCTGATTTGTTTTGATCCTATAAAAATATTTGTTTCCATCAAACCTCAGAATTACAAAAAATGTGCTTCATTTATATTTTCCTAATTCAGTTATATTCAGAAATATTTGTACAGTTCATTTACAAACATTTAAATGTTGTGTGCTAGACAAAAATAACATCCTACAGCCTTTGTACATTCCCATACCCAGAAAAATTGTCAAATAAATCCTTTCACTTTGCAGTGGAGAAAGAAAAGTAAACACAAAGCTCCCTGGGAGAAAGAGTCTAACATTTGACCACCTCTGTCTTTGTGTGCATAGCAAATTTTAAAGGCCTGTGTATTTCTCATTCACATGTGAATTCCAGCACAGTTATTTTGGGGGTGTTTTAGGGACCCCCCCCCCCCTGCCCCCCACACTCCTTTACTTCCAGGGCCTAAGGTATGGCCTCAAAATTAAAATTGTTTGAGGAAGATAATTGTTTACATTATGCTATTAGTAAGAGCACTGCATGGTATGTTGCCATCACCTCCTTCTTAGTGGTGACAGGTTACTGCCTTCGCCAGGAGTTAAGCACCATCAGGGTAGCGCTTTGGACACCTGCCCCAGTCCAACAAGACAGCAGTCTGTGGGACAGGTTTGTAATGACGTACATGCATGATCTGTATTTGCCTAGGACAACATAACTCAGCATTAGGGATCCAGATATCCGTACAGTTGGGCACTCAGGGCAGGGGTGCAAATCCATTACCATTAACCCCTTAACCGCGGCGCTAATTCTCCCGCAGAGCAGGAGAATTAATGAGCGGGCGGGGCTTCGATGTCTAACGGACGTGCACCGCGCCAGGGAGGTAGTGCTTGCGTCGGCCAACGGCCGACGCAAGCACCGAAAGGGTTATGAGGATATATATTTATTTATTACATAGTAGCTCAATAGAAACTGTCTAGTTATGGATAAGCCCATTTTCCAGTGAAAAAGCATTTTTTTAATTTACCTATACATTTCGACCCCACAAACTTATTTTCATATAATTTGGCAATCACTTGGTGCAATCCACTAAGGTCAGGTTTCTCAATTTTCGAGGGTTCAAGGGAAAAAAGTTAAGTGATGCACACAAATTTCCCATTTTAGATCACATATGAATTTTTGCTTGCACCTACTGTTAAAACTGCTTAAAGGATTTACACCAAACCACACACAAAATTAAAACTTCATCGGAAAGAGTGCTTTTGTTGGTATGGAAGTCCATTCAGTAATTTTTGAGATATTAGCTTTCAAAAAAGTTGAAGAGCAGGCTTTAAACAGTTAACACATCGTATATCTTGGACATCTGAGATTCATTGATCATCTGTTAGTCCAGAAACTATTTTTTTTTAAAAAGATACAGAAAAAACACAATTGGACGATTGAGCCTTATTGAAAAAACAATTTACAAAAACATGCCCTAGAATGGTGTCCAGGGTGCATGGTACCCGTTTCGGTACAGCGGAACCTGGCCGCCATTCTAGGTGTGAGAATCCATTGATTCCAAAAGGGTTCCAAAAACACAGTGCAAGTTTCTTGTCTGGGTACTACGAAACAAGGACAAGCTTCCTCAACCTATGTATCCGGCTACTGTGGATTCGTGGCTCAAGAACCAGAAACCTCTTGAACGGCACCTTGGGTAAGAGAAGCTTTCTTGGATTTGCAGTACCCAGAAGTGATGCTTGCTTGGAATTTGCGATTTCAAACCAGGATCTGCAAATCCTAAACATTTTTTTTTTAAATAAGGCTAGGCTAAAGGTCAAGCCCTAGAGGCCTAGCTCATCTGTGGTGGGTTGACCGTAGGGCTTGACCGGATGCCAGAAATTGTAATCTATGTATTGAACACCTGCTGAATGTTGGGTGCCGGGCCTGGCCAGTTTTTGTTTACCTATCGCCAAATGCCATGCACAACTAGGGTTGGCCGCCTGTGCTGGGGAGGCTGTAGGTCCTGGCTTACAGGCACACCCAACACTTGGTAAGGATTGCAAATCCCCACGGCTCCCAATCTTCACCTGTGTGCGGTGGTGGTTGTCTGAAGGGGCTGGTTTTAGGCTATAACCTGTGTCAAAACATTAATGCACTGCCAACCCTTCTTGGAACCCACAAATGTTCCCTGGACAGACCATGTGTCAAGTTCAGCATCCCCATCCCGCTGCAACACATATGCACCACCATCAGACCAACCAACGGAAACTGGAACAGCATCACTGACAAGGACTGGAACAATGCTAGCAACTCTCGCTGACCAGCCATAAGAAGCTACCACCAAAACATCTGGACCACTAAATGAATCTTTCTGGTGGACCGCATTGATGCTAGCACCAACAGAAGCAAATAAATCTTCGCCATTGTGAAAGATTTCAGCTCACCATTGGCTGCCCCGGCACGATTACCCCTCGCAGGACCTCTGCAATAATCTCTCTCAATTCTTTAGCAACAAAATTATCACCATTTACAGCAACTTCAGCATCCAACTGAACCTGACAGACCTCAAACACCTTCCGATCTCATACAAAGAACCAATGCTAACCAAATGGCCCATCATCACCCAAGAAGAAACCGCGGCCACCAAAAAGTCCATCTACTCAGTGGCCCCAATGCAGCCCTGTCTCCACTGCACCTACTCCAGAGGAATGCTACCCCCTCAGCGTGATGCTCACACCCATTCTGAATGCCTCCACCCACCTCTTCCGCAACCTTTCCAGATGCTTGGAAACATGAAACTGCACTTCCATTGCTGGAGAAGCCCACTGCAAACCCTTCAACTTTCGCCAATTACAGACCCATCTCCTTGTTACCATTCTCAGTCATGGACTTGGAGAAAACCATTAACAGACTCCTCACCCAATACCTCAACGGCGACCAACTCCTCTGCACAACTCAGTCTGGTTTCAGACCCAACCGCAGCATGAAATATCCCCTAATCGCCACCAAAGATAACATCTGCATAACTCCGCAGGGAAGAGACATTGCGGGCGTCTTTGATCTCTCTGCAGCATTAGACACAGTCTCACACCCCATCTTCAAGCAATGCTTACACGATTTTGGAATCCAAGGACACGCACTACAATGATTCTGATCCTTCTGGACTGGAAGAACCCAGTCACTCATCCTGGCACCATACACCTTGGACGTAAGCATGGGCGGAAAATCCGTTTCGCTCGCGGATTTTGCGGATTTTTGGGAAATTCGCAATCCGCGAGATTTGCGAATTTCCCGCAAAATCCGCAAATTCGCACGCAGCGGATTTTTTTTGCGGCGCGCGGCGTTGGTGATACAATTTTTGCGCGCGCGGCGTTTATCATCGTTTGCCGAGTTGTTTTTCTCGATAGTTTGCGAGTGCTGCGCCATTTTGGATCTTGCTGTGTGATCCCGCAGGAATTGGCGAGCGCGATTACGTCATCGCGGCTTGCCAGCGATAGTTTGTCAACGCGAGTACGGCGAGATCACGTCTCGCGGTACTTCGCAATTGCGAGATTTGAGATGCGGCGAGCAGCAAGAATCTCGCACAAGCGAAAATATAAAATTTGCAATTCTGCACAAGAAATCCACCAGCAAGCAGCATAAACCTTCTTGAAATGATGATTTTTATCTGAATAACTCCTTAGGTTGACATTTGCCTGCACTTTTTTAGCGAGGAGTCCATTTTGGGGAGGGGGGGAGGGGGTGGGAGGAAGGAAGTGCCCCACAGTCTTCAACTTCCTGTTCCTGTTCAGCAGGCTCCTCCCAGTGCTTTGTCCATCTCCTGGTCACTTTTCATTTGGATCTGGAGCTGGAAGGATTACTTTTTGTTGATGCTGCTGGATCTTTGGATTTGAGGCCTTTTTGACTTTCTTTGGATCACTGTTGGATTAGAAATTTTACAAGTAAGTTTGTTTGGGGCATTACAGTTGCTGCAACTAACATTTTGGAATTTTCGATTTTTGGGCTGTTTTGGGGCCTTTTGCCCAGGGGTACTCAGTGGTGGGTGGACTGAGTCTTTCTGTGGGTTGTCTTGAACTTAAACATCATGGAGGGCATGGATGGATTGGGATTGTGCTGATTTTTCAGTGATTTTCGTTTTTTGGGGCTGTACTTGTGGCCTTTTCACCAGGGGTATTTGAGTCTGGCATGGGCCTAGTCTTTCTGTGGGCTGTCTTGAACTTAAACATCATGGAGGCCATGGATGGAATGGGATTGTGCTGATTTTTCAGTGATTTTCGTTTTTTGGGCCTGTACTTGTGGCCTTTTCACCAGGGGTATTTGAGTCTAGCATGGGCCTAGTCTTTCTGTGGGCTGTCTTGAACTTAAACATCATGGAGGGCATGGATGGAATGGGATTGTGCTGATTTTGCAGTGTTTTTCGATTTTTGGGGGTGTTCATGGGGAGGGACAGGCCATGTGGCTGGTGGCCATTTTGAGTGCAGCTACAGGCACTGGCCATGTGCTGGCAGGCAAGTGGCCATTTTGAATGCAGGCTTTGTTGTTAGGCCTGCAACCATTTTGCCTACTTTTCAACCTTTATTTATGCCCAGGGGTAGTGAGTCTTGCATGGGCCTAGTCTTTCTGTGGGTTGTCTTGAATTTAAACATCATGGAGGCCATGGATGGAATGGGATTGTGCTGATTTTTCAGTGATTTTCGTTTTTTGGGCCTGTACTTGTGGCCTTTTCACCAGGGGTATTTGAGTCTAGCATGGGCCTAGTCTTTCTGTGGGCTGTCTTGAACTTAAACATCATGGAGGGCATGGATGGAATGGGATTGTGCTGATTTTGCAGTGTTTTTCGATTTTTGGGGGTGTTCATGGGGAGGGACAGGCCATGTGGCTGGTGGCCATTTTGAGTGCAGCTACAGGCACTGGCCATGTGCTGGCAGGCAAGTGGCCATTTTGAATGCAGGCTTTGTTGTTAGGCCTGCAACCATTTTGCCTACTTTTCAACCTTTATTTATACCCAGGGGTAGTGAGTCTTGCATGGGCCTAGTCTTTCTGTGGGTTGTCTTTAATTTAAACATCATGGAGGCCATGGATGGAATGGGATTGTGCTGATTTTTCTGTGATTTTCGTTTTTTGGGCCTGTACTTGTGGCCTTTTCACCAGGGGTATTTGAGTCTAGCATGGGCCTAGTCTTTCTGTGGGCTGTCTTGAACTTAAACATCATGGAGGGCATGGATGGAATGGGATTGTGCTGATTTTGCAGTGTTTTTCGATTTTTGGGGGTGTTCATGGGGAGGGACAGGCCATGTGGCTGGTGGCCATTTTGAGTGCAGCTACAGGCACTGGCCATGTGCTGGCAGGCAAGTGGCCATTTTGAATGCAGGCTTTGTTGTTAGGCCTGCAACCATTTTGCCTACTTTTCAACCTTTATTTATGCCCAGGGGTAGTGAGTCTTGCATGGGCCTAGTCTTTCTGTGGGTTGTCTTGAATTTAAACATTATGGAGGGCATGGATGGATTGGGATTGTGCTGATTTTGCAGTGTTTTTCGATTTTTTTGTGCTGTATAACTGAACTGATGTTCCTCTGTCTTCCATTATTTTTAGGTGCACAAGACTCAAGAGAACCACCAGTGCCAGGAAGAAGTCCTGCAGCGGTGTGTGTGTGCAGCATAACGTCACGCGACGTCACGTCTGGCCTCAGACAACTCTACAATTCGTGCAACTGCGGCCTGCTGTCTGACCTGCTCTGAAGAAGATGGCCCCAAAAAAAGGTCTCCGTAGCTCCTCTAGCAAGAAAGTTGCTAGTAAGGAGCAGAAGAAGCAAGTTACCAAGGAGGCTGGTGTGCCACCCGCCACGTTTTTTGGGAGAAAAAAAAAAGTACGCCTGCAGCAGCAGGATCTGCTGGGGACCAAGCTGGGAGCACCACCCCTGCTCCATTGGGTTCAGTGCCTCCACCACCACGCCAACTTAAGTCAAAGCCCTTGAGTGCTTCAGAGGCAGTCAGTGTACTTCTCCAATCACCATCGACCAGTGATGTTGGCTCATCGCAAGAAAGTAGCAGCAATGTCCCTGAATCAACACAGGTTGTTGTAACTCATCTGACAAGTGTTGAACAACCACAGCCGCAACAACAACACCATGTGCAAGTACACGCCCAAGTACATGTGGAAGGAGAGGCAGCAAAAGGAGATGCGCAAGCAAAGGTGCATGGAGGTTCACAGGTGCCCACAATAGTTGTTCCTCCCGAAGTAGGGGCACATCAGGAAATCGACAATGAAGCCGAGGTATCATTGGAAGCCACTCCTCCTGATGATCATTCATTGTCTTCCACATCCCTAGCAAGGAAAAGATCAAGGGGGGTGTCTACATCTTCTTCAAGCCCACCTCGTTCTGATGCAAGTGATCTGTCTTGGGAACCACAACTGCGGTCTGACAGTGAGGCACACCATGATCTGACACAGGTACCTAAGCGTAAAAGGAAGGTCGTCGAAAAACTCATACCTATGGAGTGTGATGAGGCTCAACAAGAAGTGACAGATACTGCTGGTGATGAAGCCTCTCACGATGACGACGAGCCAGTCATCACAAAGGTCACTGCAGCCCCACCGGGCATGCAGCAAAGAGACATTTTGACCCTATCCCGAGAAGCTGCTGAGCGTGATGATGATGTCGGCGAGGAGGCAATGGAAATGGAATCATTAGATTTGGAGTTAAGTAGTACACCAAAACCTACCGCTTCCATATTTCTTCCTCGCAAGAAGGTACCCACCTCATCCTCGACCTCAATTCGTGGTGGTGAAAGTGCAAAACGTACTGAAGTTCGGCAATCCACATCCTCCACTTCATCTGGCATTAGCAGCAGGACCACCACCACCAGTATCGCCGCCTCCTCCGGCCCCCAAAGACATTTCAAGTCTCCAGTTTGGGACTTCTTTAGTGTTTGCCCAAAAATGGAAAACGTAGCCATTTGTAGCCTTTGTAAGGTTCGAGTTGGTCGTAGTAAGCTTGGTTCTAACTATGGTACCGGAGGCCAGAGAGGTCACCTTAAGAGAGCGCACCCTGTCCAATGGTTTCCGCACCTAGAGGCGTTTAAGCAAGCCGGAATAGCACGTAATGAAAACGTTGATTTTTCTTCTGATGATGACGAGGAGGAAGAAGACTATTCAAACACTTCACTTACACCCAGTACCCCTGTCAGCAGCACACCCCATGTGAGGCACACTAAGAGTGTGGGAGAGAGTGAGACATCAATGCGGAAAAGTTCATCAGCGAGCGTAACTGGGTCGAAGATATCATCATCATCCCGTAAATCCTTGGTCCAGGGCAACATTAAAAAGATGTTGTTTACAGAAGCGCAATATGAACGCAACCACCCAATGACGCGTCTGTATAACACTAAGCTGGCTAAAATGCTAGCTCTGGACCTTCTCCCTTTTTCTTTTGTAGAAGGGGTTGGTTTTCTAGAATTAGTGGCAGCGCTCTGCCCTAAATGGAAGGTTCCTAGCCGGTTCTATTTTGCCCGAGTTGCGGTTCCAGCACTACATGAAGATGTTCTGAAGGTGATTGGGGCAGCTTTGCAGAAGAGTGCTGTTCACACTATACATCTGACAACAGACATGTGGACCAGTGGCGCAGGCGCTGATTACATGTGCATCACTGCACACTGGGTCTCTTTTTCAGGGGCTAAAGCAAAGCTAAACGCAAGTGTTGACACGAACATTGTTTTTAAAGCTGCTCGGAAACATGCAACACTAGCCATGTTTGGTTTGGAGAAACGTCACACAGCAGAAAACATTTTGGATGTCTTTAACACAAAGGTCCTTAACTGGCTGTCCCCACTAAAACGCAAGGTTGGTTATGTTTCCACGGACAATGGCGCCAATATAGTTAAGGCCATGAAGGACGGTTACTATTTCAGAGTGCCGTGTTTGGCGCACTGTATAAACCTGGTTGTCCAAAAATTCTTGGGTAATAAAGGCAGTGCAGCGTACAGTGTATTGGACACCTGCCGAAAAATGTGCAAGCATTTCAGCCATTCTTTTAAGGCCCGGAAGCAGCTGAGGAGCCTGCTATATCAACGTCAAATGCCAGTGAAAGCACTCATCCAGGAGGTGGTAACACGTTGGAACTCAACCTTCTACATGCTTGAGCGTCTGTATGAGCAGTATACGGAACTCGATCAATATTTCCTTACAGAGGGTACAGAGGAGCTGAGGATGGGTGGGCCGCAATGGAACATAGTTCAAAGCCTGACACGCATGCTTCGTCCTTTTGAGTTCTTCACGCGTGCAGTCAGCAAGGAGGACTCTAATTTGGGAAAAGCTATCCCATTGTTGTACATGCTGGAGGACCAACTGAAGGAGGTGTGTTCTGTGTTTGAAAAAGATGACAAAAACCAAGACTCTTTGCTTCTGGCTGAGCAATTATTAGAGCTCCTACAAGGTGATGAACGTCTTAAAAAGATCCACTCAGAAGAGCATTACATTTGTGCTACTATTCTGGATCCACGCTACAAAAAGGCGCTGGCAGGCCAAGCATTCTTTCCTTTTGATGATGAACATGTTCCAAAGTACAAACATTGGCTAGCCTTGTCAGCCAAGAGGTTTGAAAGAGAACGGCTGGAAATTTAAGGAAATGGCAGTACATCAGCAGGCCATCCCCAGTCAAAACAATCCACTTCTGCACCTGTGGCTGTGGCACAAGTGACCTCTCAGCCGTTAAAGACACCGGCAACCGGATCATCTGCACGAGACACAACAGAAACATTGGAGGCTGAAGATGATTGGCTAGCTCTGCGTGGGTTTGGTTCTCAAAAGGTCAGAGGCACAGCAAGAGCTAAGCAAAGTGGAGGAACCTTGGAAGAGGACCTTGAGTCGATGGTGAAGGACTATCTGAATGACTCAACAGAGGTCTATGTTAATTCTGACCCATTGGCGTATTGGCATGGGAAAAAAGAATTGTGGCCACAGCTCACCAACCTGGCTTTAAACTACTTGTCTTGCCCACTCGCAAGCGTGTCTTCTGAACGGGTTTTCAGTGCTGCTGGTGGCATTGTAACTCCCAAACGGAGCCGCCTCTCGCCCAAAAATGTGGAGAGGTTAACAATGATCAAGATGAATCAGCACCTCATACCACCAGATTTCAGAGTACGAGAAAGCGTGCCGGATGAAGAGGAGGTGGCCAGCAACATAGATGAGGGAATTTCTACTCTGTCAGTTGACACTGAGCTCACCCTGCCTGAATTCGCAGAGTATGATGACGAAGCCTTATTCTTATTCCTGGACCGTGATACCGAGCCCTGAAAATGAGACAACAAATCAATAACTTTCTTTTTCGTCCCTATTCACTTTTATTCCTGTCTGTCTGTCTTTCTTTGTTGTGCACAGTTAATATATTTCAAACTTTAATCAGATAATCACAAAATCAAGCCCATCAGCAGAACTGTCTTCACTGGTTTGCTAATTGATTTGAAGTTGCCGCAGTCTGCATTCCTCAGGTTCACAAGTTCAGAAGAACATGCTCCTCTATCCTCCTCCTCCAGACTCCTATTTCCATCAAACCAGAGGGCTGGTTTACGCCCAATGAAGAAAGACTCAGCACTTGTGGGGGTGTTGTTGTACCTCTTTGCAGGTGAGTTGACGGCTCTGGGACCATTGTTGGGAAGCTCTAATACCGGATAAAAGTGGTTTGGACCAAATTCCAGGAAGAATTTTTTGTGTGTTTTTGATGACTTGCTTGCCTTT
The DNA here is from genome assembly GCF_964263255.1 of Lissotriton vulgaris. Taxonomy (NCBI): domain Eukaryota; kingdom Metazoa; phylum Chordata; class Amphibia; order Caudata; family Salamandridae; genus Lissotriton; species Lissotriton vulgaris. Next base: position 1,034,397,656 of record NC_141689.1, read on the forward strand.
TAGGTGCTCTTAGGGAAGGTTCCGTCTGTTTGTGGGTGAGGTTCGTGGTCTGGGAGCACTGCTGGGACACTCTAATCTTGATTGCATTTGCTTTTCAGGAAATCCGTCGTGGCAACCCCGACTTATGGCCTAGCTACGCAGCGCGTTTGGACCGAAGGCCGAGAAATATTGCAAGTATGAGATTTTGCTTTTGGCCTGTTTGGGGGTGTTATGCTTCTTGGCGGGTGGGTTGGCGGGTCTTGGGGCATTCCTGGGAAGGTCTAATACCGGGTAGAAGTGGTTGGGACAAAATCCAGGCCGATTTTTTTTTTGGCTATTTCTGACATTTTGCTCAATGTAGCGTTTTCGGGGGCCTGTTTGGGGGGCTTCCTGGTGTTTGTGGGTGAGTTTCGTGGTCTGGGAGCTCTGCTGGGACACTCTAATCTTGATTGCATTTGCTTTTCAGGAAATCCGTCGTGGCAACCCCGACTTATGGCCTAGCTACGCAGCGTGTTTGGACCGAAGGCCGAGAAATATTGCAAGTATGAGATTTTGCTTTTGGCCTGTTTGGGGGTGTTATGCTTCTTGGCGGGTGGGTTGGCGATCTTGGGGCATTCCTGGGAAGGTCTAATACCGGATAAAAGTGTTTTGGACCAAATCCCAGGCGGAAATTTTTTTGTGTTTTTGATGACTTGCTTGCCTTTGAGGTGCTCTTAGGGGGGCTTCCTGGTGTTTGTGGGTGAGTTTCGTGGTCTGGGAGCACTGCTGGGACACTCTAATCTTGATTGCATTTGCTTTTCAGGAAATCCGTCGTGGCAACCCCGACTTATGGCCTAGCTACGCAGTGCGTTTGGACCGAAGGCCGAGAAATATTGCAAGTATGAGATTTTGCTTTTGGCCTGTTTGGGGGTGTTATGCTTCTTGGCGGGTGGGTTGGCGGGTCTTGGGGCATTCCTGGGAAGGTCTAATACCGGATAAAAGTGTTTTGGACCAAATCCCAGGCGGAAATTTTTTTGTGTTTTTGATGACTTGCTTGCCTTTGAGGTGCTCTTAGGGGGGCTTCCTGGTGTTTGTGGGTGAGTTTCGTGGTCTGGGAGCACTGCTGGGACACTCTAATCTTGATTGCATTTGCTTTTCAGGAAATCCGTCGTGGCAACCCCGACTTATGGCCTAGCTACGCAGCGCGTTTGGACCGAAGGCCGAGAAATATTGCAAGTATGAGATTTTTCTTTTGGCCTGTTTGGGGGCGTTATGCTTCTTGACGGGTGGGTTGGCGGGTCTTGGGGCATTCCTGGGAAGGTCTAATACCGCCGGGTAGAAGTGGTTGGGACAAAATCCTCGCGGAAAAACCTTTTGGCACTTTTTGTAACTTAGGGTTAGCCCTAGCAGCAGGATTGCATGTGTTTCGGGGTGTTCTAGATTTTTGCAACTGAGTTCTGGGGTCTTAGAGCACTCGTGAGAATGTGTAATTTTGGTTGCAAGTCATTTGAAGAAAATCCATGGTGGGAAAGGGGGGATTTGGCATAGTTAAAGAAAGCCTTTGCCCCTATTCTTAACTTAGGGTTCGTTAGAGTTAGCAGTATTTCTATTGCATGTGTTTGAGTGGGGGGGATTTCGAGTCTTGGAGCGATGCTGGCTATGGCTACTTTTGCTTGGTTGCTTGCAAGTGGTTTGAATGCAATCCACGGTGGGTAAGGGGTAATTAGGAAGGGGGTACTTCGGCCTACTTTTACTTTCAAAGTAAGTTTTGTCACCAGTTTTCTGCTAGGCCTCATTTTTTGAGATTTGATTGGGGGTCTTCTACATTTTTGCGACTGGCTTTAGTAAGGGTCTGGGTGGGAGCACTGCTAGGAAGATCTAATTTTGTTCTAAAACACAGTTTACAGTACACCTAGCTTGAGGGGAAAGATCCGCTACATTAATTTGCCCATACTTATTTATCCTTCAAAAGGTGACTCAGAGTACGCACTTTCCAAAATATTGTACTGTCTACTAGGAAAATCAAATTGTGACTTTTTGCACTCCACAGCCTACATACCTTATATTTATTTATCAGTGGTGTTGTAATATTATATCACTTCCTGTTTTTCGTTGAATAATTACAGGCCGGGTTTCAGTCTCTGCAATGGGGAAAAAAGGATGGAGTCAGGCTTCACAGTAGCGAGCCACAATTCAGCATCAGGCAGGCAGTGGACAGGGTGTCTTCTGGTGACCAACATCGATGGACGAAGCGTCGGCTGCAATGGAGGAGTGCCGCTAATAAGAGGATTTTTTTTCTGCAGGCAACTTACTTACCACTTCCAACAGGACCACTACAACCACATAGATACAGTATCCCTTGCCTTTTTCTCTGACTGTGACTGCATTTCTTGGATCTCTCTCTGCTTCTAAATTGATCCCTTAACAGTACACATCACTTAGTCCACTCCACTATCACATCTGCACCACACATAGTCATTTGTAAGTGCGCCTACGTAATTCGCAAGTCGCAGCACGCCCCAGGCCGTAGAGGACTGGGATGGCCCCAATGATGAAGCATGTCACCAAGGGGCAACCCTGGTGAGTGAGGGGACACCTAGAAAAAAAGCAATTTCTCCTTTTCTATCTACTATACCTTCCAGACCAACCCCACTGAGTGTTGTTGTGAATGGATTTATAGTGACCAGCAAGGCTCTCGGGTATCTGGCTACAGAGACCTTATGTTGAATATCGTTATCAATAATTCCACACAGGCCCTGTACTGTCGCATTCTTTCTTCCACAGTTGTCGAAAGTACTACTTACTTTTCACTGACATGCATGCAGTAGTGCATGCACTTTCAAAGATTGATGGATAGGTTTGTTGTACCCAAAGAATTGTTTATGTTCAATTGTTTGTCTATGCTGTGCTTTTTTTACAGGGTGTCTTCTGGTGACCAACATCGATGGACGAAGCGTCGGCTGCAATGGAGGAGTGCCGCTAATAAGAGGATTTTTTTTCTGCAGGCAACTTACTTACCACTTCCAACAGGACCACTACAACCACATAGATACAGTATCCCTTGCCTTTTTCTCTGACTGTGACTGCATTTCTTGGATATCTCTCTGCTTCTAAATTGATCCATTAACAGTACACATCACTTAGTCCACTCCACTATCACATCTGCACCACACATAGTCATTTGTAAGTGCTCCTACGTAATTCGCAAGTCGCAGCACGCCCCAGGCCGTAGAGGACTGGGATGGCCCCAATGATGAAGCATGTCACCAAGGGGCAACCCTGGTGAGTGAGGGGACACCTAGAAAAAAAGCAATTTCTCCTTTTCTATCTACTATACCTTCCAGACCAACTCCACTGAGTGTTGTTGTGAATGGATTTATAGTGACCAGCAAGGCTCTCGGGTATCTGGCTACAGAGACCTTATGTTGAATATCGTTATCAATAATTCCACACAGGCCCTGTACTGTCGCATTCTTTCTTCCACAGTTGTCGAAAGTACTTCTTACTTTTCACTGACATGCATGCAGTAGTGCATGCACTTTCAAAGATTGATGGATAGGTTTGTACCCAAAGATTTGTTTATGTTCACAATTGTTTGTCTATGCTGTGCTATTTTTTCTTGTCTCCCAAAACCTTTCCCAAAAACCCCCGTACCCATCCATTTTTCAAACCCTAACCCTCTTCCCCCGGGCTGTGTGGTTTTGATTGATGTGGGACTAAATTGCAGCAATAAATCCACACACTTGCTGGGGAGGATAAGGTCATAGCAACAGGCTGGTGAAGAAATCTGAGGATATGTTCTTACTCTGCTTGACAAAGAACCATGGCTAATGTCAAAGAACTTCAACCGAATTAGTAGTTATACTTTACCATTTGTTAGGCTACAATGTGGCACTGTTCTACTGTACTTCTGTCACCTGCTATATTCTCAGTTGTACCGTTGAATTGCTCAGGAGGACAAACCAGATTTCATTTTCTTTTTTTTCATAGGCATGCAACTGCCACTGTGTCACACCACTAGTACCACCGCTATGAGGAAATTTTTCCGACCAAGATTGACAACCTTATTCGCTGTTTCCCGTGGAGCCAGCCCTGGGTCTAGCCCTACTTTCAAACACAAATTACAGGTAAGATAAGCGTTTGGTGGTTTGGGGGTATAATGGAATATTAGTAGGAGAGACGAGAGACTGAAGGTAGTACTACTAAAGTCCTAGGACTCTTGGATTCACTTCACTTAGTCTGTGAGAGGCACTTAGGGTTGAAAACATTTGGGCATTTACACTTAAAGGAAGAAAATGGAACTAAACTTTCAGGAAAACAAAGTCACTGTTAAACCCCCACCCACCAGGCAAGCAGTAAGAAACGGGTATGCTCAAATAAAGTTTGAAAAAGTATATTTATATCCCTAACAAAATAATCTCCCGCAAGACCCTCCCTAACCCCAACGATTGTCCTTCAAAAGTCCCCAAAAACCCAACTCCCAATTCCCACCCCCCAAAAGTCTCTAAAAAAGGGGCAAGGGACACTATGGGTGGATGCTGTCAACTTTTTGGGCCAGGGTATCATGCTCCTGGCGGAGCAAGGCGGGCTCTATGCGGAGCCCCTCCAACTCCTTTGAAAAGTGGTGGAGCTCCTGCTGGAGGCGGGACACCATCAGGGTACTGCGGCGCAGGCATGCCTTCAATGCCTTGCAGGTGCAACGGCTGTGAGAGGAAGCTGTTGTCCTTGCTACTCGGCGGTGGCGTTTGGCTTTGGCAGCCCGGCTCAGTCTGGGTGGACCACTGTGCTGGGTGGCACTGGCAGCCCGTGGGGGAACGGAGGCCGATGCAGACGACGTAGTTGTTGTGGTCGACTGCACACTTTCTTCGTCCTCCAGGGCCACCAGCCACCGATATTCGGCCACAGTGGCATCGATCCTCCGTTGCCGGGCCGCTCTAGTCAGCTCCTTCCTCCTTGTTCGTTTGGAAGGAGAACCTATATGAAGAAAGAAAGACATAGTCTGTAACCAATGCTCTTTAAGATTAACTCAATCATTCAGCAGAAATTTGTGTTGCACTACAACTAGCAAGCGCATTACATAACTATTGAGGCCAGTATCTATCTAACCTCACACTTCTTCATCCTTGCTCTAACATTAGTGGGAGTTTAAGGAACAAATTCTACGAGCACTACTGACTTCCATTGGAGTCGACTATGAAAGTACACCAGTCTTATTCTTCTTCTTGTCTCTTGTTTAGGAAAATTGGTACGTTATCTTCTGCAAGCCGGCATAATGCCAGCGCAGTAAACTTGCACCCGAGAAAAAGAGACGCACGCCATGAGGAGTGACCTAGACTTGCGTTCCGTTACTGTACCCGTCCAGTACATGCAGGTGGTGAAGCTCTTACTTTTCTATTACGGGTGGCACTGAGAATACTCTGTTACAACTCAAGGGCTACTGCTTAATTAATTTAACTTTCACCCTACAGTGGAAATGAGTACTAGAAATGGAAAATTGAAGAAGATAAATAATCTGATTATCTATCACTTCACATGGGATGTTTTTGCTTATATATGGGATGACTTTAGGTGCTTTGCTTTTTATTGAGTGACCAGTGATACATCCACACATGAATGACTGAGTACTACTAAACTTATTAAGAGAGGTAGGGAGTGGCCACCGTAATAACCGGATCTATGCTGTGCTTGCAATACAAACTACTGCTACTATTGATGGTAGTATTTGGACAAAATTAAAACTTCTTTTCCTTGCCTTTCCTACACTGGAACGGACGTGCGGGTGCAGTGTTACATGCTCTTCAAAGTTACACTTAGTTCATCCACTGACCGTCTACTCTCTCTAGATCATGGGTACTCACAAACTTTCTCTCAGGGGCTAAATTTACAGTGTAGTTTGTGGCCGAGGGCCGCACTGGTGGGGGCGGAGTCAGAGGGGGCGGGGCTAAAGCAAAACGATAACTTGTGACCATGAGGTTGCACACAGGTCCCTTCAGCAGATGCCCTCATCCACTGAGCCACCAGACCCAGCATTTACATACATCTCTCTCCCTCCTGCTCTCCCTCCTGCCCTCCCTCTCCATCTCTCTCTCCCTCCTGCCCTCCCTCTCCCTCCCCCTCTGTCATCTCACTGTGTGTGTGTCTATCTGTGTCAGCCTTCAGCCCGGGTTGAGACCGCTTCCTCAACGCGCACACACAGACAACAACACCAAAGTACTTAACAGGTCTTTAAAAGACCATTAACATATTATTGAGGCTTTGTTTGTTGTAGCGCCCCTGCATCTCCACCCTGACAATCACTGCTTGCCCGGCCCCACAGAGCAGAGGCTTTGTTCTATTTCACCTCTTTGTGGCCTTGCATCTCCACTCTGCTCTGTGGGGGCCGGGGGAGCAGTGATTGTCAGAGTGGAGATGCAGGGGCGCTAACAGGTGAAATACAAAAAAACCTCTGCTCTGTGGGGGCCGGGGGAGCAGTGATTGTCTGCAAGGTCTGCGCACCGCCAAGGAAGGCTTGCCGGGCCACCACCGGCCCGCGGGCCGTACTATGAGTACCCCTGCTCTAGATACACATATGCTATCTAAGAGTCAGATAGTAGCATGATCCAGGTAAATGGACACATACAGTTTCTGTGTCACCCACCCAGGCTGTTGTCCTTCCACCCATCATTGCTTCATCATTCACCCAGCCATGCATCTCATATTCTTGCCTTCCCAGCTAGTCTTCAATCTCAATAAGTAAGGAATATATAAGAGCTTACCTCTGGCCGCCACCACCACCGTCTCAACTCTCACAGCCGCCGCCTCCTCCCCTGAAGAATCGCCCTCCGCCTCCGTGTCGAGCACCACCACCTCCACACTGGCCCCGCCACCAGATGTTCCACCTACAAAGTACATTTAAGAATGTTAGAATAAAGCACTCACTAGTCTTTGGTCTAGGAATGAAGACATGTGAAAACAATGTAATTTGTGACTGTCTACTTTAAAGTTAAAAAAAATGTCGCTTTTTCCAGGGAAGGTTGTCTTGCTGCACTTTTTGGCACAACTGATGAAGGCTGTTTTTTTAACACGCACCATTTTTCTCCACACAGACAGAAGATGGACTTCTAACAACAAGATCAAGTTGGCACCAGGTGAGAGCTCGGCTCGACCACAAGAAATGTCTTCAATTAATCGTCAGCACTAACCACTTTTCCATTATCAGTTAAACGTTTAGTTTTATTATGACTTCATTTTAATAAATGTGTTTACTTTTAATAAAGCTTTTAAACTTAAATACAATCTGTGTTTTTTGGTCCAGACTAGAGTGACTGAGCGAAAGGTTTTGCAATTTTTGCAAGCATGAGTCCAGATAGAACACTTCAAAAGACATTATGGACAATCCCAGAGGACTGCACTAAGTTGATAGAGCTATTGCTGACTAGAATCATGGGAGTTTCGCCAACCGTGCAATCTTAGTTAGCTACACAGACTAATAAGAATAATCTAGTAATACCACAGGGAGTCATAGTAGAGGCAGGATAAGAATTTAGATACAGTCTACAAGAAGATCAAAGACAATTTTGAAAAAAGTCAAATGAGGAACGCTAGGAAAAATAGGTACTAGTCTAAAATGAAAACTTCCTGGGGCCAGCAGAGGAGCCCTCGCCTGCCCGATCCTGGCCCTGTTGAACAGCATCCGCCGCCTGCTGCTCCTGTGTCCTCCTCTCGCCCCTGGGGGGAGCTGACGTACAACATGAAAGAAAGAACAGAAAACATGGATGATTGTTGCTTGTCAATGTCAACCAAATCAAACATTTCAAAAGAACAATAACAAAATATTTCCGCGAAATTATATTGATTAGGGTTAGTTTTCATTTATTTGCGGACCTGTGACTTCGAAAGTCACGTAACTCACTAAACAAAGTACTGAAAGGTTCACCTAGGACTGGCAGGCAGCAGTCCGCAGGCAAGACGCAAAGTGACAGACAAACTCCATTGTGATTTCAGTCAGATCAGTGACAACACTAACAGTTGTCTGCTACATTACCAGTCATTTAAATAGTCAAACTATCAATCCACCGCCACTATTTTTCTTATTGTCAGGGGTACAAAGGAAGGGGCAGATTTAAGCCCCTTGCGGCTCTTTTGCGCCGTTCTTGCTTGACTTTTGTGACGCAGCAGCTAAACAAAAAAGGGCGCCATGGTGCGGCGTATAATATTATAACAACGTGACCATTTGGGAGATGCATCCCGTTATAAAGCCCTGCGCCATCAGGGGGCGTTCCGGCGCAAGGGAGGGCATTCCTGCGCTGGAACACATCCTAAAAGTGGCTGAGGGAAATCTACAAAATTTCAATCAGTCACCTTTAGGACAATGATGCGTCACACAAACCCTGCACCTGCTTGAAGCAGACGTACGGCTTGACCCAGCATTGGGGAGATAGGGTACCCCAGAGCATTGCTGGAGCTGCGCCATCGTTGCGACGCAACTCCAGCAGTAAAGCTTCGGTGACGTTTTGGGCCCATGGTGCGCCGCATTGCAAATACGGCGCACCATGTTTGGTGGTGGTAGCGGACCGCACAATTAATGGCGCATCCCTGCTACTTTGCAGGGATGCAACGGTAATTGCAATTCTGCCCCTTAGGGGCATACTTACTTACGCGTTCTGGCGCATCTCCAGAGATGCGCCAGATCAAATGCGTCACGCAAAACTACCCTTGCGACACGGCAGATGCGCCTCATTTACAATGCGGCGCGCCCTGGCGCAAGGGTAGGCACTTGCGTGACGCATCTCGTCACGTAAGAGCGGCGCATCGCTGGAGTCACGTCGCCAACGCAATGCAACTCCAGTAATGCTCAGGGCCACCCAATACTTAACATGCTGTGTCAGTCCTTTCGCCTGCTTCGAGCAGACATAAGGAATTGAATTGACGTAGCAGCGTCGCAGAAGTGCCTGCGTTAAATCTTGTAGATTTCACGCAGGCAATTTTGCGAGGCGCACAGCCGCTGGACCGCCCACCCTGCGTACTAGGAACGCACCCATTGTGGTGCAGGCCCATGGCTTTATAACGTGACGCATCTCCCTAGATGCGTCATGCTGTAAATGACTCGCAGGGATGCGGCACGTTTACGCCGCTGTTGCGTCACGCAAGGCAACGTAAACGTGGCGCAAGGGGCTTGTAAATGTAATCTGCCCCCTAGTGTCTAGCATTACGCAGTTCTGTAAAGTACACTCATACATAATAGTTACTCAGGCCAATGAGACCACGAAATAGAAAACAAATAAGCATAGTAGCAACGCCACTGAGAAGGAGAGCAGTGCACCTGAAATGCACAGAAGATTTTGAAATATAATTTAACTACAATGTAATCGTCATCAGCGGCATTATTGGCTTGCTCCATGTAAAAAACAAATATTTGCAATACAACAACACAGAGCAGGAGAAAACATCATAGTAGTGAGTGATTAAATGGCTACTACTACTCACCAAGCCCGGGGATCTCCAAGCCGAGCTGGTCCAGCAGGTCGCGCTCGCGGTCCAGGAGGTCCGTCCAGCGATGGGTGACCTGGCTGTAGGTGCGCTGGACCCCGTAGAGGTGGGATATGGCCCAGCACACCTTCTCCCACCGCTTCCGGCGCTCCCGCATGTTGTAGCCGCCGGCCGCGATCCTGCCGCCTCCCGCGATGGTCCTGGGCAGGCGGCGCTGGACGAAGTAGACCAGCGCGCCCACTTCCTCCGGGCTGAATATCTCCCGTCGTGTCACCTGCTCCCCCCTCAATCTCCCGCATGCTGTCCTGGCACTGGGTCCAGCACTACTCCCCGCCGCCGCTGCGGCCCTCAAGTGCCTGGGCAGCTTCACGGCGCCTGGCTTGACCATGGTCTGGGCAGGTAAGGTAGGAAGAAGTAGAAAATTAAGAAAGAATAGGATAGGGAAGAAGAAAAGAAAAGAGTTTAAAAAAGTAGTTTAAAAGTAAAGAAAAATTGCAGAAAAGACAAAAATATACAGCTAGGAAAAGAGAGGGATAGATAAGAAGCCAAATCGAAAAAAAAAAAACTGAAAACAAGCAAAGGATGGCAAAGATACCAAGAGGATTAAACACCATGCCCAGACACAGGAAATGAATGAAAAACAAGATGGCCGGCGCCCGTTCACGAGCGCGAAAGTAAGTGCGAACCTCTAGATTTCCCGCGCGATCTCGTGCGAACCTCTACTCGCAATGCGCTTACTGCGCGAGATTATACATAGCGGGCGGAAACGGAAATACGTCACGCAAACAAAATGGCCGCGCCCGTACTCGACCTTGGGGTAAATTCGCGTGTTGCGCTGCAAGCGGCTCGCGAATACTGCAAAAAAACTCGCGAAACAACAAGCCGCAAAAAAAATAAAATGCTCATTCGCACGAATTGGCGGTTTCCGCGGTCGGTTTCGCACGACGCCGCGCCCCGCGAATAGCGCGAAAAAACCGAAAAACGATTTTAGCAAAAGCAAAAGCAATGAGCAGGTGCAAAAGGTCAACCTCATGATTTGTAACGATTCTCTGTAGTGCTTCCTGAGGGGGCCCTCCAGAATTCGGTTGCCTGCTTGCAACTATTGTGTGACCCTGCTCTGACCTTAACTGTATGCCACAAAGGTCCTGATTTACAGCTAAAGGAGCAGACAAGCAGGTGCCAGGCTGGAACTTCAAATTCTTTCAGTGACACATTAATTAGCCCCTAATTCATTATTGTCAGTTGGGGCAGGGCAGGTGTTGTTAATAAACTAACCCCAAATTAATTCATGTCAGTTCAAGCAGGGCAGGTGGGCTTGCTTTTCCCCCCCATCTTCTACAGTGATGATGAACCAGAGGGTGGCATTGATGTAACAGAGGGTGGCATGGGTCAAAGAGAGGGTGCCAGTGGTGAAACAGAGGGTGCTGGGAGGCTGTGATGATGAACCAGACGTAGAAACAACATAGTCGCGACCGTTGCGAGCCGACAAGTAAGTTCGCAATTGCGAACTAGTACCAAATCCTCGCGAACTGGCAGAAACACTTGCGAACACCAAAAAAAAAGAATCCGCAAATTCGCGAGAATTCGCGGATTTTGCGGATTGCGAATTCGCAAATCCGCAAAATTCGCGAACGCGAGATTCGCAAAATTCGCCCATGCTTACTTGGACGCTCCTGACCTCATCTGGGGAGTTCTGCAAGGATACTCTTTGAACCAACACTGTTCAACGCATACATTCTCATGATACCAAAGCCCTCTCCTACCCAATCGACTAGCAACTCATTCTCTCTCTCTCACAGGCAAGTTGCCCACTACCGGGATCAAGTTCAATGCCTGCATGACTGAAATCGTCAACTGGATGGAAACCATAGGGCATATTTATGAAAATTGTTGCGCAGGGGAACCCAGCATGTCACCTTGCTGGGCTGCCCTGCCCCACAGGGAAAGGGCTGGAATGTACAGAATTTGTGCAATATGGCACATTTCTGTCCTCTTCCCTTGCGCTGGTGCCGGTTTGGCAGCCTAGCTCCAATGCAGGGACCCTTGCATCATGGTGCAAGGGTGACTGTATTGCAGGCAGGATTGTTTTTGTCCATAAATACAATCCTGAGAGGCTTTTTCCTCTTTCTATGTGGAAAAAATGAATTAGTTCCTTACCTTCGGTAATGCCTTTTCCGGTAGAGACTAGATCTAGCTGCAGATTCCTTACCATAGAATTATCTGCAGGCGCAAGACTGGATCCGGAAGTTTTTCTACAGCAGTACCTCTAAGCATCGGTTAGAGGGCTTTGAGCGACTCCGTAACAATATCGTCCACCAAATGTGATGTCGTCAGTTTCTTCCACAACTACTTTCTGCGATAAAACGTGGAGCCACGTATAGAAACTGCCATGGAAACAGTGTGCCCAAAACGAATCCTCTTTTTGAAAGGCAATTATAGTAAGTAGGATTGGTTATTCAGAGCATCTTAGCTTCATATATTTTTCTTCTTTTTTCAATTCTTTTAGAAACCGAAAGCACAAAGGTGCATAGTGGAGATCTGGAAGAAAAAGGAGAACATGTTTGCAGAGCGGGAAGTTGGTTGGGTTGGTAAGAAATCAATGGCTGGATCCAGCCTTTACCAGATAAGGTGTTACCAAGGGTAACTAACTTATTCATCGGATAGAAATGTCTAGCCATAGAGTCCTTACCTTAGAATAGCTACCCAAGCAATACAATACCGGAGGAGGGTCTACAAACGTATTCCAAACAATATCCCCAACTAGGCTATTCAGTTTGCATAAGAAAAAGACAGGCCACGTGCCAGGAATAGATTGGGTGGAAGAAAACAACCCACCAGAAAACTTGAGGAGAATACCTTACTGAACGGAATCCAATGTTGTGCAAAGACATGGGAGAAAATGCCTGGCAGAAAACCAAGGACTGGTAGGAAGAGCACTCCATATGGAGAAGTGGAGAAGTGGAGTGGAGAAGTGTGGCTCAATGCTTAGAGCGGCAGACCTTGATGCAGAACGCTGGCCAGGGACCAGGGTTCGATTCCCGCCTCGGTGGGTTTCGGGCTTAAATTCCTCTGACCGGTTATTCTCGCCTCAGTGCCGATTCTAAGCATGGGTCCCACGCTGCAACTCTGGGCAATAGCTTGCTTAGTCTCCACAAAGGCCCCCTGATACACAAGGGATGCCTGGTTTCACCATGGGATGCCCAGGAGTGGACACCCCACAAGGAAAAGCCAGGAGGGGTTCCCTTGTGGTAGGAGTACAAGCGCCGGGATGCCTCCGGGTCACTGTTCGCGCTATACAAATACGCCACATTTACATTTACATTTACATTAACATAGCACTACAAAACCCCTGGAAGGGCAACCTATCCATCTGGACACCCGTGCACCATCTGCTGACTTGCACCAGAGCACCAAGCACGGCAAGAGGAGTCACCTATAAGGGATATGATGGCGCTAGAACATATTGAGGAACACCTGTAAGGCATACAGACTAAGTTCCCCGGTCAGAAAGGGGGCAAGGCAACAGCACATCTGTACAATACTATCAAAGCACCCCAATCCGAACCTGGGTAGAAAACAAGGAAGACCGTGCAGCCACCGATGTAGACACCAACAAAGTCAGAAAGTAAGACGTCTCACAGAGAACAACCAGGGACCACATTTGATCAGACGGTAAAACTCAAAAAGCAAACATCTGCTGGGGCAGGACACCACACGAACGTACGTGGAGGGACCAAAAAAAGAAGAAGCCAACTGGCACAGCCCTATAACAGTCCACACAGAAGGAAATACAGGAGACCATTTCCAGCCCGACCGAGTACGGAGGATGAAGAAGACGGTATGGCAATCAGATATTAAGATTTCACTCCACTCTGACTATCCCAGAAACAATGTAAAGCAGAGCCAGCCTGACAGCCAAACAGATATTGACCAATGAAAGGCATGTTCAGCAAAGCTAGCCTGGCTGATGAAGGGTGAAACCCCGAAATCGGTCCTAGGATGTTTGTTTGCCAGTCCAGGTAGAACCTGGCCTGGCAGTTTGGGCTGGACTGTTCAGTTACAGGGATTCTGCACAAACACAGACCTGTGCACAGAGACATGGGACCTCAGTGAATTAGGGTGTGCCATAACTCACCTTAGTACCCAAAATCCCCTACTAGACTAGAAATCAGTGTCACCTTAGCTCTTCGTCCTATAGCAAAGAAACCAATGATTAGACAACCTAGAACATGCGACTAAGGACCATCACAGGAATGGTGGGAAGTGAGAACACTCTTTTGTTATACGTTGATACATGTCCACAACAGGAGTGAAATAGAGACACGGTAAGGTTAAAATGTTTATTTTAACAACGTGATCTCAAGCGCAGTATTTTAATCAACATCAGCAAACATATGGATAATAATAATACGGACAGCATGGTTACAATTCCATAAAATACAAAAGGAGGAACCATGTTACAATGATAGTGCAAACAGGTGATAAAAGCGCCTATTTAAAACACACTCCCTATCTAGGAACTATGTATTATAAAACTATAGAAGGTCTCTGGAGTTATCTTAGGGGGACCCTATTTACCTGTCCGCTCAGTAAGTGTAAATTACATCAAAATCGGTTAGTATCTCTGCATGCCTGGAATCTACCAAGTGTATGCAATTCTGGCAAGTGTGCTATGATAAAGGCGCCAGAATCCTACTCGGCTTGCAGCTGCCAAATTGTTGTGTCTAGAATGTGTTACACGAACAAGCCAGTAAACAGGTTCGCGTTATGTTAACCTTGGCGGATCAAAATCAAGATCAGGAGACACTGTGTTGCAGAGACACAAATCCAGGGCCCATTCGAATTCACAATCCAGGCAATGAAAAACAGGCTGCCCGCAAGTGAAGAAAGAGAACCGGAAGGACAAACCATACACTACACTCAGAGTCGCCAAAGGCAGAGCTCCATAGTATTCAAGCATCCAGTCACGCAGGTGGAGCAGCTGGGACTGAACCTCTAGGGGCACATACTGTGCATCCATTTTGCAACAGACAAAATAAAAGCAGAATGCCAACGCCCAAAGCCAGGAGCAAGGGGAAACCTCCAAAGACGCTCAAAAAAAATCGAATGGAAAAAATGCAGGGATCACCCCGAATATAGTCTGAAACGAGGTAACAAGGCCAGAGCATGCTACTTTAAAAAAATGAGCCAAGCCAGTAGTCGACGAGGCATTCAGGATCGTGTGGATCAAAGCACCAAAGTGCAAGGGCAGGTCCGGTTTAATAAAGCATTTACTTCTGCACGAGTATTTGCAACGTGAAGGACAAATGTATCACGCACAGATGTAAGAGGAACTTCCTTTTGGGACAATAGAGCTCTTATTCTGCTTATCTTGTTGAACTCTGCTTTCAAGGTCGAATCGAGGGCCAGATGGAAGCATCAAGCATGCCATGCGGAGGAGGGAACAGCACATTCTTGCAACAAGTAACACGCTGGCAAACGGTAACAATATAAGCATTACCGGCGGCCAACCCACAACACTCTTCATTATTTAGTAACAATTTAACTACCATTTGCAAGCAGTGTGAATGTTGGTGTAATGGCCGGGACTAGGGTGCCCTTTAAAACACACGCTAAATTTGGTGCAAGCACATTACAAGAGCCGTGCAATTGAAGATTTCTGCATGTTAATGAATGATCGGGTGTACAGACACAATCTTCCCCATTCAAAAATACTTCTTTACCATCCCTCAAACATCGGTAAGTGAAGGGGAGGTTCCAAACCTCGTGAAGGAATGCACCACCCAGGGGCTCAAACCTGCCTATAGCATAGGGTTTCATGCAATTCTCGAATTTGAAAAGAGAGAAAGGTTAGGTTATTAACCCATGAATAAGCCAAATAGCCAAATTGGCCTCTGCTACAGAAAAAGGCAATGGTTCCAATTTTTCAACATGTAACAGGGAAAACGTAGCATCTTTCATTGACATGAATTACTGTTTCAAAGTCAAATTAAAAGGCGATTTCAAACCAGGATCTGCAAATCCTAAAACTTTTTTTTTTAAATAAGGCTAGGCTAAAGGTCAAGCCCTAGAGGCCTAGCTCATCTGTGGTGGGTTGACCGTAGGGCTTGACCGGATGCCAGAAATTGTAATCTATGTATTGAACACCTGCTGAATGTTGGGTGCCGGGCCTGGCCAGTTTTTGTTTACCTATCGCCAAATGCCATGCACAACTAGGGTTGGCCGCCTGTGCTGGGGAGGCTGTAGGTCCTGGCTTACAGGCACACCCAACACTTGGTAAGGATTGCAAATCCCCACGGCTCCCAATCTTCACCTGTGTGCGGTGGTGGTTGTCTGAAGGGGCTGGTTTTAGGCTATAACCTGTGTCAAAACATTAATGCACTGCCAACCCTTCTTGGAACCCACAAATGTTCCCTGGACAGACCATGTGTCAAGTTCAGCATCCCCATCCCGCTGCAACACATATGCACCACCATCAGACCAACCAACGGAAACTGGAACAGCATCACTGACAAGGACTGGAACAATGCTAGCAACTCTCGCTGACCAGCCATAAGAAGCTACCACCAAAACATCTGGACCACTAAATGAATCTTTCTGGTGGACTGCATTGATGCTAGCACCAACAGAAGCAAATAAATCTTCGCCATTGTGAAAGATTTCAGCTCACCATTGGCTGCCCCGGCACGATTACCCCTCGCAGGACCTCTGCAATAATCTCTCTCAATTCTTTAGCAACAAAATTATCACCATTTACAGCAACTTCAGCATCCAACTGAACCTGACAGACCTCAAACACCTTCCGATCTCATACAAAGAACCAATGCTAACCAAATGGCCCGTCATCACCCAAGAAGAAACCGCAGCCACCAAAAAGTCCATCTACTCAGTGGCCCCAATGCAGCCCTGTCTCCACTGCACCTACTCCAGAGGAATGCTACCCCCTTAGCGTGATGCTCACACCCATTCTGAATGCCTCCACCCACCTCTTCCGCAACCTTTCCAGATGCTTGGAAACATGAAACTGCACTTCCATTGCTGGAGAAGCCCACTGCAAACCCTTCAACTTTCGCCAATTACAGACCCGTCTCCTTGTTACCATTCTCAGTCATGGACTTGGAGAAAACCATTAACAGACTCCTCACCCAATACCTCAACGGCGACCAACTCCTCTGCACAACTCAGTCTGGTTTCAGACCCAACCGCAGCATGAAATATCCCCTAATCGCCACCAAAGATAACATCTGCATAACTCCGCAGGGAAGAGACATTGCGGGCGTCTTTTATCTCTCTGCAGCATTAGACACAGTCTCACACCCCATCTTCAAGCAATGCTTACACGATTTTGGAATCCAAGGACACGCACTACAATGATTCTGATCCTTCTGGACTGGAAGAACCCAGTCACTCATCCTGGCACCATACACCTTGGACGCTCCTGACCTCATCTGGGGAGTTCTGCAAGGATACTCTTTGAACCAACACTGTTCAACGCATACATTATTATGATACCAAAGCCCTCTCCTACCCAATCGACTAGCAACTCATTCTCTCTCTCTCACAGGCAAGTTGCCCACTACCGGGATCAAGTTCAATGCCTGCATGACTGAAATCGTCAACTGGATGGAAACCATAGGGCGTATTTATGAAAATTGTTGCGCAGGGGAACCCAGCATGTCACCTTGCTGGGCTGCCCTGCCCCACAGGGAAAGGGCAGGAATGTACAGAATTTGTGCAATATGGCACATTTCTGTCCTTATCTCTTGCGCTGGTGCCGGTTTGGCAGCCTAGCTCCAATGCAGGGACCCTTGCATCATGGTGCAAGGGCGACTGTATTGTAGGCAGGATTGTTTTTGTCCATAAATACAATCCTGAGAGGCTTTTTCCTCTTTCTATGTGGAAAAAATGAATTAGTTCCTTACCTTCGGTAATGCCTTTTCCGGTAGAGACTAGATCTAGCTGCAGATTCCTTACCATAGAATTATCTGCAGGAGCAAGACTGGATCCGGAAGTTTTTCTACAGCAGTACCTCTAAGCATCGGTTAGAGGGCTTTGAGCGACTCCGTAACAATGTCGTCCACCAAATGTGATGTCGTCAGTTTCTTCCACAACTACTTTCTGCGATAAAACGTGGAGCCACGTATAGAAACTGCCATGGAAACAGTGTGCCCAAAACGAATCCTCTTTTTGAAAGGCAATTATAGTATGAAGGATTGGTTATTCAGAGCGTCTTAGCTTCATATATTTTTCTTCTTTTTTTCAATTCTTTTAGAAACCGAAAGCACAAAGGTGCATAGTGGAGATCTGGAAGAAAAAGGAGAACATGTTTGCAGAGCGGGAAGTTGGTTGGGTTGGTAAGAAATCAATGGCTGGATCCAGCCTTTACCAGATAAGGTGTTACCAAGGGTAACTAACTTATTCATCGGATAGAAATGTCTAGCCATAGAGTCCTTACCTTAGAATAGCTACCCAAGCAATACAATACCGGAGGAGGGTCTACAAACGTATTCCAAACAATATCCCCAACTAGGCTATTCAGTTTGCATAAGAAAAAGACAGACCACGTGCCAGGAATAGATTGGGTGGAAGAAAACAACCCACCAGAAAACTTGAGGAGAATACCTTACTGAACGGAAAACAAGGACTGGTAGGAAGAGCACTCCATATTAACATAGCACTACAAAACCCCTGGAAGGGCAACCTATCCATCTGGACACCCGTGCACCATCTGCTGACTTGCACCAGGGCACCAAGCACGGCAAGAGGAGTCACCTATAAGGGATATTATGGCGCTAGAACATATTGAGGAACACCTGTAAGGCATACAGACTAAGTTCCCCGGTCAGAAAGGGGGCAAGGCAACAGCACATCTGTACAATACTATCAAAGCACCCCAATCCGAACCTGGGTAGAAAACAAGGAAGACCGTGCAGCCACCGATGTAGACAACAACAAAGTCAGAAAGTAAGACGTCTCACAGAGAACAACCAGGGACCACATTTGATCAGACGGTAAAACTCAAAAAGCAAACATCTGCTGGGGCAGGACACCACAGGAGCGTACATGGAGGGACCAATAAAAAGAAGAAGCTAACTGGCACAGCCCTATAACAGTCCACACAGAAGGAAATACAGGAGACCATTTCCAGCCCGACCGAGTACGGAGGACGAAGAAGACGGTATGGCAATCAGATATTAAGATTTCACTCCACTCTGACTATCCCAGAAACAATGTAAAGCAGAGCCAGCCTGACAGCCAAACAGATATTGACCAATGAAAGGCATGTTCAGCAAAGCTAGCCTGGCTGATGAAGGGTGAAACCCCGAAATCGGTCCTAGGATGTTTGTTTGCCAGTCCAGGTAGAACCTGGCCTGGCAGTTTGGGCTGGACTGTTCCGTTACAGGGATTCTGCACAAACACAGACCTGTGCACAGAGACATGGGACCTCAGTGAATTAGGGTGTGCCATAACTCACCTTAGTACCCAAAATCCCCTACTAGACTAGAAATCAGTGTCACCTTAGCTCTTCGTCCTATAGCAAAGAAACCAATGATTAGACAACCTAGAACATGCGACTAAGGACCATCACAGGAATGGTGGGAAGTGAGAACACTCTTTTGTTATACGTTGATACATGTCCACAACAGGAGTAAAATAGAGACACAGTAAGGTTAAAATGTTTATTTTAACAACGTGATCTCAAGCGCAGTATTTTAATCAACATCAGCAAACATATGGATAATAATAATACGGACCGCATGGTTCCAATTCCATAAAATACAAAAGGAGGAACCATGTTACAATGATAGTGCAAACAGGTGATAAAAGCGCCTATTTAAAACACACTCCCTATCTAGGAACTATGTATTATAAAACTATAGAAGGTCTCTGGAGTTATCTTAGGGGGACCCTATTTACCTGTCCGCTCAGTAAGTGTAAATTACATCAGGATCGGTTAGTATCTCTGCATGCCTGGAATCTACCAAGTGTAAGCAATTCTGGCAAGTTTGCTATGATAAAGGCGCCAGAATCCTACTCGGCTTGCAGCTGCCAAATTGTTGTGTCTAGAATGTGTTACACGAACAAGCCAGTAAACAGGTTCGCGTTATGTTAACCTTGGCGGATCAAAATCAAGATCAGGAGACACTGTGTTGCAGAGACACAAATCCAGGGCCCATTCGAATTCACAATCCAGGCAATGAAAA
Organism: Lissotriton vulgaris; assembly: GCF_964263255.1. Classification (NCBI taxonomy): domain Eukaryota; kingdom Metazoa; phylum Chordata; class Amphibia; order Caudata; family Salamandridae; genus Lissotriton; species Lissotriton vulgaris. Next base: position 1,034,417,287 of record NC_141689.1, read on the forward strand.
ACAGGCTGCCCGCAAGTGAAGAAAGAGAACCGGAAGGACAAACCATACACTACACTCAGAGTCGCCAAAGGCAGAGCTCCATAGTATTCAAGCATCCAGTCACGCAGGTGGAGCAGCTGGGACTGAACCTCTAGGGGCACATACTGTGCATCCATTTTGCAACAGACAAAATAAAAGCAGAATGCCAACGCCCAAAGCCAGGAGCAAGGGGAAACCTCCAAAGACGCTCAAAAAAAAATCGAATGGAAAAAATGCAGGGATCACCCCGAATATAGTCTGAAACGAGGTAACAAGGCCAGAGCATGCTACTTTAAAAAAATGAGCCAAGCCAGTAGTCGACGAGGCATTCAGGATCGTGTGGATCAAAGCACCAAAGTGCAAGGGCAGGTCCGGTTTAATAAAGCATTTACTTCTGCACGAGTATTTGCAACGTGAAGGACAAATGTATCACGCACAGATGTAAGAGGAACTTCCTTTTGGGACAATGGAGCTCTTATTCTGCTTATCTTGTTGAACTCTGCTTTCAAGGTCGAATCGAGGGCCAGATGGAAGCATCAAGCATGCCATGCGGAGGAGGGAACAGCACATTCTTGCAACAAGTAACACGCTGGCAAACGGTAACAATATAAGCATTACCGGCGGCCAACCCACAACACTCTTCATTATTTAGTAACAATTTAACTACCATTTGCAAGCAGTGTGAATGTTGGTGTAATGGCCGGGACTAGGGTGCCCTTTAAAACACACGCTAAATTTGGTGCAAGCACATTACAAGAGCCGTGCAATTGAAGATTTCTGCATGTTAATGAATGATCGGGTGTACAGACACAATCTTCCCCATTCAAAAATACTTCTTTACCATCCCTCAAACATCGGTAAGTGAAGGGGAGGTTCCAAACCTCGTGAAGGAATGCACCACTCAGGGGCTCAAACCTGCCTATAGCATAGGGTTTCATGCAATTCTCGAATTTAAAAAGAGAGAAAGGTTAGGTTATTAACCCATGAATAAGCCAAATAGCCAAATTGGCCTCTGCTACAGAAAAAGGCAATGGTTCCAATTTTTCAACATGTAACAGGGAAAAAGTAGCATCTTTAATTGACATGAATTGCTGTTTCAAAGTCAAATTAAAAGGCAGGAATAACAAGCTTGTGTTCATGTAATCCCATGGAACGTGACCATTTTTAAGTGTATGCAAAGTTCAAGCAAACCGCATAACAGAACGCAATTGGTTTTGCCCATGATACAACACTGCAACATCTTCTTGTACAATATCAACCACAGATGACACAATATTATCTAAAGTGTAAATTCGGGAAGAAAGGGTGTTAATGCTATTATCTACTACAGCTAGCACTTTTTCTAAATTAGCTTGATCTATAGCTCTAAGCCTAGAAGCAGCTTCAATTTGAGACTGTTTCCAAACTTCACTGTAAGCAGCATATATCCATCGTTTCGATCTGCCACCCACAGGGCCCTTAACAAAATCATTTAAAATCGACAGATTCAGTGAGTTTGGACAAATGCAACTTCACAGACGGTAAGGATGAGTGTCTGAGCCAGCTCTGGCACAATTTGCCAACAGAATAGGTGGTGACTAAATGGAGAGTTGGAAAACGGGGATCAACTCTAACCGCCGTATAGCCAGGCGCCAGACCCAGAAAGCGGTGCTGGCAGGAATCTGCACTTTTTTGCCTTAGCAACCAGCGCTCTGGATTAATGCTGGAAACATTAAAGGAGGAATTAATAAACAGTGCCTGAATTTCACTCAGGGGTGTACTGGTAAAATTATTCAGATGGGGGTATTCACCCAAATCAGGAAAATAAGGAGCATTTAATTTTTTAGAAGTAGACAATGCAAAGCATGTTGTTTGTGAAATAGTATCATTCAGAAACAACATATGGTTTGGGATGAGACATGCACGATGCAAAGCCTCAGTGCCTTGCACTTGACAACTTTTAGAACCCAAGCAGATTTAAGATCAATAGTATCTTTCCACAGTTCATAGCCCCCAACAGCCAACTGATCAATAAAGGACTTTGAATAAAGTAATTTGGTGTGGGTAAGTCTAACCTTGGAAAATGACTCTCCAGTCAATTTAAAATACAATGCATTAGGGTTGGATTGATCAAAATCAGTAAAATAGGAAAACTTTTTCAGGAACGTTTGGGAGCTGCCTTCCACTGGTGCGGGACAATGTTCCCACTGTGTGAAATTAACCATACTCCTAAATGAGCTAGTCTTATGCAGAAAGTGATTGCCAAAATGTTGATAACAGTAGAAATCACCATAATTCGCAGATTCTAAATATAAATCTTCAGCATCGAAGGCAGCATAAGATTTCAAATCGGTAAATAAAGCTTAAACTGCGGCCGTGATTCTGCGCCTGTGCGGCAAAATCTCAAGTGGGCGGGTTCATGACGGCCCCCAGCCGTCATCAGCACACGGGCGCCATAGTGCATGACGGCTGGGGGCCGTCATCAGCATGCAAGGGGTTACCATCCCAATCATCAGAGCGAATATTTTGTTTAACCACATCCCCCATAGAAACACGGTGTACATTGGAACATTAATAACCTCTGTGGGACCATGAATCTGGAACTTCACAGCATCCCATACAATCCATCTAAAACGGGCCAAGCAGTTATATTAACATAAGTCTGGTCCCTCTTCATGATGTGCGAAGAGGAGTGGGAGCCAAATTTCCATCAATCACTCGAATTGACGTTCTTTCTTCAACAGTGTCCATTGATAAAACGAAAAAAATATACCACAAATCCTATGGACATGAACAAAAACATTGCAATCAGCACCAGCCAAATGTAAATCCAAGGTAGAAAAAATCCGAACTTTTGAAGGGGCCTTCGATGTGGAGGAGCCAGTGTCAAATGAAAAACGGGATTGATTAGCCACACGGGTCCAAATCAGGCTTAGACAAGTCAGTTGGATAAGTATATTCAGTGTCATTAAGAGGATCACCAGCAGGTAGATTCACTATAGGATTCGTAAGTGGACTCATTTCAATGGCAACATCAGGCCCGATGGCAGGATCCGGGGCCAAAACAGAGTGTCGCACCATTGCTTGACACGAAACCGCAGGTGTCATACTATACAGTACCGGCCACCCTGTGTGGTTTGAGATGGTCAATTGAAATGTACCTGTTCCCCTTTCGCCCAGGATGAGGAGGTAAAATCACTGTTCTTGTACCCTGCACACCAAGCACGGCAACTGAAGCTCGATAGGAAGGACCAAAGTCTGTCTTGTTGTCGATCTTCTCTCGGACCAGTTCTCCAACCTGGGGTAGCCAGCCGACTACCAGAATCTGCAACGCAGCTTCAGACGTGGAGGGCAAGTGTTCCTTTGCAAGACTGTCTCTGGTCTTTTGTAGATTCTGTAAAACATTAGAATGTTCGTCTATGTCAAAGAATGCGGCTCCCGACGCCATGTCTAGACTGTCAAGGTCCGGAACAAACATCTTGCTGCCAAAGAGCATTTCGTATGGGATCCGTCCACTCAGAGACCTTCTAGGGAGATTATTAAATGCACGTTGTACGCTATGCAAGTAGGTTAGCCATTTCCTGCCAGCACCTAACACCTTCACTGTCAATGATTGCTTTAAGTCAAGGTTCATCCGCTCCACAACACTATTGCCCTCAGGCCTGTATGGAGACGAAAATTTGACTTAGACCCCCAATGAACTCATTACATCCTTGTACACCTTAGAGGCGAATGCTGGACCCTGGTCCGAATGGAAGGTGCCACATGCAAAAATTCCCACAAAGACGCGCAAATCTCTTATGACAGTTCTGGCATCAGTGCTTCTTTGAGGCCACAGCCACACAAAGCGCGTGCAAGAGTCAACTGCTACTAAGATGTACTTATACGCAGTATCAGAGGAGAAAGCACCACAGTGATCCAAATAAACACACGCAAGTGGCTTATTAGATATGTACAACTCAGTTTGGGGCAGGCGTGCACCAGAAGAAGGCTTTATTTGCTAACAAATGCCACATTGAAGGACAAAATCACGTGTCTGTTTGTACAATCCTCGCCACCAATACCGCTGCTGGAGGAGAGATAAAGTAGCTGACACGCCGGCATGCGCTGAAGCCATCCTCGCATGGGCTGCTGTAATGAAAGCCTGTCTGCGGTCCGCGTTGGGAATCAGTCTGTCACCGTCGTTAATTCTCACATAAGGAACTTTATCGGGACTTAAGTGATAAGAGTATTTAGAAGGGAAACCCTTAGGATAATTACTTCCCTTCTCAGTTGCGGCAATAGCTGCCAAGATGTCATCATCAATCCACTAGAGCAGAGCTGTGAGTATTCTGCACCGCATACGTACAACAATGTGAGTTTAAGTGGCGGTAGTCCAATACCAAACGGTACGAGCCATCTGGCTTGGTCACAGTAAAAAGCGGGTTATCCATCGGAGACACAGACGTTTCAATTACTCCTTGATATTCCAATTGTTAAAAAATCTCGGCTCCAGAGGCTTTCGCCTCACGCCGTATGGGGTACTGGGGTTGTGGCATGGACCGCAAAGGGATCTCATGCAGTGGGATAATTTGTCCCATCCACAAGGAGTACGGTACAAAGCCGGCGCAAGCGCCTTAGCCCAATCTTATGCAAACTGCAGTACCTGCTCCTTCGGCACAGTGTGCGTGAAAGCAGGGATTATCACCTCCTCCCCTTGTGGAGCGGCCAAAACAAATGGTGGGGGGTCAGTCGACCTCAGCCAACAAAATGTCATAAGTAGTCGTTAGATTTTCCCAAAATACCCCTTTTACGTTCTATGTCACCTTCAATCACAAGGACTATTTCATAAAGCTTGTCAGGGGGAGCCACTCTGGTGTCAGCTGTCTCAACAACAACGAAGGTGTCAGTCGCTGTCACCTTCAGTAGTGGACGCAGCGCCTCTCGAATGATGGTAATCTCCGCCGCACTGTCCAGCAGGGTCAAAGCCCATGTCAGATTCCGAAGCTGCGTTCTCACTATCTGTGGCATATCTCGCTGTAACAGCAGCAACTTTCTTCTTCTGAAACTGGGGTCTTTGACGCGGTGACTTGTCCTGCTTGCCTTTCCCGTCAGCTTTACGAGGCTGCTCATGGCTCTGTTGGGCACCTTGACCTCTGCCCGCCGTCTCCTCCACCGGTGGCTGTTACCAATGTTTCCTGCAAAGAGCGAGGAGAATGTTGTTCAGGAACCTGAAACCTATCAGGCGACTTAATAGTACTGCGGTCACGCAAATCATATTTACGCTCAACAGGGGCAGGTGTAGGCGAAGCAGGACGGGAACCCTATTTCTGTTGCTGCTGCTGCTCCTGCTTTTTGCTCTTACTCCAATTTTGTTTCTGAACTTTCGGGAGGACATCCTTATCAGATGACCCCTGCTGAGCCTGCTGTTGCTTCTCTTTCTTCGCAAAAGGCTCAACTCCTAAACTATTACCGCCCACGGTTTTATAAGCCTTCGTAATAATTTTTGTCAACTGACGGGGTTTGTCGGCGTCGGGTACCTCGCGTAGAGCATTAGATACCTGGAAAGTTACAGCATCCCCCCTGACATTAGCAAGGACGAGATCACGTAGCATATCAAACGCTCCCAAGAGGCACATTCCCAACTCCACTGCTGCCTCTGGTCCATGCTCATCCTGAACACGCTTGATCACAGTAGGCAAAACAGTCATTGACGGGGTGCCAACGCACAGAGTGTAGACTGCTGCAAAAATCACCACCCATGTTGTACACTTAGTTACGTCAGGCAATAAGTCTTTCTGCAAACTCACAGTGAGAATCATCCTGTATTTCTCAACAGGACTAGTATTTGGGAGCATTGCTTCCAGTTGGTCAAATTTCTCGGCAAGCCAAAAAGGCATTTCTTCCTTATCCTGGGGACGCTTGCCCATGACCGCGTTAACCATCACGGGACTAAGTTTGAGTCTGCCACTGCCAACTGGATGCGCTGCACCAGCCGGGGCCCAACCCGGGAGGTTGCAAGTAATGTAGTGAACCAGACCCCGGATAACTGCTACCAAAGAAGCATACAGGGGTCGCAATCGAACGGCTGTCAAAACACCCGCCTGGGGATGCAGAGTGTAAGCAGCCAACACAGGCCAAGTAGCGCCTAGAATGGGCAACGGTCTTTGTTTGACCGCTGTAACAACGTGTGGGAGGGCGCCATTAAACCAAACGGTATGCTGCCAAACAGAAATCGGAATTTCTACCTTCCTATATGAAGCGTATACTGCAGGAGCATCAGCGGGGGTATAGAGTGATAAACACCAGAAACAGCATCCACCGCGGGAAATGTGACCCATGAGTAATACAACTCAAACGGGTACGCCACGTCAGGAGAGAGTACAAAAACCACCGCTTGTCCCTCAAGAGAGACTAGGTATTCCTGCAAATGATTACGCACAGCTACACGACTGTCAGCTGGGATATCAACCACAGCTATATCGAAACAGTAATAGAGAAGTACAAGACAATACTGGAACGCACAACTGGGTTGTAATTCAAAGAAGTAACCTTTGAGAAGTAACAAGCTTGAAACAACCTATGTAAACCTAGGCAGGTTTTTTATCGGTCACTACCGTCAACCGGAAACGACAGTGTGGGGTCGTAGACTGATATAAGCACTACTCAATTGTCTCACAATAAGACCACACTCGTTGGCGGCACCATGTTACAGGGATTCTGCGCAAACAAAGAACTGTGCACAGAGATTCGGGATCTCAGTGAATTAGGGTATGCCATAACTCACTGTAGTACCCCAAATCCCCTACCAGACTAGCAATCAGTGTCACATTAGCTCTTCGTCTTATAGCAAAGAAACCAATGATTAGACAACCTAGAACATGCGACTAAGGACCATCTCAGGAATGGTGGGGTGAGAGCACTCTTTTGTTATACGTTCATACCAGTCCACAACAGGAGTAAAAGAGAGGCACGGTAAGGTTAAAATGTTTATTTTAACGACGTGATCTCAAGCGCAGTATTTTAATTAACATCAGCATACATATGGATAATAATAATACGGACAGCATGGTTACAATTCCATAAAATACAAAAGGAGGCATAATGTTACAATGACAGTGCAAACAGGTGTTAAAAGCGCTTATTTAAAACACTCTACCTATCTAGGAACTATGTATTATAAAACTATAGAAGGTCTCTGGAGTTATCTTAGGGGGACCCCATTTACCTGTCTGCTCAGTAAGTGTAAATTACATCAGGATCAGTTGGTCTCTCTGCATGCCTGGAATCCTCCAAGTGTGTGCAATTCTGGCAAGTGTACTATTATAAAGGCGCCAGAATCCTACTCGGCTTGCAGTTGTCAAATTGTTGTGTCTAGAATGTGTTACACTGACAAGCCAATAAACAGGCTCACGTTATGATAACCATGGCGGCTTAGCACTCACTGTACACACTGGAGATACGATGTGTGTCTAGAGATGTCGAAAAACAACCCTTTTCCCATGTATAGAACTTCATCCAAGCAATCTTTTTTGGCCGACCGGAGACAAACGATCTGGGCCCCCCCTTTCTCCGCCCGATGCCGCAGCTTGAGGTGGGAGTCCCGCAGGGCTCCATACTTAGCCCTTCCCTTTTTAACATCTTCCTTACACCTCTGGCGGCACAGCTGGAGGAGCTAGGGGCCCAGATCATATCCTATGCGGATGATACACAGCTCCTGTTTACCTGTGACTTCGACGGAGCGGCCATCCGGAAGTGTCTGGAGTTTGTGTTTGACTGGTTCGGGAAAAGTGGCCTCAAGTGCAACTCCGACAAATCCGAGATATTGTTCTTTGGCTGTCCTGCAGACCTGAGATGGAAGCAATGGTGGCCTTCGGCTATGTTTCCCCCTGCCAGCGATTCTGTTACAGCTAAGAATCTGGGCATGATGGTTGACTACACTCTTTCCTTCAAAGCCCAGGTTGCTGGCCTGACTGGGAAGTGCTTTGCCATCTTAAGGATGTTGCGTAAGTTTTTGCCATACCTATCTTTGGAGCACAAGAAGATCACGGTGCAGGCCCTGATAGGTTCTCGCCTAGACTACGCTAACATCCTTTACTTAGGTCTTCCTGAATATAATTGTTCAAAATTCAGCAGCCAGGGCAATCTTTGGTCTAACCAGAAGAGCCAGGACCAGCAATCTCCTTGCCTCTCTGCATTGGCTGCTGATTCGTAAGCGCATCTCCTTCAAGACCTTAACTACAGCCTTTAAGGCGCTTCACAATTTCGGCGCTGGATATCTGCAGAGAAGGGTCAATTTCTATCTTCCATCTAGACCTTTGAGGTCCGCTGCCTAGGCCAATGCCATTGTGCCAACAGTGAAACGTGCTCGTTGTGGAGGTCGGTCCTTTAGTTACCTCGCACCCCGTCTCTGGAACAGGCTGCCCCTGACGTTGCGAACATGCCCCAATCTAGCGGTCTTTAGAAAGGGACTTAAAAAACTTATCTTTTTGCCCTGTAATGTTCTTCTGGTGAATTCTGGTGCCGTTATGGCTGCTTGTTAGTTGCTGGTATTTGGTGTGATGATCTATAGCGCCGGGACGCTCTTTGGAGCAGCTGAGCGCTCTACAAAACAAACAGTAACATAACATAACATAACTAAGTCAGCAAAAACAGCTAAGCAGTGTCGTGCACAAAAATAGCAAAAGGGAAAAATGGCGTTTAAACTTCGAATAAGCCATGCTAACTTAACATACATGCAAAAGAGGCCCATAAACCATACAACAGTACCAATGAGGGACATGGTCAAGACTGATTTGCATATGGCTGGGTTTAAACTGGAATGGCATGGGGAGAAAATAAACTGATAGATTTAGGCCCAGATCTCTGTACTGGGGTGAATGTTTGACCTTGTTCACCATTCTGTCTATCAATTGTTCTTTTTGCATTTGTCACCATGGCGGACTGAACAGCCTCAGAAACATCAGAGGTACATAGCCAGGCATTCCAGTGAACAACCAGAAAGGCCATGGCTCGTCTGACAGAATCTGTGATATCCATGCTACAATGAATCAGTAATGTAGCCGATTGACGGTCATCCTAGATCAGCTGAGAAAGAGTGTTCCGAGTAAATAGGGACGGAGGGGAGAAGGCACGAGAACGAATCCCACAGCATGTCGGAAAAACCGCCCAAAACAAAAGCTGTGTTAAGCGACCGTAAGGTGGAGCTCAAAGCATCCACACCTTTAGACTTCCTGTCCCGAGGGACGTTAGGCACGGCGCTGATGTTGGGGGAGGTTGTAGCCACCTGAACCACAAAACTGTGTGGAGTAGGCTGACGGTAAAGGCAGAGCGGGTCTTAAGGGGCCCGAAAGTGCCTATGAGCTATAGACCGGTCCACTGAGAACCTTGAAACTGGATTAGCCCAAGTGTCAACAGAATATCAAAGAGGGTTTCACTGAAGGGTAGCACAGGCTCAGTACTCAGCTGGCCCTGTTGAAGCATCCCAAGTAGAGTATCGGCACCGACCACCACCGTCAGGACTTACCAGGCAACCGCGAGGACGAAGGGCTTTGGAAGCTGGCCATTAAGCAGTCTTCAAAGGATGAAGATGACTGCAACCAAGGAGAGGCTGTTGACCAGCATGTCACCAACAGCGTCATGTGGCCCTCCTGCAAAGTCGATGACTGAAGCTGAAGACATGAGCCGCACGTTCGGAGTCAGGGTGCGTGCCTAGACACCACATGCAAATAGGATAAGGATGCAGGGTTGACATCATAGTTCACAGGACCCTGAAGATATCCACAAAAAAGCACACTATTTAGTCAACAACGACGTGGTAGGGCAAAAATAGCCAGAAGTACTGCTCTCCAGTTCAGCATGGAAATGAAGAAACTGATTTCAGCGCGTCAGGCAAGGCCTTATATGGACTCTGAAAATGTCACATCTGGTGGACAATGTTGTTATCGAGTCGCTTGATGCCCTGTACTGACGTGCAGAGGTACTGCTGTAGAAACATTTCCGGATCCAATCTGGCGCCTGGGGATAATTCTAAGGTAAGGAATCTGTGGCTAGACGTCCGTACCACAAGAGGAGAAATAAAGACCAGGCATCAAAAGTGCTTCACTTCTGAAATATCAATTTCTTTTGAAAGCTTACAGAAAAGCTTACAACAGTCCAAAGGTGATTTAGGTTGCTGTTTTACTCCTCTTTAGCAAAACCTGTAGGGCAATGTCAGAATCATGAGTTGCTCTTATTAGTAATTTCAACCCTATTGCAAAACAGAATCAGCTATATTAATGATGTCATTTTACATGTCAAAAGTGATGTAATATGTGAGTTCATAAGCATGATGGGGGCTCAAGTAATAGTTCACTAAACTAGCACTGGCATATTTCAGTGGTTTTTAAGGTTTAAAACAAAAATATTAGCTTGTGTCTTATTACAACACCTAGGTATAACATCACTCTTGGACTTTATCCTTTCTACAGAGTCATTTCCAAACTTTTTGCCTTCCCCTTCCAGTTTTCGGATCCTGTTTGTTGGTTTTTATGACTGCAAACTTTACCACAGCTAACTAGTGCGAAGGTGTTTGTGCTTTCTCCTTCAAACATGGTAAAATTGTCTTACACTCAATTGGCACATTTAGTTTACTGGGAAGTCCCTAGTAAAGTGGTACTACATGTACCCAGGACCTGTAAATTAAATGTTACTAGTGGGTATGCAGGACTTATTGTACCACCGTGTTAAAAGTAGCCTTTTACACAGTTCGCGGGCCTGCCATTGCAGCCTGTGTGTGCAGCTTTAAACTGCTATTTCAACCAAGCAAAATAAACCTTTTGCCAGGCCTCAACCTGCCTTTTTAATACATGTAAGTCACTCCTAAGGTAGGCCCTAAACAGCCCATAGGGCAAAGTGCAGTGTACTTAAAAAGTTGGGCATGTCCTTTGAACATTTACATATCCTGGTAGTGAAAAACTCTTAAATTAGTAGTAACTACTGCAATGCATGCCTCCCCCATAGAATAGCATTGGATTAACTGATTACATATAATAAGTGCAAACTTTCAATTGAGAGCAAGTAGGAATACCTGGTTTGATGTCTAAAGAATTGTAATTTATAACACTCTTTAATGGTAAGATTGCATTTTAAGTAACACTTTCGAAAATGCTACTTTTTGAAATTTGGCATTTTTCTGCCCAAACTACTTGGGTCACATGCCTGATTATAGTTTACAGTTTGGACTTTTATTCCTGCCAGACAACCATACAATAGAAGGATTTGGTGGTGCCTGGATAGGCCATCAACTGGCAGGATGGGGAAGGTGGAGGTGGAGCTGGGCACAGGCTCACTTGCAACTCAAAAGCCTGTGCCCTGCCTTCACACAAATGGCTCCTCACCACTGCATTGTTCATGCAGTCAGCTTGGAGCCAGCACAGGGAAGGCAGGAAACTTCTAGGACTGCAAAGGGACTTCTATAGAAATGTCCCCTACTTAAATGTGGCCAACAGATATAAATATTTGACCCTCAGACCCAACTCTTCGGTACACTCCTGGACTTGTGGATACTACAGACAAAGGACTGCTGTGCTGATTTTCCTTTAGGAGGACTGACTCTTTGCTGCACACTGCCCTGTTTGCTGAGAGGGAAGACAGGAACTGCACACTTCATCCCAGGCTGAACTAAGTCCAAAGTTCAGCTGACTGGCCTCCTTTTCTGAGCTACAGGGACGCAACAAGCTCCAGAGGTTACCTGCATATTTATTTAAAGAGTTTTATATAGCGCTGGCTAGACCCGAAGGTATCGGAGCGCTTTACATGAGAATCAACAATGTAACAGAAAAAGATCAACAATTACATAATACATCAAAAAACATTGAGAGAGGAGAGAAATGAGAGAGAAAAGTAGTGGAGGGGGCAGGGGAGGTGGGAAAGGGAGGATAAGGGAAGAGACAACAAGGAGAGACGAAATGAAGTCTGTCTAAAGGCCGACTGGGTAGGTGATGATCAAGGAGGGAGTCCATGGCCCATCTCCCCTATAGCTAAACCAGGTAGCTCTATCGGGCATCAGACAAAATAGTTCAGTCTCAATACATTCGGAGAGGAGAGACGGAGAGACATAAATAGAGGGAGGATGCGGGAAGAAACAAAAGGAAGTCTGTCTAAAGATCGACTGGGTAGGTGACGTCCAAGGAGGGAATCCCTGACATGTCTCCCCTATAGCTAAATCAGGTAGCTCCATCGGGCATCAGAATAAATTGCTGACCTGCTGCCTGCACCTGCTGGCCTCTGCTGTGGTGAGTACCTCATCCCCAAGAGGTGTCCCTCAGATCCTTGACCCTTGGTGTGGCTTCAGTTAGGCTTGTTCTTCAAGAAAAGGAGAAATCCTGGAGTTTTGGGCTCTTCACAAACACGAATGGGCAGGTTTATGCCAAGATCTTGCTGCCCATCAACTTAAAGCTCCAGTTAATTCGACTCTTTGAGCCACAGTGACCACCAGCGACGCCCGATAAGACAAGATCTGCACTTTGCGCTACATCACTTACAGCTCGCAGTCACTGCTAATGCGAAGCTCCAGCAAGAACCGTTCGAGCTTCCCAATAGGATCTTCGAACCACAGCGAAGACCCTCCGTGATGCCTAGCCTGCTCTTCGAGCTACATTGACGACCATCCGCAAAGCTCTCCCTGCCCCTCGCAGCCCTTTCCACCAAGAACAGAACGCTTCACGCTGGACTTTGAAGGTACATCTTTCAGCAGGACAAATCTGGTCCCTGTATCCAGTCCATACTAGTGATTTTCACCTGGTCTCACACAACCAGATAACCCACCTGTCTGATCTGATGGTTTAATTATGAGGCCAAGGAAAACCTAGGTCTGCTAGAGTCACAGCTATTGGGCCGAAGGCCTTTAAAAGTTCAGAACATATATTAAAGTCTTTGGTTCTACTATGTTAACAGATCACATTTATTATCAGCTTTTGCGTCATCATCATAATCATGTAACAAAAAAAGTATCATTTATCATTTATGTATTGCGCGTGCATGAATAATTGAAAATATTCACATCATATTCCCAAATCACATACCTTTGCACTAATTTAAAAATAAATAAATCTCATACATTTCAATACACAAAATTAATGTACAGAATCCCAATGCATTTCGGGTTGCAAAATCAACCCTTCGTCAGGGCATTAATGATGTGTAGATAAAAGTACAAATTTCTTGAAAGTATCAGCGTCCTGTAGTGCAGATCCTACGGGATCTATAAGACAGCAAACAAAATCCAATTCTAACATTGGTAATACCATATTCATTATGCACAAAACTGAGGAGTGCCACTGAGAAAACGTCCCTTTGAATAGAAAACAAGCCAATAAATTGTGACGAATAAACCCTTCAAGTGAAGAAAGATAGGTGGTTCAGCTATAGTGTAAGCTCAAGTTAATATAGAAAAGTTGAGTGTAAAAATTGAAAAGTGACCCAAAAAGATATAAGAACTCGTGATTTAAAAAAAGAATATTCCAAAAAGCCTCAAACAAGACCCAGAGTAAATAACTAATAGGTAAAGGCTAACATACTTGTACTATCACCAAATTACGCCCAGAAGCATATTTCTCAAAATTGTCTCGTATGGTAATGCTTATGTCGGTTATAACCTATGGAAAAAATGACCGAGAGTAAGTTTCCCGGAGATACGGCATAAGAGCAATCACCGTGCACGTAGATATTATGTGCCGCTTACCGCCTATGTAGAAAGGAAGCCAAGCCGCTACGAACAGCTGAGGATTAAACCATCTGAAACAATATATGTGCCGTGAATGTAAAAACCCAACAAGAAAAACATCTTTAAATCAATATAACCTGTCGGACACCAGTCCGTACACCGACCTGAAGCAGTCGACGCCAGCACTCTGATTCTCCCGGTAGACGCGAGTCCGCCCATCCGGTCACGTGGTGCGGAACTCGCCAGTATGTAAAGGGAAGGCTTAAAACAGAAAGAGGACTACATTGACGTGGAAGAAACCACCGTCCGCCATGTTGATGGAGTGATTCTAAGGAAAACCGAACCAGTACATGGAAAGATTACTGGGAACATAGAAATGCCCAAAGTGTGAGAGAAATCCAGACAGAATTATTTAAAAAGGGCCCTGAATAAAAATGCAAATCTAATCTACTCAATGATCTAAAAAGACATATCGTGACTCAGTGAAACCTATAGTCTAACAAGCCCTAAAGGAAATATGCAACTAAGGTAATTAGACTGAAAAGGAAAAATGAAACCACAATGATTAATCTAAAGTGGAAGCGTTAACGCGTTCTGAGGCATGCAACAGAAATTAGTACACAAGTAAACCAGTGTGGGAAGGATCCCAGTGTACTCCTTTACAATCTAAAAGAACATTGTTGCTTTTAAAGAAAACATAACAGTTCGTAATGGTCATTGAGACCAGCCGGAAAAACAGTTCCTAACAACTTTATCCAATGAGTCTCTCTCCTGGCCAGGAGAGTATTGAATTCTATACCTGGGGTGCGCTGAATTCGTTCTAGAACTGTGTACCTTAGTTGGGGAATAGTATGTTTTGCTTCTACCCAATGTTTAGCTAGTGGAGAAGTGGTATTTTGGTTTCTAATGCGACTCTTATGTTCCACTAGGAAAGAAATATTATGCACAGAAGGTGCAGAAAAAAGGGAACTGATGTTAGAATGCCAACAAGAGCATCTTATGGCTCCAATAACATCACACAGAGTTGTGGCATTATGAAATCCTCATCGATGTGGGAAAGCTGTAAAGAAAGGTTTCTGTGGAATTCTGTGGAATTCTGTGGAATGCTGGCCCATTTGGATATTCAAAAGGGGAGGAAGCCACAGGTATAAGTATCCATCAGGAAGCTGTATTTTCATTTGTCTGTTTTATGGCTTGTGGGATACATAGTTCAGTGTACCGCAAACCCAGGGCACCCCCCCCCCCCCCATGTTGATTTCCTTGGAGCTGCAGAGGATCTGCAAATCCTTATAGACTTTTGAAGAGATATGATTGATCTTCATCCTGCATTCATCCACATGTAGTTCTTCGGTGTGCGACACATTTCTTTGGCCTTCTTGCCAGTGCTCAGCCCTGTAAGCAAATGAGATAGATAAGCATTTTCCTCTAGCTTTGTTTTTTGTGGAACATAAACTATTTCCATTTTTAAATGACTTCAGGAGAGGAGGAACTAGAAAGGAGAAATCAAGAAGAAGAGGAGTATGATGAGGAAGAGGTTGATGTAGAAGATACTGAAGTTTCCAAATATCCACTGAAATTTAGTTTCACATCTCTTCACTGATCCAGCAGGTGAAAAAAAAAGGTACAGCTGAGAATGTTATCTGCACTATATGTGACAAGAAGCTCAGCAGAGGAAACAGAGGCCAATACAGTTTTGAAAAATCTTCCATGCATAAGCATCTTAAAAGCTCACCACCCAGAAAACAAAGATGAATAGGAATCTCGAACAGTTAGCTGCATCATTTTCCAACTCATAGTATAGTAAGCCATCACTGCTGGAGAGACATTGCCAGGTGATATTTTGCAGGACCAACAAGAAGCCACTGATTCCAGTTTCCAAACAATCATACTTTTTTGTTCACTGTGCAGGGAAGTCATTCGTTGTGTAAAGCAAAACAGACTTATTCGACTCTAACATGTACTACTTCATTAGTAAGGTTTTTTAAAATCTCTTCTCCTAGTACATTTCCACCTTTGTTTTCTTTCTTAAAAGTACTAAGTTTCACTCAAGTAGTATTTTTTTTGTTATGTTTTCCACCATAAAAATAGAACACAAAAAAGTTGCATCCCTGCACCCTCTAACGGCAGCCACAACGTTTTTCTCTCAAGAGGATATCAGTCAGATGGTTTTAATTTTTCATGGATCTGCGAAAGGTTAGATTTGAAAAAGTTTTCAAAACCGGATTTGCAGAAGCCCAAGATATTTCTAACATTTTTACTTTTACAAGCCCAGCCCAAATGACTTTTTAAAAGCCAAATTCTCAAGTCCACTAAAAGGTTTTAGCAAAGCCACTTCTTTGAGTAAATTTCTACTTTCATGTCAAGCCAGGTCTACCTCTATTCAGCTGTTTTACTGCATCATGGAGAAACTAACCCTACGGTATAACTGAGGGATCTTTATTATTGCTCCAGTGAATATTGAAGTCTCAGAGGAAGATGTTATTGGAGTAGGAAATCGAGGCTTGGGAAAGTAGGTCAGACAGTTCATCTACAAAGGGCAGAGGGTCACCAGGGGGGATGATAAATATTATGTAGCCGAATAGAGGAAGCCCCATGAACTTTAAGTTCACCTACCAGGTATTCGAAAGTGGTTTGATCTGAGTTCTGTTTTCTTTTTTGCTGTAATGTGTGTGTGTGTGTGTGTGGGGACGGTGTGGGGGGGGGGGGGTAATTTAAGTTGTGCTTTTTTCATTTGGCGCTTATATAGAATACAATGTTTAAGCCTTCCTCTATATTGTGTGTTCCTGCTTTGTTACTTAAAAATGAGTTTTACAGCGAATATGTCAGAATTATCAGTTGTAGAATTAATTTATATGTATTAAAAATGAAGTGGGATGTTATTGAGTTTTTTGGACTGTTTTTGTTTTGATTAACTACACTACTGTTCTGCTTTGTTACCTTTGCCTCAAATTGTAAAGCGCTCTGATATCCTTCGGGATCAAGTTTGCGCTATATAAAACGTTATAAATAAATAAATAAAATGGTAGTTAAAATGGAAAAATTCACATTTGAGCCCTCCCCCTTTTTTGGCCCGCTTGACTGATCTTCACAAAACTTGCCATGAAAAAAAATGCATAGGGTATGTATTTTTAGGGGAGGGGAAGGTGGGTTGTTCTTACAGATGTTGAATGGCATCCAAGTTAATAACAAAACAATATGAAGTATACAGGGCGTGTGTGTGTGGGTGTGTGTGTGTGCGCGTCTACAGACAAAATGGCCAGGAGGTATCAATATAGTGAAACTCCATGATTGCTGCAGTTAAATAACTGTTACTGCCCGAGCAGAAGATCATCTTTAGAGGAGAGTGTATGTCATTTTGTGAAAAATAAAATAAAAGTTTTTGCTGCATTTAAAAAAACTCAATGTCTGAACAAAACACAATGTCAGTGCTATAAAAGAGGGCTTCTAAGAGTTATATTTATTACTTCCGTTGGTGTCAAACTATCATTTATCTGTCATGCCCTGACTAGTGATTATGAGGACATTTGAAATTTCGGGTTTTATTACAACCATTTTGTTGAGGATTTTGAAAAATGAAATTTAGTTTAAGAACAAATTACGCCTCAATGGAACAAAAGTATTAATATTTTGTGATTATCACATGATCTTTACAGTGTATTATTACATTTCCTTATCATTAGTCATACATCTAATCTAAAAATATGTGGTTGTGACTTAAAGGGTATTACATTTGAGCCCCCTTCAACATTGCATTGGTATTTTCATTCAATAAGGACCAGCAAGCAGGCAGAAACACGTTATGCACTTTAATCACGGTTATGCTACCTCTGGTTGTTCAGTGGACTAATGCATACACTTAAGGAATCTGTGTTTGTCCTCATGGTCACAGGTTCAAATTTTGACTGTTTTACTCAGCCTTTCATTCTGAACTGGGAAACAATAAACACCATCTGTTATTTAGGTACCAAGATACCCTTCAGAGTGAACAAGCACTTTACAAATGGATGTCAAGTCCACCAGGCATTTTTTTTTATAACATATTGTGTGTTTTTTAATCTGAGATGATATCTTTTTGTAGCATGCTGAGGAATGTAGAATGTGCAATCTAGAACTAGAATGGAGGAGTTCTGCAGCATTATGTATTTCATGTGCTTGATTAGATAGATAGATTGATAGATAGATAACAATTAGAACGTAGGGTATTCAATAAAATAAACAGAATATAATTAAATTTTTATACTCATATATACATTATTGAATACAATTAAAAAATGTTATATGAAAATATTTAAGGATTACCTAAAGGTAAATAAACTTATTGTAAAGTAATGATACTATTTAAACATAAGGGTTAGATTAAATTAGATGAATTATATCTTAGATAACAAACAAGTTTAATTGTTAATGTTAATATAATAAAGAAAACCTTTATAAATGGAGTACATTCAGAGGATAGATTTACAAAGAAATGTTAAATGTATGTACACATTCATTTAGAACACACTTTGTTTCTAAAGTCAGATTTTGGAAACATTTCAGGTTTTGTCTTTGCTCTGATAATTCGAGGGCAGCATGAGGTGACTGGGTTGTTGGAGATATAAAGAGTTCAGGTAATCCAGGCTAAAGCATAGAGTTAGGCAGCTAAATTGAATACATAATAAATACATTTAAAAGTCCAACACCATTAACAGACTTTGGGTTCCAGTTAAAATTAAGAAACTTGTTTTAAAAATGTAATGTAAAAATATGAAAGGAGTACAGCATAATGATAGTGTCAATACAATGACAGTTAGGGTAGTGTTAAATAAAATACAAATCTCACCCTGATTTATGTAGCTTAGTTGACATAAAGGCAGTGTTGCAGTTGAGGTCTATGCAGTAACATGGAACCATTTGCCCAAATGTAGGCTCCAGGACTGCTCAATCATAAGGTTTCTAAGTGAATATACTACATTCCTACATTCTAAACGTATTAAAAACCTTCACAGGGGGAGAGGAGCTACGACAGCAAGCAAGATGGCCGCATAGTCTCCCGGCTCCGCTGACCTCCGTCTTACGCTCCAAGATCCTGTCACCTATCCTGCTTTCCTGCCCCCGATCCGTGTGTGTGTGAACTAATCCGCACTCCGATGGTGTGATCCCGGGGTTTTTCCGACATTGTGGAGCGGAGTAACGTCGAGGACCGATTTGTGGCCTAACCCAGTCTGGAAGCCGGGGTCTCGAGTGCTGGTCTACCCGGGTCCGAGTTGAACAACAGCGGACTGTTGAGGGCGGCAGGGTCCGGTCTCTGGAACTTTCGGAATTTTTGGATTGCTTTGCTACCATCTGCAGCCTGGTGTTGTGTTGGAGGTGATGAGACGAGTTACGCACGGTGCTGTGTTGCGGGGGTCCCTGACCCGGAGGCCCGGCACTTGTATCGCCGGCGCACCTTGGGTTGGAGTCTCGTCGCACACTAATGCATGCTGCCGGTTGGTCCCTCACGGCTCAGTCCTGCTCCGGCTAATCTTACCCCGGAGAAGGCGCCTCTCCGTGGGGATCACTATGCCTAAAGAAATATGGAACCGGGTGGAGCAGGCCAAAAGTAGCCCGTCATTGCGGGCGGTGCTGGCGGCCCTTGAGGCACTTCAGGCGACTGTGGCAGCCCAGGTCTGCAGCCTGTTGTCGGCGCAAGATGGAATTAAAGGACTGAGACCGGATCCTGACTTGATGCCCGAGACCCGGCAGCCAGCTTGCCTTTTGATCGACGCCCCAGTGGCGCACTTAGACACGGTGCTGGAAGCTGTGCCTGCCCCTACAGAAGTGGAACTACTCGAATGGGCTGTGTTGGGTGACTCAATTAATTTTTTGGAATCCCCGGTTTTGCAGTTGTCGGAACATTCAACTGCTGTCCCCATCCTGGAACCTTTTAATTGGTACTGTGAACTGTTTTGGATTGTGTCGTACCCCCTCCCCAGTCGGTCTATCAAGATGGCGGATGTGACAATGCCTGGCTTCGGAGACGGGGAGGGGCATCGTTGTTACCAGCTGATTACTTTGGGATTTGCTGTTCTTTTTCCATCTACTGAACCATGTTCCGACCACTTCTGTTTAACTTTTGACATTTTGATGATGGGGCTCTATTCATCTGAGGGACTCGGCGAATTTGATCGACGGGGCCAAGGCTGAGATTGTTGTTTGGGTTGTTCATTGTGGTTTTATCGGTAACTGGACTGCTTCATTAGATTAACGGAGTCCGGGGCAGTGTTGGCGGTTCCCCCGGGGTACTTTTTCAGTTTGGACTATTCGAATGCATCAGTTTCAGGGGGAGCCCTTTGTTAGGGCGGGGGGGAGAGACCGGGAGCACGTAGAATACAGCCCTCCTCCATTTCCCCTCTTTGGGTGGGGTTTAATTTCTTTCTGTCTTTCTCTGGGTCTTTCTATATTTCGGGTTTCAGTTCTTGGGTGACAGGCATGCTGCTAGGGGGGTAGGCCGTAGTCATCTGCAGGGTGGGGGGTTAGGGGATGGGAGTTTTGTTTTTCGTTTTATTTCTATGGCCCTTTTCTCTTCTTATCTTTCTTTGCCCCTTTTATTTTCTTCTTTTCCGGGTCAGTGTAATGGGTTCATTTTTATGTCCATCTCTGCTTTTTCATATGTGCCTCAATTCTCGCGATGTTTCAGTGCCACTGGGCGGACAGTTAGCTGGCGCGAACCGTACTTGTACGCTCGCTTATCCTGCATAGTAGGTCTTAACGCCGCTGACTTACACGAAGATGATTTAACTGTGGACATATTGCTATTTCGCCCACCCCTTTTTCGCAACTTGAGATATTGTATGGCACCTGATCCTTCTATCTTATATTATAAAATGGAACCTTTTGTATCCTGTCACCAACTTGATATGTTTTACAACCAGTACGTATTGTGGACGTGGCGAATCTGCTCTCCGGGATGCTGAGTCTGGTGTTTCGATCGTTTTATTGTGTTGCAACTGCTTAGCGGCCGGCCCTGGGGGTTGTAGGCCCGTGTTTGTACCTGGTTGAAATGTCAAATAAAGGTTTTAAAAAAAAAACACAAAAAAGAAAACCTTCACAGGTACTGCATGGCAATAAAAGAGATATAAGATTTGCTAACACACACTGAAGTGTAGGATTTAGAAGTCAAACTAGATGACTCACCGGCAATTCCTACACAATTTGTATAACCTATCATTGTTTTAAAGTAAAACCTGGCACATTCAGCAACAAAAGAGCAAAAGTGTGACAGGAGTCATTAAAGAGCCACAATATATTTCTTAAAAATACTTTAATAGGTGGATGTACATTCGAATAATATGCAATTGCTTCAGTGCTCTGCTAGTCTTTCTTTGGGAAGTTTCCAGTTTTTTCTTGCAACTAAGCACTTTCATTACAGTTTAATTTACATAAGACCACTTTTTAATTGTGACAATTAATTTAATCTGTCATGTGTTGTACCAGATTTCAAACACAATATTCATTACCATAACATTACCATTGACAATGTTGTTAAATATCCACACAATTCAGTAGTCTGCATTATTCTCCTAAAGGCAGTAACTAATGAAATTATTAGAATAGAGATAGTGGGTTTGGGTCTTACCAAGCACTGCCTGTCCAGGTGGCTCCATTTCAACATCTCACTTGATTCCTCTGCCATATGCAACACCTGTGTTTCTTTTCAGAGTAGGCATTACCATATCTTCTCTCTGCCATCCCTCCACCACTTGCATCTCCACCACTGTCTTAAGTACTGCAGTTTTGCAATCCATTTCATGTGCTGCACCAATTCCTTGCCCTCCTTCCAAGTCACTATCCCCTTTCTATTTTATTTTTTACCAGATGCTAGTTTCCACCATCACTTAAGCAATTTTCCTGCCATGTTTCTTAGGACTGTGTCTTCAACTCCGGACTGACACGGGACAGTCCCTCCTATCTCTTCATGTAATCCTCTGCAGGCAATCCCTATCCAGGCCTGTGCAGTTGTCTAATAGCCCCTTAAGTCCCATACTCCCAGCATCAAAAAATCATTATGGAAAAAGAGGTATTATTTAACAAGTAGATTCAATAGGGCCTCCAGGGGATAGTGTCATGATAGCTAAAAGGACTAATAACACACCCAGTTCGTACAGTTGTAGGTGGTTGGTTTAATAAAGTCAAGGTATCCATATTTGAATATCACTATGTATTTTAAAACATCATACAATAATGTCACATAATGAATTACATCATAATTTTAGATTGTTTGCTATGGATCATTTGTTGAAAAGTATTTCTACTTGTAATTAGGCAGATGATGAATACAATAGATATTGCACAGCAATATACTGACTACTCTCTGAGAATGAGACTCACTCTTTGCTTAACAAATCTTATCGTCAAAGATCAAAATTTACAAACATTACAAAGACTAACATAACAGTTATACAACAAAGTATTTAGAAAACCCCCAATTGGGGTAAGGAAAAAGAAAATGCAACACAAATATTCCAAAACATGGTGAGAAAACATTCAATTGTTCTTCACATAGTTAATTACTCAATGCCTCAAAGTTCAAAATAATTTCCAAAATATATTTTATCATAAAGTCTATACAAGAACAAGAAAATATTTATTAAAAAATAAATAGGCACTCGGCAATAAACCAACATTAATATCTGATAATTTACAAAGGTAAAATTGATCTTCACACAGCATGGAGTGCATAGTCCGGAACAGAACAGGAAAAAGTAAGTCCTGTTGAATGGCCTTCCTATCTGGAACTTTTGTGCAAATAACAGATTTCCTTGAAAAAACGATTATATACAATATATTTTTCAGCTAATTGTAGTAAGAACATTAAGAAATTGAATTAGAACTTCTAGAATCCAAGTTAGAATACGTTTAAAAAATATTTATCAATTTGGAACTAGAAACTAGGACTATAAACTCAAAGTAGCGTAGTGCGCACATATGAAATGTAATGATTACATTGTGGAAGCACAACAGAGGATACTTTATAGTAAGCTCAGTGTAAACGTATTTTATTTACTTGGGTACAATCTTTTTAACTTTTGCACTTTCTGCTCATTTCAAATTATTTTTACAAATTATTAAGCATGGATTCCAACATTAGAAAGCATAATCTAATTGTGTTACATAACACAACATTCCCTACATGTATCTGAAAGGCAATTAGTTTTAGTTGGTGTTGTTTCTATGACTAATGCACATTCCTGGTGGATCTATGCACAAATCATATATGTAGTGTCGAAACAACCTGCCAAAATGGATTATACACTTCGTATTCTTTTGTGCTGATATCTATAATACACAAATATTACATCACAATAGTGTGATATGCAGCTAAGTTCTAAAATACCAACCCAAACAACATCTAAGACAAGCCATTGTAATTTGTGTTTCCTAACCTACTAATCTGTGCCAAAAGAAAGTTTCTAATAAATGTATGGCTGTAGGTCAATTAAGACACTCTTATACATAGTTCATTATTGTTCATACAGTGGAGGACCAACCCCTTTTCTGCTCATTACAAATAATAAGGGGAGCAGACAAGTACCAGTTGTTGCTATCAGTGTATGGATAAGTGAAAGTAGGTAACCCAACAGTGCAAATACACTCACAGTTACCAAATTTACTTAAGAGAGAATTGCAGTGGACACAAGGGTGATGGTTTTATGCACTACCTTAATCTCAATAAAAAAACACAGCCTTTGGCTGTATTCTTTTTGTCCTCGCCAAAGCAACTATTAATGAAAAATGACAATTCTTGGGTGATATCATCTATCTTATAATTAGATTAAGTTTATTTGGCTTAGCAAGGCAAGATAAAACATGCTGCAACACTATTATCAAGTTGTAATACATCTCCTCAGACATATGTATGATCAATCACTTGTGCTTCTGGTGTGGCTAGTTTATTTAAGGGAACTTTAGATCTGTTGAGTCTACTTAGCTAGGTAAACGAGACTAGATACCCATTAGTAACTCCATTTCACACAGTTTTATGCTGCTATAATGTTGTTTCTGGAGGAAACAATTGGAAGCCTACATGCATTTGAAAAACTTCAATGGATCTGAGGGAAGTGCTCAAAACCCCTCGCAAGGCATAGGTATGGATTGAGGAGAAACCTCAGCTAGTAATTATGAAATTGTGGTAAATGTAAATGATTGAGTTACACCTAATTCTCATAAACACCGACAATAATGCCCATGTAGGGCCAATGGACAGCAAAGTAAGGAATTTTCAGGACTAGGATGGTCATGAAGGAAGAAGCAAAACAAGGTCTAAAATAGCAGGGTAAACATAGCAGTTCTTTTCAGCCAACCGTTAATATGTATGTATCTCTAAATAACGTCTGTTTTCCATTTCTAAGCAGATAGCAAAATAGGAAGCTGCATAAAAGATACAGAATGGCAATCAAGTCTCGCTAATAGCAGGAACTGTGAGTCAACAAACTCGGCAAACAAAATGCAAGAGTCTGTGGAAGGTGTCTAGTGCCTCCTCGTCACAAAAAAATAGCATGGGACGGTACAATGAGCTTATTTGTATGGGCTGCGTGATTTATGGGCGCTGGAACCCATTTTCAAACATGCTTATAACTATACAAATCAGGGTAGTAACGTCAATGAGATTAGCATTTTTATCTTTATACTTGCATATTTTACTTAAACCTTGTTAAGGGGAATATGATCATCATTTCAAGTAGGAACTTGTAAATCCGAACTAGTGCAAACGAAGTCTTGTGATAGACCATGATTTTGTTTTACAGCAACATGGCAACAAGGATTTGATTGCCTCTAAGTTTTCATCCTCCTGGGAAGAAAATTCGTACCAAGTATTTAACTAAAAACGCTTCAGATTGAGAAGTCAGCCCAGGAAACTCAAAGGTAAATGCCATTCCTCGAGGACCCCAACATAAGAGGCACCCCTGAATGATAATTAATTTTGCTACAGAACATAACAGACACATCTGAATATTTGGCTTTTCTTGTTGTAAATCTTTGGAAAGGTACTTTACTTTGAAAGTTCAAACAGTAGGGTGACACAATAATAATAAACAAATATATACTTGTTACCGACAAGGATAGGTCTTCAAAAGCGTC
The DNA here is from genome assembly GCF_964263255.1 of Lissotriton vulgaris. Lineage (NCBI taxonomy): Eukaryota > Metazoa > Chordata > Amphibia > Caudata > Salamandridae > Lissotriton > Lissotriton vulgaris. The sequence continues at coordinate 1,034,442,068 of NC_141689.1, forward strand.
ATGCTGTAAAAAAGCATAATATGAACCTCGTGGTATAAATCCAATAGAAACCCTCTTCTCCCATCGGTCCACTTGGAAAGAATTACAGATTCTATACTGAGTACGGCCATTGTCACCTGACAGGACTATTAAGGGAACAAAAATATTTATTTAAGGTGCTTATCACGAACTTGTATGTACGTGTCTTTTTCATTGGAATTGCATATCAAAACAAGTTTTTATCGCAGTTAGGTCACAAAGGCAACAAATAAGGACAGTAACCTGCACCTCTACTTCAGCACGTGCTTTTCTTCATATCATAGGTAGAAATAATCACTGTCTTCTGACATGAAGGATTGCAGGCCTTCTGCTCATTCAGATACAAAAAAGTAATGAATTCACTGTGCAATGTTCACTACCTATTGCAGTGAATTCCAGCTGGGCTCAGTTTGGATTTTTGGCCAGGTGCAGGGCGATTATTTAGAGTGGTGTGGTGTGTACTCCCAAATTCCTGGTCACTTGATGTTACAGAGTCACCTTCTCTCTGGAAGTCACTACTTTCTGAAAAATTGAGTTTTGGCCTCTGGTGATACTTCATTCTGTAGGTGTCAGTCATGCAGCTGTCCACTGAAAAGTAGGTGGTCAATGAAACATTATCGTTTTCACTTGTAGATAAATTACTCTGTCCGTTATGGTCAGTTTCACCAGAGAATAGACCGTCAGGCACCGTCTGCAAAGCAAAGGGTTCAGAGACTTTCAGATTTGGTTTACGCAAGTGGAAGTCACCCTCTTGAAAAATAGTTTTGAGTCCTGCTTCCTTTGCAGAAACATGCTTATTGTTTCCAGTAGCCGAGGTAATACCAGAGGGGTCTTTTTCTATGCTTGGAGGTTTAAGCCCTGTAGTGTGAATTTTGTATGTAGGTATAACAACGTCTCTTACAGGCACCGCGCTCCTTGGGTATTTCTTTGGAGGTAAAGCTGGCGGTACGCTAAAGTTGTCGGTCTGTGGGTCTCGATGGCTTCCAGTATTTTCAGGAGTCTGTAAGCTGCGTGGTTCTCCCTGTGACCTTTGCTGAGTTTTTGAAAGACCTGGCAAACAGGTAGTCTGCAGGGAGGAAGGCAAACTAACTTTTGGTTCTGCTGTTTTTGCCCATGTTAATTGGGAAGAGTCATGACAATACTTTTCATTTGGTATCCTGGCAGGCACTCTCGTATTGTCATAGTTACATGCAGGGTTAGGTTCAACATTACTGCGCAATAAAGACACATTTTCACCAGGGCGGAGCCACTCAGTACGAGTGGGATTTGATTTATTATTCGGTGCTCCTTTCGCACTAGGGTTCTTTAACACTCCTGGACTGGATGAGATGAACTTCTTATTCAAATCTGGAGCATCTGGTCTGAAAAAGAAAAAGAACGAAAAATATGTATATATATATATAGATTTATGCTTTAAAGCAAAAATTACAACGTCAATTGGCTACTTGCAAGAATATTAATCATGCACATTGAACACAAAATGTCTTATGATAGACAAAGTATTATCCCAATAAAAGGCTAAAAGGCAAGTTTGACATTCAATGTATTGGGTATGTGTTGGACCTGCGATGGGCAAGCCCAGCACAAAGATGGGTAGCTTGGCTCAAGTGTCAAGGCAAGGGAAGGCTATTGTGTTAAGCCGGCTTTGACCCAATAATATCTCCTTGTACAACCACCAAAAAGAAGGACACCACACCACTGTTGTAGAAAAATACGATTCTTTTATGTAAAAATTCTCTGTTGTGAATGGGGATCAATTAAGAAAGCACATTTACATTTCTTTTGGCCACAATTTGCTGGGTTTCGATTTTGGAATAAATACAATAAATAAGCTCAGGATTACATATCATCAATAAATAGAATAAATATCAGGAATAATTATCATCAATAAATAGAATAAATATCACTTTCTATTTAGCAGAATAAATACTGGTTCAGTTAAATAAACAACCACAGGTTCATTCTGGTATCGCTGCCACCAATTAAATACTTCAGGAACACTACATTTGCAAATACGTTTCAGGTTGGAAAGATAACTCTTACAGTTTATGACGATTTCACCAATAATGTACACAGGCTTCTCTGGGCACAAAAGGAGTGTTGGGACTCTTTAAGAATCACACGGGGGTTATGCACGTGTATCTAAAAGGCAAGGAAAGACAGTGAACACTTCATTTACACTCGGCTGCCACCGGGTTGAGATCTCTGTTTGCCGGTGGGGTCTAAGCGCGCCTAGGGGCTTCACCACTGCTAGCGCTCAGGCGGCACCAGTTCAAAGTCTTTAGACTGACGAACGGGGCTGCCGAAGAGGTCACACAATCTTCGCGCTCAGTCAAATAAATGCCGGTTCACAGTTCCTCTATATCACTGCTTCCCACCTGAAGAAACGGGCCCACCTCACATCGGCTGCAATCGAAAAGCGATTCAGTCGGGCTCAGCACTTCTCTCGCCAGCGACGAGTTCTCAGGGGCTCCACGGACCTCCCTCCGACTTCCTCAAACAGGGATGGTTCCCGCCCACAGCTACAGCCGCCGATTCACTGGGGAGGGGCAGAGACAGTAGTCCCGCCCAACGAAGACCGACCTTTCCCCGCCCCGGCGCACTACCTCACCTCAGTCTGCGCAGGAAGCACTCTACGCCGGTGGAGCTCGGAGACATCCGAGCTCCTCGCTGGAGGTGCCTGTCACAAAGGGGCACAGAAGACGCTCGCGGCGAACTTGCTCTCGCCTCGCGACCCGAGTCTGTCGTAATTCACCACCGGGGGGGGGGGGTGGCGGGGGGGGGGGGGAGGGGGGCGGGGAAGGCACACGAACACGGCCACAGTCTCTTGGGGGTGACGAGGCACTCGCTGGGAAGGCGCTGTAGGCGCGAGGTCACTGCACACACAGCTGACTGGAACGCCAGTCAGGATCCACGCCAGTGACCCTTGCTTGCTCTACTCCCCGCGCTACCAGCCGCCTCAGGGGTCAACAGGGCAGGTGTCAATCTGGTGTCAAGTCTGGAATCTCCTTCTTCACCTAGATCTGGAACATCATTATCCTATCTAGTCTTCTGGTCATCTAAAATGGCCGCCAGGGACTGGACCTTATATAGCCAGTGCCCTGAGGTGCTGGCTCGTGCCAGTAGGTTCTAGAACCTTCTTTGGGCTAGGCCAATGACATGGCACTTCTTAGAGGTATTTGGGACCCTAACAGCCACCATACTGGGGTTCTAGAGCAGCCATTTTGTGTACCTGAGGAAAAAAAAGAAATTCCTGTCAGGAATGCGCGCTAAGTAAAAGGGCGCCAAAACCTTGAAAGGTCAAGGTTCATGGAGGCTCCAAGGGGAGTCACTCACATGAGGAAAAAGGATGGCCACCATTTTGAGGCCATTCATACAGGTTGCCAATCCCAGTCTATAATGTCACAGGTTTCGTCAGGTGCCTTGTAAATAGGTGCCATAAACCTTGTGAACAACTGGGCGTCAAGGAACATTCAGCCCCATGAAACAGCACACAAAAGGTCCTGGTAGACAAAGAAAAGCGACAAATTTTGGGAGGTACAGGGGAACAAAAGAAATCATAGTGGTGAGGGGACTCTCAGAAGCAGACGGGTCTAACAGTATGCAAATAGTCTCTGCCTTTCAAGTTGTCTTAGTAACTTCTTTAAGCGCAGTGCTTCTTAACCTGATGACTTCTGTGGACCTCCCCCACTTAATAATTTCTGGAAAACCGGTGACCTCACTGAATCATTATTGGAATTCAGGGACCCCCCACTAAGTCATTACTGGAAGCCAGACCCTGGCCAAAGCAATTTTGAAAATTGTATCGAATCACAATACACAAACATAGACACCAGCATTCCACAAAACAGATACACAAATGATGCAACATTTTATTTAATTCACAAACAAATATAAAATAAAAAAGTTGGCACTTTTCTAAATTCAACTGAGCCCCCCCCCTCGTCCATTATATATTCTGTATAAATCAATTGCACTGCTCCCACAAACCAATCTTGAGGATACCAACTTAATTATTAGACTTAAATTCAAAATCCCTTTACATTTCCAGAACGTTTTAAAATTCTTTATTTATATACATTTTCTTAATCTGTTTATATTATTTAGATTTCTAAGCAACGGCAAAGCCCCCGAGTGGTGTTCCAGACCCCAATGGGTCCCTGGACCACTAGTTCAGAATTGCTCTTTTAGTGTGTTTAAATCACAGACATTTACGGAAAAAATAATCAGTCTTTTTATCTAGTTTATAAAATAAGAAAATACGAACACTTGCTCTGTGACTTCGAGATTAAAGTTCCACAATAACAAAATATGCCCAAATCCACAAAATAAAGTTTCTAAAGAAAGCTAAAGGATAAGCAAGCAAACATCTGTATTTTGTACCAATTTTGTTAGAGCAAAGAGGTGGGGTTTTCAAAGATGTAGGTGCATATGTTTCAAGATACCGGACAATTGAGATGGACTGGATGTCCAAGGCTAATAAAGTTACATCAATTGCTCGACGGCAGGTATTTTCACAAAAACAGGGCTTGCGGTGGACATATTCCATCATCAGCTCTCTCCAACATTACAGACAGTTACAAGTTCAAGACTGATGGCCTGGATAAAAGCATGTATTTCATAAAGCTAGTATTGTCGTGGATTTTTCAAGTACAATGCCTATTTGTTTTTTTAAAGTAATGCAGTAAGTTCTGTTACAATGCTGAAAGGCTGCCACCTGAAGGGCAATTGGTCAAAATGGAATGCTTAAGCAGGAACAGTCGTACAAACAAGTTTCTTTTGGAAATGTGCTTTCTGGTCGACACTCTATTCAGCCGTAGATTCCACACCATTAGAACATTCCCCAGGCACCAGAGTGGATCCGAAAGTTTTCTCAGCAATGCTCCTGCGCGCCTTCATGTTGACCTTCTTTTTCTACCTCTGACGTCACAGCTTGGAGCCGCATATAGACCTTACTCCTGTGCGCCGATGACAGTTTCTTGATCGACTCTTTTCATGCCCTGGGACAGGGAGCCCAAAACTATTGGATGTACCAATGTGCAGATCTCGTATTCTGAAACTTTTTAGATGATGAAAAAGAGACCATTCCACGCCATTTCACAAAATTAGAAAAAGAAGAGCAGCAAAGATTTTGAGTTTTGATACAGTATCCCAGGGGCGGCTGGTGACATTTGAAAGTGGTGTGCGTAAATACTGTACTGTGGCGAGAGAACAAGCCTAAACCACTTATGGGGGGTTCCGGGGGTCTCCCGAGAATTTTTTTAAAAAAAGAGTGGGCAAATGTTGCATTCTCAAGCAAATTTGAGTAAGAAAATGGGTGGCTTGGCGAACACATCTCTGGAAGTAGCCAGACAAGTCTCTTTGCACTTGCACAGATACATCACTCTCCCTGCATTGACATAGGGACAGTCACCCTGCACTCATAGACCCATTACTCACCCTTTTCTGACAGATCACTAAACCAGCATTCACCCATCCACATCACTCACCCTGGACTCACACAGGCACACTGCTCATCCTGGATTCACACAGGCACATCGCTCACCCTGGACTCACACAGGCACATCACTCACTCTGGACTCACACAGGCACACTGCTCAACCTGCAGTCACACAGACATCACTCACCCTGGACTCACACAGGCACACTGCTCATCCTGGATTCACACAGGCACATCGCTCACCCTGGACTCACACAGGCACATCACTCACCCTGGACTCACACAGGCACATCGCACATTTTTTGGTAACCCATCCATGGGTTACCAAAAAACGAATCTGCAATCTGTGTGCATGATTTTTTTTTTTAAAAGACGCTAAAAGGCCATGGGGGGTTATTAAAATACATTTAAAGAATCCTACCTGAGGCCCTGAGCAGGTCCGTGCCGCCCCGGGTCCGTTGGCGCCACTACAGCCCCTCGCTCTCAGCCAATCCTGGCGCTGCTGGCATGGCTATTCTTCGCCCGGAGCACGCCCATTTGGAGCGGGGGGTTATTAAAATACATTAAAGAATCCTACCTGAGGTCCTGAGCAGGTCCGCGCCGCCCCGGGTCCGTTGGCGCCACTACAGCCCCTCGCTCTCAGCCAATCCTGCCAGCAGCGCCAGGGCATGGCTATTCTTCGCCCGAAGCACGCCCATTAGGAGCCCAGAGGGCTCCTAATGGGCATGCGCAAACAACTCAAAACACAAGTGCGCATGAGTGGGCACGGTGCGAAAATTCGCCCACTGTCCCCCACTAATGCGCACTTGTGTTGTGCTGCTGCCTGTTGCCCCCACTGTCTGACAATCATGTCAGTCAACATGATGTCGGACCACCCACCGAAGGGGTGGGCGGTCAGACGTCATGCTGACTGACATGACTGTCAGTTCTCCCGCGGCGCATTTGAACTTTTTACTTAAGTTCAAAGACGCCGAGGGAGCAGCGGGCGGGGACGGACCGCGGCTGCAGTATCCGCCAGAGTGTTACTGAAGGTAACTACATTTTTCTTTCGATGGATATTTCTAACCAAATTCCTCACCTTTAAATAGATGCCAAAGCAGCACCTCCCCAGGTGAAGGGTCTGCGGACTGGGCTCACGCCAAAAACTCTTGCAGGACCAAAAGGGTGAAATGCCTTTCCAGCCAGACCGGTCTGTCAAGGTAGTAGTACTTTGTGTTCATGTCCACTAATGCCCATGTCACAGCCTGGCAGATGCCAAGAACTGCCACTGTGTGCCAACGCAATGGTAGCAGCTTTGGCCCTGGTGGAATGAGCCCTCAGATCTTCCAGAGGCTGCTTCTTGGCCAATGTGTAGCAGATCTTTATGCAGAGGGCCATACAACATCATGTTGTGTGGATGGCACACACAAGCTCAGGAGGCAGATTGGACCCCGTAAACTAGCGCACTCAATCTTTATGCATGGTTGTGTGGATTCAACAGTTTCGGGTGCAGAACCCTGACCCGCTACTGTGACAGAAAATCTGTCTGAAGCGGTAGCCTGATTGGTAGACAGATGCTCAAGCTAAGAATTACTCTCCAGGCACAATCCAGAGACACTAGGATGACTAGGGCCCTGTTGTTCCTGATCTTCTTCAGAACTCGGGCAGGAAAGATAGAGGCAGAAAGGTATACTAACGTTCCATACTCCACTCTAGCCTGAATGAGTCTCCTAAAGAGAGCGTTCTTGGGAACTCCAATGTGCAGCAGTTTTGACACTGCTTGTTCGAGGATGCAACTACCATTAGGGATTCAACAGGCGCCATTGGCTGAGCATGTCCGCCCTGGGTAAAAAGATCTTGCCAGGTGGTTCACGACCAGAGAGATGCCCAGGTGACTCAGCCACTTCCAGAGGTGCCAAGTGTCCTGGCACATGACCCAGGACCCCACTTTGCCCTGCTTGTTGCAGTACCACATGGCGATTCTGCTGTCTGCGAGAACATGTCCTGGCCTTCCCTTGATGGGTGGCAGGATAGCCTTTAACGCTAAGTGAATGGCCCACAGCTCTAACAGATTTATGTGGAGCAGGGGTTTCTCCAGAAACCAGCGTCCTCTGACCTCCACCTCACGGTCCTCTGATCTTTGCCTCCCCCAGTTTATATCACCAGCCCAGCAGTGATGCATCTGTCATGACCATAAACTCTGAGTGAGAAAGGAGAGGGATCTGCCACTGGTCCTGTTGCAATTGAACAGCCACCACTGTAGATCTTTACAGGCTTCTCTGAAACCTGGATGACACCCGACAGGTTTCCTTGGTACTGGGCCCACTGAAACTTCAGATACCACTGCAGAGACTGCACATGCCAGTTGTCAATGTAAAAAAGCAGATTGCATGAGGTCAGCTGGCCAAGATGCCTCAGAGCTACTATTGGCAAGATCAAGCACTGTGGCTGAAACATCAGGCTCATAGCCAAAATGTCCTAGAATCATTAAGCAAAGTGTCTGAAACTGCACCATGTCGAGAAGAGCTCCTATACAAGGAAGGCACATTGCAGGAGTTTGTTATGACTTTGGTTTCTTGATCAAGAACCCCAAAGATTTCAGAGGGTTAATCATCATGGATGTGATCTTCAACTGACTATGGCTAACCCACCTTCAACAGCCAATCATCGAGATAGGAGAAAACTGGAATTCCAACCTCCGAAGATGAGCAGCAATCACCGACATCACTTTTGTGACTAAGAGAGGTATGCTGGTAAGGAAGAAGAGGAGCCCAGCAAAAGAAACTGCTCCTGGTTTACCCTGAACAGCAGATAACATCTGTGGGATTGCAAGACGGGCACATGAAAGTATGCATCTTGCAGATTCAAGGCAACGCTCCAGTCACCTGGATCCAGGGCACACAGAACTTGGCCAGTGTAAGCATTATGAATTTGTCCTTTCGCAGGAAAGCATTCAGAGGACAAGACCTAAAATAGTCAAAAGGCCTCAACCCTTCTTTGGCACAAGGAAATAGCAGGAGTAACAACTTGTTTCCACTTCCAAAGCTGGGACCCTCTCAACAGCCTTCTTTGCCAGTAAGACCTGCGTGTCTTGTAGCAGGAAGGAGAGGTGCTACTCTGAAAGCCGCTTTGATGTGGGAGGAAGTTGTGGTGGGAAAGCGAGAGACAGAAGGGCATAACCCTGGGCTAGGCAATCAGAGGATTCATTGGAGGATTCATCTGCGAGGGACTGCCACTCTGGGGGAAAATGTATGTTTCTGCCTCCCCCATGGTGGTTGTGTGCTTCTTAGGGCAAACTAAAGCTGTTTGGAAGCAGATGACCCAGGGAAAATAACTAGGAAGAGCATAGTCCATGGTGACCTGTGCACTACCTTAATCTAAAAAAAAAAAAAAAAACACACAGCCTTAGCCTGTATTCTTTTCCTCGCCAAAACACCTTTAATGACAAAAAGGTCAAAATGACACAAAGTCCCCAAAGGACTGGGGTGGCTGTTGCAGGAGTGGTGGGGCTAGGCATTGTCTATACACCATCCCTCTTAAATTACCTCAGGAGCGAAACTGGTAGGGAAACTGATAAGCGGGAGTGGAAAAGATTAAAGAATGTGCTGTGGCTTTGTCTTCCTTAAAGAGTTGGAGGGCAGAGTCATCTTTCTCGCCAAAAAGATCTCAATGAAGGGCATATCTATAAAGGATGCCAGCACATCTCCAGAAAAGCCAGTGGAGTGCATCTACGCAAGTCGGCAGAGAACCACCCTAGTGTCCACCACTTGCCCCCAACAATCAGTAGTATCAAGGCCAGCCCTAATTACATATCTGGCTGCCCTGAATGGTTTGAACAAAAAGGGGCAAAGACTTCTTCTTGCCAGCAGTCCCGATCTCAGAGGACATGCATGGAACGGCCTAATAGACAGACCACACTGACTGAGCTCAATAGCAAGCTAGCCAAACAGAACATTCACTTCCCGAATGTCTCAATCCTTTTCGATTTCTTTCTTGAGGGGTCGTGGGGAACAAATTAGGATTTGCTTTGCTGGCAGATGCCTGGAGCTTCACACTCTCAGGAGTGGGAAAATGCATAAAAAAGCCAGTTGGCCATTCTGTTGTGTATGGCTACTTCACTGTTCACTGATGTGTAAACACAAGGCTTAGCACAAGTGTCCCTCCCTAAGGTTGCAAGTCAGTGCTTCATTAAATGGAAATAAGAGCTCAGATGTGGCTTGGCTAGGCCACATGCCAATCACTGTGGCAAATAAAAGCACTTTCCTCCGCAGGTGATCCGAAGGCCAAATTCAACTTTGTATAAGGAAAGTATCATGTCCACTGGCCTCCTGCAAATTTGCATATACACGTTGTCATCGTAATGTAGGGGTATATCATACCTGGCATCATTCTCTCGTGGTGGCAAACTGTGGTGAGAATCTGAGCCAAAATGATGACAGAGCCACTAGGAAAGGCTCCATGTTTGAAAAAGAGTTTTTTTCAGAGTTTGAAAGTACAGGAACTAGGTGAGCTGGAGTGGGGTCATAGCAAGACCTCAGTTGGAGTTGAAACTGATTTGGTCCGGTATCGGCAATTGATTAAGAGGAAACAGTCACGTCTTGAACCTGGAGGTGCAGTCTGTAACAGAGTCTGTGTGGAAACCAAAGTAGGGTCAAAGGGCAGGAGGATGTAGCTCTACGGCCAGAGCGTCGACCTAGAAGCTGGGGAACCGGGTTCGAATCTCAGCAACGACGTTCAACATCATGTGATTCTGGCCACATCACTTAATCTCCCCGTGCCTAACAAAAGTGAATGTATCCGTCTGTAATGAAACTGGTACTCACGTAAAGAGCTCTCATACCCTCGGGTCTAGTTCGCCCTATATAAAATTAAAAAAATAAAAACAGCACAGAGGGCAGACTAGCCAGTGATAACTGGACGGAAGGCTCTTGGGGATCCTTTGGTCCAGGTGGTGTGCCAGTAGAGGCTGGAATAGTGCCAAAAATATGCAGCATAGCCTCTTTAAAGGCTTCAACCTGCTGCAGCATCGCCAATGGCCAGAGAAATTTAGGGCTCAGCGAGACCAGATGTAGAATCTGCTCCTCAATCAGCGATTCGAAATAAGATAGACTGGCAACTTTAACTCGTGACCTTTCTTCAGACAGAGTTTGTGGGATGCAATTGAGTCATGCTTCATCTTTTTATGCTTCTTCGATTCACCACACAACTTTGACCGCAAAGACCACCTGACGCAAAAACAGCTTGAGAGCGGCAAAGTGTCTGCACCCTCCACTTAAGAGTGGAGGCAGGACTTGACATCTGTGATTTCTTTCAATTGTCAGTAACATACAGCTTCACTTCCCAGGCCCAGATTGCATTCGGGTGCATTAGGTCACATTCTTTGCATATCTTGGAATCATGCCCAAAGCCCAAATACCAGAGGGTGGACTTGTGTAGGTCTGTCACGAACATCTGTTTCTAACACTCACAGTACAGTCTGAAACCGGACGTAAAAGTTACTTACCTTCGGTAGCTCTATATCTGGTAGAGACACAGTCTAGATGAATATTCCTTACATTTGAAGTCTCCCCAGGTGCCAGTCAGATTTCGAAATTTTTTAGCAGTGCCTATGCGCGTCCAGGGCGGCTTTGAATGGCTCTGCAGTGACGTTGTCACCAGATACGACGTCAGTTGAGACATATAGGTCCCCTCTGGCGCCCGGCTGCCAGTTTCGTCTGTGAAACTTTTCGCAGCAGAACACGGAACCACTACCGAAACTGGATGTGGAAACAGTGTGCCAAAAAAGACAAAAAATCTGTGAAACATTAATAAAGAATAAACATCAAATGGTATATTAATACCAGACATAGATTTTAAAGAAAAAACCCAAACAAATCAATGAAAGACAGGGCTACATGAAATTACACACCCAGTGAATAACCCCCATATGAGAGAAGAGACCACTCATCAATGGTAATGAATGGCATGGCAATAGCCAAACAGAAGCTACAACACCAATACCAGGCTGTTTGTTAAATCACACCATTACATGATATATTGACAGTAACAATGACAAGGCATGATGGTACCTAGAAGGCTTTCATAGAAAGAACAAATACATTAATACTGCTTACTGGTGTGTCATTCAGAGTGAAAGAGAAAACACACGCCCACTCAACCAACCAAACACATTTGGAAATGTATGATATTGCATCATTCGAAACAAAGGCTAAGTGGCCAGGTCAATCAATTTGTTTATCCCCAACATAGACGGAGCTAGTGATCACTGGTATATAAACCCAGAACTGAAAGGGTATACCCCGTACCTCAAAGGCCATTCGCAGAGCTGGGAGGATGGGTAGGGCGTGAAAGAAATCTGCGGCTAGACTGTGTCTCTACCAGATATAAAGTTACCACAGGTAAGTAACTTTTACATCTGATAGAGACATCTAGCCGCAGATTCCAAAACTTCAAATTAAATACCCTAGCTGTACCCCACTGGAGGAGGGTCTGCAAACTAATCCTACAAATGTTCTCAAAGAGAACAAGCTGGTCAAAACTAACAACCGACCAAACATATGTAGGAATAGCAGAACAAGAGATAGGCTCTTAATGGAATCCATGTTCCCTGTCACAGAACATATAAATAAAAAACAACCTTACAGGTCCGAAAGAATCGGCCCTTGAAGGAAAAAGGGTTGATAACCCCTGAAGAACCATCGGTCGGATGAAAAACATTAACCCCTATCCTCAAAGGGGAAAGAAAACTCGATGACCAAAAAGGGTCAAATACATGATAAAAGTCATATAATCTGCATTGTTCATGACAATAAAGAATCAGAGAAAGTACTGTCCAGATAAAATCTGGAAACAGGAATTTCAGAACTCATTTCCTCAAGGGAAAGATGAACAACACCACCTCCTTGATATAGAAATTTAGTTTGGACAAAATGAATATGCATATTCATCCTATTCACCAATTGTATAACATCTTGCCACAAAGATACATACATACACATCAATATATTTACAAGCATAAGTAAGTCACCAGATACTCCGACTGACTTGCAATTCACAGGATATTCCAGGCCAATAACGACTGCCAGTATAAAGCTTGCGCCTCTGTACAGCCTTCAGTGCCATTGTCCGACAGACTGAACACAATATTGAGCTCTGAATAAGCTCAAACACCAAGACAAGCGAGAAAAAATAATCAACCGCATCTTTGATTAAAACCTTTTTCTTTTCTTCCTTTGTTTTTTTAATAAACAAATATGTGTAAGACATAATACAGTCATGTATACACTGTATACATAAGAACTAACTAGAACTAAGAAAACAGTTCCAAAAAATGCTTTTCAATAATATTAAAAAAGATAATGCACTAAAATAGCAGCTTCAAAATATCTTAGAAAATAAATACTTGTCAATAACGGCACATACGACACCTGTGATACAAGACAATATATGAAACAAAGCAGCATATTATATCATGAATACACCGAATACCAAAGAAACATTCTGAAATGAGAGGTTTGGCAAAAATACACACCCAGAGAGAAAGGGGGTACTATGTCACAAATACAAACTATAGGTGACTTGCCATAAGAAAATGCGGTTTGTCAAATGGTGGCCTAAATGATTGACACCACCAGAAAAAACAGTCATGATTCCTCAAGAGATAAGAAATACTGAAATTAACAAGTACATCTTCACCAGAAAACGGAAAATGTGGATTAAGACAGAACAACGTACATCAAAAACATCATAGGAAAAAGAAAAGCCTATTAGAAAATTGTCTCCAAGACTTTCATGGATGATTACAAACATAATATACATTGATCTTGAGACAAGATGGACCAACTCATGTATCACAAACCTTTGGCTGCCAACTTACAGCACCACAGGTTGGTGCAGGGAAAGAGATTGCCTGAATTTGAGGTAATAGTTCCTTTACCCTAAAGGAGAACTCACAAGCAAATAGCAACCAAAAGAATGCAAAGTATATACTCCGAAGTAGAGCAACGGTTCAACTTACTCAAACTCTTTAAAGAATTGAAGCACTCATAAAAAGAAATACTCCGCTCAAGAAGAGAAAACAAACTGCGCTGAATACACTGGTTAAGAAAAAAATACAGAAGCGTGTAAAGATACCTTTGCGTGCCCCACAGCAACTTTTTTCACCTTTCCCACAAGGACGTAGTCTTCAGCCTCTTACAGGCGTTTCACTCCTCGGAGTCGTGGTGCTCTCCCAAGCACCACATACAGATGGAGTGCGGATCCGTAGCAGACATCTGTCGAGTAGAGGTCTCGTACATATTAAAACTCCAAGGCATAGGCACACTGTTCCCAAATGCAACAAGCATTTACAATGCAATGGTTTCGCCTTTGTTAAAGTTTGTGCTTTTGGTATTGCTTTTGACAAATGGTCTTTTCTAACTTCTTTGAATTATGTGTAAAACGTTGATGTGTTTTACTTTACACAGAAATATGGAGTGCCTCTCTGGAAAACACCCTCTCTGCACACGCCCTCTTTACACATGCCTTCTCTTCACTTGCCCTCTCTACACACGGCCCTGTGCAGAGAGATCATATGGAGAGAGGCATGTGCAGAGAGGCCGTGTGTTGAGAGGCTGTGTGCAGTGATAGCGCATGTTGAGAAGGCATATGCAAAGAAGAGTGGGGAGGATACAGAGGTAGAGTAGGAATGCGAAAATGCAAGGAGGAGTGGGAGGTCAGAAAATAGTGGGAGAGCAAGAGAGAGGACAGAAGGGAAAGGGAGGGCATGTAGGAGGGCAGGAGTAAGAAGGAAGAAGGAAGAGAGGTCAAAAGGAAGAGAGGGCAGGAGAGAGAGGGAAGGCAAGAAGGAAAATAGGCAGAAGGGAGAGGGAGGGCAAGAAGGAGTGGGAGGACAGGAGGGAAGGTAGGAGTGTGTGAGAGAGGGCAGAAAGGAGAGGGCGGCAGGTAGGAGAGGGAGGGCGGGAAGGAGAAGGAGGGCTAGAGGAGGAGAGGACTTATAAATAAATGGCATTGTTATTTACATTGCCAACAGCTCTCACAGCCCACACAGCTCTCTCAGCCCACACAGCTCTCAGCCCAACACAGCCCACACAGCTCTCAGCCCAACACAGCCCACACAGCTCTCAGCCCAACACAGCTCTCAGCTCTCTCAGCCCACACAGCTCTCAGCTCTCTCAGCCCACACAGCCCACACAGCCCTCAGCCCAACACAGCTCTCAGCTCTCTCAGCCCACACAGCTCTCAGCTCTCTCAGCCCACACAGCTCTCAGCTCTCTCAGCCCACACAGCCCTCACAGCTCTCACAGCCCTCACCACACAGCCCACACAGCTCTCACAGCCCACACAGCTCTCACAGCCCACACAGCTCTCACAGCCCACACAGCTCTCACAGCCCACACAGCTCTCACAGCCCACACAGCTCTCACAGCCCACACAGCTCTCACAGCCCACACAGCTCTCACAGCCCACACAGCTCTCACAGCCATCCGCCCACACAGCTGTCACAGCACAGCAGTTGCTCTCAGTGCAAGTGTGCACTGAAGCAGGTACTGTAGTAGAATTGGCCTATACCATGTACTGCACTGTGACATTTACACAGCACTTCATCCCCGGGCTGTGGAGCGCTCTGGTTTGCACGGAGATCCTAGGTGCAAAGGTTTAAGATGGCGTGGGTTCGAGCGTGACCAGTGCCTGTGATGCTGGGTGACGCGTGTGAGGTCTGGAGATGGGGACTCTGCGCAAGCGCAGATCGGCCCTCTTACGTGGCTGGTTATAATATACTACTTTGCACAAGCGCAGACATGCCCTGCCTCTTACATGGCTGCGCAGCCAAGTTTTAATGTGCTCCATTTTTTTTTGCTGTTTGCAAAGTCCTCTTATTCCTGCTGGCACAGAGTGGTGCATCTTCGGCGTTTCACCCTGTGCGAGATTTGTTGAAGGAAGGAACAGATAGGAGAGGGGCTGCTCCATGACACTGTGGTTTCCTTGACAGTGGTTGCTCACTTTTTTTTGCTGGGGGAACGAACAGACAGGCTGACATTGCAGCACGCACACAGAAAGACGGACCTTAGACACTGCAGGCACACAGACAGACAGAGACTGCAGGCACACAGATAGACGGACACTGGAGGCACACAGACAGACAGACGGACCCCGGACACTGCAGACACACAGACAGGCTGACATTGCACGCACACAGACAGACGGACACTGCAGGCACACACACAGACAGACGGACCACGGACACTGCAGGCAGGCAGGCAGCCGATCACCGCAGGCACACAGATAGACGGACATTGCAATCAGACAGATGGACACTGCAGGCGCACAGACAGCGGGACACTACAGGCACACAGACAGATGGACACTACAGGCACACAGACAGACGGACACTACAGGCACACAGACAGACGGACACTACAGGCACACAGACAGACGGACACTACAGGCACACAGACAGACGGACACTACAGGCACACAGACAGACGGACACTACAGGCACACAGACAGATGGACACTACAGGCACACAGACAGACGGACACTACAGGCACACAGACAGATGGACACTACAGGCACACAGACAGATGGACACTACAGGCACACAGACAGGCACCGTATCCTGGCCGGTTGACATTGTAAACCTAGACACAAGGGTTGTTTCTTATTCCTGCTGGCACGGAGTGGCGCATCTTCGGCGTTTCACCCGGTGCGAGATTTGTTGAAGGAAGGAACAGATAGGAGAGGGGCTGCTCCATGACACTGTAGTTGCCTTGACAGTAGGTGCTCACTTTTTTTTGCTGGGGGAACGAACAGACAGGCTGACATTGCAGCACACACACAGAAAGACGGACATTAGACACTGCAGGCACACAGACAGACAGAGACTGCAGGCACACAGACAGACGGACCTCGGACACTGCGCGCACACAGACAGACGGACACTGCAGGCACACACACAGACAGACAGACGGACCACAGACACTGCAGGCAGGCAGACAGCCGATCACCGCAGGCACACAGACAGACGGACATTGCAATCTCACGATATGATTTGCATTGAATGCCCTTAGAAATCCAAGTTACTCTATACTGCTAATGCGCACCTGCAAAGCATTTCTATTCCAAATGACAAGGCTGCCAAAAATAGTAGATATAAAAAAAGCTAACTAAGAGTTTGCGCCCAATATTGCATAAAAAGGCAAGGCTAATCTACTTTAACCTGACATAATCGACGTGATGATGACTTTTACCAGTAATACTGAAGTAACACTCAATGAAATGAATGAAGTTACAACAACTCACTATGGAAATAGGCGAGTTTAAAAAAAAAAAAAAGTAGATGCATGCCTCATGAGCTGCACTCGTCGACGAAAAAAATTGTTAAAGTGGAGGCAGGCAGAGCACTGTCTTTGTCACAATTTCCCTTATGGCATGATTCGAAGCTAAGCAGGCCACACCCTCACCATGGGACCTGCCTGTGGAGCTGGAGGTATGTCTTTGACAAGAGACATTAAGTCGATGGAAGGAGGGGTTGCTCGGACACTGCACGCACACAGACAGACGGACACTGCAGGCACACACACAGACAGACGGACCACAGACACTGCAGGCATCCGATTTATCGGGCGAGTGGTTTAACGAAACAAACCATATATAACATAATGTGTCAAGAGAATGATGGCAGAGTCACGCGAACGCCTAACTAAAAGTAGTCGCCATTTAAACCATGCGCGACTCACCGCCTCTCGACCTCGAAAGAGTGACTGAACCAAGCTCCGGGGCACTGTCCCTGTCGGGCAGCCCACAGTGGGAGGCGAACTCACGAAACCAAGGTGCCGAGCCAAGGACAACAGGGGGACAGACCAAACCCCAGAGGTAAACACTGCAGCCACCTCACTCGGTGAATGCCTTGACGGAGATCACATTCCCAAAGCTCTTGTGTTTCAACAGAGGCCCTGTGGCACTAGTCAGACAGGGCAGCAACAACCATTGTGAACACATCAATCCGCCAGACAGCCCCCCGCGTCCCCACCGAGACTCGAACCCGGCTCACGAGCTCCCCCCATAACCAACACCAAACCCCAACCACCATGACAACAGTCTGCATGCCTTAAGTTTACACAAAACAACCTGTATCACAAATGGAAAAGCAGCATGTCGACCAGGGCACAGACGGACACCTTCACTCTAATCAGGCACGGAGAAATCAATAACGCAATGCCGCGCATCCCCACTGAGACTCAAACCTGGATCCCCAGATCCGCGGACGACCGCCCCGACTGCCAGGCCACACTCTCCCCAAAAACCAACCCCAATTGGAGGTACACACTGCACACGCAAATGAAAGGTGTCGTGAGAGGCAGTGGCCACTCCGTCCACGGTACAGAACAAATTCAGTCATCAAAACGATAGCGGTCCTCCATAAGCACAACGCGCAGAAACCGGTCGTCATAAAAACACATCGCCATTGTACATTTCCTGTACAAGGCCCCCCGTGACCGTCCGTGGACAAATCCAATCTCAGCTCGTCGTACTAAATGCACCATGGTCTCCCTCCAAATGCCGACACCCTCTCACACACGACAACGCTCGCAGACAACAAGACCAATGCAGAAAAGACACCCAAAGCCTGGCTCTCCTCACAAGGCTCGAGTCCCTGCCACTCCCGCGGGGGACGGTGCCCCACCGGCTGGCGCCCCCAGTGGCCACCGGGGTGAGTCCAGCCTCGGCCGCTCCACCTTGAATGCACGTCAACGGCGTCACAGATTCACAGCCAGCTCCGCACCGCAACCTCGCTGCGCAGCCAACTCCACAACATCAGAGCCTCCCGAGCCACGGCAAAGCACCCCCACGACCCAGGCATGCATCACCCCGATGAACACGGCCCGACCATCATCCCGTGTGCGCTCCCCCTCGGCGCCCCAGGCCACACAAAATGCCGCTCATTTCCGCTCTTTGCCTCCACCGCTCTATGCCCCTCTACCACCAAAACGCCCGCAAGCGGGCTCACGAACCAGCACTCACCGCCAAACACGTCGAAGGGAAAAAACCCCGACGCAAGACCAACGTGGCAGCATACACAGGACGACCAAAACAGCAACGGGCAGTCACACGCTCAGGGTCCAGGCAGGGGAGGGCGAGTGTCAGCGCGAGCAGCGGTCGCAAACAAAAATATAACAAGCGGGAGGGGGCGGGAAAGGAGAGGAGAGACGCTGACGACGGAAGGCGGGTGCCGGCAATGCCGGACCAGACACGGGGGCGTTCCCGGCGTCGCGTGACGTCGGCAAAAGCCAAAGAATGTCGGGAACGCCCCCGTGTCTGGTCCGGCATTGACGGACAGGCCCCTCGTCCAATGGCAAGGCTCCGTTTACGGAGCCAGCCAATCAAGGACGAGGGCCGAACCAAAGCACCCTACGGTTCTCAACAGGATTTCGCCTGCGCGGAAAAGCTGCGCAGAGCGCAGCTTCCGCTAGGCGAAACCTAAAAAGGCGCCGAAGTAGGCCAAAAACAGAAGGCCTGACGAACTGCTTCTCCAAATCCGCGTTGCAGAGTGGAAAAGAAGAAACTGACGTCCGCACGCCAGAGAAGACTTATATGGCTCCACTAATGTCAAATCAAGAGATGTCACTGTGGAGTCATTCGACAACGTCCCCGGCGCAGAGGTACGGCTGAAAAATTTCCGGATTTAGACTAGCACCTGGGGAAAATTCAAAGTTAAGGAATCTGCAGCTAGATGTCTCTTTCAGATATCTTCATTTTCCCTTGCACACTGCAAAATAAGAATTTGGAAGGATTTGTCAACTGCCAAAAAGGGGAGCAAGGCTCCAGTCCAGATCTGTGTTCAAAGGCATAGAAAGTAACTGATGTAGGTGCGCAGGGTGACACCTATATGTGGTTCTGGTCCATCACTTCTGGGGGAGAAAGAGGCCAAAGCACAGCTGCATAATGCAACCTAGCAGCACGCAAGAGTACTGCAGTAAAAACTTCTAGATTTAGTCTGGAGGCTGGGAAATAATCTTAAAATGAGAAATCTGTTTAGAAGTATCCATCAGAAATTCTAAGCATCAGAACAGAAGGACAAGAAGATGGGGAGAAGAAGAAAAGACAGAATAGCTGGGTTACCGCTACTGAACAAGGACTATGTTATGAATACTTTCTGTCCAGAGGAAGTTAAAAGAGGGACAGGTGTGCTCAAATAAACTGCCATTATTTACATTTGGTTATTTTAATAAAGGCATTCAATTTCATAAACTATCAAGAATATATCTTGTGCTCCTATACAATAGCTGTGTTCCATGCCTCTTGGATCATCAGTAAAAGGGCAGACTGCAGAGATTGTGACCTGAAAATGAACAGTAACAGCATAAGGAAAGAAAAATAGTACATTGTAAATCGAGTAGATTTTTAATGCTGCAGTTTGCTTCAAGAATTCCTTTGTTGGATACCTAAACACTGTTGCTCAATTCAGACCACTAAAGTGTGGTTACGATCAAGAGAGCACGCCATCCCTGGGCAAGAAGCAACAGATCAATCTACTAGTTAAAGTACCAAATATTTGCCAAATCTTCCATAATATTTAAATGAGGAACACCAGTTGACCACAAGAAGAGTCTAAAGCATATGTAAATGTGGTACATGTTTGAAAAATCACTGTCTTTAGCTTACAAAGATATATTTAATATGAGAATACCATATGTAATGATATAGTGCTTGGAATCACAAGAAAAATAAATTTTCCAGCGACAATTTGTACGGAAACAGCTCCTCAAAGTGCCTTGATTCTGGTTTGAAAACCCTGTTTAAGATTTCTACAGAAGTCAGATGTGGCCATTGGCAACAACATCAACGGTTGAAAATGATCACATCCGGTACTTATTGCTCAGGTATCGGTCTGTTTGCAATCAGTACCACAGGTGGTGGTCCCAATTATTTAGTTATTCACCCTCACCAAGACATCGGAGTATTGAAGCAGAGCAACTAGAAGTCAGAGTTTGCTTCTCTAAGTCTATGTGCTTCTCCTCGGACCAGTTTCATTGTTTCACCCCTCATCAGCCAGGCTAGCTTGAATACAGTGGCACAGTGAGTCTAGGACCCATGTCTGGGCATACCCAGCGCACTAGTGCGAGAAAGCAAGACACACGAATAATGCAAGGAATAAATCAAACATTTACTCCCAGTTCATTCAGCATTCCGTCCATCATTTGTTGCCACAACACTTTTTGCCCTAAGTGGGATAGGTATGCCCAGACGTGGGTCTCCTGCTCCCTGTGCCACTGGATTCAAGCTAGCCTGGCGGATGAGGGGTGTTACCCTGAAACGGGTCCCAAGATCCTGGTTTCTGGACCAGGCAGTTCAGGCTGGACTGTTCCCATGAGGAGCAGGATCAAGACTGATTTGCATGACTGGGTCCAAACTAGGGTGGCATGGTGAGCAAAAGAACGATGGATTTAACCCAGATCTCTTGACTGTGGTTGGATGTTTGATTAATTCAGCATTCTGCTCGTCATTTGTTGCTGCAGCTCTGGTCACTGCACCAGCCGCACCAAGAGATATACAACACACTGTGATTTCCTCATTCTTCGCATGTTGCATCCAAATGTAATGGTATGGCAGTGTATACAGATGCCTGGTGGTCGATGTATGTTGGAGTAAGCAAATGGCTGAGCTGCTATGGAGTGCACCCTGCCTCTGCCACAAGTGATCACATTGTGTACTGTTTTTGTCACTGCTGGGCAGTGGGTGCTGCGATGTGCTGTTTTATCTGGTGCTCTTAAATGCATGCCCAGATCATTAAAGCCCACTTCTCCCATTATTTAACAGTTCCAATGAGAAATCACACCATCAATGGATGAACAAGACTCTATTTAGGAATAACTGCTACAGTGTAGTTTCAAGAGGACGACTAGCCACAATTATGCATACAGTTAGCCTTCAGTCACTGCCTCAACAGAAACACAAGAGGAACAGTAACAGTCTTTAAGCTGTAAAAGTAAAACACCCAAAATACGAACAGCGCTCTCATACCAGATTTGCAGTCACACAATACCAGAACATTCATACTTAAAATTGGCAGGTACTGTCGGGCACGGAGTAACTTTTTTTTTTTTTAAACAGAAGAGTGAAAAGCCAACAAACAACCTCAAACAAATATGTGAGGGTTAAGTGCAAGGGAAAGAAAGGATAAGAAAACTCCACACATATAGGAAGTTATTTAAGAACCCTCGCTCACCAACCTGGTGGTGACATGCTTCATCACTGGGTTCCCACTGCAACGACCTAATGTCTTTCCAGTGTGCTACAACGCCTGTTTACAGCGGAGCTGGTTCTTGTGTGTGTTGAGGGGGTGAAAAAAAGCCAGATTGTACTAAGTGAGTGCAATAAGGTGTAAAATATAAAAAATGCAAGGTCGTGACTGTCAACTACTTTATTAATAGTCCAACCAGCACTGCCTGCCGCCTGCCGCCCTCCCACCTCCGATTCGTACCAGCCTACACCAACTGTGAAATTGCTTGATCTCAATGAACAACGTACAATTAACTTTTTACGCATAGAATTTTCTGGAAAAACACGTCTTTTGCAAATGGAGGTTAAACAATTCCAAGTGCACTGCAACATCGGAAATACAGTGTCCTGCTGAATTCAGCTTGTTGTGGTATACTTTCGAGAAGGTGTAGTCATGGAGAGCTCATCAGCAAATCCTCATGCAGAACAAAATCATAGTAAAAAGCCCCACTCATAGAAAGCTTTCACCCGTCGCAGGGCTGGGTAGTTCCTGTCTGCAAAGCACAGGAGCCTTAAAACATGCAACATATGATGTGTGGACAGAGGTTTCTGGCATTTTTTAGATCAGGTTTTGTAAATTCAACTAGAGGTGTGCTCTGGTCTAACATTTCATGTTGTGTTATTGTCATCTGTGTTTGTCTATAGAACTAAAAGGAGCCTGCTAGTTTTTTGAGCTTACTGAACATGTTTTACCTGCACCTTCACATGTTTAGGTCGAGCATTCAAGACCTCTTGTGTATACTTTAGTACATAATCATTATATACTTATATGTGTAGGTACTTTGTGGGATCAGCCCTAGGACTTGTCTGCTTCCGCTTAGAGACTTTTTCCTGTTCAACTGCCTCTATTTAACTGCCTTGATAGAATACGACCAACAGAGGTCAGTAAAATACCAGAATTGCTTTCTGCTGAGGGACTTTTTTATTTTTTTTCGGGCAACTGCCTCAATTTAACTTTCTTGATAGAAAATGACCAGCAGAGGTCTGGGAAATACCAGAATCACTTTAGCATTCTCTAGATTCCAGTCCATAGAAATGGTCTTCCACGAGAATCCGTAGACAATAACTTTTTTTCAAATCTTGTATTTTCAGTGATATGACCACCGAAGGCCCTGATTTTATAATAAAAACAAGGCCTTGTGAGATACCATTTCCTGCTGAAAGGCAATATTTCTCTCCATGTGTTCACATACCTGGTGAGTCACGCAGTTTGGTGCTTACTTTCCCTCCATGTTAAAGGACAGTAGATGTTTCAGCAACCAGGCTAATGTGCTGCATAGCAAAATACATATAATGTCCCAAAGGAGAGACTGATTGAATTGCAAATGCTCGTTTTCTAACAGTAAGCCATTCTATTTAAGTTAATTAAAGGCAAGCAGGAGGCGGGTGAAAATAGTCAAGGCTTGTGTTTACTTTTACTCCTCATCCGTCCCACCTTAAGGGTGCTTGAGGGTTAATTTGCTTGGCATGTTGGCTGCTCAATTAAGGGTGATAGGCCTAGCTGAGGTGAATCTTTCTTATTCCAGTACGATGTAGATGGGTACTCCAAAATCAAGGCACTTCAAAATTTACCTCAATCAGATTCCCTGGATGTTATCCCTCAATTTCATGAGGCAATGCGTCCCCACAATAATTTCAGGTATATTTGGGTTCACTCAATAACAGAGTTCTATATCAATTAAAAATTAAAGGGTTTATTTCAAAATTCAAAAGTAAAGCATTTCAGAGTCAATGCCATGAACGCTCTCAATGCAGGAGGCAAAATCAATAGCAAAATGGACAGCATCCCTAGTAGCATGAAAGAAAGCTCTGGCTCACCCACACAATTGAGGTTTCTATACATTATTCTTGCATATAAAATAAAAAAATCCTGCAGATTCATCATGATGTGAGCAAATGCATAATTGATTCAGCAAAACAGAGCAGATGAAAAATAAAGTCATGTTACTTTAACACAGGCACTAACCCACTGCATGAATATTTATTCAGCACCCTCTATGCTGATGCGGTCCGGCGATGCTCGAACAGAACAAGATACATGAACAATAATGCATTATGTGGATGAATAGGTCTCAGTAAACAAGCAGAAGACTTTGCAACATGTTACAAGCTACAGCTGAACTCTGGAAGGTTCTTT
The DNA here is from genome assembly GCF_964263255.1 of Lissotriton vulgaris. Taxonomy (NCBI): domain Eukaryota; kingdom Metazoa; phylum Chordata; class Amphibia; order Caudata; family Salamandridae; genus Lissotriton; species Lissotriton vulgaris. The sequence goes on from NC_141689.1 coordinate 1,034,465,924, forward strand.
GTGAGCAGGACAATAACAGTGGAAAATAACTAAATTCATTGCAGCTTGGCTGTGCTCTGCGAAGCGTGTGGGAAGAGGATGTGTGCAGGCGGGAACACTGAATGAGCGATAGAGAGGACTTCCATATTGTACAAGATAGTGTTTTCACAGAAATGTGGCCTAGTTCACATACATTAAGAAATGCACTTCTACACCTCATAGGAATTTTGTTGCACACCCAATCATATTATATCAGTCTGAAATTGTGAATGTGCGTGTTTAAATGCATAATTCACAAAGCTAATGATGCACAAAAATACTAACCCATAAAAATCCTTAACAAGGGTGAGCAGTCAAACTGTCACGTACTTCAATGTCATCAGGACACCATGGTTTCAATACAAAACTCTCATTTGACAACCAAATGTGTTCAGGGAGTTGTAGTAAAGGTTTGCTACCTGTGAACTAACTGGATTTACACGCCTGAAAACAATGATTACTGATAAACGGAGTACTGAAAAGTGACCACACAATCTTTCATTTACAAATATATACTCACTTTAATACCGTTATATGGGTTAACACATGTCATTATATTACTGGACTTATACCTCTGGAATCCAGCTTGCTCGATCAGTACTCCATGTAAGGTAACCTGTCCCTCAATGTGGGCCGGGCTTATGGTTTGGTTTCAAAAGTTCCCCTTTTAAAGTGCTTTTAAAAAGTGGTTCATTTGTAGAAAAAAAAGTGCCAGGGCCCTCGTCAGGAGGCAGCTTCGACCCTCCTCCTGTATGTCTCCTGTTAGGGCCGACTAACACAGAACCAACAAACCCTACAAGTGGGGAGGGAGTGTGGCGCAATGGCCAGAGCTGCACCTCAGAGCTGGGGATCCAGGCTGAGTCTCGGCTCGGCTCAACATCCTTTGACTGAGCGAATCACTTAATCTCCATGTGCCAACTAAAAATGAAAGTGTCCTTAACTGGTGCGCAAGTGCCGATAATTAAATGCCGGTGCTAAACACCGGAAACCACTAGCTCAAATTAAGCACTGCTTTAAATCATCCGGACTACTGAACTAGAAGGCCCGCATGTTTATTAGATAGACGAGTTTATGGAAGGGACTACATTTTTTTCTGGCATTTGCTTTAAGCCTTTGTCCTGAATGTTCTTTTTTTACACGTTTCTCCTTGCAACTTCTAAAAGATATTCTGAATACTTCATAGACGTATTTAAGTAAAAAGTAACGTTTATTTTAATTTCTGCAGAGATTGTCAAGCTAGGAATGTTGATGTCAGTAGTGAATCCTTGAAAGAACAGCAGTTTTAACTTGGAGACAATATTTACGGGCTGGCGTTTAATTTAAGCAATATTAACAAGTATGTATTTAAAACATAGGATTCAGAGGCATTGTGATCTAGAACGTCAAAGTCAATGATTTTTTTTCTTCTGCGCGACCTTAATTTTAGCAAACTGGGTCTGTGGCACGCAGCTTTTTTTTTTTTTTTACAGTAAATCGTGATTTGAATCATCCAAAATCAATGACAGTATAATTGCTGCACAATTGCAGCTCGCTCCCACTATAAATAATGCAAGTGGCCAGTTTAAATCGCCCCATCCTGCTGCAATACTCCTGTTTCTCTGCATCCCATAGCCACCAGCAGACCAGTGGACACAGAAAAGGGCAGAACAGATAAACAGAAGCACGGAGGAACAGGAATCTTGGCTGCCATGAACCACACAGGCCATTGGCAGAGGTCAGAGGCCAGCCCCATATTGCAGTAACATGCATGAAGCGATCCATTCACGTCTAACACTTTCCCTAGCATAATAGTGTTAATTCCTGGTCATTATTGATCATCCATGGTTTCATGGTGCTCTCTACTTATATAATGCTGGTCCTGGTGTAATTTTCTCACAAAATAATAACCATTTGTTAGGGAAATTGAGTTTTTTTTCCAAACTGAAAAGCAAACATTCAACAGCAAATATCTTCATAAACTGATTAAGCTGCTGTATGAGAACAACATGGCTGTATTTCCAAAGACATATTTGGTGCTAGCCTTGCAGTGAAGTATCAATTTCACTGTATGAAATACTAGTGTACGCAACCTGCTCTTCGTAAGCTTAGCGGCAGCGCTACTGTTTCCGTACTCACTGAGACTGCAAAATGTGATATTTTTCTCCACTCTGCCACCTGGCAAGAAGAATCTCAGCCCTTACAAATTGTTGAGAATCGACTTGGCAAGGTCAGGATAGAAACATGAAATGAAAAATGTAGTATCTTAAATAGATGGATGCCTTTGTAAACCACAGATCACTTTAAGTTGTATTTCCAGAGCTTTCTGTATCGCCCATGCTTTTCTTTTTTTTACACTCTTAGGAACAATTTGCTAAAAAAATACACAATTTGCGTCAACTTCTTGGGGCTGGTGGACTGGCATTACTCCTGGACAGGGTCCAGCTTGTTGGAAAACTGAAAGCTATGCAGAACTTAACTGTGGCCTTTAAAAACATGCGGGTATTTAGCAAATGTAAGTGAGTGTTGTGCTGCAAAATGCACTATTTGATCCAATTACTTCAATAATTTATTGGGGGGGGGGGTCGGGGGGAAGGGGCGCGGAAGAGAACCCCCGTGAGCACTTCTTGATGATGATGGGCTCACAGCTTACTGCTGTTTTGGAAAGGTATTACACCCCCACTTTAAAGATCTCCATCCTCCACTGATCTATCATGCAGAAGTTTGCTGTTTATTTGACCAGGGATTCTCTGCACCCTTTTGGTTCATGTTTATCAGATATGTACGAGTTTAATCTATTGTCAAGAAGCAGCACTGTATTCAAGTCCAAGTTAAAAATGGAAAAACACTTTTTCCCCCCACAGAAACACACTAAGTAACCGTAGCTTCCACCGCTGTCGTAGTATAAGCACCTGGTTTTTACTTATGTTACGCCAAATTCACATTTCGATTCAAAAGAAAGTCTGACACCACTTTTGGAAGAACAAGGCACGCACAACTACTTATTCCCTGTGGAATAGCATAAAAGTCTCCTGAATAGGGAAAGCCTTCATCCCGCTAACCCATGTGGCAATGTTAATAACCTATGTAAGGGATTGCTATGATTACTTTTGGTAATCCCCATTACTCTTAGTCCTACTCGTCCTCGACCCAGTCATCACTCATGAGGTATCCCACAAAACAGGAAACACTTTTAGGCTCCACCCCACCCCCCCTCCTGCCAGGTGCTATATCACTCCTAACCACTAGAAGCACATTCTGACATCCCAAGCAACAAAGGCCTGGACAGGGAGGGAGGGGGGGGGGGACTATAAGTATGACTGGGTCGAGGAGGAGTAGGACTAAGAGTAATGGGGATTACCAAAAGTAATCATAGCATTACCTCTACGTCCCTCATCCTCGACCCAGTCATCACTCATGAGGCATGAGGCATACCAAAGCAACGCCCAACCAGGCCTTTGGCACACCAAACACAGAAAAACACAGACCAGACACAAAGGAGTGCAGCAAGTGAAAGTTTAATAAAACACACAGAATCAGAGAGGGGGGGCAACCCCCACAGCTTGCAACACCCCACGACCAAAATTGGTGTGGTCAGAAAGGGCACAATTCAACTGGTAGTGTCTCACAAACGTAGACTCGGAGGCCCAAGTCCCCGCTCGACAGATTTCATCAAGAGACACACCATGATAAGCAGCCCAAGAGGCAAACACGCCCCGAGTAGAACGCGCCTGAACCCCCGCCGGACAAGGCAAACCAGCACCAAAATAAGCTAGAGTGATAACCGCCTTAATCCAGCGACCCAGAGTAAGCCTGGAGGCAGCCTCACCCCTGACAGCCAAACCAAAGGTCACAAAGAGGGAGTCGGAGGAGCGAAACGCCTCAGACCTAGCCACATAAATAGATAAGGCACGCTTCAGATCCAAGGAATGAAGTAAGAGCTCAGAAGGAGAAAGAGAAGGAGAAGGACACGAAGAAGGAAGAACCAGCTCCTGAGAAGATTGCAAGCGAGAGCGGATCTTGGGGACAAACCCAGGATCCAAAGAGAGCACCACAGCGTCATCCAGAAAACGCAAAAACGGAGGAGAACAACGCAAGGCGGTAAGTTCCCCTAGCCGTCTCGCAGAAGTAATAGCAACCAGAAAAGCCACTTTGTAGGACAGGAACTTAAGGTCCACCGACTCCAAAGGCTCAAAGGGGGAGGTTTGCAAAACACCCAACACCAAAGAAAGATCCCAAGGGGGCACCAGGGAACGAACAGAAGAGGAAGAGAGAGAGAAACTCCGAAAGAGGTGAGAAACCAACAAGCCATCCGAAGGTAGAAAAGAATCCGAATCCCGGAAGGCACAGATAAGCAGACCATTGGCCCGCAAGGTAAACAAAGTAAAGTGCTTCTGAAAGCCATCCAGAAAAAAAGAGGTAGGAGACAGACCAAAGCAGGAACACCACCCTGAAAAAGAAGACCAGTGCTTCGAATAGGAAGCCAAGGTAGACTGCCTACGAGAGGCCTGCATTACAGAAATGATGTGGTCGGGCAGACCACTGACCTCAAAGGAAAAAAACGTTCAACCTCCAGACCGCCAAGGTGAGAGGAACCAGAAGGGGGAACGGGGACCTCAGAGGAGAGGGGTAGCGGGGCAGAAGCCAAGGAGGGCCCACCGCTAGGCCCAGCAACAGAGGAAACCAAGACCTCCTCAGCCAGTGTGGAAGAACAGCCACCACCGAACCCCCTCCCGCTGAACCTTCAGCAAGAAGGCAGGAATCAGAGGAAATGGAGGAAAGGCATAAAGAAGCCAAGGAGGCCACTGGAGAGACAAGGCTACCACCCCCCAGGCGCCCTCCTACGGAGACTTGGAGCAGAACAGGGGAACCAGGGCATTGGAACAGGAGGCAAACAGATCCAGATCCAGAGTCCCGAACTTCTGGCAAAGCAACCGAATGGTCCGGGGAGCCAGACCAGGGACAGAGACGAAGGGAACCTCCGGCTCAATGAATCCGCCACCACGTTGTCCACACCCCGAATGTGCTGAGCAGACAAGGCCAGAAGATGTTGCTCCGCTCAGTCCGAAATGGAGCAGGCCACCAGATTCAGGGATGAACGGCGGATCCCGCCTTGGTGATTGATATAGGCCACAGCCACGTGTTGTCGGATCTCACCAGGACATGGCATCCTTTCAGACGAAACAGGAAGAAACGAAACGCCCTCTCCACGGCTGACAACTCCCGAGTTGAACGATCTGCGCAACTACGACAGGAGCTAACGAGCCTGCACCGCCCAATGATCCAGAGTCGCACCCCAGCCCGATGCGCTGGCATCCGTTGTCAAAACCAGAGGAGGAGGCAGATGGATACACATCCCCTTGGAAAGGTGGGAAGAATCCAGCCACCACTGGACAGCAGCCACAATGTCCAGAGACACAGGCACAGGAACAGCATAGTCCAAGACAGGAAGGGGGACTCACCTCTGCACATGCCACAGCAGAGGGCGTAGATAAACCCTGGCCCAGGGCACGGTAAACACAGATGCAGCCATGTGACCTTGAACTTCCAGCCACTGCAGGAGGGGAGCCGCAGCCAGGGACAACCTCCTCAACAACGACTGAAGGCGACAAATCCGGGTGTCCGGCAGGAACACCATGTCCAGAATAGAATCCACACGGCTCCGATGAAGGTTCTCCAGGTGGCAGTCACTAGGTGACACTTCGGCAAGTTGATCAAGAACCCGTGTTCCCTGAGCGTAGTCATGGTCAAGAGAAGGTGGCAAGACATGACCTCCGGAGACGGAGCCTGAACCATCCAGTCGTCCAGATATGGGAACACGGACACCCCCAGGAGATGGAGATGAGCCACCACCTTGGTGAACACCCGGGGGGCGGACCGAAGACCAAACGGAAGGACGCAGAACTGCCAGGCAGAAGCGCAGGAAACGCTGATCCCCTACAGCCACTGGGACGTGAAGATACGCATCCTGGAGATCGAGAGTGGAGAACACCCAACCGACCTGGATCAGCGGAATCACTTTCTGGAGAGTACATTTTTTTTTCACAAACAAGTTCAGACCCCGAAGGTTGATGACCACCCGGAAACCCCTGTGATCTTTGGCACCACAAAGACGACGGAGTATACGCCCATCCCCAGCTCCATCTCCGGAACAGGGACAACCGCAAGCTTGCTGACCAAAAGATGAACCCCTTCCAACAAGGCCAGATGGCGGAAGGCATCCCAAGGAGATGGGGTAACCACCACCCCGGTGCGAGGTGCGGGGGGGGGGGGGACAGGAACTTGATCCGGTAACCTCGGGACAAAACATCCAGCACCCATCTGTTGGAGGTCGTCAATCGGCAAGCAGGAAGGAACATGCGAAGTCTCCCACCAACCACAGGTGGACCACCAGCGAGAACGACCTCCTGGACGGCATAGTCAGGAACGCTGCGGGCCAGACCCAGCACCCCGCTGGGATTTCTTCTGAAACTTCAGCGGAAAAGACCGTCCAGTGCCACGCTGACTCCTGAAGGAGGATTGTTGAAACCTGGAAGGCTGGCGTAAAGACCTGGCACCGGAAAAGAAGGAACCCCACGGGGCGGAAGGTCACGAAAAGACAAAGAATGCTTGCGTTCTTTAAAGACCTTATGCAGCTTCTCTTCAAGAGAGTCACCAAACAGACGGGTATCAGTGAAAGGCAGTCTCAAAGACATGGAACGTTGGTCCGCGTCCATCTTCCAATCCCACAGCAACAGGTTACGACGCGCAGCAATAGAGGAACCACAGGACATCGCAGAAGCCCTCACTGAATCAAAAGCGATGTCCGACAGGAATTCTGCCTGGCGCTCCATGGACTCCAGTAACTCCGGACAGCTGCCACCCTCCAGCATTGTAGAATACAGGGACTTGAAATCAGTCAGCTAAGACTGGGCAACATAGGCCCCATAAACACCAGATCGAATAGCAAGGTGAGAGGCAGCATAAGACTTCTTCAGAGCCGAATCAACCTTTTTATCCACACCGTCCCTCAGAATGTTATCATCCGCCATGGAAGGACGACCCACAAGACTGGCCACAACTGAGTCCACCGGCACAGAATCAGGCAATGAATCAGACATATCCAGCAAAGGAAAAAACCTGAACATAAACCTGGGCATAGCGATATGATCAGGGTCCTTCCACTCTTTTAGCAGGACATCAGACACAAAAGGGTGCACCGGCAGAGAAGAGGCAACAGGCTTCCTAAATTGAGGCAAGAGCATATCCTGAGAGGAGCTGGGCGCAAAATCATCAGGAAACCCCATATTAACCCGAACATGGGCAATGACATCAGGCAAGAGGTCCCTGGAAATGTACTTGCCCTGAAGCTCAACAGCAGCAATAGAAGACTCATCAGACTCATCAGTGGAGGAAATATCTGAGTAAAAGGCAGCAGCACCAGAAAGACCATCAGCAGCCTTCTTGTTCGCCTTAAGATCAGAAAGCGTCTCCAGAATAAGGCGCTTTATCCTATCATCATCCTTCCTGGCATGCTTCGCAGGAGCAGCGGAGTCCCCACTGGACCAAGGAGAAGAGGAAGGCACAGGAGAGGAATGCTTCCTCTTGCGATGGTGCTTGGCCATAACTAACTCACACTGATTCAAAGAAGCAGGAATACCACAAACAGAAAACTCCCCCCCAGCGCATATATAAGGGCGAACCCCAACCAATTAGCCCCCCATGGAGGAAAGAATTGCAGAGGTCGAAAGAATTCAAAAACGACCAATCCCCCACACGGAAAACATCTGAAGAGGCAAGTCCCGCGACGGCCAATCACCATCGAGGCCGAAAATGAAACCATGCAAGGAGGAGGGGCGGGACCGAAGCGAACCCGCGGCTAAACAGCCAGCGCGGGTCGCTAAACCACATCACCGCAGAAAATCACCTCCCAAGACAAGCGCGCGCCGGAGCTCACCCAGGCGCCCATCTAATAATTTGTGTATCAGTTCCCACGCCGTGAAAGAATGAAGCATGGAAGCGAGAGCAAGCCAACGACGTCAGCCATCGTCACACCACAGACGAGCTGCCACCGAGGCCCCGACAGCACAGCACGGCATGCCGGCGAGGGACACACTCGCAGAAGAGGGGGGCGGGAGCAAGGAGAAGCGCGCCCAAGTGACGGCCAAGCGCTCCAGCCTCACACGCCTACCTTCGCACCCCTGTGCAGCAGGACCGGTCCAGAACTCTGCCTCCAGAGGAATGAACAGCATCAAGAAAAAAACCCAACAGGAAGAAACAGGGAGACCCATGGAGCCACGCAGTACAGGTCTCCCGAGCCCAGGAGGAGACGGGGAAGCCCAGCAGCCCAACTCCAAAGAATCCCACGACGGTCCACGGGAGCCTCCCAGAGCCCAGCAGAGGAGTATCCACAGGACAAATGAAGCAGGTAAGTGCCCGGCACTCACCCCAGCGTCTCCCATCAAGTAAACCACCGACAGGAAACAAAACAGAATGTCCTTCTAGTGGTTAGGAGTGATATAGCACCTGGCAGGAGGGGTGGGGGGGGGGGGGTGGAGCCTAAAAGCGTTTCCTGTTTTGTTTCCTGTCTTGTGGGATACCTCATGAGTGATGACTGGGTCGAGGACGAGGGACGTAGAGGTAACGGTTGGAGGATGTGACCGCGCAAGCTGCAGAAGATATGAAGGACAGCCTCCTCCTGGCATATTGGTGGATCAAATCCCCTCACCCGCCCCCAACACAACCTAAGCAGCCGTTTCTGTTCTTACACTTTTCATCTTGCACACTACTTTCATGAAGTTGGCTATTCTCCCCTTCCTTCTTCTGGAGCTGCGTTTGCGCAATCAGTCTCTTGGCACTGAGGAAAGGGAGGATACGACATTCCATGTGTCAGACCAGATAAGTGTGAGGCCAAATTAGGCAACAGCCAGTTTTTTTATCCCCGCCTAAAAGCCTGTTGGCTGTCATGTTTTTTTTACCAATGAGAAAAGAGAATTCTAGCGGCAGTCTGCCTGCACTGAAACGGCTCTACACCTAAATCAGTCGATAAATATTTTCAGCACCACATGAATGACAACGCAGGTGTACAGATCAAACAACCCCATGCTAGGACAACGAAACAAGAGTTTTTTTAATCGGAATAATTGGCCCTGGCTTTCAAAGGCCCTGTGCACCATGGAGATTGGCATGAACTTGATTCACTCTGCATACAGATGACCAGTACAGAAGGTGGCATCATGTTTTTATATATAAATGCCACTCTCCTTGAGTCCCAATACCGGTTGAGCAGCTGCATTGTACTTTCTCTACATTTCAGCAATTAGGTATTTAGGCCACATAGGCGTTAAAACTGAAGCACAATGCCTCATGCCAAATAAACACTTGGCACCATTTATATACTCAGCAATGAAGATCCAGCCCACACCCATTCACCCCAGAGCATTAATTACAATTAACACCGCAAAAAAGTCGAGAAACGGCATGCCGCAGCAAATACAGTTAGACCCGTGTGGGGTTTCTGCAGCAGAACCAGTTCAAAAATGGTATGGATACAGCTTCTCTTGTTTACTTAGCTAAAGACTGGTCTGCAGACCCATTTCCTATCTCTTCCCTGGTTCACTTGACACAAACTGGACAATAACGGTTAAAACCAACTAGAATTACCCAAGCTTCTATTTCCTGAAGGTTTGGAGATTTATTGACCTGGAATGTCTGCAACTGTTCCCATCGTGGTGGATACACTAGAAGTGGAGTTTCAAATGGCCGTCCACGGCTGACTATCCAACTACATTTAGGCTAATCTTCAAATTGATTTACAAAAGGGGGTGGTGATGAACAGAGTGTCTGAATTGAGCAGACCACTCTTACCCAGTCCAAAGATCAGGGCTTGATCCATCACCGTTATTTATCTCACTGCCCCATCCCAGCTCAGAACCTGGCTATATGCAAATCAGTCTGTCCCTGGCCCAGTGCATCATGGGAACAGGGCAGACTAAACTACCAAGCCAATTCTTTACCAGAAAGGAGACAAGCTACCGGGGACCGGTTTCTGGCATTTCAGCCTCTTCGGCCCGGCTTGCTTGAATCCTGATGGAGCAGTGAGAAAGGGACTCATGTCTGAGTATACCCTGCCACACCTATAGTGGCCAAAATCGATTTACAAAAGGGGGTGGTGATGAACAGAGTGTCTGAATTGAGCAGACCACTCTTACCCAGTCCAAAGATCAGGGCTTGATCCATCACCGTTATTTATCTCACTGCCCCATCCCAGCTCAGAACCTGGCTATATGCAAATCAGTCTGTCCCTGGCCCAGTGCATCATGGGAACAGGGCAGACTAAACTACCAAGCCAATTCTTTACCAGAAAGGAGACAAGCTACCGGGGACCGGTTTCTGGCATTTCAGCCTCTTCGGCCCGGCTTGCTTGAATCCTGATGGAGCAGTGAGAAAGGGACTCATGTCTGAGTATACCCTGCCACACCTATAGTGGCCAAAATCGATTTACAAAAGGGGGTGGTGATGAACAGAGTGTCTGAATTGAGCAGACCACTCTTACCCAGTCCAAAGATCAGGGCTTGATCCATCACCGTTATTTATCTCACTGCCCCATCCCAGCTCAGAACCTGGCTATATGCAACTCAGTCTGTCCCTGGCCCAGTGCATCATGGGAACAGGGCAGACTAAACTACCAAGCCAATTCTTTACCAGAAAGGAGACAAGCTACCGGGGACCGGTTTCTGGCATTTCAGCCTCTTCGGCCCGGCTTGCTTGAATCCTGATGGAGCAGTGAGAAAGGGACTCATGTCTGAGTATACCCTGCCACACCTATAGTGGCCAAAATCGATTTACAAAAGGGGGTGGTGATGAACAGAGTGTCTGAATTGAGCAGACCACTCTTACCCAGTCCAAAGATCAGGGCTTGATCCATCACCGTTATTTATCTCACTGCCCCATCCCAGCTCAGAACCTGGCTATATGCAAATCAGTCTGTCCCTGGCCCAGTGCATCATGGGAACAGGGCAGACTAAACTACCAAGCCAATTCTTTACCAGAAAGGAGACAAGCTACCGGGGACCGGTTTCTGGCTTTTCAGCCTATTCGGCCCGGCTTGCTTGAATCCTGATGGAGCAGTGAGAAAGGGACTCATGTCTGAGTATACCCTGCCACACCTATAGTGGCCAAAATCGATTTACAAAAGGGGGTGGTGATGAACAGAGTGTCTGAATTGAGCAGACCACTCTTACCCAGTCCAAAGATCAGGGCTTGATCCATCACCGTTATTTATCTCACTGCCCCATCCCAGCTCAGAACCTGGCTATATGCAAATCAGTCTGTCCCTGGCCCAGTGCATCATGGGAACAGGGCAGACTAAACTACCAAGCCAATTCTTTACCAGAAAGGAGACAAGCTACCGGGGATATTTTTGTCCACCCTAAGCGTGGAAGGGTATTCTCAGATGTGAGACCCTTGCTCATTGCACCATCAGGATTCAAGCAAACCGGGCCGAAGACGGCTGTAATGCCAGAAACCGGTCCCCGGGAGCTTGTTTCCTTCCCAGTGTAAGAATTGGCTTTTGTAGTTTGGTTTGCCCTGTTCCCATCATGCACTGGGACAGGAACAGACTAATTTGCATACAGTCAGGTTCTGAAACTGGGATGGTGCAGTGAGCTAAAAAACGGTGTTGGATCTAGCCCTGATCTCTTGACTGGGTGAGAGCTTTCTGCTTAATTCAGAGACTCTGTCCCTCACCACCCCTTGTTGTAAATATTTTTGTCCACCCTAAGCGTGGAAGGGTATTCTCAGATGTGAGACCCTTGCTCATTGCACCATCAGGATTCAAGCAAACCGGGCCGAAGACGGCTGTAATGCCAGAAACCGGTCCCCGGGAGCTTGTTTCCTTCCCAGTGTAAGAATTGGCTTTTGTAGTTTGGTTTGCCCTGTTCCCATCATGCACTGGGACAGGAACAGACTAATTTGCATACAGTCAGGTTCTGAAACTGGGATGGTGCAGTGAGCTAAAAAACGGTGTTGGATCTAGCCCTGATCTCTTGACTGGGTGAGAGCTTTCTGCTTAATTCAGAGACTCTGTCCCTCACCACCCCTTGTTGTAAATATTTTTGTCCACCCTAAGCGTGGAAGGGTATTCTCAGATGTGAGACCCTTGCTCATTGCACCATCAGGATTCAAGCAAACCGGGCCGAAGACGGCTGTAATGCCAGAAACCGGTCCCCGGGAGCTTGTTTCCTTCCCAGTGTAAGAATTGGCTTTTGTAGTTTGGTTTGCCCTGTTCCCATCATGCACTGGGACAGGAACAGACTAATTTGCATACAGTCAGGTTCTGAAACTGGGATGGTGCAGTGAGCTAAAAAACGGTGTTGGATCTAGCCCTGATCTCTTGACTGGGTGAGAGCTTTCTGCTTAATTCAGAGACTCTGTCCCTCACCACCCCTTGTTGTAAATATTTTTGTCCACCCTAAGCGTGGAAGGGTATTCTCAGATGTGAGACCCTTGCTCATTGCACCATCAGGATTCAAGCAAACCGGGCCGAAGACGGCTGTAATGCCAGAAACCGGTCCCCGGGAGCTTGTTTCCTTCCCAGTGTAAGAATTGGCTTTTGTAGTTTGGTTTGCCCTGTTCCCATCATGCACTGGGACAGGAACAGACTAATTTGCATACAGTCAGGTTCTGAAACTGGGATGGTGCAGTGAGCTAAAAAACGGTGTTGGATCTAGCCCTGATCTCTTGACTGGGTGAGAGCTTTCTGCTTAATTCAGAGACTCTGTCCCTCACCACCCCTTGTTGTAAATCTTCAAATTGAGGCATGTGACTACAGAAAGTAAAACATACATACTTCAAAAGCAAAGGCATAGCAATCTGACCAGAAGACTTCATCGATCTGGGTGGCTCACGGGTCCCAGGACAGTGCAGTGACAGAGGTTCATCATGAGAGCAGTGCCAAACCTTTTTTTCTGCAATTTCGATAAATGTCTACCAACCTTCAAGTTTGAGGCAACAACATCATGGGCAGCACCGTAGGAAACTGATAACTCTGAAGCAGTGCCAAGGCTGGAGCCCTAGGGGTTGCAGAATTGGGTGATGTCAGGGTCAGAATTGCAAGAACTGCCATGATCACAGAATCAGGCACATTCTTGGGGTGTGACTTAGAGGGCTGCGAAGCAACCCTGAAAGTATCCAGAATGGCCTATTGAAAGGCCTGAGCCTTTGAAGGAAGGTTCCAGAAACTTGGCTTCATCTGGAATTGACTTCACCAAAGAGGAAGAGATTGGTGTCAAGAACAGAGTCACCAAGGTCTCCGAAGGGTGGACCATTTCCTTAAGGAAGAAGAGGCTTCTCATTCTTGGGTCGTTTGGTGAAAGGATATTTGGGAGATCACTCTCTTTCTGCTGACCTACCTGAAAGAGGGGGTGGGGGCAGCTTGGGACTATTCCTGCGTGCTCTTTCCAAAAGTGGTTTGGCTTCCTTCTTGTTGGCCTTCAGTTGCAACAAAGACCAACAGCTGCAGGCGAGGGTGTCGTGGTTAGGTCCTAGATACCACATACAGATGTCATGTAGATTCACAGTCACGTGGCTAGGTTAGGCCCAGGAACAAATCCTGCCATTTTACATGTACACGTTTCTTAAGTTGCCTTCTTTTCTGCACAATTACCTTTGACACACATTTGCTTGTGTGACAGTGCATGAATATTTTCTCTGAACCCACATTTCTTCTAATACCACTTCATGTCCACTACACTATCACCACACCGTGAACATTTAGTACAAGGCTTAGACTACAAATACATTGTGCAAATGTCGTTTCTTTTTTGTTCATGTATCACAAAGACAATAAACAATCAGCCCTGCTGAAGCCTCGACACTGAAAGCATGGATGATGTTATTATAAATGCACACACATTTCTGTGCTCAAATGAGAGGAGCACTCTGCTGTCATTGTGAGGTCATCGGTCTGTCGGAGTCTAAGGTAAGCTGATTCAGGTTTATACTCTTCAAGGAGGGATGTCCAACTTGTGACCAAGAGGGTGACTTACATACCTTGCCCTTAAGGTAATGGGGAAATAGATCATTCAGTAGGGGATTCTTGGCAGAAGACACACCCTAGGTATCTAGGTTAGGGAGCGCATAGTAGGAGTACACTATACCCAGTACTTCTATGCCAGAATATATACACTGTATTTGCACAATGGTGGAATCGTTTATCCTTTTCACAGTTTTTATATTGCGAATTACTTTATCTGCTTCTGTCTTTTTATCATTGCAGCAGATATTTTTTATACAAGAATCACAATGGTTCAATAAATAGTGAAAACGTCCCTTTGTGTATTTCTTGTATATCTTGCTCAGTGAGAACGAGTGACTGAGCAAAAAGGTTCTAGATCTGTTACCAGGATTTCTTGGGGAGTCAGGGTTGTCATGTTCTGAGGTTTCCCAAACCATTTGTTACCTTGCTAGGCTTAGAGGTATTTACGGTGGAACTGTGAGCTGGCTGGTCTATAGGCCAACATATCCTGAGAGGGGGTGGGGGGCATAGAATCAGTCTGGCACAATCCTGACGTTTATGTTGTCCAACAAACAAACAGTTCCTACGGAGAAAGTGGAAACTGTACAACACCAATTCGTTTATCTTCTTGCAAAATTGTAAGAGTTTAATCCAGAAGCCTTAGGGAGGGGCATTTGACCTATTTGCGGTCAGAGCTGCTGAGTAATTTTGTTGTTAAATCACCAAGAGCTCTGGACCTGTATCAATGAGGTGGGAAAAAATCGGACCTGACACTACCACGCCAAATGTGGTTATACAAGTTGGCTGTGGGCCCATCTGGTGTAGACTGCGCTGAATGCAACCATGTAGCTCCTGGCAGCATTGAGAGCTATTACTGGGGGAAAAAGTTTTCCAGATCCAGTCTGCAGCCAGGAGGACGATATTTTTAAGATTAGGAATCTGTGGGAAAATGTAGCCATAAGACATTCTAGATTTGTATATATTATCGACGATCCTATTATAGTGAAGGGAATGTACAGCCATTGGCACCATTGAAGTGGGTTCCAGAACCCAAGGGGGGAATTGTGTGGTGTATGGAGGTTAATGAGACTTCTCCTATACACATGACTCGTGCTACTTAGCTCCAGCTTACAGGGGTTTTTGAGGGGGGCTAATGCACCCAAGTGGTGCATACCAATTTAAGAAGGTATGGGTAATTATATACGCCTCAAAAGCCTGACTGTTACCTGTAGGCTGCTGGAATACCTGTGAGGGTCAGTGGCCCAGTGGATATTCTACAATAAACTGCACTGGTGATTTTGGGCTGCAGAGCACCTTAGTGACAAGGATTATGCTATTCATGAACTTCAGGAGAATCGGTCTAAGGCAGCATAAATACCACATGAAGGCCCCCAATGTTGGGCACAGCGATTACAATGAAGACTTCTCCCATTACAATGGTCACTGAAGACAGCCATGTGCTGCCTGTGAGAATTCTTCCCCAAGCATGGCTCACATGTCAAAATATAAAACAGCACATCAGAGTAGAAAGACCATGAAAAAAGGTTTACTCTGCTTCTATGCAAAAAATATTGATTATCCTCATACAAGTGGATATCAAAAAAGCACAAATCACGGCGCTGTCTGTTCTTAAATCAACGACCTTCTCAGCATAAGTCCTCATTATAAATGGTCACTTTTTTAGACTGGGGCCAAGAATTCTGGATATCAATTTCTCCTGTGGATTTTGGCTTATTAAAGCACCTGATATCTCTGGACGACAACCTGGACAAGATGATGAATTATTATAGAAGTGGGGAATCGGATCCAGAATTACTGATTGTTTTGGTAATTACTCGTGACAAATGGGATGGAACCCTCAGGGTTCAGCAGATAATGGATCAGATTTTCCCTGTCCCCAAAGTCACCAATACTGTAACTCGAGGAGAGCGGATATACAGGCCTGTTTCCCTGGTAATGATGGCCACAATGGAGATGCAACAGTGGGAATCATGAGGTGGGAATGGGATGGGAATGGGATGGGACAGGGTGGGGGCAGGGCTGGAGGATAATCATCACAGTATTCTGGTTAAAGCATGATAGTGACCTGGTAGCAATAAGTGATTCACTACAGCCCACTAAATTCCTTAGTCCTCATAAATAAAAAGCTCCTTACAGCATGACATGAATCCCTGACGACATTTCTCTTACTGAACAAACTACCTCACAGCTGCCCAAAATAAGAACTACGAATATCAAAAATAAAATGTAGAATTGACATTTCAAGCAGTACATACAGCATTTTATCAGCATTTCATGACAAATCCCCTTGAAGGTTTATAATGTAGAAAAACAGCAAACCATGCAAATGAAGCATGTTTCTCCGTTACCTTTGATGCTGAAGACTATGCTTCTGCAAATCTGACTCTGAAGAAATGTTATCCTGAGACCTTTCGCTCACTTGGAAAGCTGTTTTTTCAGTCTTCAACACTGAAAAACAAAAATTTTGCTTTCTGAAATATATCACTGCAGCGAAAAAGCATTGCATTTAAAGACTTTTTGACCAAACAATTAATCGAGACTCAATGTAGAAACTTTCTAAAGTAAATACTGGTCTATTTATATTAGGTGTGCCGCATTTCAAACCACAAAGCCTATGATTTATGCCTTTAAGCACTTATTGTATGTTGAACAAGTATATGAATTAAGGACCATATCAGGAAACAATTGTACATACGCTTCTAATCTATTATGGATACCTCACTGGAGCTGCCCTGCATCGTTATACCTTAATTATGCACCAAAAATGCACCCAATCATGTACATCAGACTCTACAGCCCTGTTCTACAGAAGAAGAAGCCTGCCCTACACTTCTACTCTATGTTCCATTTTCTTGGAATTTATTTTGTGCTTTTATTTTTATTAGTGTTATTGCATTTCTATATTAGTATTAATTGTAGAAAGTAGCCCAAGCAGGGGAAGGCAGCAGAGCACTTCATAGATACTTGAATTAGGATTAGGGATACAGAGTGTCTGTTGGGGCTTTTCTTGCCTGGGAAGGAGGCACTACACCTCCCAGGCTTCACCAGAACACAGGGGAAGGAAGAGGACCTTATTTAGTGCTACAAAGCACATTTCTTGCTCCCACTACGTGGGATCCAGCACTATTTGCTACACCTCCCAGGCTTTATCTTGACACAGTGGGAGAAGAAGGGCCTGTTTAGCACTACAAAGCATGCTTCCTTCTCCAGCTGTGTAGGACACACCCAGATGAAAACTGGGCAAAACTAAGCCAGTCTGCACCAGTCGGCAGACGACAGAGGCGAGGCGGGTGGGAACAACCATTACTCAAAGTGGCGGGCCTAAAACTGAGAGGAATGGAAGGACTACCTAAACGCAAACCAAACCTGATTTTGCTCTGGCTCACTTAGGATCTTTGATAAAAGGGCTATTTGTAGAGGTACAAGCATGATTCTCAGCTATTGAGAACACAACGCTGCAACTAGCACCACAATTAAAGGCTCCTAGCCATTTTACGGCAACTGGAATTTCTACCAATGTACATTAGTCACTACCTCTTGGGGGAAGGGATTAGGCCGTAAAACCTCTCTTGAAATCCCACCTTAATTATGTTATTGTCCAACCCAGAGAGCAACTTTGGTAATTACAACCCCACTGTGCCTTCGCCAGGGACCTAGGTTCATAGTGATGTCATATCTATTGAACCCCGTATTACTGACACTAATTCTGAGCAGCGACCATACCATTGTATAACTACTGGCCCTATTTTGCAGCCCAAACCATTGTTAAAGCCTATATCATCTTAACAGCTTAGTCCAAAAGCACTCCCTTTGCCATAGTTGTAATTAATGTGCCTCCCATGGGTCCCAATCCATAAAAAATAAAGTAGTTCCATGGGTTGAAGATAGGAGAAGGTTGCCAAATGTATGATGACATTATAATGGTGGAAGGAGTTTCCTAGGTCCGGGAACGGTATGAAGCAGTGATCTGATAACTGTATGGTGATTCATTTTAAACAGACCTGCTTAACTGGTAATATTTTATATAAGCTAACACACATTCAGTCTCTTCAGGGGAGGATAACAGTATTTCTTTGTTTTCCTGTTTTAAGAGATCACCCTTACAAAACACCCAAACACACTGCCAGAGGTACTATGTGTCAAGTGTCTTCATCACAGTAGTGGTTTTACCATGCCCGTGTTCAATAGGTTTGACCCATTGAATACAAAGAACAGTAATGATGGACTAAACCATCCTCTTATAACTACTATTTCAGTCATTGCAGAGAGGGCACAGGACTAAAGGCTAGCCCAGATACAGAGCCTCCCTCAAACAATCTTAATGTACTCAATGTATTTTCTTTGAACGTTGCAGATTTGAAGCAAAAAACAACCCATACTGGATTTCTTTTCTTAATTATTTTTACGTTATCTCTCTGAATGAAACTTGGCTTAAATTGAACTATTTCTTAGACTTCTTTCTCTATTCCAGCTATTCCTTCCTAAAGGACGTTTCTTGATTCTGGTGGCAGTGTTGCTGAACTGTAAAGCCACTTTATTGGCTGCCAACTCTACAAATATGCAACGTATCCTGTTAAGTATCATAAAAAACTTGTGGTGAATTTTCTTAATGATAATCTCTGCCAGAATAACCTCTGCCATATTACAAAGTTGCCCCTTTTTGTCGGTTTTAAGAACACTGCAAATTATGCACATTCCTTAATGATCAATGGGAGATATTTATTTCAGGAGGCCTGAGAAACATGTGTGTCAAATTTCCAGTAATTGTAAAGAACTTTAATGATCACAGCTCACTTTCTAGTTCCCTGTTTTAGTTGAATTGCACAGCTACTGGTGCAACGACCTAGCCAAAGGTCCACACGATTTGTGATGAAGGCAGCAGAATGCAAGATGATACTTTGAATCCTAACAAGTTTTGAAGAACTGCTGGCAAACTGTGCAAACGAAGAAATCGTATTTCATGCCATGAAAATACCATCTTGCCTTCTACTTGAAGAAACTAGTTCGACTGCTTACTTCTGGAGTAAGGTGTGGCATTCTTCTTAAACACAAGCTACTGCCCTTGTCCTTGTCCCAGTGTACCTTTACCACAAACCAAAACAAAGCACCTGCATCCATTTACAACAGCTATTAGCAATTAGCAGGCAGTAAACTGATGTGGGCAAGAGCCAGAAAGGAGAAAAATGCACGAAAATGGGCCTGGTGTTACCAGGCCCACGTCTTCTTCCTCATTCCACTCTAGCGCCAGGAAGCCGCTTGGTCACAGTGCGCTCTATTAAGAACCTTTTTCATTTCGTTTCATTTCATTCCATGCAAAATAACGCAATCTCTGTATTTTGGTGTAGGGATACAAGCCAGAATCTATGATTCTGCCTCCCAGTATCCCCACACCAAAATACATGAAACTCATAATTAGAGCCCTCGTAGAATGAAGGTGTCTTTTCACAATATTCAGCATCATCAGCCTTCTGCTACATTTGGCCAGACTACAATGTTATCTGATTTGATTCTCAATACCAGTTTGGTTTACAGGTGAAGTGTAGGAGGCGGCTGCTGTTTCTGAGGTGCAGTGGCATTTCTTGCTACAGATAGCTTTAGCCTACCTGTGCACACAGAACATGTCTGTTGATGGGAAATGTGTTTCTAACGAGTCAGGAGCTGCTGCAATTGATGGTTTGAACCTTAATCCTGATGTTATCTCTTCTCATTGGAGCTGCAATAAGATCTTCAGAATATTTACTTTTTTCTAGTCAGACCAGTTTCAAAGTTTCCACTTGTACCATCATACAATCATGTGGTCAATTCATAAGCGGACCAAAAAGCGAGGTAGCAGAGAAAGCAAGATACAGAATTTTCTGTTGCGCGTCAGGCTTGAATCCAGTTGACCCAAGCCATACGATCTTTTAAGTGCCGGGCTGGCAATATCAATGAAATAGTTATCAAGAGGAGGGAGGGTGATCAATCGATCAGTCGGGCACCATTTACCACTAAGGGAAGTGAAAGGTCCAGTGTCAGCTAGTGCCCTCAACAAGTATAGGTCAACAATGTAGAGTGCTGAACTGTTCCTTAGAGAAGGCAGTGTGTGAATCTGGCGTGACCGGAGGTGAAGATGTGACACCTTTGGGCATCCATTTTATTGGATGTATTTGCCTCACACACCCATACAGGTGTCATGTTTCATCAACGTCGTTGCTCCTCGTCGGGGAGGCGGTGAAATCCCCGACGGGCTCACCTCTAAGAGGGGCTCTTTGGCGGAGATCTTTTAATACAAACTGCCTTTTGGTGAAGTGCTGGTGTGCGGGTGATGTAGTATGTAGCCTGGGTGGTGATTTAAAATGTAGTAGAGGGTACCGGAAACTACTTTATTCTGGGGGTCTCCTACTGCAATTAAAAGTGTGAATCTAACTCACTAGGTGCCAGCAGGTTAGGTATAGTGGCCCTAGATTAGATTTGGAAAAGATTTGGTCAACATGTTTCTCGCCTGGGTTATTTACCCGCGATTCATCAGGACCTATGATGGATAAAGACAAGGTCTACAAACATTGAACAACATGCTAGTGTCATGTGCCTAGTACCAAACATGCGGATATTTGTTACCTCTGTAGCTTTTTCCTATGCCTAATGGTCAGGGATTAAATGCCACAACAAGGCTCGGCGGTTGGTACATCAGGGTGGAACCCATCAGGTATGGCTCTCTACTCCTGTGTCCTTGCTTCTTCACCTACCCATCTATCCGAGCTCGGCGGCGAACAAATTATACAGACTGGCTGGAACTTGGGAGTGAAGGGACTCAAAAACTGATGAATTGTTGGAATGGGGAGAAATTATGAGGATGCTGAGCTAAGCTGCACATGGTTTGTAGAGTCTCTTTTATAGAAGAACCAACCACTATTGGAGATGGGTCATTTGAATGTTCTGAATGATAATCATGGATGATGATCACAGCCTTCCTTTGTGGCTAGTATGGCCACTCAGATGCTGATGTAAGTATCTAGATGTAGATGTCTTCCAAATAAAATGCTTCAGCATTACAGCATTCCTACGATCTCCTCAACACCAACTGTCTTGATGGCAAAGTCATATTAGGGTTTATATGACGGGCTGTTTCAGTTTGGTGGAGACACGCAAGTTACACCCTTTGGAGTAAATTTAGATTTTGTGAATAGACAAAAAGTGCTAAAATTACTCAAAAGTGAAAATTATTTAAAAGTGGAAGTTATCTTTGTGAACCAGTTCCATATGGTGACTGGTGTACTGAAAATAATAGTAAATCTGCACCTGTAGAAGTACTTCCTGAATGGGAGAGTAGACATGGAAAGCTTCCCCAGTTTCAGGTTGCCTTCTATTGACAAACATCAAAAAGGTGAAGACGAATACTTGCAAGAAGTGGCAGCCAATGTCACAGGAGAGTAGTGAGGCAGGGGTTGGAGATAGATGACAACGAAAAAAGGGGGAGGGGGGGAACTTACCTGCACTGCATCATCAGTCTTCAGCTCCTCTTGTGGTTCCATTGCAGGCACAGGCTCCCAGACTCCCCAGCAGCCAATTCAGGATTGGCCTATGAGACGATGATTTGCACTCCCAGGGAGATTGAAAGCCTGTGCTTGCCATCTCCAACCAAGCAATGCCGCTCGGGTTTGAGAGAGCTTCAGTGCGCATGACGGTTTGGCCGGCCTGAGACGGCTGACCAAACAGTCACGCACACTGAAAACAGTGCATACCATTCCCTGTTGGTGCAGTTCATCCCCCTGGCCCGGCCCCCCAAAGAATCCTGGAAACAAAATAAACTATAATAAGTCCAGGTTTATTATAGTTTTCTTTTTTTACACTGCTGGAAGTGGGAGCGCCGCTGCCATAGCGGAGGAGGCGCCGTTGCTTGCATTTGCTCGGGGTAGCAATCCAATCCATTGCTTTTCACCACTGATCCACTCTAGGGGTCTACCTAATGCAAATGAGTACTGACCATATTCCTCATGAAAACAGTGCATCTTGAATCTTGGTCACCTCCCCCCTCCACCCTGTAGCCCACTGCTTTTTTAGCTGTGAAATGTTAAATTCACACGCCTGCATGTCGATGAATAAACTACGCCCAGGAGTATGGTTTTGCTTCACCGAGCATCTGGAGTTGTGTAGCACCTTCCCCTCTCCCTTCGTATCTTGATGCCGTAGGGATTCTCCTTAACATATTTTGGCAAACTTCACCCGACTTCATCATGAGACTAAGACAGGCAGATCGCATGCAGTTTATTGGGGATCTTTCGCTACCTCATTTCAGTCCCAAGAAAGGCTCTTGACAAAAAGTGAAAGAAATCTTGTGAGGAAATGTTCAGAAAACGTCAGAAAAAAAGACTACTAGAAAATACTCCTGTCTATGAAACCAAAAGGGCTAGAAAATAAACTAGTTTTGTGAAAGAAAAATGGATGGAAAGGTTATAGGTAAGTAGTAATGGATCCTTTCAAAGGGTCGAAAAAAGAGAATTTAAGAAAATGCCGGTACAGGGTGTGATTAATTTAAGGAGAATGACGTCACAAATAGCAGGATACCCAATAGACCCTTGATGGCTTGGGCGGCTAAATAGGAGCACGTAAATGTGCCTAAAAGGGATTTATTCAAGAATTCAATCAGATTATCAATGAATGAATAAACAAGAAAAGAAGAAATACATAAAACACGGGTGAATATATTCAAAAACTGATTTAGTATTGAGTCAAGTTCAATTAAGTAGGGTACATAAAAAGCAAGCAACACAATGTAGCCGGAAGTCAGGGTTTACATATGATTAAATATTCTTCACAGTTACCGTTGTGGACACCTTTTCATCCGATATTTTGAGGAAATTTGAAGAGTTTACACAAAGCAAACAGTGCCTACAATACATTGAACTACAAAATAGTTGTTATAGTCGACGTATCAGTCTAATTAAGGCTCTGTCCGTTAGACCATCTTCACGACGCTGAAGGTTTAATCATGCGCAAAGACCTACCTTTCGCCTCCCCTGCTGGATCTAGCATAAGGCATTGTTGTGTCAGAACTCAAATGTACTAAGTTATTACAGTTAGGTGGCCACGCCATTTGTTTATTACAAGGAACTACGTGAGTCATAAGTCGCCACTAATAAGGACACTAGAGAGGGTCTTTTATTCAGGGTTTGCAGCTCCTGTGTATTATATATGTCTAAGCACACAGCAACTGGTTTACTTTGGTTGGGGTCCGTAACGAGGAGCAAATACACCGTGGGAGCAGAGTTAAGATGAGCAGCAGGCCGTGGACAAATACCAGAACAGGCGAACATTGTTAAAACCGAACTGCTGTTTGTTGGTTAATGATGGCTATTAAATTGCACTTGGTTCCAGCCTACAATGCATGAATGGGCAATAATGATTGCATGTCGAGAGTTGCCACAATCTTTTTACCAAGGTCACTGAAACTGGTGTTTAGAAAAAAGCAGTCAACCTCATATTACAAGTACTCGTTCACGTGCTGGCAAACTTTCTGTTCCCAAAGGTTCTTTTCTGTACAGGAATTTTCCTGTGTTCACACCGATGAAGCTCTTTTCTACCGCACGGGACGGTACAAACCATAAAGGTTGTACGCTTATCGTAGTATTTATATCTTAGTTATTTTGTAATAGTCCAGTTGCCTTTTGTCTCATAAAAATGAATTGCAACTCGCATTTCCCCACATTTAATTATGCAGAAATTAAACACGCCCTTGGATAGCTGGAGGATTTTTGCACTATATGTCGAATCCTTTAGAATAAAACAATACTTGTTATTATAGTTTAGTTAACGTTACTTTAATGCATTTCTGTACCGCTAAAACCAAGAGATATCTAACTGAATATTAGCACTTTTAAGAAAGATGCTGGATTAAGATCAGGGGAACCCGAAATCCTTCCCATCAGTGCGAGTGAGCTCATGCTGCCCATCCACCCGCCTACTTCTGGAGTTTAGAAGATATTATTGTTTCTGCACAAAACTGTTGGTATACAGAATGTGCGTGATCATTGAAACGAGGGGTGAAGTCAATCAGAATTACAGGATAGATGCATGCGACAGCGGAACTACAATACCCAAGGCATTTCTAGTTTATGAACACGTTTCCTGCAGTCAATACAAATCGCAATTTGTCTGGAAAGCTTGGTGCCAGCATGGAGAGTTCATCAAAGACCAGCTTTATTTTTTTCCGATATTTTTTTTACATATATCATACATGCCAACATTTTAAAGCAGGGAAGTAGGAGATAAAAAAAAAATATTCTGAATAATGTATTTTCCCCACTGATATTGAAGTAGAGGCAATCTGCCTGAAACCGGGTCTATTGGTATGTATGGTGACAGATGATCAGCATTTAATTTCTGGCAAACCAAAACAAAGATCTGAACTCTGTTTTTGTTTGTGCTATGTAAAACTGTCAAAAATAAAATGTTGAAGACTGTCAGCTGCGCTATTTCAAGAATTAAGCGCAATCGTAAGCCTTTGATGTCAGAGGTAATTCTTGGATGAGGAGATTGGAGCGGACGTGACAGAAATCTACATTTTAATTTTGGCAGTTTTACAAAACTCTGAATCGGGTTTCTGCATGCAGGGATCGGGAGGCGGGAGACCAGCCTTGAAGTCGGTGCCTCACATCTGAATCGGGAGGGTTGGCATGTATGATAAATACAGGATTCCTTCGGTAGGTGCCTCGGAACTTAGAGCAGCCCTGCTACAGCGAATGACAACTAGTAGAGCCTTGTTCACAGTAACTGGTGAAAACAGGCCGAATAACATACAACAAGTGAGACGAGAGTCTGACGATTCCAAAGTTTGGCTAAAAGATAGGAGAACGGTCTGCCCCCTCTAAAGGAAGGGTCACTTTGACAGTAAAACAAGAGGGAGCTTATTTTGAGTCTTGGACTGTTTAGGCTGAGTCCTGCCGGTATTCAGCACCGGCAGTTCTAAACAAGCATTTGCAATGCAATAGGTCTCGTATTAGGAAAGTTTGAATTTGAATTTAAAACATTTGTAAAGCGCAGCGTTCACCCTGCGGTTTCTTGGCGCTATGGAGACACGGTTTAGCAAAGCGGGGCCGTGAATGGCTGGCGCAGAGAAGTAAAATGGGGCAAATTTACAAAGAAAAAGCCTGTTTAAACAAAAAAGTTTTAAGGTCTTTGCGGAAGGAGGAATAATGTGAAGCAAATCGTAAGTGGTCGGGGAGGGAATTCCAAAAGGTAGGAGCCAGAGTTGAGAAGTTGGCCCCTCCCCACTTTTTACGTTTGTAGCGTGGGATTTGCAGAAGAGATTTGGACGATGAACGAAGCTCTCTGGCAGGAACATATTCGTTGATCAAGGAAGAAATGAAAGCGGGAGCAGAACCCTGGCGAGCCTGAAAAGCCATACAGCCGGTTTTAAAAAGGGAACGTTCCTTAACAGGAAGCCAATGGAGCTCCCTGAGGAGGGGTGTTGAATGATGAGAGCGCGCGAGACCATACACCAATCGTGCCGCTTGGTTCTGAACCATCTGGAGCTTCCGCAGGCTGTAAGCTGGGATGCCGTTGTACAGGGCATTGGCGTAATCCAGCCGTGAAATCACCAGAGCGGACATGATCAGTTTGAGTGCCAGGGGGGAAAAAAATCGGGAAACAGTGCGAATGGTACGAAGAGTGAGGAAACAGGAAGAAACAACAGAACTAATTTGTGAATGTAAAGTGAGTTGGTTATTCATTTTGACACCCAGGGTTTTAACTGTGGAGGAAGGAGTGGGGGAAGGACCAAAAGAAGAGGGCCAAAAAAGAGAGTTCCAGGGACTGGAAGAACCACCTGTGAGAACCAACTCGGTTTTGTCCGGGTTCAACTTGAGATGGTTGTGGTTCATCCAGTCCCTGACGAAAATCATAATAGACTGGAAATTAGAGACAGAGTAGGGAGAAGAGGAGAGGCTGAAGATGAGCTGGAGGTCGTCCGCATAATTATATACGGTGACCTCCAGCTGCTGAAGTGCAAAGATTAAAGGAAAGATGTATAAATTGAAGAGTAAGGGAGAAAGTGAGGAGCCCTGGGGGACACCACAAGCGACTTGAAGTGGGGTAGTCGTGAAATCCCCCAACCGGACCGCCTGGGTGCGGTCCCTCAGGAAGGACGATAGCCAGACCAGGGCTGAGCCCTCGATTCCCGCCGCTCTGACACGTGAAAGCAAGATGGTATGGTCCACCGTGTCAAAAGCGGCGGAGAGGTCGAGGAGCACCAGCGCCTGATGTTTGTTTTGGTCCATGCCATCCCTGAGGTTGTCCAGGACCGACACCACGACGGATTCGGTGGAGTGCCTGGGGCGGAAGCTGGCCTGACGAGACGCCAAGCCACCATTTGCCTCTACATGGGCGCTGAGTACCGAGGTGACATGGCGCTCAAGCACCTTGCCCAAGTAGGGCAGTAGGGAAATGGGGGGGTAGTTGGCTGGGGTGGACGGGTCAGCGCCGGACTTCTTCAAAATGGGCACTATTGTGGCTGATTTAAGTGCGGGGATCACAACTCCCTGGGTAAGAGAACTATTAAGGAAAGTAATTGGGGGCTGGGGGCAAGCAGAGTAAATCTGTTGTAGGATTCGTGCCGGGCAGATGTCTGCCGGAGAGCCTGATTTGACCTTAGGAAGTATCTCTAAGAATACTTCTTTAGTAAGGGGAGAAATTGAGGTAAGACGGCACTGGACAGTAGGGGGAGAAGGATCAACAAAAGTAGAAGAGGGGGGGGATATTTGCCTTGATAATTGCAATCTTATCCAGAAAATAAGAGTTTAATTGGTCACACAGGGGCTGGGTAGGAGGGGGTAGGGGTGAAGCCCTATCAGAATAGGCTAGATCGTTGACTATAGTAAAAATCTCCCTAGATTTATTTTCTGCTGTCAGAATTTTTGTGGAAAAATAAATGGTTTTGGCAGCTAAAATGGCTTTTTTGTACTCAGTTAATAATGAGGAATAATGATTTTTTAATAAGGGGCAGTAATTTCTTCTCCACTGCCTCTCAGCTTGCCGTACGGCCAGTTTTTGTTCCTTTAGGTCGTCACTGAACCACCTGTTAGAGTCCTTGGGTCGTCGAGTTGAGATACGACGTAGTGGGGCGACCTTTGAGCTATTGGTATTGTAAATGACACATTTTTTATTTATGTTTTGTTTTTGAAAATAGCGAAATTAATAGCTTTGTCATTTGTAATGCAATATGTGTTGTATTTACGTGACTTACATGTATTGATATTACAAATAACAATGTTTTTTATTTTTTTTTAATAATTAATACTTAAATAAAAGTTATTGTAATTTATAATGGCAATAGCTTCAACTTTTTGTAAATAACATTTGTGAAGATTATGTTCAGTGTATTTTATTGTGACGAAAATCCAAGAACATATGTCAAATATTAACATCTTTTTGTTACATTTGTAATAAAGCTTGAAACATTGAGATAACATATTTGAACCATTT
Organism: Lissotriton vulgaris; assembly: GCF_964263255.1. NCBI lineage: Eukaryota > Metazoa > Chordata > Amphibia > Caudata > Salamandridae > Lissotriton > Lissotriton vulgaris. Next base: position 1,034,493,393 of record NC_141689.1, read on the forward strand.
GTTGTTGAATGGTTGCACAGATTGATGTCTCGCATTTACGCGAGTTTTAACTATTGGCATTGTAATTGACAAAGCCTTTTATTTATAATTTGGTTTTTAAAACATAAATAAAAGGCATTGTTATTTACAATGGCAATAGCTTGAACTAGCGTAAATGCGAGACCTATTATATTGCAAATGCTTGTTTTCTCTGGGGCTGCTCCTATATATGGGTCTTCGTTGTCCGGCTCCTGCAAGCCAAATGTTGATGTGACACGAGAGAGACAGAGAGTATTTCATGCAGTCAGCCCACCAATGCCTGTCAGGGGTGGGGTCCGGTGGATGGGGGTTGCTGCTAGCTGCCCCGCTAATGCTTTTTTAGGATGACCCCCTTGTATCCCCTTGGGGGGTGAGGTGGGGCTGAGGGGCAGTAGGGGTGTGCCCACCCTGTCCTCTGTTTGGAAGTCACACACAGGCTCTCCCGGCTGCACAGGAAGTGATTAGGGTAATCCCCACTGTGAAAGCTCGCATTAATCTTACAATCGACAGGGGATTTCTGGGAGGGGCCTCTCTTGCTGTCCTCACAACAAATGTTCTAAGATCAAAATGAAGCCAGTGGGAACTGATTGTGCAATATAAACAAGCATTGCCAAAGTTATTAGGTCTGGCTTGCACTTGCAGTTGAAATGTTTCTTTAGCCCTTCTACGCTCATGACGAGGTCAGCTCGTCATGGGCGTAACCTGCGCTACGCGGATGACGAGCTGACCTTGTCAAGTAACGCAGGATTTTTAAAATCGCAGCGCGCAGCGGGAAAACCGCTAGCGCGCATGCGGTTAAAAAATTATAAAAAATTAAATTAGAACCACTTCTACTCTGCAGCTACACCTAACTAGCCTCAAGAAGAGGTTTACAGCTATCAAGAAAGACCAGTGACACTCTATGGATAGTAGGATGGCTGTCTGGTCACTCCAGCACTTGCCCAAGTAGCCCACAAGATCAAGCCCCAGCATCAGGCAGTTCTTTCTCCTTAAAATACAGCACTAGAGTTCAAGTTTAGCATAGAGTGAGATGGTGATTCTCGGGCTGGAACAGAGTTCCTAAACTCCATGCGCTCTTTAAAGTGAGGAGAATAGAAGTCTGGCTCTTGCATGGAATTGCTGGAGCACTGTGTCCACTTCTGGCGGTCTCATCTTGCATATCACATCTGCTTTAAAAAGACTCCCCTGAAGTAATGTGCCCAGTTATGAAAGGGTGAAAGTATTGTGTTCAGGTTTGGAAGACTCAATTTTGTGTCATCTGGGAGGTACGGTCACCTGGACAGTGAGCCAAGTGTGGTAGGACATTATTTGGAGTATGGTTTTCAGCTCCAGAGCTTCATTGAAAGTGTACTAGATTGTAGAGGCCTCACCTATAGAATGGTGTACAATTTTGGAGGTTCCACATGGAGTGTACTGCTCAATTCTGGTGTCATCACCTGTAGTAGGGATCCTGTAGAGTTTTATCCAGTTTTGGGGGTCTCAATTGTAGTATTGTTTCCAGTCCTGAGGAGTCCGGTGGAACGCTGTGTCCCCATCTGGAGGACACAATAGGCCTATTGCTGGAGACTTGGGCCTTGAGACAGTGTCCATTTCTGGCCACATCTGCCACAATTAACTAAAATGGTACTTGAGAGTCACTATCAAACTGCATACACTTATTTTTGCCAATATCGTGAAATATTTATCTAGATAACACTTTTCTAGCAGTGTATAAATGATCCGCTCTACTTCTCATAGGATTTAAACGTCTGTCTGCTGTGCATCAAATAATTATTCGGAGTACGATATTTCCTAACGCCTGTACGGCTGAAGTGCCTATGAACATCTGCAGTACCTAGACATACCAAGATGTGGATGTGCTCCCCTTCAGAACACCTTCTCAAACAAATTGTTTTTATGGAATATAAAACACACTCAAATACACCACCTCACACACCACTAAATATGCTACCTTATACCTGCACATTCTACAGAACATATGTACATCTGACTAAATATTTCCTTCCATTCCCATCACTAACAGATCCACTACTACCCTGCCACCACATAGCCTAACACATACACACACCACAATGGACCCTACAACCTAAAGCCATTACTTAAAAATGTGTAATTTAAGCAAGTGCCTCATTTATATATTTCAACAGAGTTTTTTAAAATAAGTTTGGGTTTCTCAAAGATGGGTCTTTTGTTCTCACACGGCATTGATATAGTGATGCTTGCAAGATGGCAGTCTGATCAGTGGCAATAATGATAATTCAAGTCCTTTATCTCAGCACAACAGGTAACTGGGGCCTGGTTTTGTGAGTGAGTAATGTGGGGTATAAATTTCCACAGTCCAACTTTTAGAAAGAACGTTTTTCAAAAGAAAATGCATGAAGTAGCTTGGCAAGTACCAGCATATGGTTTTGCGCACAGAAAAAGAAGACCCTATAGGTATATTCCGATACCAGTTGTTAATCCTTTACAGGGGAAGACATAAATTGTCTCGTGCTGCATGACTGGTCTTAAGCATCTCCCCAGTTACCACCACTGCGTTCAAACACAAGCTGTGGACTTGCATACATTTTTCTGGCAGGTCGTTTTGTCAGACCAGTTGAACAGATGCCCATTTTTAAACACATCCATATAGGCTCCCCTGCCCCGTTTCTGCTTCTGAAACATCGCTGTGAGGGATGCTTAACTGCTAATCCTCAGGTTGCACATATACCGTGTGTGAGAGAAGCTTGCACTGCAGCAGCTTGTGCTATGCCTGTAGTATGTGGGTGAATCTTGCAGTCCTGCAGCATGTGCAATCCCTGATCGCTCGTATTTTTTGCTTTTAAATATGGAAATATGAGGCAATATTTAGAGTTCTGCATTTATCGAGCGGGTTACATCACTGATTAAGGTTAGTATCAGGATTATTGTGCACTTTTACTCCATCTCTGTATGGTTATATAAAGCGAGCAACAGCCTATTGACTTTGTCATTCGTCTGTCTGTTGATCATGTATTTATTGGGTCGGGGCGCTCACCTGAATTGATCAAGTTACAAGAGTATTGCAATAATTACTTTGATAGTTTATTTGAACAGCTGTGTGCCTAGTGAAACCACCTTCATCTATTTAAAGTTAACAGTATTTTGCACACCTTTTAAACAGGCCTTCATATTCAATTTTATTGTCCTTTTTTTGTACTCAGTTAATGAATTACACTGATATACATACAAGTACTGCACTCTATTATCCAGCTCGCACGGGCAAGGGCAGCCATAAGATGTTTTTGCTCACTAGTTTAATCTTATTGTATTTTGTATAATTATAGACAGAACGCTAGTCCTTGTAGATTCGTTATCGTGTTGATCGCACAAGTTTTAAAACTGGCGATATTTAAGACGAAGGATGTCATTTGATGTAGCTCATTAGGGAAAAAGACTTGTAAATAACAAAACAGTGTTACTTGTATGGTATTTTAATATGATAACGCCATTTTAATGTTGTTTGTGTTTTTATGATTCGTGTTTTATATTGTATGGCTTTTCTTGAATCTCAAACAGTAAAGATATACAAAACCCCAAGCTGTAGCTTTTATCAATGCTTGATTCCGCACTACCATCAGGGAGCTGACAGCATTCTGAACGGTTTCCAAGAACGGAATCAAACAAGGGGTTTCACGGCTCAAATGGCAGCCTGCGTCGTCCGTCGGAGGGGGCGGGGAGGGGTGCTGTGACATCAGCCTCGTTCTCGGAGTCCATTGGCCCCGGATTTTCCACGCGCTGGAAGGCGGACATAATTCACGGTGATGCTGTGCTCTCCCTCGGGCGGAGCCCCGCGGAGCCTACAGAATACCGGACTGGCGGTAAGTGGGCGGTGCGCTTGTGTGTGCGAGCGTGTGTGTGTGTGTGTGTGTGCGCGCGACGGGGGTCTCTGTATGTGTGCGTGCGTGTATGTGTGCTCGTGTGTGTGTGTGTGTCTGTGTGTGCGCATGCGTGCAGGGGGAAGTGTGCCTGTGTATGTATGCGCTTCCCAGGAGACAGACACGGCGAGCGCGTTCGCGCGCGCGTGGCCTGCGCCGATCGCCTTTTGAGAGATGCGCGCGGCCAGGTGCTGTCTCCTGGGAAGCAGAGTCAGCAACAAAAGATCTCTGGCGAGACACAGCGCTTACGCGCTGTTTTCGCTACAAGACCTAAAAAGCAGGTGCTGATGCGGGTCTCTATCGTGCTCTCCATTTTTGCCCTCACCCTCCTGGTGAGATAAAAAAAAACTTAACTCTGCAGCTGTACCACCCTTCACTGTCTTTGGGGTAACTTCAGAGACTTGTTATAGTTGTTTCACAGTCTCAACATTTCCAAACGGAAGCATTTTCAATATTCTTTACAACGAAGCCATAGTTGTTGCTTATTTATCTTACTCAACTAACAACCATTTGCAAAGCCAATAGCCTTGCCTTGTTGAAGGCGTAATGTTACTTGTTGTATTGTGTATCTGTATGCAATGAAAGAAGCAGCAAAATACCAGTCGCGGCACACTATGCTAAGCACAGATTTTTACCCTGCGTATTTTTAAGCCGCTCCAATCAGAGACCCCCTCGTTTTTTCATTTAACTTAAAGCCCAACAAACCTGGATGGCCTGTGAATAGACTTAATGCCCAAGGCAAAGAGACTTTAAGTTCAGTTTACACACAGCAATCCAAAGTAGTCTAATAAAATGCAGGATAATTTCGGACTGGGGAACTACTTGTTTTTAGTCTGTATATATACATAAAAGTGTATATATGATAACAAAACCACGGAACCTTGTATTGAGTAAAACAGGGAAAATTGGAAGCGTTGTAAATAATGTGGCACACTAGCAATGTCACTAACCTTTCCTCCAGATGAAAGCACAGACCTAATTAGCTAGGAAGTCATCTACAATCAAATAGTGATGTTCAGATTGAAATCCCGAATGCAATATGCTCCGTTTATCCTGTAAATGCAGCAAACATATAGCTCTCTTTTCTAATGTGCGTCAAGGGCATCCACAATTGTGTTTCTATGTTGTGTTTATAAGTCGGTTATCACACCAGTCAACCAATGTGTGAAAAACAACCAGAGAAGGAAACTGATCAAGCTCAGACATTTTGCTCAATACAAGGTGACTGTTACCAAGCAATGTGTATCAGCATGCAATTTTCTTCTCTTACCAGCACTTGCTGCTCCATTACTGGAGCACATCGCTGGCTCACACATCGCCTACACTAACCCAAAGCAATGCTACACATATGTGAAACCCTCTTCTGTGCTGCTCTAGATGCCTCTTTATAGTTTGGAACATGCTGTGCCATGAGCAGAGCACATCTGACCTCTAGGCACTTCACCTACACCTCGCCCACCCCATATCACACCCACACATACAAGTCTCCACACTGCTCCTACACTGCTGAGCTAAATACTTCTAACCTGCCCCTCCCTATTCCTTTTTTTCTCACATGCTACTGCTCAACACCAGCTATGCAGCACCTTGCTAGAAATTGCTCAAACACATTCTGACATAATTATAGATGACATCACACAGACAATCACCTACACGCATGCAAGAATGAGGTAACAGTGCTTCAGGCAACAGTACTGCAGCAATCTAAAAAACGCAGAACAAATGGCAAACCATTATGTTCCAACATGGTTCCAGATGTTGACATTCAGAGTTTTTAACCCTTGAGTAGTCTCTGAATAGGCACACTCAAAAGAACAATCCTTACAAATACACAGAGACGTCTGATGTAATCAGGTTTACCACCTACAGACAAAATAAGGGAGCGCCTATTTACTGTAGGTAAGTCATGTTTGACCCTCGAAAGGTTATTCTCGATCTGTGGTTTTCTACTTCAAACAGGTGCAAAATGTTCTTTACCTCCCCAAGGTACTTTTCTTTAATAGTCTCAGCCCCTAATGCTAAAATCTCTGTCTAGCACTTTTGACCTTTGTGAGGATACGGATTCTCCAGAACCCACACTTATTATAGACTATTCCTATTTTATCTTTTGATTCTTACCTACATTGACAATGTCAAGATAATTAAAATCAAATTACAATACACTCATCCATGATCTTTTGGAAGGTAGCAGCTAAGAAACAAGCTACTAACCTGAAACTGTGGTTCTCCAGTATTGTAATCTTTCATAGATTTACATGCTTGAATCATTCCCCGTAGTCGAGATGGGAGTCCCCGGTACATTTAAAAAGTAATGTCACAATAGACATAGAAGTTAAAGGCATAAGGCCTCATTATTTGAGTAACATATCGAACTCCTTATTTAAAATAGACCAAACTTAAGAAAACAACCAATCAGCTGACACCACCCTCTAGAACCCTCCTGAAAGGAGCTCCAGTCCCTCAGATTTTCTTAAGCACCGTGTGTACCCAGAGAGACAACTGAAAGGACTTAGTGAGCCCTTCCAAGGGAGGCGGGTGGGTCACATGTGAATCTGTGAAAGATTCCAATACTGGAGAACTACAGTTACAGGAAAGTAACTTATTTCTTACTCCAGTATTGTAACTTTGTAGATTCACAGGCTTGAACCAGAGTAAAAACCAGTAATGAGCACATTTTATATATATATATATATATATATATATATATATATATATATATATATATATATATATATATATATAAAGACATTTGAAAAAGACATTTGATGTCAAAACGAGTCATGCCATAACTTAGCTGCAATAAAGAACTTTCCTGGAAGCCCCGTTGTGTCCCTCCGCTTCTTCTAATGAGAAACGCTTTGCTTCATATTTTACGAGCTGGCCCGAGCGCGTTTGAGGAGACCCATCTCCTAAGTGGCCTGTGACACCAGGGCAGCTTCGGCACGCAAACAGGACCCAAGGGATTGGGATGACTCAGGCCCACCGTACCCTCCGACAGTAAGGCACCGCTGCAGTGCAGTCTATGACTTCACGGAGGAGCCAGTTTCACTGTATCCACGGCTTCAGGGCAGACTGTGTGAGGCACATGCGGTTGAAGGTGTCTTGGGGACCCGGGAAAATAACTTGTTGCAGCAACAAAGATACCATTCTGCTTACCTGCGTTTTGATTTGAATTCAGTACCCAAGACGAGATATAGTGAAGCCTGGGGAGTATTTTACCTGACTGTCCAAACTGGTGCATGTTGGGAGGTGTAGTTCGCCGATGCAGCTACAGCCAATCTCTTGAGCAAAACGAGGCTCACCTGGACCGCCACCAATGGCAATACGACTTGTATAACTTAAAAGTGGATTGGTAAAACACAGACTTTGTTGAAGGCATTTGAAAAAGACATTTGATGTCGAAACGCGTCATGCCATAACTTTGCTGCAATAAAGAACTTTCCTGGAAGCCCCGCTGGTCCCTCCACTTCTTCTAATGAGAAACGCTTTGCTTTATATTAAATTATATATATATATATATATATATATATATATATATATATATATATATATATATATATATATATATATATATATATATATATTGTGCTCCAATTCTTCCGTATTACCAAAGAATTACCCACACTCACGGGGTTGATATTTCCAAGATTGCTTTATTTTCACAGACAAGACATATATATATATATATATATATATATATATATATATATAGTTGCCTGCTGTGAATTTGAATGTGAATTCTTCCAACGGCGACAAACCTGTACCAAGGATGCAGCGCCGGTTGGCGTTGCAGCAGAACTGCACAAGTGTCCTGTCATACTCGAGTGAGTTGCTTGCCTCGGAGCCATAATATAGTTCAATTAAACCACAGTGGGGCGTGCTTCATCACATCACAACATCACAGCTGTGTATCACCTTTCCACAAAAGCTCCTTGCTCCCAAACCGGTGGCGTTGTAAAGGGTCTCCATGGTGGGCTGGAACAGCCCCAGGGCTACCTCTGCAGCTCAGGCACGCCGCTTCAATCCAAACACAAGTTTGCCTGCAAAGTAGAGAAGCCCACGAGCAAGGTGAGGAATTTTGCTTTTATTCTATGTAGAAAGCAGCCTGCGAAATGGATGCAAATACAGCAGCATTGTCAGAAAGTCAGCCTGACGCCTTTTGTGGAAAGGTGATACACAGCAGCGATGTCGTGATGTGATGAAGCACACCCCACTGTGGTTTAATTGAACAATATTATGGCTCCGAGGCAAGCAACTCCCTCGAGTATGACAGGACACTACATTTACCATGAGGCTTTGTGCTGGGACACGCCCACTGAGGCGGGAGATAAATCTTTGTGTAGCTGCCTGAAAATGTTTGCCTGGGAGTATCTGAGTCAGTGCCTCTGAAGAAGTTGAAAACGAAACGCGTCAGGCTGACTTTCTGACAATACTGCTGTATTTGCATCCATTTCGCAGGCTGCTTTCCACATAGAATAAAAGCAAAATTCCTCACCTTGCTCGTGGGCTTCTCTACTTTGCAGGCAAACTTATGTTTGGATGTATATATATATATATATATATATATATATATATATATATATATATATATATATTAAACACTTACATACTAGTAGTGAAAAAATAATTTCTTTAGAATAAAATAGAAATATATATACGTATAAAAAAAAACGTTGGGGATTGGAGGGGGTTCCAGACTTGAATTAACGGTGTTACTCTACAACATTTAAACCCCTCCCTTACCTGGCAGTACAGCTTCCATGAAGGACACCACTGGGGATCCTCATGCTGAATATTTTGGAACATTGGACTCTGGGAGCTGTAGTCTACAACTGCAGCTGCTCTCAGTGCAACTTAGCCAGCTGACCTCACGTCATTGGGAGGGCCTTAGCAATATAAGAGAGGGAGTTGGAGTAACAACGCCAAGCTGCGGCATCTGAAAAAGGCTCACCCGAGCCGAAATGCATCAAGCCAAACAAAGCTTTCAATAAAAAAACTCCCGCCGAATTCCACGCTGTGTCCTCTTTGATGGAGGGGTAGTTTTGGTGATATATATATATATATATATGCACATATATATTCCAACAAAGTTTGCCCTGAAGCTTGAAGACGCCACTCCACAAAGGAAAGTTCACCAGAACTCTTTATTTTACAAACCGGCTTTCACATCCAAATTATTTCAATCCCTTTTCAATCCCTTACGCGTTTCAGAGCTCTTGCTCCTTTCTCTCAGGGAAGCCTGACAGTCACGGGGCTCTGCAGCTAGCACTCATACTGATTTGCATAATCCTTTAATTGGCTTCTGACGAGCCTCACAGGTAAAAGTTCTCAGCATCCTGGGATTTGTGGTGTGCGCTGCAGCATTTTCTCCCTTTGACTGCCTGCTGGCTATTTATAAATGTTTTCCAAGCCCTCCAGTGGGGGTCTGAACATGAGCCGGTTTTTAAAATAAAGAGTTCTGGTGAACTTTCCTTTGTGGAGTGGCGTCTTCAAGCTTCAGGGCAAACTTTGTTGGAATATGTATATATATCTATACTACTATTATAAAGAGTGAACTTGCACCTTTTGGCAAGGTAAACTCGGGAACCACAGCGCCAATCTACACACGACATAGGCGACATTAAATTAAAAAAACGTAAATTAAAAAATTAAAATTTGTAAACAAAGTAGTCCTCTAAAACAAGCGCCGGCCGCGACAGAGCGCTGATCGCGACCTACACGTAACGTAATGACGATATGCGGGGAGGAGCGGTGACTTGCGGCGAGGAGTGGACTTGCGGCGAGGAGTGGCGGCTCAGGTATGACGATATGCGGGGAGGAGCGGTGACTTGCGGCGAGGAGTGGACTTGCGGCGAGGAGTGGCGGCTCAGGTAAGGAATAGGCAGGCGAGAGCTGGGAGGCGGGCGGCGGGAGGCGGGTGGGAGGCTCAAGGCGCAAGGCGGTATGGCCAATGTCGGGGCTGGCGGCGGGCGGGAGGCTCAAGGCTGAAGGCGGTATGGCCAATGTCGGGGCGGGAGGCGGTCTGGTCAATGTCGGGTGGGGGGTGCACAGAGGCTAAAAATGCTGCCCCCAGCCCCCTTCTGCCTCGGGCAAAGCCGGGGCGGGCTGCTAGTGTGTGTATATATATATATATATATATATATATATATATATATATATATATATATATATATATAACCTACTGGCGGTCGCCAGTAGGTAGTTATAGTTAGGATTTTTTTCAATGTTAAATCTCAAAATTCTATTTGGAATAACTTTGGCGCCGGTTGACGAATCTGCCTGAAAATTTCCTCAAAATGGCCTCTTCGAGCTCCGGTCCTTCTCTGAAAGTTTGGGGGGGGATTCGTCAAGCGGGAGCCGAGATAAAAGGGGGTCCCAAAACGCGTTTTCCCCATGTTAATTTCCATAGGGCGGTCGACCTCACTTTTAGCCCGAACGGCTGAATGGATTTCCACCAAACTTGGCAAAATTGTAGGGACTGGTAGCCCGATGTGCCTTTGCTATGTCTCAAGTTATGTGCTCCAGTGGTTTTTGAGTAATTTAGGTTAAAAAAAAATATATATATCTTTAAGCGCGCCCCGGTACGCGCAACGGGCGCGTCACGCGACTTGCGCACGGAAAGCTGATTGGCTCACGGGTGTCTGTAAACATTCGAAACAGTCCGGAGCGGCCGCCATCTTGTGTCTCGTTTAGGATCGAGACACAAGAGGTGACATAAAAAAAAGGGAGAAATGACTATAAGGGGGCAGGGTAGACCCCCTAGGTTTGATGTGGGGGCTAAAATAGGGTCCCGCTGGGCATTTAAAAAAAAAAAAAAATTCCGATTTGCGCGGGGGGAGTGCCCGGTACGCGCACCGGGGAGCGAAGCATGGGGAAAATCCAGGGCCTTATTTATGAAGGCCTTGCGACAGTTTTGCGCCACCTGTGCGTCACTTTTTGTGACGCACCAGCGGTGTAAAAAATGCGCCTCGTTGTGCTATATTTAAAAAGTGACGCATCTAGGTAGATGGGTCACTTTTTAAAACCCTGCGCCACATTATACCTGCGTCAGGTGTAATGTATGCAGAGGGGGCGTTCCCCCGCAAAAAGCTTCGTAATAGTGACGCAATGAAATCTATGAGATTTCACTGCGTCACTTTTAGGATGCTGTTGCGTCAAAATCTTGCGCCTGCCTCACAGCAGGCGTAAGACTGACGCAAGACCTTTCACATGGGGCTTTCCCCATGTGAAAGGACGCATTACTGGGGTTGCGTCACTTTTGTGACACACTCCAGCAATGCGTCACTTTTGTGTTTACAGATACGTCAGAAATACTGACGTATCTGTAACTTCTTGCGACATGATTCGTCATACATTAAATAGGACACATCTGGAATGTCGTAAGGAGTGCGCACAGAAAAGTGACGCATCGCTGTTTTCACGCAGCGATGCGTCACTTTTCAGAAATGAGGCCCCCAGTTTATTCACTGTGTCACATCTACGACCCTTTCTTGCGTCAATACGTCCCTTTTGCATACATTACACCTGACGTAGGAATAATGTGGCGCAGGGGCTTACAAAGTGACGCAACTACCTAGATGTGTCACTTTGTAAATATGACTGAATAAGGTGCATTTTTTTACAGCACTGGTGCGTCACAAAAAGTGATGCTCTGGTGGTGTTAAAGTGACGTATGGCCTCATAAATGAGTCCTTCAGTCTTCTACTCATGCTTCATATTAATTTTATGACTTATTATGTTGGAAGTTCTTACAGATACGTCAGTATTTTAGACGTATCTGTTAGCGCAAAAGTGATGCAGCCCCATGTGAAAGGGCCTGCACGCCTGCTGTGAAACAGGCGTAAGATTTGGACGCAACAGCGTCATAAAAGTGACGCAGTGATATCTCATAGATTTCACTGCGTCACCTCTATGACCCTTTCTTGCGTCAATACGTCCCTTTTGCATACATTACACCTGATGTAGGAATAATGTGGCGCAGGGGCTTACAAAGTGACGCATCTACCTAGATGCACCACTTTGTAAATATGATGCTCTGGTGGTGTTAAGGTGACGCATGGCTTCATAAATGAGGCCTTCAGCCTTCAACTCCAGCAATGCATCTTTTCTTTACCCTTCCACACCCCCCGTTCCTTTTCAACATTTTCTTTGAATATCAACATTCCCCATATTCACTCTTCTTCTCCTTACTTTCCTTCCCAACACTCACCTTCTTTCAGTCCCCCTACTTCACTTCCTTTCTCCTCTCATACCTTTCTGTTCTTTCTTACTCATTTTCCTTTCCATTATCAATGCACTCCATTTCACTTACTCTTTTTCATTTTCTAAAGAATTAAGGGCCAGATGTAGGAGCCCTAATACCGGTTGGAAACGACCGATTTTGGCCGTTTCCGACCGGTATTAGGGTTTTCAGATGTAGGGCATGCATTTACAGAATCGGTATGTTACCGATTCTGTATTTACCGAATCGGTAAATACAGACTCGGTAAAATACCGATTCTGTAAATGCAGATGTAGCTGGCACATATCAGAGTGCCACAGGGCTTTAAGAATCAGTATTTTACCACCCAATCCAATTGGGTGGTAAAATACCGAATCCAGGTGTGCATGCACATCTGTGCCATGTGACACACAGACATGCCCATAGGGCATGTATGTGTGCCACATGGCACACAAGCCTGTAATTGGGGTGCTACAGGGTGTCAAAGTGACACCCCCTGCACCCTTGCAAGAATAGGTAATAACCGAATCGGTAAATACTGATTCGGTATTCCACATTGATTCCTATGGGCTTCAAGGCCCATAGGAATCAATGGGGGATACCGATTCGGTATTTACAGAATCGGTAAATACCGAATCTTACAGATTCGGTATTTACAGATTCAGAATTACCTACATTTCCCGCCCCCCAATTTACCACTTCTTAAATACCGAATCGGTATGATTCGGTATTTTAGAAGTGGTAAATTAGATTTACCTACATCGGGCCCATAGCTCTTTGATGAGAATTGGAGGTAGTTCTGAAAAGAACTTTTTGTTTTCTTCTTTTTTCAAAGCAGGAACAAAAACAGGGAATGGAAACTGCTCAACAGGAGCAAAAAAAAACAAAAAAAATTAGAGGTGGAAAGGGCAGTGATGGTTTTCCAATGCTCGAACCATGAGCTGGACACTTTGCTCCCCAAAGGTAAGGAGTTGATTGCAGTATCTGCATCTCAGGACACCATGGTTAAAAGCAGGTTGAATATTTGGCACGAGCTCCTGCAATTGCCCCCTCCCAGAAGTAGTTGCTTCTCCGGTGGATGTAGAGGCCCCATCACTGGGAACCTCTTGTGCCAGAGCCCTGACACTTTCCCGGGCAAAATTCTGGGGGTGCCTCCTCTCCACATTCCGGATCATCGTAAAGTTCCCAAATGAGTATTTTTTTTGGGGGGTCACCCCGTGACAGGACTTGTTTGCAGATCCTGTACTCCACTTTTGGAGCATTCACCTTTTTTTGGTTAGGTGGTATTTTAAAAAATTTCCAAATAAAATGTTCCTTCACCTTTGGGGTAGGAGGCTCTTCATTGATGAAATCAGGTTCTTCATCACTGCTGGATTCTCTGGCAGCCATGGTGAACCAAGGAAGATCCAGGAGCAAAACACAGGTCTTTCAGTCACAAAAGTGAAAGAAGAAGTGAAGGAAATGGGTGGGGATTTCATTCTTTCTAAAAAAAAACTGTTAGCAACCAATGAAAAGTGTTATTTTAAGGTCACATGACTTGACGCGCTGACGCTGCGCGCACCGGAGCGCTTCCGGGTGCGCATATTCGGCGCGAACGTAGGCGCTTCTGGGGCGCATACGCTGCGCAAACGTAGGCGCTTCCGGGGGCGCATACGTGGCGCGAACGTAGACGCTTCTGGGGCGCATAAGCGGCGCGAACGTAGACGCTTCCGGGGCGCATAAGCGGCGCGAACGTAGACGCTTCCGGGGCGCATACGCAGTGCGAACGTAGGCGCTTCCGGGGGCGCTTACGTTGCGCGCCGAAGTGACGTCTTCATAGTTTTACGGAAGTGCAAAATCATTTTCATTTCCTTATTAAAAAAACCTGCTTTTATTTGTATGGTACGAAATGTTTTGCGTTATTATTAACTTTTCATTCATATTTTTTTCACTAACGAAAGTAGCGCTCTGGGTGCGCTTTCCGGAGAGCTTACCGGAGCGCGCACCCAGAGCGCCCCGGGAAAAAATGATAAAAAAAAAAAAAAAACTTACAAATTAATACTTACACAAAACAGCAAATTGTAAAAAAAAACATAGGTTAGAAACTCGAAATAGAAAGGAATTAGCAATTAAAAAAACATATGAATTTCACTGAAAAAAACATAGGTTTCACACCAGTTATAGTTAGGAATTAGCAGTTTAAAACCCTTTGAAATTCACTGAAAAAACCATAGGTTTCACACCAGTTATAGTTACCTGGAAATTTTACTGACATAAAACCACTGAAATTGCCACGTTATAGTTAGTTGGACTCACTATAACTTGCGCGTGTAATGCACTGCTGATGACATCACATATTACATCACTCATGACATGGTCAGTGACATCATTCATGACATCACTGATGACACCATCCAGTGAATGTGTGTCTTTCTGAAAAATAAATATGTTTTTAACTGCTAATTTCCAACTATAACTGGTGGGAAACCTATGGTTTTTTCAGTGAATATATATATATACACACACACACATACATATATATATTAAACACTTACATACCAGTAGTGAACTAATCATTTCTTTAGAATAAAATAGAAATATATATATATATATATATATATATATATATATATATATATATATATATATATATATATATATATATATATACGTATAAACAAATATAAACTATTATATACTTATGAAATAGCAAATGGATAGTTCTCACACTGGCATAAAGAAGCAGAAAAAAATAGAGATACGCAACAGAAACGTTGGTGGGAAGGAAGGAAGGCTCACCTCTTCTGAAACAAGTCAAGTCAAGTCATAGGATTTATATAGCGCACTACATACCCAGAGGGTCTCAAGGCGCTGAGGAGGGGGAGGAGGATTACTTGTCAAATATCCACGTTTTAAGTTGCTTTCTGAAAGCTAGGTGGTTCTGGGTAAGGCGAAGGTGAGTGGGGAGTGAGTTCCATGTTTTAGCAGCCAGGTAAGAGAAGGATCTACCTCCCATTGTGGTCTTGTTGATGCGAGGTACAGTGGCGAGGGCTTGGCTGGAGGAGCGTAGCTGGCGGGAGGGGGTGTAGAAGGACAGTCTTGAGTTGAGGCATTCTGGTCCGATGTCGTAGAGTGATTTGTGTGCGTGGGTTAGCAGTCGGAAAGTGATTCTCTTATTGACGGGTAGCCAGTGGAGGTCTTTCAGGTGACCAGACATGTGTTCGTTGCGTGGGATGTCTAATATGATTCTGGCTGAGGCGTTTTGGATTCGTTGGAGTTTCTTTTGGAGTTTAGCGGTAGTGCCTGCGTAGAGGGTGTTTCCGTAGTCCAGTCGGCTCGTGACCAGAGCATGGGTGACTGTTTTCCTGGTTTCGGTGGGGATCCAGCGAAATGTTTTTTTGAGCATGCGAAGAATGTTGAAGCAGGATGAGGATACGGCGCTGACTTGTCTGTTCATTGAAAGTGAAGAATCTAGGATAACGCCTAGGTTCCGTGCGTGGTCTGTCGGGATGGGTGCTTTTCCAAGGGCTTCCGGCCACCAAGAGTCGTCCCATGCAGAGGGGGATGTACCTAGGATGAGGACTTCTGTTTTATCTGAGTTCAGTTTCAGGCGGCTGTGTTTCATCCATTCAGCAACTTCTTTCATTCCTTCGTGTAGGTTAGTTTTGGCGGTGTTGGGGTCCTTGGTGAGAGAAAGGATCAGTTGAGTGTCATCCGCGTAAGAGATGATGTTGAGGTTGTGTTGGCGGGTGATGGTCGCGAGGGGGCTCATGTATACGTTGAAGAGGGTGGGGCTGAGGGAGGAACCTTGTGGTACGCCACAGATGACTTCGGTGGCCTCGGACTTGAATGGTGGAAGGCGGACTCTCTGGGTTCTTCCGGTGAGGAACGAGGTGATCCATTCAAGTGCTTTTCCATGAATTCCGATGTTGCTGAGGCGTTGTAAAAGGGTGCTGTGGCAGACTGTGTCGAATGCTGCAGAGAGGTCGAGGAGGATGAGGGCGACTGTGTCTCCATTGTCCAGTAGAGTTCGAATGTCGTCTGTTGCTGCGATGAGGGCGGTCTCAGTGCTGTGTTTTGCTCGGAAGCCAGATTGTGAGGAGTCGAGGGAATTGTTGGCTTCGAGGAAAGCAGCGAGCTGGCTGGTTGTTGACAGCTTTCTCGATAACTTTGGCCGGGAATGGAAGGAGCGAGATGGGGCGGTAATTTTTGAGTTCGGTGGGGTCCGCTGTGGGTTTTTTCAGAAGGGCGGTGAGTTCAGCGTGTTTCCAGTTTTCCGGAAAGGTGGCGGAGTTGAAGGAGCAGTTGATGACGTCTCGGAGGTGCGGTGCTATGACGGAGTCTGCTTTGTTGAAGATGTGGTGAGGGCATGGGTCTGTGGGGGATCCTGAGTGGATGGAGTTCATCAGGCGGATGGTGTCCTCAGTGGAAATTGTGTTCCAGTCGTTAAGGGTGTTCGCGGGGGGAGAGTGTTCAGCATGTGGTTGGGTGGGTTGGGCTCCGGGTTGGTTGTCGAAGCTGTTGTGGATGTCTGCAATCTTGTTGTGGAAGAATGAGGCTAGGGAGTCGCAGAGGGCTTGAGAGGGGGTGATGTCGTTGGAGTTGGCCGAGGGATTGGAAAACTCCTTGACGATGTTGAAAAGTTCCTTGCTGTTGTGGGCGTTGTTGTCAAGTCGATCCTTGAATGCTGTTTTCTTGGCCTTTCGGATTAGTTGGTGGTGAGTGCGGGTGGCGTTTTTGAAGGCGTCCTTGGTGCTGGTGGTTGGATCTTTTTTCCACGCTTTTTCAAGGGTGCGGCAGCGTTTCTTGGACTTCTTAAGATCATCGTTGAACCATGAGGCCTTCTTGTTGCCAGGTTAGCTTTGACGTTTTTTCAGTGGTGCTAAGGTGTCGGCGGTGTTGGATAACCATCGGGTGAAGTTGGCGGCGGCTAGGTTTGGGTCCGAGGAGTGGGCTGGGGTGTTTAGAAGGAGCGAAGAGGAGATCTGGTCGGTGGAGATTTTGTTCCAGTTTCTTTGCAGAGTTGGTTGGAGGTGGTTGGTGGGTTTGGGCTTGTTGTAGGTGAAGTGAACGCAGCTGTGGTCAGTCCAGAGGAGATCCGTAGTGTGGCTGAAGGAGACATGATTGCTGGAGGTGAAGATGGGGTCGAGTGTGTGACCTGCGATGTGGGTGGGGGAAGTGACCAGTTGTTTAAGTCCGAGGTTGGCGAGGTTGTCCAGGAGGGTGGTGGTGTTGCGGTCGTTGATCTTTTCAAGGTGAAAGTTGAGGTCTCCCAGAAGGATGTATTCTTTGGAAGGGAGCACGTGTGGAGTGATGAAGTCCGTGATGTCTTCACTGAATTTTGCGCGGGGTCCTGGTGGTCTGTAGAGGAGGGTGCCTCTGAGTGTGGTTTTGGGGTCGATGTGGATCTGGAAGTGAAGGTGTTCGGAGTTGGCGAGGTTGGCGTCAGAGCTGGTTGAGATGCGGATTGATTTCTTATGGACGATAGCGATTCCTCCTCCTGTGTGGCTGGTACGGTCTTTGCGAGTGATCTTGTAGTCTTCCGGGATGGCAATGGTGATGTCTGGTGCGGAGGAAGCATTCATCCATGTTTCTGTTAGGAAGGCGATGTCTGGAGAAATGGTGTCTAGTAGATTCCATAGGTCAATGGCGTGCCTGTGGACTGATCGGGTGTTGAGAAGGATGCATTGTAGGTGGTTGGGTTCGGGAGTCAGTGGTGTGGTCGAAACGGAGATGTTGTCGGTGCCGCTGAATTTGCAGGAGTAGCAGGAGTAAGGTCCATGGGTTTGTCCAGGGGCGGCTTGGACGCAGTTGGGGGAGCGACCGGGGTTAAGGGCTAGGAGAGTGGCGGCATCGTAGGTAATGCGGGAGGGCTGGGCAGCGCGAGGACCAGGGGGTCTGGCGCTGGGCGCGGTCCAGGCGCGGACGGGCGTAGACGGGCTTACCTTTGGCGCACCTTCGGCGCGGCCGTAGCGCGTGGACGCTGCACGTTGGGACATCTGACAAATGGATAGTGGAGGGGGCGGAGCGTGGGAGGGGCCGCTGGGAGGCGGTCTCGGGGAGGTAGAGGCGGGCCAGGAGAGCTGACAACAACAACAAGATGGTGGCGGGCTGATTCAAAACGAAACCGGGGCACAGTCCGAGTCAAGCCTGAGCTATTATCATACAGTTACACACCACTGGTGGGTCCGGCCAGAAGCGCTAAGAAAACAAATGCCAGGCAGCACACATGTAAATGTAAACTCTAATTGCGTGCAGAAGCGCTATGACATTTAATATGTGCAGCAGGCAGCAGATAGTAAAGGAACCAGTTCTGTGCAGGAGCGCAGTATCCAGTCAATGCAAGCAGCGCAGTGAAGATTAAAAATGAGCTGTTCACGATACCAATCAATGCAAGCAGCGCAGTGAAGATTAATAAAATGAGCAATTCACAATACCAATCAATGCAAGCAGCGCGGTGAAGATTACAAATGAGCAATTCACGATACCAATCAATGCAAGCAGCGCAGTGATGATGGAAAATGAGCAGTTCACGATACCAGTACTCCTTCCAGGGCCAAGGGAGCGAGGGGAGCGACCGTGCAGGAGCAAGTCCAGGCGAAACATATGTCTTAGCACCGCCTGTCCCACAGCAGCATCTTTCATCAATTTGGAACCCAAGCAGTAATGCTTAGTGAATGTATGCAGCGTCTTCCAGGTTGCTGCTCTACAAATGTCTGAGAGGGACACGCCAGCAAACAATGCCATAGATGTAGACACAGCCCTAATAGAATGGGCACGGACCCTTGAGTGAAGGGGTTGACCAGCTTGCCAGTGACACAAGAGAATAGCACTAGAGCCATCTAGATATGCTCGGTTTGGTTAAGGGAAAACCTTTTCTAGGCAAGCTGTAAGCTACAAAAAAGTTGATTTGTTTTGCGAAGGATTTTGTTTTGTCCAGATAACAATTAAGGCAGCGTTTCAAGTCCAAAGAATGCAGAGCTCATAAAGGGGCTGTTTGAAGATTTGGGAAGAAAGATTTCAAAACGATTGGTTTGTTATGATGAACGTCCGATGGGACTTTAGCTATAAATTTCGGGTTGGTGTGAAGGATCCTATAGTGTTTAAATTGAATGAAGGGTTCCTGTACGGTGAAGGCTTGAAGTTCACTTACTCTTCTTGCTGAATGCAAGAGCTAGAAGAAGAGCAGTTTTCCACAAAAGGAACTTTAAGTCAGCTCTATGTATCGGTTCAAATGGGTGCCTCATAAGTTCGGCAAGTACCATGTTGAGTTGTCATGTTGGAAGCGGAGATTTCACAGGAGGAAAGGTTCTGAATAGTCCTTTAAGAAACTGTTTGACCACAAGGAAGAACCCTTAGAGCTTTAAAAATTGGAGATAGCAGCCAAATGAACCTTTGATCGAAGTATGAGCCAAACCTGAATTTGCTAGATGAAGGAGATATGGCAAGATTTCTTCCGGAGTTGAATTGAATTGGGGGGATGCACTTTAGTAGACCCACACCAGACGCAGAATCTCTTCCATTTCAAAGAATAGGTACTGTCAGCTCTAGCACGAGACAGGATGTCTCTGCACTTTTGAGGAATGTTTAAGTTTCGAAATTCCTGGAACTCAGGAGCCAAGCAGATAATCTCAGAGAACCTGGATCCAGGTGTTGAACTTGTCCCTGGTTCATCGTGACAAGAGAGGGAAACGGCTTCAGATGAATCGGCGGTCGTGAGGACAGGAGATGGAGTTTCGTGAACCAATGCTGGCGAGGCCACGCGGGTGATATTAATATTACTTTGCAAGGTTCTGCCTTCATCTTTTTAGCACCCTGGTAAGGAGAGGAATTGGCATAAAAGTGTAGACAAATATGCTGGACCATGCTATTGAAAAAGCATTCCCCAAAGATCGCTGTTGGGGATGCCAGCTTGCGAAGCGTTGGCAATTGGCGTTGCCGTTTGTGGCAAACAGGTCTATAGTTGGTTCACCCCACTGGGAGAAGACTCCCACTCGTGGCAGGTTGTCTGTAGTCTGCTTAGTGAATCTGCTATGATATTTTCCTTCCGTGGAACGTACTCTGCTCTTAACGAAATTCTGTTTTGAAATACTCAGTTCCAAATTTGTTGAGATTCCTGGGAGAGGAAAAGAGATAGATTCCCTCCCTTGTTTGTTTAGATAGTGCATTGTCGTAGTATTTTCTGTTCTGACAAGCACTAGAGAACTTTGTATCCTGAGCAGGACAGCTTGTTGAGCTAGAAGAACTGCCCTTAGTTCCAAGAGATTTATGTGTAGACTCTGCTGAGAAAGTGGCCACTTGCCACTGATCTGAAGTTCCTGAAGGAAGGCTCCCCAACCTTCCAGAGAAGCATCTATTACCGGGGAGAGGCCTGTGGAAGGAAAGGTAACCCTGGAGACAGATGGTGAGGATGAGTCCACCAAGATAGCGAGGTGACCATTTGCGGGGTCACTTGAATTATGTAGTCCAAAGTTCCGTTTATTTGAACCCATTGAGTGTTCAGAGCATCCTGAAGGACACATGCGTAGACGGCATTGAGGTATCAGAAGAATACAGGAGGAGATCATGCGGAGCAGAGATCTATATAGGTGCACCGAAAGAAACTTTCTTCTTTGCCTGCCGCTTGCAAATGTCAGAAGCTTTTGTTGTCTTTCCACTGTGGAATAGGCTTTCTTCAGAACAGTATCTAGTATAGCTCCTAGGAATGTAAGTCATCAGGAAGGCTTTAGGACTGATTTATCTGGATTTAGTGTGAGACCTAATTGAATGAAAAGCAGCAGACAGGCTTTAGAAGACTTCTTTGTGGTGTTTTAAGTAGGAGCTTTGACGAGCCAGTCTTCGAGGTAAGGGAAAACCTGGTGATGATGCTGTCTGAGATATGCCGCTATTGGTGCTAGGCACTTCGTAAAAATTCGAGGGGCCGACTTGAGCCCGAAGGGAAACACTCGGAATTGATAATGCCTTCCGGCTACAATGAATCTGAGAAACTTTTTGTGTTTCTTGTGTATGGGTATATAGAAATATGCGTCTTGAAGATCCAGGGATACCATGTAATTTTTCACATTGAGAAGCTGTAAGACCTCCTGAATGGTGACCATGCGGAATGATGGTTTCTTGAGGAATCTGTTTAGATTTCTTAAATCTAAAATTGGCTCAATTTTTTCGTCTTCTTTCGCACTAAAAAGAAACGGGAATAGGTCCTTTCCCCCTTTGATGAAAAGGAACATGTTCTATTGTTCCTTTTTGGATCGTGGAAGTTATTTCCAACTGTAATAGACGTAAATGCTTGTGAGTCAGAGGTTGAGGAGGTGTTGGCGGGGTGGCTGTATAAACTCTTGGGAATGGCCGAATTGTACTAGCTCTAGGACCCAACGAACAGTTGTGATTGGTCTCCAATTTTGGAGATAATGGGAAATTTGGCTCCTATTTTGGGGGAAGGTGAGGAAATTGTAACCGGAAGAAGTGGGAGGTCATTGTCCTCTGGCGGACTCTTTTTGTTGTCCCATCTTCCCTCGAAAGTAAGATTTATTGTAGGCAGTCGCAGGCTGTTGTCTCTGAGTGAACTGCGTCCTGTATTGCTGGTTGGAAGAGGCATAGGAAGGATACAGATATTGTTGGTAACCTCCCCTGTAGGATGACTAACTTTTACCCCGTGCACCACGAAAAGACGTTCTTTTATACTGAGTGTACCCAAAGCTTTAGCCGTGCCCGTGTCTTTTTTGATTCCCTGCAGGGCTTCTTCAATATGCTTACCGAATAGTTCTTGTCCATCGTGAGGCATGTCTAGAATTTTGTACTGGGCTTCAGGCCTGAATGTTACGACCTTGAGCCATCCTTGGCGCCTTAAGTGACTGCGGCTCCAGTTATCTGAAACTTGTGGACGCAATGTGCATCGCACAATTAATTGTTTCTGAAGTGGAGCGTTCGCCCTCCAGCAAAACTTTCCTCGACTCCTCCTTGATGTCTTGTGGGAAATCGTTAATGTAAGGATCGATATCTGACCACATTTGTCTGTTGTAGCGCCCCAGCAGCGCTTAGGAATTGGACACCCTGACTGTCAATGCAGACATAGTAGAAAAACGTTTGCCGATGTTATCCAGCCTCCTACCATCTTTGTCCGGAGGTGCTGATAGCGCAGCTGATGGGTTCTTAGACCTGCACTGAGCCCCCTGGGAAATTACTCAATCAGGCCTAGGATGACCTGTGAGACAGGCAGGCGCCTTGTCAGGGGCTTTATATTTTTTGTCGAGCCTTAGTAAGAATGGTGGAACTGTGGTTGGATTTCTCATTATCTTAATGCCCTTATCTCAGATGTAGTTGATAATGGGCATAGACCTGACCGATTTTTTAAAAGGTTCCTTAAAATCGTAAAGGAAACAGTCTTGTTGGTGAGCAGGCAATGGAAGTTCAAAACGTCCGGATGCTCTCTCCAAGAGGTTATGAAACCTTCCAATATCCCCTGGAGGGAAGTCTACTTGAGGTGGAGATGGTGACGCTGGTGAAGGGATAATGTAATCATCCCACTCGTCTGGACGTGATTGTACAACCTGTATTTCCCCTTCTTCTTGTTGTTCCTCCTCCTCCTCTTCATCATCATCGGAGGATGGAAGCTGATGCACAGGCACCTGAGACATAGGAAGGGGCGGACGTTGAGACTGAACCACAGGAGCTGGTGAAAGCGCTGGAGTAGGAGAAGGTGTGGACATAGGAAACCTCTTTTTATAATCTGCCAACATGAACTGCAAATCAGTTACCAGAGTGGAAGGAAGACAAACCATCCCTGGAGGCAGTTGCTGCGGACGTCGCTGGTCAGAATAATACGGATGTGGGTTATAGAATTGGTCATCATCGTCTGAGTCTTTCTGTTATTTAACGTTCAACTCCGAGGGACTTTGTGCAGTCCCAAACAAGCTGTCATTGTCCGAATCATCCTCATCTAAGAGATGAGTTGGTAATAAGGCTTGAACCCTACTAGGAGAAGTTAAGGAGGATGTCAGTCTCTCCGGTTGAAATTTTGACTGGGAAATCAGTTTTCCTGGTCTAAACTTTGGTGTCGTCGATGAGGTTGTCATCGGTACACATACCGTCGTCGATGGATCGTTGACAGGCATTGCTATTAATGTCCCATACAGAACTGGCGTAGATGACAACACCGTCGTCAACGACTTATCTTTCATCGTCGAGGCCGTCGACGATGCAACAAGAGTCCTCGACAGTAGACTTGTCGTTGATGCAAGCAACACCATTGACGAAGCACTAGTCATCATATTCGTCGTTGGGATGTTTGTCGCCGGAATCTTTGTCGATGACTACTTTCTGTATATCTTTATCGTCAACGACAAAGGACCCTGACTCTTTGACGAAGACATAGTCGACTATGAAATGGACGCCGACAAGACTGAAGCCGTGATGACTGTTGTTGTCGACTAAGTTACTCCGACAACAGTCAGTGAAGGTCCTGTAGTCGTCGGTACTGCCGTCGATGAGCTGTCCGTCGACGGGGCTGAGGAAGGCTTTTTGAAACCATGTTTTACTTTCACAGGAGGTCTGAAGCGGATTTCTGGAAGGATTTTTTGACAGATATCGAACTCTGGTGTGAAGGAGATGTCCTGGAAGACAGATCTTGTTTTTAGTAGCCTCTGTAGAAGTTTTGTGTGTCTTCTTTGGAGGTTGCTGCAAGGAGCAACCTGGAGAGACATCCAGTGGTCTTTTTTGAGGAGTCTTTGGGGAGGATCTTGAAGAACCTTCGCTCTCATCAGAAGATACAGAGTCCTCCCTGTCTTTAAGCCTCTGGAGTCATAATAAGAGCCTCCCCTCACGGTCCTTTACAGTCTTTGACGAAAAGGTGCAACATACCTTACAGTCCTTTGGTATGTGATCAGGATAAAGACAGTAAAGGCAGTCTTTATGGGGATCATCGATGTGCAGTCTTTTCTTTCTGCAGGTACCACAGGGCCAAAAAGGCCTTTTATAGGTGTGTCCGACATGGAAAAAACAAATGGAATTCAGCCAGGCAAACAAATTATAGGTGAAAAAATACCTTGAATCCAAGAGTAAAACTGAAGACAAGGATGTTTAAAAGTTATGAGGAAAAAAGCTGAGCAGAGGTCAGTGGAGACTCCCTAGCATGACTTACGGTAGAAAACCTGAGGGACTGGAGCTTCTTTCAGGAGGGTTCTAGAGGGTGGTGTCAGCCGATTGGTTGTTTTCTTAATGTTGGTCTTTTTTAAATAAGTACTTCGATATGTTACTAAATAATGAGGCCTTGGGCCTTTAACTTCTATGTCTATTGTGACATTACTTTTTTAATGCACCAGGGACTCCCATCTTGATGACGGGGAGTGATTCAAGCATGTGAATCTCTGTAAGTTCCAATACTGGAGTAATACATTATTATAAGTCTTCAATTCCAGCAGGATGGTACACCTTTTACTGAGTTACACCTTGACCCCAGGCACAGTACAAGGCACAACAGAGCCAGAGGGTTCAGTAAGGACGACTCTGGCTTATCTACCCTACTTTGACAAATACATGATTTAGGGAATTTTGGTAGCACAGCTAAAGACCATGAGGTGTGGTTGTGACGACTGTCTTATATGTACCACACTAGAGATAGTCTCATCACATTTTAAGCTTCAAATACAGATTTCAAAAGCAAAATAGAAATGATCATGGCAATAGTGCTGTGCCAACAACAATTAATAAGAGCCAACCTGGGTAAAGTACTTTAAAGATCTCACACATGCAGTAATACACTCAGAACGCACTGGTGGGACATTATTATTCGGATTTGCACCAAATGCATGGTCCTGTGTAAAACTGTCACAACATAAGGAGGTAGTAGCTGGTGAGGAGCTCCAAGACATCAGGCACATTTTGCTTCCTTCTAATTTAAATATTAGCCGTGTTATTGCCCCTTTTTTGCTGGCACACACATCTTTGCATGGCTAAAACCAGCAGGCGATAAAGTTTGTGTTAACTTTCTGTGCAAATGCTACTATTCCTTAGTACAAACAATCATTATCAGCAGAGCGCAACAAGCACGGACAAGCAGTGAAAAAACTATTGGTGTCCACCTCTTGAATTTGTATTAAGGATATCCTGTTCCCTCCCTATTCCCACTGTACAGTATGGAGAGGTTGGAAAACAACCTGAGACCTTCACAACATTGTATTTTTAATGTTCAAGTCCAAGTTTAATGTTCCTATAAGTATATTATATATTGAAGGATAACATATAAAACAATGATTGGATTTTAACTAGTCTACTCTTATACCCAACGGACCTGGTGTGCAGAGTTTGTGCCGCATTTTGGCCGCCAATGGACATTTCGCCGCCTCTAAATTAATCCGCTCTGGAATTGGAGGCGGTGAAATGCCTATGGACAAGGTGTGGAGGGGAGAGGGGGGACAAAATAAAACTGTAATCACTGTGGGACAAACACTTATGTCGAGTGTTTTGGGGTTTGCCCTACTATG
Source organism: Lissotriton vulgaris (assembly GCF_964263255.1). Classification (NCBI taxonomy): domain Eukaryota; kingdom Metazoa; phylum Chordata; class Amphibia; order Caudata; family Salamandridae; genus Lissotriton; species Lissotriton vulgaris. Next base: position 1,034,518,985 of record NC_141689.1, read on the forward strand.
AATTGTCTGCAACTCCACTCACCCCAAATCTTTACGTTTCTGCGTAATAAAACGGGAACGTAGGTTTTAAAAAGCAAAATGGACAACAGTAACAAAACAAGGTTATGCACCCGGATACAAATGTACAAACAATAAAAACACCCAAATCACAGCTAGTACAATTTGCAAACCTTCCAAACCTTACATCAGAGAGAAGCAATGCATGAACAATCAAGCAGGCAAAAGACTGCTAGAAAGTATGACTGAGGTCTCTCGAAAATTTCAAGAGCTAAGGGATTTAACAGAATATGAAGAGAAGGGTATTCAACTCCCCAGAAGCATGACAAAAGAATACATGCTTGCATGTCGTTTTTTAATTTTAATATTTTAAACAAGCAAGAGCGGACTGTGTGTTTCTCTGGTTCTAAGAAGGCCATTACCTATATGCTACTTGACCATGACATCTCGTATTTCATCTGTTGAAGTTGGAAATAATGTTACTTGTGAGATGATGATGGGTGACCAGGTAGGGATTGATACAATACAATTTACCCTCTGCCAGTACACAAAACAGACTCAAGAAATGAGGTTGGACATCAGTAGGTCTGAGGGTATTACCGTTTCCACTGTCCCTATGGAAAGAATCAGTGCTAGTATAAAACTCAGAATCAATCAATCACGGCATTTATAAAGCGCTCTACTCACCCGGGAGGGTCTCAAGGCGCTGGGGGAGAGGGGTTAGATTTAGATATACATGGTTAGACATTTGTCCTAGCAATCAAATTTGTGCTTTTTTTTTAACTCGCAATATGTAATGCCTAAATTATACATCTATATGAACATCCACTTCCTAGGTTTCTCTTAAAATATCCCCAAAGGCACCACAGTTTTGAAATCACTATTACCACCCCCAGGTTCTAGAGAATCAGTAAAACGGATTGGCAATGTTTACTGTTTACAAGTTTACATCGATGACATAGAATGTAACATCTGAACAAAGTTCATGTAAAGGAAGGGTGGAGAAGCCTCTGCTTTAGCATCTTAGTCATAACCACACTAACCTCTACTTATAATCGAGGTGGCTTATAAGGAATCAATTTACGTTGTGTATCGTTACAAAAATACGTTTGTTAAAGTTATTCACAGAAATGGATTTGAACTCGAAATGCGGGAATGGAAACGTGTGAAGTCTTTCCTAAATCACCGTGTATCAAATGCCAGGGGGGGCAGGGAAGAGGCTGGACTGAACGGATTGCTGTAGTTTGACATCAGCAATAATGCTTTGATCATGCTGCCTCAATAAACACACCCAGGCTTCATAGACAAAGCACATTAGACTTGTAGCCTAGTGTTTATTGCTGCCAGGAGACATGAATCACCACAAAGACCAGGCTGACTGCGTGGTTATTGTTCATTTACAATGACATCTGCGTATCCCATTTGGCTAGTCTTCAGACTAGCAGCTTCCTGCAATACCCGGCCGCCCGATCTTTATCGCCATTATAAGAACCCAGAAGGCTCTTTAATACGAGGAAGGATATCAATGGTCAGAACCAAGTGTTTCCTCCCGATAGCAGTGTCTCCAACTGACAGAAACTCACGCAAGGCAGAGAAGGCTGTGCTGTCTTTCACATCACGTTTGCAAGAGAACTATTGCATTCAAAGGAACCTATGCAGCACTTCCCAGCATTAACACCAACACACCAAAAACACGCTCGTGAAAAGACAGAATTAGCCACAACTAGGCCTGGTATGTTTTTTAGTTAACAAAAGCTGATCAAATCATATGTAAAGGGAGCCTACTACTGCACACAAAACTTCCCACACATTATCTGCAGTGTCTAAATAATGCTTTGCATTACTTCCTATCTGTTGGTTTGTGTAAAAAACAAGCACTGGCAGAGCCAATAGGTATATCCTTTGGGACCTTCGAAGAGATTACTAAAGAGATGTCCTTAGAGGTGTTCTTTAAGCAATACCACATTTAATACAGCGTCCTTAATGTTAGTTGACAGAATAAGCAACTATGTTAGGGAAGACTGGGTGGGTGAGCCGTTCCATCAATCTCACGATTGGGTAGAGAAAATAAGACCTGCTCTAGAAAAGGTACTTGCTGTTAAAGAAGTAAATGTATGAAAATACCGCTCTTCGCAGGAGGTACCTGCCCAGCAACAATTGAGCAGCCATTCAATCTTGGTGCACTGACTCTTTGCCAATAAAAGTCTATGTCTACGTTGTGTTACTCCTGAACCAGTGTCATCCCGTAAGGCACAAAGACACAGATAGATAGAAAGCTTTCATTTTATTAGCCTCTGAATTGAGGCACACATCAAATTAACTTTTCTATGTAAGTAATATGAATGGATCTAGTTTCGTAAGTTGAGGCCATGCTGCTTTTCACAAAAAAGTACAGCAATTTAATTGTTACCCAGGTTACAGAGACAAGATTACTTCACTGGGAAATCGAAGACATCACCTCTCAACTATCAGATTTAAAAAAATAAGTAGCTTGCGTGAACGAAGAGTTGCACTCCGAGCCAATGTAGTCCCATTAGATCTAAAGACAATTATCAGCTGCACATTGGTAATCTTATTATTGGGTGCTTTTCCATACAAAGCCACTCTTCGGCAAACTGTTTCTCGGGCACACTGTACACATTGACGGGATTGTAATATTCCATGGATTCGTTATGTACTGAGCAACTGGTTCTGTATTATCCACATGAAGAAGACGGTCTCTCATATATAACTGCCACACAAGATAAAGCAATCGTACCAGGAACACATTCAATTGATATTCACTAACTTGCTCGCTCCTTACGACAGCAGAAACAACATTTTAAAGCGAGAGCACGATTAAGCACGACTCTGATAACATCCAGAGCTTATCACACTGTCTTTGGGCCGCTTAAAATAATAAGCACTTGTCTAGGTCCAAGGTTTAGACAATGTACGGTATAAACATATCAGAGGAGAAGGCGACATGGAACCTTGAGGATGTGGTCTGCTGTCTTCAGGTGTGACCTAGACTCCCAGTACAGTACTGTTTAAATGGATCATAAGCCACACGTAACATGGATGGAAACCCCTTAACGTGATGATTTGTTTGTGTTCGATGCTTGTCCTGTCTCTGCTGTGGGCGCCTCAGATTAGGTGTCCTTTCACCTTTCCAAGGGCGGAGGAGAGAACAGTCCAAGAGTGGCCACTCACAGCCCTCAGAATCCAAGCAACTGTCGAGTGGGGAAGCGCTCCTGAGCCCCTTATAGGGGAAGTAAATGCTATATAAATGCGATAATGCATTATATTATGGAATTTTCTCCATTTCCTTCCCTCCTACATATTTTACTAAATCTTGCAAACGCGTACCATTTTTAATTCACATAACAGGGTCAAGGTCCCAAATTAGTCTCCTTCCATTACCACCGGCTTTGAATCACGATCAAAGGCGGGTGAAGCAGGGGGTAGAAAGGTGTTGCTGCGCTACATTTTAAGTTCAAGCCTGGGCAGTGCATGCGCTGCTCTGCGAGGCATGCTGTATTCAGGTATGGACGGGAAGCTCTGCCCATCTTTTCAATTGGCTCCTATTATTGTCCTTTCTAAATCGTTGCTTTTGATTCATGAATAGGCTTTTTGTAACCTCCCATGAGGACTGGACATATTACTTGTGTTGTTACAAGTTCTGTTTCATCTACAGTCTGTGAGCACTATTTTCTTTAATGCCTTTAATCTAGCTGCTATTGCAGGTACGACAGGCTCTCCCCTAACATCGCAGCGCAGCGCACAAACAAGGACGCTGCGCTTTATCTTTGAAAAATGCTCCTTGCACAGTGCAGCACTACTGCTTGCGCTATGCTGCTTAACAAACGCTTTTTTTGTTGTTGTAAAAACGGCCCATACCACGCTTTCACTTTAATGGCCGTTGCATACCTTTCCGTAGACGCAGGTTGTCTACAGAAAGGGGCGTGACCGCCATTAAAGTGAAAGAGCGGCATGGGGGCTTTCCCAAACAAGCATTTGTAATGCAGTAGGTCTCGCATTTGCAAGAGTTTAAGCTATAGGCATTGTAAATCACAATACCTTTTATTTATATTTTAACCCTTTCCATGCGGCCGCGATTCCCCTGGTGTGCTGTAAACAGCACGAACAGGGGCGGGCCGTGACGAACCCCAGCCGTCATCAGCACACGAGCACCGTAGTGCATGACGGCTGGGGTTCGTCATCAGCATGGAAGGGGTTAAAAATCAAAACATATATAAAAGGCATTGTCATTTACAATACCAAAAGCTCACGCACGTGTAAATACGAGACCTATTTATAAAGCGCCTGCAACCATTAGCCTTCATATGCGGGTGTGATGCATAATACAACTTCAGGGAGACGCTTGATCACATCTTACTTGAGCCCTTTAACACGCCCAGCACTGAAAGGGGCACGGTCTGCTGCTGCCACTGCTCAGAGACAGCCAACACTAAATGGTGACCAAGGCACACGATCATTCATTTCACACCATAGTCTTCATGCTTAATGTTAGAAATGGGGTTTCTGGTAGGCTAGGGTATACACCTAAGCCAGGCAGAACCCACCAATCTAGTCAGGGCAAGTAAGTTACACACCAAAGATAACCTTTGCTCACCCTCTAGTAGCTTGGAGCAGAGCAGTAAGGCTCATCATCAGATCCAATTTGTAAGGTATTTGAGCAACAATCACAGCAGTTCACTGAAAACACTACAAAAAGACTACACACAGTGTTAGAAAAATAACATGTATTTATCAGGGTAAAATAAGACCAAAACAATAAACATCCAATACTTACATCAAGAGATAGGCAGTTATAAGTAAAGCAGGTCAAAAGAGTAAAATCTCAGTACTGGGCTCCTTTTAGAGACTATACAGTAATCTTGGCTCAGTATTTAGGTACTTAAAAACTTGTAAGCAGTTAATGCAAAGAGTGCGCCCTGTGCGCTTCATTTGGAATATTTAGGGTAGTCCCACTAATTCCCATTCAGGAATTGTCTGTCAAAACTTGTATTAATGATCACAAAAGGTTCAGTGATATATCACCTTTAGTGGGTGAGTGATGAGTTCCTTGGTATCCAGGCTAGCACCGCTAACAATCAAAAGGTGTCTTGGGTGAGTAAGAGATTGTCTGAACATCCTGCAATAAGTCCCATTAACAAAAGTGCTGAACCACAAAAAATGTGTGTCCACCCTTTACGGTAAGTTTGGTTCAAATATCGGCACTCCAACCTTGCCCTCAGTCAATTCATAAGATTAAATAATAGTAGAACTAGTGCGTGTTTCCCCAACTGCAACAGAAAGGCCTCCAATGGCTTCCCTAGGGGACACACACAATGTCAGGCATGAAACTGGAGGCTCAATGTCAGCAGTGCGCAACATGTGACTCTCTGAGAGGCCATGTGTGCCTGACATCAACACACTCAGCGTGATCCTCACAAAAATCAGGGGGCGCCACACGCTATCGCTGTACAATGCCGGCACAGGAGCGCTATGGTCACACACTGGAATCTACTCGCACGATGAAGACAGCGGATGCTGTTCAGACCAAAGTAAGGAATTAGTTACTTACCTGTACACTATAGTTCTCCAGTATTATCTTTCATAGATTCACATGCTTGTATCTTCCCCGTCGTCATGGTGGGAGTCTCACGGTAACAGAATGACCAAGCAGTATCATAGAGAAGAAAAACTGCATAGAAAATCCCCATAGGGGCTGTATTATTTGGCAACCAGACCATTTCTTTGTTTGGTCCAAAAGTCAGCCAATCAGCATTGCTGCCCTGCCCTCACACTCCCCAGCAGCTTCCTGCCTCAGATTTCCGTCCCAGAGTGAGAGACATGGATAAATACCGAGAAACAGGATCTGTCTGAGAAACGGGGAGGCGGGCGGGCGCATGTGAATCTATGAAAGATAATACTGGAGAACTATAGTGTACAGGTAAGTAACTAATTCCTTCTCCAGTATTACATCTTTCATAGATTCACATGCTTGTATCAGAGTAGTAAGCAGTGCTCACCATATTTGTAGCGTTTCCAGGACAGAACTCAGAAGGAAGCTCTGCCTCAAAGCAATGATATAACAGTACTTATGAATACCTCAGTAATACGATAAATGCATGTATAAATATAAATCAAAGCACTGTATAGAAAATACATCATGTCAGTAGATCATACCTTACTGAAATAGACGTTTCAGAACAGCCTGTCCCACTGCCGTGTCCTCCTTCCACGCAGTGTCTAGACAGTAGTGTCTCGTAAATGAATGCACACTCTTCCACATTGCTGCTCTGCAGATGTCTGGCAGCGCCACTCCTGCGAACAAGGCCATCGACGTTGCCATCTTCCTCGTGGAATGTGCATGCACCTTAGAACATAGCAGCTTCCCCGCTTTTTCGTGACATTTCAGGATAGCTGAGGATATCCATCTAGCAATACTCAGGCTCAACAAAGGAAGACCTTTCCTTTGTCCTTCAAATGCAATGAATAATTGCTTGGACTTGCGGAACGGTTTTGTCCGTTCAATGTAGAACTTTAGGCATCTAGAAATGTCTAGAGAGTGTAAGGCTCTTTCTGCTTCCGATGAAGGATTGCTGAAAAAAGTAGGTAGAATAATGGGTTCATTGAGGTGAAAAGACGTTGCCACCTTGGGAATAAAGGTAGGATTTGTTCTTAATATAACCCTGTCCTGACGAAATTGTAAGAAGGGTTCCTCCACTGAAAAGGCCTGGATTTCGCTAACCCTCCTTGCTGATGTTAAGGCGAGAAGGAGGGCTGTTTTCCATGACAGGAACTGTAAGTCTGTTTTGTGTATGGGCTCGAAAGGTGGCCTCATAAGATGCGATAGGACTGTATTGAGGTGCCACGGCACAGGTGGACGTTGGATGGGTGGGAAAACTCTAAAAAGTCCTTTGATAAATTCCTTTATTATTCTGGAGGACCAGAGAGATGGTTCATTCGGCTTCCGCCGGAAGCGTGATATTGCTGCCAAGTGCACTTTGACCGAAGCATGCGACAGACCTGCCTTGGATAGTGACAGCAGGTAAGGAAGGATACCTTCAGGTTGTACCTCAAACGGATGCAAGTTTTGTCTGTTGCACCAGTGGCAGAAACGGGTCCATTTTGCTGCATATGTTTTGTTTGTTGATATAGCTCTAGCTTGTGAAAGAATATGCCTGCATTCTTGCGAAATATCTAGATTTTGAAATTCCCACTCATGAGGTTCCATGCTGACAATTTTAGTGATTGCAGATCCGGATGCAGAATCTGCCCTTCCTTCATGGAGATGAGGTCTTGAAATGTCGGGAGTTGGATCTTGTCGCCCCTCGACAATTGAAGGAGGTCTGAAAACCACGCCTGTCTTGGCCAGGCTGATGCGATCATTATGATCCGGCACGGTTCCAATCTTATCTTGCGCAGGATTCGCGGTATCAACGGGAACGGAGGGAACGCGTAGGCAAACCTTCCTGTCCAGTCCATGAGGAATGCATTTCCCTTGGAGCCTCGTTGATGGTACCTGGACGCAAATTGAGCGCACTTTGAGTTGTTTTGTGTCGCGAACAAATCTAATGTGGGAGTGCCCCACCTTTGAAACAAGATGCGAATCTGAGTGTCGTGTAGTTCCCACTCGTGCGTCGCATTGGGAGTGCGGCTCAGGGCGTCCGCCCGTGTGTTGAGGACTCCCTGTATATGCTGAACCTGAATTGAAATTCCGTTGGTTATGAGCCATTTCCAGATCCTTTGCGCCAGAATCGACAGCTGTTTGGATCTCGTTCCGCCCTGTTTCAGCAGGTAAAACATGGTCGTGGTGCTGTCCATTTGGATAAGTACTGACGATTGGCGTATTCTGGGAAGGAATGCTTGAAGCCCTAGGAACACCGCTTTGAGCTCCAACATGTTTATGTGAAGCTGAGCTTCCCAATCTGACCAAAGGCCCTGAATTTCCAGCTCCTGAAGATGCGCGCCCCATCCTTTCAGCGAAGCGTCCGTTGTCATCACAAAGTCGTGATCTCGAGGAATGAGGCTCAAGCCTTGGTCCAGGTTCTTTAGAATCTTCCACCATGACATGGCCACCTTCATATGGTTCGTGATGGCAATGCGATCCTCGAAGGTTCCTCTGGCCTGGACCCACTGTTCGTCCAGTTGTTCCTGCAAAGGTCTCATTCGAAGACGACAGTTTGGTACCAGTGGGATGCAGGATGACATCATCCCCAACATGGACTTGTATATCCTCACGGAAGTGGACCTTTTTGCCTGAAGTGATGCCGTTAATCCCATGATCTTTCTCATTCGGTCTTCGGAAGGATAGGCTTTCCCTGCTGTGGTGCATATCCATGCCCCCAGGAACTGGATGCCTTGGGCCGGAGTCAGCGAGGATTTCTCTAAGTTGGTCCTCAGGCCCAATTTAGCGGCGCAGTTACAGGTCCTCACGCAGAACGTGGCTAGGGTGTTCAGGGGTCCAGAGGAGGACCGGAACCAGGGGATACCACGCCATGTGCTATCCTATATTATCATGCAACAGAGGCTCGAGTTGCGGGGCCTCACTATGGAGGAACGGACGCTCCGGCTGTGCTGGCAAAGGAGCCTTCGGAGAGCGAAGGCGACGCGGCCTTATGCACCGGAGATCCAGATCGGCATGCTGACGGCCTTGCCGCACGGGGGAGATTGGTCCCCATTGCTGGACTGGGAGGAGGCGGGCCTACAGGTAGTGGGCGACCTATACATAGATGGGGCCTTAGCACCGTTTGATGCGCTCCGGGGGGTTCCTTCTGCACGCGGCAGTGGTGGCTGCTATACAGAAGCACTGGAAAGGGGGGCTCATAGAACCGACAACGACTATGGCATGCCAGTATGTGGTGATGGCGGCGGGTACGTTCAAGGCGGTGACATGCCTCTATAATAGGATGCTGAATGAGGGACTGGAACCGCTCCAGAGGCTCAAGACTAAATGGGAGGAGAGTGTGGGCCGGCCCATACCGGACACGGCATGGGGCCACATCTTGCGGCGCACGTGGAAAGGCACGAGAAATGCGCGCTTCCAGCAAGTGCATTTCTACGTGCTTCATAGGGCCTACTTAACCCCTGAGAAAATACAGCGGCACTTTCAGGTGCCGGATGCCCGATGCCCACGGTGCTCGTCTCCGGGAGCGGACATGGACCATTTGTTCTGGGGGTGCTCGCACTTGGAGGCCTATTGGGCGGAGGTGGGGGACCTCCTAAACGAAGTGACTGACAGGGAGGTGGACTTCGATATGGCGACATGCCTGTTGCTCTGGTTCCCGCACACCAAACACACCAAGGTGACGAGCAAATGTATTGATCTGGGTCTGATACTGGCGCAAAGGGAAATATCGTGGCATTGGAAGTCCAGGGGGGGACCCTCACTGCATAGATGGAAGAATGAATTGCTGCGGTGGTCAGACTGCGAGAGTGTGCTCCGGATGAAGCAGGCTGTCAAGACTGGGAATGAGAAGGCTTTGGATGCGGCACGTGCATGGGAGTTAGTGGTGCAGGCCTTGCGTGATTCTTTGGTGGAGGATGAGGACGGTGGGAATTAGGCCAGCGGACACTGCGGGGCGAACACAACAGAATCATAATCCGCACTGTAGTGGATCCATCCAACACGTCGGAACGAGGCATACACCTTTCGCAGTTGCCGGGGGGGGGGGGGGGGCTTTGGGGGGGGTTGGTTAATGGGAGTTTGGGGCGGGTCGGAAGCCAAGAGATGGTTGCCCAACAGGGCACCTCGAATCCAATAGGATGGTGGAGTACTGTGCGGAGTGAGGAATGGCTGGGGGTGCAGCCAGGCATGATAGACCTACAGTGATCGGGGCAGGACCTGACATGGGCGGTACCACCGATAACCACTGGGAAGGCTGACGGAGTGTTGTTGAGGGTGGGGGGGGGGGGGGGTAAAAGCAGATACGTAAAACAACATATCAACCAGGGTCCCTATGGGACGTGCACAGTGATGTTTTCCTATTGAGTGGAGTATCATGCCGCCCGGCCTCCGGGATGCGGGCTGAATGGCTGTGTACGATCTGTGTTCTACTATTGACCGGGGGGAGGTCACGAGTGCACTGGCTGACTACTTGTATTCTGTGGTTTCTAACTCTGCAATAAAAATATATTTAAAAAAAAAAAAGTTGGTCCTCAGGCCCAGTCGCTGAAACAACCGGATGCAGCTCTGCAGAGCTCTTGCTGCGTCCCTGAAAGATGGACCTGTCACCAACCAGTCGTCCAGAAATGGGTAAATGTAATGCCCTTGCAGTCTTAAGTGGGCCGCCACCGGGGCCATGCATTTGGTGAATACCCTCGGGGCTGATTTGAGTCCGAATGGCAGGACCTTGAACTGGAAGTGGCGACTCTCCACAACAAATCTTAAATACTTCCTGTGTTTCCGATGAATGGGAATATGGAAGTACGCATCCATGAGATCCAAGGATGCCATGTAGTCTTCTTCCTTTATCATGAGTAGGATCTCTTGCAACAATAACATTCTGAAGGGTATCTTTTTTATGTATTGATTGAGATCCCTCAGGTCCAATACCTGTCTCCATTTCCGGGTCTGTTTCTTTTTGATGAGGAAGAAATGCGAATAGAAGCCTCTCCCTCTGAGATGTTGCGGCACTTCCTCTATGGCTCCCTTTTGCAGAAGCGAGTGTACTTCTTTCTGCATTTCTTTGCGATGTTGGTTGAGCCTGAGTACTGGGGGGTGATCCGGTGGTATTTCCACAAATTCCAGCGTGTGGCCCCTGCTTATGACATCTAGAACCCATTTGTCCGATGTTATGGACATCCAGTTGTTGTAGTATTGAGACAGATAGTGGTCGTTGTTCGGGATCTTTTGTGTGGGGAGTGCCGGCCTGAAATCATTGACGTCTATTAGACTGCTGAGATTTCCCCCTGGCATTTGGTTTACCTCTGGACTGTTGTTGGTAAGAGGAGTTGGAGGACCTGAATTGGTTGTTAGTATTATACTGTCGATATGCCTGCTGATTATATGGTTGATATCGGTTGGATTGAAAAGAGGGTCTTTGATTAAATTGACCTCTTGCACCCCTCTTTCGAAAGGACTGAAACCTTCCCTGCTGAAGAGATCCCAGCGCTCTAGCTGTATCCGTGTCCGACTTTATGCCTTGCAACGCCTCATCGATAGGTTTCCCAAACAAATTTTCACCGTCAAAAGGCATATCGACAATTTTCGCCTGCACCTCTGGACGAAAAGAAGTCGCCTTGAGCCAGCCCTGCCTGCGAAGCGAAACCGCTCCAGCCATTTGTCTGAAGGCCATAGACGAGACATCCATGGCGATGTCGATAGATTCTGCAGCAGATTTTGCTCCTTCTTTGAGGAGGGCTGCCGCTTCTTCCTTTCGATCTTCCGGAAGCGCAGAGAGTATGGGTGCCAGATCGGACCATATCTGTCTGTTGTAACGGCCAAGCAGTGCCATAGCATTTGCCGCTTTAATGGTAGAGGCTGCCATGACCGCAAACCTCTTACCTGCCCCATCCATTCTCCTTCCTTCCTTGTCTGGTGGCACTAGGGAAGTAGCCACCGGGTTTTTAGAATTTCTTTGCGCCGCCTGCGTCACGACTGATTCCGGCCTGGGATGTCCAATGAGGCAGGCTGCCGTGGATTCTGGAGCTCTGTATTTTTTTTCCAATTCGTGGAACTGAAACCGCTATAGACGCCGGTGTTTTCAGAATCTTTAGGCCCTCCTCCCAGATATGAGGGATAATCGGAATTGAACGAAGTGACCTTTTGTTATCATCCTTGAAATCGTACAAGAAACAATCCGTCTCTTGCACCTCCACATCCAGACTGAATCTCTTGGCCGCCCTTTCCATTATATCATGGAAGCCCCCAATGTCTTGAGGAGGTGAGGTAGATTTGAGTGGGTCAGGTGATGCAGCCGATGGCAAAACGTATTCGTCCCATTCCTGCCCCGAAGCATCATGAACCAGCTCTCCTTCTTCGGGCTGTTCATCTTCGTCGGAGTCCGTTAAGTCGTCCCTTATGGTAACCACCTGCGGAGATTTCACCCCTTGTTCTTGAGAAGCAGGTGCTTTAGGTGTCTGCGAGGGAGGCGTCTGCGTAGCTGGTCGTGAGGAATTCGCCTCTGGGAAACGACGGTAGTAGTCGTTTAGCATCAACCTAAGATCAGACACAATGTTGAGGGGTATAGAAACCGTCTCTTGACGTTCCTCCTCCCGTGAGTCCTCATGCTGCTCCTCCTCCTCATCGTAATCACCAGATTCCTGAAATGACTCATATCTGGAAGATTGTGGCCTGTCCCTAAAGGAATAACTTTCCTCCTCGTCCATGTCTTGGCTCTTTATCTGAAGCTGAGAAGGACTGTAGGCGGCACCTGAGGACTCCTCTCCATCTGAGTCCTGCTCCAGCAATGATGATGGCGGCAAAGGAGAAATCTTTGTCCACGAGGTGAACTCTGCGGATTTACTAATAGTAGCCGAGCCTCTCGTCGACTGAAAAGACCGGATAGAGATCATGGTCTTCAACTGTGGAGAGCTGAACGCTTTTGCAGATGATAGCAAGATTTTCGTCGACGGAACCACCGTCGACGGAACCATCGTCGACGAGACCATCGTCGACAAGACCATCGTCGACGGAACCTTCGTCGTCGGGACCTTCGTCGTCGGGACCTTCGTCGTCGGGACCATCGTCGACGGGACCATCGTCGACATCCTCAACATCGAACCTGTCGTCGAAGGAGTCGTCGTCGTCGTCGACGGTCTTTTCGCCGACAGTGAAATCTTACTCGTCGATGTTGTTGTCGTAAGCGTCGTAGTCGTCGACGCAGCTTTAGATCCTATCGTCGACGAAGCCGTAGTCGACGGAGCTGAAGTTTTCACCACAGGCTTGGTAGCAGAAGCCTGTGAACTGGTAGAAGGTGCAGATCCAGGTCCTTTAAGACTTGACTGCTTCTCCAGAGGAGTAATAGGAAGGGATGAGGTTGATTTTTCCTTAGATTTACTCTTTTTAGACTCCACCTTCTCCACAGAAACAGAGGCCTTTCTTTTCTCGGGAGTGGAGTGAGAAGATTCCTCCTCAGAATCTGAGCCTGATGTGGCCTTCTTCTTCTGAAGCCATAACAGTAATCTAGCCTCTCTGTCTCGTTTAGTTTTGTCAGAAAATTTTCTACAGAGTTTACAGTCTTTCACCAGGTGTTTAGGGTAGAGACAGTAAAGGCAGTCCTCATGTGGGTCCTCAGAGAAAAGTCTGGCCTTCCCACAGGACCTGCATGGCCTGAACAGCCTCTTTTTAGAGCTTTCAGCCATCATGAGAAAAATAAGTACACACAATACCTCAATTTAGTAGACAGGAAACAAGATTCCAAAGGGTCAAAGGTTCACTCAGGAAACAGAAAAACTGAGCAGAGCTCAGGGAGACTCCTTTCTCACACGAAGGCGGTTGGAAATCTGAGGCAGGAAGCTGCTGCTGGGGAGTGTGAGGGCAGGGCAGCAATGCTGATTGGCTGACTTTTGGACCAAACAAAGAAATGGTCTGGTTGCCAAATAATACAGCCCCTATGGGGATTTTCTATGCAGTTTTTCTTCTCTATGATACTGCTTGGTCATTCTGTTACCGTGAGACTCCCACCATGACGACGGGGAAGATACAAGCATGTGAATCTATGAAAGATGTAATACTGGAGAAACAGCGGGACTGCTCGGATTAAAAAAGTTACCACTTAAGGGTGCGCACTACCCAGGACCGCTTCTGGTCCTACGTCTTCCAAGCGATGGTGCTGCTGGTGTAGCACGGAGGCTAACCCCTGGCTAATTCAGTCGACTTCCTGGCGAGAGGACGGAGGGCCACGATGAGGGAATGGCCCTCTGGTCTTTGTGCCGGTGATGGCAGGAGTATGAGGATGACCCTTATCCTTGTAGGGGAGGCACCTCATCCACATCGTACTGAGCCCAGCTGACAAGCAGGAGGAAAGGGGAAACTCTTGCAACAAGCAAAAGTAGACATTATTCAATGGTGTTGTAGCTTAAGGGGAGATGAAGGCAGGCTCACGTAAGGCAGGAAGGGGTAAGAGCTGGACCTGAGGTCTTTGATGTCCCAGAGACCTCTTGTAGAACTGGGGGCAAGCCAGCAAGCCCTTGGAGTTCCTGGGGTTTTTGGAAGTAGAGGTCAGGATCCTTCCTCCCTCACTGCAGAGGCAGCAGGCAAACACAGTGGTGCACAGTGCAGAGTGGCAGTCCCTCCTGACAAATAAGCAATTAGCTTGTAGCAGGCCAACACAGCAAATTAGAGACAAAGTGGCAGTCCCTCCTGGCAGCATAGCTCCTCATCATTGAAGTGTATCCTCAGGACCGTAAAGTGAATTTCTCTAGCGGGGTTTGGGGTCCAGTATTTAAACCTTGGTGCCAACGTTCTAGAAAGTTTGAGAAACTACCAGACCTTTCTTTGAAGTCCCTGGGATCCCTTTCCTGGCTTCAAACACTATGCAGGGGATTATGCAGCCCTGTGTGTGAGTAGAGGCACAGTCCTATTCAGGAGTGTCAGCTCCTCCCTCCCACCTAGCCCAGGAAGACCCATCAGGCTGGTGAGGGGCCAACTATAAGCTAATGTCACACCCAAGATCTTTTTGTGTGTGGCTGTCTAGAGGAAATTCACAAAGCTCAGCTGTCATATACTCCATAAGTGTATTCAGAGACCAGCAGAGCACAAATTGGTTAAAGTAAGAAAATGCCAACTTTTTTAAAGTGCAAAAAGTTGGACAGAATGCAGACGGGTATGCTCAGAGGTGAGTCCCGTGCACTCCATGGCACTGGAGTCAAGCTATCCTGGCTGATGAGGGCTGAAAGCCTGAAACCGGTCCTAGGATGCTTGGTTTTGCTTTGTTTGCCCTAGGTTGGGCGGGTATGCCCAGACGTGGGTCCCTTGCTCACTTTGCCACTGGATTCAAACTAGCCTGGCTGATGACGACTGATTAGCCAGAAACCGGTCCCAGGATGCTGGTTTCCGGTCCAGGGAAAGCATGGCTTGGCAGTTCGGGCTGGACTGTTCCCATGAGGCACAGGGTCAGACTGATTTGAATATGGCCATGTCTGAACTGGGGTGGTGGAGTGAGCTAAAGAATGATGATGGATTAAACCCAGATCAGTTGACTGGGGGTGAGTGCTGCAATGTTCAACACTCTGTCCATCATCCCCTTTGGTTTAACTTTTTTAAAGTGGCATTTTCTGACTTACAATTTAAAATCTGACTTCACCATATTTTGGGATTTTAAATTGTGAGTCCTGGGACACTAAACTCCATGTTTCTATCTCTTCCCATTGGGAAGTTATACTTAGAAGATGTTTTAATTCCCAATGCTATTATATGAGAGAGATAGGCCTTGCAATAGTGAAAAACAAATTTAGCTGTTTTACACTTCCTGTTCATGTTAAACTTAACAAGTACATGTCCAACCTTTGATATACACTGCACCCTGCTCTTGGGAGGAAGTAAAATGCAATACAAGGGAACTTTGGCCCTGCTCCGTTGTTGGAAACAAAAGACAAAGAGGAAGGATTGACAATCACCAAACAATGATTTTTAAAGGACACTGAAACAAACAACTGAAAGGTAGTGGGAAGGCTTTAAGCCAACAAAGAAGAGTATATACTAATATATAAACAACAGGTTTAGAAAACTCGAACAAAAACAAAAGAGGAGGCAAGGTTTTCTGGAGGCTACTAGCTTAAAAAGACTCCCACATGAAGCACAAAGCACAAAAGTAACAGCTAGGTTGTGTGAAGGAGAGCAACAAAATGATGCTAAACTGACATATTAGATTAGGAGAGCCCCAGAGGAGTAGTTGCTAGTCTACACACTCTATAAAATCCAATACTGCACCCTTCAGAATGTAATGGTTGTGATAAATAGCACCCAAGTTGTGTTATATGTGCTAAAATGGAGCATAACAATCAGATTTGTCGGTCTTCCACACCAAAATCCATGTTACAGTTTTATTAGGACTTTTTCCCATGTTAAATTCGGATGATAGGAACTGTCGATATATATCGGAGCAAAAAAATGAATACTGGAGCCAAAAATCTGGGGGGGTGGACTTCATCATATCTGGTCATTTCCGGGAGTGATAAACATCACACAAGTTACAAGTGCAATTGCTGTGCAAACAGTTATTTGTGCACCGATCGTAATTTAATGAAGACCTCGTCATCGAGCCCAAGAAAGGATTTCTCTGGTTTGGTACTATGTGCGCCCATTGATACCAATTTCAACCCAAATTCAACTGGATTCCATCAAATTACTTGGTCTCCAAGCAAGTGCGGGAGTTGCATTTTATCTTCATAACCATGTAATGAAGTAAAAAGAATGGCGGGTGAATTCATTTTTACATTCTGAAATTTCCAGCTGCAAAGTATGACTAAATTTGGGCCTGTATGCTTGGCCTTCCTCAGTAGTACATTTTTGCCTTCAACATCAATGGCCTGCTCATTCGCAGTAAAGACATCAAGACCTTAGCCTATATGCTTTGACATGCGAAAACCAATATCTATGGTAGCATGGAACAATAGGGTAAATAACTAAGGTCCTCGAACATTTTATGTTTCTGCTTTTAGTCTTCGACATGCATGTATTCTCCAGTTAGTAGGGTTTCGGGCTAACATACTGGTTAGAAATTAATCTCACACCTAAGATAAAAGCCTGAGATAATGCAATTATCATTAACACTCGCCATTTTCAGTGAAAGATCACCAGATTGGTAGAATGTCATCGCAGATTTCTTCAGGGGATAGGGAACTCCTATCCTTTTTAAGGGATACCACCTCTGACCAAGTGGGACAAACGCAAGACACATAGGTATCCTGAGCTTAGGATTTGCAGTTTCATGTAAAGAAAAGGCTTTATTGGAAGGGCTGAAGGAGCTACCAGAATGAACATGCTTATTACCTGGAAGGGGGCAGAGTTTTGAAGAAAATAATTTGTAGGTCCTTATGAGGAATGGCAACTACACTAATGGAAAATGCTTTCCTGAATCCTGACATCACGCATGTACAAATATTTGGACCCATATCTGCATGCTACTGGTTCTTGTAGGGAAGTTCAACCCAAGAGGGTTCCTCAGGGCCAGGAGTATAACCTGGAGTGCAGAGGGAAACCATGCAAAAGCAGGGGCTACATTGCTTTTGTACCTCAAATTGGTTCTCAGCCTGAACCATGCAGGGGATTCAGAGAGAATTCATTAAGACATTTCACTACAATACGTTTTTCCCCATTATAGGAGCACACTTCGTGGCAGAGCTCAGCTACAGAAGAATACACACTCGGGAGGGGACTAGAGTAGTCTTAGAACAACTGTGTTTCTAAGAGGTTTCCATACCCAAACTCAGAGCTTGATCCTCATAAATTTAATTTGCTGAGATAGGTAATACATATTATTTTAAAGAGGAAGGAAAATATTTTTCAACACAAGAGCTATGAACCAGTCTTTAAAAATCCATGCTGAGGCATCAGAAACAGGTTAATGGAAACCCTAAAGTTCTGAACAGATTTGGGATACAAAATGGGGAGAACCACTTTAGAAACTGGGTGTCTACGATATTTGGCAACTCTCAATGCCACATGCCGTTCCACTTTATGCAGACCTCACTGCTTTGTCAAATCCCCTGCAGGCAGCACTGCAATCCTGAGTGGATTGGTGCACAGTCCTTCACAGTGGCTAGGAAAGAGTGGTTGTTTTGACTGTCCCTCAGAGCTGGGGCAATATGGAGTCTGCACATATGTTGATATACCGAGCCAGTGGTGGCCATGCAGCAGCTGATAATGGTCTCTGATGTGGGAACATAGCATGTTGCTGGATTACATAGCAAGTTCAGGATCCTTTTGACATTGAACTATGGGCCTAGTGGCCCATCCTTCAGGAGGATTTGAGAAACATGAGCACTAACAGTCGGCAGCCCTTCTGGTGCTTAACACATTTTATAGTGGGGGACAAGGCTTCTGCTATTTCAGAGGAAGAGGAGATCTTCTTGGGAGCGCCACTTTGGGTAGCTGTCTTTGCGGGATATGTGAATTCAAACCTTCACTTGGATGTGGGGTGGCAAAGTTCTCAGTCTTTTATCAAGGTGGCTGGTCTTCATTGTCACATACTCCTTGTGGAGTGGCTTGATAACCCCTTGGTTTCTTAATTTCAGACCTAAGTGAAGGTTCGTAATGCACTCACTTGAAGAAGAAACTTGCACTCCTGCCCTTGACGTAGTGCTGTGCTACTAAGAACCAGTTGCAGTGGTGCAGTTCACCGACCGAGCTACTAACATTGCAGCCTGACTATGTGTAGGATACTGTCATGAGGCAAGTCCTAGACCCTTTTTGTGTGATAGACCTGGATTCCCGATCAGCGCCAGCAGCACCTGTAAAGATGTGACTTTGTGCATGGATGTATTCATCTTGCATATCATTTTTGGTCGGTCAGTGGGCTCCGTGGAGGTTTACTGCTGCACATAGCACTCAAAAGGACATGCCACTCATACCCATGTTGTTCTGGCACAAACACATTTCTCTGATCTTGGGATAGCTTATGCCCTATACCTGAAGAAAGATCGCCTATGGCAACTCATTCCAGCAGTATGGACTGCCAATCTGCTCAATGGTATCAGAAAAGTAATTGAGAATAGAAGTCCAAGAACAAACAGAATTTTAACATAAAGTCTTGCATTTGGAGGATGACATAACTGAGAAAAAGTATACCATGAGTCAAGTGATAGCCACAATCCTAAATTTGTATCTCTACTTGCTGAGTGTGCTGGACAATTTTCTAAAGAGTGTCGTAAAATAGGTCAGGCCTTTCAAAAAATAGATCGGCCCACATCACAAGCCAGAAACATCCGCTTACCTTTGGACCATTGTTTTAAATTCAACTTTAACTCTCTGAATGTTTGAAATGTCCTTCCCCTCATATAACCCAATCACATTCCACAAGCAGTGAGCATACTTACTTATGCTTTTCTGCTAAAGATTCCCTTGCGCATGTTGGCAGTCTTGCCCAATTGCATTAGAAGTATTGTATATACCTAACCCTTCTGATATTCCCAGTTCTATGTTATTTTGAACAACGCAAAAGTAATTTTGGCATAAAGGTTCTAATGAGCAGAATGCATGACCATTTAAAAATCAAATTTAATAGGAATGATTGCTCACCAACAGAACAAGCTGCTGGACAGAAGTACTATTCATAACAAAATAATATTAGACTAATGTGTCTGGAAGATGAGAGCAGAATTCTGTGCGGAGGGCTGGTGCTCAACTATTTTTTGGAGAATCAATATCTGTAAAACTTAGTGGTGTACAGAACTCACTGTTGCCCATGGCAGCAA
The DNA here is from genome assembly GCF_964263255.1 of Lissotriton vulgaris. Taxonomy (NCBI): domain Eukaryota; kingdom Metazoa; phylum Chordata; class Amphibia; order Caudata; family Salamandridae; genus Lissotriton; species Lissotriton vulgaris. The sequence continues at coordinate 1,034,538,332 of NC_141689.1, forward strand.
CCTCTGCCTGGACCAGCAAAAAGTTGTATTGCGATTTCTCATCTTTGATTTCAAGACAATCACAAACTAATGTCTACAGCTACAGTGGCTTGAGAAGAAATTAAGTTACTTACCTGTAACACTTGTTTTTCAGTATTGGTATCTTACATAGATTCACATGCTTGAATCATTACCTATTGTCAAAGTGGGAGTCCTGTGGTACTATAATAAAACAATGTACATTACTACAATAGATAGAATGGCAATGAACCATAGGTTTCCAAGAAAGGTACTTAAATTCCGTATTTGTGAATGGGCTCAAAATGGTATTTTCCTGAGCTGCCCCAGCACCACGTTCCAGTACCACGATGGCGGAGGCTTCCTTATCAGAGGAAATTTTCTGAATAAGCCCTTGAGGAATTGTTTCACAACTCAATTAGACCTTAAAGAAGGTGCATTACTGGATCATCGAAACCTGGAAAATCCTGTCAGGTGTACTCTGATCGAAGAATGAGTCAAACCGGATCTTTCCAGCTGAAGTAGATATGGGAGGATTTGCTCCGGAGGTGATGTGAGAGGATAGACTTTAGATTCAGCACACCAAAGGCAGAAGCATTTCCATTTCAGTTTGTAAGTTCTGTTTGTGGTGTCCACCCGTGCTTTGGCAAGGATTTCTCAGCAGTACGAAGGAATGTCTAACATGGCAAACTCATTCAACTCAGTAGCCAGGCAGATAAATGTAGGGATGTTAGGTTGGGATGACTGGCCTGGTTCATGGCAGCAGCGTTGGTATTGGTTTGAGCAGGAGCTCTGTGAACCAGAACCCTCTTTACCACTTTTGAGCAATGACAAGAAGTCGGCAAGGCTTTTTTTGAGTTTGTTGAGCACCCTTGAGACCAATGGGATCAGGGGAAAAGTATAATCATAGTTTCCTGACCATCTCATCAAAAACGCATTCCCCCACAACTCCTCTTGGTGATGCCAACTTGCAAAGGATGGGCGGTTCTTATTGTGCTTCGCAACAAAGTGATCTAAGTTCGGCTTGCCCCAAAAATGGAAGATGTGGTGGTCTAGCTCTCATTTGTGGTAAGGGATACTGGTCCTGCTTAGTGAGTTTGGATGTTGGAAACTCTTGGCACATGTTCTGCTTTGAGTGTTATCTGATGTTAAAGAGCCCAGTTTCTGATCTTTTTCTTTTGAAGAGATAGTGTGTTGATGAATGTGTTCCTCTTTGTTTCTTGAGGTAAAACAAGCTTGCGGTATTGTCTGTACGTCGAAGTACCGATGATTGCACAATCTTGGGAAGAAATGGGGAGAAATGACATTATTGCTAAGGCGATAGCCTTGAGCTCCAGTAGATTGATGTACATCTTCGTTTCGTCTGGACTCCACGTGCTGCTTATTTGCAATTCTTGAGGGTGCGCGTCCCAACGTTCTAGGGAGGCATCCGTTGTTATGACACACTCTGGGATTTGTGCAAGATATGAAAGACCTCTGGAGAAGTTTGAGGTTAATGTCCACCAAGTCATGGCTTTTCCCATTGCTGGAGTTATTTGAAAGAGGTCATCGAAGGACCCATGCGTCTGAAGCCAGTGTTTGTCAAATTCTCCTTGAAGGGGACACATTTGTAACCAGCAATTCGGAATAAGAGGGATGCATGAAGAAATCATTCCTAGGAAGGATTTGTAGTTCCGGACAGAAATGGACTTTCATGTGGTCAATATGAGAGCTAGTTGCTGAATCATTATTAGCCTGTCTTGAGAGGGTAAGGCTTTGTTTGTACAGTTTTGAGGAATGTTCCCAAGAATGTCAATGTTGTTGTGGGATCTAAGTGAGATTTTTGATGGTTGACTGCAAGACTGAGGAATCAGCGGTGTCTGGGGTGTGAAAGTTAGCGTCTTGAAAATCCAAGGGCGTCATATGATCTCCTTTGTCGACAAAGGTGTAGTATATCCTGGAGGGTCACCATGCGGAAAGATTGATTCTTTAGAAATCTGTTTAACTTCCGCAGGTCGAGGATAAAATACCAATCTCCTGAAGTTCTCCTATTAAGAAAGAAGCGAGAGCAGAAGCCCAAGCCTTTCTGAAGTTTTAGAATGACTTATATAGCTCCCTTATTTAGCATGATGGATAACTGATTCACAAGTTGTTTTAAGTGGGGGAGGCGGTCCTGTCGGTGGGGTGTTATTTCTGGTCGAACTCGAGGGTGTGCCCTTGGGAGATCATATCAAGCACCCACTTGTCGGATGTTATGCTGGACCACTGTTGAAGATTTGAAATTCGACCTCCAACACGGGTTGATGAAGAGTGGGGAGTAGCCAGCACAAAATTTTGGCCACTGTTTCATATTAGAATCTCTATCACAGGAAGATAGCTTTCCTCTGGCTGAATGTTTATATGCAGCCGCTGGTGGTTGTCTATATTGCTGCTGTTGAGAATACTGGGGATGGTATTGTGTCTGGCTGGACTGAGATTGTTGCTTGGAGGATTGGTTACCTCCTCTATAGGAGTAAGCTCCTCTCCCTTTGGCTCCTCGAAAGGGCTGCTTCTTATATTCTAGAGTCCCCAAGAAGTTTGCTGTATCCGTGTCAATCGTGATGAACTGAATGGCATCATCCACATGTTTTCCAAACAGCGATTCGCCATCAAAGGGCATATCAAATATTTTACTTTGGATCTCTGGGCGGAAGGAAGTGGATGTAAGCCATCTTTGTCCGCGGAGAACAGCAGCTCCTGCAAGTTGCTTGGACCAAGTAGAACAGACATCAATGGCACAGTCGATTACCTCTGCTGATATTCTTTCCCGCTTTTGAAAATTTTCCGAGCTTCCAGTTTGCCTTTCTCTGGTAGTAAGTCGATGTAAGTGGACATATCCAAACACATTTAACAGTCATAACGGCTTAAGATAGCCACGGAGTTTGCCGCTCTAACCGTCGTCGCTGTCATGGAGGAGAATCTCTTCCCGGTATTGTCAAGCCTATGACCATCACTGTCAAGAGGAAATTGGGGTGGAGGGGTTCTTAAAGTGACGTTGTGCAACCTGTGATACTGTAGGGTCTGGTTTCGGTTGCTCAATGAGACAAGCGGGAGAGTCATCGGGCTAGTCTTGGGATGACTGCTGAAACCATTCTTCATGGCTTTAAGACCTTCTTGCGTAATAAAATCAATAATAGGCATAGCTATCATAGAGTAAACAATCCACTTGTTTGGTAAAAATTGGACGCTCAAATCACTTGGCAGCTCTCTCCATTAAATTATGGGAGCCACCAATGTCCTTTGGCGGAGAGTCTACCGGTGCAGATGGTGGTGGGGATGGAGTGATGATGCAATAGCAGTCCCTCTCATTGGGAACTGAGGTATAGTCTCTTATTCACACTCTTCCCAGTCTTTGTCTGGAGGAGCATAATCAGAAGGGGTTGGGGGGGGTCAGCCAAGGTATCTGCTAACGAGGTGACTCGACTGAGTGGCTGAACGACTGTGGAGGAAACAGTATGATCCAGAGGAGAAAAATAAATATATCATTAATGTAAAGAGTACAAAGAACTTACCATGTCAGTAAAAACCCAAAGCTTCTCTGACAAAATCAGAGCAGCAAAAAACTCCTCCTCGGAGCTGTATAAAACAGTGACTAAACTCTCCAATTAGGCGCAAGATAATATTTTTATCCCTATTCACCTTTTTTGGAAAGACTTGGCAAGCTTTTTTCAAGAGAAGTTAACGATGTTTTTAAAGATTTTGCAGCATCAAGGTATTCCAATGTAGATCAGTCCCCCCCCCCCACCTCCTTAGCCCCCAGGCCTGTGTCTTCTGATTCAAGAACGAAGGAGATCCCATCATCCGACTTGAATAGCTTTCCACCCTTAACCCCTTGCGTACTGGCCGAATTTTCGCGCTGTGTGGGCGAAACGAAATCAGGGCAGCAAAGAACTCCTCCTCGGAGCTGTATAAAACAGTGACTAAACTCTCCAATTAGGCGCAAGATAATATTTTTATCCCTATTCACCTTTTTTGGAAAGACTTGGCAAGCTTTTTTCAAGAGAAGTTAACAATGTTTTTAAAGATTTTGCAGCATCAAGGTATTCCAATGTAGATCAGTCCCCCCCCCCCACCTCTTTAGCTCCCAGGCCTGTGTCTTCTGAGTCAAGAACAAGGGAGATCCCATCAGGCGACTTGAATGGCTTTCCACCCTTGACCCCTTGCATGCTGGCCGAATTTTTGCGCTGTGTGGGTGAAACGGAGAGTGGGCGAAGTTCGGACGGCCCCCTGCCATCGTTAGCACACGCCCACCTGGACACATGACGACCGGGGGCTGTCCTGAGCACCGAAGGGGTTAATGGTGGAGAAAGTGATCAGAATAATGGAGATCATTAAATGAGGCTCTCCCTTAGATCCATGTCCATCTTTTGTTCAACAGTTGGTTCCTGAAGCACAAGTTACTACTTGTGTAACGATATATCTGTAAGAGACATTAGTTAGTGATAGATTCCTTACCTTAGAATATCCCCAGGCGTCAGACTGGATCCGGAAACTTTTGCGTAGCAATACCCCTGCGCGCCGGCAGGCGTCGTCTGCGGCTCCGCGTCCGTCGTCGGCGTCGTGAGCGCCGGGATGACGTCGTCGGAGTACTTAGACGGCGCCCATGCGCGCTGACGTCAGTTCTGACACACAGCTTTTCCACGCCAGATACGCAGAGCCATGATAGAACTAACACTGGTGCCATGAAACTAGGGCCCTGAAAGGGGATGACCCTAACCCTAGATATCGGTTCGCAGAACGGGGAGGATGGGTGGGTCGGTAAGGAATCTATCACTAACTAATGTCTCTTACAGATATATCGTTACACAAGTAGTAACTTGTGCATCTGAAAGAGACACGTTAGTGATAGATTCCTTACCTTAGAATAGATACCCCAGCAATACCAACCCCGGTGGTGGGTCTGCGAACCAATATCACACCAGAAAGTCCTGGAGGACGGAACGGCCAAAGAAGCCATCCCTCCGGACTTGACTGTCCAGGCAGTAGTGTCTTGCGAACGTGTGCAGCGAGGCCCACGTAGCTGCCTGGCAAATGTCCTGCAGGGGGACACCTCGGCCCAGGGCAGTTGTTGTCGCCGTGGCCCGAGTGGAGTGAGCCCGCAATCCAGCCGGGGGCTCCTTCCTCGCCATAGAGTAACATGCTTGGATACACAAGATGATCCACCTAGAGATGGTCCTCTTGTGCACAGCCTTACCCTTCTTCGCGCCCACGTAACCAACGAAGAGCTGGTCATCCACCCGGAATTGGCGTGTGCGATCTAGGTAGTAGGAGAGCGCACGTTTTGGATCCAGACGGTGGAGCCTCTCTTCCTCTTTCGAGGGATGCGGAGGCGGAAAGAAAGTGGGCAAGGTAATGGACTGCCCGATGTGGAAGGCCGTGACAACCTTGGGCAGAAAGGAAGGTCGTGTACGTAACACCACCTTGTCAGGATGAACAGACAGGAAAGGTGGAGAAGAAGAAAGAGCCTGGAGCTCACTCACTCTCCTGGCAGAGGTGATGGCAACCAGGAAGGCAGTCTTCAGAGTAAGGAGACGAAGAGGACAGTTATGCAGTGGCTCAAAGGGAGCACACATCAGATAAGTGAGAACAAGATTCAAGTCCCACTGGGGCATCACGAAGGGAACAGGAGGGAACATGTGCGTGATGCCCTTCAGAAATCTACTCACAATAGGGGACTTGAATAAAGAAGGCTGATCAGGTAGCCTCAAGAAGGCTGATAGAGCAGAAAGGTACCCTTTAAGAGTGCCCAGAGCAGAGCCCTGCTGGGCAAGGAAAAGAAGAAAGAGCAGCACTTCCGAAAGGGGTGCCGAGAGAGGATCCACAGCCTTTGCTGTGCACCATGCCACAAATCTGTTCCACCGGCAGGCGTATACCGACTTCGTGGAGGGACGCCTGGCTGCCAGAATGATATCACAGACTTCAGGAGGCAAGTCAAATGGCCTCAACTGCCGCCGCTCAATCTCCAAGCTTGTAGGTGGAGACTGGACAGGTTCGGGTGCAGGACCGTCCCCTGCTGCTGCGACAGAAGGTCCTCCCGAAGAGGCGGACGAATCGGGGGATCGACTGACATGCTGAGTAGCTCGGGATACCAGTATCTTCGTGCCCAGTCCGGAGCCACAAGGATAACTTGGGCCCGGTCACGCCTGATCTTCTTCAGCACTCTGGGCAGAAGTGGTATAGGCGGAAAGGCGTACAACAGACCGCAGCTCCACTCGCGACGAAAAGCGTCTCCGAGCGAGTGCCGCCTTGGAAATTCCAACGCGCAGAACTGATGACATTGCGCGTTCTCTTCTGTGGCGAATAGATCTAACCAAGGCTCTCCCCACTGCTGAAAGAGACCTTGCGCCACGTCCGAGTTCAGACGCCATTCGTGATCCATCATGCACCGGCGGCTGAGTTCGTCCGCCCTGGCATTCAGAGAGCCTGCCAGGTGTTGAACCACCAGGGTCACGCCCTGATGTTCCAGCCACTGCCAGAGGCGCAGAGCCTCCTGGCAGAGGGTCCACGACCCCACCCCGCCTTGCTTGTTGCAGTACCACATGGCGGTGGTGTTGTCGGTGAACACTTGCACTACGCTCCCTCGGACAGAGGGGAGGAATGCCTTCAGTGCTAGACGAATCGCCCGCAGCTCCAGAAGGTTGATATGGAGCCGGGACTCCGCCGGAGACCAGAGGCCTCTGATATCCGCCTCTCCCATGTGGCCTCCCCAGCCCTGGAGGGACGCGTCCGTCACAACTACGTGCTCCGGCTGGGGTAGGGAGAGGGGTCTGCCACTGACCCAGTCGCGGTCCGTGAGCCACCACTGCAGTTGTCTCGCAGTGCCCTCCGAGATCAGGACATGATCGGACAGGTTGCCCTGATGCTGGGCCCACTGAAACTTCAGGTCCCACTGCAGAGCCCGCATCCGCCACCTGGCGTGACGCACCAGAAGGATGCAGGAGGCCATCAGTCCCAGAAGCCGCAGCGTCAACCTGACCGAGACCCGGGATAACGGCTGGAAGATGGGAACCAGAGCCTGAATATCCCGAACCCGCTGTTCGGGTGGGTAAACCCGAAACCGCGCCGAGTCGAGAACCGCTCCGATGAAGAGGAGCTTCTGAGAGGGACACAGGTGTGACTTCTGCACATTGACGGAGAACCCCAGCAAGTGCAGGAGGTCGGCCGTAGTCTGGAGGTGGCTGACGACTGTCTGGGGCGAGCCCGCCTTCAACAACCAGTCGTCGAGGTAGGGGAAGACTGATACCCCCTGCCTGCGCAGATGGGCTGCGACCACCGCCATCACCTTCGTGAACACCCGTGGGGCGCTGGTAAGGCCGAAGGGGAGCACGGTAAACTGAAAGTGCTCTTGGCCTACCGTGAACCGCAGGTAACGCCGGTGGGCCGGCAGGACGGGGATGTGGAAATAGGCGTCCTGCAAGTCCAACGCTACCATCCAGTCTCCTGGGTCCAGGGCAGCCAGGACCTGAGCCAAAGTGAGCATCTTGAACTTCTCCGTCCAGAGGAAGCCGTTGACGTTCCGCAGATCCAAGATAGGGCGTAGGCCCCCTTTGCCCTTCTTGGGTACCAGAAAGTAGTGGGAGTAACAACCACGTCCTACTTCTGGCCCAGGAACGCGCTCGATGGCCCTCTTGGCCAAGAGGGCCGAAACCTCCTCTTGCAGAAGTTGCAAGTGATCCCCCGACACACGGTGGTATTGAGGTGGCATGGATGGAGTGGATGACTCGAAGGGGAGGGAGAAGCCCCTTCGGACAATTTGCAGCACCCACCTGTCCGAAGTGACTGTATGCCAGTGGGAGAGGTGATGGCGAACCCTGCCTCCCACAGGCGTCACATGGGCCTGAAAACTCGGACTAGGAAGGCTTCGAGGCAGGGGCTGCTGAGGGAGGTGTGGACTGGCCTCGCCGCTGGCCCCGACCACCGCCACGGCGGTTCCCACGTCCGCCACCGCGTTGCTGAACATTCTGCGGCGCGTGGCTGACGGTACGTGGTGGGGCGCCCCTTCCGTGGCCACGAAAGGAGCGAAAGGCACCCGATTGCTGGCGTGGGACCGTAAGGCCCAAGGACTTGGCCGTGGCCCTGGAGTCCTTGAAACGTTCCAGCGCATGGTCTGCCTTGTCGCCGAAGAGGCGACGGCCATCGAACGGCATGTCCAGGAGGGTGGCCTGGACATCGGCCGAGAAGTTGGCGGACCTCAACCAGGCGTGGCGTCGAACCGCCACCGTCGTTGCCATCGCCCTGCCCAGTGAGTCCGTAGTATCCAGCCCACACCGGATAGAAAAGCGTGCTGCATCTCGGCCGTCCGCCAGGGCTTGGCTGAGTTTAGCCTGGACCTCCTCCGGGCATCTAGGCAGCACCTCCGCAACCGTGTCCCACAGGGTGTGGGTGTAGCGGCCCAAGAGACAGGCGGTGTTCACAGACCGCAGCCCTAGGCTCACAGACGAGAATACCTTCTTCCCGAACTGTTCATATCTCTTGGATTCCCTGTCGGGCGGGGCCGACGGGAATGCGGTTTGGGAGTTCGAGGCCTGGATGACCAGACTCTCGGGGGTGGGATGGGTGGACAAAAAGCATGGGTCGCCCGGTGCCGGGCGGTAGCGTCTGGCCACGTTCCTGTCCACAGGGGGGCCTGTGGCGGGCTTGGACCAAGTGCCCAGAAGAACGTCACACAAGGCCTCATTGAACGGCAGGAGGGGCTCCGCGGAGCCGGACTGCTGTTTGAGGACCTCAGTGAGGAGATTAGTCCTCACGGCCGCGACGGGGAGCTGAAGGTTTAAGGCCTTAGCTGCCTTCGTCAACACTACGCTGTAAGCAGAACCCGCCTCCGAAGCCACAGTCGGGGGCGACGTAAATCCAGTGTCTGGCGAGGTGTCAATACCACTGGCCTCCCCAAGCTCATATGTCCAGTCCTGATGTGACTGGCAATCACGTGCCAGAGGGTCCTCGGACCCCTCCCATTGCTCCTCGTCACCTGGCTCCTGGAGACCAGGATTAATAGCCAGGGCCTCCTCGTGGAGATAGAAGTCTCCAAAGGCCGACGGAATCGGCGCCCAGCGGCGCCCCTCCGACTCCTGAGTAGGACCGTAGGAAACATTGGGGGCGGCAACCACATCGGCTGCCGGGGACGAAACCTGAAGGGACGGCGCCGGCGAGGTCGTAAGGTCGACCGGCGAGGTCCCGGATCCGGAGCCGGATCCAGCGAGGTCGTGTGGCGCCGGGACCGAAGTCGCCAGCGGCGCCGGGGCCGAAGCACCCGACGTCGTCGGGGCCGAAGCGCCCGACCCGGAAGGACCTCCAGACGGAGCCGATCGGCCCGAAGGCGCCACGGGAACCGACTGGGGAGGGAGGGCCCTCATGGCCATGAGGTACCTCTCGACCTCCTCCTGCGACGCGCCGTGCCCAGGGACCCGAAGGTGTGGGGCAGGCGGCGACGCTTGCGACTCCCGCGGAGCCGCGTGGGCGGTGTCGCCCGAGTCCCCGGCCGCATCGTGCGAGCGTCGGGGCGGGTCGGAGGATCGATGGTGTCGCTCCGACCTCTCATGCCTCTTACCTGAGGACTTGGAACCAGACGATCGGTGTCCACTCCCGGAACGTCGATGACTCCGACCTCGCGACCTGTCCCTCGACCTCCCGTGGGACCGGGACCGGGACCTGGAGCGGCGCGGGGCCGACTGCCTCAGCTCGAGACGCTTGCGGGACCGCTCCCGCCTAGCCTTCAACGTCAGGGCCCGGCAGTCGGAGCAGGATCGATCGTCGTGGTCGAGGCCTAAGCACTTCAGGCACCGGCGATGGGGGTCCGTGACCGACATGAGTCGGCCGCACTTCGAACAAGGCTTGAACCCGGGCATCCCTGGCACCGATAGTCGAGAAGTCGACTAAATAGAAGATCAAAAAGATCAAAAAGTTTTCAGTCAAAAAGTGACTGGGGGTAGAGCTTCTTCCGGATCTGCGCTAGCTGGCGCGGAAAAAAGAAGAACTGACGTCAGCGCGCATGGGCGCCGTCTAAGTACTCCGACGACGTCATCCCGGCGCTCACGACGCCGACGACGGACGCGGAGCCGCAGACGACGCCTGCCGGCGCGCAGGGGTATTGCTACGCAAAAGTTTCCGGATCCAGTCTGACCCCTGGGGATATTCTAAGGTAAGGAATCTATCACTAACGTGTCTCTATCAGATGTAAAAGTAACTCCTTTGACCAGAATACTGAACATTAATTTAAGAGAAGGGCACTACCCAGAAGCATGGAAAAAGACCTCAGTCCTTCCTATTCTGAAGAAAGCCTCACTAGACCTCACGACGACCCCACGACGACAAAGAACTACTGCCCGATCTCTTGTTTACTGTTTTCCACAAAAATCCATGAAAAGGCATTGAATGAGGGGATCAGCAACCATGTAGATGCTACTAACTATCTGAACCCATAACAACATGGCTTCAAAGCACAGTACAGAATCTGCATTGGTTATGGCCTCAGAGGAGATCTGTAGGCTTGTTGATAGGGAGGCAGGGCAGAACTGATCCTTCTGGATCTCTCAGTTGCTTTTGATATGGTGAATCATGAGATCCTTATTAATAGGCTTGAGGGATAAGGGATAGGAGGCTCTGCTTTAACTTTGTTGAGGTCATTCTTGTCTAAGAGAGAGGAAACAGTTGAAATTGGCCGCTTTAAAACCACAACCTGTTCTCTGCCATGTGGTGTCCCACAGGGGTCCTCCCTATCCCCGATACTCTTTAACATATATATTTCCCCGCTGATCCTACTGATCCAATCGTTTGGCTTCACTGCTGTTTCATACGCCAATGATACACAGATTATTGTCTCAATTCCTGGTGAGGAAACTACAGGAGCCAGCAATTTCAATCATTGTTTTTCCCAGTTAGCAACCTGGACCCAATCTAATTTCTTAAAGCTAAATGCAGAAAAAAACGGAGGTCATTATGTTTGGCAAAGATGCCCCATCCTGGAATGATACCTGGTGACTGACAGAGCTCGGCCCTCTCCCCACCCCATCTCAGAAGAGAAAAAATCTAGGGGTCCTATTTGATGATCAACCAAGTTTTTCTAACCAGATAAACAACATTACATTGTCTTGCTACCACCTAATCAAATCACAGAGACCCAAAAAGAACAACTGTGGATATGTCACCAAGTGAAGTGATGGAGCTTGCCGTCTCCTATGACACTCCTACATCTGTCAACCCAGAATCCAAGATCATGGTCATCACGGGACTCAGAAGAGACCCCCCCAAACCACCCTAGACCCGCTGCTTTCCTCACACATATCCCCAGGGATCCCCTAATCAAGAAACACAAAAATGAGGAGACCTTCACCAAATGCATGCTCATCAACTGCAGGTCAGCTATCAAACATGCAACTGAGCTGGCGGAAACAATCCTCACCCATGACATAGACATCCCCTTCCTCACCAAAACCTGGCTGAACAAATTCTCGTCCCCAAGCCTGGACATGCTTGTGCCCCCGGGATATACACTTATCAACAAAGACAGAAGGGATCAACGAGGAGGGGGCATAGCAATCCTGCACAAGGTCATCATCAACATGACAGAAACAGACACCTTCAAATACAACACATTTGAATGCCTAACCGCCAACATTAAGAAAAAAGATAACAAATCTCTACTCTGCCACCTCATCTACCATCCGCCTGGCAACACCACAGCATTCAGGGAACACCTGTTAGATCTGATCACCTACTGATCTCTCCGAGACTCAAACAATTTAATCCTAGGTGACCTCAACCTTCACTGGAACAAAGAAAACAACCCGCTAATTCAATCCCTTAATGATCTCCTAATCAACAATAACCTTATCCAACACTGCTCTGAAGAAACGCACGACAAAGGAGCTATCCTGGATGCCATTATTGCTCAACACAACACAATCCGTATCGATCTCATCTTGCCTGTTGACTGGTCGGATCACCACCGCATCTTATTCTGCATCAGCCAACCAATCCTATGCAAACCTCCCACCCTGGACCCCCCCAAATGGACAAAAAACCTAACTCATATCCACCTTGCTCCCTTAGAGGAACAGATGAGATCTCTCCTTCCTAACTCCATGAATGAGCTCTCCACAACAGAACTCACTCTCACTATAACACAACTATGACTTCATTTCTGGACCAACTAGCCCTTCTGAAACTAAAAAGAGGCAGAAACATTCAGTCCAGATCCTGGTTCAACACGGACATAAACTCTGAAAGGAGACCCTTAGGGCCACAGAAAGACGCTGGCCGAACAACCCAACCTCAGTCCTCCATGAACAACTCAAATCAACTCGCAGGAAGTACAAAAAACACATAATTAACTAAAAAACCTGCTTCTTCTGCTCTGCTCTAGACAACACAAAAAACAGGCCCAAGGAACTCTTCAACCTAATCAGACAACAGACTTCCAAGCCCTCCCTCCCTTGATGTTCGCCTCCAAAGACCGGTGCGATAACTTCGCCAACTTCTTCGACGACAAAATCACCAAGATCGAACTCTCCTTGGATGTTAACCGCAGTATCACTCACATGATCCTGTCCCCAAGGACATACGATATTGTACTTGACCACCCTCCAATACTCTGGAAAACCTTTAACCACATCTCTGAATCGATGATAGTTAAAGTAATCTCCATCTCCAAACCCTCTTCCCACGCCCTCGATCCTATACCCACTCAACTGGCTAAAAAACGTAAACTCTCCTTAGCCCCGCTCTGGAGCAAAATCATAAACAGCTCCCTGAGAACCGGAACCATTCCAGACTGCCTCAAAGTCAGCCAAGTAACACCACTTCTAAAAAAAAAAGAAGAGCTTGGACACTAATGACTTGAATAACTTCAGACCTGTTTCCAATCTTCCTCTCCTATCTAAAATCATGGAAAGATGTGTTCTCCTACAAATGACCCAAGACATGGACATCAACCTCCTGGACCCCCACCAATTGGGCTTCCGACAAGGCTGCAGTACCGAGACAGCAATCATTAACATCATAGATGACATCCACAAGTCACTAGACACAGACCGATGCCATCTACTCATACTCCTAGACCTATCGGCAGCCTTTGACATGGTTGACCACAAGCTACTAATCAAAGTACTCCAAAATAGGCTAGGAGATGGTCCTACAGTGGTTCTCCTCCTTTCTCAAGAACCGCACACAAAGAATAAAAATCAAAAACTTCTTGTCGGAACTACACCCAGTCAATAGAGGGGTCCCCCAAGGATCAGTTCTTTCCCCTCAACTTTTCAACATCTACACGGAACCCCTCACCACTATACTCAAAAACATCAAAATCCCCTTCCACCTTTATGCAGACGACACCCAGATCTATCTCAAAACCTCCTCCATCGAGGATATCCAAAGACTTAACACCACTCTAAGAGAAGTCCAAAATTGGCTATCCCTTAATCACTTGAAACTCAACTAAGACAAAACAGAATTCCTCCTCATCTCTAACAAAAAAGAGAACCCTCAAATCACAGAATGGCTGAAAGCCATTGACGACCTCAATGGCAATATCACCCTGGCTGACTCTGTAAAATCGCTGGGAATCACCCTCGATTCAAAACTTGACATGGCCAAGCACATCAAAATCTCTGCAAAAAGCGCCTTCCACAACTTGAAAATACTCAACAAAATAAAACCCTATATCCCGCCTAAGGACCTCAAGCAAGCTACTCAAGCACTAATGCTATCCAGACTAGACTATGGTAATGCAGCCCTCACAGGTACAGCTAAATGCCACTTAGCTCCCCTCAGAACGACACTCAATGCAGCAGCCAGAATGATCACAGGAGCAAAGAAATAGTATCACATATCACCTGCACTCAAAGAGCTAAAATGGCTCCAAGTTGAAATGCGTGCCAATTTCAGAACTGCTTGCCTCACGCACAAAGCCCTGCAAACCAGGAAACCAGCCTACCTGGCCTCCAAACTTAAGAAATCCAGCCAGACTAGGACCCTCACGAGCTCCAATATGCTTCGCCTCATCCTGCCGAAAACCCATAAGCAAAAAACCACAGCCCGCTCCTTTCCTGGAAGCGCGCCCAAAATCTGGAATCCCATCCCAGTACACATCAGAACTACCCCACCCTTTCCAAAATTTAAAATGCAGCTCAAAGACCTCTTTCTAATTGTGCGCCTATATATCGATAGCTGCCGATGGAGCACACGAGCCGGAACCAGACAGATGCTAGATTCTCTACCATCAAGTCATCTACCTCCGCCAAGCCACCGGACACCTACCTCACCCCCACATCCATAAAGGGGACTGGCTTGAGCCAACGCGCACACCGCTATGACTCCATCTGACCTTCTTGCTTCAAGGCGGTACAGCATACCCATACCTAAACGTAGCGCCAAGATCCATTATACCATTACATATACTACCTCGCTATTATGTTTTCCTCAAGACTATTGTGTTTTTATGATTTCCTGACCCATATGTTGTAAAGCGCTTTGATACCCTCGGGTCTGGCCAGCGCTATATAGAACTCTCAAATAAATAAATAATCAAGTACTTAAAAAAGATCTTTAGGTTTATTCCATGCGACTTACAAAAAAAGGTGGTGGTAGCCCGGATACTTTTAAGGATAGATTACTGCAATGCCCTGTACATAGGGATAAATAAAGTCCTTCAGGGTAACCTCAATCTCTGCAGAACACAGCAGCTCGACTAGTCATCAAGCTGCCTAAATTATTCTCTGAATCAAATAAGATTTGGGAGCTACACTGGCTGCCAGTGGTAGACAGAGTGAAATTTAAGGCTTTGTCCTGGGCCATAAAGACTTCCAAAATCTGTTCTCCTGGTACTCCCCACGGAGAAACTAAGATCTACTACTGCTAGAAGGGTTAACATTCCAAAAATAAAAAAGTCTACTTGGGGCGGCAGAAGGTTTTCTTATGTAGCGGGCAAACTTTGGAATTCCCTGCCTTTAAGATCCCTAGACAGCCACTCCCTTTAGAGGAAATCATTAAAAACAAGGCTCTTTACCTTCTCTCCGACCTAAATTCAGCTGGGCTTTATGCACTTTAGAGGGTTTCCATTAGCGTCAAGATACCTCGGTGATCGTGCACTTTATAAACTTATTACTTACTTACAGGTATATCAAGTAATCATGATGGCTGCAGTTTAAGGGTTTGCGAACATTGCATGGGCTTTGCTGTTTTGGCATAGCAGTCGCAGGGGCAGATGATGGAAACCTGCAGTAATAGACTTGGAACATACTTTGCAAATTGGTCACCAGAGACAGGCATTTGAATGGAAGGTTCTGGTTAGTCTTGCATTGAATTCTCATCTTGGTATTGCTCCAAGTGTTCTCTAGCAGAGTAATAGTGCTCCTCATGTTGATGCTGCTCGTCATCATCGAAGTCCTGGCATTTAACATGCAGTTGGGATGAGCTTGGAGCCACCCCAAAGGGACCCTCATCTTCAGAGTTATCATCATCTAAGAGATATGCAGGTGGGTAGGGAAACACCTTACTTGGAGAGGTGTGGGCTGGAAGTATTGTGTCTGCGGAATATTTATCCCATACAGGGATTAAAAACAATGGAGGAAATGCCAGCTTTGCCGAAGTTTTCGCTGTTGACATCATCGACTGGTCTGTAATCAACGGCGTCTTCAACTGGGTCATACTGTCGATGGGTTCATCCACGATGGGCTCGTCGACGGTATCAGTGTGGATGAACCCATCGACAGTATTGTCGACCGGACCATCGTCAATGGTATCATCATTGATTGCCACATTGGCATCACCGGGGAGTGTGCCTGTGAAGACTGTGCCGTTGATGAGATTTTTGTAGTTGGCGGCAACTTGAGAAGGGGCATCGCTGGCGAAACATCATCAAAAGCCGCTTTAATATTCTCATCATTAGGATACTCATCGATGATTGCGATGAAGAGGAGATGATCATAGGAGATGATGCTGTTGGTAGACATTGATGTGGTTACTGTAGATGCTCTAGTCGATGAAGTGGTCATCAACGGCGCAGTCATTGATGAGAAAACAAATGTGGAGCTTGCTGTTTAATTCAAAGATTTCGCCATCGATGGAAAGGACTGTGAAGCATGTTTAGGGTGTGCTTCTTTCAGGAAAGGAGTGGCAGGTTCAGAACGAACCTTTTCTGAGGTAATCTTTCCCTTTTTTGAGGAAGTCGCCATGCCTCTTTTCCAGCCCTGAAGTGGTAGGTTTTGCGTTTTTGGTAGCTTTTGAAAGTGGCTCTGTGAAGATGTTTTCTTTAGATCTATCTCTCTTGAGGGAAGTTGAAGTCTTTGAAGACTGATCACTATCTTCCTTAGACAAATGGCACTCCTTAGTTTTTAACTTTTGGAGCCACAGTAAAAGGCTACCTTCCCTGTCTTTTAAGGCTTTCTATGAAAAGTTCCAACAGGTGTTGCAGTCTCTCACCTTATGCTCTGGATAGAGGCAATATATACATTTCTTATATGAGTCATGCAAATGGAGCCTATTCTTCCCACAAGAGTCACGGGATCAGAATAATGTCCCTTCAGCGAGTTGGGACATGGTGTCCAGTCAGAATATGTAATTAGTAGGATAAAGTAATCATATAGAAGAAAAGGTTACTGACCAGCTGAGAGAAAAACTAGTAGATCGAACAGAGCTCAAGAAGACTCCCTTCACACAATGTGCGGTAGAAAATCAGAGGGATTCAGCCTCCCTTGGGATTGCTCTAGAGGGTGCTGTCGCCTGATTGGCTAAAGTTTGTAGTGGATCTTTTTTTTAAAAGAACATAGATAGGCTATAAAATCTATGGTTCATTGGCATTCTATCTATTGTAGTAGTGTACATTGCTTTATTATAGTACCGCGGGACTCCCACTTCGACAACAGGTAATGATTCAAGCATGTGAATCTATGAATGATCCAATACTGGCGAACTTAAAAGTTAAGGTAAATATATTCTGCCCTTTACCAGAAACCAGAAAGGAGTGCAAAAAATATGAGTAAATAAAAAAAACACATTCCACTGGAGTGAAATATGAAATAGTTAGAAGGACCTGGCTAGGAGAAAACTTGAAAGCATGTCAAAAATACTCAGTTCACCCCAAATCAAGCCAAAGTAGTTATGCATTCACTAACGGCAGGATGACCCAGAGTTGTTGAAACGTTGGTGGGGCCTGGCATTCCCGTTTTAAAACATATGTCCCAACCTTTTTCATGATCCTGGCACCCTTAATTTATACCTTATTGATGCTTTGTGTTAAATGTAGTAATTCTATCCTGGTATTTGAAGGGCTGCTGTTAGGTACTGAAGGAGTCTGAGTGGCTGGACACTGATGATGTGGCAACTGCAGGCTCTTTAAATGTCTTGACAGGCAGGTAGCTGCTAGGTGGACCCGGAGCGCACGTTGGACATCGGTATGAGCATTGCAGTGCCTGCACAAGGCACATCCCGCCAAATTAGGAGGATTAACGCCGAACTATAAATCATCTTCAAGCATGGGGCAAATTGAAGTCCCTGAACAACCTCCCACTAGGTTTTGCTGCCTATCCCGTGAAAATTTCAAATAAAATATCGCTCCAAGGTCACTTTTTCCTACGTACTACTTTTACGAGAGATCATCAAAATAATTTTTCTACTTAGATGTGCTCCGCACGAAGAGTCATCGCACTTCTAGTGTTGAACCTACTTTGATTTTTCATATAAGAAGATCCCTCAGCATTTATGTATATGTATATGCCTTTTTCTATGTTGGCGCTGAAGAAGGTGATATAAATTATAATTGTTCACCGAAACGTACGTAGGCCCTATACATCTGAGATCCCGATCTGTGAAGAGCAAAGGAAAGCAAGAACAAAGCAAATAACAAACCTTGGAACTTCCTGATACAAAATTGCAGATGTAACCTTTTGTTGTTATTCATAGGATCTCAGTGGTATTGCCTTCCCCTGCTGTCTTAGTTGTTCCTATTTAGTTGTTGTTTGAGTATGCATGATTGGTTATGAGGGTGAGACAGTCTAGGAATGAATGATGTGTGATATTCTGCACTACTTACTCATATCTGGGGGTCATGTTGTAGGTCTTTTATCTTGACTTTTGTATCTAATGAATTCATCTATTTATGTAATGTAACAATGATTTTCAAAAAAATGTTAGAAATATGTCTGTTTGAAAGTCTTTATATGTGTTGCATCCAGAAACTTGTAGATTCAGTCACTTTGTCAAAGTAAATAGGTCAGTTTAGAGGTTCCTTATTGGTGGGTTGACAGGCAATGTTTACAGAACTGGCTGAGGTTCCAACTCCAGTGGATATCCAACTATTTAAGAAATATTCCTACAATTATTTTTGCTGCTTCTCTTATGGTTTCACAGTAGCACAGCCCTCATACCTAGCAAAAGGGAATGAATGTGCATATCCCAATATATTTCATTTGAAAGAAACATTCACTATAAAGATGGAGTGTGAGCCAGGAAAACTATCCTATACATAGATAACGACACACTATCTGAGGTCAACTATAAAATGTTCAACAAATACAACTTTAAACAGCTGTTACATAATACCTTTATGACAGCTGTAATACATGTTGTTTTAAAAAAATGCTTACCATCAGCATGGTCTGTGTTATGTAAGGCTGTGGAATAGAGTATATTTTCTGCCACCATAGGGTTATGTTTGCCGGAATACAGATGTTCACTGCAAGATGCACGAAAAAAACAGTATGAAAAATACGAATGGAATGGGTTTGCATTCAAGCTACAAAGTATTAACATTTCATTCAACTGCTCAGAATTAAAGCATACTCTATTTCCAACACCAATCGAAGGATGTCGTTCTGAAAACTATTGTGATTAACTACTGGTGCTAAAGGCACAAGTTAACAAGATGTGAATAGGCAATTTATGCAGATCAAGGCAATTCATAAACTAGAAGACATGATAAAACACAGAGAGAGAATACCAAGAGTAACTACACAACACACAGTATGATGAATATATAAAACACTGACAAGTGGACAGAATGCAAGAAGAGGAGTGTAATGTTGGGGTCATGTGAGGAATGCGTGCCAACAGCATAGAGTAAAATAGGCAGAATTCATTATCTGCACATGTGGTTGCAGTCTAAATTTCAATAACACTTGCCTATTCCTTTACTGTATAATAATGGTGAGTGAGAGGCTATTAAACAAGACGGTCAAATGAAAGTGTTTCACTTTTGCAGGAAGTTGTGGGTCTTCTACGATAACAGACTACACCAGCAAGTAAAGAGATTCCATGATACAGAACTCTGTTTCTAAGAGGAAATTTGGATACAGAAGATCAGTACAAAGGCTGGAGATCGCTTAAGAACTTGATATAATTTATTGAACTACTGATACTGAAGACATATCAGTCTATGAGTTCCTTCTGAGACAATTCCAACCATTGTTATAATGAATGTGTTGAACTCTTAGAGGGCCAACAATCAGGCGGTGAAATAGGTCATTTAACTAGACACGAAGGGTGCAGCACAGTGGATATTGTGGTTTTAATCCTTTCTTGCTATCTTGCACAAGGCTATTGAAGTGGTCAATTCGGTCATCAATCATTTACTGAACACTTCTCTCGCTATGGCAGTAGTTCCAGCGCCCTGGAAAGTGGGTGTAGTCAAACCCCTTAAAAAAACAAAACAATGGCCTATCCTTCAGTCTTGGCCAACTTCAGGCCTATTTCGCTTACTGTACTTACAAAAATACACGAAAAATTGATTTAAAACCCGTTGATTACTTTTTTAGAAAAATCAAAGGCTCTGCACCCTTTTCAATCAGCCTTTAGGCTTATACATTCCATTAAATCAGCTTTGTTGGAGGTCTCTGATACTATAAAGATGACGCTGGTCGGTGGTAATAATACTGTTGAATTACTTTAGATCTTTAAGCAGCATTTGAAACCATCTAACATCCAATACTCCTTCAGCGTCTCTTTGAAATTGGGGTCGTCAGCAAGGCCTGGCCCTGGTTAAAATCTTTCCTTGCAGATAGAAGAAAATCTGTGTCTACTGCACAGTTGTCATCTGATGAGAAAGTTTTATTTTTTGGTGTTCCGCAAGGCTCCTCGCTCAGCCCCTCTTTATTTAACGTGTACATTGCCCCTCTCATATCAGTGACCAGCTCATTTGGTATTTCAGCTACTTCTTATGCCGACGATACTCAAACGATATTATCTTTGAAAAAAAACTCTTTTGGGTCTAAACTGAATTTTAAAAACATTTACTGACATTCACTGGATGGAAAATAACAACTTGAAATGCAATATTGAAATACTCCTATTTGGGAAACACTATCTGTTTTCCCCTAAAATCTGGTGATCTGACTCTGTGCTCGCCCCACTCCACCTGTTGAGGTGGCCAGAAACCTAGGAGTTAAATTTCATCATGTTTTATCCTTCCAACCATGAGCACTGTAAGTGGCTGCAATGTTGCTCCTCTGATCAAATCTCTAAAAACAAACCTTGACCTTCTTTCTCCCTTAAACGCTGCCAGGAAAATTGAGTTTTTCCACTGATAACCTCAAGGCTGGATTATTGCAACAGTGTCTACTTAGGTGTATCCAAACAGCTTCTTCATGAAGCACACTTGTTCAGAACTCAGCTGCTAAGCTTCTGCTGAGACTTCCCAAGAAAAGTTCCACTTCTGAAGAGCTTTGAGAATTCAATTGGTTGCCCAGTTTTTTTTAAATCACTGGTCCTGGTCTTTAGGACCTTCCATGCCACATTTCCTTCACTTTATTGTTTTGCAATGGCTTATGTAAACAGGTTCTGTGTGCTGGAAAGCTCGGTTTAAGTAATTGTGCACTTTACAAGTTCCATTTTCATTAATTCAATCATGTGGCAGCGATGCACACAAATAACCCCTACACATTTTTAATCTGTAGCTAGCTTTGTCAGTGCTACATTCAAACCCATAGACTTCTTCACACTTTGGTAGAGTAGTCCAGGAGACAAACAAATATCATTTAGGAAGAAGGATCAACCTTTATTTTCCCCTAAGCCAACTAGATACTGATATATGGTTAAAAAACACATATACATGGTGTTTACTCAGTTCTACATGCCACGATGCTTGGGTGAGAGTTTAAAGCACATGGATAGGTCACTTATGCTGACATAGGAGTTGTATAAGTGGCCTGGTTCTACGAACACATAGAGCTGACTATACTTTTCCCATGGACTGTCATACTTTTATTCAGCGAAAGACTTGCCTATTCTGCAAAGACCGCTCAGCATTATCAGCAACGGAACAGCATTAATAAGTCCGACCGGTTTATTTTTAGGCTTCGCCTGAGACAGCACATGCGCTGTTGATTGCAAGACATTTTGTTTACTAATAGGCGGCTTAAAGCTCACCCATTGCTTACCACTGGTTGTTTCACTTATTTGCGTGTTTGCCCCTCCCCTGGTGCATGACCAAGTACTGCTTCGTTGTCCAGTGCAGTGTCCCTCCACTGCTCGCACTTTTTCAGAGGTCCTTTTTCCCCATTTTTGCTTGCACCTCTCCATAAGAGTGCATGTTTGCAGGCCGTCTATGCCCCTCCTGCTCTGTGTCGTTGCTTGCCCCATCCCCCATTCTCCTCCCGAGTTGTTGCTGGACTCATCCTTTTCCCCCACCTTGTTGCCTCTCCTGTAAAGCCCTCCCTATCGTTTGTTCCCCACCTCCCAACCCCCCCACCCTCTGTTTCTTGTCCCATCCTCGTGCCCCCTCCCCTGTATTTGTTGCCCCATCCCACCACATCCCTCATCGTTGCTGGCCAAGACCCAGACCCCTTGTTTCCGTTGTTACTTGCCCCCCCCCCATCCCCCTCATCCCCCCTGAAAAAAAGCGTTATGACACAGCCAGCACTGGAAAAGTTACAATGCTTTTTTTCTCTAACTTTTATCTTTGCTGCACAGCAACCACGCTACTGTACAACATGGCTAAAACACATTGATAAAGCCAATACCTCACTCACTGGTAAGACCTATTGGCTTTGCCCGTTTG
The DNA here is from genome assembly GCF_964263255.1 of Lissotriton vulgaris. Taxonomy (NCBI): domain Eukaryota; kingdom Metazoa; phylum Chordata; class Amphibia; order Caudata; family Salamandridae; genus Lissotriton; species Lissotriton vulgaris. Next base: position 1,034,560,332 of record NC_141689.1, read on the forward strand.
TATGATGCGTTTGCACAGGGAAAAAACATTCAGGCCGAAATAAAGACATGGAACGCACACACTTGCACCCTGAGCAGGAGACCCAAATGAGTCACCACCAGACACACGTACGTACCTCTGGGCAGCTAAAAGAACCGAGTGATGCAACTCCGGGCAGCAATGTGCTGTGTGCAAGTTGTTGTGACACAGAGTAATGCCATTAAAGCGATAGGACTCCAAACCTGTTTTAACAGTGCGCAACAAACAGGCGATATCTGAAGCAGAGAAACTGCACAAGTCTATGCAACTTTCCAACACCATACAGAATGAATACAACAAATTTTACTGAGCAAAGCTCCAAACCTTTTTGAACAGCTAGTGTCTACATTTCCCCACACACAAACGAAGGACCCAATGAAAGAATTTCTTGTAATGGGGCCTAAGAAAATTGAGATGTACTGCCCGAAGCAATCTGAAAATAATTACTTTTCCAATGAGCAATGGAGTGATATAAACAAATGGTGCTACATCAAATGCGTGCTTAAAAAAGGTTTATGTGAATACTCCGTTATTTTATTAAGGTGCCACCAATAAACACCGCAGATGCTACAATAGCCTAGTTCAATAGCTACGGTCCACACAGCCTGCATATTTCTCTAGTATCTCCAAACGGAAACCCTAGAACTCCACAAAGTACCCAATGGGTCCTTTTACTTCCAAACATAGTGAATGCCAGAACAGCAGCAGTCAATCTGAACCTAAGAAATGCCTCAGGTGACTCGGGGGGTAATGAAAATATAATATAAAGCACCAACATTAAATAAGATTGAACAACTCAAGCCAATGTAGTTACAAGTATAATAAATAATGGTTTATAGCTCCACCTCTTTGCATCTAAGGCAACTTACCAACTTAGGCAAATGTAGAAAGTAAAAGGACAAGTACAGAACAACACTGAAAATAATGAATACATGTTAAAAAGAATATTTGTCTTCATTCAACTTGCTGATAGAAATGACCTGTTGGGGGGTTGAAGACAATTTAGAGGATTGCTTAGTGGAAATAGAGGTGGGGAAGCTACTCCCTGTACCAATTAGCACTTTAAGACCCAACTTTAAAGTAGTTGTTATTGCTTAGAATCCAGCGCAGTCAAATTTAAAACCATACCACATTCTAAAGAAATTCAAAATGAAAAACGTGTATGGAAATAAGAACCTAAATATAGTCACAGCTTGAAGACTAAAACTGAGGAGTCCGGTCATAAACAAGTTGTTCTGAGGGAGGGGTTACAAAAATAAAAAAATAAAATATATATATATATATATATATATATATATATATATATATTATATTATATTATATTATATTATATTATATTATATATATATATATATATATATATATATATATATATATATATATATATATATATATATATATATATATTGTCCCATTGTTTTCGTTTATGTATCCTGGAAACTGCCTTCACAGTAGGAACTGTGGTTCAATAACAGGCCTGTAAGTAAAAAATACAGTACTAAGTCTTCAGAATCCGTTTTTATTTGGAATACAGGGTTACTTCAAAATGCAAAAAATCTTTCTTTGATAATTGAGATCAATAGGCAAGCTTTTCTAAATAAATCTCTCAGTCAAACTAGATGTTTCTGTAGCTTTGAACTTTTAAGAAAATAATGTTCAAGTATCAGAGTCCATAGTTTCCTATCTTAAGATATTTGTACTATTTACTACTTCGAGTGCTTTTGTGTAATGGACTGTACAAGATAAAAATTACTCCAATATAGTAGCAAAGAAGAATGTAAACTAATAGTAATACAAGAAAATAAAAGGAAAGGTATACCAAGGCACAGTGCTCCTTGTAATGTTTTGCAAACGTACTACAAAAAGGGGCAAACATGTAGAATCAGATGTCACAGCCTGGTGGCCATTTAAGAAAAGGATTAAAAGAAAACTGCAGAGTGGCTGAGGATCTGACAAACAGCACAGAGTAGACATAAAGAACATAAAAAACACTAGATAACTGAAATAGTTAGGAAGGGGGAGAACATACTTGAAAACAAGAGAAACTAGCATTTGCAATGCAACAGGTCTCACATTTACGTGAGTTTGAGCTATTGGCGATGTAAAAGAAAATGCCTTTTATTTATCTTTTGGTTTTTGAAACATAATAAAAAGTATTGTCATTTACAATGCCTATAGATTGCAATAGGTGTCGTAAATGCGAGACCTATTTCATTGCAAATGCTTGCTGCTTTTGCTACAAACTACTGACATCTATTAAATGGGACACTTAGACGCTCAGTATCCTCTACGACGAATACAAATCTCGTTACACCCACATGCAGGCCATATTACTAACGCATGTCTGCCTGCCCACTGCTGCCCCACCATACATGCTGCTTGCACCATACTGCACCCTGTGAGGTCATCTTATTCTGCTGACAAATCTTTCTGTCTGAGAAATTGCTCTTAACAAATGCCTGCCGGGCCTGTGAGGGTGGAGGGACAAACTCCTGACCTTTCTACCTTTGTTGCCTAATTTGTGCCGGTGCTTGCCGGTGCTTAGCACCGGCACTTAATTATCAGGGCCGGGTCTACACGTGTTTAGTACACGTAATTGATTTTTATACTGCGTGGCACAAAGTGAGTGCTGCACTGCTGCTCTACGCTCGCCATCACGGAGTCACCAGTAGTTCAACATCTTCTCACTTACTATTTCAGTCAGTAACTGTAATATCTGACTGAATCTCAATCTCTTCTTGGCGTGTTGAATTAATGCAGCAGCTGCGGCTCAGTGTTACCGCCCGGCCCAGGCCAGTGGGCGGGACACTGAGTTTGGGCAGGGCTTTGTTGATGACGGTCTTCTGCGGGGGTTGGGGCCGTGCGCGGCAGCAGAGTGCGCAGACATTTTTTTACATTAGAATGGGCGCGCATTTTCTGCAGTGCCACCATGCCCGGCCCCAGCATACCCACACGTCACAGAGTCATCGTGGCCTAGGTTCTCAAGCGGCCGCTCTCGCTCTGTCTAGTGAGAGGCGAGCGCGATCTGGACAACGTTGGGTTACCTAGAACAGGCAGGCAGCACAGCACAGCACCAGGTGAGGCATGGCCTGATGGTACTAGGCCTAATCATTATCAGCAGTTAAATAAATAAAGGTGCGCAGCATAAGGAGCACGCACCAGTGAGGTGAGCGCGAGCGAGACAGGGCCAGGGCCTGAACAGTTAAAGAAGCTGCGCAGCAACCTGCCTAATAGTAGAGTAGTCCCGAGAGAGTGAGAGTCCTCAGTCCGACTGTTTAATCCATTAATGATTATATGTTGATTGATATGGAGTGGCCGCGTGGCGATTATGATTCGATTATAAATGTTTTTTAACTTGATTGATGATAATGATGGCAAGGCTCGGTTGCCGCGCCGCGGGTCCTTAGTTTGATGAGTTGCGGCTGGATTCAGTTTTGGTTTTTCAAGTCTGTGCCTGTGCGTAACGCCGACGGTGACCGACTACCTAACAAGAATACCCAAGGCTGTATTGAGTCAGTGGTTGTATGATGCCAAGCAGCCAATTTAACCACACGCCTGTTTGCTTGCTTGTGGACAGCCAGGGCCTGTGTCTGCAAGGTGTGGCAGCAGCAGGCCTAATCAGTTAGCCCAAGGCTGCAGCGGCAACCTGCAGGCTGTGCAGTGCAATACTACTTCAGTCAGTGTGTGTGCGTGTGCCAGTGTCCGGTAACTTCTGTTTTAATTGAAACACACCCACACACACTCTGAATGCTCTGTTGTTAGTTACTGTGATACCGGGCGGCCGTAGCCGCCATGTGATGCCAGTGCCACCGTGATCATGCCGCCAGTGGGTGGCGTTTATTTTATTTTAAAAGTTGTATGTAGCGCTAGGTTGACCCGTAGGTATCAGAGCGCTTTCAATACACACAGTTTAAAAACACAGAAAGAGATTGCACTCATCATTGACTTAAATCTCTCCTGCCGGGCGTCAGGCAATTTCCTCTCCTGGGGGTTATTTTGTTGTTTCTTGCGCTGTGTTCTGAAGCTTTTTCCAAGAAATATATGGAACGCAGAGCTCGCAATACGGATAACTAAGACAAGGTGAATGCATGGCGATGAAAAACTTCACAAAGTTTACTTCTCACATTTGCAGCAAAACTTTGACTTTTGCTCGAGTTTATTTGGAAAGCTGAGTTTACAGACAAAAACTCTGCATGCATTTATAATGGTGGATGGGAAACTCCAGCAAAGAGTTAACTGGTGGAGAAGAACTCTGTAGATATTTGTCATTGTGTCTGGGTTCGATAAGAGTGAACATTAACTCCCAATGTACTTAAAACTGTGCACGGGCTCCAGCAAACGTAAACCAAGAAACATTGGAAAGCTTTAGAAATTGGAAAATTTGGAAACTTCGCAAAACTTCAAGGGCATGCACCAAAAAAATAGAAACAATTTGAGTTTCTCCATAGGATTCAAATCTGCGATATTCATTTTACACATACACAAACTCTGCTGTAGATTGTCTCGCTGAGGTAGTTCTCCAAGGGTTTACAAGTAGTTCCAACTTCCAGGTCAGCAGGACACGAATTTCCCAGTCGTGGTCTAATCCTAATCTAATTTTTCCTAGGACAGCAAACAGACTACAACTTTCAGAATGCACGCATTAGTCAAATGAAATTTGTGACCGGTCAACATGGGGCTGAGGGCTGCTGCCTGATTGCACCCTTAAACTTACCAGCATTTAAACCTGTGGCGTGCAGGTTACACACAGATCTCTGCAACATTCCCCCCAAAAAGTGTCCAGGCCATTACCGCCCTAAAAGTGGAATAAGTGTATCAATGCCACTGGAGAGATGAAGGTAGCTCTATTCGGACTTCTCTCCAATAAATGTACTTTCTCACATACGTAACCCAAGACCAAAATACCAAAAAGACTCAGTTATTTATTTGCATCAGCTATTCAGTTTACTTGTGTATACAAGTAAAATGAATCTGAAATGTGGGCATTTTTCGTTTTGTAAAAATGTATTACGTTTTGCCTCTCTCCCTACCCAGTGGGCCCATGAAATCACATTTCCTGAACTTTCTTCTCCTGTCCCGCCTCTGTCAGTGTCTTCCCTGGGGCAGACGTGCTTATCACCTCTGCATTACATGCCTGTAAAACAAACAAAAAGCACAGAAAAGGCCTGCAGGTGAACTAACTGCCTTTGAAGGGGTGGTGGCCCATGGCTATTGGTTGCCGTGGCTTGCCAAACCAACCAACACTACTTTTTGTTTGGGTGCACACAGTCATGCGTACCTCCCTTTCACCCTCGGAATCCTCATCAGACAAAACAGTGAAAACACACAGACTGAGAGGACAATGAAGGGCAAATGAAGGTGTCAGTTAGCAGGCTGAGCAGGGTCTAGTCACGTCACCATTATACTGCGTGCAATGCATTCCAACTCGGTGTTCTTGGTGAGGCTTGGACTTGTGACTGGGCCGGGTGGGCCCCAGCACAGCCAGTATATTCTTGTTTTAAAAGCACCTGCTGCTGAGTTCCTTCCTGACCTCCAGTAATATTCAGGCATACATTCAAATGTCAAGATAACTAGTGATTAAACGTCTTCATAGAGAGAAACAGGAGTCTAGGGGAAGTTGTGACTGCTTGTAAGGTAGTACAGATGCCAGATGGTTACTATACCTGCTGCAAAGAACGTTTACCATGCTGATCAAAAAGTGTATGTAATCATGTAAAGTAGGTCAGTGACACGTGTTACTGCTTCTGTCAGAGAGATCCTTTTGTTACTTGCTATTTGTATATATTACATCTGACGTTTAGCAGTGGCAGTTGCAGATGCGGGTGGAGCCAATATAGTAAGTGGGCGGAGCCAGAGAACGTGGGCGTGGCCTCCGTCAAACATTTGAGCACCTGCACTTCAAATTTTACAAATGAAGCACTGGTCGCGGACCATGATCCGCCCCGCCCACAAGAGGCTTGTCTTGTGCAGCCAGGGCTGGAGGGCAGCGCGGAGGACTTGCACTTGTCCCAAGAGCAGCACAATGGTACATTGAAGTGACCCTGCCTGCACCAACAGGCCTTCCGAACTCGTACCACATGACTCGTATGTTAAATCGGGTGCTCTTATTTCGCAACTGAGAGGCATCCTGGGAGTCATAGTTAAAACTTCCGATTGACCATAATTTGTAATGGAAGTTGAAACCAATGGCTGGGAACGTGCAAAGGCCTGCGGCATGTAATCTGTCGGACTCTGGTTGCAGCGCTGGCCAGTGAAAGCTGCTCAAGAGCAGTCCCGAAGTGCAGATCATGGCAGGAAAGGAACACATGTGCAGGTAGGTACAAGGAGCGCCTTTGTCTTTTTTTCTGGAAAGTTCAAAGGAATAGTTCCTTTTTTTTCTTTAAAGGCAAACATCTGTTACGCAGCCTAGTTTTAATGAGCTATGTTAAGCTTCTTTTGTTGAAAGTGGAGTGTTGCTCAGCAGGTGTGTTGCTCAGCAGGTGTGTAGCACCCGAGGCGCCTCAGCTAAATGTTCTAATTCAAGGACACTCAGTAAATGAAGCCGAAGAGCCCCAACTACAGTGTCTGCCACAATTACACGGCGAGTCAAGAGGTGAGCTTTGGGGTCATTTCCAAAAAACATACATGTTGTCTAGGCTACTTTGTGGCTTTTTTTAACGTCTGGCACGCCATTACAAAACAGCTAGTGGTTGATTTTCATACAACATGCTGGTCTCTGACAAGAAATTAAGATTGTTTTGAGAAGGGGAGGGTCTGTTTTGACTTATTACCAGAAGCCAGGGTGTTACCAAAATCCAGTCCGTAGCTTTCCTTTAAGAACCACATGCATTCTGGGATTTGTAGTCTTGGTTCATTAAACAGAACCATTTAGACTAACAGGTGAAAACAATGACCAGATAAAGGAACGCACAGAACTTGAGCATGGAGTCCCTGTTGTCATGGAGCTATCTGGTAATCATGGTGCAGACGAACTGTGTAGAAGGGCATTACGCCTAATTTGTCTAAGGTCACACGGCGCTGTGGGCTCTACTGCTTCCTGGGTGCTGATGGAAAGCTTGCTTAGGGTGCAAAGTGCAATGCGCAAATGGATTAATAAATAGAGCCATTTTTGCAGTTTGGTTCAGCAAGCGGAAATCAGCTGTGTAGGATTATGAGAGGGGGGTAAAGGGTCCACGCAGGGGGATTAATTATGATTTGGGCTGGCCTGCATCTCAGGACCAGTCACTAAGGGCTGATTTCAGTAGGTTAGTCTGACTCGAGTAGAAACCCAGAACGTCAAGGCAGCCACGGGAAGGGTTCTCCCTTCACCCCCTCCCGTCCGTGGCTAAAACGTTTCATAATTTCCAAATTTACCCCTGCCTACTCCCTTCTTTGCCTAATTAGGGCTTTTTGAGTTCACTTGCTATTTTTTGTTCAGCTCGTTATTTTTTGCTGGTTTAGTCCATGCAACAACATTCACTGAGTGGACTGCAACCAAGTACCCAGTGTAATTGGTCTATGCCCCAGACAGAAAATGTACCTCATTAATTCAGATTTAGACTCCGTGAGGCCATTCTTGATGTTGATTGATGATGCGTTGGGAATGACAGCATGAAGCATGTGTACCCTTGCACCCAGAGGGATATAGGTTGCCCCTTCTTTTATAGTCATTACAATGACACATGAAGACCTTGGCCAGAGGGGAATGGGCCAGTAAGAAATCTGTTAGAGTATCTGCCCGAAATAGTGATGCCGAAGGTATGAAATGTGTTGTTCTGATGGATACTTCCAACTGCAGATTCCTCAACTTTTGGATAGATAACCAAGTAGTACCCTCTAAATGGTGGTGAGGCTGAGACTGCACATTACACCAGATACTCCTGCGCACCAAACAGGCAAAATGCCTCCCCCTGAAAACCTGAGATTTAATACAACATTTTTTGGTGAAGGTGTGGACAGACACCCAAGTAGCAACCTGATAGTTGTGGACACCAGGAAGACCCTTGAACAAAGTCACAGTGCCGGCCTTGGCTCTGTAAGAATGAGCTCTAACTCCCTCAGGAGGCTCCTGCTTGGCTAAGGTACAGCACCCCATGAGGCAGTGGGTGATCCATCTCCATAAGGTCAGTTTCTGAACAGCCCTTCCCTTCCCTTCTTTGGATCGGTGAGTCTGACAAAGAGTTGGTCATCCATGTGGTGCTCCTTAGTCTGAATTAAGGGTTTTCTTTGGGTCCAGCGGATGAAGCCTCTCCTCCTCCGTAGGTGTATGTGGGGGAGAGAAGAAAGTGAAAGCGTGATAGACTGCTGTACATGGATGGCAACATCACTTCTCGGAAGAAAGTATGCTTGAGTGATAGGAACCAACTTATCCAGCAACTAGGTGATAACCTGTGGCTGAACTAATTGGTTCTCAGTTGGAGCCACTCTCGAAATACTGCGATTTCTTTTTCAACCCATTGGTACAGTCCACCAGTACCTACATTAAGGATACCAAAAGTCTTCTTTCAATGCTATTTACCGTCCAGTTGCCTGAGGAGTCATGTTTTTTTGTCTCTTTAGACATTGAAAGTTTATATACTTGCATCCCGCAGGATGCAACATTGAAAGTACTGGCAGATGTCCTGGAGCAGACAACCTGGAACTATACCACCTCCAGAGCCTTTGTCATTGATTGCGCTACATTAGCTCTGAAACGCAACTTTTTTCAATACGAAGACACCATCTATTTGCAAAAGACAGGTACTTCGATGGGCAGCATTTTTGCCCCTAGCATTGCAGGGTTGTATGTGTACAACTTTGAGAAGACCCATGTTTTGGCTGCCACTAATCCTTACACTCTCAATGTTATCCTGTGGCAGAGGTACATCGATGATGTGCTTTTAATTTGGAAAGGCTCAGAGGAAAGCCTTCTAGCGTTTTTTGATTGGGTGAATACCTGCGATCCCCACCTGAAATTCACTCATCAATATGACCCAAATTCCATTGTCTTTCTGGACGTCACACTAACTAGGGAAGGTGACCATTTAATCAGTAAAACTTACTACAAACCTACAAGTAAAAATAACCTTCTTCATTTTTCAAGTTTCCATCCGCGCCCGTTATGGGAAAACTTACCCTTTGGCCAATATCTACGAATTCGTAGAAATTGTAGTAACCTCAGTGATTATAATAACCAAGCAGAAGATCTCACAAATAAGCTACTAACTAGGGGCTACCCAAAAAGAATACTGCACAAAAGCTGCAAGAGAGCAAGAAACAATAACAGGGAGGCCTTGCTGGAAGATCACAGTAAGGAGAATGAAGCTGAGATTCCACTGACCTGTGTAATGACCTACAGCAATATATCTAATGCTGTGAGCCGCTGCATAGGCAAACACTGGCGCATCCTTACAAGCAGTGGGCGTAAATGGTAAAAACCGCTGTTTTCATATAAACGAGAGAGAAGTCTGCAAGACTCTTTTGTACATACTCGTCCCAGAATTGACCAGACAACGCAAGATCATACAGCTCTGAATGCGTGGGGTCTACCCCCTGTAACAGGCCACTTCCCTTGTGGGGGATGCAGTGTTTGCCACCTCACTGCACCAACCAAAATTCTTAATTTGGAGGAAGGCAAAGCATGGCATCTCAGGGGACACATGAATTGTAATTCAAGTAATGTCATCTACCTGATAACTTGTCCCTGCGATCTCAGGTACGTGGGAATGACCACAAGGAAGATAAAAACACGCATTGGGGAGCACCGCAGCAATGTGAGATGCGGCAGGAGTACCACTAAACTAACTGCCCACTTCCTAGAATGTGGCCATTGTCCCAACGATCTTAGATGGACAATAATAGAGCAACTGAATCAAACCAACGAGGGTAGCATCGTTGAGAAGGAACAAAGATGGAAATTCCTGTCTTTCCACGCATACACATGGCCTCAATGAGGATATACCTTGGGGGTCAGTAATGCGGAGGTAACTTTTTCCTTTGATGCTATCTGTGCTTTTGTTCCATGGCTGACATTCCCTCTAGATGAAGTACCTCCCAGTTATGGAATTCTGTTCCCCTGCCCTCAATAAGAACTACTATAGAGCACCGAAAAAAATACACTGGCTGTAGCTAGCTAAGTAACGACCACAATTGCAGTTATTATGCCACAGTTTTCTACATCTGCTGTAGCAACAGCACCTCTACTATGACTTTGTCATTGGAGAGCGCTTTATAACAGTTCACAATAGCACTGTCGGCAAATAAATAAAGTTCTTTGCCGTTAGATATATGGCCATATCGCTATGAGATAATCCTTACTAAATAAAGTTGTTTTCACACAAAAAAATGGCACATACACGCAATGCGACTGAACATGTAAATAAATAACGAGGTTCCTTTAAGAACTGAATGCTAGTGATTTGTCCCGTGAACGCGAGTTACGTCGATTACGTTCCCTATTTAAGACCCACGTCCGGGACGGCTCCTTGTTGTTTCGGGCTGTGGATGTGGACGATCTAGGTTTTCACGGCAGGCAGTCGCCCGGAAGCAAGTAAGTCTATCAAAGTAACTGACCGGCCTTCTGCCTGCAGCCGTTTTCTTTATCTTTATGAAAACCTAACCATTAAATTTAGAAGTTGGTAATTTGATCAAATACCTATCATTCGTTTTTCCTCAGATACTCTGGGTGTGAAGGATTCCCCCTGCCACAAGCCTATGGGGTGCCTCCACCACTAATTGATTGTGAGTGTTTATTTCGATCACAATCTGATTTACTGATGCTTCCGTTGTTTTGAAGATGTTTTTACTAGATCTATTTTAAACGAGCACTTTTCGAAATGTTAACATATGGCTTGCCTCATGACACGTTTATAATGCAACACGTGTCATGTTGAGACATAGACCAGATTGGTTAAATATTACACCAGGAATACTGCTAAGTTCACAGCAGAGTTATTGCTCATATGCAAAATAATTCTTTGCAGTCACAATATGCGAAATTGTCTACTAAAAAGTTTTTTCTAGTCTCTAGACAATCATTGACTATTGAGGGAGGCTCTAGGGTGAGTGAACGTGTTTTCAAATGATTATAATTCAATGTGCCTGACCCTCTTAATGGGGTACTGTAAAAAATCTGTTGTTGTTTTATTTATGTATTACAGATTTCCCTGTCTCTCACATCCTGGAGAGGCCATAGGAGACAGCACCTGTGCAAACTTTCACAGATAAGTTTGTAAAGTTTCTTTTGTCCCACACCATTGGTTTAGGCGCCTTAGCGCGCGCCAACCGCGGAGTGAGGACGTTTTTTTCGGTCCTGATGAATGCTGAGCCGACTATTGGCTCATTAGCAGAAACATGTCGACCCTCTTTCTCTTTTGACTCATAGGACTTTATGGTTCGAATTAACATAACCATTTTCACGTCCGCTATTTGCCACTGGTTTTAATGGAGTTAGAACTACCCTCCTATCAAAAGAATGTTTCAGTTTGGGGAGTAGTCCACACTCCTTTTAATTCACTTCTGTCACCACACTTTTTGATATTATTCTTCCTATAAGGACCCAATGAAGACAACTGGCTACCGACTTTCAGTTGGTGCCTGAGGGTTCTTTTCTTTCCACTGAGCATGTTTACCTTACCTCCCTACTATCTCTGTACCTGTTTTGGTGGTAGAAACTAAACTACTCCTTGACTTTTCTTTCTCTTTTTAGTTACGCCGTCACTCTTTTGTTGATTGTCATCTATTGCTGCACTAATAGTGCCTGCAGCTCACGCAGAATGCAGAAGTGAACTCCGAGGAAAACAGCTTTGGGATCATAAAACTTGAAAAACAACTGTGCATGGGTTTGAAAATGTTGCATATCAAGAACATAAGCAGCAAATAAAAGTCCCATTGTGGCATAAAAAAGGCACAAGAAGAAACCTGCATAAAAGCATCACAACTGGGTTAATCAGACAAACACAGAGAAGAGAAAAGGGCCAACAAATAACGTTCAACGGTGCTCACAGCAAGACCTTGCCAGGCCAGGGACAGAACAAATAAAACTATATCAGAAAGCTAAGCTTGAAGCAGATTGAACATATGGTCCTTGCACCAGACAAAAAACAATGCCTAGCGGCCAGAATAGATCAACTTTGTAGGCGGCCGAAACATGGCCAAGATCACATCCACCACTTCAGCTGACAGGCTAAACCCTCTCAGCAGGTTATGCTTAATCTCCACACATGGAGATTTAGGTTGTGGAGGTTCATATGAAGAATGCTGCTACATTGTTGGTGGAAGCAGGTACTCTAGAATCAGGAGAGTGGAAGGCATATACACAGACAACAGATCAAGTGCCAGACTCTTCAAGTCCAATTTGTGACTGATTATGAACTAGGCCACATTCCTCATGACACAGGAAGCAGCGGCAGAGCCAAAATGCATAAAGAAGACTGTAGTCCAACAGAAGGGGGGACACGCCTCCCTAAAGTGCCCCCAAGGCAGAAACTTCAGCACGCAAAAGCCATGGCAGGGAGAATTTAATGGGGGCAAAAAGATCCACTCAATGCATATCCCACTAGGTGAATTTACCTTGAACTACAACAGAGTGCAGATGCTACTCACAGTGGCTTGAAGACATCTGTTGCGCTTGTTCGCCCTAGCTATGAGGGAGCCTGTCAGATTAGAACCAGTCAGGGGAATCTTCTGAAGGCCCAGACAATATCATAATCCCAGTGCCTCCTGGAACAACTCACGCAACCACACGCTGACCTAACTGTTGCAGTACCAGATAGTGGTTATGCTGTCCATCAGAACCTGAATAGGACTGCACTTGATGGAAGGCAGACAGGCACTAACAACCAACATGATAGCATGCAGCTCCAGAATTTTGATATGGTACCCCGGCTCCACTGTACACGGGAAGTCTCTAATCTCCACCCTGTCCAGGCCTCGAGTTGATCCATATGTTATCATAAGTACTAAGGCTGGGGAAGGGAAAACGGTCAGCTGCATGTCATATTGGCATCCCAGAACCACCTTAAGGTCCAGGAAAGTCTCATCCAATATCAGAATGCTCTTCAAGAGACAACTTTAGTGCTCCAAGGCTGAGCTCCATGTGCCAATGGACATGATGCGCCAGCAAGATGGCCACAGCCACATGACCAAGAAGCCTCAGAACTGCCTGGGCGGGAACAAAAGAACAAGCTTGAAGCAGCATAACATCTTACCTGTACCGTTGTACCCGAGGAGTTTCAGAAACAGTCGCTACAATCCACACCAAAGGAGTAGACCAGAGAGCTTATAAGCCTTACAGGACAAATGCAAGTGTACAACTCAGAAGGTTAAGTCGGCAAAAAGATGAGTTATAAACTGGGTCTACCTATGTGTTCATACTAAATTTAACTTTACAAATTGTAGTCAACTTCTTAACCCCTTATCTAGAACATCCCAAAAATGTTTGTGCTGAATAAAGTATGCAGACGATTTCTTTATGTATATCTGCCACAGGAACGATATTCAATTTGTTGCCAGGTAGGTCAAGTCCATTTATGCTAATATGCATTCTCTTCTCTGCCAATCTCTTAACCAAAGTGGTAATATTCCTTGAGTACTGCTGTTTCTCTACCATGAAGAGAGGGTGTCCATAATGATGCCACTATTAAGAAGATGTTCTAACGGCAGTCTCAAAAATGGATCCATGTTGGGTGGCATAACTGGCATTTAAAATAATAGATCTGCCAGGAGGAGCAAACTGCAACCCCACCACCAGCCGTAGGTTCGCACTCTGAAGCTGAGTAACTGCTGCACATCCTGTCAGTTGCGGATGTTGACAGGCATAGTGACATATATAATGGCAGTGACTTATTAGACATCAACAACAAAACAACTATACAGGCATACACAGAAATAAAATCTTGATGAATCCGATCAGCACCATCGGCTAGCTGACACGATCATTATTTTTCCATGGTTCAGTTAGTAAGCTCAGGATAGAGCAGCAAATTGAAGCGAAGTGTCTGGCAGATATTTTTGGGGCGAGAAGCAAGGGGCAGTAGAGATGCATAGATGTCACTGGTAGTGTCATAATATATCAAATCTCTCAACCAGGACTTAACTATCGGCGGCGCGCTTCCACCCCAGTGTAGGGAAACCTGCCTCCTGGCCAACAATGCAATAGCAGTAAAGCGTCTAATTCAGGACTCAGAGGGAGAACATACCCTAGTAGTGCCAGCAATGGCGAGGGAGAAAGTTTGGACTCAACCATTAGTTCCAAATGTCCAAACACCACCTCCTAGAAAGCCAGGACAGAGGGGTAACTCCAAACCAAGTGGATAAAATCAGCATGCGCCATCGCGCATCTCTGACAATTGGTGCGATCCATTTTTGCAAGTAGCACAGGGGTGACATAGATTCTTTGCATATATTTAAAATGTAAAAGTTTATTCTTGTAATTATTTGATACATAACGTGTCTCCTCACAGCAGTAGGTCCAAATTTTGTCTGTCAAAGGGTGTTCCAGATTCCCCTCCCAGGCCGCTCGCACCCCTCCGCCTGCCATTGGTCGAAGTATCTTTGCAAGTTGATACTGACTGGAGACTAGATGCGCACTGTCAGGTGTTGTAATATTTGTAATGAGCGGGAGGAACTCTGGAGGTTCCACCGCCTGAGGACGCAGCGCTGACTATGAACCTCCAGGTAAATAGAACTGTGGCTACCTGCTGGGGAGTTATTAGAATTCTCAGGAGAATCGTCCACTATCTCTCCCCTCAGGCACGTAAGCAGACTGTAGTCGCGTTGGTGTCCTCCCGGCTGGATTACTGCAACGCTTTGTATGCAGATATCAATAAGGGTCTTATTCAACGCCTTCAGAGCGTGCAGAACGCAGCGGCGAGATTTGTGTTGGACGTCCCCAATTCCTTTTCTGCCACTTTAGCCAGGAAGAATCTCCATTAGCTTCCGATCCAGCACAGAATTCGGTTTAAAATTCTATGTCTGGGGGGCGTGGCCAAGATGGCGGTGTGAGCGGACGTGCCTCTCTGGGCTCTCGCCGCTGGCCGCCTTAATAGCATCTCCTTGCCCTAAGTAGAACTCCGGTGTGCCCAACTCCGGCACCGGTGCATTGGTGACCCGAGGGGACCGTAACATTGACCGGCGGCGCCTGGGAGCTGCCGGGAATCGAGCGGACCTGGTGCGGCCTTCTGAGGCCCGTGGAGAGCGGAGCAGTGAAAGTGAGGCCGCGGTGGGCGGAGCTACGCAGCCGGCGCTGCAACATCTTGACCGGGCTGCAGCTTTGGTGGCGGGTCTGGCCCGCGCGACTGTGCGCGAGGCCTCCCGAGGCTCCTTATCGGGGGCTTCTGCGGACCTGCTGCCTTCCATCTCGCAAGCGGCGGGGCAGCTGGGGTTGCTGGGCTGCGGCCGCCGGTGGGCAAGTAAGAGGAGCAGGGAAGCGGCGCCCACACGCAGACAGAAGGCAGAGGTGAGGAGCGGTGGGTTTTCGTGAGGCCCCCCCCGGATGCAGCGGCCCGCAGCCGTGCAGTGGCGGCAGAGTGGTGTGTCCTGCAGTAGCGCCGGAGAGCCTACACAGAGTGCGGCAGGACTGGGTCTGCCCCCGACCCTGGCGGTGGTCGGCTGCCTCGTGGCCTCATAGGCCCAGCACACTGAAGGCCGCCATTTTGCAAGGCGCGCAGCTACGGCCCTCCTAGAAGTCCTGGCTCTGCCCTACCCTTTGCTGTCCCACACAGACGATACAGACAAGCGGTGCATCCCCACAGCTCTGTCCCTGACGCCACAGTACAGACTGGGAGGTGTGTGGAGCCACAGATACACGCCAGTTGAGGAATTGGCCTGGTAGGGCATGAGTGGATGACCGGAACCTGTCCTGATGCTCCCCCGGGGTAGAGACGAGTGAAACCAGTGGGCCCCACAGGAGAGCTCTGGGACTGGCGATTGCGACTCCACCACAGCAGGCCTGAGCATACTGGTCACAGACACCCCGAGGTCACGGGCTACACTACACCGCGCCATTCCGTTTGCGGACCCGGGAGGCATGGCCGCTGGGAGAGTGCGCAAAGACAGGCCCATCAGAGACCTGCTCACCACTACCTCGATGGGGAAGAAAACAGACCTCCACGTCCCTGGACAACAGGCAACGTCCAACAATATGGTGACCGGCTCGCCCAGCGCGGGCTCACAGGGCGTGGATAAACCTATCACTAAGTCCTTCTTGGAGTCCCTGTTCAGCGGCCTACGGGAAGATCTCCGTCTCCTTAAAACGGAATTGAAGGGAGAGATTCGAGAGCTGCGCCGGGACACCGACGCCATCGGAGAGAGAGTGGCTGAACTCAAAACGAAGAGCGATGGTCGGGATGTCGAGATGGAGGCGCTCCAGCAGGAGATCATCCGCATCCATGACCAACAGGTTGACCTGCAATCCCACGTCGAGGATTTGGAGAACCGTTCCCGGCGACACAATATTCCGATTCGAGGGGTGAAGCACTCCCCCGACACTGAGGATCTCTTCCATTTCACGCAAGGCCTCTTCAACCACATCCTGGGCAGACCGGCAGACTCAGTTATACGTCTGGACAAAGCACACCGGACTGGACCACCCAGAGCTTCCACGGCCCTGCCGGCGGACATTTTAGTTTGCGTCCAGGACTTTCGCACCAAGGAAGAGATTTTAAGCAAGGCACGACAGATGGGGTCCATCACCTTTGGCGATCACTCCCCGACCCTATATCAGGACCTTGTCGCCATCACCCTGGAGAAACGCCGGTCCTTCAGGCCAGTCACCGCCGAGCTGAGACGCCTTGGTATCACGTACAGCTGGGGGCACCCATTCCTCTTGGTGTTCAAATGGGAGAATAAGGTGTGCCAGCTGCGGTCACTCCAAGACGCGTGCCAACTATTGGGCATTGAGGAGCCAGAGTCGGATGGGGGCCCACGCCCTGGGGGGGCCCGGAAACCAGCTCTACCGGCCAGTGGCGGCAGCAGAAGCGAAGTCGTAGGCCGAAACGCCCACCCCCGGGGGAGATCCAGGAAGGTCAGAGAGCTGCGGTCGAAATAGCAGCTCTGGAGCTGGCTGCGACGGACAACAGCTGAAACACGGGCCTCGGTGGCCCGGAGCCCTTAGGCATGGGCATGGAGTGAGTCGGTGGTCAGCGGCGGGAGGGGGATTCAATGGATCTGGACACATTTCCTCTATTTCTCCAGTCATCTTTGAGAGATGATGGACAATGGTGTACTTTTCTGGCACTTTGCCTTTCAATTAATAGTTCGGGGATGTTGGGGAGGGAGGGAGGGAGGGGGGAAGGGGGTTGGAGGGGGTGTTGAGGCTGGATGGGGGGTAGGGATGGGGCTGTACAATGTTGCGGGATGGAGAGGGAGGGGTTCCAGGTCCGGGAGGTTCCGACACGACAGGCTGGTGAGCACTCTAGGTATCCGGTGGCAGGCCACGACCGGACACGATTCGAAATGTTGCGGGAGTCATGTTGGAACAGGGTTGCATGCATTAGGGGTCGACACGGGAACACGGAGCGGGAGGGGAAGAGGGTGACTCATGGCCCCCACTGAAGTACGCATTCTCTCCCTAAATGTGCGGGGGCTCAACAACCCCATCAAACGGAGGGCAGTGCTATCCTGCCTCGAACATTCACAAGCTGACATCTGTCTCCTACAAGAGACACACTTACTACAGAAAGACTGCATGAGGATGCGTTCGCACAGCTTTCCGCAACAGTTCTTTTCGTCCGCCCCAAACAAGAAAGCTGGGGTTGCAATCTTAGTGGCACAGAGGTTTCGGGGGCGGGTGCTACGGAAGGGAGCAGAGATAAAAGGGAGGCTACTATCATACCACTTCTCTCTGGGGGGGGTCTGAATTCACGATTTGCTCAGTATATGCTCCTAACGAGGGACAGGAAAAATTATTTAACGAAGCGCTTAGCGTAGTGGCGGCATCTGAAGACAGGCATGTATTTATGGGGGGTGACTTTAACCTTGTGTTCGACACCACACTAGATAGGTCAGCACCGCGCTCTACACAGGCGGGGTCCTTGTCCGAGGGGGGACTGGCGAGACTAAGGGAACTGGGTATGGTGGACCTCTGGCGCAGCTTCCATCCAGGCACTAGAGCTTACTCATACTTCTCGAGCGCGCATCGCACATATGCCAGGCTGGATTACTTCCTGGCCTCTACCTCCTTACAGGCGCGGACGTCCACTGTAGAGATAGGAGTGGCGTCCCTTTCTGACCACGCTCCCCTTCTGGCCACTTTCCTTTTCCCCCCAGTGCAGCGACTCTCCCGGTGCTGGCGCCTCAGAGACACACTGCTACACCGCAAGGAAGTACCTGAGAAAATAATAAGCGCGATCAAATATTACCTGCTGCATAACAACACTTCTGACACCTCCCCGGCAACACACTTAGCGTCAAACGGTGAAGGAAATTAGAACGCCCGGTGGGAGCCTAGCTACAGAAGATGGCGAGATTGCGACCGCCTTTGGCGATTTCTACACCTCCCTATATACAGGGGCGACGCTGGATCAGGCAGCGGGTGAAGCTTTTCTCGACTCTGCCCAGCTCCCAGCGCTCACGGCGGATCAAGCTGCGGCCCTGGAATGCAACATCAGACCCGAGGAGGTCATCTCGGCCATCTCCAGACTCAAACTGGGGAAGGCCCCGGGGCCGGACGGCTTCACAGCCCTATTTTATAAAACGTTTTGTGCACAGGTGGTGCCGCTGCTTACCACTCTCTTTAATCATCTTTCGTTTGATTGGACTTAGCAGAGTGGGTGATCTTTGGATGAAGGGTGCGGTGAAAACATTCGCGGAGCTTCGGAGTGAATATGACTTGAGTGAGCGGGAGTTCTTCCGATACGCACAGGTGCGTCATGCTTTAATGTCGGTCTTCGCGGCCGGTACTGTGGTCCCTGAATCTTCCCCACTTGAGGATTGTATACTTGACGGTCATCTGCTCGATAGTACGATTTCCTTGATCTATAAAAAGTTGATCA
Organism: Lissotriton vulgaris; assembly: GCF_964263255.1. Taxonomy (NCBI): domain Eukaryota; kingdom Metazoa; phylum Chordata; class Amphibia; order Caudata; family Salamandridae; genus Lissotriton; species Lissotriton vulgaris. Next base: position 1,034,579,300 of record NC_141689.1, read on the forward strand.
ACAATCGGGCAGATCTCCTTGTGCGCCTCAGGGAGACCTGGGCTAGAGACAGGTTGGAATTGGACGACGAAGACTGGCAGTCTGCTCTATCCTCCCCTAAAGAGGCTGACATTCCGGCCCGTCTCTGCCTTGTTCAGCTTAAAATTCTTCACCGCGTGTATGTAACTGGTCCTCGTTTGGTTGCCATGGGTTTTTCGTTGGATGGGTTGTGTAGGCGAGGCTGTGGAATGAGTGCTACCTTTCTTCACATCCTCTTGGAGTGCCATGAGGTCGCTGCGTATTGGGGCCGTGTGCATGCTGTGATGGAGTGCGTCACTGGGGTCGCTCTGTTGCCCGAGGCTCGAAGATGTTTGTTGAATGTGTGGGAGCCAAATGATTACAACGTTGCCCAGACCCGGTGGACGGCTCTTGGGAACATGATTGCCAAAAGGGACATTGCACAGCTCTGGGGATCCCAACGGCCTCCCACCGTGTCGAAGTGGAAGGAGAAAATGGACTGGTGCATGTTCAGAGAGAAGACGGTATATTTGGCTAGGGGCAAGCCTAGGGCGTGGAGTAAAATTTGGGGCCAATGGAATGCGTACCGAGGAGACATCGGCACTCCCCCCTCACAGATATTCCTGATGTTTCCCTGTCCCCCTGACCTCTGAGATTCCTCGATACCATATTCCTAGATGGATTGTCCTGACCTTCCCACTGCTTCCCCCCCCCCCATTGGTTCTTTAATGTCCTCCTGATTCCCTATCCTTCATGGTAGGTCCCCAGAGTCGGAGCTCGACTTCATTTATCATGCCCGCGCCTTGAGGTGTTTGTCTCTTTGTTTTTCTTTGTTCCTTCATATAAAAAAAAATTGCGTATCCTGCATCCATCCTTGTTGCCGATTATGTATCCTGTACTTTTGTTTGGACCTACCTGAGACCTATTGCTGTTTTACTGACTGCCTATTTATTTTATGATTACTAGCGGCCGGCCTCTGGGTTGTAGGCCCATACTTGTAATTCTTCTGTTTTGCACAATAAAGTTTTTTTTTTTTTTAAATCATCTTTCGGAGCCAGGCGCGATCTCGGAGGACCTTCTGGATGCCACCATCTCTGTGATCCCTAAACCGGGAAAAGACCACTCGAGGTGCGAAGCGTATCGGCCCATCTCGCTCCTTAATAAAATCTGAAGCTATACACAAGCATCCTTGCCGCGAGACTCGGTCCACTAATGCCAGGACTAATTGTCCCAGATCAGACGGGGTTTATCTCGGAACGTCAAACCGTTGATAACACAAAAAGGGCACTGCACCTAATAGAGAAAGCCACACGTACGGAAGGGTAATATATGCTACTTTCAATCGACGCGGAAAAGGCATTTGACCGCGTCCACTGGCTGTATTTGGAGCGAGTCTTGGTGAGGGCCGGACTCAGTGACCGATTCCGCGCCTGGATCCTGAACTGCTACTCGAGGCCCTCGGCGACGGTTCGTGTCAATGGGTGCTCCTCGCCCCGCTTCTCGATAGAGCGAGGCACGAGGCAGGGATGCCCACTTTCTCCCTTGTTATTTGCCCTCTATATGGAGCCCCTGGCAGAAGCGGTGAGACTCGCCCCAGGGATTCATGGAATCAAAATGGGGGCTTTCGAGCATACCATAAGTTTATATGCGGACGATGTTCTGCTGTCACTATCCTCCCCTGGTGAGTCGCTTCCGACCTGTGTGACGATTCTGGATGCCTTCGCGGAGGTGGCCGGTTTTAAAGTCAACCTCAGCAAATCAGTAGCACTCGACCTTTCCCTGGAAGCGTCCACGAGGGCACACTTACAGAGACTCTTCCCCTTCCCATGGGCGTCTGAGGCTGTCCCTTATTTGGGTATTCAGTTGGCAGCAACTCTGCAGGGCATGGTCCGCCTTAACTACGCGAGACTCCGGCAAACGATCCGGTCCGAACTAGGCAGATGGAGACACCTTCCATTATCGTGGCTAGGCAAAGTGGCGGCGATCAAAATGACGATCCTAAAGCAGGTCCTATATTTATTCCGTACTCTCCCACATATACGCGGAGGAAGGGGCTATTCCCTTTGATGCCTTCCGCAGTGAATACGGCTTGCCTGAGGAGGAACGCCTCCGTTACTTTCAGGTACGACACTGGGCACTCCACCCGACCACTAGGGACAGGACAGATCGCAGACTCAGCGAGTACGAGTATTGGCTACTCTCGAGGAAATCTGACCGCAAATTAATATCGGATATTTATCACATGTTGTTGGGTAGGTACACGCATATCCACAATGCAGGGAGAGCAAGATGGGAGAGGGAGCTAGGGCGGGCACTAAGTAATAAAGAATGGGAGGGGATTTGTTATAGGGCCCGTCATTCTGCTCATCACATGGGCCTGACGGACACCCTCACTAAAATTGCCACATATTGGTACTATACCCCAGAAAAGCTACATGAGATGGACCACACACGAGACACACTCTGCTGGCGGGGATGTGGGGGGAGAGGTACACTAGTACACATACTGTGGGACTGTTCTCACCTACAGGATTACTGGAAACAGGTACTAGATGAGGTAGACCTACACTTAGACACTACCCTCCCGAGATTCCCCGCATTTGTGCTGCTGGGTTCACCCAATCCCATTACCTACTCACTGCGCTCCCACCGAGGTAGACTGATAGCCATAGCCCTGGGATCTGCGTTACAGAATATTCTCACTTATTGGCGCACTACACACATCCCCACTTTTCAGGGCTGGTTGCACCGTCTTTGGAACATCCTGGGGATGGAGAAACTGTCGCTAATTGCCAAGGGGGCGGGAGACAAGTACCCAGAATTATGGCGACCCTTCTTGACGCTTTTGGCCACTGAGTTCAGGGAGGTGACTTGTCCTAGATATCTGCGCCTGCTGCGACTGTCACAGTACGATGTCGGAGGACCTACGGAATGAATGATCACTGCTATGCGGAAGATAGTTGGACCTGGAATAGGGGTGGGGGGTTGGTAGACGGGGGGCGGCGGGGTTGGGGACATAAAGTTTAGATGTTGTTCTATTTTTGGACACTACTATGAAGCCTTGATACAGACCCGGTCGATATAGCCATTGCCTTGTTATGGTGTCCAGCGACTCCGAGCCACCACCAGCGGTATTCAAGAGATCTTCTCCCCGCACTTGATCTAACTACCGGAGTCTGAGAAACGCACTTAACTATGCAAGTCTATCCTTTACTGTTACTGTTTTGATTTGTTACTGAAAGCTGCATCAACGCTGCATAGGCCGAATGTTGTCGCCGAACCAGCTTGTAAAGCATGTTGGTATATCAGACTGAATGTGCAGCGCAATTAACACAATTTAAACATAAAATTCTATGTCTGTCTTTTGGAGCACTATTGGCAGGACCTTCGGATGCTTTAGGCTCCCTGCTAACTTGCTATACCCCCAGCAGGAGCCTCCGTTCCTCCAACATGAATCTTCTGTGTATCCCGCGCATCAAGAAAGTCAGATGGGGAGGTAGGGCCTTTGCCACCGTGGCCCCCCGTTTGTGGAATGCCCTCCCTGCTGACATTAAGGCGCAACCCTCGTTGTCCCTTTTTAGAAAAGCACTGAAAACGTGGTGTTTCATCAAGACCTATCAGTAAGCTTGCGCTTTGGATATTATAGCCATTTAGATTAGGCGCCTTGACGCCCTATGGGCTAAATAGCGCAATATAAGTCGGGTTTCATTCATTAATTCATTCAGTAGCTAGTGACACTCATGTTCTGTGCATAAGAAAACAGTCTGATGTGGATAGGTCACGGTCTTCCGTCAGGTCCGCTACTGAGCACAAGTGTCTGCATCTGAATATGTTATCTATGGTTTGAAGTCGGCAGCGAGTGAGCGCGTGCTGTGCTAAAGCTTCTCCAGGATTATCTAAAATTGGCAAATGCGGGGAGTATAAGCGTTCCATCTGTAAGTACTTACAGAGGTGCCCCTAAACACAGCTTGTGGTTTGCAAAGTATGAATCTCAGCCATGGTTCCTCGTGAGCCCAAGCGGGAGAATAGTAGAAAGGGGGTAAGGGCGGGCCTGGGTGTAATCGGGCGTCAGGCATTGTAATCGCGATCTGCGTGATACCAAAAGTAGGTGTAGTGTGTCTGTGCTACCAAGTTATATAAAAAAAAGTCGGGTACCAGAAACCAGACTCGCTCAAAGATCTGGGTAAGTGTCTGCCAACCCACCTATGCTCATCCCCCTGCCCAGACCAGTCGTGTCAACATGCCCCACCCCAAAGGGTGTTAAAAAAGGTGACCATGAGTGGAATTGGAGATTTAAAAACAGATAAAAAAGCCAGGGTAGAACCACCATTTTAATGATCGCAATGCGGCCAGCCACTGACAATGGGAGTGCTATCCGGCGATCTAGCTGTCCATAAGGGATGTGCAGTGCAGGATTACACCAAGGGGGGTCATTGCAACAGCGCAAGGGGAAGTCCAGTGTTAATCGAATGGTAGCGTCTGTTAGGGGGAATATTTCAGATTTAGTCCAAATTATAACCAGTCAGGAAAAAAAGCCAAAACGCACCACCTCCCGCATGATCGAACAGAGATTTGTGGCAGGTTCTCGAACGAATAGGAAAATATCATTTGCATATGAGGACGCCAGGAGAGGACCCTGGTGGAACTCAATTCCTTGCTGGCCATTCCTGGAGGTGTTACACTAGTGGGTCTATCGCTATAATAAAACGTAGAGGCGAGAGTGGGCAACTCTGCCTAGTGCCGTATGATAGTGAGAATATATCCGAACGCACCCTATTTATTCTAAGCTGCGCAACCGGATTAGTGTATAGAAGGCGGACTAAGGTGCAGAACTTTTATGGGAAGCCCAATTTTCTGAGTGCCGCCTGAGGAAAGTTCCACTTCAAAGAGTTGAACGCTTTTTCGGTGTCTAGCACTATCGCCGCAGCAGGAAGAGCGGGGTTTATTTGATTAATGAGAGCGAATAGCGTACATAGATTTACGTAGGTCGAGCGAGTCGGTACAAAGCCCTATTGAAGCCGAGAAAGGATTTGTCTGATTAAGAGCGATATATGCATTGCAAAAACCTTCACCAATATTTTGTCGTCTTGATTTAAGAGTGATAGAGGCCTGTATGGGGCATAACTATCAGGCGGCTTGCCAGTTCGAGAAGTAGTGTTACAATTGCTTTACGCATGGTAGGGGGCAATTCTCTCAAATCTAGCGCCACTGAATAGACCTCCAGGAGATGATGGACAAACTGTGTTTTATACAACATGCCGGTAAGGCCGACCGTGCCAGGGGCACATGAGCCATCCAGACTATTAATGGCTTCGATGACCTCATCCGTGCTAATGGGCGAAGCCAAGAATTGTTGCGGTCCCTTTTCCATCCACACCATCGCTATCTCATTTAAATAATCGTAAAGGGCTGCGTCAGTCAGTGGGGAACATGTAGTGGATAGCAGAGTGTAGCAAGACAAGAAGGCAGATTGGATCGTCCGCGGTTTGGAGTTTAGTGATATACGTGGCGTTCTGCTGCGGGGTGAGCGGACAGGCCAAAGGGCGTCCCGGCCTCTCTCCCTCCCCATACACACTAGCGCCTGTATATTTCCCTAAGTAGGCGGTCTCGCGTAACGCGAGCTCCTGAAAATCTCCCAAGAGTTTTGCACGTTGATGCAGCGGAGAGGGGGCTGCGCCCGCCAATGTCTGGGCATCTAAGTCTTGCAGCTCCCGCTCGGTAGCGTCAAGGTCTTGACGAATTGTACGCAGCACCCCAGTCTGCTTAGCCATTCAAACGCACCTGATGTAAACTTTAAAAGCCTCCCATAAGGTAGCGTAGCAGGGCACAGAACCAGTATTAATCTGGAAATATTCTATGATCGCATCTTGCACATAGCTCCTAAAGACAGTATCCAGTAAAGTGTCAGATGGGAAGTACCAAGATCTTAAAGGACGCTAAATGCCGGGCAGGGCCAGTGCTAGTAGTACTGGTGAATGATCCAATAAAGTTTAGGGTAAATTAACTGCCTCTTGTATGGTGATCAGGAGGTCCGGGATTGTGTACCATCTATCTATACGGGACCAGGTGCCGCAGAATAGAACGAGTACCCCTGGGCCATAGGATGCCGATGCCGCCATGCATCGGCAAGTAGGTGTGTATGTGGTAGAGTCTTAGGTTCCTTCTTGGAGCACGGTTTGGTGTTGTGGCCAGTGCCCGTAGTATCAGCCCCGGGTTGTGCCATGAGGTTAAAATCACCCCCATATATGATAGAGTCAATCGGTATGCCAGTAATATGTGTGGAGATGTTAGTAAAGAAGCCACGAGCATCCAAATTAGGGGCCTTAACATTAATGAGAAGTATTTGTTACGTGCCCAAGCTCCCCGCCACTAGCAAATTACGTCACTCTGGGTCTTTACCCACAGTCTGAGTAACGAAAGGAAGCATTTTGTGAATCAATATACAAACTCCACAGGATTCTAGCAAAAAATCTGTTACTACCCCAGGTATCGGCAAATAGGTAGAATGAATTCGGGCCATAGTGGGTCTCCTGCAAAAGTGAAATGTGTATTTTGTTTCTTGCTAAATAGGCCAGTACCTGCACCCCTTGCGAGGGTTCGATAAACCTTGCACATTCCATGTCATGCATCTAAGCTCCAGCCCTCCCGCCCCACTCCCAGAGGCCGCTATAGTAGGTGGAGCAGTATGAAGTCCGGAGTGTCTCTGTATTCGGGTCTGAACAGCCTGCCGGTGTGTACATTAGTGGCCTGCAAAGTACAAACTAATTCAAACTCACTCAACATGAACTCACAACCGACCACCCCCTCCCACTTCGGATATCCACCCAATCTGTATCTGGTGGATCCCAGCGCATCTTAACTTAGAAAAAACAAAAGAGATTACAAAGAGTAGGAGATCTCCTAGGGGGGTACCAACGCCCCAAGTAGGCCACTTAGAATGATAACAATAGTTTGTAAATGTACATGTAACTGCGCTCATATAGGGTCAGGAAAGCAGCTGTATTGCCAAGATTGAGAAAGAAAAAGTATCTTATTGCATCGTCCTCGGAGTGTTCATGGATCCAAGCCTAGTGTATCCCCCTCATACGCTTAAAGATCGTCCTTCTGATATTCATGTATCAGCAATCAGCGAAGGATCATTTCCCAGGGAAAGAGCCTCTATTCGATTTATGGTATTTCCAGAAGTCGGCCGCTTCCGCCGTTGTACCAAAGATAGAGGTTTTGCCATTAATCTGGATACGAAGGAGCGCCGGGTATATAACTGATATTTTTGCCTTCCAGAGTTTGCTTGATGTCTTCAAATTTGCACCTGGCCTCTTGTACTACTGGTGTAAAGTCTGGACAGCGACATCCCCTGGAACTGTAGTTTTTCCACCTCTCTGGCCTTGCACAGGGTTAAGTCCCAGTCATGATTATTAAGCAATCGCACTAGGTTAAGGCGCAGACATGTGCCAGGAGCCGATCTGGGGGCCAAGGATCAGTGGTCCCACTCCACTGAGAATGTGGCAGAAAAGCAATCTCTGCCGAATAGTTCAGCCAGTAGTCGCTCCACATAGGCCTCCATAAGACCTGTGTTGGTAGTTTTAGCTACTCCGGTGACCCAGAGATTGTTGTGGGGCGACATAGCCTCCAAACCCTCTGCCATCGTTTGAGGAGGCGCTCTGTGCGGTCAAGACGTTTGGCTACAGTTGTCTGTGCATCTTCAATATATGAAATGTGCCACTCAGTAGTGTCAATACGGGCCTCGTGCTGCTCTAATCGGCTATCCTTGGAATCCATACGCACACCCAAGTCGTTGAAGCGCCCCTCTATGGCCTTAAAGCCTGCTTGTAATTCCACCAATATAGCAGCAACACCCTCCAGGGCAGATCGTTCTAAGTCCTGGTGATCAGCGCGATCTGGCGGTTCACCATGTGGGGCATCGTCTCCGCCCTCCCTACTGGGGGGTTTTAGCGGCCTCAAAGGAGATTTGTCATTGCTTAGGGACCCCACGACCCATGTGGAGTAGAGAGATGCCAAAGCGTGTGAGGGGAGATGAAAAAGAACCCACTGATGGCCAAAAATAAAAAGGGGGGCCCCACTGCCCAACCAATATATAAAGCACGGAAAGGGGCACCAAATATATCAGGCATACTGTGCCCCCGGTCAAGCCACAATTGGGTCAGCTGGGTTGCTCTTATCTATTCAGGCAGCCGCTCCCATGCCTCACCCTCCCGTTGTGCACCAGTGGGAGCAAGAAGGGGATTTTCGGCCTGTGGTATCGCCCCTCAGCGTCGCTATTGCGGTCACTCGCATGTGTCTGCCATCAGCAAGCCCATTCTTTGAGCTGACCACAAGTGGGGCACCGATATCTTCATCCCAGGAGGGGGTTCTCACTCAGTCTATGGGCTAGCATGACTCACTGCCACCTCTGGGATCCGGCCACTTGGGTGCTCGCCGCTACGCAGCTCCGTCGCTACAGGCCTTCGAGCCTCGGCCCCGATTTTTCCCATCAGGCACACCCAACAGCGGCGGCCTGGCCCTCAGGCCCGCCCGTGACCCCATAGATCGCTGGACTCCGAGGACCGCATTAGGCAGTTGCGGCGGTAGCACCGAGTTTTGGGATCTGAGGAGTCTTTGCCGGCCCGCCGCACTATGCCCACGCCCTAAGGACTCAGGCAGCTGCAGCAGCACTTGGGGGCACAAATCCCCACGATGATGTGTAGTGAGGCAGGTAGTTAAGCGTGGCCGTTGGGGAGCTCCTCAATCAAGCCACCATCTTGGGGCACGGTCGGGCCACGCCCCAGGCTAATTAAATACTTGAAAATGGAGCTTGTACAAATTAATCAAGCACATTTCTGAGAAAAATACAGACTGCAACAGAATATCCTTGCAATAGTATAAATGGAGCTCTGCTCACATCACAACCAACATTGCACTAAAGCTGGATGTACAAGGCCCCGGTTGCATGGGGGGGAAAAGAGCAGAGAATGGAGACAGTGCAATATGCTCTACCCTTTAACAATGCAGAACAAGGGTTCACCCACTTCAAGCTTCCAAGAAACAGGTAGTGAGATTTTCCTGAGCACCAGTCAGCATACACTAACAAACTCCTTGTAAACATATCCATTATGGATGGTAATCCTTCTAGCATTGTGTTTTTATTGCGATGTGACAATACAGACAACTTCAAGTTACATGTCATTTATGCATACATACTATGACTTGAGTAAATCTTGCTGCCAACTCAAGCCATTCAAGGAAAATTGTCTACAAAGCAAGTAGCAAAACCCAAGATTGTTCTGAACTTAAATTACCCACTTTACAGAATCAGTCCTATGAACTTCATGTGGATTATGGTTTGGGTGCACCCACAGCCCAGATTGTGTATGTTACAACTCCTAGAAAGAAGGAGATTTTTGCCCTTATTGTACAGACACTTAGGAGCCACAAGCTCCTTTGTACTAACTGTATTAAAAGAACTAATACAGCCCCACAAGATATAGTGCCTACTGAGCAAAACTACAATACTGTGTTAAATGACCTGATATTAATTGAGAAAGAATTAACAAAAACGTGCCTAGGAAACAAAAGTCTATGTAAAACGTATAGCCAAATTAACATCATTTAGAATAGAGAGACTTCTTTGCTCTGAAGCAAGTTTCAGAGTTTGGTAGAAGGTGCAGAAGAGCCTCGATCACTCTTCTATACCCTTACTGAAATTGCTGAGGATCCTTGGCTTACTGAAGGGTTTATATCTGCATGTAATGATGACGAGCGCACAACTTGTGCACAGATGCATGACAAATTAAAAGAGAAATAGGTGTTCCTTTTCACAAAATGATCACATTCAGTGAGCCAATGTGCAAGGGAAGGTGAGAAAGACACAAATCAGTTGGTGAACCAACCGCACCTTGTTATTAATACAAGTGGGCAGCCAGATCTTCAACCACACAGGTGGGTCTTATGGTAGCCCTCAGGCTGACAAACACATATCTCAGTTATAAGTTGTTTGGGGAAGGGAAAGCAAACATTAAAAAAGTATGAAGAAGTATATGTACAATGTTGACTTTTAAGTTTTACTTGATAACTCTAGTTTTGTCAGTGGAGAGGTTTCAATGTAATACTACATTAACAAAGTATAGGGGGGCAAGACAAAGTAAAAAGGCTTGATTTTATATGGATTGGGTTTTACCTTATCTAGTTGTGGTGCAACAATGTACAATGCATTGCTATTAAACCAAATATAGCACACTTATAGAATAGTTCCCAATTCATTAAAAAAATGCATCATTAAGGCACTCTTTAACCCTTGCATAGCACCATGCAGTACCCTCTGAAGTAGAGTTGGTCTTCCAGGACAATTTAACGTAATCGTCGTTGAACAGCCTTGTCTAAAATGATTGACCTGAATCAGAGGATTTATTTTTGCCCTCAAAATGCACTCTAACACTAGCTTGCTATAAATCACTACAGCCTTACCTGTAAACAAAGGCTTCCTTTAGGTTTTTGTTGTCCACTGGACTGGTTCCTTCTATAACAGGTGAATCCAGATTAGTTGAGCCATTGCTGATGTGGTCGCTGCTTTCATAGCCAGACTCCGTTCTCTGCATTTGCCAGCTATCCTGGTGTTGGGCCTTATGCTCAGGAAGCCCTTTGCTTTTATCTCTCTCTTTACCTTCAGATTCCAATGAACTTCTACTACCCGTATCCAGTTTGCTTTCATCCTCATATATAGTTGTTAATCCCTTCTGCTTCGGACTGTCTCTTTGCCAGTTAAAATGCTGTTCATTATTGAATTGGTGCTTACTGCTTGGCTTTGCCTTGTGCCGTGGGCTGTGTGGTTGCTTCTTTTCAGTTTCAAGGAAAACACTGTCCACATTCAGGGTCTCCCTTCGGGGCTTCCAAGCCCTATGGCTCTTACTCCCACCCTTACTTTTGGAGTCTGTGCTGTTTTCTGTTTCATACCCCAAGGAAAAGTCCGATTTTGTCCTGTTACCAGCCTTATCTGTAGGAAGAACCTGAGGTTTACTGGACATGGGCACTTGGGCAGACTTAACCGGATGTGTAACACGCTCATGTTTGTAAGGACCTTTTCCTTGGCTATAGAAAAAGTGATGGTCCGCTACTGGTCGAAATCCATTTCCAACAGGTGTGCCAGACTTAAATTCGTATGCTGCTGGAGGCGAACCAGATTTATACTGGTTTGAGTCACCTGCTGAATCTGAAAAACAAATTAATATCTTTAAATACAAGCTTCAAAAAAATAGTTTTTTCTTCACATCAACAAAGCATTGTTTCTCCCATGTGATTGAGAAAACATCTTAAGCCTACAAGGTTAATCAAGTGATGGAGCAGATTGTAACATTCAACATAACAATCACATCTGTGGCATGGTCATATTCAATACACTTATTCTACCAAACACATCTAAATAACATGCTTGATCAAGAATAATCGAATAGAAACAGCTGATAGCATTATGCTCAGATAAACTGTAGTTTTCGCTTGAAAAAAACACATATTCTTCCTGTTTCTGTTAGAAAAGGTTCTACAGTTGCTTCCTTGTAACATTGGGTCCTTACAGGGCTTTAAGTGGGCCGGGTCTGTCTGGGTCTGAGCACCGGCAGTTTTTTTTTGGGGCCCTCGAAACGGGTCTCTATCGGGCTCTGTTTTCACGGCTGGCAAAGGTAGACCTTTCTTCATTTTTTTTTTTTTTTAGACCCGTTTCGAGGGTCCCAAAATAAAACTGCCGGTGCTCAGAACTGGCCCACTTAAAGCCCTGGCGGTTGCTGCTGCGATGTTTTCTCAGTTAAGGATAAGGAATTATGCTACTACAGTGAGAGTTGTTTCCTCACTGAGTAGTGGAGGTCACGGCATGACCACGACGTCATGACGTCATGCCAGGTGAGCTTTGTTGGAGGAAGGGAAATCCTTTAAGAGAGACATTTTCTCTCAGGATTTCCCTTCTCTCTTTTCAGCGCAGGAGCAACGTCGTCGTCGTGGGGCCAGCCTGGGATGATGAATAACTGAAGAGGCAGAGGACCTACTCCAGCCTGACCTTCACTTAATGAATTGGACGCCTGTTTTGAATTGGAGAGATGGGGAAATTAGTTATCCATTTGTCTACCATTTTAGTAATGTTCTTTTTCTGTTGAGATTTTTTTGACAACATAAATCAAATATACAAATAAGAAAAAAACAATCAATATTGAGGCGCACTTCAAGGCCTTCCTTTGCTGCCCATGCTACGAAAATTACCTAGATGTCAACCATCTGCAAACTCGCTCTCAACTTGAAAGATTCTGGGGCTACATGTAGCCTCACATCCTTTATGGTTTTTACTACGCTCCGACAAGTTGTTCCACTTTTATGCCATCCACATCATTGCTTCCAGTAACTTATCAAACTGAAAACGCTCTTGTTCCACAAGCACTTTAAAGGCCTATCATCTTGAACATTCCAGATGCTAGCAAACATACTCACTCCGGCGAGTGAGAACACTTGTGTTAATTGTATAAGAAAATGTCCTCATAGGAGGTGTGTGGCCAGGACTTTAAGTGGGCCGGGTCCCTGTGAGTCTCAGACCTGGTAATAATTAAAAACAGACCCTAGAATAATTTCCTTAACTGTTCTGGCAAATAACACTGATGGAGTTATGAACAATTTGTGTGAAAAAAATGTTAAAGTAATCCATGTCACCGATTTACTTCCTGTTCAAATTTTACACGTTGTGCGTAATCTTGCACTCCCTAAGAGTGTCAGCTATTTTCATGACGTTGTTTTTCTGTTCTTTTGGGGGTAGCTTATAATTCTTGTGTAGAACACATTTTGAACAGTCGCTTCAAAGAGTTTATAATGAGCACTGATTGAGAGCCCTAAAGTGGAGGCTGAAGGCCTGTTTGTCTCAATTTCAGACAAAGCCTGTCAGTGTGTCAGAAAGATGTTCAGAATACATGGTCATCCAATCCTTGGCCTCTCTGATAGTGCATAGAGCAGTGATCACATATTACAGTTTCAGCTGTGCGTGAAGGAGGTACACTGATATCAAAATATTGACATGGTGAAAGTAAATGAAAATTTGTGTTTACACTGGCAGTCGGATTGCCCTGTAGTTTTTCGAATTTGATGTCCTCCCTGAGCCATGTCAGGTGGAGAGCTGTGGTGCACATTACCTTTCCAAGATCGTGCTTGTACTTGTACAGATGCAGTTACTAATGCCTGTGTTTTGTCTACATTGGAACACGAAAGTGTTTGGTATGTTTATGGCTTATACTTAATAAATATACCTTTTAGCTTATTTTATAATCTTTTGCTGGATGCGACTTCATGATTTTCTTAAGCACATAATTCTAGTTATCTTGATTAAGGCCACGCCCCTATTCGGATAGGCCACACCCCTTTACGAGATTAACCACGCCCCTTTTAGAGCACCCCCAGTTTTTTTCCCACTTAAAGCCCTGGGTCCTTATATCAACATGAATATTGCACCAACCATCCCCTCTTAATTTTGGGTTACACTGGTCCATTAAAATCACTCCAAAGGACTGTATCAGATCTGCCAAGCAACAGATAGTATGAAAAAGTAACTTACCTTTATATCCAGTTCTGCAGCTGTGGTATCTTTCATGTAATATTAACTAGTCATGCAGTCTGTTCTTATCTTTATAATATATTTAAATTATTTCCCGACATCATGCTGTAAACACCAATGACTACAAGTTTAGCAGAGAAGTTTTTCAATACTGCAAGTGCCATGGGCAACAACAGCCAAACTTTTAAAGGCAACAGGTAATCCCCCTAGTTCTGCTCAGACACTCTTCTGGTGAAATTATAACCTACAATATTCACTTTCAGCACATACATGGTTTATCAGGATCGGAGAAACATATGGATTTTTATTCTTATGAAAATCATAACTGAATCGTTTCACCCATGGACTCTGTTGAAACCTTATGAATACTGTGAAGCCAGGAACATCTTCCGAAACTTTCTTCACCAGCACTGGATATTTCATAGAATCACAAGCTATAATCATGACTCCCAACAGAGTATTTATGAAAGAAATTTAGCAGAAATGAGGCATAACTTACTGAAAAAGGCTACGCTATACCGCTTTCCCACTGCAGTTTAAGCCGATGTTTGGACAGCTGATGGAGTGCGCTGACAACCAGGCCACTGCTTTGCAGATGTCACATTCACCCCTGGCTGATTTTAAACAGCTATTAGATACCACCCAGCAACCGATTTTAAGTGTCTGTACATCAAAACAAGTCAAGCTCAGAGCGAATCAATTTTACATATAGTCTGCATCTGCCTGGTCCTGCTGCTCGGAAAGGGACGTATGATTAAAACATCATCTTCAGCTATGAGGTATCAGCTCATGCAGGCAAGGTCTAATGGTTCGCCTTAAAGCGGAGAACCCCATCCTTGCTGCAAGATTTGTGAAATACATGCAGTTTACAGAAAAACTATTATGGTCATCCCTTACGAAAGACTGGCTCTCCTGACGCTTTCCACTTTAGGTCCTTCTGTCAGGGTCTACATTGGCGCCTGCATGACAAAACCCGGTACATCGCCTTAAAAAACTACGTTTCCCAGAAGCCTCGGCTGAGGCTTTATCAGGAAGTAAGACACGCTTCCTGTTGCGTGTTATTCCAGCGTTTGGTGCTACGCGAGAGGGAAGCCTTCTCTCGCTGTTTCCGTTTGGTCTTCGAGGATTCCCCTGCGTGAAGGTTCTCGTGCAGGTAGGAGAGGATCCCTGTTCTGTTCTTCTCCGTCATTGAGCGGAGCGCGGTGGCGGCTGCTACGCGTTGCCGTCTCGTCGCGTGCAGTGAAGGAACTGCGCGCGTTCTTGTTTTGTTTTGGGATCGCCATTGGTGCGGAGCGTAGTGGTTCCCAGCCACACGTTACCGTGTTGATCTGGACTGGGTGTACTGTACAAGTCGCTATTGGCAAGTCTAGGCCATTGAGGCTTTAGGGGTGCACGGTGGTGTTTCTCGCTGCGTGTCACCAGTACAAGCTGCTTGTGATTATTTTTTGTCTTTGAACCCTTTCTGGATTCGAATTGCTATGAAGCATTGTGACACTCTCTGCTGGGTGTTTCCGTGAGGACAGCATTTACTTCAACTAGAAGGTTGTGTTCCGATAGTATTTATCCGTGGATAGTGCTATCAACAACTGCTGTTATTTCTTTTGGATTCCTTTATTTCATATTTGTGGATAACTGACTGTGTGGTATTCTACAGGAACTGGCAGAGCGGAATGCTGTGGTTCTTGCTTCCCACGCATTGCCGTGTTCTGCGTTTCTCTTGTCTGTGCTGCCACCTCTTTGGTCCTCATCAGTCCTCCTTGTTGAATGAGATGGTGGGATGCTATCCCAGGAACCCCTTGTTTAGAGCTTGTTGCTTCTTGTAGAAGGTATGAGAGCTGTAGCATACTAGGTACATTTGTTCTGGTTGCGTCTGTGATTCCTGGTCTCACTGTATTTATATATTATATAGGACGAGAGTACCCAAAGAGGGATAACAGAAATACTTTCCAGAACTCCTGTTTTATCTCCACAGGTATATGGTTTACATATGTCTAATATATGAGTAGTCAGATCATAGAAAGGAACAGTATTCTTATATTTGTGCCTTTTGTCGTTTCAGATATTCCCTTCCCCTGCAGACCCCTCCCTTACCTTCCCTGTTTATTATTTTGTATTTACCCCTCGCCTAATGGCTCAAATCCTCTGTTAACTTATACTCAGAGGGTTTGTGACGTTTGGAGGTGGGCTGTATGATCTTCATCCGGATCCTGTGGAGCGTACCTGACACCTTCCCCCCCCCCCCCCAATAACCCACTGTTGAATTTGATGGTCCTATCAAGGGTACTTTTATTCTCTTTTAATAGTGTTTTAATTTGATTATGTTCGGTGCAGCGCGTACCGAGAGATCTTTTTATGCCAACTGACCAACGTGATGATTGTATTTCTCTTTACATGTGTGGTTTTAAATAACTAAGACATGAATAAACTTTTAAAAAAATTAAATAAGGGTAACTTCAGCAAACTTGTAGAGTGTGTTCTAACGTTATGACTCAAAGGCCTGCCAGCTTTCATATGACAGTAAGATATTCTAGAGGTAATACATCTGGATATACTTCGCTTCAACAAATGACATCTTTTGTTTCAATTAACAATATGATACAAACAACTGATCTGTTGTCTGGAACTCTGTTGTCTTCTCAATATAACATTTAAAACATTTCTTAATGTCAAGTGAATGTGAGGCTTGTTCAACCACTGCAGATAGCTGTAGGACAAAAGTTTGCAAATAAAGTTTTTCTTTCAGGTGAAATGATTTTAGTAGGTTTGCAATAAACTTTAGACTGGTTAACGAGATTACCATATTTTTGTCAAATCTAATGTATGGGGATTCCCTTGAGAAGACTAATTTCTTCGCTTCTTGCTGATGTTCCTGCCAATAAGAGGGTGGTCTTCAATTACAACTTTTACTGGGAGGCTTTATGTATTAATTCAAACAGCTTTTTGAGAAATTGGCCTCAAATATTTGCCAGACGGGTCGCCTCTTGGCTAAATGTAGATAAGTGCAGAACAGACTGCGCATTAATTCATTTACCATTTTAGTGGAAAATAAAGATGGAGCAGTAGGTGTAATTGGAGTTCCTAGGTATCTGAAACAGCTGCCAAGTGAATCTTGAACAACACAATCCAGATTCAGATAGACTCAACAAGTAAGATATTATTTCACGTAGGGGCATGGTAAGAAGGTAAAAATTAATCCTAGCAGCCGAAATGTAAAATCTCTTCTATTTTAAGGAGAAAGTTTTAATTGCGGAAGTAGCTCTGGCTGGTTGAAAGAAAGTGCCATTTTTAAAGGCCCAAACTCCAGGCCTGCAGCAGCTAGGCATTTAGGGCTAGAGATGATGGATCATGGTGCAAGATCTTAACCTGGTTCTTGAAAAACAGAAAAGATCATTTGGACAAGCGTCTGAATTGAAATGTTTCAAAGTTCTGTGAACCAGACTGTCTCACTCACGTAGCGTCTATCAGGATCATTCTGAAAGGTTCTTTTTTCATTGTCCCCAGGAACCTTGGGCTAAGCGTTATCAGCGGATACATGTTAACAAATGTCGAGAAACTGGGAATCGAAAACATTTCCCCCCTTGCGAAGTGACTTGACAATGGTAATTTGCTTATTTCTACTGTTTGTCTAGTTCTTCCTGAAGAGCTCTTTTTCTTAGACAACACTGTTGTACGAGAGGAATAGAGAAGATCGGATTCCTAGAAGAGATTTGTATTTACTTACTGTTATCCAACTTTTATTGGTTATCTTTTGTAGGGCGACTTGAATTTTATTTTGGCTTCTTTCAAAGAAAACGTTTTTAAGCAATCTGCACAAATGTTTACACCTGAGAATTGTATTTTTGTTATACTAGTATGGAATATTGTAATTGAAGCCCAAATTGTTGCAGAAGATTTATTGTTTGCTTTAGTGTATACAATGTTAGCTTTGACAAAGATGCCTTGATGAGGCTTTTGTCAAGATATGGATATACCCAATCCCTTGACAGTGTAAGCAGGTAGCTACAGCGCTATGGACTATGTATGGCCTGCTTGAGGCCAAAAAGACGGGCTTCGAGTTGGTTGTGTTGGCTGTCCATTACAAAATGCAGATACTTTTGGAGTTTTAGATGGATAGGCAGATGGAAATATGCATCCTCCAAATCTATCAATGCTATGTTATGTGTATTTGTAAAGTGCACTATCACCCTCAAGGGTATACTGGTGTTGGGCAGGTGTGTGTGCCATGCCCTGCCCATGGTAGGTTGGTTAATTGAAAAGCGAGGTTTTCAGCTTCTTGTGGAATTCAAGAAGCGAGAAAGAGGCGCTAATATGGAGCTACAGGTCATTCCTTGCTTCAGGCAAGATGTAAGAGTACATCCATCCTCCTAATCTGGTTTTGTGTATGTGTGCAAGTAGGAGCCATACAGAGTGGAGGTGTTTGGGTGGTTAGTGGAAGGAGATGCAACTGTTCAGCTGGGCAGGTAGGTGGAGACTGAGTTGTGTAGTGCCATGAATGAGTGTGTGAGGAGTTTGAATGGAGTACGTGTGTGTATCAGGACCCAGTGTAGTTCCCTTAGATGTGCTGTGATGTGAGTTGTATGTGCTGAGGTTGAGGTTGAGTCTGGCTGCAGAGTTCTGGATGCTTTGTAATCTTCTAGTGAATTGCTTGGTGATACTGGCGTAGAGTTTGTTCAAATAGTTTAATTTGCAGGCGACTAGGGTGTGGGTGACAGTTTTTCTAGTGTAGCTTTCAAGCCAATTGAAGATCTCGCTCTGCATCCTCAGGGTGTGGCAGCAGTATGTAGTGATGGTTTTGACTTGTGCGGTCATGTCCAGTTTGCTGTCGATTATCCTGAGGTTCCTGGTTTGGGTTCTTGATGTGGGTCCAAGTTCGGTCAGGCACTAGTTTGAGTTCCATTGTGAAGTGTTATTGCCAAAGATCACTACTTCTGTCTTGTCGGTGTTGAGCTTGAGACAATTGGCTTTCATTCAGTTGTCAACTTTGGTCATGCAGTTTGTGAACTTGTTTCTTGTGTTGGGGGTCCTGTCCGAGAGGGACAGTATGAGTGGAGTGCCTTTTGCATATGAGAGGTTGTTGATGTTATGTGCATGGTTGACACTGGCCATTGAAGAGGGTAGGTAGTGCCGAGCGATGAATCTTGTGACACCCTGCAGGTCCCTCTCAGTCCCTGGCCACAGGATTCATTTCGGAGGTTTCAAAAAGAAGATTGTGAGGGGCACCAGTTGACCATAAAGTAGGGAGTCAAAGGTGAAAGCCCCCTCTGCCCTCATTATTGAACTAAATATAATTTTTCTGCCTGCCTGCCTGCCTTTGTGCACAAACATTATTTCATCAGATTCCAAGTGTTTAGCTGCCCTTCAATTGCGAGTCAGGGTTCGGGACCGAAGACTTCTATGCAGCAAGACATCTTACCATTTGTATTTGGACAGACCTGGGAGTCAGGGACAACAGTATCAGCTCCAGAGAGCAAAGACGGGAGCCAGCTCATGTATGATCTTGGTTGCATGGTGTGAGGAGAGGTGACAACTAGCAATGGAAGTAAGAGACCAGCCTAGTAATTCAAGTTAAACTACACCAAGAGAGTGACATAGATTGGGGAAGATGACAAAAAATGTTGTTGGGGTGCTGAGCTTATCCTCTGCCGCTGGCACCTCTAGGGAAGGACAGAACAGATGTGCTACAAGAGAGGCAAAGTCAGTAGGAATGCTGTAGTTTAGGAGCTGTGCAAATTATGAAATTTGGGGAAAGAAAATAACATCACCATTCTGTGCCTGGAAAAAACTGATAAACGTTAATACTCATACCCATGCACATTACACAAAGCGCTTTGAAAATTGACAACTCCCCAGACCGATGTTTACCTTTAGATTCAAATGGCTAGAAGCCTACATTTGCATTGTGTGAAGCCTAGCTTGAGTAATCAATTGAGTACATGTTGCCATCAGCTGCAGAATATATGGAACTAGAGACTTGCATGAAGCTGGGTGCCTAGATACAAGTTCAACCCTTCACCAGATACAACCATTTCTGTAAAGGGACAGGTTAAAGCTCAGCAGGTGTTTGTTGGAGCCTCTATAAATTGAAGGTTGTGCAGTGCTGTGAACAAGTCTTTGGCATCTTCCTGTAGAATCTTCCTGCAGACTGACAAGCACAGGACAGCTAGAAATGTACTTCATGGAGTTGAGGAATAAACATCGCTTCACTCACCAACAACACAGACAATGTCCTTCTGATATGAGTTAGTAAAGACCTGGAGAAGCATTCAGGTAATGCGTTACATTTCTGAACTGGTAATGTAGGTTCTTATCAAGTTTCTTTAAAATGCTGTGCCTGATTACTATATGAAAGAATTAATCGAGTAAAGCTACTAAACATAAGTAAAACCTCAGATGCTGACACCCAGCTTGTGCACTTGAATCAATACTTTTTTACATTTGAATGGGACAATATAGTTTTAAAGTGTCCTGCAATGGTACACGTCTCATGGCTACAAGTCTCCTCTTCACATGGTGTTGCAATCCTTGCTCTCGGGGCTCCTGCACACCATACGAGGTTTCAGTACCTATGATCATTAGGCAGAATTAAATCACAGACCAAATCACAAAATGGACCCAGATTCCACTACACTTGAATAATAAGAGTGAGTTTTTTGGCAACAGTTCAAATAATCTTTGAGTGGAAGTTTCCTTATACCTGTTTTGATGACATTATATTAAATGATACTGGTATAAAGACCAGGGAACAGACAAAGAGTTTACAATGGATGGTGTTGTTAAACTGCCCCTTGTTCTTCACTAATCATACCTTGCATGTGGATGCTCCATCAAAAGGAATGACAAAACATTGTCCTACAAGTCTGCATTTAGGACACATTTTGAGCTGATGTTGTCTTCTGATTGCAACCCTTTCCTAATGTGTCCAATACCATTGGTTCAATTGAAGACAATTAACCAGTGCCGTTATCTGCTGGTGAGATAGTCTGGAATACTTCTTTTTAATGAACTAAATACCAGCCTTCTTTGTTGAGATTGAAGACACAGATGTCTCCTTAAAACAATGACTACCATCATGCACTGAACATGCCATGTAGCCAAGGAAGAACAAACTGTTGTGGAAATAAAGGCTCCTGCTAATACTCTGTCCCTCTTCTCCTCCAAGTGGCAAAGTTGGGTTTCTGCAAATGCTTCTAAGCCAGCTCTGTTGGAAATTGTAGGTTTGTTGGTTGCACCTAAACCTATGAGGATTGAAAGGCAGTGCTAGTGAAATTCCTGTTAAACTGGGTTTTGGTATCCATGAGCATGCAAGTCACTGAGTTATAGGCGCATTTAGTGTGTGCTGAGCCTATCAATTTTAAGACTGGACTTATTACCATTGGGCCTCATACCTCGATCTGAATGCTATAATTCAGGGTCGAGAAGAAACCCTTAGTACATTTGAGGCCCTGACCTGGACACCTTGTTTCACTCAACCCTTCTGAATGTTTCCATGAAGGATTAGGGAAAAGTGAACAGGGCTATTAAGGAAATCTGCAAGGCCACTGGGGGGAGATGCATTCAGAAACAGCATCCATCCAGAAGGAGATTATGATTGACCAGTCGTCTGCTGGAGGATTTGGGAAAACAGACTTGGCAAAGGTGCCTCTACCTGGGAATGTTAAATAGTACAACAATAAGGCAGTTCAAACAACTGCCAACTTAATGTGAATAAAAGCAGTTCCAATAAATGCAGACTTCAACATGGAATTAGGTGGAATTACTTGGGTCTAAATCAGGATAACCCCACTAACAAAGGTTAATCTCCTCGAACATCAGGTACCAAACCATGACAGCAATAGTCAGCTAAAGATGTCTATTAAACAGCCGCACATGAATCTCTTCCATTTACAAAGAGTTGAGGACATCAATGATAACAACAAAAACTAAACACTGTGCTAAGACCCAACCGTACTGACAATGAGGCAATTCTGTCCCAGAACTGTAGCCTCAAGAAAAGACCTTGGTTGAAAACTTGTGCTTTGTTTTTTTCTTTGGGGTGGATGGGGAGGTTTATAATAAATTATGCAGAACAGGGTTGTCAATAGGGGTGTTTAGACAGAATATTGGAAACAGAAATATTGAGACAAAATATAGTGTCAAAAATATTGTGGACAAAAATATTGTGAAGGATAGTTTCTATAGGTAAGCTAAGTTTGATTATATATAACACCACATATATGTGCCTTGACTATATATATCCTCATGGTATAACAATGTGGAGTTAAGAATAGTAAATCCATACTTACCCATTTGCTATAATCTGCTCTATATTTTGGTCCTCCATATTTTTGACAGGATATAATGTCCACATGTTATTTCTGTTTCCAATATTCTGTCAGTGATCCATTGATAGGATCTTAGTTCCACTGGATAATGGTACTGCAACCAATAAGATGGGGTATGGTGGGATCCATGCTCTTCCTCCCACTTTCAACTGAAGCATCAGGGACTTGCCCTGGGATGCAAAACAGTGTTATTTGAGATTTATATGCTCAAACCTTTTGCTACTGGTGCATTCTGAGAGAAGCAATGCCTAAAGGGTTACATGCCAATGATGACAGCAGAATACAGGGAAGGCAATACATTCCTGCTCAGTGTAGAGGTCTCATTACACAGCTTGCAGACATCCAGTACTTCAGACCAGGTTAGCTTAACCCTGAACTTTACCTGCATATGGAAATGATCAAGCCAAGCTTGGGTTAGGGGATTATAAATCAAGTAAGACCAACTCCGCCCGCCTCCCTCAAAATAAGAGGAACCTATCAATACAACAAATCAAACCTTGTTGACTGAATATTAGTAAATCTAATGGGTGTATACAGCAGCTATGATATTATTATGCAACTCAATATTTCCTATTCAATTGGTCCTTAAGGCAATTAATTACTTAGCCGTCTCCGTTATATCTGAGCCTGCGACTTTAAGACTTATTACATATTTTCTTCGCAGGTAAGTTCCCAAAGAACTATCTGTCAGATATTCCAGACTTCATGATCTCTGAGGATCATGTCCAGCATTTCAGGGACATGGTCACATTTTTCAGACTCCGCAATACAAGCTAGCTCAAGGCCTGCCTTGTAGACTGTGGCAGACAGCCCAGTGGCGGATGGGAAGGCGAAGGATGGTGAAGTCCAAGTCAAAGTCCAAGGTAACAAAGATCAGCACTTCCCGAAAAAGGTGGAAAGACCCAAAACATTGACAAATAGGCATACCATTTCAGAAAAGCTGGAACTTTCCAGAAGGAACTGGAAGATTACAGACACTTCACAGTAAGAAAGACCCGAGAAGATTAAAGCACCAGCCCCACAATTATTCTTTGTTTGGCAATAGCAACTGATGGGTGTTCTATTACATTCGCAGTTTGCATTACCAGCACCTTTTTGTTCACCCCCCTCGGTTCCCTGAGGTGGTTAGGACAACTCAGGTTAACCCTTCCATCCACAGGTGCTCTGCTTCACTTGCTGCCATTCTGGAATTAGTGCTGCAACTTCAAACCCTCCAAGTCATCCTGGCTCCTAATGTCTCGATTACTGCATTCAGTTCGCAGACTGTATCTTCGTGGCCTGGGGGGCACCCCACTTCCATACCCTGGTAAGCCACTTTAGTGACTCTCGTAAAACAAAGTATCCTATTGTACACAAGTATATTGAGATTAATGGTACCTAATCTTCTAGGAATACCGGCTCAGTCCTTCACAGACAGAGGGTCCTTGCCACATACCTTCCACCAGCCTGTGCCTCTGAGACCAGCCAAGATGCTTACAGAGCATTTCTTTTCTCTGTACCTGCCTTCCAATTTTTCCCCTTGTGCCGTCACTTCAGATTCTGGAGATCACTACAGATATTATTTGACTGAAAGTGGAAGGAGTGGGGTTAGCATCCAAGTGCACGGTCTGAACTCCATTAACGTCCTGATACTACCTTATATGCAAGATAAATGGCTATGGCTATGTTCCTAAGTTTGTGCACTGCACATTAGAACAAAAGTATGCCTCTTACAGATACATAAGGGAAAGCATCTACGTATGCAATTACCTTGGTATGGACCATCAAGCAATTAATCACCAAAAAGAAGTTGTTGTTTGGATAAGGGTTCCAAAAAAGTATAATTCAGGTGTAGGCCAGGCCAGGATATGACCCATCCATCCATCCATACATACATACATACATATTTCTCTCCCTCATAAAAGAACTGGTATATATATATATATATATATATATATATATATATATATATATATATATATATATATATATATATATATATATATATATATCCACCTCACTTTCTCCGATCTTGAGCCCCGACCTCTTACAGGGTGGCACAGCGCGCGGGGACCGGAGTGCCTCGCTTAACATCCAAAAAAAACCTCCCTTTGAAGAACAAAAGAAGAGCGCCGTGCATCAAACTTGAAAAACAGGAGCTTTATTTCGAAAACACCAGCATGGCAGCAGATAGGTTCCTTACGCGTTTCAGCTAATGAAGCCTTGATCACAGGTGAGCCTCTGGAGAAGTTGCAGGCGTGGCCTTGATGCTGCGCCCTTTAACCAAGACTGCGACGTCACTTTGCAGTCCTGGAGTACTTCAACGTCCATAATGCACTGAGTAAGTCTTTTCATGTTGCGAGAAAGTCAGCAATTACATTTTCCAAATTGTTCATTATTTCAGGGGAATTGCAGACTATGCACTCGTTTTCTTCTCAGTTTACACGTGCACCTTTACTGGCCCAAATTATCTTGCTGCCAAATTCATGCCATGCTTCAGCGCCTGCATTCAAAATCTGTAACGAACAGACCTGTGTCTGCTCATATCCCCTTGCTCTGCTGCACCTTTCTTTTTTCGGCTGAAA
The DNA here is from genome assembly GCF_964263255.1 of Lissotriton vulgaris. Classification (NCBI taxonomy): domain Eukaryota; kingdom Metazoa; phylum Chordata; class Amphibia; order Caudata; family Salamandridae; genus Lissotriton; species Lissotriton vulgaris. Next base: position 1,034,603,755 of record NC_141689.1, read on the forward strand.
CTTTTCATACCTTCAACTGTGGTGGCTCACGCAGGCGGGTCAGGCTCTTCACTACTAAATCCACCTCACTTTCTCCGATCTTGAGCCCCGACCTCTTACAGGGTGGCACAGCGCGCGGGGACCGGAGTGCCTCGCTTAACATCCAAAAAAAAACTCCCTTTGAAGAACAAAAGAAGAGTGCCGTGCACCAAACTTGAAAAACAGGAGCTTTATTTCGAAAACACCAGCATGGCAGCAGATAGGTTCCTTACGCGTTTCAGCTAATGAAGCCTTGATCACAGGTGAGCCTCTGGATAAGTTGCAGGCGTGGCCTTGATGCTGCGCCCTTTAACCAAGACTGCGACGTCACTTTGCAGTCCTGGAGTACTTCAACGTCCATAATGCACTGAGTAAGTCTTTTCATGTTGCGAGAAAGTCAGCAATTACATTTTCCAAATTGTTCATTATTTCAGGGGAATTGCAGACTATGCACTCGTTTTCTTCTCAGTTTACACGTGCACCTTTACTGGCCCAAATTATCTTGCTGCCAAATTCATGCCATGCTTCAGCGCCTGCATTCAAAATCTGTAACGAACAGACCTGTGTCTGCTCATATCCCTTTGCTCTGCTGCACCTTTCTTTTTTCGGCTGAAACTTTTCATACCTTCAACTGTGGTGGCTCACGCAGGCGGGTCAGGCTCTTCACTACTAAATCCACCTCACTTTCTCCGATCTTGAGCCCCGACCTCTTACAGGGTGGCACAGCGCGCGGGGACCGGAGTGCCTCGCTTAACATCCAAAAAAAACCTCCCTTTGAAGAACAAAAGAAGAGCGCCGTGCACCAAACTTGAAAAACAGGAGCTTTATTTCGAAAACACCAGCATGGCAGCAGATAGGTTCCTTACGCGTTTCAGCTAATGAAGCCTTGATCACAGGTGAGCCTCTGGATAAGTTGCAGGCGTGGCCTTGATGCTGCGCCCTTTAACCAAGACTGCGACGTCACTTTGCAGTCCTGGAGTACTTCAACGTCCATAATGCACTGAGTAAGTCTTTTCATGTTGCGAGAAAGTCAGCAATTACATTTTCCAAATTGTTCATTATTTCAGGGGAATTGCAGACTATGCACTCGTTTTCTTCTCAGTTTACACGTGCACCTTTACTGGCCCAAATTATCTTGCTGCCAAATTCATGCCATGCTTCAGCGCCTGCATTCAAAATCTGTAACGAACAGACCTGTGTCTGCTCATATCCCCTTGCTCTGCTGCACCTTTCTTTTTTCGGCTGAAACTTTTCATACCTTCAACTGTGGTGGCTCACGCAGGCGGGTCAGGCTCTTCACTACTAAATCCACCTCACTTTCTCCGATCTTGAGCCCCGACCTCTTACAGGGTGGCACAGCGCGCGGGGACCGGAGTGCCTCGCTTAACATCCAAAAAAAACCTCCCTTTGAAGAACAAAAGAAGAGCGCCGTGCACCAAACTTGAAAAACAGGAGCTTTATTTCGAAAACACCAGCATGGCAGCAGATAGGTTCCTTACGCGTTTCAGCTAATGAAGCCTTGATCACAGGTGAGCCTCTGGATAAGTTGCAGGCGTGGCCTTGATGTTGCGCCCTTTAACCAAGACTGCGACGTCACTTTGCAGTCCTGGAGTACTTCAACGTCCATAATGCACTGAGTAAGTCTTTTCATGTTGCGAGAAAGTCAGCAATTACATTTTCCAAATTGTTCATTATTTCAGGGGAATTGCAGACTATGCACTCGTTTTCTTCTCAGTTTACACGTGCACCTTTACTGGCCCAAATTATCTTGCTGCCAAATTCATGCCATGCTTCAGCGCCTGCATTCAAAATCTGTAACGAACAGACCTGTGTCTGCTCATATCCCCTTGCTCTGCTGCACCTTTCTTTTTTCGGCTGAAACTTTTCATACCTTCAACTGTGGTGGCTCACGCAGGCGGGTCAGGCTCTTCACTACTAAATCCACCTCACTTTCTCCGATCTTGAGCCCCGACCTCTTACAGGGTGGCACAGCGCGCGGGGACCGGAGTGCCTCGCTTAACATCCAAAAAAAACCTCCCTTTGAAGAACAAAAGAAGAGCGCCGTGCACCAAACTTGAAAAACAGGAGCTTTATTTCGAAAACACCAGCATGGCAGCAGATAGGTTCCTTATGCGTTTCAGCTAATGAAGCCTTGATCACAGGTGAGCCTCTGGATAAGTTGCAGGCGTGGCCTTGATGCTGCGCCCTTTAACCAAGACTGCGACGTCACTTTGCAGTCCTGGAGTACTTCAACGTCCATAATGCACTGAGTAAGTCTTTTCATGTTGCGAGAAAGTCAGCAATTACATTTTCCAAATTGTTCATTATTTCAGGGGAATTGCAGACTATGCACTCGTTTTCTTCTCAGTTTACACGTGCATATATATATATATATATATATATTTCTCTCTCTCCCTCATAAAAGAACTGGACAAAAAACCCTAAATTAAAAATCTCAGGAGACAATCTTTTTCAGAAGCATAATCAACTGAGCAAAAGCTTGCTACATCTTCTAGTCCTTCATTGTGAGCAAAATATAAGGAGTTTGGGGACAGTATAAAGGGTACAGACAGAGGCACCTCTCCAAAGTACTGTGTACATGAGATGAAATTGTTCTCATATTTCCAGCGTTACAAAGACTTTCAGTCCTCTTACATTTCTACCTCTGTTGATGTGAGGGAGACAGACTAAAGACATCTAAGTAAACATTTCCAGCAGAATGACAATTACAAACAAGGCACAGGGATGGTGTTTCTACTGTCACATAACACAGCATTAATATTTATGGCAACAGAGATGATCAGAAAGACCTAGGCTCCAAAGTCAAACAGACATTGAGAATAATGTTGACATTATGTAGGATAAGTTGGGCAGTTTTAGCCTACCTTTATGCCTGGCAGCATCTAGTTTTTGTCCTCTGTCCAAAAATTTTCTTTGGGCGGATGATGCACTTTTTAGCAAGACTGCCTTCTGCGCACACTCTTTGGAAAGGTCCTTCACTCTCTCCTTTTGATCATTAGGTCCTACCTTAACTGAAGAAACACATTTACATTAAACTTTCCAAAATGAATTGTAAAAATACTCAAATTCAGACTTAGGGGAGTTAGGATACTCCCCAGCCCACTTAACATAAACAATAAAATATTATGTTGGTGCAGCTGCATACACGAGGTATACGATGCTGTCAGAAATGTTTCTTTTTCAAAGTGCAAGGAACAAAGATGGAACTGGTATTTTCAAGCAGTAAGGGAAATAGGAGTGATACACAAGCTGAAAAATGCTCTCCATACTATCATATAGAATACATGTTTCAATGCAAAAGTAGGAGTACAGAAAGAAGCTAAAATAACTTCATCAGCAGGATTGTGCCAACTTTTAGCAAAATAAGGGAACATCTATTAAGAGAACCTAGGAAAAACAGCCATTCACACCCAACCAAGTCATGGCAGACGTCTAGTATTCTATGCACAATCTGTTTATTGTACTTTAGATTATTATTACAGCTATAGGACCTCATGTAACTTGTTCTCTGAGAACAATGGTGAGGGTCCTCTTCTTTCTGGGTCCAGTCTGAATTCCCTCTCTCCATGGAGTATAATGAGAAGCACCATGAACGTCTGAGATTGGTCTATTGACCTTCCAACTGGGATCCTCTCCTGTCAAGCAGCTTCTTTACCTTGAAGATGCCTATTTCATTCAGAAACATTTCACAAAAATGGAATCTGAGAGGTACATAAAAAAAGCAAAGTTTAGCTCATTACAGCTCAGTTGGCAAATTACAGTATCTATGATGCACACTGCAAGACTAGTGAGCTGATAACGGCGGACGATATCATTTACTGAAGTTAAGTACGGATATTTTAATGACCTTACTTACTGGAATCAAGCTATACCTGGTTGATGAGCCCTTCTTAGGGCGAAACCAGTCCCAGGTTGCTCGAATTCCAGATCGGGGAGGACCTGACTGGCAGTTTGGGCTAAACTGCTTCTATGAGGAGCAGGGCCATGGCTGATTTGCACATGGCTGGGTCCAAAGTGAGGTGGCATGGTGAGAGAAAAACAATGGAGTGGGATGTGGCTTGAGGGACCATCAGAGGCTGAGATTAATTCAAGATGTCCATCCATCACCTTGCAGTTGATGCCCTAAGTGCGATGGGTATGTCCAGACTTGGGTCTCTTGCTCACTGTCCCAAGGAAATTAAGCTATACCTGGCTCATGAGCCCGTATCAGGGCAAAAACTGTTCTAGGTTGCTTGTATTCTAGTTCAGGGAGGACCTGGCATGGCTGTTCATGCTAGACTGTTCCGATGAGGAGCAGGGTCAAGGCTGATTTCCATATTGGTGGGTCCAAACTGAGATAGCATGATGGGCGAAAAGCTATGGATTGGGATGCCGCCCGAGCAATTGCCAGTAGCCAACATTAATGCAAGCATTCCATCCATCAGCTTGTTGTTGTTAGAGCTTACTAGAGAGAAAGGAGGAATCTGAAAAGGAGAACTGAATCCTCTGAGACTAGTGGAGTGACGGCAAGAATACACATTAACAGTGGGCCATCTTACTAGCTTTCAAGACAGACAGATACACACAGTCGCAGTACTCCCAACCCCGCCTTTCACCAACTCACCCCCCTCCAATCGGCCCAAGAGCAGTGCCAGTGGTTCTTGCCCTGTCTAAGGGTCTAGAAAGAAGACATAAAACTGACACATGGGAACAAAGGAGAAAGAGGGTAAGGATGAGAGGATGACAAATAAAAGAAATAATAAGGGTAGAAGTGAAGGCAAGGGCAGCAAGATAAAATTGAAAGAAAGTACATACAAAAGGCAGGAAGAAAAGACGAGAGTAAGAGAAAAGAAAACGGGCAGCAGTATAGAAATGAAAGAAGGAGAGCCTGGAAAAAGAGGCTGGTAGAAAGGGATGAATAAGGTCAAGGTAAGACCAAGCAATCACAGAAAAGGACAGAACAGAATGAGCAGAAAAAAATGGGGGGGGGGGGGTAGAGGTGGCCTAAAAACTTGCACAGATTGAAAAGAAATACAAACTTTAATACATAGTTAATAAGATACATACCTTGACCTTTACCGCCGCTTGCTTGGACATGGCCCCTACTGAGAACTGCACTATCAGACTCAGTCCGAAGACCACTGCTTTGATAACCAGCTTCCCCAAAGGGAACATATTTGGTGTGATCTGGCTTCGTTGAATGCAGAGGCAACCTTTCAGATCCTTTACAAAAGAAAATGATGCATTAATTTTTTTTATAAGGAAACTGATATTGAAGACCTATTGCTCAAATAAAATTTGACACAATTTGTTAGTGTGTATGTTTTACTTATATTGCAAACATTGGATTTTGACAGGAATGTGGTAGGTAGTACCTGGGTCATCTCCGCTGCGAGGCACAGTTTTATAATGTGACCAATGAATGACCTCCCTAAGAGCATCTTCTGTTGATACAGATGTACCATCTGGGTTTGAATAAAACAGCAGTAATGGCTGAAAGTGACTCCTGATGCACTTGGTGACCACATCTTTCCACTTTGTTCCAACCTGAGAAATAAATACAGCTATAAATATACACAGAACTATTCGATGGCAGTGTTTACAAATTTCTCCTACTCTCTGTTTTCTTTGAATTACATAATGTCTAATGGAATATGCTAAGCCATGATCTACCCTTTTAATGCAACTATGCACAATTTTACATGTTGCAAAAGATGCATGTCAAAGAGGGAAAATATATAGCAATAGCCATTTATTTCAAATGCAAAAAAATTAAAGTAAAGAAACAGAGAAACAACAATAACACATTTCTAAGTCATTTACAAAAGAAGTACTTAGTCTCGTAATCCATCCAAAACTATGCTCTACAAATGTCAGTCTGCTGAAGTCAGCCACAGTAGACAAATGAGAGGGTAGTAAACAACAGATTTATTTTGGTCTGATGCAGGTGCAAATGCACCTATCCAAAAGGTAATAAAAAAGAAAAGAAAATGGTTGTTACATTTCAGGGCAATTGCATGGTCCTTGACTTTTGCGCTCCCATTTCATGGTTTTCGACTCCCTCTAAAGTTCACAAGCTTTATTTATTTAAAAGGTTTTATATAGCGCTACTGGCCCCAAGAGTATCAGAGCGCTTTACAGGGTAGGTTAAACATCATGAAACAGGTCAACATAGGGCAATTTAATAACATAGGATAAGGCATTTGAATCTTACGAGAGTAAATGGAAGAGGTAATTAAGAGATCGGGTAACGGAGAAAAGGACTGTTGAATAAGCAGATGGAGAGGGGTAGATAGAGAAGGAGGGAGAATATAGGAAGTGGAAGTAGGAGGGGGTGAATAGAGAAGTGAAAATGAGAAAATGGACAGAGCGTTCAGTATCTTTAAGGACCCCAATATTTGTTGAGAAGAAGCACCTTGAGGCTTTTTTTGAAGAGAGGGTAGGAAGAGTTGCAACGAAGATCTTTGGGAAGAGAGTTCCAAATCGAAGGGGCATTGCCTGAGAATGCACGTGATTGAGTCTTTTTACTTTTGAACCGAGGGGGGATTAGGACAAGGGCGTTAGTGCTCCTCAAAGATCTAGTACACCCTGCTTTTTGGAGTTTGTCAGGAAGGGTTTTGTGAGTAATACAGGGAATCTTGTAAGTGGACCTGCCTTCTATTGGGAGCCAATTGAGGTTTTTGAGGACAGGAGAGATGTGATCATATCACTTACAGTCAGAGATAAGTCTGGCCGCCAGGTTGAGAACAGATTTAATCGGGGCAAGTTGGACTTTGGGGTGTCAGCAAGGGTGGCGTTGCCATAGTCAATTCTTGAAAGGACAAGAGATTGTACAACAATTTTAAAATCATCAGCTGCAATAAAGGTTTTTTTTTTTTTTTTTTTTTTTTTAAATATCTTTATTAGGTTTTTTCCCAAATTTACAAACCCCTCTCTTCCCCCCCCCCCCCCAGTCAGACAAGTTCAACAATAATATTTCAAATATAAATACAGAGAAATTATGAATTTTAGGTAAGTTCATAAATCATACATTAATAGCTAAATAGGTAAATAGGTTAATCAACCAGCCAAAACATTTCCAGTCTGTTTGGGTAGATACAAACAGCATCTAAATAATTATTATTTACAAAAAGAAAAAAATTACAGCCATAACAAATTCAATTTTGGCAGTTCTTAGATCACGCTGGTTATGGCCTTATGTTACAGAGAATTGCCTTGGGATTGAGACCACTCAATTAAGGGATTCCAGATTTTTAATCCCCGGACCCTCCGTCTTCTGCCTTTTCTTTTATATATAGCCATTTCTAAGTTAAATATAGCTAACAATCTAGAAAACCACTGTTGAAAAGATGGTGGGTTAGGGTCTAGCCAGGCGGTGGCGATACAGATTCTTAAGACCGCCATTGCGATAAATATTAATTCGTGTCCAGGAGATAGTTCTGCAAGACTAATCGCCCCAAGCAAAATCATTTCATTAGAAAGGGTTATTTCTGTTTTTAGAACATCAGTTAGAAACCGTTCAATGTTCAATTTTAAAGAGGATAAGTTTGCACAGGAGGAAAATATATGTATGCTGTCTGCATTAGATAAAGTACATCTAAAACAACATGTACCCCTCCCACTTCCCCATTTGGCGATTCTATCAGGGGTATAATACATAAAAAAGCAGGTTTTATAAAACTGAGTTTGCAGTTTAGTTGACATGAGGATAGTTTGAGATAAATCATATGCATAATTAAATTCTTCTATGCTGATTGCTAATTTCCCCTGCCACTTCTGTGCTGTTTTCTCAAGATTGTTTGGAAGGAGGAATAGCAGGTGAGAATATATCTCACCAATTGTGAATTTTTTGGTTATTTTTAAGGTTTCTGCTGTCGGTATTTTATCAAATGGGGTATTTTCCCTAATCCTTCGTGTTAAAAAATCTCTGATTTGCAGATATTTAAAAAAATCCCTCCATTCCAAGTGATATATTTCCCTCAAGGTTTCAAAAGAGTATAACCCTTCATTTGAAATAAGACATCCAAAATGTGTAATTCCTGCCATATTCCATCTATCAATACAGGCATCTCTGAATATTTCGGGGAGGGCCGGATTGTTGCTTAGAGGAGAGTAAAGCGAGAGTCGTCCTATACCCAGTAATTTCCTCACAGCTTTCCATGCTTTAAATCCTCCCAATAAGGTTTTCAGGCGGACCTTTTTGTGGTAGCTATCGTAGAGAAATCGCCACATATAGCCTTTGCTCTTATTACCTAATACCAGCTGGTGAATCGATGGTTGGTCTTCCCCTGAGGCTATCTCATTATCATCTAATAGAAAGAAGAGTTCATGATTATATGAAAGCATACAAGCCCAATAATATAGCTTAAGGTTAGGAAGGGCTAAGCCTCCTTTTTCTTTAGGGAGAGTCAAGAGCTTGTAGGCTCTTCGAGGTTGTGAATAAGACCAAATAAAACTGGAGAAAGTACGCTCCATCAGTTTAAACCAATATTCAGAAATTTCCAGATTAATTGCTCTGAACATATAGAGCAATTTAGGGAAGTAAACCATTTTTAGTGCATTTACACGGCCAATCAGAGATAGATGCAGGTTATTCAAACAGTGAAGATCTTTCTGCATTTTATCTAGCAGGGGGCTGAAGTTTAATTTGACCACTGTATCGAGTTTAGAGGAGATACATACCCCTAAGTAGGTCGCTTTTGTTGTCACACGAGGATCCACCATAGTGCATTTGTCATTTAGGATTACTTGGGTTTTGTTCTGGTTGAGGGCATAGCCGGCCATTTTGCCAAAGTTTTTTGCCTCAGTTTCAATTATAGGTAAGGCTAATGCCGGATCTGATGTCACTATGGCGATGTCATCGGCATAGGCAAGAGTTTTAGTCATATATCCTTGGGTCAGAATAGGGATAATCCCAACATTAGATTCTAGACTGCGAATAAAGGGATCAATGTAGATAGCAAATAGCAATGGGGAGCATGGGCAACCCTGGCGAGTTCCCCTTGATATTTTAAATTCTTTAGAGAGATTGCCATTTACCATCACTACAGCTTTAGGGTCAGTATATAGTTTTTGTACAGCCTGAATGAATCGGTGTTTAAAGCCCAGATGACCCATTGCCAGCCACAGAAATGACCAGGAGACCCGATCAAATGCTTTTTCAGCGTCTAAAAGGATAAGCGCCATTGGGTCTCCCGTCACTTCTGTACTGTCAAACAGGGTAATCACTCTATGAATGTGGTCTGTAGTTCCTCTTCCTGGTACAAACCCGTGCTGGGAATTTGAGATAAGTTTATGTATTAATGGTGCTATTCGATTCGCTATTAATTTGGAATATATTTTTGAGTCCACGTTCATTAAAGTGATAGGGCGGTAGGAGCCCATCTGATCTGGTGGTTTATCTTTCTTCAAGAATATGACTATTTTGGCTTTTGACCAGGACTTTGGTGGTTGTCCCTTGTTAAATATATGAACACATAGATTTTTTTTTTTTAAGGTGGTGTAGAGTGAAGAGAGCACCTTTAGCCAAATTTTTAATGTGAGGGATGAGATTAAGATTCTGGTCGATGCTGATGCCAAGGGATTTGACAGAGTTGGAGGTGGAGAGAGAGCAGTTAAGTGCTTTGATACCTGCAATCCAGTGTTGGATAGGAAGAGAGTTGTTTTTGGGAGCGAAAAGGATGATTTCAGTTTTTTTAGGATTTAGTTTGAGGTGGTTAAGGTGAAACCAGGCTTGGACTTTGGTCAGGGTATTGTTGAGATGTAAGATGTCGTCGTGGGATTTGATCTTATAATATAGTGGAGTGTCATCGGCATAAAGGTGGTAACTGATTTTAGCTTGTTTGAGAAGGAGGGTGAGGTATTCCATGAAGAGGTTGAAAAGAGTTGGAGAGAGGATAGAACTTTGTGGGGCACCAAGTGAGACAGGTTGCGGTTTGGAAAGGCAACCGCTAAGTTTAATTTGTTGGGTTATATTATGGAGACAAGAGGTGAACCACTTGAGGACATTGCCATCAAGACCGAAACGGTCTTTGAGAGTTTTAAGTAGGGTGAGATGATGAACAGTATCAAAGGCCGCAGAGAGGTCAAGGAGGATGAGGAGGGAGGATTCGCCTTTGTCTAAAGACCGATGAATGTCATCAGTAATGTTGAGAATTGCAGTTTCGGTGCTGCATCCCTTTCTGAAACCAGATTGGAAAGCGTCATGGAGATTGAATGAGTCAATATGGTTATCCAGTTGTGACAGGACACATTTTTCAAGGGCTTTGGAGAGGAAGGGAAGGTTTGAGATAGGGCGCAAATTGTTTAAGTCATTAGGGTCAGCAGCGGTGTTTTTGAGGAAGGGGTTGACTTGACCTAGTTGAACGGAGGCAGGAACACTACCAGTAGCAAAGGAGGAGTTGATAATGTTGCTCCATATAGGGGCAATGATTTGCTTAAGTTCCTGAACCAAATGAGAGGGAAGAGGATCTTTGGTATGGTAGGGTAGTTTGAGTTTGGGGATTATGTGGAGGACAGCAGTTTCAGATATAGGACAGAATTCACTCCAAGAAGCATTGTTTTTTGGCTGGGGGGTCAATATAATTGGAGTCAAACTTGGGGAGAGCGAGGAGGGGTTGTGAGGGAACATGATAAAGGGGAGAAGTGGACAAAAGTGCAGTTGAAATGTTCGGGAGGAGGTGTTGGCTGAGGGGGGGCTGGAATGATGGAAGAGTTGGTTGGGTGGGGAGTGGTAAAGAAGGATAGCTCTATCTTGTTGACTTCATTAGAAAAGAAGCTAGCGATTTCTTCACACCTCTCAACAGTGGCTAATAGTTTTGGAGGGCCAGCGGAGGTTTGTCTTTTAACAATGTTAAAAAGTTCTCTGGGACGATTTCTAGCCTGGTCGAGTTGAGAACGGAGGAAGGAGGCTTTTTAGTTGAAAATGTGCTTTTTGTATTTGGCCCTGGCATTTCTAAGGAGTACCAAGTTAGCAGAGGAAGGTTGATTCCTCCAAGCACGTTCAGACTGCCGGAGGGCACGTCTTTCATTATTAAGGTCGGAGTTGAAACAGGATTTGGGTGGGATTTTTGTTGTTGTTTTAGTTTAGTTGGGGCAATTTGGTCATGGGCTTCAAGGATAGAATTATTGTAATGATCAGTTAGGTCGGTAATGCTAAAGGAGAGAGGGGGGAGTAGTAATCTAGTTTTAATTGTAGATTCCAACTCGCCAGGGGGAATGAGGTGAAGATTACGAGTGTGTTTCATTGGTAAACTGCCAATTGGGGTAGGACAAGTAGCAGAGCTGTTCATGGTGAAGAGGATAAGGTGGTGATCAGACCAGTCCACGGGAATGGTCTTGGAGAGGGAGGCCAGATCCTTGCTAGTGATAATAGCATCAAGGGTGGCACCTTTAGAGTGAGTTGGAGATTGGCAGAGTTGAGTCAGGTCACTAATGTCCATAGTTTCATTAAAGAGGATGACTGCAGGGTTCTCTTTTTTATTCCAATGGATATTATAGTCTCCTAGGAAGAGATTCCTGGAGTTCGAGAGCGATGCTTGAATAATGAGGTCCGAGAGCTCCTCTGTAAAGGTGATAGAATTACCAGGGGGTGGTAAATGGTATGTAGGCGGATAGTAGGGGAACCAGGAATAGTAAAATCAGCGCAGAGGTATTCAAAAGGTGGATGGGTCCTGGAGATGGACCAGCGTGAGTTTGAGTTTGTCTTTAAAGATAAGGGAAAGGCCTCCTCCTATTAGTCCTATTAGATCGATTCTATCTTTCTTAAGGATGGAATAACCTGGAGGAGTGAGCATGTCGAAGATAGATGTGGAGTGGGGGTTGAGCTATGTTTCAGTTAAGAATGCAATGTCGATGATCTCACTGAGAATGGTTTCAGTGATTTCCGTAGAGTGGCAAGAGGCAGACCGGCAGTTAATCAACATGCAATAGAGGGGTAACGAGTCGATGTATTGAGTGGAGGGACAAGGGAGGATAACGTTAGTTGTTGTGGGGGCCTGGGTGACACAGGGTATAGGGTGTACCTGCTCATTCCCATGAGAACTGGGATGGTAGATTGAGGGAAAGGGGGGGGGGGGGGGGGGAGGGGGGTCGCGTGGGAGGGTTTTGTGGAGAACGGTGAGGTCATGGGGTCACAGGGAGTAGGAAGGCAAGGGGGGAGGGCTTGGGGAGTTGAAACCATCAGTCTTAGGTAGGGGGAGACTGGGGAGGTCGTGGTCAGGTTAATTTCCAAGGTCGCTGGGCAGGAAGCATGTTGGAGAGGGGAGATCGAAGTTGCGGTGGATGGGGGAAGAATTTAGTAAGTTCAACTGGGTCAGGGGGGGACAGGTAGATGGAGGGGTGGGCTAAGTAGAGTATTAGTGTTAGCAACTATAATAGGAGAGATGTTTGGGTGGAAATGAGAGGTGCTTTGAAATGAGACGCTTTGCAGTTTAGTGAAGGGACAGTGGGGTGGGTGTGATCCAGAGAGTGGTTCCTGGCGGGGAGAGAGACCTCATTTCTGAGGGAGGAGAGTTCTAAAACAAGGGACGAAAGGAGAAATTCGACATTAAGGAGTGATTGGGTAAGAAGTGAGGAATGAAGGTGGTCAGTTGTATTTAGGAAGTGAGGAGAGTTAGTATTGTCCCGGAGAGGGAGATTGGTGAAAGGAAGGGGGGTGAAGGATGGGAGGGGGTCGTGGAGGAGAAGGGAGTTACAGAGTGGGGGAGGATTCCGAGAGGGGGAGAGAGAAGTGGGGAAGCTTGGGTTCTTGTTGAGGAGGAGGGGAACAGAGGAAGTAAGGATGGTTGAGGCATAGGGTTTGGGAAGGTTGGTTGGGACATGAGGAAAAGGGATAATATAGGACGGTATGATGGGGATCGTGGGAATGTTCAGGGGAATGTGTGAAGGAGTTAGATGGGGAGGCAAAGGATGAGCTGTTGGGGGAGTATGTGGGGGTTATAAGAGGAGGGAGTGGATTTTGTGCATCTGGGGGTGGTTTAGTACGGGAGCCAGAAGGAGAGGGGTGTAGAGTAGATAGTAGATTATTGGAAGGAGAGGATAGAGGAGGGTAAGTATGAGAGGCTGGAGGAGTAGAGGAAGAATCATAAAAGGTAGGGGATAGGGGAGAAGTGTTATGGTGAGATCGTAGGGAGTGGGGCATACCCAAGAGCTTATAGACTTAGGGGTTAGAGAGGGTGCGAGAGTATGTGTGCGGGGAACAGGAATTTCAGAAAAGTTAGAAGAGTCAAGAGGAAGGAGTGGAGGTGTCCCGGGTTGAGGGGGCATGTGAGAAGGGAGGCTTGAGGAGGATTGCAGAACAGGAGAAGAGGACAGGGTGAGAGCATGGGGGAAGAATGTAGTGGTGAGGGTAACAGGGGTGAGCAGGATTAACGGATAGGGGGAGGGTGTGGGAGGCATAGGAGGAAGTGGGAGAATCATTAGTGAGGGCGGATGGAAGAGAGGCAGACACACTTAGTGATTGGGAGTTAAGGGTGTCATTACTAGTTATAGTATTGAGAGCAAGAGTAGACAGTTGTGGTTGGGTATAGGCATCAAGGTTGGGGGAGGAGGTGGGTGAATCGGTGAGAAGAGAAAGGGGGGCATGGGAGCGTACGGTGTCATTACTGGTTATAGTATTGATAGCTAGAGTAGTCAGTTGTGGTTGGGTATAGACATCAAGGTTGGGTGAAGTGGTAGGTGAGTGAATCAGTGAGAAGAGATAGGGGGCATGAAAGTGTGGGGGTAGAGAAGAATCTGGATGTTGAGGGGGTGGGAGGTAAGGGTTCAGGGTATGTGCAAGATTTTGGGATAGTGCACTGAAGTGTTGTTCAAAGATGTTGAGGTGTTTTTCAGACGCTTGAAAGAGTATGTTTCCAGATTTGAATATGGAAATGTATATTTCACCAGGGAAAGAGGGAGTGGTTGAGAGTTTCAGACCTTAAGGAATACTGTGGGAATTAGTGATAGGGAGGTGTCGGAGAAATAAGCTTTTCCATTTAGATGGGCGTTTGGTGAAGAAGATGTAATTGGTAATTGTGGAGGAGGTAAGGCTATTGCAGCTGTCTGCAAATCGTGTTTCTTGATGGAGACTGAGAAGTTTGTGTTTTAAAGTTTTTCTTACCAATTTTAGAGAGATGGGAGGGGTAAAGAATGGACCATGAGTTAGGACCAAGTTTAGAGATAGGTGATTCTGAGATAGTGGGAGAATGAGTGAGGGGAGGCATGGTTGGAAGAATAGTGAATGAGAGTATAAGCACGTAGATTAAACCACATACACCATAAAAACCAGAATATAAAGTGCGGAACTAAGGAAAGGGGGGAGTAGAGTTACGATTCGCCAAAGCAATTACAATTGTAATAAATTGAGTTGTAACATACAAAAGAGCATCATATAGGGGAGCAACGTAGTCATAAAGAGTACAAAAAAAAACAGAACACACACTGAACTTAAGTTCAAAAATTAAAAGTGAGAATGATATAAATCACATAGAGAGAATAAATGCCAAAGAAGTGGGGGGCGAGTAGCATAAATAGCACACTAACATAAGTCAGACAATGTAAGCATACATATATAAGCAATAGAGATGGGGATAATTGAGGTGTAGCATACAAGAGAACATCATATAGGAGAGCAACGTAGTCATGAAGAGTACACAAGAAGAATAGATCACACATTAAACTTAAATTAAAAGTAAAATGAAAATGATATGAGTCACATAGAGAAAATAAACGCCAAAGAAGTGGGGGGCGAATATATCATAAAAAGCACAGTAATATGAGTATGAAAATGAAAGCATACATATATAAGCAATAGAGATGGGGGGATAATTGAGGTGTAGCATACAAGAGAGCATCATATAGGAGAGCAACGTAGTCATGATACACAAGAAGAATAGATCACACATTAAACTTAAATTAAAAGTAAAATGAAAATTATATGAGTCACATAGAGAAAATAAACGCCAAAGAAGTGGGGGGCGAATATCATAAAAAGCACAGTAATACGAGTCAGACACTGAAAGCATACATATATAAGCAATAGAGATGGAGGCAATTTCAGGTGCAAGAAGGAATAAATAGCGCAAAAACATGGGACCAATAGTGTAAGTATACTTATATAAGCAAATATAAATAGGGGCAATTTCAGGTGCAGGAAGGCATAAGATAGAACACGTCGGCTACTGCAGGGCTCCACTTCACATCTCCCCTTATGGCCTCCTGTGCAGCGACCTTTACCAGGCTTAGCACGGAGTTGGAGCAAGTCAGAGTGAGGCACCGGGCTCTTTTGGCGTGCGGGGTGAGCAGGGTTTCTGTGGCTAAGGGCCACAATGTCCTCCGCCCTAATTATTGTGTCCGGGATAGGCAAGCCGGTAAGCCTATGGGAGGCTTGGCGCCATTTTGTCTGTGGCTCCGCAAGGTCCTTACTGTAGGCAAAATAGGATCCTTGATCGCTACAGCACGACTCAGTGTCGTATCGGGGCTGTCTCAGCCCTTAGGTCATAAGAGGGGCATCAGTGGGATCACCACAGGCAGGCTGCTGCCCAATACAGCCGAGAACGCCGGGCGCTCACTGCCGGCTGCCATCTTGTGTCGCAGTCAGGGGCTGAGTAGGTGGCTGTGCAATGAAAGTGCTTCTCCCCCTCCTCACCTCCACGGGAATGTGCCACTATGCGCCAGGCTGTACAGGCAATTTCACCCGCCTCGAGCTGTCCGTCTGTTTCACAGGACAGGAACCGCGGCAACAGTCAGACCGCGGCTGCCATCTTGCTGCCAGGGCCGCCGAGGCGGCGAGCGGAGATTCACCCCCGGGGACCGCTGTAATTTCAGCACAGAACTCCGCAGAGACTGGCAGTCATGATCCGGAGGGCTGCGGTCCAGGTTGCAGCTCCGCCCCTGTGTCAGGGGATCAGGATGATGGAAAACAAGAAGATCTCCTCAGCTCACAGATCAATGCGTGAGGATGTGGCGCAGTTGGTAGAGCCGCCGACTCGGGGGCTGGGGATCTGCGTTTGAGTCTCGGCAGCGTAGCTCCAGGCGAGCCGAACAGATTGCGTCCACAGCGGGCGGAAGGAGGACCCCGGGGAAGCGCACTCGCCAGCGGGAAGGTCCGCTCCGAATTCAAGTCAGGCGGCAGGGGGTCGGCGGCAGTCGCAGGGGTTCGGGGGGGAACAAGGCTTGGGTGACGGCCCCTTGGCTCCGCTTGGGTGTCGGCCCCTTTGCTCCACCTGGACTTTTGACAATTTAAAGTTGTCGCCCTTCATACCTAGCCACAAACTTCCATTCCATTAATAAGATTCGTAGAATATCCAAATCATGCAATTAAAACTAAGCGGCAAAGGGGGATGGGGGAGGGGGATCCATTTAGATTAGTTCCAATTTAAATTTATGTATTGATTGGTTCTCTACATCAGTGGCCAGGATACTTGTACTAAAACTTGAAGGATGGACCAGTGAACACAAAATGCGACCGTTTTTTAAAAATAAACCTCTATATCAATCCAAACGCAAGAGAAAAAAAGATCGATAGCGAGCAAAATTACATGAAATCATCATAGAACTGAAGCTGAATATTGAGACCCCCTATATTATTTTAACTGGAGATTTTGATCTGACTCGGCTTAGAACTTAAGATCACGAAGATCAGAAGAACAAGATGGAGATCTACTTGGAGGTCCCTGACCAGGTTCAACCCTCGAGAAGACATTGTGACAAACTAGACGAAAGGCTGCTCGCATGGCGGTTGGACTGAAGGCACTAGATGGCAGATTCAAAGTCGATAAGGACCGTCCCTCGTTCACTCCCCTTGTACCCGAACTTCTCAAAACTGAGCTTCTTATCTAGATGACATACTGGCAAATCATGCCATGTTCAAATACATTCACAAATTCAAGTAGATCAACACACAGAAAGTGATCACCACCTGCAAGTCATCAAACTTTTAACCATGTTTATTTTTACTTTATTTAGACAGGCACGTCCGTTAAAGTGAGAACAAGCTTTTAAAAGAAGTATATAAATCAAACACCTTTCTCATTTCCAATGTGCTAAAAACTGATTGAGATTACCAGTATAAAGTGCAAATGTGTAATTATAATTACATAATAATCATAACATTATTTAACACAGAAAGTTCAGCATGTTCCATGTTCGCAGTTTTTGGACTTGGGTTTCTAAGGCTGATTGCTAAAACAATCTAAATCAATTGACACCTGCAAAACAGAATAAGGTGGCACTATTATTTACAGTACTGCAGTAATTCGTGAAAAATGCTACGCTCTGTAGAAAGTAAAGTGCTAAGTCTAGTGCAAACCAGTTGACTAATCTAAGTAAATAGCGGCTAAAATGTTTAAAAATTTAATAAAAATGACCCCACATCAAAGTGTGTATCTATGCCTAGTCCACCACATACATTATCATGCGAGCATGTTTAAGAAAGTAAATTTTTAACCACTGTGCCCCTTATCACACCAACAAATACCTTAATAACCAGAGCACGTACCGAAAATCTAAGGAGGTTAGAATGGAACAAAGCCATAGACTTGGATATTGCAGATTACTGTGTGACATTCTTAAATATATGCATTGAAAGTAGAGACAATTCAGCAAAACAATGGGAGAGATTAACAGACAATATTTTGTCAAAACGGCCCAGGAGATGCTCCACAAACTCTGCTTGAAAGGAAAGGCAATTGGCAACACTGGAAGCAAAATATTAAAAAAGCTATAGAACAAAACCTTGATTACTATGGAAAAAACCCTCAGGACAAAGGTCTACTTCAATGCAAGAAAAAAAATCAAAAAGGAGGTGTCGGTAGCCAAAACTTATACTGCGACCAATGCTTGACCACTTTTCTATGTGCCAGTAAAAGAGTGTCTCAAAATCTTTTTGATAAGCAGTGAATGTAATTGAAAGTGGAACACTAAAAGTGAATAATGCAAATATCACTGAACCAGAATGGGTACACTTTCTTTGCACACACTTCTCAGTACAAGTAGAGAACCGCAGCGAAGGAAAAGACGTTTGATCCAAATAAATAGAGTGCCTTGGAGGTGAATCGTGACAGTGACCAGGCCCTCTTATTAGACAGTTGGGGAATAGAAAATCTGGACTAATGCACTGCTCTTTCACGAAACATTATTAGTAAGTCAAGAAATTATTCCGCTAATAGTCTCATAGGCTCAATGATCTACCTCAGGTATTATGCAAATCAAATTCAAACTTCTGGGTTAAGAAGCTCTCAACACAGTTACATCCTAGCCATTGAAGAAATACAGACTCCTGAAAAGGTTCTACAGTCCATCCCATCTACAAGGAAGGTAGGAAATGTCTGCCAGGCAACTACTGTGTAGTAGCTTTGTTAGACATCGAGGCAAAATATTTAGCAAATCTGAGTGCTGCAAATCTAGGGAATTCAAATCAAAGTTGCTATGAGAGATCAAACCCCTCTACACAAATACATGGATAAGAATTAAATTAGGAAATGATTCACATCTATCGAGGAAAATCACAACTAAGATTGGTTTGAACCAGGGGTGACCTCTAGCTCCCCTGCTTTTCAACATGTATCTCTCAGACCGGACTGCGGGACTAGACATAGGTCAATGCACATTCGCAAAAGGGGGCCAGTGGGGAGAGGAAGGCACCGATATCCAGCCTACTATATGGGAACGACCTGGTCATGTTCAGCAAAACCAAAATAGTTTTTTAGAGGTTAGTCAATAAGTTACATGAGTACACCAAGAAAAATAAACTAGAGATCAACCTCATCAAAACCAAAGTCGCAATATTTGGCAAGAAAATAAAACAATATGAAACCTGGCTCAATGACGGCAAAGACACAATGAACAAGAATATAAGTACCTGGGGATCTAGGTTGAATCAAGAGGCTCATATAGCTCACAAAAGAAGCCATCAAAGCCAAAGCTCAAGCCTTAACCTCAGTTTTTATAACACGGTCTAAGAATCCCTGGGGACTACGACTGGATCCTTTACTTCAAGTCATGAAGGTAAAATTGCTCCCAAAAGTAACATATGGAAGGGAAATCCTGTTAGGAAGGGATGCAAAATTATTGGACATGATGGTGGTAAGAACCTATTACTTAATTCTTCACTTTCCTAAGACGGCATTTCAGGCTTAGATCCGGTTTGAACTTGGCCTCCTGAAACAATCCCTGAGGCTGAGCTATCACTTCAAGACCTGCCTGAAAACGAATGCTTCAAAAGGAGACACATTGGATAAATGGCTTTGGCATGAAATTGCAACTCGGGCGAAAAAGCTGCTCACTGACTGTATCTGGAAGTGCACCTAAACAATCTGCATATACGAGAAGCCTGGAACCTTCAAGTCAACCAGCTCTAATTTAAAAAGGATATGAACAAGAGTGTCTGAAGTATAAGTAGTCTGGAGGTCAAGAATCAAACTGCATGGCGTTCTCACAATTAAATCTCGTAATTAAACCCTATACAGAATTGAAGAGCCCAACTTACTTAACAACCAGTTACTTGAACTTAGTAAAGAGCAAGTTTATGGCATATCGCCTATAAGACTTGCCAACATTAGACTATAGACTTTGATGACTAAAAAAGAGTCAGTCATCAAATGCAGGCTTTGCAAAGGAGAATCTGAACCAATTACACACATTGTCTGCTTATGCCTAAAATGTCTTAAGTCTTGCAGAGATTTGTTCCATAAACCTTTTACCAACCTAAGGGTCAGGACATGCAGAGAGACTGTCATAGGAGTACTAAATCCAGGCAATACCACATTGATTATCCGTTTTGTTAAATTAATTTCAATAATGGTGAAAAAAAGTTAAGAGCTTAAGTAAATAACTTGCAGTGCGTTAGAGCTTGCAGTAGCCAACAAAGACTATAAAGGGAGGCAGCCTCTTTGCATCGCCTGCAAACCCTGCCCTCTCGATTTGCTCCTTCAGATCCCGAAGCTCGGACATTCAACTTTGCATTTAAAATTGAGAAGAATAATGTTTTAAATTGCGGTTCTTATACTTCTACATGAAATGATCTTAAATATTCACATATGATTTTATGCAATTGCTACTGTTTTCAGCAGGCTGCCTTCAGTCTCAGCTATTTAAAGCCTAGCACTTTGAAAGGCACTTTTATTGACGATTTAATAATCCAGACAACGATACATGCATGCTGTGCTTTATCGAACAACATTTTATGGAATACAATAATCACATGAAATGAAAGTTAAACAGAGCTTACCTCTTTCACGTTTGCATCATCAAACAATATCCACTTTGAAGTCCTATTATGATACGCAAAGGCACAATAATGGCGGCTCGTGTAGCAGATCATACCCACAAGGCAAAGTTCACTGTCCTTTGCTTGCTCATCTGTAACTCGGTAGAACAGCTGAAAATAAAACCCTCCGCAAAATTACTCCAGAGAGAAGCACATAGAACCTAATTATGAATGCTTAATACCAAAATATACCAACTCATACTGCCTGCTTTCAACAAGGCCAAATGTAGCCATGGGCCTTACTATCTTTTCGGTCCAAAGATCGGGTGAATATTAACATTTCTCAATAAAGATTAATCTTGGTAGTGAGTCTATTTATACAATGTTAGAGGAAGGACAGTTAAGAATATGATTGATATTGTAATTCAGCACCAACATAGTACACAATCAGCCATTGGTATGGCAATACAGTGCATTGATTAACCAGGGGATAACTTTAAAAATGGCTCCATGGTTATGATCAGACAATGAAGTCTGCATAGGTTTGGGAGATGTGCTGCAAATAGGGTAACAAATGTGTCTTTGTTAAGTACGTGGGTCAGAATGTGTCAAGCAAAGTGATTTCTACGCAACTTCACAACCGGCTTCAACGGTGATGCCACGTAAAGCCAAACTGAGCCACCGACAGCGTGCAGTGATACTGCTTATGGAATAGTTTCTGGGTTCTAAAAGTAAGGAATCTGCAGCTAGAAATCTTTATCAGATGGAATGGATAAGTTGAGGACTTGAGACTTTTTGTGCTCAAGAAGTGTGGCATAATCAGGAGTTAAAAAGCAATGTACAAGCAAGCAATTGGCATCAGGCCATGCTACACAACTGGTAACGAAGAATTTGGAGTGAAATGCATTTAGAATGGTTCATAAAAAAATGGATCTCAATTCGTGACCAGCATTTCTCAACTAGTATAGAATGCTACGGACAAACCTATGTACTAATATGCTGGTCAGTAAAATTTCAATTCAGAGTAGGATGCAATCAGACTTACTGCATGAATTTTAATGAGGTAGGTCGCAAATTATGACTCTCTCCTATTGGTGAGCTGGGAGGGGCAGCAGTCCATGAAGTTTATGATCGCTTTTTAAAACAAGTAAACTTAATTTTGTAAATGCAGCCGTTTTCTTTTTTTTAAAAAACACTATGCTACATTAAAAAAAAGTTAACTTATTATTTTTTATGTTTGTTTGAGAGTTGGCAGTAGTGGTCCCTTGAACCACTGTCTACTCCCAAACGTATCTCTATATCCGCAAAGGTGATGGGGGTCACAAGGGCACACCTATTATCCAAACAGCTAACCACCCGAACACGAAGCCAGTTTATTTACAATGTTGTTTTTTTACCACGTTTTGGTTAGAAAACATTAATACTTGTCACATCAGTTTGGTATTTGGTGTTGGAAGGGAGGTCTATAACATGCACGTCCCATTAGCTAATTGGTGTGTGGTCGCAATCTCTTTTTACGGTTTTTCAAAATAGGACTGATACATTAAAAAAATCAACAAAACATTTTTTGCAGTCACAAACCTCGAATCAGGGTATTTGCACTGCAAAAATGCTTTTCATGTCTAGCCCTTAGTTCAGACTGTGATGCAGTGTCAGACTTGTGCTCTATTTCTCAGGTGAATTATATTATGGAGGTGAGCTATCAGCAATCACGGTCTTCTGTTTATAGTAACTTCTTTATGGTGGTTTGCAAATCTCGCAACTTAGTTGCTTTCTTCAAAAGCGTTCAGGAGAAAGACTGACATGGAATTATTGACATGGCGGAAGGAGAGGAGAAGGCTGAAGCAGAAATGGATGAAAAAAGTGTGATGCGACGGGAAAAACCGACAGTTTGGTAAAGGGATGAAATAGGTTGATAAATAGGAGGGAAAGAGAGAGACTATGTGATGTTTTATTTTTCAATGCTATGCTTAGGGGCGTGCTGATGTCGGACCACATTCAGAAATGCGCAAGCTTCGTATCGCTTGTATATTATACTAGAGAGTCACAGAGGCACCCTCACCAAACGTTGGCTTTTATTTGCTTTCCCTTTCTTATGATTGAAGAGTTACCAGGGCCATGGAGGTCGGTGAGTGAGAAGGCAAGGCTAAAGTTTCAACTCTGGAGCGTTTTTAACAAATAAACTGAACATATGATGCTAACATTTCATTACCTACATTTTAGGTTGTAAGACTGCACATACCCCTGGAAGGTAAAGTCGTGTTGCCAGATTCCTCATAACCTCTTCTGTCAAATCGGAGTGCTCTGAATCCCAGACTAGACCAATAGTTACAATTTCAGGGCAATTCATCAGGACCCGACGGATCTTTATTTTTTGTCCACAATTACTCTGCAAAAAGAAGGTAAATGGCAAAAGGAGATAAAATAAATATTTGCTAAAATGTTTCTTTACACTCTAAAATCATGAAGTAGACATCAGAAGAATGGAAAAACCAGCTGTTTAATTCTCACTCATCAAAATGCCAATAGTTATGGGTGAGCTTCCCCTCTATCCCAAGGGCTTTCACATCCAGAGCTGAACCATGACCTCTTTTGCAAAACGGATTTCCAATATGAAACACCTTTTTATTGCAAGAACATTAGTCAGACCAATGTGGTCATTTTTGCACCAAAGGATGTTGATCAAAATGGTACCCATATTTCCATAAACACATATCCAAAAGCTTAACACACATGGAAACGACGAGTGCAGGAAGGTGCAATGTCCTACATTTGCTACACGTTGTTATGGGACAAACAAAAACTGCATCTTTTTTTCCCAGAAGTCTGCCACAGTTTGATTTTAATAAGCTTGTGCTAAGCGCGTGAAAAGAGATAACGACAGTTTTCTAAACAATACATTTCAAAATCAAAAATTCATGAACAGTTTTCTGGTCTAGTTGTCCCAAACCGTCCAAACCACATACATGGACAGCATACTGAAAAAAGAAAAAAAACATATATAAAGTGTCAAATGCCTCCAACTATATTTAATCCTTGCAATATCAATGTCACTCATGTAACATCAATGTCACTCCTGTAAATAGGTTAATTTCTTCATTTATTTCCCCCCCAAAAATATTTTTTAGTTTGACCCTGTTAAGTGTTTTACTCGGGGAGCAAAAGACTATGAATTTAGGACCAGATCTCTGTACTGGGGTGAATGTTTGACATTGTTCAACATTCTGTCCATCAATTGTTCTTTTTGCATTTGTCACCCCGAGTGGGACGGGTATGCCCAGATGGGGGTCCCGTGCTCTCCATGTCACTGGAATCAAGCTAGCCTGGCTGATGAGGGGTGATACCCCGAAACTGGACCCAAGTTGCTTGTTTACGGTCCAGGGAGAACCTGGCCTGGCAATTCGGGCTAGACTGTTCCCATAGGGAGCAGGGTCAAGACTGATTTGCATATGGTTAGGTTTAAACTGGAATGGCATGGGGAGAAAAAAAACGATGGATTTAGGCCTAGATCTCTGTACTGGGGTGAATGTTTGACATTGTTCAACATTCTGTCCATCAATTGTTCTTTTTGCATTACTCGGCTTTCTACACAGGCAAAATATATGCAATCTTTACACTATCAAGGAGAAAATTGGAATACCTATAATATGCGATTCTAGGGCAATTTGGCAAAACAGATGTTATATCAACATTTGCATATTGTTACAACAGGCAGTAGCAAAAATCTCTTCACTTTTCACATTTTTATACTCCCATGGGCAAAATGGAGTCACTATACATATGCTTGGGTTAACGGATGTAACATAAGGGAAGATGACCTGTAATTAAGTGTGCGTGTAGACTTAAAGGACAAATGCTTAAGGCTTCTGACAAACCTAGTCAAGAAATGCATCGGACATGATATAAAGTAGGGAGGCGACGCAAGTTTATTACAGAAGTTTGACCTATAAATAATGCAAGAGTAACTCCAGAATACTGCATAAATGCAGGGTTTCTGTCAATTCTGTCAGGTTTACATACATAAATAATAATAGAAAACCAGGTAACTACATATAAATTAGCATACAGATTAAATAAAAAGTCAATGCAAGTTATGTTAATCATTGGGAAATGCATATCGTACATTATGAAACTTCAATTAGTTAATGCACTGCACCAGAGAGCAACATAATTGAATCCTGGTTGGTGCAATGGAGAATAGCGACGTGTGTATGTCTAGGGATACAAGGTCCTAGCCTGTGACGGAAAGTATTTTGAACATGTAAGTCATTATTTTACACTTGGATTATAAACAATATAAAATAAGCTGCTTCAAAATGCTAAAAAAGGTTTAAGATTAAAAAAATGCTTTCAAAGTATAGATTTTAGTAATGCCCAAACTGTACATAGTGCAAATATTTGTACAACTGTCTTACAAGCACACACTTCACAGCTTGGTTGGTAGCTCCCTTACAATACAAAGAATAAATGTGTGTCATCAGGAAGCTTCCAGTGATTCCATCAATTAAAGCCAATACAGGCTTCAAAGCACCCTTTACCTTTGCATATTGACCCGTGCGCACATTTACATTTCTTTCAGAGAAATAGGCAGCCAGGCAAGAAGGCTTGTTTAGGTGTCTGCCTTCCATTGGTTTCACAGCACAAGAGACTCACTGCCTTACACTGCAGCTGAAGCATTACAACTCTTGGAATTAACCGTTCTAGGATGGCTGTATTTTCAGAAAAAGTAGGGGAACTGTTCGAAAATTAAAAATGTTTGGTCACATTGTGCCCCTCAGACCCTCCCCACTTCGATTACTGGTCTGGATACGCGTTTAAGGTTCGATCATCCGGCTACGCGTATTAAAACCCCTTCGCTGCTCATGGCGAGCTCAGCTAGTCATGAGGCACGGTTGAGCTGCGCTTATGACGAGCTGAGCTCGTCATGAACAATGGGGTTCATCCAGGATCAGCACAGGAGGGGAAAAGCCATAGCAGCCAAGGTGTTAACCCCTTGGCTGCTGGGGTAATTTACCTGCTGTGCTGGGGGGAGGGCGGGGGGGGCACGCACAGCGCCCTGGTGCTCATGACGAGCTCAGCTCATCATGAGCTACAGTGCTCCTGTGCTCATGACGAGCTGAGCTCGTCACGGCCACACCCGATTCAATTGAACGTTCAGCACAGCAGGGGAATTATCCCAGCGTGCGAGCGTTCTAATGGCCATGACGAGCTCAGCTCGTCATGAGCATGCAAGGGGTTAACCTCATCGATGCTTGAGATATTCTTCTCCTGTGCTGGGCCATAATAGAACTGGGTGTGGTCATGACGAGCTCAGCTCGTTAGGAGCACACGAGCACCGTGCCTCATGACGAGCTGAGCTAGTCATGAGCATCGAGGGGGTTAAGAATGTCTGTCTGCAATATTACTGATATACAAGAAGATAATAATATACCAGATACTACGGAGGTACACAGGAAAAAAGGAAGTGTGATCCAGGGAAATCATCAGACATGGTCTGGTGTGAGGCCATATGAGGACACAGGGATGTAGCGATTAAGGCAGGGTTCCAGTCAGTACAACTGAATGTCTTGAATAGAATTTACTACACAAGGGCCATGTTGGCTAGAATCAATCAAGTTCAGATGAATGCCTGCATGGAGGAGGCTTGCCTGTGACTCTCCGCCACACTATATGCAGCTGCCCTAAACGTAGGAAATTTTGGGATGCAGTACTGAAAAGCGTATCTGAGGTGGCTGGCACCCAGCTGAATTCAAAAAAGTAACTGGGTGTTCTGGAAATTGTGGCCGGGGGTGGGCGTGGGCTGGAAGGGCGAGGGCGACTGGATCTTCTGCCTAGATTTGAACATTGGGGCAGGGACCTAAATTGCTGTATGAGGCGGCGAAAGTAATCTAGGAGGGCTCAGATTGCCCTAATACATTAGAAAAAATCTGGGGCCCATAAAGAAGTCACAAAGGATATATTTAGTGTTGCATTGCCCTACTATTTGATATTGTTACTTTGCCTCTTCGGCTCATGTTGTATAATTTTGGGCAACCATACTGCCTATACGTATGAAGAGAAGCGAAAGTTGTTTGATGCACCACTTGCGGCCCCAAAAAATGAGAACGTGTTTCTGGCTGCCTGTGGTAGAATTAGATTTCTGACTATGTATGTCACAAAGGTTTTTCTCTGGAATCTATGCATAATGGGGTATGTTAAAACAAGGCGTCGGACTGTGATCATATTAGGAACAGGTTTCTGGATATGTGTGTAGAATTATACGATGTGGAAGTGTTCAATCTGACAGCAGTCCTGATAGGGAAAGTAAGTGTATGAGTGCTATCAGTCGATACAAGGGAGAGAGGGATCAGTATGTGGAATTTTAATTTGCGATCTGAACATTATCTGCGCCAGCTTGTCACCTATGTACTACGTGCATGGCAGCCATTTTAGATATCATGGTCTCCCTGTCCACGATCGATCGCCAGCACGTCC
Source organism: Lissotriton vulgaris (assembly GCF_964263255.1). Lineage (NCBI taxonomy): Eukaryota > Metazoa > Chordata > Amphibia > Caudata > Salamandridae > Lissotriton > Lissotriton vulgaris. The sequence continues at coordinate 1,034,630,435 of NC_141689.1, forward strand.
CTCTGACCCAGCAAGCATCCTCCGCACACCCTGGCTCCCCCTCCCTCCTCCTCCTTATGAGCATGACCCTTCTGCATGACCCTGTCCTTGGGAGTCACGCCAGCGCCTGACCAACACCTCCTCTCCTCCCATGAATGCCCCTCTGTTGATAAACCTCCCTCCTGCGCTGGATTGTCCACGCGGCATGAATACCACTCCATTGATGGCCCCTCACCCCGTGTCCGACTATCCACACAGGTCCGAGGCCATTGCCTAAGCCGGGGAGATATCATTTACTGCCCTTTATTGTATGAGGTCGCTCTCCTTCAAAGGACCCTCTATTGATCCAGGCCTCCCCACCCCCCGTGATATGATCAGGCGCACACATCCTAAGACTCGACGGAACACTCCGCTGCGTGATGGTCCCCTCCTCTTATCAGCAGATTGAGGACCTCTATTGTGAAGGTATATGGGGGTGGGATTGACACTAGGATTACGGGGATGTCTTTTTCTTGCCTTACAAAGATCTGATTGTATTAAAGGAAGGTCACATGCCATAAACCAGTGTATAAGAGGCCAGGCCTCCGAGAGGCTGTTAGAGCACCTCGAGACGATACCTTGTTGTCCGATCTGATGTGTTCTGCTCCGTCGGAATAAAACTTCTGTTTCCTGTCTTCTGGTCTCCGGCGCCTGCCTCATTGCTTGGTAAATTTGAATGGTACAAGGGCGGTTAGCGCCGGGCAAATCTTGAGAAAGGTCCTAGCCCTACCTTTTTCCACAATTGGCGTCCCAAAGCGTGGGGCCCATCAGCGACACGTGGATCCAGTGGGAGAGGTCCCGATGACAGAGTGAACGACTGCAACGATCGGGAAGAGCTCGTGTCCGATAGACCCTCGTCTGACAGCCGATCATCCGACCTTCACTAGTTCTGAACAGACCTCTCTCGAGTGATCTACGGTCCTGACTGGGAACCATCAGGAGTGCCGCGAACAACACGAAGGAGAGAGGACGATCGGGCGCTGGATCCAGAGGACAGGAAACCGTCCATGCGGTCCGGGTAAGGTCGTGTAAACACGACGAATTGAGGAAAATTGTTTTTGTTTGGATAATACTAGTATTACGCTTTGTTGAAACCCTCTGGAGATTCACTGTCTGCAAACGGGGAAAGACAAACAGGCTCTCTCTTTGCAAGCAGTGAAGGATAGGTAACGCAGACTTTTGTCCCCATTGTAATCCGTCGTGCCTATCTTCCTCCCCCACTGTTTCCCGAACTGTCGTTCGTGGATTATTGTCTGGAGATTCTTTGTCTGCAAACAGGGAAGAACAAGGCCTCTCTTTGCAAGTAGAGAAAGAGTGGGTAACGATAATTTTTCGTGCCCACTTATTCTCCCCACTGGATTGTTTGATTGGCCGATTATTCGGTATTGGTTCTTTTGAGGTATTCACGGCCTCCAAACAACGTAGAATAGAAATATTCTGTCTAGTCTTTGTCCGCCGTGATAAGATAGGTAGTGCAGACTTTTGTCCCCGTTGTAATCCGTCATGCCTGTCTTCTCCCCACTGGTTGGTAGCCTGTTTAGCCCGGACCGCTTATTAGAGATGAACCATCCAGCTCCACTGGAGGGCACCCCTAATAAGGACATGTTCACTAAGTATGGACTAGTCGCTATAGCTTACACTAAACTATGGCATAAATATACGAAAAAGAACCCTGAAAGTCAGTGGCCACTGATAGGTTCCTTTGACGAAAATAAAATAAAAACATTAGAAATAGCGCTCCAGAAGAATAAGACCACGCCCACTATGCTCGACAGTATCGGCATGTGGCGCAAAGAAACGGAACAACGAAAGAAAAGAGAAGAAGCAAAAATAGGGAAAGAATTACGAAAGGCAGCCCACCTAGCCGCGAAGCAACTAGAAGAAGAAATAAAAGAAAGAAAAGATACTATGCAAAACCAAGAATCAGGGTCGACAGGCCAATGCCCTGTTAGGACCCCCTCTGCGCTCTACCCTGAATTGCCCTCCAAACAGCGGCGAACGATGAGTTACTACTAGGTCCCCCAATCATCTACATGCCCCCTCCATATGCCCCCTGTCGACAAAGCTTTCACGCCCCGAGTGGGAGCGAAAGCGATCTCAGTGCTAGTGCACCAGCCCTCACGGCCTTTGCACCAGCCACATTAACAACCTCATCAGACGACCCCGAGTCTAGCAAACAATCATCGGCCAGACTAAATAGGCTGAGCAAAGATGAGCGGGATGGGATCGACAAAATAGCAAAAACATTAGTAGAACGAAGGGAGAGCGAAGATTATACAATGAGCGTATATAATTCACATGCCGACAGTCACAGACGGCATTTCATCTTGCGATTCAGCTACTATACCCTGAACGCGTATGAAGATAGGTATCAGAGTAAGGGACCCGCTAAACTAACAACACTGTATAGGAAAATTGATGTTGGAGATGGGACTGAACGTGAGGCGACGGAGCTCTTCATGCAAATGCTTGAGGTCTTCCGCCACCTCACAGAACAGAAACCAGAAGCCAAGGTTACGGTCCCTGAAACAACCTCGGCAGAAGTGGCCAATACTATGATGCCTATCAGAGAAGCGGCTCCTTACTGGATCCCGCCACGGGGCCAGGGAACGAGCGACGATATTAATAATGAAAATGCAAAGGGAAGGGTTGTGTACAATTGGGTTTACCAACCATGGGACCGACAGGATATCCTAACCTTTAAGCAAACCCTGCCCGACTTAAGAAAGAACCCGACAGCATTTTATACCGAATTAGGCACAGCCTTGGGTTCGACAATAATGACTTTAGCAGATATTGACTTGTTCTTTGGGCTATGTCTGCCAGCTGACGTGTGGAAGCAAATCCGGAAGGCTGACCACACGGATCTGTTTGGACATACCTGGGACCAACTCGGTAAACTAGATAGACAGCGAGAGCCGGGGAGTAAACCAGTGAAAGACATACTGGAACTCCCAGATAAAATAGTCCAGAAATTAAAAACACTGGTCCCGGAAAGAAAAGTAGACTGGTCGATAGTCACGGCCTGTCGACAGAAACCCCAGGAAGATGTGTCAGAATACTTCTCCCGATTTGAGACAGTGTTCTCCGACTACAGTGGCCAGGACATGACCACCGCAACCGGACAGCACCTGTTTGTGCAAAATTATGTAAAGGGACTAACACAAGAAGTCTCCCAAAAACTACAGACGAGTGAGAGTAGTTGGGGGGCCTCCAAACCCGCAGCTATCCTTCAGATGGCTCAGTATTACGAGCACCAAAAGAATGAGAATGATAGGGCATCCGAGAAAAAGAAGAAAGATTTAAAGGAAAGGGTAATGATAGCCCAGATACAGGGTATAGCGCTAGGACGGGAACATCAAAGGGGGAACTACCAATCAAACACCCCCAGAGATCTACCTCCTAAGGATCACACCCCAACATCCCACACTGGACGGAGAGACGTTAGCAATGACCAATGCGCCTTCTGCAAAGGGCTCGGCCATTGGAAATTCCAGTGTCCGGTTTTGCTAGAGATGAATAGAAATAGGGATTCCAGGGATGTGGCAGGTGGTCCAAGGAATAGAGTACAGGGACGAGGGAACTCCAACGACACTAACAATGACAGATCAGGAAGACTGAATACATTTGACCGTCCCCGACAGAATCAATATCAGCTATCCGAAAGTGAAAATGCCCCCGATTTTGCATAGGACTGCCAGGGGCAAGGGAGGGATCCAGTCGAGCTCTGTGTTGACCAGCAAGGTCCTTATGTCACCGCTAAGGTCTTGGGTACAGAGTCTCCATTCTTGGTAGACACTGGGGCGACACGTAGTGTGTTATCAAAACGACTGATTCCAAGGGCACCCTTGTCTGGCTCACACATAACGTCGATAGGTTTCGATGGGACGCCCTCCACTAACCCCCTGTCCGTACCTATTACCTTTGACCTAGAAAACAACACTGCTGACGCGACATTCCTACTCTCCTCCAACTCCCCTGACGCCATTATGGGCATTGACTTACTGAAGCATTTTCGAGCTACCATTAGGTGTTCCCCAGATGGAATACGAGTCATCCTGTACGACAACCCAGACATGCCCAGATCCCGTCCCCCACGACATATGTGCCCGATAACTGACGCTGACATGTCCTTGCTTGACGCCCTGCCCCCGTACTTGTGGGCCAAAAACGACTCTGATGTGGGGCGAATGATGATTGATCCTATCCACATAACTGTACGACAGGACGCTATGCTCCCGAAACTCCCGCAATATCGGATATCCCCAGAGGGTGAGAAGGCACTGGTAGCGATCATTCAGTCTCTGGTAGATGCAGGAGTGGTTGAAGAGGTGGTTAGCAACGTCTGCAACAGCCCAATCCTACCTATTGTTAAGAAGCAAGGTGAAGGAGATGAGAAAGCGTACCGCTTCATCATCGATTTACGAGAGATTAACAAAGTGGTTGTACCCCAATATCCCGTAGTCTCTGATATCACCACCATTTTGACCCTCATCCCGTCCACCGCCACCACCTTCACTGTTATCGACCTTAAGAACGCGTTTTTCTCTATCCCCATCCATCCAGACAGCCGTTATCTCTTCGGCTTCACTTTAAAATCCCGCTCGTACCGATTTTGTAGAGCTCCCCAGGGGTACACTGAAAGTCCCAGCATTTACAGCCAGGCCCTCAAAAGACAGCTGGATGCCTTCCAGCTACCAGAGGGAGTGGTGTTGATCCAATATGTCGATGATATCCTTTTGGCGGCCGACACCACCCCGCTTGCAACGACAGCCACCGTCCAACTCCTACACTTCCTTGCAGAAAATGGCCATAAAGTCTCCAAAAAGAAGTTGCAGTTCTGTCAGCCACAAGTGACTTATCTAGGCCATCTTCTGTCCAAAGAAGGGAGGAAACTTACCCCTGACCGAATCCAAACCATCCTAGACACCCCCATCCCAAAAACACAAAAACAGGTCCGCTCTTTGGTTGGCCTAACCTCTTTTTGCAGACAGTGGTTGCCTAATTATAGCCTCATTGTGAAACCATTACTTGCCCTACTGACCAAAGACGTCCCCTCCCCGCTTCCTTGGACCACTGAGTGTCAAGCCTCCTTTAAGGAATTACGGGATGCACTCTGCTCGGCACCTGTCCTCGGAACGCCGGATTACTCCAAATCCTTCTCCCTCTTCACCCACGAAAGGGAGGGATGCGCATTGTCTGTCCTGACTCAATTGATTGGCCCTAAGCAGCGCCCATGTGCCTACTTCTCCGCCACTCTTGATCCTGTAGCCAGAGCTTTACCTGCCTGCCTTCGAGCAGTAGCTGCCGCTGCTGTCTCCATCCGTCAGAGCGAGGGAATCGTACTTTCTAACTCCCTCACTGTATTAGTGCCCCATGCAGTAGACACCCTTTTGAACCAGACGAAGACCCAACACCTGACTAGCGCACGACTGACAGGGTACGAGTTGACTCTGCTTGCACCCCACATCACACTAAAGAGATGCACGACTTTGAATCCTGCCACATTGTTACCCCTGCCTGAAAACGACCCCGACGTTCCTCCCATACACGACTGTGTGACCCTCACAGACGAACAGACTAGGAGTAGGGTGGACCTCCGAGACACTGCTTTCACTGACCCCGATGGAGAGCTATGGGTAGACGGCTCATGCATCAAACTCCCAGATGGCACCACTTCAGCTGCCTATGCAGTCACGACAGCCCGAACAGTAGTTGAGACAGCCTGCATCACACAACGATCTGCCCAGGCAGCAGAGCTGATAGCCCTCACCCGAGCATGCATCATAGCCGCAGGGACCACCACGAACGTATATACGGACAGCCAGTATGCCTTCGGAGTGGTCCACCATTTTGGGCTCCTGTGGAGGGAGAGGGGATTCCTGACGTCCCACGGTACCCCAATCCTCCACGGAGATTTAGTCTCCGCTCTGATTGAGGCAGTTCTCCTCCCCAAACGATTAGCGGTGATCAAATGTCAGGCACACAAAAGAGTGACAGACTTAGTCGGACAAGGGAATGCATTAGCCGACATCACTGCACGAACCACAGCTGAGAATAGGACGGTGACACGCATATATGTGACCAGGTCGCAAGCAGAAAAATGGAGTGACACAAGGGAAATGATCAGAGACATACAGTCGGCCAGCACCCCTCACGAATTGACTAAGTGGGCAAGGGTGGGTTTGAAGGACGAAGAGGGTTGCTGGCGAACAAAAGATGCAAACAAATGGTTGCTGCCCGACTCATATCTGATTCCCATACTGACAATGGCTCACTCCCCCGCACACATAGGATCTGCACCCATGATCGAACTCGTTTCCAAAGTCTGGCATAACGACAAAATCCCCGACTCAGCCAGACGCCTAGTTCAGCAGTGCCTTATCTGTCTGCAACACAACCCCGGGAAAGGAACTGTAGTACCCCGGGGAGGGTTCGGGACCCCCAATCACCCCTTTGAGGTCCTTCAGATGGATTACATCCAACTAGAGAGATGCCAAAACCTGAAGTATGTACTAGTCATTGTGTGTGCCTTCAGCAAATGGGTAGAAGCCTATCCAACCCGTGACAACACTGCCATGACTACTGCCAAAGTACTACTGAAGGAATTCTTCCCTCGCTATGGCCTCTGTCGAATTTTATGGAGCGACAACGGCCCCCACTTCATAGCTGAGGTTATCCAATTAATCCTAAAAGGGTTGGGGGTGAAGCAACGATTTCATGCGGTCTTCCACCCCCAATCCGCTGGTCTAGTGGAACGCCATAATGCCACACTGAAGCTGAAACTGGCAAAAATAGTGGCCACCACTGGACTTAACTGGCCGGATGCCCTCCCACTGGCCTTGTTATCGATGCGCTCCACTCCCACCAAGCACCATTTGACCCCCTACGAGGTCGTGTTTGGGCGTCCGATGAATCTCTGGACTGCCCCCAAACCGACCTCCATTCATGACGTCCCAGACGTCCTACTTTCTGATTATTTGTGCAAGTTAACTAAAACGTTGTCTGTCATTCATCAACAGGTGCAGCAGGCTATCCCCGATGCTTCCAGGGGCCCCGGCCACGACATCCAACCGGGAGATTTCGTATTAATACGAAATTTCCAGCGAGCCAAGAGTCTGGAACCCCGGTGGACGGGCCCCTGGCAAGTGCTGATCACCACCCGAACGGCACTCCGAGTGGAGGGGAAGAAGCACTGGCTGCACGCGCATCATTGCCGAAAGGTCTCTACAAACCTGGCCACGACAGAAAACGTCAGCACCCAAGAAGAGCTCCTGAGCAAAGACCGACCGATATTGGGCTGTTATCCCGATACTGAGGCACTCGAACTTGCAAAATTCTCCGATCCCACTGTGCCATCCAGAGAAGGGTATTTCCTGCGTCGAAAGGAGGGAGTTTCGGCTAAGTAGGCCACGGACTAAGTTAAATCTCAGAACGGTGACCTAAACACAATCAAGGGTTGCCGGGAGAGAAGCTAAACGAAGTCTGTGGTTCTGGCCGCTACCGAGCTCCCTTGAAGGTGATGGAAGCGCCAGATAAGAAGATGATGGAAGCGCCAGATAAGAAGATGATGGAAGCAACAGGAAATACCCAGTATAGAAATCCAAAGACTGACAACTTGCACAAATCAAAGACAATCGCACTCTTCATTGTCTTCCTCTTCTGCCTCCTCCTCACGACCTCCTTCTGGATTCTGGAGGAAAGCACACCGGCTCATGAGGCATTGCTACCTACTGCACAGCCGACCCCCCTGAAAGAGCATCACCTAATCTCTCTGTCGCCTCAGCTCCGAGAAAGGCGCAGGGAATTCTGGAACAATTCCTTCGTGCAACTGTTGCACCAACACAACCTTGCTGCGAACGCTACGAACTGTTGGATCTGCGGGTTGCTCCCGCATGCCACCGGACACTCTATTCCCTTCATCCCTTCACCCTTCTCAGTTCACGGCTCTTGCCTCGCCTGGCTGATCCTCATGCAAGAGAGCCACAAGGACAACGCCACCTCCGGCCGGACAGTGTCACACTTCTACTCTGGGTTCTGGCTGAACAGAACCGGAAAGACTCCTGCTGCCCTGTGTCCTGCGCTCGCAGGCGCCACCTTCATCAAAGACATTCCAGCCAAAGAACGAGTCGAAGTACAGGTGCTCCACAATCCAGCCAGGACCACCTTCTCTCATCTGCAAAAACAAACCACCGCTACACTGACTGTGGCTCTGTCTGTCATCAATGTCACAGGTCTCGTGTGTCTCGAAGGCCATGGAACGCAGCTGGTGGGTCACAGCGCCTGCCAGATCACCAGAACATTGGACTCAGCTGACCCCCCTTCCTTTGTTGCTTCTCCAAACATGTACTTTGTGTGTGGCACCAAGGCTTACACCTGGCTCCCGAAGGGTTGGAAGGGTACCTGTTACATTGCCTTCGTTCTCCCACCCACGTATGTAGCCCCTGCCAACCATCACCGGCAGAGGCGTGCGGACGACCTTGGACAAGCCGACTCCACCGGAGCACAGTTCCTAGATGCAGCAAAGGGACTTGTTCCTCTGTGGGGCCCAATGGCAAACAGCCGTGCTATCCGGCACCTGACCCAGGCAGTAGAAACAACGATCAACATCACTGCTGGTATCCTCGCCAACAACACTGCGGAACTTCAGGCGGTCCGCCTCGTGACCCTCCAAAATAGACTTGTCCTAGACGTGGTCCTAGCCGACCGAGGAGGAGCATGCCGCATCATCGGATCCAGCTGCTGCACATACGTGCCTGACAACTCGCCTTCAGTCTACAAAGCCATTGAACACCTCCACAGACTTTCCTCAGAGGTTCACCAAGAACAAGAAGGATGGTCGCTTGGGAGCTGGTTTTGGGACACCTTGAAGAATTGGGGTTGGAAGTTGTTTTCCTTCGTGCTGATACCTGTTGTAATATTATGTGGGTGTTGCTTAGGTATCCAATGTCTGCCACCTTTGTGCGGCCTTGTTTCTAACTGTATGTGCCCAAAGACTTTGGACTTCCGAAATGAGCACATGAGTCCCCTCTATGAAGTAGAAATACGTGGCCTTATGGGGATAAATCCAAACTGACAAGTTGGCGAGACATGTTAAAAGGGAGGACTGTGGAATTTTAATTTGCGATCTGAACATTATCTGCGCCAGCTTGTCACCTATGTACTACGTGCATGGCAGCCATTTTAGATATCATGGTCTCCCTGTCCACGATCGATCGCCAGCACGTCCCTCTGACCCAGCAAGCATCCTCCGCACACCCTGGCTCCCCCTCCCTCCTCCTCCTTATGAGCATGACCCTTCTGCATGACCCTGTCCTTGGGAGTCACGCCAGCGCCTGACCAACACCTCCTCTCCTCCCATGAATGCCCCTCTGTTGATAAACCTCCCTCCTGCGCTGGATTGTCCACGCGGCATGAATACCACTCCATTGATGGCCCCTCACCCCGTGTCCGACTATCCACACAGGTCCGAGGCCATTGCCTAAGCCGGGAGATATCATTTACTGCCCTTTATTGTATGAGGTCGCTCTCCTTCAAAGGACCCTCTATTGATCCAGGCCTCCCCACCCCCGTGATATGATCAGGCGCACACATCCTAAGACTCGACGGAACACTCCGCTGCGTGATGGTCCCCTCCTCTTATCAGCAGATTGAGGACCTCTATTGTGAAGGTATATGGGGGTGGGATTGACACTAGGATTACGGGGATGTCTTTTTCTTGCCTTACAAAGATCTGATTGTATTAAAGGAAGGTCACATGCCATAAACCAGTGTATAAGAGGCCAGGCCTCCGAGAGGCTGTTAGAGCACCTCGAGACGATACCTTGTTGTCCGATCTGATGTGTTCTGCTCCGTCGGAATAAAACTTCTGTTTCCTGTCTTCTGGTCTCCGGCGCCTGCCTCATTGCTTGGTAAATTTGAATGGTACAAGGGCGGTTAGCGCCGGGCAAATCTTGAGAAAGGTCCTAGCCCTACCTTTTTCCACAAGTACAAATAAGCTGTAGGAGGGTTTACGTCCACATATGAAAGGGCACTAGGTGTGACAGGTGAGAGGGCTACATGCACATGGGTGAGAAGGGCTACCTGGGAGTGTCTAGGTGACCTCCGAAAATTCAGTTAGCCCAATTTAAGTCTGAGGAACTGGGGCAGCTGTATGGAAACAGGTGACAGGGGCTAGGAATATAAAGATAAGAGCGAGCAAGGAACTTGAAATTCCCTTACCTGCGTGTGACTAGCCATCATCTATGTTGATTCGTGTGTGTAATGTTAGGAACATCTAGATAATACATGTAAACATATATACTGCTGAAAGGAAGCTGGGAGCACACAGGCGACATTATGACCTATAGACACATACAGGAGAAGGGAGCAGCACATGTACATGGGCGAGGTGTGGCTTAGTGAATGCAAGTACCTGAGAGCTTGGAGCACACGTGAGATGTAGTTAGGAGTGTACATGACTCACACATGTCAGATGTGGCTAGGCGCACATAGGTTTAACATTTTAAAAATATTGTTTGTACGACACCTATTAATAAAAGTACTAATTTGTAATTATGTTTCTGGCATACACTAAACATATTCTAACATAATTTGTGTATATTAGGGGTGTTCAACCTGGTAGGTTGGAGCCACATGTGTATTCTAGCCACATAAAAATAAACTTGCATGGAACAAATCTTGATGAAATGTATTTTTTACAGAGAAAATCAGGAGTAGACCAAACCGTCCTGGACCTACGTTTGATACTCCTGGTGTGCATATATAACAAAACAATCTTAATTACTTGCATTCATAGATTATAGAAAAAACACACATCTGTTCATTAACATGCACTTTTCAGAACAGACAACCAGGTATCCTATGCATACAGGCAATTGTAATGGAAGAAGGGCAAATGAGTGGAAACTATGTAACATGAGTGTCTGCATTTGTTTGGCGGGCACATTTTACCCAAACCATGGATCTGTGAAGTCTGTGTACAGACTGGCTGTGATACAGAGAGCCTGCACATGTTTCCCACCCAGGGTTAGCTGCTGTTTAATGATCATCCTATTATGAGGCAGTGCCAGAAACATGGGGTTAGGAATGGACATTTATTGGTTTTGCCTTAGCATGTGGAGATGCCAGAGCTTTTGATTCAGTGTTGGACATTTAAGACTATATCTAGGAATATTATGGCTGTACCTGGGCAAATGATGGCAGCAGTTAGCAAATGATGGCAGTACCTCTGCATTTGAAGCTGTGTTTAGGAATATTAAACCTATACTTGCCTATCTCTGGGTCTATGAGGTGTGCTTGTGGTTTTTCCTACTAGCACCCCGGAATATCATGACAGCACCCAAGTAAAAATGTGGTAGACAATGCACATCATCAAAATGCACTTTTATATCCTATTTTTCAGTATTGCATATTGTAGGTTAATTAATTTCAGTGAAGTCATTTTATGAGATGCCAATATGGTCTATGAACATGTGACATCACTTCCTATAACAGGCTAAAAAATGTGTAAGTCACTTACTATGATGTCATGGGGGGGGGGTCAAAGGACATGTAATATCACTTCATCTAACCCTTGCATGGTCAATAGATGTCTGATAGGTCTGTGACAGGGTAGGTTAGCACCCTGATAAAATGCCTTTGTCGACAAGGACTCCTGCTGCAATCATTGTGCTTTATTATTTTACATTTACATGAGATGAAAACAGGCAATGTGCCCCGAATGCATACTAGAAGAATAAAAATTCTTAAACAGTCTCTACGAGCTCATCTAAGCAGCCTTGTAGCAATCCTCACATTTTTTGCGAGCACAAGAAAACTAAATGGGGCGGGGAGGAGCCTCAGGACCTGTAAATCTGCCTCCAGCGTCCTGCAGCGTAGGTGTTCTTATCAGCGTCTCTATCCCCGCATTCCTGGCAGTGTTTGCTTTTGCCACATGCGCTGTGGTGAGCCTATGTCCCCCAGCGTGCAGCGAGGGCGAGAGGAATACAACTCCAGCTTCCCGCAGTGCAGGATGCGCCTGGGGGTGCGCCCGGGCCAATACCCGGCCAAGATGGGCAGGTCTGAGACAGGAAGAGCAAGGCAGGGCCACATCTCTAACATCTAACACCATTGCCCTGCTAGTTGTAAATTGTGGAAGCCACCGACTTCTGACACAGGATTTCTGAGTAAGGCGATGCTCCATAATGGGTAAAAGGAAGGGGAAAGGGAGCCCTCATGGGGTTATAAAGATGGCTAAAATTTGAGTGCCCAATGCAGCAAAAAACTGTGTGACACACAACATTGATGATCTAATAGAAGAGGTGGAGTCTATGCTTAGTGGCTAGACTTCCTACAAACAATCTGAACCAAGTAGAAAGGTGCCAGACTTTTTAAAAAAGAAAAAAGCCCTTAATAAGAATCCCAAGTTAGTGCCGCCACCTCATAGGTCTAGCAAGGAAGTGGCCAGTGTAGCAAGAAAAGGTGTCAATGATGGGTTAGTCATATGTGATCCAGGGCTAATGGGCGATGCTGTAGATAATTGCTCTATTGTGATTCCAACAACAATGGTCTTGGAACCTGAAATTGTATGCTCAAACCGTTTTAGCCCTCTAGCCCAACAAGAATAAGGTTGTTGATTTGTGTAAACCTGTCACACTGGAGGCTACAAGGGAGGCAGTGGGTAATCTTGTAGGCACTACCTGTAAAGGTCAGGGTGAAATCGATCAACTTAAAGAAACTATCAAAAGGCTAGTTAATTAGGTCTCCTTGAGGCGAATAACTATGGTGCAGCTCGCAGACAAAATTGCCATACTTTATTTGCTAGAAAAAATCAAAGTGGGAACAAGGTCACCGGAAAACTGCAGAGAGCAGCCCGGTAGGGGTATCTCACAAATTGGAAGCACCCCAGGACATCAGCTAGCTACAGAAGATGAGCCACCCTGGCTCAAATGTCACGAAGTAGCCGACTAGATTGGGGATGATCGCATCCAATCAAGTCCAACCCTGAAAGTATCCAAAAGAGAAAAATTGTCTGAAAAAGAGATATTGGAATCACATCAATGACTATGTTGCAGTTCTGTTTGGTAGCTAAGAAAGAGGCTCTTGGATTACAAAAATAATATTAAATGCAAGGATGTTTTAAAAAAATGGAACCCCTTCAGGTTAAATCTATATATCTGGAACTTAGGTATAGTATTTACCACTAAATACGTTTCGCAGTAGATGGACTAGCTGTAATATTCCTCCAAACTGTCTCCCATGTGTTGCCAGCCACTAGACATTAGAACACTTTCTGTTCTTGTGCCCCAAGTATGCCCAAATCAGAAGAACATGGCTACTCCTGATCTGCCGCATTCTAGCCACAAGACACTTTAAGGACACTATTTGAGTTCTCAAAAGTGACAGCAAAGGATAGTTACTTTTTAGTTTGTCTAGGTATATGTTATATGCCTGGCGGCTGAGATGTAAAAACTGGAAACTACCTGTGAGGGTATGAAACTGACCATTCTGTAAATAGTGAATCACACTCTTTCTGTTCTACTTAAGGGAGCAATAATTATTACATAAAATCTCCTTGTCCTAGTGGGCTTGCATCCAAATATGAATGTTTTTAAAATCTAATGCACACTCACTCCAGAGGTATAAAGCAAAATATAGAGTGTCTAGCTTTTACTAGCCCGGCTTTTGTTAATTGCTTGTGGTTGAGATGTGAAAATTGCAAATAACTTGTGACGTTTGGAATGTGATCATCCTGTTCCTAAAGATGTTTATTGCTTCTGCTCCACCTAAGGGGCAATGTTTACTTGAAATTTGAGAGCTTTTGGGGGCAACACCCAAAAGTATGACTTTTGCCAAAATATATGCACATGCACTTTAGGGATCATATTATGGATGATAACTTGAATTAATGGCTCTTTTTCCAATACGTTGCTTTTATTCCAGTAAGACTGTCAGTAAGAATCTCTATATATTAGCAACTCAATGATTAGATTATTGTATAGCTTTCTTTTATGGAATGAATTTTTAGGGATGTAATAATTAATGTAGGGCGAAAACCTTTAGCAGTGTCATCTACGATAATTGTAATATGCTTTCGATCATAATAGATATTCACATTGGCAATCCTTACTAATTAGCAGATCGATTGGCCACTAAGGTGGATACCGGTGGTCACTTGGAGTTTTTACGGTTATTGTATTTATGTGATGTACTTTTATATTTCTTTTAAAAAACGAATAAAAAATGTTACTTCTACTAAATGGGTAAACCCACCTCCAATTTCCGAGCCAGCAATAGGAGGGCATTTATTTGGTGTACTCCTGGATTGGCCAATAAATTTAAAGCAGTAGACCTACAAACACACAAGGCAATCGTAAGTGACAAGGCAGGTGTTCAAGAAAGGATGCGACTGGCGATGCCATGTTTAGGTCTGCATGAGAGAGAGGTGTGTACTTCGAAAATAAGTTAAGACCATAACGAGTTTTATATAGCGCCTACTAGACCCGAGGCATCGGGTATCAGAGCGCTTTACATGAGCACCAGTTTTGTTACAGATAAACACATTAATTTTTGTTAGGCACGGGGATATTAAGTGATTTGCCCAGAATCACAGGATGTTGTGCATCATTGCCGAGACGCGAACCCTGTTCCCCAGATCAGAGGTCGACTGCTCTAGCCGTAAGGCTAATGCTCCCTGAAGTACGTTCAAGCACTCTACCACCTGCAACTATAGCCCAGCTCCCATCAAAGTCTCTGTAATAATCCTCTGAACACAATATTGTGCTTATAATCGTGACACCAGGCATGATTAAAGAAGATTTTAGTATCATGTGATACTGTATAAATGAACACTCATTACAATTCGACATTTGGTTGCTGGTAGCATGTTTATCATAGTCAATGAGATGAAGGGCCCTGTGTGTACACACAAAAGACTGAATGGACAGTCAGATCCCCAGCTAAAATGTTGATTAAGTTGTTTATTTGTCAGTATTTGAAGGCTGTTGATTCACTCTTCACAACTAAGCCAAAATTTAACAAAGCCAATACTGTATAAATCAAGTTATAGGCCCACAGTCACAAAGATATTTTTAAAACTACTACATCTGCATTTGCGGGTTTCCTCCCATGATTTCAGTAGGTTGACAGCTATTATAAGGTTCGCACAAAAATCAAAGGGGACACTGAACCAGAGGAAAATACTTACTGTTTACTCATATGCATTGACCTTAACCATGCTGGGTTTTTTTCTCCACGAGGATAAAATGCGTCCCTGTAGAGAAACTCCTTTATCTTACACCCCTTATAATATGAGAGTATTAAGGAAATGTTCACACTTTATTTGTTCACTTGCTCAAACCTTATTTTAGAGTTGATTTCAGTGTCTAATTTGGGTAGAAATGGAAAAGTTTGTGAAAACCTTAAAAATGAAAGACCTTTGTGGTTATTGACCCACTTTTAATGCGCCTACTTTCAGAAGTCCTTTTATTTACAATTTACCTTAATTTACAGTGGTAGAAAATTAGAGTTGGTGGTGGATAAATGCAATCTGCGCATCTAAAACGTCAATTAACCAGTTTATATTACTCAACATCTGGCATTTACTGATGTAAATGCATGCTTTGACACACCAACTTAAGTGGCATGTGTGTCCACAAACGGTTTGTGAAACTGTTACACAATAACAAACACTTCTTGGATGAATCAAACGATTTGCAATAGGATGTAAACAAGACATACAATACTAGGGAAGTGCTGACATATGTGCATTTCACTTACCGGACATTTCCTGTAGTCATCAGCGGTGTTTGCTGCCTGTAGCAACTCTGCAAACATTTCAGGCTTCAGGCGCTCATTTCTCTCTAGTATTCGGTCAACTTCATTACTGCAATTGAAGCACAGACAGCGGATGAGGCATGAGCCTGCAAAATTTGATAGTGCACAACAGACAGAATAACAAATACGTGCCACAATGCCAGCATCAACAGAATTGGCTTAAAAGTTCTATGCCCAATGCTGACAAAGGGTAAAATAATTATAACAGATTGGTTTTGAAAAGGTGGCGTTCAATCCTATATCAGCTCTCTACTGCTTAATTCTCCCCAAAATAAGCTGTAGCCCTATTTCACCTGTGTTTCTTCCATTTCTTTCTCACAAACAAAACCAGCTCTCCTGGTCTGGACTGTGACTTGCAGAAACCTCCAAATTGTAGACTTCCTCTTACGCTTTGTGTAATTTATGCACATTAACAAATTTCACCAGAGTCCAAAAACTATGCTTGGAAACCTACATACATTTTGCAGATCATGATCATATCTAACCCAAAACACAGTAGCCAATCCACCAGTTCACAACTGTTTTAATGAAGCAATATCACCACGCTCATTTTTTTTCTCCATTGAAGAAAACCCTTCTTCTCAAAGCCTTTGCCCCAACTGAGGGAGGTGGAGGTGGTGGTGGCGGGGGGGGGGGGATTCGGGGGGTGTCAGTGCGCCTCTGAGAAGGTGCAGAGGGAGGTATCAGGTACCTGAGGAAATCATTGGGACTTTATACATTTGCTATGGTAAGGGGGCAAGCTGCTTTCCCGATGAAGCACCTGCTCTTCACCTTTCTGAGGTACAGAAACCTCCAGATAGTGTGTTCAAGCGAAGTAAAATACTGAGTCTTCCACAACTGGAAAGCCTTTGTAAGACAGAGTAATGTTGATATACATTGTGTAAATAATATAAAAATGCATGTGCAAACTCTTAGTGTGTCTAGTCCCCCTTTCTATGACATCTTATACAACCCTTTACCTATTGCGATTGCGCATTAATATTATCATACATAGCTATATATTTCCCACAGAAACCACTGTTTCTCGGTTATAACTGACTACCCTGGTTAGGCTGTGAGTAGGGTTCCCTTGTCTCCTTTTTCCAACCTATTTCTAAATCAGTTGTGTAAATTCGTAGTAGAAGTAAATTATTCCAAGTAAGTTTGATAAAATAGAATGAGTAGGCCATTAGACAATGTTTTCTTAACTGTCACAATTTCCTTTGTGGCAACGGTGATCAGAAGATTTGGCGGGACTGCCTGTTCCAGGGGTATGCTGCTTAGTGTTAGTGAGTCCAGGCAAGTGTCAATGTTTACTTAGGTGCCTATAATTTCTTGGGTGACAATTCAGACTTGTTATGAAGGAAGTTGTTTCATTTATCTCATTCTGTGATTCCAGCTTTTATATAAATGTCTGTCTGAAATAACATTCTGGAACAGAATGCACGAGAGTCACTACAATAGTCTAGGCAGATAAAAATAAGAGTGGAGTTTCGGGGTCTCAGTGTGAATACTGGCTGTACTATGCTGAAATGGGAAAGCCCATCAGCTAAGCTAATACTGCTCTAGAGTTAGTAAAAAGGTGTGTGAAGTGCTCACCCACATCTTGTGGCATGCTTTATTGTTGTGCCCACTCTTTACTATAGCAGAGAACGCTTCTATCCAGTGTAGAGGAATTTTAATGCTTCCCCTGTAATCTAGGTATGCTTCTAAGTACTGTACTATAGTGAAAAAAGGGCTCTGTGTTGGTGTTCTATTTCATTGTGAAGGGTTTTGTAAACATCCATTTGTTTCCCATATAACTTCTATGGAACAAACAAAAATGATGCAAGTATAATAAAATACGTAATGTTTTATTTTTGCCACCCCATTACAAGAATAAACATCAAATAGGGTTTAGTTAAGATCAGGATGTGAGCTCAGTTGGGTTTGACTACCTTCTTATATTATCAGTAGTTACATCTAATCAATATTCAATACACCAGTGTCAAATAGTAACAGGTGTTCATCCGGGCCTGTGTGCTTAACAGGATCTCAAGTGTACCTTTGTCTCCATGGGAGCCACATTTAGCACAGCTACTGGAGAGCTGGCATGTCTTCTTCCCAGTCATGCTTGCTGTAGTCTTACTGCCTCAGTGCCAGGATCAAGCAGTCAGGAGATGTGCCTGACATTCTGTGGGAGTCAGAAGATTTTGCCAGTCAATGTCATTGGACCTTGGTAAAAGGTCTAAAAGGGCCTGTCAATCCTGATCTAGTTTATTCAAGTGTTGACCCGGAGACCAATTGGTGCTCCAACCCACACTGGCAGTAGGCAATTTCAAACTTTGCCACTTGATGCTCTGTCTTAGCATCTTGAGTGGCATCGCTCTGGCCTGTATTTTCGAAAGTAGCCTTGAGCAGTAATCATCTCACAGCAACTCTGGAAAATTAAACATGAAGGATTTGTAAAAAAACATTCCATAATTCTCTTCAACCACCTACTCAGCAGAACTAGACACTCCCAGCCAATGGCACAGACTTCATCTACAGGAACCTGTACCATCGCCCACTAAGACTTTCGGGCACCACCAAAGTAAGGACTGATGGCAATCACTGCCTTGACCTTGCAACCAGCTTCATGATCTAGCACCTGGAGCATGGTCATCACCGTCATTTTCACCCAAGAACCCACTGTTTGAGACTTCTTAAGACACCAGATGCGATCAACATATTTTTGAGAGAACATGGATATTCTTCTGCTTATGTATATGGTAAGTGCCCAGAGGAATAAGAGGCTACTTTGAGAGTGGGAAGTCAGGAGTGTTTAAAAGTTTCCTCTGTAACCTAAACAAAGGTTCATCTTCCTTCCTTGTCTTTGTAATAACTTGCAAGAAGACATGTCAGGTTTTACAGCGAGTGGCACACTGATGCCACACATTCTTTATTTTTTTTAAAGAGTACAGATAGTCTAAAACTTTCAGTGGCAGAAAACACCACAAAAAGCAACACTACAAACCAACCAGCAAAACTGTGTGTGGTTAAAAAGAAAATGATTCATCTTGAAATTCAAGAGTTGCCCCCCCCCCGGAATTCTAAACCGTAGTTGCATTACTGTCTTAATTTGTGACACCAACACTACGTATACCGTAACTGAAGTTATAGTCTCCTCCCACCTTTATCTGAAGCACTCGGACCTTCTTTGCCCGATATTGTAGCACCAACAGAGATTAGCATCTCTGCCTCCCATGTGCATGCTTACCCTACCATTATCGGCAGCCAATTACAAACCACCTGAGAGAGTTTACTTTGCAGTCATCACTGATACAATAAGATACCCACTGGCTACAAGATAATTATACTATGATCATAGCATCTATGTGCTATAATAGAAAAACAGCTAAAATAATCATGTAAGGCCATACAAGCAAACATGTCACAGGCTTCACTCAAAAGTAGAAGAAAAGCAGCTGTCAAGAGTCTGAATAATATAATGGATACAATTCTGGCACATAGTTGAAAGAAAATAAGGCAACCACTTTTTCCTTAAAAAATATAGCACCGTCCCTCCAAAAAACATGGCTAAGCAGCAGTATCAAGGTTCTGTTTATTTCATGAGTAAAAAAAAGAAACTGGACCTGGATTACAGGTGGGCTCTCTTGGCACTGACCAGCACACACTTGACTAGCAGGTTTTGGCCTGTGTTTCCAATTAGCAGCCGGACAACTAATGGAGGAGCTTACGTGTTCCTCAAAAAGGGAACTGACAAATATACTTAAGCAGGGTTTTCAAGACCATCAACCAATCATAGCAACAAAATGTAAGGTATAGGCTGGGTGTAACAAAATTAGAAATGGGAACTTGGACAGAATTAAACAGACCTGCTCCCAAACGCAGACACTGGCTGCTTCCACACTTTTTTGAGGGAAAGAGGTAACCCCCAACACTGACTGTAGCGTCTGCTTTAGCTTAAACAGGTTTACAAATGCTTAGTATCCGTCATAACTGCATTACACAACAAACTAATTAGAAAAGAGAGCTCATGGGACTTGTGCAAAAATACTGGATTGTCTTACCAGAGGGCTGTGGTCGAAATGTATCGTACAAACTCTGTGAAAGGCAATGGGTCCGAAGAAGCCCCACAGCTGCGGCACACACACTTTGGGAAGCAGAAGTAATAAACAAAACGTTAGTTCTAAAATCCACAACTAAGAAATTTCTTTTTTCATTGAAAGAGGCAACAAACCCTTCTAACCTGTTCGTAAAGAGTCATGGCAAACTTCTGGTGAGTGATGCAGGATTTGGACGTACACACGTCTTCGCTGTTTGGCACAATATGGAAATGAATCCGCTCCAGTATGTTTTCCTGAAAGAAATGTTACGGGTAAACAATATCACCATAAAGCAAGCAGTGTTAGAAAACAATATAATAATAAATCACTTTATGAAAAGTCATAGAAGCAGCTTTCGGAGGAATTGAGTCAGGTGTTTTCACTGAAGGGGTGTGGCATCCCCACAAGATTGGGAACGCTTTGCAAAAACTTGTGGAATTGTAAAAACAAGAAACATGTGAATTTCGCTAATAATAAGTTAACCTTGAAGTTAATGACAACAATTATCTTCAAATAAATACCTTTTTGAAACCTCTACCTTCATTGGAATAATATTTTAATACATTTTGAACGCTTCACAGCGGATTATTCAGCTGTGCCCAGAGGGCCATCCTCTACGCAGATAACTTTAAGTTTATTGTTGTAAAGTGAAATCCAGATACTTTTTGTAAGGAAAGTGTGTCAAAATACCTTAAAAGCAACTGGATATCCTCTCGAGTGCGCTACACAAATCAACGTAAGATAACATACACAATTTAGGACTTGCCGCAAAATGAAGGTTATTTGGTGAGGAAATTCCAATCAGACCTTGCGAACAGATATTCACTGCGCATGTGTAATGTTAAACTGTTTCCATTTTACAAATGCCATTCAGTATCTCGCAGCAAATGCTGAACACAGATTTGACATTTATAGCAGGGAAATGATGGCACTAGTAGTTTAATGAAAAGTCCAAGGTGCATTGAATATTGTCTATTCATGGTTCTTCACCAGTGAAGCCAATGAAATGTGTATATAATCACAACCATTCCACGATTCTTTCTTTAATAATATTTTAAGCAATAGCAAGCTTGCACAATCCATTCAAGGTATCACTAACAGTTCAAACACTTTACCGCCTTAAACCATTTACTCATCATGCATTCATTACTTCTGTAGTAGTTAATTAAAAACATAGGGAAAAATAATAATCAAATATAACATCAACTGCGCACACTCATGCATAGGCAGAAAACAAAACAATGAAAGTATAAAGTTCATTGAATGCTGAGCATATAGTCATACTATTCCCTCACAATTCATTGCAGTATAAACAGTTTTGCCCCATGTTGCAAAGGCTCGTTAAATCAAGATCCAACCTTCTGCTGTCTGACTCACGCAATGTTTTCGATACCTTCAAGACTTGATTCTTTTCTAGGATGAAAACTCTTAAAAACAACTTCCTCCGAGCTGCAGAATGGCCATAAGACCCTCTTAAAATGGCAACGAGTGTACAAATGATGGAGCTATCCAGGTGACCATGCACTAGTTCAATCTAAAAAAACATCACTCTAAAACTGCGTAACTCTACTGTAATATCGGAACAGAAGTTCCAACATTTCCCATAACCTACGTGCATGCCGAACACAAATTAGAATCACACAGCGCCAAAGCAGCTGTATGAGCTGGAGTCCAGTTGAGATGAAATTTTATTTCTGAATGAACAAAACAGATTAAGATCCAATATCCACTAATTAAAATCTCTGTAGAATCTATTCCACATAGAAACCCCCATTTTCTTCCCTAATGTTTGTCTCCATTTGAGTCTACAGTTGTTTACCTATCATTCATTATGTCCTGCTCTGGAGTTAGTTATAAACTACAGCACAGACTGAAAAGTATCTGCAACCAATCTGTAGAGCTGTGAGGTTATAGAGACGCCATGCGATATAAACCCTGTAAAGTATGAAACATCTCTGAAAGCGGTCTTTAAAAACAAAATAGTATCTTCAACAATATCGGTCATACTTATTATGGCATGATTTAACTCAACCTCTACTGTGGATTAAATAGGCATATTAACATTGTTAACCAACTAGTTCATATCGGCAACATATACCATCCAATATGATTCATATACTACCTCCCAACACTTCTTGCTTAAGACCATTAGCTATGTTGGATTCTAACAATTCATATTTCTATAACGTGTAACAGAACTGACTGTGCCATTAAAAATTAATCACACATGTGTACGAAGCATTTTCTCTAAGAAGCATTTTCTCTACATGCAGGTCCTGGATCACAAAAAGGATGTGTGTACAGAGAAGAGGAATAGGACATCAGTACAAGAGCTGCAAGGTTGTCTACTAGGCCAGTCCTCCATGAACATAAAATGACCAAACACATGGCAGCTGCTCAGGTTTTCAAAGGCTCCTATGAGTCATGTGGATGAAAAAGAGGCTTTTTTCATGATTGCAGATACCATCCACATGGGTGCGAGCACATTTCTGTGAAAGTGTGTAATTCGCAGGGAAATGTTAATGATTGTATTTTGACGGTCAGTTAAAGACGTAGAAAGGAGCCCTCTGTCTCAACATTTAACATCCAATTTAAATTAATTAAAGGTACTTCGATTTGTCAAAAATACACGATTTTAGTTCTGCATTGGGAATTACACTTACCTAATCACCACAGTAGGGGTGCTCCCTTACACACTGGGTACCTTCTGTAATTACTGGGCATAAACCACTTACCACAGAAAAAACTAATATCAGGAACCATAGTATTATATTATTCTGATTGCCCTATAGACAAAGATTTCACTTCTTCCACTTCTCACTAATTTTCCTGACACCCATACCAGAGTCAAGTAACTTTTTAAAGAATTATCATTGCTTCTCCCAATGGGTAGAACTATAAAATGTCTCCATGTTTTGGCAAAACAGAAAACTGTTTCTTTAAAAGTGACTTCAGTGTTTTCAGCCCTTATGTTAAAAACTTAGAGTTTTAAGGCAATATGATTTGTCTCAAGTACTAGTAATATCTGAGGTCAATGAAGCAAATATTAAAGAAAAAGATAGAAAAGGAAGGGTTTCTATTTGTAACCAGGGTGGCAAAGTGGACTGCTGGAATCTAAAGACATTTAGGAGGGAAGCTTTTCTCTGACATCAAAATGTAAGATGTGATATCCTTCTTCTTGACGAATTCTTGATCTGGGAAGGAAAATGCCAAACTTTCTAACCGAGCACTGGGACTGCCTTTTTCAGCATTAGCCTCCTCTAAAAAATCTATTGACGTTCCTTTGGTGTAAGGATCTAACAAGGTCTCACTTCCATGACACAAGGCAATACATCACAACACATAAAGTGTTCATCATGACAACCCAGAAAAGGTAACGAATCTGGTAGTAGAACTTGGAAGGATATCAATTATACGACCTCTCAGGAAGGGAGATCTGTAGAAATAAAACCAAGTAGTCTTGAACCAGTAAAAGAGATATATATATATATATATATATATATATATATATATATATATATATATACACACATATATGAAAGGTCCTGAATTGTTGGTAATACAGCATTTGCCTGTTTACTGTTTTTTGCATCTACTGGGAGGCTCCCCCAAATCGTGAGAAGATTCTTTTAACAACCCACTCTATAAAAATAATGGTGATAGAAAGCAACCGCTGCTCATGCAGACCAATTTATTTTTAGTACTGCTTTTGAAAATATTTTGTAATGTTTCACTTCAATTATTAGAGGACAAAAGGACCATGCTAAATGTGATAACTTTAGAACAGGTTGGCTTTTGAATTGGGCAAACTGCCTAACAGAAAGTATTCACCCTTTGGTAAATCAATCGCAAGTCCTGCAATACTGAATATTTATAGGACTGTTTTGCTGCCTTTTGGGCAGCTTTCAACATGGCTGATCATGGTCATGTATGGACCAAAATTGATGAGACCAGTATTTGCCGTTCTGCAATGGCTCTACTCCAGCTTCACAGTAGAAATTGGACTCTAGTTCAGTTAGGTGACAAAGGTAAATAACAGGGCCAAACCAAGAATGTGTTTTAGCTCTTTTGCAAGTCACAGGCAAACAACAGTGGTCTCTACCCGTACCTACAATTGTTGAGAAAAAGCAGGGTGACTCAGTCCTCCAAAATCATGAGTTAGTTTCATAAGAAGTCAGAGCAGTCACAGTGAGTTAATGGGAGCTCGTATTAAGGTTTATCCCACTGTTTGCAGAACCAAAAGAATGAAAAACGTTTAGGGGAGAACAAGGAGTGAGTACTTTTAATGAATGGAGAACAAAGTGCCAGATTTCATCAAGAAAAAAACTGTTGCTGTATAAAGAAACATGATTATAAGAAATTGAAAAATACACAGAGCACAGTCATGATGCGCAAATGATTTCAGTATCCGCAAAAACTCAGTTCTTGGGGAAATCGATATAGCAATTAAAATAAACACAATCAGTTCACTGAGTTCCCTTTTGGGGTTGTACTAAATAATAATTTTGTAAGGGTGCCTTGTCAAATTTCACCATTTTGTTCTTTTATGAACTGCTTAATTTTTCTTTTAGGTATGCATTTTCTCAAGCTCACTGCTCCATTAGGTCAATCAACAGGATTAATTCAGCAAAAACCATCAGTCTGGCATTTTTTCCTTCCAAAAAACATATTTATACAGACTTATCCATCAACAATTACATTTAAAAAACTTTTCTGAAGCACTTTTCTTCACTAATGCGCTTTCTAGTGAATTCTCAACACCACAGAATACTCTACAGGTACCACACTGGATTCGGAATATTTTCTTTTTGCACTATACAAACCCGAATGTGACTGAGCACAGCCGTATTTAAGTGCCACCCACATGCTGATCTCAGTTTTTTGTCTTTTCCCTTTCTGCGCCCTCAGATGCAGAGCATCAACAACTGTTGGCACCAGTATGCTGAATACTAACTTGGGACATTATAGATGTTAAAAAAGGCCACTCCAAAGAATAGGTGGGAGGGAGGGAGGGCAGAGAGAAATATGAAATTAGAAAGAGTGTCCATCAGAAAGAGATTACACAAAGTAAGTAACTTGTTCTTCTGATGGATACTTAGAACTGCAAATTCCTTACTTTACAATAGATACCAAAGCAGTACCACTCCAGGGGGAGGGTCTGAAGTGGACTCAGACCAAGAAGTCTTGAAGGACAAAGCGGATGAAATGTCCTTTCCTTTGGAACCAACTATCAAGGTAGTAATGCTTCCTGAATGTATGCACGGACTCCGACATTGCAGCCTAGCAGATATCAAGGACAGGCACACAAGTCAATGCAGTGGTAACAACCTTAGCTCTTATAGAATGTCCCTCAGACCTTCCAGAGGCTGCTTCTTAGCCAGTGCATAGCAGACTTTAATGCAGAGGACTATTGACAATGAAAGCGTTATTTTCTACCCAGCTTACCTTCTTTTGCTCCGGAGAACCCCACAAAACTTTGGCCGTCCACTCACTGGTGCTTGGTATGATTGATTTAAGCTTAAAACCCTTTAGGGGTTCAGCACTAGACCCTTTCCTCTTGTTAAAGGGCGAGGAGGGGGAAAGAATCCTGGTTGGGTAGTAGAATTACCAATGTGGAAGGGAGTCACAACTGTAGATAAGAATGTCGCCAGACTCCTCAGCACCAAATTTCTGGGAAAAAGGCGTAGGGAGGTTGCCAGAAGTACACTCACACAACTAGCAGATGTAAGTGCAATAAGGAAAACAGTCTTTAAAGTCAGGGGATACAGTGAGCAGCTATACATCTGCTTGAAGGGGATACACATGAGAAACATCAAGATCAAATCAAGTTAAGTTAAGTTAAGGTCCTACTGTGGCATCACAAATGGTTTGGGAGGGAAATTGTGTGTCACAACTTTAATTAATCTCATAAGCACAGGCGATTTAAAAAAAAAAAGAGGGTTAGCCCAGCAAACACAGAAAGGCCAAATTAGCTGACATATAAACCTTACTAGTTCCCACTGCAAGGCCTGGCTGGGTCAAAGATAAAGCAAACAAATAGACATCTGACAGCTTTACCGGTGAATCCTGTGTCAGTCTTGCAAATGTCACACCAGGCCGCACATTTGTCAAAGCACTCTACATAATGGATTTCATGAAAGGATGGCATCCATTACTACAGGAGGCAGGTCAAAAGCAATCAATTGTCACAGCTCACTCTCCACGTATGTAGGTGCAGATTGACAGATTTGGTGAAGGACCTTTTCCTGTTGATGAGAAAGGAGGTTCTTGCAAGGTGGTAGCCTAATAGGAGGACAGACGCTCATGCTCAGAAGGGCCAGGTACCACACTCTCCTGGTCCAGTCACTCCTGATCCTATTCAGAACCCGGGGCAGGAGATTCAGGGTAAGTAGCGAGGCATACAGGAATTCTGTGTTCCATTCCATCGAGAATACATCTCCTAATGAGGCGTGTTATTGAATACATACCAACAAGCAAAATTCGACACTGCATATTCAATGGAGGAGAAATCAAATCAGGACTTTCTGCACTGGTGGAAGACACCGTCCAACACCTGAGGATGTAGAGAACACTAATGATCTGCCAGATGATGCCTGCTCAGTTTGTCTGCTTTGGCATTCAGGGACACTTCTAGGTGGTTTATGATCAGGAAAATACCTGGACTTCCAACCACCTCCAGAAGTGCCTCATGACACAAAACCCTCATGGTGGTAGAGTTGTCCATGAGAACCTACACCAGCTTCCCTTTGCTGGACAGCAGGAAGGCTTTCAGAGCCAGATGAATGGCCTGCAACTCCAGCAGAATGATATGGATCCAGCCCTTATGTGAAGCCAGTCTCCTGACCATCATCTCTCCCAGATGACCTCCACATCCAAGCAGGGACATGTACATCACCTCTAGAGGGGGGGGGGAGGAAGAGGGGGCAGTAGCTGAACCAATTACACCAGAGCAGCCCCTACTGCATATCTCAAGCCATCTCCCCCAAGACCTGGAATGACATCAGCCTTGGTGCCGCGCCCACTGGAACCTCAAATTCCATTGCAAAGCATGTATGTGCCATCTGGCATAGCTTATGAGCAGAATGCAAGAGCCTAAGAAGTCTCAGAATTGCTCTCACTGTGATCCCGCACCGAGCCTGAAATATCAGGATCATAGCCTGATAGTCCTGGACTCGTTGCAACGGAAGGAAAGCTTTGGACTCCACTGTATCCAGGAGAACCCCAATGAAAGGAAGCCAGGTGGGACGTTTACTCATTGATAGTGGACCCAAACAATATAAGAAGGTTACCCATCGTCCAGAGGAGGTGCAACACGGACTGTGGCAAAACACCTTCAACAGCCAGTCATCGTGGTACAGCAAAACTGGTATCCCCAACCTCAGAAGATGGGCAGCGACCACCACACTCACTTTCGTGAGCAGACAAGGAATGCTGGTGAGGCTGAAGTGGAGGACGGCATACTGAAAATGTTCTTGGTCTA
Source organism: Lissotriton vulgaris (assembly GCF_964263255.1). Classification (NCBI taxonomy): domain Eukaryota; kingdom Metazoa; phylum Chordata; class Amphibia; order Caudata; family Salamandridae; genus Lissotriton; species Lissotriton vulgaris. The sequence continues at coordinate 1,034,657,816 of NC_141689.1, forward strand.
TTTCGAACAGCCAATAAAGTCTAATTGACTGCAGGACAGGTATATGAAAAGACCCATCCTGCAAATCTAAAGACACAATCCAGTCCCTTAAGTCCAGAACAGACAGACTCAGGGCCAGCATTCGCATTTTGAACTTTTTCGTTGCAGGAAGGCATACAGAGGACATAGGCCCCTTTCTTCTTCGGAACTAGAAAATTATGAGTGTACCAACCTCCTCAACTTTCTAAATGCAGAACCCTCTGGATAGTACCGTTGAACAGCAACACCCACACCACCTTTAACAGAATGGACAGGGGATTGTCTGAAATTCCTCTGGTCTGGGAGGAATAGTGGGAGGGACAGAAAGAAAAGGCATTGTATAACCATTTTGAATGAGCTATAAGACCCACCTGTCGGACAGGATGGATAGCCAATGTCGAATTCTGCCCACCTCCGGTTGGGCATGCACAACTAAGGCCACACACTGCAGGCCAGACCCACATACGTGGCCTTGAAAGGTCTGTGGTGCCTACTAGATTGGTGAGGAAGGATGTCTCTGTCTATAACCCAGACCGCTATATTAGCCTCAAAAATGTTCTAAATTAATGCAGAAAAGTTTTAAGGGTTTAACAATCCCTAAGGGTGCACCATAGCTCTACTGCTCTTAAAACGCTCTAACACAGAGTCTGCTTTCTTACCAAAAAGGAGGGACCCATTAAAGGGAATAACCAAGACGGAGGCCTGTACATCCCTGGAGAATTCTGTGGAAATGCAACCATGTTTGTCTACGAAGTACAACAACAGCACTGACTACCCTACCCAGGCAATCCGTAGTATCCAGAACTGTGCAGATAACATTTTTGGCTGCATCCTGTCCATCATAAATCATCTGGGCCTAACAAGACCTAATGTCTTCTGAGATTGCCGCAAAAGCTCGCTGGTTAGGCCCACAGGGAACGTGTGTGTAACAAACCAGCAAGAAAACAGCATATGCGGATCGTAATGCTAGACTGGCAGAAAAAACATGCACAAAAGCCGCAATACTGTCCGTTAGGTTGCTTGGAAAGAAAATCCAGTTCACCAGGAGCTGGTTAGTGATGTCTGGCCATCTACCTAGTCACAGGCAGACAAGAACCAGGCTTCCATCAACTGGCCATCAAAGCATCAGGGAAGGCATTGTGAAAAGGTAGCTGTAATTGCAGTGTCTCAACTGGCCTCTGGGCCTTCAGCGAGTCAAGCTATGTCTCCGGCGAGGTGTCACAGTCCTGTCATCATCAGCATAATGAGGGGACAAGCCATCTCCATCACCATCACCATATCACCATCCTCAACATTGTGGGATGCCCCATGCTCTTGTAAATGTAAATGTAAATGTGTTTCGATTTATATAGCGCACTTTAACCCAAGGGCCTCAAGGCGCTTAATAGATAATGGACCATCTGCTGGTACAAGTGATGTGGCAGAGGCACTGGGTTAAAGTCAAGTTGCATGGCAACTGTTGCACTTTTGAGATTTCATAGTTTGACATCGGTTTGGCTTGAGCCAAAGTCGGTTTCGGGTCCAACATTGGAATTAGCACCAGATCCTCTTCTGATCCTGATGGTGTTGGTACCAGCACTGATGTAGAAGGGGCCAGCATGGATCAGGGGCTGGAAAAGACATATGTACCAGTATCAGTATGAGCCCGGCAACAGGCCCAAATGGGACAGACAGTACTGGGGATTGACCTGGCGACCTTAGCATGACTGGAAAAGCCTCAAGTACCATGGGGCCTGAAGGCATGCCAGAGGAAGCAGAAAATGTATGAAAATGTGCAGCAAGGCTTCCTTAACACCTTGGGTGCTTGAGATATTTTCCTCCTGTGCTGCATTCCCTGAATTCCCATTGTTCATGACGAGCACAGCTCGCCATGAGCACAGCTCAACCGTGCCTCATGACGAGCTGAGCTCGTCATGAGCATCGAAGGGGTTAAAGGCCTCAATCTGCTGCAGGTTGGAGGACGGTTCAGAAAATATGGGGCATATCAGACCAGCTGAGGAATCTTTTACATGGCCAGAGACCTTGACGGGGTGCGACTAACACTGTGATCCCCACAAGCCTTCTCTTTGGAGTGAGAGTGGCAGGGTGGGGTAGTGTCCTGCTTCAATTTCTAATGCTTGCCCTTGGACTACAACTTACAGGAGGACTTGGAGTGCAAAGTTGAGTGATTGCTGGAACTGCCTTGCATCCGGAACTGAGTCAGTGCCCGCAACTTGGATTGGGAGCAAGATTTATATGGAGGCTTGAACTTCTTCTGTTCGATGGCATACAACTTTGCATCTCAATCTCAGATCGCATTTGGGTGCACGATGACACATCAATTTAGGCTCATAGAGCGAGCCCGGCAACAAAGGTACACTTCATGTGGGTCTGTAACTATTATCTGCTTCCTACCGTCACGGCTTGGCTTGAAACATGCAGTTTTGGGTTTTGATATAGTTCCCTAGCACAGTGGTGAAATTATTTTCGAAGTAGTTAGGAAACCCAACAAGGTTGACAGCAGTGCTCCTGATCTACGTTGGCAAATGCATAAAGGAAGCAACTTGTCTCAGCCCCCCCTAGTCACTCGGGAGCATTGCTATGGAGAAAGTTTTCCAAATCCAGTCTGGTGCCTGTAAAGTATTCTAGGGTGAAGAATATGAGGTTAGAAGTATCCACCAGAAAATGAAGTTCTGCAAAGACATGGAACAGCATAAAATCTGGGTTAAGAGAGTCAGTTGTTCAACTAAACTGATTTCAAAATACAGGGATGAAAACGGAGTTGTAGTATCAGCCTCTGAGGAAGTTTTTTCCAATTGCTTCTCTCTGTGAGAAGTGCCTTATCAAGACTCAAGGTAAGTGTTTATGGCCTTTTTGCGCGCCCTCTGGAGGCTCCTGGCGCGACCTCTCCCTTTGACCTCTCCTATGAGGTGAAGGAATCCTTGTTGTCCTCATCAGAAGTGGCAGATTAAAGTCTCTGTAGTCCCAATAATAGCCTCATCTCTCAGAACGTGAGAGTTATTGAGGACAAGGTTAGACATATTTCGCAGTCTATTACCTGGTTTTCTGCCACTCTGCCAAATTACTGCCTTAATAGAGGCAGAGAAAAGAAGTATGATCTTGGATGATCCAAAAAAAAGTAATAGCTGAAGAAACTGAGCCGAGCTCAGGGAGACTCCCTTCACACACGACGTGCGGTGAAAATCTGAGGAGAACTGCCTCTGCTGGAAAGGTTCTAGAGGGTGCTAGCAGCTTATTGGCTGGGACCACTCTTTGGTTCGTTTTACTATAATGATGTAGATAGGCTACTAAGACTTAAGCCTTAGGCTTTTTCTTTTAGCCTACTACTGTTATTTACTCTTGGTACTACTTTTGTATTTTCCGTGGGACTCCCGCCTCAGCGTTGGGGAATGATTCAGGCATGGGAAAGATACCCCAATACTGGATAACAGTACATTAAAGCTGGTTCATTTGCACCCTCAGGGAGATCATTTCACTGTCCCTAACTGCACCACCGCGTATGTTAGATAAAAATTCCAAAAGCACTAAAAACAATACTCACGAAGCATTCTGCGGCATCATCCATTAATCCAAGCTGAAACCTGTGTTCATCCTTAAAGCTCTCGGCCAGAGCATTTCTCATGATATCTGATGGGAGGGCTTTCTCTTGGCTATGTTGAAACTCTGCAAATATAGACTAGAACAAACAAAATATACACAGTTAATCTGAAAACTTAAAAAAAAATTAATCAACAGTAATTGAAAAAAATGAATTTTATACACAAAAAAACACTATCGCCTTGAAGACATCTTTCCAATCTACATATAGTAGTGGTATTGCCACCCCAGATATCCAAACATACAATGCCGCCTCCCACCTTCTTAACCTAAATTACTGGTGGTACGGAGACAGATATGATCCTGCTTACGCGGTTGAGCATTGGGTGATGGACACTACACCCCTACACACAATCTTATATTCTGGTCCGATGAACCAAAGGCTGCCTCTGGCAACCAAAATGGAGTTTCTATTTTGGAGGCAGTCGCTACGCCGGGTCGGGTGGTGGGGCAAATTGACGAGAGAAGCCCCCCTTTAGCATAACTGTCTCTTGCCTCAACTACTAACATTATCAGGTTTTGGAGGATGGGAGGCCATCTGTATTTCTAAAGTGGGAGATGTTCTCTACGGGCAGACCCTGAAATCCTTTCAAGAGCTACAAAATAAATACAAAATGCCCCGCCTGCTGTTTTACAAGTACCTCCAGTTTCGTCATGCTTTCTCCCCATATATCACGCAACTTTACAATATACTCGACTTTAACCCTATATAGGCCAAGGTCTTTATGGGGGAACTAGGTGATCATGAGATCACAAAGATTTATCGAAAACTGGTGATAAACGCCCCCACAACAATAGACACGACACGTGGCGCCTGGCAAAACGACTTAGGTCCCATTGATAATGATGACTGGGTGAAGCATTTGAGTCTCCACGTGATGTCGCCATTGCAGCACGCCTACGACTCCGATCATTTAAATATTTACACAGGGTCTGTTATATGAGACACAGGCTCTGGAGGGCAGGACTGGTACACTCTCCTTTCTGTTTGCGCTGTGAAACTGCTGAAGGCACTCTTAAGTACACTGTATGGCACTGTACAGCACTTTTGAAGTTTTGGCAGGGGTAATCACGTGCCTTTCAGATATACTAGGACGGGACATCCCTTATTCACCAAAATTGGCCATACTCCATATCACCGATGGTATTAGTGGCAACATATACAAGCGCCATTTATTACATCTCAGCCTAACACTGGCGAAGCGCAACATTGCTAGGGCATGGAAAAACATGTCTCCACCGCTAGTCGGGGTATAGAAGATTTTGATTTTTTTATGGGGCTGGAGAAACCAGTGTTTAAGGCCATTGGATACCCCCAGAAACATTTCAAGACTTGGAAGAGGTGGGCGGCATATCTGGGATTGTATGTGGAATCCACTTCAGGTATGCCGACAGATGGGCAGTCGTTGTGATGACAAGACAATGATTCGCAAAATTCCGTAGTAATTGCATGATTATTAGGTTGAGATGGTCGAGAACTGCATGTATTAGTATATATATTGGATATATGGCACTGCTGTTTATTGTTGATGTTTTTAGTTTGAAATTATTAGTCTTCAAATCCTTTTATTTTAATATTGTAAAGGTCAACATCAATACTGCTATGACATTTGCAATCCTGGATGTTCCAGGACTATCACGGCTGTTGACAATAAAAATATGTGATGAAGAAAAATAAAAAACACTATCCTTCCCCACCACGAAATTGAGCTTATTAATTTGCCCAACATGTGATCTCACTGCACCAGGCCAATCAGCATTCATGACTACCGGTTTTAACAGAATTCCCATATGACTACACACATCACTCATGTGTGGGCAGCTCCTACATGTCGCCACCCCTCTCCTCCAGGCCACTTTAGCTACAGGACATTCAACAAAAAAGAGCACTAAAGGAGCTATTCTCTCCCCACCACACAACACCCTCCCCCACACCACCCATACGTAGAAATTCCATTGTTAGAGACTCCATGTTGGTCATGGTTTACAGAACTAGCCCAATCAACAATACAGGCAAGGTGAACTATTGAGAATACATTTCAACATAGCTTCCACCTAATAAGTACAATATCATTTTTGGAATCGCATTTTCAGCTAATGATAAAATCTGCAAATACAAGGTAGCACTTATCAGAAGCATACTTCTTTAAATAAGAAAAAAACAGGTAGTATCTCACAACGTCCCAGCAAGAAGCAAGGAGATACAACAGGGAGAGAGAGAGAGGTGACAGTACAAAGAAACGAAAACGGAGCAAACGGGCCACAAGCCAAGAGCAGTAGTGGGCGTAGGGGGGAATAGGGGGGAAAAAGTCAATGTGATAGTAGGGGAAAGATATAGTGGCGCCTACAGTTTGAACCAGTTTAAAACATTGGTCTACGAAAATCATTGCAATATGATAAATATACTCTAAAAGTGTTAGCATGGCCTAGTGCTCCTTCATATATCACCAGTACCATCCTGATGCTCGGATAACATACGCTAAGCAGGCAACGGACCTCGCCGGCCCACTGCCACTGGCTGCATTGCTGCCGACGGGGCTGCTACAGGACCCCCATGACATCCTGACTGTGTGCACGACTGACTGGGCCTGGAAGCGGCTGGTCCACATGACAGGAGGCCATTTACTGTTCTTGTCAGCCCGCCCCCCCTGGCTGCCCTTCACCTAGGAGTCACTGGTGCGCTGAACCCTTACTAAATACTCTCGGACCGCCATAGGTGACCTTTACCCTGGAAGACATATGTTCTCGAGGACGGAGGATGATCGTTTCCGGACAGACCCGCTGATGGACCAGTTCATGTCGCAGCAGTTACAGGGGGCGCTTAGGGCGCACGTTCTCCCCTGGAGCTGGACAATTTCCCCCCCTTGACGCTACTTATCACAGACACATGTGGGGACCACCTGATATCTAAACTTTACAAGTCATGTTGGGACAATGCTCCCAGCTAGAGACACAAATGTTCATGCAGCCTGGGAGCGTGGCCTTGACCACACACTGCCTGACTCCCAGTGGTACTACTGCTGTATGTAAACGCGGACGATCTCTCTCAATCAACGCCATAAACTACTTTGTTTAATATTTCAATAGTAGGGATATACGCTACACCGGCAAAACTACACTAGATAGACCCCTCACGTTTATACGTATGCCCCAAATGCCACGCTCCATCACCAGACTTTGCTCACATGACGTGGACCTGTGACAAGATAGCCCAGTACTGGTGGGCCATATCTGCAGAGCTGTCAAGCATGACCTCACCAGTGTTGGCGCTCTTGGGATATGTACAAGATACCCCCAAGTCCTCACGCCATTTCGTTGCCAATTTCCTTATGCTGGTTAAATGGGAAATTGCCACAAAATGGGCCAGCAGGCACCCTCCTACACAAAAAGCATGGCTCAAATGCATAATCCACTGTAAACCTACCTGCAAATTATACACTATTTGGCAACCAATTTCATCTAAACCCAGTGACATATGGCAGCCATTACGAGACTATCTCCTTACGCTGGAAGATACACCCAGCTCCCTATCTCAGCAAAATCACTTAGCTCCCTATCTCAGCAAAATCACTCTATCTCAACGCCTACAGACAACAATGAGAGGGGTGCCAATGACGGCACTACATAGGGCACCTTCCTTGGTTTGTCTGCTGTGGAGATGGACCCCCCGCATTGCTTAGTCCTCTGCCTCTACTTAATATCAAATGTATGTCTGCAAGGACGTGATGGGGAGGATGAAATGTATTGCTCTTCTTGTACTTGTTGAATTGCAATTACAGAGCAGTGCCTTTTTTGTTACTGTAAAAATGGAGATAAAAAAAAATCTGATATTAGCGCGTCAATGAAAGATACTCAATAGGGTCTTGAAAAACAATGGCAATACCGCCTCCTACTGTAGCCTCTCTCTACAGTCTAAGTATATAGTAATTTCCTGGCAGAGCTAAAGTAACTGATGGAAGGGTAGTAGGGCTCAGACAGGTTTCTGTTAAAAAACAGATCTCTGGAGATAGAGAAGAGATCAAATCCCAGAGTTGCATGTCTTGGTAGAGATCTTATATTGCAAAAAAGGCTATTTGAACGGAAAGAAACCTGGGATGGGGAAGAAGATACAATAGTCTCAGAAAATATGTGAACTGTGTCCTGACTGATGTAGTTAGTATGAATAGCGTTGTTTACTTCTTGGGTACTTGCTTTGATAGTGTCGGATATGCAGGAATAACTGTACATTCGACAAGCCATAGGGCCCTCCAAACAGAGTGGAAAGCGGTTTGGGCAACGAGTAGCTAAAGGGGCTAGAAGTGAATCTCTAAACTTATGTAAGGCTGTTGCAGAGTGGTAGATTCTAGTGGAATCACTGACCTCTAAATTCAAGGGAGCAGGGGTCCTGACGATGTTCGGGTGCAGACGGGCTTTCCTCTGGCGTACTGGTGTCGCTCCCGCGTGAGCATCAACCTTTTATGTAAGGATGTGTGAGAACACCAAAGTGCTAAGAGGCAAGATGGTGGGCCGGAGCCATGCAACCACCAACCACCAGGAGAAGAGGCAGCTAGAGCTTTCTCCGCTTCAATAGGTCAGACACCGTGGCAGACCCGAAAGCTGACGGTGCACAACAAAATCAATGTTACCAATGAAAATCTGGCTACCAATATGGTCCAGTAGCATGGATTAAAAAGAGGGGATACCTCAACAATTATTCTTTCAAAAAGCTGCACACAAAAATGCCTCAGATACATCACCTGAGAGACACCAAATAGAGATGTTAGTTTACAGCTAAAAGTGCTTCTTAAATAAAGAAATAGAGTACCAAGTTCAATACATAGAGAGAGGGGAGCACACTGCAGAGCTAAAAATGGATTGAAGTAAACCTGCCGATCACAGGCCAAGCTAATTTTGTGAGCAATGTCTGCAGAATCCATGCCTACCTGCTGGCTTTCAAATTCTCCCAATGATGAAAATGCACTGCAAAGTCAAATAAACTGTGTTTGCTCTAATGAATGTTCTTTTCAACTCGCGGTAAGCACTTTTTCATTATTTGTGTACCCGAGCAAAGCAAGAGGGAATCCTGTTTTCAATTTAAACATTTCAAGCGTAGGGTCAGGGGACTTACTGCCAAAGGTGACAAACAACCAGGAGAAACTGCACACAAAAAATACTTATTAACACTGACCAGTCTTTGTCTATCTCTTTCTGGCTCTTCCCAGTCTCCTACGTTCTCGCCCTCTCTCTCTCGCTCATCGGATATTCAGTTGCACAAGCATGTAGTGCAGAAACGGCATCTTACAAATCGCCACCAGGCTTCAAAATTATCCAAGGTACTTGCAGAAATATTTTCCTTATAGAAATAGGCCATAAAAAAACGCCAAGGGATTGGGAGTCCCCGGTATACATAAAATAGCAATAGAATCCATCCCTAAAACAGAATCTACATATTTTTTCAACAGTTTTTTCTTCAACAATTTCTCCAGGATGGCAGATAAAGAGAAGGCCTTCTTTAAAGCATGTGCCATCTGTGCTAAAACGAGGTTTTATATTGAAGACAAGCACAAGGACTGTATTTACTGTCTGTACTCAGACCACAAGGCTGCAGACTGCAAGATATGTTGCAACTTTTCTACCAAGACTTTGCGTGATCGTGAGGGGAGTCTTTCCTTATAAAAATAGGGGCCTCAGTTGGCTTTGCAGTCACACTTATGCATAGTCCTAAATTGCTCCTTTACTATTGTGCAACTATCTTCTGAAGACTATCTTGCAACTGCAACTTAATTTTCCCATAATGTCTTTCTTTGCATACTTCATGAAAAGATCTTGATAAAAACGAGAGGTTATAGTGCACAGGCACTTGCTAAGACTCTCCTGTTCTTTTCCCTGGGAGTACACATGCCTACCTCCAACCTTTTACACGAGCCTCGATCAGTTGTATTGTAATACTTGTATGGAGGTCCTCAATATACTGTTACTATTATGCAGTTGTCCGCAGAGGAATAGTCTTTGACTGCCATTAAATTGTATTGTTCCTTCCCTTCTTTTCCTTTTATTGAAAATTTAATAAGCAGATTTTGAGGAGAAATTTGTTTTCCTGTTTGTATTTTCAGGTTTGGAGGTCTCTGTTTTATAAAATGCTCAACAGTCCATTTCTCAATCTCATGCATCAATCAGGGCTTTGAGAAGGATAACATTCAATTTCATTCCTAAACCTAACTAGACGGTGTGATAACTATTCATTTAGCAGCAGTCTAAAGTTATTTACCCACCTCAGCTCATTGATGATAAATCTAATATCAGAACTAACGAAAATAATTATTTATTTCAATTTTAACTCGGATGGTTTCTTTTAAATTTAATCAGGGACGCTGTCCTGTGAACAACTAAGTATGCTGGATGTTCTTTCTACTATTGCTTTCTTTCTCTTGGGAAATTATTTCCTCTGCTTTGTAATTTTAATTTTATTTTGTGAGAATAGCTGTACGAGTCTGGTTTATTCAGTGCCTGTTCAACTTCAGTCCCGTTTTGCTTTCCTTAAGAGTTACCAGTTTTTTTTATAGATTTCTTGGAATGTTACAGTGAATCATCTACTGATTGATGCCAAAGCACCTCACTTGGAGCTTAACTTGTTTTGCCAGAGGTATGTGGCTCTTTTCGGTACATGTAACACTTCATTATCTGATGCAGAAATCTACTTCCTCTTAGCTGAATATTAATTTGAATGGTATGCGAATCGCAAGTACTACTACGAAGTTTTTTGTCGTGTTTTACTGTTTTCAGCTCTGAAAACTACTACTTTGGAATTTATTTTTTTTCTTTCTATACAGAACTGATATTCATGTCAATTTCTGTGCCTTTTTTGGATGTTCACCCCAAGTTAAAGATCCTCACATGGAGGAGTGAAAGAGTGCAGATATTCTTGTGAAAATGGCTTTGGTTTAGCAGCCTTAATTTTTGTTTGCATTTTGACAGACTAGTTGTTTATGCTACGGCAAGGTCTGAACAAACGACCTGGGTTGTCGGTTTCCATCCAAATATTGCAAATGTGACATTCTTTTGGAAAACCCTAATATTGGAGTGTTTAGTCTGCGCTATCATGCTTGTTCCGGTCTACAACCCAGTTTTCTTACTACAGCCTTCTAAGGTTCCGTCTAGTGCCTTGCAGCCTCCTATAGCCACATCTGCAGCTTCCTGCTGTCCCCAGCATCTTAGCTATATCTAGAAGCTCTGCTGTTTCATGTGATTTAGTGTCTTATGAAGTCTCCTCTTCCCACTGGCACGCTGTATTCGCCTCAGAGACTCCTTGCTTATTAGTGTGCGGGCAGCCTCCTAGCCATTTTCGTCTTAGACTACCCATGACTTTGAGATACTGCTTCCAGTTTTTAATGTGGATGTGCTGGGTAAGGGAATAGAATTGAAGAATAAAGCACACAGAAAATGGACTATGCCTACGACTCACAAACATGAGACACTGCCAGGTAAAAATAAAGTGTGACTATGCTTCCCTGGTCCAATGCATTCAAACGTTCCTATCCCAAAGAATGGTGATGCAGGCCGGGGAACCATTAACTAGCCCCAGGTAGGAGAGTGAGGAGGTATTTTCAGCCAGATGTGGGATCTTTAGAGGAGGCAAGTCTTTAACTGTGAATGAGAGAGCAGTACATTATTTTACTTGGTTCTCGCGATACTGCTGACTATAGAGTTAGGAAGAGAACTTCCTTTGATAAACCGAGTACTCATTTGTTCTAGATTTATTGTGAAGACACAGGCAATTTGAAAGCTGTAGCATGTAAAACAGTATTGTTAAAGAACCCAGCACAGTATACATTGTGTTTTACGTTTCTCTGATTCTAAGGCTGTGGTTCTGTTTTATATCCACGGTACAGAACTATTGTTAACCAGTAAATCTCTTTTCCTTTCTTTGAGACAAATCTGGTTTTGAGTCTTAAAGAGGGGAGAGATAACCATGGCCTCTGAATAGTAGTTATTGTATTGCTTTTCTTTAAAAATGGGATAATTCCAATACTATGAACGGATTTAAGTTTATTGAATTGAACTAATTAAATGTTTCTGTACTTTTCAAAATTTGTGTGGGATTTATCTTGTGTTGTGTTGCACTTTATTACTGTTTGAAGGGCTGCATAAATACTTTGCACATTGCCTCTAAACTAAGCTCAACTCTTTTTGTGCCAAGTTACAAAAGGATTAAGCCCAGGTTAATTTGGAGTTTGCTTGTAACTTCACCCCCAAAAGGAATTGTAGTTGCTGCTTGAGTAAGGTTCCCCCCCCCCCCCTTTCAACCAGTAACCCAATTTCCTAGAGTCAGACTGTAAATATCAACCTGTTGTTGCTCCCTTCCAAACCAAATGGAGTCACCGGCTATCCATATTAGCCAACTAAGACGGCTCTGTCTTTTCTAGATGGAGAAAAAGCAGTGACAAAATACTTTGTGGAGAACGGATGGTTTTCCTTCAGCTGATAAATGGCTGTCTAGAACATTCTCTCGCAGTGAGAGTAGGAGTTTCCCTTATTTTCTCATTCTGTTTTTGCAAAGGGATTTATATTTTCCCTGACAACAAACTGCAATATGGCTATTAAAAACGAATCTCTGTGGCTTAGGTGCATCCACCCAAATGCCAAAGACAAAGTACTCGTTTTTTGGCTTTACCACTTCCCACCATGCATGCAAGCGAAACTATGCTCTCCCAGAGGTTCTGAAGAGAGCCCTGATTTTTTTTAGATACATAGTGATCACAAGTGCACTTGTAATACGGCAGGTGGAATATCCATCACTTTGGAATGGAGTACCATTCCTACAAAAGTCTAAACCTGGCCCTTATTAATTAAAGCTGTGTATGGTGGGTCTTTGAACTGCCCATTTTTTGGTCTTGCTCAGATTTAAGTAAACATTAACAACTCATGGGGAAAAAAAACATTTCACTTTTTTACTCATCTAAAGCTCCTGTTGAAAAAAAATTGGACCAATTCCAATACGGCACTAAGCATACCAAAAGGCAACCTTAACTCACATAGTGTTGTGTTCATTCTATCCTAATGCACTAGTGTTAGAAATGGGGTCTCTAGTTGGCAATGATTTGCACCTTTGTCCAAGTAGGGACCCTTGCTTTTAGTCAGGGTAAGGGAGTTACGCCCTTAGACAACCCCTGCTCACCCCCTTGGTAGCTGGGCACGAGCAGACAGGCTAATCTCAGAGACGGTGTGTAAAGCTTTTGTGCACACATACAGTAATACAGTGAAAACACTACAAATGGACAACACATCAGTTTAGAATAGGACATCTTTATCTAAACAAAACAAGACCAAAACGACAAAAATCCACCATACATATATCAAGATATATTCCAAAATAGGTTATTCACAATCATAAAGCTTGTAGCTGGGGCTTTTACAACGTCATCCCACTGAAAATACCAAAGTACGAAGCTGACTGCAGGTGTGCGGCGCCGGGTCCAGAGTCACACAGACCCCAAAGAACAGTACCTTGGTAAAAGATGAAAACAAAGACGCTGCACGGCATCGGGGAGGTGATGCTTCATTGCCGGCGTCAGTTCCTTAAAACCACAGGGGAGTTGAGGCATCAGTTCCTTACTACGAAGCAGGGGAGGTGTGGTCCTTACTACCCTGGAGGTGATGTTGGTTCCTTATGACGATGTGGGTGTCGATAGATTCGAGAGGTCACCCACATCAGGTATCGGTTCCGCAATGATAAAGCACCGGTGTCTGTGGGGTCGGGGCGGTGCGTCGTGAGCGCAATGAGCAGTGCCCTCAGCTCCGGTGCAGGCATCGGCCTCGGTGACGGTGTCAGAGTTGGTACGGTGTGGCGGCAGCAAGCGGTGGGGCTACGGTGTAAGTTGGGCGGTGCATCGTGCACTTCACAAGCGGTGCCCACGGCTCTGTTGCAGGTCGTGACGTTGTCCGTTTATCTATTTCCCTCTGTGGCAGCTGAAACAGCAGTTCTAGGAGGACAGAGGGAATGAAGCCTTTGTGTCCCTGATACTTCAGAACAGGCGGCAAGCTCTACACCAAGACCTTGGAGATCTTCTTCAAACGGGATACACAGCACACAGAAAAGTCTTGGTCTTCTCCTTGGGAGAAACAGTCACCGCAGGCCAACCCCACACAACACACAGCAAAGGGGAAATATTTCTCCTTCAGTTTTCCCAGCTCTTCTCCTTGGCAGAGGATCCTCTTGAATCCAGAAGTAATCTAAATGTCTATGGCCTGGGCCCCAATATTTATACCACCTTTTCATTGGTTCTCTTGTGGCAGAGAGTCTCTTAGCTCAGTAAAAACCAGTTCTGTCCTCTCAGGTCCAGCTTCCTGGCAGGAGGTGGAGATTGCATTGTGTAAGGCAGACCAGGCCTATTCAGGTGCAAGGAAATCTCCTCCCACTACTCTGAATGTAGCCCAGGTCTCTTCACCCTAGCCCCGACTCATCCACTAAAGACAGGACCCACCTCAACCCCCTTCCCACACACACCAGTGACAGTTTGCAGTGAATGCATATCCACAGCCACTGTCACTCACAAAACAGACAGTCAATCCTCATCTCAGCAGAGGCACATAGGATGGCTAAGCAAGAAAATGGCGACTTTCTAAACGTCAACAAACCATCACAGATGCCAGTACTGAGTTTTATTTGGCAATTAACTTTGAATTAGAGGCCAATGTAAATTTATCAATGGTTTCAACAAAAAGTGAATTTCTCAAAATTGTTTTTATTTTCAAACCTTATTTTTCATAGACAATAAATACAGTCACAAAAAAACATAACTCACCAATAAACAAAATACAACCATGCAACACCTATTGTTATATGAATCCGTTACGTCATGCAAGACAACCCACACATTCAATGTTCTCTCACATCTGCTTCACACTCACAACCGGTTCATAACCCACTCCACACATTCATCCAGAAGCCCATGGGAGCAACCCATTTGAATTTGCAGTTGTAAGAAAGGGCTCACCCCGAGGGAAAACTAAAGCGCACTCCGTAAACCCATAACAAAAAATTTTGAAATCCGTTGTAATGCACCACAATATAATCAACACTGTTAAACACCAAACTATATGTGCATTACACACAACCACTTGAATTGGAATGCGTTTGCTCTCTCTTGAGTCAAGCAAACAAATTCCAATTCAAGTGGTTGTGTGTAATGCACATATAGGGGTAGATTAGGATAGCGGTTTTTCCGCATCCTCTGGGCCGGCGGAAGCCACCGCCGGCCCGGAGGATACAGAAAAACCGCAGCGGACCCACCAAAGACCCACCGCCACATTAGGATCGCTGGTGGGTCCTGGTTTCCGTCCGCAGCTTTTCCGCCGCGTTTGGCTTACAACCGCGGTGGAAAAGCCCTAATATGGTGGCGGTGTCTCTCAGACACCGCCAGCCATATTAGGATGCCCAAAAAGAAATGATTTTCCACGGCGGGTTTTCCGCTGTGGAAAAGCATACGGAGCTTCACTGCGGGGGCCCGTTGCGGGCCCCCTGGGTGAAGGGGGGTGGGGGGTGCACATGGGGGGTACCTATGGTACCCCCCGGCATTTGTATGCAGTAATCGGCAGGCACCGCGCGGTGCCTGCCGCTTTCTGCATACAAATGCAATGTATGCATTTTTAACATTGCGGCGGGTGCAGCTTGAAGCCGCACCCGCCGCAATGTTAAACATAGAGGATGTGACCGCCAGGGTGGCGGTCACATCCTAATTGGACAGGAGGGAACTCCGCAGGCCATGCGGAGGTTCCCTCCTACTCTATGGTCGCGGACGGACTCCAGTCCGTCCGCGATCATAATGAGCCCCATAGTTTGGTGTTTAACAGCGTTGATTATATTGTGGTGCATTACAACGGATTTCAACATTTTTTGTTGTGGGTTTACGGAGTGCGCTTTAGTTTTCCCGCAGGGGGAAAATGCAAGAAGAGTTATTAGCAAAAATGTGGATTGTAAAAATCAGGTACAAACAGTTGCTTTGGGAAACTAAAAGATCACACGCTGAACAATGGATAATTATAGGAAGTGACAAGGACAAAAAATATTCTGTTAGTTGATCAATGATTTTTGTAGAGGGTTGATAAATAGCATAGCAAATAATGTTACAACCGGGAGCAGGATTAGATATAGTATCATCTTTATGGATAAGCCCTTACCTAGCAAAAAGATGTAATTTTATCATACAGTACTATAGACAGTTTTCATAAATCATATGTTGGAAGTGAGAGACTTACAATGGCCATAAGGTGTCTAGTACAGACAGCCCTCATTATGCCAAAGGAATACCGGGCTCACAGTTTAATCCAGATGTGCAATATTAAGGGTTCTGGTTAGCTGCACATTTTGTACCATTTTAAACAGTTTTTATTTCAAACTCCTTGAAGGGACCCATGCTGCACCCACTGTGCAAGAAAGGCAATGCCTTTCTCCACCTGGATTACAACAAGATCTATGCAAGGCTTCTTCTGGAAAACTTTGAAGCTTCGGTGAAAGCTGAGAACCTTCTTTACATTTTATAAGACAGGATATAATATCCTGCTAACTAAAGAATGATAGTTGGCATCTGTTTTGCAGTTTGCTCACCACTCCATTCACGCTCTCTCGTAAAAGGCGTTTTACTAGCTTCATAGGTCACAGCATAGCTTTTGTCAGAGCCAACAGGTCACTGCTTTGGAGAACGTTGCAGCTACGTAGAATTTATAGGTCATCCTGGCACTTATAACCCATGACTGACTGTTAAGCTTGGTCAGGGTTTCCATCCGAATTTCGGTAAACAGGTTTTTAAATAGGGGTGCACTTCTGCATTTTAACCTATATACTGCTGATTGAGGCCATGTCCCAGATTGAGGCCATGTCCCAAATAAGCCAAAATGTATTTGCATCCAACCTGGGACACCAGCAAATCAAAGTTTTCCAGTATGCAGATGATACTGTGGTGCTGGATCGCACAAGTGTCACGCTGCAAAGTTCCCTGGTTTACCTGTGGGTTACAATTCAAGCACTTAAGCTTACTGTTAACAGCAAGAACATAAAAAATATGATTTTTGATTAGAGACACAAACCGGATGGCAGGTGAAGAATACAAACTGAAACCTTGAATAATGCAATAACCTACAATTATAGGGGTGTATGGTTAAATGACGTTGCTTCCTTAAGATATTAACTGTCTGAACTTAAAACTAAGAGTATTACTTTGATATTTGCTATTGGTATGCATGAATCTCCCTAATTCAACTGCCCTCCCCAAATAAGGATCATAACAATTTAGTACTGGTCCTAATTATTATATGACCTATTAGCATTTTCTGTAAACTGAATACCTGGCAAGACAGGGCCCAGTACGAAATTTGTTAGATGAGTCTTTCCCTATTTAAACCCAACTAGCTGTGCTCAGTTGCCATTGTATTTCAAGCTGCTTAAGTGAGATTTACTGTGTCTGCTTGAAGACAAAGCATAATATGTTTGTTACTTCTATTCCTACCTCTGAGAGAATTAAAAGAACACTGGAAAGAACATTCAGATATTTAAGGCTTAAGCAGACTGGCATAAATCTGCAGTGTCTTCAACACATTTCCTATGTGTTTGTAAATCATTAAAACATGTCAAAATGCAATAGATTTATGTTTGAATTGTGATGAGCCAAGTGTTTTCGCTAGAGCAGCAAAATCCTCGGAAGTGATTAGAAAGTTTGATGCCATTAAATAACAACAATAATAATAATGGCAAGAGAGTTAATACACAAGATTTTAAGTATAATTGAAATTGTGTATTTATTTGTGAATAGCACGTCTTTTGGAATGATTTTAATTAACTACCCGCTATTTGTTTACTTACTTAGTCAAAAAATATATTTTTGTTCTCCTACAGACCTACACAGATTTCCAGCAGAAAACACTGCCATGCAACATTTGCACCAGATCGTACCAAAAAAGTCAAAATAGTTCTATAGAATAAAAGAAGGAATACAGAGCGGATTGACAAGGTTCTCTTTGTGAGATAGCATAAAAGACTGATAAAATGCTAGTTATCATAAAATGAAGTCAGTTACATTGCATGGACAGACTGAATGCATCTTAAGTGTCTAAACAAACAGAGTGCCTAATCAAAAAGAGTAGGGCTGCAAACAAGGGTTTTTGAACTTTGGCCTACTGGAAAGAGCGATGGGGAGTGTAGGAGAATGGGAAGATCAGCGAAGTTTGGGGTTCCGTATATACACGATCGATATTTAATGAGCAGTATTTCTAGTTCCAACAAGCTTGGTCATTCTCAAAGAAGCTTAAATCAAAAAGCTTTCCCCAGCATTCCCTGGCAATAGGGTGCCAGAGGCCCATGTTTGTTTAAGGCTAGATTTATTTAGACATTCAAACATACAGCTTTACACTGAACGTTTTCATTATTAATGCATTCAAAACTTAAAGAATTACCTTCAAAGCACAAAAAATGCAAGCATCTCCAAGACAGACGTGCCCCGTCAGACCTCGCATGCTTCGACGAAAGATTTCCAGCTGCCACAGGACCTGAAAGTAAGCATTATCGAAGTTACAGCTCGCAGACAAAGTTCCACCTCCAGCTTAATATCCTATTATTTACAATCAAAAAGGCAAATGTACCCAGCCACTGAAAATCTAAGACAATGTGTGGTTGAAGATTCCATGTCAGAATTCTATTTAAAAAATCGGACCCCATATCTTGTATTCATAGAGCAACATTTTCATTTCATTCTATTTTTACGTTTCCCTTGCTCTGTGCTTGCAAAATCAATTGTATTTGAAGAAAAAAATACATCTTAAAAGGAGCTTAGAACCCACCCAATACTTACCTGAAGTTACCATTCGTTCTTTCCAAAATCGCTCTAATTTACATGCTTCCGATTGGTCAGCACGTCCTCACTTCATGCTCTGCTTGCCAGTCTATGCCGTGGAGCTTGGCCCAAATACAGCTTCCGATCACTGGCTAGTGTCCTTCCACTGGCTACACACTCAGAGGGTACTTTTTAAAAATGTCTTATTGAGCATTCCATAAGAGTACACCTGCAGGCCGTCCCCTCTCCTTCGAGCATGTTGTTACTGCATTTTCACCTCTTCGCCCTCCTCCCCAGTTGCTGCTCCTTCCCTGTGTCTCTGCTAAATGATGTTAATGGCTGTACTGAAGGGCAATCCGTTGCGTGCCTTGCACAAATGGGGCTTCTAGCAGTGGTGCAATGTGGCCTTTTAGCTTTGCAAGCACAAGGACTGGTTCATGTCCAATGCCTCACTAGTGCTTCATCGAGGGGCTTGTGCTTGATGGAGCACAGAGCTACAACTGCTCTTTCCCTTTAATGCGGATAACCATAACATCTTATTAAAACAACCCTTTTTAATCCATCTTATTAAAACAACCTTTTTTAATCCCATTCTGTGTCACACCAGTGGCTTTTATCGGTTTTAAATATTCAGCACTGTATACTTGAGGCGCACCGTAGACCACTTAAACGTGTGAACTCATCATCTTGAAATTACAGGATTTAATTACATCCCATTGCATTTTATTTAATGCATCATTCCCAGCCACGGGTGGGAGGGGGGGGGGGGTGCGGTGAGGGGGGCGGTAGGTGGGGAGGAGGGGCGGGTCAGCGGTGGGGGATGGTACGTGGGGGGGAGAAGGGTGCATGGGGGAGAAGGGCACGGTGGGGGGGAGGAGGAGGAGGGCGCGGTTTGGGGGAGGAGGGCGCGAGGGAGAGGAGGGGGAGGGCGCGAGGGGGAGGAGGAGGAGGAGGAGGAGGGGGAGGGCGCGAGGGGGAGGAGGAGGAGGAGGAGGAGGGGGAGGGCGCGAGGGGGAGGAGGAGGAGGAGGAGGAGGAGGAGGGGGAGGGCGCGAGGGGGAGGAGGAGGAGGAGGAGGAGGAGGGCGCGAGGGGGAGGAGGAGGAGGGCGCGAGGGGGAGGACGCGAGGGGGAGGAGGAGGAGGGCGCGAGGGGGAGGAGGAGGAGGGCGCGAGGGGGAGGAGGGCGCGAGGGGGAGGAGGAGGAGGGCGCTGGGGGAGGAGGAGGGCGCTGGGGGAGGAGGAGGGCGCGAGGAGGAGGAGGAGGGTGTGAGGAGGAGGGCACGCGTGAGGGGGAGGAGGAGGGCACGCGTGAGGGGGAGGAGGAGGGCACACGTGAGGGGGAGGAGGAGGGCACACGTGAGGGGGAGGAGGAGGGCACACGTGAGGGGGAGGAGGAGGGCACGCGTGAGGGGGAGGAGGAGGGCACGCGTGAGGGGGAGGAGGAGGGCACGCGTGAGGGGGAGGAGGGCACGCGTGAGGGGGAGGAGGAGGGCACGCGTGAGGGGGAGGAGGAGGGCACGCGTGAGGGGGAGGAGGGCACGCGTGAGGGGGAGGAGGGCACGCGTGAGGGGGAGGAGGGCACGCGTGAGGGGGAGGAGGGCACGCGTGAGGGGGAGGAGGGCACGCGTGAGGGGGAGGAGGGCACGCGTGAGGGGGAGGAGGGCACGCGTGAGGGGGAGGAGGGGGTCACGCGTGAGGGGGAGGAGGAGGAGGAGGAGGGCACGCGTGAGGGGGAGGAGGAGGGCACGCGTGAGGGGGAGGAGGAGGAGGGCACGCGTGAGGGGGAGGAGGGCACGAGGGGGAGGAGTAGGGCACGAGGGGGAGGAGGAGGGCGAGAGGGGGACGAGGAGGGCGCTGAGGGAGGAGGAGGGCGCAGGGGGAGGAGGAGGGCGCAGGGGGATGCAGCCTACATGGAGAAAGGCCAGAGTGCGCAGACAAGCCCACCTACCCCCAACCAAACACTTCAGCTTTCTCGCAGTGCGAGAAGCAGAAACATAAAATGGTAGTTTTACCATTTTATGTTTCTGCTTCTCGCACTACGAGAAAGCAGGAGGGTGACGTTCCTCCGCCCTAGTGGTGGAGCCGCCCCTGATCATTCCAGCCTCAGTATAAACTAAATATCATGAAATTACAGGCAAATAACTTAATCTCCCTGTGCCAGTCCGCAATTTTTGTTGGTTGCCCGTCCCCACTACCATCTCCCGCCCGTCACAGCTTGCCCCCGCTGACCTTCCGTTGCGGTCCACAGATCGCCCTCCCCCTCCAACTTTGCTTTTCTAATTGTTAGCCTCGACCTCAGCTCAACATCTTGTCGTTTCAGGCAAAACACTTAATCTCCACGTGCCTAAACACAAAAAGCATTGGCAAAGCCAATAGGTTTTGGGTGTGTGAAATCTATTGGTTTTGTTAATGTTTTTTTAAAGACATGTTGCACAGCGGCACTGGTTGTCATACAATGCGGCTTAAAAGTTTTTTAAAAAGAGCTATGACGCAGACAGCGTTGACATTTAGAAAGCTAAAATTCATAAAATTATACATTTCCAAAGGAGTGGGATCAAATGGTGTTGGAGCAGATGTGTACGAGTACTTAACAAATATGTTTTTTATTAGGAGATTACTCTTTCGGACAGTGGCGTAACGAAACTGGAAGGGGTCCCCCTGCTTCATGGAGGGGCCCCCTTCCGGACTTACTCGGGAGCTTTCGGGCCAAGGTACTGTGCTGTGGGGGCCCCCTAGAGTTCAGACCCCATGTACTGTGGGGGCCTTTGTTACGCCCCTGCTTTCAGGTTTTTTCACAGGATGAATTTCAGATTACCATACAAATTGGCATATCCAAAACGCACTTAAGCAAATTAGTAAAGCGTTAGACAACAATGGAGAGGGTAGCAGCCACAGTGGACAAAGAAACTGATATTTTGTACATCTATAATGTTGAAACTCCCATATGTGCGATTGCTTCAACACTAAAACCAATCAGGTTAGTCTTTGTAGCCTATTGACTTGGCCAATGTTTTTTGCAGGGAAAAAAAATGAAAAGAAAAAAGACATGGTGAAGCAAAGCATCAGGACTTCAAGCGGCAGGTTCATTAACTAAGGATGCTTACTTACATGATGCTGTATGTGTACACATGCACCATATGCATGCGCGCCTAATGAAAGTGGGCACCTTTTCGTTTATTTATTTAGGCATCCAAGATGGCAGACTTCTCTTGGAAAAGAAAATTAAAAAAATTATTTTCACTTGTGCCAAAGTGCTTTTCTGAAGGTGAAGCGGCTTGGCAGCAAATGTAATCTGCTGGGTCCTCCAAAAATATGTAAGGAAGGGTGGGGTAGCAACGAAGGAGAGGATTGAGGGTGGTAAGAAGAAGAAACAAGAAGTGGGCAGCAGGGAGCAATGGATGGGCTTTAGGATGTAGAGAATGTGGAATTAAATACAAGGCGTGGGGGAGAAGGGAGCAACACTGAGCATAATGGCGAGAGGGGAGTCTATTGAATGAGGAAAAACAGCACATGAGAGAGAAAGTGTGGGAACAACATGAGAGTGTGGAGGAAAGGAATCTAAGAGGAAACAGCACTTGAGGAAAAGTGTGTAAAACACAAGCACTCATGGATTGTTTAAAGAAAAAAAGAAGTTAACTAAATGTAATCAGTAGAAGGATACAAGTCAGCCAATTAAAAGGAAAGTAAAAGGTCTATGCTGCAAGGGAGGGGGAAACTCAAGAAAAGGAAGGCAACACAGTGAAAGAAGTAAGCAAATGAGTGACAATAATGCCAACCAATGGGCCTGCTGTAAGCGCACTGTAAGTATTTAATATGGTCCTCAAAAGCTCTTGCATAGATGGCTAAAAGCTGTTTGAAAGCGAAACCTAATCACTCTCAAAACCTTTATTTAAGGGATATACTCTGAACAGACTCATTGCTCAGTACCCTATGAAATGACAAATGTCACAGATTCACTCTATAGCAACAAACAATGGGTTATGCTGCTAAGGCAGCTTCAACAGCCACAAAACAGCACTGAACAGACACAGTCTTCAAGCTGCTTTCAAGTCATGCAGCACTTAATCTAGGGCTGCGAGGTCACTTCTTATTGGCTGGACTCTATTTTAAGTCCTAGACTTTAATATAAAATATTCAGTGAAATCCTGTTGTCATATTCCTTTGAATCAATTGAACTATGCGCACAATCAAGGTAACAATAATTTATAAAAAGAATAGTTAGGACTGAACCCCTTTTGCCCTACCGACATGAGCCTGATCCGGAAAACCTAACTCCATCAACACCCAAAAACAAATATTCAACCGTTTCTTTTTAACATTTAACACCAGTGCTCAATCGTTATTTATTTATTTTTTATTGTATTTATTCAGTGGTAGACCATACACAACAATGTATCACATAGTCAGGGGAGCTCCATGAACTTCACTCTCCACATTTCCCATATCATATGTAAAGGTAAACCTTTACTTACCATTACATACAGCTGTATATATGCAGTCATAGGACACAAACAGATATACAATCATAATGGCAACACAAGCTACAATCCTCACGTGGTGGGAATTGCGGAATGATTCTTCTTCTATACATTTGCCATATACCTGGGTTTTCCCCGCTCAGTTCGCCAGGTCTGCAACATGGGTCACATAGGCATATAAAAGTGGCCAAAAGTCCCATGGGTGAGACACCTACGGCAAAGTTGCACCATACAGTTCTGTCATTTCTTTACAAAAACCATGTCACTGAGCTAGTCTTTAAACCAAGTACTTCTCTTTCCGCCCCATATCATTGCAGTTCTGCACCACGCCAGTATCGTAGCTATCACCACCTGTTTTCTGTAGGTGGGACGGGCACCTACTACATAACCTAGGAAGGCCACCATATGAATGATAACTAATGTATTGTTCATCACTATCTCTGTTGCTGTTAATCTTGATCAGAAGACTTCAACCTTCGTGCAACTGCAAACCATGCAGAAAAGAATCAAACCAGCATCAAGGATAGAGCATCTATTGCAGGTCGAGATTTAGGACAAGCCATACTTAACCACCTGTACCACTCCTCTCATCTCGTTAAGCACGGGGTTACATAATCTAGTGATCAATTTGGTGGGCCACAGGATGCTCAGGAAGACACATAAGTGTTCCCATTCAGATGGCTCTTCTGAGAATGTGGAGAACATTTTCTGCAACACATTCTGTTTAGTGTTGTGAGCTACTAGCACGGTATTGGAAGATATCCCCAACTAATCAGCAAGCACAAGAAATTTATGACTAGGGAACAAGTTACCCATCAGTGTCATATTTTTCTTAAGTAGTAGGGGGCTCACCGTGGAGGTGTTAGACGTATACATATAGAGGTAGTGGAAAATGTTAGCGGGGATGAATTTCCATTCCTCGACTTGATCACTGTGCAGGACTTACCTACAATTATGCATCCAATGGTGTGCAAATTGAGCCTGTGCCACCAGATGAACACAAGTTACTTACCTGTAAACTGTGGTTCTCCAGTATTGGTGTCTTTCATAGATTCACATGCTTGAATATTCCCAGTCGTCGAAGTGGGAGTCCCACGGTACATAAAATAGCAGTAATATATGCATATATAAATAAAAAATTACCATAATTATATATATATATACATACATAAAATACAGTAAAGTATCCAAAATTTAAAATTACCATAGAACAGAATAGGCCCATAGAAAGCCTAAGGGAGAACTCATTTTAGTAACATATCAGTGTCATTATGTTTTGGTCCACATTCTAGCCAATCAGGCTGTAGTTCCCTCTAGAACCTTCTCCTCAGAAGCCCAAGTCCTCAGATTTTCGTAGCACAAAGTAACCAAAAATGCCTGAGGTGAAAAGAGCCTCTGAGGGGAGGAAGGGAGGGTCGCATGTGAATCTATGAAAGACACCAATACTGGAGTACCACAGTTTACAGGTAAGTAACTTATGTTCTTCTCCAGTATTAGGGGTGTCTTTCATAGATTCACATGCTTGAATAAGAGTAGAAAGCAGTAAATCATCATATAAAAGTCATAAAGGTAACACCAAACTTCAAGCATACAAGAACATATCATTAAATATGTAATATATATCAAAATTCAAGAGAAAAAACCTTTATGACTGGAGGCGGGTAGCAACAGAGGCTCACCTTATTGTAAAAGATTCCGCAGCACCGTTTGTCCCACTGCTGCATCTGCGGCGTCTGTTGATTGCAGACAGTAGTGCTTCGTAAAAGTATGGCTGCTCGACCACGTAGCAGCTCTGCAAATGTGCCGCAGAGGTATCCCCGCAAAGAGGGCAGTAGAAGCGGACACGGCTCTAGTTGAATGAGCACATACTGGAGCGGAAAGAGGCTTGCCAGCCCGTTGATGACAAAAAGTAATGGTAGAAGAAATCCACCTAGTAATAGTTTGTTTGGTAACAGGTTGTCCTTTGCAGATCGGGCCATAGGCCACGAGTAATTGATCCGATTTCCTGAATGATGCAGTGCACTGACAGTAAAACTTGAGGCAGCGTTTCAAATCGAAGGAATGCAATGAACGTTCAGCAGGAGTTTGTGGATCAGGAAAGAAAGTCTTTAGAATGACGGGTTCATTGAGATGGAAATCACTTGGGACTTTCGGGATAAATCTAGGAATAGTATGTAGCGTAACAGCCTCATTGGAGAACTGGAGAAACGGAGGCTGAATTGTGAATGCCTGAAAGTCACTGACACGCCTAGATGATGTCAAGGCGAGCAATAGAGCAACTTTCCACGTGAGGAATTTTAAGCTTGCTGAGTGGATGGGCTCGAAAGGAGGCAGGAGAAGCTGAGACAAAACCAGATTTAGGCGCCAAACAGGTAGAGGACAACGAATGGGTGGAAACATACGGAAGAGGCCTTTGAAAAACTGTTGGATGATTCTAGATGAATACAGCGAGGTGGAACCATCCTGACGGAAGTGGGAAAGTGCTGCTAAAAATACCTTAAGAGTGGAGTGGGAAAGTCCTGACTTTGCAAGGGATAGGAAGAAAGGTAGGATCTGTTCCGGTTTGGCGGTCATTGGATCCAAGGCTTTGGTGTGGCACCAGACACAGAAACGCTTCTACTTCAGCTGATAGGTTTTAATGGTGGATGGAGCGCGAGCGTGCGCTAACACCTCTTTGCAATCTGCGTCGATGGTTAGACGCGCAAATTCACTGTGTTCAGGTTCCAGGCATGGAGCTGGAGCTATGCCGGATCTGGGTGACAAATCTGCCCTTGCTCCATCGTGAGGAGGTGAGGCAGAGGATGAAGCGATATTGGCTCGTTCTGGGAAAACAAAAGCAGGTCCGAGAACCATGGGCGTCGCGGCCACTTGGGTGCGATCAGGATGACATGACAGGGTTGAAGCCTCATCCTGTGCAACAGGCGCGCAATCAGAGGAAGCGGAGGGAAAGCGTAGATGAATTAGTTCAACCAGCTGATCGAAAATGCATTTCCGCTCGACTCTCTCTGGGGATGAAGACTTGCAAAGCGTTGGCATTTCCTGTTGGCGGCAGTCGCAAAGAGATCCATCTGCGGCTGGCCCCACTGACGAAAAATGAACTCGAGAGTTGGTTGGTTGAGTTCCCACTCGTGATTGTTCGAGAGAGACCGGCTGAGTTAATCCGTCCGAAACATTGGAAACACCCCGCACATGGATGCCTGTAAGATGAATTTGATGATGAATTGCCCATTCCCATATGTCCTGTGCTTGTTGGGAAAGAAGAAGGGACCTTGTGCCGCCCTGTTTGTTTAGGTAATGCATGCTGGTGGTGTGGTCTGTCCTCACCAGCAGAGATTGGCCCTGTACTATCCTCTGGAAAGATTTCAGGGCAAGGAAGATCGCAAGAAGCTCTAGGCGGTTTATATGCCAAGTGCGTTGGATTGCAGTCCACTTTCCTTTTACTGACAGTCCTTCGAGATGCGCTCCCTAGCCCTCCAGGGATGCATCGGTTGTGAGCGTCCGAGTTGGAGTTGCGTCTTGAAAAGACCGACCCATGGATATGTTCGGAGGGTGAGCCCACCACTCCAGTGCCACCTGAATGCGAGGCGTGTGAAGGATCCTGTCGTTGAAAGATCCCGAGATCTGTTTCCACTGCTTGTCTAATTCCTCTTGTACGACCCTCATATGTAGCCTGCAGTGGGGGATCAACTGTATGCCCGAGGAAGCCATGCCTAGGAATGATTTCCAGATCCGGACTGAAACGTACAGCTTTGACTGCAGGAATCGTACCATCTTGAGCATGCGGTCTTGTCTTTCCTGGGAGACGAAAACCTTTGTCAGTCGAGAATTTAGTGAGGCTCCTAGAAAATCTCGCCGCTTTGACGGGCGAAAGTGTGACTTCTGGCAATTGATGGAAAGGCCAATTTTTGAAAAAGAGAGATGCAAGACTGAGTGTGCTGGATTGCCAGTTGAAGGTTCGGAGCCTTTATAAGACTATCGTCCATGTATGGATAAAATTGAATGCCTTGTAGGCGCAGGAAAGCAGCAACCGAGGCCATGATCTTGGTAAAGACCCTCGGTGCTGAACGTAGGCCGAACGGCAGAGCTCTGAATTGGAAATTTAGGTGTCCGACTGTAAAACGGAAATACTTTCTGTGCCTGGGGTGAATCGGCACCTGAAAGTATGCGTCCTGGAGGTCGATCGTGGAGAAGAACTCTCCGGAAATTTGGAGCAAGGTCAACATTTGAAATGTTTTTGACGTGATGAAGTTGTTCAGGCCCTTAAATCCAAAATGGGGCGCCACTCTCCCGACTTTTTCTTGACTAAAAAGAAGCGGGAGTAAAACCCCTTGCCCTGCTGGCCTTGTGGTACGACCTCAATAGCACCTTTTCTGGTCATTAATCTCACTTGAGTCAATAGTTCTTTGAAATGGGGAGTAGGGGGGCGATTGGGAGGAAATTTTGTAACCTCCAGGGTATGTCCTTTTGAAATCACGTCTAGGACCCATTGATCGGAGGTGATGTCGGACCAATTCAAGATGTAATTTGAGATTCGTCCTCCAATTTTTACAGTCGGTGGAAAATTGACGCTGGGACTGTCACGGTTTCTTTGTATTTGAACCACCTCTGTAGGTGGTTTTCCTCTGGTATGGTCTGGAGGAGGTCTGTCGAGTTTGGGACTGGTAAGTATTTCTTTGCCGATTGTCATTGTAGGAGCGATATTGGTTTGATCAACGAAAAGTGGAAGAGTTGCTGCCTCTACCACGTGCTCCTCGAAATGGCCGTTTTCTATATTGGAGAGTTCCTAACGCCTTGGCCGTATCCATATCCTTTTTGATTGATTCGAGGACCTCATCGACATGTTTGCCGAAGAGCGAATCACCGTCATAAGGTAGATCGAGTACTTTAGCTTGAACCTCCGGGCGAAATGCTGTGGATTTTAACCAGCCTTGACGCCTCAAAACAGCAGCCCCGCCAATTGCCTGAACCCCGTAGAGGAGATATCAATGGCGCAGTCAATGATCTCTGAGGAGATCTTTTCACCCTCCTGAATGATGGCTTGTGCTTCCGCACGGATGGCATCCGGTAATTGTGGAAGCAATGCTGCAATCTCGGACCACATTTAGTGGTCATACCGCCCAAGAATAGCTAAGGAATTAGCCGCCCTTACAGTCGTGGCTGCCATGGTGGTAAACTTCTTCCCTATGGAATCCAGCTTCGGCCTTCCTGATCTGGAGGAGATGTGAGAGGTGTGGAAGGATTGCGAGACCTCTTTTGAGCCGCCTGAGTAATGACGGAATCCGCCTTAGGCTGTGACACTAGGCATGTCGGAGAATCTGCTGGCGCTTTATACTTTTTATCGAGCCTTGATAAGACAGCCGGGATAGAATTTGGTCGCTCCATCAATTTGACACCTTCATTCCAAATGTGGTCGATTGTCGGAATAGTGTGAGCTTGCCTTTGAGGTAAGTCTTTAAAATCATAAAGAAAACAGTCAGTCTGTTGGACGTCTAAAGTGAGATGAAATCTCTTAGCAGCGCGGACCATCAAGTTGTGGAAGCTGCCAATGTCCACAGGAGGCGAAGCTAATGGTGACATTGGTGGGGTTCAAGGTGTGTGAGACCTGTAATCGTACCACTCTTGAAGGCCATTATCATCATCATCATTCGGATCCGTGTTGTGAGGGTCTTGATCCTCATTATCTGTATCCTGCTGGGTACGCACTGGTGACCTTGATGGAACTGGTGCAGACATTTGTGGCTGTGGAGGAGGTTGCGGCACTGGAGAAATAGGCCTAGACGGTGGGAATCTGAGATTATAATCGTCCAGCATGTGCTGCAGATTCATTTCCAAAGACAGTGGTATCTGTGTCGTTTGTTCTGTCATAGGTGTCTCTGACCTGTCTACAGGAAACAGATCTGTCCCATCTTCGACGTTCTCTTCCTCCTCCTCATCATAATCATAATCTTGGCACTTGATGTGTAGCTCGGATGGGCTAGTCGCTTGTCTAAAGACATTATCCAGTTCTGAACCATCATTGGAGTCCTCCACCGCAGTCTGAAATAATTGGTCGGGAAGAGTAGAACCACTCTTTATAGGACTCAACTGTATAAGAGGCGCCCGTTTAAGCGTGGAAGCAGTGACCACTGTGAAGGTGGTAGCCGTGGCCAAAGAATGGTGTAACGTCGATGAGCCCGTCGACGTGGTGGTGGAAGATCCAAAAGCTGGTTGAGGCGTCATGCGCCGTGTCCACAGATAAAGAATCCGTAGTTGTTGACGGATGTGATTTAGCCTTCGTCGTCGAAGATTTTTTCGTCGTCGACGAGGGTAGACACTTGCTCGTCGACGAAGATGGTCCCGTCAACGAAGGTTGGGCCGTCGACGAGGTGACAACCGTCGACGAAGTCGTCGTCGACGCTAAGGCAGTCGTCGACGAGGAAGGTCCAGTCGATGGACAGCGGCCCATCGACGATGCTGTAATGTTGGTCGACGACAAGGAGTGCGTCGACGAATGACGCGTTGACGGTTGTTTCTTCGTCGACGAGGTTAATTTGATAGCCGTCGACGAGATCTTTAAGACAGAGGCAATGGGTTGCACCTCATGGGTTGTCGTCGACTAGGTGGACGTCGTCAACGTAGTCCTCGAAGACATTGAACATGTCGTCGTCGTGGAGGCAGCATCCACGGATTTCGTCGTCATCGATGTCGGACGGACGCATCGACGAGCCCTTCGACGAGCCATTGCCCGTTTTATAGGATGATGGCATGGCTTTGGACAATGACGCCAGAGAGCCAGGTTTCGTAGGCATAATTGGAGGTAAAACCTGTGGGGAGACATCTTTAGAGATTTCTACAAGTCTCCTTTTCTTGAGAAAAGGAGAGGGCATCTCCGTCTCCGACCCACGCTTCTGAGAGGTCTTTGACTGGAAAGAAGAGACACTCTCATCCTCAGAAACCACAGTGTCCGTTGTCTTCAACTTCTGAAGCCACAGAAGGAGACGGGCCTCTCTATCCCTTAAAGTTTTAGGTGGAAAAGTACGGCAGTACTTACAGGTCTTCACTTCATGGTCCGGGTAAAGACAGTAAATACATTTACTGTGTGGATCTTCATGTAAGAGACGCAATTTTCCACATGATGGACATGGTCTGAACAAAGATTTCCTTGAAGAAGACATTTGAGAAGAAAAAACAGCTATGTAAGAAGAAAAACAGAGCAGAGCTCAGGGAGACTCCCTTCACACGACGTGCGGTAGAAAATCTGAGGACTTGGGCTTCTGAGGAGAAGGTCCTAGAGGGAACTACAGCCTTATTGGCTAGAATGTGGACCAAATCATAATGACACTGATATGTTACTAAAATGAGTTCTCCCTTAGGCTTTCTATGGGCCTATTCTGTTCTATGGTACTTTTAAATTTTGGATACTTTACTGTATTTTATGTATGTATGTATGTATGTATGTATGTATGTATGTATATATATATATATATATATATATATATATATATATATATATATATATATATATATATATATATATATATATATATATATATATATATATATATATATATATATATATATATATATATATATATATATATATATATATATATATATATATATATATTATGGTCATTTTTAGGTCTCGCCTGTCGATGCGCATGCGCATCGAGCAAGCGAGACTATAGGGGCTCATCAACTCTTTATCTAACTGCAAGGAATCGTGGCGATTCCTTGCAGTGCCCGTGACTTTTAAGGTCAATGCGCATGCGCATTAAGCTTATGCGCATGCGCATTGACCTTAAAAGTCACGGGCGCGTGCACGTCCGTGTTTGTTTACCCGCTCCGCCCCCTCCCGCCGTGTCGCCTTGCCTACTCTCTCTCTCTCCCCTCTCCGCCCCCGTTCCGCCCCCTCCCCTTCGTGTCGCATTTCTCCTCCCCCCCCCCTCTCTTCCCTCCGGCTTCTTTTTTTTTGTTTATTTTACTCGCACCTCTCCCCTCTCCGCCCCCTCCCCCGTTCCGCCCCCTCCCGCCGTGTCGCCTTGCCTACTCTCTCTCCCCTCTCCGCCCCCGTTCCGCCCCCTCCCCTTCCCGCCGTGTCGCATTTCTCCTCCCCCCGCCGTGTCGCACCTCTCCCCTCTCCGCCCCCTCCCCGCTCCGCCCCCTCCCCTTCCCTCCGTGTTACAAGGCTAAACTAGCTAGATAATGCTACAAAAGTTGTGGACAGATTTGCCTTTAACTTCATAATATGCTTAATAATTTGCCTCTGGTTGCCACGAAATGTTAGTCCACTACTGCCGCATATTTCTAGCAGCCATGGCAAGAAATAAACTGAACAAAACAGCGAGGCCTCTTCTCAGCCCTCAAGGATTGAACCTCCTAACTCAGAGTTTTGCCAAGACCTCAGATATAGCATCCCCGAGGGAGACACGCGCCCCAAAACACCACCCAGCCGCGCCCAAAACATCATGTGTGCTCGCACTGTGCGCCTCGACCCCTCGTGGGCAAACAAACCTCACCACACCTGAATCTCATCCAAATGAGGCCGACACACGCACTGCGTGCACCGGCTCGCAGGGCGCCATCTTCGTAAAACACTTCACTTGTTGGCCCGGGGCTAGCGTGGTGCCTCCCCAGCTGGGGGATCCCGAGTGCGCGGACAGGCTCACTGTTGACTTCTTTGAAGGCAAAAAAGCAATAAACTCGGAGGTTTACTCGTGAGAAGGCAAACAAGGGCTCGTCTGCAGTGAAAACTGAGCCATAGCCGGATCAAAATGGCTGCTCCCTCTTAGTCGAGGATGTAAAATGCATCTTGCCACATGTTTTAAAAGCTATGTCTTTTTATGTATTTGTTGTGCAGTTGTAGCAAATTGGACAATAAGATAAAATCCAGCTTGAATTTGGTCAACATCGTGTATAGCTAAAAAAATAGTCATTTTATTGATTTGCTATTTTATATATTTGTTGGTATATTCAATTCAATTTCGGTGGATGTCAATATATCGAATTATGTATACTTCTTTTAAGATCCCAAAGATTCCCGGTCCCCAGCCCTTCCTACATCTTTATTCATAATACCAAGAGCTCTTTGTTTTAAATGACTTTATTGTCTAAAGCTAGCACGGGGTCCCCGGCTCCAGGCGCTTCGTGTTGGGCGTGAGCATAGCGCCTTCCTCAGATCCGCCGCGGGCAGCTTTGCCCCGGAGCACTTCCTACACGCTCCCCACGGGGGCTAATGTCCCGGAGGGGGTGATTATCGGGCAAGCGGTGACCTGAGCGAGTGAGTAATCTTCCTTCATTAGAGCCATAGACACGCAGATTTCGAGGGGCCCCGTGATGATTGCACCCCCTCTTTACTTCCTCGGGTGTATGCGCGTGCCGACACCCCTCTCCTTTCTAACTCGCTGTCTGCTCCTCTGCACCCCCTCTTTACTTCCTCGGGTGTATGCGCGTGCCGACACCCCTCTCCTTTCTGACTCGCTGTCTGCTCCTCTGCATACTCTGCCGTTTGTCCTCTTTACTTCACCCCTCACCCATGCCTCCACAGTCCACACTGCACTACTGGGAACGGGGATGCTTGCTCCCAGCCACTTCCGGTTCCTCTTGGCATACCCTCCCCTCTCCTCTCCTCACCCTCCCTATTCTGTTCCTGAAAAGAAGGGCTACGGAGACTGGTGCCCAAGATCAAACCTCGAGCCCTTCTTTAGAGGTCTCTTTCCATTGTCTTTGCCACACATCCGGCATTCGGCAACATACTCTCCACCTGCAGACTGCATATCTTGCAGCCTGAAACCTCTGTCGCATTTCTCCTCCCCCCCTCCCCTCTCTTCCTTCCGTCTGCGCCGTCTAACTTCCCCCGGTTCGAGTCCACCGCTCGCCTTTAGACTTTCCAGCCTCTTTCTGTACCTTATAAACTCCGTCTGTACTTTCAGCCTCCTCTGTACCTCCCAGCACCCCCCTAAACTTCCATGTCCACTTCCCCCTTTCAGTCATCCCGGACCATGTCCCGGCCTCCCTCCCGTTCTCTGACTCTGTGTCGCTGACTTGGCCTGTTTCAGAAGTGTCCTTTCTTCAGGGTCACTGATATATGTTGTTGTCATACATTTCCTGGCCTCAAAAATGACGGACAGATTTTGTTTTCTCACATTTATTATTGAAGCGAGGTGGGTAGTAGGTATGTCGATGACCGATCGTGTTTTCATGAGTCCACGATCGTCAGTGTCACCGCTTGTTACCCCTCTACACAGATTAAGAACTCCTTGAAGCAAAGAGGGAACACATCCAATGCTCTGAAGTTTGACGTCTTTAGAGGTCTCTTTCCATTGTCTTTGCCGCACATCCGGCATTCGGTAACATACTCTCCACCTGCAGACTGCATATCTTGCAGCCTGAAACATCTGTGTAATAAATGTGCTGCATGCTGCATATCGTACAGCTTGCTATCTATGTGTGAAATAAGTGTGTTGCAGACTGCATATCTGGCAGACTGCAATCTCTGTGTGTAATACATCTGTCTCAAACAGCATATCCCATAGTCTGCAATCTCTGTGTGTAATAAATGTGTATAGCAGACTGCATATCTGGCAGACTGCAATCTCTGTGTGTAATACATCTGTATCAAACAGCATATCCCTCACCCTCACTCACCCTCAACCCCTCACCCTCACTCACCCTCAACCCCTCACACTCAATCCCTCACCCACACTCACCCACACTCACCCTCACTCGCACTCACCCACCCTCACTCACCCTCACCCTCACCCTCACTCACCCTCACTCACCCTCACCCTCACTCACCCTCACTCACCCTCAACCCCTCACCCACCCTCAACCCCTCACCCTCACTCACCCTCAACCCCTCACCCTCAACCCCTCACTCACCCTCACTCACCCTCACCCTCAACCCCTCAGCCTCACCCTCACTCACCCTCAACCCCTCACCCTCACTCACCCTCACTCACCCTCAACCTCATGCTAAATATTTACAAAAAAACCCATAAACAATTCTAAAAGCACTAACTCTAATGCTGCGAGACCTATTGCATTTCTAATGCTTGTTTATTTATATATGCATATATTACTGCTATTTTATGTACTGTGGGACTCTCACTTCGACGACGGGGAATATTCAAGCATGTGAATCTATGAAAGACACCCCAAATACTGGAGGAATATATGACATTACAACGAATTCCGTTGCAACGCATGCCTTTACCACGCATGCGTTACAACGGAATTCGTTTACCACGCATAACATTTACCACAATTACTAGCGTGGTGACGTCATACGTCGTTAAGAGAAAGCGGAAGTTTATTTTCCGTTTTCTCTTAAACGACGCTGATACCCGACGTGACTTCAGGTGAGTTTCTTTTTTGGGGGGGGGAGACCCCCCAAGCCCCCTTTTTTTTACTTTTTACCTTTACCACATATACCTTTACTACAAACCTCGTAGTAAAGGTATGCGTGGTAAATGCTTTCGTGTTAACCACGCATGCGTTGTACTGCATGCGTGGTTAACGATTTCGTTGTAAAGGCTTCGTTGTAATGGCCGTTTCCCATACTGGAGAAGGTAGACTTCCAAATTTGTAATCTCAAAGCCGCCCTTTGGAAGGACTTGCATTTTTATTAGCGATATTCTGCATGCATTTGTCAACGGCAGTTTGATCCATCGTTCTACATTGTAAGAGGTCATGCTTATACATTTGCCATAGTTCTCTGCAATGACAGTGGGGATGTCTCTCTATACTACATGATGCCTATGTATCTAACTGGATCATTCCTCTATTGCAGTGGAAAATCTAAGTTTGGTTGCTGAGTATCTTCTGTTGAGGGACCATTATAGCCCTTGTACAATTTATTTGTATTACTGTTCATCTACCAAAGCCAATAATCTCTCGAATCGCCGGGCTTAAATTCTGTGTGTGGTTTTTGATCAGTAGCAATAGGTCATTTCCATAGATGGACAGAAGCAAATCCCGACCTGCCTAGTCTGATTCCCTGGTCATGGAGATGTTCTGCAAGAAGCATGCCAGTGGTTCCATTACCAGGTCAAATAGAAACAACTAGCATCTCTGTTGATTACCATGTAGAATGGGAATCGATTTTGGCCAGTGGGTCAGTGTATATAATTTTAATCCATCGGGAAAGCTCAACCCACCCCCATGCGCTCCAACACACCAGTAAGAAGGGCCATTTCACAGAATCAAATACCTTCTCGGCATCCCAAAAAGTCACCAACACTTCTCTTTTTGGGTCCATCTGACGAGTGACAGCACATAGTGTGCAGAAGTAATCCGCTTTGGCCTTGCCTGGAATGAACACAGCTTGGTACAGCCTGATCAATTCTGGCATCCGTGACAAAAGTCTGTTAGCTAGTATTTTTGTGAGTATTTTGTGGTCTACATTTATTAAGGATAAGTGGGTGGGGGGAGAGATGGGGGGGAGAGATGGGTGGGAGGGAAATAGGAGCTATAATGTTCTGAGGGTTTACCAGACTTTAGTATTGTAATCACTATCACTTCACACATGGACTCCTCATACATTTCTAATAGAACCAGAATAAATTAATCTGCGTAAGCGTCACATAATTCTGCCGGGAGACCACCACTCCCTGGCGCACTTCCATTTCTCTGCTGCTTGATCACTCCCCATATTGGGTTGACTAAGGAAGGATGTTTAGTCTAGGTCCAGCCACACCAAGATGGACCTGTCCAGGTATGCCTGTATATCACCTGAAGTTTCAGATGTACCTGAGCCATAGATCCAGTCAAGATATTGTGCAAAAACATCTAATACCGGCGTGGCTTAGCCAGCGAGCATGGCGGTCGTGTAGAGCGTGAGCTCCGGCCAGCCTTACTGAAATCCTGCGAAAATATCCTGCGCTGGTCCTTGTAAGCGGGTCCAGACAACTCGGATCGGTGCCTGAACCCTGTGGCTGTCCCCCACCCGCGAATGGTGGCACGGGACTACTCCTAGCAGCCGGTACGTCGTCTGGGCTCGAGGGGCTCCTGAGCAGCCTGCACAGCCGGGGCCTCGATTTTGGAGGGGCCCGGCGGAGGGGAGCGGCGGCACCGTGGTCTTCCGGGACCCGGGGCTTTCACGAACAACATCTCCTGTGGACCTGCGGCGGACAGCGCCCCTGAAGCTGTGCCCAGAGGTGGACCCAGCAGGGAGTCACCGGATATACATGGAGCGGGGGCACCATCGCGCTACCGTGGAGCGGCGGTGCTTGATCGCCGAGGGGCGACCCTGCCTGGGTCGAGGGTTCCACGGCTGCCCCGGACCGGGGTTGCCACGTGTGGCACCGTGTTGCGGAGGACGACTAATCGGGGGTCGTGTTGGGCCGCAGAGGGACGCAGTTGGCGGCGCTGCCCATCTGGAGACCGGCGACACAAGTGAGAGCTGGCAGATGGACGCGGTTGGGACCCCCTCGCCGTAGCGAGGTTGGCTCTGGGAGTGTCTGCTGCCTCTTCCCCCCTGCACTCCTCGGGAGCCGGACGGTTGGCGGCCATATTTGGGACAGGGACCGCGTGGCGGGTCCGAGCCGCGTGTCTAGCACAACATGACGAGGGGGAGCAGCAGCCAGAGTAAGCAGGGGCCCATTAACAAGTTCACTGAGGCGGCTGGCGCGAAAGGCACCCCTGCGTAGGTACCGGACAACGCAGCGCTAATGGCGGCTATCACGCAGTCCCGGGATGTCCTGGATGCCAAGATTGGGGCGGTGGGCTCTGATGTCACGCTCCTCCAGCAGGACCTGCGGAACGCTGTGGAACGTATAGCGGGCACGGAGACACGAATAACCGAGGTGGAAGATGAGGTTTCCTCCCTAAAGAAGAGAGTCATGGTCCTTGAGAGGACACAGAAGGGCCTTGTACAGAGGGCGGAGGAGGCGGACGGACGGGCAAGGCGTAGTAACCTGAGGTTCATTGGCTTCCCTGAGGACTGTGAGAAAGGGAATGCTGAGAGCTTCCTCACACAATGGCTGGAGAGCTGGATTCCACCCGAGGCTCTCTCTCGCTGCTTTGTAATTGAGAGGGCCCACCGGGCTCTGACGCAGAAGCCACCGCCGGGTCAGCGCCCGCGCCCCATGATAGTTAAACTCTTGAATTATGCGGACAGGGATGCAATCTTAAAGCAGGCGAGGTTGAAGGGCAAGCTGACCTATGACAATGCCAATATCCTGATCTTTCCGGATTACACCAAGCAAGTGCAACAACAACGTCAATCCTTTGCTGCGGCTAAGGCCCGTCTCCGGGGTCTGCAGCTCCAGTATGCCCTTCTCTATCATGCAAGGCTGCGGGTGATCTTCCAGTCCAGCACTTTCTTCTTCAACACCCCAGAGGAGGTCTTTCAATGGACGGATGAAACCATGAAACTGCGGCCCAACAGGACAAAGGGAGGTGACTCTGACTCCTCCGCAAGCAATCATGCGGGGGGAGGCCAGGGAAGTCGGCGTAAGCGCAGGGGCCGCTCGCGCTCAAGCCGCAGCTCGCAATCAGTGCTGGCCAAGCGTCGAAACGAGCGAAGCCCAGGACGCCCAGGAAGATGTGCCATGACTTTTGTGAGACCTGACTTATAACTTGTTTGAATGCTTTATGAGTTGGGACCAGCCATTATGCTTTCGAGGCTGGTGTCCCCACAAGGGTTGGTTGGGAGGGGGCGACGGCCTAGTTCCATATGGGCTGCTGCGATGGGTTCAGTTGGAGGGGGTGGTGCTTGGCTCCCAGTTGGGGCCGGGATCATGCTCCGACCACGACAGGTGCTTCCACGTTTGGGAGGTGCGGGGTGGGGCGTGGGGGGTGGGCGGGGGGTAGTTGGGGTTTGTTTGCGAGGGAAGGGGAGAAGGTTTGCGCTGAAACTACTGCTTGCTGATGGTCTACAGGGATGCCGGGGTGGCCGGCGCAGCGTGAAGCTGCGACACTTTGATTTACTCCTATGGTTGTGGCTGGTGAGGGGGAGGGGTTAGGCCCGGGTGGGACACGGATTCTGTGCTGGAATGTGCGGGGCATGTTGGATAAAGTGAAGCGGGGGCTGTTTTTACGTGGGCCAAGAGGAGGGGGATGGATGTACTCCTCCTGCAGGAAACTCATCTGCTTGGTACCAAGGCACTGTGTTTGCAGAGGAATGGGTTCGTACATGCATACCACTCGGGGTTCACTAGAGGATCACGTGGGGTGGCAGTGCTTATCCACCAAAGGGTCCCATTTATACATAAACGTAACTGGACGGACCCGCAGGGTACATTCGTGTTTGTGCATGGAGAGATCAGGGGTGACCCAGTACTCATTGG
Organism: Lissotriton vulgaris; assembly: GCF_964263255.1. Taxonomy (NCBI): domain Eukaryota; kingdom Metazoa; phylum Chordata; class Amphibia; order Caudata; family Salamandridae; genus Lissotriton; species Lissotriton vulgaris. The sequence goes on from NC_141689.1 coordinate 1,034,695,979, forward strand.
TAGTGTATATGCCCCACCTCCGCTACAATGGCCTCTAGTTGAGAAACTGCTTTCCCTGTGGGTAGACATGCCAGACGCCATATCCGTTGTGGGCGGGGATTGGAATGACGTAATGGATGTTGCAATGGATAGATGGCGCAGTGTGAATGGTGAGCGTGGGGCAGCGAGAGGAGATGGTCACACGTCCCGGTTGCGGGCTTTGACCACGGGCTTGGATTGGGTGGATGCATGGCGGTACAAACATGGCATGCATAGGGAGTATACTTATTTCTCGGCAGCACGCGACTCCTTCTCCAGGCTGGATTGTGTCTTTGTACCAAGGGGCATGGTTAATAGAGTGCTGGCCGCCGACATCCTCCCGAGGGCACCGTCTGACCACTCGGCGGTGTACGTGATCCTAGACACTGGTCGAGCCCGACAGCCGTTTAGGTGGCGCTTGTCTTCATGGCAGCTGACGCAGGGACCATACCGGGTCCATATGACGTGCGAAATTGCACACTTCCTGGCGGTAAATGTGGGCACAGTGGATACCGCTGCGGTGCTCTGGGAGGCGATGAAGCCCACACTGCGCGGTGTGGACATCTCGTGGTGTGCGGCGGCACGCAGGGAGAAGCGTAGGGACCTAGTGTGGCGCGAGGCTGACAGAGGCGCTGGAGCATAGGGGCAGGGAGGACGACGGTAGAGCGGCCAGGAGACAGCTGGTCCTGGCCCAGCAGCAATACTCAGCGGTGCTTCTAGATGAGGCCAAGCAGGCATGGTTAGCTACGCGTAGTCGCATTTATCAGTGGGGCAATAAGTCCAGTAAAATGTTACATCGTCTGTGCCAGGGTGTCATGCACGCCCAGCCACTGCCCCATGTGGTGGGTATGGATGGGGAGCCCTTGTTGGAGCCGGTGGCGTTGGCAGACAGCTTCGTCGCATATTAGGAGGTTCTTTACGCGCCACAGGAATGTTTGGAGGCAGAGGTGGTGCAGGGTTTTGTAGACTACCTTCCTCCCAAAGCCATCACCGATGAGGCTCGCGAGGTATTAGATCGCCCCCTGTCGGATGAGGAGCTCGCCACGGCATTGGGTGAACTGAATCCGGTCAAGGCTCCAGGGCCGAATGGGTTCCCTGCAGAGTTCTTTAAACATTACGGACTCCGCTGGGCCCGCACTTGCGTCCAGTTATCGAGGAGGCATGTGAGACCGGCTCGCTGCCGCCGGACTGGCGCCATACAGAGGTGGTGTTTTTTTTTTTAAGCATGGGCGACCACCAGAGGCCCATGCGTCTTATCGCCCGATTTTCCTGCTCAACACGGAGGCCAAAGTACTAGCTAAGGCCCTCGCCAATAGACTCAAGCCGTACATTACCGACCTGGTGCATCCAGACCAGGCTGGCTTTATGCCGCAGCGGGCTACTCGCCATAACATACGACGGGCGCAGGTTGCAGTTTCGGCCTGGAGACGGCTGGGGGAAAGGGCCGCACTGTTCTTAGCTGACATGGATAGGGCGTTTGATTCCCTAAGCTGGACATATTTGTTCGCACTATTGGGGCGTCTCAACCTGGGCCCTCGCTTTTTGGCATATGTGCGGCTCCTCTATACAGATCTCACTGCGGCGGTGCGAGTAGGGGGGGGGGGATTTCCCGCTCCTTCCGGCTTGAACGTGGGACGAGACAGGGCTGCCCCCTCTCTTCCCATCATATTTGTTCGCCCTTGCTATGGAGCCCCTTGCGGCGTGGGTGCGGATAGGCGCTCAGCTCAGGGGCTTCCAGTGGGCCGGAGGAGTAACAGATAGGATAGCGTTGTACGCCGATGATGTGCTGTTTTTCCTCACCGACCTGGAGCGCTCGGGGCCTCGGCTCCTGCGAATCCTGCAAATTTTTGGTGAAACGTCTGGACTATATTTGAACCCTCGGGAGTCTACACTATGGGTACTGGACGGCCCGCAGCCCGTTGGAGATTGGGCGGGGGAGCTCCAAATAGCCACAGACGGTATGAAATACTTGGGGGTGTTCTTGTTGGAAGACGCCTCCGTTGCGATGGAACGTAACATTACCCCTGTGTGGGAGCGCACCCGAGACGACATCAAAGTCTGGTCCAGAATGCCACTCTCCATACATGGTCGGTCGGCCATCTTCAAGATGGTGGCTCTCCCGCGGTTGATATACCAGCTGCAGAATCACCCGGTCCTGATTGCGCAGGGTTGATTTAGGCACCTCAATTCGGCGCTCAGCTGCTTTCTGTGGGAGGGGGGCTCGGCGCGGGTTGCCCTGCGGACCTGCTTCCGGTCCACCTATACTGGGGGCCTGGGCACTGCGGATATTCTTTCCTACTACTAGGCGTCCCACTTGCTGGTCCTAAATGACTGGTGGTACGCCGACAGGAGCGACCCCGCTTACGCGGTGGAGAGGGCTCTGATGGGTATGGCGTCGGTCCATACGCTGCTATATTCGGCGCCACTTAGGAAAGCCTTGCCATCGGCCACACAGGTGGTCTTTCAACTCTGGAGGCAGACGCTACGTAGAATGGGTTGGTGGAACGTGATAACCCGTGAGACCCCACTCTGGCGCAATGGCCGCCTGCCCCAGATGGACACCTTGCTGGGATTTCGGGGATGGGCTGCGATTGGCATCTCCACCTTAGGTGATGTCATGACGAGGGGCGCGCTCAAGTCCTTTGATGACTTGCGCTTAGAATATCAGATGCCGAGAACCCAGTTTTATAAATATCTTCAATTTCGACACGCTTTGACACCATATATAGGGGGGTTGGATGACCTGCCCGAATTTAGCCCGCTAGAGGCGAAACTATTCATGGGGGAACTACCCAACAAGAAACTGTCCCGAATATACCAATCCATCATTCGACACTGTACCACAGACCTGCAACACCTTACAACAACATGGGAACAAGACATTGGGGACATGGATGAGGAGGATTGGGTGGAGGCACTGGAGAGCCCAAGGGGCGCTGCGATATCCACGCGCCTGCGACTCATACAATTTAGGTACCTACACCGTACGTACTATACTAGGCAGCGTCTATGGAGGGCGGGTCTAATTGCATCCCCGGATTGCCTCCGTTGTGGGACGGAGCTTGGAACGTTATTGAACACAGTGTGGGAATGCAGGGCGTTGCAGAGACTTTGGACAGGAGTGCTCCGGTGCTTGGATGAAGTTCTAGCCTGGGATCTGCAGAGAGACCCTAAACTGATTCGGTTACATGTTATGACAGGGGTGGGAGGGAACAGATACAAGCACCACTTGCTTCTCTTGGGCTTAACATTGGCGAAACGTGACATTGCGCGTTCATGGAAAGCGCCCCAGGCCCCCTCTCTGGCGGCATGGAAGCGGGGCATGGACTTTTGCATGGGGATGGAGCAGCCTGTGTTTGTGGCCAGTCGGTGCCCGCTCAAACATTATAGGGTGTAGAAACGGTGGGCGGACTATCGTGGCCTGGAGCTGGACCCACCTCCCGATGACACCACGGACCAGCTTCGAATGTAGCCGAACTACCTTGGCACCCATATCCCATAGTCAGTGGCAGTGCCACACTACATACTGAATGTGTATTACCCAGTAGAGCAGGCAGCAGCGCGCAGGGAGGGGGAGGGTGTTGCGGGTGGTGGGGGGAAGGGGGGGAGGGACCAGTTTGTCGTATCCTTGATATGTACTTCTCTTTCATTTTATACTATAATGTAAGAAAATTACTGCATATGTGTTCCAATTTCATGATGTTGGTGATCGACTCTGGGTGACAGAGCGTTACGATATATATATATGCTTACTATGCACTCAATAAAAATCTGTTTTAAAAAAAAAAAAACTCTAATACCTTGGCGGAGTCATGAATAGTCTCACCATCAGCAATGTGTATTTTGAGCACATTATTAGCTGCCCAAATTGGTTTAATAAACACAGCAAGCATATGTCCGAGCTGTTCCCCCTCCCCAAAATGTATTGCTGCCCCCTATTTACTAAGACATGTGCCTCGCGGTCAGCTATCTCACAAAACTCCCCAATCTTGGCTTGTAACTGTTCAAAATGTAGCAGGTCGTTTGTTATACATCATATTGTCGCTCTAGAAAGGAAGTTCTACTTTCCAACCTAGACAGCTGTCCTTGTAGAGACTTTAGGACCACGTTTCTTTTGGCAATGCATTCCCCTCTAACCCTGGGCATAGTTCGCGTAGTAGCGCTACGCGTAACTACGCGAAGGGCACTTTGCACTACGTGAGCTACGCGAACTGCGTAGTGCACTGTGCAAAATGCTGTTCGCACTGAATGGAGTGCCAGATGCTTGTCCGCACTCTGCAATCAGTGCAAACTGCATCTTGCACAGTGCAAGCGGTCGTTTTCTGCCGCTCAACTAGATTTCTACTCGAGCGGCAGCTTTCTCAATGTGGGCTGTTAGCTTCTCATCGCGAGCATACGCGACCACTCGCAATGAGAAACCTGACCTCCCTGCATTGAGAATCTCGCCGGGAGGTTTATTTTCCACACTCGCGATCAGCAACTTGATGTTGCTGATCGAGAACGAGGAAAAAGTCTCGCCGGGATGTCATTTTGCTCGCTCGCAGTCGCCAACTTGACGTTGAGGACCGCGGGCGAACAAAAAAATTACCACTACCCGTGTTTGCACTTTGCTACGTGCAATTCACGTAGTGCAAAATAGCGCAAACTACGCAAGCGTAGCGTAGTACTTTGCCCAGGGTTACCTTGAACCACAGCCTTGTAGGTTTCCCAAAGTATCATCATAGACTCATCCGACCCCTTATTTATAGTGAATAGGACTGAGTGACCTGTCAAATCTCCTCCCTTAACACCTTGTCCAGCAGATTAGATTGGTGTAAACACCTTATATGCTCCGGTTTCCATATATTGGCCTTTTCCAGTGTTTGCTTTTGTCACCCTAAGTGGGAAGGGTATGCCAGACGTGGGTCCTGTGCTCACTGCACCACTGGATTCAAGCTAGCCTGGCTAATGAGGGGTGACGCCCCGAAACCGGTCCCAGGATGCTTATTTTCGGTCCAGGGAGGACATGGCTTGGCAGTTCGGGTTGGACTGTTCCCATGAGGAACAGGGTGAAGACTGATTTGCATATGGCTGGGTACAAACTGGGGTGGCGTTATGTGAGAAAAAGAACGATGGATTAAACCCAGATCTTTGTGACTGGGGGTGAATGTTTGCATTGTTCAGCATTCCGTCCATCATTTGTTTCTTTTGCTTATTTCCAGTGTCAGCAACACAGGAGAGTGGTCAGAGTGTTCTAGTAAAGTGTCTTGTGTCTGGAGTGCCCAACCAGAAATCTATATTGGAGGAAAAGGAGTCACGGACAGAGGAGTGAAACATGTAAACCTTTCCAGTGTCCTTCCCTCCATAAATGTACCAATCCTGAGTGCACAATTGTGTTAAGCACAGAGTTTCTTGCTGCACTGGGGTGCCTAGCAAGTCCTTTCATGCTGTCTAATGCGGGATCTAAGACTAGGTTGGAGTCACCTTGCCATTGTAAACTGTGAGTGTCAAGCAGCAGAGACTTTATCATAACCTGGGGAAATAATGTAGGACAGGTTATATTGGGTGAATAAAAGTTAATCACGGACCTCAAGAACTTCCGCCCCATCTCGCTCCTCCCTTTTCTGGCCAAAGTCATCGAGAAGACCGTCAACAAACAACTCGCCGCCTTCCTCGAGACAAACAGATCCCTCGACCCCTCACAATCCGGTTTCCGAGCAAGCCACAGCACCGAGACCGCGGTCATCGCAGCTGCCAACGACATCAGGTCCCTGCTCGACAACGGGGAAACTGCTGCCCTCATACTCCTGGGCCTCTCAGCAGCCTTCGACACCATATGCCACTGCACCCTTATACAGCGCCTCAGCAACACCGGAATCCAAGGAAAGGCCCTGGAGTGGATCATCTTGTTTCTCCCCGGTAGAACCCAGAGAGTCCGCCTCCCCCCATTCCGGTCCGCGGCCACCGAAGTCATCTGCGGCGTCCCGCAAGGATACTCTCTCAGCCCCACCCTTTTCAACGTCTACATGAGCCCCCTCGCAGCCATCGCCCGCCAACACAACCTTAACATCATCTCCTACGCAGACGACACCCAGCTGATCCTTTCCCTCACCAACGACCCCGCCACCGAGAGAGCCAATCTCCAGGAAGGAATGAAAGACGTCGCAGAATGGATGAAGCTCAGCCGTCTGAAACTGAACTCAGACAAAATGCAAGTCCTCACCCTGGGAACATCCCCCTCTGCCTGGGACGACTCCTGGTGGCCCCCTGCCCTGGGCACCGCCCCCAAGCCAACAGACCATGCACGCAACCTGGGCTTCATCCTGGACTCCTCCCTCACGATGACCAAGCAAGTCAACGCCGTCTCGTCATCCTGTTTCAACACCCTGCGCATGCTCCTAAAGATCTTCTGGTGGATCCCCACGTACACCAGGAAGACGGTCACCTAGGCCCTCGTAACAGCCGACTGGACTACGGGACCACCCTCTACGCTGGAACCACAGTCAAACTCCAGAAAAGACTCCAGCGCATACAGAACGCTTCTGCACGACTCATCCTGGACATCCCCCGCCACAGCCACATCTCTCTCCAGCTGAGAGACCTGCACTGGCTCCCCGTCAGCAAGAGGATCACGTTCAGACTCCTCACCCACGCACACAAGGCTCTCCACGACATGGGCGCCAAATACCTCAACAACCGCCTCACATTCTACACACCCACCCGCCAACTCCGTTCTGCCAGCCTCGCCCTCGCCCCACGCATTCGCAGAACCACCGCCGGAAGAACCTTCTCCTACCTGGCGGCCAAGACATGGAACTCCCTCCCCGCCCACCTACGACTGACCCAGGACCATCTCTCCTTCAGGAAACAGCTCAAGACCTGGCTCTTCGAGCAGTAGCGGCTCCCTCCCCCCACAGCGCCTTGAGACCCTCACGGGTGAGTAGCGCACTATACAAATTTGATTGATTGATGGAGGGTGACCTGTATTCTCTCCATCAATCCCTGTATTGTAAGGTAGTGGCCGCCCGTCAGCAATCGTCTGAAGGTGTTCAAATTGTACTTTAATTAAGATCACCACCCCCGGGAGTACGTGGAATAGGATGCAAAGTATCTTGAAATTGAATTATCACACGTTTTAGCGAAAGGAGTCACCCTACCGGGTTTTAAGTGCATCTCTGGCAAAATGGCCACCTCTATATTGTGCCATCTGAGGTATGTTAGTATCTGACGACATTTATGTTGGTTACCCCGGAGCCTGAACATCCCATTTAGCAAAATTAAATCGTAGGGATGCAGCAGAAGCTGCATCCGCCCCAGTCATAACACTTTGTAAATAGCCTTAGTATGTGCATCATAGGCCCATAGCCTCTCAGGAGTTTGTAAAACAATATGGTAATTATGCATGCAACCTTTACAATAACATGCCTCTCCCTCCACTCTCAACCCAAACTGGGCTCCAACAGAGCAGAGATGTCCCCTTGAATAACATCTAAACAGGAGAGAACATACAAAACTTAGTTATAAACGATCTTGTGCGTCTCCTTCCAGGCATGTGCAAGGGAGTGTCAAACAGTTTAATTTGTCAATCGAATGTACATCTACACTAGAGCAAAACGGCTGTGGGTGAAGTGCGTGACTGGAAAAAAATGTCTCTAGAGCTCACAACTTTAAAAGATCGGTGGGCTAGCGTACTTCAATCGCCATCAGTATCTGCCAGCGCACTAAGTCGGCAAAACTACCTGGTCAGGGCTACCAACATATTGTGGTGGGTGACCAACTCCATTCCAGAGCAAACGTTTTCCATGTCACTTACGGAGTTAATTTGAGAATGCAGCTAGGAGAGCCGCATTTTTCTTTCAGTAGTTTATTAAAGAAGGAAGCCTCCTCTTTCGAATTTTTCGCTTCCGAGAAAAAGTGCGTTTTCCCTTGATGTGTGGTAGACATCGGTGCCGGATATAACATGGCATACTTTTTCCACGCTCCAGCAATTTCTTTTTCATATGGGGAAAATTTCCGTTGCGCTTCCTGCACACTCGGTGTGAAGTCAGAATAAAATGCTAGAGACCTTCTGGCGGTGGAGATTTTTTTTTTTTTTCTCTAGCCAGTTTATGGATTTGGTACTGGTCATGATAGTTGTGAAGAGTGGCAATGATTTAATGTGATGGGGCACCCAGGACTGGTCTCAGTGCAAGGCACCTGTGTGTTCTCTTTACCACCAGCAGTTTAGACAGCTGATCTGTGCCCAAGATGTCCTACAGCGTTAGTTTTATGTAGTCTTGTGTGTCCCACTGCAATGGATTAAGCAAACCCAATGATTCTACAGGAGTGAGCCTCCAAGCGCTCATTTTTAAGCTTAGCTTTTTCAAAGCGCCACCACCACTTCTTTTACCACTTTCTGCTGCTGTGACATATCGCCCTCTAGGTCAGACATTCTACACTCAGCCGTTTCTGTTCATGTTGTTTATCTAGTCCTCGGTTCATTTGGTCTATTCTACTGGCCAGAGAGTCTATTCAACGTAATGGTTTTTAGGCTTGCCTTCATCTCCAAAAGAAGGGATGAGACCCCCGCCACGGTCAGATCCTCTTCTCCACCACTGGTGGAAGGATATTCCCACGTCTCCACTTCATCCAGAGTATGTAGGTTAGTTTTCTGTGGTTCAAAGGTAAATCTGGGCTTTTTGGCATAGCTTTCCCCACCCCACTAGTCTGAGGCCCATCAGGAGCAAACACTGTAATGTTACTCAGGCTCTCAACGCACACCTGTTTCCACAGTGCTATAGAAGCTCAATTCAAGGCTGAAGGTGGTATGTGTCAAGTCAAGTACAGTACGGTAGCGGCAGGTACCTGTATTACTGCCATGTGACCATTCTTGTGACCAACTTCACCCTCTCCTAGGTCAAAGCAATGAGCCGCATGCTGATATTTACAAGTAGGCCCGGTATGTGGGGGTCTGCGTGACAGACCTGATTGGAGCTTGCTGGTCATGAAGTCAGCCTCAGCCAAGCCAATTGCCCCGGCACATCAGGCATGCTCTGTCCACGCAACAGTAAGCTCAACAATAACCCCTTCCTTATGCAACTACGTGCCTTCCTGCAACCCTCCCCACTGATCACCACAGTTGTTGCTATGGGAGAGCTATGGAAACCACTTCCATCTAATCCAGTGGTACCTGTGTCGCCACACCTTACCACATGAGGCCTATATCTCAGGCTGCAATGATCCACGTTTCGGTCAGGCAGCACCGAGGGCCCTCTGGATGTGCCAGGTAAGTTACCGGTCACTGCTTGTCAGTGCTTATGGGCCGAGGGTTACTTCAGGACAGGCCAGTGACTTTGGCAGTGCCCGTTTCACCTTGCAGGCTGCACAGATTCACCAAAAACTCCAGGCTGCGAAGTGGGCCCATCTTCCTTCGGTGCCTGATGCTTCCATTGAGTGATTCCCAGAAAAAAGGATGCAGTTTATTTAAAGATGTTTCTAATGGCTTGCTGCTCTGATCCCCAGAGTTTATTTTGTGAGCTACCATCTTCTAAAGGGCTTTCGCATTCTTCAAACTTTTTAAAGGTAAATAAACACAAAGAATGTAAATGATGGGCTTTCAATGTACATACATGCTTAGATGTAAGAATCCAGAAAAGCCAAGAATCAACATGGTTATTGTTATTTTTGGAAAACTGTTAAAAAATGCAAAATAAAAGCCAAGAGTTCAGGCTTATAACTGACATTGGGTCTTCCATTACTAGTGAGTTTAGGCTCTGAAAAACACATCCTTGCTCTTATGAATCTATCAGATTTGTGCACGAATTCACTCACTTACCCACCGACAAACTCATACAAGTAAAATTAAAAAGTAGAAACAATGTTGTCACTTAATCATTGTAGACATATGCTCACAATAAAAAAAATGCAAATTATACAAATGAGCTGGTGATCTACTTGCTGCTATATTTAGATGCAGTCAGTGTATTGGCCTCTTTGGAACTGTAAGACAACGAAACACTATGCACAATACAATTCCAAGAGAGCGGCTGAGTAAACTTCATACTGGGCAGCCAACTTGAAATGATGAACTTCTCTTTTTTTTTTTTAACAATGTGGGTAGCTGAGGGGAGGAGCCTAGCCTGCGACCAAGATGGCCGCCTAAACCCTCGACTCCGCTGGTCCGTCTCCTTTTCTTCCGAGCCGCTAACTATCCTGCAACTTTTCCTTGTCTTCTTGAGCGGTTTCGGACTCGGCAGGCGATACTGCATCAGACGGTGTGCTCCCCGTCGTGTTCCACGCGATACTGGTGGAGGGGCGTCCCAGTCTTCTTCCCGGCGATCGGAGCGGCAGCCAGGTCTTTGTTCCTCAGGGAGGCCGGCCCCGGCGGGGTTAACAGCGGCCGAGGGCGGCAGGTCGGAGCTGGCTGAAGGTGTACGGCTGTGGTGCCGAGTTCCCTGCAACATTGTGGCACTGGATCTCCTTTCGACTCCGCGCTATCTTGAGACCGCGGACATCAGCGATACATTGTGTCTCCTCCCTGGATGTTCTCGTCAGCTTCCACTTTCAGATCACTTGGGGGCCATTTTGAGCCGAGCGCTCCGTGTTTGCTGTTGAAGACCCGTCCTCCTGCCGAGTGTGCTTGAGACTGCTGCCCCTGCACTGCTACAGTGTGTACGGCCACCATGGATGGTGCTGTCCTTGTCCCTGCGATCTGGTCACGTTCGTCGGGGCACCGGCGGATTGATAGACCACTGGACGGAGTGCTGGGCAGAGGGGCTCGAGAATCGTCATGCGGCGGTGAGACCCACGTACATGGGGAAGCGGCGCTCTCCTCTCCTGAGCCGCCCCTGAGCATTGGAGACATCCTCGGAGCCCTGGCTAAATTGCGGGAGGATATGTGCGCTCAAGCAGTTAACCTGGGGAACCGACTAGATGCCATTGTGCCCAAGCTGCTCCCGGCTGATCGAGCCGGCTTCCATCTGCGGGGCGCTTCGCCACACCCTGAGTTCGCCGGCGGTGAATTGCCTGGTCGGAGGTACATGGGGGCGTCTTCGGGACTGGAACTGGAGACCTCTACGACCCGGTCTGCACTGACTGAGGAACACCATGAGTCTCCTGTAGTATCATATCCGCTGGAGAGTTGCCGATGGGCGCCATGTTCTGAACTTTCTTTGGGAACTGACGGTGGCACTAACTATTGTGGAGTGGACATGTTGCAGATTCTTCGATTGGTCGCCATTGGTGAATCGTCGCACTGTACTGCTTCTCTCTGTCAGTTTGTGGAGTGCCTGATATTGGTCTGGTTGGACATTGGTGGTGAGCTCCTTCTTCCGTGGTGGTGCCTGAAAATGCCTTCTCTGTGCCTGACTGCTTCTCTGCTCATATATCTTCTTGGTGCGATGGTTCGAAGGGGACAGGGCTGAGGATGTTTCTCCCTTTTGTTGCAACCTGCTGTGTGCATTGCCGGGGCTGTAAAGGACAATTGTTGGAGGTACATGTTGTTTAGGTACTGGGTCGGGGTCCGGGGTTGGGTGGCCGCGGGTAAAAGTATTGATTGTTTTGGTTATTTCTCTGGCCCTCCTCCGGTCTTATGTGAATTTCTTTTTCCTTCTTTTCCTTCCTTCTGAATTTCGGGTACTCTTTTGGGGCGACAGACACACTGCTAGGGGGGGGTAGGCCGTAGCCTCTGCATGCGTGTAGGGTGGGGGTTTTTTTCTTTGTACGTTTCAGTTCCTATGGGCCTTCATTTTTTCTTTTTGTTCTTTCTCTTCTACTCTTTTCTTCTCCTATTTCCTCGGGTCAGGGGGTGGATTGGAAATTTGTGGGTGGTGGCTGGGGTGCATTATATTGTGTGTTCGTTACCTATCCTGACCTATTCGCTTCCAGCCGTTTGTTTTGTGAATAATGCTTGCTGCTTTCTCTGAAGACCGTTGCCCATCCCTGTCCTGATCGTATTGTTTGGACTCTGATCCTTCTTGACTCCTATTTTTATGGACTCATTTAAAAACTTTAAAATTAAACCTTCATTTATCCTACCTCTCGGCAGCGCAATTACGTATAGTGTAACTTGGATTAATCGTGCCTGCTCTGATATGCTGCTGAGTCGCCCAACTGCTTGCTGATGTGCTTTCTATACTGTCGAGGCCGGCCTGTGGGTTGTAGGCCCGTATTTGTTTGCACACATTGTCTAATAAAGGTTTTCAAAAATTTAAAAAAAAAAAAAAACAATGTGGGTAGCTGTGGATTTTTGGCCCTAGTTTAGTCGGTACTTCAGCAAACCTACACATTTCTGAAAATTAGACAACCAGGGGATTCCAGGGGTCCATACCTGTGTGGCTCTCACCAGGTAATTTTCACCTGAAGGCCTTGCAAACATCAAGCTTTGCTAAGAAACACGCATTTTCCACACATTTCTGTGACGGAAAGACGTGAAATCTACAGGAAGCAACAGGGTTTCCCACCACCCTCAGTTCCGACATGCCTCCCGATAAGACTGGTACCCGACTTGGGAGGGTGGGCCAAGAGAAAACACAAAAGGCCCTAAATTGCTGCGTTGAGATATAAGCAATAGGGGTAGTTGCTGCGGCGCCACCCATGCAAATCTACGAACCACATATTTTGAAAACTAGACAACTAGGGGAGTCCAGGGTGGTGTGCCTTGCATGGATCACCCAAGATTTTCTTACCCACAATAATCCGGAAACCTCAAACTTTGTCTCAAACAATGCTTTTCCCTTACATTTCTGTGATGGAAACTTCCGTAATCCTCTGAACTCTATAAAATTACTACCTCCCACCATTACCCTACTTGTGCCGATACAAGCATTGCCCCAATTGGGTGTCTAGGCCTAGTGCCCGCCACAGAAACGGGTGGGTGATAGGAATTGGCCTATACACAGTGCTCAATGAAAAAACATTGTTTGATGCAGCTCAGTTGTGGCTTTGGGTACTTTGGGTTTTACCCACAAACATAATGGTTAAGCAGACATAATAGTATATTACTTTTGTAAATCTGCCATCGTGCCAAAAAGTTAGAGATGAAAATTTTACAAATGACCATTTTTTCCTATTCATTTTCAATATTAATGTAAACAGTTTTTTCCTGGGAAAACCTTGAGGGATCTACACGTTACCCCATGCTTAATTCAGAATTGTACCTACTTTCCAGAAATCTATAGCTTTCCTGGATCACGCATGGGTTTACACTGGTATCCATCACAAACTGGAAAATGGGCTACTACTTTTAAAAAAATGCCAAAACTGTGGTACAAAATGTGTTCTTTTGATTCAGCTCTGCATGCTTCTGAAAGCTGGGAAGATTGTAACTTTAGTACAGCAAAAAGTTTATTGATGGCATTTTTAGGGGAAAAAAAGAACTTTTATCTGGACCACTTTTTTTTTTCTTTTCAAAACAAAGCCTCAGAATTTTCCCAATTTTCTCGGCCCCCTCCAAGGAAAAACATAAACCCTGGGCACCTTTAGAATCTCCAGGATATTCAAGAAAAAAAAATCACAAATTTGGCATGGATACCTAATGGGGAATATATGTTATGGGGTCCTAAGAGCAAACTCCCCCATAGACAAAAAGGGCTTAGCACTGGGGGGATGAAGGTTCAGCAGTTAAGGGTGAATTAGACAGATTGGTAGATCGAGAACGGGAAATCATATGCAGAATTAACAAACTGAATGACAGTTGCACCCTACTTTGAACAACATATTACTCTATTCCAAATTATACTGTGCCAGATCGAAACTCACATGACCGTGTAAAGTAGTACACTATACTCATTTTCTACTTTGCTCTTTTGTCTCTATTTGTCGAAAAACAATATTTTTTCAGTGCACAGAATACTTCAAGTGTACCAATATGCACGTGTGTACTCTTGTTTTTTTTAATACATACAATAGTGGGTGCTTATTGTGAGGTTCAAAGGTTCAAATGATTTGAATATATTGAAATAACATCTGAGTATTTAAACCACAAGTCTGACAAGCTTATACTGTGCGTATAACCTGGCAGTGTACTAAAATGTGAAAAATAGCTGCAAACAAAACTATGATTTGGCAATAATACAGCCAATGTAGCTAGAAAAACAAGAACACTAAGCAAACAATGGCTCAAAAAACGAGTTACTGCTGCTGGTGTGCGCAGCTTTTGAAAGTCTAATGTAAAAATGTTTTCTGCAACACGAATGATGGATGGACGAGAGGAACTCTTAAAATTGTACACCCCTAAAGGATTCAAAAGCACGCTCACAGGTAGATGAATCAGAGATGGTTTAAACCTCAATTTCCTGAAGTAAAGTGTTTTCGAGATAGGGCACCATACACCATGTCAACAAAGCAATTAACTACTCAATATTGGAGTTCAAGGGAATAAATAGAAATTTGGAAATATTTATTACAGAAATTCAAAAAGGTGCAGTACAGACATTGTAATTGCAAATGCATGAAGCTATTGCCATGAAGGTTCTAGAATTTTTCTGGTTGTCCACCTAATTCAGCATTGTTTATTTACTAGGTTCCAAATGAGCAGCAAAAAAACAATAAGAAAATCAGGCAGCATCCATGGTAACATCAGAAAGTCTTCAAGGAAGTCTCTGACTCACCCTAAAAAGCGAGGGTTTATATACTGTTTAATTGCATAAAGAACCATCGATTTTTGCAAAATTATTATGATGTGAGCGAAAGAATTACAATTTTAGCAAACCAGAGCGTGGTTCTAAGTACACGTCATACTGCCTTACCATCAGCACTACCCAACTACATGCCCACGGTAAGCTAATGTTATCAGGAGACGGCAGGACAAACTAGTTACAAAAACAACAGAAAGCTATTGTTATTGAATGCAGTAGAGTGAGCTAGTGGAAGGACCTTGTGAAACTGCAACATTACTGTATACATGTTGGCAAGTTTTCTTAGATAACAGGAAAAACGTTGTTAATGGAAATAAAATACAACTTCGCTTGACTGTATGCTGCAGCAATAATGAACAGTGAACATGCAAAATGAGACATCCATTTAGAGGCCTAACCGAGGCTCAGTCATATGCCAGAAAAAAAGCTCTTTAACTAGTCATAGCACATTCGTTTCAAATACAATATCAGTGTGTACTTGTGAGATCGAGAGTAAATCCATGTGCTGCACGTTGTTAATAATGCACAAATTTAGAAATGCACATAATCTTTTACAGATCTGTACCTCTATCGCTATAGTATTCTGTACTTGTTTATCTGAAGAGAAGGCAAGAGGGGGCGCTTGTCAGCAAGGAGGTACAGGAAGGGTAAAGTGGGGAAGAAATTCAAGTAATGAACAAATGCTCATCAAGGCCAGAAAATTCTGTTCACAGGTGGGCAATATAAATAATCACACCCCGCCCTGACAGGTCAAATAACAGACCAGAACTTAAAAACACACACAATGCAATAAATTATTTACAGCGAGGTTCTTCTTTGGTGCACCATATTCAGAATGTATTTAGTTCTATGGAAATGTAATTTAATATCGGTCTTAATTCACAAAGTCTCTCCTTCTATGTACAAATGGTACACAAATGCCACAGTGGCCAAATACGTTTTACAGCGGTTATTGTGTCCTTTCATTAGTTACGACATCATACCAATCCAAAACTGAACGAGGATACAGACTCTCCAAATAAAGATCTCAATACTGAGTTTTGCATCGATTCTAAACCATGGACACAAGCTTATCACTAACAAAAGTGCATATCAATCCGATTGTCTTACACAACAATGAGTTTCAGTTGCCCTAAATGAATAGGCAAGAGAAGCAGGAAAGTGTGCCCTGCTTCTAATCTAACACTTACTTTGAAGGAAATAAATTGGCAGGTGTATACATTGTGTTGTTCCTCTCATAAAAGCTCTGCTCCTCCAAAACCCCGGTATTAACAATTTGTGTTGTGCGTCTTCAGATGTATCAGCTGTCTTTATATTTGGTTTTCTTATGAAGCAGCTGCTGTTGCACTTTCCATACCCAGACTAAAAGTGGTAGAAGAGTCAGACATCTGCTTTCAACAATTTTATGGTGCCACCACTGGCGCAGGGCAAGGCATTTCCCAGACAAAAAACTGCCCACAAAGCATCCCTCCACTGTAACCCCAACACTCTCTTCAGACAGGCCATTGTCTTATGTCAGAGCCCTTGCGTTTTTACTTGTGCCTAGTCCCCCGACCAAACTTAGCCCTTTTGGGCACAGCTCCAACACTGTTTCAAAGCTCCACGCCTAAACTTCCTCTCCTTCAACCTCCCACTCTCTTTATCTCTGTTCCTTTGCCCTCCTTTGCTGCTTTCACTTATTCTGTGTTGGTTTTCGGTACATTTCCCATTCCTTCTTTAGCGTTATTCTCTGCCTTTTCACTCATTCTGTGTTATTTCCATTCATTCTCCAGTGCTTTTCTGCACGCTTTCAGTTATTCTGTGCTTCCCCCATTCACTATTTGGCATTTTTAATTCCACGCCGCTCTCTTTTGAGCTTTTCTGCTCTCTCTGTTCCACTTTCTGAGCTTTTTGGTCACGCACTCATTCTCTGCCTTTTTACCCGGATTTCGGTTTTTAGCATTCTCAAGTGCTCTCTTAACTCCTCTTTTCCTTTTCCCTTTCTCTTTACTCTACTTTGCACCTTCTGTGACCTTGGAGACCTTGGAGCTTCCTCATAAGCGTCATGCTCCCTTCACCCCTTAGCTCCACCCACTGCCTCCAACTTCTTCCCACTCCTACTTAATGGCAGCTGCAGCGCGGACACATATTAGGCATGTCACTAGCAAACCACAAAGACAAACCCATCTGTGCCCGTCCATGGCGTGTCCGCGTCCAGCACCGGGACTCCTAGTCCTTCTCTAACCCTCCACTGTCTTGCTGCTACTCCGACACTACCATCTGCGCCCTGAACCCCAGGCACAACTCCCACCAATGCTGATGAGCCATGCCAGCCAACACCGAAGGTGCGTTCTCCTGGGCCACCTGCCACATCACCAGCTCCCTCCAGTACCCACATTACACCCTACACCCTACATTCCCTCCACCCAATAAACAAAAACATACACAACCACACACATACTCTACCTCCCCTGCACCTCACCCCTTCATGTCCTGTGTATACACCTCAAAACGCCCCCTCACCACATTATCCCACATCACCGATATCCATTATCTACTGGACAAATGCTTACCGAAAGCTGGCTGACCCAGCTTACTCAGTCATTGCGACAGCAATCACCCTGGGATACAAGACCGCAAAACAGGACAGGATGAAAAGACTCTGGATGGACTCTTTGTAGATGATGCGAATTCCTCCTCAATGGATTACCACTTCAACATGGAACATCTGGTTTTCAAATTTGTAACTGTCAACTTTACCCTGAGTGGCACCCTTATCTACAACCCCATCCCCAGACAACGCACCAACTATTGAAGCACCACTGCAGACTTCATCTCCCCCGATACTCCACTCCGACCTCAACCATCACATGAAGGGCCTTAATAATTCCAACATGAGCAACCTCCTAGAGGACCTCTTCAATCTCAGACTCACCCAGCAAGTGAAAGGCCTCCTACACACCCTCCGGAAATCTACTGGACCCCATTTTCACCAGCTTCAATAACATTACAGTACACAAGCCCACGCCAATCCCCTGGTCCGACGACACCCTCCTCCACTTCAGCATACCCCTCCCACACAACACCAGTAATACCTCTTCCAAATCTTCACAACAGGACCGAAAAACAAGTCTTAGAGGAATTCTGATCTTCAGTGCTCCTACTTCTACCAACTGCAACACTATAATAACCTCTCCAGATCCATTTACTACTTCAACGCCTAGATACCTGTCTGTGCAGACACCCTGGCTCCGCTCAAACCCAACAAAGCCTCAAGCAACAGACAGCAAGTGCGTTGGTACACAGACAAGCTCAGACTCACCAGATGCCACTGCAAGCAACTACAATGCAGATGGAAAGGTAGCAAGGATGACACCAACACACGCACATACAGATTCACCCCAAGACGCTACAATCAACAAATCAGAGTTATCAAAGAGTCCGAGCTAGCCGCTCATCGAAATCGTCACTATCATGAAAGATTTCACCTCACCAGCAGCAAGCTCCACCAGTATCACAGGACCTCTGTACCCAGCAGTCCTTCTTCTTTAGCAACTACAACTTCAAAGCTCAAACAGACCAATCTACCCTCGCAGTCTTCCTGCCCATCACAACCAAGACCCAGAGGATCATCCTGGATAACTGCTCCACCATCATCATTCAAGAAACAACAACTATGCAGTCGATACACTAGTGAGCACCCTCAGACCACTGCCCACATCACACATTCACCGAAAGACTAGACCCCATCAAGGTATCCCTCACCTCAATCCTGAACCACTTAGTCATCATCAGCACCGACCAGGTTGCCTGGAAACACGCCTCAATAATAACCCCCCTCAGGCGACCTGAACACTGTAGCCAACTACAGGCCCATCTCCCTACCACACTGCAGAGCAAAAGTCATGGAAAGCCATGAAAAAGACGATAAACATCTATCCATCCACCTCAATGACAATCATCTCCTCAATACCACTCAATCTGGATTCTATGTCAGGACCGGAGGCTCAGATTATGCCTTCTTCCTTTGCTTTATTTTAACAGCAGTATATTCACAACAACACAATAACTAACTACATTTCACATGAACAATAGGGAAACAAAGTTCCAACAGGAGTCCTTCCTCGCTGTCCGCACTCCAGCCAGCCAGCATAGTCACTTCACGAGGTTTCCTCTTTCTTCGCTGCTCAGCAGCAGATAAGTTGATATTTCTTTATTCTCCTGGTTTGGGGGTTGTTAGTGGTCTAATTTGGTGGCGTTTGGTAGCACTTTGTATATTTTTCTGTTTGCACAGATTCCCTTTAGTAATGGCACATTTTTAAACGTACCTTACGTGACTGATTCCCTGCGAAGTGCGGTATGGTCCTCCCACCGCCAGTGGGCGTAGTGCACTTTCTATGGGCAGCACGAGTCAGGCACTAGCATTTGAGGCCTTACGAGTTCTTTACGGCGAGAGCTCAGCCTTGCCTACTGCCACCCGGTTTTACGCCCTGTGGGGGTCAGTATTTTCCCTGATTTCCATTGAACGCCCTTTGAGGGTCTGTAAGACATCCTTAAACACACTGTGGGGTCGCAATTGCACTGTGACTTGTGGTGCCTTTGGGACACTGTCCCGGGTGGCTGCCCTGTGATCAGAGAGCTGGTGTGTCCCTAGGGTTCTGCCCATTAATCGTGTACCCTTGGCCACCCTTATTTGTCGGGACTCCCTCCCAGCTTGTAAACAGAGCGCCTGTCGGGCCTTTAAAATAGTTCTTTCAGCACCAAGCTGCCTGTGCTCCTAATTTCCTTACCTGTACTACACCTATATACTTACCTAAGACTATGCAGTCGGAGCAAGATCAATGCCAGGAGGAGGATCCTGTGACTTTTACCAGGCAGTAGATAACTCCAGCTACAGGGCCGTCAACCAAGCCATGGAGCCTTTGGAGCAATGCCTGTCAGAGCAGATAGCAATAGAGTGTGCCAAGTGGGCTGCTCCTGCGTTAGTTACCCCTAAGTCACCCTGTGTCTCTACCTTCTGGTACTCCCCCTGCTAGGAAACCATGTCCTCAAGGGGTGGATGTAGATGCTTTTGCCCCCGTCTGAAACAGGTTTTCTTGGCGCAGGTGCCCCCGCAGCCTGACCCGGTGCCCCCCATGGACTGCACTCCAACGCCTCCGCGCACCGCTTTCCCGGACCCCTTTGATAATGGTGACTCCCCCGGGGACACAGACAAGGAAGCTGTTTGCTCTAGGTCTTGGCTAAGAACGCCCACTCCTGCCCCAGGGGGGCCTCTGATATGTTGGACCTGGACGACATTGTCCACCCCAGGTCGACGGTGTGGGTTCCCGGGGATAAAGTGGCCCAGTATGTGGTGAGCCGTCTGTGCAAACCAATGGACAAGGATGCTCACAACCGCCTTCGGGCGGAGTGTCCCAGCTCCAGTTTGGAGGGAAAGATTGCCCCAACACCCAAAATAGTTCCCAAGATGGCAACCTTCCTAGCAAAATTCGTACGGGCCTTAAAAAGGGCATTGATCGCTCCTGGTGTACATGCCCGGTCCCACTGGATCTAGCAGTTTGTCCTGTCACCAAAATTCTTGATATGGCCGAAGAGGCCAAGGTGTCTGGTGCCCTTATCTCCACCGATGTTCTCTCGAGCTGGGTGCAGTGCTCAATGGTGTTCTTTGGAAACGCAAATTGCCCGCTGTCCACTGAGAGAAAGCAGTCGCTCCTAATTAAGGTGGACCCCAAGTTAGGTGACCTGGCTTCCTCGGAGGCAGGGGCTGTGGCCCAGGGGGGCTTATTTGGTGACCCCTTTCATCAAAGAGCTAGGAAAGTTTGTGGCGACTTTCACCTCACTCGATCTGAGCGCGGCTTTTGACACGGTGTCTCACACCGTGTTAATACAATACCGTCAATCTCTCGGCATCTCTGATCTAGTACTGAAATGGCGGATATCTTTTTTGACCAACAGTACATTGTGATGCGGCCCCGCTATCTTCCCCGCCCGGACTGAGTCCTCCCAGAAACCTACCGCTATCGGGCATAACTGCAAGCCCCTTCGGTCAGTCTCCTGTACACAAACACTGTATCAGAACAGCAACCATGACGAGGAGACTCCCGCCCCTCTCTGTATTGCAGGATCCAATCAGAGGAAGCCGCCGACAGGAAACACTTCCTTCCGACCCCGGAAGTCCCACCCCGGAGGCAGCGACAGAACTAGTGAAAAACTGATGTGAAGCCCAGAACGCCGTCGGAGAATCGTGTCAGGACCCTCGGACTGGAGGAGAAGACGGAGACGTAGCGAATCCCGAAGAAGACGTGTGATCGGAAGATTGGTGGAGTCCCTGAGGAGGTGGCTGAAGAGCAGCCGTAACTCACTGGGAGAGTTGCGGCGGACCGTGTGAGTACTAATAAAACCCCTGAGAGTACGCTAGGTGCTCTGTGTAAATATCGTGTAAAGTTCCCTCCCTCTCTTAGGCACGAACCACACAGTATTAGCACACTAGTTCTTGCACTGTATTATAATTGTAAAGCACCCTCACTGTGTTGAAATCCCTCCCTTCACGTACGCCCCTGTCACTCTTGCTGTATATCCGTCCTTCGTCCCTTTTCCCGACCCCTTCTTTTCCTCACAGACCTCTTCTTCCTATCCTCACTGCCCCGGTGTCGGTGAAAGGAAACTCACAGAGTTCCCTCCGGACTAACGGTACCTTGTTGTCTCTTATTGCCCTCCGAGGTGCCTCCCCTACGTCAGACCCGGCCAGAAGACCCCAAAAACAGAATAGGACCCCAACATCGGAGAAGACCTCGGACTATCCCTGGACATCACTATTGCAGCTCCTGTTTCTTGACTCTTAAAATTAACTAAATACCGGCATAGCCCACTACATCCGGCCTCCTTGCCTGATTTTCCAGCCCGCCGCATACCCACCATCACATCCGTTTCAATTTTTTTCTGCTGAGGCCACATCGGAACCTTACACATCTGACTGTGGAGTCCCGCAGGGATTTATTCTTAGCCCTCTACTTTTTAATATTTACGTTAAACCATTGGCGACGATTGTTGAAGAGGCTGGACTATCTCTCTTCTCTTGCGCAGATGATACCCAGATCATCTTCTCTCTTTCTTCTGAGAAGATGGTCGGTCCGTCAGCTCTTCAAGACAGTTTAAGGAAAGAATCAACATGGATGCAAACAAACATGCTTAAACTTAACGGTGACAAGACAGAGGTCCCTATCTTCGGAAATAATAAAGAACTATGGGGCCCCCGCCACTGGCCCTCTGAATTGGGTGCTGTACCTCAGCCTGTCATATAGATATGCTTTCCCTATATGCTGTGTTAAGTTAGCATGAGCTTATTAGGAGTTTAAACGCCATTTTACCTTTCTGCTGCTTCTGCACACGGCACATATCTGTTGCTTTAGCTTTGAGCCTAGTAGAGTGTTTTGATTCACGCAAGAATAATATGTTGTTACTCTAATATCAGCCTTGCTTGGTGAGCTGTGTCTGTACAGTGAGTGCTGAAAACTACAAGGATATCTCAACACAGTGGTTGTTGTGAGGTCTGATCTTCGCACGTTTCTAGACATAACATACATGCAGCTGCGGCCAAATTCTGGCTTTAGGCGCGTTTTATATTGCTTAGCATAGAGCATACAAACACACTTGATGGTGCTTTGCATGTAGAGAGCTGGTGGAAGATGATGTGATTCCCTTACCACTAGGATCTTGAGGTATGGGGCTGCCCTGCTAAAAACCCAAAGAGACCTTCTTAGATATAATATAATATACTAGCTAGGGAGGGTGAGAAATAGGTGTTACTGAACCCTATTCTATTTAGCATCTTACCATGCTTTCATCTTTTGTATTCTATGGACTAGTGACTATGATGATTACTTTGTTTCTTATAATGTGTTTGCTTGTATTAAGATACTGCGTTTGAGAACACTGCATTAATAAATAAACATTTCAAATGTGCACGTGACCTCATTTACTCCTTGTTCTGGATTGAAATGATTGTATAACGAAAGAGTGTTCATGTGTTCCACGTTACCTGAGGTGTACTAAGTCCATGTTCAAGTTTGCCTAAGCATTGGCAGTTTGTGATAACCAAATGAGACACTGTAGCTAGTCTAGTAGGGGATTTTGGGTACTAAGGTTAGTTTTGGTACACCCTAATTCACTAAGGTTCCAAATCTCTATGCACAGTTCTGTATGAGAACTGAATCCCTGCGACATGGCGCCCAACGTTGGTGTCCTTATTACATGATACTTGAGTAGTGCAGTATTCAGTCCTTAACACCTTCACTATTGTTTTCGGTTAACTGTGGTTTCGGACAAACCTACCTATATTTATTTAGGTCTTTTCAAGCTTAAATCTTTCTAAATGGTTTCCTTGATTACTACCCAGTTGTGCTACAAAGTTTGCTATGTACCTCTTTCTTTCTGTGTCGCTATGGCCGTGGTGAACATTCCGCAACATAGTCGCATTGCGGTGCGCAATCATTTGCAGACTTATAATGTTCCTGTGGAAGGCATGGCCGTGATTATGGTAGTGAGTGCAGAGGTGGCTTAACCATACAAAATTTTTTACTCGTGGGTGACCTTCCCAGCTGTGAACGCAAATTCAAATGTGTTCGACACGTACACTCCCACGGCTGTGCCACAGGAATATGCTCCATATAGGGCACAGGAAATTCCTATAGATACTTGGCAGCACCGCGTTTGGTTTGATGGCGCCCTACCCCATTCTTTGGCAGCTCCAAGGTTAGGTCCTTTGTCCATGCCAGGCGCAAATTGGCCTGTTTTAGCTGGATTTACACCTCATCCTCAACACGGGGCATGTACCGTGGTTGAGTTAAGAAGACTACATGTGGTCGCAATTAGCGTGATTAGGTCGTTAGTGCAATACATAACCCGTAATCTCCCGGGCGGGGCCCCGGGTGTTGCGGCACTTCCTGCCGGACCGGGCAGAATGAAACTCAGTCCCGTTATGGTCAACGCAGTGATGGGCAAGCGTCCCCAGGAGAAGGAGGATTTTCCTTTCTGGCTTGCCGAGAAGTTTGACCAGCAGGAACCAGTATTTCCTAACCCGAGTCCTGGTGAAAAACACAGGATTCTGACAATTAGTTACCAAAAGACTTGACCCCTGAAATTGGTGACTGTGAGACCTGGGGAAAACATTTGCGGCGGTCTATACGAGGTGTTATGGCACTCCGTCTATGACTGTCCTGCCGACGGTCCTTAAACGGGTTCAGGATGAGCACGGACCTGAGGCTGCTGTTGAATTGGGTGTGCGCCTTTGTGGCTCCTGTGATGTGGTTTCCGATCTCATACTTGCTAATGTCAAGGGGGATGCTGTGAACTTTCAGGTAGCCAATGCTTTGCAGGCAATTCCCGATGCTGAGACACCCCGACAGTTGGCAAGGATTATTGTGGCGGCTTATAAAACCGTGGGCCGCAATAGTAGGGGTCTCAAGCCTTTTTCTACTAAAGAGAAAAAACAACCCCAAGGGCAGAAGTCAGAAACTGAAGAACAGCTCAAGACCAAAAAACAAAATTGACCGAAAAAACAAAAACAAGGAAAGCAACAACAACAGAAACAGGAGTCTCGTCCTGCGTCTCCATTGCCTGCGCCCCCAAAACGTGTTTATGACTTGCGCGATTGTGCGATGATAAAATCACCTGATAGATTTCAGGTTTCTCATCAACGCTCTCCTCGTTCTTTTCAGGAGTCATCAGCCTTTTAGACCGGTGGTGGAGGCGGCAGGGGTCGGGGTGGCCAGCAAGGACGCGACCAGCCCCGCCCGAAAGACAGTAAAGGCAAGCAGGACGATTCTACACCGAAGAGACCCCAGTTTCAGAAAATGAAAGTCGCCTCTTTATCAGCAAGATATGCCACAGATAGTGAGAATGCAGCTTCGGAATCAGACATGGGCTCTGACCTTGCTGGACAGCGCGGCGGAGATTACCATAGTGCAAGAGGCCCTGCGTCCACTACTGAAGGTGACAGCGACTGACAGTTATGTTGTTGTGGAGACAGCTGACACTAGAGTAGCTCCTCCTGATAGACTTTATGAAATAGTCTTGTTGATTGAAGGCGACATACAACTTACCATAAAAGGGGTATTTTGGGAGAATCTTACAACTACCTATGACATTTTGTTAGCGGAGGCTGACTGGCCCCCAACTTTTGTTCTCGCAGCTCCAATAGGGGAGGAGGTGATCCTCCCAAGTTTCGCGCACACTGTCTCGAAGGAGCATGTGCTGAATTTTGCAGAAGAGTGAGCTAGAGCCCTTGCGCCGGCTCTGTACCGTACACACTGTGGTTGGGATAAATTTTCCCCACACCACGAAATACCTTTGCGGTCGCAGCCGCAGCCTCAACCTCAGTATCCCATTAGACGTGAAGCTAAGGCTTCCGTTGCGGCAATCCTTGAACAATTGGAATATCAGGGAGTGATTGAAACTTGTGTGTCACCAATGAATAACCCTCTTTTTACTGTGACCAAGCCTGACGGTTCATATCGTTTGGTATAGGATTACCGGCATTTAAACTCGCATTGCCATACTTGTGCAGTACAGAATACTCACGGCTCTGCCTTAGTGGATAGTCTTGTGCGTAAGCGGTTTAAAACCACGCTTGACATTTCCAACGGTTTTTATGCCCACCATTTGGATGGTCTAAGTTCCCAATGGACTATCTTTACTTGCGGCGGTGTCCACAAACAATTTTGACGTTTACCGGTGGGCTATAAGAATAGTCCTGGGGTATTTGCTGCCCGCATAGTCTCTTTCTTGGAGAGAATAGACCCAGATGCATGCTCGTTTGTGGATGACATTTATCTCACAGACGACGAACTTTGGGAGCATCTGTGTCGAGTTGACTGCATAATGTGTAGCTTTGCGGACTTCGGTTACAAATTCAACTTTGCAAAGTCGCACATTGCAGAGTACACATTGTTGTTTCTGGGCTACGAGCTCAACAATGAAGGTCGAGGGTTGGCTCCTCACTTCTTGGAGAAATGCGAACAACTGCGCGCTCCGACAACTCTGAAAAAATTACAGTCTTTGCTGGGATTTTTGAATTTCAGGAGGACATACATTCCTGAATATGCCCAGCGTATCAAGCCTTTGTATGCTTTGATACAACCTACTTTTACCAAATCAAACTGCCTGCCAGAGCACTCAGCTATTATCTTTGCAGGCTGATCTGCACGCTTCTAAATACTTACTGACTCGTGACAACCACACCAACCTGGTGATAAGAATTATCCCTGGAACGGTGGGTTTCACATACCTTACTTTTAACGAAGGAGACACAGTACCTATTGCCTACAAGTCACACTTGTACACTTTGGCTGAAATGCGATTTTCCACTGTGGAGAAAGTTTTGACTGCTGTACAGATGGCGATTCTTAAGGAACGTGCACTGTCACAGGGAAAACGCATGTTGGTTGTTACCCAGTGTCCTGCTTTGGAAGCAGTTACGAAGGTCAGTGTACCTAATTCTAAAGCTTTGCACCCTCGGTGGATACAATGGGCTGCTTCTTTGACATCTCCAGATGTCACGTTTATTTTTGATGCCTCCTTACGGTCGCCGGAGTTTTTGCAATATGAATTTGTTCATCCTGCACCTTTGGCCATGCGGCCTTTGGAGGATTTCCATTGCATCATTTACACTGATGGTTCGGCGCAGGTTGCGCATGGTGCTAAACACACCTACGTTTCTGCATGTGCCATTGTGGTAGGTGCCATGGTGAACGATGAGTTCAAGTCCAGAATACGGGCACACGCAGACTCTAGGGGACTGCACCACACAATTGGCAGAGCTTCGTGCTCTGATGCTTGCATTGGAGTACGCAGATCCGAGTGCGACAACACTTATTGTAAGTGATTCTTACTACTGTGTCCAGTCTTACAATGAGAACTTGTTCTTTTGGATTCAGAATGATTTTCGTGATTCCAAGGGTAGCATAATAAAACATAAAATGATCTGGGTCCGAGGGTCTGAGCTTAAAGAGCAGTTGCCACTCGTGTTTGTAATTCATACTCTTGGTCATCAGCGCGTTGGAGTCCACGCTGTTTCAACTCGCTTGCTGATGAAGCAGCGAAATCTGCGGTATCGACATATTTAGTTGCAGCAGTTACACGGTCCAAAAGTAAGATTGATGATGATGATATCTTGGCGGCTGTTGCTGCCACTGAGAAGGGAAGTAAACATCCTCAGGGGTTCCCTTCGAAGTACACATACCACTTAAGTCCCGATAAGGTTCCTTATGTGAAAATTCCTGGAGTTGGGGAGAAATTGATTCCCAACTCGGATCGCAGAAATACATTGATCACAGCGGCCCATGAAGGAGTTGCGTCTGCGCAAGCTGGCGTTTCTGCCACTGGTCTCAATTGCAACAGCGTTTTTGGTGGCGGGGACTGTACAAACAGACGCGTGATTATGTCCTTCAATGTGACATTTGCCAGCAGATTAAGCGTTCAACTGCTGCGCGTCCGCCCCAAACACAGTTGTACATTTCTAATAAACCACTGGGTTGTGTTTATTTAGATCACTGCGGTCCTTTTTCATCTGATACTGCATATAAGTACGTCTTAGTCGCAGTTGATTCATGCACACGCTTTGTATGGGTGTGGCCTCACCGCAGTGCTGATTCACCGACTGTCATAAGGGATTTGCGTGTCTTTGTAGGGATTTTTGCCTGTGGTACCTTCCATTCGGATCAGGCTTCTGCTTTCGCCTTTAAGGCGTATAAGGATGCCAAGGCTTCGATGGGGGTCCAAGTCAAGTTTTCGTCTCCGTACAGACCTGAGGGTAATAGTGTAGTGGAACGAATGAACTGTGACTTAAAGCAATCATTGACAGCTTGAGTTATAGGCACTGGCAGGAACTGGCTAGCCCACCTCAATGGCGTGCTCTTAATAATCTCCCTAGAAGGTCTCTGGGTGGGCGGACCCCATACGAAATGCTCTTTGGTATCAAGATGTATGTACCGGACCTTGACAGTCTAGACTCTGTGGCTGTTGCTGCCTCCTTTGACGTAGATGAACACTGCAATGTTTTACAGACTCTACAAAAGACAAGAGACAGTCTTGCAAAGGAACATTTGCCCTCCACTTCTGATGATGCATTGCAGATCCTGGTAGTTGGCTGGCTACCACAAGTTGGAGAATTGGTTCGGGAGAAGATCGATAACATGAAAGAATTTGGTCCCTCATACCGTGCTCCAGTTCCTGTACTTGGAGTGAAGGGCACAATAACAGTCATTTTACCACCACTTCCAGGTCGTAAAGAAAACAGGTATATCTCCATTGACAATGTCAAGATACACAGAGTGGCCGATTCTTCTTAGTATGACACCGGCAGTCTCATGTCCTTCAATGGTGAGAAGTTCTGTACTGGCCACGGCTTCGAATCCTGAGCCTGAGGTGGCCCTCGAGATGCCTGCAATTTCTAGTCCTTTATTGAGTGCATTGCCTGGTACTCAAATTGATGAAACGGATTATACTTATCCAACTGATTTATCGATGCCTGATTTACAAACCCATTTGGCCACGGACTCCAGATTTTCATTTGACACGGTTTCACGCACTTCAGGAAAGCCCTCAAGGATTAGAGTCTATGCAACATTATTTAAAAAACATTTTTTGATACCCCCTTGGACTTATATTTGGCTGGGGCTTTTTTCACTTTACCTTTTTATGTCAATTGGTTTTGCGTTTTTTTTTTCCCGATTCATTAATGGACACTATGTCGAGGAGAGAACATGCATTCGACATCTGAATGGAACATTGGCACCCCATTCCTCGTCGCATTCTGCTCAGAGATTGAAGAGAGACTTGGCTTTTGTTAACATCACTGCTTGGCCTGTCCTGGATGGGATAGTCTGGGATGCTGTTAAGTTTCAAATCCATGGGCCCACTGAAGTTATAAATGTCCCTACTGTGCTTAGAGTTAACATGGGGGATGTGGTTAAACAAAACATACGTTCTGATGATTGGGATGTTCAGGCCGTAGAGGCTTTGTTTGCGGATTTGAAATATTATGTGCCTTTGATGCTGAAGATTTGTATTTAGAATCTGCTAATTATGGTGATTTATTTTGTTTCCAACATTTTGCCAATCACTATCTACATAAAACTGATTCCAGGAGGAGTACTGTAAATTATACACAGTGGGAGCATTGTCCAGCTCCTTTGCGAGGCAGCTCGAGTACATTTTTGAAAAAAATACTCTTATTTTACTGATTTTAATCAGTCCAATCCTGCTTCAATTTATTTTAGAATGACAGAAAAATCCATGTCCAAAGTTAGACTTACCGATACTAAGTTATTGTACTCGAAGTCCTTTCTAGACCAGCTAGCTGTTGGAGGCTACGAGTTGTGGAAGGAAACTGTTGACCTTAAATCTGTTTGAGGTTATAAAAGTTGGCATGTAAAAGGCACTGAGGCTTTGCGCCATGCATGTCTCATCCCAAATCATATGTTGTTTTTGAATTCTACTATCTCACAGACAACATGCTTTGGATTGGCTACTTCTAAAAAGTTAAATACTCCTTCCTTCCCTGATTTGGAAGAATATTCGGGTTGGGGTAATTTTACAAAATTTTCGATCAGGGAATTGCAAACTCTATTGCTAAATTCATCATTTAACATATCAAGTTTGGATCCAAAAGTTTGGCTGCTGTGGCACAAAAGTGCTGACTCGTGCCAACATCATTTTCTGGGTTTAACTGATGGCTTCACACAGGTCAGGGTCGATCCCCTTTTTGTGAGTGACCATTCTGTAACCACTTATTCAGTAGGCAAATTATGCCAGAATTGGCTCAAACATTCTACATTGGCGTCAGTCAAACTGCATTTGTCTAAACTGACTGACGATGTTGATTTGAATGATTTCATAAAAAGCCCGGCTAGAGGTAGATCTAGAAGACGGATATATGCAGTTTATAATGAAATCTGGAAAACATCACAGATTGAGGCAAAAACCCGCCTTAGGGCTATTAATCAAGCTAGTTTGGAAAAAGTGCTTGCAGTAGTGGATAATTGCATTAACACGCTTTCCTCCCGCATTTACACATTGGATAATATTGTGTCATCTGTTGTTGAAATTGTGCAAGATGATGTGTCTGTGTTATATCATGGTCAAAATCAATTGCGTTCTATTATGCAGTTTGCGTGGACCCTGCAGACGCTAAAGGCCGGGAAGGTGCCTTGGAATTACATGAATGTGTCATCTCTTTTTGCCCCGTTTAATTTGACTGATAAGCAACGTTTGCTTTCAATGAGAGATGCATCTTTTTCCATGTTACACATTGAATGATTAGAGTCTTTACCTTTCTCAGTGGCAGAGGTCACTACTGCAACGTGGCTTATCCACGGATTAATAACTTTACCGTTTGCACTTTTCCAATTTGCAAATTGAATGAAATATTTTGCCATGGGTAGATACGAGCCTCTTGCTAGCTCCTATTTACATGAAGCCTGGTCGCTTCCTTTTACTTACAGATGTCTTACGGAGGGAAAGGAAGTTTATCTGAAAGGTGAAGAGTGCACCTAAACACCAGATCACTCATTAATGTGTAGACATATTCAATTGCATGGCTCTTGTAAATCAGGAACAGCCTAATTTAGCATGTGTTTTAAAAGGTACACCCGTGCCTGCTATCGTCCCCACATTCACTTTACTGGCAAACGGTAGTTATTTACTATTAAATTCCTATCAAGGTCTTGCAGATGAACCCTAAGGAATGGAGTCTTTTGTTAACCCCACTATTCAATTATATATTGACCACTGGAACAGTACCAAAATCGTGGCAGGGGAGCATTATTATCCCCATTCATAAAAAAGGTTGTAAAACGGTAGCAGGAAATTACCGTCAAATAGCTCTGATGGATGCGTCCGGAAAAATCTTTGCAGCTGAAGTTTTATTACAACTAAAAAACTGGGCTTTTTCGCTGGGACTGATACCAATGTTCCAGGCTGGATTCAGGCCAAAGCACTCTGTTACGGACAACATTGCAATTATTCAGGTTATTCTCGATAAATATGTGACACGAAAAAAAACAGACGGTCTATATGGCATTTATAGATTATTCGACCGCATTCGATCGTGTTGATCGACCTACTTTATGGAATAAACTGAGGGGTTTTGGAATCAATGAACATTTGCTACAGGTAATAATAAGCCTCCACACAACAACGTGGTGTCAAGTCCAAATGGGGGGTGAAAAAGGTTTAACGAAAGTAATAAACACAGAGAACGGTCTTAAACAGGGATGTTTACTAGCCCCTATGTTATTTTCGCTTTACCTCAGTGACCTGCCAAAGCAGCTACAGCAGGGCTCAAGCCTGCCTCCAAAAATAAACAATCAAAGTATTCATTCGTTGCTCTATGCAGACGACATAGTTATGTTCGATCTCACACCATTCGGCTTACAAAATTCTCTTGACATTTTGTTTCTATATTCAAATAAAAATTTCTTACTTCCGAACGTAAAGAAAACAAAAGTTGTAGCATTTTCTGGAAGGAAAAAAAACGTCAAATACAACTGGAGGCTTGGAGGTGAAAAGATCGATGAAGAAACAGAATATACATATCTCGGCAGGATTCTTTCAAAGAATCTAACAAACACAAAGCATATAGATAAATTAACAAAGAAATCTGATCTACACGCCGGAGCACTCTCAAGACTCTATAATGCCTCGGGGAGCAGGCACTTTTCCTCACTACTGAAAATATATAAAGTAAAAATCCCTGCGGTCCTCTCTTATGCTACAGAATACATACCTCTAAAGCAATGGGGCTTTATGGATCGACAAGAGGGGAAAATATTGAAAAGAATGATGAAGGTCCCAGCTGCTACACCAGTACAGGTTCTAAGGTTAGAATTTGGAATAACAAGTGCTTACGCCACGGCTGTGGCCAACATTATTAGGTGGGCCTATAATCTCCTCCATGCAAAGGAGGGGACACTCAGGTTTTTGCTCCAAAAGGAAACCTTTGATACAGAAACAACTAAACAAACTTTCTCAGGGAATATGTCAGCTGCATTTCAAATGGCTGAAATTACTACAGAAATATTACTTACCTGGTCTGTATCGCAACTAAAACTTTTTCTTAAATGTTTTACACCAAGGTTGAGTTTTGACCTGGACTATGCGCATACCAGAAAACTAAAAACTTTTAAATCATATACTGAACTCATAGAATATAAACATATCCAGCCTTATATTTTGTTTTCCCTAACTCATAGTGCAAGGAGGGTGATCTTGATGTTACGATTAGGGATCTTACCTGTCCAATCTTATACATCTAAATGGTCGGCTGGGGAAACTAACCATCTTTGCTCGTTATGTCAAGGAGGCGAGCAGACTGTGGAGCATTTATTATTTGTTTGCCCAAACTCTAAAGTTGTAGTAGCTCGTGCTTCATATATTGACCCTATTTACCGAACCTGCAGGCTAACAAAGGAAAAAGAACTATTAGCAGTGGGCAAGTTGCCTCCGAACGAATTTGTATGTTATAATTTGTATAAATTTTTTAAAACTATGTTGCTTTTATTTTAATATGTGATGTATTCATTTGTGGTCCTCTGTTGAGTACCAAAACAAATAAAAAACTTTGACTTTGACTATTAAATAATGAAGATTGCTGTGGGTTATTAAAAGGCAGCATAGCTTATGTGGTTACAGTTAGTGAACGTGCAGTTTGCTGTAAAAATGTGTTGTATCCACCCACGCATGGGAACTTGGATGTTTCCATCTGGCTGAGGATTCCGACCTTGAAGGCAGAGGAGTCGAAAAAGAGCCCTATTGTCACAAAAAGAAGTTGCCCTGACATCTGCTCGTAAAACATTTGTCCTACACGTAGCCAACACCCGCACAGAGGTGCATGCTTTATTAAATACTGACCTACCATTGCATTTCGGTGAGCTGATTCATACAATCTTTATCGCATCCTCCACATCGGGTGACTTCTTTTCAAAAGATATTTGGAGTCATTCCTGCTTTCTTCCATTCAATCTTTTCCAGCCTGTTTGGTGGATTTCCCGTTTTACTGGCGCTGGCTGCAGGCTTTTTAGTGCTGTTTTGTTTTATTAAAAATGGATGCACGTCCTGTGTTCCAAGACGAGCTGTCGCGGTTGGCACTGTTTCGCAACAGGATGCTTGAATACTATGGAATGCTGCCACTCGCCACCTTAAGTGCAGCATATGGATTATCGTTTCGATTTTCCTATTTCACATGTGTCCAGCCTGTCTTTCATTGCCTGAGCTGCGATTTCGACTGGGCCCTGGATTTGTGTCTCTGCAATATGGTGTCTCCTGAAGTGGATTTTAATCAGCTCATGAGCCCCCTAGTTGCTCATCATGAGCCCCCTAGTTGCTCATGAATTGCTTTGTTCTGACAGAGGGATTATGGCCTTTGCAGCGATGCATGGAATACTGGGTCGTTGGAATATATTCGCAGCAGCGCAACATTTCTTGGCACACAGCTTCATTGAGAACCCGGCGAGTTGTCCTCTGATGGTACTAGAGGCTCTGGTAATTGAAGAGCATGTATGTTCTTTCTCACTATTGAATTGGATGGCTGAGTTATTTTCGGAGGATAACAGTGACTTCCTTTTGGAAGCTGTTGCTGCTTATTTTGTATACTCAGTATTGGCCTGAGACCTATCGAGGCCCTTGGTATTATGGAACTTTTTGTTAATTTTTGAGGGGAATTATGATGAACCTTTAAAGTCTCAGACCTATTGACTTTGTTTAAAGTGAACACTAAATTGTCATGCTGGTGAGATTTTGGTTTTTTGGCTGACAAACATTTTTCTTCCTGGCCTTCTCGAATTTGACCGGACTATCTTTTTTTAACTGTGCCTTTCAAAAATGAGTCCTTTATCTTATATTATCTTATCCGTGCTCGGATCATGGGAGGGTGTCATATAGATATGCTTTGCCTATATGCTGTGTTAAGTTAGCATGAGCTTATAAGAAGTTTAAACGCCATTTTACATTTCTGCTGCTTCTGCACACAACACATAGCTGTTGCTTTAGCTTTGAGCCTAGTAGAGTGTTTTGATTCACGCAAGAATAATATGTTGTTACTCTAATATCAGCCTTGCTTGGTGAGCTGTGTCTGTACAGTGAGTGCTGAAACCTTCAAGGATATCTCAACACAGTGGTTGTTGT
The DNA here is from genome assembly GCF_964263255.1 of Lissotriton vulgaris. Classification (NCBI taxonomy): domain Eukaryota; kingdom Metazoa; phylum Chordata; class Amphibia; order Caudata; family Salamandridae; genus Lissotriton; species Lissotriton vulgaris. The sequence continues at coordinate 1,034,729,749 of NC_141689.1, forward strand.
GAGGTCTGATCTTCGCACGTTTCTAGACATAACATACATGCAACTGCGGCCAAATTCTGGCTTTAGGCTCGTTTTATATTGCTTAGCACAGAGCATACAAACACACTTGATGGAGCTTCGCATGCAGAGAGCTGGTGGAAGATGATGTGATCCCTTACTACTAGGATCTTGAGGTATGGGGCCGCCCTGCTAAACACCCAAAGAGACCTTCTTAGATATAATAGAATATACTAGCTAGGGAGGGTGAGAAATAGGTGTTACTGAACCCTATTCGATTTAGCATTTTACCATGCTTTCACCTTTTGTATTCTATGGACTAGTGACTATGCTGATTACTTTGTTTGTGTTAGCTAAGATACTGCGTTTGAGAACACTGCATTAGTAAATAAACATTTCAAATGTGCACGTGTCCTCATTCACTCCTTGTTCTGGATTGAAATGATTGTATAACGAAAGAGTGTTCATGTGTTCCATGTTACCGGAGGTGTACTAAGTCCATGTTCTGGTTTGTCTAAGCATTGGGAGTTTGTGATAACCAATGAGACACTGTAGCTAGTCTGGTAGGGGATTTTGGGTACGAAGGTGAGTTTTGGTACACCCTAATTCACTGAGTTTCCAAGTCTCTATGCACAGTTCTGTATGAGAACCGAATCCCGGCGACAAGCCCTCTCAACAAGTCCGTAACTTCTGCTTTATTGTTGATGATCGGCTGTCCATGAGACAGCAAGCAGTAAAAGTGGCAGCTACCTGCTTCACTATATTGAAGTGGCTGAGAAAAGTTGTCTGGATGCTCCTTGCTCCACGCAGAAAACGGTGGTCCAGGCACTTGTGACCTAGAGATTGGACTATGGCAACGTTCTTTATCTAGGGGCCAACAAAGATATAGTACGGAAGCTACAGGCAGTACAAAGCGCGGCAGCAAGATTATTATGTTGAATTCCCAAATCCACCCCCACCACCAGCTACTTACGTGAGCTCCACTGGCTGAAAGTGGAAAATCGTGTTAAGTTTAAAACACTGAGCCTTTTATTTAAGATCAAAGACGGCACAGCTCCCTTGTACCTGCAGGCCCTGGGCCAACCTTACTATCCTTCACGGCCACTGCGTTCCGCCGCTCAGGGAAAATATTTGGTTCTCAGGATTAGGCTCTCGCGGATGGGAGGCCGCTCCTTCGCCTTTCTCGGTCCCATCTTGTGGAATACTTTGCCTATAGCTCTTCGCTTAGAAACAAACTTCGCAAGATTTTGCAAGAATTTAAAGACATGGCTATTTAATCAGTAATTCCATACTCTGACTCATCCTCTGGCTGGCGCTGGGAAACCCTTTTTGGGTAGCTGTGCGCCTTAGAAAAGTAACTTAACATAACATAACACCTCACTTGACAGAGCCCAGTCGAATATCAGGAAGGTTTTTACTCCCCGGGATTTCCAAGGGGCCGGTCGTGGTAGGGGCCGCACGACCAGCCGCTTCTCCAACTCTGACAGGGGGCAAGGTTCCGGGAGAGGACAATATCAAGACAATGCCCGCTTCAACAATTTCTATCCCACCAGAGGGCAGACGTTCCGTGGTTATGGAGGCCAAAGAGGCCAGCAACAGGGTGCTGGAAGAGGTGAGCGTAATACCCTTGGGGTGTTGCAGGTGGGGGGGGGGGGGGGGAGGGGAGGTGGGCGCTTGGTGCTGGTTTTCCTGGCCTGGGTCTCCCTCATGAGCAATGCTTGGGTGCTGCAGACAGTCCAGGGCTTCCAGTTGGAGTTTCATGGCAGTCCACGCTGGACGAAAGACAGGTTACAATCGGGAGTCCTTCTCAGGATGGACAACATCTCTGCGGTCCGGTTTATCAACCACCTAGGTGGCACCAGATCCAGGATGTTGGCAATCCTAGCCAGGGACTTTTGGCACTTTTGCCTAGACAACCAAATCTCAGTGACGGCAGAGTATCTTTCAGGGTGTACGAAGTGGCCGAACTGGCACTCTCGTCACCTCCTGGATGCCAGCGTGTGGAAGCTGGACCCTCAGGTCTTTTCTCAGTTGTCAGAGAAATGGCGCCCCTTCTCGGTAGACTTTTTTGCGTCACGACTAGATCATCAGTTACAGAGCACTTCAGTTGGCGGCCAGATCTGCAGGCGGAGGCAACTGATGCTTTTCTCCAGGACTGGCAGCGGGAGCACAATTATGCATTCCCTCCGTACTCCATGATCACGCAAATGTCCACATTACTGCGCCACGAGCAGGCGGAGGTGGTGTTGATCATACCCTGGTGGAGGTCTCAAGTCTGGTTTCCTGTTCTACTGGAACTTTCTTGGGATTTTCCAATCCGACTCCCCCACTTTCCTCACATTCTCCTCAATTAAGATCTCGTTCCTCATCGGCTGGTAGGGGAAGGAACGTTGAAGATGATGGCCTGGCAGATCTCCGGCGTCACCGGTCGCTCCCAGGCCTTTTGGGAAATGCGAAGGACTTGCTCACCAAGGCATGGGCAAACCGCACGACCAAGAGATACGGGTCAGCCTGACAGAGATGGCTTTGTTGGTGTGTGCGAAGGAGTGTTTATCCCATGGGGGCAGATGTACTCCACGTCTTAATTTTCTGACTAGTCTGGCGGAGGATGGTCTGGCCTAGAGGTCAATCAATACCTTCCGCTCCGCGATTTCAGCCGGTCACATTATGGTGCAAGGCTCTCCGGTGGGTGAACACTCTTTGGTTGGACGACTTCTCAGAGTGATTCACCTCTCTCTCCCTCCGGAACCTCAATACTCCTTCCTTTGGGACGTGAATCAGGTGTTGAATGTTTTTCTTTCTTGGCAACCAAATAGGTTTCTGTCCCGTAAGAAAGTAACGCCCAAATTGGCAATGCTGTTATGCCTGGTCTCGTGCAAACGCGTCTCTGGCTGAAATGTCCAAAGCCCTCACGTCTGAGTGTTTTCCCCAGAAGGGGAATCATTCATGGTAAGTAGAAGGACCAAGAGTAATACCAGGGTCATTTTGTACCCAGCGTTTCTGGATTCCCCTAAACTGTGTGTAGTGCAGTGCCTCCATGCTTATGAAGAGTTGTCTGAGGAAACTCGCCCTCCAGGTGAGAAGCAACTGCTCATTGTACTACGTAAACGGTACAGAGTAGTCTCGGCCCGACCATCACAAGATGGGTGCGTTGGGTATTGCAGCAGGCGGGGATCAATACAAAGCAGTTTGGAGCTCACTCGGCAAGAGGAGCGATGGCCTCCAAAGCTTTTTCATTAGGTGCGCGCTTGGAAGATCTGATGCGCGCAGCCGATTGGTCCTCTGACTCCACCTTTAAGAGGTTTTATTTCAAACCAGTACTGGAGGTGGCAAGGCTAGTAGTCGACAAGCTTTGAACTGGCATAATATGAACCTCCGGTCCGAACACAGAGTGAAAATTTGCCTAGCTGTTGTGCTGGTAAGGATTATGCCACCCAATGACCACTGAAGATGCGGACCATCCCCGTTCTAATGTAAGTAAGCCATTCATGGGTCTTTACAAAGTGGTAATGAGTTGTTGAAGTTCTTCATATAGTGTTGTTTGATTGTGTTTTACTGCCATTGATCCCAGCACAGTCCTCTGACACTACCTATTTTGCAGGAAATTAGGGTTCCAAACAAGAAGTGTGAAAACCGATAAGAAATGGTTCGCGTGAAGAAAGAGGAAGAGGAAACATTGTGAAGGGACTATGCTGGCTGGAGTGCAGACAGCGAGGAAGGACTCCTGTTGGAACTTTGTTTCCCTATTGTTCATGGGAAATGTAGTTGGTTATTGTGTTGTTGGAAATATGTTGCTGTTAAAATAAAGCAAAGAAAGAAGGCATAATACTCGCCTCGGTGTCCTTTTAAAGAATTTAAACTTACCAGCACAACAGCTAGACAAATTTTAATTCAGGCCCAACCGCAGCATGGAGACCACTCTTACTGCCGCAGCAGATGACATCCAACTGATAATGGCAGAGGAGACACCGCTGCCCTTATCCTGCTCGATCCTTTGCTGCCTTCGACAGAGTCTCCCACTTCATCCTCATCCAATGACTGAATTAAGTGGTCATTCAAGGGCCCGTGCTGTGTTGGATCTGCCCCTCCCAAACAGACCAGTTGGTCAGCTGGTCTCCCTTCACCTCGACCGCCACCAAACTCATCAGCAAAGTTCCACAAGGAACACCGTTAAACCTCCCTGTTCAACAGCTACGTGGCCCCACTTAGCAGCATCATCCGTGCCACAGATTCGATGTCCTAGCAGATGCCACCGAGCTCATCCTCCCACCTCTCCAACAAGGTACTGAATACCCAGACCAACTTCTGTGCTTGCATGACCAAATTTGCCAAATTGATGCAAACCCACTGCCTCAAGATCAACACAGACAATACATAAATAGTAATCTTTGACAAAGAGACCTTGTTATGAGACTCCACCTGGTGGCTTACTGAACTCGGACATCAACCCACCCAGCAACCCATAAAAAGAACATCGGAATCATCGGAATAGTAATCGACAATCATCTTACTATGACCAACTAAGTGAACACAAGACCCCACCTCCTGTTTCCTTACACTCAAGATAATCAAAATTATTTTCCAATTGCTCCCCTCCAACACTTGCAAAACTATCACACAACAACAGCCCTCATCACGATCTAGCTGGACTAATGCAACACACTTTATGCCGGAATCGAAGCACACCTGACCAGACAACCTCAGAGTATACAAAACTCAGCAACCCAACTCATACTCAAACTACACCCCACACCCACTTTATCCCACACCTCACAGAACTCCACAGTCCTCCAGTCCACAAACTAGTACTCTTCAAACTCCTCACTCATATATACAAAACCGTGCATAACATTGGCCCTACCTACCACAACAATCGCTTAAAATTCCACAAACCTATCAGACACCTACACTCGGCTGAATTCTACTTGTACACATCCCGCACATAAACGGAACCAGATCTGGTGGTTGTGCCTTCTCTTATCTCGTATCCAAAGCCTGGAACGACCTACCCTTGCATATCGGAGCCATTTTCTCCGTTCCTTAATTCCACAAAAAACTGAAGACCTAGCTCGTCACCTTATCTCGGCCCTGGTCTGGCCTACATAGCTCCTGCCTTCAATGCCTGTTTACCCCCCAGATGAGTCATGCACTCTACAAACACACATGCAATAAACAAGTTTAAAAAATCCAGCGGTACCTATAAGGTCCCACAAAGTATCCCAACACAAACAAAATTATTTGATATTTTAAGTGCCTACAGGTCATGGAAAAATATTGCTTATGTTCTTTTCAAGGATCGTAGAAATCCTAGATAAACCCACTCAACTTTCAGCTGTTTGGTTAAACAGCAATGACTCCACATTTACCACATCAATCTCAAACCAGCATATAAAGTGTCAAGACTAGCCATGCTTCTGTAAACCGAGCTTCTCATGTTCTCGTCCACTATTTCAATCTCTTTATTCCTATCCCTGTTTGTGAATTGTTTCTTACCAACCAACAAGTGCACAGAAAGATATACAAGCATAACATTTGAGCAAGCTTGAAGGACGCATTTCACAGCAGGAAAACATTTCCAACTCTCGTGGTGTCTTTAGAAAATTCCTGGAGTATGCTAGAGAAGTTGTAGCCATCACAGAGCCTTAGCCGTACCATCACGTGAAGCCACGTATGCACAGCAATATGTATATGTGCATTACCACATGCAGAAAAGTGATGACAAAGTGCATTTGCACTTGCCAACTTTAATAGTGGGAATCTACCAGAACACGTTTGATGAATACCTACAAATTTGCTAGTGGGTACACCCAAGCGCATCCCTGAAAGCAGATTTGTATCAAACAGAATTCTGGATGATATTCCCTTGTATTACACCATTTTGGAGTGTGGATTCAGGTCAGGTTTGATTCTGTGGGATGGAATTGCAGATATAAATGGAATTATTTGTAGACTGAAGTTCAACATCGGTGCCAAAATACATTTGTGAATCAGCCCTCTAACATCTGCAAAAACAAGCATTGGAAATGCAATAGGTCTCAGATTTATTTGAGGTAGAGCTAATGGCATTGTAAATGGCAATTTCTTTTAGCCATGTGTTATGGAGTGTATGCATGTGGTGTGTAGTGGAATTATGTGGGTTGGATTGGAATTGTAGCAATGGTGTCATGCTGCGCTTTAGATGAAAATGTTTAACAGTAGAGTGCACCATACAGCGATTGCTACAATAGTTAATTGTGGGTGCGTTAACAACTGATGTGTGCATTAATGGCTGGTGGTGTGTGTGCCTGTAGAAATTGTGCACTGATGGAGTGTGTGCCTGGTGAAAGTGTGCACTGCCAGCTGGTGGTGTGTGTGCCAAGTGAAAGCGTGCACTGACGGCTGGTGTTGTGTGTGCATGGTGGTGTGTGAGAGTGTGTGTCGTGTGTGTGTGTGTGGCCTTATGTGTGTGGCCTTATGTGTGTGGCCTTCTGTGTGTGGCCTTCTGTGTGTGGCCTTCTGTGTGTGGCCTTATGTGTGTGGTGGACTTAGTTTGAGTTTTCGTACACTGCACACTCACACACTGCCCCTACACACTCACACACTGCTCACAATACACGCTCACACAATGTTCACCCTGCACACTCACACAGTGCTCACCCTGCACACACACACACACACACACACACACACACACACACACACAGTGCTCACCCTGCACACACACACACACACAGTGCTCACCCTGCACACACACACTGCTCCCCCTGCACACACACACACACACACTGCTCACCCTACACACACACACAAACACTGCTCACCCTGAACACACACACACACACACTGCTCACCCTGAACACACACACACACACACACACACACTGCTCACCCTGCACACACACACACACACTGCTCACCCTGCACACACACACACACACACTGTTCGCCCTGCACACTCACACACTGTTCGCCCTGCACACTCACACACTGTTCGCCCTGCACACTCACACACTGCTCACCCTGCACACTCACACAATGTTCACCCTGCACACACACACACACACACACAGTGCTCACCCTGCACACACACACAGTGCTCACCCTGCACACACACACACACAGTGCTCACCCTGCACACACACACACACAGTGCTCACCCTGCGCACACACACACACACTGCTCCCCTGCACACACACACACACAAACACTGCTCCCCCTACACACACACACACACAAACACTGCTCACCCTACACACACACTGCTCACCCTGCACACACACACACTGCTCACCCTGCACACACACACACTGCTCACCCTGCACACACACACACTGCTCACCCTGCCCACACACACACTGCTCACCCTACACACTCACACTGCTCACCCTACACACTCACACTGCTCACCCTACCCACTCACACTGCTCACCCTACCCACTCACACACTTCTCCCCCTGCACACTCACACACTTCTCCCCCTGCACACTCACACACTGCTCCCCCTGAACACTCACACACTGCTCCCCCTGAACACTCACACACTGCTCCCCCTGCACACACACACTGTTCACCCTGCACGCTCACACAATGTTTACCCTGTACGCTCACACACTGTTCACCCTGCACGCTCTCACACTGTTCACCCTGCACACTGTTCACCCTGCACGCTCACACACTGTTCACCCTGCACGATCACACACTGTTCACCCTGCACGCTCACACACTGTTCACCCTGCACGCTCACACAATGTTTACCCTGTACGCTCACACACTGTTCACCCTGCACGCTCTCACACTGTTCACCCTGCACGCTCTCACACTGTTCACCCTGCACGCTCTCACACTGTTCACCCTGCACGCTCACACACTGTTCACCCTGCACGCTCACACACTGTTCACCCTGCACGCTCACACACTGCTCACCCTGCACGCTCACACACTGCTCACCCTGCACGCTCACACACTGCTCACCCTGCACGCTCACACACTGCTCACCCTGCACGCTCACACACTGCTCACCCTGCACGCTCACACACTGCTCACCCTGCACACTCACACACCCTACGTAATGCGAAAAGACCTAGCTCTGCCCTTTGGCCTGTGTTGTAATCGTGCAGTAGGCTGTGAGTAGTTGGGCTTGATTGGTTGGGGGGTCCCCTCCTTGCAGCTTCCTCACCGAGGGCCGGCTGCCTCCATGAAGCTCCCAAGACACCCGTTCTTTGTTTTTGCTCCTGTGTGTCAGTGCACCGTGTAGGCACACAAGCATACCCTGCTCTCTCTGGAACACTCACTCTGCAGTCACACTCACTCTGCAGTCACACATGCTGTCACTCTCAATCTGCAGTCACTCATGCTGTCACTCTCACTCTGTAGTCCGCATGAGTGACTGCAGAGTGAGAGTGACAGCATGATGTCACTCTCACTCATGCTGTCACTCTCAATCTGCAGTCACTCATGCAGTCACTCTCACTCTGCAGTCACTCATGCAGTCACTCTCACTCTGCAGTCACTCATGCAGTCACTCATGCAGTCACTCTCACTCTGCAGTCACTCATGCAGTCACTCTCACTCATGCAGTCACTCTCACTCATGCAGTCACTCTCACTCATGCAGTCACTCTCACTCATGCAGTCACTCATGCAGTCACTCTCCAGTCACTCATGCAGTCACTCTCACTCTGCAGTCACTCATGCAGTCACTCTCACTCATGCAGTCACTCTCACTCATGCAGTCACTCTCACTCATGCAGTCACTCTCACTCATGCAGTCACTCTCACTCATGCAGTCACTCATGCAGTCACTCTCACTCTGCAGTCACTCATGCAGTCACTCTCACTCATGCAGTCACTCTCACTCATGCAGTCACTCTCACTCATGCAGTCACTCTCACTCATGCAGTCACTCTCACTCATGCAGTCACTCTCACTCATGCAGTCACTCTCACTCATGCAGTCACTCATGCAGTCACTCTCACTCTGCAGTCACTCATGCAGTCACTCTCACTCTGCAGTCACTCATGCAGTCACTCTCACTCTGCAGTCACTCTCACTCATGCTGTCACTCTCACTCATGCTGTCACTCTCACTCATGCTGTCACTCGAGTGGTCACTCTCACTCATGCTGTCACTCATGCTGTCACTCATGCTGTCACTCTCTGCAGTCTTGTGAATGAGAGGGATAGGTTGTGTATGAAGTGATGAATGAACTGAAAACAAAGTAGTATAGATAGTGTGTAAGATAGAGGGGAGGAGAATGTTATAGATGTATAAAGGAGGCTGCGGTTGTGTATGTAGAAGATAGCGAAAGAGGAGGAGCAAACAGCTTTTGCTGTTATTATTTAAAAGTTTTGACATTAAAAGGGTGTAGAAAGATATCAAATGAACTAATATTATAAATGCTGGATTATGGTGTGAGAGGGTAGATAGTGTGAGAGAGAGGATGAGAGAGTGAGTGTGTGAGTGAGAGTTGTGGGAGGCTTATTTTGGGGTGTGGGGTGGAGGTGTACCCAGTACGAGGATGTAAATGGAGGTAGTATGTGTTAGTAGGCAGGTTATAGGGAGTGTGAGGAAGGGGTGTGAGGAAGGGATGTGAGGGGGCAGTGTAATTTGGAGAGGATGCAGTGGAGTATATGGGAGAGATGAGTGAGTGAATGAATGAATGAATTCTTTAATGCGTGATTAACAAAAATCATTGCATGATTCATCCTCTTCCTTCTTACCTCACCTGTCGGATCTACCCCAACCAGCGCCCTCATCTGCCTTCAATCCTCTCTCCCCCCCCCATCGTTCCCTCCAAATTCTACCACTCCCTCTCCTACTCCCAATGTAAAAGACTTCAGCACTACACCCCAAACCCCCACCTCATCCCCCCCTCACCCTGTTCCTCAGACCGTCCCCAACTTTTATCGCATACATCCCCCCTCATTTCTCCCTCCCCAGTCGCTCCCTCCTGATCCTCCCCTTCCCTCTCCGGTAGCCAATAAACAACTAATTAGCAGTCTATCCAAAACCACCACTCAATCCTTGAACACTGCCCTCTCACCCCTCCTACCCCTACTTTCATCACTCACCATTTCATCCCCGTCCCTCTTACCTCATAACCACGACACTCCCCATCTTGTATCACGTGCATCTAACCTCTCTTCTCCCACCCCCGTATCCCCTCTTCCCAACTCGCTATGCTCCTTACCCACGACCCTCCCCATCTCATATCACGTTCATCTACCCCCTCTTCTCCCACCTCCTTATCCCCTCTTCCCAGCTCGCTATGCTCTGTTACACACGCCTCTCCTTTCTACCTCCCCCCAACATTCCCCCTCCTTGCAACACTTCATGCACCCCAACAACTATACCTCCTACACCCCCCTCCCCATCTACCCTCACTCCCCCCCTTATCGCCTCTTCCTAATTCCCTGCGCTCCATTGCACGCGCCTCTCCTTTCAACCTCCCCCCCAAAATCCCCCCTTGCAATACTTCTTATATCCAAACTACATTACCTCCTACATTTCCCTCTAACCCCCTGATCTCCCCCGATTCCAAAAACACACACAACTCCCTCCCACCTCCTCCTCACTTTATCCCCCCACTAAACAACCCAAACTCGACGAACAATCCAATAAGCACAGACCCTCTGCACCCATCTACTCATTCTCTAGCTTCCCGTACCATTGAACATATCCTTTTGTCCCTCATCTTAGAACTCTCCTCGCTTAGAAGCGATATCTCACTCCTTTCTAAAACTATCTCCTCACACATTGACACCCTCCTCAGCACACCCATATACTGTCACCACAATCCTATCACCCACAGAATCACTCCTCCTTCCAACATCCACTCAACCTACACATTACCCAATCAACCCTCACAAGTTGCGACCCCATATAACACCGACATGACCAATCAACCACAACGTGGTACTCAACCAACAACCGCTGAAGCTAACAGTTCTTCTAACCTAACTATCTCTACATCTCTATCCTCCAAAACAAACAATTCCTCGAACGTAACTATCTCTCCTGGAATATGGTGCACTCGGAGTCTGCTATTCTTGAGGTCCTCCGATCCCATCTGGAGACCGTGTATGCAGCTGACCCCTCGATCACGGAGGCTTCCTATCGGCCCTATCTTCAGGACTTGGATCTCCGGACCCTTTCAGGGGAAGTGGCGGAGGAACTGGATGCAGGGTTAACGTTTCAGGAGATCAGCGCTGCTTTGGCCATCCCTGCCACGAGCTAAGACCCCAGGTGGGGAAGGTTTCCCGCCTGAATTTTACCATTCGTTCGGTGGAGTCCTAGCCCCCCTCTTGTTGCAGGTCTATAACGAAGCCCTGGAGTCTGGCGTTCTCCCGCCCACTATGAACCAGGGAGAGGTCTGTGATCCCGCAGCATTCTGGCCCATCACTCTGATCAACACAGACGCAAAGATCCTCATTAAACTGTTGGCTACTCGCTTAGCCCCCCCATATGGCCCACTTGATCCACCCAGACCAGTGTGGGTTCATCCCTGGCCGTAACACGGCGATGAACTTGAGGCGTCTGAACCATATCCTCCATGAGGTGCGTGGGAGGGAGGATTTTCACGTGCTGGTCTCAATTGATCTAGCCAAGGCTTTTCACACGGTTAACTGGGGGTATTTACTGGAGGTGCTCCAGAGGACGGGGTTCTGGCCGGTGTTCTGCAATTGGATCAGAGTGCTCTATGGGGCGCCCCGGGCTAGAGTCCGTCTTGGGTCGGCCCGCTCTGAGGAGTGGCCCCTGGGGAGAGGCACCCGACAGGGGTGCCCCCCTCCCCGCTCCTGTTTGCCCTGGCAATGGACCCCTTGGCGGTTGCCATGCGCGCTGAGTTGGAGCAGTGGGGCATTAAGGTGGGCGAGACCACAAACGTGATCTCCCTCTACGCTGACGACGCTCTATTCTACTTGACGGCCCCCAGCGATTCGCTTCCCGCTTTGATGCGGATTTTGGACCGCTTTGGCGCAGCCTCCGGACTGCGCATCAACCCTGGAAAAATCGTTGATTTTCCCGCTGGCGGGCTGTGCTGCCGACCCAAACGTTGTCCCCCTGTGTCTAGGGTTGAGGTGGGAGCGCGAGGCGTTCCGCTATCTTGGCATTCAGTTGGCCCTGACCGATGAACACCTTATTATTATTATTATTATTATTATTATTGGGACATTTGTAGAGCGCTGCGATTACGCACACCGGCGTGTCCACGTGCTGAACGTGAGAGAGGCAGTTAGCAGAGCGCACAAAAACTGAGCGGACAGTTATTTAGTATAGAGAAATGTTTTGAGTTTCGCTCGGAACCTAGCCTCCTCCGGTTCCAGGCGCAAGTCCGCTGGCAGTTTATTCCAGTTAGTTGCCGCTAGGCATCTGAAGGACCTACCTCCCATGCGGGCTTTCTTAATTCTCGGGATCCTCAGTAGGCCGCCCCCTGTGGATCTAAGCGCACGTGTTGGTTTGTACACTTCGATCAATTTAGTCAGAGGGTCGGGTGCCCTGCCATTCAAGATGCGATGACAGGTGCAGAGGGCTTTATATTCCACTCTTCTCCTCACAGGGAGCCAGTGTAGCTGCTGGAGGGCCGCCTTAGAAGGCGCCCTTTTAGGCAGTCTAAGAATCAGACGCGCTGCCGCATTCTGCAGCACTTGCAGGCGGGCCATGCTTTTTTCTGGAGCCCCCAGGTACAGCAGGTTCCCATAGTCCGACCTAGCTGTCACCAGGGCATGGACCAGGGTTTGACGGGCTTCAATCGGGAGTAAGTCCAGGACTTTTCTCAGCTTCTTCAGAATCCCGAAACAGACTCCCACCACCGATTAATCTGGGGGCCAAAAGTAAGACCCGCGTCAAACCACACCCCCAGATTGCGTGCCTCTTGGCAGGGGGTTGGGGTAGGTCCAAGGCAAGATGGCCACCATGCCGACGACCAGGCAGACTGGGCTCTCCCCACCACCAGCACCTCTGTCTTGTTGCCATTCAGCTTCAAACAATTGATGGCCATCCATTCGGCAAGATCTTTCATGCACGAACGGAAGCCATCGGCAGCAAGACAGGGCGCATGCGATAGGGAGATCACCAGCTGCGTATCGTCGGCGTAGGAGACCAGTTGGAGGCCATAGCTCTCCACAATCGAGGCAACAGGCGCGACATACATATTAAAGAGGGTTGGGCTCAATGACGAGCCCTGCGGCACGCCTTGGCCCAGAGGCACCCCCTTTGAATAGCAGTCTCCCTGCCTGACTCGGAAGCTTCTCCCATTGAGAAAGTCTTGGATCCATCTCAGCGCGGTGCCAGAGATGCCACCTCTGTTCAGACACTGTAGCAGGATGTTATGCGCTACAGTGTCGAACGCCGCGCTGAGGTCCAACAGGATCAAGGCCATAGTTTGGCCTGCATCCACACCCTCTCTCAGATGTTCCGTGGCCATGAGAAGGGCGGACTCGGTAGAATGTCGTGGCCTAAAGCCAAACTGCGTCGCATGGAGCAGTCCCCTCTCTTCCACGTGCTTCATAATTTGGGTATTGACCACCCTTTCCGCCACTTTGGACAGAAAAGGCAGGAGGGAGATGGGCCTCAGATTTTCTAGTACCTCGAAGCCTAAGTGGGGTTTCTTCCGGAGCGGGAGCACCACCGCCTGTTTCCACCCCTCCGGCAGCTTTCCTGATCCGAAAGAGACGTCGAGGACGTGCCTTATATAAGGCTCCAGGACTTCCAGGCTTTCTGCCAAGCGTTTTGGCGACACCGGGTCCCACGGGGACCCTGATTTAACAGAGCGGCACACCACTACTAATTCCTCAAGAGGAGGGGTGCGGAAGTATGTAATATGCCCTGCCGTCTCTGTGTCCTCCAATGCTACCTCCAGGTCAGACCCTGTCGGCGGATTAGGGAAAGTTAAGTAGATCTTCTCTACTTTAGCGGAGAAATATTCGGCGATCCGGTCACATGACTCCGTTGAGCAGCTCTCCGGCTCTGTAGGTGCATTTACCGAAGTCAAGGATTTATAGATGCCGAAGAGTTCCTTGGCGGAGTTTTCCGCCCCCTGAATTTGTCCAGCATAGTAGGCTGCCTTAGACTTTTTTATCAGCCTATGGTGAAGGCGCCTTTTTTCCAGAAACAATTCCCTGGCCTTGTTATCATAAGACACCCTCCAGACTTTTGTCTGCCCGCCTACAGTCCGCTTTTGTTAGCCTCAGCTCAGCACTGAACCATGGGGCTGAACGATCTTTCCGAGCACATGTGGATGTACGGCAAAGTGGGGCTGTCTGGTCAAGCGCTTCAGTGATGCGCTGATTCAGGTTGGAGACCGCTGTTTCTATGTCCTCGCCCCCAGGCTGACCATCCCTACTTAAGGCTTGATTAAAATCCTCCGCCGAGAATTTAGCCCACTTCCTCCTAAGATAATTAGGGGGTGCCTGGCTGGCTTTGTTGGATTTTATGCTCTGTATGGAGAATGCCACCAGAAAGTGGTCGGTCCAGGGGATGGACTCAACACCTGACACCTCCACACCTCCCCAATTAGCATAGACAGGGTCCAAGAGGTGTCCCTGTCGATGCGTGGGGTCCACTAGCTTCAGATCCAGTTGGAGAGCAAGCATGTCCCGACAGAAGTCCTTGACCCCTGTGTCCTCTGGGCAGTTAAGGTGCAAGCTCAGGTCTCCTAATAGGAGGAATTTGTCCCTGCGCAGGGTCGCCTCCATGAGGCTTTCTAGCAGGCTCTCCCTGAACTTAGTGCAGGCCCCTGGCGGCCGATATACCAAACAGCCATTGATCGTCGTGCCCCCATTGATTTTAATCGTGAAGAGGCCCGCCTCACTCTCCACGATCGGCGTGTGCTCTAAGCAACAGCCCAGAGTTTTCCTGAAAATAATCGCAATCCCCCCTCCCACCCCCTCTGGCCTATCCTGCCTGACCCAGGAGTAATTCTCTGGCGTGGCCTCGATAATGTCAGAGTCAGAGAACTGGTCTAACCACGTTTCTGTTAGAAACAGTAGGTCGATCTTTTTATCAGTAATCAGCTCGAACACATCAAGCCTATGTTTACGTAGTGACCTTACGTTCAGGAGACCACAGGACAATGCCTGCTCCGTGATATCCCGCGGCATAGTAGTAACACGGAAACCACAGTGAGGACATACCCTATCGCTGCTCATCATACCGTGCATACATATGGGGGCAGTGCGCGAGGACGGAAACCAAGGAGTTGTTCCTTAGTCCAGTAGATCTTACGACCAGGGGTTGGCGCCCTAGCCCGCAGTCGGCCGCGGACGGGCGCAGACGGGCTCGACTTTGGCGACACTTCGGCGCGCCTTCGACGCGCCCGCTGCGCTCGTCCGCTGCGCTGCCTTGTTAACATCCGCCTTATATGCCCCAGAGCGAGTGCCTCAGGATGACTAGACCGCTAACCGGTCTCCCCCGCTCACCGGAAGTGGCAGTCTCGGCCTTCCACGCCCTCCGCGCAACGGTGCTAGTCACCGCGTCGGACCAGGGCGGGAAGGAGAGGAGAGAACAGCCCCGGCGTCCGCTAAGGCAGGTAAGCCTGCAATAGACCCCAGAAATTAAAAGTTTTGTTGCCACAAGCAAATTACGAGTAAAAGCGCAAACACGCTATTTTAAAAAACTCAGTGCCGAGCACAGTGGCTGTGGACACTGCCACTGCCCACTCACCACCACCACCTTCTAGCCCGCAACGCCGACCGAGTGATTAGGACTCTTCACCAGTCTGTGTCCTTCTGGAACACACTTCCTCTCTCCCTTTATGGGACGTTTGGCGATCGCCAAGATGGTGATGCTTCCCAGGATGCTATATATCTTGCAAAATACCTTGTGCCCGCTTCCCCCTCGGATATTTTGCACGCTCGACTCGCTGCTCACCTCTCTGCTTTGGGCGGGCGTAGCAGAGTTGCTCTGCACCGGTGGTCCGGAGTTGGGAGGAGGGGGGTCTGGAGGCCCGGAGGTTTGACCTCTATTACTATGCAGCGCAGCTCCTGCCAGCTGCACAGTGGTTCGCTGACGAGGATAACTGGGAGCTGCAACTACTGATGGGCAGAGCAAACGAGAAGGCCCTGAGAGAGGCTCTGATGCAGGGAAGAGGAGCAGACGAGACCTTGCCCTATGTGGTGCGACACACAGCGGGAGCTTGGCAGCGGTTTGTCGAAAAGGTGTTGAGGCGGTCCCCTTTTCATAGGGAGCTGCCAGTGTGGATTTTAGCTCCGGTGCTCCAAATGGAGGAGAATGTGTCCTATCGGGAGTGGCGGAACGGAGTCTGTGAGACTTTGGCGGACCTCTATCCGGATGACACCTTTGTGTCCCTTGAACGAGCTACGGAGTCCTTTGAATTGGGCAGGGGCCAATATCTGCATTATAGAGGGCTCCAGGAAGTAGCTAGAACAACGTGGCCTCAGTTCCCGGAGGTACCTCCGCTGACCCACACCCTCGACATCCTCTTATCGTGTGGTAGAGGAAGGAGGCTGGTCTCCCTCTTATACACAGCCATGCGACAGGACTCGACCCCACCGACCGCCCCGTCCTGGGAGGCAGACTTAGGGTTGGCACTGGAGCCGGGACAGCGTAAGCGAATTGGCCTCCTGACCCGGAAAGTCTCGTGTAATGCACGATTCAAGTTGATCCACTTTAACTTTGTCCACCGTACTTATATGACCCCGGTCTCTTTGAATCGCATTTCTGCAGATAGACAACACAATTGTCCTAGGTGTGGAGCAGAGAGAGCTGGGTTCTTTCATCTAGCCTGGGAGTGCCCACTGGTCGGTAGCTTTTGGAGGGAGGTGGTGGACCATATTGGTCGTGCTACAAAACTCCGGATTGCTCTGGATCCGCTCCATTGTCTCTTGGCACTGGTACCCAAGCCCAAAAAGAGGAACCTGTCCTACAAGTTTCTACAATTATTACTGGTGTTGGCAAGACTGCGTGTGGCTATAACCTGGATGGGGCAGAGGGCTCCTGAGATATCCCTCTGGCTTAGGGATGCTAGAGAGTGGTCCCTGGCTGAGGAGACACATATGCAGCGCACACGCCGTGATGGAAAACTTCAAGATGATCTGCTTGCCTGGAGGATGATGTGTGCGGAGGCGTTGACGGATGATGACTCGGACGCCACCAGTGCCGAATTGTCCTTAGGGGGTCTGATTCCGAGGGTAATGGGGTAGGAGGCGGGTGGGAGGGCCCTGGTCCGGAGTAATGCCCTACTAGATGCAGGCTAATGTTCCCTGTTGTATATATCTGTGATTTGCTTTGATTCCCGTAGGTCTACATCTGGATGGTTTGCCTGCACCTTTCGGGCCTCAGAGGGATAACCTGACTTTTCAGCAAATTTTTATTACTGATGCCACGCACGGGGGGTTTGTTGGGTTTTGTTTTTGGTTAAGGCTATGTTATTCTGCGAAGAGTATTTACCCAGTGGGAGAGGAGTGAGACTACATGGAAGACATGAGAGAGAGTAAATAAATATAAGAATCAACGGATACAGTGATGTATACATATTGTTCATGTACGGCTATGATTCCTTGAGACATGCACTGACTCTACGCCGCCCAACCTCCGGGATGTGGGCCCATATGGCTGTGTTTTACTCTGAACACTGCATGTAACTACTCTTTCGCCCTCGGTCTATCTGAGAGGCGACAAGGACCTGTGCCTTCTATGTTTCCGAAATAAAAATATATTTTTTTTAAAATAACTATCTCTCCACCACCACAGTCATCCAATTTATCCTCTAATCATAAATCTTCTATCCAGGTTCTTCTAGGAACTAGAAGACTCCCCATTCCGCCCTCCTCCCCTAGACCACCCCAACATCTTAGATCTATCCCCCCTTGTCCCCCCTCCCAATCACGCGATCCCACCCTCCTATGTTGCACGCTGACTAACTGCCGATCTGCCTCCTGCCCTACGCATCTGTATACTATTCTAGTTCTTTTAGGAACTAGCAATCTCTCTCTTCCTCCTTCCTCCACCAGACCACCCCAACTACTCACACCTATCCCTACTTGTCCCCCCTCCCTTCCACTAGTCCCCACCCCCCTTTGCTGCATGTTGATTAACTGCAGATCTGCCTCCTGTCACGCCACTGAAATCGCCGAAACCATTCTTAGTGAAAACATCGACATTGCTTTCCTTACCGAAACATGGCTCACCTCCCACTCCACTCCCATCCTCGACTTGCTTATCCCCCCTGGTTATTCTATCATTAGAAAAGATAGAATCGACCAAACAGGCGGTGGTCTCGCCATAATTTTTAAATCTGAACTTAACATCTCACTAGTCAATCTACAAGAACCCTCATCCTTCGAATACCTTTGTGCCAATCTCATCATACCTGACTCCCCCACTACCCGGCTACACACTATCCACCACGCCCCTGGAAACAACATCCCCTTTACGGAAGAATTGACTGATCTTATCATACAATTGTCACTCTCACATTCAAAAAAATCTCTTCCTCAGTGATTACAACATCCATTGGAACAATAATGTTGATCCTTCTGTCATCCAACTTAACGATACCATGGACATCACCAATATGTCCCAACTCTGCCACACTCCCACACATAACATAGGTGCCACCCTTGATGCTATCATAACGAACAAAGATCTAGCCTCCCTCTCTAATATTCTTCCTGTAGATTGGTCTGACCACTACCTTATCCTTTTCACCAGGACTAAATCCATTACTCTCCCCACCCCCACCAGCATATATCCAAGACACCCACCCGAAACCTTCACCTTATTCCTCCGGGCGAATTGGAAACCGCAATTAAGGCTCACTTAGCTCTCCCCCCTCTCTCTGACAGCACCACTGACCTTACCAACCATTATAACAACTCTATTCTTGAAACCCTTGACCAAATTGCACCAATCAAACTTAAAGTACAAAAAAACATTTCTCCTAAGTCTTGGTTCAATTCCGAACTTAACAATGAAAGAAGATCCCTTAGACATTCTGAGCAGATCTGGAGAACTCATCCAAGAGTAGGCAATCTGGCTATCCTTAGAACCGCTACATCCCAGTACAAAAAACAAATTTTTTACGAAAAAGCCTCCTTCCTACGTTCTCAACTAGATCAGGCCAGAAACCGCCCTCGAGAACTCTTTAACATTGTAAAAAACAAACCTCCACTGGCCCTCCTAAAATATTAGCCTCCACACACAAATGCGAAGAAATTGCTTTGTTTCTTTACGAACAAAATCAACATGATCGAACTTTCGTTCTCTTCCCTCCCACCATCACTCCAACCTTCCACCATCCACACTCCCTCCCCAACACTCATACCTCTCCTTCAACCACCTTTTCTGCACCGCTCGATACCTCCTTCCCCTCCCTGCTCTACTCCAACAGGATACCCTTCCAAAAACAAACCCCACTGCCAAAAACAATGCCTCCTGGAGCGATTTCACTCCAGTAACAGAAGCTATGATCACCAATATCATAGTCAAACTAAAACCTTCAGCCCACTCCAAAGATCCTCTACCCGCCCCTCTGGTTCAAGTTCTTAAATCCATCATTGCCCCCAAATGGACTAAAATTATCAACTCCTCTCTTTCCACTGGATGTGTCCCCGCCTCCCTTCAACTCGGTCAAATCTCACCTATTCTCAAAAACACTGCAGCTGATCCCAATGATCCTAACAATCTTCGACCAATCTCTAACCTTCCATTCCTATCCAAAGCCCTTGAAAAATGTGTCCTATTACAACTTGAGAAACATATTGTATCCTTCAACCTCCTTGATGTCTTCCAGTCTGGCTTTAGAAAGGGATGCAGTACAGAAACGGCTATGCTTAACATCATTGATGACATTCATCGTTCCCTTGACAAAGGAGAATCCTCAGTTCTAATCCTTCTAGAGCTCTCAGCTGCATTTGATACCGTCCACCACCCCACCCTTCTCAGCACTCTCAAAGATCGATTTGGTTTGGAAGGCACCGTTTACAAATGGTTCTCCTCATTCCTACAAAATAGATCAACAAATCAAGCTTAGCCATTTCCTCTCTAAACCTCAACCTGTCTCACTCGACGTCCCTCAAGGATCCATCCTCTCCCCTAACCTATTCAATCTGTTCATGGAACCACTCACCCTCATCCTCAAACATTCTAATATAAACTACCACCTCTATGCTGATGACACCCAATTATACTACAAGATCAAATCTCAAAAAGACATCCTCCACCTCAATGAGACCCTGAAAACAATTCAAACCTGGTTCCATCTTAACCATCTCAAACTGAACCCCAAAAAAACAGAAATCATAATCTTCTCCCCCAAAAAAGAATTCTCTTCCCATTCAACTTTGGTTAAATGACATCAAAGCTCTAAACTGCCCTCTCTCCACCGCTAACTCTATCCAATCCCTAGGCATCAGTATTGACCAAAATCTTAATCTCATCCCTCATATTAAAAATGCATCCAAAAGCGCTCTCTTCACCCTTCTCCACCTCAAGAAACTTAAACCTTTCGTTCCTGCAGAGGATTTCAAACTTGTTGTCCAATCGCTGGTCCTCTCCAGGATTGACTATGACAACGCCACTTTGGCTGGCACCCCTAAAATCCATCTTGCTCCAATTAAATCTATCCTCGGCCTTGCTGCTAGACTCATCTCGGATTGTAGAAAATGTGATCACATCTCCCCCGTCCTCAAAAACCTCAAGTGACTCCCAATAGAAGGTAGATCCACCTACAAGATCGCCTGCATCACTCACAAAGCTCTCCACCAAAACACCCCTTCCTACCTTGCAACAAAACTACACAAAGCAGGTTGTCTAGTTCCCTGAGGAGCACAAACTCCCTTGCCCTCATCCCTCCTAGACTAAAATGTCAAAAAACCCAATCCTGTGCATTCTCTGGTAACGCTCCCACTATCTGGAACTCTATCCCAAAAGGTATCCGTTGCAACCCCTCCTACCCTCTCTTCAAAAAAGAACTAAATATACTTCAACAAATATTGGGGTATCTAATGCTACCGATACTGTACATGTTCCGAGTTTTGGGAAATCTAATGTTTATGACTCAATACCTATTCACTCACCTCTCCTCTAATATGCACTCCTCCTAACTCCCCCTCTCTATACACTCGCACTCTTACTCACCCTCTCTTCACCCCCCTCTCTCTCCCAACTTTCATTATCCATTTCCATCTTAATCTCTATCTCTACTCTCTTCTGCTCCTTTAGACATGCTGGCTACACTAACATTTTGTAACTCGTTTTCACTTAAATTTCAGTCTATTTATTGTCTGTTTTTCACATGCCTTGTAAAGCGCTCTGATACTCTCTGGTCCAGTAGCGCTATATAAAACCTTTGAAATAAAATAAATAAATAATTAAAAACATCTTAGAAACAAGGCAGTACATAAAACATTATCACATTCCTGTAAATAGTAGTCACCTGTATAAAAAGGCAAATCTGTACTTACAATCCATACCATAACTAAAATACAGTCTGTGAGTTTCGATTTAAAACTGCCACACAAGTATCCTTTAACAATTTGTAGTTACAATCATAATTACACATTAAAATCCAGTTAGCCTTATAAATCATTGTATAAATCAACTATAAAATCCATTGAGATATAGACTGGATCAGATATTAGAGTGCAAACGTGCGCTAAACAGTGATTCCATTGTGCAAAAAGCTATTGAAGTGAGTCAGTATCTTCCATTGTTCAACCAAGTAATAAAGGAGCATCAGCATCTTTGTTGTTTAAATAGATTACCATAGCAGCATAGACACTAAGTCTTTCAGGAGGTCTTAATGTGCAATTAAAAAACATCCATGTATTCAAAATTTCTCTTGGGGCCATTTGATCCAATTATAATATACAGTCAATGCCAGACATCGTTCAGCAGCGGCTAAAAACTTTATCAATTGGTATAACAGCGGAATCTACTCGCGAGTGAGTGAGTGGGTGGGTGTGTGTTGGCGAGATGACAGTATTTGTTGAAGCACGATGTAGAGATGTGTTGTTGTTTAATTCTGTGGTGTTCTTGACTGATGGCAGTAAGTTAAATACTCCCTAAAAGAACATTAGTTTGAAAGATTTTGTGACTATTTTTTGATACCTGCAACTCAGTGTGTCCAAATAGTCAAAATTATAAACTGACTTTTGCTAGGCAGTGAACAAAAGAATACAGTAGTAGTGCTGCCCTAATATGCTTTTATTATTTAATGATAATATATTGTTGGGTACTTCTTTTTGCATCGTTTAAAGCAGTAAATTTGTATTTGCTTCCCGTAGATAATCTGTAACATATTCTAACTCTTTTATACACATGTTTTTTCTTTGCATTTTTCAATTTTATTGAATAATTTGATTGAGAGTGCTGCTTAATGAAAAGTCAAACGCTCATTTACAAAAAAAAATGTACACTTACAATAGACTAGTAAAAACTTGTTTGAAATGGGGCATAATGCTTCTGTTATCAAGCACTATAATTATCCAGAGATATTACGGTCTAATTTATTGGCCCTTGACACAGTGACTTCAGGAAGATGAAAGTCTGAACTGGCCCAGTCACAACTGGTGACCTGCAGGTCCCACACAGATGTCACTAGCACCCTTTTATCTCACTGTGACATCAGACCCATGAAAGAACCCAGTCATCAAGCAACAGGAAATGTCTCTGCTCAAAAACAGGCAGTATTCAGTTACATTAAAAATATTAAACAGCCACTAAGGTTATCTTTCCACTCAATGACATCTTGGCTGGTTCAGTGTTTGTTTGTTCTCTGAAGTATCATCCAACCATCCATAACGGATATAAGTCTCTTACAGATATATAGTTACCGAAAGTGAGTAACTTGTTCATCTGAAAGAGACAATTACTTATGGATTCCTTACCTTAGAATTGGTAACCCAGCAATATCAACTCCGGAGGTGGGTCTACAAACTAATTTCATACCAGAAAGTTCTGCAGAGCTGAACGGCCAAAGAAGCAATCTCTCCGGACTTGGCTGTCCGGGCAGGTATGTTTGGCGAACGTGTGCAATGAAGCCCACGTGGCTGCCTGGCAGATGTCATGAAGGGGAACTCCACGTTCCAAAGCAGTTGTGGCTGTCGTCGCCCTGTGGAATGGGCATGCAGCACTACAGGAGGTTCCTTTTTCGCTAAGAAATAACAGATTTTGATGCAAAGAACGACCCCTCGAAAGATAGTCTGCTTTTGCACGGCTTGACCTTTCTTGGTACCCACATAGCCAACAAAGAGGTGATCATACACCCGGAATTGTTTTGTACAATCAAGATAGAATGAAAGCGCACATTTTGGCTCCAGATGGTGGAGCCTCTCCTCCTCTTTAGAAGGATGCGGGCGGGAAGAAGGTATGCAAAGTGATGGTCTGTCCTATATGGAAAGAGGTAACCACTTTAGGAAGAAAGGAAAGCATAGTGCGAAAGACAACCTTCTCTGGATGAACAGAAAGGAGGTTTGGAAGAAAGAGCGTGAAGCTCACTCACCCTGAGAGCAGAAGCGGCTGGCAACCTAAAAGGCAGTTTTGATTGTCAAAATTCTGAGAGGACAGTTATGTAGAGGCTCGAAAGGAGCGCACACAAGGGAGATCAGAATAAGATTCAAGTCCCACTGGGGCATTACGAACGGAATAGGAAGAAACACGCGAGTAGTGCCCTTAAGGAAACGATTTACAATAGAAGCAATTGAAAAGAGAAGGTTGATCTGAAAGGCGAAGAAAGGCCGAAATGGTCGAAAGATAGCCTTAAAGAGTGCCCAGAGCAGAGCCCTGCTGGGCCAAAGAAAGAATGAAGAGGAGAACCTCTGAAAGAGGGGCAGAAAGGGGGTCCATAACCTTTACTGTGCACCATGCCACAAATTTGTACCGTCTACAGGCGTATACCGTTTTGGTGGAGGGATGCCTGGCTGCCAAGATAACATTACAGACTTCGGGAGAAAGGTCGAAAGCTGTCAACTGTGTCCACTCAATCTCCACACAGGAGGTGGAGGCTGGACAGATACGGTTGGAGGACTGTCCCATGCTGCTGCGACAGAAGATCCTCCCGAAGGAGGAGTCTGATTGGAGGATCGATGGCCATGTTCAAGAGCACATGAAACCACACTGGTGGTTGTGTGTTCCATCATGCATGGAGGTATGTGGCCTACCAGTTTCACCACACTGCTCCTGTCAAAGCATGGTCAAAAGAATATGAATATGGTTCATCCCATTATTTGATAGCACAAACCAGCTAAATATTTATTGAGAGAGACACAGGGCACAGCAGTCATATCTCCTGTAGATAAACAGCACTCACTCCAGCATTTACATCGCATTCTGGAAGGTCTTCTACATCACACAGAGTAACTTACATCGAGGCAGCCGAAGTCAATCCAGCAGTATGTGCTTCAATGATTAAAGACTGTTGACCCTCAAATGCTTAGGGGTATTTGACCAAATGATGGGCACGACTCTGATCAAAGTATTCAGGTTAAACAACAGCGCATGGCAGAATATGAATTTTGGCTACCTAAGAAAGCGATCATCATCTTTGCAGCACTTTATTCTATAAAATTACAGTAAGCAATTAATAAGAAGTGAAGGCGTCTACTCTCAACTTCTTCTTTTTGATTTACAGACCCATGTGGTTGACAACACATTCTCTAGCCAAGCCCTAGCCTGATTTCCCAAACGACGAACGTTCCAAGATTTGGGTCTTCGTTTTACTAATCATGTCCTCATATCACTGCAGTGTACTGCACATTAAAAGGTCACATGGAACCGATTACCTGACTTGTCGATTGCAGATTCCTGTTCTAAACAGCATCCTAACATGCCTCAGTCTGGAATGTGGTTTTGTTTTCCTCCTCTCATTTATGCAAAAATGTAAGACCAATTTGAAGCCGCCCGCTCCAACTTAGGAGATTTCATGTGCGTGATATTTTTGTAGTAGGTTTATCATCAACTCTGGAGCCATCAGGTATTTTGTTTATAGTGGTGACATCAAATACGTTGGTCTTCGGCAAATGTACGACATTTATTGTTATAAAAAATTTAATATACAAACAAAAACAAATGGATGTTCATTTTATCTTTTGACAACAACGCAAAAACTATCAAGTACGTTAGCACTTTCGCTTCGATTTGTAATGCTTTTGCAGATGATAGAAATACCACAATGATTAGTTACACACGACCCTTCTATTTACTTAAAGCACCCCAATACCAATACATGTACTGCACACTTGGTCTATTTGGCAGTTAGGTCTTTCAGTTTTCAATTTTCATTCTTCTCTTTGCCCCTCATAATAAATTAATAACAGAATAAATGCTTCATTGGATTCAGCGGGCTAAAATAGCGTCGAATTCACAGTGCCGAAACTAAAGAGCATTAGACTAGACAACGGTTTTCAGGGAGTTTTTACATCCCCAAAACTGTTTCGCCATTTTTCAAAACATTTATAGATTTTATAACAAGTAATTTGCTTTAATTTTTTGTCTTCCCAAAAATATATGTGTGTATCTGAAAACAGACTATGTGCAAGGATTGCTGCATTACTAAGGCGAGAATTTATTATAAAGCGCAGAGGAGGCCTCAGGCAAATACGGCAGAGTAGGAGAAAAATATCAAGTATCTGATATTAACTTTGCTGTGTACTCCTGACGTGTCTGCGAGGTGTTTGCCGACAGTCAATGTGTGGAGTCACTGACTGGAAACCCTATATTGACCCCCTCTGGACTTTCTCCAAGCGTTGTGAGCTGGCTTGAAAGGAGAGGCGAGTCTCTGGATCTAGAGGAAGCAAGATGGTCACTGAGCTAGGGGAGTGATTTGAGCACTGTGATTCCCATAACCCTGGCCACTTGGGTACTTATGACGTGGTGGTGCCCTCCCAGATAGATGAGAGCTGATGGACAAGGACAGAGAGATGAGCGCTGCTTTGCTTACAGAAATAATGCATTGAAGGAGCAAGGGAGCAGCAATCACGACTTTAGAGCGGAGGCTTGGTGTAAAATTGCGGAGAGGGTGCGTAAGAGGTGCACCCAATATACTCACTCAGCGTGGACGGCCTTTTCATTCTATCAACTTTTGTTATCCTGACTATATTTTATTTGACCTCAGAGGCGGGTCAGGACTAGGCGATATGTGTAAAATGGCAGCAGGGTTGGCCATAGCCCTATTAAGACCACTAACACTGAATGTCTCATAAAAAGATCAGAGATTCTCAGCTCTGGTTGGGGGTAGAGAGGCCATAACATTCTAATTTAGAATAAAAGGGCAGTGATAGACCAGACCATAAAACAACACCAAAGGTCAAAATAAATGTAAACGATCTCAGTGCTGAGGGCAGAAGACAGGTCAGTGCATGCATCAGGCTGACCAGAAAAAAGGCCACCTATCTCAGAGGCCAAGACGGAAAGCCAGAGCACACCATGCGGGGTTCGGAAGAGAGATGAAGAGGCAGATAAGAAAGACTGGGGCCAGAATAAATAACATGGCTCCCACCCACGGAACAGGAGAAAGGCAAGAGAAGCCTTAAGAATAGCTAGCTGCATGACCTTTCATCTTGCTTCCTTAGGAAGGCACAAGGGAGGCGTTTCTCTTTCAAGAGATTAGACATTCTTGCTTCGTAAAAAAATGTAAACCTATGTGATAGAGGATTGGGTCCTACCAGGTCCTCTCTAAAGCACTTCCAACTAAGTATTTCACACATACTTCAAACAACTTATTAGGCAGAATACCACACACATCCAACACAGTACAGTCCAGATGCATCACATAAGTGGATATTACAGAGCCCACAACCGCTCACCTGTACCACCAGGATACAACAGCACACACTGGATCTACGCAACAAGTAAATACTGTGCTACAATTACACACAACCTAACAACATACAGTATTAAATGATTCCTCCAGACCTGAACAAAAAAGGCACCTAAATGCATTAAAGTGCAATAGCAATGGTGGAAAATGCTGTACCAGCGCCATTCAACTAACATAACATTTGAGAGGTTACCATCTAATGTAATTACAGAAACTACACAAGATCATACAAACCCACACATCATGACAAACATCTTCATTATCAGAGTCATCTCATGAAGTTTTCTGATTCAATCATCACCGAAGTCTCGTCTTCAACCCTGGTAAGGCCCCACCCCTTAGCAACCTATGATCAGTAAATCAATCAATCAACGTTGTTTAAGTTCAATAAACCATAAAAGTACAAAGCGCAAGGCATTATAAAAAGATAAAAGCTAAAAACATACAAATCATAGCTCATAACAGTGTAAGTAGATAGAAAAATGTAAGTCATGATACATTGATTATCAAAGTGCTACCACAATACTAAGGCCAAAACCAAAGGAAACAGTAGCGGCCCCTCCGCTTTGGCGGAGGAGTGTGGCCCCACTGCTCTATGAGCAGTGCAAAAGAGAAAATGATAATAACAAGACTTTATTATCATTTTATTTTTCCTTGCAGGACTCTGAGTCAGGTCGGGGGGGCTGAGCTCGCCAGAGTAAGGAGTGGTTTGCACTACATAAATGGACATGACTGTTTGGCTGGCCCTTTGGGCTGGCCAACAGTTATGCGCACTTAGCATGTTCTCCACCTGGCTGTGATAATACAGCCCGGTGGAGAACATGCCCAGGTAGAGCCAGAGCAGCCGTTCAGGCCAATCACAACGCTGCTCATGCAGCATCGTGATTGGCTGGGAGAGTCCATGAGCCTGGGTGCTTCCGCTCCTGCTGCAGTGCTGAGTGAGGACGAAGGAGAAGGGGCGGTGGCCAAAGATTAATTTATCGAATTTATTAATCTCCCACCACCCCCATCCCGAGGCAGCTGCAACTGAAATGAACAAAAACCTCAAAAAGAGAGTCCTTGCAAATTGACTCCTTAAGGGTCCACTATGTTACCCAGATTATCTGTGTTATTTTCTACTATGGGCAGCTCAAAACAACTCATTGAGATGAATGGAATAAAATGCACTCTGACAATGGTTAAGAATATATATAAAACTTTAAAAACATAAAAACCTAAATAGGTGTCATTATGCTGGTGCATTTCTCCAAGCAATTCATCATCATCATCACAAGGATTTAATCGATTCATTAAGCAATTCATAGAAGCACATAATCAAGTACATAGCGATTTAAAAGGGAGATACACTCATAAAAGTATTAAAATATTAAACTTAATTGAATAACATGTTCAGGAGGTTTTAAAACATTAAGTTAAGAGCTCAACGTGACATGAAATAAAAACATTACCAGCTTACGATGACAATTCATGCCTTATAAAAATATTTATCACACTTAATATGAGAGTTTCAATGCATGTCACTCCATAAAAGTCTTCACCTGCATCGCTTTCTGATTTTAAGGGCACCCCTTATAAAGTTCACAGCCGCGGTACAGATTTCTTTAGAGATCAATGAATACAGATATCCAAACCCTTCTCTATAGGTACAGGGACTTTGTTCACTCAATGCTCTTGTCGTTTCATAAATTGCACAAAATAGTACTAAGTACAGGGTGCTTTGTTTGGATGAATTATCACAAGGACATGGCGTCAGCCTATCCGACCAACCTTCTGGACATAGAAAAGCCACCAAAAAGTGCACTGTGCCTAACCGAAAACTTGTAAGATAAAATGTATACTGCCGATTCATGATAAAGTCTAAATAAAATTGTAAGTGATTGGCCAGAGGACTACCCTCAGCAAAAAAAGAAGAAGATTTACCAGCTCACCACCGCCCTCAGCCTGAAACCTCCCGACAGCGCAACGAACCCCAATGAAGCAGCCTGCACTTTCACACAGTGGCTCACCAACTGCGCAGAGGAAATCGCACCACTGAAGAACCCTCCCAGCAGACCCGGCAGCAAGAAAGCCTCCTGGTTCACCGACAAACTCAAAACATCCAAGAAAAACTGCCGCACCCTCGAGAAAGCCTGGCGCCACGACCAGACCACAGAAAACATGACTACCCTCAAGAACGCCACCCGCGAACACCACCAGCTGATCCGCACCACCAAAAGGACAACATTCAAAGAACGACTGGACAACAACACCCACAGCAGCAAGGAACTCTTCAGCATCGTCCAAGAGCTCTCCAACCCTAACGCCAGAAACAACAACATCATACCCTCGCAAGACCTCTGTGACTCACTCGCTACCTTCTTCCACCGCAAGATCGCCGACATACAGAACAGCTTCGGCGCACAGACCACGCACCCAACCACCGAACCAACGCCCCCCACCACCACCCTGTGCAAGTGGACCCCGGTCAGCACCAAAGACACCACCCGCACAATGAACACCATCCACTCCGGATCACCAACCGACCCCTGCCCCCACCACGTCTTCAACAAAGCCAACTCTATCATCGCACCCCAACTCCGGGACATCATCAACATCTCCTTCAACACCGCCACCTTCCCGGAGAGCTGGAAGCACGCCGAGCTCAGCGCCCTCCTGAAGAAACCAACAGAGGACCCCACCGACCTCAAGAACTTCCGCCCCATCTCGCTCCTCCCTTTTCCGGCCAAAGTCATCAAGAAGATAGTCAACAGACAGCTCGCCGCCTTCCTCGAAACTAACGGATCCCTCGACCATTCGCAGTCCGGCTTCCGAGCCAACCACAGCACCGAGACCGCCCTCATCACAGCCACCGACGACATCAAATCCCTGCTCGACAACGGGGAAACAGCGGCCCTCATCCTCCTCGACCTCTCGGCGGCGTTCGACACGGTCTGCCACCGCACCCTAGCACAGCACCTCAGCAACATCGGAATCCAAGGGAAGGCTCTGGAGTGGATCATCTCATTCCTCGGCAGAAGAACCCAGAGAGTCCGCCTCCCCCGTTCAGATCCGAGGCCACCAAAGTCATCTGCGGCGTACCACAAGGACCCTCACTCAGCCCCACCCTCTTCAACGTCTACATGAGCCCCCTCGCAGCCATCACACGCCAACACAACCTCAACATCATCTCCTACGCCGACACCCAGCTGATCCTCTCCCTCACCAACGACCCCGCCACCGCCAGAGCCAGCCTTCACGAAGGGATGAAAGAAGTCGCCGAGTGGATAAAGAACAGCCGCCTGAAACTGAACTCAGAAAAGACGGAAGTCCTCATCCTGGGATCATCGCCCGCAGCCTGAGACGACTCCTGGTGGCCCCCTGCTCTGGGCACCACCCCCAAGCTAACGGACCACGCACGAAACCTAGGCTTCATCCTGGACTCCTCCCTCTCGATGACCAGACAAGTCAACGCCGCATCATCATCGTGCTTCAACACCCTGCGCATGCTCCGTAAGATCTTCCGATGGATCCCCACCGAAACCAGGAAGACAGTCACCCAGGCACTCTTCACCAGCCGACTGGACTACGGAAACACCCTCTACGCGGTAGCCACTGCTAAACTACAGAAAAGACTCCAGCGCATACAGAACGCCTCCACATGACTCATCCTGGACATCCCTCGCCGCAGCCACATCTCGACCCACCTGTAAATGTAAATGTAAATGTAAATGTATTGGCATTTATATAGCGCACTACTTACCCGTAGGGTCCCAAGGCGCTTCGACCGCTGAGAAACCCTTCCTGGCTTCCCTGAGAGATGGTCCCTTAATGGGTATCTCCAGGGTGAGACCAGGCATCCCCGGCGGTCTGGTGGGGCCGTTAGTGAAGATGAGGCAAGCTAATGCCCAGAGTTGCC
Organism: Lissotriton vulgaris; assembly: GCF_964263255.1. Lineage (NCBI taxonomy): Eukaryota > Metazoa > Chordata > Amphibia > Caudata > Salamandridae > Lissotriton > Lissotriton vulgaris. Next base: position 1,034,760,396 of record NC_141689.1, read on the forward strand.
GAGTGTGATCGCTGATCAGAGTGGGCACCGAGGCGAGAGAATTATCGAGTCCGCTGACCCTGGTCCAGAAACCTGCCGCGCCGGGAATCGAACCCTGGTCCCGGGCCGTCCTCTGCTCTCGGGTCTGCCGCCTCTAACCAGTGAGCCACACTACTTCACCTGAGACCTGCACTGGCTCCCCGTCAACAAGAGAATCACGTTCAGACTCCTCACCCACGCACACAAGGCTCTCGACGACATGGGCCCGAAGTGCCTCAACACCCGCCTCACTCTCTACACACCCACCCGCCAGCTACGATCAGTCAGCCTCGCCCTTGCGGCCATACCACGCATTCGCCGAGCCACCGCGGGAGGAAGATCCTTCTCCTACCTGGCGGCTAAGACATGGAACTCCCTCCCCATCCACCTACGGCTGACCCAGGCCCGCCACCTGAGATGACTCTGGTGGCCCCCTGCTCTGGGCACCACCCCCAAGCTAACGGACCATGCACGAAACCTAGGCTTCATCCTGGACTCCTACCTCTCGATGACCAGACAAGTCAACGCCGTATCATCATTGTGCTTCAACACCCTGCGCATGCTCCGTAAGATCTTCTGATGGATCCCCACCGAAACCAGGAAGACAGTCACCCAGGCACTCGTCACCAGCCGACTGGACTACAGAAACACCCTCTACGCGGTAACCACTGCCAAACTACAGAAAAGACTCCAGCGCATACAGAACGCCTCTGCAGGACTCATCCTGGACATCCCTCGCCGCAGCCACATCTCGACCCACCTGAGAGACCTGCACTGGCTCCCCGTCAATAAGAGAATCACGTTCAGACTCCTCACCCACGCACACAAGGCTCTCCACGGCATGGGCCCGAAGTACCTCAACAGCCGACTCACTCTCTACACACCCACTCGCCAGCTACGATCGGCCAGCCTCGCCCTTGCGGCCGTACCACGCATTCGCCGAGCCACCGCGGGAGGAAGATCCTTCTCCTACCTGGCGGCTAAGACATGGAACTCCCTCCCCATCCACCTACGGCTGACCCAGGACCACCTCTCCTTCAGGAGGCAACTCAAGACCTGGCTTTTCGAGCAGTAACGGACCCCTCTCCCCAGCGCCTTGAGACCCTTCGGGGTGAGTAGCGCGCTATATAAGTCATTGATTGATTGATTAACAACTCCAGTGGCGGAGTTCACCCAGATTGAGACCCTCTTTCCACTTTAGATCAAGTGCCAGGTCAATTAAAATTCTACAAAGACCCTTCTTCTAAAAATGTTTACATATTTTAAAAAAGACAGCCAATGCTTCGAATCCACAACATATACAGCTTATCTCAAACCTCCCCTTCCCAAGCAAAGTTCTGGAAAAAAAAGTCACCCACCAATGTCTGAAGTCCATCTAAAAGATAACGATGGATTAAACCCAGATCTGTGACTGGGGGTGAATGTTTTCTCATTGTGCAATATTCCGTCCATCACCTTGTGTGTTTTGCTGTTCGCCCTATGTGGGAAGGGTAGGCCCAGACGTGGGTCCCGTGCTCACTACGCCACTGGAGTCCAGCTATCCTGGCTGATGACGGCTGATAGCCAGAAACGGGTCCGAGGATGCTTTATTCAGGTCCAGGGAAGACATGGCTTGGCAGTTCGGGCTTGACTGTTCCCATGAGGCACAGGGTCAAGACTGATTTTCATATGGCCATGTCTGAACTGGGGTGGCGTGGTGAGCAACATAACGATGGATTAAACCCAGATCTGTGACTGGGGGTGAATGTTTTATCATTGTGCAACATTCCATCCATCACCTTGTGTGTTTTGCTGTCCCTCTAAAAGATTAACATAATCGACTACATGCCTGAGAAATGAAATCTTAGCAGGCATCTATCAGAGAAGACATTATCACTGTGCTAGGTAAAATCCAATTGGCAGTCATAATCCTGGTAGTAAAGGGGTAGATGAGGGCCTGGGCAAGAATCAATCTGACAGAAGTAAGATCAATGAATAAGCACACACGTATTGACCTGCCGCCGAAATCATTCCCATACACTCTTGCCTTAATAGGGATACCAGGATTAGAAGAGGGTAAGCCAGAAAGCTACTTTGAATTAAAGAATAAAGTTAAGCCACTGGCTAAATAGGTACAGGCCGATTCCTCCATCCTTACCAGTGAAATTCTTCATGTCCGGAGACTAAGTTGGGTGGGACAGAGACAAAAAGATAACGAAGGGGACTGCATCGTAGTGAACTTCAGAGATAGGCGGGGGGTAAAACATATTAGAGGCTGGAGGGCGGAAAACATCGAGAGTAGGATACAAACAGTAGATCAGAGGTATTTTTACCCACCACTGCAAACGGCCCAATGTAACACATACTTGGAAAGCGCACAGGGGAAGTGGCATAGGGATTTCTATAATAATTATTTTAAAGTCCCTATCCATAACCGCTTTGACATTCTCCATGTACAAGAAGGTCTTGAGGGAGTAGATTGACGGTGCAAGGATAAACCCATTCCTATCACCCAGAATTTTTCAGTTTTACGTAGGGATGTATTAATTGTGGAAAATAGTGGAGAGGAATTGCCCCCAGCAATAGTAACAAATGCTTCAGAAGATAAATTAGAATTCTCTGCACCAGATATTGTACGGGATAGGCAGGAGGCTGAGAACCCCCTAAGGCAACCTGAGTTAGATAATGGAATATATAACCAGAGTGGTTCAGCTTAGGAACTGAACACACTAACCTTTGCGCCAAAAAGAGGCAACCTTAATCAGCGCAACAGTGATTGCGACCTCAAAATACTCAGTTGGAACATTGCCGGTCTTGAAGCTAGATTAACGGATAAAGACTGGTTACAATTAGTTTCTACGTACGACATAATAATGTTCCAAGAAACATGGGCGCCGCATGACCTGCATATAGATGGGTTCCACTGCTTTAGCAAAGTGGCCTCCAAGTCACACTTTGGTCGGGCAGTTGGAGGTCTGTTTGTCGGGTTTAGTATAATGGCTGGGGGGAGTTTTAAGAATATAAATACCAATAACCCCAACATACAAGTTATAGAATATAAGCGTCAAGTCTTTTTTCCTAATACATTTTTACAATAATGATTTTATTTCTATTCCAAATAAGAATTTTGTAGCACTTTTTAAATTTATTTCCAAATTAGAGGATAGTTGGGACTAAGGTGAAGGCCTGGGGATTGTATTGGGTGGGGACTTCAACGCCAAACTTCCAAAGGATACTTGGGACAGAGGAATAAGACAGGGGGACCCAGCTAGGCGGAGGGGACTCTAATTGAGAGCCCTGCTCAATGAACATATTTTGAGTAATACAATGGACTTTGGCCAACAATCTACTACTCAGCAGCCTCCTTCACATAGAGGAAGAGTCAGCACTACAACTATTGATTTTATCTTTGTTTCCCCCAGTTTGGCGGACCACATATTGGTAACTGAGGTTGTGGCAACAGATTTTTGGGACCACAACCCAGTGACAGTCTTTTACGATTAGCTCAACGGCCTGTCTACGGCACCATGTAGGGGGCGAGGGATATAAGTGTATCCACGGATAGATTGAGGCTGAAATGGAGAGGCATAGACAAAGATGAGATCACAAATTCTTTATTAACTGAGGAGCAGATGTTAATCAACTTATGCTCAGATACAACAACCATTGGTCATGAAGTTATTGCATATTTTACGAAAATATGCTCTACGGTCAGAACCCTTTTATCAGTACAAGTACCCCAGGGTCCAAAAGATCCAAAGTGGTTTGACCATAATTGCTCTGAGGCAAATAGGAAATTGCGGAAGGCCCTTATAGAAACTCCTCGAATCAGGGCAAATGTCAGGGCAGCTAGGAAAGACTATAAATTAGCATTAGACACGCAAAGAGGTATAATTCTGGGAGAACGTTGGGAAACCCTGGCAGAAACTGCAGCAGGGAAACATGGCAACTTATTCTGGCCCGCGGTAAAAAAATCGCCGTAATATGGGCAAACAACAAACACCAGAAAGTTGCACTATTGCCAGTAGCGCATGGGAAGTACATTTTTCAAAATATATGCACCCCGTCAAATAGCTTGAATCACCATGTACCAGAGCAGCTTGGTAATCTACAGATAACACTGGGAGAAGTGGAAGTGGCAATTGCCCAGTCTTGGTAACAAGGCACCCGGACCTGACGGGTTGCCAATTGATCTTATTAAATGGAAACCTAACCTCTGGGCCCCAATCCTTGTGAATGTTTTTAATAGCCTACCTGAAGCACCGATGCCCAAAACTTGGGGAACTAGTAGAATTGTCCCCATATATAAAAAGGGAGATCGGTCTGTAATTCACAGGATCAGACCTATCTCGTTATTAGATAACACTTTAAAGATTCTGGGTCGCGTTGTCTATAATAGGATAGTTGTTTGGACAGAGGAAAGTGGCATTCTATCACCGTGTCAATTAGGATTCATAAGCAGGGTCGGCACAGTTGAACAATGTTTAAATCTTAAATTAATTATTGACAAATATAACATTGCTCGTTCTGCCCCTATTTATTTAGCGTTTATGGACCTGTCATCCACTTTTGATTTAGTTAACAGGTCTAAGCTTCGGTCTAATTTATTGAATTACGGACTGGACCACACATTGGTCCACTTTTTAGCATTTTTACATACAGATCTAAAATCAAGAGTTAGGATAGGAATGGGAGGGGAATTAACCGGGCCAATTAAAATAGGAAGGGGAGTTAGGCAGGGGTGCGTTTTAGCACCCCTTCTTTTCATCATTTACATTAATGGCCTGAGTAACTATCTTGAAAATTCCACCCCAGATGTTCCTATAATAAACAGTAAATTGTTACCCGCTCTACTCTACGCAGACGATGAAGTCCTAATGGGCCGCACGCCTAATTCTTTGCGTATCTTAGTAAAAAGTGTTACAAAATATATGGATGATTTAGATTTGCAGGTTAATTTTAAAAAGTCTTTTATAATGTCATGTGGCCCAGGGAAAAGAAAATTGAACTCCATACAGGTAGGGGATGAAAGACTTATTGCTACACACATTTTCCATATTTGGGAATGGCCTTTGCTGCGAATGGCTCATGGACTGGGCATTTGGCCCAGTCCACGAGCAAATTCTCAAAGGCCATCAACTCAATTTCAAGCATCCCCAGACCGAAGAAATTGGGTGTTATTAAAGTAATTGTCAAGATTTTTAGACTACAATGTGTGCCCGTAGCCACCTACGGATCCGAAGTATGGAGCACAGGAAATAACAAACATATACAGCAGGAAGAAAATCGATTTTGTAGAAAGCTGTTAAGTGTACCAATTTCTACTTCTAATTATATTTTTCACAAAGAACTACATTTACGCTTTGTATCGGATTATATTAGCACACGACCGGTGCTATTTTGGCACTCAGTATGGAGGAACAATTTAGCTACTCTGACCCAAGAGATCATAACCGACTGTCTAAAATGTGAAAGGGGAATGGAGATGTTTATAAAAGCTTGTGCAGGATAGGAAAAGATAGTATCTTTACTAATCCAAGCAAAGCCACATGGTGAATAAAAATGACCTGAAGAAAGCACTTTACAAAACGGACAGACTCAGGATAGAATCAGAGAAAATAACAGTTGCTAGATACATGGATAAGGAACTATATAGATATCCTTTAGCACTGTATTTAACTCTACCGATGACACATTGGGAAAGAAGCCTCCTGTTCCGACTGAGGGCAGGTTCCATTAGATTTTTGCTAAATTTCCCTTTGGGCTACCATTCAAGTCTAAGCAAAACAAATTGCCCCTGTGATGGGCTAAGTAACCAAAATGATTTACATTTTTTCTTTTCATGTACTTTTTATCTGAAGTATACTAAATGGCTTCTAATTCCATTTTTTTAAAAACACAGACCAATCACTATGGAAGATTATTATCAATTGTTGCTTACCCTGGACAATGAGGAGATAATTTGCTGTATTTGCACTTTCCTCAAAATTGCTGTCGCGCCCGCAAAATGAGGGACAATGCTTAAGTCTCATTTTTACTATGCTTGATGTTTAATATTAATTTTATGGATTTTATGATAAACCCTGTAATTGTATATGTGCTTTTATTAATTCTTGGAAATTCGAATAAAGATTTTTGATACTTTTGATACTGGTAGTATTTTCAGCAAATGAGACTGCTATAACTTCATGAGTGAATGAAAACCTCTAGTAGGACTCAAAATAAACCAGAGATATCCTGGACGGTCAGTGCTTACAGTTCCAAAGTGGTACTATAAATTCCAGCATTAAGAAGAAAACAGTAAAGATCTAGCTACCCCACCTGGAATTTCAATGAGCACATCGGACACCAAACTCAGGTAACAGAAACAAAATTCAGTACCAAATTTAAGCTGACAACACTCAGCTATGCCAAGAATGGGTGCCCAGAACCAAGAAACACCACAGCATGTCTGGAGAACGTTCTTTTGCATGAATTCAAGAGCTTGCAATCTCAAACTGGTACAAAGAATGAGATGACTGGAGCAGGTTGCACTGCTTAGCCCCATCACATTGATAGCCTTACCCGTCTATGCTACATTATGTCAAATATCAAGATATCGGGAAATTCTCTCTGGCTTCCAGCTCTTAAGAAATACGTGCTGTGGTAAGGGGAAGGATTGCAAGCTAAACATACCCAGGACGCCCTTAAGCTTCTCCAACTGGATCATTGTGTCCTTCTAGGAAGAATACTAAACTGTCAGTAACTAGACTACTGCTATGTCAACTTTGGAAACTTCTAAAGAAAAAGACTGCATAATTCCAAAAGATGCAAATCAAACCACTGACGCTGCACTTTATCATAGTTAAAAGCAACCGTGCTACATTCTCTTAGAAGTATTCCAGTGCCTCCAAGTAGAGCAAAGTTTTAAATTCATCATTCTATGCACCATGCACAATTCTTCTGGAAACATGGGTCTAAATGTCTTTAGAAACTATCTCCCTACATCTTCCAATTAAAAGAAACTAGGCAGGCAATCCATGAAAAAAAACTGAAGTACAACTCTGTGTAAACTTCACCAAGCACTAAGAATTGAGGCAAACTATCTGATATTATGGAAAGACCTGAAGACCACAATTTTCACAAAAGATTTCAATAAGATTCCTGGTTTGCCAACCACATCCCTTTACCTCCTTTCCTCTAATTTCCTTTCCTTGCACACTTCCTCCCCTCGTTACCTGGCGAATAAAATGAAAATGTCAGGCGGTTCGAGACAAAATCGGAATGCTGTAAAATTTCTGCTTGAGCCCCCCAACATCAAAAAGGAAAGATCGATGGCTCAATCGTTCTCAGGTAATGCGGTGAGAATCTAGAACTCACTTCCGCCATTGCTCCGTGCCACCACCTCCATTCAGATTTTCAAAGCGGACCTTAAATCTCTTCTCTTCCAAAGACACTTTCAGAACTAACACCCTCATTCTCAGACCCCCCTACAGGAAGTTAGTTCATCATTGTAAATTTGTAATATCTTATTGTTCATTCCCCACCCTTAATTGCTGTGTCTGATTTTGTGTTATTGCCTATATGGTTTTACTCTACCTCTCCCGTTTATTTTTGTGAAGTTTTATTTTGTACTAATTCTCTCATGTAACGTAACTGGTTCTATTGTACAGCGCTCCGACACCTTCGGGTAAAGTCTGCGCTATATAAAAATGCATTAAATAAATAAATAAATAAAAGGGACTAGCTGTAATAAGCAAAGTCAAGTGATTGGGCACTCAACACAAGGTCTTCTTTCCTCTATTTCATTAGACGTCTACAGATTGCTTTCCACTACAATGTGACCAAAATGGCCTAACATTTAGTTACCATAGATCAGAGACATGAAATGTGCTTTTTCCTAAACAAACTCCACGTAGAACTCACATTAAGTGCCATGGTGCTGCATGCTAGGCACGAGCAATAAGAGCTCAAATTTAGCCTGTTACAAAAATTCTTTACTGACAAAAAAAATCCTTTCAACAAGTTAATACACTTAAATAACAGTGCATTGGGAAGCAAAAGTGCAGTCAGTAACTGCAGTTCAGGATCAATAGCCAGTGGAATATCTGCCTGCAAGTAGTAGCAGACAGGAACTATGCCTTGATCACCTACTCAAACTGGAAGCAAGCTATCAGACAAAAGTGTGACCTCCTTCACATCTAACCTATAGTTTTCTGCGTTGGTCTTTACCCAGGCTCATCATGAAATCGAAGCAGGGCCTACCGGATAGAAAGAACCTTTCTCCACTCATCTTAATGCTTTCGCTCAAGACACTCCAAGTCATTCAGCCAGTGCACAGTTAAAATCCTGACACACACAGCCAATGGCAGATATCCTAGCAAGCTGTTACATCCAAGAGGACTAAACATCTCTACTCTTTCCTATTAGAAGCATATAGCACTTACTCAGAAAACTGCCTAACTCTGTGAAAGGACCCTGGAATACCAATACCTCTATCCCACTAGTTAAGCCCCCCTTGGGTTTTAAGATCCTACTGCTAAATAGCAAGGGGAATATAGGACAGGGTTTATCTATTGAGATACCATAAGCCTTCCAGTAGCTTCAAATTACAAGCACCCTCTCACTGGCATCCTGACAGGTCTTCTACCACACTCCCAGTCACTCAATCCCTAGAGACCATTTGCTTGATTGGTCTTCTGCTCCCCCTGTGGTTCCGTGATTCCGAATTGGGTTCGATAGTGCTGAAACCCGATTTATAAAGATCGTCGGAAATGGACGATTTTGGTCTCTATAGACCGCAAATGGCGAGTGTAGCGTGTCTAAGTGTTTTCATATGAATCGATATAGGAGAACACTCTGCATTTGAGGATTTAGTTTGAACCTCCGGATTCCATTTTGTAATGTGGCAGCCATCTTGTATGGTTGCCCTAACATAGGCCCTATGATCGTGGCCGAATGAGTCCTTGACACGCACGCCTTAGCTGACTTCTGGTTGACCTGGCCGAACTGACTCCTTGCCTGGGGCGAATCCTGCTGAGCCAGTTCCTTGGTTAGCAGCTGCACTGATAAAGATCAAAGAATAGGACGTGGTCCGACTTTATGGCCCACCGTTCCCACTCCTCTATCTCCTTTCCATCTGTTTCTGCCTTTCCTTTACGACATGTTCATCGATCTGAGTTGAAGGTTTTATGATGGGTTTGTCCGGCCTGATCGAACAGGAAACTAGCATATGTGCTATCGTTTTTGGTGGGCTGGACAACGGAAAGTGGGATTAGCTTTGACTGTCGTGATTCGTTACTTTTTGAAATGCTACTTGTTCATTGGTTCGTTTTGTATGCAGCGAATGTATATTGTGATGTTGCCAGAAGCGTAATTTTCGGCATAAAAGACCGAGTTTCGTTCATTGAGGTGGTGCAGTCTCTTTCGAACTACCCGTGTGTACTTCGTAGACCTCTGTCCCTGGTTGCAACCATTAAACTTTGGTCTTTGACGTCATCGAGAAGTATCCCGTGTCTCTGTTTGCCAAGACAGGGGAATCCGGGGTCTTTGGGTGTTGCCCTGACACCGCTGGGTTTTTGTATTAGTATTGGTTCTGAGAAAAACCCAGTCCCCCACCCCCACCATCACCATCACCTCCCCACCAGGCCTTCGCCAACCCCACCACTGGTCTTATGATGGCGCAAGTTCCCAGCTCTGACCAATCTCTGGTCTCCTTTCTGTAACTGATATCTTACCTCAGTTATAAAGCGAGCTAAGACACCAAAAAGGAGACACAGAATGTGGCATAAGATAGTTATCTCAGAGGCTCTAACAGACATAGTCAACATACCAACATTTGCAACCTCAAAGGTTTTGCTTCTGAGACACCATCACTTCAAAACAATGTAATCTACTTGGTAGATCAGTTTGTCCCTCAGTCTAAACATCGTATTTGCTCATCGGCCTGGAAATGTACAAAAATATGGCATATCAATGTGGCATGCTATTAGACAGCCAGAACATAAACAGAGGCAAGACCATGCCATGCAAACAATCTGGGAGACGTGGACACGAAAAAGTGCTTTTGCACACTACCTCTTTCAAAAATATTTTCCCCTCATCTTCTAGCAGTCTTTTCTCTTTCATCAGGATGTTCATATTTCCAGAATGCTACTCCTGTGAGAATATCCCCTTCCAATCTCTCTGCAACAATCCAACTTCATATTTGAATGTATACAGACATAATCTCTTCTCACCGGTTGGATTGTTTCAAGCTCTATTTGAGTCTTCCAGCATTGTAGCAGGAAGAGATAAGGATTCTTTCTTTTTTTAATTGGGAGGCTTGGGCAGAGTAAATATCAAATCAGCTGACAATTACATGATTTAGGATTGATGAACAAAGAAAAATAATAAAGGAGCATCGCAAACATTACATTTTATATATCAAATGGATTATACAAAAAAAATAACAAAAAAACTGTGCATTAAGTAACAATTTCAAAGTCTCAAATAGTTTCTTAAGCCCCTTTTTTTCCGTTTAAACATAAGAATGGCTAGCTCTATTTTGTAAAACTGTCACATTAGTATCCACCAGCCGTTCTGTGATAGAGGTGAGGGACTAATCAAATCTAGAGCTATATACAAGATATTGCTACAACAACAGCAACGAATTCGATTGGTGCAATACAGTTAAAAACACTCAGTATTGTTCCCAGCATGTTATTATGTATGGAAGCCTCGATGTCGGAATGAAGTTGTTCTGATAAGAAGCGAACAATTTCATGCCAGTGGTCACACAGTAAAGAACAGCTCACAAATATATGGATAACATCAGCCGCTTCTTCTCCACAGTTTTGACATGTTTCATTCCTCTTTAGTCTTCATTTCAGCATCCTTTCGGGTGCATAATACATCATGCACGTGGTTTTGAACTGCTGGCGCTTTAAGTTCACAGATAATGTGAAGTAGTGTGGCTCACTGGTTAGAGGCGGCAGACCCGAGAGCAGAGGACGGCCCGGGACCAGGGTTCGATTCCCGACGCGGCAGGTTTCTGGACCAGGGTCAGCGGACTCGATAATTCTCTCGCCTCGGTGCCCACTCTGATCAGCGATCACACTCGGCAACTCTGGGCATTAGCTTGCCTCATCTTCACTAACGGCCCCACCAGACCGCCGGGGATGCCTGGTCTCACCCTGGAGATACCCACTAAGGGACCATCTCTCAGGGAAGCCAGGAAGGGTTTCGCAGCGGTCGAAGCGCGGAGATACTCCTCCGGGAGTCGATCCTAGCGCTATATAAACATGCAATTAATTAATTAATTATAATAATAAGGGACTGGACCAAACAAAAATAAATAAGGGTACATTTGTCTGCCAGAACTGAAAGATCATCTTGTGTACGACTGCTCATGGCTGCGTAAAAGTCTTGCCTGAATATATTATTGCAAGCAATTCAGAGCATTCTAAGTTTATGTTTCTATATTTACTTCGTATGAAATAGTGTCTCATTTGAAAGTATTTATACAAGTAGTGTTAAGGTGGGTTAAACTCACTGTAGGTCTGGAAAATTACCTAAAAACCGCCCTGCTGAACAGCTGACTGACTGTCACAGGTCCCTTTTTAGGTTTCGCCTGGCGTTTACTGCGCAAGCAGTATCGCGCAGGCGAAAACTTTTGTTTACAAGTATGGAGCTTTATCCCGCCTCTGTCTTCCATTGGCTAGCTCCATAAATGGAGGCTAGCCATTGGAAGACATCTCTGTCCGTCATTGCCGGAGCGGATTCGTGGGCGCTCCCGCGATTTTTACTCATCCCGCCCCCTTGCGATCGTCATGCGGCGGTGGGCGGTGTTTTTTTATTTTTTTAAAGCTTTTTCGCCATTTTGGAAGTGTCGTTTGCAGGGTAGGTTGCGCGATGTCCCGCTGTCCGTTGCCGCCCCCCCTCCCGCTGTCTGTGAGCCTGTTCCTGTCCCCTCCCCTCCCGCTGTCCGTGTGCCCTTTTCTGCCCCCCCTCCCGCTGTCCGTTCCCACCGTCATTTTTCGACCTTCTTCCCTCCTGCTCCCTTTGTAGCCCTTCATGCGTCCATCACGCACTTGACTTCTGTATTCGCCTACCTTCCATTTTACCCCTTCATTCGTCCTTCACACACTTTACTCCTGTATTCGTCCACCTTCCATTTTACCCCTTCCTACTTCAAACTCCCACTTTACCCCATGTCCCACTTTACCCCTTCATGCGCCCATCACCCACTTTACTCCTGTATTCGTCCACCTCCCATTTGACCCCTTACTTTCCGCCGACTCCAGTTTCGCTTCACTCTTAGCTCCCGATTTACCTTTCAACCCCCCCTTGTGTTTTACAAGCAGCTGTGTTCTCCAGACGTCCGAAATTGACGTACAGGTTATGACGTACTCCTACGTGTGCCCTCGCGCCCGTGCGTCTATATAGCTTTGTTTTGCAGACGCGGCTACTTTTCCTCGCTCTGCCAGAGGCGAAAAGCGCCTCTTAACACTGAAGTTCCAAGCACTGCAGCAGCTGTGACTCATGTACCCTCACATCTGTCTGCTTCAATCACCTCGGCAAGCTGGCGCTGTCACCCCTGTAGTAAGTGGGTAATCGACTGAAACCCATAAGTGCCAGGGCTCTCGCCATGAGGCAGCTTACACCAGCCCATTTCAATTGTTAGTGCTGCCTAAAACAGAATCAACGATTAACCATAAAAGTGGGTAGAGGATGTAGCGTAAAGGCCAGAGCTGCTCAGCTGGGGAACCAGGTTCGAGTCTTGGCTTCGACTCAATGTCCTGTGATTCTGGGCAAATCACTTCAACTGATGCACATAAAAAGCGCAGGAGTGGATTACGTGCCCGGCTCAAATTAAGGGCTGCCTGTAGCTATAGTTGCAGTGGTAATGTAACGCCATGGCTATAGTCTTTCTCCCTCAGGGCTGGGCCCACGCAGTTTCCATGGTGCGGGTCTCACCTTAAATGAGCTTCCGGGACTCCCCTGGGACTAACAGTCTCAAGTTCTCATCGCTAAAGTCTCTCTCTCAGGGCTGGAGGGTCTCTGGCTCGGGGCTGCGTTCACCCTCTCCAGATGGGGGTCTCCCTCTCCCTAGATGGCCAGTCCTGTTCTAGTGCTCACTTCTCACCCCCCAGTGCTAAGGTCGAGGCCTTGCTTGACTGGGGTCTCACACTCTCTCGGGGACGAGGGTGACACTTGTTCGGGCTGCGTCCACGCCGCAGATAGGGGGGTCTCACAATCCCTAGGTGGTCACTTCTGTTCTAGTGCTCGCTTCTCACCCTCCCAGTACTAAGGTCGCGGCCTTGCTTGGCAAGGGTCTCACACTCTCTCAGGGACGTGGGTGACACTTGTTTGGGGGCTGAGTCCACACTTTCCCTGAGATGTGGTCTCACGCTCCCTGAGCTGTTGGACGCTTTTCAGGAGCAGGGTCGGGGTGTTCACTCTCCGAAGCCTTTTACCACAACAGGTGTGAACTGTCCATTCTCACTGCATTCTGGTAATTGTAGTGCCGCGTGTATAACGTACACAGACATAGAGGAAATACCTGGGCAGGGCGAGTCATTCACACCTGCTCTGATTTAACAAACAATTGTTTCCAGCTATTGGCATTGTAAATGACAATGCCATTTATTTATGTTTTCAAAACCAACACATAAATAAAAAATGTGTCATTTACAATGCCAATAGCTCTAACTTTTACAAAGGCGAAACCCCCCCTCCGGCTGTCCGTTCCCGCCCCCACTCCCGCTGTCCGTGTGCCCGTAGGTGCTCGTTTTTTCCTGTCAGTTGTAAAGTCACGCCGTCATTTTCGTAGGTCGGCTTTGCATATTGTTTAGTTGGCTGCAACACTCATCAAGTGAACTGCTGGAAGCGTTGCATTGTTCTTTCATTTATATAGCGCTTCATTCCCTCGAGGACGCATGGAAGCGCATGATTTGCAATGGGCTTCTGTACCTCTACATTAAAACGATCGCCGCATGTGAGACGAACTCGTCAAGGTTATTGGATTAGTTCAGTCATATCTAGCGGAGCAAAATGCCTCACGGCGCTAGAGACAGAACTGTAACCGAGGGGCGACGCGCTGTGGAATGATTTTTATACTTGAGCCTCACTCATGTATGAGCCCTTAAATAGCACACTTTCACGTGTATTTGTGTTCACTGAAAGCCCCCGCCCCCCATACTGGGATTTGTGTATAATAAACATGCATGTTTTTTTAACGTAACCACACTTTGCCTATAAATCTCAGTGATTGTAGCTTGACTTGTGAAGAGACATCTCTCCGGGGTTATGTTCCGGGGGGCTTTCTAATACTCTTCAGCCCCCAGTGAACACAAAGGGCGTCCCCTTCCTTCCTTCACTTCAGACTGCAGACGCTCAAGCTCCCTCGTGCTGCTCCCGGCTCTCTCCCTGCCCCCCCCCGTGGTCCTGCTCCGGGGGTCTGGTGGGCGGGGTGCCTTTGTCCAGGCGGCGGCAGGGCCGGCCTCCCTGTGAATGAAAGAAACAGCCCCCGGGTCCTGTTTCCCACACTGGCGTGATTCATTCAAGCCCTGATTGTTACCACATTGGGAGCAGCCGTAGATAACATGTCGGCGCTGGCCGTGCTCGGGTGCAGCCGGTTTGCCCTGGAAACCTCTTCCTGCACAGGATGGTTGTTGCTTATACTGTTCAGACTTGTTGAGTGTTGTCGTCCAAGGCGGCGCGCGCTGTTGCTTGGTGCTGAATGTGGCTGATTTGGAGTGCAGATAAACTATCTTCTCTTGAACACAGACCTGGACACCAAACGTCAACAAGGCTGGCCACTCCCACCTCTCTCCCTCCAACGTGTGCCTGCCTAGGACCAATGTGGAAACCAGCTTAGTGGACTGTGATCGTAAGAAATACCAAAGAGGGACCCGTAGAGTTACTTACCGGAAGCCATAACCTGCATTACTACCCGGCTCTCTCACTTATTCAAGGCGCTACGTCCCTTAACATGAAAACTGGTCATCACACACAACATGGAAACACTTCCGGCATAGGATCATAGCAAAAGCAAACCCTTCAAGCCACACACCATACCTACATGCTATCATGTGCTATCCATGTATGCAAGCACATCATCGCCCCATATAGTCTTAGTAAGCTCTATACAAATGTTACACGACTATTTGTCTAAATAACAGATATTTTAACTACAGGGATATTTAAACATAATTGAGAGAAATTCTTCAGAAACAAAGCTTTTTTATACAACAGGTTGGAAGAAATGGCAAACAAAAACTGATCAGGGTACCAAAAAATTGGGTGATGGTAACATCTGACATCCAGTGCCTAAACACGGCAGAAGTGTGGTATGTAGTGCTGTGTAAAAGTAATTATCAAGCTCAGGGCGTGGAAATCGAACGGGATGTTTTTGATAGTTTTCGCGCTCCATCTCTCATTAGTTTAGCTGTCATACCTCTAATAAATGCTGTACTGGGAGCCCTAGGAGTCAGTGTTTCATCAGTCAGCCACCTGATGCTGCTGGCCGCCTCACGCCTCGGGAGTGCAGAGTGACTAGGGAGTGCAGAGTGACTAGGGAGTGCAGAGTGACTAGGGAGTGCAGAGTGACTAGGGAGTGCTAGGGAGTGCAGAGTGACTAGGCACAATCCTCTCACGTCTGGACTACGCTAATGTGCTCCTTTTGGGCGCTAACAAATGCGAGATAGCACGGCTCCAACGCGTGCAGAACTCTGCGGCTAGAACTCTGGTCGGCCTCCCCCGCAGATGCTCAGCCAGATCGACCATCAAAAAACTACACTGGCTCCCCGTCGATTCCAGAATCAAGTTTAAGACCCTCATTCTGTCCTTCAAAATCTTCAAACTCAACACCCCTCCTCTGCTTCGACCCCTTCTCGCCCCCTATGCGCCGTCACGGAACCTAAGATCCTCCAACCAAAACCTCCTACGCGTCCCACGCATAAAACTCAGCCGCATGGGTGGCCGCTCCTTTAAGTTCCTCGGAGCCAAGTTGTGGAACGACCTACCACAACACATTCGCTCCATTGACAGCCTACCGGTATTCCGGAAAGCAGTTAAAACGTTCCTATTCCCTTGCCTGTAAAACCCCCCTCCTGCCTGGCTCCCTCTACTCAGACTAGGACCCTGGGTTCTTAGCGCCGGGACGCCTCATTGCTGGGGCAGCTGTCGCGCTCTACCAAATCTGAATAGAATAGTGACTAGGGAGTGCAGAGTGACTAGGGAGTGCTAGGGAGTGCAGAGTGACTAGGGAGTGCTAGGGAGTGCTAGGGAGTGCAGAGTGACCTGGGAGTGCAGAGTGACTAGGGAGTGCAGAGTGACTAGGGAGTGCTAGGGAGTGCAGCGTGACTAGGAAGTGCTAGGGAGTGGAGAGTGACTAGGGAGTGCAGAGTGACTGCAGAGTGCTAGGGTTTGCTAGGGAGTGCAGAGTGACTGCAGAGTGCTAGGGAGTACAGAGTGACTGCAGAGTGCTAGGGAGTGCAGAGTGACTGCAGAGTGCTAGGGACTGCAGATTGAGTGCTAGGGATTGCAGAGTGACTGCAGAATGCTAGGGAGTGCTAGGGAGTGCAGAGTGACTGCAGAATGCTAGGGAGTGCAGAGTGACTAGGGACTGCAGAGTGCAAGGGAGTGCGAGGGAGTGCAGAGTGACTAGGGAGTGCTAGGGACTGCAGAGTGACTGCAGAGATTAAGCAAATGGCAATGTAAATGACAATGCCATTTATTTATCTGTTTTCAAAACCAACACATAAATACAAATGTTGTCATTTACAATGCCAATAGCTCTAACTTTTCCAAAGGTGAAACCATTGCATTGTAAATACTTGTTATTATAACATCTAGCACAAATGGTGATTTGAAAAACAGATGGTAAGAAAGGGACCTGAACGGTGTGTATTAATTGATGGGAGTAATTTGATACTTTTGACACCATTCGCTCCAAATCTACCTTGCATTGCATCTGAAATCAGCTCTAACTGTGCACATTTAATGTAGTTACGATATGTATGGCCAGGGAGGCAAGAAAATAAATATTTATGCTGATGGACAATTAATATATAGGTTGAATCTTATTGCAGTTATGCATTACAAGACCACAGTACCACAGGTTGTGCAAAGGCCACCCAAAAATCTGCTTTAAAACCTGCTAATGACCAGCCCCCCCCCTACTGTAAGGGTAGCTAATGAACTGAATAGATCTATGAGCTCTCCGATATCTCCAAAAGAAATTTACAAATGGCGGAGTCAAATCTTTTAAAATAGGGATTAAGAACCCAAAATGAAATTGCCCTAAACAGATGCAAAGATATTGGGAGGATGTTACTTAAGACATTACACTACCCATTAATAATTAATGTTAGCCTATGCCAGTGACTCATTTTAGATATGGATTGTGTAAGGAAAGGACTCTTTTTGTATGATCACCCTGCCCCCCTTTTTGGACTGAACTGCTGTTTTTTTTTTTACTCTGAGATGAGGTGCACTGGACCCTGCATACCAGGCCCATGTGCCTGTACTCTGGGCCATCAAAATGTATGTGCAATTGGCTAATACATTATTGCCATATTTGATTTACCTATAAGTCCATGCTACATGGTACAAAGTGTTCCCAGGACTCGTAAGTTAAATGTAAGCAATGGCTGCAGTGCTTAATTGTGACACCACTGCAGTGGCAAAGGAAAAACATGGCTCTAGGTCGGTTTTTAAACTGCCAACATGCCATGCAAACTAAACCCTTTTGGTAAGTCTAAAACTTCCTTTTAATAATTATAAGTCAAACCCAGACCTTAGTAGCCCTGAAGGCAGGGTGATAAATATTTAAAAGGACATGTTCCTTTTATGTTTTACATGACCTGAAAGTGAACATACGCCATTGTCATTTCCACTGCAGCAAGGCTGGTAGTCCCACTTGCAAGTGCTAACTTCCATTCGGGACCACCAAATATAGCACGTCAATGTATCAAATTAATTGTTACATTAAACACATCTTACTGCTGAAGTCGGATTTAAAGTAATAATATAAATGTAACTTTAGAAAATCACCACTTCCATGCCCCAAAGTTCTAGTAGTTAGACAACCTACTGCCTGAGGCTGTGACTGACACCCAGGAAAGGTGAACAAAAGTCATGTTGGTGGGAGGAGGTGTTATCTTGACCCCCCCTCCCCCTCATCACCCCTGCTAACAGGAGGGCCAGAGGGCTGTGGCCACGGATGGCCAAGTTTAAAGGGGCTAGTCTCCTGTTACAGGCAAATGCAGGTCACATTTAGTGCCTTTACTTGCCCTCTCCTTAGTGAAGGTAGACAAGCTGGCATCTCTTCCAAAGGGGAGAAACATCGTTCCAGAAGAAGTTCATTATACTGAACATACCTCAGGAGTGTGCCCACAGCTCCACACAAGGGAGGAAAGGTTTTTAAATCTTGGTTTGGGGCAGAGACGTGCCCTGTGGGGTTAAGTGTCAATTACAAAGGATGTGATGTAACAATGGGTAGGGATGCTTGTGGGGATTTTTACCCCAATAAATAGCGAGATTTCCCAAAACACAAACTCTGCATGAAAGCAGCACCCTTGGGTATCAGCCTCAGAATACTATTAGACTTGGAAAGAACATAGGATGAACTGCACCTGGTGGACGTATGGAACTTAGAAAGAAAGGCTGCACCAAGAAAACGGCAACTGCTGAACCAAGACTGGAATTCAGAAAGAGGGGCTGCTCCTGCTGTTGACTTGGTGTAGGGAGATACCCCATGGGCTGGACTTGCTCCCACTTGAATCAATGATCAGTGAGTGGAGTCCACCTACAAAGTGCCCAAATGACCAGTTACTGCTGGACTTGTCCTGGGCTCCGCTGATGCAGCCCATGAGATTGAGCCCTAATTAATCCTAATGAGGTCCCTCCCAGGCCCTGGACCCCTGGTCGGTGCTTGAGTGTACTCTTTCTCCCAACAAAACTGCAACTTGAGCCTAAAGCTAAAAGATCATGTTTTTTGCCACTGAACTAGAGGCTCATACAAGCTACTTTGCCCGTTTGTAAGTAGCCCGAACTTCTGTTGAGAACCAGGGCTCCCACCAGACCATTGGAGTTCGCCCATTTTCTGACACCGGACTCAAGCTGCAGGGAACTCCACCGACAAGCCTGTTGTCAAGAAAAAGAACCAGAAACATATCTAAGAGCAAAGGTAAAAGTTTGACGTCAACTAACCCGACTATGTATTTGACCCACGCTCCATCATGGTGAGCCTGAAACTTTGTCTATTGCCAGGACACTTTCAAGCGAGGCTCCTAGACTATCGCTACAAGTGTAAAGCAGTGATCAAAAACATTTTTGAGTGAGTTGCAGCAATTTATGAAAACCTTTCAATAAAAATCATAACTCTGGTTTCCTACATAAGATTCTTGTCATTTTGGGATCTATTTAAAGATAAAAATATATATTACTTTTATAAATTGGAGTGGGGTTTTCATTGTGTAATTTCCCTTACTTATTAACTGTTTTGGTACTGATAAATGCTTGATACTTGTTTTACCTTCGAGTTAAGTCCGACTGCTCTGATCCATGGCCCCCATGCTATATGCCCTTGCATTATTGCAGATTTGCGGATTTAATGAATTCACAACAATTTATTGAAGTAGGCCAGGAAATCGTACTCTTAGAATATATTTGTGAACTACTTTTAAGCACGAGCAAATAAGCAGGTGTAGATTTGCTCATCTGTTGAGCGTTTACAAGTTCACTTTCCCTCCAACCAATCCTGGAAGACATTTTACTTCTGCCATTGTCAGGCGTAAATTGCCAATCTTTCGAAGGGCATTCCAACTCTGGAACTATTGCTTAACGCTACCTCCAGCCACAGTATGTAGATTTGTGGAAAGGTGGCAAAATAAGGAAAAGGCTAGAATTTAAACCCTACTATAGTATGAGCCCTGGCATAATTAGAAAGGTTCACAGCAGACCTTGGACACAATTCATAAGAGGTGCTGACGATAACCTATCCACTTTCCTATCTTCAACCAAACCCAGACTGAACATTTGTGCTACATTGGAAAAATATGCAGAAGATACCAAATCACCCCAAATTCCATAATATCTGCCAACTCCAAATCTTTCATTCATTATGGAGCCGATAAATCTCCTTGAGACCCTTTATAAATGGACAACCTACTATTCCCACACCTTCCTCTTCACACCTCACCTCACATTCATACCCCTCATTCCTATTCTTCTCACACCTTTCCCTTGCCTCCATTTTTCATGCCTATGCATAAACTCAGCATGTGTGTAATCTCTTCTATCACCACTGAATGACACTACACTCTGATACTCTCAACTAAGTAACTTGGTTTTCTCATTTCAGAATATCATCATGAATCATAAATACCTCGTTCAAATCAATGTTACTATTAGACTACACCTATCTACACAACGTTATTGTGGGTATTATTTCTGTATACAGTATGATTTGTTCTCACTCTTACGTACAAAACAATAAAAATTGAATTAACTGAAAAAAATACAACACTGTACAAACCAAGTGCTTCCCCCGTGCCACAGCCTTCCACCCATTCACCAATGCGCAGCAGCACCCATGAGCAGTCTGAAGATCTATATAAATGCACAACACATGCTGAGAAACTCGGCGAACACGATGAAATCAAACTCAAGTTTCACCTTGCAGATCGAAGCAAAAAAACACTAAAGAAAAAAAAAACACCCAAATTGTCTTTACATTTTGCCAAGTGAAGTTGCTTTGTCACATAGTGCCATAAATCCCAACCACTGTCTCACCAACAGTGATTGGAGCCCTGCTCAACTCTCTCATTCCCACAGTGCAGTTTGACTGCATCTCAGTACCACAACAAATAACCAAAGCGATCCATTACTGGAAAGGAATCAGCATTCTGCAATATGAGGATGTCTGATAGATTGCATGCTAGCAGCAACGAGCGCAACAGTAATTTACTTGTAGTCCTTCCTTTCAGATGTGTGGTTAAAAAAATGAGGAAGGGGGAGAATAATTCTCTAAACAAAAGCTACAATTATAAACTTGTGAGAAGAGATTATCCTAGTTAGCTTTTACAAAGCATTAACTCTCCTCTCTGATTAGGTGTTCTGGTCTTTTTCCGGATATGCAGTGGCATTTCTTGGAAAATCCCTTGGGACAATAGCTGAAATAAAAAGAAAGAAATGCATGCACTCACCAGCCTCCCACTGAAAAGTGACGAACGAATTCCATTAAACGATTTGCATCCATGCAGAGATGCCTTTCTTACATCTTCAAGGCTTCTGAGAGCCTGGCAGTCCCTTACATTTCATGAACTGTTTTGGACGTGATGTCGATTTGTAGTATACAAAATAAAATACATGTCTCGCATCACTTAATGGCTAAGAAAGGGAAATTGAACCTTTAATTTCAGATAACAGAATTGGTATCAACACTACTGAAAATGCTACATGCGGATTCATACATACCTGTGAATGATTATAGGCAACATTTTTATGAAAGGCGGTGGTGTTTGCGCCAATGAAACACTGCCCTTATGCAAAATTGTCTATACTTCAGAAAGACTTTAAAGCCTGTGGCTGCGTTAACTCCGGAGTTTACGTGCCCACGTATGAAAGACACAGAGCACGTTTAAGAAGATGCAGGCTAAACTGTTAACTGGCAACTACAGAAGCGTGGGTTTCATGACATTGGTGACGTGAACACTGTATAATCTATTTATGAAAAACTGTCAGCCCTTCAGGTAACCCGGCTCAAAACGCCCGCTGCAGCATCCACGGAAACCATAACTAAACCACCATCATCTCAATAAGAAATAAAACATAATATAACGAGTAAGTAAGAACATCTGGGTTGAACAATCATGTCCCTCACTCTAGGAGCCAAACAAAAGGGTGTTCTAGTACGGCACACATTGAGGATAAATAATTACTTTATAGTTCGAGCAAACTCAGGGACAGCAAAGTCATATTACAGGCAGTCAAATCATAGACAATGCACCAGTTAAAGTGGCCTACCATAAAAATAAGACTATGAAGGTGGTGCTAGGCAGTGCAATGCGGTGCAAGGGAAGCTCAATGTGGTGCTATGGATTTGTAATCACTGTAATAAAACATTATATAGGTGGTTTAAATGTATAGGGTAATCCATCAAAGAACACGGACTGAGTCTCAAGAGGCAATCCATATAAATGTTTCATGAGAAAAGAGAAGAGAAAGTCCCCTGCCACAGCTCAATGACACGGTTGAAAAGACATTTATTAAGCAAAGAGAATTAAAATGGTCATAGACTAGAAACACTAGTGTATTAACTAACATGCTTCGGGGACAGAAGAAAGATTGCTTCTCTTTGCCAAGGGCCCTGGAGCTGTACAGGATTCCACAAGGGTATATGTTCTTTCAAACCCTCTCTGTTGCATCGAAAACTGATCAGCTCTGCTACCAGTATGCCCAAAATAACCATATCTATGCTCTAGAAATCTAGACAGAAAATATGGCCTGCAAAATCTAACGCATAGCTTAGGTGTGTGTCTGTGTTGGGAGTGGGGGTCAGATGAAAGGGTTTAAACTCAATTTGTACAATGCGCCATTTCTGCTGGCACACTACATCCACTATTTCAACAGCTGATCGTTCTGTTGCATCAACAGTTTTCAGTAGGGCATCTCTGGTTAAACCTCAGTTTTGAGGCCTATTGTGCATTCCAAATGATTTTTCCCCTAAAGGCTTACATTCTGCAAAATCTATTCAACTCGGTTCATTTAAAATTCCTATGCGTTAAACAGATGCAAGATACCTATGACAATGTTCGGTCAATGGCAGGCATAAGCTGATTAAAAGAAAGATGTTGGTACTTAGAGAGGATGTGATACAAAAGGAAAAGGGTGTATCAGTGTCTGAAAAGACTTAGGTGAACAGACACATGAAAAAACATTTATTTTACTACCTTTATCAGGATATTTGAAATATAATCCTTTCTCCTGGAAGATTCAACCATCCAATACTCCACTGGTGGTTTATGTAGTACTGATGTTCCGTTATAAAGTTCCTCTCAATCCTTTATCTGCAGTGGTTCTGATACCCGATAAATGTTTTTATTTGTTCAATTAGGTAAAATAATACAACTAGCGTAAGAATGTCAGAATGCTCTTGATTAATTATTAGGTTACACACTAAACAGTGATACAATCAGACTGAATCATAGCAAATTCATAAAATGATTACTTGGACTAAAATGAGATTTAAAACCTGCAAGGAGCTTAGGTGCCAAATGATAAGAAAATCAAGAGGTAACAATATTTCAAAAACAGTATAAGGCTCCTTATCAAGTCTGTCAAGTGGTTCTAAAAATTAATTTATAAGATGCATCGTAGTTAAACATATATTCAGAAAAGATAGTGATTAGCATATTCATAGAGATTATCCACAGGACTTCTGGTGCTTCAAAATTGCCAATGGAGCTAAACCTTACACAATCTAGGGAGTGTGAGTCAAAATATTTTTTAAATGATATGACTAGAAAGACTAGCATGAAGCCTTCTGATATCAAAAGGGACCATCAACCAAACAGAAGTGCAATAATGCATTCTTAAAAAGTGTTATGACTGGGCATTTGGGCCATGTCCTTTGCTATAAGCACTTACCCTATTGAGCCACAGGATTCTGTTTGTTCAATGGTGCACAGGACAATACAACTGAGGTAAAGTAAAAAAAATGTAAAATCTGGTTGTCAAATACTGGAATTATCCAGGTTGCTTTTTCTTTTGGAAATGGTGTAAATGTGATCAATTGTTATCAATATAAGGGCTAAATCTTAGTGAAGCCACAATACTCAAACATCTTTCTCGATGTAGTGCATTCCTGAGGAAACTTGCGCCAGGCTAGCTCTTTAGATTACTTCTGAAAGGCGGCATCAACTCCTGAACCCAATTTCCCCTCTTTTCATGTAGCAAATTTTTATAGACAAAGATTCTAACAACCCCAAAACACCTGTGCAATTTCCATTTAGTAAGTCTATGGAGAGCAGGAAAACATTGCTTTGCAAGAGGAGAAATATGCAAAGAGACATCAATGCTAAAGAAAATATGATGCTTGCGTGAAGGATGCAGCATTAGGGCACTGCCAACCTTTAGGAAATAAACAAAAAAACGGATATGCTAAGACTACTAGGATAAAAAAGTATAGATTGGCGGCTTTATTCAACGATGGCTTTCTGCATGCTGTGTCTGTGGGCAGGTGAAGTCACAAAATGGACAAATTATCTGGACTTATACTAGTCATCTGAAAGCTTAAACTCTAAACCTTCATCGGGAAACACAAAAAGTAAACACAACAATGTGCATTGGCATTCCAGGGGCTTCAATACATGTTAGGTAGTGTGTTGCTCTAATGCAAAAGGGTTCAATGACACACAATATTAAATAAATAAGTATTGGTAAGCACTTTCATCAAATTTTTTTTTAAACTAAATAATTCTGACAAGGTTAAAAAGTAACTTCACACCATTTAAAACACAGATTAATGTGAACCTTACTTCTAAGGTATCATCCCCTAGACTCACAGAGCAGCACTAGTAACCTAATGTAGTGGGTCTGAAGGTAGAACACAAAAATAGGCAAGTTGGGAAAAACATGGTCTGGTGACAGCCGCGTTCTAATGTTGATGCTTTTCTATGAATTATTTTTGACCATTTGCATTCAGTCAAAAACGAATCACCTTAAGTGTTTTCTCTGAGAAATACATGCCATTTATAAATCCTAGAAATAGACATGAATTTCATTTAGAGGCATCTCTATAAATTTAACACTACATCCAAATGTAATTTGCAATATCAAATACTTGTTTAAATTACAACCCTATTTTGGTACGTAAATGTTGTCACTGTAAGGAAAGCAAATACACCTTTAAGAACGCAAATTAGTGATGCAACATGTAA
The DNA here is from genome assembly GCF_964263255.1 of Lissotriton vulgaris. Taxonomy (NCBI): domain Eukaryota; kingdom Metazoa; phylum Chordata; class Amphibia; order Caudata; family Salamandridae; genus Lissotriton; species Lissotriton vulgaris. The sequence continues at coordinate 1,034,785,301 of NC_141689.1, forward strand.
ACAAACGCTGAAAAATTCAGTACAATTAGTATAGTGGAACACAGAACTACAACATCCACTTTATTTGTGGAAACTTCAAAATATTTTCCAAGGTTACAGTAAAAGGAAAATCCCTTGTACAATAACGACAATAGATTAATCGGCAGATACCTTAAATAAATGCCTACATGTGGCTTGCAAAAAAAAAAAATCTGTTTCAACCATGAAATATGTATTTCGAAACCTGCATCGCATACTATCTTATGCATTTTTAATGAAGTTATGTGTTATGTTCTTAATTTCGACTGTAAATTAAAATAACTTCTGAGGTTATTGCAAACCCTAACGACACCACTGAAAGCACAGCTGTTTCAATTTCCTTTTAATAATTTAAAAGATGTTGTCACATACTAAATAAAGTATGAAAGGTAAACAATTGGATTCAACAAACCAGGTAAGATGAAGCGGGTAAAGATAACCATGTTGCATTTAATCATTATTATGCAAAAATACTGTAAGGCGGAGATGCATGGCATAGCACCTAAAACCTACTGTTAGGTTTGTCGATATAAAACCCAGTCGTAGAAAATAATATTGGGCAAGTCTTAAGAAACAGTACGATCAGGCATTATGGGCAAACTACCCCATACTCATTATCGTTCAGTCGTCTTCTAAAAACACCTCTCCTTTCAGGCCTATCCGTCATTTCCATATTATTAAACATTTCCGGTCTGCAGGTTCCCTTTGCCTAAAATGTTTTTTAAAGTTATTGTAAACCATGTCGTTCCCGTTTATAATGTACGTACTTTACTTAATCTAGCATTCCTTAAGAGTGTTTGATTTCTCTAGGATGTTATGTTACAGTAGGTTTGCCTTGATGACACAGAACCCAAACATAGCAGTTATGGTAAAGCAACATGACTTGCCCACATGGCTGGGGCACAGCCTGCTTGAACATTAGGGAACACAGCAATGTATTTGTGGCATTTTATCCATCGCATAAACAGACGTAATTTACCATCGTTATTTCCGGTATAAAATGTTACTGTAATATGCCTTATTAGTTAAATTATTTTTTCTCTACTGTCACTCAAACTGAAAAAGAACCACAGTTGTTGTTGCTTAGTTTTGCACCAGTGCACTGTTAAAGTGATAAACTTAACAGTTCATACGTGCTGCTTGCAATTAAAAGGGGTGCACTGGGTGCACTGCACGGTCCCCACAAAAAGGTGATGACGCCAGAGCAACAAAGGTAAAGCTCGAGAAGTTGTGAAAACAGCACGAGGGCAAGAAATGGATAGCGCTCATAGGCCCTTACGAGTACAACTACACTATTAAGCAGGCTGCACATTCCTCAAGCCGGAAGAAGTGGCCTCGGAGAACCTGTCTAACAAGGTGGGAGAGGGGCCTGGAGGGGAGAAGCGCGTTTACAAATCGTAGGTGAACAAGTCGTAATGGAACACTGTATTTTAGATTTTAAAAAAATGTAGTGAATCAAATACTACGAACGCGCACAGCTCACACACACAGGAACTCCCCTTTTGTCAACAGGTGCCTCGCGGAAGTGCGGGCCTGCGGTGCAGGAATGGCAGCAAAACTTTGCCAGGTCGTACTGGCGCGACCTGTCTGTGCCGTTGGAGAGTCTCTCCCCCTACCGAAGAAGTGGTATCGTTGGTTTCAAAAACTCTGAATGAGGCACCTGCTAAAATGAAGTACTATAGGCGTGCAATGCAAACGCAAGCCCCGAACACTGTCCACAGCTGGGCACCGGGCTGGTGCTACCGGCAGGGAATAGGGGGTGTCAGTGTAAGGCCTGTCGTGTTGTGAGCTAGAGAGCCTCCTGGCAGAGTCAAGAAGACGCAGGCAGGCACCTCTCTCAACGTAGCCAAGGCAGCAATCTTCCAACTAAGCGGGCACTGTTTCCCTCTCTAGAATAGCTCCCCAAACTACTCCTCCCTGAAGCCCTAGTTCTCCCAGGACTGAGCTCGCCCTCCTCCCGCGTCTCACCTGTACGGCACTGTTCAGGAAGCAGCTGTTTTGCCCTGGCTCGTTCAGGAGCCCCTTGGTGGGCGCGAGGGACAGGATGCTCCCGGGCTGGTACGACTTGCCCAGGTTGCTCCCACCGGGCCTCCGGAAGAACCTCACCCACGCCATTCTCCCACCTTCCAGGAAAAGTCTGAAAGTCAGGTGCTCTACCCGCCGTCGCCTGCCGACATGTCGCGTGCCGATGTCTCGCGCACCACGGTCTCCACTGCGTGCCTTCTATGGTGCCCCTGGGGCTGTAGCGCTACTGTTCCCGCACAAGCTTCTGCCCCGGTGTTCGTTGGCGGCTGTCAGGCAGTGTTCTACTGTCAACACGGCCGGGGGCAGTAGCCAATCACCGCCAGTGGGCGGGGAACTCCTTGACCACGCCTCTTGGAGACAGCCTGCTCCTCTCAGCTGTGCTGAAAACAAACCGCGGTGGATGCCCAGTGGGCGAAACGGGATTCAGACGTGGAAAATAGACATTCACAGAAGGCGGCCTACTAATAGAGTCTGTGGCGGCCATCTCAAAACCAGGAAATACGTGTTTTGTTATTTTTTTAAAGATTGCGTTTGTATGGATTCTTTTTAAACATGAATCACGAAAGCAAACATTTTATTGAAATGTTTATATAAAGTGACAGCCAGTTTGTGGCACTAGTTTAATTATATGACCAAATATAAATAAACTATATTTTTATTTTTATAATGTCTACTAACTTCTAAAGATAACTATATGGCCGTCCATGAAAACAATCATCAAACATGGCACTATTACTCCAATTTAATGGTGCTGCTTCGCAAGGCTCAGCAGCAAATGCTATCTTTATACAATGGACGCCACTCTTGCCAGCGGTCCCAGTGCCGAGTGAGACATTCCTTTTCTCGGTCCTTTTACCTTGGTCTCGTTTCACACTGCAGTTCACGAGCTATACAGGTTCAGTGTCTTGTTGCCTTAGCTAGAGGAACAAGACCGTGTTATTTCTGCTGTCTTACATAAGTCTTGTTTGTGTAGCGCTTTATTTGTCGAGGTTCCATTGTTTTGGGTCATGTAATTTGACGGGGTTCATTTGATTCCATTTTTTTATTCTTTTATTATAATTTGCTTCCCAGAGGCCCACTTTTGGGAGCATGCCATGTATTGGCAATTCCAACAGGTCTGGCTTATCACTGAAGGACCTCTTCAGTCACTGGTGAGTTTAGGCACTAAATGCGGCATTATAAATGTGCCCAGGCTCTCATCCTTTCATTCATTCACTCACTATTTATTAGAACTACATTCTACTAGGAGACCTCAACTTCCACCTGGAAAAGAAAAACAACAGCAACACCACCACCCTTCTTGACAACCTGGCCAATCTTGGCCTCAAACAACTTGTTGACACCCCCACCCATGTAGCCGGACATGCGCTCAACCCAATCTTCACCTCCAGCAAACTCATCTCCTTTGATCACACCACAGCTCTTCATTGGACGGACCACAGTTGTGTTCACTTCAGCTACAAAACCACCTCGACCCACAACCCCCCACAACCGATTCCCCGAAGAAAATGGAACAAAATCACCACCGACCAACTCCTCACATCGCTCAACCAGAACCCACCCGCCCTTTCATCGGACCCAAACAAAGCTGCCATCAATTTCAAACAATGGATCACTCACAGCGCTGACGAATTAGCACCCTTGAAAAACCATCACACCAAACAAGACAACAAAAAAGCCCCCTGGTTCAACAATGACCTTAAGAAATCCAAGAAGCTATGCCGTACTCTCGAGAAAACATGGAGAAAAAACCCAACCACCGACAACATGACCACCTTCAAATCAGCCACCCACTAACACCACCAGCTGATTCGATCCACCAAGAAATCAGCATTCAAGAATCGACTCGATAATAACACCCATAACAGCAAGGAACTATTCAACATCGTCAAAGAATTCACCAACCCCACCGCAGCCTCAAACGACATCACTCCCTCCCAAGACCTCTGCGACTCGTTATCCTCCTTCTACAACAAAATTGCCGACATACATAACAGCTTCGAAAACAGTTCCAACAAACAATCCTCTCCACCCCCCTCAGAACCTAAACCGCCCTCCAACTACCTCAACGCCTGGAACCCAATCACCACTGAAGACACCATCCGCCTAATGAATTCCATCCACTCTGGCTCGCCATCCGACCCATGCCCCCACCACCTCTACAACAAAGCAGACTCCATCATCGCACCCCATCTCCGTGATGTCATCAACTGCTCCTTCAACTCTGCTACCTTCCCAGAAAGTTGGAAACACGCCGAAGTCAGCGCCCTCCTGAAGAAACCCACAGCAGACCCCTCCGAACTTAAAAACTACCGCCCCATGTCCCTCCTCCCATTCCCGGCCAAAGTCATTGAGAAAGCCATCAATAGACAACTCGCCGCCTTCCTGGAATCCAACAACTCCCTCGATCCCTCACAATCCGGCTTTCGAGCCAAACACAGCACCGAAACTTCCGAACACTACTGGACAACGGAGAAACAGTGGCCCTCATCCTACTCGACCTCTCCGCCGCCTTCGACACTGTCTGTCACAGCACCCTCATACAACGCCTCAGCAACATCGGCATAAAAGGTAAAGCCTTGGATTGGATCATCTCGTTCCTCGCCGGAAGAACCCAGAGAGTCCGCCTCCCCCCATTCAAATCAGAGGCCACCGAAGTCATCTGCGGTGTACCACAAGGATCATCACTTAGTCCCACCCTCTTCAACGTCTACATGAGTCCACTCGCTTCCATCGCGCGCCAACACAACCTCAACATCATCTCCTACGTGGACGACACCCAGCTGATCCTTTCCCTCACCAATGACCCCAACACCGCCAAAACCAATCTCCACGAAGGCATGAAAGAAGTAGCCATATGGATGAAAAACAGCCGCCTAAAACTTAACTCAGACAAAACAGAAGTGCTCATCCTAGGGTCATCCCCCTCTGCCTGGGACGACTCATGGTGGCCTTCGGATCTGGGCTCTGCACCCATACCTACAGACCACGCACGTAACCTAGGATTCATCTTGGACTCCTCCCACTCGATGACCAGACAAGTCAACGCCGTCTCATCCTCCTGCTTCAACGTACTTCGTATGCTCAAAATAATCTTCCATTGGATCCCCACTGAGACAAGAAAGACTGTCACCCACGCACTGGTTACGAGTCGACTGGACTACAGTAACACCCTCTACGCCGGAATTTCAGCCAAACTACAGAAAAGACTCCAACGCATCCAAAACGCATCGGCAAGACTCATTTTGGACATCCCTCGACAAGACCACATTACCGGCCACCTGAGAGCCCTCCACTGGCTTCCCGTCGACAGGAGAATAACTTTCCGTCTCCTCACCCACACACACAAGGCCCTCTACAAACTAGGACCCGAATGCCTCAACACTCGACTATCCTTCTAAACACCCACCCGCCAACTAAGATCCTCCAATCAAGGCCTCGCCGCAGTCCAGCGTATCCAAAGATCCACCATGGGAGGTAGATCCTTCTCCTACTTGGCGGCCAAGACCTGGAACTCACTCCCCACGCACCTCCGCCTCACACAAAACCACATCTCCTTCAGAAAAGAACTTAAAACCTGGCTATTCGATAAATAATGAACCCCCTCCCCAAGCGCCTTGAGACCCTCTGGGTGAGTAGTGCGCTATACAAATTCTTGAACTTGAACTTGAAGTCATCTGCGGTGTACCACAAGGATCATCACTCAGTCCCACCCTCTTCAACGTTTACATGAGTCCACTTGCTTCCATCGCGCGTCAACACAACCTTAACATCATCTCCTACGCTGACGACACCCAGCTGATCCTTTCCCTCACCAAAGACCCCAACACCGCCAAAACCAATCTTCACGAAGGCATGAAAGAAGTAGCCATATGGATGAAAAACAGCCGCCTAAAACTTAACTCAGACAAAATGGAAGTGCTCATCCTAGGATTATCCCCCTCTGCCTGGGACGACTCATGGTGGCCTTCGGATCTGGGCTCAGCACCCATACCCACAGACCACGCACGTAATCTTGGCTTCATCCTAGACTCCTCACTTTCGATGACCAAACAAGTCAACGCCGTCTCGTCCTCCTGCTTCAACGTACTTCGTATGCTCAAAAAAAATCTTCCATTGGATCCCCGCCGAAACAAGAAAGACTGTCACCCACGCACTTGTTACGAGTCGACTAGACTACGGAAACACCCTCTACGCCGGAATTACAGCCAAATTACAGAAAAAACGACAACGCATCCAAAACGCATCAGCGAGACTCATTTTGGACATCCCTCGCCAAGATCACATTACCGGCCACCTGAAAGACCTCCACTGGCTTCCCGTCAACAAGAGAATAACATTCCGTCTCCTCATTCACGCACACAAGGCCCTCTACAAACTAGGGCCTGAATGCCTCAATACTCGACTATCCTTCTACACACCCACCCGCCAACTAAGATCCTACAATCAACGCCTCGCCGCAGTTCCGCGCATCCAAAGATCCACGATGGGAGGTAGATCCTTCTCCTACTTGGCGGCCAAGACCTGGAACTCACTCCCCACTCACCTCCGCCTTACACAGAACCACATCTCCTTCAGAAAAGAACTTAAAACCTGGCTATTCGATAAATAATAATCCCCCCTCCCCAAGCGCCTTGAGACCCTCTGGGTGAGTAGTTCGCTATATAAATTCTTGAACTTGAACTTGAAGTCATCTGCGGTGTACCACAAGGATCATCACTCAGTCCCACCCTCTTCAATGTTTACATGAGTCCACTTGCTTCCATCGCGCGTCAACACAACCTTAACATCATCTCCTACGCTGACGACACCCAGCTGATCCTTTCCCTCACCAAAGACCCCAACACCGCCAAAACCAATCTTCACGAAGGCATGAAAGAAGTAGCCATATGGATGAAAAACAGCCGCCTAAAACTTAACTCAGACAAAATGGAAGTGCTCATCCTAGGATCATCCCCCTCTGCCTGGGACGACTCATGGTGGCCTTCGGATCTGGGCTCAGCACCCATACCCACAGACCACGCACGTAATCTTGGCTTCATCCTAGACTCCTCACTTTCGATTACCAAACAAGTCAACGCCGTCTCGTCCTCCTGCTTCAACGTACTTCGTATGCTCAAAAAAAATCTTCCATTGGATCCCCGCCGAAACAAGAAAGACAGTCACCCACGCACTTGTTACGAGTCGACTAGACTACGGAAACACCCTCTACGCCGGAATTACAGCCAAATTACAGAAAAAACTACAACGCATCCAAAACGCATCAGCGAGACTCATTTTGGACATCCCTCGCCAAGATCACATTACCGGCCACCTGAAAGACCTCCACTGGCTTCCCGTCAACAAGAGAATAACATTCCGTCTCCTCACTCACGCACACAAGGCCCTCTACAAACTAGGGCCTGAATGCCTCAATACTCGACTATCCTTCTACACACCCACCCGCCAACTAAGATCCTACAATCAACGCCTCGCCGCAGTTCCGCGCATCCAAAGATCCACGATGGGAGGTAGATCCTTCTCCTACTTGGCGGCCAAGACCTGGAACTCACTCCCCACTCACCTCCGCCTTACACAGAACCACATCTCCTTCAGAAAAGAACTTAAAACCTGGCTATTCGATAAATAATAATCCCCCCTCCCCAAGCGCCTTGAGACCCTCTGGGTGAGTAGTTCGCTATATAAATTCTTGAACTTGAACTTGAACTACCAGATGCGGTGCACTATAGATTAAATGAGCAGCAAGCAGGGGTCCAGTTGCATTGCTTTGAGAGCTGCAGTGCACTCCAAAAAAATGTATAAAAGACAAAGGATGGAAGTGATGGGTACAGTTAGAAAAAGATAAAGGGGAAACCAAAGGTTGGCTCACCAGCCGTTACAGTGAAGCCCTCTCATTTTCAGCTAGAGGTGCATGTGTGATGAGTCAAAAGCCAACAATGGAGCAAGTGGTCAAAGTAGCCTAATCTATTGCCCCATGCTGTATGCTGTCATGCATGGAAGCACCATGAGAATGACAGTGTAGCAAAATAACGGTATAAGAGGGCTAATCCAAAGCATCTATTTGTGTGTATTTTTATAAATATATGTATTTTTTATTGCTTGTGATTGTCAGACAAACCCTTTTGGTCATACTAAGAGGATCTAGGAACGACCAATTACAGTGGAAATCTTTTACTCCCAGACTATGTCAAAGAAGTTGGTTAGCACCAAACGCCTACCTACTAAGCAACCAGTGAGATCCCATGTAACAAAATACCTGTCTATGTGATTTAACAGGGTGTGGTAATAATCCACTGTTAAGGCCTACTAACTTTAACATTTGTTTTTTACAATAAATAGTTCACGGCTACTTCCGTTGTCATGACCTTTTGTAATAGACCAGACCTGTGCCCTGACATAACTTTTCTCAATGCATTCATCGAACCTGTGTCTTTAAAGTTTGGTGGTTATCATAACCAACTCGAGCCTCCGATGTTGAGCATAACCTGTCACACAAGGGAATGTATGACATTGCAACGAAAACTTTTACCACGCAAATACCTTTACCATGCATTCCTTTACTTTGTATTGTAAGTAGACTTAAGGTAAGTCAAACCCATATAATTATATATGTGTTTTTCAAAAACAATGTGGACTCTGTTGGCGGTGTGCCAAACAGATGATGCTGTTGTGGGAAACTGTCCGAGTTTCCATTATATCTCTTCCACAACAAATGATTAATACACCCGGTGAACTTAGTTGTAGAGATTTATTTAAGCACAACAGCAACACCACTGACATGTTTCAAACAAATGGTCCTTCTCTCAAAGAGAAAGACCATTTGGGTAAAATAAATTGGCGGTGTTGATTTGTGCTCGAATAAATCTCTACAACTTAGTCATCAAATTACCAAATATATACAAAATTAGAATCCACAAAACAAAGTATAGTCCTCCTAAGAGGGCCTAACAATGATTATCACATTGTAACTCTTCTACTCCCAGGATTTTTCTGATGGGGTAACCAAAGCCAAAAACCCTTGCCCAGAAGGGAAATCAGCGAGATTCACAAAATACATTATAATTATAACAAAGGAGGGAGGGAGAGAAAAGTGGATTCAGTCTCCCCGAATGCGTTTCATAAACAAAGTGGAATCCACTTGGATGGCGATGGTGATCCCTACAGTGGTGAGGAGCATACAGTGTTGTTTAACTACCCCTCACACACCAACAGGCCCCTTGGTGTCATGCTTCATCATCGGGGTCTTCGCACCCCTCTACGGGATGTGGCGTGCTACAACCGACGACTACGTGGGAGCACTATTATTGGACTATGTGTGGGTGTGTGTGGGGAATTTAATGTACGTGAGTGGTGGGTTAAGTGATGGTTAAAAAATACCTGGCTCGTGGGGTAAAAAATAGACTTTTATTAAGCCCCCAGCTGGTATTATTAAAAGGGGTGCAGTGGGAGGTTGTTAGTGTATAATTATGTACATCAACCTCAAATGTGCGTCTACATGAACATGTTTCGGAGTGAAAAACTCCTTCTTCAGGACGGGGTTTGCACATTTGAACTAATTGCCATGAATTATTCAATCATGAGCAATTGAAGTCAGTATATAAACCGCTAGCCGGCGTCCTCCCTCATTCAATCCACAGGAGAGAGGACGTGTCAGGGCTCCGTGTAAAACTGATTAGGTAAGCGATATGATCGGGGCTCCGCGGTTACGATGTTGCCATTATTTAATGATTTCTCTTTGTCGGAGGATAACATTCCTAATGTGCAGCGGACAAAGATATCAGCGCTAACTAAAAAAAACGGGAAGCGTTTTAAGCGAGCCTCGATGCGTGCTGGGGATACATCCCATTTTAAAATCACTACCAGTGTCCCGGTACCAAACGGGCTTGCGAAACTCCAGAGAGTATAATTTGTCTATCCTAATGTTATAACATTGAAAGGGCAATAGCGGTATACCTAATTAACCTAGGAATGCCAAACATGAATGCATAGTACTCAGAGGCTTAACGTACTAGATGCAGATTACATCCTTCATTATCACTAGCGCCAAGTAATCCAAGCGGATGGTAAAACTTTGATTAGATTGGGATCACATTTCCCACATCACAACAGGTCGTAATAGTATAGAGCTGTTGATAACGATTTGGTACCCCTTTTTTGCCAACATAAGTTGGGCAATACCTGTACTCCTAATTAACCGAGACTTAAGTAATACCAGAGAACATACATGAGTACTCGCATTTAGTCTTCTTTAATGGTAAAGTTTTCGACTATCGACAACTCAGCACCACAATGGAATAATATTACGTTTAAATATTTTCCTCACACCTAGGCACTGGGGTCAAAGACATTCCTGTAATAATTGTATGCAGGAACCCAGTAAAGAAGTCCCCAGGACGAAGTGAAGACCCGCTCTTGAATCAAACACGGGGACCTCAGATATCAGCCTAAAGGTATGTGGTAACTATGCTACAGTGTACGCAATAGATGTAAGGTGATTACATAATAGGGAGAGACATTCCTTAATGCTATGTTCTCTCACAGGCCCAAATCAAGCAAATAACCTACTTGATACCTTGTGCAAATTGAAAGACGTAAGAAACGTCTCAGACACGAGGAAGTACATTCTCCTGTTTTTAAGTAAGTGCGAACAAGAACATCCCTCGCTCTAGTCATAAACAAGGGAAAAGGTAAGGGACAATATTCCTGATGTATATATCCTCCTTGTTTTAGAATTTATAGACACTGATAGGATGAGGAACGGAAACTGAATAAATCTCATAAGTGTGGAACCCCATAGTAAGAAGATTGACGTCATAGCAATCCAAGTAAGATCGACCTCCTAATACCAAAAAGACATAGATTGTGACTTGGTATAAAGCGTGCCCAACACTGTATAGAATGTAATTCACTCTCAACTAGATATAAGGCACTAATTGTATGTATTTATTTCTAGAAAGAAGATCAGTTGTTTTAACTTATAAGTCTGTCCTGAAGAAGGTGCTTTAAGAACTTTACGCACAGAAACGCGTCGACAAAGAACTTTCTTCAACCCATGTATTTTGATGTTAGAATACCACAATTTTATTGTATGAATTTTAAATTTGTTTCTTTGAGCATTAAACTAGAACAGGAATTGTTTTATGTATTATATTAGGATTGTTTTCGAGTATATGCTTGAAAAAATGTTTTGTTATTAGTTTTATGAAAATGTTTTTAACTGTATGAGAATAAAATGTTGAGAGACATAAGTAACTTCAGTGTTGTGCAGTAATAATTACCTAAAGTCACGGTTTGAACACTAGTAACGTAAGATTAGTGTGTAGACCAGTTGGTCACAAAGTGAAAATTAATGACACAGAAAGGAATTTCTTTTTGATACAGTGTATAATTATGTACATCAACCTCAAATGTGCGCCTACATGAACATGTTTCGGAGTGAAAAACTCCTTCTTCAGGACGGGGTTTGCACAAAGATCCCCACCTTACTCACATGGATGTAAATGTAAAAGTGTATTATATAAAAGGAAGTGAACTATAGGTGATATGTACCTAATATGTAGTTCAAAGTCGTAGTCTCTCCTTGCTCAATTGGCGTATATTAAAGCCCTGGAGGGAGAAAAAGCACATTAGATACTTGTTCTCACAATAATCTATTGCTATCTTGCAGGTTGCGGTGACCTTAGGAAAAAGTGAAGGGTTGCTGGGTACGACATACATATATTATGCCTTAAGTGGTTGTGCACCCTGTAAAGTAAAGAGACAAAGACTGGACAAAACACATATATAACATTAAAAACACACGTATTCGTTTTTTGCATTCCTGTGATATGTGGAGGGAAAGAAACAGGAAAGCAATTGTCATACTTTTTTATATTGATTACAATGCTCCTTGAGCCTTTTGCGTGTATAGGGGGGGTTTCCATCTGGCCCAATTTATAGCGATCTGAAAATGTGAAAATAGGCTGTTTGAGTTCTCCTACTTACAGAGTCCATCTGTTGCCCTCCTCTTTCAGGGTTTAGTGAACTCACGGTTATTCAGGAGACGATCTGTCCTCTTCCCCTCAACGCGGCTCCGCTGATAATGCGGCTGTGGGGAGAGGTGTGCCCTTATATACTGTCACGAAGCACTTAAAATTGCCAATTGATTCTTAAATTGAAGGCGGATATATGCCCAAACATTTTCTGCGTCCACTAGTCCAGGCCACAGACACGTATCTGAAAGATACTAAAGCTGTACTTCAGCTACTGAGGGATCATCCCTTTGATTCAGACTCCCAAATGCTACTCAGTTTAGATGTGGAGAGTCTTTATACCAGCTTGCCCCACGACGAGACTCTCCTCATCATTGAGGAAGTACTCCATTCAAAAACATGGAGATACCAAATTCCGCGAGGGGTAGTCATGGAATGCATTTCCCCCGCACTGACCAAGAACTTTTTTGAATACAAGGGCGCTCTCTACCTCCAATGCCACGGGACCAGCATGGGCAACACTTTCGCGCCGAGTCTGGACGGACTATATGTCCATCATCTAGAGTCCACCAGGATCCTCCATCAAAGCAACCCCTTCAGGGACAGAATAAAAACATGGAAAAGATATATAGATGACGTCTTGGTCATCTAGAATGGAGACAGCCAGACAGTTGGGGATTTTCTAACATGGCTGAATAATCAGAATGCATACCTGAAGTTCACCCATTCTATGCCAACGAATCTATGGTCTTCCTCGACCTTAATATCTATCATGACTCAGGGTTCCTAAAAACAGAGACACATTTCAAACCAACGGCTAGGAACTGTTTACTGCGTTTTGACAGTTTCCATCCTTGCCACCTCAGAGAAAACCTACCATATGGGCAGGTCTTGCACCTGCGCCGTAATTGCAGCTGGAGCATAAAAGTGTCCAACCATGTCTCAGAGACGCTTGGTGCGTGGTGCTTTTGAACACCTAAAACTGCAGTGTGGTCTGTGGTACTGTTTATTAAGTGCCCCGTGATCGCAGTGCCCCCACGGCGTGAAACATCGTCCATGCTGCTGTATTGTTGTTTGTGGCCCAAGCCGTCATCGTAACTGAGGCTGTGAGTAAGGATCAACGCCGCCGGCTTGAGCTGCAGCGTGATGAAGGATTTCTTGAAGCTAAGAAAGCTGCAAGGTGAAAGGAATCGTGATTGTTGTTCACCGAGAGGAATCTGCCCAAGATCGTCGTCGAAGGAGAAGGCAGCGCCGTAACAAATCTATCTACAGCGTTGCATGGCAACAGAGCCGCAACGTGATTGGGATCACCCAGCAGGACGTCCGAGGAGCGGAGAGAGAGAGAGAGCGAGGCAGCGCAGGTAAGGCTTGGACTCCGGTCGGAAGCCGCAAGCATGTGTGGCCTGGGGAGGTGTGCAGGAGGAGTACAGGAGTGCTCCGAGCTCTCTCCCGCTGCAACGCGTTAGACGCACGGAGTCCCCGAGCAGCCCGTATCTGCCCAGCAGTACCGGGGCTGCCCCTTTGAGCTAGGACCATTGTCTCTGGCGTTGGGGCCTAGTGGGGGCCTGAGATGGCCCAGCAGATTACGAACCGCATTATTATTGCATTACGAACTGCCTGATTCTTGCATTGCAAAACGCATTATTATTGCATTACGAACTGCCTGATTCTTGCATTACGAACCACATTGTTATTGCGTTATGAACTGCCTGATTCTTGCATTATGAACCACATTGTTAACATTAAGGACTGTCTTATTACCACATTATGAACTGCATTACGAACTGCATAGCATTGCATTAGGAGTGCATTAGAGATCGTGAATTGCTCATTAATACCGCAAGAACCTACAAGTGATTGCTGGCCTAATAACCGGCCAAGTGAAATATTACAAATACGCATATGTTGGATTTTTATCGTTTGGTCTCATCGTATTCCTTTTTATAAAGATACTGCTATTTTTATTAAACCAGTGTGGTGTCCATTTGTGGTGTAATCACTGTGTTACTGGGAGTGTGGTTGCAAATACTTTACACATTGCCTTGGAGATAAGCCTGGCTGCTCGTGCAAAGCTACCAGGGGGTGAGCAGGGGTTATCTAACGGTGTGTCCCTCCTTACCCTGGCTAGAAGCAAGGGTCCCTATTTGGGCTAAGGTACCTATCTCAGCCAACTAGAGACCCCCAGTTCTAAGAGCCACACACTGCGGGAGGAAGAGAGTTTTATGGAAAATTAATTACTTGTAGTTCCACCAATGTAAAATTGGTATGCATAGTATCATTGGTTATACATTCACAGCCTTTCTAAACATGACCTGATTATTTAATGTGTGAACTATTGTAATCACTGTTTTCTCAAGGCTGGGGCGCTTGGTGGTGCATGACCAATGTGGCCGCACTGTAGTGGGGCTCTTGGCGCCCAGCTGCATCATCCTACATTTTATCCTGCCCGCAGATGACTAAACTGTCTCTACTGTCGCTCCGAGCACTCATGATACCCTCCGCTAACCACCAATGCCAAAATAGTGGGGCCTGGAAGCCAGCGGCCGTGCCGGCGCGTGCAGACTTATTGGCGCGGAGGCACTGGTCCATACTGCTGGAGTGCAAGTCAGCAGTCTTTGCCTAATTGAGCCTCCGGCGCGCACGTGTGTGCTGGGCTGCTCGGAGGAGACCGCGCTGCGGCTGCAGACATCATTCATCAGGTGAGACTGCTGATCGAGTCTCAGGCTGCATTGTGCTGTCATCGCCCCCTGGTGGCATACTCCACTTGTTGGCAAGTGGAGTATGGTTGGATAAGTAGTAGCTATACTCACTTTTTTAGAGCCCACAACCAACACGAAAGAGACAGAATAACATAAATATCCATGTTGTTTGTGGTTTATACGTTGTTTTGACACTATTTGTGTTGTTTATGGTTCATTTACACTGCACATCTTCACAAACACATTTTGGTTTGTTACTGGACACATTTCTTCTTTTGAGCTTGATGGTGCCAATGATGAGATCAGGGCAATCCTGGTGAGTACCTGCCAGGTTCCTGTCGGTGGTGCGCCTGTGAGACGCCATCTTGATCACACACACTTTTTTCTGTTTGTCTGAGTTTGGCACATAGGTGTGTGTTATTCGTTGTCCCACATCTGATGTTTTACATAAAGGGATTGGGCATTTTTAAATATGGCACTATATGGATGTACCTCCTACCTCAGTAAATTAAAATAGAGGAGCTAGTTGCAAAAGTCTTGCAACGTAGGGTACAACATAAAAATAAGTAACTCATAGGTGCCTCTGTGGTCTAGGCCATTTGTTTAAAAGTATATATTGAGTGGAGGGCGACCTATGACCTTATTTTCCCTCTGAGCTCCTTGTTGTCAGTCGTTGCGGAGAGAGTGCCTTGGTGTATGGTGGGGGCTTGACTTGATCTACTACTAAGGCCTCCACAGTGCTGCGCAGGTGCCGCCTATGCCTCCCATTGCACTGCGGCCCTGCCGCTTGGATCCGATCCCTGAGGACTTGGCAGCGCTACTGCATGGCCCAATACAATTGACGTATTTTCAGACTTGTGTTGCAAGGAGTCCAACCACACACAGTTCTGCATGCTTCTCCAGTCCACCCCACCTGCAGCGGCCATTACGCGCGATACTGCGCCTCTACAGCGCAGGACTCCTTGCCACAGCTCCACTGCTATTGCTCTCCTATGTGCTGTCTGTGCACTGGTGTAGACATTGGCTAAGACACACAGGCCCACTGCATACTACCCTATTTGGTCCTAGCTGTTGGGGTATGTTATATGGACTGCCACTCCCACCTTGCTTTGCCATGAAGCGTGCGTCAAGTATGGACAGTATCTGATATATAGGCGAGGTTGGTACTTCCAGATCGTGCTACGTTGTGATCGTTCTGTCTATCCCGACATTCTATTTGCTGCAAACCTTTGGGTGCGCATGGAGGTTGGAACCAGCTATAGAAGATACTATACCCCACAGCTGTAGCAACTGCCCTGGCTTTAGTGCTTGTTACATGCACACATTTTAACTGTCCGGAGGACTGACCGCCTGTCTAAGCAAAGTCTATCCACGCTCTGCCCTATCCTAATCCACCAACGGAGGTGAAGCCCTGGCTTGCCAGAGGATCTCTATCAAATATTCAAGCTGAAGGCCTGTCTGTCATGTAGGCGTGTCTGGTCCTCCCCCACCTTTTTGCAACACATGGATTCACCAGACTTTTTGGCCAGTCTCCCCCAGAGCTTTGACCTGATCACAGTTACATTGCGCTAGATTCAATATGGGGAAAACAGACAGCAAGCAATCAAAGTTGCCCTTTGAGGCCATGAAAACTAACATGCGCTCCAGCACCAATGAGCCAGATATTAGCGGAGCAGAGCGGATGCAAGACCCAGAAGCTTTCCGGGAGGATGAGGTCAAAGCCCTCCTGCTCGCAAAATAGACACCATGAACGCTCAACTGGATTCTTTGGTACAGAAGCTGGAAATGCATGAAGAAAGGACACCATGACCCAAATGCAAAAGCACATCGCCCAAATGGATAAAGTCCTCAAGGTGATCGCTACAAAGAATGAGGATTTGGAAGCACGCAGTAGGCATAATAACATGCATGTTATTGGAATTCCAGAAAGTACCAACACTGGTAAGATGGAGGATTTCGCTGAACGCATACTGCGCGGGACTTTTGGCTATGAAGCATTCTCAAAGCATCTTACCATCGAAAGGGCGCATCGCTCTTTGGGTGCCAGGCCTCCCCCAGGAAGTCATCCTCGCCCGATTATTGCTCGTTTCCTCAATTTCCGAGACCGCGACGTTGCTCTGAAGCTTGCCCGAGAGAAAAGACAACTGAACTTCGAGGGTAATGACTTTACTCTATACCCTGACTTCACTCCGACAGTCCAAGAGTCGAGGCGGAAATTAATTCAAGTGAAGCTGAAACTGCTCAAGGCACACATTGATTATGTGTTGCTGTATCCAGCTCACCTACGTGTTACAAACCATGGCCAACAATATTTCTTCAATTACCCCCAACAAGTGGAAGACATTCTAAAGCGACTCAAACGACACACCTCTCTTCGCCTGTCACAGGGGGCCCTGTCCAAGTCCACGTCACCGGCATCGGACTTAGATGGATGGTTTGTGTCCCCCGGAGCTAACCGTGGACTTCTACAGGCGCATGGTATTTTTAAAGACCCAGCTGATCGGGGTGACTGTACCTCTTGTCCAGGACCATCTGCCTGACAGAATATCTACCTCGCACAATGCTTGATTGATATTGCAATGATGCTACCCACAGATAAGTGGATTGTGGGGCGGGGAGGTGGAGAGAGAGGAACTGTCATTGTATGCATGACTGACAACAAACTATGCTGGGCCACTCTCTCCCTCCATTTTAGACCAAGATGGATATCCTCCATCATCTGGTGGGAAGAGAGAACCTAATGTGCCCCCTAATGTACCCCCCAAGGTCGTTCCCCATATACTTTGGGACTTTAACAGTCGCATGACTAGTTATGTTGAATGGGAGGTGGGTGGACGAATGGACTCGGAACACTTGGTCGGGACATATTCCGACAACGCGCCGGTGTGCTTGACTCTGTCCCCTCCGCCACTCCACTTTACTCCCAAGACCTGGAGACTCATCCCGGAGACGCTCCTAGATACAGTGTTTAAGTCCGAACTGGGAGAGGAAATCACTGATTTCTTTCAAAGGAATATTGGTTCGGTCACACACGTGAGCACAGTATGGGAGCCCATTAAAGTCACGGTGCGTGTTTTTTGTATGGCCAAGAGTTCTGGAGTGTTGCAAGACATTCGAAGATACCTGCAACGCCTGGAGGGGAATCTTAGGACACTGGAAAGAGACATGGGGAATTACATTAATGGCAACCTTTAGGCAGCCTTTAGAGATACCCTCTTAGAATATAAAGACACTGCTGAAAGAGAAACTCGCTTCAGGGGGAAATATTTCACTGAGCGTCGGCATGGCGAGGGGGAGCGGCCAGGGAGAGCACTGGCGGAATGGATTTGTAAGTCTCGCTTTTCCAATTATATTGCAGAATTGAAAAATTACACTGGCGCGAGGCATAGGGATAGAGGGACATACTAGATTCTTTCACTGCCTAATATATAACTTTATATAGCACCTGCAGACAAAATCCACGTGACCTGTCTGATTATTTAAGGGATGTATCTATTGGCTGGCGGTTGTATGACATTACAAAGCATTCCGTTGCAACGCATGCCTTTACCACGCATGCGTTACGACGCGAATTTACATCTTTACGCTTATCCTTTACCACGAAAATGCCTTTGACACGCAAAATTTTACAACGATTTTCGTTGTTAAACTATGCATGTTAATGGCATTTTCATGTTAAAGGATATCTCCTATCAGTACTAATTAACCCTAAAAATGAACCCTTCTAATTTACCCATGCGCAACACCACCCCTCATTCCTCCTTACCTCTACGCGTCCTCTCCACTTCAAGCACTTCCGATTTGCATTTCACGTTGTTTAGAGGAAGCAGAAGTTTCTTTCCGTTTCTTCTTATGTCACCGATTGCCTCCACATCTTTTTTCTTCTTTTCCAGAAAACAACGGAATCAGGTGCGTTTCTTTTTTTGGGGGGGGGGGTAGAACCCCTGTTAGAACTGGGATTTCTGGTTGGCTAAGGCTTACGCCAAAGCCAGGCAGAAACCACCATTCTAGTCGGGCAAGGAAGTCACATGCCAAGATAACGTCTGCTCACCCCCTTGGTAGCTTGGCACGAGCAGACAGGCTTATCCCGGAGGCAATGTGTTAAGCATTTGCGCACGCACACAACATCCTAGGCACACCACAAAAGGAACTCCACACAAGGTTATATAAAAATAACTTTTGTATTGTCAACACATCAGATAGTAATCACACAATATACATTGTGCCAACTGGCATGGACAATATTCACGCAGGATTATTTACATCAGGACAGGGCCACGTGGGCCACTGTCAGAATCAGCACTTAGTAGAACTAGCACTTAGAATAACTGTAATACCAAATAACAATTAAAGATCGCAACCAGTAACCACTGGTAACAGGTAGGTACACACTATGCAATACTAATAACCATAGGCCTAGATCACGCATGGACACATAACCTCTCTAGTATAACATACTAGGCAAAGCAAACTTCTAAGCATGAGCCCCTTTAGAAGTATCACAGGCATAATGGCAAAGCACATTACGGAGCAATCACATTTAGGCCTAATCAGTAAAAGTACAGTAGGCAATCTCCTCACTAGTCTAAACACATTAGACTCTGCCTCCTAAGAATAAATCACATTTAAGGGCGTAACTCACAGTGAAACATAATCTCACTAACATTACCCTACATAGGTAAAATAACCTCATAATCATAGTAACATCACATTGCGCAAAAATCACATTAGGCAATTACCATTATAAACATAGTAAAATCACATTGCGCAAAAATCACATTAGGGCCTGGCGCCCTACCCACATACCAGGCCCCTGGCCAACTGGCCATCTCAAGAAGGGGCTCAAATGCCCTGTGTCCAGAATGTCAGGATGCGCTGCCAGTGCAGCGCCAGTCAGGGGTGCGCCACCGGCGCAAACCTAAACGTTGCAGCTGCCCACTACTTGCTGGGCAGCTGGGGACAATCACAAGGGCCTAAACGGTACAGCTGCCCACTAAGTGCTGGGCAGCTGGAAGAAAAACTGCGGCATGGGCTCTCACTGGCCCTTGGGACAAACTGCGCCGCAGGGGTTGGAGCCACACAGGCTCTGAAGAAAAGAAGCGCAGGCTGGAACCACACAGGCTCTGTAATACATACATGGCCCTTGGAGCACTCGGGCTCCTCACATCAACCATGCCCCCAAAACGTTGGATTCCCCATCTGAGGACTCGAGATTAAAAGAAATGCCCTGTGAGCCTCTCGGGGCTCTAAGAACAAATGTGGCGCTGTGAGCCTCTCTGGGCTCCTCAACAAAGACGCCGCCTGCTTCGCTGGAGTGCCCCTCCTGGGGACTCACATAGAAAATGGCCCCCGGAGCCCGGGTGGGCTCGGAACCGTGCTGCGCCCTCCGAGCCCCGTGGGCCCGGTTTTCAGAAATACCCTGCTACGTTGGAGCCCCTCTCCGGGGAGCTCGAAATAGATTTCTGCCACTGAGAGCCTCCGTGGCTCTCGCGAAGAGGATTGTGCCAGTTGTTGGAGCCCCCCCCCCTCTCTGGGGGCTCGAGAGCACTTCTAACACCCCCAAGATTGCTGGAGTCCCACTCACCGGGATCTGGCGGGAGAACTCCTCTCTGGGCATAGGCTGACTCGGCAGCCAATGGCAGCGCGGCCTCCCTGATGAGCCCCCCCCCTCGGCTCGGGTCGCGCTGCTGAGGCTCAAGGCAGGGAAAATCACGGGAAAATGCAGGGTAGGCACCTGCATGAGTGACAGGGGCTATTGCACAAATTCAGAGACAGCGCTCCTGAGCGCTAGGGGTCAAACAGAGGTCCAAGTCAAAATAAAGCCCTCCTTGCGCTCGATGAAAATAAAGCGCTCCCAGCACTAGAGAAAAATAAAGCACTTCCAGGCACTTTGAGGTGTCCACCAGTCAAGGACAAAGGTCAGCAAAAGTCCTTTTAGGAGTCCAGGACATCAGCAGTCCAGGGGCTGGGCAGGGCCCAGGGAGGCAAGCCTTCCCCTGGGCCTCAGCAGGAGCATGCCCCTGGTAGATTCGAGTGGGAAACAAGAACATTTTGTAAGGGGACACAGTCCCTTTTTATACAGTCCAAACCTTTGTTTAAAGGTGCATGGTGGGGGCAAAACCAGGCGCAGCTGGTTTTGGAGCACTGTTGATGTGCTCAGCCACCCCTCCCATTTACTAGTCAGGCTACGGTCATCAGTTGCACCACAGGGGGCGGAGCCAGCATTGTGTGGGGACAGTCCAGCCCTATTAGGTCCCAGGTGCACCCCTACCTCACATCTGCATGTTAATCTCTCCACTCACTACCGGGGCAGACCCATCCAGACTCCTGGAGCCAGGCTCACCAGCCAGCTCCAGCCAATCACGTGCCAGCACACTCAGTGCACAAACATGCCAACTTCCAGAAGTGGCACTTATACACTAGACACAATCATGCCACATACATCATTGCGCAGTATTCAATCTCCCGAGTTCGCACATACCAAACTCGACCCTGCACTCCCCACACACCAGGAACTACCATGGTCACAATATTCCCCATGCATTCCTATGGGAGGGCAGGTCACTCTCACCACACACACAGAGAGAGCACGCACTTTACACTGGACCACAGTGAAAAAGTGCGCAGAGACCTAAACTCACCAACACCAGGTTATAGAAACAGGCTAGGCAAAAGCAAAAAGTTTCGGGGTGAACCTGCCAAAAAGGGCCCGGTCCAACAACCCCCAAGCTCCCTCTTTTAAACCCACATTTTTTTTGTTGTCTTGGGGGGGGGGGGGAGGGGGGGGAGGGGGGAGACCACCCCTCAAACCCCCCTTTTTTTAAACCTTTAGCACACATGCCTTTACTACGTTTCTCGTGGTAAAGGTATGCGTGGTAAAGGCTATTAGTTTTAACCAAGCATGCGTTGTAATGCATGGATGGTTATGGTAATGCATGGAAACGGCCGCATTGTAGAGGCTGTTTCCCTTGGCTGGCTAGGAGATTCGCAGAGGAAATTCCTTGCAGCGCCATTCGAAGCAGAGGAGATCCACACTATCATGCAAATGAAGTCTGGTAAGGCCCCAGGGTCGGATGGCCTCCCAATAGACTTTTACAAAACTTATGCAGATCACTTGATCCCTATACTGAAAGCAGTCTATGAAGAAGCTCATGAAACAGGTATACTCCCCAGCTCAATGAGGGAAGCCCTCATTACCTCCCTTTTAAAACCAAAAAAACCTGCAGACTCTTGTAATTCCTACCGGTCGCTATCCTTAATCAATAATGACATAAAAATACTTGCCAAAATGCTAGCTAATAGGCTGAGCCTCCTGATGGAGAAACTTGTCTCGCCTGATCAGGCGGGCTTCATTCCGGGGAGCGTGACATCCTGTAATCTTCGTACATTATTCTCCATCTTACATAATGTGGACTCCGACCTGGCTCTTGCGGCGGCCTTTCTAGACGCCAGAATGCCCTTTGACTCAGTCGAATGGGACTATTTATTCAACATATTGCAGTGTATGGGTATTCCCAAGGGATTCCTGGCATGGGTACACTTATATAACTCACCAGTAGCCAAAGTTTTGAATAATGGTCAGGTCTCTTCGTCATTTCCCATCACGCGAGGTACGAGGCAGAGATGCCCAATTTCCCCGCTCCTTTTCGCTCTTGCGATTGAGCCCTTTGCAGCCAAAATCAGACAGCATCACCCTGATAAAGCCCTGCAGTGTCAAATGCGTTCAATGCTCATCTCCCTCTATGCAGATTATATCACCCTGTATATTAGAGACCCTCAGCAGAACTTAAACCCTATGTTACATGAGTTTGTCCGCTTTGGGGAATTGTCGGGGATCTATATCAATTGGGCGAAATCCCAGCTCTTTCATCTCACCTCCTCTACGCGCAGTTGAAATATCTGAGAATACATGTCAACTTGGATCGGTAAAAATTAATGCGTTTAAACTAGGGCAGAACTCTAGCAGATATTACTAGATGGATTGCCCTTCCCCTATCCATGGCTGCCGCGCTTCTCTCATAAAGATGGCTATTTTCCCCAAGCTACTGTACCTGTTCATGAACATCCCATTTGACCCTTGTAGAATTTTTTTAGGATGCTATGTACTGAGATGATTCGGTTGGTATGGGGAAGCAAACAAGCCAGATTGAAATGGGAGGTGCTCGCTAGGCCCTATTTTCATGAAGGGTTTGATATTCTGGATCTAGAATTGTATTATATTTGTGCGCAAGCACACCACGCCCACTTCTGGTTTCACCCACTTAAGTACATGCCGCAAGTGGCGGTGGAGCATTGGCTGGCAGATCCCGTACCTTGAAGGGAGTCATATTGAGCACACCCCAATCTCGTGATGCTGACCCTACAGCAGTCACATGCACAGTGAAATCCTGGCAATGTATAGCCATGCACCTTCAAATGCCTATGGTATACTCGCCCATACTCCCTCTAACGATTCACCCTCAGATGCCGGTCTTACAAGAGTTTTTTTTTAAATGTACTAAAGCCAAATTTTGCATACGTACGTGGGGAGACTTTAATCGGAACGGGAAATTCCGCACATCACAGCAGATGTTCGCTGCATCCACACCCTCTCCCATGGATGTTTTTTTTATCTGTTCAGCTGCGACAAGGCATTAAGGAACACACACCGTCATATCTGCATGAATTGTAAACACTAGCTCCCCTACACACGCTGTTCCTAATGGAGACGGCTTCACATGTAGTGTCCACATTATACCACAACATATACTCCAACCAAAACCCGGGGTGTTGTGCTTTGCGGGCGAAATGGGAAATGAACCTGGGCAGACAGTTGCGGAAAAACAATGGCTTTACTGCTGCAAACAGACAGAAATGGTGTCCTCAAGCTGTCATCATTATACACTATAAATTCTTGCACCGCATATATTATACACACGTCAAAATGCATAGACTTGGACTGCGTGATCACAACTGTTGCGACAGATGTGGGATCGGACAGGCAGGTTTTCTACATCTTGCTTGGACCTGCCCCAGTGTCACAGAATATTGAACACAAGTCTTTGTGGCATTGCAACAGATGACATCGCCCTTTGTTAAGATGTCACCATTAACTGCTCTTCTCAGGTATACAGAGCCTATGGAGGTCGGGCACCGAAGGTTTGTTTCCCAAGGGCTGCTACTGGCTAAGCGAAGAATAGCCTGTAGATGGGGAAGGGGCAGAGCTCCTAAATTCAAGCACTGCGTTAAGGATATGCTATTCTGGCAGGATCAAATGACTAGCTATGCAGAGGTATTACCATTGGCCTCGAGACCCAGGGACATATGGTATCCTCTCAAACATATCTCCTTGCACATTCAATTTCTACCTCTAATGAACCATAATTATACCATTGTATGTTATTTAACCATGATTTAAACATGTATGCCTTCCCGGAAATGTGTTGGTAGTTCCCTGTAGCCATTGCTCTCTTGTTTCTCCCTCCAGTGATCCGGGTTAGCACTGTGTATATATTTTGGTGTGTTTCCAGTCTCCTGTAGGATGTTACAACAGATACTGTCTAATATAACTTCTTACGCCTATCAATGGTAACATCTATACTGTGTAGATACGCACGCATCTGTGAAATTTACTCATTGTATAGGTTTTATGGTTTGAAACGAAATAAAATGAATAAAAAATAAATAAACTGTATTCTCAAGTCTATCGTACGCAGAGCCAAATTGGCACATATTGTATTCATTTTAAGGGCATACAGCGGTTCCGTTTCCAAATTTGTGAAGACAG
This sequence comes from Lissotriton vulgaris, assembly GCF_964263255.1. Taxonomy (NCBI): domain Eukaryota; kingdom Metazoa; phylum Chordata; class Amphibia; order Caudata; family Salamandridae; genus Lissotriton; species Lissotriton vulgaris. The sequence goes on from NC_141689.1 coordinate 1,034,809,780, forward strand.
GTTACCGCGTTAGGCCTCACGTTAGTGCATGGAGTGTGTGCACCCCATAGAAGCAGGGACACTAAGTAGTAGATAAATAGCCCTGATGAAGGCCCCACACCCATGAGGGCCGAAACATGCTCGTACTTTAAGAGAGGTACAACTAAACAACTATATTAAGTAAACCCCAACATATTCACAGTTTTTTTATGCCCCAGGTACCCTCCGGATAGAACACATTGTTTGGGTATACCTGAAGGTATTTTTAATTATCACTAATCTGGTTCCCTGCATCACCAGTACTTGCTTTATATAAGAACTCCCATTACATCTATGGTTGAGTCCGCCCGGTGGTACCATCTTACCCGGGTGTGGATAGACACCTATGATGAAGCATGTCAAGATAAGTGAGTGAGGCGTCTACTCCAATATCTTTACATGTACCAAAGATAAAGCAGAGGGAGATTATCACATCCTATTCGAATTCTTGCTCTTCTTTTTTTATTGTTATTAAAAAGGCCTGACTTTCCAAGAAGAATTCACATGGCAGCCGTTGCTCATATGTTCTAAGACTGTAATTGGGAGATTGCAACTGATCAGCTCTTTTCTCACTCTCTTTTGTGTTAAAGAAGAAAAAGAAAAATGTTCTGAACAGTCTTCATGAAAATCGGAGTAAGGTACGATATGGCCAATCAGGAGAACTTTTGGATACCTTTCCCCTAGCCAGGGGCGTGCGTCAAGGGTACGTGTTGGCACCACTGTTTCTTATCCTGTATATTAATGATTTGGATGTGTTTTTAGCAGATTCAACTAAGGATGTGCCAACAATTGCAAACGAAGATGTTTCAACTTTGTTATATGCCGATGATGCGGTGTTGATGGCTAAAACACCTCATGCCCTTCGCAGTTTGGTTGAATCATTCGTGTTTTTCATGAATTTGTTAGATATGAAAATTGATTATGAGAAATCTCATATCATGGCATGCGGCCCGGTAAGAAAGCCCTGTCTATGCTAAATCTAGGTAGAAAACAGCTATCAGCAATTACAAGCTTTTGTTATTTAGGCCTGGTGTTTGATGCAAGTAATTCATGGCAGCCCCAAGTAAATAACGCGCAGCCAAAACTTGGGAGGGCAGCGTGTACACTTTTTAACTTAGATAGGAGGGATGTCAGGACTACATTTTCTCAAAATGTATAAGATGCAATGTGTTCCCACCACTACTTATGGAGCTGAGGTTTGGGGATTTCACAACGCCACCCCAGTTCAGGTGGAAGAAAATAGAATATGCAGGAGACTGATGAGCCCCCCTTCTTCCAGCCCAAATTTTACTCTGCACTCTGTATTGAATCTAGAGTATATTCAAGATAACATTAGATTGCCCCCCTAAAACTCTGGGATAATGTCTGGAGTAACAAGGAGACTTGTTTTAATGGGTCAGTTATTGCTGACTGTTTGAACATGGATGGAGAACTCTCTATACCTTGGTTGAGTTACGTATGCAAAGCAATAGTTGATATTGGCCTTCCAGAACTGTTCAGTGCCTCCAGTTCGATTAGTAAACCCACCATTAGTCAAAGTCAAAAGAAACTTTATTCGATTGAGTTTACAATCATAAAAGTACATATATAAAATATTTACAACATTTTTTTTTGTATAGAAATGTCCATGTGAACGAAAATTGGCTGTTAGATATAATAAAACATCAGTTTAATCATAAAAAGACTCATCTTACAATAGTACCCAGAATGGCAACAGAATAAAGAGTATTTACACTAGTCAAAAGAAATATTTACTATGCAGAAGCCGCAAGTTGTGTGCGAATTTTCATGCAAGCCTTTAAAAAACAGGCAACTGATTTGGCAACAAAAGGAGAGTCTAAACACTGTAGTGCCAGAAGAGCAGGTCTGCATCTTCTCAGTCCTGATAGTCTAAGCAAGGGGACCAACCAACGTTTGCGCGGGATTTCATAAAAGCTACAGAATAAAATTACATGCAGTGTAGACTGAGCAGAACGATCGTCACAAGGACATTTGATCAATTCACGCGACCAGTCAGAGGGCACAGGAAATGAGACAAGACGATAAAATGAGTCAAACCTAAATCGAGTTAAAACATATCTATCATAATTTGTCGAATAAAAAGACAGATAAGGTTGGAGGCCATATGAAGGTTGGATCATCATTAAATGTGTGGTCGACTGTTTGCCAATTTCAGAGCACAGGCGCAAATCGTTTAAGTGCGAAACACATAGGTTCTTTAGAGTCTTTCGTGATATGGTCGTGAGTGATGTAGGATTTGTGAAAAACACTAGGCAGTTCAAGTCATTCAAAAAGTTAAAAACATACAGTAGCCAAGGAATCTTTTTCCAGTGGGTCAATGTCAGGCAGTCTGTTATTAGTGACCGAGTTAGGAGACATTGCTCCTTGGTCCATATACGGTGCCAAAGGAGGATCGGTTGGTATCTAATGATATCGGATAGGTAGACCCAACCGAGCTCTGTGTGGCTGCCGTAATTCAGGGCGCTTCGGGGGAGAGCTAATACGTATTTCAGAAAGTCATTTTCAATTACTTGGAGCTCGTTGGTAGGAGCATAGCCCCAGACACCTGCTCCGTAGGTCGCCACACTCATGCATTTGGCTTGATAGATTTGTAGTATCACGGCCGGAGCGGGCTTGCCCAACTTCCTTGAGAATGAGGTCAGCGCTGATGTTGTGCGCTGGAGCTGCAGTTACCTACTAGAGATAGCGGGTTTCCATGACATTTGATGATCTATGAGGATTCCTAAATATGGATAATTCCTGGCGCTAGCTAACCTAGTGTTCTCGATATAAATAGGTTTGCATTTCTGGGCTTTCTTACCAATATGCATCGAAAAAAAGTCTTGGATTTATTGACTTTTAAGCCAAGAGAAAGCATATACTGGCAGTACTTGTCCAGTTGCAGCTGGAGCTGATTAGGTGTCCTTGCTAAAATTACCGAATCATCAGCATATAACAATGCTGGTATCGGGCGGGCGCTTATGCAGGGGAGGTCCTTGTTCCCTTTCAACATCGCTTGCTCCAAGCCATTAGTATAAATGTTGAATAAAAATGGAGCAAGGACGCACCCCTGTCTAACGCCTTTTGTAATTCTAAATGAGTCCATTAGCTCTCCGTTGATGCCATACCGCACGCAGGCTTTGGCGTCCGAGTAGAGCTCTCGGAGAAACTTCAGGATTGGGGGATCTACTCCCAAATTACTAAGGATCTCCCATAGCTTGGAGTGGATTACGCAGTCAAATGCGGAACTTAAGTCCACATAGACCAGGTAAAGATTACCACCCTTAGCCCAGGCGTATTTCCCCATAAGTAAAGTAAGATTAAGGGCCTGTTCCACCGTACCCAGTCCCTCTTGGAACCCGAACTGGAGGTCAGTAAGGATCTTATTCTCCTTTGCCCAGTCCTGAAGGCGTTCCAGGATGAGTCTCCCAGCGACCTTGCCCAGCGAGTCCAAGAGGGAGATTGGTCGGTAGCAAGCTGGGTTATCGCGATCTCCCTTTTTAAAAATAGGGAGAAGCACAGAGGTAGACCAGGAGTCAATTAGGCCGATCTGAGAGGTTGCAGAGATGACTTGCGTAACTATTGGGGACGATAGTTCGAGGTTATTCACAAAGATGTCAAGTGGAACGCCATCAGGGCCGGGAGCTTTCCCGGTCTTTGAGGACGTCAGTGCTGTGTTCACATCTCCAAGGTCGAAGTGAATGTCGATTGGATAGATGCTATCATTGGTGGAAGGGGCCTCCCCTGGTCTAATGCCATCGGTAGTTGGTGTGGGATCCCCAAATATCTGAGAATAGTGGGTTACCCATTTTTCAGCGGGTACCGCCACATCTAAATGAGAAGAAGCGGTAGCATCCGCTAAGAAGGGGGACTTGACTGTTTGCCAAAATAACGTACTGTCCTTGGATTTTGTGCTCTCGTGTAGTTGGGCCCAGAGGTTGTTTTTTATTTCCCTTTTACGTGCTTTTAGGGCCAATTTATATTGCCTTCTTAGTAGTGAGATTAGGGCTGTGTCCCTGTCTTGGCTATGAAGGGCTCGTTTTAATGCTCTATGAGCCCTACGACAGTGGGAATCAAACCACTCCCGACTATCTTTATCCTTCTTCTTGTGTTGGCGGGTGAGCTCCTGCCGTATGATTACTAGGATCTTAGCGAAACTGGACAAGATCAACTGAGGGGATGAGGTCGCCTCTAGGAAGGTGTATATTTGGGGAAGGGATTGTTGGATGATCCTTCCAGTGACCTCTTTGGGGTTGATCTTTGACCACTTTACCGTGTAGCCGTTTGTTTTACCCATCTCCAGGGATTGCTGAGTTAGGAGACTAGACTTGGTGCGAGGTAAGGAAGTAGTAGTAAGTGTAATAGTGATACTGTTGGGGAAGTGGTCACTAGAGGGATCTGTGCCAGTTGTGAAGTTTTTCAGTCTAGTGCCTAGAATTTGCGAGCACAAAATAAAGTCAATTGTGGACGACAATCCTCTTCCATGGAAAGTTGGCTTGAAGTCGACAGCAGGGCAGACAAGTTCATTCGCAAATTCAAGTTCCAGAGAAAATAAACAGGTATTGAAAGCTGACCCTAAACTAGAATGTATGAAGTGGGTAATAGGGGAATCATGCTCATCTTGGAGGCCACATATACCTTTGTTGTAGTTACTGCATAGATAAACATTAAAGTCCCCACCCCACACAAAATAACATTGTGAGTGTGCATTTTTATCTTTCTGATCAAGTAGAAATAAGGTAATTTCCGTCAGAGACTTTACACAGTCAGCAGGTGGTGTGTTGTTGTACATGTTAATGAAATAATAAATAGAACTTTTATCAAATACTAACTTAAGGATTTGAAAAATTGGGGACACTGGGAATACTTCAGTCATAACGAGTGAAATTTGGTTGGAAACATAGATAGCGAGGCCACCCTTGTGTCTTCCTTGCACAGATGGAATGGCGGACACATGGAAGGTTTTAAATCCCTGAAAATGAATCGGCTCAGTAGCCCAGGTTTCCTGGAGGCAGACTATGTTATGCCTGTTAACCAGGTCGACCCAGGACTGAAGATGTATTTTAGATCTAAGGCCCGCTACGTTCCAGTACAAGACTGAAAGATCCCAGGTTGTAGGTGAAGAGGGGTGTGTGGTCTGCGGGTTAACAGGGGGTGATGAGTCACAAATCTGAGGGGACAGGATGAGGGAAGAGGCGGTGGTACTTAGAACACGGAGAGGTGAAGATAAGATAATTTGTTGTCTTGTATGTGGTTCCTCAGAAGCGGTAAAAAGGACGGGGCTGGGGTCACAGACCTGTAAAGATGGCAAGTGTAAAGATAAATTTGGCAAGGAAGTAACAGGCTCGTTACAGGTACTGGGCGGAGAGGGCTGATTGGGCCTTGCCAACCAGGTTTTTCTGAAAGAGTGGGTAGTATGGGTCTGGGTACTAATTATATCATGGGTATTAACGGAGGGGACTGATGGTCAGTCAACCATATCCAAACATTCGTATCTGTTGGATAATGGAGGACCTCTCCAGTTGGAAAAATGTCCAGAGGCAGAGCTGGAGAAACCGTAACCTGCCCAGTGACCATGGTCTCTATTCCCATCCCAATTGCCCACTCTCGTCCAACTCCAGGGAGGACCAGTGTTGTGTCGAGGAGCAGGGGGGTAGAAATATGACAGGTTATGGGTGGCTATCCCTTCACTAGAAGTGCGGTCTCCCCAGGAGCAGATGTGCTCAACCGTATTCGGGTCGTCAAAGTTCACTATGATGCAGTCACCCTGGATGTTTTTGGGCACAGTGCCGAGCCATGGCACTCTGCGGACGGTGGTAACTCTGTTGTCCAAAAAAGTTGGTAAAGGACTGTTATTGGACAACCAGTATATAACTTTATTTTTTAGTGACCAAATTGGCTCGTCTTGATTGGGGGGGAGTTCCGGAACACCTGTCATGATTACCACACAAGGGGATGCCTCGGGTGGAAGATGTATGGGATGGCCCCTCCTCTTTCGGTTTCTCGGGACGGTGTTAAATCCAACCGTTTGTTGCTTGGGGAGAGAGGGAGCCGGGGTAGGAAGGGCAGGAGGAGGAGGGGATTTTTGGTGTTTGGGCGGCTGATCATTAGGATTAGTCAGAGGTTGGGTTGATAGAGTCTTGAGTGGTTTCGGTGGGGCTTGGGGCTTAGGTATAGCTGGTGGTGGCTGTTTTTGAATAGGTTTCTGCAGGGCCTTTTGGTTAACGTTAGTGTTAGGGAGAGTCGTTTTTGCCAAGCCGGGCTTGATAGTTTTGGTGTTGACAGGGAGGGATTTCCCTTGAACTAGATTGGGGGTTTTTGTGGTACCTTTACTTGCATTGGGGGCTGAAGACAGGTGGATTATTTGAACTAATTGGGATTGGACCTGATGCAATGCCTTTTCAATGGGATTTAAATATGACTTGAATAGTTCACCTATTTTACCAAGCAACAAACCATCATTACCGCAGGTATTGGTAGTTAGATTACCATTTTCAGCTACTATCGCAGTCATAGCTACTAGAGCTGCTAAGATTCAAATTATCTACGGTAAGAGTTGTTACAGCTGCTGGCGCGGGAGAGGGTGGTTGGTGGGGAGTTAAAGCAAGATTAATGGGTTGGGAGGGGAGATGCGAGGTAGAAGAGGATATAGGGGTAGTCATGGAAGGGGTATGAACAATATGCTGTAAGTTAGCAGTTTTCTTTCTCTTGGTCTTTCTTTTAGGGATTTCACCTTCACGTATGCCCCTATCCATAACAGGAGAGGGAGCAGGGTCACTATGACTGGCAAAAATGACTGGGGATTTTTCAAGTGACAGGTGGGATTCAGACAAATTTAAAGTTGCTGAGAGGTCCACCGTACTAGGGACAGTATGTACCTCTGCATGCACTGCCACTGGCATGGGTGATTCTACTGGACGATGAGGAGTTATAGCGTTGGCCAGTAAGCCCATAGAAGAACGTCTCGCTATAGCCAAGTCCTGGGAGACTCGTCGGTTCAATAGAATGATACCTTGCTCAATGGCGTCATTGGCTTTGGTTATGAATTGGTCTATCGGACCGATAACCTCAGCAGCGGCCTGGGCCTGTTTTTTAACTGTGTTTCTGGTATTTCTAGGGGACATGATTGAACAGTAACTAATGGGTCGCTACAGATGGTGGAGATGAAAAGAGCAAATGTAGAGAGTAAAATAATAATAAAGATAAATACTATTACAACAGGGAAATAGGAAACCAACAAGAAATAAAGTGGCCCAGTCCAGTCTTGACCTGGCTTAAACGGGCCCGCCCTTGGCCCGGGCTTCGCCCCGCGCTTCGTCCCGCACGCGTCCCGCGTTGCGGGAGGGACTGAGCTAGTTTTTATGTTCGTGCAGGGGGGGCGTGGCCGCCGGGGGAAGAGGCACCAGCTGTGAGGGCTAGAGGCTGCTGGTCCTCGCAGTCCCCCGGTGTAGGCAGCAGTAGTTTTACTGGTCAAGCGCACGCTGGGAGCGTGCAGGCTTTCCGCCGAATGCGGAACTGCTCCCACCAGCGGCGCGACCTGCCAAATGTACCCCTGTGGTCAGATGAATCCTCCGTGAGCGGCGGGAAACTCTCCTCGGCAAATGTCTCAGGCAGCAAGGAGCAAGTGAGCGGCCCCATTAAAGTGGTTAAGCAGAGCTTTGCAGAACACATTTCCTCTCTGCGGTTACAGGAGATTGCTAGTAGGCATAGTGTTATACATTACTATTCTCAGTTCTCTATGGTCGACATTGCTTTATATCTGACGTCAGACTAAACCCAATGGGAGAGATCACTCCTATTTAGATTTAAGTTGGGTTCGGTTTGGCGTCTATTTGGAAGGTGGATAGAGTAAGGATCGCCCCCCATGTCACTGTAATGGCAAGGCAGAACAGTCTTTGCTACATTTTATGTTTTTTTGTGGCTTTTACCAGACTTTTTTCAGTTATGTCTTAAACCATTACTGACAGAATATCCTTTCAGAAACATAGGATTGTACTAACCTATCTTCAAATGTTGAATAGACCAGCTCTCTGTTTTACTGTTTGTTGTTTTCTTAAGCTGGCCATCCACAGTAGAAAAACCATGGAGAGGATGTAATGTGGTATCTTAGTTGTTTTAATCATGTTTTATACTATCCATATTTGATACATTGTTATGGTTTTAACTCTTTTATTTATTGTATTGCACTGAGACCGGTACATAGTGACACTGAATTTATTTATATATTTAATTGTATTATATTTTTTATCATGTGCTTTTATGATCTTTTTAAGATCGAATAAAGATTTAATAATGAATTAATAATTATAACATTTTAACTCTTCTAATCGGGGTAACCAAAGCAAAATCCCTTGCCCAAAAGGGAAATCTGTGAAATTCCATGTAATAATATACCATGCAAGATGCTTTAATATACTGTAATAACAGTATACCCTTGAATGCTTATTGACTTTAAATCATAATTTTCTAAATGAGTACACTAGATCAACCTCCTTTATCATAACATTAATTAATAAAGAGATCAGGCCAGTAGGTTAGATCATTGAATTGGCAGTATAACCAACTGAGGCCTGCTGTATTGAGCATAAGCTTTACCAGACAGGAAAAAAGTGTAAAACAAGCACTCTTCTTCAGCAGAAGCATACAACCCCAGTCCAATTGAATGAGGTCGTCAAGGGAATGAACATATGGGTGGAACTAAAGAGCTTCTCTCAGGAGTGAAAAAGAATACCCCTTTTCCGTTGATCACATAAGGTCTGGCGACAGCTGCTCTGTCAAACCAGACCTAAAAATCAAGGGGGCAGATAGGGTGGGGGTAAACAAGGAGGGTTATACTTCAGTTGACTGGAGAATGATTTTTTTTAAAAAAGGCATTATGTTAAAAAGAACTATTTTGTCTTAAAAAACAGCTTCTTTGATGTAGAATATTGACAGAATTCAAGACCTTTTTGAAATGCCTGAGTATTTGAAATCGCACCACGATGACATTTGGCAATGGGTTTTGAGAAAGAAACTGGATGAATTTTGCTTGGTTTGTGTGTGAGTGAGATTTTTGAAGAAAGGATATTAAAACAAGATGAACCCGTATGACACAATTACAGCTAAAAAAGATCCTGCTTTATAACGTAGGCTGATAGGCAGAGTTTTAAGGATATTCAGCTCTATGGAATTTAACATGCCTAGTACAAAATTGGAAAAATAAGAAAAAACTTGAATTGTTTTATATTTGATACCAACATTTAAAAAAACTTGTAAATAAAAAACTCTACCAGTATACTTTCAAAATAGTAGTTACTTTTAAATCTGAGCGAAAGGCGTGCAGTTCCAATACCAAACATTACTCAGGAATGCTCACCATTTGTTCTTTTAACATCAGAGTGGGCTGTTTGCTGAAGTACAGCTCTGAGTTAATTCTAAAATGCTGTTTCTATCAGCTTTTTCAACACTACTCAGCAAGATAGTTAATCTTACTTTTTAACTGCTGTTCATCCGCGTCATACATTTTTCTTAAAGGAATGAATTGCTGTAATCATATGTTTTTGCCAGTTTCTAATACATTAGTAACATTATCTCACATGTTCATTGTACATTTATCACTCACATTGCCCCATATTGTCAAATGAACCTGTCTCCCTATTGCAGAGCTTGAAAAAAAGTTGGGTCCCCAGAATCAGCTGCATCACTATAACCACAAAATGGAATTTTGAAGACATTCAGATCACAATTGCCAATCAAACCCCAAATATTTCCTATTTTACTTCATACACAGAATGCAAATGTACCTTATCATAACTCAAGATGTCCCTTTTTGTACTGTTAACTTTTTAAAGACATCCAAAAATAGACTTATCTCTGTCATTTCATAGATTGATAATGTTCAGTTACATTAACACATATCAAGAAGTTCTCCAATAGGAGCTATATATTTTGACTGTACATATTCCGGTTGACATTACACAATGGCTTACTTTAACATGACTAATGTGACTGTGATAAAATAACACATTTGAAGATTGTATTAAACATTTACAAACTCTCTCATTCATTGTAATTATTTTTACTACTCACATATTACAATCTGTAAAGTTGGCAGTGGGCCTCGTTTTGTGTCTCTTATGGGACATTTAGTGAGAGCCCTAGTTCAATTGTACATTTTCCCGTAAGGTACACCAAGACACTCTTCTCTTGGATCAATGTACATTTATTTTATACGTATTATTCAAATATTCATTTACGCCATCTTGCAGAAAGGCCTCATATCAATGTTTTAGTTTTTTACTTTAATGTAAAAGACAGTCCAAATTCTGTTGTATCACTGTAGCATCACATTTGGTAGACTGTAAAATATGGTATTAGCAAAATCTCCCATTGGCATGTATATTTGTTGCATGTGACTCATATGTCCTTCTGTACCATTGATGGGCAGGGACACTTGACCTGAGAACAGAAGTTGTTAAGACAGTGAATCAGTTGTTTGTATTATTCTTGATTCACATCATAGGATAAAGCAAATCGTGTGAAATTGGAGACGCAGGATGAGTAGCACAAAAAAACATTAGGTTGCCCATTAAAATTTCATAGGGACTCAACTTATTCTTTACGGTTAGGGTGTCTCAAATTAACCAAAATTCTAAGGGTAAGGCATCATGCCACTCAAATTCAGTCTCTTGGCATATTTTAGACACTGTTTTCCAGCATTCCATTATACCATCATGACCAACACATACTGTGGGTTATACTTGGGAGCAATACTTTGAATGCAGCAGCTCTATAATTTTGTTTTGTTGCTATAATCCATCAGGATTCCTCTGATATTTGTACTTGGACCATGCTCCCCTTCCCTGGCCTGAGCCTGCAAATCATCAAAATCTTGTATGGTGGTCAAGAGGAGTTGCATATTCAGAGATATATACAATATTACCTCAGAACCATGTAAAAAGGTAGCTTTTTTAGTAGCATGGTTTGCAAAAAATTATATTCAAACACTTCATTTTGTGTGGCTTGATGTGCAGCACACTCAACAGCAACTTTCACCGGAAATTGGAGGGCATCAAGCAAACGTTTGACTTAGGATCCATTTTTGATCAGGGTACCTTCTGAAGTGAGGAACACTTGCTGCATCAGTAGGAGTCCAAAACCATGTTCTACCCAGAATGTGTTCCTTGAGTTACAGAAGATAATTTTCTGAGTAGCTAGAATACAAGTATACATACCAGCAATCAGTTTGCATTGGAGCAGAGTGCACTTGGGGTAAACAGTGGATCAACACTTTTATTTATCATGATATAGAATATCCAAATCATCCAAATATATCCAAATCATATATCATATATCATGATATAGAATAACCAAGCATGTCAGTTCTATTTTAATTTTGGAGGCTAAAAGGATCAACATAATATACAAGATTACAGTTCGGTAAACATTAAGCATGGGCGGAAAATCTGTTCCGCTCGCGGATTTTCGGTAAATTCGCAATCCGCGAACGCTCGCGAATTTACCGAAAATCCGCAAATTCGCACGCAGCGGATTTTTTTTTCTTGGTGATACAATTTTGCGGCGTGCGGCATTCACTTACCGTCATTCAGCGTTTGCCGAGTTGTTTTTCTCGATATTTTGCGAGTGCTGCGCCATTTTGGATCTTGCTGTGGGATCCCGCGGGAGTTTGCCGACGCATCACGAGAGTTCGCAATTGCGAACATGTAGGTGCGGCGGGCAGCAACAATCTCGCACTCGCGAACTTACAAAATTTGCAATTCTGCACAAGAAATCCACTAGCAAGCAGCATAGACCTTCTGAAAATGATGATTTTTATCAGAATAACTCCTCAGGTTGACATTTGCCTGCACTTTTTTGGATTTGAGGCCTTTTGACTTTCTTTGGATCACTTTTGGATTAGAAATCAACTTTCACAAGTAAGTTTGTTTGGGGCATTACGGTTGCTGTTCTGCAGAAAAACGAGTTTTGCAAAACTGAAAGCACTCAGCAGGTGCAAAAGTTCACTCATCATTAGTAACCATTCCCTGTAGTACTTCCTGAGGGGCCCCTCCAGAGTTCAGTTGCCTATGTTTGTTTGGGGCATTACAGTTGCTGTTCTGCAGAAAAACGAATTTTGCAAAACTGAAAGCACTCAGCAGGTGCAAAAGTTCAAACTCATCATTAGTAATAGTAACCATTCCCTGTAATGCTTCCTGACTGGGGCCCTTCCAGAGTTCAGTTGCTAGTTGCAACAATTGTATGACCCTCCTCTGACCCTCACAGCAGGCTCATAGAATAGCTACAAGTAGGCCACAAAGGTCCTGGAAAACAAATTGCACTGCAACAGAAAGCAAATTACAGATAAGGAAGCAGGTGCCAGACTGGAATTTTAAAACAGTGACACATTAATAAATCAACCCCAAATTAATTCATGTCAGTTGAAGCAGGGCAGGTGTGCTTGCTTTTCCCCCCCATAATCTACAGTGATGATGAACCAGAGGTTGGCATTGATGTACCAGAGGGTGGCATGGGTGAAACAGAGGGTGGCAGTGGTGAAACAGAGGGTGCTGGGAACCTGTGATGAAGAACCAGACGTAGAAACAACATAGTCGCGACCGTTGCGAGCCGACAAGTAAGTTTGCAATTGCGAACTGGTACAAAACCCTCGCGAACTGGCAGAAACCCTTGCGAACACAAAAAAAATCCGCAAATTTGTGAGAATTCGCGGATTTTGCGGATTGCGAGTTCGCAAATACGCAAATTCGCGAACGCCAGATTCGCAAAATTTGCCCATGCTTAGTAACCATGTATCAATGAGGTCAGCATGGAGTTTGGCCAGGTGAGTGGTGGGGTGAATACTATAATGTGGGTTTCAATCAAGGGAACTCGAGGAAAATTTGAAACTTTAGAATTAGATAGGAGCTGGGTTTGGTGATTTATTACTGCGCCAGTACAGCAATATTTAGAGGTGATTCAAGTACAATATTTTCAGACACTTCAACAAGGTATGCTGCTGTTATAACAGCATGTAAACTTGCAGGTAGCTCTATTGCCACAGCATCAAGAGGAGATAAATAATAAGTAATTGGTTTTGTTTAATCCCCTTGATCTTGCACCAAACCTTCTAGGGCAAAACCCTCTATTTCATGATAGTACAATGTAAACGATATGTACAGTTTGGTCGGCCCAAGACAAAGCATGTATTAAAGAGACAAATACCTGTTTCTTGTCATTGGACCAGTGGAATGGTTTGGGGGTATCTCTCTAAAAGATATTTTTTGCAAAGGTTAAACAATATTACATTTTCCCAAAACCCACTGCCTGCTGTAACACGCCATCCCTAAAACAGTACGTACCTGGGAGAAGGTACTAGGTCAGGGTAGGTCACGAATGGCTTTGATGTGATCATCAGACAGATGTCTTTTGTCCTGTTGAGATATTGTGACCTGAATATAAAACACTGGTTAAACAAAATAGAAGTGTTTATTTAGAAGCTTCATACACTTAGCTAATTCAGTGCGAAGGTAGAGGGATTCATCTTTACATTTGTACATAGTTAAAGGAAACCAATAAATTATCAATATACAGAGCCAGTGTACACTCTTGAACTACCAGAGTGTCCAAATATTTCTTACGTGCCTGTGAGAAGATGGAAGGCAGCTCTGACAAGCAAGATTTGTCAACGTTACTTGGGATCCAAGGAAACAGAAGGTGAGAATTGGCTTCTTGGATGTATAGGAGTGGAGAAGAAAGTTGAACATACATTGAGACCAGTGAAGCATGAGGCGTTTACCAGAGTGTATGGCAAAATGGTAGCTATGAGTGGTGCAGAAGGAAAACTTGGTAACACAGCAGATTTTATGACACATAGGTCTTTGACTGATTGGTAGGTGTCTTTACCAGGCTTTCTGAGATGCAGGATGGGGGTCTTGAAGGTGCTTATAGTAGGTATCAAAACAGTTTGTTTTAACAGAGCAGCAACAACCAGACAGACATCTGCTTCTGTCTCTGGATGCAGAGGGTACTGGGGTATGCAAGAGAGTTTCTTTTTCAAGTTCAACATGATTTTGCCTCATGTAGCAGTTGAGACGAGGACAGAATATCCAAATTCAAAATATGAGACGTGATTTGAAGTTGAGTTGTCACACTATCATGAGTGTCACAAACAAATTGAATGAGAGGCAACATATAGCAAAAGAACAACGTATATGCACTCAATGAGACGACATGTTAAGATGCTATTATTCGTCTTTTTATTTTCAGCTGTGCAAAGTGTGCAGATGATGAAATCAGCCAACCCGTTTCACCCAAACATGGGCTTCTTCAGGGCAAAAAGTGTTTAGTAGTAGAAATGATTCTATTTGGCGGATAAAACCGTATAGGTTCTGAGTGAGACAATTTAATAAGTTGTGGGAAAACTCTTCAGTAGGAGGAGGTTTCTCGCAGAGTACAACTAGAATCCTGTGTCTGTCACGATCAATCAATGGAGCCTTGTCCGGAGTACGTCTTGCAGGGAGCGTAGCCTGCACCAAACGGGCCAAACCAAATAGTAGTACACATTAAATGTACATTACTACACAAAATAGGATGATTATGTGAACATTAGCATAAAAAGTTTACAGATCTACTACTCTGTGTGGAGCTTTGCAGTATATTATGTCTTACTAGAACTGTTGACCGCTTTCCCTCAAGAGAAGATCTGGGAGAAATGTAACGTGTGTGAGGGTCCAACCTTCAGAAGGAGGACGTCAATCATATCATCCTCCATTTTCTCTATGGCATGAGGCTGTACTGAACTTTTCTTTGCTGCCTGAATTACTCTGCCCTTTACACCTTGTGTGTGAAGGAGAGGAAGGAAGGATGGCCCAGGGCTTAATTTGAGCTTGTGGTAGTGATGGAGTAAGGATTCGCACATAAGGCGACTTGCTCTTTCTCATGAACCTCGTTAACTTGTAATAGTATTAACCAACCCTGTTCGTCATTAATATTGCACTTTTACAGTACACGTGGGTGTCCTAGAGATGCTTGCCTATGTGTTTATTAATTCTAACTCTGCTTGCATACTACAGAATGGCCGCTTCGCAGAAATTCAGTCTGCGCATGCGTCGGTCATACCCATGTGATGTGACGCACTCGCAGTTTTGGAGGGAGAGTTCGCTCATGCGCATTGTAGCTAAAAATGGCCGCTTGTCTATAACCACGCGTTCTGCTTGCCCATGCTGCTTGGCATTTCTATCTATTTCCGCTTAATCTTTAACCGCTATAGTTATTATAAAGTAAGGGCTGCAGTGTAGATTATCATGGTGTACAGTGTATTCTATTTTTCTGTGATATTAATTTGTTTTCGCTTACTTTTCATGTACCGCGTATCTGGGGGCCTGGGAGTTGGGAAGCTTCTCCATCTTAGAAGTCTATGTGGACCCGATCACGTGATATGAGGACCGGGCCTTGCATCAGTGGAACTCAGCCAGCTGGCTACCGAAGCTGAGACGCTCCTGGGAAGATCACCTCTACCCCGGGAGAAGATGCTGAATTTCACCTAAAAATGTTACATTGTTTCTTTCCACTGTGTACTCTATTGTCCTCTTCTACACGTATGCCTGGGAAAAGGAATGTAAGGGGTGGGTACTGTCATTTGAATATTAAATATGGGAACCCACAATTTTAGGTGGTGACTATGACCTAACCACCTCTCCTGACCAATCGTAAGTTGGGACCCTGACACTTGCAACATTTGTGGGTGGTCTAGGGACCTGAAAAGGGTATAACTAGCCTAGTTTAGTTAGGGAAAATTGTCCGACTTGTCCGAATAGCTGACCTGTCACCGACCCCACGACTCTATAGGTGATTGATACAGAGAGCTGCGGAGCACTCTGTCCGATTTTCCACAAACTCCAAGGGGTGGAAATAGTCCTAAGTGCTGGCGGAGCACTTTGCTGGGAGATTCGAGAACCCAATTGGGGTTACTGGCGGATTCCGTGCAGTGAGGTGGTAGCGCAGGCGTTGCATCCGAAGCTGCAGGTGTTGGTCGTGCCCTTTTGGTGAGCCCAGTCCTGACCCAAATCCTGAGGGGTATCCTGTCCAGATTTTCCGTGAGCTGTACCTGCTCACCTACTGGCATCCTAAATCCTTGAGGGTCCTTGTCCTCGTCTTTTCCCGAAGCTGACCCGTGGCCAGGGTTAGTCCTCATTCCTGTCCTAGGTAAATATACCTGTGGGTGTCCGTCTACTATCCTTTCCTTCCTGCTCTTTAATAAAGCCTCTATGCCCATGATATTCTCTCTGTTCTCTCTACTGATGCATATGCAAATTGTTTGTTAGTATGTTCCATTTTTCCCCTTTCCTGTAGGGCATATTGAAACTGTTTTTTGCTTAAATAAAGTGTGATGAATATTTAGGATCTAAGTTAGATAGACTAAGATTAGGGTTTTGAATCACTTATAGGCTTTAGAAATTCACTGACTAATGTGTTTAAACTTACCGTCCCTAGTTTAAGCCTGAAACTGAATAGCATGTTCCCTGTTACCCTTACCCAATAGAGTCCCATTTGCCCTCAATGGTGTTTTCTCTTATCCATAGTTACATCATTTTTGTAATTCTGCTCATTGACGTTTTGATCAGCATTTGCCTTATACTTTTGTCACTTTAAATTTTACATTCTTACATAAAATCTTTAAAACGCCTCAGGTGTCTGTGGTCATTGAAGACTTTAAATGTTAATAAAGGAATAAAGTAAATGTTTATAATTATCTCGTCACCTACCCTCTAATAGCTCCTGATTCATCAGGAAGAGTAAGTGCCTGTGGTAAGTCAGGTGCCATGGTAATAGTGTTACAGAAAACACATATAAAATACTGATAGTGGCGTGTAAACTCATTCGACTCACAAAATTGTATTTGCAATCACGTCATGGGCCCGAGTGCGTGAAAATCTGGTAAACTCTGAGCCGGGTGACCTGCGTGCTCTATCAGTAGCAGGTGCTCATTTTGCGGATTAGTACTTATTTTTACTCAACAGACTTTGATCCAGAACAAGAGAGAGAAAACCACAAAAAGGGAAAGAAGGAGAAATACAAGGATGGGGCGGGGGGGAGAAAAACGCAGGGATGAAAAAGAACCAGCAAGAGTGAGATAAAGAGTCAGGGAGTGTTGGTGGTACATTAAAGAGACATGAGGTGGAATCAAGACTACACAGACTTGGTATTCAGCATCCCAAACCATTGTTAACATCGACTGCATGCTTCTGAAAAAACGTTTGGCCCCAGCTTATGCTTTTCCAGATTAGGCCCTACGGTCCTTATTCATGATTCTGGCTCTATCCCAAGTACTGTACTCCCTCTGTGTGGGACCCTCAACTGGAATTTGCTTTTCTGCCTGGACTACACTGCTCAAAACACCTAGGGCTTGGAAGGAAGGAGAAAGTAGGCACTTGTTAGTTAAGCTAGGTGCTAAATCAAGCTCTGATTACTTCAGCTGCATGGGGCACTGTAGTGGACTTTGCTTTGCTGCCTGGACTACACTGCCAATAACCCCTAGGGCATTGAGGAGAGGCCAACAGAGTTCCTTGTTAGCAAGCAAGGTGCTATACGAAGCTCTGATTACAATGGCCGGACTGGCATATAGGCAATCAGGCAGTGCCTGGCGGGCTGGTCTGACATATCAGTGTATGGGCCCTTTTTTGGGCTGTTTCTGAATCTGTTTTGTGGTCTGTTGGGCTGGTTTCTAATACAGATTTCTCTGATATTACAACAAATGGTTCCATGTTTAAGTATGATTACAAAAATATAGATGAAAAAAATATCGATGTAAAAATATTGATTACAAAAATATCGAAACCCCTATACTTACACAGATAAATACAGTAATATTGACTCAAAAATAAAGATGTAAAAAATATCGACTTTAAAAAATAACATAACTTAAAATAAATTAATTAAATAATATTAATATTATTAACAAAATAAGTTAAATGTAATATATATTTTAACTAAATATAACAATGAAACTTAATTTTATAAATATAAACACAAAACAATGTGTAGTATACATATATTTACTTAAATACATTTTATTAACTATTATCTTTATTTAATTTATAAACTTTTTTAATTATATAAATATAAAATAAACACATATATAAATAATTTTAAATAAAATATTCTATATTTAATTAACACATTAAACTATTTAAAAACAATAAAACATACATTTAATAACAAAATAAAACCGTAGTAGTTAAAACGTTGGATAGCGAAGGAGTAAAAATGACTATTCCCACTCCTGTGAGTGCAACAGTAGGGATAGTGCTGGATAGCGTAGGGGTAAATATTACTATTCCCACTTCAATGAGTGCAACAGAAGGGAAAGCGCTGGATAGCAGAGGGGTCAAATTTACTATTCCCACTCCAATGAGTGCAACAGTACGGAAAGCGCTGGGTAGTTTAGGGGTAAAAATTACTATTCCCACTCCAATGAGCGCAACAGTAGGGAAAGCGCTGGATAGCAGAGGGGTAAATATTGCTATTCCCACTCCAGTGAGTGCAACAGTAGGGAAAAAGCAGGATAGCGCAGGGGTTAAAATTACTATTCCCACTCCAATGAGTGTAACAGTGGGGAAAGCATTGGATATTGTAGAAGTAAAAATGAGTATTCCCACTCCAGTGAGTGCAACAGTAGGGAAAGCGTTGGATAGCGAAGGGGTAACAATTACTATTCCCACACCAGTGAGTGCAACACTGGTGTGGGAATAGTATATATTATTAACAAAGATAATAAAAAAATGAATTACACATTATTTAACACTATAAAATCCACAACACGCACCTACAATTAATTACTCAATTAAATGTAATAATAACTAATTAATTCCTGAAAATTTATTTTGTATTATTTATTAACTAATCAATAAAAAATTAATTACTTACCATCTTTCACACCATTTACACATATGCACACCAAAACACATACCTAAAATTAATTACACAATTACAATTAATAATGACTAATTAATGGTAATCAATTTAAAAGTATTTATTAATTAATCAATAAAAACATTTAATTACTTACCACCCTTCACACAATTTACACATATAAAGACCACAACACACACCTAAAATTAATTAAACAATTAACCTAATTATTAATTGACTAATTGAAATTAAATAACAACTAAATATTAAGCTATTATTAATTAATCAATTAACACATTATTCAGTCAATACATTTTATAAAATGAAATTACTTCCCATCCTATTCCCTTATAAACCCACAACCCGCTACAGAATTAAAAACGCAGAATTAAACCTAAAATAAATTAATATCTAGTAAAACTCTAAAACATATAATAAAATGACAAACAATTCTCATTAAAACACTAAAATACATAAAACTATTAATAAGTCGATAGTTTTGTAACCTATATTTTTGCAAACGATATTTATTACAAAGATATTTATGAAATCGATATTCTTGTCAACTATATTTTTGTTGTCGATATTTCTTCCCCACGATATTTTTGCGGCGATATTTCTACTCTGCACCCAACAAACATTGCTGTGAACCTCTTATTCAGCATGTCTTTGGAATTTCAAACTGCCTCAATTTGCAGTCATGGGCCACATTTTAGTTAACTAATGGAGGGCACTTTTGTATGGTGCTCAGGCCTATTTCTGTCCCAGTGCAACCATCCTGATTACCCCCACTGCATGGGACTCTGAACAGGACTTTCATTTGCTTCCTGGACTACACTGCCCATAACACATAGTGCATGGAGATGGTCCTTGTTGATGAGCCAGGTGCTATGTCAAGTGTTACTCCCACTGCGCAGGTAGCCCTACCAAGCCAGGGCCAAGTGTCAGTCCGTCTGTGCCTGTTAGTTGCTAAATAGGCTGGGCTGGGCAAGTGGAAGGCCACATCACCCCACTGAATCTTCAAGGCCACTAAGAAACATTATGCTTTTACTTATATTGATTCATTTTTGAAAAATGCTGTTGGAGTGGTGAAGAAATCACACTTGCCACCTTTTGGATTTGTGTTATTCAAGATGGCAGCTAGTAAGGAAAGAACTGATTTTAACAAGGCGTGTCAGATGTTGACTCTGCCTCTATTTTGATCAGTAGTCGTCTTTCTATTACTAATGTTACGAATACCCATAGAGAACTGGACGATTCACTTACTGCTACTGCTCCTATTGGTGAAAAAGGACCTATTTGTCAAAGGAAAAAAATCCCTTAGTCTCTTCTTAGTCATTCAGGAGAGACTAAAAGTAAAACATGCTAACCTTTTTGCTTGCTACATATACCACCGTATGGCCTTTGGTGGAGTAAACCGCTCAATCCTATGGTCTTTCCTACTTTGAGACATCCTTAGTGTGTTACAATAATCTATTCTCCAACCCATTAATGTAGATTAAAAATAGGAAAGGGGACATAATACAACCCTGCAGGTCACCCTGGTTACACCTTATTGAATTAGAACACTCTCCGTTTGAGCCATATCTAATCTTGATGGACGGAGATGTCCCAATGTAAATGTCTCAATAAAGTTACTAGTGCTTTTCCTACACCCAACTTTTCCAGCATGGGGAATAGTTTGGATTGATTCACAGCATTGAAAGCACTTGAAAGGTCCATACAAGCCATTTGGAAAGCACCCTTCTTTGCTTGTACATACTTCCCTATCAGGAGTGATGAATGTGAACATTGTTCTACGGTACCAATGCCTGATCTAAAGCCAAATTAAACATCAGATAAAATATTATCACTCTCTGCGCAGTCCTCCAACCTTGAGAGGGCTTCCTGGCCAAAACATTTAGGGGCCCATTAGGATGGCGGGCGGACAAAGTCCGCCAGCCATCCCGACGTAAAACGGGACCGCCAGCCATAAGGGCGGCTGTCCCGTGGGGACCATTAGGATGCGCCCGCAACACTGGCGGGCTCATCCTGCATTTTTAACATTGCGGCGGGGCGGTGCTTTGCAATGCTAAAAATGCACATTGTGCACTTCAATGCACAACGTGACAGGCACCGTGTGGTGCCTGCCACGTTGTACAGAGTGAAGTGCAGGGGGTACCATAGGTATCCCCCACCCCACCCTGGAGTCCCAAGGGGCCCGCAACGGGCCCCCACAAGACATTCCCACATGTCGTTCCGTGGGGGTATGTTCCCGCACACACCCTAATATGGATGGCGGTGTCTGTAAGACACCGCCACCATATGAAATCCTCTTCCGCCCGGTCAACTCCTTGACAGGGCGAAAAAGGGGCGGATGGTCTTTCCGTCTGCCGCGGTCCCCCCCGCCATAGTAATATGGCGGGGGCAAATGGGTGGCGGGAGGAGAAGGATGTCAGGCGGATCGCCACCGCCCGCATGGCGGTGGCGACCTGCCCGATAGCCTAATGGGGCCCTTAGTGTGGCGTCCAATAAGGATATAGGGCTGTAACATCACAATAGATTCCTATCCGCTTTTTCAAAAATTGGGACAATTATTACACCTTGCAGGTTGGGATTAATGGGCAATTATCGCTGCTTGAATCACATTTGTCCAGTAAGGGAGCCCCAAACTCGGTGTTTTCTTTAAAAATATCCACTGGAATGCCACTGTGAGCTTTTTTTTATGATTGCTGTAATTTCCTTTACACTAATGGAAATACTTAAATCCTGGGCGCCCTCAAGATCGATAATTACATTTCCCGCTTCTCCATGCTCTGGCAAGGAGTTGAGATTCGATTCAAATACCTTAGAAAAATGTGAAACCCAAGTGTCGGCAAAAATTACACACTCAGCTTTTGAAGTGGAGATATTCATAAAAAAGGGTGAACGCACTGTTTCCCAAATTTCTACTATTTCTAGCAATCCCTGCATCATCTAAGTTGTCCCAGGCTGATCTTCTAACTTCCCCTTTTCCAGGCCTTATAAATTTTACGGGCTAGTATAATAATCCCCTATTTGCTGGCGACTGTTAAGAATTTAAGGTGTTTATGTGTTGCACTGCAGAACAGGAAGAGTTTAACCATCGACAAGGATGTTCCTGGCTGTCTCTAGGTTTAGCAATAACAGATTGGGAAACGGAATGACAAAAAAAACACGAGAACTATTAATTATGGAGCTTGCACGGATATCTACGGACAGCAAATCCGCAGTAACTTCCTTGTTTTTTAATATCAAATTTCCCATGAATATGGAAGGGCGGGATTTTATTTCTAGAGTCCGGGATTCTGGACTTGTGTCCAGAATCCCGGACACAAGTCGACTAGACCTTTTTACCTGTCATAGAGTGAATTAGGAAATCTAGTTAAACAATGGTTAGACGATTTCAACAAACTCCCCTTTGTGCCCCCAAAGAACCACTGACTAAGAACTAAGTTCAAAGATTTATTACAAAGCCAAAAACAACTGAATGTATAAACATCTCAGCAATAGATTCAAAAGGTAAACAGGCACTAATACAAACATAATCCTACGGAAGAATCTCGGGCAACTCAGAAATAATACAAGAATCAGTTCAAGAATCACCAGGCTAACAAGAATTGCTATAACCTGAGTTTTAGTAAGCATTTATAAAAGGGAATAAAATCCAGGTTAGTGTGTCCCTACACTAATCTAAATGACATCCCTACTTAACCATGTCCCATTCAGAAAAAGGTGTCAGCAGTGGTGACTCTTAAAGAGTTCACTCACTTTCCTTCAAGCTCAATCTTCAGGCTACTCAGTCATAGCTAAGCTCTCTGCCTGACCAACCTCTCTCTCTGACTGCTCAGCCCATCTGCTCTACCTCCACCCTCGGGGTGCTGTCCCTAATACAAAACCCCATAATGCAAATGACAAGCCTTCAGGTACGCCCCTCTAGAATGTGTTGGTTTCCAGAATTTTCCATTGTGGCACCTCTCCATCCTTGTCCGTTAAAACGTCCTTGGGTCCCAGGCTCTTCTTCGCTTCACGTTGCTTTCTTGAATTCCTCAGTTACTCCTCCACGTCTGAGCCTAGCATTCTAACTCTCATACACAATGGGCCCTTCTACTCCACTATCTACTTTGTCCTGCACCTGCAAAGGAACGCATGTGAATCGGCTCACAAATTCTAAATGTTGCAATTGACTTTAGCTGAAGCAGCTTTCTCCAAAAACAATTCTACGATTTAATGCTAAGAAAGGCATTTCAAATCAGGCCTACACAATTCTCTTGAAATGGGCCTCTTGCACGTTTATGTGCACCAACATCCTAACATAAGCAATACATTTACGTTCTTTAACATCAATATTTAATGCAAAATACAATTCTCTACTTAAGCTATTCAATCGCATTTAAAGTTACAACTGTAAGTTTAATAAGCAAGGCCAAAGGCACAATGGTGATTTATTAAACACCCCTCTTATTAGTGAACTACTCCACGGCAAACGACATTTCTATGTTAAAACAGCATTATTGATTTTTAAAGCACATTACATTAGCTCTTAGTGTAACTCTAATACCAACTACATTAGTTCTCAGCCCTACATTACATTTGAACACAATTAGTAAGCCCTCTATATATGTGGGTGAGTACTACTCGTGAATATGATGCACCCCTACGATTTCTAACTCGGTTTTGCGCTCTCTCAGTTCCCCCCTTTGATGACCTGTGTCATCACCATCACCACACCATCCCTGAAGGTAAGAACCGAGTTAAACAGAGCCTGTCGCCACTTTCCCTCGTTTGAACATCTCCATCGCTCTCAAGCTGTGATATTGACTGTCCTGCAGTCTCTCCATTCTTTGCTCTTGCGCTCTCATCGATCTCTCCAACCTAGTTGATCTATACCACTTGCACACTCTTACCAAACCCCACAACCCAATCACACATGCCACAACTATGATGAGGGGTTTCAGTACAAATCCAAGGAAACTCTTTCCCAAGTTTGCAAACCAGTTTCCAACTTTTCCAAATCCTTTGCCAACCTTCTCCCACACGTTCTCTTGCGTCAGATCCTCAATTTCATAATGAATGGCAGTAATGTTACTTATATATTTCTCCAGATCCTTAGAATTGTCTGGAATATACGTGTAACATTCCTGGACCTTCAAAAGTTTACAGACTCCTCCCTCTTTTGCTAGAAGGACATCTAAGGCAAGACGGTTTTGTAAAACCATCGTCCTTATCGACAACATCTCTCCCTCAACCAACACTAATGACTTAGCTGTATTCATTGACAGTTCATCCACCACAGTTGCCAACCGCCGTATCTTCATGTCATTCAAAATCACTCCCAACATAGGTATCACTGCTCCAAACACATCTCCAACTATTGCACCAGCACTTTCACCTCGCTTTACTCTCGTCTGGTGTCCTCCCTCCAAGAGAGCAAAATCCTCAGTATGGTATATCTTGGGAATAATAATCGCTAGATAACACGTTCCATACCACTTCTCCGGTAATCGCACATATGCATTCCTTCCGCAGACAAAATACACAGTAGGAATCACCTGCACCACGCTCTGCAAGAAATCATTTGTGTAGTACTCCAGTGTGAAAGTGTGCTCACATGTGGTATGACCCACATACACATTCTCATAATACATCTGTGGTCTGTGAAGGCACAACTTCCCCTTCTGCACCTCATCTAGAGCTATCGGGCCATAGCTCTCTCTGGACCTATGCTGCTTCTCCTCATCCGTCCAATCAACTTTACCTTGCCCTGAATCTCGCAACTGTTTTTGCTTTTTGTACCTGTCCTCTACTTGTTCTTTGAACCTTTTCTCTGTCTCTGATGGCAAGCATGTCAAATTGTGTCGGTGAGCATATGTGGTGTCTAACTCTTGTGTTGGAATGAAAAAATATCCAAGTCTGTCCTCTGACTTATAATAATCAAACTTATTCAGGTGCTTATAAGCAGGGACTTCTGGAAGCACAGCGTCATAATTCGAAAAGAAATACTCAAAATGATTTCGTCCATAAAATATGCTAAGCAGCAAACTACATGAAATTCCATATGTCAATGGAAGGTGATGGTATTTAATACCCTCATCTACTGAAGCTGGCAATTGCATACACACATAACAGTCTTTCGCATCCATCGCATCAATGTACTCATACAACAACTTTGCATACGCATTCTGCTTAAAATTGCCTTTAGACAGATCTGCATGTAACCTACGACTCTCTTCTAATAGCAAAGCTTTCTCAGCTCCTACTTTGACCTCTTTCTTGCTAGGAGTGGTAGGTGTCGGTGTTCCCTCAACCTCCACTGCCTGCTCGTGTGGCACTAAATATGAAACTATAACTACTAAGAAAATAAAAAGTATCACTCCTCCTACAAGTGTGCCTACAATGCACTTAGCTCTACGAGTCGGGTTTCCAGCCTCCATGGTCTCAGAACAATGTAGTTCATTCTCAGCAACAACACAAAGTCTCTTTCTTGGCTTTTGAAAGTTCTCGAACCCCACCTGGAAGCAGAAATCCCCTTGTATTTTTTAGTTCTTTATTTACATCAACATCAGACAACCCTAACCCTTCTCCGTCCTCTGTGGAAAGTCCCTAAATTTCTTCTTCTTCCACTCGGCTCTAGGTTAGTTCAACAGCTATTTACAAAAGTCTCTAATAATCGATGATCACACTTGCTCCAACTGCACTTAGCACGTATTCCAAAAGTTCCATGCGAAGCACAATCGATTCGTGAGTTGGTATTTCTGGGCCAAATGTAGAAAAAATCAGTCTATTCAGGATTAAATCACGTATCTTGCTTAGATAAGGTGGATTAGGAACGGTGAGTGTCAGTATTCCTTCGATCTCAAGTCCTGGTACCAACAACACCACATCCAACTTAACATTTGGGTTTGTACTGGTCACTGTCACAGCCCTCACCCTCCCTGATCTCAGTACACCGGGCATCTGTCACAGGGTAGGTCCACTCAGGAGTGGCGTATCTTCGACAAGGTACTCTCACCCTTCTTGATCTTCTTGGACCTCCTTGCTCTATTTCTTGAAATGAAATGAAATGAAAGTGAGTTTTATAAAGCGCATTACTACCCGGAGGCCTCGCAGCGCTGTGGATGTGTGTCTCGGGGAGTCTACTGACTTACTTAGAGAAGAGGAAGGTTTTAAGGGTTTTGCGGAATTTTAGATGATTGGACTCGCTGCGAAGCGTGGAGGGTAAAGAGTTCCAAGCCGTGGCAGCATTCAGGGAGAAGGAGCGTCCGCCCCACCTGGCTGGTTTGATCTTATGTGTTGTTGCCAGAAAGGCCGTGCTGGAATGCAGTGATCTTTGAGGATGGTAAGGCGTGGCTAGGGAGCAGATCATTGCGGGGGCGTTTTTCCACATGGCCTTGTGCATTATGCACATAGCCTTGAATTTTACCCTGGCCTGGATAGGCAGCCAGTGTAAATTTCTCAGGGCAGCAGTGCCCGAATGCCTACGGGTCAGGCCGAGCAGGAGACGTGCTGCTGCGTTCTGAATGACTTGCAGCTTTTTAAGTGTGCTGGTCGGTGCACCCAAATACAAAGCATTCCCATAATCAAGACGGGACAGGATGATGGCCTGGACCATTATCCTGCGGGCCTGAAAAGGGAGAAGTGGTAGGACTTTCCGCAACATTCGCATCAGCCCAAAGCAAGTGGCGGAGAGTGTTGTGGCTTGCTGGTTAAAGCTTAGGATATCATCCAACCACATGCCCAAGCTTTTGATTCGCTTTTTTGGCTCTGGGGGGGGGGGACCCATGCAGGCTGGCCATTCTAGGGTCAGTCTGGGGGCGGCTGTGTTCCCCAGGAACATCAGTTCTGTATTGACCCCGTTGAGTTTTAAATGGGAAGAGGCCATCCATTTTGTAACTGCTTCTAAGCAGCTGTTCAGGTTGGAGGGGGTGCTTCCTGGCTGATTCAGGGCCACCACGAGCTGGGTGTCATCAGCGTAGGTTATGATTTCAAAGCCAAATGGGTGAACGACCTCTGCTAATGGCTGCATGTAAATGTTAAAAAGTGTGGGTCTCAGGGAGGAGCCCTTAGGCACACCTTGGTTGAGAGGCCAAGTTTTAGAGTGACTATCACCCTCCACCACCTGGAAAGTGCGGTTTTCTAAGAAAGACTGTAACCATGAGATGGCGCTTCCCGTCACTCCGAGCTGTTTTAGGCGGGAGATAAGGATGTTACTGTTTACGGTATCAAAGGCGGCACCTAGGTCCAGCAGCATGATAGCTGTGGTGCCGCCTTGATCCATGTGCTTACGGGCTATTTCTGTGACAGTCAGTAATGCCGCCTCTGTCCCCAATTTTGGGGGAAAGCCAGCTTGAGAATCATGGAGCAGATGGTTAGCTTCCAGATAGAGCATAAGGCTGGTGTTAATGTGTTTCTCAAGCAACTTGCTTACCCAGGGGAGGAGTGAGATGGGGCGGTAGTTGGTCATTTTTTCTGGGTCGAGGTTCACCTTCCTCTTGGTCAGAATCTTCAGAAACAGGGGCAAGATCTCTTTCGGAAGCCAGTCTTAGATTCAATCGCTTCCACCTCTCAGGCCAACGTGTCTCTGCGCTTTTCACTCTTCTGCTTCTCGTTCGCACACCCTGCTCATCACTGCTTTCAGTTTGCTCTGTGTTCGAATCACCTTCACAGCAACTTCCCCATTCAGAGGTAGACTCAGAGTCGCTGTTGTCGTGATTTCCTTCAGCTCGATCAGATGAGCTATCAGCTTCTTCAGACACCCCCACAGCTTGACTTGTCCCCTCTAGTGGATCTTTCTCCACAGCTGGATTTTCATCTACGAGAGGAGCTGTTTCTTCCAGGGGTGCTGGAACTCGTCGGGTGTGAGAAGCATGGATCCTGTTTGGCAATCCTCCACACTTCACAGTAGTGTTCGTCACCAGGATAACCTGAAACGGTCCTCTCCAGCGCACGTCCAGGCAGCTTTTCCTTACGTGTTTCCGCACCAGGACCCAGTCACCTGGACACAGATCGTGGCAAAGGTCTGTAGAAACCGGGATTTCAGCATTCTGCACCTGAAGAGACACAGAATGGATGACATCAGAAAGCCCCTTGCAACAGTCAAGAATCAGATCATCTGTGATATTCAGCAAGGCTGTTGAAGGAACAGATGGTAGCCTCATAGCCCTCCCTATCAGCACTTCGTGAGGTGAGAGGCCTGTGCTCCTGTCTGGTGTACTGCGCATGCTCATTAGCACCAACGGCAATGCATCTGGCCATTTCAGGGACGTAGACGAGCACACTTTTGCCATTCGTGCCTTGAGTGTTCCATTTACTTGCTCTACTATGCCAGAAGCCTCTGGTCGATAACTACAATGCAGTCTCTGGTCAATGTTCAGTGCAGAGCAGAGCATTTTCACGATCTCGCTATTAAAATGCGTCCCTCTGTCTGATTCCAAAGAGGTCGGAACCCCGAAACGTGGCACTAGCTCCCTCAGCAATAACTTTGCTACTGTGAGTGTATCACACCTACGTGGAGGGTATGCCTCAACCCACCTGGAAAACACACACACGATCACCAAGACATATCTGAGGCTATTACACCTTGGAATCTCAATGAAGTCCAATTGCATCCTTTTGAAGGGTCCACCGGACCTCCCAATGTGACTCAGTGTGACTGGTGTTCTTTTCCCAACTTTCATTTGCTGGCAGGTAACACACCTCTGACATACCACTTCTGCAGCCGCTCGGAATTTCGGATTATACCATGTTTGTCTGAACACACCCATCATTGCATCTCTTCCCAGATGTACAGGACCATGTATCTGTCGAGCCATCGGACTCACCAGCTCATTCGGCAACACAGCTCTCCCATCAGCCGAAACCCACAAATCCAACTCTCCTTTGACACAACCAGCTGTCTCCCACACCTTTTTCTCATAGTCCGACGCCTGCTCTTGCATGCACCTCAACTCATCCCAAGTATCAGCCACTTCCAGTATCATGTTTAACTCGGTCCTCCCCTGCGTCCCTTCAACAGTTTGTTCAGTAAACTAGTATCCCTGCTCGGCACAGTAACGTGCAACTTCATCAGCATAACGGTTTCCCAGGGACACAAAGTCAGTACCCTTACTATGTGCAGTGCATTTCACAACGGCTATCTCTGCTGGACCCTGCAAAGCCTCCAGCAGTAATCTGACAAATTCTCCATTCCTGATAGGGGAACCTGATGATGTCATGTAACCCCTTTGAGACCACAACTGCCCGAAGTCATGAACTACACCGAACCCATATTGGCTGTCAGTGTATATGGTGATCCGAATCTTGTTGGCTGCCAAACAGGCATGCGTCAACGCAATTATCTCAGCCACCTGAGCAGAGTGTACTGCTTCCAGGCAAGCCGCTTCCACTATTCCAGAAATAGTACAAACAGCGAAAGCTGCTCTCAACTGACCAGTATTGTCTCTTACACATGAACCATCAACAAAGAAAATTTCATCGGGGTCTACCAATGGCTCATCAACAATATCCGGTCTGGGTTTGGTACACAATTCAGTCACATCAAGGCAATCATGGTCTTCACAATCATCGTCCAAGGCATTTGGTAAAGGCATCAAGGTAGCAGGATTCAAAACCGAGCACCTCTTAAAGGTCACATTCTCCGCAGCAAGTATAACCTGCTCGTAGCGTGTGAGCCTATTATTTGTCAAGTGCTGTGTCTTGGTCCTGCAAACAAAACAGGTGATGGACCGAATGTGGATCAATGTCACACATTCAACCCAGTCCAAAGATCTGGGCCCAAATCCATCATTTTTTTGCACTCCACACCACCCTGGGTTAGACAATGGCGATATGCAAATCAGCTCTGACCCTGTGCCCCATGGGAACAGTCCAGTCCGAACTACAAAAGCCATGTCCTTCCCAGAACGGAATCAAGCATCCGAGGACCGGACCGGTTTCGAGGTAACACCTCTCATCAGCCCGGCTAGCTTGACTCCAAGTGGTGTGGAGTGCCTGGGACCCACGTCTGAGCATCCCCAGCGCACTTATGGCGGCAATTGCAAACAAAACAGGTGATGGACCGAATGTGGATCAATGTCACACATTCAACCCAGTCCAAAGATCTGGGCCCAAATCCATCATTTTTTTGCACTCCACACCACCCTGGGTTAGACAATGGCGATATGCAAATCAGCTCTGACCCTGTGCCCCATGGGAACAGTCCAGTCCGAACTACAAAAGCCATGTCCTTCCCAGAACGGAATCAAGCATCCGAGGACCGGACCGGTTTCGAGGTAACACCTCTCATCAGCCCGGCTAACTTGACTCCAAGTGGTGTGGAGTGCCTGGGACCCACGTCTGAGCATCCCCAGCGCACTTATGGCGGCAATTGCAAACAAAACAGGTGATGGACCGAATGTGGATCAATGTCACACATTCAACCCAGTCCAAAGATCTGGTCCTGGTCCTGGTCATCAACAATTCTACTGAGTGAGGAACATGTACCATCAGTGGATGACCCATCACAATGCTTTCACACCTTTCAATGCTGACACCTGTTGCGGCAACGGATTTGAGACATCCGGGCAACGCTGCGGCTACTGGGTCTAAGGTAGCCGAGAAGTAAGCAACTGGTCTACGGACACCTCAATGATCTTGTGCTAAAACTGCCAAAGCACATCCCTCTCGCTCACAACAGAGCAGTGAAAATTATTTGGTGTAATCAGGCATTCCCAGAGCAGGAGCGCGACACAAGTCCTCTCGCAGCTCAAGAAAAGCCATCATACAGTCCTTGTCCCATGGTACCGGATCACTTACATCCTTGTGCGTCAGTTTCTGCAATGGTTTCGCCTTCAGGGAAAAGTTGGCAATCCACTGGCGACAGTAGCCAACCATCCCCAAGAACATCCTAACCTCCCTCTGGGTCGAAGGCACCATCATTTTCATGATTGCCTCAATCCTGTCAGGCGACACTTTCCTCTTTCCCTTCTCTATCCTGTGACCCAGATACTGTACTTCAGGCAAACAGTACTGTAGCTTGCTGGGAGATACCTTGTGCCCATTCTCTGCCAAATGGTTCAACAAGGCAATGGTGTCAATTCTACAAGCGTCTTCTGTCTCTGATGCAACAAGGAGATCGTCTATGTACTGTACGAGAACAGAGTTCTGCGGCAGTACTAGATTCTCAAGATTCTTTTTCAGCAACTGATTAAAGATCGATGGGCTCTCTGTATACCCTTGAGGGATACGACACCACGTTAATACACGATTTTCCAGCTTAAATGCAAAAAGATATTGGCTCTCCTCGTGCAATGGAATCGAGAAGAAAGCCTGACAAAGGTCAATCACAGTAAACCACTCAGCTGAAACAGTATCACTGATGGATTTGGTACCACTGGACAGCATGGAACAACTATGTTGTTCACTTTTCGTAAATCCTGCACGATCCTGAACTTCCCGCTAGGCTTCTGCAAACCCATGATCGGGAAGTTGCATGGACTGCCCATGACTTCCTTCAGAATTCCGTTTCTAATCATGGATTCGATCACAGGTTTTATCCCTGCAATGGTTTCCGGAGTCAAATTGTACTGGGGTATTCTTGGGAACTCAGCATTCGGTTTTACTTGAATCTTAACTGGCTCTATTCCTTTAATCAAACCAATCTCTTCTCCTGTAAAGTCCCACACTTCCTGTGAGACTGTGTCTTGCAAATCCCAAGGGAGTTCCTCCACAGTCAAAACAGGATATAGTTCTATGCACACATGCGCATTTGCAACCTTAAAGGCAGCATCATCATCGTTTGTCTGCAACTCCACTCCCTTGGGGGTACAGTAGATAGTACAATTGAGTTTGCACAGGAGATCCCTCCCTAACAGACACACAGGACTGGAATCACACACTACAAATTGGTGTTTATCCCTAAAACTTCCTATCTTCACTGGGACTGGCTCAGTCAGTGGGTTCGTCATTCTTCTGTTTGCAACTCCTACAACTTGGATAGTCTGTCCTGAAAGGGGCAGGTTGGGGACTACTGCAGACCGTACAGTAGAACGGGTAGCACCAGTATCAACCAGAAAGGTGGTGGGATGGCCATCCACATCCGCCTCTACGAATGGTCCTCTCTGATCTACCTCCAGAACTGCCCCGAGGGTACAGTCCCCCCCCCCCACTCAAGCGTCTTCCTGTCACTGGATCGAAATAATAACACTCGTCTCCTTCAACTATGAAAGGCATCTGCCGATAAACCTTGTTCCCTGCCGAAATCTTCGGTGGCTGGGGAACCAGAGCCCTAGGAGCTGAAGCCCCCCCTTTGGCCGTCTTAACCTTCGCTGTTGCTGCTTTCTGCAACGGAGGGGCCTGAACCTCCTCCTCTTCTTGCCCTTGATTTTCTGGGTTAAGGGGACACTCGCGCCTCCAATGTCCGATCTCGTGACACTGATGACACTTAGTCGTCTTCTTCAGAGTCGCCAGATCTATCCTCGGTCTCGTACCGTCCTCATTGTCCCTTTTCTGACCACCTGATTTTCTCCCTAATGTTCCACCTCCTGACTGACCCGGTCCTCCTGACTGCATTTGGACTAGCATCAGCTTATCTTTAAGCTTCTTGGATTTAGAGTCTATCTCGTCACTGCAGTACCTGGCGTACCTCAAGATCTCATCTAGGGGCTTGTTCTGCCAACAAATCAAATGTTGTTGTATCATGAGACAAATATCGGGCCTCAATCCTAGGACAAACTTAGACACGAACTGTCCCATGTCCTTTGGATCCATCACATCCAATCCGCTGTACTGCTTAAATATCTGCAATAATCGCTCATAGTACTCATGAACTGTCTCCTTAGGTTCCTGCCTGGTCCGATCTATCTTCACCCAGTCGATGTCCTGTGTTGGTACCTTAGTTTTCAACCACATGATCACCTGCTCATACTTTACCATCACCCTGGGTGAGGGTCCATTTGTGGCAGGATCTCGTTCTGGCTCCACTGTGGGCCATTCAACACTGACCTTACATGCTATCCACAGGTCTCCTGGAACCACAATGTCAAACAGAGTGTTCAGATCAATCCACAATACCTTCGAGGTCTTAACAAACCTCTCTACCTGTTTGTACCATTCCACCAGACTCTCACACAACTTCGGAAATGAGTTTGTAAAGGCAGCCAAATCTCCCCTACTCCAAGGTACATGTACATATCCCCCATGAGCCACCTCCCACAAGGGGTACGCCTCCACATGCATCAACCCTCCTTCCGGAGATGTCTCAACAGCGCTTCGCCTAACATTCTTTTTCTTTGACCACCTTTCCTCCCATTTGTCCAATTTGACCCATGTTCGGAGTCCCACAACCAGTTCCCTGATGTAGGTTTTTAATCCGATCACCCTCTTCTCTTCTAGATCTTGGTCCAAGTACTGCAACCTATGGCCACCCTGTAATGCTTTCGTCCTTGTCAAGTCCACAGCATACTTGTTCGCTAACTCAGACAGTTTCTCGTGAGCTGTCCTAGCCCTTAGAGTAACATCCTTCGCCACAAACAACATTTCATCTGGTTCGTAGAGTTCGATTCTCTCTAGTGGCAGTGTCCCTTCCACTATTTCCTCCACTTTCGATTTGAGTCTCAGCACATCAATCCTCAATGTACCCTGACTCGATGTTCCATTAGAGTCCCCTCTGCCAAAGTCCTGACTCACTCGTCTCTCCTCTTCAGGTGTGTTATGGGGAACCCTTCAGTTTTCCCAACCTTCGCGGTCCCACTCCGATCTGTTATCGCCAGGTGCGTGGTGGGACACCCCCCTACTTTCCCGACTTCTATGATCAAAATTATCCCTCGACCTGTCGCTCTCGGTATCCCCGACCGTCTCCCAAGTTCGCAAATCTGGCCTTAATTCCCTAAGCGACCTTGGCCGTGGTCCTCTGAGATCCATCGGTCCTCTCAAACCCCCCTGTTCTCTAGATGAGTCTGCCGATGCTGCCAAAGGGGTGCTCCTTTCCACAGGCCTTGGCAATTGGCTCCATTCGTCCGCCACATTACTCCTCCCTTCGCTGACACTTCTCTCCCTGTCTGTCTGTGGCAGACCCTCGCCTTGTCTTTGTTCTGGATTGTACACTGATACTATGGGCCCTATAGTAACCGGTACCGTAAGAGCGTCTGGCAATCTCTGAGAATCTACACCCTCTTCGTTGTGTACATTTTGTACAGTAAATCTTCCCACTACTCTCGCCTCTGGAGAAATTTGAGGTGCCCTTTCTCCCTCCACCGAGCCGGACCTGTTCCCTAAGGGGCCAAAACCGCTCGCCAGTGGGACGCCACCGTCCACGACAGAAGCTTCCCTGTCCATTGCTGATGCTGGTCTTCCCTCTATCTCAGGATTATATGGAGGTGGTCTCTCCGACAACAGTCTCTCTATCAGGCTATCGTCTGTCTCACTGTCCTCATCCTCGGTACTCTTTCTCTGCGCATCCCCTGCATTGACCAACAACGGGTACAACCTGTGTCCTTCGATGGTCTGCACTCTCCACCTCTTGGCCAGTGCATCCCATCTCGCATCTTGGACCGCCCTAACTGATCTTTTCACTCTTTCTTGTCTCCTACCTCTGTTCTTTTCATGGGCTGCCCTGATCCACGCATTCAATGCTTCAAACTGTGTTGGTCTGGGCAAAGGCCGCAAAGAAGACATAGTCGCTTTTAACTGATACAGCACTTCCAATTTAAACGTTCTGTATCTAGGAAAGGCCAATTCCTCACTTCCGTCAGTCATCTTACACCAGTTCTCAAGCCACAAAATGGTATGCAACCCAACATTCGTAGCCATGTAATGGGCTGGAGTATCCTCGGGCGGAGCCTCCTCCCCACCCCGAGGTTCTAACTTCTTCTCACCTTTGAAACAATTTCGCAACACTTTAAAACATTTCATAATGAAAACCATAACGTTTCTTTGTTTACAGCGCTTTTCTACTTCCCGATGACAATCCACCAATCCCAGCGTGGCTTCACACTAACCGCCCTATCCCAGCACGGCTCTTTCTGACATCACACTAACCGTCCTATCCCAGCGCGGCTCTTTCTGACGTCACTCGCCTCCGCTTCGCAGCAGTTCCCCTCCTCTCTCAGCTTGTCTCCCGGTCACGCATGCATCCCATTCATACACTTGAAATGATCACTTCCGACCAAGCAACCACTTCCTTGACTGTACGTCCACAGTCTGACTGTAATTGTCACCGAACTGGCAAATGTCTGTCCACCACACGACCGGACAATCGCCTCAACTGATAGGTTACAAACACACGGCAACTTCCGAATAGCGTCCGTTACCCACGCACTCACACATTCGTTCCCCCTATCTCGGTCCTGCGGGCGATCAATGGTACCTCATGACCCCCTTACAATGGTCGACAATTACTATGGGTGTTCGATACACCCGAACCACTTAAACTCTCTTGAGCCTAAGATTTTCACCAGTTGCGCGCGCTCACAACCTGATCTCCTTTCACACTACAGGCACTCAACTCCGCAAGACAATACAACACAACACAACAATTCAACGTAACCGCAATCTAGCAACGCATGACCCTTTTCATACTCACTCTCTTACGACCTGCTGCTTTCCGCCGCACCTTCACTCTCCGTCAGTTTCCATGGAACGCCATCCTCCGTCCGCGGTTCTCTGTACACTCATCACTAGGGGCCCGATGTAGGTACCAAATACCGGTCGGAAACGGCCGATTTCGGCCGTTTCCAACCGGTATTTGGCCTACTGAGATGTAGGGGACCTTTTTTTGTCCGATTCGGTATTTTACCAATTCGGTAAAATTACCGAATCGCAAAAATACCGAATCGGTAATTTTACCGATTTTTGATTTTGGGATGTAGGTGGGACTACTTTCCGTCCCACAGGCCCTTCAGATTCGGTATTTTAACACCCAATCAAATTGGGTGTTAAAATACCGAATCCAGGTGTGCATGCACATGTGTGCATGCACACCTATGCCATGTGACAGACAGACATGCCCTTAGGGCATGTCTGTGTGCCACATGGCTCACATGCCTGTTTTGGGGGTGCTAGAGGGTGTCAAAGTGACACCCCCTGCACCCTTGCACAAATCGGTAATTACCAAATCGGTAATTACCGATTTGGTAGTGCCCATTGATTCTTACGGGCTTCAAGGCCCATAGGAAGCAATGGGGGATACCGAATCGGTATTTACAGAATCAGTAAATACCGAATCTTACAGATTCGGTATTTACCGAATCTGAAATACCTACATCTCCCCCCCTCTAATTTACCACTTCATAAATACCGATTCGGTATGATTCGGTATTTATGAAGTGGTAAATGTAGATTTACCTACATCGGGCCCTATATCTCTATGGGCCTTGGGGAAATCTTAACCTAATCTAGATTACCCTCACTCTAGAAGGAAACCATCCTACACTGCTACCAACTGGAAGGGCGGGATTTTATTTCTAGAGTCGGTTTACTATTCTCCAGAATCCCTGACACAGGTTGACTAGACCTTTTTACCTGTCATAGAGTGAATTAGGAAATCTAGTTAAACAATGGTTAGACGATTTCAACAAACTCCCCTTTGTGCCCCCAAAGAACCACTGACTAAGAACTAAGTTCAAAGATTTATTACAAAGCCAAAAACAACTGAATGTATAAACATCTCAGCAATAGATTCAAAAGATAAACAGGCACTAATACAAACATAATCCTACGGAAGAATCTCAGACGACTCAGAAATAATACAAGAATCAGTTCAAGAATCATCAGGCTAACAAGAATTGATATAACCTGAGTTTTAGTAAGCATTTAAAAAAGGGAATAAAATCCAGGTTAGTCTGTCCCTACACTAATCTAAATGACATCCCTACTTAACCATGTCCCATTCAGAAAAAGGTGTCAGCAGTGGTGACTCTTAAAGAGTTCACTCACTTTCCTTCAAGCTCAATCTTCAGGCTACTCAGTCATAGCTAAGCTCTCTGCCTGACCAACCTCTCTCTCTGACTGCTCAGCCCATCTGCTCTACCTCCACCCTCGGGGTGCTGTCCCTAATACAAAACCCCATAATGCGAATGACACGCCTTCAGGTACGCCCCTCTAGAAGGTGTTGGTTTCCAGAATTTTCCATTGTGGCACCTCTCCATCCTTGTCCGTTAAAACGTCCTTGGGTCCCAGGCTCTTCTTCGCTTCACGTTGCTTTCTTGAATTCCTCAGTTACTCCTCCACGTCTGAGCCTAG
This sequence comes from Lissotriton vulgaris, assembly GCF_964263255.1. Taxonomy (NCBI): domain Eukaryota; kingdom Metazoa; phylum Chordata; class Amphibia; order Caudata; family Salamandridae; genus Lissotriton; species Lissotriton vulgaris. Next base: position 1,034,846,896 of record NC_141689.1, read on the forward strand.
CATTCTAACTCTCATACACAATGGGCCCTTCTACTCCACTATCTACTTTGTCCTGCACCTGCAAAGGAACACATGTGAATCGGCTCACAAATTCTAAATGTTGCAATTGACTTTAGCTGAAGCAGATTTCTCCAAAAACAATTCTACGATTTAATGCAAAGAAAGGCATTTCAAATCAGGCCTACACGATTCTCTTGAAATGGGCCTCTTGCACGTTTATGTGCACCAACATCCTAACATAAGCAATACATTTACGTTCTTTAACATCAATCTTTAATGCAAAATACAATTCTCTACTTAAGCTATTCAATCGCATTTAAAGTTACAACTGTAAGTTTAATAAGCAAGGCCAAAGGCACAATGGTGATTTATTAAACACCTCTCTTATTAGTGAACTACTCCACGGCAAACGGCATTTCTATGTTAAAACAGCATTATTGATTTTTAAAGCACATTACATTAGCTCTTAGTGTAACTCTAATACCAACTACATTAGTTCTCAGCCCTACATTACATTTGAACACAATTAGTAAGTCCTCTATATATGTGGGTGCTGACTACTCGTGAATATGATGCACCCCTACAATTTCTAACTCGGTTTTGCGCTCTCTCAAATATGGTTGGGTTAACGAAGTCCCATTTTTGTTCTTATGCCCCTATTTGAAGAATGCTAAAGTGCTCCACTATCCTTGGTAAAGGTTCTGGGCTCCCTGTTAAAGTTTATAAACAATGTCAGGAGATTATGAATACTAATGCAATTTGCTTTAACTTTAAAATCAGCCAAAAAGGTATTTTAATAATATAATAAAATCGATTGTGCCAGAATAGTCCATACCTATATATGTTGGAATCACAGGCCTATGTGTTAGAGCCATTTTTTCTGGCAAAAAGCATGTTATTTTTGATGATACTGCTGTTTAGCACATCCCCATAAAGGGTATGATGAAAATGGGTGGCTTCAACACCATCAGTGACTTCAAGACCTCAGACTGGGTAGCCACGGTATGTACATAAACGTGTACTAAAGTCCCCAGCCTTAGCTTACAGAAGGGATGACCAGTTACCGGATTGAAATGTGAGATGAAATCATCCAGCCTATCCAGTACTTCAGTGGACTCCTGGTCGAATATGTTGTAATAGAAATGGATAAGCAAAACATCAAAGTCCCAGGAAAGGAGACAAATAATAGTTAATAACAAGCTGTGAGGCAAAAAGCTTTCACCTTAATACCAGCAGTTGTAACAGAAATCAAAGCTGCCAGGCCTCCCCTAGCCCTGACAGCTACAGAGGGAATTGCTGAAAACACAATAGGAATGGAAGCCATCTATACGAAAAACATCCAACATGCATGTCTCCTGAAGGCAAATTATGTCAAATTGGTTTAAGAACCTTAACCAATCTGCATTTGTCAATTTAGATTGTACTCCTGCAGTGTTCCACAGTAAAAATGTATTCCCCCCAGGGCCCATCTGTATTTTTATATTTGCAGTTGTCATTGTCTGACTCTCCGCCTTTCCAGGTGATTGGGGATCAACCCCCAAATCATCAACGCAGCCATCAAAGATAAGTATACAACACCTCCGGGATATCATTAAACAAGCATTTACAATGCAATGGTCTCGGCATTATTAAAGGTAGAGCTATTGGCATTGCTCATGACATTATTTTTTCATTTTTTTAAAAACATAAATAAATGGTATTGTCATTTACAATGGCAATAGGTGAGCATTAGAGAGTAGTAGAGAGTATTCACAGAGCCACACACACAGAGCTCCACACACACACATACAGAGAGCCACCCACACACATACAGAGAGCCACCCACACACACACATACAGAGAGCCACACACACAGAGAGCCACCCACCCACACACAGAGAGCCACCCACCCACACACAGAGAGCCACCCACCCACACACAGAGAGAGCCACCCACACAGAGAGAGAGCCACCCACCCACAGAGAGAGCCACCCACACACAGCCACCCACACACAGCCACCCATACACTGCCACCCACCCACCCAGAGCCACCCACCCACACACAGAGCCACGCACCCACACACACACACAGAGCCACCCACCCACACACACACAGAGCCACCCACCCACACAGAGCCACCCACACACACAGTCTCACACACACACTTACACACCTCTAGCTAACACAAAGCCTTTCCTCTTAGCATACATTTGCACGGACAGTGCACAGACACAAACTGTCTCATCCTGCAGTAGATCAATGATACATGCCGCATCTGGAGCACCTTTCATTCAACATGCAGGCACGCAGAATGCAACTGGGGAATTTCAAGTGCAGCAAAGCATTGTACTGTACAGTACTAACGTATCGTGCATGTTGAGTACTAAAACATACCCATTCCAGCCATCATATGGCTACTGTATGCACCACCAGTACCCCCTGCTGTAGAATTCAGGAACACTGTCACCAATGAATAATGTGCACTGCACTAGAGACGACCCCATAGTCACAAGTGTGCACTATTCCGCACAAGCTTTCTCGTGTCAGGTGAGCCCTGTCTCCCCTTCCCCCCCACATACACACATACCCGTCGAGCAGGCACCAACAGCAGCATGTCAGTGATGTGCGTGCAGAGCGCCAGAAGCAGTAAGAAACCCTAGTGACAGGAGTGCACTGCATAAGAGACAACATCCGTTACCAGTTCACAGCACCAGCACATCAGTGACAGGAGAGCACTGCAATATAAGCAGCACCCAGCTTACAGGCGTGCACGGGACACTGCACTAGAAATAATCCCCCCTCCCCCAGTGTCAGTCGTGATCTGCACCAGAGGCAAGCACGGGCATGCACTGCACGATAAAAGAAGGGCACCACACCTTGTTCTGCGAGCTAGGTTTTTTTAAATGAGATGCAGGAGTACATGCATGTTCCCTTTAACATAAAATACTGAGAAAACAAATTGTGGTAAGAAGATGATAGGCACCACTTGCACTGGCCCGCTCATAGGAAGCAAATAACAGAGCAATTCAAAGGAGGGACGAGTAATAGCCGTAGTGCTTTAATTAACCTGCACAATGCAGGCCGACCGACACGTCCCCGCAGGGGACACAAATAAGAGGGCGGCCACCGTAGTGCCACAAGATGGCACACAGGGGGCAGCCCAGCTCTGTCAGACCCTGGTGGGTCCAGCGCGTCACTTCCTTCCTGGGGTGGGCGGGGGAGAGTATATATTCCTCCCCCGCCCACCGAGCGGCCTCTTTGTCCGCTGTCCCCTCACCCTGACGCCGTTTGGGTGTCTGCTGGTCGCTCGTCCTCAGAGGCCTGGTCTGGCGTCGAGGTGATGTTTTCTCCGCCGGTCGCCGATTTCGTTTTATTGCGGTGAGTCGGGTTTCTGTATGGGTGCGATCTTGTGCCTGTGGTCTCTTTCCTGGATGGAAAGTAGAATTGGCGTGGGCTTATTTTATTGGCTTTCCTCCCGGTCAGAAAGTCTTTCCATACGGGTGAGGGGACAGTGGGGGTGCAGGGGTCGAGCGCGATATCCGGTGCAGGGCATCGGTTAGGTCCGATGGCATGGGGATTCGCTTGTGTGGGCCCGCGCTAGTTTTGTATGGGCACGGTTTCCACAGTGAGGCTGAGTTTGCTGTTTTTCCGACGTTCAGCGGTTTTCTTCGCCTGCGGTGAGTCGGGGTGTTTGTGGGGTGTCGTGTTCCCACAGGGAAGCCTTACAGGGCGAATAGCTATGCTCGGGGCATGGCATGCGGGGTCACTGGTGCTAGCCCGTGCTTTGTTAATGAGCCTTTTTGCTCGGTGTGGCCATTTTCGGTCGTGGAAGTCTTGCCGACCACTGTTAGAGAGCTTTGTCTCACGCTAGTTTGCCTTCAAGGGGCGGCAAGAATTTTATGTTTCTGGGCCGTATTTAGGTTCGGGTGGCTCCACCCTTCGAGGGAGATGCGCTAGTTAGTGTTGGGGGCCCAAAGTTCCTCGACTACCCGGAGGAGCCGTGAACGGGGGATGCGGCGAACTACACTCGTGTAGGAGACCCCGGATTAGGCCGGACTAGGAGAGCGAGGCCCTGCTAGCCGGACTCGGCTTCCTCCGATCAGCTCCGTTTCCTGTGGGTGGCAGGCAGGGGCAGCCCTAGCCCCCCCCCCTTTCACATCAGCAGGCAAGTGCGAGCTTGGACCTGGGGATTTGGGTCGAGTATCGGTATCGACGCTAATCACCCTCAAGTAACGGAATTAGTTTTTTGGGCGCCGTTGGTCTGTGATCACAGTGGCAGAGGAAAGTCTCTGGCTCTCGCCGTGGCTTGGCAGGCTACGGAGTTGATGCACCATAATGCTGTCGTTGAGGGGTATTTTGTGGGGTACTATGTTATGGAGCCGTAATAGCTCTTTGGTGAGAGCGTTAGTCTGTGGAGCTGTATGTCCCTGGTTTGATCCCGGGTATCGGCAGGTGACTTTTGTTTGCGAAGATGGCTCCCTCGTACCCGAGCCCCCAACACAGGAGGCCACGCCATTTTGAATTTAACGCCCACATCGCGGCCCCGCCTCCTCCTCGGGGCCACAAGAGTTTTATTACGGGTGCCCAATTTCAAAGAATGCCCACATTAAACCCGGGGCGTCTGTGGCAGCGGGTTTTTTCCAGATTGCAATAGTTGGCTTTGTGTCCCTAAGAGCGCTAATATTTTCGTTTTAGCCTTTGTTATTTAACTAATCAGCATTCAACAGATGATTACTCTGCCCGTAGCATCCTCGACGAGGCGCGCAGTTCGCTAGGCCCCTAGGTTCGCAACCTCAACACACATCCTGTTATTGCTGGCATCTCGAGAAGTGACTAGTGTAGCTAGTGGCTGTATAAGGTGATTTATGTTTTAACTATCGGGATGGCCCACCCGAACCACTAGGCTGATGTAAGCTGCTCAAATCCCGGCAGAGGCCCGATGCTGGTGATTCTGGGCAATTCACCTTTATTTCCCTGTGTCCGACTTTAACGAGTTTTGTTCGGGTCCGTCGTTTTGTTCAGTCCCCATGCTAAAGTGCTCCAATATAAGCGTCCAATTGTTTGGCCGAGCAACGCGACAATTTTTATTTTGGTCTGGCTTTAGCACGCTGTGGCAGTAAGGTGTTAGGTCGAGATTGTTCTGGCCTAATTTTTTAGCTTTTTGTGATATGATGTTCTGAGCTTCTTATTGCTTTTCCTTTTCGTTACCTTTTCCATTAGATTCGGTGCGGAAAATTGTAGGGTTGTACGTGCCCGTAACTACTCCTCCATTTGTGTGCTTCTTGTCGGCAAAGATAGCTTGGAGGGTGCATGTGCTGGCCGGTTAGTTCACTTGTATTGAGTGTGGCGCTAGCAACGCCTAGATCGCGTGTTTGTTCCCCGTACTGCCCACAGTTTTACCGTTATAATAAGTCCTGCTTTTCTGTAGCTAGGTGCCACTCGGAGGCCAGGAGGCAGTTGCGTTAGGAGGGGCCTTTCCACTCCCTCAACATCACATATTAATTCCTAGGTGAATTTGAGTTGGATTAGCATAGCACGCTAATGCTCCATTTACGTTTCGGTCGAACTGGGTAGACTCCCGGGTGGGTCATGAGAAAAAGCGTTTAATTCTTCCCAGTTGGCTGGGGGGGCTCTGCGTTAGTCTGCCAGCCGGCGGGCACACCACAGGAGCGGCTTGGCTGCCCGCGCTCTTTACTAGGTGGCCTCTCCTCAGATCCTCCGGGCCTAGGAGTACTATGCATGCTCTTTTGCAATTTAGCAGTGCCTCGGGCCCCCCCTTTAGCCGCGTGTCTTGGGGGTTTGGCGGTGGCCATCTTTAGGGGCGCCATGGTCCGGCCATATGGGTCTGGGCGCCCAAGCGGCCATTTTGGGGGGCAGTCTGTCCCTTCGGTGCTACGGGGGAGGGGCGTGGGTGCGTGGCCATTTTTTGGGCAGCATTCTTTCATGCCCACCATGTATTGCTGAGGGTGGAGTGTTGCGGGGATGCACCGCTTCCGCACCGTTATCCACTCTTCCTCCGTTGTGCCATGGAGTTCCTCCCTGCATTTTCTACGTTTCTTTCATCTCTCGATTTTGCCGTCTCGGCGTAGACAGTTGTGTCGTGCTCTGGTTATGAGTTTCGCTGGCCATCTACCCCCCCCCCCCCCCCCTACCCACCCAGGGGTTTCGAGCTTTCACCAGGCACGCGTGTGTTCTTTGTGTCTGGGTGGCCTATTTATTGGGCGTTTTACTTTCGATCTTATGGGCAAGGTTCGATTGGCTTTAGCAGTTATTTTGCATGGGCTGAATTAGTGAGTCCATGCAGTGCCGGCCCGCCAGATTCCTTCCTCTCTGTAGTGTCATAATAATTATACACGAACAGAGGAAGTGATTTTATATATATATATTTATTTAAGAGTATAAGTAATGAGCTTGCGGGGAAGGAAGCAGATGTCGTGAGGAAGGTTACAGCATTCTCTCGTACAGTGCCACTGACGTCATTTAAGTAGGAAACCAACATTCTAAATGACGTGTGGCTAACAGCCAATAAGAACTGGGCTCCCGCCATGAGAACTAGACCTACAACATCTCCCTTTCTTAAATGAACAGAAATACATCAATGCATGGTCCTCCAAGTGCTGGGAACTATGGGAAAAGATCAAGACCTAGATAGGATGCTATGACACTTCGATGAACCACGGGGATTGGGGTTAAAAGGCAAAGAGGTGGTGGAGGTAATACAGATGTCACCAAAAGTGTTAGATCCTCAGACAACATTTGAAAGAGAAATGCACTGCTATTATCTAACCATTTACAGTCTTCACCTTATACTTCAGCTGTTGATTGAAGATAATATTATCTGATATGCTCACATTAACAACCATTGAATGGGTGTAGGTATGCGGAAAGGAATATGTAGGTAAAGAGAATAAAAACTTATATTAAAGGAACACAGTGTTTCTAATGGAACAAGAAAAGGGAATCACAATGATAACAGGTTTATACACTACCTAGAATGTGCTATACATTTTATGCTACAAAGATATCCATAAACAGTTCCTATATCACAGGCCTAAGCCAATGTATGACCTGATAACTATCTTATACAAACATTATTTATCGGTTGCTGACCGGCAACTGAAGATATAATATGTAAATAATGTAATAACGTCTTAAGAACACGGGATTAACCACGACTATCCCTCTTATGAAAGAAATAATTAACAGTTCATTTACTATTTCCACTTGAACTCTCAAATATTGGTCCTATATGTGTAGAATAATAAGTTATCAAGTATGTGGATGGAGGCGTGACTACGAGAGGAACCACGCAGTCTGTCACAGAACCCCAATTACGTCACATAACTACCAATACACATGAGTGTGGGTGCATGCCAGGCAACCGATGGGAGGCGGGATTGTATAAAACCTACTAGGCCCACCAATGACCTGTTAGAATTTTACTGACTTAACTGATCTAAACTGGGTGTTATAAATCACAACAATATGTTGTAAAGTACTTCTGAACAAACTTAGGAAAACACGTTTCCAGATCTTATACCTTACATAAACGAGAAAAGAGAGAAACTCAGTGGCACTGTCCATAATAGAGTTGTAGAAAACTTAACAGGCCGGTAGTGTGCCACGGAATACGGATTCCGTTTTTGAAGAAGCGATTCTTTCTCTCAATATGTCCAACAGATCTTTCTTGCCAAATTTCTCGACTGGAAGATTAGATATAAACATGTAGTTCATTTGTGTACTCCTTAGTGGAAAAGTACGAGTTTAGGAAGTCCAGAACTGCATCAAATCCAATTAGAGTACTATTCCCACTGCAAATGGAAATACATTAATAGACAGAAATAACTAGGTAAAAACACGTAGATATTCCTTTGTTCTGGTAAAATAAGTAGACAATTCATGCACTTTAAATGTAACAGTAGAGGATGGATCATGCTGGAAAAAGTAAACTCCTAGTCCCTTCTAAGCACATAAGAAATAACAATGATTACTTCGGAACCCTAAAGTAAGGTTCAGAATGGGGTAAATCTCGGTGTGAACCTAAAACTAAGTCATACTACCACCGCCTGGTTAGGATTAAGTTCCCCGCTCTGTAGGAGGGAATCTGATTCAATATATATATATATATATATATATACCTGGAAATAGGACACATCCCCTTTCTTTACATATTAATCTTGAGCTTTTATGCTAAAAATAAGGAACACATGGTAACACTTCTTTTTGAAAATATGTACTTAATTCCTTTGGTCGAACAATTGAACAGTGAAAATACTTACACAATAAAATGACAATCCAGCTTCTATTAATAAAAAATATAAGAATATTGTCAGAAATATTAGAACTTTACCTAACATAAATTGGAGCAATAGATCATGGTTGCAGTATAACATCAAATCAGCCATATCACCACGTGCTACTATATTCTTACCTCTTACGTATCTTCTACTCTTACTGCACGAGAAAAAAATAGATGTAAGAAAACGTGGACCTAACTCGAAATAATTTTCTACGAGATTATTGCAATATACAACTATGAGTATACTCAGATAGTGAGTCAAATTATTCCTGATGCACTAAATTTATATGGCCATTACCATAACCATTTCAACCCCTATGCAGAAGGGATACAAACAGTGCTATTTACTATGCTCATAAACCCCTAATATGAACAGTGAGCCTTAATGACGATGTGATAAAAATCCTCAATATGATTTCACAAAAATGGAACTTATGTATATCATTTAAAGCATTGACCCAACTCATTTTGGTTCCAACGTCGCATTTTAGGCTGAAATTCTTATGCAAAATTGCTAAATGACCTTCTTTTCTTTGCATTTTGTACATTCTTTCCCAATAGAAGGAAAACTTACCGCATCGGCACAATCTTCTGTTTTCATACGATAGCTCAATACCCATCACCCCAGACAATGTTGGATTTCTACTGACACATAATTGCTTTTGAAATTTGCGCAGGAAATAAAATATTAAAACATGAACATGAATGTTTCTAACTGCCAGGTCTCCTAAATCGCATTTTGAGGCTAACTCCTTTACTTTACCAATAAACTCTACCACATTTTCCAAAACTAATCTTTTCGTTACAGCTACGCAGTGTCTCAAGCATCACGACCCTTTCTTGATTGAATCTCTTAATTAAAATTTTCACCAACACTTGCACATCATTATAAGGTATAATTTGACATGGAACAAGTTTGTATTTTGGTCGGCTTTTAACTAATACCCGGCTGGCCACTACTAAAAACCAAAACAAAATAGTATTTTGTTTGTACAGCATCGAAATACTTACCATTAAAACTTCTATGCACGTGAGATAAGGACAGAAAATGTAAACTAAATTCGAGTTAGACATGCCTAAAGAAACGATTTTACGTTACCTCGCACTCACTTAACAAAGTTCCACGAAATGTCAGTAGCACTCACTTAATAAAGTTCCACGAAATGTCAGTAAAATCTTGTAACCAGTCTGAATGCAGGAAAGCTAAGAAACCAAGATGGCTACCTACGTACACGTTATGACGTAATACGTCTTGCAATACCTTAGCTGTAGAATTACACTGAACACAGAGCGCGATGACGTATCTCTCTCTTCACAGCTGCTTTCTGACAGTTGAACGTTAATTAACTGCCACCTGTAACGGCAACCTTCTCCTCACACACCCACGAATACGTCTGAAAGTTTCTGACAGCAGTCGAAGAAATTCAGGAATCGAAGAAATTCTCCTCACAATACCAACGATTATTCCTAGAAACACACATATTGCCTTCTTAATGTGAATATTCACATCCCAAAATAAACGAATTCATACGTAACTTGCCTGAAGTAATGGAACTGAAGTCGAAGAAGTTGTGAACTGAAGTCGAAGAAGTTATGAACTGAAATTGAGGAAATTTACGCTGGTTTTCTTTACGCATCACTAGCAAAACCACGTACGAAGAAACTCGTCGAACGTCACGAATCTCCAGAAGTTAGAAACAAGAAAATGGAATAATATTACCACAAGAACTCTTATTTCATTAAAATGAAGTAGCACTAGACTTGCCTTGAAGTTGTCTTGAAAGCAGAAAATATTTTATTCCTCCGCAAGCTCGTCCTTCTTAACTCGCATCCCGTACCCTCGTCGCCATTGTAGTGTCATAATAATTATACACGAACAGAGGAAGTGATTTTATATATATATATTTATTTAAGAGTATAAGTAATGAGCTTGCGGGGAAGGAAGCAGATGTCGTGAGGAAGGTTACAGCATTCTCTCGTACAGTGCCACTGACGTCATTTAAGTAGGAAACCAACATTCTAAATGACGTGTGGCTAACAGCCAATAAGAACTGGGCTCCCGCCATGAGAACTAGACCTACAACACTCTCCCAGGTTCCTCATGAGAGCTAGGCCATTGGCACGGTGGTTAGTGCCGGGGTCGCTACAGCTTGCAGCATGGGTTCGATTCCCGCCATCGCGTGGCGGGATGGCTTTATAATTTTAATTATTTACCTGTTTCATATTCAGATATCGTCCTATTTGGTAAAAAATCAGTTTTGTGAATCTGGGTTACCTTTCAGTACCTCTGGGAGGTTAGGGTGTATTAATTTTACTCCCAGAATTTTCTTCAGGCCGTTCTACCTCTTCCCCAGCTTGGACTGTGCTTTGGGTTCCCCCCACTTCAGTTTTCACTAGCATGTCTCACAAATTAGGTCCTTGGGTGACAGACTCCGGTCTGCTAGTGTGGCGGGCTATTCAGCTGAGCCAGCACGCATTAGGATGCCATACGCGTAACGCTTCTATATTCATACTAGAGGAACACATCCCAAGTATCTTATAGGTATATCGGGAATTTATGCCACCTGCGTACGAATGTGTGTACCTTGTGAAGTACCAGTTGGACTGGCTTGAAGTTTTTATGGTACACCAGATGTAGCAAATGGTACATTACAAGCGTAATGTGGCATGAATACAAGTTCAGAAGCGTTCTTTGTTCTGGTAGAGATTATTTCTGGAATGTCTTATAGGCAATCAATCTCATGTTCTAAGGGTTCAGTAGAACATGGTGACACGTGTGCTATCACTGGAAGCTAGGCACGTTAAGAGGGAGCTCCATGTATGTTGCTAAAGATATGTCATGTGTAGGTTACATATAGTACCATGGCCAGCTTTACGTTTTACTGCACTATATGGCAGACTCCCAGGCATATGAACTCACTGGTAAGACACTTACTTAGCCATAGGGTTAATCACTAGTTTTATGTTTTGTTCCCCTTCTTGTATCAGGGGGCATATTTGTATGGGGTTGAGGTCATCTGAAGGCCTGGGATGAGATGTTCTGGGAAGAATGGAAGGGGACAAGGAAGGGGTGAATTTCTTCACTCACTCCTATGTGCACCTGTCATCTTTTGACTGCACATTTCATTAGTTGGTTTGCATGTCCTTCCCTTTCCCTATGCAATAATTGGCGGTTCGCCGGTTACTACTGATGAGCCTGGGCAATTGATTGATTTTCTGTCTAGGATTGCTCGGGTTTCTCGGTAAGCAGTGGCAGTATGTGGCCAGTGCTTGCATCCCCTGTGCCTAAGCTTAGCATGTGAGATATGGCCTAGTAACATGACGCTTCCCTGCACTACTACCTGTGTTGCTGTATTTTCTCTATGGTTTGCCCCGCCCAACTCCTCAACAATGTAATTGGGATTTTCAGTTCTCTCAGCTGACTGACAGGCTTTGCCTGGTAGGAAGGGGGCTGCTGCCCCAGTCTCATTGTACGATTTCTTATGGTTACATGAAGGGGGAGGGTCTTCTAATCGTCCATACATCATCCGGGCATGGTTACGTGTTGCAATACCTTTTCGCAGCATCTGTCTACTAGTAATGGAAATATTGGGTGACTCTTCCAACTTGCTTTGGAGGTTTAGTTTCTTTTAAGAAACCTTTTATTTTGTTTAAGAGTAAAACTCATTGCCCTGGTGGCGCAGCGTGCAGCTCTGCAGGGATACACACTAGCTCGGTCACCTTTACGCTGTGGGGCGAGAGTTTGACCTTGGTGTTTGGTTTTGCTCTCACTGGTTGAGTAGAATATTTAGAGACTCAGACGTGGTCGTCGTCAATCGGTGAATAGACTGGGTGGGCATGCTCAGGTTGAGGTGAAGACTGGGCACGCCTTTTTCCCCTGCAGCTCTAGGTGAATCTTCATGTCAAGGCATAGTTGCATTCGCCCTTCTCCTGCACCACGGTGCCAGGCATTGCAGACTGGCTGTATGTTTGTGGTCGCGGCTACTTCTGAGCTACGCAGCCCCTTACCACAACTGGCACTCCGACTCCCTAAGTAGCGTACCTATGTTAGTGTTTCCACAGGCACTCTTTAGCTCTGGATTATCTGCCTTTTTCCTTGGCGTCATAGAGTCGCTTGTTGGGTTATTGGGTGGCTTTCCTGATTTGGTCTCTCTCTGGTTCTTCGTTCTATTGCTGCCAAGAAAGTGTTATTCAGGTCCTTTTATGTCACACATCATGCTCTGTATCTATGGACATGTCACACATAGCAGTTGACACCTGGACAGCCACGAATGGGGGCGGCTATTTCCTGGTTGGCTATGCATGAATGATTTGTTGTAGCTTAGTTATCTTATGAAATCGTAGCAGTGACCAAACCATGAGATGGGCTTGTGGTATGGTAGCGCTCACATTGGTAGTATGGTTAGGGAGACTTCGGATCAGCGGCAAATTTGCAAGCATTGGGTGGCTTTCCTGATATGGTCTCTCTCTGGTACTTCGTTCTATTGCTGGCAAGAAAGTGTTTTTTCAGGTCCTTTTATGTCACCCATAGTGCACTGTGACACAGAGACAGTATCTATATGGTTGTTCAGGTTGAACCCGTGTAGATCTGAAAAATGGTGGCCAGTTCATGATGGACTATGCGAGAAAGCTTTATTGTGGCCTCTTAAGCTTGTGCAACTATGCAGCATTGACAATGTCAACAGATGGGCTGTTGGAAGCGTAGTGCTCCTTTTGTAAGAAATTTAGGGAGGCTATGGCACACATACCTCCCCCAGTCTGATCCCACGAAGACCTATCAGCTCTGACTCCACTGTGGTTCAAGCTGATACTTTTTAGCCTCCACTTGTTCTTTTCGTGGGACACTTGGTGGTCCACATGCGGCCAGGTAGGCGATTGCTTTAGCTGTTTTTCGTGTCCGCAAGGGGCAGGCAAATTCCACAGTCTAAAGTTTCACAACAGGGGTTGTCTCGCAGTGGAGGGCCCTTGGCTAGGTGCTTGGGTAAGCGTTCTACCCAGACCATATCTATTTAGTTGTTTTCAAGTACGAAAGTTGGGATTCCTTGTGCAGCGTTCACTTACCAAAGAGTACGAGGAGGAAGTATTTGTTCCCCTAGTTGCACAGCATGTTATACAGTTGTATAGGCTGCCTGTTAAGCGCATCATAGGGGCCAACTAAGGCCAAGCACAGGGGGACGACTTGCACAAATGTCAATCCTTGCCAGGTCATGGGTAGCCATCTTTAGCTAGAGCCTGTGGGGGTGATAGTGTTCGATTCCCAGTCTGGGGGTTTTGGGCCAGTTTTCCACCGCCATGCGGTGCTGGGGCAGCGGGCTCTAGGTGACTCTGAAGATCAGGCAAGGGTGTTTTGGACTGAGGTGCGTGTAACGGTTTTACACTTTCTCAGACGGGTTCCAGCGGATACTCCTATCCACAAATTGGGAACCTTGTGACACTCTATCTTTATTCGACTCCACCCCGGTGTATATAAAAGGGTCTCAAGTGGTTAGCAGGGTCCAGGTTCCTGTGACCAGGCGCTTGTTCAGTAAGCAGCATAGGTTGACCCGTTGCAAAGCCTTGCAGTGTATCATGATCAGGACTCTACGCGCTCAATCCCCCTTATGCTGGCCGTGACACCATGTGCGTGCACCTAAGTCCTTTACTAGGGATTGCGCTGGTCACTGCAGTGTTCTATGGCACTTGATAGAACGACCACAACGATCCTACGGTGGGTCTCGCCACCAGTGGGGGACAGGTAATTTTCAGTGGTCAGACATGTCTCCATCTCTACAGGCAAGGCGCTAGTCAGGGGAGGCGCTGGAGCCAACACGCAGGATGTCCTGTGCTGTGTATAATTAAAGGGGCAGAGACACATAACTTGGTAGCCCGACACCGTTCCGGTGGAAGTATCTAGGCTCACACAGGTGGTTAGCAGGGACCAGGATTCTGTGTACGGTCTTAGGGTCAGCAAGCAGGGTAGACCGCACCAGTTGGCCCTTCATGGTGGTTTTCAGTACCATCCACAGGCAACACACCCTCTTTCCCTCCACCTTGTGGTGACACCATGCTGTGTCGCCGGGGAGCTATGGAGAAGTATTGTTTATTTGTCTGGGCTCTGGGGCTAGCATGCACCCTAGAGGTAGAACACAAGGGAAATTGGCCTCACGTTGGTAACAGGTGAGCTCTGTGGTCCGATTTCTTATCCCGAGCTCCCGTGGCATGATGCCCTGTCTGGGACAGTGCGGCAGCTGGCTCGCATGCGGTGTGCTGAACCATGCGTAAATATTTTGAGCAGAGTTTTGGCCTTTTACATGTGCGCTACAAGCCAAACTCCCTTGGTGTTGCTGGACTCTTGGGTCAGCGGTCCACGTTGGCATGGACCTGTTTTTTCTGAATAGGGAAGAGACCCTAGTAATAACAAGTAAGGAACAGCTAGGAGGAATGCCAACCTTGGTGGGGGGCCCTGGCTGCGACGGTCGCCACACCCAGGGCTGTGGCGGAGTTACAGGGCGATCCAGAGGCGGAAAGGTACCCGGGAGTACCCCCTTCAGGAGCACAAAGGATGCTAAGGCCTATTATCCCCAGGAAGTCTGTGCAGTGGACCCTGGGGGTACGACGGCTCCCCGCTATCCTACGGGCGGTTGGAAACCTGTACAACCGGGGGTCGCTTGAACACTCCGCCCCTCGTAGGGGGGGGGCGTGAGCAAGAGGGTGGACCAATGGTTCACCGGAATTGGGGGGGGCTATCTCCTCCCATAACCGCTAAGCAACGATTGGCTAAGGCCACGTTGCAAATTGGCCCATCAGGTGGTAGGTCGCGAGGGGCGGCTTGCCTTTTGGATCGCCTGTAAGATAACCCACCATGTTGGCATGTGTATAAGCTAATAAACCTGCAGCTACTTTTCTCCAACAAAAAAGTTGTCTTGTCTGCTTATTTCTGCGAAATACATGTTACTGCGAGCGGGCTGGTGAGTGGGCCGATATTGGCACTTTGCAGGCCGACCGACACGTCCCCGCAGGGGACACAAATATTAGGGCGGCCACCGTAGGGCCACAAGATGGCACACGGGGGGCAGCCCAGCTCTTTCAGACCCTGGTGGGTCCCGCACGTCACTTCCTTCCTGGGGTGGGCGGGGGAGAGTATATATTCCTCCCCCGCCCACCGAGCGGCCTCTTTGTCCGCTGTCCCCTCACCCTGACGCCGTTTCCCTCCCTTCCGCATACCCTGCGTTTTCAGGGCGGGGGGGAAATGTTTCAAATCTTTTCTCATTTGTGTTGCAGGCGGAGTTACAGGGCGATCCAGAGGCGGAAAGGTACCCGGGAGTACCCTCTTCAGTAGCACAAAGGATGCTGAGGCCTATTATCCCCAGGAAGTCTGTGCGGTGGACCCTGGGGGTACGACGGCGCCCCGCTATCCTACGGGCGGTTGGAAACCTGTACAACCGGGGGTCGCTTGAACGCTCCGCCCCTCATAGGGGGGGGCGTGAGCAAGAGGGTGGACCAATAGTTCACCGGAATTGGGAGGGGCTATCTCCTCCCATAACCGCTAAGCAACGATTGGCTAAGGCCACGTTGCAAATTGGCCCATCAGGTGGTAGGTCGAGAGGGGCGGCTTGCATTTTGGATCGCCTGTAAGATAACCCACCATGTTGGCATGTGTATATGCTAATAAAGCTGCAGCTACTTTTTTCCAACAAAAAAGTTGTCTTGTCTGCTTATTTCTGCAAAATGCATGTTACTGCGAGCGGGCTGGTGAGTGGGCCGATATTGGCACTACATGACAAGTTCAAACACCACCCCATAAAATTATGGCAAAGAGATGTTGAATTTAAACAGTCTACCCTGGAGGCCATGTAGACAGTACAAATCATTGACACCAATTATTTTAAACCTGCGATTTGTGCGTCAGCCAGGAGCCCGTCACGGTACCGGTCTAGATTCCGCTGCCGCGCAGAACTGAACACGGTTTCTCAGGCAGATCACCTCCCGGCGGACTGGTAGATTAACCCACAAGGAGGCTGGTCCAGGAAAAGGGACCGCTGCAGAGCAATCTGTGCAGCGGGTGGAGATTTCCGCAGGAGCCCGACATAGATAAAGGGCGAGTTCATATTCGGATGATTGGAAAATCTGAAACAGGACCCACCCGGCTGCCTCTGACAAGTCCTACGGCAGTATCACGCCTACCTGCAGCAGCACAATCTTCCCAGATTCAGGGTTGGCGTGAAGAAGTGAGGTCCAATTATCGGACGGAAGGGAGCACTTACACTTTCCGAGCTTGAAGTCACTTTACCCAGCCCAACATTAGCACAGTTTACGTCCCCCAGTTTTCAGGTCACAATATTACTGTCACAGGAACAAGCACTTGTTTATCACAATCACTCCAGTCTGGAACTCGTAGCAAATGTCCCAAGTTAACCCAGTAGATCATCCCTCCTCATAACAATAATTTGCATCCCTGTGACATGGAGTCATAGGGTAATCCTGCTTAATTTATACTCCATAATGTGGGACCATCATAAACTACCACTTTTCAGCAGTGAAGTAACACAACAGCCAAACTAGATAAGCTACAAACATCATTCATACGTTACCATTCATGCCATTAACTAAAGTACCAGGAAATGATTTTGGTTTTGCGCAGCTGGCCGACCCTGTGTCCTGATCACAAACCGGCTACTGCTAAAAGCCACTCCGGACCACCAACCCACAGCGCTGCAGCTGTATCCAATGAACCGCCGCACAGATGAAGCATGCTCACCCTCTCCATCATAAATCACAGGTAACAGGCCCCGTTTGCAAAGAACTTGGGGACTTCTGCCGCCCGATCTGTTGCTGCACCGCGAGTCCTCCCTCCTAACTTAGAGACGGCTTCTCCTTCGTCACTTGCATTTCAAGGCTGCAAAGATCCGTGCAGTGAGATGCACCGTTTTCCCCTCATTTGAAGAAGTGAGGTCGCTTGCTGTTATGCAGAGTGGTTGACTCGCCGGCTTCTGAGGACAGGGAGAGGGCAAACTCATGAGAAAAGAAAGGTGAAAGGTGTCTGGGAGTAGAAACGGTGGTCTTCCCTGCCGTGCCCGCTTCTGTGCCGAGGTGTTGAGGTGTTCCTGCAGACCTGTGAAGGGCCGAGCCCCATGCGGACACTCTGCTACCGGACCTCATCCAGCTTTGCTCGGTGACAGCGCTGTCCGCCCTCCCCATGGCCGGCGTGCAGGTGTTGCTGCCGATAGCCGTGCTGCTGGGGGCTGCTGCCGGGCGCCAGCTCATCTGCTGGTAATCGCTATTGCGTTTTCATGTCCTCGGTCCAGGTGGTGTTAATATGTGGAAAAAAATGCCAATCATAAAATAATGCAATCACAAAATAAGCCACATTAGTTCGCATCATTTGCCATTTCTAGCCCCATAATGTTGTCCATCCTACTGCATAATTTGGCCCACCGCATAATTCCCATGGCAATACCTCAGTGAATCATGCAGCAAGTACCGTACGTAAGTACTATGCAGAGGGTACCACGTATAAAGAATCACGCGTAGAGTGCAGGCCTTGTGCACCATTAAGAGAGTGGAGTTCAAAATTTTGAATGCACATTTGGGAATTGGAATGTCATCAACACTGAAGAAGGGCAATAGTTCCTAATACCTGGTAGGCTAGTGCGTGACAGGAAATGCGAATCTAATGTAATTTATCCGAGGTGGCAAAAGCGACGGCCTTTGGAATTCGGACGACCACAGTCACCACACAAATAAGACACGAAATATATTTCTACTACTTTTTTATTTAAAAAAAAGGCTTTGTGGCTGGTATAGTGAACAGTAAACCGCAAGCAGACACTCAGGCCATCTTATGAGAAGGAGGCTTCCTCTTCAAGTACCGTTCATCATTGAGTTGAAAAACCAGCTGTGAGTGCACTCCCCGGCCCCACACACCGCAGCCCCCACCTGAGCTCACCTTCCGCTGCTGCTTCTCCCAGGCGGGGTCCAGCAGGAGGTCCCGGTCGTCCTCCGGGTGCATGTAGTCGATGGTCTGGGTGTCGTAGTGGTCCATGCTTGCTTCCGTCCCTGTGCCCCGGCCTGGAGTGCTTTGTGTGGGTCTCAGCCTCCCCCTTCAGCTGCTGCCGCCGCCGCCCCACCCCCCCCACAGTGCAACTCACTAGGCAGCCAGAGCTACAGAGGACACGGACAGACACAAAAGCAGGAGGGGGCGCGAACGAGGACAGCGGGAGCAGAGAACAGTGGGAGGGGCGGGAACGAGGACAGCGGGAGCAGCGAACAGCGGGAGGGGGCGGGAACGAGGACAGCGGGAGTAGCGAACAGCAGGAGGGGGCGGGAATGAGGACAGCGGGAGCAGGTGACCTACCTCATCTTTGACGAACAGCAAAATGGCGGCCGCAAAGCGCTGAAGATTTTCGGATTCGGGGGCATGTATTTGTTGTTTTGAGTGACGGATGACGTCACTGGCGAAAGAACAGCAAAATGTACGCCCCCGAATCCGAAAGAGACGGGGCTAAATTGGAGTGACGCTCTCTCCTCCAAGGGCTGGCCTCCGTTTAGGAAGCCAGCCAATGGAGGAGAGACGAAAAGAGAGGCGGGATAAAGCAGCCACTCTAAGAAACAATAATTCTCCGGACGTCCGGCTTGGCCTAGGCCAAGCCTACGGTCCCTCGATCTAAAAAGGGTCAATTGATGACCTGAAGCTCAGTGAGGAGAGAGAAGAGGTTATGCACTTCCCAAGATGAAAGGAGGATTATTGCACTTTTCTCGACCTGCCCCTGCTCCAAACGAGGGGCCTTCAGGGTGAATTTATTCAAGGATTTATAAAAATATCGCAAGGGTTGGCCTCAATCCTTCCATCCATACTAGCTGGATAATTCGGGCAGAGAAGTACATTTTCCACTGCTTTAGGTTTTCTAAATGTTATAACAACACAGTTTCCTGAAGAAGGTTGCGGCACCAAGCCAATCCCTGACACTCTCCTCACTATGAGTATCTCCCTAAATAAATCACCTGACCAACCTGAGTTTTCTTTCAGCCAATGAATCACCTTGGCTTTAAGGTCACACCAAGCCTTCTTCTTGTTGGCAGATAACGAAGGAACTTTCTCTAAGACAATTGCCTATGGATTGCATACAGGTGGCAGATTAAGATTGGGCAGATGATTTACTAGTATGCCATCTATGTAGGCTTTGTCTGAAAGATGACATGTTTTTTTAGGGTGATATAGAATTGTTTTGGCGCTTTACCGAAATGGATAAGTTCCTATTCACATGAATTGAGCCAATAATGCAGGGATTTTGAGTATT
The DNA here is from genome assembly GCF_964263255.1 of Lissotriton vulgaris. Taxonomy (NCBI): domain Eukaryota; kingdom Metazoa; phylum Chordata; class Amphibia; order Caudata; family Salamandridae; genus Lissotriton; species Lissotriton vulgaris. The sequence continues at coordinate 1,034,866,451 of NC_141689.1, forward strand.
AGTAAGCCCTACATGGGGGCGCTTACTAGTCCAACTATCTTTAAAAGAGGAACTACTCATTATTCTAAGATGACAGGAAGAAATGGGTAGTTGTTCAGCGGCCTTGGTATGATGCATTAAATTAGTGACTTTGTCATCCAATGCTTTATGCTTCCCTTGCATATCAATACATGAATCATTCAACATTGGCTCTAAATTCGAGAAAAAAGACAAACAATTATTAAGAACATCAGTTTTCGATGTATCCACATCTGGTATCCCGGAATTGACCATACAACCTGAGTCAACAGAGGGGCCAATGTTTTTATTCTCTAGGAGTGGATGAATGTTTTTCCCTCTATCAGCTTTGTCCCAATGATTTTCCATTTTTCCTCTTTCTTTTGGATGGTGGAGGGCTTGTTGCTGATTGATGGCCTGTTAACACTTCAATGTTATCAATGTGTTGGCTTTGAATGACTTACAGAATTTTAGCAGGTGCAATAATGCAATTTGAACTATTTCCCCCATCATTAGGACTACGAAGACCTCTCCCCTCTACCTCAAGATAGGTTACTAAAATTGGGATTTTGTCTCAGTAACAGCTGAAGCACCCTTAGAAATACAGTGGGCTGCATTTACTCTTTCCTCCATCAGGCCAAACTGTGAATTTATTACACTCATGACTGAGGTGAGATAGGTAGTAGTTGTGGGTGTGATGATTTCAATGGTGTCCTTACCGTCGTTCAAAGATTAAGCTTTCTTTTTAGCCATGGCGTCCAAGGAATCAAAGGCGGCAGCTATAACACAATCTTACCTTCATAATGTTTGTCCTTTCTTGTGATGCGATGTGGAAAAACCAAGGAACGTGCTCTTGCCCTACCTCTTCCTGCCGATGACAGGTGCAAGACATCCGCCTTTGGCCTGGGCTTTGCCCAGGCGTGGCCTGCATGCGTCCCGCACAGCGGGGAGAAGTCAATAGCTATAAAACACACGCAGTGGTGTGGCTACACCCCCTCTCCTGGGCAGAGCAGCCTCATGGGACCTTCAGTCCCTCTGATGTGGTACAAGCATCCCGCACAGCGGAGAGAAGTCCAGAGCTATATAGCACTTGTTGTGGTGTGGCTTTGATCCCTTTCCAGGGTACAGCAGCCTCCTGGGAACTATGGGCCAGATGTAGGTAGGCATTTACCGGTTGGTAACGGCCGAATTCGGCCGTTACCGACCAGTAAATGCAATTTGAGATGGAGGGCCCTGTATTTTACAGAATCGGTAAATTTACTGATCGGTAAATTTACCGATTCTGTAAAATACCGAATCGGTATTTTTTCCGATTCGGTAAAATTGATATGTAGGTGGGACTCTTCTGAGTCCCACAAGCATTACAGAATCGGTATTTTACCATCAAATACTATTTGATGGTAAAATACCGATTCTGGTGTGCATGCACATGTGTGCATGCACACCTGTGCCATATGACAGGCAGACCTGCCCTTAGGGCAGGTATGCCTGCCACATGGCCCCCGAACCTTTTTTGGGGGTGCTAGAGGGTGTCAAAGTGACACCCCCTGCACCCTTGTCAGAATCTGTATTTACCGATTCGGTAAATACCGACCGGTAATGCCCCATTCATTCCTATGGGCTTCAAAGCCCATAGGAATGAATGGGGCATTACCGGTCGGTATTTACCGAATCGGTAAATACAGATATTTACCGATTCGGTAAAAGGAACATCTGGATGTTCCTACATATCCACCCCTCAGATTTACCGATCTTTAATTACCGAATCGGTAAAATTCGGTAATTAAAAATCGGTAAATCTCATTTACCTACATCTGGCCCTATATCCCTCAGATGCGGTATGGGCATCCCATTTTCACTATTTTCATTTTCCACTATTCAGGGGTGCAACAAGGTGTCAATGTGACACCCTACCACCCTTGCATGAGTTCCCCCTATTACTGATTCGGTATTTACCAAATCAGTAATATTGAATGGCTTCCCATTCATTCCTTTGGGCCTTCAGGCCCATAGGAATGAATGGGAATTACCGAATCGGTAAATACCGATTCTTAATCGAATCTTACAGATTCGGGTAATTTTTACAGAAAATGTATCCACATCCCATTTACCTATTCTTAAATACCGAATTGGTAAAATTTGGTATTTAAGAATAGGTAAATTGGGATTACCTACATCTGGCCCTTAATCTCCTCGTGCCTAACAAAAATTAACGTGTCCTTATGTAACGCAACTGGTGCTCGTGTAAAGCGCCCCGATACCTTCGGGGCAAGTTCGCGCTATATAAAACTCCGTTAAAAATGAATAAAAATGTGTTCCATGCGCCCTCTAATTCTCATAGACCAAGTGCAAACTGTTATCTTTTCTAATTTGGCCCCTCAACATCCTCACCTATTGGCCCTCAGCACAAACCAACACTTGAGCCATGTTGGAAGCAGTTTCTGCTGTTCCCCACAACACACTCTTCTCTGTGTTCTTACTGAACCTTAACGAAACGTTTTCACTGTGCAAGCCCAGAAAATGCTTCTTTTCATCAAAGGAGTTCTGAGGGCTGGGTTCAGTATTTTTTTTTCTCCTTTACATGTGCAATCCAACACCTTTGATTTGCCCCTTCTCTTGCATCCATTTGGCTGCCTTTGAATGTAACTTTGCCGTTTTTATGACTCTGTTTCTTCAGCTGTGTGGGAACCGATACTCTGACGCAACCTCATCCTGTCTAAGTTGTTCTTCACATTCGGACAAATGAGTTAATCATCAACTCTGTTTAAATCACGCGAAACCAAATACCACACTGTACATAAACATGCCAGCTTACTGATTAATTCGACCACAGCACACACCAGTAAAAAATGAAGGAGAAAATAAAGTGACACAAATGATTTTCAAAGGGCAAATAAGTGCACGTGGATGTCTTGATGATCGTTTTCAAAAGCAATTCACGCGGCAATTCCACTCAAAAATCTTTTATGGAGCAATCACATCTCATTTAGAGAAAGGGCGCCATTGGTCGCTCCACCGGTGGCGGGCAGGTGCCCGGCCTCGTGTTTAAGGCTGGGGCAGCTGGCCGTTATTACTCCAAGCCAAGTGCACTGAAAACGCCCGTCCGGCCAGGGAGCTGGAAAGGGGCCCGGAAGTTGTCATAGCGACGTGGCTTGCAGTGGCGTAACATTACCCCCTGCAGTGGGAGGGAAGGGAGGGGGGGTGGAAGCTCCAAGGGTCCACTTCCGGCACTGTGCACGTACGGCGGACCCCTTCATATACTTTGCAGGGGTGGGGGGCAGGGCACAAGTCCTGAAAAAAGAAGTGGGGGGACGCTGTCACCGGAAGTGACGTAACAGCAGGAAGTGACGTCACGAAGGTGCCGACCTCCTCGTCCCAGAGAGGCCAAAGAGTTAAGTCCAGCTGTTTGGCAGGGGGGATGGCGTCCCCCCAGGTAAAATAAGAAGGGGGACGGCATCCACCCTCGTGGTATCCCGACTCGAGCCCTGGTGGAGGAGCTCAAGTTTTGTTACCCCACTGGCGATTTGGCAACGTATGTTATAAGGGGAGCATACCACGAGGCATCCTCTTTGTCCACCAGGGTGTACCGATCTCAGAGTAACACCTACCCTCCATTACCCGAGCAGGCGTACTACTTATTAGCGAATATGAGTAAGGAGACGCAATAGCAATACACACCCAAACCTGCCGACCAGACTTCGATACTCTGACCCTTAAAAGTGAATGTTTGATTGACTTATACCCAGTTGGTATGACTTTATCTACTTGTAAGTCCTTAGTATATGGTACCAGAAGTACACAGGGCCTGTAAACAGCTAAAGTGTCTCAGCAGGGCGGCAGCACTTATTGTGTCACCCTGAATGTGCAGCCATGACAACAAGCCACCCAGCCTCCCACTGCAGGTAGAGCATTTTTAACTGCTAAATCGACTTTGCCATATTAGCTAATGGCAAAGCCCAAACCTCCCTTTTTAGGTCTCGCCTAGACGAAAGCAAAGCGAAGCTTTGCTGTCTAGGGCGAGACAACTTATGTAGTTACTTTTGGGGGAATGTGGACAGCAAAGTGCCACGCGCTTTTCCTGCCGAGATTGGATCTCGTGGGCGGGCGCGCACGCCCAGCCGGCGCCGTGCACATCCCCTGCCTGGTGCGCGCTGTTCAATGAATGAAAGTGAAACTGGCTGCAGTGCCTCGTATCCATGTCGCGTTAGTGTCTTTCCTGTTTATTTCCCTCCGCTTCTGGAGCCTCGGGGCCCAGGGCAGCAGCAGGACATGGGCGGAGTCCCTCTCGGGGGACTCGGTTTTTGGTTGGAGCCTCTCGGGCTCAGGGCAACAGCAGGGCATGGGCGGAGTCCCTCGCGGGGGACTCGGTTTTTGTTGGGGGCCTCCCGGGCCTCTCGGGGCCGCGGCGGCAGGGCATGGGCGGAGTCCCGCTCGGGGACTCGATCTTCGTTGAGGCCTCACGGGCCTCATGGCACAAAAAGTCTCGGCCTGGAGGGGAGGGGCGGGCACCGGCAATGTGCCCCGACGCCCCTCCTCTCCATTCGGGACTCACCGGGTCGGCTGGCGCTTGGCGGCGGCCCGGTCTCTCCTTCTCCAGCGGGGGCTCCCTCTTCTGCACAGGGGCCCCCCGCCATGGCTGGCACGGCATCTCCGGTCTCCCTCACGACTCGGGAGACCGGAGGACACCAGGCAAAGCTTCCGCAAGGCAGTGGGAGCGGACACACCTCTTCCTGGCCCCGCCCACAACCAGGCGGCGGGCCGGACATCTGCTTCCGGTGTTTTCCTCCGGGCTGCGGCGGTGATTGTTCTCTCGGCAAATGAGGGGGGCATCCTCGGGGCACGGCACAACGGGGTAGCTAGGTACGGCCGGGTGGGCGTACATGAAGCGCTCCTTCGGCGCTAGCAGGGAAACAACGCATCACCCCAGTCGCCATCGGATCAGGGGAAAAGAGAGCGCTCTGAAGCGCTAAGGGCGAGATACAGCGCTTCCAGGCGCTAGAGCCACAGCAGCACAGGGTTCTTCAGGATTCCAGCGGAAGCGCTCCCAGGCGCTAGGTAGAAAGTATAGCGCCTACAGGCACTAGGGCAACAGCAAGGGACAAAAGGTCTGTTTTTTTAAATCTTTTTGACTTCTACCAAATTTTATGGTTTTGCTGTATTAGTGCTTGATCTTATGTAACATTTTTTTTTCTTTTTTACTGTTTTTTTGTGTTCATTTTGTCTGAAAGTACTTTAATAAAAATTTTCTTGAACTAAAAGGGAGTCCAGCCTTTCCAATCCAGTTCCATGGCAGGTCAGACATCCGTTTTCTGTGTGGACAAAAGGTGTGTTTAAGAGAGCAAGTCTTCACTTGTCTTTGTCTCTCCCACTCTTCTTTAATAAGCTACTTCTGTTGGGAGCGTTTGCCAAACTTGGGTTTCCTACATGTTGGTGAAATCTATATCCCAAGTTAAAAGTATCTTGCCGTAAGTAGTAAAGTAAAACAAAAAAAGTTTTCCCTATCAGACTTTGAAGACTGAAGAAAATAATAATGTTTAGGGTCGAGTCTGCGGATGCATGCGCTAGCGCCTCGCTGTAAGACTCTGCGGTATTCAGTTAAGGCTTGGAGCCCGACTGTGTCTTACTATTTGTTGTCTTCAGGTCACTCTTCTTTACTGGCTATGTAAGTGGCCAGTGCAGTCGAAACGTCACTTCCGACACTGGCTGTGCAACAGGGACTAAACACAGATGAATTCAAGTTTAATCCGTGCCAGTCCGGTGCTCCCGATGTAATTGAGGTACTATTTGATGCACCCACGTACTCCCCTCTCCCTGCTGCATCTTTCATAGTGCTTGCATGCGTTTCAGATCACTTTCCCCACACTGCATTCATTCTTGTTTAATTTGTTGAATGTGTGAGGTTTTTGCTCATATGGAGGGAGAAGTGGAGATTTGTGCATGGTGCTAGAGTCTGATCTTGCCATATAATAATGTACTATCCCGTTTTCTTTATTAAAAGTGAAGAGGTTAGCCTTCAATAGTTGTCTATTTTTTTATTTTCTGGAGCATTTCTGTCACACAGGAGATTGTTGAGTAAATAGAAAAATCCTGGAAAAATATGTAGCATTTAACCACTACCCCTGCTTGTTTCACTCAGAGCGCATCTTGCATTTTCAGTAGAGACTTATCACAAAAACCTCCCACTGCAACTCGTAATGCTTATGACTTGTGGACAATTCTTTGCACTGCATACTTTTAGCCAACATCTCTACGTCTTCTATATCGCTCAAAGCTCGGCCAGTGCACACTAAATCCTGACTTGCAGCACCAGGACACGCAGCATCGTAAAAGAGACGTAGGCTAATGTGCAGAGCTGCCGACTTCAAAACTGCAGGACTTGGTTTTGAGTCCTGGTTTTGACTCTTCTATATCTTGTGATTCTAGGCAAATTTCTTAATCTCGCCATTCCTGAATTTGATCTTGAGTAATGGAACCTGATGCTCATATAAATCACTTTAATGCATTTGGACCAAATTTGCACTTGGTAAATAAAAAGGGTCTGTCAACTCATCTCAGTTTAGATTTGTTGTGCGTTTTAGGTCTCGCCTGATCCAGCGCATGCGCTACTCTGGCGAGACATTTATTGAGTGGGCTTCAAAAAGCCGACCACAACTTTTTGTGTGGCCTAGGGCGTGCGGTTACGCGCACAGTTACGAGCAGAGGTGCCATCTGGCTTTCCTCTCTCATCATGGCTCATTAAGTGCATCGCTCACGGGCACCCTTACAGCCCGCGATCGCGATCACTTTCATGGCCGCACGGCCAATGCTTGTTCTCTTTACTCCCTCGTTCTCTCTCATCCCCCTGCACCACACCTCCACCATCACCCTGTCTAACACTGGCTTTTAAATCCCAAACACTCACTCCTCCTTTCCAGACCTCCCACACTCCCTCTTCCCAATTCTCATTTCTGCCTTTTCTTCTCCCCCCTCGCCCTGTCTTTTTGCCCTCTGCCACACTCCTCGCCTCCCTCCATCACCCCGCCGCTGCAGGCTGCGCGAGCCCACCTCGCTTTTCATTATTCTGTGTGTTGATCCATGGATGACGGCTGTGTCAGGTCTCACAACAGCACCAGCTCTCCTATTATGGCACCCTGGCTGTTTAATATGACAATTCAAAATATTTTACAAATAGCAGTCTCTGTGCCTTGCCTCAAAGTGCGAGAAGCCGAGAGAGTGGGCGAGAGGCTCCGCGCGGGAGAGTCAGCCTGGTGTCTGCCCGCTCTGGTTCGGGGACAGGCCCTCCTTACAGGCTTTAATCGCGACAGTACATGTCACTTTAGACAGCTGCACACCCTTTGCCATTTCCTCTCTGAGGCTTTAGTCTCAGAGAGAAGATGGCAAACTAGTTGCATTGAGTCTGACTGTTCTTGTACAGAGCTTAGTAAAAACAGCAGCACTTCTTGTCACTTTGGTGTTGTGCCATTACTATTGAGAAGCTCCCACATCCATGCATCGCTACATAGTTGACACTACATTAAAATTACCACTACAGGGAATACCGCTGCATTGAATGAGGTAAGTTCGATTCAAACTTAACCTGAATAAAAAATGTATTTTTCATTATGTGTGCTTGTTGGAAACTATACACGTTTAATGAAGTTTAGTTGGCAAAACGACGGCATTACCTGGCACTCCATACATGCCCACAGATTATATGGTCCCTCAACCAGCACTTGTCTAGGCTCCTTGGGTGAAATTTGAACCAGGCTGGCCTCATTTGCATAATTTCTGGAATTTCACAGTATGAAAATTTCCCCCAAACAATGCCATTACAATCCACATAATTACGCACCATTTGCACAAAAAAAAAGCATTTGCAATGCAATTGGTCTCACATTTACGCAACTTTGAGCTGTTGACTATCTAAATAACAATACCTTTTATTTATGTTTTGGTTTTCAAAACATAAATAAAAGGCATTGTCATTTACAACGCCAATAGCTCAAACTCTCACAAGGGCGATACCTATTGCATTGCAAATGCTTGTTAGTATATATAAGTCACCTCTACAGCAGGCCTATCAAGTCCTAAGGTTGGGGGGTGTTTTTAAAAAGAATGGCATGTATTTTGTATTTTCTTATGAATCTTAAAAGTAAAAACTCCAAATTGTTGTTTTTACTGTAGAAAGGCTAGTAGTCCCATTGGCTAGCGAGTACAAGGTTACACGCTGACAACTCAGCTGTGCTAAATTCTAAATGGGACTTGACGCCCAAGTCGAATTTATTGTAACTTTTATTTAAATGCAAATTTTAGAAAGTTATCACTCTGTTGCCCAGGTTTTTCAGTGGCCATTCATACACGTTGGCCACAAGACAGCTTTCTGCCCATTTGGGGATAGGTGTGAATGACTCCCAGGAGAGGAAACAATAGAGGCCTGCTGTTGGAAGAGTTGTTAACTCTGTGAGAAAGTGGCTCTATATATACTGGACTAGAATAAGGTACTGTGTGTATAGAGTCCACAACCCCCAGAGGTATAACAGAGGTTAAAGTCAGGGCTGACCTTACTCTCCAAAGTGGTAGCTTGGTCGAGCAGTAAGGCAGTACCAGAGGACAGTGTAAAGCATTTGTTGTACACACTCAGCCAGCAAAGGATTTCACACACTCAAGGACTGAACTCCAGGCCAATTGCTTTTATATCAAAAGATATAGTTGTTTTATTTTTAGAGCCAACAGGCATAAAATTATACTTTTCTCGATATGAGTACCCTCATGAAATTACTTTGCAAAGAGGCAATTAAACATTGTCAACACAATAGATACAGGGGTTGCAGTAGGCAACACAATTCTAAACAAACTATAGCATTGAATTCAATGGTTTTTCATCATATAAGTACAGTTGATTACTTTGTAGATTGCTGTAGTAGTTCCAGGACTAGATCCTAGATTCAGTCCTGGGGTCTTAGCTGAAACCAATTTAGTAAAAACGTTTTAGTTACTGTAGTGAATTTTCAGGAATATAAAGCTGTTTTAAAAGTTCACACTTAGAAACTTTTCAATGTAAATCTGGCAATGTTATCCAATGGGAGAAAATTCAGGTTGCAGGTAAAGTATGATCTTGTTACTTTTGTAATCCAGTACTGGGCTCCTAGGGCCAGCACTGGGGTCTCAACTTAAAGCAGGTAAGTAATTGTGTTTCAGTATTTTGTATGAGTTTTACAGAATATTTCAAGTTTTCAAAAGTAGACAGAAGAAATTTCCTAGAAAAGCAGACAATGGATTCCTACGTAGAAAATACAGATTACTAGTAAACCCGGTAAGCGATTCAGTACTGGGCTACAAGGAACAGTACGGGATTCTCCCCTGATTACAGGTGAGTACTTCGGAATTCGGAATTCGGGTGATTTTATATGAATATTTCTAGTTTCCAAAACTTAACACTTAGAAGAATTTTCAAGTCAAACCAGTCAATGTCATCCAATGGCAGGTAAGTGAGTTACTGGTTTCCAAGTGAGTACTTGGCTGGTGAAGTCAGAGTTCTGGGCATAGACTCAGGGGTCCCCCAGTGTCAGGTAAGTACAGTTGGTTCACCCTCAGCGGCACAGGGGCGGCCGGGTGCAGAGGTAGCTAGACCCAATGTTACCCAATGAGGGAAAGGGTGCCTCCGGTTGGTGGCTGCTGGCTAGCAGGCCACGCGGCTGTGGGAGCTGGGTTCCTGGTCACATGCTAAGGGCAAGGGGAGAAGTAGGATAGGACAAAGGTGGCACAGCCACCGGCACTCAGGCGGCTGGGTGCATGTTGCTTTTGAGCCGTCTGGCGCTCAATGTTATCGACCGGGAAAGGTCAAAAGGGAACAAAGGTTGCAGGATCGGGGACGGAGACTCTCCATGGGTGACCAGCACTCCGAGAGGTAAGTTGGGATCTTGGAGCACAGGTAGATACCCCAAAAGGAGGCTCAGGGGGCTGTAAGGCGCTATGTGCAGGGGTGTCTTTGGGTGTCAGAAAAGCGTACCCTCAGCTGGTTGCGGTTGGGTTGGCCCCTGGTTCTGAGTCTGCAGGCGTCATCTGGTACATTGGTGAGGGTCTTTGGGCACTGGTCTTCGGGTCCCAGTCGCTGGGGGGACTTCCTCGTGGTCTTGGTTCACTTGGACAAGGGCTGGGCTCGGCAGTGCAGAGTGGGCTGGTCCGGAGCTTCCTGGCTGGCACCAGGGGGGCTGTTGCAGCAGAGCCTCTGCTGATGAGAGTCCCAATCTTTAGGAGGGTCAAGGCAGGCAGGTCCTCTGGGTGTCCCAAGGTTGCTGTCCGCAGGAGTCGCCGGGATTAGGCAGGAGCATGTTCCAGGATCAACAGTCCGGTAGATCTGGGGCCAAGTCAGTTGTTGTCGTCCTGTTGTTAGCAGCTGCACGGCGGGCCTTCTTCTTGATCTTCTTCCTTCTTTTCTTATCGCGATCTGAGGAAGGAGGGATCAGGGAGCCCCTAAATACTGAATTTAGGGACGTTACAGATAGGACAAGGACAGGGACCAATAGGTCCCTGTCCTGGGGTGGGTACGCCCCCTAGCCTGATCCTCTCCTGTGGGAGGGGGGAAGGAGCCTAGCTGTGATTGGGCAGGGCTCCTCATCTTCAAGATGGCCGGAGCCTGGGGTCGGGCTTCACCTCGTCTCACCCACCTGAGGGGTGGTGTTGGCACAGGCCGGCACCCCCCCTTCCTGGCATAGTTTTTCCCGCCAGTCTTCCCGCCAGAGTGGGGGTCAGGACTGGTGGGGGCTGGTTGCTGGGTACAGCAAATGGTCTGGAGAAGCTCACAGAGGCGGCATGCCTTTGAAGCTTCCCCCTACCCATCCTCTGGGAGGAGACCTAGCACCTTGCCCAGGATGTGCCATGTTGAAGGCCCAGGAGAACGGGGGCTCTCCTACCCAGGAGAGCGGGGTCTCTCCTACCCAGGGGTCCAACAACATGTCTGCTGTGTGGCAGCCTCTGCAGCCACTTAGCCCAGACGTGGATTGTAGCTTAGGTTATCAGGGGGCATCTCTAAGATGCCCTCTAGTGCAATTTACATTAAATCCCACACTGGCATCAGTGTGGGTTTAATGTGCTGAGAAGTTTGGTACCAAACTTGTCAGTCTTCAGTGTAGCCATTATGGTGCTGTGGAGTTCGTAATGACAACCTCCCAGCACCATATACTCTTAATGGCATCACTGCACTTACAATGCCCAAGAATGGCCCTGGGGACTGTAGGGGCACAGGGCTCATGCACCTGTGCCCACACCTCTGGCATAGGGCACCCAGCTAGAGGGGTGACTGAAGTATGCCAGGGCAGTGGGTTCTGTGGGCATGGCACACAGGGATGTGTGCCATGTCCACTCTTTGTTTTGTTGCGTGTTTATCTAGGTTCCTGATCGATACTGTGACCTTATGCCGCTATTCGGCTATAAATCCATTTATTCCCTATATTGGCATAACCGTTCAAGTGTGATATTCAGAAAGTCATCTCTGGCCTCACACGAACAGAGCCACATTCCAGAATAGTTCTCTGCCACTTCCTTTGCAACCAATTAGTGCAATGACAGAGCAGAAGTCACTATCTGATATTCCTAGATTAACACTCCGAGTTCTTCAACAAGATAAAAACTCAGCAAACCTGGAAATCCCCGCTTGCTGTGTTTTGATTAGTAATGGAACTCTAATGAGTAACTGATAGCTATCACTTCCTAATGACATCTTTAATTGACGTCTTATGTCCAGCAAACTTGCGTCAAACCAGGCACCTGTCAGGTATAAATACTACCAACGTTGCCTTAAGCAATTGCTGGTGTCCCATTGCTGTTGTATGCTGTATGCAGTACGCTGATGCTGCTGCTGTCCCCTTGGTGGTGAAGCTACTGATACCATTATCGCTGCTAAAGCGCGAACGATGGTGTGGTGAGCTTAGGAGCTGAACAGCCGTCCCTCTGCGAAGAGCCCAGCAGATGCCAAGCTGCCCGCGGACGCTGTCCCCCTCCTCCTCCCGACGCGCTGAAGAGAGACGCTGCCTTTCTTCTGCTGAGAAATCCAGCTCCAGCGTTTCTGGTCTGCCCTCGCGGGTGACTGGGATATCGAGTTTCCCCCTGAAGGAAATACCAGACTTCCATCATTCTATTCAGAGGTATGGTGTTGACTAAACCCTTAGATGAGAATTCTTGAAGCAAACCTTGGCAAAACCAACTTAACTTAAAGCTACTTACTTACTCCCCTTCCACGTGTTAGGCTTAGGTCAGGCACACTGGGGTAGGTTTAGTTAGAAGCACCAGTTGAGTATGTTAGCCTAATGTATATATGAATGTATATATGTTTTATTACTTTTAAACCATTGTATGGCTAAGAAACCATATCAATGCTTTTACAGTATTATTTCGCAATTCTTATCTTACTGTACGTACTTTTTATAATAACAAGTCTTGCAATTGTGGCAATACATTTCTCTTGTACGAGAAGAAAGACTGTTCAATAAATGTTAACCCTTTATTGACAAACGCCCGTCTCTCTATTCTCTACATATCGTGAAAGTAAACTGCACTAATCTGACTGAGTGAAATATATGTCTATTGTTTCACACGACCCTAGAGATTGACTCTTGATCTGAGGAGCAAAGTTGTCATGTTGCACGGTTTTTGGAAAGCTGAATCCCTTCTTGTCTGTGCCAGGGAAGCTGATCACTTCCCATGCAGAGAAGAAAGTTTCCAGTGACCTCTGAGCTAGTTGGTAACACACCCAATTAAGTTTAGTATAGTCAGTGGAGGCCTGGAATATCCGCAGTTCCACGTCGATACTACTGTTTATGTTATTCCAATGCGCAGGGCCTAGTGGGAAACTAGGAACTACACTACATGGCGCCCAACGTTTGGTAAGGCGATAAACTAACGCAAGACGTTAGAGTAACTCAGTCGTGCATATTTCACACAGACCCCTTTCTCCCGTAAATACTCCAATAGACGTCTGGAGTGGGTAAAAGGTTAAAATCCGCCCGACCTCAGTAGGAAGAGATTCCTATGTAAAGCTCTGGTTTATTCAACGTTGAAGGATACAGTGTTCCAAAATATTGTGCACCTAATCTTTGTCTCCTTGGAGACCAACTCTGCAAACCTTGCATTTATACAATGCCAGGAGAAAACGGAACCACTGGGGCCGCAGAAGATGCGACTCAGCAGGGTCCCGAACACACTGACCCGGGTGCAATTATCATCCCGGTCCACTTAAGAAAATCTATAACTTTAAAACTTATAGAAAACGGACTGACACCACAAGGTGGTACAGTAATTTTCGTGATAGAGGCTCACGAGTATCGGCAGACAGAGGTATTCTATTCATGGATAAACTTTCCAGCGGCAAACGCTACAACAAAAGAGTTTCACTATTACAAAATAGAGGAACCTCCGGAAGAGTACGCTCCTTTCGAGGAGATTGAAATTCCACTTAAATTTCAAGAGCACCTGCTCTGGTTTAATGGCGCCCTAAAACATAATGATCACATTACCAGGCTCGGTCCACTAGGTAGACCAGGAGCTACGTGGCCGGTTCTAGCCAGCTACACACCACATCCGGACATTGTAAAAATGTCTAAAGAAGAGCTGTTAGTACAGCTAAAAACATTAATAAAAATACATAGGCAATTGGTCCAATATGTAATGCGGACGGCAACAGTCCAACCAGCTGTTAATACACCACAGCTGACCCCTCATCAGGGGAACACAAATAAAATTACACCACAGAACATACAGTCATGTCTTGGTAAAACACCCGTAATACAGGAACAAATTCCTTTCTGGTTAGCACAGAAAATCACTCAAATAGAGGCAGTATTTCCTGATACTACCCCTATAGAGAAACACAGAATCTTGACCATCTGCCTTCCTATGGGAATCGCACCACACGTGGAGGACTGCAACACTTGGGGTACAGTCTTTGCTTCCATCTACACAAAAACACACGGTGTTCCGTCTATGGCGGTAATACCAGAAGTGCTAAAACAGATTCAAAATGAATACGGTCCAGAGCCCGCTTTAACTCTAGGTATGAAATTACTGAAAGACTTCAAGCAGCTCTCGGCTATATTATTAGCCAACATAAAAGGAGAAGCAGCATCTGTGGCGATCCGCCAGAAGTTGAAGGAAACAGATATAAAAGATCCTGTGGAGCTTGCAAAAATCATAGAAAAATGCTATGAAGAATTAGGTAGAGACAGCTTGGGTGGGAAACCGGTAAAGCCCCAACTGCTCGAAAATCCTGAAAAATTATTTATTAAAAATAATTCAAATAGAGCTGGGATGGAAATAAACAATCCACTCCCAAGGAAAAAGTTTTCCAGACCAGAGGAAGGTCTCCTCGACAGAGGGAAAGAACCCCGACTCGAGAACACCAGTCTCCCCAGAGGGAGCCCTCTGAGAAAAGATATAACCTTAGAAATAGGGATAATCTGAAAAAACCTGATAGATATCAAAGTATTGATACACGTCCATCTCGATCTTTTCCACAGAATTCGGAAAGAAGAGGACGGTCAGACCCAGGAGAGCACACCAAGTCCAAAGACAAGGAACCTGCTCAGAGTAAAAAATCTCAATTTCAGAAAAAGAAGGTAGCCAGTATTAGAGTAATTAACCATGCCGAGAATACTGAGGACACAGTTGAAAAACGGGGAGTGGGCATTGACAATGTTGGACAGTGCAGCAGAAATCAGTATAGCGCGCAAGATCTTGATGAGTCATCTGGAGACAGTGGACACGAATGAATACATTCAGGTTGAAACTGCCGACACCAGACTTAGCGAGCCCCATAAAATATACGAAATAACATTGTGTATAGAGGGTGATAAGACTAGGAAAATAAGAGGTCTATTTTGGGATAAACTCTCAAAAGGCTATGATATTCTGTTAGCTGAAAAAGATTGGCCCCCAGAGTTGGTCAGGGAGTGCCCTCGTGGCGAAGAAGTGATTATGCCTGCCTTCTCGAATCACATTCCGATTCACAAAAAATATACTTATGCAAGGAAATGGGCAGTGGCCCAGGCACCTGCATTGTATAAAAATCATGTAGGATGGGATGAGGACTCAACTCCTCACAAAATCCAATTAAAAAGTGAACCAACTGCCCAACGGCAGTATCCCATTAAGCAAGAAGCTAAAAAACAAGTCAGGGAGATCTTAGATCAACTTGAATACCAGGGGTGATTGAAACATGCACCTCTCAAATGAACAATCCTTTGTTTCCTGTCTCCAAGCCAGACAATTCATATCGTCTAGTTTTGGACTACAGACATCTTAATACATGTTGCAAAACTTTTGCAGTACAAAACTCGCATAGTGCAGCCCTAATGAATAACATAGTTAGGAAAAAATATAAAACGACATTAGACATATCTAATGGTTTCTTTTGTCAAAACATTGCACCGGAAAGCAGATATTTGACCGCTTTCCCAGCATTTGGGTCGCAGAAAAAATTCTGTCGACTCCCACAGGGGTTCAAGAACAGCCCAGGACTATTCTCAGCTAGGGTAACAGAGTTACTACAAATATATGATGATGAGGCATTATCTTACGGAGATGATATCTATCTCACAGGCGACGACTTGGATACTCACTTGAAAAGAGTGAACACCATTATACTTGGGTTCGCAGCAGAGGGTTACAAATTCAACTTTAAAAAGTCCCGAATTGCCCATCTGACAGTACTATTCTTAGGGTACGAGTTATCAAGTGAAGGGAAAAGCCTAGCGGACAACTTCTTAGAGAAGTGCGCTGTACTCCAAGCTCCAAAAACGCTGAAGAATTTACAATCCATTCTAGGTTTTCTGAATTTCGGAAGAACTTACATCCTAAATTACGCAGAGAGGGTTAAACCTCTCTACAAACTAATTAAACCTGATTTTAAACAAATCAATTGGACTCAAAAACACACAGAAATTTTGAGATCACTGCAAACAGACATGTTAGCAAAAACAAAATTCGATACACGTGACAACACACGTGATCTTGTAATCCGAGTCATCCCAGGAAGATGCGGATTCACGTACCTAACCTCTAATGAGGGAGAAAAGGTACCAATTTCAATTAAATCTCACTTGTACACAAAAGCAGAAAAAGCATTCAGTCACACAGAAAGAACTGTGAAAGCAGTGCAAATCGCATTAGCAAATGAACGAGAACTAGCACATGGCAAACGGATTAATATCCTTACAGCGGAATCCGCCTTCGAAGCGCTATTCAGCCCAGTAAACCTGCCTACAGTGTCACTGGATCGGAAATGGATACAGTGTATAGATTCTCTAGGAGCAGAAGTGTGAAATACTATTTCGCCTCGCAATTCGAAGAACTGAATGATTTAGAGTATGAAGAAGAATATCCTCTGCCAATCGAAATTCTGCCTCTCCCACAATACGCATGTATAATCTATACAGATGGATTTGTACAGCATTTCAACGTAGAGAGAAAATCCTACGATGCAGCATGTGCGATCATTAAAGGTCGTTGGCTGTGCGGTAAATTCAGACCGAAAGTAACAAAAACTGAATCTGTAAGAAACTGTTCGGTTCAGAGAACTGAAATCAGATGTTTAAAGATGGCGCTCGAAAATGCAGAACGTGAATTCCCGACACTTATCGTGTGCGATTCTCATTTTCGCGTCAACTCTTACAACAATAAACTGCAGAGGTGGATTGAAAACGACTACAAAGATGACACAGGTACCACAATAAAGCATAAATTGCTATGGAAACAGGTAGCTCTTTTACACAAAGAACTACAAAAGACTCACGTGATACACGCACAGAGTCTTCAACGTGATGGCGTTCACGTTGCAGGGAATTCATTGGCTAATTCAGCCACAGCGGAAGCAACTAAACCGGCTTCCGTAGCCACAAAAAAGCGTACAGATAAATACATAGACGGGGAAACCATGCTGGCAGTAAAAACGACCGTAAAAGGCGACTGAGCAGCACTACCCGTGAACTATCCACTCAATTATGCATACGTAATCGATGCAAACTCCGTTCCTTTTGCTAGAATCCCTGGAGTGGGGGACAGAGTAATTCCAAACAGGAGCAGGAGGGGCTTCCTCTTACTGGAAGCACACATGGGGTTGGGTCTGAGACATCAAACAATTAAACAGTCTCTGAAAGAATTACAATCAGAGTACTGGTGGCCAGGAATGAGCATAGATATTCAATGTTTTGCTCACAATTGTGAAGACTGCAACAGAGATCGCAGTAATGAACAGGCCAGTGTAGTTTCAGGATCCCTGCTAGACAGCATAAGGCGGTCTATCTGCGCAATCAAAGAAGAGAAGCGCGTCCCATTGTACACAGTTAAGGCTAAACACACTTAAAAAATGAGGCCTCCAGCGCTCGGCTGAGGCTAGAACAGTTATAAAAGATTTGCGAGTCTTTATCGGCACATACGCAATTACCACGTTCCATTCTGACCAGGGTCCTGCTTTTAGCTCTCGAGCTTATAAGGAGGCCATGGCCAGCATGGGAATTGGGTTGCGGTATTCTTGTCCGTCGCACCCCGAAGGGAATAGTGTGGTAGAAAGAAAAAACCGTGACATAAAGCAATCTATAACAGCGAAGGTATTAGGTTCAGGCGCTGGGTGGGTCAAACATTTAATAAGTGTCCAGACTAGTCTTAATAACTTGCCAAGAAATTCTCTAAAAGGTTTCAGCCCATACGAACTATTGTTCGGAATTAGAATGAACATTCAGGACCTCGATAGTCAGATGTCAGTGGTACAAGAAAAAACAACAGACTTTGATGTAAAGGATCGTTTGGCTGTTTTACAGGAACTGAATGAAACAAGAAAATCCTTAAGCAACATAAAGTTAAAGCAACAGCCATCTACCACTGACGAGGCACCACAAGCAACAGCCCCAGCAAGGCCTGTCTGGATTCCAAAGATTGGGGATCTAGTCAGAGAAAAGATCGCGGTGAAGAAGGAATTTGGGCCTTCTTACAGAAAAGCAGTACCTGTCTTGGCAGTCACCGGAACAAGATCAGTAGTACTACCGCCCCTTGCTGGTAAAAAGGAGAACAGAGTCGTGTCCATCGACCTGGTAAAACCACAAGCATGTGGCCTATAATCAACAGTAGGCCCAGTGTACTCCCAAGAAACAAAAGAATACCCAAACTTGCAACAATCCAAGAGGTTCAAACTGAAAGACTAATCACATTCGATCAGCCTGCAGTGCACGGTGAAGGACTATGCAATAATGCCATGGAACTCGTGCCTCTTGAGACACAGATTGAAACAGTTCGTCAAGAAACAACACCAGTCTACACTAATGTGGCAGCAGAAAGTGCTACCGAAAGACAGATTGAAAGAACAATCCCAACAATTGACAGAACTGCCTCTGGTTATTTCATCAACTTCGACAACTTCTCTGAAGATCAAAACGACCCCGAAGTGATGC
Organism: Lissotriton vulgaris; assembly: GCF_964263255.1. NCBI lineage: Eukaryota > Metazoa > Chordata > Amphibia > Caudata > Salamandridae > Lissotriton > Lissotriton vulgaris. Next base: position 1,034,884,861 of record NC_141689.1, read on the forward strand.
CAGAAACAAAAAAGTATTCTAAAGAAACTACAACTGAACTCTTTCAACAAATCAGAGAATTATATCTGGATTCACCGTTGATTGAGCATTGGATTATTTCAGGGGTATTCATACTCCTACTCTGCCTAATTTTAGTTTTAATTTTAGGAAAGTTCATTACAATTGAATGGACACAGCAAGTCAGAACATCAACCTAGTCCTGAAACCACACAGATCATCCCACGTGAAGAAAAGAGAACTGTCAACAGTAAATGTCACAGCAATTCCAATACCTGGTGGGGTAGTATGGGAGAAAACAGACTATGAGATATATGGTCCGGTCGAAATCCTGAAGTATCCTCATCAACTGAAGGTTTCCTTAAGTGACTTTGTAACACCTAGTACATTCTCTGATGATTGGGACTTTAACAGTATTAATGACATGATATCTGATTTAGTAATGTCAGCTAGATTCACAGATCATGATTATTTACAAGGTTCATCTAGTTATGAGCAGTTATTCTGTTACACACACTATGGTGATCATTACTTGCATAAATCTGCACAGCCTAGAAATGTTTTTATGTATAATCAATGGGAACATTGTGCTACACCACCTAAAAGCAGTTCTAAAGCATTTTTTGAGAAATTCAAATACTTCTCAGGGTTTAACACCAGTAATGTAGAAACGTTTTATTACAAACTGTTAGATAAAACAGGAATGAAAACAATGCTGACAAATTCTAAATTGATATATTCAGAAGCATTTTATGACAAAATGATGACATTTGGTTTTGATTATTGGAAAAATAACATTGAAACGAAAATCATTTGGGGTACAAAAGATTGGCAGGTACAAGGCATTGAAGCACTATTCAGAACCTGCATGATACCAGAACAAATGATGTTTTTAAATGACACAATACACCAAACATCCTGTCTTGGCCTAGCTAAGATCAAAGACCTTAAAACACCGTCTATAACAAAGCCAATACCTGAAAATATAACTGCAGATATTGAGTTAGACGTGTCACAAATTTTACATTTTAACAGAACGCATCCTGATTGGAAAAAGTGGTTAATCTGGCCTACTGACACACACAGCTGTCAAGATAGATTCCTGAATAAAACACAGGGGTTAAAAATGACCAGACAAGACCCGAGATACTCCCAGAGACAACATCCAGGGATAATAACAACATGCAGTGTAGGGAAACTCTGCCTTGAATGGCTAACAACATCCACACTGGCTGAAATTAAGCAACACTTGTCTTTACTAAAAGATGGTGCTGATTTGCGCGATTTCATTCTTGGACCACGCAAACAGCGTCAAAAGCGTTTCATAGCGACCAGTATCTATGCTGCGTACAACGAGGCTTGGAAAGTCAAACAAATTGAAACAGCAGAAAAAATACGAGAAATTGATCGTATTAATTTGGAAAAATCACTTTCTGTAGTGGACAATGGGTTAATGACTCTGTCTTCCAGAATATATTCGTTGGACAATATTGTATCCTCTACCTTTGATGTGATAGACAGAGACTTGCTAATGTTACAACATGGTCAATCTCAATTACGTTCTATTATAGAATTAGGCTGGACGCTGCAGAATCTTCGTTCAGGCTATGTGCCTTGGCGTTTAATCAACACAACGTCATTATTTTCCATTCTTAACCATACTGATAAACAGATCAGTTTGGCACAGAAAGGAGCAGACTATACAATCCTGAGCATCGAAAAACTTGAGAGATTACCATTGAAAATGTCAGAGAGTCCTGTCATTGAATGGATAATACACGGAATTATCACAATTCCGATAACAACTTTCCAATTTAAAAAGTGCCTTGAATACATACCTACTGGCCAGTATGAACAATTGGGTAAAGGATATGTAAAATCTGAATGGAAATTACCATACACACATTCTTGCTATAGTGACAGCGAAAAAAATGTATTTCTTAGTGGTGACAACTGTAAACATTCACTAAGCGGTATACTTTTGTGTCAGGGTATTAATTTACACGGAGCATGTGATGGAAATTCTAACAACCTTTCATGCCACCAGCTAGTCACACCTGCAACTCAGATAGAGCCCTTCTTTATGCAACTTGCAAACGGGAGTTACATTCTTAGAACGGATCACAGATGTTGTGGCCTTGTGCCAGGGAAAAGTTATCTAGTAAGCGTAACATCCATGGTCAAATGCTGTATGCAAGCATTGTTCCCGAGTGGGCCTGCAGACACAGTGACTCCCACCTGGCCTCGTCTGAATCTCTATTCTATACGAATTGATACTTTAAGCAAAATGAAGTCTGTGCTTTTACAGACAACAGTGCCTATAACGTCATCAAAAGAGACGTATGATCTTCTAGTTGCAAGGACAGCTACTGAAGTTCATGAACTGTTATCAACAAATTGCCCCGTGCATTTCGTAGAAATGCTCAGCCAACTCCTTAACATGTCTAGTGCCACAAGCATCCCAGGCATATTTAAGACAGTCTTTACGGGACTGCTAACACCTTTTCAGGCAATTTTGGGAATCGTTCCTAATTTTGTTCACTCTGTTTTTGGCGGCATACCATTATTTTTGGGACTTGTAGCAGGAATTTTATTTTTGTCCGTCCTGCTTCGTTATGGCAAGCCGAAACTCAGACATAGCTCCCATGGGAATGGAAGAGACAATCCTAGCAATGCGCTACCGGGACAGGATAACTAACGTCCTTGGATTGGCCAGGCTGAGAGATCTAAACATGACCTGGTTCCTTTCATTCAGACCTATATGGCAGAACTGTATCTTACCGGTACTTCGATGTATGCTATGCGGAGATGAGTGCGTGTTTGACATCTGTCTTTCACTTCCATCAGCAGTACCAATGGACGTCGATACTTTGCTCAGTCCGATAAAGGCTCACGCATTGTGTTGTCCCCAGCGGCTACCAATCCTGATGACGGCATTCGTTGAGACTCCTGTGCTACGACTAGGTGGTAACAGTGGAGCGAGTGACAAAAGCAACATCACCCAGGTACGACCTTCTGTGAGCATTGCTGATCCTGCCTATGATGACAGCAATCATTCTCACACCTGCCAAGTTACAGCACTATCGAATTTGGTTGAACTGTCACCTGATTTTGTAGACCAATTCTTTGAGAGCCTGTCTGATACGATGTTCTCACCCGTACAGAAACAATAACTTTGGAGAAGCTTTCCGACACACAGCGTTCCCATGAACTCTGAATTCGGCCTTCAGTTTTGAACAACAAAAACTGCTAAAAGCGTTGGAACTCTATTTCCCCGTTCAAGCAATAATTCTTTTGAATTGGACATTTTTAATATTGACCTTTTTTTGGCATGAACAAATCTTTGCTTAACGTAAAAACTATTCTTAGAGAACAGAAGCTTCAAACTTCTATTTCTAAACACATCTAGAGACATAACAAACTTGCATCAGCCTCTAGCACATTTATTGCAATGCATTTATATGTGATGATTTATCTCGCCCTTCTTCTGTTCCAGAGATACTTCATGTGTAATTCTTTTTGCATAATCGTTCATTGATTTCATATGCAATAATTTTTGAATGATTTCTATGCTTCAAAAAACGTACAGTACCTAAATTTGACGTATTACAATATACGCCTATTTCGAATGCATTTATGTATTTTGGGGTGGGCAATGTTACACATGCATCTAATTGCTCTAGTTTTAGTAATTTGATGGACATGAAAACGTGGAGTGGGTGTTGCGTGTTTATCTAGGTTCCTGATCGATACTGTGACCTTATGCCCCTATTCGGCTATAAATCCATTTATTCCCTATATTGGCATAACCGTTCAAGTGCGATATTCAGAAAGTCATCTCTGGCCTCACACGAACAGAGCCACATTCCAGAATAGTTCTCCGCCACTTCCTTTGCAACCAATTAGTGCAATGACAGAGCAGAAGTCACTATCTGATATTCCTAGATTAACACTCCGAGTTCTTCAACAAGATAAAAACTCAGCAAACCTGGAAATCCCCGCTTGCTGTGTTTTGATTAGTAATGGAACTCTAATGAGCAACTGATAGCTATCACTTCCTAGTGACATCTTTAATTGACGTCTTATGTCCAGCAAACTTGCGTCTAACCAGGCACCTGTCAGGTATAAATACTACCAACGTTGCCTTAAGCAATTGCTGGTGTCCCATTGCTGTTGTATGCTGTATGCAGTACGCTGATGCTGTCCCCTTGGTGGTGAAGCTACTGATACCATTATCGCTGCTAAAGCGCGAACGATGGTGTGGTGAGCTTAGGAGCTGAACAGCCGTCCCTCTGCGAAGAGCCCAGCAGATGCCAAGCTGCCCACGGACGCTGTCCCCCTCCTCCTCCCGACTCGCTGAAGAGAGACGCTGCCTTTCTTCTGCTGAGAAATCCAGCTCCAGCGTTTCTGGTCTGCCCTCGCGGGTGACTGGGATATCGAGTTTCCCCCTGAAGGAAATACCAGACTTCCATCGTTCTATTCAGAGGTATGGTGTTGACTAAACCCTTAGATGAGAATTCTTGAAGCAAACCTTGGCAAAACCAACTTAACTTAAAGCTACTTACTTACTCCCCTTCCACGTGTTAGGCTTAGGTCAGGCACACTGGGGTAGGTTTAGTTAGAAGCACCAGTTGAGTATGTTAGCCTAATGTATATATGAATGTATATATGTTTTATTACTTTTAAACCATTGTATGGCTAAGAAACCATATCAATGCTTTTACAGTATTATTTCGCAATTCTTATCTTACTGTACGTACTTTTTATAATAACAAGTCTTGCAATTGTGGCAATACATTTCTCTTGTACGAGAAGAAAGACTGTTCAATAAATGTTAACCCTTTATTGACAAACGCCCGTCTCTCTATTCTCTACATATCGTGAAAGTAAACTGCACTAATCTGACTGAGTGAAATACATGTCTATTGTTTCACACGACCCTAGAGATTGACTCTTGATCTGAGGAGCAAAGTTGTCATGTTGCACGGTTGTTGGAAAGCTGAATCCCGTCTTGTCTGTGCCAGGGAAGCTGATCACTTCCCATGCAGAGAAGAAAGTTTCCAGTGACCTCTGAGCTAGTTGGTAACACACCCAATTAAGTTTAGCATAGTCAGTGGAGGCCTGGAATATCCGCAGTACCACGTCGATACTACTGTTTATGTTATTCCAATGCGCAGGGCCTAGTGGGAAACTAGGAACTACACTACAGTTTGGTTCTGTACTTAGACACTCAGCCTGCAAAGGCAGTGTGTAGGTGTCAGGGTACGGGGCCCCTGAGGGTGGCACAATAAGTGCTGCAGCCCTCAGGGGTCTTCTCTGGTCACTATGCCCTGGGTACCTAGGGTACCATTTACTAGGGGCTGACAATTGGCCAGAGATGCCAATTGGGTTTTAGTTGTAACACAGTTTTAGGGAAGGAACACATGCCCTGGGTACCTGGTTGGCAGGAGCCCAGGGCACACTCAGTCAAAGCACATCAGCAGTCAGAAAAAAGTGGGGGCATACCAATGCAAGAAAGATGGCACTTTCTCACACTCTCCCAGATATGAAGCGCGACAGGGTGTGAGCGAAAAGACAAGCCTCAAAGTGGAAGCTGCTTTTTAAGGCAATGATGCTCTGCAAACCTAGAGAGGGGTTCAGCCATATTGTGAGTGGGCAGAATAATGCACTCTGGGATAGCTAGATGCCACAGATTGCAGGAAGTCATCATCAGGTGGGAAGAGTCCTAGTAGGCTATTGATTAGTAACTGCCACATCCCCTGAAGGCACTCTCTGGGCATAGATGTGGGTCACATCTGGACTGGAGAGAGGAATGAAGGACTGCTGTGCTACTCAATGGACTTGGCAAAAGAGGCTGCACCAACCGGTGGCCTGCACCTGCTGATCCTTGGGCTAGCAAAGAGAGGACTGTGCCTGTGGTTCCTGGCTCAAGGAAAAGTTGCTCCCGAGCCCCAAAGAGAAGACATGAACTTCAAGAGTCAATTGGCTGTCTGCCTATTATCGCTTCTGGGCCACAAAATCTGAGGATTCCCGTCCTGGCTAGTCAGTAGCCACAATCCCTTGATCACCACTGCCAATGTACAGCCTGCAAGACAAGGTTACAACTCTTAAAAGTTGCACCAGAGTCTGCTGGAACTGGGAGAGTCATTCGGAGGGCAGTTTGGTCACCCAAGACGGACACTAGCCTTCACCAAATGGAACCGCTGGTTTCGCTTTGACCGCAGACCAGTAATCCAGTGGCACCTGGAGGTTTGCTGGATCCAAGAGGACTATTAGAGGTATCACCCCATGGCCAAAGTCGCCCCACCAAGACCGTGGACCAAGGAGTAGCCCCAGGAGACTCTGCATCTACTATTCAGCATCCTCTGCATCTTACAGCATCTTGAGCATTCTGTGTCCCTTGCATGAGGACCATTCCATTGAAGTCGAGGTTTTCCCAAAGAGCCTGGAAGTGAACTTGAGACTGCTTAAGGTAACTGCCTTACATATCCTTATTGGCCCCCTTCACCTCCTCCCTGCCTTACGTTGTCACCCAAAGTGGGCAAGAGTAGCCAAACACAACTTTATAAAAGTTTTACAACGTTCCCAAAATTTCACTAACCGCAGTAGTTACCAATGCTTGTTGAAATTTTGAGCTAAAAGCAATGATTTTTGTTTTACTTAAATATGTTTCCCATCAGAACCCTCTGGTGGACTTGTTCTTTTTGGTGTCTAAAAGTTCATAAAAATAAGATCTATTTGGGGGGGGCGCTAGGTGGCGCACTTGCGGAATGGCCGCAACTCTGTGAGGCTCCTGCAGTCCGGAGTACTATTCTTCATTTATCCTGTGTTCTCTGCCTTTAAAACTGCTCTCAACCGCTGCAGCTGATAGCTGAGCGGTCACTGACATGAGCGGTGCGGTGTGCTGCAGTAATATCGCACGGCGCTCTGCAGACAGCCCGCCTGCTTGTGTGGAGGTTTGGTGATTATCCTACCAACGTGTGGCCTGTCAGGTACGGTGCAACTTTGCTTGTTCCCTCCGGTCCTATGCACAAGATGGCGGCAGCCATGTTGTGACCTGGACCCCCTGGACTGTGATCGTTACCTGCGCTGCCTGTAGCTTCCCTGGCGTGAGGTGTGGGTGTGGAGTTACAGGGTGGCCTCCCACGGATTGTGAAATTGCCTGATTGTTCCCTAAAAATGGTATTGTGCCCTCTTGAGGTGCTGCTTGCTGCCCTTCCTCCTCGATTCTACACCGGCAAGGTGAACAGCCGCGACTGTACACTGACTGTGAAAGACTTGTGGGCCACACTGCTTGCTGCTTCTGCCTCCTGGGTGCTCCTCTGTCAGCTCCTGCAAACGAGGGGTGCTGTAGGGGCCCACATCACTGACAGGAACGTATTGGCGGCTTGGCCAGCATTTGAGCGTCATAATCCTGACATACTGACTGGTGGCAGTGTCCAGGGGCTCTGGTGTGCTGTTTTGGTCACACGGCGCAGCAACAATAGGATTTGCCGAGGTGCTACCGACTGTGGGGCGTTCATAAACTCGACGTAGTGCAGGACTCTGGTGCATACCCTGTGGTACAGTGTAGTACATCATGGGCAAGACGGACACTCATTAGCCGCGGCTCACGTTCGAGCCTAAGAAAGGCACTAAGCAAGGGCCTGCGGAGAGAGGAGACGGGGGTGCGGCGGAGGGTAGTAATCACAGACCGGACACTGACATGCACACTATCCTCACAGAAATGTGTCAGGGTTTTGCGACAATCGTTGACAAAGTGGACACTCTCTCCAGTCGCATTGATACCATCGCCTGTAGGCTGGATACCCACGACACCCGGCTTAAAGAAGTGGAACAAAGAATATCCGATATGGAAGATGTTGCGGAACAACTTAAAACCGCTGTGACGCAAATGGATAAGCTCATGCCCATCATAGATGCCAAGAATGAGGACATTGAAGCCCGTAGTAGACGGAATAATGTGTGAATACTGGGTGTGCCGGAGAGTACCAACACGGGCTGGATGGAGCACTATGTCGAGAGGATGTTAATGGCGCTCACCGAAGAGGGGATGCTCTCTCCCCAATTTATAGTGGAGAGGGCGCATAGGTCCCTGGGTCCGAGAGCACCTCCTGGGGCCAACCCAGGCCCATTATCGCCCGCCTCCCCAACTATCGAGATAGGGATGTGGTCTTGAAAGTGGCCAGGGAGAAGAAGCAGCTCACCTACGAGGGAGTTACATTCACCGTCTTCCCCGATTTCACTATGTGGGTGCAAGAGGTAAGGCAGAAATTCAACGGTGTTAAGCAAAAGCTCAGGCAGGAGAAGGTGGATTACACGTTGTTATATCCCGCACGACTTCGAATGACACACCAGGGGAAACAGACAATCCACACCTCACCTCAATCCGTAGAAGAATTTCTTAAAACACTACGACGGCGCAACACACAGGCTAAGGCACAGGAGAATGCAGAGGAGGTGCCACGCTCCAATGTGGAATGGTATGATACATCCTGGCGTGTCATGCTGTGTTCAAACAGGGGGCTATGCCTAACTGGCAGTGATTAGCTTTTCCTGCTCTTATATTGATGGACTGTATGGTCGTCCCTGCAGATGCTGTTCAGGACTGAGACGCAGAGTACTGTATATCTATTCACCAGTTCATATGTGACTCTGAGTAACACATAACTGGTACATGCCAGACACCCTTGCCTCTGGCTGGAGACTGACGTCTATAGTTGGCTTCCTAATTAAGGGCAAGGTTTACGTGTGCCAACTGGAAAGTACTGCCCAAATGGGAATACCCCTGTCAAGTTGTATACCGTTTGAGTTCTGGAAGGGAGGGTGGTGGGAAGGAATCTTGCTCGCATGTTTGGAATGCTTCAGTGGATGGGGGTGGGGGGTTCTGGGGCTGAGTTATGTAAGAAACGTGGGGGTACATGTTGTGATATGACAATGAGAGTTCACATGAGGAACGTGGTGGGAAATGTCTATTATGATGCAGCAGCGTTATACAGGGATCCTATTTGATTATGGCCGGGAATGAGTCTGATTCGACTCTTAGGATACAGTCTTGGAATGTCAGAGGGCTTAAGGATGCTAGGAAATGCAGACAAATACTGGCATATGTGGCTAGGCAACAGATACAGATTCTACTCTTACAGGAAATGCATATACACCCGCAATCTAGTAGCGCCTTTGCCAGCAGTTGGGGGACTATCAGGGCATTTTCCTCATTCTCGTCATATGCCAGGGGGACTGCAATACTGATTAAAAAGAATGTACCCTTTACACTCCTAGGTCAGCAACTGGATACCTCTGGGAGTTATGTCATCCTGTGGGGGAGGCTGGGTCATGAAACTGTCACTATAGTCAATTGCTACGGTCCGAATGTGGATGTGCCAGAATTTTTCATGGTATTGTGGGGCAAGATTGTGGATATTGGGTCCTCGCATGTTATTTGGGGAGGGGATTTTAATGTGGCATTGCACCCTGCTTTGGATAGAGCGGATAGCGGAGCTCACTAAAATAGGAAGGCAAGGGAGGTGTTGCAGGATATCATGGCGGAAGGGGGTCTTGTGGACAGCTGGAGGCACATACATCCTACGCAGCAGGAAGGCACCCACTTTAAATCTTACACGGGCACTTGGGCACAGTTAGATTACTGTCTACTGTCTAGAGGGTTGGTCACTGGGCTGGTTGGGGTGACACATCTGGCCAGAACATATTCTGATCATTGCCCTGTGGTGGTCAACCTGCAGATCCCTGGATATGATAGACCTCCGCTGGCTTGGCTCCTTCAGCCTACTGCTCTTCTGGATACAGTCTTTAGGGACGAGCTCGAGCAGGAGATCAGGGACTTTTTCCGATGCAATAAAGGGTCAGTGGATACTGTTGAGGTTGTCTGGGAGGCCTTTAAGGTCACGATACAAGGCTGCTGTATAGCTAAGAGTGGCGGGGTGTTGAGGGATATACAACCGTCCTTGCATAAATTGGAAAAGGATTTGAAGGAGTTGGAAAGAAGTATGCAACGCGGGGATGCGGGGCACGCGCAGAGAGACTTCAGGGTCAAATTATCCGAGTTTGAGGCGGACGCTGCACGGGAAACCAAATTCCGTGGGCGCTATTGGGTAGCTCGTAAGTATGGTGAAGGCGAAAGGCCTGGGAAGGCTCTCTCTGGGGGTCACACGAAACATATGCGGTAACACCAATGTATTGGAAATCGGCAGTCCAGAGGGAGAGATATGCCCAGATAATACCCGTATCTTAGATGTTTTCACCACACATTATGCACATCTTTACACCTTGCGTGGCTCTGGGTATATAGATTTGGAAGGTTTTCTGGGTGAGATTGCTCTCTGCTGGTTGAGCGATGTTCATAGGTCCTTTTTGAGCGCACCCTTGGAGCTTGATGAGATACGTGAGGCGATCATGTCCCTTAAAAATGGTAAGACGCCGGGGCTCGATGGGCTACCGGCGGAATTTTACAAATGCTACATAGACATTATGGCACCGGTGCTACGCGAGGTGTTTGAAGAATCTTTAGAGGTTGAGATACTGCCCCCATCCATGCGCAAAGTCCTGATCACCTCATTGTTGAAACCAGGCAAAGCCCCTGAGGTCTGTGACTCATACCGCCCTTTGTCCCTGATGAATTGTGATGTGAAAATCCTGTCCAAAGTGTTGGCAAACCGGCTGTCGTTGTTGATGACAAAAATAGCTCTCCCGGATCAGTCGGGCTTTGTTCCAGGTAGGGCCTCCACTTACAGCTTGCGTACACTTTTCTTCCTTATTCAGACGGTGGCTCCGGAGCTCCCGGTAGCGGCAGTGTTCCTTGTCACCTCTAAGGCGTTTGATTCGGTAGAATGGAGCTTCCTATTCACTGTATCAAAAAATGGGGTTTCCCAGCGCTTATCTTCCTTGGCTAAAACTGCTCTATAACAAGCCCACTGCTAAAGTACTGATAAATGGCTACCTCTCCTCTTCAATATCCATAACGCGCGGCACCCATCAGGGATGTTCTATTTCCCCACTTCTTTTTGCGATCGCGATAGAGCCGCTGGCTTGTAGACTGCGCCAGCTCCACCAAGAGAGTGCTTTCCAGTGCTTCCAACGTCAAATCTCTCTCTCCCTCAATGCCGATGATGTAACATTATATGTTAAAGACCCACAATGAAATCCGAATGCCCTATTGCGAGAGATTTGGGTTTTTGGTAGGCTGTCTGGGATTAACATTAATTGGGGAAAGTCTCAATCCTTTCCACTCACCCCTGCGGTTACAGAGTTTCCACTAGATTTCCCATTAGAGTGGTGCCAGTCAGATTTGCGGTACTTGGGCATCCAGGTATCCAGAGATCAGGAGGAAACACTGGCCTACAAGCATATTGGAGTTGCCGCCTACAACTGTGTCATGCATGATTGATGCCTGGCAGCGGATCACACGCGTTTTGCAGGCTCCGCTGTTGTATGCTCCGCGCATGCCACTTACATACCACCCTAACCTAACACTCCTACAAGAAACTGGGTTCCAAATCATGTGTAGACAAGTCAAGGTTGCTATATGGGGGGACCCGTTTTCAGACGGTATATTTAGCTCTATGGAACAGTTCTTTAAGGCGACTACCCTCACACCATTGGAGATTTTCTATTATGTGCGGTTATGACAGGGTATGCGAACTATCTTGCCAGATTTCCCCCGAGAACCTGAAAGTCTGGATCCGTTACTTACACTCCTGCAGTCCACAGATGGCACACACCTGGAATCTCGGTTATATAACAGTATACGGACACAACAGACAGGGATAGAGAGTTCTGCTCGGTTACACTGGAGTAAAGACTTGGGGATAGAAATTACGGATGAGCAATGGGGTTACTGCTGTGAGTTAACACACAACATCTCACCTAGTTGCAAACTTAAGGTTATTCACTATAAATTCTTGCAACGGGTCTATTACACCCCAGAGAGAAAGTACAGATTCCAGCTCTCTGATACTGACCGTTGTGAGAGGTGTCGGCGCCCTGGTGCTGGCTCTTCCACCTGGCCTGGGAATGTCCTGCAGTGTGGCAATACAGGTCGCAGGTCCATGCTGCCTTTGAGGTCCTGTTAGATACCAAGTTTGATAGAGATCCTCTGATCATGCTACTGGGTCACACAGCGCTTATCCCTAAAGGATACAGAAAATTCCTCAACATTACTCTGTTATTGGCTAAGCGAAGGCTGGCGTGCCGCAGGGGGAGAGCCCCGAAATTTAAGGAGTGGCTTCAAGACATTATACATTGTCAGGATCAAACTGCAATCTATGCTGAGACTCAGCCACTTGCGTCCAGGCCCAAGGACATATGGGGCCCCTGCAGGCATATCTGTTAACCTCGGAGGCTAGAAGTCCTACGCAGGGTGTGACGAGTAGGTCCCAGAATGCAGAATCGGAGTTGTGACTGTCTAACAAGGACGGAGATCTGCTTGAATAACACTATGAACCTGAATGTTGTTGGGATTGAGGATAATGACTACCTATATATTATGCGGTGGGATGGTGTAATGATGCTAAACGTTCACATCTAATATGCTTATGTACATAGAGTTGGAAAAATGTCTTTGCCTACGACCTGTCACTGCCTTCGAAGACATACTTATTTACGTGGATCACCTGATAGTATCTCATGACTTTCCCATTATGTGATACTTCTCCTCAACGAACGGCCCGATTCATTGTATGTTGTGTTTGCATATTATGAAACTCAAAAATAAAGTTAAAAATAAAAATAAAAAAATAAGATCTACTTATATAAACGGGTTTGGGACTTCTTTCGTGTTGTGTGACTTTCTTATTTTGTTGTTGTTATACTTCTAAATGCTGTACGCTTGTTCCTTTGTTTAAACCTAGTTGCATGAAGCCACAGTTACCCAGAATTGAGCTTACAGTTTTACATACAAGCGTGACTGTATTAACGGTGAGGTCTCACAACCACACCATTTAATACACCACTTTCCTCACAGGCAGTTAGACAGCTTTCTAAAAAATACATCAATAAAGAAGTTTTATTGGATGGTGTTGGAAATTGTCTCATTTTTCAACAAAACTATAATCTCTTGATGCTGCCTATAAGACTAGGCTTAAAAACAGAAAAGTGGACCATGTTGGATCATTAATATACAAGTACCATTGATTTGTTTTCTTTAAGCTCAACTTGGTTGTTTACATAATGGGCCTCAAACAATACAGTGTGACTTTGTGACCCCATCCACGTAGGTGACAAATCATTGAGGTTGCATCTGCACAGCAAATGAGAATCAACAATGCAGGAGCATGTAATATCAACTTAAAGTTAAACTGCATTGGCTGAATCTGATAGGGAGTTTATGCACATTATTTAATGCCTTAGGCCTGTCCTGGAGCACTGCATTGAAGTAAAAACAATAAACAAACTCCTGAGCCACATTCACAGAACAAATTAAGAAAGTTCAATTAGTAGTTTTCTTAGTCCATTTTCTTGGTGATTTATTCAAGTTTCATATATGGGTTCAATGTACTTCACTCCATCAGTTTAACAAGTAGCCACAAGTTGAGCCAACACATGTTTCGTCTAGGCACATCACCTCAGACTTCATCAGGGCTACAACAGACAAAAGCACAAATTACTAATAGGCATAAATGCCATAAGAATGAACCATCATCATTGAGAAAATACTGTGACTAGAAAGAGGCCAACACCATACGAAGGAAAGAGAAGACAAATGTCGACTCTTGAGTGCATAATTATGATGAAAGATCAGAGCAAAGAACAACGTTTCAAAGGAACGGAGGAGGGGGGGTGAGGTGAAACCACAACACCAGTGCGCAACTTAATTAGAAGTAAAATCATCAGAGCTGTAATTTAAGATTTAATAGAAAGAAGATTAATAAAGAAATTAAACCCAAGATCCTATATATTAGAATCAATGGTACCGAGATCACAAAGACAAAAGCTCACCAAAGACTAAAAAATCAAATGAAGGGCCAATATGGATGGAAAGTCCTATATCCGGTTAGGCTTCAAAATTGAAGGTGTCCCCAAAAATTAATGAGGTCCTAGAAGTCTGACCAACAAAACATAGGATAATATTTAAAGTTTAATCCATCAGATAGAATACATCAGACCACACTGCACATGTAACATGATCAATATAAAGTACATGCACTTACCACTAATTATCCAAACGTGCAGTCATTTTTCTTTGATATAACCTTCATATTAGTTGTCAGCAATCATAGCAGCAGCAGCGAACATATTCTGAACCAAATAATAAACACCAGCTAGGAAATATATTCCAGCCTACCTAAATTCAAAATAGCATCCTAATTCTAGCACCCACAATTATCAAGAAAGTACAGTAGTCCATAAGTCTACCTGTTTTCCACTCATATTAACAGAGAAAACCATCAGTCAGGCATGAAAAGCCACTATAAAAGTCGAAACTCTCTAGTCAATAATATAAAAAAACAGTATAACAGCGTTGAAGTAGCAGCAATTTTCATAACTAAACTAATCTGATGAAATAGACCAGGTAAGGTGTAAGTCTCTTAGTAGATTTAAGATGGAAAACGTCTGTCTTAACCACACAAGCAATCTATGGAAGGAGGAATAGTTGTGTGTTCAAGTACACTCCTCCTAGAGCAGGAGTGAGGGAAGGAAGATGGCAGGATGACTCCGCTGCAGGGAGTTCTCCCAGGATTACTCCTGCACCAAAACTCCAACCTGCCTGTAATGTCTAGGTAGACACAGCTTCTTTTGGCTTATGACGGACTAGAGCAGAGATAACTATCAAACAGCGGGCAGCCTACCTGATGTGGTGCCGGTGTATGCCGAGTGGTATGAGCCATCTGCTGCAACTCCGAGCGGCTAGGTGGATGATTGGTCCACGCTGCTTCTTCTGCTGCAGTATTGTGCTCGGCCGGCCTAAACCCCTCTCTGCCCTCTCTGGAATGGCTCCTCCTAGAGCCCTAGCACAACGTGGAGGAATCACCGGTCGGGCTACTGCAGAAGTGCTTCAATCCACAGCACCAAACGATGATGTTTCCACAGCGGCTCTCTGTGCAGCTCATGGGGGCAATCTGTGACTGGAGGGAAGACGACCGGGTCTAGCTCCCTGGTTGGGAGACCAATCCTGAGGCTTCTCCACTCTGGGACGGCGGTGGATCTCCTTTGCGTACCTAGCAAGGAGCGTCTCGACATCGCAGCAATGGTCAATGGACACCAGACTGCAGCGGAAACTCCGGGCGGCAGAGCAGCTGATTCTGAGGCTGCTTCTGGTACTCTGATCGGTACTTTGGGTGACAAAGAGTTTTCTGAAGCAAGCGGAAAGATAAATGAGCAGTGTCCTCGTTTAGAAGTGGATCTCCTCCCTCAGCAAGGATAAGAGATCCATTTAAGTTATTTTACTTATGTAAGCAACAGTGTTACCCCTGTTGAGTAAGACTTTGTGGTGGAAAAGGGGCAAAGCGATACTTTTGAATCTGATGGGGTGACCTGTATTTTGACTGAGGCTCTTAGTGGAAGGCAAGTAAGTGCTAAAGTACCTACTCCAGCACTGCTAGAAGGTGGCATAAGGGATGTATGACGTTACAACGCATACTTTTACCACGCATACCTTTACAACACAGTTTTTACAACGCATGCCTTTACAACGCATAGCGCTTTGGGGTGCTGGATAGTGAAAAGTTTAACTTACTATTCCAACTCCAGTCCCCGTGGTCACTAGGGAAGGTGTTGGATAGTAAATCAATCTTATTCCCTATCCTAGAGCGCCCCCAGTGCAATGCGTTGTAATGGTTTGCGTTGTAATGACTGCGTTGTAATGGTAGTGCGTGGTAAAAGTTTCGTTGTAAAGGTTGTATACCGGCATAAGTAGCAGAGGCCAGGAAGGAGCTTTAGAAGCCTCAATGAAGATAGTGGTTTTGCACTTGTTAATAAGCAAAAATTCAAGACTAACATAACAAGTAAGGTAGAGCCTAAACATGAGAAACATGCTGGCAAGTCTAGCAGAGTTATTGAGCATGATCCAGAAATTCATCAAGATAGATCTGTTGGAGATTTCTCAAGCAATTCATTTTCAAGGCTTCTGTCTGAATATGTTAAAGTGATTAATGTTAAAGATTGTTATGTCTGTGTGAAGCTGCCTGCTTCTGTTTCAGAGGGGGTTACCTACAATATGTTACTTCTCACTTATGGCATCAATTGCAGTGTAATCGCTAGTCTGTTTTATCAAACTGGTCGTCTTGAATATTATTATTCAGACTTTGATGAGGTTTTTGCAAATCTCAAAGTTGTAAATAGCTTGAACAAAGTAAAACCTGCGAAACAGATGAGGGAATTCTTTTTAGTTACTAATGAACTCAATTACGAGTATGCTTATAGAAATAATTTCACTAAATCAAAGGAGAGAGGGAGGACTAGGTAAGCTAGTCTGGATCCCCGTTTATATATTCAAAATCAAAAGAGACTAGCTAGGTTTAAACAGAAAAGACTCAAAGGAGTACGTATGTCAAGGGAAACCAGTAGGTTTTATTTGAAAGCCCTCACCCACCAACCTAGTTGGTGGCATGCTTCATCATCGGGCCCCACCGCAGTGGCACCTAACGTGCCCCGGGTGTGCTTCGACGCCAGATTACTGCGGAGCTGGTATAATTGCTGAGTGTGCAATGTGGTGAGTATGAAGGTGAAAATTTAAAAAGCCATGCAGAAATCCCAGCACCCGAGGGTAAAAACTATTTTAATAAAACTGGGTATCTGTTGGCACGTTAAAAAGGCAGACGGACACAGTGGAGTATGGATTATGACCTCCAGTGTCCTGTGTGGTCTACATGTTTCAGCCTGGCCTTTCTTAATTTGAAACAGGCTTTCCTCAGGACCAAGTGAGTATGTGTGGGGGTATTAAAAATAAATTACAGTGAGTGTGTTTAAGGTTCTATGTGTAGCACACACTAAGGTGCTATATGGGTGAGAAGGGGGTTCCCTCTCGCTTTGACAGTGTTTTGCTGATCAAAGCCTCCTTGGGTCGCCTGGCAGAGAAAGAGACCGAAACTGTCGATCTAGTTCCTCCCTGGACCTGTAATCCTTCTGCGGCGCCCGGAAGGATTGAGGAAGCCTGTTTCAAATTAAGAAAGGCCAGGCTGAAACATGTAGACCACACAGGACACTGGAGGTCATAATCCATACTCCACTGTGTCCGTCTGCCTTTTTAACGTGCCAACAGATACCCAGTTTTATTAAAATAGTTTTTACCCTCGGGTGCTGGGATTTCTGCATGGCTTTTTAAATTTTCATACTCACCACATTGCACACTCAGCAATTATACCAGCTCCGCAGTAATCTGGCGTCGAAGCACACCCGGGGCACGTTAGGTGCCACTGCGGTGGGGCCCGATGATGAAGCATGCCACCAACTAGGTTGGTGGGTGAGGGCTTTCAAATAAAACCTACTGGTTTCCCTTGACATACGTACTCCTTTGAGTCTTTTCTGTTTAAACCTAGCTAGTCTCTATAGAAATAATTTAACATGCAAAATGAGAGCTGAAGAAAAGACTTTTCTGAACATGGTTGAGGAGAGAAGGGCTGTTTACAAAAGGAATGAGATGCTTAAACATGCCAAGTCTAAGTACTGGCAAATGGAGGATGCTAAACTAAACGGTGTTAACACAAATGCTGCCATACACATAGATGAACCAGTTAGTGGTAAATTTTGCATTAGAAGAGATAATACACTTTATGATAACTTTTTTTGTGGGTGCTAGTCAATGTGAGGATACCTATCGTATCATAGGGGGATGGGGATTTAAAGGTGGTAAGGATCCAATTTTTCCTGGGATTTATTTTATCTGTGGCAATAAAGCATATTTTAGCCTCCCAGACCATTGGTTTGGGACATGCTATCTTGGCTTAGTTTTTCCAAAAAATTTTCATGTTGACAGAAATGAAAAGGGTACCTTTGAATTTGGTGAACACCTGAATCTGAACAGGTACAAAAGAGAAAGTTTTACAGAAGTCCTGGGAGACATCTTTGGTGCTGTTATTCCTATGGTAGGAATTACCATGAATTCAATCAAAATCAGAAAAGTTTCTACAATTGTAGATAGATTGTCAACAGATACTGCACATGGTTTCCAATTAGTCAATACAGAACTTGTTGCTACCAGAAGCATGGTTATGCAGAATCGTCTTGCCTTAGACATTCTGCTTGCAAAAGAGGGAGGAGTCTGTGGAGTCTTACATGTCCAGCATTGCTGTACTTATATACCTGACAAAAGTCGGGATATAGAGTTACTTGTTAAAAACATTACACAGTTTCATGAAGAGATAGAACCCATGGAAGAAGAAAGTTTCACAGAACGAATAGGCAAAAGAATGGAGGCTATAAAAGAATGGTTTTCTGAAGTTGGGAGCTCCATCATTGGCAAAGTACTCTATCCAGTAATTGTCATCTTTATAGTGATAATGCTGCTAAAAATTAGTTGTATGATTCACAAGAGGAAGAAGCATCAAAAAGAAAAAAGAAGGATTTTTAAACTCAGAAAGGAACAGGAGAAAGAATACGAGTTGGAAGAAATGCGGAGGGTTCAGTTTGAAAGAAATGATCAGACAGGGGTTTAGGGAAACTAATACCAAGAGAATTCATAATGTGATGTCTCTAAATTGGGTTTAAAAATTTTCTGAAATTTTTTGGGTGTTGTTTGGTGATTTTTAAATCACCAGATGAGGGAGTTGATGGAGCGAGCTTCAGAAATTATTTTATTCTGGCTCGTGAAGTTTATTCCCTGTAACATGAATTAATATATTAATGAATTGTTGCATGATTTGTTTTACTAATTCAACTTAGAGTAAGATTGCACACACACGAACACGCGGGTTTAATCATATGTGCTCTTGTTGCATTTGCGAGTTTGTCATGTTAAACATGATTAATATTGCTTTGTTTGTCCTGTTCGTCCTATTGTCTTTGTCACAATTAATATGCGGCTGATCTTTTATAGCATGTGCTTTCATTATATGTGCTTATATTTGTCCTATGTCGTGATTGTCTGTCTGTGTATTATTTTATCATCTTTTTACTCTTTCAGATTCATAAAGACTTCAACTGGACATTATGAAGAATGGTAGATATTTAATGTGCTGCTTTATTTGTTTGCTTCTGCTAGATGTCATGTATTAATGGGTTAATTATTAGCAATGGTAGGGTGGGTAACAGAAGGGTTTATTTTACTTGAATTAATCACCTTTTTGTGTTTGTTTAAATACTAGCTCAAGTGAAAGTTTGGGGCCTAGTGCTAATAAAAAGTTGGTTGGCCTGACAAAAGGAGCAGAGTGCAACGTGACGATCTTGTCATTTTAAAAAAACTTCCACGCACGGAAATGTGCAGAAGCTCAAACAATGGTTGTTCAGTACAGCTCTGAAAGTAAAAGCGTCAAGGCCGAGGAAGCGTGTAGAGGCAGCTTGGCTAAAATCCTGGAGGAAATAAACTGAAAAACTTTTGGTTTAAAGTATCAACTTTGGGAAGCCAGTGTTGCTTCGTGTCAATGGACAATGACATAATGATGTCACTGGGACTGATGCGTTGGCCTCTCTGTGGTCTGATGGATGTCAACCAATTAGGTTGCTGTATTTTACTAAAATATAACATTTAGTTAGATTAGTGGGTCAGAAAGGTATAAAAGTTAAGCCTCTTGAGGGGAGCGGGGCTGACTGTTTCCTGAGGGCGAAGTGCTGTCCGTTTTCCTATGGACATGTAAGGCATTCTTGTTTGATATAAAATTGTTTTCCTTTCCAGGTCAGAAAGCTAACTTAGGGAATAGGGTAAATGCTTCTTTAATTCATTATTTGTATGCAATGTTGAAGTGTCGGACCTTTTGAGCCAATGATTAAAATGAATAAAACTAATTAATAAATAAATGCTTGTTATTAATGAATGAGCTAATAAAGTTTATGAAATTTAAGAATTTAAAAATAAAAGACTTAAAACGTCAAGCTGGTCTTGATTTTTGAGTTGTTACCATTAGTTTAAATCTATTGGCCTCAGTGGTCTAATTAAATGTTTCTTTGATAATTCATGAATAAAAATGTTATACTGCAGTTGTAAATATGTACAAATGAGTTTAATAGTGTAGTAAATTAGGCCACATGATTCAGCTTCATGATTTTCTGTCTTTGAGCATGGGCCTGGTTATTGATTAGTTTGGTGAGTATTAGGTAGTAAATGGTGACGCATGTGAGACAGAATTTCTATAGTGACGCTGGATCACACTCCTGCACAAAGTTGGATTCTATTGTTATACCGGATCTGGGACTAGACACCGAGTTGGGCCGAGAGCAAGGGCAAATACGGGTGCTGCCCGAGCCAATACTGCAACTTGTGGATAAAGTAGGGGAGGACACAGGAAAAAAGCAGAATAAGGCACAGGTACAGAGAACTCGAGGAGGTAACAGAAAAAAGATTAAGGTGTTTGACAGCACCCAAGGAAGCAATCCAGTAGCAACTAATTTCAAAGGGCGCTCTAAGGATAGCCCACTGCGGAAATGGGCTATAGCTAAGGGCAAAGTCAAGGCTGTAGTCTCTTGGCTGTCTAGTTTTGGCTCTGAAGCACAGCCCAATACTTTTGTCCTAAGTGCTGAACAGTCCTCAAACTCTAATATAGACATGGCCTGGCTGATATCGCAAGACCGTATGAAAAGTCTGGTTCTCCGGGGAATGTCTCTTTGGGGGTCAAGCCTACTGGGGCAGTTTCTGGTACCAACATTCTGGAAAGGCAGACTCATTTGAGGTGAAAGAACCCTCACTTTCTATTATTTTCCAATTCCTGCAGGTGCAACATACGGAGGCTCAGGAACACTACGCACAAGTCAAAGCATACATTATGGAACTACAACAAACATTAACAGAAGTATCAAGTAAAGTTGCAGCACTTTCTTCAGGAATGATGGAACTTCAACAGCAGGTAACCAGGACTGAGGAAGGTTGTTCAGCCTCTATAAAGTCAATCAGGACACAGGAGGGACAATTAGCGTTGATTCAAAGCAAAGTTGAACATTTGAAGAACAGGCGGCGGCTTAACAATGTAAGAGTCTTTGGTGTACCAGAACGGAAGGAGGGAGATGATCCCAGGGCTTTCATTGTAAATCTATTCCAACAGGCTTTTCCAGATCTGGCTGACTGGGATTGGGACTCACAAATTTAATGGGTCCGTAGATTACCTCTTTTCATTCAACAACCTGCTCAGTCAAAGCCTTCGCAACCAAGGTCCATTCTCTTATTCATAGGCAATTTCCTATGTTTTTGAAAGCCTGTCCTGTAGCACCTGTTGCAGTTGGATATTTGTCTATTTTGTACGGTCTGATGTGTGTAAAATTACTATAGATAGGCGATATAGACTCTCAATTAATGGACCTATTGAAGGCTGTTAGAGCACTGGTCTTCTTACAGGAACCTGCACATCTTAAAGTTATTAAAGGAGGTTGATCTCAGTTTGATCAGACAGAGCAGGAGGCTATGCCTGCTTTAAACCAGTGGAAATCTGCCTCTTAGTAAACTTGTACTTATCTTTGGCTCGTTTGAAGTTGGGCATCTAAATTCTTCTTTGTGAATGTCTTCAAGTATCTCGGGGTATTGACAGTGTCTTCCTGTTCACTTCTGTTTCTTCTCTTCTCTTTCTTGTCTGCTTTCTGTCCTTTTTCGTACTTTGTTTTTCTTTTTGTAGGAGGGAGCTGGTGGCAGGGGGTTCCTGGGTGCACTCCCATCGGGGCTGTCAAACCATGGACAGTCGAAGGGGGGTTGATTCCTTCTCTAGGAACGTGGGAGGTTGGGATGGGTGGAATACAAGGGTCAAAGGATGGTGATTATAAGCTGTTGGTCAATGGAAGATAGGAGTCAGTTGGATCTGAACTTAGCGGTCAAATGCAATTTTAAAGAGGAGAGTTTGTGACAATCAGTATATAAAAGCACGGGGGAAATATTCAAACTATATTATCTTCATTATTGTTGTCTATGTTTAAATGTATGAGTTGGAATTTTGCAGGCCTCAATTAGTCCAAAAAGAGACAATTAGTCGAAGGAGAACTGAAAGTTTTCAAATCGCATGAGGGGTAACTGAAACAAATGTTGCATTTAAGGACCAGGTTCTGCTTAAACAGTTGGGGTATGATATCCTAGTATGTACGGATTTAATCAAAAATGAAAATGGACACTTGTTACACTACTCGACCTTTGGTTCAGGGAGATTAGGAAACCCTCAAAAAGATCAATGTTTATTGGAATGCGGTATATGTGTTTTACTCCGCCCCACATTGAAATTGTGGCAGTTATCATAGGGTGTTCCTAGTTGTGTTGGCTGCCAGCCTCATCCAGAGGCACCTCTGGTCTCGAGTGCAGTGTCCAGAGACAAAGGGTTTTCCCCACAAGAAAAATATAGGCAATTAATACACATAGGAATTTTAAAAAGGGAAAGGACACCCAAATGCTTTTAATATGGGGTGAGTTTCCACTGGTATAAAATGGATTGTATACTCTATGGACCGAGTTACTAGGTCCTGTAGTATTTATTGAGAAAAAGTTGTCGACATGTTTCAGCTCCCTAGGCCCTAGGGGTCTGTGGAGCTTTCGTCAGGACTTACAAACATACAATTTTACTCACACAACTTGTGCGGTATTCTTTATTTCCACATAATTATTTCTATGGAAAATCCACTCTCCACAATCTCTTATGTAAGAGCTCGATACTGCCTGTGGGGTCAGCTTATTTTATGCGCAGAGCCGCGTGGTGGCTTCACATTGGCCTTGTGCTGACTCTGCCCCCAGTTCCGGATGTTTTGCTGTTGGTTCCGGAACCGGGGGCAGAGTCAGCACAAGGCCAATGTGAAGCCACCACGCGGCTCTGCGCATAAAATAAGCGGCCCCGCAGGAAGTATCGAGCTCTTACATAAGAGATTGTGGAGAGTGGATTTTCCATAGAAATAATTATGTGGAAATAAAGAATACCGCGCAAGTTGGGTGAGTAAAATTGTATGTTTGTAAGTCCTGACGAAAGCTCCACAGACCCCTAGGGCCTAAGGAGCTGAAACATGTCAACAACTTTTTCTCAATAAATACTACAGGACCTAGTAACTCGGTCCATAGAGTATAAAATCAATTTTGTACCAGTGGAAACTCACCCCATATTAAAAGCATTTGGGTGTCCTTTCCCTTTTTAAAATTCCTATGTGTATCAATTGCCTATATTTTTCTTGTGGGGAAAACCCTTTGTCTCTGGACACTGCACTCGAGACCAGAGGTGCCTCTGGATGAGGCTGGCAGCCAACACAACTAGGAACACCCTATGATAACTGCCACAATTTCAATGTGGGGCGGAGAAAACACATATACCGCATTCCAATAAACATTGATCTTTTTGAGGGTTTCCTAATCTCCCTGAACCAAAGGTCGAGTAGTGTAACAAGTGTCCATTTTCATTTTTGATTAAATCCATCTCTTACCCTGGGGAAAGAAACGGACACATCAATTCCTCATCCCTCCCTGTTGATTAAATCCTAGTATGTACTTCACAATCAATGTCAATTCGTGGTGTGACCGTGATGAAATTTAAAAACACCATTGTTAATATATTAAAAAGTACAGTAGACCCTAAGGGAAGATGGGCTATAGCTCAAGTGACATTTTTATGATACAAGGTCACTATCTGTGTAGTTTATGACCCAAATGTGGATGATTCCAATGTATTTGTTTATCTAAGTCTTGAGCTACTGGATTATACAGGTCAGTTAATAGTAATGGAGGATTTTAACTGTATAATAGACTATAACATCAATACCACAAGCCAACGAGCACATGTAAGAATGGTAAAAACCCGAGCATCTATCTTGGAACTCATACGTGGATATATGGAGAACATTGTATCCTACTGCACTGAGCTATACTTACTATTCTTCCGCTCATACGCATTATTCCTGTATCAACATGATGTTTACTCGACAACAGTTACTGAGGGATGCTCATATTGAGGTATGGCCCAAGATCACCTCTGATCACAACCCTATCATGCTGAGACTCCTTGGCACTTCAGAGTGTGGTACAAACTTTCATCAATTTACATTACTGCGGCATCTGTTAGCTAATAAGGAGTACTAATCCTATCTTAGAGGGTCATTAAGAGAATTCTTACGAATTAATAAAGGGATTGCCTCTAGCTGCCATTTGGGATTGTATGAAGGCGAATGTCATAGGGGTAACTGTTCAGTTTATCATAAAGAGAAATAGATCCACACATCATCAAACAATGCAGTGTCGGACAGAATGCCTAGAACTTGAGATATTGCATGCTCAGTCAATCCTAACTCAGAGCTCCAATGGAGGTCTATCTTTGATTGATAGAAAGATGGCTAGCGGTCAATTGGGGACTGACTGAGAAATTAGCCGCCAGCTATCAGAAGAACAGAATATATCAATATGAATATAGCGACAAGGTTGGCAGTCTTCACGCACGTCAAATCTCTGACAAAAGGGCTCAGAATAATATTAGGTGTATTAGGGGTACCAATGATATGTCTTTTGCAGATCCTCATTCCATAGCGGAACAATTTAGGCTTTTTTATCAAGAGGTTTACGGTAAATCATCTGACTTCGATTATCTAACTATGATTGAGTATCTTTCAGGGAGCCCCCTGCCTTGGCTAGACACCCTGCAGGAATCTACACTTCAAGGAGATACTCCTGATGAAATTGAAGTTCCGCTTAGTAGCTTGTCAGCTGGGAAAGCCCGATGGGGAAGATGCAATACCACTAGACGCGTTTAAAGATATTTTAATACCAACATTTAATAATTCATTTATGTTTATGATGAATGGAAATGATGTCCCAGTTTCTTGGGGACTGTCAAATCTGGTAGTATTTCTTTAAAAAGATAAAGCACCGGAGGAAAGAGGCTCATACCTACCTATATCATTGATAAATGCCGTTGCTAAGGTGTACTTTCAAAACTTCTGGCGACGCACTTGGTGCCCATTTTGAAGAATTTGGTATCGGCACAATAGCATCTATTTGGGCAGGAACACTGTCAGAACATTAATACTGCAATAGAAGCATTTGACGTGGCGAGGAAAATGAAGGAACAGATCGGCATGATTATGTTTGATGCTGAAAAAGCCTTTTGATCAGTTCATCTGGGAAGCACTCTGGAAAGTAATGGCAATATTCGGACTCGGAACCCAGTATATTGTAATGATCCAGAAGCTATATAGAAATCCT
Organism: Lissotriton vulgaris; assembly: GCF_964263255.1. Lineage (NCBI taxonomy): Eukaryota > Metazoa > Chordata > Amphibia > Caudata > Salamandridae > Lissotriton > Lissotriton vulgaris. The sequence goes on from NC_141689.1 coordinate 1,034,910,104, forward strand.
GCTGCAAAGGTTATGGGGGGTGGTATCTCCTCTTCTCAATTTTTTATACACAGAGGTACACGTCAGGGATGCCCACTTTCCCCTCTACTGTTTGCTCTATATATCGAGCCATATATAAGGCATCTCTTAAGGAATAAAAGCATACAGCCATTTAAGCTGAATGAAGTATAGTTGAAAATCACTGCATATGACAGTGACATTGCAATATTTGCTACCAATCCACTGGTGTCTTTGACGATTATATCAAAGGAAGCAGAATCATTCAGTTGTTTTTCTGGCTATAAACGTAATCTGTCTAAACCTCAGATTATCTTGAATTTTCATCCTCAGATCTCGATATTGGCAGGTGTTAGGCAGAGTTGGGCGTTTGGCTGATTGTCTCCCGAAAAGATTATCTCACTTAACTATGAGCCTCTGTTGAAAACTATAGAAGCAAAATTACAGATGTGGCATCAACTACCTCTCAGTATTCTGGGGCGTTGCAATAATCTTTAAATTAATATATCATCTACATTTCTCTACCTATTTCGTGCCATACCTCTCTGGGTCCCGGAATCCATTTTTAAATGCTTAGAAGGCATCATTGGCAGCTTTTAATGGGGGCATGAGAGAACAAGGCACGCTATTAAGTTTCTTAGGTTTCAGTATAGACGGGGGGGCTTTAAGTTACCAGATTTTAAGTTATGGAAAACTGCATTTGCTGGGTGAATACAGAGGCTTTTGACAGGGATCGATGAAGGTATAACCATGCTAGGATATCAGTTAGCGCTAATTCCCAAGATCAGGTTTATACTCCACAAACTGACAGATCCTAACTACTTCAAAAGGGTTAGATTCAAGGTAGTTGGGGCCATATGTATCAAGCCTTTTTTGATTCGCCAAGGCCGAAATTCGCCGAATTTCGGCCTTTGCGAATCGCAAAGGGCTGTTTTGCATAAAATTATATGTATCAAACTATCGCATTTTAAGGAATCGCAAATACTTGCGATTCCTTATTTTGTTATAGCATTTAAGGAATCGCAATTTTGCGATTCCTTAAATGCTATGAAGGAAGCTTTTTAGACTTGTGATTTCAGGTTTAGAAATCGCAAATTACCACCAACTACAAGTTGGTGGTAATTTGCGATTTCTTGTAAATATGCACAATTGTGCATTTGTGAGGGTGGCATATGACGCACAAACATGGCCATTGGGCATGTATGTGCGCCATATGCACACACATGTAATTTACAGGGGTGCAGCAGGGTGTCCTTGAGACACCCCTGCAACCTTGCAATAATTCTCAAATTGGGATTAGCAAATTGCGAATTCGCAATTTGAGAATTATTTGGAAATCATTCCTATGGGCCTCCTGGCCCATAGGAATGCATTGGAAAATATTCCTTAATTGCGAATTCGCAAAATGCAAATTCGCAATTAAGGAAGATTAAGGAATCGCTACAAAAATGCGAATTTCTTCATACATACCGTTTTGCGATTCCTAAATAGCGATTTTTAAGGAATCGCTATTTAGGAATCGCAAAACGGAACTATGATACATATGGCCCTTAGAGAGATAGTCTGAATTTGGAGGAAATTAGTTTCAGGTACTTGGTACCTGTTTTACATACATAAATCCCCTTGGGGGATAATCCTATGTTCCCAGATATTGTTCATGATAAGGCCGGAAAGGTATGGCAACTAAAGGTGGTATAGAACCATGGGTATCTATACGACTCTCAAGGGCTTCGGACCTTTACCTCGCTGCCGGAAGAGTGCAGGCTTCCACATATTTTTCAAGTAGTTGCAAGTAAGGGATTACATATTGTGTGGCTGTAAATCGAATATTGATCATGAACCACTCGAAATTCTCATCTGCTTATACTCGACAACCAGCGCATTAACTATATGTTCATCTTATCGGAAGTTACTCTCATATGCCCCAGATGACAGTTTGAAGATAGCTTCAAAATTTACTCAACTTCTAGCAACTGAAGTTTCGGGTACAGAGTTTCAGAAGGCTCTTACTGTATTAGAGTAATCAGTGGTATCTGTTAATGTTAAACTACAGCAATTCAAAATTATTTATATGTTGCATTATACACCTAGTCGTATCTCTCAGGGGCGCGGTCCCATGCCTCGGAGAAGTCACTCGAAGTGTAACCACTATGCTGCCGATTTATTCAATATGTTTGTGGAATACCCGTCGATCATTAAGTACTTGGGATGTGTGAACTAACTGTTAACAGACCGGCTTGGGTACAAACTTTGATTGTGAATAAAAGATCTTCTTTTGGGGTGTAAAGGGGGATTGGATAGATATCCTGGCTCATTAATAGCAACTGCAATTGTTAGTGCCGGACTATGCATTGCGAGGGCCTGAATTGATCGCTTTCCGCCTAAGGTCAGTGAGTGGTGGGCATTATTATGGTGATTATTTGAATGTGAACAAGCAGTTGCTAAAGCTCGTGCTCCTTACACACTTAAGAAATTTGATAAAAACTGGACAAGGCTTCATTGGGTCTGATCAGGTCCTCTTAGGATAGGTACTATCTGGTTTCGGGCAAATTTATATACTATTAGTAACTTTTCTGCCTTATGTTTTATTGTTGCAAGTGTTATGAATTTGGCTGCTTATGTTCAAAATGCTTTGTGATCTCACTGAGAATAATACAATAAACAAAATGTAAAAATGTAAAGTACACTTCCTAGCAATTTTGAAGACTAGTTAGTAGATAGGTACAAAAAGGGAGAAATACTGCTTTACAGTGGTTAAGAATGAAAAGCTACCTACCTGCACATTTTGGATGGCGAATAGACAGATGATAAATGAAGAAGATTTCTGCCTTGAAGTATATTTTAATTACCATCTTCATACACAGGGATAAAAGGTCATGTCAAATAATCTGATTAGGTTTCTCAAAGTACAGGAATATGTTTTGAAAGTAAGTATTGACGAAGCTTTTGTATTTTGGATGCACACACGAACACACAGCATCAATGCACAGGATGATAAGTTATTCATTGTGAGGCAATTTGGGGCTCTCAAGGCAAGCTGTGTTGAATGCTGACCACAGAGGCAGTCATCTCACCTAAAGATGGAGCCACTCAATGAAAGGGTTGGCTCCACTGAAAACATTGACATAGGTGGAAATAGTTCCTCAGGAGGTGTCATGAAATATAGTGAGCGTTATAGTTGGTGGGAGCTTGCTAACGTGGGAAAACCATTCCAGTTCCTGGAGCCGTGTTTGGGTCACAAACACAGCAGATGCACGAGAAGACAATGCAAACAGGGGAATCTTACCTGACAGCTATGCTTTTTTGCTGTAATTTAGTCACTTTTTAGGGCTTGCGAAGCGAAGAGCCCTTTTGAAGGGGGATTTAAAAATGGACCTGGAAATTCCTCACGCTCGTGCGTGTGGTTTTCCATTTGCACCTGCTATTGGCCTTTGCCTGCATGTTTGCTTTAAAGCTCGCACACAATAGGCGAGAGGCAGTGAACCCACACGCAAGGACGGGCAGGGGTGTTGGGGGGGGGGGCTGCTATCCAGACTCCGAGTCCCTGCAGCAGACCTGATTGTTCCTATTTCGGGCCCACGGCTCTGGTGGAAATGCCAGTGGATGTCGGGCTTGTCTTTAGCGCTTGGTTTGAAGGCAGCCGACAGAATAACCACATCGCAGCTGCTTTCTTTGGGCTCTGAGGGAGTGCCACCCATTAATTCCTGTGATTCAGGCAGTAAGGTGGGCTTTATGGGGGTGTCGGGGAGAGTGCTAAACTGGGCACACCATTGATCCAGAAACAGGTACATTTTAGTTCTGCATATTACCAATACTTTGTTTTTGTTATAGTGCTTCATGCCTTTGGCAGTGACATTCTGAATACTGTATTAGTGGCCGCTCACAGTGCCCTGTGATGTAAGGTAGTGGGACGCCGGACCCAGCCTCTATCCAGACGAGAAGACGAGGTAACAGATGGTGAGGCACTATTTATTCTACGAGCATAATCAACGGTGGGGGCCTGTATATTTGCTGACAGCCACCCTGATGAAGTTTTAGAGTATGCCAATATTTTCCCAAATAAAAGATAGGATTTACTTTCTTAACACATGGTGTCCAGAGCGCGCGGACATGCCGCAGTCCGGCCGCCGCTTGTACCCAGTGAGCCGCAGGAGGAGAGAGCGTTTCACCCTAAAAGTCTGTTCGTCTCAAACAAAGACAGCCGGGCCAGCTACACGCAAGACAGCAAACGGGGTTAAGTTTACTCTTCTTTTAATACCGGCTTCAGTGCGGAAACATGCATGTTTCTCCACAGACTGTGAGACATGAAGCATGTTCCATGTGTCAGTAGAACCATACCGCGTTCTATGTAGAAACCTACATATCTGGAGGGTTGTGTGTGCATGTGAGCACACAAATCGCACTCAAGCAACCACACTCAAATGGACAAACACAGACGGGCATGCTATCTGACAAACACATGAGATATACAGAAGACACACATGCGCAGACACAAACAAAGATGCGGATGCACAGGTATGCACAGATATGTTCCCACATAGTTATGTGCACATACTCGAATTCACCCACAGTTAAATGTGCATATAAGCACACACCTAAGTGCGCCTTAACATATGCACCTAAAACAGACACACGTGCACACACACAAACGTTGGCACCCAAGCGCGCACACAAATATAAAGCGTATATATGCACCAAGACCTATAAAGACTCACATATATGTACACAACAACACACGCACACACACTCAAATACATGCACACACACACAGACTTAGATAAATGGACACAGACACACAGACTCAGATACATGTACACAGATACACACACAGCACAAGCACACACACAGGCTCAGATACATGAACACACACAACACACACGTGCATACACGCACACACACTTAAATACATGCACACATACACATATTCAGATAAAGGCGCACACGCAGACTCAGATACATGCAAACAGACACACACAACACACTCGCGTATACACACACAACACACACGCTTGACAAACGTGCCCTGTAATTGGTCTGGGTCCTTCTTAGGTGGACCCCAGGTAAGACTGCAATGTACGTAAAACCTCAAACTCAATTAGCTGTGGGGTGGTTGTCCACAAGTCAATATCTCCACGTCCTCGACCTCATTAAAGCAAGCAATTGGCTAGCACAAAACGACTTGATTCAAGGAAAAAGCCCTCAAGGCGGAATATGGGACGTGCAAGAGTAAAGCAGACACGCATTATCCTAACCGCTGACTCCTTCCTCAAATCATATTTATTGTAATAGCTGTGACACTGTTGTGTTTTGAAATACCGTAGGGGAGTGTTGAAAATTGTGTTTGCACAGTATTATCAAATGGTAAACTGTCAAAATATCGATTTTTTTATTTCGACTTACACTTATATCGAGTTGCTAATATCGATGGGACAGAATATCGATGTCCAGAATATCGATGGCCAGAATATCGACCGTAAGGTAAGTAATATCGAAATTACTTATATCGATAGCATATATATCGATGTAAGTAATTTCGATTTACTAATATGTGTTAGAAATATTAGTTAAGTATTTAAATTAATTGTTATAATATGTGTTTAATATGTTTTTATAAATAAAAAATATATAAAAGTAAGTAATATGTTTTACTACCAGAGCGGGTTGTGGGTTTATAGGGGAATAGGGTGGGAAGTAATTTATTTGTAATGAAAAAAATATTTTTTAATGATTAATTTATTTTGCTATGAAATATTAATTGGCAATGATTTATTTTAATTGATTTATAGAATAATTAATTGATAATTTATGTATATTTTTAACTAAATTATATGTTTTACTACTGGAGCGGGTTGTGGGTTTATAGGGGAATAGGGTGGGAAGTAATTTAATTGTAATATTAATTTATTTTGGGTAAAGGAGTATTTTTAGTGTTCAGGGTCAGTTTTGGTTTTTTGGGTAAAGGGGTACTTTTAGTGTTCTGGGTCAGTTTTGGTTTTTGGGTAAAGGGGTATTTTTAGGGTTCAGGGTCAGTTTTCAGTTTTTGGGTAAAGGGGTATTTTTAGGGTTCAGGGTCAGTTTTCAGTTTTTGGGTAAAGGGGTATTTTTAGGGTTCAGGGTCAGTTTTCAGTTTTTGGGTAAAGGGGTATTTTTAGGGTTCAGGGTCAGTTTTCAGTTTTTGGGTAAAGGGGTATTTTTAGGGTTCAGGATCAGTTTTCAGTTTTTGGGTAAAGGGGTATTTTTAGGGTTCAGGGTCAGTTTTCCCTACTGTTGCACCCACTGGAGTGGGAATAGTAATTATTGTTAAGTAATTATATATTATATATGATTTTTAATTATTATTTTTTTAATTAAATATGTATTATAATTTGTTTTACCATTATTACATATATTTAAATATGTTTAAGTAATTAATAAGTATTATTTACAGTATTTTTTATGTCATTTTAAATAAAAAAAATTCAATATATTTAACAACGATATTTTTAACATCGATATTATTTTTTCGATATTTTGGTACTTACCATGTTGTACATAGGGCGTCGATATTTTTGCTATCGATATAATTACGCCGATATTTGTGTAGGTCGAAATTCTGTCTGTCGAAATTCTGTCATAGATCCTTATCAAATATATCACGCGCATGCTGTTCTGCATGCGTCTTCGAACATCTCCAATCAGTGCACATTCAAAAAAATGCTCAACTTTAACAGCCCCTGGAAGCTTGACCTGGCATCTAAAGCGCTACGAACATAACCATTAGTAGTTATAGATGTTTTTAATAAAGGATGTTTTGATTTTAGTTGCTCCTGTGTCAGTGGTCGGGGAGGAATTTTGCATAATTTATTGTCAAATATGTAAAGCATGGTGCATGGGGGGTTATCTCATTGAAGTGGGAGATATGGAGCCACACTTTAGAACCAGTTTTCCCCAACACTTATTCTATGAATGAGGTGAGGTTTGAAAACACACACACTGAGGTTTAGGCACACACACACTGAGGTTTACACACACACACAGACATACACTCTGCGGTTTACACACACACACGCACGCAGGCACAATGAATAATAAGGTTTAAAGCACTTACATCACACACGCGCCCCCACACACACAAACACACACAATGAATAATGAGGTTTGTAACACGCACACAAATACACGTCACACAAAAACACAGAGGCACACACACACAGACACAATGAAGAATGAGGTTTGAAACACACACACACACTTTTTCTATGTCTCCAATGGAATTGTCGGGTATGTGATACGACGGAGGCTTCACAGGGTTTCCCGCCCAGGCACGAGGTGACCTTTGTCCCTTGGTCGGACAGGCCACCGGCAGCCGTGGCACCCCCACTCTGCCGCCTCGAGCATTGAACGTCCCTTTGCCCCGCCGGTCCGGTAGGTGAATCGGCATAGAGTGGAACCACACTGTACTTGACCCCTGCCTTTATGAGCACCTCAGTGTTTGCCTAAAATGCAATCAGGCCTGACAAGAGAGACTGCTACCGTGTGACACGGTCCATTCAACAGATAGATGTCCACCGCCACACTCCATCGCGGCGGCATCGCAGCCAGCTTAAGTATTTGTTCCAAAAGCAGAAAAAAATGGCATAGATTAGTGTCCGAGGAAGGGAGGGCTGCTTAAAAGAAAGGGTGGGAGTGTTTACATTTGCTGCATGTCTAGAGACATCTTTCCTGGAACAACATGTGTCAGTGGCTCAAACAGAAGAACAAGGACAAAAAATGAGATATCAAAATATTCCCACACGGTTTGCACTAATTATGTGGTGTGTGTGGCAAACATTTGGAAGACAACGATACTGTTCAGAGCGTGAAAAAGACAACGCAAGGTTGCACATTAGGCAAGTGATATTTCGAGAAAAGCAGAAACATATTAGTTTAAAAAAGATTTATCAATATATTTTTAAAACATCGAAATTTGAAGTGCAGTGTAATAATAAACAGGGGCCACTGGTATAACATTCACAGAACCAACACAAACAGGAGCTATTGGCATTGTAAATAACAATGCCTTTTATTTAGGTTTTAAAAACCAACAAGTAAATAAAAGACATTGCCATTTACAATGCCAATAGCTCTAACTCTCACAACTGCGTTTGGCATTGCTAAATAATGCAACACCAATAGCTCAAACTTTAATAATGCGAGACCTATTGCATTGTAAATGCTTGTTTAGTTTGCTGGCATTTCCTATTTCCAGTTCTGCCCTGCTTGTATTAAAATCTGGGAAAACCTTATTTTCCTGCTTTGGGTGCATTAGTGTCTGTTGGATAAAGTCACCCTCAACTTCCTCCCTGGATGTTGGGGAACGGTTCTAGGCTTTCTCTAAAGCTCTCCATAGCCTTGTTGTGTGGAAGATTGGTAGGCAGCTTGCCTTCTAGGTCTTATCATGCATATCATACCCTCTACCGTATAGTCAGTCCCTTCTGATCAGGGTCTCACTGATGCTAAATATTGTTGTGTATGGATAAAAGTGATCAGAGCATTGATAGGCCTTTCATATCTTTGGATGATAAAAGGCCTGTATGCAAATCTTGCGGTACAGTGATGGTAAACTAGGAAATGACTGGTTAGTTTGTTAATCTGTGTAGAATAAGGCTGGGATGTCCTTTGTACTCGATGTTCTGCAATTATCCATTGAGTTGTTGGCCCACATTCTTCCAAAGGCACAGCACATACATTTGTTCCCATTAAGTAGCAAATCACAGTGTCACTGTATGTGGATGAGATGGTGATAACTATATCTGACTTCTCCACTTCTTTGCCAAAAGCCATACATCTGATACCATTGTGGTGGGAGGATATTAAGATATAATCCAGGTTATGAGGGCTGGAACCTCAATGTACCATGAAAGAATGCAAAATATCGCTTTTCAGGACTACAGATCATACCTCAACTGAAGGATACAAGCAAATACAATCAAAATGTGTTTAAGAAATATTTTCAGGTGGATGGTTAAGTTGTGTAGAAGTATCAGGCAACCTAAGCTATATTTTCTGCATTAATGTTGCCCAGTTACAGTTCCCAAATGTTTGCTTGATAAATAGAAGGGAATGAGATTTGAGTTTATATTAACCTCCTAACAAGCAAGAATCAGTTAGGAGCTACATAAACAAATGAAAAGGGTCACACTGGTATTTGCTGACACTTCATGGTGATCCAGTTGACATGATGGAGATGCCTTTTCAATGAGGATTATATGAGGCTGAATACTTCCAACAATGATAGGAACAGAATAGGCATAGTAGGTTTTTGTATAAATATCTAAGCCTATAGTCTCATGAGAAAATGAATTCCTAATTATTGTCAGCTTTTTCTATGATATAGAGGGAGGTTAGACACTGATTGGATATCCCTAATATCTGTTTTTTAAATTAAACGTTACTTTTGATTTAACTATAGAGCAATGCAACATCACGATATTAAAAAGGAAAGTAAATGATAGTCATGCATAATGGGAGCGAGAGGAGCACAGTTAATTCATAGAGAAAAAAATAAAACCAGCTGACAGTGGTTTCGATAACACATTGATTCTGTGACTACTATAGTGACATGTTGACAATGATTGTTCAATGACGTTTTATTCCAGTGGCATTCTATTCCAATAATTGTTGCAAATAGAACAAGAGGGAGGAATGTGGATGACCCAAACCCTTGCCAGATTAAGTCTGGTCCCTACTACAGTAAAAAAGTGAAAGATTGAATATGATAGAATATTGGCATTATAATCCAAAACAATATAGTTGGGAGGGAACACAAAGCTTTCCTTGCATATGTCACCATTTCAATTTGAACATTTTCACCTAGATGTAAATGAGATTTTGGACATTAGTACATTTCTGCCTATTTGTGGGGATCTCCATGGAATTTTACGAAAATTGTTTTAAGTTAAGTATTTTTTTTTGATGATTTATTTTTAAAATAAAAATATTGAACACATTTCTCTAACTCCGATTTATCTAGGAATACAGAATTAACAACGGACAATGCACCTGCACTAAAATGTAATATTCAACCTTAAGTTTTTTACATTTCTATTTAAAATATTTTTTTAATGAAATTAGATTACATTTAATTAAATTGAAAGAAAAATGTTTTTTAGATGTCAGAGAAAGGGCGCACTGCCAGTATGGAAGCACTATAGGACCAAGTAGGGTGTGGTGCAACTGGGTGAGTGGACAACCATATAACCACCCAAAGGAGAAGTCAGCAAGCTGTACTAATCCGACGTGACAAAGAGAAACATACCCTATGCACACACTTAAAAGGTACAAAAATTGAGCATAATATGTCCAAATGCAAATATTCAGCACAGTGCAGAGAAACAATATCAATATGCAGATGAATATAAAAGAATAAACAGATGTTTGAAGAGAATTCTTGATCTCCTTGTTTTAATCAATCACAGCTTGTGAACAACCAGCCGACACGTGTTTCATCGCATCTCGCGAATCTTCAGGGCTGGAAATAATACAGAAAACAAGGGGCTATACTTGGGAATATGTACATTTGTTGGAAGACCTTTAGACACCACTACAGGTCAGCAGTCGAGACAAGCATCACATAGGATAATCTCATGCATAAGTCTATGCCCTTGAGATGGTTGTGGGAAAACATCCTTTAGTGTGCTGAGGTGCTTTCAGATGACTCGTTACTTTCATGCACTAAGGTGAACGGTTGTGCACTTAAGCACCCTAATTGATGCCGTGGATTCGCGTGTATTCGAAATAGTGAATGGTGAAGTGCTTGGCTTAGTTCTATATCGATGTGAGAATTCATGCGTGCAGATAGTGCATTGTGATATAGCTTCCATAAAAATATAAAACAATATCTGACACATACCTCCAATGGTTGTGTCTGGACCAAGCGGTCTAACATGATTATTCGAAGTGAGTAGATTTGAAAAAACAAGAAAAGGGAAAAGGCAATGGAAAAGAAGGAGAAAGAAAAGAAGAAAGGTCGGAGACTTAGAATTATGAGATCGCAAGTTTATTTTTAACTAGGCACGTGATTAGATACAGACTTAAGGTCTGATCAAAAGAAGTCACATAGAGGACAATAGTTGGCCTCATGGGTGAAGCTCAAAAAGAGAGTTTAGTTTCCACATAATTTATTAAATGGTAGGCTCACCGCTCTTCCGGTGATACTTCCGACCCGGAAGGGCCCAAGACCATCCAATCTTTATGTCAACGTGAATTAAAATGGCTGCAATCAAGTTGAAGAGAAATATATATGTTTGGGTATGTAGGAAGTAAACTAGTGGAGCTATTTATGTGACATCGAATTGTTATGTATTATACTGGTGCTTATATGCACTTACGCTCCTCTATTTTATGGACTGTTATTATCAGACCATTAGTAATATGCTGGACAACATTGCAACACCTGGTTTGAGCCAACATGGAGATTCAATTGGGTAGGGTTTGTTAAACTAAAGAGAAAACACATTTTTGTCTAGTCAATGATGTACCCTTCTATTTGGGACACTTTGTTTGGGACACGCAAAAATCATGAGACATAAAGCTCCTGTCTGAGCTATGTACGCACAATATACTGGTTTAAGTAATGTTTATATTATAGTTGCGTTACCTTGCAAGCGGAATGCGCTTGTTGTGGGTTGTCCGGGAGAAGGTATGGGAGTCAATCACTGTATATCTGTAATGTGATATACGTGAGTGGCGTTAGATTCGAATACCGATATGTTGGCAAAAAAGCATGTATTATACTTCACGCATGGAAAATAAATCCAGGCAGCTTACCTATAGTTTTTTCGTTCGTCGCGATTTGGTGTGAAAAGCTCAATGGCCTCGTCCGGATATGATGTCTGTAAGACAAACATTCCGACCAGGCAGTGTAAGACTCTGAAGCTACAAAATATTAAACTCATGCCCCTGATAAATTTAATTAAGTGTTAACTTGCCCTCCCTCATCCTTTACAGGGTCCGTTATGCTGACTGTCTTACAGTCTCTGATGGAAGTTACAAATCATTTTATTTATGATTGACATTAAACAAAAAAAGTTTCAATTACAATGTATGCTATTGAAATGTTTTGCTGTGTATTAAAAAATAAAAAATGTAGTTATATATTTTAAAATCTAAATATTTCAAATAACCTTTCATTTAAAATGGTATTCAATGTAATTTTTTTTATATGTTTCCTTGTGTGTTAGTGTTATTACCTTCCTCAATTGATTTGTAAGAGACTGTGTTGCAATACGAGTGGTGTGGCCATTTGTGGTGTGTTACTTACTCCAAGGCTGGACTGGAGTACATTTGAGTCTGCTTTATCAGCAGTATTACTGCAATAGATTTAAATGTGTAATTTGTGAATTGTAGTTTCTGTGCTCTTATGTGGATAAGTTGTATGTATTAACCTGTCACTCCCTAAACTCCTACTTCAGTTAATTACATGCACCCATTTTGTAGTATTGATTCGCCTTTTTCCCACCACTTCTCTTTTCCGTCCCACATTTACTACTTGGGGGCTGATTCTGATGCGGGTTGGAAATGTTTCCCGACTGAATCGGGTTGGAAATGGTTTCCAACCCACTCGGATCGGGACAGTCCGACCGACGGAGTACAATGCATCTGGACGATTTGGTTGGACTCCCATTGACTTCAATGGGAGCAAATGTTCCTAACCGCATCATAATTGGGCCCAGGGTTGTTCCCGATCTGATTTGGAAGGAGCAAATGCCATTAGGAGGCCTTCCTAACCGCATCAGAATCAGGCCCTAGGTGGGAAAGCTTTCCAACCCGCATCAGAATCAGGCCCTAAATGTTTGCAAGTGAGTTACCACCTTCTTGAAGTAAATGGTAAATGCGAATGTTTAGCAACGGCATTCGCTTAACATTCTTATATATCACTGTGATTCGGAATTAGGAAGGGACGCCCTAAACACACACGCCCCTTCCTAATACTGAATTGGTATGTATTTGCATTTCCAAATTGCAATTCGGTAACATGTTGCCAAATGATAATTTAGGAATGATACATACCAAAATGCATTTTTCTGGTAGCAAATGTTCTGATTCTATGAATCGGGCCCTTTGCGACCAGAAATATGCTTGATAGATCTGGCCCTAAAACTGTTAGCAATGTCACAACAAATGCATTTCAGTGCTCAGACATACATGCTTGGAGGGCAGCAGGTGTTGCAGATAATGGCATTTTAACAGCGCCATAATGTTCCTTTAAAAGTAATCAATAAACAGATTTTACGGGGGGAACTAAGTATTCATTGCTATTGGAAAACACACCTGCATTGCAGCCCAGTAATAATACTGAATAGCTGGCAGAGAGAGACCTCCTCAAAAGTGAAATGAATACCATCAAAATATGTTTTTGAACATGACTTTGCTGATGTGCTGAGTCATAGGAAATGAGCAATATGTGCATTTTGATTCCACTAATACACCCACTGAAAGAATGGCAAATTAGCCCATTTCAATAGTTTACCATTCACTTCCTGCAGAAATGATTTATAATTAAGAGTGAATTGTTTGCTGGATGATATATCATTGCGTATTCCAAAGTGAGAGACACTTTTCTTAAGAAATGAGAACTGATAAACACAATTAAAAAGGCACCACATCTGTGTTTATCTTCATTTAAATGTTTGCCATTCTCCTTTTGAAAGTGTGAGGCCAAGGTATGAATGGTCGCTGTAGCTGTCTATTGAAAATAACAATATCATCCACAAAGATTGCAAACTGATGCCTGGTCCCTCTACTTAAAAATGTGGCTAAGTCAAGATGGTTACCCAGATAGAATAAGTGTGATTCCTGACATAGGACAAAGAGGGCACAGACAATATCCTTGAAATGCATCTCACTGAATTCTCAATGTTTGTGATGTCTACCATTCACCCTAAGCAACGCCTTAGTGCCAAAATACACATTTGTGACAGCAGAAATGAATTGCTGAGGAAAGCCACACTCAGACATGAAACTCCACAGGGTGTGGCATGTCACCTGTCAAATGCCTTGGAAGATGGCTGTCAACGACAAGTCATTAGTCTGTGATGTCAAAGATGCAACAACTGCATGAAGCGGGTCAGTTGCTGTTAGAAACGGGGTAGCATGGTGCAGAGCTGGTGGGCCAAACTCCAGAGGACATGTGCAAAGCATCTACGCAGTACACACAGGGGACACACAAGACGCACCACAAAAAGAGACCACACCAGATTAGGTGAAAAGAATAACTTTTGTATTGTGTCAACAATACAATAGTAATCACAATAATCGCTATACTACGCCAATTGGCGCCAAGGCAATATTTACCGGGGGATTATTTACATGGCAGGGCCAATCGGGCCGCTGCCAGAGCCATCGCAAGAGGACAAAGGATAAAGGTAAGGAACAAATGCAAAGTCCATCCGTTTTAGAACACATCTGCGTCAGACCTGGAAGGAAAGCACACTTTCAGGCCAGGAGGCCTCACTTCTGGCATAAAGACGTCGTCAGGCCTTGGGGAAAAAGCAGTATTAATTTAAAGTACAACCCCCTCAGCAGTCAGCCTTAGGGTAAAAAGAGCAACATGAACATAGAGCCCTAGGCCAGAACACCTGTCATGAAAACATCATGGCATCCCACTAAGCATGAAAACTCCTTAGGCATCCAAACCCATCAGACCTATAACATTAGGTGAAAAACCATGAGTAATGGCCACAACCTCATTAGCAGAAGAGCATGGGCACCACACTAGGCGTGACGTTAGGTATAAACCGAAACATCAGGTTAGGCATAGGCCCAGTCACATTAGGTATACCCTCTGGCATTGTCACTAGGGGAATAAACCACTTTTGCATAACTCACTTTAGTCTAGGGCCTAAACACCTTAGGTCCGGCATGAACTACCTGAGATCATCCTAGTGTGACATTAGTCAGGGTCACCGCACCTCCTAGGGCGTGAAAACACAGTGGCCACACACCTATGCGGTAGGCATCAACAGGGAAATAACACACAATTTAGCACATGCGTCAATATTTAGGCAACATTACTGGCCTCAGAACCTTATTAGGCATAGGCATAAACATGCAAGCATAAATCATATCAGTACATTAACATACATCCTCGGCATGAATCACATCTGCATAAAACCCATAAGGCCTATAACATCAGGCATAAAACCATCAGCAGGGTCCACAACCACTTGAGCAGGAGTTGCCCTGTACCTAAACCTGCAGGCCCCAAGGCTTCATCATCAGTGTAAGTACCTCATGCATATACCACTACCACCCTGGGGCTCCGCATATAGGCTTTGTCCACAACGTCGCAAAACTCCCTGTCCGACGGGGCACTGAGTAAAGTTCAGTCAGCACTGGTCCCAGCAAGGCGTCAACAGGAGCCCCCAACAGACTACTGGCACAGGGGGCGGGCCCCGACCATATGCCCCGACACGCCCCCCAACCTCGGTATGACTGAGCCCCACTCCGGGACTCGCTTCAGTATGCCCAAAGTTGTAACAGTGAAGGGGGCATTGGCGCACAACACGTGGAAGGCGGCCTCCCTCCTCTTCTCCCAAATCGGCCCTCGCAGCACTAGCCGTCCAGGCCCACTCACCGGCAGTCCGGGGCCTCTGGCTGCAACCGGCTCCTCGGTTGCTGCTCCTGATGTCTTCGCGGGTAGGGAAGGCACCGACAATGTGCCTCTGCAGTCGCTGCCCAACTCTTTCCACACACGGGGCTTCCACGGTCTTCATCCGGACCCCCTCCTGGGACCTGGGGCTTCAATGAAGATCCCGCGTCTTCTGGGGGCTCTCCTGCGGTCACGGGGAGCCCACGCCCACTTCTGTCTTGCAGCCCCGCCCACCTCCAGGCGGGCCGTCTCGCTTCCTACTTTCACCGGGCTTCACCGCAGTGATGTTGGGGAATTTCTTCTGGCACCGACGAGGGGTAGGCTCCCTCCAGCGACGCACCATGCGGGGTGGGCACCTGCTCAGTTTGAAAGTAGACGGTTCCCCGTGCCGCGGCGGTGACTCCGGGCAAGCTTGACGTGCGGGGTGGGCACCTGCTCAGTTTCTAATAAAGCCACAGGCACCAACACCGCGGGATGGCACCCGCTCTCCTTCTTCTTTCCCCGGGCGGCTGTGACTCTCAGGCCCCAAGACGCAATCCGCAGCAGCGCCCAACACCAGCTCAAACACGGGGGGCTCAGGCAGAGCTCCGGGGCTCACGGCGCCCGGGCCGCAGCGGTGATCTCCGGCAGATGAGCGCTTCAAAGGACAGAGCGTGAGGTAACAGGTACCGGGCTGCCGGGGGGGGGGGGGTTGATTTGCAGATAGCGCGCTTCCTGCCACAGCGCTGAATCACAGGGGCCAGTCTCTCCAACAGAGCGCTTAGCAGGCAGCAATTCTTCCCAGTCCTGGTCAGGCAGCGATTAGAGGCTACACAGCGCTTCAGTAGCACAGCGCAGGGGGTGGCCCAGTTCTCCTAATATAGCGCTTAGGCAGAACAGCGCTATAGGCCTCCGCTCCTCTTCCCCTGGCCCCCTGAATATAGCGCTTGCAATGTGTTCAGTCCCCCCTGGGGCTTCAGGGACAACAGGTAGCACTCCTCACCTCCTTCTAGGCACAGTCAAAAATGCTCCTCTCTTCCAGGCGCTAGGGAGCAGTCAGGGCCCAGGCGTAGTGCTCACGAGGCGCTAGGGCAGGAGAGCCGGCAGGCAGTGTTAGGCCAGGTTAGAGGTCACTGGGTGCTCATCAGTACAGGACAGCAGCTCCTCTGAACCATCATCCCCTGTAATGTGGCACTCCTCTTGGTCCAGCAGCCTGAACTCCAGCAGCGGGCTCTCACTGGCCCTGTGGACAGTGGAGGGGTACAGATGCCACATTTTCCAAGTCATCCTAAAGTTAAACACAGGGGAATGAGATGATTGACTAAGATTTTAAAAATAGATTTAGTACATTTTCCATTAGCTGTCAATGAACAACATTTTACAGAGGGGTCAAGATGTATGTTAAAATCTCCACACCAGGTATTCTAGTGACTTGGTTCTGACTTGGGTCCACCCTCAAAAACAGTTTAGAAATTGTATTGTTTCCTCAGTTGGTCTGACATACAAGGACATACCTCTCTGTAACTGTGCAAAACAACAATGACATAGCATATACCATGGCCGTTTCATCAATGTAAAGACTCTATTTGTAAAATAGAAAAGTTTTACATGTTGCTGAAACTTACAGATTGTTTTTGTGGTAGATTTCAATATTTTCCTAGATCTTTAAATTGTTTCCAAGAAGAACCAATATAGGAGTTAAATGATCTAAATATTAAATCAATTGAAGAAAGATGTATGAGAAGAAAAGGAGAATAGTATGAACCCAGATTTATACCAATGAGAGAAAGTGCATCAATGAAACATTATCAGGGTTTAGTGATAGCTGTCTTTACCGAGCTGCACAATATTGTCAACCAACTAACCCTTACTTCTTTTGTCTGCATAGACGTTATAATGCGTCAAAGCAAATGAGAAGATTTTTTGTAGATCATGCCATAAACTGCCTGGTGTGTGGAGCACAGAGAGACCGACGACATACATATTATGTGGTATGTACAGTGTTGTTGGTGTACCCTCTGTAGGCAAATTGCAAAACTATCTCCCTCTTGGCTGCTGTAGTGGTAAAAGAAATGAGGGGAGCTACTTCCTTCTCGTAAACTCCATCTGAGAAGTGGGATAATAAAGAGGCTGCATTATGTTCCAGTTATGGGCAAGAATTTATGAGGAGAGGATGGTGGTGCGTATGAGGTGAAAAGGGGAATGATGTGGATAGACTATTCAGTCTGCCATGTGGACATATAATGCTTAAATTTAAGAGCACGAGAATGTTTAATCATGTTGGGAGAATTGAAGAATATGTGATTCTGATTTTTACGAGCAGCTCATGTTGGCCGTGGAATAGGTCATGCTGACATTCTGGGAGAAATTTAAAACAATTGCCTTACATTGCTAAAATGTGTGGCAATTACTGTTTAATTAAACAAATAGATATGTATTTATTGTTGGGGCAACTTTGTACATATGTTGGATATTTTGATGTTGATAGTTTGAGACTAACACTTATAGTTATTTGGAGAAATGTGTGCTTATTTGAAAGATACTGTTTGGGTAAGGTACGAGTCAAGGAACATTTGAGACTGATACTTAGTTTAAAAAAAATCTGAAATAAATGATGAGAGGAAAAGCTTCCTCATCCAATTAGACTTGCTAAGTTTTTTTTAATTTGGGTCCTATGGCTGTCCATGAACTCGGGGTCAAGGACTTCTGTGGAATAATGGCCTAGCTATCTCTAAATATTTAACCGCTTCTAGCACATACTTAAATATTTTTAAGCACAATGTCTCTAAAATTATTGAAGGGATTTACAGGAATCCAAGCAAAGGTACTTCCTTCAGTAAACTTTCATGCCAGGTCCCTTTCAGTTTTATTTGCAAAACGTCCTATGGGAGTTTAAATGGGAAGAGGCACTCTTTTGACACCCCATTTTTGTCCCTCTGAGCCCCTCAAATGATGGATCTATAGGAAACTTGCCATGCCAAAGCATGAACTTCTTTTTGTGGAAAATTTAGTGCAGATTCATCATACAGCACCAAAGTTGTAACAAAACAAATATTGTCTTTTTAATGGGAACTCTGACCCGACCATAGCTACAGAGGAGCTATTGCTGGCTTTCGGAAAGTGGGTTTCTTTTGCAGTAAACCCCCCCCACTCTTTTTTTTGCCTGACTCTTGATGCACTTTGACATAATGTGCCTGGGGTCCCTGCCAATCAGGTTCCCAGGGCCTGTATTCTTTACCAGAACTGGACCTCTCTATCCACAATTGGCACATCGCTGGCCCCAGGTAAGCCCCAGATTGTACTCACCCCAAGGAAAGGACCCATTGGTCCCAACCTGCACACCCATGTAAATGCTCCTAAATATAGTATTTAGGAGCTACCCTGAACCTTGCCTCCTTCAGACTGAAAAAGAAAGAAGAAGGTTTGAAGACCCCTGCTGAAAGAGTTAGAAGAGGATGACAACTGCTTTGGCCTCAGCCCTACTTGCCTGTCCCGACTTCGACATGTTCCCACCCAAGCGCCAGCATGTCCAGCAGCCAGCAGCCATCCATAACCCAGATGACCTGCCCTGCCTTCACCAAAAAAACTGTGTCTCCCGTGAGCAGCAGCTCTGCTCCAACCAAAGACTCCAACACAGACCCCGGAACCAGCCGAATCTGCAGTTCTGCACCACTCTACACCCAACGCCCACAACACGAGTTTGAGCGGCCCAATACCATGAAGAGGTCTTCCCAGTGATCCTCACCTGGAATTTGGTGATCCTCGACCTGCCTTGACCTCTTACCCGACGCCTGCAGCCTCAACATGAGGGGTTACCCCGGCCGTGACCAGACATGGTAAGGAAACCAGACGCCCAAAGACACCCTTGCCCCTGACACCTCGAGGCCTTGGGTGGTCCAACCTACAGTGTCCATGCATCATCCCCCAGCAATCCAACTTACCTCTATGGCCGGTGGTCGCCCTCAGGAAACTGCATCATCTCTTCCAACCTGGAGATCTCCATTGGAAGCAACAGGGCTCCCGATTACTTTATTGGTACCCTGCATTCAGATGCCTCCGTGCTGCTGGTGGTGCAGCTCTTGTGCTGAGTGTTGGCTCCTGCAGTGCTGATACTAAACCATGGAGCTTTGCTCCTACAACCGAGTGGCCTGCTTGTATGCAGCACCTAACCAATGGCCCACTTGCTTCATTGGCTTACATTGGGCGCATGCACTCTGCACCCTGCCCCCCTAGTGGCGCTGGTGATATCCCTTCAGTGCCAACCTGAACCTTGATCCTCACCCCAGACACCCAGCATTGTAAGTCTTTTACTTATCTGTAAACCCATAACATTCTTTTTCCCCATAGGAATCCATGTTGTGGTTTTTCTTCAGAAAATGTTCTGTCAATCTGCTTTTTTAATGGAACAAAAGTAACTATGCTTTGAAAAGTAAATTGTCCTACTAACCTTTGTATTGTAGGCTCGACAGTGTGACATCTAGGCATTTTACCCCAAATAGTTGACGTAACTAAAAAGTAACACACAAGTAATCCAAAGTAATTTCTATGTATTCTGAACTGTTTTGAATGCAAATCCACACCTGTAATGATTCCAATCTCACCTACAATTACAATCTCCGTGTAAAGCCGTGCATTTAAAAATATATTTTACCTACCTGTGTCAAGTTCTGTTTGGTTCTACAAATAAAACATAAGTATACCTTTTTTATACTTACCTAATTGGTCTGGTTAGTCTCCGAGTGTGTGCCATCAGGTGGTGCCTGAGTGAATACAATAAATGCTTAACACACCTCCTGATAAGCCTAACTGCTCGACCAAGCTACCACAAATAGAGCTATTAATTATTATTTAATTTTGCCTCTACTATACCTCTGGGAATCCATTGTACTCTGTGCACACTATACCTTACTTTGTTATAGTAGATAGAGAGCCAGCTTCCTACACTGCCTCTTTAACATATGTGTGTATGTTTGTTTGGTTTGCAGTCTCATAGTTTGACCTTGATTTTATCATCAAGGATGGAGAACATTAAATTATGTAAGTCTGTATGCACATAAACCTTTTAATTTCTGGCTCCTAATCCTCAAATTCTCCTAGGCTATGCCACAAGATATCAGCATGGGTAATGTTAGCAAACTGATGTGCACATTTAGGGCCATATGTATGAACACATTTACCCATAGACACAGAATGGGTAAAACCCCTTTGATACATCTGGCCCTTAATTCCGTTCAATCATACTTCAACAAGGCTTTTCTTTGGCAGTAATTTGGCTTGACCCTGTAAAAAATCAGAATATTGATTTTGGAGAGAGTTCAATACCCTGTGCTTGATGTCAGAGAATAGCGCCATGTATAAAAGTCAATCATTTCAAGCAGATGCACACCTGAACTGCTTGTCTGCACTTCGGTTTCTTGACCGCGTCTGTCTACTGTTCTCCATTTCCTCTGTAAATACTAATTTTCCTGCACTCACAAGCAATTATGAATCACTATTACTAACTAAAACTTAACTCAGCCATTATACCTGAGCTCATGTTGATAAACTAGTGAGTTTTAATTTGTCACAAAATAATTATTAATTTATGCAAGATTCAGTTCGCATAACTAGGCTGCGTCAGACTGCATTGACAATCATTCATGAAATGCTGCAGAAAAGTGCACGTTTATTTTAGGTTTACATGCTTTCCACATGCATGTATCTTTCCCTTTGTCAGAAAATCAATGGGAAATATAGTGTCAGGCAAGGTTCTGTTTATAAATTGCATGTGCAGAAACCAGGAAAGATGTTTCTATTACAGGTTCATGGCCATTTAGCCGAGCTCTTCTGACAGTTGAACATGCTGTTGAATTCCAGTGCTGCATAATGTATGATTTCATTCCTTAATGAAATATGTACAGTTTTAATCACTAAGATGCTTTAGGAAGTAAAGGTTTCTAGTATTGTTGTACCAATAGATTTATTCATTGTTATGAATGAATCCTTTTAAACCAACCATTCTATGTAATGTCAAGCTATGAATGAGTGTGCCTTCTGTTTCTCAAACATTATAAAATGTGCTTTCTTGGGAATAGTTAACTTTTGTTCATGGTATGGTTAGCTACAGAACAGTGAGAAGTAATTGTTTAGGTTTTTCTGGAGACAAACCTTATGTCTGTATGCTTAGTAATTCACTTGATTTATTAACAAATTACTTTTACTTTCTGTAATTATACTATTTTTGAATAAACCTGTGAAGATATTAACTTTAGAATTTTGCCACGTGCAAGTTTGTATTAATAAAAGAAGAGAAAAAGAGGACCTCTGAACAAAATATATACTAAGGGGCCGGCCCAGAAGAATATAGATCAGAAATGCAAATAAAAACCGTGTACCTAATCAATTTAAAGGTTGTATTAGTCAAGACTTCAATAACCTTTCAATACATATTTGTTGAGCCCAGCATTCAATGTGCATACACATAATTAATTTCATTTTCCTTTTTTGTTTATTTTTTCAAAACGTGTTATCTTCTTATTCAAAATATGATTTTCCTGTTTTAATGGACATGATTGAACAAAACACTTTTTGAGAAAATTGTCAATGTTTTGCCAACAAGGCTACACATACCCTTCTTCACATCATCCACCAAACAGTATTGCACTAAAATTGTAGAATCATTCTGCATTCATTCATATCACCAAGCATTCATCAGACATACCTCAGTTGTGACAGACATCAAACCACATTAAAAACAGTAGAGGAACAGAATGAGAGATTTCAACATCATGTATAGGTATATATACTTTTCTTGGGAAAAATCAATCAAATATACATGTAAATGGTTGTGCTTTGATGCACTCTGCTATCTAATATCTCCTGTATGCACTCTGTACATTGATGTATCATGCCTTTTTAGTTTATAACATACAATAGGTATAACTTTTATTCATACCCTAATGTATAGGGTCATTTCATCTTGTTTATATATGTTCCAAACTTGAACAACCTTCAAGTCCTCAGTGTGTTGACGCCAACACGTGTTTCGGTGCTAGACCAAAATGTGGTTATGCCCCTACCTCAGGGCGCTCAGATGTCTTTCAGGGTCAAAGGGGGAGAAAGGGAAGGGGATAGTAGCCCCGGAGAAGGAAACACCTGTAAAATATGTGTAAATAAACATATTAAGGCTCATAACCACTAAATAAACAATAATAAACCTTTGTTGGGCATTACTTGTTTACTCGGAAGGAGAAATTACCCTGTGTGTAATAGTAATGCCATTCACCAATAAATATATCATACCTGCATCAACACCCATTTACCTTGTTAGGTGAACCTTAGTGTGACATAGACCAAGTATGTGGCCCCACCAAGCTATAAAAAACACCTCGCCAATACATAGATAGAGAACTAACACAACAACCTACACCCCTATGGGTACTACTGCAAGGAGAGAGAAAATGATATGTTCCTTTCTTGGCGTTGGAACAGCTAAAGGGAATAAAATACAAAAGATGAATAATTTTGATCTTATTGATAGAGAGCCTCATTCTAATGGGATGCTCTTTTTCACAGTGTATTTTATGGGCGATTGCAATTCCTCATTACCAGGACAACACTTGGCGAGGACATCATGAGGCCGATAAAGTTATTCATAACATTGTTTCCAGTGCTCATGTTCTATTTACCAGCTAATTTATAGAGTATATTTGTGGAATACATGGAATATTAGGTATGGCATATTTGGAGTAGCATTGCATCTTCCATCCTGTGCCATAATTTAAGGACTGGTAGTCATCTTTTGTATATTATTGTCCATCTGTGTCGGATCCGGTCCTCAAGAAGTACGAGGTGCAGACGATGGATAGGAGTTGCCTGTCACTGGACCAGCTGATCCTGTATAGGAAATAAAGGCCTCATTAGGATGGCGGACGGACAGAGTAGGAGGGACCGTCCGCAGGGCCAGCGGCGGTCCCTCCGTGCAGATTAGGATGTGACTGTCACCCTGGCGGTCACATCCTGTATATTTAACATTGTGGCGGGTGCTGCTTGAAGCAGCACATGCCGCAATGTTTAATAAACCATGTTTTCCTTTGCGTGCACGAAGCTGCAGGCACCGCGTGGTGCCTGCCGCTTCGTGCACGCAAAGGCAGGGGGTACCATAGGTACCCCCCGTGTGCACCCCCCACTCCCCTTCACCCCTGGGGGCCCACAATGGGCCCCCAAAGAAAAGTCTGTATGCCTTTCCACAGCGGAAATGCCGCTGTGGAAAGGCATAGGACTGACGCCATCCAAATATGGCTGGCGGTGTCTGACACCGCCAGCCATGTTAGAGTTTTTCCGCCAAGGTCGGAAGGCGACCGCGGCGGAAAAGCGGCGGATCTCCCAGCCATCCTAATCTGGCGGGGGATCTTTTTTCTGTCCGCAGCGGTTAATCGCATCCTCCGGGCCGGCGGTGGATTCCGCCGGCCCGGAGGATGCGGATTAACCGCAATCCTAATGAGGCCCTTAGTTAGTGACATGCAGCAAGTCACCATTGTACAGAAACCATCTCAGGTAGGCGAGTTTAGAGCACAGAGTGAGAACCTGCCTCCCTGAGCTGCAAGGAAGACCTGCTCATGACACTGGCTGGCAACAATTGACAGAAGCCTCATGATTTCTGGAAGTGACTTATAGATACAGCTGATTATTTTGGTGGTAGTTTTATGGACTTAAAAAAGGAGGCCTTTTAATATTTATGCTTTTCACCTGCTGACTAAGCTGGAGGCGCTAAGAATGTTCAAATGTGATGTTGATTTATGACCCTGAAATACTCTTTAATCATTGGCCCTGGAATGTGGACCCCATGTTAGCACCAGCCCAGGCTACAAAATCCACTTTACTGGGGATCTTCTTCTTCATTGCCATCACTGAGTTCTAGGTTTACACAGTGCAAGGCCCTCTACCCTCTGTGCATAACTCTCCGTTTGTGATAGGTGTCTCGAGCAGCGACGGTCCTCTATGAGAAGCCTCTTAATTTCCTGAATCCACAGCTTCTTCCAACAAACAATGCATACCTGCTAACAGAAACTCAATAGACATCCGATACAGTTTGGGATATGTCTTCTCAATTAAACTTAGACATTGGCCAATTCATTGTTCGTGCTTAAAATCCGCAATGATCCATCTGTCTCGGTCTTATAACTCTACACACACAAGTCACTTTTGAGCCAATGGGATATGACTCTCTCTGCGTTGCTTACTTTTGTGTTCTTGTTTGTGGATTCATAGCTTAGTAAAAACATCAATTGAGCTTGACTTTGTCTCAAGAGGAACAGGAGGGCCTGTTCTCCAATACAATGGCCATAATCTTGTAGTCTTAAGCCCCGCTTTCTGGAATCAGTTCTTTTCCCTGTTCCACAACAGTTACTCACTCAACCTTGCAGTGGTAATGCAGCATCACACGCGACAACCAAAGGCGTATTAATACAGATCTTCCTCAGTCACAAACTCCACCAGCAAACCACCATGGTAACATGTTCTTACTAAAAGCAGTTCCAGTGGATTTCGTAAGGCACGATCTAGCATCATACATTATTTTATTGTCTCTAGTATCAATCCCTTCTGAAAAGAAAACTGTAAATCTATACTCCTTTTATCTTTTTCCTTGTCTCAATCTTGTTATATTAATTGTCGCCTGAATCTCATACACTCTGTACTGTTTGTAGTTTTCTTCCTTTCATGTTACTAAGCAATGCTTTGGTTTAAGTCGTGTAATTTCCGAGTCCGTATTTATGAGTTTCTCTTAATAAGGGCGCAGTACTTAACAAATAATGAAGTAGCATCTCTCATATTGACAGAGTGAGACAGAGGGTCAAACGGTATTTCCCTCTCTGATTCACTCTCCTTTCCCATCCGACGTCATTTCCTCTCTGCAGGTACATGCCCCTGTGAACAATGAATTGTCTGGCTCGTTTGATAACCGACAGCCAGAAACATGCGAGTCTGTGGTTGAAGCGATTACCTGTAGACGTTCTGTTGCTGCTGAACCCTCCCACATCCTGGCACACGTTCTGAGACGGCATGGTTATTTACGGCTATTATTGTTAGGTTCAACGTACTGAACGTGCTATAAATATCCTCCCACAATATTGCATAATCACGAAATAGAATCATCTTAAGGAAATGCTATTGTGGTGAGCAGGCAGCTGGTTTGTCAACTTGCGGGTTGGAGGAGGTTTGGCCTCAGCTTCATGCAACATTCTTTGCTTCACTTCCTCTTCTTCGTCATCTGTGGGGCTGATTTGGGTTTCGTTATATTTTCAATTAACTCTGTTATACCTTCGTGTCGCGAAAGAGCGATGGCTCGTTTCCGTTTTAAAATATTCTCTAATACCTATGCAACTTTTAAACATTTGTATTTTGCCAAAGTTTTCATTATTTTGTTGTTTTAGATATATCGATATGCTTAGGTTCCAGAAATTGCATATTCATTGGTAAACAAGCATTGGGAAAGCCAATCGGTCTTGTATTGACCGTCAGCTTTTTGGCTTTGTCAATGCGGTTTTTGCCATTTTGTTTTTAAATAAAATATTGATGTGGCAGCTGCCATTTACTGACCAATTTTAAAAAACAAGCCATACAAATTATTTTGAAAAAAAAAGCAGAATTGTCTATTTGGTCTCAAAAAGAGCTCACTGCCATAGAAGTCTCTAGAACTTAATAGAACTAATTTGTGTTTGGAGGTGCTCCTTGTGAAAGTGCAGCATGGCTTTACTCGTAGTTAAGTTAGTCAATGGCCGAAGTTGACTTACCCATTGCCCCGATGTATGCTGTAGTGGGTCAAAGATAAATGTGTTGCTGGTGTTGAGGGTGCTCTATACAGGAGCTACTTTCCACCTAAACATGAGAACTACCCAGAGTTCTCTGCTTCTTTTTTGCCTATATATATATATATATATATATATATATATATATATATATATATATATATATATATATATATATATATATATATATATATATATATATATATATAAACGTCAATCTCTTGTTTGCTTGCTTGCCCTTCATACTGCCAGAAAGAACAGGAACGGACTCCACTTTTGCTGGTGCAATATTATTTATTTCTTAGTGCTCCGCCATGACGCATTTCGGCCTATGCAGGTCTTGATCACATGATGCGGCTACGTTACAGTGCTCATATTTAAAGTGACAAGTGCAAAAATGAATATAGAAAACAGACTCACGGTCATCTTCACATGGTCTCAGCAAATGGCAGATGCATTACAAGACAGTTGAGCAATTTGATAAATAGATAAACATTCCTTTTGCTTATAATTAGGGCTCCTGGTTTTATGGTATTTATTTTTTTGACATTTCAGTCTGTATTTATCCATATTTCTTTTTTGCTAATTTTATCTGTATTTATCCATATTTATTTTAGGTTTTGTGAAAAAAATTAAGCCTAACCTAGTATATTTAAACTTTTATTTAACCAATAAATATGCAATCTTACCTTGAATACCTGCTCGGTTTCAGTGTTATGAAGACCCTTAGAACATACATCAATGCCCTCATATGAGACTATTCAAATTTCATTATTAACCGTGTGCATATTTACTGCCGTTTAAGCCTCTTTATAAACTTCATTTCTTTTTTAACCCCCTTACCTATCAATCCACACAGCTATTGGCCTGTCAGTCATGGTAGAAAGTATTTAGAATCACTCAAAAAGCAACCCAATATCAGTTTTTATCCACATTTAAAAATAAATACAGACAAGAAAATAAATGTTTTTCTGTCTGTATTTATGTGTAAAAATGGAAAACAGGGAGCCTTACTTATAATAAATACATAGAATATAAATGTAAAAATACAAGTATAAATAAATGAGTCAATAGATGTATACATGGCTGGTATAAAACCATTTAAAACATTAAAATGTCTAGAAATGCCTTTGGCGCTGACTGTAACACTTTTATCGAGACCATGAGTTTTTTGTCATGTCAATGTGTATGCAGCCAATTTGCAACCTACCGCCATCTAGCAGTTAATCATCCTCTTTTGCTCATTGCTAGACTGGCGTAGTGTAGCCTCAGTGGGCCAGAATTGCTGTATGTTTTCATCAATAATGTGTATTGATAAATTGCTTAGTGCAAAAACATCTAACCTTGTGCCACCCAAATAGTAACATTTATAAAAATAAAGGTTACATTTAAAAAATTTAAATGTAGAGAAGAAGCAGGGATTGTGTGTGTTAGTACACATACATATTTACAAATGGACATGAGGGATAGTTTATCGTTGTCTACCACCTCTTAGTGATGTTATAGACAGGTGAAGAGATCTTCACTAGCATTTAGCCCTTGTGGGCTTTTTGTCAGGAACAGCCAAGGCGCCTGCCTAAAAGGTAAAAACAAAAATAGAAACTACATCTCCCAGAAGTCCTGGAGGTGGGCGTGGTCCTATATAAGGCTGGGTGGGACCATTCCTCACTGTTCGTGATTTTGTAACCAGTAGTGCCTTGGTATCCAGACCTTGTTTGCAGGCAATCCTTTTCCCGGGTTCAGGCGAGAGGAAATCGGGACGTTTCTGGGTTTGTTTATGGGAGAGCGGAGGAGTCGCGTGTTTGCTGATTCCCGCTCACTCGGGGGAGTTACCGAGTTGCTTTGAAAGGAGTTTGGAGTCTAGTGGAAAAAACTCGTCACAGTAGAAGCTGCAATCCGTGAACTATGGAGAAGTGACCTAGAGAGCGAGCGGACTCTTTACAGCGTTCTTCGACCAGTGAGTAACAGGCAGCGCGTGGTTTAACACGCTGCATGGTTGTTAGAGAAATAACTCCTGTTTTTTGAATCAGAGACAGTCTGCTGAAGTAGGAACTGACACGGCGGTGTCCAGTTCTTGTGTTTTCGTGCATGCAGAGAGAGAGCGGAGTGTAGTGGAGATTCATATCTACTCACCACCGCTATGAAGAAAAGCACTAGTGTTTCTGGGGTCAAGTGCCAAAGCGGATAGTTGCGGGGTTCTACGCCTTGCCGTGTTTGGAGCAAGTATTCTTTGAGGATCCTGTGGATATTGATATAGTAGAGCGGAGGACAGTAGTTGGAGGCTACGTCTTGCCGTGTCTACTAAGGAACTATTTTCTTGTGCATTTTAAAGGAACTATTTTCAGTTTTCACGTCATCATTTATTTTGGAATTTATTCACTTGGAGTGGTGGAGCGAAGCACTTGTATCTTTTGGATTTGAACTATCACAAGGCGGGGTATGTCAACAGCTGAACTAAGGAATACATATAAGTAATCATATGGTACAGGAGGTTAACCTTTTCTTGTGTTTCCTAGGGACCAGAGGTTCTGTTATTACATACATAATTCAACAGGGAAGAAGTGGAACACACATTCTCTTTTAAGGTGAATCATTTGTTTTGTTTAGTGAGAATGAAATGAGTGTAGGGTTTAGCTGTGTTCATTTATAACTGTGTATTCATTTGTTCTTGTCTTCCAGCCATCCCTTCCCTGCAGTCCCCTTCCGTCCCCTCCTTGTTCTGTTTCTTTTTTCCCTCTCCCTATCCCTCGAACACACTGTGTTTTTAGTAACAGTGTGTTGGTGAGGTCGGGAGGTGGAGTTTTATGTACAACAACCGGATCCTGCAGCGTGGAGTCTGACAGAATCACGAACCCACGAATTGCATTCTGCCTGGTCCGGTTGAGGTACATATGGCCACCTTGGAGGATGTTTTACGTGCTTTGGTTTTGGTCCAACAAGAATTGGCATCGTCCAAGGCCGAGGCAGTTGCGCTTAAAGACAGGGTTGAGCAGTTATCTAAGAATCCTTTTTCCGCTAGCCCTTCCCAGATACAGGTCACTATTCCCCCCCCTATTCCTTTGGCTACCCCCGAAAGATATGCGGGTGATCCGCGTAAGACGCAGGTGTTCTTGACTCAGGTGATGCTTCATTTTTCATGCAAACCTGATTCGTTCCCTACTAACCACTCCAGGGTGGCGTTTGCTATATCTTATTTAGTGGGGGACGCTGCCAATTGGGCGGTACCTTTGATAAAGAGAGATGATGCTATTTTGTCTAACTGGACGGCATTCAGGGATGAGTTTGAAAAAGTATTTGATAGAAGAGCCACTAACTTCAGCGCCGATAAAGAGTTGCTAGCCTTGCGCCAAGGTCGAAATGACTTGATAACATATCTAACAGATTTCAATCGTTTGGTGGCTGAAGCAGAGTGGCCAGAAGGAAAGAGGATGTCTTTGTTTTATCAGGGATTAAGGGAAGAACTAAAAGATGTGGTGGCACAGATAGACCCCCAACCCACTACGTGTGTAGACATGGTAAATCTGGTTTTAAGGCTGGATGGTAGACTGACTGAGCGGAGTGGAGATAGGAGAATATGGGACAAGGGCTACAACCGTATAGCGAGTTCCCCTCCTAGAGCTATAGAAACAGCAGAGGCTGGTTCGGAACCTCTGGAGATAGGAGCTATTAGACCCCCTCTGTCTAAAGATGAGAAAGAAAGCAGAAGAGTACAAGGCCTTTGTATGTACTGTGGCAAAAAAGGGCACTACGTACGTGAGTGCCCTTCCAAGCCCAAGAACCCCATTCATTGGAACAAGAATAAGAGAGTAGCAGTTTCCACTATAGCTAGGGAGAGTGACAACCTGTTAGTGCCTTCACCCAGAGAGACTGAGACACCTGATTGGAAACTCACTTCCCTATCTTTACCCGGGATAGGAGAGAATGAGTCACACTTGGTTCTTACTATGTCCTTAGTGTATAGGCAGAAAATCCATCAAGTTCTGGTTATGTTGGACTCAGGAGCTACAGGTAATTTTATTGATAACGGATTGGTGTCTCGTTTGGCTATACCCAGAGTACCTAGAGACAAACCAGAGGAGGTTTTGGCAGTAGATGGACAGCCCATAAAATCAGGTCTACTAGTTGAGAAAACAGCTGAGGTGGTGTGATCAGTAGAAGTGTCAGAAGGGATCCTTGTGTGGTAAGGGCTGGGTTGGCCTACAATAATGCGTGGCATAATTCCACAGGAAGGTATCCCTCTTTAGCTAATTTCGGATTTGACGCGATCACATCGCCTGTTGATATTCCTGTCGGTCTCCACAATCCGCCTTCTGTTAAGGAAAAAGTCTTATTACTGAGGGGGGTTCACAAGGGGGTGCAGGTGCATGTGACCACAGAGAAGGAGGAGTACGAGAAATGGGAGGTTGGTTCTGATGTACGCGCTCCTCGGGCAGGGCATTCTTTCTACAGGAGATTCCCTGCTAAGCCTGGCCCTAGGAGGCGCTAGGGACGGGGACATACTGTCAGGAACAGCCAAGGCGCCTGCCTAAAAGGTAAAAACAAAAATAGAAACTACATCTCCCAGAAGTCCTGGAGGTGGGCGTGGTCCTATATAAGGCTGGGTGGGACCATTCCTCACTGTTCGTGATTTTGTAACCAGTAGTGCCTTGGTATCCAGACCTTGTTTGCAGGCAATCCTTTTCCCGGGTTCAGGCGAGAGGAAATCGGGACGTTTCTGGGTTTGTTTATGGGAGAGCGGAGGAGTCGCGTGTTTGCTGATTCCCGCTGACTCGGGGGAGTTACCGAGTTGCTTTGAAAGGAGTTTGGAGTCTAGTGGAAAAAACTCGTCACGGTAGAAGCTGCAATCCGTGAACTATGGAGAAGTGACCTAGAGAGCGAGCGGACTCTTTACAGCGTTCTTCGACCAGTGAGTAACAGGCAGCGCGTGGTTTAACACGCTGCATGGTTGTTAGAGAAATAACTCCTGTTTTTTTAATCAGAGACAGTCTGCTGAAGTAGGAACTGACACGGCGGTGTCCAGTTCTTGTGTTTTCGTGCATGCAGAGAGAGAGCGGAGTGTAGTGGAGATTCATATCTACTCACCACCGCTACGAAGAAAAGCACTAGTGTTTCTGGGGTCAAGTGCCAAAGCGGATGGTTGTGGGGTTCTACGCCTTGCCGTGTTTGGAGCAAGTATTCTTTGAGGATCCTGTGGATATTGATATAGTAGAGCGGAGGACAGTAGTTGGAGGCTACTTCTTGCCGTGTCTACTAAGGAACTATTTTCTTGTGCATTTTAAAGGAACTATTTTCAGTTTTCACGTCATCATTTATTTTGGAATTTATTCACTTGGAGTGGTGGAGCGAAGCACTTGTATCTTTTGGATTTGAACTATCACAAGGCGGGGTATGTCAACAGCTGAACTAAGGAATACATATAAGTAATCATATGGTACAGGAGGTTAACCTTTTCTTGTCTTTCCTAGGGACCAGAGGTTCTGTTATTACATACATAATTCAACAGGGAAGAAGTGGAACACACATTCTCTTTTAAGGTGAATCATTTGTTTTGTTTAGTGAGAATGAAATGAGTGTAGGGTTTAGGCTGTGTTCATTTATAACTGTGTATTAATTTGTTCTTGTCTTCCAGCCATCCCTTCCCTGCAGTCCCCTTCCGTCCCCTCCTTGTTCTGTTTCATTTTTCCCTCGCCCTATCCCTCGAACACACTGTGTTTTTAGTAACAGTGTGTTGGTGAGGTCGGGAGGTGGAGTTTTATGTACAACAACCGGATCCTGCAGCGTGGAGTCTGACACTTTTGGTGTCGAGTTCTATGATGTAGTGTTTTTCTAGTTTACAGATGCCTCCCGATTGCCTCTACGTCTTGAGTGCAGAACTGAGTCTAATACATAGTACTTGAGATGCTCTAGCTTGTTCTCGTGGACTTCTCTGAAATGTTGTGCCACTGGATACGTGGGATCAGAGTTCGTGATGGCTCTGATGTGTTGGAGAAGCCTCTTGTGGACCTGTAGCTTTGTGCTACCTACATAACGTAGTCCACAAGAGCACTCCAACACATACACAGCATGATCAGTTCTGCATGTTAGAGGTTTTTGAATGAGGATAGGCTGCTCTCTAAAAGGCATGGTATATTTTTATTGATACCAAATTTGCACGCACAGCATTCAGTGCATTTCATGAAGCCCTTTCTTTGAGTCAGCCAATTTGATTTAGTTTTGGTTTCTGGGCTGCTACTAACTAGAATGTCACTCATAGATTTGGCTTTCCTAAACGTGATGGTAGTATGTCCTGTATTACCGGATCACTCAGGACAATTGGCCAGTTCTTCATGATTATGTCGCATAATCTATTCTTCTGTTTATTGAAAGTCAGGATTAGCTGTGTACTCTCATTAGTCTGAACTTTGCGTTTGTTGTGTAGAGGTGTTATCTCATTGCCTGTTGTTTTAAATAGCAATTCGGAACTGCTTAGAGCTTGGGTTTTGGTTATGACCACATTGATGGTAGTCTCTGAGTAACCTCTTGCCAGAAATCTAAGTTTGCGCTCCCTTTGTGCTATTTCTAGGTCTGTGTCACTACTGCATATGCTTCTAATTCTAAGCATCTCACCTAAAGGAATGATGTGTATGAGGTGTTTGGGATTTAAACTCCTGGCATGTAATACAGAGTTCCCCGCAGTTTGTTTTCAATGCAGTTTGGTTTCAATTTTCTTGTTCAATATATATACCTCTACATCTAAAAAGCAGACTGTTTTTTGGATCAGATTGGCAGTAAAATGTAAGTTAATATTGTTGACATTAATTTGTGCTATTAAACTCATGGCGCTTTCTTTTGTGCCTCACCGTATTACAAATAAGTCATCAATATACCTTATCCATTTCACCACATGTCTATCAACTACCCTTGTAGTCTGCTTTAAGGACCAGCTCCTCCCACGATCGTATGTGCAGATAGGCATAACTGGGGGAAAAGCTGGCTCCATTGTGACACCTCTGATCTGTTGGAATATCATATTTTGGAACATAAAATAGTTATTTCCTAGGCAAAAGCTGGTCATATTCAATAACATCTTGTGTTAGTAGAGATGAATTGATCTAGTGCCTAATAAATGTTACAAAGCTCTCATGCCATCCTTGTGTTGAATATTTGTATAGAGAGTAGTGACATCCAACATCATTAGCCAATAGTCATCTTCCCATTGACAGTTGTGTATCTGTCTGAGGAAATCACTGGTGTCATGAATGTAGGATAACAGTGAGCGCACGTGTTCTTGATATATGCTGTAGTGAGTCAAAGAAAAATGAATTACTGGTGTTGAGGGTGCACTATAGTCTATACAGGAGCTACTTTTCACCTAAACTACCCAGAGCTCTCTGCTACTTTTTTGTATATATATATATATATATATATATATATATATATATATGTTTGAGCAAAAGCCTTGAGCTTATGGAAGTGCACACGACGCTGCCCCAAGCCTTCCAGCCCAGATTGCCTCGCTGAGTTTGCCTTTCCAGAATCCTTCCAAGTTAGCCAGGTCCGACGCGTTTCGAGGCAGGAACGCCCCGTAATCATGGATGCTGCACAAGGGGATTGAAAGACACAGCGCTTTTATTTCAATGTTTCACGTTGAAGGTAGCCGCCCTAAGTGGGCGCGGCACCTTCAGGACAAGCAATGGCATGCTGGTAAATTGAGTCCACATAAGCGCTGGTAAGTGAAAACCTATAGTAGGCTCAGTCCCCTGTGATTCATAATAGCTAAGTATTGTCCTTGAGTAGGTGAAGGCATCCGGTTATGCAAGTGTCTGCGCCCATGAGACAGCGTGCCTTGCAGAAAGGATGGTTCCCTTCCGCGGCCGTTTCCTTTCCGACTTTTCAGCCCTCCTGGAAGCTGGTGCCACTTCCCACGACCAAGACAGCCGTGTAGAAAATGTTTGAGCAAAAGCCTTGAGCTTATGGAAGTGCACACGACGCTGCCCCAAGCCTTCCAGCCCAGATTGCCTCGCTGAGTTTGCCTTTCCAGAATCCTTCCAAGTTAGCCAGGTCCGACGCGTTTCGAGGCAGGAACGCCCCGTAATCATGGATGCTGCACAAGGGGATTGAAAGACACAGCGCTTTTATTTCAATGTTTCACGTTGAAGGTAGCCGCCCTAAGTGGGCGCGGCACCTTCAGGACAAGCAATGGCATGCTGGTAAATTGAGTCCACATAAGCGCTGGTAAGTGAAAACCTATAGTAGGCTCAGTCCCCTGTGATTCATAATAGCTAAGTATTGTCCTTGAGTAGGTGAAGGCATCCGGTTATGCAAGTGTCTGCGCCCATGAGACAGCGTGCCTTGCAGAAAGGATGGTTCCCTTCCGCGGCCGTTTCCTTTCCGACTTTTCAGCCCTCCTGGAAGCTGGTGCCACTTCCCACGACCAAGACAGCCGTGTAGAAAATGTTTGAGCAAAAGCCTTGAGCTTATGGAAGTGCACACGACGCTGCCCCAAGCCTTCCAGCCCAGATTGCCTCGCTGAGTTTGCCTTTCCAGAATCCTTCCAAGTTAGCCAGGTCCGACGCGTTTCGAGGCAGGAACGCCCCGTAATCATGGATGCTGCACAAGGGGATTGAAAGACACAGCGCTTTTATTTCAATGTTTCACGTTGAAGGTAGCCGCCCTAAGTGGGCGCGGCACCTTCAGGACAAGCAATGGCATGCTGGTAAATTGAGTCCACATAAGCGCTGGTAAGTGAAAACCTATAGTAGGCTCAGTCCCCTGTGATTCATAATAGCTAAGTATTGTCCTTGAGTAGGTGAAGGCATCCGGTTATGCAAGTGTCTGCGCCCATGAGACAGCGTGCCTTGCAGAAAGGATGGTTCCCTTCCGCGGCCGTTTCCTTTCCGACTTTTCAGCCCTCCTGGAAGCTGGTGCCACTTCCCACGACCAAGACAGCCGTGTAGAAAATGTTTGAGCAAAAGCCTTGAGCTTATGGAAGTGCACACGACGCTGCCCCAAGCCTTCCAGCCCAGATTGCCTCGCTGAGTTTGCCTTTCCAGAATCCTTCCAAGTTAGCCAGGTCCGACGCGTTTCGAGGCAGGAACGCCCCGTAATCATGGATGCTGCACAAGGGGATTGAAAGACACAGCGCTTTTATTTCAATGTTTCACGTTGAAGGTAGCCGCCCTAAGTGGGCGCGGCACCTTCAGGACAAGCAATGGCATGCTGGTAAATTGAGTCCACATAAGCGCTGGTAA
This sequence comes from Lissotriton vulgaris, assembly GCF_964263255.1. NCBI lineage: Eukaryota > Metazoa > Chordata > Amphibia > Caudata > Salamandridae > Lissotriton > Lissotriton vulgaris. The sequence goes on from NC_141689.1 coordinate 1,034,945,707, forward strand.
GTGAAAACCTATAGTAGGCTCAGTCCCCTGTGATTCATAATAGCTAAGTATTGTCCTTGAGTAGGTGAAGGCATCCGGTTATGCAAGTGTCTGCGCCCATGAGACAGCGTGCCTTGCAGAAAGGATGGTTCCCTTCCGCGGCCGTTTCCTTTCCGACTTTTCAGCCCTCCTGGAAGCTGGTGCCACTTCCCACGACCAAGACAGCCGTGTAGAAAATGTTTGAGCAAAAGCCTTGAGCTTATGGAAGTGCACACGACGCTGCCCCAAGCCTTCCAGCCCAGATTGCCTCGCTGAGTTTGCCTTTCCAGAATCCTTCCAAGTTAGCCAGGTCCGACGCGTTTCGAGGCAGGAACGCCCCGTAATCATGGATGCTGCACAAGGGGATTGAAAGACACAGCGCTTTTATTTCAATGTTTCACGTTGAAGGTAGCCGCCCTAAGTGGGCGCGGCACCTTCAGGACAAGCAATGGCATGCTGGTAAATTGAGTCCACATAAGCGCTGGTAAGTGAAAACCTATAGTAGGCTCAGTCCCCTGTGATTCATAATAGCTAAGTATTGTCCTTGAGTAGGTGAAGGCATCCGGTTATGCAAGTGTCTGCGCCCATGAGACAGCGTGCCTTGCAGAAAGGATGGTTCCCTTCCGCGGCCGTTTCCTTTCCGACTTTTCAGCCCTCCTGGAAGCTGGTGCCACTTCCCACGACCAAGACAGCCGTGTAGAAAATGTTTGAGCAAAAGCCTTGAGCTTATGGAAGTGCACACGACGCTGCCCCAAGCCTTCCAGCCCAGATTGCCTCGCTGAGTTTGCCTTTCCAGAATCCTTCCAAGTTAGCCAGGTCCGACGCGTTTCGAGGCAGGAACGCCCCGTAATCATGGATGCTGCACAAGGGGATTGAAAGACACAGCGCTTTTATTTCAATGTTTCACGTTGAAGGTAGCCGCCCTAAGTGGGCGCGGCACCTTCAGGACAAGCAATGGCATGCTGGTAAATTGAGTCCACATAAGCGCTGGTAAGTGAAAACCTATAGTAGGCTCAGTCCCCTGTGATTCATAATAGCTAACCCATCAAGTGGAAATACGAGGCATGGACCAACTTGTTGCAGCATTCAATTATTTATTGTTCCCAAACAGCTTTGCCACGACGCGTTTCGGCCGTCCCTGCGGCCTTGATCACATGACAATGCATTGTGCTCAGCCCAATTTTAAAGAGCAAGTGCGCCACATGTTGTCATAGACATAGAAGTTATACTATCCGCATAAATGCGTTTAAAATGCTATGATTATTGAAAGAAGCAATTTGTATAAATACAATAGAAATTCCCTTCAAAGTACAGTTTCTATTTTCACGAAACAAGTATAAAAAATTATTGATTTCATCAATATTACTGTATTTTCCTCTCACTGCTTAAATGCATTTGATTCCATAACATTTATGATCCAACATATGCCTTCTCAACATGAAAAAATTAAATCCAAATGTTAACACGTGCCCACCCAAACGTGAAAAAAGTTTTTTTGAAAGAAATGTTCTACTTTTTCTGTAAACAAAAGATCACATTTTTTTTCCGGACATTTCATCTTGGCATAGCGAAACAAATCATAGTTATAAGGCAAATTATACATAAAAGGTGCTTGTAGCTAATAGAGATTCACTTTACACTACAAGAGATTTCTTTCCCTTTTTCTGCTTGAAAACTTGTAGTTTCTAAAATACTTAGCACTTTAGATATATTTCTTTTCTATGAAATAATAGGTATCTGTTAGCCACAATTTTTTTAGAAGGGTCCCCTTCAATTAATAAAGTGACGTGGTGCTACAGTACAACATTTAAAGTGACTCATGCTACAATAGGTAAAAACAAAACCTGAATATCATATGGTATGAACATTCATAGATATACCGGTTTGTTCATCATTTCATGGGGATGTGGAAAAGTCAGCCCAGTTTACAATCGATGCCCAGGCTGCTGGCGCAAGACACCTCTTAGTTCCCATCCTGAATAGTTACCAAATAAAGAGACGGGCGCTGGAAGCAGGAATACAAGAACAGAGTTTATTACTCATGAGGAGAGCCTGTCATTTCCGACACGAAACAAGGTGTCATCGGGAGGTGCTCTAACAAGTTCTCTAAGGCATTGCCTTTTATACATCACATACATTCCTTATTACAATAGTGACATTGTGAAGCAAGGAAAAGACATCCCCGACACCTCCCCGTTCTGGCGTAATCCAACACGTGGCTACAGTACAGGTCCTCACACCATACAATGGGAGGGGGCTATTGCTCAGCTGAGTGTTCCACTGATTTCTTTGGAATGTGTGCGCCTGATCGATTCTCGGAGGGGTGGGGAGGTCATGATCAATAGTAGCTCTTTTGAAGAAGGACGAGTGCATACAGTGGTGGGCAATGAACTGTATCCTCAGGCGAAGGGGATGACCAGTGGTCCGTGCGGACAATCGGGCTCAGTGGAGGGGTCATCAAGGGAGGGGTATTCATAGGAAGAAGGGAGGTGATGATCAGGCACAGGGTGTGATTCCCAGGGACAGAGTCGCACAGAGAGAGAGATCTTATGACCCGTATATGAGAGAGCGGGGGCAGTCAGGTACAGCTAGGGGGGGGGTTATGTCAGCTGAGGCGAAGGATGCTTCTTCAAGAGGAAAAATGGGGGGGGGTGCGTGGGTCAAGCAGAAGGGTTACTTTTCAGAGCAGAGGGAGAGGGTTTTATGGTCTGTGCACGTGAGAGTGGGGGGGGTGTTCAAATATGCGCAGGAGGGAAGCCGGGGATTCCAATGAGCGGGCAAAAAAAAGGCCATGGTGCCTAAAATGGCTGTCATGTATATATGGGCACGGGCTTTTACTAGCGGGGATGGTGCGGTCAACGTTTCACGGTATTCATGGTGCCTACAGGGAGGGGGATGGGAGAAGGCAAATGAACGCCGCTTATGTACATTAATATTGCTAATTTCCACAGTCGCCGCTTTTAACATAAGTAAGTTCATTTCCTAACTAATGGGCGTACATATAATACATGTGTGGACGATGAGATAGCGTTTGTCATATACCAGTGAATTGCATATAACCATGGCACAATCGATGCAGTTGGTGGAATGCAGCACATATGAATTCACAGTTGCTGGGTTACCTATACAAGCCTAGAGATCAACATACTACATAGTATAAATGTTCTGACTTTCTTTTCGGTAGCATCAATGTACAGCTTTCAAAAGTGACCGAAAAACATTTTGAAAGCAATACAAAGTGGTTGAGGGCGGAATTCAGTTCGACACAAGTAATTTAGTCAAATTGATGGGTGTCTTCGTCACAGTGTCTTTTTAGCAGTGAGCCATCACTGGTAGGCTCTAGTCCGTTTTCTTTCGTTGGCGCTGTTGAGCACCGGCGGTGGAGCTATAGGTCCAGCTCGGATCTATCCTTACGCGTTGCAGGGTGCGGTCAGTCCTCTGCTGTTAGACCACAGTCCTGTTCCCTAACCAATTCTTTAAGGGTGCCTTATGCTCGGCACCTGTATTTCCTTTTTCCTTCTGTGGCAAACCCCATTTCCATCTAAATGCTGTTCTTCTTGTCTGAGTCAAAAAGTCATGTGGGAAAGAGGGGGTGTTGGATAGTTGAGGGAAGAGAGGGCGGAGTGGGGTCAGGTCTTTTCTTGGACACATCAAGGGACCAAGGGAGCAAAGGAAAACGAGCAGGCAGGCCCATCAATCGGACCCAAAAGGTGGGCGAAGACTTCAGGCACACGTGGGTTAGCAGACAGAGGGCTTCAGGGCAGCCCTTCAACCTTTCATTTTCCACGTTCGAGATTGCTGTCTCGTCCCGCATCTTGTTGCTCTGCAGCTCCACCTTTGGTCGAAGTCACATGTGTCTCAAGATCTGCAGCCAGGCTGTACGTCACGTCCGACCCTTCTCCTCCGGTGATCGTATATCTTTGAATGGGTACAAAACAAGTTTTAGAGAACTGGCAGGAGAAGACATTTATGCATTTGAATTCTGCCCTCAATCCTACGCACTTGGGGGTTTACGTTCATTGGTCACAGTCAGAACCCTACCACCATGAAGTATACATGTCGGCATTCCTACTGTGTCTGCGCCAAATCTATTTATCGTTCATTCCGGCTAACCTTTTCAAAAACAGGGCAGGGGTGCTATCATCGAGAGAGGGGGAGGGAAAACAGGCTTTCATCGAGGAGCGACAGTTAATCAAGGTCATCAGTTATTCTTCAAGGACAGCTGATATGGAGCAGGGGTCAGGGAGAGGCGGGGACGCTTTGGACATTCGCGCTTGAGTGCAGAGGGGTGGGGCAATCTGGGCATTGGGGATCAATCTGGACATTGGGGCTTGTATATCTAACAAACTGAAAAATAGGATGCCATTGACATATAGTCCCCCTATAAAAGGGCCAGATTAGGGGACATCAGCCGTCTTACCTGTCCCTTCCTTCTTAACCAATTCAAGTTCTTTCATTTTTGCAGAAAGGAGAGGTAGTAATATGGCGGGCTGCAATCATTTTAGTTTCTGTCAATTTTGCTGAACACCTTCGCGTTCAATAAGTATCCAATTAGGCTGGTGCCGGCGGGGCACAATTTTACCACAAAAAGGAAGTGGCAATAGGGGGGGGGTCTCATAGAGAGTCGTTCACATTCTAAACGAGCCATTCAGTACACGTATGACATGTAGAAGGGTAGAGAGAGAGAGATAGGGAGAGAGAGAGAGAGACGTGTACGGCAATAGGTCATTTAGTGCGCTCACAACACAGAACGGCAGGGGTCAGGTAACACGGAAACGCAAACAGAGGGAAGACATAAACCCATACATTACATACACACAAACTCAGACAAGGGAAGACAGTACGTGTGCTACAAAAAATTCACGACAAAACATAGAACAGTTATTGGCCAAAAAGATCTCTTTCTGCATGCTGCGCATCTTTAGTATCCTATTTATCTACGTTCTGAGCTCTTTTTACCTTTTTCCTCCTTTTCCTTTCGTTTGCCATCTTTGCGAGTGTTCTCGGTCACTAATACTTACACCTCGGTCAGTTGGTCAGGAATTAACCTGGTCGGGCTACTACTCACGGTGGGATCTTTGAATCATTTTTCCTTTTCTCCCTTTGGCGAAAAGGTTCTCCAGGCTGAGGCAACGGAGGGCATTAATTGGGCGAACAGTCGGACAGCTTAGCTATATCTATACGGGTGCGAGAAGGAGATGGTAAAACATTAACAACATTCCTAATTTTTCCCAGACGGGCGGTGCTTAGGCAAACCTTACCCCGAACTTTTCCTTGTCCTTTCCCTATCTAGTTAAACGTCATAGTTGCACTATCTGGCGTGCTGGTTCGAGTCATAGTCTGTCATATCGTACTAACCCGTCGAGTATCTACGTCAGTCCATCCTCCCAATCACTAGGTTCTAAGGGAGGAACAGTCATGTCTAAGCAAGGGGCTACATCTTACAAAGCTCGTCATGTATAAGCACTATGCTCAAATTCCCTACTCCCCCGTCCGTCGGTCGTTCGGTCATCACTCCTCCAAACTTCTCCTCCAAACTTCAGCCGATGTTCCGACGTGACCTGCAGATGGGAGGAGGAAGAAGGGGGGGGGGTGTGGGGGCAACATTCAAACCACATCAGCGTGCATAAATCCAAAAATGTTTTTACTTACCACATACTCAACCTATCCCCACGGGGTGCATTCTCTACCATCTCGCCGTTTAAGCCCTGAGGGACCAGTAGTGTTAGAAACATAATCATTGGCGTTCTGCGTATCTGCATGAATCCCTCGAGCGTGGTCTTTTAAATCATGCGCAAGGGTGGTGGTCAGGTGGCATTTCTTTGGTATCGCTTAAGGGCATCTAAAACGTTTTTCCTGTTGCCTGTGGCACATAATGTAACGGCTTAAGTATTGGGCTTTTTAACCTTCAACCTTAATAAAGCTGCTTTCATTTCGCTTATATCGGAGACAGTAGTGACCCATTCGAAACTCATTAATGCAATCGCTACAGTTGTACTCGCTTTTTCAAAAACCTTTAATAAAAATGTTGGCGCACAAATACGAGCCTACAACCCAGTGGGCCGGCCATAGAGCAGACTGGAGCCGGACGTGAGGGGAACGGAGTCAGTGGCCATTTCATTTCATAATATAAAGTGCGGCAAGTGCAATAACATCGTATCGGAATTCATTGGGAGTAAGCATCGTAAATGTCGAAAAGTCAAACTTTCAATAACCATGGTGCGTTAAAACTTAATATCAATTCATTGTCCGAATGCTCAATTAGTACCTATCTCATATCAATTCATTGCTTTAACACATAATTGGTACCCACCCTATACCAGTTCATTGTCCCAACACATAATCAATATCCATCTTATATCACTTTCTTTTCTGAACACATTATCAATATCCATCTTATCTACTTTCATTGTCCAAAAAACTACATACACATCTCAGAACGTCAAGGCTTGAGCAATCAGGGTACAACAAGGAGCTGAAAGTTTCATTTGTACCGGCGCCATTTTGGGCGAGGTCAGGCAGGCCCAAGTATAGTAAAAATGTCTTCACCATCTCGTGGTTGGACCAGAACCTCTTTCGGCAGTTCAAGTTTGTTTTTGAAAAGGGCAACAGAAGAGACTGGCAATGTGTACCATCAGTCAAAAAGTGGGGAGGGAGGCAACAATTTTCCTACCGGGTCATACTGGTATCCCACCGGAACTGTTCAAGTTGGCGGTCTTGCAGGATCTTAGTCATTTCAAAACTGAGGTCGGCGACGGCAGGAGTGCGCCGATGTCGCGGTTCCCAACGGGGGCGGGGGCGCCCGTGTGGAAGGGTCGGGGGCCCCCCGGCACTCATAGAATCTTCAAGGTTGAGGAGAGAGAAAAAGCACAGGACATGCACCGGTCCTGGGCCAAGCGCCGCTTTTCGATTGGGACCCTGTTGATCGAAGCGTTGGGGTGTCGCTGGAAGCCTCCACCTGGGGAGGTGGGGGGGGGCTCGTTCGCGCCGCCTCCCCCTTCCAGCGACCCCACGCCTTTTCGGCTCCAGCACTTTGGGATGGCCGTACCAGGCAATGAAGAGAGGGGGGGTGGTCGGAGGCAGCAAGACATCCCCCCCCCCCGTGCGGCCTGCAGGGCACCGGTTTCTCTGGACTTTTCGTAGCGGCCAGACCAGGCGAGGCTATCTGCAACTCTCCAGTATTGTCGCTGAAGGGCGCTGTCCTGCAACCCTCCAGTGTTGTCGCAGAAGGGCGCCGTCCTGCAACCCTCCAGTGTTGTCCAAGCCATAATTGAAAAGAAAGAAGTGTTGTCGCAGCCATTATTGCTGAAAGAAGCGCTGCCGACAAGGGACCCCCCTCGCCTTGGCTCCGGTATTTGATGATGGCCGGATCAGGTAAGAGAGGGGGGGGGGGGTCAGAGGCAGAGGCAAGACACCCCCCCCGTGGCCTGCAGGGCAGCAGAAGAAGGGAAAGGGGAGACCATTACGACTTTCGGGCCGTCCGCCCTACAGCCTCCCCTTCCGATGGCGGCCAGCCAGGCCCTGCTCTGCACGTGTTGAGGCCTCGCCTTCCGGATGGGCGTAACCGCGGACCTGTTGCACTTCGGGAGCTTCCGGAATGGGGGTAGGTATAGGCTGATTTGTATCTATTCCATGTTACCGTTATTGGGCGTGGCGGGTGGTGGGATAGACATGTTTGGAGCAGTGAGGGGCGGTGAAGCCTAATCTACCTCGTGTCTGCCTTGGTGTCAAAGCTTGTCTTCCCTCGCCATTTTTATGTTTCTTATTGCAGGTTATTTCTAACGTTTCTTATTTTATTTTTAGCGAAGTTGGTAACTCATCAGTGGCCTACTGATTTCGCTCAACTCTTTTTCTTGTATTTTTATGCCATAACCTATTATAAGCTATAGCAACTAGTCCACGCTTAACAAACATGTCCTTATTAGGTGTGCCCTCCAGTGGAGCTGGATAGTTCATCTCTAATAAGCGGTCCGGGCTAAACAGGCTACCAATCAGTGGGGAGAAGATAGGCATGACGGATTACAACGGGGACAAAAGTCTGCACTACCTATCTTATCACGGCGGGCAAAGACTAGACAGAATATTTCTATTCTCCGTTGTTTGCAGGCGGTGAATACCTCAAAAGAACCAATATCGAACAATCAATGTTCGGTCAATCAAACAATCAGTGGGGAGAATAAGTAGGTACGACGTGTTAAAGCTTTGCGTTACCTACCTTTTCGCTACCTGCAAAGAGAGACCTTGTTCTTCCCTGTTTGTAGACAGAGAATCTCCAGACAATAATCCACGAACAACAGTTCGGGAAACAGTGGGGGAGGAAGATAGGCACGACGGATTACAACGGGGACAAAAGTCTGCGTTACCTATCCTTCACTGCTTGCAAAGGTAGAGCCTGTTGTTTCTCCGTTTGCAGACGGTGAATCTCCAGAGGAATCAACAAAAGAGTAATACTAGTATTATCCAAATCAAACAATCATTTCACAATTTGTCGCATTTACACGACCTTACCCGGACCGGACCGTGTGGACAGTTCTTCGCCTTCCTCTTTCCAGCGCCCGATCGTTCTCTTACTCCATGATTTTACCGCAGCAGTCCTGTGGGATCCCAGTCAGGACAGTGGGTCACTCGAGAGAGAGGTCCGTTCGGAATCGGTGAAGTTCATTCAATCAGCAGCCGGACGAGGGTCCTCTCAAGGCAGGTATACTCCGATCGTTTAGATGTTCACCCCATCGTCTGGACCTCTCTTACCGGACCTTATGTCGCTGATGGGCCCCGCGTTGGGACGCCAATTGTGGAAAAGTCAGCCCAGTTTACAATCGATGCCCAGGCTGCTGGCGCAAGACACCTCTTAGTTCCCATCCTGAATAGTTACCAAATAAAGAGACGGGCGCTGGAAGCAGGAATACAAGAACAGAGTTTATTACTCATGAGGAGAGCCTGTCATTTCCGACACGAAACAAGGTGTCATCGGGAGGTGCTCTAACAAGTTCTCTGAGGCATCGCCTTTTATACATCACATACATTCCTTATTACAATAGTGACATTGTGAAGCAAGGAAAAGACATCCCCGACCCCTCCCCGTTCTGGCGCAATCCAACACGTGGCTACAGTACAGGTCCTACACCATACAATGGGAGGGGGCTATTGCTCAGCTGAGTGTTCCGCTGATTTCTTTGGAATGTGTGCGCCTGATCGATTCTCGGAGGGGTGGGGAGGTCATGATCAATAGTAGCTCTTTTGAAGAAGGACGAGTGCATACAGTGGTGGGCAATGAACTCTATCCTCAGGCGAAGGGGATGACCAGTGGTCCGTGCGGACAATCGGGCTCAGTGGAGGGGTCATCAAGGGAGGGGTATTCATAGGAAGAAGGGAGGTGATGATCAGGCACGGGGTGTGATTCCCAGGGACAGAGTCGCACAGAGAGAGAGATCTTATGACCCGTATATGAGAGAGCGGGGGCAGTCAGGTACAGCTGGGGGGGGGGGTTATGTCAGCTGAGGCGAAGGATGCTTCTTCAAGAGGAAAAATGGGGGAGGTGCGTGGGTCAAGCAGAAGGGTTAATTTTCAGAGCAGTGACGCGCAGAGTGAGAGGGTTTTATGGTCTGTGCACGTGAGAGTGGGGGGGGGGGTGTTCAAATACGCGCAGGAGGGAAGCCGGGGATTCCAATGAGCGGGCAAAAAAAAGGCCATGGTGCCTAAAATGGCTGTCATGTATATATGGGCACGGGCTTTTACTAGCGGGGATGGTGCGGTCAACGTTTCACGGTATTCATGGTGCCTACAGGGAGGGGGATGGGAGAAGGCAAATGAACGCCGCTTATGTACATTAATATTGCTAATTTCCACAGGGATGATCAGTTAGCTAGGGACAGGGTTAATGTAAACTTTATACAGTTATAAATATATATACTTATATTACACTCACTTATTTGATCGTGTGTGCAAAATAAAAATCATTTATAAATAGGACCTCATATAAAAAGGGAAATCGGTGACATGTTAAAAATAGCCAAATAAAAGACATATGGATAAAACCTACCCTAATGCCTAAAATATACAGCTAAAAGCAATCATGACACGCAATAATTATACTGAGATAATAAAAACCTAGTGTTTCATATTTTAAAATTCATTAATAGTAATTGAATAAATATGCATAAATACAAGATTACACCTTGGCAGTATAAATATTACAAAACTCCAAAATGGTCCAAAATATAGGGTATATACATGTGTAATTTCATGTCTCATTAAATGATCATACAGACAGAGCCTCATACATAAATAAGTTGTTTACAAATATGTATGGAGGTCCTCAGTGGTATTTAATCCTCCTGGCTACTTAGAGTCAAATTCTAGAATGTAGTTGGTCTCTGTTCTTCTCATGCAAGCCTCCCTATCCCCTCCTCTATTTGTCACAGGGATGGATTCGATTGCATAATATTTTAAGCATTGAGGTTTACTACTGTGACATGCCTCAAAATGCCTGGCAACCGGATAGGTTTGATCCTTATTGATTATTGCTCGCAGATGCTGCAAGATTTTTTTATGTACTGGCAGCTTCGTACTACCAACATATCTCAGATGGCATGCACATTCTAGAATATAGATACAATACTCAGTCTTGCATGTAAGATGTTGCTTGATCTCTCTGGTTGACCTAGGGATAACAGTAGTATATTTCTTCGTGTTTACCCCATACTGACATGCTTTACATGACAAGCATTTAAAAAAGCCCTTGCTTGTAGGCATCCAATTTTTCTTCTTAAAGCATTCCTGGCTGTTTTTAGATAAAATATTCCCCAGGCTCTTAGCTTTGCGAAAAGTTATTGATGGATTTGAGGGCATCCGATCGCCTATAACTGGATCATTCTGAACAAAATGCCAGTTATGTCGGACTATACTCCTTAATTCTTTGTCTTGCTTGGAGTATGTCAGAATTAATCTGATCTGATTAGTATCTACTCTGGATTTGACTCTGGTTACAGGTATATTCCAGGAGTTCACTTCTAGATTTTAGCTGTGATTTTCTCATGGCGGTTTTCACTATTCTTGGACTGTATCCTCTTTCCACAAACCTTACTAAACTTTCTTGTTGTTTTAAAACCATGTCATCTTCATTGCTACAGATACGGCGGATGCGAAGCATCTCACCGTATGGTATAGATTTAATAAGGTGTTTTGGATGAGACCTTGTGGCATGTAGTAAAGTGTTAACAGCCGTTGGCTTTCTAAAAAGGGTAGTGCTATATATATATATATATATATATATATATATATATATATATATGCACGACAAAGGACTGTTGGAAATGGATGAATTTCTATTTTTGAGACAACTGAATCTTACCATCCCTACCTTCTACCATTTGCTGAAGGTGCACAAGAACAAGCTGGCACCACCGGGGAGACTCATCGTGGCATCGCAAGGGAGCCTTACTGAACATATGTCGATTTATATGGACTTTTTTCTTTTACCTCATGTGAAAGTCCTTACATCGTACATTAGAAACACCTAAGATTTGTTGGGTCACATTGCATCCTTGCAATGGGAAGAAGGCTATAAATTGATGGTTTTGGACATCACTAGTCTGTACACTTCAATAGCGCATCAAGATGGCCTGGAGCCATGAAATATTTCTTGGATTAACGTCCGTTGAAGTATACTGACCATAGTGCATTGGTATTGAATTTTGCCAAATTCTGTCTGTTTAACAATATTTTTCTCTTTCAAACACAGATGTATAGACAGACCTCAGGCACGGCCATGGGCACCTGCTTCACCCCCAGCTAAGCGAACTTGTTCATGGGCTGGTGGAAGGAGCAGATGGCCTGGGGCGTGGCCAACAAAGAATGGACCAATCTGGTGGTCAGATGGTACAGTTTCATAGATGACTTGTTCATCATTTGGAATGGGTCATTGGAGACAGCTCGGGATTTCATTGGGGTCCTGAATATGAATGAGGTCAACCTTGAGTTCATTGGAGATGTGAGCGCTGAATCAGTGAATTACTTAGATCTGAACATCTATGTGGAGGGACGGCAGCTGAAGACCAGGATTTATCGGAAGGCAACTGCAGGGAATTCTGTCTTGCATGCCTCTGGTAGCCATCCCACTAATTTGGTGAGGAGTATCCCCTACGGGGAACTACTCAAGATTAAGAGGAATAGCTCAGAAGATAATGAGTTTCAGGTGGCTGCGAGGGACAGTAATAAACGTTTCAAAATACGGGGCTATAGCCAGCAAGTCCTAGATGAGGCCTATGGGAGAGCAAATTCTCATAAAAGGGAGGATCTGTTGATGAATAGGGACATACAGAGTACCGACACCAGAAGTAGTGAGGGTAAATTTCGTCTCATAACTACTTTTTCAAGGAATGCTAGGGATCTGAAAAGAATTATGAAGAAAAAGTGGCACATCTTGCAGACAGATAATGTGATAGGGGAAAATCATCCATCCTACCTCCTTGTCACATTTAGGAAGGCAAGGTTGTTGAAAAATGACCTAGTACGTAGTCATCTAACTGATGCCCCTAGATCTGATTTTGGCTCTATGCAAGAGTTGTTCCCATGCGGGAAGTGTAAAGCCTGCAGGGGAAGCAAGAGGGTCCTTGCATATGATATTCCAACTGTAGGCATCCATAAAAACATTAGGAAGTTCTGGACTTGTACTACCCCCTATACAGTGTATTGTCTCATGTGTCCATGCGGCCTATGTTATGTAGGCAGCCCTATTCATCCCACAAAAATCAGGATACTGGAGAATATGCGGGCAATAGCGAAGGGAGATGAAGCTTACCCTGTTGCGCGACATTTTGATAAGGAACTTCATCGCAACAGGGATTTGCTGAGCTACTTTTGCCTTGATCATGTGCCTAGCAATCCAAGAGGGGGGATATTATTTTGAGGTTACAAAGGCTGGAGTCACAGTATATAATTGACCTTCAGACGAAGGCACCGCTAGGCCTCAATAGCAGTGAAGAGCTTGCTATACAACTGGGGGAGTGAGGTAGTTGATGAATTAGTCTGGTCAATCAGTTTGTTGTAGATTCTGCATATATACTGAGATGACGCCATGATGTATATAGGAGATGTGTGTGTATATATATATTGATTCATTAATTTCTCCTTGCTCTTTGGTTTCTACTTAAACTTGACGACATTTCAATCCTTTTCGAATTTTCGAGTTTCTGATTTGATCCTCCTATCATTTCTTTATCTCTTCTATCTTTATCTTTATCTTTACCTTGATTTTCAACCTCTTTTGATGTAATGAAAATCAGTATGTGCTCATTTGTATATAAGTGTAAATATTGTGGATTGTGTAGATAGGCTGCCTCAAGTTATGTTGGAGTGGATATATATATTTTTTGAGGATATTTTTTGAGGATTTGTGATACCTTTTCATCCAGTGTGGTGATGATTTTTGCCCATTCAGGGTGTGATGAATTTAACAGTACCTTGATTATAAGAGGAATGCCATATTGGTAGCAGTGCCCATCCATGGGCGAGATGGAGGATTATTTTTTTATATCATTTGTAGTTGCAATTTGGTTTTGAGGTTATATATTTTCCTCTTATGTTGGCATTTAGGCTGACAATCAACTGCTAATGCGATGTTCATGTTTGTTTATTTAAGCATTTCGAACATTCAAAGATGGCGCTATTATGTCATACTGAGTGCTAGGGATGCCGCGATTCTGCGGCAGTCCCTTCTTTGTGTTAATGCAGGAAGTAAGGTGTTTAAAAATCATGACATTTCGACGCTTCTGTAAACATAGAAAAAGGTTGTTCCCGAAACGCGTCTGTTTTGATGTGTAAGTTTGCTGTTTAATAAATTAACAGAAATGGTCACCGGGAGTGCTGTCTTCCTTGATGAAAGTCGGAGGAGTTGAAGCTGTAATTACCATGTGGGGGCACCCCGCGTCTAAGAAGCACCCGCCTGCGAGTGTACCGCGTTGGTGCTTGGGAGCTGGTATATATATATATATATATATATATATATATATATATATAAAAACACACAGTTATGGCTATTCCCCAAGCCTCTGGTTCGGCGGGCACACAGCAGGGGTAGCCACCCCCGTCAATATTAGCACAGTTTCGCCGGCAGGTTCCCTCCTCCAGTCACGGGAAGAAACCACACAGGAGCCGTGGCCTCAATTCAAAGTGCAGTTTATTGCGAGCACCACTACCTACGCGTTTCGCGTGAGGAAGGAGTAATCTTACTCCGAAACGCGTAGGTTGTTGTGCTCGCAATAAACTGCACTTTGAATTGAGGCCACGGCTCCTGTGTGGTTTCTTCCCGTGACTGGAGGAGGGAACCTGCCGGCGAAACTGTGCTAATATATATATATATATATATATATATATATATATATATATATATATAGATATAAAATCAAGAGGCCTTGGCTAGTGCCACATTGCCACATCAAAAGAAAAAGGAACCTTCTTCATGTGTTAACATTCTCTTTGATTGAGGACATTGAATGATAGCTTTTTGTCAATACCACACTCAAAAATGGCAGCAAAAGCAGCATTTTAATTCGTGAGACAATGCAAGGCTGTGATAATAGTTCCTGAGTCCCACCACCAGGACTCATCTGTGCACTCATATAAACGGCAATCTTCTCAATTCTATGAACACACAACAGGTGTAAAATTGTACATACATATTTTCCTAGAAAAGTAACATGCTGCAGCACTGACCACTTAGACAAATGTTGTACGAAATGAAAATTGTGAAAAAAGGCAAATGATCAAATAGATGTTTCCAAGAAGCTTTGCAAAACACCACAGCTCCTGATTCTGCTTTCAAAACCGAAAGATATTCTGTTTACACAACACAGAAGATTAAATCTGTGCGGTTGCTGTCGGACAGTGAGTTTTAGTTCACCCATAAGATTTATTTTCAGTGTTTGATTCCTCAGAAGAGTCTGAGTTCAATGTATGCCAAAATGTGATTCTTTTGATAAATTATAAAGAATGTTACAGTTCTAAAGTTGGCTACTTTTAATACAGTCTGGTCCTGCATCACTTATTAAGAGAGTTACAAATATGCATCATACATCATACATCAGAAATAAGGCGCACAGCACCACTTTTGCACAGAGACAAAACTTATGACACGACAACATGTAATATGCTTATTAAAGTGTTCAGGTTGTGGGAATAATTGTCAGGATATTTCTGCTGATGATAGACACAATATACTGATATAACTGGAGAGAGCTGTTGCTTGTCCCCTCCTCCCCCACCTGTGGTCTGGCTAGTTAGTGCCAAGGGGGATTTGTGATGTTTTTATTGCCGGGGTTGGTGGTCAATGCTGCGGAGGCCAAGCATCGCAGAGGAGAGCAGGAGTTTCCATAGTTTGCGACAAGGTGTAGGGCTAGGGCTTCACAATGCTCCAATGCTGACGTCCACATTGTAGACGGGACTCAAGGTGCTCAGTTTGTAGGTGGCCCAAGCTCATGGCACTTAGTATGGTCATGGGCAGAGTTCCACTGAGTCTCAACACATGTGCACGCAATGCAGCTGGTTACATGGTGTGTTTAGCACGCATGTGTTGTGGACTCCAATGGACCGTAAGCCTAAGTCATGCACTTAACACAGAACCAGATAGGAATGGAAGGCTCCAAGGGATTGTGCACTCCCTTACCAGACCTGTGACAATCTTTAGTCTGAGTGAAATTTGTGGGAAACCTTACATGCACAGAGGGATCTTGCCTCTCTTAGGGTAAACCACCATCATACCCATACCAACAGCAGTTAAAAAGGAAGGTGGAGTGTCACCCTACCAGTCCTTTCAAAGAGAATGGCACATAGGGGAATGTAACAAAACTTGTAGTAAAGGCATTGTAAGTGGCAGAATATTTTTAAAGGAAATTAATAAAAAGATTTAGAACAAAAAAACATTTTCAGGGCAAACTTTGCTTCAAGTCAGAAAACCTGCTTATTCCGAGGGTGGAATAAGTAGTCATTGAGATGAATCACACTGTTTGAGATTATGTCAGACCTCCAGGTTTCTGAGGGCTTAGAGTTCACTGACATATGTTAATCACTCTTTCTCCTCCACCCGCCTCTACGGAGTCCTACTTCTCGTTTGAACACACACACACCTCTCAATCCTTTCCCAGACTTCTGTTTGCCATATGCTTAGCACTCCCCATACAAACAGTGGAAAAATACCATAGAATACTGCAGGAATAACAATTCATCTTAAACGTGGGACATACTTTGTAGTTCAAATTTGTTTTATGAAATCCTAGCAGCCCACAAGGATTACAATTCAGAAGGACAGCCACGAAATAATGACCTCAGAACATTCCAGACAGTCCCATCCAGTAGAAGAAAACTTCACAGTGAATGCATATGTAGATATAGATATCAGGAGTGCACAATAGGACACATTCCGAATAGTGTCTCAAAGTTTCCCTAAGGAGTGCAGGGAAAGGAAAACAGAAATGATAAATGGAAAAAAAGACCTACATGCAAGCAATCAACAATGTAAATCTACTCTCCACCAGAGAAGACGCCATCAGCTGGCTTCCATCTGAAGCCTGTATACCACCTCTCACACTGTGCGTAAACATAGCAGACTCTTGTGCTGTGCTCCACAACAGTGCTCACTCCAATTTGGAATGTTAGCTGCCAAGAAAGGCCTTAGCAGAGTCCACCTGAGAGAGCACATATTTCTTCCCATGCTGCTCGACCCTTAGCCAAGGTAGGCAAGTGAATCAGAAAATCCTCTATTTATCAATTCACAACTGAATTCCATAATCGTTTTTTTGTGGGCCAATTTTGTGGGCTCCAGTCTGGTAATGGCAGCAGCTTCGAGGCTGCCTACTTTACCTCCTTCTGCTGTGCAATCCCCTCAAGAGATGCACTCTCATATCCATCATCCCGACCACTGCCTTATTTGGACCGATTCCCACTAAGGGGGAACCTGCATGCCTTCATCGTAATGTTACTGTTGTCATCTTGCCGCATCCTCAACAGGTCAATAAGCATGGTCTGGAGTTCAGTTTTGACGGACTCCTCAGAAAAGTCTGCAATGACCCCCAGCACTACGATATGGGCGCCTCTGCAGTTTATCCAACATCGCAATCCTGCCCTCTAGAGTGAGTAGAGCTCCCAAAGTCTTAGACTCAAGTGATTTTGCCTCTTCTAGGCTTTCATCCATGTTCCTCACTTGGCACATCAGCAACTTTCTGCTCCATCCACTCTTTGAACCACAGCCACCACCCAACTTGATAGTCACGCCACATTATTTTCCACATCCATCTGGGCCCCTTTAATGGTGCCCATCTCCTCCTTCATATCAATGTGGATAGAAAAAGCACCATCTCTCTTGGTGTTGGGCTGGGCCTTTGCTGTTGCTTTCCATGACTTAAAAGACATTCAAATAAATACTCTTTGCCCCTTTGTTTGGGTACCTTGACCTTAAGTAGTGATATTTCTCGCTCGACAACAGAGCAGTCTCTAAGTCCATTTCAGTCCCAATAGTTCCCATTTGAGAGGCTAGGTCACACTCTTGCAAGCAGCTGGGCACCACTCTGCCACTGTTCAGGAAGTTCAATGACGACAGGGAGGCAACTCCACTACACAACGTCATACTAGTCCTTCGCTCCAATGGAGTTGGGCCTATAGCTGCTGGTCCTTCTTTAGTCCACCCCCCAGCTTCTATCATCCGGTCTGGCCCCAGTACATGCTGCAACTTGTGGAATGTCAAACCCTCATTCCCTCACTTTCTCCTCAGGCTTCCAAGCTCCCCTTCCACTTTCACTTGAGGGTATGGCCCACTCACAGGAGCCCCAGTTAAATCACCAATATGTGTGTGTCTTTGTTCCTCATGAGTCCGCACCGAAGGAGCATGGTCAGCCTCAGCGCAGTCTCCACTGTCTTCCAGGTCTTGAAACACACCCCTAGTGCAACACAGGGTCATCTCCTCTTTATACCTGATTTGAGTGGCATCTCGGGGTTCTGATGCGGGTGCATGGCCCAGAAAGCGAGGATTCAGCTGGAGCACCATCACAACATAATGCGAAAAATAAGGACCCCCTGTAACTAATAAACGATCCTAGGACAGGGGTAATGCAATTGACAATACAGAATCACTAGGCAACATATGGTCAGAAAACAATTGTGTCCGACCGAAATTAAACACTGGTGAAAGTCAACTCAATGTACCACACATTTATAAAAATATAATTTTATTTATATTGTAATGTAATTTAAAAAGTGTCTCAAAAATAATGAATCAATAACTAGAACAAATATTACAGATGACGAAACAATATATCATTGCTATAGCCAGAGATTGAACAGATATTAGTGATATTCCAACCCTAAATGTTTTTGTAAAAGTTTTTTTAATCACAGAATGTGAATGGAAATATTAACTTCAGTGGGAAAAGCATCACAATAGCTAGAAGCAGTACATACACATTTGCAGATAATAAGCCACACTAATACCGAAGGCAAACAAACATGAAATAGAATAAATAAATGTTGCGCTGGTTCTTCAAGGTATCAACGCTTGTTTTGGAGATCGTGCTGCCTTCATCAGGAAACCACATTAAAAAGCATTATCTACAAAAATGAGGTAAAGGTAATTAAGTTAATAACATCTCTCTAGTGTACAAAGAAACTGTAGTGCACCCAAACAATAGGAAAAAACAAAATCCCCAAGCAACCAGAGGTGTTGATGAAATGGAAAAGGAAATTGTGCTTTGATGGAGATAATAAAAATGAGAAAAATAGGGTTTCTGATCTGAAAGTGCATTAAAAGCTATTAAAAACTGTTTATGACATAAGGAGTTTCTCATGAAACCAGAGAGGAAAGTGTTAAACAAGAAAACCTATGTGAAGAATAGCACGAATTTGCTCACCAGAAACAATTGATATAGATGGGTAGTCATATCAATGAACCCCTCATGGGCATGAATGGGTCCGAAAAGATGCTGAAAAGAACAACGATAAGTGACAAGGATGTCCAGGAAGTTATGGTTTAAATCGAAAACAGAAGAAAAACTGAAGGTGACCGGTCTAACTCGAACACTGTAACCAGTACCTGATATCGTAGCAAAATAGGTTGTAATGTGGAACCGTGTCAGTGTATCTTAAGACTGTTTCTGTAACAGATAGAATTCTGTAAACACAGGGCTATGAGTCCCAAAATCTCCCAGGATAACATGTATCTAAAGAAGACATAGGTACTGTGGAGTTCGAACATAAATTTGGTAGATGGCTGGAATATAGTTCGAATGCCAAACGTGATACAAGCTTCTTTCAGTAATCAATGATAGGTTGATAAAAGTATGATACACATAACAAAAAGGGGGAGAGAGAGAAATAGTGGATTTGTTCTCCCTAGTCAAATATGTCAAAACAAAGTGGAATCCACAAGTGGGTTGGAGTGGTCCCTACAATGGTGGGGAGCACTGCTTGTTTTTAAAATACCCCTCACACACCAAAAGGACCCTTGGTCTCATGCTTCATCATAGGGGTCTTCGCACCCCTCTACGAATGCGGCGTGCTACTATCTACGACTACGCGGGAGCACTTATACACAGACTATGTGTGGTGTGTGTAGATTTTTGTGGTGATCAGTGAGTGGTGAGATTTGAAGTGTTAGTGATAGTTAAAACGTACCTGGCTCGTGGAGTGACTCAAAAAAGTTTTAATGGGCCCCCGAGCTGGTACTACTAAAAAGGTGTATTGTGAGG
This sequence comes from Lissotriton vulgaris, assembly GCF_964263255.1. Lineage (NCBI taxonomy): Eukaryota > Metazoa > Chordata > Amphibia > Caudata > Salamandridae > Lissotriton > Lissotriton vulgaris. The sequence continues at coordinate 1,034,965,455 of NC_141689.1, forward strand.
TTTAGATGTAGTATAATGTACATCAACCTCCTGTGTGCGTCAACATGTTTCGGAGTCACAAACTCCATCTTCAGGACGGGGTTGCACAAATCCCCACCTTACTCACGTATGCTATGTACAATCTGTATTCTACAGAAAAGTGAACAATAAGACTATATTGTACCTATTTCACTTCATTTATGGAGGTTTGTCGCGAATAGCGAACCTGCAAGGAAAGACTTATTCCTACTGTTGGTTGTACCTCATGAGCCTCATAGCGTATTGGGGACCAATCGAGCCACTATGCATCGATTACGGCGAGCAGCATCTGCCTTGTTTCCCCGAACCGCGTAGGTACAACCAACAGTAGGTACACCATTGTAGGGAAATTGAGGGAGGTATCCATCTTGCAAATTTGCTGTGATACTATCCCCTCTGAGTCCATGGGGCACAGTTAGGCCCTATCGCATGAACCATGTGATTAATTTTGGTTACGTAGGTACAGGATGCATGCTTTATTATTTGCAGCATTTATCTATTTATCACAATTTTTTTCCTTTATTAGCTTATTGGGCATTTATTAGGAGTGGCGAACACATAGCTGGTCCCTGTGTAGTCCTGAGCAAGTGCTTGGGGGACGCACGAAACATGTTGACAGACAGAAGTTGATAGGTACACCTAAACACATTATCATTTAGGCACCCTACTATTTCTACCCCGGTTTTAACTCTACCACCTGGGAGCAGGAATAAAATTATTTAAAGCTTACTAGGCAGATAATTTTAGTCATTCACACAAACCCCACTCCATCACATCACAACTCTCGCACTACACATAGTCTATTTGTAAGTGCTCCTACGTAATTCGCAAGTTGCAGCACGCCCCAGCCCGCAGCGGACTGGGATGGCCCCTATGATGAAGCATGTCACTGTGGGGCAACCCTGGTGAGTTAGGGGACACCAAGAAAAAGAGCAATTCTCTTTTTCTATTACTATATACACTATTCCAACCCCAGTGAGTGTTGCAAATAGGATTATAGACGATAGCTAGGCTCCTGATCTCTGTCCTCAGAGATCTTTTGTTGTTTAAAGGATTCCGTCATGAGGCGTTTCGGATAACTTTTTACAAGGAATTTTTTTGTCATAGAAGAGGCTCCAAGATCAAAGTCTTGGAGGTTAGAGCAGTTTTGACAAAGAAGGTAACTCTCGAAATGCAAAAAAGTGTTTCTAGCAGTTGGTTTTACGAAGAGATCTACTTCTAAAAACCTGTTATTGTGGTGAATGACAATGTCTAAGAACTCTACTTAGGAATGGATGGTGTGTGCAGTGAATTTAAGATTGCTATCACACAAGTTGAGCCACCCCAGGAACTCAGTTAGTAACTCGGCTGTATCAGTCCAGAAGAACAACATTTCATTGATATATCTGGACCAGTGTGTCACTGATTCATAAAAAGGTGCAACTCCGTTTTGGATGAATTTCTTTTAAAAAAGCTACTGACGGAGCGACCAAAGCCCCCATACTCACCCCTTTGATTTGCTTTTATAGGGTGTTCCCAAATTCAGAGGTATTTTTAGAAAGCACGATCTTCAGGCATTCTAATAATAAATTCCTAGGGCAGCTAATGTCATTGGTGTCTTAGAACCATGCTACTGCCTCACGTGCCTCTAACTGGGGTTTGTTGCTATACAAAGACTCAATGACCAGGGTTACCAAGGTGTGACTTTGAGGATGGAACAAAAGATTTTGGACTTTGTTGATGATATCTCTAGTATCCTTGATTTGCGAAGGGATAGCTGGTATATTCTGTCGTAAAAAAGTGTCTATATATTTAGACAGTGGTTCAGTGACTGATCCAATATTCATCACAATACGTCAATAAGGGGGGTACTTATTCTTTTTGTGAATTTTTGGGATCCATAAATGCAAGGCATTTTAGGATCTTTGATGTTAAGAAATTCAAACTCCTTTTCACATATGTCGCCTGCCATTAAAGCCTCATTGGTCAAGTACTGAATTTTAGATGTAGTTTTGGCTGTTGGATCACAAGTGATTTTGTTGTAGAAACTGATATCACTTAATAAAGAAATCCTTTTGAGTTCATATTGTACAGTGTCTATCACAACAATGCCACCACCCTTATCACAGTTCTTAACTGTAAAGGATTTATCATGTGACAATTGTTGTAGTGATGCAAATTGGTCCTTATTGACATTCAAACACAGTTTTGGAATATATTTAGCAGCTCTGTCTAGGTGATGGAGAACAGCATGTTCAAACACAGCTACCTCTGGCCCAACTTAGTCTAAGGTTGGAGTGAAAGAGGAAGGTTTGGAAAGGCCTGATAGGTTCATAGATCTGGGTGTAGATGTTTCATTGGTGGCAAAATATTTTTTAAGATGTACCTTACGGAAACATTTAAGGATAGCCTCATAAAGTTCAAATACATTAGCTGCCCAGTGAAGTACAAAGGAAAGACCTTTCGACAATAAAGTTGAAGACGCACTATTGAGCGGTGCGGAAGAGAGATTAAAGATAGGTATTAAGTTCCCTGTCTCCAATATTAACCGTTGCGTGTTTGTAACATGTGTTGATTGTTAGGGGTAATATTGATTCTGAAGGTTGCCTCTGGAATTGGACTGGAAACAGGGTTTCTGTCTGCCCCTGTGCGTACCTCGCTGGGCTAAAAAAGGTTGCATCCTACCTTGATTTGGGTCAAAAGGTCTACGTCACTCTGATTGTTCAAACTGTTTAGAGGAATCTTCTGCCTCTGAATCTGAAGTATTAGAGAAGGTTAACACTTTCTGATTTCTTTAATTTTCCTCTCCTTGGGAATAACCTTGATTTTAATAGTTCTCAGAGAGGTAGGGATAGGTTTTATCATGAGATTTGAAACGAATATCTTTGTTAAGTTTCTCAGTTTTTCATTTAACTAAATAGTCTGAACATGATTATAGCTCTCTATCAGCCTTCTTTAGTTTTTACTTTGCATCCTCGAGGGCATTGGACTGTTTCATTTTATCTTCCAGTTCAGAAAGCTCGGTTTTCAAAGTGGGAACTAATTCTTTCACTGTCTCAATTATCAATATCATTAAATCCCTAGAACAACAATTGTCTATCATACTCCATTTTTCTACGAATTGTCTGATCTGGACAAACAAGCCGAGTATGTTACGCGCTGTCAACCCTTGCGGTATAACCCCCGCTTAGAAGTATTCCAACATGAATTCACCATGTGCTTCAATTCTTTTAATTCTTTTCTTCAACATGACAAGTTTTAGCATGTCATCGTTCGTATTTACTCAGGAATTAGTAAAGGTATACAGAAATTAATATTGGATCCACTAGTGCTGCAAATTCTTTGTCTGTGAAACCGAAAGATTTTATTTAAGTGGTCCATGAGAGCACAGAGAATGGAGCAGACAGCAGGCTGTAGAGAAAGAGAAATCAGAGATCGACTCACTAGAATAGTAGACACAAGAGGGGTGCACCACAGAGTTACTACGAGAGAGATGGAACAAAATAGGACAAGCACAGAGAATAAAAATATAATAGAAGAACAAAGGCCCCGCACAGACAGTACCTGATATGGTAGCAAAATAGGTAGTCGTGTAGAACGTGTAAACGTATCTTAAGACTGCCTCTGAAACAGATAGAATGCTGCAAACACAGGGCTAGGAGTCCCAAAATCTCCCAGGATAACATATATCCAAAGAGGACATAGGTACCGAGTAGTTCGAACATACCCTGAAATTAGGTTGATGGCTGGAATATAGTTTGAATGCCAAACGTGATACAGGGTTCTTTCAGTAATCTAGGATAGGTTGATAAAAGTATGAGACACATAGTCTTGATGTCTGGAGTCAAATGACCAAAAGTGAGGATCACTGGTCCAATCCGAGAACCTATCCCAAGGGTAGAAAATGGAGGAAAACCAGTACCAGGGAAAAGATACATGCGTGTATTTTTGAAGCGATTATCTAATAATATCTAATTTTAAACAGGAATGTTACCAACTGTGGTGTTTGGGGGACCCGGAGAGTCGGCAACCGACACCCTTCAAGGAACCACCGGAGGATATGCGTGCCGATACCTCGCAGTACCAGCACAACATTTATTTTTTATATTTCATGTTTGATTTCCATCTGTATTAGTGTGGCTTATCATCTGCAAATGTGTATGTACTGCTTCCAGCTACTGTGATGCTTTTCGCACTGAAGCTAATATTTCCATTCACATTGTGTGATTACAAAAACTTTTACAAAAACATTTAGAGTTGGAATATCCTTAATATGTATTCAATCTCTGATTATAGCAATGATATATTGGATCTTCATCTGTAATATTTGTTTTAGTTATTGATTCATGAATTTTTCAGCCACTTTTTTAATTACTTTACAACCTAAATAAAATGATATTTTTATAAATGTTTAGTAAATTGAGTTGACTTTCAGCAGTTTTAATTGAGGTCTGTCACAATTGTTTTCTGACCTATATGTTGGCTAGTGATTCTGTATTGCCAATTGCACCATCGCACCATAGCCACCTTGGCACCTGGTTCGCCCCGCCTCAAGGTGTACTTTAGAATTAGTTGAATGATGCAGTGCTCTGCATCAGAAACAATTTATTTCTGACTTGTGACAATTGTTTACCCTTTCCCTCACCTCATTATATCTGTTATGTGTTTCCTACCCACTGATTACCCAGCTGTCTTCAACGTCCTAATTGATTTAGCTGGCTGTGCTATGCTCTTGAAGTGAAAACACAGATGTCTCTGATAAAATGATAATTATTAATTCAACACATACACATATTAGGAGACCGGCTTGGCAACAACACTCCTGTCACTCCTTGCTCATGGCATTTGTAGCTTTTAACCGCCATCTTCACAAATGCTGCATGACCATTGAACTGCTCTGGGGGGACCCAGGTGTGGGTACCAACCATAAACACATTCCCTATATACCCCCTTCATTATAACAAAGAGAAAGCCATCATAGCATACAACAGAGTCAACAATAATGTCAGAGATATTCTTTCCTCGTTCTAGGTAGTCCACAAACATGTTTCTTAACCCCTTCGAGGCTGATGACGAGCTCAGCTCGTCATGAGTGTTACCTGCCGTGTGCTCATGACGAGCCGCGCGCATGTGGTTAAGGCAAAATGGCTTCAAAATCCTTGCTAATGTGTTTATTTGCCATTCTGAATGCTGTGGTTTATTCATTTCCCACTTAAAGTTTGACCACTCTTTAGTAGATTATGCAGTGATTCAATGCCTGTGCTGAAGTGAAAGACACATTTTGAGTAGCATTTGGTTTCATGACCTTAAGTTATTTTTTTTGTTCACCGGTGCTTTTCTTATTGTTTTCAACAAATCATATTGTGGACCGATTGCTTGCCCTGGTATTATGTTACCCAAATATTCCAGCTCATTCACCTTTGATTGACATTTTTCATTTTTTAGTGTTAAACCTGACTCTTCCCATTTGTAAGTGCATTTTCCAGAATACATTACGTTCTTCAAGTTCTCTATATATCAGTATATCGTAATAGAAATACTGGCTCTGGTTCCCCTCAATGAATAGACTACTGTTAATTTCTGAGAAGCAGAGGCTCCAACTGGAAGTTTTTGAAATGATAAATCCCTTAGGTTGTTTTAAGTGGAGTTACCTGTCTAGAAGTAGGGTATAGTTGGATTGGGTCATAGGCCAGTTGTAGACAAGATTTGCTACAGACTCTTGCTTCCGTCAGAAACAACACCATTTTATTTGTGTTTGGTAAAGGATAACTGTACGATCAATTGTTTTTGTCTGCACTTCTCTAGTCCATGTAAACATAAAGTTTGCTGATGCCACAATTCTAAATTACGATAGGTGAGAGCCATTTGCTTCTGTCTACTTGTTCAATAATTTTGTTTTACTCTGTCCTTGAGCATTTTCTTGACTTCTATTACCTCTCTAGGTGTTGTATCCTTTTAACTCTCCCACCTTGTCTGTAAATATACTTCCATGCTTACTTAAACTATTATCTACCCTTCTACCTACCACCAAAACTCGGTGTCCATAGCTGGGTCTCTGTGTCACATGCAGGTCAAGTTGCTCCCCTGAATCTAGGATAACTGAGCAGTTTCACCGACACGTCATCCACATCGCCTTTCCCTGAATTCCTTGTTTGCATCCAATATCCCATTAGGACAATTTAATTGCCATTGTAGCTATCCAGACCAGAATGTCAGAATTATTATACCTGTTTTCTAATATATATGGTGCATACAGGTCCTGCGGGTACCCTCATCTCTACATCTTGTCAGTCCACGGTTACAATTGATCTTGACTTTACTAACTTTTCACACTGCTCTTTCTTATTGTTTTCTATATATATTATAGAATAATTTGCATTTTCACTTTATTTTTTGCCACGTCATCTACACACGCTACTGCACTAGAGTTCATTGAAAATGGCCCGTTTCTAACGGATTTATTGCACCTTTCACCCTCCTATACATGTTCTGCTGTAGAATAGATGTGTTGGGCTCCCACAACTATAATGATTACTGATTTTATTTTTTTCTTGCTTTGCATTTATCTATCTGTGTGTTTCTAATTGTTCTCTTCCTATCTTTACATCTGAATATTTCTTTTTTACTTACAGCTTTGACTTCCTTGTTAGTTTTCTCTTCCTTTACTTCTAATTCTTTCAAGCATTGCGTGGGTTCTTCTTGCACTTTGGTGAAGGATCTGCTGAGAAATAGCTTCCACTGCATTTTCTTATCCCTACATTGCACGAATAATTGACATATGAGCTGGGCTGTCATTTCTCTAAACTCACAGACGGCTGCAAGCTCTTTTAAAGCAGCTGTAAATTGATTTAAGTTGTGTTTTCCCTGTGTGGCTCACATGTAAAACTTATGGTACATGACTAGATTCACTTTTTGTATAATGTTGTTCAAGACGCGAAATCAGCTCCTCAAACACTCTCATCTTGCGTCTCTCTTCCCTGTTCAACTACACTTTTTGCATTGAAATCATATTCTGCTTGTCTGTCTGTTCCTACTGTTGTCCTCAATAAATCTTTATTTTTACTTGGGTGATAGAGCGCTTCTAAATAGATTTGTATCAGTTTTTTCCAGTCTTTCCACGAAGTTGGGGGCTCACTTAGGGGTCTATTAGGATGGCAGGCGGACTCCAGTCAGCCCCCCCACCCTAGCGGTGCTGGGATGGCCGCCAGTGGTGCTGCGGCCCAGCACCGCCAATTAGGATGCCACTGCCATGGTGGCGGTGGCCTCCCGCATATATTGCATTGTAGCAGACGGTGCTCTAAGCAGTACCCGCCACAATGCAATATATGCATGTTGTGCTTTGGCATGCACAACGTGAAAGGCACTGCACGGTGCCTGCCACCTTATGCATGCCAATGTTTGGGGGTATCATGGGTACCCCCCAAGTGTAGCCCCCCACCCCCCTGGGGGCCCACAAAGGGACGCAAATACAACTCTGCATGCCTTTCCATGGCAGAGTCTCCGCCATGGAAAGGCATTGAAAATGCCACCTCATAATGTGGATGGCAGTGCCTGCAAGGCACTGCCACCATATTATGGGCCTTTTCCACCCGGTAGGTAATCGGGACGATTGCCTACCGGCGGAAAAGCGGCAGACAGTCTTTCCTTCCACCGCGGTGACCCCGCCATGCTAATGTGGCAGGGGGTAGAAGGTCATCCGGCAGGGTGTTTTGGTGGGCGGATCGCCACCGCCGGTAGGGTGGTGGCGATCCGCCCGCCATCATATTAGACCCCTAAGGGTTTGAATATGGTGGCTTCTCTACAAAACCTATCTCAAGAAGTATCCTTGTATTCGCTCAAATGCTTTACGTTTTAATTCTTTTTTTATTCAATTGCGCTAAAAAAAAATATTTTCTTTCAACAGAAATGATGGTATATCTGTTAGGTTCTGTTGCTCTTTAAATGTTGTTTCATTTTCTTCTTTTCAGACACCCTTTATTATGCAAGGGATGTGTAACCTTAACCAAAGGGCTTCGGAAATGGGCACGTGCTTCCTTTTCTCTTCCACAATGTATTCATGTGAATTTATTTTGGGATTTCCCCCCAGTGCCTCTTCACACCTCTTGGTCTCAAGTGATGCGGTTTCTTTCAACTTGAGACTGTGGCCCGGTTTAAATTAAAACTCTAAGGCAGACCTGCCAACTTCAAAAAAACAACTCACTGTGTATGGAGGGGGCGAGGCCTCATGCCCAGAAGTACCTAAGAGGCGCTTTTGCTCCCAACCCGGCCCCAAGACTCTTCACTTAAAAAGTATTCACTGTCTTCCAGAGTGAAATGAGCACTAATGTGTTTTTGTCTATGCAGGCGAGTTAATCGTGGACTTTATACCTCAAGAGAGAAGTAGATAAGCTCCATTTTAGCTCTTCCATTTTCTCTAGAAATAGATGTATCAAAAAACAAAGGAGATGTAATGTCATGCTAATGTTGTTATCTACAAAGCAGCGATGCACACTATATCCATAAGCTTTTTGGTGCCTGTATTTTGTTTCACCTTTACAGCCAGGATGTGCTGTTTTGAAGTAATTAAGTCCAAATCCACTGTCACAGTAATATGTAGAATCTCTGTTTTGTGTGTAGTAGTGTGTACTTCAAATGTAGGGTGGTGCTACTGCCTTATATGTGACCCCTAATTACCTGGTAATGTACTGTTGGGCATGTGACCCCTTTGTGTGTGTGACTGGAATCCCTTGTCATTCCAGTGCCTCCAGTCTTATGAATGATTCAAACTACCCCTGACAACTTTATCACAAGTACTTGTCTCAAGTTGCAACTGGTCTCTTGGTCTGCAGTATCAGGGGACTTAGGCCCAGATGTAGGAGCCCTGATACCGGTCGGTAACGGCCGATTTCGGCCGTTACCGACCGGTATTTGGCTTTTGAGATGTAGGGGGCATCTGATTTACAGAATCGGTAAATTTACCGATTCGGTAAAGATACAGAATCGGTAAAATACCGAATCGGTAAATTTACAGATTCTGTAAATCCATATGTAGGTGGCACTTCACAGAGTGCCACAGGCCCTGTAGGAGTCGGTATTTACCACCCAATCCTATTGGGTGGTAAAATACCGATTTCAGGTGTACATGCACATCTGTGCATGTACACTTATGCCATGTGACACACAGACATGCCCTTGGGGCATGTATGTGTGCCACATGGCACACACACCTGCACTTGGGGTGCTACAGGGTGTCAAAGTGCCAGGATTCCGTATTTACCGATTCGGTAAATACAGAATCGGTATTTCCCTTTGATTCCTATGGGCTTCAAAGCCCATAGGAATCAATTGGAAATACGGATTCGGTATTTACCGAATCGGTAAATACCAAATCTTACAGATTCGGTAATTGCGTTTTAAAATTACCTACATCTGCCTCCTTCTAATTTACCGATTCATAAATACCGAATCGGTAAAATTCGGTAGCTGCACCAGGTCATGTTGTCACTGGCTATGGCAGGCTTCTCCAAACGAGTAGCTCGTGAGCTACTGGTAGCTCTCCAGCTATCTGTAAGAAGCTCTCTTCTCTGCAGCCTAGATAACTAAAATGGAAGCGTTTGCCTCTTTGAATTAATACATGTATACCCAAATTGAAAAGAAGAGTTTCAAGACAAAAATGTGTGTCAGTTCAGAACTTATATGCTGATGTGTGCAGAAAAATGGCTGAATTTCCAAAATATATAAAGCTCATAGTTGAGTGATGAGAATCAACCAGTGTTGGGGAGACATTTTACTAATATTATTAACTTGGTGCTAGGATATTTGCAGCTATGGCTGTTATCTAATACCCATCTAGAGGCATTCCACACTGACAAAGCATCTTTCCATACTGTTAGCAACTGTACCTGATGCACTGAAATGATCACTGCTGGTAAGTTTTGCACCTGGAAGCCCCTAAAGTAGTCTTGACTGATGTGGTAACTATGGTGCAGCTCAAGGGGTACTTGCTGTCATCTTCCCTGGGATGGTGCTATGGTCCTCTGGGTGACTGTTGGCATCTTGGGGGTGTCTGCTCTTTCGGTAAACTGAGAGTCAGATGAAGTTCTCTTGGCTGCTGTTGCTTCATTCCATGTGTGGCAACTGATGTCCTCTGGACAGCTTCTGTTGCCCTCCAGGCAAAGGCTACAAACCTTCAGGCAGTTGCAGCTGCTACTTTATTTCATGGCGCCACAGACATACTCTTTCTTTTTCACTTCTGTGGTCCATACCATTATACCACTTTAATCTTTTCTCAAGTTTTTTTTAACCTTCTTAGGGTGACTGATTCCGGGTTTGTCCATGTCCTCAGAAGGAGACTTGTTCTGCCCTTCTTAGAAGTCACTTGATATTCCCCACTTTTGGGTGTCTGGCTCTGGTGGCTGGTTTAGGCGGCTGAGATATGTATCATACGGCGTGGATCCAAAGAAACGCCTACCTAACTCCTTCAGGGACTACTACTCACCAGTACATCAGACTGGGCATCAAGGAGTCTCCTCAGTTGTAGGGATTTCAGCAGTGAACCCCAGTGAGCTGAAATGAGGCAAGGGGAATAATGAGTAGAATGTCCTGATGGAGAATTATGAGCGGATATTCTTGGTAATTCCTGTAGGAAGGTACATCCTGACTATGGTTGCCCCCAACTTTTTGCCCTGTGTTTTAGCTGGTTTTGGACATAGTCGACCTGGGACCCTGCCAATCAGGACCCCAGGCCTACTGCTCTCTCTTTAAAATGGATTCCATGTACCCTAGGTGCATTTCCAATTGGTACTGGGCCACCCTATCAGACCCTGTAACTCAGGGCATGGGTGTACCCAGGGCTGCCAGGGGCTGCAGCATGTATTATGCCACCCCTGGCTGGCCACCTAAATTTGACACAACTGGCTGCATGACAGCTGGGGCAAAGTCGTGTAATCACCCTTTGCTGTAGGTGTAGTATACCTATACCTAACCCTAAAATGGACACACAGATTCCTATCAGTCACTCCTATGGCAGGCCTTGACAATCCTGAAGGCAGAGTGCTTGGAATCGTGTGAGATGGTGCTCTGGCATGAGCTGAGCCCGTCTGCAGCTTGCGGAACCAAGTCCTAATAGCTGTTCCATGATATCGCATACCATATACTCTTAAGTGCATTATAATCCTCGCGGTTAAATGCTAACTTTGGTATTGCTTTATCAAAACATGTCGAGTAAGGTGTCATACGAATTGGAATACTAACCCCTCGCCAATTCTGGCGACGGGGTTAGCATTCCACCCTTCTAGAGGGACACGACATGTATGTAACTGTGAACCCCGGTTAAAGTTAACTAAAGCCTCAGCTCCACAAAATGGATGCTGCCACCACAGACACGAGTCTGACCTCCTGCTGCTGGGAGTCCTTCCAGCGAGGGAGGCTTGGACAAAGGGTTTCCTGTCCGGGGCGGTGCTAGCACCATCCCAGACATGGTTTTGTGTATCCTGGGTAGGCAGGGCTTTTCAGGAAGGTGACTGCTGAGTGGCACCCCGATGCTCACTACGCATAGGCCAGTCAGAACCAGTTCCAGGGGCACACCAGCCCCTGGCCTGGGGAAGTCCGGCAGGGGAGAGGGGTGTAACCACCCCCCTCCTGGTCCCACCCATAGGCAGGACCTAGTCACCGGGTCAGCCCCCTTTTTTAGTATAAAGATAGGAGCGGGCCCCCTGTTCAAATTAGATCATCTTTGGAATCAAGACACGACTTTCTGCGAAAGGACTTCAAGATTTCTTCCTCAAGATTCTCCCTTGTGGCTAAGGAGTAGTCACCCTGCATCCGCAGGCACCACCCTAAAGAACACTGCGGTCTGCTGCAAGTCCTTCATCACGAATCCGACGACCCAGCTCGACGAGACCCGGCTTCCCTGGCTCCTCTGACCTCTACTCACCTCTACAGCAAAGCTGAGAACCGTGAGTGCGACGAGACCTCGAGGGACCGACGATCGCCAAGACTGCACGACATCTTTACAACAAGCCCACCGTGTCCTCCACGGGTGAGTGCTTTGGGGTCCGAGAAGCCCCGACCCTGCACAGCTCCAGCACCCAAGGTCAGCCTCCCTGCATCTCCACGATCTGCGTGGGGCCCTTCTGCTGTTTGCTGTGCACCGCGTTGTTTGGCTACTAGCCGGCTGGCTTGTGGCCTTCTTCACGACGCCCGACGACATCACTGCTGCTGGTCTGGTTGCTCCAGACTGGCCCTTGCTTCCTTCTTGAAGAGAGGCACCCCGGACCCTCCTGGTCCACTCCAGACGCCATTTTAGGTCCACCACGTGGGCTTGAATTTGCCAAGGCTTTGTTGCCCAATCCTGGGTCCAGCGACGCCGACAGCTTCAATCTTCGTGGGACAGCTCGATCCTCCTTCCTGGTTGCCGACAACGCCTCCTGGTCCGTGAGATCTCCGAGCACAGCGTCACCCACTCACCTTGTCGAGGTGGCTACCATCCGGTGCCCTCCTGGTGCCCACTGACTACTGGCTAGTAGTCTCGAACTTGGTCCCCTCTGCTTTCAGGTGTCATCTTCCATCGATCCAGGCTTGGATCCACCGAACTTTCTTCACTGGTCGCCTGCCAGCAACTTCTTTCTTCCAGGCTCCTGGTCCGTCAACGAGGATTCCCGACGTCTTTTGAGTCCTATGCAGCTGCAGCCCCTGGGCTAGGTAACTTCGGCATTTCGGTGCCCCAGCATAGCCTCACTATCCAAGGGTCAGAATCTACTTTCGTTTTCTCCCTACCAGGTCGGGTTCGCCCGAGAACACTAACTTTGCAAATTCTAGCTACCATAGACTTTGTCCCGCATCTCGCGTGAGAGTGCACACACTGCACCCGAGTCCCCTGGGTCTCCTAGAAGTAATCTAACGATTCTATAGTCAAGTCCTAGCGATTCCAAAGCCTATTAGTACTGTACTTACCTGCTAGTAATTTCGCATTCCACTTTTCAAGTATATGGTTTTCCGTGCCCCTCGGGCATTTGTATATACTGTGCTAACTTAAGTATTTTTGTAAGAGTTTTGGTTTGTGCTTAGTACCCTGTCCTCATAAAGAGTACAGGGCTGTTGTGATTCTTAATAAATAACTGTTTATTTTCATAACACTTGTGTGGTGTCCTTTCACTTGGTATTCAAGGGGTATATGTGTGGTAAACGGCTGGCTTAACACACCCTCTCGAGTCTTTAGCCTTAGACTGCTCGTATCCACGCTACTAGGATAGCTGGTCTATAAGGTTGACTTACAACCAATCATCAATAAGGGTTGCTGGACTGATACATAGTGTTCACTAGAATAGTGAGCACTGCATATCAGGCCACCTTCTCACATTGGTGAGCAGCGGTTGGGATTTGAGCTTGCTGTTGTTTTACCACACGTATCCTAAGAATATCTTCTTGAAAGATCACATAAGTACTGTTAGGTACATATAACTAAGCTTAGAATACTCAGAGTTCTACTGAACCAGCTGTTGCAGCTCCTCAAGGCTTAGCACACCTTGGCTGCAACTCTTAGCAAGGGATCAGTAGGCAAACACATAGTGTAGGTAGGTGCATCACTTACACCACACTAGAATCAGCATGTCAGACAAAGGAGGAAACTCTGAGTATCCCCTTGTGTCAGTGGACCCTCCACAGGTCCTTACTTCAAAATATGCTGCTCTTAGCTTCCATGAGATGAGACAAGTGTGTACCCTCAGGAAGCTAAAACAGGGGTCTAACCCCACAACCTCCTTTCTGATTGGTCTCTTAGAGGCTTATGATGCCAGTAGGGCTGGTAACCCAGACCCTTCTAATCCAGATGGGAGTTTGCCCTCCTTACAGGGACCCTTTGATAGCCAGGACCATCCCCTCCAGGAAGCAGATGATGCTGAGGATGAGGATGAGGACCAGTTGTCAGGGGATGAGGCAGATAAGGGACAGGTAGAAGTCAGCAGACTAACCAGGTCCAACTTAAGCAGACATGAGATTGGTACTAGGGGACCCCTAGGCCCACTCTCAGGTCAGCTTAACATTGGGAATGGACGAGTTAGGTCTCTATCAAGAGGCTCTAACAGATCCTTTCGAACCAATGGCTCTCTCAACTCTTCTCACAGAGGAATGTCTTCCCCTAAGAGGAGAGTGTATGAAGCTGAAGAAAGGGCAATCAAACTGAGGATTGAAAGGGAAGAACTTGCCCTGGCCAAAGAGAGACTTGCCCTTGCTGGAGAGCAAGAATTATGTGGGCTACAGCCCACTGGTGGCAGCAATAAACCTAGCAATAGGGAAAGGAGTTTTGATACAAAGCACCTGAATAAGATAGTGCCCCCCTTTAAAGAAGGGGATGACATCCACAAATGGATTACTGCTTTGGAGAGAGCCTGCACTGTGCAGGGTGTTCCCCAAAGTCAGTGGGCAGCTATCTTGTGGCTCTCCTTTGATGGTAAAGGTAGAGATAAGCTCCTCACCACAAGGGTGGAGGATGCTAACAATTACAAAATCTTGAAGAATACACTGGTTGATGGGTTTGGTTTAACCACTGAACAATACAGGATGCTGTTCAGAGACACCTAGAAAACTCAGTCTCAAGATTGGACTGACTTTGTTGATTGTGCCACTAAGGCTTTTGAAGGCTGGCTACTGGGTAGTAAGGTTACTGATTTTAAAGGATTGTATAATCTAATTATGAGGGAGCAAATCTTAAATAATTGTCAGAACCAGCTATTACATCAGCACCTGGTAGACTCTGAGTTGACCTCTCCACAGGAATTGGGTAAGAGGGCAGACAAATGGGTCAGAACGAGGGTTAGGCCTTAAAACCAGGGTGGTGACCAGAAAAAGGAATCAACCAAACCTCAAGAGAAGGGTGGGGATAAATCCACAGAGAAGACTTCCCAAGGGCCCCAAAACTCCAACAAGGGTGGTGGGACCCAGAACACTCCTTCAGAACAGAAGAAACCTTATTGCCATACCTGTAAACAGGTGGGTCATTACAAAAGTGATGCCAGTTGCCCTAAAAATGGTAATAAGGGAAATATACCCCCAGGTAATACTCCTAAACCTCCTGTTACCACTAGTGGTAATCCCCCAGGTGGTGGGAGTGCCCCCAAGAATGTGGTGGGCATTACTTTGGGCAATCAGGAGGACTATGGCCTAGCCAGGTTCCCTGACCACACTCTTGTCTGTGAGACTGGCATGGGGTTTGCCAACTTCACTACTGGACCCCACATTTTGGGAAAGTATAGACAAGAAGTTTTAGTGAATGGTCAGAAAGTTGAGGCATTCAGAGACACAGGGGCCAGCCTCACCATGGTGAGTGACCATCTGGTCCCCTCTGCTCAACTGACCCCTGGATTTACTTATCAGGTGACAGACATTCATGGAATGAAGAGAAGGCATCCCATGGCAGTAGTCAAGCTCAGCTGGGGTAATGTCACAGGGCCCATGAGAGTGGCAGTGACAGATAACCTACCTGTAGATTGCTTACTAGGGAATGACCTGGAACTCTCAGCATGGGCTGAGGTGGAACAAGAAACTCATTCCAGAATGATAGGCCTATCCAGACAGGTTAGTGGGGCAGTAATAGCTACAGCCCCAGTCCAAGCACCATTCCTCCCTGAAAAGGTTGGAAGGGCAGTGGTAGCCACTGCCCAGGCTCAGACAGACTTTCCAGAGCAGGATAGGAGGGCTGTGACAGTCACAGCCCAAACACAAACTGAGTGCCCTCCTGAAAAGGTTGGCAAGGTTGAAATGGTCTCAGCCTCTACTCAAACAGATAGTGAGGTTGTGAAGCCTGAAACAATGGATCACTCCACTCAAACAGAGAGCATTGAGGAGGAAGAAGAGTCTTCCCCCTCCCAGACACTAGGTGAGAGCCAGCCTCCTCAGGGAACTGACTCTACCCCTGTTGAAGGAACTGCCCCAGAGGTAGTCAGGCCTAGCCTGGCAGAGCCCCTGATGGTAGTGGACCCTTCCCAGGTGGGACCCAGTCTGGAGCAGGTAACCTGCACCTCTCTACCCTGCCTCAGTCAGCCCAGGGCTGAAGAGATCAGGGAGGCCAGTGGTGGACCCAAAAGGGCCCCCTGCCCAAAAGAACCCCTTAATAAGCAGATTAGGATCACTGAAGCTGGTAAACCTAGCCAAGTGAAAATAGAACAGACTCCTGAGGGATCCCCCTTAAAAGTAGTTAGGGAACTCCCACAGCTGGACACTGTTGGGCACAGCCAAACATGGGGCCTAAAAACCCCAGACCTGACCTGTCCCTCCAGTAAGCCAAACAGAGGGACTCAGCCTCCAGCTTTAGGTAGCCAGAGGCTGACCCTGAGAGCTCAGTGCATCTCAGCTAAAGAAAGAAAGGCACACATGATGGATGGTGATTGGAGGAAGTTGAGCCCAAAGGTAGAGGAGCCTCACTTCAGCACTCCACCCCAGCATCAGCCTTTTTCTTTCCCAAGACACACCAGAGACAGAGATTCCCTATGGTGGAGACCCTCAGATACCCTTAGGGTGAGGGGTTGCCTAGTGGACCATGACACAGGGGGAAACCAAGCCAGAGCTGGTCCTTCCTTATATGGCCACTTAGGTAATAGAGGCTTACCTGGACAAGGATAGCCTTATCTCCTTTCGTTTGGGGGGGGGTTGTGTAGGAAGGTACATCCTGACTATGGTTGCCCCCAACTTTTTGCCCTGTGTTTTAGCTGGTTTTGGACATAGTCGACCTGGGACCCTGCCAATCAGGACCCCAGGCCTACTGCTCTCTCTTTAAAATGGATTCCATGTACCCTAGGTGCATTTCCAATTGGTACTGGGCCACCCTATCAGACCCTGTAACTCAGGGCATGGGTGTACCCAGGGCTGCCAGGGGCTGCAGCATGTATTATGCCACCCCTGGCTGGCCACCTAAATTTGACACAACTGGCTGCATGACAGCTGGGGCAAAGTCGTGTAATCACCCTTTGCTGTAGGTGTAGTATACCTATACCTAACCCTAAAATGGACACACAGATTCCTATCAGTCACTCCTATGGCAGGCCTTGACAATCCTGAAGGCAGAGTGCTTGGAATCGTGTGAGATGGTGCTCTGGCATGAGCTGAGCCCGTCTGCAGCTTGCGGAACCAAGTCCTAATAGCTGTTCCATGATATCGCATACCATATACTCTTAAGTGCATTATAATCCTCGCGGTTAAATGCTAACTTTGGTATTGCTTTATCAAAACATGTCGAGTAAGGTGTCATACGAATTGGAATACTAACCCCTCGCCAATTCTGGCGACGGGGTTAGCATTCCACCCTTCTAGAGGGACACGACATGTATGTAACTGTGAACCCCGGTTAAAGTTAACTAAAGCCTCAGCTCCACAAAATGGATGCTGCCACCACAGACACGAGTCTGACCTCCTGCTGCTGGGAGTCCTTCCAGCGAGGGAGGCTTGGACAAAGGGTTTCCTGTCCGGGGCGGTGCTAGCACCATCCCAGACATGGTTTTGTGTATCCTGGGTAGGCAGGGCTTTTCAGGAAGGTGACTGCTGAGTGGCACCCCGGTGCTCACTACGCATAGGCCAGTCAGAACCAGTTCCAGGGGCACACCAGCCCCTGGCCTGGGGAAGTCCGGCAGGGGAGAGGGGTGTAACCACCCCCCTCCTGGTCCCACCCATAGGCAGGACCTAGTCACCGGGTCAGCCCCCTTTTTTAGTATAAAGATAGGAGCGGGCCCCCTGTTCAAATTAGATCATCTTTGGAATCAAGACACGACTTTCTGCGAAAGGACTTCAAGATTTCTTCCTCAAGATTCTCCCTTGTGGCTAAGGAGTAGTCACCCTGCATCCGCAGGCCCCATCCTAAAGAACACTGCGGTCTGCTGCAAGTCCTTCATCACGAATCCGACGACCCAGCTCAACGAGACCCGGCTTCCCTGGCACCTCTGACCTCTACTCACCTCTACAGCAAAGCTGAGAACCGTGAGTGCGACGAGACCTCGAGGGACCGACGATCGCCAAGACTGCACGACATCTTTACAACAAGCCCACCGTGTCCTCCACGGGTGAGTGCTTTGGGGTCCGAGAAGCCCCGACCCTGCACAGCTCCAGCACCCAAGGTCAGCCTCCCTGCATCTCCACGATCTGCGTGGGGCCCTTCTGCTGTTTGCTGTGCACCGCGTTGTTTGGCTACTAGCCGGCTGGCTTGTGGCCTTCTTCACGACGCCCGACGACATCACTGCTGCTGGTCTGGTTGCTCCAGACTGGCCCTTGCTTCCTTCTTGAAGAGAGGCAGCCCGGACCCTCCTGGTCCACTCCAGACGCCATTTTAGGTCCACCGAGTGGGCTTGAATTTGCCAAGGCTTTGTTGCCCAATCCTGGGTCCAGCGACGCCGACAGCTTCAATCTTCGTGGGACAGCTCGATCCTCCTTCCTGGTCGCCGACAACGCCTCCTGGTCCGTGAGATCTCCGAGCACAGCGTCACCCACTCACCTTGTCGAGGTGGCTACCATCCGGTGCCCTCCTGGTGCCCACTGACTACTGGCTAGTAGTCTCGAACTTGGTCCCCTCTGCTTTCAGGTGTCATCTTCCATCGATCCAGGCTTGGATCCACCAAACTTTCTTCACTGGTCGCCTGCCAGCAACTTCTTTCTTCCAGGCTCCTGGTCCGTCAACGAGGATTCCCGACGTCTTTTGAGTCCTATGCAGCTGCAGCCCCTGGGCTAGGTAACTTCGGCATTTCGGTGCCCCAGCATAGCCTCACTATCCAAGGGTCAGAATCTACTTTCGTTTTCTCCCTACCAGGTCGGGTTCGCCCGAGAACACTAACTTTGCAAATTCTAGCTACCATAGACTTTGTCCCGCATCTCGCGTGAGAGTGCACACACTGCACCCGAGTCCCCTGGGTCTCCTAGAAGTAATCTAACGATTCTATAGTCAAGTCCTAGCGATTCCAAAGCCTATTAGTACTGTACTTACCTGCTAGTAATTTCGCATTCCACTTTTCAAGTATATGGTTTTCCGTGCCCCTCGGGCATTTGTATATACTGTGCTAACTTAAGTATTTTTGTAAGAGTTTTGGTTTGTGCTTAGTACCCTGTCCTCATAAAGAGTACAGGGCTGTTGTGATTCTTAATAAATAACTGTTTATTTTCATAACACTTGTGTGGTGTCCTTTCACTTGGTATTCAAGGGGTATATGTGTGGTAAACGGCTGGCTTAACACGCCCTCTCGAGTCTTTAGCCTTAGACTGCTCGTATCCACGCTACTAGGATAGCTGGTCTATAAGGTTGACTTACAACCAATCATCAATAAGGGTTGCTGGACTGATACATAGTGTTCACTAGAATAGTGAGCACTGCATATCAGGCCACCTTCTCACAATTCCCACACACCCAGAGCCACACGTCCCAAGTGCACTACCCGATCTAGAATGCCCTGCTTCTGATAATCTGTATCCAGAACAGAGTTTTCAGAAACATGGAGCTCAATCCCTGTGGACAGTGGTTGTAAACGGTCATAAGTGCAAGTCGGAGTAAACAGTCAGAGGGAATTCCTAAGGATAGTTTTACTGGCTCAAGGGTGGAACTGGGATAACATGGGGCTAGAGAGTGGTCCAATGCACAGAGAAACAGAAAGCAAGGAAACTCTCCTTAAGGACGGAGGGAAGTATGGCAGGAAATGGAACAAGATCAGTACAAAGTCTAAAGACCTAAACAGTCAAGGCAGCAAAGGAGAAGCAGGCCTAGTAAAAATAGAGCATTTTAGCTGGTTATCTCCCATTCTGAGAACATTGCTGAAACCCTGCTCTTCTGAGGCTGTGCCTTTCAAATGCATTTTCCTGCGGGTAGCAGGTTTCAGGTTTGCTCGCTGAGTGTTTGTGTGTGTGAGAAGATGGGACCACGCCAGGGAGACCTGAACAACCAAAACATAGCATGCCTGTAAGTGGCGTCCAGCTCACACCATGGTGTTCATGTACTCTGTGGCTGTGAGAAATTGGCCTGATATATGATGTTTCCAATTCTGGAACCACCTTGTATCAGTCCAAACAATCCCTTATGGTGTCTGGTTGTAAGTCAACCTTATAGAAAGCTATCCTAGGGGTAGCATGGACTAAGCAGCCTGAAAGGCTAAACTCAAGAGGTCGTGTTAAGCGAGCTGTTTTACCTATCACAATCCTGTAATATCAAATGAATGGACACCACACAAGTATATATTATAAAAATATATGTGTTTATTACTAAAATAATCCCCAGTACTCTTTATGAGCAAAGGGGCACAAGCGTTTAAACAAAAGCACAGTTAAACATATAAAAGTTGCACAATTATGGATGAGGGCGGGTGGCCACTCAAACCATATATTAAAAAAGTGGTATAAGAGATACCAATTGATCAGTGGTTAGGCCTATGGCCTAGGGAATCGCTGGGAGCAGTCGGGACTACCAATGCTGAAGTCGGGAAAAGCCCGCGGGATTCGGGTGCAGCGCTTCAAGCACACGCATGCACCAATGTAAAGTCAATGGTGCGTAAAAGTTATAAAGTTACTGTTTAAGGAGACTTCCGCTTAACCGAGAAGGATGAAACTTAAGACACATACACTAGAGGTGTGTACCAGTGTGGGTACACCGGCGTTGATGAGTTACCTCACCCACAGGAAGCGGGTGCATAGGGTCGAAGTTGTGTCGGGTTTCGTCACGCAGGTTGGTGGTGCTTGAAGCTGAAGATGCTGCAGGCGATGTGAAGGAGAAGTTTCCGGGGTGATCCAAGGGTGGATCAGAGTCGTAAAGTACCTGAAAGCAGAGGGGACAGAGTCTGGGTCACTCAGCAGTGACCGGGGTGGAACCAGGACGGAACCAGGCAATGTCGGGCGCAATCAGGTGGTTGTCGAGGAGCTTCTCTCCGCTACCACGTGGGCTCTGGGGCATCTGCGACATCCAGGAGCGGGTCACGAGCTGTCCCACAAAGTCCCTCACCGTCGGCGCAGTCGGCTTCAAGATTGGAGCAAACAACACTTGGCAAGAGCAATCCACGCAGGACTGGAAGATTGCTTCTCACTCGGACCAGGAGGGTCAGAACGGGTGCAAGTCTGAAGCAACCAGAATCACAAGTCAGATTTTGTAGTTCGCCGGCACAGGGACCACAAGCCAACGGGCAAGTGACCGGGCCAACGCGTTGAGCCAAAAGAAGCAGAAGGGCCCCACGCAGCACTCGGTGAGTGTAGAGGGGTGAGCTTCGATGCAAAAGTGGCTCAGGGCTGGGGCTTCTCAAACCCTGTTGTACAGCTTCGAGGGTCACTCGTGGGCTGCACTGTCAGCGTCTCATGGTCTTTTCAAGATGGCAGGCCCCACGCTTCCGATCGCCTCCACGGGTCTCAGCTCTGCAGGGACTGTGGATCGAGCTGTTAGAAGGCAGGCAAGCTTGATCTTGTCGATCTCTGTTGCTCGAGTTCCGGCGGGAACTGCAACAAAGCAGATGTCGAGGTGCTAGATGGTGCCTGTTTGCACAGGGTGGTCACTCCTTGACCACAAGGGAGATTCTTCAATCTTCTACGTCGAGTAGGATGTCGAAGGGTCCAGAGTTTCATTTCATATGTTTCATCAGGATAATCTGAGTGCGTTGGCACTGCTCCCATTCTTATACCAATCTAGGGGGCTGGATTACCTGCTAGGTCCCCTCCTATGGGTGGGACCCAGGAAGGGGGTGGATACACCCCTTTCCCTTTGTCCAGGCCGCGCTGGGACTGGGGCTGGTCTGCCCCAGAACCGGGTTGGCCGGATTATGCAAGGGGAAGCCTTGTGCTCCCCAGGCAGTGTCTGGTTTCTTTCAAACCTCCCTGCTACAATCCACTATCTCCTGTCTGGGGTGGTGTGACACCGCCCTGCGACAGGAAAGCCTTTGTCCAGGCCTCCTCTGCTGAGTTTCGGTCAGCAGCAGGAGGTCAGACTCGTGTCTGTGGCAGAAGCATCCATTTTGTGGATCTGAGGCTCTTTTAAAAATCAACCGCGTTTCAGTAAAGTAACATGTCTTCTCCCTCTAGAGCGGTGGAATGCTATCCCCGTTGACAGGACTGTCGAGTGGATAGTATTCCAAATCGTATGACACCTTACACAACATGTTTTGATAAAGCCAAACCAAAGTTAACATATAACCGCAAGGATTATAATGCACTTAATAGTATATGGTATGGCATTATCCCGGAACAGCTTAAGGAGTGGTTCCCGACAGCTGCAGACAGGCTCAGCTCATGCTAGAGCTCCATCTCATGTTAAACCACGCACTCTGCCTTCAGGATTGATAAGGCCTTCCATAGGAGTGACTCACAGGTTTATATGTGTCCAGATATAGGTTTAGATATAGGTATACTATATCTAAGCAAGGGGTGATTACACCAACTTGCCCCAGCTGATGAATCAGCCAGTTGTGTCAATTTAAGATCCAGCCAGGGGTGGAAAAAGATATGCTGCAGCCCCTGGTAGGCCTTGGTGGCACCTATGCCCTGAGCACCTATAGTGCATGGTACAGGGGCTGACAAGGAGTCCAGTTCCAATTGGGTTATGTACCTATAGTACATGTATGTGAATTTACAGAGAGAACAGCAGGCTGGGGGTCTAATTAGCAGGCTCACAGCCTCATTAAGTCGAAAACCAGTGAAGCAAAAAGCAAAAATTGGGGTGACCATAGGATAGCAGACCCTACTCTCCTACACAACCCCCCCCACCCCCAAACGCAGGGACATTAAACTTAACCTTGACCAGATAAGTCTTCATGTTCTAAGTGTAAGTACCTGGAGAGACCATCTGCATTACCATGGTCAGTCCCTGTGCGGTGCTCCACTGTAAAGTCCATCCCCTGTAGGGAAATGGACCACCTGAGTAGTTTGGGGTTTTCACCCTTCATCTGATTTAGCCACAAGAGGGGCTTATGGTCTGTCTGAATTAGGAAGTGAGTTCCAAACAAGTATGGCCTCAACTTCTTCAGGGCCCAAACCACAGCAAAGGGCTCCCTCTCAATAGCTGACCAACGTTTCTCCCTGGGGGTCAGCCTTCTGCTAATAAAAGCAATGGGCTGGTCATGACCATCTGTATTCAGTGGTGAAAGCACAGCTCCCACCCCAACTCAGAAGCATCTGTCTGTACAATGAACTGTTTGGAGTAGTCAGGACTCTTCAGGATAGGTGCAGAGCACATGGCCTTCTTCAGGTCATCAAATGCCTTTTGACAGCTAACTGTCCACTGAACCTTTTTTGGCATCTTCTTGGATGTCAAGTCATTTAATGGTGTCACAATGGACCCATAGTTCTTCACAAACTTTCTGTAATACCCAGTCAGGCCCAAAAAGGCTCTGACTTGTGTCTGGGTAGTTGGAGGAGCCCAGTCCTGTATGGTCTGGATCTTGCTCTCCAGTTGTTGAACTTGACCCCCACCTACTAGGTGGCCTAAGTACACAACCTTGCTCTGCCCTACCTGGCACTCGGTAGCCTTGATAGCAAGGCCTGCCTTTTGCAGGGCCTCCAGAACCTTCTTCAGGTGGATCAGGCGATCCTCCCAGGTGGAGCTAAAGACAGCAATATCATCTAGATATGCTGCACAAAAGTCATCCAACCCAGCAAGGACTTGATTCACCAACCTTTGGAAGGTGGCAGGTGCATTCTTCAAACCAAAGGGCATTACCACAAACTGATAATGTCCACTAGGGGTAGAGAATGCTGTTTTAGCTTTTGACTCTTCAGCTAGTCTGATCTGCCAGTAGCCAGCTGTCAAATCAAATGTGCTCAGAAACTTAGCAGAAGCCAATTTATCAATGAGCTCATCTGCTCTTGGAATGGGATGTGCATCTGTCCTGGTGACAGCATTGAGAGCTCTGTAGTCCACACAAAACCTCATTTCTCTCTTTCCATCTTTGGTTTGAGGTTTTGGCACCAGGACTACTGGGCTGGCCCATGGGCTCTCTGATGGCTCAATCAGTCCAAGCTCTAACATCTTTTGCACCTCAGCCTTTATACAATCCCTGACATGATCAGGTTGCCTGTAGATTTTATTCTTCACAGGCAGACTGTCACCAGTGTCTACCTCATGGGTGCACCAGTTAGTTTTACTGGGTGTGAGTGAAAACATGTGTCTGTGGGCCTGCAAAACCTGTCTGCAGTCCACCTGTTGCTGCTCAGTGAGGCTGCCTGCCAAGGCTACTCCATCAACTGACCCATCATCAGGGTTCTGGGAAAGCAGGTCTGGGAGAGGGTCACTCTCTTCCTCCTGTTCCCCATCTGTGGCCATGAGCAAGCTCATTTCCTCCCTGTCCACAAATGCTTTCAAACGATTCACATGGAGCACCCTGTGGGGGCTCCTAGGGGTTCCAAAGTCAACCACATAGGTGACTTCTCCCTTTTTCTCAACAATAGGGTAGGGTGCAGTCCATTTGTCCTGGAGTGCTGCTGGGGCAACTGGCTCCAACACCCACACCTTCTGCCCTGGCTGGAACTCAACCAGAACAGCCTTTTGGTCATGCCAAGTTTTCTGTAATTCTTGACTGGCCTCCAGGTTTTTGGATGCACTTTCCGTATACTCAGCCATCCTGGAGCGGAGACCAAGTACATAGTCCACAACATCTAGCTTAGGCTTTTTGAGAGGTAACTCCCATCCTTCCTTTACCAAACATAGTGGACCCCTCACAGGGTGGCCAAACAAAAGTTTAAAAGGGCTGTAGCCAACCCCCGTCTGTGGGACCTCCCTGTAAGCAAAGAGCAAGCAGGGTAAACGGGTGTCCCATTTCTGCCTAAGCTTCTCTGGTAATCCTTTTATCTTTCCCTTCAGGGTCTTGTTGAATCTCTCCACAAGCCCATTGCACTGTGGGTGATAGGGTGTGGTAAACTTATAGTTTACTCCACACTCCTTCCACATTGCCTTTAAGTATCCAGACATGAAGTTGGTACCTCTGTCTGAAAGAACCTCCTTTGGAAAGCCCACTCTTGAGAAAACTACAATGAGGGCTTTTGCCACAACAGGTGCTGTTGTGGTCCTCAGGGGAATTGCCGCTGGATACCTGGTGGCATGATCCACTACCACCAGTATAAATCTGTGCCCAGATGCTGTTTGAGGATCCATGGGACCCACAATGTCTATTCCAACTGTTTCAAAGGGTACCCCCACTACAGGTAGTGGTATCAGGGGGCCTTTGTTGTGCCACCTGACTTACCACTGGCTTGGCAAGTGACACAGGAGCAACAAAACTCCTTGACATTTTCTGACATATGAGGCCAGTGAAAGTGAGGGACAAGCCTGTCCCAAGTCTTGTTCTGGCCTAAGTGTCCTGCAAGGGGAATATCATGGGCCAAGGTAAGAAGGAAGCCCCTAAATTTCAAAGGTATGACCAACCTCCTGGTGGCACCAGGCTTGGGGTCTCTAGCCTAAGCATGGGCGGAAAATCCGTTCCGCTCGCGGATTTTGCGGATTTTTGGGAAATTCGCAATCCGCGAGATTCGCGAATCTCCCGCAAAATCCGCAAATCCGCGAGCAGCGGATTTTGCTCGCACTGCTCGCACTGTTCGCGTGAGTTCGCGCCCCGCGAATAAGTGCAAAATTGCAGAAATACGATTTTAGCAAAACTGAAAGTAACTACTTACCAGGTTCAAAAGTTCAGGCTCATCATTAGTAGCCATTTCCTGTAGTGCTTCCTGAGGGGCCCCTCCAGAGTTCAGTTGCCAGTTGAAACTATTATGTGACCCTGCTCTGAACCTCAGAATAGTTACACATATGCCACAAAGGTCCTGAATTACAGCTAAGGGAGACAAGCAGGAGCCAGGCTGGAAGTTAAAATCCATTAATCAGCCCCTAATTCATTATTGTCAGTTGGGGCAGGGCAGGTGTTGTAACTAATTTTGCAACAATGAAAGCACTTAGCAAGTGCAAAAGATCACTAATCAGGGCGCACTAAGGAAGCAGGTGCCAGCTAAAAAAATATTCTGTGACACATTAATCAGCCCCAAATTAATTCAGGTCACTTGAGGCAGGGAAGGTGTGCTTTGCTTTGCCGAAAATAATGTACACTGGACAACCAGAGGGTGTGGTGATGAAACAGAGGGTGGCATGGGTGGGCCAGAGGGTGGCCTGAGTAGTCAGAGAGTGGCAGTGGTGACAGAGAGTGGCAGTGATGAAGAAGAGTGTCCCAAACAGGCTGGACACGTAGAAACAACAAGTTCGCAAAACTTGCGACCCGACAGGTAAGTTCGCAAATTGCGAAATTGTAAAAACCCTCGCGAACTGGCAGAAACACGGGCGAACACAAAAAAAAAAAAATCCGCAAATTCGCGGGAATTCGCGGATTTTGCGGATTGCGAATCCGCAAATCCGCAAAATTCGCGGATTGCCAATCCGCAAAATCCGCTCATGCTTACTCTAGCCTCTGAATAAAGGAGCCCACCATCCCAATACACTTTATGGGTGCCTTGAGCATTCCCTGCAGCCTCAGCAGCAGCTTGCTGTCTGAGGGGCTCAAGAGAAGGGCAATCTAATTGGGCCTGTCCCAGGTCTGCCCTTGAGGGTCCCCCTGTTCCCAGAAACTCAACCTGATCAGGCTCAAGTTCTTCAGAGACAGTCTCCTCTTGGACTGCAGAATCAGCTCCCTGTGGAGGCTGATCCTCAACCGGGGGCAAGTGGGAAGGCACAGCCTTAACCCTCTTGCTCTTTCTCTTGGGTTGTGGTTGTCTATTGTTCCAAGATCCACCACTGGTTCAGGAAGGCACTT
Organism: Lissotriton vulgaris; assembly: GCF_964263255.1. Classification (NCBI taxonomy): domain Eukaryota; kingdom Metazoa; phylum Chordata; class Amphibia; order Caudata; family Salamandridae; genus Lissotriton; species Lissotriton vulgaris. Next base: position 1,034,992,154 of record NC_141689.1, read on the forward strand.
CTTAGCCTGAGTCCTTGTCACTGCAAGGACATGTGCTGAAATCCCTAGCATTTCTGCATGAGTCCTGTACTCCACTTCTGACCAAACTGAGCTTTCAAGATCATTGCCTAACAGACAGTCTACTGGGAGGTCTGCGCTCACAACAACTTTCTTTAGGCCACTTACCCCTCCCCAGGAGAAGTTCACAACAGCCACACTATGTGTAGTAGTGGAGTTGCTTGCATTGGTCACTAGGTAATTCTCACCTAGTACAATCTGTCCAGGGTTCACAAAGTCAGGTGTCACCATAGTGACACTGGCACAAGTGTCCCTGTAGGCCTGAGCCAGTTTCTCATTTATCAAAGGCGTCTGCCTATACTTGCCCAGGTTACTGGGGCTCACAGTAGTGGACAAAGATAAGTCCACATCATAAAGCTGAACTGCCTAAGTAGGGACTCTGACTAGGCCAGATTCCATCTCAGTACCCAGGGTCAACCCTACTAAACCCTTTGGCTGTGTACTACCACTGCTGACTGTACTAGGGGGTGCAGGTGCTTTAGGAGCTGCAGTGGTAGGGACTGGATTTTTCTTGGTGCATTCACTGCCCCAGTGTGAAACTGATTTGCAGGTATTACACCAGGGTTTCTTTGGGCCATCATTCTTCTTCTTTTTGTTACCATTTTAGGAACCACCCTCCTTATTAGAATTTTGTGGGCCTGAAGAAGACTTCTGTTCTTTTTCTTTATCTTTCTTATCCCCACCCTTCTGGTCTGTTTTCTTCTGGTCACCACCATGGTTCTGGGGTTTCTGCTTAATCCTTGTTCTGACCCATTTGTCTGCCTTCTTTCCCAATTCTTGGGGAGAGGTCAGATCAGAGTCAATAAGGTATTGATGCAACAGCTGGTTATGTTATGTTATGTTATTTTATTTTGTATAGCGCACAGATGCCGCAGCCAAGTGGCGTCCCGGCGCTTTAGGAGATGGTAAAACACAGCACAACAGAAATAAACCAAGAACGAGTGAAACTAAACTGTGGAGAATAAGAAGGTTTTTAGTGCCTTCCTAAAAGGGAGCAGATCGGGGATGGAGCGGAGAGGAGCAGGCAAAGAGTTCCAGAGAGCTGCCGCCAACACTGAGAAAGAACGTCCACCCATTCTAGCTCTTTTAAAGCGTGGCACGATGGCAAGATTTAAGCCTGAGGATCGAAGGGCTCTGGAAGGGACGTAGTGATGGATTGTCTGCGAAAGGATAGGGGGGAGGCAGACTTAAGAATTTTAAAAGTTAAGCAAAGAGCTTTAAACTTAATTCTTTGCCCTACAGGCAACCAGTGGAGGTCTTGGATAGTACGACGGGCAGGGACAAACTTCCGGAGGCCGACCGGCATCCTGGCCGCCGCATTTTGCACCCTCTGAAGGCGAGCTAATTCTGCCTGATTCACACCCAGAAACAGAGAGCTGGCATAGTCCAATCTGGTAAGAACCAGAGCTTGGACTATGATCTGTCTGGTATCCGCATCAAAAAATTTGAAAATGGGTCGGAGGCACTGTAGGGCACCAAAACATGTACCAGCTACACGTTTAGTGTGGGAGGTGAAAGAGAGTTTGTCGTCGAGCCACACCCCAAGATTTCTAACTTCGGCAACGGGGGTGGGAACAGGGCCCAATTCAGATGGCCACCATTGATCTCCCCAGAGCCCACTTTCCCTACCAAAAATAATAACCTCGGTCTTAGAGGCATTAAGTTGGAGTCGGTTATTCGCCATCCAGCCTGCCACAGCTTTGAGAGCTGACTGAAAGGTAGGGGCATCCATATTGGAATCACCATTAAGTGCCACTGCCAGCTGCGTGTCATCGGCGTATGACACCATGGTGAGACCAAAACTATGGGCTACCTCCGCCAGCGGCTGAACATACAAATTAAAAAGGGTAGGCCTGAGGGCCGATCCCTGCGGGACACCCTGATGAATGGGGCGAGGGGCCGAGACAAAAGGAGGTGTGGATACTTTGAAGGTTCGATCCGTGAGAAAGGATCGGAACCACTCAAGTGCTATCTCTCCAACTCCAGCCTCCATGAGACGGTGCAGAAGGATCTGGTGGGAAACCGTATCAAAGGCGGCACTAAGATCCAATAGGATCAGTGCCGCCGTCTGACCCTGGTCCAACATCTTCCTGATATGTTCCACCACGACCAAGAGCGCAGTCTTGGTGCTGTGGCCCGCGCGAAACCCATTCTGGGAATTATCCAGAATATTAGCTTCCTGCAAATGAGAAGATAAAATAGATTAGCATGTGATTCTGCTAATTTAGCTAGCCAGGGAAGAAGGGAAATAGGCCGAAAGTGTTCAGATTTGGTAGGGTAAAGGGCAGGCTTTTTGAGGATAGGAATGACAGTCGCCTGCTTCCATGCCATGGGAACACTGCCGGTATTAAAGGACAGATCAATCAAACTGTGCATAGCAGGGTAGCAGCACTGGGCGAGTTCCCGTAATTGAATGGGTCTCATAGGATCATCCGGGGAGCCGGATTTGACTTTTGTCGTCAAAGCTTTGAACTCCTCCAGAGTAGGACTGGGGATGATTAGCAGAGGTTTAGAGACCGTAGATGCAATAATATTCTCCCTGATGGGGGACTGAGAGAATGACCTGTAAATGGCCTCCACCTTTTCAACAAAAAACGAGGCCAGATCCTCACAGTGAGCCAACGAGGCTTCAAGAGTAGTGGTATCGGTCTTTTTACTTGTGAGGTCATTGCATACCCTGAAGATAACCTTGGTGGGATTGGTGCTGTTCTTAATCTCCAGAGAATAGAAGGCAGCCCTAGCTGAACATATGGCCCGATGGTAGACTCTGGTGCAGGCCCTATAAGCCGACTTAAGGTCAGCATCATAATTTTTGCGCCATGCACGTTCTGCTTTTTGCGCCATGCACGTTCTGCTTTTTTTGGTTCTGACAGTTATTAAGGATCTGCTCTCTCATTATAAGATTGTACAATCCTGTATAGTCTGAGACTTTACTTCCCTGCAGCCAATCCTCCTGACCCTTAGTGGCACAATCAACAAAATCAGTCCAGTCCTGAGTCTGTGCTTTTTGGGTGTCTCTGAACAACAACCTGTATTGCTCAGTGGTTAGGCCAAACCCTTCAATAAGAGCAATCTTCAGGACAGAGTAGTTTTTGGCATCCTCAGGTCTAACTGTGAGGAGCCTATCCCTCCCTTTCTCAGAAAAGGAGGACCATAAAATTGCAGCCCACTGATCCTGAGGAACCTGCTGTACCATGCAGGCTCTCTCAAGAGTAGTCATCCATTTGTGGATGTCATCCCCTTCCTTGTAGGGGGGCACAATTTTTGTCAGGTTTCTATTGTCATAGCCCCTGTCTTTCTCTCTAGGAATTATGCTGCCACCAGAGGCATCTAAGCCACACAACTTAGACCTACATGGGAATGGAGAGGGCCAGCTCCTCCTCTAAGCCACACAACTTTTGTTCTCTTGCTAAAGCAAGTTTAGCTTGAGCCAAGGCTATCTCTTCCCTCTCTATCTGGAGTTGGACAGCCCTCATTCTGGCCCTATGCTCTTTCCTCTGGGGAAAGTCATTCCACTTTGAGATTCCCTGGGGACACTAGAAATATGAGAGTCCCCTGAGGGAGATCTCATCCTCCTATTGCCTGAAGGTACTATGTTATAGGATCTGGGGATGAGCTGGCCCTCTCCATTCCCATGTAGGTCTAAGTTGGCCTGGTTAAGCCTGGCAACTACAACCTGGTTACCCCTCTGATTCTGATCAGACTCATCTATTTCTGAGCCTTCCTCCTTCTCTTCCTCCTCTTCTTCCTCCTCTGGAGTGTTCTCATTCTCAGGGGTGTTCACTCCATGTCCTGTGTCTAAGGGAACTGCACTCGCCTTATCTAAGTCATTCTTTTCCAAGATGACTATCAGGGAAGGAATGGTGGGGTTGTGACCCCTTGTTAGCTCTCTTGCAATGCATAAGGCACTCAAGTCTTTATGGCTAAGTTTGTCATAGCTGGAAGTTGCCTTGGTAAGTTCAACTGTCACAGGGGCAGAGCCTGAAGCTCCTCCTGTGCCAGACATGACTGCTAGTGAGGTGCAAGTGGTGCTGTAGGCAGGGTGTGCTAATCCCTTTGATCTACAACTACTAAGTTCAGTAGAACTTAAATATGCTAAGCTTTTGTTTATATGTACCTAAGGTACTTTATGTGATCTTTCAATTTGATAAACAGATTGCAATGGTAAAACAACAGCAAGCTCAAATCCGCACCGCTGCACACCAATGTGAGAAGTAGGCCTGATATATGATGTTTCCAATTCTGGAACCACCTTGTATCAGCCCAAACAATCCCTTATGGTGTCTGGTTGTAAGTCAAACTTATAGACAAGCTATCCTAGGGGTAGCATGGACTAAGCAGCCTGAAAGGCTAAACTCAAGAGGTCGTGTTAAGCGAGCTGGTTTACCAATCACAATCCTGTAATATCAAATGAAAGGACACCACACAAGTATATATTATAAAAATATATGTGTTTATTACTAAAATAATCCCCAGTACTCTTTATGAGCAAAGGGGCACAAGCGTTTAAACAAAAGCACAGTTAAACATATAAAAGTTGCACAATTATGGATGAGGGCGGGTGGCCACTCAAACCATATATTAAACAAGCATTAGAAATGTAATCGGGCTCGGATTTATTTGAGTTTGAGCTAATGGCATTGTGCATGTGGTGTGTAGTGGAATTATGTGGGTTGGATTGTAATTTTAGCAATGGTGGCATGCTGTGCTTTAGATGAATATGTTTAAAAGTAAAGTGTACCATACTGCGATTGCTACAATAGTTACTTGTGGATGCGTTAACAATTGATGCGTGCACTGATGGCTGGTGGTGTGTGTGCTTGGTGGAAGAGTGCACTGGCGCCTGGAGGTGTGTGTGCCTGGTGGAAGGGTGCACTGACGGCTGGTGGGTGTGTGCTCGGTAAAAGCGTGCACAGATGGCTGATGGTGTGTGTGTTTGGTGAAAGCGTGCACTGACGGTTGCTGGTGAGTGCGCCTTGTAAAAGCATGCACTGATGATGGTGTTTGTGCTTGGTGAAAGAGTGCATTGATGGCTGGCGGTGTTTGGCCCTGGTGAAAGCGTGCACTGACGGCTGGTGTTGTGTTGTTGTGTGTGTGGTTGTGTGTGTGGTTGTGTTTGTAGTGGTGAGTGTGTGGTGGTGAGTCTGTGGGGGTGAGTGTGTGGTAGTGAGTGTGTTGTGGTGAGTGGTGATGAGTGTGTGGTGGTGAGAGAGTGGTGTGTGTGTGGTGTGTGTGTGTGGTATGTGTGTGTCGTGTATGTGTGTGTGGTGTGTATATGGTGTGTGTGTGGTGTGTGTGTGTGGTATGTGTGTGTGGTGTATATGTGTGTATGGTGTGTGTGTGGTCTTATGTGTGTGGTGTTATGTATGTGTGTGGTGGACTTAGTTTGAGTGTTTGTTTCCTGCACACTCACACACTGCACCTACACATTCACACACTGCTCACACTGCACACTCACACTGTTCACCCTGCATAGTCACACACTGTTCATCCTGCACACTCATCTTGCACACTCACACAATGTGCACCCTGCACACTTACACACTGTTCACCCTGCACACTCACACACTGCAGTCACTGTCAATCTGCAGTCACTGTTACTCTGCAGTCACACTCACTCTGCACTCACTGTCACTCTGCACTCACTCTGCACTCACTGTCTCTGCACTCACTCTTCACTCACTGTCACTCTGCACTCACTCTTCACTCACTGTCTCTGCACTCCCTCTGAACTCACTGTCACTCTGCACTCACTCTGCACTCACTGTCACTCTGCACTCACTCTGCACTCACTCTGCACTCACTGTCACTCTGCACTCACTCTGCACTCACTGTCACTCTGCACTCACTCTGCACTCACTGTCTCTGCACTCACTCTGCACTCACTGTCTCTGCACTCACTCTGCACTCACTGTCACTCTGCACTCACTCTGCACTCTCTGTCACTCTGCACTCACTCTGCACTCACTGTCACTCTGCACTCACTCTTCACTCACTGTCTCAGAACTCACTCTGCACTCACTGTCACTCTTTACTCACTCTGCACTCACTGTCACTCTGCACTCACTCTGCACTCACTGTCACTCTGCACTCACTCTGCACTCACTGTCTCTGCTCTCATTCGGCACTCACTGTCTCTGCACTCACTCTGCACTCACTGTCACTCTGCACTCACTCTGCACTCACTGTCACTCTGCACTCACTCTGCACTCACTCTGCACTCACTGTCACTCTGCACTCACTCTGCACTCACTGTCACTCTGCACTCACTCTGCACTCACTGTCTCTGCACTCACTCTGCACTCACTGTCTCTGCACTCACTCTGCACTCACTGTCACTCTGCATTCACTGTCACTCTGCATTCACTGTCACTCTGCACTCACTCTGCACTCACTGTCACTCTGCACTCACTCTTCACTCACTGTCTCAGAACTCACTCTGCACTCACTGTCACTCTGCACTCACTCTGCACTCACTGTCACTCTGCACTCACTGTCACTCTGCACTCATTGTCACTCGGCACTCACTCTGCACTCACTGTCACTCTGCACTCACTCTGCACTCACTGTCTCTGCACTCACTCTGCACTCACTGTCACTCTGCACTCACTCTGCACTCACTGTCACTCTGCACTCACTGTCACTCTGCAGTCACTCTGCACTCACTGTCACTCTGCACTAACTCTGCACTCACTGTCACTCTGCATTCACTGTCACTTTGCACTCACTCTCCATTCACTGTCACTCTGCGCTCACTCTCCATTCACTGTCACTCTGCACTCACTCTGCACTCACTGTCACTCTGCACTCACTCTGCACTCACTGTCTCTGCACTGTCACTCTGCACTCAAAGGAAAGTCTACACAATGAAAATGGGTGCATGTAAAGCACAGAATGCAATGACACGGTAAAAACTGTCTAAATTCTGTAATTGTTGACATTTCTCCATTAGTACTTCGCAAAACACAAGAATGTATGCGAAAATAGAAACATATTTGTAATCTAGACATTATAAAATGACCTGTTGTGAGATATTTCATTGGAAAAGGCTAACTTGGGATGGTAAAATAAATCAACACAAATCCGAAGCAATTTTTTTTCCTACTCCACTCTCAATGTGCTTTTCCACCTAACAGATGTGTGCAATGCACGCCGCATGGCATAGCTTCCGCTTCTCCCTGCAGGAGTAAACAAACGCCCCGTCGCCATGGCAATAGGAGAGGCGCAAATCAAATCACATGACTCAATGGGAATGTCAATTTTTTCTATGAAATAAATATAAATCTGTGCGTTCAAGGTTTCTTGAAGTCGGATTATATTTAAATAGCATGCAGCTAGTCTTGCGTTCTATTTTTACATAAAAAATACCTCATTTCATCTTTCCCGATAATATATAGAGGTATTAATACTATTAAACATCTTCTCTTACAACTTGTTAAAACTCTAGATGAGAGGCACAGCAGCACCACTGTTTCAGTGCCTTAGGCTACAACAACTCTAGGCTGCGAGAGACCCCAAGCCAGGCGGCGCGGAAGCCAATAGCAGAGTTAGGGCCCCATGAACACCGAAGCAAGCATAGGAAATGGACCCCAGCTTGGTCGTAAAACAGAGCCACCATTGGGAAGCAGAGGGCCCCATTGCTCACATGTGCCTTGGTGCCACTGCACCTGCTGCACCCCTGACAGCAGCAGCACTACCCTCTCTGGCTCCCAGCATGCCTCAACCAGCCTGTGAGACCCAGCCCGCCTGCGGTGCTGGCAGCTCCATTCCAGTCAAGCGTCAGCTACGTTTACTCTCCACCTTTCAGCACTGCACAGAAAGAGCAGTGCAAAGCGCAGTGAACAGAAGCCTAAGCGCTGCCTTTTGAGTTGTTCGCAGCTCGAGAGGATCTGGGATGGCACAAAAAAACGTGGTGAGATCACTTAGCTCTGGGATCTGCTCAGTCTGTTTGGAAACACAGGCGGGGCTTATTTTCCCAACACACTCGAAAATCAAGAACTACACATATTCCAATGAAATGCAAAATCAGAAAATGCTCACTCAATTTGCGGCCGCAAAATGAAAAACCATTACTGCTTTAACATTTCTTCTCAGTATTTCATCATGAACATTGTTTACACTGTGGCATGGAGTCATCGTGCTCAGCTCTCGGCCTCGCGCGCGCGCCACTGCAGGCATATTTTTTTAATTATCTCCGCCGTGATGGCGAGATAATTGAAGATATATGGCCTTCTGCTCATAACACCATGCCTTTCACGTCTGCCCTACACGGAAAGAGAACACAGGAAAAGCACGAACGCGCGCCATTCACTGCAGACTGGTGAACGCGCCCACAACATCTGCATTACATTATCGCGGCACCCTGACAGCTCCTAATTAAAATTAATGGACTGCTGTGCGCGAAACCGCACAGAAAATGCAGGAACTGCCAAACGAAAATTACACATGGCCTATTGAGATAAGGCTACTAGAGCGAAGGCACCGCAAGGACCAATTACCATGCAGATGGTAAAATAATGTACTAAAAAAGCTTGCGCACTGAGGAATTTTTCCAGCACGATCCAGAAACCCCTTAACAATACGGCTCGCAGCTCCTCCCCACTTCTGACGAAGTGGTGACGTCGCCGAGCCCGTAAAAAGTGGTATAAGAGATACCAATCGAACAGTGGTTAGGCCTAGGGCCTAGGGAATCGCTGGGAGCAGTCGGGACTAACAATGCTGAAGTCGGGAAAAGCCCGCGGGATTCGGGTGCAGCGCTTAAAGCACACGCATGCACCAATGTAAAGTCAATGGTGCGTAAAAGTTATAAAGTTACTGTTTAAGGAGACTTCCGCTTAACCTAGAAGGATGAAACTTAAGACACATACACTAGAGGTGTGTACCAGTGTGAGAACACCAGCGTTGTTGAGTTACCTCACCCACAGGAAGCGGGTGCATAGGGTCGAAGTTGTGTCGAGTTTCGTCACGCAGGTTGTTGGTGCTTGAAGCTGAAGATGCTGCAGGCGATGTGAAGGAGAAGTGTCCGGGGTGATCCAAGGGTGGATCAGAGTCGTAAAGTACCTGAAAGCAGAGGGGACAGAGTCTGGTTCACTCAGCAGTGACCAGGGTGGTACCAGGACGGAACCAGGCAATGTCGGGCGCAATCAGGTGGTTGTCGAGGAGCTTCTCTCCGCTGCCACGTGGGCTCTGGCGCATCTGCGACGTCCAGAAGCAAGTCACGAGCTGTCCCACGAAGGCTCTCACCGTCGGCGCAGTTGGCTTCAAGATTGGAGCAAACAACACTTGGCAAGAGCAAGCCACGCAGGACTGGAAGATTGCTTCTCACTCGGACCAGGAGGGTCAGAGCGGGTGCTCCTTTTCAGAGGAGCGGGTGCAAGTCTGGAGCAACCAGAATCACAAGTCAGATTTCATAGTTTTTTTTTTTTAAAACACTTTATTAAGGCTGGTGAATCAATCCACATTAATAGAAAACGAATAAATGACATGTACACATGAATATCAGGTAGTACAAGCAGCATGTAAAGCGGTACAGGTAAGCGTAAAGTAGGATTGAACAACAGTGCGTCGTGAATGATACAGTAATAACATTTTCTGATAAGGCAACTCATATGAAAAGCAAATAAACAAATAGTACGAAGGGTAAAAGTAAGATAAAGGAGACAGAAATCATAGATATTAAATTGCAAGACTGGTATAGCAATTCAGCCAATGCGATGACAAGCATTGCTGTTGACAGCAACCACCCAATAGCAAAATCAGATAATCCTCTTGTGACCCAGCAAGGGCGTGAACGATGTGTAGGAGCCCACGTATACAGATGATGACGGAAAAGGACCAAGGAATGAACTGAACAGTGCACTAGACACAAGCAAGTACAAGTGGGTGTCTCCCGTGCTAGGAGCACCAACTTCCACCGACTATCCGAAAAACCGATCCCAACATCCAAGGAGTGGAGATCTGCCCCAGTAGAACCATCGCTATAGCGGGAGTAGGAGTGGACATCCCATGGTCTAACCCACCCCAGTCGGTGTGTTAGGATGCAGGGACTGAGAGGGCGCCTCCTGTGCTTTTCCTGCAATATATCGGCGATATGGCCCCCAGATATCTGTAGGGCGGGAAGCGGCCGGAAGCTGCTCAGAGTACTCCACACTATTCACATTAAAATATGCTACACTCCTGAGCCATGCCGCGACGGTAGGAGCGCGTCGCGAGCACCATAGCAGCGCAGCCTCTCTCTTGGCCAGCAGGAAACAAATGGACGCCAATTTGCAAATCTTGCGGGGGAAGTTGGGAACGTAACCCAGCAGTGCAATCTCAGGGAGGACAGACAGGGACAGACCCAAAACCTCACCCAGAGTGCTGTGAATCTCAACCCAGTAGGTATGCAACTTAGGGCAGGTCCAAGAAAGATGTGCAAAGTCGGCCTGGGGGGCATTGCATTTGGGGCAGGTGTGGGGTCTGGTAGGGTCAATCCTGTGTGCAAATGCTGGGGTGTGGTACAACCGTCTAAGGAATTTAAAGTGAATGAGTTTGTGTCTGCTGTTCATGGAGACCTCTCTTGTCATGGCGCAGCACGCTTCCCATTGGTCATCGGTGATCTGTGCTCCCAAATCTCGTTCCCAAGCGGCTCGAACCGCCTCATCAGAAGATGGGAGCGAGGACAAGCACTGCTTGTAGAGTTTGGATACTACGTGGGCTCCCGATGAGTACTGTATGATGGTGGTAAGTGCCGGAGTGTCGTCGGGCGGAATGGGGAATGTGGGAAATGTAGCACGCATCAGCGCCCGCACCCTCAGGAGCACAAATGTATCCATGAAAGTGCAATCAGTGAAGCGGGGGTCTTCTGTAGTAATAAATGCATGGCCGTTAGGGAACAGATCGCCGATCGTATGCAGTTGAAATTTTGAAAGGGTCCGGCGGATTAGCATTTCGCCCGTGATGGGGAGCCAGTGGGAATTTGGAAGTGGGAGGGCCGGAGAGTACAAGGTGTCCATGTGTAACAAGCGTTTTAGCTTGTCTCAAGCCCAAGTTGTGGTGGTGAGTGGGAGTATATCATGTGGCTCTCGGGGGAGACCTTTGGGAAGAATCTCGGCAAGAGGTACAGGAAGCGCCGCGTCCGCCTCAGGCTTCAAGTGTGGGATCCTGGCATCGGGATGATACCAAGAGTGGGCATAAGAGCACTGTGCAACCAAGTAGTAGAGGTAAAGGTCCGGTACCCCAAAGCCGCCTTTCTCGTAAGGTAGGGTCAGTGTGCGCCAGGCCTGTCGCGGGCGCCTCCCTCCCCATACCAATCTCACCAAAGCCGTGCGCAGTTGTGTAAAAAAAACCTTGGTGAGAGGGATCGGTATGTTGTTGAAAAGGTACAAAAAATGGGACAGTACCACCATTTTGATGATGGCGATGCGGCCAGCCATCGACAAAGGTAGTCGAAGCCACCTATCGGTGCTATCCTCTAGAAAATCAAGAGCAGGGCCATAGTTCAAGCGAATAATGGACACGTTGTCTAGGTGAATATGAATCCCCAGGTATTTAACAGAGTCCTCACACGACTCCAACGGGAGAGAGCAAGGCCACCGTACAGTGGCAGGGGTGAGTGGGAACAGCAGCGATTTGTGCCAGTTGACCTTGAGGCCTGAATACTTGCCAAAGCGGGTAATTTCAGACAATAGGGGTTGCAGATTGGTCTCTGGGGTGCGGACGTATAAAACCATGTCGTCCGCGTAGAGGGAGACCAGGAGTGGACCAGTGCGGAATTGGAGCCCCCTGTGCAGATGTTTCTCCTGAAAGTGACGCACCAGGGGGTCCATTGCCAAAATAAAAAGTAAGGGGGATAGGGGGCACCCTTGTCGGGTACCTCTGGAAAGTGTGAACCTTTCAGTGATGGTGCCATTTAGGCGGATGCGTGCTGTGGGTGCAGTGTATAGTAACTCCACAGTCGCGACACAAATTGCGGGCATGCCCATCCTCCGCATCACTTCCAAAAAAAAGGCCACTCCAGAGTATCAAAAGCTTATTCGGTGTCCAAAAAAACTGCGGCAGCCGGGGTGGAGGGATCTATTCTGTGGAGAACAGAAAAAAGAGTGCGAAGGTTCAATGACGTGGATCTCTGAGGAACGAAGCCAGATTGTACCGGTGAAATAATGGTGTTAACCAGCAGCGCAAGCCTCATTGCCAGAACCTTGGCCAAAATCTTATAGTCCAGGTTCAGAAGTGACAGTGGGCGATAGGAGCTGCAGGCAGTGGGATCACGTCCAGGTTTGGGTAGCAAAACTATGACCGCTACGCGAAGCGTAGGTGGAAGAATACCAGACTCCAGGGCCTCGGCGTACACCTCGACAAGTACAGGGATCAGTTCTTCTTTGTACTCCTGGTAAAAATCGGCCGTAAAGCCATCCAGGCCGGGCACCGAAGACCCTTTTAGGGAGTCAATAGCCGACCGCAATCAATTCCGGGGTGATGGGATGGGCCAGATAGTCCTGCATATATTTCTCCAAAAACACCATTGCTATTTCGTTGATGTACGGACCTGTATCCCGACACTCATCCGGAAGGGCAGACGTGTAGAGATGCCGGTAGTAGGTCAAAAAAGTGCTGCAGATTTCAGGAGTGGAAAAGTGATGTGTTCCCTGCGTGTCCGCCAACTCCGTGACATATGCGGCCTGTCGAGGTGGACGCAACATCTGGGCCAGGAGCCTTCCCGGCCTGTCACCCTCCCCGTATTGTCGCGCCATATGGTACTTGCCCAGGAATTTCAGTTCCTTGTCTGCCGCGTCCCTGAACTCTAGCAGAAGATCAAGGCGACGTGCCTCATGAATCGGGGAAGGGTCAGTAATGAGAATGGATTCGATAGCCAACAAGTCAGTTTCTAGGCGGGACAGGGTAGCATGGACGTCGCGCAGCGCATCCACATGTTTGGTAATGCATACCCCCCTGATAGTGGCCTTAAACCCCTCCCACAAGGTGGCCCAGGTGGTCACAGAGCCAGGGTTTATCTCAAAATACTCCTCTATTGCAGACCGGATCTCTTCAGTAAAGACAGGGTCCTCTAGTGCCCTCCCAGGGAACCGCCACTGCCGTTCATAGCTGCCTAGCCTGGGGATTGCAAGTGCCAGGACCACCGGGGAATGATCAGAGAGGGTGCAGGGGAGAGTGCGATGATCAGTGACCCATCCCATCAAGCCCGTAGAAAGGAGCCAGTAGTCAATTCTGGTGCTCGTGTTGTGATAACTGGAGTGATGAGTAAAGGCAGGGGTGGCAGTGTGTCGAGTGGCCTCTATGTCTAGGAGTGCGAATTGGGAGCATATTGCCGCCACCGCCGCATGTGCCAGCGGCTTACGGTCAGGGGAGGGGGATGTACTGTCTCTATTGGGGTTCATTAGCAGGTTAAAATCGCCCCCTAGTGCCAATAGGTCTATGTCGGAGTGCAATAGCGACAGGTATAGATCCTCAAAGCAGGCAGGAGAGTCGATGTTGGGACCGTAGACCCCCACAAATGCAACCTTATGACCAAACAGCAGACCATTGAGTATTGCATATCTACCCTCCCCATCAGTTTTGCTGCTCGTTAAAACAAAAGGAATCCGTTTGTGTATCAGAATCGCCACCCCGCGTGCATATCTACTGTAACATGAAAACACTCTGTGTGCACCCCACCCCCTTGCAAAGGTAGCCGTGTCCGTTTGAACCATGTGAGTCTCCTGGAGGACAAGAACATCGACCATGTGTCTCTCAGCATAATACAGAACTTGTTTCCGCTTCAGTCCCCGGACATTCCACGTCATTCCACGTCATTAATGTTAGACCAGAGGGACCTGTTTGTAAACCTATCCGGGCCATATCGTCAGATCAAAGACTGTGAGCAAGAGGTGGTCGTACAACAAGCTGATATCATGAGTCTCGCAATCAAACCACAAAAAAAAGGAAAGCCACAAAAAATACAAACATCCCCACCCCGCCCGCCACCCAGCCTCCCCTCACCCCAAGAGAGGCAGAACCCCACAAATTCCTGAACAACAACGCAGATAGATAATAGCCAAGTATGCACATTGTCGAAACATATCTGTAGATGCAAATGGAACAACGCAGACCCCCGAGCGAGCAACCCAGTAGTGCGAAAAAAGAGAGGTCAGCTAGAAAGGAAATAAACCGGTTATGCCGGGTCTGCAATCCAGAATGATGAGCAACCAAATTCAGAGAGGTATGTACCCTCAGTCCAGGTCAGCTTCCACAAACAAGTCAGCGCTAGCTTGTGTATCAGGCTGTTGCGGAGAGGTAGGCCTGGACCCAGAGGCCGAGCTCGGTCCCTTTTTGTATTTATGGCAGAAGTCTTGGGCCTCAGCCGGAGAATCAAATATACGAAATCTGCCGTGAACATCTACTTTCAGACGGGCTGGGTATAGCATGCTATATTTGAGGCCAAGATTGCGAAGAGCCGCCTTAACACTTGTGTATTTCCTCCGCGCTTCTTGCACCATCAAGGTGTAGTCCAGGAAAAAAGACAGCTTGCTCCCCTGCCACTGCACTTCCCCCATCTCTCATGCAGCCCGCAGTGCGGCGTCACGGTCTCGAAAGTTCATGATTCTGGCAATGATGGGTCGGGGCAGTTGTCCGGTGCGTGGTTTGGGACCCAAGGACCGGGGCGCACGTTCCACCACGAAGCCAGCCGTGAAAGTGTCCTTGCCGAACAGCTCAATTAGGAGATTTTCCACGAAGGTGTCAAACCGGCCAGTGGCGGTAGTCTCCGCCACGCCAAGGATTCTGATGTTGTTCCGCCGGCTACGTGCTTCCAAATCCTCATTCTTGATGGCAACATCCTTGAGAATCTTTTCGACCTGTTCCAGCCGCTTCAAAGACTTGGAGGATCCATCTTCCAAATCAGATATTCTAGACTCAGCTAAGTCAAGACGACGGTCGTGGGCTTGCACCGTGGAGCCTATGTCCGATAGTTTCTTCTCCAGACTATCGAAGCGAGTGTCAAGGGCCTTGAAGCCTGCACGCATCTCTCCCATCATGGCGGCCATCATGGCCGTAGCATCGCCACTGTCCTGTAGAGCCTGGGCGCCTGAGGCCGCCCCCGGGGGGGGGGCGGCAGCAGGGAGCGGTGGTTTGTCGAAGTTAAGCGTCCTCTGGGCTGGATCCCTTTTCCCCATCGTGGAGGGGGTGCAGCGGGGTCGCAGTCGCAGCGACAGTGGCGGAGAGCAGGGATCAATGGTAAGCAGCCACAAGAGCCAGTGCGTTGTGGAAGGAGCGGCAGGTGAGTGAGCAGGACTCAGACCAAAGAAGCCAGATCAGGGATATGTTAGCCGGACTCAGTCAGCGCAATGGGGTGACGCCGAGGCCTCACCGAGCCAAGGCTGTCGCCCCCTCAATCGTGGAGTAGAATGGAGGGACCGCGTGGCAACAGTGTGGGGGAGCACAGAAAGTGGAACACAGTCGCACGGCGGGGCCGCTGTGCTATACCGGGGAACGCTCTTGGTTCGCCCTGCAGCCGCGCGTTCCGCTCCCTCCGCCCCCCGCCGGATCCCGCAGCCTCACCCTCAGATCCGCACAGGCCCGAAATCCAGTCCCCGGCTCCCCACGTGCGACCGAGCCGTAGGCCTCAGCCGCCGTCAAGAACCGGGCAAACCGGAAAAAAACGGGATCCGCGCGGCAGTGGAGGCGAGCACACGACTCCGGCGGTGGAGAAAACGAAAGGGGACGGGGTCGCGGCCACCAACGGCCGAGCGGCATTCACCCGGCGCTCCAGCGCAGAAGGAAGATGGCGTCGTGGTCCGGAGGCCTCAGATTCCCTCCGCCATGTTCTCTGCGTCCGACCGCCCCCGCGGGTCGGAAATGTCTCCACGGCAGCCTGCGGTCATCAGGAGGCAGATCCCGGTGTCCGGTGTAAGCAGGGATGGCGGATTACATCTCTTCTCGCCAAGTTCGGGCGCCCGCTCGAAGGAGCTTCACAGCGGAGCGGCCATCACGCTTGCCGCCGTAGCCACCCCCCTGTCAGGTTTCATAGTTTGCCGGCACAGGGGCCACAAGCCAACGGGCAAGTGACCGGGCCAACGCGTTGAGCCAAAAGAAGCAGAAGGGCCCCACTCAGCACTCGGTGAGTGTAGAGTAGTGAGCTTCGGTGCAAGAGTGGCTCAGGGCTGGGGCTTCCCAAACCCCGTTGTACAGCTTCGAGGGTCACTCGTGGGCTGCACGGTCAGTGTCTCGTCGTCTTTTCAAGATGGCAGGCCCCACACTTCCGGTCGCCTCCACGGGTCTCAGCTCTGCAGGGACTGTGGATCGGGCTGTTAGAAGGCAGGCAAGCTTGATCTTGTCGATCTCTGTCACTCGAGTTCCGGCGGGAACTGCAACAAAGCAGACGTCGAGGTGCTGGATGGTGCCTGTTTGCAGAGGGTGGTCACTCCGTGACCACAAGGGAGATTCTTCAGTCTTCTACGTCAAGTAGGATGTCGAAGGGTCCAGAGTTTCGTTTCATATGTTTCATCAGGATAATCTGAGTGCGTTGGCACTGCTCCCATTCTTATACCAATCTAGGGGGCTGGATTACCTGCTAGGTCCCCTCCTATGGGTGGGACCCAGGAAGGGGGTGGATACACCCCTTTCCCTTTGTCCAGGCCGCGCTGGGACTGGGGCTGATCTGCCCCAGAACCGGTTTGGCCGGATTATGCAAGGGGAAGCCTTGTGCTCCCCAGGCAGTCTCTGGTTTCTTTCAAACCTCCCTGCTACAATCCACTATCTCCTGTCTGGGGTGGTGTGACACCTCCCTGCGACAGGAAAGCCTTTGTCCAGGCCTCCTCTGCTGAGTTTCGGTCAGCAGCAGGAGGTCAGACTCGTGTCTGTGACAGAAGCATCCATTTTGTGGATCTGAGGCTCTTTTAAAAATAAACCGCGTTTCAGTAAAGTAACATGTCTTCTCCCTCTAGAGGGGTGGAATGCTATCCCCGTCGACAGGACTGTCGAGTGGATAGTATTCCAAATCGTATGACACCTTACACGACATGTTTTGATAAAGCCAAACCAAAGTTAACATATAACCGCAAGGATTATAATTCACTTAATAGTATATGGTATGGCATTATCCCGGAACAGTTTAGGGAGTGGTTCCCGACAGCTGCAGACAGGCTCAGCTCATGCTAGAGCTCCATCTCACGTTAAACCACGCACTCTGCCTTCAGGATTGATAAGGCCTTCCATAGGAGTGACTCACAGGTTTATATGTGTCCAGATATAGGTTTAGATATAGGTATATTATATCTAAGCAATGGGTGATTACACCAACTTGCCCCAGCTGACGAATCAGCCAGTTGTGTCAATTTAAGAACCAGCCAGGGGTGGCAAAAGATATGCTGCAGCCCCTGGGAGGCCTTGGTGGCACCTATGCCCTGAGCACCTATAGTGCATGGTACAGGGGCTGACAAGGAGTCTAGTTCCAATTGGGTTATGTACCTATAGTACATGTATGTGAATTTAGAGAGAGAACAGCAGGCTGGGGGTCTGATTAGCAGGCCCACAGCCTCATTAAGTCGAAAACCAGTGAAGCAAAAAGTCAAAATTGGGGTGACCATAGGATAGCAGACCCTACTCTCCTACAGTGGC
Source organism: Lissotriton vulgaris (assembly GCF_964263255.1). Classification (NCBI taxonomy): domain Eukaryota; kingdom Metazoa; phylum Chordata; class Amphibia; order Caudata; family Salamandridae; genus Lissotriton; species Lissotriton vulgaris. Next base: position 1,035,009,803 of record NC_141689.1, read on the forward strand.
CCTCTTCAATGTGGGCTGCTAACCCCTTTAATGGCCACAGTAACCATTGTGCTTTTCCCCACTGTTGCAGTCTCAGATGACACCGCTTCTCATTCATGAAGACCTTGTAGGTCAGTGTTTATGGGTTCGATGAGGGGTGATAGAAGGTAAGGCATAATGGTGCTTTGTGCCTAACACGATCTGCTTGGCCAGAGCCCTTCCAAAGGAGAAGCCAAGCCTAAATATTTGGCACAGCAAGTAAGACCCGCAAATGGGTATACCTGTCACACCCAGCGCATCTACTGTAGGAAACAACAGCGTAATGGCGGGAACCCTTGCACTAAACCCAGCCACTTGTGATCACTCTGGTTGTGTTCCAGTCAGTCAATGGGCCTATTACGTTCATCAGGAGGCCTTATCAGTGTTGGACAAGATAGAGAATGACCACTAGGGATTTTAGAACCTCTGCCAGAATTTCCATTAACATCAGGAACGATGCAGTGCACAAAAAGTGAACCCAGAAACCTATATTGGTAGAGACAAAAACAGAAAGTATATGAAGGATTCTTTCATGTTGAAACATTTAAGAGGAAATATATCAATTTAATCAATGGCGGCTGCCACAAAACTCCACTGGTGGGATGGGCCGAGATGGGGGGCAAGGAAGATATAATTTTTTTTAAAGTACCTGTCTTGCACGTCGGTGCTCCTCTTCTTTTCTGATGGTGTCCCAGCAGACCCTGGGACACCAGCATGGGCTCCCTACCCAATCCAAACGCTGCTCTCATAGCATGAGAGCAGCACCAGCACTGGCCTGAGCGGCCTCGTTTGCCTAGTGCCTGTGGCGTTTTCCCAACCCAGCTGTGCAATACAGTTGGCTTGGAGAAACCTAAATGTGCATGTCTGTTTGGCCAACCTAAGACAGCCGGCCAACCGACATGCACACTTTACAGAGCACACTACCCCCTCCTCCCTGCCATGCCCAGCCTCCCGCCCACCCAATACTCCCTGGCTCAGTCAGTCAGCAGAAAACAACAAGATAATATTGTTAAATAATCATTTTGTTTTCAGCTGACTGACTCAGTGGGGCGACCCTCCTCCGCCATTACAGAGGAGCTGCCCCTGAATTTAATTAGTTCAGTTTGAAGGCTTTTCAAAAGCCAGGGCTGGCTTTTGGCACAGACTCCTGCCACTTGGCACCAGTGATTCAGTTTAACATGCTTTTAATCATTGGTATGCCACAGGCACTATTTTTAACATCTAATCAGGTATTTTCCTTGCCCTCCCATCTTCCTTTCACCGCCTGCTGTCTCACAAACATCCTCCAAAAACAACTTGCCATCAGTGTGATGCAGCTAAGCTGTGAGCAGGGGTGTAATGTACAATGATGCCCCCCCCTTGCAGAATGTGATGAGGAGCCCATGAGTTTCTCATACCCTAGACATACTTATTGGTCTTGGGCTGAAGAGGGCCCCCTTGAAGGGTTGAGTATCGACTGAAGGGTTGGGTCCCCCTGCCCTGCAGGGGCATCAGGGGTCTGCACTACGCTTTGGCTGTGAGAGATACAGGTAAGTTGAGACAGATGCGGCGATGTTTGTGTTCAGAGGCCAGTCTGGTGTAGTGAGCCAGGGTCTGACCTGTCTACTCAACAGGAGGCACCATCTACCACTGCAGAAGCGAGGGCGACAACCCTAGCAAAGGACAACTCTGCCATAACCAGTCAGCCCACATAACAAAAAAATTGGATGAGGTTGTGGACCTTTGGTATCAGCGACCTTTATAGGTTTTTGGGGAGAAGAAAAAACGCCACACACTGCTCGTTTGTACTGATATACAGCAATTGAGGTCAGGACAAAGCCTCTACAAAACAGAATATTCCAGAAGGGTTGTGAGCGATCTAATCTGTGTTCAGAATCTCTAGTTGCTGAACCCCTACTCAACATTTTCTTAGAAGCGCACACGCTGGAACAAACTGCATTAACCATAATGCTCAGGGGTAAACCCGCTGGTAGGAGGAGCAGTGTGCAACCATATGGATTTCTGTTTATTAAGGCTCCCTTCAGCCAGTCGAGCTGACGAGCTCATGGTTACGCACCTGCGCGCCGCGAGAGGTATCAAGACCTGAGAACATTTTTGGCAGCCTACGCAGCAGCCCCATACATATGCCTATTCCCTGCTGATGAAAGGTAACGACCTAGAAACATGTTTCCAGGGATGGCCAGCACAACAGTGGATATACTCAACATTTTCCTAGAAGCGCACACGCTGGAACAAACTGCATTAACCATAATGCTCAGGGGTAAACCCGCTGGTAGGAGGTGCAGTGTGCGACCATATGGATTTCTGTTCATTAAGGCTCCCTTGAGCCGGTCGAGCTGACGAGCTCATGGTTACGCACCTGCGCACTGCGAGAGGTATCAAGATCTGAGAAAATTTTTGGCAGCCTACGCAGCAGCCCCATACATACGCCCATTCCCTGCTGATGAAAGATAACGACCTAGAAACGCTTGTCCAGGGATGGCCAGCACAACGGTGAATATACTTAACATTTTCCTAGAAGCGCATACGCTGGAACAAACTGCATTAACCATAATGCTCAGGGGTAAACCCGCTAGTAGGAGGAGCAGTGTGCGACCATATGGATTTCTAATGTAAAATGATGCCCCCCCCTTGCAGAATGTGATGAGGAGCCCATGAGTTTCTCATATCCTAGAAATACTTATTGGTCTTGGGCTGAAGAGGGCCCCCTTGAAGGGTTGAGTATCCACTGAAGGGTTGGGTCCCCCTGCCCTGCAGGGGCATCAGGGGTCTGCACTACGCTTTGGCTGTGAGAGATACAGGTAAGTTGAGACAGATGCGGCGATGTTTGTGTTCAGAGGCCAGTCTGGTGTAGCGAGCCAGGGTCTGACCTGTCTACCCAACAGGAGGCACCATCTACCACTGCAGAAGCGAGGGCGACAACCCTAGCAAAGGACAACTCTGCCATAACCAGTCAGCCCACATAACAAAAAAATCGGGATGAGGTTGTGGACCTTTGGTATCAGCGACCTTTATAGGTTTTGGGGAGAAGAAAAAACGCCACTCACTGCTCGTTTGTACTGATATACAGCAATTGAGGACAGGACAAAGCCTCTACAAAACAGAATGTTCCAGAAGGGTTGTGAGCGATCTAATCTGTGTTCTGAATCTCTAGTTGCTGAACCCCTCTAAGAGGGGCAAGTGCCCCGTGAATGCCCAGGCTGCTGAAAGAAGCCCACTTCCCTCTTATTAACACACGGGCCACTTGTTGGTGCAAAAATGGTCGCAGTTTATTCAAATATAAGCAAGATCATAAAACCCACAATCAATGATCAACTCAATTTCCCTGCATATTCAAAAATGTCTGTTATTGTTGGCAAAAGTTCAGGTTGAGTCCATGTAGTCCCCCTGACAGCACTTCCTGACAGTGCCTTGAGCGATAGCCCCCTTTTTTGCAGGCATTTAGCACCTAGTCGGCTTCTGGGCTACACCTTAATGCCGAAATTTGAGTGGGCGGCCCTTGTGCCTAGCCCTGGCTGCAAATGCTGTGTCCGCCTTCTACGGACCCATTGCTGACCATTTGCCTGGTCCCTGTGACCCCTGCCGTGAGGCCTCCCAAGCACACGTACTTGAGAGGCTCCTCCTTTTGGCTATTGCGCTCACCCTGCTGTTCTGTTCTGTTCTGTGTCCGCCCGAGACCACTCTGCAACTGCGGCTGTGATGCTTTTATACCTGGTGTGGATGGGTAGGCAAATTGGCAAGGGCTTGTAGCACATTGAATTAACTGCCTCTTGATCTTTATTTCCTGCTTTCACCAAAGGCCCTTCCTATAATTGGGCCTTTTGAACAACGCTAGCCAATCTCGGCCCTTGCCTTCTCATGGGCTTGATGCCTTCCCGCCTCCCGGATTCCACCCTCGGTAGGCGTTTAGCACTGGACCCTCAGTGGTCTGGCGGCGCCTGCCCGGCGCTCTTCCGCTGTGCGCTACTTTCTACCTTCCTGGGGCTCTCTTTAGGTTGTACATTTTTTTACAAATGTAAATGTGAGGGAATCTAATATTTAGATTATTTTTCGGGGCACCAGATTGCAAGACCCATTTACATGTTTCAAATCAGTTTTCTTTCATGGCAGGTAGATACAGTGTCATATCATCTGCATATAAGGGAACCAGCAACCTGCGTGAAGTGTAGCGAAGAACATTTTCTGCATGTTGTGGGCATAATTTAGCTGCCAATGGCTCTAACTCCAAGGCAAACAGATTTGGGGCTTTGGGCATTCCTGTCTCATGCATCTTAGAAATTGAATTGGTGTTTTGAGGAGACCGTTTTGTTGAATTCAAGCAGTGGGGTTTCTGTAAAGCAGCTGGATCCTCTATATAAATTGTGAGGGTAAAGCCCATTTGTTGAAGTAAAGAACAGAGGTACAACTATACCACCGAATCAAATGCCTTGATCACATCTAAAAATTGCTGCTGCTGCAATATCTGGACCTACTTGGTATAACACTGCAAATAAAGCGCGCAAGTTATGGGCTGTGAAGCGGCCAGGCACAAACCCCATCTGACCTGGAAGTGCCAGTTCAGGAAGCACTGGGAGTAGCTGATTAGTATTTTCTGATCAGAGTTTATTAGTGATAGAGATCTATATGAGTCAAATATTTCTGGGGCTTAGTGGGATTAAGTACGTAATCAGGAGTGCTTCCAGCAGAGAAAGTGGGAGAGGCTGATTTCAATAGGAGTTAAACAGAGGTAGTAGGTGAGGGGCCAGTATGTCAGAACTCTTTGTAGAAATCTGCTGGCAAGCCATCTGGCCCTGGGGTCTAACCCATTCGAAGGCTATTTATCACTGACAGTATCTCCTCCACTGAGAATTGTTGGCTAAGGTGCTCACAAAACGTTAGTTACTCAGCCACACTATAGCCGCTTCTTGAGATAACCCTCAAGGCTGTGAGCAGGCTGGTCTATTTAGGAGTTCTATGGATTTCAATAAGAGCTAATTCCCTGGCTAATCTCTTCTGTTCCTCACCAAGAGGAGCTTCATTCATCTAGGACACAAGTGACATTGTTGCTAAACCAGGGTTTCTTAAGCAGGCTCGACAAGGATCAACCGGGTCTTTCACCTTCTCCATGCTGCTGTATCACTGCATATTTACTCATTTGTTAACCCCTTCGATGCTCATGACGGAGCGGTTGCGTCATGAGCATGGGTTGGGCTGTGCTTATGACGGAACCGCTCCATCATGAGCACAGCCCCTGGGGGAAGCGCTGGCGCTCCCCCCCTGGGGCATCGATCTTGGCACCACAGAGGTGGATGGCAGCGGAATAGTTTCCGCTGCCACTCTGACCCCACCAGGCTTCCCCATGATGTCAGCGCGCACAGCACGCGCCAACGTAATCAGGAAGCGCTGGACGTGCTGGAAAACATTTGTTTCCAGCGCGTCCACGGAGGAGGAGGTAGGTTTTGGTCTCCGGTGGGGCGGAGGGGCCAAATCTGGATGCCTTGAGGCATCGGGGGAGAGGAAACAGTGTTTCCTCTCCTGTGATGTCTCAATGCCGGGCATTCCTGGTGCACGATCGAGCACAGTGTCGCGATCGTGCACCAGGAATGCCCCCACTAGACACCAGGGATATCCTTTTGTGGGCAAAGGAAGCGACCGCTTGGGCAAGGGTCGCTTCCTATGGGGGAAATTTAAAGTCAGACTTTTCTGCCCCCCTGGGGGACAGATTTTTTGGCAGATTCTGGACCCGGGTGGGCTGGAAAGCCCACTAGACCCAGGGTATTTGTTTTAAAAAAAATCTGAAGCGACCCCTTGGGCAAGGGTCGCTTCCAGGGACCCAAAATAGTTTTAAAGTATATTCAGATCGTTTTTTTTATTTGGCCTTTCTGCCCCACTAGACACCAGGGAATGTATTTATTTTTAAATTATATTCTGCCCCCCCTCCCCCTGGGGACAGATAGCCTGAATTTGTTGGCGTTTCTGGCCCCAGGGGAGGCAGAAAAGCCCACTAGAGCCAGGGAATTTTTTTCTTTTTAAATTGGAAGCGACCCCTTGGGCAAGGGTCGCTACCAGGGGCCATATTTTAAAAAAACTTATATTCTGCCCCCCTCCGGGGCAGATCAGTTTGTTTAATTGGACTCTGGGGGCAGAAAACCCCACTAGACACCAAGGAGTGTATTTTAAATGGAAGCGACCCCCTGGGCAAGGGTCGCTTCCTTATGGGCCTAAATCATTTTTAAGACTTTTTTGCCCCCCACCGGGGACAGATCACCTATATTTTTGGGCGTTTCTGGCCCGGGGGGTGAGGGGGGGAGGCAGAAAAGCCTACTAGAGCCAGGGATTTAAAAATAAATTAATTGGTTGCTTCCAGGGGACATATATTTGTTTATGTGTATTCTGCCCCCCTGGGGGAAGATCAGCCCATTTATTTGGCCTTTCCGCCCCCATTTGTGTAGTGATATAGCGTGTTATAATGTGAATTGTTTTTATTTCTTGTGAATTGTATTAGTAATGCTTTATTTCTCCCTTTTTGTTCTAGTTCAAGGCTTTTGCTCTTTAGACTGTTGCAGGTTGCGGTTTCGTTACTGGTGGTTCTGCTGTTTGTGTAGTTGCATGTGTTTGGTAAGAGACTTTTTTGTACAATGTAAATGAGTTTCATTTTTCTGCATGAATGTGTTTTTTGAAAATTGTGTAATAATACCAGTATGTTTGGCTTCTGTTTTTTGAGTGTTTAAAAAGTTTTGCATTTGTGCTTGATGTGTATTCTGTTGTCTTTTGAGTAATTGTTTTTTTTTCTTTCTAGTGGGATATCGTTGATTTTTGCTGTGTCTTTGCAGAGTAGGTGCTGGTGAGTGTAGCTGTCTCTTGTAAGCGAATCGTATAGTTTTTGAGTATATAGATCTTTGTGATAAAGGCACAATTTTTTTTACTTACTTATTTTGCACGGTGTTGGTTGTTGACTTGTTTGTGCAGTCTCCTTTCTTAGTAAGGATAATGGCTAGCAGCAGGATTACTGCTCAGCAGGTTGTTGGTATGTTTTTTGTTTCTTCCTCTGACCATGGTCCAGAGACTGACTCTGATTCTGATGCAGAGGTGGGAGGGGAAGATTCAGGCAGTGAGTTTTCTCTCCACATGGCATCATCCGATGATGAAGATACTCTTACTGCGGATGAAGCTACTCTTAGTGCGGATGAAGTACCTGTGTTAGAGGACATTGATGTGCCGATAGTGCGGCAAGAGGCATCTAGGCTGCAACCTGGGGATGCAAGACTTCCCATTGGTATAGTGAAGCAAGAGGCATCTGGGCTGCAGCCTGGGGCTGCAAGGCTTCCCGTTGGTATAGAGTGGCAAGAGGCATCTGGGCTGCAAGGCTTCCCGTTGAAAGTGCTGACCTCTGGGTTGCCCCAGGCATGGTGCAGCCGGCATTGCCAGACTTTACTGGTGTTCCAGGGTGTAGGGTGAATACTGAAAACTTTTTGCGGATACATTTTTTTCAGTTGTTTATGGACGATGTGTTTTAGCAGAGTTTGTTGAGCAGACTAATTTGTATGCCGAACAGTTTTTGAGGGACAACAGTGCCAGCCTTAAGCCCCAGTCTACAGCTACCCGGTGGACATCCACAAATCTGGAAGAGATGAAGAAGTTCTTGGGTTTAACTTTTTTGATGGGCTTGCTAAGGAAGCCATTAATGTCTTCATATTGGTCTACTAGTCCCTTGATGGCAACTGCTATATTTCCGGCAGTCATGAGTCGTGATAGGTATTTGCTTCTGCTTCGGATGATGCATTTTGTCGATAATGGTTTAGCTTTGCCACAAGATCACCATGATTGTGACCGTCTTTTTTTGATTCGGCCTGTAATTGATCACTTTGTTGATCGATTTTCTGAGATCTATGCTCCAGGGAAAGAAATTGCAGTGGATGAGTCTTTGGTGTTGTTCAAGGGCCGTTTGGTTTTTAGGCAATACATTCCTAGTAAGAAGGCACGCTATAGAATTAGGCTATATATGCTGTGTGACAGTAGGACTGGATATGTCTCTAATTTCAGGGTGTACACCGGTAAGGAATCCAGGATTAACACTTCTGGCTGTCCGTCCACTTTTGAAGTGACTGAGAAAAGTGTGTGGGAACTCGGTAGAGGATTTTTTAACAAAGGCCACCATTTATATGCAGATAACTTCTACACTGGTGTGTGGTTGTTCAGAAAATAGGCCAAAGGGGACACTGTTGCTTGTGGCACAATCCGCTCTTACCGTAAAGGTTTTCCAAAAGAACTTGTTTGTCAAAAGCTTGTGTGGGGACAGTGCAGTGCGTTGCGTTGCGAGGAGTTTCTAGCTGTGAAGTTTTCAGACAGGAGAGATGCCTACATACTGACTTCCATCCATGATGAAAGCACTGCACCTGTGACTGTTTGGGGTCAGGTTGCTGAAGCGCGCAAACCTGTGTGCATTTTAGACTATAATAGGCACATGGGTGGTGTTGACAGAGTAGATCAGAGGTTGGAACCTTACGCTGCTCTTCGTAAGGCTTACATTTGGTACAAGAAGTTGGCTATCCATCGTTTCCACTTGGCAACCTTTAATGCTTTTGTTGTGTTCCAGGATTCTTGTCCTGAGTCAAAGATGACTTTTGCTAAGTTTCAGAAGTCTGTAATAGTCAGCCTTGTTTTAGTGGAACAGGCAAGTGTTCCTAGAGTTGGAGTGGTGGAGGATGATGGTAGATTGAAAGATCGCCACTTTCCTGATCACATTCCTCCCACACCCTCAAAAGACTTTCCCAGTAGGAGATGTAGAGTCTGTTGGTGAAGAGGTATGCGGAAGGAGACTCGTATGTACTGCCCGAGTGTCCTTCTAACCCTGGGCTGTGTGTGCCTGCTTGTTTTAGAATATACCACACGCAAAATAATTTTTGGGAGCATCCATGAGAGGTAAAGTGAACTGCCTGGCCTCTATTGTTTATTATTTTTTGTTCAGTTTCAAGGTTGGCATTTGTGTAGTGTATTTAATTTCAGTTCTGGTGTTAGTGGATTTGTATCTATTTGCAATTTGTTTGTGTTTTCTTATTTATATAAAAAAAAATCCAAAATGTGATGGCGGTGTGCGTGGAGTGGCGCTTAGATGGCGGTGTGGTGTGCGTGGATTGGCGCTTGGCTGGCGGTGTGGTGTGCGTGGATTGGTGCTTGGCTGGCGGTGTGCGTGGACTGGTGCATGGCTGACGGTGTGGTGAGGCATCTGGCGCTTGGCTGGCGGTGTAAGTGGACTGGCGCTTGGCTGGTGGTGTGCGTGGACTGGTGCTTGGCTGGCGGTGTGTTTGTACTAGCGCTTGGCTGGCGGTGTGTTTGATCTGGTGCTTGGCTGGCGGTGTGCATGGACTGGCACTTGGCTAGCGGTGTGGTGTGCGTGGATTGGTGCTTGGCTGGCTGTGTGAGTAGTGACTAGCTGCTGGTCACTACACACACTGCTAGCCAAACGCCACTCAACACAATCCGTGAGCTGGTGTGGTTGCTGTATCAGGAATGTGGGCGTGTGAAAGTGATGGGCCCTCGAATGGCACTGTCTGCTGGTGTGAGTGTTGTAATGTGCTGGGCCCCCGTCTGGCGTTGTAAATGGTTTTGTATGTGTCACGCGTATGAAAGCTGTATGAATGGCCTGTAAAGAGGTTGGTGCCTTGTCGTGGCTTTACAGCTCACGAGCTGTGAGTCAATGGTTCAGTTTCTCGTCCTTTCAATTAACAGTGCATTTAATTTTTATGAAATCTCTTGTTAATACAACTGTATATACTGAACCATCACTCACCCTCGTGCCAAATCCAACCAGTATGTATGTGTGCTTGAGGAATTGGCAGGTGTGCATAAAAATTTGTCTTTTCTGTTTTTGTCAAGAAGGGTGTACCTTGTTCTTATTTGTGAATGTTGTAATGTGTTGGTTTTGTGCCTGGTGGTGTAAATGGTCTTCTGTGTATCATGTATGAAAGGTGTGTGAATGGCCTGTAAAGCTGTTGGTGCCTTGAAGTGGCTTTACAGCTCACGAGCTGCGTGTCACTGGTTCAGTTTTGTGTCCATTCAATTATTGACAGTGCATTTCATTTTTGTGAAATCTCTTGTTAATACAATTTTATACATTGAACTATCACTCGCCCTCGTGCCAAATCCTACCAGTATGTGTGTGTGCTTGAGGAATAGATTGCTGTGCAGTAATTTTTGTCTGTTTTGTCTCTCTGCCAAGCTGTACATTTTATTTAAGAATAACCTAACAACTGTAGGTTTTGTTGTAAACTAAACACCCATGGGAGTGCATGGCGATGTCTCTCTTGTGGATCCCAACAAGTTATCTTACCAACAATGTCCTGCAAACCTCAAAATGTGACTGTGACATTTTCCTTGCATTATTGTGTCCAAATTTTCACAAGGCGGAAAGTAACAAAACATTTCCAACTCCCCAACATTTCTCCAAGTATCCCAATAGAAATGGTACCTCACTTGTATGGGTGGGCCAAGTACCCGTGGCAGGGAAGGGCCCAAAACCTATTGATGTGACATCAAAATTACCTATCACAAACCAACCTGGTTTTGAAAGGGGGTCCCATGAGTTTTTGGTCAGGGGCTAGGCGGCCATCTTGGGAAACCCACCTAACCAACTCGTTTCTGGAAACTAGACACCCGGGGGATTCCAGGGAATTATGTCTTGCGTGGATCCCCCAATGTTTCCTTACCCAGAATCTCCTGCAAACCTAAATTGTAGCAGAAAAAACAACTTCTTTTACACATTTTTGTGTGGGAAAGTTGTGGTATCTCCGGGCTCACACAAATTTTCCACCACCCAGCGTTCCCCCAGGTCTCCCAATAAAAATGGTGCCTCACTTTTGTGGGAGGCCCAAGTACCCGCGACAGGCAAGGGCTCAAAACGTAGTGAGGCGACATCCAAATTGTCTATCTCAAAACTATCTGGGTTTGCAAGGGGGGGTCACCTGGGTTTTTGGCCCCTTGCTCGGCGGCCATCTAGGGAAACCTACTGAACCCACAAATTTCTGAAAACCCTAATACCAGGGCTTCCAGGGAGGTATGGCTTGCATGGACCCCCCAACGTTTCCTTACCCAGAATCCCCTGAAAACCTCAAATGTTGCTGAAAAAATCACTTTTTTCACACATTTTTGTGTGGGAAAGTTGTGGCATCACACACATTTCCCACCACCCAGCGTTCCCCCTGGTCTACCGATAAAAATGGTGCCACACTTGTGTGGGAGGCCCAAGTACCCGTGACAGGCAAGGGCCCAAAACGTAGTGAAGCAACATTAAAATTGCCTATCTCAAAACCACCTGGTTTTGCAAGGGGGGGTCACCTGGGTGTTTGGCCCTGTGCTTGGGGGCCATCTAGGGAAACCTACCAAACCCACACATTAATGAAAACTAGACACACAGGGGCTTCCAGGGAGGTATGGCTTGCATGGATCTCCCAACATTTCCTTACCCAGAATCCCCTGCAAACCTCAATTTTAGCTGAAAAAATCACTTTTTTCACACATTTTTGTGTGGGAAAGTTGTGGCATGACCGGGCTCACACAAATTTCCCACTACACAGCCTTCCCCCAGGTCTCTCGATAAAAATTGTGCCTCACTTGTTTGGGAGGCCCAAGTAGCTGCGACAGGCAAGGGCCCAAAACGTAGTGAGGCGACATCAAAATTGCCTATCTTAAAACCACCTGGTTTTGCAAGGGGGTCACCGGGGGTTTTGGCCCCGTGCTCGGTGGCCATCTTGGGAAACCTACCAAACCCACACATTTCCGAAAACTAGACACCTGGGGGCTTCCAGTGAGGTATGGCTTGCATGGATCCCACAACGTTTCCTTACCCAGAATCCCCTGCAAACCTCAATTTTAGCTGAATAAAAATCTCTTTTTTCACACATTTTTGTGTGGGAAAGGTGTGGCATCACAGGATCACACAAATTTCCCACCACCAAGCGTTTCCCAAGTCTCCCGATAAAAATGGTGCCTCACTTGTGTGGGAGTCCCAAGTACCCGCGACAGGGAAGCGCCCAAAACATTTTTTGATAGGCAAAGTTGATGTTGCCTCAAAACGTTTTGTGTCCTTGCCTGCCGTGGGTACTTGGTCCTCCCACACAAGTGAGGCACCATTTTTATCAGGAGACCTTAGGGAACAGTGGGTGGTAGGAAATCTGTGTGGGCCCTGTGATGCCACACTTTCCCACACAAAAATGTGGGGAAAATGTGTTTTTTTGACAAATTTTAGGTTTGCAAGGGATTCTGGGTAAGGAAACGTTGGGGGATCCACACAAGCCATACCTCCCTGGAAGCCTCCGGGTGTCTAGTTTTCAGAAAGGTGTGGGTTTGGTAGGTTTCCCTAGGTGCCGGCAGAGCTAGGGTTCACAAACAAGAGCTAGGCACTTTGCCAAAAAAGGGTCATTTTTCACTGCGAGATTGAGGTGTGACCACGTTGCTTTTTGCGCCATTACCTGTCGCAGGCACTAGGCTGACCCACACAATTGAGGTGCCATTTTTCTTGTAAGACTTTGGGGAATGCGGGGTGGTGGAAATTTGTGGATTCACGCAGATTCCAGAACTTCCACCACAGAAATGTGGGGAGAATGTGTTTTTTTGACAACGTTTTAGGTTTGCAAGGGATTCTGGGTAACAGAACCTAGTGGGAGGCAGCTAAGTCACCCCATCCTAAATTCCCCTGGGTGTCTAGTTTTCAAAAATGTAAAGGTTTGCTAGGTTTCCCTAGGTGCCGGCAGAGCTAGGGTTCAAAAACTACAGGTAGACACTTTGCCAAAAGAGGGTCATTTTTCACTGCGAAATTGAGGTGTGACCACGTTCCGTTTTGTGCCGTTTCCTGTCGCAGGCACTAGGCCGACCCACACAAGTGAGGTACCATTTTTCTCAGAAGACGTTGAGGAACGCGGAGTGGGTGGAAAGTTGTGCATCCACGCAGATTCCAGAACTTTCCACCACAGAAATGTGGGGAAATTTTGTTTTGTTTGGAGAATTCTTTAGCTTTGCAAGGGATTCTCTGTAACAGACCCTGGTGAGAGGCAGTCAAGTCACCCCATCCCGGATTTCCCTGAGTGTCTAGTTTCCAAAAATGTATAGGTTTGCTAGATTTCCCTAGGTGCCGGCAGAGCTAGGGTTCAAAAACTACAGCTAGGCACTTTGCCAAAAAAGGGTCATTTTTCACTGCGAAATGAGGTGTGACCACGTTGTGTTTTGCGCCGTTTCCTATCACGGGCACTAGGCCGACCCACACAAGTGAGGTACCATTTTTCTTGTAAGACTTTGGGGAACGCGGGGTGGGTGGAAAATTGTGGATCCACGCAGATTCCAGAACTTTCCACCACAGAAATGTGGGGAAAATGTGTTTTCTTTGACAATTGTTTAGGTTTGCAAGGGATTCTGGGTAACAGAACCTAGTGGGAGGCAGCTAAGTCACCCCATCCTAAATTCCCCTGGGTGTCTAGTTTTCAAAAATGTAAAGGTTTGCTAGGTTTCCCTAGGTGCCGGCAGAGCTAGGGTTCAAAAACTACAGGTAGACACTTTGCCAAAAGAGGGTCATTTTTCACTGCGAAATTGAGGTGTGACCACGTTCCGTTTTGTGCCGTTTCCTGTCGCAGGCACTAGGCCGACCCACACAAGTGAGGTACCATTTTTCTCAGAAGACGTTGAGGAACGCGGAGTGGGTGGAAAGTTGTGCATCCACGCAGATTCCAGAACTTTCCACCACAGAAATGTGGGGAAATTTTGTTTTGTTTGGAGAATTCTTTAGCTTTGCAAGGGATTCTCTGTAACAGACCCTGGTGAGAGGCAGTCAAGTCACCCCATCCCGGATTTCCCTGAGTGTCTAGTTTCCAAAAATGTATAGGTTTGCTAGATTTCCCTAGGTGCCGGCAGAGCTAGGGTTCAAAAACTACAGCTAGGCACTTTGCCAAAAAAGGGTCATTTTTCACTGCGAAATGAGGTGTGACCACGTTGTGTTTTGCGCCGTTTCCTATCACGGGCACTAGGCCGACCCACACAAGTGAGGTACCATTTTTCTTGTAAGACTTTGGGGAACGCGGGGTGGGTGGAAAATTGTGGATCCACGCAGATTCCAGAACTTTCCACCACAGAAATGTGGGGAAAATGTGTTTTCTTTGACAATTGTTTAGGTTTGCAAGGGATTCTGGGTAACAGAACCTAGTGGGAGGCAGCCAAGTCTCCCCAACCTGGATTCCCCTGGGTGTCTAGTTTTCAAAAATGTATAGGATTGCTAGGTTTCCCTGGGTGCCGGCAGGGCTAAGGTTAAAAAACTAAAGATAGGCACTTTGCCAAAAAAGGGTCATTTTTCCTTGCGAAATTGAGGTGTGACCACAATGCGTTTTGCACCGTTTCCTGTTGCGGCCACTAGGGCGATCCACACAAGTGAGTTACCATTTTTCTCGTAAGACTTTGGGGAACGCGGGGTGGGTGGAAATTTGTGGATCCACGCAGATTCTAGAACTTTCCACCACAGAAATGTTGGGAAAATGTGTTTTTATGACAATTTGTGAGGTTTGCAAGGGATTCTGGGTAACAGAACCTGGTGGGAGGCAGTCAAGTCACCCTATCCCAGATTTCCCTGGGTGTCTAGTTTTCCAAAATGTATAGGTCTGATAGGTTTCCCTAGGTGCCGGCAGAGCTAGTGTTCAAAAACTACAGCTAGACACTTCGCAAAAAAAAGTAAATTTTCATTGTGAAAATGTGGTGTGTTCATGTTGGGTTTTGAGCCATTTCCTGTCGTGGGCACTATGTCTACCCACACAAGTGAGGTGCAATTTTTAATGGGAGATTTAGGGTAATTCAGATTTGTAAAGCAACTGTTATTACCTATTGATTTTTTATGCATTTCTGCCTTCCAAATGAAAGACATTGTGTAAAAAAGAAGTCATTTTGAAAAATGACCGATAATTCTCATGCTAGTATGAGTATTCCCAATTATAAAAATTTGCAAATATGTACTGTTTCTAAACTCTAAAATTTGTTCCCATTTCAGAAATACATAGGTGTTGTTCATACCGATTTTTCCATGTATACATTTTCCCACAATAATTGCTATGTACCCGGAACATAATAAAAAAAACATTGCAAATTACTGCTCAGTTTTTGACTCTGGGTTCGTCGGGTTCTTGGTGAACCTACAAGTTCTATATATCCCCACAACCAGGAAGGTCCAGCGGATGTAACAGTATATTGTTTTTAAAGAGCTGTCATATTTATAAGAAGTTACAGGTGAAAACGTTGACACAAAAGGATGTGTTTTTCAACTAATTTTCAGTTTTTCCTATATTTAACTGTTAATTTCTATAAAGAAACCTTGATGGATCTACACAAATGACCCTTTACTGAATTCAGAATTTTGTCTAATTTTCTGAAATGTATAGCTTTCCAGGATCCAATATTACTTTCACACCCATTTCTACCATTAACTGGAAGGAGGTTGAAAGCACAAAAAATAGCAAAAATAGGCTATGTCGCAGAAAAATGCCAAAACTGTGTAAAAAATGTTGGGTTTAAAAAATGTTGGGTTTCTGACAAAAGTCTGTAATTCCCTAAAAGCTGGGAAAATGGTGATTTCAGCCCCACAAACCCTTTGTTGATAACATTTTCAGGGAAAAACCCAGACGCTTTCATTTGCAGCCCGTTTTCCCCATTTTTCTCCCGAAAAACAAACCTTTGCTGTATTTTTGCTAATTTCTGGAACCCCTCCAGGGCAATCCCCAAACCCTGGTTATATTTAGAATTCCCATGATGTTGGAAGAACAGGACGCAAATTTGGCGTGGATACCTTATGTGGTCAAAACGTTACAGGGGCTTAAGCACCCACTATCCCAAATAGCCAAAAAAAGGTTTAGCACGGGGGGGGGGGCCTAGCAGCGAAGGGGTTACATTTCCGTTCTCGCATAAGTTGATGGAGAAACTTGTGTTTACTTAGCCGCTACATCTTGGCATTTCTGATGCTTCTCAAGCAGACCTCTGCCCTGGACTCAGCACGGAACTGGTGATTCTATCAGCACTAGACAATTTATGAAGCCTTATAGATAGAGGACATGTTGGAGTGCTAATATTTTTAGATATGTTGACAGTCTTCAAAACCATCAACCACAATATTCTTCTACAACTGTCACTAATCTTGACATCACATGCACTGTCCTCAAATGAATCACATCCTTTCAATCTGAGAGAGCACAAGTTGTTTCCTGTCACCCTTTTACTAAAAACCCATGACATTGAATAATCAGCTCCATCCTCTTGCCGGTCATATTTACTTTATACATGAGACCACTGGCAGTATTGTTCCATTAATCAAGGGCTTGTTTTTACATATAAAGGTAAACAGAAAACGGTTGGCAAGGAGGAAAAGATATAAGCAATTGTACTTCAACATAGGGAACTATATATTGCCCTATTATTCTTTTTAGTTATCGTTGTAATGATTTTTTTAGTCATCAATATTTTGATATTCTCTTTTTCATTTTGATATCTTTTTAAACATACAAACATATATACAAACTAAGTACACATCACAAACACAATTCATAAATTCCTTCTACCCATTTGATAGAAAAAACAGTTTTTGCCTATTAAATAAAGGAGATACACTTTGAGGTCGTCATATAAGCACAAGAGGTAATTACCCCTCTAGAAATGTGCATTCACTGGTCAGAAAGATATATCAATTATAATCAGACTCCTCTTGTCAAAGACTGTTGACGAGGGCACGTTTCGGCCTTGATATCCTTCTTGGTCTCCTCGGGACAAGCGTGAGGAAACTTGTAGAGCAAAGTCCAGGTGCCCTGAAGTCAGTGCCCAGTTCTAGGTGAATAAAAATGTCCAGGGAATCTCACTTGGTTACTTTCATTCAGTTCCCATGCCACTAATGGAACATCAATTAATTTCTTAAAAGCCTCGCAGAGGCATATACGACGTTCTCCGCGCTCTCTACACTTTAACACACGTGTATGATCACCATTCCCTGTTCAATCTGCTGTTTTTACATATAAGCAGACGATTCTCAAGTCATCTTTGCACTCCCGAAGAATTCCATTTATCAAAACTCAGACACTATGATGACATTTCTCTTTTTGTTTTGTTGGTTAATTTTGTATTTTACCAATTGTTCTTCATTATTTTTATAGTCAACCATGCAGTAATGTAATCATTTAGCATTGCAGAATAACATGTACCGAAGAATACCATTGATTTTTAGGAAGCAGCTTTGTAACATGCCTATTCCATGTATGCAGAAAACAGTTTGTAATCCCTGGACATGTAGCAACAAATGATCACAAAGCGAAACCCTTACCCAGGTCCCACCACCCCAGATCTCATCCAGCCAACAATGTTAATTTATCACAGAAGAATAACAGAACATTTGGCACATGGAGAAGTGTGGCTCACCGGTTAGAGGAGGCAGTCCCTGATGCAGAGGTCAGACCCGGGACCAGAGTTCAATCCCTGACGCGGCAGGGCCTTGAGCTCAAAATGTCCACGGACTCGATAATTCTCTCCTTGGTGCCTACTCGAATCGTGGGTTCACACTCTGCAACTCTGGGCAATAGCTTGCTTAATCTCCACTACGGCCCCACCGTGATGGGATGCCTGGTCTTCACCTTGGGGATGCCCAGTAGGGGTAATCTCCCCGGGAAAGGCCAGGACGGGTTCCTAAAGCAAGTGCCTTGAGACCTTATGGTGAAAGGCGCTATATAAGAACGTATGATTTACGATTTACATGCCTTTCTCTCCGTTTTCATGTCATAAGTATACCAGGTTTTATACAATAATTAAAGAAACTTTTCATTGTCTACGAATACCATCAATAAGCGTAAATGTCTGTATGAGTCATTGTTCAAGGTGGTTTATACTCTTTCTTGGGGATGCCAGCCCTACAGATTGGCTCCCAATCCAATGTCAGTCTAGGTCTGAGCATATCACCTGCCGGGCATAAATTTGGATCCATTTCAGTCTTTGGAAATTCATACAAGTCCATCTTCCAGTGTCCAGAGCTGCTGGGATCTCCAATTCATGGCTATTTGTCCCATTGGGAGAGCTAGAGCCAGGTCTATAAATAAACTGTTAGATCCATTAACTTTAGACCCAGGCATAAGCCCCAGCAGGTCTTTTTACGCAACCCCAAATCGCATTTGTCTTTCCAGTCTGTAAGGCATCTAGTGACATTGTCCCACCAGTGCCTAAAGGCTCCACGTGACCAGACCATATACCGTAAGCTGCCCGATTCTGGTTAAAACAGGCACATGCACAGGTGTGTTGGCATTAAATACACCCTGTGGACATTCATAAATTGTATAAGCCTAAGTCAAGTATTCAGCAACATCTGCCGTACTTTCTGCAGGATTTGGGTTCATTTGGAGTCTGTAAGCTCTTCCGCCACATCTTCTTCCCACTTAGATTGCAAAGTGGTCAGGCTTTTAGATCTGGTGATCCTGTTGGTCCTGTATGCCATTGTAATGAAATGGCGACAATTTCCACATATCCACAGCATCTGCATTATTGTATCTACCTTTGGCTCTGACCCTCCACTACACAAAGTGATTAAGATAGCCTTGGGAAGTGCCACATAGGTCAACAATTTCCCGGGAGGTAAGATAGGAAACAAGCACCACTTCTTGAAAGAGACATTAGAGTACCAGAACCATATAGAGTGCATAATAAGGTTATCCCTGCTCTGGACCAAAGAGACCTACCACCCTATGTGCAACCGGTGAAAGCCTTTGGAGCATAAGGGGTTGCATCAGTCCTCCTACATATGTACCAGTGCCAACTGTATCTTACTGAGAGCAGCAAGATCGAAGTAGCCCAGACCTTAGACTGCATATCAAGAACATAATTGCAAATGTCTGTGGGAAATAACTCCTCTTAAACATAGAAAAACACAAAGGATGCCCAAGGGCTGAACCGTCATGCAACAATCTAGGATTGCACCACCAGATAATAAGATTCAAAGTTAGGGATCTCCCAGTTCTGTCCAAGAGAAGATAATGTCGGTCAAGTGCTATCCTCTTCCTGTTTGCTCCCCAGCCCAACTCCGTCAACAGCATGGAGAGTTCCTGAAAAAATTGTCATTTGAGTTGCATTAGAATGTTTGTGAAAAAATAGAGCGGCCTGGGCAATGTTGGCAATGTTGGCTAGGGCTACTCATCCCGATACCGACCAGGGCAATTTGCACCAAAGACCAATTGAGAACGTATCAACCTTTATCGCCTGTCCAAAATTTGCTTGTAGCACATCTTGAAGGTCTCTCTATACTCTGACTTCTAGGTATTTAACGTGGGGAATGCTACCAACAGCCCCGAGATTGAAAGAAAAAGCGTCACTGTGGCACCCTCCTTGGTCAGTGGGAACAGATACGTCATCACTGCATTCATCTGTATACCAGATTGTGCCCTAAACCTTTGGAGCTCTTTTAGCAGTTCAGCCAGACCTTCAGTGCAATTATGCATAAATAATAAAATGTTGCCCTCATATAGTGAAATGACATGCTTGTAGCCACTAATACGAAGAGTCGGCTTCCTTCCACTACTGCAGATGTGTCATGTCAGGGGCTCCATTGCCAGTGCACATAGCAAAGTGGAGAGGCAATACACCTTGTGCCGCATTGTAACAGCCAAGCATCGGAGATCACACTCACCATTCTGACAATGGCTGTAGCAGAATAAAGGAGCTGCACCCATTAATGGCATCATTCCCAAAGCTCATGTGTTTTAGAACTGACCACAGGAAGAGAGTCCACTTTATCTCCATGTCAGTGGCGGCTGCAGCCACTCTTGTGGATCCAGCCGAGACACCTCTACGGACATGAAACAACTGTCTCACATTTGTATCAAGCTGTAGTCAGCGACAAACCCACTCCAATCATGGTGTACAATAAATAGCAGCATGCAAACCTCCCTGTTAGCAAACATCTTCCCCAATATCTTGCAATCAAAAATTAATAGTGAATGGGGGGATAGGAGCCAACATTCATGGGGTCGTGACCCGCCTTTGGCAGCATAACCACCACAGCTTCTTTGGTAGTCGTGGGTAATTGTCCTCTTGTACAGGCCTCATGGTAAAGTTCCAAAAGAGGTGTAGTCAGCTGCCCCAGCAATGACTTTTAGAACTTCAGGGGAAGGCCGTCGCTGCACAGAGTCTTGCCCATGTGCAGCTGTGTCAGAGGTGTTTTGGTCTCATCTGGTGAGATCGGTGGTTCCATCTCCTGATCCTATTGAGTGAATCGTAACTGTATAGTTTCGAACAGAGCAGGCTTCTCCAACGCGTAGCTTGTGAGCTACTGGTAGCTCTCCAGCTGCCTATAAGCAGCTCTTCTATCTGCAACCTAGTCAACTATACTAGAAGCTTTTGCTTGTTTGAATTAATACATGTATAGCTAGATTGAAAAGCAGGTTTTCAATATAAAAATGTGTGTCTGTCAGAACTCATATGCTGTTGTTTATAGAAAAAGGGCTGAATTTCTAAAATACATTTAAATCTCCTAGTTGAGTGAGGAAAATCAACCAGTGTTGGGGAGACGTATTACTAATATTATTAACTTGGTGCTAGGGGCTTTGCAGCTATGGCTGTTATGTACAACACATCTAGAGGCATTCCACACTGACAAACCATTTTTCTATTACTGTTAGCAAGCATGCCTGATGCACTGAAATGATCACTGCTGGTAATTTTTGCACCTGGAAGCCCCTAAAGTAGTCTTGACAGAAGTGGTAACTATTATATCTCTAACAATATCAGTAGCTTGGGATGCTTTTCATTGAACATAAGTAGCTCTTATTAATGAAAAGGTTGAAGACCCCTGGATTGGACCATCTGATGTTATAATACTTTGCAATATATTTTTGATGGCTTATCTTATTGTCTATTATAGAAAGTTATTTAGAAATATAAAAAAATATTTGGGACGTTGCCTGCCCATTTCCACTATGGAAACAAATGTACTCCTACGCTTGCAGAACTAAATTTCTGAACATTGTCACAATGAAAATGGGGCAAGAAAAAAGTTTGTACTTAAATACAGTAGACTCCCTTCCATGTAATACTACTTATACATTCACATTTTGTGACATCAAGCCACTGTTTGTGTGTAAGATGAACTTACACTTGCAAGTGGAACTATAAATTGGGCCCACTGACCTGAATATTTGTGCTCTGTTAAAAACAGTGTTTTTTACTTTCCTTCCACTCTTACTTTTATTGACGCATCCGCCACGCAATGGGCTTCCCCATATTTACAAGGTCATGTAAAGTCACCCTGCGTGACTTTTCATGGCCTTGTAAATATGTTTACCTTCCATCCATACCTCTGCGTGAAAGGGGCGTTCCATTGGTGTTGCTGTGGGTGTTCCCATGCAACATTCATGGAACTTGATGCATTCCCAGATTTACAACATTTTGTACACCTGGAAATGCGTCAGAATCTTACGCCTTCCCACAGGAGGTGTAAGGCGGTACAACATGGAGCAATACTTTTGTTTCTCCTCGTTTTCTCCTTTTTCCAATAGTGCTGCATTCTGCAGCACACATAGAAAGAGGAAAATGCCTTTAAAGATTGTTTTTGGGCACGAAGGGACAATCATCCCCTCAGTGCAGGCACCCTTGCAAAATGACGCAAAGTTGTCTGTGCTGGTGCATTGCTGCTGGTTATGGGCCAACGCAGGGGAGGACAGGAATGCGCCTTATCTTCTAGATACTGCGCATTCCGGCCCTTTTATTTTGACTCACAGCAGCGCAACAGGAAGGCTTGCTGTACAGCCGTGCGCCAAAATATTGCAATGAAGCCCTAGTTTATTTAGGACAGCAAATGTGTTTCAAGAAATGTGAATTTTACAAAAAAGCTTAGTCCTCCTCCCATTTCGGTAAACATAACAGGGCTCATTTACAAGCCTCATGCGCCGCCGGTGCATCACTTTTTATCACATAAAAAGCTGACGCACCGTTGGCACAAGGGGCTTGTAAATAAGCCCCAATTAGTATAATGCCAAAGAAGTAAGCAGTTTAAAGGAAAAATTAGAGAGATCAGAGATATAAATTATCGTTTTCCCTTTAATGGAAAATGCAAATGTATTTCTTAAAGTTCACACAGCCCCTTAAGAAGCCCACGCTATGCTGTTGATAAATACAATAGTACAGGAAACAGAACTATTTCTGAATCTCGATTTTGTTGGTCATTATTTTAACGATTTCCTTCAGTGAAAATATACTTTATATATAAATGTATGTATATGGCAGAGGAACGTCTTCACAGGTATTCCGACCACAGACTAAGCGAGACCCAAAATTAGTGCAGAAATTTTATTTAGTGCTCATCGCCATTACGCGTTTCGACCTCAACAGGCCTTGATCACTTGATCATATATATATATATATATATTCACGCTCCACATTGGGCGAGCTGGATTACCGGACGAGCCCCCGTCATGATCTTTCCTGCACTCCGGGGGTTTTGCGGTCCAGGGGACTCGAGGGAGCAGCTTTACAGAAGCCATACGCGGTACACCGGTGAAAGAGTTGGTGAACAGCCCTGTACTCCGCAACACGCTTCTGCCCTCCCCCCCCCCCATCACTCACCTCACTGAAGAACTGCATTCTGGGATCTGCAGTCTCTGCAGCAGCCTGGAACCTACAGGTGTGTGAGATTGACTATTCTGGAGGTGGAGTCAGACGCGACCCTATCAGTGTGCGGCAGGACATTGTTCTTAACCATCTTTCGCCCACACCCTGCTTT
This sequence comes from Lissotriton vulgaris, assembly GCF_964263255.1. Taxonomy (NCBI): domain Eukaryota; kingdom Metazoa; phylum Chordata; class Amphibia; order Caudata; family Salamandridae; genus Lissotriton; species Lissotriton vulgaris. Next base: position 1,035,032,562 of record NC_141689.1, read on the forward strand.
TGAACTCCAGGCGCTGACGAAGGCTACCACTCCGAAATGCATCCGCTGTGAAAGAGTTCAGCTTCAATAAAGTGGTTCCTGAAATCCCCTACTTGGCCTCTGCTTCTTTCCTTTGGAAGGAGTTTTCTACACACACACACATGTATGTGACAGCTAGAAGGAAAACATAATGGTTCACTGTTCACATGTTGAGTACCACTTAAAAAGTGTAAAGTTGAAACTGACCTCTTTCTTCCGCCTTTAGTGTCAGGCTAGTTAGGTGTTTTTTTCTGTTCCCGCCGGCCCCACCTCCCAGTGTGTGACAGAAACCAACCAGACGCGGTTCTAGCACACTGGTTTCTTGTCAAGTAATTGTCCCCTTTGTGATGGAAACATGCGCTTTTACACATTTTTAGCTGCCCATCCCAAAGGCCTGACTTCCTCTGCTCTCTGTGCAGAGACAGTTGGCATAGTTTTTGTGATTCTTTAAGAAAGAATCCACAGAATCATTCCGGTCTGAACAGCCCGTATCCCCAGGACGGGTTTAGTATGTAAGATATTTAGTGTCACCTGATCCGTTTCTTGCAGTTAAACAGCGCCTAAGAAGCGAATACGCTCATTGAAAGTTTTGTTTTTTAAGCGTTTCACATTGCAATAATTATTAGGCATTTCGGTAATTATTTAAAATGGATGGAACATTTACTACGTCTTTTTCTACAAGCGAGGCCCCCAGGCCAGCAACTGAAATACACCTTGTGTTCAAAAGGTTATTCTTGAACTTTTTCTCACTGAAACTGTTTCTGAGTATTAGTAGGAAATTGGAATACTGATGAAACACATTTATTCCATCTATATTGTGCTCTATTTCAATGAACTATTTAAACACAAACTACTTGGTTTCCATCTGTTCCTAAGTTAGAATAACTAAACACATATGCAGAAGCAAGGAACATAATATAATGATGGACCCTTCCTAATGTCAGCACCTGACTATCTTTCTCCCCGTAATATTCTTTGACCCTTGAGTTAATGAAGGGGATTGTGTGCACACTGGATGGCACCCATCATCACTGTGCCTATTCCCTAGGGAATTTCAGTGCAAATAACGTTCGAACACGACGTCGCTGTGGGAGTTTCGGCGGGACGAGGGCTGTGGATGGGCGCCGGCCGTTTTACCAGGAACGGCCTGCTGGAACACAGTGCCCACACCCTCCTCCCTTGGACAAATAGGACCATCTGTCCACTACTAGTTCTACAAATCACTCAGACGGCTTAAGACAGACACAACTAAGGTGGCAAGACCGTTTACACTACTCAGGAACCCTGTTAAGCACTGCCTTCATCGCCCATTAGCTTGCTTACAGTCCAACCCTGTTATTTCGGCATTGGAATGAACTAATATACATTCCGGCTCATACATCAGGATTACAGCATCCGGGAAGGCGCCCCTTGGACCCCGGTTCCTCTCACATTCTCTCCACAAGGGACGTATCATAAATTTAAAGCCCTGAAGAAGTCCCAGCTTGGGACGAAACGCGTCGGCTGTATGTTTTACTGCAAACTGAAAATAAAGATTAAAAGAAGACTATCAACATCTCTTTGAGAAATATTTCTTCATCGTGCTTAAATACCATTTGCACTTATTGTCTTGCTTTTTGTGGTGCACCTTTGCGGTTGTTTCATTTACATATGCAGAAGCACACACCCAAAGTCTTGTGTTGCCCCAGTGATGTTATAACTACCTAACACTCTTCTAATCTAGGCCTTTAAATACTCAAATGTTTCATGTATTGCACCTGCTGTCAATGTTTAACCCACATGGAGGAGTGTTTTCGTTTCCTGATTTAAAATAATTAATTCATCAAGTAGTATTAAGGTGCCTTGGTGTGTTTAAGACTGCAATATTTGCTACTGTCTACAGGGGCAGACCGAACAAAAAAATAAACACACTTTATGAAACACAGGTCCCCACAAGGCAATTTTTAAAAAAGTTGTGAAACTTATCATTTGGAAGAAATTACCTCGTGGGGACTTGGTATCAGGTACCCACTGCGAAGTCAAGTTTCCTCAGTCTGAGTGTGATCTCTCTCTATCCCCCCGCCGCCCCCATGCTGAGGGCCTTCTTAGATGTGGGTGTCTGAAACTCAATCAATTATTATATTTTGCCACAGATACAATACTTACAGAGGCAGTGAAATTCAATATCTCATTCCTTTCTTTCTGGGGGTCTCACAAAGGTAGAATGAGGATACATTTCCAAAGGGAAAGACTCTATGTCTTTTCTGAAACACTGGGCATCCTGAGTGCTTATTGCGGTTGACTGCAACCAGATGCCATTTCTGGGAGGGACAGCTGGCTTTAAGGGGGTCTTACCATCGAGGTGCCCTAGTGCAGACACCTGACAAGGGCTTTGGCCTTAAGTAATGTCTTAGACATTTGACTCTTGCTGCTTTATGCTAACAAGCTATAGCAGGGTAGGTTATTATACCTATGTCACTGTAAGCTCTGCGGATCATGTCAATCGCTGGCGATTGAACTTCATGTTTATTTAATATGCTTGGCTCACCGCATCCACTGATTATATTTTCACTGATGCTGCTGAACGACCAAGGAATCGCTGTCATCATTTTAAAGACATGATAGCGTTAGAGGAAGTAGCATCATATTTCCCTTGATCCTCTGAAGAATAACAGGAAGTACCATCACATGGCCTATGCCCTGATGACATAAGAAAGCCTTTGAGCTCATGATATGACAAATATTATATTGTAAGAACCATTTATAGCACAAGTTCAAAATCCCAATGAAGTAGCTAAGACACATATAGGTGTCACAATGAAAGACCTTATGGGTAACAATGTAATACCTTTTAACCCTTAAAAATAGCTTTCTCTTTGGTTACTGTGTCACAAAATGCCTTCCCCTAATCTTCTTTCTGATTTCCATAGACGTGGAATATTATAATACATTAATATTATAATACATTACATTTAGAGAGCAAGGAAGGTGGTTATGTGAAATCCATGGAAATTTGTAGGAAGGCCATATTTGTTGCGTTTGCAAAGCAGCTGACCTACATGTGATGGACCTCCAAAGAGGTCTGCCAAGGAGCAACCTGTACTTTCAGACCCGCTGGAGAAGATGTTGTCTGATGAAGTCAGTAAATGGTATACTTACAATGAAGAGATACAATCCTTCCGTGATGGGACAGATTGATGTTGATGATAAACAACAGACTGAAAAGCTGTAAAGACCTTTCTCTGCAAGATGGAACACAACACAATGTTTCAGAGTGGTCCTTGGAAAACAAAGACAAACATAACAGTCTGCTATATCTGAAACTGAGAATTCTGAATCGAAACATCTTTATGAACTGAGCTGTCTGTCTAGAAGGTGCTCAAACATTCTCTTACAAAAACTTTGATGTGATAAAGGACAGCAGAATAAAGAGGAGATGCCATGGCATCTCATCAGACCTTCTTTGCCTATTTATTTTCCTTATGGAACAATGGTTTAGCGGGTCTAATTTCTGGTCTGCCTCATTCGCGAGATCCAGTACAAAACGCAATTATAGCAATAAGTCAGGCAACAAGAAATTGATTACGTGTTGTACTGGTAATCCCCTATGGAATAAACCTATTAGAAATGTTCTATATTTCTTAGGTTGTGCCCTGGGTCCTTGTTTGGCCATAAAGAGTTTTGGTCCTGTGTTGTACACCATATCCATTTTCCAGGAGCATTTATCCAAAATGCCCTTGTTTTCATACTGACAGCCTCCTTAAGGTAAAAGTGTAGATTTCTAGCATTCCTGATCTTCCATAGCATAAGTTAATTTACTCAAAATACATATCATTCCCACAGGAAGGGATCATGTGATATCTGCAATATGGTCACAGGCCATGCTAGCTATAACTGGAATGGTCAGACTAGCTTCACTAGTCAGAAAATATTTGTTTTGATGTCTTGTGAACCACCTTTTTCTTCACATGTAGTTTATTTTTTAATTTGTATTTGTATTTTTACTTTGTTGCTCCGTGAAAGCAAACGTGCAGCGTGAAAGTGCTATTTCACGCTGGGGAAGGCTCCTGGATCTGGGTAGGCATAGGATTGAAGGGGAAGATATTAATCTGAGATTTTGTCTTCAGATATGCCTAAGCTAAATTATATCTACTGCAGTTATCAGGGCATGAATAATTGTATTAAAATAAAAAAATCGTTTAACACTTCCAGTGCTAAATAAACTATTGTCATTGTTTCAAGACACTGACTCAGAGTCCATGTTATTAACCAAATGGATGAAGGAGCAATTTGGGGACATTAATGGGAAAGAAATTAGACATATTGGATGTCAAAACATTCTTCCAGGCTTGATATTAATGATAATCAGTCAACGTTGTAATAGGTTGCAAATTTATTTTTCTTTCTCTTGAGACAGGCCTTTCTCACTTGTTTGTAAGCAGTTCCTTATCTTTGACATTCTCTTTTTCTATGCAGAAAATTGCAGTTGCAAATAATTGGATCCCAGAAAGGGTAGCTATCAGCCAAAAGTATAATAAACTCTACGGTAGCAGACATGTGTTTGTGGAGCATGGAAGTATGTCCCTTGTCTTTGTAAGTGACTTACTTTCTGCTTGTATCAAACAAGGATGAGAGAGAGAGGAGTTTACTAGAGCTTGTTTGTCTCCACAAAATCTATTGAATAAACAGTATGAAAGAGCTAACAGTGGCCTGAAAGGACCCATACAATTTAGGCAACAGAAGTGGTCTCCTTTACAAGCTTTTAAAAGAACCCTCACCCACCAACCTAGCTGGTAGGATGCTTCATCATTGGAATCCCGCCTAGGGGGCCGAGTGCCTCCTAGGTGTGCTTCGATACCTGATCACAGCAGAGCAGCATTTTTGTGAAAAGGTGAGTGTAATCAGTGTAAACCTTAAAACAGCCTCCATGACACTAAGTCAAGTGGTGTGGACCAAATTTATTAAGAAGTTCCTGAGGCAGGGTTAAGATCAAAGTTGGACGTGGAAGGGGAGAAATTAACTTGTACATATCCCAAAAAAGTGGAGTGCTCTAAAAGTTTTAGCCACATTTTCAAATTTATTTTGGCCTTCATCAGGACCAGTGAGACTCAGGCCTAGATGTGTTATGAGCTAGTGTGTAAGCACACAAGCGAAGGTGTGCGTGAGTGCAGGGTGGTTTCGTAACTTACGATTTCCCCCAACTGTGGAGATTTCTGAAAGAGAAAAGGAGACATATAATAACAAACAGCAAACATAATTGTTAGAAGTATCAGGCACTTCATAAGGGATAATTAGTAGGATACAGCATAAAATTTACCTGTACCCATAACCCTGTGCCAATCATTTTCAAGCTATGTTGTCATGTGTGATTTGAACCCATAGTCTGACGTGCAAATTGGGTGTATGTAATTCTCATGACCCCAATATTTGTTCATTTTTTGTAGCGAGTATTTACTGCAAAATTTGGCAACCACGAGGGTACAGATCAATTCTGAATTGGGGTGCCCCCAAGGTCCAGTCTTTGTATGTTCTGTTGCATCCTTCAATCGGTGGCAGCGAGCATCTTAATGCAATCATACACACAAGAAACCACATACGTTTTGCTTCGAGGCAGAAAAGCGTGAGTCCGTGTAGATACATGCACCTCGATGTGACGGGGTCGTCAAGTTACCCTAGGTGTGAAAAGTGGGTAAACCTACTTAAGTTATAATTATTGTATGTGACATAGGTCCCAGTGGTGCCTGAAGTCACTCTCTGTTGGGGAAAATACACAAAATGACCCTAACGTTACTCATAGTGGGTTAGGAATTGCGGCTGTACTCTCCGTAAAGCTACGGAGCAAGTAGGTCAAACTCAGAGTAGCACTCAAGACTCACAACTACTTATTGCATCAAGGTCTGTCGCCTGCCCGGTATCCTGGGTCCTCATTCCTTCTGGGATGCCGACGATGCCGTGTATCCGGTCAACGCATGTATATCTGCAGTGAAGTGGGGCGGTGCGTCTAGAATGCTGTGACGTCACAACGGTAGAGCGTCTCATCCTATTGATCCAAAAAGCCAGGCCCCTTCTGGATGTGTTAACCCAAGCATGAACTGATGAGGGGTAACAAACTACACTGCTAATTATGTCTTGTGTCTGTACCGGGTCATACACCTCTAATAATGTCCTAATCAGGTAAGGGGAGAGAATCTTATAGAAATCCCTGCGTGTCATGATGGCTCTGTGCAATGAAACTGTTTATATTTAGAAGCATACGCCCACCTGCTGCAATAATGACAGCTAAGACCTTGCTTACTGTTATCCACATGCTGGATAGGATGTGCTAGGCACTGTAACTCTAAAAATATATCAGTCTGTTGAGGACAAAGAGGAGAGGACCAGCATTGTCCATGATAGGGTTGTTTAGAGAATCCCTTCCTAATACCGATTTACCGTGGTATGTATGAATGTTTTGCAACCAGATTACGGTCACAAAACATTTATTTTTTACTGACACCTCAAAGGTGGTGGTAGCCAGTGTTCTCTCTAATTATTTTTGTCTCTGTGCGGCAGTGACCTGTTTGTGTGCACACATTTCTTGTTTGTATGCGCAACTAAGTGATATTAGGAAAAAAGATACTACTTTCTAGTGAGATTAGAAAGGTCACCTCCTCAAACATTTAAAAGTTAAAGCGTTCCATGAAAGCACATTTTCCTGCTAAATTGTCTTAACAAGGATTGGCAATGTCTGCACCCTGCACTTACACAAGTATACCCCTCATCCCGGACTCACAACACAGCTAAAAACTTGCACTCAGGCACATACTCACCCTGCACTCACACAGCACGCTCCTCATCCTAAACTTATGAAGACTCATCTCTCCTGCACTCACACAGACACATTGCTCACCCTACTTTCAGGCACTTTGCTTACCTCATAATCAGATGCACTCATAAACACACATAAATTCTGTATTCAAGCCCATTATTCACTGAACACACTCTGACATACTGCTTATTTCACGCTTACACAGACACAAGTCCCAATACATTCACACAGACAAACCACTCAGACTACACTCTGCAAGCAATCCTTTCACCTTGATCACCCTATGCACATCACTCACTCTGCCCTCGCATTACTCACACTGCACTCATTTAGGCAAACAACTCATTGTATAGTCATAAAGCCACACCCAAACACTGCACTCACAATACACACTATTCAACCTGCACTCAAAATACGCTTTGCTCGCCCTGCACAGAATGAACACTTCCTCATTCTCACACAGGCACACTGCTGACCCTACATTCACACAATTCACCTTGCACTTATCCAATCCCTTCATGATTCACTTCTGGTGACTCTCACTCCTTCCAGCATGTACTATGCCCATCACTGATCCTGCTCCCACTGTAAATTCAGAAAGTTGCATCCCTCACCCTACACTGAACTGGCACACTGCTCATCTGCCCCTAAACATGCACACTGCTCAGTTGCCCTAAGGAACAACTCTCATCCTAAACTAATTCAGACATACCCATATCCCTGTACTGACAGAGGCATACAACTCACCATGTATCAAGTCAGAGACATTGGATAGGACTAGACTTAGAACAGCTTCTTCAAAGGCCAACCTGTAGGAGTAGGAGGAGAGCTGCCAAGGAGAATTCAATCATACCCTCTTCCCCATCCTTGTTAGACTTGGATGGGTGCAGGGGATTTGGAATTAAGAGACAAAATACAATCCTTGTAAGTGAATGAAGTATAGAGCATCTTTTATATTATAAGCAGCAATGAGGATAATATCAGTGAGGCAATCAGGTAATTGGAAGCAAACCTGGCAAACTATGTCAGGATAATATTACAAAAACAGAGACTGTGCAGATAGGACACCGGTAAAAGAAGGAATTGGGGCTGAGAGAGCTGTGTAGAGAAGAAAAGAGCCTGCCCAGGGTGAATAACTGTTACAGTAGTTTACAGTGATGGGGTAACTGAAGATAAGAGAGCCTTAATTGAGAGAGACTATTGCACAAAGAGAATGAGACCACAATGAAAGAAACCGTGCCAGGGAAGATGCAGTGACATAGAGGGAACAATATCTGATATAGCTGTAACCATGGGATACAGCTGTGCAATTAAAAAAATGCTGCTCAGAGTTGGTGAGACATTTGAGGGAAGCAACTCAATGCTCCACCGGCCGCACAATTGCTTGATGCCACTTGGCAGTCAGATTATTCACCGTACTACTATAATCCAGTCTTTTCCATTATTGAACTATTCATCATATGTTTTGTCTGAAATCTTCAACCTTTTCCATCAGTCCACAGACGGGTAATTGTGCCATTTGTGCCCATCCAGACCTCTTGCATAAACATGACAGATGCAGGGGGTTCATCCAAAACAGCGTTTATTAAAAACCAATGCATTTCGAGCATCAAGTGCTCTTCGTCAGGGTACGCTGAAATCAATACAGAAATACATTTTTATTAGCATCATGTACTGTTGTTAATATATTTAATCTTTGTTCTATAATAATACCAAATGCATGCTAATTCATTTGAAGCGTAACTCTCTTTCAACTAAGCTACTGGTGTAACACCCTCTGGGGCCATCTCACGTTACTCACTAATCCTCCAGTGTTTGCACGAGCTAAGAGATAACCTCTTGTTTCTAAATAATCTTTACATCAACATTCGTCACTGTTCTCCTGCGCGTCTCAAAGTTTCCGTCATTTGCGTTCCAATATCCCCTTCCATGTTAACATCCCACCTCTTCCCTGTCGTGGTTATAATGATCTGCCATCACCGCGTCTTGCACTGGCTATTTAATCACAAGATTGCTGGCCCATTCACTCATTCTCCATATTTTCCATATTCACATGCATCCGTTACCCCTTCATTTTAGAATCGGGTTTCCCCATTATCCTACTCATGTAAATGACTCTCGACCAAAAACTGAAACACTAAAGTAAACAAATATCTTTTGTTTAATCGTCTGCTCAATCTTCCGCTCTTTCAACTCTTTAACCGAACAGGCCGCTTACTCCCACACATTCACCCAATCAGTTCCAAACCCTTATTTGACAAACACTCACTCGGTGCTTAAAACAAATCAATCCTCATACCTGTTACATGCGCTCTCGCTACTCGTCAGCCAAGTGCTTCTCTCAAAGTGAACCGGTCACCTCCCTTATTTTAAACCCTCTCTCACAACACTCCCCTTTCTAATTGCAGTGCTAATTGCCTGCTAATACTCTCCCGCTGTTAAGGTTTTTCTTGAGGCAGCGAATATATAAGAACTGCATGACCCATAATGCCGGTGGCTAAATCATCAAGTGCTAAACAATCACGTAAGTTCTGAAAGGAGTATTCTCATGCGCGCTACTGCTAAAATGTCCCAAAGTACTCTGCTGATTGCCAGCTTGTCCATTCCAAAAAAACTCAGCTTTATCCAGCTTTATCAGCTTTATCCAAGAACCCAGATGGTTGCTCCGACGTGTGAACAGTCTTTTTAACCTCTTTATCTCCATTCTTCTTGCTTGATCTTCTTCAGCACTCTGGGCAGAAGTGGTATAGGCGGAAAGACGTACAACAGACCGCAGCTCCACTCGCGATGAAAAGCGTCTCCGAGCGAGTGCCGCCTTGGAAATTCCAACGCGCAGAACTGATGACATTGCGCGTTCTCTTCGGTGTCGAATAGATCTAACCAAGGCTCTCCCCATCGCAGAAAGAGGCCTTGCGCCACGTCCGAGTTCAGACGCCATTCGTGATCCATCGAGCACCGACGGCTGAGTTCGTCCGCCCTGGCGTTCAGAGAACCTGCCAGGTGTTGAACCACCAGAGTCACGCCCTGATGTTCCAGCCATTGCCAGAGACGCAGAGCCTCCTGGCAAAGGGTCCACGACCCCACTCCGCCCTGTTTGTTGCAGTACCACATGGCGGTGGTGTTGTCCGTGAACACCTGCACTGCACTCCCTCGGACAGACGGGAGGAATGCTTTCAGTGCCAGACGAATCGCCCGCAGCTCCAACAGATTGATATGGAGCCGGGACTCCGCCGGAGACCAGAGTCCTCTGATCTCCGCCTCTCCCAAGTGGCCTCCCCAGCCCTGCAGGGACGCATCCGTCACAACTACGTGCTCCGGTTGGGGAAGGGAGAGGGATCTGCCATTGACCCAATCGCGGTCCGTGAGCCACCACTGCAGCTGTCTCGCAGTGCCCTCCGAGATCAGGACATGGTCGGACAGGTTGCCCCGGTGCTGGGCCCACTAAAACTTCAGGTCCCACTGCAGAGCCCGCATCCGCCACCGTGCGTGATGCACCAGAAGGATGCAGGAGGCCATCAGCCCCAGAAGCCGCAGCGTCAACCTGACCGAAACTCGGGATAACGGCCCGAAGACCGGAATCAGAGCCTGTATATCCCGAACCCGCTGTTCGGGCGGGTAAACCCGAAACTGCGCCGATGAAAAGGAGCTTCTGAGAGGGGCACAGGTGTGACTTCGGCACCTTGATGGAAAATTCCAGCTGGTGCAGGAGATCCGCCGTAGTCTGGAGGTGGCTGACGACTGTCTGGGGCGAGCCCGCCTTCAACAACCAGTCGTCTAGGTAGGGGAAGACTGACACCCCTAACCTGCGCAGATGAGCTGCGACCACCGCCATCACCTTCGTGAACACCCGTGGGGCGCTGGTAAGGCCGAAGGGGAGCACGGTAAACTGAAAGTGCTCGAGGCCTACCGTGAACCGCAGGTAACGCCGGTGGGCCGGCATGACGGGGATGTGGAAATATGCGTCCTGCAAGTCCAACGCTACCACCCAGTCTCCTGGGTCTAGGGCAGTCAAGACCTGAGCCAGTGTCAGCATTTTGAACTTCTCCTTCCGGAGGAAGCCGTTGACGTTCAGATCCAAGATAGGGCGTAGGCCCCCCTTGCCCTTCTTGGGTACCAGGAAGTAGTGGGAGTAGCAACCACGTCCTACTTCTGGCCCAGGAACGCGCTCGATGGCCCCCTTGGCCAAGAGGGCCGAAACTTCCTCCTGCAGGAGCCGCAAATGATCCCCCGATATGCGGTGGTGTTGCGGTGGCATGGCTTGAGGGGTCGTCTCGAAGGGGAGGGAGTAGCCCCTTCGGACGATCTGCAGCACCCACCTGTCCGAAGTGACTGTGCACCAGTGAGAGTGGTGATGGCGAACCCTGCCTCCCACTGGCGTCACATGGGCCGAAAAGCACGGACTATGAGGGTTTAGAGGTGGATGCCGCGGGGGCAGGTGTGGACTGACTCCGCTTGTTCCCCCGACCGCCTCCACGGCGGTTTCCACGGCCGCCGCCGCGTTGGACGACAGTTTGCGGCGAGTGGCTGGCGGCACGTGTGGGGACGCCCCTTCCTTGGCCACGAAAGGAGCGAAAGGCACCCATTTGCTGGCGCGGGGCCGAGAGGCCCAAGGACTTGGCCGTAACCCTGGAGTCCTTAAAGCGCTCAAGCGCGTGGTCTGCCTTGTCGCCAAAGAGGCGATGGCCATCGAACGGCATGTCCATGAGGGTGTTTTGGACGTCTGCCGAAAAATTGGCGGATCTCAGCCAGGCGTGGCGTCGTACCGCCACCGTCGTAGCCATCGCTCTGCCCAGCGAGTCAGAAGTATCCAGTCCACACCTGATTGAATACTTGGCCCACAAGGGCTTGGCCGAGTTTGGCCCGTACCTCCAACGGGCACTCTGGCAGCACTTCCGCCACTGTCTCCCCAAGAGGCATGCGGTGTTGGAAGACCGCAGTCCCAAGCTAAGGGACGAGAAGATCTTCTTACCCTAGTTCTCGTACCTCTTGGACTCCCTGTCCGGCGGGGCCGTCGGGAAGGCGGTCTGGGAGTTAGAGGCCTGGATGACCAGACTCTCGGGGGTGGGGTGGGGTGGGAGGACAGGAAACATGGGTTGCCCGGAGCCGGCGTCTGGCCACGGTCCTATCTACAGGCGAACCTGTAGCGGGCCTGTACCAAGTGCCCAAAAGAACGTCCATCAAGGCCTCATTAAACGGCAGCAGAGGCTCCATGGAGCATGACTGCGGCTCAAGGACCTCAGTGAGGAGGTTAGTCCTCACGGCCGCGACGGGGAGCTAAAGGCCCAAGGTCTTGGCAGCCCTCATCAACACCACACCATAGGTAGCTCCCTCCTCCGAAGCCATGGTAGGAGGAGAGACAAATCCAGTGTCTGGAGAGGTGTCCAGGCCACTGGCCCCCCCAAGGTCTGCTGCCCAGTCCATGTTAGACTGGCACTCCCTGGCCAGAGGGTCCTCAGACCCCTCCCAATCCTCCTCATCCCTCATCTCCTGAGATTCAGGGTCGTAATTGAATGAGGTCGGTTCATAGAAACTAAAATCTCCAAACGGCGTCAAGATCGGCGCCGACAGGCGTCGTCCCGACGTTGGAACCGAATGAAAGGAGGCATCGGGGACACCACACGGACTGACGCCGGGGGGGTCGTAAGGTCCACCAGTGACGATCCATCGCCCGAGGAAGGTCCAGCGGCGTCCTGCGGTGCCAGGCCCAGAGGCACCGACGACGCCGAAGCCGCTGTACCCTGCGGCGCTGGGCCCGAGGGCACCGGCGGTGTCGGGATCGTGGGGCCCTGCGGCACCGGGCCCGAAGGCGTCGGCGGCGTCGGGGCCGAAGCACCCGACGGCGTCGGGGTCGAAGCCACCGACCCACTAGGGCCCCCAGACGGGTTCGCTGGGCCCGAAGGCGCCGCGGAACCCGTCGGAGGAGAAAGGGACCTCATGGCCATGAGAAAACGCTCAATCTCCTCCGGCGTCGCGTTCAGCCCAGGGACCGGGGGGTATGGGGCCAAACGCCGCGCCCGCGACTCCCGAGGAGCCGCGTGGGCGGTGTCACCTGAACCCCCGGCCGCATCGCTCGAGCGTCGGGGGGAGTCAGAAGAGCGATGATGTCTCTTCGACTTCTTATGCTTCTTACCTGACGACTTGGACCCGGAGGAGTGGTGCCGACTCCCGGAGCTGTGATGGCTCCGTCCCCGCGACCTGTCCCTTGACCTCCCGTGGGACCGGGACCGGGACCTCACACGGCGCGGAGCCGACTGCCGGAGTTCGAGTCGCCTGCGGGACCGCTCCCACCTGGCCTTCCTCGAAAGGGCCCGACAGTCGGGGCAGGCCTCGTCGTCATGGTCGACGCCCAAACACGTCAGGCACAGGCGGTGGGGATCCGTGACCGACATGGTACGGTCGCACTCGTCGCAATGCTTGAATCCGGGCATCCCTACAGGCACCGTCGGAGTCGTATAGACTTCGAATTGGATCAAAAGATCACCAAAAGTTAGTCAAAAAGTGACTAGGGAACTGCTCTTTCCAGATCTGCGCTGGCTGGCGTGGAAAAAAGAAGAACTGACGTCAGCATGCGGAGGCGGCGTCTAAGTACTCCGACGACGTCATCACGGCGCCCACGACGCCGACGACGGACGCGGAGCCACAGACGACACCTACCGACGCGCAAGGGTACTGCTACGCAAAACTTTCCGGATCCAGTCTGACGCCTGGGGATATTTTAAGGTAAGGAATCTATCACTAACGTGTCTCTTTCAGATATGTCCCAAAGTACTCCGCTGATCGCCAGCTTGTCCATTCCAAATAAACTCAGCTTTATCCAAGAACCCAGATGGTTGCTCCGACGTGTGAACAGTCTTTTTAACCTCTTTATCTCCATTCTTCATTTTAGATCTGACGGGTGCTTCCCCAACAATGGGTTCCAATGAAATTCAAAAATTGGGGGGGTGTGGGGTGCACTCCTAGTCTCGACATTATCAAACGTTTTGTCCACTCTTTATGTTATTCCTCATTAGCGTGCAGGTCGGTATTGTGCCAAACCCAAAGGCACATGTAGAATGAGACCACAATGAAAGAAACCGTGCCAGGGAAGATGCAGTGACATAGAGGGAACAATATCTGATATAGCTGTAACCATAGGATACAGCTGTGCAATTAAAAAAATGCTGCTCAGAGTTGGTGATCAGGAAAGACAGCAGTTGACAGAAAAATAACTGGATTGAAACAGTATTTATTGAGAGAGACTGCTGTGCAGAAAAAAGGGTCTTCCTAGCTCAGCAGTTTGAGAACTACCCCACTACATTTAATTAGAAGTGCACAGCACAATACTGAGTAAATACGTGGAGCATGTGCCTATTTTGTAATGCGTAAATTGTTACATTATGATAACTTTGAAGCCCTTAACAGGGTAGGTTAAAGGTGTGCTTTCCAGATTCTAATGAATTCCTAGCTGCTCCAGCATATTGTATGGGTTGTGCCTCACTAGTGGCAGACTTCTTCACCATGGGCTGCACCGAAAGCGTAGGGTCTTTTGGGGGTTACACATGTAGTCCCATCAGTTTAAAAACTGCCTGATCTGATGAGAGATGGAAAGAGAACATGAAATTATAATGCCTATGTGATTTCACTTTAAGTACTGCTCAAAAGTAGGCTTGAATGAATTTGGAGAGAGCTGGCTAGGTGGTAAACCTCGGATCCTATCTTTGGTGTTAGCACCCCTCTAACTTTTGCACTGAAACATATACAAAGGTAAAACGTGTGTCAAATAACTGGACTGCCCGCTCACGTAATCAACACTGGTGATCATTGTCTTTTAAAAATGGAGATCCGCGCTGGCCTCCCCTAGGGAGGTGGCTATTTCATCCAGGCTACGACTCATTCAACTAAAAATACTGCATTGAGTCTACATCACCAGACTAAAAAGTATGGGTAGAGGCGAGGATGACAGATGTAGGAGGGGTTGCGGAATGAGTGGCTCCTTTTTCCACATGATATGGGTGTGCCCGGTGTTGCAGGCCTATTGGGTGAAGGTTGTGCGATGTATGCAGGATGTATGGGGGGCTGAATTGCGCCCAGAGCCGAAGCGATGCATTCTGAATATTTGGGAACCAACGGACTTACCAGCTAGAGGCAAATTGTGGGTCACACTCGGCCAGATGGTGGCAAAACGGAACATTGCAAGACTTTGGGGGGCGGACACGTCTCTGCGTCTAGTGGAAAGGAAGCGTGACATGAACTGGTGCATGTTACATGAAAGAACTGTTTATGTATCCCGGGGATGCCCCCGAAAATCGGGGGAGGTATGGAGCAAATGGAATGAGTATAGAGGTGACATATGCGATCCCCCCCAGCCAAACCGATCAGCGCTTGAGGTCGATATTTAATTGTTTAGTATTGCCAAACCCTGTCGCCAAAACATGTATACACCTGAGTCCCGCTGTGTTCTACTGTGTGCCTTCGTAGCTTGCTTATGTGACCACTGTATTTTTTGTTTGTTCAAAACGCAATAAAAAGTTTTATAAAAAAAAAAACATACATTTAAAAACAATTTTTTTTTTAATCCAAGTTATGCCTCGAAGCTGATCTGCAGTTGTGGAGTGCCAAGTGATTGGAGTAAAGGATTCTGAATTAGCTGGGAGGTCTGATGTCTGCGCGTTCACCTGAACATTGTCTAGTCGCAGGAGCAGATCCTCTCGGCTTGGCAGGAGGTAATACCCGGTCTCCACAGGTACCAGTGAATATTTCCTCAATATTGGAGTCTCCCTCTAGTCTTGCGCCTGTTGAGCTGGTGCAAGAGGGTACCGAGGGTAGCACATCCCCACACGCCTCTACAAGGTCCGCCCCCAAATCCAAACCCCAAGTTATGGAACAATTACTGGAGCCGGCCACAAAGAGAAAGCAGGGAGGGGACCCCCAAAGGCAATAAAAACGCTGTTCATAAATAATGTTATCTCATACAACACCGATTATCCTACGGACGCTCCTACTCTTGCAGTATCGAGAGTTTCTCTTTTAATGTTTGCAGACGATACTCTAATTTTGTCTAAAACACAAGTAGGTCTGCAAAGAGCCCTCGACCGATTTAGTCTTTTTTGTAAAGACCACAACCTTGTAGTCAATGTTGACAAGACCAAGTTCATGGTCTTGTATAAACGAAAAAATTTAAAAGCTAGAGTAGAAATGAATAATTTGTCCCTGAAACAAACTGACTCCTTTACATATCTGGGCGTTACTATGGGCAAAAGCTTGAACAAGAAGCCACAGATGGATCTGTTGGTCTTGAGGCACAACCAACTAGCAGGGGCCCTCTTAAAAGAACACCGGCGATCCCAAACCAAACCAGTTGCTCCGGCTCTAACTATTTACCAAGGAAAGGTTAGAGCTTCAATTATTTATGGAGCTAAACTTTGGGGCTTCAAAAATCTAGTTCCATTAGTCCAAGCTCTGTACAAGTTTCAAAGGGCATTGACCGGCCCTCCTCAATCGACAACTCTTAGACCATTACTTACAGATCTGGGTTGTGTTTCTTTTGAGGAGGCTGCAGGTTTTAGACCTCTTGCGTATTGGCGAAGACTATGGACTACCCTGGAGTTAGCTCCTTATGCACGAGCAGTTAAGTATATTAGAAAAGCTGATAAATCCAACAAAATCTCATGGTTACAAAAGATTAAGGCCACTTTATTGGCTATGGGCCTCATCCATTTGTGGGAGGACCCTGAAGGGAATTCTTTCCCTTCAAAAATACATTTTAAAGCCAATTCCAGGGACATGGTCAGCCAAAAGTCTCTGTCTCTGGTTAATGGCGCTTCCCTAAGAGTTCTCATTCTGGATCACAAAATTGAATATAGGCTGGAGGCTTATTGGGATACCATCACGAGCCCTGGTGACAGGAAACTCTACCACTAATTTAGATTGAGCTCTCTCCCCCTAAAATCTTTTACTAAAAAGTGGGGGTTCAATCAAGAAACAAAATATCACCTCTGCCCATGTGAGGAAGAGACCTTACCCCATGTTCTGTTTGTGTGCCCTGCATACAAGGGCCCTCGTCATAAATGGCTTAAGCCGGTTTGCACTATAATAGGAACAAGATCTTGTCAAACGGCTTTGCGTATCTTAAAAACTGATACTAGTGAAGTCATAGTTACTGCTATGGCTAAATTTTGGAGCTGGACGTGGGCCCTTAGAAGGATTAATTTGCAAGGTTCCACGTAACATGATTGTGTTGAGTGTACTGTGTTTAAGTCTTTTCTAATATATTCTACTCATAAGAATGAAGGTCTAGCCATAACCTATGTAAATAGACATAATGTTTAGTTTTTTTACAATTAATTTTTATTCGGTTTTAGGAGGAAAAGATTCATAATCATTTTATTGTTGATATGTGTCTAGAATTTTAACAGAATCCCACCATGATATGGTAATATGTTTCTTAAAACAAAAAACCTACCATGAATTTTAACAACTTTGTATTGTTATATGTGTCTTTTATGATTATTTATGATCGAATAAAGACGAATTTGAATTAGCTGAGCTGAGATTTTATCTATAATCAGATCAATCATGGTGAGGGATTTTGAGAGGGTTACAGTCATTGAGGGTAAAGTACTGGAGAGAGTGTCAATTTTGGAATTAATGGCCTTGATATACAAAAGAGGTTTGTTGTACTTTGAGGAATTCAGTGAGATTGCTGAATTGGAGAGGATGTCAGATTTGGAGTTGATGGGTTTAAGTTGAGACTTATTCAGTGAGTGGGAATAGCAATGGAGATGAGACTTATTCAGTGAGTGGAAGTAGCAATGGAGGCAAGGAAAAGGGAATTGGGTGGAAGAAGAGAAGTTAGAGTTCAGGTTATAGGTTGTGGGGAGGGGGTTGTTGGTGTTAAGTTCAAGAGTGATAAATGTATACTTCAAGATGGTAGTTGCTGGCATACCTAATGATTTTTTGTCTTTCTTGAAAGCAGATGAATTAGTTATGTAACAGAGGATGAGATTAGCTTTTATCTGCTGTGATTGAGTGTGGGTAAGACAAGAAGGTTATTGGACATAGTTTTGATTTCAAAAGTTATTTTGTTCAAGTGAAATGATACACATTTGATTGTCCTGATATTGATAATTTTCTGAATGTGGTACCCCTTTTTTGTAAATAGGTTCATGGAAGAGTCAGGCAGGCCTCCATAGAATACTATTGTTGAGGAGAAAAAGAAATATGGTCCCAAAACAAATTCTTGGGGACCTTGGTGCTGTAGTAAGATCTCTTTTTGTGCCCTCTAAAAGAGACATCTACAGTGACTTCAAGTTGAGGACAGAGAAATGTATAAGTACCTGATAAGTATGGGATCTTAATATATTGTTCCCAACTTGTTATGAATTGTAGTAGCAGTCAATGGGCGTGTATAATTTATCACATTCATTTTCTGTTTTCCTAAATGCTCTTTTATCATGCCAAGACTAAGTACATTTCTAGGCACATTCCTATATATTTGTCTATATATCCATGTTGCCTCCCTTATTGCTTGCTCATGTTCTCACGTAACTTTAGAAAATTTCAATTTCAATTTCATTTCAACTCAAATCCAATATTTTTTCAGCTGTCTGAAGTGGCACTGTATCTCTCGCTGATTGTGAGTGCTTTTATACCTGTTGTTATGGGCTGTAGGTCTCTAATTGTATGGCCTCAAGACATTTTTGGACACAGGAGACTGGGTACTTGGAGGAGATGGTACATGGGACAGTGAAAAATAGGCTCGCACACTTGAAAGACTACATTTCTGAGACTTGTGTGCACAGCCCCAGCCAGTTGTGCAGGTGCTGTTCATGCATTTGGACTCAGGAGACTGGGAACTTTGGGGATCTGCTGCACAGGACAGAAAATATGCACCACACTCAAAAGATTACACTTCTGAGTCTTGCATGCATAGCCTCCGCCATTAGAAAAGCAGCACAATCAGGCTCACCTTTGGGTCAATAACCCCACTGATATAGAGTTCCCTTGTCTGACAACAGCGGTTGCTGTGACTCTTCACTTTTCGCTGGCTTGCACTTGACTTATTCGACCATTCACCAATATTGGTTTCTCCCTAGTTCGATTCCCTGTGGTCCCCTAGTTTCCTTTCCCTATGTGATTACCTTCTTGTGAGTTTGTCTCCTTCTCCAGACATTCTCTCTCCTGGTGCAGTGTGGGTATTACATTTTTGTCTGCGGTACACCAAGGTCTAGCTACAATATCCCCTCTGCTTGCACCAGCTAACTCCTTCACTTTGTCATGCTTATGTCAAATTTCTATTCCATCTTGTGGACGTTTTCTCTCAGCTACAGATGGAGACCATGATATTCATAACTTGGCCCTAAAATGCTCTGTCTCTAAAGTCCATTGTAGGCTGTCTGAACACCAGCCTGCAGGCGTGTGCGTGTGTGTTTGTCTATCCCGCTCTCTCTTTCACTCCTTATCCTTTTTTTCCTTTGCCTGTGTCTTTATTAACATCTTTGTTCTGGTGCAAGAGGTCAAGGTGACCTTCAGGAGGTGATGGAGTGATTGACCTTGGACTTGCTTCCCTTTAGGTAGGGATATTAATCATCATCATCCACAACTATAGGATGGTGACTTCCACCAGGAGGTCCTGTATTCTTTAGAGTAGAAGATACTGCTTCTGCAGTTATGAACTGTAAGCCTGCTATTGAAAGAGACATACCGTTCGATTTAGAGTTTGGTGGAGAGCGTCCCTTGCAGAGGCCACAGAGTACCATATCCACCAAACCCTTGGTCTACTTGCTTTATTAGAGACAAGGGAACCTACGTTTTTCATGGAGGGAGCTTTTGTTGAAGGAAAACATCATGCGATGGCCTGACGGAGTAGGGCCCATCAGAGGAATTACATTACATCACCCACCCTATTTAGTGTGGACAGTGTAATGTCTTTCTTTTCTGTCCGTGAGCGCCAATAAAAACATGGCTGTGAGGGAGAGAAAATATTGAAAGATTACACCTTGGGAGAAAAACTCACAGGCTGTGGGGATTATTAGTTTTTTGGCTATCGGAAAAAAACTCTAACTTTTGGAGTTTGTTTCTGAAAAATGAAAGAAGAGTAATATTTTTTTAAAAGGCCATCAAAATCAGCAGCAGCCGTCTACCAAACATTTGTAAATTAAAAGGAAGGAACCGTCATGATGGCAGTTCCCTTCAATGCACAGAGATGACCACTGGGCTGGTGGTTATCTAAAAATCTGACAGACAATAGTTTGTTAGGATGGTACCATGACGGTTGAATTACCTTCAGTCATACATTAAATCTGGCCCTTAGTCTCTTCAACAACCTCCTCCGCATGATGCCTTTTCTCAACACACTTCCTCCCTTCTTTCCATGGTGAAAGCCGGGCTCCTGCCTCTTTATATAGTGAGCACCTGTTGGAAACTCCGTGAGATCAGGATCTAGGATCCACCCCCAAAGACTTTAAAAGTCCCAACTTGTGGACCGGGCGTAAAAGGGGCAGACGGTCTATCCGTCTGCCGCGGACCCCCCCAGCCATAGAAATATGGAGAGGGTCTTTGCTGCAAGAATGGTGGGCGGATCGCCCCTCCCGGGCGGGCAGTGACTACCGCCAGCCCGGCGGGGGCAATGAGCCCGCCATCCTAATGGGGCCCTATGTTTGGTAAAAAAATATCTATTACCACTTATGCAGAGTATAAAATATATTTTTACATTTTAGTGTACTGTGAACACCCACAGAAGATAAATCAGTGCACTTAAATGAAAATATGCAAATTTCAGTATCAACCTTGTGCATATCTACTGCTGTTAAAGCCTCTTTACAAAAATTCCTTTCTTTTTAAACCCCCTTATCTATCAATCCACACAGCTATTGGCCTGGCAGACAGTATTTAGAATTACTCAAAAAGCAACCCAATTTCTGTATTTATCCACATTTAAAAATAAATACAGACAGGAAAATGAATGTTTTCTGTCTGCATTTATCTGTAAAAATCAGTAAAAACTGGAAAACAGGGAGCCTTAAAAATAATCTAGATTTTGAGCGTTTTTATGATTGATATGCTTAATCCTGATGTTCAAATTTTATTCTTCAAGTTTGAAAGCTGCCACACATTTCATCCTTTACCTGGCGCACATGCCTGAGCCTTTTTCAAGGCCATAATTAATTATCAGAAACATTGTTTAATGACATACTCTCTATCCCTTCCTGGCCTGCCCCCTCCTCCTGCGATGCCCCCACAGACTTCACCAAAAAATCAAGCACTTTGGACTGACTTCAACCTCTAAGACGAAGACTCCGTATCTAAAATCTTTATGGTCCCTAAACCCGAATACCCATTTCAATGACCCGCTCACCTCCAACTGCCTAGCGGCCGTCGTTCAATCCATTATTCCTAGCTCAACTGCAATAATTAACGCCTCGCTCTAGCATGGTTCCATTCCTGACTCTCTGAAAGCCAGCCAAGTCATCCCCATTTTGAAAAAAACGTCGTTGGATCCAGCCATCCCCGACAATTTCAGACCTATCTCCAACATCCCCCTCCTAGCCAAAGTGTTGGAGAAGTGTGTACAACAGCAACTAAGTCAGCACATCAACAACTTCCACCTTCTCGGTGACTTCCAATCTGGATTCAGACCTGGGCACAGCACTGAAACGACCATGCTTCACATCGTTGACGATGCCCTCCAAGCCCTGAACCAAGGGAAAACGTGTCTTCTAATCCTCTTAGATCTATCCTCGGCCTTCGACACAGTCAACCACGAAAAACTAATCGAACGCCTCAAACTCAGGATGGGTTTGGATGGCTCTGTTCTAGAATGGTTTAGATCCTTCCTCCAAAACCAATCGCAACGATTCCTAATCAACGGCAACCTATCTGCTCCCTCTCCGGTCAAGGTCGGAGTCCCTCAAGGAACCCTGTCCCGTACCCTCTTCAACCTTTACCTTGAACTACCTGCCGAAGTACTACGCACAGCGAATATCTCCTACCATACGTATGCTGACGACACGCAGCTCTACATCAAAGCCTCCTCTCTTGAGGATATTCTCTACCTGAACGAGGCCCTGAAATCAACCATCCATTGGCTCACATCCAATCAACTTAAACTTAACGCCAAGAAAACAGAATTTCAACTAATTTCCCCTCCAAAAACCAATCCCGAGATGCAGATATGGATCAAGGCTATCACAGCCTTAGATTGCCCACCGACCATCGTGGACTCAGCAAAATCTTCAGGAATAACCCTTGACTGCAATTTTAACATGCGAGACCACATCAACTCGATGGCCAAATTAGCCAGATTCCACCTGAGCTACCTCTGGAAACTGAAACCCTTCCTTGACACTATCGATCTAAAAAGTGCAGTCCAAGCGCTAGTAATCTCTAGACTGGAATATGGCTGTTCCACTCTCTCAGGCTTACCCAAGATCTCCCTGGCAACCCTAAAAGCCTGCCTTAATGCCGCCGCCAGACTTCTTACAAGCTCAAAAAAATTTGCCCATATCTCTCCGCACCTGAAAGCTTTGAACTGGCTTCCTTTCGAGGCCAGGCTACAACTCAAACTGGCTTGCATCACACACAAAGCTTTATACTCAAACTATCCTGCTTACCTTGCACAGAAATTGTGATATCGGGCGGAAGCAGAAACTCCTGTTCCACCAGAGACCTTTTACTCCAACCTGCACGGTTCCGAAAAAAAAAAACTTATAACCGGGCTTTCTCTGGATCCGCTCCAAGAATATGGAACTCTCTCCCGCCAGCCAGCAGAAGAATCCCTCCTCTGGCACGTTTCAAAAAGGAGGCCAAAATCTTCCTTATGGGTAAATTCCTCTCCTAAATGTTGCCTCCTACCAACACATAGACCTTGACCAATACACAGACCATGACCAAATATGGACTAGCGCCTCCATTCGGAATACTGAGCTACCTTGTCAAGAAATCTGGGGCCTTATCTGGAGTTACTTATATGTAAACTGTTCATACGTGTCCACTACCCTATTGTGATTCCTTGCCTATTGTACACTGCTATGTTCCCCTGTAAAGCGCTGTGATACCCTACGGGTCAAGTGTGCGCTCTATAAAACAATAAAATAAATAATAAATTAATAAATAATAAATTTCTCATCTAATGGAAGACCGTTTTCTTTAGTTTTTAAGTTGTTCTGCAAACAATGTATCATCTTCCTAATCACACCACCTTCCTTCCTTCTGCCTTAATCTCAGCAAACTATTGTAAGGGGCCAAACACACGCTGGCTTTCCCACCTGAAGAATAACATTTAAACCAGAAAAACTGCACTGCATTCTCTTAACTAAAATGTGTCCTTGATAGTACCTAGGAGCAGATGGATTTAGAATAACAATTATTTTTTCAATAGAGAAGCTTGGCTTGCGTTTTTGAGGGCAATATGTTCAAGAGGATCAGTAGCAATTCCAACCTGCTCTGCAAAAATTCTCGGTTGTGAATAAATGTGGACCACTTGTGTTGTCAAGAAGGTGTAGAGGTGAAGAATGGAGTAATCACACTGATTGAACCATTCAGTGTTATTTCCTAACAAGAGTCTCTACTTACATATGCACACGCATGTCCAGGACTGGAAACAGAGCTCAGTTATTGGGTCAAACATATCACCACCAAACAAAAGTAGTGAAAAGCATAGCTCTCTGTTAGGTCCCACACTGATGGTCTAATTCAAAAGCACTGAAAATACAGACTGGTTATGCATACCTCTGGATATCTTAAAAGTGGAAAATGAAAGAAGAACATAAATGAAGACCCATCACTTCAATATTCATTGAAAATGATTTTTTTATTATTAATCTCGTCCCAAGGTATACCATGCCGTAAATCCTGCATGGAAAAAGAAAATGAAGAGACTACTACATACGTGGTATCTTTATTGATTCTACCCTGATGTGTACTCTTGTTTTTTCACTATGACAGGACTAACAAATTAATAGGTCATTTGGATCCAGGAAAGCATAGACTAAGAACATGCAAGAACCACAATTTTCTTCATGGGAGATTGTAAATGATTTTATTTTGGATCTATAAAAGTTGCTCCCGTAAACAGACACGACATCAAACGCCAGAGTTAAACCGTCGCTGATAATAACACCATAATCAACCTGCCTTGACTCTTCTGCCCATGTTTCATTTCGTGCACGAGTACACCCTCACTTACAGGTCTTCTGTTTCTAGGGCCGTGGGGTCTGCAAGGTGGGCGAGCAGCACAATAGGGGTGTACTCGCCTGTCCACCCCTGTGCCATCCGGTTGAAGGAGCGCCTGTAGCGTAGAGGATTGAGCATCAGGGCTAAGGCTGGGTCATTCAACGGAGACAGGTCGATCTTAGGGAGCCTGAATGTTACCAGGCGTGACGCTTTCTCAAAGCCTCCAAATGGCATAGCAGCTCTGTAAATTGACGAAGAAAGAGAAAAAAGGGTTGTTAGAAATATCAACATTTTGCAAAACCCCCTTGAATAACCTTTTGTTCCTTCTATTTCTTTAGCATTTAACTCCCCGCACGTTTTGTTTTATATCCCACGTTACATTGCCTCTGTGAGTGTACACTTTAATTGAATAGCCTCATCTGCTTTTTATTTTTGTATTCCCTTTTTCTTTTCCCTCCCCTGCATTCTTAACATTTTGATTGAATAACTCTTAACTCTTTGATTTTGAGCAAACAGTGTTGTGGGATACCCTAAAAGTTTAGGAAGTTTTTTTAACAGCTTGCCGCACGTGGTTTCATTTAACAGTGGCAGTCATAGGATAAAGCCATATTACAAATATAGACACACCATGTGGTATTCACAAATGCTCAGTAAGCAAGTTTCTTATCTTAAACATTATTGCCAATCCTTATCAAAAACAGAGGCAGGTTTATTATTAATATGACAGAATTAACACCAATTATAAGAAATAATAATATCTTAATTCCTTGTAGGGCTACGAATCAGCTTTGATTCCTCTAAACAATGTAAATAAAAAGCATTTCCCAATTTAACAGTACTCAATTTATCTTCCGGGGAATAAATAAGCTGTAGTAAGGCAGCCCCTTCCAGCCATAGATCACAAGGTCTAAGCTGTAAGGCTGGTGTAAAGGCTGAGTCAAAGTGTATAGGGGTGTAGGGTGAGGGGAACGATGCCCATTCATTTTACCGATTCACCTCATCTCACACTTTAAGGCTGATCCAGGTTGGAGTGCTAAGGTAAGTGTTGAGTGGCCTGTCTAATTTTGGTTTCCACAATACATCCCAAATAGATCTATCGACCACTCCTCTGTCCATGTGGAGCCAATGTTCGTCTGATTCCCTCACTGACCATTAAGAAAAGACCTTCAACTTCAATTCAAGGCATTTCTAGAGCACGCAGCTGCCTCCGGAGAGGCTTTCCGGCACTACTGAGCCACTTTGCAGTATAGTTCAAAGTCATGTAGGGCTAATCCTCCAGCCTCCCTTGGAAGTGTCAATACTTTATAGGGGAGTTGAGCTCTGCAGGCTTGCCAAATATACAGAGTGATCAATGAATACAGGGTAGAGAAAAAGTCTTGGTCAACTTCAATGGGGAGTTCCTGATAAAGGTAAAGGAGTCATGGCAAACCAGTCATTTTAACCACATTGATATGACTGGCCCATGTTCAATATAATGGGGCCCAGCGTGTGAGGTCCCCTTTAAGCTGTTGTAAGAGTGGAGGGTAATTTGTTCTGTAAAGATCAGCCACTCTTGGAGTGATCCTAATCCCCAAATAGGTGAGTTATTTTTTAGCCCAATGAAAGGGAGTGGATCCCAGTACTGCCTCTATCTCGCTAGTGGAAAGCGCCAGATTTAGAAGAAAGGATATATGGAGATTGATTCGAAAACCTGCTGCTGACTCCTTTTAGTTTGTAAGGCAGTCAGGGACAATTGAGGGGATAAGTGATAGGAGCACATTGTCTGCGAACATGGAAATTTTGTGTTCCACCAATTCCAAAAGAGTGGCCCTGGATGGAATCTATGGTATTCACTTTGGCTGCTAGTGGCTCAATACTAAGGGTAAATAGAAGCGGTAATAACAGACACCCGCCTCATGCCACATTCAAGATCAAAGAGGTCAGAACCACCCCCATTCACCATCACTAGAGGCTGTGGATGAACATAGTTGGCTTGAATCACACCTACAAACTGTTCTCTAAAACCAAACCGACACAGCGTGTGTAAAAGGAAGACCCAGTCCACTTGGTTTGTTGCTTTTTCGGGGCCTAGTGCCAATAAAACTGTTGGAATGTGCTTTTTAGTAGCTTTCTTGACCAGATGAACCACCCTCCTCAAGTTGTTGTGAGTTTGATGCCTCTTAATGAAGCTGCACTGATCTAAATGGTTCTGGTCCGTCATGATATCCTCAACCTTTGTGGCCAAATTCTTTGTTTTCAGTTTGGAATCTAAATTTAATAATAAAATAGGTCGGTAGGATGCACAAAAATGGGGCTTCTTCCCGGGCCTTGGAATGACGGAGATCAGTGTATCACTTGACGGAAATCAGCTATGTAATTAAATAAAGCAGTTAAGTGAGGAACCCGGTCTGAGCTAAAAGTCTTGTAAAACTGGGCCATAAACCCATCTGCCCTCCTGATTTATGGAGTTTAGGAGGGTCAATAGCCACCTAGAATTCATTGTCTCTGATAGGTTCCTTCAAAATCTCGTTTTGGAAGTTCCACCCCCATTAGATAGGCAAGTTGTGCAGTCATGTCTGCAGGTTCAATGGTGTAGAGTTGTTTATAAAAATCTCGTAAGGCCCTGGCCTTTTCCTCCTCTGTAGGGAGTCATCCCGGAGTTTAAGTGGGGTTGACTAATATATTATTTTTTATGTTTGGCCCGAAGCTGTCTCGCCAGATGCGAGCCAACCATATTTCCCTGTTCATAGGTGTCTTTTTTTAAGGCAAAATAACATCAACTACACTCTTTTTGTATATATGGCGTTTAGCTTTCCAGCAAGATCATGACATTCCTTTGTAAAGAGAGTGTGGGGAGTTCAGCCTAGAGTGCTAATCGACTGAGAGTCTCTGCTGCAACAGTATAGACATCAATGAGATGCATTTTCCCCTAATAACTGTATTACAGGCATCCCAGTTAGTGGAAGGGTCAGTACTTTGAGGGTCATTTAGTGTAAAAAAGTCCTTGATGGCCTTTCAGAGCTTGTCTCGGAAAAGACAATCCCATACGAGAGGAATGGAAACACCCGAACTTTGGATTTCGGGGTATTACATTGTCCACAAACGCTCCCAGGGAAATCTTCCAAATAGCAAAAAAGCTTACAAAGTGGCCTGCACCCAAGCTACCTTTAGACTCTTCTCAGTTACGCTGTAACGAGCTCACAGAGGTCTTTAACAAAAGAATCCTAGACATATATAATACTTTCCCTCAGGCCACTTGTGTAGATAATTCAGGCCAGGGGTAGCACCCCTCGACTGGAGGACCTTCTACCCATGGACCTGTCCACCTTATCACAACTTTTTTCCCAGGTCAAATCCGGCTCCGCTCTTGATCCTGCCTCTATCCATAATCTCCGCACGGTAGAGGAAGCCATACTCCCTGTTCCTCGTGCATGTACACCTGTACACCTGTGCCACCTGTACACCTGTGCCATGTGGCACACATACATGCCCTAAGGGCATGTATGTGTGTCACATGCCACACAAGTCTGAATCAGGGTTGCAACAGGGTGTCAAAGTGACACCCTGTCCCCCTTGTCAATTCGGTAATTTTACCGAATCGGTATTTACCGATTCGGTAATTGCCATTGGTTCATATGGGCCTCAAGGCCCATAGGAATCAATGGCAATTACCGAATTGGTAAATACCTATTCGGTAATTACCGAATATTACTGATTCGTTAAATTATTCCGTAAAAATACCTACATAGCATTTACCGATTTATAAATACCGAATCGGTAAAATTCGGTATTTACGAATCGGTAAATGCCATTTACCTACATCTGGCCCCTAGTGTTGCTATCTGAATTTGGAACTTCTTCTTTATTATAATTAGTGGGTGAGCTGGAAACCCCTAAATGTATACACCCCAAAATATGACCTCAACACCTTGCCCACGGATTGATGAAGCAGAGACAGTGTTAAACCTCAGTTTCATGAGGCAATGTGTCCCTTAGGTAAGGCACCCTGTTGTAATGAAGAAACTTCGAAGCAAAGGTAAGTCAACATGAACTTTATTCTGTCACCCACTCTCCAAGACTGTCAGAGGCAACATTCGAACGCAAGCTCTGGCAGAACATACCAAAAGGGTAGGGGGGAAGCGGGAGGAACGTACCAAAACAGAGAGGGAAGGAAAATTACAACACATCTCCCTATGGCAACATGAGGAACTGAACTTGTCGAATCTCCCTCCGGAAGCGGCACCGTCAGTAGCAATAACGGCAGCCAGAAAACTCAAAAGTACAGTCAATTAAGTAAGGACAGACTGAATAATTTAGTTCTAGAGTGGAATAGCAGTTTTAAGGATGTATTACAAAAATGTGAAAATGCAGATCAGGGATCAAAATATGCAAATGCATGAAGGCATGAAGACTCTCAGAATGGGGCAATTCAGAATATTGTATCCGAAAGTCTTAAGGAAGGATCTAGCTAACCCCCAAAATTAAGATTTTGTATACAAATTTCTTACATAGAAAATCATTAGTTGCAGAATCATTATTGTGTGAGCAAAGGAATTACATTCTCAGCAAATCTGAGCAAAGATTTCTAAAATGTCATATTGCCTTAGCCTCTAAACACAATCCCACTGCAAGAATATTGATGCTGCCCACTATATTCTAATGTCGTCCAGCGAAGACAGGAAAACGAGTTACATGAACAACATTTATGAATTATAGGGTACAGTAAGCCAGCGGAAGGGCCTTGGGAAAAGTACCATTATTCTGACCATGTCAGAACGTTTTAATTGAGAACAGCAAGAAATAAGTCAATTGAAATACCAAACATGACTCTGCTTGACAGTGTGCAGCAGAAATGATAAACAGTGTGCGTGCAGGAGCAGACATCCATTTTGAACAAGAAGGCATCTCGGCCTAATTTGAGGCCTAGTTAGCAGGAGTCAGGAAAGCACCCTTTAACTCCAAATTCCTTTATTCATGTTTGATTACTTAAAACATTTACATGATTACATGCAAAACTTTAAAATTAATGCACAACATGCTTGATGAATTAGTTTAAAATTATAAAATCCTTCCATTTTATAGACTATAGCAAACTTAAAATATCACAGCCAAAATAACTCACATTCACAGGCACAATTTCATGCTCAAAAGTTCATATGTTTAGTTTATTTTCAGCCAGCATCAGGATCTTCATGAAATGTGTGTTTGAAATAGGGTCATTCTGGTCTAACAAGTGAATGATAGCTTGCCGGCATGTTCTTATAAGCCCTATATTAAACAGTTGCCTAAACAGGTTTCGTCTTTACATGAAGAGAGCCAGACAAATGCAGAGTAAATGGATTAGAGAAATATCCGCTTTTTTTACACAATCTCTAACAGAATATTGTCCCTCCGTGGGCCACCTCAAGGCTTGATCGTGGGTTTTGCAGGTAACCTAGATGGTATAACATGAGTTTATGTTTTTTTTAACATATATCTTTATTTTAAAGTTCCAGAAAATACAAAGTTCCAGAAAATACAGATAATCAACAGGAACATTGAAGTCCCCTGGTGGGGGGTATGGGTGAGAGGCATACACAGGAAATATTCGACAGAATCAAACCCCTCGTCATGGTTAAACCAGCCTCAGTCGATAAGGAAAACCAAAACACCCATCTGTATAAGGTAGGGGAGTAGAGTGACCGAAACTGGAAAGGAACAAACAATAATGAATGTGAAGAACAAATGGAAACAAATAAGCTAAAAGTTAGAGGTAAAAGGAAAAAAGGCGGGGGGGGGGACCAATAACTGTGACCTAACATGATGGGGGGGGGGGGGGCGCAGAGGATGGAAAGAAAAGGGAATTCACAAGCACCGTTAATTGTCCCCGAGATGCAGGTGGCAGCAACCGTACTTGTGCCCTACAGGAGCCAAATTCAGTGCCCAAAAAGGGTGCCCAGATCGGTAGGTACATTTCAGATTTATCCTGTACTCTATAGATGAGTCTCTCATACAAGGCTGTCTTAAACATTGATATGAGCCATTCATCATGGGTGGGAAGTAGGGGAGATCACCAGTGTTGGAGGATACAGATCTTTGCCACTGTGAATGCCGCTGCCAGGAAACACATCTCATGAGTGGTAAGAGTAGGGTGAGTCATCCATATGACGTACGATGGTCAGTTGCCCTGGGAAGAGCAATGGCAACTTCAGGGCCTCAGTAATGGTGGATTGCACCTTCCTTAAAAATGTCTAGATATGGGAGCAGTTGCACAGGATGTGAACTATAGTAAAGCCCTCTTGAACGCATCTCCAACAGTGAGAACGGTGGAAGGGGCCTGCAGAGCAGAGTTTTTGTGGGGTCCAGCACCAATCTTGTAAGGTTTTAAAAAGATCCAGCTTCATTATGGCTTCCTGGACTCTCTTGCCCAGGTCTACAATCAGGGCAGCCCATTCAGATTCGGTGTATTGAACCTGCAGTGTCCTCTAGCAGGATTCCTGCAATCGAGCAAGATGCGGTTTCACATATAGGTGGGAAACTAACAAATCATACAATCCGGATATCATACCTCGGAATGACCTCAGCCCGTCAAGTAACTCTCTGTGGGGGAATCGCACATAACCCATGGAGTGGGTCCCAGTTTGCTCCGCAGGCAATGTTGTAGTTGAGCATATTTCCACCATTGGTGAGCAGGTAGTTACATTCATCCTGGAGCGATTCAAAAGAGTGAATGCTCCCCTGCGAGATTAATTGCTCAAAAGTCAGTATTCCGCTCTGCACCAAGGGCCCCCGTATATAGTATTCCACCTATCCTTAGTGCTGTATTGTTACAAATTGGTGCATGATTGTGCAACCAGGTGTGAACCCGCAAAAGTTTGTGAGCCAGAAGCAACCACCTCACCGTAAAATGAATGATCAATTTTTGTGTCAGGGAGGAAGCGGTTTTGTGGCTATAAAATAGTTGTAACTCTGGGGTGGCTGAGGTGAGGAGAGGTTCGATGGTCTCCCACAGTGGTGTGTCCACTGCAGTAGCTCGCAGCTCAGCCAGTTGTGACAGTTGTATAACAGTGTAATAATGCTCCACACAAGGGAGGCTGAGGTCCTCCTACAGCCTGTGGGTCATCAGCTTGGAGGCTTTCAACCAGGGCGTTGAGGTGGCTAATACAAAGGTTTTGAGATCATGATCAATTGACCACAAGAGGGACAGACTGACCGGACCAGGTAGCATACCCATTACATAGGCACTCCCACCATTTTTATCTTCTGATTCTGGCCCTGTAGCGACAGGTGAAGGTGCGTCCATTTCGCATAGTCCAGCCGGGACCTAGCCATCAGTGGGTCTTTGTTCTCTGTCACCATTCTCTCCATGCCTCTATCAAGGTTGATGCCCAAATATCAGAGTCGGTTTACTTTCCACTGAAAGAGATAGTCAGCAACAGCCGCTGCAGTCATAATGCGGAACATGGGTAACACTTTGCTTTTCGTCCAGTTGATCTTGTGGTTCGATATAGGAGCAAAGTCTGCAATAAGGGACAGAAGGGCAGGGAGAGAGGCTAAGATTTGTAAACATCAATAGGATGTCATCCACGTACAATAAAATCTTGGAGGGGTCAGATGGAGTGGGCACGCCGGATATAGAGGTGTGTTGATGTATGACAGCAGATAAAGGCTCCATTGCGAGCAGACACAGTAGGGGGATAAAGGGCATCCATGATGGGTGTCTCCCCAGATAGGAAAGTTTTTGGATCAAAACCCTCTGCAATTGTCCAGGGCCTTGGGGTTCCCATAAAGCCATCTAACCTTGGAGATAAAATTATCGCTCAGTCTGAACCTCTTGAGCATAATGAAGAGGTAGGGCCACTTATCCCGTCAAATGCGTTTTTGACGTCAAGGAAAAGGGCAAGGGCCTCTTCCGGCAAGTCACTGGTCTACCAGAGGTGTCCTAGAGCACGCAGATGATTATGGGACGTGGGTCCTGCTAAGGAGCCAACTTGGTTCTGATGGCCAAGAGTAGGAATAACACGGTTGAGATGGGAGGCAAGTATTCCAGCAAAAATTTTGATAACCACTTTCAAAAAGGGTATCAGGCGGTAGCTCCTGCAGAGGAGGCGTTCCTTTCCAGACTTAGGGAGGACAGCAATTACCACCTTGTTGGATATAGCCAAGAGGCTGCCCTCCTGTTCAGCCTATCTATATGCATCATACAGGGAAGGCAGTATTTCAACCGTCATCCATTTGTGAAATTCCCCAGGAAAGCCAACCTCGCCCTGGGCCGTGTTGTAGGGAGGCTAGAAATTGCCAGAGCGGTCTCGTCTTTGGTGATTTCCCCTTCTAGCAGAGCCATTCCATCAGCATTAAGACATGGATGTTGGAGGGAATAAAAACAAATGATCTTCTCTCTCCATGTCTCCACTAGCTTCCAAACTTTACAGGGTTGAATAGTATGCCTCAAATTCGGAGCCAATTTCCTGGGGCGTTCAGAGCAGACGTCCCCGCGCACTACATATAGCAGAGATCACCATGGCTACCTCCCACTGTTTATGGGAGCTAAAAATTAGCCTGCTTTTTCTCCCTTTTTCATAGTGCTACGTGTGCAATCTATAGAGCATGTATTCCACCAAGGATGTGTATAAGTTATATGAGTTCCCTTTTGCAGTTTCAAACTGTCATGGTTGTCCTTGAGGTGGCGTGTGTATGCTTGCAAATTTTAACATATATCCGCCTCTAGTCGGGCCTGTTGTTCCTTCTGGCATTTGTTGGTGATCACTACATTGTGCATAATTTGACCATGAATAGTGGCCTTAGCTGCTACCCATAGGGATTGTTTGGAGGAGACCAATTGCCGGATTTCCTCAAGATGAGTCACTTTTCTTTAGGCATTTTACAATACGAGATGTTAAGACGCGAAGGTTTTCGAAACAGTCTCGTCAGATCCCAGTCGATGGCCAAGCCGTTTGGCGAATGGGCCATAAAAGATCCCTTGCCACAGTTTACCATCAAAGGTGAGGAACTGATGAGTGATTAGGAAAAAGTCCAGCTGGGATTGAGTCCCATATACCGGTGATATGAGCGAGAAGTCCTCATCTCCTGCAAGAGTGCTATATCAGTCCGCTTAGAGGCCAGGTAGGAGAGGATTATTTCCCTCTTCACATAGTGTGTCAAGCCATTAACATTCAAAGATACAATCTTAAGAGAAGTGGCAGCCAGCACAGTGAAGTCTGCAGAGGAGTGCTCGGGTAGCACAGGGATACATCACAGATTGAGCGATCACTGCTTTATCACCCTTACGTAGTAGTAGGCGTGAACGGGCAAACATGTCCGACTATGGATAGGGCAGGGTAAGAGGAATGGGCAGTCAAGAAATATGCTGGACTGCACTACTCAAGAGGGGCAAAAAAGTAAGAACTCAGGTGCACCAAAGTAGAGACCGGCCCGCAGGTGCTCACAGCAAAGGAGAAAGGGCAAGAGGAGAGGAGAAGAGAAGTGAAGAGTGCCCCTGAAGGGGGAGGGAGGAAAAGTGGGGGATTTAGGCAAGGAAGGTTAGAAAGTAAGACTATGCAGGAAATAGGCCAGCGTCAGAGCAGGGATATGCACACAGCTGTGTTGCACACAAGTTGCTTGTCTTTTGTCGGAGGTCTATTGCCTCCAGCGGGCAAATCGATAATCGGTGGTAGAGCAAGAGGGAAGGAGTGGCAGAAGAAAGAAGGAGATGTGGGGAACGGAGGCCCCATATAAATGAAAAGTACCACATGGGGGAAGTGCATATGAATGGGTATATTTGAGAGGGCCAGAAGGGTGAGGGGCAGAGGGAGCAGTCTTCCCTGTTGTTTCCATGTGGGGTGGTAAGGTACACAGGGCTGTATTCAAGGGACCCGAGGAGCCGGAATCAGGATTTGGAGTAAGAGCCAACATATACTCGGGACAGCCCCAAAGGGAAGGCGACTTCCTTCTGACTGCCGAGGTGTAGAAGGGTGGGGCGGGAAGGAGGGGTGCTCCAATATTGACACCATACACACTGGACAGTCAGGTCTGTTACGGGGGCAGGAGAAAGATCATGAGAGAAAGGGAGGGGGCGGAGTGGTGACAATGATGGGAAGGGAGAAAAAAGGATAGAAGAAAAGGGGAGGGGGGCAGGGAAGGGCCTTGCGGGGCCAACAGAGCCACCATGGAGGGAGGCCGAAAGAATAGGGGCCCAGGCAGCCAAAGCATAAACAGGAGCCAAATCAGTCTCGGGATGGAAGTCCAGAGGATGAGGAAGGTTTTAGGTCCTCCACAGCCTGGGTACCCACAAAGTACTATGCTACATACATGAAGCTTAGTATTACACGTCTTTGTTCATCTGCGTGTAACTGCAAACTCAACATTCTAAACCAGCCTTCAGTGCATTCCGCTCTAACACTTATGTCACAGTTCTACTGAGTCCATCTAGAGAACAAAGGGGTCCATCATTTCTAACTAGCAAGACACTACATCTCCCCCTCTGTTAAGTAAAAAATTACAATGTTTACAAAATAAATATAGGTAGACATATACAATCAAATTTCTTCACTCAATCTGTTTGAATTGTTCAAAGTGATCTTGTTCTGGGAAACTGGGATGTGTCATCACTGATGTCCAGGATCTGCGTCAATGGTGTAGAAGCAACAGCAGTTGCTGATGTTTCAGAGCCAGTCTCTCCTTCAACAATTAGAGCTGATGAACGATTATTCAAGTGCCTAAAATGAGAATAGGCTCTGGTAATAGCCTTTCCAAGGCGCTGAGCAGTCACCAAGTATCCCTTGGTAGACACCCCTTTTATGAATTTGTCGTATGAGCACTGGATCTATGTTGTAAATAGCTTCTGTGTATTTAGTCTGTCTTTACTGTCTCCTTCATGGAGTTTTAGCATGTTCTTGTTATAATGATTCCACCTAAGAATTCCAGCTGTGTCAGTTACTGTCTGGCCAGATGGTGATCTGCTGTGTTTCTCTGTGCTGCAAATAAACCTACTTTCTACAACCTGCTACCTGCTTGGGACTGCTTATATAATTTACCACATTTTGGCGACAAGGACCTGTATCTGGCCAGATATTTACAGCTGCAGTGGTATCGAGATTTACAGAAGAATAACGGCTTTTCACCACAAACGAACTCTGCGTGTATTGAGTGAGTCATCTGTCCCAAACCCTTTCAAGATTTCGTCCTCGCGCCTAAATTACATCGAGGTGAGCGTTTTTTCACGTTTTATGGAGGCTTATGTCTGATCTTAAACGTCAATATACCGGTTACCTTGTTGCCTGGTTACGTATTTGATCAGCTCGAGATCTGCTCGAGACCTCCAAGACATCCTGCACTGCCTCTCTCGCGCTGTCTGCCTCCAGCGCCCTGCCTTCTCTGATGTGCGCTCTAGTCCTGTGACGCTACTCCTTTCTCATCTCTCGCGAGAATTCAATATCTCGCGAGAATCAACGAATAAGCGCTACTCACGTCGGATGTCTGCCTTCTGTTGACGCTCTCCTCGTCTCGTTTCCAAAGTGGACGATCTGGACATCGGATGTCAGTTTCTCTTCAAGTCTTCGTTTCACTGTGTTAATTTACTTTGGTGACAACGCGTTTTTTCTTCAGACTGCTGCTCCTTTTTGTTTTTTCAGTGGACAACCATCGCAAGCACAATAAGTAAGGCAGTTATTATTATATCGCAACCTGGTTTTCTTTCTAAAAATATTATACCTTTTGTTTATTTATACAATTTAACATCTCTATATAATTATCTATGTCACAACAAGTCAATGTGGCACTTCCACCTCAATTCCTCAGTGAACCAGGTAATCCTTCCATCTCTTGGGAGGATTGGATAGCCATGTTTCACAACTATATTGAAGCTTTGGATGGTGAAGATTTTTCCCCTAAAAGAAAAAAAGCACTATTGATGACAACTTTGGGTAAGGAAGGTCAGCGAATATTTAAATATTTACCCCAAGTTCTGCCGTCGGGATCTCAGTCTCCTCTTGCTGAGTTTAAAGAAGCTGTTGCCAGACTTGAGACTAGATTCGCTAAAGAGGAAAATCTTGTTTTGCAAAGATTTAAGTTTTATAAGAATGAACAGCGAGAGGATGAATACATTGATGACTTTGTTGCACGCTTGCGAGAACTCTCTGTGAAATGTAGTTTTGGCCAGATGACAGATGAACTCATTCGTGATCAACTAATTGTTCAATGCAACAACCGCAAAATACCGGAACGTTTATGGGCTGCAAAAAATCCAACCTTAAAAGTTGCTATTGATCTCGCGAAAATAGTAGAAGAAAGCGAAAAATGTATGAAAGAATTACAAAAAACTGGTCTTGATCTCAAAGTTGCTGAAATTTCTAACAAAACAGTTGTTTCTAGTGACAATAGTGATACTGAGAGTTGTGCAGTTGCTCTAGTTAGTAAAAAAGGGTATGCCTTTCAAAAAAAGAATGCTAGTTTGCGGTATTCGAAACCTCAGTATAAAGTATGCTCTAGATGTGGTAGCAATTCGCACTCTTCAGATGCGAAATTTTGCTTTGCAAATAATAAGGACTGTTTAAAATGTGGCAAACAAGGTCACTTTGCCAAAATGTGTAAAAATAGGAACAATGCTAGAGTGACTGTGGTGAATGATTATTGTGAGTTGAATCGAGATGTTAACAAATTACTTGTTTTACATGATTCTATATGTTCTTGTCAAGACAGGAGAGAGAGGATTCTCAAATCTGAATTTATAATTGACAAAAAACCTGTCAGTCTTATGGTTGACACTGGTTCCAAATGGACCATCATTCCGATGTCACTTTTAAAACAACTATGGGGTCAAAAAGTTTTATTAGATTGTGATATTTTTCCCTCTGGTTATCAAGGTGAGAAAATTGATATTCTTGGATATTTTGAAACAGAAATTATCTTCAAGAACAGATCTACACATGGGAAAATGTATGTTTCTATTAATGGACCAGCCATTTTAGGTCGTATTCATCAATATGATCTTCACATAGTAATTGATCCCAGGGCGGAGGAACCTGTGATGGTTGTGAATGCGTCTGATGTGGATGGTGTTCTTTCAAAGTTTAGCAATGTCTTTAGAGAACAGTTAGGAGAACTGCAAGGTCATTCTCATAGAATTCTGTTAAAAGAAGGTAGTGTTCCCATCCAACATAAAGCAAGAAGAGTTCCTTTTGCTGCAAGGAAGGAAGTGAAAGCTGTTCTGGAGGAAATGTTGCAAGGGGGGATTATTGAGCCTGTAGAGGCATCTCCATGGATTTCGCCTGTTGTGATTTCCCAGAAACCTGACAACAAAATTAGATTTTGTGTGGACCTTAGGTCGTTAAACAAGTGTGTTGTTGCAGATGTTTTTCCACTACCTAATATTGGGGAGCTGGTCTCTACCCTTAAAGGTGCTAAATTCTTTAGCAAGTTAGATCTCAAACATGCCTATCACCAGATTCGACTTGACGAAGAATCAAAACATCTCACTGCATTTATCACTGGGGAAGGTACTTTTCAGTTCACTAGGTTACCTTTCGGGTTAATTTCAGCCGCAAGTGTTTTTCAGAGAATGGTATCTGAAGTATTCAAAGGGTTGGAAAAGGTCATCTACTTTCAAGATGATATTTTAATCTTTGAGGATTCGATTGAAGAAAATAATACTATTCTTCAAAGTGTTTTGCATAGGATATCTGAAGCTGGTCTTACCTTGAGGAAGGAGAAATGTGCATTTTTAGTCTCTGAGACTGAGTATTTAGGTTTTTCTCTCTCGGCTGCAGGTGTCAACCCCAAAAGAAATTTGCTAGAAGCGATTGAACTTGCCCCTTCTCCTGTCGATATAGACCAGTTACGGTCCTTTATGGGCTTAATTGAATTTTACTCGAAATTTGTAAAGGATTTTTCTAGTAAGACCGCTTCTTTGAGGGGCTTATTAAAAAAAGGTGTTACGTTTTCCTGGACTGATGAACAAGAAGCTTGTTTCAAATCAATTAAAGCTGAACTCTCGTCTGCCAATGTCCTTACTCCCTTTGATATCATAAGCCCTTCAATTCTTATGGTAGATGCTAGTGGAGTTGGTTTGGGTGCTGTACTTGTTCAACGGCATGGGAATGAAGAAAGGACCATTGCTTTTGCCTCAAGACCTTTAACGGTGTCGGAATGCAATTATTCCGTAATTGAGCGTGAGGCTCTTGCTGCTGTCTGGGGTGTCTATTATTTCAGGACGTATTTATGGGGTACTAGATTTGTTTTGCGGTCCGATCACAAGCCCCTAGTCAATATTTTGGCTCCTGGCAGTACTGGCAAGGGTTCACCTAGTTCTGGCAAGGTTGGCTTCACGCCTACAAGACTTTCAATTTGATGTTCAATTTGTCCAAGGGTGGAAAAACATTCAAGCTGACTGCTTGTCTCGCTTGCCTTTTCAATCCACAGCTTGTAGGAATCCTTCAGAAGAGATTCAGGATGACTCTGCAGTTGCTTTTACTCAAGATGTTTTGTTTCTTGGTGCTGAGTCATTTTCGCTTGATGAATGGTCTAAGGGTATGGAGTCTGATGGTGTTTTGAAACTGGTTATGGATCTTATTGTCAAGGGATCTAGAAGGGAGAGTACTGTTGAGCCCTCTGTTAGGCGCTACATTAGAGTCTTAGATGAGTTATCTATTTTTGATAACAATGTGTTAATGCGAGGTGATAGATTTATTCCCCCGTATTCACTTAGGAAGAAAATACTTGACCTGGCCCATGAGGGGCATTTAGGCCAGTCTCTCACCCAACGTAGGGTTAAGGAAAACTTTTGGTGGCCTTCCATTGATGCTGATGCCGTGGATTGTGTGGTGCGTTGTTGTTTTTGTAAGGAGGGTGAAAAACGCTTGAAGGTTGTTGGTTCTCAGAGCGAATGTAATATCTCTTTTGAGGATTCTCCTTGGCACACTATCTGTCTAGATTTTATTGGGCCTATTAATGAGTTACCTTTCAACCAACGTTTTGCTATTGTTTTTCCAAGTGGCTCACTGTTCGCTTTGTTAACGATATCACTACTGATTCTACAATCTCCTTTCTTAAAAATGTGTTTTTGGATGAGGGTTTTCCGTCTGTGTTAATAACTGACAATGGCACACAATTAATTTCTGGTAAAATGGTTTCTTTTCTAAAAGAATGTGGGATTAGTCATCATCGGACCAGCCTTTATAACCCACAAAGTAATGGTATGTGCGAGAGGGTCAACAGGCTAGTCAAGGGGATCATACAAATGTCTGTTGAATGTGGTTGTTTTCCGAATGATAAGGTTCAGGAACTTGTGTGGGCCTATCGTTCAACTCCTCACAAACATGGTTGTAGGTCTCCTTTTGAGTTGATGCGTGGTCGTTCTCCTGTAACCAAATTAACACCTTCTTGGCTAAGGAATGGGGATAATATTCTTTCTCCTGAGTCCTCTGGTGTTTCTCCTATTTCTGTAGGGGATTTGGTCAAGGTAAAGCCTGGGAGGTTTTCTAAGGGTCTCTCGAAATTTAGAGGTCCTTTTGTTGTAAAGCGTGTCCTTTCTCGTTCTATTCTTCTCGACAATGGAGAATGGTGGAATTTCAGACGTGTGGCTTTGTACAAGCGTCATTCTGATGTGGATTTTACCACTTCTCTACCTTCTTCTGCTTCTAGTAGTGGTTACATGTTATCTACTCAGTCTGACCTCAATTCTTGTTCTCAATCCAGTTCAAGGGGGGGAAGTGGGTTGTGGTGATACCTCTTCTTCTTTTTCTTCACTCTCTGGGAGTGATGTTTCTACTCCTTCCTGCTCTGGTGATGCTGTCTCCTTTTCTGTTCCTTCTTCCTCCTCTGTTGCTATCTCTACTAGTCGTGGCGTTCTGAGAACTGTTCGTTCTCGCCATCCGCCTATTTATCTTAATGATTATATTCATTAGGTGTTTTATTATTTTATTGTTTTCTTTATAGGTTTAAGGGATAGAGATATGTTGTAAATAGCTTCTGTGTATTTAGTCTGTCTTCACTGTCTCCTTCATGGAGTTTTAGCATGTTCTTGCTATAATGATTCCACCTAAGAATTCCAGCTGTGTCAGTTACTGTCTGGCCAGATGGTGATCTGCTGTGTTTCTCTGTGCTGCAAATAAACCTACTTTCTACAACCTGCTACCTGCTTGGGACTGCTTATATAATTTACCACAATCTCCTTTCTTAAAGACAATGTTTTTCGCATGCCTCCTTTTGTCAGCATACACTTTCATCTTTTATTTGTTAATCAAGTCCTTCTCATGAATTGTTGTCTCATCTTTCTTTTTCTGATTGGTCCATTGAGTTAACTTGGTGTTTATTTCTCTCTCGAACATCAATGTTGCAGGATTCTCACCTGTATTGTAATGGGGTGTTGAACGATAAACTCTCAAGGTAGAATTCAACACAGATTTCAGATTGCGCTCTTCAAGAGTAGCACGCTGCACTGCTTTTTAGTGTACTCATACAACGCTCAACAAGGCTGTTGGCCTGGGGCCCCAGAAGTGTGGTCTTCTGATGCTTTATATTCAAATGCTCCAAGAAATCTATGAACTATCGCCTATTGAAAGGTGGGCCATTGTCAGACTTTACTATGGCTGGAACACCCCATGTCACAAAGATGCCTTCTAGTCTTTCAATGACTCGTTCTTGAGTACTAGATAAAAGATCTTCACATAATGGAAATCGTGAGTATTTATCCATAAACACCAAATAGATAATGTCCACTGTTGAGTGAACTGAAAATGTCAATGGCTGTTCTCTCCCATGCCTGCTTCATGGGTTCTGACATGTTCAAGGTGTGGTGAGTAGTTTTTGTAGAAAGGAAGTTGCATAGATGACAGTCCTTCATTCCTTTTCAACCCTGTCATCAAAATTTGAAAGCAAGAGTCGTTCTCATAGAGCTCTTTTTGTGGCAATGATTCCAAAATGTTCTTCATGGGCCACTTCATTTCTTTTCTGCCTTAGACTCTCCGGATTCAGGATTCTTGACCCTCATAATATAACTCCTTCCTGATTTATAGACATTTCATCCTTGACATTTTTGCATTTTTGATATTCACCGTCACTAGTGAGGGGTCGAATGTGCTGGATCTAGGACAGATGTGTAATTATATCCTTCAACTTTAACATGTCACAATCCTGGCTCATGGCAGTTATAATCTGGGCTAACAAAATGGCAGCTAGGATGTTTGATTTTACAATAAAGTTTATATAGACTTCGGCCATCTTGGATGGAGTATTGTGACCTTGTACAGGCACTCTGGAAAAGTAGTCAGCAGGCTTCTGATCCTTCCTTGCACGATGTACAATTATATAATTATACTCTTGTAACCGTATTCCCCATCGTTCAATGCGAGGAGGCATTTGGCCTTTTAATTTCCAAATATAGTCAGTAAAGCTTGATGATCAGTTACCATCGTAAAAGGTTTCCCGTACAGGAATACATGAAAATGTTCGCAAGCTTATACCACAGCTAAGCTTTCTTTTTCAGGTTGTGAGTAAGCATGTTCTATTTGGGACAAACTTCTACTTGCAAATGCCACAATATCCCTTTAAACATTTGGGTGTCCACTGTGCTGTGAAAGGATAGCACCGCACCCGACTGGGCTTGTGTCCACAGCAACCTCTGTATGAAGCTTCAGATTGAAATATGCTATTTCAGTTGCATTCTAAAATGGCCTGTTTAATTTTTTTACAACTTGTCTCACATTCATGTGACCAATGAAATGAAACTTTTTTTGTACGTTCTTTCAACGGAGTACTTACAGTGGCAAAGTCTTGTATGTATCTAGAAAAGTAAAGGGCTATGCCAAGAAATGAACGCAACATAGTCGTGTGGGGGATCAGCATTTGACAGCGCTTGTACCTTAGCTGGATCTGATGTCCTACCTCCCTCAGAAAAGATATGGCCAAAGAATTTCAAGTTTGTCATATGGAACTCGCACTTGTTTGCATTAAAAGTCAAACCTGCTTCGGCCAGTAAACTACATACTTGTGCAAGAGCTTTATCGTGTTCTTTTTCTGTAGCTCTAAAAACCAATATGTCATTGCTGTAATTGAATGCATTCATGACAGGCTGCAAAATACATCGAATGACATATTGAAACAG
Source organism: Lissotriton vulgaris (assembly GCF_964263255.1). Taxonomy (NCBI): domain Eukaryota; kingdom Metazoa; phylum Chordata; class Amphibia; order Caudata; family Salamandridae; genus Lissotriton; species Lissotriton vulgaris. Next base: position 1,035,074,573 of record NC_141689.1, read on the forward strand.
TTCTGCCACCGATGACACCAGGGACAACTTAAGGATTTTGTGGGCTAGGGGCCAAACGTATTTTGGAGGTCCTTGTTGAGAACAGCTTTGAACTCATGATCCAATTTCAGCTCTTTCATGCCCTGCTTAGCCAGGTTACTGACAGCGCACAGGCACACTTCTCCAAATTCAATATGTGTTTACATCTAATATTCGGGGGTAGCGGTGCATGTTTTTAATCACAGCAGCAGCTCACTAACATTACTGCAAATATTCTCTGTGACACTCTCCCATTTCTGATCTGTGAGGTCTCGTTTTGATCTAAAAGAAACGTTTTTATGGATGTTGCATGAAACATAAACACAGCATATCTCTGCAAAATATCTGTTGTAGATTCTCACATATCACCCACATTAAAAAGTAAAACAGTATTTAATATAATCTGTTTAAGATATATTCAAGGCCATTAGGGCAAGAATCTCTGCATACCAGAGATTGCCCTATCAGGGGGCACCCTAAAAGGCTGAGGCTCTGGGCCAGAGCCAACTTGCCCATGCCTTAAAACATCTCTGAATGACACACCAAAACTTGGTCTTTTGTATCAAAACATACCAACATGTGTAGAAAAGGTTGTAATGTACATGCAATCTTCTTCAAGTTCTAACTGACGAAACCCTTTATTTAAATCAAGGCGAGAGAAGATCTTTGCACCATTTATTTGATTGATCATGTCATCAGTATGTGGACCTGGATGTCGTTCCAATTCAATTGCCTTGTTAGCCTGATGCATGCCAATGCATATGGGCACATCTCCTTCACTCTCCTTTTTGGGCACTAATACTATGGGAGAAACCCATAGGTTAGACCAGTAGAGCGCTCGATAATATCATGCTTAAGTAACAATCCAAGTTCTTTCTCAACCCCTTCTTGCAAATTAAAAGCAATTTGTCTATGTCTTTGAGCAACAGGACGGACGTCTTCAATAATATGCAACTTTACTTTTAGTCTTAAGTTTTCCCAAAGCATGAAAAAACGAAGAGAACTAACTTACTATTTTGTGGTGAGTATTCATGTTTTAATTGTCAGAAATCCATCCCATATCAGCGGCTGTGCTGAAAACTAAGTAGACAGACACTTGATGCCCGTGCCTTCAAACACATGGATGGTTTCTTGCACCTTTGTTTTCTTGTGTTTCAATGGCATAAGCTGCGGCAATAGAGATAGTTCATTGTATTTCTCCTCAGACATAACGTTTATCGATGTACCACTGTCGATAATGAATGGTATCGAACAACTATTTACTTTCACTGTAATCTTCGGGCAATAGATGCTAACATTTGGTGATGTTAAATGTGTAAATTATATTGTATAATACATTGTGTCTTTGTTACGTATATATATATATATATATATATATATATATATATATATATATATATATATATATATATATATATATATATATATATATATATCCATCCACATTAATCCTTTCAGATTAGAAAAAACGCACTCACAGAGTATAGACTTCTTCGATTAGTTTCTTTTCCACAAAGTATCCAGTATCAGGAGCAACCGACGCATTTCGTAAACACAGTTTATTTGATCACAGTTAACGTGGTACATTCCAATTCACCAATTAATCCTCTTTTACCACACATGTGATTTCTGACGTCATCATTTTCAACCAACCACTGCTGTTGAATTATGGGAAATATAGTCGTTTATTTAAACTAATAGTGAGCGTGTTTATGTCCTTATTGATATGTGTATGTTTTGTGCTAACAGTGACCCTTAAACACCCGTGGCTTTTGTATATTGCTTCTAACTATATTAAAAACTATATTTTGTATATTTATTATATTGTTATGTTATGTTATGTTAGGAGGTTCTTTTAGAGCGCACTATCACCGTAGGTTTCCTGGCGCTGATTGGGATTCTGAAAGTGGCAGATTAGAGTTTATCCAGATTGGGGGAAAAGCCAGGTTTTAAGAGACTTACGGAAAAGGATGAGTGATGTGACGGATTTGAGGGATTTATTGTGTGTCCCTATCCGTGTATAAACTATTCTATTTTTTAACCATGGCTAGTCCTCATCGTTTTTCTCGGCATGCGCCACCCTTATGCTTATTAATCACCGCTATTTAGAAGGAATTATTTTCCTTTAGCTTTATCCCCTGGGATGATATTTTCCTTTTCTCAATATTAGTTATATCATTCCGCTTTTTATTATGCCCTCTAGTGGGCCTTTTCAAACCTTTTGGCGAAGTTATTTTACCCCCTTTATTTTGGAGAGCTCCTATATCCTGGGTACCATTCCTTGTCTTCTTACAAAGATTAATGATTATACAGGGTATATAACCTGCTCCTATCAGATTCACTGCTTATTGTCAAATGGAATGGTTTACCCTCTCCGGGGATAATCAATTGTATCACTCTATCCTTATATATATATTACGTAGTTCCAGCCTGAATCCTGATCTTAACTCGCACCTGTTTGATACCTTACCGGATGTTGACTCGTCTCTGTTGGTGCTGGAGGCTGCAGTTTCCAAATGGTTGAGTGCTGCTGTTGACAAACTTGTTCCACTGGTACCTAGGTATCTTCTGCACCACCGTCACCCTGCGGCATGGTTCTCGGAAAATTTAAAAACCATGAAATCTCAATGTAAGGCCCTCGAGAGGAAATGGAGACGCTCATACTCTCCGTCTCGCAAGGTGGCATATAAGGAAGCTCTTAGAGACTATCATAAACAATGTAAAATGGCTAGAGTGACCTATATTGCCAATACCGTAACACACACCCAGAACTGTCCTTGCACACTTTTCTCTGTGGTAAAAAAACTGACAGGTGCAGACTCTACTCCTGTCCCTCCTGTTTTGAATGAGGCACAATGTAATTCCATCGCTGAGTTTTTCATTACTAAGGTGGAACGCATCTATGATTCCTTGAATCCTTTACCTTTGAACGAGGAATTATCTATGCCAGTGCCTGTCCATAACATTCAGCCCCCTCTGACAGTCAAACTTATTGACTGGCACTTTTTGATGATGTCTCTTTTGCTCACTGCCTAGAGAGCATTAAATCTGGCTCCCCCCGCGACCCTTTACCGGCCAAGATCCTTAAACAATTTGATTTGGACTCTTGTCGCGTTGTGATGAAACTCCTCAATTCCTCGTTGATGGAGTCTCGTGTTCTACAGAAGTGGAAACATGCGATGATTATTCCTCTGCTCAAAAAGGCTGGAGCTGATGCCTCTAACTTATCCAACTTCAGGCCTATTTCGTTGTTGCCCATTTTTTCTAATATCTTGGAAAGGCACATCAACTCACAGCTGACTCTCTTGGTACAGAGTTCAGGCTTCCTGCATTCATCGCAATCTGGCTTTAGAGCACACCATTCCACTGAGACCACACTTCTTGGAGTTACGGAGAGTTTACAGCATCGTATCGATCGCGGGGAAACATCTGCACTTATCCTTTTGGATTTAAGTGCAGCGTTCTATACCGTGTCCCATTCCATCCTCCTCGCAACTCTTCAATCCTTGGGAGTTGAGGGCTCTGCTCTGGCTTGGATAGCCTCTTTTTTAAGTGGCCGTACTTTTCAAGTCTTCTCAGCTAAAGCATCCTCTAAAATTTGTTCATCGGCGTACGGCGTTCCCCAGGGGTCTATCCTTAGTCCATTATTATTTAACATCTATGTTAGACCCCTGGCCACTATTGAGGAGGAAGCCGGTCTTACTTTATTTTCTTACACCGATGATACGCAAATTATTTTCTCCCTCTCCAATACGGAAGGTAATAACATCTTGGCTCTTAAGCAGGGTTTGACCCGAGTTTCGGAGTGGATGCAAGGTAATTTCCTCAAGCTAAATGGGGATAAGACCGAGGTTGTGATCCTGGGCAAGGGTAAAGATCTATGGGGTTCTCAACATTGGCCCGAGAGTATCGGTCCTACCCCTCAACCCGTTGCTCAGGTTCGCAATCTCGGATTCCTCATTGATGAAAAGCTTACAATGCGGCAACAGGCTGTTAGAGTGGCCTCCATCTGTTTTGCCACCTTAAGATGGCTTCAAAAAATTTTGGGGTGCTCCCCACCTCTACACAGCGGACCGTGGTCCAGGCATTGGTAGTCTCTCGCCTGGACTACGGTAATGTTCTCTACCTCGGTGCTGATTCAACAACAGTGAATAAACTCCAGGTCGTCCAAAATGCGGCCGCACGGCTTCTACGTAATGTTCCCCGGAGAACATCTGCTCTTCAAGCCCTTCGCGACCTGCATTGGCTGAGAATAACGAGTAGAATTAAATTCAAAGCCTTATGCCACATTTTTAAGATAAAACAGGGCTCAGCCCGAGGTACCTACAGGATCTCATTCAGGCTTATAAACCCAGCCGTTGTTTGAGATCATCGGAAAAAGGCGATTTCATTGTTCCTAGATTTAGGTTGGTGAAGATGGGCGGCCGCTCTTTTTCTCATCTAGGCACTAAGTCTTGGAATGCCTTGCCCGTGACTCTGAAGTTGGAGATGGATCTTTTTCGCTTCCCTAGGGGTTTCAGTAGTGATCAGAGCCGTCTTCTTTAGTAGTCTTCATTGATAGTTTGCTTGGTAGTTCATTCTTTCTTTAGTCTGTCCCTTGGCGCCGGGAAACCTATTGTGGTTAGCTGTGCGCCTTATAAGTTTAAATAAATAAATAAAATAAATCCTAATCTCCTGAATCAATATATGTATATTTTTTTTAAATAAAATCGTAAACTATGTATTGATATTTGCTTGGATAAAACAAATGAGTTTGGAAAATAAGTTTAGATAAAAATGATCATAAATTGCAATAAAAAATACAAACTCTATATAAACTTCATTGTATATGACATTAGTTGGTGGTTCAGACGTTAGGCACTAAGAGCCATTCTTGAAGATATAAAGGTGAACTGGGAATCACTGTACAGTTTTCTTATCCCCCCCCCTTTCCTAGGCATATATTTAAATCTTTAGGGGGTACCTTTTTCCATTTTTGTGACAATGTTTGAATGACTTTGGTGTTTTGGCATGTCGATCTTTCTTTGACTGCTTTTTTTCTTCACAAGTAGCCAGACCAACATGCTCACAATTTACTGAGGTTACATCGTCATGGTACAATCATTTTCTTCACTCTCACTTGATACTGATACAGAAAAACTGTTTGACGATGATTTGGATGGTGATCGACTTCGTTCTGTGTTGAATTGTCTTAACAGATGTTGCCACTTGGCCTTGTAGGTGAGCGTCGAATGTTGCTTCTTGATCATTTTGGCACCCATTTTGTTTTCATGTTGTGATGCACTTGCATATCTCTTGGATTTGCAAACTGTCACAAAATGGTTCTGCTTCCCACAACCCTTACAGATCTGTCCAAGAGTGGGACATCTACCTTCATGTGGAAATGAAAATCCACATCTAAAACACAACTTCTTTTTACGGGCAGACATCTCCTTGTGTCCCTCAGTCTTTTGCTTTGTTTTACTTTTCACACTCCAGTCTGATTCATTAGGGGCATCTCCGCCCTCCATGTCGGCAGCTTTGACAGCTATTAACATTCTAAACTAAGAGCTTCTCTCAGCAATTTGCCATCTGAATGAAGCTGATAAGCATCTACCAATAACTCTCAGATGCATAACTTCTTCATCATTAAATTAATTGAACTGACAATGTCTGATGAGTGTGTTGAGTCTCTCCACAAATTCATCAATGGTTTCAACAACTTTCTGGCGTTCCTGGTTGAAAATGTATCTTTCGGAATCAACATTTGGCATTGGATTAAACCTGATATTCATCACTTCTTTAATTTGATAATATGTGACTTCTTCATCACTTTGCAGCATTCTTTTTTTGACTTCTTTTACACCATCACCAGCAATATTTTTGAAATACTTGATAATCTCTTTGTTATCAGTCTCTTCAAGTGCTTCAATGAAATCATCAAATGTCTCTATCAAAGCAGTCCACCTTTCACCAATATTTTGCTTTTTGGCGGTATCGAACAGTGGTGGTGGTTTCAGGAACACAGCAGCATTGTACCCATTTCCAGATGTGGCTGACATTAAGAGTGGAGTTCTCTCCAGTTCCCTCGATCGTTCATGTTAAACCTGTTCATGTGAGCCATCTCTGATGCCTTGGGATGTGCTGGCCTCTGGATCACCCTAGATGACTTTTGTAGAGATGGCCTCAATCTTTGTCTCCATTGGAAAAGCAATGTTTCACTATTACGAACATATTTAAACTGTGTTGATTGGCAAGCACTTGTCAAACACAACCTCTGTGTCTGGTCTGGGTTACGGTGCCTGGCTCTGAGGTCGTACCAGCTCATGTTACTGAGCTTCTGGTAGGTAAATAACTGTTTTAACCTTTGGTGGCTCTTTGACTTTACCACTTTCTAATTGGAACGTTATCTTGCACTTTGTGAATATCAATAGCTAGTCTTTGAAAACCTGGTTGTATCTGCCTTTAGCATTCACGCACTGGATTACGTATGACTGTATATTGCATAGCAGCATGGTAACTTTAAGTACGATCTGACCATCAGGTTCTCGTTCATCGATACGAAGGCTTCTTTGTAATGCTTTTGTAGTTTTTAACTTCCTTCCAGTAGCTGGAGTTGCGCTTCGACTCCAAAGGCGTTAAGCATTATTTCCACACTTCGACTGCAACACACGTGGCACACCCGAGCAGTTAGCTTGGACCATGGTAAACTGTCTGGGAGAGCAATCTTCAGGTTACTTATCCCCAAACTCATTGCCAGTTGTAGTGTCTACACCACACATGGAGCTTAGTATAACACATCTTTATTTGTCTGTGTGTAACTGCGAACTCAACATTCTAAACCAACCTTCAGTGCATTCCATTTTAACAATTACGCCACAGTTCTGCGGAGTCCATCTGGAGCCAAAAGGGTCCCAACATTTCTAACTCACAAAACTCGACAGAGTAGGTGTGTGGAAGGATGAGGACAGGCAAATGATCAATATACAAAGAACAATAATGCAATAGGTGTCTAAAGAGTGCACAATGTGCAAAGTGGGCATGAAACTCATCTGGGTCCAGCTTCTCAGGCAACTACTGCCAGCTCAGTATCATCCAATAGGGTGTTCCCCGCTCGCAGATATGGATTTGAGTGGGGATGGGTATTTTTTTCTAGTCGAGTCCTGGATAAGTTTCACAACCTTTGGAATCCCTTTCTAATGGTCAGACTGTTTATTAAAAAGTATTTCCTGAGTCCTGCTCTGTTGGGATTGCTGATACTGTGACCACAATGGGAAGAAGAAAAGAGCTCCAGAGGGGGCAAATCATTGTACATGCCAGTTTCCACAAAACCCTCGAGGAAGCGCTGCAGGTTCCTAGGCTCCTGGAAAGTTTGCGATTGGCTGTCTTTGGTAATCCACATTGTAGTGGTTTCAAGCAAACCATATCTGATGTCATGCTCCCGCAGTTGTGGTCTCAGCAACAAGAAGAATTTGCATTTCATGCTGGTTTCCTTGGAGAAATCTACAGTTATGTGAACTTTATGAGAGTCCAGATCGTAGGGACCATGCAGACGCACTGCCATCAGGATCTGACACGTCTGTTTGTGATGAAGTGGGCAGGCTTTTATCGGCCTGTCTTTGTCCCTAGTGGCAGGCAAGTAAGTTGGAATCCGGTTCTCTTGCTGGAACTCCACAGGGAGGCCAAAGGAGAGGCCGGTGAGGCACCAGATCAGATCTGAAAGGAAATGTTTGATGTCTCCCCCTCATTTTCTCAGGGATACCATCAAGGCGGGCAATGCCCCTCCGAGCCCTGTCTGCTAAGTCCTCCACTTTCTGTCCGCGATGCCAAATGTCAGTGCTCCAGGTCATAGATGTATCCGCTTTTACTTTCTAGCACCAGCAGTCTTTTATTGCTAAACAAATGATTTGAAAAATTAAATTAAAGAAGCAAAATCAATAATGAATGGTATTGAAAGCAGGATTAGGCCTGTAGTGAAGAATGTTAGGGATTGTGTGTCAGGCGCGCAACACCCATTGGATCCCGGGCACACACACAGCCGCACCTGATCGTTTAACAGGTCTTTAAAAGACCATTTGAATGCTAATTAGGCCTGGCTGTTGTTTCACCCCTTGTTGGAGGCCCTGCAGCTCCACTCTGTCTACTGATTAATGGTTCAGCCCCCCCCCCCCCGAAAATTTTCCTTAGCCCCCCCCCCCCCCCCGAAATTCGGCTCTAGTTGCGCCTCTGTTGTGTGTGTGCTTCTATTAAAAAGAAATAGAGGGGATGAAAATTGGGTATGATGAAGAGGTGTCAGAACTGAGGGATGAGGTGGCGAGTTGTGTGTTTACATACGCCCTGTTCGTCCTATGCCCTGTTCTTCCCAGATCTTTTAAGCCTGTTTCTTTGTTTTGATGAGCTCTCAGACACTTCTCATTCCTGAGCTGTTTCTTGCCTCTGATATCTGCAGTTCTTCTTGAGAAGGAACACACCACAATGGAGAACACCCTCAAGCAAAATAAATATTTCCAACTTGTGTAGAAAATAAGAAGTATTGATGTACATAGGCAACGTCCATTTCCCTTTTCCCACTCCCCTCCCTGCACGCACCATGAATATTGTAAAGCATTGACTGCATCCCTCAGCCCGCAAAGGCCTGTACCCATGCGTACATGACAGCCATTTTAGGCACCTTGGCCTCTTGCCCACTCATTAGAATCACTGGCTTCCCTCCTGCGCGCATTTGAGCACCCCCCCCCTCTCCCACTCTCACATACATAGACCATGAAACCCAGCACTCTGCGCGACCCTGCTATGAAAGGCAACCCTCCTGCTTGACCCAGGCACACCCCCCCCCCCCATTTCCCTCTTGAAGAGGCATCCTTCGCCTCAGCTGACATAGCCCCCCAGTTGTATCTGACTGCCCCTGTTCTCTCATGTACAGGTCATAAGATCTCTCTCTCTCTCTCTCTCTCTCTGCGCGGCTCTGGCCCCGCATGCACCCTGACCCCCCCTCCTCCTCCTCATATGAGCAAGTCATAAACCCTCTTCTTTCGCAAAACCCTGTCCTTGAGAGTCACGACCGCGCCTGACCAGCACCTCCTTCCCTTCCATGAATGCCCCTCTATTGACGAGCCCTCCCTCCGCGCTCGATTGTCCACGCAGGCATGAATACCACTCCTTTGATGACCCCTTCCCCCGAGTTCGGCTGACCACACATGTCCGAGGCCATCGCCTGAGCCAGGAGATACCATTTACTGCCCTTATTGTATGCCTAGCCACCCCACCCCCTGGACCATGATCAGGCGCACACATCCTACGACACACTCAGCTGCACGATCGCCCTTCCCTCTTATCAGCAGGTCAAGGGTCCCCATTGTGAACGTATGTGGAGTAGGATCATCACGAGGATTATAGGAATGTTTTCCTTTTGCGACACACTGACCTGATTGTATCATCAAATGTTCTGCAAATGTATAAAAGCCAGAGTCTCACGCTCACTTGTTAGAGCACCTCCCGAAAGACACTGTGTTTCGTGTCCGAAATGACTGGCTCTCCTCATGAGAAATAAACTCTGTTCTTGATTCCTGCTCCCAGCGCCCGTCTCTTTATTTGGTAAATTATTCGGAATGGAAACTAAGAGGCGGTTTGCGCCAGCAGCCTGGGCATTGATAGAATTATGGGCTCACTTTCAACAATTGGCGTCCCAACGCGGGGTCCATCAGTGACATAGGGTTCGGTAAGAGAGATCCAGACGAAGAAGTGAACGTCTAAAATGATCGGAGTATACCTGCCTTGAGAGGGCCCTAGCCCGGCTGCCGATCGACAGAACTTCACCAATTCTGAACGGACCTCTCTTGAGTGACCTATTGTCCTGACTGGAATCCCACAGGAATGCTACATGGAGTAAGAGAACGATCGGGCGCTGGAGGAGGGAGTCGAAGAACTGTCCGTATGGTCCGGTCCGGGTAAGATTAAGTAGGGTGTTTTTACGCCTGATTGGTAGGGTGGTTCTATCCACCTGATTGATTGATTGTATTGAAATCGGTATTTGTATACTGATATTGTATTGGTTGGTATTGGTTCATTTAGCTTTGAGGGCTACTTGACATATTGGTTCTCTTTTGAGAACGAGACATTCTCTGTTTGCAAACAGCGGCGAATAGGAACGTCGTCCCTCTTTGCAGATAGAGAAGGGTAGGTAATGCAGACTTTTGTCCCCGTTGTAATCCGTCATGCCTACTTTTCTCCCCACTGATTGTTTGAAGTCGATTAATAATCGATTGTTGCTCTTTGAGATCTTCCCTGTCTACAAACTGAGACGAGTAGAAATATTCTGTCTTCCTTTTTGGATAGCGAAGGGCAGGTAATGCAGACATTTGTCCCCGTTGTAATCCGTCATGCCTGTTTTTCTCCCCACTGATTGGTTGGTTGCCTGGACATTGTTGTTCCAGGAATTGTTTCGTTTGAGGTATTTTCTATTTGCAAACAACGTGAAATAGAAACACTCTGTCTAGTCTTTGCAAGTAGAAAAGGGTAGGTTATGCCCCTTTGTGAATTCGTCAGTCCTACCCACTCCCCACTGGTTGGTTTTTGTGGGGTAGCTCGCATGGTCCGCCCAGGAGACTACTCTTATGGAGGACATATGCTCTCTACTCATGGGCCATTTAATAGAAATAGACCGACTGGTCCGTCCAGGAGGCTACCCTAGTAAGTGGAAGTACATCGCTCGGTCTGTCCAGGATGATACCCTAATGAAGGAATATATGTTCCCCTTTTGATCGATAATCTCGTTCCACCCCGGACCATTTATTGGAGGGGACTCATCTGGTCCGTCCAGACGTACCCCCCTAGTGAAAAGGACACATAAAAATATGAAGTGATCACCGTTCCCTACTAGCAGAAAGCTTTAGCTCGAAACACGCTAAGGAAGAGAAAGAAAAATAAAAAGAAATCAGGCTAAGTCAGTAACCCCCTGATGAGCTTTTGACTTCACCAAAAATAAGAAACATTAGAAATAATTCGTAATAAGAAATGTAAAATGACGAAAAGATTCGATAGCAGAACATAGCCACGAGGTAGCTAGGCTTCACTGCCTGTTCCTGTTCCCAACATGTCTGCCTCATTGCCCGCCCCGCCCAAATAACGGTCACATGAAATAGAAACAACTCGATAGGCACCTACCCCCGTTCCGGAAGCTCCCGAAGTGCAACAGGTCCGCGGTTACGCCCATCCGGAAGGCGAGGCCTGGAGGCACGAGGGACTCGCCTGGCCACGGTCAGGAGGAGATGATGTTGGGCAGGCGGTCCAAAGGATGTCAAGGACCTCTCCGTCTTCTCCCTTCTGCCGCCCTGGAGGCCGCGGGGAGAGAGGGGGCTGTCTTGCCTTGGCCACCGACCACCCCTCTCTCTCACCCGATCCGGCTTTTGCCGAAGGCCGACGCCAAGGCGAGAACGGCGGCGAATCAAGTAGTCCCGCCACATTTCAAATTCGCCGCATGCCATCGCCTGCTGGTCCAGAGCCGAAGCCAAGGCAAGAACGGCGGCAAATCAAGTAGTCCCGCCAGATGCCAAATTCGCCGCCTGCCGCCGCCTTCATAGGTACAGGCAGTCCTGCCACATTTCGGGCTCCCTGGAGAATCAGGTAGTCCCGCCACATGTCAAAAAGGGAGGGGGGGGGCTGTCTTGCCTCAGCCGCCGACCACCCCCCCCCCATCATCAATGGCTGGCACGGCCAATGTCGAAAACGATGGAGCCGGGGAACGGCGCGGGGTCGCTGGAAGGGGGAGGTGTCGCGAACGACCCTCCCCCACCTCCCTCCAGGTGGAGGCTTCCAGCGACACCCCAACACTCTTCGCTTAAAGAGGGTCAACATCAAAAAGAGGTCTTCTGCCCAGGACGGGCACACGCTCCATATCGTCTCTCCTCGACCTTGAAGATTCTATAAGAGCCGGGGGGCCCCCGACCCTCTGCATGGGTGCCCCCGCCCCCTTCACTGGGAACCACGACATCGGTGCTACTCCTGCCGGCACCAGACTCGAATCGGAAATGGCTAAGATGCCGCCACGGCACAGGCTTGTTCAGTTCCGGAGGAACACCAGAATGACCCGGTAGGAAAATTGTTGCCGCCCTTCCCACTCTTTGACTCATGGTCCATATTGTTAGACTGTTAACCACATAGCACGAGACTTTTTGAACTGCCAACGGAAAGTCTGAGCCAACCATGTGAGACTAGAGACACTCTGACTGTGCTGGAACTTGCCCGACCCCACCCAAAATGGCGCCGACACCAAATGAGACGTTTTTTATGAACTTTGTTGCACCCTGATTGCGCAAGCTTTTTGCCCCGAGATATATATATAACGTTTTGGATAATGAAAGTAGATATGAAGGATATTGAGCATGTGCTTGGACAATGAATTGACTTAGGGTGGGTACTGATTATGAGTTGGAAAATGAATTGGTGTAATTTAAGGTAATGAATGATCATTGGATGATGTATTTATGAATGTATTAAAGATGAATTACCGACATGCATCATGCTTGCTCTGTAGGGGAGTTTAATATGATTTTATTGCACTGCCGCACTTTATGCAATGAACTGCCACCAGCTTCGTTCTTCCCATGTACAGTTCCAATCTGCTCCGTGGCTAGCCCACCGGGTTGTGGGCCTGTATTTATGTGTCAACCCTCTTTATTAAAGGTATTTTGGAAACGAAAGCATCGTTGTAGCGGATTGCATTAATGAGTTTTGAATGTATTACTACTATGAGCAACGAGAAAGTATGATGAAGGCTAAAGGTTAAAAAGGACCCGATATTCAGCAGCCACATTATGTGTGACAGGCAGCCGGAAAGGTGCTTTAGAAGCCCTAAAACGACACCACAGAAATGCCACCTGACCGCCACCCTTGTACCCGATCAAAAGGGGTTGCGACCAAGTAGCCCATGTCGCACAGATCATCAATGATTATCTGTCTGACCTTTCTGGTCCATCTGGGCTTAAACGCCGTGATGGTAGAGAAATGCACTACGTGGAGATAGGTCGAGTATGTGGTAGGTAAAAGCATTTCCGGATTACTGCACGTTGATGAGGTTTTGAATGTTGCCCCCCACCCCTTCTTTTTCCTCCCTTCTGCAGGTCACGTCGGAACACTGGCTGATATATGGATGGACGACGACCGAACCGCCGATGAGAGGGGGAAAAAGGAAATATGAGCATGGTCCTTAGGACAAGTAAAAGTTTTTAAAAAAGACGTAGACTTAAACATGACTGTTCCTCCTTAGAACATAGCAACGGGAGGATGGACTGACATAGAGACTGGACAAGTACTGAATGACGAAAAAATTTGACTAGAAACGACGCGTTAAATAATGTAACTGGACGTTTTGACTAGGTAGGGAAAGGACAAAGAAAAATTGTACGGGTAAGGGTTGCCACAGCACCACCCGCCTAGGAAGCTAGAAATGTTGCCGATGTTCAAAATGCACTGCCCCCTTTCTCACACTCTTACAGATATAGCCAAGCTGTCCGACTGTTTTCCCGATCAATACTTGCCGTTGCCTCAGCCTGGAGAGCTTCCCACCAAAGGAGGGAACAGAAAAATGGTTTAAGATCCAACCATGGGTAACTAGCGCGACCAGGTTAATTTCCGATCAACCAACCGAGGTGTGAGTATTGGTAATTGGGAACGCTCGCAGGCGTGACAAACGAGAAGGAAAAGGGGGGAAGGGCAGAAAGAGCTAAGCACGTAGATAAATAGGATAGTAAAGATACGTAGGATATATATAAAAACAGATGTTGTAGACTAACAATTGTTTCCTGTCTTGTTGTGAATGTCTTGTATATGTGTAATACATGTGCCGTCTTCCCTGTCTGAGTTTGTGTGTGTGCAACGTACGAATATATGTCTCCCCTCTGTCTATATCTGCATGTTACCCGACCTTTGCTGTTCTGTGTTGTGAGCGCACTAAATGACCTATTTTTGTACACGTCTCTCTCTCTCTCTCCACCCTTTCTCTCTCTCTCTCTCTCTACATGTCATACGTGTACCGAATGGCTCGTTTAGATTGCGGACGACTCTCACTCTCTATGAGAGTCTCCCTATTTTCTCTCCCTCTTTTTGGTAAAATTGTGCCCCACCGGCACCAGTCTGATTTGATACATATTGAACACGAAGGTGTTCAGCGAAATTGACCAAAACTAAATTAACTGTATCTCGCCATGTTACTGCCTCTCCTTTCTGCAAAATGAATGAACTTGAATTGGCTGAGAAGGAAAGGACAGGTCAGACGGCTAAGGTCCCCCAATTTGGCCTTTTATAGGGGAACTATATGTCAATGGCATCCTAATTTTTATTGTTAGAGACAAGCGCCAAGGTCCAGATTGACCCCCAATGCCCAGATTGCCCCACCCCTTTGCACCCAAGCACGAATGCCCGAAGCGTCCCCGCCCCACTTGATTGACCCCAGCTACTGTCCCCGATATATATATCTGATAACCATGAGTAACTGCCGCCCCTCGAGAAAAAAAACATGTTTGGCTCTGTCTTTCAATGATTGCACCCCCGCTTGTTTTAAAGAGTTAGCCAGCTCTAAAGGGAAATGTAAGACTGTTAAGGCTCGAATTAGAAGGACGAGTCTCTCCTGAATGTTGTCAATCTTGGGGTTTTTTTTGTTGAAATACGCAGGTGATAAGAGTCCGACCTCTGTCCATATATGTCATGAACGAACGCCGATTAGACTTGGTGCGAACGCAGTAGAAATACCCACCTACTTACTTCATGGTAATAGACTTCTGACTATGACCAATGAGCATAACGCCAGGTGCTAGGATTGCGAGTGGAATTCATATGTAAAAATCTCTTCTCCTGCCAGTTCTCTAAAACTTGTTTTTACCCATTTAAAGATACTCAATCACCGGAGGAGAAGGGCCGGACGTGACGCACAGCGTGGCTGCAGATCATGAGACACATGCGACCTCAACCAAAAGTGGAGCCGCAGGACAACAAGAAACGGGACGAGGCAGCACTCTCAAAGGCGGAAAAAGAAAGAATGAAGGGCTGTCCTGAAGCTCTCTGTCCGCCAACCCACGTGTGCCTGGAGCCTCCGTCCCTCTTTTCAAGCCCGATTGATGGGCCTGCCTGCTTGTTACCCATTGCTCCCTTGGTCCCTTTGGTGTGTCCCGGGAAAATCTGCCCCCACTCCGCCCTCTCACTCCCATCGACTAACGAAACCGCACACCCTCTTTTCCATGCGACTCTCTGCTGAAAGGAAGAACAGCATCTAGATGGAAATGGGGTTACGCCACGGAAATATAGGTGCCAAGCTTAAGGCGCCACTCAAAGGATTGGTTAGGGAACAGGACTGTGGTCTAACAGCAGAGGACTGACCGCACCCTGCAACGCGTAAGGATGGAACCGAGCTGGACCTATAGCTCCACCGCGGGTGCTCAACAGCGCCAACGAAAGGACACGGACTAGAGCCTACCAGTGATGGCTCACTGATAAAAGACACTGTGACGAAGAGATCTTGCGTATTGAACTGAATTCCTCCCTTGACTACTTGGTCAAAATGTTCATTGGTCACATTTTTAAGTCAGAAACATTTATGCTATGTAGTGATTTGAAATGATAGGAACTCGACAAATGCCATCCCCTATGTACTGCGTTCTGCCAAACACATCAACTGTCCATGATTATATGCCATGTGTTAGTATTGACAAATGCAAATTCTTCGATCGCACCTGTTTATATGTACCTTTATCGACTGCAAAAATGAACTTTGCTATGTAAAAAGGGGCGACTGTAGAAAATAAGAAGTATTGATGTACATAGGCAACGTCCATTTCCCTTTTCCCACTCCCCTCCCTGCACGCACCATGAATATTGTAAAGCATTGACTGCATCCCTCAGCCCGCAAAGGCCTGTACCCATGCGTACATGACAGCCATTTTAGGCACCTTGGCCTCTTGCCCACTCATTAGAATCACTGGCTTCCCTCCTGCGCGCATTTGAGCACCCCCCCCCCTCTCCCACTCTCACATACATAGACCATGAAACCCAGCACTCTGCGCGACCCTGCTATGAAAGGCAACCCTCCTGCTTGACCCAGGCACACCCCCCCCCCCCATTTCCCTCTTGAAGAGGCATCCTTCGCCTCAGCTGACATAGCCCCCCAGTTGTATCTGACTGCCCCTGTTCTCTCATGTACAGGTCATAAGATCTCTCTCTCTCTCTCTCTCTCTCTGCGCGGCTCTGGCCCCGCATGCACCCTGACCCCCCCTCCTCCTCCTCATATGAGCAAGTCATAAACCCTCTTCTTTCGCAAAACCCTGTCCTTGAGAGTCACGACCGCGCCTGACCAGCACCTCCTTCCCTTCCATGAATGCCCCTCTATTGACGAGCCCTCCCTCCGCGCTCGATTGTCCACGCAGGCATGAATACCACTCCTTTGATGACCCCTTCCCCCGAGTTCGGCTGACCACACATGTCCGAGGCCATCGCCTGAGCCAGGAGATACCATTTACTGCCCTTATTGTATGCCTAGCCACCCCACCCCCTGGACCATGATCAGGCGCACACATCCTACGACACACTCAGCTGCACGATCGCCCTTCCCTCTTATCAGCAGGTCAAGGGTCCCCATTGTGAACGTATGTGGAGTAGGATCATCACGAGGATTATAGGAATGTTTTCCTTTTGCGACACACTGACCTGATTGTATCATCAAATGTTCTGCAAATGTATAAAAGCCAGAGTCTCACGCTCACTTGTTAGAGCACCTCCCGAAAGACACTGTGTTTCGTGTCCGAAATGACTGGCTCTCCTCATGAGAAATAAACTCTGTTCTTGATTCCTGCTCCCAGCGCCCGTCTCTTTATTTGGTAAATTATTCGGAATGGAAACTAAGAGGCGGTTTGCGCCAGCAGCCTGGGCATTGATAGAATTATGGGCTCACTTTCAACACTTGGTCTAACTAGGACTTGACATTGTCATGTGTGGTTCACGTCCTTTCTCACTATGTCCTGCACTTCCGGTTACGTTCACAACCATAAGTCAGTTCTGTCTCAGCATCATTAGATTTCATTATTTATTTATTTTGAGTTTGTTACAGCCATGTTTGCTACCTTTCCAATACTTAGAGCACTATTAGAATGTCACCATGCAGGTACATGAGGAGAAAACAAACTAAAAGAGGTTGGAATCGGACTGCGTGGGCACGGCCTGTTCACCCCATGTTCCTTTATGTGACCTTTAAATCGCAAAGATTAAACACACTCTTCTTCTCCTTCCTTTTTACGGTACATTCTTTGCTGGTGCGGCCAGTGTGTAAGCATTGCAAGGTATCGAGATGAATTAAATCTACATTTTACATAAGAGCAAAAATGTAGCTCACTGACTGTATTCGTGTATTTGGTGACGTAATAAGCAATAGAGCAAAAGTAATGAGGGTCCATCATATCTCAGTATTGCCCCTATGAATGAATAACGTTGCGAAAAAACATTCTCCGTTCTCTAATATACAAGGCCTCAATAAACTGGTGCAACATTCTCAGCCGACGCATCACGTGACGTGCTATTTACTCCCAGGGGGCTTTTAGTAATTTCCTGGTAGTGTTGTATCGAGCTGAACAGCGCGTCCTTATTGTTGTTTGTAGAACTAAGCGTGCCGTGTGAACAGCGCATTCTTTATCAACCATCTGAACATCGCATTCTTACGCGTAATACAACCCTTTCCGCTTTCGGTGTTGGTAGTGCACGTGCAGTTTGTATGACTAACTTCTGCCATGAAGGAAGCGGACTGTCTGACAAGCAGCCGCACGAGCGGCTTGTGTATTTTCTTTTTGTTAGACGCAAGTAGTATTCTTCAAGTACATCTTACATAACCGCTTAGCTGATTACGACACACCCAAAGCATTTTAGAAGGTAAGCAACCGCAACCGCATTGAAAGAACGGGTGTGTCTGTAAATGTCTGCAGCGTTTGTTTTTGTGTGACAATCACGCTTGTGTGATGCCAGTACAATTACAAAAGGCTGATTAAGCAATCTACAGAAGCGGAACATTATTATAAAACATGAATGAAAAAAAAAGGTTTCATTTCCGGCCCCTAGTACTTTCCAGGAGGTACTCTACTTGGCCTGGTATTTTCCTCTAGTGTGATTTTCTATAATATATTGAGTTAATCTGTTCACTTTTTCCTACATGTTTTAAAAAAAGCTCTTTTAGTACCACATTAACAAACTCAACAGGCATGGGCCTGGCTTTGAACATTGAGCTGAACAATACAAAACTACTCTAGTTGCTGGACAAGTCGAATGGACCAGAAAGCAAGTACTGAGTAGGGTTATGTTTCTGTATACATTGAGCATTCTTTTTTATCCTTATAGTGGGGAGCGAATTTGCTATGAGTGCCATGATACAAAAAGGCTCATGATATATTTGTTACATGAAGAATTGTTTTGGTGCAAAAACTGTATAAAAAGTCCAGTGGCGGCTCCACCGCTAAGGCAGGGGAGCGTCGCCACACTGCCAGGAGCAGCAAAATAAAGGAAAAAATAAAATGGAATAATGGAATGTTATTATCATTTTATTTTTTTCTCCTGCTGCAGTAGTGCATGAGGGGGCGGGGTGGAGCTCGGGAGGAGTGGTAGCACATTCCTGTGTGCTATGACTGTTTGGTCGGCCCTCCTGGGCCGCCCAAAACAGTCATGCGCACTTCCCTGTTCTTCATGCAGGCTTCATTACAGCCTGCATGAAGAACATGCCCACCCCCCCAGCCCCTGGCTGAGCGCTGTGTCACGGCACTCAGACCAACCACAATGCTACATTGTAGCGTTGTGATTGGCTTATGGGTGGGACCCTGGCTGCCGGCTTCCTGTTCCGACCTGGAGTTAGACACAGGCGAGCAGGAGAGAAGACGCGGGACCCGGGTGGCAAGGTAAGTTTTATTTATTTATCTTTTTTTTTTTTTAAAGCAGCAGGTGCCCCCGCTTGTGCCTGCACCTCACCCGCGAGCCTTGCCGACCGCCGCTGGAAACTTCATACAATATTTTAGTATTCCCTTCTCGCGGGAATGGCGGATCCCCCAAATTTGTCACAGCCTCTGGGAGAATATCCATTTCTACTGAGCCTTTCTTTAGGCAATTGCTGTACCCTACCATGCATGTTGTTGTTAGGGCTCGCCTGCTGATGCGCTTCTGCGCATCGCTGGCGAAGCTCTAATGTGGCTTATCCAGTGTTTAACCACCACTGGCGATTCCACTGGCGATTTCTTGAAGTGCATGTGCTTTTTAGGTCATTGCGCAAGCGCAAGCCCTAAAAAGCGCGTGCACAATGCCACCAGCCGCCTGCCTCGCATTACCACATCAAAGGCAGCACAGCCTCCCTCCCACAAGCTTGTCAGCGTGCGCTCTGCATTTCTCCTCCCAGCGCAGTTGTCATCCCCTAATTATTCACGGCCGGCCGGCCGTACTTTCAGTTGAAACATTTACTTGTTTGTTTTGTTGCTGGCTTGTTTAAAACTGCGCTTGGTTCTATACTGACTGCGTCGGGTTTGAGGCTCGGAAATTAGATTGTGAAATCCTTTTATTCACGTTTTCCCTTCCTACTCAGGTTTTCATTTCCAATCTCGGGGCCCTGCTTTCGGTTTGCTTTCTGCTCCTAGATATGCAGAGACAGGGTTTGCCTCGAGGGCTGATGTCACCGCTGTCTCTGGTAGTGGGTAGACGCTGTGTGCCCAGTACTGCAATTGCGAAGACAATAGCTTATTTTTCTGCAACTAACAGCGATAGAGTTATGTGTTGGGATTTCCTTTTTAAGTTAACCTTTCTTGTGTCAATAAATTCTTGTTTCTTTTTGTGACCTAGACAAGGCTTGTTGCATCACACATACTGAACTGACTAGCCAGGACTGTGGAAATTCCATCTAACCACTTCCAAATAATTTTTTATTAAATCGAACATTGCAGCTCGTTCAGCTCATTGCCTCCTAACAAGATGCTATCAGCAGGCTTCCGGAAAGCAGCATTAGCTGCCGTGCTCGGTGCAATAAAAGCATTCCATTTGTGCCGAGGGAAAACAGTTCCGGAGCACCGCTTCGCTGGACTCCAGCAGACGCGGGAAGCGAGCATTGACAAAGCCTGTAGTTAGGCTGAAGTGTGAAAACGTAGAGCGGTCATCAGAGTGCGGTCAACCCTCACATAGGGTAGGTAAGAGCAGCGTAGAACCCTATACAGCTTCACCTGTCACATGATGTAAAATCTCGTAAAGTATAAAACTCCGTCAGTCCGCTCTGAGCTCTCTTCGGGTAAGTCCCTGGTGTCAAAGCGCTAGAACCCTTCGGCGACTGCCCGTCCCCCACTCCCTCTCTCAATTGAACTGTGCGTATTTTAAATAAGGTGCTTCATTTACGTTTCGATTCTTCAAGGTTGGGAGTCTCACGTGCGTACTGTATATTATCTCTTGATCAACCATTTAATAACTGGTCTACTGTAAATCCTGTGCTTCTCTTATTAACGTTTCCGTCTGAAATTCTCCAGATGAATATTCGTTTTATTTGCTGAGTTTGACTTCCTCGGGAGGGCTGTTTGCTCTGTGGACAGACACTTTTGTGACAGCCCCGTTTAAATGAAGCCCTAACTTACATACTGATGTCAAATTCTTTGTTTCTTCCGATGGGTGACAATTCCTTTCACTTACCCTAGAACCCCCTCCCCCCGTTCCTTTCAGACTTTTCTTTCTAAACACTGCAAGTCCTGTCTGGCGCTGGCTTCTCCTTCCTGTTCGTACTACTGAAGGTCAGATGCGGGATTGGAAGTTTTCTTTGAATATTTGCATAAATGTGTTTTCAATTGGCTGCTGACTCCTGAAAACATGTCGTAGAACTTCGAATGCCCGTGTGTCTTTTGTCTTTGTGTTACAGCTTACTTTGTGGGCGTTTCAGTGGTCTCACTGCTCAGTCTTTTTGCCTGATCCAGTGAGTGAAATCTGGAATTGTGGACACGTGAACTTCTGAGGCCAAAATCAGTTGGTTACATTTACGACTTTTTCCTGGTTATTAGTGTTTTGTTTGTTTACGTTGTTTTCTACAGCATCATTCACCAGTTAGTGTTAGACTGCTTTACATGCATCAGTTTACAACAGCTACAGCATCAAATCTACCAAATGTGCAGATCAGCAGGGACGGCTGATGTGGAAGGGAGGTAGACATGGCGATTCTTATGTAGAAACACTAATGTAACATCTGCTACTGCGACATACTTACCATACTGGGTAATTGTAATGCCCCCTCACACACCTTCCCCTCACCCTCCCTCACCCTCACACACCACCCTCACCCTCACACACCCTCTCACCCTCACACACACCCTCACCCTCACACACCCCCTCACCCTCACACACCCTCACTCACAATCCTTCTCCCTCACTCTCCCTCCCTCACACACACCCTCTCACCCCGCCTCACCCCCGTCACCCACCCTCACCCACCCTCCCTCACCCTCACTCACCCTCACTCACCCTCCCTCACCCTCACCCTCCCTCACCCTCACTTACCAGCATAGCATAGCATAACAAAACAAAGCTTAGCTTAGCATAAAAAAAATAGCATAATAAAACACAGCATAACAAAGCATAGCATAGGATAGCAAAACAAAACAGCATAGCATAACAAAACATAGCATACCAAAACACAACAACACATAGCATAACAAAACACAACAACACATAGCATAACAAAACATAGCATAACAAAACATAGAAAAACAAAACATAGCAAAACAAAACATAGCAAAACAAAACATAATATAGTATAGCATAACAAAACCCAACAAAACATAGCATACATAACAAAACATAGCAAATGACAAAGCTATTCATTTAGCTATTTTAAAGAATAACACATAAATAAAAAAACTTTGATTTATAAGACCAATAGCTCAAACTTTCCTAATGCGAGCCCTGTTGCATTTCCAATGCTTGTTTTTATTTTTATTTGTTACCTTACTTCTAGTTGTGTTTGTAAAGACTAGGATTTTTGTTGTTTTTCTTTTTTCTTCAAAGAAGGGGTGCCTTACATGTCAATGCACACAAGTTTGCAGAAATAATATATGTTATAATTTGCTATACATGCTTTGTTCCTATTGTGCCTATCTGTTGATAATCTGAAACTGTCATTAGCACACTGTAGCCATTGGCTAGGCCATACATGGACATTGTCATGCTATGTACTCACACCCTTCAAACTTAATAAAAACAGTTTGCCAAAAACAGATTTTAGTATTCAGTTAATACCAAAATCCTTCTGGTGAACATCAACATTTTGAATGGGTGCAGCACAAAGGCTGAGTTTGCACAGTGCCTGGTGGGTACGCATTCAAAACCTTTTCAAAGAGGTTGGCACCTGTATGGATGTCTGGAGGCTGTGGCTAGGCTGCTTCAAATAACTATGACCTATTAGAACACTGGATTGTTGGGAGCTCCATTTAAGACAATGGAGTGCTCTGCGCTTCTAGTTATGATCTAAGCCCTGAGCATCAACATTCCAATGTTTGTTCACAACTGTTGCTTTGAACAAAGGCCTTACGGAGCTCGGGTGCCACAAGCCCTTTGTTTTACAAATTAGAACATTCTGCCCTGCGGAATGTTCTAATAGCCTTAGAGCCTGTAGCGGGCTCTACTGGCCATTAAAGGCCAGCTCCCTAGTTAAAGGCCCTCGTCTATAACACTGGAGCAGGACTTTAATGACTGTAAGAGCCCGCTCTAAGGCTATAGTTGGTAACAGCTACTTCTCAATACATAGAACTCCAAAGAATCTACACAAACAACAGATCTCCAAGTGACAGCAGCTGGACTTTCAGAAGGCTAACTTGGAATAGCACCAAAGTGAGAATGATGTTGGAACTTGCATATTCACTCACTAATTCACCAATACATTCCTTTGATTGAGCACCGGCTCCAGAGATCTGTCTGTACCCTAAATGTCCCTCATGCCTTAAGTGTGCATGCTCTGTGAGAGATGAACGCTTGTAATATTCTACCCTGCTGGTTTTGTTCTGTGAGATATGACATTTTGAAGTCATTGCCTTCTGCCTGACAGGGAAGCTGGGTTTCCTACTGCCATGCTGTTCCTGTTCTGTGAGGAAGTAAAGCTTGCACTGATTCTGCCCGACATGTACCTGTCTTATGATGGAAATAGCATGTGTTCATGCTACCCTAGATGTACTTGTCCTCTGAACGATGGAAGCTTGCACTGTTTCTGCCCGTGGTGTACATGCTCTGAGAACAGGAGGGATTCCACTGCTGTTACCCAATCTTTCATAATTAAGGATGTTTGAAAACACTTTCTTATCATCCCTAGTCGGAAGCTTATGTTGGAACTAGGACAAAAACTAGTTACGTGGCCCTGACCAAGAGGCCCTGGTTTCAATTTCAGTGTCCCACCTTGACCAAACTGTGTGACAATAATCAATGAACAATTCCTTCCACCTGCCTTCTTTTCTGTGATCATATTTGAGAGCACCTTGAAATAATTCTGTGCAAAATATATTCTGTACAATAATCTCTCTTGAGTATACTTTAGTAGATCATAATGTTGATCCATCTATAAAAATAAAGACTTATATAGGAGAAACAAGACCACTGACTTGATTCAGTGATAAAATTGTCATAGCAGAAAGGATGTTGGTCACTAATTGTAATAAAGGCCACTCAATGTGTAGTGATCTTATCTAAGGTTCTAAAGAAAAACAATCCAAAATACACATTTATATGTTAAAGTTCATATTTCAGCTATAAATAAAATGCCAGTCACTGACACTTGGCACAGGACAAGAGTTCCAGGCTGACCTAATAGCTTTACTCCTCAGCCCCCACTGCACTGCTTTTCCTAGGAGGATGCAACATAGGTGAGGCTGTGGAGAATTACGACCCAGCCATCACTGCTTCATCACCACTTAACTCGTTTGATGTTCAACAAGGGGTTTGCAGTCTCAAGGCCTACGCAATCCCACTTCACACACACAGTCAGCTGCAGGTGCTGCTTGGCATCGTGGGCATTGACTCTTTCATAGCACAGGCTACATTTACAGTGACTCTCCATGT
Organism: Lissotriton vulgaris; assembly: GCF_964263255.1. Lineage (NCBI taxonomy): Eukaryota > Metazoa > Chordata > Amphibia > Caudata > Salamandridae > Lissotriton > Lissotriton vulgaris. The sequence continues at coordinate 1,035,098,648 of NC_141689.1, forward strand.
GAAACATGTTGACAGCCTTTCCAATAGTACATAGCAAGGCCTCTGCAAAGACACCCTGGCCTAATAGGGGCAATATTCGAGCACCCAGACATATTAATGGAAAAGAGAATCCAAGTCAGTTGTTTGGCCCTCCTGTTTTTAATCTTGTGGTAGGGAAACACCACTAAAACCATTTGTATCTCACCCCTCAACTGTAATATAGGTCTGACAGTTTAATAAAGGAAGAAAATAAGCATCAACATAAGTGACAAAACCACACCCAAACTATGGAACCCATAACTAAGAGACTGCACAACTAGTAAGGATTAGTACTCAAAGATGCCTCCTAGCTTAAGCTGTGGAATGCACTGATGAAGCATGCCATACTAGGTATAGGAGGATTCATCATCCTATGTGAAAACTTTAATGCATGGTAATTCCATAGCACATATGACTGTTTCTTCCTTGAGTTTTGTAATGTTTATGTCTGTTTACCAAGAGTGTACAACACGCCTTTAACTTCTCTCAACCCTCTTTCGAGTGTTATCTACCGTGATCAGACCACTCATGTGTGAGAGAATCACGTGATGTTCCATCTGCAATTGCCTCTTGTCCGTAACTTATTATTTGAGTTAGGGAAGTTTGTGCTGCTGTCTGTGTTGTACCATTATTGGGCTTCGGAGCTTGAAATAAAGCATTCCACAGATAAAAAGGATCCACATTGTCAATGCTTATTTCATTGGATGATGGGAGGGTAAAGTGAACACAAAATATGAGAACATAGTTTGCTTTTGACTTTACACGTGAAACAAACTGCGTTTGAAATGGAGGAGACAACATTGTAAAATGTTAAAACACAGCCAACAAGTGGCTCTGTGTTATGTATGGCACCTACAGCAATTTCTGCCTTTTTAGCGAACAGCACTTTGCGTGGTGTGGTTTTGAGCCATTAATGAAAGTATTTAAAGCAATACTAGAAGCCCCATAATACGCTGTTGGCTGAAAAAAACAAAAGTAGATGATAGTATCCTAAGCGGTACTGGGAAAGTGCAGAGTTGCGTAATGCAAACTAAAACTTAAACCCTGACTTTCTGCATTTTAGGTCTTTCTTAGACTGTGTAAGCACTGTTTCCTTGAGACCTTTTTTTCTATCACAGCCCATTGTTTACCATCGGTTGGCTTCCCTGCCATTCTCAATTGCTTGCTTCTTATTGGTCAGCTGCTAGTGGTTTCCTTCCACTTCATGCTTGTCCCACACCTGAAGCATGGACGCATTAGTTGTGTGCAACCATTGATAATTTATACAGCCCCTACTTTTCTTTTTGTTTTTAAGCACTCTACGAGAATACGTCTTTTTCAACTGGCTACCTCATGTACTTTTTCCACCTCCAGCCCTCCATCATGCCATTGTCTGTGTTGCTTCCCCCACCCACCTTTCATCGTCCAAGTTGCTTGCTTCTTCCTTCCACCTGTCCATGCAGTTGCTTGCGCTCTCCTGTTGTCTGTGTTGTTGCTTGCCCCCACCTGCTAGCAATGTTAATGCTTGCCCCCACACACAGACTGTTTTGCTGCTTGCCTCACCCGCTGTCTGTGTTATTGCTTACCCTCTCCCGCTTTTCATGTTGTGCTTGCCTCATCCCGCTTTCAGTATTGTTGCTTGTCCCCATCCGCGGTACATATTGTTGCTTCCCCCAACTCGCTAACTGTGTTGTTGCTTGCCCTCAACCAACTTTTTAACATCCAAATATTTGATATTGGTGGAATATATATGGGAAAGTATATCGAATACGACTTTGAGAATGGAAAAACAAAAGTAGGCACTTTAAAAAAAGTCTGCACGGACTGGAGTTCAAACGAAACTGAATCGAATGTTTAAAACTCCTCAGACCTTTCACTACTTTATTACTGTACTATGCAAACTATTCTGGTTGTGGTTTCTCATTTTATCCAGTGAGGGAACCGTTATAGCAGAAGGTTTGTAAAAATCCAAATATTATTGCACAGTTCCATCAGTAGTGTAATTTGGTGAAGTGCTTCGGGGAGGACATGTGTAAAACAAAATTCGTTGATGCCTTCATTTCAAACAGCGAACTGCAACATACATTTGAATTGAACATTACTGTGATGTAGTGTACAATATTTTAAAGAAAATTAGTCAAGTCATTTTTTAAAATTATCAGTTTTAGTGAAGCACACACAGGATTGCAGAGGGCACGCAGTACGGCATCATTCATATAGTGCTTCATACCTCATTGCGTGCAGCATCGCTTAAAAATATTCGCGAAGCCAATAGGTCCCTAAGCAAGACCTATTGGCTTTTCCAAGGCTTGTTTCTTATAGGCACTTGCTGGTTAAAAAGCCCGGTGGGCGAGAATCATTGTTTACCATAACAATGTGAGCAGCAGAAGTTAAATGTGTCCAGAGGAAGAGAAAGGAAAAATAATGCCCTGTGACCCCTGTTCCTGTCAGGAATTGCGTAAGTGCGCCTACAGAACTACAACTCCCATAAAGCTAGGTGTGGAAACAGAGTCTATATATTTATGTTGTCCACTAGAGGGCGTTGTAATTGATTACTCTTTGGAACCTGAAAGAGAGTGTGGTCGAGTTCCCTGTTCGGGAGCGTTATCCAGGATCAAAGATTGGAAACCTGAATGTTTGCTGGAGTTTCTGGGAGGCGAGAACCTTACGTTTGCCAAACAGACTTGGGGAAGGCTTTCCCTTTGTTCTTTTCTTCCGCGAGCGGCTGCCGCGAGGAGAGGAATGCGCGTCTCCGAGGAGAGGCTTTGTTGGAGTAAACTGCTGCCAAAAGAAGGCGTTCCTGTGTTCTTCTGAGGTTTCCCGTTCGCGAGCGGCTGCCGCGAGGGAAGATCCCCGGTTTTGGTGTCCGACCTGAGGGGCGCTTTAATTCGAACTTTGTTGTTGCCAGAAAGGATATCTGCTTCGAGAAATTGTACTGTGCCTTGTTCCTTATCGCGAGTGGCTGCCGCGAGGAGTGAAGCAGCTGATACTGTGGCAAAACCTGGGTTGCTGGAAAACGAGAAAACGAGCGCAACCAAATCTATGAACCATACGAAACTTATTTAAGGGAAGCTGGTAAGCCTCGGATGAGGAAGCATTGTTTCATTTCTATTTTTGTTAGTATTCCATTATTAGTTGGGCCCAGCTAGGAATACTAATTCGAACACTATTTTTTGTCCTTGGATGAACTGGAAGTGCTTGCAAAGATACTATCACGAATTCCTGATCTTCAGTGTTTGGAACTGAGGTTTTGGCAGTATCATAAACTATCCACTGGGTTACTGGAGAGAACTATTATATACTCAAGGGAAGCATAATAAGGGTATGTGTGTTGAAGGATTGGCCTTTTGAAAGTTTGCTGAAGGTTGTTGAACAAACAGTAATACGTGGTTTTCTTACAGGCACCACTCTGGTATAGAGAAGTATCTATGGTTTAGAGGAAAAGAGGTCCCCTCCTGATTTATGTGGTATGTATCGTTCCATTAGCGAGACTTGAATGAGAGTAGTCAGAATTGATGTGATAATTCTCTTTTCTTGTCATTTCAGCTGTCCCATCCGTTCCAGACCCCTTCCTTACCTTCCCTGATTTATCCCTCGCTTGATTACCTCTACGCTCTGTGTTATCTGTACAGTCAGAGTGTGGGGAAATCAGGAGGTGGACCCCTTTCGGCATCACCCTGATCCTGAGGTTTCCAGAATCGTGACAGTTCCGTAGCACAGTATGGGCCAAGACGTTGGGGAGCCCTACATTGACTAAGTGCAGCACATGCTGCTGGTGCTGCCTCGCAAAGACCGCCAGTGAAGCCAGTCATTGCCATAGGCACCAATTGTTGTTCAAGATGGTGTAGTTTGGTTTGTGGGAGGGTACAGGGCCACTCCCTAGTCTTTTTAGGTCTCGCTGAGTCAGCGCGCATGCGCTGCTCGGAGAGACATTTAGGAGCGGCTTTGAGAAGTGCTCCCAAAGCGGCGATCAGCTTGCCAGAGCGCTCTCACACGTTCAGCACTTTTTCATATCGCGCGCGCACGCACGCACCACTGGCTTCACCACTCGCGTTTTTTAAAAATTAATTTTTTCGTGCGACACAACTCCCGGCGGGGTCGCACTGCCAATGCTTGTTAGTTCATGCTTCTGCACGGCTGAGTGCAATCACCGTTCAATTTGGTACCTCTGTAGGTAGATCATGCATTCTGGTAAACCGCTGACCTTTACCTTATCATTGCCTTTCCCTGTGTCTTTCTCACATAGCGCCTCCAGGTAACTCCATCTCTCACGCCCCCTTTCCAGCCTCATTTCCTCTACACACATATCCGCAAAGAATGAATGGCTCTGTGTGAAGTAGTATCAAAAAGCAAACAAATCCAGCTTCAGCAAAGTGTCATGGGGGAGGCGGAATCATCATGAGACGGATGGTCAAAAGAATCTGTTATTAAGGGGGACAGAAAACCCATTGTTCACTCAGCTGCTCTCTTAATGGGCAGAAGTGTCACAGCTGGGCTCCAAGGCCGAAGGCTTCTGGGGGGCAATATAACCTGTGCACTCTTAGGGGGTGTGGTCGCTCTCCCAGCGGCAGGGGGCTGGAGTGCTCGCTTAATAGGGCTCTTGTTAGTTTTATGGTTTGTTCTCCGCATCCTCTGCTCTGGCTCCAAGAACGAGGGGGCCTCTCTGCAACTGATTTATTGTCTGCAATGATGTGCTATTGTTCCAGCTTCAAACGGCCGCCGTGATCTTAAAACCTCTTGCCCTTTGAAGTCAGATGCATAAACTTTATCCGGTACTTCCGGTTAACGGTCGCCATGATGCTGAATGTGAAAAGCTCCAAGGGGCGCCAATCTCCACTCATGGACGTAGCTTCTCTCTCCTCCGCTGCAGCCGTTGATGATGTCCGGAGAAGGTTCACTCGTGGCCTTATACCGCATGTCATATGCCATCTCCGTGCTTCGTTTATGGTCCGACGAATTACGTCAGAGAGTGGTACCAGATTCAGAAATGCAAACACTTAATTGGTAAAGTAATATATATATATATATACAGCTTCTTCAACTTCGCTGTATCCGATTCGAAAAGTTTCACGACAGACAGTGAAACTTCTCAATTACCCTGAAATGCACTGTAGAAAGCCCATTTAAACAGATGTCTATGCTTTTAAATAAGACAAAGTGTATTTTATATATACAGATAGACCACTCAATATAACACAGAACAATCTATAGCTGACGATATCTCCTCCGATTTTGTAGCTTCTGCCTCTAACCCAATGGCTGGTTGCCATAAGAGTCTAAATCTGTATCACAGCTGGTATCCATAGAGAAAGAAATGCACTGCATTTATTAAACATATTAATATACCCCACGAAAGCCCATGGGCCAACATAACGCAAGATTCCATTTAAAGCTGCTTCTCCGGAGAAAGACGCAGATTTTCTTTACTCTAGTGTTCGGAGACATTGCTATAAAGTGTTGTAATCACTTTACCCCTCTTCGAACAATGCCAGCTAAATGTCATTTCTTGATGTCTATAGATCCGAATGGAATTATAACATCTGTAATGAGGTCTCAGACATAACTGCAAAGTGGCACCCATGCCATGCATGAAACTTTTTATCAATCCTGTGTTCTTTTTAGCTAGCGGCCCTCAGCATACTGGAGTTGTAAACCCATTCTTATAACAGTAAAAAGAAAACTACAAATCCCAGCATTCACAGTACTGATGGCTAAAAAACAGAACTGACTGAATGTATCACACATGGCATACATTCACGTGGCAACTAAGAGCAGAACTTAAAGTAGGCTGGATTCGCCCGGGTCTCAGACCCGGCTGCAATTAAAACAAGAATTGGCATAGGCAATAGGTCTTGCATTTGGGACCTTAAAAGTGTTTAGCCATGCAACAGTTGGTTTTGTTGCACCAAGGATATTCTGCTGCATAACTAAATACTAATAGGGTCCAAAAAGCGAGACCTATTGGCTGTGCCAATGCTTGTTATGAGAGGCAGGGGATCCTGTGTCCAAAGCAAATTGTGGCTATAGTATGAAAGTCACTGTCTGTAGATTCCTTTCATCACAGATTATATGAAAGGTGCTATGTCTATATAGAGCTTGAAATTCAGGTGCTGTGCTATATAGTATGGTATTTTTAGATCACAAGGTTCGCCAAGCCTTTGTGGTGCCCAGGTACCTGCAATAGGTCCACAGTTGGTTTGCAACTGATCCAACAGATACGGTTTTACAGTTTACTGAACAGGCACAGACTACCTGTTTTTTCCACTGGGCTGGAGCCTTTAGAGACCAGTTTGTAGGGTGGGTGCCACTGCTGGTGGCTCTGACACTTTCTTCAACTTCCCCTGGTAACTACAGCACATATATTTCTTTCCAACAGGAGTCCTTTTGTAGATTGTATTCTAACACTGCAGTTGTTTTTTGCGTTTAGTTTGCTGTGCTTTTTAGGTCGAGCATTCGAGACCTCTAGTATATACTTTAGTTTGACTAGTGGCCCGGTGGCAGTGGGTCGTCCGTTCACACTTTGGAGAGTTCCCTGCTTCTTTGGCATCCCGCCCCGCTGATTACGAGCGCAGGCGACTTATTTTCGGAAATATCGGAATATGTATTTTATTGCACTGTAACTAACTGCTTTTAAACTTATGCAGGTTCTTACCTTATTCTGTTTGCAGGGGTGAGTTGCCGACTGGGCCTGATTGTTTTCTCGGGGGCTCCCAGCGGTAACGGGCGCCATTTTGGCTTGGGCAGTATTCTCCATCATAGCCCTGCCACTCCCCCGCAGCTCCGCCCCTTTTTAGGAGCGCGTTTCCTGCTTTATCTCGTGTTTGACTAGTGGCCCGGTGGCAGTGGGTCGTCCGGTCACACTTTGGAGAGTTCCCTGCTTCTTTGGCATCCCGCCCCGCTGATTACGAGCGCAGGCGACTTATTTTCGGAAATATCGGAATATGTATTTTATTGCACTGTAACTAACTGCTTTTAAACTTATGCAGGTTCTTACCTTATTCTGTTTGCAGGGGTGAGTTGCCGACTGGGCCTGATTGTTTTCTCGGGGGCTCCCAGCGGTAACGGGCGCCATTTTGGCTTGGGCAGTATTCTCCATCATAGCCCTGCCACTCCCCCGCAGCTCCGCCCCTATTTAGGAGCGCGTTTCCTGCTTTCTCTTGTGTTTGACTAGTGGCCCGGTGGCATTGGGTCGTCCGGTCACACTTTGGAGAGTTCCCTGCTTCTTTGGCATCCCGCCCCGCTGATTACGAGCGCAGGCGACTTATTTTCGGAAATATCGGAATATGTATTTTATTGCACTGTAACTAACTGCTTTTAAACTTATGCAGGTTCTTACCTTATTCTGTTTGCAGGGGTGAGTTGCCGACTGGGCCTGATTGTTTTCTCGGGGGCTCCCAGCGGTAACAGGCGCCATTTTGGCTTGGGCAGTATTCTCCATCATAGCCCTGCCACTCCCCCGCAGCTCCGCCCCTATTTATACGGACACCATGAGGCAGCGCAGCGGACGAGCGCAGCGGGCGCGACGCAGGCGCGCCGGAGTCGCGCCAGAGTTAAGCCCGTCTGCGCCCGTCCGCGGCCGGCTGGGGCCCGGGCCCGGTCGCTGTGCCCTCCTTTCTACCATATACCCTTCGGCGCTTATACACTCCCTTTGGCATCCCCATCCCCCTTCAACCCTAGTATTGGAACGCATTGCCTCTTTAGGTCTTAGCTGCCCTTGCCCTGCACCCCCGCTCCCCAGCGTCTTATCCCTATTGCCGCACCTTGACCCTTCTCCCCTCACCAGGCCGTCTCCCAGGCACGATGACACCCTCTCTTGCGCCCTTGACGACCCTAAGCCTCGTACCTCTGCGATCCTCCTTAACACCAGGTCTGCGGATGGGCATCAACTCGAGCTCTTTCACCTGCTCGACTCACGCCAGCCTGACCTGTTATTCCTCACGGAAACATGGTTCAGGGACGACTCGCTTCCCAGCCTGCTGTCCATTTTGCCCCCTACTTACGCGGCCATTAGGAAGGATCGCCCAGGAGGGAAGACTGGGGGGGGTGTGGCCCTGATCACCCGCGCAGACTTCCTCTTTCAAACCCTACCATCTCCTGTGATCCCTGCTGTAGACTGCTTAGTAGTCCGTTCCACTTCCTTTGGGATCCCAATAACCTGTGTTCTTATATATCGCCCGCCCCAGTCTACCCCCGGTTTTCTACCCGCTCTAGAGGACCTTCTGGCCACCCTTGTGGTAAACAACTCCGCCATTCTTCTACTGGGAGACTTGAACTACTGGCCGAATGACCCAGCTGAAGATACGAGATCTAAGGAGTTTACGGCTCTGCTCACTAGCCTAAACTTCCTCCCTCAGCTGAGTTCGGCCACCCACACCAAAGGTCATCAACTTGACCAAATTTGGTCCCTTAACATCCCTATGGGTCCTCCAATCATTTCCCCTTGTTCTTGGTCAGACCATTCCTTCATTTCTTTCACTGCCAATCTCGGACGGCCACCTAAACCCCCTCTGCCCAAAAACATCTGGGCCAGAAAGTGGGATAAGGCAGTCCTCCCGGCGGTTTGCTCCTCCCTGGAGGCAACTAGTCCGGAGCTTAATGATTTATCCCCTTCCTCCCAGCTTTCAGCCATTAACAACTGGCTGCTAAAGGCGTGTAATCCCATCGTTCCCCTTAAGAGAGTGACTATTAAACGCGCCCACGCGGCCAACCGATGGTTTACTCCCGCCCTCAGGGGAAAAAAACTTGCGACCCGCAGAGCCGAACGCGCCTGGCGGCGTACCTACTGCCCTCTCCTCAAGGCTAGTTACTGCTTGTCTCTAAAAGATTACAAACGTGACATATTAAAAGCCAAAACGGAGTATTTCTCTGGCAGAATCTTGGCAGCAGAAAACCAACCCAAGGAGATATTCAACACTATCCATGAGTTGGCTGCCTCCGACAGGGCGATCTCTAAAATCCCCCCGTCCCAAACACTTTGTAATTCCCTTAACTCTTTTTTCTTTGAGAAGATTGCCCTCATTAGGGCCAACATCCCTCCCCCACCCACGGTACCTTCTGCTGTTCCCCCACCCCCCCCTGCCCCCTCTTTCACTCAGTTTCCTCCCCTCACCCGAGACTCTTTGCTTCCTCTTCTAGCTCGGATCAAATCAGGCTCCCCTCGGGATATCGGTCCTGCTTTTGTTCTAAAAGAGCTCTTTTCTAACTGCTATTCTCCACCACTTACCTTCATCAATCACTCCCTTAACTCTGGCATTGTCCCCCCCGCCCATAAGTCAGCAGTCATCATCCCTATCTTGAAAAAGCCTGGCATCGACCCTTCTGTGCCCGCCAATTACCGCCCTATCTCCCTCCTCCCATACCTCGCAAAGGTCTCAGAGGCTTATATCACCAGGTCCCTGAGCTCCTTTGTGGAATCCACAGGCTGCCTTGCCGCCCGCCAGGCGGGCTTCCTCCCGCTGCACTCTACCGAGAAGGTAGTTGTGTCGGTGATGGATCAACTAAGAGAGGGTATTGATATTGGCCGGCCACAGGCTTTGGTCCTGTTAGATCTGTCCGCCGCGTTCGACACGGTGGACCATGACATCTTGTTGACCCGTGTCGAAGCGGCGGGCACGGCCTATGCTTGGCTCCGTTCTTTCTTGACGGACAGGGAACAGGCTGTCCATCTTGCCAACTTCACTGCTCCTCCTAGGAGGGTGACTTGCGGAGTCCCCCAAGGCTCTTCCCTGTCCCCCTTGCTTTTTAATTTATACATCTCACCCCTCATTTTTTCTTTACAGCAGATGGAGGTCTCGGTGTTTAATTACGCCGACGACCTCCAACTTGTTTTCAACCTTTCCTCTTCTCCTTCCTCGGCTTCTAACTTCCTGAAGGTTATGCTTTTTATCCAAGGGTGGATGAACTGCAACCACCTCAAATTGAACCCGGACAAGACCGAATTGGTCCTGACGGGGGGTGGTTGCAGTCCCTGGTCCCCTTCCTTCTGGCCCTCTGCCCTTGGCCCTCCCCCTCTTCCTGTCTCCAAGGTTAAAACCTTGGGTATTTTCATCAATCCCATGCTTACCCTCCATACGCAGACCAATGCAGTTGTGTCTGCCTGTTTCTTTTCCCTTCGGATCATCTGAAGGGTCGCCCGCTTCTTCTCAACTGCTGCACTCAAGCTCATCCTCATGGCCATGGTGCTTTCGCGCCTTGACTATGGGAACCTCATTTACAACGTTGCGCCGGCCTACCTGCTCCGTCGGCTCCAACAGATTCAAAATCAGGCGGCTCGCCTGATTTACGGACTCCCCAGGTTCAATCACACGACCCCCCTGTTGCAGTCTCTCCATTGGCTCCCAGTGAGGGAGAGGGCCCTTTTCAAGCTTGGATGTATCACCTACCAGGCCAGATCAGGGACCGCCCCCGTTTTCTTGTGCGAAGCCATTTCCCCTTACCTACCTTCCCGAGAACTCCGTTCCACTCACTTGGCCCTTTTGTCAGTCCCTCGTTTTAGAAAACAGAAGTCCGGTGGGGCCAGATCTGCAGTGCTGGCTCCTTCCTTTTGGAACTCACTTCCATTTACTCTTAGGTCGTCATCTTCCTACCTGGAATTTCGTAAGCTTCTTAAGACCTTCTTGTTTTCCAGATCTGTAGCTGTATAGCCCTCTTCCCCGCATCCACTGGTCTTCTGCTACCTAGCGCCATGAAACCGATTTTGGTATAAGAGCGCTCTATAAATATTTTAAAATTCAAAATTCAAAATATACTTATTAATATATACTTCTATGTGTATGTACTTTGTGGGCTCTGGAGATCTGCCCTAGGACTTGTCTGCTTCAGCGTAGGGACTTTTTTTCTGTTGAACTGCCTCTATTTAACTGTCTTGATAGAAAATGACCAGCAGAGGTCAGTAAAATATCAGAATTGCTTTCTGCTGAGGGGCTTTCTTTTTTTGAATGTTTCTGGCAACTGCCTCTATTTAACTTTCTTGATAGAAAACGACCAGCAGAGGTCAGTAAAATACCAGAATCACTTAAGCATTCTCCATAGAAATTGTCTTCCACAAACACCTGTAGACAATAATATTTTTTTAAAATCTAGTATTTTCAGTGATATGACCACCGAAGGCCCTGATTTTATATTAAAAACGGAGCTTTGGACTATACCATTACCCGCTGAAAGGCAATATTTCTCTTCATGTGCTCCCATTCCCGGCATGTCTCACAGTTTGTTGCTCACTTTCCTTCCATGTTTAAGAACAGTAGATGTTTCAGCACCCAGGCTAATGTGCTGCATAGCTAAATACATTTAAGGCCCCAAAGGTGAGACCAATTGCATTGCAAATGCTTGTTTTAGTTTCGATCTCCCTATCTGTTTATGCAGGGATGCCCCATATGGTGAAGAGTGTTTATTGTTAAAAATTGTGAAATATGTGTTTGCCTTTACCAAAGAAATATTTCCTGCTTTAGCAATTGGTGTTATTTTTCACCCCAGGTGGCCGTTCGAAGATGGTGCTCTTCTTAAGGGTGTTTACATTTTGAATGAGTCTACCCTATGCTGGCATATTCCCAAAATGGAACTGGGTGGTCCTCATTCTATACCTTATTTTGGAGGGTGGAACATCTCAGGTGAGCCCCATTTACCGCACAGCGTCTAGGATTTATATGGAGTATCATAGCCAGTGCGGGTTTTTTTCTATGAAACCGCTGCCCAGAGGATGGTGAATTCGACTCACTCATGTGAGGAGTGATATGGGCAGTGGTATTGGTAGGTGGTGTACCTAGATTCATGATGGTTTTTACTTATTGTTATATTGTTTTTACAGAAACTGTTTAACAAAGGGCTTCCACACGTAGTACAATAAACGGTGGAATATGTCATCCTTGACTTACATGTTTTAATGAGCTTTATATAAAGGTGTTAAATAAATTAGTTTTCTGTTTACTATGGGCTGTGATCCTTATTGACAGAGAAGTCTGATTCAGCAGTAGATATATTTATTTGCAGAAGTTAAAGCCTTAGTTTGGTGATTATCTACTGGTGTACATTTAATAAAAAGGTAAGTAGGGATTTCTCACTAGCTTTAATACACCCTATTAATATCTGTGTATGCACTGGATGCAGCCAGGGCACGTGTACTTAAATGAACTAATTTTTACTTCCCTCTTTCTTGGGGGTCTGTATGAATTAATTTCTATATACTCACAAATTGACTGCATTTTGAGATAATGTTTGAATTTGGACTTTATAGTGCACTCCTTAGTGGATTGCCATTCAAATTTATTTTCGCTTTACCTACCTGCCAAAATAATTTTCTTATAGACGTAAGAAATAACACGGCTGCCCTTCCACGTGACAATTGCTTTTCCTGCGCCAGTTTTACTTCAAAAGGATACATCATAATTAATTAACATTGTATGAATGTGTTTCTCATATTATCTCTTTGTCATAAATTTAGCCGACCTATTATAATTCAATACCATTTCACTTTTTCAATCTTAGTCCTAATATTGTAGGTTGTGCGAGTCTTCACTAATATATGGACATTCCCAAGAATATTTGGATGGTAATTCAGGATTTATAATGCTACTTTTCGCGCTCTTCCTGTTTTGTCACTTTCTTCAAGTAATAACAAAACTACAAGGCACATGAGCAAACACGATAGGTATTATATCTCTAAGGAATTCCTTGATACAATAAATGATAAAGGCTTTAGATCTTCTGTAAGCTTTATATAACTTTTTAGACAGTGTTCTAAGTTATTTTGCATTATTTTTGCTTTACAGTCTTGAAAAATCGACAGGTATTGCTAAACGTGTTGACTGTTTTGTGGCTTGACACGACGCACTATTGTACTGATTGTACTAATGCATATTCTAAGTATCCTAATTTTTTATTGTTTGATTGTGTAATTTATATTGTAATCTGAAAGGAAACTGAGAACAACACATTTTCTGTGACAGTGATGAAAAGAAGTTGTACACAATAATATAAAAGGTGTATTCCATTATATATAATATAATTGTCAACTCCTAATGAACTATACATGTGTCATACATAATTATTTAATTCTAACAATAAATGTACATCGAAAAATAAGGAGCTGCACTCTGGATTATTTACTTTACGTGCCTTTTACATTTGGTTGTTTAATTTATAATTTATTTTGTGGTAGAGTGGTAATTATCACTTTACAGAACACGTTGCACTGGACATAAGCTGTACAATTACCTCATTTGTTCCTTTTCATCAAATGTAACTTTCTTCATCAGTATTCTAGCTTCTTTATCCAGCCAAGGTAAAACCTATAGTGTAATTAATACTTATTGTTCTGCGATTTCAACAGAATACACCCCCAGTCAATGGGAAACCTGACGCAGAACACTCTTAGATTTGTTATCTTTAATTGGAGTATGTTTTTATAATTTGCCTATTCCCTATTATAGTCAATTGTGGAATTTTAATGCATTTTTTATTTGATTATTTCCTGGTCTGATAGTACTGCTTTGTCATTCAAAATGTTATCTGCTAACTCGACTATGCTACTCCGTTTAGTTTCTATCAAATGTCTTTCCGATGTTAAAAGATGACACATCTTTGCTAGACAATATAATCCAACAGATGTTTGGTTTAATGTTTGGAGAAGAACACATACTAATTTAGTGACAGTGTTTTTATTCCCAACAAAATGTCCTCTTCCTCGCAGCTACTTATCTAATTTAGGAAAACATTCAAGCAGTTTCTTCTCCCAAATTATACCTCTGGATTAAATGGATTATGGGCCAGATGTACAACCATGTCATTTTGCGAGTCGCAAAATGACATGTACAACAGTGTCAGAGACACTGTTTGCGATTCTCAAGTGGGTCGCAAATTGAAGGCCTCATCAATATTCATGAGGCACTCGCAATTTGCAACCTCATTTGGAATGGCTGGCCCTCCCTGGTATGGTGGTCGGATGGGCTCAGCAGAACTCCATGTCTGGGACTGCTTTAAAATAAAGCAATTTTTTTTAAAATGCTGCCCGTTTTCCTTAAAGGAAAACGGGATGCATTTAAAAAAAAAGAAAAAAAAGGAATGTTTTCGTTTCATTTTTTAAGGGCAGGTAGTGGACCACTGCCTGCCCATAAAAAATATATTCCCCTGCATTTGCAAAAGGTAAGGGGTCCCTTAGGGACCCCTTCCCAATTGCGACTGCATTACTACCCTCTTGAAGAGGGCGGTAAATTGTGAGTGCTTTGCGACCGAATTGCTGTTGCAAAACATTCATACATGGGGTTGAGAGTCGCTATTAGGAAGGGATGTCCTTGAACCCCCCCCCCCCCCCACCCAGGGTCACTAAATAGGAATTGCGACTCACTAAAAAATTGCGACTCTCTGAATAGGTTTGTACATGGCCCTTTAGGTTTTTGCATGTGCAAACGGGTCGCATACCCGTTTGCGCATGCAAAAACGGGTTGTACATCTGGCCCTATGTTCATTGAAACTTACTGGATGAGCTTGAAAGGGATTGCAGTCCCCTTCAAGCTCATCCAGTAAGTTTCACAATGGCTCCTAAAGCCTTTAGGTCGGTCTGTAGATGGAAGAACATTCTGATATCAGTAGATTGATATAATGATAGGACAGTTCAGACCTTTTATTGGAAAGCAGAGTATTATGCTGCTTCAGCCGTCGTTGATATGCTTTGAAGAAGCATAGTATGAGCCTCCGGTCTTGCCATGAAAAATGCAAATTTCCCTATCTGTTAGTAAAGTAAGTTTTGAATTTTACTAAAGACACAGAGGTGAATATTATCCCACTGCTTTGCATCATTCTCCTCCCATATGTTTTAGCTTCTACCAATCAGGTCACCTCCAGCTCATAAAGGGAAGTGTGCTTCTTCCAGTGATTACCTGATGTATTCTTCATCCACGGTGGAACATTTTGTGAATCCACAGGCATCTTCAAATGGTTCAAATAAATCATCTAATACTCATGGGAATTTTGTTGAATATTTTCAAGAAGTATTTACTCCCCCACTGGCCATCTACATCGTTTTTCTAATTCTTCCTTTGTTTCATAATATTTTGTTTGTCTTTTCGTGCAGGACTTCTTTTGTTAATCTGTCCATCAACAAGGGGAAAAGATGTGAATGCTTTTGCATATAACTAAATAACATGGGGAGGTGGCTGTGTGGCCCCCTTCCCAGGGCTGATTTCGGCCCCAGGACCCCATTCCCTGGGGCCTGGCCACAACTCCCTGGGTGCCCAGGTCCCACCCAGGGCACCCAATGAGCATGTTGGGGACTGCGGGGGCAGCCTCAAGGCCTCTGCCGTCCCAGCTGGCTCCCCGACAGCATTGCTCTCGCACACATGGAGCTGCTGGAAATACAGCTCCCTCTGTGGAAAAGCAATACTTTAATCTCTTACCATGCCCGCATGACAGTGAAGGAAAAGAGATCCAGCAAGCAGGAGTGGTTTGACAGCTACCACTTGCTGGAAGTGGAGTGTTTGCTCTTACTTGGAGGGAGCTGTCAGCTCCCACCAAGCAAAAGCAAACAGCTATCTCCCGCTGGGCACCTCGGGAGATAGCAGAAGCCAACCCAGGGGGGAGGCAGTACCCGGGGCCCTATGTGGCTCTAGGAGAGCACCTCTCCTTTGTTCTGCACTGGTTGGCCCTGGGGACGTGGTGGTACCTTGGGCCGTATATGGCCCAGGAAGGGGGCCGCGTGGCCTCCTCCAGGTTTACATTTTAGTTTTTGGCCTGGGGAGGTGGTGGTCCCCGGGTCCGTGTATCTGCGCGGACCCACTTTATGTTGTTAATTTTAGCCCTGGGAGGTGGTGGTCCACAGGGCTTCTTAAAGCCCTAGAATGTATGTATTGTATATTTGTATAGCGCTTTACTGTCACCCCAAGGGCATCCTGGCGCTTGAGATCACTGTCAGCAACAGAAAACAACATCTTAAACTGCCCTAGGGAAAAAGTGGGTCTTCAACTCTTTTTTAAATGGTAGAAAGTCCCTTTGACCTGGTAAAAGGAGTGGCAGAGAATTCCAGAGTTTAGCCGCTGCAACACTGAACGAGCGTCCACCCATCCTCACTCTCTGGAATCTCGGTACCACCACCAGCCACGCAGAAGAAGAGCGCAGACATCGCGCAGTCGAATACCATGAAAACATATTCTGCAGTAGAACCGGGCCCTGTCCGTGCAAAGCCCTGAACACCAGGCAGGCAGCTTTGTACTGAACACGTAAGTGGACCGGCAGCCAATGTAAGTCCCGAAGAGCAGCGGTGGAGGAGCTGAAGTTAGGGCGAGAGAGGGCCAGCTTGGCCGCCATGTTCTGCACCCGTTGCAGCTTGCATAGCAACGTTTTAGGGGCTTCCAGAAGTAGAGCGTTGCAATAGTCTAAACTACTTAAGATGGTCCCACGCACTACTTCTGGTCTAGACTGTTCAGGTAAAAAGGGCAAAACTTTACGGAGCATGCGCAACAGCATCATGCACGTAGCCGTGGTCTTATTTACGTGTATATCCAGCTGCAAGTTAGGCCCAAAAGTAACCCCTAAATTACGTGCAGACTCGGCGGCTGACACTGTCTCAGGAAAGGTCGAGGGCCAAAAGTTATCGGGGAGTGAGCGCAGTATTTTATCAGAAGAACAGTAAAGCACCTCCGTTTTTTTGCTGTTGAACTGAAGGGAGTTAGATCGGAGCCAGTCAGCTGTAGCTGACATACAGCGGTGGAATGTTTCCAACGGGACCGAGTTATTTCCTTCCAGTGAAAAGACCAATTGGGTATCATCAGCATAATTGAATGCTGAAATACCGAATGATTTTGTCAGATAGACCAGAGGGCGAAGGTAAAGGTTGAAAAGTATGGGGCTGATGGCCGAGCCCTGTGGTACCCCCTGCCCCACATTCCTCACCTCCGATCTAAATGGGGGCAGCGCCACCACCTGCCGTCGGTTGTTCAAATAAGAGACCAACCAATCCCTTGCCAGCCCGGTGACTCCGCACTCTTCCAGTCTCCTGATGAGGGTAGAGTGGCAGACCGTGTCGAACGCGGCCGACATGTCGAGCAGCACTAAGAAGGCTGCCCAACCCATGTCAACCCGCGAACGAAGGTTGTCCAACACGGCCACCAGCGCAGATTCAGTCCCATGCGCTGGACGGAAGCCAAATTGTGCCTCATCAAACCAGGTGTTCTCTTCCAGGAAACCGGACAGGGCGCGGGTCACTAACTTCTCCATGATTTTGATAGGGAACGGCAGTAAGGAGATGTGTCTATAATTAGACAGGCAGGCAGGGTCCAATGTGGGTTTCTTTAATAGAGGCGACACCACTGCCAGCTTCCAGCACTCGGGAACGATTGCAGTGTCAAAGGACTGGAGGCAGATGGAATGCAAGGGCTGGAAAAGTTCATCTTGGAACACCTTCCAGAATTTAGTAGAGGGTGGGTCCAAGGGGGGGGTCTGTCCACTCCGGCCTCATTTTTTAAAAATGCCCCTGGGAGGTGGTGATCCCTGAGGCCCGGGGGGTCCACAAGGCCCCCCCTACATGTCAATGTAGCCCCGGGAAGGTGGTGGTCCCCAGGGCATAAAAATGTCCTTGGAGATGGGCACCGTCCGCCCCCCTCCTTTGATTTTATAAAGTGTGCATGCCTCCGGGACCTGGTGCACCTGGGGTCTTTAATAAAAACAGGCTCGGGAGACCGTGCTTGTTTCTTTAAAAGTTTTTTTGCCATGGATTCACAACTCCATCGTGATTTCACAGCAATAATTAAATAACCAAAAAGGGCTTTTTTGCTCAGGCAGGGCCCCAGGGGGGTCCCAGGACCAGGGCTAGGGGGTCAGGGTATTCATACCCTGCCTCCTTTTATTTAAAAAAAAAAAATTTGGGGGGGATTCGGCTTAAGCTGAGCCCCAAGGTGGCTGCCAACACTTCCCAGTAGAAGTGTAGGCATCCAATCGGATATCAGCACGAGATTGGGAGGGTTCGCAGAGCCTTCACGTCCCTATTTATACAAATTTGGATTGTTAATATTATTATTGTTATGTTATGTTACACACACACAGAGCCACAAACACACACAAAGAACCACACACACACTCAGAGAGCCACACACACACACAGAGCCAAACACACACACACACAGAGCCACAAACATACACAAAGAACTACACACACACACACCCAGAGAGCCACACAAACACAGAGCCACACACACACACAGAGCCACACACACAGAGCCACATACACAGAGCCAAACGCATAGAGCCACACGCACAGAGCCACACACACAGAGCCACACACACACAGAGCCACACACACAGAGCGACACACACAGCCACACACATACACACAGAGCTACTCACACAGAGCCACACACACAGAGCCACACACACAGAGCCACACACACAGAGCCACACACACACACAGCCACAGAGACGCAGGTCAGCCGGTGCGCTGGCGTCCATGCCCTGGGCACCCACTGCCCCTCACCACACGCCCACCTCTGCCCAGTAACGCCCCGGGGACCAGAGGCAAGAAAAGAGATCACAACCAGGGAACAGAGGCAAGAAAAGCGAGCACAACTAGGGGGCAGAGGCAAGAAAAAACTATCACAACTAGTGAAGAGGGGCAAGAAAAAACAATCACAACCAGGGAAGAGAGGCAAGAAAAAACGATCACAACTAGGGAAGAGAGGCAAGAAAAAACGATCACAACCAGGGAACAGAGTTAAAACAGCGACACGTGGATCTGTGTAGACGACATGATGGTTCATGAGGATCTGCAAGTGAAGGAGACCTGGACTATTGACGACGATTATAATACTGGTGGCCACCACCAACGATCTCCGATGAAGCTCCTCACTGAGATTCAAGGCGCTGGCTGGGCCGATCTTCGCTTTGTGCCAAGCGAAGATGGAAATTGAATAATAAAGACATTTCTTTTTTCACATTTGAAGATGGGGACTGAAATGTATTATATGGATCCCTGGAGAACCAAATGAACTTTCTTTGTAATATTATTAATTGTGAATTTGGAACATAAAGACCCTTATTTTGATGATCTGTGAGAGGCTTGGCTGAAGGGACTGATGCTCCCTCCATTCTTGAATCCTTCGCAAGAGGACAGCGTGTTCTGGGTCTCAAGCCTGGGACAAGAGTCACACATGAGCAGAACCTTATCTTTTTGAAAAATTGGGGAGAGGTTGCTTCTTCTCAGCCATTCCTTCACTGACGCTGCAAAGTACAGATGGAGTTCAGAGCCTCGGTTTCAAGAGCGCTGATCAGACCACCCCCAGCACGTCACAACACTTCCCTGGCGACCCTCAGTTTGAGTTATGGGGGCACCCCGGCTCTGGTCCAGAGAGAGGGAGGCTCCCCCCGCTGCAGCTACAGATAGAGATATGTCTCTAGTTTGTATGTTACACATCCTTCCTGCAACAGAATCTATCCCGTAGATGCTGCTAAAGGGTAGCATTGTTGCACATGTGCTGATCCGGCTGAGAAAGCTCAGTAGGTTTATGCACCTGCTTCAGTCACCTAAGGCCCATGGAATCTTATCCCGAAAACATGGAACTCGATTTGTATCTTTATGAGGCAATACAACTTGCTATCGGCGCCCAGAAGAAACGTACACTGTAATCAGCCTTCTGTAAACGTGAAGGTCTCGTAGCCCTATTGACAGTCTGTATATGACTTGTTCTCTTTCATTACTGTTGTTTTCCGAGCCTCTGTTTGTGCGAAGCTGCTGCTGGGCCCAGGTGAGGTGTCCAGGAGGCGGCCATCTCGCGTGGTGTAGGAGCGGGCCTGGCTGCAGCAGGCGGCCCTGTCCCCTCGGCGGCTCCTCTGGCCTTCGCCCCCTCTGCCGGGCCCCTTCCTTCTCAGTAACTCGAGCCACGCTTCACAAGAACCCCTGTGATTTGCAGAGCCCTAAAATCCCAGCCTGGCAGCATATCAGCGAGCAGCATGCCAACCCCGCCACAAAATGGGGGTGCCGGACCTCAAAATGGGGTAGGCGGGGCGAGCGCACAGGGCGGGGGGCACACATGCATGCAGAGGGCACACTCGTGGTATAAAGTGCGCACTCAGTGGAGCATCGCAGCCACACACACTCTTACACACACCAGCATGCACAGCACACACATTGGTGCACACTGGGGTACATGTACACGCACACACGTGCATGCGGGGCGCACGCTCGTGGTATAAGGTGCGCACTCACTGGAGCATCGTGGGCACACACACTCTTACACAATTACAAGGAGAAGGTCAGTCTAGTGCTATGACAAAAAAAAACAAATGCTGAAAGGGAACTATTCAACAGATGCAGATAGCTTGCCCAATACCTAGCTTAAGAGAAGTCTCCATCAGCCCACCCATTCTGCGGAACTTCGTCATTTGGAAGACTATGAGAGGGGGGTCAGATGTAGCCAAATGTTGCTCAAAGGCTAACATAAATAGATACCTGACCTGATACTCTCAGCGATCTCAGCCACAGTAGTTGTTCAAGATATGAGACAGCTGATGGAGTGCAGTGTGAGTGAAAAACAGGTGCAGTTTAAAAATGACTATGAGGACAAAAAATAAGTTTATCGAGTATTGTCCAAATGCCATAAGATAAAATAGATCGCCTGATAGTATGGAACGAATTTACTATCTCCTGGCGAGTAGTGACTTCGACATGTTTCAGCCGTATGGCTGACTAGCCCGGCTTTCTTCAGGACCTAGTAGTTGTTGAATGCTACTGCAGGAAAAGCAATCAATGTAATGTGTTGTACATAATAATTTGCACGTGAAAGAATTAAACAGACCAGTGGTTTATTACCACCCTACCCGACATGATTCCCATGTGTGTGTAGGTAAGAACATTATCTTCATTCCTAAAACAAAAAGACTTTGTCAATGCAAGAGTCAAACTTATACTAGTGAACAGAAAAAACTTAGAGCATAGAGGTTAAAAAGTCAAAAGATCGATTTTACATTTTAATCGACCGTGCCAATTCATTATGTAACTTTACTAAGGCAATTCTTTATTTTTAACAATAGATTAGTACTCACCCAGCTTTCTGTGGGAGTCAGCCCCACCTCAACCGGCGACTGCTCGGTGATAGAGACCAGCTCTATTCGTAGGTAAAACAAGGAAACATAACTTGATTGTCTCATCCTTCTTTTATCCCTATGTTGTACTCAGAAATCGAAAATTACAAAAACCTAAATCAAAAAATATAGAACCATGGCGCTCCACACCATGAATGACAGCAAGCTAGCACTTGACGTGTGTGGTTCAATCTAAAAATGGTTCAGTTAGATAATGTCTTGTGTGGGTTCATACAAGCAATTTCTAAACAATCATAGCATAAAAAATGGTATCTATATATTGTTAGGACAATCTCCTACGTGGTGTGCCCCTTGCTTCTATCAAAAAGACCCAAGAGCAATGGATGGACACAGTGGAGAGCTATCCTTAGCACATATGTTATTGGAATAGAATGTTACACATGTTGCCAAGATCTATTTGTAATGCATACCCAATGTTGTTTATCAAATAGTCTATGTTCTCAACTTGGTGAAAAATCCACGAGATCACGAGATGTCAGATCTCAGGATTTAGGAGCATGCCAAGTGACAGGTCACAAGTTCAAAGAACCTAACCCTACTAAGCATAACAAACAAAGAGCCTCTTACCTGTCCGTCGGTACCTCGTTGCGATCTGCAAGCAGTGTGGGAGGTACCGATGGCAGGTCTAAGTCTCTTCTTATAGTCCTTCTAATTGGCCCAATTGGTCTGAATTGGATCTTAGACCAATCCTGGAGGGTGTTGTAATATTGTTAAAGTCGCCTCGTAACGCGCCGAATGCGTGGGACCCGCGCGTCATACTCAGAAGCTATCTCAACTCTTTTTCGCCCTTGTACGCATGTGCCATAAGATCACGCAGTACTCTTGGAATGCTCCCTCGAGCAGAAGAAAGTTCGAATACTAATCTCGCGCGCTTGCGCATTTAGGGACCACAATTCTTTCGCGCGTGCGCACTCGATCTACAAGCAAAGTGGCAGCGTCAGAACTAGTCAAGGTATTGTGTGTGATTTCGTGAACGTAATTTCTGTGCTAGTATTCACGATGTCAGGCTGCAATTTATAGATATGTAGTGCTCTGATTGCCAAGATTTATGATCAAATTAGTGCCCGTGAGTGTATTTTCGGTATTGTGGTAATCCACTTGCAAAGTGAGTTAATACGTCTTTCGCAATTTGCCACAAGTATTCCAGTTTCATCCGTTTAAAAAAAAAAAGGTTTTTTAAATTATTTTATGGAACCAATGATTTATGTGGATTCTGCTCAGCCAACTGTAATGTAAATGGTTTCACTCAGGTGTTATGCCTTATATTAAAACTGTAGGGCTAACCTTGACCCCATGATCAGCTATATAAAAGTATATCAAAAGGGGAAAAATTATGCCAGTGTTGTTGAGCTTTGTCATGGCTAAAGCATTTGTTTCGTGTGTCTAGGCACCGGAGTGCACAATGCTCCCCACGCATTGATATAAGGCTTTAAGTGGATGATGTTGAGCTAAAGTCAAATCGTATAGGAACTCAGGTAGGTCGCTATCAACTATCGTGAGATAATAAAAATGCCATCTATTGATATGTCATTGAGTTCCCTGGGATTGATGATTTGATCGGTACTGGTATGTGATCATATCAAATGATAAAACTGGACATTTCAAAGGGTGTGAAAGCAGAACACGCTGAAGCTATTGTTAGTATGTATCACTGATGGTATGGGACTATTTTCATTTTACATCATTGCTATTTGATGTACTACAGGTTAGTCGAGCCTGATATCTTGGATCAAGAGTACCATCCATGGCTAGCACTATGTCCTGATGGTTGTAAAATTACTGTACAGAAACATGTTAAATGGAGACCCACGGAATATTGTCATTCAAGCCTTCTGTATCCGTTTTAAGCTTGAAAATCCATTTCTGTTCCTTAATGAACAGAAATCTGGAGATATCGGTCACATGCTGGGGAATCCTGGGATGTTCCAAAATCAACCACCTCATCTGTGTGATGTTTCTGGGATAGGAAATGGTTTGTCAGGCACGTTGACTGTTTATTACAACGTATTGTACTCCTATGCTCGCTGATGCGCAACTTAATTTTGCGAGTCGTGTGGCCGATGTACCTCAGTGAGCAAGGACATGTGATCATGTAAATCACACGGTCTGTGTTACAATTAGTGTGATTTTTTAGAATCCATGGTCGGCAGGATGGGGTGTATGTAAGGATAGGCTACGTTCCGATTCCGTGGTAAATATAATTACAATAAAGCATGAAAACACCACCATGTTTCTCCGAGGCGAAGCAGAAATGCCTCTGAGAAACCACCGTCATTTTCGGGATTGAGGGGCGTGTTTTCGTTCTCTCCTCTTCTCATTGGCTGGAATGTAAAATTCCAGCCAATGGGAAGAGGAGAGAAAGAACCTAAAGAAACACGCCCCTCAATCCCAAAAACACGGGCCTTAAACGGACAGGCACCCCTCTCCTCCAATGGCTGGCCTCCGTTTAGGAAGCTAGCCAATGGAGAAGAGGGGTGGGTTGAAGCCCCCTACTCTAAGACATAACATCTCGCCGGCGAGACTGCGCAAGCGCAGCCTACGCAGGCCGAGGCCTAAAAAGTACTCTTTCTAGCCCAAGCTTTCTGGCAAAATTTGGTGTAATTCGGTCTCGCGGTTTGGGCTGTAGTCGTGTTCCAAACCTCTATGGGAATCAACATGAGAAACACACTTTTTTTGACCCTTCAACTTTTTTTCTCGGCCCCTGCTTGATGGATCACCCTGAAACTTTCTATGCACAATAAGACTTACTGGCACACTTGTTTTTGGAAATTTTTGTGCAGATTAGTCTAACAGCACCAAAGATATAAGTCAAAAAACCTCTTCCTATGGAAACTAGATCCTAACTATAAATACCTACTGGTGATCACCAGTAGGTAATAAATATATATATATATATATATATATATATATATATATATATATATATATATATATATATATATATATATATATATATATATATATATATATATATATATATATATATATATATGTGTGTGTGTGCGTATATATTTATTTATATATATATTAATTTACATATGAACTATATCTTGCACCCGCCATGCTCTCCTTATGGCCTCACAGCATAGGAGTTCACACATGACATCACAGATGACATCTCAAATGACATCATTGATGGCATCACTGATGACCTCGTCCAGTTAGTATGCTAGTTTGATTTATAGTTTACCTAGTGGCAAGTAAGTACCATATGACTTGTCTACCTAATATTGTACAGCATGGGTCAAACCTAATGGGTGTAAGTGTCCCAAAACACATCTGCTCCTAATGCACCATACGTGTGTAGAGGTATTGAATGCGTTATACATCTTTATGTTCAGGAGTAACTCTGCATGCAGATGACAGTTGACCTGTGTTCATTAAGTTCCACACAAATGTTTTGACTCTGCAGAAAACATTTTAAACAGGAGTAAGGCTCTAAGTAGTAGATACTAACTTTTTAAGCAGCCTTGACTTATTAGACAGAATCGTGTCAGCATGACAATTTTCACATAACTTAGAAGACTTTTGGCACCAGGTACTAACCCATGGGTACTCCTAAACAATTACCCAGGGGCCACAAGGTATGGTCTAATGTGTGACCGAGGGCTGAACTGTGGCGGTAGGGGGTCCTGGGTGGTTCAGGGATTGCATAATGAGGTCTAAAAAATGTTAAATAAACACCACAGGAGTTAATTTATTTAACCTGCAAATAAATGCTTGACCATTTATTAAAACAATTTCTGAATATTAGTGCTCAGCAAATAAACAGCAGCTTGTGCTACTGTTCACCAGGGGGGCTGGATGTAAAGATCGAGAGGGCTGCAAGCGGCCCCCAGGCCGTAATTTGAGTATCACTGTACTAACCTATGTACATGAGCTTGCTTTGCTTGAGATGATGGGCTATGTGTAAAGTTTTCACAAAGTGTAAAGAGTGCAAGTAGTAGGATGTTTAGCACCTTCAGATCTTGGTTACTTTTAGCAATAGCGTCTTCTTTGACAACTGTTGTATAGAGCATACACTGTTAGTAGATATTTTTTATACTCAGTGGTGTGTTTCTTTTGAAGGTTTCACTATTTGCAAACAGTGTGGTATGAAGTAAACTCTCTCCATAGAGTAAGCACTGTTTGTAGTACCCAGTACTGTCCTGATATTAACTTCAATTCTCAATGTAGATTTGGTGAGTTCCAGGTGTTTGATACAGATATAAGCTCTTTGCAGTGAATGGGGGGGGGGGGGGGGGGGTGGCGGGTGGCAAGTTATAAACTGAGCAACATCCAGTACTACATGCCTTTGGAATTAGAATAATTTGAGCTGCCAGCGTTATGATTCAGGAATGGGATTCAGCTTCTGCATGATATGATTCCTATAACAATTAATATTTTTAATGGTACATCATTGAAAAGAACTCCAGCATTCAGGATCCTCTGCAGTATTCAACTAACTGCCAGCAGTGTTATCAGCAAAGATTCTCTGGTTAATTCAGAATAATGTTAGTGTGACTTTCTACAATGGTCTTTAATTAATAAAATTCATTCTGACGACTAGGCTACTACACATGGAGATTTATTTCAGTCAGAGAGGGATTTTCCAATGAAGTATACTTTTTAGGTTTGATAATATGAATACCATTTGCATCACTAATGTGGCTAATCCTTTCAGAATTGTTATATGGAATGGGTTACATATAGGCCTTTGTGGATGGATACAGTATCCATCATAAAGTCATGCATCATTTTATATCAGACAGATAAACCAACGCTGCCTATTATTGTTATGTCCAGTGTCATACTAATAACTATTAAAGAAGTCTGCTCACTGATGAAACTTGGACCACAGCCACTGCATGATACATAGGGCCCACACCAGCACTTACCAACCCACCTCTACCATCATGATTCACCAACATGTAAAGAATGGATGAAAGTTGCACAGTCAAACACATTGATCATAAAGCACTACACTCCTTGCTTGAAAACGTTGCTCCTCCCTACTTACTCACCAGTTTCACCAAATATCGGTCATCTTACTACAAATGCTCAGCCATTTCCACATCGCAATATGTGACATCCCACCAACACATTAAGACTTGTCCACATGCTGCATAAATGCCTGCACTGGCTAGCATGACTCTCCAGTCTGTATTCGTTATTGGTACAGGTCCCTGCATCTGGGAGTATATGTGGTATCCATAATTATGTTATCATGTGCTCTCTTGTGATATTCTACACACACACCACAACCTAACAACATGGAGAACAAGCATTTACAATGCAATAGGGCTCGCAGCATTAAAGTTTGAGTTATTGGCATTGTGTATGACAATGCGTTGCATAAAATGTTTAGCAAACTCTGAATTGGTGAGCAGTGAGAGTGTGTGCAAGAGTATGCTGTTCTTGAAAGCAGTGTGGTAGACACTACTCACTACTCTGCACTCACTACTCACTACTCTGCACTCACTACTCTGCACTCACTACTCTGCACTCACTACTCACTACTCTGCACTCACTACTCACTACTCTGCACTCACTACTGTGCACTCACTACTCACTACTCTGCACTCACTACTCTGCACTCACTACTCAATACTGTGCACTCACTACTCACTACTCTGCACTCACTACTCACTACTCTGCACTCACTACTCTGCACTCACTACTCTGCACTCACTACTCAGCACTCACAACTCTGCACTCACTACTCTGCACTCACTACTCACTACTCTGCACTCACTACTCACTACTCTGAACTCACTACTCTGCACTCACTACTCTGCACTCACTGCTCCACTCACTACTCACTACTCTGCACTCACTACTCTGCACTCACTACTCACTACTCTGCACTCACTACTCTGCACTCACTACTCACTACTCTGCACTCAGCACTCACTACTCACTACTCTGCACTCACTACTCTGCACTCACTACTCACTACTCTGCACTCACTACTCTGCACTCACTACTCTGCATTCACTACTCTGCACCCACTACTCTGCACCCACTACTCTGCACTCACTACTCACTACTCTGCACTCACTACTCTGTACTCACTACTCTGCACTCACTACTCACTACTCTGCACTCACTACTCTGCACTCACTACTCTGCACTCACTACTCTGCATTCACTACTCTGCACTCACTACTCTGCACTCACTACTCACTACTCTGCACTCACTACTCTGCACTCACTACTCTGCACTCACTACTCACTACTCTGCACTCACTACTCTGCACTCACTACTCTGCACTCACTACTCACTACTCCACTCACTACTCAATACTCTGCACTCACTACTCTGCACTCACTACTCTGCACTCACTACTCTGCATTCACTACTCTGCACCCACTACTCTGCACCCACTACCCACTACTCTGCACTCACTACTCACTACTCTGCACTTACTACTCACTACTCTGCACTCACTACTCACTACTCTGCGCTCACTACTCTGCACTCACTACTCACTACTCTGCACTCACTACTCACTACTCTGCACTCACTACTCACTACTCCACTCACTACTCTGCACTCACTACCCACTACTCACTACTCCACTCACTACTCACTACTCTGAACTCACTACTCTGCACTCACTACTCTCTACTCTGCACTCACTACTCTGCACTCACTACTCTGCACTCATTACTCTGCACTCACTACTCACTACTCTGCACTCACTACTCTGCACTCACTACTCTGCACTCACTACTCACTACTCTGCACTCACTACTCTGCACTCACTACTCTGCACTCACTACTCACTACTCTGCACTCACTACTCTGCACTAACTACTCACTACTCTGCACTCACTACTCTGCGCTCACTACTCATTACTCTGCACTCACTACTCTGCACTCACTACTCTGCACTCACTACTCACTACTCTGCACTCACTACTCACTACTCTGCACTCACTACTCACTACTCTGCACTCACTACTCTGCACTCACTACTCACTACTCTGCACTCACTACTCTGCACTCCCTACTCTGCACTCACTACTCCACTCACTACTCACTGCTCTGCACTCACTACTCTGCACTCACTACTCTGCACTCACTACTCACTACTCTGCACTCACACTCACTACTCTGCACTCACTACTCTGCACTCACTACTCTGCACTCACTACTCACTACTCTGCACTGACTACTCTGCACTCACTACTCTGCATTCACTACTCTGCACTCACTACTCTGCACTCACTACTCTGCACTCACTACTCTGCACTCACTACTCTGCATTCACTACTCTGCACTCACTACTCACTACTCTGCACTCACTACTCTGCACTCACTACTCTGCACTCACTACTCACTACTCTGCACTCACTTCTCACTACTCTGCACTCACTACTCACTACTCCACTCACTACTCACTACTCTGCACTCACTACTCTGCACTCACTACTCTGCATTCACTACTCACTACTCTGCACTTACTACTCAATACTATGCACTCACTACTCACTACTCTGCACTCACTACTCACTACTCACTACTCCACTAACTACTCCACTCACTACTCTGCACTCACTACTCTGCACTCACTACCCACTACTCACTACTCCACTCACTACTCACTACTCTGCACTCACTACTCTGCACTCACTACTCACTACTCTGCACTCACTACTCTGCACTCACTACTCTGCACTCACTACTCTGCACTCACTACTCACTACTCTGCACTCACTACTCACTACTCTGCACTCACTACTCTGCACTCACTGCTCTGCACTCACTGCTCTGCACTCACTACTCACTCCTCTCAATCTCCAGTCTAATGGTGCATAATTGATAATATATACTGTATACTTTTTACCCCAAAAAATATAAAAAACAATATCATTTACAATGCGAATAGCTTTAAACAATGTCACTGCGAAACCTATTGCATTGTAAATGTTTGATTGCTAATACATGGTATGTGTTGCATTTCTTTTGAGCGAACTATGACGCTCTACGTTTCATTTTGTATTCTTCTGCCCGTTTTTGATGGAATTGCCTTCGATTTAGCTCTCATAGTTCCAGAAAGACTTCTCACAAAGTGCTTGGTAGATGCACCACATAATCATACTTCGAAAGTCAAAGTCATTGATCAGTGTGTAGTAATGTTGTGTTTGAACGATAACTATGAACTAACAATTTGCTGTTCCTGTACAACTCTAGAGATAACCACTGTGGCTGAACTGGAAACTCTGATCATGATACCTGGGCTGAAAGCGGCATGCTAGTTAACTAGTCACCCAGACTGTGATCAGCAGAAAACGGATTTAGCCCACTGTATTTCGCTTTCCGTAACTGCAAAATCTGCACGCATGTAGAAGCGATACAATTCAGAGTGAGCTCAAAACAAATGAAACATACGTTGTGTGCAGCTTAATAAGACTAAAATATTGTAATATTATTGACAAATTGTGCATACTAAAAATGTATGCCCCTTGCGTTACTTGAGAGGAAGTGAGTTTGGTTACAAAAATAAAAGATTGTCCCCGCCGCCGCCCGGCCCGCAGTAGGAAGTCAGGCAGGCCGGGGGCGGAACCGAGGGACAACAGGAACTCGCCGAACTTCCTCCGGAGGAGAGGAGCCCCGCCCTCGGCACCAGAGCAGCTACCGGAGGAGTGCTGAAGGGAGCGAGGCTCCCGCCTGGAAGAGAGAGTCTCGCCGGTGCAAGAAGCCCGGTAACGGCCTCCACCCGCAACAGGAGTCCCAGTGAGTGCAAGCATCAGGAGGGGGGTCCCAACTCCACCCGCAACAGGAGTCCCGGTGAGTGCGAACATCAGGAGGGGGGTCCCAAGTGTGATGTGTGTGCCCGTGGTCCCAAGTTAGCGCATGCGTGTGTGTTAGAGCAGCTTTCCAGGAGGCAGGAGCTGGCCAGAGCGAGCGCGTTCTCGTGCGTGTGCCAGTTTCAAATCGCCGAGATGCGCGCGGCCAGGATTGTCTCCTGGAAAGCAGACACGCCGACAAAAGGGTCTCTGGCGAGACCGCGCTTTCGCGCGGTTAACGCCACGAGCCCTAAAAAGCAGTAAATAAGCAACACGAGGTAGCCAAACAGGCCAGTGCCTCTGCATTATGATGGTGCCTGGGCACATCTACAGATAAAGCAGGTAATGCTTGCCATGTTACTGGCACAGTGCCAGCTCTGACAAACTGTTGAGGCACTGAATATCTATCTCTGAATGCTCAGTATACTTTTAGAGCTAAAAATGCAACATTACACAACGTGTGACTTATGACTGGGACTGTTAAAAATGTGTGTCAGAAACTGCTGCTGGAATCATTCACCCCGTTTACATAGATGTACCAGGTATCTATGTTAGAAAGCAACACAGCTGCAAGTGACCAAAACAATAGCACCAAGGCACTTTTGTAACCACACAACCTATAGTTCCAAAAGTGCCATGCCCAAAACTATGCCACCTCTGTTGGCCAGTAGACATGGCCGACGTAGTCTGTTAATCACATCTTTAGCACAAGATACACATGTATACAGGGCCTAATTTGTAAAAAAATAAATAAGTGCTGGTCCTTCGTCAGGAGTCCATTGTAGCTTGCACCACCCGCTGCCCCTGCCAGAGCTGCCAAAGACAGAACCAACACACTAATGATCCTCACACTCTTAAACGTGGCAGTTTTTCCGCCGAAGTACGGGCGTTCTATTAGGTGGGCGGGGCTCCGTCGGCCAACAAGCACTAGCAAGGGGTTAAGAGTGTGACAAATCCAGGCCCCCAAAGCTATAAACACAGCCTGGGCGGTACGTATTAGTGATGTTTTTATTGTGTATTAAATTAATAAACAGCTGTTGTGCTTATCTCTGAATTTGACTGACAGCGCCATCGTGTGGCAGAATGTCAAAAGTGCCGGTGCCAAGTACCGGAAACCACCGGCTCAAATGAACCTCTGCCTGCACTCCTTTAACATCCATAACTGGACCACACAATATCCTTGCACAACAGTTTGCCCTCGTTGTTCATGCATGTTGTATTTTCAACATCCTGACACACCTTGTATCCCTGAACACTTCTTACTAACATAATGCATGGCAGACTACCTTTAACATTGCTGCTACATGCACATCATTACAGCCATGTACAACAAATGTACCCAGAAGGAAGGGGCTGTAGGTTAAAAAACATTAAGTACATGTGGAGGCCTACCATGTGAACCTTTCACGCTGGTTTACAGAGATCTTGAATACTGAGCGGTTCACTGCACATCAGCCATTCAGAGGAGTTAACAGATAGAGGTTTGAGGAACCAGCCAAACATGCGACATGTGATGACTGAGATGTTTGGAGAAGTGAAGGAAAGGATAGTGGGGTGTGCATTGGGGAAGGAATTTCAAATGTGCAAGTTGATGAAGGAGGGAAGGTGGTATGAAGTGAAATGCAAGAACAAGAACTGGATGCAAGGGAGGGCAGTAGTGGTACTATGGTTGTGCAGAGTGAAGGGACCACTGATGTGTTAGAGGGTAAACGGTTAAGAAGTAAACCTAAATGGTTGTCAGATTAATATTGTGAAATTGTGAGTGATTATATATATATATATATATATATATATATATATATATATATATATATATATATATATATATATATATACACACACACACACACACACACACACACACACACACACACACACATATATATATATATATATATATATATATATATATATATATATATATATGTGTCAGTTGCGAGTTGTTTCAAGAAAGAAAATCATACTGTAGGTCAGAATAACCCTATTGAAGCTTGTCATCCCCTACCCCATTAAATCAGAAATATACAGCACAATAAAATGTAAGGGGCTATAGTCCATGAAAAGAAGTAACCAGCATATGAAAATAATCCGAACATGATGATAATAAATAGTCCACCTCTATTGAATAATGAACATAATCAAGCATAACTGGTTTTAGGATCAAGTGTAAACTATAAGGATGTAAATAGTATACAAATGCATAGAGAGAGGCCGCTAGAAGCGGCAATGTAGCAAATGATTGAAGGAACTGGGCTCAGTCCTAACCAATCGCATTAAGTTACACAAATTTTAACAGCACGGTAATGCACTTTATAGCACATTTACACATTTCTGTTTCATATTAGTTGAAGGGATAAAGGTCATCGTATATCAAAATGAACTTGTAACGGGATTTAACCCACTATTGTGTATATTTTAAATGTTAAAAACTATATCGGGATTTAACCTGTTATTTGTTCTTAAATTATAAATAGGGGTTTAAGCATGATTTTATACGAATGTAAAGTTCAAATACGTATAAATATATGTTGCATGAATTCCGGTAACTAACAAGTTTAGGAACCAATGTGAAGTCTTTCTTCTGTATTCATGATAATGATGGCCCAATCATGAGGTAGCACTGTGCACTTTAAATATCCACTGCAAATGTTGTTGCGCTGTCATGTGATCAAGGCTTTGTGCCGAAACATTATGGCGACAGCTGAATAAAAAATAGCAGCATCCTGATTACCTGGTCAGTGTCTGTGTCCACAAGGCGTTGTCGTGGGAGGACGATTGCGCAGAGGAGACGGTGGTTGTTCATATATATATATATATATATATATATATATATATATATTTTTTTTTTTTTTTTTGTTTGTTTTCTTTCTCTTTTAATCCTTATTTGGTGATTTTTTAGAGGGAGTAAGATGTGTTATGTTGTACAATAGTATTAATGTTGTGTTCACACTTAGCTCATGATTTGTTAATTATTACAACCTTGTATACTTTTTTGAAGTGTTATGCTCGCACTTGCTTCCTAATAACAGGGGGGTTCTCTACAGTTACGTTACTTGAAAGCAGGCTGAGCAAGGAGATAGTAGGAGGTTCCTGACCTCCTGTATTGGTGTTGCAGCAGAGATTACACTTTCTTAAAATATCACTTTTGGAGTATTGATCAGTACAAGGACTCAGTGGAATAACTAAAAGAAATCCAGTTAATGACTTTATGGGCTATTATGGTACATGGTACTCTTGCGTATAAGAAAACATTGCAGCAGCTTTTTCGTTCTTCCAAAAGCTTCAAGGTTCTTTCTCCATACTGATGAATATCATGAACATTTAACTCTCTATTGAGGGGGCGTGGCTTGGCGCCCGAAGGTCATGGAGGCAGGCGAGTGAGGCACCGCGGCTCGCCTCTGAGACATAACGCTTCCCGCAACTCCTACCCTGTGTTGAGAACACTGACGGACGTCAGAAGATGCCAGGAATATTTCGAGACACCTGACTGTCCTTTTAATGCGTGTTCAGCATAATTTTTTTGGCACAGTGAGTTCATAGCGGTTCCGCTCGTATCGCGGGCGCTATTTTGTGTATTTTGCATGAAGACGCATCTCCTCCCAACTGTCTCGCTCGACAGCGTCCTGATTCTGGAATGACTCCCCTTTTTCCAGCAAACTTCTTTTTCATGTGAGCACTTTATTTGGCAGCATAAATGTGATACCATTTCGCCAGACTCGCGCACCAGGCTCCATTTTTCAGCGCTAGCTCTGGAACTTAATAGCGGCCATTTTAGGAGCATCGCTATCTCCTCAGGAGTTTTTCTTTGATTCACCATTGCTGTATCTTTCTGGCTATGCTGCTTCAAATACTGGTCTGCCGTTCATTTATCTCTCCATACCCTGCCAATTAAGCTTACACTAGTTGTTGCTGGGAGGAGCTGTGTAATGCCTATTTTTGCATCGCTACTTTTTTGGCGCCTTTCATTGTCCGCCGCACTCAGTTCCTTCTGACGGTGTTTCGCTCTTTTTGTGGATGGCTGTTTCAAATCACCTGATTCACCTCATATCCTCATTCACTTCGTCTATATTGTGTCTCCTCTCATAAGTTTTTTCTCTCTTGCAAAATTTACATTGCAATATATTCTGTTCTTATTGAGAAGGAGTCTGATATTTGAAGTTTTATGGGAAGATTAAAGTCATCACTTTCTTCGACCACCACACCAAAGCGCATTTTTATAAAAAATTCCAAGATTTTTTCAGAATTTTCCAAGCTTGAATATTCTCTCACCTCTTCTTCGCAAAGTTCTGACACAATAATGGAATCTTCCCAAGCAACCTCTGGGAAATCCAACACCAAACGTCTGAAAAAGGACCTGCCCTCGCCTCCTAAGTCATCATCATCAGTTTCCATGGATTTATTATTGGAGGAGATTAGGACCCTTCGACCCATCATGGAGAAGACTAACGCTAAATTACACATTTTGACAGACAATTGGTCCCAATTAGAGACACGGGTCTCCTCAGTTGAAAAGAATGTTACTTCCTTCAAAGAGACTTGTGTTCATGTATCCAATCTTCGTTCGCAAGTTACGGTGCTTCAACAGGTTGAGGATTTGGAAAATCGTAATAGAAGGAATAACCTCCGCATTTACGGACTGGTAGAAGGGATTGAAGGATCTGACTCTCTTACTTTTTTCAAATTATTTATTCCAAAACTTCTTCATATGCCTGAGGGTACGATTTTGAACATACAGCGAGCACATAGGCTTAGCCGTTAACCCACTCAAGAATCAGCACCACAAAGGCCTAGAGGAGTCATTTTGTATTTTTTAGAATACACAGACTTATTGAAGGTTTGGCGGCAGTTAAATCCTCTCCAAAGATCACTTGGTCGGGCTCTTCTTTATTTTTTGCTCAGGATTACGCTAAAGCTACAGCTTTCCACTGTAAAGCCTTTCTAAATATGACAGCTGATCTTTGCCTGCTGGGTGCCAAATATGGTCTTTTCCACCCTTGTTTATTCAAGGTTACCTACAATAATAAGACAACCACATATGAGGATCCACTCCGCCTGCAGAGTTTCATTAACTCATGTAAAGCACCCAACATGGATACTTCTGGTCCTTCATCCTTGTTCCATGGTTGAACTTTGGACGCAATTTCTACTTTATTGTTGTTTGATATTTTATCTTTTTTATTCCAATTGTTCTAGAGATTGAGTTCTTAAGCTCGCATTTTTCATAACATTTTTTGATCACAGTTTTGTAATTTAATTTATTTGTCACTTGTTATTCCAGGTTTGTTTGCTTTTACTGTTGTCTCTGTTCGTTCCGGTTTAATATACTAATTTGTTATTATTTCCTCCCTCTTCACAGGTTTCATGTCCCAGTTATCTGTTGTCTTCCTGGTTTCCGCTCAGCTGGCATCGGATGTGCCATCTGTCTTATGTGGTTCCACCCCCTTCTTCGTCTCTTCATGCTTTCTTCCCCATGTAGGTATGTTCTTCTGTTGTATCTCCACTTCTCTTTAGTCATTAGTCCTTTCTTTTCTCCTCGCTCAGATATTTTTCCTCTGTTCTTCTTAGGTGTCACTATCACTCTCTTTCTTCGTAATCTTTTTCCTTACAAAACTCCAAATTTCCTGCTAAATTATATCTTTGTTGTTGCTATTTTCCAGTTTTCAATGCTAATCTTTTTGGAAATCTTACAATCTCCTGCTTCTCTTCTATTTATATACCACGTCTTAAGCTTTATGTTCTTTTATGTCACTGTTTCTGCTTGTCGAGTATTTTCTCCTATTTCTCTCCTCAACAAATCTTTTCCCTACTCTTTTTTTCTACCCTTGGTTAGTGTACACATGACATCCTTCATTCTTTGTATTCCCTTGAGCCGTTTGTTTCCTTTAGACTCTCACAGCTCATTCTACTCTCTTTCGCTTGTTCTCCCTGACTCATTAAGCCGTTGAGATTAGTATCGTGGAATGTTAGAGGGCTAAGCTCTCCCATCAAAAGACAGAGAGTTCTATTACATCTAGATAAATTAAATGCGGATATAGTTTTCCTGCAGGAAAGTCATCTTACAGAAAATGAATCTTTAAAGCTACAAAAAGATCGGGTGGGTGAAGTCTTCTATTCCAGTGGTGATGGTAAACGTAATGGAGTCATGATGTTATGTCGTAAGTCTTTACGTTATAAAATGATTTCACAAGAATCAGATACGGAAGGACGCTGGCTTAACGTTAAGTTAATGTTGAAGGATGTTCCAGTCTCTTTTTTTAATGTCTACGCCCCCACTGGTGGTGACTCATCTTTTTGGGTTTCACTTGCTAAACAGGTCACTCTTCACATGGAGGATAGCTTCATATTAGCAGGAGACTGCAGCCAGGTTTTTGATCCCTTTATAGATTGCAATTCTAGAGTTTCATTTATCCCCAACAAGACCCACAAATCTTTTACCCATATGATTACGCAACATAAACTTCTTGATGCATGGAGGCTATGCAACCCGACCACTAGAGAATGTACCTTTTATTCCCCAGTTCAACACTCCCAGTCACGGCTTGATGAACAAGTTACTTACCTTCGGTAACGATATATCTGTAAGAAACATTAGTTAGTGTTAGATTCCTTACCTTAGAATATCCCCAGGCGTCAGTCTGGATCCGGAAACTTTTGCGTAGCAGTACCCCTGCGCGTCGGTAGGCGTCGTCTGCAGGCGTCCCCTGCGGCTCCGCGTCCGTCGGCGTCGTGCGCCGTGATGACGTCGCTGGAGTATATAGACGCCGCCTCCGCACGCTGACGTCAGTTCTTTGTACACAGCTTTTCCGCGCCAGAAAACGCAGAGCCATGAGAGAACCAACACTGGTGCCATTTGAAACTAGGGCCCTGAAAGGGATGTCCTTAACCCTAGGTATCAGTTCGCAGAACGGGGAGGATGGGTGGGTTCGGTAAGGAATCTAACACTAACTAATGTTTCTTACAGATATATCGTTACCGAAGGTAAGTAACTTGTTCATCTGATAGAAACACGTTAGTGTTAGATTCCTTACCTTAGAATAGATACCCCAGCAATACCAACCCCGGTGGTGGGTCTGCGAACCAATACATTCCTACACCAGAAAGTCCTGGAGGACAGAACGGCCAAAGAAGCCATCCCTCCGGACTTGACTGTCCAGGCAGTAGTGCCTCGCAAAGGTGTGCAGCGAGGCCCACGTAGCCGCCTGGCAAATGTCCTGCAAAGGGACTCCCCGGCCCAGGGCAGTAGTAGCCGCCGTGGCCCGAGTGGAATGGGCCCTCAGCCCAACAGGAGGCTCCTTCCGAGCCAAAGAGTAGCACGCTTTGATGCACAGAACGACCCACCGAGAGATGGTTCGTTTACACACCACCCGTCCCTTCTTCGCACCCACGTAGCCAACAAACAGTTGGTCATCCACCCGGAACTGGCGTGTGCGATCCATATAAAATGAAAGCGCACGCTTTGGGTCCAGACGATGGAGCCGCTCTTCATCCTTTGAAGGATGCGGAGGCGGGAAGAAGGAGGGGAGAGTGATGGACTGCCCGATGTGAAAAGCAGAAACTACTTTGGGCAGGAAAGAAGGTCTAGTCCTCAGAACCACCTTGTCTGGATGAATGGACAAGGAAGGAGGTTTGACAGAAAGAGCCTGGAGCTCACTCACTCTCCTGGCAGAGGTGATGGCAACCAGGAAAGCCGTCTTTAAAGTCAGGAGACGGAGAGGACAAGAATGAAGGGGCTCAAAGGGAGCACACATCAAAAAGGTCAGAACCAGGTTCAAGTCCCACTGAGGCATCACAAACGGAACAGGTGGATACATGTGTGTGATGCCCTTCAAGAATCTCGTTACAATGGGGGACTTGAACAAAGAAGGCTGATCAGGAAGCCGTAGAAAGGCTGAAAGGGCCGAAAAGTAGCCCTTGATAGTGCCCAGAGCAGAGCCCTGCTGGGCAAGAGAGAGAAGAAACAGAAGAACCTCGGCAAGAGGGGCAGAAAGAGGATCCACAGCCTTTGCTGTGCACCATGCCACAAATCTGTTCCACCGACAGGCGTATACCGACTTCGAGGAGGGACGCCTGGCTGCCAGAATTACATCACAGACTTCGGGAGGCAAGTCAAATGGCCTCAACTGCCGCCGCTCAATCTCCAAGCATGGAGGTGGAGACTGGACAGGTTCGGGTGGAGGACCGTCCCCTGCTGCTGCGACAGAAGGTCCTCCTGAAGGGGCAGGCGGATCGGGGGACCGACTGACATGCTGAGTAGCTCGGGATACCAGTACCTTCGAGCCCAGTCCGGAGCCACAAGGATAACTTGGGCCCGGTCGCGCCTGATCTTCTTCAGCACTCTGGGCAGAAGTGGTATAGGCGGAAAGGCGTATAACAGACCGCAACTCCACTCGCGCCGAAAGGCGTCGCCGTGCGAGTGCCGTCTTGGAAACTCCAACGCGCAGAACTGATGACATTGCGCAATCTCTCTGTGGCGAATAGATCTAACCAAGGCTCTCCCCATTGCAGAAAGAGGCCTTGCGCCACGTCCGAGTTCAGACGCCATTCGTGATCCATCGAGCACCGACTTCTGAGTTCGTCCGCCCTGGCGTTCAGAGAACCTGCCAGGTGTTGAACCGTCAAAGTCACGCCCTGACGTTCCAGCCACTGCCAGAGGCGCAGAGCCTCCTGGCAAAGGGTCCACGACCCCACTCCGCCCTGTTTGTTGCAGTACCACATGGCGGTAGTGTTGTCGGTGAACACCTGCACTACACTCCCGTTGACAAAGGGGAGGAATGCCTTCAGTGCTAGACGAATCGCCCGTAGCTCCAACAGGTTGATATGGAGCCGGGACTCCGCCGGAGACCAGATGCCTCTGATCTCTGCCTCTCCCAAGTGGCCACCCCAGCCCTGGAGGGACGCGTCCGTCACGACAACGTGCTCCGGTTGGGGAAGGGAGAGGGATCTGCCTCTGACCCAATCGCGGTCCGTAAGCCACCACTGCAGTTGTCTCGCAGTGCCCTCCGAGATCAAGACGTGGTCGGACAAGTTGCCCTGATGCTGGGCCCACTGAAACTTCAGGTCCCACTGCAGAGCCCGCATCCGCCACCGGGCGTGATGCACCAGAAGGATGCAGGAAGCCATCAGCCCCAGCAGCCGCAGCGTCAACCTGACCGAAACCCGGGATAGCGGCTGAAAGATGGGAATCAAAGCCTGTATATCCCGGACCCGCCGTTCCGGAGGATAAACCCGGAACTGCGC
Organism: Lissotriton vulgaris; assembly: GCF_964263255.1. Classification (NCBI taxonomy): domain Eukaryota; kingdom Metazoa; phylum Chordata; class Amphibia; order Caudata; family Salamandridae; genus Lissotriton; species Lissotriton vulgaris. Next base: position 1,035,137,738 of record NC_141689.1, read on the forward strand.
CGAGTCCAGAACCGCTCCGATGAAAAGGAGCTTTTGAGAGGGACACAGGTGTGATTTCGGCACATTGATGGAGAACCCCAGGTCGTGCAAGAGGTCTGCCGTCATCTGAAGGTGGTGGACGACTGTCTGGGGCGAGCCCGCCTTCAACAACCAGTCGTCTAGGTAGGGGAAGACTGAAACCCCTAACCTGCGCAGATGGGCTGCGACCACCGCCATCACCTTTGTGAACACCCGTGGGGCGCTGGTAAGGCCGAAGAGAAGCACGATAAACTGAAAGTGCTCCTGGCCTACCGTGAACCGCAGGTAACGCCGGTGGGCCGGCAGGACGGGGATGTGAAAATACGCATCCTGCAAGTCCAACGCTACCATCCAGTCTTGCGGGTCTAGAGCAGCCAAGACCTGAGCTAATGTCAACATCTTGAACTTCTCCTTCCGGAGGAAGCCGTTGACGTTCCGTAGATCCAAGATAGGACGTAGGCCCCCCTTGTCCTTCTTGGGTACCAGAAAGTAGTGGGAATAGCAACCACGCCCTACTTCTGGCCCAGGAACGCGCTCGATGGCCCCCTTGGCCAAGAGAGCCGTAACTTCCTCCTGCAGAAGTGTCAAGTGGTCCCCCGACACACGGTGGTTCTGCGGTGGCATGGCTGGAGGAGTGGTCTCGAAGGGGAGGGAGTAGCCCCTCGGACGAGTTGCAGCACCCACCTGTCCGATGTAATTGTGCGCCAGTGAGCGTGGTGATGGCGAACCCTGCCACCCACTGGCGTCACATGGGGCCGAAAGCATGGACTAGGAGGATTTGGAGGCAGATGCTGCGGGGGGAGGTGTGGCCTGACCCCGCCGTTGACCCCGACCGCCGCCACAGCGGTTTCCAAGTCCGCCACCGCGTTGAAAGGATTGTTGCGGCGCGTGGCTGGCAGCACGTGTGGGGACGCCCCTTCCTTGGCCACGAAAGGAGCGAAACGAACCCGTTTGCTGGCGCTGGGTCGAGAGACCCAAGGACTTGGCCGTGACCCTGGAGTCCTTGAAGCGTTCCAGCGCGTGGTCCGCCTTGTCACCAAACAGGCGACAGCCATCAAACGGCATGTCCATCAAGGCATTCTGGACATCTGCCGAAAAGTTGGCGGATCTCAGCCAGGCGTGGCGACGAATCGCCACCGTCGTGGACATCGCTCTGCCTAGCGAGTCGGTCGTATCAAGACCACACCGTATAGAATATTTAGCTGCGTCTCGGCCTTCAGCCACAGCCTTGCCGAGTTTTGCCCTCACCTCCATGGGGCATTCTGGCAGCAGTTCCGCGACCGTATCCCACACAGAGTGGGTGTAGCGGCCCAAGAGGCAAGCGGTGTTGCAAGACCGCAGTCCCAAACTCAGGGACGAGAAGACCTTCTTGCCGTACTGGTCATACCTCTTAGATTCCCGGTCGGGCGGGGCCGACGGGAATGCGGTCTGGGAGGTCGAGGCATGGATCACCAGACTCTCGGGGGTGGGATGGGTGGACAGGAATTTGGGGTCGTCCGGACAAGGACGGTGGCGTCTGGCCACGTTCCGATCAACAGGCGAACCTGAAGCGGGCCTGGACCACGTGCCCAACAGAACGTCTGACAAGGCTTCGTTAAACGGCAGCAGTGGCTCCTGTGGGCATGACTGCGGTTTGAAGACCTCAGTGAGGATGTTAGGCCTCACGGCCGCGACGGGGAGCTCAAGGTGTAAGGCCTTGGCAGCCCTCATCAGCACCACTGAATATGCAGCACCCTCCTCCGACGCCACGGAAGGAGGAGAGACAAAGCCAGGGTTCGGAGAGTCGTCCAGACCACCGGCATCCCCCAAATCACCTGTCCAGTCCGGGTCATACTGGCACTCACGTGACAGAGGGTCCTCAGACCCCTCCCAACCTTCCCCGTACTCTCCATCATCTCCATATTCGGAGTCAACGATGTAGACCGGCTCCTCGGGGTTCACAGGCCCCATCGGCGTCGAGCCCGGCGTCGATCGACATCGGTCCGACTCCGCGTCCGGATTCGGGGAGGGTATGGGGACGGCGCCGCCCGGAGCCGGCACCGGAGCCCCGGCGCCGGCACAGGAGAACCGGCGCCGCGCGGGGACGGCGTCGGGGGTAACCCCGATGGAATCGGCGCCGGACCGGCCGGTAGGCCAGCCGGCGTCGACCCCGAAGGCCCTTGCGGCGCCGGGGTCGGAGCCGTCGGCGGCACCGGGGCCGGAGCACCCGATGGCGTCGAGCCAGGGACACCCGACCCGCTAGGGCCCTCAGACGGTAGCACTGGGCCCGAAGGCGCCGTAGGCCCCATCGGAGAACTGAGCGCCCTCATGGCCATGAGGAACGCCTCAATCTCCTCAGGCGTCGCACCGTGCCCAGGGACCGGAGGGTATGGGGCAGGCCGCGCCGGCGACTCTCGCGGAGCCGCGGGGTTGGGGGTCACCCGAACCCCCGGCCGCGTCGCGCGAGCGTCGGGGGGAGTCGGGGGTACGATGACGACGCCCCGACTTCTTGTGTTTCTTACCTGAAGAGCCCGACGAATGGTGACGACTTCCGGAACGCTCGGCGCGGCTCCGCGACCGCTCCCTCGAACGCTCCCTGGACCTCCGGCCGGACCGGGACCGCTCCCGACGCGGGGCCGACACCCGGAGCTCAAGCAGCTTGCGGTACCGCTCCCGTCTAGCCTTGTTAGTGAGAGCCCGGCAGTCGACGCAGGCGTCCACGTCGTGGTCGGGGCCCAGGCACCGGAGACAGAGTCGGTGATGGTCCGTGACCGACATCGTGCGGTCACAACCGTCACAATTCTTGAAACCGGGCATCCTACCAGGCACCAAAAAGAGATTAGAAAGATAACAAAGTTGGTCAAAAGACCGGAGTACTGCTCTTCGGATCTGCGCTTACTGGCGCGGAAAAAAGAAGAACTGACGTCAGCGCGCGGAGGCGGCGTCTATATACTCCAGCGACGTCATCACGGCGCACGACGCCGACGACGGACGCGGAGCCGCAGGGGACGCCTGCAGACGACGCCTACCGACGCGCAGGGGTACTGCTACGCAAAAGTTTCCGGATCCAGACTGACGCCTGGGGATATTCTAAGGTAAGGAATCTAACACTAACGTGTTTCTTTCAGATTACTTTTTCATTTCACATAGCATATGACAATCGCTCATAGATGATGACATAGGACCCATACTATTGTCGGATCATGCCCCTATTTCAATTGATTTGGATATTTTACCCAAAACCAACGCTCCAAGATGGCGCTTTAATAATTCCCTTCTTCTTGATCCGGCGTTCTCCAATTCCTTCAAGACTTTTTGTACTGAATATTTCCTTATTAATCACACTGAATCCTTACCATGCTCCATTATTTGGGATGCGTTTAAAGCTTCAGAGAGGGACTTTATTATAACATATGTGTAAAAAAAATGCAACATTGCAAGCAATCGTACACGTTTGCTACTTCAAGACATTAAGAGACTGGAGCACTCTTTTTATACATCTAACTCAAAAGGGGTTCTTGATGCACTTATAAAAACGAAGTTACAATTTAATAAGGAGTCTACTGATAATGCTTCATTGTATCTTTTGAAATCCAGCGCAACATGTTATGGTGGTAGAAATAAAGCAGACAAACTTCTGGCTAACTATTCAAAAACTAAACATAATAAGCTTAATATTGACTCAATTTATGATGATAACTCCGTTCTAAAATTTAAAGATACAGAAATTTTAAATGGATTTGCTGCCTTTTACGAGAAATTGTATTCATCTGAAACAAATCCCACAGAGGACACGCTTTCACACTTTTTTTCGACCTTACACCAACCCCAACAACTCCCCGTTAAACTCTCAATCTTAGAAAGCGAAGTCACGCAATCAATCCTAAATGCATTACGCCACCTTAAAAAAGACAAAGCACCTGGGCCTGATGGCTTCACACTCAAATTCTTTCGACTTATTAATGACCAAAATACACCTTCTAATCGATTCCTTCTATTCTTTGGGGAAATCTGGAGGCTCTTTCTGAGATGCTCACATTTGCTTAATTCCCAAAGAGGAAAAGGATCTTAAGTATTGCAAGAATTTTAGACCTATATCGCTTGTCAATATAGACTACAACATTTTTTCTAAAGCATTAGCTCTCCGCTTAGAACCTTATCTCCCACAAGTACTGGGCAGGGAACAATCTGGCTTTGTGAAAGGACGAGTCATACAGGACAACACTAGACTCTTCTTTAACATTCTATCTAAAGCTCCACATTTGAATCACTCTTTAGCAGCTATAGCACTAGGTGCAGAAAAGGCATTTGATAGGGTGGATTGGCGCTATTTATTTTATACTCTTAAATGGTTTGGCTTTGATCCCAATTTTATTTCCTTAGTATCCCTATTGTATTCTAATCCTCGGGCTGTTGTTTGTGCCAACGGTCTCATATCACCTCTCTTCGATCTTGGCAGGGGAGTGCATCAGGGTTGTCCCCTTTCCCCTTTTCTTTTTAATTTGGCCCTTGAACCTTTCCTCTCCAAAATCCGACAAACCCCACAAATATCAGGATTTCAAACCCCTGCAACTCACGTTAAACTTGCGGCGTATGCCCATGATATCTTGCTTTTTATTTCAAACCCAAGTGACTCGGTTCCTGCCTTCCTTGAAGAAGTCACCACCTTCTCATTAATCTCGGGTTACAAATTAAATAACGATAAATGTGAGATTCTACCATTAACTAAATACACCTTTAAGGATGACTTTACTTCCACTAATTTTACCTGGAAATCTTCCTCTATTAAATATTTGGGCCTACACTTCACACCAACAATCAAAGGGACAGTCACCTTATGTCTAAATAACTGCATTCAGAAACTTTCGGATCTCACAACTAAATGGCACCCTCTATATTTGTTCTGGTGGGGTTGTCTAGATACTATTAAAATGATGCTCATGCCAATTGTTCTATACACTATCTCTAATATTCCAGTTCCCATACCCACTAAACTTTTTAAAGCTGTTAATTCAATGTTATCGTCCTTTTTATGGAGCAAGAAGACACCACATATATCCATTTTTAAATTAACTCGTCCCAAAGAGGAAGGAGGGGTTAACTTTCCTCTTTTCTCGGTTTATCACAAGGCCTTTCAATTACGACAGGCCTCATATTGGCTGCTTGATTCAACTGATAATTCTCCTTTATGGGCTTCAGTTGAACTTGCGTTTATTTCGTCTTTCTCATTTCAAGAAAATCTCTTTTTTTTTTGCAATCCCCAAATAATTTCTACCCCACTTTTTAAGTTTACCTTCAAATTCCTTAGCCCTTTTTATCCTTTAGTTCCTGGTACTCTAGCCTCTTTTCTAGCCTCCACAATATGGTATAATAAGACTTTATTGATACGCAATAAGCTCTTCTATTGGAAAACATGGAGACAGTGTGGCTTATTATGGGTCAATCAACTCTTCTCAAACAGAGAATTTCTCTCTTTTTCTTCGCTTAGGCAGTTATATACTTTGCCCAATTCATTCCTCACCAAATATCATGTTCTTCGTACAACCATTTTGGATGCATACACACTCTTATCCAATAATGTTCAACCAACTCAACCCACGCACTCACACACCAATTTGTCCTCACTTTTACGCCTTCAACCCAAAGCGTCAACCTTATATACCTTTTTTCAATCCACTCCCACACCCAGACACAAATCAAAGGTCGAAGAAACATGGGAGAAGGATTTTGGTGTTGACTGGTCCTTACTAATATAGAACACCATATGGACTAAAATTTGCAAGTCCTCGAGAGCAGCTAGCTGTTTTATATATATATCACAGACTTCTCTTATCTCCACAGGTCCAACATAAAAGATTTTCTGACACACCTAACACCTAATACCTGCTGGTCTTTTGCATCTCCTGACGCTGATTTACTTCATATGTTATTCCTCTGCCCCCTAGTACGCAATTTCTGGACATGTGTTTAGTCTCAAATTAATTTAATTTTCAACACACATATCCCATTCTCTACAACCACCATCTTTTTAGGTAGCATTTCGCCAGTGTGGGACGGCGTAACAAACTTTAAAATTGTTGATGCATTATTAGCGGTTACCTTTCAGCAAATAACGAGGAATTGGAAGGACTTTACTAAAATCTCATATAAAGCTTGGTGGTAAGATATATGTCACAACCACAGATTGGATACATTCTCCAATTTACCTACACCTATGATTGCAAAGAGGATTCAACTTTGGCTACCTGTCACGATGTTCTTTGATAAACGCGCTAAATCACACTCCTTGTTGCAACCCTCTCAGCAAGAAGTACTTAAACCTCCTTAACTCATTTACTCTCATATACATTGTTTATATTTCTCTTTATACCTCATCTTTTTTGCCTTGTTTTATCCATGACAATGTTTGATGATCCTTGCTTTTCGTTTGTCAAATTTGTGCTGGAATTTACTGATGATTCGTTAATTGCTAATTGTTACACTGTATTCTATACTGACACCTAATTTTGTTCAATAAAGACTTTTTTCAAACTTAAAAAAAACCTCTCTATTGAAGTAAAAGAGTGATTAGATTGAGCAGGATTTGCGGAGAAAGCATTTAATTTAGGGTTTCAAACCTTGTTTTGTGGTATATCACAGTTTCTGTGTATACGTCCGCCGGGGCACTCCCGTTAGGGGTAGCAGTACACTTTACAAGCTATATTATTATTATTTGTGTTATGAAAGATATTGTGGATAGTAATCTCTTCTCTTTTGTTGTGTTTCTTCCTTCTAAAGGTTCAAGCTCTATGAGGGAGGATCCACTTCAGGGTTTTGTGCAGCGGGGTCCTTTAGTTTTCCTTGCTTAAGAAACTGCACGATACTAGGTGATTGTTGGTCTCCTACCTAGAGATATACCTATATAGAGAAACTTATACAAATAGGGATTTACTGTGGTTATAATTCTTTGTTGTTTTCTTACAGGTCTCGCGCCTTGCTATTCCCATTACCCTTTTCCCTCACTTGATTGCCTTAACACTCCATACCTTAATGATAAGCAGAATTAGGGACGTCAGGAAGTGGACCACATTGTACTTCAGTCTGATCCTGAGGAGTTGTCTGCAAGAGCAAACCTTGACACTTTATGCCCCTGTTGTGCAAGACAGTCCTAAAACTCCCTAAAACTCCCTCCAACTCTATTCTCTACCTACCTACTCATGATATTATCATCCCCTTTCCTCCTGCTCCTTTATAATATTGTGTTAATCAATAAAATAATTGAATTAAAAATTGCTTTCTTTTTCAGTCCCAATAATTTCTGACTGTTGTTAAGTTTCTTGTTAAACATAATGTCACTAGTTGTACGATAGGCAGTATGTGATATGTAGCTTTTTCCAGAGAAATACATCTACAGAGAATACAAAAAATATATATTATCGGTACCGCTCAAATCGTAGTGTAGCCTCTTGAAATGGCTTATGTTGTGAACCTTCTAAATCTGCTCTCATAATAGTGCTCTGTGACACCACCTCTTACTGAATACGAGACGTTAGGTGTGTTGTGTAATTAACAGGAATGGCTGGAATGTGATCTCAATTAAAATCCTGGCTGAAATGGGATCTTATTTAGAATCTTGTTTTGAAGACAGCAATGGCTGAAATGGGATCTCATTTAGAATCCTTGTATAGGAAACACTAATGGCTGAAGGGGATCTCCATTAGAAGCCTTGTATTGGAGACATCAATGCTGGAATGGAATCTCATTTGGAATCCTTGTATAGAAGACAACAATGGCTCAGGGGGATCTCCATTAGAATCCTTGTATTGGAGACACCAATGCTGCAATGGAATCTCATTTGGAATCCTTGTATAGAAGACAAAAATGGCTCAAGGGGATCTCCATTAGAATCCTTGTATTGGATAGGCCAATATAAGGATTCTAATTGAGATCACAATCAGCCATTCCTGTTCTTTTAGGAAACAAGATTTGGGGATTCCATCCTGTGAAATGAGATTTACAGCGGAGGTGCGATGATTATAACTTACCACCTCCCTTGCATTGGTGGCCTGGCACATCCATCCAGTCTGAGTTGAGTCCTGACAATGCCTCCATTGCATTTCTCAGTTGCATTGTGCCTTGGGCATAGCAAGTAGTGTTTAATACATTCTTTACAGCCTCCTTGCACAACATTTGCCTCTCTCTGAAGTGCTTAGATGTAATTCACTTTTCCAGTACACCCCATAAAAACATACTACCTTATAACACATTCAAAGAATGCCTTGTACACACTTCTAGAAAGTGACTGGCGCCCTTTTTAGATCTAGCTTGACAACACAGGGGTCACCAGATATTATGTGATCAAAAAGGAGTTTTAAGGACTGTGCCACCGCCAAGATGTTGGTTCACCTGAGTGAAGCTTTTGCTTTGGCAAAAACTGTGTGCGCCCACAGAAAAAATGCTTGTGCAACAAGCAGCTGTGAGCATTGTTTTATTTTTGTTTACCACGCTGCCTGAGCCAGTCTGCCTTTTTGTTTTTTCAAAAGAGAGCGCACTCTAATGTGTACACACACAGGCCACTGAGATACTATTAAACAATGTCTCCTAAATAATTGGATAATTACGGTGTCTCTATCAGCAGCACCGTCAGGAGGAATGTGTTGCTGTATTACAGTCCGAGTCTCCTCCCATTCCCATTATCAAATTCAGAGTGCAGCTGCATGTTTGAGGTCAATATGGGATGCTGGGCTACACTATCCTACATGCATTTTTTTCAAACCTTAAAATAGCAGTCCTTGAGAGAAAGGTGTATTTTTTCTTTTTAATTCCTAGAATGAAAGCCTCTATTTGATTGCTGGTGGTAAATGTGACATACTAATTTGCCTGTAGCTTGAAATGTAACATTCTTTTACCATTATAAAAATACCTTCTCGCTTGTAAGCATGTGTCAGTGCTGACTGATCGGTGAGTGGTTGCTGGGTCAGAGGTGTGTGAATGGTGTGTGAGTGGAAGGTGAGTGGTGTGTGAGTGCCTGGTGAGAGTGAGTACAAGGTTAAAGGAGTGTGAGTGCAAGGAGAGAGGTCTGTGAGTGCAGGGTGACAGGTATGTGAGCCCAGGGGGAGAAGGGTATGCGTGAGCAGTGTAAGTGCAAGGTGAGAGGTGTTTGAGCAGTATGTGAGTGCATGGAGAGTAGTGTGAGTGCAGCTTGAGCCCTGTCTGTGCAGGGCGAGTGGTACCTGAGTGCTGGTTTGTTTTACAGAAGTTATACATCAAATACTTTGAAATAAAAAAAAAGAACACGCATCCGCACATCCAGTAGGTCTCGCCTTTGGAACCTTATAAGTGTTTAGCCAGAGCTATTTGCTTGTCAATGTCTTTAAGCTATATTGTAGAGCAGTGTGGCTGCTGTGCTGCATGTTGAAAAGTGATAATAAAAATGTGTTATAAATATTGTTGTTGCCTTAAATATAACTAAGAAGACATTACGTACAACTGAAGGGCCCTATTAAAAAAATAATTAACATAAACATTTTTTTTTTACTGTAGCCCTTCCAGCTTGAATTTACCTCACTGCAGCTGTCATCTTTGTCTGGCGGACATACGTTCAATTTAACATAGCCAAGACAACTGCTAACCTGGGTATATTGGATATTGCTCACTGTACAATCAGGAAAATTCCCATTCTTTTCAAGGCTCCCCCCACTCGACCGTTATTAAATGGACTTGAACAACCAACTTGATTTGCCTGTGTCAGTAAAACTATCCGCCAAACCTGAGTGCCTAGAGGCTAAACTCCAGTATTAAGTACTGAATTAACGACAGTATTCATTCCGTTCAGCCTGGAGACTTAAGAGGCATACAGCTTGTGATGATGTCTCCTACAAGCCACATCCCTCTCTCACCGCTATGCCATTCCTGCTTAAACTGAAATTTAAATGGTAAAGACCTGGTTGGCACTGTGGTTTTACTATCATTATTTTTAAACCAAACAGAAGGAACATACTTTACAAAGTCACAGAAGGAAAGCTACTGGAAATGAGAATGGAACACAAATGCATGCCTGCCATTCCAACAGCTGTTTATCTCACCCATAGCAGGGCTCACTCTACCGCTTCACCCCTGTTTGAGCCTTATAATTTATAGGTCACCAGAACACGAAGCCCTATGCAACCAGTCAGACAAGATAGGGTGTGTTGTGTGGGAAAGAATGTCTATACACGCCCAGGGTGTGTTGGACTTTTAAGTACCAAGGATATGGAACAGAATTCCAGAGTATTATTGCATGTCCTAAAAACAGAAAACCACAGGGCTTGGTTTCAAAACAAAGCAAAACCAGCAATGGCTGTGCCAGTTGGTCGGCCTAGTGTACATACATTTAATGTGGTAACACACACAAACACAGGCATGCCATTATTGTGTTGGCAATTTAAAACAATTGTAACATATGTAAAGTACCCCACTATCATACGCAAGTGTTAGCACAAAGTGGAAAGACGCTTTAAATCTCTAATGATGGAACAAAATGTCACGACAGTTGCCAACATCCCGACAATGCATGATGGCGGCACGCTGGCCACAACTCGTTAGAATAAAACAAATGACGACAGTCACCACATCAGTTTATATTACTAAGGGCCAAAAGTACAAAGAACATTTTTGGTAACCTATTACTGAATCACAAATAGGATTTCTAATTCGGTATTCGGAAGGGGTGTGTTACGGCATCCCTTCCTACTACTGACCTGCAGTGGTATGTGTGAATGATTTGTGATCGAAATGCAGCCGCAAAACATTTACCTTTTACCACCAACCATCCCTGTGTAAAGACCTCCACTGGCTACCCGTCAATAAGAGGATCACTTTCCGACTACTTACCCACGCACACAAATCACTCTACGACATCGGTCCAGAATGCCTCAACTTACGACTGTCCTTCTACACCCCCTCCCGCCAACTACGTTCTTCCAGCCAAGCCCTCGCCACTGTACCTCGCATCAACAAGACCACCATGGGAGGCAGATCCTTTTCATACCTGGCTGCTAAAACATGGAACTCTCTCCCCGCTTACCTTCGCCTTACCCAGAACCACCTAGCATTCAGAAAGCAACTTAAAACGTGGATTTTTGACAAGTAATTCTCCTCCCCTTCCTAAGCGCCTTGAAACCCTACGGGTATGTAGCGCGCTATATAAATCCTTTGACTTGACTTGACTTGACTGTGAGTTTAGCCGTTCCCAATGGGTCACAAACCGCTATTTGTGACCCACCAGGAATTGCAAATTGTGTCAAAAACACATTAGTACATGGGAGTTTGCAATTCCGAAATAGCGATTCACAAAAATCTGCTATTTGGTAATCGCAAAGCCAAACCAATGTACATCTGGCCCAAAGTTCCTTATTTTTATTTTTTTATTTTTTTTATCTAGCTCAAACTCGACTCTAAGATATTGGGGTGCTTTACAAGAGCGCCAGTTACATTACACAAAGTCACAATTATTTTTGTTACTCAGGCACGGGGAGGTTACGTGATTTGCCCAGCATCACAGGAGGGTAAGCCCTTGCCGACTCGAACATGGTTCCCAGTTCCCAGTTCCAAATTATAACAAAATAGTTGTGGGAACTAAACGAAGACAGCAGCTGCAGACACAGAACACAAGTTCTCTCATGCTTTGACATTCACTCACTAGGCAGCTTTCAGAACATTTGATGGTGTTCAAAAGGGATTCATCAGGGGCGGCTCTAGGCTCATGGTGGCCCTGTGCAAGGAGCGTAGGTAGGGGGCCCCGGAAGAAGGGGTCCGGGCGGGGCGGAGTATGTAGCAATCTTAAAATTAGTACCTTTATAACATTCTGGGCATAGTTTAACTTTGACGACTTTGTTAGAAGAGACACTGCACATATACGATAATTGATTTCTCTCCCGCATTTTAAGCTGCTGCTGTATAATATTTGAAAGACACACCACCCTATACTATTGCGCCGGCCGCTATGAACACTGGAAGGCATTGGACATGATCTATTATGCACTAGCTACTTGTAGCAAGATATTGTGCCTTGAAAGCATTGGTATCTCCCACAAAGTCATCTAAGTGAAACATCTGTTGTATGTGCTGGCTAAATTCCACAGATAAACAGAGTAGAACACTCCTCTCAAGACTATCATCTTGTGTAATCATTCCATCCAACAAGAAAACATCTTTTGAGATAAAAACATTCTTAGTGTAGGTGGAAAAGCTCTGGAACACCTTGCCAAGTGAGATACAAATCATGAATGACCATCTAAAATTATTTCCAAAATAAGGATACAGAACTAGCCTTGCATCTTATCTCTGCAAACCCAAACAAATGTGAAGTCAGAACAAAACACACTGCTTAAAAACGATCCACGCAAAAAACAAGAATGAGGCCAGTTCCAGGAAAAGCTTCAGAAATTACCACCATTATGCACCACATTGGCCAACTCAAAGTGGTCTTGGAATAATACTTCTCTGAGAGGTCCTAGTGGGGGCTCCAGGGCGCCCGGCTGTCAGATGGAGTGGGAGTGCATGGAAGACGGCGAGCACCGAGGCACTGGGGTGACACGCCGGTAATGTGTTTTCATCTCTTCATAGGGAAAAGTCGCCACAGTCTGCCCGACATTTAACTTCGAGTTCATTGGTCAGCAGCCCTCTGTCCAGCAGTGCCTTTGAGAACTCACTTGGAAGATGTCCTTTAGAGATTTTCTGCATATTAGGCACCTGGGGAAATGCTTTATTCGTCCTATTGAAACATAAATATACACTAAACAGGAAGATGCCGATTGGCACTTCCCACATTGATGTTAGCCGCTTGTCCGTGTACATTTTAATGTCAGACAAACGTTTTTCCAGACCTGCACATTGGGCAATGGGACTGCATTTTCACCTAGACACGCTCTCTCTGTCGCACACGCCCTCCTACACAAACGCAAACGCATCAAGAAAATATGGACATATCACAGACACCTATAGATATATAGTCACAAACACGCACGGGACAAACAGGGGCACGCGCTCAAAGCAAACACGCAACACACACAGATATAATAAAAAAACGCACTGAACATACACGAACGCACACACCAAGCAAGCACCCAGTTCACGCATACACACATACAACAATAAGCATGCAAAGGAAAGGAACACAAATGAGCTCTTGCACACACACACACCCACATCCACATACAACATGCGGCCAGCCCCTGATGCCCCTATTATTAATGATACGAGAGCAGGTGCTGAATACTTATACTGAGACAGCCTGTAACCTGAGCAAACCATCAACATCCCCTACCCAGATTGGACCAGCAGAAACAAGAATGCCAGGGCTTTCTGAGACCAGAAAAGCCACTGCAAAAACATCATCCTTCCAACCAAGCACTCTCTCACGGTTTAGCGTGGTGCTCGAGAAGCAATTCGCCCTGGCTCCTCGCGATAGATATGAAGCGCTATACAAATACATTTTGTAACTGGACTATGTTACTGGTGTTAGACTATTGTAGAGTGATTGATTTCTATAATGTTACTGGCATGTGATGTTATTTTATCATTTTATTTCAGCTAACTGAGAGTAAGTGTATTTTTAGGAAATTTAATAGCCTTTATAAATGTATACTTTCTAAGAGCATTGTTTTAAGGGTGTGCCGTATTTAAATGAACCTGTAATCGAACAACTATCATTATAAAAAAAAGATAGCACCCCCTGGTTATACGTGTCTTATGGAGAGAGAGCAGGGCTAAAGCACAATCAGTAAAATAAAAATAGAGTGCCATCTTTTCATACAGATGAACCAGCAGTGCATCCTGCTCTCGCTCGACGTCACAGCCCTCCGGCCTTCGGTCTCCTGCTCTCAAACAGCGACGCCTGTTTGAGGCCTTCGACAGTAACCTGCTGCAGTATAATATTTGAAACCAAAGACACACCACCCTATACTATTGCGCCGCTATGAACACTGGAAGGCATAGGCATTGGACATGATCTATTATGCGGGTGGCCGTCCCTCGGCCTTCCATCAGACCCAGGGCAGGCACGTGCCAGAAAGGACAGTACTACTCCCATCCAGGGTCAGAGTGACACATTGTGTGACTACAGCAGAATCTACATTCAGATCTCCCTCTGCAACTGACGCCAGGTGCGTTCAGACTTTACATTGTTTCTGAAGCAGGACAGCTCACTTTAGTCCGACCACCACCAGAAATGCAGACTCACATACGCCACCACGACGCACGCGGGAAGCAGTATGAGGAGGTTAAGTCTGCAGTGCGCAAATTACTCTATCCTTGGCTTCCGGCGTCTGCCAGCCGCAACCGCCGCCCTTGGTGACATTGATTGATTGAAACACCCCGGCGCCGCTGACTGCCAATCAGGAACGAGGAACACAGGTCGGTGCGGAGCCATAGGCCAGGCAGTGAAAGGGAGGAGGGGAGGAGGGGGGGGGGGGAGGGGGTGACTAAGGAAGTTAGTAATAGTGGAAGCCGGGGAGGCCGCCAAATCCCTGCCAGGGGCCGCCACGAATATGTATGTATCCGATTCCTTGTGGCGGCCCCTGGGGTTTGGCGGCCCTGTGCAGGTGCACACCTTGCACATGCCTAAGGCCGGCCTTGGATTCATGATCAAACAATGAAGCGGAGCGCCTCAACTTGTGCGGAACAGTTCAGAAGCAAATAGCAGACCGTAATTTAGGCTTTGGTGTGGGCCGCAGCTGCTGACTTTGGAAGAGGGGAACTGGGTTTGAGTCCTGACGGCTGGCTCAACATAAAAAATGCATGGATAACGCCAATAGGGCTTGCCTAAGCAAGAGCAGTTGGCTTTGTCAATGCCTTTTAGCCAATTTGTACAGCAGCGCATCTGCTGTGCAGCAAGGCAAAAACTATGAAAAAAAGCGCTATGACACAGCCAGCACTTTTTTCAGACTTTTAGCCATGCTGCACAGTAGCTGCACTGCTGTACAATATGGGCAAAATAACATTGACAAAGCCAATAGCTCTCACATAGGCGAGACCTATTGGCTTTGCCAATGCACATTCAAGATACTTCAGGACTGCATGTTGTATTGTAATTGCATTTATATAGAGCTTACTACCCCTGCAGAGGTGTCAAAGTGCTTTTTCGGCGAGTAGCATGCTCAAATTAAGCAATGATTCCTGTTTACATTTGACATGTGTTTTTGTAGTTTTTTTTCTTGTAGCATATTAGTCTTGTATATTTCTTAATATGAACTGTCATTTCTAAGTGTCTGTATGCGTTGAGGTTTTGGGTGTGTATAAAAGCCACAAGTGCGAGCTTGGAAGCTGAAGCTGAAGGCATTGTGAGTTTCTCAGAGTGCCTGTGAGTGGGTCATAACGGAGTTCAGAATACATGCTCATCCAATCTTTGGCCTCTCTGCAGATCTCACAGAGCAATGGTCATGTGTGCGAATTGCAATTGTGATTCTATACGAAAGTGTGTGAAGGAGGCATGCAGCTGTAGAATTTTTGACCATATGCACGTGAAAGGAAATGCATAACTTGTAGGTGAATTGTTGGAGTAGGGGACGGTGAAGTGAAGGAGATGTGCGGGAGTATATACAGGAAAGAGTGAAAATAGGGTGTTGAAAAAGGAAGAGATGAAGTGTGAGATGTGAAAATGGAGGATTTTCGAAAGATGTGGAGAGAAAAATGGCATATATGTGTAACAGAGAGACTACAGATGAAAGTGGTGAGACTGGAAGAACAGGAAAATTTGAGGCATCACCACAAAATCATTGCTGTTAATCACTCATTTGATCCTGATAACAAGCATTAGCAAAGGTAATAGGTTTGGCCTGTTTTAGGTGCATGCCTGTTTCTGTGTGATATGTCTTTGATGAAAGTTAAATGCAAAGGGCATGTGCCACCTTAAAATTGCAACCCTGTATCCTTGCCCTGAAAACATGTCTTAGTGTGGCGTGTAGGGATGTGGCAAGGAATGATGAAGGGAGCACAATGACAACGCAACAGGGAAGAAACAATAAAAAAAGTGAAATTTTAAAAAGTACCTAAATATGAGAGCAAATAGAGTACTAGGTCCACGCTCCATTAAAGGAACAAACACACAAAGAGAAAACGAAGCCTGTATGTGCTGACAATGAGAAGCAAGAAATTGAAAGGGACGATGAAGGCAACCAATAGTAAGTAATGGGTGTGCTCTAAGTCTCCAGTATGTAAACAAAACGCCTCACAAGCGACAGCATATGCGTTGTCTCAGGCGAGATCTAAAAAAAGAATCTGACCTTGTGTAATGTGAAGTAGTGCTTGGTTTAAGCGCTCTTATGCCCTCGGGCAAAGTTTGCGCTATATAAAAAAAAAAAGCCAAAAAAACATGTTATGTTATAAGAACTATAGAAATGAACATACAAAAAAAACATACTCAGCAGACACCGATTTATTTGTGCCATTTATTTATGTACAACAATTAACCCCCTGACCGCGGTGCAAATTCCGCTGCAGTGCTGGGGAATTAATGAGTGGGCGTGTTTAGGACGTCCCCCAGCTGTACTCCTCACATGCCCCCTGTGACGTAGGACAACCGGGGCCGTCCAACGCATGCAACGGGTTAAGGAAAGAGGTCGTTTTTGCACAGCTTGACACAAAAGCGGAGAACCATGCACCTGCTCATTGAAAAAGCCCACCTCCCTGCGAGCAAAGATTTGAGTGACAGCGGTCCGGGTTTGAATTTTTACCTCAATGTTCATTGTGCGTAGACTGGACAAGCATAACTCTTGAAAGGCAAATGCCAATATATGATTTGAAAAAGTAACCTATAGCTGTCAAAACAATAACAAGAAAGAGTAAAAAGTGTGGCTATAGAGTTCTAAATATTGCTCAGCCCGGGCAGCAGGACAGGGGAGCTGATGGGCGCTCGGAAGCATGGCAGCAGAAGGAGAGAAGGCAGTGGCAGCATGGCAGTGGAGCCACCAGTTGCACAGTGTGACCCGACAAAAGAGAAAGAGAGGTCACTAGAAACTATAGTAAAGTAATTTTAAATGAAAAAGCATTAGTTTTAGGTTTGATTTTGAGCTTAAAATTGGGATAGCCTGACCCCAAGATGACTGCCTCAAAGAAATACAAAACTGTGTCTTTTGTTGTTTATCTTGTGAGAGTTATTGGTGGCCATCTTGGGGTCAGGCAGTCCCGCAAGAATGAAAGCCAGTAAGGCAGCTATCAAAGGGTCAGACTTTGAAAGGGTTTTTATTATTAAATGTTTTGCCTTAACATATTAATATTACAGTAAAGTATAGACATGCAAATTCTATTTGGAGAAGCATACATGTTTATTCACGTTCAGACTGACCATAGCTAATGCAGACCTGAATTTAAAATGGCTAATGTTTGTCATCCTGCTTGGTAGCACGTGAACATTTTATTCCTAGAAGAGCTGCAGTTCTAATAGTTTAACACAATGTTCTTTCTCCTTCTCTCTAAGGAGAATAAATGTCTTCTTTTCTTTGCTATAACCTTGGAATGTTTTAATGTATAGCGCATCCAAGAAGACCCCTGCAGTGTGCAGCCTCCATGTACCTTATCCTGTTACAGTGATTGTAAGTTTGACGGACGCAGAGTGAAGCTTGTTAGTGACCAACCTGTGAGAACTTAATGAGCACATATTTGTTTTATCTTGATTCAACCTGATTGGATAGTTATATGAGAACTGCATTTAGGTGTGTAAAATGTTAAAGATTGTTTGATGTAGTGTAAAGCTGAATGGAGTAAAGTGGATGTGATTTTGATTTGCCATAGAGTACTCTCTCAGAGAGAGAACTGACTTTCCTTACAGATTACCCAGATTATTCATCCTCTGAATTATAGTATTTTGATTTAATTGATTTGCATATTAATCCAAGAATACACATTTTGTTTTTTGATTACTGCTATCCTGATCTGCGTCTTCTGTAAACGTTTAACTTTTAATAAACCTGCATGGTTTTAAACTGAATCATTCTCTGTCCTTTTTGTGGAGACTCACGTTCTTCACATATTATTGAATGTATTTTCATTTGTTGAGCAAACTCAAATCTGACAATCCGATCCATGCAATATCGCTTTATGGTCTCGAAAATTACATATAGAAAAAGTGCTGACAACTTGCTCTTAAGATCTAATATGTAAATAAATAAATACTTTAATATCCTATTTAAGGAAAAGGATTGATCTGTGTTTAAAAATATAGTGTGAGATAAATGATTGAATGTTACAACGTGTGATTATTAGTTTTGAGGTGAAAATATTCTCTGGTTGCTACTCCTGATCTAGAAAGCAATGCAGCTCATGCACTGCAAAGGAAATACTCTCTAGCAGGCAGACGAATACAGATAACAGCCAGTAGCATGTGGTAATAGACATATTCCTCTGTATCTCCCATGTATATTTTAGGAAAGTAAAGATTATATTGGAGAAAGATTTAGTTTGTATGCAAACGGTGAAGGAAAATTCATGGGAGTCAATGTATCCTGAAATTATGTCAAATTTGCAGTGGCAGCTGGTGACATTTGAAAGTGGCAGGGCGTAAAACAATTGTCGTACTTCACTGGGGCGAGCAAAAACACCCACTCTCTTGGTGTGCTTAGCTAAAAACGAAAGGGAAAAAAGTAGTGCCTTAATAGTGAACAATGGAAGGACACAACGTAATGCCCAACACCTGCAACAATGGGTGCCATTTAAGCACTTTCAACCTACATCCGACAATCTGCCTGGATCTCTGACAGATGCAAGTTAGGGATACTATCACATGAACTTTTAAACCTACTGTACACTGCAGTGCTATCATTTTTCACAGTATCATCTTTACACATGCACCAATGCAACTGCCTAACTAAAAGATCGCCCAATCCAATCACCTAATATTTATATGCATGTGCTGTTACACAAATAATTCAATTAACTGAATCAAGGCAGGCCTTCAATCTAAAAACACTCTTTGGAAATGTTATAAAGCATTTTGTTTCTGCACAATGAAAGCTCTGCAAGGCGAACACACCTGAAACTCAAGAGATGCAAGTGGGAAGGGCGAATGTGATGTTCTTATACGACCAATTTACAAATCACACCTGGGCACCATATCGCCTTGTTCCGAGTCAACTCCTGGATTTTACTCAGCACTTCGGCACAAGGCATATGAACGTGAGTTGCTTTCAGACAAAAAAAATTGCACTGTAGCCGGCTTGACTGCGCACGACTAAGCACATGTACGTTAAGAGTTGTTGCCTTTACAGATGTCACTAGGCTCCCAGTGCTTTTTTAAATCCCAGCCCAACAGTCGCGGCCGGCATTACGGGCGGGTGGGGTTTGGAAATGGGGTCGCAACGACCTGAGGGGATGAGGGGGGCGGGAGGGGTTTGGAAACACCGAAACAAATATATATATAAAATAAAGTAAACTTACCATCCGGAGACTCCGTCCCGACTCCCGCCGTCCTGGTTTTCAAGTCCTTCAGCACGCACGTCTTCAGGAAGGCGGCGTGGCAGGCAGGATACCTCCCCTCCACCGCAGCCAGCGCTGTGATTGGTTCGGCAGGCTGCCCTACCTGCGTCATTTATCTTTGTATGCTGCAGCATACAGAGAGACAGGGCGAGTGGGAGGTGTTACTCGAGGGCAGGGGGGAGCGGCTTGCCTACTGTTGTTAATACTGTCTGTTTAGGCAGCCTCTCATGCTGCTCAAACAGACATTATTAACAACAGTGGGCAAGCCGCTCCCCCCTGCCCTCGAATAACACCGCCCACTTTAAACCAGGAACTTCTGCTTTCTCTCCGTGCGAGAAGGCAGAAACAAATGGTAGTTATTACGGCAATAACTACCATTTGTTTCTGCCTTCTCGCACGGTGAGAAAGCAGGGAGGCGGCGCCCAAACGACCCCATGGAGGAGCCGCCACTGCAAATTAGGTATATTTAAAGGATTCAAACCCAAAATCAGATTAATCGACCATGCCGAACCTGTGGTACACAAAGTTCGAAGAGTACTTTTGGCTTTACGGGATGCACTTAAAAAATAATTAAATAAGCTATTCTCCAGCGATGTCATAGAATCCATTGAGTCTTCAGATTGAGTTTCACCTATTGTTTTAGCCCGTAGGGCCAATGGTGCATTGTGCATGTGTGTTGATCTTTGTGATCTGAATCGCAATATCTGGGTTGATCAACACCTTTTGCCCAACATCACTGAGATGACTACTACCTTAAGAATGGTGAATGGTTTAGTTTACTTGATATGACATCAGCTTACCATCAAAACGATGTACACCCAGATTCTAGACAATACACTGCGTTCCTCACCCCAGAGGGTTTATTCCAGTACAAACAAATGCCTTTTGGGCATGCTTCTGCATAACCAGTTTTTCAAAGAATTGTGAGAACCATGTTCAGAGATACCCCAGAGGTGATGGCGTTCCAGGACGATGTGTTGGTTCATGGTTCTAATTAGATTCAACACAAAGAAAGATTGCATCATGTTTTTCTATTCTAAAAGAAAAAGGTGACACTTTGAGTCTTGAAAAATGTAAATGAAATGTGACCTCTGTAGATTATTTAGGATATAGAATATCTGCCAAGGGTGTTGAACAACCCTGGGCACACAACTACGCTACGCTCGCGTAGTTTGCGCTATTTCGCACTATGGGAATTGCATGTAGCACAGTGCGAACACGCGTAGCGGTAATTTTTTGCTTGTTCGCGGACCTAAACGTCAAGTTGGCGACCACGAGCGAGTAAAATGACACCCCGGCGAGACTTTTTCCTCATTCGCGATCAGCAACAACAAGTTGGCGATCACAAGCATGGAAAATAAACCTCCCAGCGAGATTCTAAATGCGCGGTGGTCAGACTTCTCATTGCGAGTGGTCGTGTATGCTCGTGACCGCTCGGGATGAGAAAATACCATTCCGCTTTGTGAAAGCTGCAGCTCGAGTAAAAATCTACTGGAGCGGCAGAAAACGACAGGTCGCACTGTGCAAGATGCCGTTTTCAATGATTGCACAGTGCGGACAAGCATCCGGCACTGTGCAATCATCGCGAACAGTGCACTACGCAGTTTGCGTAGCGCTATGCGTAGCTCACGTAGTGCTACTTCGCGAACTACACCCAGGGTTAGTGTTGAACCTAAATCCAGTCTAGTTAAGGCTATAGAAGATTTTCGTGCACCTAGTGATAAGGATCAGTTGAGGTCCTTCATGGGACTCATCGAGTTCTATGCAAGATTTGTGCCTAATTGTTCTGCCAAAACATTTTATATGAGGAATCTACTAAAAAAAAAAATTCAAATGGAATGCTGAATGTGATGAGGAATTTCATATAATCAAAAAAGAGATTGCACAAGCTGTTCCTCTCAAACCTTTTGACATCAATGATCACACAATAATCATGACAGATGCCAGTCAGAAGGGTCTTGGTGCAGTACTCATGCAGCATAGGGATGGCAGAGATGAGGTGGTAGCCTTTGCTTCTAGAGGTCTGAAGGGTGCCAAAGCTACTTACTCAGTGATAGAAGCGAAGCATTAGCCTGCTGGTGAGGGATTGTTCATTTTAAACAATATCTATGGCGCTCCACATTTAGTTAGAGTGGATCATAAACCTTTGGTTCAACTCTTTACCACCAAATGAGGAGATAAAGCCACTCCTTGAATTGCAAAGTGGCAATAAAGACTGTTAGAACATAATTTTAACGTTGAATACGTTCCAGGGATACATAACATTTTAGCAGATTGTTTGTCCAGGATACCAGGTAGTACACATGATGTGGATGTTCATGACGATAAGGAATCTAGTCAGAGATTTTTGTTATGCTGTGTCTCATTCAGATGAAGCCATTTTAGAAAGTGAATGGAGAGATGCGTATGATACTGATTTAGACATTAAGAAGCTCATGGGTATGATTCACAATGGTCGGACAAGAGAATGTTAGGTTGATGTAACCATCAGCAAATTCAAGCATGTTTTCGATGAACTCTCTATTGTAAATGGGCTTTTGTATCGCTCTTCTTTACTTGTGGTTCCTATGAGCATGAGAGTCAAAGTGCTTACTTAGCTCATGAAGGTCACCTTGGTATGTGTGCCATGAAGAGAAGGATTAGAGAGCAGTTTTGGTGGCCCGGTCTCGACAAGCAAGTAGAACATTTTTTGAGAGACAGTTTATATTGTGCTGTAAGTGACAAGTCTCAAATGACAGTACCTAGACCAGTTCAAGCTGTGAGTGTTCTTTCCAAGCCCTGGTCCAAATTGGCCATTGAGATTATTGGCCCTTTATCTCTGTCTGACAGTGGTGTTTTGGAATATGGTATAGTTTTAATAGATCACCACAGTTGTTGGCCGGAGTTGAAATTTGTAAAGGTTCCCACAACTTTTTGTGTAATAGAATTTCTTGAATTTTTATTTGCATGGGAAGGTGTTCCAGACGCAATAGTCTCAGACAATGGCTGCCAATTTACTTCTTCAGAATTTCATGGGTATTAAATACACCAAAACCTCACTTTATCACCCTAGGAGTATTGGTCTCGTAGAGAGATTCAACAGAGAGATCTAGGACAACATACAGTTGTCTAAAGCCAGTAACCTAAATTGCAAAAATGTACTTAAAAATGTGTTGAGAGCCGTAGGTATCACCCCAAATTCTGATATAGAAGTTTCTCCTTTCATTTTACTAAGGGGCCGTCTTCCATCTTCTAAATTGTTAAGGAAGTGGATGGGTGAGTTTGGTTTACCTGTAGTTAAAATAAAAGAAGTAGAGAAGAAAAGAGTGGAAGCTCAAAACAAGTATGTTCAAAATAGTTCTAGAGAGCTTAATGTGAAGGTTGGTGATCGAGTTAGAAAGACCAAATGTATTGGCTGCAACCAGGAACAGAGGTCTACGAAGCACAACACAGGTGGTTCGCTAGAGACTGCACAAATTCATAGAGCGGAGCATCGTCTTTTATGCTAAAAATCACATTCCTGGCTAGCATCAATTACATACAAACTGACCAATCGTAGGGTGACATTTCAAACATATCGCATGACGACAATCCCACTTTCCGTTGTCCAGCCCACCAGAAATGACCAAGCAAAATCCAACATTCCTGTTCGAACGGGCCGGACGAACCCATCGTAAAGACCTTAACCCAAATCAATAATTAAGCCATAAAGGAAGGAACAGAAGCAGATGACAAGCAAGATAGAAGGGTGTGTGCATGTACCATAAACTCAGCAATGTCCTGCTCTTTGATCTCTATCTGACCAGCTGCTTAACAAGGAACTGGCTCAACGAGGTCAGCTTCGGGCAAGGGAATCAGTTCGTTATGGTCACATAGAAGTCAGCTAAGGTGTATGTGTTCCAAAGACCCGTTCGGCCGTAGTCATCGACCTATGTGAGGGCAGCCACACAAAATGGCTGCCATACACAAAATGGAACCCGAAGGTTCGAACGAAATCTATAAATACGTAGTGTTCCCTTGATCGGTTATGACGAAAACACTCGTACATACCGCACTCGTGATTTGCGGTCCGCTGACACCAAAATCGTCTATATCCAACGACTTTCATTGAACGGGTTCAGAATCTACGGAACCACAGAACCACAGGGTCAGGGCTGATTTGCATATGGCTCGGTCCAAACTGAGGTGGCATGGTGAGCAGAAGAACAATGGGTTGGAGTGCTACTTCGAGCTATTGCCAGTGGATAGACATATTGCAAGCAGCCTCCCGTCACTTTTTTTTATGTTTCATGTACCTCCCACAGTGACATGGGTATGCCCAGGCGTGGGTCCCATGCTCACTGTATCACTGGGAACAAGCTGTACCCGGCTAATGAGGCCATAACTAGGGATAAACCTGTCCTGGGTTGCTTGTGTTCTGGATCAGGGAGGGCATGACTTGGCAGTTCGGGCTGGACTGTTCCCATGAGGAACAGGTTCAAGGCTGATTTGCATATGGCTGGGTCCAAATTTAGGCGGCACAGTGAGCCAAAGGACACTGGGTTGGAGTGCTACTCTGAGCTATTGCCAGTGGTTAGACGTATTGCAAGTAGCCTGCCATCACTTTTTGTGTTATCATTAAAACTCTCAGTAATGTAAACTGATCTCTGGAGACATTGCATGCCGCTCGAAGGCTTGGATTACCGGCGGACTGTGTGACTGTCCAGGAGGCTGCAGTGGGGCTGCTATTTGGCTAAGAAGAGGGACTTGGACTTTCATCAACGGCGCAGCGGGACTGCGAGTCCCAGGTACCCCAGCGGCTGCTGAGACGCCGCACCTGGGACTCTTCCCGGCTGGCTGCGCCTCCCTCTCGTGTGCCTAAAACTGCGCCTCGCGGCCCCCGCTTCGCGGGAGCCGCTCGAAGGCTTGGATTACCGGCGGACTGTGTGACTGTCCAGGAGGCTGCAGTGAGGCTGCTATTTGGCTAAGAAGAGGGACTTGGACTTTCATCAACGGCGCAGCGGGACTGCGAGTCCCAGGTGCCCCAGCGGCTGCTGAGACGCCGCACCTGGGACTCTTCCCGGCTGGCCACGCCTCCTAGCCCCAATCAAATACATCTTCAGTACCACATACGCGCATCGCGGGACGCGCGCGGGTGGTCGCCGGGCTAAGCCCGGGCAAAGGGCGGGCCGTTAGAGGCCGGAAGAGACCGGACCGGGCCATCCCTCTCACGTCCTGCCTCCCTTCTGGCTCTTTTCGTACCTGTGTCTGATGAACCGAAGGCGCCCTTTATAATAATGGCCTCCAGAGAATCCAGAAGTAAGGCTGCCCATCAAGCTTCAGGTACTATGGAAAAATGTCTTCTTAAATCTAATCCTGTGGCCAAAAAAGGACTTACTGTGCTAGAAGGACATTGTGAGGAGGGTACTGACAATTTGTCCATGGATTCCCTGGGTTCCTCAATCAATGCTAGTACACCCTTACTGCTTGATGCTACAACAACTGAGGATGCCTCTATCTTCAAATCGGGATGGAGACTCACTACGCTTGTCAGGGACTGTAGAGCCTTCCCCTAATCCCCTTCATGCAGCGCCTGTACCACAGGAGGTGGGCTCTGACGTAGTACACTTAATGAACCAGAGAAGTGGCATTGGGGATCATCCAACTAAAAGGAAGAGACCAAGGAAGCCCAATGGTGCTAAAAGGGTGAAAATTGATTAATCACGACCTCTCAAGGTGACACTGCAGACATTGCAACTCCATCTGGGGTTTCTCCAATTAGGAACAGGTCGGATCCAACCAAGCCCCTACTCGCCTCATCGGTCCCCGTGTGTACTGGGCCATTCATCTTTGACAGGGCCTCTTCTTCTAACACCACAGACTTGTTCATCAGCTCGCTAACGGACATTGTTAGAAATCTCTTGAATCCCCTGACCGTCAGGCTGGACTCTATAGAGACCAGACTGTCGGCCATAGAAAAATTCTGCATTGATAATAATGGCGTGGATCCTGCGTTGAGAACAAACTCAAGTGGGGCTCATAGGTCCAGTGCTGGGCCCAGTCACTTACCCCCAGTCCTAAACATCCAGGCTCCAAATATTCAAACAGCTCATGTGAGGGTAATGTCCAATAATAGCTCTGTACCTGCCCCCCTTCAGTTGCTTCAGCTGGCCCTAGTCACCTGCCCCAAGTTTCAAACAGCCAGACTTCCAATCTCCCAACATCCCAGCTGAGGGCAGGGACTAATAATAGCTCTGAATCAGCCCCCTCATCGGCTTCACTGGTGCCCCATGTACAAAGGCCACCGGTACCTGCCCCCAGAAAGTCAAAACAGCATGTTCAGGCACACCAACTCGGTCAGGATAGACCAGTCACTGGGCAGGCTGGCTGCCCTACTAGTCCCAACACAAGGCGTAGGGCAATCAACAAGCCCCCTGAGGCAGTAGCTTACACTGCTATTCTGGTGGGAGTACCAGAACTTAGCAGGGGCGCCACGGAATTGCAAGATTCCCTGCGCAATAAGGTGATTAGTTGGTTAAATATCCATAGACCTCTCCCACCATATCTAAAGGGAGCGGATCTTATGGTAAGAAGGGTCCCATGGATTGGGTACACTAACAAGAAATGTGTGGGGGACTGTATAATCGTAAGCTTCAAAAGTCCACAGGTCGCCCCATACATTTGTAACTGGCTCGGCAGTGCAACTAAAACAGCAGTTGATTTGGTGCCCCTTTCATTCTTCTATCCAAATGCACCCAACCTAGCTGTGAGGAGGGATGAGGGCTGGACCAGGGTGGGCTATGCAGTGGATGGCTCACGTTACAGGCCCAGGCACATTGAGTTTCCCACTTACGGTAATTTCATTCACCCAAATAGATACTCCTGTCTGGACCAGGTTGATTGACCACAAAAGGTTGCTGTCTTGCAGGTCGCCAAGGAAACTGATAACGGGAAGGAAAGTATGGGGGGGGCGAGAGTTGTGAGTGAGACCAATGTCAGGGCATATGAATGCCATGGTAGGAGAAATATAGTACTTGGGAGCCCAAGTGATCTAGCAGTTATTCCATCAAAGGATCCAATGGGCACCAATTTGATAACAGCAGTGATGAGCGCTCTGTCCCTCGAACCAGCTGAGCCAGCTACCAGTGGAACCCCTGATCCGCCCTTAGCCATTGCATCAACCTTACCTGAACGGCCAGGGACCAGGGCAGGTACCCAATGTTTGAAGGTCCTTTCCTGGAATGTGGCGGGGATAGCAAATAAGGTGCATTCAACTGATTGGGACCTCCTGATACAGGGCAGTGATGTCTGCCTCTTCCAGGAGACGTGGGCGAGGGAATCCCTGAGCAGAATGGGCTATGAAATCTTCGAAATTCCGGCCAAGTGGATTGGGAAAGGGAGGCCTTCAGGGGGACTGGCAATCTGGGTAGCTACCCACATTGGATGTCAGGCGGAAAATATCCCTACGTTCTCGCAGGACTTCCAGTGTGTGCTGCTTAGATGGCCCGGTGCAATAACCCTGGCAATCATCAATGTATACTCGCGCCCAGTTCCCTTGGCCAGGGAATCATCAACGCTTGATGAT
This sequence comes from Lissotriton vulgaris, assembly GCF_964263255.1. Lineage (NCBI taxonomy): Eukaryota > Metazoa > Chordata > Amphibia > Caudata > Salamandridae > Lissotriton > Lissotriton vulgaris. The sequence continues at coordinate 1,035,164,706 of NC_141689.1, forward strand.
TTATCGTCCTTTCTGGGTCAACTGTCTGGCGATTATAAGATAGTGATGGGTGGGGATTTCAACTGCCACTTTGAGCCCCTAGAAGGGTTAAAGGAGGGTGCTCTCACTACTGATGATGATTTCTGGGGAGTCCCACCATGTTCATCGCCCCCACCTAAAAATTGGTCCCCAGCTTGCAGTACAGATCATGGCCCTTACCCTAAATTTTGGAATAAGGGCCTGCAACGGGCGTACCCCGTCGGATACCCCGTCACTGTGTACATTTAACAGGAAGGACCACGAGTCGAGAATAGATTACATCTTCCTAGACATTAGTACGTGGTCTAAAGTCCAGGATTTCAGGGTGGTGCCAAGAATAGACAGTGATCATAACGCTCTTCTACTGGAGATGCAACATCCTGCTCCTGAAGTAGGGTCTTCAACTCTCACTGATAGCAATGACCCTGGGAACTTGGTCCTCACTACAAATAGGCGTCGTGTAAAATGGGGGAAGTTGCTAAATACGGAAGGTAGTTTGGTTAAACTATATGAACGAGCACTCCCAAAGTTTAAAAAAGTGGATGACCTTATAAATTTCCACAGACCCATAGATTACAACAAGCAACTAGCGCAAATTCATGCGGAACTGGTGAGTGGACTCGCTGAGGTCTTTTACCCATTGGTATCATCACGCCGAAAGAAGACCCGAACCCCGACCTGGTACAATAGTAGCTGCAAGAAGATCAAGTCCGACTTAGTTGCTACCATTAAAATCGGATCCAACAAGGGCAGGGTGCAAGAACTAAGAAGGGACTACAAAGAGGCAATGAAAATTGCAAGGGCTGAGTGGGATTGGGACCGCTGGCATGATCTATCTGATGCCCTAGATGCCAAAGACTCCAGGAAATTCTGGGCCCTGGTGAACACGGGAACAGGTGAACTTAAATCTGCAGTGGAGCCTAATATTGCTCCTGCTGTTTGGGAGGCTCACTTTGGGGGACTCTATCGGGATATTACCCTGCCATCCGGTGATGTGGAGCCTGAGGTCTCTGCTTCTTCGGAAGCGGCCTTAGAATTCACCCTTGGTGAGGTGGCGAGTGCTATTGAGAGATTGGCGAGGGGGAAGGCCCCTGGTTTAGATAGGTTACCTGGGGATCTCTTTAGACATCATCCCGAGATCTGGGGCCCGTACCTCCTCATCCTCTTTAACGCCATATTGGGTGGGATGGCGATCCCCTGTTCTTGGCTGGGGCAGAGATTGTACCTATATATAAGAAGGGCTCTCCTCTGCTCCCAGCCAATTACAGGCCGATCAGCCTTATAGATGCCCCCCAAAAGCTATTCGCCCGCCTCATCTTGAACAACCTGCTAGACTGGGTGGAGGCTAATGACATCCTGAGCCCCCTCCAGGCTGGCTTCAGGAAAAACACGTCCACCATGGACCACATATTCCGCCTCGTCCTGCTCTACTGGAAGACGGTGAGGATAGAGGGGGGAAGGCTGGACATGGTGTTTGTGGACCTGAGGTCAGCCTTTGACCTGGTCCCTCGTAAGAAACTGTGGGAGGTCCTGTTAAAGCTGGGGGTACCTGCCCAGATCCTAAACATCATAATTAGGTTACACGATAATAACTATGCGCAGGTTAGGTGTGGGAGGGACGGTAGCCTCTCACCTAGTTTCCCTGTCCGCAGAGGGGTGAGGCAGGGTTGCGTATTGGCGCCGACCCTGTTTTGCCTCTTTATCAATAATGTCATATCCCACCTGGAAAATGTTAAAGACACTGATGCCCCACGTCTGGCAGGCAGGAGGGTGCCGGCAATCATGTTTGCCGACGACACCCTCCTGCTTTCCAAGTCCCCGATGGAAATTCAGAGGATTTTGGATGGATTTGGTCTCTTCTGTAAACAACATGGTCTAGAGATCAATACAGAGAAGACCAAATTCATGATATTCAATCCACCAAAAAAAGCCAGACCTAACCCCATTCTGGGTACCGCCAGCCTTGAAAGGGTAAAAACTTTCATGTATCTGGGAGTAACATTACAGGAAAATCTATCATGGGACCCCCAGATAGCAAGATCACGTCTAAAATTATCCCAGCTGTCGGGTGCAATCTTGAAGGTGGTCAACACCTCTTCCTATAAGCCTATCAGCCCGGCGCTCGAAATGTATCAAACCCAAGCCAAGGCAGCCGCAACCTATGGGAGCGAACTATGGGGGTATAAAGCGGGCCAAGAACTAGCCAGAGTGGAAAACAGCTTTTTAAGACGCCTCCTGGTTCTACCGCGAGGCTCACCGCTCTTGCCTCTGAGACTTGATATGGGTTTCCCTTCCATTGCAGAGGAGCTAGACTCAAAGCCGGTGAGGTTCTGGCACAGGCTTTGGTCCACCAGTGAACTTATTCACTATAGGCAGGACCTTATCCATGTCATGAACCTGAATCTAGGCGATAAAATTCCTTGGCTAGCTTTTGTGAAAAAAGAACTGTACTCCATGAACCTATCTGAGTTATGGGTGGATCCCGAACAAGGTTGCAGAAGGGTTCCTCGCAAAAGATTGGTCCAAATCTGTAAAGACTATAGATTAGCACTCCTGCTGAATGCACACAATAGCGGCACCCTCACAGACCGATTTTTGGAATCCAAAAATTCTTATGTTTTTGAACCTTTTATGGATTTTATTTATCCCATTCTTGTGAGGAAACTGTACGTACAATGGAGGCTAGGCACTTTGCCCATAAGAACATTCACTTCTAAATGGTTAATGGGCAACGACAAAATGTGTCCAAGCTGCAACACTTACGAGGAGGATGAATTTCACATCATGTTTGTCTGCCCTGCCTACATTAAAGACAGGAAATATTGGCTAGCGCCTCTCTGTAGAAATTTGGGGTTCAGCAATTATTTACAAGCACATAGACTAATGAAAACCAATACTCTTGCTCATATTGTGTTTGCAGTAGCCAAATTCCTAATGGCAGTTTGGTTGGTAAGGAAGAAGAAAATCCTCTGAATGTGTGATCACTGCTTGATCTGGTTTTACCTTCTGTGTTCTTTTAGCGAGGTGGGAAAATAATGCTTTTTTTTAGTGTATTAAATGTAAAAATTGTATGAATTGTATTATTTAACTAAACTGTATGTGTTTTATCTGCATCTTTTATGGTCTTAACGACCGAAATAAATAATTTTTGGATTGGATTGGAATAACATGAATCGGGAATCACATGGATTTTGATGACAAACTTATAAAAGTTGACCTTGTTTTGAGAAGTTTAATACAAAGAATATTGTGGGTGAAATGCAGTAAACTTCCTGCCAAGCACAGAGAACAGTAATTTTGGAAAGGAGCTTTTGAGAACAACACAAACATGTTCTACCCAAATAAAGTTTAAAGAGTGGTTTCACAATGGGAGGCCATCTTCAAGGAAGGGTGCAGCTACTAAGCAAACACCACCATCCTCAGCAGTAAAGTTGGAAGTCAGCAGAATGTGAGAAATGTCCCCTTTCCTCAACCCCTCATCCCTTACTATCAGATAACCCAAAACTAATATTCTGGACACACCAGGGTTGCTTGGCTGCATATCTTTGCTAAGAAGTTGGTACTGTCATTCTTTGAGTTTATTATTGCATGTATGTGTGTGGTACTCGTACAGCATGAAAGGCGGCAGGGCGCTGCACTGGGTCAAAGCAAAGATACTTTAAGTGAGTGGTTGGATGGATAACAGGGGTGTTGGAGGGTGGGAGTAGAATGTTATTTCCTCCATGTGTAGTGTTCTTTGCAGGAAATGTTTCTTTAGCTCTTTTCCAAACTACAGCAGGGTTGGAGTAGTCCTGATGTTTCAACATTTCTTTATCAAACTTATTTACAGCTTAAGTTGTGAAAATATTGGATAGATGTCAAGTAAAATATTCCTTTGTTTTGCAAGACAGGGGATGTGGTTTCCATTCTTGATCTCTGCTGTACAAATATTTGAATCAAGGTTTTGCCGCTTTCACATGAGCTGGTACTAAGAAGACCTCGTTTTAATTCAAGTAGTATATGGGAAAGAGAGGTGTCTTTTCCATTAAATATTTTGTTCCATCTTTCATCATTGATTTGATAGGCACTATTTTTTCTTTGAAAGGTCGGGCCTTTGAGACAGATTTTGCAGTTTTACCAGACTGCTGTTTTCCATAAAAAATACATTAATATAAATAAAAAATAATCATTGCACCAGCATGCCAAGACCAGACCTATTCTACGATGTGCAGTGCGAGGGCTGGGCAAGACTGCGCGTGCTGTTTACAGCATTATCGAATTTGCCAGAAACACATTTTTAGCCACGCACATTCCTGAGGGGTGGGCGTCGCGGGTGGATGTGAGTCATGCCAGGAATTAATGAAAGTTGCATTTACTCCGCCTTTGTGAATGCATGTGCTACAGTCCAGTCGTTATATAAGAACAATTGCAACCTTTATTTCCAACTTTACATGATTTTTGGAAGGCCGCTTTGTTTATGGGGGAAGGACTGGTGTAGCCTGGGGCATGTGCAAAATATCTGCATCGTTCAAACATTTATTTCCTTTAAATACTTTTTAACAGAGGATACTATAAGTGAGCGTGGTGGAAAAATCCAAGAAGGAACACGACTCACATCTTCATGCCATAGAAATAAGCCATGGAATTGAGCTGGTCAGACCGCTTTCCTTCCAACTGCCATTGCTGCAACAGTAAAGCCTGCCTTCCATCAATTCTTCTGCAGGTTTCGTCATAGGCCTCAGATTCATAAGGAAGTCTTTAGGATGCAAGGAATGTCCTACTGGCAGCCAGGGCGTTAAATGGGCCGGGTCTTGCCGGTGCTGACCATAGCAGGAGCTCAGACGGGTCCCAATTTGGCTCTCCATTGTTGTCCACACCCTCAGGGTTAAAAAAAACAACTTTGCAGCAATACCACCCTTTCCTACCAGTGATTTAACTTCGAAAAGACTCGTTATAGTTCTTTCAGTCTCATCATTTCAGAACTGAAGCTTTTTCAATATTATATACAACAAAGGCATAGCTGTTGCTTATTTATCTTATGCAACTAACACTGATTGATAAAGCCAATAGTACTGGCTTGTTGTAGGTTTAATGTTACTTGTAATATTTATCTGGATGCAATGACAAAGCAGCAAATTTACCAGTAGGGCGGCACACTATATCTAAGCACAGATTTTTAGCTTAAGTGTTCTCAAGCCTTAGCTGCCAAGGTTTCAAATTGCTTATGTGTGACATTTTCATAATTTCACTGTAATTATGAGTGACATTCAATGACTATGAGTGACATTTTCTTGCAATCAAAAATTAAGCTATGAAGAAAAAGGAAACCTGAATTTCAGAAATTACACCAATTTGAGGAACAAAAAAACTCTAATACGATCTTACAACTGCTTGAAAGCACCAGAAACCAAGGCCGCCATGTGCTTTCTCCTGCACCACTACATTTACAAGTATGTTTGTGGCAATTACTTCTCCACAACTGGGAAGAAACATGAAACTGGAAAGCTAGCACCAAAAGAGAAGAGGATGGAAGTACACTCCTAGAATGCAATATGAACTGTAGCTCACAAACTAGACTAGAAATGTGCTTACATATTTATAGTTTTTGTAAGATCCATTTTATGCAAGTTATCTATCTAGCATATTGTGCAAATTAAGACAAAATTATTGTCCACTGTATTGTAAATACATTCCGAGGGGAGGAAAGTATCGAGCAAGGGCATGTCGGGTCAGGATAAAGGAGTGGGTTGACTGGGCAACTTTGTCAATGGCTTGGACAGTGTACTGAGGGCTGGGGTAGGAGCAGTGGCAGAAGAGGGGGTTAGCGTGGGCAGCAGTATAAGAGATGGAGTCTGATCAGGAAGAGCCAGGGTCACCGCTCATCCATCAGCTGCCACCGACCCTTTCACAGGCAGTTCTCATGACAGGCAGCGAGCCACTGGGGGCGTGTGGCAGAGCACTCAGCACACCAAGTGCTTCCAGAGCAAGACTGCCCGACAGGGACCGGGGTTGGCAGTGCCAGTGTGGGCGGAGGGAGGAGTCGCGTGGCAGGGGACGTGAATAATGATCTTTCACGATGAACAGTTCTGTGTCTCTATCTGCGGGTTTCCCTACAGGCCAGTCTGAAACATGCAGCATAAGAATCATTTAAAAAACGCAAAGGCGCTTCAGAACTACTGTCATTCACACTCACATTCGGGAGCCCAATATGAAATCACTGCCACCCATCTTTTTAAAACAAATACATTGGCAGTCAATTTATATGCATGAAGTTGCGGATTATCTTGCCCAAAGAGCACTGAGGAGAGTGCAAAGCCAATGTGGCGACGGTCAGATCTTCGCATTACCAAATTAACACACACTGTACACACTTGGCTGGCTCCAGCACTCACTTGCGAGTCCCCGAGCCACTGCAATGGGTGTACCGCGATGGTGCGACGGCCGCCTCCTCAGTCCGGTCCTGGCCTCCGCAGCGTAACTCCCTCTGCAATTTGCGGTGGGGTGACGGTCATCATTTAACATTTACTGCAACCATGATGTTGCTTGCAGTGCTGCCATGATGTGCTCCAATCACACAGTAGCCTCCCACAAACAACTGCAGAACTAGCAGGACTCAGGTCAGTTGACGTCCCAGTTGCGCGCCTAAAGAAGTCTCTGTCTATATCACACGCATGTCAGTCAGAGCAGCTCCGCGGCAGGAAACCCCTGCTACATGGATACATTGTAGCAGCCAGCTGAGCCCCAAGCGTGCGGGAGTAGCGCACCCATGACACAGAGCGCTGCCAGAAACTCCAGCTTTATTTTCACATAGTGGGCAGCGCGAACATAGTAAGCAGCACGAACGGCTTGACAGTAGGCGTTATAAGTCTGTAATGCGTGACAATGCATTTCAGTGCGGTGATGCGGAGCAGTACACTGAAATGCGTTAGTGTCCCATCTGAAGCGTGATTCTTGGCTGCTGTGCTTAAGCTACTCCATTAATTACATTGGCCACACCCCTTTGAGAGTCCCCCCCCCACAGTTTTTTCATCCCATATGAATCCCTGCTGGCAGCTCTTTAACTTTTTTGGGGGAGTATTGTTTAGCGCCAACTTAATCTGAAGGTATCAGAGCCCTTTACATTAGCACCAGTTGCAATACAGAGAGACACATTAATTTTGTTAGCCACAAGGACGTTAAGCGATTTGCCCAGAATCACAGGATGTTGAGCATCCCTGCCGCAGCCTGAACTCGGTTCCCCAGCTTCGAGGTCGACCGCTCTAGCCATTAGGGCTCCTGAGGTAGCAAGAAGTTAGTATATATTCACTAATTCTGCCGCATTGTGTTCATATCACTGTTCAGAATCTATCTGAGCCGACCCAAGTCTCTTTCATACGGACCGTATCTTTTTGCTAGTTGCTTTCTTATTCATTTAATCTTTCTGCATGTGACCCAAGTTGACTTATGTTCATGCAGAGATTCTGTACTTTGAAGCAATGCATATAAGCTTTTGTAACAATTTTATCTAGAACCCTTACTGTGGGCATTAACTGACACAGACCTTAAGTAAGGCTTGTTTCCTTATTTCCCTTTAAATCACTGGGAATCTCATTTCACTCCAGGGCATACTACCATACTGCCAAGACTACCATTATGCCAGAGGTCACCAACATTCTATCATCGATGGACAATATGAAGAATTGCCAAGATTCGATAAGAACCAGTATTTGCATGAGGTTGGCCAGAGCTTAATTTGTAAAAAATTAAGTGCCAGGGCCCTCGTCAGGAGGAAACAACTACTAAACATCACAGCCTACCAGTGTAACAATTCAGACAATTTGAGGCCCGACGCTATAAGATTGGCTTAGACTGCAAGTATTAATCAATTTTAATGTATATTAAACTAATAAACAACTGTTGTGTTAATCTCTAATTTAGACAAACAGTGCCACCATGTGGCAGACTGTCATAAGGACTGGTGTTGACAATTAAGTGCTGGTGCCAAAAAGAGGAAACAACCAGCTCAAATTAAGCCCTGAGGTTGGTACTATCATACAATGGATACCACATTAAGTCAGAAATTACCACCATTATGCTAGGGCGAGTATGATGCCATATACATAATGCACAATCTGCCAAAAATAACCATATGTCAAGAATGATTCACATTCTGTCAGGATCACCATTATGCCAGAGATCAGGAAGGAAGGGCAACAGGCTGTTCTGATGCAGATATCTGGAGCTGGGGGACAGGTGGGTCATAGTAACTCTCAAGAGGGAGGTTGGTGTCAGTGGTGCCAGTGGATGAATCCTCAGCTCCTCAGCTCTGCTGGGAGATTCCCAAATGGCCAAAGGATTCATATTTTCTTTTTAGTCCCCATGCTAGTGGGGTGTCTTTTTTGGCCCCTTGATGTTCAGGGAAGGTTTATATTGAAAGATGTGAGAGGAGATGTGAAAGTCTCCTCTGCTTCAGACATCCAGAACCTCAAACACTGCTTGCACATCATCCAGCCCCCGGATGTCCGGAGCCTAGCTGAAGCTCAGCCCAAACAAAACATAACTTCTATAATTTGCCAAGAGCAACAAACAAAATACAGTGCAAACCTGGCTCAATGACAAGAACTCTGATTGTTTCAAACACCAACTCTCGCCAAATGCCAAATCACTTTAATTCACGTGAATACCAACCTCTACTCAAGGAACACATTACCAAAAAAACAAAGATGGCCTGGTACCAGCTCTCTCTTCTAGAGAAAGTCAAACTTCCAGCAAGCGATTTCAAAACTGCTGTTCAAGCCCTTTTACTCTCTCATTTGGATGTTGGTGATGCCCTACTCTATGGTCTACACAATTCCACACTGGCACCCTTAGGTGTATGCTACACGCTGCAGCATGCTTCATCCAGGGCCGGAAGAAATATGACCACATCGCTCCCACTCTCATAGAACCCCATTGTCCGTAATACAGCTTTCTCTCCTAATACTCAACAACTTTAAGATTGCCTTTGACCATGTCCAGCACTCCGTTTTTACCAAATGCATACATACATACAGATATTTCTTGCATGGCAATGGTTCACTATTTTATATGCAGGGGTATTGAACAGCTTGCCAACAGACCTTTCCAGGATATCACCAATAGAATGCCTTTTAGTCACATCGTTAAATGTCAGACCTTAAAAGGCCACTTCTGCTATGACTAATCCTGAGCTTATGATAGCTACTGTGCCTGTTAATGTTGGCATATATCCTGACCTCTCCTCTTGGCTAGGAAGGCATTATAGAGATTCACTCTGGCATGCCAGCCCCAGAGGTAAGTGAGTGTGTGGATTTAGGCAGAAGTGACACATCAGGCTAAAGTGATATTTAGACAGCTTTTCTAAGGAGGCCCTTCTGTGGCTGCATTTTCTTAGTGAAATCTGGTACTTTCTTTTATCTTAACAGAAGTAGTGTATTAAAACTCTTGACTTGAGTGTAATAAACATTTGAAATGAAATTCCTATTAGAATGAACTGGATAACCATGAATCTGTTACAGGTAAGTTGAAATTGTGATGACTCTTATAATATCTGGGTCAAACCTGAAAGGGAGATAAAGTTGTACCAGTGATAAATGGATTATCAGATGGGGTGCCTGTTCGTAGATATATAATAAATACGTTATTAAACACCCAGGCCCAGAGTTAGATTATTTTTTTTACTGAACTGCTATGCTTTTTTTCTGAGAGTTTATGAACGTCTCTGTCCAGTCATCATTATCAGCACAATGACAGAGTGGAGAAACTATACTTGCTTCAAACTATATATTATGCTGTAGATGTTGTAGAAAACATATAGTGGTGTTATATGATACACATTCATAATTCTTTCCTCTCTGATATTCAGTTAGTTGTCACTGAATATTATTCTTTCAGTCTGAGCTCAGGTCTCTCCTTCTCACTTATATCCGAAAGTTCCCCACCCTCCTCCTGTTGGCAGTGCCCACCACCATCTCACATGCTTACAGTACATTCTGGGACATCACAAGGATAGCGCTTAGGTGGGAAGTAGCGCTATGACAGCACTGGTTATAGGCAGTGTTCCAGTCCAATATTGCTGTGCTCCTCCTTAAATCTCATATGCTAATTTTGGAACATCATGCACCCTCATCTCAAACTGCTGTCTTCAACATTGGGTCAATTTATAACAGTGTTAAACATTCCAGTACTGAAGTTTTTATTCTTTCAGGTTCTTCATGTTTACTGATATCCTTTTGATCTTTGAAAAGTGAAGCTTGGTATATACATAATCACCATGAGCGACTATGGCAGATTTATTGTTTCGGTAGCTATCGGCACTGGCCTATACAGCGAGAAGGGATCGGACTGCACATCACTCACTCCTCAATCACTGGTAGAACTGTCTCCCATAATAGTTGGGCCTTTTCAAATCTCTGCAAAGTCAGTGTTTTTTTATTGGACCCTTGAGTAAAGCAGGTAGTAGAGCTGGCAGTCCTGAAGTCCACCAAATGAGCAATGCAGCCACCTAGTATGTAGTTTGCTCTTTATTGGATATCTGAGGCTGGCTGATCAGTGCTTTCGCCCACCAAACACATGAAAATGCCACATCACACCTGTTCATACAATTCTATTACTTCCGTAACAAAGGCCTATGCATCAACCATTGACCGTCTCTGTTCCTCAATCTCTGCTGCTGAACCTCATGTGACTCTTTGCCACCTTCTGTTGCTGCTTCTGACCGGCATTCTCAAGGTTCTCTGTGTGGTATTTGGCTTTTCATGCCCAAATTGATTTCAAAAGGGGGTGGTGATGGACGGAGCATCTGAATCAATCAAACACTCACACCCAGTCAAACGATCTGGGTTTAATCCACCACCGTTCTTTAGCCCACTCTGCCACCCCAGTTCAGACATGGCTAGGCAGTCCTCGGAAGCTTGTTTCCGGTCCAGGGAAGACATGGCTTGGCAGTTCGGGCTGGACTGTTCCCATGAGGCACAGGATCAGATTGATTTGCATATAGCCATGTCTGAACTGGGGCGGCACAGTGGGCTAACGAACGGTGATGGATTAAACCCAGATCTTTTGACTGGGTGTGAGTGTTTGATTGATTCAGATGCTCGGTCCATCACCACCCCCTTTTGTACCAAATTAATTTCAGGCTTTATTTTCACTATCTATGTTTAGTATAGCACAGATGGCTATGCCTCCTTGCTCAAGTCCACCTTAAAACATATCCATCCTAAAGCAGACTTTGATGGGATTTCGCCTGTAAGAGGATGCCAGGATGAAGACGAATATTCTTTCATGACATGCGACATTGGTCACTATAACATGGGATTGTAAGTGAGGCCCGAACTGAAGACTTGCTCTGTGATCATCATGTGCCACACTTACTTCTCCTTGCCCTATTAAGTTATCACCATCTCACTACTACCCTTCATGATGCTCAGTGTCTTCATGTACCATATCATACGATGTGAGACTTGTCCTTCAGGATGATAGCTAAGAAGGGCTTTTTTATGGCTGTAAGCAAAGAGACATTTTTTGGTGTCCCTTAACTATCTCGCCCCTGTAATGTTTGTTGCTGTCTGCAAATACATTACTATCCACTGTTTCGGACAACTGCAAAAGAGTGTTATCCCTCAGCAAGCACCTTGGGCCTTGCCTCCCCTAAAACCTCACCTAGAAACTCATGATTAAGGCTTCCAATTTTCAGTTTTGACTGATTTTTACAGATAAATACAGACAGAAAATAATCTATTTCCTGTTTGTATATATATTTAATAGTGGAAAAATACAGAAAACTGTGCTTCTCATGAGTGACTCTCCTTGTCCTTCATGAATGCTAGACCAGCTGCTAAGCAGATAGACACCATGGGGCATATGAAAAAATATGGGATTCCCTTAAACACAGGCATATGTTAACATACATGTGTATATGATCCTTCCCCTGATCAAATGCTTTGCTTGCATTCTCATTACAGCACTTGCAAATGGAAGAAGTTTGTTATTAATTTCTATGTAAAAATCAGGGTATTAACATCAAGTTGGTTGTTTTTCTTTTTCTTCCTCTTCTCATATAATCATCATCATCATCACGGAAACAATGAGAGAAGGTCCACTGTGCGTATGATCAGCAGCACTGTTCGTTGAAGTAACCAGTAAACTGAAGAGCAAAAAGGAAATGTAGCAGACGACCGCCCCCCTTCTTCTCTGAACTTGCACTCTTCCAAACACATCCCACCAACCACACACACTCTGCATTCCCATTCCACCCACATTCTAGGCCCTCATGTGCATACCACATTCAGCCTCATCATGACCATCATTAAATCAATCAAGCAGGGAATTGTAAGCGCGCTACTCACCCGTGAGGGTCTCAAGGCGCTTTTATTAAACCTAAGCTGAGGCGTGCAGTACATGGAGAGTAAACACACCAACTGACTGGAATGTTTCAAACCATTTTGAACAGTGTGTAAGCAAGTACTCCCTTGACTTGTCTGCTTGGCTTATTTTCTCAAAAACGTACCTTGAGGGAGCGAATACAAGTCAATTAGAACATTAACCTGTCAAATAAACATTTTGTTTTATGCTTTGTTTATCAGCTGTACTGCGGCTGCTCATACCACTTCATGCCACTTCTGGGCATGCGGGATGTGGCCTTGCAAGGAATCTTTGGAGGATAACATTCATGATGACCTTTCATTCAGGGCTTAGCTGGGTTTTAGGTCAGGCTACAGAAACCTTTAGCTGTTGCCAGACCTTCTCTTACCATTTCTTTAAAATATGCAGAGGTTGGTGGTGTATGATTCTCCCCTTATGGAGTGCTCGCATTTCAATGAAAGAGGGACTATGTTACATCTTGGAAGAACAACTGACCTTCATACTTTGTCGCATTCAGCTCTTTATCTGATGCATTCAATACCACCACCACCATCAATACAAACACCACGAGTAAAAATGTTACTAAAACCACCTGCAATACACAGCCATCACTAATATAATTATTACTCATACTACCAGCAATACCACCTTCACCAATATCCCCAATACAAATACCCCCACCAATAATATCACCACCTATGAAACACCACCATCAGTACCACCAATACTACACCACCAGCAACATCAAACCCACCATCATGGCTACCCCCAATACCACCAACATGAATACCACCATCTCCACCAATAGCTTTCTGCCAACAATATCACCACAAGCAATATCATCACCACAACCACCACCATCATCACTTCAACCACTACGAAGCATTGGAAAAGCCATTAGGTCTGGCTATAATGTGCTACTGTACTAAAATATATTTCTTCAGCCTGCGCTGTATGTGCTGCCATGTGAAAGCCAGGCGTATTGGCATTGCCAATGCTTGTTTACCTGTATTGTCTTCCTGCAGTAGTTTGACTGCTTCCTGTGTTGAAACAGTGGAGCACATGGAGGCATTTCAAATTGCCCACATTCCCAAAACACATCAGTACTTGAAGGGAAATTGTGATTTAATCCCTATTTCTTGGACTGTTTCCCATACATATTATTTTAATAGTTAAACTGATTGTCCTTTATAGGCACTTCAAATGTTCCAATCACTATGGACCTTATCGCTTATTTGCCCAATTAAATCTGAACATATAAATAACTATATGCCATACATACGTAATGTTTTATCAAGGAAAAGGGATTACCTGTTATAATTTTTGTAGTCAGCCAAAATACATACTTAATGTTTTATCAAGAAAAAGAGATTACCTGTTAAAACTTTTGTAGTCGGCCAAAAGCATCTGCTCAGGAGTAGGCAGCTTAGGGTACAACGCCGCCAGCAGCTCAGGATCATCGCCTATAGCCTCTTGCCAGGGTGACTGGTAGTACTTTGGGACAGAGGTTGTGTTGAATTTCTCAGGAGGAATTTCCTTGAGTGGACCCGAATATCCTGCAAGATTAAAAAACAGTAAATACCTGAGTCCTTAGGTGGAGAATCCAACCACGACCTTCTATTGTGGAAATTATGGGCATTTTTACATAACATTCTTTGGACAGGAATTGGACGTGCTGGCTTGCATCAGTTACCTTCTGAAAACAGGACGTAGTTCGATACTAAGTCATGGTGGTTGAACAGTGCAATCAATGCACTGCTGTCTGTTGAATCCGGACTGCCCTGCAGAGGCTACTGTTTTCCGCACTCACTTATTAACACATTTTGCGTGACAGTAAGTTCCAGCGGCTTGCCGGACCATTCATTTCCTTGCTATGTGGGAATTTACACATATCCTAACTGGAGAGTTATTAAAACTAGCTAGAATGCTACTTGTCCATGTACCAGTTGGTATACATCAGTGCTTAATTTGAGCCTGTGGTTTCCGGTGCTTGGCACCGCCACTTAATTGTCAACACTGGCCCTTGTGACAGTTTGCCTCGAGGTGGTGCTGTCTGGCAAATTTTGAGATGACCACAACAACAGGTAATTATTCATTCAATGTACATTAAACATGACTATTAACTTGTTGTATCGTTATTTTGTGTTTCTTTCAATAAAATATATATATTTTTAAATGACAATTACCTGCCGCTCAAGCCCTTCTTATAGCTTTGGAAGCCTCAAATAGGACTGGTTTGAATACACTCTCTGAGCAATTCTTCTTTTGGGAAACCTTGTTTTTTCTATTTTACCTTTGTTCAAAGATCTTTGTGAAATAAGTCATACTGTATGGACATTTTCAATGCAGTTTGGAGAACTAGATCTCCTTCAAGTACAGTCCTTAAATTAAATGGTCAATAAATTAGCTTAGAAATTGGCAACGAAACAAGAAGGCAAAGCACCTTCATATATGGCAGTTTACACAGAAGAAAAAATAATTTCACTCAAAGCATTCAATGCTACCACAAACGTAGCCAATAAAATATGAAATGTTTAAAGGATTACCTCCATAACAATAATCCCATCAGGCACACACCATTCTACCAGTGCTATGAGAGTCCTTTCCCTCAAGACTTTAAGACAGCATCATCTTTGCGAATATGTAAATTTTGAGCCAAAGCTGGACTTACATTTCAATTTTTTTATCATGTATCTTACTTAACCTAGAATCTGCATTGCTTAAATATCATTGTATTACCTTAAAGACAGCCCTCTGCTACAGTATTTCTTATATGTTCAACAAACATAATATCGAAAAACTGGCAATTTGAAGCATATGAAAATACTTTTTGATTATTCTTCCACTGTCTGAAAGAGCCATAGCGAGTGAGGTGTATGCATAATGTTTTATAGAAAGTAACCTTTTTTACATGAATGAACTTTTATTGAACTTATTATTGATTTTTTTTAGTGGACATCATTCTTTTACACGTGAACGTATATTGTGCTTATTGTCGATTTACTTAGTGGGAATCGATCTTTTTCATGGTCAATGGTAAATTTAGGCCAGATATGCAACTTATAATAAAACATTTCATCTTATATGTAGCGTTCTGACCCTGTACTTTTGGTCAATCTTACATTACTGATTTCCGAATTCATAAGTGAAACATTTAAAAGTAAAACATCAGGTTTTCTGTTGCATTGAAGTCTTTTGGAACCAATTTATGTAATACATTTTCATCTTTACAGTTAAATTATTTTTGATTTTCAGTTTCCTTTAAGCCTCTTGAAGCCAATGTATTTAACATGTTAAATCCAAAAAGTCTCTTTTTCAATTTAACAGTAAACTTACATCTTGTATCATTTAAGACTTTTGGAGTCAATGGGGGATACTTACAATGAAATGGCGCAGCGTACCGCTGCAAGCAAATCGGCTGCGCTGAGCTAGGTCATTTAAAAACACAAGAATAGAAAAATATGGTGCACCCCTGTGCTTTCCTCTGTGCCAGTGCTAAAACAGCTGCTTAGCGCCAGCACAGGCACCCTAGCACTATGGTGAAAGGGGGGTGCCCTCGTTGGAGGGATGATTGTTCATGTGCAGGAAGGGACACCTGCATTAATGGTGGTTTGTTCCTTCTATGTGTGCTGCCGAAAGCAGCACACATAGAAAGTGCAAAACACGAGAAAAACAATTATTTCTCCTCAATGCACCACAATATTGCCTCCTTTTGAAAGGCAATAATTTTCAGAGCCACCTAAGATTTACAGATCCTTGTAAATCTGGGACAGTGTCAAAAAGCAATGGGTATGGCAGTGGGTTGCTGTTGCTGCTCTCTCCACTCTCTCTCCGCTTGGCCACGCAACCTTCTTGTTGGCTGATGTGGGACGAATACAAATTAAAGGGTATGGCAGCATCGGCGACAAAAAGGGAACGAGCTGGTGGTGCTTTCCCTCCGTAAGGGGGAGGGTAAAAGCAATCCGGAAGATGCCTGTAGGTGATCCTCATAAACGGAGCTTGCATCTGGGGATTCCGGTCATTTTCCACCCAGATTTAACTCCGTCAGTGATCCTGGGACATCACGGCATGGGCCGCACCTGCACAATTGCCCCGGTACTCATTGGGGCCAAGCACGGGACTAGGATGGCTACTTCTGTGGCCCAATGTTGCCTCTGGCTACCATAGCAAACCTGGAATAATCTTTTTCATGTATTTAAAGGTGGCAACTATGAGAGCCTTACTTAAGGGTGGAGCCCAGCCATTTACATTAGGGCTATGACAAGAATAGGGAAGAGGGGGGTGCTCATTTGTTGCAACTCTGATTGGATCGTGAATGTTGTTCTTATTCTTATTGCGATATCTGTATTTCAAGCCTTACTTGTTCCCTGCTATGGTACTGACAGTTTCGAAATGTTGTCTCCATATTCTTATGCCTTTTAAATGTTCACAATGAGGATGGTACCATTGTTGCGTTTTTGCGTTCCTCAAAATTGCCTGTGTTGCTTACCAGTAGCTAACACACAAACACACTTTATAGCGAATATGTAGAAACTACAGTGAGTGCTGGTATCAAGGTTGTAGTTTGTGGGCAACTGAGAAAACCTCAAAAGATGTTATTGTGACCCGGCCAAAAGAGGCAGAGATATTCTTTAATTATAATATTTTGACGATGAATGTGGCTACAAAATATCACACATTCTTCACACATCAGATGTCTCAAGTACCACCATGCATCGTCAGATTGATATCTGTGGCAGTCATTCAACAGCTCCTTGTGTATTGACGAGCCTTACCAGGCGCAATGTTGTGTGGATTAGCTGGACTCCGATGATCAGGTGTGTTAGGAGGTGTCAGGGGTGCCTGTTGCTGGCCAGCTTCTAGAAATGCATTTGCCATTGTTCCATCCTGTGTGCCTCCAATATTCTATGTAGAGAAAACAAGACATGAATGGAGTATTCACATTTGAGAAAACAGAAGATATAAATCAAGTCAATTTTTACACTTGAATATTAGTGCCATAAGTACAATAGGCCTGGCTTGCACTTCTATAAGAAGCCTCTTACTAGGAAATATTTATGTTTACTACTCTCTCAGTCCATCAAGATAGGGCCAGGGCTCCATAAGAGAAGCCTCTATCGACTTAGAATAGTACCTGCTACCAATGGAGCTGTAGGCGATGAAGGAATGCGATGTTGACTATGGGGTTGCACTATGTGTGTATGGTGGAGTGCTGCAAGGCTGGGTAAGAGCTTTGTTTTCCTTCTGTGGATGGCCCCTTTAAAATAACCAGCCATCATCCTATCTAGCACAGGCTCTGGATTTAGATATGTGTAGATTATCAGTCATGAGATTACTCTAACTGGAAATTAAATCAGCTCTAAAATCTCACAATATATAACAGTCAATTTGGTTCAGATGAAGTCTTCTTTAGGATAACGTTTTTTTCTTCTGAAATAGGACTGATGGGGAAATATGAACCAGCAATTTGTTAAACCAGGTACTCTTGGGAGCTAAGGAAAAGGCGTGGGAGTACTATTCCAAAGGGAAATTTAGACAGCACTACCGCCAAAACAGGTGAACGGAATTAGGGCAAATTTGGAAAAAGCTAGATCTTTACCCAGAAAGCGTTTTTGTGTATATCAGTTTGGTCATTTTGGATTAATTCAAGTTAAAACATTATTGATATATTGACATTTGGGTTGCAGTTCAAAAATGTACACCTTCTGATTGGCTGAGGGGGCTTTTTTGGAGTGAGCACACTGGTTGGGTGGCCAAAACATTAACAGAAATGTTACTGTGGCGATTGGAGGACTCAGAGACTTGGTCCCCTGTCCTGAAAGTATTTTTTAAAGGACATAAGGGGGCCGGGTAGGGACCTGTGACTCCTCCTGGCCAATATGTAAAAAATAAAAAAAATAAGTTTTAACTGTGGGACCAAAAAAATCATGGAGGGCCCTAAATTCGATTTAATATCCCCTAGGAAATGCCAGGGCCCAGGGGTCCACACACATTTCTTTATTGCCAGGGGAGAGGGGCGTGAGTCTCACTTGCCTGTGCCAACTTATGACCCAGGGACCCCCATCCCCCAGGGCCTGACACAACACTGTCACAGGGACCCCATCCCCTGTGACAGAGTGGAGATTCCAGTGCCTTGTCCGTCCTCAGTTCGAGCTGGTGAGCAGGTGAAGAATGTTTTGCTCCTGCCATTTGGAGCCAGGAGAAAAGACTGATCCCAATCGGTGGAAGCACAAAGGGAATGTTGCTGGAACTTGCATGGCCCCAGAGAGATGGAGCTGTGTGTGGGGTGCTGGCATGGCTGCAGACTTTGAGGCTCTTGTGTGGACCCATAATGCAACAGCAAGCTGTAGGTATTCTCGGGCGGGACCGGGGCACTCAAAAAATGAATGCTGCATAAGGATGCTGTAGGAAGGGGGAGGCTCTAGTTTGCGCAGTGCAACACTAGCGACAAGCAGGGACACTCTCTTCCTCGTCAGGGCTGAGGGTTACCTTCCAGACAACCTCTGCTTACCCTCAAGGTAGTGTGGCTTAAGCAGTCGTAGGCTAATCTTTGGGGCACATAGGGTTAAACACTTGCAATATTACACCGTCACAACCAACCCACCACACAATGAGACCAGACTGTATTCTGTAAAAATATATATCTTTATATAAGGTTCAAGCAGGCTTAAGAATACAGTTATCGACTTTCAAATAGCGGTTCCAAGGTTATTTAGTTCAAGTTGCCACAGTTCTTTCGAGCAATAAGAGTTCTTTAGGGCCTTCGGCCCAGTTCAACAAAGTTCTTGTGGAGCAGGCGGCTCCCAGGGGATCTGTCCCACGTCGCGTTGCCTTCCCGGGGTCGCTGTTCGGTGCGGCTCTTAGCCGAGCAGTTCACGGGTCATCCGGGGCAGCGGTGTTCTGTGGTGGCAGGGTCCTCTCCTCGTCGTCCGCTCCGACCCTGGAGGCGGCGGTTGCGTGGTGGCGGCAAGTGGCAGTACGGTCCTCAAGGGCAGGACGTACCCAGCCAAGTGCCGGTGCAGCTGTGCGCTCACAGCTGGCTGTCGGGCAAGGTACCGACCTAGGGGACTCTCACAGGGCGACTGTCCGTCTTTGCAAGTGGATTGGCTGCTCGTTGCGCAGTCAACTCGAGAGCTTGGACCGGACGGGTCCTCCTTCGCTCTGCACTCGGGCTCCCGGTGCAGTTGCGGTCACGGCGTTCGGGCCAGCGGCGGCTGGTCCTCACTTTGCTTTCGCTGTTGCTCTGGGCCCCGGTCACGGTGGTCAGGTGGATGTCGTTGCCTTGGAGGAGATTCCTCCGTCGGTACTGCCACGAGGAGCAGCACACGCAGTTGCTTTCTTCAGGGTGTAGCGCCCACTGGTCCTGGGGCGCTGGTCAGGGGGCAAGTTCAGTTTCAAGCCCTTGGAGATCTTTTAGCAGAGTTCGGCACAAAGTCTTGTAAAGCAAAAGTCTTTTCGTAGTCTTTCCTTTTTCCTCTCCTTCAGCAGCAAGGCACCAGACACAGGCAAGAGACAGCACTCTTCCTTGTCCTTCCCGGTCCTTCTCGTCGGGCAGAGTTCCTTCTGTAGCCCAAACAGGATCTAATTTTCAAGGAGCAGGGCTCCTTCTTTTATATGGCATTTCTTTTGTTCTCGCAGGCCAGGGGGGCCTTTGCATAACCACTCTCAGTCCTTGAGTACCCTGGCGGGTGTACTCCGGCTTCTGCTTTCAGTGTGAGGGGCAGGCGCATCAGACGCCCCACAGGAGGTGGAGCCAACATTGTGCGGACGGGGGCAGCCAGAGTACCTTGTTGATGGGGCTTCGCCCTTCCTGGGCCAGGTGTCGGCTGAGTCATCCGACGCTCCCCAGGAGGGTGGAGCCAGCATTGTAGTGGCAGAGCACAGCAAGATCCAGAGTCAAGAGCCACTCCTACCTCCCACTAAGGTGTAATCTGCGCATTCACCACCTGTCATCCTCCCAGCCCTGTCACTCACACGTCCCAGACAGTCAGATACACATACCAGCAGAGGCGGGCTGAAATGGTTAGGCAAGCAAAGGCTAACTTTCTAAAAGTAGCATTTGCAAACCCAGGATACTAAAATAAACTTTCCTAAAAGAAATATTTTATCATCCTGAGTTCAGGCATACTAAACACAACGCGCTACTATGCTCCTTGAGCCTGCTGGGATTATAGGGTGTAATAACTCCAGCAGCTCAGTCTGGCCTATTGGAGCAAGTAGCCTTCAATAGTGAAATACGGTTTTGGTTGTAAGTCACTACTAGGACATGCCACACACATCAGGGCTTGTCCTACCTTACACCTACAACGCACCCTGCCCGCAGGCCTACCATAGGGGTGACTAATATGTAGTCAAGGGAAGGTTCGGGGGCTGGCAAGTGGGTGCACTTGCCCAGCTAGCGTGACAGTACGAGACCGCACGCGGGTTCTGCGGTCGCAGTTCCCAGACACATCTTTACGGCTGCTTCGGTGGGTGGCGCAACCAGCGCTGCAGGCCCACCAGCAGTATTGGCATCTACAAGCCCTGGCACTCTCTAGTGCACTTTACTAGGGACTAACAGTAAATCCAATGAACCAATCATGGACATCAATCACATGTACAATTTACAGTAGGGAGCACTTGCACTGCGGCACGGGTCAGCCGTGGCGCAGTGCCCTGAGTATCGGAAAACCAGCAAAACATCGGAGGCACATCAGCAAAAAGTGGAAGGGAGACTCACGCCAAGGTGCCAGGTCTAACATGTGTCCCCTCCAGCTGAAATGTGGGGGGAACTACCCTTCCCCAGGGAGTTCCACATCACTAAGGCGGAAAAATCTGGACAGACCGTCAGCGTTGGCGTGATCGGTGCCAGGTCGGTGTTCCACCGTAAAGTCCATACTCTGTAGAGAAATGGACCACCTCAACAGTTTCGGGTTCTCACCCCTCATTTGCATCAACCATCTGAGGGGCCTGTGGTCCGTCTGAACTCGGAAGTGAGACCCAAACAAGTAGGGTCTTAGCTTCTTCAGCGCCCAGACCACAGCAAATGCTTCACGCTCTATTGCACTCCACCTACTTTCCCGTGGAAGTAACCTCCTACTTATGAAGGCTACGGGTTGGTCAAAGCCCTCCTCAGTCATCTGTGAAAGAACGGCCCCTACACCATGCTCTGAAGCGTCTGTTTGCACTATGAATTCCCTGGAGAAATCAGGAGCCAGGAGCACGGGCGCCGTGCACATGGCAGTCTTCAGGGTGTCAAAAGCCTTCTGACAGGTGTCAGTCCAAATCACATTCCTGGGCTGCTTCTTCGAAGTCAGTCTGTCAAGGGGGTCACGATCGTGCCATAGCCCTTGACAAACCTCCTGTAATACCCAGTGAGCCCCAGGAAGGCTCTCACTGCAGTCTGGGTCTTGGGGGGTTCCCAAGCCAGGATGGTCTCAATTTTGGGTTGCAAGGGTGCTACCTTGCCACTCCCAACTTGGTGTCCCAAGTACACCACTGAACCCTGCCCAATCTGGCACTTGCTTGCCTTGATTGTGAGGCCTGCTCTGCGCAGAGCCATCAACACTTCCCAGAGGTGTCGCAGGTGTTCTGGCCAGGTGCCACTGAACACCGCGATGTCATCCAGGTAGGCGGCACTGAACTCGTCCAGCCCAGCCAACACCTGGTTGACCAATCTCTGAAAGGTGGCAGGGGCATTCTTCATCCCAAATGGCATAACCCGGAACTGG
Source organism: Lissotriton vulgaris (assembly GCF_964263255.1). Classification (NCBI taxonomy): domain Eukaryota; kingdom Metazoa; phylum Chordata; class Amphibia; order Caudata; family Salamandridae; genus Lissotriton; species Lissotriton vulgaris. The sequence goes on from NC_141689.1 coordinate 1,035,186,773, forward strand.
AAATGCCCATCTGGTGTCGAGAATGCCGACCTCTCCTTTGCCCCATCGGTCAAGGCGATCTGCCAGTACCCAGACGTCAAATCAAACGTACTGAGGAACCGAGCAGCCCCTAGCCGATCAATGAGCTCATCCGCTCTGGGGATGGGGTGCGCGTCAGTCTTCGTGACTGAATTGAGTCCTCTGTAGTCCACACAGAACCGGAGTTCGGGTGTGGCTCCCGGCGCAGCAGCCTTCGGAACCAAGACCACGGGGCTGGACCAAGGACTGCTGGAAGACTCAATCACCCCCAGGGCAAGCATCTTGGAGACCTCCTCCTTGATGCAGGCCCGGACCCTGTCAGTCACCCGGTAAGCCTTATGCTTCACAGGTAAGCTGTCTCCAGTGTCCACATCATGGACGCACCAATCTGTGACACTCGGAACCAGGGAGAACAGATCCGGAAACTGCCCCAGCAACTGGCGGCAGTCTTCCTGTTGTTCGGGGGTCAGGGTGGGTGAGAGGTTAACTCCATCCACTGACCCGTCTTTCTCACAGGCCACTAAGAGGTCAGGGAGAGGCTCCGACTCCTCCTCCATTCCGTCATCAGTTGCCAACAACATGCCCACTTCGGACCTTCGCAAGTGGGGCTTGAGGCGGTTGACATGTAGGACCCGCAAAGGGTTCCTGGGCATCTTCATGTCCACCAAGTATGTCACGGGGCTCTTGGGCTCCACAACCTCGAATGGGCCTGTGCACTTATCCTGAAGGGCACAGGGCTCCACTGGGGCCAGGACATACACCTCTTGTCCAGGCTGAAGCTCGACCAGAGTGGCATTCTGGTCGTACCACCGCTTCATCTCTTCCTGGCTGGCTTCCAGATTTGCCTCGGCAAGTTGTCTGAAGCGCCTGGTCTGGTTTCTGAAGGCCAGCATGTAGCTATATACATTCTGGGGAGGTTTCCTGGGAGATTGCTCCCAGCCTTCCTTTACCAAACTCAGTGGTCCTCTCACGGGGTGACCGTACAGTAGCTCAAAGGGGCTGAACCCTAGGGACTTCTGGGGTACCTCGCGATATGCAAAGAGTAGGCATGGTAAGAGGACGTCCCACTTACGCCTCATCGGACCTTCTAGGCCCATGATCATGCCCTTCAGGGTTCGGTTGAATCTCTCAACCAACCCGTTACCTTGGGGATGGTAAGGCGTGGTGAACTTATACGTTACGCCACACTCTTGCCAAAGGGACTTCATATACTTGGATATGAAGTTGGTCCCTCTGTCGCTCACCGCCTCTAGAGGGAATCCTACTCGTGAGAAATCAGTGCACACACGTCCCACCACGGGGGCCGTCACTGTCCTCAGAGGGATGGCTTCAGGGTACCGGGTGGCATGGTCCACCAAGACCAGGATGAACCTGTTGCCCATGGCTGTCTTGGGGTCCAGAGGCCCAACAATGTCAATACCCACTCGCTGGAATGGCGTACCAACCACAGGGAAGGGTTGGAGGGGAGCCTTCTTCTTCCCTCCGGTCTTCCCACTTGCCTGGCAAGTCGGACAGGTTCTGCAATGAGCGTCTGAACTCTTATGCATTTGGGGCCAGTAAAAGTGGGTGACAAGCCTGTCATAGGTCTTGTCCATCCCCAAATGTCCTGCTAAAGGCACATCATGAGCCAGACCCAGTAGGAAGGCTCTGAACTTCTGGGGTACCACCAGCACACGGGCTGACCCAGGTTCAGCAGCCTTAGGCTCTGAATACAGGAGGTCGTTCTCCCAGTACACATAATGTGTTTTGGCCTGAACACCATTGGCCTGGTCTGCAGCCTGCTGCCGCATACCCATGAGAGAGGGGCATTCTTTCTGCTCCTTGCAGAATTCCTCCCTGGAGGGTCCTCCTTCTTGCTGCCAATGGGTCAGCTCAGGCAGGTCCCCCAGTTCGGCGATCTGTTCCCCTGTAGGCTCCAGGGCATCCCCCTCAAGGTCTGCCTCCTCCTGGACCGTGGGAACTTCAGGGGCCGGTTTCCCGCGCCCCCTGCGCCCTCTCCCTAAGGCCGGTTCCTGGGCCTCTCCTTCAGGCCCCAGGACCTCTTGATCACCCCTACTGGCTGCCATTGACCGGGTGGTCACGCACGCCCAGTCAGGCAGACCCACCATCCGCAGGTGAGTCGTTTTCTCCACCTTTTCCCAAGGGGAGTGCTCCAAGGGCCCGATGTAGGTAAACGCGATTTTCCGAATTCAAAATACCGAGGCGGGCCGAATCGGTATTCTGAAATCGGAAAACGAGATGTAGGGGAAAAAAACCGAATGAATACCGAATCGGTCGGCATCGGTAATGAGAATCGGTACGTTCCGAATCGCCTCGGTCCGAATCGGAAAGTACCGAATCGGCTAACAACGAATCGGAATTTACCGATTCGGCTACCCCCGAATCGGATAGTCCCGAATCGGCGAATACCGATTCGGTAAAAGCCGATTCGGTAAATTCCGATTCGGCAATCATAGATTCGTAGCCATGAAAACACACCCATGGCGAAAAAGCCCATAGGAATGCATTGAAGGAACCGAATCTGCTTTTACCGAATCGGATAATACCGAATCGGATTTTACCGAATCGGATATTACCGAATCGGTAATAGCCGATTCGGCAAACGCCGATTCAGCCAATGAGGTGGCTCCCCCTCCCCCACCCAAACAGGGAGTGGCAACACTGGCAGGTGCAGCTAATTAAGAAGTTTCTGGAGAGCCAGCCTGAGCTCAACACTCACAGTTTGCAGCAGTGGGAGTAGGAGGTTGCCAACTGAACTGGAGAACATGGCAGAGCAGTCAGAAAGCCAGAAGTCCTCCCAGAAGAGGAAGCCGAAGTTCACCACCACCGAACTTCAGGTGCTGGTCGAGGAGGTGGTGAGGGTGCACCGCCAGCTGTTTGGCAAGCTGTCCCTCAACGTGCCAGACAGCACCAAGAGGAGAATCTGGGCGGACATCGCCCAGAAGGTGAATGCTGCGGGTGTCACCCCCAGGTCTGTAGAAGAACTGAAAAAAAGATTCTACGACATCCGCAGCCTCACTAAGAGGAAGATGGCTGAGATACAGAGGCAGGCTGGACTCACTGGAGGAGGCAACAACCCGGCGCCACCCCTCACCGAGCTGGAGGACCTGGTCTCCAGCACCTTGAGAGGGAGAGTGTCAGTGGAATCGGGACCCTGGACAGCTCTGCGAGAGCTAAAGCTACAGGTAAGAAGCATGCGCATCATGACACACCCTACCAGACACCTCCCCATTAGACACAATGCATAGGCAAACCCCAGCACAGTACTGTCACCAACATACAAGAGACAAGCATCATGGTACATGTAGTCAGCAGAAGTTAGCTAAATATGGCAGTGCAGAATCACAAGACAGGAAACAGTGTGACACAGTGTAAGGAGATGCAAGGACATGTGGAATGCTATAATTGTACTGACTGTAATACATCGGCACTCAGTTTACAAATGCTTCTTTGTACCTAGGGGCCCCATCAGGCGGAACAACAGTGGCATCAGAGGGAGCAGCACCGTCCAACACTGCAGTCGCAGGGCCGAGCACCAGCCAGGCTGGCCAGGAGGAGGAGGAGGAAGGAGACACCCCAGGGCTAGGTATGGAGGGAGTCCTGGTCATTGACTTCGATGCACTGCACTCCCCAGTAATGCCCAGCACACCCCCCTTGCAGTTCTCCCCAGAGAACTCCCCTACAAGGGACACCATTCCGCCTACACCAGCTCCTGCCACAACCGTGGCCTTGCCACCTGTTCAACCTGTCCTGGGAGCAGGGGCTCAGGGACCGGCCAGCTTCACACCCCCACCAGTGGCACCCCAGCCCACTCAGCAGGCCGGAAGCAGCAGTGCCCGGCGCCGTACCATCACCACCACTGCTGCACCAGCACGGGAGGGCAGTGTATTCCTGGGCCTGGAGGGACAGATGGTGAAAATTCAGAGGCAACAGGCAAGATCCACTATGGCCTGCCAACGCCAGCTCCTGCAGCACAACATGCAGATGGGAGAGTTGGTCAAGGGATTCCAGGCCGTCGTGGAATCGAACAAGGAGGTGGCAGCAGGGTTAGGCAGGCTAACCACTGCCATCACCCACTCATCTGCCAGACAGGAGGAGCATGAGCTGGTGCGCAGGCGGGATGCCCGGGTGCTGAACCGCGCCATGGGCCGCCTTGCAGCGGCGACGGCACAACTGTGCCATCGCAGCGCCAACCAGGAATCTGTCCTTAGTCAGCATACGGCTGAGCTTACTAGGGGGATGGCCCGGATCACCACGGCTATGGAGGCCATGATTATTTCAAACACCGCCTCCAATCCTGCCCTGGACCTGGCTGATGCTGGGGACAGCAGCAGCCGCAGCAGCCCGGCCAGCGCTGCGTCTGAGCCACGGAGGAGCACCAGGCGCTCCGCTGATGCTGCTGGGCATTCAGAGGGGGCTGAGGGACACCCCAGTGGTTCTGGCAAGCGGGCAAAAAAATAGCCTTGCAAGGGCGGGTGAGGCAACCAGAACCTTGGACTTTATTTTATTTACCATACACCATTTTTTGTTGCACATCAGTGCTGTAACTGTGTTGCAACACTATTAAAATTTGTTTTTTCCAATCAACATTTAGCTGTCTTTGCATCTGTACTCAGTCAGAAATAGTTCTCAGTGATCTCCTCACGTCTGTATCTGCCATCACTTGGCGTACACACCCCAGCTGGCTGTGTCAGTGGCACAGCTTCGTCGTCGTCATGGTCCTCGTAGTCAGACAACTCCACCTCAGTGCCCTTCTTCACCGCAAGGTTGTGTAACATTGCACATACAGCTATGATCTTGCAGCAGGTGATGGGGGTATACTGCCTTGCACCTCCACTCTTGTGCAGGCATCTGAATCTACTTTTCCAGATGCCAAAGGTCCGTTCGACAACATTCCTTGTGCGTATGTGGGCCCGGTTATACCTCCTTTGGCTGGGTGTGGAGGGGTTGAGGTAGGGGGTGAGTATGAATGAGCGGAGGGCATATGCACTGTCGCCTGGAAGAGAAAGGGGTCACATTAGACACATGCATACATGTATTCCACCTACCTACTATGTGTTATGGGGGTCTGATGATGTGTCTCACCTAGGAGGTATCCTTCTCCAAATTCGCCAGCCATCAGCCATGCATATATGCCGCTCTGTTGGAAAATATAGGAGTCATGGGTACTCCCTGGAAATTTTGCTACCAGGTCTGTGATGGTGCACTTTGCATTGCAGATCACCTGCACGTTGATGGTGTGTGTAGACTTGCGATTGCGGTATATGTATTCGGTGTCCGCTGGTGGGCAAATCGGAATGTGCGTGCCATCTATGCAACCGATGATTTGGGGAAATTGTGCCATCTGGTAGAAGTCAGCTTTGGTTTGTAGCAGTTCTGCGTGGGTTGCAGGGAAAGAGATGTATTGGTCCATCCTGTGTATCATGGCGTCAAGGAATGTGTGGAAGAACCTTGACAGGCTGCTCTGGCTCACCCCTCCTGCTGCTGCTACACCACTTTGATAGCTGCCAGACGCTAGCAGGTGTAGGCTGCATAGCACCTGGATGTGCGCAGGGATGGCGTGTGCCCTTGGGGTGTGGTGGTCCAAGAATGGCTTAAGATCCCTGATGAGCTCAAGTATGGTGTCAGAGTCCAGCCTGTATCTCTGTAGTATCTCTGCCTCTGTGAGCATGAACAGGGTTATCCTCTGTCTGTAGACCTGTTCATTTCTTAGCCATTCCCTCTGTCCTTCCTGCTGTAGCCGTAGCCGCCTCGCAATGACATAGAAAGCTGCCATCCTGCAAGTTGCAATGCATTTTGGGATTGTTTATATGGGTTGGAGTTGGTTACCACCTGATTGCAATCCATGGTAAATACCGAGTGAATTCTACCGATTTTGAGCCGATTTCGGTGTTTCTGTGCCTCCCTACATCTCCCCAACTGTCGGAATCGGGGAATTTCCCGATCGGCGATTCATACGAATCGGCATGTTTTCCGATTCGGCTCATGTCCGAATCGGTCTTTCTACCGAATCGATACATGGACCGAATCGGTGATTTTCCGATTCGGTGTCACTAACGATTCGGTACATGGACCGAATCGGTGATTTTCCGATTCGGTGTCACTAACGATTCGGTACATGGACCGAATCGGTGATTTTCCGATTCGGTGTCACTATCGATTCGGTACATGGACCGAATCGGTCTTTGCATCCGAATCGGTGTTTTTCCGATTCGTTACATATCCGATTTTCGGTATGTACGTATCGGATTCTTTCCCATTCGGTACTCATTCCGATTCGGTTTTCACTCCGATTCTTTATGTTTTTCTTTCCCTACATCTCGATGGCTGTTTACCGATCGGTAAGGGCCAAAAATCGGTATTTTCGGCCGTTACCGATCGGTAACGCCCTACCTACATCGGGCCCCAAGTCATTCCCTAGCAAACAGTCAACAGGCATGGTTTTTCTTACACAGACCTGCAGAGTACCAGAGACCCCCCCCCACTCGAAGGGAACTTGAGCCATCGGACACTGACTCTCAGAATTATCAGCGTTGATAACCCTACAGTAGGCATGGGGTACAACCTGCTCTTGAGACACCAGGTGCTGCCTCACTGCAGTCACACTGGCTCCTGTGTCTCGAAGAGCCTCAGCTTCCTTGCCATTGATGATCACCATCTGCCCATATTTCTTAGTGTTAGAGGGCAGGTAGTTCGTAGGGATCATCTCACTGTCTCCTAGCGAGACTAGGGTCATCTGAACGGGATCTCCACCCCCCGGGACCATCACTTCTTCTCCTAAGTGAACACTAGTCACTTGACGGGGCGGAGCACCAGTGGGTGCGGGTTTTCCAAACAGGCGACACTTGGGGTCACTGGATATGCGCCCAGGCTCGCCACATTTGTAACAATTGAAGGGCCCCTTTGGAACAGGCTTACCTGTCGGGCCCCATTCTGCTTTGGGGGTGGGGGAGGCTGAGAACCTTGCTGCTGGTTCCCCTGGGAACTACTTTGGGGGCCTTTTTGGAACCCTTTCTGTTTTCCCCCCTTGTCCCCCCCACTCTTCTGCTGGGGACCCTGCCCACTCTTGGCGGAGTCTCCCACGGGACCCTTGTGGACCCTGGTGCTGAGCCAGCGGTCCGCCTCCTCAGCAAGCTTCCTCGGGTTGGACAGCTTGCTATCGATCAGGTGTTGGCGTAACTCAGGAAAACAGTGATCAGACAAGTGCTCCCATGCAATTAAATCAAAGAGACCTTGAAAATCATTCACTTTGCTACCCTTCACCCAACCATCCAGTGCTCTGCAAAAGTAAGTCACATACTCCACATACGTATTCCCAGGCCGCTTAGTACATCCCCTAAACTTCTGTCTATACATTTCAGGGGTAAGCCCGTACCTGCGCATTAAAGCTTCTTTCATGTGGGAATAGGACCTCTGTTTCTCAACGGGCAAATCTAGCAAGGTATCTCGCCCTTCGCTAAGGAACCTTCCCCACAACCCCGCTCCCCAATCCTTGTCAGGGACCCGGTGGGAGGACATGGCTACCTCGTATGCCCTAAACCACTGTCCTATGTCATCCCCCTTGAAGAACTCCTTAACTACGTCCTTCGGGATGTGCACTCTTGACTCTACCTGCACTGGCGATGTGCTGCCACCAGAGGGAGGACGATCCAAGTCTCTCTCCTTGAGACTTATCTCCCTCATTTTCACTTCATAATCCATTTGGTGCTTTCGCTCTTCCAGCGCCATTCTTTTTGTTTCCAACTCCAGTTGGATTTTCAATTCTGCCAGCTTTCTTTCGTGATTCCTCGTTTCCTTCCTGTCTGCCAGCTCCTCTGGCGACAGGCCTTTACCAAAGCTGTGCACGCTGTCTTGCCTTTCGAGATCCACCAGATCCATAGGTGCAGTCTGCTCTTCAGTCGCATCCTGCTCCGCGAGGGCATCTTGATCCTCCGGGGCCTTTCTGGACTCTATCCAGGCTTTCAGGGCCTTGTAGAATTCTGGCTTATTCTTGCAACCAGCGTGCGGAACTTTGAGTTTCTTACAGAAAAACTTCAGCTCCGTCTTTGAGTATTTGTCCAGCTTTGCGGCGTCCCACTCCACCTCCAACACCTCAGAGGTCGTGGACTCCGCTCCATCCAGGCTCTTTGTGCCCGGCATGGTTTTCACACTCGGAATCTTCTTTCAGCGAAAAGCAAAGTCTGTGGCTAAGTAACTGGACTGAAATCACTGTGCAATGGTCGGAAGCTAAGGTATAGATACCGCAAGTGTAAATTCGAAAAATCCCCACCGCTGCGTCCAATGTAGGAAGGGGGAGGCTCTAGTTGGCGCAGTGCAACACTAGCGACAAGCAGGGACTCTCTCTTCCTCGTCAGGGCTGAGGGTTACCTTCCAGACAACCTCTGCTTACCCTCTAGGTAGTGTGGCTTAAGCAGTCGTAGGCTAATCTTTGGGGCACATAGGGTTAAACACTTGCAATATTACACCGTCACAACCAACCCACCACACAATGAGACCAGACTGTATTCTGTAAAAATATATATCTTTATATAAGGTTCAAGCAGGCTTAAGAATACAGTTATCGACTTTCAAATAGCGGTTCCAAGGTTACTTAGTTCAAGTTGCCACAGTTCTTTCGAGCAATAAGAGTTCTTTAGGGCCTTCGGCCCAGTTCAACAAAGTTCTTGTGGAGCAGGCGGCTCCCAGGGGATCTGTCCCACGTCGCGTTGCCTTCCCGGGGTCGCTGTTCGGTGCGGCTCTTAGCCGAGCAGTTCACGGGTCATCCGGGGCAGCGGTGTTCTGTGGCGGCAGGGTCCTCTCCTCGTCGTCCGCTCCGACCCTGGAGGCGGCGGTTGCGTGGTGGCGGCAAGTGGCAGTACGGTCCTCAAGTGCAGGACGTACCCAGCCAAGTGCCGGTGCAGCTGTGCGCTCACAGCTGGCTGTCGGGCAAGGTACCGACCTAGGGGACTCTCACAGGGTGACTGTCCGTCTTTGCAAGTGGATTGGCTGCTCTTTGCGCAGTCAACTCGAGAGCTTGGACCGGACGGGTCCTCCTTCGCTTTGCTCTCGGGCTCCCGGTGCAGTTGCGGTCACGGTGTTCGGGCCAGCGGCGGCTGGTCCTCACTTTGCTTTCGCTGTTGCTCTGGGCCCCGGTCACGGTGGTCAGGTGGATGTCGTTGCCTTGGAGGAGATTCCTCCGTCGGTACTGCCACGAGGAGCAGCACACGCAGTTGCTTTCTTCAGGGTGTAGCGCCCACTGGTCCTGGGGCGCTGGTCAGGGGGCAAGTTCAGTTTCAAGCCCTTGGAGATCTTTTAGCAGAGTTCGGCACAAAGTCTTGTAAAGCAAAAGTCTTTTCGTAGTCTTTCCTTTTTCCTCTCCTTCAGCAGCAAGGCACCAGACACAGGCAAGAGACAGCACTCTTCCTTGTCCTTCCCGGTCCTTCTCGTCGGGCAGAGTTCCTTCTGTAGCCCAAACAGGATCTAATTTTCAAGGAGCAGGGCTCCTTCTTTTATATGGCATTTCTTTTGTTCTCGCAGGCAAGGGGGGCCTTTGCATAACCACTCTCAGTCCTTGAGTACCCTGGCGGGTGTACTCCGGCTTCTGCTTTCAGTGTGAGGGGCAGGGGCATCAGACGCCCCACAGGAGGTGGAGCCAACATTGTGCGGACGGGGGCAGCCAGAGTACCTTGTTGATGGGGCTTCGCCCTTCCTGGGCCAGGTGTCGGCTGAGTCATCCGACGCTCCCCAGGAGGGTGGAGCCAGCATTGTGGTGGCAGAGCACAGCAAGATCCAGAGTCAAGAGCCACTCCTACCTCCCACTAAGGTGTAATCTGCGCATTCACCACCTGTCATCCTCCCAGCCCTGTCACTCACACGTCCCAGACAGTCAGATACACATACCAGCAGAGGCGGGCTGAAATGGTTAGGCAAGCAAAGGCTAACTTTCTAAAAGTAGCATTTGCAAACCCAGGATACTAAAATAAACTTTCCTAAAAGAAATATTTTATCATCCTGAGTTCAGGCATACTAAACACAACGCGCTACTATGCTCCTTGAGCCTGCTGGGATTATAGGGTGTAATAACTCCAGCAGCTCAGTCTGGCCTATTGGAGCAAGTAGCCTTCAATAGTGAAATACGGTTTTGGTTGTAAGTCACTACTAGGACATGCCACACACATCAGGGCTTGTCCTACCTTACACCTACAACGCACCCTGCCCGCAGGCCTACCATAGGGGTGACTAATATGTAGTCAAGGGAAGGTTCGGGGGCTGGCAAGTGGGTGCACTTGCCCAGCTAGCGTGACAGTACGAGACCGCACGCGGGTTCTGCGGTCGCAGTTCCCAGACACATCTTTACGGCTGCTTCGGTGGGTGGCGCAACCAGCGCTGCAGGCCCACCAGCAGTATTGGCATCTACAAGCCCTGGCACTCTCTAGTGCACTTTACTAGGGACTAACAGTAAATCCAATGAACCAATCATGGACATCAATCACATGTACAATTTACAGTAGAGAGCACTTGCACTGCGGCACGGGTCAGCCGTGGCGCAGTGCCCTGAGTATCGGAAATCCAGCAAAACATCGGAGGCACATCAGCAAAAAGTGGAAGGGAGACTCACGCCAAGGTGCCAGGTCTAACAGATGCATTAAATGCAGTAAAAAAAATAGCCAAAGCTGCTCGTTTATTTACTGCTCCATGCAAGGAGTGCCCCATAATAACTTTTGTGACCTAATTTGCATATTTTGTCCTGCCTTGTGGTGTTGTCAGTCTGAGCAGGGGCACCACCAACATGCTACAAGAGAGTTGTTGTGGGCTGCAGGGAGTGCAGCAGTCCCCCAAAAATAATTTATTAAAAGTAACCCTATACAACATGACCCCAGGAAACGAATATAGTGTTTCTAAGCATTTCCAGAGCTACAGCTTTGGCTCTTCAACTGAGGATTGGAGGGATCCCTTGTGATTGGTTTAATGACAGCATTAGAGGCTGGGGACGTATAAAAGAAAGCTGTTGATGCCTTTCTAATGTCTTTTGAATATAAATGCTTTATTTGAAGGCTTGTTGATGAGCATTGTACTTTTTTTTATTAGGATGGAGTAGCATATTTATCATCTTTCACGCAGCCCACGCAGTAAGCCACCTTGCTGTTCGGCGTGAAATGTAAAGGGCAAGAATGCACCTTATTTCCCATAAAACAGCTCTTTCCTGTACTTTCTAAGCGCTGGCGCACTTCTGATGCAGTTACTCTTACGTCATGTTGCAAGGGTGCCTGCGTTGTAGGCAGGATTGTTTTTGTGCAGGAAGGGAGACATTCCTGCAAAAAACAATCCTGAGAGGCATTTTCCTGTTTCTTTGGGTGCTGCAAAATGCAACACATATAAAAAGAGGAAAAAACCAGGAGAAACAAAGATATTTCCCCTCATTACAACTCACCTGGGGAGGCATAGCAATTTGAAGCATTGCCAGATCTACCACTAATGGTAAATCTGGGACTGTGCCAAAATTCATGAGTGGATTCGTGGGAACACCCACGCTCCACCCATGGAACGCCTCTCTGCCACAGAGTAACGCAAGGCAGCAATTTGCGCTGCCTTGCGCTATTCTATATTTATCAAGCCATGCAGGTCCACCCAAGATAAATCTAACTTAGGATTTATGTTATCCTTCCGCCAGGGTGACACAAAACCTTGATAAATATGGGCCTGAATGTCTTTGAATATGTTTTTAGATTCTGTTGGTTTTAATGTTTAATCCTAACGTGATTACTATTTCATTACGCTCGTGGTCTCCTGACAAAGCCAATAGGCTTGCATTTATATTGATATTGTGACCCTCGACAAAAGCCTTTAGGTTTGCTTTGTATGTTGATATGATTACTCCTTGACAAAGCCAATAGGGCTGCCTTCTATATTAATTTGGTCACCCCTTGACAAAGCCAGTAGATCTGGCTAATTTCAAATGGCCCCCCTAATATTCGATATAGGTGGTATTAATACCCACAGTCTTCACTCTGTACAGAGTTTTGATGGACAGGCCAGTCCCACATCAAACCCTATTATCCACAGCCTTGGTCCAGCACAGAGGTCTTTGCCGACAGGCCAGTCTACCACTAAACCCTACTATGCACAGCCTTTGCCCTTCAGAGAGGTCTTTGTGGAGAGGCCAGTCTCGCACTAAACCCTACTATGCACGGAATTTTCCCTCTAGAAGTCCTCACAGGGAGACCGGTCCCTCACAAACCCTACTATGCACAGCCTTTTCTCTTTATAGAAGGCTTCATGGGGAGGCAAGTCCTTAACCAAACACTACCATGCCCAGCTTTCACCCTGTACAGAGGTCTTTGCGGAGAGGCCAGTCCCTCACACAGACCTACTACACACAGCCTTCACACTGTGCAGAGGTCTTCATGGAGAAGGAAGTCCCTTGCCAATCGTTGCCATGCACAGTCTTCATCCTGTACAGAGGTCTTTCTGGAGAGGCCAGTCCCTCATGAAACACTATTGAGCACAGCTTTCACCCTGTACGGAGGCCTTCATGAAGATACCACTCTCTCCACATACTCAAGCTTCCTTACGAATCCAAGACACTTCTACCTACTGTTAGGTATAGAGGTAATATTTTACTTGACGGTAAAAAACCCTAGATATTCACTGATAAAATCAAAGGTCAAAGGGAAGTTATAGGGAGGAGTGGTATTAATGTATTATTTAACTAAAAAATAGAAAATCACTGAAAAAAGCAAAGGTTAAAGGGATGTTATAGTTAGTCAGCAATGTCAGTGAACACCTACTGCTGTTCAAATTACTGAAACAAACTGTACAGCATTTCAGATACAAAATTAAGTACTAAGTGGTGCAGATTCATGTAAATCATGAATTATCCTTCAGACACACAAGCCCCCTTAGGTGACCAAGCTCCTCCTACATACAGCATTCACCCAGTCCAGAACACTCTGTGGATAGGTGAGCTCATGTGGGTAATCAACCATACACAGGTGGGCCAGCCGCTGCTGCAAGCGGTCTTCACTGTGTGAACAACTCTGTAGGAAAGTAGCATCTGCTTCTTATGGTTACCCTCACTTTCTGCTGATAGCACGCTGTTTTTGGCCTAGTCTGACTGGGATACTGCTGTCCAGGGCCCCAGTCTATCTGCTTTCTCCTGTAAGTTGTTATACATGTACTTTAAGTACACTCATGATAGGAATATGGGGAGCCCTTATCAGTCCTTAGTATATGGTACACCATGTACCCAGGGCATAGGTAGCCCAGAGGCCTCCCATGGGCTGAAGCATGTATTGTGCCACCCCTTAGAGGCTATCCAAATTGACACGACCAGCCATCTACAGCAGACTGTGTACGCTGGTGCTTGCACCACTTACATAAGATATAGGTTCATTATATCTATTTAAATCACTACACTTAAATACCAACAGTCACCCCTATGGCAGGCCTTTTCAATCCTGAAGGAAGGGTGCTGGATTTTACGTGAGAGGGTGCCCCTGCATGAGCAGAGCCCCTCTGCAGCCTTCAGAGACCATTCTCCGGGGTTGTCTGTGATGCAGCCAGACATATATGTTTAAGTGCATTATAACCTTGCGGTAAATGCTAACTTTAAAATGGCTGCTTAGAAATATGTTGTGTTTTGCTGCTGAGCTAAGCTCGCGCAGAGGAAGGCATGACAATCGGCATCCTGTCACAGGGAGGTGTAACCACCGCCTACACACAATTTAGTGTATTGGAGCTGGGTGGGCGCACTCTTAGAGTGCCAGAAAGTCTGCACTGGGGGCACATTTGGTTTCCTTGTGCATAATCCAGCTCAAACCAGTTCCAGGAGTCATTTGCTCCTGCTCTGGCGCAAAACTGGACTAAGGACATGGGTGTAGCCACCCCTCTGTCCTGCCCTTCCCCTAGGAGGGTCTACAGAATCTTTACAACCCCTTCCCATGGGGATAAAGTGGGTTACCTGGCTACAGGACTGTAGATTTTACCTGGACAAGATTCTGCTAAGAAGAAATCAAGTACTGCCTGCACGACGCTGGACGACTGAAGAATTTACTCCCCTGCAAAAGCAGGAACCTTAACGCATCTGACCGATTTGCTTCTCCTGAGCTCCTGCGGACTCTGAAAATTTCAGCAACACAGGAGGTGAGTTTCCGAAGGTCCCTGAGGTTGATATGCCCTCTCAGCGATTCTGAGACCAGTATCCCTTGTGGGGACCATGTAACCCGAACCCCTGTGTACAGCGGATATTTGCAGTTGCATATGCTTAGTGACTATTACCGAGCCTGTGCATTGGACTTTGTGCAGTCCTGACCCCGAGCAGTATTTGCACTGAAGATTTCCGGCCTCCACTCTACGAGTGTCCTGTGGGCTGGTGCTTTGCAGACTTGCTTGAGATCTCCTCACGATCCCTGCTCCGTTGGCCTGTGGGTCCTGGTGAGGGTCACCTTACTAATTCTCGGGCTTATCTGGTTGCTCGACACGTGCCCTGACTCTCCATTGCTTGGAGAGTCCCCTGGACCTTGCTGGTCCACACCGTAACCTGTTTCCTCTGACCGCATGGGTTGCAGTTGCCAAGGCTTGTTGGTGCTGCAGCTGGACATCAACCCCCTCAGCTCTCGACATCCTTTGTTGGACAGCTCACCTCCAGACTTTGGTTGTCTTCGACATCTCCTGGTCCCCGTGGCTGTAGAGTCAAGAAACCCTTTCATACCTGAAGCACCCGACATCAGTGGGCATTCGACTACCGAGCCCCTGGTCACCTGAAATGACCCAGACTCTGTCCCCTCTGCTTTCAGGTTCTTCTTACCTCAAATACAGGCTTGGATTCCACCGGACATTCTTCGCCCTCCTGGCAGCAGGACTTCTTTGCAGCTCTCCATTGAAAACGACAAAGGTTTCTGACACAACTTGACCCCTATGCACCCAGCTCCTCTGGGATAGTTAACACGGGTACTTCAGTACTCACTGGAGGGTTGGCCTCAGAACCTACTAAGTTCCAAAGGGTTTGCTCGAAGTCCTCTTAGAAGTGTCCTTAACTTGCAAATTTCCAACCGCGACTTTCCCATAGAGTTGTACGGAGCACGCATCTGTGTTTCCTCACTGCACCCGTCCTACGTGGGCTACCTGTGTCACTCATCTGGGTAGTTCTTTGGGGTCCCAGCAATTCTACGTGCTCTAGGCACTGTGTCTAATGAAGTCGTTGTTGTTATACCATTTTTTTAATTATATGGTTCGGTCTCCCCATGGAGGCAGCTGTGTATTTAGCTAATTACGAATGTTCTATTGATTTAGTATTGTGTGTTTTGTGCCCTAGTCTTGTGTAGAGACCAGTAGAGAGTGTTATATTAATAAATACATATTTTTATATAAACACTGAGTGGTTCTCCTTTCATTTAATCATTTAGGAGGTGATATTCTGATCAAACAAGCTGCTTTTCAGTCCCTCAAGATTACGCCTGGAGGCTGCTCTCCATAGCTAACACGAGGATAGCTTTCAATAAGGTTATCTTTGACCTCATACATCATAAGGGTTGTGTAGCCTGGTACAAGGTGCCCACTTTAACTAGTTGACAGCTAATACCAACCCACCTTCTCACAAACTCTTCTTTTAGAACCCATTTCATTCAGATACCAAAGCCCCACTAAGTGTCCAAACATATACTATGCAGAGATTTTGCCCTGTACCGAAACTGTTCTCAGATAGCAAACTTTTCGTGAGCAAAGAACCAGACATAGGTAGGAAAGTGGCATCTGTGAACAGTTTTTGCCCTGTGCAGAAACCCTCCACGGAGAGCCCACTCCTTCTAGACACCCAAGGCCGCTTTGGCGTTGAAGTCTTTACTATGCATAGTGTTCACCCTGTACAAAGGACTTTGAAGATAGTCAATCTTTTGTCGACAATTAAGCGCACATTGGTGATCAAGTACCTGGGACAGATTTTCAAAAATATTGCATTGACCTTATGGCACTCAAGGTAGCGCAAGGGCAATGTAAGCCTAAAGTGAGATTTACTATGCCACGAAGAGCCACCTTGTATGATATAGGGCTAGACATATCATGCAAGGTTTTTATACTTGTAACATTTTTGACTGACACATCTTTTCCATGCTGCTGCAGCATGAAAGAAATATTTGTAAACAGTACAGTAAAATACTTTAGACCTGAAGTGCCATAATCAACCCGTGTACAGCCCCATAACCCCCTTGTTTGCCTGGTGCTTTAACACTAGGCAAACTTTGGCTTGTGCTTGAGCCCTAGAGTTTCTGGTTGAACATCTGTTCCAGAAGATGCGACCAACATCGGGGTGTTTTAGTATACTTTTTTTTAATTGGTATGTTTATTTACTATACATAAAAGTCCTATTCTTCTTGGGCAATATAGCTATGCCTGGATGCTGAATATATTCAGTGTTATTTACTACCGGCGTGGCTGGTACAGGTGAGAGCGGTGAGGCGGGGGAGTCAATAGATGACGGAATAGGGAAAATACATTTTTTTAAAGGAAACCACATGGTGCTTGCCGCATCGTCGCCTTGGCAATGCGGTGAGTGAAAGGTAAGTAGTTTTATTAATTTATTTTATTTTATATTTCCTATTCTGTCATCTGTCGACTTCCCCCCGCCCCGCTCCACTGCTCTTCCCTGTACCATCCACTCCTGATTTACTAGTGTATCTGAGTTGCATTTCCCCTACCTCCACCTCAAGTAAGTCTTGAATACTCAACGTTGCTAGCCCAGGAGAATTAGGTGCTAAAGGGGAGTAACCTCGTTTTCTCACTGGAGTGGAATACTATTGGTCTCGTTAAAACATTAGTGGTAAATGAGATTATCCTAAAAGGATTCCGTCCAGTAAGCCGACAACCTCACAATCAGACACTCAGGACCTGACTCCTGATTACGAGTGAGTCTGTGTAATCCGACCTTTGTGTAAACCCCTGTATGCGCATGGGTGAAGTTGGGAGTTATTTATCGCATCGGATGCGTTAAATACCTCAACTTCCACAAATTTCGCCAAGTCAAACCAGCTGAAAATTAACAGGAAGAAATGTGTATGGTTTTACCCCACCATGCAGATTTTGGTGCGTTAAGCACCAAAATCTGTATGTTATTCCCCCAAAACTCGTAATAGGTGCTATTTATCACACTCAATAAGTATTATACCCTGGAGTATGGTTATTTATGAGGTGTGATAAATTGCATCTGGTTTCCACATGAACTAGGACCCGGGGCCGTGTTTCAGAGAGTGCCCCGGGGGTGCCACTAGCGTGTGCGTCCACTGTGTGTGCCCGCGGGGCTCTTTGGTATTACATAAGGGGTCGCAGACGCGCTTGCGGGCCCTTCTGTAATACCAATAGTGCTGGCGCACCTAAAGCGTCAGCGCTAACTGCAGGGGACCCCTCATTTGCATGGGGTGTGCCCCATGCAAATGAGGGAATACCTTTGCTTCTGCGCCCGAGCCGTATTACAGACGCAGGTGCAGTGGCAAAGAATCTGTCAGGAGGTGCACTGACAGTGCGCCTCCTGAGAGCAGCCCTCTGCAGGGGGCCCAGACATCCTCTTGCGGGTGGGTGCAGTCAATAACTGCACGTGCCTGCAAGGGGATATCTATTCCCCTTTAAAAGTGCAGGCAGGTGCCGCCTGCACTATGAAAACACAGAACGGCTTTAAAGCAGCCATCCGTTTTTCACTTGAGTGTGCTGCCCCTAGGGCAGTGTGAGATTGTGGTTGCCCCTGGGGCATTGCATTTACCATAATGGGCGCATGGTGCGCCCAGCGCAATCCAGGAAAATGCGCCCCATGTGTAATACGGCCCCAGATGCACAAAGAATGCATTAGGTAAAGGGGTTTGAAATTTGTACACCAACTTTTACCAAATGCACTCTTATTTTGCAAACTGCCCCATGTATTAAACGGTTGGTTCACAAAATACAGAATTGTAGTAGGTTGCAATTCGACCTACCTCATAAATATAAAAGAGGTATGGCTGCACCATGTCTGTGACAGCTTTGAAATAAAGAATGATTGTTAAAAATGCAGCCTGTTTCTCTTAAAGAAAAATGGGATGTGTTTGAAAATAGAAAATGAAAATCTTCACAAGCTTTTTTTAAGATTCTCAGTGGTCTATGTGTCCACTGCCTACTCTTTAAGTTAGTGGTAAAATATTAATGTTTTGGGACTGGATTTCTGTCGCAAAATATTAATAAATACCTTAAAGAATCAATATTTGGAAGGAACGCCCTTAAAAAACCTGTTCAAAAAACTGATTCTTTAATGTTTCCTAAACCCAATTAACAATTTGGAAAACCATTTCCAAGCCTTGAAATGGGTTTAGTACTTTTTTAAAGTGTTTTTAGTGGTTGCAAACCATCAGTTTTATGGGATCTGAGGGTCTGCGACCGTCTGCGATAGTGCAAGGTGGTGGCAGCTCCCTGTTACATTGTTTTGCGAGGCGAGGCGAGCAGATTGCGAGGGTCTCTCCTCTGCTCGATTGTTGTGGAGGGCAGGTTGGGCGCCATCTTAGATCAGTCTCAGACCTCTGCAGGACCGGAGTTAGTGGTCTAGCTGGGGGAGGGGCTTGTGCCTTAAGTAGGCTGAGAGTCCGGGGGCCTGGGCAATAGTGCAAGGTGGTGGCAGCTCCCTGTTACATCGTTTAGCGTGGCGAGGCAAGCAGATTGCGAGGGTCTCTCCTCTGCTCCTACTTTTCACCCCAGCTGCTTATATTTTTATTTCCTGCATATTTTTTTTAAAACGGTGGTGTTACATTGTGCCGCGCATTTGCGCTTTTTAACTGAACCTGTTTTCCCTTTGCCTTCTTGTTCCCTGTGCCCCGGTCCACCACGGCTTCCCCTGTGCCGATTGTTGTGGAGGGCAGGTTGGGCGCCATCTTAGATCAGTCTCAGACCCCTGCAGGACCGGAGTTAGCGGTCTAGCTGGGGGAGGGGCTTGTGCCTTAAGTAGCAATGCACTTCCAGACGCGCAGCGGCCGCGCGCAGCGGGCACGCCGACTGCGCGCCGATGGAGCGCCAAAGGAGGGCCCGTCTGTGCCCGTCCGTGCTTCGGCCGGGCACAGGGCCACACCCCCTGCTTATTCACAAAGTCCGCCCAAAATCACTAGAGTGAAGTACACACATAAGCAACTTCTTGCACTGAATACAGCTAGGTGTAAGGTTGGGTCCCCTTGGGTAGCTGAGGAGTGTATTTCCAGTAAATGTATTGACTGCGAGTTTTCTTTTTGTCCTTCTCTTTGTGGCCCCCTACCCGTTAGCACTTCCTCTGCTTCGATCAATGCGGGGCTTATCAATGCTAGGTCTTTAGTTAAGCATGCAGCTGATGTTTTTGAGCTTTTGACGGAGAATAAGTTGGATCTTCTCTTTGCTACTGAAACTTGGCTCACAGATACCTGTTCCCCAGTGGTGGAGCTGGCTGTCCCTAGAGGTTTTAAAATCACGAGGGCTGACCGCCCGGTAGGCAGAGGGGGCGGTGTAGCCGTGGTATATAGGGATAAATGGCAGCTCTCCTACGAACCTGCTGGTGATCTGGTCGACGGGGAGTTGCTTCATTTTGTCCTTACTCTCAGCCCATATTTTACCTTGGGGGGCACGCTGGTGTATCGACCTCCGGGCTATGCGGGTCAATTCATAGAAGCTCTGGAAGAGGTAATTGTGCCCCGGGTCCTGAGATTTGCTAAATTTCTTTTATTGGGGGACTTTAACATCCATGTGGATGTGCCAGATTCACCAGAGGCTAGACGTCTGGAGGAGGCCCTGAATTTGGCCCAGCTTAAACAATGGGTCAAATCCCCAACTCATGTAGGGGGGCATTATTAGATCTAGTGTGTTCAAATTTTGATATTGGAATGTCCTGCCCCCAGAGTGTGACGTGGTCGGACCACGGCTGATTAGGTTTTCCTTGGCCTTGGAAAAGTCTGCTGGGGTTGGGAATTCCCTTCCGAATGTGCATCCTCAGAAGATCAATCTAGCTACTTTTTCAGACATACTCTCCCGAGAACGACCGTTCTTAGGTCCCACAGTGGGTGAGGCAGTGGGACACTTCAATGGGTGGCTGGAACAGGGGGCGACTGCTTCGGTGAATCAAGGCCGTATTCATAGACTACGCTTTTCCCCCTCTCAACCTTGGTTTTCTCATGCCCTCCGTGAGTTGAAATTGGGGTGTAAGAAACTAGAACGAGTGTGGAGACAAGGCTATCGCCCTGAGGCTAAGACTGCCTTGCGTACGGCCCAGAAGGAATACTATGCTGCGATTAAGGCAGCTAAAGGTGGCTACTACGCAGGCAGAATTACCAAGGCAAACAACAATAGCAAAGACATTTATTCCATTGTTCAGAGCTTCTTATCACCCTGTGCCACTCAACCTTTGTTGCCATCTTCTAAACATTGGTGTGAAGAGCTATCGTCTTTCTTCTCTGAAAAAATTGTTAAAATTCAGGAGGATTTGGTGGCTGTTTGTGACATTTATAAGTCCTTTCCAGTGTTGCCGTCCGTACCTATGCCCAAACTGACAGATCAGTTTGTTGCTTTTTCTACGGTTGGGGAGGAAGATGTCCTGACGGTTCTTAAATCTTTGAAGTCGGGCTCTCCCACAGACCCGTGCCCTGCTCGGGTGCTTGGGGCGGTGGCTGCGACGGTCTGTAGGTAAGTTACTCAGATCGTTAATCTCTCTTTCTCCACGGCTAATGTTCCTATTGTGTGGAAGCAGGCGAAACTTCTGCCGCCCCTCAAAAAAGCTGGGTCGGATTTAGCTGCTCTGTCGAGCTATCGGCCTATATCCTTGCTACCGGCCCTGGCTAAAATTTGTGAGAAAATGGCCTTCCGCCAATTGGATAATTTTGTAGAGTCTTCTCAAGCTTTACATCCTGCCCAATCGGGCTTCCGGGCTGCCTAGAGTACTGAGACGGCCTTGGTTGAGGTTTCAGAGGCAATTAGGGGGTGCTTGGACGGAGGTGGCAGAGCAGTTCTGGTTTTACTGGATCTCTCTGCCGCCTTCGATACGGTGCCCCACGGGCTTCTACTCTCCAGGCTGTCTTCTATCTGCATCTCGCGGTTGGCTCTGGACTGGCTAACGTCCTTCTTGAACGACAGGACGCAGCAAGTCTGGATGCCACCATATGCTTCTCAGCCAAAGTCACTTCCCACAGGAGTCCCCCAGGGGTCTACATTGAGCCCCCTGCTTTTTAATTTGTATCTGACTCCTTTGATCTATCTAGCAGAGTTTTTTGGGGCAAAAATTATGGCCTACGCCGACGACACCCAACTTTTGTTCACCTGGCCAGATGATAATTTGGATACCTCGGTTGTGCAGGACTGTCTTACCTCAGTCTTTCGTTGGCTGGCCCAAGCACAGCTTAAATGTAATCGGAAAAATCGGAGGTCCTTTTCTACAGAGCATTTCCAGATAATTTTAGAACCCTTCTCTGGCCTCGTGACATTCCCTGTCCAAAATCCATGGGTGGCCGGGCTAGGAATCTGGCAGTCTGGTTTGGGGATATCAGAAGACTTACTGGTGTCTGCTTTGGCACCCTAAAAACCCTGAAAAGATTCTTCCCTTTGCTCCCGAGAGATGCTAGAGAGACAGTATTGCGGGCGCTCATTCTCTCCAGGTTAGATTATGCGAATGCGTTGTTCATTGGCATACCTGCCTATTTGATCAAAAGGCTGCAGGTGGTGCAGAACGCGGTCGCCAGACTCCTGTTCAACATCCCTAGGAGGTTGAGCGTCCGCCCCCACCTGCATAGCCTGCATTGGCTCCCAGTGACGCAACGTTTTCTGTTTAAGGCTCTTGTTCTCTCCTTTAGGGCCACCCATGAGCTTGGGCCTCAGTATTTAAGAGAACGCTTTTCCCTATACATCCCTAACCGTGCCTTGCGGTCTGCTAACCAATGCAGGATGGTCATCCCCAGATTTAGATATGCCAGAATGGGAGGTCAGTCTATATCTGTTCTGGCGGCTAGAGCTTGGAACACCCTTCCTCTTTCGCTCCGCTCTTCCCAGAATGTTGCCATCTTTAAGAAAAACCTTAAAACTCATCTGTTTAAAGTAGCCTTTTAGCTTCCTCTTTCCCCCTCTGCACGCCTTATCCTCTGCCCACCTCGCCAGGATACTTCCGAGTAACAGAGCACGTTACAAAACCCTTAAAATAAAATAAAATAAATAAATACGCTTTGTTCATCAGGCCCTTAGTTAATGATGCCAAATATTGGGTTATTATTTGAGGGTCGGGTGGTAACTAACACCTCTTGGAACAATCACAAGTCTTGTCAGGGTGAACCCTCGAAGTCACTAAATTACTCTGAGCTCAGTACCCTGGTAGCTGTGGCAAGAGCAAACGGGCATAATTTAGGGAGATGTGTAAATATGTATGCAGCACTAAAACAGCTCTAACGTAGAAATGGAAAACAAAACAAATCCCAAACCAAATTAGAAGACTAGACTAAAATGTAATAAACAAAAAGACACCCATAATGACAAAAATCCAATAAGAGAAACTGGAGATATGATTTTTCAAAGTTTTAAGTGGGAATAGTGCCAAGAAGAATAAAGTGCCAATGATAGTCAATGGGTGAGGTAGTCTGGGACCTAGCCGCAGTATGATACTGACAACAATGGAGCACAGGCTGGATAAACTATCAAGGTTCTTCCTGATCAAATATTTTACCTTCTGACTTTAGATCCCAATCTTGCAAAGGAGTACACTTCTGAAGCCCCCCAGGGACTCAGGGCAGGCACTTTGAGACTCACTGGGAGTGAGGCATAAGCCAAACAGTAGGGTCCAGTCCAGGTTCAGTTGCTTTAACAGGGGGTCAGCCTTATCACACTTGGATTCCACTAATGTTTCCTGGGCAACAGAGAGGTCAGACCCATTCCTTTCATGGTTCTTCTCAGGTCAAGGACAGTAGGTTTAGGTCCAGGAGTGTTCTGAAGTCAGTGCATGGAGGTGCCACCTTTATGCCTGGCACAAACTAGTGGGGAATAACTCCTGGCCACACCCTAACCAATGGGGTTAAAATGCCCAGGGCGAAACCTACCCACTTTGGGCATTTTCAAGATGGCAGAAGCCTTTGGTCACACTAAAGTTTGGCTCTGAGAGCAGGTGTGTGTGGAGAGTATACTATGTTAACTCTTGTGTCCTCCGATATCTAACACTAAAATCCAATTTGAAGCAGTCACTGTACCCACATTAAAACGAGAGACACAAGTGTGGTAGAACAACGCAAGTTGTACAACATCCATAAAATGGACATACAAATATTTTTTGGCATGCTGTTCTCACCTCCTGAATTGCACCTCAAGCATTATATGTAAAACCCCAGCAGACCTGTTAAGCAGAATTTGACACTCCAGAAGGATTTGATACTGTAATTTCAAAAAGAGACCCGCTGTGATTAGAGCTGCCAAGCCGGGCGGAAAAAACAAGAGCCTTGTCCAGGTGTCAGTTGACATATGCCTATGACATAGGCCTCTTTCAAGTGTGCCTCAAGATTTTCATGTAAAACCCCAGCAGACCTGCCAAGCAGGATTTGAAAGTCAAGCAGGATTCAACACTGTAATAGCCAAAATGGATGTTCACAGCCCCACCCTACATATAACGTCGGGTTCTGAGGGATCATTTTTGCTCTTGGGAGGCATTTCACACCCATACATCCCAAATCAAATACTAATTACTACCTGATATAAGTGGGAGAACAAATGCAAACTACTAACTAAATACTTCACTTATCTTTGCTTTTAGAATCCCCTGTGACAAGCTTTCATATCCTAGCCACAAACGTTTAGTAAAAGTCATGAAGGCTAAGAAGACTGGCATGTGGATTAGTAATCTTTCGAGGCCTTAGCTCCAAACTCTTGGACAAACTACAAATAAAAGCTTTTAAATCTATTTTCAAGATCCTGAATAGCATTGGTGATGCGGAAATCCGACTGGAGTACGGCCTACTAAGTCAAATCTTAGCGAAACAGTCCGCTTTAAAAAAAGTTTACATCTTCTGTATTTATCTGACCCCAGCACTCTAGCAAACCTGTGTTAGCAAGAACTTACAAAATATGATTTTACAAGTGTTTAGAGATCTTACTTAACAGGGACCCTACATACTTTTAACCTCCAGCCTTCTATTAAATCGAACAACAAATGTTCTATCCTTTATATCTGATAAAGAGGCCTTAGTGGTCAAAAAGCATACTTGGACTATTATTAATTTGTTGCAAAACCTTGAGATTCAACCTTATTTACAGTACCTTATTAACGGGATCAAGATAAGCATTTTCAGCATATACACGCGCTGAACGCTGCTAGATCCACCCGAACTGAAATTGCTTTTAAACTGTCACTCGATGCCCTTGCATCGCTGCTAGCACACTCTGCACTTTTACTGAAGAAGGCACGTTTTTAATTTCTCTTAAATGTTGCACATGAACTTTTTTTTTTTAAGTATTTGAAATAAATACCTCCATACTAGCTTCACCTGACTCTCACCGGTTCACCGCAGCTCCAGTAGCTGATTGTGTGGAGGGAGAAGTAGACGCCGGAAAACCTCACTTTCAGGAGGACAATAGACGGACGCCATTTTTAGGTTTTGCCTAGCCAATGCGTACGAAGTACGCATGTGCTAGGAAAAACCTAATGAGTATAGTATAGGGGTTGGAATCCGCCCCCGTCTTCCATTGGCTAGCTCCATAAATGGAGGCTAGCCATTGGAAGACACGTTTGTCCGTCAATGCAGGACCAGATTCGGGGGCGTTCCCGAGAATTTTTGGCTTTTGGCAACAGCAGCCGAAAGCCAGTTCTCGGGAATGCCCCCGAGTCTGTTCCTGCATTGACGGTACCCGCCTTCCTGCTCTCGTGGGCGTGCTCGCCTTTCCGGCCCCCTCTCCCGCCCGCTCTTCCATGCCGACCACGGCAGATGCATGCCCCAAATGAATAACTGCCCTTCTGGGACACGATTACAGCTCCCAAGGGCGGGGCTGCGTGGAAGTACTTTGTTATCACAGGCCCGCTCTGCCACAGCCGTGCCCGCCCTCCCCACCGGCTCATCCCTGCAAAGGGAACACAAAGCAAGGGACACGCTGGAAGGCAAGGTTTGACTTTCAAAAACCCAGGGAAACGTGCTGCTCGTGGGACAGACGAAGACGTGCACTCGTCCTGCGATCACTGCAATCATTATTCAGCCCGTCCCCATTTATGTGTTTTTACAAAGACCGTGCAAATGGACCATCCTTATATTCTGAGTAGAAAAGGAAAGTTTAACTACGGCCGCCGGACTGGAAAAGTTACAAACTCATCATTGACCCAGCTCTGAGGAAGGGGCAGCACAAGCTCTACCGATACGATGGGCAACACTTCAACATGCCCGTAGGTGTTATGGGAGCAACCCCAGCACGCACCCCGTTCCCTCAAGTAACCTAAAGAGGTGGGTGAGTGCTTTTTCTTGCCTTCTGCCTTTTTGTGCCCGTTCTCGCCCCCCCCCCCGCTGTCCGCCCCCCACCCCCCGCTGTCCGTGTCTCCGGCCCCTTGTAAATGCTTGTTTGTAAAATGCATGTTATCTCAAATAGCCTTTAACACTCGACGCTTTGAGGACGTGCATGCGTGGCATCTATAATAAACAGGGCCGTCACGGGACTATACTAACGCTATTTTAAAATCACACCTCATATCGTGGTATGCCCAGGATCACACACTGAGCCCACTTGGATTATCATTCTTGTCTTCTGCATCATCACATTGCAACAGGCTGCCTAGAAGACATTACCCCTTCAAGAGTAATCTCTTAAACGAACTCGAAGATACCATTTGTTGAAAAGGAAACCGCGTGCAGCGTGCCCGCGGACAAGGGGGAGGGGGCTCAAGACCCAAACAAACGATAACCACGTGCATAGCGCCTACCACGCTGTTTGCTCATCGCCCAGCTTGTGTCTCCCTGACAAACACAAGCACACTAATAACACACGTCACCAGAGGGTCCCCAGACCCCATGTGCACTATTTGACAGACAGCGAGTGTGTGTAGTAAAATTCTGCATTTAAGAGCTGTGGACAGAGCATCCGGTAGCGCTCTCTGAGAGTAGCGCCAAGATCTCATCAGGCACGTTCTTCCGCTGTTTTAGGCGCTTTGCACATAGACACTGCAGCATGTGCGCACCTTTCTCCGGGAAAAGCCACCGAATCTTCATTGAGCACGGAGTCCGGAGCCTGCGGGTCCCACAAACTGCACTTCACCCAGAAGTTAGGAGCGCATCACCCCCTCCGCGGCGGGGGAGGGCAGGCAGCGCTGGAGTCCGGAGAGGGGGCTACGAGGCGCTCCACCGGGCCATGGGGGACTCTGCACGGTGGAGGCAGCTAGCCAAAGGGAGGGGTGGAGGCTGGGCAGGAGAGGAGGCACCAGAGGGGTGGATGGAGAGAGAAAGGAAAGAGAGAGAGAGGGGGGGGAGCTCTGCAGGCGTCAGATGCTGTCATAGATACAGGCCCCGCCTCTGCTTGCACAACCAGGAAGTGGTGCGGCACAGGCAGCTGCAGCAGGCACAAAGACATAGGAGCAACCCCCCGGGCAAACGCATGTAGAAATCACTGAAGACAGAGATAGGCCGCTTGTGCACCGGTTTATTCACACTGAGAGCAGGCAGGGAGCCCAGACCAAGCCCTTTATAGAGATGCATGTGAAAAACATCACAGAAACACTTTGATTGGTTACTGGGAGGAAAGTCTACAGGAACACCAAAAGAAACACCAATGTATGGATTCTGACAAGACATAGGTGCCACTGGGATACATTAATACACACATACACACACACACACACACACATACATATATACAGACAGATACACAAACTGTAGTTAATGAAATCTCCAAGCAAAATTTAACTAGAGAATGGAGATTATGCCGCAGGCATGTTGGAGAGGCGGGAGTCACCTTGGACACAGGATTTTTGGGAGTTCAATGTGTACTGTCCGTGGACATGCATGTGCAGCCCTATTGCTGCCCCTCTGAGAAGCCTTGGGTTTGTGCTGTACGTGGACACGGAAGAGCAGCCCCTCTAGCCGAAACCAGAGCGCCTATTCTCGCCATTGTATGGAAGCCGTGAGATTGTGCTGTCTGTGGCCATGCAAGGGCTGCACCTCCAGGCGAGAGCGTTCAGCGCTGCCACAGTGCGGAGGCCTTGCTTGGGATTATGCGGGTTGTGGACACACAAGAGCAGCACCTCCAACACAGACCAGATCATCCAATCCTGCCAGTGAGTGGAAGCTGGGGGATTGTGCTGTCCGTGGATACGCAGGAGCAGCAGCTCCAGCTAAGACTAGTGTGTCTAATGCTGCCATTGTGCTGAAGCCATAGGTTTTTGCAGTGAGTGGACACGCATTTGCATCCCCTCCAGCCAAGACCAGAGCACCCAGCGTGCGGAAGCTGTGGGACTGTGCTGTCCGTGGACTTGCAAGAGCAGCACCTCCAGCAGAGACCAGAGCGCCCAGTCTAGCCACTGTACGCAAGCTGTGGGATTGTACTGCTGTCTATGGAGACACAAGAGCAGCACCTTTGCCCAAGACCAGAGCCTGCAGTCCTGCCACTGTGTGGAAACTGGGGGACTTTTCTGTCCGTGGACACGCAGGAGCAGCACCTACAACCGAGATTAGTGTCTAGTGCTGCCACAGTGCTGAAGCCGTGGGATTGTGTTGTATGTGGAAACGCAGGAGCAACCCCTCCAGCCAAGACCAGAGTGTCCAGCGCTGCCATTGTGTGGAAGCAGGGGTACTGTGCTGTCCGTGGACATGCAAGAGTAGCACCTCCATCCAAGAGCAGTGTGTGCCGTACTGCCACTGCACAAGCCGTTTCCTGTGGCTACCTCTGCATCCTGTGCATGGAGGCTGCAGCCCCGGCGGTGGACTGGCTGGTGCCGTGCGCCGAGGATCACACTGTGCGAAATGACTCACTCTGCAGTCAGAGCACGGAAGGTAATTAGAAAGTACTTCGCACCCTACCCCCCACCCTCCTACCCCGCCCTCCAATACCATCATAATTACAGCTCCATGGCATTCCGAGACATGTATCGGCCAGAGCACGGAGGGTACTTAGAAAATACTGAAATCTGCACCCTGGAGCCAGGAAGCAGTTTACTACAGATATGTCAGTATTTGTAGTATTAGAGACTTCTGTTTTAAAACATGTTGTGTTAATATCTCCATTCCTCTGTGCTACTGTGGTATTAAAGAAAGGCAAAGTTGCACCTTATAAATTATTTTATATGATATATATCTTTGCTCTCTGGGTGCAGGGCTGGGTGGTGAACCTTGAAAGTGATGGGCATAAACCCCTGACCTGGGGTTTCCTCGTCATTCTACCAATGCCTTTCAGGGGCATATGTAATGGATCCTTATCAAGAATTGACGTAAGAGCAGGGCTCACTGGTGCTTTTAACAGCACAGTTTCCACATAGGTTGGCTAAAATATTAGAGATTTTTAAGCAGAACTAAAAACATATTTCAAAAAACGTTCATGCTTTGCCAAGCAAAACTACCCAGCAGTGCTGTGTAGTAAAGGGTTCCCACTAACCAAGATAACTTGGTAAAACGGTGGAAGACATTGTTTTTTCTAGTACAATTTCCCTAAACACTGTGCAGAGATATGGGTTTATAAAGCAGTTAAACAAATACCAGAATACATGATGGCTCAATGTCTTGTGTAAATCGCGCTGCAATTTTTTCCGTTGCCTGTGAGAAAATGTATTGCTCAGTTGTTTGCCCGCGTTAGTGGCCGTGACATCAATAATGCTCCTAGGAATCACGTGCTTGTTGGACCAATTCCTGAAGTTATTTCTGAATTTTCTTAGCAATGAATGTGTTGCGTGATTGCTTGGGTGATTGGGTATTTGTGTACTGTGTGTGGCGCCATTGGTTGTTTGGTGGAATGCGCGGAGCCTTGATTGGATGGTTGTGCAAGGTTGTTTCCTGGGAGGCGCGGCCAAGAGTGTAGTGCGAGTGGATGCTTCTGTGGCTTAGCTATTATTAATCGTCTTGTATTACCGGCCCTTTTCGCAGTCAGTGAGTAGTAAGGTTTCGGAATGCACAATCGGATTTTGCGATTTAGCCCATATTGTAAAAACGATGTTATGCCCTGAAGTGGACGGTGTTTATTGTTTGCACATATTTAAACAAGCATTTGCAATGCAATGGTCTCGGCATCATTAAAGGTAGAGCTATTGGCATTGCTCATGACATTTTTTTTTCTTGAAATCAAAAGATTCTGCACTCACTACTCTGCACTCACTACTCTGCACTCACTACTCTGCACTCACTACTCTGCACTCACTACTCTGCACTCACTACTCTGCACTCACTACTCTGCACTCACTACTCACTACTCTGCACTCACTACTCTGCACTCACTACTCACTACTCTGCACTCACTACTCTGCACTCACTACTCACTACTCTGCATTACCACTCTGCACTCACTACTCACTACTCTGCATTACCACTCTGCACTCACTACTCACTACTCTGCATTACCACTCTGCACTCACTACTCTGCATTACCACTCTGCACTCACTCTGCACTCACTACTCTGCACTCACTACTCTGCACTCACTACTCTGCACTCAGCACTTACTACTCTGCACTCAGCACTTACTACTCTGCACTCAGCACTTACTACTCTGCACTCAGCACTTACTACTCTGCACTCAGCACTTACTACTCTGCACTCACTACTCTGCACTCACTACTCTGCACTCACTACTCTGCACTCTGCACTCACTACTCTGCACTCTGCACTCACTACTCTGCACTCAGCACTTACTACTCTGCACTCACTACTCTGCACTCAGCACTTACTACTCTGCACTCAGCACTTACTACTCTGCACTCAGCACTTACTACTCTGCACTCAGCACTTACTACTCTGCACTCACTACTCTGCACTCACTACTCTGCACTCACTACTCTGCACTCACTACTCTGCACTCTGCACTCACTACTCTGCACTCAGCACTCACTACTCTGCACTCACTACTCTGCACTCACTACTCTGCACTCACTACTCTGCACTCTGCACTCACTACTCTGCACTCTGCACTCACTACTCTGCACTCAGCACTCACTACTCTGCACTCACTACTCTGCACTCACTACTCTGCACTCACTACTCTGCACTCACTACTCACTACTCTGCACTCACTACTCTGCACTCACTACTCACTACTCTGCACTCACTACTCTGCACTCACTACTCTGCACTCACTACTCTGCACTCACTACTCTGCACTCACTACTCTGCATTACCACTCTGCACTCACTACTCACTACTCTGCATTACCACTCTGCACTCACTCTGCACTCACTACTCTGCACTCACTACTCTGCACTCACTACTCTGCATTACCACTCTGCACTCACTACTCACTACTCTGCATTACCACTCTGCACTCACTCTGCACTCACTACTCTGCACTCACTACTCTGCACTCACTACTCTGCACTCACTACTCTGCACTCACTACTCAGCACTCACTACTCTGCACTCACTACTCTGCATTACCACTCTGCACTCACTACTCACTACTCTGCATTACCAGTTGGCTTAAGTTCACTTAAGTTATTAAAGATGAGCAAACAGGAAAGGAAATACCTAGGTACTTCTCATGGTGGCAGCGTGGTGGGGACGCTTGATCAGTTTATTCTTAGGGCGACCTCTGTACCGAGCATCTGTTGTCTCTGGTCCCGTTATTAAATAGGAGATCTTCCCTAGGGACTATAGCTACAGCTCGCTCGCCAGCTCATCAAGATGTAATCATTATTATACCATCGACTAATATTGAGGTTGGCGTTGAAGTTCCATATCCCCTTGGAACACTAGAGGATTCCCCAAAATCGCCACTGACCCAAAGTAACATTACAGCCAGCGTCTCTACACGTGCATCTGCCACATCCCCAAATAAAAAAACCTCTACCAAACGATTAACTCTGGAACCGGCAGTAAAAAGGAAGCGGGGAGGAGGACCACAAAGGCCTTGTAGAGCAAAAGTGGCAAGGTCGAACAAAACCCGTGACAGTGTCTCACCCGAGGAGGGCAGTCCTATAATTAATGCCGATTTGGTTGATGGTGATACCAATTATGCAGCGGGAAATGGTATTAACTCGAACTGTAATTTAGAACAGTGGAAGACATTTGAGAGTATTTTAACTACCTTGCTATCTTCTATTACACAAAAACTAACCAAGATAGAGGAATGTTTGGACAATTACGAATCTCTGGTGAGGTCAAGGTTTGTTGTAAAAAGGGATAACATCTGCAATACACACACACTTGGATCGACAAGCTTTTATACCCAACGAGCTGCAAGCGAAACCTATCGTGGGGCGGGACTGAGAAAACTAAACCTATCGTGGGGCGGGACTTCCGTTTTGTGAAGCCCGCGCCCACGGAGTGCCTGGAGGAGCACCGAGGGAGAGCCCCGCAGTCGGAGGGCCTTTGACCGGTGAGCGGAGCGGGGGGGGGGAGAGAATGCCTGTATGTCTGCGTGTCCGGAGGGCCTTTGACCGGTGAGCGGGGCGGGGGGGGGAGAGAATGCCTGTATGTCTGCGTGTGTGTGTGCGCGACGGCGGAGGGGTGGGGGCGGGGTGCGACGGCGGAGGGGAGGGGTGGGGGGGGGTGCGACAACGGAGGGGTGGGGGGGATGCTCGGTGCACGTGTGTGTGTGTGTGTGTATGCATGCGACGCCGGGGGTGGGTTCGCTGAATGTGTGGGTGCGTGCGTGCAGGAGCGCTCGTGTGTGTGTCTGTCGCTGTTTCTGCGCATGCGCGTGTGGTGTAGCTGCTTCCCAGGAGACAGCAGCTGAGCGCGTTCGCGAGCGCGTGGCCAGCGGAAATTGCCTCCTTGAAGAGGCAATGCGCGTGGCCAAGGCTGTCTCCTGGGAAGCATAGTCCCTGACATAAGATCTCGGCGGAGACGCGCTTCCGCGCGTTGACGCCGAGACCTAAAAACGATGATTATGTCCTGAAGTGGACGTGCATAAAACGGTGTTTATTGTGTGCTTGCGTGTGGTTGCAGAATCTGTTGCTTGCTGTGTTGTGTGTGTGCTTGTGTGTGGTTGCAGAATCTGTTGCTTTGTGTGTGCTTGAGTGCTTGAAACCGAGTGAATGGGACTTGCCCCTCTGCCAATGTTACCGCCCACATTGAGAACAACGCCCGCAAGGAACTACTTTCTCTGGAATGTTGTTTGCCCTTCGTAATGTATATGTTGTCCAAATGTATAACCTATGTCCATCTGCAGGACCTCCCCTTTCCAACGCTGTATTGGGTGTTATGATTGATGGTGTACTTCTGGAGTTTACCCGCCTCAAAGGTCCCCAGTTCTCGCCACCCCACCCCAGTTGCAGAATAACTCTCTCCAAAGCTGTATGGAACTCTGAGGGTCTGATGTACATTGCCAGACAGTGTGTGGGGCTTGCAGTGTGTGTGTGTGGGGGGGGGGTTTGCAGTGTGTGGGGGGGTTTGCAATGTGTGTGTGGGGGGGTTTGCAGTGTGTGTGTGGGGGGCTCGCAGTGTGTGGGGGGCTCGCAGTGTGTATGGGGAAGGGACTCGCAGTGTGTGGGGGGGCTCACAGTGTGTGGGGGGCTCTGTTTGGGTGTGTGTGGGGGGGCTCTGTGTGGGTGTGTGTGTGGGGGGCTCTGTGTGGGTGTGTGTGTGGAGGGCTCTGTGTGGGTGTGCGTGTGGGGGGCTCTGTGTGTGTGTGTGGGGGGCTCTCTGTGGGTGTTTGTGTGTGGCATTTGCGAGAGATTAAGCTATTGGCATTGTAAATGACAATGCCATTTATTTATGTTAAAAAACATAAATAAAAGTAATGTCAAGAGCAATGACAATAGCTCTAACTTTAACAAAGGCAAAACCATTGCATTGTAAATGCTTGTTAGAGTTGGCGGTCTAGTTTTCGCGCAAAGGCACTTCCCGGGTCTTGATTTAAGACTGGGGTAGCGCTGACGCACAATTGATCAAGACAGGCAATTTCTGCATATTCGCTCGTTGAAAGCTGCTTGTTCCACCCGCCAGGTGCTGAAATTGCTTTTAAAATATCACTTGATAGATACCCTTGCATTGCTGCTAGGGCACTCTGCACTTTTACTGAAGAAGGCACATTTTTAAATTGTCTTAAATGTTGCACATAACCGTTTTTAAATGTTGCACATGAACTTGTTTTTTTTAAAAAGTGTTTAAAAGAAATACCTCCATATTCGCTTCACCTAACTCTCCCCGGGCCACCGCAGCCCCGGTAGCTGATTGCATGGACGGAGAAGTAGACGCCGGAAATACTCACATCCGGGAGACCAATAGACAGATGCCGTTTTTAGAGTTGGTGGTCTAGTTTTCGCGCAAAGGCACTTCCAGGGTCTGGATTTAAGACCGAGATGGCGCCAACGTTCAGCGGATGCGTGCAGCGGGCACGCCTAAGGCAAGCCCGTCTGCGCCCGTCCGCGCCAGTCCGGGACCAGGAATCCTGCCCAAACTATATGGGTTCCTCCAAAACTTTTAACTTATACAAATTTAGAGCTCCGGGTATTGAATACAGGAGCTCATCCCACCTGCCAGCACTCTATGGTCCCCAATGATCCCTTGACTTGCTTAGTCTGTGGATTCACAGCTAAGACAGAGCTGCAGCAGAGAAAGGGTGCAGGGGAAAAGAAAGACTTCATCAATTATTGGAAGACAGGACTAATCAACTACAGATCCCTCCCAAAACATGCAATCGAGATTAGGCTCCTAATAGAGGAGGAAGAGCTGGAGGCTCTATTTCTGACGGAAACCTGGCTACGAGAAAGCTCTATCCCAGACATTGAAAATGCCCTTCCCCAGGGCTTTGAAATCTATCGCCTTGATAGAGCGGGTACAATAAGAGGGGCATCGCCATCATTTGCAAATCACATCTAGCCTGTTCATCACCCCCTCAATATAGGTAAGTGTGAGGCCTTTGCTTTCAGACTATCCCCCACACCTACATGCTCGTTTTCAGGCTGCCTTATCTACAGCCCACCAGAGACCTGTACACCATTCTTAGAAGCCGCTCCAGACATTTTGGCTAACATGATACTAGGGAAAAGTGCCTTTACTGTTCTAGGCGACTTCAACATCCACTTGGATAATCACACTAATCCTTCGACAAAGAGATGTCTAGCCGACTTGGATGCACTACAGTTTACAAAACTGGTACACCTGCCCTCTCACGAAAAGGGTCACATTCTGGACCTAATTTTTTCAAACGACCCCAGACTGGAATCATTGGCCCCCATAGGTGTGCCATGGACTGACCATTTCTTCATACCAATCCGGTTTCTAAAACCCAATATCGCAGAGCCAAAAACGTACGCTCTGTAGGTGGACGTAAATGGCCAAGGCAGATCCCCGAAGCCTGGATTACAGACCTGGAGTCATCCTCCCCATCAGAATCAAAAGATTTAGACGAAGCCCATAAATATTGGGTATCCTGGATAAACGGATCCATAGACAGAAACTTCAGGAAGCCAGGTCCAATAAAGCCAAAAAAACACTAACAGATCGTCCTGGTTCAGCCCTGAGCTGGTCGCTCAAAAGAAGAGCTGTAAAAAGATAGAACGAAGCTAGAAAAAAAACGTATGACCCCAAGCTCAAAATAGCCTACAAATTAGCCATCCAGCAATACCATAAGTATATTAGGAAAGCGCAAGGTGCCTTTTTCGAGGAAAAAATTGAGAAGTCCTCCAAAGGAGCTGTTTAAAATTGTAAAGTCCCTCTCTACAATCAACTCAGGAGCAAACATCTCCCAATGCTCAAAAGAAAGATGCAAAGAGTTAGCCTAGTTTTTCAAGAGTAAGGTGGAAAATATTTACAACTCACTCCACCCTAACATAAGCCTGACATCAACATCCACCGAACCCCCTAACACCTCCACTGAACCTCCCAAGAATGCAGAACAGTCACCACCCTCCCCCCCGTTCTACTCACTTTCCCCATACTGAGTGAGGAACAGGATGAGTCCCTGTTACAGAAAATTGAATCAGGATCCTCCTAGACCTGGCACCACCTCATATTCTTGTCCAAGGGGGGAAAGGTGTCCTAACTCAACTCTCTCACCTCATCTCCCTATCCCTCGAAAGTGGCACAGTACGCAAAGAGTGGAAGCATGCCATAGTAAAACCCCTAATGAAGTAACCCCAACTTGACCCTGCCTCTCTGGCGAACTACCACCCAATCTTACTGTTACACATCTTGGGCAAGATCGTGGAGAAACACGTAAATAGGACTATCTCACAAATTCTAGAAGACAATGGTGTCATTCATCAGACACAGATGGGATTTCAACCAAAACACAGCACAGAGTCTGCCTTACTTGTTGTCAGTGAAAAACTAAAAAGCATCTTAGATCAGGGAAGAACCGCCGCAATTGTGCTACTGAATCTAAGTGTGGCCTTCGATACGGTAGGCCATGCTCTACTGGTCAAAAGGCTCAAGGATATTGGAATCAGAGGTACAGCCAAAAAATGGTTGGCCTCCTTCGTGAATGGTAGATCTTTCCAATGCATGGAGGCCGGAATCTTTTCAGACTCCTTTTCAGCTCAATGGAAGGTTCCTCAGGGATCCTCCCTGAGCCAGACCCTCTTTATTATATACCTGAGCCCACTAGCTCACATAGTACATGAGTTCGGTCTTTCCATTGTGTCATATGCCGATGATACATAACTAGTGGTCTCAATTTCTGACTCCATCCACTCCAACCTAGGCAACTAGCCCCTTGCCTGGAAAAGATTGGTTCATGGATGGCAGACTGCAGCCTTAAGCTGAAAGGGGATAGACCTGAGCTTATGGTCCTGGACAGTAACTTCAGCCCATGCTCGGAGATCCTCTGGCCAGCAAAACAATCAACAATCCAGTACAAGTAATACAACCAAAAAGTGTGTCTGTGGAAAACAAACAACCATGAATGTATCACTTCTTAGATACAATAATCCAAAGTCTGTTCCTGAGTTAGGCTTATTAAGTTTGTATGTGTATGTAGTGTCAACAATGTTTCGTTTCTGTATCAGATATAGGGTCTCATCAGGACAAACTAATATGGGAACATCAGATCAAATAGGGGGTTGAATTGATTGTGAAATCGCGAAGAGTCTCCACTGGACATATTAGGTGACTTCAGAAACTCTTGAGCGGTCCGGAAACAGCGTCTGTTACATTGCGGCACAGTGAGCGCTGGCACACTTTTTTGAATAAATACATGGTGACTAAACATACACTTACCTCAATACTTTTTGCCCTGAGGAAGCTCTCTGTATAGGAGCGAAACGCCTTGGCTGATAAATGAATATGGAATGTTCTTAAAGTTAAACACTTACTAAATAAAGAAGTGACTTTTTTCATCCACTTTGACTTACTGGACTTTGTGAGCTGCGCACCCCCATTTGATCTAATTCTCTCTTGATCTGGAGCACAGATACGCCGCTCAACGGCTGGCGTAGGGGTTGATTGCACAGCGATCGCATATTTGAGGAACTGGTGTTATGTGCGGCATCGAGGGTCCACCGTTGCTGTTTATTTTCTAATATGGGAACATCCTTATAGTGTAGTCAGGGCTACCAATATGTAAAAATCCCCGGTGAGAAAAAGACATTGAGTGACATCAAATGCTGTGAGAATAGATAGGGTATATAGGGCCTGATTTAGATCTGGGCAAAAGGGTTACTACATCACAACTGTAACGGAAATTAAGTCCACCAAAATATATGTACCCAAGATCAGGAGCAGCATTCCCATAAACATCAAAATGACTCCTGCCGTGCAGAAAGGAACAGAAGACCCATCTCTTCAGAAAGTACTATCCTCCACAAGCAATAGCACACATTGTCTCTTGTAAACGATCTTCAGTTAACCCAGCACTCATGCCTACTCTTCAACTTTCCAGCAAGGTATGTACTACATGCCTACATGCAATGCATACGAGTAGGAAGTCTTTTTGTTTTCGCAGTTTTCATTGTGCGAACTTGATCCAGGGGTGTTAGAGCACCAGATTACATTACACAAGTTCAGATTTTTGTTGGACAGGGGGAGATTTCATGATTTACCGAGAATTTCAGGATGTGGAGCCGATACTGGGACTCCAACCTGGTTACCCAATTCCCATGTTGGAAGCTCTGGCCTTTACGTCACATCTTCTTTGTCACTCAGTTACTGCACCTGTATTCAGTCATTGGACATACGTGGAGCCCCAGAAGGACACTGATTATTGTACAGACAACAATCACTGTAGTGCACACGCAAATGATAGAAAGGTACTCATTCAAAACTAGACACCGAGTTCTTGTCGATAACAGCTGTAAGTCATATCCTGCATGGATGGTTGTGAAGAATTGTGGTGGAGGGCTTTGCCCGAGTAGGTGTCTATTGATGTACTGTGTGAGGGTCCTATCTGTGCTGGGACCATATAGCAGAGTTGTGGAATAGTTTGAGCTTGCATGGTTTTAAGAGAAGTTGAATTGAATGAGCATGTTTGGCAAATATCTGTCAATTGTCATAGTCTGTGAGCTTGTTTTGCAATTATGCCTTGTCTGCGCGAGCTTGTTTTATACCAATTTGCTGTCCAAGAGTATGTTTCATAGTGTTCCGTCGTATAGGAGTGGTTGCAGACTTTTCTCTCTGAGCCAAGATGTGATAGGAAAAATGTAGATTCTCAAATCTACGTGACCTAGGCGATAATCCCATAAATCCAGAATGGGATAAAGGGGACCGTGAGAGCAGCTTTGTTTCCATCATCCATGAACCACGTTATTGCAGAGTCACCCTGTAGGTAGCCAGGTACATAGTAAGAGCACAGATGGGTGGTTCTTAGGTCAAAGACCTGATGGTGGTTGAAAGTGAGATGTGGCTGTGAGAGAGAGATGCCCAAGTTCCTCTCTGGTAAGGAATGGAGAGATATTTTGTCTCAAATAACCAGGGGCTACTGGAGAGCCCAGATATTAATTCTTGCCCAAATCCATGAATGGGACTATAGGGTTGATCGTCAGGGGATGTTGACTATTCTTCATGGCTCAATCTCAGTCAACCAAGAGTGCGATTTGTGCACTGTGAGGAGACATTACAGTGTTGGACTGGGACAAAAAATAGGAAATTATTCTGGGCACAAACTGAAAGTTTCCCCCATTTGCTAATCAGATAGCTAAGAAAGTGGCCCACATTTGCAAGTGAGGGCAGTTCTGAACTTGTAAAGACAAGCAGTGCAGGTGTTTTTCAAGGTATGGGAGACTGCATGAATCTGTGCTTGCTGCAGAAAATGTTTGTGTTTATATTAGCGAAATCAGTCGCCAAAACAGCTCCCCCCCCCCCCCCCCCCAATAAAACAGGCCCTTAAAACAGCCCAAAAACCACCTCTTACACTGACCTGTCAGACCAGTTTTTCTGGCACTGCCAGACTGCCCTATGGGCCTGTCCGAACCTGATATTACATACGATGTACATGGGCTACTCGCCCCTTGGCATCAGGTTTGAGGGTTGTGGAGTGCTGATAGGGATCCAGGTCACAGCCCATAGGCGCAGCTCAGGAGATGGACTTAAATCCGCGATATTTGCAGCGCGAGGTGTAGGTACAGAGGCCCGAAAATAGTTACTCGTCTATGTCACCGTGGGACGCCAAAGGAAGTGACGTCGCGAGCTTTCTTTGAGTGACACGTTGTGGTTCCAGTCGCTCAGGTGAGCAAAGACAGAGTGAGAAGAGCAGGAAGAACATTAGCCTCAGGGCCTCTAAAATCAAAGAAGTACTACAAAATATGGTTATGAAACCACATAACTGAGAGCCAAAGCACACTCACGTGGTAGCATGACAAAGCTGGCGCTTAGCTCATTATGCACCTGTTCTGAGAAAGATTTTAGTTTCCGGTGAACGCAGTAAAATAAACACTTGCTTATTCGGAGCCCACTGTGCGGTTCCTTAAAGTCAATTAAAATAAACGTGGGCTCGCCTGACGCACGCTTCTTACGTAACCTGCGTGACATTCCAGACAGGCACGTTTGTTTCCCGGCTGCACAGCAGACAGCGTGTTCCCAACGTGATTGAGATGATGTAAGAATTATCGGCGGGCGCTCCCAGGCTGTGCTGCGTACTGGAACGTGAATTATTCCAATTACAGACGCTGGCGCGGGCATTTGTTTAAATGTGCTCTCCAGACATTTGCCAGGAAGAGGTCTCGAATACCCGGGGTAAATAAAAATATAGCACACAGCAGCGACATCACAGAATTATTAAAAAAAAGACACACCGGATAAATACAGGCTAAAGTCGCCCCGGCTTCTAATTGTAGGCAGCACCAGCTCAGTGCGAGGCGTTTTAAGGTTGGTGTTGACAGAGAACAGAAAGTTTAAGCTTATAGACGGTTATAGGAGTGGTTTAACTGACTTTATGTAATTTATAGGGATGTACACTACTGTCCAAGGGTATCATATCGCGAGAACAGGGGATTTATGTCAATTCAAGCTTTAATGCGCTGCCTGCGCGTAGCAGCACCTATTCTGTATGAATAGAAAGTAGTTGGCCTCTTAGCTAAAACAGCCAGCAGCAGGGTCGGATTGGGATCACAATTCGGCCCGGGCACTGACGAAAAAAGTGGCCCACATTCAAAAGGCGTGGCCCATATTTAAGGGGCGTGGCCCACGTTCAAGGGGCGTGCCCTTTCATGAAACACCATTTGCACAGACAAGGAATGAAAGTGGGAGGATACTGTTCTTGCACACGACACAGGGCCACGGTGACAATGGCCTACATGCTGAGCAACTAACAAAAATAGCAAGGCCCCTTTTTG
The DNA here is from genome assembly GCF_964263255.1 of Lissotriton vulgaris. NCBI lineage: Eukaryota > Metazoa > Chordata > Amphibia > Caudata > Salamandridae > Lissotriton > Lissotriton vulgaris. The sequence goes on from NC_141689.1 coordinate 1,035,226,580, forward strand.
TCACAAAATTGTTCCAGCCCTCCTGCACAGGAGCACCTGAGAAGCAGCAAAGCCCCTGCTATTACTAACCTACTCAGCCCTCCCCAGACCTTCAGCTCAGGAGCACATGAACAGAGGTAAGGCCCCTGCAATTAGTAAATTAATCAACTCTCCAGGCCTTGGGAAAATGTCCTGGCAGGGGAGCACAAAACACAGCTTTCTGGGTCATCCAAGGTAGCCAGGGGGAGGCTGAGGTGAAGCTGGTGCATGGGAAGTGCCTTCCCAGTGTGTTCTGGCAGTTTGAGTATTTACCATTTACTGTAGTATTACCCTTGTACCTGTGTATGGTACCCTTTTGTAACTTGCACAAGTCACTTTTCTCTTGTAACACACTGTTTGCTACCTCTCACTTTTGTTTGCTTTAGATACTTGCACAAGTGCCACCATTGCCTACGTAACGTTTGTTCTTGTGCTGGAGTGTCTGCCATTAATTGCAGTATTATACCTCTACTTGTATTTTGTACGCTTTTGTAACCTGCACACATATCTCTTTTTCCTCCTGTAATGTATCGTTTGCTCCTCTTGTATTTTGGTTGCTCACTATTGTCACTTTTGATTCATGTAACTTAACGTTTGCTTTTGTAATTTGTCCACTTATAATTTTCTCCTCATGTATTATTGCTGGTCCTAGTGTGAAGCGCTCTGACACCTTCGGGTAAAGTCTGCGCTATCTAAAATCGCATAAATAAATAAAACAAAAAAAATCCAAACACCACCGGGCCCCCACAGCAAGACCCATTCTTCCTCGCCCACTATGCCCTGAATGTGAAGGGCTGTGGGCGAGGTGTTAAGACTAACGCGTTTCTGGGCTGCATGGACCCCAGGGGGGGCCGAGGTGCAAATGGCTCAAAGGCCTGAGAAACACCTGGCCCCCAGGGAGGCCGATTATTGCAAACAATCACCCCTCCCCAGCCCAGCCTCAGCTTGATTGCTTGGCAGGGCAGGGGTGAAGGAGAGGCCACAGCTGACAATCGCTGTCTGGCCGCACAGCGAGGCTGCTTTCATTTTCTGTGTCTCTGTCTCCGTGCCCTCTGTGGGCCGTTTTTTTTTCTCCCCTTTCCTAGTCCACTCTCTGTGGACTGGGACAGGGGAGAAAAAAACGGCCCACAGAGGGCACTGAGGCACCGGCCCTTCGGCCCATTCCCGAATGCCCGCCTTGCCAATCCGCCCCTGGCCAGCAGGGATTTCAACAATTTTTCAGTGGCGTTCTGGGGAAAGACAGGAAATGGGAACCCAACATTTAACACAGCCAGCATCAAAGTAGTGAGGTTGTAGTGGCAAGGAATCACCATTTATCAAGGCCTGAGTTTATGGTTGTAACAAAATATCAGAATTTTGTAAAGAAAACCGACCTCAGCCAGTGGCTTCCTGGAACAGCAAAAAAATACCGATTTATGTATTGACTTTAGTTCTGCTAGGGTACGACATTTAGGCCTGCCCGAGAATAATGCTGTTTTAAGGAGTTTCATAAAGAAGTTTTGATTCTTTATAGCTGGAATACTAAAGAGACCGGGGTCCATCAAATGCATGGGTCATGCATTTGTGTCCCATTTACACTTCTTGTCAGACCCTGTTCAGGGTCAACGGAGCAAAAGGTGGTACTGAGCCACAGGTGTGGGGGCATTTGCCTCTGAAGGTCCCAAGTCCTGTCCTACAATGGCTTTGCAAACTGGACACTACAAACTCTTCAGCACGTGACTCAGTGGTAGCGGTGGCAAGCGGACTGAGGCTTCCCAGGGAAGTAATGCATGGTTGCTTCAGCTCTTAGCTCAACAAGCACCCAATCCAACGAGGAGTGCTTATCTTTGTAGAGAAGAAAGGATAGTAATACATTCAAAACCGAAATAGTACACAATACAATACTCAGACACTGACTTATGCAAGGCTCCTATACTCAGAATTAAAATTTCTCCTTCCCTTCTTTCCCTAACTTCCCCTTAACTCTGTTTATGGATAGTGTGCCAGGTTTCAGTCATGAGAGCAGTGCTAGCCCTCTAGTGTATACAGTTTGTGCGCTCAGTTTTATAATTCAATCTCATCAATGTAAGCCTTAAAGCCCTCCATCAGTCATGATGGGGCTGGCAGCACTTGTTTGGTTTCTACACCCTTTTTTTTTAAGAATCATTCGCTGACTGCGAGTACAGGGGCAATCCAGCTCCGGTTATGGTCTTAGTAGGTGGGGGACCACTACCTGGGACTGCCTCTTTGCAGGCTCCGGCATGGCTGATGGTCCTCAATGGTTGCAGGTCCTCTTCTGTGCATCAGTTGTGTTGGTCGGGGTCGGAGGTCCATAGGCCAGGCTCGGAATTCCTCACACAGCAGGGTGGCTCTGACTACTCTCTAAGGTGATGCAATGGCTTGGTCCTCTTTGGTTGTTACAAAAAACAAGGGAACCCAAAAGGTATAGTATAGGGACCTTGGGCAGTATCATGTTATAGAAAACAATGGTCCCTATTTTCAGAGGAAGCATCACTTATATACAATACTCATACTCTAAATAGGAAGTATGTCTGTTATCCAGCCGGACAAGAATTTATTTTGCAAATATATATAAGATTAAATTGTTAGAAACATTCAATGATAAGTGGGCACAGCCGTGACCCACGAAACAGTGAGACAACAAAACGAAGCACAGAATGGCCAAAAGGCAAAGTGAAATACGTCTGTACACTCCTATTTGAAAGTTTTAACAGACTAAGATCATTTTCTTATACACCATTGCACATTACAATATTGCATAGTCCACTTGGATAGTCGAGATAGGGATTCCTTACAAGTACACAATCGCACAGTTTTAAGATCAGGAGCTCGATGGCTGGTCCGGCTTCAGGATAGAGACTCTATCCTGAAGCCGGACTATCCAAGTGGACTCCCGAACTAACACGATCCCTATCAGCTGGCTAACCGCCCCTTGTGACCCGAGCTATCACGCCCGCTTCTGATCCAACTTGCAGTAATGCGATTTAGGCATAGTGCAATTGTAAATTCATAAAGACAACAATGAAATATTATGTTGTCCTGAGGATGATGCCCAGTATCTAGTGATGGCATCAAAACGTCGTCGACACCAAAAACGCCATATGCAATATGACTATGCAATATTGTAATGTGCAATGGTGTATAAGAAAATGATCTTAGTCTTGTCATTGGGGAGAGAGCCATAAGTGTTTCTAAAAACGATCACTTTTAATAAATGTATGCCTATGCAGCTCTCAACAGTCAACTCTCCTTTAAACACCAGATTCCCACTGTCATATCCACCTTCTTCAGGTTATTAAAGGTTCTCTGCAAGGTGTTGGGCTTGGAAATCTGTCATTCATGCTGTTTAAACTTCTAGACTGGAATATTCAAACTCTTTTTACCTAGGGCTTCCCAAAAACTCATAAACTTAGTTCAGTTGGTACCAAATTTGCAGACTACTTTTTCTTCCCAGATACTGTTCCCTCTCAGCTAATTTGTAGGACATTCACTGGCTACCGGCAGAAAAGAGGAATCACTTCAAAACTCTGACTCACATTCACTGAGCCGTCTATCTTTCTGGTCTACATAGTCTTTAAAAACTATTTAAATTCCTCTCGCTGGACGGAACCTTAATATCCTCTGATACCTTGTCTATCCACCTTCCAAAATTTCAACTAATATGGAAAGGAGGGCACGCCGCAATAGTTTCAGGAGCAAAATTATGGAACACTCTTCCTTGCATGCTTCATGTGACAGCTGATCACACACAATTTTTTTAAATCTTAAAACCTGGCTTTTTACTAATAACTAATTTCCTCAGTACTTTTTTTCTCACTCCGTTTGGTTGTTTACACTCTTCCATTCTGCTTTTTTGATTTTATGGTGACCTTAAGCTCTTCCTTGAACATTAGCCACATTACAAAAATCATAAATCAAATCAAATGTAGTGATATAATTTGATGTACTAAGGTGAAACACTCCCACTTTTTAAAGAAATATAACATTTTTATTTTAAAGAGATTGTATCATATTTTTACATTATCATTATTGCATGATGCACATGTCAAACATTTTAATGACTTGGCTTGTGCACGGAATATTGGAGCCAAGCCAGACCCCTGGCTCAGCTCCCGCTATTTTTTCAAATCCACGCCGTCCTCTATTTGCGACCCTAGCTTAAAACATGGAGCTGTCATTCACGTGATAAAATGATTGATGGAAGGCGAGGACTAAAAACATGGAGCCCTCCCAACATGTACCTGTTATGTCCAGCATGTCGGGCGCGCCCAGCATTCCAGAACACAGTGGTGTGGATCGGTTCTGGAATCTTCAGAGCGAGATGGGAGGCAGTTGGTGAGATTGTGGCAGAAGCCTTTGTTCTGGTTACTGCTATTGCCCCATATACGCTTAAATACATTTACGGTACCTTTGCCATGCAGCGGTCTCCGACGATTATTACTTTCTATTTACCCAGTGACAGTGCAAATTTGACAACATCTATCGTCAAGGCTTCTTGTAACAGGGCCAGAGAAGATTGCGTAAAGTGAAAACACATGTAAAATAAGGGACTCCAAGTCGTTCTGTTGTACGTTACCGTAGTTATTCGTTCCTAAGACGAACTATCAAGCCCAGATGGGATGGGCAGGGGCTTTGCCTCAGTGAGGGTGTTTCGGGTGTGACACCCCTAAATATGCATACTTGGTTTGGTGGGCAAGTCTGGGGCCCCTGAGTCTTGTCTGGTATGTCAGTGTCAGTTTTTCTCGATATTCTAATTTCATTAAGAGGCTTGAACATGTTAATTTTTTGGTGGCCCATTTATAAAACAAAGTAGCAAATCTGCACCTATAGAAATACTCCTCGAATGTATGCAAATGTACTTTTTTTTTTAGTTCACAAACATTGGCAGTAGTAGGCTTGAAAAGCTGCAGCAGTCTCAAGTTTCCAGGGATACTATTGGCAATTAAACACTTAAAAGGTGATGGGATGAATGCTTGCAAATAGTGTAACCGGTGTCACTCTCTCAGTGGTAACATTCCGAAACATTGTTTTCGACTCACTGTGCCAGTCTAGACAGAGGCCCACTTAATGCAAATCAGTACTGACCCTGTCCCACATGGAAACAGTTTATCATGCACCTTGGTCATCTCACCCCTCCACATGCAGGCCACTGCATTTGAGTTGGAAAATTTGAGATCCACACACTCCGAATATCAATGCCTAAACTACGCCCAGACAGTCTTCTAACGTTATCTTTGCATGCGGAGAGCCTGTGTCGTGTTTTGAGAGTAGGCAACCTTAGCCCTTCATGCTTAATATAAGTCAGTATGCATTGATTCTATACTTTTTGTGCTTTTTAAACAGGAAAGAATCACGTGGGAAAATTGCACTTTTCACGTCTTATGGAATCATTAGCTGTGAAGAACAAAGAGTATCTTTGTGTTCTCACAAAAACCTATATTGTTGTACATTCATGTATTTTCAGCAGATAAAAGTCTCATTGTATAATCATCCAAGAAACATGGGTTTCTGTTCAAAATAACTGCCTGAGGTAGCAGAAGTTCAAGATACTAATAAAAGCAAAACCCTACTAAGCCATCTGAAGAAGGCCTTCAGTAGAGTTCAAAGGAAACAACATCTTCAAACTGTTTTATTTCCTTTCTCTTCGTCCCATGGTCTGTAATATTAACTAATATTTTTCAATTTACCGGCATAAGTACATACATCTATTTCATTAGTGCAGCAGAAAGGCGAGTCCTCTTTTGGGCCTTCTTCTCAAATCCCGCCAATTTATCTGAAAAGTCTGGTTGGCTATGTTTTTTAAAATTATTTTTGTACAAAGATAATGAGGGCACACCCATCCCATTCTTGCACCAGGAGAGACCATCCTTCTGCTACATAGCTGCTGCATTGCTCAACTGTGAAGGATCTAGGGTGCCGTGCGTTTCATGCTGAGACTTTGCAGCTAGTGCACCAAAAGGAATCACTCAGTTGCACAGGAGCTGGCACTGACTGCTGTGCGTGTTGCCCTCATTGAGGACTGGCTGCCTGTTTCATCATCTTGCATGCCTTGATGATCGCCCCTCATCTTCTCACCCTTTTAACCTAACATTGTTGAGAAGCGTATTTGCTTGTTGCAATCTGGGCAAATTACCTGCCACCTGTCAGCCACTTAGCTTCCCCTTAATCAGCTTCCACCCATTTTGCCTTCACTTTGTGGAACATCGGGTCCCAGGCAATGTTGCTCTTAAGAAAGCCTAAGCTTTCATAGGTACAGGAAACCTATCCCTCACCTCCAATGACACGTCAGGGCTAAGACTTTCCAAAGTCCACCATTTAAAGAAAGTTAAAGGGCAGTCATTTGAGGAAACCATTTTGTTTATTTATCACAGCGGAGGAGTTCACTAGGTATTCCCGAAACATTTTTTTCTTTTTTTTTGTTCTGGATTATTTTTAATTACGAAAAAAGTAGATTAGCTTTTGCTGGAGTCTTGGTGGAGCATCAGGTTACTGTACAGAACATAGAGTGCTAAAACTTCCTTTGTCATCTTAACAGCGTTTGATTTTGTTTTGATTTCTTTTTTACCTAATTAAAAATGCATTGTGTTTATGTGCCTACATGAGTTGTCAAATTACGTGGTAAAAATTGAGTTTGCTTGTCATTGGTTAGAGTCTCATTCATCTGATTTTACAATCGCCGCTGTTTTTAAGAGCACCTGTTCACAGGCTCAGATCTCACTGGCCATGTCTTACATATGGTGCTGAGAACTATTTAAAACGTTTAGGGACAGATTTAAAGTGTGGCGGACCTTACTGTTGGATGAAATGTCCTCCGCCACCCTAAATATCTGCCATCTGCCAAATTTAGAGATCACTGTTGGCCCAGCTGAGATCTTTGTACCTTGATAGGATCTGCCGTCATGGCAGTTCCTGTCCAGGTACACAAAGTTTAATGGATAGCCGCTGTCAGTTTTGTCAGGTCTTCACCAAACTTTTACAAAGATTTTGTTTATAAAAAATGGAAGTTTGTTGTTGAAAAACAAAAAAAAATGATCCCTAAAACCAGGGAGTTTTTTTCTCTTGGTGTAGGTGTCATTTTTTGTTTTTGTCTGTCCCTCACTGTTGACAGAGAGGACCAAAAGGACATTACATCGTCCACTCTGAATAGGACAGGCATGTAACTCTCTTCCTTGGATGGCCCCAAATCAGTCGGGCCTTTCGGAGAAATCGTTCCATCGACAGAGCCATGGGGGGGTATGTATGTCGACGGAAAAGTGGCGGTACTCCCGACCCCAAATAGCGATAGTGACCCATCAGTTACTGAACAGGGTACTCCGATACAATAGAGTACTCTATCTGACAATTTCTAAATCTGACCTCTAGACTCATAACTTTCAAATGTATTTGGGCAAGGCGAGAACGTTTTCAGTGTTTTTACTCACTGACAGTGACGGCCTCCACTAACGAAGGGTGGTGGAGCGGGTTGTGAAGGGAGCGCAGGGGCGAAGCGCAGGGGGCGTGTTAATATTTTTTTTTAACTTACCTGAAGCTGCCAGCCGCCTCCCGCATCACATCACTCCTGCTGTCCTCTTCCTGCTCCCAGCAGCCCCTGGGACAGACTCCCATCCAATCTCCAGCACGGGGATCGGCCTGAGCGGGTAGGAAAGACGCTCAGCCTCAGGTCATGGAGTCTGTGGGGTTTCTCCAGCCTGGCTGCTGAATGCAGCCAGGCTGGAGAAACCTAAGTGCGCATGTGTGTTGTGTCCGGCCTGAGACAGCCGGCCAAAAACATATGCGTAATTAGGGAGTGCAAAAGCAATCCTCCTCCCCCCCAGCCATGCCCCTCCCCTCCCTGCACAAGCAGGCTCAGAACCGGCAAACGAAAAATAAAACGCTGAAAGAAAATCGTTTTATTTTTCATTTTCTGGCTCTGCGTCAGGGAGTGGGGCAACGCTTCTCCGCTATTGTGGACGAGCCATCACTGCTCAATGGTAGCATGAGTTCTTCAGCTGCACTCTGGACTGACTATGCAAATTAACTGTTCTTGTCATTTGGGTTTCTGGAAGGTTTGTTGTATTAGGCAAAGTGGTGGCTGGTTCAAGGACATAGGCCAGCATTTACAGTGGTCATTGTTTTCATGCGATAATCTAAATTTTACACACATATTTAAACTCCGTAACAACGTCGGGTGGTGTCCCTCGAGCAGTTCACCTGTGCACCAGCTCCAGTTTATACACTATAATATGGAACATTGAGTTGTACTTTTACTACCTGGTTTTTGCCATTTGGGTATAGGTTTGAATCCGGGAGGGCAAATTTGCAAAACCATAGCAGTTGTTTTCATTATCATTTGTCAGATGATTATCATTAAACTCAGCTTGTGGGCAAAATTATTCAGCGGGTTCCACCGTCCTTCCTGGCAACGGGTGTGACTTACTACCATGAGTTCGAATCCCGGCGTTGCAATGTCAGATTGTTTTTACTTAAAATCACGCTGAAAATGCTAGTGCGTGTTCAAGTCGAAGATCCTATATTCTCGTGCAGTCTGAGTTTAAACTCTGCCTGCTTCGCAACTCCCTATTAGTCAAGGTTTAACATAATATGCAAACTTTCGCACTTATAGTTCAAAAAGTGCTTGTGTGTTCATTGTAAAGTGCTTGAGTGTTCATTCTTGGTCAAATTCAACCTTACATAGTTCATTGGTCGGAGGCTCATGTTCAGAGTGCTCTTTTTACAACTAGGGTCTGGACATCTGCACAGGCAAGACTTTAACATCATTGTAAACTCTTTAGTGGGAATATTGTAGAAGGTTGTAGCGGAAGTCTTTATGAGGCTCACTGCTAGACTCCTACAATCACCCATTGGGCTCAATCTTAAAGCGCTCAGAAGCCACCAACTCAGTGGTTAGTGACTTTTAGCAAAAAACACTAAATAAAATAAATCTGAATAATCCAGATTTTGATTATGTTGATAATGCAAACTTACCCTACAAATGTGTATGCCTGTTAAATTGCTCCAGTCATCATAGTGGTGTGGTGTGGCTCACTGGTTAGAGGCGGCAGACCTGAGAGCAGATGACGGCTCGGGACCAGGGTTCAATTCCTGACGCGGCAGGGTCGTGGACCAGGGTCAGCGGACTCGATAATTCTCATCTCGGTGCCTACTCTAACCAGGGATCACACTCGGCAACTCTGGGCATTAGCTTGCCTCATCTCCACAACGTCCCCCCACATACGCCGGGGATGCCTGGTTTCACCTTGGAGATACCCAGTAGGAACCATCTCACAGGGAAAGCCAGGACGGGTTCCCCAGCGGTCTACTGCGCAGAGATACTCCTTCGGGAGTCGATTCTAGCGCATTACAAACCCACAATTAATTACAAACCCACAAAGTAGCTTTGTTGATGCGTAAACAGTATTAAGTAAAAGCTGTCCTCTGAAAATGTCATTGTATTCAATCACGTGGCTATGCAGTTTTTTGTTTCTCCATTACGTAACACAGACGGTAATTTTAACTAATTGCCCAACATAGTGCTTTAACCTTGTGGCAATGTAGTCATTCTCAAGGGACTTCAGGAGTTACCTAGAGTCTGGTGGTTGTGAGCACCCGCCTAAAATGGGTGGATGTCCTGTCCACCCTAATTAAAGGGTATACCATGTATACACTCTGGGGTGCATACTCACATTTAAATGGCGCAGCGGCAAACTTTGCAGCGCTTTGCTCTGCCATTTACAAAACGCAGGGATGCGCCGTACTTACAACAAAATGGCACACCCCTGTGTTTTCCCTAGTGCTGGTGCTAAAATAGCTGCCTAGAGTTAACACGGACACCCTTGCGCCACAGTGCAAGGGTGCCTGCATTGCAGGGAATGATTGTTTATGTGCAGAAAGGTGTCCCTTGCTGCACATAAAGAATTAATAATGGTTATTTGTTACTTCTATGTGTGCTGCAATCTGCAGCACGAATAGAAGTAGCAAATCGTCATTATTTAATAATTGTGTCCCTTCCTGCACACAAACAATCATTAATGGCGTTTTGCTCTTTCTATTTTCTGAATTCTGCATCACAAAAAGCAAAAACAAGGAGAAATAAAGGTATTTCTCCTCGTTGCACCATTCTAATGCCTGCTACTCCATGGCATTAGTATTTGGGGCTGCCTTAGATTTACAGATCCTTGTAAATCTGGGACAGCGTCAAAAAGCAATAGGTGATGCGGTGGAACACCCACAGCAACACCCATTGCACGCCCCTTTCACACAGATACCTGTGTGAAAGGGTACCATATTTACAAAGCGACATTAAGCCACAATAAGTGGCTTAACACCACTTTGTAAATATGGTGTAGGGTATTGTGCCACCGGAGCATCTGTAAAAGTGACATTCCCGTGGCGTGATCCCCTTTCAAATATGCCCCTAAATGTCTCAAGAGAATTGGCAGCTGTTCTGTCTGCCATTTTTAGAGAATATAGATCTGTATTCACTTAAAATAGGACAAAGAGCACATCACCAATTTGTTGTTGAAAAAAACCAACTGTTAGACCTTGGTAATTGTTTGAACCACAGTGTCAAGTTACCTTCTTTTATGCTGTACCAGTTGTGTTCGGCATATAGTGCTGGTTGGTTTAAACTAATTCAGTGCTAAACTGTGTCGCTGGGTATTGGCGTGCAATGCAGCAATATGTGTTTGGAAATAGTTTCGCTTACATATTAAGGACATTAGGCAAGGGCAATATTATGCACTCTCCAATGCATGCAACATTCCTGCAGAAAAAAGTTATGTTCCCATGGGTACATTGTGTTCGAAACATATTCTAAAGGAAAAACTGGGATACTTATAAAAGGGGGGGGGGGGCATTTGGTGTCAACACAGTTCAGACTGTAATTTTTATCAATAAGTATTGCTTAACTATTAAGCCTAGGACTCTATTTACACCCCTCAATGTTCAGCATTTCTGGTACATGAAGGTCATGGTCATAAGGACCAATGGTTGCCTCAGCCTTCTTTGCACAGCACGTTCTTTGCCCGTCACATAAGGCTGTGTTGCATAAAGCTAGGGCTCATGGCTCGTGAGTGTCATCATGATCTGTATGTTCAATGTTGTGCGCGTTGTGCAAACACATCAGGAGTTGTACACAACTGTTTGATATACATAGCCATGCACATTTGGCGCCTCAAACTGTCTTGAAGTAGCCAGGGTACTTGAGGGGCAGTGCATCTATAATTTGCATCACAATTATTATGCTACAAACCATTAACATGTTGCACCAGGAGTACTACTCTGTTACCCACAGCCACCAGAGTATCAAAATGCCTTGTTTGGTCATTCTGTTGCTGACACTCCTGATTGCATCAGGACAGTTTTTCCTTGGGCGTTGCTTAGTCAGTGAGAGTTGGAGGCTGTGAATCTCAAATTTCCCAACTACAAAAGCAGTGGGCCACAGAGTGAATCGTTTAGATGGCCTAGGTTTGGGATGAACTGCTCCCACGAGGAGCAATATCAGTACTGATTTGCATTAAATGAGCCTCTAGGGCTGGTTTAGGGTTTGGTGGACATACTCTTGCTACAGCGATGGATTGTCCTTTCCGCCAATCTCAAGGTCCACCCACCCAATTTTGAATTGGGTGAGACATACGTTTTACACTGATGGAGTAAAAGTTATTCCGTCTGTGTAAAACTTCTTCAGACGACCCAATGGAGTAGGAGTCTTCAAAGGTAAGCTGTCTGACTGTTAACTTGATTTACAGAGGATGGCTAGGTTGCTTTTTTCTAACTGTCCATCACTGCCAGGTATACCCTGGCGGTGATGGATCGTTAAAAAAAGAGAAATTACCCCCTCAACTATTAAAAAACAAAACAATCCTTCTTTAGGGGTTTGGGTTTGAAAAATGAAAAACTATGCAAAGGTGCGACAGCTGGCTGTCGTGTTTGATGGAGCTATCCATAAAAACTCTGACTACATTGACAGGAACGGCCATGCTGGTGGTTCCTGCCAATGTATCACTGAATTTGGCAGCCAGATTAAAGGAAGGGTGGCTGACGTAAAGTCCTCCGCCACCCAGTCTCCCTTCACTTCTTCTATCAAACTCTCAATGAGGCCCTCTGTCTAGAGTGGCACAGAGGGCAAAAAATATTGGTTGGAATGCTTCCAAATACATAGACAGTGCTTAGACTATTTGCAAGCATTTGCCCCATCACCTTTTGCGTATTTGATTGGCTACAGTATGCCTGAAACCTGAGAATTTGACAGTTTTCCAAGCCTACTACTGCCAATATTTGCGAATTCCAAAGAGTAGTAAATTGACATCTATTCAAGGTGTACTTCTCTGGGTGCTGATTTACTTCTTTTTTGGTAAACCTGTCATATTCAAAGTGTTTTATCACTCATGTCCTAACTGGGAGTAGGTGTCAAATTGAAGGGGTGGGGGAGGCACCATACAACCCTGAAAGTCCCAATTCCTGAAGCAAAGCAGTTGGAAGGTTTGTAAATGGTTGTGAAAAATGGCAGTAAACCCAACAGGCATCTAATCTAACAAGCAGGTTAGTGACTCATTGCTCATTTAATTACCAACACTGAAATGGTGTTCATGATTTATTTGGATTGTGTATTTAGGTTCACTTTTTTTTATTTCATTTACTTTTTTGGTAGAGAATGGACGTAGTGACAGCCTTTGTGAAGTGCTTTATATATAACATAACACAGGTAACAGTAGAAATTAACATAGGGGAGAGGATGTAGCCTTACGGCTAGAGCGGTTAACCTCAGACCTGGGGAGCCAGGTTCGAGGCTTGGCAACGACGCTCAACATCCTGTGATTCTGGGCAAATCACATAATCTCCCCGTGCCCAACAAAATTGAATGTGTTCATCTGAAACACAACAGGTGCTCACGTAAATCGCTCTGATACCCGATTCCTCAGGTCTAGTTCGCGCTCTATAAAACTCGAAAAAAAAGAAAACATAACAAGTAAGATGTTAACCCGTAGAAACAGGGGAACATTAAGCTATGGTTATCAGCAGGAGGCATTCAAGAGAATCACTGAAAGGTTGAGGGAGAGTAATCTAACAATAGACTGGGACTAGAGAAATTGAAGCTTGGCTACCAGTCTTAAAGGTTTTGCCTCACGTTATGCCTTCTCCTCTGGAGATATGCGTTTTTGTCTTTAAATTAGGGCAGGGCAGAATCCTACAGGTTATACAGGCTGTTTTGTAGTTGATGTCGTCCTATGAATGTAGCCAGAGAAATTGTTTTAGAATTGGGCCTGATGTAGTTGGATTTCGTTTGCACTGGTGACCAGAATCGATAGTGGTTTTGGGGAGGCCTGCTAGGACCACATTGCCTCTTTCGAAGTGAGAGAATAGGAAGGCTTGGATTACTGTCATGAAGTCTTCAGAGGTTCTCTTGCGAGGGGACTCTCATTGACCTTGGTGTGATTCGTTCCTATCTTGGGCACTAAGCCCAACCACACAAATGGCACAGAGTTTTTATCGGCACAAGTGGGGCAATGCTGGGTGGTTGGAATTTTGTGGATTTCTGTGGATTACGGAGGTTTCCATCACAGAACTGTAAAGAAAATGTGTGATTTCAGTCACAGTTTGAGGTTTGCAAGGCATTGTGGGTAAGACCCCCTTGGTGGATCCATGCAAGAAACATCACCCTGGAACCCCTTGGTTGTTCAATTTTCAAAAATGTCTGGGGTTGGTAGCTTTCCTTTCCTTTTGCCGGTTGGGTTGTGAATGGAGAGGTTGCCGACCAGGGTTAAATGTGGACACGATCCAGGTGTCTGGGGTGGGGCAATACTCTGACCACACCCCTCATAGAGGATTGAGTTGCTGCAATCATTAATTGAAATAGCATCAAGTGAAAGGACCGTATGTGAGGGCATGTACAGAGGAGCACACATGATAGAAAACCCTGATCAAGTTCAGCATGGTCTGAACAAAACGCGTTGGCTGTCATCCTTGGCTGTTTTTATATCAATTTAAAAACTATTTGGATCTATAACAAAGGCCTGTAGACCTTTTTTCCTTTGGGTGCACCTTCCAGTGGTTTGTTCTTAAGCTTTCTTTGGGTGGCAGCCGAGCTCGGCCCCAAATAGAGCAGCTACCCCTATTGTTGATCTCTCCATGCAGCTCTTTGGGCCTTTTGTGTTAAGGTCTCTTGGCCTGCACACACTAGTGAGGTACCATTTTTATTTGGGAGACTTGGGGGAATACTCTGTGGTAGGAAATGTGTGGCTCCCCACTGTTTCCAGAAGTTTTCCTTGCAGACATTTGAGTTATGTGTGTATTTTTAGTCAAAGTTTGAGCTTTGCTGAGCATTGTGGGTTAGAAAATGGTGTGGAATCCAGATGAAGCACACCGCCCTGGACTCACCTGGATGTCTAATTTTCAGAACTGTCCAGGTCTGGTAGGTTGAATACCCTATTCACTCCCGATAAGGGGCAGCAAGTCTATTGGATCCTGGGGTGGAGGTCCCGGGCCCATATCTAGGGGGGGCCTTTTCACCTCAAAAATGTATTACTTGAATGCTGCCCCTGGTGTCTAGTGGGCTTTCTACCCCCTGTGGGGCAGACTGGGGGTATTCGCCCCAGGGGGCAGAAAGGCTGCCATTTTTTGGGGTTGGGGTCTTGGCCATGCCTATTGTGGCCAGCCCTATTCCTATATTTCTCTCTAAAAATCCCTGGTATCTAGTGGGCTTTCTGCCCCCTCGGGAGGCATATCGAGGGTAATTACCCCCATTTGTCCCCAGAGCAGGCAGAAAGACTGATGCCCCATTTAGTTTGGGTGAGGGCATGAACATGCCCATGCCTATGGTGGACAGCCCTATTTAAAAAAAAAACACGCTTTCTCTGGTGTCTAGTGGGCTTTCTGCTCCTATGGAGCAGCTCGGGGCAATTTCCCCATCCTCCCATGTGGGCAGAAAGACTGATGCCCCATTTAGGTGGGGTGTGGGCATCGCCACACCCATGGTGGGCAGCCCCCACCTCTATATTTAAAACAATGCTTTTCCTGGTACTTAGTGGGCTTTCCGTGCCCCCAAAGTGGCAGATTGGGGTAATTACCCACGTTCTGCTTCCCGGGGGAGGGGACAGAAAGATTGATGCCCTATTTAAATGGGTTGGGGGCATGGCCATCCCCATGGTGGGCAGCCCCCACCCGCTATTTAAAAAAAATAATCCTTTCCCATGCATCTAGTGGGCTTTGTGACCCTTTGAGGGCAGATCGGGGGTAATTACCCCACCTGCCCAAGGTGGGGCAGGAAAACTGATGCCCCATTTAAAATCCTTTTCCCTGGTGTTTAGTGAGCTTCCCCCCTCACACGAGGGAACAGATTGATGGTAATTACCCCATCCGCCCCCTAGAGAGACAGACTGATATAGTTAAATATGCTGGGGAAGCACAAGCTGTTGCCTAAGGGGTCGCTGTCCCCATCCCTGGTGCTTAATGAATGCTTCCTCCTTGAGAGCGTTCTCCTGCAGTGATCCCCGAGCAGGGATCCACCAGTAAGAGATAGGATTGGAAAAGGGATATTCTCCCCTTTGCAACAATACCTCTCCCACCCCAATCAGTGCTCAGGGTGGCTGAGATATGCCCCCAAGTATTGATGCAGTGAAAGTAAAACCATGCACACTTATTGTCATCATAGTACGCCTGAGCTTAAATTAAATAAAGGAATCCCTCTAGTGCAGAGCACCAGGGGGCCTTTATTTAAATCCCTGGGTTCAGCCAATGGGCGACACATGCACTGGGGAGGTAGTGCAGATATCCAATTCCTTCTTAAAGAACAAAACCAGATTTGAAGAATAATGAGAATAAAAGTAATTTTACCTTTAAAGGGAGGATGTAGCACAGTCCCTAAGGTAAGCCATGTATTTTAATGACCAAATTCAAGGTTTAAACTTGGTCTGCCTAATATGCTTTCCCAGATAAAAAACCAAAGTTGCTAAATTTACACACCTGTCATCCATTTTATCATCCATCCTTGTTTAGGGACCACAGAACACCGCATAAATCCTAAAAATATAACATTCAGTTCTTTAAGCCTCAGAAATCCGTATAACTGAAGAAGACGAGACCAAAATCCTCAGGACCTACCAACTAATCACCACCAGGGATTTAGACACCAACATAACAATTTTCAACCCACCCATCATTCATTCATTCATTCAACTTTCAACAAATGGATATTCGGCTCCTCTGATGCCCTAGCACCCTTCAAGCACACCAAACAGAGGAGAACCAACAAGAAAGTCAGCTGCTACACCAACAACCTTAATGAATTCAAACCAGTGGCGGCTGCTAAAAGGGAAAAGTGGTCAGCACAGGGGATAAATAATTTGAAATAAAAACGTACCTCCTGGCTTGTTTCTCTTCTCCCTATCACAGGCTCCCAGACTCCCTTGTGCCAATCCAGTTGCTGCTCTCATGCTGGTAATACTATTTCACAGAATGACAGCAGGGCTGGGATGGGGCAGAGCGGGATGGTTTTACGCTCGCAGAAGGATACGAAGCCTGTGCCTGCTGTTCTCCAGCAATAGCCTGAGCCATCTAAGTGTGATATATCTGGAGACATCTAAGTGCGCATGACAATTTGACTGTCCTAAGACATCTGGCAGAACCGCCATTTGCACTTTCAGTTCCCACCACTGCAAGTGCACTCCATACTTGCCTTGGCCCCGCCCACAAGTCCAGCCGAGACACCACCGGCAGAAACACATACAAGGTCGTGCTCAGATGCCACCACCACCAAATCAGAGAAACAAGAAAAAAAAGCGATGGACTAAGGACAGAAACTAGTCCAACAACTGCAAAGAGCTTTTCACCATTATCAAAGGATTATCCAACCCTGCAGCCGCAACCAAAACCATCACACCTTTGCAAAAACTCTGCAGCAACTTCTCCAACTTCTGTCACAACAAAACCACAAAGATTTACAGCAACGTCAACCTCCAGCCCAACCCAGAAGATATCATCAACCAACTACCCACCTCCACAAGCGAAGACAATCACCTAAGTAACAGGACACCACTCAGCAGTGAGGGCACTGCTGCAAACATGAAATCCATCCACTCAGTAGCCCTCAACGAACCATACATCCACCACATTTACAATCTGGGAGGATCCATGATCAGCTCCACGGTCAAATCCATCATCAATACATTCAAATGCACAACTTTCCTGGTCAACCAGAAACACGCTGAATTCAACGCCTTCTTGAAGAAACCATCTGCGACCCAAGTGAACTGGGAACTACCAACCCATCTTAATACTACCTTTCCCCACCAACTCATAGAGAAGGCAATCAACAAACAATTCTTCAGACACCTAGAACATTACCAACTACTGCACAGTACCATTTCAGGTTTCCGCAGCAACCACAGCACAGAAACCCCCCTCATTGAGGCTATGGATGACATCCAGACCATCCTCGACCATGGAGAAATGCAGCTCTTATCCTACGCCGATGACACGCATCACACCCTTTCCCTTACAGACAACTCTAACACCACCAGAAACAACTTCATAAACTGCATGACCAGCATGGCAGACTGGATGAAACAGAACTGCCTGAAGCTAAACACAAACAAAATGGAAGTAATGATCTTTGGAAACAAGAGCTCACCTTGGGACTCCTTCTGGTGTGCAGTGGAACTAGTACCCATGCCAATCCCTTCGGAACAAGCCAGAAACATAGTACTCAACCTGGACAATAAAATTACTATGACACCTCAGATAAACACTGTCACAACCTCTTGCTTCCTCATCCTAGAATGCTATTTAAGACCTTTAAGTGGCTACCCCAAACCACCAGATGCACGTCACTCAAGCCCTCATCATGAGCAGGCTGCAATCAGCAATGCGCTCTACACTGGAATCCCAAACCACCTCACACAGAGGCTCCAGACCATTCAGAATGATGCCACTAGACTCATCCTCTATCTCCCTCATAGCACCCGCATCTCTCCTCACCTCTGACAGCTCCACTGGCTCCCCATTCAGAAATGCTACCAAGTCAAGCTGCTCACCCATGCATTCAAGGCCCTCCACAGCATTGTAACTACCTACCTCAACCACAACCTTCACTTCTACCAACCCATCAGACAACTGTGATCTGCGTCTCTCTCACACATATTCTATGCATCCATCAAAGCAGAGCTGGAGGTTGCACTTTTTCCCATATTGCTGCCAAGACCTGACACGACCTCCCCCAACACACCAGGACCTCTTCTTCTCCACTCGAATTCTGCAAGAAGCTGAAGACCTGGTTCTTCAACTAACCCGTCTGATCTCCTTCAGATGACCCACACTTCTCTCGCTTGACCTGCACAACTGCTCAAGCGCCTGGATACTCTCACGGGTGGCATGTGCACTCAACAAATCTAAATAACATAGTGTGCATCTATAAACATGCACTACTGGATATGTTGAGGCAAATAACACAAAAATGATTAAACAAAACATATCTAAAAAATAGATTGTCAGACTGTTTTTTAGGTTTGGTGTTACCAAGACCTTTTGATTTTACTAAAGTTCTATGCATAATATACTTAAAGCCTTTTCACACATCAGTCGGTTATTTTATCAGTCACATTCATCTTCCACCCATTAAAGCGTAAAGCATGGAGCACTGGGTCAACCAATTTCAACCACTGGCTTACTTCACGGTGAGTGACAGCATCCAGCCCTTTCACCAGGAGCACATTCACACACACATTAGTAATCTTGAGTGTAAGGGACTACTATAGGAATGTGTGATTTTTGAGCCCAAAGATATTTTTTCTTTGAACCAGTGCTTTCTTTAAGTACACGAGAGCCCAACAGCTTCTCCAAGTATAACAATCTACAAAAACCCTAACAAAGCCATGCTTTGACAATGACAAAACACTGGCAACCTATAACAGACCTTTCAGCTTTGCCCGTAATTGTTTTAGCTTTGTAGTCCTATTTCAGGTCATAGTTTAAATGGCATCTGTAAGCAGTAACACACTGGTACCATCTTGAAGCTCCTACAGTAGCATTTGTGGTCACACTTTAAACCAAATCCTCATATATCACAAGTGCATAGAAATATGGATTTTATAAATAAAAAATTACTGCTTGGTGTATCCAGGCCATTAGTTTCATGAAGTTCTGTGTGACAACAGCGGGCCTTTTCTAATAAAAAGTATCACATTGTACATCTCTTAAAGACACTCTTCTCTAATCTCATTATCTCATTGTCATCAGCATTACCTAGCAAGCCCAATTTCATGGACTGCACTCGCACTTTAGTAATATACTATGACGTCAAATTACTTGCATTAAACTCAGGAATTATTTCATCTCATTGCGCATTTTGGTGTGAGTTTTTAGTGTGCACACTGTACGCAGCATTCAACTTGGAATGTAATGGAGAATTAGTTTAATAATGTCAAACTGTGAAAATGCTTCGAATTCCCTACTCATGTTTACAACCTTTCAGTAGACCACGAGGCAAGCAGGAGTTACTGGGCCTACCTGTGGTGACTGGGGCCTTTAACTCCCGATGTCCTGGGGCCCGAACTACTATGAATGCTGCTCTACTGGGCCAAGCACCCCATTTGCACCTGACTGTCAGTTAGGTAGCATCTGACGAGCACTTACGGCTTCTACTGGGGAAGCGCAGATACAGATCAGTGAACATGACTCATAACTTAAAGTATAAGCAGTGCAAACAATAAATCAATGTCCATTCAAATACTTGTTTTTATATAAAAAGTATTTTAATTGTAACTCTACACATGCAAAGGTAAGCAGCATTCAAAAGCAATAACACAATCCCCCTTGAGGTGGAGGACCTAGTAGTTGTCAGGCCACGCCCTGTCCAATCAACTTTAGTGCAGTGGGTTTAATGTTATTTCCCATTCAGTGCTGGCCACATCCAGGGATTGTAAACTATTAGGCGGTACTCAAGAGTTCTCCTGCCTGACTCCTTTCAGAAGTACAGTCACAAGAGTCTATGGGGCACAGTACAGATCACAGCACGTCCCCTAGGGCCCCAAAGGTCCAGTTTATGGCTTTCCTGCTTTGGCAGTATGGAACCCCTCAGCCGCACAGTGAAGTCCTGCTCCGTATCAGAAAAGTTGTCAGCGTGCAGTCACAAGCAGCAACCACCAGCAAGTGCAGGCTCTCTTCTCCGAGCCACGCTAACAGGTGGCTTTAGCGATCTGTGTTGTTCCAGCTCCAGTGATCACATCATAGCAAGTCACACTTCCCTTTGCAGGGGGGGCGAGGTTGATCTCCTTGCTCTGACTGGGCTCTGCAGATGTCCCCAGTCTTGGTCACAGGCAGAAGTCTTGCAGAGCCTCCTCTCCTCACACAGCCCGTCTGGCTGCTTGGCAGTTGATAAAGTTATGGGTTCTCTAGCTCCCCTACTTATAGTCCTTTTTCAAGACACAAAATGTATTTTAATGTCTGAGTCTGTGAGGTTTTATCTTGGGGTTTAGCTTCTTTGAAATGGACATATTTCCCCTGTCTTCTTCCTCCTAAAGGATATCTGGCCCAGCTGGCAGGACTTCAAAGCTAATTAACCCTCAACAAGATTCATGGGAGTGAACAGAGTTCGCACCTGGATGTCAGCCACAGTGATATGTGCATCAAAAGGTTAATCCTGGGGGGAGGAGCCAAGCTCGACAACGAGATGGTCGCACGTTAGCTCGGCTCCGCCGTCCTACCTGCCTAAATTCGAATATCCTGTCGTTCATCCTGCCCAAAACGAACAACGACTTATATGCAAAGCCCTGCAGTCACTTACCATCCATCCTGGTAGGTCCGGTGCTCAGTGGATCCGCAGCGGCGTCCTCCCGGAAAGTGCGGCCTCTCCGGGGTTGAGACCGGGGCCTCGCCCTTACTTAGCGAGTTGCCAGCGAGACGGTGTCGGCGGCGGCCTCGGGTGGAGGATTGGGGCCCGCCGGAAGATGCCGATGTGCGAAGAGCCCGGAGGCAAATGAACGTGCCTGGGACTACCGTCCGGTGCTCCAGAGGTGGTGTGCGGCAAGTTGTGGGTTGGGGACGCCGTGTTTGGTGGCTCCCCCCTTTGTTGCCGTCCGGCCGTACTGGACTCCTTCGCTCGGTGGCGGAGAGTGATCCTAGCGGAGCGGTGTCGCCGGCGGGTCCCCCTCTTTTGGTGGTCATCATTTTAGCGCCGTGGGTGCTGCTTGTGCACTTGAGGGGGATCCCGCCGGGGTTCTACTGGTGAGCTCACCCCTGGAGATGATCCCGAAGAGACGGCGCAATTGTCGCAAAATGGCGGCTGTTGCCATGTCCTGTGTAAAGTCCCGGGATGCCGATTCCTTGCCCTTGTGCTCCGCTTGGGCCTGCACTGGTGAGCTCGAACCCACGCTTGGCGACGTCCTGCAAGCGTTGAAGAATTGAAAATCGACCATGGCCCAGGACTTTTGTGTGCAGGACGACGTACTGGCCGCCATTGCTCCCGGGTCGTCTCTTGAGGACGCGGATGGGCCCGGGGTGGTCGTTGATGGTTCCCCGCTTTCTGGTTGGGGTAGCGAGGACGCGATACGTGAGCGGGTGGAACCGCTGGTGATCATTGACACTGGTATACACGGCTGCCGTGAACAATTCCTGCATTGCCATCGGGAGAGGAGGTCCCTTTGGCTGCTTCCATTGATCGTCCAGCAACTTTTCCACTGCTTTTTCTTATTGCCATGTCCTATGCCCACTGGATCGACGCACATCATGATGCTAGCTAAGAAAGGACTAGGATGAGCCCGGTTCTTACTTCGGAGGACTACTAATTGGTGAATGGAGTTATGGACTGCCCCAAATTGTGATACTTTGTTGATTCCTTCATATTTACGTATAAATGAACACTTGCTAGTTTCGTTTTGGGCCACGCTCATGGTGTGTGTGGGCGGGGGCCGTGACATTCGCTAAATGGTCCCTCTCCCCAGGCTTTCCTTTTTTCTCTCTTTCTTTTTCCGTTTCTCTATATTATCTTATTCTATATTTCGGGTTCATAATTAGGGTGACAGGCACGCTACTGGGGGGGGGTAGGCCGTAGCCTTCTGCAGCGGTGCAGGGTGGGACGGGTGGATTAGGGTCTATTAGATAGTTCTTTGTTTCTATGGCTCTTTTGTGTCCTTTTCTTGGATCTCCACGACTGTGCGTAACCCCGCAGGGTGAGTTACTGGGAGTGGAGGAATAGGTATTATATGTAATATGGTGCCCATGGCTCTGTTTATCCTGAATTAATCGCTCCGCCCCCAAGCACGTTCGCTATTTGTATTATTGATCGCCATTACCACCGGGGGGCGAGTACAGTAACGTGGGGTCCCCTAACTTCCTTTTCTCTTTAGTACTTTTGGTCTCTTATTTCTTGGGTTGGGTTGTATAATGATTGCAACTTATTTGCTTCCCCGATGGTTTTTATTACTGCCGAAACGCTGTTCAGTTTGTCTCTGGGTACATGTGGTCGGGCGTGGATACTACCAATGAGGAACTGTAAGCGAACCTATGTTTTGCATGCTCTGGACCTTTCTGATTATTGCTTTTTGGCTGTACTGCAATGAAACAGTTGGTTTGTTCCCCGCCACGTACACCAGGTTGATACCTATACAACTGATCCTTTACTCCTTAATATATGAAAAAATTAACCTCCTTTGATTCTATGTCGAGTGGTTCCAGTTAGTTAATATCATTGACTTGCAGCGTTATGTAATATTGTCTAACCACTCCGTGCCTTTAATTGATAATGGTGCTTTCCAGTTTTGTTCCGTGGCCAGCCCCCGGGTTGTAGGCCCATATTTGTACGCATCCATTTTCTCAAATAAAGGTTTTCAAAAATAAAATAAAATAAAGGTTAATCCTGGGTTCCCAGCCCTACTCTTCATGATCTCCTTATCAGCCAACTCTTCTCTTCCTGAGATGGGTCCAAGCCCCTTCCTTGTGATCTGTAATTGAACTAAGAGCCCTTTGAAATGCACAGAGACAGCCTGGCTCTCCCATCCACCTGTGCATGCCCCTCCCAGCTTACAGGAATGCAGCAATACACAAATCTGTCTGGGGTAATTCCTCTACTCCTCATATTTTCCACCAGGCAGGCCTGGCCTTCCCAAAATAGAACCCGACGTCCTCCATATAATGTACCAGTGCAGGCACATTTTCACTCAGTGTACATCCACAGCATACTTACTGCACAGCACTGTTATCCTCATGTATTATGCCACCACAAGCATAACTAGATGCAGGAAACATATTCAGTCTGCGCACACTGTTCAGTACTGCAGCCTTTCTGTATTGTACCAGAGTGTGTTATTTTAAACACAGTCACTGCCAGCATGCACACATTTGCCATGCGTGCACTGTACCACACTTCACCCCTTGTGTAGTCTTGTGAGCACCCATGCACTCAGTACATGTTTCCACCATGCATGCCCTTCCACATCTGCCTGATGTAGGCCAGGGGTGAGTTAAGTACACAGCAGATGAACTTTTTAAAACAGGAGTGAGTCTGTAGGCCTCACTCCCGTGCCACAGGGTGTAACCGTCATGTTCACTACAACTGATCACTACACGGCATGGTGCCACCAACAAACTTGTGCTCCTTAACTCCTGGTGACGGTTGCAGCCTTCCACCACTATCAGGAAAGTGCTTTAGGCGACCCTTCAGGTGCAACAAGCCGCAATCCATGAGACAGGGCTATGTCATGGCAGACAGGCATGATGCATGTTCATCTATTACAAGAAAATCCGCATTAGGGATCCAGACACCAGTACAGTTGGGCCCTCAGGGCAGGGATGCACGTCTCTTACCATGCAGAGGACCTTTCCATCCCAACACTGTTGTAGGCCAGAGGTTCCCTGTGTTGCCAGTAAGGAGACCCCTCTTGAAAGATATCTGGAAACCAATCCAGAGCCCTGCATTGTTACCCTCTTCTTCAAAATGATGAAACTCAAACACACGACCCACTGAAATGTGAAATGCAGCCTGAACCTGGGGTACTGCTCACATGGTGAATTTGGTCTCCGTCCTTCTAGGTGATCTACATTCTGCGCCTCCTCCAGGTATTGGTGTGCCCCAATTCATGTTTTGGGTTAGGAATAGGTTTTAGGAAACAAGCACCTCCCTCACTTGCATGGGGAAACCCCAATGCATACGAGGGAAAGCAGTGGCATAAAACGCACAGCCTTGTGCTGCGTATCTGTGCATTCGGTATTCTAGAAGAGGCTGGACCGTCCACCTCTCTCCGTGTCATCATGTACACCCTTTTCAATCCTGAGTTTATAGCCTAGGAGGCATTCCTATCAGGTTTGTTAGTATAATTAGTTCACTGGAAGCAAATGTGCTCTTCAGCACCCAGAATGTAGTACAGTGTCATGTGAAATCTTGATGGAAAAACTCTGTATGACATGTGATGAAGGGGCAACCCTGGTAGGACCTTGTGGGTATAACTGTAGTGTTGAAGATGGCTGAATGCTTTATCTCAATAAAAACAGACGAGTGTTTGCATTTCCTGCGATCTTTTGTGATTTTAGTTTAGACCTCTGTACTGAAGGTGATTTAGGCGTGCATATTAGGATTAACAGAATACATTGGAGGCCTTATTCCACGTGCAAATTGTCAACGTGTGTCCGAGTTGGTCAACTGAAAAAAAAAAAACTTGGGGGTGGGGGGAGCAGAAGACATGCTTTAATTACCTGGAGTGATGCAGCATGGCACTAGCACAGCGGGTAATCCCTGACTGGGACCTCTGTCTCAGCAACATCTTTTGATGTGCAATTAAAAAAAGGTGGCATAGATCAAATATGATTGTCTCGTTAAAGGAAGGGTGCCCTCCACCAAAATTTCACAGCTAGAAGCAAACATAATTTGTTCAATCGTATGTTCCAGAATGGGGGTTTCCTCGCTAGATTAATATCACTCAAACATCTTCAAAGCTTCAAACTGGATTTTATAAACATACTATACTTAGGCTTCCTAGAGAGACTCCCGGGCAGGCTCAAGGTCTTTCATAATGCACCTATGCTCTCCGTTATAGGCATCCGTCCAGTGCTTAATTTGTAAAAGAATGATTACCATTCCCCAAAGCTCTTCCCACAGAAGGTGCAATTAAATGTGTGTCGAATAACAAGGCGGTTAATCTTAAATCCACCTCATGCATCTTTAATCCACTGTCAGACGCTCCCTGCCCCTTTATCTCACTCTCGCAGGTTACTGCTTTATCCCTTTGTGACAGTTTTTCCATTCTTCTCTTCCTCCGCCTTCCCGTTTTGTGTATTTTCCTTCTCTTGCTCTCAGTAAATGTCTAATGCAGAAAAACAACTCCCGGTCCCCAAAAATGAGTGTTGATTGCCCCCACCTGTAAACACCAAATTAAGCACTGCATATGTACGTCTTCACCATTCCCTATAATGCCTGCATGCTGATTGAGGAGAGTGCTCAGTTCGTGCCCCTCATCTTTAATCATAAAGGATTAAATAATCCCGCCTCAGTATAGAGGAAACAGGAGACAGACAACTCAACAATAAGTATAACCAACCAAAAGCAATAGGACCGCACTCTTGGAACTGACGTTCTATCCACATAAGATGTAGAAATAACAACCTTTCTGAGTGGTCCTTTTCAGTCACACCTCCTTACACCTTAACATTCTGCACGCCTGCCCCGCGATGAATGCTGGTAGTCTGAGACCCATGCGAATAACGTTCAATTCCATCACGTGGGGATGTTCCTGCATGCGAGAGCCAGACGTGAGTACCTCAGCATGACTGGCACCTTTACATGTTATATTGATCACTAGGGAGGGAGAATGCTTTTGGATATTACCAGGGCTTTAGGTGGGCTGGGACATGCCCGTGCTCAGCACCGGCAATTCAAAAAAAGGGGATGTATGACGTTACAACGCAGGCTATTACAACGCCTGCCTTTACAACGTGGTTTTTACATCGCATACCTTTACAACGCATAGCGCTTAGAGGTGCTGGATAGTGAAAGGTTTAACTTTCTATTCCAACTCCAGTCCCCGTGGACACTAGGGAAGGAGTTGGATAGAAAATTAAACTTATTCCCTATCCTAGAGCGCCCCCCAGCACAATGCGTTGTAATGGTTTGCGTTGTAATGACCGCGTTGTAATGGTAGTGCGTTGTAAAAGTTTCTTTGTAAAGGCTGTTTACCAAAAAGGGGAGATGCTGAAATGGGTCCCTATCTGGCTCTCCATTTTTGCCCTCACCCTCATGATAAAAAAAAGATATATCTTAACTCTGCAGCAGTACCACCCTTCACTGTCTTTGATGTAACTTCAAAGAGTCTTGTTATAGTTCTACCACAGTTTCTCACCGGTTTGCAACTGAAGCATTTTCAATATTATATTCTACAAAGCCATTGTTGTTGCTTATTAATGTTATGCATCTAACAACCAATTGCAAATCCAATAGTACTGGTTTATTGTAGATTTAATGTTACTTGCTGTAATATATATCTGGATATAATGACAGAAGTAGCAAAATACCCTTCGGGCCACACTAAGCTAAGCATAGATTTTCAGCGTATTCGCTTTTAAGCCACGCCCTTAATTACATTGACCACGCCCCTTTGAGAGAATACCCGTTTTTTTCATGATACTTAAAGACCTAGATATTACTTACTTGAATGTGTGCCTTTATTGAATATGGAAAGTTCTCGAAGGTGTACTTATCAGATCTCCGCTGGCGCATCTTAAAGAGCTGTGCACCTCTGTTGCTGAGCAAGGACAATTCCTCCAGCATGATGTCCTGAGGGATGCTCATCTTTTTTCCAAGGTCCAAGCCATTTGACTCTGCAACACAACACAGACCAACAAACTCAGTGCCCACAGGCATGTCTCGAGTTTCAGAGATTTCTTTTTCTAAAATGATTGTTAAGGATGATTTTTATTTTGGATTTATGGCAATGATACAGTAGCCTCATGCAGATAGACACAAGCATGCCACACTATGACAGGCCATAGGCAAAAGCTTTGATCCTAATTCTCTTAGTATTGCATACATCAAGATTAAGATTTAATCAGCAACCAGAGGTGTATTAATTTGCAGTGTGTACACACAAATAGAGCCTGATGAGGGTGTTGTGGACAGGTTACTTCATCACAAACGTGATAGATATTATCAAGCAGTTTGTGAGGTCCAGGCGCACAGCAGATATTTCAATAATTTTTACAAAAGCGCTTCTCAAAGTCCAATTTCTACCCCGTAACACACTTGGCCGTTTTTTTTTCAAAGTCTTTTGAATACTGTTTTGGTTGTTGATCTTTTTTTAGGTTTTACTTATATGAAATGAGCAACTATGCATAATTAGAGGCATGCAGTAAATAAATGAATCGCTATGCGTTTGCGTGGACGTAAATACAAAACAAGGTCCACTTTCACTAAAGCATTCCAAGTAAAACTGTCAAGAACAGAACCTTGCCCATGAATGTATAAAATAAAATTGAAAGTCATAGATGTGTTCATATTTATATACTTTTTTTAAAACATACAAAAAATCTGAAAGTTTATTTATCATTTCCAGCCAACTCTCAAACTCCCACTCTCTGTATTGAAGCTTTCATCAATACAAATATAGCTCACAATGGTATGGTGACAATTTAAAGTTGCTAACCTGATAATACATAAAAATATATTTTTTCATTTGATAACTTTATTTCGGTCAAAGACCATAAAAGCACAGATAAAATATGTACACAGATAATAAAAATATAAATAGAGTTTTTAAGATAAGACATTATTAAATTGGAAGTTATCAAGAAGTGGCCATCACAGTAAGAAAGAATAAAAAAAAATAGACAGTTAGTTAAGCAAAGAAGTCCTTCTTCGCCACATTCCATGTAGAAAGCGGAAAACCGAGAAGACAATGGCGGGAGAGGTGTCATAGGTTAGGATCCTGCAGGCCTGGGCACATTGGCTTAATCCCAAGTTTTTGCACAACGGTACCAACCAGCATCTACGTATACTGCTATACGCCGGGCAAAATAACAGAATGTGAACAATGTCCTCTTTAGTACAATTGCATGCTGGGCAGGAACCATCCTCTTTCCCTGACCAAGAGAGAGTCAGTGCCCCAATGGGTAAGCAGCCGTGCCTTAATTGGGTGTATAGTTTCCTCGCTAGCGGTGTCTGTATTAGGTCTAAGAATTCTTCCCTCTGAGGCGCCAGCTTGACCTGTAAGAACTCTTTCGTAAGCCTTCCCATAACTGCCGCACTACACAGAAGACTTAGGTTAAAATGTCTCACAATGGCCACCAGTTCTTTCCTCTGGACCGCCGCACAGCTCACCTCAGGGGACTCCACAATTGGGGGAGGCCAATTTGTTGGGCAAGAGTTTTGATGTGCTGTAACCACCGTATACGCTTGCCTTTCAGGGTAGCCCAGACCATTGAGAATTCCGCTCTGTAGTCCTCGAGCTCTGGAACAGTCCAGAGCCTTCTCCAGTACAGAAGCGGACGTGCTGAGAGTAGTTCAGTGATGGGCTCGATTTCCATGTCCAATCGCAAGGGTATCAATGGAGTGCTCTGGGGGAGACCCACCAAGTTCCTCATAAAGGCCTGCTCCACTTTCAGTAGGCTATGTGTGTTCGTATGGCCCCAGAGCTCCGCTCCGTATGTTGCAGCAGGTCTTGCCTGAACCCCATAGATCTCAAGAGCAAGGGAAACTGGTCTGAAGATGGTTGACTTATGGAACTTGCAAATACCCCCAGTGATCTGCGAAAGTCTCAGGGTGGAACTAGCAACCTGGGGGCCCCAGGTGAAGTCTTCGTAATATATTGAACAGGCCATTATGTGACTTATTATCTTTGATCATTATTTTGAGCATATAATTGACATACAGAACACCTGTGATGTCACCAGAAAAAGTAATCGCACAACTTGGTCAATATTCTCTGAATGCTGAAAAAACTTAAAATGGAGGAAGGTACATAAAAACATTTTAGGCAATGATCAAAAGACCACACACACTTTGGCCAATCGGCCCATCACGTGACGTAGTTATGTTACTGTCCTGTCTGCCTGTTGTCTTAACAAGGTACCTACCTTCTAAACCATATTTGTAAAACAAGGGGCAATCCAGTAAACCTGGAACCTGGGTAGTAGAGTCATATAGGAAACAATGGTACCTGAAGGGGGCAGTGTGACCTCAACTTCCATGGAAACCTAGTGAATAATTATCAATAGATTGGTTTTACTAAGCAGAATATATTTTATTTTATTACTCAACATTTGGAATCTTATGAAGAGAAATCATGGTACTATGTTAAAATATACATTCAAAATTAGAGAGGTGTTACCAAATGACGCAACAATGCAATGAAAGTGAAATAAGTAAGTAAGAAGTTTGTTTATGGGATTATAAAGTACATGGCTACCAGAGGGCTTCCCAGTGCTACAGAGAAGAGGCAGTAGGTAGAGGTAGGGAATCATGGGAACAACCAACTTTTACGTTTTTTCCTGAAGCACCGTTCATTTGTAGCCAGTCTCAGTCCTGGGATCATTGAATTCCAGAGCTTTGGGACCTGGTGTGAAAAGGATCTCCCACCCCATCTTGATTTCTTTATCTTTGGTATGTTCATCAGGAAATCAGATGAGGACCCAAGGGACCTATTCGGGACATATGGGGAGACAAGGGATTTTATCAGGGCAGGACCTCTACCAGGGCCGGACTGGGAACCACAACCGGCCCTGGCAAAGTACTCGTCCGGCCCCCCCTTTTCCCCCGGGGGGTTGTGGGTGCCGCTGAGCTCTTTGCCGGGGCTGGTTTTCGGAGGTTTTTGTTACAGGGCCGATTTTGCAGCTATGCTGCAAAAACGGCCCTGTAACAAAAACGGCCCCCAGGGGCCCAAACCCTCCCCCCCCCCCCCTTCCTCCCCCCCCCACCACCTCCCCCCCCACCACCTGTGCGGCGCACCGGGGGATTTCCCATTGCCCACTATAGCCAGTCTGGCCCTGACCCTTTCTTCAGAGAGGATCTCACTGTTCCTGTCTGGGGATCTTCAGGAGCATCCTAGCTATAGTATTTTGTCAACCTGTAGCCTGTTGATCACATACTTAGGAGACCCTAGATACAGGGAATTTCCGTAGTCCAGTCGCAAGACCACTAGAGCCTGGACCACCGTCTTCGGAGCCTGTTCTGGTATTAGGTCTATGATCTTTCGGATCATCCGTAGTATACCTAAACAGGTTGCCGATAATTTTTTCGCTTGTGTTTCCATGGAGAGATTCTGGTCTAGCCACATCCCCAAGTTTTTTATGGATGACTTAGGTGCAGGGTAGACCCCAACCCCTTGGCCAACTGATCCAGGCCCATGGACCTGGTCCATTGCCCAGGAACATCAGCTCTGTTTTGTTGCCATTCAGTTTTAGGATACAGTTAGCCAACCAATTTACTATTTTTTCCATGCATGGTACCAGCTGCAGATGGTTCAAATTCATCTCTTCTGACACTGAGACCACTAGCTGAGTGTCATCAGCATAGGATATAATTGACAAGCCATACTCTTGTACGATATGTGCTAGAGGACTCAGATAAATGTTGAACATGGTCGGGCTGAGTGCTGAGCCCTGAGGTTCTCCGTAAGGGGCTGGGAGAGTCTCTGAGAGGATGGCCGATTCCATACACTGGAACAATCTGTCTCTGAGGAAAGTGGCAAGCCATTGATCAGCTTTATCCTAGATCCCTATCTCTCTGAGTCTATGTATTAAGATCTTGTGATCCAGCGTATCAAAATCTGCACTAAGATCCAAAAGTAGAATCGCAACGGCTCTCCCCTGGTCAAATATCATTTTCAATTTCTCAGTAATCACTAGGAGGGCCGGCTCTGTGCTATGTTCTGTGTGAAACCCCATCTGAGTCTGGTGCAGGATTTTATTCTCCTCCAGGAACTGAGAGATGATGCTATTAACATGTTTCTCTGAGACAGAAGTGTGCTAGTGCTATACAATATATACATAAATAGTGACTGTGGAGGATGCGCAGTTGTTTGATCTAAAATCTAACATAGAGTTGCAGGTACCTGAATTACAAAAACAGTACAGTGCAGTACTATAATGTCAATGTTTCGACCCCTTGAGGTTATTTGTACAGGGTGACTATTAGGATGAAGAATGGGAAATACCTATTAGGTAGTACTCATGCAGCAAATGACAAACAGTACATTCAGGAATGGATCCACTAAGGATATGGTCTTGAAATCCAGAAGAATTAAATAAAGCCTCCTATGGTTATTGGATAATTCTGTGGGAGAGGGGTCTAACCAAGTTCCATGGACTGCAACGAAATTGTCAGCCACGTTATGACACTTCCTGAGCATACGCATAAAAAAATCTATCACAATCTCCCAGGTGGTGAGATGTGTCTGAAGGTTTCTGGCTGTATTCTCCAGGTATGATAACCCACATGGAGTGAACACAGTGTTAGCCCAAAAACAATTTGGATGGCCTGCATCAATCTAATTGTAGAGCATTTCATATGAATAGGAATTGTGTGAATGCTAATGAAAGCTTAGCATTGCCATACACATTCGATCTGCTTGTACCTTCTAAATGAGTTCCATCCATATATCTTATCATCTGGTTCTCCTGACTCAGTGCAGACCCCTCACCAGTACATGTTGCTGCTGATAGCTCAAAATAGCCATAGGGCTTTGGAGTATTAGACCCTGCAAAATCAAGAGCAACTCTGTTTACATTTATTTTTTGAATTAATTGAAGTTAATGTTTGAATTAATTTAAACTACCATGTCTGCTTGAGGCATGTAACACTGAGCTTATGCAATTTTGCATTTGTCTTTGATCATTCTTTAAAAATTACTTCCTGAATAAAAGATTATCCCTATATTCTGCCAAGTGTAAAATTATAATAGTTGGGAAGTCTTATATGCCAATGAAACTATATGATTCAACAATAGTCAGTTGACACAGGTCATAGAACTGTAATCTGTAGGTATGAGACTGAATAATAGAGTTCATTTATCAGCTCAGCTAGAAAAAAGTGGCATAGATATGCAGAATTTTTCATATGCACTTTCACTATACAATAACAGAATGGAAGGAAGTCCTTGTTACTCCTGTTATTGTTCATCAGTTCAAGGTGATGTCTAGTGCTCTTTATGGAGACAAATCTCGGGGTATGTGGATCTGTAGTCCTCTTGTAATCACTCAGAATATTAGGAAGATAAGCACTCTACCCAATTCTACACCCTTATTGATGTTACGAAAAAAGTCAGGAAGCAAAAGTGGCTCCTTATTGGGCATTAAAACCTTTAAGATTTTGATCTGATCTGTTGTTCAACCCAAAGGCCATAGTGTTTCAGATGGAATTGCAGGACATAATGGTACTGAACCATGCTGTGAAACTACCTTGGTTATCAAATATTCATAATTCATTTGTAAGTCTGTATTTGAATCAATATTGGTTGGTACCTAAAGACATAACCAAATCTTTCGGGAATTAAATGATGACTTTTTTGCCATCAGTATTATGATATTGAAAATGACAACACAATAATGCATTTGAATATAAGTTCCACTTAGAGACAACACAAATTCTTCCAGGTAGAGAGGAATATGCAGAGCTCTGGTCTATACAATGATTATACTTAAAATTGCATTTGGGAATTCTTCTCAGTTCACAAGACAGGTTAGGACACAAGGGATCCAAGAGCTGGAAAGGGAGGAACCAGACGTTTGGGTGTGCACATAAACGTATTTCTGGAGGCAGAAAATGCACAAAATCTACTGTAAGTGATTGGTTTTCTGGTTTTGATTAATAGATTACTATAGGTGTGCTGAAAGATCACATTCTGAACTCTGACAGCCTCACATCTTGAGCTAGACAAAGAAAAGAAGCCAGCATAAATTACATTTAGTTAATAATTATGATTGTAAAAGATTGTTGATGCCAGAAACATGTTGTGCCTGACCACTTTGAAAATCCTGCTGGAACCTTCAGCAGCCTTGAAGCTTGACTGAACATGTCGCCCTTGTATCCATAAAACCTTTGCTTTGGGATACAAAGGAATGAGAGATGGGAGACCCTTAGCCAGTAGTGCCTGGTTTGGGACAGTCCAGTGCTGCACTGTATCATCAACAATGTGACAATTGTTCAACTGACCTTTTAATGAAGGTTATAGTTTTGTCTTCTGAGGATCACTGAGAGAATATCTGAAACAAAAATATTGTGTGGACAGAATATGTTGTCAAAAATAGTGAGGACTAAAATATTAAGAAGGTAAGTGCACATAGATAAGTATTGTTTTACTATTCTTAACTCCACATCTACGTACCTTGAAGATATATATATTGTGAAGGCACATATATTTGGAGTTATATATAGTAAACTTTGCTTACCTATAGATAATTTCCTTCACGCTATTTTTGTCCTCAATATTATTGACACATTCTTTTGTTCACACTATATTTTTTCTCCAAAATGTTGTCTAAATGCTGTCTTCCAATGTGATCAACACCCCAGAGTTACATAGAAGCATACTAGATGCTCTCCTTCTGCTATTTGCATCTTCATTCCTAATGTGAACACACAAGAAGAGTGAGGGGCATATTTCAAAGCATGCCAAACTTCACATACAGGAGGCTTGGCACTGTTTGCTGTTAGAGAATGAGTAGTCCCAGAGTATTTTCATTCGTGGAGTGTGTGCGATAAACTAAACTTGCCCACCATAAACCATGCAAATGTCATTTGGGAATGCGCAGTTAGCAAAAGGAAACAATTATTTTTAAACTGAGCAGTAGAGCTCTGGCATGCAGTCATTGGCGAGGACTGGATCCAGCTTGCCCTGAGGGGAGGTGAGAGGTGATACCAGGCACAAGCCAGGCGCCAATGCGATGAGCACCCTCAGTCACTATTAGTGTGTCTCGGGTAAGCCAGCTCATACCTCTATGGCAAAAAGGAAGTTTAGAGTTTACAGTGACACTGATGGGCATATGTACAAGGGGATTGCGCCACCAAAACGTCACTTTTTTCAACGTTCCAGTGGCCGCTTTGTAAATATGGTCCCCTTTCACGCAGGTATCTGTGTGGAAAGAGGCGTGCAATGGGTGTTTCTGTAGGTGTTCCACCACACCACCTATTGCTTTTTGATGCTTCCTCAGATTTACAAGGATCTGTAAATCTAAGGCAGCGCCAAAAACTAATGCCAGGCAAAAGCAGGCATTAGAATTGCGCAATGAAAAGAAATACTTTTATTTTCCCTCGCTTTTCCTTTTTGTATGTGTGCTGCTGCATTCTGCAGCACACACAGAAGTAGCAATTCGCCATTATTGATTGTTTATGTGCAGGGAGGGACACCTTCCTGCGCATAAACAATCATCCTTGCAATGCAGGCACCCTTGCACTGCGACGCAAGGGTGTCTGTATTGGTGCTAGGATGTTCTTTTTAGCTCCAGCACAATGGAAAACACAAATGTGCGCTGTATTCTTGTAAATACGGTGCATCCCTGCGTTTTTTAAATTACACAGCATGGCAATGCAAAATTTATTTCAGCGCTGCGCCATTTCCTTGTACATAAGCCCCTAGGATGTCTGTTCTTCCTTACATGAAGACACTTTTCTGTCCCGAGCAGCACTCAGCCCTTCAACAAACGTCCACACCTTCCTTATATTACATGGGCTTCCTTCCCATCTTTCCCATGGGTCTTCACCATCCATATGTGAAAACACTTGATATACCAGCGCCATTACAAAAGGAATTCTGGGACAGTATTCCTCCTCTGTGTGCACATTGCTGGTGGAATTTGTCTTCAAAAAGTTCCACGTAAGTATAGTGTCCATAAAACTCCCTCTCAAGTACTGATAGTCTCTTAAAAAAAGAACTGTCTGAGATAGTATGAGGGTCGAATTCATGATCGGGAATAGAAATCAAATCCTTCACAGCCAATCAGCCTACAGATTATAGATTAGGTAGATAGCAAATGGGATCAAAGACATGATTGAATTAACTCAATTTTCTATCATACAGAGCAGACAGTAAAGGGGCACCGGTAGACAAGCAGGTTCACTAATATGACAATTTTGCTAATGAAAATCTTAAGCCTGTTTTACTTTAGTCAACACAGCATCCGACGATGGTACAGAAAACTGTAAAAAGATAGACTTAGTAACTTTCTTCCTCCTCACCCATTTCATCCTCAACTCCAGCAAGCTAGAACTTCCTGTGTTGGTAGAGTTCATAGTGAATGTGCCATGGGAGCTGCTGTCTGATGCAGTGGTTCACTTGTGAAAAAAATAAGTGCAGGGCATAGAGCTTTGATTTGAAGCCTATCGCCAGTGCTGCAGAATGCTGGGTTGGCTGAATGCCAAGGCTGTCTAGTTTTGATTTCAATCTCATGGATCTTTCTTCCACTACCTTAGAATTGCCATCTCCTTAACTCACTCTTTGATGTGCTTTTCATCACTGCTTTCCCACTTTGTGTCTGATTCCCTATCTGTCCCAATTTACCTTATTCCACCAATTTCTTCTTTCTTCTCTCTTCTTCAAGGTCAAAGGCTGAAGATGAAAACTAAGTCTTGGTTCCAATAAATAAATAATAAACAAAAAGACCTGCTTGAAGAGGGCAAAAACCAATTCCCTTTCTAAAACTGGTGGCGGGGGGCTACAACCTCAACCCACTTTCTGGTTACATCCAATTACCAGTCTTGTTATTTGTGAGTGGAGGGCGACCTGATTAATGTCTTCCCTCCTGAGCTCCTTATCGTGATTTCCAATAAATAAATGCCAGTGCAAAGACCTGCAACTTCTGACACAAATTAAGTACTGATGAGGAGCTAAGCCAGAACTTGCAAAGAAGCTAATTGAACGATTTAGAACATGTGTTTATGCTTCCATACATATAAACCTCTGTACTCTTTCTAAAATGCACTAAAGTGACCACCGTGGTCACAAGGATGATGAGATATCATACAAAGGAAACACAGAAATGTGCATTTCCAGAACCTGGATATTTCAAACTAGAGGGAGGGGGGTAGCCGTTTCATTGAACAGTAGGGCTGATGAACTGTTTCTAAACTGCGTCATGCAGACAGGATAACATTGTATTACCGAGGGAATATCCTTGAAACTGGGAAACAAAGCTTGCTAGCTTGTAGCAACATGCAGCAATTCAGAAAATAACATTTGCTCCGCTTAGATGTGACAGAGAATCTGAACAAGTTGGTTATAAAACATTTGTAGCATTGTGTTACAAAATGGCGGCTAGCCAAGTTCTTAGTGCGTAAATCTACCCACGCAGAATGCCCATCAGCTGTTAGGGCGCGCCATTCTTTCACAGCAGTTGTTCATCTGAAAATAGCTTCCAAATGAATGAGACCCACAAAAGGGTTAGTTACCATGTGTGTGTGGGCTGTGAAACACTCCAGCAGATTATTTAAGGGTCATCCACCCTGCGGAGGAGACAAGGACCTTTAGCGGACTAAAAGTGTGGATTAGGTAATGTTAGGGAGGGCGGGGAGGAGAACACGGCTGAAGTTACAGGTTTGCAGAGCTGTACCAGATCCCTGGACGCCCTTCACAATGGCGGCGGCTTGTTGCTTCCTCTCCTTCATCAGGTCGCTGTGTGATAACATTGTGCGCGTTCCCCGGGCTCTTCCTCCCCTGTGGCGGGAAACAAAACAAGGAAGACATCTCAGGCTGTGAAGCTGCTACAGTCACGTGCTTTCTGATATTGCGATTGATAACTCTTTCTTTTCCTCAGGAACATTTGCCAACTTCTATTTCCTATTAATTTAATATATGTGTTTGATTTAATGTCCTTCTGAGATTATCCCAAACTAATTTACCACTGAGCATGCTTCCCACCTCCAAATAGTCAAAATATTCTGGGTCGGACTGCCTAAAGTGTTTGGGATGTGCAATTTTGCACAGAGATGCTTTGAACACGACTGTACACCTTATAACGATGTGTTATTGTGTACCATTTTTTTGTGTCTGTCAGTGCTCTTTTATCTCAACAGACATAGGGCTCCATATTTTGTCAAAACAGGAAACATAAGATGTTTGATGCCACAAAACATCACTAACCTCAACAAAAATAAATAGAGCAAAAATGACCTCTGCGGTGCTATTTAGTACCGAAGTATTTGCTGTTTGGGTGAGTGTTTTGCTCGGTCTCTTTTTGTGGTAGTCAACACAGTTTTGCAGCAACAACAAATCATTGTTAGCACACCCAGGCAATTTATGTCATCCAGATCACAGACTGTAAGTAGATATTAGAACACTGTTGGATTGCTGCAATCTATCTTGCTCTCTGCTGTATACACAAAGCAAGAACAGTGACCTTCGGAGAGAGATCTTTCTCCTTTGCCGGGGCCAGACTGTGACTACCCCCCCATATTCCATGTGAGCTGAAACTAAGCAGGCCTTCGCCAGGAAACTGCTAAAGATCTTTATCCAAAATGTCATCATCTATGACCCATATCTTCCTTCTGTGTGGACTATGAAGTTCAATTTTGGAATTTAGTGGCAATTCGGTATGTTTCTCTCTGTATTTATGAAATGGGTTTTTATCTAATGTAAATATGAATGCTATGTAATGCTTGTTTTACATTTGTATGTGCTTTTATGGATTCTTGAAACTGAAACCGAATAAAGCTTCTAAAAAAAAAATGAAGTTCAATCAAATCATGTTCAGGTTAAATTTTTAACTATAGCGCCATGAAAAGTGACATATGTACGCTTTAAAAATTACATTAACAGAACAATAGGATCTAAAAAAAAAAGGACCTTTGCAGTGGTGAAATGGAACATATGAGCCCCGGGTGGAAATACTGCTTGGCAGAATACTCTTTTTTTTTTTTACTGTTGCCAGAACTGGACTGGTAACAGAGATGTTCCAACCAGCCCACACTTTAGGAGGTAGCCACCCCTAGAACAGGGGTGCTGGAGGCTTCATTATTCTCCGGTGGAAGCTGATTCAGCTCAGAAAGCAGCCTCCCAGTTAGAAGCCCGCCCGGAAAATGGCAGAGTTGCAGAATGGCCAGTTTAACCCAGACTGGTGCTTGCTGTGGCAAACGTATGTTTTTACTAAGAACTTACGATGCCTTGCATAAAAAAAGAAAATGTATAGAGCCAAAATGAAACGGGCATTGGCAAAGCCAATAGTTTTGCCATGGTCTCACCGCCTATTGACTTTGGGCAGTTTGTTTTGTTTTGTCATGTTTTTTGCAAAACGCTATTGTTGAGGAAGATGCCAGGCCCCCATCAATCTAAAAAAAAAAACTAAAAAAACAACAACATTAAGGAGTAGGAAAAACACGTTGATCTAAAAAAGTCACAAATTGAAAAAGGAGGCTCTGGCACTGAAGGGAATTTATTTGTGTGTGGATGACCTTCTAAAAGGGCTGAGTGGCGTCACTCACACTGAAGTTAGCCAGTGGCTGCTGAAGTGGGTTGCATTGCCCCATGCTGTACACTGTAGCGCAGAGGTCTTCAAACTAGGGGGTGGGCCCTCCTAGGGCTCAAGTGATCCGCCGGGGGTGTGCCAGACTCTGGCCAAAACACGCATCATGCTGATAACAGTGCTTTCTTTTTCTTTCACCCTTTAGAAGAACAAAATGTGCAACAGTAAGCCTCTCTGTAATGGGCCATCACTAACATCTTTAGCCATTTGTAGCCTGGCTGGCAGTACCTGTCAAAAGGAAAGGAACTCCAAATATTCTACAAAGCCCCACCCCTATTTCTAATAATCGCACTGTGGATACTTTTACACGTTAGTAAGTCCTGCCTGACCGGAATAGTATGCTTGGCAATCATGTATTTGATTGCATTTAAAACAGTAACAGAACTTAACTGCAATGTTTAAAAATGTGTAGACATATTTACACATTGCCAATTTAATAGAATTGTGAAAAATTCTGAGGGAGCCACCAATGATTTTTTTTTTCCCATCGAGGGCGCTGCATCAAAAAGTTTGAAGACCACTTCTGTAGAGGTTAGATGAAAAATGTGAATGGCACAATAACAGATCAATGGATGAAGAGGGCTGGCTGAAAACCCCTATAAGTAGGTATTTTGTACATATATTTTTAGTAAACTCAAAAGGTCTTGGCTAACACCAGATCTAAAAATGCCTATTGAAACCAATAGATACTATCCCAGTGCCTAATTTGATCCAGTAGTTTCCGGTGCTGGCACTAGCATTTAATTGTCAGCACCGGTGCCAGTGACAGTCTGCCACAAGATGGTGCTGTCTGGCTAATTTAGAGATTACCACAACAATGGTTAATTATTAACTCAATATGCATTAAAAATGAATATTACCACTCGCCCAAGCCATTCTTATAGCTTTGGGACCTGAAATAGTCAGGACTGTCACAGTTGTAGGATTGTGAATGTTAGTACTTGTGTTTTTACTATCATTGGGGGCTCTGTCATGGCAATGTGTGTTACAATGTGCAGTGGCCTCCTGACGAGAGCCCTGGTCCTTATGTTTTTTGCAAACTAAGCACTGATACGATCTGAGGCCAATAACTAGTTTCAAGCTGCAATGGTAATCAACTGGAATGTACTGAAGAAGGCATCCATTTTATGCCCAAAACCCATGTGCTGCCAGACCCTGGTGACACCATTTGTAACGACACAACTGGACACTTCACCATAGATAATGCCATCTTTGTTTTTTTATTATTTCGGTTCAAAGATCCCGCCGTCTTCATCCTGCTGTGGTTGTTCCAGTACTTGCACAGTGACAAACAGCCTTCCTGTCGCTGCCTGACTCAGAAACCCCCAGCTGCTGTCCCCTTCACTGTCCAAGCACCCTCTGCTTCTCGTCAAACATCCTGCACTTTGATCTAAGCCAGGAAAGATGCCCAGAAGCCGGCAGCTGTTGCCATGGCAACAGAATCCGAAGTAAACACCCTCTCAAACGCCCTTTCGCCAACCTCAAGAAGCATATTAGTGTAATAGAAAGCGTAAATAAGTTTAAATACGGGTCCTCTAAAAGGGCCTTTTTGCACTTCGGCTGTTACAGCCGCGAGGGGATCATTTTTTCCTTCGTCTAAGTGACAGATGACAAGAGCAAGGATTAAATAATAAACATCACGAACAATGCACTCACCTTACACCTGAGGCGGGCCCCTTTCTGGAGAGGTGCTGTCACTGTGAGCTTGTTGCGGTTGCAGGTGCTTGTTTAGCCTCAGCCCGGAGGGTCTGCACGGCGCCCTGAGAGAAGACCAACTGGGGGGCTTAGCCTCGCCACAAAGCCTGGCGGCCGCATGACATCAGGCAGTTAAATATAGAAGCAAACACTGTCTGTTCATATCTCCCTGGCTTATGGGGCTGACAGAAAGAGCTTCTCCTCAGAGACTTGACTCAAGGATGAGGCATGGCCTGGCTTCCTGCAGAAAGGATGCAGGGGACTGGCCATTTCATTGGGGGAGGGAGGTGAAAGGGTCCTGGCAAGGCTGGTCTGTGGTACAAAGTGCGAACTCTCAACCAAACTTTCGGCTGAAAGTAGGGGATTCGTCAGCCTGCACTGCGATTGGCTGCGGGGTGTCTCCACTGTGTGAAATGGAGGGAAGACTAAAGACAGATGTTGAGCGACACCTTCAACGACCTATAGTGCATCAAAGTGAGACTTGGTGTTACAGCTCATCCAGACATGGGCCGATTGACCTTTACAGAAATGGGAGCACTCGCTCTCAGTTTTATATAGCGGGAACTCGACCCAAGAGCCTTAAAGCGCTTTAAATGAGCACCAGATTACTATAGACAAGGTCAGATTCTTTTTTTTAGGCACATGGAAATTAAGGGGAATATTTTTTAAAAAGGCACGCAACGTAGCGCAGTGTAGTATTCCTGGTGGGGCTCACCCTTTGGGCTTACCTACCTTTGATACCTGTGCTTGTTACTTACTTCCATCTAAGATTGTAACAATAAAGCACTCATCTTAAGAATACCTGTGGCCCATTGGACTTATTACACGCAGCCTTCTGCAAGGCTGCGCTTCGTTGCGCAACAGGGAGTGTGCAGTGGAGCGCCATATCTTCAGAAATATGTCTCTCTCCTCCCCTTTCCCTTTATGCTGGTGCTGATTTCAGCTGCCTTGCGCCTCGCACACACCTTAGCGCTGCAGCGCTAGGGTGTGTGCATAAGTGTAGCATAGGTTTTGTACAGGAAGGGTACCCTTCCTGTACAAAGTACTATGCTAGGCACGATGCAAAGCTTTTCCCAATTTGCATACGTGTTGCACAGTACAGCACGCATGCAAAGTCGAAAAAGCACAGAGAAATGAAAGCATTTCTCCTGTTAGCACCTCCTTTAAAAGGGCGTTAACTTTTGGTGCAAAACCATATCTACAAATCATTGTAACTATGGTTTTGCGTCATAAGGCATGGGTGGGTGCATGGGAACGCCCATGTACCACCCATGTAGCTTCCCTCGGCACCAAGTAACGTGAAGCACCGCA
The DNA here is from genome assembly GCF_964263255.1 of Lissotriton vulgaris. Taxonomy (NCBI): domain Eukaryota; kingdom Metazoa; phylum Chordata; class Amphibia; order Caudata; family Salamandridae; genus Lissotriton; species Lissotriton vulgaris. The sequence continues at coordinate 1,035,268,004 of NC_141689.1, forward strand.
AGCTGCTTTGCACTACTTAGAGGGTGCTTTCCAGAATGAAAATAGCTAAAACAAAAATTTGCGCTGGTTAGCTTCACTTTTGTGACGCTACACCAGCGCAAAAGGTTTGATAATCTCCCCCTTAGGTATTTGCCCAGAATCACAGGATGATGAGCCGAAGCTCGGACTCGCACCTTGTTCCCTAATCAGTAACTCTGGCCATTAAGACACATCTCCTCGAGTCAGTCCTATCCGGCATGTGTAACACTGTATTCATTCCTACAAGCCTTCCAGAGGAGCTGGACTTTAGTGACACTGCTTGATGTTCCCTGGGACTACTATGCAATCGATGCCATCAGTGATTAAAAATAAAATATATGTGCTTGGTCTCCAAATATTTCATATCATCCAGTAGCCGCCAAATTCTGGTGTTTGCCGAAAACCAAGGCTTTCATTTCACCTCATTCTCTTTCATCTTCCACCTTCCACTTGTAGTTTCTTTATCTCAATCTTGAAGGTTGTGTATCATTCCTGTGGCAGAGTGTTTTATTAATTTAAAAAATCAAGTTTATTTACATGCTTTTAAGTTAGAATAATTTGACTTCCAAATTCATTTACTGGGCTTTTGTCTGTTTGTACTAACAGCTGAAGAAAACATGTCTTTAAAAAATTGAAAGAGCATTCTTTTTAGCTGCATGTCTGTTCCTCTTCTGTGTTTTTCCTGTTCATAAAATAGTCGAAATGGGTTTCATTTCATGTTGTTGTTTTCTTGTACTATATCAATCAAAGTGCCTTAGGAGGGAGCTAAGTCTAGATGCTCTCGTATGTTGCAATAATCAAGGCTGATGGTGACTGCTGCCACAACTGTATTTCTATTGATTTTAATGAGGCTTATTGTTTAGTTTGCTTCAATAGTGCAATGTAATTTCCCTTGTCTGTATGTTAAAGGTAATTATTATGTATTAATTTTTTAGACAGTCCCAATAAGTAGTTTGTTTAATGTTGCACAATATGTGTGATGTTGATTTGTTTATGTCATGTATCTTTGCTAGAATGCCCCTATGATACCACTTCACTTTATGTTGAGAATGTTGTATTCCACTTCTCTGAAACTATCAAATGCGCCTTTTATGGGATGTGTGCCAGACCTTTCGTACACTTTTCATACACCTACATGATACATCATGCTCAAGATTCTTCGCTTCTTTTAATGAAGGCAAACTCTGTGATAGTCTGTTTATATGATTTATGCTTACAAGGTCTTTCCTTGCTTTCGTACCAAGTAGTCCATATGTCGGACTGTTATCTGACTTTATAATTGTTAGATTTTTGCTTTTGAACTGATGGTTTCCATGGTAGAGTGTCTGCTGATTTATTGATTTCCCTTATACAATGACCTCTTGCAGTTGGCTTTATCTTTATGCATTATTGATGCTGATTTGAATCTGAATAAATAACTACTTTTTACCGTCTTTGATGATTCATAATTTTGAATAAAGGATAATGGTTTGACTTTGAATACTGTTCTGCAAAGGTGTTCTTTATTTGCACTAGTACCACCCACCTTTGGGACTCAGACAGCACGATTCTGTGCATTGCCCTTTAAATTTATTGGTGCAAAGTGACGACACCTGCGTTTGCAATTTGCCATGATGTCCCTTCTTTCTCATCTCCCCCTTTCTGCCTAACCTGCCTCCTTTAATTGTACCCTGACTCAAATCTGATGATGGAGAATTCGTTTGGGCCTCCAAAAGAGAGTGTGGTGCCCATCACCTGCATCCACCAGCACAAATTAAGCACCGATGCAGCTCATATCTGGATAATTTGTTTTATTGAGATGAGTTCTCTTTAATTTATTGCCGATAACTAGGGTGTCACATTAGGCTTTCGGTGTTGCCTACTACTTTGTGAATCTCTTTATCCACACTATTTGGAGATATAGAGCCCCATTAGGATGGCGGGCGGATCGCCTCCGCTGGGCCAGCGGTAGCCACCGCTGGCCTGGCGGGTGAGATCCGCCCACCATCCTCCCATTAAAGACCCCCTCCATATTACCATGGCGGGCGGCCCGAGGTGGTCAGAAAGACTGTCCGCCGCGTGTCCGCCCGGTCGAGAAGTTGACTGGGCGGAAAGGGTTTAATATGGTGGCGGTGTCTGAAAGACACCACCAGCCATATTACAATGTGGCCCTCTGCAATGTTAAAAATGCGGGTTGCACCCGCCAGTGTGGGGGGCGCATCCTAATGGGATGTGTGGGACCACCGCTAGCAATGCAGACGGTCCCATTTCCCACTGGTATGGCGGGCAGACAAAGTACGCCCGCCATACTAATGTGCCCCATATCATGAACGCTCAACCTATCATTTGGTCATAAAAACATGTGAATACTTCTCACCTAAAAGTTAGTGGTTGGTGCAGAGCACCTGTCTCCTCCTGGTCTTGTGCTGTTGATACAGGAAGAAGATGGCTGATGTTTAGTGCAGGAATCCAAATAGTTTAATCTATAGAGCACAAATGCATTATTGAATGTAATGATAGTTCATAATAATGAATCAATGGGGAATTAGTCATCGGTCCTGTGTTTGATGTGGAGTCATGAATTGTATTGTCTTTTTAGGAAAACCAGGAGCAATGGTATGTAAGAGAAACAAAGAACCATAAAGTAAACATTACCATTCTGATCATACATTAAGAACCTCATTATAATGACCCAGTAATGTATCTGGTAATTCCACCCCAAGGAATCATAACTGTGGGGTGTGGGTGAAATTATTGACCAATTACAGTGTAGCCCTTAGGGTCTTCGGAGAAATTAGAAATGACCCAGGGAATCGGGAATACTATACCTGATTCCTTAAGTAATTCCTCATTTTCCCATTATTTACTCCCTGCTTGGAACAGGTAAAACCTTACAAGCAAAAAATCAGTAAGTCTGCAGTTAATCTACAGATCTTGTACTTCCGATGGGGTGAGTAATAGTGTGGTCTAGTAATTCTTTATTGTAGTGATTATAAAACCATTCACAAAATAACACGTTTATAGATAAAACATAATTAGCAGGCCTGGTGTACAAAAGCACAAGAAAATGAATCACAACCACAAAATATCGAGACAATAAAAAAATTAAAACACAGTTCAAATTAAATAAATAATTCAATTTGAAAAAATTCAAAAACATCATAAAACATTTATTGACTCTACCTAATCACGCAATGGCTAGCCTAAGAAAGAAGACCATTCCAGATCTGTTTATTAATACTGGTGCTAAAATAATACATAGTAGAATCATTAACTATTTTTCACCCTGGTTCTCCAGAAATTAATTATAAAATTTTTCTCCGAACATTAGGGGGCCGATTCCGATCCTAGAAAAAGCGCTCCGATTAGCCGTACGGATCGTTTTTCCCGTCCGAATTGTACCTTGCAACGTCCCCCGTACGTTCGACGAAGTACGATTCGTACCAGGAGCAGGACTCCGTACGAATCGTACAAAGACCATACGACTCGATTCTCCGCACAATTCTCCCTCGGTACACGCTGTACGCGACATCTGTACGGATTGTGGCTTCTTTTTCCGACCCGTCAAGTATGATTCGTGTCGGGTACGCACCGTACGACTCTTTTCCTACGAGAGCTGAAATCAGCCGTAAAAGCAGAGTACGCCTCGAAACAGGTACGGAATGCCCCCCCTGGGTACGGCGCGTACCCCCCATGATCGCAGATGTACGGCGCATATCCCTGCGATCATGGGGGGTACGCGCCGTACCCCGTGATCGCGGGATACGGCGCGTACCCCTCATGATCGCAGGGGTACGCACCGTACCCTGCGTTCATGGGGGGTACGCACCGTACGGGGTGTATGTGATTGTGCGCTTTTCCGTACGAATTGCCCTTACCTGACGTGGACAGTACGATTCGCATCCTGGTTCCCCGGTCCGGATAGTACTCGTCGGGTCGTACGGCGTGTGTACGAGTCGTACGGTTCACAGTTTCAGCCTTGCAATACGTACGGATCGTGATGATTCGGACGGATTCACGGGATGCGGATCATTCTACGCGACTCGGACGGACGGGTACGATTCGTATGGAGAGGGCTCCGGATACGAATCGTACGGACGTTTTTTTACCAGGATCGGAATCGGTCCCCTAGTGTGTATGGGTGGGCTCAACGCTGTTAGCTAGCGGAGCACTTTTTCTAAGGGATCTAAAGTTTAAATTTCCTGCAGGTTTTTTATTAAATTTTGTTATTTACATTATTCAGGATACCTTCGGCAAGGTTAAAAAGTTTAAAAAGAAGTCCTTTTGGATATATAATGCACCCCAACATCTAAGGTTGACATGTTTTGGCCATTGTAATCGCCTTAAAAGGTCACTTGGCGTTCTTCAGGGCCACTTTAGATAAGATCCCTAAATGTTTTATCTCTGCCCAACACTATTTGTGTAGGCTAATTAACCATGACAATTTCACATGATTTACATAATGCATGCCAATACAAACTATATTAAGGGAACTTCCCTAAATATATTTAATCTGAAACAATAAGCAAAAAAGATCTTGGTTACCAATTTTTCACACACTGTCTTATTGGGAGATAATCACTCATAAAATTCAGCTTGCCAGATTAGAGGTATATGTGTTCATGCAACTTTGGTCGCTATCATCACTACTGGTGCAGACCCGCTACCCAAGTGCTAAGGGTAGAACACTGATAAAATATCACGTAAGTGCTGAACATTCTTGTGTTGCACATCATGCAAAATAATCATTTATTAGGACCTACATTCATCACGTATATTTAAGGCACCATAGGATCTTACGAATGGGTGGACTCTGTAGTCACACTCCACAAGGATATCTTTTGATAATTAGTCTTCTTAAAATTGGTTATCCGAAGAATGCTCTGAATGGACAAATTATTATGGAAGATTCAATGCTCCCCTGTAACTTACTTTGTCATGGAATTTTGCCTGCCAGCATTCAGAGAGAATTCTTCTAAGCCCTGTATATTGAAATGCTTCTGTATGTGGAGAGGTAAAAGACAATCTTCCTGGTCACATGGTGCATCCGAGTACGTACGGCATCACTGCGCTATGGGAGGTTTTTTCTATATGGGAGGTGTAGGTTTGACAAAACAACATAGTTCGCTGATAAACACACAGCACAATAGGAGGGTTTTTCTTTCTTTTTTTTACATGAGTTTATGGGTAGCTTACTCAGATCTGTACTATTTCAGAGAGAAGGGTTTTCTCTGCCTTTTACATAAGTTATTGGATCATGTTATATTATCCATGATGCATCAATATTTTAATCCCTCTGTAACAGCAATCAGTTTTATTCATTGAGGTGTCAGATTCCCACGCTTACTAACCTCAAACTGCATTATTGAACACTACTATTTTGAAAGTATTTTGAGATCACATAATGCTATGACAACCTATTGCTTCTTTACTTGATGGCTCTGACTACCCCCATTAATAGTTTACATTTCCCTCTGAGCCGTCCTGATTTCCCTCTGAACCATCCTTGATATACTTCATCCATGTAGTCTGACCTTTTTATCTTATTCTTTTCTTCTCAGGGACACTCTGTCGTAGAGTATTTATTTTGTTGAATGACCATCACTAGCCTATGCCAGTCATCTAAATCGTCCATAATATATTTCATTAGTGTGGTCTGTCGTTTTCAACTCATACCCATAAGGCACAGTTGGTCACCAATGAGTAATATGTTTCCCCATAGCATGTTATCATTCAGACCTTGTTTGTGGGCTGACAATCTACAGATACAGCATTATTCTTTCTTGAACTGGATTCTCTCTGTATTATTGACATTGCTGTCCAACAAGTTATTAATTGCACAGCTCCCAGTTTGAAAGGCAGGCCATCTTCATGATCCAAAAAATCTGGCCAATCCGCTGCATATATAGAAGACTGTAGTGGTGTCAAGATACTTCCCATTTCAACCCATTGACAATGTAAATTTTGGGAGAAAGTCTTTTACCAAAATAAACTATACTTGCTTTCAACTGTCAGTGTATAATGTTATTGAAATGCAGTAACATCCTGTCAATGCCCCAGGATGCTAATTTTGTTCAGAAGCAATTCCTGTCTATTTTGTCAAAAGCAGTAGAATACTCAACAAAAGCAGACAAACACAGGGAAGCCAACTACTGTAAAGCTGCAATATTAACAAAAGTGGAACCATTAACACAGACACCAGTTTCTGGGAACTTTAACAGTTCTTTTTTATGAGCCCACTCTGAAAGTATACCACAACAAAAACACAGCAAATAACTTGCCATCAGAATTTAAAAGAGAAAATAAGGAATATTTTTTGGGGTCAGATGCCGATGAAGTGGCTGTAATATGGAGCTCTTCCATGAGGATGGAGTTATCCTAACTTTATAAACATTAGCGAAAAACATAGTTAAGATATGGCTTCAGCATGTAGAGTTATCTTTCAAAACGGTTATTGGTATATTGAGACAAACAATTATGTTTTATAAGAGGCAAGGTATTGTGCAATCTAAAAACATCAGTTATCAACTCATTTGGGTCACTTAAAATTTTAATTTTGATCAGTGGAATACAATTTTAAGATACATTGTTCAAAATTCCAAATGCAGTTCTGAAGTTGTTCTTATCAAAACCCTCCTAAACCCTAAAATGTCTTAAATCCCTTGATTCAGTACTTTCAAACAGATCGCCCCACATATTTCCAAATTTATGGATTTTTTATCATGTACAATGAAATTAATAGGGAATATAATTATTGCTCATATACTTCTAGCATAAAGTTACATGACTCTAAGGATGCCAAGTAGTCGTAAAAGTAACTATTCCATTGAATTACCATTCTATTATTATTAATAAGAGGTCGAATAATGTAGTTTTGTTTTACACTTATACATTGAGTGATCACAGTTAAAAGCTAAACAATTGTGGGTTAGGAAGTTCAAGAATATGCAAATCAAAACATCAATGGAATAATAGTAGTAGTTGCCAGCCCCATCGGAATTAAAGTGAAAAATATAATGATAATGAAGTTGTTTAGAAGAGAACTCTTTTCACTTCTTTACCAGATTTGCTGCCAATCCCTAGCCACAGCGGTAGTCCCGGACTGCTGGAAAATGGCCGCGGACTCCCCTTTATTGAAGAAGCCATCACTGGATCCTCATAATCCAGCTAATTACAGGCCCATTTCCTTGCTACCCTACCCGATCAAGATCATGGAAAGGATAGTAACTAAATACTTCTCCAAGTTTGTCGAAGATAATCAGCTTCTGGATGAGGTCCAATTTTGGTTTCGCCCGGTACATGGAACCGAGACTGCTCTAGTAGTGGTCCTGGACGACTTGAGAATGCGGGCCGACAGTGGTCAGGCAGCCTTTTTAGTGCTGCTTGACATGTCGGCCGCATTCGACACGGTTAATCACCGGACCTTGATCAGGAGGTTGGAGGAACTGGGTATTGTGGGTAAGGCTCGAGATTGGATTCAGTCCTACCTTTCAGATAGGCAGCAGGCAGTTTTCTTGCCTCCTTTCTGTTCAGAGTACAGCAAGGTTGAACAAGGGGTTTCTCAGGGCTTGGCTATTACCCCGATCTTGTTTAATCTTTATCTCCGCCCCCTCATTGCTCTGATTAAATCGTTTGGTATTAATGTTGTCAACTATGCTGACGACACTCAGCTGGTCTTCTCTTTTGAGGGCAATAATGCAGTGTCTTTAGAAAAGTTTCATGACTGCTTATTCCAAACTGCAGGCTGGCTAAAACGGAATTCTTTACAATTCAATGTAGATAAAACGAAAGTCTTGTGTTGCATGACGGGTCGCATTCAGCGTCCTCTGACCTCTGCCTTCTGACTTCTGGCAAGCACCAACTAATAATTCTGTATTTCCTTCTAAAACAGTGGGCAACCTGGGGGTTAGGATGGATAGTAACCTCCAGCTAGGCTCCCAGGTGAACAAAACGGTCTGTACATGTATGGCTCTACTTTGAGCCTTGCGTAAGATTCTCCAGTTTCTGCCCATAGCTACTAGACCCCATTGTGCTAATTAGAATCGATTATTGCAATGCTCTGCTCCTGGGTGCTCCTGTCTCTCTGCTTAAGATGCTGCAGAGAGTGCAAAATATGGCAGCCAAACTCGCATTAACCTCATCGCTGCTGTTGATATTTTCCCCCTGTGCTGGGCCCCAATGATAATGGGTGTGGTCGTGATGGAACCATTCCGTCATCAGCACAGCTCAACCGTGTCTGATGACGGAATTGTTCCGTCACCAGCATCGAAGGGGTTAAACCAACCCTGGGACTCGTCACCGTCCACATCCCTTAAAGATCTTCATTGGTTGCCAGTTGTACAAAGGGTACAATTTAAGGCAGTACATAAAACTGGGCCAATGGCACTTTAGAGGAAATTTGTCTAGTATGCGCTGGACAGATCTTTGCGCTCTTCCTCTGCAAACTTTATCTGTGTTCCTCATGTTAAGAAAGTGCGCACAGGTGGTAGGTCCTTTAGTTTCACTGCCTCTAGACTTTGGAACGCCCTCCCTGTGAAGCTTCGACAATTGAACACCTTGTCTGCATTCAGGAAGGAACTGAAAACTAGCCTGTTCCCTAGAGATTAGGTCTGCCTTTTTGCTCTGTTGCTCTGGAATCTAAGCGCCAGGATACCCTTGGGGTGATAGCTGCGCGTTATAAATGAACTTTACATTACATTACATTACACAATGATGTCTTTAGTGGCTAATGTGTTTGAAAATCCATATATATTTTTGTGAGGGAAACCGTAACCTTTTTTGTTATGATTTGGTCCAATTTCTATACTGTTAGAATTGGGGGTCCATACTTGGTAGGGTCACGGCCTCTGACCAACTAGGGACCCTTTCCTCTAGTCAAGGCAAGGTGGGTGTACGTCAAAAGATAATCCCTGCTCACCCCCTTGGTAGCTTGGCAGAGCAGACAGGCTTATCTCCAGGGCAATGTGTAAAGTATTTGCGTCAACACTCACAGTAATTAGAGGGAACACCTCAAACGAACACCACACTGGTATAATATAAAAATCATATTTTTATATGCTCTTAGGCAGACTTAAAAAAACGGACATAAACCAACATAAAATAGTCTTCTTAAAACAAAAGTGTTCTCCTTGTGGAAAGTGTTCTTACACGGTAAAAGGAGTCTATTGCCAAAAACTTGGGCACCTCAGTATCCCCCACGAGCAGTCTTTGATGGCCAGAGGACTGCCACTCTCTTCAGGGGGATCCGGTGGTTAGAGGCACAGAAGAATGCACTGCCCCGTGACTGGCCATTCCCGGGGGCTACTGAGCTGGAGTTGACAACGGTAGAGTCCTCCCACCCGGTACCGCCCTTCACTCTGGTGCCAGTACGAGGGTGCAGGGAGGAGTTTGGCAGTAGAAGATTCCCTCGCCGGGTGACACGGGCGAGGCACACACACCGGGCCTCCCTCTCCCCCCCCAGGTGGACGCGCTCGCACTCGTCCCACACTCGAGCATTACCTGGGGGGGTGGGGGGGAAAGCTGCAGGCTGCTCGGCTCCCGGGTCTCGGGGGGGGGGGGGCGGTATTCCTCCTCGCTCGCTGGGCCAATCCACGCTCCTTCTCGGGGTGAGGCAGGAGCCGCCAGCCAATCCCTGCACGGCTTTAGGGAATCCCAGCAGTGAGGTCAGAGCCCACGGACCAATCGCAGCGCGGCGGGGACGACGAGCCACTCTCCCCGCACGGCGATCTTCTCCGTGCAATTCCTCGGCGGGGGGGCCCCTCTGGACCTCGCGGCTCTAGTGGTGGAGGTCAGGGGTCCTCAGCGCTTGGGGGAAGGCACGGCCAGACAGGCCCCGTGGCCGCAGCGGTGATCTTTGGCCAAACAGGCACCAGGGGGAGAGCGGGCCGGCAAGGCACACGCCGCTCTTGTTCTCCTCCGGTGCAGCTGCAAGAAAGGGTGATCTTCCCGCTCTGAAGACAGCAGAGCGGTGCAGGTCAAAACGGCAGGAATTTGATGGCCCTGATTCCTGGGATCAGTAGGCTAGCTCGACTTCTAGCCCTTGGAGAGTCCTTCTTGTAGGAGGGGGACAAAGCACACAGCACAGTCCCAACGGTCCCTCTTAGGCAGGACAAGACAAGACAGCAGGTCAGCTTCCAGACACACAGCAATGGTAGCACTGTTCCTGGGGTCTTCTTACGGTGTCCTCTTCAGCAGGGCGTCTCCTCTTCGGTCAGAAGTAGTATGATTCTAAGGTACACGGGTCTTTCCTTTATACAGAAAAGTGTCTTTGATGCCTTTGAGGTTTTGCGATTTAAGCACGGGTCGCCCTTGTCCAGGCTCTTGCGGTGGGAGTCTCTCGGTCCTGGGGAATCTTTCTCTTTGAAGCAGGGAGGCAGGGACATCCGTCATCCAGCAGACAGGGGAGCCGGTATCGTAAAGGCAGGGTACAGCCTAGCACCACTCCTCCCCTAACCTTCAGGGGCAGCCAGCTATCATCCCACTGCTGGAGCTTTCCCAGACCCTGTCACACTCCCTCTAACTCGCACACCCAGGCAGGCCCACAGACAGACTAGACAAGAAACTAGCCACTTTCTAAAAGTACTATTTTCAGACACCACATTCAAAAACCACCCAGGCTAAAATATGTATTATGAATTTCTGAGTCCTGAGAAACCAAGTTTGGATTCTCTATCTTGTTCCTGGAGGAAGATAGGCAGGTCCCCATGGGCCCCCACCCCCACTCCATTCTGTCCTATGGGCAAGGTAGCCTTGCTACAGTGAAAAACGAATTTGGCAGTAATCCACTACTGCAGCATGTCCCTTACATCTGTACAGGCCCTACTAGGAGCACGTGCACTTTGGCACTGATCAGCAGTGGCCAAGTGCCCAAAGCATCTAAACCAGCAAAACATTATCCAGCATTGAATCAACAACATAGGAGGTAGAGATTAGAAAGTCAGGGGAAACCACGCCAAGGATGCCAGCTCTAACATATACATTGCATACAGAACACCTAAATGTTTTAGCAGTTACAGTGGTGCACTAATCTGTAGGTTGGAACTTCTTTACTCTGACTAGATAATCTTATTATGTCTGCCCTAGAGACAGCTTTAAAACTGTTTCACCAGCATCATATTTCCCCAAAAATCATAATAAAAATAAAAATGTATATGCAGGACCTTGGATTATTATTTGGAGTAGGTGACTACCCACCCCAAGGGTCAATCTCAACTCGTGTCAGGATGAACCCCCACAGTCACTAAATTAAACTGAGTTCAATCTCATGATCTATGGCACAGAGCAGAAAGACAATATTTAGGGTTATTTGTCAAGTATTTATTCAGTACCAAAACGAACAGTACAAAATGCAGGACAATGAAAATCCAAACCAGGATTAGGAAAATAGAGTCAAATGTAATAAACAAAATTTCAAAAATTCAATAATTGGAGATGGAGTTTTAAAGCTTTAAATAGGTAAGTAAATAAATATTGTATAGTGTATAGATCTAGATAAAATCATTGACAATAAACAATCAACACAAAAATAACACTACCGCTTCAGCTAAGGAATAAAATATATCTACATAACTATAGGAATTAATAAATATTTCACAGAATTTACAACATTTATTGATATCAATTAAATAATGATAGTAATTATATTAATAATGATATATAAATCCTTTTATATTGCAATGTCTCCATTCATTTGTGGCCATCAAACAGAATGGGATAATTACATTAAACATTGACTTAATCTAGTACTTTTAAAACAGACTATAAAGCAATCAATGGTACTCATTTCGCAGAAAAATAACTATAGGTAATATTTAAATATTTCCCTAGGGTTAATATAAAATGATTGGATTGTTCTTGAAAGCAGAATAAGACATCGGCTCAAAGGAGAGAGGAGGAGCCAGCTTGTGACGGGCTGCGAGTGTTCTCGGAGGCGTGCGTTGATTTTTGCGTTTTTTATCAGCTGTGTGGTGTGCGGGGAGCAGCGAAACTCGCTGTAATATGAAGCTTTGAGTAGGGCAGCGAGGAGTGTTTTTTGGGTGGATTCCAGACCGAAGGGGTTACCTGGCTGCGGTGTTGGGCTGCTCAGTGTTGTATGGGGCAAAGGCTCCTGTAGGCCAACGTTGTTCAGCGAGGCTGGAGGAGGAGCCAGCGAGTCCAGCGGAGCGGCCGTGGGGGAGAGTGGCTTCAGAAGTGGGCAAAGGACGCTGCACTGCTGCTAGGATTCCCTTTAGGGGGCGCGGACGAGGAGGATCCTGACAGGGGTACGTAGGAGCAGGTTCCATCGGTAGGGATCTTGAAGGCACAGGCCCCTTGTCCGCCTCACCCGGCACAGGAGCAGGAGCAGGGAGTCAGTAAGGAGGTCGGGTTTGTTGATAAAGGTAGGAAGCCGGGTTTGGGGGATGGTAGGAACAGTAACAAGCCTGGTGTTGGGGGAGCGGAGGGGGTGGGTACAAGGGGAATCTCTAGGTACACTCTGAGAAGTGCAGTGAAAGGGGGAGTGAGGGTGTGTATTGATCTAGAGGGCTCACCGGATTCAGCTAAAGAGCAGTAGAATAACAAGAAGGAGGTAAAGGAGGTGAAGGTTAGGGGCAGACGCTCTGCAAAGAATACTAAAGTGCATAATAAGCTGGCAAGAAGGGCCTCTTTAGAGCACAAGATAAAGGTGACACCATCCCTCAGGTCTTATTTCAAAGTGCCTCCAAAGACTGGTGTTGAGGAAAAAATCTCCGATAAGGCCAGTGGTACCCCGTCAGAATAAGGAATCACAGCAACAACAAGAGAGTGATTTGTTAGGAGCCGGGGGGAGTTTGGGTGAGGCTACCGATATAGATTCGGTTGACTGATCCGCACATTTGAACCCAAATCGATTTCAAGCATTTATATTTATATTTTATTTTATTTTTTACATTTGTATGGCGCTCAGCTACCCAACAAGGGTTTCCCGGCGCCTTTGACATTAGGTTGGACAAAGGTATATGCTGAGTTAGAATTTAGCACAGTTGTTTCTGGAAAAGCCATGTTTTTACATATTTCCGGAAGCTAGCGTAGTTTTCCTCTTTCCGGATATGTAGGGGGAGTGTGTTCCATAGAGTTGGCCCTCTGACAGAAAACGATCTTCCGCCAGTTCTTTGCAGTCTAAATCTGGGAACAGTGAAATTCGCTGCAGTTTGGGAGCATAGGTTTCTTGTTGGTAGGTAGGGGGTGGCTAAGGCTTGTAGATAGGTAGGTGCCGTTTTGGTTTTGATCTTAAACATGTAGCTCAGAGTTTTGAAACTGATCCGGTGTTCAATCCTGAGCCAATGTAGATTGTTCAGGTATTTTGATACTCTTTCAGACTTTGGTATCCTACACAAGAGTCTTGCGGCTGAGTTTTGGATCATTTGGAGTCGCTTGATCACTGCTAGATTTGAGCTCAGGTAGAGGATGTTTCCGTAGTCAATACGCGATGTTATTAGTGCGTTGACTACGGTCTTTTGTGTGGCAGGGGGCAGCATCCATATGATCTTTTTCAACCATTTTATTATGGTGAAGCATAGGCCTGCGACTTTGTTTGCCTGCTGTTTCATTGACAGAGCATTGTCAATAATGACTCCTAGATTTCTTACCTGTGTTGCTGGGGATGGAAGATTACCCAACTCAGGGGGCCAGTGGGAGGAATTCCAGAGCTCCTTATTTTTTCCTAGTAGGAGAATTTCGGTTTTATCACCGTTTAATTTCAACTGGTTGGTGGTCATCCAGTTGAAAATTTTCTGGAGTCCGATTTTGAGGAGAGAAGGGGCTGAGGGATTTGACTCTGATAGTGAGAAAATGATTTGGGAGTCATCTGCGAGGGTCATTAATGTTAGGCCTGCGCAGTCCGCTAGGTCGGCCAGTGGTCTAAGGTACAGGTTAAAAAACAGCGGGCTCAGGATGGAGCCCTGTGGTACTCCATGTGGGGCGAGAAAAGTATCTGAGCAGGCAAGGCTGGATTTGATCTGGAAGGTTCTCTCGGTAAGAAAGGACTTAATCCACTGTAGGGCGTCACTGCGAATGCCGTTTCTCTCCAGTGTGGCCAGGAGAATTTTGTGAGATATGGTATCAAACGCCGCACTCAAATCTAAAAGAATGAGTGCGACTGTTTGTCCCTCATCCAAGCATTGTCTGAAGAGATGTGTGATGAGGCAGTGTCTGTCCCGGATGGGGCTAGTTCAAGTATCTCAGGAGCTGGTTTGGTCCCTGAAGCTACTTTATTGTCAGAAGAAGGGGGAGGGGTGGTAACCTCGGAGTGTCCACAGAGTGAGTTACAGGATGGGTCAGAGTAGGGGAGAATCACAGGGTATGGTGACCCTTCTATAATTTTGATGCTTATGACCCTCAACCTTGAGATACAAAAAAGATTTCATAATCAAACCAGGAAAGTATAAGGGCTGTATGTGATGTGTTGGAGAAAAAGATGGATGACTTGAGTAGTCGAACATTAGCATTGGAAGTTGAAGTTAGAGATCTTAGAGAGGAGATGATGGTCAACAGGAAGGAGATTGAAGGGTTCAAGGTTAAGGGCAGGGAGCATGAGGAAAGAGTAGAAAGATTAGAGAACTTTCAAAGAAGTATAATTTAAAAATTCTAAAACTTCCAGAGGGTAAAGAAGGAGGAGATGTTAAAAGCTTTGTGGTTCATCTGTTTAAGAGTGAGGTACAACTGGAGGAGACTGAGGAAGAAATCTCTAGGGATATTTAGAGAATACTCAGAGATCCCTTCAGGTTGAACTCCAATCGTGTTAAACCATGGAGAATTTTGGTACATTTTCTCACTTATACTTTGAAGAAGATTTTAGCGAAGGCCTTAAAAAAGAAAGTTTTGGAGGTGGACAGAGTTGAGATTGAAGTAAGATCAGACTTGTTAACAGTAACTGCTAATAGGCAATGGGAGTTAGGGAAAAGGATTGAGCCGTTAAGGAAACTGGGTGCTACGGTGTAATTGAAATTTCCAGCTCTATTGAAAGTTATGTTGAATAACAAGATGCACTCCTTTCACTTTGTAGAGGATGTGGACAAGTTCCTTGAAAAATGTCAATCTGGGAAACTATGAAGTATGTTGTCGCTTAAACTAACATTATGACTTGTTAAGGGTGTTTTGTCGATTTATAATTTGTTCCACACTAGGGTATCTAGGTTGTTGCACTGCACGCCGAGGTGTCACTCATAGGGCTTTTGCCATGGGTAGTTGGTTAGGGTTTTCCAGGGGAGGGGGGTGGGTTGTGGGTTTTCTGGGGAGGGAGTGGTAGGGGGAAATTGTAGGAAAATGCCTCAGATGTATTGTTGCTGTTGTTGGAATGGGTGTCGCAGGGGTTCTTTAGGAGATGAGTGGGGTTAGATTAAATGAGATGAACGTTTTGTCATGGAATGTAAATGGTCTCCGTGTGAAGAGAAGGAGAGATATGATAATGGAGTATTTGAAGGATTCTCCTGCACAAATTATTATTCTACACGAGACACATTTGATGGAGGAAGAGAGTTGGAAGATTTTCGCAGCTCAAAGATGGGCTGCTCATGCTGTTTATACGGGGCAGACAGCAGTACCTAAAGGGGTTGCATTATTAGTCAAGTAAAGTTTGAATGTTTCAATAGAAGGTAAGGGTTCAAGTGTAGCAGGGAGGTGGTTGATAGTTAGGTTAAAAGTTTTTGGGTGGGTTTTTACCCTGGTGGAATATTACAGTCCAAACCAGGACGACATTGGTCCATTGGAGGAATTAGCTTAAGAGCTTTTGAGTTTTTCTGGTCGGATCATCATGGCAGGTGATTCTAACACAGTTTTGGATTATAAATAGGGCTCCCGGTTTTCCGTTTTTACGGATTTTTACATATAAATACAGACGGAAAACAAGTTTTCCTTTATCTATATTTATATGTAAAAAATTGGAAAATACTAGTACATTTTGTTGTGCTGCAATGTCTCCCCGTTCCTTAGAGGGTTAAGAGGTGTCAGCCCGGGCTGAGACACCTTCTCGGGCAGACACTGAGCTGCCAGCCGCACCCGAGCACTTCACAGGTCTTTGAAAGACCATTAAACTTGTTAATGAGGCTTCACCCCTTTTAGAGCCCCTGCCAGAGTCCGATTAGGCGCCTCTATTCACACCATTGTTGTGTGAGTTGTGGCTCTTGTATCATGTGCTGAAATGACGCACTGGTAAAATCATTTGTAATTATTTAATGCACACGCACTCTGTGTTGTTTAATGAAACATTTAATTTCGCTTCATGCAGCCTGACTGTTGGAATGCAACAAACATTTTAAGATATTATGAAAGCGTTTAAAGCCGGGACCATGTTTTAAACGCTTTCATAATATTTTAAAATGTTTGTTGCATTCCAACAGTCAGGCTGCATGAAGCGAAATTAAATGTTTCATTAAACAACACAGAGTGCGTGGGCATTAAATAATTACAAATGGTTTTTTTCCAGTGCGTCATTTAAGCACAATGCGCACTGACCAACCAATCGGATGTCCTTGGCGGGTGGATTTTAAAAGTGGTGGGGGCAGTAAATTTTAGATACGAAATGGCAATACACACACAGAAGGCGCAGGTCTCAGTCTTCAACACAAGTACACTGCTGATGTGTGAAGCGGTTTCAGTGCCTAATTTATTTTTAAAAAAAGGGTGCCCGGTCCAAAACTTTTGTCCAGCAGCCACAGCCACATCTGTAGAATGTCAGGTGTGCAGAATACGAAAGCTGTGTAGTTCTGACTTAATTTCATGCCTCTTTCATACCCCACCAGACACTCTCTGCCCCTTTATTTCATTCTGGTACAAAGAGACCTGGTGGGTTACAGCCACGTCCAATTGAACAGATACTACTACATCATCCACACAAACCATCTGCATGTTTTCTCCAAACAAAGGAAGGGCTTATGTGATTGAAGGCACTAGAAGAGATATGGTTCGGGTGTTTGTCCACCCAAAAAGTAGGATTCCTACTAGTCCATGAATTTTAGCGAACACCTCAAAGTACGCTGAGATTACAGGCCCACCTGGTAAAATTGCAGGCCCACCAGTTCACATGGCTGGAAAAGTAAAATTTCAAGTCCCAGAATCCAAACTGGTGTTGGTGAAAGTACCTGGGCTTGATGACAGTAAATATCATGACAATGGCCTCGACAGTCATGATGATGATGTCCGCTTTGCAGTTTTGATAGATTATAACTGTGTGTGCAGTCATGCCCGTTGTGCAAAGGCATGCTGTTTACGTCTGGGCTCTTCCACTACACAGCAGCCCACCAATGAAACAAAGCAGGTTACAAAAAAACAACCATATTCCAATACTGAAAATTATTCCTCTGTCAATTATGTGTTTTCTTTCTTTAGATGAGCACAGCCCTACTGTGCTTCCGGTGGCAAAAATGCACCCCTGTTCTGTCATCACTACATTGAAAAACTACAGCTACCTGTTAATTTCTGACTATGAATTAATGAGGCTGGTGCTAAATATACTACAGGTTTTTCAGCGTATAGTGTTGACCAATAACAACTGAGCGCATGTGTGCATTGTCAATTTAAATAAATGTGGAAAAATACTAGCTGTAGCGCCGTCTTTTGCTTGTGGCAAAAATAAATGTGGATAAATACAGAAAAAATGCCCGAAAAATAAATATGGATAAATACAGACGGAAATGGCAAAAAAATAAATACCATAAAACCGGGAGCCCTAATTATAAACTAGATAGGTCTGGGAATAGCAGAGCGGCAGTGAACCCCAAAATGTGGAATAGAGTTAGATTGCTGATGAAACAGTTGGGTCTGTATGACATATGGAGATGCAAGTTTGGCCAGAAGTTAGGTTTTACATTTTACAATAAAAAATACAAGCATAAGTCATGGATAGATTATATGGATGGAATATATGGACCCTTTATCAGACGATCTAAAGGATATTTTGAATCAAGAGATATCCAATGAGGAGGTTGAGGAGGTTATAAGAGGGGGACAAAAAAGGTAAGGCGCCAGGCCCGGATGGCCTCCCGGTTGAGATTTATAAAACTCTGGTTGGTGTTTTAACAACTATTTTGAGGCAGTTATTTAATGAGATTTTCCTGTCAGATGTTCCTCTGTCGCCTTCTTGGAATGAGACCAATATAACTTTGATACCCAAGCCAGGGAAGTCACTATAAAGTGTGGATTCATACAGGCCTATTTCTTTATCAAATGCTGACTATTAGCTTTTTGCTAAAATTATAGCAGGGAGGCTGAATAGTGTTATGTCATACTTGGTTCATGAGGCCCAGAAGAGTTTCATCAAGGGTAGAACATTGAAAGAGCTGACTTATTCTCGTATTGTTTCCATAGACATGGCTACGTCTTACGTTCTTCCCTTGGCGGTTATTGCTTTAGGTGCCGCCAAGGCGTTCGATCATGTTAATTGGGTATATTTGCAGACGTTGGCTAAACATCTCAATTTGGGTCCAAATGTGTGTAAAACGTTGACAGCTATATATTTGGTCCCCACAGCCAGAGTGTTAGTTAATGGGGTGTTGACCCAGCCACTTCAGATTATGCGGGGTACTAGGCAAGGGTGCCCTCTGTCTCCACTTTTGTTTGATCTATATATTGAGCCATTGGCTCGGAAAATAAGGAGTGTGCCCTTTGAATTTGAAGGCTGGAGCAAGAAGATTGGCCTCAATGCAGAAGATATCATAATTTAGAAAAACCAAAGGGGATGATGGACGGAGCGTTGACAATACGGCTGAAATGCCAAATACCGGACCTCTGTAACTTGTTTCCGGTCCAGGGAAGGTATGGCTTGGCAGTTCGGGCTGGACTGTTCTCATGAGGCACAGGGTCAGACTGATTTGCATATGGCCATGTCTGAACTGGGGTGGCAGAGTGGACTAAAGAACGGGGATGGATTAAACCCAGATCAGTTGACTGGGTGTGAGTGTTTGATTGGTCCAGATGCTCCGTCCATCACCACCCTGTTTTGTACCGCTTTGTTCGCCATAAGTTGGCAGGGTATGCTCAGACGTGAGTCCCTTGCTCACTTTGCCACTGGATTCAAGCAAGCCTGGCTGAAGACGGCTGTAATGCCAGAAACTGGTCCTAGGAAGGCTTGAATCCGGTCGAGGGAAGGCATGGCTTGGCAGTTTCGGATGGACTGTTCCCATGAGGCACAGGGTCCGACTGATTTGCATATTGCCATGTCTGAACTGGGGTGCCATAGTGGGCTAAAGAACGGTGATGGATTAAACCCAGATATGTTGACTGGGTGTGAGTTTTTGATTGGTTCAGATGCTCCGTCCATCACCACCCCCTTTTGTACCACTTTGTTCGCCATATGTTGGCAGGGTATGCTCAGACGTGAGTCCCTTGCTCACTTTGCAACAGGATTCAAGCAAGCCTGGCTGAAGACGGCTGAAATGCCAGAAACCGGTCCTTGGTAGCTTGTTTCCGGTCCAGGGAAGGCATGGCTTGGCAGTTCGGGCTGGACTGTTCCCATGAGGCACAGGGTCAGACTGATTTGCATATGGCCATGTCTGAACTGGGGTGGCAGTGTGGGCTAAAGAACGGGGATGGATTAAACCCAGATCAGTTGACTGGGGGTGAGTGCTTGTATTGTCAACGCTCCGTCCATCATTTCCTTTGGTTTTTCTTTGTTCGCCATTAGTTGGCAGGGTATGCTCAGAAGTGAGTCCCTTGCTCTCTTTACCACTGGATTCAAGCAAGCCGGCCTGAAAACGGCTGAAATGCCAGAAACCGGTCCTCGGTAGCTTGTTTCCGGTCCAGGGAAGGCATGGCTTGGCAGTTCGGGCTGGACTGTTCCCATGAGGCACAGGGTCAGACTGATTTGCATATGGCCATGTCTGAACTGGGGTGGCAGAGTCGGCTAAAGAACGGGGATGGATTAAACCCAGATCAGTTGACTGGGGGTGAGTGCTTGTATTGTCAACGCTCCGTCCATCATTTCCTTTGGTTTTTCTTTGTTCGCCATTAGTTGGCAGGGTAAGCTCAGAAGTGAGTCCCTTGCTCTCTTTACCACTGGATTCAAGCAAGCCAGGCTGAAGACGGCTGAAAAGTCAGAAACCGGTCCTTGGTAGCTTGTTTCCGGTCCAGGGAAGGCATGGCTTGGCAGTTCGGGCTGGACTGTTCCCATGAGGCACAGGGTCAGACTGATTTGCATATGGCCATGTCTGAACTGGGGTGGCAGAGTGGGCTAAGGAACGGTGATGGATTAAACCCAGATCAGTTGACTGGGGGTGAGTGCTTGTATTGTCAACGCTCCGTCCATCATTTCCTATGGTTTTTCTTTGTTCGCCATCAGTTGGCAGGGTATGCTCAGACGTGAGTCCCTTGCTCACTTTGCCACTGGATTCAAGCAAGCCGGGCTGAAGACGGCTGAAATGTCAGAAACCGGTCCTCGGTAGCTTGTTTCCGGTCCAGGGAGGGCATGGCTTGGCAGTTCGGGCTGGACTGTTCCCATGAGGCACAGGGTCAGACTGATTTGCATATGGCCATGTCTGAACTGGGGTGGCAGAGTGGGCTAAAGAACGGTGATGGATTAAACCCAGATCAGTTGACTGGGGGTGAGTGCTTGTATTGTCAACGCTCAGTCCATCATTTCCTTTGGTTTTTCGATATCATAATTTATACACCCTTACAACAAACCATGACTTGTCTCCTAGATATAACCAGTGAGTTTGGAAGTATTTCAGGCTATGATGTTAATAAGCAGAAAACAGAAGTTATGGCTTGGAATATGACTACTGAGGGTATTGTCTGCAAAAATGATATGAGGTATCTTGGAGTTAGGATTACTTAAAGCATAGTTGATCTTACTAAGATTAATTTTGACAGGCATAAAAAAGAGATTAATGCTAATCTATGGGGTTGGATGCACCTACCGCTCACATTATTTGGCCGTGTAAATTTGGTGAAAATTATGATCCTTCCAAAGCTAACATTTTTATTTGAACCAATCCCCTTGACTTTTAAGAAGGAGTGGTTCATAAGATTGCAGGGTTAGATTAGTTCATTACTTTGGGCTCCAAAAGGGCCACGTCTTTCTTCGAAGAAGCTTAGGAGGAGGCTAGTGAAGGGGGCTTAGTGTTGCCTGACTTGCTGCTCTATTCATGGGCATTTCTGCTAAAAAATGGCAGGATGTTACTGGGTAGCCCTATTGATACCAAAATAGGTAGAATGTTCAGAGAGATGCTGAAGAAGCAGAAAAGTGCTGAAAGTGGGTTTATGTACAAATTTGCTGATTCAATATTTTAAGAATGTTACGTTAAAGGTTTTAAGGGATATGGCGGAAACATGGTACAGAACCATAAGGGCTTTAAAAATTCTCTATTTTAGCCAGTTGGCTCCGATATGGGATGCACCAGGGTCCTCACTTTGGACTAAGGACTTACTGGCTCGACCCTTAAAGGAGATGGGTCTTTTGAGATAAAAGCAGTTATTTTCGGATGGACAACTAATTTCGTGGGGTCAGTGTGGGGAGGAGTGGGGCCCTAGTTTTTCTAGATTTAAATTCCTTCAGATTCAAAGCTTTTAAGCAGTATCGGGCGATTTAATAGGAACCTCTAATGAACTGGAAGAGAAGCTTTTTTCTAATCATATTTAAAAAAAAAAGAAATTGCACTATGTATTTGTTGATGCCTAAGATGGAGAATGGTCCTTTCATGCTACCAGAGAGCCTGTGGGGAAAGTGCTTGCTGGAGATCGCGAAGGAAGACCAATGGCAAGTGACATTGTCTTTGCTTTATAAAACAGTAAACCCTGCATATTTAAGGAGGAACCATTTTTTTACGGTGCACAGGGCCTACTGGACTCCACGAAGGCTTTCGAAATTTGTCTCAGGTGGAGTGGTGGCATGTCCTAAGTGTAGAAGCCCAAATAAAGATGATTTGCACATGTTTCTAAAATGCCCGAAGATTCAGAGCTTTTGGGAGGTCGTGAGTAGTTGCCTGTCAAGTGTTCTAGGTCTGCAGATCAAGGTAAGTGCTGAGCTGGTTATATTCGGAAGATCAGTTCTGCAAGGTAAGGGCACGAGTGACAGTGTAAAGCTTGTATTCTATGCTGTGCTTCTGGCTCGAAGAGAGCTATGTCAACTATGGGTCATCCCTGTCACCCCAACAGAGGGTGGTTGGTTACAATCAATGGGATTTGTTGCTCAGTTTAATATTTCGGATCAGACGAGAAAAAGATACAATGTCTGGAAGCCTTTTCTAGCTCGATATGGTTGAAGGTTGGGGGGTTATAGTTTTACAGTCCAATGATTAAGCCTTTATCTGCATCAGCTGGTGGAAATCTTTGTGTATGCAGGAAGATAAGGGAAAGGGTTCGATTGTGTAGCTGGGGGAGGAGGCTCTCCAGTGGTATTCGAGGGTGCTCCGGTCGCGGGGGGCCTCTGTTCCCTAAGCTTTTTTCTATCTACACCCCTATATCCAGTAAATGAGGTTGAAAACCCAGGGCGGTTTCGTAAGAAGAAGGGTGGCAACAAGGCAAATGAGGACAAAAAAACTAAAAGACATCGGCTCAAACAGTTCTTATATTTACAACTTACAGTTAGTTGAAGATATTTTTTCTGTATTTAAACTAATATACGACAAGTACAGTGATTTATTCTAAAGTTCAATTTGTCTGATTGCAGAGATGGCAGGTCAGTTTGTCTTTTCCTGTATCAATCCAATGCCCCTCTACTTGAAATATTGGAATGTAAAGCAATCTGAGTCTCAAGTAAGATTTCCTTGTGCCTGCATTAAGATTCAAATCCAGATATATCTGTTGTGTGGTTGTAAGAGTCTTGTACCACACATGCATTTCTGTTTGAGGAAGACGGTATAACATCGCTAATGTACAATATTTCCTAGCATTTTAATTGCTTCTAACTTCATTTATTAAGATCTAATAATGAAGGTTATGAAGATAGATTATATTTGTCGATAATTAAGTCAATTGATTTCTAATTTGTTGGTTACTAGCTATCCTTTCAGAAAAAATATAATTTCTTAAGACTGCCTTCAGCTGCCATTTTTCAATTACAGATGTAATTTGTAAGAGCCTTGCTGTGTAAGGACTTTATAGATGTTAGTCTGAATTCTAATCTAATGCGGAAATGTGAAGCTGATTGTCCTAAGTTGAGAATTTGACGAATATTTTTGATTAAAATTGTGTCGAGTTGCTGCCCCAATTTTAGTTTCATTATTAGTGAGCTGTATAGTAGCATTGGGTTAAATATTACATTAACTGATTGTTTGACCCATAGCTCTGCCTCCATACATGCTTGAAAACTGCTTTAAAGCCTTTGTGGTCTAATTGCATTTGTCTTATATACTCTTTAGGGGGTTGTCCCACATTTAAACATCTACTGATGATGTTAGCTAAGGGTATAAATCTGTGTATTCACTACTTGGATTGTTTGTTGTCCATTTTAATCATTTGGGTATTCTGCTAAAATTTATCATTTTCGCTTTAGCAACTTTACTGTAAGACTATCACTACCATTCTATTAATCGAGGCCACTGAGTTGGTGTAGACCTTATTGTATTTTGGAGATGATAATTAGATTATCAGCGTATACTAAATGACTTATTACTTGATGTCCCAATTTTCAGAGGAAACCCCGACCAAGAATGTAGATGGTTTGGTAATTTGGCTATATGCAAGGACTGAGGAGCTAATAGACATCCTTGTTTAAGACTGTTTTCAGTTGGAATACTAGAAGTTACACCGAGGACCTATACTTAATTTTACTTGCACTCAAGTTCCTTTGTACAGTTTTATTGAGAAATGTAGTAAGGTGTTGTCAATGCCACAAGTCCTGTGGGCAAGGAGAACCCCTAAAACTGTATACCCCAAAATATTACCTCAACAGCATGCTCACAGGTGAACAGTCAGAGACAGAGTTAAACCTCAGTTTCATAAGGCAATGTGTCACCAAGATAAGCAACCTTTCAACATGTCATAATATAGTCATTTACACAAGGAAAGACTGAATAATTGAGTTCTACTGTGGGAATAGAAATTTTAAAGATTTATTACAAAAATTCAACAGGTGCAATACAGAAATGATAGGGTACAGATGCATAAAGAATCAATGCTGTTAAGGCTCTCAGTAACTAGAAAAGTTCAGAATAACGTTTAAATAAAAAATATTCTACGTCACAAGTGAGCAGCAAATTCAATAAGAAAATGGACAGCATTCCTAGTAGCATCGGAAAGTCTTCTGACTTACTGCTAAAATCTGGGGTTTATAGACAGTTTTTGTGCATAGGAAATTATACATTTCTTCAAAACAGAAGAATTATACTCTCAGCAAATCAGAGCATGGTTCAATGAAACATCATATTTCCTTGTGTACATAAGGTATTTAGACAAACAATGTTTTCCTACAATGGTGAGTGTATTGAAGACTTTGTTTCTGCATTAAGAAAGTTGGCATCTTCTTGCAAAATTAGAGCAATCACAGATGATACAATTAGAGACCAGTTTATGCTCAGACGTAGCAATGGCAAGGAAGGTGAAAGACCAAAGTTTGAATGAAGTTTTGTGGTTTGTACAAGGATGGTTCATTCGTGTGCAAGAGATGACGAAAGAAAACTACAGTCAAATGTGTGTGCAGGAGTTCGATATGAAAAAAGAAGCCTCTAAAAGGGAGAAAAGTACAAACATTTAAAGGAGTGTGCTTTAGCTGTGGGGCTGTTGGACACATGGCCAACAGTAGGAAATTATCAGCATTAAAAGTTAATTGTGAAAATTGCACCCAAAAGACATACTTTGCTTACTACTGCAGAAGATATATTGCAAATTGTAGTAAGTGAAAGAGGAAAGTGAAGTTATTGTTCTGCAGGTAGGTTTAATCCTGGAAATTCCAACATTGATAATTTGAGCCAATTGAGTAAATGTTGAGATGACGATGGATCGGGCACATGTTTGACATTTTTTCAATGAGGCTTTTAGAAACAAGAGGATGCTCAGAAAGCTTTATGTGGGACAAAAGGTGGGAAATCAGTTGAGTTCAATGAATATTGTTTATTCTAAAACAGAATTTGGAAGAAGGAATACTGAGGTTCAGTTATATGTTCATGTTATAAGCATAGTGTTCTAAGTTGGTTTCATCTGAATGACATTGTTATTTTTTTGAATTCCAATGCTGTTCTCCCAGTACAAATTAATAGTATTGATGAACAGTGTTTGTGGAAAATATTGGTTGCTTAAAGGGTGATTTGAACAATATAAAGTTGAAAGTGGGTTTGATGTTATTACTAAGTTAAGGAATGCACCTATAAGTATAAAAGCTGTAGTTCAGAGTGAATTATAGAAATTGTGTAAAGAAAGCATCGAACAGGTGCAGGTGACAGATTGGTTAGCTCCAGGGGTACTGGCATGTAAACCATTATCATAAATCTGAGGACATAGAATAGATGTATGGGTCTGGATAAACATCAGCATCCAGATATTACTGAAGTGATTATTAAGTTGAAAGGATCTAAGGCATTTTTTAAGCTGGATTTTTCCTTAGTATGCCATCAAATCCATATGCGTGACAATTCTAAAGATTTGACAGCCTTTATGGCACCTGTTGGTGTATTCAGGTTTGTAATATGACTTTTGGATTGGCATCTGCTCCCTCTGTATTTTAATAGGTCATAAATGATTTATTGGAGAAGATAGGCAGTGCAATATTTTGAAGATGATGTCTCAATTTTTGGCAACGCAGAAATAGAACATGACAAAATGGCCAGGTAGGTTCTTACTGTTTTGATGAAAATTAATTATCTTTTTTTTAAATGTGCAAGTTCATCAAAAATTAGATTGTTCACTTGGGCACATTTTATTACTAGAAATGAAGCCAATCTGGAAAAAGAATTAGTTAATACCATTAAGAATATGGCAAAATCATAAAAGAAAGGAAAATGTCAGTGCATTTCTAAGGATGACATCATTTTACACTAAGTTTATCAAGAATGTTGCTAGCAATGCTGAGGCTTCAGTGGGACTGTTTACTCGGGACATTTTTATACTAAAGATAGAGTGAAGCTGAAAGAACAATTAGTTAATACCATTGAGTATATGACAAGACCATGCAAGAAGGAAATAAAGCTAGTACATTTCTGTGAATGGGTGGGCTAATCAGAATTTATTTAGAGGGTATAGTGTGAAAAATAAATTAAGAACCTGAAATTAGAATTGATGCATTCGCTCAACTTTGTATCAATGTTCCTGGAATAATGTGCCGCATTACCATGAACACTAGTGAAAAAAAATTCAAACCCTTAGAAAGCTGGGTGAGCAGGTGGACTGCCAAACTGACATTGAAAAGGAACGGTTAAATCTTGACTTTGTGGCCCGCTATACATTTGCATTTAGGGTTCAAAGACAAACTCTTGTACCCATTATAAAATATGACAGGTTGTTTCCAGTATATTATGTGTCTAGGATGATCCCTGCAATATTTGAAGATCCCCTTTCATTAAAAGAGTTGTCTAATGTGTAGACTTTATCACAGTGGATTTTCATATTCATTTCCACCATTCAATGGTTTGAAATACGATTGTTCTTTATCCAAAATGAGCATCATCTACTGAGTCAGCAATGTGATGTGGTAAATAAAGTATTTGCTCTCTTGATATTCGGACCCTTGTTATGTTATGTTATCCAAATTTATAGAGTGCACTTTCACTCAGGAGGTTATCCTGGCGCTGAGCAGGTGTGGAGTCCAGCCACACCTAAGTCCTAGTTGGACTAACTGAAAAGCCAGGTCTTTAGCTTCTAGTGGAGTTCAAGAAGTGAGGAGGAGACTGCTATGTGTAGTGGCAGGTCCTTCAACAATTTACGAGCAAGGTTGGAGAAGGCTCAACCACCAGATCTGGTTTTCTGTAAGCGTGGGAAATGTGCAAATAGGAGTCCGGGTGAGCGGAGGTGAATGGAAGGTTGGAGAAAACAGATGTGATTGTTGAGGTATGCTGTGACAGTGTTATGTTGTGTCTTGAAAGTGTGGTTGAGGAATTTAAACTGTGCTCATTTGTGAATGGGGAGGTAGTGGAGCTCCTTCAGGTGTGGTTTGATGTGAGTGCAGCTTTAGAGGTTGAAAGTGATTCTGGTTGCCAAGTTCTGAATGGTCTGCAGCCTCTTGGTGAGTTTTCGTTGATCCCGGCATAGAAGGTCATCCTGTAGTCCAGCAAGGTTGTGACTTGGGAAGTCATGTTGAGTTTGCTTTCAGTGATGATCCTGAGATTTTTAGCGTGGGTAGTTGTTGGGGAGTTTGTCGCTCATCGCACTGTTGACCACCAAGTGGAGTCCTACGGTGATGCGCTCTTCCCCATGATAACAATTTCGGTCTTGTCAGTGTTCAACTTTAGACAGTTGTGGGCATATGTACAACAGAGTGATGGAGCGCGATGTTACGCCACAATTGGCAATGCCGCGATCTGACATCCCTCTCTATTACACATGCCCAATCACGTGGTATCACGCTTATCCAATAAGCGAATATATACCCCGAAAACCAGGAAGTACCGACATCGGTCGGACGAGCAACACACTTATGCTGCTGCCGTTACAACCACGCTATCAAGTGAGTTTACAGCCCTCGTGTCACCTCCTTGCGTTGAACAACTGAGACTAAGAGCTCACGCTGTTAGATGTTGACCTTTTTGTATTTTTGCTTTAGACCCAAAACGATAAAACAGGAAGAGTTCCAAGTAAGCCTGATTCTTTTTTACCTTCTGTTTCCTTTCGTTTACGTTTCTTTCGTTCACGTGTTTACCGTTCTTCACCCACCGCGCCGTACCATGCACACGGGGACACACTTGTTCACTTCTAGTATCATGATCACTTTGATACACTGGATACACTTTTGTATTATGTATTGCTTAAACAATGATATTAAGAAACTGTGATTGTATATAAAGTATGTGGTGTCTATGTAGACTAACACCTAGCTACGCTGTTTTCACACTTCAGAAACGCTCCCAGACGAAGGGCAGAGCGCCCAAAATGCATTGGAGCAAAAATTGAACTCAATATGAAATTATATATTTTTTCCTGCTGATGGAATACCAAAGAAATGACATGAATTTCTGAATGAATCATGATTTATGAAAATAAATAAATCATTCTTTTGAACAATTTCGTGAACTTTTTGTTGAACATTGGAGGAATTCCAGATTGGAACCACAGAAGTGTGCCCTAAGGAATGCAATCAATTACCAATTGGAAGCACTGTTAATGCCTTTTAAATATGCCCCATTGTCTTCATCCAGTGAGCGATTTTAATCATGCAGGCATTGAACTTGATGAAGG
Organism: Lissotriton vulgaris; assembly: GCF_964263255.1. Lineage (NCBI taxonomy): Eukaryota > Metazoa > Chordata > Amphibia > Caudata > Salamandridae > Lissotriton > Lissotriton vulgaris. Next base: position 1,035,296,273 of record NC_141689.1, read on the forward strand.
TACTGTGCATCTTGTCCGTGAAAGAGGGAATGAGTTGCATGTCATCTGTATAGGAGAGGACGTTGATATTGTGAGCGAGGATGGTGCTGACTAGAGGGATAATGTATGTGTTGAAGACGACCGGGCTCCGGGAGGATGATTAATCTGATACCTTACAGTGTTCAGTTGCATAGTCTCATTCAGAAATTAGCCAGGTTGGCATGCCACCCAATAACCCTGTGTTAGCCAATGGGGTGGCTAACTTTTCTGAAGCAAAATGACAATTTGAGGGGTTTTGCTGCAAGGACAAATATAAGTATACATGTCCTACTTTTTTTTAATAATCAATTTTATTGAGTTTTGGGGTGCCGCTCGCAGCCGTCTTCAAAAACATACCTTTTTTTTTAGTCCAATTCTTTCCTGGGCAACAACCTTTGGATCCTTGCACCATTATAGCTACCGAGGAACAGTGAATATCGGGTGACCAACGCCGACCCAGGGCAAACAGAGGAGCAGCACTACATCGCGGGCGGGACTGCGAGGACCAGCCTGCACAGCGCCACCACCATCCCTGCAGCTGGGGCCTCCTTCCGCCCCCACCTTCCTGTATATAACCTCAGTAACATCCGCGTGTCGCGGGACGCGCGCTGGACTAGCCGGGCTAAGCCCGGGCAAAGGGCGGGCCGTCTGTGGCCGTCCGTGGACGGGCTGGGCCCACTCTCTTTCTCTTGTATTAACGGACACGATTTATGGTCTATATATAGAGGTCCATTTTTATATTGTTTATATTTAGCATTATGGCCCTCCGTTCAGGGAAGGGGAGAAAGGTAAGCCTTTCAACTGCTGGGGGGGATGTCACTGGGACCATGGACCAATTTCTTAAACGGGCTACGGTAATACTAGAGAAAGAAATAGCCCTGACAGAAAAAAGATTGTCCCTAGACCTAGTGACAGGTAAGCGTTCTTCACTGGGTCCTATCGGGGTAGCTGCTTCCCCTGATCAAGGATTATTAGATTTAACAGCTGCCCAACGTGTTATATTCCGTAGAGGCTACCCCAAATTCTACTATTACCAGTTTAGATCTTGACGGACCCACAGAGTCTCCCTCACCACTAAGTACCTCTACTACTTTCCCCCCATCATTTAGCCCATCTGCTAAAACCTTAAGCCTGGTATCAAGGGAAAACACCAAGCCCAATCCTAAAAAGGATTAATAATAATAGTAAAAGGAAAAGAGGGGGTGGATCCCAGAAAAGGAGTCTGGCCAAAATCCCAAAAATAATCCATCGAATGCCGAGCCCCCTGCCTTCTAGTCCACCTACTGGGCCCCTTGTTCATAACGATTTAGCCCCCGAACATATGGTAAATGATGAGCTCTTGGGCAAAATAGAAATCTTATTGAAATCATTAATATTACCCCTACTAGAATGAACCCGATTGATCAATAACAAACTAGATCAGTTAGAAAAGACGGTTAGAGCCAACACTTGTACATTGGATAAGTTACAAAGGCAACTGTGACTGTCAGCCAGACTCCAGGACCAGGTAGGGCTGTACTGGCACCCCCGCCTGTCAACACCAATAAGCCTGCAAGTAAAATCCCAGCTGTTACCAATTCTGCTCCCCAGCATTGTCATGGTACAACTACCGGGCCCACTGTGGTAGACCAGGTTACATCTAAGAAGCTAGATGTCCCGCTTAAAGACAAGGGAATAGCAGCTAATAGTAGGAAGGGGAGTACATTAACACCTGACTTGCCCCCAGAAGCTAATCCCTTAGTAGTAATTCTAGTGGGTGTGCCTACTTTGGGAGAGCATGTGAAGGAAAATTTTGCCTCACTTAAAAATAAGGTAGCTAATTGGCTTAATTTGAACAGGCCACTGCCCCCCCACATTGTGAGTGAGATTGTAATGGTTAGGAGGATCCCATGGATAGGTAGAACAGCTAAAAGTATAGAAGGGGATTGCATAGTGGACACCTTTAGAGACCCCAGAACTGTCTCTCACATATGTGCATGGCTGAACCAAGGGATGGATGGAACCATCCAGACACTACCACTAACCTTTTTTTTACCCTCCATACTGTGCAGAGACAGATAAGGGAAATCCTAACCAATGGACAAGAGTAGCAAGGAGGGGTATGAATAGGGGGTTGTGGGGCCGACTGTATCCTATGTATACCGCAGAAATCCTTCCCAGTTATAACCGTTTTAGCTGCCTAGAGGCAGTAGATTGACCATTCTATTCAACCCAGGAAACAGGGAACCCTCCGGACCAGAAAGGGGACGCAGGTTTACATTTAGTATCGCTGGACCGAGTGAACAGAGAGCAATCGATTATTTTAGAGGACTGTGATCCAGCTAGTATCAAAGCCACAGGGATGTTAGGCATTGTGGACCAGGGTGATATAAATTGTGCGGGTACCCCGCCTAAACCAGGGAGTGGTACCCCCACCCCAAACCTAACACAAATAGGGGCTATAGTTGCTCTACCTAGGGAAATGGCTGGCTCCCCAGAGTCAGTGATAGTAACTGGGGGGAGTGGGTACAATCTAGCTAGTTGGAATATTGCCGGCTGGAATAGTAAATTGGGTTCACTGGGATGGAGAGATATTTTGGATAAATATGACATACTATGTCTTCAAGAGACATGGAGTGTGGAAGACATTAGCTACGAGGGATATGCCTCCTTTAACCTACCAGGTTTCCTGGTAGGTTAAAGGATATGCCTCCTTTAACCTACCAGCACAGGTTTCGAACATGGGTAGAGCAAAAGGTGGCCTCCTTATCCTGCTTTCTGTCAATCTCCCAGTGCAAGTTATTACACACGAAAAGGTTGGTTGTCACTCTCAATTGCTATGGCTGCGTCATAAGAACGGCTGTAACGTTTTGTTGATCAACCACTATAATAACTATCCTGATCCCCTATGCTCGTCTGTAGTCCATGATTTGGAGATGGCCCTTGATAAGATCTACCGGGTCAATCGTGTTAATTTTGTTTTCATCTGGGGGGGGGGGACTTTAATATTCCAACATGCCCTTTATCATTAAACAAGACATGTGGGTTCAATGACGATAGAGGGGATGGTTGCATCCACTTTATTCATAGCCCTTACAGAGAATCATTGAACTTCCTCCTGGCAAAATATGATCTAGTTATATTGCAGACAGCAAAGGACCGAGAGAGAAATCCCGTCCCTACTTTGACTGGTAGGAATGCCTCTTCGGTTATTGATCATCTGTTGACTTCGGATGATATCAGTATGTATTGTGATACCCCGATCGTACTGGATCTTGCGATCAGTGACCATAACTGTATCACGTTATCACTATTTATTTGGGGTAACAAAGTACAAGTAGCTAAAACTGTTGTCACTGATATTGTCCCTTGTAGATCGAATGGCCATAGGATTAAATGGAGGGGAGACAATTCTGAAAAACTGTTGACTAAAATCGTGGCGGCTTGCTTGCCAAACTTGTACTATTGTTTGGATGGGAATACAGATCCCAGGGGAATTCTGACAAACTTCAATAAGATTAACCCTCTAATAGTAAATATCATGACCATCTCCAAACATAGCAGCAAAAAACCCAGAATGGGATGGTTTGACTCCGCTTGTACGGAGTCATTGCAGAAGTTAAAGAAGGCACTATCCAGTAGACCCAGGGAAAGAGCAATAATTATCTATCTTAGAGCTGCTTAATAAAGGGCAGCTAAAGCGTAGGAAGTGGGAATTTCAAGAGGAAGCTTGGGATAATCTGACCAGGGCTGTCGAACTGTCAGACAGTAAGCTCTTTTGGGATACGGTCAACTGCCCTTTTCTCAAGAGCGATAATTCCCCTGTCCTTACTGCCCAATTAAGCGAGGAACGCTGCTTCTCACATTTTTCGAGTTTTTTTGACTCGGATGGGGTGGTTGATCCAGCGACTGGGGAGGTTGATCTATGGCCAGCCATCCCCCTAAGCATTACTGTACGGGAGGTAGAACACGCGATTAAGCGTAGCAAGGGAGGGAAAGCACCTGGCCCTGATGGGGTGCCTATCGACCTATACAAGGCCGACACGACTCTGTGGGGCCCTATCTTGACCAAAGTATTTAATGCGGCAGTTATAGAAAGCACCCCACATACCTGGGGTGAATCTGTAATTATACCAATATATAAAAAGGGAGATAGGCCGGATGCGAAAAACTACTGCCATATCTCCCTTTTAGATTCATCACTAAAAATAATGAGTCGAGTGCTGCTGGCCAGGTTAGAGGAATGGGTGGAGGATAGTGGAATTCTTGCACGGTCCCAATTTGGGTTTAGAAAGGGGTTTGGAACCATTGAGCAATGTATAAATCTAGACCTCATAATAGGGATGTATACGGGTGCAAAGCAGAGTTCGCTTTTTCTCTGCTTTGCAGACTTAAGTAGCGCGTTTGATCTAGTCGACCATGCCCTGTTATGGTCAACCCTGTTAGATCAAGGTGCTCCTGCAGGGATTATTTATTTCCTGGCTAGATTATATTCCCAATTGTCTGCTCGTATAAGATATGGCCAAGGGGGTGAATGTACTGATAGCCTTAGAGTAAACTTAGGAATTAGACAAGGATGTGTCCTTGCGCCCCTTCTTTTCTCCCTTTTTATCAACGCAATCGAAGCTGAGCTTAAGCAGGTTAACTCTGATGCCCCACAAGTAGATGGTCAGGCTATCCCTGTCTTGCTTTATGCTGATGATTCCGTCACAAGCATCGAAGGGGTTAATGGATAAATTTGTGGGATTTATAAAGGGAAGGAAGTTAAAAATTAATAATTCTAAAACCTTTATTATGTCATGTGGAAAGAAATTGAGGAAGGTGAAACCTTTTTACATAGAGGACCAAAAAATAGAAATGTAAAAAAAATTCTGCTATTCGTGCATAAGGTTTAGCAGTAATGGTATGTGGTCTCAGGAGATAACGAATGTAAAAGCCAAGATGTCTAAAAGTGCATACGGAGTATTTAAATTTGCGATCAAGCTAGGGGACCGTCGTATCCATGATATGCTGCACATATACCGTTGTAGATATGCTTCAATTGCATTGTACGGATCGGGTGTTTGGGGGTACTGCCGCCATGTGGATTTGCAAGTGGAAGAAAATTACTTTATAAAAAAATTGTTATGTCTACCTAAATCAGCCTCCACTGAGATAACACATCAGGAATTAGGGATGGAGTATTTGTCCGACCTAATTAGCCTAAGACCATTGATGGTGTGTAGAGCAATTTGGCGGAAGGATGAAACTAGTTTCACCCGGGGTATTATTAGTGATTGCATCCGCCTAGATAAATGCACCCTGATCCCATGGATTAATTATGTCATGATTACTGCTAGGGAACTATTTAATTTAAATGCTTTGGCTGACCCTGATAGTTTATCTGACATTCCAAAAAAAGATCTCAAGTGCCTCTACCTGAGTAAGAAAGCCCAAGCACGTATACAAGCTAGTATGCTGTTAACAATTCCACAGTACTATTACTCCAACAGGACTACACCTGCCTTTCCCAACTATTTGAAGGTAGTCTCGAGACCATCCCACCAGTTTGTCCTAACTAGATTGAGACTTGGAATTGTTCACCATTTGGTGGCGTTCCCTCTTATGAAAAATCATCCTTCCACGCCGTGCTCCCGTGCTTTGCGGGGCACCCTTTAGCTTAATACACAAGCTTCACCTTCTGGGTGCACTCCCGGCCTCCTTTGCACCAGCGGGGGGGAAGAGTGATTTTTCCACTATGAAGCTATGTCACGTATGGCCACCATGATGGCTGCTCCCAGGAACGTGTTTTTTGCCGTTGAGTTTCTGAGGCACTCCAAAAATTCCCAATAGCAGCTCTAGTGGTGAGAGGGGGACCTCCCACCCCAGGACCTCTGTTTCATCTACCACAGCAGACCAGTATTTTTGAATGTCCGGACATCTGCATACCATATGATAGACGTTTGAAGGGAACTGGGCACATCGAGGACAAGCGGGAAGTTGAAGAAGGCCAGCCGGGTGGAGCCTGGCCAGGGTCAGATAGGCACAGTACAAGTAGTATGTCTGAATCAGATGAAGTTTATAAGAAATTGTAATTACACAAGGTGCTACCTGTGCATCCCTCCAGTTGTCATCATCAAGAGGACCCAACCAGCCCTCCCACTGTGAAGGGAGATGTTCCAGCGTGCATGGGGCATTGTTAACCACTGCACAAAACGTTTGAGAAATCCCACCCCTACCCAGAGTACCCATGAGGAGTACAGCTTCAAGTAGACTGAACTCAGGAAGGTGTGTGGCTTGTGGCAAGTGGATATGGAGCACATGTCACAGTTGGATGTATCTATAAAACCGCAGGGAGGTAAGTGCATAACTGTCCTGGAGATCTCGAAGGACCACAAGTGTGTTCCTGCCCATACATCTCCCAGTTGTGTGATGCCAAGAAGATCCCATCTCTGAAAGCCCTGCAATGTCACCACTTCGCAAAGCCATGTGCCCCGCCACATGGAAGTTTGAACTGTGAGTTTGGCATCTCAAGTGGTATGCCGCAGTGCAATCCTCCAGGCCAGAAGCTCCACTCGAGTCACCACAGGAATCTCAGCAGAAAAGGGGGAGCTGTAAAATATATCCATGATCCTGGGAAAACCTAAGGAAATAAGCCCCACCTGGTATGCAGAGTCTGGTCAACCTCCATTCGACCAATCGTAGAGCACAACCAATTGCGAGGCGAGATAGTGAAGATAGAGATTCACCATCCCCAGTCTTCCATCGTATGAGGCGCATTGGAAATGTTCAGGAGCCAACTGTGGTCTGGAGTTATGCCAGAGGAAGGATGTCGCTAATGTGTTGAGCTCCCAGAACCGGTTGTTAGACAAGAAGAGCAGGAGATTTTGAAAATGGCAGAGCTATCTCGGGAGCACCATCATTTTGTAAAGGGTGATTCTGCCCATCACATTTAAGGGAAGGGAGTGCCAACGTTTAAGATCCTCTTCGGACTTGTGTATCAAAGGTCTGAGGTTAAGAGACCAGGTGAGCTCAGGGTGAAAGGCGACCCAAATGCCCAAAAACTGAGGCGCTGTATAGGGATGTCCTGTTGCTGGGACACGCAGTCCCGAATAGAGGACAGGGGCACCAGAACTGATTTAGCTGGATTAACACGGAGGCCTTAGAACTCTCCAAAGATGTGAAGGAGTTGGAGACAACAGAGGCCACTGATCTCCGGAACTGCTGGATTAAGCTATTATTGCTGCATTGAGCCCGGATAACACTGACTTAAATATAAGACTGACAAACCTGATTCAGAATGCTTACCGTAATTTTAAACAAAAAAGCCTTGCTATTGCTTTACCCCCATCTGTTTTAAATTAATCAATGCCTTTTAAACAAAATAAATAAATAAATAAATAAATAAACAAAATATAAACCCAATCCATTAGTCCATTAGGCAGCTAGCGATGAGAACAGTTTAAATAGTAGGCTGCGAGTAAGGGTTGTTTTATGTATGCATTCACAGCTTGGGAAGCGGTTTTAACAATTGATTGTTGCATTGTTTTATTATCTATGAACAATATAAATTTTTTATTTTCTTTTAAAGATATTTGTTTTATATCTAAATAAAGATTTTTTTAAGTTTTTTTTTTAAGAAGGCAATACGGTCTTTGTATCCACCCTCCCACCGCCATCCCCGTATTTGGGCATTGCAGCTAAGAAGATGGGTGAGAGGTTCGATCACTAGTGAAAAAAGGAGGGGGGACAAGGGGCAACCATGCTGGGTATCTCATCTGATGGGGAAGGTCTCGGAGAGTGCACCATTGATGTGGACCCATGCCGTAGGGTTGAAATAAAGCGTCCTCACAAAGCCACGAAAGCGAAGACCGAGGCCAGCCCGCAACAGTACTCGTTCCAGATACGACCAGACCGCTATATCAAATGTCTTCTCAAAGTCAATAAGAAGCAAGGCCAGATGGGGGAAGCACGTTACAGTGAGCTAGAGCAACGTGGAGGTGCCTAAGGCAATGGCATATACTCCTAGCTGACATGAAGCCACACTGATTGGGGGTGATAAGAGTAGAGAGAACTTGTCGAACATGTGCAGTGAGGAGTGCGGCAAAGTGCTTGACCTCACTGTTAATCCGTGATATTGGACGATAGAGCAGGATGCGGCAGGAGTTTGAGTTTTCAGGATCGCCCCTATTGTGACAGTGTCAAGTTCGATAGGGAATGCGCCACTCTTCCACGCCTATTTGTAGAGGGCAAGCAGTTATGGTATCGAGGTTTCATAGAAGGCATTGTAGTACTCCGTGGGAAACCCGTCAGGGCTTTGGGTCTTCCATGACACCATAGAGGAAATGGCATCACCCACCTCTTTGGCTTTGAGTGTCTCATCCAGTAGATGAACCTCGGTAGAGGACAGACTGGGTAGGGGCTCTTCGTCGAGGAAGTGAGGGCCAGTGTCATTCTCCACTATGGGAGCTGCTGCATAGAGGTGACTGTAGTACTCTGCAAATCTTTGCGCTATGCCCCAAAGGGTACAATGAGCACAACCGGACCGGTCCACCACCTCTGAGATTACCCTTTTTTGCCTATGGGCGGAAGGCCAACCAATGCAGCAGTTACCATTTTTATCGCCCCAGCCATAGACCTGTGCTGTTGAGGCGTGCCACATCTGTTTCGCCGCCTCCATCAAGAGGGTACGGATCTCGTGTTGTAGAAACTGTAATTGCTTAGAATTGGATTCTTGGGGATCAGAGGCTGCTCCAAGCGTAAGGCTCGAAGTCTCCAATTGGCTCCGGTACTGATAATGATTATGCTCCATTTCCTGAATCCGTCCCTTGGCATTGCCCCGAATAGTGTCCTTAGGAAAAATTGTCCTAGGATAATGCCAGACAGTCTGAGGCAGGGAGGAAGATATGATCGATGTGGGAGTGGGTATGGTGAGCTGCAGAAGTGTGTGTGTTTGTATTGTAAACACCGAAGATTCCATAACCTCCAGGTGTCACAGAGGCTGAGAGCAGAGATCCAGTTCATGAGGCGACGGGCAACAGCCTGACAGGAAATGGTTGGTGCACTGGTAGCATCCATGTCTGGGTAGGGGACTACATTAAATTTGCCGCCAATGGCCGTAAGCTGATCAGGAAGCTACAGAAACATCTTGGATAGATCCCTAGGAAAGCATTTTAGGCCACAGGGGGAGCATAGACACAAACCTAATTGATAGTGCATCCCTCTACCGTCCCTGTAAAGGTGATGTAGCACCCCTGTGGATCTCGTATCTCCTGGGTCACCACCATAGGGACTGAAACATTGTAAGATGACAGGCACCCCGCAAGAGCCACGCACATATCCAGATTGAAAAACTTACATAGCCTTGAGACCCTAAGTCTGGGAAATGGTTTCCCATCAGGTGCTTCTCCTGAAGCAACAAGGTGGCAGGGGGGAAACGGTGCACATATCGCAGTACCGCAGTGCATTTCACGTGGTACAGCATGTTGTTAACATTCCAAGATAACACCTGGAGAGGTCCCATAGAGTAAAAAAGTTAGCAAACATCGGGAAGGGGGCCCGTGAACGTCAGGTCCAGGTGGAGGAGCCCAGCAAGTTGGTCGCCCATAGTCTTCAGTATTTGATGATATGTCTAAGGTGCAGTGCTGGTGCAATGTTGCAAGTCTAAGTGCAGTGCAAAACAGAAAAACACAAAGTAACATAAATACCAGCAAACCAATAAACAATCCCCTCCCCCCAACCGTAACCCCACCCCCACCCCACATTCCACCCCAGAAGCATCTGTCACCCCAAAACTAAGAACAAAAGTGTCAAACAGCTTGGAACCAGAAGTGGAGTGCCGGAAACAGCAGCCTGTAGGAAAGGTTGAGTGCATGGAGCTTCTGCTTGACCGCCATATAGGAACATTGCTGCACCTGGACCTCCATTGTGTAATCAAGAAAAATCATTATTTTTGCATCCTGGTGCCTTAACCCTGACTGGGAGCTGGCCACTTGCAGAATAGCGTCTCTCTCCTTAAAGTTCAGGATATGAGTGGTCATTACGCAACGCGGGGCTTCGGAGGGCGGTATAGGCATCAGGGCCCAGTGAGGTCTACCAGTTGTACGGAGGGTATCCAAAATTTGATCCAGGCTTCAAGGAACTCCGCCACCCATGGGAGCCTCACTCCTTCAGGCATTCCCACAAAGCACAAGTTATTACGCCGGGAGCGATTTTCAGCATTCTCCACACGAATGTGGAACTCCGCCGTATGTGAGAAGAGTCGGAATACCTATGTCTTGAGGCCTGTTAAGTAATCCTCTATTGTGAATATGCGAGTCTTGGTTTCAGTGATTCTGTTCATGGCGTTGCACAAGTCCTGGCCCAGAAGGGCCATGTTCCTCCCCTATCTTAGTTTCAACAGCCGTTTGTGAGGTGTGGATTGCTTGAAGAATCGTGGCAAGGTCACCCTCGGTCTTGGGCACCTTTTCCACAGCATCGCTCCTGGTGGGGCCCTGGGCCAAGGTGTATTAATCTATTTTAGTCTGGGAGGTCGCAGCATGAGCCGGCTTGTCCTTCCACGTTTTGGAAAGAAGTGAAGACAATAGTGCAGTCCCACTATGGAGGCCAACCCACTTACCACCGGTTTGTGGCAGCATGAGCAGCCAGGCCTTTGGGAGGAGGTTTAGTGTGCAGCGGTGTTGGAGGCATAGGTAGTGTCTCAGGAGTGATGGAAAGGCTGCAGATCAAGGCCACAATGGGGCTTCAAACTGGCTGGAGGTTATCATAAGTCTCTGGGGGTGATCAATGACCGCCAACCTCAAAGGAAGTAGGCCGGCCCAGCGCACCAGTAAAATGAGTCAGGGCCAATAGTCCCCTCAGGCCACAGCGGGCATAAGGCACAGTCCCCAGCACATGTCCGAGGCTGCCCATGGTGGCTCAGCCTCAGAGTTTGGCAGCCAGGGGGAACACAGGAGCATTACAGCTTTCACCCTACTCCGGCCACCATGTTGGATGAGGCTGTGTCAGCAATGGCAAACACAGGAGCAGGGTGGTTGGGTTGCACATTCCAGTTCAGGAGAGCACCACTCACCACAAATCCTCTCAAAGTCACTCTGCTTCACTGCGCCAGCCTGCCCGAAGGTCTGACGGATGGCAGATGGCAGATGGAAACCATGGGCTGAGGGGTCCAGCGCATTTTTAGAGTGCAACCGCCATCCCGTGCTCCAAGCCATGCCCCCATACATGTCCTACTTAATAATATATAGCTCCTAGCCATAGGGCTCTCTGGGCCTTCCTTACGGGAGACTTTTATATATTGTTAAGGGAAGTGGAGACTTTGCCGCTGGCAAAGTCGAACTGGCAGTGTAAACACTGCATTTCCAGTCTGCAGCTGCATTCTGTGTGAGCCATTTTGTACTTTGTCTCACACAGGGTGGCACAATCAGTGCTGCAGCCCTGGGTGAACACTCTACCTTAAATATCGTTGGTATCCTGGGTACTATATACTAGGGACCTATCAGTCCAAGAATGTGGGGTGAACATGCAAAGAGAAGCATTTCCTTGCAAGCAGCAAATGTACAAGTAGTCTTTTAACATAGGCCTCAACCTTCTTCCCCTGACAGCACACCTGAAATTTTTAGGTTTTGCATGCTTGATTGATTTTCTAAGTCCTTGGGTTGTGCCTAGAGGACGATGTTTTGGTTGCTCATGACAAAAGACTTCTGGACTCATGTGCTATATCTCTTCTCTCTAGCATCACCCAATTCATGCTACCCTGTTGCCCAGGTCAATCACATCTTGCTTGACCCTTTGTAGGTCCATCCTCTCTCAGCTTCATTATGTCCTTGAGCAAGCCTCTGCACCCCCTCCACCCGCTCCCTGGAACGGAAAGGTATGTGTCACTGGCTCCTAACCCTGCTCCATTTTCTGAGCTTGATGATGCGTTTTGGCTAGGGAATGCTGCGAAGGTTTGCCAGGGGTCTCAATCTGTTGCATCATTGTGCTGTTCACCATCTCTTTTATGGTGCCTTCTTTTTTACTCTTATTGGTGACCATTATTATTTCACAAAAATCTACTCTGTGGGTGAGGGTCTTGAATTCTGTGGGCAGTCCTTCCTCCCAACGCTTTCCGGAGTCGCCTACGTCCGACCCAGGCCAGTTGACTACTGCCTCACACGCTGGCCCTTGGGATCTGGGAAAGCTTTCAGCCCTCTCATTTTCTTTTCTTCTTTAATGCAGTAACACTTTCTGAAATAAAAAAAATATGCAGTTATAATTGGTCCTGAAGCAGTCTGCAGTCCAGTCCGAAGACCCATCTAGGATAAATCCAATCTCTTAAGTCACCTCTGTTGCCACTGCACAGGGTCCCTGCCAGGAGGGCACACGCAGAATCTTGTAAGTTGTGGACGATTGACCCTGCAACTCAGCAGTACTGGCACAACAGTGGCGCTCATGGGGATGTGAAATTGGCCCACATGCCTGACTCTCTTGTGTCTCAGAGCACTCACCAACATCTTAGAGTTGAGCGGGTCTACCTCCCGGGCTACCACATCTGGCCCGGGACGGGGCATGCCTCCAATGCACCGTTTCTTTTCTCCCCCACTTGTGGTTTACAGTGGTCCTCAAGATAGGTCCAGCTTCGGTGCATGAGCAGGGCAGTGGCCCCATCACTGTTCCCACAGAGGCCTATTGCCTTCCAGGAAACTCTGTTCGCCATCTTGGGCTGGTGACGCTCCCCAGTCTGCCTTGCTTCCCAGCCGGGTCAAAGCTGGCTTATCACAGCTGCCGCAACTGATATATCTAGTTGCTTGGAGGGTCTTCTTCCACCCGAGATCCCTCGGAGTAACTTCGGGGCGGTCGCCATAAAGGATGAGCAAAATATGGGCCTAGGCCCCTCTTGGCTTCTCATGCCACAATCTTGATTTTTTTTCCCCCTTTCAGGACATTTAAATAGGGTGCACATTTGATAAGTACTGTTAGTAGGAGAATAAATGAATGGATATCATAAAAACCCTTTCACTTGACCCTGTATTCTATCACAAGAAAAGTTCCTATTGAGTTATTGATAGGAAACCAGGTCAGTACCATAGGTTGTCCTGACTGCATGAAGATGAAGGCAGTGAATGGTGGTGTGGATGAATACATAGGGAATATGAATGTACATTGGAGAAAGAGCAAGATTATAAAACACCTTGAAGGAAATGTGAAATTTGGGTCATGTGGCAAACCAATGTAAAGTGGGGATGGCTCCAGTATGGCATATTATTACGCCTAACTTTACTCAACCCATATTTGTAGTCAAACATTTTATGGATGCAGTCAAAGGATGGATGCATAAGAAATCTTAGTAGGGCAGCTCTGTGCAAGGACTGTCGGGAACAAGCCGGGTGTGTGGAGATCTCGGCATGCACTGGGTAGAAAGTAAAGTGGAACTTTTACATGCTTTTCTATGAAACTATTATTATTATATATTATATCTGATTTTGTAGAGCGCTCAGCTACCCGTGGGTTTCCCGGCGCTAAGAGAACAGAAGTAAAAGAGGGCAACGGAAGTGTAAGGAACAGGTTACAGAGAAAACAACCAGGTTTTCACACCTTTGCGGAACTTGAGATAGGATGTTTCAGACCGCAAAGGGATGGGAAGCGAGTTCCAGAGCGCGGGTGCCAGGTAGGAGAACGAGCGTCCACCGACTCTGGCACGCTTGAAACGGGGAACAGAGAATCTGCAGTGAGTAGAGGACCTAAGGGTGCGGGAGGGACAGTATTGCTGGACTAAGGTGGATAAATAGTGAGGGGCTTTTCCAGCTTTGATACGGTGCATAAAGCATAGTGCTTTAAATTTAGTCCTAGATTCTATGCGCAGCCAGTGTAGGCTACGCAGGGAAGAAGAGACTGAAGTTGTTCTAGGCAAATTACAAAGTAGACGGGCAGCCATGTTCTGAACTACTTGGAGCTTCCGGGTGACCTCCTTACAGGCACCCAGAAGAAGTACATTACCGTAGTCCAGCCGCGATGTCACTAGGGCCTGGACCACTGACTTCTGGGTATCTGGAGGCAGCATCCATGTGATCTTCCTCAGCCACCTGATGATGGTGGTACAGGTGGCCGAGACCTTGACCACATGTTGTCTCATGGATAACTGATTATCAAAGAGGACCCCGAGATTGCGTGCTGAAGCTGCTGGGGCCGGTAAAGGTCCCATTTGCTGAGGCCAATGTTGCGGGCCCCAGAGAGCGGAATCCGGCCCAAACAAGAGAAGCTCTGTTTTATCGCCGTTCAGCTTTAGTTTGTTAGTCAACATCCAGTTGGCGATGTCAGTGAGTCCAGAACAGAGAGAAGAGGAAGGGGAGTGTTGATTAGAAGAAAGGGAGAAAATAATTTGAGTGTCATCATCATAAGAAAAAATAGAAAGTCCAGCCTGTTCAGCAAGAAAAGCAAGAGGTCTAACATAAAGGTTGAAAAATAAAGAACTGAGAATAGAACCTTGGGGAACACCATACGGAGAGTTGTGAACAGTGGACACAGAAGAGGGGGAAAAGACCTGAAAAGTGCGATTAGAAAGAAAATCAGAGATCCAAGCAAGAGCGGGGCCGCAGATACCAACAGACTTCAAGGCAGACAGAAGGATGTTATGGGAGAAGGTGTCAAAAGCGGCACTCAAATCCAAAAGGATGAGTGCCACTGTCTCCCCTCTGTCTACCTGGCGCCTGACCGTCTCCGAGACTCCCAGAAGGGTGGACTCCGTAGAGAAGCCCGCCCGGAAACCTGACTGAGAAGGGTGGAGGACGTTCGCTGATTCAATGTAGGTAGTGAGGTGACGATTAACATGTTTCTCCAACACCTTTGAGAGGCAGGGAAGCAGGGAAATGGGCCGGAAGTTGGCTGGGTTGTTAACATCCGCATTAGCTTTCTTCAGCAGTGGAACCACCATCGCATGCTTCCAGATGTTAGGAACCACTGCCTCGGTGAGAGAGGCATTCAAAAGAGCCAAGATGCAGTCCAGAGGGACAGTGTCTAAAGTACAGAGAATATGGGGGGGCATGGGATCCAAGGGAAAGCCGGATTTAATCTCTGCCAACAATTTCTGGAAGATGGGCATGGAGATACATTCCCATTTATCTAATCGAGGAGGAGAGAGTCGTTCAGGATCATCCTGTATGGTGAAACGTACTGTGGTGGATGGGGCGCCAAGATTACTAACCTTAAAAGGTCAACGGGTGGGACTTTCAGGGCATGGTAGACAGTGGTGCTATTTAAAAAGTCAAGCTTTCTTGAGAAGGTGCCCGGGAACTTTCAGCGATCCATTCGGTCCTTTGCTTGCTGTAGCAGTTTGACTACTGCGGTTCCATTCTTCTCCTTTGCTGTTTTGCTCCCTTATTATGTTCTCTGGCATCTTGCATATCTTTGACTTGATTACAGATTACATTTAGGCTTGTTGTCTTGCTTGCCTACTAGCACCTATTTCCAGGTTTGCTATCGACCTGAAGTTCGTCAACGTTTATACTAGCTTCCTAAGACTCTGACTTAGGTTCATAGCAGCTCGACATCTTGAACTGCCAGAGCTTATTGCACTTACTGATGTTGGTGAATAGGACAAAATATCTCAGTGCTCTATCTATAGGCAGTATAGATTTAACTTGCCTGAGAATGCCAGTCAATGAGAAATCTGTGATAACTATTATGAAGCCTGAAAGAAACGCACCTGACAAGACCTCAACATACTGGTGGTCTCTTCTCTCCTGCACCCTATTACCCAAATCCTCCATTATTTAGTTGTGCTCTTAGGGGCTTTTTTTATGAGACCCTGCGTTACTTTTGCACCACGTAAAGTGTACATACATGATGCAGGGCTCTAGTAAAAATTTATGAGGCAGGCAAAGCCACCTTGTATGGCTTTGAGAGGCCTCATAAATCAGGAGTATGGCTTTGCAGCGCAAATCGCTGCATCGCCGTACTCTGCACCCGAGGAGGCGTTGCATGGGTGTTGCGTTGTGTTTTCCCATGTAACACCAATGGAATTTGATGCTGGCCCAGATTTACAGAGTGATGTAAACCTGGGGAATCGCCAAATCTGTGCGCCTCCCGAGGTGAGGCATAATGAGGAGAAATATGTTTATTTCTCCTCGTTTTTTCCTCTTTCCATTTTGCTGCATTCTGCAGTACACATAGAAATAGGAAAACGCCTCTGTGGGTTGTTTTTGTTCAGCAAGGGACCCCTTCCTGCATAAAAATAATTCTACATGCAACTGAGGCACCCTTGCATGATGGTGCAAGGGGGCCTACGTTGATGCTAGGCTACCAAAATGGCACCAGTGCAGGCAGAAAGAACAGGAATTGCCCATATTGCTTAAATACATTGCATTCCTGCCCTTTCACTTTGGGTAGGGTAGCGCCGCAAGGTGCCTTGCCTTGCTGCCTTAAGCCAAAATGTCATAAATAGCACCCTTAAATGCCATAAATAGCACCCTTAAAATTTCACCTTCTACTAGCAGAATTACATTCTGGTAGGCAGACCAAATTGGCATCAGTCTGCTGAAAAGTATCTATGAGTGCTCTCGAGGACTCATTGTAAAGCATTTCTTAAGAGAATCCCTGCTGAAGGTGAGAAAAGACAAAATGATTCACCAGCTTTTGAAAATGCTGCAATAAGTTTGTCTTATGTGAGTAGGAGTCTTATCTGAAAGATTTTGTTTCTGCATAATTTATGATATCTTATGTTTTCCTGAGGAGATTCATGTACTTATTTTTATCATCTATTCTTTTTGTTTTATAAACGGAAATAGGGGTATCTGGGAAGTCAAGTAGGAATGTGGTGAATGGTGGAATGCAACATTGATCTTCTGATATTAGAAGATTTGGATTTGAAGTTTTGGAGATTCCACCTTAGGGAGTTGTTACTGTACTTGCTGGCAGATGAGTGTTTACTGTTGCTTAAATCCATGTCTTTACATTTCAAGCGCTTCTTCTTGAATCCTTGGATTGTACCCTATGCCTTTGTCACTTCTATGTTTTTGTCTCCAGATGTTTTTTAAATGTTTTCACTGCTGTCCTGTCCCCATGTAGGTGATCTAGGATTGCATTCTGCCTATTGCTTCCCATTGGCTTTGACATTTGTAACTCACATGTTCTTGCTTTCAATTTGATGGCTTTATTTGCTTTAAGCATTCCAGCTTGAGTTTGTCCCTCCGTTGCCCAATCCTTCTTTAGAGTTTTCTTCCACAAACTCACTTTCCGTAAACATGCCTTTAAATCTTGGTCTTATCTTGTCACATTTGCTGTGCATTCAAAGACAGAGGTCACATGTCAAGCTCTGTCTTCCGAGGTAGTTTGGTAGTTACTTTTCTTTCTCAGACTTCCAAGTGAGAGAATGTATGTGTCAATACTGCTGAGGAGAGGGTGTAGGGTGATTTTTACTCTAGCAGATACACAACAATAAACTGTGCTGATGTTTTAGAATATATCAGAATTAGTACAAATGAGGGCAATTGTTTTGTTATTCTAAAGAGTGGTAGAAACAAATATTTGAATAGGATCAAAACACATCAAAACACTAGAGCCCAGATGTATGTATGTAATTATTAGTGCGATTACCACATAGTGAATTTTTGCGATTCACTATTTGGTAATTGCAAATGCCCATGTACAAATGTGTGTTTAACACAATTTTATGATTCCCAGTGGGTCTCAAATAGACCTACTTTATGAATATTAATAAGGTAGGTCTCGGTTTGCGACCCATGGGAATTGCAAAAATCATGGATGGTGGCCTTCTGGGGTTAGCAGATTACCATGTATGTGGTTGCTTTTCAATAAAGCAATCTTTTTTTTTAATGTAGCCAGTTTTCCTTGAAGGAAAACAGGATGCGTTTTTTCTTTTCATTTTTAAGAGTAGGCAGTGGTCCGTGGGACCACTGTCTGCTCTTGAATTTTTTTTTACAAATATTCACAAAGGGGGAGGAGTCCCTTGAGCAACCTTTCCCATTTGTGAATTGGTTACCACCTACTTGAAGTAGGGGGAAAATGCTAATGTTTTTCAGCCGCATTTCAGTGTGCAAAACATTTACACCTACCACTGCGATTCGGTATTAGGAAGGGACGCCCTAGACACGACCCTTCCTAATACCGAATCGCAAACCCAATTTGAGATTATTTTGGATAGGGATTTGTACATTTCAAAAAGCTTGTTTGCGTTCTTAATTGGCCTGATTCTGTAAAATGCATAATTTGCATATGTAAAAAAGCTCTGTACATCTGGCCCTAGGTGAAGTAATTTTCACGCATTATCATTTGTGTGCAGTAAAACCATATTGGCCATTTTGATTCAAAATGTGTTGTCTGTAATGGCATTGTGCTACCACACCATGCTACAACACTCCACTCCACTCTATGCTCTTCCACTCTAAACCACACCACTTCATTCTCCAACACTCTACTCCACCCTAGAACATGCCACTCCACTCTACGCCCATCCACTCTAAGACACTCTGTGCCATGCCACTCAACTCCACACCACTCCAATCTAAGCCACTAAATCCCCAACATCATATGCCACTCTACTTTATGCCCCTCCACTCCACACCACTTAACCCACTCTACTCTACTCCACTCCAATCTACCTCACTCCTCTTTAATCTATCACACTCTACTCCAATGTACCCCAATGTACCCCATCCCACTCTACTTCACTACAATTTACCCCAATCTAATCCAATCTACTCCACTCCACTCCAAACTACCACAATCCAATTTACCCACCCCAAACTACCTCACCCCATTCCAATCTATCCCCCTTGAATACTCCACTCTACCCCAGGCCACCCTACTACAATCCAATCTACCCCACTCCACTGCAATCTACCCCATTCCACTCTAATACATTATACCCCACTCCACTACATTTTACCACACTCTTCTCCAAGCTACTCCACTCTGATAAGCCCCATGCCACTTAATCTAACCCGGTCAACCACACCCCTCTCCAATCTACCCCATTCCATATCGATCTACTGCACTCCATTAACATTTACCCACTCTGCTCCAATCTACCCCAATCTATCCCACTTCAATCTACCTCAATCCCCCCCACATCAATGTACTCCAATACAATTCACTCCACACCAATCTACCCAATCTACTCCACTCTACTCCTCTCAATTATACCCCAGTCCAATTTATCCCACTCCACCCCAAACTCCACTGCAATCAACTCAGCTTCTCCTCACTCTAGTCTACCTCACTTCACCACAATATACCCCACTCCAATCTACCACAGTCTACCCCACTCCACTCCAATCTACCACACTCCAGTTCACGCAATCTATGCCACTTCACTCCACCCTAATATACCCCAATACCCTCTACAACACTCCACTACAGTATACAAAAATCTACCCCACTCTCCAATCAAATCGAACCCAATCCAACCGCTCCTCCCCACTTCAAACTACCCTACCCCAACCTGACCTATTTCAATCTACCCCTCCCCAATTGACCACACCCCAATCTACCCTACTCCACCCCACTGCACTGCATTCGATTCCACCCTACTCTACCCCACCCCACTCTACCCCACTCCAGTCCAACCCACTCCAATGTACCCCACTACATTCTACCCCACTCCATTCCCATCTTCCCTACTCTAATTCACCCAATCTACTCCATTCCACTGCACCCTAATCTACCCCCTCCACTCCAATCCACCCCATGCCACTCCACTTTTCCCCAAACTATCCATTCTACTCCAGTCTTGACTCCACTCCAATCTATCCAACTCCACTCCACCCCACTACATTTCAATCTACCCCACTCCACCCCTCCCCACTGTAATCTATTCCACCCTACTCTACCCCACCCCATCCCACCCCACTCTACCTCACTCCACTCCAACCCACTCCACTCCAATTTACCCCACTCCACTGTACCCCACTCCATTCCCATCTACCCTACTCTAATTCACCCAATCAACTACACTCCGCTGCACCCTAATCTACCCCCTCCACTCCAATCTACCCCATTCCACTCCACTATTCCCCAATCTAGCTATTCTACTCCAGTCGCAGCTCCAATCCAATCTATCCAACTCCACTCCACCCCACTACATTTAAATCTACCCCACTCCACTTTACCCAATCGACCCCACTCCAATCTATCCACTCCAATCCATCCACTCCACTCTACCCCAATCTACCACATTCATCTACAATCTACCGCCACCCACTCCAGTCTACTGCATGCCATCCAAATCTACCCCACTCCACTCCAGTCTAACCTGCTTCACCCCAATCCACCCCTCTACAATCTGCCCATCCCTGCCCACCCAAAAATACCCTGCTTCAATCTACTACATCCAATCCGCCCCACTTCAGTATACTCCACTCCAATCTACCCTACTCCAATCTACCCTATTCTAACCCAGTCTACCCACTCCAATATACCCCACCCCAGTCCAATCTACCCAAAAGACTAAATCCAACTCCATTTCAATCTACTCCACTCCAGTCTACCCCACTCCAATCTACCCTATACTACCCGGCTCCTGTGTCACTCCAATCTACCCTACTCCACTCCAATCTACCCCACTTCACTCCCATCTACCTTACCATAATCCCAAAAATCTGTCCAACTCCGTTCTACCCCACTCCACCCTAATCTTTCCACTCCAATCTACTTCTCTCCACTATTATCTAACCCACTTCACTTCAATCTACCCCATGCCAATCTACCCCACTCCACTCCTATCTAGCCCAATCCATTGCACTCTGTTATTCCCCAATCTACCTCATTCCACTCCAATCTACCCCAATATGTCCCACTTCACTCGACCCCAATCTACCCCACTCTAATCTACACCCCTCCATTCCAGTCTAACCCACTCCACTCAAATCCACCCCACTCCACCTCAATTTACTCCACTTCACCCCGATCTACCCCACTCCCTCACTCCAATCTACCCCACTCCAGTCTACCACAATCCTCTCCACAACACCCCAATCTACCCAACTTCACCACACTCCATTCTACCCCATTCCAATCTATCCCACCCTATCCCAATCTACACCACACCACTCAAGTCTACCCCACCTCCCCAATCAATCCGCTCCTTGGCAATCTACCCCACTCCAAACTATCCAAATCTACCCCACTCCATACCGTTCTATCGTACTATAATACGCCCAATCTACCCAAATCCACTCCTGTCTTCCCCACTCCACTCCAATTCACCTCAATCCATCCCACTCCACTTTCCACAATCTACCTCACTCCACTCCATTCTACCCCAATATATCCCACTCTACTCTAAAAATCTACCCCGGTCTACCCTACTCCTATCTACCCCATTGTAATCTACTCCAGTCTACTCCACTCTAATCTACCCCACTGTACCCCAGTTTACCCCACTCCACCTCATTCTACCCCAATTCAATCTAACCCACTCCAGTCTACAACTGTAATCTACCCATCTCCTCACACCTCAATCTATCCCACTCCAATCTACCCTGGTCCAAGCTACCACAATCTGCACCACTCCATCCTACTCAAATCTACCCCAATCCACCACACTCCATTCTACCCCATTCCAATCTATCCCACCCTATCCCAATCTACACCACACCACTCAAGTCTACCCCACCTCCCCAATCAATCCGCTCCTTGGCAATCTACCCCACTCCAAACTATCCAAATCTACCCCACTCCATACCGTTCTATCCTACTATAATCCGCCCAATCTACCCAAATCCACTCCACTCCAATTCACCTCAATCCATCCCACTCCACTTTTCCACAATCTCCCCACTCCACTCCATTCTACCCCAATATATCCCACTCTACTCTAAAAATCTACCCCGGTCTACCCTACTCCTATCTACCCCACTGTAATCCACTCCAGTCTACTCCACTCTAATCTACCCCACTGTACCCCAGTTTACCCAACTCCACCTCATTCTACCCCAATTCAATCTAACCCACTCCAGTCTACCACTGTAATCTACCCATCTCCTCACACCTCAATCTACCCCACTCCAATCTACCCTGCTCCAAGCTACCACAATCTGCACCACTCCATCCTACTCAAATCTACCCCAATCCACCACACTTCATTCTACCCCACTCTACCCCCACTCCACTCTTTGACAATCTACCCCACTCCACTCTCCCACAATCTACCCCATTCCATTCGTCCCCAATCTACCACATCCCATTCCACGCCACTGATGTTTAGCCATGCTGATCAGCAGCCACACTGTTGTACATAATGGCTAAATTACATTGCCAAAGCAAATAGCTCTTGCATAGGCGAGACCTATTGGCGTTGTCAATGCTTGTTTAAAATGTCTCTCTTTTGAAGACTACCAGCGCTATTTCATCATCACAACCGATACAATGTGTTATAGTTTGTTGTAATATAATTTACATCATATAATCTCATTCAAAGAACAGATAATTAGCTATGTTCTCACTTAAAACATGTAAGTCATTACATCTTAGGTTTTTGCATTTAATTTAGCTGAGTTTGAATCTCTAGATGGTCTGTTCATTTGACTAAGATAGGGTTTTTGATGGTTATCACTCCTTGTTTGCTATAATTAGGTCTAGTATGGAGCCATCGTGGGTGGGGTGAGTTAAGCATTGTGGGATTATTTTCCTAAAGTAAGGAGGTAAGAGGTTTAGATGACAAATGTCAAGTGTCTTCCTGGTGGCTTTTGATGGCTCCCAATATGATTTGATAGACATTGGAAGATTTTTGGGGATTATGTACAGCATGAGTTATTCAAGGAAGCCACTATTACGTCTGGGGCTGTGAGAGATAACACCACATTGTACTGTGGTTGTGTTGTTAGGTCTTATTTCTGCTTCGAGACCCTCAAAATGCCGGAAGGGGAGTTTGAGCAAGGCCTTGCATTTAGGGGAATTTCTATGTAATAACTTTACTCCTCCCACTAATTAGTTCTCAGTACCCATGCTAACTATAGAATATGTTTGTGGAATCAGGAAGTCTGTAATGGGCTGGATGTTAGGAATGGAGAACGACCTTTACAATGCGGTTGTTGCACTGTGATACATTTACATTGCGGTCATTACAACGCAAGTTGTTACAATGACTTGCGCTGGATGGCGCTCTACACTAAGGAATAGTATGATTTACTATTCCAACACCTTCCCTACTGTTACACACACTGGAGTTGGAATAGTAAATCATACTATTCATAAGTCCTGAGCCTCTAGCGCAAGTCGTTGTAACGTGCCGCAATCTTAATGATCGCGTTGTAACGTCATGAATTCGTTTGGAATACGATTTGCCAGATCAAAAAAAGTAAGGGATCTCTTATTTAAGTTTTATGCTCTACAGCCAATCTGCCATTACTTAGCTTGCAAGTAAGTGATTTCTTATTTGTTGTTTCAATAGGTGGACTGTTTATAAGGCTGCTAGTTCACAGCAGTTCAGGAATGTTTCTCCTTTCTCTTTATAGGGATAAGTATTTATCTAAAAGAAGTTGTTGTAATTTTTGTGCTTATTTGTAAGTAATCTGAGAGCGAAAATAGAGGAGATCTTGTGATTTGTGTGAGTTTGATTTGCAGAGTTTTAGATTGGTGTCTTTTCTATAAAGGGCACTATTTTGCTCTTTTTCTTAAGTTTCAGAATGATTGATTCCAGTGTTGTGATATCATTAGTGAACAACTGGATTCTAGATTTAAAAAGTGTGCTCGATCGCGTGTGCTTGATCGCTTGTGCTTAGTCCATATTTCTCATACTGTGCTTTGTTAAGTTGACATTATGTATTGGACATAAGTCCACTTTCAGTGCTTAGGTTTGCTCATTCTTTGGCTTTCTAGATCAGGTGGAAGGGTTTGAAACTAAATCCTTAAACATTTTTGCACTGAGTTGTCTGTTGTAAATATGAGTTGATGTTTAGATGTTTGAGGCCCCTGGGTCAAAATAAGTTTAAATTCGACGCACAGGTGTCTTGTTATGCAGTTCACTTATCCTGCATTTTTCATGAACCCTTTCACACCGTGATTGTACATTGTGTACGGTACGCAGGTGTTCCATGTTTAACCATTTCAATGTGAGATAACATCCATTTGTATATAGAGTGATATTATTTAACTGATATTATAGATGATGTAATGTGGTATTGTCTTTGTGAAATATTGTGTAGGCGAGAAGGGCGGAGGTGGGAGTTGAGGTTAAATTACGTGTCTAACATTACATAATCCACCCATTCGCAGGATAAAGCATACAATGGAGCAAATTCACTGCTGGAAAATACATTGTCTGAAAGACACTCAGCAGTTATGTGCTTGGTTTACAGAACAGCGGTTGGTGTAGGCGTGTGGATCCCAAAACGAGTTGGTTGTGGTTGGTGGCGAACGCCCTTATGTAGAGAGGATACTGCTTTTATAGAGGTTTTTGACATGGGACCAAAGCAGTTTTTCCTGTAAATCAATGTGTCAAGTCATTGTTTTCTTCTAAGTGACAAGGCTATACTGATTTGGCTGAGTGGCGTGTTGACAAAAGTATGCAGAAAGGTTCCGCCTTAGATTAAGCTTTTGGTATTTCACATTTGCTTATACAGTGGCATCTTCAGAACTGAATTTTAGAGGGGGCATATATTGCACTACAAACAAAAACTGGGGGGCTGCCTACAAAGGTCATATAGAATGGAGAAGTGTGGCTCAATGGTTAGAGCAGCAGACCCTGATGCAGAGGTCTGGCCCGGGACCAGGGTTCAAAATAAATAAATAGGGAGACAGACGATTCCTGGTAGCTACCCCCAGATTGTGGAATTCCCTCCCTCCTAGCATCAAAATTGCCCCTACTCTCATCTGTTTTCGTAGGGCCTTGAAGACCTGGCTCTTCAACCAATAAGTTTGTGCGCTGATCATCGTATCCTAGAGTATCTTCTGCGCCTAGACACCCTTGGGTATTAGCTGCGCATTAAAAATCATATAAATAAATTCCCCGCCTCGGTGGGTCTTGGGCTCAAAAATTCCACGGACCTGATAATTCTCGCCTAGGTGCCTATTCCAATCATGGAGTCCCACTCTGAAACTCTGGGCAATAGCTTGCTTAATCTCCACAACGGCCCCCACAACGCTAAGGATGCCTGGCCTCCACCTTGGGGGTGCCCAGGAGTGGACGACTCACAGGGAAAGCCAGGATGGGTTCCACAGCGGTATTCGTACAAGCGCCTTGAGACCCTTGCGGGTGAGTAGTGCGCTATACAAGTATCAATTTACATAGATAGATAGATAGATCTGGCTTTGTATGTATGTGTAAATGTAAATACATTCACAGACCTCAGTGCTAAAGGTCAGACACAAGGAAAACCCACACTCAACATTCCATTGACTCCACCAGTTTATTCGGTTCGGCAACGTGTTTCAACCACACAGGATCTTCATCACGGCCTTGTGATGTTTCGTGCTTATTATTAACTGGACCTGCTCCCATCATCCTGCACCAGCCCCGCCTTGGTGGATGTGGCCGAATGCTCCTGTGTTTGCATATAAATATATACCCATACAAATTCAGATTTACATGTTTGCTTAAAATGTTTATATCTGACTTTGTGTGTGTGTGTGTGTGTGTGTGTGTAAATATGTTTATATTCACAAAAAACAGAGGTTACAGGGACATTATAGTTAGGAAATAGAATTTAAAAAACATTAGAAATTCACTGAAAAAAACAAAGGTTATAGGGACGTTATAGTTAGACTCAGATTTTATACACACAAAATCATGGAAATTCAACAGTTATAGTTACCGGTGCTTACTATAATTTACGCCCCACAATGCACTGCATATGACCTCACATATTACACCACTCTTGACATGGTCAGTGACATCACTGATGATATCTCAAATAACATCACTGAAAGTGCATCCGTATGTGATAATGAAGAAAAAGGAGTTTGGGTAAAACAAAACAATTACCTAAGATCACACAATTTAAGCAGGAAAACTGCCATTTATCCACCTATCCTAGTTTCACTTTGTACAAATCAGCCACTACATCAGTATGCATTATCTTTCTTTTTTTATATTATTGGTTTGTTTTTACCTCTTTGTGCATTTTTCTGCCGTTTTCATATAGCGGGATTTTGACCTGAAGTTATGCTTTACATGTGCACCAGATACATTACACAAGCTCACATATCTTTTTGTTAGGCACAGGGAGATGAAGTGGTTTGTAGAAAATTACAGAATATTGAGCTGAGATTTAAACCTGCTTCCCCAGTTCCAAGGTTGGCAGCTCTGGCTGTAACACCATATCCTGCGTAGAAGGAAGATGCTGGGCCAGACTGTCTGTAGCGGGCATCAAGTGTCTGCCCAGAAGGCTAGAATGGTGGAGGTCAGTTTTTGGAGTGGTGGGGAGCTGAGTTTGGAGGTGGTGGGGGACGGGGGACGGTTTTGCTACGATGCTGCAATATCGGCCCCTGGTAACAAAAGCAGCAGTGCTGAGGCTCGGTTTAGTTAAGCAGCAGTGCTTCACGTTTGCTCCCCCTGGTGTGACAAACTTGCCAGAGCTGCTTTGGGTTCCAAACCCGGCCCTGAAAGGATGGCATGCAGAAGCCACATGAAAGCTCAGCTCGTTATGTGCTTGAGCGTCTAACAGGACCTCAAGCAGATGCAGCTCGCGAGCCCAGCTCCAGCTTTCAGTGGCTCGCCCCGCTCTAGTGGTGAAGCACATGGAAGACAAATGAAGCTGGGGCACATGCCCCATCTAGAGATGCCACTGTGTTTATATGGGTGTTAACATACAGTAAATCCGAAATACTTGGTTTAGACTTAGCAACATTGGTGCAGTGGGAACTTGCAATTGGTGTGTTTTCGATTTTAAAAGCAGTAAACAGCTAGGAACTTAAAGACTGAGAATCAATGAAATTCCTACAGCTTCAGATTTCATAAACGTTCTGATGTAGAAAGTAAAAGCCAAATAAGTATTTTCAAAGTTTTTTGTCGCAGCCGGATCATTTCTGATTACAAATTTCTTTTTTTTTAATTTAATACATTTTTTATTGATAAAAAAAATATAAGTGGAATATACATTTGGCAGCTCTTATATACAGTCCATATTTGAGTAAACGCTTCTCTTTGGTTTCCCCCAAGTGAGGGAGAGAAAGAAGAAGAAGAGAAAAAAAAGATGGGGGGGGGGGGTTTGTCCCAAGCTTGTTGGTTTTAGTTACTGGGCTTTATTCAGCTGCTCGTCGAGTGGCTCCCACATGCGTTCTTTTGAGTTATGCTCCTTTGAGATTACAAATTTCTGAGTGCCAATCAGATTGCATATTCTGGCTTGTGCCCTCTCAGTTCTAAGAACCACTGTTGCCAAAACTCCATGCATTCTTTTTGCTTCATTGCCTGTAAATATCCAAAGATCAGAAGGCTGGCTCGTAGCCTTTACAATACAGCAAAACACCCGCTGCCTGCAGTAGCGGAGCTGGAGGGAGCTGGAAGGTATGACCAGGGAGAGGTTTCTGTGCAATTAGACCTCTCTGTGACTTGAGTGGTGATGTGCTGTCCTGGATGGAGGTTGTGGTTCTCTTCATGGGTTCATGGCAAACAGGGAAATAAGTCTAAGGAAACTTACTTTCCTTGGTGTTGTCTAAGAGTAGGGAACCGTGGTTCAACATATCTCTATTATGCATGAACAGAAGAAGAGAGCAAGTTCATGTGCGCCTGTGCAGGCGATTATTTTTTTGTATCTATCTTTTTGTCGTTATAACAGAGCAGTAAACACATCTGTACATTACTGTTATTGAAACATCATCAAGCACAGTCACATTGTTGCCTCAATTATCACTGTATATCTCCTGGGGTACCACCCCCCCTGCCCACACACTCTCTGATGTACTCATCAGCTAGTCTACGACGGAATCAGAGAGAACATTGTTTCGCCCACAGGACGTGCACATTGATTTCCCAGGTATTTATTACATGTGTTCCAGATTTCCCCCCATTGATTTTTTAGGGCATCCCCTTTTCACATACACTGTTTTCTCCGCCTCCATGCACCATTCCATCTCTCTTTTCCAGCCGCGTAGGTGGGAGGGCCGCCCCCTATTGTCGAGCTATGTTGCGCTTTGCCAACATGAGATGTGCAGGCAATTATTGATCCACTAAGGAACATGAAGAGAACCCCAGGCAATGTTCTAAACATGCTCCCTGGAGAGGCACTAGCCTTATTTCATGCTTTCGAGCTCAGCCCTTGCAATTTAGAAACATCCTGCAATGATGGTTTAGTGCTGATGGCGATGCCTGCCTTAGTCAATACATGTTTCACCCTATGTGGCTATGAAACTTAGGGCTTTTTCAAGGCTTTATGTCAATCAATTATACAATAAGGTGAATAATTAATGCTACAATATGGTATAAAATAACCATATGATGGATTTGGCATTAAAACCGTTTTGTGAAACTTCCATGATGTACCCTCCTGTTATCTGGGCAGGAGATTTTAATAACTCCTTATGCAATTTAAACAATCATTGGGTTTGGGGATTGTCTTGGGGACATGAGAATATTACTCATGTTGACCATTTACCCTATGGGTATGTGCTGAAAAACCTGATCCTAAAATATAAATTGTCTTTTGCACTGGACATGGGTGCCTCCTCTAACCTTCATTTACCAACCTTTCATGGGAACGGGGCTACTAGTATAATACATTTTATTCTGCTATCAAAATATTTTGTTTCTTTTCCCTCTGAGTTTGTAAGTCACACCATGTGTATAAGTGACCAAAAGCCACTTGCTCTAATTTTGAAGATAAGTTTGTGTAAGGTCAGAGAGGGGGCAGATGTGGGCCCTACTCATCTTAATGATAACAAAGGATTAAGCGGGACTGTATTGAACCTGCAGTATTTCTTCAGGATTAAACCTTGTGCTCCTGAGTTCAGTGTATGTCTGGACTCAAATGTGAACCCTGGCTCTATAGTAAATTCTTATGATATTTTGTGCAAGACCATTTCAGGCAAACTTGTGAGAAAAAAGCAGCCAGGGGGTGCTCATCAGTGCAAATGCTTTAATAAGATTTGTTCTGCCGCTCTTAAATCTTTAAACATGCACTGAAGGTAAGGCCCAGGTGCAACGAGGATTGAAGTTTGCCCAACGTGCTCATAAAAAAGCGCTTGAAACTTGGAAAGATGAAATCAGATGTAAAGTCTGGGAGGAATTTGAAGCTGTACAGGATTGTGAACAGGCCCTTCTTCCCAAACTATGAGATGCTGAAATGTGTGTCACATATCAGTGCAGATAGGCGGGAGGACCACTTTAGAAAGGTTTTTGACCATACTCAGTGATCTGAGGTGGATGGCGAGATTTCACCTAGGATATTAGAGCGTCTCTTGCTCTGTCTTACTTCATTATTATATGTATTAGTCAATCAGAGGTGAATGCATCACGTGTCGTGGAATACTAGCGTCTATAGCTGTTGTTCATAGGCACTCATACACACTAACTGGTTAATAGCATTATATCTTGATTCTCCGCATATAGAAGTTAGGTTAGTGGTTCTATCATTGGGTCCTTTCCTGCCTGAGTTTCCCGTTCTCCAGGCAGTCAACTTTCCTCCTCCAGGAGGGAGACGGGTGCAAAGACAGGATATCGATGCAAAAATATCAACGTGCACAAAATTCGAGGTAAAAATATTGTGGGTCAGAAATATCAACTGACAAAATATTGTGGTCAAGAATAACGATTTTAGGTAAGTAATATCGATGTTTAAAATATGGAAGTGTTTAATACCATTTGGAAAAATTTAGGGGCCAATTCTAATCTCGGTCGGAAGGGCACCGGATCAGGTTCGGCATTAGCGAATCCGATTCGGAGGCTGAATTTCAGTCCGAGTCGTACACAGGTCCGCACGTCGAAGTACGATGCGAACAAGCGCGAAATCTCCTTCCGAATCGTTTCCGGGTCCGAACCGCTCCGTACGACTCGGTCACAAGCAAACGGTGGTGCGAAT
This sequence comes from Lissotriton vulgaris, assembly GCF_964263255.1. Taxonomy (NCBI): domain Eukaryota; kingdom Metazoa; phylum Chordata; class Amphibia; order Caudata; family Salamandridae; genus Lissotriton; species Lissotriton vulgaris. The sequence goes on from NC_141689.1 coordinate 1,035,326,197, forward strand.
GGAGACGTTTCACGACCGAGCTACGGACAGCCGGATCGAGTCGAAGCGTCCGGCTGGCAATAGCTCCCGGAGTTGGACTTCGGGGGTCCGCGTCGGACCACCTGTCACCCGCAGCCTTACCACTCGGACACACGGGGAGACCCATGGGTCTCCCCAACACAGGCATGTATGGTGCAGATGGCACCGACGCGTACCCCCTATAGGGGGAGCACTTGTCCCCGATGTACCCATTCAGTCAATGGGAGCCCTTGTACGCGTCGTACGACCGTCTCCCATTAACTTCTATGGGAGTCTTACCGAACCGAGTCCGACAGCATACGGCCACATCATATTCACTCGGTCGGATTGCAGGAGTCCGGATCGGTCAGAAAACACCCCGGATCCGGCTCGGTTGGAGTGCTTTCCGACCCAGATCGGAATCGGCCCCATAGTTCTTAAAAATATCGATTTTGTATTAATGTTATGTATTTTAGTATATATTTTATATGTATGTGATGTATTTTTATTATATGTGTTAAAATTTTAGTAGTTATTAATTTTTTTAAATTTGAATTTTGGGTTTTTAGTTCCGTAGCTGTTTGTGGGTTTATAGGGGAATGGGGTGAGAAGTAATTTAAATATATAAAATATATTGATTATTTTTAGCAGTTATTAATGTATTTTTATTTGAAATGTGTGTTTTTAGTCCTGTAGCAGGTTGCAGGTTTATAGGGGAATAGGGTGGGAAGTAATTTAATTACATTAAATTTAGTGAATATGTTTTATGTATTAATATTTGTTTATTTGAGATGTTATAGTATTAAATGTGGAAATTAATTTATTATGAATAAGTTATTAATTTGTTGTTAATTATTTTTAATTTATTAATTGAAACTGAATTATGGTAATTGTGTATAAAAATTTGAATGTGTATTGTGGTGTTTATAGGTGTAAATGGTGGGAAGGGTGGGAAGTAATTTATTTTTAATTAATGAAATGATAACTAGTTGTTAATCAATTTTAAATAATACATTAGTAATTAATTATAGTCATTGTGTAATTAGATTTAGGTGTGTGTTGTGGTGTTTATAGGTATAAATGGTGGGAAGTAATTTATTTTTAATTGATGAATTAATAATTAGTTGTTAATTAATTGTAATTAATTAATTAGTAATTAATTATGGTAATGATGTAATTATTGTATAGTTCGTTTTAGGTGTGTGTTGTGATTATTATAGTATTAAAGCATGTGTGTTCAATTAATGTTTTTTATTAAGAATATTTTTTAATTGATTAATATTTATGTTAATTATGGAAATTCATTTAAATAAAACTTTGTAAGAGTTTTTTTATTGGCTTGGTGTTATAGGGTTGGAAATAAAATAAATACATTTAAGGTTTACATAATTTATTTGTTTCTTAATATTTGCTCCTTTTAAATAATTATTGTTTTTAAATGTATTTATTCATTTATTTTATATACTATTCGTAGCTTTTTGTTATATGTAATTTATATTATATGTGTTCTTTTTATATGTTTAATTTATTTAAATGTATATTTAAATATATATTTTTTAATATTGTTTATTTATTTTTATGATTTTTAAAAGTATTTCCATTGTTTAAATGTTATTAGTAATTTTTGTTTCTCAGTAATCCAACGCTTTCCCTAATGCATTACAATACATATATTAATACATATTATAGTACATGTTTCCGCTACTGCATGAATATGTATTCAGTATATGTATATTATTATTGATATATATATATTATTTTTATATAATTTTTAAGTTTAAAAATTAAATAAAGAATAGATAAATATAGGTATATGTATAAATGATTATGTTTGTGTGTTTATATTATTTTAAATTAAGTGTATTTGTTATATTTAGGTCAAATGTATATTAACTTGAATTTAGTTTGTTAAAACTATTATTAATATGTAATGTATTTTATTTTATATATATATTTTTTTTTAATTCAATATTTTTACAACTATATTTTTTACTTCGATTTTTTTGAGTCAATATTTTTGTACTTACCTGTTTAAGTATAGGGAGTCGATATTTTTGCATTCTATATTTTTACTTCGATATTTTTGTCATCAATATTTTTTACATCAATATTATGTCAGTGATCCCATTTCCTGAACAAAGTGTTTTATTAGGAAGGGGTAATATTAAAAACTGTCAGGTGCCCTAGTGGATATGTAAGTGGTCCACTGCACCTATTGGGTCATGGTGTTGGTGGTCGACATGTTTCAGTCCTTAAATGTTTTGATAGATCTGTGGCCTCTCATCAGGACCAAGTGGGGAAACGGCATAAATTTAGACCGCTCTATAATAAGTAAGTTGGTGTCACTTACCTATCTTCATCATTGTGGTTCAGCGACACATTTGTGACGTGTTATAGGTTATCGTTCTACCTATAACTTCTCATATTATTGCCGCGTATTATCTGTTTACCTTGAAGGTGCAATTTGTGTCTCATTTGAAACCGTGACCCGGAAGTTACTTCATTAATACTCATGAGGTCATTCAAGCTTTTAATAAGATTGCTGCTGGTGAGGCCCCAGGATGGGATAGTGTCCTGATTTAAATGTTTACACCTAATATTGAACTCAAGAGGCCACTGGTTACTAATGTACTATGAGCTATTATTAAAGGGTCTTTACCGGATTCTTGGAAAGAGACTATCATTGTTCTAGTATTTAAAAAGGTAGAAAAACAGCAACCTTCATGTCATCTCCCCATTTCTGTACTCAAGTCTGCATCGAAAATATTAACATGGTTCTTACCATCCAGGCTAGAAGCCTGGGCTAAGGAGAATAATGTCACAATCCTCAATATGTGATTGTAGATCGGTGTGTTGTTCTTTCGGGCGAAGAACCGCTGGTTGCAACCATTCAATGTTCTCATCTTGGTTGGTTTGGTGGTCCTCTATGGCAGAAACCCTGTCACCAACTTCCTCCAAGTCTTCTAGCAGATCTGCGAAAAGATTTGTCTTCATCACCTGCAATTCATCCTGAAGGGATGCGAAGAGTGTTTCCAAAAAAGGACTTGGTCACCGGTCCATTCATGTCCTCTGGTTCTGAGAGGTGATCTGTATCAGGCACGGGGGGTTTGGTGCCAGCCACTGCCCCAATAGGTTTCGGGAGCATGTCCTTGAGAGAGCGATCCTTTTTTAACCTGGCCACGACATATGTGGGTCACTATTAAGCTGGGCCTGAGGGTGGGCACTCTGATAGGAACACCCTGGTAAGCCTGACGTTCACAATAGTACTCCAAAAGTGTTGTAGGCCCCCCGAGGTTGGAGCGAGCATGGAGAATGGGGCCCTGTCTCCATCCCTGGGACCCGTGAGGTAATAGGCCTTGACTTGGTGGTGGAGTAATCGCGCTAGGTAAGCTCCAAATGGGCTTTTGATACCCAGCCTGGCCCTAAGTGATATCGAGGGAACCCAGACAAACCATCAGGAGAAGTGAGAGGCCAGGTGCAATCACTACGAGAGGTGAGCCCAATGTGGGGGGAAAAGCAGATGACAAACCGTATACATCAATCCGAAGTGTGCAATCTTTGTCCATTGCCCCTAAGAGGCACAGTCCCTGGTGTGATAGGCAGTGCTGTAAAAGTCTGTAGGGAAGCAGGCTTGGAGAGAGTCGCAGTCAGTGTTGGGTCGGTAATAGATCACCCAATGGGCGGAGGAATCAACTGGGTAGGCCGCACTAAAGTAGAGCAATGGAACCGGGCCCTTGTTGGAGCTAAGCGACCCATGACGCGACGCTTGGCCTCAGTGCAAAATGGCTGCAATTATAAGGTACCTTCCCTTCTGGGCAGTTAAGCTTGTGGGCCCCTGTGACCCAGTGCTGTCCCCCGACGGGAACGGTAGACAGAATGGGGGGGTGCCTTATGTCTGAGGCTCCCCCTGCCCCTGTGTGCAGAAAGAGCCCCGGGTGCCGCCGTTCACTTACTGGTAGTCTAACCTGCTCCGATGGACCCACGGGCTTGCCCCTCTCTGATGCTTGGCAGAGGTGGCGCCCACCAGAGGGACAGCTGGGGAGCCCCGGGGGAAGCCTCTCTTGCAGCTTTGGGTGGTGCAGGGTTTTCCCAGTGTGGATGATGCCACTTTGTAGTCAAGGGAGTACGCGGATGGGCCTCGATTCACCATGCCTTGTCAGCGTCTGCCATTTCTTCAGCAGGAACAGCCGCGCTGTCCCCCCGGCCGTAGCTCCAAACGCAGAATTATGGGGGGTCTGCGGGATCAGCTGGCACCTAAACTGATGCAGGTGCCCCCCTGCAATCGAGGGAACCCTCTAGAGCATGCAGGAAGGTCGCTAAGTCGTGCTTAAGAAACGGCGGCGACGGATAGACTGATGAAAGCGTCTCAGATGTCCGCCATCTTGGCCACTTCCCTCTGCATCCAGTTTTGAAAAAGTGCAGAGTAACAATGTTTTTCACCTGCTCTGGAGCTGCAATGCAAGGTAAAATGTGCTAATTTTGTGAAACTGAAAGTCTTTGTCATGAGTTTCTCTGGGAGTTACCAATAATCATCAGGATCATGTTTAACTTTGGTCTTGGCTCTGCATTTGCACCTCTATGGCCAGGGGAGGCAAACGATGTGCCTGGGGTCGCAATGGAGAAGCCAGGGGTACCAGTTGTGAGCCCTAGTGACCCCTAAATGACATTCAAGGGTGTTATATAGGTGATTACATGTTAGTCCCCTCTCCCTTATCTGAAAAAGGACTCCCTGCTCCGAGCTTATTTAACTGTGTGTTTGGCAGTTGAGTCCCTTTCAGTTCTGGGTGTGCTTCATATAACATTCTTCCTGGTGTAATCTACTTTCCCATATGATAAACACTCTATGATGATCTTACCCTTAGCAAATGGATCACTTCTGAAATGGTACAAATGTATGTCTTAAGTATGTCTTTGAGCCTTGCACACCTTACCCCGCACCTGCCTTATCACTCGGACTGCATCCCACACACTATCAGCTAGATTGCAACCAGACTTGGGCCAGATTCGGGCATGGACAAATACAGTGCAGTTATGCCCATTGCAATTTCCGGAGAACACCCTAACAGGGGAAAGGATCTTCATAAAGGGCGAAACACGTGTTGGCTCAATGTTGTATCATTTCTCTGCAAGATTGTGGCCAGGCTGATCCTTGTACTACTTTATTACAAGATTATTACTGAAAGAATGCAAAAAAAGATTAGACTTCGGACTAACTAGCAATACGCACTCCTCAGGAAATTCTTTGATTCTGACTAATGCTATTATTCTAATAATTCTTGGAGCGCACATACTCTAAACTTTCACTATTTAGCATACCTACAGGGATAGGGCCTTACCCTCATAAGGAGCATGATAGTCACCCAAACAATTGATAGCTTCACCTAAATAGAGGAATTGAATTGGGGCCCTCCATGTCTAAGACCCTACAAATATCACATGACACTAACAGCCATGCAATCTTAAAGAGTGTAAATGTAAATTGATACTTGTATAGCGCACTACTCACCCGCAAGGGTCTCAAGGCGCTTGTACGAATACCGTTGTGGAACCCATCCTGGCTTTCCCTGTGAGGCGTCCACTCCTGGGCACCCCCAAGGTGGAGGCCAAGCATCTTTAGCGTTGTGGGGGCCGTTGTGGAGATTAAGCAAGCTATTGCCCAGAGTTGCAGAGTGGGACTCCATGATTGGAATAGGCACGAGGTGAGAATTATCAGGTCCGTGGAATTTTGAGCCCAAGACCTGCCGAGGCGGAGAATTGAACCCTGGTCCCGAGCTAGACCTCTGCATCAGGTTATGCCGCTCTAATCATTGAGCCACACTTCTCCACAAGGAACCTGGATGCAAACAGGTTTGCACAGGAACCTGATGCAAATCAGAGGACTTTGAGACCTTGTCATGGATATAAGTGTTACGTAAATACTGCAGTAGAACATCATATATACATCAAGAAATACAACTACTGCTTGATAGACATCTGCGTGTTCTACACTTAGGAAATAACCCACACATTCTCACTCCAGTCCTACATATTTCCTTAAACCGGGACTTAAAAATGACTTTGCAAATTAGTTTTAGGACAGAGAAGTAGAGCCTAAATAAGATTTAAATACATGTTGGTACCATGTGCTTTTAATGCTAGGGAATATTTCCCTATTCTTTTGGTCATGTTATTGGTTGTTATCGTTTCCTACGTTTGGTCGATGTTTATTTCTAGTTTTGGTGGCCAATGGATTTGTTTTGCTGAAATGTATGAATCTTTGGGTGGGTGCTACTTTCTGTTTTAGTTTTATGTTCTTTCTTTTGCTGATATGCAATTCCCCCCTTTTTAAGAAGTAATATTTATGCATTCTGGTCTGAAATCTAGATACCCAAAGTTCCAAAGGGGTTGTGGGGACTATACTTTATACTACTACTTGGTAGCGAATGTCCCTCTCATCACCGCCATGCCCCACCCTCAGTCCTGTGGACATATTAACTATGCTAAATAGTGTTGTGACTTTGACCTTAGGTCAATGATCAATTGTGTAATTAATGAGATATTTTTGATTTTTCAGTTTGTAATGCCTCTTTGAAAATTTGAATGGTATTGTTCATTCTTCACATACTTTATATGAATGTAATATAGAATGTGGACTAAATGTAAATAGACCACAGTGTATTATTTCCTTTACACATTCACCTTTATTCTAGTGCATTTATGTTAGCAATTGCTGCACAATATATTGTTATCTACAGTTTTCTTTTTTTTTATTTGCTTGCAAGTGTAGTAGGCCAGGTTTCACCACATTCACGCTAAAAGCCTCTTGCTTATAGAAAAAGATATTTGGCTGCTTTTTTGAAGAAGGAGTTTGGTTTTTATTCGGTTTTGCCTGCACAGCGCTTTCAATGAGCTTGCAAAGTCTTTTATTTAAAAAAAATATATATATATATATACATTTTAAAGGGGCTTACAGCCTACCCTTACTTTCCATTTTTTCGTATGCGTCTCACTCTGTTTTCCTTGCTTGATGTTGGTTGCAGCATGGTATTTTCCGTTGTGTTCGACTTTCTTCGTGTATGTTTTCTTATCAGTGGAGCTTGGACCAAGTTTTTCCTTTGAACTTTTCCTCCTCAGTTTAAGACACTACTTTTTTTCTTTGTGATTAAACGTGTTTTTCATGACTGCACTATCCGACACTACTTTTTTCTTTGTGATTAAACGTGTTTTTCATGGCTGCACCATCCGAAGGTACTGGAGTGCTTTACATTAGAACCAGCTAATTTACACAAGGACACATTCATTTTTGTTGGCACAGGGAGATTAAGTGATTTACCCAGAATCAAGGAGGTTAAGCCGACGCCAAAACTCAAACACGGTTTCCCAGCTCCATAGTCGGCAACTCTGGCCCTTACGGCACATCCTCTTCCAAGAGATTGCTCATTATCTCCCTAGCCTCGGCCTTAGTTCCACACTTAGAGGCCCACCATAACGGTGATGGGACCGACCAACAGACGTGCGGCGGTCCCACCTGCCCAATTAGGATGCGCCCACCATACTGGCAGTCACATCCTGCCCTTTTACCATTGCGGATGGTGCTACTGGCTGCAGCACCGTCTGCAATGGTAAAATGGCATGCACAGCATTTTCCTGCACCACGTGGCAGGCACCACGCACTGCCTGCCACTTGGTGCAGGGAGCTGCATGGGGGTACTATGGGTCCCCCCAAGTGCACCTACCCTACCCCGCAGGGGTTCCGCAACGGGCCCTCATAGCCAATCCCCGCCAGCCTTTCCATGGTGGCAACGCCACCATGGAAAGGTCAGTTACTGCACCCATCCTAATATGGATGGCGGTCCCTGGTAGGCACTGCCACCATATTAGTGGCCAAGTCCGCACGGCCGGCAATCCTAACGATTGCCAACCGGCGGAAAAGCGGCGGACCGACTTTCTGTCCGCTGCGGTACCCCCCGCCATGATAATATGGTGGGGGTAAATCTAGTTGGGATGGCGGGCGGATCGCCACCGCCGGGCCGTTGGTGGCAATCTGCCCGCGATTATAATCACCCCCTTTTGTGATTACGGGCAAATCACGTAATCTCCCCGTGGCTGCCTGGATTTGCTTTTGGTTGTCCGTCCATCTCCCAATTATCGCTGCTAGCCTTCGCTGAACTCCGTTGCACAGGTTTGCTGCTTCACCGACTGTTTTTCACATTTTTTTGGTGCAGTTTTATGTAGCGTCAACACCACCAGAAGGTATTGGAGCACTTTATATAAGCAACATTTACTTTTTTTGGTGTACTTTTATATAGCACTAACTCCACCCAAAGGTATTGGAGCACTTCACATTAGCACCAGTTATTTTACACAGGACACATTAATTTGTGTAGGTACAGTGAGATTAAGTGATTTGTGCAAAATCAAGGATGTTAACCTGATGCCTAAACTCGATCCTGGTTTACTAGCTCCAAAGTTGGCAGCTCTGGCCCTTATGGCACATCCTCTCCCAAAAGGACGTCCTATCATCTCTATAGCCTTGGCCCGACTTATACATTTTCTGTTTACTGATAAATTACTTAATCTTCCCTTTTCTTAACACACAATCATTGGCAAAGCCAGTAGGTTTCACCTGTGCAAAATCTATTGTGTTAGGGTCTCAGCTTCTCAGCTAGACAGTGCATGCACTGTCTCAAATAGATGTGTTGTGTTCTATCTGTGGGCCTACAGGACACCCATCTCCTACCATTGGTAAACTTCAGCGTCTTTGATGCCATTCATCATGGCATGCAGGCGTCATGCCCTCTACTTGTGCATTGCCCTCTCATAGCACATGCACCAAGTACATGTCTCCTTTCACTGCTCAGGGTTTGCACATCTATTTTTTATTTGTTTTCAAGCACTCCATAGGAGTACATGTGTTTCCAGGCCGTCTCTCTTGTACACATACCAGTAAAATGCATGCGCGTGAACATAAACAAATGTAATTCTTAAAGAGTTGTTAAAACACAAACAGCAATTCTTTATTTTTTTTGCTCGATCTGATGGTATTGAAGCACTCGCTTCATCCTCATCTTGCTATAGCGCGAAATTGAATTAAGTGCTTAAGTAAATGGCTTTAAGTGCTCACCAGTTACATTCCACAATGACACATTCATTTTTGTCACTGATCCTGCTTCAAGTGAGGTATTTTTTTACCCTTTCATTGGTATACGTCCTCTGGCCTTCAACTGTCATTGATTGCCCATCTCCCTATGCCCTCCTGCTTCTCTGCTTGACCCGCCCCACACTACCTCCCTTGTCACTGCTGCTTTTATTTATTTGTTATGTTTTGCCGATCCAATGGTTTTAGAGTGCTTGGTCCAGCCTCCATCTTGCCATAGTACTAACAACAGTCCATGGTATTGGAGCACTTTAAGTGTAGTGTAACTACATTACACAATGACACATTCATTATCGTATGCAGGGGGACGTAAGTGATTTGCTCAGAATTACAAACTGTCCACCGACCCCAAGATTCAAACCTGGTTCCTCAATTCCCCTGTTGGCAGCTCTTGCTGTTACTCCACATCCTTGCTTCACTTCAAAGCTCCTCAAACGATTCTCACTTTCACTTCCACATTTGTTCAGCAAGACCCAGCCAACACCAAAAAAAGCATTGGCAAAGCCAATAGATCTACCCAGTGCCTGAACTATTGACCATGTCAATGTGAATGCCTTTTAGCCAAGTTGCCTAGCAGCACATCTGCTGTTCAGCCTGGCCAAAAGTCACTGAAAAATAAGGCCAGTGCAGGCCACGTCATATCACTTTTTTGAGTTAGGAGGGGCAGAACAAGAAATTCAACATGGGGGGCGAAGAGACTTGGCGTCAGCTCAACATCCTGTGATTCTGGTCTTTCAGTGACATTCAGGATGCGGACCTGCAGATATGCCGCTAGACAACATGGCTAAAAGACATTCACATTGACAGGGTCAATAGATCGGGCACTGCTGAGACCTATTTATTATATTTAGATTTGTATAGCGCCTTATCACCCAGAGGTCTCTAAGTGCTTGTCCAGAAGTACACACTGAAAATTCACCGGGCCAGAGCACATTAGGACGAGCCCCAATCCTCCCGGAAGAGCACAGTTTTGAGCATCTTCCTGAAAGGCAGGAGGCTTGGTTCCTTGCACAGATGTAGTGGCAAGTTGTTCCTGGCCACTGGGATCGCGTTTGAGAAAGCACGCCCGCCCATAGTTGATAGTCTGAAGCGGGGGCGGACCAGAAGGGTGGCGTCTGTAGAGCGGAGAGCCCTACTGGGGACATATGGAACCAAGCGCGTTTTGATATAACTTGGCGTATTTCCATATAGGGCTTTATGTGTGATACAAAGTCCCTTAAACATTATCCTTTGTCTGATTGGCAGCCAGTGTAGCTTGCGCAACAGACAAGTAACATGTGTCCGCCTCGGTTTTTGGAAGACCAATCTGGCTGTATCATTCATGACTATTTGTAGTTTAGTCAGCTGTTGTTGGGGAAGACCAGCATACAGCGTATTGCCATAGTCTAGGTGCGACAAAATCATGGCTGATACAGCGTGTCTAATGGGTTGCCGGGGACAGAAGTTGAGAAATTCTCTGGAGTTGTCTCAAAAGGCCTACACAAGTTCCGACGACTGAAGATACTTGTTTTGACATAGTCAGTTTGCCGTCTATGTGGATGCCCAGGCTTTTCACGGCTACTGCCGGTTCTGGAAAAGGCCCTAATTCCTTCGGCCAAAATAAATCATTCCAAGGGCTACCGGAAATGGTAATTGGCAGCACCTCTGTTTTTTCTGGGTTTATCTTTAGGGAATTAGCGGACATCCAGTTAACCGTGTATTTCAGGATGTTTTGCAATCTCGCATGTGCAAAAGGTAAGTCCTCGCTTTGAATGACAATCTGGGTGTCATCTGCATAATTGTAAATTTGGCATTCCATCTGATTTTTTGCTGAAATCAATGGTTGCAGATACACATTAAAAAGGAGAGGTGAGAGTGCCGATCCCTGAGGCACTCCACACGCAATCCCAGCTGACGATGACACCAGGTCTGCCAGTTGTACTCTCTGGGATCGATTTTGAAGAAAAGAGGTTAACCAGGCGTGCACAGTTCCCTGGATGCCAAAGTCCCCCAGCCGCGACAACAGTTGACCATGATTAACCGTGTCAAATGCCGCGGAGAGGTCTAACAGCACCAGGGCGCCCGGGATCTTTTTATCTGCTCTACATCTCAGATCATCAAGAATGGACAACATCACCAACTCCGTACTGTGATGTGCACTGAAGCCCGCCTGATTCAGTTCTAGCAGCCCGTTATTTTCGAGGTGGCTGGAAAGATGTATGAGAACATGTTGTTCCAGAGTTTTTGCTAGGAACGGCAGCTGGGAGATGGGCCTGAAATTTTTCAAGTTCTTAGCATCTGCGCCCGGCTTCTTCAATAGTGGAATCAAGTGTGGGGATCTGTCCTGTTTCCAAAGAGCTATTGAGGAGGGAAAGGACATCGTCCTCTATTCCTGGAAGTGCTAGCTTGAATATCCTAGGGGGGCACGGATCCACCAGCGATCCAGACTTTACTTGCACTATTAGTCTTGCCAGTATTACCTTTGTAATCAGGGGCAGTGTACTCAAGAGGTGGATGATTGACGGGGTAGCCGGAATAAGTTGAACAGGACAGTCAAGTCTTGGGGTATGAGAGATTTCTGTTAGGAGATCCGATATTTTTTTAGAGAAGAAATCCTGAAATTTTTGACAATCGTCCTGTGTGAACGAAGGGCTCTGCTCTTTATTTTTTCTTAGTTCTGTTAGGACTTTAAAGATTTCCTTCTGGGGGTCTCTTGCCGCCGCAATTCTATCCTCCTAAAATTCCGCTTCCCTAGACACGATTGCCTGTTTATAGTGAGCAAATTCCTGCACATACAAAGTCCGTGCCCTAGGATCGTACTCTCTACGCCAGGCTCTCTCAGTTTTGCGCAAAGGCTCGCTTCCTTAACCTGAGTGTATCATTGAACCATGGAACCCCTATTCCCTTATCCACGATTTTCACTCTCCGTGACGGTGCAATGACTTCAATAGCTCTCTCAAGTTTTGTTGTCAAATTGTGACATATAGCCTCTAGGTTGTCCTCAGGCTTCTTGTTGGGAGGATGCGGTTTCCAAATTAGCTACCAAATCTCCCGCTCTGATCTTGTTCCAGCTTCTTGTGACTTTCCACCCCGATGCTGGCTTATCCCTTTGTCCTAAAACAGCAAGCTGACCTTGCAGGAGATGGTGGTCTGACCATGACCAAGGTGAGATCGCAATTGGGCTCAGCTCCGGGGCAGTCATCCAGATTAAGTCTAGGGTGTGACCTTTCTCGTGTGTCGAGCCCACTACCTGTTGAACAAGACCAAGTGAGGTCAGCGCCTCCTCTAACTGGTTTGCCTGGCAGTCTTTAGGAGACTTCTCCCAATGCATGTTGAAGTCTCCCATTACCATCAGTATTTTGTAGCGTGACCGAAGGTCATGTACTAATTCCAGGAAAGAGTCAATGAAATCTGGCAAAGTACGTTGGGGCCGGTAGACTAGGAGCATTACCAGACATTCAGTGGCAGCGTGGAATTTAACCCCTAGAACATCAGCACCCTCCAGACTTTCTGCGCAGATTCTTTCTGCTTTAATGCGGCTATTATATAGGAAAGCAACCCCCCCCCCCTTTCATGGTGCCTGATCGATTTTTACAGATGGCCACAAAATTTGATGGTAAAGAGGCCACCAGATCAGGAGTGGAGGATTCCTCGAGCCATGTTTCAGTGACTCCCAGGATGTCCAGTTCCCCTTTCTGCAGTAATGAAAAGATCTCCAAATTGTGTTTTTTCAGAGAACGGGTGTTAAGTAACGCAAAATTATGCCTCTCTGCTGAGGACTTTCTGTTGGACCCGCATTTCAGGGCGGTGCAAGAAGGGTTAAGCAACCCTTCCCGCCATAATTCCATGATAGTCCAATGACTAAGCTGTAGTTTGCCATGATTTAATACCATGAGCGCAGACCTAGAGTACGGGGGCCAGGGGTTGTGACCCCTGGGCCCGGCAGGTCGCGGACGGGCAAAGCCAATGACAACCTATTGGCTTTGCCAATGCTTGTCATTGAAACAAGTCAGTATCCTCTAACAAAATATTCGGGCTATGTAAATAATTTTATAGGCACTGCCACTTTAAATGTGACTTTTGTCAGCGAAATTATACATTTGTCAAAGATGTTTATTACTGACTGACACATTGCACTCTATTCATTTTTTTTCTTTGGAATGTAAATGTTACTTGTTGAGAGTAGCTCGAGGGGAAGGAAGCAAATAGTAAATATCCTCCATTCCACTGTAGTAAAAACAAGCATTGGCAAACCCAATAACTTTTGCCTATTGCCTGTTATGGTGCTTTTCTAATTTATTTTTTTACTTTAAGTTATATTGCACTGCAGCTCAACTGCTCTGCAATATGTAAATAAACATTGACAAAGTAAATTGAATTTGCATAGGTGAAACATATTGGCTATGCCATTGCTTGTTGTTTAATCATTGTATCTTGAAGTGAAGATATCTATCTTTTTTAAAGGTGTTCTTTTCATGACTATATTGATGGCTTATTTGAGGTCCATTCTGACTAACAAACAATAATGTTTGTTGTTTCTGTACTTTATTCTCTCATTCGGATCTTCTTTTCTAGTGTTTGCACTATAACCATGACAATTGGAATTACCATTTTCTACAGTAGGTAGGGTATAATAACCCCCACTGTTATAATTGCTTGTGGTGTGTGTACTGATTTGGAGGATCTGAAACATCACAGCCCCTCTTATTAAATACGAGTCGTAAATCCACCCGAGTGTACCCCTGCATAAAAAGGTTGTGTGCTGCAGTTTATTTTCCTTAGACTAGCTGAGAAAGTGAGATAACCACTTCTGTTATTCCACCACAGATCCAGGTACTAGTAAACCGGGGAAGCCATAGGAGCAGTTTGAGCTGAACTGCATTGGTAAATAGAGATAAGAGAGATATGCACAGTGATTTCGTCCCTGTATAAGATGCATTACGACAAAAAAGGCATTTTTAAATGTTATTATTAATTTATCTTTCAGGTAATGATTTTGAATATCCTTTTATCGTTGGAGTCCCTGTTGTGAAGGGATGTTGAAAGCATTCAACTGTGCTTTGAAATGTAATTTGTCAGAGAACTTGCCATTACCAGATAGGAGAATAAATGGATACCTGCAAAAACCATTTTGTCTTCCTTTGGACCAGCCAGGTTTTTGCAGAGCATAGGCATGAGCTGACCACACCAGCACTACACTAGCATCTGAGCTGAGTCTTTGAGTCAGATGTTGGAGAAAGATGCAGAAATGCCTCCTTATGCATACTTCACATGTACTCATCAAGGGGGGGGAGGGGCAGCCATTCTCCTTTCCTCTCGCATCATCTGCTCAGTTTCACTGTTGTTCAATAGACAATTGGAAATATTGAAATGGAGCGGAAAGTCATGTGTGTTTTATTTTGGTTACAGTGGCTACAGTGAAATGGTTAATTATTGTTAATATTCGGGCCTATTCACAAAGGTTAACTTATATGTGAGTAAATCTACACGTGCAAGTTTACTCTTACAACATATGATAAACTTTAATACTTTGAGCTAATAACCAGTCTAAGGTTACTCAAAAAGTGTAGGTTTACTTGTCCCCACTTCCAGAAATAGAGGGTGGAATCAGCAAGACATCAAATAAGACAGTAACGTTACTACTAGTTGTGACTTTATGATCGAATTTGATGTTTTCACACTTGGGGGAGACCTTCGCTATCTGGGCGGAGATCTCCAGATGGTAAAAAATACGACAAAATTCATAAGTTTAATTAACTTTTTTATTTTATTTGTAAGTTAAATATCCATTTTAATTAAATGTTACATAACTTTAAATGTAGAATAATATAATAAAATGGTACAGCATTACTAACAATTTGTAATATATTTTATAATTTTGAATATCCTAAATTTAAAATAAGACTACTTTTCTGAAGTTTAATTGAATTTGAAAAATACACCTAAAGTTAAAACAAAATTGTCAGTTCTATTTAAAATTAATATAAGTGATGTATATAATGAATTAACAGTATTTTAATTATTTATAATAACTATAATGTTACCTTATGTTTTAAAGGTAAAGCAGGTTAATAAAATATTTTAAAATTAATGAATATTTATGTTTTATTTTTAGACTCTTTTTCCAAATTAAATAAAATGTAATCATATTTTAAACAGTTTAAATAATGTAATTAATGTAACATTAGTTCCTATGGGGTTTTACTTTAAGTTCATACTTCTATTATTTTCAATGGGAGGAGGTTGCACTACCTGTGAGTGGCCATGTGGGGTGTTAGACTTACTCCAGCTCTGAGGTGGAGTACATTTACTTTTGTTATCATTCCTTTCTTGGGTACAGTGACTATAGGAGTACAGTTTGTGAATATCAGAGGGCTCAATGTTTTGTGGGTGGGTGCATGTCCCCCCCTAAACTAAACCCCTCACTAACCCTCCTTTAGCCCTTCTTTACTTCTCTCTTAACCACTCTCCATTAGAGTGGTTAAGTAGTCTCCATTAGTAGTAATCATTCCCCATTTTCCTGCCACTCCCACATTTTAGTAGTAAAATGTATACTTATGTGTGTAGAAACTCCAGAATCCTTGCACAGATCTCTACACAGCAAAAGGGGAGCTGTGGTGGAACCTCCACTAATAGGTCTATGAATAGTACTTTTTAGTACTTTAGTAGTACTATTGTAGCTCTGCTAAACATACTACAAAATGCTTTAAGAATAAGATTGTAATTTTATCATGTCTCGTTTTTTGTTGCATGAGTTACATTCGCACTGGTTATTGGCGTACAATCAATAGCGTATCTGGGCGCGCATCTAAAGTTGCCTCCTCAAGCATACTTGAGACAGAGTGGGTCGATTTTCTCTATTCTCACTTTAACGATCAGGAAGCGATTACCCACCTAAGTCCCGTCTCCTCGGCCAAAGCAACACAAAAAGAGCGTGTCCGGGCATCAGTTCCAAATACTGTAAACTCCCCAATGAAGGAATGTCCCTATGCAGATCACAACATGGCACTAACAAAAGAGCAAGTTTCGACTAAAAGCAGGGTCAATTCCATAACAGTCCAGAGGCCGAAATAGAAAAAATGATAAAAAAAGGGGACGGAAGGATGGTGCTCCTGGCCCAGGCGAAATTCCTCAAGCTCTATTCAAGGAAGACGCAATCTTTTGGGCTGCGAGCTTAAGCACCCTTTTTTTTTTTTTTTTTTAAAGACGTTTATTAACATCTGCTTCTCATACACCGCATTTGCCTACAACCCTGAGGCCGGCTGCCATACATTTCGATACTTTGGCAAAGTAATCACACATTTTTTCATCCTGCACCCTTTGCCGGTAACACTTTAGTGACAGTATAGCAGAAGGTCTAATACTTATTCCTGTAGGGATCAGTGTACGTCTTTCTTTTATATTTTATAACCATAAACAAACACATGACTCAATAGGCTCATCAGGCAACATATTTTTCAGTGATCACTTTTCTTATCTTCCACATTGTCAATTTAACCCATACACATAGCCCAGTACTGTTAATCCCTGGGGTCTTTCTCATGTGTTGGTCGATCTATCTATTAAAACCACCTTTCCAACATTTCTGTACGACCAGACAATTATAGATCTATTTAGTCTATGTCTTCTTCATCCTCTGAACTATCAATGTCTTCCTCCGGTAAAGGCTCACATATGTCCCCCCGATAGCTATTCCAAGGCATCCAGATCTTATTCCATTTGCGGGGGTTGGCTCTCATTTTATAAACTGCTCTTTCAATCACTAGAAGCATGTCCATATTTCTGCACAATTGTGCCAAAGTCGGTGTTTCTGCCGCTCCCCATTTCTGTGCTATATCCCGTTTGGCGACCATTATCCCCACAGTGGCCCATTGTTGCCCCTGGCGTGTCAAGTCATTTGGTCCCCATATGTTCAGCAGGCACACTCGCGGTTCAGGTGTAAGGGATACCTCTAGGGTTTGGGAAATGGCACGTAGTACTTCTCGCTAGTAGTCGGCAATATTCGGACATTCCCAAAGTGTGTGTAGCAATGTGCCCTCTCCTCCGCAACTTCTAAGACAATATGGGTGGTCAGCCCTATGTAGTTTGTGTAGTGTGGTCCTTGTAAAGTAAACCCTGTGCAGTATTTTAAACTGCAACAGTCGGAATCTCGTTGATATACCCGCTTCTTTT
Organism: Lissotriton vulgaris; assembly: GCF_964263255.1. Lineage (NCBI taxonomy): Eukaryota > Metazoa > Chordata > Amphibia > Caudata > Salamandridae > Lissotriton > Lissotriton vulgaris. The sequence goes on from NC_141689.1 coordinate 1,035,343,481, forward strand.
GGGGATGCCAGCGCTGCGTTCCAATCCGTCTCGTCCATTACGCCCAGTTCACCCTCCATTTTTCCCGCAGTTTAAGTAAGGGGTTTGGCAAATTATTAATTAGTTTTCGGTAAGTTAGGGAAGTGGCTCTAGTCTCCATATAGTCAGTTAGCAGGCGATCTTCCAGCGGGGAAGATTCCCGGACCTCTACACCTATCTCGATGGCCGTCATTAGTGCATGCCGTATTTGGATATAGCGGTAAGTTTCGTTAGGACCCAGTTGGTATTGCTGTTGGAGGCGCTCGAACAGGATAACCCCATCCTTTGTCCACATATCTCCTACCGTGGAGATTCCTATGTTATCCCATTGGGTGAATCCCTTGCTATGTCTTAACTGTCCTAGGGCCTTGGTGACCCACAGAGGTGTAAGCTTAGTTATAACACCCCCCATTTAAGCCTCGTCTGTGCCTTATGCCACAGCGCCACCGTGTGCCTGGTTGGGCCTATCAGTTTAGCCGCTATTCCTTTATGGTACAGCGGGTCCAATAAACTGTGTGTGCCCAGCTGTATTCTGTCTGCTAAATAAGCCGGTTCGTTCTGTGGGGTATGGAGCCATTGGTTTACAACTTTAAGGTGTGCTGCCCAGTAGTACAGTTGTATATTGGGTAGGGCTATCCCGCCGTCGTACCAGTCTCGGACCAGCTTCACGTGTGCTATACGAGCCGGGCGGTCCCCCCATAACAATCCTGTTACTTCAGCCGTCACTTTTCGGAAGTATGCGGGTGGCACCATGATTGGTGTATTTTCTAACACATAGAGGAAACGTGGCAGCGCCATCATTTTAAACAGCGCTGCCCTCCCCAGCATTGTCAGCGGGAGTGCTTTCCAGTGTCTCACGTCAGTTTTCAGTCGAGCTATCGGTGGTAGTAAATTCAGTTCATAGAAGACCCGGTCATCACGGGTGACATGGATCCCCAGGTACCTAAAGGATGAGCCCGCCACCGTCAGTGGACAGTCTGCGGGGAGATTCGGCAAGGGACCCCTAAGCTCATAGACGACGGACTTCGACCAGTTGATTGTATATCCAGAAGTTTGTCCATGGCCATCACACAACCTCAGAAGCACCGGAATGCCCCTCTCTGGGTCTGATAAGTAAATTAGCATGTCGTCAGCATAAAGGGAGATTCTGTCCTCCCAGTTGTCTCCCCAGCATAATCCCTTTAGTAGCGGGGAGGCTCTAATCACATTGGCCAGTGGTTCCAGGACTAAGGCGAATAGCAAAGGTGAGAGCGGGCACCCCTGCCTCGTCCCTCTAGCTAGTTATGTTATGTTATGTTATGTTATGTTATGTTATGTTATGTTAGTGCTATTTGTATTGCGCACGGCTGCTCCAGCGAAGGAGCGTCCCGGCGCACCGACAAGGTGGCGAACACAACACAACTGGGGAACAGTAATAATTATTTTAAAAAATGGGGAATGGAGGATTTAACAAAGCTCAGAAAATAAATGGGTTTTAGCGGCCTTGCGGAAGGAAAGCAGGTCACCAAGGGTCCGGAGTTTGAAAGGGAGAGCGTTCCAGAGTGCGGCTGCCCGCACCTTAAAAGAGCGACCCCCCACCCGACTGAGTTTGAACCGAGGGGCTACAGCTAATTCATGGGAATAGTGGTATATTGCGGGAGATATGGCCGTTCGCTGTTACGTGTGCCACCGGGCTAGCGTACAAGAGTTTTATCCACAAGATAAAGTTGGGCCCGAAGCCCATATGGGCCAGCACCGCAAATAGGTATTGCCATTCCACCATGTCGAACGCCATCCTGGCGTCTAACGACAGGATGGCTGCTGGTTCAGTCAACCGCGGGGCTCGCGCTATCGCTCCGTGTACCCTTCTGAAGTTTAAAGCCGTGCTCCTGTGCGGCATAAAGCCCGATTGGTCTGGGTGGATCAGATGTGTGAGGTGGGGCATCAGTCTGTTAGCTAACAGCTTCGCCAGAATTTTGGCTTCTGCATTAATGAGCGATATTGGGCGATATGATGTACATTCTGTGAGTGGTTTGCCCGGTTTCGGGATCGCCACAATGGTCGCCATCCGCTGATCGAGGGGCAGGATCTCCCGTTCTAGACTGTCATTATACATCGCCAATAGAAGTTTACTCAGCACCTCAGACATTGCCTTGTACCACTCAATGGGAATCCCATTAGGACCCAGAGCTTTACCAGAGTGGAGAGCATTAATTGCTATCTGTATCTCTTCCGGTGATAAGTCAGCTTCTAACTCCTCTGCGGCTTCTTGTGATAGGGTCTGGGCCGGTACGTTATGAAGCGCCGCCGTTGCCATCTCTGGTGTTACTTCGACATCCGGCGTGTATACCCTATGGTAGTGATCGGCTAAGGCCTCAACTATCTTTGACGGGCGCGTATGAATTTCTCCAGTGGAACCCCGCAGTTGTAAAATGTGTCTACCCCCTCCTTTCTTTTTATCCAGCCACGCCAGTAGCTTACTCGCTTTATCCCCTATGTCGTAGACTCTATGTGCTGTTCCCTCAATATTCCCGGCCACCCTACGTCGTAGGTGGTCATCGTGAAGTCGCTGACAGAGCTGTAGCGAGTGCAACGTGTCTTCTGTGGGTCAGTCATGTGGGCTATATTTGCCCTGTTTAGTTGTGCTTCTAGTTCTAGTAATTCTTTTTTTTGTTCCCGCTTATGTCCCGCTATGGTCGCGATGGCCTGCCCTCTCAATACTGCTTTATAAGCTTCCCACACGATCGTAGGCGATGTCACCGAGGTTGTATTTTCGGCGAAGTAGTGTTGGGTCGCTTTTTTCAGGTCTTTACGGATGGGCGGTACCTGTAGATATCCCAGGAAAATTGGGTATATTCTCTTACGAGTCCTCTCTGGACAGGACAGCGTTAGCGTGAGCGGGGAATGGTCAGATATGCCTCTAGGTTTTATTTGGACGTCGTCTATGGTAAGGACTCACTCGCCCAGGGTGAGGAAATAGTCAATACGAGACAGGCTATTATGAACAGTGGAGTAGTATGTGTACTGCTGTTCGTCAGGGTGTAACTCTCGCCAGACGTCCATCAGTCCTTGCGCCTCTAGAAATTCTGGAGGGACCCGGGGTTTGCGTTCTGACCGGGAACCTATCCTGTGTGCTATGAGCCACCGCATTGAAGTCACCTCCTATAAGAAGGTCGCCTTCCCGTAACTCAAGTAGGAACTTCCCCAGGTCCGGAAAGGCAATTGTATGGAGTGCTGGTGGAATGTACACAGATAATATGTTTATCGGCCTACCCTCCCATTGCCCATGCACTGCCGCGAATCGTCCCTGGTCGTCTGTTTTGGTGGTCTGAAGTATGAATGGGGAGGATCTCCGCATCAAAATACCCGTTCCGCGTGAACCTGAGGTGAAGTCTGAATGTACTATCATATGGTAACCCCGTCTGTCAAGTGCCTGACTAGCTTTGCCCACCAACTGTGTTTCCTGTAAAAACTAAGGCGGGGCCTAACCTTCGAATGCCCTGTATAACTAGCCCTCGTTTAATCTTGTCCCCCAACCCCCTAACATTCCAGGAGATCAATTGCAGTGGTGCTACTGGCCCCGTGTGAGGTCCTCCATCCCTGAGATCAGTCTGGGAGTTCTGTGCCATGATTCTCTTGTAGTGAGCAATATACTTGCATTACGGATTGATATTCTCGTGTCGTGCGTGTGTTGATCAATGTGTAAGTTCCCTTACGCCATATCCACCCCCCGTGAGTCAAACAATTAGAAAAATTTAGAACAACCCCCCCCAACACCCCCCCTCTCTGCCCCCCTGCCATATGGACGTCGAACTGCCCACCCCCCCAACTTAGCAGAGTGCTTAACCCATCCCTCACACAAAATACTTGCTCACTGGGGTGGAGGACTCTCCGGAGTCGGCGGCCTCTCATGCCCTCCTCGGATGCCCTCAGTCCAGTGTCCAGCGGCAGTCCGTTAGGCAATCAGCATAGTCATTTCAATCATTTTAATGTTCTGTGTTCACCGGGGGACTACTGTTCTGTTTCGGCATCTTCATCCCCACTCCCTCTTACTGACGCTTGATCCTCCAATCCGTGCCCCGAAGCTTGCGCGCTCGGGTGGCTCCCTGTCCCTCGATTCTTTGGTGTTCTATTTGAACGGCGAGGTTGAGTGGCCGGCCTCCATCCTTCCAGCCAGTCCTGGGCGATCTCGGGAGTGTCAAAGAACCACGTTCTATTGTCCGCCACAACTCTCAGTCTGGCTGGGAACAGCATTGAGTATGGTATTTCCCTTGCTCTCAGCTCCTTTTTAACTTCGAAAAACGTTCTCCTGCGGCGAGCGACCTCCGCTGTAGTCCGAAAAGAAGGCCAACGTTGTATTTTGGATTTTTACAGGTGGGGACACGCGTGCCGCCTGTAAGATGGCGTCCCTGTCTCGAAAGTTGAACAGCCGGGCCAGGACTGGGCCGTGCCCGGTTTGGGCCGCCCCCCCCGGGACTCGATGCGCTCTCTCAACAGAGAAGAATGCGGAAAGGCCCTTGGGTTGGAGTTTTGTTTTTATCACGCCTTCTACATAGAGGTCCATCGCTCTAGTACCCTCGGACTCTGGAATACCAAGGATCCTGATGTTGTTTCTTCTGGAGCTCCCTTCCTGATCCTCCAGTCGTTCCCTCAGTACCTTGTTCTCCGCCGACATCCGTTCCATTGCTGTCTGCAGCTCCGAGACGTCCTCCACCAACGATTTTGTAACCACCTCCATTGAGCTCACCTTCTCGGACATTTTATGAAAGTCCGCCCTGATGAGCGTAATTTTTGTGGAGATCGAGCCCACTGTTGCCTGCACTTGTGTCAAGGCCTTTAGGACGTCATCCAGCGTTGCCTTCTTCCCTCCTGGACCATCTGTAGACTTACCGACGAGTGTTCTGCCGTCCGTCGGGGAGGAGTTGCCCTTCTCGCATGCATATTTCTCAATGCGGGTCTGCGTGGTGTTACCTTTTGCTCCCCTGCCTGTCATGTTGGCCGATTCAGTGTCCTGCTTAGTTCACCCTCGAGTCCTGGCCCTGTACGGCAGTTTGGAGGACGGAGCAATATGGGCTTGAATCAACCTTCTGTTTGCTCAGGACGCAATCTGCCACCCCACTTCGGCGCCAGAGATGAAATCGCCTATGCCACGCAGAAAGCTAATGTCCGCTTGCGTCAGCTGTAGGTCTCACGGCCACCTCTCACACTGGTAATTCTTATGGCTTCAATCCAAGGGGGGTTGCCAAATCGCTTATTCTGGGGCCATGTCTTGCTGTAATTAGCTAGGCAGCCCTGGGAATTTATCGTGCTCACCAGGAGTTGTGTGTCCGCTGGGTAATGTGCCACTGATCCCCACTTCTTGGCTTCACAGCCTTGTCACCGAGTGCCCAGCGCTCCCTGTTGTAACCCGCATTCATTGATCCTCGCTTCAGTACTAGCGTATGTCTTTGTACCCCAGTGCAGCTCGGTCCTCAGATATAACAGCTGTATCCCAGCGCTTGCTCCCGGATTTCAGCCTGTCTCAGTACGAATTTGCACCCCATGGAGTTGCGGTTCCCATCCGACCCTCAGCGTGACCGGCTTTTCCCTCCCGGCTTTTTCTTTTGCCCAGTCCTCGCAAATTCCGGACACTCTCAGGCGAGGAAGCGAAGCAGACCCCTGCCAGGCAACGTGCGGCTGTGATCGTCTATTTCAGAGGATACCGCTGGGAATGAGCCGCGCCTGGGTCCCAATCCTTCCCTCAGAGTCGGCGCTGGGGGCTACTATTCACACCGCCCCTGTACTCGCAGGTAGGTTGGCTACGCCGGTGCCTCCGAGTTTATGCACTTCGTCCGTGCCGGTCAGTGGCGCTGCCTCTTCCCCTGTGTTGCCGGTGCGGGTCAAAATGGCGGCGTTGCCCCCCTTGTCGGCCTCAGCGATCTCAGCCTGCAGCTCTGCTGGCACTCGGGAGGCAATGTCTTTATTGTTAATGTGCCCACTGCGATTATATTCGCCCCTCGTGATCACCCATCCGGTCGCCGCGATCTTACTTTGCGGCCACCGGGTACTTCTGGCGAATTATGCCCCCACTGCAGACACTTCCGGGCGGGCTCCTCCCGGACTTCAGTCCCCAGTCTTTTGTCACCTGCAGGCCGCTAGGGGAGGTCGACGATATCTTCGCCACCCGGACTCCTCTCACAGCCGAAGTTTCAGCCGCTGGTGCTGCCCGATCCTAGGCTTCTGGACCCTCCGATGGAGACCTAATAATGGACGGATCAGTTCACGGATCTACGGAGAGGCCGCTCTACTCTCGGAGCTCGTCTCCTAAGCTGCCGCCATCATCGGCTACAAGCCACGCCCCCTTAAGCACCCTTTTTAATTCAAGCCTGCAAAACAACTCCATACCGCCCTCCTGGCGTGGATCAATCTTCGCACCGATCTTCAAAGGAGGGGATAAAAAATCCCCAGGGAACTATCGCCTCATCGCACTCATTGACAATGAAGCAAAGTACTTTGCGGGAGTGTTGCTTAACGCACTTAGGGCATGGGCGGATGACAACTCGATAATTCCTCCGAACCAAACAGGCTTCAGAACAAACACTGGGACCTCCGTCAATCTTATGACCCTCTCTTGCCTGATTGACCAAGCGAAGTTCTGTTCTTGCCCACTCTATATGGGATTCATTGACTTTCAAGCAGCCTTCGACAACGTCAACAGAAGTAAACTTTGGCAGAAGTTGTCTAGACTTAACATTCCAGCGGACCTCTTAAGAGCCATACAACTTCTACACCAGGACACATGGCTCAAGATTAAGATCGGGGACGGCTCAAGACTATCCCGCCCTATTTTGACAAAGAGAGGCCTCAAACAGGGCTGCGTCTTGGCCCCGACACTCTTTAATCTATTTCTAGCCGACCTGCCTGAAGTCCTCAATAAGGTCAATTCCCATGCTCCCAAACTATCTGGTCTGTTGTTGACAAATCTACTTTACGCTGATGACGTGGTCCTGCTAACTAAAACAAAGATCGGAATGCAAAGGCTCCTGGATGCTATCTCGGAATACTCAAACAACAACAAACTTCGAATTAACAACAGGAAGACAAAAATCTTAGTAATTCATCCAAGGAAAGCTAAGAAGCAGTCCTGGACCTTGAACAATGAAACCATCGTCGAATCAAACTGCCAGAGGTACCTCGGAGTCACTTTTAACAATAATGAAAAATATAAATCCCACCTTGAAGAACAAAAAAGGAAGGGTGCGGCACTTGCGTTTGCAATTGGATTAATTCAAAAGAAGTTGCAAGGCCCAACTCTTGCACCTACACTACAGGCCGCTCAGGCAAAAATCATTCCCACCCTAACCTACGGTAGTGAAGCTCTAAAAGGATTGGACAGTTGCCAACTGGACGCAATAATTTCTAAGATCTACAGATCAGTGTTTAAATTACCAACCCACACATCACCGGCACAAATTAGGTTGGAACTAGGCATCTGCAAGCAATCACTGGCTAGAGCGATGTACTTTCTTGTGTGCTGTCACAAATTGAGGCTATCAAAAGAGGGAAGTCTATGGCACCACCCGTGGGCCAGTATTGACAATAACTCATGGCGAGCAGGACATGACTACTGGTCAAAAGGCCTAACAACCCTATGCCTAAATGACCTCTGGAACTTGCACGCTAGTCAAATGGAATTCAAAAGGCTAGCGAAAATTAGTACCAAACATCTATCAATAGTGGAAGATAAAGCTACACTTGTAAAAAGAAGTCATGGGTGGGTGACCCTTCAATCCTATGCCCTGCTAATCCCACAGCCGTACCTTACCATATCTTTTAGTGTACGAATCAAATTAAGTTTCTTAAAGTTGAGACTGGGAGTGATCAATCTGCTGACTCATTGGCCAAAATGGAAAAGAGAGCTCGGACGTGATCTATGCCGACTGTGTGGGAATCATAAAGAAGACATTATACACATTTTCTGCTTGTGCCCAAAACTGCTGACCGAGAGACGGGGCCTGCTCAAGCCTCTTTGGAACATAAAAATGATCAGAAGCTGTAGAGCAGCAGTCCTGGCATGCTTTGATTCTAGGAACACTAAACTAAACTGTGCCCTAGTTAAATTTATGGAGCGTGCTGCTAAAAAACTCAGTGAGGCGCCGACAGCGTGCGATTCTCCATTAGCATAATGTTTGATAAGCTTCACCTGTTATTGCTACCCCTACCGGTTTTATGGTGTTATTGCTACCCTTAGTGGTTTTTACGAATTATGACATTTTAAATGAAATCTTGATATCTTTTTTTTTTTTAAGTTTTGTATTTGCAATGGTTTTTTAAATCACGCAATAATAAATAAATAAATACTAAATACACTGGTTATTATGTGTACAATATCACCTTGTCTTTGATTTTTTTGACGATAGTACTCAACGCGGGCCGATGAACGGGGAGTTTCTTTGTCACGTTGGTTGAGCTGTGAAGTACAAATGTAAATCCATGGTTGTAAACATTAGTATTTGCTTTACATTTCAACTTCATTCTTGAATGTTGCAAGCCCCAGGAGAAGAGCATTTCTGTCCCATTTCAGTGAGCTGACGACCAATCAATAGGCAGTGTTCCCCAGTTAACAAATCAAACGTCTGATTTGAGGAAAGTGCTTTTGCTTTTAAATGGCTGAGCACTCATCCTGTACACAGAGTCGATAATTTCACAGAATTGAAGGTGTGGGACAGTTTTTACATTGCACGCGTCACTAATGGGAGCAATTTAGTGTTGGGTATATACGTAATTCAGCGAGAACCGATTGCCCTTATCGATTCTATGCACCGGGCACCTCTCAGTACTCAAGCCAGATTTTAGCATTCAAACCTCACACCTATTGGAACGATAAGTGAGTTTTGAGGTCCTGATGCAGTGCAATAGGCAATGAACTTTGACACAATCCCTTGAGGCATTGATCGAGCTATTTCTCTGTCTGTCAGTGGTCTTTCCATAGAATTACATGGAGCAAGAGCCGCTGCCATAGATACTGGTGCCAGGCCCTTCCTGCGGACGTGTGGGCCCTGAATGGTTCTGGCAAGTGTCAGTCTTATTAGGTCAAAACATTCACTTTCAACAAATTGCATACACATCATAACAAGTACAACATACAAAGGGGCATATTTGCAAGCCCCTATCGCCACAATAACGTCACTTTTTTTGACGTTCCTGTGGCGATACGGGCCTTGCCTTATTTACAAGGCAGTGTTAAGCCACTTAATGTGGCTTAACGCTCCCTTGTAAATAAGGTCCCCCTTTCACGCTATACTTAGCGTGAAAGAGGTGGGCAATGGATGATGCGGTGGGCGTTGCTCCTTAACACCCATTGATTTAGACGCTGCCTCATTTTTACAACGGTGGTGTAAATATGGGGCAGCGCGAAAATTAAGACCATAAAAAACCTGTTCCTAACGTGGCGCAACGAGTCGAAAATGCTTTATTTCTCCTCGGTTTTGCTGTTTCTATGTGTGCTGCATTGTGAAGCATACATAGAAACACCAAAACGCCATGCGTGATTGTTTATGTGCAGGAAGGTGTCCTTTCCTGAACATAAACAATAATTATTTTTAATGACGAGTTGCAACTTCTATGTGTGTTGCACAAAGCATCATACAAAGAAGTTACAAATCGCCATTTTAGATTGTTTATGTGCAGGAAGGGACACCTTCATGCACCTAAAAATTAATTTGCACAACGTAGGTACCCATGCACTATGGTGCAAGGGTGCCTGCGTTGGCTCTGGGCAGCTGTAATAAGTGCCAGCATGGGGGGGAACCCAGGGCTGCTCTGTATTGTTGTAAATACGGCGCAGCCCTGCGTTTTAAAAGTGGCGGAGTGCAGCATTAAGCCAAAGAAGGCTGACGCCGAACTCTGTCACTTTTCTTGTAAATATGCCCCAAAGTGTTCAGCTAGACATTTTCTACACTGTAAATCAAAATATTTCCAGCACTGCAAACTTTCTTTGAGCATTGTGCAAGAATCGGTAAGTATGCTTGTGCAGATTTACATATTAAAAGGTTGGACTTTAGGATCTGACCATAGGACAAAATACACTATTGTATAGTTTTATTGTATGTATGTATCCTGGTGATCCACAAACAATGATGTAGCTCTCTTGATCTTTATTTCATTCATATCCATTTGTTCAGAAAGCCTTTGAGAGAAGGGCATATCTATGGTCATTAGTGATGTCTTTTCAATCTGGATGGAATAACCAAATGAGACACAAACATGATTTCTTCCTGTTTTAACTCTAACGTCTATTCGGAGCAGAGGGCAAATTGTACTCGCGTATATTGTTGAATTGCCACTTACCACCAGCTTTTAGCTGTTTATAACTACCAAGCAAAAAACAGGAGAAAATTGGTTTTTCATATGTGCAAAACTGCGGAAAAGAAATCATGCTACAATGCATGAATTGATGGTCAAAGCTTTGATGGCGAGTTGGGTACTGAGGAGTGACGGGTTGCATCTTCACTGTGCCATTATTAATTTTTGCAAAGCATTTGACCAAGTCATTAGAACACTTTTGTGAAAAAAAGGCTGCTCTTGAGCCCCCCCTTAGTGGTCTTGTCTTATTAACTGCAGAAGTGTGCTTTGATAGATGGGCTGTTGTTTCCGCGTCTAAAAGAACGCGTCAGCAGCAGAAAATCCATTAAAAATCTGGGGTGTTGCAGGGACGTATCCCTAACCTTACTTATTTACCATCTTTCTGTTCGATCCTGACACTTCCCTTGGCTCCAACCCTGTTAAATCCAGCTTGAATAGGATACCAGCACATTAGTATTCTGTTCTTCCCAGATGATTTGCTTCTTGCGGAATAAAGTGCTGTAGGCCTTCTGCGTGGACTTCAAGCACTACCAATCTATGGAAAGAAAATTGAACAAGAGATACATTTAAAAAATCCCAAGATATGACTTGTAGTAAATCAAAATTCAAGGACTCAGGACCATTGGATGGAAAACACCTGGAACCTGTCGCCTGTCATCATTATTTGAGGATCTTAACCAACAATAACTTGACACAGAGACAGAAGTATGGATGCAGAAAAATCCCCTTGCGTGTTGCCGTGAGAGCCCTGTTGCAGTTACACATGCGCTGTGGTGGTTATTCTTTGCTACCATGAGGAAAGCATGGGAAGCTAACATGACTGCATCCTCAGCCATGGTCACTCCATTAGATTTCAAGAGGATAAATGTAAATATATCATTCATACCAAGAGGGCCCCCCTCTGGTGACATCTCCTGAGTCTTGGAGCTCTATCCCACTAAAGCTCAGGAGGTTGGAGCTTGGCCTGGTTTTTTCTCTGACCTTTGCTACATTAAATTGGTATCATACAATCTCCCATGCATTGCCCAGAACAATGGTGGCTGTTATTCTTATGTTGTTCCCTTCTGTGTAGGAAGGAAGGATGGAGGGAGGGAGGGAGAGAGGGGGAGAGATAGAGGAAGGGAGGGAGGGAGGGAGGGTGGGAGCTTGCTCTTCCTTCCAATACCATACCAGACCTTCAGGGGTCAAGGCTTCAGGTTACGGGAATGAGTTTTATATTTGATATTATTTGTCAACTCCTGTTTCAATGACAGGAGGAGGAACCATCAACCCAAACATGCCTCACCCCTTTCCTAGCCCCACGTCCATGCCTACATTTCCCAAAGCCCTACAACTAGCAGCTTGATGTCTACCTGTCATGCTGTCGTTGTCTAAAGAAGGCTACTTTTGGTACAGCCGCGGTTGCACCACCAATTTACTGATACCTCTGTGTCTGTATATGGGTTCCTGTGTCAGCGTGCACATCACATCCGTGTGTTGTGTTTCTGAGTTTGTCTCTGTGTGGTTTAAGATCCACGTCTCATCTGCTTTCAGCTGTATTGCTGCTTTTGACCAAATATCCTAACCCCCTCATAGTTGTATTTACATTTTTTTCTAGTTTATGTCAATGAACTTGGGCTAATGTGCTCTAAAACAAAACATGCTGTTATTTTAATTTAATTTCTGTTAGACAGACCACCAAAACCCTACTGTAATAATTGCTTACATTTTCACCAATGTCATTGTCATAATGTACTGTACTGTAAAACGCAGTATTTTCAAAAGATTTTTAAAGGATTCACGTAAAGGAGCACACTCTGGATCCTGAAAAGCTGTTTTTAAATTCTATCACGATTTGATAAAAAAATGTCTGATCCAATATGATTAAATTCACATAACAAAACAATAACATTGGAAATGCACCCCAAAATCGTGTTCCGTGCTCTAAATTTGCACTGTATTTATTGTAAAGTTTTTGCTAAAAATGCCAAGTTGATAACCAACCTCCCCTGGATCTAACTTTTATTTTGTTTTCATTACTGGTGGCCTTGCCTTTAAAAGCTATTCTCATGGTCATTGGCCTGGTTAGTTTTGATCTGCTGATATAGACAAGACAGCTGAATATTGTACGCTGAACTCTTATAAACTTGCAGAGGATCAAAAATTGGACCGGGCGCCAAAATAAAAGGGACCCCTTTTAGATAGCTAAAAAAACTGGTCCATGTTTGCAAATTGGGGCAGTTTTGACCTTGTAAAGATACACTGAATAAGTGTTCTGCAAGGTATGGAAGACTGCATGGATTTCAGCTTGCTGCAGGCAATGTTTGTTTTAATATCAGGGAAATCAGCAGTACAAAACCGGCCCTTGCAGCAAGCTATAAACCAGGCCCATAAACAGCCAACAAATCGGCCCACACATTGACCTGGCAGGAACTGCCTGATTGCACTGTAGGCCATTCCAACCCGGGTCAGTAGAAGATCACAGACTAAAACGCATGTGTACATGCACACACGCACGAAAGCACGCACACACACACACAAGCATGCACGCCAGCACACACACACACACACGCTTCCTCCGATGCGTAAACCACAAATTGATCTCATAAAGATTTGCAAAATGATTTTATTCAATGACATCATTGAGTAACAATCTTTCAATAAAAGTGTAGTTTAGCAATCAATAAACAACTTTGGCGTGGTAAACATCCATCAGTGCAGACACGAAATTGCTAACAATGCTGTGTCGAGAGAAAGCATGGTCTGCTAAGCAGCATCTATTCTAATCACCAACCAATGTGAAACTATATATGTGTCGAGAAAACTGCCACAGCAACAATGCATGTGTGGCTGTGTGTATAATGTGCTGTAAATAACCTCGTTTATAAATAAGAGCTCGGCCTGGGGAGCTTGAACAGGAGGAATGCAGTGACATGGGCTGATATTTTACACTCATGAGTGGGGGTGGGTGAAAATAATTTCTGTCTGCGTCATATGGCCACCTGCAAAGAGAAAAAAAATCACAACCTGGGCAGATGGTAACCTACAGCAAGCCACACATTGTTTTGTCAACTTATCTTGAATGGAACAGCACCGTTGCCAGGAGCCAGTCACATTGATGGAAACACAGAGACCAGCTCTGATTGGCTAAAAGGTGGGAAACCAACTTTGTAACTCAATCATCTGTTTCACCAATTCTATGTAGCTGGAATTCTGCTAATTATAGTTGGTCTCTGTTCTTACAGTCCTATACTATTCTGATTGGCTAAATGGAAAAGATTGTCAGGGAGCACCCTGGACCCTCTCCCCTCCCCCTCCATATATCGTTTTATAGTGCAGAAAGGTACGGCATCATGTGCAACTTTCCATGTTCACCATTTTTATTACTCCGCTCACCAAACACATTTTAGCAGTTTTCAAAATGGGCTTCACTCCAGGTGCAGGCAAAAAGTGGTTGAATCCTGCTCTATTCGCATTTCAACAAAAGGTATTGCCCAGTCCTGCTCAGAAGAAAACACGAAAGGTATTTCACCTCTTTAGGAAACAGTATTTGAATAGCCCACAGCTATTATTATGACTGGACGTATGATGGAAAGAAATAGTAATTACAAAAAATAAGGTTTTGTGAGGTTCAGAGAGCAAAACGCACACATGGTAAGGGGGATGGATATACTCTATAAAAACTTCCAGTTTATCCTACTACCAGTGCAATAGGCTATAATTTAAATGTGGTGGATGAGACAATTGCCAGTTTTGTGACAGAGTATGCCATCCACCAAGCTCTAAATATGGCTCTCAATCTCTGAAATTGATTCATACCCTGGTCTAATACGTGACTAAAAGCATGTGAGAACCATACTCTTCCATTGGTGACAGGGCCAGATTGGCCGTAGCGGGCACAGGACATTTCCCTGGTGGGCCGCAGGGGTGGGGACCAGTTTTGAGGCGCCGGGGCTTTTCTTTTCTTACAGTTTTATTACAGTGGGCCGGTTTTGCAGCAGTGCTGGAATATCGGCACCCTGTGAGAAAAGCAGGAGCAGTGCTTCTTGCTAGCACTACCCCCCCAGCTCCCAGGGCCGGTCAAGCAGCAACCTTGCCAGGGCTGGTTGCTGTACCCAGTCCGGCCCTGATAGGTGATCACGGATTAGAAACTCTATCTCTTTAACTGTGGATTTTTATATACCTGTTGTCTCCAACCAGTCGATCGCAAGCTACCAGTAGGTCACAGACACCTTCAGAGTAGCTCGCAGCCTTGCTATAACTCGTGCCTCGCCCATGCACAGATTTCTCATTGATAATTGTATTTGAAATGTTACCGTGATATAATCATTGATGTCATAGAAGATGTCATGACTGATGTGGGATTATTAGCAGTGCATGGCGAGGGCGTGAGTTATAGTTACCTTAGGGCACAAGTTATAGTTTCTTGAGATCAGTATCACTAGAACTGCTAAATGTTTATGGTTTTGTTTGTGTAAAATCTGAACCTAACTATAACGTCTCTGTAACCTTTGTTTTTCAGTGAATTTCTATAGTTTAAAAAAAAAACTTTATTTCCTAACTATAATGTCCCAAAACCATTTGTTTTTTTGAGTAATATTTAATTGCCATATGTCAATCTAGCCACTTCTACACACATCCTTTGGCAATGTGCAGGTTGGGGGGGGGTTTGATCTGCGGCCAGACCCTGTGGCCAACCACCCCGCATGCAACCAAGCCCAAACCATGTGCAGTGGGGAGTTGGCCATAAGGCCTGGCCTGTGGCCTGGCCCTGTGGCTAAACCCCCAAAGACAGCAAACCTGTGGGCTTCCACCCCGGGCTGCATGTATGTGTGAGTGGGTCTGTGAGTGTGTATGTCAATGCTTGTGTGAGTGTATAAGTCGGTGTGTGGGTTTGTGAGTGGGTGTTTGAGGTTTGTGTGCAGGTGTAAGTGGATGTGTGTGGTTTTTGTGTGTTATAAGATCTTAACTTACATTAAAAACCCACAAAAACTGTGAAATTCCCAGTTACTGTTTGCTGAGATAACTATAACTTGCACCTCCATCATGCACTGCTTATGACCTCACATATTACATCGCTCATAACATGGTAAATTACATCACTGATTATATCTTTCAGTCATTTGTAACAGTCTCCTATAGGGTTTGTGGACTAGAAGTAATCCAACGTACTACACCTCTGGCCAATTTTTTATCACCAATCACGTTATAATGGAAATATCCTTTCACTATATGCTGGGCACGTAGTATGAATCTCTAGTCACCCACATATGGTGGATGTTACCCTCATTTTACTGCTATTCAAACAAAATGCCTCCATAGACTTTAAAGTTGTTACCCATTTTTTGAAGCTTGAACACCCTCCCAAAAATATTTTGTACTCTATTCACCTTAACAAGATTAACTTCTTAAAGACTGCACATGGCCTGCAACTTTAAGTCAAGAGGTTGACAGGAATGCATTTGTCACTGAAAAGACACCTTCCGACAGGCCCTATGGACTCTAGTTTGGTAAAATAGAGTGTGAACGTTCCTGAGATAGCCACAATTGCATACAATCTTGAAGCCATTCTTACAACACCTGTGTGAGAGAAAAAAACATGTAAGCGTGACACCCCTACATTCTACATTATTCAGAAATCTGCAATGCCTCAAAAGTTAATCGAAGTTCTGGAAATAAATATACACATCATATAAATGTCCACGCTACATAGAACTTATTGATAGCATGCATTACAACTATTTACCATGGGCACGCTGCCAGATATCCACTGGTGGATAATCTTTTGACAACAGAAGCTTTAGTTTTTCTTACAGATTTTTTGAAACATGCTTTGGCTTTTAGCCGCAGCCTACTGAAAAACATACCTCTGCAATCCACATCAGAGGCCCTCACCCTTTACCTTGTATAATATTCAGTACTGCTTGCAACCAAAACTTTAGTGATTTATAAATGGTGCACCATATAACTTTCAACATTCACAACCACTCTTGCTTACGCTATTCCATGCCATGCACCCATATGTGTACAATTAGTAACTCTACGCTATATATGGCTATGGTGTTATCAGTTATGTAAATCGCGGTATCATTGGTGTCATTTGAAATGCAATGAGTGATGTCATCAATAATGTCATTTAACATGTCATGAGTGATGTAATATGTGAGGTTATAAGCAGTGCAAGTTGTAATTAACTCTGTAAATTATAAATTGTGAATTTAAGTTTTTTATTTTTAAACATTAGTTTTTTTCTCATTTTAACACTTAAGTGTACTGTCACTTTAAACTTTTTTTCATTTACTATACATAAAGTTTTATTAAAATGTAATGTAATAGCCGGTCTACTGATCTCTTTATAGTCATGAATCTACTAAATATGTTTTTTTTAAAATGCTTACAAAAAACGGACTCAGTTCTGCATGGTTGCATGATTTAGCTAATAGCAGACATGTGTTAAGCTCTTGGCCCATAAGACTATGAGCTTTCGGAAGACTTATAAGTCTGCTCCAGGTTGTAAATGAAAGCTAATATTAAGAGTAGTTGTTTTGTGGCATATTGTGTGTCACATATGCTCCTATGAACAGCTCCCATTTTTGTTGTCTTTGTTCAGGGTTGTAGAACAATATGCCTTGAGAGTACAAACTACAACTATTATTATAGATTCATATATCTTTTAGACCAGGGCGACAATGAATGATTTCTTTCTGAGTAATTCTCAATACTTTAAAGTGAATTCTTGCCTACCCTAGCACATAGTGAAGTCTGCAAAGAAGCAGCAACATATGCTTGTCCGAAACATATTGGTAGCAACCTGGCTACAGTATCCGAAAGCACTTGAAGCCTCCCGTCATTGTACCAACCATAGGTGCATTCCAGAGGTAGGTTTTTGAGACAAAAATAGATCCAGCAATAGTAGAACCATATAGCATTGACACAAAAAGTGTATTTACCTCCTAGTGATCCTATTTTAGAGAAAAGGGAATAATTTATGTGGTCCTTCTAGACAAGTACATACCTAGTTAAACATACCGTGCGTGGAGTAATCATTACTTATACCCTAACTCCTCTATTTTACTCTTTTCATCTTCAGACTCGTTCCATTAACATGGACGTCATTTGGCAGTAGTCATGGGTCGCAGCTGTGACCTCTAGCTTGCTCCCTGCTACTCCTGGCACTTCCTTTTTGATCCCTCGCTTCTATCACAAAATGTTGCGGATTATGCCACATAATTTTCCTTTTCTTGCCCCATAATTTACTCAAATCTGCTGCGACATTTGGCCATTTCTTGCCACATAAGTCCAGTGGCCCTGAGTATGATTCATGGCTACTGTGCAGGCTGCCTGGTTGCATCTTGATCCACAGACACTGTGACAGCGGGTGTGGGGGCGGATAGCAATGCATGGACAACATGGCTGCTTCCTTCGCTTTGTGTCCACATAACAAAGATGCACCATTCGCTCTTTCTCCACCTGAGTGCTGCAACACTTAATATCCAGGCCACTTCTTCTTTACTTGCCCTCGGAAATGCAAAAGTAGAATAAAAATAAAACATTTCCTAAATGAGGAATTCTCTGCCTAATCTGCTTTTATTCGATCTTCTTCCAAGAAACGTTACAACTCAGCACTCATTTAAGTTTCGTTTGATCTCTAATTAGACTCGTGGGTTTGAGTATGTCTTTTTCAACAACCTGGGCTATTCTTGACTACAGGATGCTCCATACGAGGGACCCCAGGCACATTTTCATTTTGAAGTAGAAAAAAACGTATTCAAGTGAAAAGTGTGTGTTGCCGGGTCCCTGGCACAACAGGGCACACGCTCAAGGCCTTGAACCGAGGGCTGCTGAGCTCAGGGCCGGCTTTAGGGCAGTGCGACTGGTGCGGCCGCACTGGGAGCTGACCTGTGAAGGGGTCGCTGTGACCTCAAGGGCGGCGCTTTGTTTAGCAATATCTTATGATAGGAGAGATGAGGGGCACTTTTGCAGGTGGTTCGGAGAGAATCTGAGGAGACGGTCATTGGACGTGGGGGCGCAAAGAGTGATTGTCACACCAGGCGCCACGAGTGCGAAAGCCGGCCCTGGCTGAGCTTTGCTTCCATACTCCCCATGTCTCCTACGGATGCGGCATACCTCCCTCCTCAATGGAAGGGCCTCACGTACCAACAACAGGCGACGCGCCATTGCAGACTGGTCTCTCAATTCTGCCGCTGTTGGAGGGTGAGACTGCTATAACGGAGAAAACCTAAATGAACCTGAAACGTTGCTGCAATCTGACTTTGATGACTGCTATGCACTTTCTAAGGCAGGAAGTGAATAAAAGGGTGGATACGGGTGAGGGGTGTTTCGACAAGGGGAGACGACCCGCTGTCCCTTAAGGTCAGACCAACGTTGTAAGATAATGCCGCTTTTATTAAAGTGACAATACCGGGAAAATACATAAAAATATAGAAAGCAAAATCTGACAGAGAGTTACTGTCCTTTTTTGGGGGGGGCGGGTGGTGTTGAAGGACTCTGAGCTGATGTGTGAGGGCACCTGGCCATAAAAGTGCAAAGCACGCGGTTCCCACGAAGCATTCGACCTCAAGGCGCTGAAAGCTTTGTTCGACCACTGTCTTGAACTGCTACGAAGTGATAAAAGACGCCGTCATTTCACTGCCAAGCAGTTACAATGCAGGGACTGTTCCCGCATCATATCCTGTCCTGCTTGGATTTTCTTTGACTCGTTCACTACATTTAAATGTTGATTTTTAATAAGGCACTGCTCCGATATTTGCCACAGAAGATATTTTTTCCCACACTCATAGAAGCGAACACGGAGCTATTCTTCCCAAGCAGTGGCGTGCTTGTGATAAGTAGTAAATGTAGTGACGTAATGGCGCGTGCTTTAGAAATAGCCCACACTGTAAATAGCGTGCTGGTTGGCGCCCATGTTAGAGAGGCTCTTGCTGGCTGCGTGGAGAGCACAGCAGTTATTGTCGACAGCAACTGCGTTATCAGCACTGAGAACATACACAACAGTGGCAGTTTCTTCAAACAAGGGGGAACAATGAAAACGAGTAGAGGACTGAAAGTGGGAGAAATAAAAAGCAGTGTGATTAAACGGCTGAAATATATTCGAAGTAATGGCACTATGGGCAGAAGCGCAACTAGAGCCAAATTTCGTGGGGGGGGCTAAGAAAAAATTTCGGGGGGGCTGAACCTTTAATCAGTAGGCAGAGTGGGGCTGCAGGGGCTCTTAGAAGGGGTGAAACAACAGCAAGGCCTAAATAACATTCAAACGGTCTTTTAAAGACCTGTGAACCGTTCGGGTGTGGCTGTGTGTGTGCCCGGGATCTGTCTCATCCCGGGCTGCCACACACGACAGGGGGGTGGGGGGGGGGGGGGGGGGGGGCTGGGGTCTGAAGCCCGGTGAGTCCAATGGGTGTTGCGCGCCTGACTATGGGATTTTATGGTTGTTGTTATTCTGGCTGTCTCTCTTTCCATATACCGTGCTCCATCGGTGAAGGTTACACAATTTTATTTTATTTATTTATTTTACTGATTTGTAGAGCGCATGGCTGCCCGTGAGCGTCCCAGCGCTAAGTAACAAGAGACCGGCTGAAGGTGGATCTCACGGGAATAACCATGTTTTAAGTGCTCTGCGGAATGAGAGAAGGTTGGGCTCTGAGGTTTGGGGGTAGAGTGTTCCATAGTTTGGAAGCATTGTATGAGAACAGTCGACCACCAGATCGGGCTTTCCTAATTCTGGCTCCCAAAGGGTTGTTGGAGGCATTAAAGTACAAGAGGTGTCCAACTTTGGTGTATGAGGGTGGATACATGACATAGTTCAACAAGAGGAATACTAAGGGCCTTATTTAGATCTCGCCGGGTGGAATAGTGCGTCACAAACGTGACGGATATCCCGTCCAGCGTATTACGATCTCTAAAGGATATAACGGGATCGTAATACTACAGACGGGATATCCATCACGCTTGTGACAGAGTATTCTCCTCCACCAAGATCTAAGGGCATTATTTAAATCTTGGCAATGGAATTCTCCGTCACAAACATGAAGGATATCTCGTCCGCCGTATTACTATCCCTGCAAGATATAATGGGATCGTATACAGCGGACGGGATATCCGTCACATTTGTGATGGAGTATTCCCCTCCGCCAAGATCTAAATCAGACCCATGTAATTAATTTCAATTTAGATTATTGAGTGCACATGGGCATTTTTTTGAAATATTGGAAGCCCAGTGTGCATCCAGCACTCATGTACTGACATTAGACGCCCATCCCTTACTTAGGCGATGTCAGATGGGTAAAGCACCTGTGTGTACTCAAAGTGCCATGTACCCTAGAAGAATCCTATCACCTAGGAACCTTAGAACTACTTTATTCATTCACTTGGCCTTCAGGCTGTCCTAACATACTTATGGCACTACCCAGTGACCAAATATTACAGGACTTGTGACAATCACATGTTAAAGATTCCTATGATCATTTAGACATTGCAAACTAAAATATATGACAGCAAGTATCGCATTCAACTTTTTGGAATAAATTCAGTCCATTATATGCAAAAATAGATGTATTCGAAAGAACAGATATCTTTCTTTGGAATATAAAATGCACACATCGTCTCCAGTTGGGGTCTGCCCCTCCACATCGAGACACGGGGTCGTAACTCTAATTTTACTACACACTGCTGTCCATTCCCGCATGGTCCCAGCCCCACACAAGCTGCTTGTCCAAGTGGCCAGTTGACCATATTCCAACCATAAATTTAATGCACCATTGCTCTTTATTTTCAACATCAGGCACACATGCCTGGCCAGTGACTATTTTTCTACCCACTCTAATGAGCTTTTGTGCTACAGAAATTTCCCAACAGGAAGAGAAGGCCTCAGTAGTCAGTACATCTACCTATAGCATACCTGAATATTTGGTCACCCCATATGGAATCATCGTCTGGCTTTTCTTTAATCGGATATACAAAGGCCACTTACTTATAAAACACTCAGCGGTTTCCTACAAGAGAGTCTCAATAAATCAGAGCATAGGCTTTTCCTGCCGTCCACCTATGGATTTCAAAGTTTCCCTGTATGACATCCTCTAGGAACCACCTCAATTTCACTAGGTAATTTGTGCAGAATATGTTTATATATTTCCTCCTTAGAGGTCCAGCTTCTGTTAGTTATGTGCTCTGGTGGTACCAGCTTGCCCTCCACAGGGACCTTTTGTTCAGTTCACATGCTGCTTCTCTTAAATAGGCCTTGCCTTTAAAAACACATAATGTGCTCATTCACTTCCGCACCCTTCTAATATCTTCTTTCATTGAAACACTCCTGTTCTGTTTTACCATTCTATCCTTCATGATGAGGTCAAACCCAGAGCGGAAACAATGGGAGGGGTCTAAAAAGTCATTTCAGAACAGCAAATCGGCAAGGGTCCAGCTGTCTGAGATCTAAACGGCCCTTAAATTTATTTGCAAATTACATGTATGAGGAGTGTAAATACCTCTTTCTGAGTCTGAAACGTGAATTGGCACTCAAGTCATAAATTATTTTATTCACAAGAAATATGCAGAGCTTAATTTGAACCAGTGGTTTCCGGTGCTTGGCACCAGCACTTTATTGTCAACACCGGAACTAATGACAGTCCACCACATGGTGGCACAGTCTGTCTAATTTTGAGAGGAGCACAATAACAGTGTTTAATAACTTAATATATATTAAAATATTATATGCTGCCACTCTATTCTTACAGCTTAGGGTGGCCTGGAATAGCCGGGATTGTCTACACTTGTATCAGTGCGATAGTTATTTGTTGTGTTGGTAACGTCATTGGCCACACTGGCAGGGGCCTTGGTCTGTCCAAGCTGCAGTGGCCTCATGAGAAGGGCCCTGTCACTTTTTTTTACAAATTAAGAACTGGAAATATGACATCAATATAGCATAATTTGACTTGTGAGTACATCTATTCACAAAAATGGCATATTCAGTATTCTAGGATAGAGGCATCAGCAAAGGTGGTGAACACCCCAAACTCAAGGATTTATGGATAATCATGCTATATGGCAGTGGTTTCCACCATGAGAATTGTCAGTTTTTTGCACCTCTTAAGGGTGGGGGCAAATTCATTTTCACATGGCAAAGGGATGGGAATAGCCCAAAAATTGAACTGAGGAGCATATAGGGGATGGGGTTTTCCCTGAAAAATGTATTTCCATGTGGAACCAAAAATAGCCTGTGGAATAGAATTTACCACTCAGAAATATCCCCTCTCTACATTGTTAAATATGTAACTTTTTATGTGAGTACTCATTAGAAGATTTAACATTCACAACTTCCTAGGAGTACTCCTGGAAATCTTTAATTCCATGAAAGTTGGAAATTTGCTCAAACCTAGAAGCAACCCCTCATTTACTTCTTCTGTTGGTAATTGGGCCACACCTTGATTTGAAAAAGAATGATCGTCCATCCTTGGATCACTGCTCAATTTCGAGTTGTGCAGAGTTGTGATTATCTAATTTCCATCACAGTTCTTTAAACAATGCTTTTTGAAGTGTTTTGGAAGTGGATCTCTAAACAATGCTTTTTAAAGTGTTTTGGAAGTGGATCTCTAAACAATGCTTTTTGAAGTGTTTTGGGAGTGGATCTCTGAACAATGCTTTTTGAAGTGTTTTGGGAGTGGATCTCTAAACAATGCTTTTTAAAGTGTTTTGGAAGTGGATCTCTAAACAATGCTTTTTGAAGTGTTTTGGGAGTGGATCTCTGAACAATGCTTTTTGAAGTGTTTTGGGAGTGGATCTCTAAACAATGCTTTTTGAAGTGTTTTGGGAGTGGATCTCTGAACAATGCTTTTTGAAGTGTTTTGGGAGTGGATCTCTAAACAATGCTTTTTAAAGTGTTTTGGAAGTGGATCTCTAAACAATGCTTTTTGAAGTGTTTTGGGAGTGGATCTCTGAACAATGCTTTTTGAAGTGTTTTGGGAGTGGATCTCTAAACAATGCTTTTTGAAGTGTTTTGGGAGTGGATCTCTAAACAATGCTTTTTGAAGTGTTTTGGGAGTGGATCTCTAAACAATGCTTTTTGAAGTGTTTTGGGAGTGGATCTCTAAACAATGCATTTTGAAGTGTTTTGGGAGTGAATCTCTAAACAATGCATTTTGAAGTGTTTTGGGAGTGAAGTGTTTTGGGAGTGGATCTCTAAACAATGCATTTTGAAGTGTTTTGGGAGTGAATCTCTAAACAATGCATTTTGAAGTGTTTTGGGAGTGAATCTCTAAACAATGCATTTGGAAGTGTTTTGGGAGTGAATCCCAGCACCAGTTCCATGCTACATTCCGCTCCTCTCTTAACAGCCCAGGCAACAAGATCACAGAATGAATTCCCTGGTGAACTGTTTTGCTCAAAGTGCTATGCAACCTTAAGCCCAGCAGCCTTATTTTCCCAAACTGCTCTTTTGCCCCTTCATATCTACATTTATCTTATTATGAACTTGACTATGCTAGTGCTGGACCTGCAACACTTGTGACTTTTTCTCTCTTGGCTCACAGCGGCTTAGATAAAGGGGTTAAGCAATGCGTTTCTTGGGTCTATACTGTATGGTTGGTTATAACCATGGGCTTCCGCTTTCATCTTCTCTCCACCTGCGGTTCGATGGGAAACATGACCAGATGGGGCTAGTAAAGGTACAGGTAGACAGCTAATCTGATGCAAAAATCACTGTTAAACTGGAAGCATAACTTTTGCAAAACCAGAATTGAAGAAGAGTGGTCATCATAAGGCAACTGACATTTTACCATCATCTGCAACTTGAGTACAATTGTATGAAATTCATCAGTCTCCACTTCCTTCACACCAAAATCCTTCGATTTAGTTTCAAAATATTTCTTTTTAGTTTTTTGTTTTTCTTAAATAGCGAAAAAAGTGACCTTATCCTATAAGCGAAAAACCCAACTGTGGTGAGAAGATTGTGCCTTGAAGACTTTATCCACCTCTTTCGATGAGCACTGGTCATAAGAGCCTTACTGACTCTGCCAGGCTCCTCAGCCTGCCACCCCCAGGTTGATGTGGAGGCAGGAAGAAGGAAAGGTATGCCACGCTGTACTGTGCGTGCACGCTCCTGTTTAGCGCCTCCATGCCCTTGTGTAGGAATTAAAGTTGGAGTTTGGCACTGATGAGATGCCGTACTCCGACTGGGTGTCTAAGGACGCCATGTTGGGATCAGTGGCTGAGCGTCTGCTGTAAAATGGATACTTGATCTGAGAACCATAGGTGAGGGTGGAGCCAGGTGCAGAAACAATGCTTTTCGTTGGAGAAATGACGCCAAGCTGATTTCTTCCATAAATGCCTGAGTTGGGGTGCAGGTTTTGGTTGGAGACTCCATACGAAACTCTTTGCTTCCAGGCAAGTGGAGGCTCAGGGAGCGTTTTCCGGCGGGCAGCTGAAACAACATTGGCAGCAATGGATTCCTGCATGGTTAGGGCTTCGAAGGCATCATCCACTAGGCCGTAGGGTGACTTTGATGCTGCCTCCCAAGGAGTCAACCGGCGACCCGTTGTGTCTGACGAGGTTTCTGGCTTGCTTGAGTAGCCTGGAGAGGGCTGGAACACAAGTGGGGCCGTAGGAGACGCCACACGTCGTAAGTCCGCTGGTGCAGAGCGCCGGACAGGGAGGGAGAGGGAGCGCCCGCCATCTTGTTCCTAGAAATAAGCAAATGATTAACACACTAGAATAACTCGCATTATGAAGAAGCATTTTATAGAGTTAACTTTATTAATATGTCTTCTTGCTTGTCCTTTAGAATACATTAATTTCCACTGTGGTTAAGATGGTTTGGATAGGAGACTAGAATAAATCTATTTTTGAATCTCTTGAATCTTCTTTATTTAATAATTTGCAAGTGTTGAAGGCCTCAGGGTGCTCCGAGCAGAATTTAGCTGTATTGGACAAAGAAATTTGTCTGGATTGAAAGGACTGGCACATTTGTCTGGTTTTGTTCTCATTTTTTTGTTTTTTAGGTTGGGGCATGTGAGAGATTTCTGCTACACCAGACACTATTGATGGAACACATGCGGATTTACAGAAGTACCGTGAATAGTACCCAACAGCTAATGTAAGACCAAGGTCAGGAGCCAAGGACAGACAACAAATATGCTTATGTTAAATGGAAATAACATAGCAGATTGTGAATGCTTGAGAATCACAAATGAGAGATGCAGCGGGAAGACAACGTTTGGAGCAACAGAGGATAGGCTAGGGAGTGTTTATGTATGTACTTAAATTAACAAAGCGCTTTGTTTACTTGTGGTTTATTTTCGCTATGGAGCTTAGAAGCTAAATAACAAAGCATTTCTTTATAAAATAAAAATGTTTTAAGCTCTTCTTGTAAACCATCCGATGGCTTTGGGCGATGTTGGGGCCAAGACTTTTGTGGCCTTTGTGTTGCCTATGTGTGCTGCAACCCGATTTGGTTTTGCGCTGTGCAGAGAACTGTTGTGGGTGTATAAAAGATGTTTTTATTTATAAGAACCAGATGTCATAAATAACTCTGTGTACATCTCAAAGTGCTGTAGAATGAAATCTCTGCCCAATTAGGGGGCAATGGAATGCTTCCAGCCAGTGCTTCATTTGTGATGGTGGGAGAAGGTGGTGGGCACCCGCACTCATTTTTGGGGACCCTGATTTACTTTTTGATCATCCGACATGGACCGAGAGCAAGGGAGAGAAAAAAAAAAGGGAAAAAGAAGAAGGAAGAGAGGAAAAATGTAACAAAGGGAAAAAGGGAGATTAAACAATCTGCAAAGAATAAAGATGCAGGAAGTGCAGGGTGGTGGTCTGGTGGAAGAAAAAGGCATGAGACCGACTCAAGATAGGCAACCTTGGTAGTAGGCAACACAAACTTTCGCCAATGCCAGTGTTTAGTTCCTAAAAAAATCTCCCCCCCCCCCCAGTTATTTATGTATTATTAAATTAAATACTTCTATGAACTGAGCCATAGCCCGGCCTGCCTCTTATAACAACAATGGCTGACAAGCTGCCTTTCTGCGTTAGGCATGGGGAAATCCTTTTAAGTGCTTTAAAATGGAAGGAAAATGGAGCTGACATAGTTTCACCCTGTGACAAAAGACATCAAATTACTTCATGCCTAACATTAAAGTCCAGCCTGTATGGGACGCACCAGCTTATGGCCACTTTCTGTAACCAGAGGACAAATTAATGACAACTTAAAACTTGGATGGAAAAGTGACTGTAAATCTTCTACCATGATCTGGTATAGAGCCCATCTGTGCCATTTTATTAACAGCTTTGAATGGTCTTGATGCGTTGGTTTAATTTGCTAGATCACAGTATTATGTTTGTATTAATTGTTAATATTTGGTTTTGTTCATATTGAACATTGTGACATGCTTTACACATCTTATTGTTACACATGTGCCCTACAGTCTGGCGACCTTAGTTGCTTCTCTAAGCTGTTGGCAAGGGGTGATCATAGAGGAAACTGGCATCCAGACATGCCAACATGGCCGACAGTCAAGGAGAACCAAGAGAGGAGCCAGATGATAGGCCTTGATCCCCAGCAATAATAGGGACTAGGACAGGGAACATTGGCAGTATTTCTTCTATGTCAGGATAGCAAGGACCGGTCCTAAGCATTCCTTACTAGGGGTATGCCACAGATTACACCTCAATAACTGTCTACGAGGT
This sequence comes from Lissotriton vulgaris, assembly GCF_964263255.1. Taxonomy (NCBI): domain Eukaryota; kingdom Metazoa; phylum Chordata; class Amphibia; order Caudata; family Salamandridae; genus Lissotriton; species Lissotriton vulgaris. The sequence goes on from NC_141689.1 coordinate 1,035,370,496, forward strand.
CCGCTAAAAGGGTTTTCTCTCGCTCCCACAACATGAAATCACATTCTACCTGGGCGTTTCTTTAAAGTTGAAGTATTTCCTTTATTTCTATTTAAAGTTGTTGGGGAGGAGCTGGTGATACACTCATGTGTGTCCCATATCATCTCTAATTTTCAAGTGGTGGATCTCTGTAAAGAGGAGACCTTAGTCTGGGTGATTTTACTTTCTAAGGTACATCCTTAGAAATCCCTAGGTTGAACTATTGAGCAAGGCTTCTTCATCAGTTTTGTACACTAGTTTAATTCCTGCAACAGCCTCCGCTACACCCACAATAAATAAGTTAAGCCTCTTTTCAAGACAAGCAAGCATTTATCTTGAATTAGAGCTTTTGCAAAGAAAGCAGAAACTGCAATGTGCATTTTTTATTGTCTTCTCTTTTCGTTATGTTTTATTCATAAAATAAGACGTAACCGAATTCCATTTACACATACCATTATGATGCTTTGATATTAATTTCCAAACTGCATTTTTGTAATTTTCAAACTGGAGCTTTTATCAATCTCTAACATGGAGGAGTGTTATATTATTAGTTTTTTTAATAGCGTCCAATGAGAAGATATAAGGGGCGTGATTTTAGATGTATGCAGAAATCGACTTTGGATTCAATCTAGTGTAAAATTAAAAGATGCCCCCCGTGTATGAACATTGTTATGGTGAACTCATCTGAATCTTTTAAACAAATGACAAAGACAATAGAGGCAAAAGTGGCCGAGAGGCAAAGAACTGAAATTCCACAACACTGCAAAAAATTCTTTATATTGCCTTTTGCACATAACATTTAATCTAAAAAGACTTGTTTTATTGGCTTTAGGACGCGTATCTTAATATTGAGAAATACATTCAAGATACCAAACCTTTTTATCAGGCACCATTAACAGATTTTGGTCCACCAGGCTGTGATCAACTTACTTGCAATACAAAAAAATCTCTCTGTGTACCAACTTCTTTGTTAAAATACATGTATGACGTTACAACGCATGCTTTTACCCAGCATGCCGTTACAATGCAATTTGTTTACCCCGACTTGCAGTCGGGTGCGCTAAAGTTTGGAATAGTATAATTTACTATTCCAACTCCAGTCTGTGCAACAGTAGGGAAGTTGTTGGAGTTAGATCCAACACCTTATCTCCCCTACAGTAAGCCATTTTCATTGTAATGGCATGCGAGGTAAAAGCATGTGTTGTAATGCATGTGTTGTATTTAAAAAAAAAAGATAAGGAGCAACAAAAAATGGACACCTCATCAGTGCTTTGTTCATGACGTCCAAACGTGTTCAAAAATATAGTCCATGACATCACAGGGAATTATTGTTCAGATCAGTGCTTGACGTTACTGGTAAAGCAAAGGCAAATATTCTGAAAGAACAAAGATGCTGAGGGCGAGAAATGGAGGCGAAAGATGGGACAATGCTAGTTTTACATGTAAGTGGGAAATCTAAATTAATCACTGGAATGTGCCATTAGTATCAATGAAAAAGGTGTTGTTTTTGTGAAGGACACCTGGGGGCTCAGTCCCACCACAATTCTTTCTGTGATGCTTTTTTTCTGTATCAAAGACACGTCTCTAAGGGCTCCATTACGAGTGAAGTGCAAAATGGCCGGCATTTCCTCTTTCCACTGAAGTTACTAATACTGGGGGCATTGGTAACTCTGGGGAGGTGTGGATATGCGGAAATACTCCTGACCACAGGATTTTGGCGAATAACATGCAGAATGGAGAAGCGTGGTGTTAAGCAAACATTACGAATGCCTCGCTTCCCCATTCTGAAAACGCAGGGATGTGCCGGAGTCACAAGAATGCGGCGCACCCCTGCGTTTCCCCTAGCGCTGGGTTCAGCTACCTTGCGCCAACGCAGGCACCCTTGCACCATACTGCAAGGGTGTCTGCTTTGGAGGAAGATATTTATGTGCAGGAAGGTCCTCCTCCCTGTCCTTAAATGATCTTTCTTCTTTTTTTTATTTTTGAATTTTATATACATAATACAACACTTGTTATATGGGTTTCCCGCAGCAAATGTGCAGAGGACAATAACATGCCAGACAGTATATTTGCCCGGGACCCTATTTGCTGGCTATACTTGTAGAGAAGAAGATCTAGTAAGGGAAAGGAGAAAAGAAAAAGTAGGAATAAGTGATTGAGAAGGATAGAGCAGACATCTAGACAGGCGGGCAACTAGAGCCAAATTTCGGGGGGGCTGAAATTTTTTCGGGGGGGGGGCTAATTCTTCCAAGCACAGACAGAGTGGCTGTAAGAACGGGTGAACACACAACAAAAGCCTAATTTACAATTAATGGTCTTTTAAAGACCTGTTAAGTACTCGGGTGCAGCTGCAATTAGTTGCTCGCCAGCCCGCGAACACGTGTCAGCCCGGGCTGACACACACGATGGGGGAGGGGGGGGGGGGGGGGCTGAAGCCCCGTGAGCCCAATGGGTGTTGCACACCTGCATCTAGATATACCATATGTCAGGTTAATGGGAGGATGTGTAAAGCGTCATAAAACTCTATGAGCATTGAGCTTCTCTCTCTCTTTCCTCTCTTGCTCCTCACTGCCACGAGCAGAATGTTATTCTTTCTTGACTCTCTTCTCTGTGTACACCTTTTTTGTAATTTCACGTATCCACTTGGTTGTTTGTGTAGTTGCCCACTCTTTTAACCCTCTCCAGTTCTTCTTTCAGCCTTACCTGTAAGGTGCCAGTCTCCAGCATCCACACGGGTCCTGTCATGCTCAGAAATTCATGATAGTGAGTGTTTGAGTCTTTTAGTCACCTTCGACACGCAGAAGTATTTACCTTGTGGGAAAAACCTATCTGTTTTACAGGAGCTGGTGTGCTCCTGTCCCAATTACCCAACCTGTTTGGTCATTATTGTTTTCTCTGCCTACCCTATCCATTTTCTTTGTTTCTCTGCCTCTACTTCTCCAACCTCTACAGTACAGAACAAGGCTGAAAGATTTAATAGAATGGGAGGCTGGTGGACCATCTGTGTAGTCCCACCCTCTAGCCCTGACAGGAATGAATAATCGATTGCCTGACTTCCCCCATCCTCTAAAAGGCCCAATCACAGGAGAAATCTGCTGCATCTAATCTCTGTTTTCTTCAGAGCAGTTCAAACAGACGACGCAATGCTGGCAAAGCCAGAAAAATCAGATGGCCTGCAGTTAGTTGATGAGAGATATAGGGGCATATTATCAAGGGGGTTTATCTCCGCTTTTTTGGCTTTAAAAGCCAAGAAAGCGGAGATAAAATTATCTCCCTATTACCTAGCTGCTGCTAACACCAGTTAGCGACAGCTAGTAGGAGATAGCGACCATCTTGGGCCCCGCTTTGCATGTCAGTGATATTTATCACTAATGAGATGCAAAGTGGGCGTGCCAAGATGTTAGCGACTGAAAACAGTCGCTAACATCGCTATCTCCTATTACCAACTTTTGGAGATATTCGCGCTAAGCGAGAATATCTCCAAAAGCACCTGCCCTGAGCAGTTCTTAGCCATGTTATCCAATGGGAGGTGGATAACATGGCTAAGAGCATTAGCTCGCTAATGCATGAATAGCTCTGACTTTTCAGCGATATTCATGCTTTGCGGCGATTTTTACCGCATTTGCGTTAAACCTTGGTAATACCAAGGTTTATTTGCGGTAATAATCGCCGCAGCGCTGCGGTAAATTTTGTCTCTAACCAAGCAATAGCGATAATTATCGCTATTGCTTGGTAATATGCCCCCTAGAGAGCTATCCAAGTAAGTGGAGGGATAAGAAACTGAAGAATACTAAATAAATAGTGAAAATGTACAAACATCGGTGTAAATATCCATAAAAAGGGGGAAATGTATACCAAAAATCGAAACATCCAGAAAACAGGGAGGAATAGAAGGCAACCGTTTAGAAGAGGAGAGTTATACAAAAACTGAATGATATGCAAAGAAACCAAATAAGAGGGAAAATAGCAACAAAAAAACTTGAACTAACAAAACAAATTAAAAGAAAAAGACATGGAAACCTACATGAACACATATACAAAAAAACTGAAGAAAAGAGGAAAAACAGGAAATTGTAATTGCAACAGAAAGAAATACAAATAAACCCAAATGTAATGAGTTCATAAAAATAAATTGAAAGGAAGTATAATAGAATGGTAGAAATGCAGGCGCATATAGAGCAAACAGGTATAACATGTAGAAAATAATAAAACATTCAGACACTCAGATATTCAAAAAAGAAAGGAAAAGACATACAGGAAACGTACCAAAACAAATGAAAGATGTACAAAAATCCTTTTTTACAGAGAGTCACTATAACGGACCTTTTTGTGAGTATGTGTAACAAAGGGTCCTTACTATGTTTTCACCCCACCAGCTTTGCTCAGTGTTTACAATCGGTGATGGACAAGATATTATTGTATTGTATTATAATTGCATTTATATAGCACTTATTACCCCTGACGAGGCACTGAAGCGCTCTTTTGGCGAGTAGCCCGCTACTCTGGGACCCAAAAAGTATTAGAGGTGAATTAGTATAGAGATATATTAAATTAATTTGAGCGGTGGACATGTGAGTTTGTTATTTGAATCGAAAAAGGATAGTGGAGGGATAGGAGAGGGAAGGGTTTGCATTTATATAGCGCTTGCTACCACTGATGAGGTGTTCACGTGCTATTCAGCAGGTAACGCGCTACTCTGAAATCCAAACCTGATTAGTTGAGATTTTAATTAATTTGAGTGTGGACATGTTCATCTGTTAGTTGGTTTGAAAAAGATAGTGGAGGGTAGAAGAAGGGAGGGTCTAGGATGTTTTTTTTTTAGCTCATAGCAGTAGGAGAAGGTTTGGGATGAGTAATGGGTAGGTGGAGGGGGAAGAGTCAGAGGGAAATGTTTAGAAAGGATTGTTCGATCATTTAATAGAGGTATGAGATGATGCAAGGAGGGGTAGAGGAAAGGAAGAGTCTAGAAAGGGTTATTTTGGGGACCATAGTAGTAGAATGGGGTTTGGGATGAGTCAGAGAGTGGATGTAGAGGATATATTGAGAGATGTATGGGGTGAGATATTGTGTAAATCATTGGGAGAGTAGTAGAATGAGGTTTGAGATGAGTCAGAGGGTGGAGGTAGAGGACATATTGAGAGAGGTATAGGGTGAGAAATAGGGTAGTGCATATGAGAGAGTAGTAGAATGGGGTTTGGGATGCGTCCGAGAGTGGAGGTAGTTAGGCTCAAGCTACTAATTTCATGAACAAACATTAGAATGCTGCTCATGGGCACAAAATAACTTACTTGCAAACATTTGGGAAGAGGATAGAGGGAGCTTTTGAAGAAAAACTCAAAGGACTTTATTTTCCCCATTGACTTCCATTGAAGTGAATGCGATTTCAGGCAGGAGGCAGCTAAAATAAAACCATGTCTGGTTTCAAAACTCAGGAGTCTCCCGCCTGATTTGGGTATGTTGGCATGGATGGAATAACCACTGCCTACAGAGAAAGGGTCTCTGTTTAGTATCTCATTTTATCATAGACAGTAAAGAAAAACGTTTGCTTGTATTAGGTTGGCTATACATCCTGGGTTTCTTCAGACAATTACGGTTTTGGTGGTCTGTTCCAACATCCTAACAGTTTAATTAAAAAGAAATAAATGTCCGTGTTGGGTGAGAGTGTACATTAGGCTCACATTTTCTCCACCCTCTACGTACTGTTGAAACAAACAAAAGTTAATTGTTTTACTTTGTTTTACATTGTTTGAAGCCACCCCTTCTGTGCTGTTGTGTGTCATTGAAGCAAAAGAACAATACAATGGCCAATACTGGACTTTATTTTATGTATTCAGACCTTAACCTTTGTGAATGAAACATACCGGTCCGTTTTTAACTTACGTCACTAGTTGAATTTTTATTTTTCTCACTAGTAGAGCATTTTTGATCATATCATGATATATTTATGCATGTACAAACATTTACAAAACTATACATGCATTATACTGTTAGACGCGACCGACGCTTCAGATTAAGGGCGACTTCTGACTGTTTCAAAATTAACATACTTAACGGGCGCAATAAACAATGCTTTCCCATAGCCCGGTCCATTCATCTGCATACATCTAAACCAGTTTGACATCCGAAATTGGTGATTTTCTACCACTACTGTGTTGGCCAATGGTGTCAGACCACATTTATAAGAAAGTGTTGGTCCTGGTGAGAACCCCAATATTAGGGGTTGGAAACGCGTCGACCTGACTGGACTCTTTGTCAATTAGAAATAACAATGGATTTGTTTTAGTTTTATAAGAAGGATTTACCTTCAAAGTACATTCATGACAAAACAAAACTGCTAATGTATAGAGATAATACCATTTGTTTGGATATAGGATTTGTTTTTTTGACAAAGGGTCACATTATATTTTCTTCTGTGTATAGCTGTATGAGTGAAGTATGAATGTTGTTGGTAGGATGTGCAGAATTTTTTGTAAATATATGTAAATCTGTCTGTTTTTGACATGTATAGTTTTGTAAATGTTTGTACATACATAAATATATCATAATATGATCAAAAATTAAAAATGCTCTACTAGTGAGAAAAATAAAAATTCAACTAGTGACGTAAGTTAAAAACGGACCGGTATGTTTCATTCATAAAGGTTAAGGTCTGAATACATAAAATCAAGTCCAGTATTGGCCATTGTGTTGTTCTTTTGTTAGATTTGGCTTAGCCTTACTGGGTTCAAAGCCAGAACCCTGTGGTGTTTTTCCAGTGTGTTAGTGAAGCAGCATTGCAGGATGTAAAAAGAGGCAAATCAGCACCTGAGAAGACCCTCAGCTGAGACTCAAGCTCATGAGAGTTCGCTTTACCTTCATTACAACATGTGGGGAGACTGAAAGGGGTTATTTAACCCGTTCCGTGCTTATGACGGAACCATGCCGTCATGATCCACGGGCGCCGTGTGCTCATGAGAGCGTGGTTCCGTCATGTGGCTGCCGCTCCGCCCCCGCGGCATTAATTCCCCTCCTGTGGGGTGAATTAATGAGCGGGCGGGGCCGTGACGGAACCACGCCGTCATGAGCACACGCTGCCCATGACTCATGACGGCGTGGGTCCATCATGAGCACGGCAGTGCCGCGCTCACCCCCTAGCCCCTCCGCGCCGCGGCCAAATTCACGCCGCGGCGAAGGGGTTAATAGAAAACACTTGTTTGCACTATCCTTGTATGAAATGTGACATTCAAAAAGAGGGCCTGTTATGTTTCTCTCTTGATTCCATATTGTAGTAGAGGCAAATATTGCTAATCGATTCTTATGCATTCCTCCACCTCCTTCCCTTCTCTCTAGTAGGAACATATTTTCTCTTATCAAGTCCTGGTTTTAAAATTTGCTTTCTGCCACTTTCAGTTCTCTTGTTACCTTTATAGATGAAAAACTACAATTCCCAGAATACAACAAGACTAAATGAGCCGCTCAAGGGGCAACTTGAGATCTCTATGAAGTCTTCCTTCGGCTACGTAAAGCTTAATGAAATGGAACACCTCCTGGGCGCAGAGTAGCGTCACCTTGCTCATGATTTATGCAGCCCCTCAAAGCTGCTCAGGGTGGCTTTGTGTGGCTTCAGAAACCTTTAACCCCTTGCATGCTGATGACGGCCCCCAGCCGTCATCCACTACGGCACTCGTGTGCTGATGACGGCTGGGGGCCGTCATAAACCCGCCAACTTGCGATTTTGCCACTCAGGCGCAGAATCGCGGCCGCATGCAAGGGGTTAAAATGTGCACAGGGTTCTCATAAATAAACCCCTGATGTTGAAATTCCACAGAGTTTTGTGCAGGTTGCTTCCAAAGGGCAATAGGCATTCATTTATCTTTAAAACATTCAAATGATGCATCTAACCAATTTACCCAGATGGCATATCTAATCTGCTTTCATCCACTAGCCTGTTCTTATTTCAGCTTTTCCAAGTTAGAAATGAAGCCACCAGTGTATGTGAAATTATTATTCTTTACATATCTCTAACGAAATAACCTGGGTTATAACAATCTTTGAAGACAAATATCTTGCATTTATTTGTTCATCATTTAAGGCAGACTGCTGTTCAATGGGCATTCAGCCATTTAAAAACTATTACCTACAGACTGGCACAGAAAAGTTCAGCAGTCTGCTGGGCATATATTAAAGCTATTCTGCATTCAACCTTCAAAGCAAGATCAGGTACAGAAGACAAATTAACCATTCTGTGTAATTCAGCCTCATATGTGAAGGGATACAGGTTTGGTTTACAGCAATACATTTAGTAATGCCAATAATTTCATTTAGTTTTAATCAAAATGAGAGAGAAAACATTGAACAAATGAGGGCCGCTCACATCCATTGTCCAGTGCTTAATTTGAGCTGGTGGTTTCCGGTGCTCGGCACTGATACTTAATTCTCAGTTCCGGCTCTAGTGACAGTCCACCACATGGTGGTGCCCTTTGTCAAAAATTTTAGATAAGCACAACAGAGGTGTTTATTGAATCAATATACATTAAAGATGAATAACACCTGCCGCTCACACCATTATTATAGCTCTGGGTGGCCTGGAATAGTTTGTATTATCACACTTGTAGGAGTGCGATGATTAGTTCTTGTGCTGGCTCTGTCATTGGCAGCGCTGGCAGGGGCAATGGGTGACGCAGGGTGCAGTGGCCTCCTACGAAGGACCCTGGCACTTAAATTCTTATAAATTAGGCACTGCAGGTGTTGATGTCGAGTGGCATGTAATGCGGCAAGTGAGTTCCTGCTGCACTCCCCGCTCATAAAAGCAGCCATAAAAGGCTCTATGGAGGAGGACGTTCTGCTTGTGGATTACAGCTTCTGTAAAGCAGCGGTGTTCTAGTCCCTGGGAGGTGCGGCCCTAGCTGGACGGCCTGCCACTGATAGCGCTGCTTGATTCTGCCTGTCGCCAGCCTAGAGGGCTCAGAAGGATCTCCCCAGCCCCTGTTTATGCTGGTGGAGCAGGGCCCTCACAATGCTACTGACTGACACCACAGTACTCAAGAGGTCTGGAGAAGTCCAAAGAAGGAGGTGTTTTCCAGAAAATTAAGACTGCAGTGCACTCATCGATCCGCAAACAAGAGCTGAATTCAGGGAAGATATATCCCCCTGTAGGCCAGCTAATTTGTTTCGCTTTCTCACAAGGCCCAGAAGGGGCCTGAGCACAGGAGAAGCTGCAGTCAGAAGCATGGATTCCACAGGGGAGAAGGACTATTTTGTGTCTGACCTGAAAAAGGCATCTCTCAGATTGCGGAAGGACACCCTTCTTCCTCAAATGGGGATCACACAGCAAGAATGATCCCGACACACTTTGAAAGTTAGTAAGCACCAGACAGAAATGGGAGCCACCCCACCAGCCACAAAGATTTATTTTGAGACATCCCACACGCATAGTAACTTAAGGCAATTCAAGAACCTGTCGGCATAGTATATGGCATGAATATTGAGATCGATAATATTGACTCATCAAAATATTGCAGCGTCTACATTATCCTAAACACTACATCCCCGGGTACATATATATATATATATATATTTACTATTACTAACTCCACAGGCCGATTTCTTATATAGGCAGACCTTGCAATGTAGTGGCGAGGTCAATGTTGTGGATGCAATATTTTTGTAGTCAAAAACAACTAGAGAGAGGTGTGGCGCAGCGAGCGGCAACAGCGACTGATCTTGGAGCGTGGGGGCTACTTGTACGATCCCCAGTGGCAGCTGAGCTCAGCGCCATGTGACTCTGGGCAGTAGCTGACTTAATCTCCTCGATGGCCCCCAGCGCCTTGAAACCCTTATGGGGGTGATATGTTCGCACTTTACAAATAGGAATTATTTATTTATTATTATTACTACAAGGGGAGGAAAGAGGAGCACTATATGGCACAAAAACCCCTAGCCAGTCACATCAGAGACCGAGGTATACGGTAGACCAATCAGTATTTTTCTTTTAAACAACAGTAGCCTTCACCCACCAATCATGTGGCATGCTTCATCACAGGGCTCATTCTCATGCCAGCTAGGGTGGGGTTTCCTGAAAAACATCAAAGAGCTTCCTTGCCTTGGCAGGGTCATAGCCCACGCCAGGTGGCATGAGGAGGAGACTTATGAAGCCACCATAATGGTGGGTGAGGATTACCTTCCTTTAACCCCTTCTATGCTGATGACGGCCCCTGTCCATCATGCACCACGGTGGGCGTGTGTTGATGACGGCTGGGGGCCGCCATGAACTCGCCCACTCATTAAAAGCGCCTCACAGGCGCAGAATCGCGGCCGCGCCCAAGGGGTTAAAAAAGATTTGTTTTTAAACAAATTATAGATTATCAATGACCTATTGGTTTACCATATTTTTGATCCGCAGGGTACCTTGGATTCTGTTGTGACATTAGCCTTAGCACTGGTTTGCCCTGGTGACCTAAGATATTTGAGTTTTTGGCGAAGAACTGTTAATCCTGGAGTACTGAGAATAAACTAACCAAGTTACTGAAATAAATACTTTGATTCTTCGCCAAAATTCTTGAACACATATGTTTGATTGTATAATACTACTGAGAAAAAAATGACATTTCAACAAATTAATGTAATCTGCTTCTCATGTAAACAACTATGTGTATTTTTGAAACAACGAATAAATGAGCATAAGCGACTGCAAACATTTGCTGCACGTGTCACGACGCCTAACAAATTAAAAACACCATATGCTTGATGCATTTATCTGTCTGGATGCTTTTAATTTCTGATGCAATATTTGACTCGTTTACAGGGTGAAATCTGTTTCTTTTATTTCCTAACCACAAAAACAAAGGTGAGTGTTCTTTTCGCAGGTGCTGTCCCATCTGTTCGTAGCACGCGATACACTGTACCGGAAGTGTACTGTACATAGATAACAAACAATGGGTGCCGAGCTCGTGATGTGCAATATGAGAACAAGCTACAGTAAATAACTTTACTCTGCACAAGCACCCCCAAAATAAACTGGTTTATTCTTTGTTTAATATACAACTTTTGTTTTATATTGGCATCTTTTTTGCCAAATCCTAAACTTTTGCATACCTTCATATACTGTTTGAAGATAAGCGACTCATTATTATGGCTGTGTATCAAAATCTTATTGAGGAGAAGCAGTTTCCTTGAGAATAACCTGTAAACTGTAAGTGGTCACGCTCATACCCCACACACAGGTACCTTGAAATGATGAACCGCTGAGTTGTTGTGTTGTGCTGTGTCGCTGAGCCCAGCTGACTCTCTGGCCTTAGCTTCTGGGCTGTTGCTGGGGAACACCCACAGCGACACCCATGGACCGCCCCTTTCACACAGTGTTCTACGTGAAAAGGGCACTTATTTAGCAGGTTAAGAAAAGCCACGTAAAATGGCTTTACGTGGCTTTATAAATTTGCCTGGGCACATTGCGTCCCCGGAATGTCAAAAAAGTGATGTACCGGTGCCGGAAGTGACTATTCCTCTCTGAAGGGACTTTCTCTCTTCCTTAGTATTTGCATTAGTCAAGGAAGATTTTGGCAAAGTGTTGTGGCGTACTTCATCAGTCTGAGATGAGACTTTGGCAGTACAAGGGTATATTCGGCAATCTTTTATAAAAAAAATGCAATAGGAGAACGACCAATCAAACTATTTAGTAAAAGAGCATGATTTCTTTTTCAAAGTAAGACATTGTTTTCCAGGTGAACTAGCCTGAATTACACACATAGTATAAAAGGAATCCAAGGCAAGGGGTGATTTAGAAAGCACAACTAAATGTAAATGTATTTATATAGCTCTAATCACCGACCCAGTATCTAAGCGCTTGCTTAGGGAACCCGTCCTGGTATTCCCCTGTGAGATAACCCCGGCAGCGTATCCACAAGGTGAAAGCCAGGCATCCCACCGCGAGGGGCCATTGTGGAGATTAAGCAAGCTATTGCCCAGAGTCACAGAGTGTGAACCCGTGAATCGAGTAGGCACCAGAGCGAGAATTGTCGAGTCCGTGGAATTTTGAGCCCAAGACCCGCCGAGGCAGGGAATTGAACCCTGGTCCCGGGCTGACCTCTGCTTCCAGGTGTGCCTCCTCTAACCAGTGAGCCACACTTACAGAGTTCACAAAACCAAATGTTGCTTCAAGGTTAGTTGGTCACTCTGGGCAAGATATAAAGTGAGGCAATTTAGACCGTTTGGATTTATTTGGAGTTTCTTGCTGATTATTCCGTCAGTCCTGTGAAAGCCACATCCAGCTTCTGTTCATCATCTTAATAGTACTGTAATCACAAAAGGTCCTGGAAAAAACTTTAGGAAAAACAAATCAACTACATACCAAAATAGTGCCAGTGGCAACTTCACTAAGGCTTTACCTTTGTTTAAAAAACCCACAAAACCCACAGTGTAGACATCAGTTGTGCAGCCTTCAATGTCTCAATTTTAGATTTGTTACTAACTCTGGTAGGAAGTGTCGGACTGGGACACAAAAAATAGGCCCGGTCACCAAAATATTGGCCCCTATTAGTGAGTTAGATGCCTAAAAAAGTGGACGGTGTTTGCAAACTGAAGCAGTTTTGAGCTCTTAAAGACACGCTGTTCAAGTGCTTTGCAAAGTACGGAAGATTTCATGGATTTGAGCTTGCTGCAGCCAATGTTTGTTTTTATATCAGGGAAATCAACATAACAACTTGCCCAGCAGACAATAAAACAGGCCCAGAAACAGCCAAAGCAGCGGCCCACACCAGCCAATTCATCGGGCACCGCCAGTCCGACCCTGCTGGTAGGGATTCATAGTGGACATTCTGGTGTAACCCCTGCTCATTGTAAGCCAAAAAACACAATGAACATAGCCTCTGAGACTCACTTAAAGCATCATGAGATGGTCCGCAGGATGCACAAAAAGAACCAACTCAATCATCATTAAAAGGAATGTTTTCCGCTCCTGAACAATTTAGATGGAAGCCCCAGCAAGCTTGGGACACCAACAATCAAGCCCCGTATCTGTTGAAGGACATTATGGCAGACAGCGAGTAAGAATACTGCCAACATCATTAGCCAGTCAAGATCAGTGTATTTGCAGGCAAGAACGGATCAAACCTCTCAAACTAATCATTACAGCAATAATACAACATTCTCACAAAATGGAGGTCCAAGTGGACTTGCTGCAAGCAACGGAATCAGCAATCACTGACATAGAAAACAAAGGGACAGTACTCTTTAGGACACTCTTTCGACCGTCTCAGACACTTTAGAGTAGATTAGGTTTTTGTTTCCCCAGTCCTGATGAAATGCCGCCGTTAGGATATTTTAGGCTGAAACATGTTGACCTTTTAACCCATCTTTCCAGCTCTCACTTCACACTCTGGGCTGCAGAAGGTTTAATTTTTCCTTGCCAGCCATGACTCCTGTAGTCTATTTTTAACCATAGCATCAGTGCCCAGCAAATAAAGGTTCTAGGGAGACTCATAGCTATTTTCAACGCACTCACAGTATCCACTCTACTCACCACATCACTGTACCACTACCTCATCTCTTAGGGCCTCCTGGCTAACAACACTAAAGAACTCCAACAAAGAGCCCCCTCCTGGGGCCCATTGGACATGGCAGTGCTGGCCTAATGAGGAGCTGCCCTATGATGAAGCATGTTTTAGAGAGACAAAGGAACCCAATGTGTAACCAAGGACCCTGGGTAACAATTATTTTTTAGAACAATGGTCCTTAGGTGAGTTATACATAGAAAAGATAGCATATAGACCTTGATGGGTACTATAGATTTTCAGTGTCCAGCCGGACAGAGAATTTTAATAAGCTATATATTGAAGACATTTTATACATATAAAGAAGCGACACATACAATGAACAGGACACAATCCTGCATCAAACATGGGAAAAAGTTACAGAAAAAACATACAACGCAAAAGACATAAAGGGTTTTTTCAGGCAACAAAAGAGCAATGGTTGCTTGGTGTGGTCATAGAATCAAGCTAGCTAACCATCAACAGTAGCCACAACTTATATCAAAATGCAAACAGAAGTGGTACTGATTATTGTCGACAACGTTTCGATCCCAAGCTTTTAGGATATATGGATCATCATCAGGACGAATTAATTTGAGTGCCTGGTGCTTATCACAATGCCTCTGAGGACAGAATCGTTTCCAGAGGGTGTAGATTGCTGGTGATTGACGCTGGTGGTCACGTAGTGGGTCTTAAACCTTTGGACTCGATGCTTTCCACGATGGGGACACCGGGTATCTACTACATTACTAGGAGAATATGATTCTCCGAGCGAGTGCGCGAAACGTCAACTTGCTCGAAGGGGCTCAGTCAGCCTTTACGCGGGGTTGCGTTTGGTTCACTGGCACGCTGGCAGGAACTGGATGATGACGCATGTCAACTCTTGGGGTGTGTGAGGGCCCTTGCTCATTATTGGAGCTTTCCCTTCCCTCTCTTCCTTCCCTTACCTGACACTCGATCCACTACTGATCATTCTATTCACCTACTCAGGAACTGGATAACCTTTTGATATAGCTCTACATACACGGGCATGTATGCTGGACCTATACTGTAAAAGCTCTCGTCCCTCCTTCTTTATATACGTCAATCACAGTCCGCGGACCGTGGGACTAATTGATAGGAGTAGCCAAAGGAGCACCTACTAGTCTACACGAAATTCCTCTGAAACCCACTTGAACTACCGAAAATTCTTCTGAGCTCTACTTTCCCCACACATCCCTTCTCCCGGAAGAGGGATCTAATACACCTCCCTGACGTCTCCACCATGGACTACCCACAGGGACTCTACTTTGGTGACAATATGGTCTCCAAAATATTTGAGAGCACCATCATTATTGGGAGCAGGAGGATATATACCGGGCAACACCCAGACTGAGGATTGGAGCACACTATCCTCCATGAAAAGACTTTATTTCAAAATCACACTTTACAGCTTACTTATGACTGAATACCTATGTGCCAATATTGCACCAGGCGGGCTCATCGTAAGGATTATGCCACTCATCTTTCTTGAGGATATTTTCTTCAGAAGGGAATGGTCCCATGTGGCATGGAAATGCCCCAGGAACTGGCTCATCCGAATTATTAACACAGCCAATTACTGAATGATCACCTTGCTTGATACAGAGACAAAATTTTTTGCAGCTTACTCTTTGGAGCTGGCCAAAGGACATGAAGCTCATTCCAAGCTATCAGACAGTCTTTAGAAACAACAATGTAACTAACCACTGATAACACCATGACTCATTCACTGTTAATAATTAAATAGACAGTGTCCGTCATTGAACTTTTATGCTTTTTATTGACTTCAGAACTGCGTTAAATACTATCATAACTAGCTCTGGTTGAACTTATGAGGGGCATATTTCTGAGAGCTTTGTGCCATGCTTACACCACTCAACGTGGTAAATGCATGACGCAAACGTCTAAGTCAGATTTATGAAGCCACGCAAAGCCACTTTGTGTGGCTTTGAATGGCTTCAAATAAATGGAGTAAGGTAAGGCAGCACAAATCACTGTGTGGCACTACTTTTAGCAAGGGATGTGTTTCATGGGTGTTGCAGTAGGTGTTCCCACGCAGCTCCCATGGTTTCTAACGCATTCCCAGATTTACAAGGACTTGTAACCTGGGAAGGCGCCAAAAAGATACGCCTCCCCAGGAGAGGCGTAACGAGGAGAACTGTTTTTATTTTTCCTAGTCTTTTTCTCTTTCTATGTGTGATGCTTTCGGCAGCACACATAGAAAGAGGAAAATGCATCTCAGGCTTGATTTTGCCCATTCCTGCACAAAAACAATCCTGCCTACAACACAGGCACCCTTGCACTGATGCTAGGCCAGAACAAGTGTGCCAGTGCAGGGGGAAAGAACAGGAATGCGCCATATTGGATAAATACTGCATAAATAAGGCCCTGAATTCCTAGGGCATTGACTGTACATCCTTAAAAAAAATCCAAGCCCTATACATTGATACTTGCATCAGTGTTAAACTCTGGGACAAATTTTTCTTTCAAAGAAAATATTCCTAAAGAAAGGCTTAAAATAGGGCTATGTTTCAGTACCAATTGTGTTTAACCTGTATATCTCCACCATCCCAAAGCCTTGAACAATCCAAAATCTTAACCACAGAAAATCGGAGGAAGGTCACTACCCACGCTAAAGTATAAAGATGACACTGTGATTTTCGACTAGAGAAGCATGGGATTGAACATACATTGAGAAGGCTTGCATCTTAATTAGGGCTCCTGGTTTTATGGTATTCCTTTTTTTCAACATTTCCGTCTGTATTTATCCATATTTATTTTTGGGCCATTTTATCTGTATTTATCCATATTTATTTTGAGTTTTGCGTATAAATGAAGTTGTAAAACTGCACATTTCCATATTTATTTAACTGATAGGGGCGCACTCATACTTTGATGTCTGTCGTGTTTTAGCTATTTAAGCTGCCACATATTGCATGACAATACATCCACTGGTAAATAATAGCAGTATACCATAAATGTATGTTGACATATGCCGTTATTTAAAGAAATATCATCCTGTTTTCAAATTTTCCATGCTGTCCCTCTGCTCAGCTGCTGGCCTATAATTCATTAAAGACAGCACCGAAAGTCATTTAAAAGAATCACAGTTTTCAGAATTTTTCCACTTTTAAAAATAAATGCAGACAGAAAACACAATGTTTTCTGTCTGTATTTATCTGTAAAAGTCCCCGTAAAAATGGAAAGCAGGGAGCTTTAACCTTAATGTAACTGCCTGACGGTGAATCATGAGAAATGTAACTTTCTCTATTCCAGCAAAAGGAAATCAGGGCAATTTAGCTGGATTAAAAGTAAGTAAAAATTCAAGCTGGCATATTTTTATAAATACCTGGGTATATGGTTCAACCACACTTTTTCACCAGGCAGCAAGCAGAATTAAAAGCAAAGGCAAACAATGTGATGTTTGCCTTACTGAAACTGTCGAATAACTTGACTGGCACATAAGCAAAGCCAGCACTTGATGTCATCAGAGCCAAGCACTTGCCTTCATTATCTTACAAAAGTGAGGTGTTCCTGCTACACTGATTAAATGGTGAGTCATAGCCCAATGTAGTCTTTTTTGGCGGTTCTTCGCTCTCCCACTTGCTACTGCAGATGCCCAAATAGGCTAGAGTTCAATCTGATTAAGAGAACAGTCCAGCAGGCATCACGCCTATTAAGCTTCTGGCAGAGAAGTAAGAACTCGATGCTGGGCTCATTAACATCTGACATGTGGTGATAATTCTACAAATAAAAAACTGTGCCCTTGTGGCTTCCTTGATTAAATCGTTAAATCTTTTACAAATGAGTGAAGGTTGTAAGTCACCTTATTCTGGTCCTAATTTAAACTTAAAAAAAAAAACTACAAGTACAATCTTTTACTCTGGATTCCCAACCCTGCATTGCACTAAAGCACTTCTACTCTTTATTAACCCCTTATTCACTGGGAGGTCTGCAGGCCTGTTTAACAGAAGCCCGCCTCTTAAATTTAATAAAATACAGTTTTCGATAAAATCAAAATGGTAACATACTCGTCAATCTGAAAGCTGTAGACCCTGGCTTTAAAAGCTGGAAACCTTGGCACATGATACGATGAGGCAAAAGTTTGTCCCAAAAAATCGAGCCACTTTTTTACTCCTATGGAATCAGATCTTGTGCCTTGGAGATCAAAGAATGTCTTAATCCCACAGACATGCAGCTAGCAAGCAGTTTCTAAAGTTCATCAAAGCTGTCTCAGTTCAACTAAATAATACCTTTTCTGTAATTGCCTTTAGCGGAGAGATGTTTTTTGTTTTTTTGTTGTTTTTTTGATATTTGAATCTTTGTTGACACCGTGGGTGTGATTCAACATTGTTGTCTTTTTGTGTTGAGCAGACGATACCTTTTTTGTATACATGCGGAGATGCTAAGTTTATATTCTCTTTACACTAGAATTTAAATGTGCAACATTATCGTCCTGAGGATGGTCCTGAGGATCTTTTAGACCAACGGGGGACCGAAACTTCGACGCCTAACATCGTTTTGCTTATATGTTAATTCTTTTGTGGCTATATATTTGATGATTTGTTATGTTGAATTTCCGCCAAGTATGGTGTTTTGATCATCCATAATTTAAGCAAAAGGTGTTCTATATACTACTGTCAAACCATTTTAGAAACTAAGTAGTATGTTCTTTGCCAGATTAGAATTGTTAACAAAGTAAAAAAGTTGAATTGAATTAAAACTTTTTTTTTGATACTTTTGGGTATTTATGTCTAATTTCCCAAATTGCTCTGCATAACTGAATTAATGATTACTGTCGTGACAACAATATACATTGTAATTATTTGCAAAAAATATTTCCTTAGGGGACAATGAAATTTAGTTATTTAGCAGAGAGACACATTGCTCATATAATAGTGGGTAGAACTAGAATGGTCCCCACAATAATAGATTCGCCTGGTAATGTTTTCAAAATGTGTTTCCACTGCAGGCTTTTCCAGCCCAAAATTAACTATTGCTCTATTGCTCTTTTCTTAATTTGTTTTTAAACGTATTTATTCTATCATAAAATAATTGAGTATTTTTGAGTACTCCATCCTAATATTTTATCAACTATGCAATAAAGATTTTACTTAAAGTTTCAACCCTTCACCAATGATTTTATGTTACTCTATATGTATCTCCTACTGCTGACCGGGATACATACGAGCTGTGAATACGAACTTGGACAATTCTAGCTGCTATGCCATTGGTAGCAAAATAATATGTAAAATGTTAACAGGGGCCCCCAAAAGCTCATATTTATGTGCAAATAGCACCTCTTTAAAGCGCACTGTTGGAATCTACTTCCAAAATGTAACAACACATTTTGGGCCCGATTTATAAAGACGTTGCCATCAGTTGGGGAGACATAGGGGCATATTTACTAACTGCTTTGCCACTGGTTTGTCACTTTTTTTGATGCACTGGTGGCACAGTGTGGCGCTCCATAGTTACAAGACCATGTAAAGCCACCCTGCATAGCTTTTCATGGCCTTGTGAATATGGCCCCTTTCCACGCAGCACTTTGCATGAAATGTGCGTGCCATGGGTGTTGCTGTGGCTGTTCCCCAGTGGATTCTGCCACATTCCCAAATTGACAATGTTTTGTAAATCTGGGAATGTGTCAGAATCCTCAGCACCAAGGAGAAATACTTTTATTTCTCCTCATTTTGTCCTCTTTCTATCAGTGCTGCATTCTGCAGCACACATAGAAAGAAATAAACACCTCTCGGTATTGTTTTTGTGCAGGAAGGTATTCCTTCCTGCACAAAAACATTTTCCTCTAAAACGCAGACACCCTTGCACCAGGGGTGCCTGCATTGGAGCAAGTGTGCAACAGCTCAGGGGAGAGCTCAGGAATACGCCAAATATGACGCATCACTGACCTTTCAAAGTGATGCAGCACGGCGCAGCCAAATGGCTTGCGGTGCAGTGCTGCATTACTTTCTTGCATATAAAGCCCATACTCTTGTACTCCAGGTTTACTCAGAGCACAACAAAAGTAACTCACAGCAAACAATTTGGTAATTTGGCCCACTGTGCCCATCTTTCAAAAATGCAGTAAAGTGCGTCCAACATTTCTTACAATTACTCAACCATTCCCTTTCCCTCTGAGCCCATTGGTTCTCTCGTGGAATGAGATCTCATTAGGGGAAGGGTCTATGCAGGGGATACAGGAGGGTGGTCACTTGATCACATTCACATATAAAGACAATGGGATTTCCAATCCCTCACAAATATCAATATATCCAGGAAAATATTGACTTAAGCCTCAAGCCACTGACTTATTCCAAGTTTCATTTCTTCATACTACATAGGTAGAGCTGTAAAGATGTTTAACGCCAGCAGCTCATTGTACAGCCACTCTAGTCAAGAAATACAATCTAGGAAAGTAAACTGATTGATGACAGACTCATGAAGGTGAGGGAAGCAGACCCTTTTAAAGATTTATTTAGAGGCTGCTCTGTTCACAAGCCTGTCCTCCTAAAGTAACAGTTTAGAGAGGTTGACCAGAACCTTTTCTTTCCACCTACCCACCTACAGCTGGAGCTCAGTGGGCAAATGAGAGCATTTGCTTGACTAATTGAAGACTACCCTAGTTATTTACAGAAAACTACATTTTCTACACACAATTGTTGTATAACACTACTAGGGATAGACCTTTGTGGTGGGGGCAGACTTTGCACACATACAGCTCTGGCTGTTGTAACCACAAGGACCATGAAAAAAATATCAGGTGTCACAGTAAAATTAACAAAATGCTGCCATTTCTTTTAATATTAAATACAACTTGATAATATAATGAAATCATAGCTCTTTTTGGTGTAGGTCTTCCTAAGTTTTGAAATTGCTCCTATGCAGTCATTTCAGCAGTCAGTCTCTTTAAATGCTCATGCTTTGGGAAACACTTCCAATGGGTGAAGCCGCTTGTTAAAGGACAAAGAGCTATTATTCCTCCCTCAATTGAACAGATGAAGTTTAGTTCTCAGAGACATGTGTTCATTCACTGAGAACCAAATCCGGTGCTACCAAGTGTGAGCTTGTGGCATGAAGCTGACCTTTATTTCGAATCTTCTTGCACCACAATGTTCAGAACAAACATTGGCAAAACTAAGAGATCCAGCTCTAATGTGCCATTCGCAAATGTTGTTTATAATTGTTACACACACAACTGCTGTTTAGCCAATTAAATCCAGCATTCCTGCCTTTGCAAGTGCAAAGGAAAAACTGACCAAAAAGATTACTTTCTGTGTAGAATACATAAAGGAGATAACGAATTCAAGGAGACAGTCAATGTGATGGTTGCGTATACTTTTCAGATGTAAAATGGTTCATCATGCAATCCAATGGAAGCACTTCTTGGAAGGCAGAATGATACAAAAAACAGCAAATAGCATGAAGTGTAAGAGTAACACTCCACTGGGTGCAGCTAAATCCCCCTTTATTCATATTTTAAAGAATTGGTAACAATATGTCTTTAAGACAGTTATGCTGAGAAGCCAGACCTAAAAATGAGGGAAGACCTGAAGAAGATAATCTGTTTACAAACTAAAAGTTGACTGCGTGTCAGAGTTCTGGTCTTTTCCCACCTTCAGTAGTACCACTAGCTCTTGTTGTTCCTTTTTGGTCTATTTATGTAATATGTCTAAAGTGTTTTCCTATGCCGACAAAAAAACGTTTTATGTAACATTGTCACGGTTTTAATTAACCAAACATAATTTCTTGACTTACTTACTCAGCCAGAGCTCACAATAGGAGGGCTGATGCAGACTAGCCAGTTTACAAGATGCCTACAGATGCCACATGGAACCGTCATTCTTCACAGAAGCACACAGTGAGGGCACCATCTCACAAGGGCAAGACGAGGCGAACTAAAAGTCCTTCCAAGGAGTATGTCTCTGCCTCAAGTTTGGAAGCCACACTCTGATTAACTCATTTTGGGTTTACTGCCTCCTGAGAGCGTTAGGAGGCAAAGGTAGGCCCCTCTGTTTGTCCTGCTTGGTAAGCGGAGATAGTTTTCCAGGCTTTGGGTGAAACCCTTTTGTTGAGTTTTGACCTGGATGGGAGTAGGTGTCAGAAGTCAAACAAGAGCACAACTGGACAGTCAAATCGGTCCGCCATATGCTGCAATATATTAAGGGAAAATGTTGATGGGTATGCAGGAATAACCTATATAGTCTAACTCGGAAACTAAAGATGGCCTCTTTGGCATTCTACAACCCTAATAGAACAGAAGCAAGACCAGTGCCAGAACCCAGGGTGTCTGAACTTTTAATGTTGCAAGATTGATTTTTTAGTTGCGCATTCCACTAGGCTTAACCAATCATAAAGTCCTCACATTTTCTGAAGAATGTTTAGCTCCTATTTTAAAAAACTGGAAATGTGAGAACTTCCTTAAAACAATCGAACACCGGAAGTCTATAAATGTTGGTATTGCCTTGCTACAGTCAACATTAATATGCCCTAATCCATAGATTTTGACTTTGCCTCTCTTCTTCTGTTCAGGATACTTGAAGTTGTCCAGGGATGAGATTGAGGAACAGACTTTGGGGGAGGTAAAATAATGGAGGTATCTCCCTCCAGCCTATCGTGGCACCTACTGCCACCTTTTTCAATGGATTCTACTATCTGTATCTATCAGGGACTGCTGGTGCCTTGAACACTGCAGCGCACGATCTCTGCTATTAGTGAAACAAATGGGCATTGCCAGTAGTGAAACAAGGGACTGGGGAAGCTGCAGGGGAAGTTTAAAGCAACTGGGAAGTTTCATTGTTTTAAATTAGGACTTCCTCAATGGTTGGAATATTCTTAATAGCCTGATAGCTAGGGCCACTGGAGTTTCCGCATAATTACAGATTTGCTGCATTTGCCACGTAATCCATACTAAATAATCTGCAGATTTTAGCAAAAAAAAGATGAGTTCTAGCTCAACCACATCAACTAATGACTACTAAATACGTGGCAGCATATCTTCATGTGCAATTGAAGGCCCTTCGCAAAGGACGACTGGTCATCTTTCTGTTTCTATTTGCTATATTTTGTTGTCAAACTGGTACTAATGAGGTGAAATATTTGCTCAGACAGTGTGACCGTGTGTAAAAATGTCCAAATAACGACGCAATACTATCACAAAATGTGCCACATTATGACAGCATTATGCCACATAATTCGCCTTTTCTAGCCTCATAACTTGATCCTGTCCTGCCGCACAATTCCAGTAGCCCAGCTAAAAGCCACAGCAATGGTTTATATCAGCCAATAAACAGCTGCTCTTTTGTTATTGGCCCTTGCCTCAGCTCAGGCCACTGATACTGGCCGCACATTCAAGATGACATGATGCTCTACTGTAGAGAAATGATGCACCCAGGTAATTTCAAACACACAAAAGTTGATGGGAGGAATGTGTAGTAGTCTGCCTCACATGTGCATTCTGTTTGCATTGTGACCGATTGGAAGATTCATGTACGGGAGATACTATAGGTTGTTAGGGGTTGAAATGTAGATTGAGAGTTAAGATGTTGTGTCGAGCGGACTGTGAGATTCTCCACATCGGGTTGTTGTGGCTTTCTACTTTAAATAAAACTTCTCACTTCTTTGCTTGCCATTGCAATTGCTACATAAGAGACGTGGTGTCTAGTGTGGGATGGGTCATGTGCGGCAGACTAATACAAAATGCTTACAATAAGTCTAACCACTGACAAGCGCTTGGGGTACCATTGCAACCCACTGTTCTTTTGCCCACCATGCCACAACAGTTTGGACCCAGCTATATGCAAGTTAGTCTTCACCTTCCTGCAATAGAGACAGTCCAGCCTGACCTACCAGGCCAGGTCCATTCCTGAACCAGAACACAAGCAACCCAATACTGGGGTACTGTGTCAGAACCTAAAGTATTAGAAGATTTTTATGCTTTCCTTTCAAAATTCCATGTAATTCAAATGGCTTATTAGCCAGTGTATATGAATAGAGTGCTACAAAATACTCAGGGTTGATTCTGTCTTGATAACTCACACCGCCCCCAGGGGTTGGGCTCACCGTCTCCTCTTGCTACAATCCTCATTCTCAGAAATGCAATATACATATTCCCAGATTGGTCGGATTATGGATATAATTTTTTAGGTCGAGTTTAGACAGCGCTTGTGCTGTCTCTTCAAGATATGTTGTCTCTCTCTTTGTGGGCTTTCAGCCTGCCTACTACATTTCATTTGTTGATGTCAGTGTCCTTTAAAAATCCTTGCTTGTAACTGATTAATGTTTCCCTTTTGCCCCACCTTTTTGGCAAATGTTTACTTCCATGGAGCAGTGTTGTACTACTTGTACCCTTCCACTTGTGTTCATTAATTTGTTGGCTGAGGATTTTTTTTTTTAAATGTCACCATGCCCTTCCCATATATGTTTTGTTGTTTCCCTGGCTCAGCGCAGCACCCACGCTTTATCTTTCACCATTGCGGTGGGGATCTGATTTTGCCTTGTTCTGGGATACAGGTTGCACTGGGAGTGAACACGCCAGCCACGACTAGTTCCACACTGGCTGCACCTTAGCCCATATGGCATTAAAGTATGTACAGCTTCTAGATTTGAAGCTGGGTCCCAGAGGACACACAGACACTCAGTAGCTATGCCTCAGTAGTGTGCTGCTAGACATGGACTATGCTTTCAGGGTTTAGATCTGTGCAGAACGCTCTGCCGGAGAAGGCCAGGAGTTGCGCGCTGCTGTAGCTATATCTTCAGATGAAGCAAAAATTATCTTGTTCCTCAGACCGATGGGGTGTGGTCACTAAAATAAAATGTGTCCTTTAAAAGGCGCCAGTCTTTAGTGTGGATTCTTATTGAATCTTTTCATTGCATAGTGAATTGAATTTCTGTCACACTTAAAAATGATTTATGTGACAGGTGTTTTGACGATGAAACTTTCATTGAAATATAGTTTGTTTATGTTGACGGTGTCTTGCACGCACGTATGCACACTTCCTTATTCACATGCAGTGAAACTGAAAACTTGGTTTACAGCTGTCCAAGAAGTGAACAAGAAATGTCTTGAGCTCTTGAAACTGCTCTGCTCTTCTTCTGCTGCCGCATTTCAAACTCTGTGTAACAAATCCTTGTTTACCTCCTAGATATGCTGATACTACTCCATTCAAACACCTGGATTAAAGTTAAACTAGGAGCAGGCACACACCTTTCCAAACCCATTTCGACAACAAAAGGGTTAAAACAGGGGTGTTTTGCTAGCACCAATTTTATTCAATCTTTTCCTTGCCGATCTACCAGGGGAACTCGACAAATGCCTTAGTCATGCCCCGAAACCAGGGAAAATCTTCCTGTCCAATCTGCTATATGCGGACGACTTGGTGCTGATAAGCCGGACACTTGTGGGCCTCCAGCATCTCCTGAATGTAACCTACTCCATTTCAATAAAGAATGCCCTGCAAATAAATTTGAATAAATCGAAGGTCATGGCTGTGAATTACAAAAAGAAAAGGAAAATCAATTGGCACTTAAACAGAGAACGACTGGACCTGGTAACTACCTATAGGTATTTGGGTGTAATTCTGGATTCCAAGAATACGTTCAAACCTCAACCAGACTCCTTCATAGGGAATTTAACCATGACCCACCTGGCTATAAAATCTTTAAAGGCCAAACTCCCTGACTTAACGCTCAACCCTCTCCTCCAGATCCTGCGTGCAAAGTTACAGCCAACTCTCACATATGGAAGTGAATCCCTTCAAGGGAAGGACGCCGCATTACTGGACATAGTTATAGCTAACTCATACAGGGCTATCTTCAACCTGCCAAGATACTTCTCACCAGCACAGATCCGGCTAGAATTCGGTATTCTCAAACAAACACTAGAATGGCGGAGTGCGTACGCCACCAGCTGGCTCCTTAAATTCCAACATATGGGAAGAACTGCTTTGACATCCTAAATTCTCAGGCCAGAGACTACCTACTTGACTCGCTTCAAGCTCTAGGTCTGTCTGATTCCTGGGACACCCCAATAGACTTCTCGTCTTTCAAAAAAGTTGTGAAAAAATCAGCACGTATTATTTCATCTATTGAGGACAGTGAGGCATTATCAAAAAGAGCGCATGGCTGGATCACGCTCAGTGACTACGGAAGAATGCAACCACAAGCATACCTTAACATTGGCATGAATCTAAAAACAAAAGAAAAGTTTTTAAAACTACACCTCGGCGTAATTCCAGTAATCCCACATTTGTACTTGTACTTGTATACTTGTATAGGCATTTATATAGCGCACTACTTACCCGGAGGGTCCCAAGGCGCTTCGACCGCTGCGAAACCCTTCCTGGCTTCCCTGAGAGATGGTCCCTTAATGGGTATCTCCAGGGTGAGACCAGGCATCCCCGGCGGTCTGGTGGGGCCGTTAGTGAGGATGAGGCAAGCTAATGCCCAGAGTTGCCGAGTGTGATCGCTGATCAGAGTGGGCACCGAGGCGAGAGAATTATCGGGTCCGCTGACCCTAGTCCAGAAACCTGCCGCGCCGGGAATCGAACCCTGGTCCCGGGCCGTCCTCTGCTCTCGGGTAAGAAAAAAACTTTCACAGCAGTGCCGCCTGTGTAAAACTGACAAGGAAGACATTGTCCACTCGATCTGTATTTGTTCCAAACTAAAGGATTTGAGATAGAATTTATTACGTCCTTTTTCAAATCATACAGCGTTCGGACATGCAGGCTGGCTGTTAAACTGTGTTTTAACACCAGCAACACCAAATTAAACTGCCAGGTCGTAAAGTTTTTTGATTTAGCAGAAAAAAGATATAAGAGCGCTTGATGCCCATTGAAAGATTTTATGGACAATCATGAACTGATATTAATTCAAACTTTTCATTTGAGGAGATTGCACACAAATGAACTTTCAACATAATTTTAGTAATGTTAATAATTTTGTAAAGATTTTAATTAATCATGTACAAATAAATGATTACCTTACCTTCCCTTGTTTACCTTTGTGAATCGGGCCCTGTTAGTTACAGCCAAGGATTGGCTACAAGTAAAACAAATTGTACAGGATTCACTTTGTGACAACATGCTGGAGCTGGAAAGCCTGTCTGTACTATGCCTGAAGAGATTGCCTTAGTGAGTTAAAGTGGATTGCTAACGGGGCTTTGTAGGAGATACGAAGCCAGTGTTTAAAAAGATACAAACTCCACATAAGACTCTACAGCAAGATGCTCGGTTTTGGGTGCTAGTGTAGTGGTTGGCACAGCAGTACCAATTCTGAGGTTTTAAAAAGTGGGGTCTCTGCAGTTTGGTACTGGGGCAGTGAGGGCTCTACAGCAATGCTAAGGGCCAAGTGCTAGTGACAGTAGGGGCTCTAGAGACAAGCCTCTGTAATGGTTTGGGAAATTAGACTTATTGAAGATGTTGTTACAAGGGATGTTTACTAAAAAAAAGAGGCTGAGGTTTAGCCCTGTACTAAGATACATGTGAGATGCATACACAAATAATTATGGCCATGTAATTTGCAGTGATAAATTATCACTCAACTTGTCACACACAAGACATGAAAATGTCACACATAAGCACACCATAATGTGGACATGTCACACATATGCAAACTGAAAGCTTGGCAGCCCCACTACAATCCAAAACAATCTGCCCCACTCCAATTCAAAACAATCTGCCCCACTCCAATCCAAAAGAATCTTCCCCACTCCAGTCTGCCCCTCTCCAATTCAAAACATTCACCCCACTCCAATCCCCAAACTCCACTCCAACCCAGCCCACCTCACCTCAATCCAATCCAGTGCAGTCAAGCCAAATCGAAACTACCCCACCCACTGCACCCCAATCCACCTCAATCCAATCCACCAGACCCTAATCCAGTTCACCCCTCCCCAATCCAATCCACCTCAATCCAATACACCCCAATCAAATACACCCCACTGTAATTCAATCTACTCCACTCCACCCACCCCATTCCATTCCAATTCATCCCACTTCAGTCCGCCCCACTCCAGTGCACCCCACCCCAGTCCACCCACTCCAATCTAATCTGCCCCATGCAGTCCACCCACTCCAATCCACCCTCAATCCACTCCATTGCAGTCCAATCACCCCACTATACCCCAATCCAATCCACCCCACCCCAGTTCAGTCCACCCCACTCAATCTAATTCATCCAGCTCACCACACTCCAATCCACTCCACCCCAATCCAATCTGATTCAATCCACCCCCTTCAATCAGTCCAATCCACCCCTCTACTCTAACTCACCCAAACCTCTAATCTACCCCAATCCAATCCGCCCCACTCCAAACCACCCTACTCTAACCCACCCCAATCAAATCCTCCCCATTTCAATCCACCATAATCCAATTTACAATTCACCCCACCCAGTCCACCCACTCCAATCCAACACACTCCACCTCAATTCAAGCCACCCCACTACCTCAATCCACTCCAACCCACTCCACCCTATTCCATCCGACTCTACGACAACTGCATTCTATGACACTGCACTCTACAACTCTCTCTGCCACTGAACTCTGCTCCCTGCGACTCCACTCTACGACACTCTGCTCCAACAAATTCAGTCCTATGAAAGGCTCCCTCGTGACCTCTCTATTTTGTCAAAGGGTTCAAATTCTAAATTCCAACATGGGCAAAACCAAATACCAAAAATATATTTTTTGCTTTCTCATTTTTCTTTTTATTTAGTTACTTTTTTTCTCATTAGTACTTTTTTCATATCATTATTTTCAGCATAAATTGTTATCAAAAGTACATAAATTTCACCAGAGATCTATAATGCATACATTATTTTCCACACTGCAGTCCATTCATTCCTAGGTAGAGAACCAACACAACCAAACCACTCACTTATACCTCATACACATTTCAATCCCAAAACAATTTATCTGAACAAGTTAACACGTTTAGTTGATTTTCATCTATTGCCCAGTTCAGGGTTACTACATTCAGTAGGATTTTACAAAGAATTGGTCTGACCAATTGTTTGTAAAAGTAGTTAATGTAAAAAGTAACTAAATAAAAAAGAAAACGAGAAAGTAAAAAAATATGTTTTTGGTATTTGGTTTTGCCCATGTTGGAATTTAGAATTTGAATCCTTTGACAAAATAGAGAGGTCACGAGGGAGCTTTTTCATAGTGTTGGTTGTTTTTCTCCCCTCTTCTCCCTGACCTGAAAGAAATTTCATTAGAGGATCCCTTAATCTTTATCCAATAAATCCAGTCTACAACACTCTACTCCTCCCACTCCACTCTATGACACTGGCAACTGCCACACAGCAGCAATCCACATAACTGCACTCCAGATTATGCCATATAATTTCCATCAGACTAATTTCACTTAACACCACACAGTTCGAGGCAACACAATTTTGCTCCACATATTTCCATTCCACGCCATATAATTTGTCACAAACCACATAATTCAACTCAACAAAATATTGACACAAAACATTACATACATCCAATCCACACAACAGAACACCACATCATGCTCCAAAATTCAACAGTAAGCCACATAATTAAACTCCACAACATACCACTACACAACACAAAATACCATTCCACATAATTGCACTCCATGACACTCAATCCCACTTCGCATAATTCCAGTACACTCAAAACCACATAATTACTA
Source organism: Lissotriton vulgaris (assembly GCF_964263255.1). Taxonomy (NCBI): domain Eukaryota; kingdom Metazoa; phylum Chordata; class Amphibia; order Caudata; family Salamandridae; genus Lissotriton; species Lissotriton vulgaris. Next base: position 1,035,399,699 of record NC_141689.1, read on the forward strand.
TCCACATAATTCCACTGCACACCATGCTACATAGTTCCACTTCACACAATTCCACAACTAACAATTCCAATGCAACTCACCTAATTCTAATCCACACCACATACATCCACTCCATAACACATGGGTAAAATTGTCATTTTCAGCATTGATAGCTCTAACTCTCGCAAATGCGAGACCTATTGGCATTGCCAATGCTTGTTTATGCTTACGGTGAGATTAAATCTCAGTGCTCAAACGCGTGCATAGGCATCCTAATGAATACCCAACTTTTTACACCTCAGTAGCAATGTAAGAAATGCACTAATGCGGGACGCACAAACATTTTCCAAGCGGGTTATGTTGCTATGAACTTTCGAAAGTTAACCACCTTTTCATTCCAAAGAGTAGTTTTTTTTTCATTTCTAACATTTGCTACACGTGTTATTTGCCTGAAGCAAAGTTGGGTAGGTGATGTCCTCTGCAGCCCTCTCTCCTTTCCTGTTATGTTTTGCACACCCCTGCTCCCCTGGTGATTCTTGTAAATATGCAGAACACTCCTGGGTGGGAGCGGTGGAATTTCCGGCCGATCTGCACGTCCTGTCTTGTGTGGGCAGGTCCGTGGGACTTGCACTGACTGGACTGTCTGAAAATGTTGCTTTAAGGGATGGGTTTAAAAAAAGAGCATCCAAAAATATTTCGGTAAAGAATGTAAATATCGCGGTTCTAAACTGCTACTTTGTACGGGTGTTATTTTGTTGCCCGGCCCTGTACTTGTTTGCTGTATCTCAAAAGATAACATTATTTTTTATAGATTTTAGCTAGTAAAAGTAGCCTGCCTCCCACGGTGTCTCCTGAGATGATCATACGTGAAAGTTGTAAAACTGTCCACACTATCGGTGGTACAGATTCTCTGAGAGTCCTTGCATTGACTGTACTGAGTGACCAAAATGGGATATGATTTGAAGGAAGCTTGTAAATTGACATCTATTGTTTCTTCTTGATACATGAATTAATTCTATTTTGCATTGTGTACTTCACTGAGAGATTGAAGGACATGATAGTCATTGCATTGTTTGAATGTTGTGATTTGGATGGAAACAGAAAATCCTCCGATTTGTGGAGGAAGTGGTAATTCCACCAGTAAAGAAACCTGTATCAGAACTTCCTCCAAGAGCATCTGTGTGCATTCAAGGGTGTCGCTTCCACTGATGCAGCGGGTGCAGTTGCACTGGAACCCAAAAGCTTGAGGAACCCACTGGACCCTGATTATTGCTGTCTTTTATGATTCAAACATCATGGGCTCCTTGCACTAGAGCCCATGATACACTGGCTACGCCTGTTTGCATTAGGTGTAGGGAGCAAGAGGCGTGGCCTGGTTGGGTGCTGTGTGGGCGGTTTTAGAGGTTGTGGGGTGACAGGGTTTTCTGCCACCCGCTTTCGATCCACAGTGCATTGCCCGCTCTCCCTGGCATTGCTTCCACACAGCCATTTATCTGTTAAGCAACATGATAGAACACAGGTGCCTAAGAGGAAAGAGAACCCTAGCTCCTTTGTCTTAGATTATGTTTGTAGATCTAATCTACAGAACATTTCACAGGGAGAATGCTCACAGGGTCAAAGACTGCTGGAACTGGCGTGTAATACACCAGGTCACAGGGAGATAGCTCATTGGTTAATGACTACTGGGATTGGCATGTAACACACAGGTGACATGGAGAATGCTAATTTGTCAATGACAGCAAGAATTAGGATGTAACACACAGGTCACAGCTTGAAATTCCAAAATGCTTATTGGGTTAATGCTTGAAGTGGTTAAGGTGTAACCAGCAGGGGGCAGGTAATATTTTATATACAATTGAGGCTCTGTATCAAAAGACTCATACAACTCTTAAAAAATAGAAACAAAGACATAGGACTGGCCAGTCTTCAGGGAGGGCCCATATTCCCACACGTATGACCGAAAGGGACTATGGCGAGATGAGGGGCCCTGTTGAAGGGTGGCAGCGAGGGAATTCGCGGAGAAGGAGGTCTTTGGGCTTGAAACAAAAACATTTTTTGCGCCGGGCCCCACCGTCGCCACGGACCCTCTGGCCTTCCTCCCTACAGGCACCAGAATAAACCTATTTCAATTATATCAAGTTCTTAATAAAATGCCCTAAAGAAGATCAGAGTTTGTCAAGAGCGCACCCTGGCTTCAGCGACGCGTCACACTCCGTGGATGTATGTGACGGCGGAGCGCGCCATTAGGCATTCCAAACATTTTCCATACATATAGAATCCCAAGGGCACTTTCACTGTTGCATTAATTGGCAGTGGCCTGCAAGCGGAATGTATTAAGGTTCAGTGCCCGGAACAGCCGTCTTCAACATCCAGACACGCTGAAACCACTTTCTTCACAGGGAACAAAGTTTAAATAGCATTGTGCTCCCAATACCAACATATACCATTGCCGTTTGAAACGTGTCAACACACAGACGATGTGTCTATCCGTTTCATTGGGCGCGCAAAGGTGTCGTAATGGAATAGGCAATACTACTGCAGCATGTATATGAGCGTATTGAAACACATACCTAGATGCACAGTACAAGTTATTAAGGGTGGTTTGCTGCCACCTGCTGGTACTTTATCAGAATTCTGCTACACAGCAATGTCATTGGCTCCTACGTGTGAGCTAATCTGGTGCAAGTGGACATGTGAAAGCAAAATGCAAATGGAGTGGGAGGAAGGGAAAGAACCGAGCCGCTAATAACCAACACATTCTTAGAATACTACAGTTACTAACTATTAAAACACGAAGAGACACATGAGAGAAAAGCCAGACTCTGGTAACAACACGAAAAACGGTAAAGCGAAGTCAGGGAAGAATTTGACGTTTGGAAGTGACCCTCGTGGCTGGGGTATGGCCCTCGTTTAAAAATAATTTTCAGTAAGAATATTTTATCCTGCCATCCTCCACAGTATTCCTCAAGTCCAATATACTTCAAATGAGGTCTTAGGTTAGTTCTGCGTTCCATGTTAAAGGAACCATATTATAACTTCAAGAGCTAACTGGCTGAGATTTTAGGGAATTTTGTGCCATTTTTCTCACTGTTACTCTCCACTTTAGAAGAGACACATTTAAGGAAAATAGAATTACAAACAGTGGCAGCTGGTGAAAATAAAAAATGGTGAAGAACATTGTTGCCACAAACTTGTACTGCACTTTAAGGAATCCCACAAGCAACCTTTCTATGTGAGGGGTCAAATCCTACATCACAAGAAGTGGGGTCACAAGAAGCGCCAATAGTCAATATTGTTTGTTTATCGAAGGTCGTCGGGAAAGAGGAGGAGGAAAAAACGTTCAACGTTTTTTCAAGTGTCTTAAATTGTCATAGGAGTTTAAAGTGAGCAAGTACATCCAGCCAATCAAAAGATCTCACACAAAACGATAATAAGGCACAGTCTTGTATACTACGAAGTGTTAGTTAATCATTCAAACAAATATAGTATAAGGGGTACCCTTTGAGACTGTACAGTCACCCACTTTAATGGCTTAAGGAAAAAGAAGAGCTATCAAGATTCAAACATAGTTTTCACTTAAAGGTTCAAAACCAAATTTATAACAAAAAATAATTATATGATGAAAAGCACAGTGAGTGCTAGCTAAAACTCTGGAGTTTTTTGTAACGTTAAACACTATATGGCTACTGAAAGAAGTCCTTACTCTCGAAAAGAGGCTAAGGGACTGATTTCATTCTTGAAAGTAAGGATACTCCATTGCAATGGTGAAAAAAATCCTTACCACCAAGAACATTTCAGGATTTTCTTTTTGAAAATAAAAAAAGTATACTATATGGTGAGGGCTCCAATCCACCGAAGGAGCCCAGCATAAAACAGGGAAGCAAAAGGACAGGAACTGAGGTGATGGCGGCTCCTGTCAATGCTTTATAAATGACCATCAGCTTGGGGGTCATTTATGACTCTGGCAAGCGGAGTAGTCTTGATCTAGTCGATGTAAAGTCCTCCGCCAGGCCAATGAGGATTACTCTGTCTGCCAATATCAAAATCGGACCCTAACCTCCACACGGACATAAAGAAAATGGGCAAGAGTGGCAGTTTCAATTAAGGCCTGCGTTAGATTTTCATGGATAGAGTACTCCATCGCAAATGCAACAGTATACACTACCCATCCAACCCTCAATCCGCACACCTCATTTAGACATAGGCAGACATTAAGCACTATATCGAAGGAGCTCTTGTTGACACTGTTGCCTGAATACTTCCTTTGACACTACAATGGAGTAAGGGCCATAAAAAGGAACAATACACCACCTGCTCTATTTAGGGAGTACAGTATATATTATGTTTTGGCAGCATTTCCATTCAATATACAGAGATGACCTCTTGACCACTCAGTCATCTCTAAAGGTATAAACCTCCACCCCCTAACGGGCAATCCTCTGCCCACAATGTTGAAATCTAGCCCTAAGACATTTGCAAATAATAAAGCCATTAATTGCAAAACAAGACCACAAGACATCTGTCCAATCCTTAGTTTTGTCATGACCTGACTAAGTAACTCTCTACTCACAGGAATTCCCAAAGTGCACTTTGTGACACTAAAGACGACCTTGCACACTGGGGGGCATCAAACAACCTGACGTAAACATTTTGAGCATAGCACCCTATCACTCATCTCACCCAGAAGGTTAATAATGTAGGTATTTAAGATGGACTGACCTACTCACAAATTCCTACTCCCTTGGGTATCCCACTATCTTGTCTAGAAGCTGAACAATTCAGGTGGCCTCTGCTTTCTCTGGGGCTATGAGTTACTTTTCCTTGAAGCTCCATGATTGAGGTCACATTGATGAAGGAACTTGCAACAACTGAGTCATCCATTTGTGAGGTCAAAGGCTGTACTGCAAAGATGAAGGTGGAACTAAAATCCATTAGAGCTGATATTGTCCGGTTGCACAGCAGAATGGACACATCCTAAAGGAAGCTTCGGGAAGTGGAAACACAACTGGATGCTCTGAATAATGCACAGACAGACCTGTAAACACTCAAAGAAAATTAACAGACATGCAAGACCGGAGTAGATGAGGCGTGTGATTCATGGGGGTCTTGGAAGGATCGGAACAATTGGACACACTGCATTTTTATCCACAATGCTTCTGGATCTGATGTAACTCACTTTCTCTCCAACATGGCATTTCAAAGGGCACTCTGGATAAGATCTGCCATCCTGCCCCAAATTGGACTATATTGGATATTGAGACTTCTATGGCCCAGAGGACTTGGAGAAGCCTCTGAACATTCTTGAAGGTTCCTCAGTGAATCAACATTTCACGTCACATGCATCCCTGATCGAAGATCACAACACGTCTGCAGCTCAGGGAATGAATCAACCGGAGGAGATGGAAAGACTGGAATCACATTGTGAAGGAGGGACTTGAAAACTCACAAATTCATGGAGGGAGTGAGACATCGAGATCCCCTTTAAAGGCTTAGCATGTGGCCACTGGAATATGCTTGTTGGTAACTATCTACTGGCTTATTGGGGGCATAAGATGACACACTTTTTAGGGCTCGCCTGCTGATGCGCTTCTGCGCATCGCTGGCGAAGCTCTATTACGGCTTATCCAGTGTTGAACCACCACTGGCGATTCCACTGGCGATTCCTTCAAGTGCATGTGCTTTTTAGGTAATTGCGCAAGCGCAAGCCCTAAAAAGCGCGTGCACAATGCCACCAGCCGCCTGCCTCGCATTACCAGATCAAAGGCAGCCCAGCCCCCCTCCCACAAGCTTCTCAGCGTGTGCTCTGCCTCAGGCCGGCATTTCTCCTCCCCTCGGGCAAACAGATAGCCGCAATAACACCCTCCCTGCTCACTCACACGAAGAAGCAGTCTCTCATTGGCTGACTCAGTCAGTCACTCAGGTGATGACTTACTCACTAATCTGCACACTCATGTACAGTCATATGTGCCGTCACTCAGTTACACTGTGCCATACACAGTACAGCACTGGATAGAGTCGCGCCCTTGACAACACCTTCCGTGTTTGATTATGTTACATAACCTGGCTCTCCGCAGCCTTTGCACTACACCCGGTGTAACACGCCCTCTGCACCACTCCCTGCTTCACAGGCCTTTCCACCCCACCCTGGATCACATTCCCTACGCATTCAGAACCGTCATGCACTTCAGTGACAGAGCGCACTGGGTGATTTCTGGGCCGTGTGCGAATGTGTACATTTACATGTCGGTAGATTTATATAGCGCCGGCCAAGTAAAATGCATCGGAGCGCTGTACCGAGGTGCGGGTAGAGATTATCCCGAGTCAACTGTGAGAGTAACACGATTAAAACATTGTCCTCTGCTTATTATACCTAATGAAAACGTGTGAACTTCTCTGCCAGAAGAACTTTCTGAACGACTACAACTTAAGGCGCTACCTTCAACCAGAGCCGGACTGGCCGTAGCGGACACCGGGCGTTAAAACTGTATCTTTTGTGACTGAAAATGATTACAAATACACCATCTGAGTGGCGCTGTCCCTCCCCTCTGCCCAACGTAGAGCTGAAAGTACACACTGCCAAGACACGGCACACGGGAATATATGTAGAAGGGATTTGAAGAATAGTTTTGTCCTGTTGGTGCTCGGTAAAGAAGTGAACCCTTATTTTATCGGAATGGATGGACCGGGGAAGAGACTGCTTCCCTTTTAAGGTCTCTGAAATGTTTGCTGACCTCACGGTTCTGCATTTGTGGTGTTCTCAGTGAGGTGGGGAGCGCTGTGGAATTACACATTTCCTGTGAGGTCGTATGACTGTGTGTGGGGTCCATGGCCAGTAATCCGTGAAATAAAACGCATTAGCGTGACATGTGGTCATGTGTTGGCCTGGGGTGGTAGTGAGCTTTCGTCCTGTGACAGCTAGCTCCCAGATGCCAGGATGCGTGCACGTAGCTGATGTCTGCGGCTCGAGAGCGCCGCGAGACAAGCAGCGGTGGGCGCTGGGAAGTGCACTCTCGCGCACAGGGTCATATACATACACGGAAGCAGAGACGCGGGCACAATGATATACTTATATAGGGAAGCACGCACACCCACACTCACAAACACACACTGATGCAGAGAATCATAAACACACAAACCAGCACACTGGCAAACTGATAAAGAGGGGTAAATGCACACACGGCTTAGGTACAGGCGGCATATACACACAGACACACACAATGGTACACGGAAGCACGCGCACGTACACAGTGATACAGGTAAGCCTACCCGTGCACAATTTACAGAGGAGTGTGATGTATTCTGACTACCCAACTCCCACATATAGAACGTAGAAGCAGGAATATACAATAACAATTTTATTGGAACAGTAAGGTAAGAATACTACAGAGTGCACACATATACATTATATATATATTTATTTATTTATACACACACTGATAAAAGGAAGGGCAAAAACACACAGGTACAGTTAGGCACACACACAGATACAGGGAAGCACAATCAATAACACACAATTTACACTTACGTATACAAAGAAGCACACAAACGCAGAAACACACAAAGTCATTCAAACTAGATTACGTTGAAGCACACATACGAACGCACATGCAAATGCACATGGTCAGGGCCAGAAGTAAATACTCGTACACGAAAGCACACATGCATAAAACACACACAATACGAACGCACACAGTACACATATGGAACACACCCAGGGGGAAGCACACATTTCTGTGATATAAAAAAAAAACGGACCAGTTCATTACAAAAATGAAAAGTACATTGCGTTCACCTAGTATCAAAAGGACATATGACTCAAAATTAATTTAGCTATTTTAAAAAAAAACACATAAATAAAAAAAATTCATTTATAAGACCAATAGCTCAAACTTTCCTAATGCGAGCCCTATTGCATTTCCAATGCTTGTTTCATCACATTGTTTGCTGTTAACTATTTTCTACTGCTTTTTTATGTTGTGAAGACACTAGCAAGACCCGATCTGTTCCATTAATGAGAAATGTCAGCCCCTCACTGCACCAATGATTAACCAGATCATCCTCTACACAGGTATATAAAATATTAATAATAATTCCACATTTGTAAAGCGCAAACTTATTACACCTAAGGGAATCCAGGCACTGGGGGGCCATCGGGGAGATTATGTGAGCTATTGCCCAGAGTCACATGATGCTGAGCTGAGCTGATGCCGGCACCAGGGATCAAACTGTGAACCACTTGCTCCGGAGTCAGCCTCTCTGGCCTCTGCACCACACCTCTCCCGTCAGAGACTGTGAACTATTAGCAAGCTGTATCTTCTGCTCATGTACTCTTGTGCAGTGGATGTGAGATTTGTGATAACTGTCCTTGCCAACGGAGAGCGCATTGTGTAGTGGTGAAGATACAGGGTAATAGTCCGCCTACCTATATTAGATACCGTTAAATGTTCCCGGTTCGATGATTTTACTAGGTCAATGATTGAGGGGTCTGAATGATAATTGAACAACAATATATGTCTGCCATATAGATTGCTATCTTAGAGCATCTATTTGATGTATTTAGTTCCTCCTAGCCCTTCTGTGTCCTTTTACCCCTGATTCTTTTGAGCTATTTACACCATGGAGGGTCGTCAGTGGACTGGGTCGCGCAACTGAGTGGCAGCTTATTTCCTTGTCTGGAGAGAAGAGTTGTCGCTGTAGTGACAGGAATCTCCCCAGCAGCAGACCATGATGTCTCATCCTAGTCAGACCTTGTTTCGGTGCTGTTGTAGCTCACTTGAAATATATCCTACCCCTGTTGTTAAGTGTAAACCGTTTCACCCACTATATTAAGCGTAAGAAGGTACTGTCATGTGTAGAGTTCAAATATACTGATGTAGATATGCCACAGGAGTCTCATGTCTCCTCGAAGGAAGCTGTAAATTTGAAGAGAAAGTGGATGGGTGCCCACAGGTAGAAGACATAGGCTCGATGTCATACAGCAAATATAAGACAGGCTCAATGTTGTGCAGAAAGGGTGGAGTGGCAATCCTTTTTCACAAATCTCTATTCATGTCCTCAAGACCTGGACAGAAACAGCAGGTCACCATGTCTGTGTAAAGGTTAGAATTTAGGGGTTGCTGGTAGTTTGGGCTTTTGCATACAGGGAGTATGTCTTGTTTCTTTTCTGACCTCCCTAGGGGTTTGTTTAAAATCTGTACAAGCAAACTGATTATGGTGAGGGACTGGAACATGACAGTTGACCCTGTACTAGACAAGTCAGGCAGGCTAGATTGGCCACCTTGGCTCCCAAATTATGGAACTCCCTCCCCCATGAACTATCCAGCCAGCCATCTTTGGCGATTTTCCGTGAACTTCTGAAGACTTGGCTCTTCTCCCAAGCCTACTAAAGTTGTGTATACTTTGTGGCATCTGCCTTTCTGTTTCCCTCGTCTGTATACTGTTTGTTTGTTGTTTGCGCCTTGATGCCCTTTTGGTTAAGTTTGCGCTTTATAAGACCTACTTCATTCATTCATTCATTCATTCATGATGCCTTGGTTGCAGAGGTTTCCTTATAGACCTGTTTTAGAGGCATACATCAGTGAAAGAATTGGTGTCTCCTCCACTCCAAGAAATGGAATACACAGTCTCGTTCTGCGTACATTGTAAAAATACATGTATAGACTTCTACCTCACACCCTATACTGCGCGGTCAGAAGTAGCTGCCTGTGAAGTATCAAAGAGTAGCATCTTGGACAACTCACTAGTGGCTTTACCTTCATCTTTGAGCCTGTTGTCCTCCTCCAGCAAATGGTGGAAACTGAATATCTTTTAAACATAAATGACCTGCAGAAAAGAGGACCTATATGATTACCTGTTACTTACTGAAGATTCAGTCACTTTAAAACAGATCCTCGGGGCTTCTAGAAATACCTATTTGAGGGGTGATATGATAAGGAAACCAGCAAATCACTATAGGGTGAGGAAGGGAAGCAAGAACAGTGGGCAAAATTGGTCTAAGATTTGACAGCTCAATATGTTGAAAACCCTTGGTCCCATAACTAAGGATCTCACAAAAGCCAAACACAGACTGAACACCTTCTTCACCATAAGGCAGAATATGCCTTCCCTAGGATCAAGTAGACGAAATCGGAGCATGATGAAAAGGTGGGTACGCTTCTGGTGCTTTAAGTTCATCAGAAAGGATCCTCCTTGGCGGTGCTATTAAAAAGGGATTGGGGCATTGAAAACAATCTCCTACCATCATCAATGACTTTGCCTCATACCGTCCCTTCCAGCGGCTAATGAAGTGAGGTAGCAACTGCACCCACTGGACTTGGACAATGGGGGGAGGGCGTGGTACTGATCAACCCCCAGCTCTTAGGCAAACCAGCAGATTTAGTACATTGCCTCCATTCCAGGTGAATGTTGTGGTGACTGTGGCAACAGGCCAGCTGTAAGCTACCACAAGATGTTTTATATTCATCCACTTATCAAATATTGCATCCAAGGTGATTTTGCACCTAAATGGGATACCACAGTTATGGTTACTTTGCACCAAGCATGATTGTATCTCAAAGTAATTTGCACTAAAAACTGATTTGTTTCCAACAGGTTTTTCCAGGCATACAGATGTAGCACCAAAGGAAATTTTGCACCTCAATGTGATATCAACCACATGTGACAGTAGTCTGATGTACACCTTTTAAACCAAAATTGGTATCTTAATAATGCAGTTTCACACTTGGAAAAGTTGATTTACCAACTAACAGTGCTTGGGCACTTAAATGTGATTTTTGCACCACATTTTTTTGCACCTTAAAATGTCTCTATAATCCTACTACTACTGTACCTAAATGGAATTTTGAATTTCAATTTTTAGATCCTAATGTGGCTTTGATCATAGCTGTTTTTTCACAATCCTGTTGCATCAAAAGTGATTTGCACCTAAATGAGTTTTGCCCCTAAGCATGATTTGTGTTCATAAACGTGTTTCACACTCCTGTTGATGTCACACTATGGGCAACTTAGTTTAAACTCAAATGTTACTGTGAGTTTTCTCCTAAATGTGATCCCACAGTTCTGCTTACTTTGCACCAAGCATGACTGTACCTGAAAGTAATTGGCACCAAAATGGATTTGTGTCCCGAAAGGTTTTACCATTCATGGAGGTGTAATTTTATACCTTAATGTGATATCAAACACATGTGAGGCTATCCTGATGGACACCTTTTAAACCAAACGTGGTATTTTATTAATGCCATTTTACACTGTGACAAGTTGATTCAGCAACTAAATGTGATTTTTGCACCAAAATGTCTTTTTGCATTTAAAAATGGCTCTACAGCCCTGTTAATATTGCACCAGTAGTGAATGTGCACCTAACTGGGATTTTGAATTTCTGTTATTGCATCTAAATGTGGTTTTGATCCTACATGTTTTTTCACAATCCTGTTGATATTGTGCCAAGAGTGATTTGCACCTAAATGAGTTTTTGCTCTTAAGTGCGATTTGTGTTTACAAACGTGTTTGACACTCCTGTTGTTAGTGTACTATGGGTGACTTTGAACTCAAATGTGAATGTGAGTTTGCTCCTTCTTGTGATGCCAGAATTCTGCTTACTTTGCACCTAGGGTGATTTTGCTCCCAAAAGTTATTTTTGCAATGAAAAGTGATTGTGCCCACACAACTGGACTCGTAAAGGTTTTGCAAATTGATGCTGATGTTGCAACACACGTGATTTAGCACCCAAGTATGCTACGAACCCACTGTGAGGTGATATAATACACAAGAAACAAAAAGGTGAGGGAGGGCCTAAGGGAGTTTAGAGACCAGAAAGAGACACATTCCCTAACTGAATGCAAAAAACACAAGAGTGTCAAAGGGTCTAAAAAAGTCTATGTGTGGTTCATTAAACTAACAAAGAACAGTGTCAACTCATCTAACAATTGTAGAAAAGCATTGGTGGATATCAGTGATCACTAGCAGGATATCCATCAGTCACCACTCGGAACCGCCCTTCATTATTTGGCATTCCTGTTGACCACAAAAATCAGTACACCACTGGCTCAGATGGAGGGTCAGATGGTATAACCTCCTAAGAACCTAGTAGTGGCCAATAGTGGTAGAGTGTCACAAACTACCCATCAATTGAAAAAATGGGTGACTGATTTGCAGTGCTGTGAAAAGAGTGTGATTAGTGAGTGAAAAAAGTATAAAATTGGGTGAGGGAGCAGAAATATGACTAACTTTATTCGGTTCTATGCTCGCTCCACCAACATTAAAAGAGCAGCATAAGTAGATTTACCAAATATCTACCTAGATGGAGAAATGGTCAATATGTTTCAGCAATATACAGGGGACTATAGAGTCCATTGCTTTCATCAGGACCGGATTATATCAAAATGCTACTGCAAAAGTGAAGTGAAAAGGTTTAAAAAGTGACAGAATATCGACATTGCTGCAACATGAAAAAAGATCACCTGATTTTGTAGGTGTGTTCTTTGTTCGCAGAAGTTGTATTTGCCACTATGAAACAAAGAAAAGACACAGACTAATACAAGTAAAATGATCACATACATATAGACTAAACAACATGTGGATAATCCACATTGAGTTATAAACCAATTTTTGGTTTGATCACACATTGGTTATGTATTTTATCAACATGAAGATATGTAAATGTAATATTCTCATCTAACATATTCTACTCCATCTTACCATTATAGTTGAAGCAAATAGCTACATCCCGCCTTTACTTGTATTAGTCTGTGTCTTTTCTTTGTTTCATAGTGACAAATACAACTTCTGCGAACAAAGAACACACCTACAAAATCAGGTGATCTTTTTTCATGTTGCAGCAATGTCGATATTCTGTCACTTTTTAAACCTTTTCACTTCACTTTTGCAGTAGCATTTTGATATAATCCGGTCCTGATGAAAGCAATGGACTCTATAGTCCCCTGTATATTGCTGAAACATGTTGACCATTTCTCCATCTAGGTAGATATTTGGTAAATCTACTTATGCTGCTCTTTTAATGTTGTGGAGCGAGCATAGAACCGAATAAAGTTAGTCTTATTTCTGCTCCCTCACCCAATTTTATACTTTTTTCACTCACTAATCACACTCTTTTCACAGCACTGCAAATCAGTCACCCATTTTTTAAATTGATGGGTGGTTTGTGACACTCTACCACTATTGGCCACTACTAGGTTCTTAGGAGGTTATACCATCTGACCCTCCATCTGAGCCAGTGGTGGACCGATTTTTGTGGTCAACAGGAATGCCAAATGATGAAGGGCGGTTCCGAGTGGTGACTGATGGATATCCTGCTAGTGATCACTGATATCCACCAATGCTTTTCTACAATTGTTAGATGAGTTGACACTGTTCTTTGTTAGTTTAATGAACCACACATAGACTTTTTTATACCCTTTGACACTCTTGTGGTTTTTGTGATACAATACACACCTAAGGTGAAATTTTTGCATTTTCTCTCCGTTCTGAGTGATATCACACGGCTGCGTATTGCAAATGACCCACGCAGAATCCGCTCAAGATCAATAGCCCACATGTTTTTATGTTGTCTTGCTAGACCATGAACCCTAAACTAAACAGAGCCTCATAAAAGATCAGACTACATGATACATGCAACAACAACTCAGAAGTGTTATATCCCCTAGCCTGACCTATCCAAAAATACCCACAAATACCACAAACACCAACTGATTGCAACCCTGCAAATATTCTGAATATGAAGATTTCTTTTAAGGGATGGACTGCCTCAAAAGCATAGTATGTCACCCGTTGTGGTAAATAAATACCTTCATTAGACAAGAAAAGATAGTCACAAATGGAACAAGCACTGGCAAAACCAACAGGTCTTCATTTGCTAAACACAGGCATGCAAAAAATGTGCAGAAACTATTGTTGGGCCTTGTCTCTGGGTAGCCTGCCTCTTTCTGTGCCTTCTCTGTCTGGACCCTGTTCTTTATTTCCCATGCTTGAAGTGCTATATTGCACTAGCACCAGACCTTAGACAGTATAAAAACAACAGCTCTGCAAGCGCCCGACGTTCTTGGCGTAGCGCTGCTGTGGAAGGGTTCCTAAAGAGCAGGGAAGTGCATACATATGTAACTGTGACTTGGATAAAATCACTTTATACAAAAACTGTGGGTTCCTGAGTATAATTGAGAAACACTGCATATTAGCATATCGCCATAGCCATACCGGACACTTACAAGATTATTCAAAAAGACCGCACCAATCAAACTGGAGGAGGCATCGCCATCGTCCACAGAAACACCATCAAAATTACAACCAGCTCCGACGACAATCTTGCAACCGCCGAAAATCTCCACTTTCAGATCCACACCGACCCCAGGACCACCCTTAGAGGCACCCTCATTTACAGGCCTCCAGGCACCCGCACTCAATTCAGCGACGACATCACAGACTTCGTCACCCCGCACGCCCTCGCCTCCGAGAACTACATTCTTCTAGGAGACCTCAACTACCACCTTGAAAACTCACTTGACAGCAACACCACCACCCTTCTGGACAACATGGCCAATCTCGGACTCAAACAACTTGTTGACACCCCCACTCACACAGCCGGACACACGCTCGACCCTATCATCACCTCCAGCAAGTACATCTCCTTCGATCGCACTACAGCCCTCCACTGGACGGATCACAGCTGTGTTCACTTCAGCTACATAACCACCCTGACCCACAACCGCCCACAACCCATTCCCCGGAGAAACTGGAACAAAATCATCACCGACCAACTCCTCACATCACTCAACCATAACCCTCCCACCCTCTCAATGGACCCAGACCAAGCGGCCACCAACCTCAGACAATGGATTACCCACAGTGCGGAAGAATTAGCACCCCTGAAAAAGCACCAGCCGAAATCAGCCAGCAAAAAGGCTCCCTGGTTCAATGATGAACTTAAAAAATCCAAGAAGCTATGCCGCACCATGGAGAAGAATTGGAGAAAAAACCCAACCTCAGACAACATGGCCTCCCTTAAGACAGCCACCCGCAAACACCACCAACTGATCCGATCCGCCAAGAAATCAGCATTCAAGGACCGTCTCGACAACAATTCTCATACCAGCAAGGAACTCTTCAATATCGTCAAAGAATTCACTAACCCCACCGCAGCATCCAACGACATCACTCCCTCCCAAGACCTCTGCGACGCGCTATCCTCCTTCTTCTACAACAAAATTGCCGACATCCACAACAGCTTCAAGAATACTCCCAGTGATCAACCCGCCCCACCCCCTTCAGATCCCACTCCTCCGGCTAACAACCTCAGTGCCTGGAACCCAATCACCACTGAAGACACCATTCGCCTCATGAACTCAATCCACTCTGGCTCGCCTTCTGACCCCTGTCCCCACCACATCTTCAACAAAGCTAACTCCATCATCGCACCCCAACTCCGCGACGTCATCAACTGCTCTTTCAACTCTGCCACCTTCCCAGAAATCTGGAAACACGCCGAACTCAGCGCCCTTCTGAAAAAGCCCACAGCAGACCCCTCAGAACTGAAAAACTACCGACCAATATCCCTCCTCCCTTTCCCGGCCAAAGTCATCGAGAAAGCCGTCAACAGCCAGCTCGCCGCCTTCCTTGAATCCAACAACTCCCTTGATCCATCTCAATCCAGATTTTGAGCCAAACACAGCACCGAAACCGCCCTCATTGCAGCGACCGACGACATCCGAGCACTCCTGGACAACGGAGAAACAGTGGCCCTCATCCTACTCGACCTCTCCGCCGCCTTCGACACAGTCTGCCACAGCACCCTTATACAACGCCTCAGCAACATCGGCATACAAGGAAAAGCCTTGGACTGGATCATCTCGTTCCTAGCTGGAAGAACCCAGAGAGTCCGACTTCCCCCATTCTACTCAAAGGCCACCGAAGTCATCTGCGGCGTACCTCAAGGATCCTCACTCAGTCCCACTCTATTCAACGTCTACATGAGTCCTCTCGCCTCTATCGCGCGTCAACACAACCTCAACATCATCTCTTACGCCGACGACACCCAGCTAATCCTTTCCCTCACCAAAGACCCCACACTGCCAAAACCAATCTTCACGAAGGCATGAAAGAAGTAGCTGAATGGATGAAACAGAGCCGCCTAAAACTCAACTCAGACAAAATGGAGGTGCTCATCCTAGGATCCTCCCCCTCAGCTTGGGACAACTCCTCGTGGCCTTCCGCTCTGGGCAGAGCACCCACACCCACAGACCATGCACATAACCTTGGCTTCATTCTAGACTCCGCCCTCTCAATGTCCAGACAAGTCAATGCCGTCTCATCCTCCTGCTTCAACGTCCTTCTCAAAAAGATCTTCCGCTGGATCCCCCTCGAGACAAGAAAGACTGTTACCCATGCACTGGTCACGAGTCGTCTGGATTATGGCAACACACTTTACGCCGGAATTACAACAAAATTACAGAAAAAACTCCAGCGCATCCAAAACGCGTCAGCGAGACTCATATTAGACATCCCGAGCCAAGATCACATCACCGGACACCTAAAAGACGTCCACTGGCTTCCCAATAACAAAAGAATCACTTTCCGCCTTCTCAGCCACGCACCCAAGGCCCTTCATAATCTAGGACCCGAATGCCTCAACAATCGACTGTCCTTCTACAAACCCACCCGCCAACTAAGATCATCCAATCTAGCCCTCGCCGCAGTCCCGCGCATCCGAAAATCCACCATGGGCGGTAGATCGTTCTCCTTCCTGGCTGCCAAGACCTGGAACTCACTCCCCACCCACATCCGCCTTACTCAGAACCACACCTACTTCAGAAAAGAACTGAAAACCTGGCTATTCGACAAATAATGAACCCCTCCCTTTAGCGCCTTGAGACCCTCTGGGTTAGCAGTGCGCTATATAAATGCCTGAACTTGAACTTGAACTTAATGTCTGTTCCTTGATGTGACAGTTAATGTATTAAAGTTTGAGAAGAAATGTATTTCAATAGAGTATAGCAAGGAGCTGAATCAGGGCCTGGGGCGAATCATTCACTGATGCCAAAGGATCTACATCTGAGGTCTTTTGGTTTCTTCGGGTTATGGCATCACCCCGTTTTGGGTTGACATTATGCCCCTACTATTGTAGTGTCTATTTCTTACTTGGGTTGAGATGTTACTATTAGACTAAGTAACTGGCAGCTCCATCAAATATTCCCTCTCATTAAATCTTCTATCCCTGGAAACTGTCCCCCTGCTGCTCTACCCTCAGCTCATCCATTTTTCAAGTAAAGCTAATTAATCACTACCTGGAGCATCTTGTAGCCGAGCTTCCTCTTCTCCACAGTTAATCGCTACATCCCATCCCAAAAATCAGGAACTCCATTGGACTCACAGCAGCCCAAATCAAAGACCAGAACTACATTTGCACTTTCACCTAAGAAAATATCCAAGCGGTCAGGGCAGCTGACCTTCCCCTGCTCCAGATCTAATCCACATCCCTCCAAAAAAGTGGAATCGCCCTTCGGTTTGCACTGAGCAAAGTATCTAAGCGGGCTTAGTATCAGCACTTCCAATACTACAAAGTTTAACACCACAATCTAATACAAATAACTGGCACAGACCAATAAAATAGAACATACGTGTTCCAAAGTTAAGGACCAGTTCAGACTCACATAAACTAACTAGACATGTGGACCTGAAGGCTGAGCCTCTCCCACCTAGATGTCTACATTGTTCATCTGAAAGGTTCAATGGGAATCCACCAGACACAACTGCAGCCAGAAACACTGGTGATCCTCAAAGTGAAGTTTCCATCTTTCCAGAGTGTACCGCGAGCAATTAACTGTAACGTCCTATCATGTCATCATCTAGAAAGAAATATGCTCAAAATTACCAACACTCTCACTCACTTATTACAGGGCACACATCCTTAACATTTTCCTATGTACTTTATATATCCTCTCCTACAGTCACCTCTTATCCCTTCTTGCCCCATGCTCTCTCTAACGGTACCTCTCCTAATCCATACCTATTCTCTCTATCTTTCTGTGATTTTTCTCCTCTACTTACACTTCTTTACTAGGGTCTTCCTTTACACGCCATACTCTCTACACTCCCTCCCCTTCAATGACTCTTGACTCTCCTGCTGCCACCACCTTCCTTCTTCATAATCATACTATTTCTCCCACTGCTTTTTTCTCCTGTTCAATTTCTTCACCTCTCACTCTTCTCATAAATCAGAGACGTTTTAAGGCATGGGCAAAGTGGGCGCCCGAGAAAGTGCATTTTCTCTCTATTTCACCTCTGTCTATTCTGTTTCTTCATCTAAACCTCTCTCTCTCTCTGCCTACCTCTACTTCTGTATTTACAACAAGGGGTGGTGAGGGACAGAGTCTCTGAATTAAGCAGAAAGCTCTCACCCAGTCAAGAGATCAGGGCTAGATCCAACACCGTTTTTTAGCTCACTGCACCATCCCAGTTTCAGAACCTGGCTGTATGCAAATTAGTCTGTTCCTGTCCCAGTGCATGATGGGAACAGGGCAAACCAAACTACAAAAGCCAATTCTTTCACTGGGAAGGAAACAAGCTCCCGGGGACCGGTTTCTGGCATTACAGCCGTCTTCGGCCCGGTTTGCTTGAATCCTGATGGTGCAATGAGCAAGGGTCTCACATCTGAGAATACCCTTCCACGCTTAGGGTGGACAAAAATATTTACAACAAGGGGTGGTGAGGGACAGAGTCTCTGAATTAAGCAGAAAGCTCTCACCCAGTCAAGAGATCAGGGCTAGATCCAACACCGTTTTTTAGCTCACTGCACCATCCCAGTTTCAGAACCTGGCTGTATGCAAATTAGTCTGTTCCTGTCCCAGTGCATGATGGGAACAGGGCAAACCAAACTACAAAAGCCAATTCTTTCACTGGGAAGGAAACAAGCTCCCGGGGACCGGTTTCTGGCATTACAGCCGTCTTCGGCCCGGTTTGCTTGAATCCTGATGGTGCAATGAGCAAGGGTCTCACATCTGAGAATACCCTTCCACGCTTAGGGTGGACAAAAATATTTACAACAAGGGGTGGCGAGGGACAGAGTCTCTGAATTAAGCAGAAAGCTCTCACCCAGTCAAGAGATCAGGGCTAGATCCAACACCGTTTTTTAGCTCACTGCACCATCCCAGTTTCAGAACCTGGCTGTATGCAAATTAGTCTGTTCCTGTCCCAGTGCATGATGGGAACAGGGCAAACCAAACTACAAAAGCCAATTCTTTCACTGGGAAGGAAACAAGCTCCCGGGGACCGGTTTCTGGCATTACAGCCGTCTTCGGCCCGGTTTGCTTGAATCCTGATGGTGCAATGAGCAAGGGTCTCACATCTGAGAATACCCTTCCACGCTTAGGGTGGACAAAAATATTTACAACAAGGGGTGGTGAGGGACAGAGTCTCTGAATTAAGCAGAAAGCTCTCACCCAGTCAAGAGATCAGGGCTAGATCCAACACCGTTTTTTAGCTCACTGCACCATCCCAGTTTCAGAACCTGGCTGTATGCAAATTAGTCTGTTCCTGTCCCAGTGCATGATGGGAACAGGGCAAACCAAACTACAAAAGCCAATTCTTTCACTGGGAAGGAAACAAGCTCCCGGGGACCGGTTTCTGGCATTACAGCCGTCTTCGGCCCGGTTTGCTTGAATCCTGATGGTGCAATGAGCAAGGGTCTCACATCTGAGAATACCCTTCCACGCTTAGGGTGGACAAAAATATTTACAACAAGGGGTGGTGAGGGACAGAGTCTCTGAATTAAGCAGAAAGCTCTCACCCAGTCAAGAGATCAGGGCTAGATCCAACACCGTTTTTTAGCTCACTGCACCATCCCAGTTTCAGAACCTGGCTGTATGCAAATTAGTCTGTTCCTGTCCCAGTGCATGATGGGAACAGGGCAAACCAAACTACAAAAGCCAATTCTTTCACTGGGAAGGAAACAAGCTCCCGGGGACCGGTTTCTGGCATTACAGCCGTCTTTGGCCCGGTTTGCTTGAATCCTGATGGTGCAATGAGCAAGGGTCTCACATCTGAGAATACCCTTCCACGCTTAGGGTGGACAAAAATATTTACAACAAGGGGTGGTGAGGGACAGAGTCTCTGAATTAAGCAGAAAGCTCTCACCCAGTCAAGAGATCAGGGCTAGATCCAACACCGTTTTTTAGCTCACTGCACCATCCCAGTTTCAGAACCTGGCTGTATGCAAATTAGTCTGTTCCTGTCCCAGTGCATGATGGGAACAGGGCAAACCAAACTACAAAAGCCAATTCTTTCTCTGGGAAGGAAACAAGCTCCCGGGGACCGGTTTCTGGCATTACAGCCGTCTTCGGCCCGGTTTGCTTGAATCCTGATGGTGCAATGAGCAAGGGTCTCACATCTGAGAATACCCTTCCACGCTTAGGGTGGACAAAAATATTTACAACAAGGGGTGGTGAGGGACAGAGTCTCTGAATTAAGCAGAAAGCTCTCACCCAGTCAAGAGATCAGGGCTAGATCCAACACCGTTTTTTAGCTCACTGCACCATCCCAGTTTCAGAACCTGGCTGTATGCAAATTAGTCTGTTCCTGTCCCAGTGCATGATGGGAACAGGGCAAACCAAACTACAAAAGCCAATTCTTTCACTGGGAAGGAAACAAGCTCCCGGGGACCGGTTTCTGGCATTGCAGCCGTCTTCGGCCCGGTTTGCTTGAATCCTGATGGTGCAATGAGCAAGGGTCTCACATCTGAGAATACCCTTCCACGCTTAGGGTGGACAAAAATATTTACAACAAGGGGTGGTGAGGGACAGAGTCTCTGAATTAAGCAGAAAGCTCTCACCCAGTCAAGAGATCAGGGCTAGATCCAACACCGTTTTTTAGCTCACTGCACCATCCCAGTTTCAGAACCTGGCTGTATGCAAATTAGTCTGTTCCTGTCCCAGTGCATGATGGGAACAGGGCAAACCAAACTACAAAAGCCAATTCTTTCACTGGGAAGGAAACAAGCTCCCGGGGACCGGTTTCTGGCATTACAGCCGTCTTCGGCCCGGTTTGCTTGAATCCTGATGGTGCAATGAGCAAGGGTCTCACATCTGAGAATACCCTTCCACGCTTAGGGTGGACAAAAATATTTACAACAAGGGGTGGTGAGGGACAGAGTCTCTGAATTAAGCAGAAAGCTCTCACCCAGTCAAGAGATCAGGGCTAGATCCAACACCGTTTTTTAGCTCACTGCACCATCCCAGTTTCAGAACCTGGCTGTATGCAAATTAGTCTGTTCCTGCCCCAGTGCATGATGGGAACAGGGCAAACCAAACTACAAAAGCCAATTCTTTCACTGGGAAGGAAACAAGCTCCCGGGGACCGGTTTCTGGCATTACAGCCGTCTTCGGCCCGGTTTGCTTGAATCCTGATGGTGCAACTGCACCATCAGGATTCAAGCAAGCCGGGCCGATGACGGCTGAAATGCCAGAAACCGGTCCCCGGTAGCTTGTCTCCTTTCTGGTGAAGAATTGGCTTGGTAGTTTAGTCTGCCTGTTCCCATGATGCACTGGGCCAGGGACAGACTGATTTGCATATAGCCAGGTTCTGAACTGGGATGGTGCAGTGAGATAAATAACGGTGATGGATCAAGCCCTGATCTTTGGACTGGGTAAGAGTGGTCTGCCTAATTCAGACACTCTGTTCATCACCACCCCCTTTTCTGAATCGTTTTTGGCCACTAGGTGTGGCAGGGTATACTCAGACATGAGTCCCTTTCTCACTGCACCATCAGGATTCAAGCAAGCCGGACCGATGACGGCTGAAATGCCAGAAACCGGTCCCCGGTAGCTTGTCTCCTTTCTGGTGAAGAATTGGCTTGGTAGTTTAGTCTGCCCTGTTCCCATGATGCACTGGGCCAGGGACAGACTGATTTGCATATAGCCAGGTTCTGAACTGGGATGGTGCAGTGAGATAAATAACGGTGATGGATCAAGCCCTGATCTTTGGACTGGGTAAGAGTGGTCTGCCTAATTCAGACACTCTGTTCATCACCACCCCCTTTTCTGAATCGTTTTTGGCCACTATAGGTGTGGCAGGGTATACTCAGACATGAGTCCCTTTCTCACTGCACCATCAGGATTCAAGCAAGCCGGGCCGATGACGGCTGAAATGCCAGAAACCGGTCCCCGGTAGCTTGTCTCCTTTCTGGTGAAGAATTGGCTTGGTAGTTTAGTCTGCCCTGTTCCCATGATGCACTGGGCCAGGGACAGACTGATTTGCATATAGCCAGGTTCTGAACTGGGATGGTGCAGTGAGATAAATAACGGTGATGGATCAAGCCCTGATCTTTGGACTGGGTAAGAGTGGTCTGCCTAATTCAGACACTCTGTTCATCACCACCCCCTTTTCTGAATCGTACCTCTACTTCTGACTCTGTCTCTCTACCCTGTGTCATTGTAAGGATTTATGAGATCCAGAGCAAGACATATTTCAGCAATTTATTTGTAGTCCATGTTAAAGTTTAACATGTAATTTAGTATTATTTGGTGTAAAGTGGGGTTGAATTAACAGGAAACATGTGATAAAATTCAATTTGTTTTCATGCAGGGGCCCCCACATAGGTCTTGCCAGGTGTCCCGAAAATCCTTAAGGTGAAATTGTTCTCATTTTCAATGACTTTCCCTCACACTCTTCCAATACCTCTGGCCTTCATTTCATACCGTCTCCACTCTAATTTCCATTATTCTACGCCTTTTAACCTCCCACCTGCACACTGCAAATTCATATTCCGCTTAATTTCACTATATAATTGTCCGCACCCCACCTCTGTTCTCTTTTTTTCTAAAATCATTTTCTCTTATGCTCTTCTTCTCTTTAGTGTCTCAACTTCTTACCGTTTAGCTCTTCTTTTTCATATACTCTTACTCCACCTCCCCTACTAATGTGTATTACTAATTTCTACCCTCACTGCATTTCCTATCCTCTAATGTCACTACTCAAACATCTTACTTCAAACATTTATCCTATTCTACATCTCCTTTCCTCCTAATCTCCCAATATACTTACTATAAACCCCCTCTCGCCTTCAAAGGAGAATCATCTACTTTCCTGTATCCTCCTAAATGCCTGGTCAATCAACAAAAATAATTTGAACATCTATTATTTAGCCTCACCTCCAATGTTGACCTGCTCTTTGTCACTGAAACTTGGAAAAGCATCAGTACTATGTCACTCCGACACGAAGCCATAACCACAGGCTTCAAATTGCTTTGAAAAATTGTTCCATGAAGAAATCTGGAGGAGGCCTAGCCATCGTCCACAATAATTGCCTACTTCCTACTACAAACATCAGAAATGATAAGGCTCCAGAATTGAGATATCTGCTTATCCGATATTCTCTTATCCCTTTCTTCTCATTCTCATGTTTTCTTATCCTCTTACCCTCAACGTAGATTACCACAATTTCTGAGCTGTTTCTAGACTTTGTTTCACTGATCACATTAAAACATCTAAAACTGGGCATCCCCGAAGGCTTCAATACAAATCTGATTTAACCATGACCAAATGCCTTCTGTCCATCCTTCAATCACTGAATCTCATTCAATTGATCTCCGAGGCCACCCACAGAGCTGAGTATACACCTGACACAACATTTCCCCAGATATCTTCATCACAATGACTGAAAAGAATAATGTCAACTAGTCTGACCTAAAATAATCCAGACCAGCATTCACATCTTGTCTCCTACAACAAAGTCTTCAACTAAAAATCCTAAAGCAACTTTTAGAACCTGGCCATTCTCACTTTTACACTCAATTGACCTCCTCCTTATCAACAAACTGTAGTTCCATCATTGGCTGCAATCCATTCTTGATGTCAACATCCTACTGAAGATCTCCACAGATTCACAGAAAAAATGGAAAGCAGGCTGGAGTACATCACAGCTTAAATCTATCAAATCAAACAAAAGATCTTTGTAAAGACAATGGAAAAAAAACGTTCACAGTTGCATTCCGGTCCCGTATTACACATAGGGTGCACTTTTCCTGTTTGCGCTATGCCCCACCTTTAGATAGGTGTACGATGCGCAAACAGGGAAAATGTGCCCTATTTAAGAGAATGTGCTGCCTTCAGGGTATATGCGAACTAGTGCTACCGTGGGGCAGCACATTCAAGTGAAATAAGGAGCGGATGCTTCAAAGCTGCTCTGTCTTTCACTGTGCAAGCGAGAATGTGCCTGCACCTAGAGGAGGGATTAGAGATCCCCGAGCAGGTGGGTGCAGTGAGTGACTGCACACGCCTGTAAGGGGTTGCCTGGGGGTCCATGGGGCCCCCTTTCCCCTCTCCAGAGGGCTGTCATTAGGGGGCACACCAACTGGGCTTCACCTATATGTGATGCACTTTCATTGTGCCTCCTGACAGTTATTTAACGCTTTCGCCTGTGTCTATAATACGGGTCGGGTACAGAGGCATAGAGATTCCCTCATTTGCATGGGGCCACGCTCCCATGCAAATAGGGGAATGCCCTCTTGAGATAGCGCTAGCACGACATGTGCGTCAGCACTATCAGTATTACAGAAGGGACCGCACAAGCAGCCAAAGTGCCTCAGGGGAACACAAAGTGGGCGCACATGCCCATTGCGCCTCAGGCACTTTCTGTAACACAGCCCCTGATTTTTTTTTTTTTTTTTTTTTTTTTTTTTTTTGAAGACGTTTATTATTGTGAGAAAAAAAAAGGTGCAGTACATATAGCTGAGCCTACAACCCTGCGGGCCGGCTGCAAGAAATCTGTGTATGGTAGGGACATAGTGTTACAGGGGAGGGCATTATGCATCTTCTCGCTCGTGGTCCGGCGTGCCTCTTCACTGGTGGAATATGTATACTCTTCACATTACGCACACAGTCAGTTCTAAAATTGACGTCTCATTTTTACATTTTTCTATAATTCAACCAGTAACTTTTTCAACATAAAACAGGGATGACCATATCAGTATTTCCCAGCGTGTCTGTGATGCCAGTGCCGCGCCACGTACCATCGGTGCGCACGGCACCAACGTCCCATCGACGTGTTAGGTATGCGCCGGTGGCGCATCAATGAAATGTGGGGTCAGTGGCTCGCTTATGTATGTAGCTGCAGAGCTGGTGCAGAACGGGTTCGGTGAGCGGTGGTGGCCCCCCATCTGTCAAGTCAGTGTGCGGCGCGTGTGGCAGACGTGCGCGTCGCCCCTGTTGTACCGTCGGTGGGTGTCACCCGCTCCCGTGTTCCCTGCCGAGTGTCCAGGCAGTGGTACTTGACCGCCGCTGTGTGGAGGTGGGTATTCACGCGGCTGGCATGGACAGGAGTGTGAAACTCTTAACTTGGGGTTGCGTGGGGGGGGTCGGACATGGGGGGGGAAGGGGGGGAAAGTGTACTCTAGGGGACTGGGTCAAGGCAGAGTTGCTAAGAGCAGTGTTCGATCTATTATGTGGTGGAGGGCCCTCGTGTGCGCGGCCGGTTGTTGGTCGTGGCATGTGTGTTGGGGGGGGTCAGTGCCGCGCACTCAGTTGGGGTGGCGGGGGTCATCGCGGCGTGTGGCCCCGTCTATGGTGTCGCCGCTCGCGGGGCTCCTGCCCTTCCCAGCTGTCTCTGCGTGAGTCCTCTGGCCTCGCCCTCCCCCCGCAGGGACCCCAGGATATCATCCCAGACGTGTGCGATCGGGAATTGCCTCAACCCCGCAATCTCCTCACCTCGCAGTGCCGTGCCCTCTGCTCTGGCCCAGTTGAGAAAGGATGTGTACCAGTGTGCGGGAGTCGGTGGATCTCTGCTTTTCCAGTGCCTGGTGAGTAGGCGCTTGGCCGTGATGAGGCCTAGGTCCCAGAACCGAGCCAGTGTTCTATTTTGTTTAGTCCTCTTGTATAGCCCAAGAACGCATGCCTCCCACGTGTTAGGTAGCCCCGGGCCTGTGCTGTGCGTCAGGAGCGATGTCACCTCCCCCCAGTATGTGGACAGAGTCGGGCAGCTCCAAAGCATATGCAGTACGTCGGCGTCTAGCAGGTCGCACCTGGGGCAGGCCGCTGTGTCTGTCGTGAAGTACTTATTTATTCTGTCTGGCGACAGGTATGCCTGATGCAGTATATACAGTTGTATAGTGCGGAATCGGGAGTTACGTGGGATGTTCACAGGGCTGGCTAGGACTAGCTTCCATTCTTTGTCTGTCCAATCCCTCCCCCGGTGGGCCGCCCACTTGTCTCTAATTGGTTGTGTGGACCGCTGAGTGTGTATGAGGAGCGCCTGCGCCAGCCAGTGTGTAATGTGTGATCCTCTGCCCATAACGTGTAGGTACTGGATCAAGTGATGGAGCGGTGGCTCCTCCTGGATGTCCCCCCAGGACTCCGTGTAGGCCCTCACCACTGACGCGTGGAGCAGGAATTGGCCTGGCGGCAGGCCAGTGCCCTCCGATAGTTCCGTAAAAGGAAGTAGGCCCCCATCCGTGTAGAGGTCTCCCATAGTCTCCACTCCGGCTGCGACCCAGGTTTCCATGCTGCGTGGCGACACCATCCCAGTCCTCCGGGGGGTGCCCAGCAGGGGGAGGGCTGGAGCATACGGTTTGACGTTCCTTGTCAGCTTTAGGCAGCGAAGGAAACATTTGCGGGCTACGGCCATGTGCAGGGGCAGGGGTCGGGGACCTTTGGTCAGTGGGTGAAACAGGGCACACACCTGCGGGTGTGTCCATTGGTAGTCTGCGTTGGCGGTGTCGTCGAGGTGGGAGTCGCTAAGCCAGTATGTGACCCATTGCAGCTGTGCTGCCAGGTAATACAACTCCATATTGGGGACTGCCAGCCCCCCCTCTGCCGTCGGTGAGTACAGCTTCGCCAGGGCTACTCGCGGGCGCCCCGTGTTCCAGATCAGGCCTCGGAGCATCACCTCCAGGTCGCGGAAGATCCTTGTGGGGACATACAGTGGGATGTTTGCAAAGTGGTAGAGTAATCTCGGTAGCGCGATCATTTTGGACAGAGCGATCCGGCTAGGTACATTCAATGGCAAGGTCTTCCAGAAGTTCATCTGGGCCCTCAGCGAGGACACGGCACGCACCAGGTTGCCTTCCAGTATATTCTGCGGGTCTCGGTAAATGTGCAACCCGAGGTACTTGAACGTAGTCGGGTACCAGGTAAGCCGGGCGCCACCAAGGTGCACCTCGCATTCCTCCAGGTCCGGGCTGAAGGCGTATACTCCGGACTTGGTCCAATTGACTCTGAGGCCTGACACCTCTGCAAAGGTCTGGAATATGTCCGACAGTGTCGCTGGCACCGACGTGAGGTCACGCACATACAGTAATAGGTCATCCGCGTATAGCGAGACCGTGTGCACCCCGTCAGCCAGCGGGATCCCCCATTCCACTCCCTTGTCCCTCAGTAGAGCCGCCAGGGGTTCCATTGCCAGGGAGAAGAGAAGGGGCGACAGAGGACAGCCTTGTCTGGTGCCTCTGCGCACCCGCACCGTCTCCGACAGCAGCCTGCCCGTCCGTACTCGGACGCTAGGTCGTTGGTATAGTAGCCCGACCATGTCCATGAAGGCATCCCCGACTTCTAGTTTGTCTAGCACCGCTCCCAAGTACGGCCACTCCACCGAGTCGAAGGCCTTCTCCAGGTCCAGGACGAGGCAGCCCGACCTCGGCCAGTGTATTGCGGCCGCCTCCTGGACTCGGAAAAGACGTCTCAGGTTACGGGAAGTGCTCCTCGTCGGCATGAACCCGTTCTGGTCTGTATGTACCAGTGCCGGGACCTCCAGGGTCAGGCGGCGGGCCAGCAGGGAGGTGAACACTTTGTAGTCTGTATTCAACATGGCTAGAGGCCTGTAGGACCCCATGCACGTGCCATCCTTATCTGGCTTCAACAGCGAAACCAGGTTCGCCTCGTTTAGGGAGTGCGGGAGCGCCGAGTCCTCAATCGCATGTGTATATAGTTTGAGCATCTCCGGGACCAGTACGTCCGAGCAGGCCTTGAAGAACTCGGCAGGCAGGCCATCAGGGCCGGGAGACTTGCCGTTGGACATTGCGAAGATGGCTTCTCGCAATTCCTCTTGGGTGAATGGACCCCCCAAGTCTTCCTGCTGCGCGTTCGCCAGGGAGGGCAGTTGGATGTCCGCAAGGAAACCTTCAATGGTGGCCGTTGAGACCCTCAGCTGTGACTTGTATAGGGCCTGGTAGTGCCCCACGAATGCCTGGTGTATCTTACTTTGTGTGTATACGATCTCCCCTCCAGTTGTCCGAATAGCGGATACTGGTTCCGTGCGGGATTCCTGTTTGACCAGCCAAGCCAGCAATCTCCCCGGCTTGTCGCCATGTTGGTGGACCCGCGCCGAGTGGGCCGCGAAGTTGACGTGTTTCAGTCTCTCTAGTAGCGCAGTGTGTTCCTCTCGGGCCTCCCTCAGCCGGTCATCCGCGCCGATCACCGCCTCCCTTTCCCAGCGGAGCAGGTCCGCCTCCACCCTGCGTAGGTCCGCCTCTAACTGTTTTTGTATGCTCCCTTGTGTGCCCAGGCAGTGGCCCCTTATCACCACTTTGAATGCGTCCCACTCCACGCTTGGGGAGGACGCCGTGCCCGAGTTGTCGGTGAAGTACTGTGCCACTCGGGCCTGCAGGGCGTCTCTGAAGGGTGCGTCGAGCAGCAGGGCAGGCTGTAGCCGCCACGTGGGTATGGGCGGGTGTGGGCGCTCCCATGCTATTGCCATCGTGTGTGGGTTGTGATCTGAATGTGTCCGGCCGAGGTATTGCGACTCCGTAATGTGCGGCAGCATTTCCGTTGTCACCATGAATCTGTCCAGGCGGACATGTAGCGTGTGTGCCCCCGAGTAATATGAGTATATCCTGGTGTCCGGGTTGTGCGCGCGCCATGCATCCCTGAGGTCCCACTGTGTCGCCCACCTTGTGAACGCCTTTGCAGCCCCTAAAGATGCAGCATCTGGCCTGGGTGGGGTCGAGCGGTCCAGTACAGGGTCTAGCACTGTGTTGTAGTCACCTCCCAGTACCCAGGGGACTCCGTGCCAGGGTGCCAATCTTTCCGAAAGATGTGTCAGGAAGCTTCCCTGGTCTGTGTTTGGAGAGTAAATGGACGCCAGGACTACTGGCTGCCCGTCCATCCGGCCCTTCACCAGTACGTACCTCCCCTCCTGGTCCGTGATCACTTCAGACATTGTGAAGGGAGTGCCCGGCCTGACCCACAGTAGTGCCCCTCGGGCAAACGAGGAGTATTCTGTGGCGTACAGCTGACCCCTCCACCTGCGCCGCAGTGCAGCCACCTCCGCCCCACATAGGTGCGTCTCCTGCAGGAGCGCGATTTGTACCTGCTGTCTTTTCAGATAGGAAAATATCTGGTATCTGCGCGCGGGTGTGTGCATTCCCCTAATATTCCAGGTGCATATCTTAACCGAGGTCATACTAGCGGTGTGTACTCCTCCCCTTCTCTCGCACAAACAGCCGCTCCACCAGGGGCCCTCCCATCTCCACACTCAGCACCTCCATCCCCACTCCCCGTAGTACACTTTGCATTGTTCAGGTAAACATTAGGCGGGGAATAAACAATAACCAACATTAACCAACTGTGGGTGAGACCCACTGAAATACCAAAGGGGCAGTGGCGAAACGAGCCACCGTCCATAATCTCAAGTGAGAGGGACAACAGTTCCAGTCTAAGGGGCAGTGCGCATAAGCACGATCGAGGCTAAGAGGAAGTTAAGTCAGTTAAAGGGGTTCCAGTTCCAACCCCGAGCCTCAGGGTGCAGGCCATTCGCTGGCCACCGGCTGTTCACTGACACGCTACGTAGCTCTGGTCCCATGGGGGCCCGCCTGTGTGGACCCCGTCCTTTTGGGGCGAAGGGTCGCAGTCCTGCTCGAGCTCTCGGCCCCAGTCAGGGAGGGTACCCCCCCCCCAGGCCGCATCTGCAGGTGGTCAAGGATGAGCATGGGTCAAGGGGCAACCCCACCATCACCAGTCCCCTCAGCCTCCAACGCCACTTGGGCAGTACTCACTGTGTCCGTGGTCTGCTGTCCATCCGGCAGGCAGGGGGGGGGGCGGAGCTCACTCCCGGCTGCACCTGGCGCTGGCCGCGCCTCAGCATCCCGTCGGCCATTGTCGCATCCCCCTCGCCTGGACGGTCACGTTCCAGACCGTTCTGTGGAGTTAGTGGACCAGGTCTGAGGTTTGCGGTGTGACCACCGGCAGTTCCACGGAGATCTGAGAGTTCGGGATCCCGTAGATGGCTTCGTCGTCGTCACTGGGCGCCGTCTGTTGGCCGTCCTCGGGTTGCGATTCCTGGGAGGGTGGGTTGCTGAGTTGGGAAACTTTCCGCAGCGCGTCGCGTTGTTCCTGGAGCATCTGATCCAACGGGGGAGAGTGTCGCGACCCTCCCTCTGCCCGCTGGGACTGTTGCGTGCCGTGCCTCCGGCGGTGTCGTGGGCCGCGTCGTTTGGGCCTTGTCTCGCCCCCACGATGGTTCTTGGGCGCCGCGTCCGTGCCTCCGTCAAGCCACTCGCTGACTTCCCCGGGGGTCCCGAAGAAGTACGTGTTGTCCCCTGCCACCACTCTCAGCTTTGCGGGGAAGAGCAGGGAGTATTTGAGGCCTGCAGTGCGCAACCTCCTCTTAACTTCCAGGAAGTCATGTCTCTGGCGTTGCACCTGGATGGTGTAGTCGGGGAAAAACATGATCGTCGCATTGTCGATGCGGATTTCACCCATCTTCCTGGCTTCCCGTAGCACTGTGTCGCGGTCCCTGTAATTCAGTATCCTGAAGAGCAGTGGCCTTGGGTTGGCGCCGGTCGTGTAGGGTCTGGTCGGCACCCGGTGTGCTCGTTCCACGACAAAGTGGGGCGAGAGCGTGCCTTCAGGCAACAGGGTCCGCAGCCAGTCTTCCACATGTTGTGCCGGGTGGTTCCCTTCCCATTTTTCCGGGACACCCACTAGCCTGATGTTGTTGCGTCTCGCCCTCCCTTCCGCATCTTCGGCCCTGTCTTCCAGGAACTCTACTCTGTTCAGGAGGTCCTGCACGTGCCTGTCCGTTTGGGTGACTTTGGGCTCTATCTCCTTCACTGCGCCTTCCAGGACCTTGGTTCGGTCGGACAGCTTCCTGTGGTCGTCTCTCAGGAGGGTTAGGTCCACGGCCACGCCGTCTATCTTGGTCTCTAGGGAGGTCCTGGTCTGCTGGAGCGATTGTTCCATCCGTTCGACGGCCGCCAGGACGCTGTCCAGCCCCGTGGCCAGCTGCTCGGCAGCCATTTTGTTGAGCTGTTTGTTCGTTTTCCCCTTCTGCAGGGCCCCACCAGTCCCGGTGCGGGTCCGCACCCCTCCTGACATGTGCCGTGGTGGACGACCAGTAGATTGATTGTCCCCGCTTCTCTGGTGGCACCTCTGGGGTCACCCCGGCCCGGGTTGGTGGTACGTTGGTGGTACGTTGGTCTGGGGTCCACTCCCGACTGCGGCAGGTCTTCGCTCCTCCGTGGCCCCGCTCCGCCACGCAGGTCCCGGTGTAGCGGGTGTCTCAAGGGTCCGGGCGTCTCGCGTGAGGCCGGTCCCTCCTTCCTCCCCGCACGTGTGCCTGTGCAGAGGGGGGGGGGGGGGGAGTCTGCAAATGTCCCTGCGTGTGCCTCCACTGCGGGGGGGGGGGTGTCCACTGTGCCGCCCGCCACCGATCCGTGGCGGCGTGATGAGTGTGGCTTCTCCGCCCCAGCCCCTCCGCGTGACTCACAATACGCGCTGCACAGCCCTCTCCGGCGCTCCGGAGGCAGCGTTACCGGGCTCGTGGCTGGGGCGTTGGGTGTTGGGGCTTCGTCTGGGCGGTGGTGGGTTGCTGGCGGCCCCCAGGGTGTACGGGCCGGGTGCGGTGGCAGATTGTGGGCGGCCTCTCCGCCCCGGTCCCTCCGTGGCAGTCCGTGAGCCTGTGTCTCTCCGGGCAGCGCCTGGCGGCGTGCGGCGTCCCGGGGGCCTCCCGACTCCCCCCCCCTCACCGGGTCAGGCTGCGCTGCAGCGCGGATGCTGGGCTGCCGTGGTTTGCCGGCCGGGGCAGTGGTGACGAGGGTTGTCGCTGCCGGGGTGCCGGGGGTCCGCCGGCGGCCCTCGAGGAGTGCAGGCCGGGGCCTTCACGCTGGGCCGAGGCCGGGGTCTCTCCTGGCTGCACTGCTGGCAAGGTGGCCTCCAAGTCCGCTGGAGAGCCGTAGGGCAGGCCGGGGTCCGGCCCGGCGGAGCCTCGGGACAAAAGTCGGCCAGTCCGTCGTGATGGTCTCCGCGGGTGTCCGCCTGCAATTTCTGGCGGCCTCGATGCAAATCGGCGGATAATTGGCTCGGGGAAGGGGAGCTTTTCACAGAGCTCTACCCGAGCACGTCCTCCGCCATTGCGTGCTTAGCCACGCCCCGTAACACAGCCCCTGATGTCCAACATTGATCCAGAATCTATACAGCATGGTCTGAAAGGCAAAGATACTTCATAGCTGGTGGTCCATTTTTAAAACTACTAAAGAACTTCACAAGATAATAGCTGAATTCCAGAATTTAGAATGGTCTACCTCTAAACCACTAGCTTACATGAACTATGAGATTCCATAGCGAACCACGTCATGTTCAAAGCCAAAGATCTTGAAAAATGTCTTGACTAAAATACCAATGAGGAAATACCAGTCCGCACAGACCCTGTCATGATCTCTCTACCCACTCTGCAGCTGAGGCTACTCTTTTTTTAAGCCTCAATCAGCTGATGATTTTTGCGTCTTAAAAAATTTTGTGGCTAATACATATGACCATGACTCCCACAATGAGCACTTACATTTAAGCACATCCTTATTTAGAGCTCGGATGCGCAGCCAATTCAGACTTCTTACGCACTCATACAAAACCCTACACAACACAGGACCAGAATACCTGAACAGCCACATTCCCTTTCACCAACCCACCTACGCTCTGCCTCACTTTCACTCGCACACATTCCCCACATCCGCAAAAACAAAAGTGGAGGTCGCTTATTTAGCCACATTGCACCCAAGACATGGAATGACCTCCCTCAACACATCAGAGCATCCTCCTCACTTCTTGAGTTCAGCAAGAAGCTGAGGACCTGGCTCTTTGTATAAGCATCTTGGGTACCACAATCCTACACACCTGCCCAAGCACCTGGATGCCCTCTCGGGTTATTAGTGCGCTATACAAATCACTATAACATGGCAAAAGATATTATTAACGTCTCCATGGAATCAGGTCTGTACCTGAATGATCTTAAAACCACTTACATCAAACCCATTATAAATAAAATGAAGCACTTATCGAGAGCTTCATTCTATTCCTCTAGAGTCAGCTTCTAGGTAAACAGATAAGCAAATCTTAACCACCTCATCCAACACAACCCTTATAGGACTATGTACAACTAATACCCTATTATGATTCATGCAAATGAACTCTTACTGAATGCCAGGTAAGAGCTAATAAATCTTTTTTTTCGTGTATTACAAATTAACATTTCATAATTGTAATTGTAATTGGTAGCTCTGCTCCCCCAGTGTGTCTGTACAGGTGCATAGGGTGCACGCGTGACGTCACTATATAAGGGGATGTCAATATAGACCTAGGGGCAGATTTTTTAAGTAGGGTGTCCTCATGTGGCCTCATACGTAAATTTCTACGTGCAAGTAAAGACTTTAAGCCACATCTGTTCATTTGCGATTCATGAGCCATTCTTTCAGGATCGGTGTAATACGGTTCTTGCATTTTAAAAACCCTAAAAAACACTGAACGCATTAAAAAAAAGAATCAACAGATACATATGGATGAATGCAACAGTCATGTTTATGGCCTTTCACACATCTTCCAACAACAGACCTACTACCACACTCCCATCAATGACAGTACAATATGGAAGTCAGTGATTGGACTCACCAACACTTAAACATTTAGAAAGAAGACTAGTGGCGATTCAATTTATGAACGTTTTTAATCTGCTTTTATTTGCTTATGAACTGTGCTTTCAGGAGAAAATTGACATCTGGTTCTTAGCTAAATTGGTGTGCGTAGCTCAGCAGCAGCGCCACCTAGAGCATCTTTGGCCATATTACATGTATGATCACTTAAGAGGCAAAAACAGCATAAAGCTACAGTGCCAGCGCATAACTAACAATACACACTTTATCATAATAACCGTCAGCATTCAAAATATCGGAAAAACGATCTGTTTTGGTAAAAGAAGGCTGTCATTTTCAGCTGACAACAACATTATACAATAAACTCAATTTCTTAATGGTGAGTAATTGGTAACACTACTTGTGTTTACATTACACTGCTTTGACTTTTGTATCCTGTTGTCCATATTCCATATGTGCATTCCATATGTGCATATGTGCAAGTCATGTAATGTTCAGATATTATTTGTGATGTCATGCACCCTTTCGTGTATGATGTCACAGGGAAATCTTTTAAAAGATAAGACCAAAAATATTATAGATGGCATCATGTCGTGTCGTTTTCAGCCACGTAAAGGGAAAGATGTCATGTCCTTTATTCAGTCATTTTATCACCTTTATGGGGTTTGTTCACCCAGAAACGCACTTCCCGTTGAAAATGCTGCCTGGAGCAGACCTCCTGATTCCTGAATAATAACGGCCTTTCTCCCCCCAATGAATCCTCTAAGCCTTTGCAAACCATTTGAAAGTACAGATGGTAACAGAGACTGCGATTCCTCGCTCAGGTTTTTGTTTTAAAAAAAAATATATTTTTATTCGATTTTTTCACATTTTCAACATATGACATATAACATATAAACTTCGCAGTCCTTGGTGTTACAAGGAACTGAAGATGTCTTCCAATTTAAAATAAATGTTTTCGTCAACTGTTTTTTTTTTATTGGCCGCAGAGCCATGACCTTGGCTGCATATTACAAAGGGGAGGGATGACGTGTGCTTCCGTCGTTTTTTTTTTTTTTTTGCACAGTACTTTAAACTGGGCAAACGTTATACGGCATGCTTGAGTTTATTATGTTTAGAGTTGTGTTTATTTGATTATGCGTAGAATGAAACAGCGTCGCTGCTGGGTGCTTAAGAGCAAAGCAGATTTTTGGAAACCCAAGGCCGGATGTTCGAAAGGGTTTTACCCATTCTGTGTCAATGTGGAAATGTGTTACTGCACAAATGCCCTAAAAATGAATTATAATCCAGACAAGTAAGTGAGGCGACCTGTTCATCACCCAGAATGCGCCGGAGAACTCATACTTGTAGTTTTGATTGGAAATACATTTGGGACAGACCTCTATTTTACCAATAATTGAAAGGATGACATCATTGAATTTTAGAGACTGTTCCTTGCGATATATGTCGAATTGAGGGTAATTGAGTTGGACAGCAGAATGTCACCTATCCTAGGACTCCAGCCTTTGGGTGGGATAATAATTGGGATATAAATAATAGATGGGGTCGTGATCAACACCAAAACATTGTAAACCACCCAGCTCTTCCAGTTCACCAAAATCCTTTTGCACAACCTCTTTTGTTGTCTAACCGATATGCTCCTCTATCCTTTTTGGATCAAAACGACTGACTTCTGCCTGAACATATAAGTCAAGAGGAGAACAATGTACCAGTATTTAGTATGCTTACTTGGAATATTGCGGGAATCAGGGCTAAAGTAGGCAATGTGGCATGGACAGATTTTATGATTAAGTTCAACATCATTGCATTGCAGGAAACATGGGATACAAACAACAGTTTTTCTCTAGATGGCTATAGTCACTTCTGTATTCCCGCAGTGTCTAGCGCTGCAGGAAGAGCTAAGGGAGGATTGTTAAGCCTCTTTAAACTAGATATTAAAGGTAGCCTAAAGAAATGTGACTCGGGATCCGAGCAATGTTTAATTGTTGAACTTTCTTCAATAGAATCTCCCAACATTTTATTTATAAATTTTTACAACTCCAATGCATCAGACTGTACATTACATAGTCTAGATAGATTGGACCATTTTTTGTCAGTCTATAGTGAAAACGTTAATTCTTTTGAAATCATATTTTTGGGTGATTTTAATATACACCCGTGTTCACTAATGTGTGTTTGCGATGATCTAGAATCCCCTCCTAATTGTTTGCCCATCCATCTTGAACATAACAAACAGGGGGATTGTTTAGAGAACTTTCTAGCAAGATGGAACTTATACGAATCCAGCTGTGGGGAGGGGGGGGGGGGTAAGGGCCCCTACTTTTAAGGGAACAGACAATGGCTCTATCATTGATTATATATTTATTTCAGCATGCTTTTTAGCTAAGGTTTTATTGTATAAAACTGTGGTTTCTGTTTTCAGTGATCACAACCCTGTCTCCCTGGACCTAGTAACTCTTGATCTTATAGGGCGTAAATATGGCCCCTGTAACAACAAACAAGCACTTAAAGTTAAGGACCAGGGACGCAGACTGAAATGGGATAGTATAATCCCGGAATCCTTCGTACAAGAGGTACTTTCTGAGGCTGAGGATGAGGTTGGTGTGTGTCTATCTAGTGTGTCCAACGATAGGGAAGTGATATTTGCATTTGGTAGTATATGTAGCAAGATTAATTGCAGGCTATCTGTGGCTTTTAAACCTAAGTCAATGCCCATTAAAAGATGGTTTGACCACAGATGCTCAAAAACACACTCTGCATTGCTTAATGCTTTAAAAGCTGTCCCGAAAAATCGTGAACTTATCACCACCAGTAGAGCCCAATATAAAAAGGCCATAGCAGACAGGAAAAAACATTAAAGATGAAGCCTGGACACAGCTCTCAGATCCAGCAATATTAAAAAAACAGTGGAGAATTCTGGAAGATTGTCAACCAACCCTTATTTACAGGGGAGGAAAATTCCCCCCTTGAAACTAACATTCATGATGAAGGTTGGATTAAACTCTTTAGTGACATCTATTCTGGTCATACCAGTGGAGATCCCAGGGCGCAGCATGTTGATACTAACGCCATTGGGAATCAATTGCACTTTGAAGTAACTGAAGTCTTACATGCCATAGACTGTACTCTGAAGAAAAAGGCGCCAGTACCCGACGGTGTTCCTGCAGACGCCTTCAAATGTTTCCCCAATTTTTGGTCAAGATTACTTTGCAGGGTCTTTAATGCATTAAACCATGATAACATTCCTGAGTCATGGAAAACATCTATAATTATCCCTGTGTTCAAAAAGGGAAATAGGCAGGATCCTGCATGTTATAGACCAATCTCACTGATTGACTCTTCAGTTAAGATCTTAGGGAGAGTTATATTAGTAAAATTGAATGAGTGGGTCACAGAGAACAGTATTTTGACAAATGTGCAATATGGTTTTAGACCTAAAAGAAGTACCCAGGATCAATGCCTTAATCTCCACTTGCTGATTGAGAAATATACCAGGGCTAAGGAGGGGTCCATGTACCTCGGTTTCATGGACCTCTCCTCTGTCTTTGATTTGGTCAACAGATCAAAGCTTTGGTCAAAACTACTGGAAATGGGCTTGGATAGGACCATAGTCAATTTATTGGCTGACCTGCACTCTGGCCTTACTGAAAAAATCAGAGTTTCTTCGAGCGGAAGGTGCACTGACGCTTTCGTTTCTGAAAAAGGAGTTAGACAGGGGTGCATATTGGCACCCCTGTTGTTCACATTATATGTGAACGCCTTGGAGCCTGCTCTCAGGGACGAGACCCACGACATTCCGCGTGCAGGGGATCAGGGGATTCCTGTTCTCCTTTACGCGGATGACGCGGTTCTTCTTGCGCGTACCGGGGTGGGGCTTCAACGCCTCCTGGACGCCTTTGAATCTTTCATGAGCTCACTTGATTTGAAAATAAATGCGAAAAAATCTCAGGTTATGCTCATGGGCAGGGCAGCTAGGAGAACCTATCACAAAACTTTTCTCTGCGGACAGGAAAAGCTTGTTCGTGTAACCTCCTTTCCCTATTTAGGGATTACCTTTGATGAGAAGGGTAACTTGGGTCCCCTTGTTAAGAATAGAGTAACTATGTGTGGTGATCTGTAATCTGTACTTCACTCTGCCTGCTGTCATTCCATTACTGAACACTGTGATGTCACCTATGGGGTTGCTGAGGATTCTACCCTAGTGTTCCTTGTGTGGCAGTTGCTACTGCTGTGTCTCCCCTACTAGCTGGACGGCTCTCTTCTCTGCAATAAACCTACAACTACCATCTCCAGTCTCCGCCTCATCTTTACACTGGCGACAAGGATGGTCAGCTGTTCTTCAGCTGTTTTCAATCTTCAAAACAACATCCTCGTTTGAATCGTTTTGAAGTTCAGGACTTTGTCTTTTATCTCATTTGCTTCTGCAAACTCGACACTCATGTGAGTACATTTATTACTTTTATTGCCTGCTGTACTTGTTGAGAGCCGTCACAGCCGCCGGACTTTCGTTCATTTTTCCTGCCGTTTTGTTGTTATCTTTCAATTAAGCTTGAGCAGCGATACTTGTGACTTTTCCTTGTGCCAGCCAAAGGAATCTAATGGAACATTGTCTTTACCGGCTGATCTCACTGAGGCTGTTCCTCCGTTTTTTTTAAGCCTTTCTTACCTCCAGTTCTGCCTCTCCAGCGCTGCGTGTTTCCTCTGCCGCTTGTTCCTCTCGTTCCGACTTGCTCTTCGTTATGATGACGTCGTAGAATTTCCAACGTATCTCAGTCAAGCGCCGTCACGTCTTCACGCATGCTGGTTGTCATGGCAATCTACAATCGTCACGACGTTCACGCTGTCTGTCAGCTACCATAATTCTACGTCACAAAGCTTTACTCGTCACACAGCCTTTATTCCTGCTGCAACCAAGTGCTCATTGTTCCTGACGTGCACGGCTGACCAGCTCAAAAGCTTTTGTCTCCGCTGATGCACACAGCCACTAACTCCTAGCACTCTTCATTTACACGCTGTGGTTCACAGCTCTGGTATATATTGAACCGTTTTTTTCACGCTGATATGTTCAGCTTTAGCACGCCGAAAAGAGCATTTTCACGCTGATGTGCACAGCTTTGGCACGCAAAAAACGACTTGTCGCCAACATTGTGCTTGCCAGGAAGAGGTCTGGTGACCTTAGGATGTGTGTGGATTTGCGCAGTCTTAACGAGGCCATCTGGGTCAATGGCTTTCCTCTTCCCCGTATTGAAGATTTAATAGCAAAAGTAGGTTCGTCCACTTGGTTTTCAAAACTTGATCTCAAGGCAGCTTACCACCAAATTGAATTGCATCCCCTTTCGCGACATCTCACTGCTTTTGTTACACCTGATGGCGTATTCCAATTACGTCGCCTTCCTTTTGGCCTGGCTTCTGCTGCTGCTGTCTTTCAGCGAATCATGTCTGAAATGTTTGAGGAGCTTTCTAATGTAGTCGTCTTTCAAGATGATATTCTTATTTTTACTCAAACTGAGGCTGAGCATGAGAAAGCCATTGACCAAGTTTTTAACATTTTGGAACAAAGAGGTGTAACTTTACAGAAGAGCAAGTGTGTATTCAAAACCAGAGAGGTAGAGTATCTTGGTCATACCATTTCTGAGAGTGGCCTCAAACCCAGACCGGGTTTAGTCAAAAGCATTATTGAAGCTCCTGCCCCTTCAAACAAAGAACAGCTTTTGTCCTTTCTTGGTCTTTGTGAGTTTTACTCAAAATTCATGAGAGACTACGCCAAGACTACTGAATGTTTCAGACTTCTACTAAAAAAGGGTGCCACCTTCAGCTGGTCTGATGAGTGTGAAAAGGGCTTTCTGCTCATTAAAGAGCATATCACTAAAGCTCCTGCTCTTCAGCCTTTTAATGGTATTAGAGAAACTGTGGTCACTGTTGACGCTTGCGAATATGGCTTAGGAGCTGTCCTTTCACAATTGGCTTATGGCAAGGAATTTACTGTGGGGTTTGCCTCCAGGACCCTTCGTCCTGTTGAAAGAAAATATTCTGTCATAGAAAAAGAGCTCCTAGCTTGTGCTTGGAGCGTTGAGAAATTCAAATCTTACTTGTGGGGTAGACCGTTTATCCTTCAAACCGACCATCGACCTCTCATCGATATTTTGTCAGGCAGAAATATCAAACGTACAACTGCACGGTTGGCTAGACTTTCCACTAAATTATTGGAGTTTAACTTCAAAGTCATTTATATTCCTGGCGGTAAGAACAAACGGGCAGACTGTTTGTCCAGGCTACCTATACAAGATCCTGACGAAAATGAATGGGAAACTGAGATTGAAGAATGCTTTGTGGCTAATATTTCCCAAGATTCTATTTCTTTTGCTGAAAATGATTGGATTAAAGCTGTTGATAATGATGTTGTCCTTAAAGATGTAATTTCTTTCATACAAAAAGGGTGGCCAAAGGAAAAATCTCTTTCTCCCGAACTTCAGATCTATTGGAAAATTATTTCAGAACTTTCTATAGAAAATGGTAAAATTGTTAGAGGCGACAAATTCATTCCTCCCTCTGTTTATGGAGAGAAAATAGTTGCTGATGCCCATTCTGGACATCTAGGAGCCACCATTACCAAGAGAAATGTTAGATCGAATTTTTGGTGGCCTAAAATGAACAATCAGATTGTGGAGGCTATTAAACTTTGTACACGTTGCAACACTAGTGACAAGGTTCTTGTCTTAGAAGGTGTTTGTGATTCCATTGTTCCTCCACCTGTTAGAGCTTGGCAGAAAATTGGCCTGGACTTTCTAGGTCCATTTCATGTTCTTCCTAATACTTCCAAATACTTTCTGGTCCTTGTTGATCACCTTTCCAGGTGGGTTGAGGTTGAACCTATCAATGTTCCCAACTCTAAAAGTGTGATTGATTGCTTAAGTAAAATTTTCTTGAGGGAAGGTTGTCCGGAAGAAATTCTCACTGACAACGGAGTACAGTTTATTTCTAAAGAAATGAGTGTTTTTTTGAATAACTGCTGCATTAAACATACCAGAACTCCTTTATACCATCCCCAGAGCAATGGCAAAACCGAGAGGTTCAATAGGGTTATTGTCGAATGTGTGCAAGCTGCTTTCAGGTCTAATAGCTGTATTTTTCAAGCTGTAAAAGATCTTATATGGTCTTATCGTATTTCACCTCATGTTGCCACAGGTTTCTCTCCCTTCGAACTTATGAGAGGAAGAAAAGCTTGCTCCCAGGCTTTCCCTTTTTGGATGGTTAAAAGCTTCCACCGGGGGTGTGATTTAGAAGAAGTTTGGGAATGTGCTAATAAAAAGTCTTCCAATTCTCTGCCTAGTAATGTGAAATTAAGCAAAAAGTCTCTACACAATATTCATGCGGGTGATTGGGTTAGAATTAAGAATCCTGTCACTGTTAAGAAGGGTTTTTCAAAATTTCTTGATTCTCAGCAAGTTGTGGAAGTTCGCAAGAATGCTGTTAAATTGTCAAATGGCAACTGGTGGAGCACTTCTCGGGTTGCTAAAGATCCTTCTTTCCGTGCAACTGCTCCTTCACCTAAAATTGTCAATGTTGGGAATGGTTTCAGGAAAAGCTCTAGAGTAATTGTTAGGCCTAACAGATTTCGTGATTATATCTAATTTGCTCATCCCAGTTGTTATATATTTTTTTTCTTTCTGGGAATGTTTTTTTGTGTGTGTTTTGTTTTTTTTAAAAAGGGGGGAGGTGTGTGGTGATCTGTAATCTGTACTTCACTCTGCCTGCTGTCATTCCATTACTGAACACTGTGATGTCACCTATGGGGTTGCTGAGGATTCTACCCTAGTGTTCCTTGTGTGGCAGTTGCTGCTGCTGTGTCTCCCCTACTAGCTGGACGGCTCTCTTCTCTGCAATAAACCTACAACTACCATCTCCAGTCTCCGCCTCATCTTTACACAATGTTAGCTAGGACATCTGCAGCCCTTCAGGGGTTCTCTAAGAAACTTGGGGGTAGGCCAATTGCAGCTGTTATTAAAATCTACAAAGCCAAATGTATCTCAGTGGCATCATTTGGTAGTTCGATATGGGGATATAGGGGAGTGGATCCTTTACAGACGATGGAAAATAAATTTTTTAGATCTGTTCTTGGCGTCCCACAGTCAACCCCGTCCTACAATGTCCATATGGAACTAGGGGAAGGCTACATCACAGACCTGATAAAAACAGCACCTTTAGTAGCTTGGCTGAGGTTGTGGCTCAATAAAGAAATCCCTTTAAACCATATTATTATGAGAGACTGTTTGTGTCTGGACAAAGTTAACAATATTAGGTGGCTGACCTACATCAAGGAAACTTTTTTAAGGTTGGGGAGGCCTGAGCTTTATACTGTAACAGATTCTATAACATCTAAAGATATAGTGTCTACAAAACTTGCAATGAAGGAGCTTTTATCCCTGGAGAGGGAAGAATGTGAGCTGAAAAAACCCTGTGTCAGGGCCGGTCTAATACTGTCCATACCTGATGGCCCAGAAAATTATTTGAACACGGTGACTTATCCTTACCACAGGTTTATTTTAACTCGTTTTCGTTTTAATTTGATACATTTTAATCTTGGTTTTTATCCTGTATGGAGTACCCCAGAAAAGGCGTCACCATGTTCCTGTGATCATTTCTCCGAACAAAATACTATGCACCTTGTAATGTTTTGTAGTCATTACATTGATGCTAGGAGAAAGTTCCTTGTGCCTATTCTTAGGGAAGCTGGATTTATCCAAGTTAAACCTGCTCTTATTTATTTACAGCTGTTACAGACTCCCAAGATTATGTTTCATGTGGCTAGTTTCTTGGTGAGAGCTATTAGGAGTAGGAATATTAGATTAAAAAATGTGTCTATTTCCCCTTGCAGTACAGATTGTGTACTTCAAACAGGCTCTTTGTAATTATATTAGGACTGTAATTATATAAACTATTGTAACAGGGACATCTGATGCTAGTAATGTTTACCTTGCTGGGGATTTTCTTAGTACCTTTTCTTAGTATCTTTTTAGCACTTTAGCACTTTGCACTTTATACTTTTTATCGATATGAATTGTAATATGATGTATGATTTTTTATCTTGTTGCATTTTAACTGTTTTTAATGTACGTATTTTCTGTATTCGTCTTTAATATAATATGTATTTTGCCATTGTCTTTGTATGATATTAAGTTATCGCAATAAAGTATTTTGACTGACTGACTGAGTTGGATTCATATTTGTGCCACCAAAATATTTGTTTCTATCGCAAAGGTCAAGGTCTCCTCGGGAAAACATCATCCAGATGTGTCTTACTTCTCCTAACCTAATCACTTTTTAGGTTTTCTTTTCTAAATGCCACTTGTGCCATTCAGCAATCACATCTTTGCAGAATATATAATAAGAATAAGCGGCTCAGGTGCTCTGTGTGGGATTGCCACCTTTAGGATTGTGCTGTGCCCCCGACTATCGAAGACGGGATATTGTGCGATGCAGATATCAAGGACAAAACATTGAAACCGAAATATGGAACAGTAAGTACGACTTTTCTCCACCTCACTTCATGTGCATGTACCCTGACTATAGATATAACTTCAAGGTGCATAGGTGTGAAGTTAGGAAAACTAAATCTATAATTCATCTATATGCACTTATCTTTCAATATTTTGGTTCTCTATATGTTGTGCACGATTTTCTTATATCACAATATTTCTATGTTCGATATTCAATAGAACTATCGGATTGGTGAGTGAGGGGGAATGCAAGCATCATGCTTCACAGACAAAGGTGAGCTGTTTAGCCATGCATCCGATTATTTATTTGGGGCACTGTTAGAAAACAAAAGCTCTTCACAAATCATTCCAGCCAGCAATACATTGCGTGATAGTGACAACCTTCAGCAAGCCTCTTATCCTTTATTCACCTCACCATAAAGATTTGTTGCATTGGGTCTGTCTGCAGTGAAAGGCACAGACTGGCTATAACAAATGTATGAGATATGAATGTGCATGAAAATATGTGGAATTACTGCTTAAGGCACACTTTTTTGTTTAGGATGTGGGATACAAAAAAGTGGTGGTTAGCAAAACATATCAAACTGTCAATATCATAAAAAGATTTTTTTTATTTTCATTTTGCAAACGTCATCCTGTGTGCATAGTTATCAAGTGGTCATTTTCGTGTGCCACACCTTCAGTCAGTTCTGTTTTTTAAGTGAACAGAGGTTTGCATTGTCTGACTTGAAGCTTTGCTTGTACCATTACAAGTATAGGTTTACAAAACCTGGCATGCGCGATGCTTATGGCCCAAAAAAATGGACTGGATGAAAATCTCAGACTTGAGATGTGGTACTTTGATGTAGGGCCCGTATTACACATATCCTATCCCTGTGCGTCCAATAAACATCAGACTTACTCCCTGCTACACATCACCCCTTCCATCACTGATACTGCACAAAACCCTGTTCCCCTGAAGGATATATCACTCAGTTCATAAGTCTCACACAACACCCAATGATCACCTCATACACAACACTCAGTGCGTCCATAAGCAACATCACCAA
This sequence comes from Lissotriton vulgaris, assembly GCF_964263255.1. Lineage (NCBI taxonomy): Eukaryota > Metazoa > Chordata > Amphibia > Caudata > Salamandridae > Lissotriton > Lissotriton vulgaris. The sequence continues at coordinate 1,035,444,075 of NC_141689.1, forward strand.
CATCAGTCACATCACTACTCTGATGCGCCCCTAATGCAGTACTCTTTTTTTTTGCGCATCATCCTGATTTAGACACCTCTGCTGCACACCGCCCTTTGATCTCCGCTTCACATCACCATGTTCCTCTGCTGCACATTATCATGGGTGCCACTTATGCATAGTAGCTTCCACCCCCACTGCATAACGTTATACACAAATGCTGACCTATGTGTGATGATGCCTGTATGTTTGTTGGTTTATGTGCAAGAGTACCTTTATATCTGTAGAAGCTTGTTAAAGTGAGTGTATCCAGGTGTGTTGGTATATGTGATGCATGTGCCCCTTTTTGTAGGGAATATAGCACATTACAATGTGTGCTTTTACTACGCGGTAGGGAACAACGTGGTCGTTACAACGACTGCGTTGTTACAACGTGATGCCATTACCACGCAAGTCATTCAATTGACTTGCAGTAGATGGCGCTGTAACATTAGGAATGTATAATTTACTATTCCAACTCCAGCCTCCGCAACAGTAGGGAAGGTGTTGGAATAGTAAATTATACTATTCCTTATGTTAGAGCGCCATCTACTGCAAGTCGATGTAATGACTTGCGTTGTAATGGCATCGCGTTGTAAAGGCATTGTCGTCTAATGACTGCGATGTAAACGTTGTTTCCCATGCATGAGCTTGTCACTGTCTGCTGTGGGCAGCTGAGTGCATGCATTATACAAAAGCCAAACCTTACTGGTTTTGCCAGTAGTTGTTATTCTTGAAATAGCTGCTGCTAGTAGCCTTCCAATTATAAACTCTGACTGACTGAGACCTTTCACATATAACAATCACTCACAACTCTCAGCAAAGGTTATGTTTTCAAGAAACAAACCCCGAATTGAAAGTTTGTTTCTTGACAAACAATGGCCCTGAAGCACAGGAAGTTTTCTACCTGCACTTCTGGGTTAGCGAAAATAAGTGCGAATTGACACTCCCTAAATAGGATGGACTGACCATCATTGTGGCCTGGCGGCTCAGTGGAGGCCAGGCCGTGAGGTTAGAGGTTTAGACCGGTGGAGCCAGCTAACACAACACTGGGCTGAGTGGGAGCACCACCAAACTCTAATTGACCCCCGAAGTCACTATGATCAGCGTGGTTCATCTCCTTTGTATCAATAATATTATGTTGTGTGGGTTGAGCAATGCCTTCCTCTTTTAGGTTGAAGAGACTGTGCAAGCATTTAGGATTTTGCTTCAAATTTTTTTTTCCAGTGAGCCACAGTTTATCAGCTAGGCAAGGCTTCTCCGGTAGGACAAATGTATTACCTGCTGCACATCATGTGTCTCCTACCGGGGGCCATATTACAGAGAGTGCCCCAGGGGCAAAACGGCTGTTTGTCTGCCCCCGGCCCACTATGATGTTACAGAAGCCCCCCCCTCCCCCCCCCCCCCCCCCCCCCCGCCCCCCCGATGTTCGTGCAGCCACTTCTGTGATACCGAAAGCACTGGCGCACATAAAGCACCAGCGCTATCTGCAGAGGCGTTCCCTCATTTACATTTGCACCCTTTACGAAACAGGGATCCTGGCGCACAATCATCTTCACTTCCATCACGATTTGAGATTCTGTGAGGCTTGGTAAGACAGCAACCTTTCTGCACCACCACTAGGTGCCGCCACATTACAAGAAAAGGTGAGGAAATAGCTTTTTAATTAGGCGATGAGACATTCATTGATACCAAACGCTATTTTGCCTAGAGCATTGTTCATCCAAGCACCCTTCCTAAATGTATAAATAGTGTTCTTCGACATTCTGTGGTATTGGAATATTTTATCGCTTCACTTTCATACCTACCTGTAAAAACTATACCTGTAAAATGCACTTTTGCCGTCAATTATTCGGACATTCTGTGGGGTGGGGGGGATTGAGAACTACCCTGCCGATGTTACCTGGCCAAGTTCGGGCTCCCTAGCCAAGCTTACTTGCTGACAGCAGGGTGTGGCTAGTTACATTATTTTTACCCTAGCGGGAGGGCTTCAGGCAGTGTCGTCATCTATAAAGTGTTTTCCGGTTCACAAAACTTCCAATAAATCGGGGTTAAGTTGATTGTTTTAAAGTAATGGGGCATACTGATGCTCCCAAACTCCTGGGTGACCATCCCTTAGGCTAAAAGTGCAATAGATGTTTTTACAGAACTTTAGCTACAGTTATCTTAAATCATTTCATAGTATTTTATCTTCAAACACATCGCTTACTAGTATCATATATGAAGTGTAATGTTATTTTTGCATGCCTCTTCAAGTAACATTATAATTATTGTGTGTTTGCTGGCTCTAAAGAGTCAAATTATTGGGTAGACCCTATGTAAAATTTTTATTTTCAGTTAGTTATTCTTGTTTTAAATAAGAACGTATCATAATGAAGTATGAAATAGAATATTTAAATGTGGTGCCTTTCTTTATGCTATAACTAACATTGGTAAAATAATAGGTTTTCAGACAGAAGCATTTATTGTATGCAATGCAAACAATTATTAACCCAAATGACATCAAATGACAAAAGTACTGAGGGGCCTTACCAGTCATTATTCCCTTGTGGGAAATTTGGCAACTACTCACGGACATCGATTGACCAAATTCTAATGTTAGTTGAAGTGACATGAAATGAAGTGAAGCTTTCAACTTTAAAAGATCATCAGGCAAATCCCTCTCACATAAGCAGCTTCAGAATAACCTCCAATTTATTTCTGAGAAGATAGAGAAAAGTCAAAGAGTGGAAACTGAGGAAAATAAACAATTGTTTATAGTTTTTCTTGATCCCTGAGATCCATGTAAGGAAGGGCAATGTGGGTAATATCAAAGGACAAGCCAATGATGGCAGCTGCTAACCCTGTTTGCAAACAATTAATGTCTATGCTAACCACAACCATCAGCATCCTATAGAGAGTTATGCAGAGTAGAAGGAAGGTGGGTACAGGATCCAGTGTTTGTGACTATGTAGTACAAGCATACAAGAAACGTTTATGTATTTGCTTTTCTCTTGTTTTTGATATAAATGTAAATGTCCAGTATTTGTAAAGCGTGAACAATTACTGGAAGGTGTCAAGGCGCTTGGGGCCGGCATACCGTGTTATTTAAGTAATAATTAACACCATGTCATGGCAAACCACACCAAGAAACACATGAATCATCTTGACAATATGACACTATTTAAGCATATGACAATATGTACCGAGAGGAAAATCTAATTGTGCAGTTACTAATAACCTTCCTCACTCACTCCTCCAATTTAGCAACTGAATCTTTGAAAGACTTACACAACAAACAACTCACTTGTGCAGGCTCCTATTGGTATTTGCGCGCCACCTTTCATACGCGATGGTGGGGGAGGGAGTGACGGGGAACTTACTTTCGATATCTTTTGAGGTTTTGTGTTGATGGCTTTATTCACCCTAATGTCATCCTTTAGCTAAACCTTAAATTTAGGTTTGTCCAGTACATCATATTTATTATAATAATTATTATTGATGCTGTTGGTATTTATGATTATCATGATTATTATTATTATCATTCATAATAATAATATTACTCTCGACTTTCATGGATTATCTTCATTTTGAAGAAGATGGGACATGAAGGGAGTTTTTTTGTTTGATGGTTAAGGGAAGGTTGTGGGAAAATTGAGAATAGCTTTGTTGTTCAGTAGTTTGTTGATCAATGCCAATAATGTTATTTGGACTTTATAAAATCAAGTTGGAAGTGTGGATATTCAGCAGGACGTAAGACTCAAAAGGCCACTTTAATAACATTTTGTGTTGGGTTTGCGTCACAAAGGTGACACAAAGCAGCGCAAAATGTTTTTTTTTCTTGTTATACACTTTACATCTCCAAACTTGTTTTGCGCTGGAAAGTTGACTAAAAGTAACACAAAGCAGTGCAAAGCACTGCTTTGCATTACTTAGTGTCACGGGGGTGTTACATGGAAGTTCTCATGCAACCAACCATGTTTTATTTACAGAAAATTCTATCTTATAACAATAGTGGATAGGGTTTTGTGTCAAAAATTAACCCTACTTGAAAACAGGCTTTGAAAGGAGAAATACATACATTTCTCCTTTCTTTCCTGACCTTGCATTTTTGCCACATTGTACAGCAACCATCCAAAGTACGAGAGAACCCTTCCAGTACAAAACCTATGCTAGACTCATGCACACACCCTTGTAGTATGGCGCAAGGTGTGGGTGTGTGGTGCTCAGGAGCAAATTCTGTCCCTGCACTAGGGAGAGGGGTGGAGAGAGCCATATCTCTGCAGATGTGGTGCTCTCCTGCTCCCTCCCTGTCACGCAAAGCAGAGCAGCATTTTTGACTCGCTGGGCTGTGTTGAGTGACACGTTGTAAATCTGGCCCTAAGAAGGGTTACATTTGAAAATTAATTGACATGGTTGGTCTTCTAGATCTTTGGAGCTCTGTTTGGAATATGCAGCTTCTAAGTGAGAATTAGTTTCATCAGTTAACCTTGATAGGAAACAACAGTTGTGCTGCTTTGTTGAAAAGGCTCAACCGGTTTGTCGTAGCTTACTCAGGTATACTGAAATCTACTGTGGGAATTCTCTGGTTACATTGGGCCTGCTAATGAATCGAAAATTGTTCAACCAACTTTATGTGGCTGATATTAGGACCCATTAAAGGATGCTTTACATCCACTAGAGATAATAGGGTTGCTAATGTTGCATACTGCTTTAGGATTATCACCAGAGATCCGGACCAACTCCAATTGCATGGAAAGCAAAATGGGCCAATGTACCTGTAGATGGCTATAAATCTTCATGACCCTCATGGCGGCAATAAATGTGCTTTTCTAAAGTATTGTCGTTGAAACCTGGGACCTGGATTATAATCTTAGCCATAGTAAATGAATGAAAATTAGTCGATTCTGGGCAACAGACTTAATCTTCATATATCTAAAATTCCAACTATGTGAAGTGTGGCACAGGGGCGCAACTAGAGCCAAATTATTTTGGGGGGGAGGGGAGGACTAAAAAAAAAAGTTTCATTTGGGGGCTGACTCTTCCAGCAATAGTTAGAGTGGAGATGCAGGGGCTCTAGAAGGGGTGAAAAAACAACAAAGCCTCATTTACAAGCAAATGATCTTTTAACCACATGGCTGCTGGGCGTTTCCCCCCCCCCTGTGGTGGAAAATGCCATTTTAGTGGCACCATGACGAGCTCAGCTCGTCATCAGCACACGACACCCGTGGGTGATGACGAACTGAGCTCGTCATCAGCATCGAAAGGGTTAAAGACCTGTGAAGTACTCGGGTGCGGCTGTGTTTGTGTGACCGGGAAGCTGTCTCAGCCCAGGATGCCACACACAACGGGGTGGCTGAAGCCCTTTGATCCCAATGGGCGTTGCGCGCCTGGTGTGGCACAACTCTTAATACGTGTAATCTAATGTAATCCCGTAACTCAAGCGTGTAAATCCACACTTGAGGTAAATTATCTTTAATCACCTCTCAACACACCCCAAGAGTTCACAATGCACTCTTCCTCTCAGCTAGGCTTTTATACATCAGTATATAGAAACATACAATTGTTTATGAAGGATATGAGCTGTGATGAATAATCTTACGCTAAATTGTCAGCTCAAGTAATACATTTTCAATATTTTAAGGATAAAATCTGAGATTGGGTGTATGCAGTTGAAAGATTTGGCAACCCAAAATGATACTCAAATTAAGTAGTCAACCTAAGATAAAATCCTGAACCTTAATAAAACAGATCACTTGGCCATAAGCAAGGTACACACATGCAATATATGGACTTAGAACGTTTTAAACCTGCAGCAGCAATAAAAATATGTGAAGCAAAAATTTGCAGCAAAGCATCATGAATGACAGCAGCAATCAACCAATTGCTGATGAATGTGGGCTGACAATGATATGTGAATGACACTTGCAACAACCAATGGCTAAGGTGGGCTGCTCTTGGACGTTTCTTTGTATTTATTTATTTATAGTACGAGCTCTGTGAGATAAGCAAAGCTATCTCTAGAGGGACCTAAATAGCAGTTGGTCCCCGGGTTATGACACTTTCAGGCTTCCAAACATCCACATGAACAAATTAATAGAAAAATAAATCTCTGTTTCATCTGAACTCTGCAGAAGACCAGGCTGGGGAATGGACAGGGCTGAGATAAGCCTCTCAAATATGAACCATCCAGAAACAGACCAGTTGTACATGAAATGCCGCAAATTAAGCCTTCGACTTCTTCAAATAAGCGAGAGTTAAGAAGTGAGAATGCTGACGTAAGCCTACACAAGGGCTTCTAGTAAGCCTAAAATTCCTAGGTCAATTCAATAGCAGCAATTCTAAAGTGAAAGGTTCACATGCATTATAGTAATATAGGAAAACAAAGGAGCAGACCGGAGACAAAAAGAAGAATGCTGCAACATGGGACGACTCATAATTATGAGAAGAAAGTGACTCCCTATATGAAGATGTACACACAACTAAGCTATGTAGACAGTAAAAACAAGTCAAAAGCATAAGCAACAAGCATTGTCAAAGGCAAATGGTCTGGCTTTTTTTCTGGTGTGTGTTCTTTGTTTGTTTGCATAAATGATGACTGACAGGTTATAGATATGGGCTGCGGGACGATGACAAATGCGAAAAATGCGGGCAACTGGGGCAAGTTCTACACATCTTGCGTGGGACTGTCCTGGAATCCAGAACTTCTGAATTTGTGCTGTTTGCTGCGCTACAGGACTTGGCAGGAGTGACGATTAATGCGACCCACTTAGTGGCCCTTCTGGGATAAGTCAAAGACTTGCCAAAGGGAACCCATAAGTTACTAGCATTGGGCTTATTGATAGCAAAACAGAGGATAGCATTGTGTTGGATGAAGGGCCCGATTCCCACAATCACAGAATGGTGTACTGATTTGTCCTATTGCAATACACAATCTGATAATTTCAATGCTCTCATACCTACCCGTTGTAGACCCAAAGACATCTGGGGTCCATACCAGGCATACCTTACTCGCCAAGCCATGACGGAAGAGGCGGGGGAAGGGCACAACAGCACAGGGATTGGTTGATCAAGTTTATCCTTGCTTTTTAGGTCTCGCCTGTCGATGCGCATGCGCATCGAGCAAGGCGAGAGTATTGCGACTTATCCACTCTTTATCCACACTGCAAGGAATCGTGGCGATTCCTTGCAGTGCCCGTGACTTTTAAGGTCAATGCGCATGCGCATTGAGCTTATGCGCATGCGCATTGACCTTAAAAGCGCGTGCACGTCCGTCTTTGTTTACCCGCTCCGCCCCCTCCCCTTCCCGCCGTGTCGCATTTCTCCTCCCCCCTCCCCTCTCTTCCCTCCAGCTTGTTTTTTGTTTATTTGACCCGCTCCGCCCCCTCCCCTTCCCGCCGTGTCGCATTTCTCCTCCCCCCTCCCCTCTCTTCCCTCCGGCTTCTTTTTTCTTAACCTCCGAGTAGCGACTTTTTTACCTCATTACTTAGAATGGATTAGTCAAATTATTACTTAAAAGCACTCTCGCTAATCCAAACAGCTTCTGCTTCCATTTTTAAGGTTCACATTCCCCTTGTGTACCAGCATTGCCTGAATTATCCATCAGCAGCCGTTCTATTTTTACCTTAATCCAAGGCCCGCCCTCCCTGCCGATATCGTGCTCTCCAACAAGGCACCTTCCAAGCAACATGGCAGTAGCTTAAGTCTAGGTCTCCCACAGGCAGGAGGGCTCGAGGTGCACTGCAATCCAATGCAAGGGGTCACAACCAAGACAAGAGAAGCTTCTTTCACCTACAGGTTCTACCATCAGAGACCATGCAGACCGCTCTTAACTAAATCCAAGTAAGCGCCAGAGCCATTGAGAGACCTGCAACGGCACTGCACAAGCCTCCGGTGGTTCTGTGGGTCTGACTGGTCAGCCTGCCTATTGCGCGCTTTTTTAATAACACTTCTCAGCACGTTGTTCATTTTACGAGCGCAGCACTTTCTCTTCTCCCAGGGACAAAATCAGCCTGCCTTTTGCGCGCTTGTTTAATAACTCTTATCAGCACACTGCTCATTCACAAGCGCCGTGCTTTCTCTTTTCCCCGTGACAAAATCAGCCTGCCTATTGCAGCTCCTCCCACCCACGCTGCCAGGTTAAGGAGACCAGGCCTTTGTAATCTGCTAGGCCGCGTGGGACATTCCTTGCTGCTAGACCCCTTAATTGCCCTCTTGGACCATGACATGCTTCCTCCCTCCTCCCTACTTAAAGAAATGCTCACGATCGGTACCCACCCCGGGAGTGCACAAAACCTTTCCCCTACATGTCCGGCTTCTTGTCTCTATGAGCATGCGCCGTGCGAGGGGGAAGGTGTGCATCCAGAGTGGCCTGTCTGGACTTATTTATATACTTGTGCAGGATATCCTTGTCTTACCAATTCCTTACTCTGCCGACCCCTTTTTCCTACCACTTACCCCTTACGCCTCACTCACCCTCACCCTCACTCACCCTCACTCACCCTCACTCACCCTCAACCCCTCACCCTCACTCTCACTCACTCTCACTCACTCTCACTCACCCTCACTCACCCTCACTCACCCTCACTCACCCTCACTCACCCTCACTCACCCTCAACCCCTCAACATCAACCCCTCACCCTCACTCACCCTCACCCTCACTCACCCTCACTCACCCTCACTCACCCCACTCACCCTCACTCACCCTCACCCTCACTCTACCCTCACCCTCACTCACCCTCACTCACCCTCACTCACCCTCACCCTCACTCACTCTCACCCTCACTCTCACTCACTCTCACTCACCCTCACTCACCCTCAACCCCTCAACATCAACCCCTCACCCTCACTCACCCTCACCCTCACTCACCCTCACTCACCCCACTCACCCTCACTCACCCTCACCCTCACTCACCCTCACCCTCACTCACCCTCACTCACCCTCACTCACCCTCACCCTCACTCACTCTCACCCTCACTCTCACTCACTCTCACTCACCCTCACTCACCCTCACTCTCACTCACCCTCAACCCCTCACCCTCACTCACCCTCAACCCCTCACTCACCCTCACTCACCCTCACTCACCCTCAACCCCTCACACTCACACAGTGCAATAGGTCTCGGAGCATTTGAGTTAGAGCTTTTAGAAATGTTTATGGCTTTTTTTTTTTTAATTCTTTAGCATTGGCTACAGGAAACAAAAATGCTAAAGATTTACAAAAAAACCCATAAACAATTCTAAAAGCACTAACTCTAATGCTGCGAGACCTATTGCATTTCCAATGCTTGTTTGTTCTCTTGTGATGGGTCCGGTAGGTACAAATGGGGATGTATTGCCGCCAGATAGGACCATTTAGTACGCTGATGCTGAGCCAAATGGCTGTATTGCTGAAGGAACGCTCTCCCTGTTTAATAAAACTTAAAGTATATGATCTAATGTACAAGGTCATCACCCTCCCATGCTTACATTTGCAGATGTTCGTGTAAACTGTACCTTTACCACACCCTACTTCACAATATTGAATGTTTATTTTTTTCAGAGAAGGGCTGTCATACTTCCAATGTGACTGGAACTGCACTCCCCTGTGGAGCTAATGTACGACAATGATTGACATTTTTCACTTTTTACTAGGCATTTACCTCCTACCACTCCTCACCTCTTTGATCTCTATTTCCAAACTATCACACATCCTTTGTCCTCTACTTCTTCCCTCACATTTCTTCCTTGCAAGGTTTCTCCACCTTCACTATGCCTTTACTCCTGCTACCTCATGTTTTTAATTTAGTCTTCTTAACATCTCTCTCGCTTTTTCTATATCACCTTCTTTTTCTCTCATCTTCCAAGGTCAAATTCACTTATTCTTAGCATTGCAGCATCCCCTCAGATAGCACCTCATTGCCTCTTAACAGCAACATTTTTCCCTTTGCCCTGTTTTGAGTTTGGGGTTCTGAAAAATGGTGTAATTTGTTTTCATGTACTTAAGCCAAATTTCTGTAACAATTATATGAAATTACATGTATTTATGAGAAATGCCAAATTGAGTGAAATTCGTCCTTGTGCAAAAAACTCAAGCACCTCAAATGACAGCCGCTCATGTTCTGGTCCTATGCTTAGTTCCCCTATGCATGCCCTAAATGTTTACCTCACAATGCGTGAATTTGTACTGCATGGCGTAATAGTAAATTTTTGGAAATTTCATATAGCAAACATAATGTGAAATTATCGAAATTACATGAGATTACACTTGTGTAATAGAAATTTCACATGGGTTTAGTCTGCCCCCGCCGCAATGCTTACTTTGAGCCTGTGCTTGCCAGTGGAGCCCACTGCAACTCATTTTTTTGGGGGATCTGCACTTATTTATCCTCATCAGACATTTACAGAGAGCAAGAGCAGAAAAAAAACACAAATGCGAAAGAAGGAGGAAGAGAAAGAGGAGAAACCATCCCAGAGGGAGAAAGTAGGAAGCTGTAAAAGTGAGATAACGGGGCATTGAGTGTCTGGTGCTGGATTAAAAAGCCTAAGGTGGATTCAATGAAGGGCCGGACTGAGAACCAAAACCAGCCCTGGCAAAGTGTTTGGCCGGCCCCCTGGGGGTGCGACCGAGCTCTTTGGCGAGGCGGGTTTTCGGCCGATTTTGTTACAGGGCCGCTTTTACAGCTATGCTGCAAAAACGGCCCCCTGGGCCCAAAACCGGCCCCAAGCCTTGCGGCGCACGGGGGATTGTCTGGTGAACGCCTGATTCAATGCTACCAGCCTTCGTGTTCAGCATGCTGTCATTTGATAGTACTGCATGTGGGCTTCTAAGCAGAGTTCTGGGCGACAGCACTCATTGTTCTACAAATTAAGATGGGTCCCTCAATGATTAGCCAAATAGGCCCCCCATGAGTTGACCTGCAGGAAGGATGATGGTATGCCCTAACGTTCAGGAGAAAGATGGCTCATGGGACAGTACTTCCGCTGCAGAGACCTGCAGGGCATTGGTCCCAATTCCAGTCAGCTCAAGGGTTTAATACGCCTAATGTACAGGTTTTTGTCTACAGTACACTTCAAAGATTCCAAACCCAATAAGGTACTCCATAGAGGTTAACATTCCTGATGTAGAAATATGTGTTTCTGCTAATCTCACTTATAATTTCTGTTAAAATAACTGAAGGGGGTTAGCGTGCCTGCTGTAGTGATTTCAGTACAGGATCCTGGTCACATTAGCTGATTTGCATAAAACAGTCCAGGGGTTTGATGTGCCTCCTGAGGAGGCCTGGGTGGAACTGCGGGTCACAAAGGATATTCTCAGTAATATAACCCACGGCTGAAGAAATGTGTTTGCATATCAGTAGGTAAGGTGCCAAGGATAAATCCTATGAGGTTAAAAAGTGGCTCAAATTTAACCCGGATAAATGTTAGTGACAAGTGTGGAAACTTTCGTAGAGCACAAAAAGAAGTTCAGATCATGCTAGCTTCACTGCTATCAACTCTGTTGTCTAGTTATAACAATTTATCAACCAAAATGTGCAGCCATTAACAAACAAATTGATACATGTATAAAACAATTTAATCCTGAATGACACTGGAAGGGACGCTCTATGCTTTTCATGCAGTTTGTCAGACCTGCCTACATGGGCAGACTAGCACTTAGCTGCTCCTACTTCCAAACAAAAAGTGGAAAAGCCATCAAGTGGTTCCAACAACAGATTTGATGACCCTGAAGCAAATTTATATACCTGGGATCAAACAATTGGATCGAGCGTGCAAGGTATGATTTGAGCCCAGGGTTTCAGTCACACAGACTACAATTCTGCCTCTGGGTAATGTCTACAATTTTTTCCAGATTTGCTCAAAAAAGCCACACTCTATGCTGTCTTGTACCCAATTAGTAAACGGTGTTCAATAAAGCTGACTTGCAAACTACACTGATCACATGCTAAACTAAAGTGGCCTACTACATAGAAATTAGGCAAGACCTAAATGAAGGCAGGTGCACAAACCAGTATGAATATTTTAACATTTGAATTAATCCAGACAACTGTGCAGATTGAACTACCAATGCCTACTTCCACACCTCCCACTCCTGCCCACCGACATGGCAAACCCTCTATTCAACCATTTACATCACTTTCCCTACCACACACGCACACAGCTGCACAGTCGAACGCATGCACCCCGGTACCAGCACATACACCCAACCAGCTGACACCCCAGACACACACTCATCGCATATTCCCCCCCCCCCCCATCATAACCAAAGCAGACACTAGATTGGATGAGATCTTGTCCACACTTCATCTTCTCAAAGAAGACCTCCACGCTTTTAAAGTCATGCTATCAAGTCAAACATGGCTCCCAAGATCCAACATTCCTAACAAGTCCCCCACGCTCCCCTTTACACCACCAAACACACTGCTCCCAGGCGGATATCAGTACCATCCCGTAACCTACCCTCCCGTCCATTGCGCACCAACAACCATCTCTCCAAGATCGATCTTCTGTGCCTGCTCTCCTACGAACCGGCCTTTACTACCCCCGATCCTCTCACACACATGCCCATCCCCTCTATCCTCGCAAACCCTGACAGGCCCTCAACAACAACAGAGGAATCATCGTCAATAATCTCTGTAAAGTCCTACTCATCCAGGAACACAACTCTTCCCCTGCCACCGCCTGTCTTAAATGCACACTCCTGAATTGCAGATCGGCATCGAAACACGCCACTGACATTGCCGACCTCATTACCTCGACTAACCTTGACCTCTTCCTCGCCCCTCATCAACATTTTGGTTCCCCCTAACTATGACATCATCAGACTAGACAGGTTGGGAGGCAAGATTGGAGGTAGTATTGCATGCATACACCGGAACAACATCACCGTAAACAGAGCTATACCCTTGTTACTCACCTCCTGTGAATACATCAGCCTCGACATCAACAGTAATGGTAAACCTGTCTGCTCGCTCCACATCATCTATCACCCACCTGGCGACAACCTCTTATTCACAGAACACCTCATGGACCTGACCACATCACTCGCCGGTCGACGAAACACACACATTTTCCTGGGTGACTTTAACCTCCACTGGAATGACCCTAACAACACAGTGGTCAACAGCCTCAAAAACTTCCTCAACGCCTTAGACCTCAACCAACTGTGCAACAGCCCGACACACAATAAAGGCGCAATCTTAGACTTAATAATCTCTAAAACTGATTCCACCCATCTGGATTCGATCCTCCCTTGTGATTGGTCTGACCATCACATCATCACCTTCTTCATAAATTGAAACAATCAAACTGATCTCTGCCCAAGCTACAAAACCTAAGGTATGGAAAAGAGACTGGAAATAGCTCAACACAAACACGTTACCCACCTCTAGCCAGAATCTACTTCTACCCCCTGCTGGACCTTCCAACGTAACTGACCTCACACACCACAACCTAAACTTCATGACGTAATAGTAAATTTTTGGGAATTTCATATAGCAAACATAATGTGAAATTATCGAAATTACATGAGATTACACTTGTGTAATAGAAATTTCACATGGGTTTAGTCTGCCCCCGCCGCAATGCTTACTTTGAGCCTGTGCTTGCCAGTGGAGCCCACTGCAACTCATTTTTTGGGGGGATCTGCACTTATTTATCCTCATCAGACATTTACAGAGAGCAAGAGCAGAAAAAAAACACAAATGCGAAAGAAGGAGGAAGAGAAAGAGGAGAAACCATCCCAGAGGGAGAAAGTAGGAAGCTGTAAAAGTGAGATAACGGGGCATTGAGTGTCTGGTGCTGGATTAAAAAGCCTAAGGTGGATTCAATGAAGGGCCGGACTGAGAACCAAAACCAGCCCTGGCAAAGTGTTTGGCCGGCCCCCTGGGGGTGCGACCGAGCTCTTTGGCGAGGCGGGTTTTCGGCCGATTTTGTTACAGGGCCGCTTTTACAGCTATGCTGCAAAAACGGCCCCCTGGGCCCAAAACCGGCCCCAAGCCTTGCGGCGCACGGGGGATTGTCTGGTGAACGCCTGATTCAATGCTACCAGCCTTCGTGTTCAGCATGCTGTCATTTGATAGTACTGCATGTGGGCTTCTAAGCAGAGTTCTGGGCGACAGCACTCATTGTTCTACAAATTAAGATGGGTCCCTCAATGATTAGCCAAATAGGCCCCCCATGAGTTGACCTGCAGGAAGGATGATGGTATGCCCTAACGTTCAGGAGAAAGATGGCTCATGGGACAGTACTTCCGCTGCAGAGACCTGCAGGGCATTGGTCCCAATTCCAGTCAGCTCAAGGGTTTAATACGCCTAATGTACAGGTTTTTGTCTACAGTACACTTCAAAGATTCCAAACCCAATAAGGTACTCCATAGAGGTTAACATTCCTGATGTAGAAATATGTGTTTCTGCTAATCTCACTTATAATTTCTGTTAAAATAACTGAAGGGGGTTAGCGTGCCTGCTGTAGTGATTTCAGTACAGGATCCTGGTCACATTAGCTGATTTGCATAAAACAGTCCAGGGGTTTGATGTGCCTCCTGAGGAGGCCTGGGTGGAACTGCGGGTCACAAAGGATATTCTCAGTAATATAACCCACGGCTGAAGAAATGTGTTTGCATATCAGTAGGTAAGGTGCCAAGGATAAATCCTATGAGGTTAAAAAGTGGCTCAAATTTAACCCGGATAAATGTTAGTGACAAGTGTGGAAACTTTCGTAGAGCACAAAAAGAAGTTCAGATCATGCTAGCTTCACTGCTATCAACTCTGTTGTCTAGTTATAACAATTTATCAACCAAAATGTGCAGCCATTAACAAACAAATTGATACATGTATAAAACAATTTAATCCTGAATGACACTGGAAGGGACGCTCTATGCTTTTCATGCAGTTTGTCAGACCTGCCTACATGGGCAGACTAGCACTTAGCTGCTCCTACTTCCAAACAAAAAGTGGAAAAGCCATCAAGTGGTTCCAACAACAGATTTGATGACCCTGAAGCAAATTTATATACCTGGGATCAAACAATTGGATCGAGCGTGCAAGGTATGATTTGAGCCCAGGGTTTCAGTCACACAGACTACAATTCTGCCTCTGGGTAATGTCTACAATTTTTTCCAGATTTGCTCAAAAAAGCCACACTCTATGCTGTCTTGTACCCAATTAGTAAACGGTGTTCAATAAAGCTGACTTGCAAACTACACTGATCACATGCTAAACTAAAGTGGCCTACTACATAGAAATTAGGCAAGACCTAAATGAAGGCAGGTGCACAAACCAGTATGAATATTTTAACATTTGAATTAATCCAGACAACTGTGCAGATTGAACTACCAATGCCTACTTCCACACCTCCCACTCCTGCCCACCGACATGGCAAACCCTCTATTCAACCATTTACATCACTTTCCCTACCACACACGCACACAGCTGCACAGTCGAACGCATGCACCCCGGTACCAGCACATACACCCAACCAGCTGACACCCCAGACACACACTCATCGCATATTCCCCCCCCCCCCCCCCATCATAACCAAAGCAGACACTAGATTGGATGAGATCTTGTCCACACTTCATCTTATCAAAGAAGACCTCCACGCTTTTAAAGTCATGCTATCAAGTCAAACATGGCTCCCAAGATCCAACATTCCTAACAAGTCCCCCACGCTCCCCTTTACACCACCAAACACACTGCTCCCAGGCGGATATCAGTACCATCCCGTAACCTACCCTCCCGTCCATTGCGCACCAACAACCATCTCTCCAAGATCGATCTTCTGTGCCTGCTCTCCTACGAACCGGCCTTTACTACCCCCGATCCTCTCACACACATGCCCATCCCCTCTATCCTCGCAAACCCTGACAGGCCCTCAACAACAACAGAGGAATCATCGTCAATAATCTCTGTAAAGTCCTACTCATCCAGGAACACAACTCTTCCCCTGCCACCGCCTGTCTTAAATGCACACTCCTGAATTGCAGATCGGCATCGAAACACGCCACTGACATTGCCGACCTCATTACCTCGACTAACCTTGACCTCTTCCTCGCCCCTCATCAACATTTTGGTTCCCCCTAACTATGACATCATCAGACTAGACAGGTTGGGAGGCAAGATTGGAGGTAGTATTGCATGCATACACCGGAACAACATCACCGTAAACAGAGCTATACCCTTGTTACTCACCTCCTGTGAATACATCAGCCTCGACATCAACAGTAATGGTAAACCTGTCTGCTCGCTCCACATCATCTATCACCCACCTGGCGACAACCTCTTATTCACAGAACACCTCATGGACCTGACCACATCACTCGCCGGTCGACGAAACACACACATTTTCCTGGGTGACTTTAACCTCCACTGGAATGACCCTAACAACACAGTGGTCAACAGCCTCAAAAACTTCCTCAACGCCTTAGACCTCAACCAACTGTGCAACAGCCCGACACACAATAAAGGCGCAATCTTAGACTTAATAATCTCTAAAACTGATTCCACCCATCTGGATTCGATCCTCCCTTGTGATTGGTCTGACCATCACATCATCACCTTCTTCATAAATTGAAACAATCAAACTGATCTCTGCCCAAGCTACAAAACCTAAGGTATGGAAAAGAGACTGGAAATAGCTCAACACAAACACGTTACCCACCTCTAGCCAGAATCTACTTCTACCCCCTGCTGGACCTTCCAACGTAACTGACCTCACACACCACAACCTAAACTTCATGACCTCGATAATTAACGAATTAGCTCCTCTGCAACTAAAGAGAGTCTCCAGGAAAGACTCTAATCCCTGGTTCAACGGTCTCCTTAATGAGGACAGACGTTCTCTCCGAACTGCCGAAAGCAAATGGAGATCAGTACCATCCGCCAAGCTTCTCTTAACTCTAAAAAGAAAGAGAAATGCTTATTTTCGTAAGGTCAAACGCACTAAAGCAGACTTCTTTAGCCAACAACTTGACCAGGCAAGAAATCGACCCAAAACACTTTTTGAATTAATCAAAACGCAATCTAAGGACCAACCTAAACGGCCATAAGAACTAACTTACCCACAATCATCATGTGAGGACTTCTCTGACCACTTTGACCTAAAGACTGAGAACTTCAAGAAAGATCTCCTCAAGGACCTAATCTCTCACTCTTGCCCCCTCACCAAAACCTCCCCCTACCCCCAAACGCTTCTCAACAAATCCCATCAAAGTTTATCTTAAAAAACGACGCAACATGGTTATACTTTTACACCTATTCTGAAGAAGAAATAGGGAAATTTCTCCGTGCCCTGAAGCCTTCCAATCACCTCACTGACCCTCTCCCTGCAAATGCAGATAAAGATCTTACACCTATGCTACTAGTTTAAGTTTGAGTTTTAAATTATTTATAAAGCGCTCGTACACCTGAACGGTTTCATGGCGCTACAGTATGCTGAGTCCCTGAGGAACATGAATCATGGGGAGGGGCCCGAAGAGGAATTATGAGGGGAAAGCTTTTGAGAATAGAAAGGCTTTTAAGGCCTTTCTGAAGAGCTGGTATTGGGTAGAGGATCTAAGTTGAATAGGAAGGGAGTTCCAAAAAATGGGGGCAAGAGTGGAGAATTTAGAACCTCCCCATTTTTTTCGACGAAAACGGGGGACGGTCAGTAAGTGATTAGAAGAGGAGCGAAGCTCCCTGGAGGGAGCATAAGGTTTGATCTCAGAGGAGATGAAGACAGGGGACAGGCCTAACTGGGCCTGGAAGGTGAGACATCCCACTTTGAAAAGGGAACGTTCGCGCATGGGGAGCCAGTGCAAGGATTTTAGAAGGGGAGTGACGTGATGGGATTTCGTGAGGTTGTAAACCAGACGGGCCGCTTGGTTCTGGACCAGCTGAAGTCGTCGTACATTGTAGGCTGGCATGCCATGGTAAAGGGCGTTGGCGTAATCCAAGCGGGAGATGACCATGGCAAGTACAATGAGTTTCAGGGCCGTGAAGGAGAAGAAGCGGGAAACCTTGCGGGTAGTGCGGAGGGATAGAAAAGAGGAGGAGACCACCGAGCTCACCTGGGAGTGCAGAGTGAGTTGGTCGTTAATTTTTATGCCAAGGGTTTTGACAGAAGAGGAAGGAGGTGGGGGGGGACCCAAGGAAGAAGGCCAGAAGAGAGGGGACCAGGGACTGGAGCAACCACCTGTCAAAACAAGCTCTATCTTATCTGGGTTTAGTTTCAGGTGGTTGTGATTCATTCAGTCCCGTATGAAGAGCATTGTGGATTGGAAGTTAGATTTAGAAACAGGGGAGTGAGAAAGAGAAAATATGAGCTGGAGGTCGTCCGCATAGTTATATACGGAGACCTCCATTTGTTGAAGAGCGAAGATGAGGGGAGCTATATACAGGTTGAAGAGTAGAGGGGAGAGAGAGGAGCCCTGGGGGACCCCACATACCACCTTCCGAGGTTCGGCCGAGAAGTTACCTAGGCGAACTGCCTGGGTGCGATCACTCAGAAAGGAGGACAACCAGACCAAAGCGGTGCCACCGATCCCTGCCGCCTCGACACGGGAGAGTAAGATGGAATGGTCCACCGTGTCGAAGGCGGCAGAAAGATCGAGTATCACCAAGGCCTGGGGGATGTTAGTGTCCATTCCCTCTCTAAGGTTATCAAGCACTGAGAGCACAACCGACTCGGTGGAGTGAGCCGGGCGAAAGCCGGCTTGGCGGGGAGCCAGGACTCGGTTTGCTTCCACGTAGGTGGATAGTACTTTGGTGACATGTCGCTCCAGTACTTTCCCTAGAAAAGGGAGCAGAGAGATGGGGCGGTAGTTGGCGGGGACAGAGAGATCTGTGCCAGGTTTTTTTAGGATGGGGAGGATTATAGCAGATTTGAGAGCAGGGGTAACCACGCCCTGGGACAGGGAGCAGTTGAGAAAAGTGAGAGGGGGTAGCGGACATTTCGTGAAAATGTGACCAAGGATGTGGGCAGGACAAGGGTCGAGTGGGGAACCAGATTTAACTAGAGGGAGGAGGGAGAGAAAAGATTCTACTGTTAAGGGAGGGAGTGAGTCGAGGCGAGCCTCTATGGGGGGGCGAGGAGGGTTAAGGAAGGAGGGAGAGGGGGGAGGATATTGGCTCTGATTGTTGCAATTTTATCTAAAAAGTAAGAATTCAGAGAGTCGCAAAGAGGTTGAGAGGGGGAGGGTTTGAGAGTGGTTCTGTCGGAGTAAGCAAGTTTGTTAATAATAGAGAAGATTTCTCTGGGTTTGTTCTCCGCGACTAGAATTTTGGAGGAAAAGTAGTCTTTTTTGGTGGACAAAATAGATTTCTTGTAATGCTGCAAGAGGGAGGTGTACTGCGTTTTGAGAATGGGGCAGTACTGACGCCTCCAAGCTCGTTCAGCATGGCGGACCGAGAGTTTTAGTGCCTTCAGTTCATTGTTGAACCAGTGGTTGGAGTAATTTGTCCGTCTAGAGGAGACTCGTCTGAGGGGGGCGATGGAGTCGCAGGCTGAGAGTAGCCAAGAATTGATGAATTTGGCTTGTTCTGAAGAGGACAGACCGGACAGGTCAGGGCTGGAGGATGAGAGAGAGGAGGTTAGCGAAGCCACATCTACCCGACCCCAAGAGCGGGCCCAGATGTTTTTAGGGTGCGTGGGCTTGGTGAGCGTTCCAAGTTGAGAGGAGAAGGAGATCAATGAGTGATAAGACCAGGGACAAGGGGAGATGGACAAGGATGCAATGGGGCAGTTCAGAGACCAGATCTGGTCGTGGGTGTGCCCTTGAATGTGAGTAGAGGAGTGGACATGCGAGGTAAAGTTGAGAGAGCGTAAGGTTTCGGAAAATTCCTTGGAGGTGGAGCATTCGGCTGGGTCGGAGGGCCAGAAGTTGAAGTCGCCTAGCAACAGGACGGATGAATTGTTGACTGCTAGGGTGGCCACCAGTTCTTGAAACCCGTCAAGGAAGGATTGGGAGGGTTGGGGGGGGGGCGGTACATAAGTAGGCAAGTGAGGGGTATGTTATAAAATAGAGAACGAACGACTAAGAAGTCGGATGTGCCTATCGGGGGAAAGCTGAGGGGTTGAAAAGGAAGATCCTTTCGGGCAATCAGGGCGACGCCCCCGCCGGATTTACCGGTTGGCCGGTCAGCCCGGAGAGCGTAGTAGGTAGCAGGGAGAGAAGCTAAGAGAATGGGGAGGGAGCTGTCACGGAACGAGGTCTCCGTAAGGAATAAGATATCTGGTTTATGGAGATCGAGCAAAACAGAAAGTTCATGGCAGTGCTTAACCGCAGAGCGCGTATTAAGGTAATAGATGGAGAGGGGGGCCTGTCTGGGTCCGGCCGGAGGGTTAGGGCTGGGGGAGGGGGACAGAGGAGGCGTGTGGGTCGGGGCGTGAGGAACGGGAGGAGTGGCAGCGGCTGTGAGACCCAGATTATTGATGTGGGTGGTCAGAGAAGCTTCAATGGGCCAACGGTCATGAAGAGCGAGTAGTTGCGCCGCTGAATATTTTAATGATGTAGGATAGTGGGGTGGCCTAGACCCTAGGCGCGTTTGGTTGCGGACGGGCGCAGACGGGCTTGCCTTAGGCGCACCTTCGGCGCGCAATCGTCGCGCCCGCTGCGCTCGTCCGCTGCGCGTTCGGTGGAGGCACATGATTTATAGGAGCAGGGGGGAGAAAGGGGGCGTGGCCTCTGTGAGGGGGCGTGGCCTCAGCGCTCGCCAAAGTGGCGTGAGGGAGTGAAAAAGATCGGTAACCTCCCGCCGCAGCGTTGAAACGGCTGCGCGGGGAACCGGAATCAGCAGGTGAATGAGTAGTTTTTAAAAAAACAGATACACAGAGTTAATCACACAATTTCACATAGTAATCAGTTAAAATTGCATAAGGTCCGCTCCCGGCTTCCGCCTCAGGAGGACTCGTCAGACTGGGCAGGACGCTTGTAAGCAGCGTCTATTTGAGCGTGCTGAAAGGGGGCGTGGCCTCGGTGAGGGGGTGTGGCCTCGGCGCTCGCCAAAGTGGCGTGAGGGAGTGGAAAAGATCGGTAACCTCCCGCCGCAGCGTTGAAACGGCTGCGCGGGGAACCGGAATCAGCAGGTGAATGAGTAGTTTTTAAAAAAACAGATACACAGAGTTAATCACACAATTTCACATAGTAATCAGTTAAAATTGCATAAGGTCCGCTCCCGGCTTCCGCCTCAGGAGGACTCCTCAGACTGGGCAGGACGCTTGTAAGCAGCGTCTATTTGAGCGCGCTGAAAGGGGGCGTGGCCTCGGTGAGGGGGCGTGGCCTCGGCGTTTGCCAAAGTGGCGTGAGGGAGTGGAAAAGATCGGTAACCTTCCGCCGCAGCGTTGAAACGGCTGCGCGGGGAACCGGAATCAGCAGGTGAATGAGTAGTTTTTAAAAAAACAGATACACAGAGTTAATCACACAATTTCACATAGTAATCAGTTAAAATTGCATATGGTCCGCTCCCGGCTTCCGCCTCAGGGGGACTCGTCAGACTGGGCAGGACGCTTGTAAGCAGCGTCTATTTGAGCGCGCTGAAAGGGGGCGTGGCCTCGGTGAGGGGGTGTGGCCTCGGCGCTCGCCAAAGTGGCGTGAGGGAGTGGAAAAGATCGGTAACCTCACGCCGCAGCGTTGAAACGGCTGCGCGGGGAACCGGAATCACACAATTTCACATAGTAATCAGTTAAAATTGCATAAGGTCCGCTCCCGGCTTCCGCCTCAGGAGGACTCGTCAGACTAGCCCTCTGGACCAAGATCATCAAGAGTTCAATTCAACAAGGCTGCATCCCTGACTCCCTAAAGGTAGGGCAGGTGTCTCCCATCCTTAAGAAACCCACAGCTGACCCCATGGACCTAAACAACTACCGCCTTATCTCCAATATTCCCACCCTGGCCAAACTTGTGGAAAAATGTGTTCATCACCAACTGACAAAACATATCGATCACTTCAACCTCCTAAATAAACACCAATCCGGCTTCCGTGCAAATCACAGCACGGAATCAGCCATGACTCACATCATTGACGATGCACTTCAACTACTTGATCATAACAAAGCATGCCTTCTCATCCTACTAGACCTCCCCTCAGCGTTCAACACGGTCAAACACGAACACTTGATAGATGGGTCTCTCAGGACCAGTGCTGAATTGGTTTACCTCTTTTCTGCATAACCGGTCTCAAAAATTCAAGGTCAACAACACACTGTCCAAATCAGTTCCTGTCACGCTAGGAGTCCCACAAGGTTCCTCGTTATCCCCTACACTCTTCAACCTATTCATGGAACCACTCACCGATCTGTTACAAACATCCGACGTGCAATTCCACATGTATGCCGACGATACCCAACTCTACCTCAAGATCAACACCTTGGACGACATTAGTTTGCTTAACAGTACTCTGAAGACCACCCAAACATGGCTGGCAGTGAATCACCTCAAACTGAATGCTTTAAAAACTGAATTCCTCCTTATTGCCCCACCCGCCAAAGTCCCCGCAATGCACAATTTGATCAAACACCTCACAGAACTCGATGTTTAACCAACCATTTTGGATTTGGCGAAATCACTGGGTATAACTCTGGATTGTAACCTCAATACGCAGAAGCATATTAGTAATGCAACGAAGGGAGCAAACTTTCAGATCAATACACCAACGAAGCTGAAGCCCTTCCTACCGCCCAATGACTTCAAGTTAACGGTTCAGGCTCTAGTTCTACCTCGGCTGGACTATGGAAATGTCTAGTTATGCGGTTTCCCCAAAGCCACTACAGCTCCTCTAAGAGCCTCCACCAACGCGGCAGCGAGACTCATCACTGGCTAGAAATGAAGGGCCCACATCTCCCCCGATCTAAAATCTTTAAACTGGCTGCAATTTGAAGCCAGAATCCACCTGAAAATAGCTTGCATGAAGCACAAGGCCCTACATCATCTTGCATTCAGCTATCTCACACAAAAACTCACAATATCTGGAGGGTCAAGATCAACAAGAAGTGCGGAAAACCTCCTTCTGAAAGCACAAAAATTAAATAAGAAAAAAACGTATAATTGCTCCTTTTCAGGAATGGCACCCAGGATATGGAATGCCCTTCCACCAGAAATAAGACTGAACCCCTCCACCTCCTCCTTCAAACTGGAAGTAAAAGGCATCCTTATGGCAAAATTTACGTAAACATAACTTCACATGACTACTATCAATCTAATCAATTTTTGCCACTACCATGATCGCAATGTTTCGCCCTTGCTGTACACCTCACTGATTGGCTTTTATATGTACAGTCTGTTCCATTTATTTTGTCGTTTTCATCATCAATGTGTTACCATCACCCTTCAGACCGACCGGTCTGGTTCTGCACCTTATCTGATTTGCCCTTCTATGCTATTCATTATGGTCCTGTTTATCCTTAATGTTTGATTTGTACTTTTGTTTATTAAGCTTTCTGACGTTATTCTTATGGTCCTGCTTAATTTTATTGTTGGATATGCCTATACACATTTACTGTAAATCGCTCTGATACCCGCAAGGGTCTTGTTCGCGCTCTATAAAACTTTCAAATAAATAAATAAATAAATACATTTATATTTGTATGTTACATTTAGGATCTTTAGTCTAATTAAATGGGGCTGGTTAGACAGCTAAAGTGGCTCTATGTCATAATTAAAATGCACCTGTTTTGTTTCCCTTGATACAAAGTTAAGAATCCAATTGAATTTTAATATTAATGTAAACGGTCTTTCTGAATTAAAAACAAAATTGGGTACGAAACACATCACCTTAATGGCGTTAATTACATATTCAGCATATGGAATAGGTTAGCAGGACTATGGATCTCGATCTCAAGTTACAGTCTATCAAAAGGAAAAACCTGTTGAAATGCTGCTCTTGCCTGTGGCTATCATTCACTGGTCCTGCTTTTGCACCCCATTTTCATTAGAAAGGATTTCAGGAAAAACACACAATTTGAAATGAATGTATGCCTCTGCCTAAGACACTTGCCAGAAGTTCTTTCTTTCACAGGGTTTCCTATTTCTTTTCTTTTCTAAAAAAGTATTAAAATCTGCCTGAGAAGCATGTATACTTCATCCTTTCTGGGAATGCTTCCCTCCGAAGGGTCTACAAGAGTAAGAACCCTTGGATAGTTTTTAATTGTTTTCGCTACCTTGAGCTTGTGCTGCCTTTTACAACCTAAGGAGGGGTCCACCCCTGGGTTTTGCAAAAATATGTAATCTCCTCCTGTAATAATTTCACCTGGGATTTCCATTAAAGACTGAAATAGCTCCTCATGCAGCCTGGTATTGTCTTGTCCTCTACAGGGGCATATAAGCTGATTAAAGTGAGCCATGCTGAAAAAACAGCAGTTAACACAACAACAGCGGCCCTGCGTGCTATTTGCCCAGTAATTAACGTCTACATTCAAATTTCTGGCTATAAAAGCGAGAACTCCGCTATGCCTGCCAGGGCTGCTGAAAAACCTTTAAAACCAGCCCATCTCTGTAACATTATGAACTTCACTAGCTTGGCCAATATGGGTTTCCCACAGTAACACAACACACAACAGTTCCTCTATCCAAGCTTCAATAGAGCACATTTTCTTTCTATTATTTATCCTCTTAGAATTACATGGAATAATCATCAATATATTCCTTTGGATTTCTACTCCACACGCATTTCTACCAGCAGACACGTCCTATTACAGTGCCCAAATATATCATAAAGCACATCAGGCTTCAAAAGTGCTCCTTGTGCTTAGCAAATAAATCACCATACTAACAGTTCGCTTTGCTAAAGTGCCAACTTTGCTTTCTCCCTCCCTGTTCAGAAAAGTGTTAGGGCCTACCTTAAATTGCTTACAAGTGCTAAAGTGCTTCATGTATTTGAAAACAATCAAGAAGTCTTCAACATCGTGAAGGAACACTCCAACCCCAGCTCCAACACCAACAACATCCCACCTTCGCAAGACCTATGCGACTCACTTGCCACCTTCTTCCATCGCAAGATCGCTGACATCCACAAGAGCTTCAACTCCACGACCGACCGACAACCACGGAGACCCCCGTCCCCACGACCACCACCCGCACTGACCGCCTGCTCTCCTGGACCAACAAAAACGACGACGACACCATCAAAATCATGAACACCATCCACTCCGGAGCCCCGTCACACCCATGCCCACACCACATCTTCCACAAAGCCAGCGCTACCATCACACCCCATATCCGGAAAACCATCAACATTTCCTCCGAGACAGCAACCTTCCCGGAGAGCTGGAAGCACGCCGAGATCAACGCCTTACACAAGAAACCCAAGGCGTACTCCAAAGACCTCAAGAACTTCCGGCCCATCTCCTTGCTCCTATTCCCGGCGAAGGTCATTGAGATGTTATGTTATGTTATGTTAGGGTGTTTTATATAGCGCGACAGCTGCCCCAGCAAAAGGGCATCCTGGCGCTGAAGGAAAGACTGACAGATTGCAGAGTGACACCAACTAGTTAGTGGGGAAGAGCAGAGTCTTGATGGCCTTCCTAAATTCCAGGTAGTTCTCTAAGCCACGAATCTGCACAGGTAGTGGGTTCCAGAGTGTGGCAGCTCTATAGCAAAAAGAGCGACCACCAGCCACACTCTACGGATCCAGGGGACCACTACCAAATGTTGACCCTCTGACCAGAAGGAACGTGCAGGAACATACGGTGAGAGGAGATTAGCCAAAATAGGCAGGGTGGCCAATTTCAAGGCCTTGAAAGAGATACACAGAGCCTTGAATTCAATGCGCCTGGCCACCGGAAGCCAATGGAGGCAGCGAATGGCACTGAACACAGAGCAGAACTTGCTCAGACCTAGAAGTGTTCTGACTGCAGCATTTTGTACCATTTGCAGCCTCTGAACCTCTGCTTTATTGGCCCCCAAATAGAGGGAGCACAAGTAATTCAGTCTGGACAGGACCATAGCTTGGATAATAACCTGACGTATAGAGGCATCAAAGAGGCCCATCAGCGGCCTAAGCCCCCGTAAAAGTCCACAACACGTACCTGCCACTTTTTTGGTTTGGACTTGATAGTTTAAAGATGAGTCCAACCAAACTCCCAGGTTCTTAACCACTTGCTTGGGGGGAGGGGTTGTGCCCAGGTTAGCTGGCCACCAGAGGTCACTCCACAGACCATGGTCTCTGCCGACCACCAAAACCTCCGACTTGTTGGAATTAGGTCGGAGGCAGTTAGCAGTCATCCACTCGGCCACTGCCGCAAGATCGTCCTGAAACTTAAGGGCGTTTTGCTCGGTGATGACCGTCAACAAACAACTGACCCGCTACCTCGAGGAGAACAGCATTTTGGGCCCATCCCAGTCCGGGTTCTGCAGCAACCACAGCACCGAAACTGCCCTAATTGCTGCCACCGATGACATCAGGGCCCTGCTGGACAACGGAGAAACTGCGGCCCTCATCCTCCTGGACTTAGACTGGACCACCTACTTCCTCTCCGGCAGAACACAAAGCGTCCACCTCCCCCCCTTCCACTCCCAAGCCACCAAGAACATCTGCGGGGTACCCCAGGGCTCATCCCTCAGCCTAACGCTGTATAACATCTACATGGCACCACTCGCCCACGTCGCCCAACTGCATGACCTCAACATCATCTCCTACGCCGATGACACCCAGCTGATCCTCTCCCTCACCAAGGACCCCCACACTGCCAAAACCAGCCTCCAAGAAAGAATGAAAGCAGTCGCCGACTGGATGAAGAACAGCCAACTGAAGCTGAACTCGGACAAGACAGAAATCCTCATCCTCGGATCCACCCCCTCAGCCTGGGACGACTCCTGGTGGCCGACCGCACTGGGAACAGCTCCAACACCCACCAACCACGCATGCAACCTAGGGGTCATCCTCGACTCCACCCTCTCCATGACAAAGCAGGTCAACGCCGTCTCCTCCTCCTGCTTAAACACCCTTCGCCTGCTCTGCAAGATCTACAAGTGGATCCCCACCGACATGAGAAGAACGGTCACCCGGGCCCTTGTTAGCAGCAGGTTGGACTACAGAAACGCCCTCTATGCAGGAGCCTTGGCCAAACTCCTGAAACGACTTCAACACATTCAGAACACCTCTGAACACCTGATCCTTGACATCCCTCACCGCAGCCACATCACATCCGACCTGAGAGACCTGCACTGGCTCCCTGGAAACAAGAGGATAACCTTCAAGCTCCTCGCCCACACACACAAGGCACTCCACAACACCGGAGAAGAGTACCTCAACAGACGACTCAGCTTCTACACCCCCACCCACCAGCTCCGCTCTATCGACCTCGCCCTTGCCACAGTCCCCCGCATCCGAAGAGCGACCTCTGACGGTAGATTGTTCTCCCACCTCGCCACCAAGACCTGGAACACCCTCCCCATCCACCAAGGGCAGACCCAAGACCTGCTGACCTTCAGAAGACTCCTCAATACCTGGCCTTTTGAGCAGTAGCAGCATTCCCCCCGGCCCCCCCTTCCCCCCCCCCCCCCCCCAGCGCCTTGAGACCCTCACGGGTAAGTAGTGTGCTTTAAAAATGCTATGATTGATTGATTGATTGATTGATGAATCAGCCCCACAAGTGCACCATCGTTGTCTAGGAAACTTCCCCTGCTAAAAAGCTTATTCTGCTTTCCTCCCCAATAGTGCATCTTTGCTGGTTTAGCTGGTCTGGACCTCGTTTTAAACTGCTCCCCAGAATACCCCCCACCCTCTTCTCCCCACATACCCTGGTGTGAGCCCCACCCTTTCTCCCACTCCTCATATTCCTCCTTTCCCATAGAAATCTTGGCACAATGTCTGAGTGCAAAGCTTCCGTACCTCATCTTCCAGCCCCTCCCCTTTTTTCTAAAAGTGAAACCACAGCCCAAGCAACAACATTAACTCATTGATTTGAAAAACATAGCAGTTTCTTTAACTGTGCTAAATGTTTGAAATACACCTTTAAACAGTACTTTGAATCTAGAGGCCAACATATGAAGATGCTGCGGTTGGGTCCACTAATGGGGAGACAAGAAGCTTCTAGGGGCTGTCATCTCCTGCTGCAGCAAACATGTGGGCGGGGCTGGAGCAGTGGAGAGGAGGAGATCAGGGATCACACTTAGGTGGCAGCATCATCCCTCCTTATTGTCTAAAAAGTATTGAAGGGGGTAACGTGGACAGCACACTGGAATGTCAGGCTTTGGCTCTTGAATTTCTCACCAGTCCCATAGGACAAAGGCCAAGTAAGAGTCTGACATTTGGCCTAAGCCAGGCTAGGCCTTTATTATCTCCTCCACCTCTATTACAAAAGTCTGTGAAGATGAATCTGATTTGGGGGCTGATGCTCCTTGAAAGAAACTGGGCTACTAGTTGACTGGTTGGGAGCCCTGGTCAAGCAGCAACCACAACCCTTCTCAGAGTAAGGCACAAGCAAACACAAAATTAACCTATGTTCAACCCCTGGTAGCCTGGCACAGAGCAGTCAGGCTTAACTTAGAGACAATGTGTAAAGTATTTGTGCAAAACTTCAAACAGTAAAACAGTGACAACTCCACACAAAAAGATCCCACACCAGGTTTGGAAAATAGAGCAAAATATAATAAATACAAAAAGACAGAAATCCATTCAGTAGAATCGGAGTAAAGAATATAGTGAAAAATAGTGTCTAACGGCACAAAGCACCAACCACAGCTATCTGGTTGCGCTGGAGTGGG
The DNA here is from genome assembly GCF_964263255.1 of Lissotriton vulgaris. Classification (NCBI taxonomy): domain Eukaryota; kingdom Metazoa; phylum Chordata; class Amphibia; order Caudata; family Salamandridae; genus Lissotriton; species Lissotriton vulgaris. The sequence goes on from NC_141689.1 coordinate 1,035,472,729, forward strand.
TCAAAATCACAAGTTCAGGCCAACTGCGATGGAGAGCAGGTCAGAAACAGTCCGAGGTTAGTCCAGCTGAAGGTTTACCTCCTCAAGTTCGTGCCAAGAGCCCCATTCATGTTGCAGAGGGCCACAAGAAGCGAGGAGACCATCATGGGTGAATGTGGGTGTGGTGTGAAGTGCAGGCCGCCCTGTGTTGCTGGAGCCTCTCGGTGGTGGTCCCCACAAGTGGTCACTTTTGTAGTGCGAAGAATTGGGCTAACAGAGATTCTCACTGATTTGCGATGCAAGGAATGAGAAGTTGGTGTGAACGGGAAATGTTCGCAGTCGTAAAGAGCCCAAAAGCTTGATTACAGTGCCCATGAGCCACATCAGGAGTCCAAGACCTCGGTGACACCACTTGGGGGTTAGGAACTCATTGCAGCTGGGTCCAGGGACTGGTTCAGGATTCTGGAGACCCTTTTATGTCCCTAAGGCTCAGATGAGGAGGCCAGCAGTCAATCTGGGGACGGGACCTGGGTTCAAGATGAAGTTGCAGGTCCAGTTCTGCTTCCCCAGGCAAGAGGGCAGAATCAGCAAGTCAGCACAAGATGGCAGCAATTCCTTTAGAGCAGCAGTCCAGCAGAGTGCCAGTCCTTGCAGCAACACAGCAGCCCTTCTTCCAGGTAGCGTATCTGCAGTTCCGGACATGCAATGAAGCGTTGGTTTCTGAGGTCCAGTATTTATACACAGTTGTGCCTTTGAAGTGGTGAGAACGTTTTTAGAGGAATGCCTTTGAAGTGCACCGATGCCCTGCCTTTCCGGCCTTGGCACCACACTCACTACAGGGGGTATGTCGCCCTTTGGGTAGAGACAGAACATAGCCTTTTCAAGTGTAAGTGTGGCTGGGCCCATCTTCTCTCACCCATCCTGCCAGTAATGGCCCATCTCGCCACACTTAAGCTCCACATTATGTGCAGCTGTCTAGGAGGCTTACACAAAGCCCAATAGTCAACCCACACCCAGTCATGTGACCCGGAGACAAGCTTCTGGCACCAAATGGCAAAGGCAAGAAAATGCCAACTTTATAAAAGTGGAATTTTTAGAATTGCAATTTACAATCCGATTTCACCATAAGCATTTTATATTGCAACTAGCAGCCCGCCCCGGCGTTGCCCGGGGCAGAAGGGGGCTGGGGGCAGCATCGCAGCAGAAGAGGCGCAGCAGAGTGGCCGGGAGCAGCAGAGCGCACTTACAGTGTTTCCTTGCTCCGGTTTTGTTGGTCCTGGCCGCTTCTGCCCACGCTCGTGTCCGCTGGTTCTCTGCGCTCGTTTTCTTGGTCCTGGCCGCTTCTGCCAACTCTCCTGTCCGCTCTTACTCTGCGTTCCCCTGGGCATGTCGACGCTCCATTACTTGCTCCGGACCTTTGAAGGTGTCGCTTCTGCTGTTTCTCCGCGCTCGTTATCTTCTTGGTCCTGGCCGCTTGTGCTGACTCTCTTGTCCGCTCTTACTCTGCGCTCCCCTGGGCATGTCGATGCTCCTCTACGCGCTCCGGACCTTGGAGGGTGTCGCTTCCTTTCTCCTGTCCGCTCCTCGCAGGGTGTTGCTTTCGGCTTCCGCGCTCCCCCGTGATGTCAGCACGCACGTCGTTAGCTGGCGCTACTTCTAAGGGACTACTTTCCCTTAAAAATTACATTTCCCTTCTAACATATATATTTTGTTTTTATATAGCCTATGTCCTTCTGCTTGCCGTGACGTTTTCAAAGATGTATTGGGTGTTTGAATTGGTGGTGTACTTTTCGAGTTTACCTGGCTCAAAGGACACAGTTCTCTCTTTATAATAGTAGTATAGATTTCAGAGACACTAAACATGAACCGGGTATCTATTCCCATTTGGAAATTACACTTATGAAATGTTATAAGGCATCTCCAATGTTATCCTATGGGAGAGAGAGGCCTTGAAGTAGTGAAAAATGAAATGCAAAAATGTTTCACTACCAGGACATGTAAAGCTTAAAAGTAAATGCCCTTCTTTTTAAATGTGTTGCCCCCTGCCCGCTGGGCTGTCCAGGACGTGCCATAGGGGTGACATATATGTATTAAAAAGGAAGGTTTGGGACTAGCAATAAGTTTATTTTGCCAGGTCAAAAGGGTATTTTAAAACTGCACCCACAGGCTCTGCAATGGCAGGCCTGAGGCACGTTTAAAGTGCTTTAGCACTGATTAGCAGTGGTAAAGTGTGCAGAGTCCTAAGGCCAGCAAAAGCGATGTCAGCAAAATCAGGAGGCCTGAAGGCATAATGTTTGGGGAAACCATGCCAAGGATGCCAGGTCTAACACTCCTAACTTAATTACTTTTCTTTTTGGGATCAAATACTAGCACACAATAATAAAAAAAAGTATTGAAAAAAGGTTTCAACCACATGAATCTATACACTTAAACATACAGTGATGTTAAAATATTTTAAACTCGAACCGGGGGAAACAGCTTAAATGAAAATAAACGATTATAAAACTACAATTGTATGCCATCTACAATAAATCAAAATACTTTTTTCAGGACACACAAGGTGAAAACTTCATTTTCTGCACTTATTAAAACAAATAAAAACAGCAAAGAAAACGGAGGTACAAAATAAAAGGATTCTAAAATTTGAACATAAACACTACACATTCTTCACCCAGAAGACAAACCGGCTGTAGCTAAAGTTCAAACAGAAAATAACCCTCTAACACCAGAACAGCTTCAAAGTCAACTGAAAACATGCCATTAATATGAATAGGGCAACATGATAAGTAGACTGCATATGTGTAGTGCAAGCAAGACTAAATCAGGGAGCCGCTGTCATTTTAAACATAACCAGCGGCACACAATAAAGACAGTACTGTTTGTGTCAAACTTGTGCAGAATCTTATAAAATGGCCGGACGCATAAACTTCCTTGGCTTTTGAGACTGCCCAAGGAGACGCTAGAAATTGGCTCATGTAGCATGATAGGAGTTTATCAGAGAATACATTACAAATAAGGAGACTCTTGATGTAAGCAAAAAGAAACCAATTGTCCCAACCCCTTCTTGCAGGCATCAACAAAATCTGAGTTACAGATGAACAACTAGACAAGAGGCAATATGTATACTGCTGAAACCGGCAAACACTCTCAGAAGAGCTCGTCATACAGACCACTGCCACTAGATAATATTTACAAAACTAATAAACGAGGAAGAAACCGAAATGCACAACATATGGTTACTGTTAAGCGTTCAGGCTAAATGCAAACAAATATTTATTTTCAGCTAAGTGTACCACCATGCCATCAACACAATCAACAAGCATATCTGGCATAAATTTTGAGCTCTGACATTTTAAAAAAGTGTGGTGTGGAGTGAAAAAAATACAAAAAGCTTGCCTACTGCATACAATGCGTCTAAGAGATAAAGAATGCAATGTGTGATAATCTGAAAGAATTCAATGTGGGGTATGATCTGGTGTACTTTTGAGGTGAAAATGTGTCCCTTGTGAATGGCAAAGCTAGTTTTCCAGAGGAGGTGAAATTATACGCCAAACAGCCAAAAGCACGAAGAAAGAGAGAACAACTCCTGTGGGTGGAGCACTGCTCTACTGTCAAATCAGACGTCAAACTGAAAATATTGATCATCTTAATATAGGAAAGGGTACTGGGCAATTTCTTCATCAAATTAGAAGCAAGACAGCATTTACCACTATTTTCCTCACCTTTTGCAGTATGAGTATTAGACAGTTATTAATTTGTAAAAACAAGTGCCAAGGCTCTAGTCAGGAGGCCTCTGCCGCTTGCACCGCCCATTGCCACTGCTAGCATTGCCAATGACAGTGCCTACACAACTAATATCCAGCATACTGCTACAAGTGTGACAATTCAGCCTATACCAGGGCCCAAATCTATCAAAAATAGCTTGCCCGGCAGGCATTAGTTGTTCTTAATGCATACTGCATTTATAAAAAAAATTGCTGTTCTGCTCATTTCTAAATTATACAAACAGCGCCACCATGTGGCAGCTGTCATAAGTGCCGGTGTCGACAATTAAGTGCCAGTGCGGAGCACCGGAAGCCACAGACTCAAAGTAAGCACTGGCATTAGACTCTTTAGCTGCATCTTTTTTAACAGTGCAAACATGCAGACCTTTAACATCAATGGCATTACTAATAAAAACTGACTGTAGACATGCAACATTACTTTTTATGTCTCAAATTTGTTTAAGTTTAGCTCTGATTTCAGGAGCATTATGGGTAAATGTGAACAACTTGGAATATAAACAATGAATGCAGGAGAGGTGGGTACGTTCACAAAGAGTAGACAAGACCTAAAAATGATTGAGAGCAACACAATCAAAGCTGACTTTCATAAAGCTAATACCTGGCCTGACAACGGTAAAGAACAATGTTAAAGATACTTTACGCGTAAAACCCTTAATATGGGACAAAGATTGGGCATGCTGAGATGGACATTACCTCCAAAACCATTAGAGGAAATAGTAGAAAAATAGATCCCCTGCTAATATATCGCTTTTTCTCTACTACGATTTCTCTCACCTTGGAAGACGACAGATATTTGTAAAGTCACCTTGCTATTTTTATCTGGATCAAAAAAGTTGGAGTTATCCAACAATCACTGTTGACCAAGAAAGAATATGGTAAAGAAGGAAGATCTGATTCGGGTTCTATACACTTTAGCACACTATTAAGGGTGGTCTAACAATTGAGGTAGAATGAGAATTTGCAGGAAACAGGTCCCTTGTAAAATAGATGACATCGTTGCGTTTCTGCATTCCTCTGATGGTACAGAGTAAAAGTGCTTTATGCACTTCACCCATTCTGCAAGAATTTGTGGCCCACCTACATTTAAGGCCACTTAATTGTGGCCTTTGCTCCACCAATTCTCTCTGATTTCCTAGAAACAAACCAGAAATGCCTGAGTAGAGGGACCAATAAGGAAACTGTGAATGGCAACAAAGAAGCCAGTTCATAACTGGAACTAGCTAGATCTTGAACTCTAGCAACTAAAACTACAAATAATAATGAACAAAAGCAAAACATATATTCTTATGATCTAAACCTCTATCCATGTTTGTAGGTGATGTAAACACTATTAAGAAATGGATGATCAAACTACTCACACGAAAGGCAATCGAGATCTCTATGTGGGAAACTGAGTGAATATGGCATACAACAGGGATTCAGGAAGGATGAAACTGATCCCACATTTCAGTAACACAAAAGTGAATAAACAAGTTATATTTTAGAATATCTTATACAGAAACATCTTCTGACATAAACACTACGTCCTAAATATCTTTTACAAAAATGTTGCTCTACTGGGTCTTGTTTTTATATTATTTATTCTAATGGGCCAATATCTTTGTAGATGACCTGAAGTTGGATGCAGAGCAGGACCACACTTAAGGATTTGTTTTTAAGACAGCTCATGAACCAGCATTTTGTTCAGCATGGAGATCAATCAATCAATCAATCCATTTGTAAAGTGCACTACTCACCAGTGAGGGTCTCAAGGCGCTGAGATGGGTGGAGGGGGTGCTGCTATTGCTCGAATGGCCAGGCCTTGAGTTGCCTCCTGAAGGTTAGCAGGTCCTGGGTCTGTCGTAGGAGCAGGGGGAGGGTGTTCCAGGTCTTGGCGACGAGGTAGGAGAAGGATCAATGTAAGATGACATAAAGGTGCTTCAGTGCAGCTTTCAGGAGCAAGGGCCCTCACACACCCCGAGAGGTGTCATGCTTCATCATCGGGCAGCTCCTCGTTGGGCTGGTGCTGCAATGCCCAACTGGTCTCTTGAGGGGACTCTTTGCCAGAGGTGTTCTCTTTTTAGCCAATGTAAGTTGCATGGGTGAATAGTGAAGTGTATTAAAAATGACTAATTACCATTCCATGGTGTCACAAAACAAACTGACTAATAAATATTAACTAGGCAGATCCTAATTTACTACCCCCTTTGTTTAGCTGCAAATGAAGGGATGAATCCCTCTTACGGAAATGTCCTCCGTCCCTGTCTTTGCATTCTCAAATAAGAAGCATGTTTAAAGCTGCCCATGTACATTAAAGAGATGGTTGCCACTTTTTTTAAAGTATCCCCATTTGGGAAGGTGTTGGAGAGTGTGCAGACAGTGCTCTCCTGGACCACTACCTCCTCCCATCGAGGCCAATGACACAATTCCCAAAATGGAAGCTGTCCCACACGAATCGGGTACCTCCTCAACTTGTGGGTAGGTAGTTAAAGGGTAATAGTTTGCAAATGCAATTGCAGTCACAAATCATTGATATATACCTTTCAGAATTGGAAATGGAAGGAGGGCACCACTTTCAAGAGACCTCCCACTTGCAGTCTGGAAATAGTCACAAAAGCCGTCAACCCAAAGGTATTAGAGCGCTTTCCATGAGCACAAGTTGCATTACCGATGGACACATTCATTTTTGTGAGGCAGGGGAGATTAAGTGATTTGCCCAGAATCACAGGATGTTGAGCATCCCTGCAGAGACTCGAACCCAGTTCCCCAGCTTTAAGGTTGACCACTCTAGTCGTTAGACCACAATCTCTCCCAATCCCCATTTCAGAGTTGTGATTGGCTTGGAGGGGTGGGGGCTGCCTGCTTCCTGTTCCGCGGGACCCAGCCAGGAGCTGAGACAGAGTGGGACCTAGGAAGGTGAGTTTATAAAATATTTTAAATCAACCCCCCCCCCCGCGCGCACCCCCGCATGAACCCCCCCCCGTGCGATCCCCGAAGCAAACACCTCCATGACCCCCCCGCTCGATCCCCGAAGCGAACCCCCTCCACGACTCCCACACCTGGCTTCACACCTGCAAGCCGTGCATGTCACGACTGGGGGGGCGCAGCAAGGAAGCTTGCTGTGTTGTGCTGTGCCACGCTCTGCTGTGTTGCGTTGTATAGAGAGGAGAAACGGTTAGTATTTTTCTTGCAGCACACATGTAAAGAAGAAACAAAGAGAAACAAAACAGTAAAAGTAGTTATCATATTGGAGTAGCGATCACCACAGCAGTAGTCTGAGACATTTTGGGGCTCTTGAAAGAGGTACAAATGTGAACATATTTCAAGAAAATAATGTCTTTTTTCTAACAGGACACATTGTGCAACTAACCCTGGTACTGAAGGGGACTATTTATGGAGTATGTGCACGTTGTGAACAAGGAAACGCCAGTGGAGCCAATGGTTGAAGTAGGCTGTACCATAGCCCCATGTTGTATGCTGTGGTGGGTGAAACTAAAGAGTGAATGACAACTGAACAGGCCAATGGATGAAGAAGGCTTGCTGACATATGTATGCATATTTCGATTTTCATGTACAAGAGTTAATGTTTACTACAGTGATGATGACTTGGTAATGGGCAAAGAGAATCCTTGAGAAGGAACTGAAAGATGGATACATTGATGTAACAGAAAGGTACCCTGAGAGGGTGGAGCTTTTGCAGAGTGGCATCTGGGTTGCATTTCCTATTCATGCCTCAGCATCTTTCTTTGCCCTTTGTAGGCATTATCAGATTGATTTTTTTCAACTTGATCTATTTGGTCATTATGATCAAATTGTAAAGGTTGAAATAAACATTGAGCATAAAATATAATGTTAATATACAGGAGCTATGCAATATTTTACTACTAAACAGGCAGCCACAAGTGCAGTTACTTTGCAGACAACAGCGTCATGATTTCAATGGTGCAGCAGGTGCAGTAGCACCGGGTCCAAAAGTTGTCAGAATTCCCCTGAACACATAATATTGCTATATTTGACTATTAAACAGACTGTCTCAATTGCAGTTACTGTGCAGTTAAAAGGGACTTGATTTGAATGGTGCAGCAGGTGATGTAGCCCCGGGTGCACAAGCTCTAGGCACGCCATTAAACACCTAAAATTGCTATATTTTACTACTGAACAAGCAGTCAAAAATCGTGCAGACAACAGGGTCATGATTTGAATGGAGCAGCAGGTATAGTGGCACCGCCCAAAATTTGTGAGAACTCCTCAAAATACCTAATATTACTATATACAGTCACATTTGCAGTTACCTAGCAGTTGAAGGGGACTTGATGTAAATGGTACAGCAGGCACGGTGGCACCAGGGCCAAAAGTTGTCATAACTCCACTAAACACCATTTATTGCTATATTTTACTACCAAACAGGCAGTTGCTAGTGCAGTTACTTTTCAAGAACAAGTGCCATTATTTGAATGGTGCAGCTGGTGCAGTGGCACCAGGCAAAAAAAGTTGTCAGAACTCCTTTAAACACCTAATATTGCTATATTTTAGTATGAAACAGTCACAATTGCAGTTACCTTGCAGTTGAAAGACGATTTATTAAAATGGTGCAGCAGGTGCAGTGGCACTCGGGCCAAAATGTGTCATAGCTCCACTAAACACCAAATACTGCTATATTTTACTACTACACAGGCAGTCACAAGTGCAGTAATCTTTCAGGCACTAGGGTCATGATTTGAATGGTGCAGCAGTTGCAGTGGTACCAGGCCAAAAAAGTTGTCAGAACTCATCTAAACACCCAACATTGCTATATGTTACTGCTAAACAGGCAGTCACAATTGCAGTTACCTTGCAGTTGAAAGGGGCTTGATTTAAATGGTGCAACAGGTGCAGTGGCACCGGGGCCAAACGTTGTCATAATTCTACTAAACACCAAATATTGATATATTTTAAACCTAAACAGGCAGTCACAAGTGTAGTTATCTTGCAGGCAACAGGGTCATTATTTGGATGTATGACGGTACAACGCGTACCGTCACAACGCATCCAATTACACCGCATCCCTTACAACGCAAATCGTTACCACGACCTGCGTTGGGGGCGCGGATTTCGAATAGTATAATTTACTATTCTAACACCAGTCCCCGTGGACCCTAGGGAAGGTGTTGGGATAGTAAATTTACTACTTTTAATCCTTTAGCGCCCTCCAGCGCAAGTCGTGGTAACGGCCGCGTGGTAAAGGTACCGCGTGGTAAAAACTTCGTGGTAAAGGATGTTTACCCATTATTTGAATGGTGCAGCAGGTGCAGTGACACTGGGCCCAAAAGTTGTCAGAACTCCTCTAAACACCTAATATTTCTATATTTTAGAACTAAACAGGAAGTCATAAGTGCAGTTATCTAGCAAACACTAGAGTCATGATTTCAATAGTGTAGCAGGTGCAGTGGCACCTGGACTAAAAGCTCAAAACACCCCACTAAATCCATATGATTGCAAAATGTTATTTTAAACAAGACGGTCACAAGTGCATTCATCTAGCGGGCAATAGGGTCATAATTTAAATGGTGCAGTAGCACCAGGACCAAAAGCTCTAGGCACCCCACTAAACACCTAATCCTGCTATATTTTACTAAACATGCAGCAACAAGTGCAGTAACTTGCAGACAACAGGGTCATGTTTTGGATGGTGCAGCAGGCGCAGTGACATCGGGTTCCAAAGCTCCAGGAACCCCTCTAAACACCAAATATTGGCACCGGGTCCAAACGTTGTCATGCCTTCCTTGAAAGACCTAATATTGCTATATTTTGCTACTATGCAGGCAGACAGAATCGTAGTTATTTTGCTGTTAAAAGGGGTTTAATTTGAATGGTGCAGCAGGTGTAGTGGCACCAGGGCCAAAATCTCTAGGGACCCCACTAAACGCAGAAAATTGCTAAAGTATACTACTAAACAGGCAGTCATAAGTGCAGGTATCTAGCAGACACTAGGGCCATTATTTTAATGGTGCTGCAGGTGCAGTGGTACTAGGGCCAAAGTTTGTCAGAACTCATCTGAACACCAAATATTGCTATATTTCACCACTAGATAGGCAGTCACAGGTGTAGTTACCTCACAGGCACTAGGGTCATAATTTCAATGGCGCAGCAAGAGCAGTGACACTGGGCCCCAAAGCTCTAGGAACCCCTCTAAACACCAAATATTGCAATATTTTTACTAATAAACAGGCAGGCAGAACTGCAGTTACCTTACAGACAAAAAGGGCATGATTTGAATGGTGCAGAAGGTGTAGTGGCACTGGGGCCAAACGTTGTCATAACTCATCTAAACACTTAATATTTCTACTACATCAATCCATTCTATTATTTCCCTTCTTCATTTCATTTTTCAAATTTTTGCTATTACTAAACCTGCACTATACCACTAACAAGATATTGCCTTTTTGTACATGAACAGTTCAAAACACTTTAACAGACTTTCTGTAACTTCTATTGTACAACTACTCAGCAAACTACAACTAATAACAAAATAAACTGCTTAGTATTAATCACATAGCGAAATCTAATGCATGTACCAATGCCTATTTTTTAAGATTGGCTGTCTTCTCTTAAAAAACATATATTTTTTTAATTTTCAAAGGGGAAGGGATTTCATGGGGACCACTTACTAATTACAAATGGTTACCACTACCTTTCAGTACTTGGTTAAAAAAATAATGTTTTTTTCCTGTCCTTTGGCCGCAAAACATGAATACATAATCAGTACTTGGAAGAGACGCCCTTCACATGTCCCTTCCTAATTCTGAATCAGAAACCTAAATTGCGATTCGGTAACAAGTTACTTACAGGTAGATTCATCAAGCATTTTTGCGAGCGCAAATGGTACGAATCGCAAAATTCGGCCGTTTGCGCCCACAAAAATGGCATTTGAGATTCATCAATGGTTCATGAACTCGCAATTTGACAATACGCAAATAATTGCGAATTATCAAATTGCGATCGCATTTAAGGAATCTCAATTAGAGAATCCTTAAATGCTATTCATGAACCTTTTAAAATTTGCAAATTCGCAATTTTGCCGCTATTTACCGCGAAGTCTGACTTCGTGGTAAATAGCGAAAACTTAGAAAAATGCACTTTAGTGCATTTTTCTAAGTGGTCTGTTACACACACACGTGTCCTTTGGACATGTGTGTGCGCAACATCAGGCTACATTTCCATTTCAGGGATGCTACAGGGTGTTTTTTCAACAAAAGATCCAGCACACATGTCAATGTATTAGAAATCTATACAATAATGGTCATTGCACATAGGTCAAAAAAAAGCTAAGAAAGTTCAGTAGCAGAGTCTTCTGATGTTTTTTTGAAGTGTAATCTTTATTTATTTCTTCAATCCTGTAGCCTTTGGACACCCCTGGCATCCTTGAAATCGCATTCTTATTTGCGATTAGCAAATTGCTAATCGCAAATAAGGATTGACTCCCCTTTTATTCCTATGGGCCTTTAGGGGAGTTATTCCTTATTTGCGATTAGCAATTTGCTAATCGCAAATAAGGAAACTGTAGGAATCACAATTTATTTTGCAATTTCTACATGAATCCCGATTTGCGAGTCCTTAATAGCGATTCCTTAATAATCGCTATTAAGGACTCGCAAATCGGGACATTGATGAATCTGGCTGTAAATCACAATTTGGCTTTTGTACATTTAAAGATGCTGTTCTGCAGTCGCAAAAAGTCTAAATCTGCTAATTGGACTTTTTTGTGACCTCCAAAAAAGCTTTGTATTATGGCCCTTAATGATTGTTTCAGTGCTTGTTGCATATGTCAGAATATAAGTGCATAATTTTGAACAAAGACCAAACGAAATGACTGAACATAAGAAAACAATGCGAGCACCTCGATGGTGAAGCAAGGGCGCAATGGTACGGGCGCCCAATACTAGCACACAAAATACAACCCTGGCTCCCAGATGGCTAGCAAAAGACAGCTATAATTAGAGTGCAATGGATACCTGAAACATGTCAGTCACTAGTGTCACTGCACCCTCTCCACTAATGAGAGGTACTTTCCTTGCAGCCCCCACAAGCAGGTAGGGAAGATGTTTTATTTTTTAATGATATTCATAGCTCAGTCCTAGTCACATCACCAGCCAAGTCCTGCACATGTACTATGAGGACACAACACACTACAGGAATAAAAGTGTGATTTAAAGATTGAACAGAAGGATCATTCTTGGTGCTACAAGTGCATCCTGATAGATGGGTGGGCTAAGTCGTGAAGCTTTGTGTGGACACCATGCAAAGGCATGTCATGTCTGCAGCACATATCATATGTATGTGAATGTTGAGTACTCTGTTTAAGGAATGCAAATAACACAGAAAGGCTAATGTGCGGCCTAACGTGCAAAGAACACATCACTACCTCTCTCAATTCATTACATTGGCTACCTATAAAAAAAGAGATCCCACTTTAAAATGCAGTGCATTGTACAGAAGCCAGTTCTTGGTCAAGCATCAGGTTATCAGGGCAGAGCCTTTAGGCCCTAGCACCCGTCAATGCACTCGAGGTCATCCATTGAATTCCTCCTGGCTGTTTTTGGAACTACCTATGATTAAATTATTTGGTGGTAGATCCATTTTTTTGGTAGCTTCACAGAAAAAGACTTTGTAAAGATAATTTAAGTGCTTAAGATGCCTGTTCTTTTCCTCACAAGGCCTGGACTCTGCAGCTCTCTGCTTGATCGTCTTTTGGTTCATTTAACATTCACTGCCTAACCAGGCGCCTAGACTTTACCCATCTGACCATTACCTCCCTCTTCTGTGGCATAATCGTTGTATGGATGATCTGATATCTCGATTTCCTCCCTACCTCCCGACACGTGAAAGATGGCAACGTGTGGCTCGAACACTTTACAAGAACTTAAAACATGAAGTAAAATTGAAACACGAGAAGGTCATGTTGGTTTGGAAAGGACTGGCTGCAAAACACCAAATATAGCTGATAATGATCCAAAGTGAGCCAGAATGAAAATGACAATATATAGTTCCATAACTGAGCATTATTGCCTCAGACTGTTAATTATCCTCTCACTAAATTATGGTCCTGGGTCGCTATGCAGCGCTTATAATGAGGGTAGGGTTATTAACAGCAGTTATTGCCCTGGAGGTAAGGGCAATAAGGGTCTTATACCCTGCCCCTCCTTCTAAGCTGTGAGTTCAATTCCTCCTGGAGCAAATGACTCAACTGAAGGCTGCAAACGCAGCTGTTTCATCAGAAGCCTCACTTTCACTCTGTGCCGCCCCCTCCTTTTTTTAAAAAGAAGAAATGTAAGCCCAAATTCTTCAAAACCGTAGAAAAAAATTACAAGCATGCCAGTTTGGGGATTTTTTTCTACTTTTTTCAGGTCGTTAGAGCTTACGAGGAGATAGGAAAACGATGATGCTGTATATATATATTTTTTTAAATCAGAGGGCATTTTTTAGCCAATATTTTCAATTTACTTTATTTATTCATTATTACGTTTTATATAGCGCTGGCTAGATCCGTAGGTATCGGAGTGCATTACATGAGGATCACTGAATTACAGGTTACAAGTTACATAATCAAACATAGGATTAAAAAGCAGTGTTTATGTAAATTTATCAGAGGAGGGTTGAGGAAGGAGACAAAACAGGGAGAACGGGGAGAAACCGTGCTCAATGTACGCCTGGGTAGGTGACAGTCAAGGGGATGAACCAGTGCCGATATCCTATATAGCTGTCTGGCATCAGCCATAATGCTCAGACTCCCATGTCAGGGGGTGGGGTGGAAGGAAGACAAAACAGAGAGATGGGGAGAGGCTGAGCCGGATGCTAATGTGCTTTATAATCTCTAAAAATCAGTGTAACTATTGTTTATGTGTTCTAATTTGTGCTGCATCAAGTCAAAAACAAAAAACACACACTCGGGGTATATATCTGGGCCTATCGTACTCCAGAGGTTAACGAACACTACTAACCAAGTCAGTGGGCGTTGCTGAAGCTATATACCATTTAGCTTGCTCATAGAGTGCCAAAATAAGCAACCCGTGTATTGGGATTCACTTCAAATATTGAATAGACCCATACAGAGAAAGACTGGATGTCCATCAACGTCAGATGTAGATCATGTATTCTCATTTGGTCATCCAAATAGGAATGGTGTGTCTCATGATCATTGAGCCTTGTCCATAACCTATGCTTATCTGGGTCACATCTCCAAATGTAGTGAAGACCATGCGAGCCAAGATCGTGATGGAGTCCGGTGCAGTGCAGAAAAAGAATAAAGTGTGGTGAGGTTAAAAAAGGATAGAAGATCAATACAAAACTTTAATATAACTTGATCTCTCCCTTACTAAAAACAGGAACAGTGCAATGATGCAGTCTAACCATATAACTGCAAGTATCCGGCCAATATGTTTCAGCCTCAAGGGAACCAAATCCCACGGCTTTCTTCAGGGCCACAGTCCTTAACGTTTGCTACTGCATATCAAAAACGTGAAACATAACTAAACTAATCAAAGGATACGAATGTGTCGTAAATATTTCTCTCAATCCTCTGTATCAACCAGTGTCGATTGTATCTGTTCACAAAAACTCAAAAGTATATAACATAAATCCCAAAATAAGGTTGCTTATTGGTCACAGTCCCATAAAGAGGTGACTACAATTTTTTTACTCGCTATGTACTGACCTGCATTGTACAGGGAGCAAACCTCACCTCTCCTGGTACCTTGCTCAGGATAAAATGAGGCCCGCTCTGGAAAAGGTAAAGAAAGGGATGAAGGAGAAGCTGTAGGCTAAAGTAACCTGGTCTATCTCCTGACTGCCTTAACTGATACCCTTATAGTCTTTACACCTTCTTGAGCATCGCTAGGTCTCCAATTAAAAGAGAAACAGGCCCTATCCCCAAACCAGTTCGAAAGAACCATCTTAGGCTATACATTACTTTATCAGAACTCTAAATGTACTGTGCACGATGAATCAATTTAAAAGAATGCTATAGATAGAGGAGACAGAGTGAAGACCCTCTCTAAAAATATAGCACTCGAGTCATCCCAAATATCTGGCCTCCCATTCCTTGGCAGTAACCCTACTCCAATCAAACTCACACCTCACCTGTCCGTCGTTGCCTCGTAGCTTGCAACTTAGCTCAGGGGGAGGCAACGAGGGCAGGACTGTGGCCGCTTAAAAGGGTGTACGAGGGGGAGGAGCCTTCCTAATAGCGTTCAACTCCGTGTAACATCGTGACATAACATGTAAAGTTACATACCCCTTGAGTGGAATACGCGCTGTTTGTACTACTTTAAACGCGCGATTACCTCGATTGTTAATCTTGCAAGGATCCGATCTTTTCTGTTGCCTATTCTGACTGGAAAGGCTCTCTCGCGAGAGCAACGCGACGGACTACAAAAACGGGTCATTGCGCGGACCAATGTAGTTCTTAGGCCAATAAGCAACCTTATTTTGAGATTTATGTTATATACTTTTGATTTTTTGTGAACAGATACAATCAACACTGGTTGATACAGAGGATTGAGAGAAATATTTACGACACATTTGTATCCTTTGATTGGTTTAGTTAGGTTTCACGTTTTTGATATGCAGTAGCAAACGTTAAGGACTGTGGCCCTGAAGAAAGCCGTGGGATTTGGTTCCCTTGAGGCTGAAACATGTTGGCCGGATACTTGCAGTTATATGGTTAGACTGCATCTTTGCACTGTTCCTGTTTTTAGTAAGGGAGAGATCAAGTTATATTAAAGTTTTGTATTGATCTTCTATCCTTTTTTAACCTCACCACACTTTATTATTTTTCTGCACTGCACCGGACTCCATCAAGATCTTGGCTCGCATGGTCTTCACTACATTTGGAGATGTGACCCAGTTAAGCATAGGTTATGGACTAGTCTCAATGATCATGAGGCACACCATTCCTATTTGGATGACCAAATGAGAATACATGATCTACATCTGACGTTGATGGACATCCAGTCTTTCTCTGTATGGGTCTATTCGATATTTGAAGTGAATCCCAATACACTGGTTGCTTATTTTGGCACTCTATGAGCAAGCTAAATGGTATATAGCTTCAGCAATGCCCACTGACTTGGTTTGTAGTGTTCGTTAACCTCTGGAGTACGATAGGCCCAGATATAGACCCCCAGTGTGTGTTTTTTGTTTTTGAATTGATTGAGTAGGGGACTTCACCCTGGGTAGGTCTTTAAATATTTTCCCTCTGACCCTTTTTCTCCGGATTGTTTAGTAGTGCTGCATCAAGTCGACACATCTAGAGGTGCAATGTCTAGGTGGTTTACTGCCAGTACTATTCACATTTTTCCCTTAGAAGTGAGAAGGATGGAAAACATGTTTGGGGGGCACTGAGCATCATGTGACACACACCGACCCATGTGTAACACTTGCATTCAGACTCACAAAGTAACACATTGAGCCCGATTCACGACATGAGGTTACGAGTGTGGAGTCTACGCACTCGGAGACAAGTCACCATACTCAAGGCACAATCTCCCCACTCAGGGTTGAATCGCTGCATGGCACGCTCTGCCGAAAGAGCAAATGTTATTAAAAATCAGAAAAGTGCATTCAATCACACGTGAAACTCGCCCATAACTCATAGTTATTAGGGCTTACCGTAATGTATATGCCATAGGAGCAGAGACAGAGAGATAAAAAAATTGAACATTATTAAAACTGCAGAGTTGCAGCACTTTAAGATCCACCTAAGTTACTATTTCAAAAGTGCACTAGCTCTATAATTGTAAATGTATTTCTATAGTTTTATCTCGTAGTGTTTACAAGCATTCAGATAAATCAATGAAGAAAAGCAAACACATTATCTGTTATTTTTTTAGAAAATTGTTGTAATCCTGTTTCCAGCTAATGAGACTTACAGAGCACATGTGTTTTTTTACACTTCTACAGGTAATGGCATGCCTCTGTAGACCACTGCCTTCCTCCTTTCTCTTGAAATTGCAGGGCTCTTCACTTTTAATTTCACTTGTAATATCGACCTTGGCTAAGGGCCATGGGTTTTCTTACAGATATCGCACCGTCTTCATCACCCATCACATTCTTATTCTTGAATGTGGATTCACTGATAATTTGTGGAATAATGGTTGAAATATCTTTCAAAATAACCTAACAGATTGAAAAAGTGCTTTTTCTGAGTAAACATCTATTTTACATTGCTGTAGGAGACAGAACAACTTCTTAAGAAAATTAAAATGGGACTTTTAAATTACTTCTAATGTATTTGTTCCTCCTTGACTGATTAGCAATAAACTTGAAATTAAAAGCCTGAGCAGGATGCATCAAGCACCTCTCAAAGTTCATGCAAATTCCTCAAATGTCCCCAATGTATTTAGCAAATGATAAAATGTATCACCTCTGGGACTTTCAAATCAGCCATAACCACAGACTCGCTATCAAAGGCCATATAGTGTATGAACAAAGACCTGCATTAAGTTGCACTGTAATGTATTACTGATTTAGAGAGATACATGGAAAGTGATGACAAAACAAAATGTCCACTAGGCTCTTCTCTGTACTCTCAAATGTTACTGTCCTTTGTGCGATGCCAGCTCCAAGAAACATTCTTTGCTGCTCATCGCTTTTGCTTAGCGAAAAATCTGAATCCCGAAGGATGCTGGTGTGCCGGTCTTTCTAACAGACTCCCTTAGCTTCCATTATACCAGTCCATATTTCACGTATGACTACGTAAATATGTAATGGTG
This sequence comes from Lissotriton vulgaris, assembly GCF_964263255.1. Classification (NCBI taxonomy): domain Eukaryota; kingdom Metazoa; phylum Chordata; class Amphibia; order Caudata; family Salamandridae; genus Lissotriton; species Lissotriton vulgaris. The sequence goes on from NC_141689.1 coordinate 1,035,490,220, forward strand.
GGATTTTTTAACCTCTTACATGCTCATGACGGCCCCGGCCGTCATGCGTCACAGTGGGCATGTGCGGAGGACGGCCGGGGGCCGGCCAAATCCCGCCCACTTTAAAAAACACCCACACAACGTGAAAATTTGCCGCTCATGCAAGGGGTTAAACATAATGTACTGTGAGAGCTAAATTTATGGTATGGCCTAAGTCCTTCCTTGCTATCCCTCGACCGGACGGTAAAACTAGAATTCAATTACAAATTCCTGGGAAGGGTGTAGGGAGGTGGAGCTGTTCCCTGGTCCTTGTGAGCAGGTGGAGGTGTCTGCAATCAGTGGAGGAAGTAATTCACTGGAGTGTTTTACACTGATCCATTTTAGATCAACTGTTGTGCTAATTTAACCCCTTGGCTGCGGCGGTAATTCCGCTGCGGCGCTGGGGGGTTGGGTGGAGGGTCGAATGGCGCCGCCATGCTTGTGACGGAACCACTCTGTCACGAGCCACAGGAGTGCTGTGCTTATGACAGAGTGGTTCCGTTACGGCTCCGCCCACTCACTAATTCTCCCGCACAGGCGGGGAATCAGTGCTGCGTGGGCGGAGCGGGCGCGGCGTGACGGAACCACTCCGTCATGAGCACACGCCACCCGTGGCTCGTGAAGGAGTGGTTCCGTCACTAGCATGGAAGGAGTTAATGAGTTTTTTCAGATTAGGAGCCTCATTCACACAAACATATACATAGTGGCGGCTCCTCCACTATGGCGGAGGAGCGTCGCCTCAGTGCAGTGCAAAAGAAAAAGAAAATGATAATAACAAGAAGTTATTATCATTTTCTTTTTCTTTCTGGGACTCCAGCCAGGTCGGGCCGTGGGGGGGCTATGCTCCCCACCGTGAGAGGGAGCAAGAGTGATTTGCTCCCTCCCTTATTGCGCATGACTGCTTGGTCAGCCACCCAGGGGCTGTCCAAACAGTCATGCTCACTTGGCATGTTCTCCACTGGTCTGTGTTGCACAACCCAGAGGAGAACATGCCCAGCCTCCCAGTTACTGCCTGAGCGGCCCTTGCAGCTGCTCAGACCTATCACAACACTGCTCCTGGAGCGTCTTGATTGGCTGGGAGAGTTCGGGAGACTGGGTGCTTCCGGTGCTCTGCGAGGACTGAGGAAAGACGTGGGGTGACGGCTTCCGTTAAGAACGTTAGTGAATTTTTTATTTTTCTATCATGCCTTTCCCCCGTCTGTCCCCCTGACCCCATACAGAGGCAGCGACCACTGCATATACGCTCTGCTGCCCAAATTATTCTTCAGTTCCCTTATTTTACATGTCTGCACCTTTTCTCCTCACAATAAGTGGCTAGCTATGCGCCTTACTCTACAATGTCATTGCTTGTGTAGATGTACTGTTTGTAAATACCACAGCCTCTTCTTCCTAATTTTCTTTCTCACTTTCTGCATATTACCCAACTCATTATGTTCCTCTTCCTGCTCTTCTCTAGCTCTACATTATCTTACACGCATCCTGGCAGTGCTTCTGGTAAATACTCTGCAACATTTGTAATGCCAGAAAAAGCCAAGATCTCAAAAAGTTGGTGTATGGTAGCCTTCCATAGATTGCATTGCCTTTAAATTATTAATACCGATCTGGAGCCTCAGTGTATCTTTACAATTGCAGAAATCCTTCTTAGATCTTGCCTGAGAGTTAAACAAATCATGAAAATAATACTTAAATACATATAAAAAACGAGAAGCACTTTGATTCAGACCTCTTCAACCATTGGTCTGTTTAAGTTGCATTCACTTTTTGCTTCTGCCACACAACAGCATACAGCATGCTCCAATAGTCAGTCCACTTCAGTGATTGGCTCCACTGCCCTTTGAGTGACAGAATTTTGACTGGTCAAATGTGACTTTTGCCTGAAAATGAATGTGTTTTAGTGAAAGAGCTGTTGGGCCCCTCTTTCAGCGTTCCCTTTTCTACTTACGCCTTTTCACTCCTTTCTTTCTCCTTTTCTCTGTTTTTTTTAAGTGCCCAAAAAATAACAAGATAGGCTAGTGTGCCGCTCGATTACTTTTCAGAGCGACTGGCAGCTAACACTGCTGCTGGGCCATTTGTGTTCTATGCATCACATGTAGGCACTGCTTTTAAACTGGGTGGCCATCTTTGGATAGACTGTGTTTAGTCTATCATTATTTTACTGTTCTTACAAGGCCAGCATGTTCAAAAGTAATGTGACAGTAATCTTGAACAGTACAACAATGACACACCATTCACAATACCATTCCAGGATGGCTACCCGGTGTATTGCTTAACAGGTGACCCTCTTGCAATGGTACTGGGTGTTGTGCAACATTATTTTTTTAGTGAGGTCATCTTGAGTGGTAAAAGACTGACCGCCTATGCAGTTTTATTTTTTAGAGCATGACTTTGGGCCTTATAACGAGGATGGCGGTCCTTGGACCGCCGTACTCGCGGTGGCAGTTCGACCACCGTGGTCTGCCCTCCGTATTACAATTGCAGTGGCCGGACTGCCAGCAGCCCGCTATGACAACACCGGCACCGCCAGGATCATGGATCCAGCTGTGCTGGTGGTGGTGTGAAGTGGGGAGAAATGGAGGCGGTACGGATCCCGGCCGTGCCATCCATATTATGACTTGCCTTTCCGCAAGCCTTTTTATGGCTGTGATCTCACCATGAAAAAGCTGGCGGAAGGGCAAGGGGGGTGCACCCACAGGGTTATTGGGCAAAACTGCCTATGGGAGTAGGGTTAGGGGGCACATGACATGACCCACCCCCAAAAGTGCATGGTCGTGCGTGCACTATGTGGCATGCACAACATGGTGCATGCCAAATCGTGCACAGATGAGCAGTAGGCGCTGTCACGGTGGTGGTATGCTGTAAAAGCTCTCCTACACAGGTACTATAGAAGCTCTGACATGCCCTATGATAAAGCATACCTGATTCACATGAGGGCTGATTTTCCAGCTATAAACACCATTGCCAAATGACCACATATGGTGTAAACACAAACACACCTAGTACCCATGCGCATGGAAAAGAAACAGAGAATGCACCTGTAAGTAATAGCAGCCGAGCACGAATGCTCCAATCAGCATGTCTACTATACACTAAAAGGACATTAAAAGGCAAAACCCTACCATCACTCATTAGAATGAAACAGACTACAATGGGGGTTTAAAGTAGTGATGGGGTTGGGGGTGTGTGATTTGTGAATGGGGCTAGCACTGGACAAGCAGAGATGGGAGGGTGGAGGTGGGGAAATGGAAAACAGCAACTAAGAGAAAAGAGGTAACGGGGGGTGATCTGTGGATGGGGCATGAGGGCTGGTGAAGGAGACGGAGCTGGTAAAAGCAAGAGCACTGTGTAGAGTGCTTAAAAAGAAAGAAAAAAGTAGGTCCTAAAATAGTTGTAAAAACGAGGGTAGTGGATATTTACAAGTACTTGGTCCATGCTCTGAGGGAAAGGGTAAAACAAGAATAAGCATGACCAAGCATGCCAAGGACAAATGGTGACAAAGAATATGAGACAGACGATGGAGCAAGCAAATGGGAAGCCTATGAGTGGACTGAAGCCAACAGATTGAACACAACATGTCCATTTGAGGCAGCACATGCACTGTCTAGGCAAGACCTAAACAAAACCTAGACATTCACTAAAAAGCCAAAGGTTATGGTTATGGAGACGTTATAATAGGGTTCAGATTTTAAAAGCACAAAACAATAGAAATTTTGCAGTTATAGTTATATTTATGTGAAGAAGCTATAACGCGTGTCCTAATGTCACTATAAGTCATGCCCTCGCTATGCACTGCTAATTATCCCACATTTTATTTCAGTCCTGACATTTTCTATGACATCATTGATAATTTCAATGCAACATTTGCAATAAAATTATAGATGAGAAAACTATGCATGGTGGGGGGCATTAGTTATAGATACCTTATAGGACACAATGGTGGTACCAAAACACAATTTCCCATTGCAGTTTCCATAGGAAAATTAAAACGTGAAATCAGCCTAGCGGCATTAAACCAAATTTGGCAGAAATGTACATCTTGGTCCAGAAAGCGTGCTTTTTATGATTTGCTGTAAATCTCTACGGCAGTTTTTGAGAAAATAAGGTTAAAACATTTTCTATATCAGGATGGGTGGGTTCACAGGAGGCTCACGAGACTGGAGGAGACCTGCAAAGACACAACTTCAAATAATACAGCAATCTGATTGGCTGTGGGGGCTTTTTTCCTGTCAGATGCCTCACTCCAGTGGGATTGAAAGGCTCTCGCAAATTCCAGCCGGAGCTCGCACTCTGATTGGCTGGCCGAAACATGAAAGTCAATGTTGCACCCACTATTTCAAGACACAGGCACTCAGTCATTGTGTCCTGGAAGGATTAAGGGGCAAGGGTAGGAGTACCCTGACCTCCTGGACCTTGTAGGGTTCTCGAGGTACACACTTGGAGTAAAATGTTCATAAAATATTTTTTAGGGTTTACGCAATCCAACAGACCTCTGGATTCCCACAGGAGTTTCACAGGGGTGAAGGGGCAGCGCTGTTTCCCATGAGAATCTCATGTGATCTGAGTTTCGTTTTTGTGAAGGTGGTGGGAACTGTGTTTGCGGCAGCTTGCCGTGAACCGTTGAAGGCTGTGTATACAATATGAGGTTGGCTGCCTGTGGGGATGGGATACAGGGCCTGGTCAAAAGGGATGTGCACAGCAGGTGGTTGCACTAAACCCATGCTGTGCACAGATGATGGGACTGGCTGCCCCCAGGGTTTTGGGCACAGGGCCTAGCCATTCACACAGCATGCATGTCCTAAGACGGTGTGTGACTGAGGTTGGCTGGCCGCTGGGGGACTCCCTTATGTATGGTAATATGATATGACTTTACATTTTTAAAAACATAGAAATTCACTGAAAAAAACAAAGGTTAAAGCAAAAGGTATTGGCTAAGGTAATATGTGGGCATGACTGTTTAGGTATTGTTTGACACTTATGTGCATGTGCATGTTTACAATTTGTAATCATCTGCAAGACTTAGGATTTAATACCAGCTTCATTTTTTTAATCATTTTTGGGCTTTCTCAAAAATTGAATTCAGCACTAAATATTTTTGGCCTTATTTAGAGTTTGGCAGGTGAGATATTACCACTGTATTATGCGTGCCATAGGCTTTACTGCACTTGTAATATGATATCAAGATATCCACCACTTTTGTGACAGAGTATGACCTCCGCCAAACTCTAAAAGAGGCCCTTTGTCAATCAGTCAACTTTAACCTACACAATAACCATCCATTTACAAGCTTACCCTCACTCTCTTTGATTCGTGAATTAACCGCATCGCTGCTGCGGCGATTTTTGAGCTGTGCGGCTATTTTCTAATTACCGCGTTACATGACGAGCTCAGCTCGTCATCAGCACACGCCACCCGTGGCTGATGACGAGCTGAGCTCGTCATCAGCAGCGAAGGGGTTAATCACCTAGATTACCATGCAAATATCTGGTTGCCTTACCTCCTATCCAATTCTCCTATCAGACACCCATCCATTTATATACATATATGTTTGATTTTCTTAGATCTCCATTGAAAAATTCTCTACAAAACCTCTTACTTTGCAATAAAAATGTCAGATATTCACTGAAAAGAACAAAGGTTCTTCATGATTTTTTGGTAAGAAAATTAAAAATGAAAGAGATTCTGGATTCGGATTTTTGGCAATGTTTGTACAAGGGAGAAGAAAACCAAACAGTAACCATTAGTGAGGGATACAAATACCTTACCGAAACTAAACCAGACGAGTGTCCAAAAATAGCAGAGAAATGGGCCCTTTGCTTTCCAACAGGTATCACTTCAAAAGAAATATCTTACTCCTTAAAGAAAATTGATACGCTGGTTCATTCTTCGAGCTTAAAACTGCAAGCATATAAAACAATCTGCCAACTTTACTACACTCCTCTGCAAATAAGCAAATGGTCCTTGAATAATGGCTCTAACGATCGAACCAAATGCCCCAAATGCCATTTACAAGCGGCTGATCTAGAACACATGTTGGCTCTATGCCCAGCGCTAGCTTCATTTTGGAATAGTATAGGGAAGATATTGAGATTGAAATTGCTAATTGATGCACCTTTAACTTCTGAAATGATACTGCTAGGTATACAGACTAACCCTACACCTTTTCAAGATCTAATTTTTATTGTGTTGGCATGCGCAAGGCTGGTTTTGGCTAGAGCTTGGATAGCTGAACAAGCACCTAATGTGAATGAATGGTGGTGCTTGGTTAAAGAGATACATCATATGGAGTTATCGTTAGCCAGGAAAAGAGGAGTGAAAGCAATGACTAAAGTAAAGAGAATATGGGGAGACATGTTTTATATACCCGACATTAACTAACCTGATTCGAAGTTGTGTTTAACTCAAAATCAGACAAGATTGTATTTACTTGTGTAAACCCCCTTTATATTTCTTTTGTCTGCCTGAGGATTGATTATCATCTACTAGCAATGGTAAACCGCTTTTTGTAATAATCTTTAAAAATTATTGGAAATTATGTACAACAAAATTATGATTGTTCTGTTTAATCCTGCCTGTGATATCCATTAATAAAAAGGATTTAAAAAAAAAAAAAAGAAAAGAACAAAGGTTAAAGTAATGTTACAGTTAGGTGAAAATGTCAGTTTAAAAAGGTTTTAAACTAAAAAAAACACACTGAAATTCAATAGATATAGGTATTTCAAGTAACTGTGTCTCACACCCTTTCCATGCACTACTTATAACCTCACATATTACAACACTTCTGACATGTCCTGCGACATCATTGATAACATTACTAATGACACCCGACTGACATCATTGACGACAACCCTGTGCATTGGGGAGAGGGGGTGCAATTTATAGTTGCTTTAAATATCTATAACTCTTGAATTTCAGTGATTTTTTTACATATAAGCTGACTATAACGCTATTCGCTATTTTAACCTTTGTTTGTCTGTGTGCGTGTGTATACGTATATATATATACATATATATATATATTATCCAACTCCAGTCTGAGACCAGACACACAACAGGCACTCTAGACGGGTGTAGAGTCGTTTTATTTACTGCATGGTGCACTGAACTATATCCGATATTATATATATATATATATATGTCATCAGAGAGTTGAAAGAACTATCAATACTGAGTACACAACAATTTTGCACGAAAGAGCACAACAAGAGAATGGAGTACAGTGCACTAATGGCCAAAATACAAAAGAGATCTGATATTGTCGTGCGGTGGTCTGATAAGGGTGGCAATGTGGTGCTGTGGCCACTAAAAATGTACAATGAAGAAGCAATGAAGCAATTGCTTGATCAAGAATGTTACTGCAGAGTGAGCCCCAACATCATAGTGGGTATACAGGGGAGATACCACTGTGACTTATATAAATGGAGAAATCTGGGTTTAATAAGCAAAGCAGAATTAGCTTTTCTAAAAAATGACTATCCAACAATTCCCCAGCTATATCTCATACCAAAAGTTCACAAAGACCCAAAAGAGCCACCCGGAAGACCGATCATTTCTGCCATCGGCAGCCTGTTTGAAAATACCAGCACATTTGTGGATTATTTTCTCCAACCTTTTGTCAAAGACCTTCCGGCTTATATACAGGACAGTGGTGACTTTTTAAGGCATATATATGATTTACAGTGGGAGCAGGATTTTGTGTTTATGTCGTTGGATGTACAAGCTTTATACACAAGTATCAGACACACAGATGGGCTGCGGGCTTTGGAATACTATCTGAATAAACGCCCAATAGCATTGTACCAACACTCGTTGATGTTACTACAGATGGTAGAGTGGTGCCTTAATAATAACACCTTTTTATTTGATAAATTGCACTACAAACAACTGCAAGGTTCGGCAATGGGCACTTGCTTCTCCCCCAGCTATGCGAATTTGCATATGGGCTGGTGGGAGGAGCAGGTATTAGCCGTCAAACATGATGTAGAAATGTCACATAATGTGGTGCTTTATAAGCGCTATATTGATGATATTTTTATCCTTTGGAGGGGCACCATTGAGAGTGCGGAGACATTCGCCAAAGACCTGAATGAAAACAGCCTAAACTTAAAATTTACCAGCACAACTAGCAAAGAAATGCTCCAATTTTTGGACATAGAAGTGTATGTGCAAAATGACAAAATCCAGACCAGAACTTACAGGAAACCAACAGCGGGTAATGCAGTGCTTCATGCACAAAGTTTCCACCCCACTAAACTAAAAGAATCCATTCCTTATGCAGAATGCTTGCGTATGACACGCAATTGCAGTACAGAGGAAGGAGTCACCAAGGCCAAAAAAGATCTATTTGAAAGATTAAGTAAGCGAGGTTATAGACCACATACCCTCAAAAAAGCTGAGAGCAAGTGTAAAACCAAAAACAGAAAGGATTTACTATTTACCAAAGATTTGGAGATAAAAACTACGCCCACTAATGTGACTGGTAACCCCCCAAGAATGATAACTGGCTACAATATGTACCACAATCAGGTCAGAAAAATCCTGCAGAAACATTGGCCCCTGATCAAAAAAGATCCTATAATAGGACACCTGAGTGGAAATAGACCTAATATAACATTTAGGAAGGCCAAATCCATGCGTGATCATCTAGTGTGTAACTCCCCTACCCTAAAAAAACCAGTCACGTGGCCCCCACCTCAGAAAGGCTTCAAGAAGTGCACGAAGTGCAAAGCCTGCAGACAAGGGCTTAATATGAAGGAGGTACAGGTACCATTCAGGAACAAACCCTATACCATCAGGGGCGGCTACTCGTGTAAAACGGAGTATGCCGTATATGTTCTGGTCTGCAGCTGTGGCAAACGCTATGTTGGGAGTACTATTCACCAAGCACATGTGAGAATATTGCAACATTTGCGTGCCATCACTAACAACGACCAAACGTACCCTGTGGCCAGACACATAAATACTATACATGACGGGAATATCAGACATATTTCCTACTATGTGATAGACAGTGTCCCAAAGAACCCTAGGGGAGGGAACCGCAGACTAGCCTTGCGACGTCTTGAGTCAAGATACATAATCCTGTTAAATTCTAAAATCCCGAATGGATTAAACTCAGACGAAGCTATGACTGTCCACCTATGAATCCAAAGTAGAGACCTACCCGTAAAAATATTCTCATTCCAGTTTTAACTCTGTACACTTGTAACATACATTTACTTTGCAATTTGGGACACAATGTGAGCGATTATTTTGTTTATTATTTTTGTTTACACGTTACTGTCACAAATACAACTATATGATAATGTAACGCTAGCACATACAATTGAATGTCAGGCATAGACACGACTATAACCTTTGTTATATATCTGCACAGCAGTAATCATGTCCACTTGGAGATAATGTCACAGGTAGCATTACCTAGGAATCGGTATTATTATTTAATTTAAATTATTTTACCTAGGCACCAAAGTGTAGCAATATGACTGGCTAGAATATTGCAACAAGACACAATGATACCTAATTGTTATAACCCAGCGTCTAGTCATGTAAACTTTGGTATGTCCACTTGGAGATAATGTCACAGGTAGTATTACCTAGGAATCGGTATTGTTTAAATTAATTTACCTATGCACCAAAGTGAAGCAACATGACTGGCTATAACATTGCAACAAGCTATTTAAATGCTCATAACTCAGCGTCTAATCATGTAAACTTTGGCATGCACGCATATTTTATTTAGTACTGAATTTACATATATCATGTATTTAAACAATGGGTATATAATTTTACGTGCATTTCCAGCAGTAAATGTCAGTAGTAGAAATAACGTGTTACCATGCAGGTTCTGCGCGTAAAACTACAGACTCTTCTGTGTCTATGTATTTAGTGTGTTTAGCCATGACTCACTCGTTGTCATAACGACTAACAGTCTATCATGTTGTATGACTCTGCTCGTGATGTGTCAGCATGTAATGCATTATAAAAACGTATGCCCATTGCAACAGAGTTAAGTGAGGAAGGCGGAGGCTTCCGCCGAAACGCGTCTGTGCAGCATGTCGGATTAAATCTTTCCTTGAGTTTAAATCACGGTGTCAGTGCCTTCCTTTCATCCGAAGGTTTTGGATTGGTAATCAATATATATATATATATATATATATATATATATATATATATATATATATATATATATATATATATATATATATATATATATATATATATATATCCTAAAAAGTGATCGTAATGAAAAAAGAAAAAAGAGAAAATAAACAGTTTAGGGCCATAATAGTTCTTGCCCTTTTTCTCTCTTGGCCAAAACACAGAGGGGGCATGGGTGACAGAAACAGCAGACAGACAGCAGGGAAGAAGGTAAGAAAAGGGGCAGTGAGCAGGGAAACAGCCTGGTAGGACAGGGTAGATGGGTAGAAAAAAGTGCAGGGAAATAAGTCCCCTTTAGTTTCTAAAAATGAAAGATGGGGTTAAAGACATTTGATTGGAATCAAGCCAGAACAAATGAAAAACATTGAAGTAGGTATGAGGGCATGAGGGAGGCTTGGAGGTTTCCACCTCTTCGTGCAAAGGCTAAAAGAAAAATACCCAAGAAGGAAGGAATGGGGAGATTGAGTTGAGCGAGGAGAGAGGGAAAAAAGGACGAGTAAAGGAGAGAGGGATACATAGCAGAAAGGGGTTCAATCAGTGTTCCACTACAGATGGGAATAGAAAAATACGGACAATAGTGTATAGCAAGTAAAGGGTATCTAGAAACGTGTAGGATTCAGTTTCGACAAAAAATGCATTCAAAGAATCGGATTCCAAAACAAAATGTGGTCTATGCAAGCTGTCTGGAAAATTTCAAGTAAACTGGTTAGGTGAAATGTATTACTAATTTGTAATTCTATACATTTGGTTGTTGAGAAACTTGAACTTCAGACCAAGAAAATGATATTATGGTTCTTGTAGCCAGTAATTTCTACTTGAGTGCACAGATCGATGCTAGTTTTGTGAAGCAAGGTGGATTTTATCCTGCATGAGTGGGGTCTGTGAAATTGGGATAGACAAATCCTTTGCCAAATATACAACGTCAATGCCATGAAACAATTAGAAAAAGTTTCTATGGTTGACACCATCTTTGAAAAGTTATCAACATGGAAAAGCTTCAAAGCTTGGACACCTAAAACATTAAAAGATTCGGAGACTAGTGTTGCCAGTAAAGGCATCACAATAAGGGGTTATTTATCGTGTAGAAAAAGAGTTTCAGGTGGCATTAGTATATTAACAGGTCAAAGAAGGATTTGTTACATGATATATTCGTTTACAGAACAACTTTTAGAACAATATGTGTATTGTTGGTTGGTGGTTAATGTGCCTGGAAGGCTGGAGGAACAATAAATGCCATATAATATTATTTTTACAGTGCGAACAATTACATTTTGGAATGGGATCTCTGCAGATGGGATTCTAGAAATATGTATGGGTTTGGCTGAATTTGGGAAGTGGTTTCGCAAGTACTAGTTGTATGTCTTGTTGCCAAGATTGTTCTAAACATTATATATGGATTCTGGAAGGACTATGTTTTTCATCCGGCTAAGAAACTCTATTGACCAAGTTTTAAACACAAGGGGTCCGTGTCATATAGGCATTTATGGGTGTGAGAAGTAGTCCAACAGGAGTACTCGTTTACGATCTTTTAAATCTCTTTGTGAGTCAACCCCAAAATATCAACTCTCTATTAGTAAAAGTGCAGAGAAGGCAAAGTCCTTTCAACTTGTACAAATTGAATATGAATATTTCCTATTTGCATTTTCTTCCCATTTGAGATGTTTTGGATCAATTCACAAAGTTATGTAAAAGTACATGAAAGAGCACTTAGGGATTACTCTTGCATACTTCTATGAAGTTATGCCAGGGTTTTGTGTTGTCTTACAATGGATCATCCTTGAGAAATTGCAATTAATTTAAATGCATGTTTTAAAGTTATTGCAACATCTTTCAATTACAAAAGTTAGGCAGGTATGGGATGGTTATTATATGGAGTGATTGTTGACTAAGGCTATCTACATAGACAGAAGACCAGTGACTGTTTTTTTTTTTTGGATAGATAGAATGATGCATGGGTTAGTTAGTGGCCCGAAGGTGGTAATTGGACATATGGAGAACTGAACAGAACCTTTTCATTATAGCTGAGTAGAAAAGCAGGCGGGCCGACACAAAACATATAGAGGGCTGAACTCATGAATATATGAACTGCGCAATGACATTTTAGATAAACATGGATTGGTTTCTGTATGGATGCATGAGGTTGTCGAAGAAGTGATGCATGAAGAAAAGAAATATTTAATTACAGATGATTTGATTGATGTGGTAATTACCTATCGATTGTTGGAAAGTTACTGGATAGTTGCAATCATGAATAGTAGATCAAGAGATATAATGATTTGTGGTAGTTGTATGGGTGGATGGACCATCAAAAGGGTGGCTAGACAAGTGAATTAGTGAATGGTACATGGGTGGGTGCTTGATGGAGAAACTGATGGAAAGATATACAGGAATAGGTGAATGAATGAGTAGGTGGATATTTGATCATGTATAAATGGAAAAAATTGAAGTTAGCTGAATGAATGGGAGAGTGTAGGGATATCTCGATGGATAGATGACTGGATGAAGGCATAAATAAAACATAGACAAGTGTGCAACCTTAAATCGGTGGATGCAAAGGTAAAAAGACACATGGATGTTGGATGAGTGAATAGGTTGGTTGTAGGAGAGGCTGTGGATAGTGGGGTGAAGAAAGAAGTTACAAATTCGACCACATACCGATGGACAAGAGTGTGAATGCATTGATAAATGGCAGAATATTTCAATGTATGTGAGTTGGAATCATGGCTGACTGAACAAGTGGTTGCGGGAAACAACCTTTACAACGCAACCATTACATTGCACTACATTTACAACGCAGGCAATACATCGCAACATCCTTTACAATGCATGTCACTACAACGCATCCATTACATTGCATGTCACTAGAACGCATGACACTACATCGCATGTCACTACAATGCAGGCATTACATTGCATGTTATTACAACGCATACCATTACAACGCATAGAAACCCTACACTATCCAACACTTACCCTACTGTTGCACGCCCTGGAGTTAGAATATTAATTTTTACCCTTACACTATCCAACACTTGCCCTACTGTTACACCTCCTGGAGTTAGAATAGTAATTTTTACCCTTACACTATCCAACACTTAACCTACTGTTACACCCCCTGGAGTTAGAATAGTAATTTTTAGCCCTACACTAGCCATCACTTACCCTACTGTTGCACCCCCTGGAGTTAGAATAGTAATTTTTACCCTTACACTATCCAACACTTACCCTACTGTTGCACCCCCTGGAGTTAGATTAGTAATTTTTACCCTTACACTATCCAACACTTACCCTACTGTTGCACCCCCTGGAGTTAGAATAGTAATTTTTAGCCCTACACTAACCAACACTTACCTTAAATACAATGAAATGGTATGCGTTGTAAAGGTATAATGCGATGTAATGGAATGCATTGTAGGTGTCGTTTTAAAAAAATCGTTGTAGTGGTATGTGATGTAAATGTATGCATTGTAAAGGATGTTGCGATGTAAAAACTGCGTTGTAAAGGCACGCATTGTAAATGTATGCATTGTAACGTCATACATTCGTGGTCTGCACAACTACTATTAAGAGATACTGGATGAGTAGGTTGATGACTTCAAAAATTGATGAATTAGTTGGTGGTGTTATAGTTCATTAATGGATGATAGGTAGATTATAATAATTGTTTAAATATAAGCACTGATGAGCAGACAGAAAGATGAGGGCCAGCAACCACTATTTTTCCATGTAGTGTTTATGGCTTTCCTTATAAACAAATGATGGCAGTGTCAGGAATTTGTTGTGTTAGGTTTGCAATTGGAAATCTGGGACTAAATATTTGCCTTAACAGATCCAAACAGGGATAAAGAGGCTTGTCAGAAAGGCATAGCACTTCCACCCAAACGCATGCATGCATACACTTGTGCACATTTACACTGCCCATTGTGGTTTTGCATGTGAATCTTAGCATCCCAGAGGCAGGGCTCACTATCAAAATGAGGTTTATAAGACTGTTTCTCTAAAATTGTTGACCCATCGCAGTTAAATGCTACATTTGCAAGTGTTTCTGTGAGGACTTCCATGCTTGAACACGTGGTGAAATTTTAGGTGCGCACTCATTTATGATGGTAGCAACAGAGAATGACAAGTAATTGGATTAAAATCCCTTGTCAGAAAGATGATTGGCAGGAAACTGGCCTATCACGGAATGCTTTATCTTCTTAACATGTCTTCTGTGAAGGGCAGCTTTGCCCCCCCTCCCCTCCCCTCAGATCATAGGCATCCCCTTATTATTAGCAAACAGAGGACCACCTCTTCTTGCAAGTGATTTCCACAACTAGTGATTGACTCCACAGAAAAGATACACTTTGCACCTTTGCATGTCTAAAGTAAATATAAGCATGCAAGTGACAGAAACAAAAATAATGAAACGGATGAAAGAGGCAGGCATCTTTTCATATTTTAATGGCAGAGTGATAGATACAGTAGACTGGATAAAAAGTGAATGAATGAAAAAAGATCTTAGGAGCTTTAAGATACTGCCACCATACGTTCCTGTATAACACCCTTTTGTTCAAAGCCGTGTTTGGTGCACGTGAGAAAAAGGCCAAACTTCACTCCAAGAAGAATGGAGGAAGGATTATTGTTGCAAAATGAATACCAGGGTCATTATCCCTCCCCCCAGAAAGACGAATTAAACTCATTAAAATAAGGTTTTCCGGATAAAAATTATCCACCAATTAGATGAAAGATTTATCACTGATAGAGATGGTGGGTATTTTGATTCTACATCAAAGACTGACAGTTCCGTTGTATTATATTTTTAGTTTTCCTCTGAATACCACTTGGCTTGTCATGGTGAACAGCCTAATACATACAGGGCTCAGGGAAACCAGTAGAATTTGGCTAAAAGAAAGCCACTGAGTTTTGTTAGCAAGATTTCCCAAACTGTGTCTTGCCAAACTTAAAAAGCCTATCATTAAAATGATACCAGATGCTGGATTTAAGATAAGCAGGGTATGTGGGCCTAACAAAGGCACCATCGTGCTACTGTTCATCAGTGTTAGCTCCCGCTTTTGATTGCACAGGAGTGGGCTTGGTGGCAGCATTTTTTGGCTCCGAGTGCTTGGTGGGTTTAAAAAACCTGTAAGATGAAAAAGCAGAGCAAATGGAAGGGTGTTGAGTGAAGAAGCAGTGTCAAAGTCCAAAGAGAAAGCAGGAGGCCAGAAAAGATGTGTGAGGAATATGATTGTAGGTACTGCTTCGGTGGCCAGAAATCTTATGCTGTAAAATCATTTTAAAATAGGCATAGTCCCCTTCATCCTCAGTCACTGTCCTTCTCTTAGAAAAAAGCAAACATAGCCTCAACCTGAGTTGGGGCTTCCTTCTTATGTTTTGCCAAACTTCAGCTTGTGTCTTTTTAGACGAACCATTCACCTGATATGTGGCAGGTGACCTGCTGTTCCCATACACAAGCTGACATCCGGATCTCTCTTGTCGTACATCACAAAGTGTTTACCATGACCAATGGCACTTACTGCAGGGGCTGTGGGCATTTAAACATCTCCAAAAACAGAGAAGTCCATTTGGCCAAGGAGCTTCTTTCCCTTGATTGTCCTTTTTGCCAAGACAGGGCAAGCCAGCATTCCTGCTGGCATGTCTTCTCTCATAGAGGCAACAGGCAATACTAATGCTGATTCACATTTAATCTAACAAGCGACTTCCCACATCTATGACACTGTCATACACAACTTTCAATTAGCACGTATTACAAAAATAAAACCTAAAAACATGTCATTGTGAAATATCTCCAAGCTCTTAGGCCAGAAGTGCAAGGTTTCTGAAATATATTATTCAGTTGTATGCTACTTGCATGAGACACAGGGAGCATGTTTCACTGTCTTTTTAGGTTTGAAGCATAAAACATAGTGCCATGCTTACTTAACATAGTGGTATTTGTATGTGTTTTAGGACACTGGGTACTTCAAGGACCCTATGTTCCAACGGGTTTCTTCCCCTTAAGGTTTGCAAGGAAACTTGTTCGAACATATAGTACAATGTGTGATGGAATCTACCTACACGAGTTAAAGACAGGTGTAATTCTTCTATCAATCACTTAAACATGTTCATGTCTTTGGACCCCGTTGTTAAAGTTTCATACATAGTGCATACATAGCCCCTACCAGCATTACGTATAAAGTATTGACATGCTCAATGACGATATGCCACCATTTAGGGATATTTCATCAAATTTCCAGCACTAGCATGTATTCTTATTACCAGCCCCGTCAATGCAGGAAATTGACTTCTGATAAATTGATAATTTACAACTGATAACACTGAGAGCCGGTATGTATACGCAAATGTATAGAAACTTATATTAAGTAAGCCAATGACTGCTAGAGGCACTCTTAGTATGCCAGATCAACACTGCAAACACTTCATTCTTTTAAAAAATGTTGACACCAAGTTGCAGCTAGAAGATTACTCTCCAGCCACTGCTGGCTTCCACACCTGAGCTGAGGCAGCAACTTTCTTTGCAGAAAACTTTGGCCTTGGGGGAGCAATCAAAGGCGTTGAAGTATATTCTTGCTTTGCAACCATGGGATATCCAACAGGCGCACTGGATTCATATGCTGAGGTGGCTGTGTTAGACTCAAACGAAGGCTCCTGGTTGTAGGTCGGCTGTGAGTACAGTAATGCTGCCTGGTAGTTAGCACTGGGAGCATGGTTAACCACTCTTGCAGGCTGAGCTTGTTTTAATGGTGGCAAGCAGTTGGACTTTCCTGGCTGCTTTTGGGAAAGGTCGCCTTTGGTATCTGAAGGAGGTTGAAAAGTAAACAATGAGGAGTTGAGTTGATATGGCTGATGTTTCATGACATCCAAAGCATTGAGTGCTTTTTTGGGCTTTTTCTGGGTGTTTTTTGCAGTTGTTTTTGCAGATAAAGGCTGAGATTTGCTGGCTGCTAAAGGATACATTGGAGACTGCGTGGGGTTATATGCCAAAGGTGGAGGAGCACGAACATTGGATGAATACTTCCAAGATGGTGGCAAAGATGGAGTAGGGGATGACGCACGTGCCATATTGGCTTGCACAGTGTCAGAGTCCACGACAAACTTTTCCATTCGAGACTGCCTCTTGGCAAACAATTCTGCTCCTCTACCTTGCAATGCTGGCATCTCAAATGAAGGTCCCACTCCCCCGGCAAGTGCCACATTTCCCAACGGCATGGTTGGTGGTGTTTTAGGGGTGTGAGTTGTTTGGTTTACTATTTCTGCTGCTTGGGGTCCCCTGTAATCCATCTGATGCATGTCTGAAGGCTGATAAGAATGGGTAGCTGGCTTTGCTATGCTAACAGGCACTGTAGTGTTTGCCTGAGAAATATGTGTAGTCGGGAAGGGTGGAGCTGCTGATGAAACCATAGATGGGGGTGACCAAACGGCTGCAACTGGTGTCATAGGTGCAGGAGGAGATTTAGCTGCAGGCTTTGGTGCAACTGGTGGTGGGTTCTTTTGTTTTCCAGCCTGGGCCTGCATGAAGTTACAAGCCTCCGCTCCCAAGCTTAAATAATCTTCTTCAGGTCCCGATTCATTGCCAAGTCCTGTGCCGCGTTTCCCTTCCCTGGTTTGAACAAGTGACAACAAGGCAGGGTTGGGGTTCACCTTTGGTGGCTCTTTGAAAGTAAACATAGGCTTTGCTGTACTTCTTTTTTTTGCATCTTGCAGTATTCCTGTTTTTTTAGCTGGAACCGATATCCTTTCATCTCTTGACGCAATCTGTTCCATCGATTCATAAGGAGACCAAACATTTGGTTGTGCAATTCCTGCTACGGGAGATGACACCTTATACAATGGCTCCGGCAGTGGGCTGATTGAAGAATAAGGAGGTGGTGTGGGCAGATCTGAGAAGGGGCTAGTCACGTTCCTGGTTGGTGAGAATGGCAGAGCTGCTCTATTCTGCACCCCACCGAAGGGCTTGGCAGACCTGTTTGACGAAGACAATCTGTGCACCTCACTAGACTGAAAGGAGGAAGTAGCCTCTTGGGCTCCGCTGATGCCATTTTGCACCCTACCCTGACTGTGACTCACTTCTATGTAGCTTTTACTCACACAGCTCTGGGTTCTTGTTGATTCAGAGTGCTGAGACTGGTGGGACATAACTTGTTTGACACTTTCGCCCATGTTGGAATCTGTTGAGTCCTGCATAAATTTCTTCATTTCCTCCTGCTCTGAGGTGATTTCATCCATTCTCTGTTTCCTCCGTGCAAACATGAGGGCTCCTTTGCCCTTGGTCTCTGGCAGACTCTCCATCGTGGCCTCACCTTTTGACTTTTCAACCTCCAGCAAACCAGTGTCCCAATCAAAAGTTACAATCTGGGTCTTCTCAGGATCTGAGAAGAAATCCTCATCTATCTCTGATTCGCTGGTTCCAAGTAGAGTAAACTCATATGTGTTCCCCTCTTCCCCCTCGTTGTCCTCCTCGTCAGGCTCCGCTGGTTCTAGCTCCCCTGTGCCGTAACTCACTAGTGTGAACTTCTTAGCCCTCTGTCGTCGTTTCTTGAACATCAACACCCCCTTAGAGCTGGGAGTGGGTGCTTGCGTCAGAAGAAGGGCAATGCTCTTACATTTAGACTTTGCTTCTTTTACCTTCTTCTCTGAGAGGCTCTCGCTGCGCCGGAGCCCTAGAAAAAGGAACAAAGTGAACATTTTGGTTATAAAGTTCTGCAATTCAATATTCTAAAAGCATTGTCGTAAGAAGCTAGCAAACTGGCCCCAAACACAAAATTCTATTTCTTGCATATAGTGTTCGCTTGCAACATGACCTTTGATTACTTTATTTGAGGTTTAACTTAAGTCTTTGGCTCTTACAATTTCATGTTCATAAGCTTGTAACCAAACAAGTGAAGTCTCATTTTTTTCTCAGGGCCCACAATGCCAACAAACATGCTGTAATGATGTGGTATACATGTTTCTCTATGTTTTCATTGATGCCAGCACTTTTTGTAGGGGCTGGGATGTTTGTCCTTTCTTTACTATTGGTTTCCTTCCATGTTTCCATGTTTTCTTTCTTGACTTTCTCTTGCACATTGGCCCTTATTAGCCACTTCTCATTGGGAGCCCACTCTGTCATCATTGTGATAGGATCGGATTGCGGGGCTGCCCACTGGTTAAAAACGGTCATTCAACCCCATAAGGATCCCTGGTTGTCAGAATGGCATTGTTGGTGCAAGCACCTTTTACCACAATATTACGAAAGCAGACTTTGGAGGGGGTAACATGAGAAAAGAATATGTTGGTATATTTGTTCTGCTTTTTGTGGTGAGGTCCTGAGTTTTTTGTTTTGTTTTTTTTGCATTTTGTTCTGCATTGTGTTACAGTTGTGCTGTATTGTGCTGCATGGCTGTTATGTTCCGGTATGTTTTATTGAGCCTTATGCTTTTGTAGTTCTGTAATTTTGCTTAGTGCTATATGTTGATGCAGTGTGGTGTTGGGCTTTGTAGTTACTATAGAGATGCCATCAAAGACTGGTACATCTGAATTCAAAAGCAATACATGCTTTTAAAAGCAATACATGCTTTTAAAAGCGCTGCTTCAGCTCCTCAACTATTTAGTGCACCGTTGGCCCAAACCTATGGCATACACGTTTTAAATTAGCACTTCCAGTGATCATTTTATTTAAGGCGGTCCTATGTGGACTGACGTGGCTTGCAGTTTTCACTTTTACCACCCCACACGAAAAGTGTTACTGGCTCAAACACCAGAACTACTGAAAGCGCCACACGTGACATGATTAAACTTTGTGTACAAAACTGAAGCAGCCAAGGGAGTCAATAACCAAAAGAAAGACTTGCGTATCTCGGTAAACACGAGTAATCTGCAGAATTAAAATGAATTGGTGACAATATCTCATGTCACTGTCCAGAGGGCCACTCGTGAATCTGTCAGCAGGCACACGGGCTAGCCCGTAAATCAACAGAGGCACCCACAGCTGGGCGCTGGAGATTGCCTTTTTATTCCGCACGGCCCGCCTCCTCGTGCATAATTACGCGGCTCGATTCATTTAGCTATTGTTAAGTGAGAAATGAGCTTCACCCAGGTCAAAGCCAAGAGCAATTTGTTACAGAAACAGATCCGTTTACGGGGCGCGTGTTTGGCGGCAATCTGCTGCGCTGATTTAGTGCGTCAGACGTTTCCGACCTTTGACCCACGTGAGTGCGCGCCTTGCTATACTATCTGAACGTGATGAAGAACGATCACGGACTGCGTCAGTCGGGGCCGTTGACTTTAGCTCATGCTTCTATTTGATGCATCCAATCCAAACATGGTGTAAGTATCAAGGAGGTTTGCAATTTAAATAGTTTCCACTAATAGAGATGTTGGAGGAACTAATTTCAAGCTTCGCCATCTCTCTACGCCCCACTTGTTATTTCCCCGAATGCGGAAGTGTGTAAGGTCAGGTGAGTAAATTCAGGTACCCATCTAGGGGTAAGACTGATATTATCACCCATGTGGCACTCACTCAACCCCTGGCTTGCAAATCTGACTCCTGCTATCAGTGAGCAGCATCCATAATTGACCAAGAACAGTGCACACTTAAGAGCTTATTCAGGTAAAACGGTAAATGCATACATTGTACACCCATCCCCATGATTTACATAGATGTATGCATTTTCAATGATTCATAAAAGCCTAGAGAATTATTCCAGTGGTTCTCCGCAATGTGGAAACCCCACAGGTGTGTGCATGGTTGGAATGGATAAAAACACATTTATTTAATCAAATTATTTTTTTCTCACATGGAGCAACCCCTAAAGATAGTAAAAAAATGGAGACGCCCGCTTTCATTTTCCAACCTGAAAAAGGGACTTAATCCTGCCTCCTTATTAGGTGGGAAACATCCTGCAAAAAGCGTGTGAATGCCTGCAAACCTACAAGCATTTTTTTCTGGGCAAGATCCAATATGGATGGGCCAAAAATGTTTATCCTTATCGGGAAATGTCTACCCGCGTGTCAGTGCTTTTTTCGCCAGTGAGCTCTATATAGGTGTAAAACGACCCTTTGCGTGATTGCAAATTTAAATAAAAATATGTGGCTTAAGTCTGGGTTTTTAGAACTTTTAGCTGAGTAAACAACTTATTTGTATTTCGTCCGACGCTTACGAGAATTCCTCCTCCCCACAAGCACACACCACTCACGGGCTCTCTTCAACATCCTGACAGGAATGCTGCGCACTTTTACGAGGGCACTATTTTGTGACACACTATGCCGACACGCTCGCTTGACAAGCGGCCTCTGACTCGGCAGTTTATCTCTTAGCTCCTTTGGAGACAGGTCTTGTAAGCATTAGCAAACACATCATTGATTTTCAATACGCTGTATGTTCGGTGAATTTACATTGGGCACCTGCGCATATGTTTTGACACAACAACATTTCGTCTCTTCTTCGAGGAATCTTCACTCCTTCCTCAAATACCTTACACCTTTTACCAAGGAACGCCACGCATTTCATAATTATCCCGCAGAATTAACACACTTGGCCGAAAATACAAGCACACAAAAGCAGCAATATAAACTCACATTGTTTTCTATTATTTACAGGACATAAATGCCAGCACTGCCTATTCAGGTGCGAGACATCCTATTGCAAACCACGAGGTATGTCATTTTATTTCTTTCCCATGTGAGACATCTTCCACTGGCAAATGACAATTCCCTCAATTGTCTTCAAATTCTCAGGTACATATTGTGAGGTGTGCCCGCAGTCCCTGTGCCCACTGCCCCTCCACTGTCTGCCACCCCCATGGAGCCTCTTCCCTGCTGCAGTATGCCTGGCATCTCCGCACGCTGACAGTCGCCCAGCAGCTGACCCGCTGTAATCCAACCTGCCCGGCCTCGCCGTCAGCTGGGACTTTTAACCGCACACCCCGGAGGGCTCGCCCGCTGCCACCCAGCCCCGGGGTCGCCTGTCCGATGATATGCCCCTTTACAGGCGCCACGGCTTCTGCCAGCCCGCAGTTGCCACTCAACCCGTTGGCACAAAGAGCAGAGCCTGCTGTCACGTAAAGGTGCCCGGTGGAGCCTGGTATGCCCTCATCACAGACAATAATGCTAGAAATGGGCCGGGCACCCCGGTTTCAAAAAGTTGCAAAGAAATAAAAAATAGACATGCCACATGAAACTTACCACACTGCTGCCTTCCTGTCCACAGTAACCCCGATGCACCCCTTTTGCTGACAGGAATGGGCTATAGTATACCAAAGCCGCCCAGAGGGCAGAGGCAGACCGGGACCAGATTGACAGAAGGGGGGCAGGGTGCCCGCGAGCAGGGCACGGGCCGGGCGCCCCTAGTTCGCAGGCAGACCTCAGGGTCCGGACGGCAGGGGGGAAAGGAGGACTCGCGGCGGTGACCGAGTCCAGCGCAGACTCGCCACACCGAAAGGATCAGATAACTGTCCAGCGTCACACATGCTGGCGTCCGTCAAGCTGGACGTCTGCAGGCATCGGCGAGCCCAGTTTTATTCCTGTCTGCCTCTGAGCAAGTTACTAGAGCTCCCCAGAATCTGACTTTAAAGCTATATCATTACAGCGGGCGCTGCTGCTGAGTGCTCGGGGAAAAACCGAAGGCAATTAATGCATTCCGCAGCGCCTATGTCATGGTCCGAGCTTATCTACATCTCACCCTCTCTTTCTATTAATACATATATAAATAAATAAATAATGTGATGTATGCAAATATCTAGAACAAGTACACAGACGTATGTTCGTCAGAAACACGCCACGCTCGTTACTATAAATTATAAATTTTTACATTTCAGTGCTCCTCTTTAAATATTTAAATTATATATTTAAATTATATCACTTCATGCTAATAGCACATGCAATAACCGACAAGCAGAAACCTTGCTAAATGTCATGGTTTTAACTTTTCAAACAATCGTTTAATTTCTGGAAGCAGTGATAGAATTCTGTAAAGTTCTAAAGCTGGTCTAAGGCAAACAGAAATAGAGGCATGCATGGGGGGCAGGCACCGTGCTGCAGGGGTGTTTCAAGTTACAGAATCGCCCTGAGCGCTGCAAATGGCTGAGATATGACATACTCACTTGCGTGCCGCGCCCGGTGCTTGTGGGGTCTGCTGTGATCCTTTTCCGACTGCTCGTCTTCCTCCTCCTGCTCCGTGCCGTCCGACGAGATGCCAAGGGGGAGGCCAGAAGGAGGTGCCACGGGCTGCCCTCCTTCCTCCCTGGAGACAGCACACCCCCTGTCAACCGGATCCTGGATTGCTTCCTTCTCCCTGTCGGAGCAGGCGAGGATCACTTCCACCTTGGTGTGGGGCCGACCGGCCACCTTGTCCCCTGGGGTCGCCGTGGATTCCCCGCCACCGTCCACGCGGAATGTTTTGGTGATGTGATGGCCCGACTCCTCAGGCTGGTTGTGGTGCAGGGAAGATCCATAGTCAGTCTTGTCTGGTCGGGCACTAAGTCCTCGTGAAGGGTTGTGGCTTTCAGCTTCAAGGAGTGTCACAACTGGGGAAGCTGCACTCTTCTTAAGGTTGCCTTGTGACAACGACAACTGCAGCTCCACCACAGTGCCCGGCTTCCTACCCTCTTCCTCCTCTTGTAAAGGGGGCTCCTCCACCAAGTATTCGCTTGTAGTTCCTATCACCTTGGGGGTGATTTTGTACACAAGTGTCTCCTCGCTCTCCTGCTCTTTGGGGGAGATCTCCGCTACCAATTCTACACCTCCACACTCGGTTGTGTCATTGGAGTCAGAGATGTACAGGCCTCGGCCAGCCGACTGTGGCTCGCTTCTAATTTGCAGTGTGGTACTCACTGTGTACTCCTCTGCCTTGACATCTTCACATTTTGTGTCCTCTGTTGTAGGTGTTAAAATTTCATTTGTTCCATTTGCTGGCCTGGGAATGAGAGAGATCAAAACAAAACAAAATGAGTGCCTGTAACATTTTGTGAGGTCATTCATGAGTAGACAGGTCAATTATTTCTGGCAACCCCAAACTCGCATTTAAAGACGTTTCACTCAATTGCAGGCGTCTTGTCTTTTAGCAAAATTTGAGGCTTTAACTTCAAGTCTCATGAACTGTTGACTCATCAGATATATTGCAGTTTAACAGGCAATCAAAACAATGTACAGGAGAGTGCACTCATTTTGTGCTCTGATTGCTGGGGGCAAACATGATTTGCAAACAAGCAACATATTAACATATCAGAAAAAAAGATCCACCGCTACCAGTGTCTCCTAGGATGTACATTGCTGAAAAAGTAACTTTCCACACTCACGATCATGTAAACATTGAGCCTCACCGGTGACAATTGTGTCATAGTGTAGGCTAGCATCATTGTGGCACAAGTGTCACCCTTAGGGAGCATGCTCCTTCTCCTCTTTCTGGACTGGAAGTGCTTGTTGTACTAAATACTAATACATGGTTCTAGCAGGCTAAGTCAGGCTGTAAGTGTTTATGTCAGGTGAGTGTGGGCACAGAGAGATGACAAAGAGTCTTAGGGCCTGATTATGATTTCAGCAGGGGTCAGTCGGACCGTTGAACCCATGGTGGAGGTGCGGTGGAAGCCTTGGACCGCCGCACCAGTGGCCCGACTGCTGTATTAAGAGTACAGTGGTCGGACAGTTTTGGGACTGCTGCAACCGCCAGGGGTCCGAAATCCCTGGCGGTGGTGCAGTGGTGTGAAGCCGCAATATGCTTGGTAGTGCCACTGCGTCACCGCCAAGCATATTAGGCGTTTCCTCCCCGTGACCCAATCCATGGTGGTGAGCCCACCATGCAAAGCGTGGCAATGAGGTAACTCTGGGGGGCTTTATATGGCCCCCTTGTGCCTCTGTACATGGGGGCACATGTTGTGCCCACCTGTATGTGTGTACCCTCAGTTCCTGCACAAAATGAAATGCACAACATTGTGCATTTTGGTCCGCTTTGGTGCTCCCACTGCTCTGCCTTTTTGCTGGACTGTTCCCATGAGGCACAGGGTCAGACTGATTTGCATATGGCCATGTCTGAACTGGGGTGGGGAAGTAAGCCATAGAATGATGATGGATTAAACCCGGATCAGTTGACTGGGGGTGAATTCTTGCAATGTTCAACACTCTGTCCATCATCCCCTTTGATTTTGCTTTGTTCGCCCTAAGTTGGCAGGGTATGCCCAGACGTGGGTCCCTTGCTCACTTTGCCACTGGATTCGAGCTAGCCTGGCTGATGACGGCCGATTAGCCAGAAATCGGTCCCAGGATGCTTGTTTCCGGTCCAGGGAAGACATGACTTGGCAGTTCGTGCTGAGGCACAGGGTCAGACTGATTTGCATATGGCCATGTCTGAACTGGGCTAGTGGAGTGAGCTAAAGAATGATGATGGATTAAACCCAGATCAGTTGACTGGGGTGAGTGCTTGCAACGTTCAACACTCCGTCCATCATTCCCTTTGGTTGTGCTTTTTGAAAGGCACCACCGTGAGAATGCCAAAGGACCACCCGCCAGACCACGAGGAAGCTTGTAATTTGGCGGGCAGCCGTGGCCCTGTTTGGCGGTGTGGGAGGGGGAGGTGGCATGGCAGCCCACTCCCAAATGTCCAAACTCGTAATCAGGCCCATGGGTGGAAAGTCCACATACTTGGTCAGCAAGAAATTCAGTCATGGAGTAAGGTATATAAGGGCAAATATTGAGATATGTGCTCTCTTTGTGATTCATCCTTGACCAGCAGCATATCTCTCTTCTTCCTTTTGTAGGAAAGAATGCCTCACTGTCCCTAAACCTTAACAACCCTCTATGTCTTTACCATGCCCAGGTCTTTGGCAGGGAGTAGCAGGTTACCTAAGAGCAACAAGTAACAGAAAAACATTTCTTACATTTCTCAGTAAAAATGGGTTCATGAAAACTGATGTGCGACTAGAGACCACTGAGGGGTTCAAGAATGGGAAGAGGAGTGGACCACAATGCAGCAAAAGAGACCATTTATGTGTTGTGGTCTTGGTATGGTACATTTACACAGGGGAATTCAGTCCAGGCTCAAGAGCGGGGAGTCATGGCGTGTGTTGTGAAGGAATTACTCCGCACGTTTGGCTACAAGGGAGTGGTTTCCTACCCATCCATGCATGGCAGCACTCGCAGCGTTTCATACTGTTTTCTTGTGAATGGGATGAGATACAATGTCCTAAACTGTGGGCATTTTGTTGAAGATTAATAAATAATTTAATAATGTCTTATCTTAAAAACTCTATTTATATTTTTATTATCTATGTACATATTTTATCTGTGCTTTTATGGTCTTTGACCGAAATAAAGTTATCAAAATGAAATGAATAAATAAAGAGGGTAGGACACAACAGGCTACAGAAGTTAGAAATTAATGTCAAAAACAACAAAATAGACTTCTGTCTCACTCTGTCTGTCTCAGCAGAAAGTAGCTGCAGTATTTTCTCTTGTATTGCTCCAAGGTTAAGCCTTGCTGTGCTAATGAATAGACTGTTTTTGTAATCACATACCTTTCTCACTAGATAGGCCTGCTCCCACCCTTAGAGCGGCGAGCACAGGCAGAGTAACCTTGACGCTGAGATAGCATGTACCCGGTCCAAGGATTGTATCATACTTCTGTATCTCCTTAGTTTACCAGCTCCCAACTGGAACTGTCCAGTCTGGGCGTGTCTTTAGTCATTCTGAAGATGTACATTATGTGTTACCACCTTGGCAGAGGCCAGTCCCTCTGCAGCAATCTAAGGAGGCTGGTCAGGCTGGACTCCACTCGAGTATACTTCTAATAAATAACCTTGGTTTGTATTCTCTACTGTCTGACGACTCTTCGTTTGTGAGGAAGGCTGAGAGGCGGTCACTTCCTTCAGGAACAAGGTGTGGCCAGATACTCAGACCTGAAGGAGGTGTATAACCTGATGCATGAAGATGGAAAAATCAGTTTATGAAGGAAGGTGCTTCACAAAAAAGTGGGGAAAGATATGGATCATGTGGGCAGATGGGTAGGGGGAAATTATGCTGTGCGGCATTCCTTTGGGAGGATTCTCCACACAACGGAAAGACCGGGCAATAGAATGGTGGGCACATTTCTGTACCCGTGCGCTTGAGACACTGTATGGGTTCACAGGCATAGCTACACATGTCATATAGTATATCACAATTCAAGCTACGTCCAATTATTTTATTATTATGATTTGGAGCTCCGAGGAGTTCCACATAAAAAAGTATATAAACAACTCCAGTTTACCCAACAATTGACACTTAAAAACAAACTGATAAAAAACATAAAAAAACCAAGGATTACAGTTTTTTACAAAGATAATACAAGATTCATTGTTACATGTAAATTGCAAAGACATGGGATGTGGACGCAAAATCAATATCAGAATCCTTACGAATACAAGACTAACAAGGGCAGGGCAAAGCGAATGTCGTATATCGCAGTATGAGCCTGGAATGAGTGACGTGAACTAACCCCGTAATACCGCTCGAAAACCCATTGTGTGACTGCCCTGGCCTTTATGTCTTTCATTTTGGTGAAATATTGGTTTTGGTTAACCTGATGAAAGCACACATAAAAGTATAATTTTAAAAAGCTGTGGTGGCAGACCTCAGTGGTCTGAGAAGGATGGTGATTTGATAGTATGACATGGGGTCTTTCATGGGGACAATAGTGGTGCTTAATGGACTGAGGAGGTTTAAGGATTTCCCCATCTATAGCCCAATGGCGAGAAAGACAAAGATGCCAAAAGCCAATATATACAGCATTTCAATTACTTCCACTGCATCTAGAGTGCTTCCACCCCAGGAGTTTCTGCTAGAAGTTGAGTACTACATAGAAAATGCCATACCCGTGGGAAGTTTTGTTTCTTTTCCTTAACACTATTTTAATTAAATCAATCAAACATATTCTATTCAATTATAACATAGATATTCATGAAAGTACAAGAAATAGCAAAATAAAAACAATGAAATCTTGTTTTTTCATAAATAATTAATCACCATAGAAATGCATAATCGCACAGTATATGTAAGGACATACCCTACCATCGAACAGACCTCATAATACTTAAATAGCTTTAAAAATTGTATGGCTGGAATACATCTTCTGACATCTCTTTGTTTAATAAGCTAAATTAAAAACCTTTTAGTGTATAATTCACAGAATTTCAAAAAAGATAGAATGCAGCAGGGTCTGTTTCGAGTCATAAGCAGATGGGCAAATGCCAATACTAACACTGGCACACTGACCCAGTGGAAAACCCGACACAACATATGACCTGAATCTGAATGGAAGTGCCGCCTCCCAGTGACTGATGCTGCGAAATAGACAGGGGTCACTAAAAGGCATAGTCCTAAACCTATGTGTAGTTGTTTACTGTTTTCGTTCATAAGTACCCTTTGTGGGTTGGTTGTGCAGTCTCCAATAGACACGTTATGGAGTTTTGCATTACTTGGAAATGTTTTTTTTTTTTCGTGGCAACTAGGCCTACGCCCCATGGATAGTAATGGTGCTGTGCTATACATGAGCAGAGGCAAGATGGAGGTGAGTCTCCACCTTGTGCTGCAATAAATGAGTCATTGGGAGGAAGACCATGTACACAGCACATGTAGACCCAGTCATGTAATGCACAAGCACAACACACATGAACAAGCCACCAGTGGCATCTCATCACATACCGGTAGAAGGAAGTCAAGGACCCCATTTAAGGGGGACTGAACAAAACTCACACAAAGAGGATCTGCAGAGTCTCTCCTCTCCTTGATCCAGAAGTACTGGCAAAAACATGTGTTTTTCTCTAGAATCTAAGCTGCTATTAACCCTCGGGCTGCCCATAATCTGGTACTCGGTCAGCAGTTACCACCCACCATAGAGGAAGATACACAGAGGGTGCGCACTCAGGCAGACAGAGGCTCTGCGGATGAATTAAAACAGAAACACATGGAGCTCGTCAAGATGACCCACTGATTTGTAGACCAGTTGAGAAAAGCACAAGATCAGCCAGAAATTGGAAACAAATAGGACAGACCAGATCAGGTCACCCCGAACAGCAGGCATGCTGTAGGCCACCTCTAGCTGGTGCTTGGCTGATGACCTTTTATAACATACTGAACATTACAGTGAGGTTGACACAATAACTGATAAAAAACTTCCATCAGCGGAAGCAGTGGCCTTCAGGATACGTGTGTAGAAGTAATGACTGTAAAATAGGCTGTAAGTATACAAAACAGTGATGGATGGAATGCATGCACATTGTGTCACTGGAAACAAGCGGTACCCGGCTGATGAGCCCAAAAGTAGGGCAAAACCTGTCCTGGGTTGCTTGTGTTCCAGTTCAGGGAGGGCCTGGCTTGGCATTTCGTGCTGGACTGTTCCTATTGAAGCAGGGTCAAGATGGATTTGCATATAGCTGGTTCCAAGCTGAGGTGGCATGGTGTGCAAAATAACAATGGATTGGGATGCGGATTGAGTGATTACCAGTAGCGGGGATTAATTTGAGCATTCCATCAATAACTTTTTTGTATACTTATTGTACAATAGGCTGTGCATTCAAAGCTACAGGATTGGTGCCTTGGAAGTTCTGGATGTCATCATCAACCAGCTCTTATAGAGCATACAACTACCCAAAATGGGCTTCCCGGTAGCGAACCGGACAAGTGAGGTATTTTTGAGAAATGCTGCTTTAAATAAAAAGGATCATTTTGCATTGCTTCCAAAAACTTAGCAGGTTTTTATTTGATCTCAGTTGAATGGACAGGGTGTTCCAAAGTTTGGGAGCCAAGTAGGGGAATGAACAACCCCCACCTCTTGCTCTCATGTTTCTCAGGACTGCAAGAAGGGAGAGGTTACTTGATCTCAGCTCTCTGGGGACGCTCTATGGGGATATAATATGCCAGAGGGGATGTGTTCTAGATGAATGCCTTATGTTTTGGGCAATGCATAAGGCTTTGAACTCTATTCTTTTGTTAATAGGGAGCCAATGGAGACGAGATAAAGCCGCCTATGCTGATTGCATTCGGGACATGCCCAGCAGGACCAAAGCCATGACATTCTGAATGACCTGCAAATTCCTGTTAACATATGAAGGGCTTCCTAGATAAAGAGAGTTGGCATAGCTAAGGCAGGACAGTACTAGGCCTTGGATCACCATACAGCGGTAGTTCATAGGGAGCCATTAAAGTGTCTTCCTAAGAGATCTTAGGAGACCAAAGCGGGTACCTGCGAGTTTCTTTGCCTGAGAGTTCATAGTTGGTTCTTTATTCAGGGTAATTACAAGGCTCTTAACTTTGGGACTTTGGAGGGATGTGCCCAACGACAAATCGGCCAGAGGAATTGGTCCCAAAGCAGGGGGTTGTTTCCAATTACCATAATCTTGGTCTTCTCCCCATTTAGCTTGAGACAGCTCATTTTATGTCAGTGGACCAATGTGCAGAAGAGGGCACATGTTTCAGTACACTCTGGTGCAGTAACAGAGAGCAAACAGCAGCTAACAGCTTAATTCCCTCCTCTGTCGCCATTTGTTGCACGGCTGGAACTGCATTCCAATGGAAGAGATCTACTGGAGGCACAAGCCCTGCACCCTTGAACGATTTCTGCACATCTGAGGCTATGGCAGATGTCAGGAGTGACCTTATGTGGCCTGATGTTGCAGTAAGTGGCAGTGCTAGGCCACAAGTTGGAACGCGAATTTCCCAGGAGTGGGAGCAATGGGCACTGAAGTCTTCCAGCTGCCATTCAGGGGCAGGAACCAGGCGAGGCTGACATTGTTATGTTATGTGTATTTGTAAAGCACACTATCACCTGCGAGGGTATCCTGTGATGACCTTCCCAGTTCAGAAGTGGGATTCCTTATAATACAACACTTTCACAGCACCGTGATTTTGAAAGTGGAGCAAATGTAAATCGAGATTGTTCCCTAATTACACACGTTCACCATCAGATGCACCTGGTCATATATCAGAAACAGTGCACCAGTAGCTGCAACAAGATCCAGAACACAAGACCCTGTAAAGCAAGAGAAATTGTGCCTCTATGAGTATTTAAACATCCGTCCCGCTGACAAATCTATACCTTTCATTCAGCGGCGGCTGGCACAGATCGGGGGTGACGGGGCATGGGTGTAAATAAAAAGACCATTTTACTTACCTCCTCGCCTCTTCTCCTCGTCCCTCTGCTCTGGTCGGAACTAGAAGCACCCAGGCTTCCCAAAGACAATCACAACACTGCAATGCAGCATTATGATTGGTTTAAGCGCTGTGGTTAGGCGCTCAGATGGGGAATGGGAGCCTGGGTGGAGAACATGCAAAGTGTGCATTAATGTTTGGCTGGCCAAACATTCATGCACACTTACAGAGTGCCACCACTCCTCCCCCTGCTCTTCTGTCAGCAGAGCAGCCCCGCCCGCCCGCCCGCCCGCAAAGCTGCTGCAATAGGAAACAATAAAATGATAATAGCATTGAGTTATTATCATTTTTTTTTTCCTTTATTTACACTGCTAAAAAGCAGTAGGTCGATGCCCCTCCACCTTAGCGGAGGAGCCGCCACTGCGTTTTCCTCCTAAACACTTGTACAAATGTTAAATAGTCACAGAAACAACTAATTTGATAGCATTTATCCATGATATCTTTATTTTGAGGGAAGAATTATTAATTTCGCCATAATATCACTTGAGGTAAGTGTCCTTTGGTGCTTCCTGTGAGTTGTGATTGTAAAAATACCTCAGCCTTTTTAATCGGCACAAGAGAGATAGACAGTCTTCAAATGCATGTATCCGTGCTCTGACGGGTACATGTTGTCACCATGTGCTTGTGCTATGAACATACATGGTGTACTTTACTGGTGAAATCCGAACCAATGCAATAAATATCTGTACACTTTGAGACTCTGATTACAAGCATTCTTGTTTTATCCTCAAAAGGTTGTATGCCCTCTGCAGAACTGGATTTTTTTATGCTCAACCCCGCATATCTGTGATGCTTACTCTTCGAAATGTTTATTCTGCGAGAACGGAATAACGATGTTTTCCCCTATTTTTTTATTAGTTGATAAGAAAATATGAAATCTACTCTTGCTCAGTTCCTGTGGCACATTATTTTTTTTTCCGTTTTAAATTGCAGGTCGAAAATCTTTCTTCTTTGCTGTTGTGCGTCGCCATCTTGGAACTCTGTGAATTCCATTATCTCATTTCCGCTTCTGTCAGTGCAAGTGCCGTGTTTTACACTCACACTGAACACTGCAACGGGACAGGTTCACCCCCAGCTTCCAACACAGCTAAGTCACGCAGGAGGTCGCAGCTGCCTAAAATAGTGGCAGTCATGCGCAAGTTGGAAGCATTTACAACTGCAGGTTTTAAATAGATAACGGCACATACCCTTTTAGCTCAGTTTCTGAAGAAAACTCCAATATGTGCCGCTAAGCACTATTTTTAAGTAATATTTCAGGCACAATCACGATCATGTAAATAATACACCTTGTGGGCCGTTTAGTGAATTTCAATTTCTGAAGCAGGATGGTATAAAATTACCAGCATATATTTTATAGAGCTACAAATAAAAGACATAAATAGCAAAAGACACTGAATATGAGGCGTAATCCTGTTACCATAACAAGTGTACCAGAATACTCCTCATTTATAGCCCAGTGGCTGAATGATAGCATCACACTGGATTTATACAGGCTAGGAGCGCGTGCAAGATCAGGACGCGAGCCACGTTACGTATAGGCTGGGTGGATGTTAATTTAGGCCTCTGTGCTTGCCAGTGAGCTGGTTTCCATCACAGGAGGTATTCTCGACAACATAGTCTTGAAACATTGGTGCTGATGAAACCATAAACATGCCCATGTAGGATGAGCAGCTAAGGGGGTTGGACTGGCTCAACGGTATCCTTTATTGGTGTTGGACAAGGAGTCTCACATTGCTGGGAAGAGAGGCCGTGCAAAGGATTTCGAGTCCTTAAAAGGTGCTCGCTCGCTTCTGTATGTTATGAGGATTGTGTAACTCAGTAAAGTCACTGATGGTCTACTCTGCTACTGGAAACCAAAATCAGATTGAATCTGAACTAACTTTATGCGCTCTTCTATACTTTGCAACTTTATTTTCACTTCCATCACACATAGCGATTTATTGACTTCAATGACTATTCCTCAGGGCCGAACAGGCCTTTTATTCCACTGGACATTTCCCTGTGAGCTGAATTCATTTTAGGCCCTTGACAGCCGATGACTGCTTCCGGTGCCTTTGTCACTTTCTCCAGCTCCCCGAAGTAAACTGTAGCAGCTTCATGAGGCTTCAAGAGAGACAGAAAGAGGGAGAGGAGAAAGGTAGAGAGAACTATATCAGAGAGGGAGAAGTGAGAAGGGTGATAGAGGATGGATGGGTGGGAAGAAAGAGATAGACTAACTGAGCAGGACTGGTTTGAGCATTTTTGATAGGACTGCTGTGGTTCCCTAGTTTGGCCCTGCTCAGGCCCCAACTAAGTTTTGGTGAGGAAAAGAGAGGGTGTAGGAAATCAGTTTACTGGGTTTTATTTGGTTGGGGAGTGACACCCTGCTCAAGCAGCAACCCCCAGTTTCTGCCAGGACGAAGTCACAAGCAAATTATCCTCTGCTTAACCCTCTGGTAGCTTGGCACAAAACTGACAGGCTTTACTTAGAAGCAATATGTAAAGTATTAATGCAGCACTTAAGACAGTAATAAAGTGAAAACACAACACAACACAAGAAAAACCCCACACCAAATATGAAAAATAGATAAACATGCAATAAATTATTTGGGATCAAAACAAAAAACTCCAGTCATTTGAACCGGAGACATGCATTGGGACAAAGTCACAAGTTGATTTGATTGATTTGATTTGTCGATTTATAAAGCACGCGATTGCCCATGGGTGTCTTGGCGCTAGGTAGATGCAGGAGACCTGAGAGCTACCAAGTTTATGTTTCTAGCCGGTGGTGAACAGCCAGGTTTTTATCTCTTTCCTAAATGAGAGCAGAGAGGGGCTGTTGACTTCACTTTTATCTCCATTTAATTTTAGGCAATTGCCCTGCATCAATTGGTTAATCTGTTCCATGCAGTTTTTAAACCTGTCTGCCATCTCTATGGCATTGTTTGCGATTGACACCACGATTTGGGTGTCGTCAGCGTAGGAGACCGCAGTTCCTTATTATTGCCGCCAGGGGTGCCACGTACAGATTAAATAGAGTGAGACTTAGCGAGGACCCCTGGGGTACGCCACACGTAGAGTTGAAAGATTTAGATTTAACCTCTCCCATCTCTCGTGTGAACGTCCTGTTGGACAAGTAAGAGGCCAACAGAGTTTGAGCTGACTTGTGGACTCCAGCTTCTGTGAGATGGATTAGGAGAGTGTCATGGTTTACCGTATCAAAGGCCGCCGAGTGATTTAATAAGATCAAGGCGGCCTTTCCTCCGGCATCCAGTACACTCCTGAGTTCCTCAGTTGCCATCAACAGTGCTGTTTCCATTCCATGTCCTTCTCGGAAGCCAAATTGCGAGTGATCTAAGGCATTTGCCTCCACGAGAAATTGAGACAGCTGCCTATTCAGTAATTTCTCCAGAACTTTAGCAGCAAACGGAATTCTCGCAATGGGTCTGTAATTACCCGGTTCCTGTGGGTCTAAGCTAGGTTTCTTTAGTAGCGGCAACACTGAAGCTGTTTTCCATGCCTCTGGAAAGTGGCCGGATTTGATTATTTCTGTGAATAGCAGACCTAATTGCTCACTCAGTAGGTCAGGGAAAAGGTGCATCACCTTAGGCGGGCAAGGGTCGATAATGCCCCCGGATTTAGTTGACCTAACCACTTGGAGAATCTGCTCTGCTGAAGGTGGCTGAAAGTAAAATGAGTGGTTCCGTGTGTATGGTAGAGTTTCCTCCTCGAGGAATTTTTCTTTGAGGAACTGCTACTTTAATGGCTGAGATTATCCAGCTCGAAATTTGGTTTGTGGCTACATTGCAGTCCTTGTCTAGTTCCGGGATTGACCTTGCTAAATGTTCCTTTAATTTAGGGGAGTTAGTTTTTGACCAGTTAAAGTATGTAGCGTGCTTATGTGGTAGAGCAGATAAAGCTATATCCTTTTCTACGATCCATGGCTAGGTTAGATAGTGCATCTATCAGTGTTGTTATGCTGGTGTCAGAGCTCTTTTCTAGATGCAAATTGAAGTCACCCAGAACTGTAAAGTCTGAGTTCTTCACACTAAATTCCAGATATGGGCTCAACAATTGTATCAATGGTGTTTTTGCCTTTGGCAGTCTGTAAATCAGAAGTCCTTTAAACGTATAGTTGTTGGTGACGTGTATTTGAAAGTGCAAAATCTCACAATCTGGATTACTGCCCTGATCTATGCCCTTGGCCCTTATCTCATTTCTATGGATGACGGCCAGGCCCCCCGCATTTCCCCTTCCTGTCTGCCCTGATGATTGAGTATCATTCAGTAATTGCTAGTGCTAGATCAATATCAGAGGCCTCATCCGCCCACGTCTCGGTAATGAGGATAATATCAAGGTTTTGTGTTTCTATGAGTTGTGGTTTTTCTGAATTGTGCTTGACTAGTGATCGCGCATTAATTAGCCCAGCCTTAATGGTCTTGATAATTGGCCTGTTGCTATGAGTACACCGTGTATTCGGCCTTCTACTCTGTGTGCAATTCAGGGATAGCTGACATATCAGGCAAGGTTTGGCTTCTTTCTGCATCAGCAATGTGCGACAGGACGATTCAGGTCTGAGTGCAAGTAGCTCATGTCTGGAGTAGCAGATCCTATTTGGACCCAGTCTCAAATTGTGTAGGGGTTATGGCCCTGGGCACGGTCCAGGCGCGGACGGGCGCAGACGGGCTTGCCTGTGGCATTGGAATGTGGGCCAGATAGAGGGAATTGGTTAGGCCAACTGAACAAAGTACCTTAAATGCTTGTTGCAGAGTTTGTGAGATCCTGTGTGGAGGATGTATCACTCAGTGATGGTTCTGACGGACTGCAATGCAAGGTGCTGAATCAAGGATGCTTTGCACAGCGGCAACTGTGGGGAGCTGCGGGGCTGAGATGTGTGGTCCTGTATCAAGGATGCATCGCACAGCAGCTGTGCCAAGGAGATGCAGTGCTGCGATACGAGGTCTTGCACCGTGGAGGCACCATGCATCATCGGTTCCAAAGAGCTGCAGTGTCCTACGTCGGGGATTCCTTGCACAGTGTTGGTTCCACTGCAGAGCTGTGAGGTGATGCATCACCTTACATAGGTTCTGCTTGGCCCATAGCTGGGCTGACAGAGCACCCTCAGGCCAATTCCAAGGGTTCAGGCATGAGTTGGCACCACGTTGCAAGACTCACACCAGACAGAGTCCAGGTGCTGGGTTCAAGATGGTTGGAGCCTATTCTGTCCCTGAGGCTCTGAAAAGAAAGCCAGCCAACAAGCCCTCGGAGTCGCTCTGGTGGTCCTGGGTTCAAGATGCATGCTCAGTCCTTTTCACTCAGGTAGCAAGGCAGCAGAGTAGCAGTCATTCTTGCGACAGTGCAGCACAGCAATCCTTCTGAGTTTTCCACAGTTCCAGAGGTTTACTGAAGAGTTGGGTCTGAGGGTCCAATTTATACCTGGTGCCAGCTTTGAAATAGGAGAAAGTTCTGGAGGTTTCCACTCATAAAGGTGTCTGGAAATTCCCGCCGCCCTACCCTAGCCCCAGCTTGTCTAAGGACACAAAGACTGGTGTCAAACCCTTTGTGAGTGTGCTCAGGCATTGGCTTTGCAATGTGCTAATGTCATAGGTGACATGTCCTCCCCCTCATCAAGGAAAGACAACATGCATTCTTTTACTTATGAGTACAGGCCAATAGTGATCCACAAGCCTATTCTGCAAACGGGGATGTGCACCACAAAGGGTGATATGCAGCAACAAAGTACAGCAATCTGTTTCAGAGGAGAAAAGGGTGGCAAGTTTCAGAAGTGTAGAAGAGGGTGATGTGCCCCAGGACAGAACTTGCGGCTTTGCATTACTATTTGTTTTCTTTTCATTCTGGTAATTGCAGGACTACCAGAATGCAAAAAACAAAACAAAAATAAAAGACTACCAATAAGCAACCATACCTGACAAGACTGAAATCACTGTAGATTTCACATCGAAGTATGCCAAGTTGATGGCGAATCCTATAGATGTTTTGATTCTGTTGAGTGCTTACTCCCAGCTTGCTGACCATCAAAAGGGTTGACCTTGCTTTGTGAGTTCTGGTAAAAGATAGCTAATGGTAGAGTAGTCCTTTATGTATTAGGCACAATAGCTGGTCATTCCTAGGAAGAACCTTATGTCACTGGCGTCTCGTGGACAGGGAATGTCAGTTAATACAGTGACCTTTTCAGGGTCAGGCCTCATCCCTTTGCTGGAGTAAATGTGACCGTAGAATTTTAATGTGGATTTGTGAAACTCACATTTGGGTCTGTGCATCTGGGGCCACTGGGTAATAAGAAGCTTTGGGACCAGTGCTAGGCAGCACAGGCAAATATGTAGTAGTGGGTATAGAATGAGATAAAATGTGAAAACAGGATGATCCAGAGCTTTGTTGTTTTCCTTGATGGTGTCACCGAACCCCAGAATGTCATTGCTGTAATTGAAAGAGTTGGGAATGTGATTAATGACTTGCCTCACTGCTTCTTGAAATATTTCCATGGCTGATAAAATGCCAAAATTGAAGCATTTGTATTGAAAGAGGCCTTGATGAGTTGAAAATGTGGTGATATAGCGGGACTTCTCATGAAGCTCGAGCTGATGGGGGGCGTGGCTTAGGAGCCGATGGGACAGGCTGCGTGAGCACTGAGCTCCGCGCCCGATCCCCCGTATTTCTCCTGTTACCGACGCCTCCCAATCCCCCAAACATAGCCACTGGAGCGGGAGGTGACCTAGAGCGGAGGGGGCACCGTGGTTTTCCTGAGGAAGCACGAGGAAGGGTCGCGCTGGCTGTCGAACTAAGCGGGGCTCCCGATCGCCGACATATCCAAGATGGCGCTGACCCCTAGTTTCGCTTTCGACCGGGCCTGACAATAGGTATATCGAGTGGGGGCGAAGAGTTGTGGCTGGGGACGCGCTCAGTGGAGGAGCGCTGGACCCCCTGAAGACGGCTGCTGTGGTTGTGGTGGTGCTGTTGGGAGGTGCGGCGCCCTGGCTGGAGGAGAGAGGGCACCCCGACCCCAGAGAACACGAGACGGTCTGAGCCGATAATCCGGCCTTCAGGGATCAAGGTGGGTCTCGAGGTGCATCGGAGTTGTGTAGCCGGGACTCTGATCATGCCTCACACGCCCGCATTGAACTGCCCTCTTGAGGAGTACATCGGGGAAGGACAAGCGCGCCAGGCGGAGCCCACCCGCATCGGCCGCAGCTGAGCCCCCACCACGGCGAAAAACCTTGCGGAGCCCACCCGCTTTGCAACAGAGGCCCGCAGGCTGGGGGTGAGCCTAGGAGTGCTACGAAAGATGGACGGCACATAAAACGGAGCCCACCCGCTGCAAATTGAACATCTAGCCCACAGCGGCGTGAAGCCAGCGCTGGAGCAGGTTACTCTACCCCCAGTGGGATAAGTAGAACACACCCAAAGCTTTCTACCGGCGACCCCTGCCCTCACTGCGCAGTGTATGACTGAGGGGGTTGCGGCGGCGGGGAGAGAAAACCTTGGTGGGTAGAGCGGACTGCCGGATGGACAGGCGCCCTAGCGGAGGCCCACCCCGCGCCAGCAGGACAGTAGTAAGGCCGTACAGTACGGCTGGTATCGGATCTCTGAGGTGCTGGTGACCCACCCCCACCCCGCACGGCACGGGAGCTGAGTGAGAGTGCCGTGGGTGAAGATGGGGGAGAACAGAAGGGACACTGGACGGGCACCCGCCCCACGGTGCAGTGAGTGGGCTGGGAAGCTGCCGCGGGTGGGCACAAAGGAGGAGGCGAATGTAACGACCCCAGGGGGAAGTGCAGGGACTCATTGGAAGCGGAGTCCCCTGGCGGTAGCGGACTACCGGAATCTGCTCCAAGGAGAGGCTGAGTGTACACCTGAGCCGGGCCACTGAGTGAGCGACTGGTGGTGGGGTAGCTGCGGAGTAGGCCCCTGGGATATGGGCGCAAGTGGATGAGCCATAGAAGTGTGGTGTTGCACCCAAGGGGCAGAGTTGGCAGATTGAGACGTACGAGAGGTGCGGCCCAGTAGGATTGAGTGGAGGGTGTGGGAGCATCGCAGCGCAGGATTGGAGTGCATCGCTTGTTGTGATCATGTGCAAGCTTCGAGGACGGAAGGAGGGAGATCCAATACCATCGGATGCTGAATCCCCACCACAGGAGAACAGGGGTGAGCAGGAACTGCCGCAGGAAACATGGATTGAACTACAACTAGACAAAATACTGGCGGCCATAGCGGACACTCGAGCTACTCTCCAGCAGGACATTGCGCAGGTTGCAACGGGATTGGGTCTACTGCGAGCAGACCACTCGAAACTTGCCGACCGGGTGAAACAGACTGAAACTACACTTTAAGAGATTGGCCCTGCACAGACTGCACTAA
Source organism: Lissotriton vulgaris (assembly GCF_964263255.1). Taxonomy (NCBI): domain Eukaryota; kingdom Metazoa; phylum Chordata; class Amphibia; order Caudata; family Salamandridae; genus Lissotriton; species Lissotriton vulgaris. Next base: position 1,035,529,900 of record NC_141689.1, read on the forward strand.
CTGCGTCAATGGAGGGTGTCCTGGATCGTATCACGGTACTAGAGCGGCGAGCTGAGGAAGCGGAAGGCAGGAATAGACGCAATAACATCCGCGTGGTGGGTCTGCCAGAGAAAATCGAGGGATCAGACATGGTGGCCTACTTAGAGAATTGGCTTCGAACTGTTGTGGCACCTGAGGGGCTTTAGAACTTCTATACCTTGGAGCGGGCGCATCGAGTCCCGGCTAAACCGCCGTTGCAGGGGCGCCCTCCGCGACCGGTGGTGGCACGGTTGCTACACTTCCGGGACCGCGACTTGCTTCTACGGAGGGTCCGCAGTGATGGCCCCTTTCAGGTGGACAACAGCAATGTCACTCTCTTTCCGGACTACTCGTTTGACACACAGCGGCGCCGCCTGTCCTTCCAAGCTGTGAAGGAGGAACTACGCGCGGAAGGGATCCAGTATTCCCTATTTTTCCCAGCCAAGTTGCGCATAGTACTGGATGGAAAGACCCATTTTCACGATACGCCGGAAGAGGCCTGGGAATGGCTAGAGTCTTATAGAGCGGGAAAGGACAGCCAAGAAGCGGAGGCGCTGGAGCTGGCCGGTGACTCTCGACCTCACAGGTCGCAACGGCTACGACGCCGCAAGCGAGGTCTGCGAAGAACATCGACCTCGCAGACGGCCATAGAACGCAAGGGAGCCCTGGAAGCGGTGTCAGCGATATCCGGAGAACTGCTGAAGACCACACCGGAAGCATCTGAACATGGCAGTGATAAGGGCCAATCGGAGGGGGAATCCTCGGTGTCGGATGATCAGAGACTGCCAACGGTCATCCCTGGAACAGCAGATGGACTATTGGATGAGTAGATGCTGGACTGTCTGCGGGAATGGGGGTTCGAATCTGGAACGATGTGCTGCAGTGATTGTCTTTTTTTGAATGGGGGTTGTAGTGATGATTTGGAAATGGGGGTGCTGAATGCCTGAATCGTGAGCGATTGGGGTTGCCGTGGCAGCGGGGCTTGTGAGGGGATCCGGGGGGTCCTGGGAGGCATGAAGACTCGGGGGATTCGGGGTGCGGTCATAGATGGTGTTATTGGATGTATTGCAGGTCGTGTCCTAGGCTCTATCCAACCCCCACCGGATGGTACTATTTAGTTTGCCTTAACTTTGCATGGGGTGTGCAGTTGGGGTAGTTTGGATGGGATTCACTACGTTGGTGCCTGTTCTTGGGGGGGTGGGAAGTACATTTGGTGGGGTGGGTATGTTTGGGGTTGGGACTGGTTTGTTTGGGGGAAATTGCCTGCTGATGAGCTTAACTGATGAAACGGTACTATTGAGTGTTGTGTCTTTGTATAATGGTGACACTGCTTGGCAGCTGGAGGAGGGGGACTGCTTTAAGCGGGTTCTTGCATTACGGTTATGGGCTCGGCTCCTGATGTGAAATGTATAACCTGAAATGTTAGGGGATTGAACTCCATGCAGCGTAGGTATAGGGTACATTCCTGTCTGGTCCGTAGGGGAGCACAGGTGGCTTTCCTACAGGAGACACATCTGACTAAATCTGAGGGGCAGGCTCTGCAGCGTAGGTGGCACGGACAGCTTTATTACACCACTTACTTGGCCTTTGCGCGGGGGCACTGATCTGAATTAGGGAGGGGGTCTCGTTTCAAATGATAGATCAACTGATAGACCCTGGAGGCCGTTATGTTGTGGTAAGAGGCCGCCTTTATGGCCATGAGGTGACTCTCTGTAGTGTCTATGCTCCTAATGTTTAACAGGCGCCCTTTTTGGAGACATAGTCTTCTGTCCTCGCCGAATATTTCACGATACCGGTATTGATGGGGGAGACTTTAACTCAGTTGCTGATGTAGCCATGGATAGGTCTCATCCTCCACTGCCCTCCGCCCCGATTAATAAACTGTCTGGGGTTCGGGCTCACTGGCAGAACAATTGGGAACTTCTCGACATCTGGCGAGCGCAGCATCCGACAGATAGGGATTATTCCTATTATTCCGCCTTGCATGACCTCCATGTTCGATTGGACGTCATTTTGTGTAGTTCTGGTCTAGCATCCCTGGCGGCCCACAGCGAGTATTTAACACGCACCATATCGGACCATAATCCGCTTTTGGTGAACTTCTGTTGGATGGTAGAACGACCCAGGATTCCTCACTGGAGGTTGTGCCCTGAGATGTTGGAGGATCAGGTCTTCCGCGCGGAGCTGAGTGAGGGGGTAGAGCACTACTTCGTAGAAAATGCTGGCACTGCTACGACAGTGGCCCTAGAATGGGAAGCCTTTAAGGTGGTGGTCCGCGGGATCTGTATCGCCAAGTGGGTGGGTGTTAGGAAGATGCTCCTGCAGGAAATCGAGACGGCTGAGCTGGCCCTACGCGAGGCTGAGAGGGCTCATTCGGATGGCTCTGGGACACGTGACGAGGTACTGTCTCGGAAGGAGGTGGCGGCGGGGGTAGAGCGGCTCCGATGCTTTGACTTCAAGGCTTTCGTGGCTCGCGCACATGCGGAGCGGGACAAGGTGGGCACGTTATTGGCCTGGCTTGCGGATCCGGCCCCTAGGTGCGTGCCTATTTTGGCGCTGGCCTCCCCCTCTGGACGGTTTGAGTATGAGCAACATCGTATCGATGAGCTGTTTCGATCTTTTTATACAGATCTCAACACCAGCCAGCTGCAGACTGGCGAAGTGGATACTCAAGCATTTTTGGAGGGCTTGGACTTACCCGCAATTGAGGAGGAGGAGGCAGAGGCTCTTGGGCAAGATATTACATTGGCTGAGGTTCGCTGCGCCATTAAGAAATTGGCGCGCAACAAAACACCTAGTAGCGACGGTTTGCCTATCGAATTTTATTCGGCATACATTGACCTCCTGGCTCCCAGACTGCTGGTGATGTACCAGGAGGCTCAGAAAACGGGGATATTACCGGAGTCTACTAGGGAGGCCATCATTATACCGCTCCTCAAGCCAGGGAAGCTGCCGACTGACCCAGCTACGTACAGGCCTCTTTCTATGCTCACTACGGACTATAAAATACTGAGCCGTGTGCTTGCCACTAGGCTCCTTCCATTAATGACGCGGCTGGTGCATGCGGACCAAGCTGGCTTTATCCCGACGCGCAATACCGCCAGTAGCATACGTAGAATGATAGGAGTCTTAGATGAAGGGTGTGGAAGGCAGGGACAGGCAGTGGTGCTTTCGGTCGACGTTGCTAAGGCGTTTGATAGCCTGGAATGGCCCTATCTGTTCTCAGTTATGACGGCATTTGGGCTTGGTGCCGAATATGTCAGTTGGACTAAAATCCTGTATTCATTGGTGACGGCTAGGGTTCGCGTGGGAAGGGCTGTTTCCTCCTCCTACCCAGTGGGGCGGGGCACTAGACAGGGCTGCCTACTCTCCCCGCTGCTGTTTGCTCTTGCGAAAGAGCCGTTGGCGGTGCGCGCGAGGCTGGGAGGAGCGTACAGGGGCCTGCAGCTCAGAGGCCACGAGCACCATATCTCGCTCTACGCGGACAACCTCCTTATGTTCCTGGAAGATGCGGGGGATACCCTGGGTTTGGCGCGCAATCTCCTTGACCGTTTCGAGGACATTTCGGGCCTGCGGGTCAACTGGGCAAAGACCTGCGTCTTCCCAGTGTCTAGTACATGCGACCCACCAGTGTAACCGCCTGATCTAGCGTGGGAGCCGAGATGCCTTCCTTATTTAGGAACGCAGGTATATCATACACAGGAGGATCTTCTCGAGGGTAATATTGGGAGAGCGATGAGAGGCTTGAGTAGTAGCATGCGATTTTGGGGGACTCTGCCGTTGTCGGTGACGGGTCATGTTGCGCCCCTGAAGATGGTGGCGCTTCCTCGTCTTTTATATTTCTTCCGGACCTTACCAATACGAATACCGGCTGCATTCTTCCGACAACTGCGCTCGGCAGTGGGCAGCTTCATTTGGGGTGCGGGCCAGCGTAGAGTAGCGTTGGATACACTGATGAGGCCGCGAGATGAGGGAGGCCTTGCTACTCCAGATTTTGAATTATACTATCTAGCTGCGCAATTCCAGGTTCTCACTCAAGCGGTGGCGCTGGAGTTTAGAGGACCAGAGAGGGGGACTATGCCAGAAGTACTGAGACATGTACTATCGTTTGTGATACTGCAGCAGCGACTGAGGACTGCCGACTTATCGATGGTGGAGAGCACCCTAAGACATTGTTGGAAACGGTTCCACAGCAGAATTGGGGTGCTGCGCCCTTATGCACCCGAGATACCATTGGGCATGTGCAGAGCGTTGCCACATGGTGGCGATTGGTTCGGCCTGGCGGAATGGGAGGAGTTGGGCCTGCAGATGGTGGGGGACCTATATGCAGACGGCGTACTGTTGCCATATATTGCGTTGCAGGAGTCTTTCGGCCTTCCGCGTGGTCACTTCCTGATGCACGCGGCCTTGATTGCAGCCCTACAAAAACATTGGGGTGCTGGCCTCTCTGAACCACCAATAAGCGGAGCGTGACAATACGTGGTGATGGCAGCGGGCACGTATAAAGCGATTACCTGTCTATATAAACGAATGTTAGGGGAAGGACTTGACCCGTTACAAAAATTGCGGGAGCAATGGGCTATGGACTTAGACAAAGCTATCCCGGATGCGGCCTGGTCACAGATACTTAGAATGGCATGGAAGGGTATCAGGAATGCTAGGTTCCAGTTGACACAATTCTTTGTGTTACATAGGGCATATCTCACACCAGCTAAAATTAATCAATATTTCCGAATTGATACAGCGATATGCCCCCGATGCCGATCTGAGGGAGCGGACCTAAACCATATGTTGTGGGACTGTCCTCGGCTGGGAACATACTGGGAGGAGGTGACCAGGTTGCTCTGTAGGGTAACTTAGCGGCAGATTGATATGGATAAGAGGGCGTGCCTACTACACTGGTTCCCGCATACTGGTAACAATAAGATAACTAGCAAGTTTATGGACTTAGGCCTCATACTATCTAAGAGAGAAATTACGTCACATTGGAAGGCAGCAGTTGGCCCTAGCTATGTTAGATGGAAGGCAGCGTTACTTATGTGGGCGGGCAGTGAGAGTTCAGTTAGAATGCAACAAGCCCATAGATCCCAAAGTGATAAAGCGTTGGAGGCAGCATGGGCGTGGGAGGCCTTGGTGGCGGAGCTCCGGATGCTGGACATGGATGTTGATTCGGATTCCGTGTTGGTTGACAGGGGAGGAGCAGGCACAGGTGGCTTCCTCCGGACTGGGGGAAATTAGCACGGTGGGAGGTCCCAGAAGCATGGGAGGTTAGGACGAATCTTAGTATAGTGGATGAGATGACCCGTAAGTACATTACACACGAGAGTAGTACCTTGGCAACACTTCTTATTTAAACAGCGCCAGCGGCAGGGGTGGGGGGATGGGAGTTGATAGATATTGAGGGGGGCCAAGAATAGGGCATTGCTTGAGAAATCAGAGCCTGAACTCAGGCGCAACACTGTGTTGATTGAAGGGGATTGACATTACAGCGTTAGATTTAAAATAGGGATTGTATGCTTTGTTAATTGCAGCATAATTGTCGAGTCTTATCTCAACACGAAATGTGGGGTGCATTGTATTTGTATTGACCCCTTCTCATGTCTTATTTGTGTTTTGAAATAATAAAAAGATTAAAAAAAAAAAAAAAGAAGCTCGAGCTGATGATAACCTTTGTTTAGGTACACTTTGGAAAAGGCCTTTGCCCCATTCAGCCGAGTAATCATATCACTGGTGTGAGGCCCCGGGTACCTTTCTCTTTCAATAGCCGTGTTTGGTGACCTCATGTCAACACAGAGGCGCACTTTGCTGCCTGATCCCCTTTTAGGTACTACCACCACTGGGGACATCCAGGGGGTTGGGCCGGTCAATCTCTCAATGATGTCAGCCCTCAGTAAGTCCTGTAGCTCATCGTCCACAGCTTTTTGAAGGTGAAATGGCACTTTCCAGTGATGGTAAGCCACAGTTGTTACGTGTTCGTTGATGTGTAGCTGGACTTTAGAGTGAGCCTTTTTTCCAAGCCTGGTGAACAACTTGGAAAATTTGCTATGATGTCTGATTCATCATCCACTCTGTACAGTATCTCCACAAGTTTTCGACGTTCTGCAGTGGGCAGACTGAGAAGCAGTCGGCTGCTTCAGGCCCATCGATGACATGGATTTGGGCGTGCACCATTTCGTCTTTATATGTCAGGGATGTGTGAATTTGTCCTAGGCATGGTGGTGGTTCTTTGAACATCCAGGTGAACACGTGCACAGCAGCATTCTGCAGATTGGGTTTTGGGTTAATTTTATAGTATTCAGTAACGCATATATAGTTGAGAGATGCTCCGCTGTCCAGTACACACTTTGCCAGATGATTTCCCATTTGAATATGCAGTCTTGGGTATTTCTTTAATCTGTCGCAATTGGCCGCCATGTACACATATTCGTCATTGTATTGGAAAATCGGGATGAGGGCTGATGACTCACAAGACGATGAGATCTGTATATGACATGTGATCGTAAGCTGGATCTTGATGAGATGGTTGAGCGTTCTTGCCTGTCACATACTGCCTTCGCATGATGACAAGACCTGGATTCTTTCGAGGGTGGGGACAAGTCCTTTCGAGAGGCTATGCACACTTTTTCAAAGTGATTCTCCTTTCCACAATGTCGACAACGCTGACCCATGGCCGGGCAAGATCCTACATAAGGATATTTCTGGCTGCAGCGATAACATACTAGCTGTTGTCTTTGTCTTCCAGTCTGTTTTGTGCTGCGAGTATGGTGTGTGGATTTGCCAGTTTGTCCATGTTCCGACTGGCGTCGTTCTTTCTTTTGAGACTGGAGTCAGAATGTCGTTCGCGTTTTTCTATTTTTCCTGCTTCTATTTTCTTAGCATGTTCTTCTACCTGATCATTGACTCTAGTCAGTTCTTCAGTGTCATCCAGTGAGTAGTGTTTCTTCAGCAGACATAGTGATTCTGATTGTCATCCCTCTATCATTCGAAGGCGGAGGGCATCCACAGTAGTGAAGTTTCGAATTGACAGTATCGGGCTAGGCGTTTGAGAAGTGAAATGAAGTCTCCCATGGATTCATCTTTTTCCTGTGAGGCTAGATTGAAAGTGTAGTGTTTATAATCCAAAATGCATTTATGGAGAAACTTTAGTGTGTCTCTCACCTCTTGATAGGCTGTAGAAACAGCCGCCGGCAGTTCTTTGATGATTTGAACAATGTCTTTACCTATCAAGTTACGCAGGGCAATGAGTTGCTGATTTGGGTCGGTGACTTGTGACCCCTTCATGAAGTCTTCAAAGTCGTCCAGTCATTCTTGCCGACGAGGACCCATGCCACTGCCAGACATGAGAGTCAAAGGCTTCAGAGGGAGTAAGAAGGAGACACCAAGCATCGCTGGTCTCGGTTGTGCATTTTGTGATGTATCCAGTGAGGACCGCATGTAACATTGTGTATGCCCAAAGACGTGCAGCAGGGTGGAGCGGGGTTTCAATGATTTGTGTCCATTTTAAGAAACAGCCAAGGTGTGCAGCAAGATTAGCAAGAAAATCACTCAGCGATAGAAATCCTTCAGATCTTCAGTGATGTGTGAGGTCAGGGATCTGCCAGGTGATGCATTGCTTGGGTTGTGAGGTTTTGTTTGCATGTAACCTATCCTCAGGTACATAGAGGGGCTGCCAGGAACATGGGTGCCTAACTGTAAGATGGCTGCCAGGGTAGGAACGAAGCTCTTGGATGAGCTGTCTGACATCAAAATGGCAGCTCGGGAAGGACATAGTTCCACGAGGCTTCAGGAGTTCAGGGAGGTGGCCAGAAATCATCGGAGAAGATAGAAGAGAGGAGCCAGCTTACCCCGAAGCAGCGCGTGGACAGTCAGGCCAGCAGTACGGTGCTCTGTTAGGGGGAGCTCCCGATTACGTGCGTGTCCAAATCCCTTGATACAGGGGCTGGGACATTCTCCCACACCAGCGGAAGACTTCAGCTAGTTAATGAGCAGTGTGGGCTCCTGCTATAACAAAGAGGCGAGAGGGTGCCGGTGAGGGGCGAAGTGACTTCCACCGAGCAAAGAGCAGGTTGGGCTACTGCGACAGCGATGAGACAAGTGGCGCTGGTGATGCGGAACAAGGTTAGGGCTTTAGCGGCACACAGCAGGCACTCACTGCAGACGGCTGCACAGCAAGCATTCTGAGTTCATGAACGTCGACCACATTTGTCTCCAGTTGTCATGTCCTGTAAATAACGATGGACACTGTGGATGCAATAACTTCCTTTTATTCTTTTTCTCGTACATGCTCGTGCCGGAGCTCCCTGCGGCACTTGCCCCTTTCCTTCCTCTAACCCCTTAACAGACTCATCCCTTTCCCGTCTACCGCCTTCCTGCTCCTAACCTTGCCCTGGCCAGAATGGTCCTAGTGCTATGCTAATTACAGTACACATGCAGACATTGCACCTTACACTGCGGCTGCCGCCTTGGTACTCCTCTCCCGATGCTGGGCACACTGCACAGGCTCCCAGGGGCCAATCACAGCACTGCTGTCTTGCTGGTAATACTATTTACCAGCATGAGAGCAGTGCCGTGATTGGCCTGAGATGGCCGATATGACGCTCGCTCAGGCACAGGGAGCCTGTTCCATTTCTTCACCCGGCTTTGCAACACAGCTGGGTTGGAGAAATGTAAGTGCACATGTCGGTTTGGCTGTCCTAATAAGGCCTGCCAAACCGACATGCGCACTTACTTTTTCCACCATTCCTCATCCATGCTGCTGACGTAATGGTCCGTCAGGATGGCCCGCCCTAAAACTCGGCTGGCAATGGCTCAGTAAGAAAAATAAAATTATAATAAAATGGCTTTATTATCATTTTATTTTTTAGTGGGACCACGCTCCTTCACCATTACGTCAGGATGGCCTGCCCTAAAACTCGGCTGGCAATGGCTTAGTAAGAAAAATAAAATTATAATAAAATGGCTTTATTATCATTATTTTATTTTTTAGTGGGGGGACGCTCCTCCACAATAATGGAGGAGCTGCCCCTGGTGTTAAGTCAAGTACAGCCGGCTACATTTTTTAGCAAAGAATAGTCTAGAATGAGATTGCTGTGGCTGTAAAATTGAAGAGGTTTTTCTTGTTTGATAGTAATTCAAGGGCACCTTATGCGAAATGCCAGAATACCATTTAACCAGTAGTCCATTTTGTACACTCCTGCAGGTGATTGAGGTCCAAGTTTTTAATTTACAGGTTAAGTTGAGAGCACAAAACAAATTTTGCTATTTTTTAAATGTTGTAAATGTCTTTTATTTTCCCTTTTCTGCTTTCAATGTATTAGCGATAGCTTCTGTATGACATTCTGAAACAATGCACATGAAAAAGCAAATGTGCTGTATGACTCATTTGACTGTGTTCCTCTCAAATGTGTCCTTATTCTGCATTCAGATATCCCTACAGACAGAACAGGTCTGATGCAATAAAACATTGTATCAGGATGTGAAAAAGAAACAAATTGCAGAACTACTTTGAGAATGAAGACCTGTTGTAGTCAGGTAAAAGCAAATATTAGTGCATAAAATGTTACAGCAAGTGCTTGTCACCAACATGCCAGGTGCACTCACTCTGCACCTGCACTCACTGTGCACTGACTCTGCACCTGCACTCACTCTGCACTCACTCCGTACTCTGCACTCACTTTTTCTGCACTCACTCTCTGTGCACTCTGCACCTGCCCTCACTCTGCACTCACTCACTGTGCACCTGCACTCACCCTGCACTCACTCTGCAACTGCACTCACTCTGCCCCTGCACTCACTCTGCACTCACTCTGCACTCAGCACTCTGCACTCACTGTCACTCTGCACTCATTTTGCACACACTCTGCACTCACTCACACTCTGCACTCACTCACTCTAACTCTGCAGTCATTCTGCACTCACTCTGCACTCTGGACTCACTCTGTACTCTCTCTTATTCTGCACTCACTCTCCCTCTGCACTTATTCTGCACTCACTCTACACTCACTCACTCTGCACTCACTCTCACTCTGCACTCACTCTCACTCTACACTAATTCTGCACTCACCCTGCACTCACTCTGCAACTGCACTCACTTTGCCCCTGCACTCACTCTGCACTCATTACTCTGCACTCACTCTGCACTTACTGTCACTCTGCACTCATTCTGCACACACTCTGCACTCACACTCTGCACTCACTCACTCTCACTCTGCAGCCATTCTACTTTCACTCAGCACTTATTCTGCAATCTCTTCTGTCATTCTGCACTCACTCACACTCTGCACTCACTCTCACTCTGCACTCACTCTGCACTTACTCTCACTCTACACTCATTCTCACTCTGCACTTACTCTCACTCTGCATTCACTCTCATTCAGCACACACTTTGCACTCACACTGCATTCACTCTCACTCTGCACTCACTCTGTACTCTGCACTCACTCTTTCTGCACTCACTCTCTGTGCACTCTGCACCTGCCGTCACTCTGCACTCACCCTGCACTCACTCTGTCTTTTCGCCATGTGTTATGGAGTGTTTGCATGTGGTGTGTAGTGGAATTATGTGGGTTGGATTTGAATTGTAGCAATGGTGTCATGCTGCGTTTTAGATGAATATGTTTAAAAGTAAAGTGTGCCATACTGCGATTGCTACAATAGTTAATTGTGGATGTGTTAACAATTGATGTGTGCACTGATGGCTGGTGGTGTGTGTGCCATGTGGAAGCGTGCATTGCCGGCTGGAGGTGTGTGAGCGCCTGGTGGAAGCGTGCACTAACAATTGGTGGTGTGTGTGCCTGGTGAAAGCGTTCACAGACAGCTGGTTGTGTTTGTGCCTGGTGAAAGCGTGCACAGACGGCTGGTGCTGTGTGTTCTTGGTGAAAGAGTGCAGTGACGGCTGGTGTTGTGTGTGCCTGTTGAAAGTGTGCACCAACGGCTGGTGGTGTGTGTGTGTGCCTGGTGAGTGTGTGGTGGTGAGTGTGTGGTGGTGAGTGTGTGTGTGTGTGTGTGGTGAGTGTGTATGTGTGTGTGGTGGTGTGTGTGTGTGGTGTGTGTGTGTGGTGGTGTGTGTGTGTGTGGTGCTGTGTGTGTGGTGTTGTGTGTGTGGTGGTGTGTGTGTGAGGTGGTGTGTGTGTGTGTGGTCTTATGTATGTAGTGTTGTGTGTGTGTGGTGGTGTGTGTGTGGTGTTTTGTGTGCGTGTGTGTGGTGTGTGTGTGTGTGTGTGGTGTTGTGTGTGTGTGTGGTGTTGAGTGTGTGTGTGGTGTGTGTGTGGGGTGTGTGTGCCTGTGTGGTGTTGTGTGATCCTCTGTGAGACACCGGGGTCTGTCGTCTGGAATGGAAGCTTTGCTCGGATGTGTGTGTGGTGTGTGGGTGTAGTGGTGTGTGGTGGTGTGTGTGTGTGGTGTTGTGTGTGTGTGGTGGTGTGTGTGTGTGGTGTGTGTGGTGTGTGTGTGGTGGTGTGTGTGTGGTCTTATGTATGTAGTGTGTGTGGTGGTGTGTGTGGTGTGTGTGTGGTGTTTTGTGTGTGTGGGTGTGGTGTTGTGTGTGTGTGAGGTGTGTGCGTGGTGTTGTGTGTGTGTGTGGTGTTGAGTGTGTGTGTGGTGTGTGTGTGTGTGTGTTTGTGTGTGGTGTGTGTGTGTGTGGTGTGTGTGTGCCTGTGTGGTGTTGTGTGGTCCTCTGTGAGACACCGGGGTCTGTCGTGTGGAATGGAAGCTTTGGTCGGATGGGGGAGCATGGAAATGTTGCGCTCCTGTGAAAGAGCTGGCAGGTGATTGGGGTTCCCCTTAGGAGCCAAAGACTCTGAAAGCAGTGCCCCTGTCTTTAACACCACCACACCAGTGCGCCTCAATTAACACGTGCCAGGTCTTCTAGGTGCCTAGAACAACATCCCAGTGATAGCACTGGACTTCACTGGCACCAAAGCACGTCATTTGTGCTCACCCTGCACACTCACCCACTGCTGGCCCTGGACACCCACACACTGCTCACCCTGCACGCTCACACACTGCTGGCCCTGGACACCCACACACTGCTCACCCTGCACACTGACACACTGCTCACCCTGCACACTCACACACTGCTCACCCTGCACACTCACACACTGCTCACCCTTAGCAGCACCATTCCAAGGATCATATACTGGTCGGTAGTAGTGATGTTGCAGTCAATGGAACCCCAATGACGGCCGAGAAAGTTCTTTCAGCACAAGACCGCACCACACAGACACAACCCTGGACATAATGGAAGGAACGACCATATGAAAACTGTAGCAAGTGCATACTAATGGTTTCTGATGAGATTAACAAAGTTGCAGGGTGTCAACAAACCAATGCCCAACTGTCAGCACAAAGGAATACTTCAGCAGAATGTTGTGCACTTTTTAGAACCAGTATTTGAATACAGAATACAAACCCCACACAGGTTAAATGAATTCTTAATAAATAGAATCCTGTTCAGGTCACCAGGTTGCCGGGGCTGCTGAGGAAATCCGAAGAATAGTGATAGAAAACAACTCACGCTTGGCACGCAGTGAGTCCTTCTGGTGCATATCAACATCTGTAGAACATCAAGATAACCTGACCAAGCATGAGCCACCACCATCAGCCAACCCTGCCTTACATTAACGTTACCTGACGATAACCAACATCGCCAGACCATTGCGCAACACTGACTCTGATCACAGTCAGAACAGACACCGTTGCAAGCCGGACCATCAGCTTTGTTAAAACACTGTGATCCATTCCAACCTCAACATTGGCCCGACCAATGAGAACACAATTGGAAGCATGCGTTGATTTTGTAATACTCATTGTGGCATATAAAATAGAATTGTCATTTTGGCGACTTTCTCTTCATTTATAAAGAGCACAATTCTATGCATAAGGAACTTTAAAAAAAATCTGTGCAGATTTCTGTCAACATCGGTTGCGTTGGGGTTTACTCTGGTGGCAGGACTTTTGCAATCTATTCTCATCAATCACCATTGTATGCCAATCTTCTGCATATTTTTGTGTAGAATGTTTAAGGACTGCGCTGCCTTTCTGTGAATAGGTTTACGAATCCTGACCACGTTTTCCAAAAACTATTATAAAATAGAAAGCAAACCTGGTATATTGCATTTCTAGCAGCGGCTAAAAATTCTGAAACGCTGGGAAAATATGAAGGTGCACTTGCGCAATATCTCAACAATATTACACGGCCCACAAAACTCTGCACAAGAATAAAGTGGACATTATAAAACATATGGTCAACTACAAATTGCTCTGCTTCAGCCTAAAAGCAGCCAGTACCAACATTATTGCGCGCTTGAATGTACTGCAGCATTACATATTCTTAAGCAGAATTGAATGTGTCGGGCTGATTTGAATCGCTCTCCGCAGCAGGCACATTAACCCACAGTACTATACCACGAGCTCCAGAAGGGTGGTTGCAGGGAGAAATAAATGAAAACAAATGGCTGGTGCTTCCTGCGGGTCACCGTGATGCAGGCTGATGGCTGATACACTCTCTGCTGCAGCGGCAGCAAAGTGCTGCGAGCACGGCAGCCGCACCCGCTCCCGTGCACTGACCCCGCCCCCTCCCTCCCACATCTCAAGATCAATGTCTAAATTCTTTCTGACACTTCTCATCAGCTTAGTTTAAGGATTTCCTACTGATACAGGACTAACCTGGTTTACGCTCCCCTCCCTCGCCTCATCGCCGGTGCAGTCCACTGCTCTCCCAGGTCCAGCTCACAAGCAACGCCTCAAATCCTTAAAATGGCCTCTTCTGTTTCTTATTATTTGCCACCGTTTTCTTGCTTGTTTAAATTCATGCATGCATTTATTATGTCTGTATGTCAAGGTAAGATAACAGTGGGTTAAGGCGTTTGCTGCAGAGAACTGTGCGCAACCTGTGGGACGTGGGTGCAAGCACCAGAAGGACCAACCCAGAATTTCATTTGTCTGAGGTCGATAAAATGAAAACCTAACGAGAGACCCATTTTCGAAGCATATTGCGTCGTAACTCAGTGTTCTGCTTATTGGCGTGACTATGACATCATTGCTTCTGGCAGCGCTGGGCCCATAGATGCAATAAAAGTAAGACGGGTTCTGGAGAGATCCTTTCTCTGATCTAGGAATGTATGTGTACAGAAGAGTACACACAGCACATCGGTGGTCCTGCAATACCGTAAACATGCAACTGGCCTATTTTATAAGACATGCCGAGCAGTGCCTTTTTAATCAACTACAACCTGGAGATTTACAGTGCACAAATCAAAACTACATATATCTGCAGCGTCTTACACTGAAACCCATCGTATTTGAAAGTTGACACGATGCATTATCTGCACCAAAGGCCCCCCTGTCATAATTCACACAACAGAAAAAACAAGTAGTCGGAAATAGGATGGATCTCCCGAGGAAAATAAAAATACACTTTCGGTTTTGTTTACTACAAAGAAAACAATCTGCACTTCAACCAATCGCGAAAGCGATCGAATTGTAAAAAAAAACAAGCAGAACATAGACGATTCCGCGGCCGTCGCACTGACACATGAAAGGAAGCAGAAACCAGTCCTGAAACGAGCAGTGGTGCGCGCCCGTAGCCCCGAGCCCTAAAAACTTGAGACTGGTGCACGCGCGCCCAGCATCTGTCTTCAATTACCGCGGGCCCTGACAGCTGGTAATTGAAGAAATATGCCCTTCTCGTGCGCGTGACCGCACACAATATGCACCAGGCGGAGCAACTCTAACGCCTATGGCCTATTGCGTGCTGTCTTGTAATAACACATGCATGCGAGGCCCAATTGCCATGCAGCTGCCAAAATAAACCAGCAAAAATCACGCGATTTCTGGAATTCGGTAGGTACGATTTTCGAAGCCCTCAGAAGAGGACTCTTAAGCCACGCCCACTTCGTGGGACGTAGGCCGAGCCCTAAAAAGAGGAACCTGCAGAAGGGAATTTGAAGCCCTTTTTACGTTCTGACACGGCCCTAATAACTCCACGATCAGGTTTTGCAAGGGCAATACCAGGGT
This sequence comes from Lissotriton vulgaris, assembly GCF_964263255.1. NCBI lineage: Eukaryota > Metazoa > Chordata > Amphibia > Caudata > Salamandridae > Lissotriton > Lissotriton vulgaris. The sequence goes on from NC_141689.1 coordinate 1,035,544,933, forward strand.
AGAAAAAGGCAAGTCAGGGGTCTCAGTTGCTCACCAAGCACTGTCCAGTGCCAAATGAAAAATTGGTATCATATTTAGACGGTGCACAAACAGGATCCTAGTAGAGTCGTCTTCTACTCAGAGGCCCTGGAGGGAAAGGGTTACAAAGGCTTTCGGCATTATTTAAAGTGTGGCGGACAGGATACTCCATCACAACATGGTGTATATCACATCCACCCTATTGAAAGTTCCACAGGCTAAAGGACGTGAAGTATTGTGAGTGGGATATTTGCCAAGTTTGTAACAGAGTATCTTGCTTGAGAAAATTGTCTTTTTTTCCATTTTCAAGGCAGACAACCTCGGCTCTTTGTTTCATATTTCTTCAAACTAGAAATACCAACACAAACAAACCAGTTCTTCAAACTAGAAATGCCATTGCAAACAAACCAGTAGACAAAATAATGATCATAAAAAATAAGACATTTCCATTTAAAAATAAATAATCAGTCCTCAAAATTGTTTCTTTGAAAACAGGACTTTTTTTTAACATCACCCAAGTCCATGTTTTTGTATCTCTAAAACTATTGCGTGAATCATGGCTGTTGCATTAATTAATCAACTAAGTAATACCAAATAGGGCTGCATAAGGGGCAGAACTCCAGAATGTTTTTTGAGAGAGAAGCAGGGCCCGGACACAGAGAAAGGAGAGAGCAATAGAGAAAGAGTGAGAAATACAGAAAAACGCATCACAATTCCAAAATAAATTGAAAGTGTTAATATGACCCTATCGTTAAAGCACGTCTGCCAAGAACTAGATGAATAAAATAACAAATATTTCCTTGTTATATCACTTGGTGTTTTTAAAAAGCTAAAACCGAGTTTTGAGAAGCAACAGAGCTCAGCGCATAGCGGTGGGGCGTTTATAATGACAATATAACTAAATTGATATAGTAAGATAATATAATTTCTTCAAACTTTTTCATGCTGAGTGCTCTCTTGACTAATATAATTTAGTTTGGGTCATCCGCATGACTTAACATGACATTTTTACTCACAATTGATATGTAAAATTTCAAATATCACAAGTAAGCGAAAACATTATATTGAGGTTTTGCATCAATTTCTTCAGGATTTTAAACGAACGCAGATAGATGGAAGCGTGTTTCAAATATTCATAATAAGTACATGAGATTTAGAATGTGGTGAGAGAGGCAACAAATTAAAGTGAGGCCTGAAAGGGATATCAGTCAAAATATGTTTTTTTTTCTCACAACAAATCCAATATGGACATTTGGAAAAGTTGGAGATGGGCATCCAAAGTACGTAAGCTTCATTGTGAAAATTCTGAGAGAAATTTGATTATTACATTTTATTTTCTCTAAAAAATGACATAAAGTTGTCCCTTTCAAAAACAGTTTTTACTCATTATGTACGCAAAACTCTATTGCTTTTAGGAGACACATTTGAGTTGGCGGAAGCAGCCTTAATCTTCCCTCCTTTAATAGCCTTGTGCACATAATTTCTGGTAGCTTTCACAGGTGTGATTGGAGCTTATCACAGTTTGAAGCCCATTGGTTTAAAGGAATAGTGAGTGTGGCACGCGTGAATGTGTGTTGTGCATTGATGATGAAATGAAAATGTTTTGCTATTTTGTTTGTGCTTTGTTCTCGTATTGTTAGCATTTGCGGTACCATTTTATGTTTAGTCACCATTTTGAATCATGTCGTCAGCTACAAATTACAAGTTATTGAATCACACACTCCATGGTATTCAAATTACACCAGTGTGTTTGATTGTTATTACGTTTGTGGGTGTGCGCTGAGGTATTGTCCCCTAAACCCGGGTGTGTCAAAATACCTACCCCTGAAGAAGGGCGGTATCACTGCCCAAAATGCATTGCGGTTTATACTAATGTGCTTTAAACATTATAGATAACTACTAATGGATTCATGAAAATCATGTAATGGCCTCATGAAAATAATGAGTATAAACCATTGCACAATACATTAAAAGGAAGTATTGACTGCAATTTTGGATTACTTTGGATTATTTGAATACATTTGTTACCTTTGGCAGTGCGCATTAAGGGACACTTCCCAGTGCGGAAGTGCATCTGTAGTGTAGTTGTGGTCAGCTACATATTCCCTGACCAGAGAAGCAGGCTGTGGAAAGTTTTGTTTCTCCAAGGTTAGGCCTTGCAATGCTAATGAATACACTGTTCTTATTAACGCATTTCTTTCCCATAGATAGAGGCTTTCTCCCACTAGTCTAGAGGTAGGCACGAACAGAACAACCTTGGCATAGAGAGAATGTGTGCCTGGCCTCAGAGTTGAAACTCATCATTCTGTACTCCTTTGTTTTAGCTGCACCTGCTAGTAGAATTCCATTATCGGTGGGACTTTCCTGGTTCAGAAATGTACATAAGGTATCTCTAGCTCAGTATGTTAGCATGCCAAGGATGCTATTCATGTATGTGTTGTGCTCAGTGTGGCAGCCTGTCAAGGGGGATCACTGGTTCTCAAATATGCCGGGTCTGTCAACTTTTATCCCTCACTATGAATGGGGGATAAAAGGGTGAGTCTTGCTTTTCTGGTTGAAGAGGTTGTTGCTAGTGACGTCTAGTTCAGGTGCACTTTATTATTGCGCTCAGTTTACTAACTTTAAAGTTTCAGAGCTCGAACAGCAGAATTGCCATGAGTTTCGTTCTTTTTATGGCCCCATTTTTCTTCTCTACTTCTCATCTTCTTCCTCCTTTTCCTCGTTCTGTTGCCATATGGGGTGTAGTAGGAAAGTAAATATGGAAACAGCAAGAGGTGCTGGGAGATTTTTCAAACTGAATGAGTTGGACCGCTGCCACCTCCGCTCTCGCTCCATCCTGATAAATTTAGTATTCAATCCCCCAGCATCCCTTCCTGTTCCTTTCAGTCTCCATCATTTAAGGGAAGAGGGAGTGAAGCAGTGACTCCTGGGATGTTGAATACTAAATGAACTCAATCAATCAGGGATTTGAGAAGTGCACTACTCACCCCTGAGGGTCTCAAGGCGCTGGGAGGGGGGGGGGGGGATTTGAGCCTCTCCGTCTCATCCGAAGAGCCAGGTCTTGAGGCTCTTCCTAAATGCTTGCAGTCTGGGGGTTCATCTGATGCTAAGAGGGAGTTCAGTCCAGGTCTTGTCAGCGATGTAGGAGAAGGCTCGTCCTCCCGTTCTAGCTCTGCAGATGGCCAGGGCAAGGTCGGCAGAGCGGAGGTTTATCTTGGGTGCACAGAAGGAGATTGTTTCGTTGAGGTATTGGGGTCCAATGTTGTGGAGGGATTTATAGGTGTGAGTGAGCAGCTTGAAAGTCACTCTCTTTTCAACAGGAAACCAGGAGGTCTCATAGGTCCTGGGTGATGTGGTCTTGTGGTGGGATGCGAGGACAAGTCTGGCTGCGGCGTTCTGGATGGTCTAGAGTTTAAGGAGCATAGATTTGTTGATTCCGGCATAGAGGGCCTTCCCGTAGTCCAGTCTGCTGGTTATGAGTGCTTGGGTGATGGTCTTTCTGGATTCGGGGGGATCCATTTGAAGGTCTTGCGGAGGATGTGCATTGAGTATTGAAGCACAAGGAAGATACAGTGTTAATCTGTTGGTTCATGGTGAGGGAGGAGACAAGTATGATGCGGAGGTTGCAGGCATGGTCCGTGGGTGTGGGAGGGTTGCCGAGGGTAGTGGGCCACCAGGTGTTGTCCCAATGTGGAGGGGGTGGATCCAAGCACGAGGACTTCCGTTTGCTCCGAATTGAGCTTCAGGCAGCTGCTGCTCATCCAGGATGCAACATCTTTCATTCCTTCCTGGAAACTATGTTTCGTGATGTCTGGTTTCTTGGTGAGGGAGAGGATGAGCTGGGTATCGTCGGTGTAGGATACTATGCTGAGTCCGTATTTTCTGACAATGGTAGCGAGGGGGGCATGTAGATGTTGAAGAGTGTGGGCTGAGTGAGGATCCTTGCGGTACTTCGCAGCTGATTTCTGTGGGTTCAGAGAGGAAGGGCGGGAGTCTGATTCTTTGAGTTTGGCCGGTGAGGAAGGAGCGGATCCAGTCTAGGGCAGTTCCCTGTATGCTTGCGTCATGGAGTCTGGCGGTAAGTGTGCGGTGGGAGACAGTGTTGAAGGCTGCTGAGCGGTCTAGTAGGATGAGGGCAGCCATGTGGCCTTGGTCGAGGAGGGTGAGGATGTCGTTTCTTTCAAACTGTTACACTACTCTTAACCGTGTGTTCTTAAGTTAATCACATGATCCCAAGTGCACTTCCTTTTCTCATTTACACATGCATGCCTTCGAGAGGGTAAACATCGTTTACAACAAATACTTTTCCCTGCAGGGAATTATAACTTGGTTGTTACAACGACCGCGATGTAACAACGCATACCATTACTCCACAAGTTGGAACAACAACTTGCGAAGGGAGCAGAAGGTGTAGGATTTAAATTGTAACACCTTCCCTACTGTTGCACATACAGGAGTTCGAATAGTAAATTATACTATTCCAACATCCAGCGCCCCCCCTCCGCAAGTCATTGTTATGACTTACGGGGTAATGGTATGCGATGTTACAAAACAGTCATTGTAACAACCCCGTTGTAATTCCCTGCAGGGAAAAAACATGCAAAAAAAAGAGGTCTATTACTTCGAGAGTTGCACCCTCTTACAAGTATTGTTCTTGACTCATCTTAGATGCCGTTCACATAACAGTGTAGGTCGGGATTGTACATCTGAGCTCTTCCTTCTGCCTTACTTAGCTGCACAGGGGCCTATTCACAAACTGCATTTTGTAGTGCATTTAGTAGTACTACAATAGCACTACTACCATTCTATATGTGCAGAGATCTCTGACCCGACTGCAGAAATCTCTGCACATGTAGGTATACGTTTTGAAGTAAATGTGGGAGGGACAGGGGAGTAGTTGGAAAATGAAGAAAGTTTATTACAAAATGGGAGGGGTGTAGGAAGGGGTTATAGGAGAAATAGGGAGAGATTTAGAGAGGGATTTACACCCACCCACAAAAGAGTAAGCCCATTGTGACCAATCGCATGTACTACAACATCTTCCCAGAGAAAATAATGGAAATAGGAACTTAAAATAAAATCCCATAGGAAATAATGTTAAAAAATACATTTATGAATGCTTTTTAAATATATATATATATATATACATTTATTTTAATGTTAAAAATGTAATAAATACCAAAAGGAAAAAAATCAACAAAAAAAGAAATTAATATCAGTGCATAAATAAATCGGCTTTATGTACAGCAACACTTGAAAGTCTGAGTTTCTAACTATTTATCCATATGGGACTGTATATAATACAACTTTATATCTCTTTATTATTTTTCATACACATGCATACCTTTCTCTGTAGTTATGTAGCTACATAATTTTACGCCTACTGTCCATAAAAAAGTTAACTATCTACAATTCACTACTCAGTCTAATCCTATACCTCTTTCATTATATTCTCTACCTACACTTTCTGACTTATTCCAAACCTAATTGTACTACTGTTATCTCCCTAATAACCCTTTCTAGACTCTTCCCTCCTTATCCCTCCTTTGACTTTATGTATTTATTTTTATTTTTCGAGTTTTATATAGCGCAAACTTGCTTTACAAAGTTTGTACCGACGGCATTTACAAGCAATACATAAGAAAGATGTACAGACAGCATTTACAAGGATTACACAAGAAAGATGGAATACCTACATACAGCAACCTATATGTGGGGACATAGTATACAATGGGGGAAATAAGTTGTCAATAAAGTTCAAGTGTAGCGATGGCAAGAAGTCACAGGTGTTGGCGGAATGAATGAACAGTAGTTTCGGAGATACAGATCAGCATGCTCTTCGATGGAGGGGGGAGTTGTCCTTGAGACAATTATTTTGAGAGGGTGGGATCAGGAATTTGTTGAGAAGAAATAGTTTGATGTGTTTCCTGAAGTATAGGTATAATTGATTTTCCCATAGTTCTAGAGGCAGAGCGTTCCGAATTATGGGTGCGTTTCCAGAGAAGGCACGGGTGAGTGATTTTTCTGTCTTAAATTTGGGCGGATTCAGGAACAGAGTGTTTGAACTTCGCAGAGGCTTCTTTTGACCAGCTTTTGAAAGTTTGTTAGCGTGGTAGTTTGTCCGGTGTAGAGAGCTTTAGGGGTTGTGCAAGCAGTTTGAGGTAATTGAAATTTTTATGGTCAGGTATGTCCCCTAACGAGCACCCTATCGTCTCCATGTACGAGTTTAAAGTGCATGTAACTTCCCTCCGCAACCGAATCTGATGACGCAAATACATTTGCGTCCAACGTTAACATGTCCTCTATCAGTTCCCCCATGAATGGATTGATAATTCAGTTCCTAAGTATGCCTTGCCAACGTCCTTACATGGTGCACTTTCACGTTTTTCTGGCTCTGCCGAGCTAGGCCCTGATTCCTGTCTTCAAGCCATTTCTGTCTCTGCCTCTGAAAAGCTGCCGCATGAAGATGCATCCCTGACCTCTGCCTTACTTCCTGCCAATCGAAGCGGTGCCTGGCTCGGCCTGGCCTGCCTGCCAATACAGTATTTTGCCTTCACTTTATCAGCGTAGCCAGTCCAGCTCCTCGAAAACACATTCCTGTCTAGTGAAATAAGTAAATATACCCCCGGCTGCAGAGCAAAGGGCCAAGCCTTTCTGTCTCCCTCATGAAATTCATTACTCCAGTTACCATACATCATACATTCAGTATAGAATAGCCTCTGCCCGAAAGACCTTTTACTTTAGATTAAACATCCCCAAACACAAAGATACCAGATAAGTTATAGGAACAAGTCGATCTGACATGCCAGACTTCTGTCTCCTCTACTAGTGCTAAATGTCAGACCCTTAGCCTTCTCCAGATGCACGTCAGCCACACGTCATGTTAGCTGCGCGCGCATCCAGGCCACAGGTTTCAGCTGACTCTGCAAGAATTCTCTATGCATCCACCCACTTATGACACCTTTTCTGTGACGTTTCTAGTTCACGCCTCTGTGCACACCCATGTTCACGCCTTTTTGCTACGCACATGTGTTCTTATCATATACATTTCACTTGTCACGCCTACTGTAATGCAATGCTATTGTGTCATTTTACTATATATGTCATGTACTGTGAATAAATCGTTGACATCTCTTCTGCCATCATTGCATACCTGAACCCTTGTATTGATGGAATAGATTTCCATGACTCGAGTCATTTATGATTAAAGCCCGTATGACTCTTATGCCACAGACTCTGCCTCTTATTTGATTGAGCTATTTTGTTAACCTGTCTGAAATTATATGGCAAACTCGTATACGGTAAAATATTTACCACATAATTTGGCGCCCGAACAGGGACTCCTCCCCCACCCCACGCGCCGGTGATGCGTCGCAGGCTTTGCCCCCGACTTCAGCCGTGACGGACCCCATGCGCATCTGCAGGTTTTCCTGTATCTCCCTCAGGCCTACGGAGGTGACGGAGACTGCGGTCGACATCCAGACGAGGCGGTGAGGAGTGCGGAGGATCCCGACCAGAGCCCAGCCGAGAGAGCAGTGTCCGAGGTATCGAGAGGCCCACCTGTAGTGTCGAGGCGCATGCGTAGTGCGCGGCAGAAGCAGTGACGTCAGTCCAGTCCAGTCGAGTTTCCGAGGCCTTCCGTTCTGTGCTTCCCGGTGAGTACCGTTGCTGGGGACGCATCAAGACGGGTGCATTAATTTGTATCCGGTCAAGACGGGTTTGGGTACACAGATCCGGTCTGCACTGTTTTAGCAGTGTATCTGTACTGTTTAGCAGTATATCAAGTAATTCTTGTATTCTACGATTCAATTCTGTTCTCGTTATAGAATTAGTGGGTAGTCAATATATGTTCGAAATGTTTCAATGTGTTCAATGTCGTGGTATGAGTGACTGTTTGCATATTATATTGTGTTCATTGTTTTCGCGTCCATTTTAGGGGCAGCAATGCCTTTATTCTCGAAATTACGACAGATAGGAACTAGGAAAGGGATACTTGAAGAAGCAGTCCCCATCCCACCCAGGGACACTCCTGGACATTTTATGTACCACAAGCACGGCTTAGATGCCATATTATATCTAGATTTGTGGGTGGATTACACGAAGGACTTGGCAGAGAATCAGAGATGGCCGGTTACAGGGACATGGGATGCCGAGTGCATCATGAGAGTGGAAGAAGCGTTATGGAAAAAGAAAGCCAGACAGTCACAGAAAGATGCAATAGAATTATGGCGTAAAGAATCACATAGACGGACAGAGAAAGCACTCAGAAAAACAGAGAAAAGTAGAGAGGATTCCGAAAAAGCCAGAGAAAAAGAACTACTAGAAGAAGGAGAACGAGTTAGAATGGAACAACACGATAGACAGAGTAATGCCATTATGACAGGACTGTATCCAGTCCTGGCCGAGGGCTTGCCCAAGGCGACCCCGGAAATACCGAAGGATCTGCCCCCTCCATTGGTCCCGACTAAATTGCGTCATAAGACCGCAGCAGACATTTTTCTTTCTTCCTATTTAGACGATGTAGCTCCCGCATATACCAATGTACCTGCCCATGTACCCGCACCACCTGCTGACAATAACCTACCCCACGATCAGCGGCCCCCAGGTCCGCAACAGAATACCCCTCCCACGCAACATCCCGCACCTGTTGCCACTTCCCCTATTGTTCTCCCTGATACTCATCCACTTAATCCCTTTGGGCCCGCTGCTACCCAGGGTCCAACCCCGTTACAAATACCGACTCAATACCCAGGTTATGCTCAAACCTCCGCCTCGGGAGGTGCTACAGGAGGTTATCGTACCCCGCCACAGTTACAACGTGTGACAATGAGAGAATTCGCAATGTCGCGAACACCTAGAGGAGCTCCAGCCGAAAAGCTTAAAGAACAGCTCACTGATTGTAGATATGACACAGTACCTGGCAGAACAGGACCCATGTTGTTAGCGTCCCTACGTTTAAGACGTGTTACAGAATATTTAATTTTACTACCAGAAATGTCAGACCACCTGGACAATATATATAATTTCATCAGAACAGGAGAAAGACCGGAGAGTATTAGTGAAGCCATGTCATATCAGAAAGTCGAGACAAAAACATTACTTTTGCGTTTCTTGATTAATTGTTTGATAAGGGAACAAGATCAGTCCGGTTTTCCACCAGAAGAGATGGAGAAGTTGTCGAAATGGAGTCAGAATATTGCAGAATGTAAACATGATAGAGAGAATTGTGTAAATGCTATGGTTAGAAAGATCCGTAAAGAAATAATAGCAATACATGCCCGTCGAGAGCCAGAAACGCAACTTGAGTCAGACGACAAGGAAACCTCGGATGAGGAAGAGCCAGAAACTACAGCAGACACTTCACAATTAGTAAATAGAGGCATGATAGCATATGTAGGTAGAGAGAAATTTCCTAGACCATCTCCTCTTGATCGGCCCTTCGAGAGACCCATTCGTTTAGAGAACAAGAAAAGTTACCTTTGTCCGATTTCAGAGCGATGTTCCCTCGAGCATATTTTCCAAATGACTGATAAAGTACTGAAAGAAAGGGTAGGTTATCACGAACTCAATACCCTACGTGATCAGGAACTAGCCCGGTCCGCAGTACAATGGGCCGGGGATGACAGCATATATAAAGACGATTCAGTAGTACAAACGTTTTTAAGTCTCACCCCAGAAGAACAGCGATTAGCTGGTATATACATGACACAACACCTCATTATACAGTATGAAAACCAAGCATCTGATCCAGGTCCGTTATATAATCTATTGCAGGACTTACTCCTGAGAAGATGGAGAGGTCTAGGTACCGATCTAATTGAAATGATTCTAGACCAACGTCATAAATATAGAACTTTCTTGACTCCACATCTTGTTTCCGTTCCACCCCCAGTTAGGCAACCATATCACCTAGACAAACAGAATCCTTTACGAGAAGTACATCCAATTCGGAAACCTGATGATACCCTTGAACGTGTATTCGTATACACGCCCATAACTAAAATGGAATTATTGGAAATGAAGAAAATAGTGCCCAGTCATGATAAATACCCTGCAGGTTTTCACCGTGAAATAAAAGACATGTTGCTCATGGGAGATTACACCTATCCCGACATTATGAAAATTTTGAAAGTATTATTGCCTGCCGGTATTTACGAGAAACTCAAGGAAAAAGAATGGGAGGTGGGAGATAAAAAGATTAATTGGGCTGAATTGGAAACCGAGGAAACTGGTCGAACCCCAGGTTTAGGCCTTGGGGAGAAAACTAAAGCATTACCAGGATTATTAGTACAGGTTTTGCCAAGATTTATAGCAACTAAAAAGGAGGACTGGGACGCAATCTCAGCCTGCAAACAAAAACCAGACGAAGATACTAGTGATTTTTATTCCAGATTCGAGAAATGTTTTATTATTAATAGTGGCCTGAAAACAAGTAGCGAGTCTTACCCACACCTTTTTGTATCCAAACTAGTCGAGAATTCCTCGCCTCAGGTTAAGAACCGTGTATTGAAAGTCGAGAGCACATTGCAAGCAAATACGCCTTCACAAATATTACAAATGTTACAGTATCACCAGAACAGGATCAGGGAGGAACATGATCATGAACAGAGACGTATGAAAGACACGAAAATGAAAGTGCTAGTTGCTCAGTCAGTTCCAGCTGATGGCCACAAAAGGGGTACAACACAGTCCAATAATTCAGCAGCTCCTGTTAAAGGGACATGCAACTATTGTAAACAGCCAGGTCACTACGTGAACGATTGTGCAGTTTTGAAACACAACATAGCTACGGGTAAAACTAAAGAAAGACTGCGTCCTCCTAGACAGGACCAGGTCCAACAACACGTTCCGCAGAATATACAGCCTATGCAGAATCCACAACAGACCGTAGCGGTACCACAGCCTCAGCCCATTGCCGCAACACAACATGTCACACAGCAGATGTACCAGTATGCACAATCCGACTACCCCGATTATCAGCAGTACACATGAAACAGCCTAGAGAGGGAGGTTGGCTTGCCTCTTATTGAAGTGCCTGTAGATCAAGAGGGTCCTTATGTACATAGTCAGGTATTAGGGAAGGATAGAAAGTTTTTGATTGACACAGGGGCAAGCAGAACAACCATCAGTCATGAAGAGGTTCCAGGGGCACCCCTCTCAGGCTCACAGAATGTTTCCCTTGGATTCTCAGGAAAGCCTATTGTTAACGAAGTATCGAAACCTGTCCCCCTTGCGGTTGGTCCATTATCTCGTACTACTGACTTACTGCTCACGAAATCATGTCCAGAAAACTTGCTCGGTATAAAAACTCTGAAAGCTCTAGGAGCTGTAATTTGTTGTTCTCCAGAAGGAGTAAGGTTGTTCCTTCGTGACTTCAAGGGACATTATGTATTGAGAGATTTTGATTCCAGGTTACAGAATGTTCCTGCACATTTATGGGCAAAAGGCCCCACTGATGTAGGTTGTATGCACATTACACCATACCGTGTCACACTCAAGTCAGGAGTTATACTACCACGAATCCGACAATACAAGTTACCACCTGATGCTGTAGTGGCTTTACTGAAAATCATTGACGAGCTAATTGCACAAGGAGTGGTTGTAGAAACCGACTCAAATGTTTGTAATTCTCCTATCATTCCTATTCTTAAACGCACTGATCCGAATGCACCTCCAGTTTATCGATTAGTGATCGATTTGCGAGAATTAAATAAATGCATTATACCACAGTATCCAGTGGTCCCGGACATTTCGTCACTATTGACAGCTATTGATTCCGAAGCGACGTTCTTTACTGTAATCGATCTCAAGAACGCCTTCTTTAGTGTCCCCATTGATCCGGAAAGCCAGTATCTTTTCGGATTTTGTTTAAATGGCCGAAGCTTCAAATTTGCACGCGCACCTCAAGGATTCACCGAAAGCCCCAGCATCTACAGCCAAGCATTAAAGCGACAACTTGACAGTATCCATATGCCTGCCAACACTGGCCTGCTCCAATATGTCGATGATCTATTGATCACCGCTCGAAGTGAACCAGAATGTGAACTAGCATAACTGAAAGTCTTGCATTTCCTGGCAGACAAGGGACACAAGGTGTCTCCTTCGAAGCTACAATTCTGTGCCCAGCAAGTGGTGTACCTTGGGCACTTGCTGACCAAGTGGGGGAGACAGTTAACACCAGATCGTATACAGTTAATCGCACATCTTCCGCAACCCAAGACACAGAAAGAAGTACGAGCCTTTATTGGACTCACTTCTTATTGCAGACAATGGATTCCACAATATGCATTTCTAGCTAAACCCCTTATACAGTTGACAACACAAGAGGCAGCATCTTCGACTATCCTCCCTTGGACTCAAGAACATACACAAGCTTTTGATGAATTAAAGAAAGCCTTATGTCAAGCACCAGTGTTAGCAACACCATGTTACAGTAAACCTTTTACACTTTTTGTCACAGAACGCGATGGCACAGCGTTGTCGGTTCTCACTCAGCTTCAAGCAGACAAACACAGACCGTGTGCTTATTTTTCGAGTACTTTGGATCCAGTAGCCCAGGCCTTGCCTGCGTGCTTAAAGTCAGTTGCAGCTAAAGCTCTAGCAATCAGACAAAGTGATTCTATTGTGTTAGGACATCAATTGACAGTACAGGTTCCGCATTCGGTAGAGGTTCTCCTAAACAGAACACAGACTCAACACTTGACTATAGCACGACTGACAGGTTATGAATTGACATTATTTCAACCACACATAGAAATCAGACGCTGCAATACACTGAATCCTGCTACACTTTTACCATCGAGCACAACAGATCCTACTCCACATGACTGCATCGATGTAGTTGACACAGTTACGAAACCCAGACAAGACTTGACAGATGTCGCATTACCCGATCCAGACCTGACACTTTATGTGGATGGTTCATGCATGAGAACAAGTACAGGAGAATTAGTGGCCGCATATGCAGTGACCACTGAAACTGAAGTCATAGAAACACATCGCATTGACACCCTGTCAGCCCAAGCAGCAGAGCTCATTGCTCTGACTCAAGCCTGTATACGAGCCAAGAACCTGAAAGTAAACATATACACAGATTCACGTTATGCATTTGGAGTCGTACACGACTTTGGTGTCCTCTGGCAAGAAAGAGGTTTCCTGACCTCTCACGGAGCCAAAATCCAGCACGGTCCCCTCATTCAAGCATTGTTAGAGGCAATACATTTGCCTACAGCCATAGCCATCATGAAGTGTAAGGCACATACAAAGGTAACTGACAAGATTTCCCAGGGTAACGACTTTGCGGATCGGACGGCGAAACATACAGCACAGACTCATACTCATACGATGGACATGACAAAGACTGACGTATCATCACTGACACACAACATGACAGTCAGGGACCCCGCACTAGATGTCATTGACATTCAGACACATGCTACGTCAGACGAAATCAAGAAATGGGCTGAACAAGGAGAGGTCCAGACAGATCAGGGTTGGATGACGAGGGGACAGGCCACATGGTTTCTCCCCGACTCTATGGTTCAGGTTATTATTAACACAGCTCATAGTCCAGCACACTTAGGAGAAAAAGCCATGTTAGACAGCCTACAGAACCTTTGGTTCAACAAACATTTACGAGCAGCAGCAAAACAGAAAGTGCGTACCTGCATGATCTGTTGTCAGTTCAATCCAGGAAAAGGGATTCCCGTAGAGCAAGGTGGATTTCATCCTCCCGATTATCCTTTTGAAGTCCTCCAGATGGATTATATCCAGATGGAACGATGCCGAGGATTCAAGTACGTCCTCGTAGTCGTATGTGCACTATCCCGATGGACAGAAGCATATCCCGTCCCAGATTACACTGCCCCGACCACTGCCAGGCAGTTGGTTCGTGAGTTTTTCCCTCGATACGGTTTGCCCCGTGTCGTATATTCAGATAACGGTCAGCCATTCTCGTCTGAACTTATGAAGCAGATCTCTCTTCTATTGGGGTATCAGTGGAAGTTTCATTGTGTCCGGCATCCAGAGGCAGCAGGTCTCGTGGAGCGCCACAATCAGACTCTGAAAACTCGCCTTGCAAAAGTGTGTAAAGAAAAAGGCGTAGATTGGATAGTAGCATTGCCAGTTGCACTGTTTTATATGCGAATGGTAGCCCATTCTAGGACAGGGCTATCCCCGTATGAGGTGGTCTTCGGTAGACCTCCTAATATGTGGGGGACGCCTCTGCCGAGAAAAATCACTGATGTCGAAAGTACTATGCTGACAGATTACCTTGCTTCCTTGATGTCTGCACTACAATCATGTCGTTCACAGGTCGCTGCTGCCTTCCCAGACAACACCGAGGTGAAGCCACATGCACTGGTCCCGGGTGATACTGTAGTTGTACGGAACTTCGATAGGACGAGCCCTTTGGAGCCCCGCTGGAAGGAGCCGAAGATTGTTTTGTTAACAACCAGGACTGCTGTTAAGCTGGAGGGGAGGAAAGGCTGGGTCCACTCCAGTCACATGAAAAGATTCCATGGACTTCCGCCAAACTCTGGCTCCCAGAACTCTCACATACCAGAGACAGATACAAAACCCCCCTTTCTAGAGAAAACTCCCCAAGAGGAGTACCGCCAGAAATTGAGGTCTAGTAAGTCAGACAGTTTAATTGTTTAAGTCCCCCTCGGGTGAAGCGGTTAGGCAGTTTCTGACAATGTACAAGTTAGACCCAAATAGAGAGAGAGATAGACAGGAGATCATGAAAAGAAATCGTTACTGTAAAAATCTCCGTAGCAGATGCGTCTGCACATTACTTATTATGCTTTTTCTGAGTCTTATGGTTATTGTTTTGAGTTGGATGCTATACATGTATTTTCCTCTTGCACATTCTTTTTCTAATGCCACTGCAGAGCACACGTTCAGTGCTCTACCTCCACACGAATTGTCTTATCGACTTGCGCTGCGCAACAATACATTCATTCGTATGTTACATCATTCTCACCAGATCAACAATGCCACCAACTGTTGGATATGTGGCCGACTCCCTCCCTATCAGAACTACAAGGGAGCTCTGCCCCTCTTTCCTTACCCGTTTACACATAATGGTTCCTGTGGTGCATGGTTTAGTTTAATATCTTCTATAGACACCAACTCTAGGGTTTCCCAAGGCAATTGGATATGGGGAAATCTGAACACCGTCATGAACAAAGCATGTTTCCCAAACGAGGAGGGTCTACCACAAATGACAGGGACCGATCTAGAAAATGAAGTGTATGGATTAGGCAATTTTACACTTAACCTCATGATTCTAAATGTTCAGTCAGAGACCAGTCCAGACTTGCCATCTATATCAGTTTTACCAGCAAAGGGTATATTGTGTGTCAGAAAGAACGGTTCAGTACATCTAGGTCACAGTGACTGTACTACTGTGGTCGAATTCAGTGATAAAGGCAAGTCTACATTCAAAGCTTCCCGACATTCCTATTTTATATGTGGTCAGACAGCTTATGTACGTTTGCCTCTGGACTGGGATGGTACTTGTTTCATTGCTTTCTTATTGCCACCAGTTTCCCTAGCTCCATCTGATTATCACAGAAATTCCCGCCTCACTCTTGTTAGACACAAAAGAGATCTTCCATTAGTTGAAACCGCATGGGAACAATATACAGATTTCAATAAAGGATTCTTTCCCTATCTAGGCACTGTCTCCAATAGTAAACTGATACGCAAATTAACCAGAATTCTCGAAGCAGTAGTGAATGAGACTACTTCTGCTTTGGGCAACTTAACAGAGGAACAGTCTGCTATGAGACTTGTTGTTCTTCAGAACCGCCTTGTCCTTGACGTCATCCTGGCCGATAGGGGCGGAGCTTGTAGAGTCATCGGATCCAGTTGTTGCGTGTTTATTCCAAATAACACGCCGTCGGTCTATAAAGCTATTACCAGACTTCAGAAGATTGCTCATCAGATACATCAGAATCCAGGCTCCTGGACTTGGTCCGGTTGGTTCTGGAGTGTAATAACCGCTTGGGGATGGAAGCTACTGTCATTCCTAGGAATCATATTGGCCATCGTATTCAGTTGCTGTTTATGTCTCCAATGTGGGCCAGCGATTTGCGGCTTGTGCGCCACAGCTTGTATTCCCAGCTCAAGTTCACGTTCCCATTCCCGATTAAAGAAAGACGAACAGATGATGTTATACGAACAGATAGATGGTCTCATGAAAATAGATATATCCTAATGGGTCCGTAGGGGACAAGGAGGGAATGAGGTAATTGAAATTTTTATGGTCAGGTATGTCCCCTAACGAGTACCCCATCGTCTCCATGTACGAGTTTAAAGTGCATGTAACTTCCCTCCGCAACCGAATCTGATGACGCAAATACATTTGCGTCCAACGTTAACATGTCCTCTATCAGTTCCACCATGAATGGATTGATAATTCAGTTCCTAAGTATGCCTTGCCAACGTCCTTACATGGTGCACTTTCACGTTTTTCTGGCTCTGCCGAGCTAGGCCCTGATTCCTGTCTTCAAGCCATTTCTGTCTCTGCCTCTGAAAAGCTGCCGCATGAAGATGCATCCCTGACCTCTGCCTTACTTCCTGCCAAGCGAAGCGGTGCCTGGCTCGGCCTGGCCTGCCTGCCAATACAGTATTTTGCCTTCACTTTATCAGCGTAGCCAGTCCAGCTCCTCGAAAACACATTCCTGTCTAGTGAAATAAGTAAATATACCCCCGGCTGCAGAGCAAAGGGCCAAGCCTTCCTGTCTCCCTCATGAAATTCATTACTCCAGTTACCATACATCATACATTCAGTATAGAATAGCCTCTGCCCGAAAGACCTTTTACTTTAGATTAAACATCCCCAAACACAAAGATACCAGATAAGTTATAGGAACAAGTCGATCTGACATGCCAGACTTCTGTCTCCTCTACTAGTGCTAAATGTCAGACCCTTAGCCTTCTCCAGATGCACGTCAGCCACACGTCATGTTAGCTGCGCGCGCATCCAGGCCACAGGTTTCAGCTGACTCTGCAAGAATTCTCTATGCATCCACCCACTTATGACACCTTTACTGTGACGTTTCTAGTTCACGCCTCTGTGCACACCCATGTTCACGCCTTTTTGCTACGCACATGTGTTCTTATCATATACATTTCACTTGTCACGCCTACTGTAATGCAATGCTATTGTGTCATTTTACTATATATGTCATGTACTGTGAATAAATCGTTGACATCTCTTCTGCCATCATTGCATACCCGAACCCTTGTATTGATGGAATAGATTTCCATGACTCGAGTCATTTATGATTAAAGCCCGTATGACTCTTATGCCACGGACTCTGCCTCTTATTTGATTGAGCTATTTTGTTAACCTGTCTGAAATTATATGGCAAACTCGTATACGGTAAAATATTTACCACAAGTTTCAAATATGCTTTTTGCTTTGATTGGTAGTCAGTTGAGTTTATTGAGTGTGGAGGTGATATGGTCATATCGCCTTTCCCCAGAGAGAAGTCTGGCTGCTGACTTGAGTGTGGACTTCTTAGGTAGAAGGGGATGTTTGTAGTGCCTGCGATAGTTGCGTTGTCATAGTCCAGCTTGGAGAGCACTAGGGATTCCTCCTGTACTTTTGTAGAAGGACCTTTTTCAGTTTTATTCCTTGGTTCTTAATCCACATGTGTATTTCTTTATTCTAATCATTTTAGGAGTTCATTTACAGATATCTATTTACAGTCCTAGGTCGCCCATCTCTTTATTTGCTTATGGGTAGACTTTAAATTCCATAGCAGTTGTAAGTATTCTTTTGTGTGCAATGGCACAACCATTGACACATCCTTCTGCTTTCCACATGCATCAAGCTTTGAACTTCTTTCTTGTTTGATCCACACCTTTGGGTGTCTATTGGGCCTACTGGTAGCGGACTGTGATATGTTCATATTGTTTTTCTAGTAGTATATTTCTACTACCTCCACTTGTAGTTAGGTTCTTTTCACCTTTATGGAAACTTATTTTTCTCTTGATTCCTGCATGTCATTCATACACTACATGTATTTTGTGTTAACTTTATCTCCCAGCCTGTTCATGTGAATTCTCACATTATCTCCCTCAGGACCCGCTTGGGGATATTCTCCAGGTCATTCCCCCGTTTTGTTTGATCTTGAACCATCCTGCGCAATGAGGAAGGTTCAACGAATATCCCAGGGACTGGAACTCATGAACCAGAATATCTAATTAACTCTATCATTTATAAATCAAGCGATTCAAGACATAATAGGTGACCTATGGCCTATGCATAATAAGCATTTGAAAAAAACACATTCATGTACAAAATAAGAATTTATTTTTGTTGGTTCTGTTGTTCCTTGTATGAAAACTCTTTTGGATTTTACTGATCTATGTTGTATATGAATGGAAGACTGATTTGAGTGATTTATCTAGTTTTTATGTTGTGTGATCGATAGTCCTATTGTGGTGTTGGGTGGCTGTGCCTGGGTATCCCCAGGGTGTATATACACTGTTTTGGAGATTCATTTGTATAAGTTCTACTATATACTGTACTATAATAACCATTCAATATTGTGAATAAAATCCCCTTTCCATATATTTGGTCTTGAGAGATGTCATGTATTGAATCTGTGGGCTTTATGCAACTTATTGCGCTTTGGAAACTTGATTACATTCTCAACTTGTATCTGTGTACCAGGCAGGTTGTTATGTGTATTTGCTGTGAGTACTAGGGATTACACTACAGTTTTTAGATCTTCAAGGGGGATGAATGGTTTGATTTTCTTTAGGAGTTTCAGCGTTTAGAAGGCACTTTTAGCTTAGGTATTAATGTGGTATTTCATGTTCAAGTTGTTGTCAAGAGTAATCCCTAGTGACTTAACAGAGTCAGAGATAGATAGTTTACAGTTTAGTGCATTTAGACTATAAAACCAGTCGTGGATAGGATATTACATTCCTTTAGGCTCGATGAAGAGGAGTTCGGTTTTGTTTGTGTTAAGCTTTAGGTGATTGTTGGTCAACTAGGTTGTACCAAAGAGAGAGTGTTGTTTAGGTGTTGGATGTCTTTGGATGATGAGATTTTTATGTAGATTTGGATGTTGTCAGTGTAAGGATGATAAGCAATTCTGGCCTGTTTCAGGGTCATTGCGACGGGTTCCATCACAAACCTCATTTTACTCCTCTGATCTCCCGAATAGCACTTTCCAGACTCTTCCCTCCTCTATTCCTCCTTTATCCTATTCAATCCAACTAACAGACTAATATGTCCTCCTCACAAATTAGCAACTTTTATTTCCCTTTACTAATTCACCACTAATCCACTTTGGGTTCCGGAGAAGCATGCTACTCGTCAAAAAGCACTTCAACGCCTCATCAGGGGTAGTAAGCGCTATATAAATACAATTAAATGATAACAATTAAATTATACATAATTAAAAAAAATATTGATATCCCTTTGCAATTTAAAAATGAAACTAAACTTTAAAAAAATGTGTTCAATTATTTTAAAATAATTATATAACTAACCTTTAGTAACTTTCATTACGTAATAAATGAATATGAACTTTTTACTTAAGGTGGGTGTTATGTTTTTAAATACATCTTTAAAAAATAGTTATTATATTAATTTAATAATCTTTATTTAAATTTTTTATTTGAAATTATAATAGCACTGATGTAGCCTTTTAAAATGGTGTACATTTAAAATGCATATAACTCTGTTGCAGGGATTCTGTTTAGGAACAGAACTATGCATGGGATCACATAACGTCAGTATTTAGGGACTGAGTCGCCCACCATCAGTACATATCGGCCCTAATCCTAACGAGCTCATAGTGCATCACCTGCTCCTGTAACATTCCTAGAGTAACAGGTAAGTTGGCACCCCAGAACACAACACTCTAGTCCCCTCACGGAACCACAATAATGGATCATCACCTTTTGTTCTCTCACTCATGCATGTCCATAATACATGGAAATGCGACACATGAACAGTTTGCAATATTTATTGAAACTATTGTGCTCTATTATGAAGAAACTGTGCTGCAATTAGAAAACATATGAAGCTCAGTAGTGTAATTAGCATTACCATCAGTCCGTATACAATGAAAAGCCCTATCATGGTTATTGATATATGTAAATAGCCTCACTACATAAGCACAATGATATATCAATGATCTTTAGATGAGTATTGGGCTCATGCCTGGCATTTAACGTTAGCTGCTCTGCTTCTCAGATTGCGCTGAGCTCGCGTTCATCCCGGGACCTTTCCTCTGCTGGAAAATCCTCCTCTTGTTTTTCAAAACGGCAAGTCCTGACTTATATGCTAAGAAATGCTATGTTCGAAACAGCAGATGGGGTTCTCTATTATGTCTAGGTGTTAGTGTCCGACCACAGGGAAAACCAGGGCACAATTCTGTTTTGACCTTGTGTAAAATGTTCAGATTGAATCCTAGCAGAAGACCTAAATTACAAAACATGTGCAGTCTATTTCTAGAATAATAGTGTGGCACAAAACAAACGTGTTACTTCGTAACATGTGCAAAACAAACGGCAGTCTACAATGTGTGCAGATAGGCTAACTTATGAGAATACTACAGTGGACCCTATGGGGGACTCACGACAACCCCAATTGTGGAATTCTTCACCAAGTATGCAGAACATTGAATAAAGTAAAGTCACTTCTAACACAATCTTTTTGGTTGTAGTGGACGTTTTAACTCACTCCACCCACTGTCCCAGAGGATGGGAACATGTAAGTCTACACTTTCGAGTAACTTTCCACTTGTAATTGGTGAAAAAAACAAAAGTAGTAACGTTAAAGTGTAAGAGTAAACTTTCATCTGTAGATTTTTGTGAGAGTTTAACTTTGTGAATAGCTGCTATAATGACTAGCAGGCAAAGAAAAGTTGACCTGAAGGGCTGTACCTATGGGCATGATCAAGGCCTCCAAACTAAGGGGCTGATTATGATGGCGGATTTCCCGCATCCACCGGGCGGGCGGAAGCCACCGCCGGCCCGGAGGATGCGGGAAATCCGCCGCGGAGGCTACAAAGACCCACCGCCAAATTAGGATGGCTGGTGGGTCTGAGAATCTGTCCTCCGCTTTTCCGCCGCGCGCCTTCCGACCGCGGCGGAAAAGCATTAACATGGCTGGTGGTGTCTATCAGACACCGCCAGCCACATTAGGATGGAGTAAAAAGTATGCTTTACCACGGCGGCTTTTCCGCCGTGGAAAAGCATACGGACCTTCACTTCGGGGGCCCAATGCGGGCCCCCTGGGTGAAGGAGGGGTGGTGGGTGCACATGGGGGGTACCTATGGTACCCCCCTGCATTTGCGTGGACAAAGCGGCAGGCACCGCGCGGTGCCTGCTGCTTTGTGCACGCAAATGCTGTGCATGCATTTTTAACATTGCGGCGGGTGCAGCTTGAAGCTGCACCCGCCGCAATGTTAAAGATTGAGGATGTGACCGCCATCCTGGCGGTCACATCCTAATCTGCACGGAGGGACCGCCGCAGCCCCTGCGGACGGTCCCTCCTACTCTATGGTGGCGGACGGACTCAGGTCCGTCCGCCATCATAATCGGCCCCTTAATCTGTCAGAAGTAGCGGCATTCCATTAGTGGGTCAGTTGGATCACTTCAGTGATGGGTGAGACGACATAAGAGATGGGTTGGTACTAATACTACACAATAGATTCAATCTTCCTGCTGGGGCTCTAATGAAGAAGAGATTGTGCTCAGTCAGAGGAAGTGTGTCTGGTTTTCAGACTGCTGCATGCTATGTGGGAAAAACAATCAGCACACCTTTGTGAGTGAATGTTCCTTGCAATCAGTTCTTTGAGCACTTATTTCACACGTTTAACCTTTACTGAGTTCAACCCTCATTGCAGCACTTCACAAACCCTCAAAATTAGAAGATTTTACAGAGATCTGAACACTGCTCCATAAAAGCAAGAGCCACTGTGTTCAATATTGAATACAAATGAACCATGATACAATGGTTTTAGCCACAAGTCTGAAATTGCATACTTTTAATTTATAGCTTTAGAAACACTTATAAATATTAATATGCTGTTTCTGACAAACCCCTTCATGTTTGGGGTGTGTTAAAAGCCAATTTATTAAAAAGTGGCAGTGATCTTGTGTTTGGTCCGAGCGCCACCATTGTATTTTACCTTGATAAGTGCAATACATTTTCAACAAATATCAAAAGAATATGTAAAATGAAATGAGCAGAGAATACACAAATAATTTCCCCTTAGTTTTGTGATCTGTCTATTGGCTGCCACTTGCCTACACCGTGGCTGACATTGGAAAAAGACAGAACAATGAATGTGGGTGTTGTGATCACAGCCTGTAGTGTGCAGTGCGGAGACACCCTCAGTAAATGTTTGTATCCCAGGATTCACCTTTTTTACAAGTTGAGCTCCTTAATATGATTGACACAGATACAAATACAGGTTTGTGAGGAGAAGGGGCAGTTAGGGTCCAATTAGGTGAGTAACTGTGACCCAGATCTGTCAGTAAGAACCCTTCATATGTATAGAGTTTAATATAAAGCAGGTCTGTGAGTGGGGATATTTTCAGATGTTTCCTTACCCTCTTGTGATTGGATTCATCTCTCAACTTGGGTGTTTCCAAAGATTATGCCTTATACACACAAGGATTTGAAACACGTTTCAGCGTCTTGAAATGTGGTTAATCAGATGGGCAAACAAAAAACAAAGTTTGGAATAAGATGAGGTGCCTGGTTCATGAGACAAACTGTCCCTTTGCTTCAGTATTATTGATTTATTGATGGTATAAAGACCATTAAATACATCCTTACATATACTAATGAAATGCTTTAAGGGTGGATTCAACCCCTTAAGCGGCCGACGGCAACGCTACCTCCCCAGTTTTGCGAACGACCGTTGGCCGACGGGCCAGCGCTCGTTATTCGAACGTTCAGCACTGGGTGCTGAACGTTCGACGCAGCTAAGGTGTTAATGTTGTCCCATTTCTGAAGATTTAAGTATATTCTCATGCTGGTTCTGTAATCTGTACAGGCAGCATTAGAACTGTGTGTAATCTGCATGTAAAGAAGCTGTGCTAGGGAGTATATATAGATTAACCCTGGGCGGAGCAGGCGAAGTGCCTCTACGTGAAGTTCCACGGAGTTGGAGAGCAACTCCGTGGAACTTCACCATGCTCCACTCCGCACCCTTCCCCCTCTTAAAATAATAAAAACAAATAAATTAAAAGGCACTTATCTTTGCACACTGTCAAGATCTACAACGTAGGGGTCATCAGTGCAGCAGGACGGCAAGGAGGCGGCAGGAGAGCGGCGATGTAAAGGAGGAGGCAGCCACGGGCAGGTAAGTGCCTTTTAATTAGTTTTCATTTATTTGGAGGGTGGAGGGGCTGGCTAACTATGCTCCGCCATGGAGTCGTAGTCTTGCCTGAACTCTGCGTTGGCAACGGAGCGCGGAGTAGGCAAAACTACGTAAACTCCGCTGGCGGATCGTAGTTACCCGCCTGGGGGTAATATAGATGTTAAAAATAGGAGAGGTATGATCCATGGAGTACCTGACATGACACTAGGCACAAGACCAAATCAAATGCACAATTTGTACACTTAGGCTGCAGTTGATGACCAAGAAGTTTAACATAACAGGGAAGGGCCACGTATGTCCACGCAATGTTTTGGTCTTCCGAGCAGTATTGCGTTTTTAACAAGGTCATCGGCAGTGGAAAGACTGTGCAGTATAAGAAATATTTTCCTATCCTCATTCAAGGGAAGAAGGAGCTGCTCTTTAATGTTGGTTAAGATAGTGCAAGTGTTCCTTGCAGACCTGAATCTACACTGTGGGTCATGGGGAAGTGTTTCATTACAAAGGGCCTGATTACGAGTCCGGTGGACGGCCAGACTTGCACAGGCGGTCCACCGCCTGCCATACTATGACTATTAAAGTCATAGGGGTGGTGGACCACCAGCAGCGCCAGGGAACAGTTGTTTCCTGACGGTGGCGCAGGAGCGCTACAACGCAATAGGCTGAGCGGGGACTGGCACAGTCCCGCTCAGCATGTAATGAGTTCCTGGACCGACTGCCTTTTCATGGCAGAGCCCCACCATAATAAGGATGGAAGTGCAGGAATAAAGAGAGCCCTACAGGGCTCCCATGCCCCCCGCCATGAGGATACATTAAGGGGGGCATAAAATGTGCCCACAAAGTTACATCATGGCATGGACGTCACCGTCCATGCTGTGGTGAAACTTTTTTGCCGTTCCTATTGCAGTGCCTGTTTTCCAGGCTCCACCATGGGAAAGGCAAGGGACCGCCAACCGTATCACAAGTTGAACTCATGTAACACAAGTTGAACTTGTGATGCAGTCGGTGGTCGTGGGTGTGCTGCAATGGAGCCAGCGCTGAGCCTGCACCGTTGTGCCAAACTCGTATTCAGGCCCTAAATTATTTTGAAATTGTTTCATTGACTCCTTAATCACGAGTGAGGTTAGAGGTGATTTGATAGTTCAACTGAATTGATTATTTTATCAAGAGTGGGGGAATAAAGACAACCTTCAAAAGGCGAAAGTTGGATAGGGAACCAATGGAGGCATTTATAATTTTTGTTGGAGAAGTGTTGTTTCAAGTATGCACCTGAAAAGAGGGCTGTAAGACTATCTATCTTGCCACATACATTGCCAGGTATGTAAACCTGATCCTTTCAGCATTTTTCATTAGATCCCCAGTTTGAAAACTAGGCTTAATTATTTAGATAAATGGCTATTAGCCAAAGCCATAGAGTAGGATAACACATCTAAATGCTTGTTTTTCCAGAGGATACAAAGTTATATCTACAGTGGTGGTGGAAAGTCCAATATGTTCTGAACTAAATTATAAGTCTTATCAAAGAAACATGTGAAGCGCCAAACATATTTTGCATCCAAACTAATTTGAAATTAATGAACTGAATGACTTATTTAGGCTTTTATAGTTAGTGCTGCGGATGATAGAATGTTTAAGACAAATCAATATATTCAGGCAAATGTATATTCATAGCAGGGTTTTTACACAACAACATGTATATTTAAAGTAGAATTAAACATTTGTTATTTACAATGTTTTCTTATATAGAGTACTATTGTTCAAGTCTAGTGTTTTTAATTGAGTGTCTATACTCCATCGACTAGACATTGTACAGAGCTGAAAACCTGCTGGTGGTATCGTCGGTTCGAACCAGTACCGATGAACCCACAATCCTTGGAAGGAAAGCTTGCAAGGACAGAAAAAAAGCTCGTAATTCCAGGCTGTTGATATGTTGTTGTCTGTACTCTTGAGACCACTTGCCTTGTATCTGTAAATCCTGGAGATGACCTCCCCATCCTTCCATGGAGGCATCTGTTGTCAGAACAAAATCTGGGACATTCTGTATGAAAGTGAGTCCTTCGGCTAGATTGGCTATCTGTGACAACCAATGTAGAGCGTTTACCATGCGTGGTGTGACTTTGATGTTGTCGTTGAAGGAACCCACAGCTTGCTGCCACTGAAGGTGTAGTTCTTCCTGTAGAATTCTCATTCTGAGTCATGCCAGCGGGATGAGATTTATGGCCGAAGAGCACATCATCAGGAGCAAAGCGAACATGCTAACAGAAACTGACTTTCTTCTTGAAATCAGAATTGCTAGCTTTTGAAGACGAACCTGTCGTTCGTGAGATAAGAATGCCTTGCACTGGACTGTGTCCAGAAGGGCTCCAAGAAATGGACGACTTGCATTGGACGTAACTTGGATTTGCTTTTGTTCACAGTTAGTCCCAGAGAGTTGAAAAGAGGAGACGTTGCAGTGGCAATCTTGACTGCTTGCTCCGAAGGACCTTTGATTAACCAATCGTCCAAATACGGGACTACCTGGATTCCCCGGGATCTTAATGCTGCTGCTACAGGAGCTAGGCACCTTGTGAAGATCCTTGGAGCCGATTTTAGTCCAAATGGGAGCACTTTGAACTGATAATGGGCGCCAGCCATAGTGAAGCAGAGATATTTGCGATGTTTGGGATGGAATGGGATGTGGAAGTAAGCGTCTTCCATGTCCAGAGAAGCCATACAATCTCCCTTGTTTAGGCAACCTAGGATCCCTGAAAGTGTAACCATGTGAAATCCTTGTTTTTTGAGGAATCTGTTCAGGTTGCGAAGGTCTAGGATCGGCCGCCAATCCACTGATTTCTTTTTGTTCAGGAAAAAATTAGAATAGAAACCTTTCTGTTTCTGATGTGCTGGGACCTTCTCTATAGCATTCTTGAGGAGCATTGTTAAAGCTTCCTTGAACAATAAGTGAAGACGAGGGGGAGGGGTCCCTTGGGCGGAGTGGTAGGTGGCTTGGTGACAAATTCTAGGGTATGTCCGTTGTTCACCACGTCTAGAACCCCTTAATCGGAGGTAATTTCTCGCCACTTGTCCACAAATGATGAGACTTTCGCGCCCACAGGAATGGGAAGAGGTATGATTGGCTCCCTGCGGAGATCACTGTTAGAGTCTCGCCCTTGATTTTGCGATAGTTTCCGACCTCCCTGGCGAGAGAAATCAGCCGTATTTTATTGCCGGTATGAAGATCAGTAATTCTGTCTATATTGGGGCTGGTATTGTCTGTTCTGCTGGGTCTGGTATCCTCCTCTAGAGGAAAAACCATGCCCCCTAGTGCCTCTGAAGGTTCCACATTTGTATTGCAACGAGTTCAGGGATCTTGCAGTATCCGTATCGGTTTTTATTGCCTGGAGGGCTTCATCCATCGTAGGCCATGTCCAATATTTTTGTCTGGACCTCTGGTCTGAAAGTGGTGGCTTTAAGCCAACCCTGGCGTCTGAGTACTGCTGCCCCAGCTAGTTGTCTGAAATTTGTATTAACAATGTCTAGTGCGCAATCTATTGTTTCAGATGCCGCACGTTCTCCCTCCAGTAAGATTTTCCGTGCTTCCTGTCTTCTGTCCTCAGAAATGAGGTCAATCAGCACAGCCATATCTGACCACATTTGGCGGTCATAACGCCCTATGATTGCTAGGGAGTTAGCGGCCCTGATGGAAGCAGCTGCCATAGTTGAAAACTTCTTCCCAATCAAATCAAGACGGCGCCCCTCCTTGTCCAGCGGTGTAGTAATGGGTGTTGCCGGGTTCTTAGATCTATGTTGGGAAGCCTGGGAGATGACGAAATCTGCCCGAGGGTGTCCAATGAGACAGGATGGACTATTGGACGGGGCACGATACTTCTTATCTATCCGTGGAAGTACTGCAGGCACAGATGCAGGAGTTTTCATGATATTGATACCTTTGTTCCATATATAATCAATTATAGGAACAGCCCTGGTAATTTTCATTGATTCCTCTTTAAAATCATGAAGGAAATATTTTGTTTGTTCAACAGTGGCCTGTAGTTGAAATCTGGCAGCGGCTCGCTGCATGAGATTGTGAAATCCTCCTATAGCCTCTGGTGGTGAATCAGATGGCAGAGGAGTCGGTGGTGAAGGCATAGGGATAATGTAAGAATCCCAAGGATCAACATGAGGGTTCTCTGGCAATTCACCTTCTTCAACTTCCTCATCAGAGGATGTGTCTTGACCCTGATGAGGGTCTAAGGTCTGTTGTTCCTGAGGAGGTTCTGTAAATTGAGGCGTTGTGACCGGAGCCTCAGGTGGAGGTAAAGGATCCGGAACCGTCACAGGAGGAGGTGGGTTTGAGGAATAACCTGCTGCGAGGGAAGCCGCTGTCTATAATCTGTAAGCATGGCTTGCACGTCCTGAATAAGATTTGGAGGCAGATGGCTGGTCTCAGGCTGGCGAGCTTGCCTATGGCATACTGTATGATGCGGGACGACAATGTCCTCTTGATAATATTGTTCGTTGTAATCCTCCTCCTCGCCATCCTGACATTTGATGTGCAGCTCAGAAGGGTGATGAGCTATATCAAATGGTCCTTCTTCTACCTCATCGTCATAATCATCATCCTCTTGCTTCGCATATGTTTCCAGGAGATGCGACGGAGTAAGAGGTGACATTTTGCAATACTCATGTCTTTGAAATGTTTTGAGTTGAGAGCCGCTAGAAGGAACAGGCGTTGAATGAGATGGAACCACAACCAAAGCCTTAGATGGAACAGGTAAAACCACTGTTGATGGTATGGTCGTCGCCGGGCTCTCCGTCGATGGACTTGTCGTCGACGGGGTCTTTGCTAGTGTCGTCGACAGCGTCGTCGTTGACGGGATCATCGTCAACGGGCTCGACGTCGACGGGTTCATCATCGACGGGCTTGATGTCGGCGGGTTAATCGTCGACCGGCTCTATGGGATCTTTGTCGACGGGACAGTCGTCAACGGGATAGTCGTCAACGGTGTAGTAGGCAACTGCGTCTTCGTCGACAATACATCTCTCGTCGACGGTGGATGCTTCATCGACGGTACTTCTTCGATGATGACTTCGTCAATGAAGCTTTCGTCGACGATTCTTCGACGACGGTCTTTTTTGACAAGATAGTAACCCTCGTCTATAGGAGATGTGATAGACGTAGTTGAGATAGTCTCCGTCGACGAAGGAGGGAAATCGTCGACGAAGGAGGGAAAGCCAGAGATTTTGAGAAGCTTTTACTCACTGTTTTAGTAGATGGTTTCTCAGAGTCCTTAAGATCAGAAGTCTGAGGAGACTGCGCAGAACCAGAGGAGGTTAAGGGAGACCTCTGAGAAGGGCCAGAAGTAGAGTGGGAGGATTTAAGGTGTTTACTCCCCTCACTTGAAGAACTGTCCTGTGATCTAGCTCTCTTGCTGGAAGTTGAGGCTCTATGATCATCTTCAGCCGAAGAAGATTTAAACCACAACAGGACTCTTGCCTCCCTATCCCTGAGAGTTTTAGGAAGGAAGGTACGGCACATTTTGCAATCTTTTGCCTCCGGGTTAGGGTAGATGCAGTCCTTATGTTGGTTGTCAACATAGACTCTCTTCTTGTCGCAGGTTCTTCAGGGCTTGAACAAGGCCTTCTTGTCAGACATCATGAAGAAAAAACTGAGTGGCACTCAGGGTGACTCCCTTCCACAGGACGTGCGGTGAAAATCTGAGGAGAACTGGCTCTGCTGAGAGTGTTCTAGAGGGTGCTGATAGCTGATTGGTTGGGACCAATTTTTTGGTTCTTTTAGCATAATGATGTAGATAGGCTACTAAGATCTAGGCCTCAGGCCTTTTTCTTTGGGGCCTACTACTGTTATTTACCTTTGGCACTACTTTTGTATTTACCGTGGGACTCCCGCCTCGGCGACGGGGAATGATTCAAGCATGTGAATCTATGAAAGATACCCCAATACTGGATAAGTAGTATTAGTACTATGTTAATTCATCCATTGGTTAGTTGTGTACAGTATACAGCATATATAATCTTATAAATGGAGGGTACTAGGACTAAGGCCAGCTTCTGTTACTCCGCTCTTAGCGTTGTAACTTTGTTTGTGTAAAGAAAAGGGGAAAGGTTTTATGGCAAAAAAGGGTTAGACTGTTTTCACCCTGTTGCAGATCTGTCCCCTCCTAGGACGACTGCAGAAGCCCTACAGCTACAAGTTGTGATAAACCATGTTGCTCCATTTGAGTCACCAGAGAAATTACTCACACCACACTGTCTCATGTTTTAGGGGTATCCATGAAAACGTTACATATCATCTCTTTGATTACAAATATATGTTGCTGCTCACCAATGTTTTGCTTCATAACAGTACAATTTTAAGATACCTTGCTCAATAAAGGAACTGATACCATTTGTATGTAAAGCAACATCTTCAAGTGGGACAGATTCTGTTAACCGCATCGCTGCTGCGGCGATTTTTGCGCTGTGCGGCTGGTTTCCCTTTTCCGCGATACATGACGAGCTCAGGTCGTCATCAGCACACGCCCTGCGTCATCAGCATCGAAAGGGTTAACAACACAAAAATAGACAAGAGCCCCATGTCAACTACAGATTCGTATACACAAGTCAAAAAGGATCACCAGACACGTTCGTATTTGTGTCGGGTTTATATCATATTCAAATATCATTATTTACTTTTGTACATTATACATGACCTAGTATTGCTGTGCATACAAGATGGACATATTTATCATAGCAACTTCCAACATATCATTAAACTACAACCAGTGTTATAAACATATATATTGAGGTAAAAATAGAATAAACATAACTGTGAAAAGGTCCCAAATGACACACATAAAATACACCGTGTTTTAGACTGTTAGGATTTAATTCATCCCCAGACGGCTCTGTGAAAGGTCCCAAATGACACCAGACATAAAAGACACCATATTCTTTAGGCAAATGTAAGGAATTAATCCATCCCGGGAGGACACAGGATCGTTTCCATTCAATCCAAAACACATGTACCTGTGAGATTGTAACTTCCTCTTAGTCCTTGGACAAACTCCTCAGTATGTACTAGTCTACTCTTTGCACGAAAAGTTGCATTTCAACCACATTTATGGGGTGATCGATGAGGTCTTCATCAGGACCTGAATCCTTATACAAATATGAATCCTTGGAGTAACTTAATTTGCTTCTAACATGCTGTCTGTGGCAGCTGCTTCCAGATGCCATGCAGTGAGCAGGAGAGTAGATATTATGGAGATCTACACATAAAATGACTGATATAGCCAAACCTTACTACAATGCTAGAACTTTGCGTTTTCAGATGCCACAATGTGAAGCAGATTCCTTTTTTGATCTCTAGATACATTTTGAATACCATCAGTCATAGAATACATTTGCAATATATTGCTGTCTAATTAACTTCCAGTAAAAAGTTCACATTTGTACAAGCGTCAAAGTGGTTATTGCAGTGGAGTAAGTTTTGATATTCCGCTACTGCAGACGCTACATCAGTAATACCCTTTAATACAACGTACAACACAATGTCATCCATCCGCTAGAGAGAAAGCAGAATGTTTCAGGGCTGCCAATGTAACTTTTCTTTCTTCTAATGTTGATAAAACTGGTGTACCAGCTGCAACTGGGTAATAAAACAATTTGACATTTGTTTGCAAGTCTCTTTGACCCTAATGAGGAAATGACATGCAGCACCTACCACTGTTGTTATTATTTCATCCTTTGTTTTCCATCTCCATGAGCTTTGGCATAATGTCCACAGAACAGCTGCTTATTGAATTGTGACAGTGAGAAGCTGTAGCTTTGTCCTCTGTTTTATTCACTTAGAGACTGATTATATGAAAATTAAAAGTGTACGTTTATACAGGTGTAAAAGTATGAGTATGACTGTGCCTAAGAATATGAAATCAAGGGCTTTATATAGAAATTCACAAAATGTATGTTAAATTCGAGAGAGGCATCAACTTACACCCTCCTATACAAGAGTACTCAGAATCTATGGGGCTGATTCACAAAAGCATTTAAGAGTACGGGAAGTAATACTACAGGAGTACTCTCTTAGGTACCCTTACACAACTTTGTGATTCAGCCTTGAAACGTCCAAATTCATATCGGTAAGAGGCAAACGAGGACAGTGTCCTTTTATTTGTACCAATTGTATATGAATATCCCCTGAATACTCTAATTTTACTCCCATTGTAGATGTTTTGGGACCAATTCAAAAAGTCACATAAGAATACAACTGGAGTACTATGATACATAATCCCTAATGCCATTGTGAATACACCTTAAATTCCAGTCTTAGATAAATATGCCTGCTCATTTTACTGTTTGGCATCTATGCTCGTAGGTTTCTACTGATGTAAATGGCAGTGTGGGTCTACATACACTCATGTCCAGTGGCAAATAGCAGCTGTTGATTTATGGAATCTTCCAAAATGGGTAGGTTAGAAGGATTTTTTTGTTAATAAACATCTGTGCCTAAATCTATATATCATTTGATTTTTGTTTAGAAACATACATATCTGAAAGAAACAGGTTAGTATTAGATTCCTTACCTTAGAATATCCCCAGGGGTCAGACTGGATCCGGAAATTTTTTGAGAAGCAGTACCCTTGCGCGTCGGTAGGCGTCGTCTGCGGCTCCGCGTCCATCGTCGGCGTCGTGGGCGCCGTGATGACGTCGTCGGAGTACTTAGACGCCGCCTCTGCGTGCTGACATCAGTTCTTCTTTTTTCCGCGCCAGCAGAGCAGATCCGGAAAAAGTGGTACCTTAGTCACTTTTTGACTAAACTTTTTTGAGATCTTTTTGATCATTCTTCGAATCTTCGACTCCGATCGGTGCCGATAGGGATGCCAGGTTTTAAGCCTTGTGGGGACTGCGACCGACTGATGTCGTCACCGACCCTCACCGACGGTGCCTCCACTGTCTCGGCGTCGATCATGACGACAAGACCTGCTCCGACTGTTGGGCCTTAACCTCGAAAGCTAGGCGGGAGCGGTCCCGCAAGCGACTCGAGCTCCGGCAGTCGGCCCGCGCCGTGAGAGGTCCCGGTCCGGACGTAGGTCGAGGGACCGGTCGCGGGGGCGGAGCCATCATAGCTCCGGGAGTCGACATCACTCCTCAGGATCGAAGTCGTCACAAGAAGTCGAAGAGACGTCATCGCTCTTCCGACTCCCCCCGATGCTCGCGCGATGCGGCCGGGGGTTCGGGTGACCCTGCCCACGCAGCTCCGTCGGAGTCGCAGGCGTTGCGACCTGCCCCATACCCTCTGGTCCCTGGGCAGCAAGCGACGCCGGTGGAGATCGAGCGCTTCCTCATGGCCATGAGGTCCCTCACTCCTCCGGCGGGTTCCGCGGCGCCTTTGGGCCCAGCGGACCCGCCTGGGGGCCCTAGCAGGTCGGGTGCTTCGGCCCCGATGCCGACGGGTGCTTCGGCCCCGACGCTGCCGGCGCCTTCGGGCCCGGCGCCGCAGGGCCCCACTGGATCCGCTTCTGGATCCGGATCGTCGCCGGTCGACCTGGCGACCTCACCGGCGCCGGTTCCACAGGTGTCATCTCCGGCACCGTCCTCGAGCAGGGCCATTCCCAATCCCTCCCTCGACCCGGTTCCGGCATCGGAGCGGCGCCTCTGGACGCCGCTTGGGGAGTTCTACTTCAATGACCCAGCCCCGTCCTTTGACAACCCTGATTATCAGGAGATGGGTGAAGAGGAGTATTGGGAGGGGTCTGAGGACCCTCTGACACGTGAGTGTCAGTCCCAGGAGGACTGGACAGGTGGACTTAGGGATGCCAGTGGTCTGGACACTTCGCCAGATGCTGGTTTTGTCTCACCTCCTACCGTGGCTTCGGAGGAGGGGGCAACCTTCAGTGTGGTGTTGACACGGGCAGCCAAGGTCTTGGGCCTTGAGCTCCCCGTCGCGGCCGTGAGGACTAACCTCCTCACTGAGGTCCTTAAACCGCAGTCAAGCTCCACTGAGCCTCTGCTGCCATTTAATGAGGCCTTGACTGACGTTCTTTTGGGCACTTGGTCCAGGCCCGCTACAGGCCAGCCTGTAGATAGGAACGTGGCCAGACGCCACCGCCCGGCCCCGGGCGACTCTTGTTTCCTGTCCACCCACCCCACCCCCGAGAGCCTGGTCATCCAGGCCTCCAATTCCCAGACCGCATTCCCGTCTGCTCCGCCTGATCAGGAATCCAAGAGGTATGAGAATTATGGAAAGAAAATATTCTCCTCCCTTAGTTTGGGACTGCGGTCTTCCAACACCGCATGCCTCTTGGGCCATTACACCCACTCCCTGTGGGACACGGTCGCGGACGTGCTGCCACAATGCCTGGCGGAGGTCAAGGCTAAACTCGCCCAAGCCCTTGCGGAGGGTCGAGATGCGGCATGTTTCTCCATCCGGTGTGGGCTGGATACCACGACTCACTGGGCAGAGCGATGGCAACGACGGTGGCGATTCGTCGCTACGCCTGGTTGAGGTCCGCCAACTTTTCAACGGATGTCCAGAATACACTCATGGACATGCCGTTTGATGGCCGTCGCCTCTTTGGCGACAAGGCAGACCATGCGCTTGAGCGCTTTAAGGACTCCAGGGCTACGGCCAAGTCCTTGGGCTTCTCGGCCCGCGCCAGCAAACGGGTGCCTTTCGCTCCTTTCGTGGCCAAGGAAGGGGCGCCCCCACACGTGCTGCCAGCCACGCACCGCAGACTAACATCCAACGCGGTGGCGGCCGTGGAAATCGCCGTGGAGGTGATCGGGGACAACGGCAGGGCCAGTCCACACCTTCCCCCGCAGCATCCGCCTCAAAACCCTCCTAGTGCGTGCTTTCAGGCCCATATGACGCCAGTGGGGGGTAGGGTTCGCCATCACCACTCCCACTGGCGCACTGTCACATCGGACAGGTGGGTGCTGCAAATCGTCCGAAGGGGCTACTCCCTCCCCTTCAAGACGATCCCTCAAGCCATGCCACCGCAATACCACAGCGTATCGGGGGATCATATGCGGCTTCTGCAGGAGGAAGTTACGGCCCTCTTGGCCATGGGGGCCATCAAGCGCGTTCCTGGACCAGAAGTAGGGTGTGGTTGCTACTCCCACTACTTTCTGGTGCCCAAGAAGGACAAAGGGGGCCTATGCCCTATCTTGGACCTTCGGAACGTCAACGGCTTCCTCCGGAAGGAGAAGTTCAAAATGCTGACACTGGCTCAGGTCTTAGCTGCCCTGGACCCAGGAGACTGGATGGTAGCATTGGACTTGCAGGACGCTTATTTCCACATCCCCGTCCTGCCGGCCCACCGGTGCTACCTGCGGTTCACGGTAGGCCAGTTTACCGTGCTCCCCTTCGGCCTTACCAGCGCCCCACGGGTATTCACGAAAGTGATGGCGGTGGTCGCAGCTCATCTGCGCAGGTTGTTGAAGGCGGGCTCGCCCCAGACAGTCGTCAGCCACCTCCAGACGACGGCTGACCCCCTGCACCAGCTGGGGTTCTCCATCAATGTGCCGAAGTCACACCTGTGCCCCTCCCAGAAGCTCCTCTTTATCGGAGCGGTTCTCGACTCGACGCAGTTTCAGGTTTACCCCCCTGAACAGCGGGTTCGGGATATACCGGCTCTGATTACAATCTTTCAGCCTTTATCACGAGTCTCGGTCAGGTTGACGCTGCGGCTTCTGGGGCTGATGGCCTCCTGCATCCTTCTGGTGCATCACGCCCGTTGGCGGATGCGGGCTCTGCAGTGGGACCTGAAGTTTAAGTGGGCCCAGCATCAGGGCAACCTGTCCGACCATGTCCTGATCTCGGAGGGCACTGCGAGCCAGCTGCAGTGGTGGCTCACGGACCGCGATTGGGTCAGCGGCAGATCCCTCTCCCTTCCCCAACCGGAGCACGTAGTTGTGACGGACGCGTCCCTCCAGGGCTGGGGAGGCCACATGGGAGAGGCGGAGATCAGAGGCCTCTGGTCTCCGGCGGAGTCCCGGCTCCATATCAACCTTTTGGAGCTACGGGCGATTCGTCTAGCACTGAAGGCATTCCTCCCCTCTGTCCGGGGGAGTGTAGTGCAGGTGTTCACAGACAACACCACCGCCATGTGGTACTGCAACAAACAGGGCGGGGTGGGGTCGTGTACCCTCTGCCAGGAGGCTCTGCGCCTCTAGCAGTGGCTGGAACGTCAGGGCGTGACCCTGGTGGTTCAACACCTGGCAGGTTCTCTGAACGCCAGGGCGGACGAACTCAGCCGCCGGTGCATGATGGATCACGAATGGCGTCTGAACTCGGACGTGGCGCAAGGTGTCTTTCTGCTGTGGGGAGAGCCTTGGTTAGATCTATTCGCCACCGAAGAGAACGCGCAATGTCATCAGTTCTGCGCGTTGGAATTTCCAAGGCGGCACTCGCTCGGAGACGCTTTTCGTCGCGAGTGGAGTTGCAGTCTGTTGTACGCCTTTCCGCCTATACCACTTCTGCCCAGAGTGCTGAAGAAGATCAAACGCGACCGGGCCCAAGTCATCCTTGTGATTCCGGACTGGGCACGAAGGTACTGGTATCCCGAGCTACTCAGTATGTCAGTCGATCCCCCGGTTCGTCAGCCTCTTCAGGAGGACCTTCTGTCGCAGCAACAGGGGACGGTCCTCCACCCGAACCTGTCCAGTCTCCACCTCCATGCTTGGAGATTGAGCGGCGACAGTTGAGGCCATTTGACTTGCCTCCTGAAGTCTGTAATATTATTCTGGCAGCCAGGCGTCCCTCCACTAAGTCGGTATACGCCTGCAGGTGGAACAGATTTGTGGCATGGTGCACAGCAAAGGCTGTGGATCCTCTCTCTGCCCCTCTTTCTTAGGTTCTTCTCTTCCTTCTTTCTCTTGCCCAGCAGGGCTCTGCTCTGGGCACTATCAAGGGCTACCTTTCTGCCCTTTCGGCCTTTCTGAGGCTGCCTGATCAACCATCTTTGTTCAAGTCCCCTATTGTAACTCGTTTACTGAAAGGCATCACTCACACGTTTTCCACCTGTTCCCTTCGTGATGCCTCAGTGGGACTTGAACCTGGTTCTTACTTATCTGACATGCGTTCCCTTTGAGCCACTTCACAACTGTTGTTATCCGCCTTCTTACTTTGAAGACTGCTTTCCTGGTTGCCATCACCTCTGCCAGGAGAGTGAGTGAGCTCCAGGCTCTTTCCTCTAAACCTCCTTTCCTTTCTGTCCATCCGGACAAGGTTGTGTTGCGGACTAGGCCCTCTTTCCTGCCCAAGGTTGTCACGGCCTTCCACATTGGGCAGTCTATCACCTTGCCCACCTTCTCTCCGCCTCCGCATCCCTCAAAGAAGGAAGAGCGGCTCCACCGTCTGGACCCAAAACGTGCGCTCTCATTCTATTTGGATCACACACGCCAGTTCCGGGTGGATGACCAACTCTTTGTTGGTTACGTAGGCGCTAAGAAGGGACGGGCGGTACACAAGCGGACCATCTCTTGGTGGGTCGTCTTGTGTATCAAGGCTTGTTACTCCTTGGCAAGGAAGGAGCCTTCTGTTGGGCTGCGGGCCCATTCCACTCGGGCCCCGGCAGCTACCACTGCCCTGGGCCGGGGTGTCCCCTTGCAGGACACATATGTCAGGCAGCTACGTGGACATTGTTGCACACGTTTGCAAGACACTATTGCCTGGACAGCCAAGTCCGGAGGGATGGCTTCTTTGGCCGTTCCGTCCTCCAGGACTTTTTGGTGTGATTATTGGTTCGCAGACCCACCACCGGGGGTTGGTATTGCTGGGGTATCTCTTCTAAGGTAAGGAATCTAATACAAACCTGTTTCTTTCAGATGAACAAGTTACTTACCTTCGGTAACGATATATCTGTAAAAAAAAGTAGTTGGTATTAGATTCCTTACCGCCCCACCCATCCTCCCCGTTCTGCGAACCAATATCTAGGGTTAAGGTCATCCCCTTTCAGGGCCCTAGTTTCAATGGCACCAGTGTTGGTTTTTGACATGGCTCTGCGTTTTTGGCGTGGAAAAGCTGTGTCTAAGAACTGACGTCAGGAGGCGGCGTCTAAGTACTCCGACGACGTCATCACGGCGCCCACGACGCCGACGAGGAGCCGCAGACGACGCCTACCGATGCGCAAGGGTACTGCTACGCAAAAGAAATCCGGATCCAGTCTGACGCCTGGGGATATTCTAAGGTAAGGAATCTAATACTAACTACTGTTTCTTACAGATATATCGTTACCGAAGGTAAGTAACTTGTTCGTTCGTATAGAACTGATGTTTAAAAAGGAAAATGAAAACATTTTAGCATGAGAAAGAATAATATAGGATACATCCTACTAAAGTATTATTAATGAAAAGTAGTTTATATATGTTCCTGTTTGTAAAAAATGTTTTGCACAGCAATCAGGACTAAATATGAAGTAATTGAATAAATGGTTGCATGATTCTGTTTCTTGATAAATGAGAATATTTAAAAAAAACATTAGATTGCATAAAAATATTTAACTAAATAATATGTGTTGTCCTGACTAATTGACTCAGAGATGTACATACAAGTGACAATGTAAGAGAGAGACTTGAATTCTCAAGCATTGTTGACTTGGCATAGGGTGTAGAACTAAAGCAGTCAGATGTAATTGAATAATTCAACAGGAGCTATATCTAGCCCTGGTTCGTTGAAATACCTCCTCCGTAAATCTGATCACTTCGAGCCTGAAGGGATGTGGAATATAGAATAAATCCTCAGTTAGTCAGCTAACTGCACTAGCCCCTCTTGCATTCCCTATAGTAAGGAATATGGTCCTGAAAATGGGAGCTCGATTTATTTTCCAGAATTGTTGAGATGATGCCCTGTACTCAAGTAGTAGCTATATTTCAGCATGAAATTGACTCTTTTAATTGTATGGCCTTCTTCAAATTTTCTTCTAACTTGTGATTTGTTTTTCCCCAGTGGCAATCTGTTTCTCGTACTGAACTTCTGCTCTGAAAATATATCCACCACCCTCTTACCCTTTACTATTGCATACAGTCACACTCCTGGGATGGAGGGCTACTTCCTTTTAACAGTTTATTTAGATTTTTAATTGTAATCACCATTAACACCACCTAGGTTGAGACAATTTCTCCAGGTTTCTGGGGGATAGAATACACTCAGTCTCTCAAATACCTGACCAAATTATGTTGAAGGTCACAAGCTCAGTGTTCAACTCCTCCAACTTCAGGACCTTTCTGGTGCTGAAAACCTGTCTATAACTGGTTCAACAATTCTGAAAACACAGATACAAGGATTCAAGGAAGAAAAATATTAGATCCAATACATTGAGGTCTAAAACAATCCACTGGACAACCTTGATTGAGTTCTTGATTTTCCACAGAGAGATAGAAATAATCTATTAGGGGTGCCTTTAAATTCATAGTGTATTTGTGGCACGCCTAGATACCTCTTGACAGTTTACTGTTAACTGAGACTAAACTAATCTGGTTAGGCAATGCGAGAACTTTGGTCCCATCCGTGTCCACCTTAGAAGTTACCACTGCCATTGGCTTTATTCCACAGAGCACATAAATAGTAACGAGGCAGATCCAAGAGTATCTTTGTCTGACCAGCAGTTTAGTATGTATTGAGACATGAGCTGGTGTGGCAGAATGCTGGCTGCGGCCTTCGAAAAGGGGATGCAGGGGTGAGCTACATTGTGGAGCACAATTGTGAGCTCCACAGTATGGACCTGTACAACCTCAGTGATTATTGTGTTGAATACAGTAGTGTTGAATATGGAAACTGCTAGTGAAATCAAAATACAGTGTGTCATGAAGGTCATTTTTAGGAAGCACACTGGATTGCATCTCAGCCTCATCCACCTCTTGAAAGGCGCCAATCACATTTTCAATCCTAGATGCTATGCACATTGCTTATACCGATATTCACAGACGCACACCCTATTTGCTCTGGGTGTTTCAATATATCCCTCTATTCTCCCAATCTCCAGTTGTCCCTGTTTCCTTCAAAGTGTCTCATTCCCTGCCTCTCTTTGTGTATATCTTCCTTCCCACATTTCCCTGCCTTCTTCAGGTGTCTCACTGTTTCCACCCCCTCAGCTCTCATTGTCGCTCCTTTCCTGCTTGAGTCTCTCATTGTCCCAACTGTCTTCCCTTGCATGTCTTTCTCCCTGTCCTCCTCCCTGTCTCGCCTTGTCCCCATCTCTGTCTATATCCCTTCCCTGCTTGCCTCATCAGGATCTTGCGGCAGTGTGCGCATCAGCTGAGAACATCCCCTTGCCGTTAGTACAAATTATTTGTGTCCAATGTCTGCAATCATTCAACTGCTGAAAAAATGGTGCATTTCTTAGACACTATCTTTTTCACTCTTCTTAAATTTATAGTGGTTAAAGTTTTAGATTAAATGTGTGCAGAATGACACTAGTTGGAAGCTCACTATGCAAATATTGTTAAGTCCTGGACAATTCGCAATCAAAACCAGGTGCGGCCAGCACAGGTATCAGCAGTGAGGCAGGGTGGGGCGGGTGGAAGGTAGTGGACAGGTGACCGGATAGGCAAAGTAAAATAAAAAAATTAACAAAACCACTTTCCTTGTGCTCACCACATCGCAGAGTCAGCAATGCAGCGAGCTCAAGGTAAGTGGTTTTATTTATTTTTTATTTTACTTTCCCTATCGTGTTGTCAGTCCACTCGGCCCCGCCCCATCACCCCACCCCCGCCACACCAACCCACCGCTGTTACCTGTACTGGCCATACCTGATCAAAACACTATTAGTCATTAACTTCTGTTAAATTTAAGCTGAGGCCCAAACAGGTTGACCAGGGAAAGTATACAAATTACTCAAGACAAATGGTACATCATTCAACTTTTATGGAGTGATGCCAATTCCATTCGTTTTTTAAGCAAAAAGGTTTGCCCTCTTCTTAAATATATGATGGTGAAAGTTTTACATATCCAAAACTAGATGATCTTTGTACAGCTTTTGTGCTGCAAACCACCTGTTAAAAGTTCACCAGGCAATTATTCTTGAGTCCTCCATGATTCTCAAGCAAAACAGCTATTAGCCATTGACTCTTGTTAAGTTTTGGTTTCTGCCTTACGAAGATGGCCACTAGCAATTAAAACATTACTTAAACCAAATATTGCAACCATTCAACTGTTGTGGAGTAATGCCTCTCGTAAATTATTCTTAAGCATTATAAGGTGTTGCTAACTTTTTGTATTCTACGATGTCCACAAAATCTGTACAAATGAGTCTTGTTGAATGCCCCTTATTAAAGCTTACTTTACTTTAACTACAAGAAGTACACTAATTCTTATGTATTCCTTAAACAGGCATCAATTAGCTATTCACTCTTTTTAAACCAAAGAGGGTGCAAACCATAAGAAGACCAAGGTGTCCATGCCACCTGTACACATCATCCGTGGTGAATGCAGTAATTAAAGTTGAAGACCCCATATTGCTTGGAAACTCTGCATGCATAGGAAGTATGCCTTTACCATCGTATTTTTCATGCCTGGGTGAATGGTTGCAACTATGTCATTGTTCTTACCATTTTACCGTGTCTTTGTCTAATTTATGGCATTTAGTATCCTGAATGTTTAATTCCTTCTAGATGGAAAGCTCTTCTGGTCATCATTTCTGTGAGGACTCTGGTTATATCTGCTGCTCGGTTGGTATTCACCTGGTATACGCCCAGTGGAGTTTCGTGGTGCTCTGTGTGGTGAGTCCTTGTCAGAAATGTTTAGTGGGGTTGGTTTCACCATGCAGGACCTTTGTGTTCAGGTTCCATGTTTTGGCCTGAACTGCTGGTACAGGTGGCTCTCGATGAACAGAAAGATAAACACATTCAAAGACATTCAAAATGGCCATAACAAGCTGCCGCTCCACATGGGAGGCTCTACAGAGACCATCTCCAGGCCTACAGTCAGCATATCTAGTGCCTCCCATTGCTCATCTGTTATGGTGTTGAACTCTTCTCACATTTTGAGTTCTATTGAAGTGTGTTCTTCAGTTTCCTAATTTTGGGCCTCATGTCTCTTTTTCTGATTGTCTTCCTGGAGATGTTGGCCTTCGCTATACTGTCTCAGATATCCGGCAAGAATCTAACACACCAGAAATGGAGGAGACCAAAAACCGAGGAGGTGGGAGGAAGAAAGGAGACATAGTTCTTGCAGATGATTGTGTTGAGGACAGCTTTGCCTTGTACCTCCGAGACTGTCTCCTGACAGTTTCCCTTTTTGCCGGCACTGCATGTCAGGTATTTACACTGAATTGTAGTATTTATTTTATTTATAAAGTTTTAGATAGCGTGAACTTGACCCAAGAGGGTATCAGAGAACTTTACATTTAGGATCGTTGCGTTTTAAAGTTACATCAGTTACAAGAGCATAGTAAGGTACAGTACAGATAAACAATGTTGCAAGAATTCGTAGGAGGGAGAGGAGGAAGGAGTGATAGCGGGGAGACGAGGAGGAACTGTGCCCAAAGTCCGGCTGGGTAGGTGAAGGTCAAGGGGGAAACCAGGGCCAATCTCCTCATTAGCTGTCTAGTTGCCATGTTGCTCAGATTAGGTGTGGGCGGAAAATCCGTTCCGCTCGCGGATTTTCGGGAAATTCGCAATCCGCGAGATTCGCGAATCTCCCGCAAAATCCGCAAATCCGCGAGCAGCGGATTTTGCTCGCACTGCTCGCACTGTTCGCGTGAGTTCGCGCCCCGCGAATAAGTGCAAAA
Source organism: Lissotriton vulgaris (assembly GCF_964263255.1). NCBI lineage: Eukaryota > Metazoa > Chordata > Amphibia > Caudata > Salamandridae > Lissotriton > Lissotriton vulgaris. Next base: position 1,035,587,027 of record NC_141689.1, read on the forward strand.
TTGCAGAAATACGATTTTAGCAAAACTGAAAGTAACTACTTACCAGGTTCAAAAGTTCAGGCTCATCATTAGTAGCCATTTCCTGTAGTGCTTCCTGAGGGGCCCCTCCAGAGTTCAGTTGCCAGTTGAAACTATTATGTGACCCTGCTCTGAACCTCAGAATAGTTACACATATGCCACAAAGGTCCTGAATTACAGCTAAGGGAGACAAGCAGGAGCCAGGCTGGAAGTTAAAATCCATTAATCAGCCCCTAATTCATTATTGTCAGTTGGGGCAGGGCAGGTGTTGTAACTAATTTTGCAACAATGAAAGCACTTAGCAAGTGCAAAAGATCACTAATCAGGGCGCACTAAGGAAGCAGGTGCCAGCTAAAAAAATATTCTGTGACACATTAATCAGCCCCAAATTAATTCAGGTCACTTGAGGCAGGGAAGGTGTGCTTTGCTTTGCCGAAAATAATGTACACTGGACAACCAGAGGGTGTGGTGATGAAACAGAGGGTGGCATGGGTGGGCCAGAGGGTGGCATGAGTAGTCAGAGAGTGGCAGTGGTGACAGAGAGTGGCAGTGATGAAGAAGAGTGTCCCAAACAGGCTGGACACGTAGAAACAACAAGTTCGCAAAACTTGCGACCCGACAGGTAAGTTTGCAAATTGCGAAATTGTAAAAACCCTCGCGAACTGGCAGAAACACGGGCGAACACAAAAAAAAAAAAATCCGCAAATTCGCGGGAATTCGCGGATTTTGCGGATTGCGAATCCGCAAATCCGCAAAATTCGCGGATTGCCAATCCGCAAAATCCGCTCATGCTTAGCTCAGATCTCAGCGTTCAGGAAAACCAGTTTTGAGTTTATTTGATTTGAGAAGTTTATATAGCGCTGGCTAGACCCGGAGGTATCAGAGCGCTTAACCAGAGGATGGTTGCATTACAAGGTACATCTAAAAAGGTGTATATTGCGCTGGCTAGACCATTCCAAGGTTCCATGGTTGCAAGTTCCAAGAAGTGCAGGAATACAGGGCTGTGGGCATCGATACTTCCCAGTTGCAGGAATACCTGGCTATCACCAGATTGCATTCCAGAAAGGTGAGCAACATACACATTTTTTTTTTAACCAGGTTTTTTTCTGCTTCGAGCAGATGAAATGTCTGTTTCAGTCAAAAACACATGAACAGTGGAATTTGTGCAAAACTTGTGATTTCAGATGCAGACAGATGCTCCTCAGACTGGCCATACAGGGCATAACCGTAACAGGCCACTTATAGTCGGGCCCGAATATTATTTTTTCTTTCTTCATGGTGACTTCCACCAGATGGCTCATCTACCACAGATTTTTAGATTAGTTAGGCAGAACTGGAAGCACTAATTAGGGTTTTCTGTATGAATGATTGAAAAGGTGATAGCAACGAGTTCGCTAGCAAAACTTCTATTGTGATATAACCTTGTAAGGGTCACACGGAAGGAGTAGCAGGTTCGTCGAAGCTTGATTGATAGCAAAAGGGTTCGCTGGTGAAACTTTAGACTTAGTATATATCCCAGAGTGGATGAGTCGAGGGAGTAGCAGGTTCTCTAATGCTTGTGTGAAGGATAGGCAGAAGGGATCTATATGCAGTATATGAAAAGTAGACAGAAGAGGTTTACTTGCAGTGAAATAAATCTTTCCTTTCTAGACACTCGAGTACAGTGGCAAATGTTTTACGTTGTAAATTAAATAAAGCACTTGCACTTTAAAAGAAAGAAATTGAATTTCAGTTACCTTGTGAAGGAGGGAGTCAGTTGCGGAGCTGCGCTGACGTCACTCAGTGCCGAGATGGTATTGGTCGAAACAGCGGGCGTGTAGCTGAGATAGTATTGTAAAGGAGGGGTGAGCGCAGGAGCGTGGGAACTCATCTCACGAAAAGGCCGCGCATCCATTGGTTGAAATTACTTGCAACCACAGTGTTGATTGGTTGTCGAGAAAAATAAGACGCGCTAGTATTGGAAGTGATTTTTGTAAACAAAGAAAACTTGTAGAAAGTATATGTGGTATCCAACTTATCCAGAGATTAGACCTGATCCCAGATACCAGGGGTTTGCTTTTGAACAGTCGATACGAGGTAGACCTCGCAAAATTTACGGGAGCAAAAGAAAAATGACTTTCGTAGACAAAGTTAAAAATTATTTCAAGAAAGACAAACCCATTAAATCTAGAGAAGGAGTTATTATTCCACCATCAAACACTCCTGCATCCTTCATGATGTTTGACAGAGGTTACCATGCTTGTGTATGGTTGGAAAATTGGGTGGAATATACCAAAGATGACGGAATTTTAGCATTCCCTTTAAACGGTACCTTTAATGGGAGAATTTTGTTCAACTTGAGGACCCGAATGAATGATTTACATCCCAGACCTAGATTGACACAATATGAGGCGTTAGAGGAATGGGAAATAGAAGCCTTTGAGCGGGACAGACCAAGAATTGACAAAGGGTTAAGTAAGTTTTACCCAAAAGTTAAAAGAGATACCAAAGAAAAAAGAATGAAAGAATGGAGACAGAATATGCTAGTGGAAGGACTTTATCAAGTCCTAACAGTAGAAGAGCCTGTGGGAGGTAAAAGGACTGAGAAAACTAGACATTTAATGACTACTGGTGATTCCGATGATGAATACCTGGAGGATTTATTAATGAAAAATCCACCACCGTATAGTGAAGAAACACGAATAGTAAACCCCAAAAAATCCGTTCTTTAGGCCTCCCTGTAATGAGGGGTCAAGAATATCAAATCCAACTGCTCCGGTTTTTAGGCCTCCCTGTAATGAGGGGTCGAGCACATCAAATCCGACTGCTCCGTTTTTTAATCCACCTTTAATTCCGCAAGTAATACATGAGACCTCCATCGAGAGGGTATTACAAGAAAGAGAAAAGGAAGCTTTAAATAAGCAGTGAAGTGAGTTAATTCAGAAGATATCCCAGTTAAATACAAGTCCTGAGGCTTTGACAATTCCAGTAACCATTGGCCCAGTTGTTCCATTGTACGGAGATAAACAAGCTAGTCCAAAAGCTCCAGTTATAACTACATCAGTAGTACAGCCAAGAAAAGAAACCCTGATAGTAGATGATCAGGCAAGCGAATGTGAATCAGTGATATCCTTAATGGATTTACCAATACGAGAACCAGAAAGTGGTTCCATGAGAAAAACAACACCTGTACCCGCAAGGGAAGTACAGATAGAGACTTCATCAGGAACGAGAAGTGCCACTGTAGTAACTCCTGAAGAAATAGAAAGATGGACCCGAGAAATAGAGAGACCAAAAATGCAGCCCAAGCCATTAGACCTATATAAACTAAGAATTGAAATAGAAGAATTAATGTCAGGAAATGTGGGATTGGAAAGATTGAATACCCTTAGTGAAGACGAGTTGCTGTTTGTCTGTAAAAGCATCACTACAAATACAAGGGTGTTTCACCACAAAAAATTAATGGATATGGCAGCTAGCATGGGAATTGACATTGGCAAATCAAAAGTGTTGCAGAAACGCTATCGAGTAGAGTTTTCGGACAAAGATTTAGAGAACATGAATGTGTCAGGGAAAAAGGTTCAGATTAGAGAGCTGATGAATTTGATGCAAAAATTGGGTGATCTAGAGAAATGGAGAGCAAGGTGGGCAAAGAAAAAGGAAGAGGTGCGGTCAAGACAATTGGCTTCAGAATTTGTCCTAAAAGAAGCAGACAAGGTAGAAAAATTATGTCCCATGAGAGAAGTATCAGGTGGAGGATATGTACATGTGCCTTGGTCCAGACAAGACATTGTATCATTTACAAATGACTTTCCAAAATTGCGAGAGAAACCTGTGGAGTGGTACAGACAGGTCGAGAGATTTGTGAAAGTTTCAAAATGCCTCCTGAAAGATTTAGATGGATTCTTTGACATTGTAGTTCCTGTAGATTTGTGGACAGAATGTAAAATTGCTGTTGATTGGCCAAATGAGGAATACCCTAGAGACCCAAAAACAGGGGCTCCTTCCGAAGACGTTATGAGAAAATACAATCAGGTGATGTTGTACCTGAAATAAAAGGTGCCTGCAAAAGAGACAGACAGGACCCGAATAGATAGAACTACTCAGAATCGTGATGAAACTGTACATTCATATTATGAGCGTCTGTTACAAGTGTTCAAAATGTACAGTGGACTGGATAATATTGAAATGAAGGATATGACCCACTTCATTTATCGATTTGTGTTAGGGTTAAGGCCTGAAATCTCACAGTGGATCAAAGATAATAAAATCTGTTGGCAAGCTAAACCAATTGATGAAGTCCTTAAATATGCGAAATATTGTGAATATGAGCTAGAAAATAAGAAAAAGGAATTGAAAGAAAAAGCCATGTGGGCACAGGTCAAATTAGCAGAGCACCAAGAACAGCAGTTAAGCAAAATGATAAATACTCCGAATCAGAGCCCTGGGGGTGGAGGAAAACCAAGGGTAAAAATGAGTAGAGAAGAGGCCAGGAAGAAATTTCCATGCCACGGGTACAGAAAGATGGGGCACTGGAGGGACGAGTGTAAGGCTGTGCAGAATGATAATGTACAAATTAATGATTTAAATCCACAGGTGCAGAATGAGGTACCATGGAAGACCTAGCAACAGGTAAAACAGAATCAGTTGCCTCGTGCACCTAGGCCAAATTATAGGAGCAAAGCACAACAGGGTGAAGATACTGAAATTTGGGAAGGAAGGGAGGATAGAAATGCAGCAACTTCGCAATTCCTGTTAAATGATACATTCCTCTGTGACAAACCTTACTGACGGTGCCTGAGGGGGGAGGAGGAGGAGTGCGTGCTTGGTGCCTCCTTGCCGGTAGACCAGTCAGGGCCATACATTGAAGGAAATGACGTCACCTTTCTGTTGGACACTGGTGCTACCCATTCTACTGTGAGAACAGCAGACGTTCCAAACCTACCCCTCTTGGGAGAAGCGATCCAAGTAGTGAGCGTTTCCAATAAATTAATTAGTACCCCAGTTACAGAACCTATGGAAATTACAATAGGGAATTTCTAAGAGATGCATAGATTCGTTGTTTGTGATTCAAGTCCCGTGAATTTACTAGGACGAAATTTGCTGTGCAAAATGAACTGTTCCATCTTTTGCACTCCAAATGGTGTCGAAATTCAGACCCCAGATGAAGACGGAATCTACAAATTAATGCTGATAAGGCCTGATTCAGAAATTAAAAGACTGACAATCCAAGACTTGCCTGAAGAGCGCCAACAGACAGTGAAACCAGAGGTATGGGATTTTACTGGAAAAGATGTAGGATTAATGGCAAATGTTGACCCAATTAAAATTTCCATAAAAGAAGATGCAGTTTACCCGAATACAAGCCAGTATAAAATGAGTGCAGAAGTAAAAGCAGGGGTTGCTATTGAAATAAAAAGGTTGTTGGAAGCAGATATCATAGAAGAAGGGTTGAGCAGTCCTTGTAATTCGCCCATAATTGGAATAAAGAAACCAAGTGGTAAGTACAGGGTAGTACAGGACCTACGCAAGGTTAATAAAATCATTGTTCCTTGCTGTCCTATTGTGCCAAACCCTGCAGTGATCTTGTACCAAATACCATGGAATGCTGGATGGTTTACTGTAATCGATTTATGCCATGCATTCTTTTCAATTCCATTGCATCCAGACAGCAAATTTCTTTTCTCATTTGAATTTGACAGTCATGTTTACGTCTGGAATCGTGTTCCTCAGGGGTACACAGAGAGTCCTTCGATTTTTAATCAAATCCTGAAAAAATGCCTTGAATCCTTCGTATTGCCTGGAGAATCAGTCCTGGTGCAATACATAGACGACCTCTTGGTGGCGTCTAAAAGTAGAAGAGACTGTGTTGTTGACACCATTGCCTTACTGAATCATTTAGGTGAAGGAGGACATAAAGTGTCACCAGACAAACTACAGTTCTGTACCTCCTCAGTGAAATATCTGGGGCACCAAATAGAGAGAGGTATCAGGAAGGTTACCACAGAAAGGACTAGAATAATTCGAAATATGGAGCTGCCCAACACCCAGAAAGAAATCAGAATGTTTCTTGGAGTTGTAGGATACTGTAGGCAGTGGATTGTGGGATTTGTAGTCCTAGCAAGACCATTGATAAAAATGACAAAGAAAGGAGCAAAAGACCCAGTGGAGTGGGATGACGAAAGCATGTCAGCTTTTACGAAATTACGGGAATGTCTGTGTACAGCTCCCGCATTAGGAATGCCTGACTATTCAAAGGAGTTTGCACTGTTTTGTGACACACGAGACAATTGTGCACTTTCAGTCTTGACTCAAATTCATGGTTTGACTAGGGGTCCTGTAGCATATTTTTCCTCTACTTTGGATCCAGTGGCTGCTGGATTACCTGGATGTCTGAAAGCAGTAGCTGCAACTTGCATGAGTCTTGAACAAAGTGAATCCATTATTATGGGACATCCTGTAACTGTGTATGTTCCACATGCAGTTGTAATTTTGTTGACCAGAACCAAAACTCAGTATCTCACACCTAGTCTGCTGACTAAGTATGAGAGAATTCTTGTAGGTGCAGGAAATGTAACCATTGCCCGATGTAATATTTTGAATCCAGCTACCCTACTACCAAATTCACTCACAGAAGTGAAAGGAGAAGTTGAGCATTACTGCCTTGATCTGACTGAGTACAGCACAAAACCACGCCCAGACATAAAAGAAGTGCCCCTGACTGATGAAGACTATGAGCTGTTTGTAGATGGCTCATGCATGAGACATGAGGACGGAGGTTTAAGTGCTGCTTATGCAGTATGCACTTTGGGAGGTCCAGTGGAAGCATCCTATTTACATGGAGTCAAGTCTGCACAAATAGCTGAACTGGTTGCATTGGCAAAAGCCTGTAAATTTGGGAGGAACATGAAAATAACCATATACACTGATAGCCAGTATGGTTATGGGGTTGTGCATGACTTTGGCCAATTGTGGCTACAAAGGGAGTTTCTGACTTCTTCAGGTACTCCATCAGAAATGGAAATTTTGTGCAAGAGTTAAAGGAAGCAATCCAGTTACCAAAAGAATTGGCGGTGTTCAAGTGTGCTGCTCACAGATCTGGCGATGACAAAGTGACAGCAGGTAATCGATATGCTGACCAATTGGCCCAACATTGTGCAAAGTACAAAATGGCTATTAATAAAAAGATGGGGGTAAGTGGAAACAGCTGCCAACTTCTGGTGCTTGAAGGAATAAAAACATGGGAAGAAGTGAGAGATTTGCAGAATGCAGCAGAACCAAAAGAAAAGGAAAGATGGAGAAAATTTGGTTGTCAGAGAAGGAATGAGGATGGTGTCATTGTTTACCTTGATGATATGCCTGTGTTGCCAGACTGTCTGCTTGCTCCTATGGCTAGATTGATACATGGAGACACACATTTGGGAAGAGATACTATGATCCGCATCTTTAGACAGACATGGTTCAACTCGAAATTCAGGAATATAGCAGAGGCACTCTGCCAGAGGTGCCTAGTTAGTCAGCAATTCAATCCTGGAAAGAAAACTGTAGTTTTGCCCGGAAAAATTGGAAAGGCAGAAGGCCCTTTCATACGATTACAACTTGACTTTATTCAGTTACCCCCTTGTCGAGGAATGAAGTACGTCGTAGTCATTGTCTGCCTATTATCAAAGTGGGTAGAAGCTTACCCTGCACGCAGGAATGATAGCATTACTGTAGCCAAACTGTTACTTAGGGAACTGATACCACGGTACGGTTTCCCAGTCACAATTGAATCAGACAGAGGTGGGCATTTCCATAGCGAAGTAATAAGACAAATCTGTGAAGCATTCAAAATTACGCAAAAACTGCACTGTGCATATCGTACAGAGGCTTCTGGAGTGGTAGAACAACTGAATGGCACAATCAAATCAAGATTGGGAAAGATGTGTGAATCTACTCAAATGGAATTGCCAGATGCTTTGCCACTTGTTTTGATGGGACTCAGGAGTATTCCAGACCGGAACACAGGCTTGAGTCCCCATGAGATACTGATGGGAAGAGCAATGCGGCAAGCATGGGTGCCAGGATACAAACTGATAAGCATATCTGATGATTTGGTACTAGAATACTGCAAGCAACTGGGTGACCAAGTGCGTTCTGTCTCTCACCAGATTGGGGAAGATGCCGTCGCCAGGCCAAAAACTCCAGCACATGACTTGAACCCAGGTGATTGGGTCGTAATAAAGAAACATACTCGGAAGAGTTGCCTTGCACCGAAGTGGGGAAAACCAAGACAAGTAATCCTGGTTACCACAACAGCTGTGAAGTGTGCAGGTGTTCCACGGTGGATCCAAGCCAGCCATACGAAGAAAGTGACAGAACCTGAGGAAACTGAGGCTGAAGGTTGTGCAGCTGAGGGGTCTCCAGAAATTGGTCCTGAAGTAGCTGAAGAAGAACAACCGAGCTCCAGTCAAGATGATTGGGTCCCAATAATCGACCTGACTCTAGATTCAATAAGAACAAGAAGACAAACCTACTTAGATAGAGAGTGGGATAGTGAGGACGAGACAGGAATAGAAGAAGATAATCAGATTATCGAAATCCAAATCAAATCTGATGATGAGGAAGACCAGATAGGGAAAGAACAGATTATTGACACTCCTCCAAGAACTCCAGAACCTGAAAAGGGACAGATAGAAATTAGAGCAAAAGTTCAAGCGGAAGAAAATCAAAAGTTCGAAGTGCTTGAACAGGATCAGATAGAACTAGATAAATGTGTTCAGGAAGAAGAAATTGAAACAAAGCAAAACCCAATCCAGCATATACCTGAACAAGCCCAGTTTAGCACCCAGGCAGAAGAAGCTGAAATAAGACCTGGAACTATCCAGACAGGAAGGGAAAAAGAAGCAAATGAAATAGATGTGCCACAACTGAACGAGAATAAAAGAGCACTTGAAGAAAGCCAAATTACAGTGCCAGTTAAAAGATTCAGAAAAGGAGATAAAGTACAGAGATTTGTCAAAAGACTGAGACTAAGACTAAAGACTATCGACGAAGACCTTGAGCAAGAAAATCAAGACTCCAGTAAAACTGATCAGTCTGTGATAAAGCCTAAGAGAAGGAGTGCCCGAATAAAAAGACTAAATAACAAGTATCAGAGTCCTGAATGGACTTATCTGGTGTTGGAAGACTTTGAAAACCTTGAAATAAGTGACAAAAGTGAAGAAGAATTGATTACTGACCAGACTGACGAAGAAGTGAAACCAACCTGAAAGTTGCCCTGAGTAAGCAACCTGTGCAAAGTTACAAAGAGGGGTTGAAGCTTCTTTAGAGCCAAAATGTCTGATTCCTCTGTGAATGGAAGACCGAGACGAAATTGTTGTAAAACATGCTGCAAAGTATGTTTATGTAGTGTAGCATTAGTACTTATACTATGGATAGGACTAACAATAACTATTCCTTACATGATGAGTAAAGATACTAATTTGTACCCTACTAAGCCAGTGACAAAGGACGCAGAAGAGTAATATCCTAAACGCCAGAAACTTACTAGGAGCAGAGTCGCCATTCCAGCCAGCGGAGCCGTCCCAGGAGCACCATTGCCGCCGACCTCGCTGCAGCTCCACCGTCGAGTACCTACCCCCCCAGCCGCAGCCTCACTGCGCTGCCGCTGAGTGGGGGTGAGGGAAAGACTACACTTCCCAGCAGCCTCCACGACCGGAAGTCGCGTCGAGGCGGAGCGCGCCAGGAGGCGCTTAAAAGCAGCCTTCAAACTTCAAAGGAGTGGGTAATATCCTAAACGCCAGAAACTTACTAGGAGCAGAGTCGCCATTCCAGCCAGCGGAGCCGTCCCAGGAGCACCATTGCCGCCGACCTCGCTGCAGCTCCACCGTCGAGTACTTCCCCCCCCCGCCGCAGCCTCACAACAACTGCGCTGCCGCTGAGTGGGGGTGAGGGAAAGACTACACTTCCCAGCAGCCTCCGCGACCGGAAGTCGCGTCGAGGCGGAGCGCGCCAGGAGGCGCTTAAAAGCAGCCTTCAACTCCCGCGTCGCGGGAGCGCGCGGGGCAGCGCCGGGCGAAGCCCGGGCAAAGGGCGGGCCCTCTGTGGCCCTCCGGGGACCGAGGAGTCCGGGACGGGGCCATCCCCCTGAGATCCCGCCTAGCTGTCATCAACTAAGGTAAACACCCAATGCTAATTTAAATCATCTGCACTCGCAAGCTATTACCTCTTTATTCAGCAATATTGCCTACAGCTGAAAATAACTTTGCGAGGATGAGTAAAAGTCGAAATACTCCCGTGACCACAAGATCAGCTACCAGATTGAAAGATGTCACCAACAGCCCTCTTCCCACAATAACCGCCATAGACTTAATGCTACAAAAAACGATCAATGTCGTAGCGGATGCAATTCAGGACTCCGAAAGACGCCTCTCACTTACTCCAGATTTATGTTTCCCCGACCTCTCTTTACACACCACAGGTAACATAAACATTCTGGATAACACTATAAACTCTGAGGAGTCTATTCTAACGTTGTCATTTACAGGGCTTCCTAGTCCCCAAACAAGAGACAACACGCAAACAGCCTTGCTTATCTCACCCACAGGCAACAGTAGGAACAACAGTCTTGCACCCACCGGTGAAAACAGCAGTAGCACCCATATGTCACCTATAGCTCACTTACACTCAGTAGCCCCTTCCTCGGGTGGTTTTACATCTACAACGACAAAACCAGTTACTAAAGTCAGTCGCTTGATAAAGAGTAAAATCAGGACTACTGGCATACGAGGCAAACCCAAGTCATCTATTGTAAAAAAACAAAAATCTCTCCTCAAGGCCAAACACCTCAGCTCAGCTAAAGACATTTGGTCTACATTTAGACTGGCCAAACCTGCCCCAGAGAAGGCGACCTTATGTCCTTTCATAAGCAGTCAAAACCCAGACCTGTTCTTGAATAAAGAGACGACAGTACCCATAAACACGTCTATACACACCACAGCCTGGGCTGATCATACAACGATAAATACAAAATCACTTCTGAGTGACCTTGAAAGCTTGATCAAGTCCCTTCTGTTACCTATCAGTGAGAGAGTCCTTAACATTGAGAATGCCTTAGGGAAGTTTGAAAGGGCCCAAAATGACGCAACATCCACCTTGCTTAAAACATTGAAGGTATCACAACCAATTTCTACCTTCACACCAGCCAGTAATTCCCTTACTTTGATTAGCAATAAAAACCCCAGGGTAAAAAAAGCCATAGCTAACCCTACCCTTGCTAGTAAGCAAAATCAGCCAAAGACTCCTCTAACCACCCCAGCGACAACTCAAGATAGAGGTACCATCATATCCCACCCAGTGGCAGCCATTCCAAGTAGTTCTCAAACCTTACATGATGCAGAGACAGAAGATTGTGAATGGGCCGCTGAAAGTTCCCCAATCAAAATAGCAACTACCCAGGTAGAACAAACGAGACCAACCAAAAACCCCAAACAGGGCATATCTTCAAAACAATTAGGTGCTACCACGACAAAATCGGTGGTAGTAAAGAGTCCACTTCATGTTAACCTCCCGCCTGAATGTAGCCCGTACACCATTGTAATGATTGGTGTACCTAAATTAACGGGGGACAGGGTAGAAACACATGGGGACTTAAAAAATAAGGTGAGCCATTGGCTCACAACTCATAGACCGATCCCTAAACATATTAATGGTCATATTGCACAGGTAAGAAGAGTAGACTGGGTGGGAAACAGATTAAAATCGACCGAGGGTGATTGTATAGTGGTAACCCTTGGGGATAGTCGTGCTGCCAGTTTTATAAGTAGCTGGAAAAGCGGTGTGACAAATAGCTTGATCCGTACCATGGCCTTAAGTTACTTTTATCCAAATAACCATGGTCATTGTCGTACACAAGTGCAGTCAACCTACGGACAGGAGGGGCTGCTTGAGCCAATAGTTGATAATCAATCAGGGGCCTATACACTGCCTATTGGTCCATATACCCGAACAAATCATATCGACTATAGGCATGAACAGCCATGGCAGAGCAGACCTAGCAACCATCCTAGTAGATATCAGGAGAGAAGCGAGCTTTTTACTCGTCCCCAGCAGCAGTTTTTCTCACATCCCCAATACTTAGACACACAATATGGGGTACCTATTTCCAATAGGTTTGATGCTTTTTATAATATCGACTACTTAGATGAGATCGATTGACAAATCGTATCTCCATCCTCCTACTCTATCCCTGTTGAGCCCCCAACTAAGGTAGCTCCCCTTTACAGAGTATCAAGCATCTGTCCAGAGTGCATAAGTGTTTCCTCCCCGGAGGTCAGTGAAGCGCCTAGGGCAGCTCCTTCAGTACAACTCCAAGAAAACACATTGAACGTGAGTGGGCGTAGCCACTCAGGTTCCACCAATTTAACTCAACGCATAGTGCTCAGTGTAGTAAAAAACCCTTTAACCATATCTAAGTGATAAGCTGGCCGTGAATCCTTTGTTATGCTGGCTGAATAGCTGGCTAAACACAGCCATACCTCTTACCAGAAACATTCTTCAAGAGGCACTACAGTGGGATGGTAGACTTAAGATCCCATGGTTAAAATACGTAAGAATGTGGCTTTTTGAATTAGGCCGACCAGATTTATTTCTATCCCCCGAAACAATAACCAAAACTGATGTAACCTTTGTTAGGAACACTTTTTTGCTGTCCAGGTGCATGACACGGGAGGAAAATGAATATAAGAAAAACAGTGTGAGACAGTATGCCTTAACCAAAACCTGTTTATATATGGAACCCTACCTGTCCTGGCCCATGTCCGGTTATGACCGTTTTTTATTAACAAGGTTCCGATTTAACATGTTCCATTTTTTATTAGCTGTACCAAGTGGAGCGCATAGAGGACAAGTGTTGCCAGCTTGCGGCTGCGACAATAAGTCTCCGCAAGATCTGGCACACTTTTTATTTTTCTGTCAGTTTTATACACTCCCCCGTAACCTGTTTTTAAAACCTTTACTTAAGCACCTGAATTTTGTACAATTCAGACCTGCACTGTGTCACCTTCAAATGCTAAATAATGAATGTACCATGTTTGTATGTAGTTTCTTAAAACTCGCAGTTAAACATAGAAAAAGCATGGAAGGGTAACTAACTCTGCTGCTGATTGTACTCCCACTTCTAATGCATTTTATTCTTTTTAACCATATTATTGTGTATATGCTTGTGAATGTCTTGTTGTAATACTACTCTCCCTATTTTATTATTACTGTATGGATTAACTTGTATGAAATGCTCTTTTATGATTGTTACATGCAAACAATCGAATAAAGATATTCTATTCTTATTCATTAGTACTTATACTATGGATAGGACTAACAATAACTATTCCTTACATGATGAGTAAAGATACTAATTTGTACCCTACTGCATTATCATTGAATCAAGAATAGAACTCATTTAAATGTATTTGCAAACCTATTAGTACATTACGTAGAAGCAATGGAGATAGAAGACTGTTTCGTCTGTATGAAGCTACCTTGCTTCGGTAGCTGAGGGTGTGACCTACCATCACTTGCCACTAACATATGGAATTTCCTGTAGTATTTTAGCTAGTTTATTCTATAAGAGAGGACCTTTACAGTATTATTACTCTAATTCAGATGTGATATTTTCTGAACTTCCTATACGTGGAAATCTGAATCCTGTACATACTAAGAGTGATGTAACACGTTATATGGGTAAATACTTTCTAACTATAGGTACAATAGATTTAGGTGAAGCACATAGAGATAACTTAACATGTTCATTACACGAACAAGAGAAAATATTTCTAAATATGGCAGAGAAAAGAAGAGAACGTTTCCAAAGAAAAGCGAATGACAAAAGGCAGAAAACTCCTAAATGGGCTGAAAATATAGGGAGCACCTCAAATGTTGGAGCTAATGCTGCTATGTTGCTGGATTTCGAAAAGAAGGGGAAACTTTGTCTTCAAAGAGAAAAGACTAGTTACTATAAGAACATATTCATTGGTTCCAGTGAATGCGAACACAATTACAAGGTAATTGGAGGTTGGGGTTTCAAAAATGGGTCAGAACCGGTGTTTCCCGGAATTTATTATATATGTGGAAACAAGGCTTATTTCAAATTGCCAGATCATTGGTATGGAAGCTGTTATTTTGGTATTGTCTTCCTAAAGATATACCATGTAAATGAAGTCACTGGAAGCAATAAAGAAACTAATGGCTTAATACGTAGTAAAAGAGAAACTGTAGGAGAAATAATAGGTGATATATTTAGTGCATTGATACCTACAGTGGGAGTGCTCTGAATACACACAGAATCTGCAAACTGTCAACAGTAGTGGATCGGTTATCAACTGACACTGCTGGAGGTTTCCTGATGGTCAATACCGAATAGGTTGCGATCAGATCTATGGTTTTACAAAATCGACTTGCTCTTGACACTCTATTGGCAAAAGAGGGCGGAGTCTGTAGAATGTTGAAAGTGCAACATTGTTGCACGTATATTCCAGATAAAAGTGTTGAAATTAAGAAGTCTGTGAAGAACATTACTAATTTGGAAAAAGAGCTCAAACCACTGGAGGTTGATAGTGCCTGGAAGAGACTAACTGATGGTCTCTCCTCTGTAGGTAGTTGGTTTTCTAACCTAGGTAAAAGTCTTGTGAGTAAATTACTGATGCCAATAGCGGGAATAGGGTTATTAGTGTTCACTATAATAATTTGCTGCAAATGTCGAAAACACAAAAAGAAATATACTGTCAATAGGAGAGGGATAAAAAGAAATATGGAAGAAATAGAAGAAATGAATAATCAAATTTATAAAAGAGTGAAAAATTCTCATCCTAATAAAGATGCAGCGAAAAAGCTAAATAGAAAGTTTGAAGAGATTGAAATGGGTGAAATGTGAAAAGTTGGCATCTGGTTCCATTAATAGTGATGATAGTAAATATCATCAAAGAGGGTATTGATGGAGCAAGGATTCGCATGTTAAGCGACTTGCTTGTATTCATGAACCTCGAATAACCTTAGCAATGTAATCAACCTGTTTTGTCTTACTAATCTGCCCCTTGTACGACATTTTGGGTGTCCGAGTGACACTTGCTTATGTGTCTATTAACCGTAATACGCTTGCATATTAAAATGGTCGCTGCTACACGGGAATTTAAACTGCGCATGCGTCGGTCATAACCATGTGACGTGACGTATTCAATGTCTTGGAGGGAAAACAGTTGCACATGCGCAATGAAACTAAGATGGCTGCTCTGTGTTCTCACCTGCTCAAAGCTTGCATTGCCGCTTTCGCAAAGCTGTCTGTTCTGCATAATCAATAATGCTATAGTTATTATAAAGTAAAGGGTGAAGTATAGAAATTCATGGTATACAGTGAAATAATTTTTTTCTATGTTTTAAAACTGTTTCTTTTCTGTTTCATGTACACTTCGAAAACTTGGCCTTTTCTGTAACGCTGTGCTCCATTTTGAATGAAACTGCGTCTGCGCGAGATCCGCGAGTCTCCAGAGCAGAAGACCTTTGAATAGCTGCCAAGGAGCCGATTGACTGAGAAGATGCTCCTGGGAAACTCACCTCACAAACTCTAAATAAATGCAATGTATTTGTAAATAGAACATTTATTGTTATACAAAAGAATATGTCATGAGAACCTGGAATTTAAGGGGCGGATACAGAAATTGAATATTAAGCCTGAGAAAGTATAACATTTAGGTGGTGTGATGACCTAAACTCCTCCTTTGTCCAATCAAAATTGGGGATCCTTACACTTGCAACATTGGGGGGTGGTGCACTGACCCGAAAAACAGTATAACTAGCGTAGGTATAGCTAGAGAAATTGTCCGACTTGTCCGAATAGCTGACCTGTCACTGACCCAACGCACTCTATAGGTGACTGAAATCAGAGAGCTGCGAAGCACAGGGTTGGGAGGTTCGAGAAACCCATTCGGGGTTTTGCAGAAGTAAAAGTGCTGGCGAAGCACTTTGCTGGGAGGTTCGAGAACCCAATTGTGGGTTATTGACAGATTCCTTGCAGAGAGGGAGTAGCGCAGGCTTTGCAACCGAAGCTGCGGGTGTTGGTCGTACCCTTTAGTGAACCCTGTCCTGATCCAAATTCTGGGGTTATCCTGTCCTGACTGTCCATGAGCTGTACCTGCTCGCCTACTGGCACCTAAATCCTTGAGGGTCCTTCCCGTCTTTCCAACTGACCCGTGGCCAGGGTTGGTCTTCACTCTATCCTAGGTAAATATAAAGTCTGTGTGGGTGATTGCTTATCTATATTTGCATTTCTAATTCTCGAATATTGCAAACGTAATTGCATATGTTCCCTTTTTCTCCCCTGTCCCTTGATAAATGAGATTTTCATGCATTACTTGTCTATTAGCATGTTCCACTTTTCAACCTACCTTTAGTCAATGTTAATCATTTCTATTTTAGTATATATTCCTTATCTTACCCTCCCTTTAGGAGATAAGCTGAATTTAATAGTATGTTCCAAATCTTACCTACCCTATAATATTGAGTTAAATTGAATCTTGAATTTCAATACGTTTTTTTAACTGCTATAAAGTCTGTGGGTATAGCATGTTCCCTTTCTTTACCCTCCTTTAATCAAGTTGCGTAAGATCGTTATCTAAATATAGCGTGTTCCTTGTTCTTACCTTCCTTTTCAGTTAAAATTCTTAAATGCTTAGCATAATCTATCTCTTGCATAGTTACACGTTGCTTATGATTTCGATTATAGATAGTTTATTTTGTTTCAACTTGATGCTCATGACATATGATGATGAAGATGATTAGATAAAACTTTGAACCTACTCAGAGTCTGTGGTTATTTCATTTTACAAATGTTATAAATGTTCTTGACTATCTGATTTATAACTCAACTCCCTGATCCTAGGTGTTTAGGTTCCTAGTGTCTACATTGCTAGGTTATAAATATAGGAATCAGAAATATAGAAAATCTCAAGATATACTGATAGTAGAGCGTGAGTTACCCAAGTGATATTAAGGTGTATGAAAATGATGGGCCCAGGTGAGTATTAGTAAACATTTCCTAGCTGAGTGACCTGCGCGCTCTATCAGTATACGGAAACCACCGGCTCAATTTAAGCACTGGTGTGAACCATCACAGTAAGCAGTTACTGAAAGTACAAGGGGATGCAAAATGGTCAACATATCTGTGAACCTCTCCCTAAAGGACTTCGGCTGGCTGTACTGTCAAACCATGCATATACAAGAGATATTGATATCTGTGCCCAAGCAAGAAGGATTCCATAGGTGAATATAAAATAGGCGCACAGCCCCAACAACCCCCTCAAAAGAATGCACTGGAATAACTTTGTGCAAGCATAGCCCTGTGTCCTCGTGCAAAAAAATGGCAGAACATGCAGCTAGAGAATACATCTACATTGCCCACGATTAGAACACTGTGAGTTCCTGGTAAAAAAAGCACAATAAAGTGCCAGAGGATCACATGCACCATCCGAATGTGCAAGCGGATTTGGTCGGCATGTAGAGAACATGTCTTACATACACCTAAAGGGAGATAATAACAATACTGTGATATAAATACCTGAAAATGTATCAATAAAAATCCGTCCAAGGCCCCATGAAACAGCCAAAAATCAGGTAGCCTGTGACAGTGGCATAACAAAACTTGTTGTGGCCCCCTGCAAAGTACATGTGGGCCCCCCTTACCCATTAACCACACTAGACCCCACCAATGCCGGATCCTGTGGAGTGGGAGAGGGTTTACCTTTCAGGTGAGGGACCGCCTTTTTTGTCCTCCCTTAAATTGCAATCATCACAAAAAAACAAAGACCCGCCCCTAAGTACATAGCACCCCCCCCCCCCCCCCCCCATACCAAGCCAGGAGATCTCGGGTCAGAGGCCTGCTGCCCGTGCACAGTGACTGGAGGGGGCCCCTGGAGGTCAGGGGCCCCTGCACCTGCAGGGACTGCAGGGCTAATGTTATGCCACTGGCATGAGGAAAATGGTAAGCTAAATAAAGGATTCTCCAACAATGTACAATGCACGTACCACAAAGTTTCAGTTTCACAACTCGTGCACAGAGGGGCTGCAACAACTGATGCACTGGTGAGAGATAAGTTAAAAAATGTACACACTCGGGGCAAAGTTGAGGAGTCAACCGAGCACTAGACCAGCAAACACATACATGAAATGGTGCCCATATTTATCACCCCAAGGGGTGGCGGGGGGGAGGGGTTTAGGTGCAAAATTCTAATCGTCCAAACCAAGCAATTCCCAATAGAACCATCTAAAGGAATAAAAAACAATAACGGCTTCAGAATCACTTCCATAAAAAAGCTAAAAGTCAATCCAGTTGGCAAAGTGAACAAAAATGATACAGTCAGTTGTAAGCAGCTGCAGCCAAAGCCTTAAGCTATTTTACAGCCCACAATGTTCAGCTGGTAAAATTGGGTCTGGTGTTCCCACATGTGGAATACCTGGTCATGTGTTCCCGCACAGGAATTCTGCTAAGCCACAATCAGGGCCTATATTGTGGAGGAGTATATTTTGATGCCACGTTGTGATAAATGTAGGGGTGCATCATCACTATGGGCAGTCGGCACTCGAATATATCTTGTGTGATTAACGTTAGTAATAGAAAGGTGGAGTACCGCTTATATAAAGAGCTTCATGTATAACAGATGCAGGTTATAAATGTGTGTTTAAATTGTGACTAATGGAGAAATCTAATGTACTGATCAATTAATTAATATAGGGGAAATGTATATACATGATATGATTTATCGTGAGACTAATGAAATGAAATGTGCAAACTCATTTTTAGAAGATCTATGTGCAACATGACTGCATGTTCAATTGAGAGTATTTTATTAATTCTTAGTAGCTTTGCATTATTCATGTCTTAAGAGATATAATTTGTGAATCATGTACATTTGTACACATATTTGTTACCCAGTGCACTTTCTAAAGATGACTTTTAATTCTGAGGCCTAACATGTATTTTACCTTAAATTCATGTGTATTTCATTTTTAGCCTAATGTTATATTTCAGTGCAAGTTCACATTACAGTCTTACGTTCTGTTTTTGTTGAACCTCCACTGTGGAAGGTTTCGGTGCATTTGGTTTCCATTGCAGGTGTGGACAAGCGTCATCAGTTAGCATAGATGAGTATTGTTTATGCTAGATTGTATGGTATGAGAAGATGAAGTTGCCAAGAAGAACTGCGTTAACGAATAGGGAGATGAGTTCTCATGAGAAGAAGAATGACCAAGGATAAATGAAGTTGGAAGAAGTATCTCATTTGTGCTGGGAGACATGGAAAGTTACTGCGAGAGGAGTGTCACGTGGGATTGTCTACTTTGAATGCAATTGATATTATAAGATGTGTTTAGAGAGGGAGAGAGCATGAGACATCTTGAGACTTCGTAGGGTGTAGACCTATGCTTTTGCATGCGTAGCTTTACGCTACTTGACTCAAATGCTTAGAATGTTTCTACTGAAGACTCTAGCAGCTGATACCTTTCTTTCTTTTATTTCTATCCTGAACTGAATCAAATGCTGATTAGAATAGTTGGTCCCCGTTACAGAAGTATAGGGAAAGACAGGACTAATGCTTTCTTTTGAAAACCAATTGATGCAATTTAATTCATAATTCTTTTTCCTTATCTTTTGCCTGACCATCATTGAACTAATCATATTTTTCCTTCTGTATCGGCGAATCTCTTCAGGAGATTTGGACATGTTTTGTTTGTTATGTACTTCTACACCCTCATACTGGGATTTGTTTATGAAAATGTATTTTTGATTTTATGAGTTTAATCTCACTAATCACATTTTCAGTTGTGGTCTGGATTATTGTGTGACCCTATTGGTTGTACCGTATTGAAAAATCTAATGACTAATAGTGTTCTCCCTTTACCTCTCATGCTTCCAATAAAAGACAGTCGAACTGAGTAAATGTGTAAATGGGCCCGAGCTCTCACGATTGGTTAGAGAGCTCCTACAGCTGGCAGCAGTGGATGAGCCCCAACATTGTACAGGTTTGAAAAAAAGCTTCTTACAAAATAATGTACCTTTGGGCACAGCCAATGTATAAGGTAAAATGTTCTTCCTTGCCCATATCGAATTGAACACAGTTGTGTTCTAGAAAAATAGGCCCTATGTAATATTATGAGTTATATAAGTATGAAATCTATTCTAATGGCTCTAGATCCCGAAGTACTTTTCCCACTTGGCTTTTAGTTTGGCTAGTGTGTGTTTGGCATTATTCATAAGCATGTTATATGACCACAAGACAGTTTGTATCTCTATCACCTCAACAGTAGTTGATTCTCTAGTGGGGAGTGGTCAGTTACATTAACCTCTATTAACACACATTTTGAAAAAGGCAAGCCATAACTGGAGGTATAGGAAAAACAGTGCAGCCGGAATCCATAATTCACCCTAATTAGAGAGAAAGCAACACCGCATGTGCTCCTCATACATCCCACACCTTGGCAATTCCAACTGCATTACATTTTTTCATCCAGGCAAACATGATACTTCATTCATATAATTTCCCACACGCAACATAGTTTCTTTGGTAATACTCCCATTGTAAACCATATAGTTTGCTGCTCTTTTCCAGGCCTTTATACCAAACGCATTCAAAGAGGGTGGTGACCTCCCAGATAATTCCTAATAAAGATAATGTAGGTAGCCATTATGAACTATTCCGAACCTATCCATCCTGAGAAATGGTTCAAAAAGGCCTTTAAATGTCCATTCAATAGTTACTGGTAGATGCACATCCAAATAGTAGTTATACAAGTCTGTCAGTGAAATGATTACGTTATTATCTGTTTTGATTATTGCTAAATTCCGTTTTTTGACAGATTGCAAGATATTTGTTGAAATAGTGTCAAAAAGTGACTTTTTTGATCTTTTATGAATGAAGACTTTGAAAAGAGAAAAAGTTTAAATGTTTTTGTTGTAAATTCGTGAAAAACCTGATTGAAGAAATGTTAAAAATTATTATATTGTGAAGGCTTTTTTCTAGCCCTGTGTTGTACTCCATGTAGTCTATGGTTGTCCTTAGACTCTTTACATAAAAGTCATAATCGTGCCAGAGTTCAAATCACCCACGAGAATTATTAAGTCTCATTTGCCTCTATCATTATCTTTCACATTTTGTCTAACACCTTCTATGGGAGTCCATGTGGTACATACATACAGATGCACAAATGATGTTTCTTTCCACATTTCCTGGCTACTGATGAGTAATATCCATTGCCATCCACCAGGGATTTGTTCATTACTGGTGGCACTATTGTTTCAACCAGATTGGCCATGCCTTTAGCACCAGTCTCGAACCACGCATGTGCTAGCACTTTGTACTTCCATCTACCATTTCATTTGCAGTTAACATTTTCCATCTTTTTTGTAGGATTACTGTGCCTGATTTAGCCTTAATAACATATAACCACTAGTCTTGTTTTTTTTCGTTGCCTAACCCATAGACATCCCACGTCAATATGTAATAGTTCTCTAACTTGACTGTCCTGTTGGTTCCTAATTTTTCAAGAAGACCATTACCAGTCTATGATTGAGAATGCCTTTTCTTCTGTTGTGTGGTTGCTGTGTTCAAAAGACACTGTTTCTATATCTATGAGTCAGTCGCCAGTTGCTTTGCAGAAGACTCCTTTTATAGCGACCCCCTCTCCCCGGGCGAGGCACATTCTTTCATTACTTTCATTCACTGTCTTGGAATTATTTCTTAAGACATCTACCTCAACATTAATTGTAAAAGATATCAGTCTTGTTTTGAAGCACAGTCCTGTCCAAGTTATTGTAACTGCCTCAAACGCCTTGCAGGGAAGTCTGGCTTTCTATTGCTTTGCATTTGGACACCTTTCTTTCTAGTGAACAGTTTTTGGACATTTTTTCAGTTTTACCCTAAAAGGTATGTTCTTTCCTATTCACCAGCAGGCAGGCCCCTGCTGTTTCGCCTAATGATCTTTCCCCATTCGCATTGGGAGTCCCATCTGCTCTTGATATCACCATGTTCAGACAGTCGCTCTTCAGTGCTTCCTTTCTCTTGCCAGCACTCCAGTCACTCATAAATTAGAAGCAGCGCTCAGTTTATATTGGCACTTGAAACGCGTTCATGGAGATCAGTAATTACCTTTCCATCGTTTACCTCGTTTGACATGTTTTTTATCTAATTGTATTTTTATTGTTGCCCGAGTCATTCTGCCTTTTATTTTATTGCTGTGCGTTGTCTTTTAATATATTGCCCCTCCACCTCACATCCGTTGTCCGTATGAGTGCAGTCAGGTCCGTCATCTTGAGCCTCGGATTTTATTGTTCTGACGTGTTGGCGCATGCGCTCCTCCGCCCGACCTTTCAAGAGGCTTGGATCTCTTCAGAGCTGTGTTCTATCGCTGCCGCTTGCCTCACGCCATTCATCCGCACGGCACTCATTGCCCATTGCCTACTGTATACCCTCCTCTTTGCCTCCCTGAATACCTCTACTATTAGTGGGCTGCACACTTCGTATGACGAGGCATCTTCATGATCCTTAGTTATATTGAAAACCTTCTTAGTGTGGACCTCCAGGGCTGTCAGCAAGGGCCCATGTTATAAGGGTTGCTGGGCCCTGTAGTGAACTTGCTGTTTTTAGAAGCCTTGGCATAAGAGAACACACCACATCCAGTCACTCATAACCAGCTACCAGGAACATGATCAGTCTTTGTTTAATTGCATATTGGTATCTCTACCTCTTGATGCCTTTGGGCAGATTTGCCATGCAACATGTCAGACTGAAAAGTGTCCCTCACACTCTCCTTGCTTCTTCATGACAAGTTATTAAAGTTAGAATCTAAAGAACATATCATTTGTGTTTGACCTGGCATCCTTGGTGTGGTGTTCCCGTAACTTTTTCTTCAGACCTCCTGTTTTGCTGACTTCGTTTTTTTACTTATCTTAGGACTCTGCACTTTCCCACTACTAAAAGTGCTTGTGCTGTCTCCTTTAAACATGGTAAGGATGGCTTATACCAAACTGGCATATTTAATTTACTTTTCAGTCCCTAGTAAAGTGGCACTACCTGTGCAGAGGGCCTGTAAATTAAATGCTACTAGTGGGCCTTCAGCACCGATTGTGCCACTCACTTAAGTAGCACTTTAAACATGCCTCAGGCCTGCCATTGCAGCTTGGTTGTGTGCAGGTTTAAACTACCAGTTTGACCTGCCAAAATAATCCTTTTGCCAGCTAGGCCCAAACCTTCATTTTTAATACACATAAATCATCCCGAGGGTAGGCCCTGGACAGCCCAGAGGGCAGGCTGCAATGAAT
Source organism: Lissotriton vulgaris (assembly GCF_964263255.1). NCBI lineage: Eukaryota > Metazoa > Chordata > Amphibia > Caudata > Salamandridae > Lissotriton > Lissotriton vulgaris. Next base: position 1,035,610,362 of record NC_141689.1, read on the forward strand.
TAAAAAAGTAGAGCACTTACTTTTAGGTTTCTCTTGTCCTAGTAGTGAAAAACTCTTAAACTAATTTTTCACTACTCCAAGGCCTACCTTTCCTATAGGATAACATCAGAATTACCTTAGCATGCTGTAATTTCCAAATGTAAGCAGGTGACCAGTTAATGTTTGGTGTCTTTGTAATTGTAATGAAAAATTCTAATTTATGGTGAAGTCAGATTTTAAATTACAATTTTGAAAATGCCAATTTTGGAATGTTGATATTTTCCTGCTTTAGCCACTTGGGGCCAGATGTAGGACGGCAAATACCGGTCGGTAACGGTCGATTTCGGCCGTTACCGACCGGTATTTGCTGTTTGACATGTAGGGGGCCTTATAGTTACAGAATCGGTATATTTACCGATTCGGTAAATTTACCGATTCTGTAAAATACCGAATCGGTAAATTTACTGAATCGGTAAATACAGATGTAGGTGGCACTTTAAACAGTGCCACAGGCCTTTACAGATTCGTTATTTACCACCAAATACTATTTGGTGGTAAATAACGAATACCTGTGTACATGCACATCTGTGCATGTACACCTGTGCCATGTGGCACACAGACATGCCCTAAGGGCATGTCTGTGTGCCACATGGCACACAAGCCTGAATAAGGGGTGCAACAGGGTGTCAAAGTGACACCCTGTCCCCCTTGCAAAATCGGTAATTTTACCGAATCGGTATTTACCGATTCGGTAATTGACATTGATTCCTATGGGCCTCAAGGTCCATAGGAATCAATGGCAATTACCGAATCGGTAAATACCGATTCGGTAATTACCGAATCATACAGATTCTGTAAAAATTACCGATTTTTTACCTACATCTGATTTACCGAATCTAGAATACCGAATCGGTAAAATTTGGTATTCTAGAGTCGGTAAATCAGATTTACCTACATCGGGCCCTTGGTGCCTCCAGCCTAATGACAGGATGTAGTTGACAGTTGGGATTTGTGTGTCTCTCCTAGACAGCCACACACAATAGGGAGCTTAGTTAGGTGTGCCTGGATGGGCCATGACTGGCAGGATGGGAGGGAGGAGCTGGGCACAGCCCCACTAACACATGAATAGGCCTTCACACAAGGGCTACATACACCCTCTAGATAGTCTGGTGCCAGGGCAAGGAAGGCAAGCCACCTGTGCACTTCAAATTCATGCCTCTAGAAGGTTCTCACCACTTCAGAGGTACAACTTGGTATAAATACTGAACCTCCGACACAAGTTCTTCAGTACACTTCTGGACCTGTGGATACTCTGCCAGGAAGAAGGACTGCTATGCTGCTGAAAGGACGGCCACTCTGCTGGACTGCTGCTCTGAAGGACTGCTGCCCTGCTGTACTGCCCTACTGCTTGCTGCCCTCTTGTCTGGGTGAGCAGTGTTGGACCTGCATCTCTTCAAACCAGACCCCAGAGTGACTCAAAGTGCTAGTTGGCTGGCCTACTGGTCTGAAACCTCAGGGACACAACAAACTTCCAACAGCCGTGCACTTGCACTTGGACGTTGCCATCCGTCAGTCTACCCTGCCGAGAGGACCTACCCCAGTCCTGGACCTTTGGAAGTGGGCTTAAGGTGCTCTGCCTGCCTCTGTGGATCCATCAGAACCAATGCATCTCCTCTGCTGTGCAGTGCAATCCCAAGCAGAACGGACTCATGGCTGATGCTTTGTGGATTGGACTTGTTACAACGACCAACATTGGCGCCGCAGCCCGCAACCTCTTTGGAACTGTCACTACGTGATGCATCCTCGGCGTAGGCCTTCACATCTCTTGGCGACGGATACCTCGACAACGATGCAGAACTCCGCATCACAGTTCCTCTAAACCGACGTATGGCCCTGACTGCGCGAAGCATTCTCAAAGCCGGACCATGCATGGCAAGCTCTTGTGGATGGGACCCTCAACATCGACGCAGGACCTCGCATCGTAGCCTCACTGCATCTTGGAACTGAGGCATCGCTTCGGGTGCACGACGCACCTTCAAAATGGATCCTCACAACGCTCCGCAAACCAGAGTTTGAGGTATTCTGTTCAACTAGCTTAACTGGGTCACTGTAGCTGGCCCGCGCTCCATCGCGGTTGTCCGGAAATTGTGACTTTCACCCAGTCCGACATGACCAAGATATCTACTTTGTGCTTTTTGGGGCTATCTTCACTAAAATCTTTAAAATGTCATACCTTAGGTTCCACTGATAAAACATTTGTCATTTTAGACTTGTTTTATTTATTAAAAAAATTTCTATTTTTCTAACTTAATGTGGGATCCTTTTTGTGTGGTGTTTTCACTCTATCACTGTTTTAAGTGTCGCACAAATACTTTACACATTGCCTCTAAGTTAAGCCGGACTGCTCTGTTACAAGCTACCAAAGGGTTGATCACAGATTAATTTAGGGCATTCTCCATGTGCCAACCATAAAGTGATACCAGTATGTACAAACCTTGTCTTTTGCACTATCTTGGTGTTCTTGAATTAAAAGCTTGAATTACATTTGTGTGAGTCCTTACACCGCACATGGTTAGTGTCACTGAGATCTCTATGGTAAAAAAATAGGAAAACACTAGTTTGGCCTTCATGCTACTCCAAATTATATGTAACACTACACAATAAAAATATATTTATGTAAATTTATGATCTTTTTTATTTACTACCATTCCCTTTCATGCTGTATTGCTTGCTTTATTCAGGGTTAATTTGTTTAGTGATATATTTATATATGTGTTATACCTTGCACGTAGTGGCATCTTCGATAACTTTGAAAATAGTTTGTATTTGTTTAGTAAAGCAAAGCACAGTAATGAATGCATTATATTGTACCTTTTAATGAGCATCCGAAGAATGTCCTTTGAGTTACTTATGAAAGTGACGACTCGCGAATAAGGTAGGCCCAAACAAGGGTTGCCATTAATAGTGACCACTTCATCCCCAATGCATAGCCCAGCTTTCTCTGCCTTGCTTGGACTCCGAATCTGCAAAGTGTAAAATAACACATTTATCAGAATAAGATAATTATACAATTACCAGGTCCATTTTGTAACAAACACAACTATGGCTTCTATGTAAAGTCTGAGCATGTAACAAGTGTGTGTTTAAGGATTAAGAGGTTTAATCTGACAAGCCTTCACATTTATTTCTTGGACAGAGTATCTTCTCCGGGTCTATTTCCTTAAAATTGTAACACGAGATTTGTCTTATTTTCTCCCATAGCACAGAGTTAAAAGCAAATATTTCAAGATTTAACAAGATGGAAATAGCAAATATGATGTTAAGAATGCATCCCGTTTCTACCTTCGTTCGTCTTCCAGCATTCCACTTCCGTGTCACTCACTCCCTCTTTACCTTCTCATCCAAGGACCTTTCATTCCATGGACCCAAGATAAACGATTTCGCGAATCCATGCTCTCTAAGTATTGTTTTTCATGTGCAAGCAGCCTTAATACTGGATTCTAAATCCAGTTATTCACTGCCACTATTTCACAAAAGTGAAAAAAGGGTGTTTTGCTCCTGTGACATCAGCCGGGGAAATGTTTGCCTCCCAGGGGTTCCCTTGTTTAGAACACAACACTCCCACCCTTTCCCACCTCACTAGGGTAGCCACAGACCTGAGGGAGGCAGGAGAACTTAGATAGTGCATTGTAATAGCAATAATGTCATCTGTAGTATCACTTTGCCCTTGTTAGATGTGATACATAGGCATGACCTCAAGGAAAACCAGTGCCTGTATTCCTGAACACAAAAGCAGCATTAGATGCTGAAGACCAACAACAAAATTAGTCATCAACTTTCTTGAAAAAGAACAAACAAAATACAACATTGAATGGACAGTCCTAGAAAAATTATCCAAACAAGGAAAAAACTTTCCTGGCAGGCAACAAAGGAAGGACAAGCATTAGCATAGCCAATAGGTCTCGCCTTTGGAACCTTATAAGTGTTTAGTTATCCAGCACAATATCCTTTGTGCAACAACATCAAGTGTTGCATGGCTAAACACTTATAAGGTCCCAAAGGCGAGACCTATTGGCTATGTCACTGCTTGTTTTATATTGTATACCTTTGTTTTATTCTTTTGATCTGTGGTGAAGAAATATGTGTTTTATGTCCCATTAACTTCGTTTTTTTAAAGGGGGTTGTCTATCTGGCCCATATTTCAAGTAGAAAAAAGTAGGCTTTTACCATTTTATAACTTTTTGTCAAATTTTGTCTTCCATTAACTTCCTATTATCTACACATATTGAACATAAGCCCATAGTATTACTGATTAGCTTGTCTTCTCGTTGCTGCAGACGCTTGCTTATTACAGAGTTTAAATTTACCAGAGGGATCAGCGAGACCCTTTTAACAATGTCATACATATCAACATTATCTTGGTTTGCTCACCTTTCACAAATTTTGATGAAATAACTGCCTGGCTAATCTCTTGATTGTTTATTAAAAATCGGGTTCTGTCATTTTGTGGTTTCCTAAGATATTTAGCAGATTCTGGAAGGTAGTTATTCATTGTTTCCCCACAGTATACTAGAACACATGTTCCTTTTGTTTTTTTATCCTGTGATTAAGACTGTGCACTGGTTTGATCCTCCAAACATTAAAATGTTGAGGGAAATGCATTATTATTGTTTCTAGGCATATTGCTCACCATTTTATAGCAGTTTTCGCTGTTTCAGGTTAATGTAGTGGGCCTGTTTTTTTAAACAAGGTATGCCCCCCTCACTTGCTACAATCCCGCGTAGTGATCTGATAAATAATCATATTGGTGTAACATTGTATGTTGTTTTAGAACATATTTCCCTTTTTTTATTCATCCAGTTCTTATTATTTTTCTTTTCCATCATTCTGACCCTTTTTTTTGTTGGTTTTATGAAACCACCTCTTTATAAACGCTGTTTTGTAATGCTTCATTAAACTGTTTATCCTAACCCGCGTCTAAAATGATATTGGTTACTTTTATATCTAAGCGTTATTCCTCTTTTTCAGTTTAAGTCTATTAAGAGACAATAGTGAAAAAAAGGCAAGAGTTTTAGATTTGTAAATTTCCAGTTTTGTTATAGTATGTCCTTCACCCATTATTGAAGATGATTCATAACCAAGAAGCCATCCTCTAAATTTATTTTGTTTTTCTTTTCTACATATGTTCATTTACCCACCTGCAGCTGTTTCTCCGTTTCAAAAACTCAATTTTTAAGGCTGTAAATTTTCAGGTGAACCTCCGCGTTCAGACCTTGACTAGATACTTAAAATTTTACATTTATATATTATAACCTTGCTTTTTTAGTTTGACCGTTTCTTTATTTTTAAAATTGAAGAACTGTGATCCTAAACATGTTGGACATATAATCAAATTTCTCAAAAATCTGGTACATTTTATCAGTTCACCTTCATTTTTATCAAATAATTCAGGAACTGTGACACAGAATGACAGAGATCGAACACTGGATTTCATGCTGCCTTCAGCTTCAAAACCGCACACATGATTCTCCGTTTTAGAAGGATAAATTTGTGTTCGTTTCAAGTGCACCAACTTTGGACCAAAGGACAGGAGATTGTTATAATATTTTACCGGAACTTCCCTGTAGCTTTGAAGTGGGTATACCTGAGAGGAGAGTTTTTTTCGAAGCCTAGGAAACTACAGTTGGCGTTTGCAAAAGAACAACAAGTGCACGCACGCCTCGCTCTAAAAGTGGGAGGGGTGAGGGGAGTGCGAGAGCACACAAAACTTTTCCCTTGCGGGAGCGAGTCAGGGGTACCATGTGTTTGTAAGTTAATTACAAACATATGGTGTCACGCTCGCTCCCGCAAGGGAATCGCCAGACGTGTACGCGTTGCCATTGAAGGCAATGGAACGCGTGCACGTTTTTGGCTGAAAAGCCGAAGCAATAGCTAAAGGTCTTTTGCCTATGCAACGCATGCGTGCTGCGTAGGCGAGACCTAAAAAATGATTGTTTGTCTGTCTACAGCACAAAGAGGCCTCGACGATGAGGTAGAATGGAATATACGATAAGAACCCATCACGCCTATTCTAAATAACATTAATGAGCTGCTATAAATTATCAATAGAGGAGCCCTTCACCAGTTCTCACAGCACAAAACATGCCTAAGTATCTATGTCATAATCTCCAGTAAGTTGGGTTTGTATCACCCTGTTTTTGTTAACTTGTCTTGTCCTCTCTTCTGTTCTCCACCCCTCTTACCCCTACGTATGTTTCTTTGTTATACTTTCTTGTGTGCTCATAGGTTATACCTCCCTTAGGTTATTTAACTGTATATAGCCTTCAAATCCTAAGATTTTTGCCTTTTTCGTGTTTTTGATGGTGAGAGTCTCATGTACTTGGTTGTATTTGCATGTAACTACTCTACCACTGATATTGCCTTGCCCTTGCTTCTGTAAAGCGCTCTGATACCTCCAGATCTAGCCAGCGCTATTCAAAATAAACATCAATTCAATTTTGTTGCAGTTCTATTTGATTTTAGTTTAGCAAAAATTGTGATATTATGCATTCTGTGGTTAAGTAAACTATAACAAAATACTTCAGTGTTGGACCCATTCCTTATATACAGTTGCTTTAGGGTCCTTCACCACAATCTGTATAATTCCATGCAGGACGAGACAAGTAATTACGCTGTCGCAACAACACAGTGACATCATCAGGTTCATATAGTTAAAAGCAGAAGCACCCCACCGCAATAGCGTGGCAGCATCATCGGGTCAGGCGGTTAGACGCATACGCATGCCAACCAGTTCGGGTAGCAACAAACACATTTATTGCATCATAGATAGGATGCTACAAGGTCAAGGGGATACAGGAGTAGAGGCCAATGAAAGCAGAGACAAAATTACTGAGGTATTATGGGTGTACTGATTTCTTTGCCAAACTGAGCACATCGCGGTTGCTCCTACTAACTGTATGCTCTTCAAATTGCCACTTAACAATTAAGAAGTACATGGCTGTTTCTAAATCATTAATAAGTACATACAGCTCTAGCAATATAGTGTTTGTAGACCTTTCAGGAAATGCCTACGGGTGGCTCAAGAACAAAACAATTGCCAATACCGAGACTAACTATTCAGGAGTATTTCATGAAAGAAAACATGAAATTATGCTTTAAGAATTGCAATTAAGTCTAATGTTATGTTATGTTATGTTATGTTATCGATATTTGTTGTGCGCACAGCTGCTCCAGCTAAGGAGTGTCCTGGCGCAGTGACAAGGTAGAACATAACATAACAGGAACTAAAACAGAAGGCTTAAGGGAACTAACTAAAACAGGAAGGTTTTTATAGCTTTCCGAAAAAGCGTAAGGTCCTCCAGCAGGCGGATTTCAACCGGAAGAGAGTTCCAAGTTGTTGCAGCTTTGACGCTGAAGGAACGTCCCCCCACACGGCAAAGCCTGTATCTAGGGACCACAGCAAAGGCCTGACCTTGAGAACGAAGGGAGCGCGTGGGTACATAAAAAGAGAGAAAGCTGGACATAATTTGGGGGCCTATACCTTTCAAAATTTTAAAGGTCAAACAAAGGACCTTGAAAAGGATACGCTTCCTCACTGGAAGCCAGTGCAAGGAGCGAAGGACACTTGACACCGAACAAAATCTGGGCAGGCCGACAATCGCTCTGGCCGCAGCATTTTGTACTTGTTGTAAACGGGTAAGTTCTGCCTGATTGGCCCCGACCAGGAGAGAGCTGGCATAATCCAGGCGGGAGATGACAGTGGCCTGGATTACCAGCTGCCTGGTTGGGGCGTCAAAATATTTGAGGACAGGTCTTAAGCCTCTCAGCAGGCCAAAACAACAAGCAGCTGTTTTTTTTGGTGTGGCCTACAAAGGTAAGACCAGCATCCAGCCAGACTCCCAGGTTTTTCAGTTCCGACACCGGAGTCGGAGATGGTCCCAACTCTGGCGGCCACCATTGGTCACCCCATAATTCCACTCTCCTTCCGACAATCATAACTTCTGTCTTGGTGGCATTGAGCTGGAGACAGTTCCCCGTCAGCCAGCTGGCTACCGCCTTCAGTCCATCCTGAAACCTGGGGGCATCTTGTTCCGCATCCCCGCTGAGAGTAACCGCCAGCTGTGTGTCGTCGGCATATGAGACCAAGGTCAGGCCCCACTGCCTGGCGACCTCAGCCAGCGGTCTCACGTACAGGTTGAATAACGTGGGACTCAGCGAGGATCCCTGCGGAACCCCCATAAAACGATCGTGTTTACAGACCCCCGGGTTGGATGTTCGAGTGATCACGATGTCGGGTTATTAAACTGCTCCAATTGCCGGTTTTCTTTGCTCCTCCGGGCGGTCACGGATTCCGTGAGTCAAGCGGGTCTGACTCAGTCTGCCAAGCAGCCACCAGACTGAGTCAGACCCGCTTGACTCACGGAATCACGGAATCCAACCCGGGGGTCTGTAAACACGATCGTTTTTCATGGAGTAAACCGGTTGATGGACGACTATCCACACACCGCGCAATATTACTTGGACGAAATATCCACTATCCATATGTTGTCTTTGTTTGACAATTGGATTTTGTTGCATACACGGACGGTAGTTACAAGTTGGAGAACTGAAGATAGTTTTTGGTCCTGAGGAGAACCCAAAAACCACAGTGGGTTCGAAACGCGTCGACCAACCTGGTCCCCACACACATAAAATAATTTTTTGTGTACTTTGAAAACCTTATCCATAAAAAACTTGAATTAATATAATTTTGTATATTGATAATACTTTGACTGTTTAATTAGACATGTGGTTGTGTTAAAGGGACCTTGTTCTATTACGTTTTTGTGTTCTGGTTGAATGGTTGTATGAATGTGATATGATTGTGGAATTGACCAAATGTAGGGTGTTGTAATTGTTGGAGCGTGCCATCACTATTTTTCTCTTATAAATGTGTGTTTATTTATTTGTACAGAAATGCACAACTAAAAATGCTGTTCTTTGAAGAAAATAATTAAAAATTAAATGTTGCCTGAATAATGCACATTGGACTTAATTGCAATTCTTAAAGCATAATTTCATGTTTTCTTTCATGAAATAATCCTGAATAGTTGAATAAGTTAGTCTCGGTATTGGCAATTGTTTTGTTCTCTAACTATATTGGCTCAGCCTTGCTGAGTGAGAGCCAGGACCCATTATTGTTTTACGGGTGGCTCAAGGTCCTGATGGATGTCCCCAAAGTATTGATGCGCTTGATAAGGGCAACACATATTGATGTTTTCTATAAAGTATGTAGGGTCCTACTAGCCCTTGACTTTTGGTTCGTTTTAAGCCGTCTCCTAGGACACCACAATAAATAAGTCTTGTTTTACCTGGAACGCAATTGTAAATGACTTCTAGATCCCCTGCCCACACCTATCTCAACCATACATATTCCTTTGTCAAGTAGCACATGGTGAACCCCCTTTCCAACACTGTTGCTGATGAAGGAATGAATCCTATAATGAAGCATGCTTCCTAGTATACATGAGCGATCGTATCTTTTTTTATAAAATAAAAAGTAAACAGAGTGCAAAACGTCTACACAGACTAACTTCAGCGCTCACACTGCTCTTAGAAAGCATGTAAATGCTGCACCAGCTCTCAACCTCATGCAGAGCAGAGACCACGGTGTGGACGCTGGTGGGAGTTTGATTAACAGGAGGCCAGGTACTATTTGTTTTTAGGTCTCGCCTATGCAGCGCGCAAGCGCTGCTAGGAGGACCTCTTGGAATCGCTCCAGGCTTTAGTTGAAACTTGTGCATGTTTTGCACTGTTTCCTAATAGTACTCGTGCATGTATGGTGTTTACCTTGTGGGAGCGAGCAGCGGCACCCTCTGTTAGCAATTATCGCGCTCGCTCCCGCAAGCTAAATGCCATACATGGACTTCCAGCCGCGCGCGCTACTGAAACCCCTTTGAGTGGTGCCCTCGGCGCTGCTTTAACTTTCTCGTCCGCAGGGCCGCGCTTGTATTACAGCGCTTGTCTCATGATTTGCGGCATGTTTGTTTCCCTTTATAGACAAATACTCGTTTGAAAGCTGTAACAGTAAGTGACGCTATTTCTGGAATGGCATATTGTCTCTGAGCATCAAGTTATTAAATTCCTCAAGCCTACTGTTCTGTAAGCAGGTACCCTGAGTCCCTACTGATTCATACAATGGTTGCAGACAATTTGAAGCACAACGTTTGACGCGATTACAGCCGAAGTGGAGATAATGGTTGTCAGCAAGCTGCATTTTAGGTCTCGCTTGGCTGTGGAAGACCTGGTGACCTTACAGCGGGCCTAGTGCCTGCCCATCGCTTACAATCTGCCTTTATTGTCGCACATTGGCTTGCTTTTTATTCGTTGCCTGGTTTAGCTTTGACTTCGTCTTCTGCCCTCTCACCCTCGGTGGCACTGCTTATTACTTGTACCTTTCACCTGCTTACGTGAACTGCTTTTTTTTTCTCTTTTCGTTAAGCAGTCCACGAGTGCTTGTGTTGCAGCAGTTTCGCAAGTCTCTTCCTAGCTGTGCTCTTGCACTCACCTTTGCTTGTCACTGCTTCCTGTGGTGTGCTTGCGTGCTTCCTTTCTTCTGCATTGCTTTCTCGAACACGTGCTTTTTCCTAGAGTTTTTTTCCCTCCGTTGTAATCTTTTACTAATCAATGTTAAATAAGTGGCTCTCAGCTGTGCCATTGCAGTCTTTTTAAGCTATTAGCCATCCTGCATAGCTTTGTTAAAGGTGAGGACCAGAAGGCACCACTAACTGGATTTGACTATGCTGGTTCTACATATGCTCAACTTGCCCCAGCAATTTAGAACTGAAAAGCGAAAATTGTCAAATGAGGCCTTTAGGTGGTTTCCTCCCAAACATGTTTAGTGGGAATGTCGGTTTATATGGTGCTTGCTAGCAGAGGCAATGCCAGGGTGCATGCTTGATTAAGGGAGGGGGGGGGGGCGTTATTGGATGTATCGGATGTTATTGGATGCAGGCTGATACTCGGGCACTTCACACTTAGTGTGACTGGTTCTATGTACCCAACACTTCCTTGCCACGGTCTGAAAGTTGACACTGGTACATATCATGTAGAGTCCATCCCAGAAGTGATAGCAACCTCTTCTGCAATAGTAAGCATCCAGGTTTTCCTTATTAGGAAACACAACCTCGCAGTAGGCACTGTCTAGTACAGTAAGTACGATGCTGCCTTTTTTTGTCTCTGCCCAGCCTCTTTCTTCTAAAGGACTGGCGTTATCTGGGTCAGTTTGTGAACTGGAAAGTAGACGAGTTAGGACTTAATCCTAATTAATTTGTGCAACAAGGTAGCCGTGCCAAAAATATGGCTCTGGACATAAAGCTGTTAAATTCCTAGCAATGCACACAGTGCCTGCAAGCAGGCCCACACATCCAGGCCAAAATTGCTAGTCTTAGCTGCCTCAAAATGTATCTTTGCCCAGACTGCTGCAGCTTCCAGTAATCTCTAGCTGTTTAATGGAGATGGGTCCGGGTCCTCAATTGGTCTCATACAAGTAACTTTGCAGGTATCCAGAGATTTATTCGCATTAAAGCATGGGAACTATTACCGGGACTGCGGTGGGGACCTTTGGGAACATATGAGTATTTAATTATGCAGCACAATATCCTTGGTGCAAAAACATCAGCTGTTGCATGGCTAAACACTTATAAGGTCCCAAAGGCGAGACCTATTGGCTATGACAATGCTTGTTATATTTGGGTGAGGGTATGGGGTAGAAATAAAAAGAGAGTGGTGTGGGTGGCTGGCAGGCCAGTAGCTTATATTTATTTTGTAGTAGCTGGGAATATCATGCTGAGGGTGTGGTGGGAGGGTGGTAAGATGCACAGGAATATTTTTTTTAATTTGGTCGGGAGGGGTATGATGCCGGAGGATGGTGTGGGTGGATGGCATGACACGCTTCATAATATGGAATAGGGAGTGGGCACACATGAGGCAGTGTTATGTGGAGCCCCCAATAACTCATCTATCCTTTCACAGCCATTGAGAGCAAGAGGCGCTGAAATGGAGGCAACATGCACAAAATAACTTAAACAATTGTGAATAAATGGAATGTTTTTCACCTTGGGGTTCTGAGTGACATCTTCGACAACGGGAGCTTCACTTTGTTTTCAAAGTTTAAATGGAACATCTAGTCTCCATTCTCAGGTACTCTAACATCTTATGCTACTTTTACACCAACAATACAGTTTAGTAGAGGGTCAATCCGTTATTTGAATTATTAATAATATTGTTGCACTTGGATTCTTGATACTGATTGTTTTGAAGCACTTTAAACACCTCCCAATGCACGGGCTACGATTGCTAAAATATGGCCAGCTGGCATATTGGAATTTTAGCTAAGGCTACAATACACTTGTGCCAAATCAGCGGCAACGTACTCGATTTCCTATGTACTCCATAGTGTTTGCTTGTACCACTCACAAAAGAGACTTTAAAACATAGGTTCTGGGATGTTGCTGCATCCCTAATCGGTTGTGGGACAAGTTGCAGCATGCACATGTCACAACAAACAAATGTGGCATTTTTAAAGCCTGAGTCTAATATTCGCTAGGTCATATGTAAATAGCAATTTGGAGCTCATGTGTACAAAGTGTAGAAGTGAGAAATACTAAGTATGAAACTAGTAGTGTCTCCAGTAAAACAGTTCAAGATGTCACTAGCGGTAGATAGATGTGCCTCTCTCCTTTTAACTGATTAATCTGTGTATGCACTTGAGGAGCTCTCGCAATTGAGATAGACTTCCGTAGCTTGGAAATCTCATAGAAAAGGACTTTCTCTGATAGCTATGACCACATGTCAGACAATTGTTACAAGTTTGTGGAGGGTCATGTGTGGGAAATTTGTGAGACTAGATTCAGGAGAAGGACTTTTTGACAACTTGAGCATCCTAGTACCTTATGCCTAGATACTAATCACACCTCTTTAATTCTACTAAGTAAACCTTTGCCAAATGGCCAGAGGTACTTGAAACTTATAGGATTGCCGAAGTGTGAATTCTGGTAAATTTTTATAACAATGCAAAGAGGGAAGATGTAATAGATATGTTAAAACAGCTTAAAGAATCCATGTTGAATACTTTGAATGATCATAGGAGAGATCTATTATTGGTTGGAGGGGGGGGGCGATTTTAATACTGCTTTGTGTCCACATAGTGACGATACACTATGCGGCCTAATGGATGTGAGAGAATGTAGCATCCCACATTTTTCTCATACCCTACAGGGCGATGCCCTAAATGAATTATTAATTTATTATTCTTTTTATTTATGAATTTTGCAAATGTTATGACTTTCCCGCCCACACAGTTTTCGCAGACTTTATCCCAAATAGGACTGCGGCGAGGGTCTAACGTTTTAAAACCCATAAAAATGTCTTAAGTGACCACTTCTCCCAAAGTGTGGTGATAACAGTGGAAAAAAAACGTGCAGAAAACATACCCTGAAAGAACCATAAATTTACAGCATTTGGAATTAAACTAAATAAACGGATATTCGTCAAAATGGGCCCAGGTAAAGCGTTCTGAAAGAACGAAAGTAGTGGTAGAAAAAAGCATGGGCGATATTATTATATGCCTTGAGGAGTCCACACCATATGAAGACATATTGGGGGCTTATATACGTATTACAGACTCCATCAGGGACTCTTTGAAAAAGGAAGTAAAAAAGGGGAAAGGTCAGAAAGTGGGCTGGTTGGATAAAAACTGTACAAAAGCATATAACAACTTAAAGAATGCCTTGCATAAGAAGGAACAAGACAGAATAGAAATAATTCAAGCAAGGAAAATGTATAATCAAGCACTAAAAGCAAGAAAGAAAGAACTAAAAAAGATTGCATGGGCTGACCTACATAAGGCAAGCTTAGATAGGTATAGCATTGCATTCTGGCGTGTGGTTATCTCTCCTTTTATGAGATCGGAGACAACCCAGAGACTGGAAATTGCCATTAGTGAGGATCGATGGGTGGAGTATTTCTCGAGAATGTATGCTTAGAAGAAGGAAGTCATCTTGCAAAACGATTGCCCCTTATTACTTAGTCCCACTAAAGTGTCCTTTCTGATTAATATAAATTTTACTCTGGACGAAGTACAACTTGCCCTGAAAGTCAGCAAGGGTAATAAGGCCCCGGGACCAGACGGGGCGCCCGTAGACATATTTAAACATAATCTAGAGCTATGGGGCCCCATTATAAAACAGGTTCTTGTAGCAGCCTGTAAAGTTGGTCTAATAGGGTCTTGGTCGGAGTCAATAATGGTCCCAATCTTTAAAAAAGGCGATAGACTAAATCCAACAAGCTATCGGCCGATCTCTCTACTAGATTCGGTGGGGAAGGTGATGGGGTGCATTATTTTAAATCGTATTCAGGAATGGGCCGAGGACAATAAAATATTAACTGACTTGCAATTCGGCTTTAGAGAAGGCCTGGGAACTATAGAACAGGGCCTAAATTTAACAATTCTGACAGATATGTGAGGGCAAAAAGGGGAGATTGTACCAGGTCTTCATCGATCTCTCTACTGCTTTTGACTGTGTATGTCACGAGAAATTATGGAGAACCCTTGAAGCGATGGGAGTTGAAGCGGCCTTGGTCCAAGTGGTAAGAGGATTATATTCTAACGCCAGAGCCTGGGTAAGGTTTGGATTAAATGAAGAAAACACTGCCTCATTGGCTGTAGAAAGGGGGGTTAGGTAGGGCTGTGTCCTGGCACCCTTCTTATTTACCCTGTATACAAATGGGTTAGAGCGGGTGATGCTGGAGGGGTGCCAGGACCTGCCTCGGGTACAAAATCCACCTATACCGACCCTACTCTACGCCAATGACGCAGTGATAATGGTCTAAACACCAAATGAGCTACAGCAGACTCTACATAAATACAATGAGTATATGGAAAGCCTCGACTTAAAGATAAATGCCACAAAAACATATATAATGGTATGCGGGAAAGACACTAGGAAAGAGAAATCTATTTTTATTGGTAGCGGTAAACTCGAGAATACAAAATCATATCCTTATTTGAGTATCCTTATGGATAAAAAGGGTTCCTGGAAACAGGCCATAAAGGCAAAGAAACTCTTATTTATGAAATCCATGAATGCTCTTGTAAATTTTGCCCAGAAATTAGGAAAGAGGCCTCAATTGGAATTGATAAAGATATATGAGTCCAAATGTGTTAGTGCAGTTTTATATGGGGCAGGGATTTGGGGATAGTGTAATGTATCAGCGATACAGAAAGTAGAAAACACTTTTATCCGCTATGTATTGGCAGTCCCTCGTTCTACTTCAATGTTCGTCTGCCATACAGAGCTGGGGATACATTATATAATGGATAAAATAAGAGTCCAGCCTCTCTTATTGTGGCATCGTATTTGGACGTCAACAAAGACAACATTCAATCAAAGCGTTATAAGCGATTCCCTCAAACTAGAGCAAGCCCTAGCAATCAGATGGCTGAAATACATTAAAGATTTTATGATGGACTTGGGACAGCCTGAATTTTTTTGTAATCCATTAAAGTTCAATAATATTTCCAGAAAAGATTTAAAAAAATAGTGTATGCTCCACATGGACGAATTAAGATATGTTAGTGGAGCTCATAAGCCCACAGTCCGCCAAAACCAGATGATTTTATCTACCACAGGAATGTAACCTTATTTGACCTATCAGGTAACTGGATATGATAGATTTGTATTGGTTCGATTTAGATTAGACTGCTTTTATCATCTAGTTTCATTTCCCGTAATTAATGATTGGTCTAGAAATTTAGGACTGTGCCCATGTGATGGCGTTGCAGCCAAATCAACAATGCACAATGTTTTATTCTGTAAATACTATGGGGTATACAGAAAAAGATGGATTATTCCAATTTTAAAAATGTGGGGTCTGGGGCAATGTCGCCTGGCTTATTTTGCACCCCAATTATTGGAGAATGATTGTTATGCAAAACATATAGCACTATTTTTTAAAAAATTTAATCAAATCACAGAAAAATGTAACAACTTTTTAAGAAACTTGTCTGTTTTGCACAAAGCATCTTTGTTGAACATGACATTGGTATGGAGAAATGAATTTACCCTTGTATGGTTGTTTGCAAAACATTTATTATAATATGATGGGTGGCTCCCTATAAAGCAAAGATTTCAAATATTTGTATTTTGTATCTGTGTGTTATTCTTGTATGTTTTTTTTAAATTTTGAAACGAAAACCGAATAAAGTAACATTTTGACACCTTTGATTGCCGAAGTGAATGACACCCACCAGCCATGTTGCTCTGGGGCTGCAGGTATGTTCACCCCAGGAATCCAGGAATGCTTGGATCTTTCCCTTGAAAAGTTGCCTTCTGAAGGGATGTTAGTGCTGTTGACCTGGTTTTCAAACTGTTTGCTATTTGAAGAAGTATGTTAAAATAAGGCCGGAATCCTTGGATTTTATTTTTGTTAAAGTGAAATCTGTTTTTGATAACTTTCCACAAAACCACTTGTGGCTGCATTGGCTTCCCTTGGTCTCCCTGCTGACCTTTTGAACATAATATTCAGTTTGCATGTAAACACCTTTGCCTGACTCCACTGAGAAATTGGTGACAAAATGATCAAGGCCTTCAAGGTCAAGTCAGGCAGGGTTGAGTCCTTGCTCCAACCTTATTTACCTTCTTCATTAACAGTGTGGTAAGCAGGTTAAAATATTGTACTTATAATGCACCTGTTTTGAGCTCAGAAAAGACTTTTAGACTATTATTTGCTGATGACACCCTGTTAATATCTTGCACCTCAGTTGAGATACAATAGCTGTTTGATCGTTTCCAAATTTACTGCAATAGTCCGGGATTAATCATGAATTAATCAAAGAGAAAAGTTACGGTCTTCACCCCCTAAAAAATTTAGGGGACGCTCGTTATGATTAACCTGGCAATGGAAAGCATGTCCTTCTTTGAATTTTTGAGTGATTAAGCGCAAAAGGGAAGATATCTAAAAATAACTTCATTTTGGCTCAGAGATCGAGGCTGTTATTCATTTTGCAAAAATAACTGGCAGATAGGGCTGTTCCTCATTCCATTTTGGTTTACATAGCCCAGGCTCTCTCAGCAGCATGTTATGGGATGAAGTCTGGGATTAGTGCAACACTGAGCAGCTGTGTATATCAGAAAGAATGTTTTTAAAATCTCTTCTTGGCCTTCCTGAAAGCAGGTCTAATTTCAGTTTATACTGTGAATTGGGCTTATATCCACATGATGTTTTCTTGCCTTTAAAACCTGGGCTTATTGAATGCATCTCTGGATTAATAAAAAAAGATCTAAAGAAATGCACTATGTGATGTTTTATCCATCAGAAGTTTGGGCGAGTTGGAAAGGTTTTTGTTTGTTCCCAAATATTTGGCTAGCTAGCTCTGGCTTTAATTCGATCTGAAGTAAACTAGAAAACATTCATGGCCTGATTAAGATCTTGGCGGACGCATTACTCCGTCACAGCGGTTATGGCTTTCCGTCTGGCGAAAGATAAACCCCCTAAGAAATAATAGAATTTATATTTCGTTGGAAGGGATATGGGACACAGTTGTGAAGGAGTAACCCGTCTGCTAAGATCTAAATCAGGCCCTAATTCTCAGACCGCCCTGATAGTCAAATCTTATTATTTGGCTCACTAGAAACAATCAATTTTGGTCTCAGTCTTTTTAGGTATGCTGATTGAAAATTATTTTATTTTCAAGGAAGAACGTACATGTGAATACTATTTTGATCTTGTAGAGCCACAATATGCAATAAAAACTATTTCTCCAATACTGCATTGATACACTACTGTTAATTAAACTCACTCAATCTTGGAATGATAATACTATCTCGGATGGCCACTGTCCACCTTGTAGACAGGCTACTGAAACTGAAGGCTATTTCCTATTTTTTGCCCCTTTAATACAATATATTTGAAAAAATACGTGTTACCTTGGTTGAAGATCATTTGGGTTAAACAAAAGGTGATTGCTTATTGACTATGCAAAACTGTCATATCACTAGTTTGAATTTTTGCCATCTCATAGTATCTTTTCTTTGCTTCGAATCAAGAAAGAAATATATTATTCTAAAATGAATTTTCTTAGACATTGAATATTGGAAAAATGAATCTTAGGGAAGAGATACTGTAAATTGGTGAACTTATTATTGCCTTCGGAGGATTGTAAGCATATTATATTTTTATAGGATGTGGTCTGTTTTAGTTAATAGCATGTATGCTATTAATGTGCTGATTGTTTTATGGAATAATTCAAAGATAAACTCGAATGCCTAAGCTCCTGAGTGAGAATGTAAGGAGAAACAAAATGGCTCGGGGCACATATTTGGGAGGGGTTAGTTAATGAGAAGTACAGTGATCTCATTTTTGCCAGATTTCAGCAAGGGACGGAAAATGACCATCAAGTAGCAGATGACTGTGAAGCAATATGGCATTTTGACTTCGATGTCGCAATTGGGGAAGTAAGGAATTTGAAAAGAAGAACATTTATAAATCATTGGTGAATACATAGTAGGAGAATCTGAATGCTGAGATGATCGTGCTGAGGAAGTGATGCAAAGAAAGAAGCGATGGGAGACCTGCGGCAAAGTCTTAGGGGACTATGTTCCGAGGTGGGTCAGATGGTAAGCTATACGAGACCCAAGAGATAGGAAAGTCCCAAAGTTAGGAATATCACCGAACAATGGCCACCACTTTAGGAAAGGTGACTGTGTCAAAAGTGTTAAAGGTGAGTGAACTTATGTTCAGAGCAGTCATAGAAAAGTGGAGACTGGAAAATCATACTTGACACGACTAAGTACTTTATGAATGGAGAGGTACACTGGGAATTTGGAGTTTTGGTTAAAATGCCTATGAGTCAGATAGTGTGGAAGTTAAGAGGAGGGGCTGGTTTCAATGTCAGCTTCTTAAGAAGGATAATGACAGCAGCATTTGTATAGCATGGGCTTTACAAGCTATTTAAAAGGTTATGGTTGAATCGTTGAGTGAAGTGGATGAGTGAACAGTTAAAGAGAGAGCAAGGGCTTTAACGATGTGTTGAGTGCTAGCCCTGTGCAAGGCTAAACCTACGTATAGGCAACCCAGTGCACAACCAGACATGATCTATAGGCATCCATACTGTATTTGTGAGTCATCTAGGGGTATCTGGTAAGTGGACAGCCAGCTTTTTCAGAGGTAACATTGGAAAGGAAGCACTTTCACATTTTGGGTGTCATCCATAGCTCAGCTTTAGCAACACATTTATCATTAGTCATACTAATAAAGCATTAGTGTATTTATATTCTGCTGAGGGAGCCCATGGCTTCATGAGAGGCAAGGGTGGGGTGATGTTTACATTTGGTGTAGACGCCCCAAATCTGCTGTGGATCAGCTTGGAGGCTTTGATGCAGCTGCAAGACCTGGCATTAAGCCCACAGTAATGTTTAATGACAGTCATCCCCTGGTGATCTACCATGTATAACACATAAAAACCAAAGTCCAAACAAACAAGCTTCTCCCTTTCTAGGACTTCCCCAGTAGGTTTTTCTGCTGACTTTCCAGTTACTGGCGCAGCTGCTCAACACAATACCAGAAATAGACTTTAATATACTTTGCAAAAAAATCCACTGCAGAGTATTTACTGTAGATAATGGATGTATGACGTAGTTTCAGCATTGCCAGACCCAACTGGCCCTCCTCCCAGAGTGCAAAGATAATGCAACTCAAACGGCCCAGGGGCGGCTGCGGCTCGCGCCCTGTGGAACCACGAACATTTACAAATATGGAGTGGTATGCCTCTGTGTTTATCCTCCCGACAGGAAGGCTCACATCAGACAGCACCAGGGGGAATCCATGAGGCGACCCGCCTTCTGCACGTTCAACTATATACATCAGAGTGAATTATGTTTTTTTTTCTTCTTTAAATGTATTGTTTGAAACACTGTCAGCCCCATAATAACTGTTACCTTTCATCTTCCCTAACACCTGGAAGTAGTACATGTACAAGACAGCTGTGAAGCAAGAGGCTCAGATGCTCTGGGGACCGCAATCCTTAATCTGACTTATTATCAATGCTAAAATATACCAAATTGCTTAAAAAGCCTGGGTGACGTGCATATGCACAGACTTGAGTAAATGCCCCAGTGGTGCTAATGTACATTGAATTGCATAATAAGCCTGCATGGTGCTATTACACACATTATTATATAGTTTCAGTGTGTTCATTTTTTTGTGGTGGTCATTTCTGTTTTGTGGCATCAGAAATTAAAAGGTGTATTTTGTCGATATGGGCAAAATAACAAAACTATTTGTTGGTGGTCAGTACTGTTTTCTGGCACTAAAATTAAAGGACATGTTTTTTTCATACAGGCAAAATAATACAATTGATTCTTGCTCCTGAAAAATTACACAGGCCGACACAAAAAGGACTGGAGCTATCTAGCATTACCCTAAAGTACTCAAATAGGGCCAGTTTATGGCCTGGTACAAAATTTGTGCCACTTGGGCAGTGTATGCAATCGAGCAGAGAGTGGAAAGTTAGCAATGTTATATGTATCATCATTATAATATTCATTATTAAGCACCTAACAATACGTGACAGAGTCAGCCACCAACTAAAATGTTAAACAGGGGGGCTTATTTATGGAGGCTTGCGCCGCCGGAGTGTCACTTTTATGCTCCGGCAGCGTAAGCCTCTCAATCCTATATTTCAGGTGACGCAAACCCACTCTTCGTGGTTTTGCATTGCCTCATAGAAATGGAGTAAGACAACGCAGTCCAAGTCCCTGCCTTGCATTACTCTGTGTCAAGGAGGCGTTCCTTCAGGGACGGCTCCACCGTTCAACCGGAGGAGCGTCGCCCCACAAAAAAGAATTTTCCCCACAGAAGGAAATATAAAATAGTAATAAAGTTAATTTATTACCATTTTATTTTTCAAAATCCAGGCTGAGTGTCAGGACGGGGGGGGGGGGGGTATGGGGTGGGGGGGAGGTCTTTCTGATTTCTGTATCAGTGACAGGCAGGCACTTTAAAGTGTGCATGTCTTTTTGGCGGGCTGTCTTGCAGTGGCCACCCAGACATGCGCATTTTTAACCTCTCTAACTCAGCCTTGTAAGGCAGCTGAGTTAGAGACAGCATAGGGCTCCAGTGTCCTCGGGAGCGCTGAAGGAGGCTGCTCCCTCCAATCCTGGGGCTACTTTCGTGCTGCATGAGAGCAGCACTTCTGTGAATACCGAAATTAGGATTTTTCTCTGTTTAGTAGTAGCAAAGTTAGGACTTCTAACTTTAGCACTCCTAAATGCCTTCTGCTAATACCGAAAGTCTTAAAATTTGGATTTTTCTCAGCTTAGTAGTAGTAAAGTTGAGAAAAATCCTAATTTTAAGACTTTCGGTATTCACAGAAGGCATTTAGGAGCCCTAAAGTTAGGACTCCTATCTTCTGTGAATACCGAAATGAGTAAGTGCCTTCTGTGAATACAAAATTGAGTATGTGCCTTCTGTGTATACCAAAATGGTAGTAAGTTTAGGATTTTGTCTTAAGTTAGTTCTGTGAATCGGGCCCTGTGAATCTAGGACTCAAGTGATGAGGGCTCCTGTTGTGAGGCACTCAGTATGTTCATGGAGGATAACTGATCTTTGAAGTGGGCCTTGTCATGTGGTTAGGAGAAGATGGCACAGAGTTTCCTTTGAGTTTACAACAGCAAAAACGAGCCTGTTCATGTGTTGTTCAAGTTTGCTTCCTGGAATTTGCCGGGTGATTCATTCCAAATTGGAACCTGAATGATTTGCAAGAGAGGTGCTCTGTAGATACTGGTGTGTAGATGGAATAGTTCTAGAAAGGCTGGGTGCTTTGGCCAAAGGGACCATCCCCGCTTCCAGGCCTGGTGCATGGGCCTTCCCTGTTCTGGTCCTCCTTCCTCTCTCCTGCTAGAAGAGACAGTGGGAGGGTGCTGATGTTCCGGTGGCCCGGTGCCCGGGGGCAGGGCTTGAAGCAGGAGGCCTGAATTCTTGGAGGTGCAGGGCCATCGGTGTTCCGGCACTGCTCCCGCAATTTCTCGACCTGTGGACCCATTTGGACTGGTGTCACAGGCGAACTGCGGACCCCCGCATCCCTGTGGCCTGAGGCGGGAACCTCCTGTCAGCCTCAGGCCCTGCCCCTTTTGAGTTTCCCTCCGTCCTCCATCTATCCTCCTCTACACAGCCCCCCACTGAGAAGAGGACGCCAGCACTGTGGGAGTCCCATAAACATGGAATGTTCGCTGTGCTCATGAGTGCCATGGGCCCCTGCTGCTTCTGCGTTGTGCCCTCGGAGGGCCACGCCTTCACCACCACCCCAGCTGCTTGTGCTGCATGCCAGGCCGGATCAGTGATGCAAGCACGTCGGGGGCCCCAACAGCCCACCGGCTTAACTAGGGAACCATTACCGGGGGAGGGAACCACGGCTAGCTCCTTGTCTATGCTATTCTGACTGTCCGCTGATCTGCTGCTAGGCCCCACTAATAGGTTTTGACAATCCTGGGACTCTGCATACGCAGAGCAAGGTTGATAAATTCATGGCTCAACATCAGGCCCTGGCGGGGGCCATGGGAGAGACCGGGGGCCCGCCCAATCCCCCAGAGATGTTGATGCTAGCACTATCCTGCAAGTCATCCAGGTCTTGCACGCTGCTCTTGGGTTTATGGTCCAAGATGCAAGTGCCCTCAGACGAGGCCCCGTCTGGTCAAGAACAGACCATGTCTACTACTGTAACGCCCAGGGGATCAGCACCCTGTACCGGCCCTTTGACTTAACTTCAGCCTGGGGCAGACAGCTGATAATTGCTTTTAATAAGGTTCAACACTCAGCACCGCTGTTTTTAAGCTGTTACTGTACAGTTTGAGAGGCTCATCTTGGACATACACCTAGTTTGGTGGGTGTGGCAACAGATGATTCAGGAGGGAAGTTAGGGTGGGGCAGTCTTTGGGGTAAGCGAGCTGTCAAGCAGACTCTATACCCAGATGAAATCCTGCTTGCTCTGCAAGGTCTGAGCACTGGGAAAACCCTGGGCCCTGACTTTTACATGTGGAATATAATCAACGATTCGGAACACACCTGTTACCACCACTTCTAATATGTGCCAAGAGGTAATCTCCAAAGGGCAGTTCTCCTTGGAACTGGATGTAGCCACCATCGAAGTCCTGCACAAACTGGGCCATCCCCCTGACCAGTGCAAGTCTTTTTGGCCCATATCCCTGATTAATGCAGAACTCAAGACTTACGCCAAGGCACTGGCTAATAGGCTCCCCCCTTTACTACCACAATGTTGGTCCACCCAGATCAATGCAGGTACATCCCCCACTGAAGCACAAGACATTGCATCTGAAGGGTTCAGATGGCGCCAGCTCACTTCGCAGAGTTGAATGACCCTACTGCGTTGATGTTAATCGACTTCTAAAGGGCCTTTGACCCGGCAGATTGGTCCTTTATGGAAGTGGTGCATATAAAGCTGGGTATCAGTCCGAAATTTCGTTCATACATTCGGGCCTGTACACCCACCTGCAGGTCCAAGTCAATAGCACCCTGTAAGACCCCTTTCCAATCAAAAGAGGCACCCGCCTATTGTCTCCCCTATTGTTCACCCTGGTCATCAAGCCGTTGTAAACATGAGTGAGATGCAACACCAAGGTCTGGGACTAAGCCTGGGGAATAGCTACGGAGGACCAAATAGCACTCTATGCGAATGATATCCTGTTTGTGGCCTGCCCCGCCCTGAGGGTTCCTTGCCTGCTTCAAATTTTGACTCTCTATGGGGAGGCATTTGGCCTGGAAGCCCATTGGTCTAAATCTCTACTAGTACATTTGAAGGGAGATACTAGCATGGTGGACTCGCAGAGACAGCTGCCGGTCCATTGACTGAGCTTCCATTATCTGGGAGTGCACATAGCATTAGAACCTAGCCCTCCTGATTTCTAAGCTGACAGATGCCCTCATCACATGGTCCAAATTGCTCCTAAAAAGTTCTCGGTAAAGTTGCACTGTTCAAAATGACCATACTACCACCCATACTCTACATAATACATAACTTCCCCCTGCTGATACCACAGGCCCGGTAAAAAAAATTATCTGCTAAACTCCGCTCCTTCCTTTGGCCAAACAAACCACCCAGGATAGCTCTCAGAAAATTTGTCCAGTCACCATAAGATGGAGGAATGGATATGGCTGACATACGCCTGTAATACTGGGCTTCACAACTTTCAATAATCTGTCATTTAAGCAAAGAGGCTGAGGAAGAAAAGCATTTGGTTCCATGGATTTGCACAAGTAATCAGTGGAGAAAGGGGTGGTGTTAGGGAACTGATATTGAGACAAACTGAGGCCAGATGGTTTTGTCACCTGAGGTCAGTTTCCAAAGGCCTTAATGTGAATTTCACTATTTCCTATACGGGATGTGGAATCTCGTCTGCCATCCAGTAACTCTTTTTTGGTGTGGTTGCCAGGAGGTATACCCATAGCCCGAATCATGTGATCGAGATACGGTGATATACTATTGATACCTTCACTCAAAAATGATCAGCACACACAAGTTATTTTGTACATATATATCATATGTAGAAATGTAAGTCATAGGATGTATAAATTCCATTCACGTGTATTTCTTGTTCACAGAAATTTCTTTATTCAAATCTTTTTGACATTGATTTTCACACTGTAGCCAATGCGTTTTGTCTCTTTACAGGAGACTTCTTCAGGGCTTAGTATATTCACTATTATTTAATAGCCACTGTTGGACAGGCCACGTGAAGGGCTTGCTCCCTCCCCGCACGACCGGGCCCGAGCCCGGCTCTTCAGGTGTGACACGCAACAACCACCCGTTTCCCGTCTCATATGGGACCCCTGCCCCTGGACATCTCCACATCATGGACCCGAATCCCTACCGGCCCCCTCGCCCGGCTTGGGCGCCATCTTGGACACAGCACCACGAGGCCGCGTGGCCTCCGATCGACCCTAACCCTGGGCCTGGCCAGGCCCCGACATCCCGGCACCACCATCCACCCAGGAGGTGAGCGGACTACTTGGCAGGTCAATGGGAGAAAGAGGTGTCGATGGCTCTCCCCCGCCAGGTGCCGATCACCCCCGGCTCCCCCGGGCCCTGGCTCCACCCCCCTGCTGGGTGTCTGGACTCCCTCATCCCGGACCTCCCGACCTCCAAGTGCGAGGGTCCGGACATCAAAGCGGGCCAGACCTATAACTGGGGCAGCTCGAGAGCAGGAAGGCAGTTGTATCCTGGAGTCGAGAGACGCAGTGAAGAACTCATCCTTGACGGACTACCGGCGCTGCCGTAGTCCTGCCTTGCGAACTATTGTCCTGCCTGCTGGCGCTGCCGCAACCTTTCTGAAACCTTCATCGTCGTCGGGACCTGCTGGCGTGGCCGCGGACCGTTTGTAACCACCTTCTTCATCGGGACCTGCTGGCTCCGCCGCGGACCGTCGCTACCTTCTACCATCCCGGGACCTGCTGGCTCCGCCGCGGCCCGATCATCTAGAACGCCGAGCTCGAGGATTGTGAGCTATTTCATCTATCAGATTGGTAACAAGACTGTCCCGCTACCCTTTTCCCAATCAAGAGACTAGAACCGAGGGGACCCCTGAGTCCAGACCTCCTTGTACCATTTCACCGTACTTAAAGAATTGCTTATAAAGAACGTTAAACCTTGTCTTGGTGTGGCGTACATCTGTGGGGGGGAAGTTACTTGTCTGTACGATCGCTGGGGGACGGCTCTCCCCGGAGAGCTCTCCCCTTATCCTCGGCCGACCCTCCCGGTCCGTCTAACATTGGTGGCCAGCGGCGCGATCCGAATCAACGCGTAATCGTACAGACAGTAGCTCACCCCACGACGAAACCACAATGACAACCAAAGAGAGCGGATCCACCGAGAAATTCCAGATGGAGAAATTGGAGGAGTACAGCCATCGTGAGTTGAAACAATTCTGCATTGAACTAGGTATCGCTACCACCGGTCTGAGTACTAAGGACGATTTCAAGCACGCCATCGAGTCATGGGCAGAAACCGGGGCCGTCAGACCCCCGGACCAAAATGTCGCATCAGCAGAAAAAAACACCACGGCTCCCGAGGAGCGAAGAACGGGTCTTTCGCAAAACAAAATCCAAGAACGAGAGAAAAGCAGACTACATGAACTAGAAATGGCCGGCTCAGAATGGATGGCGAACTCAAATTAGCCGAACAAAAACTGAACCTGGAACATCTACGGCTCCGAGAAGAAAGGGAAGAAAAACAGAGACAAAGAGAGCTCGAAGAGAAGAGACTGGCGTATGAACACGAGCGCCAACTAGCAGAGATAGAATTACGTAAGCAGAACAAAGAGTTAGGGGTGCCCGAGCAACCGCGCACCCCGGGAGCAACAGAAAAGAAAGTACACATCCCCAAGGATGTCGTTCGAGAATATTTCCGAGATGACGACATACAGCAGTGGTTCAAGGCCTACGAAATCGCTATGACCTCCCACCGGATCGATCGAAGCGACTGGGGAGCCGGTCTATGGGGGAGGTTCGTCAATGAGGGCCGCGATGCCCTGTTACAGCTCCCAGACCATCTGATGACCTCCTATGACCACATGAAAGCTACCCTCCTCACCCGCTATGGGCTCACACCCGAAATGTACCGCCAGAGGTTCCGAGACTGCACCCGGATCCCGGGTACAACGTGGGTGGAGTACGTGAACTATTTCAGCCGAGCCTTCGAGGGTTGGATCAAGGGCAGCAATGTAACGACCTACGAGCAACTCTTCAATCTCATGGTATGGGAGCATCTATCTAACAACTGCTTCGTCGAGCTCAGGCAGCACCTCCTTGACAGTAAATTGACTGATCCACGACAGCTCGCCGCCGAGGCTGACCGGTGGGAAATCACCCGAGTGGGCCGAAATGGGTCACATGAACAGAACCGGAACCACCCAGGTCAGCACCGTCCCCGAGGAGGAGGAGGGGGCCAGGGACGAGGAAGAGACAACGCCCCGGCCGCTCCCGCTGCCAACACACCACCCCCGGTCAACCGGGCCAACACCCCGGCGCGCCTGGGGTACAGAGCCAATGTCACGTGTCACCGATGCCAGCGAGTCGGCCACTACGCAAATGACCCGAATTGCCCACAGAGCCAGACCCTGAGACCCCGCCAGATGGCTGCCGCCGCCCTGGGGGAAGAACAAATCTCCGAAGAACACGAGGAACGTGAGCAAGAACACCAAGAATGGGAACCAGCCGCCATGGTTCTAGCGTGCCTAGGGGGAAAAGACATGGTCCCGCGGGCCCCCCTACCCGCCAACACCCGGAAGTACAGTCAGTGGGTGAACATTAATGGACACAGGGCCGAAGCCCTACGTGACACCGGGGCCAGTGTGACAGCCGTCCGCTGTCACCTGGTGACCCCGGAACAGATCCTGCCGAACGTTCTCTGCCCTGTCCGTTCAGCCGACAATTCGGAGAGTCTATGTCGGATGGCCTGCGTCCCCTTCGAGTGGGGAGGAGTCTCCGGCATGTTGAAGGTGACGGTCCGAGATGATGCCCCCGTAGACTGCCTCCTGGGAAATGATCTGGAGAGTTCCCCGTGGGCCGCAGTAGAGAGAAGAGAGCACCTGGGGATGTTGGGCCTCCCGGACTGGGCGTGCGTAACCACCCGGTCCATGGCCGCCCGTGCCATCCCCCGACCCGAAGAACCTGAATGGCCGGCACCTCCTCCCCCGGTCGCTCCAGTAGAAGACACCGACCGTGCCGACCCCCAAGAGCAAACCCCCGAAGGGCTCGCCCAGCTACAGGACCTTCCCGACCTGGCTCAGTGGCGTCAGGAAGGGGGGCCCACCCAAGAACAGTTTCGTCAAGAGCAGAAGACCTGTCCCTCCCTCGAGGGACTCCGCCAACAAGCACTCGCCCAGAGCGCAGGGGATACCTCCGGAACCCATTGGGTCTATTGGGACAATGACCTGTTGTACAGCGAACAGAGAATCGCGGAGTTAGGGGCCAGTCGAGTGCTAGTGGTGCCCCTCCGCTTTAGAGACTTTTTGCTAAACCTGGCCCACGATGTCCCCCTGGCGGGTCACCTGGGTCAGGACAAAACCTACAGTCGCCTGGTGACCCACTTTTTCTGGCCCAAGATGAGGAACGACGTACTCCAGCACTGCCGGTCTTGCCCCACGTGCCAGGCCAGCGGGAAGAGCGGCCGCAAGCTTAAAGCACCTCTGCAACCTTTCCCGGTGGTCACCACCCCGTTCGAGAGGGTGGGAATAGACATTGTGGGGCCCCTGGACCCCCGTACAGCACAAGGACATCGGTTCATCCTGGTACTGGTGGACCACGCCACCCGCTACCCCGAGGCTGTTCCCTTGCGAACTGTGACAGCCCCGGTAGTCGGCCGGGCCTTGATGGGGATCTTCTCCCGGGTGGGCTTCCCCCGAGAATTCGTCAGCGACAGAGGCACAAACTTTATTTCAAAATACATGAAATCCCTCTGGCAACAGTGTGGGGTCACCTACCGATTCACGACTCCCTATCACCCTCAAGGAAACGGACTAGTTGAGCGGTTCAACCGCACGCTCAAAGGGATGATTGGGGGGTTGGAAGAGCCCCTCCGTCGCCAGTGGGATGTGCTACTGCCGTGCCTCCTCTTTGCCTATCGAGAAGTCCCCCAGAAGTCCCTCGGCTTCAGCCCGTTCGAACTCTTATATGGACACCCGGTGCGAGGGCCGCTCAGCCTAGTCAAAGAAGGTTGGGAACTGCCCCCTCTGAAGAACCCTCCAGATGTTTTCAAGTACCTCCTAACCCTACGCAATCAGACCAGACGGTTCAGAGAGATGGCTAAAGCCAACTTGGAGGCCAGTCAGGAAGACATGAAAAGGTGGTACGATCAAAATGCCTCCTCCATTGAATTTGAACCCGGCCAACAGGTATGGGTGATGTCTCCCACCGAACCATGCGCCCTGCAAGACAAATGGACAGGGCCCTTCAAAGTGGTCGAGCGCAAGAGCCCTGTCACCTATCTCATCGATATGGAATCTTCACGGAACCCTCTCCGGGTCCTCCACACCAATAGACTAAAGCCCCACTTTGTGCGCTCGGAGCTCAGCCTCCTGATGGCAACAGACAGCGGAGCCGAAGAGGATTCCGAGCCACTCCCTGATCTCCTACGGGCTCGAGAGAAGGACGGCTCCGTGGACGGGGTCCGACTCTCGGAGGCCCTCACCCTGGAACAGCGTCAAGGCTGCCGAGACCTCCTACTGCAGTTCGCCGCTCTGTTCTCCCTCACCCCAGGGGTCACCCCCTGGTGCTCACATGATGTAGACACGGAAGACAGTCCCCCTATCCGACATCGGGCCTACCGCGTACCAGATCGGGTACGGGCCTGCATCCAAGAGGAGGTGTCCAAGATGCTCACGCTCGGGGTCATCGAGCCCTCAGACAGCCCCTGGGCCAGCCCAGTGGTACTGGTCCCCAAAGCGGCCGCCCCCGGCACCACTCCTGAGCTCCGGTTCTGCGTCGACTACCGGGGCCTGAATGCGGTCACCAGAACCGACGCACATCCCATTCCCTGAGCAGATGAACTAATCGACCGCATGGGAGCTGCCCGCTACCTCAGCATCTTCGACCTGACAGCGGGCTACTGGCAGATCGGTCTCACACCCCGGGCCCAAGAACGATCTGCCTTCTCCACCCCTGATGGCCACTACCACTTCAAGGTCATGCCATTTGGCATGAAGAATGCTCCAGCAACATTCCAGCGGCTAGTAAATCAGGTCCTGGCGGGACTCGAAGAATTCAGCGCCGCCTATCTGGACGATATCGCTGTGTACAGCCGCCACTGGTCCGACCACCTCACCCACCTCCGAGAGGTTCTGCAGGCCCTCCAACGAGCGGGCCTCACGATCAAGGCCAGCAAATGTCAAATTGGCCAGGGGTCCGTGACCTACCTCGGGCATCAAGTGGGAAGCGGTCTGGTGGCCCCGCTGCAACTCAAAATCGCTGCCATCCAGTCGTGGCAGCCCCCCATCACCCAGACCGAGGTCCGCGCCTTCTTGGGACTCACAGGCTACTACCGGCGGTTCGTGAGAGACTATGGCAGCATTGTGGGGCCCCTCACGGAACTCACATCCAAAAACCAACCAAAGAAGGTCAACTGGACCCCAGACTGTCAAGCGGCCTTCGAGAAGCTGAAGGCCGCCATGTGCTCCGCCCCTGTGCTCCAGGCCCCCGACTACAGTCGGGAATTTATCGTCCAAACGGACGCCTCCGACCATGGCATTGGGGCAGTCCTGTCCCAGCTGAACCCCGAAGGACTTGACCAACCAGTGGCCTTCATCAGCAGACGTCTCCTGGCCCAAGAGCAACGCTGGAGCACCATCGAGAGGGAGGCCTTCGCAGTGGTGTGGGCCCTCAAAAAGCTCCGGCCTTATCTCTTCGGTACCCACTTCCGGGTACAGACCGATCATCGGCCCCTGCAATGGCTAATGCAGATGCGGGGGGAAAACCCAAAACTATTGCGTTGGTCCATCTCCCTGCAGGGGATGGACTTCACCGTGGAACATCGGCCCGGACAGGATCACGCCAACGCAGATGGCCTGTCCCGCTTTTTCCGCCTCGACGAGGAGAGTCCCCAAGAGGATGGGTGACTCTTCCCGCCTTCAGCTAGGGGGGACGCATGTTGGACAGGCCATGTGAAGGGCTTGCTCCCTCCCCGCACGACCGGGCCCGAGCCCGGCTCTTCAGGTGTGACACGCAACAACCACCCGTTTCCCGTCTCATATGGGACCCCTGCCCCTGGACATCTCCACATCATGGACCCGAATCCCTACCGGCCCCCTCGCCCGGCTTGGGCGCCATCTTGGACACAGCACCACGAGGCCGCGTGGCCTCCGATCGACCCTAACCCTGGGCCTGGCCAGGCCCCGACATCCCGGCACCACCATCCACCCAGGAGGTGAGCGGACTACTTGGCAGGTCAATGGGAGAAAGAGGTGTCGATGGCTCTCCCCCGCCAGGTGCCGATCACCCCCGGCTCCCCCGGGCCCTGGCTCCACCCCCCTGCTGGGTGTCTGGACTCCCTCATCCCGGACCTCCCGACCTCCAAGTGCGAGGGTCCGGACATCAAAGGGGGCCAGACCTATAACTGGGGCAGCTCGAGAGCAGGAAGGCAGTTGTATCCTGGAGTCGAGAGACGCAGTGAAGAACTCATCCTTGACGGACTACCGGCGCTGCCGTAGTCCTGCCTTGCGAACTATTGTCCTGCCTGCTGGCGCTGCCGCAACCTTTCTGAAACCTTCATCGTCGTCGGGACCTGCTGGCGTGGCCGCGGACCGTTTGTAACCACCTTCTTCATCGGGACCTGCTGGCTCCGCCGCGGACCGTCGCTACCTTCTACCATCCCGGGACCTGCTGGCTCCGCCGCGGCCCGATCATCTAGAACGCCGAGCTCGAGGATTGTGAGCTATTTCATCTATCAGATTGGTAACAAGACTGTCCCGCTACCCTTTTCCCAATCAAGAGACTAGAACCGAGGGGACCCCTGAGTCCAGACCTCCTTGTACCATTTCACCGCACTTAAAGAATTGCTTATAAAGAACGTTAAACCTTGTCTTGGTGTGGCGTACATCTGTGGGGGGGAAGTTACTTGTCTGTACGATCGCTGGGGGACGGCTCTCCCCGGAGACCTCTCCCCTTATCCTCGGCCGACCCTCCCGGTCCGTCTAACAGCCACATATATTTTATCCCTTTGTGCCTAAGCCTTTCAGGTTTGCTTATGGGGATCACCAGGAGGAAGTTGTCACCCAAACCCCCCAAGAGGAAGACTCCTTACACAAATAACAATTTTTCCTCTACCTACAATTGAAACATGCTCTTTATTCTCGCTGCAAGATCCTTACCATTGTGCCCAACTACAACCCCCCAGAAGCTCGCCTCTTAAATGGGCCTAGAGGGAAAGGAGGTATCTCCCCCAAAAATGAAAACCCTAGTCACAAGTACCTCAAGCCCCCTTGGAGAGCTAAAAACTAGATGGGAAAAATGGGTGAGACCCCTGGATGGACTGAACTGAGGGGATGCATGTACTTCAGCTAGAGTAGTGGTAATTCTCTCCAGACTACAGCTGTGGCGGGCTGGCATATTGGCCGCTCTGACCTGCAGCCGCTGACTGGGCATGGAAGCTCACATCTATCACATGACATTGGAATGTCCAGTTATATTGAGAGATGCTGGAGGGGTGCTCACACATAATTCTGGGGAAATTTGGGAATCAATAGAGCCCTTCCCAAGAGTGGCATATCGAGGATGTGGGGGGAATAGAGGGGAGATCGCATCCTCGTAGGGATTAGGACAATACTTGCCACCAGAGACATTGCCAAACACTGGCACTACCCTTCTCCACCACCATTTATTGGATGGAGAGCAGCAATGGACTGGTGCTCCAAACTTCAGGAACTGATTTACATTTTGAGAGGGTGTCAGTGGAAGTGTTTTGAGTTTTGTGAAAAAATGAATCTTAAAATAGTGTATTTCCTATTTATTTAGCCAATAAATGTTCACTCATGCTTGAAGTACTGACAAGTTTCAATGATATGAACACCCACAGATGATAAATCAATGAACTTATATGAAAACATCCAAGTTTTAGTATCAATCTTGTGCTTATCAACCGCTGTTTAAGCTTGGATGGTGTTAGACTCTAAACCACGTGAGATTGGTGGCTGCGTAGGACGGTACCGTAAATCTTCCTAGAAGTTTTCCGGGCAAACTGTGACATCAGAACGGTTGGGGGTTCGTCCAATAGTGTGAGTGCATGTGTGAGGTTCTCGATACGAGCATGAGAAGTGCAGCGTAGAAATGTTGGCGCTTCACTGTGTGGTCCAAGTTGAAGAATGGATGGCCCAGTGTGGTGAAATAGGATGCCAACGGCATTGAAATATTGCTGACAGCATTAGTATGTGTTTTTTATGCCTCCAGATTGATGTGTACAACCTATGTGAAGGTGGAGACTCACTTTAGGAGTACTTTTTTATCCTATTGGATTTCCTGGCAGCTGGTATGAGCAAACAGGCTGCTTATGGGTAAATAACGTTGACACGGTTTTTACACATACATACAGCGTATAAGGGTGTTACTGTATGTTTTTAACTACCTGCATGTGCCTATTTCATTGACAGTTGACACAGTACAAGTGTCCAATAGTGGAGTGGCAGCATACCCTGCAGCCCTGATGAATCTGCCAAAATTTCTGTGGCAGTGAAACATGTCGGCAATAGGTAATGGTGTGCATGAATAGCTTTTAGGTAATGAGATGGCAAACAGAGAACATTATATTCTAATTAATATCGACAACTCTACTATAGCGGGTGACATATATCAGGTATGCTAAATACATCTCATCAGAGCAGCATATGTTTTACCCGTTTCTTTCTAAAATAGGTATATACCCTCTAGATTTAGACTTATCATTCTTTTCCATTTGTTTTCTGTATAGTCATAGTCAGTTACCGCCTAAGACTCGTTCTACACATTAGCTTGACGTTCAGTACGACTTCACCCGGGATTAATCGTCGTGTCCTACATCCAGTTACCTCACTAAGGCAACAAGAATAACTAATAAGGTACAAGCTTCTAGATGTCAGGAATTCTACCTCCTTTTGATAATTCCCAGATACAATCAGTCAATTTCTATTTTTATATCTTTTCTTATGCCATAGTGTTGCACAACCATGGTCAATCTTCCAATACCATCCTAAAAACAACAAACATTCCAAGTTGGAATAGTAAGGTAACGTAAATGTTAAATGTGATCTATACTAGTTCCCACATGGTTATCTGTTCTAATCAATTCAAATCAATAGATTTTTTGACTACTTACACAGTTTATAAACCTATTTAACTTATGTATAGTGAAGGACTACTAAAATAGTTTAATACCTACCGTATTAATGTACAGTGAAGAATATTTCCTTAATTAGTCACTAACATTTAGTCTACTATGAACATCAAAAATATGATCCACTAGCTCGTTACCAAATAAAACTGTCTTCTTTTATATCTAGTGAGGTACAGATTATCACCCAGCCTGCCTGACTGACCAGCAAGAGATTTTTTCTTAAAATAAGAGTAAACCTTCTGTCTTTCGTGAGTAATTTTAATGAGTTTGCCTCTAATTCTTGTACTAGGAATAAGTACTATTGGTTTTCCCTTACCTCATAAGATATACTTAACTTCCACCTTCATTTTATATATTCTTTACTTACTTATAACTATATGAATCTAGCAAATCTGCTACTTCCTCCCCTCTTTTTTCCTTCCCTGGTTTTCCTTTTTTCCTTACTATTCTCCTTTCTCTTGCCTTTACTACTATATCCACTAACCTCCTCACTTACATCATATGGTTCTTCAATAGCTCACGTGGATTGCTCTGTCAAATATATCTAGATATAAAAATAGTGGACTATAAAAACAGACCTTGATTACAAATGCCTCAGAGAATATATATTAATGGACTATAAAAACTGACCTGGAATATAAATGTCTCAAATAGAATATATCAGGTGTATTTGAACATCTAGCTAACAATTTTTTCAATGTATATAAATCAATTTGCCTGCTTTGAAGATGTAACTGCTCAGAGTTAATAAGCCTATTGACAAGCACTGGTTTCAAATATACCTGTAGAATATGATAATGTATATCAATTAGACCTAGACCCAAGTCTTCTATAAGAATTGTATAAACATTATATTAATTTTTCAATGCAAGTGTATGTGACACGAATTTTATGTTTTGCAGTGTTATGTTTCTGTCTTAAAGCAAATGACGGACTCCTGAAGAAGGCAAATGCCGAAACGCGCGTAGAGTTCCCACCAACCGCTTTGCTTACTCCACTAGCCCGACCTACCATCATAGTCATTTGTATTCTGTTTATGCTTTTTTGTATGTCTATTTCACTTATTCATATTTCCTTCGTCACGTGTTTTGAAAATGTGTCAACAATTATTTGTATTTACAAATTGTATGTTATTGATGTTTTAAATGCTTAGATGCATCTTTTAGAAATAAGATTCTTATCAAAAAAATGAAGAAAATATTTAAATAAACCACAATACTATTTTGAATATATTTATTGGGTCTTGTTCTATCAATTTGTTTCTATATGTCACATGTATTAGCTAATTAGCTTTTTTCCTTGGGTTTTTTGGCTTAATTACTAAGCGCACTACCGATTGTTCTTCCAAAATATTGTCTTTTCTATTCCCTACCGGTAGTGCATGCATTAGCAGTAGGGGTGCCCCTTCTTTCTGAACCATGAATAGCTACCAACCTTTTTATTCTAACAACACACACCCATTTCTCTACGAATAAAGTTATTAAAGAGAAGTGTATGCTGTTTTTATGCACTTTTTGTCACTAGCAGATTTTCTCTGCTCCCACTATTCTTTGCACTTCTTGGTTTGTTGCTTTGGACACTCTTTTTTTTTTCTTTTCTTTTTTTCTTTGTGAACCGGATGACAACCGATGATGAGGCAGGGGCTTGTCTGGAGATTACATACCAGTTACCCTGTTGGTGGTGTTTCCGTGAGGTGTCATTAGTTTCTCGCACATTTTTTCTAAGCAGAACTTTGTCTAACATTGATGTTGTAGACATCTGGTACTGACTAAAGGTGTCAGACTTTTTCTAGTGTGTTCTGTGTAACTGTCAAAGAGGTTATTCAAAGTGTAAGGAACTTTGGACGGAGTGCAGTGAAACGTCCCCTTACCAGAATGAAAGTACACAGGGAGGATAACAGTTATCAGTACGTTTAGACTGTTCTGTTATACAAGTAACTCACACAATCAGCGTCCTCTGGACATGGTCTTTTGTTGTTGACAACTCTTCAACCACATGCCAACTCCTACACCCTCTCAGTCGCCAACTTCCACCACAAACCTTGTGTAAAACTTTGACAAGGAAAGCAGTAATTTGGCAGAATCATCAACGCCCCAATGAAGGGAGAGCCTAACCCAGACTTCCTACAAAACGGCCAAGAAGAACACAACTGGTGCAGTCCCTGAACACTAGGGGCACTGTTAGAAGTTCTTGGAACATTAGTTTGTGGAGTCTCCTATTACAGCATGTATTTCCACACCTATAGGCAGGGATTATAATGAATTGCCCCAAGAATTTATTTTATTTTTATTTTGAAGGTTTTATAGAGCGCGAACAAGATCCGTGCGGATATCAGAGCGCTTTACATTAAATCAGGCAAATTATACAAACAGATAAATGCAGGTAAGTCATGTATACATAACAGCTCGTGCAAAGGTAAGCAGTAGGGTGCAAAACAAAACATATCTGTTGAATCAGGTCAAGGTCAGATAAAGTGACTAGAATGTCTAGTTGGACCCTTGTCATAGTAATGATTACTAGGAAGGGTACGATTGATCTCCGCATTTCTTTAGTCCATGATCAGGTGAATTTTGCCATGAGAATCGCTTTTACTTCCTCTTTGAAGGGTGCGGTAGAAGCATGATGAAGTGCTTCGGCTTTTAAAATTGGTTTCCATTTTTTTTAAAGTAACAAGCAAAAGTTGCCCGATATTGCATGTCATAGGCTGTATTTAATATATATAAATATTCACTTCAAAAAACGTAAGGCTAAAGTGATGTTATAGCTAGGTGAAAATGTCAATCCAAACGCCACATTTCAAACCTAAACACTGAAATTCACCATCCACAGCTACCTCAAGAAGCTAGGACTCGAGCCCCACCATGATGGTTTGTCATCAATTAGGTCATTTCAGTAGTCATCAGTGATATTAGCAATGATGTCATAGAACATGTCATGAGTGTTGTAATATATGAGGTCACAAGCAGTGCATGACAAGGACACAAGCTATAGCCCTTTAGTCAACCATAACTGGTGAATGTCAGTGTTCTTTTAGTTTAAAATGTTACATTCAAACCGACACCCTCACCCAAATAGAACTTCACTTTGACATTTAATTATCTTTCCAGGGAATTTCTATTTTTTTAACTGTAAAGTAAGATATTATTACAATATTCAACTTCGACAGCAAGATCACGATTCTAGCAGGAAAGTGTTTTAGGCTCTTAAAAACCATAAAAAAGATCCTTGGACATCTGCCAGAGACCGCGAGGAAAACAGTAGCCCAGGCCCCGTTTACATCTAGGCTGGACTGTTGTAATGTCCTGTGTCTGGGAACAGTCTTGATTGGCAAGACTCTAGCCTGTTCAGAATGTCACAGCACGTCTGCTGTTAGAGAGTCAGAGGAGGTTATCTATGGGCCCTGATCTTGCTCAGCTGCATTGGCTGCCAGTGAGAAAAGGTCTCTCTCTTAAAGCCAGTTGTTACTGCTACTGAATGTTTAATAAAGCCCTGCACTTTCTGCATTCTCTTGTTAAACTTTACACCTCTGGAAGAAATCTAAGATCAGCAGGAGCTCTCCTGGCCTGCATTCCTGTATTAAAAAGACGATGTATTAGAGGTTGCTCTTTCAGCTTTTTAACACCCAAGATGTGGAATTATCTCCCCCTTTCTCTCAGACAAAACTATAAAAAAATTAAAAACGTTTTTGTTCAGATCAATTTGATTGAGGCTGCTGTTTGCTTTTAGATCTGAGTCGGAGCAAAACCTCAGCGCGGGGAGACTTTGTTGAAGTAACCAGGCACTTTATAAATTACTTTCTTATTATTATAACGTCGCTTTAACCTGTGTTTTTCTCAGTGAATTTCTAGTTTTTTTTATAGTAAAGTAAGA
Organism: Lissotriton vulgaris; assembly: GCF_964263255.1. Classification (NCBI taxonomy): domain Eukaryota; kingdom Metazoa; phylum Chordata; class Amphibia; order Caudata; family Salamandridae; genus Lissotriton; species Lissotriton vulgaris. The sequence continues at coordinate 1,035,648,118 of NC_141689.1, forward strand.
TCTAATTAACATACCTATGTCAACCCTCTGCCTTGTGCAGCACCCAAAACCTCATGTGTGGGGAGTAACAAGCAAAAAGAACTGTACAGGGTAAATGTGGGAAGGGATTTTTCTCTCGGCCGTTGTGTGGGTGACAGGTGGCAGCGAAGGACAGTGTGGAATTTACTTCAGCTGAAGGAGTGTTTTTTTACCTGCCCTCACCCCCATGCTGAAGTATAAGGCAGGGAATGTGCACAGAGGATGCCTGCAGCTCCTGCAGCTATGTGTACAATTCGAAGTCTATTGGAACAAGGCCTAGGGACCCGGTTGCTCCAGCCACTCCTAATGGGACCCCAAACTTTATATTTAATAGCATTGTGAAATTTACATAGTACAGTGCTGTCAATTTATATATCTTAAGTACTACGGTCAATGTTTGCCTGCTTCTTTACCACAAAAACATTGGTGTACAGATTTATCTAATTGGCGGGTCGGTGTACTGCAATCATAGGGCAGAGGTGTGGCGCCGCGACCAGGGCCACTGACGTTGGAATCTGGGGATCACAGTTTGATCCCAAGCGCTGGCGGCAGATTAGCTCAGCACCATGTGACTCTGGGCAATAGCTTGCTTAATCTTCCCGACGGCCCCCAGCGCCTAGAGACCCTTACGGGTGATTGTTCGCGCTTTACAAATGTGGATTATTATTGGCAGAACAATATAAGGTTGTATGTCAGAATGTGATATAGCATCTGTCATAAATATCGTGTTCTAAATATCGTTTCATGGGACGTAGATATTTTATTATAAACTCCAATGCGGTGATATTTTTGCAAACGGTATTTATTACAAAATATTCTGACAGCAATATTCTGGTGCCACCCCATTTTACTCTTGATGTAGGTTTTTTTCCCAGTTGCAGGAATGTTATCTTGGTCAAAGTTTGTTTTTATGCCACTACCCGGTCATGGGTGCTATTATCGCCGCTAATTTTGCATTTGCTTGTTGCTTTTTTGAAACAAGTGCGATTTATACAGCAATGTCATAAGGTCCCAAATTATGCATCATCAGTTCCTGGCAGGTCAAAGTGGTCGAAGCCGTTTAATTCCACTTGCTGAGTTAGCATTAGCGGCCAAAAGCATGTGATGTCACTTCTGCTACCTCTATCATTTTGGAAAAACAACACTTGTACTATGAACGACTATTTTCACCTAGAACATAACCCGTTTAGAAGACAACTTTTTGGTCAATATCTGTCTTGTTATTACTGTTATATAGTGATGTTGATGCACTGTCAGGCATAAAGATGAGGTTAGTTCACTGATGGCCCAATTACAAGTTGCAGGTTGCTGGTTAAGTGGTAAAGCTACACCTAAAATGACTGTTTCCGGTGCAATATCAGCCAGCCATTACCATGCAATTATGAGTCTGGGGCCCAAATGGACAATAATATACAGAATGTTTAATAACTGTACTTGCCTGCGCATACTTCCTCAAGATGTACGGTTGAGTATGTCAAGAACTTCGACAGGGCCATGGAGCTGGTCAACAGCAGGATGGAGCGGCAAAGGCCATTCAAAGTTATCATTCTCCTCCATTAGCGGGCCATTTACATGGCACATGTTCCACCTACTTCTCCTAGGTGGAACTGTGCTCAGGTTTTACCACTCCCAGTAATCTGGAGTATCGTAAAATGACACCCCCTTTAGACGGGATTTCCATGGACCACAGAATCTCGCCTTCAGTGTCCGTCCAAAAGGCTCTCCCAGCATTTCTGCTTTTTAAAAAGGTTTTTTGTGAAAATGCGCAGTTAACCAAGTATTTCATAGAATTGACGAAACCAAGTTGTAAACACTTTTGATTTGACCTAATTTTCCTTTATGCCCGTGGAGCCTTTTCATTGAGGGAACTCACCTGATAAATATTATATGATGGAAAAATTCAGGGCTTTGAGTGGACACGGTCTGTCCAGGTCCCGGACCTGTAGTTATTATAAAAATATCAGCCTTTAATTCATGTCCTTAACTTTACTGGTAAGAACAGTGATCCGTTTCTGAAGGGTGAATGTAAAAAACGTTAAGGTAGTCCATGTTGTTCCTGTTTATATTTCAGATGCTTCATTTAATCTTGCATCCCCTAAGAGTGTTTGCTATTTCCAGGATGTTGTTTCTGTATTTTCTTTCATGTAGTGCATCACTCATGTATAGTGCACACTTTGAACGGTTGTCTGATAGAATATCGATGCTAAAAATATTGTGTGGACAGAATAATGTGTCAAAAATATTCAGGACCAAAATATTGAGAAGGTAAGTGCAAATAGGAAACTATGGATTTACTATTGTTAACTCCACTTCTAAATACCTTTAAGATATATATTAGGTCAAGGTATATATATGTGAAGTGCATTACAACTTTGTTTATCAATAAAAAACCTTCACAATATTTTTGTGCTCAATAGTAGTTTGTCCAAACATCCTTTCAACTGAGTCGCCTGCAAATGTTTACAATGGGTCACTATTGAGAGCTCTGGAATTTAGGTTTAAGGCAGTGTGAGTTTCTCACTGTGCCAAAAATGTGCTCAGAATACATGGTCTTCCATTCCTTGGCTTCTCTGCAGAGCGCACAGAACAATGGCCATGAATTCCAGTTGCAATAGTGATTCTGGGCAAATGTATGTGAAGGAGTTATTGAGAGTTGCCATAATGTTGACAAGGCGAAAGTAAAAGAAAATACTGTGTTTACAGGTGAGTGGGTGCTTTGTGTGTTTGGGGGGCGGAAGAAGATGCGAAGAAGCGCAAGGGTGTGCATGGAAAATACTGCAGCTGCTTTTGTTACAGGGGGACGATATTGCAGCTATGCTGCAAAACCGGCACCCGGTAACAAAAACGGCCCCCCAGGGGTCCAAAACCGGGTCCCCACCCTGGCGGTCCACCGAGGAAACGCCCAGTGCCCGCTATGGCCAGTTCGGCCCTGATTCAGGTGAGGGTGAAAAGAGGATGCTGAAGAGGAAAGTAGCGAGGTGACAGATCTGCAGATAGAGAAGATGTGGATAGAAAAAGGGTGTACGTGTCTAACACAGAGTGAATGTAACTGAGTGATGGTGACACTCTAAAGATGACTACGCCGTCCACAGGCAACAGTAATGTTTAATTCACACTCACAATTAGAGAATTGAAATATTTTCAATATTAATTATTTTCAACAAAATGATTGTTGTTACTCATTATGTTAAGCAGCTAACAACCATAAGCAAGCCAATAGGCCTGGCTGGTTTTAGGTGTATGTCAGCTGTCTTATATATATTTTTGCAAAGCCTGGTGATGCACCAAAATACTGGTCTAGTGGTACACTACGGGAATCTCAGAAATTTAGTTTACACATTTAGGCCACACCCTTAATTACATACGCCACACCCATTTTAGTTTAGTCCACCAACACACACACACACTTTTCACACACACACACTTTTTTCATCCCAATCAAAGCCCTGGGAAAATCCATATTTGAATCTTGTTAAAAGAAATCTAAATGGCAAGATATACGTGAATGGGTGCCCCCCTTTAGTGTTTGGTAGGAACCCATACCTTCTGTACAGGAGCTGCTTCATATACAGAGGGGAAGCGGCAGGTGCAGGGGCAAGTTGAGGAGAGCAGCCTTGCGCAGATGCCTGGCACATTGTTCAGAGGGTGCCTTACTCGGGTAACACTGGAGACCAGCCACATAAAGGCTGCTCATGTTTAAAATACATTGACTGAAACAGTCGCCAGAGTTATTCATGACGCCAACACCCCACAACACCTCGCCAACCAACGCAAGCAGCTGCTCATCTTTGGAAAATTATATTTATGTGGAAACTGTACTGTCTGCAATCCAACTTGAACTTTGTTTCAAATGTATGAAATTGCACACATTGGGTCTAATTGCAGGTAACCTGGTAAAATCATATGGCAACAATGGCCCGGCACTGCCATTACTTGGTGGTATTACTCATTTACCCACTTATTGACCATTTCTGTCAAGAGAGGCAAATAACATGAGGGTCCTGGAATTATCAGGTACAATGCCATATGTTTTTTTCTGAATTGGGAGGTGAAAAAGGTGATCTGATGTGCATGCAATACTCTCTACTCCCCCCTCTCTGGCACAATCCCCTATATTTAAGTTAAAACATTATGTTTGTATTGATTGCTTCCTACTTTACTTTTATCTGCTTTTAGAAGTGGGTACAGGTCTTGTTTTGTAGGCTTTGCATTTGATAATGAACTGAACTCCACAACAAAAATGGCCTCCTGTGTAGAAGGTAGGTTCAGGAAAACATTTCAAAGTCATTTCTCTTTCTTGCCCATTAAAATGGCTTTCCAGAATCAATGCTTGAGAAAGAGGCTAGTGATTGGTTGGTAGATACTCAAAGTCCAAATATTGCATACGATTGTCTTAGAAAAGGAGTGGGCTCACTCCTAGAGTCTTTCGTCACAATGTATCATGCGCACACAGATGTGTGCCTGGGCAAAGACCGGGCCAAGAGCGGGCCTGTCTGTGTTCCTCCGCGTCTGGACGAAGGTGGGCTGAGCCTACTCTCTTTTAATCGTGCCCTGAGCAGCGCTGCGACGTTGGTAACATGGGGAAGAAGAAAGCAGTCAATCACTGCACTCAGAGGATAATCTGGATGTTCCCGGTATTGCCTCCTCTCTATCCGATTCAATGGGTGTTTTGAAAAAAAAAAATTGAGGAAAGGCTTGTAAATAAACATAGGGAACCGAGGGTGGAGAGGGAGCTGGACAATCTACCCAACCAATCATCAGGAGAAGCAGGAGACAAACTTTGTTAAATATTGTGGGAGTCCAGCAGACCAGGGTCAATTCCTGTGTACTGGAAGATACTGCAGGGGTTGAACATGCCCCTCAGCATAGATCATCATGGGGTACCACCAGCTAGGTAGTCGAAAGGAAAACAACATGCGTAATGCAGCCACAGTAACTCAGAAAGTGGAATGTGTCTCACAGAGAAGGAAAAAAGCACACAGTTAGCCCAGATGCATTGTGGTACATACAGTTCATGATAACACTCACTTCCGTCGAAAGCATTTAGTATTTGAAACACGTCTAGAGATATACAGCACAGGCTCCACCAACAGTAGTGACTTTCGACTACAATGAGGTGTTCATGCACTGCATTTACCACAATGCCTCTGGTCTAATTCTATGCTGGGATGCCAGCTAATGTGCTCCCTCCTCCTTTTGGGATTGGCTCCTTACTGAGTTATTGGACTCACAAGCTGTGGGATGCACCTGTGCTCTGGGAGTGGGCCTAAAGTTAGAAGACCGTGAGCAGCACTGAGGAGGCGTTCATCCATGTTTCCGTGAGGAAGGCGACGTCTGGAGATGTGGTGTCGAGCAGGTTCCAGAGTTCCACGGCGCTCCCGAAGACGAAAAATGGCTCGCGAACGGGTCAAGCAAGCTACTACGCATGCTCGCGGAGCTATGCGTAGTTCGCGGAGTGCAAGTGCATCTTTGCGTAGCTCCGCGGAGTGCGGCTACGCGAACTACGCCCAGGCTTAATTTGATGTACTTTTATGGTTACTTATGAAATATAACCGAATAAAGTCTTTTTGATTTGATTTGATTTGAGTCATAGTGACCTCTTGACCTCATGCTGCCATGTGTTCATTGCAACAGATAGACCAGTGCTTTATGGTAAGTCTTTTAGCATGGTTGATTTAAATTGCTTAACACATGTTTTTAAAACTTATGTGATGTATTGAATGGATTTTTTATGATGTACTTACTCTAATTGTGCATTTATTGTATCTTTTATGGAGAGTTGTGTACCCCGAATAAAGATTAACTTGATGATAGTCACAGCTTGTCTAAAGTACTTATTTTAACAGCTGTGACACACTGCTACCAAACAGACATTGCTGCATACCAGGGTCAGATATTTTGTCTGATCCGGGCTCAGTATCTGCAGTTTGGTCTTTACCACAAGCACTTGTGGTACTTTATAAAGTAAACTTTACAAATGGATGCTATTTTTACTCCGTGCTCAACAGGGGTGGTATTTTTTTTTCTTGATACACGTCGTTATAAGAAAGCTGTCAAATGCAACATGGAACACTGTCCACAATGTGTACATAGAAAGAATAATAAAATAAAATCATGTATGGACTATATATATATTTTATATATATATATATATATATATATATATATGTATATTCTCAGATCCACATCCTTTGCAACGCCGGGACACCAGGACAGCTGTGCAGTATAGGGGCAAAGGTTCCCCTGTGTCAATATACAGGTCCACAATACGTAGCAGCGCTACGTTACTCGCACTCTCCTCGAGAATCCAGGGATCAAAAGTTCACAACAAAGTACGCTTTTCCAAATCCATTATTTATTCAAAATGCAGCATCGTGATAAGCCATGGAACAAACCCAACGCGTTTCAGCGAGGAAACTCGCCTTGGTCACGGGTAATTCCAGAACCAATAAACAAACAATAAATAAAGTTTCACGTGATAGGTGAAAAAATAATAAACAAAGGACTCATAGCTTAAACATAGTGGCCATCTTAGAGTGGAGTACCTATGCATAAATCAAATAGCCCAAGTAATACGTTTTCTTGGCAAAATGTGTTACAACAAAGACATTTCTCAGGAATGGACCAATTCCTGTCAATTATATTACATTTCATAATACAAAGGAAATAATTCAAAAAAACGCTAATCTCGCGTTCTTCAATACCAATAGCATTCTAGCTAAGTATCATATATGAAACACAACAGATTTCACATAATAAGACCTCAAGTGAGCTTCACCCAATTTATAGTTTGAGAAATTGCCTCATATATATCCAACCCCCAGTGAGATTTTATACATTCTGTCTTACCAAATCATAAAGTTAACTCAAATAGTTGTTTGTATCATTCTCAAGTGAGTTTGTATTACATAAACTATCGCAGAGTACGTTATATATAGTGTAAAGTCCCAAGTGAGATATATAAGACAGAGCATTCACTCGAACCAATCCAAGTATAATTGTCTCAGATGGATGTTTCTTCCTGTGCATCATTACATAGTCAATACCTATAGGTGAAACACAAAAGAGAAAAGTGCCAATCAAAATCCTTGTCGAACATAACCAGGAGCTACTGAGTTGGCTATGAGTCACAAATTAAGTGAATTAAAGTGGTGAAACCAAATAAAAATTACTAATTCATTAAAAACAGCAGTAGGCACTGTGTAGACCATGAGCCCAAAACATGTTACAGTCCCCGTTAAATCAACAGGTCAATTCTTAAACAGAAACACTTGACATCATATAAAATGCAACCTGAAACTAATCTCCTAGATGCCATTTCATTTCTTCCTCCGAATTTAAACCTCTGGGCATCAGGGTGTCAAGCTCAATGATGTACCTGTTCTCCATTTGTCTTAGCTTGCGGATTTTTATCACCACCTCTTTTCATGGCAGGGAGCTTGTCAATTACGAAGAACTTAAGCAAATTTCTATTGCTTTTGTGTTGTTCCTCGAAATGACGTGCGATGGGTGAGGTTTGATCTTTATTATCAATGGATCGCATGTGTTCTAGGACACGTTTCTTTGCAGGGAACATCGTGCTCCCTACGTACTTCCTAGCACAAGGGCACGTCAAAACGTACACGCAATACTCAGACAGGCATGTTAGATGTTTATTGATTGGTTTTTCAATTGCTTCAACAGGAAAGAAGACTCTTTTGATGTTATGGCTATACCTGCAAGCCTTACATTTCATGCAAGTATAAAAGCCTTTGATGTCACTTGATTTTGTTGTATTCATGCTCACCTCATTTTTACTCAACTTGTCCTTCAGGGAATGCGCTTTCCTGTAAGTCATCATGGGATTCTCACTCAGAACTTCACTCAGGGTAGGTTCCGTCCTAAGAACATTCCAGTGGCGTTTAAAGGTATTAAATACTTGCCATGATCTGGAATGATAGGTAGAAATAAACCTCACTACCTCTTTGGTGTTTACAGTTTTTGAGTTTTCGTTGGTAGCTAACAGGGATTGGTGGCTGACTTCACTAGCTTTTTTTAGTGCAGCATCTATGATAGAAGATTGGTATCCTCTTTCAACAAAGCGCTCTCTCATGCACACACTCTCAGTCACAAAGTCTTCTTCAGAACTACAATTCCTCCGAGCCCGGAGAATTTCACCAAACGGAATACTTTTAATCAATGTTTTGGGGTGTCCACTGTCCGCATGTAATAAGGTATTCCCCGCAGTTTCTTTGCGGTATAGACTGGTTTTTAGTTTCTTATTAAACACCTTCACATGTAAATCCAGAAACACCATACTCTGAGTGTTCATGTGGCCTTCCAACTTAATATTCTGGTCATTCCTATTTAGGTCTGCCACGAAATTCTCTGCTTCACTCTGTGTCCTATCCCAGATGATGAACAAGTCATCGATGTAGCGCAGCCATAATTTCACATGGCTGCGGTACATCGGGTGAGTCTTCTCTACTTGCTGCTCCCAGCCCGCCATAAAAAGATTAGCAAAGCTGGGAGCAAAACAAGTTCCCATCGCCATCCCTTGTCGTTGTCTATAATAGACATTGTTAAAGACGAAGAAATTATGTTCCAGACAAAATCTGATCATCTGAATAATCATCTCAGAATGATTCAGGTAAGAGATAGATCTGGAGCACAAAAACTTCCAACAGGCTCTAACGCCATCCTCATGTCTAATAGACGTATACAAACTGCATACGTCTAAAGAAATGAGTAGATAGCCATCCTGCCACTCAAAGTTAGTGAGTTAGTTGATAAAATCTCTGCTGTCCTTTAAATATGATGGAACATTTTCAACGAAGGGTCTCAGAAAGAAGTCAATGTATCTTGACGTGTTCTCTAAAAGAGAACCAATCGAAGACACTATTGGCCTGCCCGGAGGAGTGTTTGGGTCTTTGTGTAGCTTAGGCACTAAATATAAAACTGCTATTTTAGGGTTTCTATTTAGCAAAAAACAAAAAAGAGTATTCATCCCATTCGATGATGCCACTTAAGCGCCAATTTGTCAACATTATTGTAGTTTTCAACATTCATTATAACCAAAGGGGGGAATGTGGTTATAATGAATGTTGAAAACTACATTAATGAGGGTATGAGACAACTGAATGTAAAAGAATGTTATGAAGTCTCTTCCTTACAGAAGATTGAACAAAGTAACAACACTTATTTTGAGATGTTGACAAATTGGCGCTTAAGTGGCATCATCGAATGGGATGAATACTCTTTTTTGCTAAATAGAAACCCTAAAATAGCAGTTTTATATTTACTGCCTAAGCTACACAAAGACCCAAACACTCCTCCGGGCAGGCCAATAGTGTCTTCGATTGGTTCTCTTTTGGAGAACACGTCAAGATACATTGACTTCTTTCTGAGACCCTTCGTTGAAAATGTTCCATCATATTTAAAGGACAGCAGAGATTTTATCAACAAACTCACTAACTTTGAGTGGCAGGATGGCTATCTACTCATTTCTTTAGACGTATGCAGTTTGTATACGTCTATTAGACATGAGGATGGCGTTAGAGCCTGTTGGAAGTTTTTGTGCTCCAGATCTATCTCTTACCTGAATCATTCTAAGATGATTATTCAGATGATCAGATTTTGTCTGGAACATAATTTCTTCGTCTTTAACGATGTCTATTATAGACAACGACAAGGGACGGCGATGGGAACTTGTTTTGCTCCCAGCTTTGCTAATCTTTTTATGGCGGGCTGGGAGCAGCAAGTAGAGAAGACTCACCCGATGTACCGCAGCCATGTGAAATTATGGCTGCACTACATCGATGACTTGTTCATCATCTGGGATGGGACACAGAGTGAAGCAGAGAATTTCGTGGCAGACCTAAATAGGAATGACCAGAATATTAAGTTGGAAGGCCACATGAACACTCAGAGTATGGTGTTTCTGGATTTACATGTGAAGGTGTTTAATAAGAAACTAAAAACCAGTCTATACCGCAAAGAAACTGCGGGGAATACCTTATTACATGCAGACAGTGGACACCCCAAAACATTGATTAAAAGTATTCCGTTTGGTGAATTTCTCCGGGCTCGGAGGAATTGTAGTACTGAAGAAGACTTTGTGACTGAGAGTGTGTGCATGAGAGAGCGCTTTGTTGAAAGAGGATACCAATCTTCTATCATAGATGCTGCACTAAAAAAAGCTAGTGAAGTCAGCCACCAATCCCTGTTAGCTACCAACGAAAATTCAAAAACTGTAAATACCAAAGAGGTAGTGAGGTTTATTTCTACCTATCATTCCAGATCATGGCAAGTATTTAATACCTTTAAACGCCACTGGAATGTTCTTAGGACGGAACCTACCCTGAGTGAAGTTCTGAGTGAGAATCCCATGATGACTTACAGGAAAGCGCATTCCCTGAAGGACAAGTTGAGTAAAAATGAGGTGAGCATGAATACAACAAAATCAAGTGACATCAAAGGCTTTTATACTTGCATGAAATGTAAGGCTTGCAGGTATAGCCATAACATCAAAAGAGTCTTCTTTCCTGTTGAAGCAATTGAAAAACCAATCAATAAACATCTAACATGCCTGTCTGAGTATTGCGTGTACGTTTTGACGTGCCCTTGTGCTAGGACGTACGTAGGGAGCACGATGTTCCCTGCAAAGAAACGTGTCCTAGAACACATGCGATCCATTGATAATAAAGATCAAACCTCACCCATCGCACGTCATTTCGAGGAACAACACAAAAGCAATAGAAATTTGCTTAAGTTCTTCGTAATTGACAAGCTCCCTGCCATGAAAAGAGGGGGTGATAAAATCCGCAAGCTAAGACAAATGGAGAACAGGTACATCATTGAGCTTGACACCCTGATGCCCAGAGGTTTAAATTCGGAGGAAGAAATGAAAGGGCATCTAGGAGATTAGTTTCAGGTTGCATTTTATATGATGTCAAGTGTTTCTGTTTAAGAATTGACCTGTTGATTTAACGGGGACTGTAACATGTTTTGGGCTCATGGTCTACACAGTGCCTACTGCTGTTTTTAATGAATTAGTAATTTTTATTTGGTTTCACCACTTTAATTCACTTAATTTGTGACTCATAGCCAACTCAGTAGCTCCTGGTTATGTTCGACAAGGATTTTGATTGGCACTTTTCTCTTTTGTGTTTCACCTATAGGTATTGACTATGTAATGATGCACAGGAAGAAACATCCATCTGAGACAATTATACTTGGATTGGTTCGAGTGAATGCTCTGTCTTATATATCTCACTTGGGACTTTACACTATATATAACGTACTCTGCGATAGTTTATGTAATACAAACTCACTTGAGAATGATACAAACAACTATTTGAGTTAACTTTATGATTTGGTAAGACAGAATGTATAAAATGTCACTGGGGGTTGGATATATATGAGGCAATTTCTCAAACTATAAATTGGGTGAAGCTCACTTGAGGTCTTATTATGTGAAATCTGTTGTGTTTCATATATGATACTTAGCTAGAATGCTATTGGTATTGAAGAACGCGAGATTAGCGTTTTTTTGAATTATTTCCTTTGTATTATGAAATGTAATATAATTGACAGGAATTGGTCCATTCCTGAGAAATGTCTTTGTTGTAACACATTTTGCCAAGAAAACGTATTACTTGGGCTATTTGATTTATGCATAGGTACTCCACTCTAGGATGGCCACTATGTTTAAGCTATGAGTCCTTTGTTTATTATTTTTTCACCTATCACGTGAAACTTTATTTATTGTTTGTTTATTGGTTCTGGAATTACCCGTGACCAAGGCGAGTTTCCTCGCTGAAACGCGTTGGGTTTGTTCCATGGCTTATCACGATGCTGCATTTTGAATAAATAATGGATTTGGAAAAGCGTACTTTGTTGTGAACTTTTGATCCCTGGATTCTCGAGGAGAGTGCGAGTAACGTAGCGCTGCTACGTATTGTGGACCTGTATATATATGTATATATATATATTCACTGAAAAAAAACATAGGTTTTAAGGGTGTAATAGTTAGTTGGACATTTCACTCGTACAAAACCATTGAAATGCCCCCGTTATAGTTAGTTGTACTAACTATAACTCGCGCACCCGCAATCCACTGCTGATGCTGTCACATATTACATCATTCATTACATGGTCAGTGACATCACTGATGACATTACTGATGATATCTCAAATGACATCACTGATGACATCTCAAATGACATCACTGATGACATCATCCAGTGAATGTGGTTTGGTTCGATATTTAAATAAGTATTTTATATATATATATATATATATATTCACTGAAAGAACCATAGGTTTCACACACGTTAAAAATAAGCATTTAAAAAACCTTAGAAATTCACTGAAAAACCATAGGTATCACACATGTTATAGTTAGCTGGACATTTCACTCACACAAAACCATTGAAATTCCCCCGTTATAGTTAACTATAACTCACGCGCCCGCAATGCACTGCTGATGACGTCACATATAACATCACTCATGACATGGTCAGTGACATCACTCATGACATCACTGATGACATCTCAAATGACATCACTGATGACATCATCCATTGAATGTGTGTCTTTCTGAAAAATAAATATGGTTTATATGTGTATATCTAAAGGTCGATGGAAGAATAAATTTGTAAATAAGTGTCTAAATGGATGTTTTTTTTCTAAAAAATGATTGTATAACTGACTTATTAAGTGTATCTTAGTGAATACATCTATTAGCGAGTAATGTTTAAATATTTGTAAATATCTGTATCAGTGTCTCACTTTGTGAATAAGTGGCTGCATGGGTTGGTGACTAGCTATATGAGTGTTGATGTGGGTTATTAGTTGGTTTTTAGAGTATCAGTAGGAGTGTCTGTATGGTTTGGTGGGGGGTATTACTTACCGCATAGATGCGTGACTCACTGATTGTATGTGTTTTGAAGACAACATGTGTGCAGGACTGTATGGGTGGATGAGTGTGTGTATGGGTGTGTTAGTGAGTGAATCACTGTCTCAATAGTATCTTTATGAGTAACTACATATGTTTTAAACTAGTATATTTGAGTATTGGTGTATATAAGTGATGTATATAAGTGAGTATATGTGAGAGCGAGAGATTGTAAGAGTTCCTGTATAAATAAGTATGTGCTTCTATAAGTAATTGTTTAAGAGAGTAAGTATGTGTATGATTCTGTAGAAGTAAGTGTAGTGGTGGGTGTATAGCTGTATATTCAAGTAAATGGATGTTTATTTGCATGTGTGAGTTTGTGTGTGAGTAACTCTATAGCTGAGTGTCGGTGTGTAATAAGATGTATAGGTGTATGAGTACACATGATGAGTAAGTACATGTATGAGTGCCTTTATAGAACTGTTAGTGAATGACTGGATGTGTATGTAGATTTTAGAATTACTGAATAGGTTGTTCTAACTGGAATTGGTTTTTCCATTTTTTTGTAAAAAAATTTAGTTTCTATTTTTTAATGTGTGTATCAAGGGTTATATTACGCTATTATGCTGAGAGGAGGTCTGTCACTCTTTCACAAGGATGATGTCATCAGTGATGTCATTTGAGATGTCATCAGTGATGTCACTGAGCATGTCATGAGTGATGTAATATGTGACGTCATCAGCAGCGCATTGCGGGCGCGCGAGTTATAGTTAACTATAACGGGGGAATTTCAATGGTTTTGTATGAGTGAAATGTCCAGCTAACTATAATATCTGTGAAACCTATGGTTTTTCAGTGAATTTCTAAGGTTTTTTACATGCTAATTTTTAACTATAACGTGTGTGAAACCTAGGGTTTTTTTCAGTAAATTTCAAAGGTTTTATAAATGATTATTTTTAAATGTATTAATTGTTGTATTGTTTTTATACTGATTTACTACATTATTTTAAAATATTTATTTTTAGATATTTTATTTTTTAAATTACATTACATATTTTTTATATAAAAATTGAAAAATAGAAGAGGAGGAGCTTAGCGCTCAACCAAGATGGTCGCGTGAGCTGTGAGCTCCCGAAACCCTCGCCGCTCCACCGTCTATCCTCGCGCAAATCCTGTTTCTGACGACGGGTTCTAATAGCTACGACTCTCCTGATCTGAAAGGCCTTTTCAGATTTTGAATCGGATGCCGGACGCCCGAATTACTCCTTCCTGTAGCCTGGAGGCCTACACCGTGGCTCATCCCGGGACTAGGGCATCCGAAGCACCCCGAAAGTAGTTGAACAACAATGGCCTGTGGTAGGGGATGGCTACCCGGGGTCTACTTGCCGTTTTGTTTTCACTGGCTACGAAGATTGGAGGTGGCTGCCTAGTGTTCGAGCTGGCCTGTGAGCGCAATCGCTTTACTGATCTTCACCGACGCCCTGCATTTCAGTCTCTTGTGGTTTTTCCTTGTGGGGGGCCATTTACACCAGGTCCCAAAAGCCCCTGAGGGGCGCGCAACCCACCATGGCGGCCAAGTCTGATAGTGACAAGCGGTCCCTCAAGAATGTGACTCGCGTGGCGTGACTCAGACCACCATTATGGACAGATTTGCGCGCAATAAGGGCTCGCCCAGCGGGACTGGTAAAACTCCGGAGGACCTTGGTGGTGGCCCCCCTGAGTCGGAGGAGCCAACTCTTCGAGACGTGATGGGCACCATCGCTAGCATACAATCGTCGATGGACCAACAATACAAAACCTTGGCAGCCAAGATCGACACGGTGGCGGTGGATGTGGGCCTGATCAGGGCGGACTTGGCCAAGACTAACGAGAGAGTCAAGTCGTTGGATGTCAAGACAGCCAGTCTCAACACTGATGTCGCCGAACTCCAGACTGAGATCCGGACTCTTCGGACCTCGAGTGACCAGTTTGCCCGCCGGCTTGAGGATTTCGAAAGTCGCGCGAGGCGCAATAATGTCCGCATAGTCGGAGTTCCGGAGTCCTCAGCCGATCAATCGACGGACCTACTCGTTGAAGATCTAATCATCAACCACCTCGCCCCTAAAGGCCTGAGTAACCTTTTTGCGGTAGAGAGCGCCCACAGAGTCCCGGGCGGCAGACGCAAGCAGGGGGCTACCCCTCGACCCATCATTGCGCGGATCTTTAACTACAGGGACATGGACGCCATTTTGCAGGCTTCGAGGACTAGCGGCCCAACCAAGTTCGAGAATGCATCCATCAACTTTTACCCTGATTTGACCCCTTTGGTGCAGAAGCAGAGACTGGGATTTTCTGGGGTGAAGCGGAGATTTAGAGACCTGGGTATGCAGTATGCTATGCTTTTCCCCGCCCGATTGTGCATTGAGCATAACGAGCGGGTGCTCTTCTTTGATATGCCAGAGGTGGTCAGTGACTGGTTGGACACATTATCTATGCCACGGGATAATGCGGAACGATCCAGAGGTGCTGAAGGCAGCCAACGGGACCAGGAGCAGTAGGGGCACCGGTGCGTGCTACCATCGTATCGTGTTACGGTGGACTGTTATCCTTTTTTGGGTCGATGACATTCCTAGAGACAAGACCTGGGGGGGCGGGGAGTTCGGGACTTTTCCTCCTCCTGGGGTGTTTCCTTTTCTACTTGTAGTTTAGTTTTCTGGGGTAGGGCGACAGGCACACTGCTGAATGGGGTGGTTTTCTGGTTTTATCGCAGGGGTGCAGGGTGGGGGGTTGTTCTGGTATTCTGGGGGAGGGGTTTTCTTTTTCTTGTTTGCGCTGTTCTTGAGGCTATGTATTGTTGTATGGCTTATACTGTGTTTCCTTCATGGGGTTTGGGGGACCCGACTACTCACTTTCGGGATGGGGGTTAGGGGGTTGAGAGTCTTGAGTTGGAATGTCAACGGCTTGGGGAACAAAATAAAACGGGGAATTGTACTCCAATATGTGAAGTGCCATTCTCCCGACATTGTATTATTGCAAGAAACGCATCTGGTGGGGAACACGTTCCATGCAATGAACCGGAGGGGCTACCGGTTGGTGGCACACTCGGGATTCACTTCGGGCTCTAGAGGGGCTGGTGTTATGATACGCAGTTCCCTCCCCTTGGAGATTGATGAAACGATACTGGATGACAGGGGAAGGTATGCAGCGATTGTTGGTAGGTGGGAGGGGAGAACGGTTGTCATCCTCTCGATATATGTCCCCCCGGGTTTACAGACCACCATCTTTGTCGATCTGGGGAAATTGGTATTGAGGCTTCCTGATGGGCTTCTGGTGGTTGGAGGGGACTTTAACTCGGTGGTTGATGGCCTGGAAGATCGACATCCTCCCAGGGCTCTTACACCATCACTGTCCTGCCTGAGTGGTTTTTTGGAAACGTTTGGTATGGTGGACTGTTGGCGGATGCTTCACCCAGGGCAGTCCCAATATACTTTCCACTCCGGGGTCCATGGAAGCTTAGCCAGACTTGACTATATTCTTGTGCCTGCAGCCCAGGCCACGACGGTGCGAGAGGCCCGACATTTGCCTAGAGGCATTTCGGATCACTCCCCGCTATGGATCCATATAGATCTCCACTTAGACGCGGGGGGCCGGGTCGCCCCGATTAATCCCTGGCATCTCCGTGTTCCAGAGACCAGGGCTGGGGTGCTTAAAGCTATAGACCACTACTTTGCTGACAATGTGGGAACGGTGTCTTCGTCTGTGTCCCTATGGGAGGCTTTTAAAACTGTGATACGGGGTCAGACACTGTCGCTAGTTGCCAGCTCTAAGAAGCGCCACAATGGAGAGGTTGAACAGCTAGAGTCTGATATAGTGGCTTTGGAGAGGGATCTTGAGTGTGGGGTCACGTGTTAAAAAGTGCATATTTTGCAACTGAAGCAGTCTGATTATAGAGTCTTGGTCACGAATGCCGCGAAAGCTATGAGTCGAGAACAACAGGGCCGACTGTATGATGTGGGCGACAAGGCGGGGAAGTTGATTGCTTGGTTGGACAAGAGGGAGAGATTGAATCGTGTGGTGCCTGTGGTTGAGCGAGTGGATGGTGTACGTGTGACGGATCCATTGGAGATTGTGGAGGAGTTCGCTTGTCACTTTCGAACGGTGTACGCGCCGGTCTCGGACCGGCCGGAGGAAGACTCCCATCTTTTGCTTAGGGATATCGCTCTGCCTTGCCTGTCCGACTCTGACAGAGAGCTAATGGAGGCGGATTTTTCCACTGATGAAGTAGCGCTCGCTATTCGCTCCATCCGCTCTGGATAAGCCACGGGCCCAAACGGCATACCCATCGAGCTGTACAAGTTGTGTCCGAACAAAATGGCGTCGTATCTTTGCTCAATGTTCTTGGAGTCCAGGGAGCGGGGTTCGCTTCCCCGTGACCAGCGCTTAGCGCCTATCGTGGTGATCCCTAAAGAGGGAAAATCCCGTGAATTCTGTACCTCCTATAGACCTATTTCACTTCTGAATGTGGAACCTAAAGTTTTGGCAAAAATATTAGCTAACCGTCTGATTAAAGTGATTGGAGATTTGGTGCACCCAGACCAGTCTGGCTTTATTCCAGCCCTTAATACCGCGCTGAATTTACGCCGTCTTCATGGCGTGCTGGGGAGGGCGGAGACGTTGTGTGAGCCGGCCATTTTGGTTTCTTTAGATGCCACTATGGCATTTGACACAGTGGAATGGCCATATCTATGGGCGGCTCTGGCGAAGTTTGGCTTCGGACCTGTGTTTATCGGGTGGGTCCGATTACTTTATGAGGAGCCCCTGGCCCAGGTGGTCGTTAACGGTCGAGTGTCGACTCCCTTTGTTCTGGGGAGGGGTACGCGGCAAGGATGCCCTCTTTCTCTGCTGCTTTTTGCCTTGGCTCTAGAGCCCTTGGCCGCTTGGTTGCGATGGGAGCCGTCCCTCAAAGGCATCAGGTGGGCCCCCGGTTTTGAAGACCGCATTTCACTTTATGCGGACGACATTCTCCTTTATCTCACCTCCCCTCGGAAATCTCTGGGGGTATTGTTCGACGTCCTTAATTCCTTTGGGAGGAATTCTGGACTGGTCATCAACTGGGGTAAGTCTTGTGTGTATTCGCTCACAGACGATACTCCACTTGTACCGCGCAACTGTCCAATACAAATTTCGTCCACCGGGTTTAAATATTTGGGTATCTATATTTCGCGTGATTCGGCCGTCAGGTACCAGCGCAACTTTCTCCCCCCGCTTAATCGCTTAAAGGCAGATGTGAAAGCCTGGAGCAGACTGCCGCTGTCCCTGGTGGGCAGGGCAGCCTTATTCAAAATGATGTCCCTTCCCAGATTTTTGTATGCGCTTCAGAATACACTGGATCTAGTGCCTTCCAACTACTTCCAGGAGATCGAGTCCCTACAAAGGAAGCTGCTGTGGGCCGGACGTCCCCGGATTGCCTTGGCTAAGCTTACGTTGCCTTGGTATGACGGCGGTATTGCGTTGCCGGATATACGACGATATTACTGGGCCTCACAACTGAGCTCGGTTAATCATGCGATGTATGGTCCAGCTTCTAACCCGGCTTTTGCTATGGATAAATGGCTTCTGCCGGGCGGAGACTATAACAGGGCGCTTTATTCCAAACGGTCCGATGTGGCATTGACAGGGCCTACCAGAGTTGCGGTGCGGGTCTGGTACAACGCAAATGCTGCTATGGGCTGGTCAGACACTCTCACTCGAGCGACTCCGCTCTACGCAGCGGAGAGGTTGGGCAATTTGTGGACTACCAAGGGTTTCGTACAATGGGACCTTATTGGGATTAGTAAGGTGGGGGACCTTTGGCGGAAAGACAGGATAAAGTCTTTTGAAGAGTTGCAACTAGAATTCAAACTTAGTCATCGGGAATACTTTCGGTACCTACAGGTCCG
Source organism: Lissotriton vulgaris (assembly GCF_964263255.1). Lineage (NCBI taxonomy): Eukaryota > Metazoa > Chordata > Amphibia > Caudata > Salamandridae > Lissotriton > Lissotriton vulgaris. The sequence goes on from NC_141689.1 coordinate 1,035,666,931, forward strand.
ACACGCCCTTTCCTCTGTTTTTCCGGCTGGCACGCTTGTTCCAGAATCCTCACCCCTGGAGGATAGAGTGCTCGATGGACACGTCCCGGACAGTACGATCTCTCTTATATATAAAAAGCTGATTAACGACCGAGCAGACCTTCTTCTACAGCGCCGTACGGCCTGGACCGGCGATGGACTGGAACTTGATGATGAGGACTGGCAGGCGGCGATATCCTCCCCGAAGGAGGTAGCAATCTCGGCCCGTCTGAGATTGGTGAGGTTAAAAATCCTACACCGAGTGTACATGACGGGTCCTCGCTTGTTGCGTATGGGGTATGACTCGGATGATTTGTGTAAGCGTGGATGTGGCATGGTGGGCACACTCCTTCATATTTTGTGGGAATGTCCGGCGGTATCGTCCTTTTGGAATCGTGTGCATGGTGTTATGACTGAGGTGACGGGTGTTTCGCTTTTGCCTGAGGCCCGAAGGTGTCTATTGAATGTGTGGGAGCCCAATGATTATAATGTGGCGCAGACGCAGTGGGCCACCTTGGGTAATATGATCGCTAAGCGTGACAATGCGCAATTGTGGGGATCGTCGAGGGCACCCAGTCTGTTGGCCTGGTCTAGAAATATGGGCTGGTGCATGTTTCGTGAAAAAACAGTCTACATTGCTCGGGGCAGGCCCAAGAAATGGGGGAGGGTGTGGAACCAATGGAACCAATATCGTGGTGAAATTTGTAACCCCCCATTTGAGCCTCCGCCGGAGGTGTTACACTCCCCTTAGCGTGATGTTCCTTCTAGTTTCGATTTTGTCTATGTATTGCTTGCCATCTCTCTTTCCCCCCTTTCCCCCTCCCGTCTGCTCTTCCTATAGATTATGTAACAGTTGTGGATGCAGTACTCCCACCCCAGAGGGATCACTTATGTCTCTGCTTTCCGTTTAGCCTCTGCAGTTATTTTCTTTACTTTTTGGTTGGTTTGTTTTTTCAAAAAACACAAAACAAAACCTTATTCCTCCTGTGATGTAATGTATGACACAACATGATTGTTTAATTGCCGCCGGGCCCTAGGGTTGTTGGCTGAAGGGCTGTGTATTCCTCCATCCTGATATGATTATTGGAAATGTTGTCAGCCGACCCGATGTGGCCTTATGACTGCTATTGAATCCCCATGTTTAGCAATAAAGGTTTTAAAAAAAAATAAAAAAATTTAAAAAAAATTAAAAATACATGTTTTTAAAAATATTAAAATTGTAATATTTTTTATTTTTTTATATTTTTTTAATTTATATATATTTTATATAGCAGGCAATGATATCCTATGGAAGAAAATTCAAGTTACTGGTAAGTACAGTTACATTTATTTTTCAGGAACAGTAGTGAGCTGAAAGATGCAGCACTGAGGTCTCTCCTGAAAACAGGTGAGTAAATCGGAATTCGTAGTTCAGCTGATTTTTGAGGAATTTTTTTAAGTTCCAAAACTCCACACTTACAAGAATTTCCAAGTAAAACATGTCAATGTTTGCCTATGGAAGGAAATTTAAGTTACTGTAACTACAATTAGAATTACTTTTCAGGATCAGTAGTGGGCTGAAAGATGCAGCACTGAGGTCTCACTTGATAACAGGTGAGTAAATCGGAATTCGTAGTTTGGCTGATTTGAGAGGAATTTTTTAAAGTTCCAAAACTCCACACTTAGAAGAATTTCCAAGTAAAACATGTCAATGTTAGCCTATGGAAGGAAATTCAAGTTACTGTAAGTATGGTTACATTTACTTTTCAGGGTCCGTCCTGGGCTTAAAGATGCAGCACTGACGTCTCTCGTGATAACAGGTGAGTAAATCGGAATTCGTACTTCGGCTAATTTTATAGGAATATTTTGCTCAATAGTGAAGGAAGGGTGCGGGGCCTGAAGACACATGTGTGCAAACACGCCCTGTGGTGCATTTTAGGTTGTGGAATATATTCCTCTTCAATCCTGAGGTCACCTGTGAGCCAACTAGCCCATCAGGTACCTCCAGTTTGCGCCAGGGAGCTGCGTTGTAGAGAGGTGTTCAGAGGGCATGCCCCCTTTTTACAACACTCTGAAACGCAGCTCTGTGGCACTTACTAGAGGTACCCGTTGGACTAGTTGGCCCCTAGGGGACCTCTGGATTGAAGAGGAATATATTCCCCCAACCTAAAACGTGCCACAGGGCGGGTTTAAACACATGTCACCTCAAGCCCCGCCCCCTACCTTCACTACTGTGCAAACATGCCCCATAACGCGTTCTAAGTTGGGGGATTAAGTCCCCTTGCATACTGGGGGGTCCCTGGGGGCCAACTAGCCCACCAGGAACCTCCAGTATGCGCCAGGGGGCTGCGTTGCAGAGAGGTGTAAAGAGGCCACGCCCCTTATTACACCTCTGTGCAACGCAGCCCCCTGGTGCTTTTTCAGAGGGGAACTAATTCCCCTTGCATACTGGGGGTCCCTGCGAGCCAACTAGCCCACCAAGAACCTCCAGTGTGCTCCAGGGGGCTGCGTTGTAGAGAGGTGTAAAAAGGGACGTGGCCTCTTTACACGTCTCTGCAAGGCTGCAATACTGGAGGCTCCTGGTGGGCTAGTTGGCCCCCAGTGACCCCTCAGTATCCGAGGGGAATTACTTTCTCCTCTGCAAACGTGCCAGGGGGCGCGTTTGCAGAGAGGTGCAGGGAGGGGGCGTGGCCTCCTCCCTATCCAGTTTAAAAAAAAATCTTTAAGAAGGGGGGCTGTGTAGCTTTTTCTTTTTTTTGGCCCTGAGGACCCCATCCCCCAGGGTCTGCCCCAATTTTTGTATATTTTTATTAAAAAAATCAGGAAGGGGGCCGCGTGGCCCCCCTCCCGTGGAATATTTCGGTCCCGGGGACCCGATCCCCCGGGGCATGGCCAACTTTATTTTTTATTTTTTGTGGAGGGGGGCTGCATAGCCCCACTCCTATGCCCCCCTTAAGGCCCCGGGGGCCCATCCCCCAAAGACGGCCACTTCTAGCCCTGGGGACCCCATCCCCCGGGGCCTGCCCTTACTCGTTGGGGGCCTTGGGGGGGTCCCCAAGTCCCCCACGGTCCCTGCCGGCTCCCCGCATCCTGTGGGAGCCGGCATTGCTTTTCTGTATGGGGAGTAGCTAACATGCTGCTCCCCATACAGAAAAGCAATCGACTTTGATTTTTGAAAGAGAGAGCAGGAAATCAAAGCAGTTTGCAGTGGTAGGGTATGAGCCGCAAAGCTCCCGCCTTACCACAGCAAACAGCAGTGTCCCGGGGGTGGGCAGCCCGAGACACTGCAGGAGCCGGCCCTGGGGGGTGGTGGTCCCCAGGGCCATCGAGGGCTCCAGAAGAGGGGCCCCCCTCCCAACATCAAGAAAGCCCCGGGGGGTGGTGGTCCCCGGGGCTGGGGGATCCATCACGGACCCCCTATTTTGCATATTAGTGCCCCGGGGAGGTGGCGGTCCCCGGGGCATGTGGGGGGGCCATGAGCCCCCCCACATTCCTAGGAAGAAAGCCCCCGAGGTGGCGGTCCCCGGGGCTGCGGGGGGCTATGAGCCCCCCCACATTCCTAGGAAGAAAGCCCCGGGGGTGGCGGTCCCCAGGGCTCGGGGGGCCTTAGAGGCCTCCCATCACTAATATTAAAGCCCCAACTGCCAAACTCAGGATGGGTGCTATCTCCTGATAGCGTGAGGGTGAGTCACATAGAAAATATGAGGCTCAAAATCAGGCACAAGCACTCACGGGACATTCTTTGATTTCTTCAGAGCAAATGCATTTCGGCACATAGCCTTCCTCAGTGCTCATTACAACTGCATCAAAGGTAACGTATGTTTGCTGAAAGGGTGATTTCATTGGTGGAACTTTGAAAAATGGCAAGTGATAAAGGACTGTCAAAGTTCGTAGTGCAAATACCAGTTTTTCTGGCAGCCATGTCAGCTTGTGTTTTCTATACTTTAACCAGATGGTAATTACTTCGTTTTCTCTTGCATATGTAGTCTCTCATAGACAGTGCAGCATTAATTCTTGCAAAAACTGAAAAATCAAAATGTTTATGATGTAACTCACATGCAGGCTGAATTCAAACAGTGCTTAATAAGATGACAAAAAATCAAGGGGGGGGAGGAAGAGTACTGATCCGTTCAGTCTCCTTTGTTTAACAGTAAATCATAGGGGAAGGATCACTTGTCCTGCATAACCAGGGTATGCAGGTGGGCACGTGGTGTCTCACAAATTAAAAGCAAGGGTTCACACTCCGAGATGGTAATTAAGTTGTTTAATAAAGTTGTTGGCCTTATGTGAAAAATTGGGCTGTGAACTGTGTGAGTAGCGCATAGGGTGCAGAAGAAGTGCATACAGGCATTTCACAAGGTACGTGAACCTCACAGCTCACGCCATGTACAATACCTGGGTCGTTAACATTGAAATAACGAGCCCTGTTGTGCGTGTACAAACCCGTAATTACTGTCAACTCAGCGCATTCATAATCTGAGCCACCCTATGCGTTACCCACACAGTTCACAGCCCAATTTTTCACATAAGGCCAACAACTTTATTAAACAACTTAATTAAACCACCCGCCGCCGGCATGCTACCACCGTCACCAGGCATGAGAATGAAAGAGTCGACATCATCTCGGACTGTGAACCTTTGCTAAAGTATTGCCATTTTAAAGCTGTTTAGAATTCAAAATCTGTAGATCTGTTAAATCTGGCTCCCCCCGAGATCCTGCATCCCCAAAAAGGCTGAGTGACAGTCTGGAGACCCTAGAACCCTATATCAGGCACGTGCTAGATGTCTCCTTCCGATCCAGCTCTATACCTGAGGATTGGAAACAGGCTGTGGTGCTTCCCCTCCGCAAGAAGCCCAACATTAGCTTTGAGAAGTTGGACAACCTACGCCCCATCTCTCTGCTGTCTTATTTTTCTAAGGTAGCGGAGAAGGTGGTAAACATACAGCTAATGAAGTATGTGGAGGAAGGCAACATTCTTCACCCCACCCAATTCGGGTTTCGGCCCCGTCATTCTACGGAGTCTGCCCTTCTTAGGGCCACCGAATCCCTCAGGCAGGGTGCAGACGAGGGAAAAACCATGGCTCTAATCCTATTAGACCTCAGCGCTGCGTTCGACACTGTAGCCCATTCCATCTTGCTACAGTGTCTGAACAAAGGAGGGGTGAGAGGGGCAGCGCTGAAATGGATTTATTCATTTCTTACTGGCCGAGGCTTCCAAGTGAGGCAGGGTGACCACTACTCTGAGCGAATTTCTTTGGACCAGGGGGTGCCGCAGGGCTCGTCCCTGAGTTCAACACTTTTCAACCTTTATGTCGCTCCTCTTGCCACCTTAGTAGAGAGTCACGGCCTCCGTTTGGTGTCGTATGCCGACGACACGCAGTTGGTTATCTCCCTGTCGCGTGCACCCAGTCTCTCGGCGGACATCTTCAGAGCTTGCATGCAAGATCTAGCTGCCTGGATGTCCGCCAACTGCCTCAAGCTCAACGGAGGCAAGACCGAGGTGCTGGTCGTGGGGGGCTGCCAATCAGCGTGGACGTCGGCATGGTGGCCATCCTGTCTAGGTCCAACACCAACTCCGTGCCAGAAAGCAAAGAACTTGGGCATCTGGTTTGATACTGACCTTACCTTCGGCCCCCAGATCAATCAGGTGGTCGGATCATGTTTTGGGACCCTCAAAAGTCTCAGGAAGACTTTGAAGTTTTTACCTGTGAGAGCCCGACAAACCTTGGTGCATGCACTAGTCACATCAAAGATGGACTATGGCAATCTTCTCTATTTAGGGACCTTGGAGAAGAATCTCAACCGCCTACAGGTCCTACAGAATTCCGCTGCCCGACTAGTGCTTAGACTACCCAGAAGAGCCGCATCTGCAGCGGCCCTCCGGTCTCTGCACTGGCTCCCGGTCAGAAGCAGGGTAGAATTCAAAGCTCTATGCACGTGCCATCGGATCATCAATGGGAGATCTCCTCTCCCTTTGCAAGGACTTCTGACGTCTTACGAGCCGTCCCGCTCGTTGAGATCCTCCGGCTCTGGACTCCTGGTTATTCCCAAGGTGTCTAGAGCACGGATGGGCGGAAGATCCTTCAGGTACCTTGCAGCCTCAAGATGGAACAAACTACCCATGGCATTGAGATTAGAGCCATCAGAATCAATTTTTAGAGCCAAACTTAAAACCGCACTATTCGCTCAGTAAGGTATGCCGCTTCTATAGGATCCAGTAAGAGTCTCTCCTCAGCGCGGGGACACGCCGCTGTGCGTCGCCATGCGCTTTACAAAACCCCCTAAATAGAAATAGAAATACAGTTTTAACCTGTTATTTGTTTATACGTACGTATTGTGTCTCCCACTTACCCTTTACCCTCGTCCTTTGTATATGAACATTTTTCATTACAGGTACAATGCGACCTTGGACTGACTGAAATCAGGTCATTTATTCAATTTACTTTTCACTTTTCCCTACTATTTTGCACTTGTCCTGAAGAAAGCCCACCGACCTATAGAGGCAATTAGGCTGAAACATGTCGACCGTTTTTTTAAAACTCACCATGCAGTGCACTTGAATTCCTAATTATTCCAAAGCGGCACAACATTCTCAAACCCACCCTTCATTTGGGCTACCCGAATCCAGACCTAATAAAGTACCCCACCTGGCTGTCCGGGTATTTTAACGCACTTCCCGAGCACCCATATTCACGATCACTACTGTTTTTAACCAAGGGTAAAATCCTCCAGGCGGAGGTTGCATAAACACTGACCCAAGGATTATGCACACACGTGTATGAAAGCGGGGAGACAACATATACCGCTACAACCATCTAAGAGACACGTGTATGAGGGTCTTTTAATTTGTGAGACACCACGTACCAACCTGCATTCCCTGGTTATGCAGGACAAGTGATCCTTCCCCTATGATTTACTAATAAGATGACAGCCATAGTACCCACAAATAGAGGTGCCTTATCATCCGTCTGTCTGTCCCTTGCCGCTGCCGTGGTTTTTGAATAGTGTCCAATCCCACAGGTTTTCGCCTGTATGACTTCCTTCCCACAATTAAGTAATTGGCAACTCTTCAAGTTGATGGGATGGTATCACATTTCAGCTACAGCGGTTCTAGCAGAAATTAAATTCAAGCTCCAGGTTTCACCCAGCTGCCGAACTCAGGATGGGTGCTATCTCCTGATAGAGTGAGGGTGAGTCACGTAGAAAATATGAGGCTCAAAATCAGGCACAAGCACTTACATGACATTTTTGGATTTATTCAGAGCAAATGCATTTAGGCACGCAGCATTTCTCAGTGCTCATTACAACTGCATCAAAGGTAACGTGTGTTTAAATTGCTGAAAGGGTGATTTCATTGGTGGAACTTTGACAATCCTTTATCAATTGCCATTTTTAAAGTTCGTAGTGCCTGATTTTGAGTCTCATCTTTTGCTTGGCAAATCTTCACAAACATTTTTTTTTAAATCCCCTTTTTGGTTCAGCTGCTTTGTTGAAAGTTTCAGGGTGATTCGTAAAGAGGGGGCCGAGAAAAAGGGGAGTCCCAAAATGCATTTTCCCCATGTTATGTTTATGGGGATATTTCTTTTTTTGAACGTGACTACAGCCCAAACTGCTGAACGGAACTAATACCCAATTTGTCAGAAAGCTACATGTTGGTCCAGAGAGTGTTCTTTTTGTGATTTGGTGTAAATCTGTTTAGTAGTTTCAAAAATATAGATATCTTGGGGTCCAAAATCCTACTGAACCCCTACTGCAATGTGATTGTCTGCCAACACTTGGCACAAAAATTGTAAAAAATAAAAGGGGGCATGGTTGAAACACCCTGACCCCCTAGGCCTCTTTGGGAGGGGGGCAATGAGACCTTGCAGTGCCAAAAAAGCATTCTTTTATAAAAAAAGATTTGGCGGGGTCCACAGGCCCGGCTGAAAATTGAACACAAAAAAGACGCATGGGCTTCTGGAGGTAAGATGTGGGACAGTTTGCCCCAAGGATGTCCTTGGGGGCCAACTGCCCCTCGCGATAACTCCTGTAAGTGGGATTGCTAAGAGACCTTCAGAAGCCACGCATCCTATCTACACAACTCTGCAAACTCACCTCCTGGTGCACTACTGGTTGGGGGGATGAAGTCCTTTTTTATTCCAGAGGGACCTTGGGGGCCAAGAAGCCCTCCAAGTACCTCCTGTAAGTCCTACTGAGAGCTAGTGGGAGGCGCAACCTCTCTTTCGCCACCATACAGCAAACACAACTACTACTTAAAAATTAGGAATTAGCATTTAAAAAACCTTAGAAATTCACTGAAAAACCTAAGGTTACAGGGACGTTATAGTTAGGAAATAGCATTTAAAAAACCTTAGAAATGCACTGAAAAAAACAAAGGTTACAGGGACTGTCTAGTTAGACTGACATTTCACTTGTACAAAATCAGAGAAATTAAGCAGTTATAGTTAGCTGAGCTAACTAAAACTTACTCCCCCAATGCGCTGAATTACATCACTCATGACATGGTCAGTGACATCACTCGTTGCATCACTGATGACATCTCAAGTTATATCACTGATGACATCTCAAATTGCATCACTGATGACATCTCAAATTGCATCACTGATGACATCACTGATTTCATCATCCACTCTTACACCATCTCACTGATTAAGAGAGCCACTCAAACATCAACTCACCCATACAGCCACTAACGCAACCACTAACTCACATATACAGTCACTCATGCACCTACTCACTGACCAATACAGCCACTCACACATCCAGTCATATAGATTTACAGACACTATACACCCACTCATACACCCATAGAACCATTCTCATACTCAGTCACCTATACAAATACTCACATACCTACTCACTTGCCCATACAGTCACTCACACATCCACTCACTCGCCTATGCAGTTTCTCACACATCCACTCACTTTCACTTATCTATACAGTCACTGAGACAAGTACGTACTCTCCCATACAGCCTCTCTCACACTCACTTACTCGTGATACAGCCACTTACACACCCATTCACTCACCCATAAACTACTCACACACCCACTTACTCATCCATCCACTCACTTACACACTCATTCATGCACCCATACAGTCACTTATTTACCCTGTCACTCACCCATACAGACATTTATGTAGCTGCTCAGTCACCCATCCAACCACTCATTCTTCCTCTCATTCACAACTACACCAACTTGAACACCAACTCACTGACCCATACAGATACTCACACAGCCACTCACTCATACACCCACTGACACACTTAATCTCTCACATACCCACTCTCGCTTGTATTTACCACTTACACACCCACTCACTCATCCATACAGAAACTCCCACAGCCACTTACTTTAGTAAATATGCTTAACACTCAGTAAGTTTTAGAAAACACTCAAAATCACAGGATGATGTCATCAGTGATGTAAGCAGTGATGTCATTTGAGATGTCATCAGTGATGTCTTGCGTGATGTCACTGACCATGTCATGAGTGATGTGATATGTGAGGTCATAAGCTGTGCATTGCAGAGTGTAAGTTATAGTTAGCTCAGCTAACTATAACTGCAGAATTTTTCTGGTTTTGTACAAGTGACATGTCAGTCTAACTATAACGTCCCTTAAGCCTTTGTTTTTTTCAGTGAATGTATATATATGGACAACACTCTTGCCATTTTCTTTATTAATTAATCAGTGTTGTATCGGCGCAGTATTGACAGCCAGCTTGTTGATCTAAATATACTGTTTTTAAATTATATGAATCCAACACTAGGTTGGCTTGATGAAACTAAATAATTTGTCCAAAACCCGTTCATACTAAATACACTCCCTATCTGAGAATATGGAATCAGAGGCCTACGTAGAATGACACTACTTGAAACTGGAGGTAAATGAGCTGCAGCAAGAAAGCGGGGTCCCATTTTAAATAGAATCATACATGCATTCAACATTTTCTAGCTTTTTCATAATTGCAAAGCAAATGCAATCTGGCACCATGAGATGCATTTGCTGCTTGTGAACTTTTTTTAACCAGACTCAACTGCATTTGAACTGTGGTCTATCACTCTTGCAGAGATGGGTTTTCATTTTTCTAAATTGGCATGTGCTGCTGCATGCCAATTGTGCAAAAACACACATATTTAAAACCATAAACTACAGAATTCTTACTATATAGAAACCTTCGCATTTATTACATTTGTAATTCCCCCTGAAAAATGTTATTATTTTGCCAAGGAGGCCGGAATTCCAGAAAGAATTAAAAAGAAACATGTCATGTGATTACTGATGATGGGGAAATACTTTGCCGTTTCCCTAATTTTCAATTAAAGATTCTTTTTTTTCCTCTTTGCATAGCAAACATGATTTGTAAACATTAAAAATCTCAATGTAACCCATTTTTACGCCAATCAATTTTATTCCAAGTAAACCTCATTCTTTAATACCCATTTCACCCATAAATGTAAAGAGGCTTCCAAAATGGCGAGTTAAAAAGGAAAGTAGCCTGAGAACGAGCAATGGCCAGACCACTGCACATTTTGATGGTATAGCACGGACGGCTTTCTGGGAAGTACGTGAAGTGTCCATCATCAAGGAGCGAGGCAGACAACAGGTAGCTGTGATGAAGATGATTTATTACAGGACAAGAGATAAGGTTAACCAGAGCCCACGCCAACCGCTGCAGAGGAATCACTGGAATGCCTGGGCACAGGATTCCACATTCCAATGCATGCGGCGAGGTGAGAGCAGCAGGGAGGACGAGGAAGCACGAGGATATAACACATCCTCCTTTCTAGAAAAGAAAGAATTAATCTTAACAGTATGTACATACAGGCAGAGCAATAAATGCAGACATATAACATTGAGATCAATCTGGAAAGGAAAAGGTTATTTACCAACCATGTAATCTTTATGCCACACAGGAGGTTTCCTCGAACGGGAGGAAATTGGACGAGGGGAGTGGAGGGGAGTGGACCCAACAGAAGGTAGGGAAACAGGAGAATGACTTGAATTGAAACCAGTAGAAAAGGTCCTAGTGTGGTTGGGAGCAAAAGAACTGCTAAGGGAAAAAGGAACCTTGACAACCTTAGAAAGGCTCCACACATTGCCGTCTGACAACTCCACAACCTGCTTACCAACTCTAACAACTAACATCGGGTCAGAAAAACGTGAAACACCAGATTTAATAAAACCAGACTTTCTCACACGTACCCAATCACCAACCTTACAGGGATTGCTGGAAGAAGAAGGCACTAAAGGGGAACGACGACTGGCATGGTTGCCCTTGGCAAGATCATGCATCCAGGGTTGGCTTAAATTACACACACCTTTCCTCCCCCGCATTATTTCAAAAGGAGAAGGTTCACCATAGGCCTTAGGTGTATTCCGATAGCTCCACAAAAGCTTCCTAACAGCCTCGTAACAATTCTCACCATTGCACACAGCTAGTTGTAGACCTTCTTTGAGCACCCTGATCCACCTTTCAACCATGCCATTGCCTTGAGGGTAATAAACAGATGAACGTTTGTGTCGAATACCATGATTGCTACAGAAGAATTTCATCTCGGAAGAGGTAAACTGAGGGCCGTTATCAGAAAGCAAGGAAGAGGGAAAACCTTCCTTTTCAAAAATCGAATTTAGAAAATCGATAACCACCCTAGAAGATACAACAGAAACGAACTGGACTTCTGGCCAACTAGAGAACTGGTCTATCAGGACAATGGCGTATACAGGACCCTGACCAAAAGACATAGGACCAGCAATGTCAACAGAAACACATTCCCATGGTTTTGACGGTCTTGAGATGGGATCGTGGAGGTACTTAACAGGCTTTTGAGATTTGTCACTCACACAACATTCAACACACGATCGTACCTTTCTCTCGATAAGTTTGTCGACCCCAGGCCACCAAAATTCACTCCTAATCCTTTTTTTCATATTGGACATGCCTGGATGACCCTCATGAGCCATGTCCAAAACAGTGTTTCTCAAGTTATCAGGAACTACTAACAATAAACCTCTCAAGAGGGTTTCCCCTTGGACTGAGAGTTCAGGAGCCACGTGAGAGTAAGGCAAAACATTAGGAGGTAGACTATTTTTTGGAGGCCAACCATTTTTGACAAAAGATATGACATCTAAATAAACTTGGTCATCAGCACAAGCAGAATTCCAAACATCTTCACTAATGCATCCATTGGATACCTCACAAATAGATACAACTTTGTCAGGGTCATCATCAGGTGCAACAAAATTATCATCATCGATGGGAAGTCTTGAAAGAAAGTCAGCTAGGACATTCTTAGCACCGGGAATGTACTCAAGAGAAAAATGAAAATCTTGAAGTTTATACTGCCACCTAGCAATTCTAGAAGTGGCTTTACCGCAGCCTTTGGTTGTGAAAAGGTCTACAAGGGGCCGATGGTCTGAGCGTACTACAAAGTCAGTGCCATATACATATCTACGAAAGTATTCAATGCCCCACCAACAGGCTAATGTCTCCTTCTCAAGAGTGGAATATTTCGTCTCAGCACCCCGTAAAGGCCTTGATGCAAAAGCAATGGTAACAAGACCTCTGTGTTGCTTTTGCATCAGAACAGTGCCAATGCCAACATTGCTGGCGTCAGTAACAATAAAGGATTTACAATTAGTGTCGAAAGGTGCTAAAGCAGGAGCAGAAATGATACATTTTTTGATAAAATTGAATTGACATTTACAGTTATCGTCCCAAACAAATTCCTGATGGTTCTTCATCAGGTTGCGAAGGTGAGATGTTTTATCAGAGAAAGATGGAATGAATTTGGCATAATACTCGGCCAAACCGAGGAAAGACCTCAGTTGATCTTTGTTGGCAGGTTCAGGTGCATTTTCAATTGCTTTGACCAGACTGACTTTGGGAGAAATGCCTTGTCTGCTAATGGAATGACCGAGATAATCTACAGAATTTTTTCCAAATTTGCACTTTTCTTTGGTGAGAGTGAGACCGTTGTCCTGAAGGATGGAAAGAACTTTAAATAAAACTTCTGAATGTTCACGTTCATCCTTACCAAAAACAAGGATGTCGTCCTGAAAATATAATACATTGGGTACATTCTTAAACATGTTGTGCATTACACGCTGAAACACTGAGGATGCGGACACTAACCCAAAAGGCATTCTTTTATAACGGTATGCACCCTCAGTGGTAATAAATGAAGTCAAATGTCTACTGTCATCATGCAGAGCAATCTGGTGATATGCGTTAGATAAATCCAAAGTGGTGAAAATGGATGCATCCTTCAGTTTAGCAAACATTTCACCAATATTGGGTAAAGGATGCCTATCCACCCACACGCTTGAATTTAAATCGCGCATATCAACACATAAACGAATTTTACCGTTAGGCTTGTGGGCAACAACTACTGGCGAAAGCCACTCGGAGGATTCAATTTCCTCAATTACATCTAAGTCACACAATCTTTGAAGCTCAACTTTTACAGATTCACGTAAGGCTAAAGGTATGTTGCGTACCTTATGTACTTTTGGAACGGCATTATGCTTGAGAATAATTTTATGTTTGAAATTTTTGAGTAAACCCAAAGTAGGGGAAAAAACTTGGGGAAAGATAGTTTCCCATTTGTTGTCTGGGACCACATCAACAGAATTGATGAAGTCAGAATACCCTAAAACTTGATCGGGGTGATTGGGATCAAGTTTTATCATCAATTCTCTTTGCTGTGGCCAACCAAGTAAACACGACCCATCTTTGGCAACATAAACCTTAGCTTGAATCGATTTGCCCTTGAACGATAAAGTGGATGGAAAATATCCAAAAACATCAATAGGTTTTTTCCCATAACCCCTTAATTTTATGTCAGAGGGAAATAATGAAACAACATCAGGAAATTCATTTAGTAACACGTCATCGCCTATTAAAGTATATTTTGCTCCAGAGTCGGCCATGACTTTTATCGACTTGGAACCAATTTGAAGCATACAGAAGGGTGAGTCTTTCTTTTCCCCTCCAACTTCGTAGACAGTACAGATGTCGTCGTATTCATCGTCATCAATGTCCACAGGTTGGACTTCAGAGAACCTGGGGCGTCTGGGGTCAGAACTAGAATATCTTGACTTGTTGCGATTTCTACACATCCTAGAGAAATGGCCTCTGGACTTACAATAGTTGCAAAACTGTCCAATAGCGGGACATCTCTTATCCGTAGCCACATGGCCGGGAAAACCACATTTGAAACAGATAACATCTTTTCTGAAGTTTTGATGAGATGTAGAAGTGAACATAGGTTTGTTGGAAGCAAAAGAAGTTGGATTCTTTTTGACGTTTTGGACAACTGATATACTTTGATTTTCTAAAGGAAGATCTTTTGGTTTCTTTTCAGATAGTTCTTTTATTCCAAGTTTCATATCCTCAAATCGGTGAGCGATGTCAATCGCTTTTGAAAGAGATAGATCCTTCGCGTCAAGTAATTTTTCTTGAAGTTTCACATCAGAGACGTTGTGCACGAGCTGGTCCCTTAGCATTTGATCTTGAAATTGTTGGTAGTTGCACTTGGCTGCAAGGATCCTTAAATCTTTGATAAAGGAATCAACTGGTTCCACTGGAAGTTGTTTTCTGCTAAGGAACTTGTGACGTGCCACGACTTCATTAACTTTCTTTATGAATTGTTTGTCGAGTTGCATTATTGCATTTTCGTAGACATCGGCCTCTTCTTCTTCTTCATCGTCTACTGTGATAGGAGGGAGATGAGAGAGTATTTGTCTTCCTTCTGCGCCAAGAGAATGTTTAAGAATTGCGAATTTGCGTTTGTCTGTGAAATTCTCGCCTCCTATAGCTTCCAGATAGGCCTCAAATCCTTCACGCCATTGTTTCCACTCCAATGGTGGTTCACCGGGGCTTGCCAAGAATGGCGGAGGAGCATTGAAGCTCTCCATTGAGAAGTAAAGAATATGACAAGAAAAAGTAGAGAAAATTCCAATAGCGTGTAGAAAAAAAAATTATTTCACTTGGATATTATGATGTCATAAATGTGATGAACCTTTTCCTGAAGAGTAAATGGGTAAAGACTTTCTGTTGTCACAATAGCAGCTAGAGCGATTTCCTAGAAGAAACCCTTTGTGATGTCACAATAGCAGCATGTGGAGCGCTGACGCTGTCCGGTTGCCAATGCCGACAGATTGGAATGCTGACAACGAGGTGCGCGTGTACTTGCTCGCGCTGAACAATGAAGGCGCGTGGTGAAGAGAACGCGTCAATTTGTGCAGTCAAAATTAAACGAAAGTCATTAAAATTGAAAATAATCTCACCGCTTGGGTTGAAGAAAGCGGGATTTTCACCAAATGAGCGTTGCAGCGGAAATGAAGACTCGGAGGGGGTGGACGAAGAGATTAAACACCTTCGAACAGCAACGGTAATCGTGGTCCGGGAAAACCGGGGCTGCGGGCTCTGGGGTCGCGTAGGTTCGTTCACCTCAAGTCGCCAGTGAAGTGTCCATCATCAAGGAGCGAGGCAGACAACAGGTAGCTGTGATGAAGATGATTTATTACAGGACAAGAGATAAGGTTAACCAGAGCCCACGCCAACCGCTGCAGAGGAATCACTGGAATGCCTGGGCACAGGATTCCACATTCCAATGCATGCGGCGAGGTGAGAGCAGCAGGGAGGACGAGGAAGCACGAGGATATAACAGTACGACGTAAGGCTGAGGAAAGCCCGGCTATCTGCCATCCGAATGGAGGGGAGGAGGATCAGTGGTAGGAAAAGATTTCCAAAATAGCTGCAAGCTCACGGTGACTATCGCCTTTCTTCTTTGCTTTTTTTTGGCGGGAATTCAAGAAGCGAAACTGAAGATGGGGTGAGGTAATGGTCTCTAATATGAAAATGGTATGCCGACAGCTATGGGGGGGCTGGGGCTTAGATGTTCTGCAACTAAAGGATAGTAAGCATGTAGGCACTTGGGTCTGGAAGCTCAGAGCTGCATAACACATGTGGTGACGCGCGACCTGGATTACTGCATGGTTTGGTGCAATAGAGGCATGTTTTTTCTCCAAGTGTGAAAATGGCCTGTCTTCTAATAGTGCATTATACTTTCATAGGGTATTCTACCGTAAGAAGGAGCTTCCTTTATAAAGATACACAGAAGGAGCACAGTCGCGGTGAACTTAGAGTCAACAAGGTCCATACTGTATCATGGCAAAACTGCATAGATGTGGACATGAGCACACATGGGTACGAGAGGACAAAAGGAGATACTGGCCCGACACAGAGAGACATAGGAAGACAAAGGGTGGACACGAACATGATATGACACCATCAGATACAGAAAGACACTGTACAGCACAGAATGACACAGCAGTGGCTGATGGCATCTGCTGAAAGGGGGGCGGGCAAATGGTTGGGTGCACATGCAAATAAAGGAAAAAATCTAAATAAAAATGAAAACACTTACTGTATAGTGATGAGATGATGTCCTCCTTGCTCTGGACCTCTTATGCTGGGACTGCAGTGCGGACCCCAGCAAACTCCCTCAACAAATCTTTGCCTGTTCACATGCTGTTAACCAGCATGAGAGCAGTGTCCTGATTAGTACAAGTGACATCTCTCTGTGCTCCCCAGTGCACTGGAGGCTGGCACTTGCTCTCAACCCAGCTGTCCTTAGACAGCTGGGTTGAGAGGTTTAAAGTGCACATGCCAGGTTGGCCATCGCATGACGGACGGCCAAAGGGACATGCTCACTTTAAACCGTGCACAGTTGCCCTCTGCCCACCACTCCTCCCAGCTGCCACTCAGCAGGCCTCGCCCCATCCTGATACTCGGTTCAGAACAGACCAATGAAAAATAAAATGGTAATGAGTTACCATTTTATTTTTCATCTCTGTGACTTTGGGGGGGTCACTTAAGTAGTGTGACGTTCCTCCGCCCCAGTGGAGGAGCCTCCCCTGAGAAAGATCTTGGCTGATGATGGCTGATGATGGCTGAAAGCCCGAAACCAGTCCTAGGATGCTTGTTTCCAGTCCAGGGAGGACTTGGCCTGGCAGTTCGGGCGGGACTGTTCCCATTGGGCACAGGGTCAAGACTGATTTGCATATGGCTGGGTCCAAACTGGATTGGCATGGTGAGCAAAAAAACGATGGATTTAGGCCCAGATCTCTGTACTGGAGTGAATGTATGACATTGTTCTGCATTCTGTCCATCAATTGTTCTTTTTGCTGAGGAAGACACCCGGCAGACACAGGAAGACGCTTGGGTAGATGCTTTGCAGACAGAAACATGGGGAAGGGTTGTAAAATAAATAGAAATGTCTGTGAGAAGACAATGAACTTCATCCTGATCTGTTCCATGGGAAGCCCAACTTTTAGGTGTAACACTATGAGCCAACAGCAATGGTAGAAGAGCGCTCTACAGATATTAGAGCATATGGCCAAAGTAAAAATAATGTTTAACCCGTTGCATGCTCATGACGAGCTCAGCTTGTCATGAGGCACGGTTGAGCTGCACTCATGACGAGCTGAGCTCGTCATGACTGTTGGAACGTTCACACGCGAGGATAATTTCCCCGCTGTGCTGAACGTTCCAAAACGGGTGTGGTCTTGACGAGCTCTGCTCGTCATAAGTGCAGCTCCACTGTGCCTCATGACAAGCCAAGCTCGTCACAAGCACAGCGGCACTGCACGCGGTCCCTCTCCCCCCGCACATCAGGTGAAAACACCCGCAGATAAGGGGTTAAATCAGTCCTACAGTACAGAAGGCCATGGCGAAAATGGCCAAGGCTCATGGACCGAGTGAGCTCTAAAAGTAGGCGCCTATATTTGAGACTATTGGGAAATGGCCAGTACAGCCATAATGCAGCATAGCCTCTGTGCAGGTTGAAAGTCTATCAATGAAAGCTTTGAAGATATGTTTAACTCTTAAATGCAGGGCAATATTTCTTAAGCTGTTTGGTATAGTAAATGTCATAAAATTACGCCCACAAGTCTATGATAGTGGAAGGTGAAATATTCACCGAACAAAAGGACAGCCCCTGTACGCTACTCATAGTTGTTGATGGCTGGACACAATATTCATGCATGTTTCTCTCGCCTTGCCTGTTAGAGAAGAAAGGTGACTGTTTGTGCAGCCAAATTGGGGCTATCATTACTGCATATGGAAGCAACGTTCCTCTCCTCCAGGGGTCATAAATATGAAGGGAAAAGCCACTTAAGGCCTTAAATACCTCCCTTTTTGCAAGGGTGTAGGCACATAGGTGGAGAGAGGAAAGTGGAGTGACAGACCATGAGAAAGGTATAAACAGCCAGGTAGTCGGACTGCCCTGCAGAGGGCGGGAAGAATAGGACTTAATCTAGCCGGAGGAACCAAGACCCTACGTAAACAAGTGAACTCACTCAAGGCAAATAACAGAAACTTAAGGACAATAAATACAGGTATAAACAACAATACCAAGAGCGTATGCAACACAAGGCTTATAGATTTGAGTTCCTTAAATAGAAGACAACAGAAAATTGCTTGCAGAAGTGTGAAGATTATGATAAATTGGGAAGAATCCGCTATCAATAAATGTAGTGGAGGGAGTCTTGAAAACATGAAAACAAAATTAGGACCTCCACCCACTTTCTGTGAGAGACTCAGGAACAGCAGGAATAGTTGCGGAAGAAGCTACGCACATGGAATGAGCCAAACAGGACGTCATCATTTTCCAGGGTTTGGCCATTATACTTGTAGAGGTAAAGAGTGTGTATGAGGAGTGCAGATGAAACATCTTTGCAAAGTGGCACACTCTTTCCCCATATGGTGGGTGAACCATAATTATGGGCCTCCGTCCTGTGGAAAAAAATGTTATGACCAGTATTTTGTGACCAGTAAATGAACCCGTAATTCCATTTGTATCCCATTGAAGCCCTGATTTAGAGATAAAGGCTTAACCTACTAGTTTCTGATGAAAGCACCCATTTGGTTCCCTCGTCAATGGCGCCAGCTTTGCATCATCAACTTAGGCACTGCCTGATCCACAATTAAACTTGGATGACTGGGAGATTTTTGGATCATCCAAAGCTAAGTTCATCACAGATCAGTGTACACAACTATAGCCATCACATCCTTATTCGTAAAACAACTTTTCTCAGGTTAAGTTTGATGAAACGATGTGTATGTGAGACGGTTAGCCCTAAAGTTTGCTCTTTCCAGATTGGCTGATTCAGAAAAGATCTTCTGTTGATTTCTCAGGTCTAACACTTAACAGCTGTAGTTGGAATGATAAACCTTGATTAGACTGATGCAGTGGCCTTTCTGGAGATTTGTTCCTAACCAGTACTCCCTCTAGGGGTGCACCGGACACGTATTACCACATTACTGCCATGAGAAATAAACGATATTGGCTTACGCTTCATGATGCGATCAAAATGGTTTAACTTGTTCTTAAAGGCAATCTTGCAGATGTTAAAACCTGTCCCTCCATTTGGGGGAGGGGGTGATTACCCCCTCAAAGAATAATCACAATCCTTGTTAGGATGAACCCTAAAAGTCACTAAATTAAACTGGGAGCTATGGCACAGAGCAGACAGGCCTTGCTTTAAGCAATGTGTAAAGTATTTATGAGTTACTAAAACAACAAGTTGAAATGCAAAACAATAAAAACCGAATTAAAAAAATTGATTCGAATTGAATAAACAAAATTACACCAAAATGACAAGAATTCAATAAGGGGTGCAGGAGATGATATTTTAAAGTAGGAATAGTGCAAAGAAGCACAAAATGCCAATGATAGCCAATAGCCACAATAGACTGGGACCTAGGTACATACTTATACTGACTGTGATGAATCGCACCAACCAGGTTCATGCTGGTCAAAGATTTTACCTTCTGACTTTAGTCCTTTAAGTCTGATTCCACCACCGGAGTACACTTCTAAAGCCCCCCAAGACCTATGGGGACACACTTAGAGATTCACCGGGTGTTAGACGGAGACCAACCGCAGGGTACAGTCCTGGTCCAGTTGCCACTGATCAGCAGGCCAGTTGCAAGAAAGGCCTCTAAATTTGTTGTGTTCCCGGTAGCTTTAACAGGAGGTCAGCCTTATGACCCTTGGAGTCCACTTCTTTGTCGTTGGTACAAGCGGGAGCAGGCTCAGTGTTTCAGGGCTCCTGTCAGGTCACAGACAGCAGGTACAGTCCTCTTCTGTTCTACTGCAGGTCCAGGAATGAGCTAATGATTGGAAAAGACTCCTGGGCATGCCCTAACCAATATGGCAAAAGTTCCCGGTGCCAACCCCACCCACTTTGGCCATTTTCAAGATGGCGAAGGCATTTGGCCCCACTAAACTTGGATTCTGAGGGCTGGAGGTGTGTGTGGGGACTGTACTATGATAATCCTAGTGTTCTCCCACATCTAATACTAAAATCTAGTTTGAGGCAGCCACTGTACCCAAAAGAAAGCCAGGGACAGAAATCTGGTAGAACAAAGTACGGATTTCCAGCAACCATACAGTGGATACACAAGAACTGTTTTGTCATCATGTTCCCCTTCCTTTCAAGAGTGCGCCCAGTGTTATATGTATAAACCAGAGACAGAAGTCAGGTGGGACAAAGCAGGTCCTTCAGCAATCAGATAGTAGATACACAAGAATTGTTTTGGCATTTAGTTCTCTACCCTTCAAGTGTGACCAAAGTGTTATATGTAAATCCAGCAAACCTCTCAAGCAGACTTCGACACCCAAGCAGTGTAGTGGATGGCACTATACCTATTGCAGTCTGTTAGTGGCATTTAACTTCTAGGCTCTGGGTACACCTTGCACCATATACTAGGGTCTTATAGGTAAGTTAAATGTACCAATTAGGAACATGCCAATTCCATCATGTTTAAAGGGAGAGCACAGGTACTTTACTACTGATTAGCAGAGGCAAAGTACACAAAGTTCTAAAGCCAGAAAAACCAGAGGGTCCAGGAAAAGGTGACCAATTTAGGGTGATCACTAAGAAAAGGCGGTTTCCTACAATATTTAAACTTAATATTAGGGTAGCACACTGACAATTACTTGCAAATTGTGTGCATTATTGGTCTCCTGGAAAATAGCTTTGTTATGTCTGTAGAAGCTGAGACAGATAAGGTGTTCCACACATTGGTCCAGGCTGTGGACCTTCTACCTCCTACATAAGGCATAAAGTCCAGTCTCTCCTGCTTTTGCATACCTTTGCAAATCTTTGTTTCTACTAGTGGAGGAGCGTCACTCAGCATGGTGGCTACCAAAGCAACTGACCAGTGCATAGAGGTGTTTTGTTCACCTATATAA
The DNA here is from genome assembly GCF_964263255.1 of Lissotriton vulgaris. NCBI lineage: Eukaryota > Metazoa > Chordata > Amphibia > Caudata > Salamandridae > Lissotriton > Lissotriton vulgaris. Next base: position 1,035,688,200 of record NC_141689.1, read on the forward strand.
TCTTACATACACAATCCTTTAACCCACTCTCGGTATTTGAAAAACACAGTTATTTCCCATAGTTCTCTCATGCTGAGTGTTTGGTAGAAATAGATGTACAGATTTTCAGAGACCTTTGAAAATACTGATAACCAATATCCCCAATTTAATATATGTAATAACTATAATAAATGTAGGTGGCTGCTAAGACAACTAAAAAGAAAGAGGCCATGAAGTTTGCTTTCCTAAAATAACTGATGTCCCAAAGTAACAGAGACATGTGACTAACATATCCTTGTGCAGCACAGTAAATGCACCTCACAGGATGTTGTAAGAAGGACTCCATATAGAAGCCTTTCACCTCATTGCTTGGGAATGATATTGTGAGCTCACAGCACAATACTGCACTTTGACTGCAAATTTATTGCAACGCTGCACTATGTGACCCCATCAGAAGTATATAGTGCTATAAAATGATGTACTGCAATACAACACAACCCTAATAAAAAATAAACTAATTAAATATACTAGTATTCTGCTGGTTCATTCATATGCAATCAAATAAGTGTTCTATCATTAGGAAAATCATGTTCTTGATAATAATAAACAAGTCTTCCATTATCAAACCACCATAAAGAACATCTCAAAGTCACAAATGTTTTAAAAACAGTAATCAGCATGTGGAAAGATGTCTAAAAAGGCCGTCCCTCTACCAAAATCTAAGATATTTAGGAAGACAATTTGGTCCATAGCCACAGGCTGAGGTTCTGTAAAGATTTTTCCTGGGTTGCCTTCAGAGAGGTTTTCATGGCAAGGCATGTAGGATACCAGCAAGAAAGGGGTGGCACGCCCTTTTTTCACTGAAACAGCACATTTAAACCCTGGATGAGGGGTGGGTTGAACTTTGAAGAAAGGTAGATTTGGAAGCTAGGTTTCAAAATATAACACCACATAAATGAATGGAAATCCTTGTGGTGGGCCCCGGCCTACCAGATGGGTGCCCGTTGTCAGCTTACCTAGAATTTGCAGTGGACTTAAAACCTGTCCTTTGATTAAAATTGATTGGTTTTGTTTTATTGCATTCTCATTTGGTATCTTTTTATTCAATGGTTTGCCTTCCCTGGAGTATTTTCTTTTGTCCTTCAACTGCTCACTTTTATCAAACTACTTTTTTTTTCTTTATGCGTAAGCACTCTATGAGGGTGCATGTTTTTTCCAGTTGGATCCCTCGTGTGATTTTCTTCCATGCACTCCCCCAGTTAATCTCTTTCATTCATGTGCTTCTCTGTGCTCATTGTAGCTCCTTCTTGTCCATGTGCTTCTATTCCCCTGCTTTCTGTGTTGCCCTCACCTGTGCGCTTTTCCCTTTGTCCATGCTGTTCTCTCCCTCGTGTGCATCTTCTTGTTTCTCTGCCCCGCATGTGCTTCTCTTCCCTCACTCCTCTACCACCCCGACATGCACCTCAGTTCTCCCCTCATCGACCCTGCTCCTATTTTTTATTTTTTTTTTATTTTTTGAAGGGTCAGGCATAACATTGCAGAAAATTGCAGCTTGTCCTTCAGCTTTAGAAATGAACGCACGTTCACTCTACTTCATTTTCTTCTTTTATTTGTTTACCTATCCATCGTGATTTAGGTAGATGCATTAGGCATAGGGGCATATTTACAAGCCCCTAGCGCCACGACAACATCACTTTTAAAGACGTGGTGGCGATGCAGGCTTTGCCATATTTACAAGGCAGTGTTAAGCCACTTAACGTGGTTTAATGCCGCCTTGTAAATAAGGCACCCTTTCATGCTATAGTTAGCGTGAAAGTGGAGGGCAATGGGTGTTGCTATGGGCGTTCCACCGTAACACCCATTGATTTTGACGCTGCCCCATATTTATAAGGGTGGCGTGAATATGGGGCAGCACCAAAATTAAGACCAGGGAAAACCTGGTCTTACCCTGGTGAAACCAGGAAAAACGTTTGCTGTTTCCATGTGTGCTGCGTTGTGCAGGACACATGAAAATGGCAAAATGCCTTTGATTGTTCATGTGCAGGAAAGTGTCCCTTCCTGCACATAAACAAGCGGTAAAAAAATGATGTTTCGCAACTTCTATGTGAGCTGCATTAAGCAGCACACACAGAAGTTTTAAATCACCATTTCAGATTGTTTATGCGAAGGAAGGGGGACCTTCCTGCACACAAACAATCACTCCCCTCAACGCAGGCACCCTTGCACTTTGGTGCAAGGGTGCCTGCATTACCGCTAGGCAGCTAAATTTAACGCTAAAGCAGGGGGAAAAGAAGAGCTGCACTAACAGCCTGATTCATCAAGGTACCGTTTTGCGAGTCTCTAATAGAGAATCATAAGGAATCGCTATTAGAGACTTGCAAAACGGTATTCATGTAGGAATCGCAAAATAAAATGCGATTCCTGCAAATTCCTTATTTGCAATTAGCAAATTGCTAATCGCAAATAAGGAAAAAACTCCCCATTCATTCCTATGGGTCAAAAGGCCCATAGGAATGAATGGGGAGTATTCCTTATTTGCGATTAGCAATGTGCTAATCGCAAATAAGATAGCGATTTGAAGGGTGCCAGTGGTGTCCAAAGGACACCCTGTAGCACCCCTTAAATGCACATTTGAACAGGTGTTGCGCACACACATGTCCAAAGGACATGTGTGTGTGTAACATGCAAAAGAAAAAAATGCACTAAAGTGCTTTTTACTCTTTTTTCGCAATTTACCACCAAGTCAGACTTGGTGGTAAATTGCGACCAAATATTTAGATTTTGCATTTTCTAATTGGTTGATGAATTGGATTTAAGGAATCTCTATTAGAGATTCCTTAAATCCAATTCCTCGCAAATATGCGATTTCTTAAATAGAGACTTTTGCTTTTGGGATGATGAATCCCAAAAGCAAAAATTGCACTTGCAAAGGGCCAGATTCTCAGAATCTGGCCCTTTGCGAGCGCAATTATGCTTGATGAATCAGGCTGTATATTCTTGCACATATGGTGCAAGTCATGGAGCATGTCATTAGCCTTCTTGGCCTAACGATATGCTTCGCCATTTTCCTTGTAAATATGTCCCATTATTTTCAAAAGTCATCCCAGTTCTATAATTCTCATTCATGTCTAGGGCACCCTCTGAATAAAGGAGAAATCTTCTAGGTATACCCTAAGGCATTTTTAAATATCTAGATCCCTTCTTATTTCCGTGAATAATGTATCTTTGAACTCGATCAATGGTTGAGTCTATCTAAATGGAGAAAGGACACCTCTGATGAGGCATGTGTCCTCTCTCGATATCTTCAGATACCTGTAATGTGCCAGGAGACAAACAATTCATTTCAAGAAGAGAAAGCGATGCACCTTCAGTGTTTAGCTGTGGCTTGTGGGAGGTTGTGCGGGTGCATTCCCGCTCTCTCTCTCCTTTGTGTGTAAGTGGTCTCTTAGACTATGCCTCCTCTGTTGAGGCACTGGTGTATGGAGCCGTCCTCCTCTGTTTACTCTGCCTCATAACCCTACGATTGTAAATCAAGGTGAGGGGTAAATCCAATCTCATTGTGACTGGCAGCAGAGCAGTCGCCACTCCTCCCAGAACCTCTAATCCAGAGGGCGAATGGTGTAGTGATTTAGAGGTCGGTGAAGAGCTCTGGTGGGAGGAAAGCTGCTGCATGCCCAAGTTAGGGCTGGAGGAGATTTCCTGCCCTCTATCTGGGAATGGAGACTCCTCTGAAATCTACCCTGCACAGTTATGAATGTCTCTAAAGATCCCTCAGCTCTCCATAAGGTCCATGGTGTAGCCTACTTCTTGCTGCTTCAACCGGCACTCTGAAGAAGCCCATCTGGCGTGGCAGGCAGATCTGCCTAGCCGAAACACTTACACCACACAGATGGCCTGTGATAGGTCCCCAGACCTGGTGGACAGGAGGCTTGGAGGATATCTGGCTGGAGTGGTGCTTTTAGGAGCTATACACCCTGGCCTGTTCGTCAGCGCAGGCCAGATATTGTCAGACTGAATGGTCCATGGTTTCCTTATCTTTCGTTACAATTTATTGTTTCCAAATAAATGTGTTTAATGTAATACTCATTTCATTAAGTCGCTTTCTGATTACAGGGGCGTTATATGTGTAAAAGGGTTGGTTGGCAAAGACTTGCCTGGTTCAGAACAGATACTTGCGAAGAGACATTTTGATTTGATGGCACACTTTATCAAACCCCAGGAGAGTAAATGCAATCTGAAATCCGTGAACAGAGGGCCCTCAAATCAAATGGCCACTAATCCTGCCTGGATACTCCCAAGAGCCAATCCTTCACCAGTGGCACAGAATGAAGGCTCTTAGTGGGACTTGAAAATGAGCTATGACTTAACCCTGAAGCAGTGCAGGCATGTGTGACATCATGATGTAACTTCTCTATTATAGAATAGCAGTGTGGTCATAAGTGTACTCAGGGGGGGACAATACTGATGGGGTTTCTGCGTCCATGGGTGACTGCTCATATTTATTTTACTTCGATAGTGCTTAATTTGTGCTGATGTTTGCGAGCATTGAAAAGAGGAGGTCAAACTCGTGCCCCATTTGTGTTTGTAGACAGAGGTGCAACTGTTGTATAAGTTCACCGAATGCTTAGTTGCACTGTGCACACACACACTGCACAGAGTTCTGATCATTGTGCTTGAAATTTCATGTGCTGTAGCTCAAGCACCTGCAATGGGAAATCATGACGCACGTACAGTATACTCAGGACCTCTTTTACAAGATATTGAGACTGGGCAGTGCAGTAGGTCATTTTGCTGTGCTGACCTAAATCAAAAGAAAAGGGCAGGATAGTCCCATATGTATGAGATTTGGTGCATTCCTGTCCTCGTTCCCTGCTCAGGTGCACATATGTCTGCGTTATGCCAACGCACACACCCTTGCCCCATGGCGCAAGGGTGTCCGCATTGTTGTAATGATTGTTTTTGTGCAGCTTGGGACACCTTCCTGCACAGAAACAATCAATGAAGGCATTTTCCTCTATTTGTGCTGCACACATAGAAAGAGGAAAAAACGAGGAGAAATGTTTATTTCTCCTCATTATACCACCCCTGGGAGGCGCATGGTTTTGACGCATTCCCAGATTTATGCTATCTTGTAAATCTGGTAATGTGTCAAAATCCATGGGCATTTCTTGGGAACACCCATTGCAAAGCCCATTACATGCCTCCCTGACTCGATGTGAGGCAACGCATCGACTTGCGCTGCGTTGCCATACACCATATCTACGAGGTCATGAAAAGCCACGCACCCTGTATAGCCTCGTAGATAGGAATGAGAGGCCTGCGCCACCGGAACGTCATTAAAAGTGGCACTCCGGTAGCACAGGCCTCTTGAAAATGATGCCCTAAATATTTTACCCAAATATTTTTTCTCTGCGCTGCTGCTACTAGGGCAGTCGCACCACACAAGGCTTCATCCTTGTTCAGCATGCCCCTAACAGAGAAAGACGCTGGCCTGTCTTTCACTGGCTGATATTGAGTAAGGGCATGTCAGTCTGCCACTGCTACCTACGTGTGCGACTCCACCTTATCCTTATTGCAATGTGTGACTGGGTGTTTGAGATGGCCAGACATAAACTCGCAGGATTTAGCCTACTTTTACCTTTTCTACCTTGTGGATTAGCAAAGTGGCCTGTGCGCAGATCAGTGAACTGGTTTGGCCTTTTCTACCTACTCTGAAAATTCACTTACACCGTCTTATTCAGGCTGCATATGTAAGACTTCTGCATGAAACTGTGCCACCTGCACAGTCCCTCCCGACTCAGCAGACACGTGTCTTCCCAGAGCTCTGTAGTTCATCACTTCTGACAAGACTCATGGCTCAATTTAACTTAAGGGTTCCTGATTCCATGGCACTTGTCCTGCCCACTGTCGTCCTGGACTGGCACATTCCTAATTAATGATGTGTTGAACATAAATGGATTCTACAGTTGGACAAAAAAGTCACCCAGACAGCAGCCCTGCAGCATAATACACTCATCACCTCTCTCACATACCCATGGAAGTATCAAGTGACCCAGCCTTGAGTGCTGGTCCAGCTCATTTTCACTCCATCAGTCACCCACCCAATTTATATTGCAGTCACAGAGAATAAAGATGGCTCTAATAGTGTTAAGTGCAGGCGAGCAGAAGGGCCTTTAATTATGGGGTTTCAGCCTATGTGAAGATGTATAATAGTATCGTTTTAGACCCCGATAATGGTCGGCCCAAAAATGGGTGCTATATTTATCACACCCAATATATTGATAGACTGCCGGGATAGGATCAGTGCTTTATTTGTAAAATAATAGGTGCCGATGCTCAAAGCGCTGCTCAGACACCTGCGGCTGATGCTATAAAATGCCAGAGCGTGAAAAGCAAGGGTGCACATTCCCAAATCCACCTCAGGCCTCTTTAATTCACTGCCAGTCACTCCCTGCCATCCTATCTCACTCTTAAAGGTGTTGTCTTTCTCCCTTGTTGACAGATTTTCTGAGTTTCTTTTCCTCTGTGTTTTTGTTTTCCCTCTGTTTGCCCTCAGGAAATGTCTGATGTGGTAAAATAAGTGCAGTCCCCAAAAATAAGTGCCTTTGCCCCCCAGCAGGATCCACCGGCTCAAATTAAGCTCTGGATAGGAATTTATCTGGGGTGATAAAAAGCACATAGCTAGGCCTGCGTGGTGAACTTTGCTCCGTTCGCGGAGTTTGCATGGTTTTCTGCATTCTGCATAGCTTGCAGAGTGGAGAAAACTCTGCTTCGCGATGTGTAGCGGAGTATTTTCCCCGCTTGCGATCGTGAGCGGTAAGTTCGCAATTGCGAAAGGTAAGTTTGCAATCGCAAATGGTAAGTTTGCGAGCTGCTGCTCGGTTAGAATTTCTACCCGAGCGGCAGGACTACCAGCACAAACTGCAGTTCGCACTGCACTCCACCACTCGCGGAACTGGGCGAAGTATTTTTGTAACTTCGTGGAGTTCCGCGTAGCAAAACACTGCGAACTACGCCTAGGCCTGCACATAGCTACGAATAGAGCCCTGAAAATGGCGCACAACTTGGAGATTACTGCAGCGAAATCCTCATTTCCAGTTATATATTGAGCATCTTTTCTCCACTGAGTGTATGGGGTGTGTGGTGCATATCACACAACTTGTAACCGAGATGTGTGCAATAACATGATTTACCCTGCATTATGCAATAAATCAGCCGGCCATAATTGGGGCATAGACTTCTAATGAAAATATTTCACGGTCTTCCTTAGAAAAGTCAGGCTCCTGCAGCTTACTTCTTTGTGCAAAGGTCGGCAGTGGGCATAAAAGAGAAGGGCAGAGCCTGGATTCCGGGTCTCACGAGCACATTGTCAGATCTTGGCCAGTATAACCATCTACCTGAGTGACTTTGTCTGTCTGATTGAATCATAATAATCTGAAGGGTAGCCTTGTCAGTCCCAAGGCATGCAACTCACAAAAGGGTTAACATCTCCATGCTGGCTTAAAATGTTGATACTTGTGATGACAGAACAGGTTTGCACTCCAAAAATCGAGCAGGCTGGTAAAGTATTTTGCAATTAAAGAACCCGAAGACTGATTTCTTACATTTTTTTAACAGGCAAGAGAAAAAGCTCACAAGCATAAAAGACAAATTTAAAAAACGTCATATTATCATTGAAGATATAAAAATAATCTTTAAAAAAACGAGCACTAAATGCTTCCGCTTCTTTAGTAACATCCGTTTCACATAACTGCAAGGAAAGAGCCAACTACTTTGGCACATTCGCAGTTCCGGCAGACAGTGACAGCAATACAATTATGCAGTGTCTCCAGCTGCGTTCCACCCAGCAAGTATGTGTTATGGTTGTACAGAAGTTCATAAAAATGGAAGAACTGCCAGCCTGATCATCACATAAGCATTATACCTCATGCAACAATGTATAGACCCAGTTATAAAGCCTTTGCCCAAGTGTAGACTGCTGCCAAGTTCTACCCAACTTTTAAATATAAGGCAATAGTTTGTCCATTCTCTAATAATCACCCTCATAAAGGCGAGGTGGTCCTGGGTCAGGCGGAGGTGGGTGGGGAGGGAGTTCCATGTCTTGGGGGCGAGGTAGGAGAAGGACCGTCCCCCTGTGGTGGCTCTACGGATGCGGGGGACGGCGGCGAGGGCGAGGCTGGTCGATCGAAGCTAGAAGTTGAGGCGGCTGTTGAGGTATCCTGGTCCTTGGTTGTGCAGGGCTTTGTGTGCATGGGTGAGGAGACGGAAGGTGATTCTCTTGTTGACCGGGAGCCAGTGCAGATCTCTCAGGTGTCCGGAGATGTGGCTGCGACGGGGGATGTCCAGGATGAGTCGTGCAGAGGCGTTCTGGATCCGCTGGAGTCTCTTCTGGAGTTTGGCGGTGGTTCGGCGTAGAGGGTATTGCCGTAGTCCAGACGGCTGGTGATGAGGGCCTGGGTGACCGTCTTCCTGGTCTCGGTGGGGATCCACCGGAAGATCTTACGTAGCATGCGCAGGATGTTGAAGCACGACGAGGAGACTGCGTTGACTTGTCTGGTCATGGAGAGGGAGGAGTCCAGGATGAAGCCCAGGTTGCGTGCGTGGTCTGTTGGTTTGGGTGCGCTGCCTAGGGCGGGGGGCCACCAGGAGTCGTCCCAGGTGGAGGGCGATGATCCCAGGATGAGGACTTCCGTCTTATCTGAGTTCAGTTTCAGGCGGCTGTTCTTCATCCATTCGGCTACCTCTTTCATCCCTTCGTGAAGGTTGGCTCTGGCGGTGGCGGGTCGTTGGTAAGGGAGAGGATCAGCTGGGTGTCGTCGGCGTAGGAGATGATGTTGAGGTTGTGCTGGCGTGCAATGCCTGCGAGGGGGCTCATGTAGATGTTGAAGAGGGTTGGACTGAGCGAGGAGCCTTGAGGGACGCCGCAGATGACTTCGGTGGTTTCTGATCTGAACGGAGAGAGGCGGACTCTCTGTGTCCTTCCGGCGAGGAAGGAGATGATCCACTCCAGTGCCTTCTCTTGAACTCCGACGTTGCTTAGGCGTTGTACTAGGTCCAGCTATTTATCACTTAAGTGATAAATGGACAAGAGTATTGAGGGCCAAATAAGCTTTAAAACCAACAGCGGATTTGCCACAGTGCATGTGCTCCCTGCGCGTTCACAACCCAGCTACGTCACAAACCCCCATCTGTCTCTCAGTACCTCACACACTTCAAAGGGTCCGCTCCCCGCCCCCGCCTGCACTTAGCACTCTCCGACTTCCCCTCCCACCTCCCATGGTCGTTCTTCCCATTCATGCGCTCGTTACCATTTGCTCCCGAGCCGCATTTCTCCTCCTCCCCTAATCACAGCAATGCCAGGAGCTTGTTTTTGTTTTACACTTGTGGCAGGATGGCGTGCGCAGCCGGGACAATGGTGTCCTATTAAGCACAACCAGACCCTCTGTTTGCAGTTCTTCGGTGTCCGCAGTTGCTCTGTCATCACTGAACTGCATAGATCTAATTAGTAATGTATCAACTCCAGTGTTAAATTTTAACTGTTGTAGCTGAATGAACGGCTGAGACACCCATGGCGACATTCCTGCCCGTAGTCTGCAAGTTGCATGCATGTCACAACAGCAAGTGCTCAACCAACTGTACTGTTCCACTAGCTGTCTATGCAAGCACATCCCAAGCATGCCCTGGTCCAGTACTCGCAGGGACTGAACTCGGCAGATAAGGCTTTCCCTTCCGTCAACAAATGCCCACATTGTCAAATCACTCTTTTTTTGGCGCTGCTCGATAAAAGAGAAACTGATTGGTTTGAGGAGCGGTGAATATTTACTGTACTTCTCTGCACTCGGACCGCCGTTTGCTTTTCCTTTTCGCTTGGTGGTGGTGGACTTTCAAAGCTTTACTCGTGAAAGGGCCAGTGTCGTTTAATGAAAAACTATAAGCAGGTCTGCTGGAATTATGCGCAGGGATGGCTCAAATTATGCAGAGTTGACTAAATAATGTGGTGGGAAAAGTAAATCATGTGCTGTAATTGGATGTATGACGTTACAACGCATACTTTTACCACGCATGCCTTTACAACGCGGTTTTTACATCGCAAACCTTTACAACGCATAGCGTTTTGGGGTGCTGGATAGTGAAAAGTTACATTTTCTATTCCAACTCCAGTCCCCGTGGACACTAGGGAAGGTGTTGGATAGAAAATTAAACTTATTCCCTATCCTAGAGCGCCCCCCAGCGCAATGCGTTATAATGGTTTGCGTTGTAATGCCTGCGTTGTAATTGTAGTGCGTTGTAAAAGTTTCGTTGTGAAGGTTGTTCACCGCTGTAATTACCACCCGATTCGTTGATGTTAAAGGTAAGTTACAGCTTATCTTCTGTAATCACCCTTTTCTCGCAGCTCCGCTGATGTATACACTTCTTCACAGGTTCCAACAGCAGTTACCATCAAATTAAGACGCAAACCTTCAGCACAGCACATTAAACAGAGCATGCCACACACATCTCGCTTCTGACATGCTTACCATTATCACATTTGCAAATCAATGCTATTTTTAAACTTGTAAAGACCCGCAATATAGGTATTTTGTAAGGGATGGTCGACTGCATGCATTTGTGTTTGCTGCAGACATTGTTCATTTTAATATCGGAGAAATGAACCTTAAAATCCGGCTCAACTGGTAATAAAACAGGCCCACAAACTGCTTAAACTAGCCCCCGACTGATCTGTCTGACCAGTCTATCGGGCACTGCCTGATTGCACACACTCTCTCTCACACACACTCTCTCTCTCTCTCTCTCTCACACACACACACGGTCTCTCACACACACACTCTCTCTCTAACACACACACTCTCCTTCTCACACACACACACTCTCTCTCACACACACACTCTCTCTCTCACACACACACTCTCTCTCTCACACACACACACTCTCTTTCACACACACACTCTCTCTCACACACACTCTCTCACACACTCTCTCTCACACACACTCTCTCTCTCTCACACACACACACTCTCTCTCACACACAGTACAGCCTTCTACCGCTACCACTCTACCACTCTCTCGATCAACACTCTACCACTCTATGAGCCACCACTCTATGCACCACCACTCTATGCGCCACAACCCTATCCACCACTCTAACGCCCACACTCTAGCGCCCACACTCTCACACTCTAGCACCACCACTCTACCCGCCCACCACTTTACCCTCCAACTCCACCCTCAAAATCCACCATCCAAATCCACCATCCAAGCACTACTACACACTCCAAATACACCCTCCGACTACATTCTCCAACTCCACCACCCAACTCCACCCTCCAACTCAACACTCCAAATCCACACTCCAACTCCTTCCTCCAACTACAAATCCACCCTCCAAAAACACCATCCAACTCCACCCTCTAACTCCAACATCCAAATCCACCCGCAAACTACAACTACGAACTCCAACTCCGCCCTCAAAATCCAACTCCACCCTCAAAATCCAACTTGAACCCTCAAAATCCAACTCCACCCTCCAACTCCACCCTCCAACTCCATCCTCCATCACAACCCCTCAACGCCACAGCACCACTCAATGCCACAGCACCACTCAATGCCACATCACCACTCAATGCCACAGCACCACTCAGCGCACAGCATCCCTCAGCACCACTCAACGTCACAGCACCACTCAGCGCCACAGAATAACTCAGCGCCACAGAATTACTCAGCATCACTGAATGCCACAGCACCCCACAATGCCACAGCACCCCTCAATGCCACAGCACCACTCAATGCCACAGCACCACTCAATGCCACAGCACCACTCAGCGCACAGCATCCCTCAATGCCACAGCATCACTCAACGTCACAGCATTACTCAACGCAACAGCATTACTCAACGCAACAGCATCACTCAATGCCACAGCATCAATCAATGCCACAGCATTACTCAATGCCACAGCATCACTCAATGCCACATAATCATTCAACGCCACAGCATCACTCAGCACCACTGAAGGCCACAGCACCACTGAAGGCCACAGCATCCCTCAACACCACTGAACGCCACAGCATCATTCTGTGCAACCATTCATCAACAACTGGTTCTAATATGTTCTCTCAATGGTTCACGATTTATTACAAATGTCACAAAAAAGATGTTAATATTTCACTTCTGTTCTTGGATTTTCATCACAATAAAATACATTGAACATAATCTTCCCAAAAGTTATTTACAAAAGTTTAAGCTATTGCCATTATAAATTACAATAACTTTTATTTAAATATTAATTATTAAAAAAAATAAAACCAATTGTTATTTGTATGATCAATACATCTAAGTCATGTAAATACAATACATATTGCATTAGAAATGCTATAGGTGGGGGGCGTGGCTTACGCGCCGGCGTGTGATGGCGCTGCCCGGCTGAGCTCCGTGACGACGTGGGAGTCTTTCCTGGATTTCTGCTGCTATTCCACCTACCGACACCGGGAAAAGCTGGTTTTGCACGGCGGAACATGGTCCCCGTGCTTTGCGAGCAGCGGCCGCGTTTCAAATTGCCGCTTTGACGTCTTTTCGAGCTGCAGCTTCTGCTCCGAGTTAAGGGACGCGAGCGGCCGCCATTTTGTGCCGCCGCGCTCGCGTCCCGTTTTTTGGCGGTTCCAGCACTGTCCCTGCTCGTATCTTGCCGCCACAGGTCGCACTCAGACAAGGTATGTCATAACTATTGCGCATTATGTCTCCGCTGCATTTTTATGACCCTTGGCGCCAGACTCCTCCTCAGCTTCTCCATTGCTACTAGCTTTACTTCTCGGCGGCCATTTTGAGGGGATACCTGCGCACTTGATATCTATCTCCATTTCTGTCACCATTAACCCTCAGCTGCCCATCGCATAAACCATATGGTTTTCATTCCCCATGGACGCTATGCTGCTTTCTCCTCCACTTTCCTCCTGGTTGGCTTTTTGGCTGTGAATTCCTGATTTTTGCTGCCTCTTGACGCCTGTCATATAGATTGAAGTTAGTGCTTCTCCAGTGCTGCCTGATACCCCGCCCAGGACCTCTTTCAACAAGTACTCTCTGCATATTTACCTTCAGGGTCTCACAGCTTTTACTATTTGAATTGGCTTCTGTTCCTGCGGTCCTCCTAGTCTGCCCCTCTGTTGGCACCATGTCTCAGGACGCAGGTCATGCGAGAGCGTCTGTCACCGGAACAAAACCAAAACGCCTCAAGAATGACCCTCCGTCCCCAATTCGCACCTCTCAAAACCCGGTGCTGGACTCTATTTTAGAAGAGGTTCGTGGCTTACAACCTTTCATGGTGGCAACAAATGAGAAGCTCAAGCAGATTGAAGACAGATGGGTTGTCATGGAAAACAAAGTCCTACAACTGGAACAACGTATTAGTGATGTCCAGGATGTATCCACAAAAATTCCTCTTCTCGAAAAGGAGATACAACAGCTGAAACTTCACACTGAGGACCTTGAAAACCGTAACAGGCGGAACAACCTCCGTATTTATGGTGTACCGGAGTCCCTTGGGGAGGGCGACATGGTGACCTTCGTCCGCAAACTCCTATACGAGCTTTTGGGTCTTCAACCAGAATCTGTACCACTGAACATTCAACGTGCACACCGTCTGGTCGACCAATGTCTAACCCGACCAAACCCAGAGGTATCATCCTGTTGTTTCTGGAATTCACCGAATTGATGACTGTTCTCAAGGCTGCAAGAGCAAAACGTCGCCTCATATGGTCGGGCCACACCATCTACATATCCCAGGACCTCTCGAATGCTACAAATGCACGTCGCAAGGAATTCCTTAATCTGCGTCCTCGCATGAGGGATCTCAACATCCAATATGGAATTCTTCATCCTTGCCTCTGCAAAATAACCCACAATGGCCGTTCCCGTACCTTTGATGATCCTCAGAAGCTTCGAGATTATCTTCTCACCGTCTCTTCACCAACGATGGACACCAATGACTGAAACTAACTTTCTTCTACTTTTTGCAATCATTTTTCTAATGTCTTGACGACTGTTGTGGCCTTGTCCCGGTTTCTTTCCTGTCATGTTTTGCTAAACTTTCCCTTTTTATCGAATATATCTTGCTTATCTTCCCGCGTTTTCCTTGCTCTGCTGGATAGGCGCCCGCGTTGGCGTCTCCATGCTTCCGTTATTTGGATCTTCTCTTACTTCTCAGGTCTGGCGTCCTTGCCTTGACCTGTTTCTTAGCTGTTTCCTTCTCTTTTCCTCTTTTCTCTTTCTCTTCCTTTTCACAGGCCATTGCTGCATATTCCTTGCTCATTCATGTTCAGTTATCTTCTTTGTGTCCCCTCATGTCTTTCTTCTTGTAGTTTCTAGTGTTCCTCATGGTTATTTATACCTCGCTATATCGAATGTGATGTTCCTTCATATTTTGTTTTCCTATTTGTATCCGATTTGTATTGCTAACATGTTTGTCTTCCTTGTCTCTCCCCTTAGTTCCCTACCTGCAGTGTACTGGACCCAACTGTTACCCTCCTCCCTTACCTCCCATCATGTGTAACTTCGTATCGTGGAATGTTCGTGGTCTTGGCAACCCAGTTAAGCGTCAAAAGGTATTGTCCCACTTATCCAAATTGAATGCTCAGATTGCTTTTCTCCAAGAAACACATTGTACAGATGTCGAATCGCTGAAACTTAAGAGGGCTTGGGTGGGTCAAGTGGTGTTTTCTCCTGCGATTGATAAGAAAGGGGGTGTTGCTATTTTATTCCGTAAAGGTCTCGATGTTCAAATTTTATCCTCTCAATCGGATGATGAGGGTCGTTGGGTTATGTCAAAAGTGTCTATACAAAGCAAAACTATGGTGCTCCTCAATATCTATGGTCCTGTCCGTCCTGACCCTAAATTTTGGAATGATATTAAAATCCTCATTTCATCTATTGATTGCCCTAATGTTGTCATAGCTGGTGACCTTAACCAGTGGTTGGACCCATTCTCGGATAGACTATCCTCCTCCAAATTCCAGCCGGACAAGACTCACAAAGCTTTCCAATCTGCTATTGCCTCCCGTCCCCTGTTTGATGTGTGGAAAACATGTAATCCTGAGTCACTCGAATATACATTCTACTCTAATGTACATCATACCAGGTCCCGAATTGATTATATTCTAGTCAGTAAATCTCTTCTCCCTGCGATTCAGAAATCTGAAATTGGTTCCATTTTCCTTTCGGACCATGCACCTGTATATGCCACTTTTGACCTGTCCCATACTACCACCTCGTTCAATCGTTGGAAATTTAACACTTTTCTTCTCTCTGATTCGGTTTTCATGTCTAAAGTTAAAAGTTTCATCTCTGAGTTCTTCACCCTCAATTCACCCCAAGACACATCAGTTTCAAACAATTGGGATGCTTTTAAGGCTGCACTGCGAGGGTTTACCATTTCTTATGTTTCTAGGAAAAAGAAACTCAACAGGGACAAATACACCGCCCAACTCGCCAACATTAAGACCCTAGAACACTCTTACTTCTCTTCCAAGAACCCTGACGCCCTCCTTCTCCTTATTAAAGCCAAATCTGAACTTAATCAAATTGCCACGGTTGAAGCTTGCAACACCCTTTTAAAGATCAAATCCAAATTTCATGGGGGTCAAAATAAAGCGGGGAAAATGTTGGCTAATTATCTTAAAATTAAATCTGAACGCAAATCAATTGGCTCTATTCTTAATGAAGACACTAATACAAAGGTTTCCTCTGATGAAGATATTGCACAGGTCTTCCATAATTATTATAAACTCTTATATACAGATGATACACGTCCTGGAGATGAGGATCTCTCCCGTTTCTTCGAAGGCCTTTCCCCTCCTCCATCCCTTCCCACTGAATTTCAGCAATTAGAAGCTGACATTACCCCTCAGGAAATACTAAAGGCTATTACCTCCCTTAAGAAAGCGAAAGCCCCTGGTCCAGATGGTCTTCCTATCGAATTTTATGCCAACATGCATTCCATTTTTGTTCCTCACCTTTTACAACTTTTTAATTCCTTTATTGCAAATGCCAAAGCGTCGGGCTCATTTTTAGATGCCCTCATAATCATCATTCCCAAACCGGACAAAGACCATTCCCTATGTAAAAATTATCGCCCCATATCCCTTATTAATTACGACTGTAAAATTTTTGCCAAAATTTTAGCTGCCCGTCTGGAATCCCTTATACCTCTGCTAATCACGACCGATCAAGTTGGCTTCGTGAAAGGTAGACTTGCTGCAGACAATGCCTGTGTTTTTACCAATATTATCTCCCACAGTCACCGTTTCAAGGCCCCTCTAGCTGCCCTTTCACTAGACGCAGAGAAAGCGTTTGATCGAATTAATTGGAAATTCATGTTTAAGGCATTACACTGGTTTGGTTTTGGCCCCCACTTCCTTTCCTTGGTCAGACTCCTTTACTCTGCTCCCCGTGCCAGTGTATTTGTTAATAATCAATTCTCTAAGTTTTTCCCCTTATCTAGAGGGACAAGACAAGGCTGTCCTCTTTCCCCGTTACTCTTTATTCTTTGCCTTGAACCCTTCCTCATTAAAATCCGTTCTAACCCCCTCATCCAGGGATTCAAACAGTCCTCAATTGAGACAAAAATCTCGGCATATGCCGATGATGTGCTGGTCTACATGGCCAACCCTGTCTCATCCCTTCCCCCATTCTTAGAAGAGGTCCACCTATATTCATCTGTCTCTGGCTATAAACTTAATCTCTCCAAAACGGAAGTCCTTCCCCTTAACTCATCCTGTTACCAATTTATGTTTGATTCCACCGATTTTGCATGGTGTCCCTCCAAGATCAAATATCTGGGCATTTGGTTCTCCTCCACCCTGCGTGACACACTCAAACTGACCTTTACCTCCCTTACTCAAAAACTTCACTCCCTCCTGCAGACATGGTCTCCTCTTTTCCTTTCATGGTGGGGTCGCTTAGACACCATTAAAATGATGATTTCTCCACATATACTATATACTGTGTCCATGCTTCCTGTAAAAATTCCTAAATTGTACTTTAATAGGCTAAACTCCATCTGCTCTAAATTTTTGTGGAACAATAAGCGACCCCGAATTTCCTTACCAAAACTTATACGCCCTAAATCTGAAGGGGGTGTTCGCTTCCCTGATTTCCAATCATACCATTCGGCCTTTTTACTAAAACAAGCCTTTTCATTGGCGTTTGATTTTACTGATACCCCATTACCCAGATGGATTGCAGTTGAGAGATCCTTGTTAAAGGATTTCACTTTTCAACAATCCCTTTTTATGTCCAACTGCTCATTTTTGACGCATTACCCTATGTTGAAATATTCCCATACACTGCTACACAATATTTTCTCAAAAGACTCCTCGCCCTTACAAAATTTTCTTTCCTCCAGTATTTGGTATAACAAATATCTCAAATACAAGGGTAAATCTTTCTACTTCAAGTATTGGAAAGAAAAGGATATTATGTTTGTTTATCAATTCTTTTCGGATTCATCCATTATTTCATTTGATGAAATGCAAACTAACTTTGATTTATCTGTACAACATCGTAATGAATTTGATATTATTACCACTGCCATTATGTCTCACCTATCTACCCTCCCTATGTTTGATATCCTTCCCTCACTTACTCCTTCCACCCCTCTATACCCTTTGTTCACTCAACAAATACCCAAAGCTGCTCTGATTTATAAAATGTTATTAGAGAATGTTGGTCCTAGACCTAAAACTGTTAATGAAGTTGCTTGGGAAACTGATTTTTCTTTCTCATTATCTATTGATACTTGGGATCGATTATGGTCCAAATTGTTTAAGACTTCAGTTTCGGCCCGTATTACTCAATCACTTTTTTTATTTACCACAGAGCTCTGTTTACCCCTGTTAGCATTACCAAATTCTCCCCTTCCTCCTCACCTCTCTGTTGGTCCTGTTCATCTCACCCAGGCACGCTTAAACACCTCTTATTTGATTGCCCACGAGTTATCACCTTTTGGAAATCAGTTTGGAAATACTGTATGCGTATTTTTCATTTTTCTGAACCATTTTCATCGTTGCATATTTTTCTAGGTTCTATATCTGATGTTTTGGACTTACATTCTTATAATGCAAAACTGTTTGACTTATTCATTGCAACTGCATACAAAGTAATCCTGTCTTGCTGGAAGGATAACTCTAAACTGTCTGTGCAGACATGGTGGAATTTTGTGTGTGATGAGCATAGAATTGCTATTGCTTCTTCTACATCTGTCACCTTAAAAATTAAGTCTGATCTTACCTGGCTACCTTTCTCCACCTTCTTATCCTCTTCTCCCCCCCCTTAACCCCCCTTCCTCCCTTTCTCTTTCTCCTTTCCTCTTTTTCTCTTTCCTTCTTTTTCTTCTTTCCGTCTCTTTATGTTTTTCTTCAATTACATGATTTTACTTCCTCGTTTCTCTTTCTCTATATCTCAAAAAATTTCTTTCATGATTATTTCCTATTAACTTTGCATTATCTTATGTTGTAATATTATGATGTATCATTTTTCTTATGCTCAATAAAACTTTATTAAACAAAAAAAAAAAAAAGAAATGCTATAGGTGTCACGTTTGTGAAAGTTAAAACTGTTGGTATTGTAAATGACAAAGGGCCAGATGCATCAACCAAAATTGCGAGCGCAACTGGTGCGAATTACCAATTGCGATCGCAATGGAAAGAAACGGCATGCATGAAGAGAAATCGCTAGAAAAAGCAAATTCGCAAACGCAAAATTGCGAAATCGCTATATAATCGCAGAATCAAAGCCAAACCCCATTTGCGACTCGCAAGTAGCGAGAAACCAAGAAATTGCGATTAATATAGCGAAATCGCAATATCCAAATAGCGATTTCGCTATAAAATCGCATTTTCCCATGCATGTAATATCGCAAATTGCGATTCCGTCATTATTCGCTATTTAGCAAGAGCAGTTTACAGGGAATCACAATCAGGTGGTAAAAAAAAAAAAAAATTCCCACTCACCTGCCTGACATCAGAGGTGTATTTAAACACTCCCATGAGGCCCCAGTGGCCTTCCACAATGGCAGGACTCTACATATTTGCGAGGAGGAGAAGGATACTTGCAGCAGGCCAGGCCAGAAGGAGAATCCAGGATAGAATCTTCCGTCTGCGCATCACATTGTTAGGACAGACAGCCGAGCAAATTTATGATAAGTACAGGATGAATGCTGCTATGATACTGGACTTAATAGATGAATTGGACCCACTATTGCAGCGCCAAACACATAGGAGCCAGGCTATACCTACTCATGTCCAGGTGCTATGTAGCCTCCACCTCCTTGCCTCAGGTAGCTTCCAGGACATAGTGGCAGAAGCAGGAGGGGTATCACAGAGCTCCCTTTCGCGGTTCTTCAAATCCTTCCTGGCCGCCATGATGACTGTCATCAACAACCACATCTCCTTCCCCACAACCCCACAGGAATTGAGCCAAACAAAACAGGACTTCTACCAAGTAGCAAGGTTCCCACACGTGATTGGATGCATTGATTGCACCCACGTAGCCATATGTCCCCCTGCCGTGAATGAGTATATATTCTGCAACCGTAAAGCATATCACTCAATCAATGTTCAAGCAGTGTGCAATGCGGAAAACATCATCACCGACCTTGTCGCACAATACCCAGGAAGCACTCACGATTCATACATCTTCCGCCATAGCGGCTTGCACACACGTCTGCTCAGGGGAGATTTTGGCAATGGACACCTGCTAGGTAAGTGCAATACTATACACATCACTGACTTAGTCATGGCAATGCATAAGTGACTCTGACATCTTGCCTCTTACTCTGTAGGTGACAGTGCATACGCGGTGAGGCATTACATCTTGACTCCCTACCTGAACCCAGCCAGTCCACAACAACAGAGGTACAATGCAGCCCACATCAGGACACGTAACGTTATAGAACGGACATTTGGATTGCTCAAGAGTCGCTTTCGCATCCTGCATAAAACTGGAGGAGCTATGCTGTACCAACCGGAAACCTGCTGCAGGATAATTGCTGCATGTGCAATGTTGCACAACATAGCAACAAGGAGAGGCATCCCCATCGAGGAATCTGACACAGAGGGCAACCAGCCCCCAGCACAACCACGCCGTGCACATATTGCCAGTTCAGCGGAGGGACAGAGGAAACGTGCAGACATCACCCAGCATTATTTCTAAGGTATGTAACAATGACACACAACACTCATTTGCATTTGTAGGTTAACTATTTATTATCACGGCTGGCGGTATGGGGTGTCAATACAACCTGAAATGCTGTCCATTAGCACATTAACCCCATGCACCAATGGACAGAGGAGACACACTAAGGACTTGTCATGCAGTCACTAAGAATGTCTTGAACATGGTTACGTCACCATGAGGTCTAACACCCCTCCAATTTGTTTTACCGTCTCCTCCCTCTCACACCCAAATGTCTTTCTCCTGCTTCAGCATCTGCATTCGTAGATGCTGCGGGAGGTGCCTGCCTACGGCTACTGCTCCTCCTGACAGTGTTGAGTGGCGCACTGATGCTGCTCAGGCTGGAAGCCTCACTACCCTCTTCCCCTGTAACGTCGCCCTGAACACTAGTGCTAGCCTGCATCATCTCCACAGCTGTAGTAATTTGCCCCAGTGCCTTGGACACATCCCCACAACAATGGGCCATGTCAATCTGCATTCCCACAGACCGACGTGACAGGTGTGACACGCTAGTGCTTATCTTGGTGTTTGACTTGGTATAAGCCTCCATGCATGCGAGAAACTGCCGATGCCTCTTCCTCTGTGAATTGTGTCCCTCGTGCATCACACGTGCAACCTCCAGGAGGGCGTTGTTGGATTCCCTGTGAGCCTCCACTATGGCAGTTGTGAGCTCCCTCACACTGTCAGCCATTGCAGTGATGTTACTGTTCATTTTCGTCATCTGCAGGTCAATTGCTCCCATGTGCCTAGCTTGCACGCGCTGAACCCGCACCATCTGCGACTCCACGCCACCCCACTGACTGTGACTTCCTGCTTCCTGGGACAAAGTAGGGCTCCTTGGTCTGCGTCGTGATCCTGACCGGACATGTGCCTGCGGTGTTGGTGTGTGACTGGCACTTTCACGGCTTGTAGTAGGTGTGCTAGATGTATGCTGTTCTACCTCCATTGGCTGTAGTGGTGCAACTGTGGCCCTGCGTCTTGCTGGTGCCTTTCCTTTGGATGGTGGTGACACAGGTTTTGATGCCGCAGTCTCTTGATTGGGCTGTGTGCTCTCTTCAACATCACTGTCATCAGTGTTACCTTCAGCTGCATCTGTGATGTGAAACAGTGCTATGTTATATACATGTGTTTCAATAGTTCTACAACCTTAATAAAATGACACTTTTCTGTTATGACTGTCTCTCATCTATCACTGTACTGCTTATTATTAGCATTTGGGCTTACTGTGTTGGATTCCAACTGGCACATGGGTACTACTGACTACAAGTACCATGATGCATTGGGCTCCCTATGTTAAATGTGTGCAGGACTATTTTAGCTGTAATTTTAGCAGGTGAAATCACATTTGGGCACTATCAGTATGTGCTTTGTGCTGTTGATAGTCATGCATCTTACCTTGTGTGCTACAGGCTGCCCCAGATGTGTCCAGGATTGTCACTCCTACGACTGCTTCAGGATCAATAGTGCCCTCAATCATGTCCTCCTGGGGTGTGTTGTCTGGGACTGTTGGGCCTCCTCCTCCAGTCCCCTTTGCCTCCTTCAGCCTTTCAGCAACCTTCTCCTTTGCACGACTGCGCAGGTCGTACCAGCGCTTCTTGAGGTCATCAATGCTGCGGTGTGTGACCCCCACAGCATTCACCTTGTCCCTGATCCTGGTCCAGATTCTCCTCTTGTCTGCCTCTGGCACTTTAAGGGAGAGCTTGCCAAATAACTTTTCGTGGTTGTTTGCAACCTCTTCAATGAGGATGTCAAGTTCACCCTCACTGAATTTTATTTTGCGCTTCCTGGCCACTGCTCCCTCCTCTGTGGCTGGTTGGGACATGGCTGTCTCCACCAGTTAGCAACCTGCTGTTTGTTTGCTTCTGCTCTCACTCCCTGCACTCAGCTTCTGCCTCAGAGTTCAACTGTGCACAGGTGGCAGCATGGGCTGATTGACTTCCTGGTTGTGATGTCATCAGCCTGCTCCCAATGCGACTCTGTAGTTTTTCACGCTCCCGCTTTTAGCGAACTCGCTAATTGCGATATCGCATTTAGCGATTACGCAAATTGCGGGATCGCAAAATGCGCGATTGGAATTATTTTACTATTGCGATTACTTTACATGGAATCGCTAAAGTATTTAGCGATTTTTAGCGATTCCTTGATTTTTCGCTATCCACATCATGCATTGGCTATAGCGAGTCCTTATTTGCGATTCCTTAATAATCGCAATTAAGGATTCGCTATTTGTTTGCATGATGCATCTGGCCCAAAGCTATTAATTTCTCTAATTTCAAAACCAGCACATAAATAAAATATTTACAATACCAATACCTCAAACTTTCCTAATGCGAGACCTATTGCATTGCAAATGTTTGTTTCACTAGCTTTCCTTGCTTCATTAGGCCAATGATCGCCCGGTAATCTATGTTTTTTTTTAAAACACAGGGCCAAATTCATCATGGTTTTGTGCTGCCCTTGTCCCACGCAAGGTGACGCAGGGTGATGTAAACCTAGTATGAGCTTTACTAAGCCATGCAAGCCCACCAAGCATGGCCCTGTGTGACTTGGTAATTCTGGAGTAACACAGAGCAGCCCCATTAGAAAGAGGTAAAGGCCTCTGAGGATTGTTTGTGTGCAGGACGGTACCCCTTCCTGCAAACGCAGGCACCCTTTCACCACGGCGCAAGGGTTCCTGCATTGATGCAAGCCAGCACATTGTGCGCCAGCGCCAGCGCAAGGAGAGGACAGGAATGCTCCATATAATGTTAAATATGGTGCATTCCTGCCCTCTCCCTTTCATACGGTTTTGTGCAGCGCGGCAAGGTGTCTGGCTGCAAGGCGTGAAAGTATGATCTGACCCTTAGTCTGTTTCCAAAAAAGCGCACTTATGCATGCATGTTCATAATAACATTTAATTGACCATAAATGTCCATAACAGTCTACTGTAAACCTATGTGTAGGTTCACAAAGGGACCAGGCATTTCGGTTCAAATTCATCATCCCATATGTATGCCTGACATTGTGCACTAGGCCTGTTTGAAGACACAGCTTTATGGTCACTCTTCAGGTGTTCAGGTGACTTTCCATCATACAAATTTAATTTTGACTTGCCTTTGATCTCTTTTCTTGGAATAAGATAATTGAAAAGCTTTACAGTGGACCAAAACCCCTAGAGGATTTTCTCTCCCAAGTGGTTCTGTAAGGTTATGTGTTCACATATGCATTGTAGCAATAATGGGCCTCGTGCCTGTGTTAAAATAAGGGAACGTAATGTTCTGCTCTGTCTGCACCACTAGTATCTTTCAAGATTGACGTGGCTGTTACGCTATTTAATTGAACTTGGGCTGCATGTTTGCTGTGCTTATTGACTGTCCTAGGTAGTTGCAAATGTGGTAACACAAACCACCTGTTGGTGTTAGGGTGCTACTATGTGTAAGGCTTGTAAGACGTAAGCTGTATGCATTACAATAATAGAACAATCTCAGGCACCCTATCATTGTGATTTAGCACCTAATGACCTGAAACCTTCCAAGACCATATTCTGCCATCTCCATTTACAAACCAGACAAATTACTACAGCTAGGATAAATGCATTTGAGCCAGTGAATGGCTGCCATATATAGTAAGTATTTACCAATCGTTTGTGTGGTATACAGGAGAAAATGTGACCGCAAACTATCTACAACACAAATATCAACGCCAACAGAAGGCATGGATTACAAAATTCATAATATGCATGCAGTAGCTACACACCAACACATCAGCATTAGGAGAATTGGCTAACTCCATTATCAAGCATGTGTTTCCAGATATACTGGGAATTGAGTCAGAATGATAAATTAGCCCAGTCCCTAAATGAATGACTTTTTCCGGAATTTACAAATTGTTAACATATATCTTAGTATCTAAATAATGAATGCATGATGAAATGATTAAATCTGTGGTCCACATTTGTGGTGTGTTATTTTCCACCGTCTGGGTTAATTTAGAATCCTCTCGGTTAGTCTCATCCTGAACCAAATAACAATTCAAAGATCTGCTCTTTCTCATTGGGATTTTGTATGTCCTAACAGTTCAAGCAGTGAAATTTCTTTGCTGAGTTTTGACCAAACTCTAACCTAATTAATATACATATAAGACATGTTGGGCCTGGCCCTTTCTGCAGGGTCACCGAGATTTTTAGCTTCCTTTGCTGTACCCGTTTTTAGGTTTCGCTGGGGAACGGAGCGTAAGCTCCGCCTCCAGAGAAATCTGTAGTTTCTAGTAAGGGTGCCTTGAATACGCCCCTCTGTTTCATTGGCTAGCTCCATAAATGGAGGCTAGCCATTGGAACAGAGAGGCGTCCGTCATGGCCGGACCAGATTCGGGGGCGTTCCCGAGAATTTTTGGCTTTTGGCTACGTCATGCTACGTCAGCCAAAAGCCGGAAACGCCCCCGAATCTGGTCCGGCCGGGCCGTGCTTGCTGCTGTCCTGCCTTGTGTCCCTCCTCCCGCCGTCCCCCCTCCCCCCTCCTCGCTGTCCTGTTATGGCCCGATCGAGTGGCCACCTCGATTGTTAACTAACTCATTCGTTCTCACCGCCGCGGCCCGGGGGCCTGAAAGTGATCAGAAGCTGAAGCGAGAGAAACGAAGGGGCCGCGACCTGATTGGTCCTCTGTTGACAGGAGGCGCGCTCTGATTGGCCGTTTGCAGTAGGCCTGTCCCGAGAGCCGCGCTCTGATTGGAAGCTGGGCGTGTATGGAGGCTCGACGCAGGAGCCGCGACCGGATTGGGCCGCAGCAGTGGAGCCGCCCCAGCGAGGATCCGGAAGCCGAGTCAGCCGTTCGACCCCGTCCTCGCCGAGGGAATCTCCGAAGTGCCGGGTAATCACCGCCGGGCCGGGGGAGAAGAGGAGGAAGAGTGATGGCAGCTGGACTGCAGGGCCCCCGTGAGCGGAGGGAGCCCTGCAGCGAGAGGAGCGGCCTTCAGAAGCGAGCGGAGGGGGCGCGAAGCACATTGCCGGTGCCTGCCCCCCCGTGAGCCTCCCCGACTGGAGGGAGAGCCCCGAGTTAAGAGAGAGCCGCCGGCCGGTCAGTGATCCGACGAAAGGGAGGGGCGCCGGGACACATTGCCGGTGTCCGCCCCTCCCCCGCAGTAGTGCGAGCTCGCGTTCCTTGGGTGTATGAAGCCACGAGGGCTTCAAGGGCGGCCCCGGTTGGCAGTGGGTCGCCCCAACGTGCACAGAGCCCGGAGAGGCTCCCCGCCCCATTTTTTTGTATTTAGAGCCCTGAGAGGCTCTGGGGGTCATTTGGTGAAGTAAATGGAGAGTCAGGGCGGCCCCGGATGGCAGTGGGTCGCCCCAACGCTGAAGAGAGCCTGTTGAGGCTCAGAGGGGCCATTTTTCAGGACGTCGAGCCCCAGAGGGGGGCTCCAACGACCCCATATTTATAGCTGGCGAATGCTTTTCCCTCGCAGCTGAGGTAAGGGGAAAAATGCTTTTAGATATATGTATGTTGTGTGCGTGCTGGCAGTTTTAAGTGTGTTTATGTAAGAGTGTAAATGAGTAGGCAGAGTGTGTGTTTGTATATGTATAAATATGTATGTGTAAGTGAAGGTCAAGTGGAATGTAAAGGCACTTCCGCTACCCCAGGCATTTTGGTGAATTGACCTTGGAGCCGCATCTTAAGCGGGCTGCAGGCCACAGGGACTAGGTGACGCAAGCAATGCTGGAGAGCGGTCAGCAACCCGGAGAGTGACGTCAGCAGAACGCAATCCACCCAACGAGTCCCCATCATGGGGTGTGCCCTTACTTGACCCATCAGGCGTAGATAAACGTGCGAGTGTGTGCTCTGAGACCCCTGTGTATGGTGAGGTGAGCTGGGCGCCTCGCGTCCTTTTGACCTTTCTTCTTTCTTACTCCTGGCCTCTTTCATCCCTTCCCTTTTATTTCTGCCCTCTCTCTTGCTCTCCCACTCTTTTCTGCCCTCCCACTACTTCTTACACTTTCTCATTCCTACACTACCTCTGTATCCTGTCCTCTCCTCTTTGCATATGCCCTCTCAACATGCGCTATCACTGCACACAGCCTCTCTACACACGGCCTCTCTGCACATGCCTCTCTCCATATGATCTCTCTGCACAGGTCCATGTGTAGAGAGGGCAAGTGAAGAGAAGGCATGAGTAAAGAGGGCGTGTGCAGAGAGGGTGTTTTCCGGACAGGGCAAGTACAGAGAGATCAAGTGCAAATAGTGCATGTTTAAAAGGGCATGTGTAGAGGCTATAAGTTGACCAGTGCTTATGATGAGAAAGTGAGTGCAGGTGACAACAAATCTGCAAACTCCAATGGTGTTCCTTATGTGATGAGAACAAATCTGCAAACTGCTATGGTGTTGCTTTCCTGAGGCACTGTCAACTTTTTCACACATTTTTTCCTCTTTCTGTCTACATTACTACACTAATACCTGCCCCCTCTCTCCCTTCTACCCTCTCTCTTTCTTGCCCTACATCCTTCCTTCTCACTCCCTCCCTTTCCCTCTCTCCCACTCTCTCCCTTTCCACCTCTCTTCTGATCTCTTTCACTTTACTGTCCTCAATCTCTTTTATCTCTCTCCTTTGTTTCAATCTCACTTCCTTTCGCCCTCCCTCTACATCTCTCACACTCCTGCCTTTCACTCTCCATCTACATCCACATTTTCTCTACACTTTCTATCCCGCACTCCTTATCTTTTCTTTCAACACTCTCTCGCCTCTGCCCTCCTTCCTGCTCTATTCTTTCCTGACCTCCCTATCTCTTCTGCCTTCTCTCACTCTATTACCTCTGCCCTTCTCTCTACTGTTATCCCTCTCTCTCTTCTGCCTTCTTAGTCTCTACTGCCCTCCCTTTCCACCTCTCTCTTCTGCTCTCTTTCACCTTCTTGTCCTCCATCTCTCTCCTCCTTCTCCTTCCCGCACTCCCTCTAACCTGCTGCCCTCTCCTTTCTGCCTTTCTCACACCCTCCTACCTTCCCTCATGCCCTCACACTCCTTTATGCCCTTTCTCTCTCTCTTCTGCCTCTATTCCTTCCTTCCTGCCCTCCCTCTCTATCCTGCCCTCGCTTCCTTTTGACCTTTCTTCTTTCTTACTCCTGGCCTCTTTCATCTCTTCCCTTTTATTTCTGCCCTCTCTCTTGCTCTCCCACTCTTTTCTGCCCTCCCACTACTTCTTGCACTTTCTTATTCCTGCACTACCTCTGTATCCTGTCCTCTCCTCTTTGCATATGCCCTCTCAACATGCGCTATCACTGCACACAGCCTCTCTACACACGGCCTCTCTGCACATGCCTCTCTCCATATGATCTCTCTGCACAGGTCCATGTGTAGAGAGGGCAAGTGAAGAGAAGGCATGAGTAAAGAGGGCGTGTGCAGAGAGGGTGTTTTCCATACAGGGCAAGTACAGAGAGATCAAGTGCAAATAGTGCATGTTTAAAAGGGCATGTGTAGAGGCTATAAGTTGACCAGTGCTTATGATGAGAAAGTGAGTGCAGGTGACAACAAATCTGCAAACTCCAATGGTGTTCCTTATGTGATGAGAACAAATCTGCACACTTCAATGGTGTTGCTTTCCTGAGGTACTGTCAACTTTTTCACACATTTGTTTCCTCTTTCTGTCTACATTACTACACTAATACCTGCCCCCTCTCTCCCTTCTACCCTCTCTCTTTCTTGCCCTACATCCTTCCTTCTCACTCCCTCCCTTTCCCTCTCTCCCACTCTCTCCCTTTCCACCTCTCTTCTGCTCTTTCACTTTATTGTCCTCAATCTCTTATTTCTCTCTCCTTTGTTTCAATCTCACTTCCTTTCACCCTCCCTCTACATCTCTCACACTCCTGCCTTTCACTCTCCATCTACATCTACATTTTCTCCTCACTTTCTATCCCGCACTCCTTATCTTTTCTTTCAACACTCTCTCGCTTCTGCCCTCCTTCCTGCTCTATTCTTTCCTGCCCTCCCTATCTCTTCTGCCTTCTCTCACTCTATTACCTCTGACCTTCTCTCTTCTGTTATCTCTCTCTTCTGCCTTCTTAGTCTCTACTGCCCTCCCTTTTCCACCTCTTTCTTTCACCTTCCTGTCCTCCATCTCCCTCTCTCTCCTCCTCTAGCCCTCCTTCTCCTTTCCGCCCTCCCTCTCTTACCTGCCGCCCTCTCCTTTCTGCCTTTCTCACACTTTCCTACCTTCCCTCATGCCCTCACACTCCTTTATGCCCTCCCTCTCTCCTGCGTCTATTCCTTCCCTCCTGCCCTCCCTCTCTATCCTGCACTCGCTTCCTTTTGAGCTTTCTTACTCCTGGCCTCTTTCATCCCTTCCCTCTCTCTGCAAATAATTGCATTATAAATGCACTCCAGATTTCTGTGTAAAGTAAAACACATCAACGTTTTACACATAATTCAATGAAGATACAAAACACCATTTATCAAAAGCTCAAACTTTAACAAAGGGAGTGCAGAGTAGGGAGTGCATAGAGCAGGGGGAGTGCAGAGTGCATAGAGTGCAGAGTGCGTGCAGAGTGCGTGCAGAGTGCATAGAGGGTGCAAAGTGCATAGGCAGTGCAGAGTATATAGGGAATGCAGAGTCCAGAGAGAGTGCATAAAGAGTGCATACAAAGTGCATAGGGAATGTATACAAAGTGCAGAGTGCATAGGGAATGCAGAGTGCATAGGGAGTGCATACACAGTGCAGAGTGCATAAGGAGTGCAGAGTGCATAGAGAGTGCAGAGAGAGAGTGCATAAAAAGTGCAGAATGTATAAAGAGTGCAGAGAGAGTGCAGAGTGCATAAGGAGTGCAAAGTGCATAGAGAGTGCATAGGTAATGCAGAGTGCATAGGGAGTGCATAGACAGTGCAAAGTGCAGAGAGAGTACATAGGGAGTGCAGAGTGTATAGAGAGTGCAAAGTGCATAGGAAGTGCAGAGTGCATAAGGAATTCAGAGAGTGCATAGGGAGTGCAGAGTGCATAAGAAGTGCAGAGTGCACAGTGCATAGACAGTGCACAGTGCATAGGTAATGCAGAATGCATACAGAGTGCATAGGGAGTGCAGAGTGCATAGGGAGTGCAGAGTGCATAGGGAGTGCAGAGTGCATAGACAGTGCAGAGTGCATAGGGAGTGCACTCTGCACTCTCTATGCTCTCCCTATGCACTCAGCACTCTCTATGCAAAGTGCTGCATAGGGAGTGCAGAGTGCATAGGGAGTGCATAGGGAGTGCATGATAAGTGCAGAGTGCATAGGGAGTGCAGAGTGCATAGGAAGTGTGGAGTGCATAAAAAGTGCAGAGTGCATAGGGAGTGCATAGGAAGTGGAGCGTGCAGGGTGCATATAGAGTACAGAGTGCATACAGAGTGCTGCATAGGGAGTGCAGAGTGCACAGGGAGTGCATATGAAATGCAGAGTGCATAAGAAATGCAGAGTGCATAAAGAGTACTAGGGAGTGCTAGAGAGTGCCAAGTGACTGCAAAAAAAAGGTAATGGCAATGTAAATGACAATGCCATTTACTTATCTGTTTTCGAAACAAAAACATAAATACAAATTTTGGCATATACAATGCCAATAACTCTAACTTTTCCAAAGGCGAAAACATTGCATTGTAAATGCTTGTTCTTGGCTTTTATTAGGACTCTGAACACTCTTTCCCTGTGACTGGGAAAGTGTGAGCGCAGTCTCCCTTAAATATAGTAAAATTGGCCTACACCTGATTTAATTTACTTTTAAGTCCTTAGTATACAGTACTACATGTACTGTGGCCTGTAAATTAGATGTTACTAGAGGGTTGTGGCCCTCTTTGTACCACCTACTTAAGTAGCTTGCAAAACATGGATACTGCAGCCTGAAGTGCAGTTTTAAACTGCTATTTCAACCGTACAAAATAAACGTTTTGCAAGACCTAAACCTTCCTCTTCAATACTTAAGTCACCCCTAGGCCCTAGAAGCTCATAGGGCAGGGTGCATGGTATTTTAAAAGTAGGACATGTGGGTTTAAGTTTTACATTTCCTGGCAGGAATCAACACCTAAATTCTTTATTCAGTGCCGTAAGACTATCTCTCCATAGAAAACACTGGGGTACCTTATTCACTTTGTAAGTGATAACTTAAGGTTGGGTCCAGATAGAAATGTGCTGTGTACACACAAATACATTTTAATGTAAAATTGTCTTTAATGGTAAAATCGGATAATAAATCACTATTCTGAGAATTCCCCTTTCAGAATGTTGGCATTTTTCTGCCTACACCAAATGTGCCTTTCTGCCAGAATCCAGGGTCATATGGCTCTCCGTTGGTGTTGTGTGTATTTTCCAGACATTGAAACAAAAGGGCCTTGCGTGTGGGGTAGGTTTTCCTCTCCTCAGCAGGCTCAGCCTTCCTGAGATTTAAAGGAGTAGTCTCAGGACTTGCCTAACACCTTCCTGACTTCTAAGGACTGCCCTGTCACTGACGACAAATGCCACTCATACCTAGGCCTGCATGCCCTTTGTTACCATAGAAAGCGTGTAGCCAAATCCAAGAAATGGGTAAAGTTACATAAAGGGGGCAACAACCCACCACATGGCACTGGCGATAAAAGTGGCACCTCGTCAGAACACTTTTGGACCTGTGGAACATTTAGAAAAAATAATGCCCTGCTGTCTGAAGAAGAAAGACCAGACCTGCTTACTTTAAAGCCATGCTCCCGAGAAGTGACTCCAAAGGTCAGTTGGCTGATCTTCTGTTTGAGCTACAGAGACACAACAAGCTTCCAGAGACCTCCCTACAACTGCCCAGCTGACAAGCACCACATGGACCCGCCAGGACCTGCCTGAACCCTGCTTCTGGCCTCTGCTGGAGCGAGTCCTGATCCCCAAGAGGTGCCTCCCTGGTCCTAGACCCTCAGCTACTATCAGAAAGTACTACTCCTGAAGAACAGGAGAAGATACAGAAGTTCTTGGCTCCTCATGACCACGAAGTGACCTCTTTCCATCGAAAATCGACCTGCTGCACTGAACGCCAACACAAAGGTCTAGCAAGGTCTGCTTGTCAGGCCAGCAATGATTGTCTGTGACAAGCACCAATGCGAGGTTCCAGTGTGACCTGTACTTCATGCTGAGTGTGACACTCTGTGTAAACCACAAATTCGAAGCCTCAGAGATGACTGTCTCTTCGTGCTTCAGCAGTGACTGTCTGTGACACCCAACCTGCTCCTCTTGCCTTCCCCGCAGCCTCTGCCAACGTCATCAGCAACTCTTTGTGTGCCCTTAAAAAAGATAAGTCTTCAGCAGGGCGAACCTGGTCCCTTTATCCGACACAAGTTCCATCACGGTTGGCCTGAACTTGTGACTTTCCCCCAGTTCTGCATGACCAGATAATTGCGAGTGGCGATTTCTGCTATTAGATGCTATTTTCAACTACAATTTTAAACTCCTATATATCTACGGTTCTACTTATTGTATTTTTGTTGTTTTATTCATTAATATTACCTCTATTTTTCTAAATTGGTTTGGGTTTTTCTTGTGTTTTATGTTCTCTTTAATACCGTTTGAGTGCTGCATTAACACTTTCCCATTGCCTCTAAGATAAGCCTAACTGCCTGTGCCAAGATACCAGAGAGTTAACCACAGGTTTATTTTGTGACTTTTGTAGTTCACCTTGACAGGGATTGTGTGAATTATTTGAGTGGGGCTTCCATCCTTCTCAACTAATAACCCTGTATTTTGCATAGAGACAAATGCAGCACTTTAATGTGGGCCTATGTACAGTAAGGGTGGTTGGCCTGCACATTATATAACTCAATCATCATGGAGTTTATGCTGAGGAAGCTGATGGGTAGAATCTAAAATGATTAGTTTTTGAGACCAGAAGAGCTTCAGTGAATTAAGATTTAGCAGGATACTCTCCCCTAAGCGATAGAATACATCTAAGTGGTTGCCTTGGTAAAAAACAACTTACTTTTTAGGCATTTCCTGTGTTTGTTTAGTGGCAGCCTTCTTATCAGACGTCATTACATCATTGTTTTTCGTTACAGTATGTCACATACTTTTGTTCCAGCACACATTCAGGCAATGACTTGCCCCCTTATAATTTTCCTTGGAGACATTTATGTAGAGAAATGCTAAAGAAATAAATAAATGTACATATGGCACTGGCGTAGCAAAGATGCAGAGAAAATCAGAGGCTGGGGGGAGAGGGGGGCAGATTGAGCAGCATATTAAATAGGGACATTATATGCCCATTAACATATGCACGGCTAACATATGCAGTGCCCAGACGCACACCATGAGCAACAAGCATTGGAAAAGCCAAAAGGTCTGGCCTTTGAAAGCTGGTGCAAGGGTTACTTTTTATACTTTATTGCAAGCATATTCTACAAAAAGAAAAACAAAACACAGTTACCACCCAAATACCAGGTAGCTTTAATATTAAAGTGCCAGTTACACACTTAATAACAACAACTTTAAGCAGGAGATGCAGAAAATTCACTATAAAATTGGATGGTGTAGGCAACACAAATAGCAGTTATTTGCTTTTATGATACAAAAAATAAATAGAAAAGCAAATTTTGAACCCGATTTGCCACTGAAGAGAAAGGGACTATTTTAGGTGGAAGTGAACATGTGCACAGACTTTGTGAAATAATTCAAAGTGAAGCAAATGTGTGAAGTGCGTTGACCCATTGCCCACTTCTGTATGCTATGTTGGGTGGAAACTAAAGGTGAATGGCAATTTAACAGACCAAAAGCCCATCCATGTATGTATATTATGAATGATTGCCTGGTGCTACCAACAAAGTTTCCTCAAAGGCCACACTTAAAAATAACTAGCCACAGACCTTTTTGATCATCATGAAGCAGGGGCAGCCGGCACGGTTTGAGGGC
The DNA here is from genome assembly GCF_964263255.1 of Lissotriton vulgaris. Lineage (NCBI taxonomy): Eukaryota > Metazoa > Chordata > Amphibia > Caudata > Salamandridae > Lissotriton > Lissotriton vulgaris. The sequence goes on from NC_141689.1 coordinate 1,035,721,237, forward strand.
GGGGGGGGGGGGGCGCAAGGAAGAGATGGGGGACGCGGGCTGCTTTTAAATAAAAAAAGAATAAAACTTACCTTGCTGCTGCTGCCGGGTCCCACGGCTTCCCTCCTGCTCGCCTGTGTCTGACTCCAGGTCAGAACAGTAAGCTGGCATCCAGGCTCCTACCCCTAAGCCAATCACAACGCTGAAATGCAGTGTTGTGATTGGTCTGAGCGCTGTGACACGGCGATCAGCCAGGGGCTGGAGGGGTGGCCATATTCTCCATGCAGGCTTTTATTCAGCCTACATGGAGAACAGGGGAGTGCGCATGACTGTTTTTGGAAGCCCGAGAGGGCCGACCAAACGTCACTGTGCACAGGGGTGTTCTACCACTCCGCCCCTGCAGCTCCGCCCCACACCCTACGAACTGCCGAAGTAGCAGGAAAAAATAAAATGATGATAACATTTAGCTATTATCGTTTTATTTTTTCCTTTCTTTGCTGCCTAAGCGGGGGAGCAGCCTCTGTCATGAAGATGTTTTCTGTTCCACCCAGCTTTTCATCAGGGACACAGTGAGGGTTACTTGGTAGGGAATTGCAGGTGAGTTAAACGGATGGGAATAGACTACGATGTTCAAACCAGGGCAAGTGAAGAGCGTTATTTTATCAGGGCATCTGATTTCAGTGAAACACTACAGATTTGTAGCATGTAGATGCCAGTTGGTGGAAACAGCTGTAACTTCCTCAGTAGCGGGATTGCCAATGGAAGCGCAGGTCGGTGAGTCAGGGTTCAATATTAGGGGTGGGCAATAGTATTCACCTGTGGAGCGAAATTGGGTTACAAAAATTTACCATATGTCTTCTGGAGGTGAAACTAAAAAATCAGCAGATTTTGGGCGTCTCTTTTCACAGTTTGGGTGGCACTCCCTTGCAAGACGAGGTCCTTAGAGAACGACACAACCCAGACAATGTGCCACGAACTGAACAGTTCATGTAGCTCTTGTGGCACTCCCTGGACCTCGTGTCTCTAAAGAGCACCACGCTAACTTCACAAACTGCACAGTTGGCGTTTATGTGCCTGTATTCTACCGTGGCAGGTGGAAGTAACTTTTGTTTAATTTCTTCGCAACTCGCTTTCCTATACTACACACAACATATATATTGAGCAGGGGAGACATTCCATACACAGGATTACTAACCTACCTCCTGAGAAGCACAGAGGAGCACTGACTTTACTAATTGCACAGTGCATAGAATGAAGGGGCATACTACACACACAGCGCTGCACAGCAAGTCACCTTGCGGCTCTGCGTGATAGGGAAGTGGCGGGAATGTGCTGTATTTAACATTATATAGCGCATTCTTGTCTTTTCCCTGTGCTGGCACGCACTCTGCTGCCTAGTACCAACGCAGGCACCCTTGCACCATGGTGCAAGGGTGCCTGCATTGTAAGCAGGATTGTTTTTTGCGCAGGAAGAAACATCTTCCTGCACAAAAATAATCCTGAGAGGCATTTCCCTCGTTATGCCTTCCCTGGGGAGGTGTAGCATTCTGACGCTTTCCCAGGTCTATCGCTAATGGTGAATCTGGGAATGCGCCAAAATCCATGGGTGGATGCGCAGGAACACCACTGCCCTACCCATGGAACGCTCCCCTTTGGCAGAATAATGCAGCGGTTTGTACTGTGTTGCGTTACTCTACAATTATCAAGCTATGCAGTGCCTCGAAAGGGCGGAGCAAATGTTGAATAAATATGCCCCGTCGCAACACGCGCTTGCGTCACCGAAATCTTTGGGAGTTTTCTCAATCGCACTCTTTATTGCGCAGCAGCAGGGTGCCCATGGGTTCCATTTTCACAGAGCACTGACTCTGCAGCTCTCGGGATATAATCTATTCTGGGAACCCAGGAGGGGCTGGAAAATCTGGTGTGGGATTTCCCTCTGACTTTCACAGGTGAAAAGCATGGACTAACAACGTGTCCTGTGCTGGCATCAGGCTGGATTCTGCGCTATTATAGACCATGATGAAAGCCATGTCTGATCAGCCTTGCAGCCGACCTTCAGCATCTGACCTTCTATTTCCACAGCGGCCCGTGTGCAGTGCAGGGAGGGGCCGGGGGAGGCGCTGCTTAGTGTTCTTAGAGAGAGGAGACGGTGCTGTTCAGACATTCTAAGGGCTGCTGGAGAGGCATACTTCGTCTGAAGTGCCCCATCCATCTCCAGGCTATGTTTAAGCCGATGCCACTCTTCAGGGAGTCAAAAGCAGCCATGGCAAAAATGCTCAAACCAGACCCACTCCTTTAATCTCCTCGCACTATCTCTCTTGATCCACCCATTCATTCTCTCTTTCCCTCCTGAAACCTCCCTATGCCTGCTGTTATTAATCTCAGAGAAAATGACAGAGGCACCAGGTGTAGCCCTGGGTTTTCAAAACCAGACCACCAGGGCTCCAGCCTACTGGGGAAATACCCAAAGGAATAAATGGCCTGTCCAGCCCTACCACTCCTTGCATATTGCAGGTTTTACATGTTAATATATTTATTAGGACGATCAAATACTTTAAACATACAAGTGGGATATCTCACCGACTGCTAGATTTATTAAAGTTTTGTGTAGGTGCTCGACCAACACAAAAGCTGTGTGAACTATAGTGTTGATCAACTTTGTGCGCACATGCTTTTCCATTCAATTTTGTTTTCCATAGAGGCAGTGCATAATTTGTGCCGGGGACGGGGAGCACTGGAACTCATTTTTAGTGACCAGTACTTATGTTTCACCATCAGATTTTGACCTCAGCAAAACAGAGGAAAGTAGAATAATAGCACAAAAAGAGGAAGAGAAGGGAGGAAATAAGTCACAAGGGTAGAAGAGATGGATGAAAAAGAACCGTGCGAGTTTGAGATAAAGAGACAGGAAAAGTCGAGTAGTGGGTGGGGGAAGGGGGAGAGGCTTGTGGCTGAATCAAAACTAGTCAAACTGGGTTATTGTTTGTGGGGGGTTTCCTTTCCATATCCTGAGTTCACACAATCAAACCTTTAAACCCCTCTCAGCGCATTACACTGTGATATTTGCGAATTAATGCATTGGTAATGTGCAGCAAAACTGAACTCATCAAATGTTATCATTACAGCCCTGAAATTAATACTAATGATCCCAGCGCTGGCAACAAATGTAAGATATTGGGTTATGAGTTGAGACTGATGTGAGTCCTTCATAAGTAATAGGTCCACAATTGTCTCTGTACTGAGAGCCAAATATCCAATTTTAGGACTTGATTCTCCAAGGTAGCGAAGAGGAGCAGTCCAAGGCCTCCTCAGGGGAGGTGCTGTGGCTAGCAATCCCAACTTGCTGACACACAATAACAATACTCAATAAATTATTGCCCAGTATGTGCTTTTTGCCTTTAAAAAGGGAAAGTACCTTTATTATGCACACACACTACTAAATTCTACACATTATATTGCGGTTCACTGACATAATATCGAAACCATAATTATCGTGCTACGGAAATATCATGTCAAAAATATCGAGTACAAAAATATTGTTTTCCTATAATATACAGGTGAGTACAAAAATATCGAGAAAAATACAGTTTCACACTACTATTGAAAAAATATATGCAAAAATATAGTTTTTTAACATATAGTTTAAAATAGTAGATTTAAAATATTTTAATATATAACATTAATATAATGTAAATAAAATATGTTTAATACATATTTAAAAATATATATTAATATATACTTATGTAAACAAACACACACATATGTTTGTATGTTTATACACACATATATCATGTTAAACTATTAAAAATATATAATTTTTAATTTCTATAATCATTTTCCAAAATGTACTAATCTAACAAGAATACATATATCGTCATGTGATCAAGGCAGGGATCTGCCGAAACGCGTCGTGAGGGCTGTTGGTGGCGTTTTAACAAGGAAATAAACTAAATTGCACCAAGTTGAGTCTGCCTCGTCTTCTTTACGAACCCGGCTGGAGTTGGTGGCTGGAGCGAGTAATATTGGGAATATATATATATATATATATATATATATATATATATATATATATATATATATATATATATATATATATATATATATATATATATATATATATATTTTCCCAATATTACTCTAGAACCCTTGTGGATTGAGCCATACGGACACCACATCTCAAATCCTTTTATTAGCAGCTTGCTGGCAAACCATCATTCAGGTGGGTAAAACAAAATACAGCCATCATTCCAGCCAAACGCGTTTCAGGAGTTATATCCCTTCGTCAGTGGCTTGTGTGAAGGGCTGACAGGAAAGCGTTCTTTCGGCACCTGGATTAATTAACAAACCCCCGCCCCAATAGGCGTAGCCAACTTGGCATTATGGGAGTTGTAGTCCTCGCCATTGAAACCACAGTGGGTGCTTTCACCGAAGCCCGAATGTCATTCCTCAACGGCAACTCTCCCGATGAAGTCTCTGCCTTGCTTTGTTGCTGCTAACTGCTGGGAGCCGGCACCACTCTGCAAGGTGTCGGTTCCGGTCCGTTCTGTGATCCGCAGTACTCAGTGGCATATATATATGCTCTGAGCTTTAAAGCAGCACTCGACCAGGGTAAGTTTAACAAAACCTTTTATTTTTTAGAGCGGCGTGGATGACCCAATTGATCCTTCTCCCTGACGCGTTTCAATGCTGACAAGCACCTTAATCATGGGGCGGCAGTTGGTAAAACATGGAGCGGACCTCTACATTCTTTCCCCCATTTGGCACTCACTTCCAAGTAAGTAATGTGCCGGGAATAGAAGTCCCAAATATTCTATTCCGGTATAGTCAATAATTTACCAGCGTTGTTTTCTGCCGATTTCAGTTCGTGTTTTTCTGCCGATTTCAGTTCATTATATATATATATATATAAATATATATATATATATATATATATATATATATATATGTATATATATATATATATATATATATATATATATATATATCGCAGACTTCATCTGGAAATATCCACTCGAATTTGGAAAGACGAACGCGGACCCAAAAAGTTCTTTGTGTAAAAAATATTTAATTTGTTGCCCTGCATCGCCAGAAGAACGCGTTTCAGCCCCACCTGGGCCTTGATCACATGACGCATTGCATATTTTTTGACCCAAGTGCCAGTACAAATTAAAAACAGTTGTTCAATCAATAGACATCGAGGACATACTACAGAGTGCATGAACGTATTTCAAAGCGTCCACCATGTGCAAAGGTTGCATTACACTTATAAATACATCAATAAATATATGCATAAATGCAAGATAAATATTGTTGCAAGCATAAAATATGGACCTCAAATTTGTGGCATTTAAAATCTATAAAAACATTCAGTTAGAATGTAAAAAAGCTAAAAATGCCAAAATAAATAACACAAATGTTATGAACACAAATACATTGATCCATGATACCTAAGGACTGCTACTGTATGCTAATTGACTTTTTCAATCTGTCAGTACAGCTTGATGTAAATGCAGGTTCTTTTTGTCTATCTGGTGACAAGATGGTAATATCTTTACATACATACGTTCACTAAAATCAAGCCCTAGTGGGCAAATAATCACTCCGTGTCTAGAAGGAACAACAATTGTGTTAAGCAAAAGAACGTGTTACCAACTTGAACCAGTCTGTTCAAAAAGTGGTACAGTGCCTAAAAGTGCAAGAAGTGTTAAATAACAATTTCATATGTAAACAAATGGTTTAAATGGAATTTGCAAAACAAGGGGGATCTTATCGAATATATACATATATATAGGAGTTAATTTCCAAATATTTCATTAAAAATTAGTTCTTCTATAGTATTTCAAAGCAATGTAATAACTATACTATACATACTACAGACAAGTATAAAAGTCCTCACTCGCATTGAGTCCTGCCGGTGTCTTTGTATCAAGCTCCAATATGTATTGTGTTTCGAGTAAACGGAGAAGGCCTTCACGATTCCCACACCTTCTAAGTGGGGGAACGGAGTTTATTACAAAATAAAGAAGGTGAAATGGATTCCTATCATGGCTCCCCTAAAAGTGCCTTGTCACTGGGTAGGCTTGGTCCTTGTTTGTCATGGCTCTTATGTGCTGGAGTATCCTTTTGTGTACTGGGAGCTTAGTGCTCCCAATATATCTTAAACCACAAATACACTCCAGCACATATACATCATACTCCGTTTTGCAGGTCAATCTTTTGCTGATAAATTACGGATCTCGCTTGAAAGGAAGTGTGTAGCATGTCATGTTTTTAGCAAATTTACAAGCTTTACATGACACACACTTTATGAATCCTCTATGCGAGGTGAGCCAATTAGTAGAGGCTTCAGTTTCTGGACTATTTTTTAAAAGGCTAGTACCCATTGACCTGGCTTTCTTGAATGTTAGTGCCGGTGTTTGGACAAATGATTGCCCACCGCAGGGTCACTAAGTACCAAGCTCCAGTTCTTGTTTAATATCTTTTTAATGGCTCTGTTTTGTTTATTATAGGTCAGGACTACCCTACAAGGCGGTTCCAAATGATCTAAACCTGTTTTTTCTTCGCCATTCTTGATTGCAAGCGCCTGTCTCTGGTAAGGAGCCTGGTTTTATTTATAGCTCTGTCACTTACTTCCAGAGCACAGCCTCTTTCGCGAAATCTCTGTTTACTAGCTTCCTGAGCTATATGACAGTCATCTTCGCTGCTGCAGATACGCCTCACCTGTAGCATCTCCCTATAGGGGATGCTTTGAATCAAATTATGCGGTTATATATATATATATATATATATATATATATATATATATATATATATATATATATATATATATATATATATATATATATATTTACTGCAGTACTCTATCCTTCCAGAATCCAGTAACCAAACCACGGACTCAGATAGACAAAGCGGACCCAATTTCTTCGTGCGTTTCTTATTTATTTAAAGTTTTCCGCCCTGCATCAGTACGCCGCCATGACGCGTTTCAGTCCGACCTGGACCTTGATCACATGTAATATATATATTTACATACACATACAAAAAAAGTAAAAAAAATTAACAAATAAACTGAAAAAACATTTAAAATATTGCCAATTTAGCTATATATAAAGAAGTAAATAATAAACAAAAATATGTTTTACTAAAACTATCCAAAAAATTACATAAATATACATATACAAAAAAATAAAATTAATTACACAAGCACATAATAATAGTGATATTAACAATAATAACATGTATTTCAAAAATCTTAAGAAAGCTTCTAAACTATAGGAATAATAAATAAACAATTCCCTATCCAATCCATACAACAGTAGGGAAGGCTTTGGACTCAGGAGGGGTAAAATGTACTATTCCCACTACAGTATATACTAAAGTATAACACAATTAACATATTACATAATACATTAAAAAAAAGATATAATGACATTTTGTATGTATTATTACTTAAATAACTTCCCAATATGATCATTTCAAAATGTACATAATTATCGATTAAAATGTATAAAAATAAATAAATAATTAAATATAAATACATTATTTCATAATTAACTTCCCACCCTGTCCCCCTAAAAATCAGCAACCCGCACTGAAGATATATCTAAAAATGATAATAATTACTCAATTAACATAACTAATTATCAATTAAACAAATAATATATCATTAATCATTAATTATTTATACATAATTAACTTCACAACCTTTACCTCTACAAACCCATTAACCCACACCTCAAATATATCTTAAATAATATATTAATTACACAATGTACACAATTAATTATCAATTACATAATTAATAATGTTTTTATTATTTATTATAATTTAATAACTTCCCACACTTTACCCCTACAAACCCAACAACGCACACCTGAAATATAATTTAAAAAATCTCTTAATTAAACAATTTTCTGCAATTATCAATTAAGTAATTCATATTAATTACAAATTATTAATTATATAAAATTAACTAACTTCCCATCCTTTACCCCTACAAGCTCCACACCCCTCTATGATACTAAAACTGACAATGAACAATTAAATAACATTTAAAAACAACTAATAATTTACAATCTATATTTGCAAACATTAAAAATAATTTTAAAATCAATTTATAACATTTATAATTAAAACACATACTAAAATACATAAAGATAATTAAAAAACAATATTATTTACAACATGTTTGTAAACAATTTTAACAACATAGATATTTTGATATCTATATCACTTACCTTAGAAAGTCGATATTTTTTATCAACGATATTCCTGCATCACAATATTTTTGTATCACAATTTTAAATAATCGATTTTTGTATGCCTCGATATTTGTTACTCAAATTTTGTCTCAATACCTATATTACTCATACATACATTCAGGTAGATGCAAATACCTTTGGTGACACCTTCATATCATATTTCACCCCTAGTGGGCTCTGAACCCCATAATCACAACCCCTTTCTACCTGCACCACATGCAATATCACCATAGAAGAGTGTGCCATTTTAAATAAGGCAAGCCTACTGTCTTTTCAATGGGCCACCACATTATAATGGAATCTCATGCTGTGTTTCAGATCTCTTGACTGGGGGTGAATGTATGATTTACTCAACATTCTGTCCATTTGTTTGCGTAGCACTTTTCACCCTAAGTGGGATAGGTATGCCCAGACGTGGGTCCCTTGCTCACTGTGCCACTGGAATCAAGCTAGCCTGGCTGATGAAGGGTAATACCCAGAAACCGGTCCCAGAATGCTTGTTTCCGGTCCAGGGAAGACCTGGCTTGGCAATTCGTCTGGAATGTTCCCATGAGTCACAGGGTCAAGACTGATTAGCATATGACTGGGTTTAAACTAGGGTGGCATGGTGAGCAAAGAACGATGGATTCAACCCAGATCTCTTGACTGGGGGTGAATGTATGATTTATTCAGCATTCTGTCCATCATTTGTTTGCGTATCACTGTTCACCCTAAGTGGGATGGGTATGCCCAGGCGTGGGTCCATTGCTCACTGTGCCACTGGAATCAAACTAGCCTGGCTGATGAAGGGTAATACCCAGAAACCGGTCCCAGGATGCTTGTTTCTGGTCCAGAGAGGACCTGGTTTGGCAGTTCAGTCTGGACTGTTTCCATGAGGCACAGGGTCAAAACTGATTCGCATATGGCTGGCTGGGGTGGCATGGTGGGCAAAAGAACCCAGATCTTTTGACTAGGGGTGAATGTATGATTTATTCAGCATTCTGTCCATCATTTGTTTGCATAGAGTTTGAATCTTATAACACTATTAAAATCAATATGCAGAGTATTAACAGTTTGAAGCATTCGTTATAAAGGAAACAATCTTTGTTCAATTTTCATGTTATCAATAAAGCATCCAAATTCAAAAACATGTGTTTAAGTAGTTTGTTACAATCTACATGCCACAAAATGTAGCCATTGGACCAACAACAAGGGATTCACATGGTCTAAAGCCCACAATCAAAAGCTCCACTCTGCACAGTGCTTACAAACATGATACACCTTTCCTAAGGCCATGGCATTGGCCCCAGGAGACATAGAGTTGATTTTGCAACAACATTGTGGGGTGGCCGCTGTCCTTTTGCAGCTACCCAAACACTCTGTAGTAACCATTGAAGGTGTTTTTTGCTGTGGCATTTTCCCTTTTTTGCCTTGGTTTCCATTTTTTCGAATGGCAGCACAGAGAGCCCACACCTCGCTGAAGAGACAGCTCCCTATCCGGCCAACACCATCATGTTGATTCTCCTTCCCGCATCGTCGTTGGTGGTTCACTGTCATGCTATGCCTCCCCGCCCCTATCATTCATGGGCACAGGGAGTGGAAGGAGGTACAACTTCCAGTGGCAACACAGCAGAACTCCTTTCCCTTCAAGTCTTTGTGTCCCGGGGTATCAAGTCCTGGGGACATCTTCGATTTCCGGCTCCCCAGGAGGTCTTTTTGCTAGTCCCCAAGGAGATGTGACCCTCAGGGGCAGTAATTCAACCAAGAGGAAAATCAAAACAGCTATGTGCTGACCCCCAGGACCTGGTTACCATCAGGGGAATTTGAGATATACAGAGCGGAGCACCACATGCTTGGTTTTCTTGGTTCTTTTCTTTAAAACAATAAATCTTTAAAGCAGTGTAGCTCTGGTCCCATTAACCCTTGTTTCTTCATCTTTGACTTCTTTTGCTTCTGATAGCCCGCCCTAGTTACAAAGAGCATTAACTTCAGGCCTCCTGGTCTCTAAAGGTTACATTTTGTGCAGGAATCGGTGAAATGTTTCATTCTGCTTGCAGAATTGGTGGAATTTGGCAACTTCGCATTACTCTTGTATCACTGAGTTTCAGCCAAATTCTGCCAAGGGCCGCGCGGCAGACGTTTTTTTCAACAAGGCTTCAGTATTGTGAGCTGGCGAGCGAGATTTGACTTCCACTAGTGTGATTTTCCAACTCCGGCGGTCGCAGTCAGAGAACTGCTTCAAGAGTAGATTTGCTGCAGCTCGAGTAGATTTTCTACTCGAGCTGCAGCAAAATCAACTTTAATAGCTACACGCTACTGCACAACGCATGATGCTCCAAGTCTTTAGCCCATCCTTGTGGAACCTCATGCGGCTTTCCTTCCACCTGGGCATCCTTTCACCATTGTTGCCTGCAGGCCCAGGGTCTTCTCAGCTCTCTCTCCCTTGTGCAGGGATTTTTGAGTAGAGATGGGTAGTTTTAGGAACCTGGCATCCGTGTCCAATCCTATGATGCCGCATCATTCCTCCACTCCTGTCCCAACCCTCCTGCTCATCATTCTAGGAGTTTGTCTATAAGGTATAATACAGTGAAAACACCACAGATTTTCCTGTAAGCACCGCACGCCTACACTATGAATGCCCACTCATATTTTAAAGCCTACCACAGATCAGTACCAATCCTTTTAGAGTCCCTTCTGGGATAGGCTATCTGTGTGCAGATACTGGGCTGTGCACAATGGTAGTCTCATATTTGCGGCCCACACACGTATGCACATGCTTGTGCGCATGTGTTCATGTGTAACCAGCCCAGTGCTTCTTAACCGCACAGCAGCGGTCTTTTCTTAAAAGGCACAGTAAAAGTAAAAACAAATGGGTAGTTCAAGGCAAAAAATCCTGGAGGACTAACTGGGTGGAACCCCTTTGGTATACCTGGTATTCAGCAACACCGACATTGAGCAATGATGGAGGCTGGCTCTTAAAAAATAGGTCGGCCCCTGTACTTAAATGTCATTTTTTTTAAATTAAACACTTTGTGAAGATATTAGATTTTCCATTTTTGATGGTCTTTCTTACCAATGCGATCTAATTTCTTGTACAGATCTCCCCTGAATTGATCCTTCTTTACTCCCACCACCCGAGCAAAAATCATACCCATTCACTTTTGTTTCGTTAGCTATTTGTTGTTCTTTGGAAACAGTTTCAGCCACTGACATTGTAGAGCCCATTGCTTTAAAGCATGACATTTATACTGTGCAATTGCTGTTCACCATCAGTTAGATTTGTTTAGCCACATATACTGCAATGCCTTATTTCTTGGGTGCGGCGTCATACTGAAGCCATCTGGAGCCAAGCAAACCAAACCTACACTGTTAAAAGGGTGAAAAAAAACTATAGTAAAACATGTGTAAAACCCATTTTATTATCGTTTTATTTTTCCCTGTGCCGAGGCTTGGGGGCGGGGCCAGGCTGGGTGGGGAGTGCTGGGTACAGACTTCACTGGGCATGTGGGTTTGGCCAGCTGTCTCAGGCCAGCAAAACCCACATTCACAGTTACCCTCTCTTCAACCCCAGCTGTATTGCTGGGGTTGGATAGAGCAGGCGCAGGCTCTCAGTCTGTCCTGGAGTGCAAATCATCGGCGCTGAGGCCAATTCTGAAGCTGAATCATGATGAGAGCAGCTTCAGGATTGGCTGCAGGGCTGGCTGGGGGCTTGTGCCTGCCTGGCAGTGGAAAGGAGAGGTCAGTAGAAGAGTTCAACGCAACACGATCATGGAGGGCACAGGTAAGTTCTTTTTCATTTTTTCCCCGTTTGCCTCCGTGGTCCCCCATTTCCCGCCCTCCAGGCCCCCTACCCCTCTCCACCTCTTTTCCCTGACACGAGCCACTCCTGTTCCTTTCCTTAGTCAACGTGCCCCATTGCTACTTTTTATTCAGAGTACACAGCTACTAGGGTGGTAGTCCATAGAATAGTCACGGCAATTGTGAGCCCCTGAAAGTTTGTAGGTTAGAGGATGATCCTGAGAGTGTTTAGGGCGTGGCTGTAGTTTCCTGGGGACACTAGTCAGACAAGAATTCCCTTTGGGTGAAAATGGCAATAGTACAAAAGTACTCCTAAGCATACAAACAACAATTTACAATGAAGCAATGTAGATAAACGCGGTACAACCTCCCTATGTGAAAACACTCTCAAAACATTTCAAATTAAAAAACAGTTTATTAAAAAACATCACATTAAATAAAAACAGAAATTTGGGAAACATATAAGGACGGTGTAATAATCAATACAAACAACAACATTCAATAAAAAGGAGTGTACAAGAAGGTAAGGGTGGAAACCATTCACAGAAAGACAACAAATTTGGTTTCCCCTTTCGTGTTTTTTCTAGATTCACTCCTTAGGCGTCGACGCGTTTCGGCGGTGTAGGCATATTAATCCGCCTTCATCAGGACAGTGAACAATATAGTTTCCCAAATAGATTCTCAGATGTATGCGAGGTGTGGCCTATATTGCATGGGGTGTTCCGCCTCCTATGCGCCAAAGCCTGGAATTCGTCCAGCGAATTCTTATTTAAAATTGCGATCAAATACGCATAAAGGTACTCTATAATGTTCTAAAGCGAGAGCACGTCTCTATGGTGGTATACTTCTTCAGTTGAATGACTGTGCAAATCAGTTAAAAATGCTAGTGCGTGAACACGCAGTAGTAAAGAATCACGTTTTCAGCTTCGCTTCTGATTCTGCGCAAATTGGTTACAGGCTGGGTCCCGGGGTTTTAAAACAGGTACCCACTGTCAGGGGAAATCTCCTCTCTAATCCCTTCAATTGTGGGTCGACGGACGTCCTGCGTGTTCATCTACGGATCACCGGCTAGCCCCCGGGACCCAGCCTGTAACCAATTTGCGCAGAATCAGAAGCGAAGCTGAAAACGTGATTCTTTACTACTGCGTGTTCACGCACTAGCATTTTTAACTGATTTGCACAGTCATTCAACTGAAGAAGTATACCACCATAGAGACGTGCTCTCGCTTTAGAACATTATAGAGTATATATTATGCGTATTTGATCGCAATTTTAAATAAGAATTCGCTGGACGAATTCCAGGCTTTGGCGCATAGGAGGCGGAACACCCCATGCAATATAGGCCACACCTCGCATACATCTGAGAATCTATTTGGGAAACTATATTGTTCACTGTCCTGATGAAGGCGGATTAATATGCCTACACCGCCGAAACGCGTCGACGCCTAAGGAGTGAATCTAGAAAAAACACGAAAGGGGAAACCAAATTTGTTGTCTTTCTGTGAATGGTTTCCACCCTTACCTTCTTGTACACTCCTTTTTATTGAATGTTGTTGTTTGTATTGATTATTACACCGTCCTTATATGTTTCCCAAATTTCTGTTTTTATTTAATGTGATGTTTTTTAATAAACTGTTTTTTAATTTGAAATGTTTTGAGAGTGTTTTCACATAGGGAGGTTGTACCGCGTTTATCTACATTGCTTCATTGTAAATTGTTGTTTGTATGCTTAGGAGTACTTTTGTACTATTGCCATTTTCACCCAAAGGGAATTCTTGTCTGACTAGCGTCATTTTCGGTACCCTATCCCTTTGGTTTTGGGGTCCCTCTCTCTTTTATTAGAGTTCCTGGGGACAGGCAAAGATGCTGGTTTGCCATCATGCTCAGTATTATCCCACTGACACATGCACAGGAGACTAATTCAAGGTGGTGCATACTCTAAAGAAAGTTGATGACGAATTTCCAATCATGATAGTGGCATGAACCCGCGTGATCTGCTTCCAAGACGTTATGTGCGAACCGAATAGGTATGAAAGGGCAATAGTGAAAGGACAAAGCATCTTATAACTTCATGATAGCTGCTTTAGCAACCCAAGCTGGTAATCCAGGCCTCTGAGGGTCTTCAGGGTAGTTGCATCCTACATCTTAAGAACCTTCTAGTTCCTGTCCAGGGAGGAGTAGGCAGCACTGTAGAGTCGGTGCTCGTAGCACACTGGCACACTTACACTATTTGAAGCCAATCATCAAATTCGATGGTCGTTTGTCCTCAAGGGAGTGATGTGGAAATATGTGAGCAGAGACTTAACTGTGGTCACAGTACCATTAAAGTAGAAGAGCTTCCCTTACTGAGATATTGAACCTATTGGCTGCAGTGCATTTTCTTATACCCAGGCTGGAGTGTGGTCCATCCTCTTTGCTTTGTTGCAACTGATCTACAAATACTATTGTATCTGTGAAGTACAACACCGTTTTTGGCGCTCCTGTATGAGTAGCTAAAAAAGGCTCAAGTTCAATTTATTAACTTCGAGGGGGCTAGGGAGAAATATAGTAGCTGCTTTTATGCTATGCAGCATTTTGGGGATCTTGGGTTCCCTGCATGTTCAGCCTCTTCAAGGAGTGTTTTTTTGACGGACCACAGGACGAATCCTCTATTCTCCATAGGACAGACGCACCTTGTCAGTGGTTTCATCTATACTGAGCCCTGAAATGGCACCAGGTCTGTCTTGCAGGATCCAGTCTTGAGTGGTGTTGTTCATTGCCTAAATACATTCTATGGTATAACTCCCTGCGGATGCACCCGTGTCATCCAGAGGAGAGCCAGAACGGTCCAAAACCATCTCGAGCAGGCCTGCTGAGGAGTAGCATTCTTGGTCTTTGAAAATCAAAGGAGCGAGGCGCTTACGGACTGCCAAAAATTCCCTTTTTCCCACTGGAGAAACTGCCTCTCAAGTCTTCTGGGATCTCTCTGCAGATTACTCTGATCCAGGACATTTTGATGCCTGTCGCAACGGATTATATCCAGGACCATTTCAATTATATGGCAGTAGGGACTACATTATGCAGTAGGATTGACTAAGTTATGTGGCAAGGATTGTCCAATTATGCAGCCAAAACATGGCACCAAATTCGATTTAAAAACGGCTGTGCAGAACAATACAGAACATTTTCTGGGATTCTTAAAAAGAAATTCTAAATATCTCTGAGTTTTCCAAAGCCTGAATGCCCTCATGAGATAACTTCACCAATGAGAATAGTATCTGTGATATGAACATGAAGCACTGTTAACAGTGAAGCCATATGGGTTTAATTTAGGATTCTTGAAGAGTAGGATCTGAGAACTTTTATGGTGGTGGGGAAGGTACAGTTGCTAGGGAGTTGATCAAGGATTGGTTTGCTCAGATGTCTACATATAGATTTTGTAATATTACACGGGTTGGTGTTAACCTCTTATTAAGAGGTGAGTTTTAGGATTTCAGAGAGTTATCTAGAGTTTTGCAGATCTGGGCATATGTGGCAAACAGCCTTTACAAAGAGGTTTTCACCTCGTTTACCACGCATTTTTTAGCGCGCTTATTTTTACCGCGAACATGCATTTAAAACGCATGCCAATACCACACATTTAAGGTAGTTTGGGGGAAGTGGGGGTCTCCCCCACAAAAACATTGTTTTTAAATATAAAAACAATGTGTGGTATTGGCATGCGTTTGAACTGCATTTTCGCAGTAAAAACATGTGCTCTAAAAAATGCGTGTCAAAGGCATGCGATGTAATTGCATGCGCTGTACCATCGTACTACCCAAAAATTGGGGGATGTCTTGTTCATCCTATTTAGAGTGCATACTTGTGTATCTAAATTAGGCGTGGGCGGAAAATCCGTTCCGCTCGCGGATTTTGCGGATTTTCGGGAAATCCGCAATCCGCGAGATTTGCGAATTTCCCGCAAAATCCGCAAATCCGCGAGCAGCGGATTTTGCTCGCACTGCTCGCACTGTTCGCGTGAGTTCGCGCCCCGCGAATAAGTGCAAAACTTGCGACCCGACAGGTAAGTTCGCAAATTGCGAAATTGTAAAAACCCTCGCGAACTGGCAGAAACACGGGCGAACACAAAAAAAAAAAAAATCCGCAAATTCGCGGGAATTCGCGGATTTTGCGGATTGCGAATCCGCAAATCCGCAAAATTCGCGGATTGCCAATCCGCAAAATCCGCTCATGCTTAATCTAAATGCGAGGACAGAATATCTGCGATTTTTTAGTGGATGTCCCTCATCTATGTTATAACAGAGGTCTATATCATCTACAATTGTGGTAGGTTTTTATGAACTCTATTCATACTGGTTGATTTCTGTTTGGAGTGCTGGATTGCTGAAGCGGTTGAGTGTTGAGGCAGTGACTACTGTCTTCCATCATGTTTCTTTTCATCTTCGGCATGAATGCATTCAGGGAGTTAGCTGTTTTTGCTTTCATGATGAGTTGTTTGGATTGGGTGTGTAGTTCTTTCAGGAAGCATGAACAATTCACAGTCTTAAATGTCTGTGGCTATTTATGGACAGCAGTTTTAATGAAGTGATCATGTAGTTAAAAGTAGTTTACACGAACAAAGAGAAAGTATTCTTGAAGGGACTCTAATGATGCGACTATTGCCACGGACTCAATTGCCAATTAATATTGAGTCCATGAACGTCAATTCACCAAAAGGCCAGGGGAGGCAGAATTGACATCACACACTCTTTTATCCCCTAATGACATTAATGGTTGACCCTTTGTCCAAATATTAGGTCCTTAACAGTCTCTTATTTGTTGGATATGGTCTGGAGAATGGGTACTCACAACATGTACCCAGGGGCCACAAACTGTGGTCTGTGGCGTGCCCAGGGGCCGCATTAATTGCAGCACTGTGGGAGTGGGGCTTTGTGGTGGGTTAAGGTGGGCATAGGGGAAGTCAAACACATACATGGTGTGGTCAGTGAACATGGAATTATTGTAACGTTTTCTTTCCTCACTGCCCTCTAAATTAAGTCCCCAGTCTCTAGTAGAGACAACACTGTGTTATTCTGTATCTGAATTGCTATCCCTCAAGTGCACCTTGGGGTAAGCCTTTCTGCTTGCTATCGCTACCTTGGGAGACGCAAGTGTAAAAAGGAAGTAGCTAGAAAATCTAGGATCAATCCTGGCTTCCCCATTGACCCAACTGTTTGATACTAGTCAACCGCCTAATTTCACTTTACCTCCTTTTTTCTTCATTATTGCAAATAAGAGCACATTGAAATACATGAGTTCAAGATATATGCTGTACAGACCTCTTGTGTTTGATTTAATAAACTAGAATGTTGCCCATGTATAATAACAATCCTGTCCACCCAGACTTGCCTCTTAGTTCACTATTGGCAGTGTTGTCGGGGTGTGTGTGAAGAGGCATGAATATATATACACTCATATTTGAAAATGATCAGTTTTAAATAAAATACTTCTAAATGCACTTATCTATTATGATGTACTACGGTGTAAAACTTCTGTGTGTCAATGAAATACACTTTTTGAATTTTGTAAAGACTTTGTCATATTTTTACACGTTTGTTGATAGATGTATTGAAAAATGAATGTGTTCCTAAAGTAACATTTTGTAGGGCACATTATTTGCCTCTTTTCATTTACTTCAGTCAGCCTGTAAATAAACACTTTGCTGTTTATTTTTATTTTTTAATGTTAGTGCTTTCTGAAGTAAACAGCAGCCCAGTCATTCAGCCTGAGGCCACAGGTGAAGCTCAGGAGAGCCGCATGGGACCCGCAGGCCGTACTTTGAGTATCACGGGTCTAGAGTATGAGCAGAGAATGAAACCTGCATAAAAGAAGCAATGTCCAGAGAGCCCTGTATACTTTATAGTTCTAGAATTGGCTTAGTAAGTCCTGAAATTAAGGGTAGCAAAGACAGTGCAATGGGCAAAATAGGAGTAGCCGCTGTGACTCCTGGATAGCTCTATTTCAAACCCAAAGTTATGCCACACCAAGAATATCTGCAGGGAAAATACTGCACATTTAAGTTTTGCAGATCGGAACAGGCACTATTACCAAATCATTTCCTATTCTGAGGTGTGAAACTCAGATAGGGGATATAATACCAAATCATGACAATATTGGTATTAACTGGGTGCTTCATTCTCTCTCAAAATACTAGGCAATTCCTAATTTGCAATTTACAGAAAGTATTCATCCCAGAAAGCCATTTTAGAACTACTATCCAGCACTTGTACACTCACATCTGAGTTGTGGGAATGCCAGTGGTGGCAGGTGGCTATCTAAGGTGATAGAGGGGAGAGGGGAGGAGGGTGGGTTGGGGATTAGTAATAACATCAAAATAAAAGAGACTTTCCTGCGCGAAGCTCCTGCTGACCCTCTTGCCCCCCTCGTTGCTCCGCTCCTATGGCCTGGATATGGATGGACCTCAGGGCTCTGGCTCCCCACCCAATCCAGATGCTGCTCTCCTTGCATGAGATCAGTGCCAGGATTGGTCAGAGTGGCTGCGTTTGCTGCTCAGATAGTGACTTGGAGCCTTTTCTCCAACCTGGCTGTGCATCACAGCTGGGTTGGAGAAACATAAGAGTGCAATTCTGATTGACCGGCATAGAATGGATGGCCAAAACAGCATTGCACACTTGTAAGTGCACACTACTCCTCTTCCCTGCAATGCCTGGCCCAGCCGGCCCTATACTTATTGCATGGCCCGACAGCAATAAATAAAATGATAATAACATTGTGCTGTGTCTGGGCAGTGGGGCGACGCTCGTCCGCCAATACAGTGGAGCCATCCCTGGGGAATGCCCTTCTCCATGGTTTCCCACTTCCCCTCCACGCTACCTCCTTAAGGCCATCCTCCACGCCGCAGCAGGTCTCATCCAGGGCATGACGAAATATGACCACATCAGCCGCACCCTGATGGAAGTGCACTTGCTCCTCCTTGCCGGCTCGCATCATCTTCAAAACCAAAAGCATTTCCTACAAAGCTATCATCACCAGCACCTCCACCAATCAGGGTGACAAGCTCACATCTCAAACAACTCTCAGAACACCCACAACCAGGACAACATCACACTGTAGAGAAATAAGTGTGAAAAAACCAAAACTAGTAAAAGTCATTGTCCATCAATGCACCTGGCATGGCATGGCATCCACCGAGTCTGCCTCAACCCTGCTCCAATTTAGAAAAGAGACAGAGGCATATTGTTTTAAGACCACCACACCACAAAGCAATAGCAGCCGCTATCCTCTTAGAACTCAGCTACCCATCCAATCACTCACGGACTACTTCTACTGCCTTTCGGCTACATTTGTGTTATACCGAAAACAGAAACATATTCATACATGAAGGGGCAGATTTACAAATATGTAATGCAACAGAGTGCAGCCACCAAAGATGCTGCACTGCTTGGTGTAGGAGGAAGAGGGCAGACAACCCCATATCTACAAAGGTATGGTGCTGTTTTTCCCTCCCCCTTCGCTGGTGCGCTTGGAGCCTGCTTGCTTTAGAGACACACATACCCTTGTACCATAGTGCAAGGGTCTGTTCATTATTTCTAGTTTCGTACTGGAAGTACTGAAATTCCTTTCCGGTATAAAATCCTACGCCTAGACTAACTTAAAATATTCTCCCAGAATGGATATGTGCATTACAGTACAGCACACAGGCAATGTTGGAAAAGTTAGGAGAAATATAAACATTTCTCCTTTTTAACACCTGCCTCAAGGAGACATTACCCCTTAGAGCAAAGTTCTGTCTACATTTGTTAGATAGGGCTTTGCATCAAAAACCATGGGTGGTTGCATGGAAATGCCCGTGTATCACCCATGGAATGATGCAAATTAATTATGTGTGTAGGGTCTTACTGAGAAGAGTAACAAATATGTGCTTTTATAGTCATTTTATATGCTCCGAATAAAGCTTCATGAATTGAATTGAATTGAGTAACAAACAAATGAAATGGCACCGGCTTATGTCTTATCAGTCAGATCAACAGTATGTGATCACCTCATTTGACAGAGGTTTTCAGAGACTTTTTAGGCATGGGCAAAGTGGGTAAATGACCAGGGCCCCCCACCTTCCAAGAGTCCCCTTGGAGAGCAAACTGCATCTCTCTCTCTAGCTTCCCTCTGTCTATTTCTACATCTGAGCATCTGTTCTTCTCTCTACCTACCTCTGACTATGTCTCTCTTAGCCCTGCATTCTTAAGGCTATTTGGGGTCCTCGGAAAGACATATTTCAACTGAGTTTGAAACCCATTTCTGAAAGTTTTTCATCATGAGGGCTACAAACAGCACAAACGGTGGTAATAAATTCAAAGTTGCAACGAACAAGGGGCCCCAAAATACATCTTAACCCAGGCCCAAAAAAGCCCTTGAGAAGACACTAGAGGCGTTGCAATCAGACTCGAGCACAGCGCATAGGATCAGGACTGGCCTGTGGCCCGGCGCGCTGACCGTCTGAGGTTCACAGCAGCAGCCTGCACCAGCCGAGCTCTAAAGAAAAGTGTAATAAACACCGTTATGAAGTCCGCCTTTCTCATTTCTCCTGCCTCCCTCACCCCCCGCCTTCTACCTTACTCTCGCATTTCCCCAACACATTCACAATTTAAAGCTCACAAGCGGGAGGGCATCCAAATGTTGTTCAGCCGAGGGCGCTATGGGTGCAAAGGCCAGCTCTGCGAAGAACAGCCCCATTTAAAAGAACACCTTCGCAAGCTGGGACACTTTCCACACAGCCGGCACCTGAATGTCGGAGAGCGCTCTATTTTTAGAGCGCTGTTTCACTCTGCTAGCTACATATAAGGCGTGCTCTGAGGTTAATGGTACTGTATAATGAATCAGCGTATCAACGCACATTACAGGGCAGATTGAGCACTTGCAGACACCTGCGCTTGCAATAAACCAAGTCTAATGCACATCCTTTGTAAAGGGCGAACGAAGTTACTTAATGAGATAGGGGTGCTGTATCCCGCGGTGACAGTGGTGAAGCAGAGGTACAGATTATATCTCTTTACACGGAGTCTGCCAATGAGATAGACTGGTGCTAAGAGGATACTGAGCCAACCCCTGCTATGAAGAGATTAGACTGAGATTCTGTATTTGCTTACGGTGTAGTAAAAGGAACATATCTACTAACTGAGGTCTGGATATGTTAAAATATCAGTTTAAGTGTCTTGTAAAAGTGAGCAGCTAGACAATGCTGCCCTCTTGTGGTCTTATTATTATTCAATAAATCCATGCAGAGCGGAGTTCCAGTGTTAAAAGCATCAGTTTGGGTCGGGTAGGTTTTTGTAGAGAGTGGGGGATGATATTTAGTTATAAACTTCATATCTGATCACCACTGCAATAAGGCCTAATCACTCTCCTTTGCGTCGTTGTATTTAAAAAAACAACATGATTTCTGGCATCAAATCACCATTTGCCCGTGTAGAGAAAGTGCCATCCCCTACCCAAAGCACAAGTCCTATAAAAAGAAGTGGGTGGACTGACCAAGTTAGACACTATGCAAGTGACATCATGACGTGTGCCATCACTGGTCATGACCTCACGATGTAGCGCTATAAAATACATATTATAGCGCTATTTAAATTATTTGTGCAAATACTGGGAGAGAACAACCCATATGAATCGTACAGTGTCTGCACTTATATACAGCGACAGAACAAAGGCAAACGCAGCCTCTCTTAAGTACCTGTGAAGAGATAACAAGCTGTGTGCCTTTGTTTCCCTCTGTGCCATTTACATTGGTGTGAGGTTCCAGGCTGCCTCAGTCAAGATATTCAAATGAAAGGTGGCTTGATGGCCACTTAACTTCGGCCTCGCTGGAGGTCAAAAAAGTAAACCCCACCCCTCACTGCCTGCACGTTGCTGCTGGAAATGGAAAGCAGACAACGTGCAGGTGCTGCTAAACGTCTCCTGGTGACTTACACCGGGACACGTTCAGCATATTTCTGTGGGGCCTATCTTCGTGGCTGGGGGGATGGCTTCCATCCCCTGAAAATAGTGGGTGGACACTGTCTACCTGCGTGTACCCCCGACTCATGCCCTGCCTACCCCTTTCACCATGATGATATCACATCCCACCCCTTCATAGCCTCCTATTTATGCATACTGCCAACACTTTCAAGCTGCTAAGAGGGAGATTTTGGAGGAATAAAAAGGGGGGAAATTTATTTTCCCCATTGACTTACATGTGGTCTGTTTGCATGTTTATGCCTAATGACTCAGAGAAAGACTGGAAAGCAGACAGGATCGGTTTAGGTCACCAGGGGTCGCAGTTGTGACCCCCCTTGGCTTGATCCTTGCGACCCCGGCACTGCATTTGCGACCCATGGCCTTAGAGGTAGCAACATCAGTGCCAGGAACACAGGGGCAGCTCGTTCTTATGGACATCGGTGGGGCTCCTATCTCCTTGTTTTTAGGTTGTGCCTGCTTGTGAAAATTATTTTATTTAATATAAAGCTTAAAAGGGGCTTACACACCGTGCTTGCTTTTTTTATTAGTTTGTGTGCTAGAAACGTAGTGCCATATTATCAATGGGGGTGATAGGCGATTTTCTACGCTTTAGCGGCTGTTTCTGGCCGCTAAGCGGCGATAATACTATCGCCCTATTAGCAAGCTGTCGCTAACAGCAGTTAGCAACAGCTTGAAGCGATAGCGAGCAGTTTGGGGCACGCTTTGCATGTCAGCGATATTTATCGCTAATGACATGCAAAGTGGGCGTACCTAACCTGTTAGCGACTGAAAGCAGTCGCTAACATCGCTATCGCCTATTAGCAACACAGGCGTAGCGATGGAAATATTCACGCTAAGAGCGAATATCTCCAAAAACTAACACCTGCTCAGACCAGTTCTTAGCCATTATATCCAATGGGAGATGGATATGATGGCTAAGACCCTGTTAGCGATAATTTTTTGAATATCGCTGTATTCTCAGTGATATTCACGTATTTTGCCGCTATCGTCGGGAATTTATCGCTTTTGAGATAAACGTTGCTAATAGCACGTTATCTCAGCGATAAAATCCTGTGATGCGCGGCGATAAAAAAATTGCCGCTAACCCTATTTAGCGATAAATATCGTTATTTGTTGATAATATGCCCCTTCGTTTTCTGCCATTTCTATTGGTTCTAGCATGCTGTTACCTGTTGTTCCTTGTGTGTTTCTCTTATCAGTGTCCCAAGGCCCAAGTATTCATTCTCCTCTGCTTTGATGGGTGGAACTTCTTTTATTCAGTTCCTTCTGCACTGAGTTTTTTGTTTAGTTTACCTAATCTCTCCCTGCCTACACACATTTGAAGCAGGCTTGTCATCTGCATGTTTTTTTCTTTGTCCGATGTCTTAGTATTAAACTTTTTGTATTACCAGACATTTCAAGCATGCTTGTACAGGATGTTGAGCCGACCGAGGCTCGAACCCAGATCCCCAGCTCCATGTTCAGCAGTTCTGACTGTTATGCCACATTCTCAGTACTGCGAGAAATGGCCAATCATAATCAATTCTTCCTTATTTGGCAAACAAAAAATTACCATAACAGTATTAGCCCTTCAGGTATTTAATTTTATAGCTCTTTACCTGTGAGATTCTGGGGAGATGGCAGTGCTGGATGAAATATCTCTCTCACTTTTGCGTCTTTATTTCTTGATCTAGGTTTTGTGTCTTTCCCTCTCCTTTCCATTCTCACATTGTAGTGTCTGTTTGACCCCCCTCCATCCTCTACTGCTGATTGAGGCTTTGTGGAAGAGAACAAGTCTAACGCAGGGAATGCCTCATTTCTACAGAACCCCTTATCTTTCTTTTCTTTTTCAATGATTGCGAACTCGCTTCAAGGGTATTGGAGAACTCTACATGAGCCCCACGTATATTACACAAAGTCAAATTGATTTGTTAAGTAAGGTGAGATTACGTGATTTGCTGAGAATCGCAGGATGTTGAGCCGACCCGACACTCGAACCCGGCTTCCCAGCTCCAAGGCCAGCCGTTCTGATCGTTATGGCACATCCTCTGTCCTGCCCGTTCTCTTCTCTTTCCATTATCTGCCTGCCCTTGTATTTAACTCTCACCTCTTCTTGTGTGTTTTTTTTAACATTAACCCCTTGGGCGCGGCCGCGATTCTGCGCCTGTGCGGCACTTTTATTGAGTGGGCGGGTTCATGACGGCCCCCAGCCGTCATCAGCACACGAGCACCGTGATGCATGACGGCCGGGGGCCGTCATCAGCATGGAAGGAGTTAAGCCACATTGGCTTTGACAATGCTTGAGTAAAGAGGAATGCCTATACTGTAACCCTCAAGGATGGGGGCCCGAGGGAGGGGAGATGAGTTCATTGTTTATAGAATGTCAAGAAGTGTGAATGGAAGCCTTGCATCTCCCAGGAGATGGAAAGGGCCTGATTGTTAAGACTGAAATGCTGCATCCACCAGGACAGACAGTGACGATCGGGCTCGTCTCGTGTGCCATAACTCTGCCCACCCGCCCTTAAACAGCCCTTATTTTATCCTGTATCAGTCTACCTGGAGTACTAACAGGCGCGGTTCGTCCATTGGGGCGTGGGGGCGTAGCCCCCCCTGCCCGACGCCGCCCGCAGCTCCCTCATGACAATCATGTCAATGAATCAACATGACATCAGACCGCCGGGCGGCCGTCATGTTGATTCATTGACATGATTGTACAGACGGCAACACAAGTACGCATGCGTGGGGACGGAGGGTGAATTTTTACCCGTGCCCACGCATGCGCACTTGTGTTTTGGCGGCGTTGCGCATGCCCATCAGGAGCCCTAATGGGCGTGCTGCGGGCGAGAGGGTACCTGTGCCCCTGGCGCCAGGATTGGCCAGGGGCGCTGTGAGCCTGTGACGTGTGCGGGACCGGCAGCAAGGTAAGAGTGTGTGTTTTTCGGTGTTCCAGTAAACTAGCTTGCACAAATGACTTGAGATAGTTCAGTGTGTTAAAGCATCTGCTGCAGAAATGTGTGCGTCTATTCCAGGTCACCCGTTTATTTCACGGTATGGGGTTTTGGAAATGTAAAAATTCTCAGAATTTCTTTTTTGATAGTTGCAACAACAGCCTTCAACAGATTTCATTTTATAAACATTTTCCAGAAAATGAGTTAACAACTGTCACCACAAATATAATGTACTCTTTGAACTAAGGTTATAAAATTTCAAAATGTTAACAAACGGTAGAGGCGGAATAGCATGATATATTCATTTATTATTGCATGCATGTTGGTGTATGTTTGTATGTGAATTTGTATAGTACATACCTAGGGCTTACAGGATGGCAAATATATGGGCGGTAGAAGGTTTCCAGCATAAAAAGGTAGGGGTGATGTAATATGTAAACTGGCACATCCTTCAACATCGATCCTAAAGGCTTGTTAGAGTCCATAATTTATTTTTATATGGTCATAAAAATACATGAATGATGGATGGATGCAGGGTGGGTGCAATAATGATTGTTCGGTGGATGGGTGGGTGGATGGGTACATGGATGGATGCATGCATGATGGGTGGATGGATGCAGGATGGATGGGTGGGTGGATGGGTGGATGCATGAATGAATGATGTATGGATGCAGGATTGGTGGATGGGTGGATGGATGGGTGGATGCATGCATGATGGGTGGATGCATGATGGATGGGTGGATGGATGGATGGATGCATGAATGATGTATGGATGGATGCATGGATGCATGCATGATGGGTGGATGCATGATGGATGGATGGGTGGATGAGTGGGTGCATGAATGATGGATGGATGGGTGGATGGATGGATGGATGCATGAATGATGTATGGATGGATGCTTGCATGATGGGTGGATGCATGATGGATGGATGGATGGGTGGATGGATGGATGGGTGCATGAATGAATGATGTATGGATGCAGGATGGGTGGGTGGATGGATGGGTGGATGCATGAATGATGTATGGATGGATGCATGCATGATGGGTGGATGCATGATGGATGGATGGATGGATGGGTGGGTGCATGAATGAATGATGTATGGATGCAGGATGGATGGGTGGATGCATGAATGATGTATGGATGCAGGATGGTTGGGTGAATGGATGGGTGGATGCATGAATGATGTATGGATGCATGCATGCATGATGGGCGGATGCATGATGGATGGATGGGTGGATGCATGAATGAATGATGTATGCAGGGTGGGTGGGTGGATGGATGGGTGGATGCATGGATGCATGCATGATGGGTGGATGCATGATGGGTGGATGGGTGGGTGCATGAATGAATGATGTATGGATGCAGGATGGGTGGGTGGATGTATGGGTGGATGTATGAATGATGTATGGAAGCATGCATGCATGATGGGTGGATGCATGATGGATGGATGGGTGGATGCATGAATAAATGATGTACGGATGCAGGGTGGGTGGGTGGATAGATGGGTGGATGCATGAATGATGTATGGATGGATGCAAGGTGGTTCGGGCTCGCTCGCTGCGCTCGATCGCTGCGGTGCAATATGCAAATTAGTTTACGCCACACCACTTTCAAATGTCACCAGCCGCCCCTGAGTACTAATTACCCTAAAGCCACTTGATGAATTAAAAAAGTTCGACCGTCGCAGAAACGTTGTCATGTACCTTATATATAAATGTTTCTTTGAGCGCAAAACAATGTGTTCCTATTAAGCCACCTCTAGATTCTTCTTTCATCAACCTTCCAAGGATAAAAGGCAGATTATGCCGCATAAGAATTCAAAGCAACCCCTCAATATCAGTACCGCAGACGCTTTGTTTATGAATTTTTCCCACTCCACTCGAGGGTGCTCAAAGTACAAGATGCTTTCCTTGGTAATTTGGGGATTTAAGGCATATCTAAATTTCCCACAATCTGTTTTTGAGTTGATGCATGAATGATTGTGTGCGATTTGCTGCAGCCTCCTCTCTGCCACTTGTCTGACAGTTGGTATTCTGGCTGTATATCATGTGCAGGAGCATGCTGATGAAGTTTGGAGGGGTTTGGGGAGCTGGATGGAGTACATCTGCTTACCTGGTACAATGTGCTCTCCATCCGAATATTGCATGAGAGTGATAGCTTGGTGCTGGCGCAAACATGTCTTTCTTTCTCTTGGATAGGCACATTGGCTTGTGCAGTGGGATGCACAACAGTGGAGCAGAGCGTGCAATGCTAGCCCCAGTGTCAGGCAATGGCGCCTCTGGACATCAGCTACTGATGTTGCAGTGTGTGTGGTTCAGGCTCCAGTTATTGAGTTGTTGTTATAGGCGGAGGCTAGAAGATTTCTGTAAAGTGCATGACCTGTAGGCGTTGAGTGTATATTGTTTGGCTCGCGAACACACTCTTAAAATAGTATCACTTGGCAACCAGTGTTTTGAAAATTACGATAATAGAAAAACTTTTTTTTACATATGCTCTATTTATGGGCCTTCTTTAGATAATTCCCTGCCAAACAGCAGGAACTACCACACAGGGAGTTAGTTGTAAAGTTGTAACTATACTTTCATTTCTAAACTTTAGTTGCATAGATATACTTCCAGCACTTGCACAACACAGTAATATTTTATTTCACCTGTTAGTATTAGCAGCTTGTATTAATATAATAGTTTGCTTGGTGTGTATGACTGTCTTAGTGTTTTAATTCGCAATCAATCTATTGCTTTGAGAGCATATTGTTGAAAAAGTGGAAAAGTGGTTAATCGCTTGCAAATACACACAGTGGAACGCTGAATAAGACCACTGATTATGGGGTCCAGGCGCAGCTTTAATGGGATAGTTTAATTCCTCTCAACTATAAAATGTTCGTATTTTAATTATCTATGTTCTTTTGCCCCTAAATAATTTTGCTGCGTGTATTTCAAAACGACTCTTACCCCTGTTCTCAGTTTGCTCCACTTCCACAGATGTTAAGCAGAATTAGAGCTTTTTTCTCCTGCTTACTCGACTTTAAATCCCTTGAGAAGAGGGGCAGTGTCTATAGTCCCTAAAAGTCAAAACGTAGGCCTCTTTTGGGAAATCCAGCTGAAAATATTTGAATGGTTTTGTAAATAAATGTGTGCATTGCAAAATGAACTGCTTTTTTAGGTTTTGCCTGAACAGCTCTTACACTGTGCTTGTTTGGTTTTCATCTGCTCTTTACCTAATATCCAAATAACTCCACCCATTTCAAGCGTTCTTGTCTGGGAGAATTTTTTTTTCTTTGTCCTTCACCCGTAACCTAATTTTGCCACTTTATAGTATCACCAGTAACAGCCCAATATATTGCCTTTCTCAATAAACAAGCCATAACACTTTCACAGAGTTTCAGTAAGTTATATTGCACAACTGCTCACCAAGCTACAACGTACCCATAAAAAATGTATTATTAATCACATTGGCGGAACCTATAGCATTTAACAGTGCTAATTGCTATTTTTTTTTATTACACATAGTGAATAATATAAAATTTTCACTGAGTGCAATAAAAAATGGAATACAATTAGCTGGAATATATAGCTATCTGGCAATTGAGGTAAGCAAAACAATGTTTAAATGTGCGTTGTGTGCTTAGCTGCAAGTAAAGGTGTTTTTATGTGAGAAAGACTGTATGTATGTGTAAGCACGTGTCTGTTAGTGAACGCAAAGGTCAAATGGAGTGTAATGTCACTTCTGCTACCCCAGGACGTTTGGTGAATTGGCATTCATGCTTTAGTCCTGTTTACTTTCTATTCCAGTCGCGGACTCCATGGCACCTGAGATGAGGGGTAGCAGGACAGTGCCAGGATGCCAAAGAGAGAGTCAGGAGCAGCACCTGCGACACCCGTTAACGTGACTGAGTAACGCCTTGGATCCAAATTAAAAGCATAGGTTGAGGAGGAAGGCAGTGTGTGGGAAGGGCACCAGCAGCATAAATAGTTCTGCTAGTTATCGTTAATATCAAATTATAAGATGACTCCTTGTCATCAGAGGCACCATGTTCCAGTTGCATGATTCAATTTAATGAACCAATGCTTTTCTAGAGTAACAATTCAGGTTCAGTTGAATTAATTGGACATAAGCTCCAGACGTTTCTGCCTATCACTGTTGTGACGTCTCACAATGCTTCCGGGTCTCAGTGCAGCTGCACAGCCATAACATGATGATGTCCCATGAGTCACTGTGTCAGGCTTTTGAAGTACTTTCACATGGTTGTAGTCACCCTGTTTCTCAGATGAGTTAACCATTTGAGTGCTATCAATCATGTAGATGCCTGCGTTCAATGGACTGACTTTTCATTTGCTTGCTGACGTCAACTTTATGTATTTGTGTTTTAGTGATGTATGCGCCCCAACTGTTAGTAAAGTAGCTCAGTGAGTTAAATGCTGACTGCTACCAACTATGGGCACTACATGTCACGAGTATGAATGCTTTTAACGCCATCTTATTCTTCCAAATGAGCTGACCATTAATTTGCGAAATAGGAATACATGCTTCTAACAGTGCCTGGAAAACAAATCACTGCAGTATGAAGCAACTAATAAAAATAAGCTATTATGTTTTTACAGTCACCTATGGGAGCAAACGGATCATTTTATGGGAATAAGTGGCTTTTAACATCCAAGGAGCAAAGCAGGGGAACAGCTTAGGGATATTTAGGGGGTGTAAATCTCACATTTCTCAGCTAAAGAAGTCAGTGACTGAAGAGTGGAGGGGTGAGATGACCATTGTTTGGAATGGACTTTTTCCACGAGGAACAGGGTCAGTAGAGGCACAGTGGGTGAAAAAATGATGGGTTGTAATGCTAGCCCAAGCAACTGCCACTGGTTAGACTACGAGCAAGCGTTCATCTGAACATATTTTGGGTGTTTACTTGGCAGTAGTATGACTGGAAACAAGCTAGCCTGGCTCATGAGGTGTGTTACCCCAAAACCGGTCCCAGGATGTCTGTTTCCGGTTCAAGGAAGACTTGGCTTGGCAGTTCAGGCTGGACTGTTCCCATGAGGCACAGAGTCAAGACTGATTTGCATATAGCTGGTTCTGAACTGGGGTGGCAAAGTGAGCTAAAGAACGACGATTGATTCAACCCACATCGGTGAAAAGTATCAGCGCTCCGCCCAACATCTCCTTGTGTTTGCTTTGTTCGCACTAAGTTGGTGGGGTATGTCCAGACTATGCCTGGGCGGTAAATTCTGTTTTGCTAGCGGAATTTGCAGAATTGAGGTAATTTTGTGTTCCGCGGAGAACACGGAATAGCCAAAAATTCCACGATCCGCGACTTCGCAGAATGTTTTGCTTGTTGGTGCTTTCAAAATGTGTGTTCGTGAGATATTTCCCCCCCGAGCAGGCAAACAGCATTTGCGAACAGGAAAAAAGCACCGCAAACAGGTGGAACAAGCAATTCCGCGTGTTCGTCGAACTCTGCGGGCTCACAGAGATTTTTTACAGGTTTGCGGAGCTTTGCGTAGCGCGATTATGCAAATTCTACCAATCCCTAGTCCAGACGTGGGTCCCTTGCTCATTTTGCCACTGGATTCTAGCTAGCCTGGCTGATGAGGGGTGTTACCCAGAAACTGGTCCCAGGATGCTTGTTTCCGGTCCAGGGTAAACATGGCTTTGCAGTTCAGGCTGAACTGTTCCCATGAGGCACAGGGTCAAGACTGATTTGCCTATATCACAGCTCCAAGGCAACCCTCAAAACCTTCAGACGTACCTGCTTAAAAAATTTTGGAGCTCCAAATTTATATACAAATGCCTCACCGCCTCCCCTACCTTCCGCTCTCCCCATTTCTCCTAACAACCTACCCCAAGCTGACTCCTCTGGTTTGACAAGTAGCATCCGGATGCTTTTAAACTGGAATGCTGCTGTGTATAGACTAACATCAGGAAGGGCTAGTCCGCCTTTCTTTAATCTGCGTCTGAGTTTTTTCCATGCCAATCGGACCCCCTTATCTTCCCACACATAGCTCCCGATCTTGCTCTGTACCTTACTTAGACATTTTTTCGTAAAGGTTAATGGTATAGAAGTAAATAGGTAAGACAGCTTAGGTAGAATGACCATCTTTACCAAATTGGTTTTTCCGTTAATGGTTAAGGGAAGATTCCTCCATCTACTAAAGAGGCTTTCTATTTCTTTAATGATTCTATTGAGATTAATCTGAGGGATTTTTTCCAAATCCTTAACAATATAGATCCCTAGATATCTCAGCTCTGCGCTGAGCCTTCCTGCCCGCTCCAAGTTCCAGCACATCACCGCTGTCTTTGTTTTATTAACTAAATATCCAGATAAAGACCCAAATTCCCCCACAGGCTCCTCTACCCGCGGAATCACTGCCTCAGGATCGCTCGTATACAGTATTAAATCATCTGCATAGATGTAGTTGGGGCATAGGTTATTATTCAGACAATGCCCCTGTTTGGGATGCACCTGGAACCGGGCTGCCTTAGAGACAGTCTGGCTTTGCCTATAAGAAGGGCGGGCATCACTACCTGGGCCGAGCTGGTAGACTCTGGGGGGATTCATCCATGGGAATATTTGAGAGCAAAGATTGGACCAGGGTTTTCTAGATTCAAATACCTACAGTTGGTGTCATGGTATGTGGGAATGGGGAGATTGAAGGGCTGTGGCAATTCACTCTCCCAATTAAGTAGGAAATCTCAGTGTGGTATAACCACTTAATGGAAGTTGAAGATCTTGAGGTCCCCCCTTTAGTGGCGGTGTGGACTCAAACCCCATATGGGCCATCGATCGATTCCCTATATGAGCCCTCATTAAATGTTTTGAATAAATATGTCAAACCTGCCTGTTCCAAAAAGAACCATTTTTTTGTCATCAACAGACTTTACTATACTCCCGCCAAGATTCCCAAGTTTGCCCCAGAGACACCTCCTAAATGTCCAAGATGTCTGCTACCCCTAGCTAACAACCTATGTATTTTTAGAGTGTCCAGAATTGGCAATTTTTTGGAAAGAGGTGAGTGACTCTATTCGAGATATTTTTAATACAAATATTGATATCAACATGTCACTGGTCTTTTTTGGGGATGATGGCCGATTCTGTCAGACGACTTCACAGATAAACAGAGGTTTACTAATTTACTCGGTATTGTTAGCCCGGAGAGAAATCCGCAAGAAGTGGAAAGATCCCCTGCCACCAAAAAGGGAGGACTGGCTCAAGGCCTCAATTGCTATGGCTCGTCTAGAATATGAGGGCGCGGAAGATAAGCCATTAAACATCTGGCATCCTTTTGTGAGCTGGGGCCATAATTTATGATTAATATAATTGGTCTAATGATTACACCAAGTTCCCTCACAAAAGGGATCGGTCGGACGACCCAAGCGAGTGCGGTAAGCCGGAAGGACCACAGTTCGTAAGAGCGGCATCGTAAGACCCGCAGAGGCTTGATAGGTTAGATGAGGACCAAAAAAGATTTTAAAAAAAAGACTGATTTGCATATAGCCAGGTCTGAACTGGGGTGGCAAATTGAGCTAAAGAACGACAATGGATTCAACCCAGGTCTATGACTGGGGTATAGTGTTTGAAAAGTTTCAGCGCTCCGTCCATCATCTCCTTGTGTTTGCAGCTTTGTAAGCCTGCTACTGACAATGTTTGTGAATTAAAAAAGTATTACATTTGCATCCATTCCAAGAGTACTTCTAAGGGTGTACATTTACTACTTTTTTGGTAAACTACCCACTATATATATTTAAGATTCAAGATCCATAAAATGAACAAGTTAAAACCTCTTAGTGGAATGCGAATGTTGAGAACGAAAAAATGACAGACATCGAAGACCAGACTTCAGGCCCCTAGACCCAATCCAAGAATGCATTTTGATGGGTGTCATATCCCAAACATCCCAGCATAGGATATGGCCCTGTCTGTACCATCTGGTAATTCTGCCTGGAAACATTCACCTACATCACAACAGCCTGTAGTCTCTGCCATGGTATCATATATTTTAAATATATTTTCACTGCATATACTCTTCTTTGTGTCTGCTACAAGAAGCCTTGAATGTGTGACCTTGCATTTTTGTGCGGTGATGCGGACCACTGCACAAAAATGCGTTAGTATCCCGCCTGATTCGTGGTACTTGCTGGGCTGGCAGCCGTGCACTAATAGGAAAATGAATGCAGAAAGTGCACAAGCACAACTTGTGCTTTCAGGATTCTGAAAACACACTTCATGTTTCAGACTGCATTTCTTTTATTAGTGCGGGGCTGAGGAGCTGATTGTGGCCTTTGGCAGTTTTATATAGCGCTACCTCGATCCAAAGGTATCAAATCGCTTTACATAAGCACCAGACAGACACATTCATTTTTATGGTACCTATACTCCAGTGCTTCCACACCATCTATTACTTTTCTTCATACTTGTTTTATTGTGCCCTCTCTTCTGTGTTTCCTTTTTATGGTGATTTATTTTTGTAATTCTTTAAATATTCTGTACTGCACCCTCTCCAATGATAGGCTGAAGCTCTCCTGCCCTGCATGGATTAATTGTGGCACCAGCCATCACTGTGTCATTACCCTGCAGTGACCAGCTATTACCAATCGCAAGGAGGTAAGAAAAGAAGAGAGAGGGACCATTATTGGTGCTAGGCTCTTGTCATGTGTTTGAAATAGAGATGCCTTGAGGCCTTTCATATGTGAGGACACAAAGGCACGAGCCATTTCTGCTATTTTATAAAAGGTAAAGGATATTTAAATCAGAACCTTTTGGTCTTCTAAATTGCAATCCCAAAACAAAGAAAAAATCAAAACGCAGGACAGTTTTTATTTAAATGAAGTAGTTGTAAAGCGGGTGCTGTCTTTATTAGCTTTGCAGGCAGAATGTGGTTCAATATATTCATCTAATTTTAAAAAGCATATATGTTAATTTTTTTAAGAACAAATAAAATGTGCCTTGGAAATACTATAACATATTTGTCCGGCAATATAAAACACGGGAAAATACAAACATTACTTGTAGTTTGGATTGGGAGCTATAAAATCATCTATGTGAACTGTTTTCTGTTTTGCCCTAAATCCTGTGCAGCTGGTGGTTTGGATCATGGCATGTGCCAACCGATATACTTTCATAAAGGGGTTGAATGCTGAGGCCAGAACTCCTCCCTCAATTTTCTAACCTGAAACTTAATTAGAGCCCTGGCAGAAGGCAACAGACTGTGTTGCTAGTGCTTAATTTAAGCCAGTGGTTGCAGGAGAAGTCTAAGGTTTAAAACATACTGGAGTGGTTAGGGTTGTCTTTACTAATAAGAATGTATTTCTACCCAAACCAACCCCTTTTACCATCATTAGTATAGCGAAAGATAAGGAATAAAATATAACTCTTTAACCTATACCATGCAGTTTGCAAGCAGCTCTTTGACACTTCATAAGTTACTATTCTGTATCACAACTGTAAGTTATGAACTGCAAGTAACAAAAGGTTCTCTACAACAAAAGCAGTAACCTACTGGACTATCCACATAAAATACAGTTCTGTTATGTGTATGGTACACATTTTTGTAACAGGCATATTAACCCTCTGTACTACTTTATGATGAGTCAAAACTGCAACTAGAGAAACCACTCTCTCCAGCAGAAATATTATTCACGGGAAACCTCCTTTACCTCGCAGTCTCAACAACGACCAGCCTTTCCAAAGCATTCACTGCCCTGACTGCGACTTTACCACAAGTTACTTTTCACCCAGAAGTAGTTATGATGACTTGCTGTAGGGGGCTACTTTTTGGACTGGTGACAATCTATCTCTGACGGGATAGCCAGACATTTCTCCATAGCTTGCACATCAAATTGTAAATATGTTATGTAATTGTGTATATATGTGATCTTGTGTAGGCTCCCAACATCCCCCCCCTATGAATAGTGCTTGAGTTGAGGCTCTTTAGTAAAATCTTATTATGATACCACCATTGGAGTCCCATGCTTTTCTAAACCCAAAGTGTACTTGCATGTGTAACCAATTCATGTAATTGCGTATATATCTAAATTGAAAACCTGCCTTAAGACACTTCATGTGGGGCTACATGTGTGAAAATGCACTCTCTTTTCATTTTTTAAGCAAAAGTTTGGAGTGATATTTGGTGCTGCACCCACAAACACTTTCTGGTTCCATGCGCACATAGCCTTAATTGCAGCGCACAGAGACCTTATACTGCCGCACACAGGAAAAAAATTAGAGGGAACATTGCTTAGGAAGTGTCATGGATTGGAAAAAGGATGACAATTATCATGTCTTGTTCCAGCTGAACAGTGACTCTGCTACATCTTCTGTCTTTATTCAATCAACTGGCCAATCCCCTTAAAACATCCATTCTCTGTGCTGTACGGTATTATTCATTGATCTATCAGCCTCCACTGACATAGATCTCAAACATTCAGGAAGCATTAAGAAGCAGTGAGGATATCATGAGTGACATCATGTAAGCAGGGATGGATGAAGCTTTAAGCCTCATCTTTGAAGTTGGTGTAAATTTGGAAACGTTGTCCTTCACAAAGTCATGCAAAGTCAGAAAAGAACAATAGTTTCTTACCTGTAATCTGTGGTTCTCCAGTATTGGTGTGTGGCGATTTTGAGATCACGAGGACAGTATTCCAGGTATGCAGAGAAATCAGGAAGAATCATGGTAACTACAAGTCCCAGACTGCCCTGGGATTTTCTAGTGGGATATAAGCACTTCCTTTCCAAGGGGAAAGTGCTTGTCAATTAATCCTGTTGGAGAATCAAGGAGGGCGGATGGTGTTCCCCGCCGGATCCCAGCGAGAAGAGCACAGCCTTTTTGGAAGCCTGTTTGTCCTGACTTCAAGTGCCTGAATACCGGCTGGTATTGTAACCCCATTCTGATTGTTTGTGAGAAAAGCGCGGGCTCGCCTTTTCTCTACTTGTCCTGAAAGCTTTGGAAACTGGATACTTTGTTTCTGCTAAATAGTAAGTGTAGCCGCGATGTTCTTGTGAGGCCGAGACGCTTCTGATTTAACACGCGAGAAATGTAACAGTGTTTCTATTTCTGTAAGCGACCGGATTTTGGACGCGCTCAGGGAAAAACACTGTTAGTTTGTAGCAAGGTTTTTGTGTAGTTAAGCAGGTACTGAATCTCCGGAGTATAATCGCCTGCTCTTTGTATTCGAGACATTTGTAGCGCTGCAAAGCCAACGTTATTATTTCTTTGTGCCAGAGACACTGTATCTTTTTGTGGATAATCCTGCCCCAGTATTGTGAAGGAAACAATAAGAAGGGAGCACGAGTGAAAGAGAAGTAACTTTCTTGAAGGGGACTAGTGCTGTGAAGAGGCACGTGTTTTGGTATTAGCCTCCTGAACCTGCATTTGTTTTGGACTTTCTTTTATCGGCATCAGTGAGATAAGTCTGGGATTACACTGGAAATAAAGGAAGGGAATAGAGGAATCCTGGTGAGTGAAGAAAGGCACACGCACAATACAGGAAAAACAGGGGTCAGTGAGTATATGAGTAATTGTGTGTTTTGTCATCCCACTTGCAGCCTTGAAGGTATACTAGACCCAGCCCAAAGAGTAAATCAAGTCCCAGAGAGAAGTCGGGGGAACACACCTTCATCCTCTTTCCCTTTTTCCCTCTGGGGTGCGGAGTCTGACAGAGTAGTATATATTCTCTGCTGGGTTCCGTATTGTGAGGAAATAAGGGACTTAGCGTCAGATATCGTCTCTGCTTGGCCACAGGACAAGGTTAGTGGTGTTCTTGGAGCTTACACTACTGCCAATCTCGACAGATTGACAAGCCCAAGTGTACGAGCCCGGCCTAGACGATGAATATAGAAAGTGTGTTGAAGTCTGTGGTAGAGAGCCTTGCTGCTCTGCAACAGGAGGTCACTACTTCTAGAACGGAGAATCAGGTGTTATATAAGGAAGTGGGGGTGCTTCGGACAGAAGTAGCAGGGTTAGCACGTAAACATACAGGAGGGGCGTCTTACATCAAGCCAGCCACATTACAACCCCCTGCATCTACGGTCTCTCAGGGAGCTGAAGGGGGGGGGGGTTTCTCTGTCCTCCTCAGACACTTCTTCACCTCCTGACACTGTACCCACCGTGCATGTGATACAAAGCACGGGTATTCCTCTTGCGCCCCCTGAAAGGTTCTATGGGGATCCCCGTAAGTTTGAGACCTTCCTGAACCAGTGTAGATTACACTTTTTGTGTAAACCAGGGGTGTTCCAGGAAGATGGTGCGAAAACGGCGTTCATGATGTCGTATATGGGAGGCAATGCATCTAGTTGGTCGATACCCTTGGTGGAGAGAAATGATCCTGTGTTGCACAATTTCGAGGACTTTTGTTTAGAACTACGAAGACTTTTTGATAGGAAGCTACACATGTTGTCCTTGGATAGAGAGCTATTAACATTGCGCCAAGGGTCTCAAGACTTGCTTTCTTACATCACTTTGTTTAATCGTCTAGTGGTTGAAACAGAGTGGCCCACGGCGAAAAGAATATCTATCTTCTATCAAGGACTAAGAGGGGAGCTTAAAGACGTGTTGGCACAAGTAGTGCAGCTCCCTTCTACCTGTGAAGAGTTGATCGACCTGACAGTCCAATTGGACCACCGACTTCTGGAAAGAAGGGGTGATAGGAACAGAGGAGAAGGACGTTTCTTCTATCCCCGGTTCAAGAATACCACAGAGGGGCATCCGAAATCGCCTGATGGGGTAGAGCCTATGCAGATCGGAGGTATAAGGGGACCCCTCTCCAAGGAAGAGAAGGAGAAGAGAAGAAGACTGAAGCAATGCCTGTATTGTGGCAAGGGAGGCCATTTTATTAAGGATTGTAGAGCAAGAAATGCCTTGCCGGGAAGATTCCAAGGGCCGAATACCCAAGCGATGATTCAATCAGGACGACCGGCGGAAAACTAGAACGCCCAAATCAGGAAGAGGTCTCTGCCTTGGGTTGTCAATTACAAACGATCTCACCAATACTTGCAAACACCTTGCATCCCGCAGTAGCTCATATGAACCTGAAGGTCACCCTGTGGGTTAATTCTCGTGAAGCTATGGAAATCGATGCATTACTGGATTCAGGTGCTACAGGCAACTACATCGATCAAGAATATGCGATGAAGATAGGAATCGTCTGCGAGAAGAAGGACAAACCGGAGTTAGTGAAAGCAGTCGATGGGACTGTCTTGTCATCGGGCCCTGTGTCCTATCATACACGTGCGTTATTGATGCAGACGAACCAGAATCATCAGGAACATATACAATTCGATCTGATTGACGCGCCACAGTTCCGGCTCATCCTTGGAATGCCGTGGTTGACCCTTCACGATCCTAAGGTTAGTTGGGCGGCGCGAACCATCACTCTATCATCGGATTTTTGTAAAGAGAATTGTAGGCAAGCTTTGCCTGACCTGGAAAAGAATAACATCATGCCCTCTGTGTGTTTGGCAACAGAGTGTACCCGAGGACACTATTGTTGCGCCACGGTTCTTCCTGAAGAATACAAGGCTTACCGATCATTGTTCGACAAACAGAAGGCAACGGAGTTACCTCCACATCGAGTGTATGATTGCCGTATTGATCTCATTCCGGGAGCAGACATACCGTGTAGTCGAGTATATGCCTTGACTGAAAAAGAGACGCGGTATCTGAGGAATTACCTCGATGAGAATTTGGCTACGGGATTTATTCGGCATTCTACATCGCCTGCCTCATCCCCCATGTTTTTCATCCCGAAGAAGGACTGCGACGAATTACGACCATGCATCGATTACAGATCCATCAATAGAATGACCATCAAGAATCGATATCCGCTCCCTCTTATACAGGTGCTGTTGGATCAATTGAAGGGTGCCCGTTTCTTTACCAAGCTCGATCTTAGAGGGGCGTATCATCTGGTCAGAGTCCAGAAGGGAGACGAGTGGAAGACGGCGTTTCGAACAAAGTTCGGGTTGTTCGAATATAGAGTGATGCCATTCGGGCTCTGTAACGCCCCTGCCGCCTTCCAATATTTCATGGATGAAGTATTGAGAGGTTGTCTAGAAACCTTTTGTATCGTGTATATCGATGACATTTTGATCTATTCGTCGACCCTTCATGAACATGTGGAGCATGTGAAGATCGTTCTCAGGAAGTTGCAACATCATTCCTTGTATGCCAAGCTTGAAAAATGCCTGTTTCATGTCACGGAGGTCGCATTCCTTGGATATGTCATCAACGCCAAAGGATTCCAAATGGATACTAGTAAGATCGAGGCGATTATCGGATGGAGTACGCCTACAAATGTGAAATCCGTTCAAAGTTTCCTTGGCTTTGCAAATTACTATAGACGGTTCATCAAGGATTTTTCAAAGATAATCCATCCCATCTCCAGCTTGTTGAGAAAAAACACACCGTTTGTATGGAACCAAGAAGCTGCTATCTCCTTCCAGTATCTGAAAGATCAGTTTACCCAAGCTCCCATCCTTCGCCATCCGGATCCTCAAATACCCTTCGTGTTGGAAACGGATGCTTCGCAATATGCAATAGGGGGTATACTATCACAACGCCATCCTGACACTGGTCAACTGCATCCTGTTGCCTTTTTCTCCAAGAAATTGACGCCTTGCGAGATCAACTATTCCATCTCGGATAAAGAACTCCTGGCAATTAAAAGGGCATGTGAAGAATGGCGTCACTACCTATTGGGAGCTGTTCACACAGTTGAAATCTACACAGACCATCGAAATCTTCTGTTCTTGAAAACCGCGAAGGCGCTTACGCCTCGGCAGTTGAGATGGACATTGTTCTTCTCGGATTATGATTTTATTATCAAGTACAGACCTGGACCACAGAATGGTAAAGCGGATGCCCTGTCTCGCCTAGGTGGAACTGAAGACCAACATGCAGGAACCACGGAAGAACCCCCACTAATCCTGAAAGAAGCAAGTGGTTGTCTACCCGCTATAGCCTTGTTGGCTACACAGGACTTTCTGGATGACGTGAAGATAGCCCTGGCAGAGTCAGATGTACAAGCATGGATACAAGAAGATCCGGAACATCGAATGGAAAAAGATGATCTTGCTTACCATGGGTCCGCTATCTATGTACCCACTGAGATCTTACAGCTGCAAGTCCTGAAATGGATACACGACTCCCCCCTAGGAGGCCATTTGGGAATCTACAAGACCATAGTAGGTGTGGAACGCGAGTTCTGGTGGTCCAACCTTAGAGATGATGTGAGACAGTATGTCAAAAACTGTACTGTCTGCATGCAAGGGAAATCCGTCCATGTCAAACCCATGGGATTTCTGAGGCCTCTGCCTATTCCTCCAAAACCCTGGCACACATTGTCTATGGACTTCATAGTTGAAATGCCACCCTGTAATGAAAAGACCGTGATCCTCGTGGTCGTCGACCATTTGACAAAAATGGGTCATTTCATTCCGTTGACGAGTCTTCCTACTTCAGCTGAACTGGCGCAGGTGTTTCTGCAACATATCGTTAGAGCACATGGCATTCCTTGCGTGCTCATTACGGATCGAGGAACCCAATTCACTTCCCGATTCTGGAAGGCTCTTTGTAAGACCATGGACGTCGATGCTCGTCTCTCTTCCTCCTATCACCCCCAGACTGATGGCAAAACAGAACGTCTGAACCAGACGTTGGAACAGTATCTACGCTGCTTTGCTCTGCAAAATGATATGGACTGGACAATGTTAATTTGGATGGCTGAGTTTGCATATAATAATGCCATACACTCCACCTTGGGTTGTTCTCCTTTCTTTTGTTTGTATGGTTATCATCCCAATGCCCTTCCCTTTGAGGTACCCGTGCATTCCCCTGTACCCAGCATTCATGAACATCATGCCCATCTCAAGGCGGTGTTGGTGGCAGCCCGTAACAGCTTGGCGAGTGCTCAATCTTCCCAGAAACGCTTTGCTGATAGGAAGAGATCACCAGCACCTGAATATGGGGTGGGAGACAAGGTGTGGCTTTCCACTAGGCACATACATTTGAAAGGGGAAAACAAGCTGAAACCTAAGTATGTGGGGCCTTACAGCATAGTGGAGGTTATTAACCCTATGGCTATGAGATTGTCCCTCCCTGATTCCTGGAAGATACATCCCGTATTTCATGTTTCCCTCCTCCTTCCTTGTCCTGATGGTGCAAGACTACTGGATAGGCCACTTCCTATTGACATTGATGGGCAGGAGGAATATGAGGTGCAGGCTATCCTTGACTCCCGTATGGTTAGGGGTAGGATCCAATACTTGGTTGGGTGGAAGGGTTACGGACCTGAGGAAAGAACGTGGGAGCCTTTGGCCAATCTGAATTGTCCTGAGTTGGTCGCGCAATTCCATGAAAAGTATCCTGGGAAGCCCGGACGACCGCCGGGACGGCAGTCCTCGAGAGGGGGTTCTGTGGCGATTTTGAGATCACGAGGACAGTATTCCAGGTATGCAGAGAAATCAGGAAGAATCATGGTAACTACAAGTCCCAGACTGCCCTGGGATTTTCTAGTGGGATATAAGCACTTCCTTTCCAAGGGGAAAGTGCTTGTCAATTAATCCTGTTGGAGAATCAAGGAGGGCGGATGGTGTTCCCCGCCGGATCCCAGCGAGAAGATCACAGCCTTTTTGGAAGCCTGTTTGTCCTGACTTCAAGTGCCTGAATACCGGCTGGTATTGTAACCCCATTCTGATTGTTTGTGAGAAAAGCGCGGGCTCGCCTTTTCTCTACTTGTCCTGAAAGCTTTGGAAACTGGATACTTTGTTTCTGCTAAATAGTAAGTGTAGCCGCGATGTTCTTGTGAGGCCGAGACGCTTCTGATTTAACACGCGAGAAATGTAACAGTGTTTCTATTTCTGTAAGCGACCGGATTTTGGACGCGCTCAGGGAAAAACACTGTTAGTTTGTAGCAAGGTTTTTGTGTAGTTAAGCAGGTACTGAATCTCCGGAGTATAATCGCCTGCTCTTTGTATTCGAGACATTTGTAGCGCTGCAAAGCCAACGTTATTATTTCTTTGTGCCAGAGACACTGTATCTTTTTGTGGATAATCCTGCCCCAGTATTGTGAAGGAAACAATAAGAAGGGAGCACGAGTGAAAGAGAAGTAACTTTCTTGAAGGGGACTAGTGCTGTGAAGAGGCACGTGTTTTGGTATTAGCCTCCTGAACCTGCATTTGTTTTGGACTTTCTTTTATCGGCATCAGTGAGATAAGTCTGGGATTACACTGGAAATAAAGGAAGGGAATAGAGGAATCCTGGTGAGTGAAGAAAGGCACACGCACAATACAGGAAAAACAGGGGTCAGTGAGTATATGAGTAATTGTGTGTTTTGTCATCCCACTTGCAGCCTTGAAGGTATACTAGACCCAGCCCAAAGAGTAAATCAAGTCCCAGAGAGAAGTCGGGGGAACACACCTTCATCCTCTTTCCCTTTTTCCCTCTGGGGTGCGGAGTCTGACAGAGTAGTATATATTCTCTGCTGGGTTCCGTATTGTGAGGAAATAAGGGACTTAGCGTCAGATATCGTCTCTGCTTGGCCACAGGACAAGGTTAGTGGTGTTCTTGGAGCTTACACTACTGCCAATCTCGACAGGTGTCTTTCATAGATTCACATGCCTGAATCATTCCCCGTCGTCGGAGTGGGAGTCCCACGGTACATAAAAAAGCAATAATATGCCATAATAACATAGAAAAAACCAAACTTGGTAATACCAACCAGAAAGTAAAGTAGCCCCATCTACAGGAGAAAAAACTTCCACACTCCTGACTATCCTTGTCATTTTGTATAGCCAAAACTGCAGCCAATCAGGCGACAGCACCCACCATAAGGTTCTCCCCAGAGGCTCAGGCTCTCAGATTTAAACCAATGTAGACTATGAGCCTCTGCGGGGAGGTGGGCGGGTTGCATGTGAATCTATGAAAGACACCAATACTGGAGAACCACAGATTACAGGGAAGTAACCATTGTTCTTCTCCAGTATTGGGGTGTCTTTCATAGATTCACATGCCTGAATCAGAGTAGATAGCAGTATATATCCGTGCTTGGAAGACTCTATTTGTAGCATAAGCCTGTACATATGAAAAAGCACATAACCATATAATAGAAAACTCGCATTTCTAAAAGCATGAAAAGTGCAGTTACATGAGCATGTACATAATATTATTTATGAATAAGCGGCTGAAAAGCAGTAAGAGGAGGAGGGAAACAGAGACTCACCTTATCTGAAAAGATTACGCAGAACTGCTTGACCCACTGAAGCATCAGTCTTGCTGGCTGTATCCAAACAATAGTGCTTGGTGAAAGTATGCCTGCTGGCCCAGGTTGCTGCTCTGCAGA
Source organism: Lissotriton vulgaris (assembly GCF_964263255.1). NCBI lineage: Eukaryota > Metazoa > Chordata > Amphibia > Caudata > Salamandridae > Lissotriton > Lissotriton vulgaris. The sequence continues at coordinate 1,035,764,503 of NC_141689.1, forward strand.
TGTGCTGAAGAGGAGAAGTCGAGGAAGACATGGCTCTCGTAGAGTGAGCCCTTGGAGCTACCTGCAAAGGTCTTCCTGCTTGTATATGGCAAAAGTCAATAGCTGCAGAGATTCATCTTGCTATTGTTTGCTTAGACACTGCATGACCTTGACGAAGTTTTCCATTGGCGACACCTCTTGATGTCTAGTGTATGCAATGCCCTTTCCGCAGGGTATTGTGGGTTAGAAAAAAATGTCCTTAAGATGACTGGCTCATTCAGGTGAAAGCCGAAGGCACCTTAGGCATGAATTTTGGGTTTGTGCGGAGCACTACTGACTCTGACGTGAACTGCAAGAAAGGTGGATGGACCGTGAAAGCCTGGACATCACTGACTCTTCTAGATGAAGTCAAAGCCAACAAAAGCGATACTTTCCATGTAAGAAATTTCAAATCCACTCTGTGAATTGGTTCAAAAGGGTGGTGCATGAGCTGCGCTAACACTACATTGAGATGCAACGATGGCGGTGGACGACGTACCGGAGGAAACATTCTGAAAAGTCCTTTAAAGAATTGCTGTATTATTCTTGAAGAGTAAAGTAAAGTGGACCGATCCTGAGCATACCTTGAAATGGCTGCTAGGAAAACCTTTAGAGTTGCGTTAGATAATCCAGATTTTGCCAGATGTAATAAAAAAGGCAATATCTGTTCTGGCTTAGCCTGAAAGGGATGAATACCAGCCGAGTGACACCAGATACAGAATCTTTTCCATATAAGTCTGTATGTTTTTTTTTATCGTAGCAGGTGCTCTTGCTTTGGCTAGTACCAACTTGCAATCTGCAGAGATATTCAGATGGGCGAATTCAAGGTACTCAGACGCCAAGCCGCTAATTTCAGAGAAGTCGAGTCCGGATGGTAAATCTGACCATCCTGGATGGAGAGGAGATCCGGTATTGGTCGAAACTGAATTGGTTCGCACTCCGATAGGAGAAGGAGCTCAGTGAACCAAAATTGGCGAGGCCACCTGGGGGCAATGAGAATCAGGCGACACGGTTATTTTTTCATCTTCCGGAGAACTCTGGGAACCAACGGTTTCGGAGGAAAGGCGTAAGCAAATATTTGAGACCAGTTGATCGAAAACGCATTCCCCTGAGAGCACTTGTGGGGATGCCAGCTTGCAAAGAACCAGCATTTGCTGTTCTTCTTGGTTGCAAAGAGATCTAGACCTGGATGACCCTACTGTTGAAAAGTCAGGTCCACCGTTGGTTGATGAAGTTCCCATTCGTGGGTGGACACCGTTGTCCTGCTGAGAGTATCCGCAAGAACGTTTACCGTTCTCGGTACATGGACCGCCAGAAGATTGATAATGTGTTGTATTGCCTATGCCCATATATCTTGGGCTTCCTGAGGCAGAAGAGCCGATCTTGTTCCTCCCTGTTTGTTCAAATAGTGCATGCTTGTAGTATTGTCTGTGCGAACCAATACTGTGGCCCCTTGAACGATTGTGTGAAAGGACTTGAGGGCTAGGAAGATGGCTCTTAGTTCCAACAGATTGATGTGCCAGACCTTCTGGTGAGGACTCCATCTCCCGCTGACTCTCAGCCCTTGAAGATGTGCTCCCCAAACTTCGAGGGATGCGTCTGTGGTGATTGTAAAGTTTGGTGCGTCTTGGAGGAACGCGCAACCCTGTTTTAAATTTCTCTTTTGAATTCACCAGAGAAGAGCACCTCGGATGTGAGGGGTGATCCGGATGAGGTCCTCGAATGAGCCGCGGACCTGCAGCCATTACAGGTTGAGTTCTTCTTGAAGCAGCCTCTTCCTGAGACGGCAATTCGATATCAAAGGAATGCACAAAGAGACCATCCCCAGAAAAGACTTGAATTGTCGGACTGAAACTGACTTTCTTGAGAGTAAAATCCGAGCCATGTCCTGTATTCTTTCTTGCCTCTCGTCCGATACGAAAGCTCGGACCAGCTGTGTGTCTAAAGTTGCCCCCAAGAAAGCTTGCCTTTGGGATGGTTCCAGCTGTGACTTGCTGAAATTGATGGAGAGACCCAGTGACTGGAAGAGAGACAGACACCGCTGGATATGGTTGTCTGTGTCTGCGTAAGAACTCGCCTTGATAAGGCAGTCGTCTAAGTAGGGAAATATTTGTATTCTCTCCAGCCGGAGGTGTGCTGCTACCGGAGCCAGGACCTTTGTAAACACCCTGGGTGCCGAACGCAGCCCAAAGGGGAGTACCTTGAACTGATAATCCCTGCCAGCTACTCTGAATCGTAGGAACTTCCTGTGACGAGGTAAAATGGGGATGTGGAAGTACGCATCTTGGAGGTCCAAGGTGGCCATGTATTCTCCCGCCGAAAGAAGATGCAGTATTTCTTGGAGTGATAGCATCCGGAACGTTAGCATTTTCAAATACTTTTTCAGGGCACGGAGATCCAGGATTGGACGCCATTCCCCAGACTTTATCTTTATTAGAAAGAATCTGGAGTAGAATCCTGTTCATTTCTGAACCTGAGGAACCTTTTCGATTGCTCCTTTTTTAACATCAAATTGATCTGTGAAAACAACTGTTTGACATGAGCTGGAGGTGGGCCCCTTGGGGGGACGTTTGGAGGAAACTTTTCGAATTCGAGGGCATGGTCCTTGGCCACAATGTCCAAGACCCATCCGTCTGATGTCATTGAAAACCATTTTGAGTAGAATTTTGACATCTTTCCTCCAATTTTTATGTGAGACTGCAGCAGTAGCGGTGGCAGGTGATGACACTCATTGTCTTTTATCCTTTCTGCGGTAGGCAAGCTTTCTTTTGTTTTGGGAATAATTAGTGTTGCGCTGGCCGCAGGACTGGTAACGTTTGGTTTGGTAACGTTGATTCCCTTGTCTGTAGGAGGACTGCTGTCTATAACCTCCTCGATTAGAGGAAGATCCACGTCCTCTCGCACCTCGAAAGGGCGGCTTCTGAAATTGTAAGGTGCCCAGGCATCTAGCTGTCTCCGTGTCCTTTTTGATTGTCTGCAAGGCTTCCTCTACTTGCGGGCCAAACAAAAACTCCCCATCGTAAGGCATGTCTAACACCTTAGCCTGATCCTCCTGGCGGAACGAAGTCGCTCTTAGCCAGCCTTGCCTGCGCAAGACAACAGCTTCTGCTAACTGCCTGAATCCGGTTGAAGCTACTTCAACTCCAGAATCAATCATCTCAGCCGAGATCCTTTCACCTTCCTGAAGTATTTTCAGAGCTTCTGACTTGGAGGGCTCTGGAAGCATGTTGACATATGGCGAGATGTCAGACCACATTGCCGGTCATATCTACCCAGAATGGCTAATGAGTTGGCAGCCCGGACTGTAGTTGCTGCCATTGTTGACATACGCTTTCCAATAGCATCCAGAAGCCTGCCGTCTCTATCCGGTGGGGCTGCAATTGGAGAGGAAGGATTTCTAGATCGCTTCTGTGCAGCCTGTACGATCACCGAGTCCAATTTCAGGTGTCCTATAAGGCAAGCTGGGGACTTTTCAGGAGCCTTATATTTTTTATCTATCCTCTGCAGTACTGGAGGGATAGATGCAGGAGTAGACATAACTTTAACTCCCTCTTTCCAGATGAAATCTATAATAGGTATAGAGGAAGTATTCCTGCTGTGCAGTCTCCATGTCAATATGGAAGCGTTTTGTAGCTCTTTCCATTAGAAGATGGAATCCTCCCACGTCTACTGGAGGTGAATCAGCGGTTACCGGAGGTGAAGGAGAAGGTGTTTGGACCTGATAATCGTCCCACCCCGACATCATGGATCTGTCATCGACTTCCCCTTCTTCTCTCTCTTCTTCGTCAGAAGAATGTTATTCTTCAGGCTGATGGGACGCTACAGGTGGAGGAGACCTTGGAGGTCTTAAATCCGATATGGGCGTTTGCACCACAGGTGTAGGAGGCACAGAATCCGCTCACTCAGACGGTGAAAAACACCTGTAATAATCATTTAGCATGTGCTGTAGATTTGTTAGCAATGCTACTGGCATCTGAGCTGAGGGGACATTAGTAACAGGTGATGTCACATGCTCAGGCGAATGTTGGTCATCTTGATCCTCCTCTTGGTATTTGATGTTTAATTCTGAAGGACTTGTAGCCGTTCCAAACCTCTCATCTATGTCAGAAACCTCCTCACTATCTTCAGAGCCCAGTAACTTGTCAGGGACCTGAAGGGGTACCGTTTGAGGTGACAGGCGTAGAGAAGATAAAGGTTCTAGGCCAGAACCGCGTCTCTGAAGCAAGGATGGCTTTGATGTTGATGTAAAAACCGTAGACGGTGACCAAACCTGCATGGTGGTACATGTAGATAGTTGCGGCGTTGACGGAGGCCCCATCGACGGGCTCGTCGACTGGGGCTTGGCTCCAGACGATGAAGAGGTCGTCGTCGACGATTGAGTTGTCTTCGCCGACGAGGAAGGTTTCGTCGACGACGGTGTCTTCGTCGTCAACGATGTCTTCCTCGACGACGGTGTCTTCGTCAACGATGGAGTCTTCGTCGATGGTGCAGGAGTCGTCGACGAGCTCGTCGACGATGGGATGCTCGTCGACGGCGATGGAGCAACCGTCGACGGTGGCGTCGACGAATCTATCGTCGACGGAATCTTCTTCAGCTTGGCCGCCGACGGGGCGCTGACGACGGCAGATGAAGATTCTTTCATCGACGAGATAGGCCTGACAGCGACATAGACCATCGTCGACGGTGAAGACGCTGTCGACATTAACATCTCAGGTTTAGGTGAAGTGAAAGTTACCGTAGACGTAGATGTTGCGTCAACGGGGATCTTCGTCGACACAGGAGTCGACGACGGCATCGTCGACGATAGGGTCTGTTTCTGAGGTAAAGTGTTCTCAAAAGTCATCTTTTGAGGTAATGTTTTAGTTGTTCTTCTCGGGGGTGTGGATGGTCCAAGTTTGCCCTTAGTAGGGGGAGTAGCCTTAGAAAAGGAAGGCCTCTCAGACCCCTTAGAAGATTGTTGCCTCTTTACAATCTTGGCCCCAGGAGAAGACAACACCTCTTCAGCAGCTCTCTTCCTAGAAGCTGCAGTAGACTCAGAGCAATACTGCCTACCTCAGAAACAGGATTATCTTGATCCTTGAGCTTTTGTAGCCACAAAAGCAAGCGGCCCTCTCTGTCACTGAGGGTCTTCTGAGGGAAGGTCCTACATATCTTGCAGTCCTTCACCTGATGGTTAGGGTATAGGCAGTAAATGCACTTCTTGTGGGGATCTTCTTTAAAAAGCCGGAGCTTACCACAAGAGTCACAAGGCCTGAATAAAGATTTCTTAGATGAAGACATCTTCAAAACCAGATTCCTGAAGGAAAATAGAGAAGTACTGAGCAGAACTCAGGGAGACTCCCTTCACATGACGTGCGGTAGAAAATCTGAGAGCCTGAGCCTCTGGGGAGAACCTTCTGATGGGCTGCAGTTTGGGCTATACAAAATTACTAGGATAGTCATGAGTGTGGAAGTTTTTTCTCCTGTAGCTGGGGCTACTTTACTTCCTGGTCGGTATTACCAAGTTTTTTCTATGTTATTATGGCATATTATTGCTTTTTTATGTACCGTGGGACTCCCACTCCGACGACGGGGAATGATTCAGGCATGTGAATCTATGAAAGACACCCCAATACTGGAGAAAAAAAATACTCCTGAAGATACCTGTGTCTCTGTGGACCCCAATATGCCAGGCAGAACAGGCTTTCCCATCAATTCTGATAGCCTACATAGTAGGTAGTCACAATGGTCAAACACAGGAAACACATTAGTGGAAACAGGTTATTTCAGCAATTGTGACTGGGTGGCTTTTGGAGATAGGAGCAATGTGTCCTCTGCCACCAAAGCACAAGCAGGCTGCAGCTGCCACACAACAGGCTTACTGGTGTATGTGACAGAAAGCATAGGTGAGTATGGCACTGTTTCATTAACAGGCTCTTTTTGTACAATAGAATGTAGTCCAAGTGGAAGACTGGAGTGGCTAGAATATGCTGGCAGTAAAGGCATTGCATACAGAAGAATTAAGAATTGCAATGAGAACTATCATAAATGATGATAAGTTAAGGCAGCAGAAAGGGTAACTATGGCATTAGTGGTTGAAGGCGAGGCTGCACAGAAGAGGGTGGTGGAAGTTCTGGTGTGTGAGACAGAAGTAGTATAAATCGGAATTAAAAGCTGAATGCTGCTTGTAACATATCATTTACTATGTTGAAAAAAGTATAATCTGGAGGTGGGTAAAGTTTGTCATGAATTTGGTTAAAAGATGCTGAGATTCAGGCAGTTGAATGATAGTACTAGGTGATTGATGTCTTTGTTCTTGGTGATAAGGTGGCAGATGCATACACATGTGCATATCATAGCATGATCATAAGAGGACCAGTTGAAGATGGGAGAGGAAGGGGTTGGTGTAGTGGATAAGATCTAGGGAATAACTATGTACATGTGTGTGCCATGGTGGTCAAAGTGGCAGAGGTAGAGTGTTTGCTGTTGTTGATTGTCCAGATTAAGATTTAAATTCTCAAGGATGTATATATATATATATATATATATATATATATATATATATATATTAGCAAACACCCATACATCACAGAAGGTAAGAGCCCACATGGGGGAGCATGGAAACCTTTAATAAAACAACGCAGCATAGGCATAATGCATTTCAGCAAATCGTAGCCTTCCTCAGACGCCGCTGCTCACCCGTTACTCTCCAACCCCTGCCTTTAAATGTCCTGTATTGCCCCCATTAGAGGGGGAACACCGCCCCCAGGTCATATGGTCGCGCTGATACTGTGGTTCAAATTCGCCTACAGATCCCAGAAATCAATTTTTCTGATTGCGTGGAAACAGCAGCAGGAAAAAGGCACGTTGTATTGAGAAGGATAGTTCCAGGTGAAAATGTTGTTCTCAGGCTTCCTCTAGTCCCCGGAACGTTCCTAGCCCCCAATGCAGATTGCAGCCAGGCTGTGAGACACAGTGATAGTGCACACAGCTCCCCACAAAATCGCCAGCTGCTCCTGGCAGCATCCCTTGATCAGTCTGCACTTGGTGGTGGGCAGGAGTTGATCCAATTCCTTGGAGGAAAACGCAAGCTACAACAGCAGATGCCAGCATATCTCCTGCCACTTGGAGGAACGGAGCCTCTTGCATGCCACTGGCAAGCGAGTTACAAGTCCATTAGCAAACACCCCTCTGATCAGAGAAGGTAAGAGGCCACATGGGGGAGCATGGAAACCTTTAATGAAACAATGCAGCACAGGCATAATGCATTTCGGCAAATCGTAGCCTTCCTCAGACGCCGCTGCTCACCCCTTACTCTCTATCCCCGCCTTTAAATGTCCTGTGTTGCCCCCATTGGAGGGGGAACACTGCCCCCAGGTCACATGTTCGTGCTCATACTGTGGTCCAAATTCGCCTAAAGTTCCAAGAAATCACCGTTTCTGGTTGCGTGGAAAAGGCAGCAGGAGAAAGGCGCGTTATATTGAGAAGGATAGTTTCAGGTGAAAATGTTGTTGTCAGGCTTCCTCACAATCACAGTTTCTGGTTGCGTGGAAACGGCAACAGGAAAAAGGCGCGTTGTATTGAGGATAGTTTCAGGGGAAAATATTGTTGTCAGGCTTCCTCTGGTCCCCTCACTGGGTAGTTATAGTTAGGACCATGTTCCCATAGAAAAAACATTTTTTGATTTGCTTATAACTATGACGTCAATTCAGCCGAATCTTCACAAAACATTCCTAAACAAAGTCTCCCACCACAGCTCCTTCCTGGAAAGTTTTGGAGTGATTTGCCAAAGAAGGGCAGAGAAAATGGGAGGGTCCCAAAACACATATCCCCCATTCATTTTTCCCTAGGAAAATTAGATACAGCCACAGCTAAAACAGCTGAACGGAATTACACCAAATTTAGCAGAAAGCTAGATCTTGGTCCAGAAAGCATGCTTTTTGTGATTTGATGTAAATGCTTTCAGTACTTTTTGAATAATTAAGGTTTAAAATGTTTGCATATATCATGTGGCAGAGTATCCGTAGAGCTGACAGATCTCAATATAAGATCAGATTAGTTGTCATCACATCAACAAAGATATGGTGGCAGCCATTTTAGGACTCAGGGGCTCCCGTCCTGGAAAAAGATTTAAAGAAACATGTAGAGGGGCAGGGTAAGGATATTCTGCTCCTGTAGGCCTGGTGGCTAAAACTATAATTACTTTTTATCAGTACAGTGGATCAATGGAAGATTTGCAGATTAGCGGTGTCCGTAAAAAAAGAAAAAAAGGACAAGCTCCTGACATTTTGAATTTTATGCTTTCTGATAAGGGCCAGGTTCAAGGGGTCAGCGCATGGGACATTTTTTGGCAGGAAGGTGTGCAGGCGCACGCCCGAGGCATTACGAGGCCCCAGGGACACCAACACTGAGGGCCAAGTTATTTATTTAGGGAGGGGGCATATTGCCCCCTTCCCCAAGCCTTTTTTAGGCCCAGGGACCTTATCCCCTGAAGTCAATATATTTTTGGCAGACAGGCTATGCTGCCCCCTCTCAGAGCCTTTGAAAGGCACTGGTGACCCAATCCCCTGGGGCCAACTTAATAATCTTGGGGAAGTGGGTGTGCAACGTTCCTCCCCGAGCCAAACAAGGCCCCAATGACCCCATCTCCGGGGGTCTATATACTATTTTTGGGAGAGGATGTGCTGCCCTCCTCTCTTCTACCCTCCGTAAGCCATTAAGAGTGCCCCAGGGATCCCATCTTGGGACTAAAGAGAGCAATATCTCCGGGGACCCCATCCCCTGGGACACAGGCTTTTTCCATGGTCGATACAATGTGGGCAGGGAATATAACATTTACTTCCTGCCCTCACTGTTCCAGAGAAAAAGGTTGCTCCTGCCTGGGCGGGAGAAAAACAATAGAGCCGACTCCTGCCATTCCTAGGATGAGTGCTGGCTGGGGAGCCCGAACATTTATCAAAGGGGTGGGTGCGAGGGTAGCACCAGAGCCTCCATAGTAAAATAACAGCAGGCACTCAGTATGGTTGTACGCTGGTGAGACAATGAGTACCGCACGGACTTTGGGGCTCCCCAGGTGACCATTAAGTGAATATAAAGTGGGAGTGTCTCAGGTGGTACCAAGACACCAGGATACACCCGAAAAAAACTCAACAAACTAAAAAAATATTAACTAACCAGCAGAAGACGCTCATTTATTTACTGATTGTGTCACACATTTAAGTAGCCCTTTAAACATGCCTCAGGCCTGCCACTGCAACCTATGTGTTTAGTTTTAAACTGCCATTTCGACCTGGCAAGCTCAACTTTTTGCGAGGCCCAAACGTTCCTTTTTAATACATATAAGTCACGGATGTATGACTAAACATCTACTGCCTAAACCACGAATTCCTAAACAACGATCAGTGCTAAACCACTACATTTTTAACAGCGAGTTCCTTTACTACGAAAAAATCCACCTCGTGCCTGTCCAATAGATGGCAGTATTGTAATAACATTACAACCACAAATTATTTTTATATTGCTCATTACCCTTTTTCACCACCACTGTGTTCTTTTTAATTCTCATATTATTTTCATTTTGTTTAAAATAAATGTAATAATAGATGATTTGAATAATAATCATTTGTCATTTGATGATGCTTTTATCAACGTATATTTTAACACCCGTCATTCTCGCTTCATTGAGACGCTTTCATCCAAAAACACAGGGAGTGAATTAGCACTTAGATTTGTTTTCTTTTTCACTTTCCTCCCTAATTCTAGTGAATTCCATGATTTTTTGAACTCCCCTCCTATTGACATACTTAATTCCCGAGTAACCTGTTCAAATAAGCCCTGGCGGAGAAACTGTCAAAGATATGTTAACAATACGAGCCTTTCTTTTTCTTGTGATTTATGACAATAAGCACGCAGCTGCAACGCCCACATTGTGTACTTAGCAAGAAAGAGCCGATTTAAATTATATTTAACTCAAGATACTAGCGTGTTATTACTCACTGGGATGATATGTCCGCACACTCCAATGGCTTCGTGCCTCGTGAAGGTACCGAGTCGGATGTGGATGTGTTGCCCAAGCTGTGTCTCAGCTTGCCTATAGTCCCAAACTTGAGCTGAGCAGCATAACAGGAAACACTTCCGGTACAGTCAAATATGTGTTTGACAAACCAGGGGGGCAACAAAGACTGCAGGTTGTCTGAAAAAATAAAGGGCACATCTGTACATCGATGGCGTAAACCATAAACATGGCAGTATTTTGAGGGAAGTACGGCATGGATCACTGGTGAACCTCAGGAGCACAGGCGTCCGAGAGTCCGAGTCGTGTTTAAGAACGTCGTGGTTCAGGAATTCGTGGTTCAGAATTCCTAGGTGTTCTTACTTCGTTGTTCAGGTAAGTCGTGATTTACACTTCGTTGTTTAGGATGTTTCCCATAAGTCACTCCTAGGGTCGGCCCTGGACAGCCCAGCGGGCAGGGTGCAATGTATTTAAAAAGTTGGACATGTACCTTTTAAGTTTTACATTTCCTGGTAGCTTTCATTTTTCAGTATTGCAAGGACTGCCTCTCTCATAGGATAACATTGGGCTTATCTTATTACATATAATAAGCTGTAATGTCTAAATAGAAAAAAGGTAATGTAATAAAAAATACTATGTTATGGTAAAGTTGGATTTTGAATTACAATGTGGGAAATGCCACTTTTAGAAAGTTGCATAAACAATAAGAAATTATAGTTTGAATGCACTCAATGTATAAAGTAGTTGAAACTAATTACTCAATTCTTCTATAGTTCAACAAAAAACAGTGTGCACCTGGTAAGAGGCTCTGTCTGCCTCCTAATTACATATGTAAACAGTAAAGACCAGGATTAATATCCTGGGATTCCAAGTGCACTACTCCAAAGTCGCTTGATCATAAGCGTACATCAAATTTCGTGTATCAGTTTTAGTCAATAATCATAAATGAAAACCATCGTAAACACATAATCAAATCAAATTTAGACATGTTACTCTAATCATTTTTTAAATGATCAGACGTAGAGAGTAACCAGTAGTTGAATCTCTTTTAATTCATTTGGCTGCAGATGATCTTCAAATATAAACACGTTGGATGTTTTGTACAAATCAACGAAAATGTATTTCCCAATGCACTTTGGGCAGAAATATGCCCTTCGTCAAGGGAATCTAGAACAGTCAAATAAATGTCTTAATCATACAGACTCATGCGATGAAATGAACAATTAAAGAGCTCAATAGAGTGTCAGGTCAAAGAATGAAATAACATTACGAATAATGAACATGTCTACAGGAAAAACGTAGTCTACTGGAAAAAAGGTAGTGAACAGCAGATAGGTGACCTTAGAAATGAGAAGAAACCAAAATCCAACTATCACCCAATTTGAAGTGCTGTGATTCCATCAAAACCAATAAAACTACTTGAATAACGTTGAAATAAAGCACAATATGCAACCAAAGGAAAAACGCTTGAGCAACTGTAAAAAACAGAGAAGCAACGATGACATATGTGTTTAGCCCGTTACAGAGACCAGTGTCCAACAATCCATTGTCGGTACAAACCTCCAATATTAGTAAAACACAGGGTAAAGAATCCTGTGAAATGAAAGCATAGAATAATAAACACGAAGCGTAAAGATTAGTCCAAGAGCTAACCACAGGTACTAAAGCCTGATTTAACAGCTTACCAGCACAACATTAAGGACTCCCGTATAACTACAAAACCAATATCTCCAAAATAGAATCAACATTTATTTATTTATTAAGTAAATATGTGTGGCTCAGTAGTTCTAAAACGAATACCCTGTGGAGTAAACATATAAAGTAATCAACACGAAGCGTGGGGCTTAATGCAAAAGCCGAAATCTATTGAGGTCTCTAATAGTTGATTTCATCGCATGAGTTAGTATGATTAAGGCTCAAAATTATGGTTGGTGTTCATTTATGATTATTGACTAAAACTGATACACGAAATTCAATGTATGCTTAGGATCAAGTGACTTTGTAGTAGTGTACTTGGAATCCCAGGATATTAGTCCTGGTCTTTACTGTTTACATTTAGAAATTTGGCATTTTCCGGTCTTTGCAATTTAGTGCCTGCAGCCTGTCTCTGGGTCACATGACTAGGAGTATCTGACAGTTGGACTTTGTGATTTCCTCCTAGGCAGTGGCACACAATAAAGAGCTTAAGTGTGCCTAGATGGGCCGTCACTGGCAGTTTAGGAGAGGGAGATGGGCATAGCCCTACTTACACTTCAATACACTGTGTCCTGCCTCCGCACAAAGGGCTGCATACCCCCTGTAGCTAGTCTGGAGCCACAGCAGGGAAGGTAGGAAGCCTGTGCACTTCAAAGGGAAACCTCTAGAAGCTTTTCTCACTTTAACAGAAGAACCAGGTATAAGTATTGGACCTCAGACACCAATTCAAGGTACACTTCTGGACATGTGGAAACTCTGCCATGAAGAAGGACTGTTTGTGCTACAGACATTTGGAATTGGAATCCAAGGAGATGCCCTCAAATGATTGTCCTCCTTCCTCACCAGCAAAACCCAGAGAATCTGCCTACCTCCTTTTACCTCGAAACCTAAGAGCATCATCTGCGGCATCCCTCAGGTATCGTTCCTCAGCCCTGCTCTATTCAACACCTACATGACCACCTTGGCCAGCATCATCAGAACAAAGGAACAGAATAACATATCATACACCGATGACAACCAGCTCATCCTCTTACTATAAGAAGACCCCTCCACCATTTTGGCCTACTTCCACATATGCATGACGAGCATCACCAACTGGATGAAAGACAACTGCCTAAATCTCAAAATGGACGAAAACAGAAGTACTAATCTTTGGGAACACACCTCCCTGTGGAGCGACTCCTGGTGACCTGAACTAGGACTCTCTCCCATGCAGACTGACTATGCCGGCAACCTTGGCATTATCTTGGACAGCAAGCTCACCATGAAAAGCCAAATCAACGCAGTCTCCTCTGCCTGCATATTTACTCTTCACATGCTCTATAAGATCTTTAAATGGCTCCCGGTCAAGACCAGATGAACGTCACTCATGGCCTTGTCACCAGCCAGCTAGACTACGGCAATGCACTCTACGTAGTAATCACCTTTCACCTCCTGAAGAGACTGCAGACCATACAGAATTCATTGACCAGACTCATCCTCTCTAAGCAGATCCACATCACACCCCACCTGAAGAAGCTCCACTGGCTTTCCATCCAGAAGAGATGCCAATTCAAGATGCTGATCCACACCTACAAAGCCCTACACAACCAAGAGACAGCATACATCAACCACCGCTTTAACTTCCACCAACCCTCCAGACACTTACGCTCCGACTCCCTATCCCTCGCTCACACCCACCGCATCTGCCAAAGCAACAGTAGATAATGCTCCTACTCCTACCTGACTGCCAAATCCTGATACGACCTCCCCTTCACCTCTGGACATCATCCTTGCTTTTCGAATTTAGGAAAGGACTCAAGACCTGGCTGTTCAACTGATCCCTCCCTTGCAGCAGGGCTCTCAGCACCTGGATACCCTCATGGGCGAGAGGCTGCGCTGTATAAATCCTGTTTGATGATGATGATAAAAGGACTGCCTGCTCCTGAAACCAGGACTCTCACGGTGACTGCAAGGGCTAGTCTTCAGGCCTACTGTTCAGAGCCATGGGGACATAACAGGCTCCCAATCACCAGAACAAGCACCCAGATTCAGCTGGAGCAAACCCATGACCCCCAAGTCGTGCCCTCAGGTCCGGGACCCTTGGTGTGGCCTCAGAGAGGCTGAATTGAAGCTCTTCGCAGCTCAGTCAGCGCTGAAATCTTGTCACTTGCACAACCCGTCAACGGAAAGTTCTGTCACCCGACCCTTCACGCAACAGCATTGACTGCTCGTAGAGATCACCATCGCAAAGCACCAGCCCGATCGGTCATGACGCCAATAGGATCTTTGTGCTACCGTGATGCCAGTCCTCAACACCCAGCCTGGTCTTCACGCTATAATGACGACCATACGCAAAGCTTCCCTGATCATCATGGCCCCCTCCATTGCGAATGGGACTCTTTGCGCTGGACTGAGAAGGTAACTTTTCAACAGGACTAACTTGGTCCCTGCATCCAACCCACGCTCCATCGTGGTCGGTCTGAACTTGTGACTTTCTCTTGGTCTCCTACGACCAGATAGCCGCGAGTGGCGCTTTAGGTTTTTTGGTGCTATTTTCACTTAAATCTTTAAAATTGCATACCTTCGGATCTACAGATTCAATTTTTGTCATTTTGGTCTTGTTTTATTTATTAACCTCGCCTAGCATTGCAGCGCACATGCGCTGCTCGCTCTGCAAGAGCTATAGTAAACAATATTTTTGAAGGGGACTTTAAGCCACGCCCTTGTTTCAATTGGCTGGCGTCATACTTTAGGGTAAACGCTGGCTTGTGATTGGGAATCAGGCTTTTTGGTTACCGCCCTGTCGCTTTTTGGGATGGCCCATCTGGACTGGCCCACACCATCTTTGTTTCTAATTATGTAGGAGGGTGTGTTGGTAGCTTGTTTACTGTTTTCTGATTGGATTTTGTGTTTTTTTGTTACCGCCCTGTATTTGTTTCGTACCAGCCATCCGGACTGCTTCGTACATTGGTGGTCACACACATACACAGAAGGACCGGAGGTGCGCTTGTTGTCTAGGGTCTGTAAATGTAAGATCTCCGTTTTTGTTGCTTTGTACAAGATTTTTGGTTTTTATGGTATTTTCTGCAAGTCTTGAGTGAGTATAAAATAGATGAGGTTTGGCTGTAGGGCTTTTAGCGGCTACTGGTGATGCCTCCCATGGTGTCAAAGCCCTTTTTATGTGTAGCATAGCGTTGCAGTACGCATGTGCTGCTCACTCTGGTGTTAGCCACGCAAATAAGTAATGACATATGTCACCCTGACCCCTACCAACATATGAAAATATGACGCAAATGTTCTGAGTCGTGTTAGAGATCTTCTTTTATCTGGGGTCAAACTTTACCCTGATTAACTCCTAATGTTCTTTAGCGGGGCTGCCCTTCTCCACACGCTGCATGTAAAAATATGTTCTGTTTATCTGTTGTGCCCACCAATTCATGCTGCAACAGAGCGCTTATTGCAAGGTTAAGATCTAAGCGCTATGCCCGAACGGAGAGGAAGGTTCGAGATGGTTTACGAGAGGAAGGCGTGGACCTTAAACTACCTAATGCTGCAGTTTTAGCTTGAGGGACACTGATTGATTTAAAGGCTATTTATAATATAGAAGCGTTCAGGGGACTGTGCTGAAAATATGTGTATTCTATTAACACTGAAAGCAATGGCACAACTACCTCTTGGGACACCCAGCATTTAATTGCGTGCCAGACGCAAACTCCTGGGCCAGTTGCATGTAACCTCAGATTATGTTTATGCTATAAAAGTTACAATATGATAGGGACTTGAGGCACAGATGCAGCAGGTACTGCTAATTATACAGTGAGACTCGTGTGAAAACAATGACGTGTCAGAGGGAGGATCACATCAAACAAAGAAAGGATGAAAGGCAGAGGCTGCCCAGCAGAGATGTGAACCTATGGTCTGCAAAGAAAAACAGACCGTGGACCCTAAACTACCTAATGCTGCAGTTTAAGCTCAAGTACAACAACTAGTACCACAATCACCACCACTACCACCACCTGACCCATTACCACCACCACCAGTACCAGTACCACCACCATTAGCACCACCACCAGTACCACCACCAATACCACCACCACCAGCAATACCACCATCACCAGTACCGCCACAACCATTACCACCACCACCAGAACTACCAGTGGCAGTACTACCAGCACTACCAATACCACCAGTACCACCACCAATACCACCTGTACCACTACTACCAATACCAACAGCACCAGTACCACCACCAATACCATGAGTACCAGTACCATCAACAAAACCACCAGTACCACCACCAATACCACCACCACTAATACCATCACCACCATTACCAGTACTACCAGTACCACCAATACCAGTACACCAGTAACACCAATACCACTACCACCACTACCACTGCCACCAGCACCACCAGTACCACCAGTACTACCACCACCACCAGTACCACTACCAATACCACCACCACCAATACCACCACTAATACAACCACCATAAAATGCCATCACCTCAAACACTCTTGCTCACTAGTAATAGCAGGAGCACTGTACGAGGCCAAAGCTGCAGCCAAAACCATCCCTTCCTCCCTCCATATGTACCATAATACACAGCCCGCCGTGTACCATGATGTGAAGCCAGTGCTACACAATGCCACACTACACGCTCAAATCACAGACAGGGCAGGAAAGCGCCCCCCCCCTCCTGCTCTTCCCCCTAAGCCGCAACAGTATGAACACAATGCAAAAGCTATTAGAGCACTTTATTAATGTTTATAGCTCAAAACATATGTACCTTTCACTTAACACTTTCTATCTGTATAAATTACGCCACTTACACATCTTATACACTGCACATTGCAATGCAATAGGTCTCGCGTTTGCAAAAAATAAGCTATTACTATTGTAAATAACAATGCCTTTTAGTTATGTTATAAAACAAAAAACATTACTAAAAGGCATTACCATTTAAAATGTCAATAGCTTAAACTTGCATAAATGCGAGACCTATTGCATTGCAAATGCTTGTTGTATGGTGTTTTCACTTTATTACTGTTTGAAGTGCTGCATAAATAAATTACGCGCTGTCTCTGTTTTAAGCCTGACTGCTCTGTGCCAAGCTACCAGAGTGTTGAGCACAGGGTAATTTGGGGGTTGCTTGTGAATTCCCCCTGACAGGGATTCCTGACTGCTGCTTTAGTAGGGTTTCACCCCCCTCGACCGGTAACCTAATTTATTACCAAGATATGCTAATGTTTTTTTAATGCTTTATTGAAAATATTTTATGACGATCACTATAATTAAACATTGCAATGCGTGAATTTATTAAATATATATATGATTATAATTATTGGTGACTTTTTGACAAAGCAATAGTTCTTTTTGATCTGTGTTGATGTGCTGATCCCTTGGTAAAGTCAATGGTCTCGCTTTTTATATTTTGATGTTCAGACTCTTTACTGCCTTACTTAAAATGACACCCTTTATGTTATTACATGGCATAGTCAGCAGTTAGGCACCCAACTCCATGTTTGGCATGGCGATGGACATCTTACTATATGTTTAAAAAAGACAGAAACTCACTGGAAAAAGCAAAGGTAAAAATAACATGATAGTTAGAAATTGTAATAATATCTTACTTTCCTTTAAGAAAAACCTTAGAAATTCAATGTAAAAACAAAGGTTAAATGGATGTTATATTTTGGTGAAAATGTCAGTTAAAACATGCCATTTTAAATGTATAATCCCACTGTAATTCACCAGGTATAGTTATCTCAAGTGACTATAGAGCGTGCCTTAAAGTGAGTATAATTTACACTCTCGCCACGCAATGCTATTTACGTCCCATGGTACATCACTCATGACATGTTCTATGACATCATTAATAACATCACTGCAACATCTAAAATTGACAAGGACAAGAGTTATAGTTAGTTTAGGGCACAAGTTATAGTTACTTGAGATAACTATATCTGGTGAATTTGAGAGGTATTATTAGTTTAAACCGGTATGTTTTAATTTACATGTTTACCTAACTATAACGTCACTTTAACCTTTGGTTTTCTTCAGCGAATATATATAAATATATACAAACACTTCCGGCAGTATGACTGTGGCACCAGGAAAACGACACCCCAGTCACGAGCTTCAGGTAAGAAATTATATTTTAATGCTTAGGGCTGTGACGCGTTTCAGCAGGGTCCCCTGCCTTGATCACATAAAAAGCTTTTACTACCAAAATTCATTCAAATGCACAGTTAAACATCACATGACCCCATGGACATAAACAACATACTCCACAGAGTCGCAAAACTCATTACTTTCACAGTATACATTACACAACAATTATTTTTACAATCTCTTTTTTGTTGCTATTTCCTTAAATATTTTTATACTTTTTACACATTCTTTTTTACATTTTTCAATTTTTATACCTTTTAAGTGTTGTTTTATTTATTGTTTCTTGTGTGTATTGAACTTTAGTTTACCACAACCAGACACAACCACAAGCCCTTGTGTGTCGGTTCAGATCTTAAACTGGTGATTGGTTGTTACGTGTGACTAGTGTTGTTTTCTTCTCTCTTCACTGTCTTTACCTCGTCACAACTTCCCTGCAACCCTGGCAAAATTATATTCGGGCGAAGGGAAAATTCTCATTTCAGGTGTTTCTCTTTTCCTTACTAACTGGACAAACTCCATAATGTATTTGTACTAATACAATGCAAGTGCTCAATAAATGAATGTCTTAACAGAAAAAACCTCTTCATGATCCTCCACAGAGGTGTCATATTCGGTATAAGTGTTGTACCCTACCCTTCGCTTCCAAATCCTAATTTGAGCTGCCAATTATGCATTTTATAGGCGGACGGGTGCTCGAGAATTCACTATACTTATAAATATGAAATAAGACCATATTCTTGTCTCCTATAGAAATAGAGCTAATTCTCACAGTTGCAATTTCCAAATTAAGATGTGCAAATTCGCAATAGCAGCTTACAGTTTTGTGCAAAGTTGCAATAACAGTCAACCCTATCATGAAACAATCTAATTCTAGCAAGTGCAAAATTCAGCTAAAACATGTACAGATTTACAACAGCAATTTACACTCATATTCTGAATTTGCAGCACCAGTATTCACCCAGCAAGTGCAGTTTCTAATTGGCAAATGCTAATTCTCATAGATTATATACTTTCATATACCAGCGTATTATTTGCAAATGCAATTTTCAAATCGAGGTGTACAAATTCTTAATAGCAGCTTACAATAATGTGCAAAGTCGCAATAGCAGCCAATCCTTTCATGAGACAGCCTATTTCTCACCAATACATAGATCCAGCTAGACATGTGCAAATTTGCAACAGTAAGTTACTCTTATGTGCAAAGTCGTAATAGCAGCTATTATTTGTATGCAAAGTTGCTGTAGTAGCTGACATAACTAGATTAAAGTGCTAGTGCTTCAGTGCAAGAACTTTCCATTGAAAAGTACTCTAAAACAAACTGGAATATACACCCTTTATTTCCTCCTCCCTATAAGAGGAAGAGTAGAAGATTTGATCTTTATAACTTTCAAGCACCATTTATCATAAATATATATAAGCCAGTGGTTGACGCCACTGAGTAGTTATAGTTAAGTCAGTGTTTCAATAGGAAATGCATTTTTTGTTTTGTTAATAACTTTGGCAACAGATCTCTACGAATCTTTCCAAAAAAGTGCACTTTTTTCTAGTTTGTGCATGAAAAGTTTCATGGTGAACCAATAAGCGGGGCCCTAGAAAAAGGGGGGTCTCAAAATATAAAATCCACATGCATTTTCCATAGATTTCTTTAAAAAAACACTACCACAAAAACTGCATACGGAATTACACCAAATTTGACAGAGATTGTACTAGTTGTGATTTGATGTTTATCCATTCACTAGTGTTAGAGAAATTAAGGTAAAAAAATATTTGTATATCTGTTTGGGTGGGTCCGCGAACGGCTCTTGAGAGTCTCTCAAGAGCGTCAGTTTAAAAATAGAATGTTTCTGATTCAGCCATCTTGCTCCTGTGGGAGTTAGACTCCCCTGAGAGCGAGCGCTACAATTGACTGTCAGCAACATGAAACAAGGATTGGCAAAGCCAATTGGTCTCGCCTGCATGAATTCTATTGGTTTTGTCAGTGTTTTGTTACACATTACCCAGTAGAGCGAGCGAGCTGCTGTGCAGAGTGGCTTAAAGATAGGTTTTTAAACTGTAAGCCACGTAGTACAGCAGCTAGTGCTAAGTGTTAGAGCCTGAGTAATAGTCTCTGGGAACTGCAATATAAAGTAAAACAAGCTAAATTTATAGGCCTGGGTAACTTTTTCTGCCATAATAGCTTACAAATCTATGAGCAACTCAGAACTGGTTGCCATGAAGAGGTGGCATGAGGTGGCATGTAGGCTGTGTTGAGAGCTGCAGATGGTGCTTGTCCACCATGCGATGCAATAGAACAATTGCTTAGGCTAACACATTTGTATGCTGTATGTGTCCATATCTCTGACATGTCACTCCTGCTGTTACTCTCACTCTACTGTCACTCATGCTGTCACTCTCACTCTGCTGTCTCTCACTCTGCTGTCACTCATGCTGTCACTCTCACTGTCACTCTCACTCTGCTTTCACTCATGCTGTCACTCTCACTCTGCTGTCACTCATGCTGTCACTCTCACTGCAGTCACTCTCACTCTGCAGTCACTCTCACTGCAGTCTCTCTCACTCTGCTGTCACTCATGCTGTTACTCTCACTGTGCTGTCACTCTCAATCTGCTGTCACTCCTGCTGTCACTCACTCTGCTGTCACTCATGCTGTCACTCTCACTCTGCTGTCACTCTCACTCTGCTGTCACTCTCACTCTGCTGTCACTCATGCTGTCACTCTCACTCTCACTCTGCTGTCACTCTCACTCTGCTGTCACTCATGCTGTCACTCTCACTTTGCTGTCACTCTCACTCTGTCACTCATGCTGTCACTCTCACTCTGCTGTCACTCATGCTGTCACTCTCACTCTGCAGTCACTCAAGCTGTCACTCTCACGCTGCTGTCACTCATGCTGTCATTCTTACTCATGCTGTCACTCATGCTGTCACTCTCGCTCATGCTGTCACTCTCATTCTGCTATCACTCATGCTGTCACTCTTACTCTGCTGTCACTCATGCTGTCAGTGGGTTGCAACATTGTTCTATTAACAAAATAATATTAAATGGAGGCATAAACAGAACAGAGAACGAAAACAGATGTTTTGCCTTGCGTTATTTTTAGGCACAGGCCTCACCACGCAAAAAGAAGCGGATTTTCCTGACTGCTGAACTCCCCTCAGAGATTGTTAAAGGGTAAACTGACAATCTGTTGACTGAACAGCCTGTGTTGAAACCTTTCAAGTATGAAAGGCATCAGCCTGTCATGGACGTTAGCTAACCCTACATCTGCAATGTGGTTCGACATATAGAGATAAAAATAGCACAGCCTCACACACACACACACAATCACATTAGAACCATTTACCCAAATGCTGCTAGGAAACAAAGTATGGCATGGGCTGGGCTATAGACATTGACCATAGAGCTCAATGAAAAATGTTGAACTCTTTTGGCGCACCTAAACACATGCGCAAAACACAATAAAATGCTTGCGTCGGAAGGACCAAACACATTTTACTTTCATATTAAACAGCAAAAACATTATATCACTAAATAAAATGATTACCAAATCTAACCATACTCAACCAAAACAGGTCGATGGAAATGCCAGAAACATACACAAAGGGCACCCAGACTAAGAAAGGACTATGAAACCATCGTAGCAATATTTAATGATAAAGATATTTTCAAAGTGATAAAACGCCACGACGACGTCTCCTCGCAGCGCCACGGTCACAGGAAGCCGGGGCCAGGGGTAAAATGTGACCTGCTGTGGGATAACGGTTAGCCTAATGCCTGCTTTGGGATTACAGTCTTGCAAATTAATTGGAGCTTTCGACAGCACACACACAACTTGTTCCCTCGTAACCACGCCTCATCCCGCTGCTTAGGAAAACATAATAACCAGCCATTTCCCATTTGCTCACAAGGAAAGTACGAGAGAGAATACCAGTCAGTGCTTTGAAAAAAAAAACAAGCACTGGAGATGAAGATATATTTTAGTTTCTGTTCAAAAAATCTGGTTTGGGTACATTTTAGAGAACTAAATGCATTTAAGTATATTGAAGTTGTGAAAATTGCGCTCGCTTTGGTAGACTGGCAACATCCCTCTATATCGGATGAAAAGAGGATGTGTATGAAATAAGAAAATAACCCGTTTATCTGAGTTGTGCCCACATCGAAGCTGGATCGCGGCTGAAAGCAAATTTCTGCCCCACACACTGAATCTCTCGCGACATCCGTGACAACTAGCCCCTGACTGGAAGCTGGTTATGTTGGCGCTCATTTTTATGTAGCATAACATGAGACTGATGAAAGGGAGTTCCTAAACACCGTCGTAACCAGCGCCGAAATGGTCAAAGTGGGTCAAGCTGTGGCGGCATTCTCCTCAGAGCAGGCTGTCGCTGCCACACCGTGATTAATCCAGCAGCACGTTAATGAGCGCGTGGGAGGCAGGGGGGCTGCAGGAAAAGGTTAACAGGCTGCTTAATGAACTTCTTAACTCAGTTGCGCGGCGAGCAGAGAGGGAACCGTGGAGCCATCGAGGCGACTTAACCCGGGCCCTGGGTGCACGCGCAGCGGGGCTGCACGTCAAACGTTCCGAGGCCGGGCGACCACGCGGGGTCACTCCGGCTAAGCACTCACAAGCAACGAGGAACGGCAACCTTTGCCGCGAGGTAAGTCTCGCGAAATTTCAATGGAGGGAGTTCACTGCGGCTTCGAACGGGTCCAATTGCTGAATGTGTGTGTGCATTGCCCACGGTATGTCAAATGGGAAACAAGGCGTTGCCGAATGATAAAGCAGAACGCATTGTGATGACGGAAAAAAAAGTGCTGGTCCTCAATCCACAGCTCAAACGAAGCACCGAGTCACAGACGTCAGGATTCTGGATTCCAGCCTCAGAGATAGGGGTGCAGTCTCAGCTGAAGCCCGGCCCCATGGGCCTGAGTCACCGACCCCTCCCGCCTCTGCACACAGTGCAGGTTTCTCTTTCCCGAGAAACAAAACTGAAAACGCGGTAGTTTTGTTTTCAGAGCCGGGCCCTCCTGGTTAGTTGCGGTCACTGTGCAAGCAGAAAAAAAAAGCTTGTGAGTGGAGCGCGCGCGCGCGCCACTGCGAGCATATGTCTTCAATTACTGCGGCCCTGACGGCCACGATAATAGAAGATATATGGCTTCGGTGCGCGTAACAGACCGCCCATGGCCTATTGCGTGTTCTGTTTTAAAAACACACGCACGCGAAGGCCAATAAAAATGGACCTAGGAAACAACACGCACGAGCTGCGTGGAATTCCTAGGTCCATTTTCAAAATGCAGAGAAAAGGACTCTCGCTGCGAGACACTGCTGCGCATTGTACGCTAGTCACGAGACCTAAAAAAGGCCCCATGAGATGGGATCCCCAGGGCCTCTGAAGGCTCTGGCCCTTCTTTATTGTTTATGGCCCTGCGGGATGTGAGTGCTGGGTCCTAATAATGCTTGGGGAAGGGTGGCTGCATGCCCGCCTCCTTTGTTTAATTTATTGGGCCCCAGGGAATGGAGTAATTAATGGAGTTTGTCGATCATTGGGAGTCTCATTTTCATTTACTTCAAAGCACTGAAAGTTTTGAAAGAGTAAACTTTCTTCAATGTTTCAGCATGGTCAGTGAGGTAGAACCCTGCCCAGCGTTCTTCAATCGCAGCCTCTTTCTTGCAAGGGTTCTGCTCCAGGCGTGAAAAATTCAGTTGTCAGCACTTTTATTTTTAAAAACATGTAATTTTATTCAGCATAGGCCTCTGGATGGCTGAAGATCTGCCTTCAAGTTTAGTTCAAATTTTCCCGGGTGATGAGTTGTGCAGTCGTGGAGTGAAGTATTTAATAAGCGCTATCATGATCACCTAGATCACATGCTGGTACCCCGCCCCCACCCCCTCCTCTCACCAGGAATGTCTTTCATGCACAGGATTTTCCCAACTATAATGGCAGGCAGCCACATCATCCACAGCAGCAGGATCCTCTCTCTGTCCAATGTTGCCCTTTAGACTGTTTCTGAGTCAAAGCCACGAGGTATTGGTTCAGAGTCTGCTTCATTTTAAGTTTTTCTGCTTGCATCTGCCTCGCCACTTCCAGCTGAAGCCTGAAGTTAATTTCATGACATTGGGTCAAAGATCATGTCCTGTTACTGTCACTCACTAATTCACACCCTCTGGGAGTACCCTCTATGTAGTCTCCTTCTTAACTCACTCAACAGATGCACAGAGTGATCAGTCAGACTGACGCAAGGTTGAACCTGCTCCTACCAAGCACATCCGACTAGAAGAGAGACCGGTCTGAGAGTACCGATGGACAAACACAGAGTCAGTATATAATCTCATTGACTGCGTATCCTAGGTTGGAATCATAAGGTATACATTGAATTAAGGTATCCACATGGACCACTTTTGGCTGAAAGTGTTAAGTACTGGGTCAAGTGCTCTAGTATCGACTATATACCTGAAAAACCTCCCAATTCCCTTTCTTCGAATGACTTTCTCCTTACTTTCCAACCTCTGCATGCCTCCTCTCTCAGAGCACAGCCTACTTTGTCACATGCATGTTTGCCCTATTCTTTGTTATTGTATTTCTGCAAATTGTCCTAATTTAATATCAATGTGTCAAACAAATTACCTATCCTTCTTTGGAAGTCATACCAGCAATCCCACCATACATAATTTGCTCTATTTAGCCATTATATTTACAACAAGGGGTGGTGAGGGACAGAGTCTCTGAATTAAGCAGAAAGCTCTCACCCAGTCAAGAGATCCGGGCTAGATCCAACACCGTTTTTTAGCTCACTGCACCATCCCAGTTTCAGAACCTGGCTGTATGCAAATTAGTCTGTTCCTGTCCCAGTGCATGATGGGAACAGGGCAAACCAAACTACAAAAGCCAATTCTTACACTGAGAAGGAAACAAGCTCCCGGGGACCGGTTTCTGGCATTACAGCCGTCTTCGGCCCGGTTTGCTTGAATCCTGATGGTGCAATGAGCAAGGGTCTCACATCTGAGAATACCCTTCCACGCTTAGGGTGGACAAAAATATTTACAACAAGGGGTGGTGAGGGACAGAGTCTCTGAATTAAGCAGAAAGCTCTCACCCAGTCAAGAGATCCGGGCTAGATCCAACACCGTTTTTTAGCTCACTGCACCATCCCAGTTTCAGAACCTGGCTGTATGCAAATTAGTCTGTTCCTGTCCCAGTGCATGATGGGAACAGGGCAAACCAAACTACAAAAGCCAATTCTTACACTGGGAAGGAAACAAGCTCCCGGGGACCGGTTTCTGGCATTACAGCCGTCTTCGGCCCGGTTTGCTTGAATCCTGATGGTGCAATGAACAAGGGTCTCACATCTGAGAATACCCTTCCACGCTTAGGGTGGACAAAAATATTTACAACAAGGGGTGGTGAGGGACAGAGTCTCTGAATTAAGCAGAAAGCTCTCACCCAGTCAAGAGATCCGGGCTAGATCCAACACCGTTTTTTAGCTCACTGCACCATCCCAGTTTCAGAACCTGGCTGTATGCAAATTAGTCTGTTCCTGTCCCAGTGCATGATGGGAACAGGGCAAACCAAACTACAAAAGCCAATTCTTACACTGGGAAGGAAACAAGCTCCCGGGGACCGGTTTCTGGCATTACAGCCGTCTTCCGCCCGGTTTGCTTGAATCCTGATGGGGCAATGAGCAAGGGTCTCACATCTGAGAATACCCTTCCACGCTTAGGGTGGACAAAAATATTTACAACAAGGGGTGGTGAGGGACAGAGTCTCTGAATTAAGCAGAAAGCTCTCACCCAGTCAAGAGATCCGGGCTAGATCCAACACCGTTTTTTAGCTCACTGCACCATCCCAGTTTCAGAACCTGGCTGTATGCAAATTAGTCTGTTCCTGTCCCAGTGCATGATGGGAACAGGGCAAACCAAACTACAAAAGCCAATTCTTACACTGGGAAGGAAACAAGCTCCCGGGGACCGGTTTCTGGCATTACAGCCGTCTTCGGCCCGGTTTGCTTGAATCCTGATGGTGCAATGAGCAAGGGTCTCACATCTGAGAATACCCTTCCACGCTTGGGGTGGACAAAAATATTTACAACAAGGGGTGGTGAGGGACAGAGTCTCTGAATTAAGCAGAAAGCTCTCACCCAGTCAAGAGATCCGGGCTAGATCCAACACCGTTTTTTAGCTCACTGCACCATCCCAGTTTCAGAACCTGGCTGTATGCAAATTAGTCTGTTCCTGTCCCAGTGCATGATGGGAACAGGGCAAACCAAACTACAAAAGCCAATTCTTACACTGGGAAGGAAACAAGCTCCCGGGGACCGGTTTCTGGCATTACAGCCGTCTTCGGCCCGGTTTGCTTGAATCCTGATGGTGCAATGAGCAAGGGTCTCACATCTGAGAATACCCTTCCACGCTTTTGGTCTGTTTAACTCAGACACTCTGTTCATCACCACCCCCTTTTGTAAATCGTTTTTGGCCACTATAGGTGTGGCAGGGTATACTCAGACATGAGTCCCTTTCTCACTGCTCCATCAGGATTCAAGCAAGCCGGGCCGAAGAAGGCTGAAATGCCAGAAACCGGTCCCCGGTAGCTTGTCTCCTTTCCGGTGAAGAATTGGCTTGGTAGTTTAGTCTGCCCTGTTCCCATGATGCACTGGGCCAGGAACAAACTGATTTGCATATAGCCAGGTTCTGAGCTGGGATGGGGCAGTGAGATAAATAACGGTAATGGATCAAGCCCTGATCTTTGGACTGGGTAAGAGTGGTCTGTTTAACTCAGACACTCTGTTCATCACCACCCCCTTTTGTAAATCGTTTTTGGCCACTATAGGTGTGGCAGGGTATACTCAGACATGAGTCCCTTTCTCACTGCTCCATCAGGATTCAAGCAAGCCGGGCCGAAGAAGGCTGAAATGCCAGAAACCGGTCCCCGGTAGCTTGTCTCCTTTCTGGTGAAGAATTGGCTTGGTAGTTTAGTCTGCCCCGTTCCCATGATGCACTGGGCCAGGGACAGACTGATTTGCATATAGCCAGGTTCTGAGCTGGGATGGGGCAGTGAGATAAATAACGGTAATGGATCAAGCCCTGATCTTTGGACTGGGTAAGAGTGGTCTGTTTAACTCAGACACTCTGTTCATCACCACCCCCTTTTGTAAATCTATTTAGCCATTAATCCCATCAATAATTTGCATGAATTCACATACGCACCCCCAACACCATCAGTAATGTTCACACCTAACTCTTGTTAATTTAATCCACCATAAAGAAACTGGAGTAAATGCATGGAATGTTTGTTTTTTGGCGGACACATCTAATCCCAATAACCACTGAATTAACCACTAAGCTTGGGTTCTGGAACAGTGTGCTGCCCGGTGTAAAGCATTTCAACTCCACGTCAGGGGTAATAGGAATGCTATAAATGCAATTACGATACAATACAATATCCTTGCAAGAAAACTTGATTCTGAGATTATTCATGCAGCATAAGAGAAGCCTTTAAACGTTCTGGCATTCTAACCTTCCACTGCGACTCTTTAAGGAATTCAGCCGTTTGGTCCTATTATGATTTTAGCTGACAAACTAAAGCTGCTGTCACATTTTTTCAAAGTACGTGACAGTGATGGGCAAGCCTGCATTCCATGGTCTCCTGCTCTGTATTTTCCTAGCATACAATTTTATATGTTTTGTAGATAGATGGATCTAAGCAGGGCCACTGGAATTACGTGTCAAAGTAGGACCAAATTATGTGGCAAGGTTGAGTAAATTATGCAGCATGATAAAGGCAAATTATGTGGTGTAATGTGGCACAAATTGTGATAGTATTACTTGATTTTTTTTATCGTTTTTACACTTAACACTATTTGGGCATTTGTTGGACCTCAATAGTACCAGCTTAACACCCAACTATAGCAAAAAAGCAACAGAAATGTGACCAGTCAACCTTCCATTGCTCTGCAACATATGTTGCTGCGTTTTAGTAACTTTTGAACTGTTTGACCTTGAAACACCTGTTTTGTTAAAATCTGCAGATTATGCATCTACAGGAAGGACCGCCCCACCCACCCGGGAGGAGGAATCGCCATAGTCCAAAAATCTACCCTCCGCCTGAGCACACTCCCCGACAAGCCCACAGACCTGATGGAACACCTTCACTTCAAGATACTGGCCAGTCCTACCTCGAACCTCCGAGGAACCCTCATCTACCGCCCTCCTGGACCCCGCTAACCTTTCGCCAACTCCATCAGAGACATCATCTCCCGCATGCCATATCGTCCACCAACTACACCCTATTGGGAGTCCTCAACTTCCACCTCAACAACCAACTGGACCCCAGCACCGCATCTCTCCTGGACAATTCCACAACATTGGACTCTGCCAGATCGTGACCAAACCCACGCACTCAGCAGGACACACCCTCGACCCCCTCTTCAAAACAGGAAACCCCATCACCTTCAGCCACACCACCAAACTCCCATGGACTGACCATTGATGCGTCCACTTCACCTTCAGAACACCCACCATCCACAGACACCAGCACCTGCTTCCATGAAGAAACTGGACCAGAATCACAGATGACCAGCTAACCTCATCACTCAGCAACTCCAACCCAACCATCGCAGAAAATGACGACCCCAACACCACAGCCAGTACCCTGCACAGATGGATCTCCGACAGCACCAACACCGTAACCCCTCTAAAGAAAAACAACAACACCCACGCCAAGAAAGCTAGATGGTTTACCACTGAGCTTCAAGGGCCTGATTCACAGAACTAACTTAAGACAAAATCCTAAACTTACTATTTTTGGTATTCACAGAATGCACTTACTACTTTTGGTATTCACAGAATGGATTTACGACTACTAACTTTACATCTGCACTCGGGCCGGAGATTGTGGCCCAGAGGTGGAGATTCCGGCCCACAGGTGGGACTTCCGGCCCGTGGTGGAGATTTAGCCATGGCCGAAATCTCCACCACCGGGCCGGAAGTCCCACCTACGGGCCCGAAGTCCCACCTGCGGGCTGGAATCTCCGCCTCTGGGCTGGAATCTCCAGAGTGCGGGCGTACAGTTAGTAGTCGTAAATCCATTCTGTGAATACCAAAAGTAGTAAGTGCATTCTATGAATACCAAAAGTAGTAAGTGCATTCTGTGAATACCGAAAGTAGTAAGTTTAGGATTTTGTCGTAAGTTAATTCTGTGAATGGGGCCCGGGAGTCTAGATGTACTTGCTGCCGCCTCGAAAAGGCCTGGAGGAACACCATATCCACAGAAGCCCACAACAACTTCAGAGCCACCACCAAAGCCCACCACCAACTCAACAGAGAAACGAGAAAAAAGCGATTGAAGACAGAATCTTCACTCATGCACACAACAGCAAAGAACTCTTCAACATCATCAAGGAGTTCACCCAACCTACCAGTGAGTCCACCGACACCCCTCCCTCACACAACCTCTGCGACAAACTCAGCACCTCTTTCCACCACAAAATCAAGAGCATTTACTACAACTTCGACAAAGACATCCAACACACTGAACCCTCACCAACCACCCCGACACCCTGAAGCCAACGATTGACAAATGGACAGCCCTCACCACTGAAAACACTCTGAAGACGATGACTTCAATCCACTCCGGGGCCCCCACAGACCTCTGCCTCACCACATTTTCAACAGAGCCGCCGACACAATCCCACCCATGCTCTGCCACACCATCAACCGCTCCCTGGCAACCGCCTCATTCCCCGACGACTGGAAACACGCTGAGATCCACCCCCTCCTGAAGAAACCCTCGGCAGACCCTACGATCTCAAAAAGTACAGACCCATCTCCCTGCTCCTGGTACCAGCGAACGTCATCGAGAAAGCCATCAACAGCTAACACGCCACATTCATCGAAGAACACAACATCCTCGACTCCTCCCAATCCGGCTTCAGAAAAAACCCAGTCCAGAAACTGCCCTCCTCGCCACACCAGACAACATCCGCACCCTACTGGACAAAGGAGAAACAGCAGTCCTCATCCTCCTCGACTTCTCTGCGGCATTCGACACAGTCTCTCACCGCACCCTATTATGCAGACTCCACTCGCAGGG
The DNA here is from genome assembly GCF_964263255.1 of Lissotriton vulgaris. Lineage (NCBI taxonomy): Eukaryota > Metazoa > Chordata > Amphibia > Caudata > Salamandridae > Lissotriton > Lissotriton vulgaris. The sequence continues at coordinate 1,035,794,449 of NC_141689.1, forward strand.
ATCCAAGACAAGGCCCTCGACTGGATCTGCTCCTTCCTCTGTGGCACAACGCAGTGGGTCAGACTCTCCCCTTTCCTCGCGGACCCTAAACCTACCACCTGCGGAGTCCCCCAGGGGTCCTCCCTCAGCCCTACGCTCTTCAATGTCTACATGGCTCCGCTCACCTCCATTGTCAAAATCTACGGACTCAACATTGTGTCATACACAGACGACACCCAACTCATCCTCTCCCTATCCAATGAACCACACACCGCCAGACACAACTTTCAAGAAGGCATGGAAGCTGGCTCAAAATGGATGAAAAACAGCTGCCCATGACTAAACACCAACAAAACGGAAGTACTCATCGTGGGTCCAACCCCAACGCCTGTAATTATACCTAGTGGCCCGCCCTCGGCAGCCCGCCCACCACCACGCTCGCAACCTGGGAATCATCCTGGACTCAGAGCTCAAAATGGACCGCCAGATCAACTCTGTTTCGTCCTCCTGCTGCCACACCCTCCGCCTCCTACGTAAGCCCTTCAAATTAATCCCCTTTGAACACAGAAAGACCATCTCTCATGCCATGGTCACCAGCAGACTCAACTACAGCAACGCACTCTACGCCGGAATAAACAAAAACCTCACCCGCAAACTACAGAACATCCAAAACGCCGCCGCAAGACTGGTCCTCAACCTGCCAAGACACTGCTACATCTCCCAGCACCTGCGCACACTTCACTGACTCCCCATCAAAGCTAGACCCACCTTCAAGATGCTAACCCACTCTCACAAGGCCCTCCATGACACCGGACCAGCATACCTGAACAGCCAACTCAAATTCCACGCACCCCAAAGGACCCTAAGATCAGCTCAGTTCTCCTACGCCATGGTCACCCGCGCCAGAAAGACCAGATCAGGAAGCCTCTTCTTCTCCTTCCTCGCGGCCAGAGCCTGGAACGACCTTCCACTCCCCATCTTTGCAAGGATCCTCAAAACCTGGCTCTTCAACAGACCCCCTTGATGGACTGGAACTGCGACCCTCCACCCCACCCAGCGCCTGAGACCCTTACGGGTGAGTAGTCGCGCTTGACAAACACCTGATTGATTGATTGATGCAGCTGATGATGGACTATGTGGCAATATGGCAAATCCATAATTATGCAAAAACTGCTGCAGGGCCACAATTGCATTATTCCATTGGCCATAGTTATAAGGCACAAGTAATCCATGAAAACGTACAGTGCTACAACATAAGGTAACTCTGCAAGTGGGACAGCACTGCAGATTGATATGACTCTTCCGGGTAGGGTATGTGTGTACCTTGAAAGATTCCCGCTTCAAATCACATCTCATCCTTCTGAGAGGCCTCCTAGATTAGCTCCTGTCCTGCATAAAGAGTTGCTGTTCACTTCAACTATTTCTGCCCACAATTCCTTTCTTGCATAAATGGGAGTTGCATGGTTTCAACTGGTGGCTCTGTTCATTGCTCAATACTTCTGCTGTACACAGATTGAGCTATTCCCAAAGGTAACTTATATTTGTGAGTAATTTACACGTGCAATTTATTTTTGCACTTTAGTGTAACTTTTCTACTTTTGACACTGTTTATAAAATCCAAGTATTAAGTTACTCAAAAGTGTACACTTACACGTCTCACCCCCTGAAAAAGGGTAGGTACAAAATTATGAGTGTAAGTTACTACTGGCAAAAAAAAAGTAGTAAGTCAAGCACCACACGTGACCAACCACTGATACTGCAACACCCTCTTGTAGAAAGAAAAGGAGGAGTCACTTAAAATTAAACCTCAAAAGAAATAATGTTGAATTAAATTAAAGTATCTAGTTACAAATATAAATAAATATAATTTAATATAATTACATTTTTGAAAAAATCTTACAACAAATCCAATGTATTATTTGATTATAAAATATTTTTTCAACTTTTGTGAATGTATAAATTAATGTAACATTATTTGTAATCAAAATATAATTTAACTTTTAATGAATTCTATAAAAAAGTATAACTATTTCTGCATAATAGGTTTTTTTACTTAAGGGTGGAATTTATTTTTTTAATTTAAATTTTAGGAAAAAAAATATTAGTTGATCAAAAGTCAGAGACCACATTTTCATGCTCAACACAGACAAGCTTACATCTTTAAAATAAATCCCATTGGCTGTATCATTACTGATTTTTACTACTTTTTGTGGTCTTGATGATGTCAGTCTGCAAGTACAAATAAATCTAAACCAGCAAAAAATGAGCTTCAGGATAATGTTTTATCGTTCCTGTGTTGTGTTTAAGTTTACAATAAATCCAAATAATCCCAGCAAACCATCTATAATGCTCTTTTAACCTTCTGCTGGTTTCGCAAAATTTATTATAGCAGTATAAAAATAAACAGCAAGGAAACGTAAACTGACTTTTTAACTTTTGGCTCTCTTTTCATGAGCCTTACTTGAAGCCTGTGTTGGCCACAGGAGGGTTCATTTCTCTATTTTTAGGTCCGCCTAGGCAGCGCTTGTGCTGTCTCTTCGAGACATGTTGTATTCACAATGTTGGTTTTAAGTTTTAAGCTCCGCCCAGTGCTTCTGGTTGGTTTGTTGGCCTGCCTTTCAGAAATTCTTTTACTGTGGTTGGTCAATAGTCTCCATCTGTACCGCCCTTGGGTGCTTGGTTTCATCTCAGGAGGCATCAATGATTGTTTTTTTTGGTTGGCCATATCTGCCCTCTGTTGCCTCCTCGCTCGCATAACACACTCCCTCCCTCCCATTATTGCTGCCATCCTTCCTGGTTTTCGCCGCACAACTTTTTTTCTATTTATTGAGTTATGTGGCAATGTTGGCACGCTGCGCTTTTGCTTTAACCCCTTTGATGCTCATGACGGAACGGTTCCGTCATGAGCATCGGTTGAGCTGTGCTCATGACGGAACCATTCCGTCATGACCACGCCCGTTTTCGTTAGGGCTCAGCACCGGCAGTAAATCTTACCCGCACGGATGTGGTTAAATATCTAAATTTAAAGCATGGCATGCCGCCATTGCTACAACAGTTAATAAATAAAAAAACAAAGGAGGGCACACGCAGCATTCCTTTTCCATTTATCTACTTTTATAGCAATCGCGGCACGCCGTTCTTCATTTTTAAGCATATTAAGCTAAAGCGTGGCATTCCATGATTGCTACAAAATTAAAAAGTAGAAAAAAATACAGCAGCTGCACAACTTTTTTCTATTTATTAACTTTTGTGGCAATGGCGCCACACCGCACTTTAGCTTTAAACATCTAAAGCTAAAGCGGTGTGCCACTATTGCTACAAAAGTCACTAAATAGAAAAACAAAGGTGGGCGAATGCCGCATTTCTTTTCCATTCACTTACTTTTATAGCAATCTTGGAACGTCAGGATTTACTTTTAAAAATATGAAGCTAAAGTGCGGTGTGCTGCAATTGCTGCAATAGGAAATAAATAGAAAAAAATACGGTGGCCACACAGCTGTTTTTTCTATTTATTGACTCTTGTAGCAATGGCGGCACGCTGCGCTTTAGCTTTAATCATATAAATCTAATGAGCCATTGCCACACAAGTCAATAAATAAAAACAAACAAAGGCAGTCGACTCCACGTTTCTTTCTGCAAAGCATATAGGTATACATCTAACAAATGCAAGAACCATTTCATTGCAAATGCTTGTTTTAATTAGCAGTAATTGTGGGATAGTATTTGTTCCTTGGATTGGCGCCAGGATGCCCCTTGAGGTAGCAGTGTGCTTAACAAATAATCATTGCATTCATTTATTCTTTCATGAGTGGTTGTATACTGAATCTTGCAGTACAAGCTAGGTTACTGCTTACAGACAAGAAGAGAATCTGTTGAGAAGAATAATTTAACTCTCGAATGTCTATGTATTGAACTTAAAGTCATATAGGATCCCATACATGCTTTGTATGTTATTGTTACTTTTTGTGTTGCAAGTATGTATGATAGTAGGAGTAAAGAGGTTGATAGGTGAGAATGTTAGTATGATGATTGTTTGTGGGGTTATCTACAACTTTGTGATTTGAGTCTTAAATGTGCATATTGATTTAACTGATATGAATTTGTAAACATATGTATGTTTTTATGACCTTATGAGCACAAAAAAAGAAAATATATATATAAAAATGAAAAAATATTTTTTGATACATAATAAAATAATACTTTATGAAGTAAATACATGTGACAAGATTGTGTTTATGGGGAGATGTCTCATGTATGTGCTTGTGGCCAATGTTGAAATTAGATAGGTCAGTATAGAGGTATTCTCCTAATTAGTGCATGGGGTACAACTGGTGTGTATGGCTGCTCTGTGTGAACTGTGGCACCACAGAATTACAGAAAGGGCTGCAGACGCTTGTGTGGCCCCCTTCTCTAATATCAATAGACCTGGTACACATGTAGTGCCAGCAGCATCTTGAGAGGGCATTCCCTCATTTGCATGGTGTCATGCAAATGAGGGGATCACCTTGCCTCTGCACCCATGTCCTGTTACAAATGCGAATGAACAGGCAAATAGGTCCTTGAGAGGTGCACTGACCGTGCACCACAAAAAGGTGACATATTATCAGTGCTCCGCCTGATGGCAGCCCTTTGGATGGAACAAAGTGGGTCTCTTGGACCCCTCAACTGACACCTCCCTGCAGGTAGGTGCAGTCCTTCTCAGTGCCGCCTGCATGGAGATCTCTGTCCCCTCAGAGAATTGCAGGCACTGCCACCAACACTGTGAAACATGGAGAGGTTTGTAAGCAGCTTCTCCTCATTTCCCTGAATGTGTTGCCCCCAGGCAGCTGCGAGTTCTCGGTTGCCCTGACGGCAGTGCATTCATGTAATAGAACTCACTGCCCCAGTCTGCTCCAGATCCACCTTATGAAAGGCCCGCCTGGCACAGACTTGGGCAGTGTTCCCACTCCATAATTGGGTCCAAGGTCAGGTCAAATTTAGCTAACAATGCACCAGTCCTTAACTACCCACATAAGAGACCTCCACTCACTTCCTGGATAAGACAGGATCTCTCAAACAAACCCCATAAAGGCTTTGCATTCTCATGCCTTCGGGCCCAGACACGACAGTACCAATCCTCGAGTCCAGCATCTCTGACCAAGCAAACCCGTAAACGGTCCCTAGAATCAAGTGCAAGAGCCACTGGCACATCCTCCTCCTGGGCATCCACAACATTAATAGTCTCACTGTAGACCTGAGTTCCGTCTGTGCTCGAGTGTATCATTGTTACCTTACATGATATGTAATGGTTTCTGCTTGAAAAACACGGTCACTGCAACACAGATTGACTTTCAAAAGAAATGTGTGTTATATCCACTTTTGAACAATTTTAATAATAGGGAGGATTGTTCGAATAATTTGTGTTTGAAAGAATATGGTCATAGTAGCTTATTCACTGGTCACCTTAAGTCAAGCCAACAGCTACTTGCCGCCTTTTCGTGCATTTATATTTATATTGTGACTCTCAAATGCACCTTTAAAGAAATTCACTTATGAAGTCTGCCCTATACTGATGAAATAAGCACAGAACATTAAAAGTGAGGTACATCTCCTTTGCTCTACAGATCTAGACAAGCAGATGTTCACTTCTCTTTGAATATCCCAAGAATATATCGGTGTTTTCTCATCAGAGGAGGGATTCTAACTGACACCAGAACCACAACTTTTCTGTCTATCCACATGTTCTTGTCTGCTTTAGGTAGAAAAAAGGCACCTAGTTTCAGAACTACAAAATCTTTTACAAAAGTAGGGGCCTATCTGAGGAATTACAGTTCAACTAATGTCTTGGCCAAAGTTATCACAACAAGAAAGAATGCCACTACAAGAAAGAAACCCATCAACAACAACCCGCTCACTGCATGGGAACAACTCAGCTCACCAACAACTACCACCCTGACGAACTCCATCCACTCAGGAGCACCCATAGACCCATGCCTCCACTGACTCTTCAACCTCGGAAGCAACAAGATCAGCCACAAGCTTACCACCAACCCCAATGCCTCTGAGGGAGCGTCATGTTATTTTGAAATTTGTAGGGGTGCACCATAATCCCGAGTAGTCAGCACCCACATATTTAGATGGTCTACTAATGTAGTTTAGACTTATAATGTTAGGCTGAGAATTAGCATGATATGGATCACTGACATAATATCAAATTCACAAATATAGAATTACAAAATATCGAAGAAAAAATATAGAATGCAAAAATATCGAATTCCTATCTACAAACAGGTAAGTACAAAAATATTGAATCAAAAATATAGTTTAAAAAAATATAGTTAGTTAAAATATCGATTTTTTTTAAATGTCTTAAAAGTAATTTAAAATTAATGAAATAATAAATATAACATTTACTATTACCACTCCAGTAAGTGTAACAGTAGGGAAAGCGTAGGATAGCGTAGGGGTAAAAAATTACTATTCCCACTCCAGAGAGTGCAACAGTAGGGAAAACGTTGGATAGCGTAGGGGTAAAAATTACTATTCCCACTCCAGAGAGTGCAACAGTAGGGAAAGCATTGGATAGCGTAGGGGTAAAAATTACTATTCCCACTCCAGAGAGTGCAATAGTAGGGAAAGCGTTGGATAGCGTAGGGGTAAAAATTACTATTCGATATTAAATTACTTACCTTCAATTCGATATTTTTCACCACTATATACTGTCCATTCGATATTTTGTCCATTCTATATTTTGACTTCGATATTTTGGTAATTCTATATTTTGAATTCGATATTTTGTCTTGTTACCATATGGATGTGTTTATTAACCAGAGACTAATGTAGAGTTTCATCGAAATGCAGTGTTGCCTAATACAGGAATGAAATCATCTGTGAAATGTTGTATCACTAATGAAATGCTTTTGAAATATATGTTTATCAATGAGTGAATTAACGTAGGCTTTAGAACGAAAGCTAGTATTCACATTGAAAGTAGAATTAACGTGTTGAAGTAGTAAAATGTAATGTCATGTCGTGTTAGAAATACATTTGAAAGTGCAAGGGCCTGAGCATTGCTGAAGCCAGTAGAGGCTTAACAGTATTTTCTTTTGTTAGCTTTAGTCGAGAAGGAAAGATTTTCTCTCTTCGGGGAAGAAGCTGTCCTCAGCAAAATGTTGTAACTTTGAATGTTTGCAGAGATGTTCCCATGTATTTCAGCTTGCAGGTGCAAGGCCACAAGACTCGTTAGGTAGAAGGGTCCATTGTTTAGGAGTTAGGATAGTAGGCACGAATGGAGAAAAGCTGCCAAAGAATTTGGGAGTGCAACATTTAGCGAGGAAGGTGCCTGGGACCCAAGGACAGGACACACCAACAGACGCTGGCTGGAAAGGTGCCATACTGGGAACATCCGAAGATCTTCACCTGCCAGAGGGGTGTACCTCTGGGCGTGTCAACTGTTTTGAGGATTTTGTATTAGGGACAGCTTCCGAGGGTGGAGAGCAGATCTTAGTCAGGGAACGGACAGAGCAGGATGTAGAAAGCTGTTGAGAGAGAGTCTTGGGGAACTTAGGGCAGAGTGGGTTGTAAGAAGGAGCATCTTAGAACGAGCTCGACAGATAGACTATTTGCCTGAAGAAGGTGAATGTACTTCTTTGGAAGTCTTCACCGCTGACACCTTTACTCTTGTCTGATGGGAATGTTATGTAGGGATGCCACCTTAGAATAGTGTAGGGACAGACTAATCATTTTTCATTTCCTTTTTGTAAATGCAGTCCAAACTTCAAGCTAGGACTGTTCTTGGTTGCCTAATGTTACTCGAATTGACTTTGCTTTTTATTCTGAGTCGTCTGAGAATATTGCGTAGAATTATGTTTGTATTAGTGCCAGTTTATTTTATGAACCTCTTGCTGAGATGTTTGTATGTCCAACTATTTTTGGCTTTGTAATAAATCCTTGAAACTTCAGTTCGTAGTCAGTGGTCCTTTGGGTTTAATTTGGATGGTGGAGTTGTTCAAAGCTGTGGTAAAATCTACCCTTTATTCTCCTAGAACAGGGAAAAAGGTCCAGTCAACCTGGTTTGGGATTCTAGAGATGAGTAAGAAAATCTAGATGAAAATCCCAGCTTCCCCACCTCCATAACTTCAGCCACCTTTCCCAATGCATGGAAGCACGCAGATGTTAGACCCCATTCTCAAGAACCCTTTAGCAGACCCCAGAGAGCTCCATAACCAACATCCTTTCTCCCTCCTCCCATTCTCTGCCAAGTCCTGAAGAAGGCCAACAACCTGCAACTCACCGATCATCTGGAAAGGAACAAACTGCTTGGCCCATTCCAATCAGGTTTTAGAGCCATCACAGCACCGAGACAGCCCTGATCGCAGCAACAGACGACATCCAAGCCCTACTCGACAGAGGAGAATCAGCCACCCTCATCCTCCTGGATCTCGCCACAGCTTTCAACACTGTCTCCCACCACACACTAATTGATCGACTAAGCCAGATTGGAATGTCAGGCGATGCACTCAGATAGATGGTATCCTTCCTCACTGAGTACACCCAGAGAGTCCGACTCCCTCCCTTCACCTCGCAACCCAAGTACACCATCTCCGAAGTACTCCAAGGCTCATCCCTCAGCCACACCCTCATCAACATCTATATGACTCCACTCACAGACATCGTCAGATCACACAACATCAATATCATCTCCTAAGCTGACATCACTCAGCTCGTCCTCTCACTCTTAACGAACCCCACCTTGACGAAGACCAACTTCCCAAACGGCATGAAGAACGTTGCGACATGGAAGAAAGGTAAATGCCTAAGACTTAACATGGACACAATGAGAGATCTTATCTTTAGCAGACACATCGCCCTCTGGAACAACGCCTGGTGGCCAGCGGAGCTCGGTCCCACCCGCTCACCTAAAGACCATGCCCGAAATCTTGACATCATACTCGACAGCAAACTCACCATGAAACGTCAAGTCAACGCCACCGCCTCAGCCTGCTTCCACACAAAATCTTCAGATAACTCCCCATCAGCAGAAGGAAAACTGTGATGCAGGCCCTCATCACCAGCTGGCTTGACTACGGCAATACACTTTATGTTGGCACATCCACAGAACGCAGCAGCCAGACTGATCCTCCACCTGCCCAATACGACACACATCACCCAGCACCTGACAACCTCCACTGGCTCCCTGTCCAGAAGATATGCAAGTTCAAGCTCGTGACTCACGCATATAAAGCCCACCACAACCAAGGTCCACACTGCATGAACCACCCACCTGATCTTTCACCAACCCACCAGAAACCTCAGCTCTGCACACCTCGCTCAGACACCACATATCCACCTCAGCCGCTCCGGATGACGCGCCTTCTCACACCTCCCCGCCAAAACCTGGAACACACTCCCCCCTCCGCCTCCGGACTTCTCCCTCGCTGAACCACTTCAGGAAGGTAATAAAGACCAGGCTCTTCAACTGATCCCTGCAGCACAGTGCCTGGATCCCTCCTGGGGTGAGTAGCCATGCTATACAAATCCCATTTGATTGACTGACTGATTGACCCCAATTATTCATTCACTTCCAACCTGATAATACCAAGTGATATCTTAGTTACTGTTACATGCTATTGCCTCCTGTTTTAGCATAATGATTTAAATTAGCCTGCTAGTGACAACATGTAGAGCACTGCATGTAATTTAATTTGTTGTTCTAAGATGTTTAGTACAAGACCCCATATGTAAATAAGATGAAATTAACACTGGACGAGCCAAAACGTTACCTACTACTAGTAGGTTTTAATGCCTCATGCCAAACCCTTCCGCTTTTATGGACGTGGCACGTTAGGAGCCTTTTTGGGGTGCTCCCTTCAGTGCAGCACGATCTACATTCATGCCAGTCAATCCCACAGCTTCCCAGGTGGGGATACAACCTCTGGTGGTGGTTTTTCCCACCATGTGGCTGCCCCTTATCCCTTTCTGCAGTGTTACAGTGAACGCATGCTAGGACAATGAGATTCCCTACCCCATGGTTTGATCTGAAAAAAAACTGCTAACATTGAGGTGAATGGGGCCCTCACAACTTTGGGCCCCAGTGCCACTGCACCAACATTGATTGCTACACTCCTGTATATGTTTGAAACTACCTGAAGTCGACACCCAAATTTAAAATGAATAGTTACATCGCCAAAAGTTGATGTAAACCTTTTTCTGTCTACGCCATGAACATCAAAATTGTTCTCCGCCTATGAAAAAAAGCATGGAAGGGAATGCGTAAAGGAGGCAAAGTGGATGCTGTCCCAGCAGTTAGTACTAGAAGCCACCGGTATTGGCTTTCACCCTGAAGAAATTAACCAAAAGAATGTTCAAAGTGGCCTTTGACCTGCTAGGGGCTAAAAAGTCTTAAAGTTTTACTGGATCCATTAGGCCATTCTTAGGAGCAAGCCTCAATGGGTGTAATCTGGATCGCATATGTGAACATTAGGAATTAACCTGTTACAAGCACTCTTCTGAATTCTGATGCCATTTACGTTGGTGGGACTCAGGAAGGGAAATTAAGTACGGGTGCCTGCCATCGGTAAACAGTTAGCACGGACAAAGTACAGACAGAAGTATTCAGAAGCTGCTGCACATTTCCTACAGAGCCAAAGCTGCGTAAAGTTATTTCTACAAGGCTAACGTTCTACGGTTAAACGGAGCCAGACAAAAAAACATGAAGTATGCGAAAGCAAGAGGCAGTACCGGCATGTTTTCATTCTCGACTGCTTACACATCTGCACTTGATTGGTGCCAGTGAGCGCCAAGTCCAGCAGTCCTTCTCTTCCAAGCCGTCCCGTTTGATCAGTGTCCAAGCTGCCCCAGATAAGGCGGCATTGTTTACAAAGTCAGAGCTCCCATTGTCCTACCTTTGTGTTTGTTCCAATAGAGCGACCCTCTCACTGCATACGGTGCAGAACATCTGCGTGCTTACAGAGGCCTCTTCTTTACAGACATGTTTTCTCTGCTGGGCTGACAGCAAAACTTTTAATTATTTCATCTTCACAAGGGACGTGTTTATAGTTTCTCAGAACAGACCAATATGCTTCCCTTCATCTTTTACACATGGACATAGTCAAATTGTCCTGAGGGCCAATAAGTGTGTTTTCAGTCTGTTGCTACCTTGCTTCATTCAAGAAAGAAATTAAAATGATACTGATGAACATATTTCTTCCATACAATCCACGATTTCCACTACTGAACACTATGAGCAGATGTACGACCCTTTCATTTAGCGCCTTGCAATTTGCGACACATTGCGAGTCGGAAATTGCGAGGCGCTAAATGAAATGTACAACATTATGTTAACACTGTTTTTCAATTCACAATGGTGTTGCAAATTCCAAGGCTCATTAATATTAATGAGCCTCTCGCAATTTGCAAGCCCATTGTGAATGCCAGCCCTCCCATGGATGGCGGCCTGCTGGGCTCAGCAGACCACCATGTCTGGGACTGCTTTTTAATAAAGCAGCTTATTTTTAAAAAATACAGCCCGTTTTCCATAAAGGAAAACGGGCTGCATTGATAAAAAATAAAATGAAATGTTTATGTTTCATTTTTCAACCGCTTAACCGTGGCGCGAATTCCGCCACGATGCGGCAGTTTTGATGAGTGGGCGGGGCTGCGTCAGCCAATGGACGTTCGCAGCACTACGGAGGTAGTGCTCGCGACGGCTGTTGGCTGACGGGCGCACTTAAGGGGTTAAGGGCAGGCAGTGGTGCCTGGGACCACTGCCTGCCCTTAAAAAAAAATTGCATGTATTTGCAAAGGGGAAGGGGTCTCCTGAGGACCCCTTCCCATTTGCAAATGCATTACAACCTACTTGAAGTAGGTGGTAATTATGAGTGTTTTGCGACTGCAATTGCGGTTGCAAAACATAAGTACATTGTTTTGAGACTCGCTATTTGGAAGGGAACGCTCCTTCCTAATAGGGAATCGCAAAACCTATTTAACGAGTCACAATTTTAGAATAGGCTATGTACATGGCCCAATGTATTTTTGCATCCGCAAATGGGCTCGCAAACCCATTTGCGCATGCAAAAACGGGTCGTACATCTGGCCCTATGTATCTACTTACTCTCGCACACATGTTGTTTTTGTACACCTTGGACCCTGTGGTGGTCTCTCTTGGGGGCTACTATCATAATTTGTCCCCCACTTGATAATATTATTGTTCTGTATATTTTCTATCTCACTATCTCCCAAAAATCAAACAGGCTCGTTAATGTCGACAATTGAAAACAGTTTTAGGTTTTTGGAAACTAGCGATAATAAAATAAAAATAGCCATAAATATTTATGTCTTGAATAAAGCAGCCTCACTATATAACGTAATGTATACTTAGATTGGACTTTGGATCTGCCTCTCGCTCACGATTAGATGGCTTTGTTGTCTATCTCTGTTAGCTGTTGATTCAATGGCTGTCTTATTCTCGTGGCCTAAAAAGGAGATCCGATTTGGCAGGAAGTGTGAGTTTCAAATATAAAGCACACTTCTCATCTGGATTCAAAAGTAAGATCGTTGATAGCTGATAAGAGAGTAAGGCCAGTTTGTTATTTTCAATGCAGTGTTCTCTTTCCGTGGGAGCTGGAACAATGGAGATAAAACAATTGGCTTTTGTGAACAAGGAAACCTAAGATTTTGTAAAATACCTTGAATGTCAGCTGGGGTCCTAAAACATGTAACCCGATTCACAGAAAAATGAGTTATTCTACAAATGTCATAATTTTTCCAGTTTTTGATTTACAAATATCCCTATGTGTATAAACAGAAATAAACAAAATAAAACATTTCCAGGTGTATCCTAACCATAGCCTTTCTTGTAGTCTGCAGGGAGACTAGCTCTACATTTATGGACTAGGGAAATATGTGTTTACACATAGTCCCCTGTTTTGCCTTCACATGGAAAACACTTTTGTATGTGGAGAAGTCTTTTCCATGTTTATACAGGAATGTTTGGTGCACTTTCACCTAATTGTCTGCTTATTATTTTTTTACACCAATAGTTAGCTGTCTGATCAGGGTGGGTAAAGGCGCAGGGATGGCTTGTGAATCTTCATACAGCTAGGCTGCCAAAATATCAACATACAGCAATATCCACCAGCAAACATATCACCACCTCCGTGTGCCAGGAAACCAGTTCAAGTAGTTTAACCCAACCCAACGTGCACCAGGAAGGCAGTTAGAATAAGTTAACCCAATTCATCAAAATAGGGAAATTATTTTGTTTGGTGTTAACATTTTGACATTTTTGCAAGTAAAGGTAATTGAATAGTTGGTATTTTTGCACTCTACCTTGTAATCTAAGTGGTGGAGGTACTTATTTTTACATACACCCTCCTGCTTATGTCTTAGTGTAGCAGCAACAACCAAGAGATTGTGACACAACGGAGCCCTTTGATTTTGTATTAATCTAGGTTTCAATAAATTCAGAAAACAATCAGCTTCTCTCCCCTAAATTTCAAATGTACCATTTACAAAAGCACAATACATAAATTTGAGCTACTTACACACCTCCTGATGAAGGGGCTAGGGATAATGAGATAATGTTTTGGTCCGACCCGCAATTCGGGGTAGGGCGCCCTTAGTTGGAACATGAGCAGGGGCCCTTCCTCCCCCATCATAACATCAGAAGAGATTCCTGGCGGGGTTCGACCACTGACATCATTAAGGGGCACGAGGCTCAGTAGGGGCAGGTCCAAGAGAGCACGGGGTCACCCTCTTCGTCCCCTCCAATGTGTCCAGGACAGTAAGGACCAGTGGAAATTTAACACCCCCACCGATCCCTAGAGTGGCGAGGTCCCTGGCAGCAAAATAGCGAGGGATACAGAGAAGTGGACTTTTTGTCTAAACTTACTAACCTCTGGACATGGGGAACATTTATTTGGACACAGGGCAGGCGGGAGGGGGTACTTGCCTGCTGGTGGTCTTGGACTCTCCAGCTTTTCCAAGAAGCCCGAGTTCGAACTTTGGGGGCTGTAGTGTCCTGCTGGACACGGTCTAGTTGTTTGAATGATGTAACCCACACTTTACACCCACCCACCACTGGTGTCACGAGTCATGTGAGCCAGTCAATAAAGAGGGCGGAGCGCACGTGCTCCTGGCCATTTTAACTAGCAGACTATCCTGGTGTCCGTGTCTCCATGCTTTAGCCTAATGAGGGCCTAGGGCCAGACACCACACTGGCGACGAGAGTGGCTGTACCCCGGCGTGCAACAGCCAATGAAGAAGAGGGAAAGAATGCTGCCCGCCTAGGGGCAACCCCCCTACAACGATCGGTGCCGGCCCCCGAGAAGCCCCCGGGGCGTGTGTCGTGCCCCGGGGCCATATGCACCTGTTGAGATGACCGGGAGCCCACCCCGCACCTCATGAGCCTGCACCGAACTGCCCCCCTGTGAGGAAGCACTGGGAGAGAAAGCGAACCGACCAGAGCCCACCCGCATCGGCCGCGACTGACCCCAACTGTGAGGCGACCACCGCGGAGCCCACCCGCGTGGAAGGAGAAGGCCTATCGGCCGAAGGTGAACCTGTGCAAGTGCAGCGGACAGAGACCGAAAGCGGAGCCCACCCACTGTAGTGTAGTTCCTAGTTTCCCACTAGGCCCTGCGCATTGGAATAACATAAACAGTAGTATCGACGTAGAAGTGCGGATCTTCCAGGCCTCTACTGACTATGCTAAACTTAATTGGGTTTGTTACCAACTAGCTCAGAGGTCACTGGAAACTTTCTTGACTGAAATAGGAAGTGATCAGCTTCCCTGGCACAGACAAGAAGGGATTCAGTTTTCCAACAACCGTGCAACATGACAACTTTGCTCCTCAGATCAAGAGTCAATCTCTAGGGTCGTGTGAAACAATAGACAGTTATTTTACTCAGTCAGGTTAGTGCAGATTACTTTCACAATATGTAAAGAATAGAGAGACGGGCGTTTGTCAATAAAGGGTTAACATTTATTGAACAGTCTTTCTTCTCATACAAGAGAAATGTATTGCCACAATTGCAAGACTTGTTATTATAAAAAGTACGTACAGTAAGATAAGTATTGCAAGATAATACTGTAAAAGCATTGATATGGTTTCTTAGCCATACAATGGTTTAAAAGTAATAAAACATATATACATTCATATATACATTAGGCTAAAATACTCAACTGGTGCTTCTAACTACGCCTACCCCAGTGTACCTGACCTAAGCCTAATACTTGGGAGGGGAGTAAGTAAGTAGCTTTAAGTTAAGTTGGTTTTGCCAAGGTTTGCTTCAAAAATTCTCACTAAGGGTTTAGTCAACACCATACCTCTGAATAGAATGATGGAGGTCTGGTATCTCCTTCAGGGAAACTCGGTATCCCAGTCACCCGCGAGGGTAGACCAGAAACGCTGGAGCTGGATTTCTCGGCAGGAGAAAGGCAGGGTCTCTTCTTCAGCGCATCGAGGAGGAGAAGGAGGGGGGACAGCGTCCGCGGACAGCTTGCATCTGCTGGGCTCTTGCAGGGGACGGCTGTTCAGCTCCTAAGTTCACCACACCATCGTTCGCGCTTTAGCAGCGATAATGGTATCAGCAGCTTCACCAACAGCAACGAGACAGCAGCAGCATCAGCGAACTGCAGACAGCAGCAAACAGCAGCAGACAGCGTTTGCTTAAGGCAACGTTGGTAATATTTATACCTGAAAGGTGCCATGTTTGACGTAAGTTTGCTGGACATAAGACGTCAATAAAGATGTCACTTAGGAAGTGATCGCTATCAGTTGCTCATTAGAGTTCTATTACTAATCAAAACACAGCAAGCGGGGATTTCCAGGTTTGCTGAGTTTTTATCTTGTTGAAGAACTCGGAGTGTTAATCTAGGAATCTCAGATAGTGACTTCTGCTCTGTCATTGCACTAATTGGTTGCAAAGGAAGTGGCAGAGAAAACTATTCTGAAATGTGGCTCTGTTCGTGTGAGGCCAGAGATGACTTTCTGAATATTGTACTTGAACGGTTATGCCAATATAGGGAATAAATGGATTTATAGCCGAATAGGGGCATACGGTCACAGTATCGATCAGGATCCTAGATAAGCACGCAACACCCACTCCACGCATTCATGTCCATCAAATTACTAAAACTAGAGCAATAAGATGCATGTGTAACATTGCCCACCCCAAAATACATATATGCATTTGAAATAGGCGTATTTGTAATACGTGAAAATTATAGGTACTGTACGTTTTTGAAGCATAGAAATCATTCAAAAATTATAGCATATGAAATCAATGAACGATTATGCAAAAAGAATTACACATGAAATATCTCTGAAACAGAAGAAGGGCGAGATAATTCATCACATATAAATGCATTGCAATAAATGTGCTAGAGGCTGGTGTAAGGTTATTATGTCTCTAGATGTGTTTAGAAATAGAAGTTGAAGCTTCTGTTCTCTAAGAATAGTTTTTACCTTAAGCCAAGATTTGTTTGTGCCAAAAGGGTGAATATTAAAAAAATTTCAATTCAAAAGAATTAATGCTTGAACGGGGAAATAGAGTTCCAACGCTTTTAGCAGTTTTTGTTGTTCAAAACTGAAGGCCGAATTCAGAGTTCATGGGAACGCTGTGTGTCGGAATGCTTCTCTAAAGTTATTGTTTCTGTTCGGGTGAGAACATCATATCAGACAGGCTCTCAAAGAATTGGTCTACAAAATCAGGTGACAGTTCAACCAAATTCGATAGTGCTGTAACTTGGCAGGTGTGAGAATGATTGCTGTCATCATAGTCAGGATCAGCAATGCTCACAGAAGGTCGTACCTGGATGATGTTGCTTTTGTCACTCGCTCCACTGTTGCCACCTAGTCGTAGCACAGGAGTCTCAACGAATGCCGTCATCAGGATTGGTAGCCGCTGGGGACAACACAATGCGTGAGCCGTTATCGGACTGAGCAAAGTATCGACGTCCATTGGTACTGCTGATGGAAGTGAAAGACAGATGTCCAACACGCACTCATCTCCGCATAGCATACATCGTAGTACCGGTAATATACAGTTCTGCCATATAGGTCTGAATGAAAGGAACCAGGTCATGTTTAGATCTCTCAGCCTGGCCAATCCAAGGACGTTAGTTATCCTGTCCCGGTAGCGCATTGCTAGGATTGTCTCTTCCATTCCCATAGGAGCTATGACTGAGCTTTGGCTTGCCATAACGAAGCAGGACGGTCAAAAATAAAATCCCTGCTACAAGTCCCAAAAATAGGGGTATGCCGCCAAAAACAGAGTGGACAAAATTAGGAACGATTCCCAGAATTGCTTGAAATGGTGTTAGCAGTCCCGTAAAAATCGTCTTAAATATGCCTGGGATGCCTGTGGCACTAGACA
The DNA here is from genome assembly GCF_964263255.1 of Lissotriton vulgaris. NCBI lineage: Eukaryota > Metazoa > Chordata > Amphibia > Caudata > Salamandridae > Lissotriton > Lissotriton vulgaris. The sequence continues at coordinate 1,035,811,786 of NC_141689.1, forward strand.
TGTTAAGGAGTTGGCTCAACATTTCTACGAAATGCACGGGGCAATTTGTTGATAAAGGGTCATGAACCTCCGTAGCTGTCCTTGCAACTAGGAGATCATACGTCTCTTTTGATGACGTTATGGGCACTGTTGTCTGCAAAAGCACAGACTTCATTTTGCTTAAAGTATCAATTCGTATAGAATAGAGATTCAGATGAGGCCAGATGGGAGTCTCTGTGTCTACAAGCCCGCTCGGAAACAATGCCTGCATACAACATTTGACCATGGATGTTACTCTTACTAGATAACTTTTCCCTGGAACAAGGCCACAACATCTGTGATCCGTTCTAAGAATGTAACTCCCGTTTGCAAGTTGCATAAAGAAGGGCTATATCTGAGTTGCAGGTGTGACAAGCTGGTGGCATGAAAGGTTGTTAGAATTTCCATCACAAGCTCCGTGTAAATTAATACCCTGGCACAAAAGTATACCGCTTAGTGAATGTTTACAATTTTCACCACTAAGAAATACATTTTTGTCGCTGTCACTATAGCAAGAATGCGTGTATGGTAATTTCCATTCTGATTTTACATATCCTTTACCCAATCGTTCATACTGGCCAGTAGGTATGTACTCAAGGCACTTTTTAAATCGGAAAGTTGTTATCGGAATGGTGATAATTCCGTGTATTATCCACTCAATGACAGGACTCTCTGACATTGTCAATGGTAATCTCTCAAGTTTTTCGATGCTCAGGATTGTATAGTCTGCTCCTTTCTGTGCCAAACTGATTTGTAAGGTTAAAAATGGAAAATAATGACGTTGTGTTGATTAAACGCCATGGCACATAGCCTGAACGAAGTTTTTGCAGCGTCCAGCCTAATTGTACAATAGAACGTAATTGAGATTGGCCATGTTGTAACATTAGCAAGTCTCTGTCTATTATGTCAAAGGCAGAAGATACAATATTGTCCAACGAATATATTCTGGAGGACAGAGTCATTAACCCATTGTCCACTACAGAAAGAGATTTTTCCAAATTAATACGATCAATTTCTCGTATTTTTTCAGCTGTTTCAATTTGTGTGACTTGCCAAGCCTCGTTGTACGCAGCATAGATACTGGTCGCTATGAAACGTTTTTGACGCTGTTTGCGTGGTCCAAGAATGAAATCGCGCAAATCAGCACAATCTTTTAGTAAAGACAAGTGTTGCTTAATTTCAGCCAGTGTGGATGATGTTAGCCATTCGAGGCAGAGCTTACCTACACTGTATGTTGTTACTATCCCTGGATGTTGTCTCTGGGAGTATCTAGGGTCTAGTCTGGTCATTTTTAACCCCTGTGTTTTGTTCAGGAATCTATCTTGACAGTTGTTTGTGTCAGTAGGCCAGATTAACCACTTTTTCCAATCAGGATGTGTTCTGTTAAAATGTAAAATTTGTGAAACGTCTAACTCAGTATCTGCAGTTGTATTTTCAGGTATTGGCTTCGGAATAGACGGTGTTTTAAGGTCTTTGATCTTAGCTAGGCCAAGACAGGATGTTTGGTGATTTGTGTCATTTAAAAACATCATTTGTTCTGGTATCATGCAGGTTCTGATTAGTGCTTCAAGGCCTTGTACCTGCCAATCTTTTGTACCCCAAATTGTTTTCGTTTCAATGTTATTTTTCCAACAATCAAAACCAAATGTCATAATTTTTTCATAAAATGCTTCTGAATATATTAATTTAGTGTTTGTCAGTATTGTTTTCATTCCTGTTTTATCTAACAGTTTGTAATAAAACGTTTCTGCATCACTGGTGTTAAACCCTGAGAAGTACTTGAATTTCTCAAAGAATGTTTTAGAACTGCTTTTAGGTGGTGTAGCACAATGTTCCCATTGATTATACATAAAAACATTTCTAGGCTGTGCGGATTTATGCAAGTAATGATCACCATAATGTGTGTAGCAGAATAATTGCTCATAACTAGATGAACCTTGTAAATAATCATGTTCTGTGAATCTAGCTGACATTACTAAATCAGACATCATGTCATTAATACTGTTAAAGTCCCAATCATCAGAGAATGTACTAGTTTTTACAAAGTCACTCAAGGAAACCTTCAGTTGATGAGGATACTTCAGGATTTCGACCGGACCATAGATCTCATAGTCAGTTTTCTTCCATACTACCCCACCAGGTATTGGAATTGCTGTGACATTTATTGTTGACAGTTCTCTTTTCTTCACGTGGGATGATCTGTGTGGTTTGAGGACTAGGTTGATGTTCTGACTTGCTGTGTCCATTGTACTATATTTTCCCTCAATGAATTTTCCCAAACAAAGTACCATGATGAGCCAAAGCAGGAGAAAAAATACACCTAGACCGAACCAGAACTCTAACCCAGGGGAAATAAGGTAGATTTCCTTCAGTTGATGAAAGAGTTCCGTTGCTTTTTCTTTAAAAGTCTTTTTTGTTTCTGGCATCACTTCGGGTCGTTTTGATCTTCAGAGAAGTTGTCGAAGTTGATGAAATAACCAGAGGCAGTTCTGTCAATTGTTGGGATTGTTCTTTCAATCTGTCTCTCGGTAGCATTTTCTGATGCCACATTATTGTAGACTGGTGTTTCTTGACAAACTGTTTCAATCTGTGTCTCAAGAGGTACGAGTTCCATGGCATTATTGCATAGTCCTTCTCTGTGTACTGCAGGCTGATCGAATGTGATGAGTCTTTCAGTTTGAACCTCTTGGATTGATGCAAGTTTGGGTATTCTGTTGTTTCTTGGGAGTCCACTGGGCCTACTGTTGATTATAGGCCACATGCTTGTGGTTTTACCAGGTCGATAGACACGACTCTGTTCTCCTTTTTACCAGCAAGGGGCGGTAGAACAACTGATCTTGTTCCGGTGACTGCCAAGACAGGTACTGCTTTTCTGTAAGAAGGCCCAAATTCCTTCTTCACCGCGATTTTTTCTCTGACTAGATCCCCAATCTTTGGAATCCAGACAGGCCTTGCTGGGGCTGTTGCTTGTGGTGCCTCGTCAGTGGTAGATGGCTGTTGTTTTAACTTTATGTTGCTTAAGGATTTTCTTGTTTCATTCAGTTCCTGTAAAACAGCCAAACGATCTTTTACATCAAAGTCTGTTGTTTTTTCTTGTACCACTGACATCTGACTATCGAGGTCCTGAATGTTCATTCTAATTCCGAACAATAGTTCGTATGGGCTGAAACCTTTTAGAGATTTTCTTGGCAAATTGTTAAGACTGGACTGGACACTTATTAGATGTTTGACCCACCCAGCGCCTGAACCTAATACCTTCGCTGTTATAGATCGCTTTATGTCCCGTTTTTTTCTTTCTACCACACTATTCCCTTCGGGGTGCGATGGACAAGAATACCGCAACCCAATTCCCATGCTGGCCATGGCCTCCCCATAAGCTCGAGAGCTGAAAGCAGGACCCTGGTCAGCATGGAACGTGGTAATTGCGTATGTGCCGATAAAGACTCGCAGATCTTTTATAACCGTTCTAGCGTCAGCCGAGCGCTGGAGGCCTCATTTTTTAAGTGTGTTTAGTCTTAACTGATTAATAGGACGCAGGATGGGATGTAGGCAGCATTACGCTGTTTCTGATCGGTAGCCGGTAGCATGGTTCACTACTGCGATCCCTGTTGCAGTTTTCACAGTTGTTTGCATATATTTGGTGTTGTACACTCATTCCCGGCCACCAGTATACTGATTGTAATTCAGTCAGGGATTCCTTGGTCTTTCTGTGTCTAGGACCCAAACCCATGTGTGCGTCTCCTATTAAAAATATTCTCCTGTTCGTGTTTGGAATTACCCTATCCCCCACTCCAGGGATTCGAGCAAAAGGAACGGAGTTTGCATCGATTATGTATGCATAATTGAGTGGATAGTTCACGGGCAGTGCTGCACAGTCGCCTTTTACGGTCGTTTTTACTGCCAGCATGGTTTCCCCGTCTATGTATTTTTCTGTACGCTTTTTTGTGGCTACGGAAGCCGGTTTAGTTGCTTCCGCTGTGGCTGTATTAGCCAATGAATTCCCTGCAACGTGAACGCCATCACGTTGAAGACTCTGTGCGTGAATCACGTGAGTCTTTTGTAGTTCTTTGTGTAAAAGAGCTACCTGTTTCCAGAACAATTTATGCTTTATTGTGGCACCTGTGTCATCTTTGTAATCGTTTTCAATCCACCTCTGCATTTTATTGTTGTAAGAGTTGACGCAAAAATGAGAATCGCACACGATAAGTGTCGGGAATTCACGTTCTGCATTTTCGAGCGCCATCTTTAAACATCTGATTTCAGCTCTCTGAGCCGAACAGTTTCTCAATGATTCAGTTTTTGTTACTTTCGGTCTGAATTTACCGCACAGCCAACGACCTTTAACAATCGCACAGGCTGCATCGTAGGATTTGCTCTCTACGTTGAAATGCTGTACAAATCTATCTGTATAGATTATACAGGCGTATTGTGGGAGAGGCAGAAGTTCGATTGGCAGAGGATATTCTTCTTCATATTCTAAATCATTCAGTTCTTCGAATTGCGGGCGAAATAGTATTTCACATCTTCCGCTCCTAGAGAATCTACACACTGTATCCATTTCGGATCCAGTGACACTGTAGGCAGGTTTACTGGGCTGAATAGCGCCTCGAAGGCGGATTCCGCTGTGAGGATATTAATCCTTTTGCCGTGTGCTAGTTCTCGTTCATTTGCTAATGCAATTTGCACTGCTTTCACAGTTCTTTCTGCGTGACTGAATGTTTTTTCTACTTGTGTGTACAAGTGAGATTTAATTGAAATTGGTACCTTTTCACCCTCATTAGAGGTTAGGTACGTGAATCCGCATCCTCCTGGGACGACTCGGATTACGACTCGGATTACAAGATTGCGTGTGTTGTCACGTGTATCTAATTTAGTTTTAGCTAACATGTCTGTTTGCAATGATCTCAAAATTTCTGTGTGTTTTTGAGTCCAATTGATTTGTTTAAAATCAGGTTTAATTAGTTCGTTGAGAGGTTTAACCCTCTCTGCGTAATTTAGAATGTAAGTTCTTCCGAAATTCAGAAAACCTAGAATGGATTGTAAATTCTTCAGCGTTTTTGGAGCTTGGAGTACAGCGCACTTCTCTAAGAAGTTGTCCGCTAGGCTTTTCCCTTCACTTGATAATTCGTATCCTAAAAATAATACTGTCAGATGGGCAATTCGAGACTTTTTAAAGTTGAATTTGTAACCCTCTGCTGCGAACCCGAGTATAATGGTGTTCACTCTTTTCAAGTGAGTATCCAAGTCGTCGTCTGTGAGATAGATATCATCTACGTAAGATAATGCCTCATCATCATATATTTGTAGTAACTCTGTTACTCTAGCTGAGAATAATCCTGGGCTGTTCTTGAACCCCTGTGGGAGTCGACAGAATTTTTCTGCGACCCAAATGCTGAGAAAGCGGTCAAGTATCTGCTTTCTGGTGCAATGTTTTGACAAAAGAAACCATTAGATATGTCTAATGTCGTTTTATATTTTTTCCTAACTATGTTATTCATTAGGGCTGCACTATGCGAGTTTTGTACTGCAAAAGTTTTGCAACATGCATTAAGGTGTCTGTAGTCCAAAACTAGACGATATGAATTGTCTGGCTTGGAGACAGGAAACAAAGGATTGTTCATTTGAGAGGTGCATGTTTCAATCACCCCCTGGTATTCAAGTTGATCTAAAATCTCCCTGACTTGTTTTTTAGCTTATTGCTTAATGGGATACTGCTGGTTGCAGTTGGTTCACTTTTTAATTGGATTTTGTGAGGAGGTGAGTCCTCATCCCATCCTACATGATTTTTATATATTGCCGGTGCCTGGGCTACTGCCCATTTCCTTGCATAAGTATATTTTTTGTGAATCGGAATGTGATTCGAGAAGGCAGGCATAATCACTTCTTCGCCACGAGGGCACTCCCTGACAAACTCTGGGGGCCAATCTTTTTCAGCTAACAGAATATCATAGCCTTTTGAGAGTTTATCCCAAAATAGACCCTTTATTTTCCTAGTCTTATCACCCTCTATACGCAATGTTATTTCGTATATTTTATGGGGCTCGCTAAGTCTGGTGTCGGCAGTTTCAACCTGAATGTATTCATTCGTGTCCACTGTCTCCAGATGACTCATCAAGATCTTGCGCGCTATACTGATTTCTGCTGCACTGTCTAACATTGTCAATGCCCACTCCCCGTTTTTCAACTGTGTCCTCAGTATTCTCGGCATGGTTGATTACTCTAATACTGGCTATCTTCTTTTTTGTAAATTGAGATTTTTTACTCTGAGCAGGTTCCTTGTCTTTGGACTTGGTGTGCTCTCCTGGGTCTGACCGCCCTCTTCTTTCCGATTTCTGTGGAAAAGATCAAGAGGGACGTGTATCAATACTTTGATATCTATCAGGTTTTTTCAGATTATCCCTATTTCTAAGGTTATATCTTTTCTCAGAGGGCTCCCTCTGGGGAGACTGGTGTTCTCGAGTCGGAGTTCTTTCCCTCCGTCGAGGAGACCTTCCTCTGGACTGGAAAACTTTTTCCTTGGGAGTGGATTGTTTATTTCCATCCCAGCTCTTTTTAGGAGTGTTTAAATTATTTTTAATAAATAATTTTTCAGGATTTTCGAGCAGTTGGGGCTTTACTGGTTTTCCACCCAAGCTGTCTCTACCTAATTCTTCATAGCATTTCTCTATGATTCTGGCAAGCTCAACTGGCTGCTCTGTTATATCTGTTTCCTTCAACTTCTGGCGGATCGCCACAGATGCTGCTTCTCCCTTTATGTTGGCTAATAATATAGCCGAGACCTGCTTGAAGTCTTTCAGTAATTTCATACCAAGATTTAAAGCGGGCTCTGGACCGTATTCATTTTGAATCTGTTTTAGCACTTCTGGTATTACCGCCATAGACGGAACACCATGTGTTTTTGTGTAAATGGAAGCAAAGACTGTACCCCAAGTGTCACAGTCCTCTATGTGTGGTGCGATTCCCATAGGAAGGCAGATGGTCAACATTCTGTGTTTCTCAATAGGGGTAGTATCAGGAAATACTGCCTCTATTTGAGTGATTTTCTGTGCTAAGGAATTTGTTCCTGTTTTACGGGTGTTTTACCAAGACATGACTGTATGTTCTGTGATGTAATTTTATTAGTGTTCCCCTGATGAGGGGTCAGCTGTGGTACATTAACAGCTGGTTGGACTGTTGCAGTCCGCATTACATATTGGACTAATTGCCTATGTATTTTAATTAGTGTTTTTAGCTGTGCTAACAGCTCTTCTTTTGACATTTTTGCAATGTCCGGATGTGGTGTGTAGCTGGCTAGAACCGGCCACGTTGCTCCTGGTCTACCTAGTGGACCGAGCCTGGTAATATGATCATTATGTTTTAGGGCGCCATTAAACCAGAGCAGGTGCTCTTGGAATTTTAGTGGGATTTCAGTCTCCTCGAAAGGAGCGTACTCTTCCGGAGGTTTCTCTATTTTGTAATAGTGAAACTCTTTTGTTCTAGTGTTTGCCGCTGGAAAATTTATCCATGAATAGAATACCTCTGTCTGCCGATATTCGTGAGCCTCTATCACGAAGACGACTGTACCACCCTGTGGTGTCAGTCCGTTCTCTATAAGTTTTAACGTTATAGATTTTCTTAAGTGGACCGGGATGTCGATAGCATCCGGGTCTGTCTGTAGGAGACTCGAGTCTTCCTCTATTAGTTGGGCTGCCAGCCTAGCTGCTTCCTTTTCTTCTTCACTGTCTGACATTTTATAAATGCAGGTTTTGCAGAGTTGGTCTCCAAGGAGACAAAGATTAGGTGCACAATATTTTGGAACACTGTATCCTTCAACGTTGAATAAACCAGAGCTTTACATAGGAATCTCTTCCTACCGAGTTCGGACGGATTTTAACCTTTCACCCACTCCAGACGTCTATTGGAGTATTTACGGGAGAAAGGGGTCTGTGTGAAATATGCACGACTGAGTTACTCTAACGTCTTGCGTTAGTTTATCGCCTTACCAAACGTTTGGGCGCCATGTAGTGTAGTTCCTAGTTTCCCACTAGGCCCTGCGCATTGGAATAACATAAACAGTAGTATCGACGTAGAAGTGCGGATCTTCCAGGCCTCTACTGACTATGCTAAACTTAATTGGGTTTGTTACCAACTAGCTCAGAGGTCACTGGAAACTTTCTTGACTGAAATAGGAAGTGATCAGCTTCCCTGGCACAGACAAGAAGGGATTCAGTTTTCCAACAACCGTGCAACATGACAACTTTGCTCCTCAGATCAAGAGTCAATCTCTAGGGTCGTGTGAAACAATAGGCATTTATTTTACTCAGTCAGGTTAGTGCAGATTACTTTCACAATATGTAGAGAATAGAGAGACGGGCGTTTGTCAATAAAGGGTTAACATTTATTGAACAGTCTTTCTTCTCATACAAGAGAAATGTATTGCCACAATTGCAAGACTTGTTATTATAAAAAGTACGTACAGTAAGATAAGTATTGCAAGATAATACTGTAAAAGCATTGATATGGTTTCTTAGCCATACAATGGTTTAAAAGTAATAAAACATATATACATTCATATATACATTAGGCTAAAATACTCAACTGGTGCTTCTAACTACGCCTACCCCAGTGCACCTGACCTAAGCCTAATACTTGGGAGGGGAGTAAGTAAGTAGCTTTAAGTTAAGTTGGTTTTGCCAAGGTTTGCTTCAAGAATTCTCACTAAGGGTTTAGTCAACACCATACCTCTGAATAGAATGATGGAGGTCTGGTATCTCCTTCAGGGAAACTCGGTATCCCAGTCACCCGCGAGGGTAGACCAGAAACGCTGGAGCTGGATTTCTCGGCAGGAGAAAGGCAGCGTCTCTTCTTCAGCGCGTCGAGGAGGAGAAGGAGGGGGGACAGCGTCCGTGGGCAGCTTGCATCTGCTGGGCTCTTGCAGGGGACGGCTGTTCAGCTCCTAAGTTCACCACACCATCGTTCGCGCTTTAGCAGCGATAATGGTATCAGCAACTTCACCAACAGCAACGAGACAGCAGCAGCATCAGCGAACTGCAGACAGCAGCAAACAGCAGCAGACAGCGTTTGCTTAAGGCAACGTTGGTAATATTTATACCTGAAAGGTGCCATGTTTGACGTAAGTTTGCTGGACATAAGACGTCAATAAAGATGTCACTTAGGAAGTGATCGCTATCAGTTGCTCATTAGAGTTCTATTACTAATCAAAACACAGCAAGCGGGGATTTCCAGGTTTGCTGAGTTTTTATCTTGTTCAAGAACTCGGAGTGTTAATCTAGGAATCTCAGATAGTGACTTCTGCTCTGTCATTGCACTAATTAGTTGCAAAGGAAGTGGCAGAGAAAACTATTCTGAAATGTGGCTCTGTTCGTGTGAGGCCAGAGATGACTTTCTGAATATTGTACTTGAACGGTTATGCCAATATATGGAATAAATGGATTTATAGCCGAATAGGGGCATAAGGTCACAGTATCGATTAGGATCCTAGATAAGCACGCAACACCACAACGGTCACAGCAGAGGGAATGATGGCCGCCAGTGAGCGCCGCTGAAGAACACGTATAAAGCGGAGCCCACTTGCTTTAAACTATAACCGTTGCCCCAGCAGTGCGAGCGGCGCCGGCTACTGCCCCCTCATAATGAAGCAAGACCAGCGGTTCCCACCCGCGGCCTGCCTGCAGCGACCCCTGCCCCCGCTGCGCAGCGTGTGACTAAAGCTGCTGCGGCGGTGGGGTGAATGAGCCCACAGCGTGAGGAGAGCTGCCGGGCCCTGAAGAAGTAAAGCGGAGCCTACCCGCGAAGAACCGTGAGCATGTACGGCTTCAGCCCCCCCTCCCTCGGCTGCGCAGCTAAATGAACAGTGAGGCTGCCGCGGGAGGAGAGGGGGTGAAAAGGAGAGTGAGCGAGGGCCCAGCGGAGCTGTGGATCCCGGGCGGCGCCGGCAAAACCCCCCACGCAGCCCGTGAAAAGGAAGGCAGTGAGGTGGCTCGCCTCGTGATCAGAGGCCCAGAGTGAAACTGCCGGCATCAGGCCAGAAGTCTTCAGCGCCCGCTCTGACCCTAGCGCAGCACTGAAAAGATCGAGGGGAGCGGAGTGAAAGAGGTGTGCGGCTGAAGAGAGCGTACCGGCACCCCCCCCCCCCGTGCAGCCCGCAGCAAGAAAAGCCTGCATGCACTGTAGCCCCCGCCTCCTAAGTGGCAGCCGAGAGAAGTGTGCCCAGTCGCGTCTCACAAAGCAACCTGGCAAAGTTGCAGCAGAAAGAACAGTAGGAAGGCACCTACCTTGCCGGAAGTGCCTGCATGCATGGAGAGTCCCAAGAAGGTGTGCCAGCTGGAGATGACATTACACACTAGGAGGAAAGTGTACGAGCCCCGCAGCATCGAGAACCTGCCGAGACTCCTGAGTTCGGAAATAAAGAGACACTACCATCTAGTGGCCATGTGAAGCAATCACAGCCAGAGCAATGATTCCAGTCACACCAACAAGCCTATGGCAACGCAAGAGAAGCATTACACCCCCCCCCCCCAAGACGACGTGAGGCATACAGACATGCCAGAACAGTGCCAGGGCACCACCCAGTGTTAAGGACAAAAAGGCACTATGCAGCAATGTGCACAGCATTACAGAGACTGTACAGCCTGCCACATCCACCAAAACACTGCCTCGCCCGAATGGTGCCAAGTCGCCATCCAGCCCTTAACGACAAAGAGGGATGGTGCACGAACACGCCAGAAATGCGGGGAACGCGCCTGGAGTGAAGCAACTCTACACAGATCACTTAAGAGGACGCGCAGCAAGTGCGCCCTAAGAAAGCAAAAAGCACAGCCATCAGCGCACGGAAAAAAAAACAGACAAGAAAGTCACAGGAGCGGTGGCGCAACCCTCCGTACACAGTGAAGCACCCGAAGAGCGCGGATAAAAGCACGCTGTGAGAAGTTGGCCTGATATATGATGTCTCCAATTCTGGGGGCACCTTGTATCAGTCCAAACAACCCTTATGGTGTCTGGTTGTAAGTCAACCTTATTAAACAAGCTATCCTAATGGTAGCATGGACGAGGCAGCCTTAAAGGCTTAAGTTAAGAGGTCGAGTTAAGCGAGCTGTTTTACCAATCACAATCCTGTAATACCAAATGAAAGGACACCACAAAAGTTATATATTATAAAAATATATGTATTTATTACTAGAATAATCCTCTATACTCTTTGAGTCTAGAGGCACAAGCGTTTAAACAAAAGCACAGTTAAACATATGAAAGTTGCACAATTATGGATGAGGCCGGGGGCCACGCAAACCATATATTCAAAAAGTGGTATAAGAGATACCAATCGAACAGTGGTTAGGCCTAGGGCCTAGGGAATCGCTGGGACCAATCGGGACTAGCAATGCTGAAGTCGGGAAAAGCCAGCGGGAATCGGGTGCAGCGCTTAAAGCACACGCATGCACCAATGCAATGTCAATGGTGCGTAAAAGTTACAAAGTTACTGTTTAAGGAACCTTCCGACTGACCTAGAAGGACAAAACTTTAGGCACATACACTAGAGGTGTGTACCAATGTAGTAACACCGGCATTGCTGAGTTACCTCACCCACAGGAAGCGGGTGCACATGTGCGAAGTAGTGTCGGGTTTTGTCACGCAGGTCGATGGTGCCTGAAGATGAAGATGCTGCAGGCGTCGGGAGGAGAAGTGTCCGGTGTGATCAAAAAGTGGATCAAAGATGTAGAGTACCTGAAAGCAGAGGAGACAGAGTCTGGGTCACTCAGCAGTGACCAGGGTGGAACCAGGAAGGAACCAGGCAATGTCGGGCGCAATCAGGTGGTTGTCGAGAAGCTTGTCTCCGCTGCCACGTGGACTCTGGGGCACCGAGGATGTCCAGGAGTGGATCACGAGCTGTCCCACAAAGGCTCTCGCTGTCGGCGGTGTCGGCTTCTGGTTTGGAGCAAATAACCCTTGGCAAGAGCAATCCACGCAGGACTGGAAGATTGCTTCTTTCTCGGACTAGCAAAGTCAGAGAGGGTACTCCTTTTCAGGGGAGCGAGGGCCAGTCCAGAGCAACCAGACTGGCAGTGTAAATTTGAAGGTTCGTCGGTTCTGGGGCCACAAGCCAACGGGCAAGCGACCGGACCAACGCGTTAAGCCAAAAGTTGCAGAAGGGCCCCACGCAGCACTCGGTGAGTGTAGAGGGGTGAGCTTCGGTGCAGGAGTGGCTCAGGGCTGGGGCTTCTCAAACCCCAATTCACAGCTTCGAGGATACCTCAGGAGCTGCACGGTCAGCGCCTCGTGGTCTTTCCAAGATGGCCGGCCCCACGCTTCAGGTTGCTTCACGGGTCTCAGCTTTGCAGGGACTGTGGATCGGACTGTTAGAAGGCAGGAACGCTGGGTCTAGTCGATCTCTGTCGCTCGAGTTCTGGCGGGAACTGCAAGAAAGCAAACTTTGAGGTGCTGGATGGTGCCTGTTTGCACAGGGTGGTCACTCCTTGACCACAAGGGAGATTCTTCAGTCTTCTACGTCGAGTAGGATGTCGAAGGGTCCAGAGTTTTGTTTCATAAGTTTCAGTCAGGAGTATCTGAATGCTTGGGCATTGCTCCCACTCTTATACCAATCTGGTGGGCTGGATTACCTGCTAGGTCCCTCCTATGGGTGGGATCCAGGAAGGGGGTGGTTACACCCCTTTCCCTTTGTCCAGGGTCGCGCTGGGACTGGGGCTGGTGAGCCCCGGAACCGGTTTGACCGGATTATGCAAGGGGAAGTCTTGTGCTCCCCAGGCACTGTCTGGTTTCTTTCAAACCTCCCTGCTACAATCCACTATCTCCTGTCTGGGGTGGTGTGACACCTCCCCGCGACAGGAAACCCTTTGTCCAGGCCTCCTCAGCTGAGTTTCGGTCAGCAGCAGGAGGTCAGACTCGTGTCTGTGGCAGAAGCGTCTATTTTGTGATGCTGAGGCTCTTTTCAAAATCAACCGCGTTTCAGTAAAGTAACATGTCTTATCCCTCTAGAAGGGTGGAATGCTACCCCCGTCGCCAGGACTGGCGAGGGGGTAGTATTCCAAAACGTATGACACCAAACACAACATGTTTTGATAATGTTAAACCAAAGTTAGCACATAACCGCGATGGATTATAATGCACTTAATAGTATATGGTATGGCATTATCCCGGAACAGCTTAGGGAATTGGTCCCGACAGCTGCAGACAGGCTCAGCTCATGCTAGAGCACCATCTCACATAAAACCAAACACTCTGCCTCCAGGATTGTTAAGGCCTGCCATAGGAGTGACTTATAGGTATAAATGTGCCCAGATATAGGTTTAGATATATATAGGAATACTATATCTAAGCAAGGGGTGATTACACCACCTTACCCCAGCTGAGTGATCAGCCAGTTGTGTCGATTTAAGTACCAGCCAGGGGTGGCAAAAGATATGCTGCAGCCCCTGGTAGGTCTTGTTGGCACCTATGCCCTGAGCACCTATAGTGCATGGTACAGGGGCTGACAAAGAGTCCAGTTCCAATTGGGTTATGTACCTATAGTACATGTATGTGAATTTAGAGAGAGAACAGTAGGCTGTTGGTCTGATTAGCAGGCCCACAGCCACATTAAGTCGAAAACCAGTGAAGCAAAAAGCAAAAATTTGGAGTGACCATAGGATAGCAGACCCTTCTCTCCTACACAACCCCCCCCCCAAACGCAGGGACATTAAACTTAACCTTGACCAGATAAGTCTTCATGTTCTAAGTGGAAGTACCTGGAGAGACCATCTGCATTACCATGGTCAGTCCCTGGGCGGTGCTCCACTGTAAAGTCCATCCCCTGTAGGGAAATGGACCACCTGAGCAGTTTGGGATTTTCACCCTTCATCTGATTTAGCCACAAGAGGGGCTTATGGTCTGTCTGAATTAGGAAGTGAGTTCCAAACAAGTATGGCCTCAACTTCTTCAGGGTCCAAACCACAGCAAAGGCCTCCCTCTCAATAACTGACCAACGTTTCTCCCTGGGGGTCAGCCTTCTGCTAATAAAAGCAATGGGTTGGTCATGACCGTCTACATTAACCACTTGGCTGCTAAGGCAATATTTTACTTTTCATTGAATTTCCATTGAAATCAATGAAAAGTGCATGACGAGTTACCCTTGTCATTAGCGGCGAAGAGGTTAAGTTGCGAAAGCACAGCTCCCATCCCAACTCAGAGGCATCTGTCTGTACAATGAACTGTTTGGAGTAGTCAGGACTCTTCAGGATAGATGCAGAGCACATGGCCTTCCTCAGGTCATCAAATGCCTTTTGACAGCTAACTGTCCACTGAACCTTTTTTGGCATCTTCTCGGATGTCAAGTCATTTAATGGTGTCACAATGGACCCATAGTTCTTCACAAACTTTCTGTAATACCCAGTCAAGCCCAAGAAGGCTCTGGCTTGTGTCTGGGTAATTAGAGGAGCCCGGTCCTGTATGGTCTGGATCTTGCTCTCCAATGGTTGAACCTGACCCCCACCTACTAGGTGGCCCAGGTACACAACCTTGCTCTGCCCTATCTGGCACTTAGTAGCCTTGATAGTCAGGCCTGCCTTCTGCAGGGCCTCCAGAACCTTCTTCAGGTGGATCAGGTGAGCCTCCCAGGTGGAGCTAAAGATAGCAATATCATCTAGATATACTGCACAAAGGTCATCCAACCCAGCAAGGACTTGATTCACCAACCTTTGGAAGGTGGCAGGTGCATTCTTCAAACCAAAGGGCATCACCACAAACTGATAATGTCCACTAGGTGTAGAGAATGCTGTTTTGGCTTTAGACTCCTCCTCTAACCTGATTTGCCAATAGCCAGCAGTCAAGTCAAATGTGCTCAGAAATTTGGCAGAAGCCAACTTATCAATGAGCTCATCTGCCCTTGGAATGGGATGAGCATCTGTCCTTGTGACAGCATTGAGACTTCTGTAGTCCACTAAAACCTAATTTCTCTCTTTCCATCTTTGGTATGAGGTTTTGAAACAAGGACTACTGGGCTTGCCCATGGGCTCTCTGATGGCTCAATCACTCCAAGTTCAAGCATCTTTTGCACCTCAGCCTTTATACAATCCCTGGCATGGTCAGGTTGCCTGTAGATCTTATTCTTCACAGGCAGACTGTCACCAGTGTCCACCTCATGGGTGCACCAGTTAGTTTAACTGGGTGTGAGAGAAACCATATGTCTGTGGGCCTGCAACACCTTTCTTCAGTCCACCTGTTGCTGCTCAGTGAGGCTGCCTGCCAAGGCTACTCCATCAACTGAACCATCATCAGGGTTCTGGGAAAGCAGGTCTGGGAGAGGGTCACTCTCTTCTTCCTGTTCCCCATCTGTGGCCATGAGCAGGCTCATGTCCTCCCTGTCAACAAATGCTTTCAATCTGTTCACATGGAGCACCCTGTGGGGGCTCCTAGTGGTTCCAAAGTCAACCACATAGGTGACTTCTCCCTTTTTCTCAACAATAGGGTTGGGTCCAGTCCATTTGTCCTGGAGTGCTGCTGGGGCCACTGGCTCCAACACCCACACCTTCTGCCCTGGCTGGAACTCAACCAGAACAGCTTTTTGGTAATTTCTGTAATTCTTGACTGGCCTCCAGGTTTTTGGATGCTCTCTCCATGTATTCAGTCATCCTGGAGCGGAGACCAAGTACATAGTCCACAACATCTAGCTTAGGCGTTTTGAGAGGTAACTCCCATCCTTCCTTCACTAGACACAATGGACCCCTCACAGGGTGGCCAAAGAAAAGTTCAAAAGGGCTGTAGCCAACCGCCTTCTGTGGGACCTCTCTGTAAGCAAAGAGCAAGCAGGGTAAAAGGGTGTCCCATTTCCGCCTAAGCTTCTCTGGTAATCCTTTTATCATTCCCTTGAAGGTCTTGTTGAACCTTTCAACAAGCCCATTGCACTGTGGGTGATAGGGTGTGGTAAACTTGTAGTTTACTCCACACTCCTTCCACATTGTCATTAAGTATCCAGACATGAAGTTGGTACCTCTGTCTGAAAGAACTTCCTTTGGAAAACCCACTCTTGAGAAAACTGCAAGAAGGGCCTTTGCCACAACAGGTGCTGTTGTGGTCCTCAGGGGAATTGCCTCTGGATACCTGGTGGCATGATCCACTACCACCAGTATAAATCTGTGCCCAGATGCTGTTTGATGATCCATGGGACCCACAATGTCTATTCCAACTCTTTCAAAGGGTACCCCCACCACAGGTAGTGGTATCAGGGGGGCCTTTGTTGTGCCACTTGACTTACCACTGGCTTGGCAAGTGACACAGGAGCGACAAAACTCCTTGACATTTTCTGACATATGAGGCCAGTGAAAGTGAGGAACAAGCCTGTCCCAAGTCTTATTCTGGCCTAAGTGTCCTGCAAGGGGAATATCATGGGCCAAGGTAAGAAGGAAGCCCCTGAATTGAAAAGGTATCACCAGGCTTGGGGTCTCTAGCCTCTGAATAAAGGAGCCCATCATCCCAATACACTCTATGGGTACCTTGAGCATTCCCAGCAGCCTCAGCAGCAGCTTGCTGTCTGAAGGGTTGAAGAGAAGGAAAATCTAATTGGGCCTGCCCCAGGTCTGCCCTTGAGGGTCCCCCTGCCCCCAGAAACTCAACCTGATCAGGTTCAAGTTTCTCAGAGACAGTCTCCTCTTGGGTCTCAGGATCAGCCTCCTGTGAAGTCTGATCCTCAACCTGGGGCAAGTGGGATGGCACAGCCTTAACCCTCTTGCTCTTCCTCTTGGGTTGTGGTTGGTCTATAGTTTCAAGATCCACCACAGGTTCAGGTAGGCACTTCTTTGCCTGAGTCCTGGCTACAGTAAGGACATGTGATGAAATCCCTAGCATTTCTGCATGAGTCCTGTACTCCACTTCTGACCAAACTGAGTTTTCCAGATCATTGCCTAACAGACAGTCTACTGGGAGGTCTGCACTCACAACAACTTTCTTTAGGCCATTTACCCCTCCCCAGGAGAAGTTCACAACAGCCACACTATGTGTAGTAGTGGCATTGCTTACATTGGTCACTAGGCAATTATCACCTAGTACAATCTGTCCAGGGTCCACAAAGTTAGGTGTCACCATAGTGACACTGGCACAAGTGTCCCTGTAGACCTGAGCCAGTTTCTCATTTATCAAAGGCGTCTGTCTATACTTGCCCAAGTTACTGGGACTCACAGTTGTGGGCATGGCTATGTCCATATCATAGAGCAGAACTGCCTGAGTAGGGATTCTGACTAGGCCAGATTCCATCTCAGTGCCCAGGGTCAACCCTACTAAATCCTTTGGCTTTCTACTACCACTGCTTACTGTACTAGGGGTGCAGGTTCTTTAGGAGCTGCAGTGGTAGGGACTGGATTTTTCTTGGTGCATTCACTTCCCCAATGGGAAATGGACTTACAGGTATTGCACCAAGGTTTCTTTGGGCCATCATTCTTCTTCTTCTTGTTACCATTTTGGGAACCACCCTCCTTATTAGAATTGTGTGGGCCTGAAGAAGACTTCAGGTCTTTTTCTTTATCTTTCTTATCTCCACCCTTCTGGTCTGTTTTCTTCTGGTCACCACCATGGTTCTGGGGTTTCTGCTTAATCCTTGTTCTGACCCATTGAAATGAAATGAAATGAAATGAAAAAAGAAATTTATTAAGCGCACGTACACCAACGGCTTCTTGGCGCTTTGGATGACAGAAAAGAAACTGCTGATTGGTAACCTAAACAGAAAACCAACTAATAGAGGACTCCGGGAAAATAACCAAATTCTCGGAGCCTTTATAAAGTTGGAATATAAGGGAATAGAGCTAAAGACAACTAGTCGAAGGCTTGAGAAAATAACCAAGTTTTCAGAGCCTTTCTAAAGTTGAGGTAAGAGGGAATAAAACGGAGGTCAGGGGGCAAAGAATTCCAAAAGAGGGGAGCTTGAAAAGAAAATCTCAGTCCACCCAGTCTTTTCCGTTTAAACGGACATGACGATAAGAGATTAGAGCTAGAAGAGCGAAGGACTCGAGGTGGAATGTATCGATCAAGACGACAAGAGATGAAAGCCGGACCTTGTTGAGCAAGGGCTTGGTGAGTAAGGCAACCCAGCTTGAAGAGACAGCGCTGGATCACAGGGAGCCAGTGCAAGCTCTTCAGGAGGGGCCTCGCTGAACTTGTCCTTGGCTGGCGAAAAACCAGCCTAGTCGCTTGGTTCTGGATCAGCTGGAGCTGGCGGGATTGATAGAGGGGAATCCCCGCGTAGAGCGCATTTCCGTAGTCAATACGGGACATGACCAGCCCAAGCATGGTCTGAACCAGGGCCTCATGGGTGAGGAACCTGCTGATCTTCCTAATGCGGCGGAGATGGAAAAAGCAGGCTGAAAGCACCGATTTAATTTGTGGTTTCATAGTCAGGTCCTCACTGATGGTAACTCCAAGACTCTTGACTGAGCTCGCCGGGCGTGGAGCACTGCCCAGCGAAAGCGGCCAAAAGCTGGAACTCCAAGGATTGGCCGGAGGCCCAGTCAATACAATCTCGGTCTTTCCAGGGTTCAGCTTGAGTTGGTTTGCATTCATCCAATTACCAATGAACAACATGGTGGATTGGACTCTTTCAATAGAGGTAGGGGAAGAATCAATATCAAAGATGAGCTGGAGCTCGTCTGCGTAATTGAAGACGACCCCTGGTAGCGCTCGCAACTTAGAAATAAAGGGGGAAATATAAAGATTAAATAATAACGGGGAAAGAGAGGAACCCTGTGGGACCCCACAAGTCAGATTTTTAGGTTCAGATGTAAACGGACCGAGGCGAACCCCTTGCTCACGATCCTGTAGAAAGGAGGTGAGCCAACTCAGCGAGGTGCCCCTGATGCCGGCGCTCTCGACCCGTTGAAGAAGGATGGTATGGTCAACGGTGTCGAAAGCAGCCGACAAATCAAGGAGCACCAAAACTTGAGAGATGTTATTGTCCGTCCCCTTTCTCAGTTCGTCATAAACTGCCACCATTACGGCTTCAGTGGAATGACGTGGTCTAAAACCAGCCTGATGTTGATCAAGGAACTGAGAATTTTCTACGAAGGAACCAAGACAGCCCGTTACATAGGCTTCCAAAAGTTTACCCAAGAAAGGGAGCAAAGATATTGGGCAAAAATTACTCAAAACCTGAGGGTCTTCCCCAGGTTTTTTAAGGATAGGTGAAACAAGAGCAGATTTAAAGGCATTAGGAACCATCCCTGATGCAAAGGAATTATTAAGGAGTGAGAGGGGAACCTCAGGGAAATGCGGGCAGGGCAGCAATCAGCAGGGGAACCAGAACGGACCTTCCTGAGAAGAGACATGAACATTTCTAGTGTAATTGGGGGAAAGGTTGCAAATGAGGCCGTATTTTCTAACGCGCTACCTGTATAGAAACCTGCATCGGGTAAAGGAATGCTTACCTTAATTAGGGCGATCTTCTCTACAAAATAATTATTCAGGGAATCACAAAGGGATTGTGAGAAAGAGAAAGTCATAGTGATCCGATCAGGTTTTGCCAGCTCATCAACAATGGAGAATATCTCCCTAGACTTGTTCGTGGCGTTCAGCATTTTATCAGAGAAATATTTTGTTTTGGCCTCAAGAATGGCCAGCTTATACTCTTTGAGTGCTGCAAGAAATGTGAGTTTCCTGATGGGATAATAGTCTGCTCTCCACTTGCGCTTAGTTTGCCGAAGTGAGAGTTTTAAGTCGAGTAGTGGTTTACTGAACCAGCGCTGCGCATCATGCTTGCGCTTAATCCTGAGTTTCTTCAGGGGGCAACGGTGTCTCGGGCGTCTGTGACCCGAGTATGAATTCTGTCGGCCTGAGTATGGACAGACAGGGGGAGACCTGCCTCGTCTTGGAGGGAGGGGGTAATGGAGGCCAGTGAAAGACAGAATGAGGGGACGTCTACCTTGTCCCAATTACGGATGAGCGGGCACTTAGTGGGGCAGCATGTAATGGAAGAGGCTTTGGGTACTAAAAAGGAAATGAAAAAGTGGTCCGCCATGTGTCCGCCTTCTTTCCCAATTCTTGGGGAGAGGTCAGATCAGAGTCAACGAGATATTGATGCAACAGCTGGTTCTGACAGTTATTAAGGATCTGCTCTCTCATTATAACATTGTACAATCCTGTATAGTCTGAGACTTTACTTCCCTGCAGCCAACCCTCCAGAGCCTTAGTGGCACAATCAACAAAATCAGTCCAGTCCTGAGTCTGAGCTTTTTGGGTATCTCTGAACAACAACCTGTATTGCTCAGTGGTTAGGCCAAACCCTTCAATAAGAGCACTCTTCAGGACAGAGTAGTTTTTGGCATCCGCAGGTCTAACTGTGAGGAGGCTATCCCTCCCTTTCTCAGAAAAGGAGTACCATAACATTGCAGCCCACTGTTCTTGGGGAACCTGCTGTACCATGCAGGCTCTCTCAAGAGCAGTCATCCATTTGTGGATGTCATCCCCTTCCTTGTAGGGGGCTACAATCTTTGTCAGGTTTCTATTGTCATAGGACCTGTCTTTCTCTCTAGGAATATTGCTGCCACCAGAGGAATCTAATCCACACAACTTTTGTTCTCTTGCTAAAGCAAGTTTAGTTTGAGCCAGGGCTATCTCTTCCCTCTCTATCTGGAGTTGGACAGCCCTCATCCTGGCCCTATGCTCTTTCCTCTGGGGGAAGTCATTCCCCTTTGAGATTCCCTTGAGGCACTAGAAATGTGAGAGTCACTGGAAGGTGATCTCACTCTTCTATAACCTAGGGGAATGATGTTATAGGATCTGGGGAGGTGCTGGCCCTCTCCATTCCCATGTAGGTCCAAGTTGGTCTGGTTAAGCCTGCCAACTAGTACCTGGTTACCCCTCTGATCCTGATCTGACCCTTCCTCCCCTGATTCAGGGTCCTCTTCTTCCTCTTCCACCTCTGGGGTGTCCTCATTCTCAGGGGGGTTCACTCCATCTCCTGAATCTTGGGGAATTGCACTAGCTTTCTCCAAATCATCCTTTTCTAGGACAGCTATCAGGGAAGGAATGGTGGGGTTGTGTCTCCTTTCTAGCCCTCTCGCAATGCATAAGGCACTCAAGCCTTTATGGCTAAGTTTGTCATAGCTGGAAGGTGCCTTGGTAAGGTCAACCACCGCAGGTAGAGAGCTGGGAGTTTCACCTGTGCCAGACATGACTGCTAGTGAGGTGCAAGTGGTGCACTTACCTACACTAAGTGTTTTTCTACTGTCCCTTGCTAGTGAGTTGTAGGCAGGGTGTGCTAAGCCCTTTGATCTACAACTACTAAGTTCAGTAGAACTTAAATATGCTAAGCTTGTGTTTATATGTACCTAAGGTACTTGATGTGATCTTTCAATTTGATAGAAAATTGCAATGGTAAAAAAACAGCAAGCTCAAATCCCACCGCTGCCACCAATGTGAGAAGTTGGCCTGATATATGATGTCTCTAATTCTGGGGGCACCTTGTATCAGTCCAAACAACCCTTATGGTGTCTGGTTGTAAGTCAACCTTATTAGACAAGCTATCCTAATGGTAGCATGGACTAAGCAGCCTTAAAGGCTTAACTTAAGAGGTCGTGTTAAGCGAGCTGTTTTACCAATCACAATCCTGTAATACCAAATGAAAGGACACCACACAAGTTATACATTATAAAAATATATGTATTTATTACTAGAATAATCCTCTATACTCTTTATGAGTCTAGAGGCACAAGCGTTTAAACAAAAGCACAGTTAAACATATGAAAGTTGCACAATTATGGATGAGGCTGGGGGGACACGCAAACCATAAATTAAAAAAGTGGTATAAGAGATACCAATCGAACAGTGGTTAGGCCTAGGGCCTAGGGAATCGCTGGGACCAATCGGGACTAGCAATGCTGAAGTCGGGAAAAGCCCGCGGGAATCGGGTGCAGCACTTAAAGCACACCATGCACCAATGCAATGTCAATGGTGCGTAAAAGTTACAAAGTTACTGTTTAAGGAACCTTCCGACTGACCTACAAGGACAAAACTTTAGGCACATACACTAGAGGTGTGTACCAATGTAGGAACACCGGCGTTGCTGAGTTACCTCACCCACAGGAAGCGGGTGCACAGGTGCGAAGTAATGTCGGGTTTCTTCACGCAGGTCGATGGTGCCTGAAGATGAAGATGCTGCAGGCGTCGGGAGGAGAAGTGTCCGGAGTGATCCAAGGGTGGATCAAAGATGTAGAGTACCTGAAAGCAGAGGGGACAGAGTCTGGGTCACTCAGCGGTGACCAGTGTGGAACCAGGAAGGAACCAGGCAATGTCCGGCGCAATCAGGTGGTTGTCGAGAAGCTTGTCTCCGCTGCCACGTGGACTCTGGGGCACCGAGGATGTCCAGGAGTGGACCACGAGCTGTCCCATGAAGGCTAGTGACCGAACCAACGCGTTGAGCCAAAAGTTGCAGAAGGGCCCCACGCAGCACTCGGTGATTGTAGAGGGGTGAGCTTCGGTGCAGGAGTGGCTCAGGACTGGGGCTTCTCAAACCCCAATGCACAGCTTCGAGGATACCTCAGGAGCTGCACGGTCAGCGCCTCGTGGTCTTTCCAAGATGGCCGGCCCCACGCTTCAGGTCGCTTCACGGGTCTCAGCTTTGCAGGGACTGTGGATTGGGCTGTTAGAAGGAAGGAACGCTGGGTCTTGTCGATCTCTGTCGCTCGAGTTCCGGTGGGAACTGCAACAAAGCAAACATTGAAGTGCTGGATGGTGCCTGTTTGCACAGGGTGGTCACTTCTTGACCACAAGGGAGATTCTTCAGTCTTCTACGTCGAGTAGGATATCGAAGGGTCCAGAGTTTCATTTCATACGTTTCAGTCAGGATAATCTGAATGCTTGGGCATTGCTCTGGATTACCTGCTAGGTCCCTCCTATGGGTGGGACCCGGGAAGGGGGTGGTTACACCCCTTTCCCTTAGTCTAGGGTCGCACTGGGGCTGGTGAGCCCCAGAACCGGTTTGACCGGATTATGCAAGGGGAAGCCTTGTGCTCCCCAGGCACTGTCTGGTTTCTTTCAAACCTCCCTGCTACAATCCACTATCTCCTGTCTGGGGTGGTGTGACACCTCCCCGTGACAGGAAACCCTTTGTCCAGGCCTCCTCGGCTGAGTTTCGGTCAGCAGCAGGAGGTCAGACTCGTGTCTGTGGCAGAAGCGTCCATTTTGTGATGCTGAGGCTCTTTTAAAAATCACCCGCGGTTCAGTAAAGTAACATGCCTTATCCCTCTAGAAGGGTGGAATGCTACCCCCGTCGCCAGGACTGGCGAGGGGGTAGTATTCCGAAACGTCTGACACCAAACACGACATGTTTTGATAATGTTAAACCAAAGTTAGCACATAACCGTGATGGATTATAATGCACTTAATAGTATATGGTATGGCATTATCCCGGAACAGCTTAGGGAATTGGTCCCGACAGCTGCAGACAGGCTCAGCTCATGCTAGAGTACCATCTCACATAAAACCAAGCACTCTGCCTCCAGGATTGTTAAGGCCTGCCATAGGAGTGACTTATAGGTATATATGTGCCCAGATATAGGTTTAGATATAGGAATACTATATCTAAGCAAGGGGTGATTACACCACCTTACCCTAGCTGAGTGATCAGCCAGTTGTGTCGATTTAAGTACCCGCCAGGGGTGGCAAAAGATATGCTGCAGCCCCTGGTAGGCCTTGTTGGAACCTATGCCCTGAGCACCTATAGTGCATGGTACAGGGGCTGACAAGGAGTCCAGTTCCAATTGGGTTATGTACCTATAGTACATGTATGTGAATTTAGAAAGAGAACAGTAGGCTGTGGGTCTGATTAGCAGGCCCACAGCCACATTAAGTCGAAAACCAGTGAAGCAAAAAGCAAACATTTGGGGTGACCATAGGATAGCAGACCCTACTTTCCTTCACATGCCAAAGCAACAGCACCG
Source organism: Lissotriton vulgaris (assembly GCF_964263255.1). Classification (NCBI taxonomy): domain Eukaryota; kingdom Metazoa; phylum Chordata; class Amphibia; order Caudata; family Salamandridae; genus Lissotriton; species Lissotriton vulgaris. Next base: position 1,035,835,713 of record NC_141689.1, read on the forward strand.
CAAGCAGCAACGTGCAAGAACCACACACACACATCAGGACAGTGCAATACTGCGCAGGAATGTCCTTGTGCATGGAACTCCATGCACAAGGACTTGCAATGAAAGAGTGACGCAAGATCACTAAGCAACTAGAAAAGGCGAAGTAACCACGCGCGCTTAACGCCCCAAGAAGCACAAAAGCCACCGGCAGCGCGCACAAGAGCGTACCCAAAAGAGAAAGTCCAAGGAGCGGTGACGTAACCCTCCTGAGACAGCGAAGCACATAAAGAGCACTGATAAAGAGCGCGGCAACGCAAAAGCATCGCAACTGAAAAGAAAGCCGGATTATGAAGACTCACCAGGAGAAGCTGACCCAGCCTGGTCGCAAGAAGACGAAAGCCGGCCACCCAGCCTGGTCGCAAGGAGATGAAAGCCGGCCACCCAGCCTTGTCGCAAGGAGATGAAAGCCGGCCACCAAGCCTGGTCGCAAGGAGAAGAAAGCCGGCCACCCAGCCTGGTCGCAAGGCGAAGAAAGCCGACTACCCAGCCTGGTCGCAAGAAGGTAAAGCTGACCGCCCAGCCTGGTCGCAAGTAGGCAAAGCCGACCACCCAGCCTGGTCGCAAGAAGGTGAAGCCGACCGCCCAGCCTGGTCGCAAGAAGGTAAAGCCGACCACCCAGTCTGGTCGCCAGGAAGATGAAGTCGCAAAGAAAGAAAAAAGAAAATGATGACCACCCAGTCGGGTCACAAGGAGAATGAAGTCGCAAGGGAGATCGTCCATGAAGAAAGAAGGGTGACCACCCAGTGTGGTCATGAGGAAGACAAAGCCAGACAATCGCATAGAAAGAAATGGAGGATCCGACCAGCCAGATGGTCGCCAGCGAGGAGAGACCTGGCAGGAAGTCTGCTCAGAAGGAAGAAAACGTCTGTGAACTGTATGCCCGGGAGAGAGTCCGGAAGAGGAAGAGGACCCGAAGAGATGGACCCAACACCTACAAGAACTAGAAGCAACAGGAAGCAAGAGAGAAGATCGCAATGACCGGTCCAGTCACAGAAGAAGAAGAAGAAGACAGTGTCCGAGTGCCAGGACAAAACCAGAGGGAAACAGGCGGAGTGCACGCTGCCTGGAGAAGCCTGGTCAGGAAGACAAGGACAGCGAGATGACCAGACCGCTTCGCGAAAAGGAAAACGGAGAAGAAGGACGCGACGCCATGAAGGAAGGAGAAGAAGAAAGGAGTCATGTGGCACGACGCCATCAAGAACAACAACATCCAGAAAGGTGAGGAGAGGTGAGTCAAGTCTACACACCCACCAGAAGAAAAGGTGACACGCACCACAACATCGTGTACCGTGACCCACATGTACAGGAGAGTACTGATGGCACTAAGAACAGAACAGGCATCTATTTACAAGTTCCCCCTGATGACCGGTCGACTACAGGAGAGTACAGGCTGGATCATTGGTGACACCTACCTTTGGGATTGAGCGGAAGATTGGATGCGGAGAGCGCTCAGACGTCCGGCAGAAGGAGAACTGACCACTCCACACCAGCCCGTGGATATCCAAGGGGCAAAGGCCTCAGGGACACCGGTGGCAGCGGGTCCCGACAAGAGAGATGGATCCACCGCCGTTTGTCCTGCACGTACTGGGAAGAAGAGGAACTTGTGCGCAAAGGCAAGAGTCAACAGCCACCCTCCAGGTGGAGCTACGGACTGCGAGGTAGTAATCTCATCGCCTCCTCCATTCACACCCAGACTGTGGAAGTTGGAGCAACGCTGTAGAGAACACCCCGCCCAGCGGAAACCTGAAGAAGAGGGCCTCCGGGACATCTTGTGGCAGGAGAACACCAGCGATAGGGGCGTCTCAGTGAGAGGGATGTCCTTCGACCACTCCCCCCTTTTCAAGCTGCCTACAGTGAAGAAACCAGATGGACTAGTAGAAAACAACATTCTTCAAGTCTACCATCTGGTCATCCTGTTCGGCGTCACCCCAAAAGCAAGATCTAAGTGGACTGAAAAACACACTTCCAGGGCCAAGTCCAGAAGAGCACCTCCACCGAGAACCAGGACGCCGAGCCCAGGAGAACTAACATTTCAGCGGCAATTTCCACCTTCGTCATCTAGCAAGCAGCAGAAGAGACTCCTTTTAAATTTACGATGATTGCATTTTTATGTTTTTCCTCCCACAGGTTCGGAGTATGTTTTGTTTCAACTTTTATTAAAGTTGGGGAGGAATGTAGTGTCCTGCTGGACATGGTCTAGTTGTTTGAATGATGTAACCCATACTTTACACCCACCCACCACTGGTGTCATGAGTCACGTGAGCCAGTCAATAAAGAGGGTGGAGCGCACGTGCTCCTGGCCATTTTAACTAGCAGACGATCCTGGTGTCCGTGTCTCCATGCTTTAGCCTAATGAGGGCCTAGGGCCCGACACCACAGGGGCTTCTCCTGTGTTCAAGTACCCCGGTGGGGCCGATGCATTAAGAAGTGCCCTGGGTTGGTAACTCCCTCTGGGATGGAAGGATGGGTAAAGTTGCTACCAATGACTGTTTGTCAATGTGTTTCATCAATGCTGTAGGGCCCCTGGGTGGAACTTGGGGGGCTGTGCAAGTTTGGGCCTGCTGGCACAATTAGCACAGGAGATTTCACCACAATGTACGTGTTCACACCTGATTGTGCGCATAGTTAGGTGGAAGGTGTGCCAACTGTTCATTCCCTTACTCCCCTGCTCTGTGCTCAGTTATTCACACGACCACACTTTCCATGAATGCTGATAACTTACAAGGCACTGTCCTTTGTTCTCCTTTCGGGTCCACCGAGTCACGTGACTCTTTAGTCTTAGTGCAAACTTGCCTATTTCTGATACTTGCCATCTGGAAACTACTCACATGGCTGTATGAAACTGGGTGCCATGTTTACCACTCGTCTGTGAAAGCTGATTACATGCTCTGGCATTAGCGATCACAATCTTTACCCTGAAAGGCCATTTTATAATCTATCAGGAGGCCTCCACACTGTTTAGCATGCTTTGGTTGTTTTATATTCGTTTTACCCAAGGGGGTACACCATTATTTACGTGCATCACTTTACCCTTGAGGATTAATAAATACATTGCACCTTACACATATGATGCTCCGAAGTCGTTTACTGCCCTCTCTTACTTTTCCAGACATGCAACTAATTTTGCACTCAGGTTTTACAAGTCAAGCAACCAAAATATAGCCTGAATATCCACTACCAAGATATGGTGAAGGTGCGGCTGTATGGTCTAGGCATAGATTTATTATGCATCACTCCACATATAGGTACCAAGACGATACATATATTGTCAAGGTGCATATATATATGGGGTTACAGGTACTACATCTACACTTACCTACATGTACTTACCTTCCTGTTTTTTTGACAGCCGATTTATAGATGGAGATATTTCAATTGCACAATATGTTTGTGCTCAGTATTCTAACATGCAATCTACCACACATGTCGAGGAGTCACCCATGACCACACTCAACTGGTTCTTTGAGAAAGTTTCATCCGGTCTCCTGCGCGATCTCTAGTAATCCAAGTTGTCCAAGTTTTTAAAAACATTTTCAGCTGCCTGAGCTTTTCAACAACAAGATAAATTGTGACAATTCATAAAGAAAATATGAATGACATTGAAGCAAAATAGAACCAGGAAGTTACACAAAATGCAGCGACATACACCTATAAATACAGAAAGGTCATACTTTTATCTGACAGAGAGGTAGTAAATAAAATAAATATATTTCAACACTGATCGTAAAGTACGAGCAGAGACTATGTCATAAGGCCGTTAATTCCCACCGGGAAAACGTTCTGAGAGTTAAAGGTATGATGAAGCAAGAAAAGGGGGAGCTTCGCACACAAAGGAGTTATGCTGGGTATTTTTCATGGAAGGAGATGGGGTGAAGGTGGTTTCTAAAGTGTTGGTAACCCATTGTCCCCGTGAGCATCTTTCTCCTCTGAGAGTGTCTAAAAATATATTTTTTTTAAGAGGGGGCAATGGTCCCAGGGACTGTATAAGTTGATTGCAGTTAAGAATACTTCATTGCTGGAAATGTGAATAAATAAGCGAAACTGCAAACTGGATGAATGGGTGTGTTCTCGCAGAAAGAAGGAAGAGTCACAAGGAAGCGTTAACTTACTGTCATCCTATAAACTATTTATTTGCACACTCAAACCCTAAAACAAATTGGCAACATGGAACAGAAGCGACAATTAAGACATTTTGAAATAATTGGTCACAGATACACAGTTTTTTAAAGTCGTTTGTGTTTGGTTAATACACCCATCGTAGAGATCTAAATTGCTTGTATAAGACTAGTAAGATAACTCAGAAAGTTGTAATTTGCTGTAGAGCTCTGTGTGTATCCTTAGGTTATAAGCATTAAATAGCACAGGTTTGATTGGTGCTTCGGGATTAGTCAACTACTTATCACAGATTTCTTTTATTGTATGATGCATCAGTGGGTTAATATTTAAGGGTTGAAATCATTTATTTTGCATTGTGTGTTACATAAAAGATTGATAGGATAATTACACTGATGTACCTGACATTCATACAGAATACGCTTTTTACAAACTTTCCATCTCTAATGTCTGTTTAGAAACCAACCGTGTGTGCTTCATTATTAAGTGCCACCTCAGGTTTGTCAGTCTTCACACACCACACGTAGATGGTTGCCCTCTGATGCATTACAATATAGTTGCACCTTATAGGCTCAGATCAGTTTTACAGTCACTGTCTCATGCATCAGAACCGGTTCGGGGTGGTCTTCCTTTCAAATGTCCTTTCAGGCTCCTCTCCAGACACAGAGTTTGTGTAGTGATGCCCTTCACAGCAGGATAGTCTCCCGCCAGGACCATTCATAGCAGAGGCACAAAAAGGTGTGAGGGTTCAGCACTGAAAGGGTGAAATCAACGAGATAAGGCTGGGCTTCACCTAAAAGACCCCTTTAATTTTGCACAAGTTAATTTGCTGCTCCATCCCTCACCCAAACCATTCACCCAAGTAAAGTGCTTCAGAAAGTCTAATCAGCTGTCTCTTGCTTATAAAGCCTTCATTGGATTTGTAAAAGAAGCCTAGTCAGTCACCATCTGCCATACATTAGTGTCTTGATCTCCACCTTCCAGCCACACAAGTGCAGGCAATACACTTTCACTATCTGAAGAAGCTGTCTGTGCCCTTCATCTTGTTCCATCCCAGCCCAGACACATCCAAATGGCTCCCACTTTGCTTTTGTATTTAATACTGTGAGACAACTTTAAGATGAATATTAGATGTCATCTGCTCCGGCATTTTCAATGTTTGTTACCAATGTATTTTCTTACACTGCGATTTGTTTTGAGTTTACTGCTTCCTCAGAGCGCTTCCTAAAGCTCTCCATATTTCATCACATATGCATCCAGTCATCACTTTTAGCTTGCAACCCTTGAGCTCATCAGCTGACTGGGCTGGAGCAGTGGTCTAACAGTCGCTTAGTAGCGGACATACTGTTTGCTTGATTCTAGTGTGTATCAAAAATACCTAAGATAGCACTATCTTTGCATGAAAATTAATGTTTTGTTTTCTTTCTACAGTCTTGCATCCTATTACTACTCATACTATTGTAAAACTAAATCTCTTTCCCTACATCTGGCATGAAGAAAGGACCTTTACAAAAATCCTATTACTGTTGCCTCTCTTTTTTTCCAATATTTCCTCCTTCTTTCATTCCATCATCTGCATGCATTCTCTCTCTGAACCCAATTCACTCTGTCATATGCATGTTTGCCATATTCTCCATTATTATGTCTTTGTAAACTGCCCCAACTCATTTACAAGAACACAACCTCTGCTCTTCTGAAGGCCATACCCTTGCATTGTAACAATACATGACCTCCTCTTGCTCATCTATTAATCTCACCAGAGATGTGCCTGTGTCACATACTCCCTACTAATGATCTCAGATGACTCATATTTAAACCACCACAAAGAAACTTGAGTGAATGCATGGAATGGTGTGCTTGGACGCAAAAGAGAAACCATACTGGACTAACCACTCACACTGGGATTCCGGAGCAGCGTACTGCCTGGCATAAAGTGCTTCAATGTATCATCATGGGCAGTAATTGCTTTATAAATACAATTACAACCTGCAATAGAGGCTAACAGGGGAGGTTTCTTTTAAAAACAGGTCTCTAAACCTCGTCAAACTGAGTTCTTGCATAGAATATGGAGCAGAATATTCCTGACTTTGACTGTCGTGAATGAAAAGGCTCAATCGTCATATGTAGCAGATTCAGTTTGGTGATCACAAGAAGAGACTGGTTGTAAGAGTACAATGATTGATAAGGAGAAGATCACTTACGTTAACAAGCTGAAAAAGCAGGGATCTTTTGGTGCATGGTTTTATGTTCAGGTGTCATAACTTTGAAACAGACCGTACTATAAATGAAAAGCTGGCGAACAGATCTGAGCACCAGAGAAGTGTGGTCACGTTTTAAGAGACTGGTGAGCAACTAGGTAGCAGCATCCGGGCCTGGCTGAATGTGATAGAAAATCTTCTCTGAAGGTGCTAATTAGATTGAACATAAATAGTCTAACCTTAACTGAATGAGGAATGTGTAGAAGTCTATCAATCAAGAGAAGTATTGTTTGATGAATTTTCAACTGTGTGAAGCAGGTTTTAGTAGCTCCTGCCACCTGGATGTCAAAAGGTAAATTGAATGGAATATAGATGCCGAGATTATGAGCTACACTGGTAGAATGCAGTGGTGAGTCCATACCCTAAAGCCAGGCAACGTTGATCCAACCAGAAACATCTGAGGTTGCACTCAGGAGTTCCATTTTTGTCAGAATAAGTTTGAGTAAGTTAGTCTCCATCCACCACTTAGTGATGGTCAGGCACTGCCAAAGTCTTCACTCCTAAGATGTGATATAGCCAAATATGAGCTTTGCATAAATTCAAGCATTCCATCCCTCACTTTGCTGTAGTAGTTCATGCTCTAAGTGCGACAGATATGGCAAGACGTGGATCGCATGCTCACTGTGTAATAGGACTCAAGTTACATTCTACTGATGAGCCCCACATCGGGCAAAACCTGTCTGGATTTGCTTGTGGTCCCTTCTGGAGGGGGCTTCATCTGAAAGTTCTGGGCGGCCTACTCCCACGAGGAGCAGGGTCAGTACATATCTGCATGAGGTGAGGCTTTAACTAGAGTGGCATGGTGGGTGAAAAATGATGGACTGAAATGTAGCCTGGGCGATCGGTAGTGGCCGACAGTATGTATCTTACCACAATCCCAATATAGTTAATGCAGCTTTAGCTGTCTCTGATTGGGGATCTGGGTAGGGCCCTTTAAGGATTTAGAAACTCCTTAGACAGTTTTTTTAAATCTCCAATAAAGGGACTGATTTTCATAGACACAGAGGGCAGTCCACCGCGTCTGCATACCCATAACCTGCTACTGAGGACAAAGTATCTCTGCCACACAGAAACAAGCCTCAAAACATGTGTAAGTCTCACCATGGGAGTATGTTTGTGTTGTGCGAGATGGAGAAGAAGGTAAATCGAAGGGTTTACACTATGTCTGAAACATGGAGAAGCCATCCTACTTTCAAATTCCCACCCTCAACCATGAAAGGGGATTTTTCATCACACTGGGTCAAAGATATGTGTCACAAAACAAAACATTTCTTACAAAGACTAAAAGGCAGCACCATACTGCAGAGCCACTACTGTGCTCTTTGCAACCTCACAAGCATGTGAGCTGTGCTGAGCCTTGGTTAACGACCACCACACACAGCTCACTCTCCTACCAAAAGAGAAGATTCTAGGCCACACCTCTCTGGAGTTACCTTACATTTTTCATATCCAATTTTTCTTTCTGCCTTTTCCCTTTTTCACCAGGTAACCTAACACCAAATTTCAGGGCATATTATCAAGAAACGGAGTTAAGATTATCGCCGCTTTAAGGGCAGGAAACTGCCGCTAAAGCGGCGCTGATGGGCTTGATAATATGCCGTAGAGAAGTCCAATAGAAGCCCATGTCCAAACCAAAACATGGGCTTCTACGGGAATTCACAAGGGCATATTATCAAGCCCATTATCAACGCTTTAGCGGCAGTTTCCTGCTGTTAAAACGGCGATAATCTTAACTCCGTTTCTTGATATTATGCTCCTTCCTTTTTTAACCTGTTCAATTATCTCTCTTGTTTTGTCCATCTCCATTAGTAAGGACAGTGACTGGCATTCTTTACTCTCATGTAATATCTTGCCATTCAGTATTCTTCATAGTAGCACACTCCCGGATGAGTTACTGTTGAGACTTGCCTAAGGACATTTGATAGTGTAGATGACTGCAGGACACTGCACCCGCTGCTATTTGGAAGTCACTGCTGCAATTTTACATCCACTCTAAGCAAACACTGTTGGCTGCTGCCAAGGAACGGAATACACTTACAAGGGATTTCATGACGCTCTTATTCACCTAAGAAAGTGTTTTTAGACATCTATTCTACTGAGAAATTTGCTAAGAGTTTGGCAGAAGTGATACTCTATCACAAATGTGGGGATATCTCATCTACCGTATTACAACACACAAAGATGTGAAATCTGTTAGTATGGGTTAGTGTGGGAAAGTAGTAATTCTATCTGCTAGCATGTAAGCCCAGGTCAGAGAGGGTTTACAGAAAGTAATCTCCTTCTTCACTGGGGAAGGTGAGAAAAAGGGCCAAATGGATTTTCTTCCTACTTTTCTGACTATTTTTATCCAGCTATCCACAAGAGCCACCCCAGGCACACTATGCTGAGTAAATTGGTGCCATGAAATGTGATCCCTCTTAATCTGCCTGTTTGCCCATCTCCACTTTGTAGTAGGTAAAGGGAGAAGCAGTAGGGTACAGGCAGGTGTAAGGCTCTATGATAGGGGAAAAGTATGAAGAACTTGGCTGGGGTAGAGAAGTTAGAGCATCAGTAGGTCTGTGGGCACTAGGGCATAGGCAAGTGTCTAGGTGTTACTGTATATGGGGGTAGAGGTACTAGGGTTCAGATAGGGGTGGGGGTAAAAGTGTATAAGGAAGGGGTTGGAGTACAAGGGCATAGAAATATTTAGGGTAAATGTAAGACCCAGGATCCCTGCTTGGCTGAGGTAGGTACCTTAGGCCAAATAGGGACCCTTGTTTCCACGTCAGGGAAAGGAAGGACACCTTCTGAGATAGCCCTCGCTCACCTCCTTGGTAGCTTGGCATGAGCAGCCAGGCTTATCTTCAAGGCAAATGTGTAAAGTATTTACAACAACGCTCACAGCAACCCAATGATGACACCACAAATAGACTCCACACAAGTTTGATAAAAACGCGTATAAATTTTATATAAAAAGATATACGATAAGACCACACAATATAAATCCAACACATGAGTATGTGTACTATTTCTCCTGGCCGGTTGTTATCGCTATCGCTTGAGGACGTTGTTATTTGATCTCAGGTATGGTGTTTCCTGGGCTCGTTATATTAACATGTAGCTGTGTGGTTGTTTGGGGGACGTCTTAGTTATCCGGGTTCGTTTCAACGATTCCGTTATTTTTCTGTTCAGTCCCCGTATCTACAGAGGGAGTACATCTACTTCGGCCCCTCGGGATCCACCTTTTTGCATCAGAGGGAGCACGTTTAAATATCGGCCCCCTGGTTTTTCGGACACCGCATCAGATTTATTTTGAGGTATGTTATTCGTCTTTCCCGCTATCTTCCTTTGTCTAAGGTACTGCCTTAGTTTCTCACTGTTTATCTTCTTCTTTTTGTCTCCTTTTTTATTTTCGCTTTTGCAGCTTTCTTTGACACGTTCTTTAGCTATCGTCCGAATATCCTTTTTGTTCGTGGGATACATTATTTGAGGGTAAGTTAATATTTGGTTGTTTTGGGTGGGGGCCCCCCTTTCTTCTGGTTATCACTAGACCTCTTTGACAACCACCTAGTTTGATACCCTGTCTCTCTGGTATGGGGTACAGTATAGACAGGGGGTAGACTCGGGCGGGATGGCAGATGTGGATGGCCCGGTCCCTGATTGTAGTTAGGTTACTGTTGTGCTATCTCCTTCCCCTACAGCCTTGGAGACTTCACCTGGTTGGGTCCATCTGGGCCTCCAAGATTGGAGAAAAGGCAGTGCTTCATGCTTGCAGAACGGTGTACAACTTCAGTTCGTGAAAACCTGTTGCTGACTGTCACCACCCTGTTTCGAAGTCATTACACGATTTCAAAAACAAAGTCTGAGGATTGGTAACTTTTTTCAAAGATGCCCAGAAAAAGTTCCATAAATACTAAGGTCCCAAACATCTCTTGCAAACACAACCAGGGGTTCCCTCCTAGCTGCACCTGCTAGTTTTGGCTGCGACTGAAGCATGGGGGGCGCGTCCACTCCAGCCTCTGTTGACCCTGCGGCAGACTGCTCCCCTCGGACTCCGCTCCCTCACGCATCTACACACACGCCGCCCTCCCTGCGGGAGCCCTGCGAGCCGAGTTGGGGGTTCAGCCCGCGACAATGAATGGACACAGTGAGGCGGGGGAGGGGCGGAGCGGCTCTGGGGAGAGGGGCAGGACCTCGCCGCGCACCCTGTCTTTGGTAGTGCTTCCTCCTCCGCCCCCTGTCAGAGAGGAAACAGCGCAGCGGCGGAGAGAGGCTGGAGGGTTGGTGGGTGACGGGCGAACCACTGTCTCTTCTCTTGTCTCCTTTGGTTAAAGAGACAGACAGAAGACCTGCCGCCTTCTCTCCAGAAATCAACGGCGCTCCTGCTCAGTGGGGAGGGGCGGTGTGTGCGTGTGTGACCCGGTGGGTGGGGTAGGGGGGGCTGTGTGTGTGCGCGTGAGCCTGTGAGTGGGGTGTGGGGGGGGGGCGTGCGTGTGTGTGTGCATGTGTGTATGTGTGTGTTTGCGCACTTCAGGGAATGTGAGGCAGGAGATGTGCACAGCGCCGGCCTGGACGTGCGCGTCCACAGACACCAATCACCGCGCGTGCCCGACCCCTGTCTCAGATTCCCAGGAGGCGGACGACATTAGATACTTCGCTGGATGCAATGCTTCGCATTGCTTTCTCCAGCTCTACCTAAACAGGTCTAGGGGGGAAGCAAAACATTTGGGCAACTTTAGCCATAAAGGGCTAAGTGCTACAGTAAATGAAAAAACATAGTTGAGGAAGAAGGTGGCAGCACCAACTGCAGCACAGGAATAAAAATGAGTAGAGAGGTAAGGTGGGCAGATAGTAAATAAATTAAAAACAAGGAAGCTGTGTGACCCTGGAAAGAAACAAACTGCATTAAGTTTACGAGAAAGGCATCCATCCGCCCGGTTGGATTCGACATATCTGGGAGAAGCTCTTCATTTGACTTTTTTTGAGGACACAGGTTCCAGGAGAAAGTTTTTCCAGAACAGGCTTACTTTAATGCATTTTTCTCTACAATCACTTGTAACCATGCTAAATGCCATGCCGCAAGAATTCACATCTTAGCTGTTCAGCTCTACTGTGGGAACTGAAATCTACTTTTTTCATCCTATATGCAGAGACAACATTTCCAGAACCTACAGCTCCCAAAATACATTGCACTGAGGTGTCAGACAGAGATGAAGCCAAGTTCCCTAAAGTGCAGAAAATTCAGAACAAACCAGAATCCTTGGAGAAAGAAGACTGTCAAGCGCAGACGGGGCTTTAAGATTTCAGTTTTCCACCTGGCACCTGGCCTTGACAGTCAACCAGCCTCATTTGCTGCACTAAATGCAGAGCAAACAAAGCCTTGTGCCAAAATTCCCAAGAAGATTTCAGGCGTGCCCATAGTTTGTGTTTTGCATCCTGATAAGGCAGCGAACTACATGTAGTTCTGCTTTATGTCGATATTAGCTTTATTGGCCTTGATTATCATCACAATGACCGGAGGTTATTCCCTACCCACTCTACCTTTCCATATCCAAGTGTCCTTCCCTCCTCCTGTCCCTGGTCGAGCCCATCCTATTTTCTCATTAACTGGCCATCTCTAGTGTTAACATTTTTCCTTCATGACTGTCTCATCCGTTGCAGAAACTTCGTTTTGTCTATTAAAAAAAACACAACAGCCAGAAGAATGCAACCTGGATTCATTGAGCTGGTGGATTTATTTAACTTCATTTATCATATAAAGTGAATCTATCTATCTTTCTTTCTTTCTTATTTTTAGAGGTTATCCCTAATCCATACAACAGCTGCCAAAGATACCTTCAGTACCCTCTGTGTGGGTTAAGTCTACAAAGTGAATTTACTTTGAAGAACAGAAAAGGCAGGGAAATTCGGGCAGAGGTCTCCCCGGAGAGAAGGCATTAGAATCTTCTAGAAAAAGGTCACATGATCGTAAGTTTTAATTCTGCAGCAGGAAGATGTTTGACTGACGATGGTGTAGCAAAGATGCCATGAACCATATAGCAAAGAAAGAAAAAAAAGACCACCTTCTTCACTCTTCTGTCAATAAAAAAAATCATACTTAAGATGTAGAAGCCCCTAACATCTATGAGACCCGGTGCTACTGTACCTGTTCCACTATTGATAGCTACGTCCCTGTCATGTGATATAAACACTGCGTCTCCTTGTAATATCGAAGATGTTTTTTTACGATTCAGAGGAGAAATTGAAAGCCTCATTTACAGCATTTTGACGCGCAAAGCAAGCCTCCTTGCTGTGCTGCTGTGTGTTAAAAGAAAAGGGCAGGAATGCACCATAACTGCAAGATTCCTGTCCTTTTCCCCTGCGTGGGTGCACAATGGGCTGCCATGCGCCAACGCAGGCACCCCTGTGCCATGGTGCAAGGGTGTCTGCATTGTAGGGTGATTGTTTTTGTGCAGAAAGGGGCACCTTCCTGCACAAAAACAATCATGAGAGTGGTTTTCCTCTTTCTATGTGTGCTGCAGACTGCAGTACACATAGAAAATGAAAAATTGAGAAGAATAATGGTATTTCTCCTCATTGTGCCTCCTGTACGTCACCCCCAAAACCGTCTAAATCTGTGAATGCGTCAGGTTCCATGGACGTTGTGTGGGGGAACACCCATGGAACGCCCCTTTGACGCAGAGTAATATGTGAAAGGGGGTCTTATTTACATGCAGGGTGCATCTTACCATTCTGAGCCATTCTGACCAGCTTGTAATGAGCCACCTGTGGGCGAACGTAAGTGTGCTTTGAGGACACGGTGGAAAGTAAGACCGCTTGTGAGATGGTGTGGGGCTATCGGAGTCTGTGCACACATCTGAGTATGACGGATGTACGTCGTTACAACGCATGCTTTTACAACACATGCCTTTATGACGCAACTTTTACAACGCAAGTTGTTACAACGACTTGCGTTGGGGGGCGCTGGATAGTGAATAGTTGAATTTACTATTCCAACTCCAGTCCCCGTGGATAGTAGGGAAGGTGTTGGATAGTAAATTAAAACTATTCCCTATCCTAGAGCGCCCCCCAGCGCAAGTCGTTGTAATGACTTGCGTTGTAATGGTTGCGTCGTAAAGGTACTGCGTTGTAAAAGTTGCGTAATAAACGCTGTTCCCCAGTATGACAGTAACTGTACATTTTTTAGTGACTATTACTGAGTGTGTCTCCAGCACCGCACAACTGAAACATGACTTCACTCGAGTGTATTTACTTTGAATCAGAGTAACGAGGAGGTTCAGCAAAATATTTGGAGGACGTGCGTCATCACCCGTTCTTTAACCAGTTTAGTTCTCAAAAACAAGGCCACACAAAGACAGAATTTTGTAAGTGCAAGATGATTACATTGGAGAAAAGCTACAGCAAGAAAATATCTAAAAATAGTGCAGTGAGCTTACAAACGTTAAAGTTGGAAGTGTAATGAGCTAGTATAGAAGCACAGTCATTAACAGCTGTGTATCATAACGCACCTAAAAATTTACTTGTTTCCACTGCATCAAGTCAAACTGTATTATTAAAGAAATAACCAGGTGCTTATGGATAAAAGAACATGCCCCTGTCAGCTGTAAAAGTCACAGAGGGCCTACACCTCAGCCTGACTTATTCTAGCCTTATCATCGCGGATTGGCTGAGGGCACTTTATCCTAGCGAAAACTACAACATTCCAAACGGGCACTACAACACCAGTCATCAGATCCAACACTTCTACAGAAGATATACCTTTCCCACTGCCTCCAATGAAGTAATCAGACCCTGTTCATGGTGGGGGGGGGAGGGGGGCATGGGGCAAACAGAGCCTACTGGTCCACAGTCCAGGGTTTCTTTCTTTTTTGCTTTTAATGTCCTAGGGTCTGTCATAGCAGGGCGCTGCAAACTGCTCCAAAGTACGATCCTTTCCATATTTAAATCTCAGGATAGGTAGGTCGAGCAGTCATAGGGAGCAGGGAGGTAGTCTGGGGCGCCCGGCCTCAGAGCTCAACAATAAGACCAATAAGTAAATATTTAGCCCAGTGATAACCTTTTCAAGAAAGAAAGTGCTTTATTTACATGACTGTACTACACATTACTAGTAACAAAAGCAAGTCAGAGTCCCAGGGCTACTTTCCCAGGTGCTGTGCTCACCCCGCTCTCTCGCTGCCTCCTCCGGGTTTCCCCCCAGCTCTCGGTGGTCCCCTCTGTCTTTAGTGGAACACTGGAGTAGCGTGAATTTAGCACAGGTGCAGTTCCTTCACCCCCAAACAGTATGTGTGCTCATTCTTCGGGCCCAATTTAGAGTTTGGCTGACTGGAACTAACGCAGTCACAAACGTGGAAGATATTCTATCTGCCTTATTACAAGTTCGTTAGGATATAATGTACTAGGCAGACGGGTATCTGTCACGTTAATGATATGATTATTAAAACGCAGCTAATCACAGGAAAGGGTATCCAGGTGCTTGCAGGTCCTAGAGTCTCATTCGAACTGCCAGGTCTTGAGGGACTTACAGAATTATGGAAGTGAGGTGATGGTCCGGAGTTGCATAAGAAGGCCGTTCCTGGGGCCTCATTTATGAGAAATGACGCATCGCTGTGTGAAAGCAGCGATGCGCCACTTCTCAGTGCGCACTACTTGCGACATTCCTGATGCGTCATATTTAATGTATGACGCATCATGTCGCAAGGAGTTACAGATACGCATTGCCGGAGTGTGTCACAAAAGTGACGCAACTCCAGCAATGAGTCCTTTCACATGGGGCGAGCCCCATGTGAAAGGGCCTGCATCAGTCTTACGCCTGCTGTGAGGCAGGCGCAGAATTTCGACGTAACGGTTTCCTAAAAGTGACGCAGTGAAATCTCATAGATTTCACTGCATCACTTCTACGACCCTTGCGTCAATACTCCCCCCCTTGCATACATTATACCTGGCGCAGGTATAATGTGGTGCAGGGGTTTACAAAGTGACGCATCTACCTAGATGCTTCACTTTGTAAATATGACGCAACAAGGCGCACTTTTTACGCCACTGGTGCATCACAAAAAGTGACGCACCGGCGGCGTAAAAGTGACGCACTGCCTCATAAATGAGGTCCCAGGTCTTTGCTTTAGTGCGGGAGAAGGAGCGTTCTTCACTTCTGTTTCAACAGATGCGAAGAGTGTGAACAAGTGCTAGGGTGGCAGAGTGTAATCTTCTTGACGGTTGGTGGAAGTTCAAGCAGTGGTTGATGTAGCAGTCTGCCCTCAGTCTCTTACCCATTTATGAATGATGCAGTCCTCTCTTTGGCTTCCCAGTACTTTGGAGTATGCTTGCTCACTTCGAGTAGCAGCAGCATGCTACCAGGCAGCACAGGATCACTTCTTGCCTCAGGTGCTAGGTTGCACTCCAGTGCTAATTCAGTGATGCAGATATAGGAAGCAGCAGTCCTGAGATGGGGGTGGTTCCACCTGGGTCGGGTGTTGAGTGCCGTCTCTTGGGCCTCATAAGTTGAAAGTTGGAGCCCTCATGGGGCCCGGTAGGACTATAAAGCCCCCAATAGAGCACTGAGACATTTGACATTAGCAGACTCAAACATGCTGGTCACAAATTTGAAAGCTGCAGTCCTACATAAGCTGGTTACAACTTCAGTAGTTTAAGCCATGTTCAAGCATGCGAGAATTTCAGGAGTTGCAGTCCCACATGAGTCAGACCAGTTTAGGCAGATACAGGCCTTAAATGGGCTGAATGACAGCATGCAAAAACAGTCCACACCTAGATTCAGCAATCACATAGTAGCAAAGTCATGGTTTGGAGTTCGTAACCGGAAATGGCACTGCGGAATTTGTACAAAAAATAAGTCTCAGGGCCCTCGTAAGGAGGCCACTGCTGCTTGCACCACGCATTGCAGACTGCACATAACAGTACCAACACATTTACCAATCATCACACTCCTACAAGTGTGAGAATTCAGCTTATTCCAGGATCACAAAGCGATAAGAATGGCTTGAGTGACAATCAATAGTCATTTTTTATGTAAATTGAATTAATAAACATCTGTTGTTGTGCTCATCTCGAATTTAAACAGAGAGCGCCACCATGTGGCAGACTGTTACAAGCCCCAGCGTTGACAATTAAGTGCTGGTGCCATGCATCAGAAACCACGGCTCAAATTAAGCACCTGAACTCTCCAACAATCTGCTCTTCTGGGTGCTCCGCAACCACTGGGAATGTACTGCATCTTACTCCTTCCTATACAGTCTGTCCTCCTGCAGGGTGTGCAGGTTCCTTCCTACCCTCAGAGGGTTAGGTGTTTCAGGAAAGTTACACAGCCTCTTCATCCAGAGGTCCAGAATTCAGGTTATTTCCCCTCACCTCTCAGAGACTGATTGTTAAGCAAACACAAGCTCTGGGTGCACACCGACCCTCTGAGAACCCTGTAGCTCACTCCCTTCCTGTGCCGTAAAGGACTTAAAACTGGAATCACAAAGTGGGCTAGTGGGTCCCACTCTTTTTACACACCTGGCAGGAAAAAACTGTGGCTCCACTATCTGAAATAAGATCTCGTTCTGGATGGGTCTCCTTTCAAGCATCCTTTCCAGGCTATTCTCCAAGCACAACCTTTGGGTAGAGTGATGCTCCTCGGAGCATGCCTGTCTCCATCCTAGAGCACCCACCACAGAGGCACAAAGAGGTGTGAGGTTTCTCAATCTGGCAGTCATCAGTCCAACTGAAGAAGGAATCAAGCAAAAACAAACATAGTCGTACAGGCCTCAACTAACATTTGGCGCACCTTTCACAACAGAGTCTGCAGCTCACTACTCACGCTTACCATCCAGAAAAAAATGTCAGTGTTCAGGAACACTAATTAACAGCTCCTTGCTAACAAAAGGCTTCATAGACTATCTAAAGGTATCCTTTTGCCTCTTCCCTCACTTCAGAGTCTAGGTCCTCTCCCTCCACCTACAGCAATGTTAGAAAAGCACATGTATTCTCTGGGGCCATAGTCCTCATCTCCATCTCATCCAAGGCCAAGCCAGGGTTGTCGAAAATGTAACCCTCTGGCCTCCATCACTTTGGTTCACTCACACACACCATCTACGTAGCACGCAGACTAGGCACATCAACATGCTTAGCCCACACGAAGGAGCACAGCGAAGCAGAACTTTACATGAGTGGGACAGTATGCCTCCATTCCAGTGACTCAAATGAAAAAAAGGTCTGGTCAAACTATTAATTCTTTTAACACGGTATGCTGCCACCAAAGCACTATGTGCTAAATCCTTGACAGGGGGAGTAGCCATTGTCAACAGATGAGGGTACGTTTGGTGCACCCCTCCAGTTTACAGGATAAGTCCAGGATCTTTCCGGAGCCAGAAACAGGCCGAGGCCTCTGTACTTACCCGAGAAACACAAACAGGCATTCAGTTCTAGGGAACATGCCCACTTACCATACAGGAGACATTTCTGTCCCAACAAATGACATCCTACAAATGTTCCCCTTAGACATTGTAAGACACCACTTTATGAGTGGCAGAAAGAGATATGAAGTCTGGTGGCCTGGGCCACATTTACAGGGCCAACAGCACCTCGGAATTCTGGCCTGGCAACTTTGTTTAGTGTATCCTGAAGAATCTGCTCAACAGTTAATGTTACTTTTTGGTGGAAGCTCCCAAAGTATGTAATGGTTTCCATATTACCTACAAAAAAGAGACCAGCATGCCCAAAATCAGGAAGAACTTGCAATTATGCCTTTAATAATAAATGGTTTTAATTGCCCTTTTAGTTACTTCTTTATACATTTGGGTTGATACTAGGTTATGTTGTTCTTCCTCGGCAGCACCATAAAGCTTTGTGTATTTGCACTAAATAAGTGAATTTGACATAACATCACATAGGGCAGAGGTGTTTCACTGAACTACCATTGCTGTATAAAAGCCAAGGTGTGCACCACAGAGACAGTGATGCTTGTCTCCCGTTGCACTATGGACCTTCTTGTTATGTGTACCACCATATACATATTTATGTGTTGGTATACTTAACTAGAGAGTCTTAGTTACCCCCCAACTACACAATTCTGTACTTTCTTAACCTTTGAAGATGGCTGTGGATTGTAGGCACTGGCAATCACTTTTGGTGATTGAGGCTAATTTTTCATCAATAGACTTTGGCCAAGAACAAGTGAGAGAAAGACAACAGGAGGAAGAGAAACGTAAATACATTTTGACAACAGGAGAAAGCAGGATGACCATGCTCCGACACGAATCAGATAAAAGGAATAGAAGTGTAGGGTGGTGACAGAAAAAGATATTAGGTGAAATCAAGATGAGAAAGCCTTGGTGTTCGGCATCCGCCAGCAGTAGACTCCTCAGACAAACTTCGGACCTCTTCACCTCAGTAGTGTAGCACGAATACCATGGGCCCTGGTGCGACCAAGGAAAATGTCCCCTGTGTCAGCTGTTGCGGTAGTAAAACACAACATTCGACAGGCTTCTATAGACCCCTCGGGGCTCTGGGCCTAGGTGCCACTGCATCTGCTACACCTGGTACTACGCCTGTACTTCACCTATATTTTTTGCACTGGTTCGTAATTCATATGTCCCAAGATTTCACAACGATTCACATATTACCCACTGAAGCCAGCTGTGTACCCATAACATTCTTTCTATTGAATGAATGTCATATCACTTTGGATTTGCACTGTGGCAGTGGAGCTTGTACAATTCAGATGTAAATGTGGAAATGGTAACACAACTTTGCCACATTTCAAGGCATTGAATGACTGACAGTATTTTTCGAGGGACTGCCTAGCCAATAGTATTTCTTTGATTTATCAATTATGCATTCAGGAGTTGACTACTAGAACACAACAGGGGAGGCAGAGGGAGGGGACGAGATCGCCTCCCATGAAACTACTAAAAGGGAGAGGCTAAAGAGCTCGAACACTCCTACCATGAAGGAAAGCTATGACGAGGTGCCTCCACATTTACAGAGCTCGATAGCGACAAGTTATTGAACAGGCAGACAGGATCAGCGACCCTAGTGGATCATGGGAAAACAAAATGGCCCTGGTGATTCTCTCAAATGGCTGCAAGCCTTTTCTGATTGGACCCCACCACGTGGTTATACATGGAAGGCAGTTCCATCATCAAGCGCGAAAAGGCAAATAAGCAGAATATTTTTTCTCTGAATATGTATGGATTTAGAGCCAGGATGGTGGAAAAGCTACTTTATGTCATGTCTCCCTTTGAAGATACAAGTAATACTTGTTTAGGAAACGAGTTCCCATGCGGGGTCTGCTTAGCTTCATTTCTGGCAGCTTTCTCTTGATGGCTTGTTTCCGATGGGTTGCCGTAGTCCTACAACGGTTAGGTTTTTCCCTAGAAACCTCCCTGTTTATATCTCACTGGGGCAAACAAAGCAGACTCCCACTCACTCGAACCAGCCAGTTCATTCTGCAGAGCATTTTTGAAACAGTTTGAAAAATGATACGATCTGCGTGCATTCAAGTAGGTCTAAATGAGATATAACGAAAACATTCTTGCTTTCTGTCTAATAATAGCCTCTCTGCATGGGATAATCTTTCCCCTCACGTTTTTCCCCTAAGAAACCCAAAGGAAAGTCCAAAAAACATGGAGACCCATAGCCATTTCAGCACAAGAAACTGAATGGTGAAGTCCTCACAACTACACACCTAGTTGCAAAAAGCACACACTAAAACGATTAAAACTCTCAGAGCTGGCCCAGCGGTCCTTCATCCAACCAAAGGCAATACATTTGACAGAATAAGTTTCACAAAAAGCAGATACATTAAACACTTCTCCTGAACTGACCTTCACACTCATTCGATATTCAAAATTGGCAACATATGAAGACTTCCGAATGTGCTATGATCCTGACATCGGCCAGCAAATGCGTTTCGATCCAAACAGAAAACCACTCTCACAACACCTATCAGCACTATGAGATGTGTGAAGTGCCCTGCAGCCTGTGTCATCATTAGGAATGTTTGCAACAGATATTCCTGCTGGCATTTGGTCTGTTGTTGTTGGTCACATCCACCTTGGCAGCTGTGAACATACAGAAGTCTTACAATGGCCCACACATTTTGGGAGAGACCTCCATAGCTGCCAAGGTTTCAGATTGCTGTGTTTGACATTGTCCTAAATACGGTGTTATTATGCGTGTCATTTCAGCGACTATTAGTGACACTTGCTCACGAGCAATATAAAGCAATGAAGAGGAGGGAAACATAAATATCAGAAATTACACAAGTTTGAGCAACTAGAAAGACTAAGTTAACTGCTTCAAAGCATAAGAAATAATTGCTAAACAACTCATTTATCAGACTGTAGCCAAAATTGCAGAAAATAGATCACGCAGTCTGGAAGACGTTCAAGATTTATTATAATCAGATGAGTGACTCGCAGACTCACTCGATTGACGCTGACCACATGAGCTGTAAGCAGGGCTGCATTAGACAGCGGAGCGTGGGAGGTACTCTTAAGGTCACAGCTAGGCTGATCGCATAGTCTCACTGACCTGACACATTCAGAACACTTTCTTTTGAGGAAGACGACAAGCCAGCTCTGCGATAAAGATTGTGCTCAGTCCTGGCACACACGCTGTGATGCATTTTTGGATTAGGATTTGTACATTTACTATTCTATATTCCAGAAAAAGGTACTGGCACAGTCCTTTACTTTTACCCACCTTTGCAGTTTAGACCATAGTAATTGCAATGTTTGTTCTGTCATGTTTTACTTTTCTAGCCAGAATAGCATTTTAACCAAATGCATATTTCATTTTCCTGCTAGTCATTTCACTTGTAACACTGAAACACTGAGCTGCCCTATGCCGGCAGATTTACTGTATCTCAAATTATCAGATCATGATCAGCTCTGCAGTGTGTGCAGTGCGCTCCGCGCTGTGACAAGTAACAACTGATGAGAGCAGACCGAGAGGGGCATCTGAGGAAATAAATCATTGTGTGTGAAATTGATGTGTGCACTGACCGCTGCGCTGTGTGTGACAACAACCTACTACACCTGTATCACGGCTCTGCTTGGTGCTCAGCCTTCGACCAAAGACCACTTACTTAATGAACTTCACACAGACTGCTATGTGTCTCTGTGTCTCAGTCGGTCCGGCGGCCACGGCGTAAGCCATACTGGGACCCACGGGGCCGCTCAGCACACTGCATGATGTAGTCTTCTGCCAGCAGCAACTGACTGACTCGCCCGGCGGGCCGCACTTCTTATATTGTGCAGGCAGCAATCATCACCACGAAGTTTATGGTGCCTCTGAAGATGCGCCGCGGCCAGCGGCCATGAAAGAGTCAAGTCAAGTGAGTGACTAGTCAAGTTACTCGATGCTGGCCACCTCCCGCCGGTCTAACGCTGGTTTTATTGGGCAGACAGCAGCGCACCACTACCAGGACTCGCCGACTCTTGAATCCCCAGCCGCTTCTCTAACCTGCCTGCCACCTTACCTCACTTCCTCTTGGCTCCTCCAGGACGTGACGAGGCACGAGGTCACATCCAATCCCGGGGCCCCCCACGGTGCCACAGCTGCCAGTAGCAACCACTGCTGAGGGCAGGCCCCGGCCGCCCGAGTCTGATGAGAGTGCAAGTCAGTGGCATCTGAAAGCCGTGCCGCAACAGGAAATTAAATGCAGCCAGGCAGCAGGAGAGGCAGATTGCAACATTGTAGCACTTTGACTCCGGAGCTAAGCAGTCAGATCTTTAACTATTAACTTACTGAGCCAGAGCACTGCTGGCAACGCAAGTCTGTGGGAAGCAGCAGAGCCAGCGCACAGAATGCTACAGGTGCCAGCTGCGCGCGCTGGCACCGCCGGGTAGCCAGTGTCAGACTGGCATGATTAAAAATGCGTGACAATCCATTTCAGTGCGGTGATGCGGAACACCACACTGAAATGTGGTAGTGTCACACCCAATGCGTGATACTTGGCAGACACGGACCTCCTAATTTACGAGGACATTGGTCATGTTTTTATCTCTCAAAAAATGGACCCTTGCTTTGGGGACTTGTTCTTAGGAAACAAATAGGTTCCAGCCGATTCAGCTGGTATTGCAGGTCTACCTCTATCTTTTTTTACCTCCTGAAGCAGTTCCCGCCAAAAATACCACTTGATCAGGCTGCACAGCGGGGTGATGGAGGTGGTGTTTCTGCCACACTATCCGTACGGGAAAGGCCTGCTGAAGTTTTAAGCAGTGTGTCTGTGACTTGGACCCCATGTCATTAGCTTCAAAAGCTTTACAGGCTGGAGAAAAAAAATCAAAATAACTAGTTTCCATCCTGTTTCAATTCAAATGGCAATATATGTGAATACTGACTGATTGTTTATTGTAGATAAAACATAAATAGGTATTTGAAAAACACACCAACATGAAGGAAGTTAAAAAGGGTGTTCTGTTAAAAAAAAGAAAAACATGAAGGGTGTCAGTGGGACATGTAGTGCACAACCAAATGGAGAGAGCAGGAATGTGCAATACCTACAAACACATGGTGCACTCCTTCTCTTTCTTTGCGCTGGTGCACTACTTGCTTCCAAGCATCAATGCAGACACCCATGCGCCACTGTGCTAGGGTGCTTGCGTTACAGCCCGTATTGTTTTTGCGCAGGAAGCATTGCCTTCTTGCACAAAAACAATTGTCTGAGGCTTTTTCATGAATCTATGTGTGCTGCACAATACAGCACATGTGTAAAGAGGAAATAACGAGGTGAAATAAACATCTCTTCATTACACCTCACCTGGAAAGCCGTAGCATTTTGACACTTTCCGAGGTTTATTAGTATTAGTAAATTTGGGAATGCGGCAAAAACCATGCATGGAAACACCCACGCTCCACCCATGGATCGCCTTCCCAGGGCAGAGTAACGCAAGGCAACAATTTATGCTGCCTTGCATTACTATTTCAAGGAGGTTCTGCGTGGCATGGTAAATATGACTGAAGAGCTTAAGTTGCCTTGTGTGATACAAGTGCCACAGAAGCCCTTCATAAATCTTGCCCCTGGTTCTATTTCAGCCCTTTCATTTAAAACAAATTGGTGGTTTATGAAAGCTAATGCCTTTCTTGCCTCGATGGAATGAACTTGACTAGGGCATTTCATAACAATGATTTGTTATGAAATAGGTCCAATCATTTGTCACTAATCACAATCGGAAAGTTCAATTCAGTTATCACTCCTGTTTCTTCTCTTCAGTATTTATTTATGCCCCCTGGCGGAATGTCTGACATAATATCGACAGACAGAATATCGAAATACAAAAATATCGGCACAAAAATATCGACATCAAAAATATCGGAGTCATATCTTCATAAAGGTAAGTACAAAAATATCGAAAAAATAATATCGTAGTACAAAAATATCGAAATTAAAAATATCGTTTTTTTAAATGTATTAATAATAATGTAAAAATTATTTTAAAATACATATAGTTTTACAAATATTAAATAAAAATATTAAAACAAAATTAAAAATTATACATATACGTTTAAAATAAATAAAACACTTAATAATTTAATGTAATTTTCTTTTTTTTAATTTCATTTAATTGATTTAATGTAAATTATTTTTATTTTTACCCTGTACGCCTGTACCCCAAAAACCCAAAACTGACCCTGAACCCTAAAAATATTCCTGTACCCCAAAAACCCAAAACTGACCCTGAACCCTAAAAATATCCCTGTACCCCAAAAACCCAAAACTGACCCTGAACCCTAAAAATACCTCTTTACCCAAAAACTGAAAACTGACTCTGAACCCTAAAAATACCCCTTTACCCAAAAACTGAAAACTGACCCTGAACCCTAAAAATACCCCTTTACCCAAAAACTGAAAACTGACCCTGAACCCTAAAAATACCCCTTTACCCAAAAACTGAAAACTGACCCTGAACCCTAAAAATACCCCTTTACCCAAGAACTGAAAACTGACCCTGAACCCTAAAAATACCCCTTTACCCAAAAACTGAAAACTGACCCTGAACCCTAAAAATACTCCTTTACCCAAAATTAATTAATATTATTTAATTACCAATTAATTATTAATTAACAATAACAATAAAGTAAATATATTAGCACATTAGCTGTAATTAATTTAATTTAATAATTAATATTATTTTTTTCCCAATTAATTAATTAAGAATAACAAAAAATTATATATAAAAAAATTACTCTAATTAATGTAATTAACTAATTATTATTAATTAATTACCAACTAATTAATAATTAAAAATATGTACAAAATTATATTAATTAATTAACTAATTAATATAAATTAATTACCAATTAATTATTAATTAAAATATTTACAAACATATATTAATTAATTAATTATTATTAAATTACTTCCCACCCTATTCCCCTATAAACCCATAACCCGCTACAGAACATATTTATCAATTAATCAATTAATTAAAATTAATTAAAAATTAATTCTCAATTAATTAATTAATAATTCCTACTAATTCATAATTAATTTAACATAATTAAATTACTTCCCACCTTATTCCCCTATAAACCCACAACCCGCTACAGTAGTAAAAGACAATATTTAATTAAATTACATTAAAAATAAATAATAAAACATAATAAATACAATATAATATACACTAAATGTATTTACAAATTGATATTAGTAACATCGAAGTTATTTATTTCGATATTATTGACATCGATATTTAAAACTTCGATATTACTGATATCATACTAATATCGATATTAAGACTGTCGATATTACTTACCTTCGATATTTTGTCCCATCGATATTTAAACTTCGATATAATTGTATATCGAAATTTAAAACTCGATATTTTGTCTGTGTACCCCCCTGGCGCAGATCCTCAGGTTTACAAGATCATCTTCAAATGTGTGGTGATGACACACAAAATCACTTCCACTACGAAGAGGGCCAGTCAACCCAACCAAAAATCACTTGGTGTCTGGAGAACTTGTTTCACTGGAAACAGAAAAGCTTGTTGTGCATGAAGGGTGGCAATCTTAAGATCCTAGTTACCAGGCTGCTTCTTGCTTTAGAGCCCTCCATACACCGTGATGCCAGCCTCTCCTTTGTACTATAAGTCAACAATTCAGCAAAGGGTGAACACATGCAGCTCTCTCCCATCTGAAAAACCATCCCAGTTCTACACATCAGTCACAGAGGTGAACTGATGAGAGCCCTCAGAGTTGAACTGATGAGAGCCCTCATCTTAACATGCTTGATGTCGTAACTCTACAAACTCCAAGAACTCCAGGTGAATAAAACAGGTGAGTTCATTCAGGATACAAACTGGCGAGCTGCTGGTGGCACACAGGTCCTTTACCAACTGTCCAGTCTTTTGATGCATCATTCCACATGGAAACCTGAACAGCAAACACAGTACATAAATACTGCATGCCCTTTCCCATTTGTAAATACAAGAAAGATCCCAACTATAAAAGCAAATATGCTGTATTCAAAGTAGAGATCTAAATCAAACAGAATGACTAATAACAAGGTCCCGTTAAAACTCTAAACAAAGGAAGACAACAAAACCACCAACAATATTATAAGATAAGCAAAATAGGAATAAACAATATTAAACTCCAAAACTATGGGGTATTGTCTGCAACAAACCGCTGCCTTTCACACATGACCCAAGACCCAAGCTCACTCTTCACATGATGACTTTACACTGGACATACCATCATTGTCCCAACAAAAGTTCTTCTACAACTCTCTCAACTGCAGCTCCTTCTCTCTCTCTCTCTCTCTTTCACCACACATTCACTATCCCACCACTGTCCATCCTCTACTTTTTATCACTGTTTTCCCTAACTTCCAGAATTTTGATGGCTGAACAAAACTTTGATCCACCTTTCTTAACATGTACAGGTTTAACCACACAAACCATCTCTCCTACTGTGTAAATTGTTTCCTTTACTCTTTTTCTTTCATAATAGTACATTTTTTGTTCTCCTGAGCTTTCTCAACTCACTTTCTGATACACTCTTTAACCAATTACTTTTATTCACCTTTACCCACTTGTTCATCCATGCAGGACAAAAACAAGCAGTGGCTATTCGCCCATGTAGCAACTCGAAAGCTGAAACTCCAGTAGATGAATACCGAGTGGTGCTTAAAAAACCACAAAATCGACTTCACAACATTCACCACTACATACTTGTTAGCTATAGCCAATTGGATAAATTAGCCCAACACTTTGTTCATCCTTTCAACTAAACCATTGGTGTGGGGAAGATATAAGAACCTTTTAATATGTTTTATGCCGCTAGCTTGGAAGAACAACTCTGCTTCTCTAGACACAAACTGAGTGCCATTGTCCAATAGCAATGTAGCAGGAAAAACTTCTTTGAGGAAAACTTCTCACTTGAAATTCCCAACAATTTTAAATAAAACTTTATTTGCAAATGTAAACCCTGGCCATTTGCTGTAATAATTAATCAAAACCAGGGCAAACCATGAATTATTAGCTAGGGAATTAAAAGAACCCACAATATCTATGCCAACTTTCACCAATGGCACTGTCAGTAATTCAACAGGACACAATAGTGGAAATCTTATCTTGATGGACTTATTACAACTAGAGCAAATAGCACAATCTTTCACCACTTGATCAATTTCCCTGCCCATGGAATGCCACCAAAAGGACAACCCTACACGTCTTGTACTCATTGTAGGACCCAAGTGACCTTCATGAGCTTATCCCTTTCGCTGCGGCGGCTATTCCGCCGCAGCGCTAAGTGGGCGGGGCGGCCGCTCGGCGGCCGCATGCTGGTGACAGAACCGCTCCGTCACCAGCCGCGGTTGAGCTGTGCTGGTGACGGAGCGGTTCCGTCATGACCCGCCCCGCTCATTAAAACTGCCGCGCAGGCGCGAAATCAGCGCTGCGCAGGCGCGGCGGCCGGGCCATGACGGAACCGCTCCGTCATCAGCACAGCCCAACCGTAGCTGATGACGGAGCGGTTCCGTCATCAGCAGGGGAGGGGTTAAACAATGATCGAATTCCACAACGAGCAAGGTGAAGCAAATTTGTCAGCCCTCAGTAACATACCATCCTCAACAGACAATTCTTTGACAAACGTATTCAAGTCAAAATCTAGATTCCTCTCTTTTGGCTACCCTGACTCTATATATTCCATCACCACACCTAGTGTAGTATTTTCTTTTAATGCTTTGCACAAGTCTTCTTCTAAGAAAGCACTCATCTGTGGCAAATTAATGGATGCAACAATGCAATGTTCCATGTCTACCTCACAAATTAACTGCACCTGCACCTCCACACATTCCATAAATCGAGAAATATAATCTGCACAAACGTTTTTCCCTCTTGGAATATATTCTGGGACAAAATCAAACTGTAACAATTTGGTTGAGAGTCTTGCCATGTGCTGTGTAAATCCTTGAACATTCTTTCCACTCAATATGTAAACTAACAGCTAATGATCTGTCTGAGTCATAAAAGGATTACCCCACAAATATGTCTGAAATGTCACAATGGCCCACCAGCAAGCCAAGATGTCTTTCTCAATTACCCAATATTGCTTCGCAGCACCAGTCAATGCTCGGGAAGCATAACCAATAGTTTGTACTTGGGTCTCTGTTACTTGATAGCAAAAGCACCCAAACCCATGCTGCTGGCAACCAGTGTCACAAAGCACTCTAAATCAGGGTCATAATGTTTCAATACCTCTGAGGAAGTCAATTGCTCTTTTATCGACTCAAAACACTTGTTGGCACTACGGATACCATTCAAATGTTACACCGCTCATTAACATATAAGACAAAGGTCTTAAACAGGTTGCATAGTTTTGTGTAAACCGCAAGTAGAGTTCACTCATGCCAAGAAGTTATTATTATTATTCCTAAATGTGTAGGGCGCACAGCACCCCCAAGGGTTTTCCCAGCGCCAGGCAAGGGTAGAGAGAGACAGAGGCAGACTTAGGTAGGCGATTAAGAAGCCTTGCTCCAGCGTTTTGCACAAACTGCAGCCTCTGAATGGTCAATTTATCCACTCCCAGATACAGGGCGTTACCGTAATCCAGTCTTGAAATTACAATTGATTGGATCACAGTTCTTTGTGCTGAGAGGGGAATCAGCCATAAAATCTTCTTTAACCATTTCAGGACTACAAACCAAGTAGATGACACCTTGGCTACTTGTTGTTTCCTCGCCAGAGATTCATCCATAATGAATCCCAGATTCCTAACGCTATTCACAGGCTCAGACCGAGCTCCCAATTCAGGGGGCCAGTGCTGAGGCCCTCAGAGATCATGTCTTTTGCCTTAGATCATAACTTTGATCTTATCTCCATTTAATTTGAGCAGATTGTGACGAAGAGAGGGAAACCCCAATCTGTGTGTCATCAGCATAGGAAAAAGAGAGACAGTCCCGCACTTTCGAGCACGTCCGCTAGAGGGCAGACATATATTTTAAATAACAGAGGACTCAACGCTGAGACCTGTGGGACTCCATAGGGAAAGGCATGGAAGTTGGAACTGGCCATCGTCCCTGAGAAAGGAGCGAAACCATTCCAAGGCCATTCTGTCCAGGCCCAGTGACTGTAGGGCTCGCAGCAGTATATGATGAGACACCATATCGAAAGCGGCGCTAAGATCCAATAGGATGAGTGCCGCAGTTTTGCTTTCATCTAAATGATGTCTTAACATTTCTGTTACCCCCAAAGGAGTGGGTTCAGAAAAGAAACCAGCTCTGAAACCCGATTGAGAGGTATGAAGAAAGTTCTGGGTTTTACCAAAGGAGGCTGGCTGTCCATTAAGGTGTTTCTGTAGAATTTTTGAGAAAATGGGGTGCAGCAAGATAGGTCGGAAGTTGGATGGAATGGAGGGATCGGACTGTGCTTTCTTTAAGCGGGGTAGGACTTTGAAGCCTTGTGTTATGCACATTGTGCTTAATAGAAGAAGTGAGTCTAAACTCACAGTGCTAACAGTCAAGAAGACCCTCCCCAATCCTAATGGTACTACAGTTGGGAAGGGGCACCTGGCGCAATATCAGCAGTTCTTGCGCAGAGTAAACTTGTCTATTCAATATAAAAGAACCAGGGGTTGTGGCCCCTAGCCCCGGACAGACGTGGATGGGCACAGATGGGCTTGCCTTTGGCGTGCCTTCGGCGCACCATCTGCGCTTCCGCTCCCTGCTATTTTATAGAGGGCCGAATCGTGGAGGCTAGAGCGCGTACTGCTGAAAGAGTGTGCTACCATAAAAATGACTGCCTCGTGCAGGGATGAGCTGTGAAATGTGCTATCTAAAGTAATCTCAATTCCCCCCAAGGTCCAACAAGGAGCAGAGTAAATAATTGGTGCAGCAAGGAAACGAAAGTTGCTAAAAACATCAGTGCATCAAACAGGTAAGCTTAAAATTATAAAAGACACATCAAATTCATACAAAGAATCACGTTGTAAGAAATGATTTAAGCCCTGCTTTATCTCCAGGAGGTTTAGGCTGTGTAATACCCTTGACCAAATTAGCCTTTAGTTCATTTCCCTGGATGGATCTAAAATGGCCAGAATTTTATATTTTGTCACTTTAAAACATACATTTGTCTCTCTTAAGCACTAAGCACCCACCATGGAGTTGGAACCTTTACAACAACTCACCTAGGATCTTGTCATGAGATTCTCTGATGCATAGAGCAATACATCATCTTGAAAAGAGACAAACCTTGAAGGCCTTTAGGCATATTGCACAATGCTCTCTGAAAGACGGAAGCTGCCGAAGCCAATGAAAAAGGTATTCAGCAATATTGATAGGTTCCAAATGGGAAGACAAATGCTGTAAGATGTCTAGATTCAGGCTCTAACTCAATATGATGGTACGCCAAAGCCAAAACGAACTTTGTAAACCATTTTTCTTCTTTTAACCCAGCCAATAATTCAGAAATGTGTGGTGAAGGATGAGAATCAATCCAAATTTCGTTGTTGATACAGTGAAGGTCAACACAAATTCTTAATCTTCATTATGTTTGCCAGCTGCAACCAATGGCGACAGCCATAACGAGGAGTCTATTTGTTCAATTATACCCCTTCTGCACAACGATTCCAATTCTTTCTCCAGATCCTCCCTTATGCTAAAGCGTACATTTCTCAATTTATGCTTAACAGGCCTTACTCCCTCCTTAACTTTGATTCTGTGCTTAATGGTCCTGCAAGAAGCCTAATTGAATAACCAAGTCTTCTGCTTTTTGCGGAATTCAAGAAGTGAAGAGGTCCTGATGTGTTGGTGCTAGGATTTGACGGCTTGGTCAGAGAATGCTTGACCTTCCGTACTGCTTCTGTAGATGCAGGTCTGTGTGCTAATTTGAATGATGTTGAGCAAAGTTGTCTAATGGGTTGGTGGAAGTGATGCTGGTTATTGAGGTATGTGGGTCCAAGGCCCAATATACGTGCTGAGATTGGAATCTCACTATAACCCAACAAGAAGTATTTGATCAATGCTGGCACTTCAAGAGAATGGCACAGTGAGGTAGGTCAATAGACATTTAAGGTCATATTTATCATTTGGTTGCCTTGCCCTTGTGTCACGCATGGTGTCGCAAGTGCAACACAATCCTTAAGTCAGATTTACCAAGTACTGCAAGGTCCCCTTTCATGGTCCTGCGTTGCTAGGTAAATCTGGAGTAACATAAGGCTGCGCAAGTCACTACCTTGCGTTTCTCTGCCCTGGGAAGGTGCACCACGGGCGGAACATTGGTGTTCCAGTCTTCTATGTCTACCCTCAATGGCACAGGAAGGAGTAACCAGAAAATTTCAAGTGAGAGTCAGGATAAAGGAGAAAGCAGGAGAGAAGAAATGAGCATCAGGTATGCTTCTAGTGATACATACGGAAACTAGCGAGAGAAAAATAATCAGTTTTTGACAAACAAATCCAATATGTGCTCCACTGATGAATATCAAGTATGTGTGACCAATTAGTTAAAAAATAAGGCAAATATGTGGTGTCTCCTGTAAAAAAAGAAACAATCAACGGGCAGAATTGGTGGTTAAGTAAGTGTGGAATGTGGCTATAAAACAGAAAGGCTGGTTGAAAGGCATTGCAATAATATGTGAGGAAGATGTGGATGAAAGTCATTTTATACCTTCCAGGTATTCCTAATTAGTTGTGCAATTTGACGTTTACAACTAATCAATACATGTTGAACATGCTATTATCATTTATTTCCCATATTAAACCTCCAGACGTCCAATGTATTTAAAAAGCAAATTGAAAAAAAACGATCTCTCTGGAAAATAACAGAAACATAAATGGATACTAGGATACATGTCAAGCTAAAATATAGTGCTAAATTATTCATTTGTGGAATTGCGCATAATTTTGCGTAGTTTTACCAGAAATGTCATGGCAGTACTTAAAAGTAAATTACACAAATTTCGCACACCACTAATCTTGAGCACAAATACATTTCACAGTTCCGGACATTAATTCACAATGAGCTGTGAAGCAGAACATTTCTTCACACTTGACTCAGCCACTTTAAGAAAGTGTCTATGCCCAAAGTATTATTAACACTGCTTCTAATCCTAACCCTACCCTAAGGAGTAGCCTTTACACTAAGGGCCATTTGTTATTCTTTCTATAACCCTAATACTGACCTTAATATAACCCTAACATCAGCGGCCAACATCATTTAAAAGTGGGGATGTGAGAGGGGTGCAGGGGTGCGGGGGATCCTGGGGGAGGGGGGGGGAACGCACAGGGGATTAATAAATATAAATGTACTTCATGATGATGCCTGCCCCGCCTCTCAGAGCTTCTCTGCTCTGCTGCTCTCAACAGACCCTGGGACAGCATTACGGACTCCCCATTCAATTCCCATACTTCTCTCAAGCATGAGAGCAGCACAGAGATTGGCCTGAGTAAGCTGAAAAGACTCTTCTTCAAGCGCAGGGGTTCTGTGCTGTTTCTCCAACCAGGCTGTACAATACATCCGGGTTGGAGAAAGCAAAGTGCGCATGTCGGTTTGGCCGACCTAAGACGGCCAGCCAAACTGACATGTCACTTACAAGTGCACATACCACTCCTCCTTCCATCTCCCAGGGCCCTGCCCTGCCCCTCCCTGCACACGTTGGCTCAGAGGCAGTATCTAAAAAATAAAACAATAGTAAGATATAATTGTATTTTTCAGTTGCTGGCTCTGAGCCAGTGGGGTGACACTCTTCCGCCATTGTGGAGAAGCCGCCACTGAACCCTATCCTTTTGTTAGAAGTAAGGCTCTCGCTCCCCTTCATCCAAATCTCAATGTTTTGGGGCATTTGGTAAGATAGTGTCCTGTACCTTCATCACATTTTCAACCTGGATAGCATTGAAGTTAAATAAAGCATTCTAAAAATTTGTGCTAGATACAAAAATATTAGCAGCCTATTGTTTCCATTGACTTGTGCTAATAGCACAGTTACGGTATGACAGAATATGTCACAAGCATCCTTATGTACTACCACATGCACTGTTGCATTTGGTAATGCTGGCTCATTTAGCATCTAAATGAGCTCAGCAGCAAGCAGTGGAGCTTTTTTGGACTGAGCAAATTTTAATAGTGCTGCCGAAATCCCACAAAATTGTGAATTTTGCATTGCATGAAATTTACAAAATGTGGGAAATGTCATCAATTTCATACTTCACGATTATGAGCGCTGGAACTGGTTCGGCAGAAAATGTCTCTCATGTATGTAAAAACTGCCGGGTGCTGAAATCAGTCTCCTGTTAGTATGTCGCCTAACTGTTGTGGACAAGGTATGTCCTAGCATACAAAAACAACTGAGATACACAGCACCACATTTCGTGCTTTTTGTGAAATTTGGTATTATGTTTAAAAACGTTTACAAAAAAAATACTGTTTCGCTCACCCCGGTACGTATACGTATGGTTCCCCCTCTCATAAAAAAGGCGTCGTTCTCACAACAGCGAGAACTCATTTTACTCTGAGGAGAAATCACACGAATGCAGCAAAGGGCTCGCATCCACGATTTGGAAAGTGTGCCCGCCAGCTTCTACACAGTATTTCCATCTTTAATCCGGTCCCAGGAACACAATAAACACCAGCAAACAGCATTCACTATTAAACAATAGTCCATCTCTGCACAAAAGAGCACCAAGACGAAGAAAGTGCTACTGTGCACCCACAATGGTTGAAAGCCCTACACAATACCTGTACCAATACCAGAGACTGAAGGTCCTATACAATACCAGTACCAATAACACATGTTTTGGAGCAGACACACACCAACGTCACACCTTTTTGATCAGTTGAAATGTAATTTTTTGCTGTGTGGTGTTTGCTCCATCTTGCAACCTATAAATTACAGTTGATCAATTTTTAATTAAAAACACATGTGTGCAGTTGTGAGCTTAGAATATCCTGACAGTTTTTACTAACACAAACTCTACCACCCAAAAAATCTGTTCATATTATCCCTTAAAATGCCTAGAACAAATTCTAATTCCTTCCACGAAAACTGTTTCACATAAGCAGGACCCAAAATACTTTAGTGCAGCAAGCATATGTTCCTATATCATGGATTTACCTTTACAAGCTTCTGAGTAGCACAAAAATGAAATCCCTGGAATATAAACGAGCTTGGCTTATGCTTGGTTACAATGTTATGAGTCATTGAAAGTTACATGGAGGGGCTCTAGTTTGTCGGATTTGTTGAAAAGAACTGCTACATGTAAAGCCTCTGAGGAACAATGTCAGCCCAGAGAACCTAACCGGTTGTAAATGGATATGAAGATATCAAATGCTCCGTAATTGCTAGTGACAATGATTTGCAGTGCTTTATGGTTTGGTGGGAAAATGTACTTGGCTGATGTAGTGTTTTCCATTTTTATGCTTCCCCTGAGAAGGCCTTGAAGCAGTACTGAAAATAAATTGAAGGAACAGGCATGCAGGAACGTGTCATCCCTTCGGTAGAAATACTTTAAAAGAGTTAGTGCTACATTAACAGCAGTAGCCTCACAAGTCTAACACACAAAATGGCTGCCGAAGTATTGTTGTTAGCTAGTCTATGCTACAACTGTCATAAACGGTAGTCAAGGATTGACCCGCAGCTTTTGACTTCAAGGGGAAGAGCTGGCAGTGTAAAGTGTACTTTTTTTAATGAGTTGAAGATGTGAATTTTGTGAATGCAAATCCTACTATGGGGGAATAGGTATCACAACTCAGAAGAACATTTTGACTTAGGTTCCGATCACAACCCCAATCTTGCTGTGGGTGCAAAATTGGGTTTCCACTCAAAATAGAATTATGGCATCTGGGATTTGAAGCTGGGGAGGCCTGCAGCAAATCACAGCGGCATACAACACAAGTGCAACGTTTCCAAAAGTGGGAATGGGGATAACGGGGTAAACTGTTTTTGCGCAGCGCAGCAACCAAAGTACCAACGTACATGGTGCAGAGTGTGCTGAATTAGCGGTTCCCGGCTGGCACCAGGGGTTGTTGCTCTTTGAGCAGAACCACTGCTCGTGGGAGTCCCAGTCTTTAGATGAGCAAGGCAGTCAGGTCCTCCAGGGTTATTAAGGTTTCTGACCACTGGAGACGCCGGGTTTAGCAGGAGCAGGTTCAAGGATCAACAGGCTTGTAGAGCTGGGGCCAAGTCAGTTGGTGCCGTCCTCTTGTTAGCAACTGCACGGCAGGTCTTCTGTCTTCTTGTTCTTCTTCTTGTTTCAAAATCGGGATCTGAGGAAGGAAGGTTCAGGGTGCCCCTAAATATAAAATTTATAGAGGTGTTACAGGTAGGGCAAGGGCAGGGACCAATGGGTCCCTGTACTGGGGTGAGTACACCCCCTATCCTGCCACTCTCCAGTGGGAGGGGGGCAGGAGCCTAGCTCTGATTGGGTAGGGCTCCCCATTCTCAAAATGGCGAGAGCCCTGAGGGGTAGGGTTGGCAGAGGCTGGCACACCCCCTTTGTTTTTCCCACCTGTCTTCCCGCCAGTGAGTTGGGGTCGGAATCGGTGGAGGCCAGTTGCTGAGTACAGCAAGTGGCCTGGAGAAGCTCACAAAGGTGGCATGCCTTTGAAGCTCCCCCTGCCCACTCTGGGGGAGGAGACCTAGCACCTTGACCCCGGATGTTCATTGTTGCTGGCCCAAGATTGCGGAGGGCTCCCTACCCAGGGGTCCAGCAACATGTCTGCTGGGTGGCAGCCTAGGAAGCCTCTCAGTCAAGACACAGGATGTGGGTTAGTTTCAGGGGGCAACTCTAAGTTGCCCTCTGGTGTGCACTTTACTTTAAATCCCACACTGGCATCAGTGTGGATTTAATGTGCTGAGAAGTTTGATACTAAGATTCTCAGTCTTCAGTATAGCCATCATGATGCTGTGGAGTTCGTAATGACAACCTCCCAACACCATATACTCTTAATGGCAGAACAGCACTTCAGTGCCCAGGAATGGACCTGGGTACTGTAGGGGTGCAGGGCTCATGCACCTGTACCCTCACCACTGGCATCGGGCACCCAGCTAGAGGGGTGACTGAGGTATGCTGGGGCAGTGTGTTGTGGGCATGGCACACAGGGATGTGTGCCATGTCGACTCTTTGTTTTGTTCTGTACCAAGTCACTCAGCCTGCAAAGGCAGTGTGTGTGTGTGTCAGGGTACAGGGCCTCTAAGGGTGGCACAAGGAAGGGCTGCAGCCCTTAGTGGTCTTCTATGGTCACAGTGCCCTGGGTACCTATGGTACAATTTACCAGGGGCTGACCTGCAGCCAGAGATTCCAACTGGGTTAGTTTTTGGGGAAAGAACACAAACCCTGGGAACCTGATTGGCAGGGACCCAGGGTACACCAAGGAAAAGTCCATCAGTTATCAGGCAAAAAGTGTGTGGGGGGGGGGGGTTACTGCAACAGAAACTCACTTTCCTACAGGAGGTGGAGCAAGGCGTCGATGAAGGCGGCTGGGATAATGGAAAGTTACCCAAAGCTTGTAGGAGGTGCCTGTATAGAGTGGATGCTTTTGTACTAATGAAGTTAGGGACAGTTGACACTTCTCTTGCAGATGCTTCAAGGCACAGACCTCTCTCAGTGATTGTGGTATTAGGCTATATGATAATAGTCAGAGATTTCTCTTAGGAGGACTCTGCCGGCTGACACCTTTTATGCTTTCATTTCAACTACACATAGTTTAGATTCCCCCTTTAAGTAGAGTCGGGATAGTTAGGGAACTCTGAGAGTTTTCCTTTAAGGAGTTCGATTCAATCTAATTTACATGTTTTTTCTTTTAATAACTTATGTGGCAATAATTGAGTTGGTAGTTTTCCTTTTATTGTATAGGGTGAATCTATTCCGGAGATTTGGCTTCATCCTATTCTCTTTGTACTTTTATACGATCATGCTAAGATTTATATATCTGAACTGTTTCAAAATTGACAATAAACTGAGTAATCCGAATCTAGTTGTGGACCTGAATTCCTGAGAAATTGCTGTCTTGAGGCTAATGGGATGAGAAGTTTCTTACCGCTCATGCTGCTTAACAAGAACTATCGACCAAAAGTAAAGGAGAAAAATTTCCACGCTAGCACGGGCATAGGATTAGTTGCAAGAATAACCGTTAAATACAAAATCCTATCGCTAGACACATTTTTAAATTACACTGGATGTGTGATATGCAGTGTAGCACTAATGCAATGTTTGAAATATCTAGAGATATTAAAACATTTCCCAAAGTTAGCACCTGCTACTAGGTGTCGTTATTTTTTTAAGCAAATAACTTTCTGGCAATCCTACTCAGTTGGGTTTCGCGTAAAAATGTTCCTACAGCCAAAAAGGAGCCTAAAACAGTAGTTATTCACTGCAGATCAGAGCTGTAGTAAGTCTAGCACCACACAAGGCCAACCAATGGTACTACAACACCCTCTCATAAAACGTAATGGAGGTAGGGACTGAACATAAAACC
The DNA here is from genome assembly GCF_964263255.1 of Lissotriton vulgaris. NCBI lineage: Eukaryota > Metazoa > Chordata > Amphibia > Caudata > Salamandridae > Lissotriton > Lissotriton vulgaris. Next base: position 1,035,873,016 of record NC_141689.1, read on the forward strand.
CTACAGGAAATATTGGTAAATTAAATTAAATAATTTAAAATAGTTCAAAATATAAATATATTTAATTTAATTTTCAAAATATATCAAAATAAAACATTTATTATTTAATAATCACTTATTATGACAGAGAATCAGTGTTGCAACGCCCTACTGGACAACCTACCACTGCTTATGACCCCCTTCCCATAGGACCCTTGCTTCCAGTGACCCATATGATGACAGCTGTTTTGTGCCATTGCCCTTGCTTGTGAGTGTTTGTTAGGGCAAGATGAAAAACGAATTTATTTTGGTTCCTGTTTACAGAGAATTACTTGCAAAAACGGAACAGTGAGGAACCGAAACTGCCTTAATTGAACTGACCGACACCATCAAAACGCTGCAAGATCAAAGGAAGAAGGCCATTCTGATCCTCCTTGACCTCACGGCAGCGTTCAACACCATATCCCATTCCATCCTGATCAGCAGATTAATGGACATCGGCATCTCTGACTCAGCCCTATCATGGATCAGATCTTTTCTCAGCGATAGGTCCCAAACTGTCGCCCTGGGCCCTTTTCAATCTAATGAGAAAATGCTTTCTTCCGGAGTCCCCCAAGGGTCCATCCTAAGCCCCCTCCTTTTTAACATTTACCTCATCCCTCTCCTCACCCTGATAGAATCATTCGGCATAACTGTCACCTCATATGCCGATGATACTCAGTTGATCATCCCCCTAGACGACAACTCCAACAAGGCAGAGCTCAATCTTAAACACTGCCTAACTGCTGTATTCCAATGGATGGACTCAAACCACCTCCGTTGCAACTCAAATAAAACTGAGATCCTCCCCATCGGAAAGAACGCCTCTTTCTGTCCTGCCCTTTGGTGGCCTGACAATTCTGCTGCCCCCCCCCCAGACCGTCACTACTGCAAGAAACCTCGGGGTACTCTTTGACTCTGATCTTTCATTTGACCATCATGCCACGACCGTGGCCGGCAAATGCTTCGGCATAATTAAATCCCTGAAAAAGTTCTTCGACTTTCTCCCCCTAGACTCTAGGAAAACGGTAACAGTAGCCCTCATTCTCTCGCGCGTGGACTACTGTAACGGCCTCCTGGCAGGAACCAAGAAGTCCACCCTCTCCAAACTCCAAAGTGTTTTACACACTGCCGCCCGCCTTGTCTTAAAATTACCTCGCAAATCCTCAATCTCCGCAGCCCTAAAGACCTTACATTGGCTTCCCCTGCATAAGAGAATACTCTTCAAGATTCTCACCGTTGCCTTTCGGGCCTTTAACAAAACAGGTCCCATCTATCTTACCAGACGCTTCCCACACTACAACCCAAGTCGTTCCCTTCGCTCTGCCCAAGAAAATTTCATGACCTCCACCAGGTTCAACCTGAAGTCTAAAGGCGGTAAACCCTCAGCACCCTGGCTATCAAAACCTGGAACAGTATGCCTAGACATCTAAGACTTCAGACACTTGAGAAGCCTTTTAGAAAACTTCTCAAAACATGGATTTTCAATCTTCCCGACGATTGGACCAAAGCTTCCATCTAGCCTCCCCCCTACCACTCTGCGACCTGGCTTCAAGGACTTTCAGCGCCATGATGCTCCTTCCGGAGCGAACGCCGCGCTATATAAATACCCCTCCAAATATCCAAATATCCAAAAGGCTGGCCAATTGTAGCCTCTGCAATAAAGAAGTGCATGTACGGTGTCTGGCTATGTTAGTGTTTTTTCCCGCTCTTGCCACTAAGGTTCATCCTCTCACCCTCAGAAACAGGCACGTAGGGACTGAGAGCCATGAAACATAAAGCACAATGTAGGTAAGCCTCACCTTGGGAAGGGACAGAACAGTGAGCTGTACCTAAGCAGATAGGACAGGTCCAGATCGTAAAGTGCTGTCTATGGAGAAGAGTTGAGTTAAAAAGGAGCAAGGTAGGAGTAGGTAGTGCTTATTCTAGTTAGTGTTTTAACAGTTAGTACCTGTCTCTGGACTGTATAGAAGCAGACCACAACTGGAAACAATGGAGGGCTGGGTACCCCAAGGAAAGACACACCATTATCTTCTAAGAGCAGGACACAGTGTCCACACTTGAAGATCATAGATGACCATAGAAGACCATAGACGACCATAGAAGACCATAGGAGACAATAGATGACCATAGAAGACCATAGATGACCATAGAAGATCATAGATGACCATAGAAGACAATAGATGACCATAGAAGACCATAGATGACCATAGAAGACAATAGATGACCATAGAAGATCAAAGATGACCATAGAAGACTATAGATGACCATAGAAGACAATAGATGACCATAGAAGACCATAGATGACCATAGAAGACCATAGATGACCATAGAAGACCATAGATGACCATAGAAGACAATCGATGACCATAGAAGACCATAGATGACCATAGATGACCATAGAAGACCATAGATGAACATAGAAGACCATAGTTGACCATAGATGACCATAGAAGACCATAGATGACCACAGAAGACCATAGATGTCTGATCAGATGTACGTGTACATTTTCAACAATTACAGAAGGTGGTCTTCTTCATAAGGAACAAAAACTACTCCTGAATGATCAAACATTTATGTTCTTTTTTAGAGATATCTTAGGTGGAACCGAAGAGAAGAAAATTCTGAACCAGCTAAGGTGGGAATCCCCAAAATGGTTAATAGAAACCTTGGGAAGCATTCACTGACAGCATCATCTGTCACTGACTGTCACTGTTCTCGAACAACTTTTCACATCTTTATTGATTTCACCAAGAAACAACTTTCTCTCTCCCTGATCTAACTAATACTCATGAGGAGAAAGAGTTACAAAGTGTGTCAGTGTAAGTCAGGCACCGAAATAAAGTATTTTTCATCCCAATTCTGCTATACAATGCCCCCTGTTCTCCACGATAACGCTGGTACTCAATGTTGTAGGTCGAGGTCTGAGTACTAGAGATTAAATTAAATAAATGGTTGGGTTTTTCAGTGAGTGGTTTCCTATTGATTCTGAGATACATTTCAGGAGTTGCATGACATGAAATGTAGGTGAACGTGGATTTGTGAACTTGGGTAAGTGCAATGGCAGTGCACACTACAAAATGAGTGGGTGTTATTCAGTGCCTAGTTTGGATGTGGTACCTTCGCCAAATGACTGTCTGACAGAAATATCTGGTTCAAAATATCTTTTACAAAACTTTCACCTCTGTGGAGATAATAATAGAAAATCCACACCGAGTGGGCTGATATTACTGTAAGTATATTTAGGCACGATATTTCTGTAAAAATGATATTTGTGCTAATAATATTCGGAATTACGGCTTTAATTTGTGTGGTGTCTGCAGGTGGTATGCATTGTCATTCATTTTTAGTGTGCAGGGACACAGAAGGAGGAAGGGAAAAACAAGGAAACAGCACCCATTTGAGAAACCAGGGATAAATAAACAGAATGCAAGAGTTAACTAAAGAGAAAGGAAGTGTGGGGTGGTGGTGAAAGAGTCATGAGATGGAAGGCTAGGCAGCTGTGGCATTTAGCAGCCCTGGTATTCGACAACACCCACATTGAACAACACCAGTGGTGGGCTTCTAACAAAAACTACACTCAATGTTTTTCAGTTTAAGCTCTGGTATTCGTGAGATTAGCTATGATGGTCATAAGTAATAATTATATATTAATTTCTGTCCTCAACCCATGGCCACTTACTCAAAAGCTCTCATGTGGTATGTTCATCGAGAGATGAGGAGAAACTATGATATTGTCCACATGGTCAGTCATCTTCTAACTTTTGGAGCTCCAGCCTAAGAAAATCTGGAAGTAGGGAGCAGATGGTGTGAGTGAGCATTACGCAGGCGAGCATTCGTAGTAGGTAAAGTCAGTATTATGTTACGTTAGCATAGGTCCTTAAAACTGTCTATTGCCAGAGCAAGATGAAGTAGAGTAGAAGACTACACTGACACATACACAATGATTTACCTCATCAAGCCGTAAGGACCTCAACACCATCCACTTTGGACAACACCTTGACTCTTTAAAAATGTCATCATTGGTACCCTCCACCTCTGAGCCCTTCCTTAGTGGACCCAATGTCTTTACAACATCCCTCTTTTTCTCTTCTCTGTATCCATTCTGCTTCTCTCTGTTCTCTCCATCACCTATCGCTCAATCGGCACATTGGCCCTTAACGTGTTTATGCAGTACCTCTTCCAGTGCTGACACTTTGTTACTCATTTTTATCCCTTTTTCTGATTTATGTAAAGCACTTTGACGCCTCATATGGAGTTGTTTGTGCAATGAAAGAATTAAAAAGACAACATGGATGTGCTGTAAAATGTCTGGCCAAGCTTTAAAGAAAAGTGACCTTTTTCCATTCTTGGCGACCAAACCTTTAAGTAGAGCACAAATGTTTGAATTATGCGGAGGGAGATGTCTCTCATACATTTAACAGACCCCCTGTCTCCCTGCCAGGAGAGGATGGATGAGCCAGTGTTTCAAATCAATCTGTTTACAGGGGTTTCTTTCCCAGATGCTAAACACACACAACGCTCACAATCAGCTTCAAGTAGTTGTTGTCGTCGGTTCCATAGAGCTCTGATATACAGCTGTGTCCAAGTTATTCTGTGAAGCAAGATTCCAAACACGCACTATGAGCAGGACTTCTAAAAACTGTCTGATGAAATGACATAGTGTAACACAGGATGCCTGAGAAGCAGGGTTTCCACGAGGCTTGATGCCCATGGTCACAAGAGTGCCTGCTGCCACATAAATAAATCCAGTATTTGTAAAGCGGAAACTACTCACTCTTAGGGGTCTCAAGGCGCTGGGGGCCATCATGCAAATTAAGTGAGCTATTGCCCAGAGTCACATGGTGCCCAGCTGATCTGCCACCGGAGTCAGGGATCGAACCGTAAGTCCTATATTTCGAAGTCAGCTGCCCTGGCCGCTGCACCACACCTGTCCACTTGAGGCTAGTTGGGATGGGACAGCATCCGGCTTCAAAAGGAGACAGCTGCTCCAGAGTGCATAGAGACTATGCACCAGTGCAAGCGAGCTAGGGAGGAGCTCTCGCATTGTGAGTAACTTAGCTTGGAGTGAGTGCTGAGCAATACATGACAGGTGACGGGTAAACCTGGCACGCCAGCTCCTGAAGAAGGTAATTTATGGTCCTCAATGTCTCACTCAAAACCTCTTAAGAATTCAGCAGTGCAGAAGCTATCTCAATCATAGCATGACTGTTTAATCGTATTTCTATTAAAATAGAAATTAAATTAAACAATCTATGTTATTTTGTACTTGCACTCATAAACTTTAGGATGATTCCAGCATCATTGATTGAAAACAATTCATTTAATAACAGAAGTAACACTGAAAAGGTATTTATAGTTAGAACTTTGGGCCAGATGTACAAAGGCTTTTTGTGGTCGCAAAGGACCTGATTCACAGAATTGTAGCATTTGCGATCTCAAAAATGCTTTTTACTGACTACACACCACAAATTGCAATTGAGTAAACCTTTACTGAATCACAATTTGGGTCTGTGACCCAATACCAATTCGGAATTAAGAAGAAGCGTTGACCCAATACAGATTCGGAAGTAATAAGGGGCGTGTTTAGGGGGTCTCCTCCAAATGCCGAATTGGAATTGTACGTATTCATACTTTTTGTCTGAAATCCAGTCGTAAAACATTAATATTTTACCAACTATAAACATGTAATGGTAACCCATTCGCAAATAGGAAAGGGTCCCCAAGAGACCCCTTCCTCTTTCAGAATGATGAAAACTATTTTTTCGAGAGGAAGCAGTGGTCATATGGACCACTACCAACTCTTAAAACAATTTTACTTTAACTTTACATTTCTTTAAACGCATCCTGTTTTCCTTTATGGAAAAGGGGTTGCAATTTAAAAAAGACTGCTTTATTTAAAAGCAATCACAGACATGGTGGTCTACTGATCTCAGCAGGTCACCATTTACGTGATGGCTGCGATTAGGAATCATTATTTCGCAAACCAATCTATTAGCACAAAGGCAGGTTTGCAAAATACTTCACTGGTCACAAAATACTGGTCACAGTATTTTGCAACCAGTGCTTCGTATCTCTATCCCATAGTTTACAAAAAAATCAAAACCATCTCTAGTTTCTCTAATTTCAGTTAAGCTAGGCATAACAATCAACATTTGTGAAACCAGACGATCTAATTGCACAACTTTAAATGTATTTATATTTGAAACTTTCTCTGCTCTTTTAACCTCTTTGACGCGGCGCAAATTCTGCTGCGGTACGGCGGAATTTGACTCGTGCGCAGTTCGGACGACCCCCGGCTGTCCGACGCACACGAGCACCGTGACGTCAGACGGCAGGGGGCAGTCTGACATATGGAAGAGGTTAAAATGGTGCTTTCAAGTCATGCACTTTTAAGAAACCCAAATTTGTAAAACTGTGAATGTTTCTCACGGGTAAGATAATCTTACATAGATAGATATCACAACTGCAGTTATAGTGTGATTGAGTAAAAGACATAGGTATGCACTGTGTTCTGATGTCCTCTGCATTCCCTGTTCACCCTGGTTTTGCTTGCTTCAGTGCTTAATTTGTACCAAAAAAAAATATTAGTATAGGGGCTCATATTCCTAGGAGCATGCCACCAGCACAGCTGAATGCTGAAATTCTTGATTCCACCTCATCACTCTTTTTTTCCACCACCCTACACGTCCTGTTTCCTTATCTCACTCTACCGGGTTCTTTTTGTTTTTCATGCTTGCTTTCTACCTGTGTCACTGTTTTCCTGTTTTTTCCTGGTTACTGTTTTTCTCTTCCTCCTCCTTTTTAGGTCGAGCCTTGTGCTGCGTGCATGCGCTGCTTGCTAGACTTTTAGTAAGGGCTTCAGAAAGCTCACCAAGCTCACCACACGCTCGTGCGTGTTTTTTTGTTTTTTCTCACAGGCTATTGGGCTTTGCGTGCGTCTTTCTAAGAAAGACAGCATGCAATTGGGCAAAGGCGGGTGCATGTCCCGCCTTTGCTCCGCTCACGGCTTATTGCCTGCGGTTACCCGCACAGGCACCATCTGTTTTGAATTATCGTGCCCAGACACGGGCGCGATAATTGAAAACAGATCGCTCGCTGTGGCTCCGTGCACGCGCACCAAAAGCGAACTACCACAAGCTCTTTCCGTTCTAAAATGCCCACTAGACTGGGAGTGTCGGGCCAGCCCCACAGCACAAAGCCCCCGCTTCAATCCCCAAGACACGGTGTCTGCTCGGTCAAGCAGCGAGCGAGGCCCCCACCAGCTTTGGCACCCTCAGGCTGAGTCCCTGGGTCTAGCCAGGATCAGCGTTCATGATACAGAACACTGGCTGTGCAGTGTTCTGCCTCCGGCTGCGCTGTCTTCCTTCGTTTCGATTTAACAGGCCCACCCAGTCCTGGTGAGGGCACCCCCTCCTGGATCCAATCCCAGAGCACTAATGATTAGACTGTTTAATTCGACTGTTACACTTCCGGGATCGGGATCTCATCCGACACGAAACCCGCAAGCTCTCGGACCTGGCATTCGACAATGTACGAGTAATAATTTTCCCCGATTATACCGTGGTGGTGCAGTGCCAAAGGAACTCTTTGCCAGCTCTGTGAATAAGATGTCAGGTAATCCCTCATTTTCCCTGATTGTCTCTGCGGCGTGCGGGATGGCGTCTCCACTGTCCCGCAACAGGTCCTAGGAATTTACCCCCAACAGGGCCCCGAAAGCAGATGTGGACCCTCAGCTAATGTCTACAGAAGCACGCAATAAGGTAAGATCTGCTACTATGGTATCAATTTTGTATTCCAAAGAGGTCCAACAGCTTTTTGATGGCCACTAGGACAGTGTCCACTTTACCTTCAAAGGAGGTGGAGTCATTGGTGAGCTCTGGCTGGCCAGCTCCTCCAGCCGCTAGCTGGGAGGCATAGTCAGACCAAGTGGGGGTGCAATGCGCACTGGAGAATAGGCGTCCCATGACGAGCGGCAGTTGCGTGGTCCGCTGAGGTGAACCTGCTTGCGTGTGCCAGATGGATTGGATGAGGCACCGCAGCATGGGCAGCCCTTATTATAGTAGTGACAAAGAGTGGTTATCGTAGCAGGTAGTGGGGAACATTAAACAAGGTTTAAAAGAAGCGTCTGCATGCAAGCCATGGTGACCAATCGACGTAGGTGTTGTGGGCGGAAACAGCATACGGGGGGCCCGCTTGCACACCTGGGACCCAGCTGACTGGCATGCAGCACGAGCAGTCCCCCATTTTCAATCAAAGTGTGTTGGTGATCTGGTCTCCAGCTCCTCCGGGTCTAAGGGGTGTGGCGCACCCTTTGCCAGGCAGCAATGGCACAGTGGAGGTAAGATCAGTTCCAGGCATAGGCAACCAGCCACAAGTTACAAAGCAGGAGGGTAGCTGAAGCTAACGTTTCATCTACGTTGTCGGAGGAGGGTGAGATCCCCTCCCCCCCTGGGGCACAACACCTCTCAAGTCAGTGACCCCTGCAGGGTTTCTTGGGAGCCTGGCGCCGGGATGCCTTTCCATAAGCGGGCTGTGGGGCCCGGTGGCCACAGCCTGGCGGATCCCGGGGTGCCGGTGGGCTCGCTGCAGGATGTGAGCGCCCGATCCCTGCTGCTGGTTCTGCAGCAGCTGTCCGAGCTCTCCCGCCAGGCTGGCAGCATCTTCAAGGAGCTAGATGTGGAGGTGGGCGTGGTAAGCCTGCTGGGGGCCCGTCTGGAGCACTGCCTCAGAGCCCTGGTGCACAGCACCCGCCGGCTGGACCACCAGAAGGTGCCCGTCTGTAAGTGATGAGATGTTCTGCCTTGTTCAGAGTCGGCACGTTATCTTTGTGTGTGTAAACCTCCAAATGTAGAAACACGTGCTGAGACTTAGAAGAACTACATGTAGTATTTAAGCAGACAGTTCTTCAAGTGACACTTTTTTATATGTTTTTCACATTTCGGATAGGTTGGATTCCATTAGTGAGACGTTATAGCGCTTTGTATACAGAGTGTAAAATATGCATGGCATTTGTAGTATTCCATATATGTTCATATTTAAATGTACATCCCCTTAAGTCGGCTGCCAAAGCACATTTCCGGATGGCTCGTGTTACACCTTGGTGGAGTGCGTGGTTGGCATAGTGTTGTATATGCTGTGTGTGAAGCCCTTTGGTGTCGTGCCGAGCGACCAGAGAGCTGCTCTTGTCTCTTGGCGCAGTGTTCAGTAGCATGATAGTCAGGGCAATGCCACTACATTTATATGATGCCACATATTCCATCATTTGCTGCATCTCTTTATATAAGGCACAGGACATGACACAAGTTGAAAGGATGAAATATATTTTATGAAGAGTTAACCCATCACTCTTTTTCAGAACTATAGCAAATCGACAAGCAGTTGTTTTGAGCGAAAGCAAATCTGTTACGATTGTTTTTACGAAAGGGTATTTATGCTGGCGGCTACTTGTGAAGGGCTGATAATATGGTCTTCTTACTTCTCACTCTGTCTTCTTTTGATGGCGTTAGTTTTGGCCTACCTGCGAATACATCCTAGCGATTGTTAAAAACATGGGCGTTTGTAATTGCAATCGCCTTTAGTCTGACCGACCAGCATTGCTTTGAGATACCTACTTGTCCTCCGGCTCCTGAAAGAACTGTTTTTTATCAAACTGACCAAAAGCAAATCGACGCGTTCTGCAGAGGTCCTGCAGCTTTAAATCTTCAACAAAGCGCGCCAGTTCTCCTGCCCTGACAAGTGATTACGACTGTGACTATGATGGATCAGTGAGCCCAAGTTATACATTTACTTCATTCCCCCTGACGCTGCTAGTTTTCGTATCTCTTGTGGTCACAGCGGTTACACAGAGAAAAAAACAAGCATTGGCATAGCCAATAGGTCTCGCTTTTGGGACCTTATAAGTATTTAGTTATGCAGCACGATATCCTTGCATGGCTAAACACTTATAAGGTCCCAAAGGCGAGAACTATTGCCATGATTACTTTCGGTAATCCCCATTACTCTTAGTCCTACTCGTCCTCGACCCAGTCATCACACATGAGGTATTCCACAAGACAGGAAACGCTTTTAAGACTCCACCCACCCTCCTGCCAGGTGCTATAACATACCTCACCACCAGAAGAACATCCTGACATACCAAGCAACAAAGGCCTGGAACGGGAGGGCGGGCGGGAAGTAAGACTGGGTCGAGGACGAGTAGGACTAAAAGTAATGGGGATTACCGAAAGTAATCATAGCATTACCTCTACGTCCCTCGTCCTCGACCCAGTCATCACACATGAGGAATACCAAAGCAACCCCCATGAAGGCCTTTGGCACACCACACACTGAAACAGACCAGACACCAAGGAGTGAGGCAAGTGAAATGTTTAATAACAAACAGATTCAGACAGAGGGGGGAACCCCCACAGCTTGCAACACACAGGAACCAAAATTTGTCCGAAATGACAGAGCACAATTCAAGCGATAATGCCTCACAAAGGTGGACTCGGATGACCAAGTCCCCGCCCGACAAATCTCCTCAGGGAAAAGCAGTCCACAAAGCAGACACACCCCTGGTGGACCTCGCCTGAATCCCCGAGGGGCATGGCAAAGCAGAGTCCTGATAAGCCATCGAGATCACAGCTTTAATCCAGCGACCCAAAGTGAGACGGGAGGCAGCCTTATCTCTACCAGCCAAACCAAAGGTCACAAAGAGGGAGTCAGAAGACCGAAACTCAGCAGACCGAGCAACATAAACAGACAAGGCACGCCTCACATCCAAAGAATGGAGCAAGAGGTCAGAAGGCGAGGAAGGAGATGGACAGAGAGAAGGAAGAACCAACTCCTGAGAAGAATGGAAACGAGAACGAATCTTATGCAGAAAACCGGGATCCAAAGAGAGGACCACAGCATCGTCCAGAAAACGCAAAAAGAGGGGAGAGCACCGCAAGGCCGTAAGCTCGCCCAACCTCCTCGCAGAAGTAACAGCAACCAAAAACGCCACCTTGAAAGACAGGAACTTTAGGTCCACTGTCTCCAAAGGCTCAAAAGTAACGTGGGCGGCCAGCTACGCTCCGTCTGCGGAGTGTGCGTAGTTCCGCCTACTCCGCATTTTGCACTACGCACGCTCCGCAGACGGAGCGTAGCTGGCCGCCACCCGCCTCCCTCCCGCCCTCCCTGAATACTTTAAAATAAAAGAACGCAATAATTTTAAAAGCACTTACCTTGCCGCCGCTGGCCGCCGCGTTCCCCGGGGCTCGTTCTCTTCCGTCTTCCGTATTTTGCAGTAATGCGCATGCGCGGACGGCCGCGCATGCGCATTTTCACGAGAAAATGCGCATGCGCGGCCGCCCGCGCATGCGCATTACTGCAAAATACGGAAGACGGAAGAGAACGAGCCCCGGGGAACGCGGCGGCCAGCGGCGGCAAGGTAAGTGCTTTTAAAATTATTGCGTTCTTTTATTTTAAAGTATTCAGGGAGGGCGGGAGGGAGGCGGGTTGCGGGGCTGCCGGCCAGTAGTTTTGCGGAGTGGGGCTACGCGGAGTGCGGAGGTGGGCGTAGTTTCTCGCCCACTTCGCGTAGCTCCGCGAAGCCCCACTCCGCGAACTCCGCCCAGGGTTACTCAAAAGGAGGGGACTGCAAAGCACCCAAAACCAAATAAATATCCCAAGGAGGAACCGGAGAGCGGACAGAAGGAGCAGAGAGAGAGAAACTCCGAAACAGACGGGAAACCAACAACCCATCCGAAGGCAGAAGAGAAGCCGGATCCCGAAAAGCCTGAATCGTAGCCCACTGACCCTTCAAAGTGGACCGAGCATAGTGTTTCTGAAAGCCATCCAAAAAAAATTGCAGAACAGAAGAAACAGCACAAGAGGCAGGAGACAGGCCCAGGGCAGCACACCAAGAAGAAAAAGAAGCCCAGTGCTTGAAATACAAGGCCAAAGTGGACTTCTGATGAGAAGCCTGCATCACAGTGATGAGGTGGTCGGGCAAACCCCGGACCCCAAGAGACAGCCGTTCAACCTCCAGACCGCCAAGGTGAGAGGAACCAGCAGGGAGGGAGACGGGGACCCCAGGGGAGATGGGCAGCGGGGCAGAATCCATGGAGGACCCATCGCCAGACCCAGCAGCAGAGGAAACCAGGACCGCCGCGGACAATAAGGGAGAACAGCCACCACCTGAGTCCCCACCCGCTGAACCTTCAGCAAGAAAGCAGGAATCAGAGGAAAAGGAGGGAAGGCATAATGGAACCAAGGGGGCCAGAGGACCGACAATGCATCCACCCCCCCAAGCCCCCCTCTCCGGAGACCCGGAGCAGAACAGGGAAAGCAGGGCATTGGACTGGGAGGCAAACAGGTCCAGTACCGGGGTCGCGAACCTCCGGCAGATCAACCTGAAAATCCGAGGGGCGAGACACAGGGAGAGAGAGGACGGGAACCTCCGACTCAAGGAATCCGCCACCACGTTGTCTACACCCCGAATGTGCAGAGCAGAGAGGGCCAAAAGATGAAGTTCCGCCCAACTCGCAATTGCACATGCCACCAGGTTCAGGGAAAGACAGCGGGTACTGCCCTGGTGGTTGATGTAGGCCACTGTCACAGTGTTATCCGTTGTCACCAAGACGTTGCACCCCCGAAGACGACCCAGGAAGAAGCAAAGCTCCCTCTCCACAGCGGACAGCTCCTTCCAATTGGACGACCAGCGTGACTCCGACGGAAGCCAACGAGCCTGCACCACCCAAGGACCCAAAGTCGCACCCCAGCCCGATGCGCTGGCATCCGTGGTCAACACCAAAGGGGGTGGGAGATGGATCCACATTCCCTTCGACAGATTCGAAGAATCCAGCCACCACTGTAGAGCAGACACCAACTCCAGAGACAGAGGAACAGGAACCGAGAAGTCCCGGACAGGAAAGCGGACCCAACGTTGAACATGCCACAACAGCGGCCGAAGATGAACCCTGGCCCAGGGCACTTTGAAGACAGTGGCAGACATGTGACCCTGAACCACCAGCCACTGTAGGAGAGGAGCCGAATCCCGGGAAAACAACCTCCTCAGCAATGACTGAAGACGCAGAATCCTGGACTCCGGGAGAAACACTTTGCCCAGAATGGAGTCGAAAATGGCCCAGATGAAGGCCCTCCGAGTGGCAGGCACCAGTTGACACTTCAGTAAATTGATGAGAAATCCATGATCTTCGAGCGTACGCATGGTCAAGGAAAGATGGCGAGACATGACCTCCGGAGACGGAGCCTGGAGCAGCCAGTCGTCCAGATACGGAAACACAGACACCCCCAGGAGATGGAGGTGAGCCACCAAGGGAGCCGTCACCTTGGTGTACACCCCAGGGGCGGACCGGAGATCAAATGGAAGGACGCAGAACTGCTAGTGACGACCCTCCAGGCAGAAGCACAGGAACCGCTGATCTCCCAATGCCATTGGAACATGGAGGTAAGCATCTTGGAGATCGAGCGAGGTGAACACCCAGCCCTCCTGGATCAAGGGAATCACTTTCTGCAAAGTCTCCATTTTGAACGGGATCTTCTGCACAAACAAGTTCAGGGCCCGAAGATTGATGACCACTCGGTAACCCCCTGTGACCTTCGGGACCACAAAGACGATAGAATAGGTCCCCAACCCATGGTCTGGGGGGGACAGGGACAATCGTTAGCTTTTCGGACAGAACCCGAACACCCTCCAGCAACGCCAAACGGCGAGAGGGGTCCAAAGGCAACAGGGTCGTCACAACACCGGTGGGAGGAGGAGGAGACAGAAACTCTATCCGGTAACCCCTGGAAAGAACATCCAGCACCCACTGGTCGGAGGTCGCCAGCTGCCAAGCAGGGAGGAACAGCCGCAGTCTCCCACCAACCGCAGGCGGATCACCAACGAGACCGGGCACCGGAACGGCACAGTCAGGAACGCTGTGTGCCAGACCCCCCATCCGGCGGGGGCTTCTTCTGGAACCTCCTTGGATAGGACCTACCAGCACCCCGCTGGCCCTTAAACGAGGACTGCTGAAACCTGGAAGGCTGGCAAAAGGACCGTGCATTCGAGAAGTGGGCACCTTTTTGAGAAGGATGATGACGGAACAACAAAGAATGCTTCCGCTCCCTAAAGACCCTATGCAGCCTATCCTCCAGAGCGTCCCCAAAAAGATGAGTACCACAAAATGGCAACCTCAATTCCATGGAACGCTGAGCCGCATCCGTTTTCCAACCCCGCAGCAGCAAGTTCCGACGGGCAGCAATAGAGGAACCACAAGACAGAGCAGAAGCCCGGACAGAGTCAAAGGCGATGTCTGAAAGGAACTCTGTCTGACGTTCCATAGATTCCAGCAACTCCGGACAACTGCCCCCCTCCTGCATCATGGAAAACAAAGTCTTAAAGTCAGCCAGCAAAGACTGAGCTACGTAGGCACCATACACCCCTGAACGAATAGCCGGGTGAGAGCCAGCATAGGATTTCTTCAGTGCAAAGTCCATCTTTTTATCCACGCCATCCTTCAGGATATTTTCATCCGCCATAGAAGTCCGACCCACCAGAGAAGCAACAATCGAATCCACCTGCACAGAATCGGGCAAGGCAACCTCCATATCCTGTAAAGTATAGAGCTTCGACATAAACCTGGCATTGCAATATGGTCAGGGTCCTTCCATTCCTTAAGGAGAACATCCATCACAAAGAGGTGGATAGGCATAGGAGAAGCAACAGGCTTCCCAAACTGCGGCAGAACAGCATCCCGGGAGGTGTTGGGCACAGAGTCATCAGGGAAACCCATATTCTCCCGAACATGAGAAAGAAGATCAGGCAACAGTTCCCTGGAAATGTACTAGCCCTTGAGATCCACCGCACCCAAGGAAGACTCATCAGAGGAACAAGATGAAGAAATATCAGAATAAAGGTCAGCAGCAGTCTCAGTGCGACCCCCACCACTCTTCTTGGAAGCCCGAATATCAGACAATGTCTCTAATATCAGTCGCTTCAATCTCGTAGTATCATCCAAACTAGCATGCTTTGCAGGTGGAGCAGAATCCTCACTGGCTGGGGAAGAAGAGGAAGACCGAACAGGAGAGACATGCTTTCTCTTCCTGTGGTGTTTCCCCATAGTGAAGGAGTACCTTCGAACCGCAGCAATTCAGCAAACAGAGAAGACTCGGGACGCACAGCCTGCACCACAAGCACCACAGGAATGAAAACAACCACCAGACTCCCACCAAATAAAGGAAAGCAGCACTCACCCATCAGCTGACTCCTAGCGGCAAACGAACGAGGAGAATGGAGGGGCCGAAGACAAGCCCCCAAAGCAGCGGCCGCCGAAGGAAATAATCTGGAAGGCACTGACTCCGATGGTAAACCAATGACGTCACCGCTCCAAAATCCCCGACCAATCAGGAAGGAAGACGAGCACACTGGAGCCCAACCAGGTGCCCGAACAGGTGAAAGGGAGCAGAGGAGCCCTCGAAGCAAAGCGTCCGGTCCTGCCTGCATCCGGAAGCAAAATGACCCGAAAGGAGCCCTGACCTGTCGACCACAAGGGAAGAAACAGGAACCCTCGCGCAGGAAAGAGAGGCCATCCAGGAAGAAAACCGGGGGACTCAAGAAGCCCAGCAACCCAGGTCCCCCGCATCCAGGGGAAGTCCAGGAGGCCCAGCAGCCCGACTCCCAAATCCCACGAAGGTCCACGAGCACCCTCAGAGCCCGGCAAAGAAGGAAACCACAGGACAAGCGTAGCAGGTAAGTGCCCAGCACTCACCCAAGCGTCTCCCATCAGTATCCACCGACAGGAAACAAAACAGGATGTGCTTCTGGTGGTGAGGTATGTTATAGCACCTGGCTAGAGGGTGGGTGGAGTCTAAAAAGTGTTTCCTGTTTTGTTTCCTGTCTTGTGGAATACCTCATGTGTGATGACTGGGTCGAGGACGAGGGACGTAGAGGTAATGGCTATGCCAATGCTTGTTCTTTTTGTGCCTTTCATTCTATGCTCTTGGTCAAACTCTGGTAATGAAAAATAGTTTGAGTCCCCTCAAATGTGTGCTGGAGTTACACTTACTGCTTCCCATTATAGAACGCTGCCATGTTCATGCAAACATAAACTCGGTAAAATAGAACTAAAGAAACAAGAAAAACTTCATATCCCATGAGTCCTAGATAATCACTTCCTGTATCAAGGTAAACCCTCATTGGGTAAGAAACTAGAAGGTGTTATATTAAGGACTTCTGTTGGTTGTTGGAGGCAGATTATTCTTTAGTAGGAGGAAGTGGGAAGAGCTGCCTCAGTACGGTAAGATTTGTTTCGCACTGTTCGGATTGGTACTTGTTCGCTCTCTAAGGCCGCATCCATGGAAATTATATTGGCTGATCTCTTTTGCACCTGATTTGTTACGCTTTGTCTGAATGTTGCCAAGGGTGTCGCAACACCATTCTCTGTGAAATTGTAATACGGCTGTAAGCGTCTTGGGAACTGAGATCGGCAGATCTCCTGTTGCTTCCGTTCTCGTTGGAGCAGTTCGGCTGAAATGGAATTGGTGTCCTGGCTGAGACTCAACTTGGTTGAAAAGACTTTATCGGCTGGTAAGCCTTTGTGACTTTGAAAAAAGCCTTCCGACGTGGAGGCTAGTTCCATGAGGGTGAGGTTAACCCCTTTAATTTTCTTTGGTGTATGCTCTCTTTGCGAGATACTGGGTGAAAAAAGAAACACATGCGTTGGTTCCATTATTCAATGCAGAATCCCATTTCTACAACGTATATTGACTTCAAATAGAAGAATACAAAATGGGCTCAATAATTTGCTGATAATAATATTCTGTTGTGTTTATGTTGCCATATAACAGGGGTGTCAGGCTAAAGAGGAGCTCTTCTCTTCTCCTGTGACGTTGGGCCGTGTTGTGTCGCGGGTAGGCCCTAGCAATAATTACACCAGACATGCTGTACTTATGTTGGTGGCTAGTAACTTCCTAAACCATGCCCAGCGCCCTGGGCTATTTATTTACTCTCCTGCGTGCCGGCCCGCGCGGACGCAGGGTCAGCCCACATTAGCCACACACGGAGGGGGGTGTGGCTCGGCCTCCCCACAGGATGCCTCAACTTGGGCTAGCCCGATCCCGGCCAACATTACATTCCTCCTTTACCCAGAAATGCAAACCATTACTAAAACCAGGGAACTATGCAGCAACAAGCTCATAACATGTCATAGTCTCTGCGAATTATTAAACAGTTGGAACAGTCTTACTTGGTCTTCACCAGTGTGCAGGTTCATCCGACTTCTGTGGCTGGCAACGGGCGACAAAGTCTCGGTACCTCTGTGACGGTCTGGGACAGGGGCGCAGGTGGTACGTGCCTTGGTTGCTCCTGTCCGGTGGGGTTTGGAACATGTCTTCGGAACAGTCTATCTCAGACAGTTCTCGGCTGTCCTGCGCCCCTTGCGACGGGATGCTTCCACTGTCTTGGGAGGCTAGGTCGCTCCTTTGGCTGGAGACCAGGGGTGGAGTGTCCTCTTCTGCCGCTTCCCCTGGGTCTTGCGCTGTGTCCGGGTGGGGCTGTCTTAGTTCCGGAAACTCTCCGCTGTCGTCCAGCAGGGCTCTTTTGAAGAACAACATGTTCCTTGTGACCTTCTCTCCTCCCCGGGAGGCAGTGATCATGGTACCGTTAATTTCGGTTACGGTCCAAGGGTCCAATTCAAAAGGTAAACAGAACTTTCCTCCTGGGTGGCGGTCCTGCACCAGCACTCTGTCGTCAACCCCAATCGGACTGTCTGTGGCCTTCCTTCTTCGGAACGGAACCAGGTTTGTCTTTGTTCTACGTTCCATTGATTGGCTCGGTGGGGCCAGTGACGTTGCCCACGTAGGGTGGTGTGGAATGGTGTCGGTTACTACCCTGCCAAAACAGAGGCAGCTCGGCGGGACTCCGGTGTTGCAGTGGGGGGGTCAGCCTGTATTCGCGCAGAAACTGGTAGAGGGCTAGCTCTAAACCTTTGCCATCCGCCAAAGCTATCTGGATAGTCTTGTTCAGTGTCCGCATTAGCCGCTCTACCTCCCCGTTTGCCTGGGGGCACCTTGGGGTTATCCGACGGTGTTTGATTCGGTGGCACAGCAGATATTCGTCCAGTTCGGTGCCATTGAAAGGCAGGCCATTGTCGGTTCGCAGTTCACCAATGAACCTGTGGGTGGCAATTATCTTTTCTAGCTTTGGTATGACTTCTGAGGCTGCGGTAGAGGACAGGATCTCCACTTCTGGATATCGTGAGAAGTCGTCCACCACTACGAACATGTACTTTCCACCTGGGAGGCTCCCAAAGTCGGCAATGGCCCGTTCCCACGGTGACGTCAGCTCATCTTCAGTGATCACTGGCACCGGGCGACTTGGCAGGCTGGTTGCTAGACATACGGGGCACCGTTGAACGACGGCTTCTACAATCCGGTCCAGACCTGGGAACCAGCGCTTGCTTCGAAGACGGCTCTTCGACTTCACTATGCCTTGATGCGCGCCGTACGCCAGGAGAGCTGCTTGTTGAGTGAGGCACTCAGGTAGCACGAGGCGGGGGCCTCTCAAGGGATAACCTTCCGGCGAGATTGACAGTTTGTTCCGGACTTGGTACAGTGCTTTTAACATTGCTTGAGCTCCAGGAGGGCGGAAGGAGGCCGGCTTTGAAGAGGCTTCCAGTTCCCTGATGCGAGAGCTTGAATGGCAGTCGTCGTCCTTAGTGGCTCTCGCCACTTCATCTAGGGAAATCGGGAGTGGCCTGCACCTCTCAGCAATCATCCAGACATATTCCTCCGTGGCGGTAGCTTCAGCCGCTTCTGCTTCGGTGCCTCGGCGGGCATGTTGCGACAGGAAGTCAGCAGGGTTTCGGGTGCCGGGCCAATATTCAACAGTAAACTGGAATTCCTGGAGCTGGAGTACCCACTTCTCAATTCGGGGGGGAGGGCGTGTGGAGGAGCCCTGGAACAGCGGAACTAGGGGCTTGTGATCTGTTATTACCACAAACGGGTGTTCGTATAGGTCGATGTGGAAGTGCCTGCACCCCCACAAGATCGCGGTAGCCTCCTTTTCGATCTGCGAGTAACGCTGCTCTGTTGGCGTAAGGGTTCTGCTCGAGTAGGCGACGGGGGCCCACTCTCCACAGACCTGCTGCTGGGCTAAGACGGCTCCTAATCCCATTGGGCTGGCGTCCACCACAAGTTGTGACTCGTTCCGTGGGTCAAAGTAGGCAAGGGTTGTGTCCGCCGAGAGCGCGGCTTTGGTCCTCCGGAAGGATTCTTGTTGTTCTGGGCCCCACTCCCAGGTGCTGGTGGATTTAGTGAGGTCGCGAAGGGGGCCGGTGAGGTCTGACAAGTCCTTGATGAACCGCCGACCGCAGTAGGTGACCATATCTAAGAAGCTGCGGACGGCTGTCACCGATGTTGGGGCGGGGGCCTCGTGGATGTCCTTGACCTTTTCTGGATCCAGGCCTATCCCCTGGTCAGAGAAGCGGTAACCAAAGAAACTAATGTCCCTGCGCAGGAAGTCACACTTTTCCCGGTGAAAGGTGAGGCCTCGGTCTTGAAGTTGAGCAAACACCGCGTGGAGGCGTCTGATGTGCTTGTCTAGTGTGGGTGCGTGAACTAGGATATCGTCACTGACGTTCAGGATGCCTTCCAGCCCCTGCAGGACGTTCTGGATGATGTTTTGGAATACCTCCGCGGCGCTCGATATTCGGAAGTTGAGTCGGGTGTATCGCCAGAGCCTGGCGTGAGTAGAGAAGGTGGTGATGGGGCGCGAATCTGGGTGGAGGGGAATTTGGTGGTACCCTGAACGAAGATCCATCTTTGAGAACTACTTCGAGCCGGACAACTCCCCAATGATATTGTCTATTGTTGGCGTCAGATGACGTTTACGCTTGATGGCGAGATTGGGGATGCGCATATCCACGCAGATTCGGACCGCGTTGGACTGCTTTGGTTTCTTTGCTACCACAATGGGCGACACCCACGGGGTGGGACCGCTTACCCTCTCGATGATTCCGGCTCGTTCTAGCAAACGTCAACCTTGGGCCATAAGTGAAACGCGATGCGTCGGTGCCGGAGGGCTACTGGGGCGACTGATTTGTCTATTTGAAGGTGAATGTCTGATCCTTTCAGGCATCCGATGCCATCGAACAGGTTTGTGAACTCTTGCAGTAGATGGTCGAGGCTGTGGGCTTGGACCGTGAGGGCAAACTGGATTAACCCAAGGTCTTGCGCTGTTCTACACCCCAATAGGAATCCTGAGCCTTCCTGAGATACGTAGATTTTGGTCTGCTGGCGGGCGGTGTCATGGGATAGGTCTGTCCGAAACATCCCACACAGGCGAAGCAGGCGTCTGGTGCCGTAGGCATAAACTTGCACTCTGGTGGGATGGAGAGCTGGGGGGTTCACCAGTGTCTGGTACACGCTGGCCGCCATCAGGTTGATTGTTGCCCCTGTGTCGATCAGGGCCGCTACGGCTTGGTCCTACACATTGATGGTGCACATGGGAGCCGTGAGGGTGTTTAGCATCCGGACAACATGGACAGATGCGGTGTCTGTTTTGTCATCATCCATGTCGCTGCTGGCGGGGCTGCCAGGAAGCGGTTCCACTGTTCTTACTCTCCTGGATGGGCCATTTTGCCTCTTCTTCGGTGTTGACCGGCACACACTCGCGAAGTGGTTGACTTTTCCGCAGGCGCTGCAGGTCTTACCCTGTGCTGGACAGGTCCCATTGTGGGGCGTCGGGCCTCCGCACCATGCGCATGCGCGGCCGCGCGATGACTGGGCCGGATTGGGATTTCCTCGCCGGGGAGGCTTTGGGCGGGTGTCCGGGGCGTCGGTCTGTATGGTGCACACCGGCTCCGTCTTGACCGCGATGGCAGGCTTGGAGTCCATATGCGCGGCTCTGGCCTTGGACAATTCATTGGAGCGTGAGCATGTCTCGCATGGGCATGTTGTCTTCCTGCAACACCCTTTCACTCAGTTATGAGGACGCGCAGCCCTGGGTGAATTGGGCGCGGATCTCATCGTCGGCATCAGAGAGGGTGCACGTGCTGGCTAGCTCCTTCAACCTCGCATAAAAAATGTCGACGGATTCCTCCGGGAGCTGGCGGGCTTGGCGAAGTAGGAAACGCTCATAGTCGGCGCTTGCGAAGGGCTCAAAATACGCGGTAATTGCGTTGCGCATTGTGGCGTAGTTTCTGGGCGGGCCGCCTTCCCTGACGTTCTTTGAGATTTCATGGATGTCTGCACCTCCTAGGTGTAGCAGCATGGCACGCCGCCGTGGAGCCGCAATTTCCGCCGCCTCAAAGAAGTTCTCCAGCCTCTCCACCCATCTCTTCCACCTTGCAGCTTGCGACGGTGGAGGGCCAGTAATGGTGAAAGGTTCCAAGGGGGGCACGGTGGTCATGGCTGTAGAATGCAGGTGTGAGCGACGAGGGCAAGGCCGCGCTCCACAGGTGAGATGCACCTAGCTTGGGGGTGTGCTAAGCGGCCGTGTAGTAGGGCCCAAACACCAGGGACACGTGAAATGTGAACAGGATGAGTGTTCAGCAGTCCAAAGGCGGGCTTCACAATCACGCAAGATGCATGAGGAATAGACGAGAGTTCCAAAACTTGCTATGCCTCCTTTCTCTCTGTCCCCGTGAGCGGCGCCCCACTAGGGGTCTGGCAGCCAGGTCCGATACGTGGAAGGCCACTGCCCGGCAGGGGGGGCAGCCGATGCGTCGGAGCGCGTCACGCGCTCACCTGGGACGATGTGGCCCGTCCGCGGGCCGGGAGACAGCGTGGGCCACAGCCGGGAGTGCGCGCTTGCGCAGCCGGCGTGTAGAGCGGCAGGCGGCAGGCACAGGCGGGACAAGGTCGAGCGCTGGCGATGAGAGAGCAGCTCTTGGCGTCTTGGCCCAGTTGGAGCAGGAGGCAGGAGCGGGGCAGCACACCCGCACAATCGGGCCGCAGCACCACGTGGAGAGTGCCGGGAGACGAGGTAGGCCACTGGGGGCCACAGCAGGCAGCTCCTTGGGCAAGAGCGTTTGGGCACGAGTGGGCACGGCGGGGTGGTGAGACCACCTCGTCGCCAGTGTCGTGTCGCGGGTAGGCCCTAGCAATAATTACACCAGACACGCTGTACTTATGTTGGTGGCTAGTAACTTCCTAAACCACGCCCAGCGCACTGGGCTATTTATTTACTCTCCTGCGTGCCGGCCCGCCGGACGCAGGGTCATCCCACATTAGCCATGCACGGAGGGGGGTGTGGCTCGGCATCCCCACAGGATGCCTCAACTTGGGCTAGCTAGCAACATTACAGGCCGGTTCATATACGCGGTGGGTATAATTTAAAGATGACAGAGATTGGTGAAGATAATAATGTCATGTATAGATAATAAGCTTCCAACTGAAATTATTTGCTTACTATTCAACTATTGTTCTTCACAGGATCAAGAGATTGAAACTACATTTATTAAGGACAAAAGTCTATGACTCTCTATATCACCCGGGAAGTCCATAAAGAATAGTTATTCCTGTGTTTACTTTTACTTACAGGTATTTAATAACAGGAGAAAAATTACCATATTGAGTAAGAGGTTTTTATCTATGGCAATGATAACAGGTTGTTGTTTTATCTTTAAGTCTCCTTCCCAGCTGATCCATCCTTTCCTTTCCTCGCTTGATCATATCATGATTCTGTGCTTATTGCAATCAAAATTGAGACAATCAAGAGGTGGACCCATTTTTGAGCATCAAATCAACCCCAAAATGTTTATAACCTAACAGCTGGTTCTCATCACCTACAGCCATGTGCACAAATTAAGCACTGTCTAAGACTCTCACATGAGGTTTCACTGCTGCTGTCAAGATTCACTAAGCACTAAGCACACAAAAGATGATGGGAGGAAGTCTTGCTAATAGTCTAAACCACTAGCAATTGCTTTGAGTAGCATACCTACCCATGGATTTTTACCCACTGTGACACTCTAGACTAGAGGTGTGCAACATTCATGTAATACGCTTTCGCACAATACGTAACATTTTGGGGAAAGGATTTGAAATGACACATTGTTACTTGAAATGCAAATCCAGAATTTAGCACTATATTTTAGCATGAAAGACATTCCTGCTCCCAATTTTCGTTGTGTGCGTGCATTTTGTGATAAAAAAAAAAAAAAAGAGCCATGGATAACAGCCAATCACGATTGCTTGCGTTGCTCACATACGCCTGTGCTATAATTTTGCCTTGAATGGTGGCATAACTACGCAACACAGTGTAATGGCATCATTTTGAGTATATTGAGAAATTTCCAAAGCAATGCCATTGTAATTTAAATTGCACCTGGGCCTACTCTAGATAGAAGCCCACTTTCTGTAATGGGGTACAGACCCTGCTCCTCATGGGAACAGTCCATCCCAAACTAAGATGTGAAGCCCCCCTCAGAAGGGAGCCCAAGCTCCCACACACCATTTTCAGCCGTATTTAGCCTCATCAGTGAAGTATAACTTGGATCCTATGTCTGGGTATATCTTTAGCCACAGAAGGCATCAAACACACACATAAGGCGACGGGGGGAATGCTTGCAAATAGTCTAAACAACTAGCAATTGCACTGGATTAGCATTCACACTCATTGTTTTTCACCCACTGTGACACTCTAGATAGAGGCCTGCCTTATGCAAAGCGGTAATGAACCTGTTTCTCATGGGAACAATCTAACCTGCACTGCCAGTTATGGCCCTCTCCAGAAAGGAACCTAAGCAACCCCAGACTAGGTTTTGCCTTATTAGGACTCATCAGTGAA
This sequence comes from Lissotriton vulgaris, assembly GCF_964263255.1. Classification (NCBI taxonomy): domain Eukaryota; kingdom Metazoa; phylum Chordata; class Amphibia; order Caudata; family Salamandridae; genus Lissotriton; species Lissotriton vulgaris. Next base: position 1,035,896,796 of record NC_141689.1, read on the forward strand.
GGATAGCTCGTATCCTGTGGCACTGTGAGAAAGGGAATCACATCTCGGCATATCTGTCAGAGTTTGGACAAGCTGGGCGGAAAGAGAAGGAGGGTGAATGCAAAAAAGTGCAGGTGAGTGGCAGAGAATGAAACAAGCATTGGTAAATGCATTAGGTTTCACCTATGGGAGTAATAATACGTTAAGAAGTGTGGGAGCAGTGTATGAGTGCAGGGAAAATGGTGTGAGTATTCTCTGTGCAGGGTGAGTGGTGCATGAATGAAGGTTGATAAGTGTCTGAGCGCAGGGTGAAAGTGCCTCAATGCATGCTGATTGATGTGTGTTCAGTGCAGAATGAGAACTGTTTGAGTGTACAGGGTGTCAGATGTTACCCTGTGCAAGGTAAGAGGTGTGCGAGTGTAGGATGAATGGTATGTTTATCGTATAAGTGCAGGATGAGCGGTCTGAGTTCAGGGTGAGAGGTGTGTGAGTGATGGATGAGAGGCATGTCAATGGTGAGTGAGTGGAGAGTCAGCACTGTGTGAGTGGTGGGTGAGCAGTATCTGACTGCCAGTGCAATGTCAGTGTGAATGTGCAGAATAAATTGTGGGAGAATGTGCAGGGTGCGCGCTGTCTAGAGAGTAGGTGAAGTGCTTAGAAGTTCTTGTATGGTAGAACTTGCATGTTTGTAGACAGAAGTAACTAGCGATTACATGTTTTGTGGGCAGTAGGTGACAGAGCTTATAAGGTGCAGTAGGCATTAGGAAATGCATATGTGACTTCAATCACTAACACGTGTTAGTAGTTAACATTAAAATGCCCTCAGGTTAATCGGTAGAAATGCTTAAAGATACATGTTTAATCTAAACTCAACATTTGTTGGAAAAAGCTCACATTGGACCCTCAGGCGTTTGCTATGGATCGGTGCATGAAAGTAGTGCTGCCAATTAACTTATGATTAGCTCCAACTTTGGCCCATCAGGGTAGTCTTGCACGACAGAGTGTGAAATCACGGCATCAGGAAGTCGGCGATGAAGCGATACATAGAAACTCCTGAACACATTAATAATGTATATGTTATTGGTGAAGAGTGCACAGGCAGCATCTGCTCCCATTCACCACTGGTTTATTGCAAGCCATCTAAGCTAATTATTTCTAAACAATGTTTGCAATTATGGGGGGTTGTAGAGAGCCACTCGGGCTCTCCACTACAATGCATCTTTTCATGCACGCACGCACGCACAACCCCGGGGGGGGTTCGCGCCGGGGTATAAATAAACATGCGGAAGACCGCTCGGGGTCTTTCCGGCTAACCCTCACCTTGTGTCCATGTGTCATAATTGCCGGCATCGTATCACCACGTGGTAGGCCTCACCTACCACATTACACTGGCGACGAGGCGGTCGTTTGCCACGCGTGCCCACCGCCTCCTGCACGTCCTGCTGTGTGTGTGCTCCGACTGCGGTGCCCAGCCGCTCCTGCACGCTGTGCCCGAGACCGAGACCCGCCCACGCGTCACCCGTGAGGGTGCGCCTTCAGCTGGCGGGACTCGCGGTGCTGGTGCGCGACCATCGCTTCCTGCGGGTGAGTGTTCCTTCTGCCCCGCCTGCGCGCGCTCACCGCGCCCCCCTCATCTCGCCGGCCGGCGAGAAGAAAAGACACCGGCAGGACCACGTGACCGCGGCCCGGAGCAGGCCCGCCTCTCCTTCTCCCCAGGCAGCCTTCGAGAGACGCCTCTGCTGCGTGTGCGCGCGGGGCTCCGCGCTGCACTCTACCCTCGTCCCTCTCTGGCCCTCGGCCCAAACAAGCATTGGCAGACGTAATTCCGGCCCGCTCCTGCCTGTGATACATGGTACTTCGGAGGCCAACAAGCATTGGCTAATGCAATTCGGGCCCCGCTCCTGCCTATAAAGAGGGATATTTGGAAGGCCTGCAGCCCTGTGGACAAGGCGAAAATCAAGGCAAGGGGAAGACACAAGAGACAGTCAAAGCAACCAAAGGTACCAGCAGGCGACAGACCCCTGGCGCCCTACCTTGTGCACCGCCACGACCCCGGAAAGCACCATACCTCCTCACAAAGAGCCTCACCATGAGTCTAGACGCCGGTGCAGCTCAAGACGGCATTGTCCAGCCACCGCCACCTGCAATCCTCCCACAGGCCAACGCCCAGGCAGGAAACCAGGCCCCTGCTGGGCCCACTACTCCTGCACAGCCTGCCCACCTGCATGCCGGCGCAGCGCCCATCCCATCGTTCAGCGAAACGTCGGATCCAGCAACGGCCGCGCTCCGATGGAGGGCGTGGGTCGGACGCCTCAATCTATACTTCAAGGGAACCAGAGAAACTGATGGAACGGTGAAGAGATCGCTGCTCATCCTCTATGGGGGACAAGAAATCTACGACCTATTCGAATCGCTCCCAAACACCGGATCCGAGGACGACTACGACGCCGCGGTCGCGGCCCTAAACGCCCACTTCGACCCACAGCTAAACAACGACTTCGAGAAATTCAAGTTCAAGCGCGCCTGGCAAACCGACTCTGAATCCGTCGACATGTATTATGCTCGACTCCGTCGACTTGCGAGCACGTGCCCGTTCACAGACCCCAGGGAAGAAATCAGGGATCAAATAATTGTCGGATGCAAGTCGAAGCTGCTAAGAAAGTTAATCCTCAGGCAGCCAGGGATATCGCTCGACGAGATCCTCGTCCTGGCCAGATCACATGAACTGTCGGATGCGAGGGCTGAAGAGATGGAGGTGGCGCTGCGCACTCCAGTCATTGCTCCAACGATGGCGCGAACCCCGACCATCAAGGAAGAGCGAGTGGACGCCATTCACAGGCGATTCCCACCGGTAAGGCAGCGACAAGGCCCTCCACGGACCAACCACTGTGGGTACTGCGGAGAAGATCACCCGGCCGCCGCCACGTGCAGGGCCAGAGGCAAGACATGCCTCAAGTGTGGGCGCCTCAACCATTTTGCCGCCGTCTGCCGGGGAGGGAAATTCAAATCAGCAGGACCACGTGCTCGTGCGGTGACGCAGCGGATCCACCAGCTATCACTCGATCAAGAGCGACCCCCGCCGGACACCGAAGCACAAGACCGACGGCCCAGGTACGAGGACGATGAAGATGACAAGGTATACATCGTCTCCTACGTCAGCCGAGCATCTACGAAACGAAGGCCGCCACCCATGTGCTCCATCACCGTGGACGGGACGAACGTCAACGCGTTGATAGATACCGGAGCATCCGTCAACGTCATGGACTCAGAGCAATATGACAGCATGTCCCCGAAGCCGACGCTGGCACCGTCTACGGCAAGAATATACACATATGGAGGTACGGAACCGCTCCCTCTCCGAGGGGTAATCCAAACCACAGTCGTCAATGGGGAATACTCCACAGAGACCAAATTCCATATCACAGAAGGCAAGAAAGGCACCCTCCTGAGTTGCCACACCGCGGAAGATCTCGGCCTGGTATTCTTCGCCAACCAGGTGCACCAAGCACATGCGGAGTTCATGCTAAAAGACTTCCCAGAGCTGTTCAAAGGCCTCGGCAAACTCAAAGGGCGGAAGTTCAAACTTCACATAGACACCACCGTGAGGCCCGTCGCACTCAGGCATAGGCGGGTGCCCTTCAATCTCCGGCCACAAGTAGAGGAGGAGCTGCGGAAGCTTGAAGAGCTGGGGGTGATCGAGAAAGTGTCGGGACCGACACCCTGGGTCTCCCCGTTGGTCGTCGCCCCCAAACCAAAGCAGCCAGGAGCCATTCGCCTATGTGTGGATATGAGACTCCCGAACACCGCCGTCAAGCGCGAGAGGCACATCACCCCCACCATGGAGGATATCATAGCTGACCTCAACGGGGCGAAGTGGTTTTCGAAGCTGGACCTCAACTCGGGTTACCACCAGCTAGAGTTGGAGCCAGCCAGCAGATACATTACCACCTTTTCGACGCACGTTGGGCTGCGTCGCTACACCCGGCTCAGCTTCGGCGTATCTTCGGCAGCCGAGGTTTTTCAAAACGCCATTCGCGAGGTGCTGTCAGGACTGACGGGTGTCATCAATCTGAGCGATGACATCCTAGTATATTCTTCAACCCTCGAGGAGCATCACACCAACCCGAGGGCGACCCTGCAGAGGCTTGCCGACAGCGGGCTGACCTTGCATCGTGCCAAATGTGCCTTCTACCAGGAAGCAGTGGACTTCTTCGGGTACACATTCACCAGGGAAGGCCTCAAAGTGGACCCAAAGAAAGCGGAGGCGATCAAAGCTGCCAGCACGCCTCGAAATCCAACGGAAGTGCGCAGTTTCTTGGGCATGGCCACGTACTGCGGCCGGTTCATCCCGAACCTGGCTGCCATCGCGGAACCCCTCCGTGCTCTTACCCGAACTGATCAGAAATGGGACTGGACCGCGGCCGCAAACAAAGCATTCCAGAACGTCAAGGCCGGTCTTCTGGACAACACCACTATGGCGTACTTTCAGCCAAGGAGGAGAACTGAACTGATTGTGGACGCCAGTCCCGTGGGACTAGGAGCAGTCCTCTTGCAAGAGTATGGTCCGGAAGAATGGAGACCAGTCGCCTATGCCAGCAAGGCACTGACAGACACCGAAACCAGATACGCGCAGATAGAAAGGGAGGCCCTAGCAATCAAATGGGCCTGCCAGCATTTTCATCTCTACCTCTGTGGACAGGAATTCACAGTGGTCACGGACCACAAGCCTCTCCTACCCCTTTTCGCTGGGACCTCCAGATTGGCGCCCCCACGGATCGAACGGTGGGCCGTCCAGCTACAAGGCTATCGCTTCAAAGTTGTGTTCCGGCCTGGGGCTCACAATCCCGCCGACTACCTGTCACGGCACCCGGACGTCGCCCCGCAACTGCCACCCACCGAGGACGGAGAAGACGTGGAGGAGATCGTGCACATGGTCACGCAGGCCGCGTGTCCCGACAACATGACCCTCAAAGAGATTGGGGACGCCACGGCCGAAGATGAGACCCTCACGAAAGTCCGCCGAGCCCTCGAGGAAAATCAATGGGCCCGCTTCCTCGATGGCGCCGCTAGTCTCCGCCCAGAAGTCAGTCATGCGAGACAGCAGCTCTGGCACATTCGCAGTGAGCTCAGCGTGGGGGAAGAAGGAGTGATCCTGAGAGGCCACCTCCTCGTCATGCCAGAAAGCCTCCAACAACGAGCGTTGAGCCTGGCCCACGTGGGACACCAAGGCATGGCCAAGACAAAGGCGCGTCTACGGAGCAAGGTGTGGTTCCCAGCGATGGACAGCCAAGTGGAAGCAATGATTCGGTCATGCCATGCCTGCACGATCACCGGGGGTGAACCCCTTCCGGCACCGGTGATCACGGAAGATGCGCCTCGGGCTCCCTGGACCCAAATCAGCATTGACTTCGGCAGCTTCCCGGACGGAAGGCATATGCTGGTGCTGGTGGATTCCTTCTCGAAGTTCCCCATCGTGGAGATCGTTGCGTCCACCGCCTTCCCACACGTCAGAAAGGTGTTAAACCGAGTGTTCGCCACCATGGGACTTCCCGAGGAAATTAAGTCCGATAACGGACCTCTCTTTCAAGGGCGAGAGTTCCAATCATACCTGGAATCCCTCCGTATCAATCATAGGAAGATCACCCCACTGTGGCCGCAAGCCAACGGAGAAGTGGAGAGGCTGATGCGAACAATAAACAGAGCCCTTCGGATAGCGGTCGACAATGGGGAAGATCTGGAGATAGCCCTGGATCAGTTTCTAGGAGCCTATCGGCAAACGCCGCACTCGACGACAAAGTGCGCCCCGGCTCATGTACTGTTCAAGCGGGCCCCCAGAGACGGCATACCTACGGTGAGCGCGTGGGTGCCGGCAGAGAGAGATGCAGAGGCCACCCAGGCAAGGAGACGGGCCACAAACACCAAGGCAAGCCTACATCGTCAGGCCAAAGAGTCGGGCATCAAGGAAGGGGATGCAGTGGTCGTCAAGGATCGCTATCCAGGATGGAAGTTTCGAACACCGTTCGAGCCCGAAGTGTGGAGGGTAGAAAAGGTTCAAGGGACAATGGTCACAGCCAGGAGAAGCGGGCAAACCGTCACACGAAACATATCATGCTTCAGGAGGGCAACTGAAGCAGCCGTTGGGCACCAGCGAGCGGAGGAAATGGAAGAGGAAGAGCTGGTGCTAGAAGATGCAAGCTGTCCTAGGTCCCCGTGCTCTCTGCCAGGACCAACACGCGGAGAGAGCCAACCGAGGCCAGTGTCACCCGGCCTCGGCGCCGAGCGGAGTCAGCCACGGGCCTCAGAGCCGAGCGAAGGTCGGAGGGCAACCCCGGCCGGGGCTGCCGAACCATCAGGGATCCGGAGTCGTCGCTACAGCCTGAGGCCCAATCCGGTGCCCAGCCAACGGCTGAGAGACTTTGCATGGACATCTCCGTGAACTGTTTGCTTGATGTCCACGAGCAGAAAGAACTAAAACAAAGGAGGGATGTAGAGAGCCACTCGGGCTCTCTACTACAATGTATCTTTTCATGCACGCACGCACGCACAACCCCGGGGTGGGCTCGCGCCGGGGTATAAATAAACATGCGGAAGACCGCTCGGGGTCTTTCCGGCTAACCCTCACCTTGTGTCCATGTGTCATAATTGCCGGCGTCGTATCACCACGTGGTAGGCCTCACCTACCACATTACAGGGGTGAGGCCCAGGGAGATCACGAGTTGCTCCGAATCCCACAAGACGTCTGGTCACTTGTGGAAGCAGGGAATAAAATGCCTGCTTGCGGAATGACAGAGCAGAAAGAAACACCGAGTTGCCCTGTGCCACCTGGATGTAGCTAGCCAGTCCTGTTTTTTTGTAACAGTTTGTAAGCTGGCCCTTGCTGTAAAGTCCACCGGACGAGAAGAGAAAATTAAAACAGCAAGCGGCTGAATCTACAGAAAAAACAGGACTTAAGGAACCACTCACACCTGCTGTAGATCAGCTTCAGAGCTCTGTTCAAGTGTCTCTTATGTGTGATGTTAACTTTCCGGGTTTAGTGTTCAAGCTAACCATTACGCTAAAACATCTGGGTGTTGCTTGGGCATGCATTGTCTATCGGCATTTCCACAAATGATCTAACTGTTTAAGAAGCCAGTCACTCGAGTTAATTGGAGAGAAGAAGAGAGATGATGTGAGCCAGTCACTCGAGTTAACGGGAGAGAGCTGATGTGAGCCAGCCACTCGAGTTAATGGCAGCGAGCTGATGCTAGCCAGTCACTCGAATTAATATTAGTGAGGTGAAGCAAGCAAGTTACTCAAGTTAATAAGAGAAAGGTGATGTAAGCTAGTCACTCAAGTTAACGGGAGAGAGGTGATGTGAGCCAATCACTCAAGTTAATGGAACAGAGAGGTGATGTAAGCTATTCACCCAGTTAACAGGACAGAGGTGAAAGAATTTGGTCTTGGGCTTCGACTCATGATGTTTTCCATTGCATGAGAGCAGCTGAGATCAGTTTGCATTCGGTGAACACGGGGAAGAGCGGTGGCTTAGAAAGAGCTGGCTTAACTAGTGCGCTGAATGAGAGTAGCCAAGGAGAGGGAGGTGTGGTAAATGGTAGTGCACACATGCCCAGCTAACTTTCAAATTGAACAGGGCTGTGGGTGACACGGACTGAGACCAGACTGCCAAAAACCATACTACAAGCAGGAGATGATGGATTTGATAATATTTGCAAAGGCTCAGATTTTTAAACTAGATCTAATCAGGACGCAGTTATTGGACGGTCCGAACCCAACTGCACAAGGTGCCGAGTAGCAACAGCAAGCCCACTTCAAGTGCCTAGATTCCCAGCAGAACGTCAATAAGGTGCAGTACTCCTTTGAGGAGGATGGGACAGAAAACAAGCAAACCCAGGCACACAGCTGTAAGGTGCGCAGCTCACTCTTCCTGCTTGCTCAATACCTTTGATATGGCCGCATCTGTGTCTCTGCAAGCGACAACATCTGCAACAAAAGGGAGCACTAGAGTGGGTGTCTGCTTCGACCCGGGGGACTGGTGAGTGTGCATTGCCCCGGGAGGGCTAGTGAGTGCAGTGCCAGAACTGGGATTACAAGGTCTACACTGAGACCAGCACAGCGTGCTGAGCCCACGGAACTTGTGCAGCACTGTAGCTTCAAAGCAAGGGTGTAGATCTTGCAGTGACAGCAGGGGTTCTGACACTCTTGAAAGAAGTACCACCAAAGCAGATTGAAACAGGAATTGGGCCATGGGAGACTGGTAAGAGAAACGTGTGAGGAAAAACAGGAAACAGTATGCTGTAGCCAATAGAAATGCGGGGAAAGTAAGTAGCAAGCACAGGAACCAATCAAAAGCAAGGGGGCGGGTTGTAAGCCCCTTTTAAGATTTATATTGAATACAATAGATTTCACAAGTTCAAGTTCAAGTTCAGGAATTTGTATAGCGCACTACTCACCCAGAGGGTCTCAAGGCGCTTGAGGGAGGGTGGGTGCATTACTTATCGAATAGCCAGATTTTTAGTTGTTTTCTGAAGGAGAGGTGTTTCTGTGTAAGTCGGAGGTGAGTGGGGAGAGAATTCCATGTTTTGGCCGCTAAGTAGGAGAAGGATCTTCCTCCCATGGTGGATCTGTGGATGCGCGGAATTGCGGCGAGGGCTTGATTGGATGATCGTAGTTGGCGAGTGGGTGTGTAGAAGGACAGTCGTGTGTTGAGGCATTCGGGTCCTAGGTCGTAGAGGGCCTTGTGTGCATGGGTGAGGAGACGGAACGTTATTCTCTTGTTGACGGGGAGCCAGTGGAGATCCTTCAGGTGACCGGAAATGTGAGCACAGTGCATTTCACAATTGAAAGGAAGAAAATCTGATTTTCAATCAGAGATCTACATGAGTTAGGCGGGATTCAATGCAGTTATTTAAGGAGCATCCATAGGGCGAAAATGAAAAAAACGATGTGTGTTTTTGTATTAGATACCAAGACAAGAAACAACATGGATGTGATATTTTGCCCTTTTATTTACAATGGTCTTACCGATGGGTTTCCTCTTTCTCGTGACGTAGGACGCCGGTGGCCATTTTCCTCCCCGCGTTCGGCAATTGTGTTTATGCATACAACAAAGATTTAAATATCCGGGATTCTTGATATACGTACCCCGCCACTTTGCCATTACGGGTTATTTTAGATTGTCTCCGTTCACGAATTATAAATCACCTAAATATACAATCAAGGTCGAACATCACTGACAGTGAACAATAAAGTTTGATCCTTGTGACGGAAATATCATTCTGTTGCTTTAGAGGTTGTACAACACTGCTAATGAACTATAAAATTTGAGGCTTGTGACGGAAATATTTATCCCGTGCATTATAGGACGAATACCGACAAAATCTATGCTTAAATCAGTATTATCTTTATGATTGGAAGAATACATTGAATTATTAAAGGTTTGATCATCAACCGCTATCTTACTGTTATGAATATCTACATTGTACCAGGCGTTGGATCTTCGATATCTTAGTAATTTGTGGCTCTTGAAGAAGGCGTTTGGACACGCCGAAACGCACGTCGAGTTTTATTGCCACCCATTGACTAAATATAAAGATTTACTGCTTAATTCTAAAAAAATGTTTTAATGAATTTGTAGTTTTTATATATTGTTTTACTTATGTATTGACATGTTATGTTTTTTCAAATAACGATCAAAGTGTTTTTTAATGTGATTATTACAATGGATATGCTTTTTTAATTAGTTACTTTTTGTTGTTTCCCCTTTCTTTACTGGTTTCCATTATCAACTGCCTAGGAATTTGTGCACATATACTTACCAATGGGTACCACTGGAAGACTTATTAATGGATTCCAAGAAAGTATTCAGTTTCGGTGTTTCTTATTAAATGTTTAATGGGGGTCCAATATATTTGTATTGATTTCTCTTTGGATACAGTCATTATAATATTCAGGCAGTACAATGAGGCCTGTCTAGCCTGGTTTCCAGCCTGTCTGCGCATGGATAACAGATTGTAAATGTTCTGTAGTCTAGTTCTGTGCGCCTCTACCTAGCCCAACTGTCAACCCAATGTATTCAAATAATGCTGAATATTGGGCGCAATGTAGCCTTTGGTAGGTTGTAAATAGTTGGTGCAAATTGCATACAGACTTTTGCCTGCATGCCCAGCATGTTGTGCTGTGATTGATGAATATTCACAGGAGGTTGCAAAACCTTCTGCCTCTTTATTATGAATAAGACAGGAAGTGATTTGCAACCCCTTATGAGTGGATTGTAAGAAATATTCCAAGTCCCTCAAAGGGACAAGTGCTGCTTTTGTAAAAAAGTAAATTAATTAAGAATCTGGGGGAGCATGCAATGGTCCCCTGAACCACTGCCTGCCTCCCCTGATTTAAGCAGTGATGATTTGTAAAGAAAAAGAAGTCCCACTGGGTGACAGGAACATCGTCCCCTTTGTGAATTCAATTACCGCCCCCCACACACACACTGATCAATAGTTTCAACCATGACTGGTGTCGCAAAGCGTGGGTCCATACCTTATTGCGTATCCCCTATAGGAGGGCGTACTATTTGCAATTCTTAAGGGTTCGCTAAACCCCTTTTGTAAGCTAGAAAGACTTTTCCTAGTTGTAAAAGGGGTTTAGTACAAAGCTTAACGTTGGTTTACAGATGCAAACCCTGTGATTTTGTGATTTACAAACTTTGCAACCCCAACAGTGCTCTCTAGCTGTGGCCAATAGTTCGGGTGACATGAACACGGTCACAGTAATGGCTCAGGGAACTTTATAGCTGATCAATGTGTGGGGGAAGCATCTGCGGTGCTCATTTAAAGGATATTACCTGAGCAGATAACAGATTATTACCAAACGCACCTTCTGCTCTAATTTACCACAATGAAACAGTCTGAAGAAGGAACATGAATGTTCTTTATTTTTTTCAATGTGATTGCCTGCAACAAGTACTAGCTACACCATACATTTTGAGACTGACTAAGCATGCACTGGGTGGTAATTTGCCACATTTCTACCCAAATCCCACTCTCTGAAATATAAGGTTCACAACCTGTTGAGATTTTCATGGCTTCACTGTTCTTTGTTACCTTTCATAAATTCAAATCATCCCAGGAACTTGCCATCCTCCATACAGGTAACATAAAAAGCAATCTATTTTCATCCAAGCCTGCAGCACTAATAATTCTTTTTACCGCCAGGAATACTGTTTGTTGGATCAGAAACTCTTTGGATCCTGTGTATGATGGCCCTACTAGTCTCTGTGCCTTACTGTTTCTGAATCCAGTGATTTCCTTTAAATCTTGGTCTTGCTTTGTATTCCTTTTGATAATCCCGTTAGTTTTATCTGTTAATACATCCACAGAATTCATAATGGCACATGAGACCAATCACCAAAACTGATGTCTAAAAATATTGCACAGTTGGATCAAACAGCAGGCGGTTCAACCCCTGAAGGTTAGCCATGGAATTTGCTCAGAGACATACATTTATTAATGAACTTACTTTGGTAAAACGGTATTCTGTTCCATGTTTGATGAGTCATTCTAACTCATGAAGGCAGCATTTATCGATGATAGGCTAAGTTATTCAAATTTAAAGAGACTTCGCACACTGTATGTTTCATGGTGCTAGGTACTAACAAAAGTGTGCCTGAAAACCTAGCCAGGAAACAACAAGAATATGAAAACAACTTACAAGAATTGATGATGTACATATTGAAGCCATGTTTTAAGATAATTTCTGAACTTTCCTAGTCAAACAATGGATCTTAGCTCATCAAAGAGAGCATTCCATGTTTTAACCGAGAGAACAGAAAAGCTGTGGCCATCCATCCTGTCTTTACAAAACTGAAGAATGGTAAGCAAGTGGGCCCATCAATCAGTGTGTAAATCTGCAAGGATTCCTGTTTTAATGAATCTCCAAGCTCGCAAGGGGGCACAATGACCTCCTTCTTTGTGCATCTCATTGAAAAGTCCCTGAACTCAGCACAGTGCTGAACAGATGCACCCCTACAAGTAAATAAATATGTATGAATGCATTGATGCCAAACACCGCAGGCAGTCTCGGATCAGTCCACACAAGCAACCATTAAAGCAACCAGCACCGGCAAGACCAATATGTCTTGCCTTTCAATGGCATTACCTACAGTGAAGTTAGCCATTGGCTGAAGTGGGCTGACCCACTGCCTCATGCTGTATGCTGAAGTTGGTAGAATAAAATGTGAATTACACAATAACAACCCAGTGGGTGTGAAGGACTGTAGGAAAGCCCTTTAAGTATATTATACATACATTTTTAGAATTACCATAGTCAGACCTAAAATATGCAAGGAAGTGCAGCAAAGATAATAAAGCGATAGAAAATTACAGCTGCCGGCCCTCCAAAAAAGAAATGAAAATTCATTACAAAAAGCAGTGATGATCCACAGAGTGGTGAATAGGTGGTTGCAGGTGATGATCACAGCATCAGCAACCGGGAGCAGTGGAGAAATGGAGGTGCCTTTTTGGGTAGGACTATTTGAAAAATAATAATTAAACAAAAGCAAAAAAACACGCCCAGCAGGAGAAGTAACACATGAACTGGGGAAGAAGGGAGCAACACGGAGAACATGGGCGGGAGGGCACAGAAGTGACAGGAAAGCTACATATAGACGAGAGAGCAATACAACACAGGCCCTCTCATGGAGTGCTGAAAAGAAATAAAAGAAAAAAAGTAAGTCCATGAAGTGGATCTATGGAAGAATATAAGTCATCCAATCAAAGTTATTTTGAAGAAGCTATAGTCCAGGCAAGAGACAAACAAACAGGGATGAAAGAAAGTCGTTGAAAAAGATGCAAGCAAATGAGTTTGACAAGAAAGCCAACCAATAATAAGCAATGGGCCGATCCAAATGCCACTGTATTAGCATTTACCATAATAGGTCTTCGACAACAAACAGCTAACAGCTGTCACTTGGCACGACATAAAACGATCCTTTCCTTTGCAGACCGTTCCAACTTCCAAGAAACGTATTTCTCTCTGTCCACCAGGAGAGATTACAGTTCAAAGAGAATCGTTTTGCTATTTCTGTGCCTGAGCAGCAAACAAAGGACACATCACTGTGTCCATAAACTGAATGTTCAGTCTCTATTTCGTGGATATTAGATAAGTCCATAGAACAGCACAGTGGCAAAACACATCGAGCAAAATCTATTGCTGTTTATCACACTAATCCAAAACGTTAAGGGGCCATGCGGTGGATGATGTCATAAAACATTTCAAAATCCCAGCTGACGTCATCAAACAAACGAACACTCTGGAATGCATGCTGCTGGTGGTTGTTTGCAATGCAGGACCGGGGAAAGGAATTTTTTTTTTCTCTACACTTGATGGCCCCTTTGAGACTGCAAGAGTAAAGGCCAGGAGCATATGTTTGTGGGCATATCTGCTCACATATAAAGGGCCCAAAAGTAATTCCCCAATGGGGTTGACAACAGCTTTTGGATTATTACTACAATTTTGGCACCAGGTCTTCATAACTCAGTCTAGGATGCTTTGGTTACGCGAAGGAGCTTATCCTGGATTTAACATCAAACCACCATGGCCACAGCCATGCTCAATCCACAAAGGGGATATTTCAAAAATATTAAGTACTTGAAATCCTGGCCAAAACGTGGTTTCAATTTAAGCCTGAGCCAGTTCCCAGTCAACACTAGCAAACATGTCCGTAAGTTACATATTCATGTAAACTCAGGCCAGGATATTACGTTCTCAGGAAGACCAGAGCTAATTGTCTCTTTTTAAGAGAGTCTAATATTTGGATTTCGGCGTATCACAGATTTTTACACATTGAAAAGCTCAGCACCGGCTACTTGTGGCGGCCCATAATGTGAAACAAAAAATGTCCTAATTTTTATTGCAACCCAGCTTGAATTGCTCAGAAAATGTTCTTCATATTCCTTGTGTGCATCACAAATTGCAGTATTAAAAGATAGAGTAATATCCGGAAGTGCATAAATCAATAGCGCAGCAGGTGCAGTGGCACCGGACTCAATGTTGTCCGGGGCCCATTTCACCCAAATGATGAATCAATTTCACTATCAAAACTCTTGATAAGGGCCCAGTTTCCCTTCTTGCAGCAAGGCCCTTCGCCTGCCACTGCTAATATCATGGTTTTAGTAATAACGATTTGAATTGGATTATCTCAAATTTACACCATCCATATTTTACCATATTCACTAATATTTGCACTGCTGAAAATGCGGGTACGCTTGGAGAGCATCCTTTAGGTACTTATTTGTGCATGACAAGTTCCCAAGTTTTGTTTGGGGTAGATCTCAAGGGCGCACTAAACAGCTCAATATGCTCCAGAAATCCCTGGATGTGCTTCGGACATCACCAGATTTCCTCCATAAACAAGCATTTGTAAATCACACCCCACATCTTTGATATTACACTCCAGTAAAAACCTAAACGCAGAGGCGTGAAAGGTCATACATCCTAGATGGGGACTATCCGCATGCAATGCGTATTTTCTGCACGTACCGTGCTAGCTCACTGGCAGGGGCGCACGGGAGGGGAATGCTCCAGACAATTTAGTGTAGGTCGCGGAGTGCGGCAAGGTTGCGTATTGGCGCCTTTCTTATTCCTTCTTTATATTAATGGGCTCGAGCGTCACCTGCTGCAGGAGTGTAGGGATATGCCCAGGGTGGGGAGGAGGGAAATCCCTGCGCTCATGTATGCGGATGACGCAGTACTCATGGCACGCACTCCTTGCGCTCTGCAAAAACTAGTAGTTAGTTTTGAGAAATTTATGTTGAACCTGGACCTACTAGTAAACTGTAGCAAGACTTTTACAATGAATTGTGGCCCAAAACCAGGTAAACTGATGAAGCGTAAGCGTGGGCGGAAAATCCGTTCCGCTCGCGGATTTTGCGGATTTTCGGGAAATCCGCAATCCGCGAGATTTGCGGATTTCCCGCAAAATCCGCAAATTCGCACGCAGCGGATTTTTTTGGCGGCGCGCGGCGTTGGTGATACAATTTTTGCGGCGCGCGGCGTTTATCATCGTTTGCCGAGTTGTTTTTTTCGATAGTTTGCGAGTGCTGCGCCATTTTGGATCTTGCTGTGTGATCCCGCGGGAATTGGCGAGCGCGATTACGTCATCGCGGCTTGCCAGCGAGAGTTTGTCAACGCGAGTACGGCGAGATCACGTCTCGCGGTACTTCGCAAATTGCGAGATTTGAGATGCGGCGCGCGAAAATATAAATTTGCAATTCTGCACAAGAAATCCACCAGCAAGCAGCATAAACCTTCTAGAAATGATGATTTTTATGTGAATAACTCCTTAGTTTGACATTTGCCTGCACTTTTTTAGCGAGGAGTCCATTTTGGGGAGGGGGGCAGGGGGGTGGGAGGAAGGAAGTGCCCCATAGTCTTCAACTTCCTGTTCCTGTTCAGCAGGCTCCTCCCAGTGCTTTGTCCATCTCCTGGTCACTTTTCATTCGGATGTGGACCTGGAAGGATTACCTTTTGTGGATGCTGCTGGATCTTTGGATTTGAGGCCTTTTTGACTTTCTTTGGATCACTGTTGGATTAGAAATTTTACAAGTAAGTTTGTTTGGGGCATTACAGTTGCTGCAACTAAAATTTTGGGATTTTCGATTTTTTTGCTGTTTTGGGGCCTTTTCCCAGGGGTACTCAGTGGTGGGTGGACTGATTCTTTCTGTGGGTTGTCTTGAATTTAAACATCATGGAGGCCATAGATGAATTGGGATTGTGCTGATTTTTCTGTGTTTTTCGATTTTTTTTTTTTGTAAAATTTTGTGTTTTTCGATTTTTGACCTGTTGTTGGGGCCTTGACCAGGGGTAGTGAGTGGTGCATGGGGCCTAGTCTTTCTGTGGGCTGTCTTGAATTTAAACATCATGGATGGAATGGGATTGTGCTGATTTTGCAGTGTTTTTCGATTTTTGGGGGTGTTCATGGGGAGGGACATGCCATGTGGCTGGTGGCCATTTTGAGTGCAGCTACAGGCACTGGCCATGTGCTGGCAGGCAAGTGGCCATTTTAAATGCAGGCTTTGTTGTTAGGCCTCCAACCATTTTGCCTACTTTTCAACCTTTATTTATGCCAGGGGTAGTGAGTCTTGCATGGGCCTAGTATTTCTGTGGGTTGTCTTGAATTTAAACATCATGGAGGCCATAGATGAATTGGGATTGTGCTGATTTTTCTGTGTTTTTCGATTTTTTTTTTTTGTAAAATTTTGTGTTTTTCGATTTTTGACCTGTTGTTGGGGCCTTGACCAGGGGTAGTGAGTGGTGCATGGGGCCTAGTCTTTCTGTGGGCTGTCTTGAATTTAAACATCATGGATGGAATGGGATTGTGCTGATTTTGCAGTGTTTTTCGATTTTTGGGGGTGTTCATGGGGAGGGACATGCCATGTGGCTGGTGGCCATTTTGAGTGCAGCTACAGGCACTTGCCATGTGCTGGCAGGCAAGTGGCCATTTTGAATGCAGGCTTTGTTGTTAGGCCTCCAACCATTTTGCCTACTTTTCAACCTTTATTTATGCCAGGGGTAGTGAGTCTTGCATGGGCCTAGTATTTCTGTGGGTTGTCTTGAATTTAAACATCATGGAGGCCATAGATGAATTGGGATTGTGCTGATTTTTCTGTGTTTTTCGATTTTTTTTTTTTGTACAATTTTGTGTTTTTCGATTTTTGACCTGTTGTTGGGGCCTTGACCAGGGGTAGTGAGTGGTGCATGGGGCCTAGTCTTTCTGTGGGCTGTCTTGAATTTAAACATCATGGATGGAATGGGATTGTGCTGATTTTGCAGTGTTTTTCGATTTTTGGGGGTGTTCATGGGGAGGGACATGCCATGTGGCTGGTGGCCATTTTGAGTGCAGCTACAGGCACTGGCCATGTGCTGGCAGGCAAGTGGCCATTTTGAATGCAGGCTTTGTTGTTAGGCCTCCAACCATTTTGCCTACTTTTCAACCTTTATTTATGCCAGGGGTAGTGAGTCTTGCATGGGCCTAGTATTTCTGTGGGTTGTCTTGAATTTAAACATCATGGAGGCCATAGATGAATTGGGATTGTGCTGATTTTTCTGTGTTTTTCGATTTTTTTTTGTGTAAAATTTTGTGTTTTTCGATTTTTGACCTGTTGTTGGGGCCTTGACCAGGGGTAGTGAGTGGTGCATGGGGCCTAGTCTTTCTGTGGGCTGTCTTGAATTTAAACATCATGGATGGAATGGGATTGTGCTGATTTTGCAGTGTTTTTCGATTTTTGGGGGTGTTCATGGGGAGGGACATGCCATGTGGCTGGTGGCCATTTTGAGTGCAGCTACAGGCACTGGCCATGTGCTGGCAGGCAAGTGGCCATTTTGAATGCAGGCTTTGTTGTTAGGCCTCCAACCATTTTGCCTACTTTTCAACCTTTATTTATGCCAGGGGTAGTGAGTCTTGCATGGGCCTAGTATTTCTGTGGGTTGTCTTGAATTTAAACATCATGGAGGCCATAGATGAATTGGGATTGTGCTGATTTTTCTGTGTTTTTCGAATTTTTTTTTTTGTACAATTTTGTGTTTTTCGATTTTTGACCTGTTGTTGGGGCCTTTTCACCAGGGGTATTTGAGTCTAGCATGGGCCTAGTCTTTCTGTGGGCTGTCTTGAATTTAAACATCATGGAGGCCATGGATGGAATAGGATTGTGCTGATTTAGCAGTGTTTTTCGATTTTTGGGGGTGTTCATGGGGAGGGACATGCCATGTGGCTGGTGGCCATTTTGAGTGCAGCTACAGGCACTGGCCATGTGCTTGGCAGGCAAGTGGCCATTTTGAATGCAGGCTTTGTTGTTAGGCCTCCAACCATTTTGCCTACTTTTCAACCTTTATTTATGCCCAGGGGTAGTGAGTCTTGCATGGGCCTAGTCTTTCTGTGGGTTGTCTTGAATTTAAACATTATGGAGGGCATGGATGGATTGGGATTGTGCTGATTTTGCAGTGTTTTTCGATTTTTTTGTGCTCTATAACTGAACTGATGTTCCTCTGTCTTCCATTTTTTTTAGGTGCACAAGACTCAAGAGAACCACCAGTGCCAGGAAGAAGTCCTGCAGCGGTGTGTGTGTGCAGCATAACGTCACGCGACGTCACGTCTGGCCTCAGACAACTCTACAATTCGTGCAACTGCGGCCTGCTGTCTGACCTGCTCTGAAGAAGATGGCCCCGCCCCCAAAGAAAGTTCTCCGTAGCTCCTCTAGCAAGAAAGTTGCTAGTAAGGAGCAGAAGAAGCAAGTTACCAAGGAGGCTGGTGTGTCACCCGCCACTTTTTTTGGGAGCAAAAGAAAAAGTACGCCTGCAGCAGCAGGATCTGCTGGGGACCAACCTGAGAGCAGCACCCCTGCTCCATTGGGTTCAGTGCCTCCACCACCACGCCAACTTAAGTCAAAGCCCTTGAGTGCTTCAGAGGCAGTCAGTGTACTTCTCCAATCACCATCGACCAGTGATGTTGGCTCATCGCAAGAAAGTAGCAGCAATGTCCCTGAATCAACACAGGTTGTTGTAACTCATCTGACAAGTGTTGAACAACCACAGCCGCAACAACAACACCATGTGCAAGTACACGCCCAAGTACATGTGGAAGGAGAGGCAGCAAAAGGAGATGCGCAAGCAAAGGTGCATGGACGTTCACAAGTGCCCACAATAGTTGTTCCTCCCGAAGTAGGGGCACATTTGGAAATCGACAATGAAGCTGAGGTATCATTGGAAGCCACTCCTCCTGATGATCATTCATTGTCTTCCACATCCCTAGCAAGGAAAAGATCAAGGGGGGTGTCTACATCTTCTTCAAGCCCACCTCGTTCTGGTGCAAGTGATCTGTCTTGGGAACCACGACAACTGCGGTCTGACAGTGAGGCAGAGGCACACCATGATCTGCCACCGGTACCTAAGCGTAAAAGGAAGGTCGTCCAAAAACTCAAACCTATGGAGTGTGATGAGGCTCAACAAGAAGTGACAGATACTGCTGGTGATGAAGCCTCTCACGATGACGACGAGGCAGTCATCACAAAGGTCACTGCAGCCCCACCGGGCATGCAGCAAAGAGACATTTTGACCCTATCCCGAGAAGCTGCTGAGCGTGATGATGATGTCGGCGAGGAGGCAATGGAAATGGAATCATTAGATTTGGAGTTAAGTAGTACACCAAAACCTACCGCTTCCATATTTCTTCCTCGCAAGAAGGTACCCACCTCGTCCTCGACCTCAATTCGTGGTGGTGAAAGTGCAAAACGTACTGAAGTTCGGCAATCCACATCCTCCACTTCATCTGTCATTAGCAGCAGGACCACCACCACCAGTATCGACGCCTCCTCCGGCGGCGGCCCCCGAAGACATTTCAAGTCTCCAGTTTGGGACTTCTTTAGTGTTTGCCCAAAAAAGGCAAACGTAGCCATTTGTAGCCTTTGTAAGCTTCGATATAGTCGTGGTAAGCTTGGTTCTAACTATGGTACCGGAGGCCAGAGAGGTCATCTTGAGAGAAGGCACCCTCTCGAATGGTTTCCGCACCTAGAGGCGGTCAAGAAAGCCGGAATTGCACGTAATGAAAACGTTGATTTGTCATCTGCTGATGACGAGGAGGTAGAAGAAGACGATCCAAACACTTCACTTACACCCAGTTCCCATGTCAGCAGCACACCCCATGGGAGCCACACTAAGAGTGTGGGAGAGAGTGAGACATCAATGCGGAAAAGTTCATCAGCGAGCGTAACTGGGTCGAAGAGATCATCATCCCGTAAATCATTGGTCCAGGGCAACATTAAAAAGATGTTGTTTACAGAAGCGCAATATGAACGCAACCACCCAATGACCCGTCTGTATAACACTAAGCTGGCTAAAATGCTAGCTCTGGACCTTCTCCCTTTTTCTTTTGTCGAAGGGGTTGGTTTTCTAGAATTAGTGGCAGTGCTCTGCCCTAAATGGAAGGTTCCTAGCCGGTTCTATTTTGCCCGAGTTGCGGTTCCAGCACTACATGAAGATGTTCTGAAGGCGATTGGGGCAGCTTTGCAGAAGAGTGCTGTTCACACTATACATCTGACAACAGACATGTGGACCAGTGGCGCAGGCGCTGATTACATGTGCATCACTGCACACTGGGTCTCTTTTTCAGGGGCTAAAGCAAAGCTAAACTCAGGTGTTGACACTAACACTGTTTTTAAAGGTGCTCGGAAACATGCAACACTAGCCATGTTTGGTTTGGAGAAACGTCACACAGCAGAAAACATTTTGGATGTCTTTAACACAAAGGTCCTTAACTGTCTGTCCCCACTAAAACGCAAGGTTGGTTATGTTTCCACGGACAATGGCTCCAATATAGTTAAGGCCATGAGGGACGGTTACTATTTCAGAGTGCCGTGTTTGGCGCACTGTATAAACCTGGTTGTCCAAAAATTCTTGGGTAATAAAGACAGTGCAGCGTGCAGTGTATTGGAGAACTGCCGAAAAATTTGCAAGCATTTCAGGCATTCTTTTAAGGCCCGCAAGCAGCTGAGGAGCATGCTATATCAATGTCAAATGCCAGTGAAAGCACTCATCCAGGAGGTGGTAACACGTTGGAACTCAACCTTCTACATGCTTGAGCGTCTGTATGAGCAGTATACGCAACTCGATCAATATTTCTTGAAAGAGGGTATAGAGGAGCTGAGGATGGGTGGGCCGCAATGGAACATAGTTGAAAGCCTAACACGCATGCTTCGTCCTTTTGAGGTCTTCACGCGTGCAGTCAGCAAGGAGGACTCTAATTTGGGAAAAGCTATCCCATTGTTGTACATGCTGGAGGACCAACTGAAGGAGGTGTGTTCTGTGTTTCGAAAAGATGACAAAAAGAAAGGCTCTTCTTTGCTTCTGGCTGAGCAATTATTAGAGCTCCTACAAGGTGATGAACGTCTTCAAAAGATCCACTCAGAACAGCATTACATTTGTGCTACTATTCTGGATCCACGCTACAAAAAGGCGCTGGCAGGCAGAGCATTCTTTGCTTTTGCTGATGAAGATGTTACAAAGTACAAACGTTGGCTAGCCTTGTCAGCCAAGAAGTTTGAAACAGAACGGCTGGAAATTGAAGGAAATGGCAGTACATCAGCAGGCCATCCCCAGTCAAAACAATCCACTTCTGCACCTGTGGCTGTGGCACAAGTGACCTCTCAGCCGTTAAAGACACCGGCAACCGCATCATCTGCACGAAAGACAGCAGAAACATTGGAGGCTGAAGAGGATTGGCTAGCTCTGCGTGGGTTTGGTTCTCAAAAGGCCAGAGGCACAGCAAGAGCTACGCAAAGTGGAGGAACCTTGGAGGAGGACCTTGAGTCGATGGTGAAGGACTATCTGAATGACTCCACAGAGGTCTATGTTAATTCTGACCCATTGGCGTATTGGCATGGGAAAAAAGAATTGTGGCCACAGCTCACCAACCTGGCTTTAAACTACTTGTCTTGCCCACTCGCAAGTGTGTCTTCTGAACGGGTTTTCAGTGCGGCTGGTGGGATTGTAACTCCCAAACGGAGCCGCCTCTCGCCCAAAAATGTGGAGAGGTTAACAATGATCAAGATGAATCAGCACCTCATACCACCAGATATAAGAGTACGAGAGAGCGTGCCGGATGAAGAGGAGGTGGCCAGCACCATAGATGAGGGAATTTCTACTCTGTCAGGTGGCACTGACCTCACCCGGGCTGAATTCGCAGAGTATGATGACGAAGCCTTATTCTTATTCCTGGACCGTGATTCCGACTTCGAGCCCTGAAAATGAGACAACGAATCAATAACTTTCTTTTTCATCCTTATTCACTTTTATTCCTGTGTGTCTGTCTTTCTTTGTTGTGCACAGTTAATATAATTCAAACTTTAATCAGATTATCACAAAGACAAGCCCATCAGCAGAACTGTCTTCACTTGTTTGCTAATTTATTTGAAGGTGCCGCAGTCTGCATTCCTCAGGTTCACAAGTTCAGAAGAACATGCTCCTCTATCCTCCTCCTCCAGACTCCTATTTCCATCAAAGCAGAGGGCTGGTTTACGCCCAATGAAGAAAGACTCAGCACTTGTGGGGGTGTTGTTCTACCTCTTTGCAGGTGAGTTGACGGGTCTGGGGCCATTGCTGGGAAGCACTAAAAGTGGTTTGTGCCAAATCCGAGGCGGAAATTTTTTTGTGTTTTTGATGACTTGCTTGCCTTTGAGGTGCTCTTAGGGGGGGTTCCGTCTGTTTGTGGGTGAGTTTCATGGTCTGAGAGCATTGCTGGGACACTCTAATCTTGATTGCATTTGCTTTTCAGGAAATCCGTCGTGCCAACCCCGACTTATGGCCTAGCTACGCAGCGCGTTTGGACCGAAGGCCCAGAAATATTGCAAGTATGAGATTTTGCTTTTGGCCTGTTTGGGGGTGTTATGCTTCTTGGCGGGTGGGTTGCCGGGTCTTGGGGCATTCCTGGGAAGGTCTAATACCGGGTAGAAGTGGTTGGGACAAAATCCAGGCCGATTTTTTTTTGGGCTATTTCAGACATTTTGCTCTATGTAGCGTTTTCGGGGGCCTGTTTGGGGGGCTTGCTGGTGTTTGCGGGTGAGTTTCGTGGTCTGGGAGCACTGCTGGGACACTCTAATCTTGATTGCATTTGCTTTTCAGGAAATCCGTCGTGCCAACCCCGACTTATGGCCTAGCTACGCAGCGCGTTTGGACCGAAGGCCCAGAAATATTGCAAGTATGAGATTTTGCTTTTGGCCTGTTTGGGGGTGTTATGCTTCTTGGCGGGTGGGTTGCCGGGTCTTGGGGCATTCCTGGGAAGGTCTAATACCGGGTAGAAGTGGTTGGGACAAAATCCAGGCCGATTTTTTTTTGGGCTATTTCAGACATTTTGCTCTATGTAGCGTTTTCGGGGGCCTGTTTGGGGGGCTTGCTGGTGTTTGCGGGTGAGTTTCGTGGTCTGGGAGCACTGCTGGGACACTCTAATCTTGATTGCATTTGCTTTTCAGGAAATCCGTCGTGCCAACCCCGACTTATGGCCTAGCTACGCAGCGCGTTTGGACCGAAGGCCCAGAAATATTGCAAGTATGAGATTTTGCTTTTGGCCTGTTTGGGGGTGTTATGCTTCTTGGCGGGTGGGTTGCCGGGTCTTGGGGCATTCCTGGGAAGGTCTAATACCGGGTAGAAGTGGTTGGGACAAAATCCAGGCCGATTTTTTTTTGGGCTATTTCAGACATTTTGCTCTATGTAGCGTTTTCGGGGGCCTGTTTGGGGGGCTTGCTGGTGTTTGCGGGTGAGTTTCGTGGTCTGGGAGCACTGCTGGGACACTCTAATCTTGATTGCATTTGCTTTTCAGGAAATCCGTCGTGCCAACCCCGACTTATGGCCTAGCTACGCAGCGCGTTTGGACCGAAGGCCCAGAAATATTGCAAGTATGAGATTTTGCTTTTGGCCTGTTTGGGGGTGTTATGCTTCTTGGCGGGTGGGTTGCCGGGTCTTGGGGCATTCCTGGGAAGGTCTAATACCGGGTAGAAGTGGTTGGGACAAAATCCAGGCCGATTTTTTTTTGGGCTATTTCAGACATTTTGCTCTATGTAGCGTTTTCGGGGGCCTGTTTGGGGGGCTTGCTGGTGTTTGCGGGTGAGTTTCGTGGTCTGGGAGCACTGCTGGGACACTCTAATCTTGATTGCATTTGCTTTTCAGGAAATCCGTCGTGCCAACCCCGACTTATGGCCTAGCTACGCAGCGCGTTTGGACCGAAGGCCCAGAAATATTGCAAGTATGAGATTTTGCTTTTGGCCTGTTTGGGGGTGTTATGCTTCTTGGCGGGTGGGTTGCCGGGTCTTGGGGCATTCCTGGGAAGGTCTAATACCGGGTAGAAGTGGTTGGGACAAAATCCAGGCCGATTTTTTTTTGGGCTATTTCAGACATTTTGCTCTATGTAGCGTTTTCGGGGGCCTGTTTGGGGGGCTTGCTGGTGTTTGCGGGTGAGTTTCGTGGTCTGGGAGCACTGCTGGCTATATATACTTTACTTTGCAAGAGGTTTGAAGCAAATCCATGGTGGCTGAGGGGACTTAGGGCCTAGCTGCAGAGCGCGCGCGGAGTGATTTGGGAAATTTGTGAAAAAGTGACTAAGTCCCCATTTTTGTACTTTTGCTCTTTGGCTGTTTGGGGGTCTTCTACTCGTTTTCTCCTGGGTTGACGGCTCTGGGGCCATTGCTGGGAAGCTCTAATACCGGATAAAAGTGTTTTGGACCAAATCCCAGGCGGAATTTTTTTTGTGTTTTTGATGACTTGCTTGCCTTTGAGGTGCTCTTAGGGGGGGTTCCGTCTGTTTGCGGGTGAGTTTCGTGGTCTGGGAGCACTGCTGGGACACTCTAATCTTGATTGCATTTGCTTTTCAGGAAATCCGTCGTGCCAACCCCGACTTATGGCCTAGCTACGCAGCGCGTTTGGACCGAAGGCCCAGAAATATTGCAAGTATGAGATTTTTCTTTTGGCCTGTTTGGGGGTGTTATGCTTCTTGGCGGGTGGGTTGCCGGGTCTTGGGGCATTCCTGGGAAGGTCTAATACCGGGTAGAAGTGGTTGGGACAAAATCCGCGCGGAAAAGCCTTTAGTTTTGGCACTTTTTGTAACTTAGGGTTCGTTAGGGTTAGCCCTAGCACCAGGATTGCATGTGTATCGGGGTGTTCTAGATTTTTCAAACTGAGTTCTGGGGTCTTAGAGCACTCGTGAGAATGTGTAATTTTGGTTGCAAGTCATTTGAAGAAAATCCATGGTGGGAAAGGGGGGATTTGGCATAGTTAAAGAAAGCCTTTGCCACTATTCTTAACTTAGGGTTCGTTAGGGTTAGCAGTATTTCTATTGCATGTGTTTGAGTGGGGGGGATTTCGAGTCTTGGAGCGATGCTGGCTATGGCTACTTTTGCTTGGTTGCTTGCAAGTGGTTTGAATACAATCCACGGGGGGTAATGGGTAATTAGGGTACTTCGGCCTACTTTTACTTTCAAAGTAAGTTTTGTCTCCAGTTTTCTGCTAGGCCTCGTTTTTTGGGTGGGAGCACTGCTAGGAAGATCTATTTTTGTTCTAAAACACAGTTTACAGTACACCTAGCTTGAGGGGCAAGATCCGCTACATTAATTTGCCCATACTTACTTATCCTTCAAAAGGTGACTCAGAGTACGCACTTTCAAAAACATTGTACTGTCTGTCTACTAGGAAAAACAAATTGTGACTTTTTGCACTCCACAGCCTACATACCTTATATTTATTTATCAGTGGTGTTGTAATATTATATCACTTCCTGTTTTTCGTTGAATAATTACAGGCCGGGTTTCAGTCTCTGCAATGGGGAAAAAAGGATGGAGTCAGGCTTCACAGTAGCGAGCCACAATTCAGCATCAGGCAGGCAGTGGACAGGGTGTCTTCTGGTGACCAACATCGGTGGACGAAGCGTCGGCTGCAATGGAGGAGTGCCGCTAATAGGAGGATTTTTTTTCTGCGGGCAACTTACTTACCACTTCCAACAGGACCACTACAACCACACATAGATACAGTATCCCTTGCCTTTTTCTCTGACTGTGACTGCATTTCTTTGCTCTCTCTCGGCTTCTACATTGATCCCTTAACACATCACTTAGTCCACTCCACTATCTGCACCACACATAGTCATTTGTAAGTGCTCCTACGTAATTCGCAAGTCGCAGCACGCCCCAGGCCGTAGAGGACTGGGATGGCCCCAATGATGAAGCATGTCACCAAGGGGCAACCCTGGTGAGTGAGGGGACACCTAGAAAAAAAGCAATTTCTCCTTTTCTATCTACTATACCTTCTGTCAGGTTACGCAGCCCCTAAGCGCCTACCGTACTATGAAACTACATTTCCCATGAGTAGGCGGGAGACTTGCAGACTATTTAGTGAGACTATATGAGAGTACCCTTGTATGTTAGGACATCACTTCACTGATGCCTGTCTTGTCTTCTCTTACAGGTATCCTTTCCCTGCTGACCCTACCTTTACCCATCCCACATTTTTTATTTTAGTTTGTTATTTTTCTCCCTCGCCTAATGCCTCGAACACCCTGTGTTTACACTTCTGGGTGTTGGTGACATTTGGAGGTGGAACCATATTTGCATCGACTGGATCACGGGGAGTAAACGTGACACCTTCCAGACCAACCCCATTGAGTGTTGTTGTGAATGGATTTATAGTGACCAGCAAGGCTCTCGGGTATCTGGCTACAGAGACCTTATGTTGAATATAGTTATCAATAATTCCACACAGGCCCTGTACTGTCGCATTCTTTCTTTCCACAGTTGTCGATGATATATTCTTACTCTGCTTGACAAAGAACCATTGCTAATGTGAAAGAACTTCAACCGAATTAGTAGTTATACTTTACCATTTGTTAGGCTACAATGTGGCACTGCTCTACTGTACTTCTGTCACCTGCTATATTCTCAGTTGTACCGTTGAATTGCTCAGGAGGACAAACCAGATTTCATTTTCTTTTTTTTCATAGGCATGCAACTGCCACTGTGGCACACCACTACTACCACCGCTATGAGGAAATTTTATCCGACCAAGATTGCCAACGTTATTCGGTGTTTCCCGTGGAGCCAGCCCTGGGCCTAGCCCTACTTTCAAACACAAATTACAGGTAAGATAAGCGTTTGGTGGTTTGGGGGTATAATGGAGTATTAGTACGAGAGACGAGAGCCTGAAGGTAGTACTACTAAAGTCCTAGGACTCTTGGATTCACTTCACTTAGTCTGTGAGAGGCACTTAGTGTTGAAAACATTTGGGCATTTACACTTAAAGGAAGAAAATGGAACTAAACTTTCAGGAAAACAGTCAACGTTAAACCCCCACCCACCAGGCAAGCAGTAAAAAACAGGTATGCTCAGATAAAGTTTGAAAAAGTATATTTATATCCCTAACAAAATAATCTCCCGCAAGACCCTCCCTAACCCCAACGATTGTCCTTCAAAAGTCCCCAAAAACCCAACTCCCAATTCCCACCCCCCAAAAGTCTCTAAAAAAGGGGCAAGGGACACTAGGGGTGGATGCTGTTCACTTTTTGGGCCAGGGCATCATGCTCCTCGCGGAGCAAGGCGAGCTCCTGCTGAAGGCGGGACACCATCAGGGTGGTGCGGCGCAGGCGTGCCTTCACTGCCTTGCAGGTGCAAGGCCTGTGAGAAGCAGCTGTTGGCCTTGCTGCTCGGCGGTGGCGTTTGCCTTTGGCAGCCCGGCTCAGTCTCGGTGGACCACTGTGCTGGGTCACGGTGGCAGCCGGTGAGGCCACGGAGGACGACGTTGTCGTTGTTGTCGACCGCACACTTTCCACGTCCTCCAGGGCCACCAGCCGCCGATATTCCGCAACAGTGGCCTCGATTCTCCGTTGCCGGGCCGCTCTAGCCAGCTCCTTCCTCCTTGTTCGTTTGGAAGGAGAACCTATATGAAGAAAGAAAGACATAGTCTGTAACCAATGCTCTTTAAGATTAACTCAATCATTCAGCAGAAATGTGTGCTGCAGTACAACTAGCAACTTGCAAGCGCATTACATAACTATTGAGGCCAGTATCTATCTAACCTCACACTTCTTCATCCTTGCTCTAACATTAGTGGGAGTTTAAGGAACAAATTCTATGAGCACTGTGGACTTCCATTGGAGTCGACTATGAAAGTACACCAGTCTTATTCTTCTTCTTGTCTCTTGTTTTGGAAAATTGGTACGTTATTTTCTGCAAGCCGGCATAATGCCAGCGCGGTAAACTTGCACCCGAGAAAAAGAGACGCACGCCATGAGGAGTGACCTAGACTTGCGTTGCCGTTGCGTTACTGTACCCGTCCAGTACATGCAGGTGGTGAATCTCTTACTTTTCTATTACGGGTGGCACTGAGAATACTCTGTTACAACTCAAGGGCTACTGCTTAATTAATTTAACTTTCACCCTACAGTGGAAATGAGTACTAGAAATGGAAAATTGAAGAAGATAAATAATCTGATTATCTATCACTTCACATGGGATGTTTTTGCTTATATATGGGATGACTTTAGGTGCTTTGCTTTTTATTGAGTGACAGGCAGTGATACATCCACACATGAATGACTGAGTACTACTAAACTTATTAAGAGAGGTAGGGAGTGGCCACCATAATAACCGGATCTATGCAGTGCTTGCAATACAAACTACTGCTACTATTTATGGTAGTATTTGGACAAAATTAAAAGTTCTTTTCCTTGCCTTTCCTACACTGGAACGGACGTGCGGGTGCAGTGTTAGTGTTACATGCTCTTCAAAGTTACACTTACTTCATCCACTGACCGTCTACTCTCTCTAGATCATGGGTACTCACAAACTTTCTCTCAGGGGCTACATTTACAGTGTAGTTTGGGGCCGAGGGCCGCACTGGTGGGGGCGGAGTCAGAGGGGGCGGGGCTAAAGCAAAACGATAACTTGTGACCATGAGGTTGCACACAGGTCCCTGCAGCAGATGCCCTCATCCACTGAGCCACCAGACCCAGCATTTACATACATCTCTCTCCCTCCTGCTGTCCCTCCTGCCCTCCCTCCATCTCTCTCTCCCTCCTGCCCTCCCTCTCCCTCTGTCATCTCACTGTGTGTGTGTCTATCTGTGTCAGCCTTCAGCCCGGGTTGAGACCGCTTCCTCAACGCGCACACACAGACAACAACACCAAAGTACTTAACAGGTCTTTAAAAGACCATTAACATATTATTGAGGCTTTGTTTGTTTTAGCGCCCCTGCTTCTCCACCCTGACAATCACTGCTTGCCCGGCCCCACAGAGCAGAGGCTTAGTTCTATTTCACCTCTTTGTGGCCTTGCATCTCCACTCTGCTCTGTGGGGGCCGGGGGAGCAGTGATTGTCAGAGTGGAGATGCAGGGGCGCTAACAGGTGAAATACAAAAAAGCCTCTGCTCTGTGGGGGCCGGGGGAGCAGTGATTGTCTGCAAGGTCAGCGCACCGCCAACGAAGGCTTGCCGGGCCACCACCGGCCCGCGGGCCGTACTAGGAGTACCCCTGCTCTAGATACACATATGCTATCTAAGAGTCAGATAGTAGCATGATCCAGGTATATGGACACATACAGTTTCTGTGTCACCCACCCAGGCTGTTGTCCTTCCACCCATCATTGCTTCATCATTCACCCAGCCATGCATCTCATATTCTTGCCTTCCCAGCTAGTCTTCAATCTCAATAAGTAAGGAATATATAAGAGCTTACCTCTGGCCGCCACCACCACCGTCTCAACTCTCACAGCTGCCGCCGCCGCCTCCTCCCCTGAAGCATCGCCCGATTCGCCCTCCGCCTCGGTGTCGAGCACCACCACCTCCACACTGGCCCCGCCACCAGATGTTCCACCTACAAAGTACATTTAAGAATGTTAGAATAAAGCAGTCACTAGTATTTGGTCTAGGAATGAAGACATGTGAAAACAATGTAATTTGTGACTGTCGTTAAAGTTAAAAAAAAAATGTCCCTTTTTCCAGGGAAGGTTGTCTTGCTGCACTTTTTGGCACAACTGATGAAGGCTGTTTTTTTAACACGCACCATTTTTCTCCACACAGACAGAAGATGGACTTCTAACAACAAGATCAAGTTGAAACCAGGTGAGAGCTCGGCTCGACCACAAGAAATGTCTTCAATTAATCGTCAGCACTAACCACTTTTCCATTATCAGTTAAACGTTTAGTTTTATTATGACTTCATTTTAATAAATGTGTTTACTTTTAATAAAGCTTTTAAACTTAAATACAATCTGTGTTTTTTGGTCCAGACTAGAGTGACTGAGCGAAAGGTTTTGCAATTTTTGCAAGCATGAGTCCAGATAGAACACTTCAAAAGACATTATGGACAATCCCAGAGGACTGCACTAAGTTGATAGAGCTATTGCTGACTAGAATCATGGGAGTTTCGCCAACCGTGCAATCTTAGTTAGCTACACAGACAGACTAATAAGAATAATCTAGTAATACCACAGGGAGTCATAGTAGAGGCAGGATAAGAATTTAGATACAGTCTACAAGAAGAGCAAAGACAATTTTGAAAAAAGTCAAATGAGGAACGCTAGGAAAAATAGGTACTAGTCTAAAATGAAAACTTACTGGGGCCAGCAGAGGAGCCCTCGCCTGCCCGATCCTGGCCCTGTTGATGAACAGCATCCGCCGCCTGCTGCTCCTGTGTCCTCCTCTCGCCCCTGGGGGGAGCTGACGTACAACATGAAAGAAAGAACAGAAAACATGGATGATTGTTGCTTGTCAATGTCAACCAAATCAAACATTTCAAAAGAACAATAACAAAATATTTCTGCGAAATTATATTGATTATGGTTACTTTTCATTTATATGCGGACCTGTGACTTCGAAAGTCACGTAACTCACTAAACAAAGTACTGAAACGTTCACCTAGGACTGGCAGGCAGCAGTCCGCAGGCAAGACGCAAAGTGACAGACAAACTCCATTGTGATTTCAGTCAGATCAGTGACAACACTAACAGTTGCCTGCTACATTACCAGTCATTTAAATAGTCAAACTATCAATCCACCGCCACTATTTTTCTTATTGTCAGGGTTACAAAGGAAGGGGCAGATTTAAGCCCTTGCGGCTCTTTTGCGCCGTTCTTGCGTGACTTTTGTGACGCAGCAGCTAAACAAAAAAGGGCGCCATGGTGCGGCGTATAATATTATAACAACGTGACGCATTTGGGAGATGCATCCCGTTATAAAGCCCTGCGCCATCAGGGGGCGTTCCGGCGCAAGGGAGGGCATTCCTGCGCTGGAACACATCCTAATAGTGGCTGAGGGAAATCTACAAAATATCAATCAGTCACCTTTAGGACAATGATGCGTCACACAAACCCTGCACCTGCTTGAAGCAGACGTACGGCTTGACCCAGCATTGGGGAGATAGGGTACCCCAGAGCATTGATGGAGCTGCGCCATCGTTGCGACGCAACTCCAGCAGTAAAGCTTCGGTGACGTTTTGGGCCCATGGGGCGCCGCCGCCGCATTGCAAATACGGCGCACCATGTTTGGTGGTGGTAGCGGGCCGCACAATTAATGGCGCATCCCTGCTACTTTGCAGGGATGCGACGGTAATTGCAATTCTGCCCCTTAGGGGCATACTTACTTACGCGTTCTGGCGCATCTCCAGAGATGCGCCAGATCAAATGCGTCACGCAAAACTACCCTTGCGACACGGCAGATGTGCCTCATTTACAATGCGGCGCGCCCTGGCGCAAGGGTAGGCACTTGCGTGACGCATCTCGTCACGTAAGAGCGGCGCATCGCTGGAGTCACGTCGCCAACGCAATGCAACTCCAGTAATGCTCAGGGCCACCCAATACTTTACATGCTGTGTCAGTCCTTTCGCCTGCTTCGAGCAGACATAAGGAATTGAATTGACGTAGCAGCGGCGCAGAAGTGCCTGCGTTAAATCTTGTAGATTTCACGCAGGCAATTTTGCGAGGCGCACAGCCGCTGGACCGCCCACCCTGCGTACTAGGAACGCACCCATTGTGGTGCAGGCCCATGGCTTTATAACGTGACGCATCTCCCTAGATGCGTCATGCTGTAAATGACTTGCAGGGATGCGGCACGTTTACGCCGCTGTTGCGTCACGCAAGGCAACGTAAACGTGGCGCAAGGGGCTTGTAAATGTAATCTGCCCCCTAGTGTCTAGCATTACGCAGTTCTGTTAAGTACACTCATACATAATAGTTACTCAGGCCAATGAGACCACGAAATAGAAAACAAATAAGCATAGTAGCAACCCCACTGAGAAGGAGAGCAGTGCACCTGAAATGCACAGAAGATTTTGAAATATAATTTAACTACAATGTAATCGTCATCAGCGGCATTATTGGCTTGCTCCATGTAAAAAACAAATATTTGCAATACAACAACACAGAGCAGGAGAAAACATCATAGTAGTGAGTGATTAAATGCCAATGGCTACTACTACTCACCAAGGCCGGGGATCTCCAAGCCGAGCTGGTCCAGCAGGTCGCGCTCGCGGTCCAGGAGGTCCGTCCAGCGATGGGTGACCTGGCTGTAGGTGCGCTGGACCCCGTAGAGGTGGGATATGGCCCAGCACACCTTCTCCCACCGCTTCCGGCGCTCCCGCATGTTATAGCCGCCGGCCGCGATCCTGCCGCCTCCCGCGATGGTCCTGGGCAGGCGGCGCTGGACAAAGTACACCAGCGCGCCCACTTCCTCCGGGCTGAATATCTCCCGGCGCGTCACCTGCTCCCCCCTCGATCTCACGCCTGCTGTCCTGCCACTGGGTCCAGCACTACTCCCCGCCGCCGCTGCGGCCCTCAAGTGCCTGGGCAGCTTCACGGCGCCTGGCTTGACCATGGTCTGGGCAGGTAAGGTAGGAAGAAGTAGAAAATTAAGAAAGAATAGGATAGGGAAGAAGAAAAGAAAAGAGTTTACAAAAGTAGTTTAAAAGTAAAGAAAAATAGCAGAAAAGACAAAAATATACAGCTAGGAAAAGAGAGGGATAGATAAGAAGCAAAATCGTAAAAAAAAAACTGAAAACAAGCAAAGGATGGGAAAGATATCAAGAGGATTAAACACCATGCCCAGACACAGGAAATGAATGAAAAACAAGATGGCCGGCGCCCGTTTCCGAGCGCGAAAGTCAGTTCGCGCGAGATTTTCCTCGCGATCTCGTGCGAACCTCTAGATTTCCCGCGCGATCTCGTGCGAACCTCTACTCGCAATGCGCTTACTGCGCGAGATTATACATAGCGGGCGGAAACGGAAATACGTCACGCAAACAAAATGGCCGCGCCCGTACTCGACCTTGGGGTAAATTCGCGTGTTGCGCTGCAAGCGGCTCGCGAATACTGCAAAAAAACTCGCGAAACAACAAGCCGCAAAAAAATAAAATGCTCATTCGCACGAATTGGCGGCTTCCGCGGTCGGTTTCGCACGACGCCGCGCCCCGCGAATAGCGCGAA
Source organism: Lissotriton vulgaris (assembly GCF_964263255.1). NCBI lineage: Eukaryota > Metazoa > Chordata > Amphibia > Caudata > Salamandridae > Lissotriton > Lissotriton vulgaris. The sequence goes on from NC_141689.1 coordinate 1,035,929,765, forward strand.
AAAAACCGCAAAACGATTTCAGCAAAAGCAAAAGCAATGAGCAGGTGCAAAAGGTCAACCTCATGATTTGTAACGATTCTTTGTATTGCTTCCTGAGGGGGCCCTCCAGAATTCGGTTGCCTGCTTGCAACTATTGTGTGACCCTGCTCTGACCTTAACTGTATGCCACAAAGGTCCTGATTTACAGCTAAAGGAGCAGACAAGCAGGTGCCAGGCTGGAACTTTAAATTCTTTCAGTGACACATTAATTAGCCCCTAATTCATTATTGTCAGTTGGGGCAGGGCAGGTGTTGTAACTAATTTTGCAACAATGAAAGCACTTAGCAAGTGCAAAAGATCACTAATCAGGGCGCACTAAGGAAGCAGGTGCCAGCTAAAAAAATATTCTGTGACACATTAATCAGCCCCAAATTAATTCAGGTCACTTGAGGCAGGGAAGGTGTGCTTTGCTTTGCCGAAAATAATGTACACTGGACAACCAGAGGGTGTGGTGATGAAACAGAGGGTGGCATGGGTGGGCCAGAGGGTGGCATGAGTAGTCAGAGAGTGGCAGTGGTGACAGAGAGTGGCAGTGATGAAGAAGAGTGTCCCAAACAGGCTGGACATGTAGAAACAACAAGTTCGCAAAACTTGCGACCCGACAGGTAAGTTCGCAAATTGCGAAATTGTAAAAACCCTCGCGAACTGGCAGAAACACGGGCGAACACAAAAAAAAAAAAAAATCCGCAAATTCGCGGGAATTCGCGGATTTTGCGGATTGCGAATCCGCAAATCCGCAAAATTCGCGAACGCGAGATCCGCAAAATTCGCCCATGCTTAATGAAGCGTATCTTCTTAAACAATGTGCCACTGGATAACACCCCAACCTTTTCTTATTTGGGCATTTTATTCCATGAGTCAGGTTCCTGGACAAGCGCAATTAAGGCAAGAACTTTTTTATTCATGAAAACGATCATGGCCTTACAGAATTTTGTTAGAAAATTGGGCAGGAAGCCGATAAAAGAATTGTTAACCATATATAAAGCTACATGCTTGTCTGTGGCAATGTATGGCTCAGGTCTGTGGGGATACGCAAATGTTGATCAAATCCAGCTGGTAGAGAACAAATTTCTGAGGGGAGTTCTAGCAGTTCCACAGTGTGCTGCCACATTCAATTGTCACGCTGAACTTGGCCAACCTTACATAACGGACATTATCAGAATTCAACCTATCCTATTGTGGCACAGGGTATGGACTACTAATGAATGCGTTATGAACCGGGCCCTGCTACGTGACACCCTCAGTCTGGACCATGCGGACAGAATGGAATGGCTGGGTTATGTAAAGCACTTTCTAACTGAGATTGGATTACATTCATATTTTTCGGACCCAACCTCAATGGACACTATTCCCAGGAAGACACTAAAAACTATCTGCCTGGACCATCTGCTGGATAAGAGGAAGAGAGTGGAAATTTTGAAATCTTCAGTACACTCTCACCTCCCTACCCTCTGTGAGACTAATACTGTACAGCCATATTTATCCCTGTCCATGACTAACTATGATCGTTTCCTTTTAACTCGTTTTAGATTTTGTATATTTTTTAGATTAGTGTCTTTTCCATGCATGAACTCATGGAACCACATTTTGCCCACCTGTTTGTGTGATGGTACGTCACAACAATCTGATATTCATATCCTTTTCTTCTGCAAATTTTATACTGCCATACGTAGGAAAATCTTAGTCCCTTTTTTAAAAAACATGAATTTAACCAGATGTCGCCCAGCTTTTTTAGAAGTACAGAAAATGGACACGATTTTAACTGTTACTGTGATTTTAAATTATTTAAAAAGTGTTTTTAAATTTAGGAAACAAATACAAATTGAAATAGCTTAGACTTCCTACCGATCTACCTCACTGTGCTAAATAATCATGAGATGTAATTATTGTAATCATTGTAATCATTGTATTTTGTTTTATGTCTGTTACTTTTATGGTTACTTGTTTTTAACCGAATAAAGTTTATTGAACTGAACTGAACTGAACACTGGCAGTGTGGCCTTCTGTTAGTCTTATGGAGCAAGTTGAGCAAAGTCTGTGAGCTTCATCACCAATGGGTGCAGATTTGGGCTTCATTATCTTTCCGTTATGCAGAGAATCAGCAAATGTGTTTGCACGCCTCAGCCTGTGCACGATCAATCATGAGAGGTTGATGATTTGTTGAATCTTTCCGTTAAATGCTCATCCTGAGTGATGCCGAGGGCTCTGCTAGCGCTTAAGAATGTCATGTACTGACAGTAAAGCCAGTATGACACGTAAAATAGTTGGTAGACCCCTGGTGGTTAAGGAAAGAATCAAGCTCAAAAGAACTGGCAAGGCGCAAAGTTGCACTGGACAGTGCAGAGGAAGCACATATGCAAAACTAAGCAAATAAACCGTCATTTATTTTGAGTGTCGATAAGGACGTGATAGATCTTGAGGCGGGGTACAGAAGGTGCCTGAGGTGTTGGTGGGAGATGGAGCCACCATAATGTGCTGTTGGTCCGTTAGCCCACTTTTTAAAGCCCAATATGTAACTTATTGGAAACAGTTTGCCAAATTTGGCTATGTGTACAACATGTTTAGAACAATGACAACATATCCTGGAGATAGATTTTGAGTATACACTGCGCCAGTTGTAACCGGTATCTGCAAGGTATGCAACTTCTTTGCAGATGGGTTGACATTTTTTAGCTCTGGATTTATAGAAGTCTCTGGGCCAGATGTGCCTTGATTTAGTGTGATTAAAGCTCGATTTCTTTGAACCGCAACATATTTTCGAACTGAACTGACAAGTTTGTAGGGCCAGATTGACAGCCTTCACAAACTTTTTGAGGGTGGTGCTCTGATGTACGGTGATAAGAATCAAGCTTTTACAGCATTTTTGGAACCTATCGAGGAGAATGGAAAACCAGTGAGTTTGGAACAGTTTTACATACAATCCAAACCACAATTTAATTTTGAAACCACAAAATTGTTTTTATTGTGAATGTGGCTTTTTTTTACCCTCCTACAAATTTATTGTGGTCAATGCTTTTCATGGGAAAGTTACAATCTGGCTCTATTCAGACTCAAACGGCAGAAATATAGAAAAGCTGCAAATGAGGCAGAATAGACATTGCTAACTTGTATCACTATTTAAGATCAAAGTATTGTAGGGTCAATACTGATTTGCATATGGCTGGGTCCAAACTGTGGTGGGGTAGTGAGCAAAAGAATGTTGCATTTAATCCAGATTCTTGACTAGGGGTGACTGTTTGATTTATATAGCATTCCATCCATCATTTGTTGCTGCTGCATTTAGCGCCCTAAATGGGATGGGTATGCGCACATGGTGAGTTGATTGCTCGCTAAACTACTGTATTCAAGCTAGCCTGGCTGATGAGCAGTGATACCCCAAAACCGGTCTCAGGATGCTTGTTTCTGGTCCAAAGAGGACCCGGCTTGGCAGTTTGGGCTGGACCTTTCCCATGAGTAGCAGGGTCAAGGCTGATTTGCATATGGCTGGGTCCAAACTGGGTGGTGTAGTGAGAAAAGAACGATGCATTTAACCCAGATCTCTTGACTGGGGGTGAATGTTTAATTTATTCAGAATTCCGTCTATCATTTGTTGCCACAACAGACTTCAGAAACAAGTCTCACTTTTATTCCCCAAATAGAATACTTTACAGAGCTCTAAACCATCACATTTGTATACTTCTCATGCACTGATCAATCCTAGTGGTTTCAGGTAGAGGTAAGTTAGATGGTCAATGGAATTCATCCCGGTTTCTTTTTCCATTAGCATAGAGGCTTCATTGCTAGCAGACATGGTAAAGACGCTTTGGGTGAAGACTCTGCCACCTGGGGTAATAGTTTCTCTAATTGGCTTTCACCTAAAATATCATTTGAAACAGCTATCCGTGTTAATGACCCACTCCCCAAAACAAGTGTAACTGCTCTGAATTAAGGTTCAGACTTGATACCGTGGGTTTATTGTGCTATTTACGTTTTATTGCATTCATTCAAAAGCAATTTAGACTGATACTTGAGTTCAGATTACTGATATTAGAAATGGTTAGTACTTTTAGAGTTAACTTGAAAATGTGTTATTTGTCTACTGGGTGGTACACAGCCCCTGGGAAAAGTTGGAATCTTCTACTAATGCCTCGTCTTACACACTAATTGGATACTTGACATAATTTACAGCCCATGACATAAGCAACATTATCCCATCAAACCTCAATTGTGTTTTTTCCACAAAGAACATGTCTCCTCAGCGACAGACTTTATCCTCCTAAAAGAAGTTCCTCATATCTGGACGGCTCATTCTACCAAGGCTTGTAATACAGCAGACCACATGGAAAGAGAAAAAAATGAGAAGGCAATAATTTCTCCTCGTATTGCTAGTATCAGACAAGGTATTCCCTGGACTTTACTTTCGGCACTGCCCCAGCCTTGAAAATATGGGGCAGCATAAAAAAGTAATGGGTTTTGCGGATGAACCCTCACTGCAACACCCATTACATTCCCCCTCACGCTAAGTGAAGTGTGAAAAGAGGCCTTATTTCAAGGCAGTGTTAAGCCACATAAAGTGGCTTAGTGTTGCTTTGTAAATAATGAGAATGGGATATCGCCACCAGAACATCGCTAAAAGTGACCTTGTGGTGGCGATATCCCCTTGTAAATATGCCCCTGAATTTCCTTCTATGCTTGAGCAAATACAGGAATAAACTGATGGAGTTATTTTCAGTCCAGTCATAAGCACAATCTGGGGTGGAACCGTACTGAATCAAGAATAACTTCAGTGTTATTTTATGGGTCCCAATTATATCCAATATATTCATAAAACTTTATAAATAAATAGGAAAATCTTTCATATTGTGAGTCCCTTGGAAGACCTCCCTCGAAATATCACTCTTTACAAACCTACTGAGAAAATAAAAACTATCCATGGCTTTATAATTACTGACTGCTGAAGAGTTAGCATTTGCCTACCTTTGTGACCCCTGACCTCACAGGTGGCAAAATCAGTGACTAGAACACAGGGCTAGATCGCTATTACGAGTGTCTGGGCGCCAACCTCCTTGTTTTATGCCCTACATTTTTTTTTAAAGGAATAGTGAATAATACTTAGAGCATATGGACAATCTACAGCCAAGTCTTGACTGCACTCTGGAACAATGTGGCTATGCTATAATGTCCCTGTTATCATTCTAATGTATCCCTCTCGGTACTGGCACATCGATTCATATTATTGCATTTTAATTGTGCTAGATATTTTTCTCAGTTTCCCAAGAGGCTTTATTTGCTTGCGAAAGATGCTGCACACGTTTGCAGTGGGCCAGTAAAGCATATTGTAGATGGCTGTGTTGCAACAACCACCAAAGCTGTCTTTTCTTTTCTCGCTCGTGGAGCGGGACGGAGTTGGCACGCGCGCTTCTGAGCGTGCCCGGGTGCCTCGCGCCTCCAGAGGCTCGCGCATTCCCCTCCTGCGCTACATGCTCTCTTGGACGCGGTTCCTTAGTGTAAATGTGAGGGAACTCGACGTTTTACAGCTCCACTCTGCTAATGACTCATAAGATAACAATTCCCAGTTTGCAGCCAGCCCCCCCAGAGAAGAAGAACGAAAAAAGAAACAAATTCCTTTTAAGGAAATCATCAGCGTTTCTTGTGATAAGCCCCTTCCTATTTCTGTTTAAAGGCATGCGCCAAACTGAGGGATTGACGGCTATAAAAAAGAGACACCCAGCTGACATTATTTTCCATACAAAGCCATTACTGCCTTTAGTGTTTGCTTCCTTAGTCCTATAAATGAGAGATCCCAGAGCACTGAACGGATAATATATGGCATTATGATTGGTGCTTCCTTTTCTAGGGAGGGGGCGTGGATGGCGTTAGACAACAGCAAAATACGGTTTTAATGGAAACGGACCTGAAAGTTATTAATGGGTTCCCGGATGCTCGCGTGGCACTGCGCAGTTTTGTGTTCGGCTCCAAGGCTTTTTAATTGTAAGTAAATCGACGCACTGTCTTGCGTCACCCGGGCACCAGAACAAAACATTCTTAAATAACCCAGAAAGCTTTCCCCTTGTGCCATACGTTACATTAAATTACGTATGTTCATGAATGACGAAGCAGATGGTTGGTATGAATTAGTTTAGCAATTGCACAAGACCTGTGGTGCTTTGCATTTTTATTTAACACGTTGTTGTCCTTCAATGCAAACCTCAAGCAACTGCCCCAGCTGGTAGGGGAAAATGGCCATGCCCCAGTACTATCATGTATGGGGTGCAATTCCAGGCCAGCATGTTCACACGATGGTCCATTGTGGGACATGAAAGCAGTATTCTTAACACGGTTTCCAAGGGCGTAACAATGGCTTTTGCACTCCCTGCCGGGCAGAGGGCCCCCAACAATTCAGTGGGCCTCCTTCAACCATTCAGGTGGCCCCCATTCACCCCAACGCCAATCAATCTATTTGTAGCATATGGGAGACTCCTGCGTCCTCTACTTGCTACTTGTAAGAAACAGGAAGCAGCAAGCACCAGGGCTCCCATGCTCCCCGCAGCCAATCACAATGCTGCAATGCAGCGTTGTGATTTGTCTGAGCGCCGTGACATGGTGCTCAGCTAGGGGCTGTAAGGGGGGACATGTTCAGGAAAGTGTGCATGGCTGGTTTGGGCGGCCCGAGAGCGCAGACTAAAAAGTCATTGTTCACTTAGGAGGGTTGTACCCACCTCCCCAGCTCTTCAGCCCCGACCCCTCTTGCAAGATGCCGCAGGAGGACAAAATATTATGATAATAACATTTGTTATTATCATTTTATTTTTTCCTTTCTTTTGCTGCTCCGAGGCAGTGGGGTGACGCTCCCCCACCTTAGCGGAGGAGCTGCCACTGCATTGGAGCAAATGTTCAGGGCATCTAGTTAGTATTTCTGTTGGGTGCAGATGGTTTTCTGATTGCCGCAGGCGTGGTACGTTGATGAGTAGAAATAGTGGTCCTGGATACTGGGTTAAAGGGTGCAAAAATGTAAATATTTTATGAATCCCTTTTCAGAACTGTACTTCAAATGGCTCTTTAGCCAACAAATTTGGAATATAAAATATGATGAATTAAATGTTTTGCACATCCAACTGTGGTGCTTCCCTAAATAGCAGGGCATGCAAGAGCAGAAGGCGAAATCGCAATATAATTACATTACATGGCGTATGTCAAATGGATGTGTGACTCACAACATGCATGAGGCTATTCGTTGTGAATTTCAGACGATACAGCTGTACATCGGTCCTCTCCATAAACCACAACGCAGAGGCTGGTACATATTATAATTTGGTTTCAAAAGGGCTGAAACTGAAACCATCATCATTGCTAAAGTGTCACAACAACACTAGTTGCATAATTGGTGCATTTTGTATCGACTCTAGATTAAGGTTCACTAATGCTAGGTTTAAGCACACACCAACCGCTAGTCTATGTGATCCCATAGAGACACATCAAATTCTACCAAAGGGTATTCTTTGGACCATTCATTGCTAGTTTCGCCAAGCACCAACACGTAGGTAAAGATGTAGAGAAGGGCTATAGTATATATACTCCCCCAAATAGTGGGAACATATTTTTTTATGTTAGTACTGCTTTTCAGAGTATTACACATTACCACACTACTCTAAATTAGGCCCTCGCTCTTTCAGAGATTTGAAAGCTGGAGAGACAACAATATTTCATCATCACTTTAAACAAGGTCAAGGTGCACCACTTTAGAATTTGTAGACACTGATAACTTTTGATGAGATTAACAGCAATAATCACATTAGTTTGTTACTTGTGTTCTTTTAGAGTTCTTTATTGAGTTCAGTTGAGAGTAAAAAAACACACAGGAGCTACAGCCGACGCGTTTCGTCCTCTTGGGACTTCTTCAGGGCTGTTTACAAAAAATGACAATATACAAAAGACATACGATTAAAATCTACATTAAAAACAAAAGCAATTTTGTTCATACAGAAAAATGCCAGGCTTCATAAACAATTCATTACAGGAATAAAATCTAGTACAAGTAGTCAAAACAAATTGCCAACAACAGTTAGGACTAGATGTCTGCATTAATTGACAGAGAGCAGTTTGAACTTTTTAGATTTTTTCAGTTTTCTCTTTTTTCTTCTTTCTTCCTCAAAAGGTGGTCAGGGTGTTCTGGGTTATTGCATATTGTATCCCATATGGGTCCTTCCCTCTTATATCGTTAACCCTCCTCTCACAAATAATAGACAATTTATATATCTATAAGGAAGTGGAGAAACCAGCATCCAAAAGTAAGTAGAAAGGAAGAACAGTAGCTCTATTACAGATATAAGTAGCACTAGAATATAGAACATACCACAATAAAGGGTGATTTAATGTCCTTGTATCCTCTCCCGCAGTTAATTGGAAACGTAGAGTTATCTGTGACGAAAATCTGTGCTCAAATAGGCATCTAGAAGTAGTTTATGAGAAAACATGGATGAGTGGTCAAGAAACAACCATCTAGGCAGTAGAACAATCTAAGAAGAACAGGGAGCTTAAGATAGCTATGAATGGTTGTAAGTAAGGCCTGTAACCTACCCTGTTCAACAAATTGGTTTTCTGTGGAGGAATCTGATCTGACCACGCTGATCTTGATCTTAAGAACAATGTATCTATTTGTAGTCTCGTTCTGCAACAGCTCTTTTATTGCGGGATTTCAATGTTGTACATATGATTCTCCTATAGGACAGACAAATTTTTAGAATTCTCCTCAATAACAGCTCACCAGATTTTCTAGGTTTACTATTTGGGGTGGAGAGGCTAGTCAGTGATATAAGGGTAACGGAAGTAAACTGTTTCCATGATACCTTTATCATATTGTACTTCAACAACCAAATAGGGTAGGCTAACCAGTTCTTTATATACAAGCAAAGGACAAAAATCACATCACTTACATCAAGAAATGGGTGATGATCCAAAAATAGAGCTGGAACCAGGGTAAAAAAGCATTGAATGTAGATTCTGTCTGACTATCTACATCAAAAATAGAGAGGGAGAAAGGGAATGAGAGTTATTAGCAAACTAAGCGTGTAGAGCAATTACCTAAGGTTCCTGCCCCTGGCTATTCCTATCTATAATTTCTTTATTAAGAAAATCAAATTATTATATATATATCATTGCTCATCGCTATCTATGTTGCCATGAAAGGCAGAACCTTTTACAGTATAAGTCCACCAAACATCTAAGTATGTGCTTGGTGGTTTATCTTACCTATAAATGTTAACTTGTTGTAGAGGGATTGGTTATTCATCCTCCTGCTTGGACACTCTAAATAGATTGTAGAAAGAGAGGAGGAAAATTAATAGGGTTCCAATTAAAAAAAAAAAAAAAAAAAAAAAAACCCAAAAGAACTTAATTTTTCCGAAGTTCCATCTCTCTCTATATATTAAAACCTTTGTATTAAGCTTGCTTAATCTAAATGAGCAAGAGGTAAATTAAGATTATGGCCCCCATTAGTTGAAAATGATGAGCTAACATTATTGATTGCCCAAGATTCTCTTTTTATAGAAAGACCTAAGGCTCTAATAAATCCCTGGTTAAGCTATTTGATAGTCCCTCTTACCTTGATAAAGTGAGCCAAAGCATCCCCTGGTTCCTAGAGCAGCATGCACTGTAACGTCCTCCTTCGTCAGGTAGCAGCAGACTAATGATACATTTTGGCTCTGTTTATATATTGGCTTCAATTGATCCTAATGGAAAACACCTGGTTCAATTTACTAATTTGGAATGACAATTGCCATGACGGCCATGTCATGTAAGTAACTGAGTGCCTGATTGTAGTCTAGTGTGAAGTTTGATGGTCGCCATCTTGTGTTTACACCGAGTCCCATTTTAACCTATGATACTTGAAGGTATTTGAGGGACAATTTAAAGAAATAAATAAACAATAAAATAAAACCCCTATACTCCTATATAGCCTACCACCTCGAGATTTGCAATTTCTATCTTTAACAAACCAAATTTGATGTACCTATGATTAACATGGGGGCCATGTTGCTTAAGTAACCGAATGCTGTTTGTAGATGCGACATGAAGCCTAATAGTCGCCATACTGAATAAGAACGGGCTCCCGTCCATATCCAAGAGACATTGCTTGTCTATGTCAAGGCTATTGTGACTGGAATTGAAAGATAATAGAAATATGCGTTATCCCCAATACATGTATAGCGCATTCGTGGTTTTTAGAGTCCGTTTGCGTTACAATCGCGGTGATGTCAAAAAACGGAGTGGGTTCCCCAAGTGACCTGTTATTGTAAAATTAGAAGAGCGCTTTAACATGAATTCAATTCAGTAGCGCAGGGGAAAGAATTAATTCATTTCTCGGTGATATTCTAGAAACGAAAAAAAGGTATGGCGGCCATTTTGGCTTGGGCTAACCAAACCAGTTTAAAATATCCCGGCGATTAGCATGGGGGCCATATTGTGTAGGTATACGAATTCTATTTATGGAAGCTACATGAAGCCTAACAGTCGCCATTTTAGATAAGAACGGGCTCCCATATAGATTCGAAAGAACATTGCTTATCTTATGAAGTCAGTATTCGAGGCTATTGTGGCGGGATTTAAAAATTAATACATTAGCGCATTATCACTAACATGTGTATAGCGCATTAATAAATTTTAGAGTCCGTTTTGGCTGCAAAACGTGGTCGTCTGAAAAACGAGGCGGACGGCCCAAATGAGTTGTTATTGTGGTATTACCAAAGCGCTTTAGCATGGGTACGACCCAATAACGCAGGGTGAGGCATTTGATGTTTCTCTCTGTGGTGTACACAAAACAATGAAAAAAGTGGCGGCCATTTTATTTTGGGCTTAGGTGCAAGAGGAATTAAAGTGATTATGTGTGGTATGTTCCTTATGTTACAAAATGTATAGTCTGCAACAATCTGTGAAAAGAAGGAGTTTGGGTAAGGGTTTCCCTGACCGAAAACCGGACCTTATATGTTTTGAAAGGGTCCATTTTCCAGAGCTATTGGCATTGACCCATATGGGAACAACATGCAATTGATTTATAATTAGAATTTAGCTTATCACTCACAAGGATACTTTTTGTTGTTGTTAGAGATCAGGTACAGATCAATAGCACCAATTCTCATTTAGTGACATACAGTCATTAGATATACCATTTCATTAACATTTGCAGAGAACATTCTAAACACATTAAAACCTAGTGGTAGTAGATGAGATAAAGAATACAAGACTTGATGGTATTAAGCTGTCAATTAGTTGAAGAAACAAAAATTGAAGATAAGCACAGCATTCGAACTATGAAAGTCAAATGTAACTGACTTCTCAGGTTACTCAAATTGTCTGCGTACAATTTATGAAATCAGGTAATGCATTTCATCATCATAATTATGTCCCAATTCCACACTCCGCAGTCTGCATATCCATTCAGCTTCACATTTTCTTAAGGCTAGGGTTCGGTCCCCTCCTCTAGGGTTAACCGGGACATGATCTATTCCCATAAACCATAGTTTGTCATCTGGTTTGTGCTTGTCCTGCATATGGAAGGTCATCGCATATTTGTGATCATTATTGCGATAGGCCCGGACATGTTCCTGGATCCTTTGTTTCAAAGGTCGTTTCGTGCTACCCACGTAGATTATATCACATGGGCAGCCTATGACATATACTACGAAAGTAGTGTTGCAGTTTATGAAATGTTTGATTTTGTGTGTTTTATTTGTATTAAAACAAAAATTTTTGGTCTTATCCTTTCCTAAATTGCAAACATTGCAGTTTCTGCACGTAAAAAAGCCCATGGTTTTAGGCGGAAGCCAACAGTGTTTTTGTTCCTCAGTGGTCACTAAACTGGGACAAAGCATATTCCTCAAGTTGTAACCACGTCTGTATACAATTTTGGGTTTGGATGGAAGGTCATTTTTGATGCTAGGGATCTCTGTCAAGAGATGCCAGTGTTTTCTTAACGTATTAAAAACTCTACTGTTCTCGTCAGTGAATTTCGTAGAGAAAGCAAGTGGAAATTTATTGTTCTTTTTTGTTGCCCTGTTTTCCAATGTGCTTTCCCTAGTTATTTTGGTGACTCTCTCCTTTGCTTTGTTGAGTATTTTTCGAGGATAACCTCTTTGGAGGAAGCGTTCCTCAGTTTCTCTAATGTTTGTTTGGAAACTCTCATCAGTACTACAATTTCTTCGCATTCGCAACATTTCGCCAAATGGTATATTGTTGACCACATGGCGGGGATGAGCGCTTTTGAAGTGCAATGTGCTATTGCATGCAGTGCTTTTTCTGTGTGTCTTGCTTTGAATCATGTTGTTTTCAACAAAAAAGGTTAGATCCAAAAAGTCAATTTGCTGTTCACTATATTCCATGGTGAGCTTCACATTGTACGGGTTGTCATTCAAAAATTCAAAATATGACAATAGATCTGGGACAGGTCCATTCCATAACATAATCACGTCATCAATGTACCTGCCCCAGAAAATAACGTGATCCGACCACCTTGCCGAGTGACGGCCCCAGGCATGCTCCCGCTCAAACCAGCCCATGAAAAGGCCAGCGTAAGCGGGAGCAAACCTGGAACCCATCGCCGTCCCCTGTACCTGCTGAAACCACACTGAATTGTGGAGAAAAAAGTTTTTAGACAGTATGATCTCAGTCATTTCCATGAGTACCTCATTGTGTAACCTGTGGTCTGCAGTCCGTTGTCCCAGAAAAAAGGCCAAAGCCCTCATTCCAAATTCTTTCTTAATGCAAGTATATAAACTTGACACATCCATGGTCACAAAAAGCATGTTTTCTGACCATGTCAAATTTTGAAACTTCGATAAGATGTCTTTGGAGTCCCTAATATAGGCTGGTAAATTCTGGACAAAAGGTTGGATATATGTGTCGACATATTCCGACAGTCTCTCTGTTGGGGAATTGATGCCTGCAATAATAGGGCGGCCCGGTGGAAAGGGACCGCCTTTATGAATTTTTGGAAGAATATATAAACAGGGCGAGGTCGGCGATGTTACAGCCAGATACCTATATTCTTCTTCACTAATTAGCCCTGTTTCTCGCCAATCTGATAATCTCAGGTTAATGTGGGTGGTAAGATTACCCACTGGATTTGTTGTCAATTTTTTGTAACACTCAGTGTCCGATAATTGCCGTTCAATTTCATTCATATAGTCAGTTTTTCTCATGAGGACAATATTGCCCCCTTTATCCGCCTCGCGGATGACAATAGAGTTATCCGCCTTTAGATTTTTTAGTGCAGTAAATTCTTGGGGGGTGAGATTTTGGTTCCTGTCTCTTTGATTAACTGGTGAATCTATAAGTTTGTAGAAGCCAGCCATAACTCTTTTTTTGAATAAATCTATATTGGGGTGGGTGCCCACAGGTACAAAGTTTGATCTAGGTTTTAAACCACTAGATTTAGATGTATTCTCACACACATCCAACTCATTACAAATATCTTCTGTATCAATAGAAGTCTCAAGTTCAATGGTTATCAGTGATTGTAACAAATTTATTTCATTCACAGTATACTGAGTCACAGTGTTTACATCATTACAAACATCATTTGCTTTAACAGGATTTCTAGCAAAATGATCTTTTAGTTTCAGTGTGCGAACAAATTTACATAAATCCACCAATATTCCAGTGTCGTCCCCTGTTTGATTTGGACAAAAACCTAGTCCCATTTCAAGTACAGACATTTCATCCTGAGAGAGACATTTATCTGAAAGGTTCACAATGATTGATTCATTCATACTCTGTTTACCTCTCCCCACTTCGATGTTAATATCAATTAATTCTTGTTGGACCTTGTCCTCTTTGCAACCGTTTCTGCATTTGAGTTCTTGCCTCTGTTTGAATCTCTTCCAACTGCGCCCCCCCCTCCTTGTTTTGGGTCTTTGGGTCTTGTTCCTAGCCTCACCCTCTCCATTTCCACTAAAAAAGGATTCTGGCCTGGTCTAGTCTCTCCAGTTACCGTGGGTGCCGGCACCTCACTCGAGATTGAGCTTGCAATGGACGAGAGGGAAGTCAGACTACTTGCTGATGTTAAATCGGGGGTATCCTCTCTCTGTCTTTTACCATCCCCAGGTACTCTGATGTTATCAAATTTATGTGAGAAGGTGTATATGCGTCCCTCCTTGTAGTCTTTGTCATCTCTTTTGATTTTCTTCATTTTTTTATCACGAAGATATAACTGGTGATTCTCAAGGATACCATCTAGAATATCATAATTCTTCTTGATAGTATCTTTCAAGGGGGATGTTTCTATATCCTTTTCTAAATCTTCTATCTCTTTTTTAAGTTTTTCACCTTTGATTTCAGAGTTTCTTATCAATATCTTCATCATATTAAAGGAGGCATTCTTTAGGTTACTTTCCCAGTCCTCTAGCTGTTCAGGGCTAAGGTCCTCAAACGTGGGAAATATCAAGATTCTTAGACCCCTGGGAATTTTTTCATTTTCTATGTATTTGCCTAGAGTGGTCCCATCCCACCATCGGGACATTTCACTCTTTTTAAGTTTTTCTAATTTCTGAAATTTTATTTTTAGTCCCTCCGTAGAGGGAATGGTCCTGTTGTTAACATTAGGATTGTTGGCAAATAGATCTTGAGCTAGTTCCTGTCTCCTATCTTTAAAGCCTGGCATAGTGAACCGCTATTGGATAAATAGACGGAATCTTTGATTTAATATTATGGCAATCAGTCAAATGCAGAGTTGGCCAGTGCTACTGGGAATTGTGACAAATAGTTTCAGAAAACAGACAACGGTGGAGGATTCCCAACCGAACAGCACCTGGTCAAATATTCTCACAATATTAGTTTGGACCCACACTATAATATATGGGAAAATCTGTGTGCACACTTCTAAAACACCCACCGTTACAATGTTGGTTCAAGACATGAACTATTGTATACTTTAAACAAGGTCAAGGTGCACCATCACCACTGTTTATTTTTGATAAAAAATCCATAAAACACAGCTAAATAAATAAAACAATAATTCTCATAGAACAATAAAAACAGAGATCAACATTCATCAAAAGAATGCTTGGTTCAAAACCCACACCAGTATATAACATAAAATAGTTTAAACGGATCACTGAAATAATATCGAGGGACAAAATATCGACTTGCCAAAATATCGTGGACAAAATATCGACAGTCAAAATATCGAGTTTGTATCTACAAACAGGTAAGTACAAAAATATCGAGTACAAAATATCGTTAACAATAATATAGATGTAAAAAATATCGACTTTATTAAAAACAGTGTTAAATTAAATTAATATTAAATTTTAATTACTAAAATATACTTAAAAATACTTAAATTAAATTATAATAATTAAATAATAAATGAAAATAATAAAAATAATTTTTTACAATCTTATTTGTTGACCCTGAACCCTAAAAATACCCCTTTACCCAAAAACTGAAAACTGACCCTGAACCCTAAAAATGCCCCTTTACCCAAGAACTGAAAACTGACCCTGAACCCTAAAAATAGCCCTTTACCCATGAACTGAAAACTGACCCTGAACCCTAAAAATACCCCTTTACCCATGAACTGAAAACTGACCCTGAACCCTAAAAATACCCCTTTACCCTAAAACTGAAAACTGACCCTGAACCCTAAAAATGCCCCTTTACCCAAAAACTGAAAACTGACCCTGAACCCCAAAAATACCCCTTTACCCTAAAACTGAAAACTGACCCTGAACCCTAAAAATGCTCCTTTACCCAAAATGTATCAATATTATTTAATTGCCAATTAATTATTAATTAACAATAACAATAAAGTAAATATATTAGCACATTAGCTGTAATTATTTTAATAATTAATATTATTTTTTCCAAATTAATTACTTAAAAATAACACAAAATTATATATATTAAAAATTTACTCTAATTAATGTAATTAACTAATTACAATTAATTAATTACCAATTAATTACTAATACAAAATATGTTCAAAATTAAATTAATTAAAAAACTAATTAATATTAATTAATTATCAATTAATTATTAATTAAAAATATTAACAAACATATATTAATTAATTCATTATTATTAAATTACTTCCCACCCTATTCCCCTATAAACCCACAACCCGCTACAGAATTACATTACGCAATTATTATAAAAACAAAATTCATTTAATAAAATATTTTATAACATTAAGACACACTTTTCACACATATTATTACATAAAAATACACTATAAAATATTATATATTATTAAAAATTCGATATTTTTGCTATCTATATTTTATACAGTCGATATTACTTCACTTACCTGAAAAACGATATTTTTGTAGTCGATATTATGTCCAGTCGATATTTTGTCCAGTCTATATTTAAAACTCGATATTATGTCCAGTCGATATTTTGGAGTCGATATTTTGTCTGTACACCAGTTTAAACAATGAAGAATCCATCAACTGTGAAAGCCATAATTTTAATTGCCTGCAACACAAAATTTCTTTCACATGATCCACAAAATGTTCAAGAATTTGGCCACGTTGTGAACTACGGTGTTGTCTGTACCAGATCTTACAATTTTCAGTGCTTCACAGTGCTGCCTGATCCCTGGCATACGACAACTTGGTAAAAGCCATTTCTTTCAATGACCACTATAAGTATTACAAAAGAAACCAGATGTGGCACAGTTTCTGTTGGTGTAACTATGGGTATACTGTTCAGCACTGGCTAGTCAGACTCACAATTGGGGTCTGGTAGTAGCTACTGGGAATGTGTGCTTGTAGGAGTAAGTGCCCTCACCCACCCGAAGATGGAATGCTTCATCATAGGGCTTGCTCCTCGTTGGGCTGGTGCTGCAATGCCCAATGGGCCCCAAAAGAATTCCCTTTACTCAAAATCATTTTATAATCACCAAAGGGGGGCTGGTGAGAAGATTGGAAACAATTGTGAGTTAAAATCAACTATAGACCTGGTGGAATTATTGATTTTTTGGGAATCCTGGTATATGATTAATTAAAAACAGTGTGAGAAACCTACTGGACACAATGATCCAAGTCTCTCAGGAGCCTGTTCTTCTTTTGTGGATCTCTAAACGTTTTGCTACCACTTTAACTTATGCCTGAGGGCCACAGTGGATTGTTGCTGACCCTGTCACGAGGAGCTGAGTGCAGGGGACAGTGTTGGTGCTTACACGCGGACGCCACATCTGCTGCCATTACCGGGACCGCCGCAAGGGAACTACATTGCCCAGCAGCCCAAGTGGCATTCTCGCCGCACATCGCGAGAGTGAGCACCGGGAAGTGCTCAAAAGGGGCACAGGGCATCCGTAGTGCGGAACCCCGTTCTTCTTTTGTGGATCTCTAAACATATTGCCACCATTTTACCTGCTGCCTGGGGGCCAGAGTGGATTGTTGCTGACCCTGTCACGAGAAGCTGAGTGCAGGGGACAGTGTTGGTGCCTGCACGCGGACGCCGCATCTGCTGCCATAACCGGGACCGCCGCAAGCGAACTACATTGCCCAGCAGCCCACACGGAATTCTCGCCGTACACATCACGAGAGTGAGCACCGGGAGGTGCTTAAAGGGGGCACAGGGCTCCCGCAGCGCGGGCGCCCGTTCTTCTTTTGTGGATCTCTAAATGTATTGCAACCACTTTACCTGCTGCCTGGGGGCCACAGTGGATTGTTGCTGACCCTGTCATGAGGAGTTGAGTGCAGGGGACAGTGTTGGTGCCTGCACGCGGACGCCGCATCTGCTGCCATTACCGGGACTGCCGCAAGGGAACTACATTGCCCAGCAGCCCACGCGGCATTCTCGCCGCACATCGCGAGAGTGAGCACCGTGAGGTGCTCAAAAGGGGCACAGGGCTCCCGCAGCATGGGACGCGCGCGGGCGAAGCCCGCCCGTCCACGCCCGTCAGAGCCCAGAGGAGGCTGGGCTGGGCCACGTTATTGACAACTTCAACATTGTACTGTAAGCACTATTTTTGCCTAGATTCTTTTTTTGTTAACTAGTGTGTTCCCTGCTAATTGTGTGGTACAGAAGCTATATAAACATGAGTAAAAGAAAGGTTGGGGATAGGGTGGTGGGAACAATAGATGCTTTCCTTAACAGAGCTGAATCGGTCCTGATACATGAAATCCAGGCAACTGAGCGTAGGCTTTCGCTGGAACCTACATCATTTAGAGGCTGTTCTCTGCCCAGCGACCAGACAATTCAACCATTGCCGGGTAACAACTTAGAACTTGTTTGTAATAGATTATCGCCTAGCCTGCCAAGCATTGAGACCTTGTCCCCCACTCCAAGAACTTCTCAAGAAGGGTGTAGTCCACAGACCCCTGTAATGGCAAAAACTAGGGGGAAGAAAGCTTTGGGGGGAAAAGGGGTTGAACCCCCTAATAAAAAAAGGAAAGTCCGAAGCACTGTAAAAAAAAATTTAATGGCTGTCACTAAAGAACCTAGCAGAGCACATATTTCTGGGATAGCAGGTACTAACACCTCGGCTGCTAATTCTGTCGTAAATTCAAGAGCGTCCTTAATAGTTTCTCCTTCAAAGCAGGCAGCTGCTAATTCTAGGGTAGTCTGCCCAAGTGATCAGTTTAACTCAGAGGAACTGTTCTCATTGCTAAGAGAACAGATGGCAGCTATCATCGACCCACTATTCAAAAAACTAGATGCAGTCGATGAAAGGCTTAACAAGATCGAACAATGCCTATCCTGTAGCATCCAAATGAACTCTGTCCAACCTACTATCTGTGCTAATGGTGGGGGCGCAAGCAATAACATAGAGGCTGCAATTAATATGCAACAGGGTAACTTGACAAATGCCCGCCCAGGCCTAGTATCAGCACTATCAGTGACAAATATAGGTCCCCCCTCCACTCTAAAATCAAATACTGGTTCTTTTACATTTTCAACGCAGCAACCTTGGGTTGAAGGCAATAAAAGGAGGCAGGTGGTCGGGCACTGACGATGATATTCTTCTGCGATCTAATCTCCACCTCCCCCCAGAAACTATGCCCTATACGGTTATTTTAGCTAATGTTCCACCGCTGCCCCCAGGCACTCGAGAGCACTGATCAACGCTTAAAAACAAGGCTTACCATTTAGTGAGTAAAAAGACTGGTATAGGGAACCATCTATTTGATGAATTTGAAATGGTCTGAAGAATCAGTTGGGTAGGACATTTAAAAAAATCTATTGCTGGTGACTGTGTGGTATTGAGTTTTAGGACACCGCTTTTGGTACATCATATTCTGGAATTGGCTGGTCACTACCCGCTAGGAGTAGAGGGAATTAAAATACTTCCCTTAGGGGTTTTTTAAAATCCAGGGATGATGCCTAGATTTAATGAAGTGCGGGTCCTTAACAGGGTTCATAACCAGTTTGACTACCCTGTCCAAACTAGTAACCGGTTCGAGCTGCTTTCATCCCTTGAAGATAGCGACTGACTGAGTGGGAGAGATACTCCACCTTGCCCTGCTGGGTGTAGGGCTAAACGGGTGGTCGATAGGAATCAGGAAGCTGGTTATAGTAACTTGTTGGGTAGCTGGGATGTTCTACCATGAATCACAATTTATGATGGTTTAAGGCTTGTTCGCACAGGAGGGGATTCGATTGCAAATGTCACCAACCCTGTTCCTGGAGCTGTGCCTCCCATTTTAAGAAGTACAGGTGACCATGTCTCATCCTTTCTCAGCTCCCCTAGTGCAAGCCCCCCACTAATAGCGAACCTTATCACTGAGGAGGCCCCTACCAGCATTGAGAACAATGGGCTAAGCCCCCCTAGGCAATGTATGACACTATCCTCCTGGAACATAGCAAAAATTGCATCTAAAATAGAATCCATAGAATGGTCATCTTATATTGAGTCAATTGACGTGTGGATGTTCCAGGAGACCTGGTCTATTGAGGGATTTTACCATCCAGGCTACCTCAATTTCTTCAAGGCTGCGGTAAGGGGCCCAAGGGGTAGACCAGTTGGTGGGCTGACCTGTTGGGTGAGACAATTTGAAGGGGTAAGGGTGGACGAGCTATCTATCGAGAGCCCTGATATCATGGCCATTCGGGTTAGCTCAACAAAAGGCCTAGACTTAATAATCTTTAATGTCTACTCGCGGGTACCGGTTTCTGGCATTACAGCCATCTTCAGCCAGGGTTGCTTGAATCCAGTGGCAAAGTGAGCAAGGGACTCACGTCTGAGCATACCCTGCCAACTTATGGCGAACAAAGCGGTACTGCTTTGTTTGCAATAAGTTGGCAGGGTACGTGAGTTCCTTGCTCACTTTGCCACTGGATTCAAGCAAGCCTGGCTGAAGACGGCTGTAATGCCAGAAACCGGTCCTAGGAAGCTTGAATCCGGTCCAGGGAGGGCATGGCTTGGCAGTTCGGGCTGGACTGTTCCCATGAGGCACAGGGTCAGACTGATTTGCATATGGCCATGTCTGAACTGGGGTGGCAGAGTGGGCTAAAGAACGGTGATGTATTAAACCCAGATCTGTTGACTGGGTGTAAGTGTTTGATTGGTTCAGATGCTCTGTCCATCACCACCCCCTTTTGTACCGCTTTGTTCGCCATAAGTTGGCAGGGTATGCTCAGACGTGAGTCCCTTGCTCACTTTGCCACTGGATTCAAGCAAGCCTGGTTGAAGACGGCTGTAATGCCAGAAACTGGTCCTAGGAAGCTTGAATCCGGTCCTGTTAGGGCATGGCTTGGCAGTTCGGGCTGGACTGTTCCCATGAGGCACAGGGTCAGACTGATTTGCATATGGCCATTTCTGAACTGGGGTGGCAGAGTGGGCTAAAGAACGGTGATGGATTAAACCCAGATCTGTTGACTTGGTGTGAGTGTTTGATTGGTTCAGATGCTCCGTCCATCACCCCCCCTTTTGTACCTCGTTGTTAAAATGTAATCATTCTTCCAGCACAATCCTAAAAGGTCCGAATTCTACTGTGTGCTGTAATATACACCAATATAGCAAAGGTCTCAATTTTACAATGTGCACGACTGGTCCGTGGCCAAAATCAATATGTAACAGCAGAAGAGGAGCACTCTGCAGCAAATTTACTAGTGATTTAATAAAATAATTTTCTACCGCAGCTAACTTGGTTACTTTCTCCTGGTTCCACAGCACAGTGCCGTAAAGCGCTGACTCCAACGCTTTTTTAAATTAATTTACACAGTTGGAGAGATAATTTGAGCTTTAGTTTTTTTTGTACAATTTTAAGTAGCAGAGGATTGATGTGATAGTTTTAGGGCATTCTTGTTAATTTGGGGTAACCACTTCATATCATTGGCCAACCTTACACACAAATATTGAAAATCTATAACCCGCTCTATTATTTCATCTTCAGTTTTTAAAATGTCTTTGTGGAATTTATAGGGGTTGAAAGACATGTACTTTGTTTTAGAGGAATTTAACTCTAACCCACGATGCTTACAAAATCTCATTAGCTGATCTACCAAAAACCTGTAGGCTGGCAGGAGTTTTAGAAATTAAGAGCATATCATCCACAAATAATACAGCTGGGACTTTCATTGAACCACTTTTTGGTGTGTTACTACAGGGATATCTATGTATGATATCAAATCGTGGGGCGTGGCTACGCGCGCAGCGAGACTGGCTGCACCCTAGCGGAGCTCCAGCGTGATCCCACACTCAGGGGTCAATTTATCTGTGAAATTCACCGCCTGGCCGGCCAGGACTTGCAGCGAGTGACCGAAGGGTGCCCACGCAGCGTTGGTCCGAGAATCGGAGTTCGGCGAGCTCCGAGACCGCATCGGCGCCAGCGAGGCCGGCGCAGCCGAAGAGGCGACCACGGCGCCGGCGAGACCCAACAGGAAAGTCCGGTGCTGCAACCGGAAGTGAGGGCCACACGAACGGGTCCCTTGGGAGACGCGACCAAACGGCAGCGACGCCAGGACACACAGTCGGTGATTGACCCCCCCGACAAGCCACAGAAGACGGAGGCGTACTGACGGAGAAGTGCTGCAGAGGGACCGTGACCGCCGTCCGGGCTGCCGTGATCGGCCGGGGAGCGGAGAGGTGCCCATCCCCCATCGCCCACTGTCACAGGTGCGGACCGGCGTTGGAGACAGCGGACCCGGGTGCGCTCGGACTCCCGAGGGGCTGCACCCCCCAGGCTCCGACAGGGCAGTGACCAGAAGCCCCGAACACCCCCCAGGTTAGAGGCCAGCCCAGCACGCAGAGAACACAGCGCCCGCCTGAGCGCAGATCCGCCACTCACGGCAGCGCGGAGCACACGGACCTGATCCCGTGCGGCGCCACAAACCGGGCCCAGAGACCAGGCAGCAGCGAAACGTCCAGGGGGGGCACCGCAGGCAGTACCAGAAGCCCCGAACACCCCCCCAGGTTAGAGGCCAGCCCAGCACGCAGAGAACACAGCGCCCGCCTGAGCGCAGATCCGCCACTCACGGCAGCGCGGAACACACGGACCTGATCCCGTGCGGCGCCATAAACCGGGCCCAGTGACCAGGCAGCAGCGAAACATCCAGGGGGGGCACCGCAGGCAGTCTCTACAGCACGCACCGCGAGACACTGGTGGAGCGGAGCCGGCGGAAGCCGCGGACCACTTGGGAGACCTGGGACCCGACTGCCCACCCCACCCGCCATTGCTAACGGCAGCCAGGCCACGTGCACGGGTCCACAGGGACTATTAGGGGTGGCGGACGCCACAGGAGGACACTACCTACTGCACACCACACGCGCTACAGCTGAACGTCACAGAATCTCGGCGCCCTCTAGGCCGCGACATAGCGAGACGCCCACCATAACGAGGAGTCGACGAGGAGCTTAAATTACGCTTCGCCACAGGAGCGACAAGGAGCCGCACGCTGCCTGGGCAGGAATCCGACCCGCGCAGTCCAACCTCACGGGAGACTCCAAGGTGGACATACCCTGCACTCCCTGACCTAGGACCATTGCCGGAACCCCAGCCAGCGGCTCTGGCAAGTACCACGACCACAAACCGACACCTCGCTGGGGTCCCCCGAGGGCCAGCGCCCGCCCATGTCCGGGGGTGCCGGAAAACGCACAGGAACGGGGACCACGTCCCAAAAGGGCAAAATGGATAAGACGCAGAAACATACGGACGCGGATCCGGTGGCAACTAAACTGGACTCGGTGCTGGCAGCCATGGAACGATTGGAAAGCTCCATCCAGTCTACCCGGACGTCCCTGGAGGCGAAAATAGACGGAGTCGCCATTGACCTAACGCACCTGAAGGAAGATCACAAGAAACTGGCTGAACGCACCAAAACCCTGGAAACCACGGTGACGGGCATAGAACCTCGGGTCGCCCAGTCAGACAAGCAGATTAAAGATCTCCTCAATAGGGTGGAGTTCCTGGAGGACAGGGCGGAGGATGCAGAAGGGCGGGCGAGACGCAACAACGTCCGCATCGTGGGTTTGCCCGAAAAATGGGAAGGCAAGGATCCGACCACCCACGTAGAAGAATGGTTACGCACCCTGCTGCCGGAAGGCACCCTCTCACCGCACTTCGTGGTGGAACGGGCGCACAGAGTCCCGTCAAGGCCACTGCACACCGGCTCCAACCCGCGCCCATTCCTACTCCGTATCCTGAATTACAGGGACCGGGATGCTGTCCTGCGAGAGACTCGGAAACTGGGCACCATACAGGTCGAGAACGCGAATATAATGTTCTTCCCGGACTACACGATCCAGGTGCAACGCCAACGACAATCATTCCTAATGGTGAAGCGGAGACTACGACAGCTGGGACTTACGTACTCCCTCCTCTTCCCAGCAAAACTCAGGGTGGTAGCGAACGAGAAAACGCACTTCTTTGACTCCTCGGAAGATGTGGAAGCCTGGCTCGACAATGGGACGGATAAGAACACTGGAAGGTAGGGACGCCCGGACAGGCCAAGGAAACGCAGGAGGTCTAACAGGAGACGTGGAGCACGGTCACCCTCTCCAGCGGCCAGCAGCACCCAACACAGCGCGAGCCCACCAGAGGAGGAGGTGCGCAGGGAACAACAGGAAGCTCTGCGAATGGTCTCGGAGCTCAGCGGCTCCCCTTCACAACGCTCCCCGCCCGCCCACAGCCCCAGAGCATCACCAAGCGACGATGAAGCGATCTATGGACTCCCGGACTCGCAGCTCTCGAATGGGCTGCCCGACATCACCCCACAGACATCGGACCTGTTTGGCTAATGGAGGAGTGCCATGCCACGGAGCCACCAGTGATAGAGGTAAAGACACAACGAGGCCTGGTGGTGACGGACACGGAATACGCAGTAAGTTGAGACAATGTCATATTTGCAGTAACTTGTTACGGAGCAACTGCCCGGTGACACCCTTGCCACGAGGGCCGCTACATAGCGGGGTCCCTATAGGTGGGCGATAGTTAACGTCTCCAGGCTCAGCCGGGGCAGACACCCCATGACTTTCTGGACATGTTACTACCCAGGCAGTGGGCCGGCCTGACGGCCGATCGGGCCTACACTACACACCCCCCTGGGAGGGCACTCACGCTCAACGAACTCTCACTGAGCACTTGGACTGCGCGATGGGCAGCAACCCCCCAGCATGGACTGTTCGTACTTGTTGCGAAAAGTTTGGACGGCTGCCCGTTTGGCAACCGACCCGATGGTATTCCCCCCAGTTAATGTTTACCCCCCCTTTCCCTACTGTGCAACGCTGCATACATGACCTATGGGGGTGCTCACTGGGTTCTCCTGGGTGCTGCTCGAAAAAAGCTGGAGATGCTCTGACGCTGGGTGGTGGGGGGCCCCTTGGGGAGGCGCTTGGTGTGGGGGGGAGAGTGGGTGCGACTGACTTGTTATATGCTGATGGCTGAAGTAGTAATGTGTACCTGGAATGTACGCGGAATACACACACCTGCACGCAGATACATGATTTACTCCTACTTAAAGAGACACAAGGTACAGATAGCGCTCCTCCAGGAGACACACCTAACAGCCCCTGAGGTACACACCCTGCGCAGGCGATGGCGCGGACAGGTTTACGCCACTGGGTTCTCCTCTTACGCTAGGGGGGCACTGATATGGATCAGGCCGGGGCTCCCGTTTGAGGTAGAGGACTCCCACATAGACAAGGAGGGGAGGTTTGTGGCAGTGAAGGGGCGCTTAGACGGGCGACCGCTGGTGGTGGCGTCGCTCTATGCCCCTAACACGGACCAATAGGGCTTCCTCGAGACGGTCTCCGCGACATTGGCACATTGGCATGGGGTCCCCTGGGTGCTGGGAGGGGATTATAATAGTGTACTGGACACCACACTGGACCGCTCATTCCCACCACTACCCAATGCGCCGGCAGTGGGGGCCATGAAAGCTCTTATAGCCTGGGCCTCACACTGGAACTTGCATGATGTGTGGCGCCATCGAAACCCCACGGCCAGGGTATACTCGTACTACTCGGGAGCCCACGCTCTACACACCCGATTGGACAGATTCATGCTCACGGATGATCTACTCCCGCTAGCGACGGACGCGCATTACATGGGTAGGACACACTCGGACCACAACCCACATATGTTAACCATCACTAGGGAGAGTGCCCGCCCCCCTGTCCCCACTTGGAAGCTGCAACCAGACCTCCTGCTAGACGCGCCCTTCCGGGATTCACTGTTTGCACATATAGTACATTACTTTGAGGATAACGCAGGCTCAGCCACCTCTCTGCAAATGGAATGGGAGGCGTTTAAGGTGGTCATTAGGGGGCAGTGTTTAGGTACACAGGGGAATCTCAAACGTCAGGTGGAGAGGGACCTACAGAGGGTGGAGGAGGAACTGAATCGACATGAGCGGGACTCGACGGGAGGAAATATCGCTGGCCTTCGACATGCGCAGGCGACCCACGAACGACTATTGGAGAGGCTCCGATGCCTGAATTTCGCGGCTCATGCGGCACGCACACATGATAGGGGGGATAAGCCCGGAAAGTTGCTGTCGTGGCTCATCGCCAGTGAAGACCGAACGAAACCAGTCACAAAGGTGCTAGATGCGACTGGGACGCCCCTACACACACAGTCAGGGATTCATAGAGCATTCACCACACATTACGGAGCACTGTATCGCTCTTGCCTGCCCACACCCGCCCCAGACACGGAGGAGTATCTCCGTCGGTTGACGTTGCCGACACTCACCGACGCCCAACGAGCTATCCTCGCGGCACCCATCGCCCCTGAGGAGCTCCGGGAGACCATAGCGGCGCTCTCAAACGGCAAGTCCCCTGGCCCCGACGGACTCCCAGCGGAGTTTTATAAAGCCTACCAGGATCTCCTGATTCCTGAACTCGTTAAATTGTATGAGACGGCTCTAGAAGATTCCTCCCTGCCCCCTTCACTGAGCGAAGCTACACTGATCTCCCTCTTGAAACCGGGCAAGGAGGGGACGCTTATGGGCTCATACAGGCCACTCGCCCTCCTAAACACAGACTATAAAATACTAGCCTCCACTCTAGCGAGGAGACTGGCCCAATATACGCCCCTACTGGTCCACCCTGACCAGAACGGGTTCGTACCCACACGCAGCACATCGCTCAATATCCGCCGGTTATTCAGGGTGCAGGAGTACGCGAGAGACCCCTGGCCACGGTCGGGTTGCATAGTATTAGACCTGGAAAAGGCGTTTGATTCAGTGGAGTGGCCGTACCTTAGAACGGTTATGCAAAAATTTGGTCTGGGAGACGACTATCTAGAAATGGTGGGACTACTATACCAGACGCCCACCGTCCGGGTCCGGATAGGGAGCCGGATTTCGGATGCTATACAGGTGCGGCGGGGCACGCGACAAGGCTGCCCGTTATCGCCCCTACTCTTCTCACTGGCCATGGAACCACTGGCAGAGATACTGAGGATGCAGGGCGCCCAGCGGGGCATCCCATTGACAGACGGGGAGCACGCGGTTTCCTTGTATGCCGATGATTTACTCCTCTACGTCCGGGACCTGACATGGATACCCCCGGAACTCACCGGTGCCCTCAGCGAATTCGCGACGCACTCGGGTCTAAGGGTCAACTGGGGTAAGTCTGGGGTCTTCCCCTTTCACCCAGACATGCAAGAATGCGTAGTACGGCTCGGGGACACGACGCTGACGTGGTATGCCGGCACCTTTAGGTACCTGGGCATACACATTTACAGGAACGCGGCGGATATACTGGATGGCAACCTGGTTCGAGCCATAAACTCCTTGCGGGCACAAATCCGATTCTGGGGCACGCTCCCGCTTAATGTCCCGGCCAGGATCACCCTGTCCAAAATGATAGTCTTGCCCAGACTTCTGTACTACTATTCGAACCTGCCGGTATATGTCCCAGCCCGGGTCTTCAAAGACCTGGAGGCCTTAATGCGAACCCTCATATGGAACACGGGGAGACCGAGGGTGGCCCTGAACAAACTATATGCCCCGACGACCTCGGGGGGACTAGCGGTCCCGAACCACGAGCATTACTACCTCGCCGCACAGCTTCAATGGGTGGTGGCATGGCTCGCGGGCAGAAACTTAAGCGATACGGCCTCAACAACCCCAGCACTGACCCATGCGGAGGCTCTCGCACTGTTCCACCCCCTCAGAGGCGTGACACGTGAGACGCAACTACATGTAGCGGTGGCACTGAGATGCTACAAGCGTGCACTGACATTAACCAGGGGAACTACACCCTACGCCCCAGCATTACCGCTGGAGGGGCTACCCAGACCGGGAGGAGTGGTGACGGCAGCGCGCCTGCAAGACTGGGCACAGGTGGGACTTGAAACGATGGCGGACCTCTATGACGACGGGGCCCTGATGCAGTTCGAGGGGCTAGTGGAGAACCCCGGACTGCCAGCGGGTCAATTCCTGACGCATGCATCAATGATACGGGTCCTAACGGAACATTGGGGAGACATGTCGGCGGAACCTGAGACACACCTCTTAATACAGTACCTGCACGTAATGGGGACGGGCACGCACGTCGTACACTGGCTAACGCAGGCGCTGAGGTCCCACACTACATGCTCCCTGCGGTCGCTCAGGGACAGGTGGACCACTGACAGGGGGGAGGACTGGTCGGATAAGGAATGGGAAAGGATTTTAGAGGGACCACAACACATTCCCCGCAATTCGAGATTCAGAATCATACAGTTCTACATAACACACAGGGCATATCTGTCCCCGGACAAGATTAATCGTTACTTTGGCCTGGACACGTCCAAATGCCCACGTTGCGCGCTACTGAACGCGGATCTCCTACACATGCTATGGGCATGTCCCAAGCTACAGACGTATTGGCACGATGTCACCACGCTGTTGGCGAAAGGGACGGGGCTCAGCGCTCGACACGACTGGGACACCTGTGTATTGGGCCTTCTCACCAGGACGAAGCACAACAAACCGCACATGAGGTTCTGGGATTTAGGGCTGATAACCGCTAAAAGACTCATAACCCGCCACTGGAAAGCAGCAACACCACCGCTGACAAAACATTGGAGTGCCTCCCTCACCTACTGGGCGACTGCAGAGGGCACGGTACTAAGCAGGGAGGAGACGGCGGGGCGGAGGGCCATACCGATAGCCCAGATGTGGGAGGGTTTCCTTCGAGCTTTCGCCAGGGCCTGCCATGATAAAGGGGTGATGTAGAGAGAGAATAGTGGGAAAGGGGAGTAATGAAGGCCGCGCGCAGATGAATGAGAAACACCGCCCCGTGATCCACCGCCCTCCCCCTTCCGCCCCCCCCCCCCCGCGCGCGACCCCTCCCACCCCCCTGGTCCCCCCCCCCCCTCCCCCGCTTCCCCGCCCGCTCCGCCCCTTGCGGCCCCCCCCCCCACCCCCCCTTGCCTGTCAGTGGGAGCTACACACACTGGCGACTCCGCTAATGCACTCCCACCCCGGAATTCAGAGTTATCACACACCACTTGTAATACCCTCCCGCGAGCACCACGGGGCAGCACCCTATGAAGCTACTCCGCCCGAAACCAACGAGACAAGGCCCACACTGCAGCACCCCCCCCCCAAGCTTAGGTTCGTTGCACCCACACCTTCTTTCCTGTTCTCACCTAGATCGGAATAGCGACACCCACGGCAGAGGTCGCCCCCCAGTTGACCGCACCAGACCTGCCTTTCCTACTTGCACCCTCACTACTAGCATACAGAGACTACACACAGGAGTGCAGCACATAGGCAAGCCACTGCCGAGACCTTCCACCCCACGGTGCCGACATCCTGACCAATCTAAACGCCCACAGTACTCGTACATGCCGCCCGGAGTCGGGCCTGGATGACTACTCATACTGAAGGGAGTCACCACACTTCACTACCGACCAAAAGGCTGCGAACACCGGGGGGACGGCTGGTCACCAAGCTACCCATCTGGGCGGGCAAGATTGGTTGTCCTGGTGGGAACGGCACTGCGAGACACATCGGGACAAGACAATGGAATGAAAGGTCTGATGCATGCAGTGCCCACCCATGAGGCGATAAGTGGCGATTTCTATATATATGTGCAATTATTGGACCTTCAACCATCGACTGTATTTGCTTTGATACTGTACGAACCACTCCGATTGTTGATTCCCCTTTGAATTATGCACCTAACGAACTGTACTTGTATACCAAGAGTTTCAATAAAACAGATTTAAAAAAAAAAAAAAAAAAAAAATGATATCAAATTTTTGATATGCAACAAAAAGAGGTTCAGGGCCAATAGACATCCCTGTATGGCCATTTTTCAAATGCTACTTGGCAAATTGTTTCACAAATACTCTGACGTGGGCATAGTTGTTATTATGTAGCGTATTAAAAGGAAAGATAGTTTGTGGAACAGCTTTATGCTCCAGCACACTCCAGAGTTTGTGGTGGGGGCTCAGGTCAAAATCTGACTGAAAGTCGACAAATGGCACATAGAGGTGCCCTTTGCCTGGTATGACTGCTTTCCAATATATGGAGCAAAATCTAAAGATCTGATTTACAGTGCTGGTCTTCTTTGGAAAGCCAGCTTGTAGGTCAAAATAATATTCAATTTTCTTCTATCCGCGTCATTAGTTTGCCCAATATCTGGCGACAGAATGTTTTTGCAAGCTGTCAGTGTAGACTTATGGACTTGTAACTGCGGGGATCAGCGCATGCATTAAAAAAATATATTGGTCGCACCTCCCACATTTAATCCATCCAGACCAATCTGGCTTCATGCCGAATAGAAACACCGCGCTCAATCTCAGGCGCCTGTATGGGGCACTGGCGAAAGCGCCAGCCCCGTCGGGGCCGGCGGTTGTCATTACCCTAGATGCAAGGATGGCTTTTGACATGGTGGAATGGAATTATCTCTTTGCAGTACTCTCGCACTTGGCATTTGGCCCTAAGTTTTGTGCGTGGGTCCGCCTCCTATATGCCAGTCCACTGGCTTGTGTGACGGTCAATGGCCACATACCAGACACTATACCCCTGGCGAGAGGGACGCGCCAGGGTTGCCCCCTGTCGCCGCTCCTCTTTGCGCTAGTATTAGAACCTCTCACGACATGGATTAGAGGGCATCCACTACTAAGAGGTATTCAGTGGACGGAGGGGTGGGAGGACCGTCTTTCACTATATGCCGACGACATTTTGGTATACCTGATAGACCCTGAGTACTCCATACCAGTGCTCCTTGAGATATGTGATGAGTTCTGGAAGCTATCAGGGTACACGATCAATTGGGCTAAATCAGTCCTATACGTGCTGAAGAGCCCTCCGCCACGGCTCCCTGTCACCTGCCCACTGGTAGTTTTGCAGGACACATTTAAATACCTAGGTATCCACATTACTGCAGACCCAGCAAATTTCTTTTCCAAAAATGTTGTGCCCCCTTTAGAGCGCTTGAAACGGGAAGTGACGCATTGGGAATCGCTACCCCTGACGCTATTGGGGAAAGCAGCCTTATTCAAGATGATGGCCTTGCTCAGATTTTTATACGCCCTTGAAAATACACCATTCCCCGTACCGCTAAAATATTTTAAACAAATAGCTGCACAGGTATCCACACTGCTATGGGGCAGTAGGCCAGCCCGAATAGCCCAAGCGAAACTACACCGCGAGTGGTACGACGGAGGCATAGCGCTCCCCAATGTACAAATGTACTACTGGGCTGCACATCTCAAAGTCATCAACCAATGGATACATGCTTCACAGGCAGACCCGGTGTACAGGGCAGATAGGGCACAGTTGAGAGCGGGATGCATGCTTGCGGCCTTGTACAATAGAGGACAAGCCATGAAACTGATGGGTCCCACCAAATATAAAGCAATGATAAGGCACACAGCACAGGCACGGCTGGGATGGAAGGGTGTGATTACAAGACTTATCCCACTTTGGGACACAAAGCAATTAGGATTTTTAAGAAAGTGTAAGGGTTTTAAACAGTGGGACAATATAGGCATTTCCACGGTGGGGGACTTGTGGGACAAGGGGAATGTACTGCCATTTGCCCAACTTAGGCAGCAATATGATCTGGCCCCAGCTGAGGCTTTTTTGATATACACAGATACGACACGCACTACTGGCGGCACTGCCACTAGACACTAAGGTCCCTGAATCTTCCCCACTGGAAGATCGATTGCTTACGGAGTACATGCCAAAGCGCGCCACATCCCTCACTTATCGCAAGCTAATCAACAACCTACCGGGCCCCACAGTTACATTAAGAGAGAAATGGGCAGTTGACGTGGGAGACATGGATGACAAAGAATGGCAGGAGGCCTCGGCCTTACCCAGGGAGATAGGCATACCCTCGCGGTTCAGACTCATACAACTAAAGATACTCCACCGCACATATTATACCAGAAGCACGCTATTCAAAATGGGCAGGGCGCAACACCCTTATTGTATTAGGGGGTGTGGGGAGGAGGGATCCTTCTTCCACACGCTATGGGACTGCTCACAGACAGCCGAGTATTGGCGAAAGGTACTACGTACGATATTACAGGCGATGGGAGTGCCACCTAAATATGCCTCCTGAACGTGTGGGACCCCAAAGACCTTACGAGACATGGACAAACATGGGTTACACTGGGTCTCATGGTTGCAAAACAGAATATAGCGCAACAATGGGGAGCTGTAGACATACCAACACTGGCGGCCTGGTGTGGAGACTAAGCATGGGCAAATTTTGCGAATTCGCAATTCGCGAATTTGCGAATTTGCGATCCGCAAAATCCGTGAATTTGTGGATTCATGGATTTTGCGGATTGTGTGGGTAATGGCCGGGTGGGAAAACGGTGCACATCGCTAGTGTGAGGGGCAGGGCCAAACGGGCAAGGCTTATATGCGAGTTCACATGCCTCTTGTGTGCATAAAAGGACAGGCACGGATCAGAGAAGCTCGTGGTCACAGGAACTGCACAGGGATTGAGCTCGTGAAAGTCAATATGCAAAGGCCTCCATCAAGCATCATAGCTATTTTTCGATGATAGATATGGGGAGAACGCACACCTGCCCAGCCTCGACAAAACTCAAATTTTTGGGGGGGCTGATTAACTTTGCCATCACACCAAAGAGCGCCGGGGTCCCTCGAGTGAGCTGTCCATCAAGTGGGTAAAGGGCGCGAAGACGGTGCACACACCACTAGTGTGTGGGGAGGGGCCAAATGGACGGGGCTTATATGCGAGTCCACATGCCTCTTGTGTGTATAAAAGGACATGCACGGATCAGAGAAGCTCGTGGTCACAGGAACTGCACAGGGATTGAGCTCGTGAAAGTCAATTATGCAAAGGCCTCCATCAAGCATCATAGCTAATTTTCGACGATAGATATGGGGAGAGCGCACACCTACCCAGCCTCGACAAAACACACATTTTTGGGGGGGCTGATTAACTTTGCCATCACACCAAAGAGCGCCGGGGTCCCTCGAGTGAGCTGTCCATCAAGTGGGTAAAGGGCGCGAAGACGGTGCACACACCACTAGTGTGTGGGGAGGGGCCAAACGGACCGGGCTTATATGCGAGTTCACATGCCTCTTGTGTTTATAAAAGGACAGGCACAGATCAGAGAAGCTCGTGGTCACAGGAACTGCACAGGGATTGAGCTTGTGAAAGTCAATTATGCAAAGGCCTCCATCAAGCATCATAGCTAATTTTCGATGATAGATATGGGGAGAGCGCACACCTACCCAGCCTCGACAAAACACACATTTTTGGGGGGGCTGATTAACTTTGCCATCACACCAAAGAGCGCCGGGGTCCCTCGAGTGAGCTGTCCATCAAGTGGGTAAAGGGCGCGAAGACGGTGCACACACCACTAGTGTGTGGGGAGGGGCCAAACGGACGGGGCTTATATGCGAGTTCACATGCCTCTTGTGTGTATAAAAGGACAGGCACGGATCAGAGAAGCTCGTGGTCACAGGAACTGCACAGGGATTGAGCTCGTGAAAGTCAATAATGCAAAGGCCTCCATCAAGCATCATAGCTAATTTTCGACGATAGATATGGGGAGAGCGCACACCTACCCAGCCTCGACAAAACACACATTTTTAGGGGGGGCTGATTAACTTTGCCATCACACCAAAGAGCGCCGGGGTCCCTCGAGTGAGCTGTCCATCAAGTGGGTAAAGGGCGCGAAGACGGTGCACACACCACTAGTATGTGGGGAGGGGCCAAACGGACGGGGTTTATATGCGAGTTCACATGCCTCTTGTGTGTATAAAAGGACAGGCACGGATCAGAGAAGCTCGTGGTCACAGGAACTGCACAGGGATTGAGCTCGTGAAAGTCAATTATGCAAAGGCCTCCATCAAGCATCATAGCTAATTTTCGACGATAGATATGGGGAGAACGCACACCTACCCAGCCTCGACAAAACACACATTTTTGGGGGGGCTGATTAACTTTGCCATCACACCAAAGAGCGCCGGGGTCCCTCGAGTGAGCTGTCCATCAAGTGGGTAAAGGGCGTAAAGACGGTGCACACACCACTAGTGTGTGGGGAGGGGCCAAACGGACGGGGCTTATATGCGAGTTCACATGCCTCTTGTGTGTATAAAAGGACAGGCACGGATCAGAGAAGCTCGTGGTCACAGGAACTGCACAGGGATTGAGCTCGTGAAAGTCAATTATGCAAAGGCCTCCATCAAGCATCATAGCTAATTTTCGACGATAGATATGGGGAGAGCGCACACCTACCCAGCCTCGACAAAACACACATTTTTGGGGGGGCTGATTAACTTTGCTATCACACCAAAGAGCGCCGGGGTCCCTCGAGTGAGCTGTCCATCAAGTGGGCAAAGGGCGCGAAGACGGTGCACACACCACTAGTGTGTGGGGAGGGGCCAAATGGACGGGGCTTATATGCGAGTTCACATGCCTCTTGTGTGTATAAAAGGACAGGCACGGATCAGAGAAGCTCGTGGTCACAGGAACTGCACAGGGATTGAGCTCGTGAAAGTCAATTATGCAAAGGCCTCCATCAAGCATCATAGCTAATTTTCGACGATAGATATGGGGAGAACGCACACCTACCCAGCCTCGACAAAACACACATCAATGACATCATCCTGTAACTATTTTAGGATGGCGCCGGCAAGCTGCCAGCGCCATCCTAAAATAGTTACTAAATTAGCTTCATCATCAGGAAGCACTAATAGATAAAATAAAGCAGGTGCTCGAACACCTGCTTTATTTTATCTATTAGTGCTTCCTGTTGAAGCTAACTTAGTAACTATTTTAGGATGGCGCTGGCAGCTTGCCGGCGCCATCCTAAAATAGTTAAAAGTTCAACAGGCTTGAACTTTTGCCCCCCAAATCCGCCGCTCGCGGATCTCGTGGATTTTCAGTAAATTCGCGGGAGTTCGCGGATCGCGGATTTACCGAAAATCCGCGAAATCCGCGAGCGGAACGGATTTTCCGCTCATGGTTAGTGGAGACATGGACCTCATTATGTTGATTGAGAGAACAGTCTATATAAACTGTAAGTGCCCCCAGAAATGGACCAAGATATGGGCAGCATGGAACACATACCGGGGTGACATTTGTGAGCCATGCCGGATATTGATGAGGACGATTCTGATGATGAACTCTGGGATGTATGAAGGAATAATGCTGAGGGGAGTGTATAATGTTTCTCTGACTGCCAGCCAAGTCAAAGAGAGACCTAATGAAGAATTGTGTACAAGGTTATGTAGCGTAATTGTAACATATACATGTATGTATTCTGATATTCATGCCAAAGTTTGGATTGAAAACAATAAAACAGATTTAAAAAGAAATATATATATCTGGGCACCATCAAGGATGCTGTGGGTAAGTTGGCTCACCTAAGGGCCACAACCATAAGGTTCTAAGGAATACCAAACCCCTGGTACTTTATCTAGTACAGGAGCCTTACCACAGGTTATATTATAGTTGACTTTGTAGGTTTCATCGTGTGAGACCACTAGTGGACAAGACTTTTCAGATGTCTCTTTTACTTCTAAATCTAGTATATTATAAATAGGCTGTGGGGTTTTAGGTTTAAACCTATAATAACTGATAAAACCCCACTGAAAGAAAAATAGCCCTCACCGGTGAAAACATATAAACACTGAAAAAACACCTGGACAACCACAAACTAAATGCCATTCAAAGAAAAGAAAAAGAGAGTTAAAGTCATGTTTTTCTTCCTGAAGGGGTCAATACAATGTAACTTTGTTATACAAGTAGCAGTAAGAAAGACTGGTTAACATTATTCTGCTTGAGTTTTGTTTTTTAGGGATGCCACTAAAATATTGTTTCTTCTTCCTTTTACTTTTTCAGTTTTGTGGCCTTTGGTCTTAAGATGCAGGGTTTAGTTTCATGTTTTAGGTCTAGTTTAATTATTTTATAGACCATAGAGAATCAGGAAATATCAAACTCATATTTGATATTTTGGCTGCATTTGATTCTCTCACCAATAGGTTAAATGGCTGCTTTCATGAAAATCTTTCCTAATACGTGTCATCACATTTACCCACAGAGAATGGGTAAAAACCCTTAATACATCAGACCATAGTTTCTAGTGGGTCAGTATTGATAGTAGGTGAATTGCCAACACCTCAGGCTTTAAACGTTCAATGCAAGGTATAGGACAAGTATATATATCACCAAGCATCTGGGATAGTGGTGAAAACATGACACCAGACTTTTGGAAAACATGGAACGCAGTGTCACTTGTAATGCTCTGCAAAAAAGGTTCTTTCCAAGTTCAACAAATATTGGAGTGATATTGTTTGTATTTGCAGTGATTCAGCTACGTATATAAAAAAGTTGTGTGATGACTGGTCAAAATTGATACCCGAGCTGAAGTGATTCCCTGTAGTAGATCCTTGCCACTTGTTAGATGATATGCTGAAAGCATCTTTACAATCTTAAGAGTTAATGAGGGATGCTATTGACTTTTTAGTCCATTCTGGTGCACTGGTTTCTAATGCACAGGAACTAAAACACAACTATTTATCATTTTGTGCTTTATGTGGCATCAAAGAAAGAGTCATCCCAACTGTGTCCCTTGGCTGATGGTTCTCAGCCCAATGTGCTAAGAATGCTGAGAGGGCCTTTTCACAGAAGTTTATATGGGAAGGAAAGAGCGAGGGCACATGACCCAAACACTCACTGAAGAAGTATTGTATGGTGTACTACAATAATATTAATTTGCAAAAATCTATTTGTACCTCATATACACTATAAGTACACTGTCTATATACCATGTTTATTCAGTGCAGAAAGCAAGCAATAATAAAAGCAAACCATTCCATAAACACCAGAAAAACACTTTTTCTGTTGTTTTTAGTGGCGCAAAAATGTGTAACCACTGATAAAAACTGTTTTTTAAGATATTGAAAACACTGAAAAAACCCCACCAGAATTTACCAAAAATAGAAACTGAAAACAGGAAAGCCTAATTATAAACCTCCTTTTGAGTTTTTGTATACAGCCTTTCTAAGTGGTCTACCCATACCTGTGGATGAATGTGGTAATCAACCTTGAATGTTGTATGTTGACTACCGTGAACTTCTATGTGCCAGAATTACTTTTTTGTCCCCTCTTTTAGGAGCTGGAATTAAATCCTGCCATGTTTCCTTGTCCCACTCTGCCCTTGATACATCTTGTGCTATTTTATAGTTCTTTCTAACTTGTTTTAAGTGGTCCTGATCCTTCCTCCTTTTAATTAATGTTAAGAGTGCTGTTTTAGCCTCTTTGCACTCCTTGTTAAACCTTGATTTTATGCTTGCCTGCTTTTTTTGCCATCCTAACTTCCTTAGTGAACAGTGCTCTTATGTTATCAAAGAGCTTCTCGTGTACTGACAAAAATATCACTTGGCTTACAGGCAATAGCCATATTTTTATCAAAGTGTCTGACGTCTTGGCCACCTTGTCATTAATTTGAGATATCATTTGCGGGCAGCACTTGACTTGGCACCACTTCAGAATGTGCTTGGTTTTTGAAAGATATAGTTCTCCAAATTACGTGTAGGGCATCCACTAGATCTTGGTGTTAGATAACCCTGCATTGCTAAATGTAAGGTGCTGTGATGCTATCTTCCCTTTGTAACATGATGATAACATTCATATAGGACTACAAACGAAGATCTAACATTATATAATCCATTCTACCATTGCAGTGCAATGTGCTTAATTGAAAGTATGTGCACCAGGTAGGTCAAAAGGGGAACAACAATTGCAGGCTATGAGGCCTAGATTGAGGGTCATCTCCATTAATTAGGTTGATAATTTAGGTTATTTAATGGATGTAGTTCTAGCTTCAGGTGTCCCCACTTTCATCTTCGTCCTCTGTAATGACTTGGTCAGAATTGTCTAAGGGTTCATGTGTATGTAATACTGAAATCCCCTGCGACTATCAGTGATCCCTTTTCTGCATCTTCTTCTATAAGTGACGACATTTGAAATAATGTCCCAGATTCAGTATTTCTGTCACTATTCCTCATGTGGATATAAAAAATACGCCTGCTGCCCCCCCCTGGAGTATAGCATGTGAGACCCAGGATGTCAGGGAAATTTGTGGTCATCATTTTACTTCTGTAATTGAGGGTATCACTAAGCCACCTGAAGGTCTACATTGGCCATGGGAAACAGCATTGACACAGCAGTTGGTAAATCTAAATCTATGGACTGAGTTTGTGCATCATATTTATAGAAGGAATCAATAAAGTAAATCCGCATTCAGGGTTTATCAATTTTGCTTGAAGTCCTGTAACATTCCATGAGATTAAGTTCCAAACAATAGTCAATTTGCTTTCGAATGGTAAGACATGGTGATGGGTACCATGGTGGCAGAGTAACAATGTTTCAACAACAATTCAGTTAAGAGTTCAGGAGCCAGATGTACGACCTTTTTTTTGCAGTCGCAAATGGGAAATGGGCCCGTTTGCGACAGCAAAAAAGGGTGTTGGTATGTACAAATGCTATTTTGTGAGTCGGTGACTCGCAAAATAGTGTTTGTGATTTGCTATTAGGAAGGGTTGTACCAAGGACGTCCCTTCCTAATAGCGAGTCAGAATGGTATGTACCATTGTTTTGCTATTGAATTTGCGGTCACAAAACACTTGCAGTTTACCACGTACTTTAAGTAGGTGGTAAGCCACTCGCATATCGGAAGGGGTTCACAGGGGACCCCTTCCCCGTTGTGAATGGATGCGAAAATATTTTTTAAGAGCAGACAGCGATGCCATGGACCACTGCCTACTCTTAAAAAATGAAATAGAAACATTCAATTTTTCTTTTTTAAATGAATGCCATTTTCCTTTACGGAAAACGGGCTGCATTTATTTTTTTTAAAAACTGCTTTATTGAAATATCAGTCACATACATGGTGGTCTGGTGACCACAGCACGCCATTATCACTGCAAGTGCATCCCATTCCCAATGGGTCTCAAATTGTGTCATGCCTCATGAATATTGATGAGGCAGGTCATTTATGACCCCATTAACAATTGCAAACAGTGTCTGAGACGCTGTTATACATTTAATTTTGCAAGTCGCACATTGTGAGTTGCAAAACATCATAATATGCGACTCGCAAAATTGAATGGTTGTAGATCTGGCCCAAAGAACTTAAAAGTCCAAACCAAACATTTCTGACAATAGTAAAATATATGATTTAATAAAAAATAAAAATCTTGAAAATGGAAAGTATGTCTGACTCCACTACCCCTCCACCCAGCCCCGCCAAGCCTCTCCGCCCCTCAGCGGTACCGCTGCGAGCCACCCCTGCCCAGGTGAGATGAGGATCTGTAGCAAACCTCTCTCTCGTATGAGCCTTAATAAATAGCCAGTATGGGCTCATAGTTTCTGTGTCCTAATGACTTCCAGTCTGTAGTGCATCGAGACATCATGCAACAAAGAAAAGAGCAAAACCAGATATTTGCCTCAATGCCTGTGCTAAGAATATGGCCACTGGCACCCAAAGCAATGTACATCTTAATTCTCATTAAACAAACCAAGAACATAGTAAGCATACGTGCAATTAAGATCAGACAAACACTTGATCGTTTGAGATTGTTACAAAACACATTACTCATGTGAGTTGACTTTGGCACAGAACCAGCTCAGCTCTGCTCCAGCGATTGGCTATTTTGGTCTGAATTTGGCACTTTCTAGTCTCTGAAGAGAAGTTCAAGAAAGTAATTCAAGCCTTCCTCTTAAGTGCTCCAAATTCTGCCTCCCACGCTTCTCGTGAGACAGCAGCGCTGTACTCTTCCGCGAGCTGTTACCATGTTTGTCCGCATGGGACCAGATCTGCTGGCTTTTCAGGGTAGTTGTTATTCTATCCTGAAAGGCTGCACTGACCCTTGCATTTTTTTCTCCACAACTACTTTCCCCTTAGCCCGTTCTTCATTTAACCATGTGTCATCAAGCTACTTTTCTAGATTTCAAAAATAGTAAGTAACAATTAAATCACTCGTTTCTCAATCCTCAGTGCTTTAAATGGGTAGTGTAGAGAGCCATCTGGCCCTCTTATACTTTGTTGCATTCGCACATTTGAAATAAAGAGTACCTGCACTTCTCAGCACTGTTTCGATACATTTTAATGGGAAAGTGCAAGCACTTTTCAGGAGAGAATAGGTACTTTGGATTCTGAATACCAGCACTTCTATATTTTTACTGAAAGCACTAATAATGCTTCAAAAGAAGCACTCAAGGCTTTATTGTCTTTTAAATAATTTTCAATGGCACATTTCATTCACCCAAGGAGCAGCTGGTAAACACCTGGCTTCCCAATTTAATTTTTATCTTTTATTTGAAGTACTTCATGTGCACTTGCGCAGGGTCGTAATTTAAAACCAATCTTATTGTTGATCTTATAAATAAATTCTACATTTACTAAAGTTTGCACAGGCGCTTACACAACACTTCACAATTTAGCGCTGCGCATGTGGGCCTTTACAACAGTAAGTAAACGCCATCTTTTCCATCACGCTATGGAAGCACCAGCACACAGCTTTAGTAGGTTTCCATTTAAGTGTGCCTTTATTTTAAATATTTATTTATTTAATATTTTTAGTGGCTGTTGTCTGAGTGTGATGGCAGTCAGGTTTATACGTAGGCTGCAGCCCCATGGTTTCAATAGGGATCTTATGAAAAAATTGAACAATGGTTTTTCAGCGCTTCATCTAGGAGCTAAGGAGTTATGCCACTTCATGTGATAAGATGGATAATTGACCCCCAGAGATGAGATGCACTTGCACGGATTCACTTGATAGGAAAAGGTGATCTCTTCCTGGCCACAAATTGAAATTAACCAGGTAGAAATAGTTTCATTATGACCCAGCTTTTAGCCTATTTGGTTATAGCTAGTTAGCGGGCTTATCTGCAGAAAATGTCCACATTGTTGCACCTGGATCTGATTATTAGCATCAGTTTGTATTTTTTATGTTTTTTTCAAGTACAACTCCTCTTGATTTTTCTTCCCCGCATAAATAGTCCAGTGTCCAAAACCCCACAACTCAAAATGGGAAACGGGTTAATAGCAGTAAACGCATTTGATTTGATTTAGATATTTGTAAAGCGCAGCTATCGCTCCGAAGGGAGCATCTTGGCGCTACACAGACTATACCAGTGAGGAGCAGAATGCATCAGTGAGCCCAAATATCCAGGTTTTCAGTAATTTTCTGAATTGAGTCCCTGATTCTATCTCCTTTAGGTTTGCGGGCATGAGAATGCATGCTCTTGTTCCCAAGAATGCAATGGATTTTCCACCTTTGGTTTTAAACCTAAAGGTGGGGGGCCTAAGAAGGTTCGCTGTGGAGGATCTGAGGATCCTAGCTGTGCCATAATGAGCGAACTTGGCTGCCAGGTATTTTGGTCCAGTGTGTCTAAAGGCTCTGAAAGTAAATACAATTAAATACAATTATTTTCTGTATGAACAGCCAATGCAGCGTTTTAAGAGCTAACGTGGCCGATGAATAACAAGGCTTTTTAGCACAAGATGGGCAGCTGCGTTCTGTATGATCTGTAGCCTTTTTACTACTTGTTTGTTGGTTCCTGTGAAAAGGCTATTGCAGTAGTCTAATCACGAAAGGAACAGTGCAACTGTCACTGTCTTCCTTGCAAAGCAGGAAATGTAATCGAATAATTTTTTGAGGGTTTTATGAGGTTAAAGCACATTATTGCCACTACAAGAGCCTGTGGCCAAAATGAGAGAGAGGTGTAAAATGTTACTCCCAGGTTCCTGGTGATTTCCACTGTATTAGGTAGGGCAGGTGCATCTTCTGACCATCATTGATTCAGGTTAAAAAGATTGCCTTTTCCTATCAATAAAATCTCGGTTTTATCCATGTTACATGTGAGGTTGTTTAGTCTCATCCAGCAGATGACCTCTGTCCGCATAAACATAGATATATGAACACTCATTCTCTGTGGCAGGGTACTCCACCAGCTGGGGTCCCACAATGGTCAGTCCTAGGCCCACTCGTGTTCTCTTTAATGGTACCACCCTAGAGGTCACCATCTCCTCCTTCAACTTCTCCTACCACCCTTACAATGATGACACACACGTCTTCCTATTTACCACCCTTTCCTGTTAGCTCAGATCACACATCTCTGATT
This sequence comes from Lissotriton vulgaris, assembly GCF_964263255.1. NCBI lineage: Eukaryota > Metazoa > Chordata > Amphibia > Caudata > Salamandridae > Lissotriton > Lissotriton vulgaris. The sequence goes on from NC_141689.1 coordinate 1,035,971,793, forward strand.
GCCTGACTGCTTTCTGATATTGGATGACCCTCAAGTCTTTCAGTTGAATTCCTCCAAAACCCTGGTCCTTTCTTTGCCCTCCTCCTCTACACACACCCTCATCTCGCCACTCTCCTTCAGACATCTTGACTTTCTTCTCCACTGACAAAAGTCTGTGGGTTCTCTCCCACCCTTCTATACAAGTGGGTTCCCTTGTGACAATCAATGTCACAGTTGAACGACAGCAAGTATTAAATATACGAACAATACTCCAATGTCTGATATTCTACACAGCCAGAACATTAATTAATTCACTAATTCTGATTAAATTAGATTACTTTAAAGTCTGTTTGTTGGCCTTTCTCAGGATTCCCTCTTCCCACTGGACAAGGTTCTTAACTTTTCTACCACAATCTTATTCAATCTTCCCAGGCACATTCCCTCCATGTCCTTTCATCATGAAGCTATGTGGTTGTCAGAGAAAAATAGGGTTATATACAAATTGCCGGAAATTATTGACAATCATGTATACACTTAAGTGACCAAGCATCTTTTTCTGGACTACCTCGCCCCTGATTCTCTACATACTCTCTTGAAATCAGTAAGCCATCACCCTGAGTATGCTTGTCACACTTAAACCACCCTGTACAGCATCTGGAAGTGAATCCTCAAAATCTCAATCAACGTTCTGGTTTATGCACTTGATGAGAATTTCTACTAAACTATGCTTTGCCAATGACTATTTAAGATTATCCTGATAGAAATGCCATGCCTATTGTTGCTGATACAAGTTTATCAAAAATGAAAATGGACACTTGTTACACTTTACAACCTTAGGTTCAAGGAAGAAGAATACCCTAAAAAAACTCAATGCTATTCGGAGTGCGGTATATATGTTTCATCCGCCCGCATCGAAGTTTTGGCAGTTATCATTGGGTTTTCTTCAGTGCGTTGGCTGCAAGCCTCATCCAGAGGCACCTCTGGGTTGTTTGGTGCAGTGTCCAGAGATTGAGGGATTCCCCACTTACAGTGTGAATAAAAGAAGAAAAGTGATGTGAAAAAATGGTAATTAAAAAATGAGAAGAAAACCCCAAAGATTTATTAAGGGGTAGGTTCCCAGTAAGATTAAAATAATGTAATACTTAATGCAGACCGAGTTACTAGGTCTGTGAGTATATGGATTATTGTGGATTCGTCGACATGTTTCAGCTCCTTAGGCCCGAGGGGTCTGTGAAGCATTCGTCAGGACTAACAAAACAAAGAGATATACTCACACTATTTGTGCAGTATCGATTTAGTCTTTTCAAGATAGGATCAAATATCCAGGTTCTGAAAGAGAATTGCATGTTAGTGCGAACAACTGCAGTATTGTCTGAAGTTCATTTTCACAGTGGGGAAAAAATTATTAACCTTTTGTGGAGAGATACTAGATTATACTCTATTGAGAAACATGGGGAGGAAGGTTATTGGGCTCAGTTATTGTAAACGCATATTAAATTTACACAGTATCTGAGTTGCAGAATTGATCTAATAATCTGCATGCATACCCTGGGCTGGATAACACTGGGGCGCCTGTAGCTGTTAGTGGGTAGTTATTAAAGTGTGTGGCGCTCATTAGAATACTGTTATCACCGGGGTAAGTTCGTATTTACCCATTATTGCCAAGTTGGTTCTAAGGTGGAGGCTCAGCATAGTTTAAGCGGAACATGGGGGTAAAATACCGTTCTAAAAAACAAATGCTTTGGAGATGCTTGTGTCTTATGCGGTGCAAAATCAATTGAAAACACTTAGCGTCGAGCAGTGAAATGTACACAGTATAGTTAGCAAAAGAGGGGAGCGTCCTACCTGAATTTGTAGAACTCGTGGCTGCAACGGGGGGGATCGCTTTTAAGCGCAGGGCTAGTAGGATGGTAAAGAGATGGACGCAGGGTTAGACAAAGAAAGGACGCTGCGTCTTACCGTAAAATTGAAGGTCTCTCTATCGGCCCCATTACCCGCGTGTGGAGAGTTTCCTGACTAGTGCTGGCTCTGCCCCCGGATATCGAAGGTGTTCCGGTTACTCAGTTTTAAAGGGGCCGCAATCAAGTAGTCGATTGTAATTAAAGGAGCCTAGTTGGTCTTATTTTTGAAAAAACTGGGTGATATATAACAATATAGTTGTTATTAAACAGACATTAAAATCGTATGCATCATTATGGGTAGACAGCTTTGTATGGGTGAATATGTTTACTTTTTCAGTGCATAATAGGTAGTGTCGTTATTCCAGGAGATGCATTTGTTCCCAATAGTGTGCTTTTGCCTTTTCAAAAAGTACCAGGTTCATGAGGTCAATGAGCAAAGTGGTGCCACATGATCTCATCATTTAGACCGTGTTCATGAGTGCGCAATCGGTTCACCCACCTTTGCTCCTTTTCATACAGCACTTTTTCTGCGTTCTGTGACTTGTCCGTCAACATCTCGATCACTGTCCAGTGTATATCATCGCAAGAGTGGTTCATTTCGATGAAATGTGAACACAATTTAGTAGTATTCTTTTTCAGTCTGATATTACTTTTGTGTTCACTAATCCTTGTTTTTATTTTGCGACATGTCATTCCTATATATTGTTTTTTACACGGGCAGTTCACCACTCTCTCTGTTGATTACTGGCAGAGAGAGTGCCTATTACAAACTTACCAAAAAGAAGCAATACCAGATCTCACTACTTGTGTGACCACCTTCAATCCAGCCACATATGCCATACAAAAACTAATAAATAAAAATTGGCACATTCTCAACACAGGAAAATTTGATTGGCCAAAACCTAGATTTGCCAATCGCAGATCTAAAAACCTCAAAGACGCTCCAGTGCACACTCGCCCTTCAAAATACAAACCAGCAACCATAACGAGAGATGCAACAATGACACCCATAACAGGACATTACCCCTGTGGGATGTGTGTCGCATGTAAGACCACATCAGTTTCCAAAACATTACAATTATCAGAAAACTTTACATGGACACAAAAACAACATACTACCTGCAAATCCTCCCATGTTATCTACATGGTGAACTGCCCGTGTAAAAAACAATATATAGGAATGACATGTCGCAAAATTAAAACAAGGATTAGTGAACACAAAAGTAATATCAGACTGAAAAAGAATACTACTAAATTGTGTTCACATTTCATCGAAATGAACCACTCTTGCGATGATATACACTGGACAGTGATCGAGATGTTGACGGACAAGTCACAGAACGCAGAAAAAGTGCTGTATGAAAAGGAGCAAAGGTGGGTGAACCGATTGCGCACTCATGAACACGGTCTAAATGATGAGATCATGTGGCACCACTTTGCTCATTGACCTCATGAACCTGGTACTTTTTGAAAAGGCAAAAGCACACTATTGGGAACAAATGCATCTCCTGGAATAACGACACTACCTATTATGCACTGAAAAAGTAAACATATTCACCCATACAAAGCTGTCTACCCATAAGGATGCATACGATTTTAATGTCTGTTTAATAACAACTATATTGTTATATATCACCCAGTTTTTTCAAAAATAAGACCAACTAGGCTCCTTTAATTACAATCGACTACTTGATTGCGGCCCCTTTAAAACTGAGTAACCGGAACACCTTCGATATCCGGGGGCAGAGCCAGCACTAGTCAGGAAACTCTCCACACGCGGGTAATGGCGCCGATAGAGAGACCTTCAATTTTACGGTAAGACGCAGCGTCCTTTCATTGTCTAACCCTGCGTCCATCTCTTTACCATCCTACTAGCCCTGCGCTTAAAAGCGATCTCCCCCGTTGCAGCCACGAGTTCTACAAATTCAGGTAGGACGCTCCCCTCTTTTGCTAACTATACTGTGTACATTTCACTGCTCGACGCTAAGTGTTTTCAATTGATTGTGCACCGCATAAGACACAAGCATCTCCAAAGCATTTGTTTTTTAGAACGGTATGTTACCCCCATGTTCCGCTTAAACTATGCTGAGCCTCCACCTTAGAACCAACTTGGCAATAATGGGTAAATACGAACTTACCCCGGTGATAACAGTATTCTAATGAGCGCCACACACTTTAATAACTACCCACTAACAGCTACAGGCGCCCCAGTGTTATCCAGCCCAGGGTATACATGCAGATTATTAGATCAATTCTGCAACTCAGATACTGTGTAAATTTAATATGCGTTTACAATAACTGAGCCCAATAACCTTCCTCCCTATGTTTCTCAATAGAGTATAATCTAGTATCTCTCCACAAAAGGATAATAATTTTTTCCCCACTGTGAAAATGAACTTCAGACAATACTGCAGTTGTTCGCACTAACATGCAATTCTCTTTCAGAACCTGGATATTTGATCCTATCTTGAAAAGACTAAATCGATACTGCACAAATAGTGTGAGTATATCTCTTTGTTTTGTTAGTCCTGACGAAAGCTTCACAGACCCCTCGGGCCTAAGGAGCTGAAACATGTCGACGAATCCACAATAATCCATATACTCACAGACCTAGTAACTCGGTCTGCATTAAGTATTACATTATTTTAATCTTACTGGGAACCTACCCCTTAATAAATCTTTGGGGTTTTCTTCTCATTTTTTAATTACCATTTTTTCACATCACTTTTCTTCTTTTTTTCACACTGTAAGTGGGGAATCCCTCAATCTCTGGACACTGCACCAAACAACCCAGAGGTGCCTCTGGATGAGGCTGGCAGCCAACGCACTGAAGAAAACCCAATGATAACTGCCAAAACTTCGATGCGGGGCGGATGAAACATATATACCGCACTCCGAATAGCATTGAGTTTTTTGAGGGTATTCTTCTTCCTTGAACCTAAGGTTGTAAAGTGTAACAAGTGTCCATTTTCATTTTTGATAAACTTGTACTCTTACCCCGGGGAAAGAAACGGACACAGCAATTCCTCATCCCTCCCTGTTGATGAACCACTATTGTTGCTGATAAACAATAAATAATACTAACAACAAGAGTTTGAAGCAAAAAATCAAATACCTTATTTTATGGTTTATCGCCTAGAGATAGGGTGGCTCCATCACAATGTATGGCCTACCACCAATCTTTTAGAACATTGTCCTGAAGATCAACTTTAGACAAGCCTTCCACTCTGCAGTTTTTACCCATTAGAAGTAGTTTTTGAAGCCTAGCCTGAGTCTGGGTCTCAGGGAATGATTGGAGGAAACATACTAAATTGCACACTCAAGACTAATACAAAAGTACAGAAGAACCTGCAGAGACCCGAATGGGCCCATCATCTTGGTTTGATCCAATGTCTTTCCTGCATGTATCGCTTCACCTCACAGCTTGATTTCAGCGGGTATCCACTACCCCCAGTGATGTTCCCACAGGGAAGATGACAACACAAAAACCCATCACATAAATTTGGTGCTAGACATCTTTTGAAAATATAATGATTATTTTGAGATCAGGTATCAAAACAAATTCAAATACATATTCCAAACTTTTTCAGTCAAACCTGGTCTTATTCTCATTTGCTCAATAAAAATAGATTGAAAGCAGTGCTTAAGTAGGAAAACAAATTCAGCAGCCCAAACTTTTTCCTTTGGAGGCTGCCGCCAACACTGGGATGCCAGGTAGATTGCACCTGATGCCTTCCTTTCTCATACCACCTTACGTGTCCTATCTCCTTATCTCTCTATTATTTTTTTATCCTGTTTTCTCTCTTTGTTGCTGTCTTCTTATCACTTTTTTCTTTCTCTCTTCTCCCGTTTCTCCCCTCTCTCTGTTCTGGGTCAAAGTTGGATGATGAAAAATGGGCCCAAGTCCCAAAATGAGTGCTGGTGTGCTCCACCGGAAACCACTCGTACACACGAAGAGCTGATTGAAATGCCATCATTGTCCATTAACTTTTTTAATGTGGGTTTCACTGGTCACTCAGGAAAGGCTGCAATGCAGAAAGTGTTAGTAAAATTTCAAACTGAAATTGACTGTGACTATCATAGGGTATCACAATTAAGTCTAGAGTGAACGAGGGACACTGCCAGGCTCGATTATTTTGCCTGAACTCAAATACATGTTTCTCTCTATCAATCTGTCCAGCCTCCATTTTGTGGAGACATCTCTCTATTGCTCCTTGGCACCCAATGTGAAAAAGTAAGACCCAGTCACTAATGGGCTACTTGGCTTTATTTGTACAGCACAAAAACATATATTATTATCGTTGCAATTAAGGCTAACAAGTTTGTAATTTAGTTTTTCTGTTCTAACAGTTTACAAGAAGGTCTTGCTTGAGCAGGATTGCATCACATACAGGATTTACACTTGCTAAATAGCAATGGCCTTAGTAATGCTCTTTCCACAGGCCAACTCGCAGATTTTCATGGTACCGAATAACCAAACTTTGTACGCGCCAGAGTGATATTTAAGAGTGCCTGAAACCCGATTCCTAAATAATTCTGCAACTGTAAAAAAAAAAACTGGCAGTTATTGAATAATATATGCAGATTTCACTGGCCATGTGTTTATGCATCAGCTAAACGTACTGTACTCACTTTGTGATTACAATAAACAGTGTGTCGCCCCCACAAAGATATGTTCAAACAGTGGAACGCTTCCATATGGTTTGCTGTTGCTGCTCATTCTTGGCAGCAGTGCTCAGTAGACAACAGACAGCTCCTTTAAATAAGATTAATCGCCAAAGGAGCTACACTTATTTTCTGATCCAGGAATATATTAGTCATAGCGTTTTAAATGTAAGTATTACTATGGGCCAAGGTACTGATTTAGAGTGCGCAGGAACCTTGTAAAGGTGTGTTGCATAGATTACTGGACGCCTGACACTTTTTCCTGATTTCAAATAATGTGGTATCAGCATATTACAAATGCATGGTATCACAAAAACAGTGTTTGCACAACTTGTTCGCCAATTAAAGGTACTTTTGTGGTAATACTAAACTACGGAGGGCAGTAACTTATTAACTGAATTGGTATATTGCCACAAAAATCTCCAAGTAAGACCTAAAGTGAAGTACGGGCATATTTGAATACCACACCTCCCTTTCTGCAAGAAGCTTTGTTCTGTTTTTCCTGAGTTCTACAGCTGCACCCATCTTGCTTTTTTAAGAGATTATATTTTAATATGCTGCTATTCATGTGGCTGAGAAGTATTGAAGAGTGCCACAAATAGGGAAGAGGAAAATGTATCTTGGCGCCCCAGTTATTAAATACGAGTTCCCATCATGCAAGCACCCACATATTTGGCAGGTTTTTTTCACCCGGAGGTTTATATAGAACAAACCAGTGGCGTAGCCCTTTGGCCACCCGTGACGGTCCCTGGGGTTTGCCGACCATGGCCAAATGAAGAGCGGGGGGAGATGCTGGCAAGTTTCCGAAATTGCCGCCCTGCGATGGGGCTGCAATTGGGGGGCAATTTCAGATACCTACCGCCCCCCAACACCCCTTTGCTACGCCACTGGCGCAAACTTGACCTGAAAGCATCAGGTATCAGAGCGCTTTACATGAGCACCAGTTGTATTGCACAAGAACACAAATATTGTAGGCATCTTGTAGTAGGTTTTCACAGAGCATAAGAAAACCTTTACAAGATGGCCATGAAGCATGCATGCTTGTACGTGGTTTGCCATCTTTAAATGGTTTTAAAACCACTCAAACAAGGTCGACCACTGCTATGCTAGGAGTGGGCAATGGTCAGAAAATATGGAAGCATGAGGTAAGAGGGCACTGAGGGAAATTTGATATAAAGTGAGGGGTAGAAAGGGGGGCAGGCAGAGAAACGTGAATGATACAATTTGCTCATATTGGTAGTGGAAGGATACAACACATCTGAAATAGTCCTTGGGTGGGACCAACAAACATACAGAGAGGAAAGGCATTTAGCCTGCAGCAGGGAACTGAAATAGACAACAAAGCATGCATTCATAAGTAGGGGGCAGGCACAAAGTCCACCTGGATACAATAGGTATCTTGCCAACAGACAGCTAACTCTGGGCCTGATTTAGACGTGGGTACTCCTTTGCAAAAGTACCCTCTGCACCAAAGCCAAGTTCTGCCCGCATCATTTAGAATCAAGCGGAACATCAGTATGTAGGCAGTGGAGACTAATCGGTCTCGCCACCTACATAAACCTCGGATGGCTCAGCGGAATGAGGGCAGCACACATGACCAGTTTTCACTGTCTATCACTGCCAGGTAAAACTTGGCACTAAGGGGCAGTGAAAACTGCTAAATGAGCCCCCATACCATGGGAGGAAGATGCCATGGTGAGAGGGTCACTTTTTTAAATAAAAAAAGTCCTGCATTGGGATTTTGTTATTGAAAATGTAAAAAAAATAACATTAAAGGCAATGATTCGTCATGTTGACATAGCTGTCTGTCAAACTTTCAATACAACGTCAACTCTGGGATGGCGGTTCCTGTATATGCAAGAGATGTCTACTGGGCTGGACGACATCTCTAAATTTGGTGGATGGAGAACCCTCATCAAGGCGGGACTAAAGTACTCCGGCATGGTGATAGTACTAAACTCTAAATCAGACCTTCTGCCTGTAGGCAGGACCTACAAAAAGTACAATAATAAAACAAGAGAATGATCGAAACCATGGGGCAGTTCTCACATAAAATGCTGATGGTCAAGCGGCTGTTACTTTACACTTTTGACTGAGATCGGTGGTATTCCATTCGTTTAGAATTTGCTTTGAGAGTTAACAGTCACACCCAGACTTCTGCGGTGGTCTGAAGGTCAAGAGCTGGAATTCTGGCAAGACAGACTCGGCCTTCTGTGCTTCCAGCATTGATAAGATAGGAACAATGGCATTTCATAACAGCTGTTATTTACAGTGCTTAGAAACAGCAAAGTGTAGTATGAAGCGTTGTATAAAAACAAGTTATTATTATAAATAAATAAAAAAGGGAAGCTTGACAGTTTTGAAGGCCAACTCCCCTTTATTAACTACAAACACAACAGTACTCAACTATTTCCTTCGAGTGCTGTCTCTGCATTCAGTGCCTATGCAAGGGCATGGAGTACCTTCCTCTTCGTCCTAATAATTTCCCTCCTGAGAAGCACTCAGATATGTCCCCATGTTACATGACAAATGTGAGATAAGGGAGGGCCCCATTGTTATTTATGGGCCCATCTGCATTTACCCAAAGAGTTTCCCCACAAGCAAGGGGTTGAGGTCGAAGCTGTTTAATTTCTATCTCCTAAATATAAATCTTGCATTTCCTCTAAGATCCCCTGGGCAGTGCACCAGCACCGGAAGTTGGAAGGCTGCACAATTCCCATAACCACGCAGCAAGTACAAAACGGATTGCTTGCTCTGTGGCTTGCCCGAACTCTTGCTGCACTAGCCAGGGGGCGACATGATGAGATCTGAAGGCGGAACCAGGGCAGTGAGAAACTGCTCATTGCTCCCCTCAGTAAATGTCACAAATACCAGAGTGTTATTGCTGTTTTTTCGCCCCTGCCTACCTGCCTCGCGGATGCATTTTTCGCAAATAGTGAAAAAGGTGTAAGTGCCTTTAATTCGAATAGTATGTATGATTTCATGATTCTAAACGAGTGCTCTTTGTTGTGTCCCAAAATTTGGACACGCAGTTCAATAACACTAATCACCAAAAGCAATCTCCTCTGGCTCAGAAAAGGGGGTGAAGAAGAATTAGAAAGAGCCAAAGAGGAGGAGAAGTTACACAATGCAAAAGTACATTATTAACAGAAATGGAATTTATTAGTTTTGTGTGAAATACAGATTCATCTGGAAGGATGAAGCATTGTGGGGGAGAAGCCAAGCAAACAGATGAGCATGGGGCTGCCGTACTAGTCAGCTAGAGAGAGAAATCAGCCACAGATGAAACAAGCATTTTCAATGCAATAGGTCTCGCAATTACGCAAGTTTGAGCTATTGAAATTGCAAATGATAATGCCTTTTATTTTGGTTTTCTTTTAAAACATTAATAAAAGGTTTTGGCCCAGATGCATCGAACAAAAATCCGCTCGCAAAGGGGCAGATTCTCAGAATCTGCCCCTTTGCGACCGGTATTTTTGCATTTGGGATGCATCATCCCAAATGCAAAAATCTCAAATTGAGAATTCGCTAAATTGCGATTACTTGCATTTAAGGAATCTCAAATTGAGATTCCTTAAATGCAATGCATTAATATTTAAAAAATAGAGATTTCGCTAATAGGGCACGCAAATTACCATGAAGTACAACTTCATGGTAATTTGCAAAAACTTTGAAAAATGCACTAAAGTGCATTTTTCAAAGTTTCATGTTGCGCACACACATGCCCTAAGGGCATGTGTGTTCGCAACATATGTGCACAGATCAATTTCAGGGGTGCAACAGGGTGTCCTTTGGACACCCCTGCACCCTTGAAATCGCAATCTCAATTTGCGAATCGCTATTTGCGATTCGCAAATTGAGATTGTCTTCCCATTCATAGGAATGAATGGGGAGGTATTCCTTAATTGCGACTCGCAATTTGGCGAGTCGCAATTAAGGAATTTTAAGAAATCGCATTTTCTTTGGCAATTTCTTGATGCATTGCATTTTGCGATTCCTTATTTGCGATTCCTTATTTTTCGCAAATAAGGAATTGCAAAATGTAAATGCCAATAGCTTAAAGTCGCGTAAATGCGAGACCTATTGCAGTGAAAATGCTTATTTGCTTTGGGGTTCAAGCTGTATCTAATGATAAGCAGAAGAAAAATATACCTGAATTGTGATGGTCCATGGAAACACCTTGCTCCATATTTTACAGTAATGCAATCTGTGTTGCTGTATTATGCTTTCAAAAAGCCGATAACATATATAACAAGCATTTCCAATGCAATAGGTCTCGCATTAGGAAAATTTGAGCTATTAGTATTGTAAATGACAAATATTTTATTCATGTGTTGGTTTTGAAAATAGCGAAATTAATAGCTTTGTCATTTACAATGCCAATAGTTTTAACTTTCGCAAATGTGACACCTATAGCATTTGCAATGCAATATGTGTTGTATGTACGTGACATAGATGTATTGATATTACAAATAACAATGGCTTTTAATTTTTTTAAAATAATTAATACTTAAATAAAAGTTATTGTAATTTATAATGACAATAGCTTAAACATTTGTAAATAACTTTTGTGAAGATTATGTTCAGTGTATCATAGAATAGTGATGACACCAGACCTGTCCAACGTGCCTCTGCAGCATTTGAAGGGCCAAAAGGGACATAGATGACTGTCAGGAGGGTACACGTAAATACTACAATACCGAAAAAAGGCAAGCCTTATCGTGTGTACCAACAGCCAGACAGCACAGCATCAACACCAAGACTCAAAATGGGCGTAATTAGTGGGAGCGGTATTTATTTATACAAGGCAGGCGTCCATGTGTTTCCCCCTCCACGGCTGGAGACTGGAGTATCGATTAGAGGGGTCAATTCCAGCAGCAGTTGGCCAATCACCCGGGCTGGTCTGGCTCAGAGGCCCAGAAATAGAGACCAGCTATGCCTGTCCTTTACAGCCTTGAGTAAAATGCTCACGTGGAACAGGGCTGTGTGCCGTAGATGGTGGAGGGCGAAGGGCAAGGTAGGTAGGTGTGTACACAGAAATGCCAAGTACACAGAAAGGAGAAGTTCGCAAGCCTTTGGTATACAGCACAGCTGAGAAGACGAGCAGGGAGGGGCGAAAGGAGGAAACGAGGGGTGTGTGGAGGTTCCTGGCATTGATGAGGCTCTTCTGAAACTGCCCCCCTCCCCACCCCCTTCAAGGGTGCACAGCGCTATGAAGTTGTCATGCTTAGGGTCACATGGAGCGACGCTAGCAGTAATGCTATACATAAGAGCCAACAGATCACCTCGCCATCCCACCCCTATCGACACACTTCTTAAGCGTGAATTCCCAAAAACCAACACAAAGCTTACCAGTGGCTGAACGGGCCGCCATTATCGGCGCCTTGGATCAGGGCCAGACGGTAATGAGTGCACGCTCTGGCCTAGGCTCGGGTTTCATTTCATTTTTCTACATACTGATTTGGCATTTCTCACAGATGGATCGCATATCGGACCTACACTGGCAGCAAAAAAAAACACCTTTCACAAGGCCTCAGGCTAAACCAAAGTAAAAGCTTATCTGCTCAACGCCCAGTCTGTTGTTTTTGAGGGGAGGGAGGACGCACGCAGGCACGCACACACGCGGTCTCTCCCCAGTCCGATCTCCTGATTTCATTTAAGCGAAATAACAAAATACGAAAATTAAATCTTGGTCGTGCCTTTTAGCACTGTTCTGCGTGACCGAGTTAATAGCTGTGTATGTAGACAAAATTTCATTTGAAACAAGCACTAAGGGGTGTAAAAAATCCCATGGGAGGCAGGCGCCGCCGCGCTGCCCGCAGCGACCCGGAAGCTCTTGGCCGGCCGGCCAATCCGCTCGCGGCCGACCGAAAGTCCCGCCTCCCGAGGTCCGCGAGCTGCCGGCGCATGGAGCGCCCTGCCGTCCGGTGTAGCCCGGGCCCCCAGGAGGGTGCCGGGGAGAAGGAGGAGTGTGGCGCCTGTTGCGGGGCTCCTCTGACCTGAGGGAGCCCTGATTTAGATGAGGAGACGCCGCGCCGTGAGGAGCCCCGCCGGAAGAGCGCAGTTGGTGAGTGGGGCCCAGGGCTGATGTAAAGTGCGTGCGTGCCTGTGTGTATGCCTGGGGTGGGTGGGGGGGGAGTGTGTGCCCGCGTGTGTGCATGTGTGCACGAGGGAACGTGTGTGCGCATGCGTGACTGTGTGTGATTGAGAGAGAATGCGAGGTAGGGGATAGTGTGCCTGTATGTGTGCCTGTATGTGTGCCGTATGCCTGCGTGTGCATGCGCGCGCCTGTGTGTGTGTGTGTGTGTGCGTGCGTGCATGCATGCAGAGGGGTGGGGGCTGCCTGTGTCTGTGTGTGAGAAAGGGCTTTGCGCATGCGCAGCTACCAGACGCTCGCTCCCGAGGTGAAATCTGACCTCGTCAAAGCGCGCGTCTGGTAGCTGTCCACATTCCTAAATACGGGCCACAAAAGGTCTGAAGCAGACACTCTCAATGCTCACGCATTGAGAGTAGGTCTGCTCGACCTAAAAAACACATTACTAAATACACATCGAACATTCCAAACAATTAGGTGAAGGCAACAACCTCTTATCTGTAAACTAAACTGGATTTCGACCAGCATATTCTACTACAACAGCATACTTTTAACTCTGCTGGCCAATAAAGAGCTGTGAAATAACAAGACACTTTGTATATGCTAGATTGATTACAGCACGGCATTTGAAAAGGAAACCACAATCAGCAAGAGGTTACAACTTATAATAGCTATGTACAAATAGACCTGGGCAAGAATCAAACGTTTTAACAACAAGCTTCTATAGCAACTGTACAGTAAAGCTAAGGCTATATTCACTTAAAGGGGGGTAAATGGATGAATAAAGATTCGAAAAAAGGATTTTAAAATGCAAGATGGAATGTATAGATGGTGAGCATGCAGCACCCCCACCTCCAGCGCCTTGGGGGCCACGGTAGGCGCAGCTCCCCCACATCCAGCGCCATGGGTGAGGTTGTGGGGCGGGCTGGGGATGGGCCAGGGGAGGGCCACTGTCCCTGGGAGGGAGAGGCTGCAGGAGGAGGGAGTGGGATGGAGTGACGGAGGAAGCTGGCTGAGGATATGGGAGGAGAGAGCATTCCTCGCCTGGACTGGGGAACAGCCGGGACCTGCCAAGGCACAGAGACAGACAACGCAGCAGGCTGGCACACACACACACACCACACCTTGCACACCTGCTGACTCGTGCTTACACACACACTGACAAACGCACACCATAACTTGCACACACACTGACACTCATGCACACACTCATACTTCTACACACACACGCTGACACACACCATAACTTTTGCACACACTGACTCGTGCTTACATGCACGCGGGCCCACACAACTTAGGGATACACACACAACTTGCACACAGGCGACACTCACACCCACCACTTAATCACACGCTGACACACTCATGCACACAACCATACTTCCACTTAAGCTGACTTATGTTCGCACATACACACACACCGACGCGCTCATGCACGCACCCACAACTTCACACCCACTGACTCATGCTTGCACATACGCTGACACACCTACATTTTGCACACACACGGACTCATGGTTGTACACACACATATACAAACACACACACAGACACACCTACAGCTTGGCACGGCCAGGGCTCTCACACGCTGTTCCCCACACACACACACTCACAGGCAGGCAAGCACACGCACAGCCTGGCATTGCACACACATGACACTCACACCGGCAAACGCATCCCAACAACTGGTCTCACAAACTGACACATTCCAACACACAGATGCCCCGGAGGGCACTCACTCACAACCGGGCACAGCAAGCCACATCCAAACACACTGACCTACCAGAGACTGGCACCGGCATGCCACAGACTCACCCATCTATCGCAGACACCTCCAGACTCACCAACCTACCACAGACCCATCTAGACACACTGCCGTGCCACAAACTCACATAAACACTCCGACCTACCACAGACCCCTCCAGACACACTGACCTACCACAGCCCATATACACACACTTCCGTGCCACAGACTCACCAACCTACCACAGACTCACCCAGTCACACCGACCCACAGACCCATACAGACTTCACCACTACAATCACTACATGCAGTCAGTCACCCAGGCACGCTGTAGCCGAATCCACTCGCATAGTTCACAAACCCGCACCAACGTTGACACAAACACACACATCTCTTCTGAGTGCACTGCTCCATGGATAGACAGACTCACAGACCCGCATGTGTGACCCTAGCTTGAGCTCACCAGCGTGCGTGCCCACTGACTGCCCTCATGCACACACTAATGGGAGCACAGTGTCCTCACTACAAAGTTGCACACACCAACAAGAGCACACTGTGCTCGTACACAGCTGCACACACTATGCTTGCAGTCAGTCTACCCCTGCCACCAGATGCAGGCGCAGTGGAAAGCGCCTGGGGCCATCCCGCCCTTGCTACGCCCCAGAAACCCCCACTTACACTTTTGGCGCTGGGTCAGCCGGTTGCTGGTGTGCGGAATCCAGATCTTCTGCAGGGGGGTCTGAGTGAACTCCCCTGCCCAGTGGGACATCCTCGCAGCTATCTGGTGCAGCTCCTCTCTGCTGCTAGCACCTAGGACTGCCTCTTGGCGCCTGTACTGGTTGGTGCTAGAGAGTCTGTTGGTGCTTGGGCGGCGCGCACTGGGCCTCGCTCGGGCTTCTCAGCTCCTGTCGTTGTCTCTCAGTGACACTCCCAAATAAGTGGAGAGGACTGGCCGTAGATGTTGGTTCTTCCTGCACTGGACCCAGCTGCGTGCGCTGTTTGGAAGCTTTTGGTGTCTGAGGGCACGCGGATGCTTGTAGGGACTTGCCACCACTCCGTGGATCATTGGGGGTGGGGGGTGGTTGTAGTTCACTGGGTCTGTTTGACCCCGAATGATGCTGCATCCTCGCCTGCTGATTGACGTTATCTTCGGAATCTCAGAGGTTTCCCTGTTCATGGTGCCTGTGCTATTGCTGTGCGAATGGAAAACCAATAAAACACAGAGGAGCGGGGGAGGGAGCACGGCAGCAAGGAGAATGCGTGCTGCTGTGCATGCTGGCCACCAGTGGGAATGGGCGGGGGAAAGGCGGGACATACGCCCGCCTTTGCCCAATTGCGTGCATTATTTTTATTTTAAAAAACGCTAAACCCAATTGCAGCCAGTGATAGCCTGATCACACCCACGAGCGTGTGAGCAGCTTTCAGAACCCCATACAAACGGGCTCTCGTTGCACGAGCAGTGTTGCGCACTGCAATGCCGGCGTGAGCCCTAAAAAGGCTAGTGGCTTCGCTTCAGTTGTGGTCGTCGCACAGCTGTGATGGGTCACCTCTAAACATCAGATAGACACAGAGAGGGCAGACTCCTCCAGACTTTGTAGGATTCTTATAAACCCAGGCATTAAAAACAGCACTACTGCAGTCTGACACTGTGAGACTAATGTCAGCAACGGTAACCCTAACAAAGGATTCGCTGATACAGACAAACTGCAACCTTATAAAACCTAAGAGGTTTGAGTTTATTCTTGGGTCGGTATGAAGGGCCTAAAATGTAGACGCTTCTCACCTGTCTGATAAGACCAACTGATAAAGAAAGGTGATGGGTATAATAGTTAGGAGCATATTAAGATAAAATGGAATTGAGCGTCAACAAATATTTAATAAAGTTATTTTCTTGACAGGGCAATTCACGGAAAAGCAGGCTAGAGTGGTGTGAGAGAACACAAATTACAGAGAGAGATTTGCAACGAAAATATACTTATACTTACTAAAAGATTTGCATTTG
The DNA here is from genome assembly GCF_964263255.1 of Lissotriton vulgaris. Classification (NCBI taxonomy): domain Eukaryota; kingdom Metazoa; phylum Chordata; class Amphibia; order Caudata; family Salamandridae; genus Lissotriton; species Lissotriton vulgaris. The sequence goes on from NC_141689.1 coordinate 1,035,988,178, forward strand.
ACGGATAGGAGGTCAACGGAAAGGCATATTAGGGTTGTGTGAAAGAATGCACTCTGGAGAGGGAGCGATTTGCAACCAAAATGTAATTATTCTTACTATAAGACTTGGCATTTCACAGATTGGCAGTCAAAAGTTGTGTGAAATGGATTCTACCTCAAATACTTAAGAAACTGTGGCCCATGAGGGATCCTCACCCAACAAACGTTGTAGGTTGGAGAAAGGTGTGAAACTGGTGGGAATTGTACTGTAGAGATAGCTATTGCTTCATGTCAAGAGATGCCAAGTTGTCAGTGTTGTACTGTTGGAGTATGCACTGTACTGGTTGGCTAGTAGCAACAACTAGAATCTTGTGGGGAAAGGATGACTTCCTGAACCCATCCCATAACACTGCTTGTGATGGCTACTCCTTTTAATGGTGCTCACAGTCACCGTTGAGGCGAGAGCTACTCTTGAAAGTGTTGATTTTTTTTTCATCAAAATGCAACACTTTCAAGAGTTGCCCTCGTTCTCAACAGTGGCTGTTGCTATACAATTGGATGACAAAGGCGCATAAGTTCACTGAGGCGGTAGTGGGTTTTCTTCAGAAGTCAGATGACGACAGGGCGCCATAGGCTGCAATATAATGCCGAAGATCCACCGGTATCACTGACTCACATATTTGTAGCTTAATTTTTCATACATCCCTGTTCCACTGAAGGATATTTGGATGCTCGTGGCCAAGATGTAGGGTACTCTCCTCAACCTAGGACAATTTAGCAGGCCCCCTAAGATACTGATAATAATCCCAGACACATGGGGCAATGGAAGGTGGAGAATCACATGTCTGTAACAGCACCAGCTACCGCACTTTAAAGACATTCTGATGGTGGTACTACACAAGCACCGCACCCCTCTTTACACTCCATGTTGTAGACAATAACTAAACAACATTGCTGCAACTATTATGTTTATGCCAAAAGCTAGAAGCTGCACCACCCATGCAATTATGGCAATGATGGCTGCATGTCAAGCTGAAGGGCCTTATGGTCATACTTATCAGGAATTAGGATCATAGTACATCAGAGAAGCCAATACAAATCTAGAGTGTGGACCTTAGTTATCCAGAATAAGTGACGGAAACATTTTCCACTTGACTGGCATGCCAGGAGAAGCCTTAGGTCAACAAGAATGCCTAAGCAGCTACCAGGAAACATCATGATTTAGTATAATAAACACAGTAGTTCGCTGTGGACTCATTTTAAAACATTCAGTAATTTTTAGAAGACTCAATGATTCAATTGACTGAATACAAAAGAAAGCCAACAGGCAGATCCTATTTATTCAATTCAAACAATTATTTCAATTAAGAATGTTAGTCATCAATTGAACTCAATATAGTACTCGAAAGTGATTACAGTGCAGCATAGGGAAAAAGTGAAATGTGTGTATCGGAAAATATAGCAGACTCGGGATTCTAAGATGGAGAAGAAAGAACGTGGGACAGGAATCTAAGTCAATATAACTTGATGGTGTGTCAACCTCAGAATAGAAAGGTAATTAGTTGGACTAATGGGAACATGAGTACTACATAGCTGTAGAGAAAAAATAAACACGAATGGGAGTTAGGAAAACCAACAACAGATGCTGGCAAAATAAAAAATACTTCGATCATTGGCTGGAACAAAATGGTCAAAGTTGCAAAAGGTCTATTTTCTCATGCTTAGGCAGAAAGATTTGCAATCAAAAAATGGTCTACAATGGAGAAGTGAGCCAGTACATGCAAGAAGTCCCACAGCCTAGGAGCAGCAGGATCAGAACTGGGAGAAGAAAAAGCGGAAACCAAAGACATGTCCCTGGAGAAAACAAATAAGTGAATCAAGGCTGAGTGGTTATTTGTGCACATTCAAAAAAGCATTAGAAGTTCTCTAGAACTATGTTCTTTATTTGTGGCAAGAGTCCAATAATCACACAACAAAAATAGGTGATCACGATTGTTTCAGAACACATAATTCAGTGTATTAGAGGTGGCCAAAAGTGTTTGGTTTCAGAAAAAGTAACATGAGCGGAGCTTTCCACAGTGAGGAGTGCCCAGAGTGCAAGCACCGACAAGGGACAGTTGGTGCTGGCACGATCAGACTACAAAGTTCTTCGGAGCAAGATTATGAATGCAGAAGGTGATGTGTTTTCAGGATCCCTTAAATTGATGGAGATGCTAATTACATTGTAATTCGTGGAAGGTTCAGGATGGCGCCTTCCTGGATCGTATGGAAGCCTTGTCAACTTGTGAACAGGACTTGGATGGCGCAGAACTTTGGTGAAGAATCTGGGGAGGTGGCATCATATTGCTGAGAGTGCAACTAAGCACTAGTGTCAACTGCAGTTCTCTACAAGTGCTCACAGCAGTTGCACTGATGTGCAGAGTGGGGGGACATCCTGAGCACAGCCACTGCTGGAGAAGTACATGTATTCCATAAAGGAGCACTTTGTACAGTGGCATCATGACAAAGGAGAATAAGGACAATGGGAAGAAGGATACCTTCTTCACCCTGAAGCCCTTTACTCATACAGGAAGGAAAAGAACTTTACATGACAGTGATGACAAAAGACATGATAGTGGCCTTTCTCAGGGGTTGAAGCAATAACAGAACTTCAGGCCACATCGCAGAACATTGAAGCTACATAATGAAATTAAAGTTAGAAGTAATGCCTGTAAAATGCACTTCTCGCTTTCGCAGAAGCTCTTGCTTGTGGCGAGGGAAAGGGTGCTAAGGCAAGATCACCATCTGGGGACAGGAAGGTTGTATTGTTCCTGTCCAGGCGTTGGTATCCTCTCATGGCTGATCTAGGAACTGTGTCAGCTCTCAGTAGAACCCCACACTGCCCATCCCTCTCATCTCTAACTATCCACATGCTTCACAGTAAGTGAGATGTGTAGAGCATGATTCAGAGTCCACCTACAAAACCCATCCTATTGCCTGCTAATATCTGGCAGGTGGCCTGGCCCAGTTCTAGACAATGCCCTCTTTAGGGCAGTGCAACTGCTGCACCAATGTAGGTTCTGTTCCTGGTGCACTGATAATTGCTGGCATCTTCGATGTCTATAAATGTTCTTGTCTGCAGACTGGTGGAGCCGGACAAGAGGTAGACAAGAACAACAATTGCTCCTCAGGAGTTCAGAATTTCAAGCCTCCTAGACCGCGCATGTACTGTCTGTTGCAAGATATATTACAGCTGACTAAGAACATAGAGGAGTCTAGACCCCACAAATTGCTTTTCATTGGATGGCTTTCCTGTCACTCTCATTTGTCTGCTTCATATTTTTTGTCCTGGCTTGTCAATCTTGTGTTTGACCCTGCTATGAAGCATTGCCTCTCTTTAATAGGCTGGCATGTCTGCTTCCACTATTTGCTTTTCAAGCACTACTTTTTTAGGTCTCGCCTGAGCCAGCGCATGCGTTGCACTGCAAGACTTTTTGAGTGGGCTTTTAAAAGTGCTAGCCCACGCTTTTGCTGGCCTAGCGCTTGCGGTTGCGTGCGGATGTACGCGCTGAGCCGCCAGCTTTCAGTGCCCGAGGGGCTATCTGGAGCGCAATCAGTTTCATTTTTGCCGCTACTGCACGCTCACCACTCGCATGCTTTTTTTTTATTTCCTGTGCTTCCTCCTCTCTCTTTATCGTGCCATGTGAAATAACAGAGCAAGATCGGTTTGTGAAGTAATAATGTGAACTCATGCAGTGCTTTCACCACGTCACTGCTGTTATGTGCACACCCATCTTGAAATGCACATAAATCCACTGACACCTTAGTCGTGAATATTATATTACAGTAAGCCGCCAGCTTTCAGTGCCCGAGGCACTCTCCTCTACCCGCACCCCCCCCCACCCGTTGCTGGTATCCTCAACCGTGGCGCGCTGTGCTGTTCTGTGCGTGCGCCTCAGCGCGTCACAGCGGTGTCTGGAGAAATGCGTGGTAAGGGCAGCTTGCGGCTGCTGCTTCATTAGTCTTTGTGACTGAACTTTCCACACCCTCCTCCTTCGCGAGACATGCTGAACTTAGAAGTCCTAGGCAAAGCTGCCTCCATGACAGGATCTGACCTTACAGTGGGCGGTAAATAAAGACAACAAAATGCGTTTGGTAGACTGTTGCAGTGAGTGGAGAGTTAGGATAGTGACTGAATTTTTTCGTTTCTATGGCTATATCAACGTACACACTACTACATGCCTTCAGCAGCAAAATTCAGCACCTTAATTCTTCTCTGCCGCCCTCCTCCTCTAAAGAGAAAATCAGCTAACTTCTGTAGCTCCACTGCTCACAACATTTGGTCATTCCTGGACGTCACAGCCTCCTTACACTTTCGCTAACCTCATTGTCCTAAATCTGACCTCGCATTCTATTATTGCCCTCACTTTCTCTTCTTTAGGCAACGGGTCCAAGAGCCACCCTGCTCATGGTTGTCAACGGGTGACCTCCTTGTTTTCATAACCTATATCTTAAACAGTTGCCCAGACACCATCTGATAGCACTGGGGTTCCCACGTGCAGTGCATTAGCCAGCCCAAAACAGATCGGAAATACGTGCATCCACTTAACAAGTCCCTTTCCGCCTGCCCTTCCACCTAGGGGTGTAACACATGCACCTGAACCTATGCAGTGCATGGTTGTCTCTTCCTACATTTACTTCTGATTCAGCCTGTCCAAGAGAAGTTTACAGTGGTGGTAGTACTGCATTGCCGCAAACAGAGACAATCTTTATCAAGATCTAAAAATGAGAACAACAGTTCTCCATTTACTGGTCAAATACAGTGGCAAATATTTATTATAAACAAAGTCGCCACACTAGTTGTGTGTGCCTACTCCCTGCTAAGGATCATGCACTATGCACAGCATGCAGTAGCTGAAGTATTCAGAATATAATAACATGTAGGTGATCTAAGATTTATATTCGTATTTTCTAGGGCAAAGTTAAAAACATGACAGGATATTTGGGTACTGACTGACCCTCACAATCATAGGTCAACAGGTTTCCTTAAACTCACTGTGCCCCAGTTTTGTAGGCTGTTTAACCTAGTGTTTGCCTACCCCACTACTGAATTGAATCAGAGCGCCAAAACTAAATATTCAACAAGTCAGGTTGGTTTGAAACATCGATGATGTATAATGTTTGCCATTATAGGTTTACAGAAACATAAACACCAACAGCAAAGAAACTCAAATTTGCACAGGCCTGACCCACATTACGGGACTTAATTTCAAATGGAGGACAGTAGGCAACTCCCTTGGGTGTACATAGTGCACCCCAAAAATTACAACTACGCTTCCACCAGTCAAGGCTCATGCAGAGTGATAATGGGCGACTTCAACGGTGAAGTAACAGCCCTAGGAGACCAATTGAGGATTTTTCATTTTAAGATCTACTCAAAAGGGATAACTGTGTAGAGCATCTGTTTGTAGGTTGGGGTGCATCAGGATCAAGTGATTCTTAGTTAACAAAAACAAAAAGACACTAAGAACCTCAGAGACATAGGATACAAGCATTGGTATAGCCAATAGGTCACCCCTTTAGGAACTTATACGTGTTTAGCCAAGCAACAGTTGGTGTTGTTGCACTAAGGAAATTGTGCTGCATACCTAAATACTTATAAGGTCTCAAAAGCGAGACCTATTGGCTATGCCAATGTTTGTTATTCTTTTTTATTAAGTGCTCTATGAGACTGCATAGGTCTTCAAGCTGTCTCCCGCATGTATTATACTGCCCCTGCACTCTGTGTTGCTCTCTGTCATCCATGTGTTTCTCCCTGCATCCTCCCATATTGAACTTACACTTGTGCTTCTCCACATTGCTTCCCCTCCACCACATGTGTTGCTTCTCCCCACCTGTGCCCTCCTTCACTCTGCCTGTTGTTGCTTCCCCCACCTGCAGTCCCTGCTGCTTGCTTTTCTCTACCTCTGTGTTGCTTCCGCCCTCCCTCTTGTTGCTTCCACATTCTGTGCTGCTTACGCATCCCTCACTCTTCCATGTGTTGCTTTAGCATCCTATGTTTCTTCAGCATTCTCCTGCTCCCACCCCAACCAGTGTTGTTTCTGCACCCCACCCTCCCCTGTGTTATGCATTTTTGTATTCTTCATCTATCATTTGCTTCCAGAGAGCAGCGATATTTTCTACTATCCCTCCAGTGGTTGAGAAAGCTGGTTTCAAGGGTGAGTGGAGGGGGAGGAGTGAGAGAGTGCTCTAAAGAGAGCAGGTGAACTTCTTGCACCATTGCGGGATGTTGCCCTGCTAGTTGCAAGAGTATGTAGCAATGAATTTAGAAGCAAGTAGGTATGTGGCAAGCAGAAAGAGTGGTTTGAGCAGCGGTGAGATCATTTTTAGGATGTGAACTCAGAGATGCAGGGGGGGGTCTCAACATGTGGCATTTGCCACATATACATTTATGAGAAGGTACAGCAACACAGAAAAGGAGCTGTTTAAAAAACGTCCGATATGGAACTATCTTCTTCCACAACATTACATTCTCATCAGTGTGGCACATGGAGTGGATCAATTCAATAATTCAACCGATCCCATGCATTAAATATTATGATACTGTGAAAAATACTCTTCCATTGGAGTAAGAAGAATGTTAAATAAGCAAATGCCATTATAGTTGAATTTCTGTGTGCAGACATTTACATCTGTTATAAATTCTGGTTCTGTGAGGTTTATGCATGTAAGTACTTCCTGACAACTCCAGCTGTCTTAGTTTACCAGGAGTAAATTTCATTGAATCCAAAAATTTGCAACAGAAGTAGGAGCAACCATGACAGAGCAAAGTTTGAACTTTTTCAACCTCACTTTCACAACTTGGCTTTTTTGAGTCAGCTCATAAATGAACAGGACCATACCCTCACTTTTCCCTACAAGATCCTATTCAGGCAGATCCACAATCGCAGTCATGAGTAGAGAAAGTTGTACTATAGAAGTCATCTTTTAATACTCTTACATGCCTTTGTGAGTCACCCCCGAAATATTCGATTCCCCATTAGTAAAACGGCACTGTCCTTTCTATTTGTAGTAACTGTATATAAATATTCCCAGAATATTCCCATTTTATTCTCATTTTACGTGCCTTGGGGCCAATCCACAAAACGCATTTAAGAGTATTTAAAATAGGACTAAAAGAGTATTACCGGATGGAAGAATAGGGGCTGCTAAATTGTTAAACTACTTAGAGCAGAGGTTGTGGTACCTTTCACTTGGTGTTAAAAATTCATGAGTAGCCCCTGCTCTCCTGTCTCTCCAGTAGCACTGCATGTCTTGACAACTAAGTGCCTCAGGTCTGACAAGTCGCATGGAAAATGACCATCCAGTCTATCTTGAATTGAAGTGAGACTAGCACTCAAGTTCATTACTAGAACAGACGGTGTGTCTTCAGTGGCAGGAGGGGCAGAAAAGAGCCCTGGCTGAGCTCCTCGCCAGTGAGGTGTGGGCCTGGCCTTATGCTTAGCAGGTCTGTGGCTGGTCCCTAACATCCAAAGGCAGTGCTTAATTTGCAGAAATATAAGTGCCAGGGCTCTTTTCAGAAGGCCGCTGCAGCTCGCATCACCCATAGCACCTGCCAACACTGCCAATGACGGTACCTACACAACCGCTAACCATGACACTGCTACAACGGAGGCAATTTGGACTGTTAGAGGCCCCCAAAGCTCAAAGAATGGTATGGGCGACATGCATTAGTTCTTTTCAATTATTAAACAACTGCTGTCCTACTCATCTCTAAATTACACAAAAAGCTTGCAGATATCACAAGTGCTGGTGTTGACAATTAAGTGCAGGTGCCGAGCAATGGAAAACACCCGCTCAAATTAAGCACCAAAAGGGTGAGACTTTCAACATATCATGGTTTACAAGTGCAGGGCATTATGGAGGTAGAATGATACCATGGGGGTACCAAGACTCGTCCAGAGCCCTTAGAATATCACAAAGTGTGACAGTGTGAAGATTTGCAGCACCCCAGTAAGAATAGCATTGTGCCTGGTGGAGAACTCCAAACACAACAAAATCCATTTTACAGGCCTTTGGTTGTAGCTTGGCACCAAATACTTGCTGAGTCTTAAGGCTGTGGCATATGGAAGTGTCACTGTTGTCATTTAGAGTGTACACCACGCATGCTATGCAATGTTATCTGTCATTGTATGTGTGTAACTGCCACTAGCAAGGCATTGTAGCACTCTGGTAAAACCGATTACAAGCAGATCTGAATGTTTGGTTGGAAGAGGTGACTGGCGATAGATAGTTAGAAACAGTCGGTGAGGTGTGTAAGGTCATGATACATATATTGGTCAGGTCACGGTGAACTTGATGCTGCTCGTATGCATGCTTATGTTTGATAGACATTTCAAAAATATCAGCTGGTGCAAGATAAGTGAACTCTTGGAACCATAACGCATAGCTGTGTCTGATGATTGTGTCACTGCCAAATGAGTTGAGTCATTTTGTTTGTATGACATTTTATGAGAGGGCTGGGAACCCAGCATCATATGGTTTCCAGCCATGCATATCTTGGCATGACAAATCACATAACATATACCAACAGGTGTAATTATTAAAAAGAAAAATAACTAACAAGGACTCCCAGAAATATACTCAGTGGTTAGCAAACTCAACAGCAAAACTGACACAATCAGAAAAATCAAACACTGGTGATGGCCCACTTAGTGGTATCAGGTAGATCATCAATCATAAAAGTACTACTGTGGCAAACAATGTCACTTACAATGAAGTAACATATATACAACAATGAACTGCTGGTAGCAAAGGATGCCTAAAAAAATACAAAAGGCAATTTAAACAAACCATCCACAACAGTCAGGAAAATGAAATACATTTATTCAAAATGCAATTAAAAAAGACACCCAAACCTTATGATACATAAAACACATATGCACAAGCAAGGCGGCCTCAGTTGGAGGCCATTGAATGTAAAAGAATGAAAAACAGTGGCCAGAAATAATGAGAGGGAATGTTATGGGCAACATGGATGGAAGACAATTGTGTGCAATTACTGCTATACAGACGTTTGGGGCCATCAGTACTAGAATCATTTAGAACATAAACTGTCCAGGAGTCCTTCTAAGCATAATATGGATTCACCACTTGTGCATATTTTGACCCTCATGACACCTGCACTTCGCTGGTAAAAGTGAGATCCAGGTTTTAAACTCTCTGAATCCTCCACATATTTGTACACAGTACTGTCTGTGTTATCTCGCCAAGCCCATCCCAGCAGTCAAGAAGTCTGATGCCTGAAAAACCCCAAACTATTCTTCATCCAGACCAGATGCAACATATTAGGAAACTCTCTTCATGTAAGTAGCTCATCTCTATGGAATTATTTGTCTCCACAACTGACATTTGAAAATGACTTCCACTAAATTGAAAAATCCCAGTAAACACACATCCTTATCCAATGTTATGGTTGATCTAATTTTTATTGTACCTGGGTAACTATGTTGCTTTTGGTCCATAGTCTATAGCAAATATTTTCTCTTCAAATGGCCAGACGCGTAAGAGCAGCTAGTTGCATCACCAACTAAGAATAGTGATATGGCATTCTAAGACTATGATCAGTTATCGGCCTACAAGGGGATGGGCATCCACCATATGTATCACTGTCCTAATGACTTATTGACCGTGGCTTAATTGCTCATGAGCAACTATTGTTTCAATGTGTTCCTTTTGGTGTCTGATTTTTTTTACTAGTTTTTTTTAGCATTTTATGTGTCTGGAGTATTGGTTTTTCTTACAAACATTTGTATTCATATCCTTTTATTCTACACTTTTCACTTTACGTGAGTGTTGCAAAACACATCTGTTCCTTTTACTAGAGCGTGGGCAATCTGGTTTTCCAAAGTGTTTTTAACTTTACCTTTTGAATGCCTGAGCTTTGCTAATGTGCCTGATTTTGTTTTTAAATTCTGTGCTATGATTGTATTGTATTAATCTGTGTCTTTTATGGCCATAACTGCCAAATAAAGTTTATTTGAATGATTGATTGACTTATTTGTTCAACTGGACACTCACTCTCCCATCTTCATCCATATCTTCTCCCACCGCAAACCCCAGTGCTGAGAGTGCCATAGGCAATATGCAGTGAATTACAAAAACTATAAATTAACAAATGAATAAACAGAGCTTTTTTGTCAGTTATTTGACTGTTCTATTAAAGGTGCCATCAGGTGCAGAGATAAAATAACAATTCCCCTTCCACAGTTCTGCATCTCTAACAATACCCAACTGTAATCATTCTAGAATATATCCTTTGTGTGGTATGCCTATTTGGGTTTTGAGGCATACTGTGACATTCATTGCACGGCCCCTTAAAGCATGATGACCGCTGCAAAATTCATTTATTGTGAAAATAGTTAGCCCTTATTTTCCATTGCAGCCAACAATAGATCCGTCATGTTTCAAGCTAGAAGTATCCATAGTTTGTCAGTTTCCAGTAGCTTCTACAGTCATACTCTCTGTCAGTGTTAAATTTGAAAAATAATTAATGTTGGTGCCCAAAGCTTTGCTCACAAGCCCGCCACTGGCGCAATTAAATGTCGGCGGCAGACTACAAAGGCTGTGTAGTATTGAATCCAGCTTGTGCCTCTTTAATCCACAATCAGACACACTCTGCCTCTTTTATCTCTCTCTCTTGAAGGTTCCTGCTTTCTCCGTCTGATGCTTTATCCATCTTTCTGTTCCTCCTTCTTTCCCCTTTGTATTTTTCCCTCTCTTGCTCTGGATCAAAGTCTGATGAGAAAAATAAGTTCTCGTCCAAGATTGGTTGGAGCAGGCTTACCCAGCGCTCATTTTGAGGCGGAGGGCCTATGCCAACAATCTACAGGCGGTTTCACAGCCTTTAGATTGCTGGATCTACAGTGTGCATGTCAGGCCAGCTGCAGGAAAACACGTCCAGCCAATCAGACATGCGCACTGTAGACCATTCAAGTAATCCTGCATTTGCAGGATTCAACCCCGCCCACCACCCTCGCGGTGTACAGTTTCAAATAAATAAAATGGCAATGACATGCCATTTTATTTATTTGTGTATGTCTGCTGTGCTCGCGGCAGGCAGGGCGACGCTCATCCACTCTTGAGGAATAACCGCCCCTGTGAGCCAGTGGACTGTCAAAATTAGCAGGTGATAATGTATAGCAGACTTTGGCTCGAATGTATGTGATGCTATTTCCAGACAAGAAGTCAGATTACAGTGCTGTAAGCAATACCATAAGAGAGTCATTTCATGTTTGGCAAATAAAAAACAATTAGTTTGAATACCAATGAATCTGACAAGAAAGATGCTGCCATTTGCACAATGTCATTGCCAGAATCAATTATTTGTATCCACCGATATAGGCACCAAAACATGACAGAAAATAGCCGGACTTTAGGTGGGAGAAGCGAGAGAGAGAAGGGTGCGCGGAGACCCAAAGGATATGTTTTCTTGCTTTAATAAGTGACACCAGCCAGCAATAACCTTGTTGTAAAATATGTAGTCACACCACAGTCCAGAGTGCTTATCCGAAGTCTTATGAAATTACTGCAAAAGGACCACGGCCAACCTTTTGCCTAGGGATTTTAACTTGCCAAAAAGTGAAAGAAAACAGAGAAAACATCCAGGAACAGCTCATATTAGACTCTTAGGTTATGCAGGACGCAAGTTAAATATGTATCAGGACTAAATGATTTTAGGACTTCTCAGCCGTGTACTAATGTGAAGTTTTTCCCGTTTTCTTGTATGCACAGGGATAGTTACTGTTTGGGTGAACCAGCAAAAAGATATATGTATGGTAAACGGTTTGGGAAAATAATAGCGTTGCTTAAATAAATAGTATATAAAAATGGAAAGTTTGGAATGAGACAGTATAGAAAGTGAACTTGGGCATAATGTTGGCTTGGGTTTATATATTCATACACCTGCCAACTAGAAGCAGGCAAAACAAATTGGCAAATGGCAAAACAGGTTGAAATTTGCTTTAAGTAACAACTACAATCCCCACTACAGGTTCACTAGACACATGGGAGGATTTTTTGTCCAAACACAGAAAAGCACTTGCCTTCAGGATGCTTGCACCTCCCTGAGTAATTTGGGTCCATCAAAAATAACATTGCTGCAGTAACATGAACTGCATTTCCATGTCATTTTACTCATATTTCTATAGCCCTAAATCCATTAGGCATCAAAGTGCAATGGTACTAACAGTATGTGTTTCACAATGATGCAGTTTGTGTGCAGTCATTGATGCTGGGTCCGTATGGTTCCCTAGCTTTGCCCCATTGTGATTCAAGCGAACGCAGAGCCGCCAAACTTTGGGCCTTATGTAGTGAAAATAGCTTCAGTAGAAGTGTTCACAATATGCATACCAACTTTTACCAAATGCATTTATATTTTGCAAACAAAGCCATCTATAAATAGGTCAATTTGCAAAATACAGAATCCTAGTCGTTTACAATTCGACCTGCCTCATAAGTATTAATGCGGTAGGTCACAAATTGCGATCCACTACGATTGCAGAGATAGTGGCCTGCTGGGGTCAGCAGATCACAATGTCTGTATCTCTTGTGTTTTTTAATGTGGCCCCATTTTTCCTTAACCCGTTCGGCGCTTATGACGGAACCGTTCCGTCACGCGCCTCGGGTGAGCTGTGCTAGTGACGGAACGGTTCCGTCACGGCCCGCTCGACGCGCCTGCGCGGCGCTGATTTCGCACCTGCGCGGCGCGTTCTATCGAGCGGGCGCGTTTGTGACGGAACCGTTCCGTCACTAGCACAGCTCACCCGAGGCGCGTGACGGAGCGGTTCCGTCACAAGCGCAAGTGAGCCGTGCGGCCCCCCACCCCCTAGCACTGCGGCGGAATTGCCGCCGCAGTGAAGGGGTTAAAGGAAAATAGGATGCATTTAGTAAAGAAAATGGAAACATTTACAATATGTTTTAGGAACAGATTGTGGTCACCTGGCCCACTGCCAGCTCCTAAAAAAATGTGTCCACATTCACAAAGGGGAAAGGGTCCCTTGGGGCTAATAGGCCTCTGTCCATCATAAAACAAAAGCTGACATATTATTGTTCTTAAATGCAAGTAATTTGTGATGCGAAGGATGCAGCAGAACTAATTTGAAAAGGAAATAAATGAATTGGATGACGACCAGTGTCTGGCGGCCCAGTGGGCAATCAGAAACAGCTAGAAGGGCTGGTCTGACAGGTCAGTGTGTGGGCCAGGTTTTTAGCTGTTTGTGGATTTATTTTACAGTCTGGTGGGCCGATTTCTCCTGTTGATTTCCCTGATATTACCTCAAAAGTTGCCTGCAGAAGCAAGGGGTCTCCCATACCTTTTTTGTACAAGTTCAAAGCTGTCACATATTGCAAATGTGGGCCACTTTTGTTCTAGCCCAGATTGACCATGATGAGGGCAGTAGTCCAGCAAGGGTGTCGTGAACCATAATGCAGGCAAGGAAGCTGGCAGACTTCACCCTGGATGAGGAGCAAAAGCCATGTTTGGTGTTCAGTGGGCCCTTGAAACACCCTGGTGCTCTAAATTAACAGTGCTCATGTGTTCTGCATTATTATGGCTGTCTTGCGAGGCAGTAAGCATCACTGTGATTGGCTCAAACAATGCCCATGTGAGGAAATTATTTTGACTCTGGGGACAGATCTCATTCTTCTACTTGCACAAATATATTTTTCCCTGGTGCAGATGTAATTTCTTTATTTGAGCCTGCACGTCAATAGCCATAAGTAAGATAACCGGAAAATCAAGCATTGGCATAGCCAATAGGTCTCGCCTTTGGGACCTTATAAGTGTTTAGCCATGCAACACTTGATGTTGTTGCACCAAGGATATAGTGCTGGATAACTAAACACTTATAAGGTCCCAAAGGCGAGACCTATTGGCAAAGCCAATGCTTGTTTCTTTTCCTCTCTTTCACAGTGGTTCAAAGTATGAGTCCTATGCCCACAAATGAGTGTCAGTACCCACCAAATGAACAAATAAAGCACTTGAGGTAACAACGCTGTATGCATCTGCTTAGGGAGAGTACTGTGAACTAACCAGTTATAATGTGTTTTGTCAATGCAAATCTCACAACTCAGTGTATTTTACTACAGACTTCTTAAAAGCACAAATGTCCTTAAGGAAATCTAAATGGAAGGAGACAAATTAAGGAAAGTAAGTGTTACTAATACTGTTTGTACACAATACTACTAGAAAGTAAACCAGTATTTTAGTCTGAATATCGTTATAGTTCAAAGCTCTATTTCTCATCTCCACTTGGGAGAAAGGTGGTTTGTCAACTGAATTCTGCAAAGGCTTTTATTTTAGCTTTCATTATATTTGTTGATGAAGTACCACAGGTGGCCTGATGTCAGCTTCATGGCAATCGACACAAACCAACAATGTTTCAACACATAAGTAACATGATAAAAACAATCAAATTACCATATATGAAAATATATATTGCTTGGAACGCAGATTCTCAGTTGCAGTTCAGTGGTAGTTGCTGCCTAGTAGAGTTTCTAAAAAAAAAATAATAATAATAATAATTTGTTTTGAAAAGCCTTAAATGTCTATCCCATGGATAAGGAACTCCGTTCCAAAACTGGGAGCCATTGCATTTGCTGCACCACAAAATTAGGCCACATGCAGCAGCCCTGCAATCTAGGACAGCCATTTATTGTCCAGGAAAAAACGTGAAGACTACTGTTAAAGACCAAACTGAAAGAAAGGGGATCACTTTGTTCTTATTATTATCATCAATATTATATTTAGATAGTTTAACTCTGACCTTACAGAGTTTCTTGGTGCTACCAAAAATAAACTGCAATTGGACACATCACCGATGTGACTGAAAGTTATAGATTATTTTCTGTGGTTAATGTCCTCTAGAAACAAGCATTTACAATGCAACGGTCTGGCCTTTGCAAAAGTTAGAGCTATTGGCACTGTAAATGACAACATTTTTATTTAAGTGTTGGTTTTGAAAGCAGATAACTAAATGGCATTGTCATTTACAATGGCAATAGCTTAATCTCTCGCAAATGCGACACCTATTGCATTTGCACCTACACACACAGCCACACACACACACAGAACCCCACACACAGAGCCACACACACACACACAGAGCCCCACACACAGTGTCCCACACACACAGAGCCCCACACACACAGAGCCCCACACACACACAGAGCCCCACACACACACAGAGCCTCACACACACAGAGCCCCACACACACACAGAGCCACACACAGAGCCACACACACACACACAGAGCTACACACAACCAGGGGGCAGAGGCAAGAAAAGCGAGCACAACCAGGGAACAGACGCAAGAAAAAAACGAGCACAACCAGAAAATGCGAGACCTATTGCATTTGCACCCACATACACACACACAGAGCCACACACACACAGAGCCACACACACACAGATCCAAACACACAGAGCCACACACACACAGAGCCACACACAGAGCCACACACACACACAGAACCACACACACACACAGAGCCACACATACACACACAGAGTTACAAGTTTCAATTACGAAAGCATAAATTACTGGCACTATCAGAAAAGTTTCACCCTTGCAGGGGCGTAGCATCCATCGGTGAAGGTGGTGCAGTGGTACCGTAAGACAGAGACCTGAAGGTTAGCGGCCTCTTGGTGCACCCAGGCTCACCAGTTATGCCCAGTTTTACAGGCTGGACATGTTGCTAGAGCTGTATGCGTTTTGTAAGCTCACATATCATTGGCTACAAAGAGGTGCACGGAGGCTGGAAATTTACCAGAAGATAATCTGCTCAGACTCTCAGAGCGTTAGTGGCGCAGCCTGGAAGCAGTTCTTCGGAGCAGCCCTGTATTTAAACTTTCTCCTTCATTCATTCATTCAATCATTCCTGATATGCTGGAGCATTTCATGTGTAAAGGGCGGCTTCAAAGTGCTTCCGTCATGGAAGCTCACTAGTCAAGATCTAGTGCACCACAACCCCACCCTAAACTATTAGCCGTCCCCTAGTGCACTGAAAGGCCCCATGAATCTCAATAATGCCATGCAGTGCGCATCGTCTGCGTGCAGGGAGTGGGCCACTGTACATCAGTGCTGAGAAGCAGAGTAAATGCGCCTTGCTCCCAACAGGTAATGTACTAGAAGCGTCACCTGCAATCAACCCCAACTTGAACGTGCTGTATGCGTCTTCTCAGCACAGTAGTGTCACAACCTAACACCGTGCATGCAGACACCGTGAGTGTAGTGGAATGCTGCTAGGCACCTCCAGTGCACCTCGAACATGACATGCAGAATACTACCTCACAGAAGAGGGAACAAACACAATTTAAATCTACACAGATACACGGAGGCACTTAATTTTATTGAGACTGGGGCCCGCGCGGCAATCTCTGCCTACGCGTAGTTCATGTGAAGGCAAGTGCATGCGGGCTACAGTAGTTTTGTGTATGCAGCTCTAGCTTTAACTAAAGCAAGGAATCCCGGAACATACACAGACCAAAAAGGGTCGTGGCCTGACAAACACACACACGGCCTGCTCTCCCTCAACAATATACCTCTTACAGCACAAGTTACCCGCATTACACGGAAAGGGAATGCTGCATACAGTAGACAGGGCCGCAGCTCTCACCCAAAACCTCTGTAATATATGTTATACTAAAAACACAGTACTGCTAGAACATTTAATGATCAATTTTCAGTGATGCATGTGCTGGTTGAGACAGACATTCTCAAACCGCCCCCCACCCCTTCAAGAGCAAGTGGTGTCTGTTCGGCTTCCGTAGCCGCTCAAAGTCAAAGGTTAAGGAGCAGGTTCTTGGTGCTTCAGTGAGCTGCAGTAGTATCTCTTCCCTTACATTCCAAGGAGCGAGGAAATACTTATAGCGGTGATTGTCTGACATCGCTGGGGTCACACGGGCCCGGAGCCCTGGTCTGGAGCGGGGCAGGTAGGTGTCCAAGACCCCAGCGGAGCCCCCTGAGTGATTGGAAAGCTCCTGCATAGACGTACTGAGCCCCAGTACTGGGGCCCTCGGTCTGGGACGGCTGTCAGGGCCGTGGGCCTCTCGTTAACCCTCACGTATCCAGCACAGGGCTCCGGCAGAGCAGAGGCCACTCCGGAGGCGTCACACTCCGCTTGGCACCGCGCGGTAAACAGCCTGCCGCGCCCCGAGCTTTGTTAATGTTCACCGAGGTGCAGGCCGTGCTCGGCGAGGGCCGCCGCCATCAGGACAGCGTGTTCTCTCGCCAGTGCGCAGTGATTCACTCCCAGCCTGTAGTTGCCCGTCTGTAGCCTCTGTCCCCGCCTCTCTTGTACATCTCGTCTCCCTCCCTCTCCGCAAGAACTAACCCTTCATTCTATCTATACATTGTCTCCTTCCCTCATTCTATCAATAGGTAGAAGGTCGAGGTAGAAAATGTTAACATAGCTAGCCGGGCCCAGAGGAACAGACACTCAGAGAGCCCAAGAACAGCACAAGGGGGGGAAGGACCGCCATGTTTCTCAGAGGCTAAGCAGAAATGCCTCTGAGAAACGCAGCGTCACTTTGTGATTCGGGGGCGTGGTTTTAGTTCTCTCCTCTTCCCATTGGCTGGAAGGTAAAATTCCAGCCAATGGGAAGAGGAGAGAAAGAACCTCACCCCCCCCCCCCGAATCCGGGCTTGAACGGAGTGACGCCCCTCTCCTCCAATGGCTGCCTCCGTTTAGGAAGCCAGCCAATGGAGAAGAGGGGCGGGTTCAAGCCCCCATACTGAAAAACAAAATTTCTTGCCAGTGAGACTGTGCAAGCGCAGCCTACGCAGGCCGAGACCTAAAAAGCACCGAATTGTTGATCCAAACTGAGAGACTCAAATTAATTTGCAAAAATTCGAAATAATGTACTGCATATGTTTAAAAATCAGCCAACATATTTTGCCCTGTCTTGGCATGCAAACGCAAGGCTTTTGTAAGGCTTCCTTTGTATTTGGGCAGCCTGGTGGTGCATCGGTGGAGTTATCGGAATGCTGTGATTTTTTTTTTGCTCGAGTACAAAAGTCCGACTTTCTTCTGATTATGTATGTGTGAGCTCGACTGCAATCTGGGAATATGGTTGTTACTACTCTGGAGCACACCTCACAACTCACGATCCAAGAATGAATAACCTGATCTCAATTGTGTGCTCTGTTGTAGAGGAGAAAATTACAGAACATAATTTGTATGTTCGTTATGTATAACAGTATAATTGTAATGTAATTACTCACAAATTTCTGTGTCATCTTCTACAGGAGAATAATTACAGAAAATATTCTCTAAGTTTGCTATGTATAACAGTACTAATTTGGTGTAATTAAGGGCACAAATGAATGATGGGTATAAAGGTAGACTTGCCAAACGCCAGGCCGGTTGTTAAAGACAACCATGTTAAAAGTTACACTAAAACACAATGAACAGGTAATAGGTATAATATCCAATACCCACGCAGGAGACGTGTAAAGAATGAATTTATTGATTATAAATCCCAACACACGTTACAGCTCACGTCAGAGGGGAACAACCAGGAGGTGCGTCCGTTCATCTCAGCCATCAGCTGTCATCTGCCCAACATTCCAAACATGCAGCTGATGACCAGACAAGCAGGAGGTACGGTGTCCGGAAGTGGACGATGGCATAGTAATCACAAAAACAAGGATTACATCTCCCTGAAACGGATACAAATATATATTTTTTTAAAGGTGATCCAAAAATTAATTTGGTCGGGGAAATCACTTGTGTCCAACGATTTCCCAAAAATCATTACATCGAGTTGCGGATTCTAGGGTGGGAGAAAAAACTCTCGACCTCCAGTAGCTGATTCGATGGCCTGTCCTACTCAGGCTAAGAAGCCCAAAGGCTCTGTGAGCTGTAGTCCTGTTTACGTGCTTGGTACGGGCAGTCCCATCTGTTACTAAGCACTTCAAATGTGCTACCAAAGTGAGCAGAAAACATGTCCGTACAATGGGGCCAGAATTTGATGTAAGCACAGGGTTTACATACTAACTGTTCTAACCATAATAAAAGCTTTGATATGAACTACAAGTCCCATGATTCGACAAACCAACCCGTCGACTGACCGGAAACGATGGTTGTAGATTCACCAATGATCCTGCGGTGAAATAAGAGTATTTTGGAATGTGTACAGATTCTGTAATGAGAGCAACAGAAAATAAACCTACATTGTTGCCACCACGTGAACTGCGAATGCAGAAGAAGTAACTTCAAACAGCAGTTCAAACAAGCATTGGCCACGCGGGCGTGAAAGTGACGAGGCTGCGAAAGTGAAAGTGACCGCGATCACGGGCTGAAAGGGTGCCCGCGAGTGAGGCACTTAATGACCCATGACAGAGGAAAGCCGGATGGCGGCTGCGCGCGTGCCCGCGCACGTAAGCGCAAGCTTGAGGCCAGCAAAAGCCTGTGGTAGCACTTTGAAAACCCACTTACTAAATTTCTCGCAGACAGTGAATGCGATTGCTCAGGCGAGACCTAAGAAACGGAGCACACTAGTTTTGCAGAACTATTGAAATGTGAAGATGTGGGATGTCACCTTTCTCCGTTCTTCACTACATGAGCAGAAACATATAATTCTATTTTAAAAATCTATTTTTGTAAAGGTACACATTCAGTGCAGTGACTTGTCAACAACGTCTTTTTCCAGAAGTGATTTTTATCGTAGTCTATAAATATGGCTAAGATAGATTTTCTTGTCTTTTACCCCACTGCAAAACTTTCTGTAATATAACTCTCAGACTCTTGATCAACTGGCACGCAAATACTCTGTTGAGCAGAGAAGATTTAAATCATTGGGAGAGGTCAATAGCCCAAAGCCCCGTATTCCAGGGGAAGACGGGGTGTTGACTTTTGGCTGTTTTTGCATGTGCACATTTCTGAAAGTTTAATATTTAAGTCAAGCAGGACCGAACTGGGAACCCAAAGCAGCCCTGGCAATTTTGTTGGACCAGCCCCCACCCGGTGAGAACAGGGGAGAGGGGACAGGGTGGGGGCAAGCATGAAACACTGATGCTTAACAAAACCAGCCCCCAGCACTGCTGCTTTTGTTACGTGGGGTCGATATTGCAGCACTGCTGCAAAATCTGCCCCCAGTAAGAAAACCAGCCCCCACCACTCCAAACCAGTCCCCACCCTTGCAGCTTCCCAGCCAAACGCCCAATTCCCACTGCGGCCGGTGCGGCCCTAAATTCAATGTTGATTGGCATCATAAGGGCTTTGATTAGCTAAAAAACAGTAATAAATTAAAAACATTCAAAATAAGAGGACCTAAAAAATGTTTTGTCCAGGGTCCCACAAATCCTTAACATAGTACTGATATTGAGTGCAAAAGCTACTCTCTGCATCCAATTTAGCAGTGGGGGCTCCTCCGGTAAGGCAGAGGAGCGTCACTCCACTGCGTTGCAGCAGTTAAGGAAAGGGGTAAAAAAATTATAATGTTATTTGTTCGTGCTGCAGCAGCATAGGGACGGTGCAGGACTATTCTGCTCACAGAGCAGGGCAGGGAAGGAGTGGTGGGCACACTGAAGTGCTCATGACACTTTGGCCGGCCGTCTCGGGCCGACCAAACAGTCATGCCCACTTAGTATGAACTCCACCCATGCTGCATTACAGACTGGGTGGAGAACATGCCCAGACTCCCGGTCCCTGTCTGAGTGCCAAATTATGGCGCTCAGACTAATCACAACGCTGCATTGCAGCGTTATGATTGGCTCAGGGGAGCCTGACTGCTTCCTGGCCAGCCGACAGAGGAGAGACGACATGGGACAGAGCGGCGAGGAGGTAAGTGTATTTTTCTTTTTTTACTCCCCTTTAAACCCTTGCCCCCACCCCGCCACTCCAGATCCATGCCGGTCGCCATTGCAACTTAGTATTACAACCAAGGTGCAAATTGCTCATCATGTCTGTGTTCAAGCAGCCAATTTGCATCAGGTCAAATCTTACACAAGCTGGGTTGACAAATAGAATATATGCACTGTTTATAAACATCGGAATGGGGACCAACACGTGCTATTAGCATCTTATTCCACATTATGTTGTGCGTAAAGCAGAATGGGCCACAAATTGCTCACCAAGTAGATATGGACTAGGTAAATACAGAAATCTGAAGGACAGCAATTTGTAGCCCTCCTAGAACTGGGCCCCTAAGTATTTATGTTTTTGTCAAGGGTGATCATGGAAGTTATACCATTTCGAGTGACATGATTTTTGAGAAATTGATAACACTTAAGAAAAGAAAATGGGTTCAGCTTCTGAAGTCTGCATTACAATCACAACAGGACCACACAAAAAGCACATCATAACAAATGTCTATATAGGGAAGGTTGCCCAACAAAACCTAAGTGGTCATGGCAAACGTTTCTTCGTGTATTACAGGGCTTCCTGTCTCTAGATGTACCTACCAAATAATATTTGAGAATTGTTTCTGTCAAGACATCTGGCTGAAAAGATAATAGATGCCTTCAACACATTTTCGCAAAAGCATTTTTCTTGATGACATGTGCCAAATATTTGATATTTATCCGTAGAAAGACCGTGGTGTGAACTCATTAAATGGTGCTTACAAGACATTTTGGCTTTGAATGTGTTTAACTCACAGTTGTTCATAACCAGGCCTGGGGTGTGGGGTGAAGGGCCTTGAAGCCGTGACTGCATTGCAATTGCAGCTGCAGGCAGCACCGCACTCTGGCACCACAGGGATCCTGCTCAAAGTTCAAGGTCAGAGCGAGGTTCTGAGCGGAGAGATGGAAATGGGACAGGGGGTTGTTGCCGTCCTCCCGAATTGTGCTCTTTTTCTCAGACATGTCGTGGTTTTCTGGAACGATGTGCCCCTCACAAGGAACAGAGGCCTCAGAGGAAGTGTGGGACAGTGAGATGGGTAGTGAATTGTAGTGTGGATAGGAATTGCTCAAATCTTCTCTTTTTTGGAAATAACAAATTGTTACTAAGTGGCAAACGAGCCATGTCAATCAGAGCAGACCCCCTCCTCCCCAGCGGAGGGGAGTGGGGAAGCCTGGTTTTCAATGTTCAGAGCTGCGGGATGCCTCTGGCACTCTTGCCAGTCCCCCAGTGGCAGGTGGCATAAGGAGAGAGCGCTGTAGAGAAACGGAGAGCAACAGATGAGAGAGAGAAAGGGCGAGGAGGAAAGAGATTGGATGAACAGAGATCAGGCAGCGAGAGATGGAGAAGAGAAAGAGAATGGATGTATGGAAAGAGGGGATGGTGGAAGGAAGCAGGGCTGCATGAAACATATGTAACAGGGTTATTTTTGGTTCCTATTGCAGTCCTTATGGAAATGGGGACCGGGGCAGGGTAAAACAAGGGCGATGGAGGGCCCCGGGGGAAGCGAAGTCGCAGTCTAGTCTTCCCCCGGGGTCTTTCGCCCGGGGAGGGCCAGGCTGTGGGTTGGGGGGCGTGGTTGGGGGGTGGGTATAAAGAATGCAGGGAGAGGGAGCACTTCCTCTTCCTGTATTCTGGCATTGCTGGGTGGGGGTAGTTAGTTTTTCTGTGGAGTGTAGTGGTAGTTTATAGGGCTGGGCTGAGGCATCGAGGTGTTTCGGACGGTCTGTGGCAGTGATCGAGGTCAGCTGGTCGGCGACTGCAGGGGCTCGAGTCGGCGTCAGAAGTGTCCGGTAGGATATGACTGAGGAGGCGGAGGCGGTGCGGGAGGCGCTGCGTGTGCTTGGGAGGGCCTGGAGGGCTGATTTGCTTAGGCCGGGAGTCCTGGAGCAGGCGTGGGTGGCCTGGAGCATCCCCCGTGGGCGGCTGCTGCGGGGGTGTCGGCCGCGGTTATTGCCTGCCTGGAGGACTCTGCTCCGGCAGGCACGCTGGTGTCGGGGCGGGGGTGGGGCTCGAGGGGACGTGGAGCGCAGCGCGGAGGCCAGCGTAAGAGCCAGCCTCCGCGGCCTAGAGGGGACAGGAGCCGGGGCCTGGTGTGGCGGGCCCGGGGGCGTGCGAAGCAGGCAGAGGGTCATGAGGCAGGGCTAGACCACCCTGGGGAGCGCAAGGTGCCCCCGGGCGGCCCAATCTTTTTCCCGGCTCGGGGGAGGGGCTACCGGGTCCCGATGAGTCCCTGGTTTTGGTGCTGCCTGAGGGGGGGCCTGGGGTAGGGGACCTGGGTGACCCGGGGCAAGGGGGCCCTGGAGCAGGGTTTCTTGAGACAGCAGAGGGCAGTGAGGGGGAGGAGGCGGCCTGTGTGGTGTTGGGTGGTTCGGCAGTGTGTGGGCCCCTGGACCTGTCTGTGGGGCCCAGGGCCAGCACCCCTGTACTGCGGGGAGCTGAGGGCAAGTGGTGAGGGGGCCCAGGTCTGGGGGGGCCGGGGCCGTCGGGGGGGGCGTTCCCTGGAGCAGCATGCAGGAGCTGGGGCCCAGGGGCTACTGACCTCCATTATAGGGCAGATGGAAGGCCATGGATGTGGAGGCTAAGATTAGGGAACAGAGGTTGTTGGTCCAGGAGGCGGATGCCAGGTTCGGCGAACTGGAGGTCATGCGGGCGGATGCCCCCTGGGGGGGTGGTTTAGAGGGCCCGCCTACCCCTACATCCGAGGAGGAGTTTTGGGCGGAGCAGGAGGAGGCTGGGAAGAGAGAGGGGGCCCGGGGGGCATGCAGGGGGCACAGGTGACAGGGGGGGACAGTTAGGGACAGCTAAGACGGCGGTGAGGCCCGGCAATGCTAGAGCCCGCCCGGGTTGGAGCGCCCCGGGGGGTCGGGGGGATCCCAGCTGGCAGAGGTCAGCAGAAGGGTGGGAGGCTCGGCGGAGCACAAGACGGCTCCTGGACGCCGCCTTGAAGCAGTAGGGGAGTCGGCGGCGGCTCTCCTTCCGGTGCGGGACTGGGCTTCGGCGTCTGGTGTGGCTGTGGGGGTAGGGAGTGGCGTGCCAGTACAGAAAGGAGTGAAACGGGCCGTGCGTGAGGTGGAATGGAAGCCTGTGGAGGATGAGTGGGACGTGGAGTTGGACTATGATGCTGAGAGTGATGAGTTGGAGGAAGGTGAAGTGAGAGATGACGTGGATGGGACGGCTGATAGACAGCAGGGCAACAGTGGACTTGGTGTCTTACAGGCCCCTAAGAAGAAGACCGGGAAGGCGAGAGGGTCGGTGATGAAGACCAGCACCACGGAGCGTCGGCCGGGACCGGTGTCAGCCACATTGACAGGTGAAGGTGCCTGGTGGGCTGCTTGGGAAGGGGGCCAGAACGGTGGAAGGAAGAAGGCGTGCATGTCGGTGGGAGTCAGGGAAGGGTCTGTGCGGGAGGAAGGGACAAAAGGGGCTAAGGTGGTGGCGCTTGCGACGTCAGGTAAGCAGGTGGTGACGGCAGGGGTGCAGACGGACAAGCCAGGATCAGAGGACCGGTCAGAGGGTAAAGAGGACATGGAGGAAAAAGAGGGGGAACAAACACCAGAAGAAGTTGCCCTATATGGCTTGGCTATGCCTTTGGGGTCCCATTTGTCCAAGAAGATTAAGAGTAGGATTTTGAAACATGAGTATGTCGATGTTTTCAAGCTGCTACACAGGGAGGTGCAGGCCAAGGAGGGCTCCAAGGAGGAGGAGTGGGAACTGACAAGGCCACGGGTCCCTGTCAACATGGAAAATTGGACGTCAGCGTTTTTGATGTACGCCAGCATTTACTGCGAAAAACACCAGGACAGGGCTATCCCTTTCTTCAAATACATGGACATTATCAGGAAGGCGCAGCTACAGTTTGGAGGTTTCGCATGGCTAAGCTATGATGAAGAGTTTAGGGCGCGCAAACCATGGGGTGAGATTGATCAAGAACTTTGGATGCAGTGGATGGCGTTGACGCATTCGTCCGCCTCCACGCACACGGCTAGTGGTTTGCCGGTGCCTTATCGGTCCTTTCCAGCGCGGCCCGCCCAATCTGGGGCGGGAGGGGTGGGTACTCCTGCAGGACACAGGGCCCCAGGGGCCAAGCAGGGACCCAACACGACAGGTGCCTGCTGGAGCTACAACAAGGGATATTGCTCACGATACGCTTGTAAGTTCAAGCATGAGTGCTCCAAGTGCGGTGGGCGTCACGCGGTCACTCAATGTCTCACCCTGGCCACGCCTTAGGAGCAGTGGCGAAACTCCAATGCGAAAGGTAGGGGACAGCCTGGCGCGAAGGGGGCCTACTCCGGTTAGGGTGGAAGCGATGGCCCACTGGCTTGTGTGTTACCCTGACAGGGAGGCTGCATTGAAGCTGCAGTGGGGGTTCACTGAGGGTTTTAGAGTGGACTACCAAGGACCGAGAGTGCGTCGGTGGGCAGACAACCTTAAGTCAGCAAAGGAATTGCCGGAGGTAGTGGCGGCTAAACTGCAAAAAGAAGTGTCGGAGGGCAGAGTGGCGGGCCCCTTTGTGGACTGGCCCTTGGAGCATTTAATTGTTTCTCCACTGGGTGTGGTGCCTAAGAAAGAGGAAGGGGAGTTTAGGATGATACATCACTTGTCCTGGCCGGAGGGCCAGTACGTTAATGATTTCATAGCGCGAAGAAGACTCCCGGGTCCTTTATGCGTCGGTAGATGATGCTATTCGCCTAGTGCGAATGTGCGGGCGGGGTGCGGAAATGGCTAAATGTGACATCAAGTCACCCTTCCGCCTGCTGCCGATTCATCCGGCTGATTTTTCTTTGTTAGGTATGCAGTTTGCAGGGGCCATCTACGTGGACAAGGTCTTGCCCATGGGGTGTGCCATATCCTGTGCGCTTTTTGAAGTATTCAGCACATTTCTACAGTGGGCGTTTAGTCAGATTAGCAGGCACAAGGCTGTGACACACTACCTGGATGATTTCCTTTTCATTGGAAGCGAGCAGTCGAGGGATTGCGGCAGGGCCCTGTCGCATTTCCAGGACATGGCGCAGAACTTTGGGGTCCCCCTGGCACCAGAGAAGACAGCTGGGCCTAGCTCTTGACTGACATTCTTGGGGATCGAGCTGGACTCCGTTTTGTGGAGGGCTTGCCTTCCCCGGGAGAAGGTCTCTGAGATCTAGGCATGTCTGCTGTGGGCTATTGGAGAGAAGAGGATTGCGCTGCGCGCTGTGTAACAGCTGTTGGGGTTCTTGAACTTTGCATGCCGCGTAGTGAGAGCAGGGAGGACGTTTTGCAGGAGACTCGGCGTGGCCATGTCGGGTGCAGTTTTGCCACACCACAGGGTCCGGATTTCCATGGGGGTGCGGGTTGACTTGCGGACTTGGTGGACCTTTCTTTATGACTTCAATGGGGTGTCTCTGGATTTTGTGGAGGAGCGGACGGTGTGACAGATTCAGATCTTCTCAGATGCAGCGGGGGCGGCAGGTTTTGGCCTGTTCTGGGATGGCAGGTGGTGCACGGAGGAATGGCCGGCACACTGGTTGCAGCAAGGGTGGAGCATTGCTTTCTTGGAGTTTTTTCCTTTGTTGGTGGCACTGGATGTGTGGGGCGATGAATTTCAGAACAGGTCAGTGCTGTTTCATGTGGACAACATGACGGTGGTCGAGTTGGTCAACCGGCAGAGGGCAAGAGATTTGAGAGTGTTGCGGCTGTTGAGGGGGTTTATGCTGCGTTGTTTGAAGCTGAATGTGATTTTCAGAGCCAAGCATGTCCCTGGGGTGAATAACAACATTGCGGATGCTTTGTCCCGTTCGCAGTGGCAGCGTTTCCGGAGGTTGGCACCTGGAGCGGACCAGCACAAGACCAGACTGCCGGCCGGCGTTTGGGCCTTGGGGGAGTAAGAGTGTTGGGACTGGTGGAGAGCTCTGTGGCGGCATCTACAAGGAGGACGTACAGGCTGGCATGGGATGAGTTTGCTTCTTTTATGGGGGGGTGACTGGAAACAGCTGGGGGAGTTCGTTCAGTGATTGAGCTGGAAGTTTTACAATTGTTCTGCATTGTATTGACAGAGGATTGTCGGCTGCAACGATTTCAGGATACTGGCGGGATTGTCCTTTTATGCCAGTTTGTTTTTTGGTTTTGACCCTACAAAAGATGTAGTCATTGGAAGGATGCTACGGTGTTGGGGCAGGGAGAACAGGGGGGAGGGGTGTTGAGGGAAGCTGTGACGTTCGAGTTGTTGGTTTGAATTGTTGGTGTGTTACGGGTATGTTGTTATAATGGGTTTGAGGCTCGGCTGTTCAGACTGTGCATGGTGTGGATGTTTTTTGGGGCTTTTAGGGTTTCGGAGTTGTTGGGAACAAGGTCTTGTGGTGGTAGGCGTTTTGAAGAAGTACGTGTGGAGGCGGGACGATTGGGTATTTGGCTGAGCCAGTCTAAGACGGACCAGTTGGGGAGGGGCAAATGGGTTTGGCTCTGTGAGAGCGGATGGGATGGTGTGTGTCCGGTGAATGAGTGGAGGTCGTTTGGGGCCAGGTACGGCTGTCGGGTGGTGAGATATTCTGCCATGAGTCCGGGGCCAGGGTCACGGCGGTGCAGTTGTTGGCGGTTTTGCGTACAGCAGTGAGCAGTTTGGGGTTGAATCCAGTTGGGTTTGGTACACATTCTTTTAGAATAGGGGCGGCTACTGCGGCGGCACGTTTGGGGTGGTCCTGGGATCGGATACGGTGTATTGGTAGATGGCGGTCACGATGTTGTGAGCGGTATGTCAGGAAATAGGGGGGGCCCAGGGGTGGGGATGGTAGGTGGTTGTGGAGACAATTTTACCAGGATGTGTATTAATACCTTTCTCTTTCGTAGGTTGCGTGGGCGGACCGGGGACCAAGACGGTCACATGGATTGTGGGGCATTCCTTTGTGCACTGGGCATCGAAATATGGGGAGCAGCAGGTGTACGGCCGTAACATGGGACTCAATGGACTCCATCACGAGGTGCACTAGTGGGGCAAAGGGGGGATGCGATGGGGGGCACTTTTGCCCTGGCTCGCGAAGATGGTCCCACAGAGAGGATGCCCGGACTTGTTGATCATCCACTTGGGGGAAAATGACTTGATTCAGCTGTCGGGTTTGGCGCTCTTGCAGCTGATGCAGAGGGATCTGGAGGTCATGAAGCTAAGGTTATCTGGGACCTGCATTGCTTGGACTGAATTCATCCCCAGGAGAGTATGGAGGGGTGCGATTAAGCATGGGGCAGTTGAGAAGGCTTGGAGAAAATTGAACAGGGCAATGCGGGGTTTCTGTGAAGTGAAAGACATTAAGGTGATCTCTCACCCCGGACTGCGACTGGAGGATAGGATGCTTTTTAGGGACGACGGAGTGCATCTTTCGACGCTTGGGAATGCGTATTACATGATGGAACTGCGTGACGTAGTGAGCAAGTTGTGGAATGAAGCGAGCTGGTGCCGGAGGGATGTGTGAGGGTGTGGAGTCGAAAGATGCACAGGAGTGACTGGGGGGGCAGGTAAACCGCCCTAAAGGGGGTTCCCTGGTTGGCGGTATTTGGGAGGGGTGGGGGAGTCACTAGCGGGCGCACCCACCTCTCGTGGGGAGGAGGAGTTAATGATGGGAGGGGCGACTGGTGGCATGAGAGTAGTGCCAGGATGTGTAGAGAGATTGGAGGTAAGGTTGAGGAACGGAAGGTGGAATGAAAGGAGAGTATGATGATGGAGTTTGGTGTTGGGGGGGAGATGTAGTTGATGTTGATTATTGTTGTGGTTTATGTTGTGCAGCCTGGTCCTAATAAATGGCCTTTTGCGCTTAACAACAGTGTGGCCTGATTATTGCGCGATGGAGGGCCCCGGGGAAAGCGAAGACGCAGTCTAGTCTTCCCCCGGGGTCTTTCGCGCGGGGGGCCAGGCTGTGGGTTGGGGGGCGTGGTTCGGGGGTGGGTATAAAGAATGCAGGGAGAGGGAGCACTTCCTCTTCCTGCATTCTGGCATTGCTGGGTGGGGGTAGTTAGTCGTTCTGTGGCCACCCACCCACCCTACAAGTTTTAGGGTTTTTGGGGTAGGGTTGGCAGAGCGTGCCAGTTTAGGACAGGCTGCGGTTTTGGCGGTATTTGGGAGGGGTGGGGGAGTCACTAGCGGGCCGCCCACCTCTCGTGGGGGGGAGGAGTGAATGATGGGAGGGGCGACTGGTGGCATGAGAGTAGTGCCAGGATGTGTAGAGAGATTGGAGGTAAGGTTGAGGAACGGAAGGTGGAATGAAAGGAGAGTATGATGATGGAGTTTGGTGTTGGGGGGGAGATGTAGTTGATGTTGATTATTGTTGTGGTTTATGTTGTGCAGCCTGGTCCTAATAAATGGCCTTTTGCGCTTAACAACAGTGTGGCCTGATTATTGCGCGAGATGCATATCTGCTCCGTCAGCCAGTCAGTACCATTTCTGAATATTAGAGCATGATCTCCAAAGCCATCCGTGGTAACAAATGAACTACCTAGCTGCCAAACTGCAACTTTGAGGTGAGGGCACACTACAAGCATGCCATCCCGTGTGTGGCACAAGATCCAGAAGACTCATAAGGTAATGTTCCTGGAAACCGGCTTTCACTACGCACATCACATGACTCTCTAAATGAGCGAATGCCTACATCTCAGAAGCCCACAACTGAAGACCTGCCTGCCACTTCACCAATGCAACCTACCCACTAACGGATTCGACAACTCTTCCCATTCTGAAACACCCTCCAAAACCTCAATGTACAGCGCTTTTTTAGACATACTTGCTCATAAACAGGCTCTATGCGTTTTCATGCACTCTGTGGTTACACTTGCACATTGCATACTCCCGTTGCAACGTAGAGCATGCCGGTGTCCTCCACTGTGCTCTATTATCCTGCTAATCAAATAAAAAAACAAGCATTTGCAATGCAATAGGTCTCGCATTTGCGAGACTTTGAGCTACTGGCATTGTAAATGACAAACCTTTTATCTATCTGTTGGTTTTGAAAACATAAATAAAAGGCGTTGTCATTTACAATGTCAATAGCTTAATATTTCGCAAATGCAAGACATATTGCATTGTAAATGCTTGTTTGAAGGTGGTGAAGGGGGAAAGTGTGTTGCGTTTGTTGAGGGCACCCCCTGTACTAGGCGAAGACTATCAGAAGATCTGCGGGGAGTGTGAGGAGCTCCGAGATGAACGCGAGGCTGCAGGAGCCCACCCGCATAGAAGAATCTGCTGTGGAAATATCCGGCATGAATTGAGCCCCTGAGGAGGTAGAGACGCAAGGCGAGTGAGGCCGGACTGGCAAGATGCCGGCCGCCGCAAACTGCCATGAGGCTGAGTGATGCCCGACAAGTAAGGGGCAGGAGGTGAGCCTTTGAAAGGCAAGAGGTGTCATGGGGCTGTGTCGAGCAGTGAAGAGAGCCTAACGTGGGAGGACAGGGAGTAGAGTAGCAGCCTACTCTCCCGCATGAAGATGAACTCAGCCCGGATTGGAGCCAGCAGTCTCCGGCGCCAGCTCCAGCCTCCCACGCAGCGCGAGTGAAATGAGAGACATCGTGAAACCAGCTGCCGGTCAGTACAGCTGTAGAGAAGTGCCCAAAAGGGGAAAGAGGCAACCACCTAAGGTACGAGTGGCAGCAGGAGCTAGAATGACTCCATCGAAGTGAGCAGACATGGGGTGGAGTGACACGTGTGCGGCGGTAAAGATAATGTGAGTGAGACGGTTGCTGGGCAGCGAGGCAGTAAGGGTCCCGTTTACAATAAAAGGAAAAGACTCACTCTTCTATGTGGAGAAAAGGAGGGGCTTCCTGTGGAGTCCAGTTCCCTGTGTTTCCTGGGAAGCGGCTGGACGGGGAGGTGCTGCTGGCCGATGAGGGAGCCTTTTGGCAGGCTGCATGCGTGCAGTAGTGCCCCGCCTGTAGGAAGAGTGCGCGTGTGGGCGGCTGGCACAGAAGATTAGGCCACGCCACCATGCTGAGAGGTCCCAGTGCAGCCGGAGCAAACGAGACTGTAGGAGAGCAGCAGCAAGAAGGAAGTGGCAACAGAGCGAGGACCGCAGCGTGGGGGGCACTGCTGAGGCATGTCTGAACACTAGGGGTAGCCCAGGAGGTTTTAAATGTAAAGGACGAAAGCGCGCAAGGGGGTGCAGGCGTGTAATGTCTGCAGCCGAGAGGAGCTCAAGCTTAATGTGCAACGAACAACCCAAAAAAAAAAGCGTTTACAGTGCTCTAGGTGTCGCATTGTAAAAAAAAAAAAAAGAGCGCAGTGTCCCTGAAGCGGGCATCGAGCTCCGAAATAAGGTAAACAAGCACTTTTCAGCAGCCAGTGAGTACTATGTGACAACACACCTGGGATGCCTAAACAGCTCGTGTCTGGGCAGTAACAGAGTATGTTGAGAAGGGAGAGGAATGGAGCGTTGGGCTTCACGAGGAAAGTGGAGCGGGAAATAAATAAATAAAGTGAGCGTGGTGCCTAAAGCGTGCGCCGCGCTTATTAAAGTAAAGTAAAAAGTCACAACCAGAAGGAGGCATGCTCGCGACAGGCTGGGGAGCACGCGCACACGTTCCAGGCAGCGAGGGAGGCGTGGCGCGCACCGCCTCCCTGTGCCATGTCGCTCGCCATGGAACTCGTCCCCTTTTGCTATTCCCAGTGTGCGCACCGCGGGGGCCTGTTTCTGACGCATGGGGGCCTGCAACCCCCGCTCTCTGCGATGTTGGTGGAGATGCGCCCCCGGTCTGGGGGAAGCTGCCGGTTTTGCAGCCACTCTCGGTCCTTCCCCTGAAGGTATGGCAGATCTCCCGATGCATGGGGCGGGGGTGTGTGTCTGTGGGGGGCGTGGGGGTTGGGGGGGTAGGGGGCAGCGGCGTGTGTATGCGTGCGTGTCTGTATGTGTGTGTGTGTGGTGGGGGGCTGCTGCGTGTGCCTGTGTAATCTGTGTGCAGGGGTGTGGGGGCTGGCTGTGTGCGCACGGAAATAACGTACGCGCCCACGAGGTCAAATCTCTGCCTGAAAAAGTGCGTGGCACTCTGCTGTCCACATTCCCCCAAAAGTAACAACATTAGTTGTCTCGCCCTAGACAGCAAAGCTTCGCTTTGCTTTCGTCTAGGCTCGACCTAAAAAGAATGAGGGTCAACAACAGGCTTTATTTTAGAGCAATTTAAACTTTAGTTGCTTTTAACCTCACCTGCCGCTTTTCAGCAATTACGCATTTGTAACATGTGGCAAATGGCAAATTAGTAATAAAGGTATTTTGCGTGTAAAAATGCGTATTTCCGATATTTACAGATAAGTACGCTATCTTATTCCAGGACTGAATCTCTCTCAGGTACCAAGATGGCTGCTTGCACCATCTGCGTTTCCGATTGGTGGGGAAGGAACTCTATGGAGGGGTAGAGGAAACATGGGCTATTGATTTTGGGTCCTCTTCAATCCACTCGGGTTCAGACCCTATAGTTAGACCCACATGGTGTCAGGCTCTCGACACTGTAGACACTATACAGTCCTGACTCAGGTGTGCTGGGTTGTGTCTCTTGATAAGAGGCGTTTGTTCGAGGCTCATTGTGAAAGATACACGCATTCAAGTTTCCAGAGCCCTGCCAAAAGAGAGGGGTTCTAGCAAAATAACTCACATTTAATAAACCTTGCACTTCAAGTATGGTCATTTTCAAACTGATTCGTGAATGCATGCTGGCATCGCTACATGTTTTGTGCTGTGACAAATCCTGTGTGTATTCTTGCTGCTCTGTTTTATGTTTTTGGACGTGTTTGCCTCACACATTCCTTTAATTGTGCTCACAGGGAGTAGTGGTGCATAGCAGGCCGGCTTGACTCGCATTGTAGGCGTTGGATTTTTGACCTTGAACATTTGTAAACATCAGAAAGTTTTGGAAGGAAACAGACCAAGTGAAGACATTCCATAAGAAGCATTGTTAATGCCAATTGGTCTGACTTTTAAATGGACGTGCCTCCTCAGTCAACAAGGGGCTTAAGCATTCAATAAGCTTTCATACATGCACTCTGTCACTCAACACTCATGCGTCCATTCATCCACCCACTGACTCATTCGTGCATTCATCCATTTTTGCAACCACAATATACTCACACAAAATCATATGCGAGATAAAAGCAGAAAAGAAGAAAAAGGAAACTCACGGCCGCTTAAAGCAGGCATGTTTGTAATAACAATTACAATTAAACTTTGTTGCCATCTTGCAGTGGTATTGTGCATGATGTTTCGTTTGCTTTGAAGTTAAATTATGGTCGCCACATTTTGAGCAAATATGGTTGTCATCTTGGAATGATAAAACAATTAAATCACGGACAATACTATTCCATGTAATTACCTGGTCTAGTGAATGTGGCCTCCCAGGATGCAGCGCACTGCAGATGAAATTAACACAAGCAAACAGCCTGTTACCACTCTGTGTGGAGCGATACTATGCTCCAAAAATGATGAAAATAAAACTATGATAAGGAAAGAAATGAGAGGAAAAAATGGAAAACTGAAAGACCGGATAATACCAGTCCTGACACTAAAGCACACTCATTTTCTGGTAGATGAGTAGGTGATCAGAAAAATGGGGTGATTCACGGGGCAATAGAGCTACTGTCTAAAGCGACTGAAACATTATCCAATTTTATCATGGATGCAAGCGGAGTGCTTTGGCCATTGGCTCTATTGCCCTGTGATTGGCAACATTTTTCTGATCTGATTTCTTTCCATCTCTTTTTATTTCATATATATCACAAACTTAGTGTATGCCCGAAAGAATGAGCCATACAGTGTGTACTCGAAGCAGGCAGTGTTTTATTATTAGGCTGCTGGAAGATGCATTTCAGCTTGACGTGAGCCTTGATCATCTGACAAAATCATTGCCTACAAAGATAGTCCTTAAAATTTCTTATAACAAAATATGTGTCAGCAGGCTTCAGATGTGTAATAACAACCCACCTTTAAGGGAGTATTGGCTTTAACATATGTGTTTAATAATAAATAAATGAGACCTGTTGCCATTATTGAAAGTTAAAAAAAAGATCAGAATTATTGCATCTGGCATACCTTTTTCTAATGAACCAATCAGGCCTATAGGCTTATCATTGGCTTGCCATCATAACCAGCTCAATCTCACTATATTGGGCATACACGTTTTCAAAAGGCAACCAACAGGGACATAGTAATAAAATTACAACTATGTCATAAATTACACTTTGAGGGGGCCTAATAAGGATCATCACATTGCAAGTCTTCAACATCACCACAACTCTTGCCTTCTCTGGTAATTTGTGAGATTCCATAAAAAAATACCTGCCTTCAGGCTTTGACTATAGTGTAATACCAATCCACCCTTAAAATCCAATTGCCTGTAATACATGCTTTTCACAATAAATAATTCATGCCTCCTGGCTTTCTCATAAATGGGGGTCTCTCGTTGGCAATGGTTCGCACCTTTGTCCAAGTAGGGACCCGTGCTTTCAGTCAGGATAAGGGAGTTATGCTCTTAGACAACCCCTGCTCACCCCCTTGGTAGCTTGGCACGAGCAGGCAGGCTTATCTCAGCTGCAGTGTGTAAAGCATTTGTGCACATATACAGCAATACAGTGAAACACTACAAATGGACACCACACCAGTTAAAAAAATAAGTAATCTATATCTAAACCAAAAAAGACCAAAACGACAAAAATCCAACATACAGTTATCAAGGTATGACTATTAAAGGGCAAAAACAGTTCTGTCCATAGCAAACTATAGATGCAATACTTTCAACACAAAGCACCTTGGATGCATCAAAACCATAGGCAAAAACAGCAGCAGGGAAGGTGATGTCTTGGTTCCTTACGCATAGGGAAGGTGATGCGTTGGTTTCTTGCTCCAGGGGAGGTGATGTGTTGGTTCTTTACTGCCACACAGGTGAGGTCATGTGTTGGCTCCTTACTGAAGAGGAGGTGATGCGTCGGTTTATAACTGTGTGGGGAGGTGATGCACCGATTACATACTGCGTCCCCAGCGTTGCTGTAGACTAGCCGCCCCGGTGCGATGTGTGGAGATTCAGAGATGCATTGGTTCTCGATGCATCAGTGGTGGCAACGGCACTACATTGATCTCTCCAGGAGCGATCCTATGAGCCGTCGGTTCTTGCAGTGTCACAGCATGGCCTGTGTCGGAATCGGTGCAGTGATCTCGGACTTTGGAGATCGGTGCACGAGACTCGGCATGCAGCAATTTCTCCAACTGGGGGCAGGTGCTGCATCAGTTTCTTTAGCGGCATGATGGCGATGCATGGGAATTCTTCCCGCACAGCGGTGTTGGTCGGAAATGGGTTCGGATGCATCATGCTTCTTTAGTTGCTTCTCTTTTCTTTTTTTTTCTTTTTCCCAGCTCCCACCAGCAGGAACAACCTCCAGAGACCCAACACAGGAACAGGCACCTCTTGGCAGGTCAGAACTCCCAGCAAGGGAGTTTGGGGAGCTGGTGGTGAAGTCTTTGTGTCCCTCAGAACCTTTGTAGATCTTCTTCAAGCAAGATACACAGCACACAGCAAAGACTTCATCCTCTCCTTGGCAGAAACAGTCACTGCAGGCCAACCCCAGGAAGCAAACAGCAACAGGGCAATACTTCTCGTTCAGCTTTCCCGGCTCTTATTCTTGGCAGAGGTTCCTCTTGAGTCCAGAAGAATTGTAAAGTGCTGAGTTCTTGGCCCCAATATTGACACTGAATTTTATTTGTTTTCTTGTGGCATAGAGGCTCTGTGCTCAGTCAAAACCAGTTTTGTTCTCTCTGGCCCAGCTTCCCGACAGCATTGTCAAAGGCAGACCAGGCCTATTCAGGTGCAGGGAAATCTCCTCCCACTACCTACTCTAAATGCAGCCCAGGTCTATTCAGCCCAGCCCTGACTCATCCAGGAAAGCCAGGACACACCTCAACCCCCACAGTGGCTGTCTGAGAGAATGCAAATCCCCACCCCCTTTCACTTCAAAGCTAGTCAATCCACAAACCAGCAGAGGCACACAGGATGGCTAAGCAAGAATATACCCACTTTCAAAAAGTAGTATTTTCAATCACACAATATACAAATTATCTTTACTAAAAGATGCATTTTATGCGAATTCAGGCATACTAAACTCCATTTTTCTATCTTGTCCCAATGGGAAGTTATACTTCTAGGATGGTATAAATATACTCCCATTCTATCCTATGGGACATATAGATTTTCCATAGTGAAATACAAAATACACTGTATTTCACTATCAGGACATGTCACACACACCAGCATGTCTTACTTTACACTGGCCTCTGCCCACAGGGGCAACTGGGCCTACCTTAGGGGTGGCTCACATATAATAAAAGGGAAGGTTGAGGCCTGGATCGTCGGTGTACTTGCCAGTTTGACATGGCAGTTAAAAACTGGGCGCAGACACTGCAGTGGACCAGCTGCCAAAGTGCCTACTACAATAGGGGGTGGAAACAATTCGATACCTAGCTATAAAAAGTATACCAAACCCTTTAGACATTGCTATTCTGCATTATTATCTGAGATTTGCATGTGCTGAAGCACTCAATGGATTTCTGATTCAAACCCTCTTTTCATGTGAGAGAGATGAGGGCCCCACTGTGGTCTTCTCTGAGTTACTATACCAACCTCAGTAGAGTTGAGGGCCACGTGGTTCAATGTAGATTTAGCTGTGGTCCTCTGTTCGGTTTACCACAGATGCAGAAGAAATTAACATGAGGCTATTGCAGACAGGGGTTTCTTTGTGTGGAACCTGGTCATTGGGCAGAGACTGACAGCGTTCCTAATGTTGGTGTCCTGATGGGTTAATTTTTTTTCAAAATGGCTACGTAATCGACAGAGGTGGAAACACCCACTGTACTTCCCATGCTACTCCTTTGCTCCCTTCCCCGGAGCGTTTTCCAGTGGCAGCTCATTTAGTCCTTGGGTCTCTGGGGGCACACAAGGATGCTGTCTACTCGCTTACCTGTAAAAATTAAAGTCCAAAAGCTCGGGACTGATGGTCAATCCTTCATGTGTATATTTTGTTTATTAAAATAAGTAATCTATATCTAAACCAAAAAAGACCAAAACGACAAAAATCCAACATACAGTTATGAAGGTATGACTTTTAAAAGGCAAAAACAGTTCTGTCCATAGCAAACGATAGATGCAATACTTTCAACACAAAGCACCTTGGATGCATCAAAACCATAGGCAAAAACAGCAGCAGGGAAGGTGATGTCTTGGTTCCTTACGCATAGGAAAGGTGATGCGTCGGTTTCTTGCTCCAGGGGAGGTGATGTGTTGGTTCTTTACTGCCACACAGGTGAGGTCATGTGTTGGCTCCTTACTGAAGAGGAGGTGATGCGTCTGTTTATAACTGTGTGGGGAGGTGATGCACCGATTACATACTGCGTCCCCAGCGTTGCTGTAGACTAGCCGCCCCGGTGCGATGTGTGGGGATTCTGAGATGCATTGGTTCTCGATGCATCAGCGGTGGCAACGGCACTGCATTGATCTCTCCAGGAGCGATCCTATGAGCCATCGGTTCTTGCAGTGTCACAGCATGGCCTGTGTCGGAATCGGTGCAGTGATCTCGGACTTTGGAGATCGGTGCACGAGACTCGGCATGCAGCAATTTCTCCAACTGGGGGCAGGTGCTGCATCAGTTTCTTTAGCGGCATGATGGCGATGCATGGGAATTCTTCCCGCACAGCGGTGTTGGTCGGAAATGGGTTCGGATGCATCATGCTTCTTTAGTTGCTTCTCTTTTCTTTTTTTTTCTTTTTCCCAGCTCCCACCAGCAGGAACAACCTCCAGAGACCCAACACAGGAACAGGCACCTCTTGGCAGGTCAGAACTCCCAGCAAGGGAGTTCGGGGAGCTGGTGGTGAAGTCTTTGTGTCCCTCAGAACCTTTGGAGATCTTCTTCAAGCAAGATACACAGCACACAGCAAAGACTTCATCCTCTCCTTGGCAGAAACAGTCACTGCAGGCCAACCCCAGGAAGCAAACAGCAACAGGGCAATACTTCTTGTTCAGCTTTCCCAGCTCTTATTCTTGGCAGAGGTTCCTCTTGAGTCCAGAAGAATTGTAAAGTTCTGAGTTCTCGGCCCCAATATTGACACTGAATTTTCTTTGTTTTCTTGTGGCATAGAGGCTCTGTGCTCAGTCAAAACCAGTTTTGTTCTCTCTGGCCCAGCTTCCCGACAGCATTGTCCAAGGCAGACCAGGCCTATTCAGGTGCAGGAAAATCTCTTCCCACTACCGACTCTAAATGCAGCCCAGGTCTATTCAGCCCAGCCCTGATTCATCCCGGAAAGCCAGGACACACCTCAACCCCCACAGTGGCTGTCTGAGAGAATGCAAATCCCCAGCCCCTTTCACTTCAAAGCTAGTCAATCCACAAACCAGCAGAGGCACACAGGATGGCTAAGCAAGAATATACCCACTTTCAAAAAGTAGTATTTTCAATCACACAATATACAAATTATCTTTACTAAAAGATGCATTTTATGCTAATTCAGGCATACTAAACTCCATTTTTCAATCTTGTCCCAATGGGAAGTTATACTTCTAGGATGGTATAAATATACTCCCATTCTATCCTATGGGATATATAGATTTTCCATAGTGAAATACAAAATACACTGTATTTCACTATCAGGACATGTCACACACACCAGCATGTCTTACTTTACACTGGCCTCTGCCCACAGGGGCAACTGGGCCTACCTTAGGGGTGGCTCACATATAATAAAAGGGAAGGTTGAGGCCTGGATCGTCGGTGTACTTGCCAGTTTGACATGGCAGTTAAAAACTGGGCGCAGACACTGCAGTGGACCAGCTGCCAAAGTGCCTACTACAATAGGGGGTGGAAACAATTCGATACCTAGGTATAAAAAGTATACCAAACCCTTTAGACATTGCTATTCTGCATTATTATCTGAGATGTGCATGTGCTGAAGCACTCAATGGATTTCTGATTTAAACCCTCTTTTCATGTGAGAGAGATGAGGGCCCCACTGTGGTCTTCTCTGAGTTACTATACCAACCTCAGTAGAGTTGAGGGCCACGTGGTTCAATGTAGATTTAGCTGTGGTCCTCTGTTCGGTTTACCACAGATGCAGAAGAAATTAACATGAGGCTATTGCAGACAGGGGTTTCTTTGTGTGGAACCTGGTCATTGGGCAGAGACTGACAGCGTTCCTAATGTTGGTGTCCTGATGGGTTAATTTTTTTCAAAATGGCTACGTAATCGACAGAGGTGGAAACACCCACTGTACTTCCCATGCTACTCCTTTGCTCCCTTCCCCGGACCGTTTTCCAGTGGCAGCTCATTTAGGCCTTGGGTCTCTGGGGGCACACAAGGATGCTGTCTACTCGCTTACCTGTAAAAATTAAAGTCCAAAAGCTCGGGACTGATGGTCAGTCCTTCATGTGTATATTTTGTTTATTAAAAATATTATTCACAAATAATGTCTGTCGCCATTGCCGATGTAAACTTTTTCAAGTTGTTATGGTGAAGGGGCTGAGTTGTGGTTGAAGAGGCAGCAATCATTACTGGTCTGCCTGCTTTTAGGGTTACTTTTAAGTATGAGGTTTGGGGTTATAACGTACCTGATTTTAGGATTACCTATCAGTGATTGTGAACATACATGTTTGTAATATGGAGCTTGCAAAATTGAAGATGATTAGTTCCCACATAGGACAACCACATATTGCACATTTTCTTCCCACTCTTTCTTTGTTTCATTCAGTCTGGAGGAAACCCATCCAAAGGTCACCCGAGGTGAAGCTAGAGGGTTCTGCCTGAGCTCTTGCACATAGGTAGTGGGCCTGGGATCCCACATACATCTGTGAGGAGTGAAAGGTCACCTCCATGCTTGGTTGCCCAATTCAAAAATTGTAAGATGCAGTTGTTGTATATGGGATTTGGTTCTCGGCCAACTGCCCATCACTGTAACGAATAAAGGAATGAAAATGAATTACCTGTTTCGAACTAGACTAAGACAGCCCAACATTGATTTTTTGGGCATTCATTGAGTTCTCCACCTGGAAAATTTTGTTAAAAAACCTAATGGTGCCCTTCACAGCACCATTTTTATATAATTCACTAAATATAAATTGATTAAAAAAAAATCAGGGGTTCTAAAAGGGGGGCAGAGACATATTTCAATCAAGTTGTGATGAGCCAAGAAAGTCTAACTTGTCCCCTGAATCTCGAGGCTCTCCCATCCTAGGATTTTTTTATTTTAAATGGTAGCAAAACTGTGCATCGTGCTAAGTGCCACCTGGCTCCAAGGAACAGAAATTCTGCAATAGGCCTTTCGAATACAGTATAAGCAAATTGCTCCTTAAATACTTTACCAAAATGTCATTATTTGCTCTAAAACATCAGCATAGCAGAGTCTGTATCTCCAAACACTCCACAGATCTTGTAATTCGCCCGACCATCCAGTAGGCTGGCCAAAAATATATTGTGACTCAGGCCAGCACCAGAGGATGTTCTCAAGTGTTGACCTGAAAAGACACAGATAAGCATAAGGAAGTGAGGAGAAAGGAAATCACTCCACACCGACAAAATAAATGCATGGATCGGCACACAGATAGGGGCGGCTCCTCTGTTATGGCTGAAGAGCATCGCCCACTGCTCGAATCAGCAGACGCAAGTAAAATAAAACGATAATAAAGTATTTATTAAAGCTACTTGATTATCATTATATTTTACTCCGGATCCACTGCCAATACATGAGGGCGGGGCTTTTGGCACCAGGAGGAGTGGTTTGCTCAGGCACTGCCAGTGCGCATGTAGGTTTGGCCGACCGTCCACGGCCGGCCAAACTGACAT
This sequence comes from Lissotriton vulgaris, assembly GCF_964263255.1. Taxonomy (NCBI): domain Eukaryota; kingdom Metazoa; phylum Chordata; class Amphibia; order Caudata; family Salamandridae; genus Lissotriton; species Lissotriton vulgaris. The sequence goes on from NC_141689.1 coordinate 1,036,028,847, forward strand.
GCACAAATTGGATATCACCAAGCTTATGCTTGGCGAAATCCGCAGGGCCAAGGAGCATAGGCTCCCAGTCCCTGCTGGAGCGTGGAACCAGCCCACTCCGCCCAATCCCTACTCTACTCTCATGCTGGGTAATACTAGTGTAAGAGTAGCTTCTGGATTGGCGCAGTGCACTCTGGGAGCCTGTGTAAGAAGCGGTGCACATCGGGATTTCAGGTAAGATTGTTTTTTTTTTTATTCCCATCCGCCCCAGTGATTTCCTCAGCTAGCGGCCGCCACAGCACACAAATGCAAGAGGGGGGGCTGGGGGGGGGGGGGGGGCATTACTGTCTACAGGCGGCACAGCAGTCATAACCACCTTTCTTCACCTACTCTCCCTACCCTCTCCATTTGTAGGCTATATTCCGTCATGAAATGGTGAATGCGACGTTCAGTAAATAAAATATACTTTTTTTTTTAGCTTTCAATGGCTCAATGTTCTATTATTCGGGTCCAGCCAAAAGGCACTTAGCGGATTTTTTAACAGAATTCAAAAAAGGGCAGTTTGCATCTAAATTATGTTTTAAAAAATGAAAAAGTCAAAACGTTGCTGTAACTTTGGCACGGGCATGAGTGTTTCTGGTAGAACTGTAATGGATGAAACTCACGCTTGGAACTTTCATACATCGAAGCAAGTTTCAGCTTTTCTGTAGGACAAAGTGTGCATTAAAATACTTCAGTCGAGCCCTTTAGGGCCTTTGACATAATTGTTTATTTTTCCTTGCTTGCTGTAAAGGCAACCCATCCGCTGATGCCAGCCCCCCAAGGCGCCGACGCTTGGCATTCCAACACACTTCTCAAACGTACCTCTATAAGGCCATGTTTCATGGTCTTCTTTCAAACAGCTTTTAATTCGGTGCCCACCCACAGCTGAACCACCTCGCCCTTCCACCCTTCTTCACAGCAAGATGCTGATGCAACGCTGCTTCTCAGAATCCATTTTATGGCAGTGTGGTTAAGGTTTGCAAATTGCTTTCGTCCCCTGCACATGCACCACGTTCCCACAAAAACAACTTTTTCTTGTGTGCAGATTTTTATCGTTGCTTGAAATTCAGTGAAATGTGCGGGACATTCACCGCCACTATTCCCATTGGGGGCTTGTAGTATCCGTGAAATCTAAATTATGAAAAAGACCATAGGGTGAATAAAAACTAGTCAGCCTCCTGGGACGCAACCAGGTTCCCCTTGCTCCTAAAACCGTATTAACTACCATGTACTACAACACTTTGGGCCCCATTACAAGTGGCCTTTAATAAGGGGCAATAATTCTGCACACTGTATTACAGATGCCGGGTTGATGTGTTGCACCATAACTGGACAATTAGGAGTTTTTTCACCTGGAAGTCAAAACTACTGTCCGAAATCAGTGTTACCCCACCCATTTCCACATCTTTCCCCCAAATTCCAGCCCATTTTCCTGCCAGATTTCCACTTTAGCTTTGAAGGTGGTTTCCGGAAATATCATGGCACTTGCAATATCGTTTTAACCGAAAACTGGAGTTTTTTGGCAGGAAACGGAATTACCGATCCACTAGTGGTAGGGGCCTGTATGTCCCGCTCAGTTGGGGGCCCATAGGAACTAGAGCAATGGCATTCATTTACCTCTGCCATATTGTAAGTATTCCTTAAAGGGAAAAACTATTCCATTTTTCATTTCTTGAGTTCCTGTAATCCCTGGCAGCTATGCATCCTCAAAGCCTTTAAAATGAAAAGAAATATGCAGGCACATTGAAAAACTGCTGACTCAGCGCTGACGCTGCCATGTCGAATAAGGCAGGGCTTTTGGCGCCGAAGTGCCACTGACTAAACAGACATCTAAGGGTGCCTTTAGCAGCTCCTCAGACTCCCCTTTACAAACATTTCTTACCCTGAAGCTGCTAAGGCTTTCCGAAAAGCGAGGGTGCACTTCTAAAGATATTGCAACTAGGAATATGATGAGTCTGGTTCGCGTTCACTCTCAGTCCTAAACCTAGAAGCAGTCCCCGACTGGCAGTAGCGGGCGCCGGGCATTTTCCCGGTGGCCGGAAAGGTGGTGGCTGGTTTTGGAGCAGTGGGTGCCCGTTTTACTTTTGCCCGAGGCCCGTTTTGCAGCAGCACTACAATATCAGTCCCCTGCAACAAAATAACAAAAGCAGCAGCAGTGTTCCCCCCTTATTTATGAGAGCCTTGCTTCACTTTTGCACTATGTAAATGGTACATGTGTGGCGCAGAGCTCTCATAAATATTTATGAAGCCACGCAAAACCCCCCTGCGTGGCTTTGAGTGGCCTCAAAAGTCATGAGTAAGTCGGCGCAGTGCAAATTGCTGCGTAGCTTTACTCTGCACCCGTGAGGCGTTCTATGGGCGTTGCGGTGGGTGTTCCCACGCAACATCCATGGACTTTGACGGTGCCCCAGATTTACAAAAATCTGTAAACCTGGAGAAGCGCCACATCCATACGCTTCCCGAGGGGAGGCGTAACGAGAAATAAGTTAATTTCTCATTTTTAACTCTTTCCATCTGTGCTGCACTCTGTAGCACACATGGAAACAGGAAAATGCCTCTTTGTATGGTTTTTGTGCAGAAAGGTGCCCTGTACTGCACAATAACAATCCTGCCTGCAACAGACGCACCCTTGCACTCTGGTGCAAGGGTGCCTACGTTGGCGCTAGGCTGCTGAAATGGCAGCAGCGCAGACAGAAAGAACAGGAATGCATCATATTGCTTAAATACTTTACATTCCAGCCCTTTTACCTTGGCTTAGGGCAGAGCAGCAAGGTGCCTTGCTGCACTACCCTACACCAAAATGCCATAAGTGAGGCCCTACGTTTGGAATGTTGAGTCCAAGTTTGTTGCACTCCACCCACATCAGAACACAACCCGCTTTCTAAAGGAAACTTTGGTAGTGTTACAGTGATAACATTTCCAGTCACAATAGGGTTGGTACTCCTAGCCATGGAGATGGGGAGGGTTTTGCAATGCTAATTTAGTTTCAGAAGTCGTACATGAAGGTGATGTTGACCCCTCTCTCCTAAATCGTAGATGTTTCTGTTCAGCTATAAGAAATGGTTCAAGGGTATTCCGAATTGTGGCCTGCAGATTTTCCTCCAAGCTTTTTTTTGCTTGAACTAGGCTTGCCGGGGTAGCTGGATATTGTTATGTATCCATCATGTGCTACCTTGAGCAAGAGTAAAGAACTTGTAGGTAGATATTGTAAGTCACTGATTCTAGAAGTAGAGTCAAACAACCCAATCTTTAATTTGCTACAAGTTCCTGGGGGTATCTTGTGGTTAATACAAGTATTGAAAATCAAATTCCTCTTCTGGTCCTGAGGAAAGTCTTAGCTTGTTCATCATTGACGCTTTGGGTCTGTTCCTGCAGATGTTTGTTGTAAGTCCTCCTCTACTCCAGGGACATATAACTCACTTTATGTTCTCTAGAAATGTCGTCTCTTCTACACATGGTGCCATTTTACAAAGATTGTGGAGAGAAACAGGAACATTCGCTTGGCTAATCAAAGCATAGAACCAGCTAGCCACATCCACAATGATGTTCCCACCACTGCACCAGCTGGACACTTAACTACTAGCCAATGCAATGTGGATCCTCTGCTACATACCGACTGGATTAGCAGCCTGTCAGAGTACAGAATTCAATATGCAATTCTGTGCCTAAAAAAAAAGAGCTTTAGGGGGCGTGGCTTGGACGCCGAGGAAGATGGCGGTCTGAAGCGTCTCTCCTCCTGCCACGAGCGTGTTAATCTGTATTTGGGACACCTTCCAATGCCTGCAGCGGGGACATGACCGAAGATCTATACATCGGATCACTCCCTGAGCATGCTGACCTGACTCCCGTGTCCGGGACTGCAGCGGATCAAAGGCTGCATTGACGGGGGCTTAGAGCGCTAATGGCGGCAGCGTGGCGGTGAAGCGAACGGCGGAGCGCGAGGTGAGCCTCTAGAGAAACAAAGAAGACACGAAGAAGAAAACTCGGCAGCGCAAGGAAAGCGGCAGGAGGTGAGCGTGTTTGCAGTCTTTAGCGCTCGGGGGCAGCTGACTCACGCCGATCGACTGAGAACAGTGGGGCCGGCCATGCAGAGACTTCACTGACCTTTACCAAGATGGCGGCCGCCACTTGGTAATTCACGAGCATCGAGGCAAGGTCTATTTCAAAGCCCAGATTTGATTAAATGCCCACTTCTAACGCCAAAACGCCAAAACGAGCACTGCTGGCAACAAACTTTACATGTGGAAAGGGTTTAGACGCGCTTTTGAAAAAGAAAGGATAATTGCTGCTCTGAATGCCTGTAAAACACTCTTCAGTGGCTCAGATGCACGTGCTGTTCACACTGGCTGATGCTTCTGCCTCTGCGTCTGGAAACCCATGAAAATACATGAAAATACATGAAATAAATACATAAGGATACGTGAAATACATGAAAATACGTGAAAATACATGAAAATACATAACTACATGAAATTCTCGACATCATCTCACAGGGGGCTCCCTAATGTCCCAGTCTCAGATAACACCATGTGCAATGGTAAATGAATGAGTGGGGCGCTCTACTCCTCAGTTGCCTGCTACGTAATGCTATTGATGTCAGTGATCTAGGTGCTGGCTGACTAAGCCCCTACCCAGGCTGGTGCTGTCTGCTTGCGCTACGTGAGTACCGGAAAGAGAGCTCTTAAGTTGCTGCCTAGGCATCTGCGCATCAAAGAAAAGATTAAAATGGATACCAAAGACCAAGGAACCCTCAAGAGGCTTAAATCGGACCACTCGAACCCGGGGTCACCAAACAAGCCAAAGAAAGTCACTCCAGATGCACTGGATATGATACTAAATAGGTTAGACGAGGTGAAAGACCTGGCCAAGGTTACTAAGGAGGAAGTGGTGGCAATCCGTCAAGATATCCGAGACACCAACGCGCGTCTAACAGAGACAGAATCCCGGATCAGTCGATTGGAGGATATAGAGGCTAAAACCTCAACGGCCTTGAAGCACCTCCACATCTCCTCTGACCAGACAACCAGACGACTAGCCGAGTTGGAGGACAGGAACAGGAGAGGGAACCTACGCATCTTTGGAATTCCGGAGGGATCAGAAGATTCGGATGGTTCGTGCATCAAGTTCTTGGAGTCCTGGTTCACTAAAGCCACAAACATGACTTTCGCAAATCCTCTGGAATTTGATAGGGCGCATAGAGTCCCAGGAAGGATCACTAAAACACAAAGAGGACCAAGACCCATCGTATGTAAGCCCTTGCGTTACCAACATGTGGAGCAAATCCTAGCCTTCGTGAGAAAACACAATCATATTCTATGGAAGGACACCAAAGTCTACATTTCCCAAGACTACAGTAAGGAGACCGTCGAGACAAGGAAGGCTTTCCTCGCCCTTCGTCCGCTTCTGTCGGTGAGGGGATACCAATTTGGCTTTGCGGGCCCGGCGAAATATCGGGTGACAATACGTGGATCGGCTCACTACTTTACGGATCCAATGAAGCTCAAACGCATGCTTGAGGATGCGGAAGAACGAGACATGGAGCGCGACATGGAAACTAATAACCCAGATGTTCTATCGGCCTCGGCTTCTGCTTCAGGATACAAGTGACCACGTTAGGTCTTATCATAAAACTTTCTGTACTCTGTTGTTATTGAAAGCCTTTATGTTGCTGGGTTCCTACCGAATGGACCCCAAGTCTGCGGATGTTCTGGGAGTTCTTTAATTTACCTCTCTGACTCAGTCTGGAGTGGCCCAGCTGTTTTTGATCGGATCCTCTTGTTTAAAATCGGCTCGCCTGGTTGGCTCCAATGAGATGATGGCCGGTAATGTATGCACTGTAAAGTGTTGTCTAACTCCAGACTTTGATACACTGTCAGGCTACCCGGAGTAGACCGGATTCGCTCTGTCAAAACGATGTCTATTTGATTACTGTTTAATGATGTCCTACTGTTCTCTGTTCAGGTTCTTCGCCACTGAGGCGATGTCATAAATTCTACTAGACACTAACAACTTGGTGCCTTGAAGTGAGATATGATACCATAATATCTTCTAATAGGTCATGTTGATATCTTCTCAAATTTCTACTCGATAATCATAGTTCAGTGCACACACAGAAATTATTCTGCCTTGCCAGGAAGATACAATGAGTGGGTGTGCTGTTGAACACGTGTCGATTTTGCTGCATTAATTCAACGTTCCACTGCTTGCATAGCCTTTTATATGCATTTTCCGTTATGTTTGACTGTTCCAATGTCTTTAAATGACTAAGTTTAGGCGGGGGGGCTGCTGCAGTTTTCCTCACGTCGCCATGCTTCTGTATTACAATTGGGGTGGGTGGGGTGGGGGGTTGCGTGGGGTTGGGGGGGGTGGGTGCTGTGTTCTGTGTTTTGTATTATTTTTCCTTATTTCTCCTCCTTTCTCCTTCTCTCTTTTTCCTCCTCTTCCCATATCATCTCTTTCCTCTCTTACCTGTCTCTTTGCTCTTGATTGGACAAGTTGTATCATGCATATGATGTGTTTATATATCTATACTCAGATTACGCATGCTATATCATCAGGTATCCAGTTATGTGGTAAATTCAGACTGTATCTTATCTTGAGTGGTACGACAATGTGTCCTTACATGATGCACCGAATACCATGTCTTCCATGGTCTCTTGTTACAACCATGACACTTATAGCACTGTAAATGTCACATAGAACGCTGTCCACTCCACTTGGTACAACCTCTCTTGATCGACTGAAAGTCTTATCCATGAATGTTAAGGGTCTGAATCAGCCCGTTAAAAAACAAAAGATATTAGATTATTTGCGGAGACAAAAGGGGGACATTGTTTTGCTACAAGAGACCAAATTGGATGCTAAACAATTCTATACTCTGCGCAACAAGTTTTATACAGAGGTTGTAGGGTCAGGTGCACTCGGTAAAAAGAATGGGGTTCTGGTATTATTGTCAAAGAAGTCCAAGGTAGAGCTCCTATCCTCCTCATCAGATGTAAAAGGTCGCTGGGTTACGGTGAAACTCACTAAGGATAACACAGAATTCTTTGTCACCAATATCTACGCACCTAACACTAATGATTTAGAATTCTGGCAGGATTTAGTCAAACAGATTGCGACGGTTCCTGACACGGCGATACACATAATTGGGGGGGACTTTAATCTTCCGTTTGACCCGGCCTTAGATAGGGACTCGAAGTGTACTTTCAAGCCAAACAAATCACATAATGCCTTCATCAAACTATGCCAACAATTCCACTTAATTGATGCGTGGAGGATACAAAACCCCACTGATAGAGACTACACATTCTATTCTTCCCCTCACGATTCGTTCTCCCGTATTGACTACATTTTCATTACACAGAATGGCGTAGCAAGGATAGAGGATACTTCAATTGAGCCAAGGGTACTGTCGGACCACTCATGTATATCTTTATCCATCAGTAACATTAAACCATCCCCTAAACAAACGGCCTGGAGACTTAACGAAGAAATCCTACACAAAGAACAAAATAGGACTAAAATCTTGGAGGCTATTAGATCATATCTGGAGACTAATGTGAGGGGGGACACCTCAGAACTAGTGCGATGGGAAGCCCTAAAAAGCACAATAAGGGGGGTGTGCATCAAAATCCGTTCAGCAATGAACAGGGATTGTAATGCGAAGTTAGAAGGGTTGGAAGCTGAGATAGCTACTTTGGAGAACAAACACCAAGTGACAAGGGACCAGGAAACGTTCAATATCATGACCCATAAAAAATACGAATATAACAAGCTAGTGAGCGAAAGGGCGGGAGTGTGGCTGGACAGGAAGCGAAGGTTTAAGCTATGTGAATCTAACAAAGCCGGTAAGAGCCTGGCAGCATACTTAAAATTTAAAGTCCAAAGGAATGCTATTAATGTTATCAGGGACTCGGCGGGAGTTGCTCATTCGGACCCTCAAAAGATATCCGAGGTCTTTAAAGACTTTTATGAGGACCTATACGCTAAAAACGAGTTGGTAATGGGGGACAAAATTCAAGAATATCTACGAGAATGTGCTCTACCAAAGTTAAAACCTGAAGAACAACTCAGTTTGAATGGGCCGATCCTGGCTAATGAGGTAGAAAAAGCGATCAAGGGGTTAAAATGTGGGAAAGCACCAGGTCCGGACGGCTTCACGGCCAAATTTTATAAAAGTTTTGCATCAGACTTAGTCGATCCCCTTCTACACCTCTTTCATGAATTTACGGAGTCAGGGGAGGTCAAAGGCACGTTGGCAGAGGCAACTATTGCAGTCCTGCCAAAGGACGGCAAAGACCCATCACTTCCGAAGAACTACAGGCCGATTTCCCTGATTAACCTTGATTGTAAATTGCTAGCCATGATCCTGTCAGCCCGTCTGCAAAAAGTCCTCCCTACCCTAGTACACCCGTCTCAAGCGGGTTTCTTAAAACATAGACTATCTAGTGATAACACCAGAGTACTGGCCCATGCTCTAGAAAAAGCAAAGCTTTTGACGACCCCCACGGTGGCAGTCACACTGGATGCAGAAAAAGCCTTCGATAAGGTAGATTGGTCCTATCTTGAGGCGGTTTTACGCAACTTCAACCTAGGAGAGACGTTTACTAAACTCGTAATGGCTTTGTATGCCGGCCCCACTGCTAGGGTCAGAGCGGGCGGCTCCTTCTCTTCCTCTTTCTGCCTAAAACAAGGGACGAGACAAGGCTGCCCACTATCACCTTCTCTGTTTTTATTGGCAATAGAACCCTTTCTGTGGCATATCAGACACAATGAAGCCATTGCTGGGGTTCCATTTGGTAATTGCACTGTAAAATTGACTGCATATGCAGACGATGTCCTGATCCTGTCGGAAAAAGCTGACGAGGCTATCCCGGCCTTGATGGACACAATTGAGGGGTTCTCTAGTGTCTCAGGATATAAATTAAACAAGGATAAAACAGAGGTTAAGTTACTAAACAACATCGGGGACAAAGGGTTACTAGGAACATCTGGCCTTACCTGGCAACCGAAAGCTTTTAAATACTTGGGCCTAGACTTTGAGAAGGACTTGATTACGACTCTGAAATTAAATGAAGACTCAACATTAAAAAAGATATCCACTTTACTAGACAGTTGGTCACCTAAATTCTTGTCCTGGTGGGGTAGGGCTGAAACTCTAAAAATGATGTGCACGCCTCTAGTTAACTACCTGGCTAGCATGCTTCCCATGACTTTCTCAGACGAATTTATTAAGAAGGTGGACAAGCTGTTTGGAGAGTTCCTATGGCGAGGGAAAAAAGCCAGGATATCACTTAAAAAGCTGCAGCTAGCAAAAGATAAGGGCGGCCTGGGCCTGCCCTCGTTTAGGAACTACCAAACGGCTTTCCTCTGTTAGCAAGGGGCCCTTTGGTTGGTTGAGGATACATCCTACACTCCAGTATGGCTAACTATTGAACGGGCGTTAATAGCAGATGCACCCCTCTCGTCTCTCCTCACCATGGACCTGGCCCATATACCTCACTCCAAATACATCCTTCTAAATACCAGAAGAGCACTTCTCCGACTTGACCAGTATCATAAGTCTGCTCTGGTGATTAAGAGATCCACCCTACTCTCATTATGGCATAATCCTAGGATCAGGATAGAAGGGAAAACCCTTTACTGGGAAGTGTGGGCTGGAAAAGGTATACACATAGTGAATGACCTCTATGATAATGGCAGACCCCTCCCCTTCTCGACATTGCAAGAAAAGTTTAGATTACCACCCATAGAATTTTACCAGTTCCTAAAACTGAAGGCCGCTATCTCCAAATGCCCCCTCAACACAGACTTACCCTGGCTTGTGTCCCGTCTACGAGTGCTATACCATGCTGACCATTTTGTATCAAGAATATATAAATTGCTCCTCCCCCTACCCAAGACGCCGCATAGGCTGACCGAAATTAAGTGGGAAGCGGAACCTAATTCCACAGGCATTGCTTTAGACTGGGAGGTGATACACAACACCGCACTGACAAACAAGATATCCCCGATCCTATGTCAGACGAAATATATGCTGTTAAATAGAGTGTTTTGGACCCCCCAGAGATTGTTCAAATGTAAATTGAGGGATACTCCTACCTGTTGGAACTGCCATGAAGCTCCTGGTGACTTGGCACACATGTTTTTTCATTGTTCCCTATTACGAATATTTTGGAATAAAATATTTACATACATTCAACAAGTGCTTGGAATCACACCGGTCCAAGAGTTCATTTATGTCATTTTAGGTCCCCTGGAGTCACAATTGCCGGACATTCATGACAGGCAACTGCTTGATATTATGCTGACATTGGCGTGCAAGGTCATTCTTTACAAATGGAAAAATTTTGACGAAATCAACTTCAAAATGTGGTTGGAATGGCTCTCATTTTTAAGGGGGGCAGATAATCCCGCACTGCAGTCAGCCACTTGGAAGCCCTCGAACAAAAAACTCTGGACATCCCTGGATGCTTCATCCTCCCACTTTGAACCACCATGATATGCATATCAACAATTGACTTTTCTAGACAGTATCCAGGTGGAATTTGAGGTGTTTGCTTGTGGTTTTGTATACTTGCTGCATACTCTCTACTACACACACAGTGTACCGAGTCTGGGTAAACTAACTACTATTGCCCTATTGATACACCTGTCCTCTCTCTTCTCACCTCTCTCTTCTCTTCTTCTTTATCTTTTCCCTTCTCTAGCTCTCTTTCTCTCTCTTCCTTTTCTTATCTTCTCCCCTTGATTTCCTTTTTGATTATTGTAAGTGTCATGATACCAAGAACTTGTTCATTTGTACCTTTAAAGATTTATTGTATTGTCTTTATTTTTATCCTTTTTCTTCAATAAAAAAGATTTGAAATAAAAAAAAAAAAAAAAAAAAGAGCTTTAGAAGGGTTCTGTCACCATAGAGGCATGATAAATGGAGTGTGCTTGGCACTTGCTTCTTGTGTGCCAGCACTTTCAATAACAAATCAAGCACACCTTCAGTAGTCCCGTATATTTAAAAAGATTTGGCATGTTTTCTTGAATAACATAAATCATTTTTATTGTATTTATGACATTATATTTCATATTATGATATAATTAAGTTTTATCCATGTACTTACTATTTGTAGTCTCACTGTCATGTCCTAGCTCATTAACATCAGACCTATGGTAACATTTTAATCAAGGGAATAAGATCAAAACAAGTGTCCTTTTACACACTGGGCCCTATTCACGAAAGCATTTTCGGGTGCATTAAGCAGTACTCCTGTAGTGTTGTTTTACGTACACTTACAATCCTTTGAGAATTGACCCTAAAACATCAAAAATATAAATAAAATGTGAATATTTAGGGAATATTCATAAAAAAAATTAAAACTCACAGAAAGGGCTGTTTCCTCATTGCACTTTTACTACATAGAGAGGGGGACACTTCGGGAATGTCACAAAGGCATGTAAAAGTGCGCAAAAGAATCCACCTTAACACACAAGCATATGTTTTCAAAACATTTTCAACACATCTTACAAACTGCTCTCCAGTTCTCTGTCTCATGCTAACCCTCTCCATTTCTATTAGCCCGTTTACTCCACTTAGACTCTGATGTTTTCCAAGCTCAGAACTAACACTTTTTTCTTGTATCCATCTTGATATAGCTTTGAAATGCATTTTTATCGAGACAGATTGTTGGATAGACCTACCTAGTTTTACCTTATTCTACAGTCTAGGGCTCCTTTTAGCCATCCCCCATTTTGCAGCCTATTATCATAATGTTCAATTAAGTTGTTTTTCCCTTGTCATATTTCCAGCATTTTCAGTGCATCATTTATGAAAACTATTCATTTTAACTGAAAACAGAGCATTCTGAAGCATGCTCAACAACCCCAAAAAAACTTGAAATCTCACAAGTGGTATGCAAAGCACTATATATATAAGTACCCAATAGATTTTTTCCAGCTCTGTATATCTTGGCCCAAGGTCATTAGAACACTGTACATGAGAACCATATGATACAGGTTTTTTTAGGCACAGGTAGGTAAGTAATTTGCCCAAAGACAAAAATGCTGAGCCAAGGCCAGAATTGAAACCCGGTGCCCAAGTTCCAAAGTCATAGAGAAAAATTAATGGACAAAATGTTGAACAATATCAAACATTCACCCCAGCACAGAGATCTGGGCCTAAATATATTATTTGCTCTCCATGCCATTACAGTTTAAAGCCACCGATATAAAAATCATTCTTGACCCTGCTCCCCATGGAAACAGTCCAGCCCCAACTGACAGGCCAGGTCCCCCTTGGATCGAAAACAAGCATCCTAGGACCAGTTTCGGTGTTCCACCCCTCATCAGCCAGACTAGCTTGACTCCAGTGGGATGGAGCGCATGAGACCCACGTCTGGGCATGCCCATCCCACTCGGGTGACATGTTCCAAAGTCAGCAGCTCTAGCACTTAGACCACATTTCCTCCTAAGTCTGTTGAGCAATTCGGTTTAGCATGTCTATATTAGGATTGGAAATTAGAGGAAATTAGTCACCACTTCTGGGGCTGTCTCTTTCAGCCCAAACCAATTAGATTAATATGCAGTTAACAGCATAATTTAGTCCACCAGTGATCCGCACACTTATCACCCAAATCGGCCACCATTGGCTACAGATTCCTATTGATATAGGGAGCATTTGCAAATCACTATAGACCTGTATTTGTATTGGTAAAGTTTAAGCTCTCCAAAATCCTTGTATGAAACTCTTCTAAAGGATAATAACTTCTCCAACAAATTTTGTGTGCCTCAAATCATTTTTAAATCAAGTGTTTGCTCCAGTAAATTCTCACTTTCAGTTGCATGTTAATTTAGTTACATGTTTCCCCAATAGATCAGTTAGGAAATATATATCTTTGCAGAAGTAAAACATACTCCTGACATTTTTTGGTATTTAAATAGTTAAATCTCATTCTTGTGTGTTGGAATACAGATATGGTTTAAGGATAATCCTTCTGCGTTCTTCCTCTTATCATCAAAGCCAGTACTTGGTCAATTCTTCTGTGTACTTGGTTTTCCATTTTAGAGTAGATATTGTTTAATACATAAATATGTACCGGGAGATATGCATTTTGTGCAGAGTTAATTACACCATAGTCAAAGTCAAAAAGATCTAGCACCCTACTTCTATTTTCATTTAAGAATGTAATCGCAAAATGTACAATCAAGCTTGTTATTTTGTTATTACAGGAGGAAATTTTATTTGAACCCTTTTGACTATCATTTTCTTTGAGTTGCATTTTCAAGCTTTTTTACATGGGCATGATCTATGTACACTTCATTTTGACTTTGTCTCTGTTGTCAGAAACTTCTCAATGGTTTCCAGAGAGACTAGATTAGAAGTTTGCTTGATTTTTGCAAAGAAAACCATATTCTCTATGAACAATAGTGTTTTACATTTTTTTGCCAGCATCTCTAACCCCCTGAACATTTGTGTCGTTTTGGTAGGTTTGTAGCATTGTGTCCATATTGCTGCTCTAAATGGATTTTATGAATGGACTAAATTGTGCTGCAAAACATTTCCAAAACTTTACTACTAGTCCATTATTAATAACTGTGATTATTTCTTTTTATGGCACTAGTTGCCGAAATAAAGCTTCAAACAACAACAACAACAACTAGCACATCTCCTTGTTGGTTTGCCTTTCTGGACAGAGTATATAATTGTCTTTACCTGTGCAGATGGTTAGCTTATTTCTGGTTTATTACAGATGAAATTGCAAAATATCCTGAGCTCTTCATTAGTTTCTTCAACCAGGGTAATCACTTATACATTATTGTTTTTAACAAATGATAGGTCTTTTATTATTCAAAGTCCTGATTTAACATGCTAGAAGCAGTCCAATTTCTTTCTCCCAAGTTCCAACATTTCCTGTTGAGCCTAAACAAACCATGACCAGTTTACTCTGTATACTATTGATTAATCTCTCAATGGTGTCACATAGTTACTTTGAACCTTTTGCTAGTATTTTCAGTTTAGAGTAATTTAAGATGTTTGTTAATATTTTGTTTCAATTTTACTCAAAATTAATTCAATCAGTGTCTTAGACAGGCTCTAAATGATTGTCAAACACGAAATATTCTGCATGCTGCAGAAACAGGTTGGAGACTGCAGATTCTCTGTAAGCTCTTTATTAGAACAAGGAGGCATGATTTCAAGATGAATATAAGTAAAAAGTAATGTAAAGCCCTGCCTGGAACAGGAGCACACACCCAGTTGAGCCCAAATCTTCACCAGCTTGCTCAACTGTCCTGGCTAGGCACATCATGCCAATGGAACACTCCAGATCACATCCTTCTCAAAACATTCATGGATACAGGAGATAATCTCAGCATCCACATAAGATCAGAGGAAATCACACATTATTGTTCTTCTTCCTATGCAATAACGCAGCAAAACACCCAACACTGCACTTTTCCTTCCTTGCTTTTTACAAGAAACACAATTGGCAACATCCAATACTACATTTTTCCCCCTTAAATTGTCAATAAAATGTACATGGCACAACACCGCCATTCACCTTCCCTTAAAGCACCAAAATGCATACGTCTTCTTCTCCTTCCTAAAGCACAACAGCATTACAGGACAGCACCCAAGACTGCACCTCAAGCAAGCACCAAGGACCAGATTTATCAATTTTTCACACAACACAGCTGGAGAACCGCAGCCTTAAGGCCCGGTGGTGCAGGGTACGCCTAAATCCCCTGGATTCACCTGCCTTGTCAAAACAGAGACACAGACTCTTCGTCTGGCGTAGAAGATGGTATTTATTAGCTGCAGCTAGCACAGTGGTCTTAGAAGTCGTCAGTAAAACGAGGTTCAAAAGAGACTGCCACTTAACTCCGTGGTGCACAGGTTTATATATGATACAGCACAATGCAAAAATGCAATCACACACGAGCATGAGCTATAGGCAAATGTTATAGACAATGTTTTAAAGCCAAAGCAACTCAAGTTCCCGATTCTGTTTGTCATTCGACCCCTTTAATAAATCACAAATGAATCCACACAATTCGGTTTACTAGCAGAGAAAACACAGCTGCGTGTCGTAGGAGGACAGTCGAGAAACAGGAGAATGCATGAGGTGTGTAGCAACGGACAGCAGATAAGATAACTTAAAGGAAACAATGGTGTGAAATGACATGTAGTCCGGACGGGGATTAATCAGCTCAGACAGGAATTAGTGTTCTCGGCCAGACCCTGACACTCGTTAGTAAACATAGGCGAGGAAGCCACCTGACACGCAAAGCAGAAACGACAAAAACATCGCGTTCGCCGAGCTGCCTGAGTGAGGGCAACACAAAATGGCGGCGATCTCAAAATGGAGGCTGAGCACGAACGAATTCGTAATTTACAGAACCTCAGACCCTCCTTTTGCCATTATTCAGGCAAAAACAAACCAACTCATGCTAATCTGAGTCAGAGTCAATACTGATATTCATGAGATCTTCAAGTTGTTGCTGCACCATCATTCTAATATTCACTGTCTTCTGAGCGGCAGATCGTGGAACGCATAAAGTAGCCAACAGGCCACAAAATGCAGGACCACACTGAACACATAAGCAACAAGAGAATATGACAGCTAAAATTGCTCCAAGGAACGTCAAGATCTTCTATCCCCAAGTTGACAATATTCCCCAAAACCATCCCATAAAAAACCAATCTCCTTCATCCTGATGTATCGACTCGGAGACTGTGTGCAATTTGGAAATGGCTTGGTATACTGCTGGAGCGTCATCTGGAATATAAATGCAGCAACTAGATCCGATCAATCTACAGACACCTCCTCGATCTGCTAGGATCACGTCTAGCGCAATTCGGTTCTGAAGCGTCATAAGACGGTCCGCTTGAAGCTCTGCTGTAATGTTACCTAATGCACCTGCGGTAACATTAATAGTGGTCTCAACCACCCGAACCAATTGCCTAATGTGTCTGCTGTTGACCATTGGACCCCAAAAGGGAAGGAATCCTTTAAGGAAATCTCCTCCCTCTTGTTCTGCCGTGTCTTTGGCATAGAATACGCCTCTGCTATGTCTAACTCTATGATGGTCTGACGAAGCCGTATATGTAGGGCATGGGTACTCACAAACTTTCTCTAAGGGGCCAAATTTACAGTGTAGTTTGTGGCCGAGGGCCGCACCGGTGGGGGCGTGGTCAGTGAGAGAGGGGGCGGGGCTAGAGACAAAAAAAAAACTGTGACCATGAGGTTGAACACAGGCCCTGGCAGTGGATGTCTTTGTCCACTGAGCCACCAGACCGAGCATACACACATATCTCTCTCTCTGTCTCCCTCCCTCTCTCTCTTTCTCTTCCTCCCTCCCTCTCTCTATTTCTCTACCTCCCTCTCACTCTCTCTCTCCGTCCCTCCCTCTCTCGTCTCCCTCACTCCCTCTGTCTCCCTCACTCCCTCTCTGTCTCCCTCCCTCCCTATCTCTGTCTCCCTCCCTCCCTCTCTGTCTTCCTCCCTCTCTCTTTCTCTACCTCCCCTCTCTGTCTCTTTCCCTCTCTTTCTCTCCATCCCTCTCTTTGTCTCCCTCCCTCTCTTTTTCTCTCCCTCTCTCTCTGTCTCCTTCACTCCCTCCCACTTCCTCCCTCCCTCCATCTCCCTCCCTCCCTCCATCTCCCTCCCTCTCTCTGTCTCCCTCCCTCTCTCTGTATCCCTCCCTCTCTTGGTCTCCCTCCCTTTCTTTGTCTCCCTCCCTCTCTCCGTCTCCCTTTCTCTCCCTTTCTCTAACTGTCTCCCTCCCTTTCTCTAACTGTCTCACTCCCTCTCTCTCCCTGTCTTCTTCTCTCTCTCCCTCACCCTCTTTCTCTCTCCCTCCCTCCCTCCCTTTGTCTCCCTCCCTCCTTATGCCTCTGCCTCCCTCCCCTCCCCTGTCTCTCCCTCTCTCTCCCTCCCCGACTCTCTTTCCCTCCCTCGCCTTCCCGACTCACCCTCTCTCCCTCTCTCCCTCGCCCTCACCTGACTCTCTCTCTCTCCCTCCCTCTCCCTCCCCTGACTCTCTTCCTCCCTCCCCTCACACTCCCTCCCTCTGTCTCTCCCTCCCTCGCCCTCCCCTCACACTCCCTCCCTCTGTCTCTCCCTCCCTCACCCTCCCCTCACTCTCCCTCCCTCTGTCTCTCCCTCCCTCGCCCTCCCCTGACTCTCACTCTCCCTCTCCCTCACCCTGCCCTGGCTCTCCCTCCCTCCCTCGCTCTCTTCTGACTCTCCTTCTCTCTACCTCCCCTGACTCTCCCTCTCTCTACCTCCCTCCCCTCACTCTCTCTCTCTCCCCTCACACTCCCTCCCTCTGTCTCTCCCTCTCCCTCCCTCCCTCGCCCTCCCCTCACTCTCCCTCCCTCTATCTCTCCCTCCCTCGCCCTCCTCTGACTCTCACTCTCCCTCTCCCTCACCCTGCTCTGGCTCTCCCTCCCTCCCTCCCTCTCCCCTGACTCTCCCTCTCTCTACCTCCCTCCCCTCACACTCCCTCCCTCTGTCTCTCCATCCCTCGCCCTCCTCTGACTCTCACTCTCCCTCTCCCTCACCCTGCCCTGGCTCTCCCTCCCTCCCTCCCCCCGAATTCTATTAGAAATATCACGAAAAGCAAGAGCTATTTGCTGCACACATCGAACCACCTTCCCCAGCCTTCCCAAAATCTGCAGCACATTATTAGTGACTCCCTAATGTAGAGGGTGCACGAGAGCTGGCTGGACCACTGCAGCAGAGATCAGGTGTAATCCGGAGGGCAGAGATTCCAAATAAGGCTGGGCTGATTCAGACTTTCATCCCCTCAGTGTCGATAAAACAAATGCTACTCGAGGCTGCGCAGAGTGATCTCCAAGTGGCTCGGTTCAATCAGCCACGGGGTTTGTCCTGATCACTATAATCCCCCCCTCTTCCCCCCCCCCCCTCCTCCTCTGTGGCAGCCCGGGATGAGTCAGCTTGCCTGGCGTGCACACAGTCGGAGCACTTCACAGTTCTTTAAAAGATCCATTAAATCGTTAATGAGGCTTTGTTCTGTTTCACCTCTTCTGAGGCCCCTGCAGCTCCACTCTATGGCTGGAATTTCCCAGCCCCCCTAGAGCAGAGCCTCTCCGAGTCAGGCTGCATCAACCGCCGGTGTTTACTAAAACTCTTGAATTTTTTTTTTTTAATTGGTACATGTCTGCAAGGTCCGGCGGGCCGCCAAGGAAGGCTTGCCGGGCCGCCACCGGCCCGCGGGCCGTACTATGAGTACACCCTGATGTAGGGGGTAGGAGAAAAGCTATGTAGCAGGTTCCAGAGAAGTTAGATGGTAACCAAGTGTAAGCTCGATCATTACAAACAAAATATGTTCCTTGAGACGGAACTAGCGGAGGGAAATCAAGAGATGAAAGAACATATGTATATGTACATTTCTGGATATCGTCAACTTTCTTGCTGTTAATCTGGAGACAAAGATTTGCTTTATGGGGCACAGTCCACACTGGGGAAGACTAGCCTTTTCTAGTTTTGTCGCTGAGAATGGAGACATAGTGAGTAACATTCCATCCATCATAAGCTTTCTTTTCATCTAATGGAATCTTACTCTTCTCTACAATCTTGGCCATTACCACTATGCTTTTTATCAAGGAGCTGTGACTAAAATCTAATCCATTGCCAGGAGTTCTCACAGGGCTTCTAAGTCTGTTGTGGTATGCGGCCGAAAACATTGTCAAATAGGTCAAATAGGCCCAAGCTGAACCTTCGTATGAAAAAGGAAGAACCAGATATGGCATTCCCTTTTGTGTATTGTGTGGCATGAGTCCCAACAATCAGTCATATTAATGGCCAACTGATGTTGGTGCAACAACTGAATAAACATATTGTTCATATACTCGGCTCTCCTTATCTGTTCATGAGGGGGTAAAGTATGCATTTTTTGTGAAAAGACAGAAAGTCGAGAAGGCAAAGAAGCCGTAGTATTAGCAACATTTCTTGATTGTAAAATATGAACGATCCATCCTGTGCAGGCTAATAAAATACACAAAAACATAAGAACACACAACGCTACGCCAAATCGACTACGTAATAATTTACAATATTTTGATCTAATTTCTTGCTTCCTATTTTCCCTACCTACAATTATTGTACCATCCATCTTTATCTAAAAACAAATGTCGCTCACAGCACTCTTCTTCGATCACTCAGCTAATCACTTCTGTATATCCTGAGGCACTAGCCGTTTACTAAAAGAACAGAATCAGGTTTCAGTCTGAGTCTCCTACCGTGACCCTGCGACGGAGACAGATGGCACATCTAATACTAATATTACACAAAAAGGCAAAAAGACAAAAAAAAAGGAATGTCTTTAGTTAACAAAAAGTGTTCAGGAGTTCAGTTCATTGGGTCTTGGTCTTAAATTGTAGCGTATTTTACTCGGCACGGTCTGATCTTTGAACAATATTTCTGGGTTGGTGGTGTCTATTCGACGATGCACAGGCACAGCAGCTTGAAGAAAATCGTCATCCGCTTTTTCAGACTGAGTCCCAAAAATCTGAGCATCACTGAACGGAACAAAACAAGGAACTGCTGCAGTGTCCGATTCTCTTACACCACTGCGAGTCCACTGATCAAAAGGTAATGGAAGTGGCACCTTTTTACAGTGCACTCCATGTATCCAATTCCGTTTGCCCACCACCTTGACGGCCGTGCGAGTAACGAGCAAAACTCGCGCAGGCGTAGACCAACGAGGCTCCAAATTCTTAGTCTGTTGAAAATTCTTCACACAGACCCAGTCGCCGGGCACGATGGTGTGACCTGGGTCTGTGGAGGCCTCCGGCTGAACACTCTGTACCTGTTGCCGAATAACACTTAATTTAGTAGTCAAATCGTGTAAATAGTCAATAACAGAGGATATGGTATGTCTGAGTATCTTTTGGGATGGGGCTCGCCCCAAACATTAGCTGGGCGTCCAAATACCACTTCATATGGGCTAAGTCCCATACGAGAGTGTACAGTAGTTCTGGCTGACAAAAGAGCTAGGGGCAAGGCATCAGGCCAAGCAAGACCTGTACTGGCTTGAATCTTCGCCAGCTTAAGCTTGAGCGTACCATTGTAACACTCAACCAAACCCGCTGACTGTGGATGATTCGCCGCATGAAATTTTTGTTTGATTCCAAGACCAGAACATACTTTCTGCATTATCTGGCCTACGAATTCACTTCCATTGTCACTCCAGACAATGCGCGGCAAACCAAACCTAGGGAAGAATTCCTTAATTAGTACTTTAGCAGTTGACAGAGCAGTGTTATCTTTCAAGGGGTAGGCCTCTATCCAGCAGGAAAAGGCACATACCACCACCAGAACATACTTGAGGTTGTTGCAGCGATCCATATGAATATAATCGATCTGCAACACCTCAAAGGGATATGACGGGGGAGCAAAATGACCTGCTGGAGTTGGGGTTCCTTTTCCTGGGTTATGCATTAAACAAACAATGCAATGTTTAACCACATTTTCTGCACATTTCGGAATTCCTTCATTCTGCCATACCAGAGCCAAAAGCTTACATATGCCTTTTGCACTAATGTGAACTGGGCCATGAGCCATAGTCACGACCGGCAACACATAAGCGTCCGGTAACAACCATCGCTGATGTTCCGACAACTCCGTCCAACAACCCGACGAATCTAACATTCCTGTCCTTTCTTTCCACATACTCAATTCTTTCTCAGTGGCTTCTCCCTGAATCGTTTTCACACTCTCAATCGTATCTTCACACATTCCAATTTCCCTAACCCAAATTGCAGGACCTGCCACATACATTCGACTAGTAGTGTTTCTAGCTGTGGTTTTCGCTACCTCGTCTGCAAACGCATTTCCACGACCCACATCATCTGTGATTTTCTTATGTGCGCTGCACTTTATGATCACTATCTGTGCTGGTAAAGTAAGTGACACAAGAAGATCAGTCACCAACTGACCATGCTGAATCTTTGTCCCATGAGAGGTAAAGAATCCTTTCTCCCTCCACAACTTTCCAAAACTATGCGCAACACCGAACTCGTACTGACTATCTGTGTACACATTCACTCTCTTTCCCTTCGACAGCACACACGCTCTAGTCAAAGCTATCAATTCAGCTGCTTGGGCTGAATTATGTCCCAATACGTGCCGTCTCAACAATAGTGCATAAGGTGGTGACAGCATAGGCAGAAGTGGTTTCTCCATTTGGAAGCTTAAAACAAGAACCGTCCACCCATAGGATCCCATCCGGGTCCTTGAGCGGAGTGTCCTTTAAATCAATCCTCCCCTTCGTCTCTTCTTCTGTTCGAAGAAAACAATCATGCTTTTCCTGATCGTCTTTCTCATCTGGGAGTGGCAACAGTGTAGCTGGATTTAGCGTGTTACATCTTTTGATATGTATATGACTCGCTAAAAGTGTCAGCTCGTAATCAGACAAACGAGCACTCGTGAGATGCTACGTCTTAGTTCTATTTAACAAAGTATCCACTGCATGTGGAACCATAACAATGAGTGTGTTATCCAATACTAATCCGGCAGACTGTCTAATAGAAATTGCGGCAGCTGCTGTAGCTCTAAGACAACTGGGCAAAGCTTTAGCTACTGGGTCTAATGTAGCGGAGAAATTGCTGTGTCAATACTGACAACGCGCAACCTTCTCTCTCATGAACGTACAATGTAAAGGCCTTACTATAATCTTAGGTACCCAACACTGGAGCGGAACATAGGGCAGTACGTAAATCAACAAAACTTTTCTGACATTCATCCGTCCAAGGGAGTGGATGGGGCATATCTTTCAACGTTAACGCCACCAATGGTTTGGCCAAAAGTGAAAAATTGGGAATCCATTGTCTACAGTAGGAAGTAATACCCAAAAAGGCACGTACTTCTCTCTGTGTGGTGGGTACAGACATCTGTGAAATAGCATGAATACGTTCTGGGGTCAATTGCCTTCCCTCCTTCGACAAGAGATGACCTAAATAGGTCACTTCTTGTCGGACATACTGCAACTTGGAGGGCGATACTTTATGATTCAGAACAGCCAGATGATGCAACAACGCAACAGTCACATTCCTACAGACATCTTCCGTATCAGCAGCCACCAGCAAATCATCCACATACTGAACAAGCGTAGCACCTGGAGGCAAAGGAAAAGTATCAAGTTGACATTTAAGAGCTTTGCTGTAAATAGAGGGACTTTCACAATAGCCTTGAGGAGCTCTCTTAAATCGGAAGCTTCGGCCACCCAAAGAGAAACCAAAAATATCCCTACTTTCCTCAGCAATGGGAATGCTAAAGAAAGCATTCTTAAGATCGATCACCGAGAACCAAGCCGCTGAAGCAGGAATCATCGTCAATAAAGCTGTAATGTCCGGAACAACAGGAAACTGTGGTACTACTATTTTATTGACTTCCCTTAGGTCAATAACAAATCTATAGACAGGAGGCTGTGAAGGATCCGTCCTCTTAAGGTTCGGAGAACAGGGCTGCTACAGACATTGCCTCTGGTCCCTTCGACCACACCTTTCTGAATGAAGTCATCAACAATAGCCAACAATGCTCTCTCTCCATCACTAGAAATACGATATTGAGGAATGCGTGGCATTCGAACATTATCTTTAACTGTGACACCGTACGGTGGGATCGCAAGACGACCCACGTCATTCGGGCCCGTGGCCCAAAGACTTTCTCGGAGAGAACGTAACTCAGGTGGAAACTTGTCCCGAGGTAAATACGGTAAACAGACATAATATCGATTCCAAAATATCGATTGGACAAAATATCGAGTAAAAAATATAGACTGGACAAAATATAGACTAGACAAAATATAGACAACAAAAATATCAAGTAATATCGACTAGAATAGCCAAAATATCGAATCAAAAATATAGACTAGACATAATATAGACTAGATAAAATATAGACAACAAAAATATCGAAAATAAGGTAAGTTATTAATATTTAATAATATTTGTGTAATATAAATCTGTAGCGGGTTGTGGGTTTATAGGGGAATAGGGTGGGAAGTAATTTAATTATAAATAATTAATTATGTAAATTTAATCTAATTGTTAATTAAATAATAATTGGTCATTAAATAAAATATAATTGTTAATTAATTAAAAATGAATAATTGATAATTAATTTTTAGTAATTTATATTCTTTAGCGGGTTGTGTGTTTACAGGGGAATAGGGTGGGAAGTAATTTAAATATAATTAATTAATTATGTAAATTTAATCTAATTTTTAATTAAATAATAATTGGCAATTAATTAAAATATAATTGGTAATTAATTAAAAATAAACAATTGATAAATAATCAATTTTTAGTAATTTATTTTCTGTAGCGGGTTGTGTGTTTATAGGGGAATAGGGTGGGAAGTAATTTAATTTTAATTAAATAATTATGTAAATGAATTATATTTTTAAATTAATTATTAATTGGTAAATAATTAAAATATAATTGGTAATTAATTTAAAATAATTAATTGGGAATAGTAATTTTCACCCCTACGCTATCCAACGCTTTCCCTACTGTTGCACCCACTGGAGTTGGAATAGTTTTATCCCTTCGCTATCCAACGCTTTCCCTACTGTTGCACCCACTGGAGTGGGAATAGTAATTTTTACCCCTACTCTATCCAACGCTTTCCCTACTGTAGCACCCACTGGAGTGGGAATAGTAATTTTTACCCCTACGCTATCCAACGCTTTCCCTACTGTAGCACCCACTGGAGTGGGAATAGTAAGTTTTTACCCCTACGCTATCCAACGCTTTCCCTACTGTTGCACCCACTGGAGTGGGAATAGTAATTTTTACCTCTACGCTATCCAACGCTTTCCCTACTGTAGCACCCACTGGATTGGGAATAGTAATTTTTACCCCTATGCTATCCAACGCTTTCCCTAATGTTGCACCCGCTGGAGTGGGAATAGTAATTTTTACCGCTACGCTATCCAACGCTTTCCCTACTGTAGCACCCACTGGAGTGGGAATAGTAATTTTTACCCCTACGCTATCCAACGCTTTCCCTACTGTAGCACCCACTGGAGTGGGAATAGTAAGTTTTTACCCCTACGCTATCCAACGCTTTCCCTACTGTTGCACCCACTGGAGTGGGAATAGTAATTTTTACCTCTACGCTATCCAACGCTTTCCCTACTGTAGCACCCACTGGATTGGGAATAGTAATTTTTACCCCTATGCTATCCAACGCTTTCCCTAATGTTGCACCCGCTGGAGTGGGAATAGTAATTTTTACCGCTACGCTATCCAACGCTTTCCATACTGTAGCACCCACTGGAGTGGAAATAGTAATTTTTACCCCTACGCTATCCAACGCTTTCCCTACTGTAGCACCCACTGGAGTGGGAATAGTAATTTTTACCCCTACGCTATCCAGCGCTTTCCCTACTGTTGCACTCTTTGGAGTGGGAATAGTAATTTTTACCCCTACGCTATCCAACGCTTTCCCTACTGTTGCACCCACTGGAGTGGGAATAGTAATTTTTACCCCTACGCTATCCAACGCTTTCCCTACTGTTGCACCCACTGGAGTGAGAATAGTAAATTTTACCCCTACGCTATCCAACGCTTTCCCTACTCTTGTACCCACTGAAGTGGGAATAGTAATTTTTACCCCTACGCTATCCAACGATCTCTTTAACGTAGCACCCACTGGAGTGGTTACATTAAATTTAAACCTTTTGCTATGCTACGGTAAATATATTCTATATGTTTTATTAATAACATGTATTTATATATATATATATGTATTATTATTATTAATTTTTAAAGTTACCTTAATTATGTAATAATGTTACATATTATTTAATAATTTTAACAATTTTTATATTAAATATATTTAATATTATAATAGTTTTAACTTATTTTAAAGACAAAAAAATCGATATTTTGACAGTCTATATTTTAAACACTCGATATTTTAAACTCAATATTTTTGTACTTACCTTAGTGAAGATAGAAAGTCGATATTATGTCCCTCGATATTTTTTCATCGATATTATGGGAACTCGATATTTTGGTAGTAGTTATTATTTCAGTGATCCGGTGAATACATAGGGGACATCAATCTTTTTCCCAACGTGAGATGCACATCAGAAGGGGAACAATACAATGTCGCATGCAGTCGTTTTAACAAATCTAAGCCCAGTAAATTCTCACCACAACCAGTTGTCAAGATAAGTGGAGCTTCCAAATCATAAGGACCAATCGAAACAGGCAAGGGGCAAGAAACCGGATTATGGACAGGAGCGCCAGAAAATCCCACAGAAGTATTTATTAAGCCAGACAAAGGGGCCCAAGGGAGTTTAGAATAAATAATTGAACCTCTCATCGCACCAGTATCCAAAAGAAACGGTTCTGAAACACCCATTGCATTGACAGTGACATACAGCCCATTTTGATCTACTGGAATCGACACAACTCCCTCACTTCGCCCTTGGCTGTTCTATTCAGTCTGAAAATTGTCAGCCCTCTCTTCAACGTAGTAATCATTGTTGTAATATTGCATAGACGGAACTGTCTGCTGGTCAAAGTAATTCGAGGTAGATGGGACACGAGAACGCTGCTCCTGAAAGGACGCACCTCATCCTCTTCCCCTAAGATCCTGTCTGAAAATTCCCACGACCTCGGGAAGCAGACATCCCATTATTACGCTGTAATAAGACCGGACAACTATTCTTGAAATGTCCTTCTTCCCTACAATATGCATATTGATTAGGACCTAATGAAGGTCTCGGTGTAAAATACTCAGGCTTTTGCAACAGTCTCTGAAACTGTGGAGGCTGCTGAAACTGAGTGTTTTGCTGATGCTGATTCGAACGAGGCGGATACGCCTGCTGTAAAAGAACTTTAGTTTTAGTCAAGTCAAGAGATTTATATAGCGCGCTACATACCCATAGGGTCTCAAGGCGCTAGAGGAAGGGTGGGGAAATTACTTCTCAAATATCCAGGTTTTAAGTTGTTTTCTGAATGCTAGGTGGTTCTGAGTAAGGCGAAGGTGAGTGGGAAGTGAGTTCCAGGTTTTAGCTGCCAAGTAGGAGAAGGATCTACCTCCCATGGTGGTTTTGTTGATGCGAGGTACAGTGGCAAGGGCTAGGTTGGAGGATCGCAGCTGACGGGAGGGGGTGTAGAAGGACAATCGTGTGTTGAGGCATTCGGGTCCAAGTTCGTAAAGTGCTTTGTGTGCGTGGGTTAGGAGGCGGAAAGTAATCCTCTTATTTATGGGGAGCCAGTGGAGGTTTTTCAGGTGACCAGAGATGTGTTCTTTACGTGGGATGTCTAGTATGAGCCTGGCTGAAGCATTCTGGATGCGTTGTAGTTTTTTCTGGGGTTTTGCGGGGGTACCGGCGTATAGTGTGTTTCCGTAGTCCAGGCGGCTCGTGACCAGTGCGTGGGTGACCGTTTTTCTAGTTTCGGTGGGGATCCAGTGAAATGTTTTTTTGAGCATGCGAAGAATGTTGAAGCAAGATGATGAAACGGCGTTGACTTGTCTGGTCATCGAGAGTGAGGAGTCCAGGATGACGCCCAGGTTCCGTGCGTGGTCCGTCGGGATGGGTGCTTTTCCAAGGGCTTCTGGCCACCAAGAGTCATCCCAGGCGGAGGGGGAGGTGCCTAAGATGAGGACTTCTGTTTTGTCTGAGTTCAGTTTCAGACGGCTGTGTTTCATCCACTCGGCTACTTCTTTCATTCCTTCATGTAAGTTGGTTTTGGCGGTGGTAGGGTCTTTGGTGAGTCAAGTCAAGTCAAGTCAAAAGATTTGTATAGCGCGCTACATACCCAGAGGGTCTCAAGGCGCTTGAAGAAGGGTGGGGAGTTACTTGTCGAATATCCACGTTTTGAGTTGCTTTCTGAATGCTAGGTGGTTCTGATTGAGGCGAAGGTGAGTGGGAAGTGAGTTCCAAGTTTTAGCTTGCTTCTCCTTCTCCTCCTTATGCCTATTCTCATAATACTGTGCAGTAGCCAATATTTTAGCAGAAGAAGAGACAGCCCATGCACTTTCAGAACTCTTCAATTTATTCGATAATTCGGGAAGCAAATTATATACAAACTTGTCCACAAACAATCGCTGACCACCCTCTACACTCAAGTCCAGACCGCTGTGGTCTATAAACGTTTCTTCGAAACGAGTGAAAAAGTCCAAGACATTTTCATCTTTCTTTTGCTTACACACGGCCAACTTATCCCAATTTACTCGTACCGCAGGCATCATTGTCTTCATTAACTCAATTATTCTACCTGGAAGACTCGTAATCAAATCCTCGGGTTTTGCACCACCCACCTGATTCGCATCCGCAGCTCTAATAGCAGCCCAATCACCACCCAATTCAGCCAAATGATTCTCCCTATGAATCCGTGCCCATATACCTTGCGGAACAACATTTCCAAATAACATATCAATGTCGGCCAAATTCATAATACAAGCATCAACTGTTTGGGACAATTCTTTGTAATATCCAGCAGGATTTTTACGGGGGTCGGGAAGAGTTTGCTTAAGCGCAAATACTTCAGACCTCTTCCAGGGTTCGTGAACCCATATAGGCTGGAAATGAGCAGGGATTAGAGGTGGACCAAGCACCTCTTCTCTCCATACGGGAGGGACTTCACGCATCGGATAATTCTTGCTACCCTTTTTATTGACGGGATCAGCCTCAGAAAAAGACAGGGATAGAAACATTTGAAACGCAATGAGTCTAGTTTCAGCCTCCTCAACTCGGTGTCCTACAATAAAACCTTTGTCAAAATCACCTTGTAATTTCAGGAGGTCCGAAGGGACTGTATCTAACTCCATATCTTCCCAACTTCTAATAAGAGTTTGACACATGATGTTGAAAATATATCTCTGCGTGGGCTCCCCTCTGTGATGAAAACAACTCATGATATCATTGGTACTATATTCTGGTCCATGCTAAATCCATGGTAACATTTTAATCAAGGGAATAAGATCAAAACAAGTGTCCTTTTACACACTGGGCCCTATTCACGAAAGCATTTTCGGGTGCATTAAGCAGTACTCCTGTAGTGTTGTTTTACGTACACTTACAATCCTTTGAGAATTGACCCTAAAACATCAAAAATATAAATAAAATGTGAATGTTTAGGGAATATTCATAAAAAAAATTAAAACTCACAGAAAGGGCTGTTTCCTCATTGCACTTTTACTACATAGAGAGGGGGACACTTCGGGAATGTCACAAAGGCATGTAAAAGTGCGCAAAAGAATCCACCTTAACACACAAGCATATGTTTTCAAAACATTTTCAACACATCTTACAAACTGCTCTCCAGTTCTCTGTCTCATGCTAACCCTCTCCATTTCTATTAGCCCGTTTACTCCACTTAGACTCTGATGTTTTCCAAGCTCAGAACTAACACTTTTTTCTTGTATCCATCTTGATATAGCTTTGAAATGCATTTTTATCGAGACAGATTGTTGGATAGACCTACCTAGTTTTACCTTATTCTACAGTCTAGGGCTCCTTTTAGCCATCCCCCATTTTGCAGCCTATTATCATAATGTTCAATTAAGTTGTTTTTCCCTTGTCATATTTCCAGCATTTTCAGTGCATCATTTATGAAAACTATTCATTTTAACTGAAAACAGAGCATTCTGAAGCATGCTCAACAACCCCAAAAAAACTTGAAATCTCACAAGTGGTATGCAAAGCACTATATATATAAGTACCCAATAGATTTTTTCCAGCTCTGTATATCTTGGCCCAAGGTCATTAGAACACTGTACATGAGAACCATATGATACAGGTTTTTTTTAGGCACAGGTAGGTAAGTAATTTGCCCAGAGACAAAAATGCTGAGCCAAGGCCAGAATTGAAACCCGGTGCCCAAGTTCCAAAGTCATAGAGAAAAATTAATGGACAAAATGTTGAACAATATCAAACATTCACCCCAGCACAGAGATCTGGGCCTAAATATATTATTTGCTCTCCATGCCATTACAGTTTAAAGCCACCGATATAAAAATCATTCTTGACCCTGCTCCCCATGGAAACAGTCCAGCCCCAACTGACAGGCCAGGTCCCCCTTGGATCGAAAACAAGCATCCTAGGACCAGTTTCGGTGTTCCACCCCTCATCAGCCAGACTAGCTTGACTCCAGTGGGATGGAGCGCATGAGACCCACGTCTGGGCATGCCCATCCCACTCGGGTGACATGTTCCAAAGTCAGCAGCTCTAGCACTTAGACCACATTTCCTCCTAAGTCTGTTGAGCAATTCGGTTTAGCATGTCTATATTAGGATTGGAAATTAGAGGAAATTAGTCACCACTTCTGGGGCTGTCTCTTTCAGCCCAAACCAATTAGATTAATATGCAGTTAACAGCATAATTTAGTCCACCAGTGATCCGCACACTTATCATCCAAATCGGCCACCATTGGCTACCGATTCCTATTGATATAGGGAGCATTTGCAAATCACTATAGACCTGTATTTGTATTGGTAAAGTTTAAGCTCTCCAAAATCCTTGTATGAAACTCTTCTAAAGGATAATAACTTCTCCAACAAATTTTGTGTGCCTCAAATCATTTTTAAATCAAGTGTTTGCTCCAGTAAATTCTCACTTTCAGTTGCATGTTAATTTAGTTACATGTTTCCCCAATAGATCAGTTAGGAAATATATATCTTTGCAGAAGTAAAACATACTCCTGACATTTTTTGGTATTTAAATAGTTAAATCTCATTCTTGTGTGTTGGAATACAGATATGGTTTAAGGATAATCCTTCTGCGTTCTTCCTCTTATCATCAAAGCCAGTACTTGGTCAATTCTTCTGTGTACTTGGTTTTCCATTTTAGAGTAGATATTGTTTAATACATAAATATGTACCGGGAGATATGCATTTTGTGCAGAGTTAATTACACCATAGTCAAAGTCAAAAAGATCTAGCACCCTACTTCTATTTTCATTTAAGAATGTAATCGCAAAATGTACAATCAAGCTTGTTATTTTGTTATTACAGGAGGAAATTTTATTTGAACCCTTTTGACTATCATTTTCTTTGAGTTGCATTTTCAAGCTTTTTTACATGGGCATGATCTATGTACACTTCATTTTGACTTTGTCTCTGTTGTCAGAAACTCCTCAATGGTTTCCAGAGAGACTAGATTAGAAGTTTGCTTGATTTTTGCAAAGAAAACCATATTCTCTATGAACAATAGTGTTTTACATTTTTTTGCCAGCATCTCTAACCCCCTGAACATTTGTGTCGTTTTGGTAGGTTTGTAGCATTGTGTCCATATTGCTGCTCTAAATGGATTTTATGAATGGACTAAATTGTGCTGCAAAACATTTCCAAAACTTTACTACTAGTCCATTATTAATAACTGTGATTATTTCTTTTTATGGCACTAGTTGCCGAAATAAAGCTTCAAACAACAACAACAACAACTAGCACATCTCCTTGTTGGTTTGCCTTTCTGGACAGAGTATATAATTGTCTTTACCTGTGCAGATGGTTAGCTTATTTCTGGTTTATTACAGATGAAATTGCAAAATATCCTGAGCTCTTCATTAGTTTCTTCAACCAGGGTAATCACTTATACATTATTGTTTTTAACAAATGATAGGTCTTTTATTATTCAAAGTCCTGATTTAACATGCTAGAAGCAGTCCAATTTCTTTCTCCCAAGTTCCAACATTTCCTGTTGAGCCTAAACAAACCATGACCAGTTTACTCTGTATACTATTGATTAATCTCTCAATGGTGTCACATAGTTACTTTGAACCTTTTGCTAGTATTTTCAGTTTAGAGTAATTTAAGATGTTTGTTAATATTTTGTTTCAATTTTACTCAAAATTAATTCAATCAGTGTCTTAGACAGGCTCTAAATGATTGTCAAACACGAAATATTCTGCATGCTGCAGAAACAGGTTGGAGACTGCAGATTCTCTGTAAGCTCTTTATTAGAACAAGGAGGCATGATTTCAAGATGAATATAAGTAAAAAGTAATGTAAAGCCCTGCCTGGAACAGGAGCACACACCCAGTTGAGCCCAAATCTTCACCAGCTTGCTCAACTGTCCTGGCTAGGCACATCATGCCAATGGAACACTCCAGATCACATCCTTCTCAAAACATTCATGGATACAGGAGATAATCTCAGCATCCACATAAGATCAGAGGAAATCACACATTATTGTTCTTCTTCCTATGCAATAACGCAGCAAAACACCCAACACTGCACTTTTCCTTCCTTGCTTTTTACAAGAAACACAATTGGCAACATCCAATACTACATTTTTCCCCCTTAAATTGTCAATAAAATGTACATGGCACAACACCGCCATTCACCTTCCCTTAAAGCACCAAAATGCATACGTCTTCTTCTCCTTCCTAAAGCACAACAGCATTACAGGACAGCACCCAAGACTGCACCTCAAGCAAGCACCAAGGACCAGATTTATCCATTTTTCACACAACACAGCTGGAGAACCGCAGCCTTAAGGCCCGGTGGTGCAGGGTACGCCTAAATCCCCTGGATTCACCTGCCTTGTCAAAACAGAGACACAGACTCTTCGTCTGGCATAGAAGATGGTATTTATTAGCTGCAGCTAGCACAGTGGTCTTAGAAGTCGTCAGTAAAATGAGGTTCAAAAGAGACTGCCACTTAACTCCGTGGTGCACAGGTTTATATATGATACAGCACAATGCAAAAATGCAATCACACACGAGCATGAGCTATAGGCAAATGTTATAGACAATGTTTTAAAGCCAAAGCAACTCAAGTTCCCGATTCTGTTTGTCATTCGACCCCTTTAATAAATCACAAATGAATCCACACAATTCGGTTTACTAGCAGAGAAAACACAGCTGCGTGTCGTAGGAGGACAGTCGAGAAACAGGAGAATGCATGAGGTGTGTAGCAACGGACAGCAGATAAGATAACTTAAAGGAAACAATGGTGTGAAATGACATGTAGTCCAGACGGGGATTAATCAGCTCAGACAGGAATTAGTGTTCTCGGCCAGACCCTGACACTCGTTAGTAAACATAGGCGAGGAAGCCACCTGACACGCAAAGCAGAAACGACAAAAACATCGCGTTCGCCGAGCTGCCTGAGTGAGGGCAACACAAAATGGCGGCGATCTCAAAATAGAGGCTGAGCACGAACGAATTCGTAATTTACAGAACCTCAGACCCTCCTTTTGCCATTATTCAGGCAAAAACAAACCAACTCATGCTAATCTGAGTCAGAGTCAATACTGATATTCATGAGATCTTCAAGTTGTTGCTGCACCATCATTCTAATATTCACTGTCGTCTGAGCGGCAGATCGTGGAACGCATAAAGTAGCCAACAGGCCACAAAATGCAGGACCACACTGAACACATAAGCAACAAGAGAATATGACAGCTAAAATTGCTCCAAGGAACGTCAAGATCTTCTATCCCCAAGTTGACAATATTCCCCAAAACCATCCCATAAAAAACCAATCTCCTTCATCCTGATGTATCGACTCGGAGACTGTGTGCAATTTGGAAATGGCTTGGTATACTGCTGGAGCGTCATCTGGAATATAAATGCAGCAACTAGATCCGATCAATCTACAGACACCTCCTCGATCTGCTAGGATCACGTCTAGCGCAATTCGGTTCTGAAGCGTCATAAGACGGTCCGCTTGAAGCTCTGCTGTAATGTTACCTAATGCACCTGCGGTAACATTAATAGTGGTCTCAACCACCCGAACCAATTGCCTAATGTGTCTGCTGTTGACCATTGGACCCCAAAAGGGAAGGAATCCTTTAAGGAAATCTCCTCCCTCTTGTTCTGCCGTGTCTTTGGCATAGAATACGCCTCTGCTATGTCTAACTCTATGATGGTCTGACGAAGCCGTATATGTAGGGGGTAGGAGAAAAGCTATGTAGCAGGTTCCAGAGAAGTTAGAAGGTAACCAAGTGTAAGCTCGATCATTACAAACAAAATATGTTCCTTGAGACGGAACTAGCGGAGGGAAATCAAGAGATGAAAGAACATATGTATATGTACATTTCTGGATATCGTCAACTTTCTTGCTGTTAATCTGGAGACAAAGATTTGCTTTATGGGGCACAGTCCACACTGGGGAAGACTAGCCTTTTCTAGTTTTGTCGCTGAGAATGGAGACATAGTGAGTAATATTCCATCCATCATAAGCTTTCTTTTCATCTAATGGAATCTTACTCTTCTCTACAATCTTGGCCATTACCACTATGCTTTTTATCAAGGAGCTGTGACTAAAATCTAATCCATTGCCAGGAGTTCTCACAGGGCTTCTAAGTCTGTTGTGGTATGCGTCCGAAAACATTGTCAAATAGGCCCAAGCTGAACCTTCGTATGAAAAAGGAAGAACCAGATATGGCATTCCCTTTTGTGTATTGTGTGGCATGAGTCCCAACAATCAGTCATATTAATGGCCAACTGATGTTGGTGCAACAACTGAATAAACATATTGTTCATATACTCGGCTCTCCTTATCTATTCATGAGGGGGTAAAGTATGCATTTTTTGTGAAAAGACAGAAAGTCGAGAAGGCAAAGAAGCCGTAGTATTAGCAACATTTCTTGATTGTAAAATATGAACGATCCATCCTGTGCAGGCTAATAAAATACACAAAAACATAAGAACACACAACGCTACGCCAAATCGACTACGTAATAATTTACAATATTTTGATCTAATTTCTTGCTTCCTATTTTCCCTACCTACAATTATTGTACCATCCATCTTTATCTAAAAACAAATGTCGCTCACAGCACTCTTCTTCGATCACTCAGCTAATCACTTCTGTATATCCTGAGGCACTAGCCGTTTACTAAAAGAACAGAATCAGGTTTCAGTCTGAGTCTCCTACCGTGACCCTGCGACGGAGACAGATGGCACATCTAATACTAATATTACACAAAAAGGCAAAAAGACAAAAAAAAAGGAATGTCTTTAGTTAACAAAAAGTGTTCAGGAGTTCAGTTCATTGGGTCTTGGTCTTAAATTGTAGCGTATTTTACTCGGCACGGTCTGATCTTTGAACAATATTTCTGGGTTGGTGGTGTCTATTCGACGATGCACAGGCACAGCAGCTTGAAGAAAATCGTCATCCGCTTTTTCAGACTGAGTCCCAAAAATCTGAGCATCACTGAACGGAACAAAACAAGGAACTGCTGCAGTGTCCGATTCTCTTACACCACTGCGAGTCCACTGATCAAAAGGTAATGGAAGTGGCACCTTTTTACAGTGCACTCCATGTATCCAATTCCGTTTGCCCACCACCTTGACGGCCGTGCGAGTAACGAGCAAAACTCGCGTAGGCGTAGACCAACGAGGCTCCAAATTCGTAGTCTGTTGAAAATTCTTCACACAGACCCAGTCGCCGGGCACGATGGTGTGACCTGGGTCTGTGGAGGCCTCCGGCTGAACACTCTGTACCTGTTGCCGAATAACAC
Organism: Lissotriton vulgaris; assembly: GCF_964263255.1. Classification (NCBI taxonomy): domain Eukaryota; kingdom Metazoa; phylum Chordata; class Amphibia; order Caudata; family Salamandridae; genus Lissotriton; species Lissotriton vulgaris. Next base: position 1,036,063,317 of record NC_141689.1, read on the forward strand.
TTAATTTAGTAGTCAAATCGTGTAAATAGTCAATAACAGAGGATATGGTATGTCTGAGTATCTTTTGGGATGGGGCACGCCCCAAACATTAGCTGGGCGTCCAAATACCACTTCATATGGGCTAAGTCCCATACGAGAGTGTACAGTAGTTCTGGCTGACAAAAGAGCTAGGGGCAAGGCATCAGGCCAAGCAAGACCTGTACTGGCTTGAATCTTCGCCAGCTTAAGCTTGAGCGTACCATTGTAACACTCAACCAAACCCGCTGACTGTGGATGATTCGCCGCATGAAATTTTTGTTTGATTCCAAGACCAGAACATACTTTCTGCATTATCTGGCCTACGAATTCACTTCCATTGTCACTCCAGACAATGCGCGGCAAACCAAACCTAGGGAAGAATTCCTTAATTAGTACTTTAGCAGTTGACAGAGCAGTGTTATCTTTCAAGGGGTAGGCCTCTATCCAGCAGGAAAAGGCACATACCACCACCAGAACATACTTGAGGTTGTTGCAGCGATCCATATGAATATAATCGATCTGCAACACCTCAAAGGGATATGACGGGGGAGCAAAATGACCTGCTGGAGTTGGGGTTCCTTTTCCTGGGTTATGCATTAAACAAACAATGCAATGTTTAACCACATTTTCTGCACATTTCGGAATTCCTTCATTCTGCCATACCAGAGCCAAAAGCTTACATATGCCTTTTGCACTAATGTGAACTGGGCCATGAGCCATAGTCACGACCGGCAACACATAAGCGTCCGGTAACAACCATCGCTGATGTTCCGACAACTCCGTCCAACAACCCGTCGAATCTAACATTCCTGTCCTTTCTTTCCACATACTCAATTCTTTCTCAGTGGCTTCTCCCTGAATCGTTTTCACACTCTCAATCGTATCTTCACACATTCCAATTTCCCTAACCCAATTTGCAGGACCTGCCACATACATTCGACTAGTAGTGTTTCTAGCTGTGGTTTTCGCTACCTCGTCTGCAAACGCATTTCCACGACCCACATCATCTGTGATTTTCTTATGTGCGCTGCACTTTATGATCACTATCTGTGCTGGTAAAGTAAGTGACACAAGAAGATCAGTCACCAACTGACCATGCTGAATCTTTGTCCCATGAGAGGTAAAGAATCCTTTCTCCCTCCACATCTTTCCAAAACTATGCGCAACACCGAACTCGTACTGACTATCTGTGTACACATTTACTCTCTTTCCCTTCGACAGCACACACGCTCTAGTCAAAGCTATCAATTCAGCTGCTTGGGCTGAATTATGTCCCAATACGTGCCGTCTCAACAATAGTGCATAAGGTGGTGACAGCATAGGCAGAAGTGGTTTCTCCATTTGGAAGCTTAAAACAAGAACCGTCCACCCATAGGATCCCGTCCGGGTCCTTGAGCGGAGTGTCCTTTAAATCAATCCTCCCCTTCGTCTCTTCTTCTGTTCGAAGAAAACAATCATGCTTTTCCTGATCGTCTTTCTCATCTGGGAGTGGCAACAGTGTAGCTGGATTTAGCGTGTTACATCTTTTGATATGTATATGACTCGCTAAAAGTGTCAGCTCGTAATCAGACAAACGAGCACTCGTGAGATGCTACGTCTTAGTTCTATTTAACAAAGTATCCACTGCATGTGGAACCATAACAATGAGTGTGTTATCCAATACTAATCCGGCAGACTGTCTAATAGAAATTGCGGCAGCTGCTGTAGCTCTAAGACAACTGGGCAAAGCTTTAGCTACTGGGTCTAATGTAGCGGAGAAATTGCTGTGTCAATACTGACAACGCGCAACCTTCTCTCTCATGAACGTACAATGTAAAGGCCTTACTATAATCTTAGGTACCCAACACTGGAGCGGAACATAGGGCAGTACGTAAATCAACAAAACTTTTCTGACATTCATCCGTCCAAGGGAGTGGATGGGGCATATCTTTCAACGTTAACGCCACCAATGGTTTGGCCAAAAGTGAAAAATTGGGAATCCATTGTCTACAGTAGGAAGTAATACCCAAAAAGGCACGTACTTCTCTCTGTGTGGTGGGTACAGACATCTGTGAAATAGCATGAATACGTTCTGGGGTCAATTGCCTTCCCTCCTTCGACAAGAGATGACCTAAATAGGTCACTTCTTGTCGGACATACTGCAACTTGGAGGGCGATACTTTATGATTCAGAACAGCCAGATGATGCAACAACGCAACAGTCACATTCCTACAGACATCTTCCGTATCAGCAGCCACCAGCAAATCATCCACATACTGAACAAGCGTAGCACCTGGAGGCAAAGGAAAAGTATCAAGTTGACATTTAAGAGCTTTGCTGTAAATAGAGGGACTTTCACAATAGCCTTGAGGAGCTCTCTTAAATCGGAAGCTTCGGCCACCCAAAGAGAAACCAAAAATATCCCTACTTTCCTCAGCAATGGGAATGCTAAAGAAAGCATTCTTAAGATCGATCACCGAGAACCAAGCCACTGAAGCAGGAATCATCGTCAATAAAGCTGTAATGTCCGGAACAACAGGAAACTGTGGTACTACTATTTTATTGACTTCCCTTAGGTCAATAACAAATCTATAGACAGGAGGCTGTGAAGGATCCGTCCTCTTAAGGTTCGGAAGAACAGGGCTGCTACAGACATTGCCTCTGGTCCCTTCGACCACACCTTTCTGAATGAAGTCATCAACAATAGCCAACAATGCTCTCTCTCCATCACTAGAAATACGATATTGAGGAATGCGTGGCATTCGAACATTATCTTTAACTGTGACACCGTACGGTGGGATCGCAAGACGACCCACGTCATTCGGGCCCGTGGCCCAAAGACTTTCTCGGAGAGAACGTAACTCAGGTGGAAACTTGTCCCGAGGTAAATACGGTAAACAGACATAATATCGATTCCAAAATATCGATTGGACAAAATATCGAGTAAAAAATATAGACTGGACAAAATATAGACTAGACAAAATATAGACAACAAAAATATCAAGTAATATCGACTAGAATAGCCAAAATATCGAATCAAAAATATAGACTAGACATAATATAGACTAGATAAAATATAGACAACAAAAATATCGAAAATAAGGTAAGTTATTAATATTTAATAATATTTGTGTAATATAAATCTGTAGCGGGTTGTGGGTTTATAGGGGAATAGGGTGGGAAGTAATTTAATTATAAATAATTAATTATGTAAATTTAATCTAATTGTTAATTAAATAATAATTGGTAATTAAATAAAATATAATTGTTAATTAATTAAAAATGAATAATTGATAAATAATTAATTTTTAGTAATTTATATTCTTTAGCGGGTTGTGTGTTTACAGGGGAATAGGGTGGGAAGTAATTTAAATATAATTAATTAATTATGTAAATTTAATCTAATTTTTAATTAAATAATAATTGGTAATTAATTAAAATATAATTGGTAATTAATTAAAAATAAACAATTGATAAATAATCAATTTTTAGTAATTTATTTTCTGTAGCGGGTTGTGTGTTTATAGGGGAATAGGGTGGGAAGTAATTTAATTTTAATTAAATAATTAAGTAAATTAATTATATTTTTAAATTAATTATTAATTGGTAAATAATTAAAATATAATTGGTAATTAATTTAAAATAATTAATTGGGAATAGTCATTTTCACCCCTACGCTATCCAACGCTTTCCCTACTGTTGCACCCACTGGAGTTGGAATAGTTTTACCCCTACGCTATCCAACGCTTTCCCTACTGTTGCACCCACTGGAGTGGGAATAGTAATTTTTACCCCTACTCTATCCAACGCTTTCCCTACTGTAGCACCCACTGGAGTGGGAATAGTAATTTTTACCCCTACGCTATCCAACGCTTTCCCTACTGTAGCACCCACTGGAGTGGGAATAGTAAGTTTTTACCCCTACGCTATCCAACGCTTTCCCTACTGTTGCACCCACTGGAGTGGGAATAGTAATTTTTACCTCTACGCTATCCAACGCTTTCCCTACTGTAGCACCCACTGGATTGGGAATAGTAATTTTTACCCCTATGCTATCCAACGCTTTCCCTAATGTTGCACCCGCTGGAGTGGGAATAGTAATTTTTACCGCTACGCTATCCAACGCTTTCCATACTGTAGCACCCACTGGAGTGGAAATAGTAATTTTTACCCCTACGCTATCCAACGCTTTCCCTACTGTAGCACCCACTGGAGTGGGAATAGTAATTTTTACCCCTACGCTATCCAGCGCTTTCCCTACTGTTGCACTCTTTGGAGTGGGAATAGTAATTTTTACCCCTACGCTATCCAACGCTTTCCCTACTGTTGCACCCACTGGAGTGGGAATAGTAATTTTTACCCCTACGCTATCCAACGCTTTCCCTACTGTTGCACCCACTGGAGTGGGAATAGTAAATTTTACCCCTACGCTATCCAACGCTTTCCCTACTCTTGTACCCACTGAAGTGGGAATAGTAATTTTTACCCCTACGCTATCCAACAATCTCTTTAACGTAGCACCCACTGGAGTGGTTACATTAAATTTAAACCTTTTGCTATGCTACGGTAAATATATTCTATATGTTTTATTAATAACATGTATTTATATATATATATATGTATTATTATTATTAATTTTTAAAGTTACCTTAATTATGTAATAATGTTACATATTATTTAATAATTTTAACAATGTTTATATTAAATATATTTAATATTATAATAGTTTTAACTTATTTTAAAGACAAAAAAATCGATATTTTGACAGTCTATATTTTAAACACTCGATATTTTAAACTCAATATTTTTGTACTTACCTTAGTGAAGATAGAAAGTCGATATTATGTCCCTCGATATTTTTTCATCGATATTATGGGAACTCGATATTTTGGTAGTAGTTATTATTTCAGTGATCCGGTGAATACATAGGGGACATCAATCTTTTTCCCAACGTGAGATGCACATCAGAAGGGGAACAATACAATGTGGCATGCAGTCGTTTTAACAAATCTAAGCCCAGTAAATTCTCACCACAACCAGTTGTCAAGATAAGTGGAGCTTCCAAATCATAAGGACCAATCGAAACAGGCAAGGGGCAAGAAACCGGATTATGGACTGGAGCGCCAGAAAATCCCACAGAAGTATTTATTAAGCCAGACAAAGGGGCCCAAGGGAGTTTAGAATAAATAATTGAACCTCTCATCGCACCAGTATCCAAAAGAAACGGTTCTGAAACACCCATTGCATTGACAGTGACATACAGCCCATTTTGATCTACTGGAATCGACACAACTCCCTCACTTCGCCCTTGGCTGTTCTATTCAGTCTGAAAATTGTCAGCCCTCTCTTCAACGTAGTAATCATTGTTGTAATATTGCATAGACGGAACTGTCTGCTGGTCAAAGTAATTCGAGGTAGATGGGACACGAGAACGCTGCTCCTGAAAGGACGCACCTCATCCTCTTCCCCTAGATCCTGTCTGAAAATTCCCACGACCTCGGGAAGCAGACATCCCATTATTACGCTGTAATAAGACCGGACAACTATTCTTGAAATGTCCTTCTTCCCTACAATATGCACATTGATTAGGACCTAATGAAGGTCTCGGTGTAAAATACTCAGGCTTTTGCAACAGTCTCTGAAACTGTGGAGGCTGCTGAAACTGAGTGTTTTGCTGATGCTGATTCGAACGAGACGGATACATCTGCTGTAAAAGAACTTTAGTTTTAGTCAAGTCAAGAGATTTATATAGCGCGCTACATACCCATAGGGTCTCAAGGCGCTAGAGGAAGGGTGGGAAAATTACTTCTCAAATATCCAGGTTTTAAGTTGTTTTCTGAATGCTAGGTGGTTCTGAGTAAGGCGAAGGTGAGTGGGAAGTGAGTTCCAGGTTTTAGCTGCCAAGTAGGAGAAGGATCTACCTCCCATGGTGGTTTTGTTGATGCGAGGTACAGTGGCAAGGGCTAGGTTGGAGTATCGCAGCTGACGGGAGGGGGTGTAGAAGGACAATCGTGTGTTGAGGCATTCGGGTCCAAGTTCGTAAAGTGCTATGTGTGCGTGGGTTAGGAGGCGGAAAGTAATCCTCTTATTTACGGGGAGCCAGTGGAGGTTTTTCAGGTGACCAGAGATGTGTTCTTTACGTGGGATGTCTAGTATGAGCCAGGCTGAAGCATTCTGGATGCGTTGTAGTTTTTTCTGGGGTTTTGCGGTGGTACCGGCGTATAGTGTGTTTCCGTAGTCCAGGCGGCTCGTGACCAGTGCGTGGGTGACCGTTTTTCTAGTTTCGGTGGGGATCCAGTGAAATGTTTTTTTGAGCATGCGAAGAATGTTGAAGCAAGATGATGAAACGGCGTTGACTTGTCTGGTCATCGAGAGTGAGGAGTCCAGGATGACGCCCAGGTTCCGTGCGTGGTCCGTCGGGATGGGTGCTTTTCCAAGGGCTTCTGGCCACCAAGAGTCATCCCAGGCGGAGGGGGAGGTGCCTAAGATGAGGACTTCTGTTTTGTCTGAGTTCAGTTTCAGACGGCTGTGTTTCATCCACTCGGCTACTTCTTTCATTCCTTCGTGTAAGTTGGTTTTGGCGGTGGTAGGGTCTTTGGTGAGTCAAGTCAAGTCAAGTCAAAAGATTTGTATAGCGCGCTACATACCCAGAGGGTCTCAAGGCGCTTGAAGAAGGGTGGGGAGTTACTTGTCGAATATCCACGTTTTGAGTTGCTTTCTGAATGCTAGGTGGTTCTGATTGAGGCGAAGGTGAGTGGGAAGTGAGTTCCAAGTTTTAGCTTGCTTCTCCTTCTCCTCCTTATGCCTATTCTCATAATACTGTGCAGTAGCCAATATTTTAGCAGGAGAAGAGACAGCCCATGCACTTTCAGAACTCTTCAATTTATTCGATAATTCGGGAAGCAAATTATATACAAACTTGTCCACAAACAATCGCTGACCACCCTCTACACTCAAGTCCAGACCGCTGTGGTCTATAAACGTTTCTTCGAAACGAGTGAAAAAGTCCAAGACATTTTCATCTTTCTTTTGCTTACACACGGCCAACTTATCCCAATTTACTCGTACCGCAGGCATCATTGTCTTCATTAACTCAATTATTCTACCTGGAAGACTCGTAATCAAATCCTCGGGTTTTGCACCACCCACCTGATTCGCATCCGCAGCTCTAATAGCAGCCCTATCACCACCCAATTCAGCCAAATGATTCTCCCTATGAATCCGTGCCCATATACCTTGCGGAACAACATTTCCAAATAACATATCAATGTCGGCCAAATTCATAATACAAGCATCAACTGTTTGGGACAATTCTTTGTAATATCCAGCAGGATTTTTACGGGGGTCGGGAAGAGTTTGCTTAAGCGCCAATACTTCAGACCTCTTCCAGGGTTCGTGAACCCATATAGGCTGGAAATGAGCAGGGATTAGAGGTGGACCAAGCACCTCTTCTCTCCATACGGGAGGGACTTCACGCATCGGATAATTCTTGCTACCCTTTTTATTGACGGGATCAGCCTCAGAAAAAGACAGGGATAGAAACATTTGAAACGCAATGAGTCTAGTTTCCGCCTCCTCAACTCGGTGTCCTACAATAAAACCTTTGTCAAAATCACCTTGTAATTTCAGGAGGTCCGAAGGGACTGTATCTAACTCCATATCTTCCCAACTTCTAATAAGAGTTTGACACATGATGTTGAAAATATATCTCTGCGTGGGCTCCCCTCTTTGATGAAAACAACTCATGATATCATTGGTACTATATTCTGGTCCATGCTAAATCCATTTGCGAGCGAGAGAACCCAAAGCTACTTTCTCGTCCGCAAAAGGAAGCTGACAACGAGATTGTCGTCTAGAGAAAGCTGGAGACATTTTTATAGACCTAACAAAAGGAGAAAAGAAACTTGTAACAGCATCAGCTATCCTCCTCTGTGAAATAGGAGAATCCCTCGAAAGAATAGGAGGTATTACAGATGTAGAAGGCAACGGAGACTGAAACGTAGTAGACTGAAGAATAGGCGCGGGAGAAGGCGGGGGCTGAAGTACAAGCTGCGAGGGCGGAGCAGAAGCAGGCAAGGAAGCATTAAGGGGCTGAGCTGGTTGCTGGACAATCGATAATTGAGCAACCACTTGTTGAGCGACAGGAGGGGGTAACAGAGGTGCATTCGCATTCTGAACATAGGGCGGAGGTGAATTCAATAAACAAGACATTAGGGAATCTGCTTCTAATTCCTTACTTTTATCTAAAGAGGAAGTAGGCAACATCGGATAGCATTTATCTATCGCCATACGATGTTGTCTCTCTGATATCTCCTTCGCATCATCTACTTCGTTATCCTTAAACTGCTGGGCAGCCTGAAGGACTGACATGTCTTGTGCTTTCTTATCCTTTTTCACTTGCTTGCTTTCTTTCTGTTTGGCTTCTTTGCGCCAGAGGCGAAAGGAGTCAAACATAGCCGGCTGTGCTTTTCTTCTGAACAGAATTGTTTCCAAATTATCTAATATAGCGGGATCAAAGCTACCATTCTGGGGCCATGTCAAAACTCCACTATTTTTCGTATATCTGACCCATGTCTTGTTAAAGGTAATGGGACCAATACCATGTTTCGAATAGTGCTCATAAGTCGGAGTTCCAACCGGAGGGATCGGACATGACTCCTCCAACTGGGAATCCCTTGTACAACCCAAACAACAAAATCTTTTGCACTTACTCAGCACAGGCATCGTCACTTCTCTAGACTGATCACAAACAACAAGGGGTATAGATCAGTGAAACAGTACAATCGTACTTACCCCTTGGCTTCAGCTATTGCAATATCTGAACAGAGACTAAGAACAAAAACAAAACAAAGGTCTGTGGGAGCGACCCACCAAATACTTAACTAAGAATCGTTCTGCGCCAGCGAAGGTCCGTCTATCGTCTCGCTCTACCAAAATTTCAGAAGGGTCCAAGGCAGGGCGACAGTCAGGACAGCAGTCGTCAGCAGCCGTCGGAGAGGAGTAGCCGCGCTGTCAAAGACCTTCGGTCCACTTCCGACATACAGGGGTCAATCACGTGGTGTGCTTCCTCCGGAGTTTTCTTGCGGGGCTCCTCACGACCCTCGGGCTCAACCGCTACCGCTGAAGTCGCCCCACGTTGGCCGCCAGTTGGAGAACCACAGCCTTAAGGCCCGGTGGCGCAGGGTACACCTAAATCCCCTGGATTTACCTGCCTTGTCAAAACAGAGACACAGACTCTTCATCTGGCGTAGAAGATGGTATTTATTAGCTGCAGCTAGCACAGTGGTCTTAGAAGTCGTCAGTACAACGAGGTTCAAAAGAGACTGCCACTTAACTCCGTGGCGCACAGGTTTATATATGATACAGCACAATGCAAAAATGCAATCACACACGAGCATGAGCTATAGGCAAATGTTATAGACAGTGTTTTAAAGCCAAAGCAACTCAAGTTCCCGGTTCTGTTTGTCATTCGACCCCTTAAGTAAATCACAAATGAATCCACACAATTCGGTTTACTAGCAGAGAAAGCACAGCTGCGTGTCGTAGAAGGACAGTCGAGAAACAGGAGAATGCATGAGATGTGTAGCGAAGGACAGCAGATAAGATAACTTAAAGGAAACAATGGTGTGAAATGACATGTAGTCCGGACGGGGATTAATCAGCTCAGACAGGAATTAGTGTACTCGGCCAGACCCTGACACTCGTTAGTAAACATAGGCGAGGAAGCCACCTGACACGCAAAGCAGAAACGACAAAAACATTGCGTTCCCCGAGCTGCCTGAGTGAGGGCAACACAAAATGGCGGCGATCTCAAAATAGAGGCTGAGCACGAACAAATTCGTAATTTACAGAACCTCACAGCAAGACAACTTGCTGTGCTGCATGAATGGGTGATGGCAGGAATGTGCCACATTTGAATTCCGGCTTTCTGCCTGCGCTGATGCACAATCTGCTGCTTAGCACCAACACAGGCATCCTTGTGCCATGATGCAAGGGTGCCTGCATTGCAGGTAGGATTATTTTTGTGCAGGAAGGGACTCCTTCCTGCACATAAACAGTCCTCTGAGACTGTTTCCTCTTTCTAAATGTGCTGTAGAATACAGCACACTTAGAAAGAGAAAAGAACGAGGAAAAATAAAGGTATTTCTCCTCATTGTGCCTCCCGTTTTGACAGATTCCCAGGTTGACTAGTCTTGGTAAATCTGGAATGCGCTAAAATACATGGGTGCATGTGTGGGAACACACAACCTCCACCCACGGATCCCTTCCCAGGGCAGAGTAACGTAAGCCAGCTACTTGTGCTGCAAAACAGGGCCATGCAAGGCGGCCTTGCGTTGCTTGGCAAATCTGAATTTAGGATTGTGTTGCCCTTGCAACACTATGCTTAATCTGGCTCCAAACATTCATGGCGTTTTCCCCAGTCATGCATTCACATAAAGATATATATGTGTACTTGGCATGCCCACCGCTGTCCCCCAGTTGATAACCTATTCCGATACATTTGCTCCAGGCATATAATTATGCATGAGGCTGTTATCCATTCGAACTTCCACCCGGAAATACATAGATGCTCCTGAGATGCACGTAGTTGTTGGTAATTGGTATTCTGGATACAACATTACTGCAGATCAAAAAAAAGGACTTGACATAGTGATGGAACACTGTTCTGATGTATTTATTTCATGGACATTTACTGTCTATATTTCAGAATGTAAATACCACACTTGTGTTAGGTTGCACCTAAGTTAAATTCTTTAATTCAAAACCAGACTCCACCTGATTTGTTGCCCACCCTAACCTTGATTATCATGCCCCTGTCAGTAGAGTTCAGTAGAGTAGCCAGAGCAAGAGCAGCCCTTGAAAACACCCCGAAACACCCCTAATTATGTGGAGCCTGTTGGTATATTGAAAATGTTATCTTACGAATAATGCGTACTCATCTGATGTTCTGAAGGAACACATTGTCCTCACAATGGTAAATATCGATTTTAATATTAAGCAGCAGAACATAACATTAAATGTTATGGACTAGCATGGTTAGGCCATAAGAGTTGGATGTAAAACAGCTGTGGAACTCTGGCTCAAACCAGCCTTGTCACAAAATTTCTGTTTCTGAATAAAAACACGTACTTCCTGTATTAGCATCATGGGTGTTGCTTTCTTTTCAAGTGTAATAGAAGTCTTTTCCTTTTAAGGATTGATTGTTTTAAACATATTTCAGCATACCACTTTAAGATCTGCATGGCCTTCAATTCAAAGCAACCTTCTAAGTATTCTTGTAGAAGATGTGTGCCATAGTTCCCATCTCCCCTGCCCTTGCCTCATTGCTGTCATTGCTTTACTTATCCATGTGGTATTAGCACTATGTATTAATTATTTGATATTTTTGTTGGTTTGCTGCTAAAATGGGCACCATGAACTGTATCAACACAGTGAAAACGAGAAATAGTAATTGAAATCTAAAACTTAAATACTAAAATAAAAGTTACGTTGAACAGAGTTTGAAAAACAAGCTTTGGCAGCAGCAATTGATTGCAGATCTTGCCTTTATAGTGTGAGTGGTAAGCTCTTGGCTTTCCTTATACTTTCTTTCTTAAGCATTGTCTAAATACATTTTAAAAATCACAATATTCGAGGAAAAGTAAAACAAAAACCCTTAGGTATCTCGAAATACAACATTGAATTTAGAATTTTCAATCCCTATAAAGGGCATGATTTATTTGTTAAATGTCTTGCAGGAAACTCTGATCAGAGATTAAATAGCATGTTGCCCATGAACCAGCCAAAAAGGCCTTGACATCTAGTTGTAGGTACATAAAAGAACATATCTGCTGCCCGATGAAGTGTCAGAATTTAAAGGAAAATATTTGCAATTTACTTTCCTCAGATTTGTATTTTTAACAAATCCTGCAGCCAATTGATGCTCTGCAGCAGCCTGAGAATCAAATATCCAGACCTTCAGGGGAGAATCTTTCCAGCCACTCTTCGGTACACTTTCTACCTCAAACATAAGCTGAGTGCATGCAGCAGCGTGCCTCTCCCTTCGCTCTATAAATTCTGCCTTTAGGTGCCCAGGCCTGGGCTTTCATGCAATAGGTGGAAGGTAGGTCATAAGTGAAATCAAACCCGATCAACCTGCTCTGTATTAAAAACTGGGAAGAATATACTTGTTGTAGTGCTTTTATACCTTTACAGGGATGAGTCGGGAGCAATACGAAGAGCAATACGAAGAGCATGGGTAGTGTGATGTGAGGGCAAAGCCGCACATTTGGGAGAGGGCAAGAAAACACACGGAGTCCCATGCAACACTCAAAGAAAATGAAAATGTAGTTTCCTAATTTGAGTAATGGAAGGATACGATCAATCAAAAGATTGTAAGAAAGCTGTGCTCCAGGCAAGAGACGAAGCAAGAAGATGAGGGAAAGCCATCACATGAGAAGCAAGCAAATGAGATTGTCAAGAAATAGGGATTAATTGACCCAAAATCCACTCTAAGTATTAGTATTGCACACAATAAGTCTTCAATAAGAGAGCTAAAAGTTGTCTGAGGGCAATACCGAACAAAAATAGGGACAATTAACAAACACAAAAGCAGAATCACAGATTGCACTGATGGAGGAGCACAGAGCGACTAAGGTTACAGTGCTGACTAACAGACAACAAAGACAATAAGGCATTAAGGGAGATGAAACGCAACTTTTATACACAGTATTACTTGTTTTAACTAAATTGTTTCTACAGGGGCTGCTAACTAATTCTCCACATTAACACATGAAAACTTACTTCCCTCTGTGTTCAAGACCACTGAAATCCAAGATACGGTAGATGGACAGGGACAAATGGTGAAAAACAGGGATTGTTCTGGCGAATATGTGACGTTTTCCGCATACAAATACCCCGCATACCATCACTCCGCAAAAATGATTCCGCAAATACTATCACTCCGCAAATTAACACAACGCAAACTTTTACAACGAATATGCCTTTACCACGCATGCCTTTACAAGGCATGCATGTTAAAGGTATACTCATGGTAAAAGTCTTTAAGGAAAGTGAGTACCCTGCAAAAAACACTAACCTACACTACACAAACACTACCCTACACTACACCAACACCAAAACACTACCCACTACCCTACACTACCTTACACTACACTAACACTACCCTAAACCCTAAAACACTACCTACACTACACATACACTACCCTACACTACACAAGCACTACCATCAACCCTAAAACACTGCCCTATACTACAAAAAGACTACCCTACACTAAACCCACACCACAACACTACCCTAACCTCTAAAACACTACCCTACACTACACATACACTACACTAACACGCCCCTAAACCCCAAGACACTACCCTACACTACACATACACTACCCTACACAAATACAACCCTAAACCCTAAAACACTACCCTACACTACACATACACTACCATACACTACACAAACACAACCCTAATACCTAAAACACTACCCCCTGCATGACCCTACACTACACAAACACTACAACACTACCCTAAACCCAAAACGACTACCCCCTGCATGACCCTACACTACACAAACACTACAACACTACCCTAAACCCTAAAGCACTACCCCCTGCATGACCCTACACTACACAAACACTACCCTAAACCCTAAAACACTACCCCCAGCATGACACTACACTACACAAACACTACAACACTACCCTAAACCCTAAAACACTACCCCCAGCATGACCCTACACTAAACAAACACTACAACACTTCCCTTAACCCTAAAACACTACCCCTGCATGACCCTACACTACACAAACACTACAACACTACCCTAAACCCTATAAACTACCCCCAGGATGACCCTACACTACACAAACACTACAACACTACCCTAAACCCTAAAGCACTGCCCCCAGCATGACCCTTCACTACACAAACACTACAACACTACCCTAAACCCTAAAACACTACCCCTAGCATGACCCTACACTACACAAACACTACAACACTACCCTAAAACCTATAACACTACCCCCAGCACGACCCTACACTACACAACCACCACGACTCTACACTACACTAACACTACACTACACAATCCCTACCCCAGCACGATCCCCCACCCCTAAAAAATTAACCCAAACCCCCTTACCTCTCTCGTCTTCGTGGTTCCACACTCCTGGTTCCATCTTCTTGAAATCTATTTCTTTTTCACAACGCATGTGCATTTACCATACATGCCTTTACAATGTAATTCGTTGTAAAGGCATGCGTGGTAAATGCACATGCGTTGTGAAAAAATGTGGAGTGATGGTATGTGAGGTCAAAGACCTCGCGGAGTAATGGTATGCGGGCTGAAAGTCCGCGGAAAAAAAGATTCGGAGTAACCGTGCCGTACCGTTCTGGCAAACCAGAAGGCCTTGTCACCTTGAAATTGATCTATACAACAAAAGCTAAACATTTCCCTTCCCATCCATTGCTTTATTTCAGTCTGCTCAGAATAAACAATTAATTACCTTATATAAAGCATGTGAACTTTGAGAGAGAGAACTCAATTAGTCCCCTTTCTTCGCAGTCTAGGCTACCAAAATGTAATCTCCATCAGACAGACCACTAAAGGTCATCAATAGCAAAATCAAGGAATTACAGTTATTTTCAGACTTCAGCTGCCTTGCAGAAGTTCTACAGGGACGCTATCGTAGTGTGCCTTTACATGTTTAGACTCTACTGGACGCCTGCTTCTCAATCCTAAATTCAACATCTTAACCAGTAACTTGAGGGTAAATGACGTTTTTACACTCATAGTACCTCAAATGAGAGCAGGAGCATGTTTATTGGAAGCAGTGCGCCACCCTGTATGAGCTGCAACCTGAAAACACTATAGACCTGGGCTTCTCAAACCCCTACTTATCAAATACCATGGAACTTTGTGTTCTTGGCCATTTGTTCTTGTTTCCCTTCTCCCTTTCCTTGGGAAATGAATTTTCTTGATATTCATTTCTACTCCTCTGGAGCCAGTTTGTTCCATGCTCACTAAAGCTATTCTGTTCGGTTGTCTGATTTACTGATAATCATGTTATCCATACTGGCGTCTCTAGAGGTTGGCCAGTTAGGCCTATCGCCCAGCTCTATTTATCCGCCCCCCTCTTGGACTCAACCACCACAGCTGTTGAATGTACCAGGACGTGTCTCAGAAAAACAGACACTAACTTTATCACACACATTATTTTGTCCAAATACCTTTCACAGCAAAGCAGTGTTGTTTGCTTAAAATATTTAAATCTGACTAAGAAATACTTATGTACATACAGACATAGTCAGATTTAAACTATTTAAGCAAGCATATATAAAAATGTGTATATATATATATTTATGGCGGCTGGCTGGTTGGAGAAAATAAACCACCTTGATTAAGCACGAACTTTGGGTCTGCTCTTTCGTCATTGGGATAAAGACTTGGGCGGCTGCCTGGAGTTGTTTGTTTGGTGAACTACATGCGCATATATATATATATTTATACATATATATATATATATATATATATATATATATATATATATACACACACACACACACACACTAAAAACCAAATGTTCAAGCTTCGTTACAGTTCTGTGAAGATGTCAGTTAAACATACAAATCTATTGAAATTCACCAGTTATAGTTATCGCAAATAACTATAACTCCTGCCCTAAGGTAACTATAATTCGCGCCGCCGCCGCCGCCATGCACACTTTTCTCATCAATAATTTCATCATAAATATTTCAGTGATATTATCAATGATGTCATAGAAGATATCATGAGTGATGTAATATGTGGGGTAATGTGAAGTGCATGGCAAGGCTGCGAGTTATAGTTACCTTAGGGACGAGTTATTGTTACTTGAGAAAAATATAACTGGTGAATTTGAGTGGTTTTGTATGTTATTTTTTATTTGAAAGTGGGGTGCTCTGGTGCCAACCCTGGACACCCCACAGCAAGTTCCTCACTGGGAGCTGCAGAGGGAGGTCCAGGGTCCCCGCAGCCCCGGTGGCTCCCCAGCTTTGAGCCAGTGAAGCGGCAGCCGGTATTGCTTCCACCCAGTGAGAGTTGTTTTGTTTTGCTCCAGCGGGGTGGGAGCAATTCAATATTTCTTTCCTGCCCAAAAGCGTGGCAGAGAAATGTTTTGTTCTCCCACCCATTGAGAGTGGCTTTGTGCTCCTGCCGGGTAAGAGAACATTTCACTTTCCCTGCCTGCGCTCTCTGGCAGGGAAGTAGACAGTGTCCTGGGGGGTTGGGGTTTCTGAGACACCGTACCTGAGCCGGGCCTGGAGAATGAGGTCCCTGGGGCCTCCTTAGGCTTGGGGAGAGGGGTGGCAAGGTCCCCCTAACCTCTATTATATTATCAAGCCTGGGTGATTGGGTCCCCAGGGCCTCTTAGAGGCTTGTGGATATACAAGGACTTACTTGTATGTCCAAATAAGTCCTTGCTATCCGTGGGAAACAGCTGGGACCTGTGCTACATTAAGGCCACTGCATGCAGGTGCTTTAAGGTCTTGCAACCTACATCCATAGGAGGTCACCAAATGGCTATGAATGGCCTCCAGAAAGGCTTTGACGCTTTGAAAATGGAACACCCAACTGCCAAAATATCTTTTAACCAGGAGCAGCGAAAATCTTTGCAACGCAGCTGGTCGCAGCCATTTACCGCCAGCCGGGAGGCACAGCCGACCCTTGAGGGATGGTGGCTTAACCCCAGTGGGAGGCAAAAAAATGGTCACAGCAGCAACGGGGGGTGAAAGCACGCCAATACATAGGGTCACCAAGTGAACAAAAAATAAGTTTTGATTTGAATGGCCCAATCAGGGAGAGGAGGCAAGGCCGCGATCACGGCCAAAAAGAGACCAAGGCAAGTGGTTCCTGTCATTATTGCCAGAGGAAATTGACAGTCGCTGGATCGCTGCTGAACTTGCCTTGCCTGCCTTTAAGGAGAGATGATCCCTGCCACTACATCAACAGCAGGGGTCCTGCTGTGGAGAAGAGAAGATCTACAAGACTACACCGACAACTGCTGGGGTATAGAGGCTAAGGCGGCGACAGCAGAGGCGATGTGCGGAAGATTCAACTGGAGGTGTGAAGGGAAATGATCCCAGAGTGGCAGCAAGCCGCGCGGGAACCAGCAGCGAGCAAGCGGGACCAGCAGTAGCGAGGCATGGCCAGAGTGGGACCAGGAAGCGCAGTTGAGAAGAAGGCAACAAAACTGCTGCTCGCAAACAGTGTAGCGAGTGGAAGCAGCGAGCCCAGAGCCTGCACTCACCAGGAATCAGAACCCACTCATTGGCAACTCTGATAGAAGCATTGGCTTGGAGTTCAATTAGCGGCATGGAAAGCATGCAGAAACAAGGATTTAAAGGCATCCGCCTATCAGAAGAAAGGGCTGAATGAAACCATGGGATTTAAAAGTGCAGTGAGCAGTGGACTTGTCCCTATTATGACGGGTGAAGCAGTGCTCGGATTGGAAGCTCTTTGACAAACGTTACGAAGGCCTTGATAAAGGTTTTTTAAATGGCAGGGCTCGGATCAAGTGCCTGGATAAAGTTTAACGGCCGCTGACAAAGCACTTGTGAAACAAGCTACAGTGACTGACACAAGAAATAAGTGCCCACGCCCATTCTAAACAAGAAGGATTTAACAGCATCCATGGTCCCCGGCAGACAGTGAGGAGAGGCATAGAAGCGCGTAGGACCCACCCCTGGTGAGCACCCTGAGGGCACATGTAGCCTCAACGGCATTGCCCGACAAGGACCGATGGGCGCACCAGGGCGGACCCTTTGCACCGGATGGTGCTACGCACAGCTACCGAGGTGAGGGAGGTATGCCAGGCACTTGGTGCACATGAGAGGGGGCGTGCGCCATGAGCCTGCAGTGCGCGGGATAGCCAACTATGGTATGCAGGTTGGGGCAATTAAGGTTGCGAGCACTTCACAAGGGCAGCCCATGGAATACATGCAGTGTTTGCACTCCCCAATCGCCCCCACCCAGTGTGGGTCGGGAAGCCTAGGAGCATGCACTCCACTGCCATTTGCATCGCCGGGTCCTTACTACTGGTCAAGTCATGCACACAATGCAGGCATGGTAGCAGAGTGGCCTAAAATGCAGGGACAGGCACAAGCTCTAAGGCACCGGGGCAGGTGTGGTCATCACGGCCAACAAGCCACATGGGGAGGCAGAAACACACTGGACGGGCAATGGCCAAAACGGTAATTGAGTATATTAGGCCTTCCATGGTGACCTACCTATTTTAGCCCACAAGAACGGGCTGGCAAGCCTGGTCCTATTAGCAATTAAAGAGAGAATATGGCACAAGGAATTTATCAATATATGCTCGGTACTTAATGCCAAACAGACAGGGCTGGACCAGGTACTGCAGGACAAAATAAATGAGGACAAGAGGGAGAGGTGCAAGGCCAGACTAGAGAGGTCCATTGAAAACTGATTGCATGCGTTTCGCACATTTGCTTGCGTACTCGTAGAAAAATTCCTGCATGCTGTAGCATCATTGTTATTGTATGAGCAAAAGGTGCATGTAGAGCAGAAAAAGTACCAGGGGGATAAAGCACGATGAAGGCTTTAGGGCAAAAATGAAGATGTGGCCCATCATAGACTGGTACTATCAAGTGTAGTTGATTGCACCGAGCACATTGTTGCTGCCCGAGAAGGGGTGGAGAAACATGAGCAGTCCTTTCGTCCCTACAGGAGCAAATGGAGGGCAGATTGGTACCAGCAGGGCAACAGGGGGAAACAGTATGCAGGAGGCAAGCAGACCGACCTACGGCATTCTGGAAGTTTGAGAAGGGCGAGTGCATATAGGGTGCAGCTTGCAAATTCAAACAGTCCTGCAGCAGTTGCAGGGGTAGACATTCGGCCAGCAAGTGTTGGAAAGGGAAAGGTCCCCTTCAAAAAGTAGCAGTGAGCCACCCGAAGGGAGCAAAGGAGTCGAGAGACTGGCGATCACCCCAATTGATTGTCAACAGTTACTCAAACTACTCAACCAGTATCATAAGAAAGATGATGCACATTTACTAGCAGAAGGATTCCGAAACGCTTTTAGCATTCCCTACGTGGGGCTGGCAGAAGGGATGCTCTGCAACAACCTTAAGTAGCTAGACGAAAGGTGTCAAAATAGCTAGACCTGGGCCGCGTAGGGGGCTCATTTGAAAAGCCATTGCAGAAAGACTTTATAGTGTCCCTGCTTGGGGTAGTACCCAAGAAGGAGCTTGGCAAAATCAGACTCATCTACCTCCTGTCATTCCCAGGAGAGGCTCAGTGAATGACAGGTTAGACCAGGAGCGATTCTTAGTGTCATATGCTATGCTGGAGGAGATGACTGGCCTGTTAAGGGCAACAGGAAGAGGTTCCGTGATGGCTAAGGCTGATGTGGAGCCCACCCTTCGCCTGCTCCAAGTGCATCCAGATAGTCATCATCTCCTAGTTTTCCCACTGGATGGAGGCTTTTACTATGATATATGTTTGCCCAAGGGCTGTGCCATATCATGTGCATACTTTTAGGCATTCAGCACATTCCTGGAGTGGGCACTGGGTGAAGGTGCCAGGAGGGTGGAAAACCGCATTATCTGGACAACTTCTGCTCGTGGACATCCTAGACACTGATCAATGTGGCATGATAATGGGACACTTCAAAGGGCTGATAGAGCAGCTTGGGATTCCACTAGCAAGGGATAAGACAAAGGGCCCAATTACAAGACTGGCATTCCTAGGGATATAGCTAGATTCACAGGAAGGGGTGAGCAGGCTTCCGCCCCAAAAAGTAGCAGACCTAAGGCAGGATATTGAGGAGCTAATGTCCAAGGAAAAGGCAACATTTTAGGACCGACAGCAGCTGATATGGATCAATCAATCATAGGCATTTGTAGAGCGCACTACTTACCCGGAGGGTCTCAAGGCGCTGGGGGGGGGGGGGGGGTGCTGCTACTGCTCGAACAGCCAGGTCTTGAGCTTCTTCCTGAAGGCGAGGTGGTCTTGGGTCAGGCGCAGGTTGGTCGGGAGGGAGTTCCATGTCTTGGCGGCCAGGTAGGAGAAGGACCTTCCTCCTGTCGTCGCTCTTCGGATGCGGGGGACGGCGGCGAGGGCGTGCTTGGCTGATCGGAGGTGTCGTTTGGGAGCGTAGAAGTTGATGCGGTTGTTGAGGTAGCTCGGGCCTTGGTCGTGAAGGGCTTTGTGAGCGTGGGTGAGGAGACGGAAGGTGATTCTCTTGTTGACCGGGAGCCAGTGCAGGTCTCTCAGGTGTTTGGAGATGTGGCTGTGTCGTGGGACGTCGAGGATGAGTCTGGCTGAGGCGTTCTGGATCCGCTGGAGTCTCTTCTGGAGCTTGGCGGTGGTTCCGGCGTAGAGGGCGTTGCCGTAGTCCAGTCGGCTGGTGACGAGGGCCTGGGTGACCGTCTTCCTGGTCTCGGTGGGGATCCACCGGAAGATCTTCCGTAGCATGCGCAGGATGTTGAAGCACGACGAGGAGATGGCGTTGACTTGCCTGGTCATGGAGAGGGAGGGGTCCAGGATGAAGCCCAGGTTGCGTGCGTGGTCTGTCGGTTTGGGTGCGGTGCCCAGGGCGGGGGGCCACCAGGAGTCGTCCCAGGCGGAGGGCGAGGATCCCAGGATGAGGACTTCCGTCTTGTCCGAGTTCAGCTTTAGGCGGCTGGTCGACATCCACTCGGCTACCTCTTTCATACCTTCGTGAAGGTTGGCTCTGGCGGCGGCGGGGTCGTTGGTCAGGGAGAGGATCAGCTGGGTGTCGTCGGCGTAGGAGATGATGTTAAGGTTGTGTTGGCGTGCGATGGCAGCGAGGGGGCTCATGTCGACGTTGAAGAGGGTCGGGCTCAGCGAGGAACCTTGGGGTACGCCGCAGATGAGTTCGGTGGACTCTGATTTGTACGGTGGTAGGCGGACTCTCTGTGTCCTACCGTCGAGGAAGGCGACGATCCATTCTAGTGCCTTCTCCTGGATTCCGACGTTGCTGAGGCGCTGCACTAGGGTGCGGTGGCATACGGTGTCGAAGGCCGCGGAGAGGTCAAGGAGGATGAGGGCTGCTGTTTCTCCATTGTCCATCAGGGCTCGAATGTCATCGGTGGCAGCGATGAGGGCGGTCTCGGTGCTGTGGTTGGCCCGGAAGCCCGACTGCGAGGGGTCTAGGGATCCATTCGTCTCGAGGAAGGCGGCCAGCTGCTTGTTGACGGTCTTCTCGATGACTTTGGCCGGAAAGGGGAGCAGCGAGATGGGACGGTAATTCTTGAGTTCAGTGGGGTCCGCTGTTGGTTTCTTGAGTAGCGCGCTGAGTTCGGCATGCTTCCAGCTCTCTGGGAAAGTGGCGGTGGTGAAGGAGGTGTTGATGATGTCCCGTAGGAGGGGTGCGATGACATCGTCGGCTTTGTTGAAGATGTGGTGAGGGCAGGGGTCGGTCGGCGATCCGGAGTGGATGGAGTTCATCATGCGGACGGTGTCTTCGGTGCTGATGTGGGTCCAGGCGCGGAGAATGGTGGTGGGGGGCGTTGGTTCGGTCGTGTCGGTCGTGGCGTTCGTCGGTTGGGTGCTGAAGCTGTCGTGTATGTCCGCGATCTTGTTGTGGAAGTAGGAGGCGAGGGAGTTGCAGAGTTCTTGCGATGGGGTGATGTCGTTGTTTCCGGCGTTGGGGTTGGAGAGCTCTTTCACGATGTTGAAGAGTTCCTTGCTGTTGTGTGCGTTGTTGTCCAGCCGGTCCTTGAAGGCAGTTTTCTTGGTGGCGCGGAGCAGCTGGTGGTGTTTCCGGGTGGCAAGCTTGAGGGTGGCCATGTTGTCCGGTGTTGGTTCTCTTCTCCAGGCTTTCTCGAGGGCTCGGCAGTTCTTCTTGGAGCTCTTGAGTTCGTCGGTGAACCATGGGGCCTTCTTGCTGCCGGGTCGGCTGGGCGGGGTCCTCAGTGGGGCGAGTTCGTCCGCGCAGTTGCTGATCCACTTCGAGAGGTTGACGGCGGCCTGGCTGGGGTTCGCTGAGCTGGCGGGAGGGTGCTGGCTCAGGGAAGCGGCGAGCTGGTCGGCAGTGATCTTGTTCCAGCTTCTTCGGGCAACCTGTTGCTGGTGGTGGTGTGTCGTCGTTCTTCTGAAGGTGAAGTGGACGCAGCTGTGGTCCGTCCAGTGGAGTCCTGTGGCGTGGCTGAAGGCGATGTCTTTGCTGGATGAGAAGACGGCGTCGAGTGTGTGTCCGGCGAGGTGGGTGGGGGTGGACACCAGCTGCTTGAGTCCGAGGTTGGCGAGGTTGTCGAGCAGGATGTTGGTGTTGCGGTCGTTGTTGTTCTCCAGGTGGAAGTTGATGTCTCCCAGGAGGATGTAGTCAGCGGAGGGGAGGGCATGCGGGCTGATGAAGTCGGCGATGTCCTCGCTGAAGTGTGTGCGTGGTCCCGGGGGACGGTAGATCAGGGTGCCTCTGAGGGTGGTCTTCGGGTCAGTGTGGATCTGGAAGTGTAGATGTTCGGCGGTGGTCAGGATGCCGTCGGTGTTGGTCGTGATGCGGATGGTGTCCTTGTGGATGATGGCGATGCCTCCTCCCGTTTGGTTGGTCGTGCTGTCCCTCCGGGTGATCTTGTAGCCCTCTGGGATGGCGATGGCGATGTCGGGAGCTGAAGAGGCGTTCATCCAGGTTTCGGTGAGGAAGGCAACGTCAGGAGATGTGGTGTCGATGAGGTTCCAGAGTTCGATGGCGTGTCTGTGGACGGAGCGGGTGTTGAGCAAGGATGCACTGGAGGTGGCTGCTGCTGGTGCTCTTCTTGGCGGGTGCTGGTGTGTGGCAGGTCCGGATGCAGGTGAACTTGCAGGCGTTGCAGCCGAAGGGTCCGTGGGTGCGTCTCGGGGTGGCTCGGTAGCATCCAGGTAATCGGCCGTCGTTGAGTGCGTTGAGGGTGGCAGCGTCGTACGTCCGGCGGGTGGGCTGGGAGGTGCGGGGGCCAGGGGTCCTGGCGCTGGGCGTGGTCCAGGCACGGACGGGCGCAGACGGGCTTACCTTTGGCGCGCCTTCGGCGCGCAATCGGCGTGCCCGCTGCGCTTGACCGCTGCGCGGTGGCCACTCTTCCATAAGAGGAGAGTGGAGGGGGCGGAGCGAGGGAGGGGCAGCTGGGAGGCGGGAGCGGGGCGGCGAATGGGAAGGCTCCAGGTGGAGGGGGGCGGGGCCGCAGGGGAACAGCGGCGGGGAGCGGGGAGGTGACGGGGGCACAGCGGGAAGAGAAAAACGGCGGGAAAACAGCGGGAAAACGGCGGACTGGGCAAGGGACAGTCAGAAAGAGAGAAACGGCGGAAAACAGCGGGAAAACGGCGGACTGGGCAAGGGACAGTCAGAAAGAGAGAAACGGCGGAAAACAGCGGGAAAACGGCGGGAAAACGGCGGACTGGGCAAGGGACAGTCAGAAAGAGAGAGACGGCGGAAAACAGCGGGAAAACGGCGGGAAAATGGCGGACTGGGCAAGGGACAGTCTGGAAGAGAAAATCAGGAAATCAGGTGCACAGCTGCGATCAGCGGCGGGAGCGGGTCAGCAGGGGCACACCCACGGGGAGTGTGCGCAGTGCGAGGAGGAGTGACCGGCCCAGGGGCACAGGGGCATATGGATGCTTAACTTTGCCACAAGAGTCATCCCAGCCGGGTGCACTTTCTCTAGGCATTTAGCCTGGCTACTGAAGGGCATCACAAAGACGCATCACAGGGCCAGACTGACCATGGGTGTCAGAAGGGACTTGCAGCAGTGGCAGAAGTTCCTGAGCACATTCAATGGGACCCTGGCATTGAGGTATCCGTGGGTGACAGCGGAGCAAGTGAGCCTGCACATGGATTCGGCAGGTAGTGAAGGTTTTGGTGCCATTCTAGGCACTGCATGGTGTACTGCCATGAGGCCCAAAGGCTGGCATGAGGCAGGCCTGACAAGAAATGTGGCTCTGTTGGAGCTGTTTTCAATAGTAGTGGCATTCATGCTTTGACAAGAGCACCTAGCAAGCAGGCAAGTGACGCTACACAGTGGTCCAAGCAATCAACCTAGGGGAAGCACGATGCCTGAGAGTGCTAGGGCAGCACCAGTCCTTGGTAGGCTGCCAGCTGGATAACAACATAGCAATTAAACCTAGGCACATGTCAGGGTGTGACAACTCCATTTCTGATGCCCTCTCTCCCTTTCTGTGGGAGAAGTTCTGCCGATTGACACCATGTGTATATGAGCGGATAGCAGTGCTGCCATCAGACATGTGGGATGTGATGGAGCTGACATAGAGTTTCTAGTGGACAAGGTCCTGGCCCCATGAACAGGAGCCACCTACAGTAAGTGTTTGGAGAATTTCAGGAGGGCAACTAGGGAGGCGGCTAGAACCTGCACAAGTGACAAGGTGGAGGAATTCAGCCCTGGTCATTCAGGCAGGGCAAATCCAATGCATGGGCGCAATTTCACCTGCGCGTCATAGCATACCATGTGAAACTTAACAGGGGGTGTAGGCCTACAAACAAATCTTACTGCCACTGGCAATGAAGGGCTGACATCATTCTTGGCCATCGGAGACACCACACTGGGGAGATTACACCGAAACCTATGCCGCAGTAAATTGGAGGCGCCGCCGTCGCGGTGTACCATCACGTAGGTGATATGTCATACTTTTCGACTCATCCCGTGATTGAGATTTCCAAGCATTTTTGAGGTGCAGCCCACCATGAGCGTTGCTGCAAGTGTTTATATGGACATAGACTTTTAAACAAAAGAGAACATTGCCAAGTCTAATTATCATTCTCGTACTGTGAACACTCACGGTTAATAGTGATCCATTCATCCTTTGGAGAAGTCATATGGAGATGGCATTCTTGAGGAAGGCAGGTCTTTGCTGAAAAAACGCGCGTAGAGTTGATATGAAAACCACCCGTCAACTACACTTACCACATGACACAGATACTACATCATGAGTTTGTTGTTGTGTCTTGCGTTTGAAACTCCATCAGAATATTCAGCCGGCAGGGCATTACAAGATTTAACAATAAATATCTTCAAGGACATAAAAGGATATTTGCCTGAGCAAGGTCCTTGGGATGCCTCATGGCAGGTACACTTGAGGACAAACAAAGGGGTACAAAAATGGTCAACGCTGGGCAGACACAACACTTGCTGCCCAGGCATGGCCATGAACGCTACTCATTCGGTAGCAGGGGAAGCCTCAAAGTGGTGACCCGCTGTGCCAAGTTAAAAAAAGTGAATTAAGACAATCATGAAAGAGACTTTATGACTATAAGGATGATGCATTTCAGGATTCTGCAAGTTATTGTTATTAATATGCAATTTAGAAAAGATGTACACTGTATAACAAGAAATAACCAGCATGAGATACATTAAAAGTGCAAGATAAGCAAGAGCTGTGCATGTTAATGACCGATGCCATCCTGATAAAGTATGTACCAGCTTACAACATGAATAAACTTCAGCTTTTCTAACACCACAGACGTCTTGGTGTCCATAATTGATGGGAAAGAAAGGAACGGCGGGAGATCCCGTGAAATATCTGTAAAAACGAAACTGAAATGCAGCACGGGAACATTGAAGCCGAGATGCAGGTGACGATGAGTACGATGGAAGAGGAGAAGCGGGTTAACAGTAGGCGGTCCAGGATACCCCACTATGCTAATGTTTGTTTAGGGTGTATCAATGTTTTGCGCCTAGTAGCTTACCAAAGGCCCATGAACCTCAGACATAGCCAGCACCGCCAGGTCTTCTGAGGGCTACCACAGCAAACAATTGGTTGCTCGCGTTCATGCCTCTTCCTGAAACTTCAAGATATCTTCAGCGGCTGCTCCAGCTCTCAGGCAAAGACTCACACAGGGTCAGTATTTCAAAGCACGCTCTTCTGTGTGTTGAATATGTATTCCATATGTTTAGCACTCAGATCAATACGATCTGACACCTGAGCTTTGTAGATAGCCCTGGCAACTGCTTGAAAGAGTGGATTTGCTGTGTGCTTAGTAGAAGACACGTTCAGTGCGTGTTGTTGCCTTTTGCTGTAAGTGCGGGCAGGGGCTGAGTTCCTACATGCCACTTTGGCCAACAATTGTCTTGTAGAATGATTTTGTTTTTTATTACAATTGAATTTTATCTCCATTGCTTCCAAATGCTTTGTTTGTAATTCAAAAATGTAAAACATCCTATTTTGGCCACATTGCCTTAGCATTTTTCTGCATGACATCAGTGGCTGTGACATGCAACATTAAAGGTGCCAAATGATGCATGAAACTGAGGCAGTCTTGTCAGACTATGACCGAGCAAGCCCTAAGTGCAGAGAAAGCAAGTCAAACATTTCTTTAAAATTCTATTGATATAGTTAATGAAAAGCCTGTTCCCTTCTTTCATTTTCTTCCTTTTTTCGGGACGGAGGAAGGTGGTCAGAAGGGTGGAATTGTTTTTAATTTATGAAGGAAAAAACTAAGGATCAGGAACACAAAATTTCCGCCTTTTTACTAGACATATTTTGGTGACAGACTTTAAACGGGTATTCTGTATAATTAAAAACATTCATGGCAAAATTTGTCCACCTCTTTTTATGACATAATGTTATGCGAAGTACGTTAAGGTATGCTTTGCATGTTATTAATGTATGGCGTCTAAGATAAGCTACGCTGTGTCGTTGTTTTGTGCTGTGTTGTGATGTTATGTTACATGTTACATAGTGTATTATGGTATGCTTTAGTGTTCTGGCATGTTACTTCTATTATTGCTTGGCATTGGGGTTGTGTTGATTGCGTTGCGCTATATCTTGTTATGTTATATTATGTTCATGAGGAGCATGCATCAAACAAGTTGTTCCTTTGGCACTATGACAGATGGCTCACCCATGGACCCTTCTCCTGCTGAAGCTGCAGCTTCACCAGCTAGCGAACACCTGATTGCGCTGCGCTATATTTTGTTATGTTATATTATGTACATGAGGAGCATGCACCAATAGAGTTGTTCCTTTGGCACTAGGACAGATGGCTCCCCCATAGACACTTCTCCTGCCGGAGCTGCAGCTTTACCAGCCAGCGATCACCTGCACGCCCTCTGCCCTGCCCCCCCCCCCCCTCACAGGGCAGGCCGCAACCATCTTAGATGCATACTACTCAACTCCCGCTCCGTAAACAACCACGCCGTTCAACTCTGGGACCTTCTCGACTCATCATCATCGGACGTCGCCTTCCTGACAGAGACCTGGATGAACCCATCCTCAGCGCCCGACATTGTTATAGCCATCCTGGAGGGCTACAAGTTCACCCGCAGGGACCACACCAACAGACCGGGTGGCGGATTCGCCATGGTCCACAGGAATACCCTCAGAATTTCGACCTGCTCCGAAGACATCCTCAGCGCAGTCGAACACCTGCACTTCCAGATCCACACCGATCCCAACACCTCCCTCAGAGAAACCCTCATCTACAGAATCCCCGGACCCCGGGTACAGTTCAGCGACACCATCACTGACATCGTCAGCACGCACGCCCTAGCATCCACAGACTACATCCTCCTCGGAGACCTGAACTTCCCCCTCGAGAACGCCAATGACAGCAAGTCCACCCCCCTGCTCGCCAACCATGGACTCAAAAAAGCTCGCCCGACACCCATCCACTCCACCGGACACACGCTCGACCCCATTTTCTCCGCAAGCAAACACGTCACCTTCAGCCACACCACCGAACTCCGCTGGACCTACCACTGCAGCGTCCACTTCTCCTTTGAGAAATTCACCACGCACAACCACCTGCAACAAATCCCCGACCGCAGCTGGAAAAGGTTACCGAAGACCAGCTAATCACCACCCTCGCCTGAGACCCACCAACCGACCCCACGAACACCAACACAGCCACCCGCAACTTCAGACAATGGATCGACAACTGCGCCAACACTCTCGCCCTGATCAGGAAACGCTAAAACAGACCCACCGACAGAAGGGCCATCTGGTTCACCACCAACCTCCAGGCATCCAAGCAGACTTGCTGAAGACTCGAGAAGAAGTGGTGCCAAGAGCAGACACTGGACAACCACACAGCCCTCGAGAACGCCAACCGCAAGCACCACCAACTCATTCGAACTGCCAAAAGGACCTCCTTCAAACAACGCATCAACAACACAGCGCACAACAGCAAAGAGCTCTTCAACATCATGAAGGAACTCGCCAACCCAAGCTCCAGCTCCAGCTCCAACGACATCCCACCGTTGCGAGTCCTCTGCAATTCCCTAGCTACCTTCTTACACTGCAAGATCGCAGACATCCACAACCCAGACCCCCCCGACAGCCCACACTCACCGCCCTCCAGCCACACCAGCCTTCTGCTCTCCTGGGACTACGTCAATGACGACGACATCATCAAAATCATGAAGACCATCCACTCCGGCTCACCATCCGACCCCTGCCCTCACCACGTCTTCAACAAAGCGAGCTCCATCATCACATCCCAACTCCAGAAGAGTTCCTTCGACACCGCCACCTTCCCAGAGAGCTGGAAACACGCAGAGATCAACGCCCTACCCGAGGCGGACCCAAAGGACCTCAAGAACTTTCGGCCTATCTCCCAGCTCCCGGCGAAAGTCATCGAGAAGATTGTCTACAGGCAACTGACCCGCTTCCTCGAGGAGAACACCCTGGACCTATCCCGATCCGGTTTCCGCAGCAACCACAGCACCAAAATCCCCCTTATCACCGCCACCGACGACATCAGGATCCTGCTGGACAATGGCGAAACAGCGCCCCTCATCCTCCTGGACCTCTCGGCCGCCTTCAACACTGTCTGCCACCACACCCTACGCACACGCCTCCATGACGCAGGCATCTGCTACAAAGCACTGGACTGGATCACCTCCTTCCTCACCGGCAGAACCCAGAGAGTTCGCCTCCCTCCATTTCGATCCAAAGCCACCAAGATCACTTGCGGCGTACCCCAAGGATCATCCCCCAGCCTGACCCTTTTCAACGTCTACATGGCACTGCTCGCCAACATCATCTGATCGCACAACCTCAACACTGTCTCATACGCCGACCACACCCCGCTGATCCTCTCCCTCACCAAGGACCCCGCCACAACCAAAACCAACCTCCACAAAGGAATGAAGGCCGTCGCCGAATGGATGAAGAACAGTCGGATGAAACTGAACTCTGACGAGACGGAGGTCCTTATCCTTGGCTCCAACCACTCCACCTGGGACGACTCCAGGTGGCTGACCATGCTGGGAGCTGCCCCGACTCCCACCTACCACACACACAACCTGGGGTTCATCCTGGACTCATCACTATCAATAACCCAGCAAGTGAACGCCGTCTGCTCCTCCTGCTTCAACACCCTCCGCATGCTTCGTAAGATTTACAGATGGATCCCCACCGGAACCAGAAGGATGGTCACCCAGGCCCTTGTCAGCAGCAGGCTGAACTATGGCAACGCCCTCTACGCAGGAACCACGGCCAAACTACAGAAAAGACTTCAACGAATACAGAACACCTCCGCATGCCTCATCCTCGACATCCCCCGCCACAGCCACATCGCTGCCCATCTGAGAGACCTGCTCTGGCTCCCCATCAACCAGAGGATCACCTTCAAGCTTCTCACCGATGCTCACAAAACACTCCACAGCGCCGGACCAACATATCTCAACAAACGACTCACCTTCTACACCCCGAACCGCCAGCTTCGCTCCGCTGACCTCGCCCTCGCCGCCATTCCATGCATCCACCAAACGACCTCCGGCGGCAGATCGTTCTCCCACCTCGCCGTCAAGACATGGAAAACCCTCCCCATCAACCTGCGACAGACCCAGGACCTGCTGACCCTCAGGAGACTTCTCAAGACCTGGCTGTTCGAACAGAAGCAGCACCCTCCCCCCGCAGCGCCTTGAGACCATGACGGGTGAGTAGTGCACTCTACAAATTATTGATTGATTGATTGATGGCACATTTGAATGTCCACATTAGCTTGTAATAAATCACCTGGGTATGTATTGTAATATACTGGTGCATTTTCACAGCGCCTCATACCACTTCGACTTAACAATTTGAAAATATCATAGTAGCCTGTATCTTGTGGTTGCAATTACAGGAAAATCCACATCTCGAATGCCTTCCCAGTTGGCAGTGATTTTCAGAGCTCCTTTGAGCATTCATTGTATTCCAGCTGCCGGCAGCGAGGACAGAGAAGGACAACCTTCTAGATTCAGACATTTTGAAATGAGGTACACTAAGTGATGGGGCAATCCTTGAACACAGAGAATTGCTTGTCGGTACATCTGGATATTTTATTGGAGGAAGAGTGGTGAAGTTCACTGCATTGCTTTGTGAACTAAACAAATTGCTTTAATAATAATCCTTCTAACTACTTGGAGCAGGAAAATGCAATGTGGTTCCGCATTGGTAGGTTAAGTAGTTGTCAGGGAGCCAAGCTTTGAAATCTCTTTATTTCGTGGAGGTGTGGCCCCAGACTATCGAGGCATAGGAATAACATTCACAAAATATGAAAAACAAAAGTATCAGAAGATAAGTATAGATTTTCTTTACTTAACTCCACCTATATGTACCTTGACAATACATAGATCGTCATGGTTCGCGGATGTGGAGTTAAGAATAATAAATCTACAACTTCTCTATATGCACTTGCCTTTCCATATTTTGTCCACAATATTCTAGTATTACAAAATTCATATCCTCGATATCCAGTAGTACAATTGTTTGTGGAATCGTAAGGGGGGTGCTTCGAGACAGACCCCACAAGCGAAGTCAAGGAGGGAGAGCCTTAATGTGATGGTACCTTGGACTTGTTGGAGGAAGCCTGTTTATAGGAAAATATGTGGAAAGCATCTCATCATATGAAGGATTCATGTGGCCTTTTGATTTTCTGCTTTAAGAAGGGCTAGTTTTGTAGCCATGTTCTCCACCTCAAGTGAGCATAGTGCTATAAGTTCTTGTTCCTGAGAGCATATGGTAGAAAGATGATGATGGCAAAAGAAGGGTTTTCACAACTTTTCTGAAGGGTACGTGATTTATAATAAATATCAAATGTAATATCAAGGAGAGACAGTATTGTGAAAAGGAATGACAAGCAATTCTTGCTTTCCTTACCTATGACATACCTGCTATAATTGTGTGGCTCTTGTGGCCTGATGGGACTGGTACAGGCAGAATTTTTCTTGTAGCATGAGGGAGCCATTTTGTGCATGGCTTAATGCATCCTGCATAGTGACCTAAAGAGTGAATGATGTGCTCAGATCCAGTGGTGTTTGGTAGAGCATGAATGCTGCTAGACAGTGTGTACCCTTGTGACGGCTACAGGAGAGATGGCAAATGTAAGAGCCATGCAGTTTCTTGGACAGCTGATCACCAATCTGAGTATAGCAAGTGGGACCTTTCCCTCTGCTGTGGCTGCTGCCAGCGTGTCTCCCCCTTAGGTTGGCAACGAGGGGGAGTGGGGCAGGCTCCACCCCGTGGTTAGTCAGACAGTTCCAGGCACAAGTCAAAGAGCTCCTGTGATTACGAGTGCTGCACCTTGGCAGCCTTGGTGGGCCCTTACAGATTGATCCCATTTCATGTTGAAACACTAGGAGACTCAGGAGAAATCCACCATGAAGATGCTGATAACGAGAGGATGTAAAAGGGCAGTCCCCTCCCTATCTTTACTTAAGATGATGGACAATTTATTAATGCCCCTAAACACAGGACCCAAAAGGGGACATGAGAGCTAAGCCTTGTAGAAATCCAGCCATCGGTCAGTTGAGGTCTCTCACGGGTGCCTGTTGGATCAGCCATCCAGAGGCATGTCTGCCGACCCACTCTTGCCCCTGTGTACCCAGATACTCTCCTGATGCTCCCTGCCCAGATTGGACTCATGGTCACCTTAGGCGTCTGCTTCGTCAAGACCTGTCTTACCAATGAGTCAACTCTTTCAATTATTTTCATATATATACTTTTCAAGTTCCATTATTGGTATGCATGGATCTCCAGCTGCAACTCAACAAACCCAAGTTCTTTCCAAGAGACACTATTCCGAATTACGGTGGTTTTCGTTACTGACCAAGAAGAGATTTGGGCTCCTACAGAAGAAATCTACAATCTGTAAAAACCTGACAAAATTCCCTATGCATTCACTAAAAAAATCAAAGGCAATCCCGAGCCTGTGGAAACAAGACAATCCTCCCGCTGTCAACTTCGAAGAGAAAAGGGAGCACGCCAAAGACTCTGAAACAGCTCCTTGGATCCTTTATAGGTAACAAGGAGCCTGGATGTGATAGGCTGTGAAGACAGCAATATCCCCAATTATTATGGCACAACATCTCTTTATGCAAAAAGGTATTGTCCCTGAAATGAATCCTCGTCATCATTGACAAATTGCTAATAACTAAGAAAAATTGTTTTGAGCATGACCAGGTGACGTTCAACAGTGCCGGGATTTTACACCCGAATTTCATGTCTTCTGAACATTAGTTCTAATCTTATTGCATGCTTTTTCTGTTTTTTCACCGTCGCAACTCCTCTCCTCCAAATTAATTGGCCGCAAGAGTGATTTTTTGCTATTACTTTACAAATATGTATTTGAATCGATTCGCAAATAACTTTCTGTCGAACCGAAGTTTGTTTAGTAAAAACGGAACAGAAACATTCCTAATTATTATACCATTTGCTAGGGGATTTCATGAATAGTTGACAGCGCAAGCGACTAATGTTTGATGTGACACAGTGTAAACAGCCTGGTTCTGGAGCTACTGCAGTGTCTGGGTAGGTATATCACAGATCTGGAGACAACGCACTTTAATCCTGACAGCGCCAGACACATGCCAGCTTGTTCTCTATGAAAATTACTCAAAAAAACACGAACAGTGCTTTGTTGATGCATAGGTGGTTAATGCCGGCGTTCATCACAAAAGAAATGTGTGGTATCAAAACAGCTTTATATTCATGACCACTTTTAGATTTCACACTTAAAAAATAGGTGAAGGGGTTGTACTTAAGATTTAGGTCAGGGCCAGTAAAGAAGTAATACGATGGCATGATCTGTACCCTACATTAGCTGCCAATCCATCTTTGCGTTTCCTTCAAAGTTCAATGTCTAATGCATAAATCCATCTACAGTTCTGTTTCAGCACTTCTACGCATCAAAACACGATATAATTGTACTAAAGCTCTCCACTCCTCCAACGAGCTTCTTAGCTACACCTAACTGGCTGGCAGAGCCTTCTGTCCTGACCCGTCTCTATGAACACCCTTCCATTATACATTTGTTGTACTATCTCCCACTTTAATTTCTGTAAAAAGCTAACAACTCATTTATAAAATCTGTTATGTCCATAGCGCCTGGAGATCTATTTAGGTGATAGAGCACTCCACAAGACCCATTACAGCATAATAGTTCTGGGAGCCGGTGGGGCACGGTCTTTACAATTAATTCAGACATATCATGCTTATTGAAATGTCATGGGAAGGTGTTGAAGGTGTTAATCGTGGACATTATTGGTCCATTTACAGTGTTATGTAGAGATGCAGTCGGGGTCGGTCCCACGCAGGGTCGGTTTTTTGGTAAGGGGACGTCGTCACTCACGGTTTGTTGGACGTCGATTTCCTCGGCATCAGACTCGTCCCCTTCCGACCCCGACTCGTCTTCATGTTCCTCTTCTTCTTCTTCGAGGTGCTGGTCTTCGAACAGCTCCGGGATTGCCTCCGACTGCATTCTTGAAACCTCGTGTCTTCGGGCTCGACGGTTTCTAATCGTCGACTTGGAGGAGAACGCTACGCAGGCTTCGCAGTCCCTGAATTCGTGTTCAGGCGATAGGCAGAGATTGCACACCTCGTGTAGGTCCTTGTGTGGGAACTTAGCCCCACACGTTGGACATCTCTTAAATGGAGTCCTTTCCATGGACTCCGGGCTGTACTACGTTGAGAAAGGCCTCCCAGTCTCTTCGACGTAGAAGAAAATGTTTATTGTTGGAGTAGAAACGCGTCGGAATGGAAATGAAATCACGTTCGATAACAATACTGTCGAATTGGAAAGGGAATACGCGCCGAAATATCACTTTTTCTCGAAGTCGATCTGGAGCGCTTCGATCCTCATCCGAACCCGATGGCGGAAAAAAAACAATCTAAGGATGGAGCCGATGCCCATGCGCACTAGCACCCAAAGGAGGAGTCACCAGTCTCGTGACGACAAAAGACTTCTCCAAGAGAAAAACAAGTGCAATCATCCGAGCCCAACACCAGATGGCGATCTATTCATAATGTACCATCTGCAGCCCATATGCCTCGAACATGATAATACTAGTGAAAAACGACTCCCTGCGCATTGAAGAAAATGTTTGAGAGGGAAGTGGCAACCAAGTCGGTTGTACAAATTTTGAATGGCATATTTGAATGAGACTGGTTACCAAAGAACTGCTGGTGCATAATGCTGCAGGGTTCTGTTCTGTTTTTGTGTCAAATAGCTGCTAAACACATTTACACAGATCTGTACCACCTACAGTGCAATGGACTGGACAAGCTATGAATGTGTCAGCGTATATTGGGGTGACATGGTCTTTGAGTGAGCAAGAAGTGGTGACTGAAATTTTGAGGGTGTATAGCTTGACTCTTCTTTGGGTTACAGGACAGGTTCTTTTTATGATGATTAGAGGCTGTATTCCTGGTAAATTACTCGGTACGGATGGGGTAACTGGAAATGTCTGATTTGCATTTGGTATCTGAAAGGCAAGGTAAGATTGCAGAATGCTGCAAAAAAGGTATAGTTGATGCTGGATTAAGGTGTCAGGATACTATGAGAATTCACTCTCCACAACTTGTCATGAAGGGTATTTGGCTTACTTGTGAGGAAGGAAGATACACAGTACGGGGGTTAATATGTTGTTTTGGTGACTCTTGTACTTAATTTGGAAACACACGCCAGTGCCCACATCGTTGCTCAGAATCTTCAGCCAGCACTATTAAATATCAGGGCACAGAAGACCAAGACTGCATACTCCTGAATCCACTTCAGCCCTCTTTAATGCACTGCCTCTCTGCGCCTTCACCTCATGTCTCTGCTTTATCACTTTGTAGCAGTTTTTCAGCCTTTCTCTTCCTCCTGTTTTTCTCTTTGGTATGTTTTTACTCTTTTGTACTTGGGAAATGTCTGATGAGGAAACATACTTGCCAGTCCCCGAAAAAGAGTGCCAGTGCCACCCATAGACAATCACCAGCTCAAACGCAGCACTGGGATGGAGCCATATGCACTAAACGTGTGAAAAGATAAGAGTGATTCTTTGAAATTTGCATTTAGATAAGGTTTTCTGTCTGGTACATGCATATGCAAGTGTGTAAGTATGAATGTGTGTGTTTGGTGTGGAGTGGTGTAAGATACTAAGGAGGAATGTATCCTTGCTTTGTTTATTTCTCTTAATATATAATGTATAAAGAAGCAGAATATTACTGTAATGCACTGGGGAGCCAGGGAAGAGACACATTTATGAGGCAAGAGAATGTGTGAGCGTTGTTTGCAGCATTTGGAGCTTAGTTGCCCATTTGACCTGACCTCCAAACAATAGTTTACTTGCTTATTCGCCACTATCATGTGCTTAGAATTTACCTAAACCCACAACTCCCTTGGGTTATCTGTGAAAACCACACTGGATCAGTCCTTATTCAGAGAGCTTCAGCAAAAAAATACCATTTCACTCTTCCCCTTTCTTTGTGTAGCTGGATTGTCATAGCACAGCTGGTTGATCAGTATACAATTCAATGACAGTGGTGTGAGGAAGGTTTCTTTTTCAGTGCTGCAAAGCATAAGGACTACTGTGGGATGCACTGAAATATACAAGATATTACCGTGCAACTTAAAAAAAAGTTTATACTTATTTGTTATGAAAATTCCTTACTACAGACCTCACCACGTGGCTAGGTGAAAACTTCAAAAACAGAAATACACTAAACTAGACCAGCAAACGCTGAAGGATGACTTCTGCCTTGCCAGGAAAGAGGTTTTCAGACATGATGTACCGAATTCCTAATGGCCAGCCAGTTGTGCTTGTCATGTGCAGATGCTTACACAGCTCTATACCCTGTAACTGATGGAGCATTGGGTATGTTGCCGATAGGAATCACAGGGTCTTGGGTTTGGAGTAACCTAGCTGGATTCTCTCGGTGTTGATACGGTCACCAGTAATGTATCTCACTGTTTATTTATATCTACTGGATCATATCAAAGGTACAACATCAATATAGGGTCATGATGTAAGTACCAGAATGTGACGAGTGAGGAGTGTTTAATGCTCTGATTACCTTCAGTAGGCCAAGTCATCAGCTCGACTTATAGCCATCTTGCTAGTGCCAGACAGATCTTTTACTCCACCGGGCATTTCCCTGGTGGGCTTGATTCCTTGGAGTCTGGTTTTGAAAGCTCAGGGCTCCTCCTGGTGCCTCCAGTTGGCTGAGGGTAGTTGCAGAAGGCATGGAGAGACTTCAATGGAGAGAGTGGGAGGGTGAGGTAAGGAAAAGAGAAAGCAATCAGAGAGGGTGAAGGATTATAGGAGAGAATGAGAGAGAAATGGGTGGATGGAACGAGAGGGACTGCGTGAGGAAACAACTGGCAACAAAGATGTTTTGAGCATTTTTGCCAGGGCTACTTTTGGTTCCTGAGTCCGGCCCTGCGTCTCCCACTTCCATTTGCTGGCATGGAACTCAGTGAGACAGTATGGGCCTTTTTTATAGGCTAACCAATGGGAAGGGGCCTTGTAAAAACTATGGGGACATACATAGGCATTTTTGAATATGCAAAGTAGGGCTCCTGTAGCTCATTCTTTCACACTCTTACATGCCTTTGTGAATTTGGTCCAAAACATTTGAAATGGGAATTTTCATATATAGTAAGTACAAATAGAAAGGACTGTTCATTCTATACGCTCTTACTAATTATGAGTTGAACGTTTTTGGGTCGATTCACAAAGGTTTGTAAGAGTAAGTGAAAGAATACTTCTGTAGTACTACTTCCCATCAGCGGCGGCTCATCCGCTAAGGTGATGAAGCGTTGTCCCACAGGAAAAATGAAAAGATAATAATGCAATGTAATTATCATTTTATTTTTTAGTACTGGCTCTGTAGGTGCGGGCGGGGTGTGTACGGCTGGGGCTGGGTTGCCCACAGAGCATGGGGAGGAGTGGGGAGCACTTTCTAAGTGTGCATGATGGTTTGGCCGGCTGTCTTGGGCCGGCCAAACAGACATGCACACTTAGCATGTTCTCCACCCGACTGTCTGTATTGCACAGCAGGGTGGAGAACATGCCCATGTTCCCACTACCTGTCTGAGCACCCAACCAAGCCACTCAGACCAATCACGATGCTGCTGTCATGCTGACGACAGCAGCGTCATGATTGGCTTAGGGTAGTCTGGGATCCTGTGTGCTTCCTGCGTCGAAAGAGGAGAGGCAGCTGCTGGCACAGAAGTGAAATTTTCTTTTTTTGCCTTTCCATTTCCCCCCCCCCCCCCCCCCCCTCCCCATCTCACCACTACTGCCCCGTATCAGCCATCACTGCTTCCCCCATACTCATCTAGGCTTTTGTGATTCAGCCCGTTAAATGTAGGTAGTATCAGAGAACGTGCCAGACTGCAGGTGTTCCTCATTATTTAAATACTGGGATAAGGAAGAGCTGGACATGGATGAAAGGAGATTACTAGTAAGTAACCTGGAGATTACTGCTAAGTATGATGGATATTTCAAATTTCTGTGAAGTTTAGACCACCTATTAAACACAGATAGGCTGCTTGGAAATCTGTGGAATTAGGGCTTTGTAAGCAAATGAACATATTCCAGGTTGCATTTTTCACCATAGCAAGCAAGACGAAAGAAGAAACCTTTTCATGAGGCAAGAAAGAAGCACTCCATTTTATTAAGTCCACTGTGTGCATATAGCCATATATGAGTCACATACGCAGCACTAATAAAGGAATAAGGGGCCTGGTGTATCAAAGGGTTTTCCTAGTCTATGTCTATGGAAAAATGCATTCGTTCATATGGATTAATGACTCTGGAACAGATAGATGTTGCCTAAATATGGCCGTGAACTAAAGGACGCTGATGTCTTGTCAAAGAGATTCTTGGTAAATCACGCAGAAAGGGTTGTTTGGGAGCTGTCACAAGTTTTAGGGTAGCTATCTTTCCCGTCAGTTGAGATTTTAGTTTGTTTTTAAAGATACTTTATTTAGCCAGCATGCTTTTACACGTCACAGAATGTTTAATCAATTCAGTATAGGCTCAGATTTACTATGCCTTGCAGTGGACGCCTGCTTGATGCAAAGCGGTGCTCTGCAATGCAATGGGCCCTAACAGTAGAGCCAATCGACTTTCCAGAGCAAAATATATTTTGGGCTAAAAATTTGAAACATGCTCAATCCCAAATAGTTTTGCATCGCATAGCATCAACCAACCCCCGTGACATAACAGAGTAGTAACAATTAAAACAATCCTAGTACTCCATGCAAAGCCAAAGCTACTAAGCTAGTATGACCTGACTATGCATGGAATACTCCCTCCAAATGAAACCAGGAGCAAAGAATGCGCAAGTTGATTATACAGTTATATTTCTACATGAAACGTGGTAATTTACAGGAAATGACATCGTTTTTTTAAAATAATTATTTTTATTTGCAACACAGCATTATTGACACAAACACATGTACATCTTACAATTTTCGCAATTCGCGCATAAGGCTATTTGGGAGGTTTACATCTAGATGTGTTGTTCAAATACCCACGCTCTCGTTTCTGACTCCCGGCAATAGGCATACTGTCCTGTGTGGTGCTGCAAGGCCGTTCACCTTGACATTGACTGGTGTACCAATGTTGCTTACAATCAGGATGCTGAAGTTACATAGCAGCAATATAAAGGAACTGGAACAAAAAAAAAAGAAAGAATAACAAAAACTCATGGCGGCGACTATATGGAATTGTCCACTCATACTTTTCCATGTGTCTGTTCGTTTAGTGCAGGACAGCATTCGGCCATTTTGTTCGACTGCGCGATGGGTGGGAGGCTGACATTACTCTGTCACAGATATCCTTCCTGTGCGTGGAATGTCTATGCTATCTGTAGACATTGTGTATGGTGCGGGGGTGGTGTGTTGAGAGAGCCCCACTCCTACGCCTCTCTCTTCTTGGATGTCTGATCTTTGCAGGCCTTCCATCATATCTCCCCAGTCCTCTAGGTCCCGTTCTGCGTTCTCATCTGTGAGTACTGCTTTTAGGCTGCCCTCTTCTGCCACCTCCCATTCCCACATGTCCGACTGCCATTTGTGTAGTGTTGGGGGAGGGTTTGGGTCCAATGTATGGCAATGCGATGTTTCGCCAGGACTAGGCCTAGGAGCATTAATTTGTGTCATGTGCCTGTTCTCTTACTTGTTGTTGGAAGAACAACTAGTTAGTAGGCAATGTTTAATTGTTGCTTCTATTTTTACAGCTGTGGCCATACTAAGTATCTGGAATACTGTTGCAGGCAGACAAGCACGTCCAAGTCATATGTAGGAAAGTCGCAGGGTCTGCGCCGCATCTGGAGTAGTTTCAGGGGTTTTCCGGATCAAAACGGGCCAGGCATCAGGTAGGTGCGGTGCAGGTAGTGTAACTGATTTTTTTTTAATCTGGCATTGCTAGCTACCTCCCGCACCTGCGTAACCGCTGTTTTCCACTCCCCTTCTGTAAGTAGTACTGTTAGAGCTGCTGTC
Source organism: Lissotriton vulgaris (assembly GCF_964263255.1). Lineage (NCBI taxonomy): Eukaryota > Metazoa > Chordata > Amphibia > Caudata > Salamandridae > Lissotriton > Lissotriton vulgaris. The sequence continues at coordinate 1,036,103,024 of NC_141689.1, forward strand.
CACCTGTCTTTTGTCGGGCACATCTCAATTGTACGGTCTTCCTTAAGGGCTTTACAGATATGGGAAATGAGGCCTCTTGTAGACCCCGATTTAAAAGCAATGCTAGAGTGTGTGACTCTGCCGGCTCGTCTGGGAATGAGGACTATATTTTGAAGACTGTGCGTGATATTTTGATATATTGAAGGAAGTGACTTTTAAGGATTTGGAACCACTCCATTGCTTCATTATATTTCAAGAACGTCCCATTCATGTATAGGTCTCCGGCTGTCGTGCATCCCCATTCATATCATTTTGATATATCTATGACTGATTGATTTGAAGAAAACTCTGCAGCCATTGTAGTGGGGGTGAATTAGTATATGGAGCTGTAGGGATAACCCGGACAACAGCTTGCTCCCAGACCGCTGTCACCTATCTGATTACAAATGGATCTTCCCTAGGCGCCCATGTGCCTATCATCAGTTACCTTGGCATGTCTGTTCCCCTGTTCCAGTCAGCCAGTAGCGCCTTCTCTGTGTTGTACACCATCCGCACCCCATTGTTCAGTGTACTGCAGTAGCCCAGCGAAGTAATAGAGTGTGAAGTCCTGGAGACCTAAAACCCCCAGAATCGGGATCCAGCTTGAGTACATCCAGTTTTACTCTACTACATCCTCCGGCCCATACCAGCTAAACCAATAATCTATTCAAGGTGTCGAAAGTGCTGTTTGGGATACTGCAGAATATATATTGAAGCTCAAATAAGCACCGGGGGAACATGACCATCTTTGCTAATGCCACCTGTCCCATGACAGAGAAGGGAAGTCTATTCCAAAAACGGATTGATTCACCCAAACCTGTGATGACCGCTACCATGTTCAAGGAAATTACATAGTTGACATGCCTTTCACCCTAGAGTCAGTGCGTACAAATTTTGAGTGGAGGGTGCACCTTGAGTACAAATCTAATGCAAGACACCACTCGATATCCTGTGGTACATCTAGAGATGTGCTAAACAGCCATCTTTTGTGTGAGCGTGGTCGATGACATCATGGGTGAGAATCTCTCTGGGAATTTGGCGCTGTGCGAATTTTACCCTGTTTGCACTTTACACTGCAGATTTTTATGCTGCACAATGAGATTAGTATGTAGTAGCTACCCTTTGACATGTCGACAGTGGTTGTTTGCTCAGGTTTTGATGCTTTTCTGCCTCATTTGCATCTCCATTCTTTAGTGATGTCTTTTGGTAGGATTCTGGAAGGCAGCCATAAAGCTGACACGGCAGTGCACAGGTACAGAAAGAATGCAAACTTTATTTTCCATCACCTCACACATTAAGGATGCTAATGTTGGATAATATTGTACGGATCCACTCATTAAAGAGCTAAAATACCCAACCAAATATTGTGTACTACATGAGAATTAGCTCACTCCAAAGTCATGGATATTTTGTGCAAATATATATTTAGGATGGCAAAACATTCTTATTGCATCCTAATATTTAGCGAGATTCACTCTTAGTATACAAAACAAAATCGTGCATTTTATTTATATTTTTTATTTATTCGTTTTGTATAATACTCACATAACCTTTGCTAATTCAAATCCCTTTGAAATGGGGGAGCGAGTTGCAGGAACGAGGGTGGTAGTTTCAAATCATCAAATTATATTTTGCTGGTAGTTCATTACTTGGGGAGAAGACCCATTTGATCTGCACCAAAGGCCTGTCTAAATGTAACATGGGTTCGAGCCTTCAGTCGTCCAATTCCTTCCAGGGCTCCATCTTTGTGCTAGGCACAGTTTTTGGCCGTCTCATTATACACAGGAGAGGAGGTCTCACAACATCATGAGGATCGTGAATTATTTTTGCTAAATACGCTGCGCAGCACTAAGTGCTATAATGACTGAATACCCAGTGTAACCCATGTAGATATCTGTGCATTTGAGAGGTGCAAATCAACCTGGTGCCTCCTTTCACATACCCTCCATTTTGTTTTTTATCAGCTAGTGCCTCCACTCTGCCAGTAGTGGTACCTTTGGGAATTTACAGTCATTCCTTCTTATTATTCGTAAAATGTTATTAGGTCAATGATTGTCAAGGTCTCACAGTGATTCTGGTGTACTCCACGGAGTAACCTCAATATTTCCATCAGCATGCTGCTCTCTGTAGCAGCAGTCTTATTTGTTTAGTTCCCTCCTCAGATCCTTCCCTCTTGTAGGACACCTGAAATAGACTAACTCTGCCTTTGTACTGCATATGTCATTCTTTTTTGTTTTTTTTACCCTTGGAGACATTGGGCAAGAACAGTGGGCCTTTTCTGCATTGGATTTATAGTCACAGGTGTTTGGTGACCTTGGGACTGTTAGTCCCTGATGGGATCCATCACTTTCAGGGTTGGCTTCTCACACTTAATGGTTAAGAGACATCATTGGATATTGTTTCTTTTCAGTGGGAACTTAGAACACTCAATCCTCAATTCAAGGACCTGATTTAGGTTAAGCTGCTGAACCCGTTGGGCCTTCCTCACCTATACCCCTGAAAATGTAATTCTCCCACGTTGTCCCAGTACAAATATGTAAACTGGTTCATCAACTCCTTGAACTTGAGCCAGGTTCTGAAGATGGTCAGAAAAATATTTTATTGTACATAGGGATCAAAATCATTATTTACTGTTGATAGAGACTATGGAGCACTCCCTCCTATGACACTCATGAGTGGCAGTGTGCTAGGTGTGATATTTATCACTCCTGATAAATAACAATAACATGTGGAACGATATTGGTCAGGTGTGATAAATAGAACCTATCACGGGTTTTCGCTTAAAATGGGGAACAGGAGTTACCACAAATATCAACATTTTACAGGCAAGCCATAATGAGGGCCTTAGACCTCAGCATGTCCCCGATGCTTCCTCTGGCTGCATTTCTCTGTAGGACTTAATAGGATTTTGATGCTCTGCTGGTGTTTTTGTCCTAAGCTGCACCTCACCACACTGTGATACCCTTTCCCCAATGTGAGTTGTTACTGAGAATATTTGTATCCTTTCCCCAGCATTAGTATAGGGAGCTCTCATCCTCCATTGATACAGAGGCTGTAGTCTTACGGCTACAGCGGCCGACCTTGAAGCTGGGGAGCTGGGTTCGAGTCTCGGCAATGATGTTCAACATCTTGTGATTATGGGCAAATCACTTAATCTCCCCGTGCCTAAGAAAAAATGATTGTGTCCTTCCGTAGCAAAACTGTTGCTCATGTAAAGCGCTCTGATACCCGATTCGGGTCTAGTTCGCGCTATATAAAACTTTTAAAAATCTTTCTAAATACAGCCCGTCATCAGTTTGCAAAGGACTGTGGCACCTTAGGATCCTGATAAATCTACATTCAATGCATGCTTCCAGGGTTTATTAGTACATATGGGCCTTGGTTACTACGAGAAATCTTCTTAATGGACAGCCTGTCGTGTCCCCCATCCTAGATCTCTGCCAGAGTAACACCATTTCACCATTTCCTCATAAGAGAAAACCAGTTACAAGCAGCCTCAACATTTTTCCGTGATACCAGAAGCTGGACGACAGTAACTGTGCACTACACTCAGTCATACCGCCCCAAACGGTAAAAAAAGCTTCCAATGTGCGCGTTAAATGCCCTTTAAACAACACAAGACAAGAATTCCGGGTTAGATAAACGTGTTTTCACGGCTTTCCTAAACTCGGAAGTTCTGCTTTGAGGTGAAAGGTCAGAGGGATTACATTCCAGATGAAGAAGCCTTTCAAGTAGAGTGTTCTTCCTCATAAGCATTCGCATCTGTCTGGATGGATGGGAGGTCTGGGCGGCTGGCTTTAGGTATTCGGTGGCCTTTTAGGTGCCATCAGGTTAGAAAGACAGGAGAGGCATGTTAGTGGAGAGCATTGGGCACACAGCAAAGAGTTTCGAATTATCATTTTGATCAAATTCCAGTGGAGAGATAAGTGACAAGATTTCAAGAATGAGAGAGACGGCATGGCTTTATGCTCTTTAGAGCTTGATCTTCAAGCAACAAGATCGGGCTACACATAGATATTTATGCCCCTCATTGTTGGGTTCCTCCTCTTAGATTGTACGACTGAATATCGTGGATATGACTATCGTGACACAAGAATATTATGGACAAAATATCAAAGCTCAAAATATTGACAGGTAAGTGCCTATCGAGGAAGTATAGATTTATTATTGCTAAGTCCACATCTGCGTACCTTGAAGATATATGTGTTGTCAAGGTACATATATGTGGAGTTAGGTGTAGAAAAACTCTACTTACTTATTTTTTGCTATTTTGGTTTTGAAGTTTTGTCCTCGATATTTCAATATTACGATATTCTGCCTTCGATATTCAGAGTGCACACCCTCCTCTTATGTAGCACGAAGAGTGCAGAGAAAGTGCTGGTAAGTGTATTCTGGGTGCAGGATTTAACACACTTGCCTGACTTCTGGGGGGTACTAATCTCCAAATGGCTTACTGCTCACGCCCTCAAGCGTCCTGGACCACTGCCCTTGCCACAATTCCTGGCTAGTCTTTAGACAGGAAGTAATGTGCAGCGTTCATCCCTGCTCCTTGGCTGCTATGTCATGCTGGCGATCCCACAACATGAGAGTCTTGTCTGGTGGACTTACATAACTACACTCAAGGCAGCATTTTAGGGCCTTATTACGACTATGGCGGTCCATTGGACTGCCGTAGTCGTGGTGGCGGTCTGACCACCGCCACACTGCTGGACTGCCCGCAGTATTCTAAGTTTGGCGGTCGGACCACCACTGAACCGCTGCTACTGCCGTGGATCAAGAATCCTTCGGCGGTCTGGCAGCTGTTCGAGGCCAAGATATGCTGATGGTGCCGCAGCGGCACCGCCAAGCATATTTTGAGGTGCCTCACTGCCACCCTTTCATGCTGGTCGCACAGCCATGAAATGGGTGGCAGTGAGGCAACAAAGGTGTGCCTCTGTGCACGGGTCTGCCTGCAGGGGGGGCACATGTTGTGCCCCCCAGTAGTTATGCAACCCCAGTTCCTGCACGGGAAGGAATGTACGACATGATGCATTGCGTCCCGTGCAGGAAAGTGCACTGGTGGCCCCGCAGCAGCTTTGTTTAAGGTGCACAGTGAGCCTTTAAACAGCACCGCCATGCCACCCGTCAGGCCACAAAATTACTTGTAATCTGGCAGGCAGCGAGTTTTGGCGGTCTTTGAGCGGAACGGTGCTGTGCCGCCAACTCCAGGACCACCAAAACTCATAAGAAGACCCTTAGCTCAAAACCACCGAATCACTGTGACGTTTTAACAGATTAAGGCAGAGCACGCACCTAACCGTTATTGGCCCATGGAGAGTAGCACACTTGCACAGACCCCTTCTCACCGTCACAGAGCGAACTCGAGTTTACATGTCCGGGTTTACCAGTGTTAATTATTCCGTACCGCCATAAACCCATGGTTCCCGGAGAACGCTGACGCCTTCGGGGCCAGCTGGGTTTCTTAGCTCTTTATTTTGCACTTGGGTTTCATCTTCTATACGCTGTGTTCGACCCAGCAGAGCTTCATAAGAACAACTTGAGTCGCTGTATAAACATTTCATAAACTTCCGCGGAGCAGTGTATTTATTCCAGCTACACTTTCAAACTGTGAATGGCCGCTCATTTGTCACATGTTTGGCAGCAAACTGCTTCACGAGTCTGTTAATCTGCAGCTCCAGCCGACAATCTCTTTTTGGAAATTGCAGAGGTCGTCGCTTTTATGTTGCATTGCTCTGCACACACTCGGGTATCAATCAGTAAATCAGAAAAAAACAGTGACAAAGTCTGTAGGTTTGGTATTGGCAAAATGGCACGAAAGTTAGTTTGTAAACACAATAATAAAAAGCTGAAAAAAAGAAAGCATGGTGCCACATAAACTGGTCTGCAAGAAAAATGTAAATGTAAACAGGCATCGCCAAAGGCTGTAGGTCTCGCCTACACGAAATCTATTGACTTTGTACTTTTTTTTAACCTATATTTTACAGCGCAATTGAAAGTAAAAAAAAGAAAGTGATACAGTCAAAGGCTAATCTCATGGTGCTTTATAGTTTTTAGATCTTGCCTGATTCAGTGCATGCGCTGACCTGGCCAAGACATTTAGTAGGTGAGTTTTTAATGTGCTACTGGCGTGCTACAGCTTGCGTTCACGCGAGCGTGCAAGCGCACAGCCGCCATCTGTCTCCTCCATCACAGGTCATTAAGTTCCTTGTTTTTATTTCCAGTGCTTTCGGCTCTGCCTCTGTCCGATCACGTTCACTTTCGTTTAAATCCAAATATAAATTACCATGGTGTGCAAACTTTTTAGAGTCAATCAATCAATCACAGGCATTTATATAGCGCACTACTTACCCAGAGGGTCTCAAGGCGCTAAAAATAGTCTTATTATTATCAGTCTTCTGAATAAACTTATTGGTTTCAAACTTTGTAGTCTCTTCCGTGCACGACCACGTATTTATTCTGCTCATCAATGCCTACCAACTATACAAATTGGTATGGGGCCTAATTTATTTGCTCCCAACACAAACTTTCATGGATTACAGTACACACACACACACAACCACACACACACACACACACAACCACACAAACAACCACACACACACAAAACCACACCCTCAACCAGACACACCAGACACAACCACACAAAACCCCACACAACCACACACACACAACCACACACACACACAACCACACACACAACCACACACAATCACACACACAACTACACACACAACCACACAAAACCACACACACAACCACACCCACAGCCACACACACAAACACACACACAATCACACAAAACCACACACACAACCACACACACACACAACCACACACAACTACACACACACACACAACCACACACACAACCACACACACACAACCACCCACCCACACAACCACACCCAACCACATACCCCCACACACACACAACCACACACACAACCACACTCTCAACCAAAAAACAACCACACACACAACCACAGCCACCACACACACACAACCACACACACACAACCACACACACAACCACGCAGACACAACCACACACACACACACAACCACACACATACACACAACCACACACACAAACAACCACACACAACCACACACACGCACAACCACACACACAACCACATACAACCACACACACACAACCAAACACACAACCACACACACATCCACAACCACACACACAACCACACAACCACACACACACAACCACACACACAACCAGACAAACAACCACACACACATTCACAACTACAATCACAACCACACATAACCACAACCACACACCCACACACAACCACACCCACAACCCCACCTACACCCACACCCACAACCACACCCACAACCATACCCACAACCACAACCACACACACAACCACACACACACACACACACAACCACACCCACCACCACATCCACAACCACACACAACCACACACACAACCACACACACACACAACCACAACCACCCTCAAACACACACAACCACAACGACCACACACAACCACACACACAACCACACACACTAACACAACCACAATCACACACACAAACACCCACAACCACACCCACAGCCACACACACAACCACACACACAACCACACACAACCACACACAAACAACCACACCCACAACCACACACACAACCACACAGACAACTACACACAACCACACACACACACAACCACACACACACAACTACGCACAACCACACACACAACCACACACACACATCCACAAACACACACAATCACAAACACACAAACACACAACCACACACACAACCACACCCAGACAACCACACAACCACAACCACTCACAACCACACACATAACCACACACATACAACCACACACACAACCACACACAAAACCACTCACACACAATCACACACAAAACCACACACAACCACACACACACAACCACTCACACAACCACACACACTCAACCACACACAACCACAACCACACACACACAACCACACACACAACCACAACCACAACCACACACATAACCACACAAATACACATGTACACAACCAAACACACACAACCACACACACACAACCACACACACAATCCCAACCACACACATCAACACCCACAACCACACCCACAACCACAATCACACAACCACACCCACAACCACAATCACACAACCACACCCACAACCACACACAACCACACACACACACACACAACCACACACACACTAACACAACCACACACAACCACAACCACACACACAAACACCCACAACCACACCCACAACCACACCCACAGCCACACACACAACCACACACAACCACACACAAACAACCACACCCACAACCACACACACAACCACACAGACAACCACACACACAACCACACACAAACACAACCACACACACAACTACACACAACCACACACACAACCACACACACACACAACCACACACAACCAAACACACAACCACACACACATCCACAACCACACACACAACCACACACACACACACACACACACAACCAGACACACAACCACACACACGTTCACAACTACAATCACAACCACACATAACCACAACCACACACCCACACACAACCACACCCACAACCACACCTACACCCACACCCACAACCACACCCACAACCACAACCACACACACAACCACACACACACACAACCACACCCACCACCACACCCACAACCACACACAACCACACACACACAACCACACACACACACAACCACAACCACCCTCAAACACACACAACCACAACGACCACACACAACCACACACACAACCACACACACTAACACAACCACACACAACCACAACCACACACACAAACACCCACAACCACACCCACAACCACACCCACAGCCACACACACAGCCACACACACAACCACACACAAACAACCACACCCACAATCACACACACAACCACACAGACAACCACACACACAACCACACACAAACACAACCACACACACAACTACACACAACCACACACACACACACAACCACACACACACAACTACGCACAACCACACACACAACCACACACACACAACCACAAACACACACAATCACAACCACACACACACACAACCACACACACAACCACACCCAGACAACCACACAACCACAACCACTCACAACCACACACATAACCACACACACACAACCACACACACAACCACACACAAAACCATTCACGCACAACCACAGCCACACACACAATCACACACAAAACCACACACACAACCACACACAACCACACACACACAACCACTCACATAACCACACACACTCAACCACACACAACCACAACCACACACACACAACCACACACACAACCACAACCACACACATAACCACACAAATACACACGTACACAACCACACACACACAACCACACACACAACCACAACCACACACACACACACACACAACCACACACACAATCCCAACCACACACAACAACACCCACAACCACACCCACAACCACAATCACACAACCACACCCACAACCACACACAACCACACACACACAACCACACACACTAACACAACCACACACAACCACAACCACAACCACACACACAAACACCCACAACCACACCCACAACCACAATCACACAACCACACCCACAACCACACACACAACCACACACAACCACACACAAACAACCACACCCACAACCACACACACAACCACACAGACAACCACACACACAACCACACACAAACACAACCACACACACAACTACACACAACCACACACACAACCACACACACACACAACCACACACACACAACTACGCACAACCACACACACCACCACACACACACAACCACAAACACACACAATCACAACCACACACACACACAACCACACACACAACCACACCCAGACAACCACACAACCACAACCACTCACAACCACACACATAACCACACACATAACCACACACACACAACCACACACACAACCACACACAAAACCACTCACACACAACCACAGCCACACACACAATCACACACAAAACCACACACACAACCACACACAACCACACACACACAACCATTCACACAACCACACACACTCAACCACACACAACCACAACCACACACACACAACCACACACACAACCACAACCACAACCACACACACAACCACACACAACCACACACAAACAACCACACCCACAACCACACACACAACCACACAGACAACTACACACAACCACACACACACACAACCACACACACACAACTACGCACAACCACACACACAACCACACACACACATCCACAAACACACACAATCACAAACACACAAACACACAACCACACACACAACCACACCCAGACAACCACACAACCACAACCACTCACAACCACACACATAACCACACACATACAACCACACACACAACCACACACAAAACCACTCACACACAATCACACACAAAACCACACACAACCACACACACACAACCACTCACACAACCACACACACTCAACCACACACAACCACAACCACACACACACAACCACACACACAACCACAACCACAACCACAACCACACACATAACCACACAAATACACATGTACACAACCAAACACACACAACCACACACACACAACCACAACCACACACACACAACCACACACACAATCCCAACCACACACATCAACACCCACAACCACACCCACAACCACAATCACACAACCACACCCACAACCACAATCACACAACCACACCCACAACCACACACAACCACACACACACACACACAACCACACACACACTAACACAACCACACACAACCACAACCACACACACAAACACCCACAACCACACCCACAACCACACCCACAGCCACACACACAACCACACACAACCACACACAAACAACCACACCCACAACCACACACACAACCACACAGACAACCACACACACAACCACACACAAACACAACCACACACACAACTACACACAACCACACACACAACCACACACACACACAACCACACACAACCAAACACACAACCACACACACATCCACAACCACACACACAACCACACACACACACACACACACACAACCAGACACACAACCACACACACATTCACAACTACAATCACAACCACACATAACCACAACCACACACCCACACACAACCACACCCACAACCACACCTACACCCACACCCACAACCACACCCACAACCACAACCACACACACAACCACACACACACACACACACACACAACCACACCCACCACCACACCCACAACCACACACAACCACACACACACAACCACACACACACACAACCACAACCACCCTCAAACACACACAACCACAACGACCACACACAACCACACACACAACCACACACACTAACACAACCACACACAACCACAACCACACACACAAACACCCACAACCACACCCACAACCACACCCACAGCCACACACACAGCCACACACACAACCACACACAAACAACCACACCCACAATCACACACAACCACACAGACAACCACACACACAACCACACACAAACACAACCACACACACAACTACACACAACCACACACACACACACAACCACACACACACAACTACACACAACCACACACACAACCACACACACACAACCACAAACACACACAATCACAACCACACACACACACAACCACACACACAACCACACCCAGACAACCACACAACCACAACCACTCACAACCACACACATAACCACACACACACAACCACACACACAACCACACACAAAACCATTCACACACAACCACAGCCACACACACAATCACACACAAAACCACACACACAACCACACACACACAACCACTCACATAACCACACACACTCAACCACACACAACCACAACCACACACACACAACCACACACACAACCACAACCACACACATAACCACACAAATACACACGTACACAACCACACACACACAACCACACACACAACCACAACCACACACACACACACACACAACCACACACACAATCCCAACCACACACAACAACACCCACAACCACACCCACAACCACAATCACACAACCACACCCACAACCACACACAACCACACACACACAACCACACACACTAACACAACCACACACAACCACAACCACAACCACACACACAAACACCCACAACCACACCCACAACCACAATCACACAACCACACCCACAACCACACACACAACCACACACAACCACACACAAACAACCACACCCACAACCACACACACAACCACACAGACAACCACACACACAACCACACACAAACACAACCACACACACAACTACACACAACCACACACACAACCACACACACACACAACCACACACACACAACTACGCACAACCACACACACCACCACACACACACAACCACAAACACACACAATCACAACCACACACACACACAACCACACACACAACCACACCCAGACAACCACACAACCACAACCACTCACAACCACACACATAACCACACACATAACCACACACACACAACCACACACACAACCACACACAAAACCACTCACACACAACCACAGCCACACACACAATCACACACAAAACCACACACACAACCACACACAACCACACACACACAACCATTCACACAACCACACACACTCAACCACACACAACCACAACCACACACACACAACCACACACACAACCACAACCACAACCACACACATAACCACACAAATACACACGTACACAACCACACACACACAACCACACACACACAACCACAACCACACACACAACCACACACACAATCCAAACCACACACAACAACACCCACAACCACACCCACAACCACAATCACACAACCACACCCACAACCACACACAACCACACACACAACCACACACACACACACACACACACACAACCGGACACACCCACAAACACACACAACCATAACCACCACACACACAAAACCAGTCCACAACCACACACACAACCGCAACAAAAGGATTTATGAAAAATTGACTCTTTTAAAAATATTGATTCCACCAGAATTCGAGTCTCCACAACACCCTCTTTTTTATTTATTTATTTATTTATTTATTTATTGACATTTGTAGAGCGCGGCGAATACCCGTGGGCGTCTCGGCGCTAGTTAAGGGATGGATCAGCAACTGGGGTAAAGAAGATATACAAGGCGCTAGTTAAGGGATGGATCAGCAACTGGGGTAAAGAAGATATACAAGGCTAATGGTCAAATAACCACGTCTTTAGCTGTTTGCGGAATGTGAACAGGGAGGGACTTGCTCGGATATGTGCAGGAAGGGTGTTCCAGAGTCTAGGGGCGGCAACCAGGAAACGCCTGTCGCCCCAGGTGACTGTTCTAGTGCAAGGCACAGCCAAGAAGTTCTGAATAGAGGAACGAAGAGATCGGGTTGGGACATGATGGAGAAGATTCTGTTTGAGAAAGTGGGGACCTTGATTATTGAGTGACTTGTAAACAATACACAGCGATTTGAATTTGATACGGCTGCGTATCGGGAGCCAATGGAGATCCCTAATGATGTTTGTAACTGGTGCGAACTTGGGGATCCCAGCCAGCATTTGTGCGGCTGCATTTTGGATTGACTGCATCTTATTTGTCACTCGGACTTGGGCATTTAAGAATAGAGCGTTACAATAGTCCAAGGAGGACAGGACTAGTGAGCTGACCAGTGTTTTCCCGGCCGTGTTCGGTAGGAAAGGTAGTATTTTCCTAATCATTCTCAATTTCATATGAGCTGAAGCCGCAGTTTTATTCGCATGTGCCATAAAATTGAGGCCAGCATCGAAGATGACGCCTAGATTTCTCACTTTGCTGGCTGGACTCGGCGGGGGACCGAAAGATGGTGGCCACCAGACAGGTGACCAGCCCGGGGAGAGGTGACCGAAGATGACCACTTCAGTTTTTTCTGAATTGAGTTTCAGACAATTCGTGGCCATCCAGTCACCTATTGCCATCATTCCTCTCGTGAATCGATTGGCCACTTCCTCCCCGTCCCCTTTGATAGCCAGTACCAATTGGGTGTCATCGGCGTAGGAGGTCAGGCTCATCCCAAATGCTTTGATGACATTTGCAAGGTCCGACACGTATATATTAAATAGTGTCGGACTCAGGGATGAGCCTTGAGGGACCCCACATGGCAGAGACACCTTCGATGATTGGTAGGGTCCTAGAGATACTGCTTGTGATCTATTGGCCAGAAACGATACAAGCAGGTCCAGAGCAGTTTTCTGGACCCCCAGTCGTTCGACACGGTCGACTAAGATCTTGTGGTCGACCGTGTCGAAGGCCGCCGAAAGATCCAGCAGTACCAGGAGTGCTGTCCCCCCCTGGTCTCGTATGGCTCTGATGTCATCCGCAGCCTTTAGAAGGGCAGTTTCCGTGCCATGACATTTGCGGAATCCGAACTGGGTGTTATCGAGCAACTGGTGCTGCTCCACAAATTCCGACACAATTTTGTTTTTTTTGTTTTGAAAATTGCTGCTCCACAATTTTCCAACACAAATTTTGGCTGTCAGCTGTGAAAAGGAGACCAATATTGCTTCCATTTTTATTATTCTGTATCCTCTGTTCATTTCTGGGGTGCTTTTTTAACTTATCTCTAGTTCATTGCGAATCTTACCGTTACTAATTCAAATTGTGTTAGCTTTGGCTTATTAGCAATCAGTAGCGGTCGGCAGTAGGTGTTTCTATAGGGCGGTGACGTGGGCAGGAGGAGGGGCAGGGTGGGGGGAAATAATGTATGGATTACGGAGTTTTACAGGTAAGTAAACATTTAAATACATAAAACGAATTTCGTTGCGCACACTGCATCACCAAATGTGATGCAGTGCGCGCAACGAAATTCGTTTTATGTATTGAAATGTTTACTTACCTGTAAAACTCCGTAATCCATACATTATTTCCCCCCACCCTGCCCCTCCTCCTGCCCACGTCACCGCCCTATAGAAACACCTACTGCCGACCGCTACTGTTAGCAATGCAAACTTTATCTCTATAAGTTGCTGTAACAAGCTGCAAGTCTGCTACGGAAGCCCATTCATTTGCTAATTATTTTCCACATAAGGTTGCAAGACCATAAAGTGGAGTATTCAGGATTTTGAATACTTTCTTGTTTTAAGATGTTACTCTCTCCTGAGCACCCCACTCCTGTACTAAGGTTACGAGTGACCTGGCAGCCGCCTTTCAGAGATTCTTGCATCCACCCAAGTCTGGCCTGGCACTGGTGCATCCCATCCCAGCCTGGCACACACCAGGTGATGATCTCTGCACCTCCTTCTAGACCCCAGATCACTACTGTTTGCAGTCTGTCACTCACCCCTCACCTCCCTGGCACTCAACCTTCACCCCTCGGGCCTGGCAGTCACACCTTGCACATGGCACTCACCCTTCTCCCTCTCTTGCACTCAGCATTGACTCTGCATGACACTCAGCTGTCACCTCCCTGACACTCACCCATGTCCCGCCTGACATTCACTACTCGCCCCCTTGGCACCCACCCTTAACGTCCATGGCACTCACCCTTCATCCCCCTGGCCTGGCAGCTACCCTTCACCCCTTGCACTCACCCTTCCCCTCCCTTGCACTCACCCTTGACCTTCCTGACTCTTACATCTCACCTCCATGGCACTCAACCTTAATCTCCCTGGCACTAACCCTTCATCCCCCTGACCTGGCACTCAACCTTCAGTCACCCTTGTCCCTCTTGGAATTCACTCCTCACCACCCTGCCACTCACCCTTGACCCTCCTTGTACTAGCCCGGTTTCCCCCAAGAACAAAAAATAACAAACATTGGCATAGCCAATAGGTCTCGCCTTTGGGACCTTATAAGTGTTTGTTTAGCCATGCAACAGTTGATGTTGCTGCACCAAGGATATTGTGCTGCATAACTAAATACTTAGAAGGTCCCAAAAGCGAGACCTATTGGCAATGCTTGTTCAATGATGCTACACAACAGTCACACAGCTGTACAAAATAGCTCAAACAAACATTGACACAGCCAAATAGCTCTTTTTGTTTTGTCCCAAAAAAAATCATATTGGGATGGGAGGGGCAAGCAGCATGGGGCAGGAGGGTTAAAGGGGGCAAGCAACACCCCAGTACAATGGCATAGATTAAATTAAATGAAAAACAATCAAATAAAGTTAGGAAAAAAACTGTGTTATGATGCAGGCTGCACTGGCCGTTTCATAGCACTTTTTCGTTTTTTGGGTGGAGCTGGGACATCACAGACAGAGGGAGGAGGGCAGGAGGGGGCACGCAACACAAGGGAATGCAGGGTGAGGGCAGGAGGGGAAAACAACTCAAGAGACAGTGAAGGGAGGGTGAGAGAGGGCCAGCAAATGGGAGAGAGATGGGAGAAGCATCATGGAATGGGAGGGACAGGAGAAGCAGCACAATGAGGGGAAGGCTGGTAGAAGGGACAGGACAACAGTAACAACGAGGGAGGCGGTCAGGGCAAGCAATCATTATGGGCAAGAAACAAAAATTGAGGCAAGCCATGACAATGGAGTAAGCAACTACAATTTTTAAAAAGTACCTTTGAAAGAGCGAGCAGTGGAAGGACACATATTTGAACAAGGAAGTAGTACTTTTGCCAAGCTCCAGAAGAAGGACAAATACAAAAAGGGAAAGTAAAGCTTGCATGTACTGGCCAAGGAGAACCTGGGAAATGAGAGTGACAATGAAGTCAAAGTCAATGGTAAGCAATGGGCGGACCGTAAGCCCCCTGTAAGCTTTCAAAATGTCTCTTGCAAGTGACAAGGCATGCGCTGTCTCAGGCAAGACCTAAAAATAAATATCACATTTGTTTTCAATGAAACAATGTGCCTACAGTGAGAATAGAAACCCTTTTTATTTTCATTGCACATCAAACATAAATATGATTCTTGTTGACATAAAAAGGTACTCTTGGTAACATGAAAACATAGTTTAAACATACTTGCGCAATTAAAAAAATTAATAAAGAACGAAAAGAATAAAACATTGGCAAAGTAACGTTTTAGCCCATCATCAATGGTACTGAAGTGCATCTCTATTTAGGCGGATGTGTACGTGTGATCAGGCAACGTGCCGTCACTCAGAGTGCAAGAGATCCATGGGTGAAGTGGGGTGATCTATTACCCCATGCTGTACCCTTTTCTGGGCAGAAGCAAAATGTGAATGACAGTTGAAATTATCAGTGCATAAAAAGGACTTATCCTGTATTGACTAATGTACATATGTTTTATCACACATTTTTTTTGACAACAAATGGCTAAATATATAAAGAATATTCTCTGTACCACTATGAAACAGGATACACTAGGACAATATTTTATGTGTCTACTGTGAATGGAGCCATCACTTGTTTCAGAATCTCCAGCTAGCCAAAAACTTCCCACAGCGAGCATCTATGTGAGGGGCCAGTGGTAGCTCTGAACACTTTGAACAAAACAGCACCAAGGGAGAAAGCAGGCAGCTCACTGGGGTGCTGCAGTTTGGTGTCACCATCTCAGTTGGATAAGCCTTATACATACATTTACCCGGTGCCTTTCTGTGGCACTGACCTGACATGTGATTGACTCCATCCTTTCTCTGCTGAGTTTCAGAGGCACAGGTCCAAAATGTGACTTACTCTACTCCAGTTCTGCATGTATTTCTGAGATCTAACATGTAACAACCACAAGTCAACGGGCCATTCGAAAATACCAGCGTGGTATGTGCCTGACTCTGCCCCAGCCCTACCTGACTCTCTGAGGTGGACATTTAAGAGACTACGGCTGGCCTGTGTCTAGTAGTCTTGCAGAATCACACATCTAGGGGCTCATTACGATGTCGGTCGGAAAGCCTCGGATTCTCATTGTTCCCTATGGGAGCTTACAGCCGTAAACCAGCTATAACACAAGTTCCTATGGGAAAATGGGGGGGGGGTGTAAAATCAAGCACCCTCTTGCAGGTACTCCATGGTACCTGCCAAACAGTGCACCGCTTTACAGGGGGGTTCCTTAGGTACCCCCTCGGCCACCAACCGCAGGCCGTGGGGGGCTGGGGCCCTCCCAGGGCCCCCCAAGGTTGCTTTCCGTTAGCCTTTCAGTGCCCTAAAAGCCGGCACGGAAAGGCTGTCGGAATCAGACATCATAATCCTGATGACGGAAATGTGGGTGCACTTGCCAGGTCGAAATGGCAGTTTGAAACTGTATACACAAACACTGCAGTAGCAGGTCTGAGACATGTTTGCAGGGTTACTCATGTGGCTGCCACAATCAATGCTTCAGGCCAACTAGCAGCATTTGACTTACATGCCCTGGGCACACCTGGTGCAACTTACTAGGGACTTACTAGTAAATCAAAGATGCCAATCATGGATAAACCAATCACCAATGCAATTTAGACAGACAGCATATGCACTATAGCACTAGTTAGCAGGTTTAAAGTGCTCAAAGTCCTAAAACCAACAACAATAGGTCAGAAAAAAATAGGAGGAAGAAGGTAATATATTTTGGGATAAAGCTGTAAAAAGGGTGAGGTCCAACACAAAGGCAGCACCGGAACCTACAATCTGAACTTTATTATGGTTAATGAAGGGACTCGGATGCCCAAGTAAAAGCCTGATTTAAATCTTCAATAGAGACTTCCCAGCTATTGCCCAAAAGGGAGTCATGCCCATAATAGAGCATGCAGAATGGACCCTGGGTGTGGAATAGCTGAAAATAACCGAACCATGAAATGGCTGTTTGTGACCCAATGGCTAAGAGTAGAGACTGAGGGTGTGTGTCCCAAATGACCAGATCCAAAAGTTATAAAAAGAAAGCTCAAAAGCAAAATTCAACAGTACTTTGTAGACAGAGTTAGACATCACTACCAACTTCCCCACAAAGGAGGGCACTCGCAACCTCAAAGGAGGGGTAAGGACCTAAATATTGGCCAATAATTTCCTGATTTAAATATAAATCTGAACAAACCTTTGGCGAAAATTCAGGAGCATGGCATAACACCAAACCTTTAGGAAGGAAACATAGAAAGAGATCAGAAGAAAGAAGACCCACACTTTCTCATATTCCACAAGCAAAGCTGGTTGTCACCAAGAATACAACCTTTGCAGAAAGGTTATTAAGAGGAGTGTCTTGTAAAAGCTCAAATGTAGCTGACTGAAGCACATTGAGAACTAGAGTATGGTCCCAGTATGATATAAGAGAAAACCTTAGGACAAGAAAATTCAAAGCCTATGAGAGGACGAGAAGCCAGATTGATCAATGTATCCAAATCATCAGGGAAACCAGCTCTACAGCCAGTCATCTGCAATGCAGAGCAGAAACTGCCAAACCAAGTAAAAAACAACCTTTAAAAATTCAACAAAACATACTGAGTCAGTAACGGATTTAGATTTTTAGAACACCATGTTATAAAAGATATCCAATGTCTTTTATAGGAGCATAATGTAGATGGTCTGTGGCCAGCGACACCCCACCTACTCCTAAAATATACAGAGATATAGACAATACTGCACAGCTTACAATCATCAGCAGAGAGGAATAATTTGTAATATATGATAATAAAAGTAATGACAAACATATAAGTATATTTGTTACCCCCTACAAACATACTCGAACTATCCCAATGTCAAACAGGAAGGATGAATGGCACATTTAAAATGTGTCCCAAACCATTCTATCAACTTTAAACCATACATGGTGAATTTGCAAAAAACAAATATACCTTTTGAGAATGCATTACTTCCAAACAAACAAGTCAGTACCTATATGGAACTGCTACACCACATTAAGCAACCGACAACCACTCTCCGTCAAAAAATGTTATTGACTTTGAGCAAGCAATGATCCAATCTATACTAAAAATATACCCCCACACAGCCATATAGGGACGCTACTATCCTTTTAATCAAAGTATTTGACATCACCTACAGAAATCTGCATTAAGGGCCTCATTACGAGTTTGGCAGTGCGGGAGCGGGACTATAAAATAGGCACCGAAGGACCACGGCGGTCCCGACAAGCATATTGCTGCCTCAAGACCGCTAGGCCACCATCAGGTAAGGGTTGTTCCCTGGCAGCAGCAGCAGTCCCAGGACGATCCGACTGCCCAACTCATAATGGGGTGGTGAGCCCGCCAGTGGGGTGGTGGGCCCGCCGGTGCAGTGGTGGCTGGACAGCCACCACCGCAACACCACAAGATTGGTGGACCTCGGACCGCCAGACTCATAATTAGGGATCTAATTTGATAAAATACTTCACACCCTTATCCCTATATCCGCTCCTAAGTTTTTTTTATTTTTATTTAAAAATAAACATTAGCTACTGCCCTCTCTCAAATGGAACAGGCATGGGCAGAATGGGGTGGATGATTGCAAGCGTAATATTGCACAGAAGTGGGGGCAGTACGCCAGCCCGAAGGTAACGGACTGGGAGAAGGAAATGGACGGGGCAATGATAGCTGAGAAAACAGTCTTTAAGGGAAGAAGCTGCCCCAGGAAATGGGACCATAAGTGAGGAAAGTGGAACAAATATAGGGGGATGTATGCATCTCTCCAACAGTGAAAATGAAGCGTGATAGACAAGAACTAATGGCCTGCCTCATGATAGATGATGTGCCCCCTCCTAGGCGATACAAAAGTGGATTACGACTAGACCCCAATAAGCATTCTAAGATATTGGGTGGGATACGTTTTACACACTGTATGTATTGATTTAATGCCAAATTATTGTTTTCTGCAATGGATAAGTCACCATGACTGTTTTGTAATTGAACCAATGCACTTTCTTATAAATAAAAACAGTTTAAAAAAAAGGAATAAAAAAAAATAATATTAAACAGTAAAATATATACACTAAACCATTATTTTTTAAATACTCCCCACTCTTATCCCCTATAAACCCAACGTTCCGCTCCTAAAAAATATAAGTATACTACATTAAAAAAAAGATTTTTTTTATTAAATTACACAAACAACGTATAACAAAAGTTACAAAATAATTATAAGCAATTACTATAAATAAAAAACACATAAAAAATAGAATATATTACACACTATCACTTAAAACAATATTCCAAACGACACTAAAAAACGATATTCCAAACAACGATATTAACTGCATCAATATTAAATACATTGATATTAAATACACCTAAAACTATATTTTTGACAATGATATTTATGTGTCACAATATTCTTCACACAATATTTGTGTTGCACAATATATCTCATTCAATATTTTGTCCAAATACCCTTTAAAGAGGTAAGTCTTTCCTAAATTGGAGCAGAGTCGTGGTGGTTTTGGGGATACTGGGACGTTGTTCCAGACTCTGGGCGCATAGATGGAAAGGCCAGCTGTCTGTTTTTTCCTTTTTTACACTTCTTAGACTGTTGTCTGATGGTGTCCTGACTGTGGGCCACAGAGAACCACAAAAGACAGTGAGTTTGTCTGCAAGATAAGCGGGTGTGCTGGTTATGATGGCTTTGTAAATGGGTCAGCTGACTCTGAAGATGGAGCGGGCCGGCAAGGTGAGTCAATAGAGTTCTATCAGATGGTCCATATATGCTTCATAGTTTTGGGCATGCAAGACAAAGATAGAGGCTGAATATTCACTCTTCAGGGAAGTCTCAATTCTCTTGTCATTGGTGTCAGATGGCAGAACGTCTTCAGATGCAAAATTGGATGAATCTTTCCCGGGAGTGTCCTTGGAGAGCTCTATAAATATTTGAAATTTGCAAATCTATACTTATACATAATTGTAAACTCACGACTGAAGGTTTTCAAATTTTGTTGGGAATCGGACCTTATTTACGTATTGTGACTGAATATGCCTCATCTCTGCCTAGCGGCCGAAGGACAAAGGAGAATCGCCCCTCTGCTGAAAGTTAAAGGAAATATGAAAAATAAATTGGTAATAAAACAAATGTATTGCCATTTTATTTTTCATCCTGGCAGCAGCTGAGTCTGCGAGGGCGGGCTGGCAGCAGGGAGGAATAGTGGGCACAGTGCACTTCAGTTTAAAGTGTGCATGACACTTTGGCCAGCTGTCTTGCCACAACCAGCCTGACATGCACACTCTAAACACTCCAATCCGAGCTGTCTTAGACAGCTGGGTGGAGTGCAAGTACAAGCCTCCAGAGTTTAACACCTTGGCTGCTATGGCTTTTCCCGTCCTGTGCTGGAAAAGCTTGAAAAGCAGCATTTCATGACGAGCTCACCTTGTATGGTAGAAGAGAGTTGGACGAGGCTCTGGGAGTCCGCTTCCTGTGCTGGAGGAGCCACTGGCTGCCGAGACGAAGAGAACCAGTGGGTAAGTGAATCTTTGTTTATTTGAATTATCATTTGATTTAACTCCCTTACAGGCAATGTGAGAAACTTAGATGTAGACTAAGGGCCACATTTAAAATTGGGCTGCAAGAGGGCCTCTACCAAAAGCAATGGATGGTTATTCTTCACAATTCTGAGTTTCATCATCTCTGTTTGAGGTTTGAGAACCGTTGTATTTCTGACAGTGGAGCCCCAGCCAGCTGTGCGTTGGAAACTGCTTTAGCAATGTATGGCAGACATGTCGCCAGCCGGAATGCCCTATGTAAGGCAGGCCAGCAGACCCCCCCCCCCCCCCCCTGTCCATTGTGCTTTTCCGAGGAATACAAAAAAGTGATGGGTGGAATGCTCACATTAATCTCAGCCACTGTTAATTATTCAGGACGCATCACAGCACATTATTTTTTGACCACCATACCTCCTCAGACAGGTCTCAGTCATATGAAAATTTGCCTTGATCATTCTCCAATAGGATCAGACCAAGCCAAATCCCCTCTGAACCAAAATATGAGGAACCACACACCGGTTTCGGCCAATTTGGGCATCTTCAATACGGTGTAGCTTGGAATCAGCAGCACAGTAAGGTGGGGACTCAGGTCTGGGAATACCTATCATACTTAGGGCATCGCATTGAGAAATTCCGAAAAGGTGATGAGTAGAATCCATCAATTTATGTTGGCTACTGATAACTATCGAAACAGCATTGCAAGCCATTATTTTGTATCCATCATGCCAGCTCAGACAGAACCCAGTCAAATACAAACTGGCTGGAGACTACTGTGCATAGCAATACAGTGACAGGCAGTTGTCTATGATGACAGTTCCTAAAATGGTGGTAGAAAACTCCCAGCGTGTCTGTGCCAACTTCCACCAAATCATGGAAGTTGATTGTTCGTTTTTTTTTTAAACAAAACTCTGTTTTGGGGCTTGGTCTTTGAAAAACAAAACAACTGGCAACCAGCTCATACAGTCAAGTGGCGGAAGAGCTGTCATTGTATTTCAAAAGAACGTGAATCCTCATAAAAAAAGAAAGTAAAAGTACGGTGGGTGGTCTGTGCCAGTGTGGCAGAGGCAGTTCTTCGGCTATTTGGTGGCACATACACTAACGTGTAATAACTGCCCTTGCTTAGTTACTTCATGTAGTCCTAAAACCGGAACAGAGCACTGCGGTTCAGTGATAAGGGTGAAATTGGGAGAGGAGGGTGCAATACTTATGTTGAAACACTGCTATATAATTTTCATAAGCATAAAAAAGTTATATTATTGAATAAATTATTTTCTATATTCCATAATTTCAATAATTTAAGAAGAACTATGTAATTTTCTCAAAATCCATAGAAACATCTGATGCCCAGAAATGACTTCAAGGTTTAACTAGTCTGTTTCTGTGCTTAACATTAGGGAATCTATCAAGTTCCTAAATTTAGTCTTCCTTTCCCACTACCGCAGGTCCCCTTTACTTACTCCTTTATTTTCAGAGCCCTTACATCTATTTCTTTTAATAGAGTCACTGATTACCATGGTGACCAATGTTGTTTGATGATGACTTCATCTAGTTAAGCATCCTCAGTTAAGTGGAATGATCTCTCAAGCCAAAATACACCCTGTCGCTTCAGCCTTTCTCTGTTTTATTTAAAGGCGCTGTCTAGCAGTCACGAGCCCCATTCGCATAAACAGGTCAGACAGTACCAGGGTACAAGTGACATCATCACTACGTATCTGTATCACACGGGCTAAAACGGCGGCAGAACAAAACTGATGTCATACCAGTGTGACGCCATGTTTACTTTTTGTTATTGGAAATTTTGTTTTACTTTGAAATCAAATGTACAATGCTTCCCAACATTTCCGAATTACAACGATTGAGCTGGCGCTGACCTGGTATTGCACCAACATTTGAACCGACGCAGTGGTGTAAATTGTTGTAGTCGCAATAGTCAATAAGGTAATTTTATCTTCATCGGTTTATTTGGTGGTTATTAATTAGGCATCGGTTCTTATCTGCGCTCACACATCTGTGTTTTCAAGATATACCCATCACTTCAGTGAATGGGTGATAATAACTGGGGCACCAGAAACATTTCTTGGAGACTGCACAGTTCGAGTCAGGCCTTTCCTAACGCACATCCCTAAATCCTCCTAATGAATCCTTTGCATGCAGCCATTGACAGCTGCTCATACTAAATGCACAATTGCCCACTGGCATTTGCTTAAGGAGTACAAAGTTTATGAAGCAGAACATTGGGATGTATCTGGTCCAGTGCTAAAAGAGGCGGGATGTTGGACAAGTAAGGGACGGGTATATAATTCAAGGCATGAAACATTATCAATCTATCCCTCTTCAAAACACTTGAGCAAATGCATGAGATCTCAAGAGCATAAACTGAGTTACCTTAACACAACTAATCCTACTGGAAAAAGTAAATATATATGACTAATCTATTACCTATTTGCTTCTAAAATTGGGTTCAGGAGTAGCATGCTACTCGCTGTAAAGCGCTTTGAAGCTTTGTCAAGTGTAGTAAGCACTATATACATCAAGCGCCAGATGTACGACCCTATTTTGCTTGGGCAAACGGGTTTGCAACCTGTTTTCGCATGCAAAAACTAATAGCTCCATGTACTATCCCTATTTAGCGAGTGGCAATTTTTTAGCGACTCGCTAAATAGGAATTGCGAGTCACTATTAGGAAGGGGCGTTCCAAGGGCGTCCATTCCTAATAGCGAATCAAAGGCCGATGTAAAATGTTTCGCAAAACACAATTTACAGCTTTCTTCAAGAGGGTGGTAAAGCACTCGCAAATTAGAAGGGGTCCACAGGGGACCCCTCCCTCTTTGCGAATGCAGGGTAAAATATTTTTTAGGGGCAGGCAGTGGTCCCAAGGACAACTACCTGTCCTTAAAACATGAAACAAAAACATTTCATTTTTCATTTTTTTTAAATGTCTCCCGTTTTTCTTTAGGGAAAACAGGCTGCATTTTTTTTAAACTGCTTTATTTAAAAGCAGTCCCAGATTGGGAGGTCTGCTGAGCCCTGTAGGCCACCCTACCTGGGAGGGCCAGCCATCCCTAAATTGTGAGTGCCTCATGAATATTGATGAGGCATGCAATTTGAGAATCCATTTGGGATTGCACACAGTGTCTCTGACATTGTTGTACATGTCATTTAGCGACTCGCAAATTGCAACTCGCAATTGAGCGCAATTTGCAAGTTGCTAAATTACATGGTTGTATATCTGGCCCTAAATTTATTATTTACATATTGAATGTCTTGCAATGAGGAGTAAATCTTTCTTCTGAAGTGAAGATGCGTGTGCAGTGCAAGAGCCCTGACAGCAGCCTGAAGTCTAGACGTCCAGGTAGGGAGAAGGGAATGCCTGGAAGAAAGAGCCTGTGCCAATGCACCATGGATGCAACAAAGAGAACTACAGTGTGGGGTTAAAGATTGTGGCTTTGTAGTATGTAAGGTACCTGTGTTTCGGATTTGTATATTAGCTTTAATATTGTAAATGTCTTTGTTCATAGTAAAATGTAGATTGTCATGTAGGAAGATGTAAAAGTTCTAGAATGTAATCTTGTGCAGTCACTGGATGGGCTGTAGAGCAGGGAAGCAGGTGTAGGTCCTGAATGAGAATAAACGTTTTAATTTGAAAACTTCTTGACGTGAAGGATTTATTTAAGTACCCCATCCCTACAACAGGCTTGTTTTGTCAATAAGCAGAACATCTTGCCAAATTTACATCCAATCAAGATCCACTGGAGTTATTTGGCTTTGTGGCTGAATGTTTTCCCGCATAGTGCTTACCACATAATCCTCCATCTACTGCATACTTTGAAGATTTTAACAAATAATACATTTGTATCCTGTTCAAACAAAGTGAAAGTTACTAAAATGAAGCCTCGCACGCACCTCCTCCTTTCAAGTGTCGGGTCGCTTGCAAAGGTTAACTGGTTGCCTTTCCTCTGCAGATTGCTGAATTCGAGTTATAACCTAGTACTAATAAGACAATTTTGTCCATACACAATTAATGTGGGTTAAAATGATATAATAGTAGCACAATAGTGCTGCAGAATGTACTGCATCATATTGCATTACTTGCCTATTATTGCCGCATATTTTATTCAACCTATGCCTTATTTGGCCTGCCAATGCTGCATAGTTCCAGTGACTCTGCATACAACTAAGCGTACATTTTATTATTTAAAGTAGGAGACTTAATCTAAAGACGGAAAAGTACACCAGAACCAACTATCTATACTGGCCACTCAACTATCCAGTAAAATATGCATGACACTTAATTCTGGCCTGCTTCTGCCAGAGATAGAGTCAAACCTGATGATCAAGAGCATACCTGTCACACCACTGTACTGGTGTCCCCTCACCATGCTTAAAATGCCAGAGCAGGGCGGATCCCCGGCTCATCGTCTTTCTTTACTGACAGAGTTGCTCACTCCACCGCAGTGGTGGTACCGGAGCATCACCACTGTCAGACCAGGTAGGTGCGATCAGGCGTCAAAGGCTGATACCGCCTGTTCATATCTCACCTGGTTGAGCCAAATTTGGTTAGAACAATTGTGACAGTAGCTAAGTATTACTTCAAAAACGGAATGTAGGGTAGGTACGTATCCAAAGAGACCGATTTTGACACAAGTCAGACTCAATTAAATGTAGGAGTAGGCTACTGCGCTCACTGTCCTTGAAACTGCGCAAATCGCAGGGGAGGTAAAGTGTCCCCAAGACGACCCTGAGACACAGTCCTTCTCATCCATCTATGGATCCTGCACTTACTGAGGGAATGGGAATAGAATATTGAGGACTAAATGTCATGCTACCAAAATATCGTAGCAAAAAATACCAATTATCAAAATATCAAACGGTAAGCTTTCATAGTTAATAATATGTTTACTGCACTTAACTCTAAATATACGTCCATGACATTGTGTGTACATACATATATTATTGTACGTAGAAGTGGAATTAAGAATAGTAGACTTACACTTGCCTATATATTCTTATAGCTACTTTGTTCGTTGCTAACTTTCCTGCGATATTTTTCTTAGCTTGATCTTCTTGTAGTCAACACACACATACAGATGTTGCTGAGTTTGGTGTGTCGCCAATTTAATACAACACTCAAGCAGCTTTGATGATCTTCATTCCTTTAGTGACTTCCACCAGGAGTGACAAATGATGAAAGTTGAAGGTTTGTGCCCCACTGCACTCATCACTGATTTATAGTGGTGGTGCCTGACCAGTGACTGACAGTGCTCCCACTTTCCAGTACTCTTGCATGAGGTTTATGCATGCACATAAGCCACTATGGCAAACAAATACAATCAATTACAGCGAGTCTCGTTGGCTGCATCTTCAAGGTCAAAGCACCTTTGCAATGGAGGCCTGAAATGAATACTTCACTCTGAGTAAATACCAGTAGGGCAGTAACTTCCACATGTTTTGCAATCCTTAATTGTTTGAAAAAGATTCTTTGGATAATTCCTTTACTGGTTCTAAGGACTGGAATTCCAGAATTAGTCGTATCCAGATTGGATTATGGCCAAGTGCTGTACCTGGGTTCAGACAAGACTTCTGTCCATCGTTTGCAGATTGTTCAAAATGCTGCTGCTAGGATGCTCTTTCATTTACCCAAATATGTTTCATTTTCTCACTTGAACCAGGAACTGCACTAGTTTAAGGTTTCCAAAGACATTGAGTTCAAATCATTAGGGCTCCCGGTTGTATGGTATTTGTTTTTTTGCCATTTCCATCTGTATTTATCCATATTTATTTTTTGCTAATTTTATCTGTATTTATCCATATTTATTTTGGATTGTGTGGAAAAATGAAGCTGAAATTAGTATATTTCCACATTTATTTAAACGATATATATGCGCTCATGCTTGAATGTCTGCCAGGTTTCAGTGCTGTGAACTCCCGCAGAAGATAAATCAGTGCACTTATATGAAAATATGCAGATTTCAGTATCAACCTTGTGCATATCGACTGCTGTTAAAGCCTCTTTCCTAAAATTCCTTTCTTTTTTAACCCCCTTATCTATCAATCCACACATCTATTGGCCTGGCAGTATTAACAGGCAGAATTTGGAATTACTCAAAAAGCAACCCAATTTCTGTTTTTGTCTACATTTAAAAATAAATACAGACAAGAATGTTTTCTGTATTTATCTCTAAAAATCTGTAAAAACTGAAAACAGGGAGCCTTATATATGTTCAAGGCCATACTTGGCCAGGTGACACTTTACATCCAGAAACTGGTAGTTTCTTATCAACCCACTAGCTCCTTGAGATCCTCGACTCCACCTTTGTTTGCTGTACCAAGTGTTTGTCTAGCTGGTAAGAAAGATTTTCCTTCGCCTAGCTTGGCCCAAAATTGTGGAATTCTTTGTCGAACGCTCTTAGAAATGGCAAGTTATTTCTCACCTTTTCAAAGAATTGTGGCTATTTGAAGTCAATGTTCTGGGACATATGATCTGTGTCTGCACTTGGTATCCCCTTTGGGGTAGCTATATGCATTATACGTCACAAATTATTATTATTATTATTATTATTATTATTATTATTATTATTATTATTATTATTATTATTATTATTAAGGTCCCATAAAAATGGCCACAAGGCACAACAGACTAGCACAATCTCTGGGTGAGTGAAAATGCCCACTGTCCATTTCGGTGCCAGAAGTACATTAGCAAAGAATTTCTAAGCTCAGTAAGAGGCATCTTAAATGTCAAATACATAGCTTTACTGTCTTCTGCTTCATTTTTGAGGTGCCTCTGCTGCCAATGGGGATTGGTTAGGAGGACTGCAAGAGGCCCCCCATTTCTTTAGTTATCGCAGCCTGCACTTTGCAACTATATTTAGAAGGGAGGGACAAGCATGAAGAACATGTCTAAGGGAGGGGCAATCAGAATTCCTCGGGCTAATAAAAAGAGCGGATGGTTGTAAAGGGCACTCATTAGTAAACAAGGAGGAGTGGTTATACATTATATAAGGACCTAGCAGTGATTGGTAAGGATGTTTTTTCGTTCCAGTCTGATTGCCTGAGACATGAGAGAGCACAGGCCTGATGCACTGTAGTACTGAAGATACTGAGGACAATATCAGATGCCTTGTCCATACTGCATATTATCGTGCATACTCCCCAAACAATTGTGCATCTGATGCATAATAGCTCAATTTGTGCATACAACTTGCCTAGGACACATCACACCTATCT
The DNA here is from genome assembly GCF_964263255.1 of Lissotriton vulgaris. Lineage (NCBI taxonomy): Eukaryota > Metazoa > Chordata > Amphibia > Caudata > Salamandridae > Lissotriton > Lissotriton vulgaris. Next base: position 1,036,132,664 of record NC_141689.1, read on the forward strand.
TTAAAAACGAAGAGCCTGATTTACAGTTTGGCATATGTTAATCAGTCGCAAACGTGAGAGATATGCTGTCCGCCTGATAACAAGTGCTAAAGGATGTAATGCATATGTAAAGCAGTCACAGTTGTGATGGAGTAACCCGTCTGTCATAATCTAAATCAGGCCCTAAGTGAGCCTTTAACTTTTCTTATATTTAGCATCTTGTTGTTTGTACTAAGTATCAATAACTGTTCAACAAATCGAAGGGCCTGCCACCATGGGGTGTGCAATGTTACATCACATGATCTCATAGATGGTGGCACTGGACATGTGATCTCTTTTTAATACCCCTATGATTTTAGTGGTCTAACGCCACTGGACTGGGGAAAGTATGCAGCGAATATGCAATTAGGTCTGTTGTGGTAAGCGAACTTGAGATTTTATGGCATAAGACAACATCAGGATTTCAGCTATATTAATGGGAGCTGGCTCAAGGTTTAAGGAGGAGCACCATTATTTCCTGTTGAAAAATATTTTCAACACATTGACTTATTTTTTTGCTATGAATAAGTGGAAATGATGTCTTCACATAATTTCCTGCTGCAGAGGATGTATTTTGGTTTCTGAGGTCACATGAAATACACAAGTTTCGAAAGGAAGTATCTCTGTTACACCTACACAACTCCAGTAGGCTCCAGCGTATGGACTTTTGTCAAGAGACTGAGCTGGAGATTGGAATTATCTATCACGTTGAGAATAACGGAAATGGTTGTTGCAAGTAGAATCAAATAATAAGTGGTTTTATGATGCTATAACGAGGTCCAGAATATCCACCTACAATAAGGCGCATTCATTGTATTGCCTACAACTACATCATGGTAAGTCCGTAATTAGCTCCATTTATAACTTACTTTGCAATCTACCTGTTACATCCATGTAGCGGATGTGATATTATTGCCTTTTGAATAATGCACGCGATATAATAGGGTGTACAAAAACGAAACACAAGTGGAAATTAGCACCAGAGTTGAAAAAGGTGAAGTTATTAAATGACAGAAAATATTTAATTAAGCAAAGCATGCTTTATATTCAAGCAGTATTTTTTGTCCAAGCAATGTGTACACATTTATAACACGTGAAGTAAATTGTAAGTTATGAATTCTTTTGTTCACACAACTTCCATGGGCAGTGGCAGGACCTTCATTTTATACCTTTGCTCAGGTAAATCAGGCTATATTAACAGTAAATTGAGCTCAAATTGTACTATTACTAATGGGTGTAGCTGTACAATGCCATTCCCATTCAAGTGGCAAGTCCTAGGCCATGCACCATTGACCTGCACTGTGAATGGAAAGTTGTGAATCTATCGTTCTCGTAGCAATAATACTGACTGATCTTAACTGTGGAAATTCAGTATAAATAGGACTGCTCAGCTGCACATTACACTGGCTCCTGTAAGGACAGAGGGCCCGATTCACAGAATGAACTTAAGACTCAATCCTAAACTTACTACTGTTTTGGTATTCACAGATTGCACTTACTACTTTTGGTATTCACAGAATGAACCTACTACTTTTGGCATTCACAGAATGCACTTACTACTTTTGGTATTCACAGAATGAACCTACTACTTTTGGCATTCACAGAATGCACTTACTACTTTTGGTATTCACAGAATGAACTTACTCATTTCGGTATTCACAGAAGTTAGGACTCCTAACTTTAGGACTACTAAATTGAGAAAAATTGTAATGTTAGGACTTTCGGTATTCACAGAAGGCATTTAGGAGTCCTAAAGTTAGGAGTCCTAACTTTACTACTACTAAATTGAGAAAAATCCTAATTCTAAGACTTTCGGTATTCACAGAAGGCATTTAGGAGTCCTAAAGTTAGTAGTCCTAACTTTACTACTACTAAATTGAGAAAAATCGTAATTTTAGGACTTTCGGTATTCACGGAAGGCATTTAGGAGTCCTAAAGTTAGGAGTCCTAACTTTACTACTACTAAATTGAGAAAAATCGTAATTTTAAGACTTTCGGTATTCACAGAAGGCATTTAGGAGTCCTAAAGTTAGGAGTCCTAACGTCTGTGAATACCGAAATGAGTAAGTTCATTCTGTGAATACCAAAAGTAGTAAGTGCATTCTGTGAATGCCAAAAGTAGTAAGTTCATTCTGTGAATACCAAAAGTAGTAAGTGCAATCTGTGAATACAAAAACAGTAGTAAGTTTAGGATTGAGTCTTAAGTTCATTCTGTGAATCGGGCCCTATATTTTGAGCGAAAAAATGACTGCACACTACACTAGTCTAATTGCACTGGTGATTGGCCAAATGAAAGATTCTATTCATGTCACTCTGATTAGTGTATGCTCTGGGGCCAGGGTTTGGCCTACCTGGTAGATAACTTCTGAGGTAAACGCGGGGAAGGTGCGGAGATCGGTATCGCTTATCAACTTGTTTCTCTAAGATATTCTGTGGTTCAATCAGAAGGTGGTGCATTGTCAATTCAAGGTGTGCAGCGTTGGAGAAGCTCGGATAGGCCATCCAATCAAGCAAAGTAAAACCACTAAAACTGCTGAAGACAGACTTGCCTAGTTAAAGTTGTTGACTATTTACCTAAGAGAACAGAATTATTTAGACCTTATCCAAAACAATTCTAATGTTATGGTTTACATATAGTCAAGCCTGTACTGCGTGTTATTTATTTATTTGATATAATCAGAGCACTTTCATCCAAAGGGCTGCACATTTGGGAAACAATACTTCAACTAAACAACAAAATGAAACAATCAGGCATACTATAAAAGTTGATGTGTAATATGCAATTTCCAGAAGGTAGTATTTTCATTTTAAATACTGCAACAAAAGAGATGGTCACACCAGACTGGGCAAGTTATGCCCAAAAGTAGGAAACGAAGATGCAAAAAGTGAGAAGCCCTACAAGGTAGGTGAGGAGCAAACACAAAACAAGGCTACATTGAACAAAGACATCTGGAAAAAGTACAGAGGGATTCAACAACACTGATAGGAGCACAGATAGGAAGGAAGAAAGGAGAAAATGATAGGATATCTAAAAACGTATAACAAAGAAACTGAGACTGATATGGAGAAATAAGTAGCCGTCAAAAGTGTTGTAATAAGATTGTGAGACGTGCAGTAAATGATATAGGGCCATATGTATCATCAACCTGATTTGCGATTCCCAAATACCGATTTTCAAGAAATCGCTATTTGAGAATCGCAAACAGGTATGTATGTACAAAATCGCATTTTTTTTGCAATTTCTTAAAATTCCTTAATTGCGATTCGCAAATTGCGAATCGCAATTAAGGAATATTTTCCCATTCAATTCTATGGGCCAGGAGGCCCATAGGAATGAATGGGAAGTTATTCTCAATTTGCGAATCGCAATTTGCTAATCGCAAATTAAGAATAATTTCAATGGTGCAGGGGCGTCCAAAGGACACCCTGTTGCACCCCTGAAATATGCATGGGTGCACATGTGGCGCACATACATGCCCTAAGGGCATGTATGTGCGTCACATGGCACTTTGAAAAATGCAAAAATGTGCATTTTTCAAGGAATTCGCAACTTACCACCAACTAGAAGTTGGTGGTAATTTGCGATTCCTTAAGGACATTTTGCATTTTTTTTTTGCTTCATACATTGCATTTAAGGCATCGCTAAGTTTGCGATTCCTTAAATGCAATTGCAAAATAAGGAATCGCAAATTTTGCAATTCCTTGTTTTGCACCACATTTTGCTTAATGCATACCATTTAGCAAATTCGCATTCGCAAAGGCTGAAATTCTGCGAATTTCGGCCTTTGCAAATGCGAATTTGCTTGATACATATGGCCCATAGTATGGGGCACATGTATTCTGGACAGATTGAAAAGGAGGATGAAAATCCCATACATGTAAAAACCATTACATACACAAGTCAAAAGTTAATGTTAAAGCTGACAATGTGATACTCAGTCCAAGAAGAGCTAAAATTAAATGTAAGTTTCGAGCAGAAGAAAAATATAAGTCAATAGGAGGAAAGAATATGGAAGCTTGGAAGAAATAGGATTAGCTGCATGGAAATAAGAGAATGTCATTGTTTTCAAGGATAGGTGTTAGAAAGTTGGGAGACATCCATGACTTTATCACAGAAAGGCAGAAATCCGAGAATGAAGTGAGGCAGAAAGGAAAAGAAGGACTTGTGCAAACTTTATATTAATACAGAATAACCTGGAGCAAGAAGAGTGCCCATGGTGGAAACAGCCTCTAAGCATGTTTGTGTGTATGAGCGCTTCTTAGGTTGTCTCGGTCACATAGTCTACGAACCATACTGCAGCTCTTAGCATCACTCGAGGAGCAATACTCCGATTCTGGAGCTTTAATAGACTCTGGAATTAGCCTTAAAGCTTGTCTGTACTTTTTGTTCCTTCTGTGGTATATCTGCCATCTGTACACGTTCATAGCATGAAATGCATAGTCTTGTCAAACAAGAAAAAGAAGACAGATAAAACCTGGGTCACTAAACTACACCTGTTGAATTCCATAAACGTCCCTCCCTTGCAGGCCCAATCCCACCATTGAAACTAAAAGTATTGGGTCAGGCATGTGTCTGGCGTGTGCTTTATCATTGAAAGGAATGTTGTAAAGGGCCGGCAGAGCTTTTCATAATAAGAGCCTAAATACCACCCATCAAGCACCCCTAAGTCTTCCTTAAGTTTCTTTCTTACCACACTGAAAAAACCATAGATGTTGCAATCATCGTCGCACGCGTTTTTTGATGTCCAGTATAGGATTATGGTATGGTTTGGAGAGATTGTGAAGGAATCAAGATGGCCAAGTTGTTATGTACAAACGCAGTAACTTGTAACACAACAGCACTCACTTCCATCGCTCTCTCTCTCACACACTCACACACACCCATATATGCTCACACACACACACACATATGATCACTACAAAATTGGCCAAGTCTACTGACCTAAAACATATACAAGCAATTTGGTACAGCCCTCTGGTCTCAACCATCAAACACCAAGAACATTCACCCTACAACTCATTGAAGTTGGCCAATTCATCTAACATATGAACATCCTCGTTCAGATGACTGATAAACCGCCTTCGCCGGCCTCCTAAGGCTCCAGTCTGCGATGGAACCCTCAGAAATGTTTGGCAAGCCACTCCTGGGCCTGCTTCGATGCAAATGACATTAACATAATGTTGTGTGTAGAGTCCAACTAAAAGATCAAGTAGAGGTGAGTGAGAAGATTTACTCAGCATTAATGAAGAAACATCACAAGACGCCCCTTCAGTGGTTGCTCCAGACCATGGGTACTCACAAACTTTCTCTCTGGGGCCACATTTACAGTGTGGTTTGTGGCTGAGGGCTGCACCGTCGGGGCGGGGTCAAAGGGGGCGGGCTAAAGCAAAAAAAATATTTGACCATGAGGTTGAACACAGGTCCCTGCAGCAGACACCTTCATCCACTGAGCCACCAGGCCTGGCATACACACATCTATCTCTCTCCCTCTCTCTCTCCCTCCCCTCTCTCTCTCCCTCTCTCTCCCTCTCTCTGTCTTCCTCTCTCTCCCTCCCTCCTTCTCCCTCGCTCTCTCTTCCTCTGTCTCCCTCCATGTGTCTCCCTCTGTCTGTCTCCCTCTGTCTGTCTCCCCCTGTCTGTCTCCCTCTGTCTGTCTGTCTCCCTCTCTCCCTCTCTCTGTCTCTCTCTGTCTCCCTCTGTCTCCGTCCCTCTGTCTCCATCCCTCTGTCTCCATCCATCTGTCTCCCTTCACTGTCTCCCTCCCTCCTCTGTCACCCTCCTCCCTCTTTCACCCCCCTCCCTCTGTCTGTCGCCCTCTATCGCCCTCCTCCCTCTGTCTCCCTGTCTCCCTCTCCCTGTCTCCCTCTCCCTGTCTCCCTCTCCCTGTCTCCCTCTGTATCCCTCTGTCTCCCTCTTTCTCCCTCCCTCTGTCTCCCTCCATCTCCCTCCCTCTGTCTCTCCCCCTGTCTCTCTCCCTGTTTTCCTGTCTCTCTCCCTGTCCCCCTCTGTCTACCTCCCTCTGTCTCCCTCTCTCTCCCTCCCTCTGTCTCCCTCTGTCTCTCTCCCTGTTTCCCTGTCTCTCTCCCTATCTCCCTCTCCCTCCATCTCTGCCTCCCTCTCTCTGTCTCTCTTTGTCTCCCTCGCTCTCCCATCCTCTGTCTCATTCCCTCCCTCTGTTACCCTCTGTCTCCCTCCCTCCCTCTGTCACCCTCTGTCTCCCTCCCTCTCCCTCCCTCTCCCTCCCCCTGACTGCCTATCTCTGGCTCCCTCTCTCTATCACCCTCTGTCTCACTCCCTCTGTCAACCTCTGTCTCCCTCCCTCTCCCTCTCTCTGCCTCCCTCCCTCTCCCTCCCTCTGCCTCCCTCCATCTCCCTCCCTGTCTCCCTCTCCGTCCTTCACCCTCCCTCTCTGCCTGCCTCTCTCTGTCTCTCTCTGTCTCCCTCCCTCCCTCTGTCACCCTTTGTCTCCCTCCCTCCCTCTGTCACACTTTGTCTCCCTCTCCCTCCCTCCCTCTGTCTCCCTCCCTCTGTGTCCCCCTGACTGCCTCTCTCTGTCTCCCTCTTTGTCTGCCTTCCTCTGTCAACCTCTGTCTCCCTCTCCCTCCCTCTCCTTCCCTCCCTCTCCCTCTGTCTCCGTCTTTCATCTCACCCTGTGTGTGTGTCAACCCGGGCTGAGACAGCTTCCCCAGTGCACACATACAGCGGCACCTGAGTACTTCACAGGTCTTTAAAAAAACACCATTTACGTGTTAATGAGGCTTTGTTGTATTTCATCTCTTAGTTCCCCTGCATCTCCACTCTGACAATCACTGGAATCCCCCGGCCCCCACAGACTAGGGACTCTGAGATTCAGGGTATTTGCTGACACAATTTAATTTCTTTTTGTTAAACACCAGTACGATGTCTGCAAGGTAAGCAGGCCGCCAAGGAAGGCTTGCCGGGCCGCTGGCCGCCCGTGGGCCTTACTATGAGTACCCATGCTCCAGACTAACAAATTCAAGTCTGGAATGTCCATCGAAAGATGTGTGACGTAATAACAAGCTCCTTAACCACATTAAAGAATGATGCTTAACATCAATGGAATCCAAATAAACATTAAAGAAATGCTAAGAAACATTGGGCCCTGATACATAGCATAACATATAGAAAGATAGATGGGTTCCAAGGACACCAGATAGATGACTGGAGCAAAGCTCAACTTGTCGATGATGTCGCTTGGGACCCTTCAGAACAAGCTTGTTTTCTCACTGCTCTGTCATCAGAGCAGTGAATAGGCAGGTTTTGAAACCCACGTACATCATAATTGCTTCCCACATAAGATATACACAACATTATAATCATTGATCTTTAAGTTTGGATTAAAGGAGACACTACTTTTAATTTGTCAATTATTGCTCCCCACTGCACACTTTACCTAACTCAAAAGGTTAAAGGTGCTTTTTTCTGTCACCAAACGTCAGCTATTATATGTCAACATACCTAGTCACGTATGGAGGAGACGTGAAATCCAGTTTTGGGGAAAGCAAATAATTTATGATCAGTATTTTGTATGTGCATTGTATTCTAACATAATACAGCAACAGAACACACTGTTATGTGTTTATCTAGGTTCCTGATAGATACTGTGACCTTATGCCCCTATTCGGCTATAAATCCATTTATTCCCTATATTGGCATAACCGTTCAAGTGCGATTTTCAGAAATGTCATCTCTGGCCTCACACGAACAGAGCCACATTCCAGCATAGTTCTCTCTGCCACTTCCTTTGCGACCAATTAGTGCAATGACAGAGCAGAAGTCACTATCTGATATTCCTAGATTAACACTCCGAGTTCTTCAACAAGATAAAAACTCAGCAAACCTGGAAATCCCCGCTTGCTGTGTTTTGATTAGTAATGGAACTCTAATGAGCAACTGATAACTATCACTTCCTAGTGACATCTTTAATTGACGTCTTATGTCCAGCAAACTTGCGTCAAACCCGGCACCTGTCAGGTATAAATATTACCAACGTTGCCTTAAGCAATGAGCTACTGTTGCTGATGCAAGCTGCCTGCAAGACCCCGTGTTGGTGAAGCTAGCACCCTGTCGCTGCAGCCTGCTGTCCCCTTGGTGGTGAAGCTACTGATACCATTATCGCTGCTAAAGCGCGAACGATGGTGCAGTACGCTTAGGAGCTGAACAGCCGTCCCTCTGCGAAGACATCCAGCAGATTCCAGCTGCCCGCGGACGCTGTCCCCCCTCCTTCCTCGATGCGCTGAAGAGAGCCGCTGCCTTTCTCGTGCAGAGAAATCCAGCTCCAGCGTTTCCGGTCTACCCTTGCGGGTGACTGGGATATCGAGAGTGACCCCTGAAGGAGATACCAATCCTCCATCATTCTATTCAGAGGTATGGTGTTGACTAAACCCTTAGACGAGAATTCTTGAAACAAACCTTGGCAAAACCAACTTAACTTAAAGCTACTTCCTTACTCCCCTTCCACGTGTTAGGCTTAGGTCAGGCACACTGGGGTAGGCTTAGTTAGAAGCATCAGTTGAGTATGTTAGCCTAATGTATATATGACTGTATATATGTTTTATTACTTTTAAACCATTGTATGGCTAAGAAACCATATCAATGCTTTTACAGTTCTATTTCGCAATCCTTATCTTACTGTACGTACTTTTTATCATAACAATTCTTGCAATTGTGGCAATACATTTCTCTTGTACGAGAAGAAAGACTGTTCAATAAATGTTAACCCTTTATTGACAAACGCCCGTCTCTCTATTCTCTACATCTCGTGAAAGTAAACTGCACTAGACTGACTGAGTGAAATACATGTCTATTGTTTCACACGACCCTAGAGATTGACTCTTGATCTGAGGAGCAAAGTTGTCATGTTGCACGGTTGTTGGAAAGCTGAATCCCTTCTTGTCTGTGCCAAGGAAGCTGATCACTTCCTATGCAGAGAAGAAAGTTTCCAGTGACCTCTGAGCTAGTTGGTAACACAACCCAATTAAGTTTAGCATAGTCAGTGGAGGCCTGGAATATCCGCAGTTCCACGTCGATACTACTGTTTATGTTATTCCAATGCGCAGGGCCTAGTGGGAAACTAGGAACTACACTACAACACCACCAGCCTAGTGCATTCCTCACAAGGCTTTCTGATGTGTTGGGGCTTATGCAATATCACCCAATGAGAGTGAGTCCTCAGTCCTTGGTCCAAGGATCTTACTTCCCCTTCAGCTTCCAGGCAGCTCAACGGTGCTCTGTGCCGCCTCGCGCCCAGCCAGCCCTCCTGCACAGGGTTTGAGCCTGCCTGTCTTCCGTTCTTGCTACTTGCTTCTGGTCTGGTTACTTTGTTCTCTCATTCTAAACCCCCTTTCTGCCACTGTACTTTTCTTTTTCCGGTTTCCCTTCCTATTTTTCTGCCATTATCACCGCCTCCCTGACCCCCTCATATGATGCGCACAGTGGGCTCGCCGCTGGCACGCCGAAGGTGCGCCTAAGGCAAGCCTGTCTGCACCCGTCCGCACCTGGACTGCGCCCAGTGCCAGACCCCCTGGCCCCTGCAAACCCCAAAACGACCTTCTCCGCTGGGACGCCAGCACCCTCCACGCACTCAACACCGGACGATCACACACCTGCTTCCAGGCCGCCCCGAAGCGCACCCAAAGACCCTTCTCTTGCCGGAACTGTAGCTTCACCAGCATCCGTTCCGCCAACCCTCCCACCGGGAGAGAACGCAACCACTTCAGATGCATTCTTCTCAACACCCGCTCCGCCTGCAAACACGCCGTTGAACTCTAGGACCTACTCGACTCAACCTCCCCAGACGCCGCCTTCCTGGCAGAGACCTGGCTGAACCCCTCCTCGGCACCCGACATTGCCATAGTCATCCCAGACGGCTACAAGATCACCCGCAGGGACCGCACCAACGGAACAGGAGGAGGAATCGCCATCATCCACAGGAACACTCTCAGAGTCTCGACCAACACCGATGACACCCTCAGCACTGCCTAATACCTGCACTTCCAGATCCACACCGATCCCAACACCACCCTCAGAGGTACCCTCATATACAGACCCTCCAGACCCCGGCAACAGTTCAGTGACTCCATCGCCGACTTCGTCAGCTCACACGCCCTCGCCTCCACAGACTACATCCTCCTCGGGGACCTGAACTTCCACCTCGAAAACACCAACGACAGCAACTCCACCACCCTGATCGACAACCTCACCAACCTCGGACTCAGGCAGCTCGTCACAACTCCCACCCACTCCGCAGGCCACATGCTTTACCCCATCTTCTCAGTAAGCTCTCACATCTCCTTCAGCCACACCACCGAACTTTACTGGACAGACCATCGCTGCATTCACTCTACCTTCCGCATGCCCACCACTCACCACCGCATCCAACAGATCACTTGCCATTGTTGGAGCAAAGTCACTGAGGACCAACTAACCACCACCCTCGCCCGGAGCCCACCCACAGACCCCAACACTGCCACCCGCAACCTCAGACAGTGGATCGACGACTGCGCCAACACCCTCACCTGATCAAGAAACCCTCCAACAGACACATCAGCAAGAAAGCCAGCTGGTTCAATGAGGACCTCCAGGCCTCCAAGAAAACATGCAGAAAACTATAGAAGAAATGGCACCGGGAACCGACACCAGACAACTACGCAGCCCACAAGAACGCCACGCGCAGACACCATCACCTCATCAGATCAGCCAAAAGGGCCTCCTTCAAAGACCGACTAGATGACAATGCACACAACAGCAAAGAGCTCTTCAACATCATAAAGGAGCGCTCCAACTCCAGCTCTAACACCAATGACATCCCACCTTCGCAAGACCTGTGCGACACCCATGCCACCTTCTTCCATCGCAAGATCACAGACATCCATGACATTTTCAACGTCAGAACCACCCCGACAACCACTGAGACCTTCGCCCCATGGCCACCATCCGCACGATCCCCTGCTCTCCTGGACCAACATTAGCGACGACGACACCATCAAAATCATGAGCACCATCCACTCAGGATCTCCGTCTGACCCATGCCCACACCACATCTTCAACATAGCAAGGGCCACCATCGCACCCCATCTCCGGAAAGCCATCAACATCTCCTTCAAAACAGCAACCTTCCCGGAGAGCTGGAAGCACGCCCTACTCAAAAAACCCAAGGCTGACCCCGAGGACCTCAAGAACTTCTGGTCAATCTCCCTGCTCCCGTTCTCGGCGAAGGTCATCGAGAAGACTGTCAACTGACAACTGACCCGCTACCTCAAGGAGAACAGCATTGTGGACCCGTCCCAGTCTGATTTCCACAGCAAACACAGCACTGTAACTGCCCTCATCACCGCAACTGATGACATCAGGGCCCTGCTGGACAACAGAGAAACTGCGGCCCTCATCCTCCTGGACCTGTCAGCCGCCTTCGACACTGTCTGCCACCGCACCCTACGCACACACCTACACAAATCTGGGATCCGTGACAAGGCTCTGGACTGGACCATCTCCTTCCTCTACGGCAGAACCCAGAGCGTCTGCCTCACCCCTTTCCGCTCCAAAGTCACCGAGATCATCTGCGGCGTACCCCATGGCTCATCCCTCAGCCCAACATTGTTCAACATCTACATGGCACCGCTCGCCCACGTCGCCTGACTGCACGACCTCAACATCATCTCCTACGCCGACGACACCCAGCTGATCCTATCCCTCACCAAAGACCCCCTCACCGCCAAAACCAACATCCACGAAGGAATGAAAGCCATCGCCGAGTGGATGAAGAACAGTTATCTGAAGCTGAACTCAGACAAGACAGAGGTCCTCATCCTCGGCTCCACCCCCACAGCCTGGGATGACTCCTGGTGGCCAAGCACACTGGGAACAGCCCCAACACCCACCGACCATGCACGCAACCTGGGGTTCCTCCTCGACTCTATCCTCTCCATGACTAAGCAGATCAACGCCGTCTCGTCCTCATGCTTCAACACCCTTCGCATGCTCCGCAAGATCTACAGATGGATCCCTACCGTGACAAGAAGAACGGGCACCCAGGCCCTCGTCAGCAGCAGGTTGGACTACGGAAATGCCCTCTACGCGGGAACCTCTGCCAAACTCCTGAAACGACTACAACATATTGAGAACGCCTCTGCAAGCCTGATCCTCGAGATCCCTTGCCACAGCCACATCAAACCCCACCTGAGAGAGCTGCACTGGCTCCCCGTCATCAAGAGGATCACCTTCAAGCTCCTCACCCACGCACACAAGGCACTCCACAACACCGGACCAGCATACCTCAATAGACGACTCACCTTGTACACCCCCAGCCACCAGCTTTGCTCCGCCGACCTCGCCCTCGCCACCGTCCCCCGCATCCGTAGAGCGACCTACGGCGGCAGATCATTCTCCCACCTCGCCGCCAAGACCTGGAATACCCTCCCCATCCTCCTACAGAAGGCCCAGGACCTGCTAGCCTTCAGAAGACTACTCAAGACCTGGCTATTCGAGCAGTAGCTCCCCCCCCCCATCCAGCGCCTTGAGAGCTCACGGGTGAGTAGTGCACTTTACAAATGTTCTGATTGATTGATTGATTATCAAGAGTGTCCAAATATTTGTTGACACAGCTGCTGGCCTCCCCAGCATTCTGGTACTTGTGTTCAATTTTCTCCATTTAATACTGCTCCAGTGAAGACCTGGGACATGCACATTTTAGCAGCCACATACTGCTCAGTAAGTACTGAAAGTCTTAAGCATATTTCGTGTTTTTGGTTCAGCATCAGAGCATCATACCATAGCCAGCTATCCTGCTGTCAACAGAAATGCCTCACACCAGTGAACATAATGTAGCATTCCTATGTGGGTAACGGAGTGTTACCCACATATGAATCCTGCATTATGCTTACTGGTGTGAGAGATATCTGTTGACAGCAGGATTGCTTGCTATGGTATTATGGGCTGGACGCATAGGTAGCCATAGGCTGTTGCAGAGACCCTCTGCGGGTGACCTCGGTTCTTGCTCCAGGCTCCAAGTGAAGGACAGAGGCCCACGTGGCAGATAACGCCGCATATCTTCATATGAAGGTCATCTCTGCTGCTAAGAGCTGTGTGCAAAGCAGGGCCTTCTTTGAGTGTTGTTTACAGAACGTGCGCATCTTGTTGAAAGGAAGGATGTTTCCGCTTAACAGCACAGAAAGCGGTGCCACGCAAGAACGCCCAACGAGCCACCCCCTCCCAGCGAGCAGTAGCCAGCGAGGTACTGACTACGTGTTCGTCGTCTTCCCTGCACTGAAATTCCTTGTAAGGAACTTCCTCTTGTCCCCCCAAAACGATTAACATGCTTCAGATGTAGCCCATTAAAGCCCTCAGTAGGCTGAGCGCCCACTGCGAGAATCTGTTTTTGATCTGCAGGTCGCGTGCGTAAAGTTTGATCAACATGCCTCAGACTTTGAACCAGGGATTTAAGTGGACCGGTTCCGCTCGGGGCTCAAGTGGACCCGGTCCCCTGGTCTCAGCCCCGTCGCACTTAAAATGGACATGGAATCGGGTCGCTTCCTGGCCCTATATTCACGTCTTGAACTGCAATGGCAAAAAACACGATCGAATACTGAATTTAAAACTTAAGTAATCCATGTCAGTGCTTTAGTTCCTGTTTCTAGTTCACGTTTCACCTGCCCTTGAATTCCCTAAGTGTGTTAGCTCAGGGATTCTGTGTTTATGTATTTTTTGGAACATATTACTCTTGCTCAGTGCTACTTTGGACTGAGTTGGCTCCCGGTGTTTAGAACTGGCCACGATTGAGGCTCTGGAGTTGAGGTCGCAGGCAGGGCAAGTTTCTCACTGTGCCTGTCGTAGTGCCAAAAAGGTGTTCAGACATGATGGTCATCCAATCCTAAGCCGCTCTGCAGAGCGAGCAGGGCAATGGCCATGTATTACAGTTGCAATTGTGATTTGGTGCAAATGTGTGTGCAGGACGGACACAGCTGTCAAAATATTGACAAGGGGAAAGACTCACCGGCGGCTCCTCTGCTAAGGCAGAGGAGCGTCACCCCACTGCTCTGCGAGCAGTAGTCAAAGGAAAACTAAAATGATAATAATCAATGTTATTATCATTTTAGTTTTCCGTTTCCAGGTGCGGGCGGGGCTGCGCAACTGACATAGCAGAGGCTAGGGGGAGGAGTGGTTTGCCCACTCAAAGTGCGCATGAATGTTTGGCCGGCCGTCTCAGGCCTGGGTAAACATTCATGCACACTTTGCATGTTCTCCACCCAGGCTGCATTATAGCATGGGTGGATAACATGTCCAGGCTCCATTACCCGTCTGAGCACCGACCAATCACTCAGCGCTCAGACCAATCACAATGCTGCATTGCAGCGTGGTGATTCCTTTAGGGGCGCCTCAGTTGTGATTTCTACACTTTAGGCAGAGGAGCTTCAACCCCTGCCCGCTGCGAGCTGCCCACAAAAAAATAAAATGGCATTTGTTGCCATTTTGTTTTTTACTGTGGTGCGCGCTGTAGCAGACAGCCTGCTCTGAATCCAGAGACATACGGAGCGCCTCCTCTAGTACCGATTGGCAGCAGAGGACAGGACCAGTAGGAGTGTGGATGCTCCAAAGTGCGCATATCACTTTGGGCGGCTGTCTTGCGCTGTCTAAAGTGACATGCACACTTTAAAGCTCTCCACCAGGCTTTCTTAGACAGCTGGGAGGAGACCAAACACAGGCCTAAAGGGCCTGAAGGAGTTTCCAGGCAGGACACTCCATCAAATCCTGGCGCTGCTCTAACAGAGCGAACATAGCAGGAGTGACTGAGACACTCTGAAGACCACTATACCTTCCATAGCCCTGAGCAATGTTTCATTCACAGTTCTCACAATTTCAGAATTGAAACACTTTCAGAAATAATTATTTACAACAAAATCATTGTTGTTACTCACTTATCTTAGCTAACAACCATTGGTAAAGCCAATAGTCCTGCCTGGTTATAGGTGTATTTCTGTTGTATTATATTGCTGCATGTAATAACAGAAAGCTCAGGGTGGAACCAAAATATCTGTCAGGAGGCACACTATGGAAGTCGCAGAAATATAGTTTATCTGCTGAGGCCACGTACTTAATTTAATGGGAACTGCCCCTTTTAGAGACCACCCCCACTTTGTTCATGACACTTAAAGCCCTGCTTTTATCCAACTAACATCAATAACACGTTGACTTAGACAATAGTAAGATTTAATATTTAATGTACCAATGGCAATTCAGTTTGTTCTGTGATCTGTATAAGAAAGCAACAGCCCCTATTCCTGAGTTTGGCAGCAAGAGGTGCAGGGGCGTTGCTTCAAAAGGTGGGGTGTTAGACACCCCGAATACATATATTTTGTGATAAATAGTTGGGTGCAGGAGCGATCAGTCTAGGATGATCGGATGTCACCCCGAATTGTTTACACACACAGACAAAACCGCACACACACTCGTACTCCCTCTCTCTGTTTGAAAAGGCTTTAAAAAGTTGGTTATTTCACAAAACAATGTGCTTTCTCCCACTTAGTATCCCTACCAATCCACATTCCTCTCCCTTTCCACTGCCCCTTACACCCCTCTTGTGCGCCCTGCTGTTGTATAATGTATTTTAAATGATGTGCCAGTGTGATTGTTAGGAAATCTGAAGCTCGCCCCACCCCCCATTCTACTGACCACACTACTCCCCTGAAAAGGTGACCCTTATCGCAACCTTTCTTCATCGCCTCCAGACCCAGTACTTGACTTCTGAATTCTGGTCCGTTTCCCTCCTGGCGCCCTCCAAGGCGCATCCTCCCTCTCTATCATGAGAACTCCCCACAAGTACTATGGTTTGTTTATTCAAGTGTTCAGTCTTTTAAAACCATTACACCAATACAACATACTTTACATACATAAAAATCCTAATAAAGTTTATTGATTGAAAGTATAAAACTATGGATCATTGTTGGACGTTTAATGAAAACGTGTTCAATTCTATTGTCCATAAAGGGCTTTAACCTTAAAATAATGATCATTGTAAACCTGATATTAAAAATATAAAACTGTGACTCTTTTTTAATGCTAGCAGACAAATACTGTTCGTAATCCATAAAGTGCTTTATCCATAAAAAAGAAAAAAAAGAGTAAAAGGTGCTTACGCTTCATACGGACTGTTACATTGTTCCAACTTATTGAGATTTCCTAAAGTACTAAAAATCAGTTTTAGGGTTCCACGGGAATTTGGCCTAATTATTTTAGGTTCCGTTTAAAATGTTTTACCCCCCTGCAAACTAGTGGGATTGAAGACCCGCCTACCCAAGTGGTTACAGCTTCTCTGCATGTTCGAATGTTCATGTTTATAAACATTTCTTTCTGTATTTTTTTTCTTTCTTTCATGATATTTGGACATGCACAGAGAATATGTGGTAAAGATTCTTGTTTATAGTTACACAATCGGCAGTCTTGGTTTTGATTCTGGTCTTTCCAGGAAGGAATGAGTTCCTTCGTTTCCCACATGCCAAAGCAAAATATCATGAACTGATGTTTTAGGCCATTGAGAAGTGAGCTAGTAAATATTCCTGAGGCTTCCACGTACGATATGAATTAATCACTGTCCAGGCGTGACGTCTTTGTAATAGAGTATTCTCATCTGTAGAGTGGGACAGTTATTTTGTTGTTAACTTAATTGCTTCATTAAAGGCCTCATTCCCAATGCTAGAATCCAAATGTCTTGCGCGCCAAGTTCCTCTATAGCCTGGTTTAGATAGAAGCCCCAGGAACCTTGCATATTGTTCTCTTTTTGCAACTCAATTTCCCTGTTTCCAACACAGGTTATCATTAGAACCACTTTCGGATGCGTGAAGCCTCCCACATAGTTTAATGAATGCGTCTTAGCTCCTGAATATTTGATGGGGCAAACAGAACTCAAGACCTCCCTCTCTGTCATGACTACTCATGGCAGCTACTGAGCGCCCTATCCGGTTGGTAGTCCGGACGAAATTTTACATATGGGGGGTATGTGTCAGGCATTTACATAGCGCATTTCTAACTGTGTAGATCTCGTGCTCTTTCGGAGTCTGGAAGTCTTTCATAGCTCTGGAATTCTATTGGACATTCCACATTCATTAATTATCCTGAAAACTGACTTTTAAAGACATTCAGTCCATGCTATGATTTTTCCTTGAGCGCCTTGAAAGTGCCCCCAGAAACCACACCCTCACTCTTGAAGAGCTCTCTGTACCTACTGCATCCCAGGATCACTGCCAGCATCAGAGCGCCCCATAGTCACTCCCCGGACTCAAGGTGCAACCTTTCTTGGAATGCCAAATGATGTCCTCCCTCACACTCCTTTCTCCCAGGCACCCTGCTCTGTGAGCATGAGGGTGTGTGATGGGGGCAATAATAATGCACAGGCGAAATTGTGGGGCTTTGATTCGACATACTTCATAAACCTATGTAAGAAAATGCAAGTTCAAAAGTGTAATAAAATAGGTTTGGCAACAAGTGAAGTCTTTTTCACTTTGCTAAAAATGCCCTTAAAAGTTTACTTTTGAGAAAAAATTAATAATTTTCTAATTTAATGACGATCCAAATTATGAATTGGGCCCATTTCCGCTGGTGTAATTAAGACTAGGCACTCTACTAGTTACAATCTGCCGTTTAGTTCTTGTTTACTTTTCGACATAATACCTGTACTAAAAGATGCTCAGGATATATGTAAGTGCGAGTAATTACAATAGTCATGCCAACCCCTGCCGAGCTGCCCGAGCCCAGGAGCATTTCTCTGCTGAGTGGCATCCAGGTCTCGGTGAGGTGAGCTCGCGCGCCCGGCGCCCCTCGCGCGCTGCAGAGGCTCGCGCCTCCTGGACCCTGCCGGCGCGTTCCGCTAGGTGGCAGGATTCCGCCACCGCCAGACGGTCCTTGTGGCTTTGTTTTCTGCACCGCAATACCCCAGAGACAGTCGATGTTTTGTCCTAGATCTACAATGACACAGTTTTGTTCAATGGAGCGCCCTGTAGGCGCGAGGGAAGAACGCGCTAAACTTGATGGCGTCACCACGCAAACGTGTTTTTAAGAATGTTTTGTAGGCGCTAGAAACATGCGGGTCTGTAATGGGCGGCGACCCCGCACGAAAACTGTGCATGTCTGACAGGAGATGTATTCCTGACGCACACACCCCCACGCGGTGCACACAACATGCGAAGCCTTACACAATAATTTTACAAAATAAATCAAAACTTCTAACCTGAAAAAACTCATGTGACAAGAGGATAGTAATAACAGTAATCTCTATTTTTATCACGCATTAGCATGTATTATTGTTATTATTGTTTTTGGCAGAGTTATTTTAATTATCACCATCATCATTATTACTGAAGTAGTAATATTTATTATTGTTATTATATTTTTATTGTTGTTCTTATTAATAATTGTAAAACCATACGAGCATCTCTCTACCTTTCCTATATCTGTTTAACTGTGACATTGCTGCTCAACTAAGAACATAGCATGGCTTCTCGGCTGTAATAACTTTTAACACTTCAGCTGGACCACCACAACTCTAGCTCCCACAGCCAGCAAGCAATATGACAGGCAAGTCCCTGAACAGAAGTTCCATTGCTGCTTAAACAATGGAAAGGATTCTTTCTCTGTACTTTTTTTCTTCTTAAATTCTGTCATTAGTTCATATGAAGGTATTTATTCCCCCATCTTCAATTATTTCACATGAATGTTACATATTAATATATAATAGGCATATTACAGGGATGCAGGATTGTGCCTTCTATGATAACCCATTCTGAACTACATCCACTTTTAGAAAATGACCTAGTGGACACTTAAGATACATTTTGAAACCAAATATAAGCTATATAATGTTTATTTTCATAGTACATACCTCAACATATTTTCGACGCATCTGCACCCTAAGTATCTCTTTCATAAATAGAGCAAGATGCTGAGATAGTGAAAGATTTGGGAAATGTTATACTCAGGGTCACTGGAATTTTGTGATTGTGCAGCCGTGACTTTTTCCGCATATTTATGGATTGGCCACATTTGCCACCTATTCCACTCTCTGCTGCATAATCTGCAGATTTTAATTTACTGATTCTAACTTAAACGTTTCAAAAGCTACTAAAAACACAGCAACACGTGTTACAGGCGGGTGAAAGGCCCTTTGGAAATGTTGACTGGTCACCTTTATGTTGCTTATTGTTATACTTGTGTGTTAAAATGGTACTGAGGTGCAACCTATGCCCGGACAGTGTTAACAAGCGTAAACTTGAGAAAATAATGTAATAATACTATCACAAAATTTGCCACTCTACTCTGCACAATTTACCTCTCCTTGCTGGATAATTTAGCCAACCCTGCCGCATAATTTGGCCCTCCTCTGCTGTATAATTTCAGTGGTCCTGATTACACTTTCACTATGTAGTAATACCCTTAACCATATGTTAAAGAATACTGCAAGTCACTTTGGCGTTCCATCACTTTAGCAGTAAATCCAACTTCAGCCTTGGTCTCAGAACTCATCAGCGGCTTGCAATATCCATATGTAGAGCATGGATTACTTTGCATTATATGTTATTCTTTTTATAGTCGTACAAATATAACTAAAATAGCAATAAATACTGGACGTTCCAGTCGACCTGTTACAAATGGTTTCTACTGTATACCAATGTCGCATCTTGGTTTTCTCGCATTTGAATAAAGGAGCAACAACAAGGGATGTTCCAGGGAACTAAAACTAGTTCATGCCATCACACACCAACAACTCCTCGCCTCAAGATGCAAAGACGGTGAACTGGCTGTCCCTCCACAATCTTCCATAGATGCCTAACAATGCAATGCCTGTAACTGCATGCAGTAAAATCATTAAAATGTTCTACTCAGTTTTTACCAATAATAATAATAACAGTTATTTATTGAGTTTTCACCACAAACTGCATGCTCTTTAAGAGTTTGAATAGTAGGTAAATATTTGTGAAGCTCGTCAAGATTGTCTGTTTTGAAATAAAACTAATGATTGTACTCAATTAATCTGGAAAAGCAGGAAAGAGTATCCCTAAACATGGAGCCTCACCACAGCAATAAAACATTTCCACTATCTCTACTGGCTGCTCCATTGTACATGGGGCCTAGTAAAGCAAAATATATTCAGGATAAAATATTGTAATTTTTAGAGGTTTGGTTGTTTAGTGAATAGAGCCTCCATTAGCTAAGCAGGATCTCCAAATATAGTTTGTTGAGAAACTGCTGAAAATGCACGACATGCACGTGCTAGCCGTGTGCTGTATGTTGTGACATGCTGGACTATATATTATTGGTCGAACCAATCAAAAGTCCTCCCACAGGCGAGACAGGCTGTGGATTAATGCGGTGACCAGGAGATTGCTCAAACAGTGGCTTATCAAGGGTGCCAAGAGGCCCAGTGCAAGTAAGGCCCCTCACAGCCCTGGGCCCGGAGCCAAGGTACCTGCTGCACATCTGATAGCTATGCCCAGGGCTTTTAAGTGGGATCAAAAAAACTGGGGGGGGGGTCAATGTAATTAAGGACGTGGCCTAAACCATTGGGCTAAAAATCTTTAGCATGGTGTGCAACCCAACTGGTATTTTGCTGCTTCTGCCATTGCATCCAGATATATGATACAAAAAGTAACATCATACCTATAACAAGCCAGGAGTATTGGCTTTGCCAATTGCTGTGAGTTGATTAAGGTAAATAAGCAACAACTATGGCTTTGTTGAATATTATATATATTATTGAAAATGCTTCAGTTCTGAAATGATGAAACATTGAAAGTACTAAAACGGGTCTCTTTGAAGTTAAATCCAAGGCTTTCAGCAGTGGTACTGCTGCAGAGTTAAGATTTATTTTTTCATCCTGGGGGTGAGGACAAAAATGGAGAGCCCGATAGGGACCCGTCTCAGCACCTGCTGAGCACTGGCAGGACCTGGCACACTTAAAGCCCCATTGCTATTTCCCATAGGAAGATCTGGTCCTCAGCAGACATGATAAATGTGGAGCAAGGGCCACTGACAGCCCATTGCTGCTCTTGAAAACTCTACATCCGGTGTGCAATCACTTAGGTGACAACCTCCTGTCACAGATTCGTTCCTTGAGAAGTGACAACACACAGAGTTCCCTTGATAGCTTCATGATCCCTCTACAAGAGAGCCAGGCTACAGAGAGAGAAAGAGAGAGAGAGAGAGAGAGAGTGGGGGGGGGGAGGCAGAGAGAGAGAGATAGCGAGAGAGAAAGAGAGAGGGACAGAGAGAGGACGAGTCTGAGAGAACGAGAGAGACAGAGGCAGACAGAGAGAGACAGAGAGAGAGATAGAGGCAGAGAGAGCGGCAGAGAGAGAGAGACAGAAAGAGACCGAGTGACAGGGAGAGGCCGAGGCAGAGAGTGAGAGAGAGAGAGAGAGACAGGGAGAGGCAGTGAGACCGAGGCAGAGAGGAAGAGAGAGAAAGGCAGAGAGAGCGTGCGAGACAGAGACAGTGACCGAGAGACAGAGGCAGAGAGAGGCAGCAAGAGAGAGACATAGATAGAGAGAGACAGGGAAAGGCAGAGAGAGCGAGGCAGAGAGGAAGAGAGAGAAAGGAAAGAGAGAGCGTGCGAGACAGAGACAGTGACAGAGAGACAGAGGCAGAGAGAGAGGGAGGTAGCAAGAAAGAGACATTGGTAGAGAGAGAGAGAGACAGAGAGATAGGGAGAGGCAGAGAGACCGAGGCAGAGTGGTAGAGAGAGAAAGGCAGAGAGAGAGCGCCAGAGAGAGACAGGGACCGAGAGACAGAGGCAGAGAGAGAGAGGGAGGCAGCAAGAGAGAGACATAGGTAGAGAGAGAGAGAGAGACAGAAGCAGAGAGAGAGTGCGCGAGAGAGCCAGAGACCGAAAGAGACACAGAGAGAAAAAACTTTGCCAATGAATTGCAGCGTCACACAACTTGTTGCACAGACATGCACGAGTTTCAGAACTCTGCATTTTCAGATTAAACATTTGCAGTAAATGACTAAAAACCGAGTTTCTTCAGCCAGCGCGCACACAGCTGTGCTTGGAAACGAGTGTGGGAACCTAAGGAGGTGTGACGTTGTCGTAGTAGTGTCAAGAAGCATACACGCATTGCTTACAAACAATCCCATCCCTGCTGCATCTCCCCTTCACTCTCCACCAGGAGCCCCTCTGCGCCATCACCTTACCTGTGAGACCGTCAGAGGCAGGTTCTGCTCCAGGCCGCCGTCCAGCCGGAAGCCCCAGGGCGAGCCCCCGCTCAGGGTGATGCTGATGTAGTCCCCGGTGCCCATGGTCGGGGGGAACGATGCTGCTGCAGCCACGAGCCGTGTAGGCGAGAAGTTTCTGAAAGTAGTTATCAGTGCTGTGCCGCTGCCTGCGAGCACCGCTGCAGCCCCGGAGCCAGTGACCACAGCCAGCAGCAGAGGCTCCAGTGAGAGCCTTCCCAGGACTGACAGGGCTCCCGCGGATCCAGGGTGCAGCCCACTGCTCCGACAGAACCCACCTCCTGAGAGAGTCAAAGGAGAGAGCCGCGCGCACACCCGCCCGCCGACGGCGAGAAGCGGCGCGTGCGGCTGCTCGGCGTAAACACCACAGGCCGGCCTCTGACAGGCGAACCAAAACATCTGCGCCCACTGCGGTAGGGTTCCCGGGCAGGACTGGCTTAAGTAACCCTGCCCTTTTTACCTTTCGGGGTTTAATGAGAGAATGTTCTTAAACAAGGAACACTTAGCAGGTGAGTTCAGCTGAGGGGCACGGATGCAGACATGTTTATTAACACAGGTCCCCTCACAAGGGTGTGCCAGCGCCAAGGAGTCAAACCATTGGCAGACGTTGCACTTTAAAAAAGCCACCTAACACAACAATCAAAGAGAGAGAGGGAATACCCGGTGCTTGCTTGATTTTTTCTGAACAGTAAAGACAGTAGTTGTGTCTAGTGATTTTTTTCAGGCAAGTGGGTGGTAAATATCCTCTATGACTTGCCATCAGCGATTAAGCCCCTCCAGGGGGCTCTGCAGGCAGTTAGTGAGTTTCTCCCTCAAGATAATTTTTTAAAAATAAAAACCGTGTCAAATGCTGGACTTTACAATTCTATTTTGCAGTTAAACATATTTGCAATGTCTTAGCTTTTTGTAGGCACTTCTGATGGCGTATCTCATGGAATATACATTCTTTTTGGTTTGCCAGAGCATCTAGGAACATTGATTCTCTGTAGCAACAAATCGCAGGTGAGTCAAAAACATTGCTTGCTACAGATGAATGCGCACGAGGCAAATGGTTTTGATCCACGAAAAATAACACTTGTTTGAACCAGAATATCCATCATTAAGTGGCAACTAATAATTAATGAAAAATTGATGTGCCTGAAAATACTACCAGAATGCCAGCTATCAAATAGTAGAATATAAACATACATACACTTGTATTCTGATTTATTTTCAAACATTGCATGGTGCTAGCAGTTACATCCTACTCAGAGATCGGAACTTCCACCTGGAAGAACTTGCCGACCCCATCTCAAAAGCACTCATCAGTGCCGTAACAATAGCCGCAAAGCCCACACGGTGTATGGGGCCCAAGCTCCAAGGGGCCCCCTACGGCCCTGTGAACATGTGGAGGGCCCCTGGCCAGAGAGCTCCTAAGGGGGTCTAGAGGTGGGTGCCCCCTTCCATGTACTTGGAGGGGGGCCCCATCAAGATCCGTAACGCCACTGGCACTCATCGAAGATCTTGGATGTCTGAGACTCACCCAACGAGTAAAGGGTTCTACCCACTTCGCCGACACCTCCCAGGCCATATTTTCACCACTTTCAACAGAATCCGAGTCGACAACCCACACCTGTCCCTTGGACAGACATCGCACTCATCAAATTCAGCATCCCCGTCCCGGTCCATTACCCACACACCACCACCAGACCAGACCACCGAAACTGGAATAACATCACTGACAAGAACTGGAACACCTCTCTCAATACCCACCAACCTGAACACAGTAACAGCCTCCCAAAAGCCATCAAGAATTTAAGCAATTAGATCACCTCCTGTGCTGACTCCCTCGCCCCCCTGGAACCAAATCCAAGACCCCAGGCCAGTTAGTACATGGAGGAACTCAGACTGATGAAACACCACAGCAAACAACTGGAGGGCAAATGAAGAGTGAGCCAGGACATTGCAGACATGACCACGTTCATATCTGCCTTAAGATAATGCTCGACAATTCACCAAAATGCCAGAGGTAGCGGAAATGACATCACATGTCCTTCGACTTTCACATTCACTCACACACACAAACTTACACATACACACACATTCACACATGCACACATTCCCTCTCACATCAACACACCCTCACCCGCAAGCACAACACTTCATACAATCAAAAGCATTTTGTAGTTACCGCTGGATCATATTCCAGTTAATTGTACTCATTCTTTATTACACTAATAGTGGATACTATAATATTATTCACTATCAGTGCAATAAAAATGTGACAGAAAACAAGGAAAAAGGAACCCCCAAAAACATCCATAAGGATGAGCTGCCACTGTGATCCTGGCACTGGTTTTGCAAACCCTGAGGCCAGGGGTTGCAAAGTCAGTGCTAGGGTTCACAAGGGGCTATCCAGGGGTCACAGTTGCAACCCTTGGCAACCCCTAAATGACATCCATGCCTAAGATGCTACCACAAAATGATACATACCATCAGATGCACAGCTCTGGCAGACTGCATCAATGCTAGCACCAACAGAAGCAAAAACATCTTCAATATTGTGAAAGATTTCACCTCACCAGTAGCCATCTCCAACTCGATCAACCCTTTGCAGGACCTCTGCAGCAATCTCTCTTAATTCTTCAGCAACAAAATCATCGGCATTTCCTGTAACTTCAACCCGCAACTGGACCCGACAGACCTCACCAAACGCCTCCCAGTCTTATCTAAAGCACTCTAACCATTCGGGGGCCCCATTGGACTCCGGTTTCCACTATGCTTACTCTAGAAGACTGCAGACTATCCATGCTCACACCCTTTCTTAATGCCTCCAACTCATCTCAGATGCTTGGAAACATGCAACTGTCCTCTCATCACTGAAGAAACCGTTCGAAGACCCTTCAACTCTTGCCAACCACAGAACCATCTTCCTGATACTATTCCTGGCCAAGGTCTTAGAGAAAGTCATCAACAGACACCTCGCTGAATACCTCAAATATCAACCAACTCCTCGACATACATCAGTCTGGTTTTAGACCCAACCACAGCAAAGAAACTGTCCTCATCACCATCAAGGATGACATCCGCATGACTCTGAATGGAGGAAACACAGCATCCAAAGAAGCTTCCTAATTGTAAGTGATATGTCATCATGAAGATAAGTAGGCGCATAGAGCATGGGTCAATATATCTATGTCAAACCAGCTCAGCCTGTATTGTCAAAATATAAGTTTGTCCATTTATGGTACGAATAGTTTCAACTCAGATAGATGCTGCTGCCAAGCAAACACCCAGGTGTTAGTCACAAACATGATTCATACATTTTCTCAGCTCCAGAGACAGTATACTATGTGGTTCTCTACCACTGGGTGACCCTGAAGACTGAACTGCTAAGCATAGAATATTGCATCCCTGTATGCAGCTAATGCGTCTTATCTACAAATGCAGTCTATTGTGACGTAGGCAAAATTTTGGGTGATGAATAGTGCCCAAGCAAGCAAGATTTACTCAGTGATGTGTAACTCGGGTTGGAGCTCAAATACAGCATGAAAGTCATCAGACTCGAAGAGCTCAATATTTAGCCAAGTTATACCTTTCAAAAGAGCCTGATTGAGAGTAAGAAGTTATAGAGTTAAACCCCCAAAATGGACTCCATAAGTGATAATCCTTTGCGCTCCCCAGCAAGCATCTTTGATGTGTCCATGAACGCAAAGTGTCTCCTCCCATATATAGTGTCCTGCAAAATCATCATGAAAAGATGGTCACCCTAGTCAGGTGACAGGGAGAAATGTGAACATTTTCACAATCAGAGCCCTGCGTCTGAATGTCAGTGTGCAGGCCGGTTTCAGGAGATTGCAATTTATCCCATCTTTATATGAGAAAGCTGATGCTGCCGAGAAAAAAGACGTCCCACCTTGGCATAATATATAGTTGACACAGGAACTTGCAGAAAACCTTGACTTCTTTAACGTCAGAAATATAAGACAGCGTCAGAGAAGTCCTGTAGTCACGCCACGGCCTGAACCAAAATTGGCCATTCAGTAATAAAAGGCATGATGTGACCTTCTTAACCATACAAATTAAGTAATCAGTTCGAGAATGCAGCCATTATGTTTTTTAGGCTCATCACTATTTATACTACAGACCCACAAAACGCCAGTTTCATTACACTTTTCACTGAAACAGTTTCTGCAACAGTGGGCCCTATAAAATGTGTGTCTGCCCCGTTTTAACCCTTTAATGACGTGTGCTTGCCCTCCTTAAAGCCCTTAATCCGTGATTTAGGAAGTTGGGACATAAAATGGATGGCAAACATAGCGGATGAGATGTAAAGGTCTGCTGGGCCTCCAGTTTATTCAGGTGGGGGCCACAGACCAAAGGCATTGGCAAACAATGCTGCTTTCCCAGGCCACTAACGCCACGAGAGGCTGATTTTGAAACACTTTTAAAGGACCTATGTTTCACCTCACACCCCATCCATTGTCATATTCTTTGTACAGCTGTAACGCTGTCCCTCCTGTTTCCTTTTAAGATTCGTACTTTTGGTGTCATCAACTGAAAGCCCCTTTTCACCGAGCAGATAATTTGTCATGGTCCTTGGGGCCTTGTGGCCTTCTCTTTGCACCCAACTATCGCCTGCTCCATTCCTCGCCCTAATAATTCACCAGAGTTTAAGGCTCGCAAGCATACATTTGATAATGACCGTGTTTAAAATTAATTTTTTTCCGTTTTGCAGTTTTCAAATTAATTGAGTACTTTTGTCATTTTTACAACGAAGATGAACAGTTTGTTCAAGCCAAACCTTTGTTATGTAACATTACGTTTTCCCATGAAATTATACAATTTACAAGGAAGTATTTAGGCTTGACTGATCACAATTTACCTCTGCACAGGGCAGGAGTTCCTCTTAAACCGAATAATCAGCTCAGACCCACATTTTTCGATTGAAACCCAGGCAGGTGGCAACTTTATCTCATTCCTTCCCTGCCCCATTCAGCGACAAACACACATTAAAAACACACATTATTAAAGCAAGTTTATATAGGTTTTGAATAGCAGAAGCACACAGAGACACATCACATAGATGCACACATTGACAGCTATAACCAATACATGAAAACATCCATGGAGTGTAACACACTGATGGAGCAAGGATTCGCACGAAAAGCCACTTGTTTGTATCATGAACCTCCAATAACCTTAACTGCATAATCAACATGTTCGTCTTACTAATTCTTTTCCTTTCCCTTTGACATCGGGCATCCGAGAGAAGCTTGCTTATGTGTTTTCTGATCATAATACGCTTTCAAATAAAAATGGCTGCTGCTACGCAGGAATTTCTACTGCGCATGCGTCTGACATACCCATGTGACATGACGTACGCGCAGTTGTGGAGGGAAGTCTGTCGCATCTGCACACTAGTGTTAATATGGCTGCTCTGTGTTCTCACATGCGAGAAGCTTGCACTGCTACTTTTGCTAAGCTGTTCGTTCTGCTTAATCCTAATGCTATAGTTTATTATAAAGTAATGGGCATAGTGTAGAAATTCATGGTACACAGTGTAATCATTTATTTCTGTGTTCTAAATTGTTTCCTTTTACTTTTCATGTAACGTATTCTTTGGGCCTGGGAGGTGCTTATTACTCCATCTTGGAAGTCTTCTCCGAGCATGACAGTCGGTAGCGAGAAGATGAACTCTGTATCACTGAACTCGGGCCAGATGGCAGCCACGGCCAAGATGCGCCCTTTGAAGCTAACCCCTAACCTGCTAGAAGAAGCTGAACTGTACTCAAATTATTACAATGTATTTAATGTTAAATTCACCATTGTTAGGTGGAAGGAATATGTCATGATAACCTGGACTTGATGGGCGTAAACATAAATTTGAATAAGGAGACGGAGAAAGTCTAAAATTTAGGTGGTGTGATGACCTGTCCTCCTCCTTTGTCCAATCAAAATTGGGGATCCTTACATTTGCAACATTGGGGGGTGGTACATTGCCCAGAAAACTAGTATAATTAGCGTAGGTTTAGCTAGCGAAATTGTACGACTTGTCTGAATAGCTGACCTGTCACTGATCCAACGCACTCAATAGGTGATTAAGAGCAGAGAGCTGGGGAGCACTCTGTCGGGAGGTTCGAGAACCCAATCGGGGTTTTTTGGGAAGTGAAAGTGCTGGTGAAGCACTTTGTTGGTGAAAGCTGTAACCCAATCAGGGTTTTGGCTGATTCCTTGCAGAGAAGGAGTAGCGCAGGCGTTGCAACCGAAACTGCGGTTGCTGGTCTTAACCTTTGGTGGTCCGGTCCTGATCCAAATTCTGGGGTTATCCTGTCCTGATTTCCCATGATCTGCACCTGCTCACCTACTGGCACTGACGTCTTTGGGGTTTCTCCTGTCCTTTCCAACTGACCCGTGGCCAGGGTTGGTCTTCACACTATCTTAGGTAAATATAAAGCTGTGTGGGATATTGTCTTTCTAATTTGCGTCCTTTCTTTACCTTCCCTGAAAATTGCAAAGCTTTGATTGCATATGTTCCTTTTCTTTCCCGTCCCTTGGTAAATGAGAATTTCATATATTGCTGTGTGTTTGCGTGTCCCACTTTTCGACCTACCTTTAGTTAATGCTAAATGTTTTTCATGATTGTATATGTTCCTTTTTTCTTACCCTTCCTTTAAAGGAGTTAAACTGAATTTATAGTTTGTTCCAATTCTTACCTTCCCTGTAGTTATGTGCTAAATCTAAGTTTTGATTTTTTTGTATATCGTGCTCTCTTTTTCAAACTGTCAATAGTTGTGAAAGTTCTTGGGTTTAGTATGTTCCCTTTCTTTACCTTCCTTTAGTAAATTGCGAAATACTGTTTTTCTCGAAATAGCATGTTCCTTGTTCTTACCTTCCCTTTATTTCAAGTTTGATAAATGGTTGGCATAATCTATCTTTTACATAGCTGTACACTGTTTCTAATCTTGGTTATTGATAGTTTAATCGCTTTCAATTTATGGCTGATGACTTTTGATGATGATTAGATAAAGAGTTTGAACCTACCCCGAGTCTGTGGTCATTATACAAATGCAAATGTTTTAGTATTTTGAGTACCTTTCTTTATTGAACTCCCTGATTCATCGTGGTCTTAGAATTGGCTAGTCAATGATAATAGGAATTAGTGAGAAAATTAAATATACTGGTAGTAGAGCGTGGGTTATCTGAATAGATGATAAGGTATACGACTTTGGATTATGGGCCCAGGTGAGTATTTGTTAAAATCCTAGTTGGGGGACCTGCAAGCTCTATCAGTATAAGTTCATGGTAGCAGAGTTATGGGTAGGGATTAGTTAAAGTTAGGTACTAATTAGTTAGTGGATTACAGTTCATATTTTATTGATCGATCAAATGTGGTATTATTGAAATGTGTTGTTTGATGCTGCTATATTGAATTTTATGTATTAACTAAAATCGCTCGTACCTGTTATATGTTTTGTCTGGAATCCCCGGCGACAGAATAGCAGGTGGTAAATAGAAGCCTCATCGCAGCGAGGTCACTTGCCCGCAGGAAGTTAGTGCATGGTTGAGCACTATTTAGGGTTTTAGTATGAATGTGTGAATAAGTGATAGCAAAGAGTTCGCTGGCAAAACTTCTATTGTGATATAACTTAGTAAGGGTCACGCGGAAGGAGTAGCAGGTTCGTCCGAGCTTGATTGATAGCAAAGGCGTTCGCTGGTGAAACTTTGGTCCTCATATATATCTCGGAGTGGATAAAGTCTGAAGGAGTAGCAGGTTCTCAAATGCTTGTATGAAGGGTAGGCGGAAGAGTTCTACTCGTAGTGTATGAAAAGTAAATGGAAGGGATTTACTTGCAGTGAAATATTTCTTTCCTATCTAGTCACTCGGGTACAGTGACAAGTGTTTTCCCGTTGTTAGATAGTAAATCTGCACTTTAAAATTCAAAAGAATTTAAGTTTTCGCATTACTGTGTGAAGGAGGGAGTCAGTTGCAGAGCTGCGCTGACGTCACTCTGAGCCGCGCTGGTATTGGTCAAGACAGCGGGCGTGTAGCTGAGATAGCATTGTAAAGGAGGGGTGAGCGCAGGAGCATGGGAACTCATCTCACGAGAAAGGCAGCGCACCCATTGGTTGAAATTATTTGAAACCGCATTGTTGGTTGGTTGTCGAGAAATAAAAGACGCGCTAGTATTGGAAGCAGAACAGATAGTGGCTGGGTAACTTTTGCGCAACTACAACTAAATTAGTATTCTCCTTATATGAAGGCTCAAGGGAACAGGGGAAAGCGGCCACTTGCGTCCCCAAAGAAGTCCTCTGCAACCAGAGAATTCAATAACAAAAGGTAAGTTGTCCCGAGCACATATATGCCAATTCTTATGTTATTCCAAGAGAAAAGGTAACCACAATCAAATGAATGTCCTTTCAAAGTTCATCAGATTAAATTCCTTTAATTTCCATTTCTTTTCTCTTCAAAACATCAAATCTCTTCATAGTCTTCATCTAGTTCAAACAGAGGTAGCCAACACGTGTTCCGTTGCAACGGAACCCCTTTGAAGACGTGAGGAGTACTCTCCTGGATCTGAACTATACATTACCATATATGAAGAACTCAGATATACATAATGGAATGAGTTCCACTCTATAATTGAGGAACAATAGCCTTCTGGAATTGGTCTTTACTATTTGTTGTTTGGATTGATCTTTTAGTTCCACTTTATAATTGAGGAACAATTGCCTTCTGGAATTGATCTTTACTACTTGTTGTTCGGACTGATCTTTTTGCCCTGAAGAAGTCATTTGGGTGACTGTACCCTCTGACGAAACACATGTTGGCTACCTCTGTTTGAACTAGATGAAGACTATGAAGAGATTTGATGTTTTGAAGAGAAAAGAAATGGAAATTAAAGGAATTTAATCTGATGAACTTTGAAAGGACATTCATTTGATTGTGGTTACCTTTTCTCTTGGAATAACATAAGAATTGGCATATATGTGCTCGGGGACAACTTACCTTCTAGTATTGGAAGCATTTAGTAAACAGAAATAAGTATTTTTGCACGATTTGAATTTTTGCAAAGTATATGTGGTTTCCAAGTCATCCAGAAAATCGACCTGATCCAAGATACTTAGGGTTTGCTAAGGATCAGATGTTAAGAGGCAGACCTAACAATATGTACGGAAGTAAGAGAAAATTTTCCCTTGTGGACAAAGTTAGAAATTACTTTAAAAAAGACAAGCCTATTAAGACTAGAGAAGGAGTTATTATTCCACCACCGAATACTCCTGCATCATTCATGATGTTTGACATGGGATACCATTCCTGTGTATGGTTGGAGAAGTGGGTGGAATACACCAAAGATGATGGAATTCTGGCATTTCCCTTAGAAGGCACCTTTAATGGAAGAATTTTGTTTAATTTAAGGACTCAAATGAATGATTTACATCCCAGGCCTAGATTAACACAATATGAGGCATTAGAAGAATGGGAGATTGAGGCTTTTGAGCGAGACAGACCTAGAATTGACAAAGGACTGAGTAAATTTTACCCAAAGGTTCCATGAGATTCCAAAGCTAAACAAATGAAACACTGGAGACAGAATATGTTAGTGGAAGGGCTTTACCCAGTACTAACCGTAGAGGAGCCTGTGGGAGGTAAAAGGACCGAGAAAACAAAACATTTAATGACTAGTGGTGATTCAGACAATGGTTACCTGGAGGATTTATTAATGAAAAATCCACCACCTTATAATGAGGAACCAAGAACATTAAATCCGAATAACCAGTTTTTTAAACCACCTTATAATGAGGAGTCAAGTACAGCAAAACCGACTGCCCCGTTCTTAAAGCCACCTTTAATTCCGCAAGTGATACATGAGACCTCCTTCGAAAGGGTATTGCTAGAAAAAGAAAGAGAAGCTTTAAATAAACAGAAAAGTGAATTAATTCAGAAAATTTCCCAATTAAATACAAGTCCTGAGGCGTTGACAATTTCAGTAACTATTGGCCAAGTTGTTCTTTTGTACGGATATAAGCAAGCTAGTCCAAAAGCTCCAGTTATAACTGCATCAGTAGTACAGCCAGAAAAGAACCACTGATAATAGATGATCAGGCAAGCGAATGCGAATCAGTGATATCCTTAATGGATTTACCAATAAGGGAGCCTGAAGGTGGTTTAATGAGGAAAACCACACCTACAACCTCAAGGGAATTACAGATAGAGACTTCTTCGGGTACGAGAAGTGCCACTGTAGTAACTCCTGAAGAAATAGACAGATGGACACGAGAAATAGAGAGACCAAAGACACAGCCTAAACCACTAGATATATACAAATTGAGGATTGAAATAGAAGAAATGATGGCTGGGAATGTGGGATTGGAGAAATTAAATACCCTTAGTGAAGATGAATTACTGTTTATTTGTAAAAGTATTACTAGAAATACAAAGGTTTTTCATGAGAAATTAATGGACACTGCAGCTAGCATGGTAATTGACATCGGTAAATCTAAAGTATTGCAGAAACCCTATCGAGTAGAATTCTCTGACAAAGACGTAGAAAACATGAATGTGTCAGGGAAAAAGGTGCAGATAAGAGAGCTGATGACATGAATGCAGAAATGGGGAGAATTAGAGAAATGGAAAGCAAGATGGGCAAAGAAAAAGGAAGAGATTGGATCAAGACAAATGACTTCAGAGTATGTTTTAAAAGAAGCAGAAAAGGTGGGGAAATTATGTCCTATGCGAGAGGTACCAGGTGGAGGCTATGTGCATGTTCCATGGTCCCGACAGGATATTTTGTCATTTACAAATGATTTCCCAAAACTTCGAGGAAAACCTGTAGAGTGGTACAGACAGGTCGAGAGATTTATAAAAGTGTCAAAGTGTCAGGTAATACTTTACCTAAAAGGAAAGGTGCCAGCAAAGGAGACAGACTTGATGAAAATAGATAGAACCACTCAGAATAAAGAAGAAACTGTGCATTCATATTATGAACGTCTATTACAGACATTTAAACAATAAAAGTGGACTAGATAACATTGACATTAAAGATATGACACATTTCATTTATCGATTTGTGCTAGGATTGAGACCAGAAATTTCTCAATGGATTAAAGACAATAAAATTTGTTGGCAAGCTAAGCCCATAGATGAGGTCCTAAAATATGCAAAATATTGTGAAGATGAGCTAGAAAATAAGCGAAAAGAGTTAAAAGAGAAAGTCATGTGGGCACAAGTAAAATTAGCAGATCAACAAGAACAACAGTTAAATGAAATGGCCAGTAATCAGAATAAGGGAGATGGAAGTGGGGGAAGGCCCAGGGGAAAATTCAGTAGGGAAGATGCGAAAAAGATGTTCCCCTGTCACAGATGTGGCAAATTGGGAAACTGGAAAGACGAGTGTAAGGCTGTGCAGAGTGGTAATGTGAAAAATAATGATTTAAATACACAGACGCAGCCTGAGGTGCCACGGAAGACCCAGCAACAGGTAATACAGAAACAGATACCCCCGGCGCCTATGCCAAATTATAGGAGCAAAGAACAACAGAATGTAGAGCCTTCGAATTGGGAAGGTAGCGAAAAGAGAGATGCATCAACTTCACAATTTCTTTTGAATGACACATTCTTTTGTGAAGAACCTTTCTGACGGTGCCTGAGGTGCTTGGCACCTCCTTTCCGGTAGACCAGTCAGGGCCATACATTGAAGGAAAGGTTGAAGGAAACGATGTCACTTTCCTGTTGGACACTGGTGCTACCCGTTCTACTGTGAGAACAGCAGACTGGGGATTTATCAGATGCCATCAATGTGACTAGAGGTACGAGGCAGGGCTGTCCCTGCTCCCCATTATTATTTGCCATCTTTATTGATCCATTTATTTCAAGGCTAGAATCAAACCACTTAATACAACCCAGGAAAACAGCCAATGGTGAAACAAAGACCTTGGCTTTTGCAGATGACATCGCAATAGTCACCGCCGATCCAGAGGAAACACTAAAACAAATGGAAGAAGAAGCGAAAAAGTTTGGCGAAATATCAGGTTATAAATTGAACAAAACTAAAACCCAGATTGTGATCAATAGTCAAATCAATTTTTCTGACGACAGGGTGGTAGAGAATGCATTATATCTCGGTGTCAATATCACCTCCAATCTAAACAATTTAGTAAGTCTCAATTTGAATCCACTTCTTAAAAAGACTGAGAAAAGTTTAAATAGGCTGCATAACTTATATTTATCTATCATAGGAAGATGTGATCTTATTAAAATGCTATTCTTTCCGAAATTTCTGTACTTTTTTCGGACCATCTGTTTAAATTTCGACCATCAATATTTAAAGAAATGGATAATATATTTTCTCGTTTTATCTGGGGATATGGAAGAACACGTAGAGTTCAAAAATATATTATCCTACCAAGGGAAAGAGGGGGTCTGGCGCTTCCCAACTTTAAAATCTATTGGTGGGCAACCATCCTTAAATACAGTAGAGCTCTCTTAACCCCCAGGCAAGAGCCCAATATAGATATGTTAGTCCCAACCCCACAGGAACTCATTCTAGGTAAAGAGACAAGTGATCATTTGTGGAGGTTAACATATGACTGTCATTTCAAAAAGGTCCGCTTTAAAACACTTAAAGGTATTTATATTGTTTGGAACCATGTGCGAAAACTCTTGGGACTCGGTAGGTTCTCCCACTATACCACCCTAGTTAGAAATTCTAATCTCCCTGAGATCTTTACAGATTATTGTGTGACACGATGGGTAAGATCGGGAATCACACAGATTGGTTCGCTATATGACAGTACGGGCTTCTGCTCATTCGAATCCCTAAAAACTAAATTTGGGTTAGAATCGCGTGACTTTTTAAAATATTTTCAAGTTAGGGATTTTATTGCTAAAA
Organism: Lissotriton vulgaris; assembly: GCF_964263255.1. Classification (NCBI taxonomy): domain Eukaryota; kingdom Metazoa; phylum Chordata; class Amphibia; order Caudata; family Salamandridae; genus Lissotriton; species Lissotriton vulgaris. The sequence goes on from NC_141689.1 coordinate 1,036,167,791, forward strand.
AGGGGGGTGGCAGTAGGGCCATGAATAAAATTCCAGCAATCGAAACAGTGGTGCGCACTAATAGTGTTAAAATTGGTGACATTTATAAAGATTTAGTTGTTAGTCTCCCAGATGATTTAGACAAGCATATCCATTATTGGCAAAACAAATTAGAATTGACAGAACCTCTTACGCGAAATGCTCTAGAAAAATCAAATTGCTTATTAATGTCAACCAAACTTCAAGCCCAATTTTACAAGACGTTTTTTCAACTTTATTATACACCAGCTAGAATATCCAAATGGAGTACCGGTAAAAGCACACTATGTCCTCGATGTGCTCAGCCCGAAGTAGATTTGGCACACATGTTAGCTACATGTCAAACCCTAAATACTATCAGACAAGATATATCAACGTTTCTGTCAGGAATATTTGAGAGTAATATTGTGTTCACCACTGCGGAAATTATACTGGGGGTAGATAGGAACGTTAGATCCGCCAATATGCAGGGATTACTGTTTATCTCAATGGCGGTACTTAGAATCTGCTTAACATCTGCATGGTTGGACCTGTACCCGCCCACATTCCAGCAATAGCGGGCACGATTCCTTGCTACCTATAGCCTGGAAATAGCTATATACAAACATAAGGGCCTTAAAAAGAAAAAAAAGGGTTAGAAATATGGTATACCGTTACACAATGGATCGAGAGATCAGACTCGTAATGCTGATTAATTGCGTGTATATGAAAGGATATTCTTTGTATGGTTATGCACTTATCTGTTGTGTGTCTCACTTATTATTTGCATAACGTTTAATCTAAAATATTTCTGTTTATATTCATTGCCTGTTTGCATGGGGTTGTTTTTATAATTGGGTGGGATGGGTGGGAAAGAATGATCAAAAATTATCTATAAAGAATTGTAAAAAAAAAAAAAAAAAAAGAGAACAGCAGACGTTCCAAACCTACCCCTCTCGGGAGAAGCAATCCAAGTAGTGGGTGTTTCTAATAAACAAATTAGTACCCCAGTCACAAAACCAATGGAAGTAAAAATAGGGAATTTAAGAGAAATGCATGGATTCGTAGTCTGTGACTCAAGTCCTGTAAACTTGCTAGGACGAGATTTGTTGTGCAAAATGAATTGCACCATCTTTTGCACTCCAAATGGCGTTGAAATTCAAACCCCAGACGAAGACGGAATTTACAAATTAATGTTAGCAAGGCCAGAGACAGAAATTGCAAGAATGACAATAAAAGACTTACCAGAAGAACTACAACAGACAAACAAGAGGTATGGGACTTTACTGGAAAAGATGTAGGATTAATGGCAAATGTTGACCCAATAAAAGTGACCATAAAAGAAGACGCAGTCTACCCAAATACTCGACAATAAAAAATGAATGCAGAAATAAAGGCAGGTGTTGCAATAGAAATAAAGCGTTTGGTGGAAGCAGGCATTTTGGAAGAGGCAATGAGCAGTCCATGTAACTCCCCCATAATTGGTATAAAGTAACCGAGTGTCAAGTACAGGGTCGTACAAGACCTTAGAAAGGTTAATAAGATCGTAGTTCCTTGCTGTCCAGTTGTGCCAAATCCTGCAGTGATTCTGTATCAGATTCCGCGGGAAGCTGGATGGTTTACTGTCATTGACCTATGCCACGCATTTTTCTCGATTCCATTGCACCCAGATAGCAAATTTTTTTTCTCATTTGAATTCGACAGTCATGTCTATGTCTGGAATTGTGTCCCTCAGGGGTACACAGAAAGCCCCTCAATTTTTAACCAGATTTTGAAAAAGTGCCTTGAGAAGATAGTACTCCCTGGACAGTCAGTCTTGGTTCAGTACATAGACGACCTTTTGGTGGCCTCCAAATCACGAAAAGACTGTGTGGTCGATACCATAGCATTACTGAATCACCTGGGTGAAGGAGGACATAAAGTGTCCCCAGAGAAATTGCAATTTTGTGCTACCTCAGTGAAATATCTGGGACATCAGATAGAAAGAGGTGTCAAGAAGGTTACCACAGAAAGAATTAGGATAATTAAAAACATGGACTTGCCAAAAACACAAAAAGAGATCAGAATGTTTCTTGGAGTTGTAGGATATTGCAGGCAATGGATTGTGGGATTCACAGTCCTTGCAAAACCTCTGATACAAATGACAAAGAATAGAGCCAAAGATCCAGTAGAGTGGGATGACGAAAGAATCACTGCCTTTGTGAAGTTAAGAAACTGCCTGTGTACAGCCCCAGCATTAGGAATGCCTGACTATACAAAAGATGTTGCACTTTTCTGTGACACAAGGGATAATTGTGCACTTTAAGTTTTGACTCAGATTCATGGACTAGTGCGACGCCCAGTGGCATACTTTTCGTCCACATTAGACCCAGTGACAGCTGTATTGCCCGGATGTCTGAAAGCAGTAGCTGCACCTTGCATGAGTCTTGAACAGAGTGAATCCACCATTATTGGACATCCTGTAACTGTGTGTTTCTCATGCAGTTGTAATCTTGCTAACCCGGACTAAGACTCAGTATCTCACACCTAGTCAGCTGACTAAGTATGAGAGAATTCTTGTAGGTGCAGGAAATGTAACCATTGCTAGGTGTAACATTTTAAACCCAGCAACCTTAGTGCCTAATTCATATAGTGCAGAACTCAAGGAAGAAGTTGAACATGACTGCATTGATCTGACTGAATACAGTACAAAACCACAACCAGACAAAAGAGAGGAGCCTCTAATTGATTCAGACTATGAGCTCTTTGTTGTTGGCTCATGCATGAGACATGAGGAAGGAGGGTTAAGCGCTGCCTACGCAGTGTGTACCTTGGGAGGTCCAGTGGAAGCATCCTATTTACCTGGAGTCAAGTCTGCACAAGTAGCCGAATTGGTTGCCCTGGCAAAGGCCTGTAAATTTGGGAAAAATTTGAAAGTAATCTTATTCACTGACAGCCAATATGGTTACGGGGTTGAGCATGACTATGGCCAATTGTGGATGCAAAGGGAGTTTCTGGCTTCTGCAGGCACCCCCATCAGAAATGGTCAATATGTGAAAGATTTACTGGAAGCAATCCTGTTGCCAAAAGAAGTGGCTGTGGTCAAGTGTGCTGCTCACTAATCTGGCAATGACAAGTGACCACTGGTAATCGATATGCTGACCAGTTAGCCCAACATTGTGCAAAATACAAAATGGCTGTTAACAAAAAGGTTGAGGTGGGAGGAAACAGCTGTCAACTTATGTTACTGGATGATGTGGATACATGGGAAGAAGTGAGAGATTTGCAGAAGGCAGCAGAACCTAAAGAGAAAGAACAATGGAGGAAATTAGGGTGTCAGAGGGCTGAAGATGGTGTCATCGTTTACCTTGACGAAACAGTAGTATTACCAAACTGTCTGCTTGCTCCAATGGCTAGGTTGATTCATGGAGACTCACATTTGGGAAGAGATGCTATGATACGTCTGTTCAGACGAACATGGTTTAATGCGAAATTCAGGAACATAGCAGAGGCACTCTGCCAGAGGTGTTTGATTTGTCAGCAAATGAACCCAGGGAAGAAAACAGTGGTATTGCCAGGAAAGATTGGGAAGGGAGAAGGTCCTTTTATTTGATTGCAAATTGATTTCATTCAGTTGCCCCCTTGTCGAGGACTAAAATATGTGCTTGTCATTTTCTGCCTGTTTTCAAAATGGGTGGAAGCCTACCCCACACGTAGGAACGATAGCATCACCGTGGCTAAGCTTTTGCTTAGAGAGCTTAACCCATGGTTCGGATTTCCATTAACAATTGAGTCCAACAGAGGAAAACATTTTAACAGTTAAATAATGGGTCTAATTTGTGAAGCATTCAAAACTAAGCAAAGACTGCACTGTGCATATCGCCCACAAGCATCTGGAGTGGTAGAAAAATTGAATGGCACTATCAAGTCAAGATTGGGAAAGATGTATGAGTCAACTCGATTGGAGTGGCCAGATGCTCTGCCACTTGTTCTGATGGGACTTAGAAGTATTCCAGACCGGAACACAGGCTTAAGTCCCCTTGAAATACTGATGGGAAGATCAATGTGGCAAGCATGGGTACCAGGACACAGACTGCTAAACATATCTGATGATTTAGTACTGGAATACTGCAAAGAACTGGCTGACCAAGTGCGTTCTATCTCTCGCCAAGTTGGGGAAGACGCTGTCGCCAGACCAGCAACTCCAGCTCATGACTTGAACCCAGGGGATTCGGTTGTATTTAAGAAACATGCTCGAAAACCTATCACACCCAGGTGTAGTAGACCCCGTCAGGTGATTCTGATTACCACCACAGCTGTATAGTGTGCAGGAGTTCCACTCTGGATCCATGTCAGTCACACAAAGAAGTTGACGGGAGCTGATGAAACTGAGGCTGAAGGTTGCGCAGCTGAAGGGTCTCAAAATATAGATCCTGAAATAGCTGAAGAAGAACAACCGAGCACCAGTCAAGATGATTGGATTCCAGTGATCGACATACCTGCAGAATATGTTCGAACAAGGAGCCAAACCTATCTAGACAGCCAGAGTGATAGTGAGGATGAGACAGGTGTAGAGAGAAAAATACTCAGATCATCGAAATCCATGTCAAAAGTGATACTGAGGGGGGGGCGAGGCCGACTAAGATGGCCGCTTAGTCCTTGAACTCCGTAATCGTTCCGGCCCTTCACATCCATCCGACCTCTAATCCGGTATTAACAGGGCTTCTGGGGCCTGAGCCGACGCCTGACCTCAAGCGGCAGTGACAGTAGGAACTCCGGTTACAATCCGCCCCTTCCCGCGGCTGGGATCGCTGACTAAGGCATAGCAGCATAAGTGTGCTGGACAGACCGGGGACTGTGGTGTATCGTAGCTCCAAAGAGAGGTCCGCTGTGGTGTGACCACTTCTCTGACTGGCTGCTACCTCCTGCGCCTCGCTGTGGGCCTTATGATCCGAGTTTCTCTGCTGCCCGAGACTACTGCCTGCGGTGACGGCCCATTGAAGAAGAGTCCGGACCTCGGAGGCCGTGTGATCGACGGAGCGGTGCTGGTGAGTGACGCGACCCCTAGCGATTCCTACTGTCGCCAAGCACCCGCAATTATTAGATAGCGCTACATCTGTGCCAGCGCCTAAAATATAGGGTGTGGCATAAGACCCAGCTGTTTTCTCTTTGATTGTACCCGCAGACTGCTTGCAAGACACTACCTCTCTCGGCGCATTCTCTGACGCCGGCCTAACTGCACCTGCTGCTGTGCTTTTTTCTGGGCCCCAAATCTGCCTTGCCCTGCCACGCCATGTCTAACAGGGTTCCAAGGTCTCAAGCCATGCAACAAAAACTGGAAAAATTTGCATATGGCAAGCACTCTCCTCCAACTCAGGAGGGACGCTCATCGCAGCAAAAGACGCCTGCCGGAGAAGAGGATCCTAAAGTCACGCTCAAGGACATCATGCATGCTCTCGCAAACGTCCAGGCTACTGTTGGCGCAATCTCCACTGATGTATCCCCGCTTCGTGCTGACCTGTACAAAATGGCGGACAGGGTGAAGGAGATGGAGGTGGTGACTAAATCCTTGGTTGTGGATACCTCAGAGCTCCAGCCGACAGTGGCACATCTTGAAAAGGAGACTAAAATGCTTGCGGATAAGCTCGACGACCAAGAGGGGCAGGCACGACGGAACAACGTCAGGATTATTGGAATTCCAGAGACTGAGGGCACACAGGCGATGGACTTATATGTGGAGGAGATGATAAAAACTAAGCTGCAACCTAAAGGGCTCTCACGCTTCTTCTCAGTGGAGCGTGCCCACAGGGTACCAGGAGGAAGATCGAAGCCGGGAGCGCCTCCTCGACCGGTATTGACTAGACTCTTCAATTTTAGAGACTGAGACGCAATCTTACAAGCGGCTCATGTTTCGCCTCCGATACGCATTCAGAACTCTACGATTAACTTCTTTCCCGACTATACTGTGGCTGTTTCAAGGCGGAGGCGGAGCTTCTTTGATATTAAAAAACTACTTCGTGAAAAGGAGCTGTCATATTCTATGCTCTTTCCTGCCAGGCTTAGAGTGGTTGCTGGTAATCGAACTTTGTTCTTTGATACCCCAGAGGCGGCTCTCGAATGGTTGGAGGGGTGGCGTCCGACCAGCCGCCCTGAGCGAGGTAATGGCTCCCGCCGTCGCAAAGAAGAGGACGAAGACCCGAAGAATCGCAACTCTGACAGTCGAGGATCAAGCCAAGTGACGCCGTTGGAGGAGGAATAGTTTGAGCAAGCATACCAGCGTTCCCCGCCGATTCGGGCGAATATAGAACTTTTCGGACTAAGTTGTTTTGGGGTTTGGACTATAGCGGGCCCTGGGGCCTGAGGAGGTAGTATTGCACTTTTCGGTGGGCTAAAGCACTCTGCTAAGTTGGGGTGGCGGGCAGTTCTAGGCTTGCTAGGCAGGGAGGCAGGGTGGGGGGATGGGAGTTTGGGGAAGGGTGTACATGTTTTGTTGAAGTTCTTCGAATTAAGTTACAGCACTGTTCTTGGGGCAACACTATCCTTTTATGATGGATCTGAGTATAGCGAATGTGACTTTGAATATCTGAGGAATCCTTAAACCTCAGATGGATGACCACGCCTCCCAGGAGCCTAAGTCTCCCCAAATGCCTTAACAATAATGTGGAATGTCCGTGGGTTAGGAGATAAAGTAAAGAGAGGTCTGGTTCTGCAGCATTTAAAGCGAAGCGGCCCTGCGGTCGCTCTGCTGCAAGAGACACATCTGACGGGCTCTACTGTCAAAGCGATGGATAGATGGGGATATCACATGGTTGCCCATGCAGAGGTTTCCTCTGGCTCTAGAGGTACAGGGATACTCATTAGAAAGAAATTCCCACTGGTGATACAACAGACCCGGGTGGACGATCTGGGCCGCTTTGCAGCACTGACATGCCAATGGGAGGGACAGTTGTTCAATTTGGTTTCTGTTTATGTGCCTCCGGCCCTTCACGCTCAAACCCACACTGCCCTCACAGCGTTCCTTCTAACATTACCTGTGGCAAAGCTTCTCATAGGAGGCAATTTTAACGATATAATTGACGAAACACTAGACAGATACCCTTCCAGAACGCGGGTACAGGGTGGGCGACGTCTCCTAGGTTTCTCAGAAGCAATGGGACTTACAGATAGTTGGCGGCACAAGCACCCTGACGAGAGGCAATACACTTTTTATTCAGGAATACACAACTGTCACACGCGCATTGATTACTTCCTAACCTCGGCAGATGCTTTGCCCGGAATACAGGAGATAGCTGTTCATCCACGAGGCATACCGGACCATTCACCGTTATTGCTCAAATACACGCACCATCAGACTCCTAGGAGACGTATGTTTCCGATTCATGCCGGTTTTCTGCAAGTGCGTCCCATAGCACACCAACTCACACTAACTGCCAGACAGTTCTTCCAAGAAAACGTGGGCTCGGTAGACTCCTCTAGCACACTGTGGGAGGCCCATAAGGTAGTCCTGTGTGGACAGGCCATGGCCTCGATTACAGCTCACAAGCAGACACAGAGGGCAGAGTTGGATAACCTGTAGCAGGAACTCAATACTGCACTCTCCGAACAGGAGGCGCGCCCTTTGCCACAAACCACCCGGGAGGTTCAGCTTAAACAAGCGGCATATGTGGTGAAGTACTGGGTTTTGTAGAAGCCAGCGGTGCCAGGGAACACACCCTAAGACTTCGAGTTCTTCCTGTTTCAGACTACAGAAACACAGAGTCTTCTTGGTGAAGTCAAAGATCGTATTTATTGGCTGCAGCCAGTAACAGGTATCCTAGAAGTACAACACAGTGTATATTCTCAGGAGACTGCTCCATCTTACAAAGCCAGCCTTCTCTTTTTATACAAAACATTCCTTATTTTACAGTTAACCATTCACTTATTTTCACTACAAAGAAAAAGCAGAGTCATGATGACAAGCCCATATTTTAGTTTGTCCAGCCCACAATCAATTACCCGGCAAGGCCCAGTATTTTCATCAGATATCGACGGACCCCCAATAAAAACGGGCACCTCCTCCTCGTAAAGCAAGTCATAAAGAAAGAAATAGGGACAGGTGTGTGTAAGATTAGGCATGGTTTGTGTGCGATGAAAGGTTTCTGATATGTTGTGCCTTGATGCTAATCTCATTTGGCCACTGGGAAAGGAACTGGCCGAACAGGTTTGGCTTCAGGCAGTGGAGTCAGCTTGCCCAGGTCACAGAGGAGTCAGCAAAGGTGTACGTGTCCTTCAGACTCGTTTTTGGCCTTAGTCATTTGGCCTATGTGAGGGCAATCACAAAACGGCTGCCGTTCACAAAATGGAACCCGAGGGTTCTGGACGGAAACTCTGATTTCAGGGTGATTTCGTCACCCGAATATGACGAAAATGCTTGTGCATAGTATTCTAATCATTCTCGGTCTGCTGATACCAAAATCGTCATGATACGACGATGTTTATAACACGGGTCCAGAATTTTCAGTACGACAGTGGCATGCCACAGGTACCTCCAGGTAACTAGGCATAGGATCTACAAACTAGGAGATAAAGTGGGTAAGATGCTAGCCTGGCTCGACAAGAAGGAAAGAGCTAACAGGGTTATAAAACGGCTCCTCTCTCCCGCGGGCTCCATGGTTTTGGAACCAGAAGGCATAGTGGACATCCTGGCCGATCATTACGAACAATTATATGCCCCACGAGCGCCTTACGCGACTGAAGAGGCGTAGGATTACATCAAGGATTTGACTATCCCTCAACTTTCCCCTGAGGCGGCACTCCTTTTAGAGGCGGACATTACCGTAGAAGAACTACAGACTGCGACCTACTCACTTGCGTCGGGGAAGGCGCTGGGCCCTAACGGTTTTCCGGTAGAATTGTACAAAAGAAATGCACAGATATCTTCTCCCTACATGCTTGAAATGTTTCTTGAAAGTCTGGAGGTGGGAGAGCTTCCAAGGGACCAACGGCTCGCCACGATAGTTGCCATCCACAAACCTGGTAGACCAGAGGCGGATTGCGCGTCCTACCCCCCAATCTCCCTGATCAACGCTGAGCCCAAAATCCTGACCAAACTACTAGTGCTCTGCAGCTGACCCCTCATCTCTCCTCTTTAGTGCATCCGGACTAGTCTGGCTTTATGCCAAACCGCAGCACGGCGCATAATCTACGTCAGCTCTATGCGGTTCTGGCACGCACACAGTATATTCGGGAACCAGCAGTCATTCTCTCCTTAGACGCCACTATGGCATTTTATACCGTGGAATGGCCATACCTCTTTGCGGTGCTCCGCCACATGGGCTTTGGCCCAAAATTCTGCAACTGATTCGCCTCCTTTACAGTAAACCTCTGGCGCACGTGGCGGCCAATGGGCGTATCTCCCGAGACTTCCCGCTTGGTCGAGGTACGCGGCAGGGATGTCCACTGTCCCCACTGCTATTCGCACTGATCCTGGAGCCTCTTGCCATTTAGATCAGATGGGAGCCCTCCATTAAGGGACTTTCCTGGACTAATACATGGGAGGACTGCATATCTTTATATGCGGATGATATTCTGCTGTATCTCACCTCCCCCAGGAAGTCCGTCCTAGAATTGTTGAAGTGCTGTGAAAAGTTCGGTAGGGTTGATTCAAATCTGTTCTTCATGTATTGACCGGCCCTCCTCCTATTCTACCCATGAGTTGCCCCTTACGCATTACTGAGGCGGCGTTTAAATACCTGGGTATTTATATAACGTCTGACGTCATTGAGTTTTCCACCTCAAATCTCCATCCCCATCTAGAACGCTTCAAGCGTGACGTCAAGGTGTGGCGGACTCTTCCGCTTCCGCTTCTGGGTAAGGCGGCCCTCTACAAAATGATGGCACTCACGCGATTTTTATATGCCCTCGAGAATACACCGTTTCTGGTTCCTGACTCCTACTTCAAGAACATTGCTGCACCATCTCGAACCTTTTATGGGATGGGAGACCACCTCTTATCGCACAGGCCAAGCTGACTAAGAGCTGGTATGATGGGGGGATAGCACTTCCCGATATGGAACTATACTACTGGGCGGCCCATCTTAAACAGATAAATTACTGGTTACATGCCCCACAGACCGAACCGGCATATATGGCGGATAGACAATGCTTGGAAAGTAAGGGATTGTTAGGTAACCTCTATAGCCGCCGTGTACCCCCGGACCTGATTGGACCCACGCGACACACTATTGAACTTTGGTACAAGGCAAATAGGCATATTAAATGCTCGGAGACAATCACATTAATGACACCACTCTGGGACTCTTACAAGCTGGGCTCCCTTTGTAACAGTGCGGGATTCCGGAACTGGGATGCTATAGGTATCTCAGTGGTGGGTGACCTGTGGAAGAGAGGGAAGATGGTAGACTTCTCACATCTTCAAACGCATTACGAAATGACACAGACTGAGAAGTTCAGATACCTTCAAATCAAACATGCACTCCAATCGATCATACCTGCAGATGCCGAGTTACAAGACTCATTCCCTCTAGAAGATAGGCTTCTGACAGAGCATATGCCGGATAGGGCCACCTCTTTGACCTACCGGAAATTGATCAACAACCTACCTGATATGTCGTCCACACTAAGACAGGTCTGGTCCAGAGACGTGGGTGATTTTGATGACTCTGAATGGCAGGAGGCCCTTTCCTCCACCAAGAGACTGCCATACCCTCTAGACTTAAGCTAGTTCAGCTTAAAATATTGCACCGTACGAACTATACTAGAACGACGCTATGTAAGATAGGGTCCACCTCACATAAATATTGCCTGCAACATTGTGGAGATGAAGGGACGTTTTACCATACTATGTGGGACTGTAAACACATAACAACATTTTGGACATCAGTCATGTGCACAATTTCTCAGACTATAGATATTTCCTTGGTGCCTGAGCCCTGCCGCTGTTCGTTGAATATATGGGAACCGAACAACTTAAATCATCGCCAGCAAGATTGGGTATTGCTGGGCATAACGGTGGCAAAGCATACATTGCTTTATTGTGGGGCTCCGAAACACTGCCTTCCCTTCGTAAGTGGTGCAAAGATATGGATGAAATGATGGTGGCAGAGAAATCTGTATTTATACAGCGGGGGTGCCCCAAGAAGTGGGAGAAAATCTGGGGAGCTTGGAATAAATTCTGTGGTGACATTTGTGACCCTCCGGGCACTACAAACTGTGATGGTGACTCAGACTAACATAAGTTGTTCAAGTTACGAATAATAATAATGATGTGTCAATGACCATGTTTTTCTATGTAACTGATATTATGCTCAAGGCTGCTTTGCTCATTTGATCCACACAATGCATATCACTTCTCATGTATGTGTTATTGCCCTGTTGGATCTGTTAATAATAAAAATATATTTTTTTAAAAGTGATACTGAGGAGGACCAGATAGGGAAATATCAAGTAATCGATACTCCACCCAGAACTCCTGAATCTGAAAAAGGACAGATAGAAATTAGGGCGGAAACTCAAGCGGAAGAAAATCAAGGGTTCGAAGAGCTTGAGCAGGACAAGGTAGGAATAGACAATTGTGTTCAGGACGAAGAAAGTGAAACAGATAACAGTCACATCCAACAGATTCCTGAACAAGGCCAGCTTAGTGACCAGGCAGAAGAAACAGAAATAAGATCTGGAACTAATCAGATAGAGAGGGAAGGAGAAGAAGACACTGAAATTGATGTGCCACAACTGAATGAAAATAAAAGAGCATTTGAAGAGGGCCACGGTGCAGTGCCAATTAAAAGACTCAGAAAAGGAAACAAATGGCCTAGATATGTCAAAAGACGGAGACTGCGTTTAAAGAAAATTAATTAAGAACCCGAACAGGTGGATGAAGTAACAAGCCCAACTGATCCACCAGTGATACAACACAGAAGAAGAGGTCCACGTCAAAAAAGTCTGAATAACAAGTACAAAGGCCCTGAGTGGACCTACATCGTTTTGGAAGAATTTGAGAATCTAGATATAAGTGACGAAAATGATGAAGAATTGATTGCTGATCAGACTGACGAAGAAGGGAGACCCACCTGAGAGTTGCACAGGGTAAAGACTGTGTAAAGGCTTCAAAGAGGGGTTGAGACTCCTTTAGATAAAAAGGGCTGATTCTACTGTTAATGGAAGATCAAAAAGAAATTGTTTAAAAACATGCTGCAAAATATGTTTATGTAGTGTAGCATTAGTAATTATACTTTGGATAGGATTAACAATAGCTATTCCTTACATGATGAGTAAAGATACAAATCTGTACCCTACTAAGCAATTGACAATGGACACAGAAGAGCTGCAAACGAGAGATACACCACAAAGAGTAGATACACAAGAGAGAGCATTTAGCCATAGACAGACTAAAATAGACTTAGATGCACCAGATGAGGAAGGACTGCATTATAATAGAATCAAAAACAGAACTCATTTAAATGTGTTTGCAAACCTGTTAGTACATTATGTAGAAGCAATGGAAATACAAGCTATGTCTATATGAAGCTGCCTACTTCGGTAGCTGAGGGTGTAACATACCACCACTTGCCGCTAACATATGGAATTTCCTGTAGTGTTTTAGCTACCTTATTTACAAGAAAGGACCTTTACAGTATTATTATTCTAACTCAGATGGATATTTTCCGAACTTCCTGTACGTAGAAACCTAAACCTTGTACATACTACTAAAGATGTAGCACGCTATATGAGTGAATATTTTCTAACTGTAGGAAAAATAGATATAGATGACGCACACAGGAATAACTTAACATGTCTTTTGCACGAAAAAGAAAAGATATTTCTGAACATGGTAGACAAAAGAAGAGAGAGTTTCCAAAGAAAAGCAAATGACAAGAATCAGAAAACCCCTAAATGGGCTGAAAGTATAGGGAGCACCTCAAATGGTAAAGCTAATGCTGCTATGTTGCTGGATTTCGAAAAGAAGGGGAACTCTGTCTTCACAAAGAAAAGACTAGTTATTATAACAATGTATTCATTGGTTCCAGTGAATGTGAGCACAAATACAAAGTAATTGGGGGTTGGGGTTTCAAAGATGGGTCAGAACCTGTGTTTCCCGGAATTTATTATATATGTGGGAACAAGGCTTATTTTAAATTACCAGACCATTGGTATGAGAGCTGTTATTTTGGTATTGTCTTCCCAAAGATATACCATGTGCATAAAATCACTGGAAGTAGTGAAGAAACTAATGGATTAGTACGTAGCAAAAGAGAAAGTGTTGGAGGAATAATAGGTGATATATTTAGTGCATTGATACCTACAGAGGGAGTGGCTCTGAATACACACAGAATTTGCAAATTGTCAACAATAGTGGATCGGTTATCAACTGACACTGCTGGAGGTTTCCTGATGGTCAATACCGAATTGGTTGCGATCAGATCTATGGTTTTACAAAATCGACTATTGGCAAAAGAGGGTGGAATCTGTAGAATGTTGAAAGTGCAACATTGTTGCACTTACGTACCAGACAAAAGTGTTGAAATTAAGAGGTATGTAAGAAACATTACTAATTTGGAAAGAGAGTTTAAACCACTAGAGGTTGATAGTACCTGGAAGAGACTGACTGATGGTCTCTCCTCTGTAGGTAGCTGGTTTTCTAATCTAGGTAAAAGTCTTGTGAGTAAAATACTGATGCCAATGGCGGGAAGAGGTTTATTAGTTTTAGGGATAATAATTTGCTGCAAATGTCGCAACATAAATATTCCGTAAATCAGCGAGGAGTGAAGGGAAATATTGATGAACTTGAATTAGAAGAGTTAAATAGTCAGATCTATAAAAAGATGAAAAATTCTCATTCGAATAAAATTAATGAGAAAAGGCAGAATAGAAAGTTTGAAGAGATTGAAATGGGTGAAATGTGAGAAGTTTGCATCTGTTTCATTAATTTGTGATGATATAAAATATCATCAAAGAGGGGATTGATGGAGCAAGGATTCGCACGAAAGCGACTTGCTTGTATCATGAGCCTCGAATAACTCTAACTGCATAATCAACATGTTCGTCTTACTAATTATTTTCCTTTCCCTTTGACATCGGACTTCCGAGAGAAGCTTGCTTATGTGTTTTCTGATCATAATACGCTTGCAAATAAAAATGGCTGCTGCTACGCGGGATTTTCTACTGCGCATGCGTCTGTCATACCCATGTGACATGACGTACTCGCAGTTGTGGAGGGAAGTCTGTCGAATCTGCGCACTAGTGTTAATATGGCTGCTCTGTGTTCTCACATGCGAGAGGTTTGCACTGCTGCTTTTGCTAAGCTGTTCGTTCTGCTTAATCCTAATGCTATCGTTTATTATAAAGTAATGGGCATAGTTTAGAAATTCATGGTATACAGTGTAATCATTTATTTCTGTGTTCTAAATTGTTTCCTTTTACTTTTCATGTAACGTATTATTTGGGCCTGGGAGGTCCTTATTACTCCATCTTGGAAGTCTTTTCCACGCATGACAGTCGACAGCGAGAAGATGAACTCTGTGTCATTGAACTCAGGCCAGATGGCAGCCACGGCCAAGATGCGCCTGGGAAGCTAACCCCTAACCTGCTAGAAGAAGCTTAACTGTACTCAAATTATTACAATGTATTTAATGTTAAATTCACCATTGTTAGGTGGAAGGAATATGTCATGAGAACCTGGACTTGATGAGCGTAAACATAAATTTGAATAAGGAGATGGAGAAAGTCTAAAATTTAGGTGGTGTGATGACCTGTCCTCCTCCTTTGTCCAATCAAAATTGGGGATCCTTACATTTGCAACATTGGGGGGTGGTACATTGCCATGAAAAACTAGTATAATTAGCGTAGGTTTAGCTAGCGAAATTGTCCGACTTGTCTGAATAGCTGACCTGTCACTGACCCAACGCACTCAATAGGTGATTAAGAGCAGAGAGCTGCGGAGCACTCTGTCGGGAGGTTCGAGAACCCAATCGGAGTTTTTTGGGAAGTGAAAGTGCTGGTGAAGCACTTTGTTGGTGAAAGCTGTAACCCAATCAGCGTTTTGGCTGATTCCTTGCAGAGAGGGAGTAGCGCAGGCGTTGCAACCGAAACTGCGGTGCTGGTCTTAACCTTTGGTGGTCCGGTCCTAATCCAAATTCTGGGGTTATCCTGTCCTGATTTTCCATGATCTGCACCTGCTCGCCTACTGGCACTGAAGTCTTTGGGGTTTCTCCTTTTCTTTCCAACTGACCAGTGGCCAGGGTTGGTCTTCACACTATCCTAGGTAAATATAAAGCTGTGTGGGTTATTGTCTTTCTAGTTTGCGTCCTTTCTTTCCCGTCCCTTGGTAAATGAAAATTTCATATATTGCTGTCTATTTGTGTGTCCCACTTTTCGACCTACCTTTAGTTAAAGCTAAATGTTTTTCATGATAGTATATGTTCCTTTTTCTTTACCCTCCCTTTAAAGGAGTTAAGCTGAATTTATAGTTTGTTCCAATTCTTACCTTCCCTGTAGTTATGTGCTAAATCTAAGTTTTGATTTTTTGCATATCGAGTTCTCTTTATCAAACTGTCAATAGTTGTGAAAGTTCTTGGATTTAGTTTGTTCCCTTTCTTTACCTTCCTTCAGTAAATTGCGAAAGACTATTTTTCTCGAAATAGCATGTTCCTTGTTCTTACCTTCCCTTTATTTCAAGTTTGATACATGGTTGGCATAATCTATCTTTTAAATAGCTATACACTGTTTCTAATCTTGGTTATTGATAGTTTAATCACTTTCAATTTATGGCTGATGACTTTTGATGATGATTAGATAAAGAGTTTGAACCTACCCTGTGTCTGTGGTTATTATACAAATGCAAATGTTTTAGTATTTTTGATTACCTTTCTTTATTTAACTCCCTGATTAATCGTGGTCTTAGAATTGGCAAGCCAATGATAATAGGAATTAGTGAGAAAATTAAATATACTGGTAGTAGAGCGTGGGTTATCTGAATAAATGATAAGGTATACGACTTTGGATTATGGGCCCAGGTGAGTATTTGGTAAAATCCTAGTTGGGTGACCTGCGCGCTCTATCAGTATAAGCACCTCTGACCATCTATGAAGATATAGACTGACATAGACATAGAGGCCCCAATGCACTCAGAGCACCACACATGAAGACACCATTCACTAAGACCAATAGACACACCAAGAGGCACCGGATACACACAGACCACCAGGCAAAAAGACCACAACATTGGCAGATAAATGGACAAATGTATAAATGCCCAGCAGTTGTGTGTAGGATTCAGGGACATTCAGGAAACGATTCACAAAGATTTTCCTACAAGTAGGCTTGGCTTATTTTTGTAGTACTCTTGTTTACTCTTGACTTATTCCTTGGAGCTCTACAGCAAGCCAAGAGTACTATAAGAGAAATTCACAGCAAAATGTTTGTGAATCCGCCCCAACACCTTTAACTCTGTAAAAGAAATCAGATCTGAGGCGGAGACAGTGTTGGAGGTTAAGCCTACATTTAATCCTTGGTCTCTTTAATGAACAGATCACTTGTACTGGATGAGTGAATACTTTATTCGATTTGCCCATCTTATCTCTGGCATCGTTTGAATGATAACGCATGGGGAAATGTACTGCCGGGCCTTTTTGATGTTATCATCGTAAGTAATTGTAATTGCATTTATATAGCGGCGTCGAAGTGCTATTTGGCGAGCAGCACACTACTTTGGTACCCAAAAAGGATTAGTAGTGAATTAGTATAAGGAAATATGAAATTAATTTGAGCGGTGGACATGTGAGTCTGTTATTTCGGTTGAAAAGGAATAGTGTAGGGATAGAAGAGGAAAGGGTTTGCATTTATATAGCACTTGAGGCATCAAATCACTTTTCGATGAGTGCCATACTACTCCGGAACCCACATAGGATTGGTGGTGAATTAGTATAGGGAAATATGAAATGAATTTGAGTGGTGGACATGTGAGTCTTTATTATTGCTATTTGCAACCTTCTCTCTAGTAAAGTTGCCAGATTCCTCCATGCATACTGAACGCTGTTTTAACCCAGACCTTTCTTTCTAAAAATAATTTTTATTAGGTTCATTGGTTAAATTGAATCAAAGAATACAGCTCAGATAATGTAGTGCTATCTTAAATGAAAGTCCTCTGCCAAAAGTGTGGTATCCTACATATATGAAGCTATGTGGCAACTCATCTTGTACTGCAGTCTACAGGCAAGTTTCTTAGGCTTCAATTTCTACACTATACCTACATTTGGTGTTTATGACGTTGAGCTTTGAGTTATTTTTGTTTTCAAGCTTTCAAATTATTTGAAAGGATTGTGGCCTGCTCACCCCAATGTACATTGAAATAATCTAACATACTGTGCACTCTCATTTGAATTTTTACACAGTGCTTGCCTCCAAGCCCCTTTAATTAGATTTTGCTTCCATCTCCCTCTAGATAACAATTTTATTGCAATAAATGGCTTAAAGATTGAAACGCCGCTTCAATTACTTTAAAAATACTGGTTTATTTCAGTTGCCAAAACACTGAAATATATGCACACTGCTCCAGCTTTTACAATTTTTACTTTTTTTTTGTTTTTCAGAGACAAACTCTCAAAAGTGGGAGTTTGTTCCTGAGAAGCGAAAAGAAAATGACACACATATCCTGAGAGTTTTCGCCCCAGGTGGTGGGCGTCATTATTTATTTGTCCTGTGCCTCCCCGTCAGGTTTTTCCATGTGGTGACGGGCAAGAAAAAATACATTACACCGTCCACCATAAAGAGAGCTGGTGCTCTAGTGTACTTATTTCTGCGGCTGATAAAGACTGGACCCTCTTACTCAGTAACATTTATCCAAAGGTCTTTTTGTGTGACTTGAGAGGTAAGGAGGAAAACATCTTAAGGCAAAATTCAAATACAGTGTAGCCAATGTGGTAACACAATAACTCAGTTCAAACTCAAATCTCGAGTTAGTTTCATTCCAGATTTAATTTAAAAAAACAAATTAATGTAAACGAATCTAAGCATAATAGTATAAAATACAATGCAAATAAGTTGAAGCCAAATCTTTGAAAGCGGTTCACTCTATATAATAAAAAGAAAATCACTAGTTCAATAATTGCAATATAAGTAATAAGGAAACAAAATTTCACATAGGATTGCAATAATGTGTCGTTAAATATAAGCATGGACTCCCTGTCTGTCCCTACCCTATCCTACCCAAAGTGGCAACCCTAAACTAAAGCAAGATTCAGTTATGAAGAAATAGGAAAAAGGAAAAGGTGTCAGCTGTCAGAGTCTTCTGTGAAAGAAGCTCCAACATGGATTAAGTATCATAAAGCCACAGATGTCAAAGAGGTCTGTACCTCAAGGCGCCCTAAGCCAGAATGCTAGCTATCCCTCACTACGCAGCATCATAATATCAGTTGCATCCAAAGTACATCCCACAAATCCATCCTGTAATTTTCCATTCTTGTTATCTCATAAATCACTATCCTGGCCGTCCTTGGTCCCGGCTCCTTCTCCCACAAGAATACTCCTCCCATCTTGTTATCGCTCTCCTTGTACCAGTTGCCACTTCACATGCCTCACTACTGAGAACAAAGACCTATTTCTGCTAACAAAGCCTTATTCACCTGTAGTGGGAACACAAATTACATGCAACATTTCTACTGCGAAGGAAAAAATATGAATTCAAATGTTAAACTGAACAGTGAGCTTGTATACAAATGCACTTCAGGCCCACAAGTTAGGCTAAGTTAACATGTCTATGAGTCACATTTTAAGTGCACTCGTTTACACACAAATGAATCTATATGTCTCTAAACATACTTTTAAAATTAATGAATACAGGACTAACATGATTATTCAATAAGGGTTTCCAAGCACATAACCTTTATTTAGTAAACACAGCACTTTTTCTCTTGTCTGTGGACACGTTCACAAACATTTTCACAAGAAATCAGAATCCTATCAGTTACGTTTCTAAAAACACATATAATTGCATTACATTGTAGGGTTGTCTTTATATCTATCATACACTTCTATTATTGAAATTAGTCACACAGAATACATGTGAGTGCAGACTGCATTTGGCTATAATGCACTCCTTCCAAAATACAGTGAGAGGGGCCCCACAAAGCCCAGAAGGGACAGGGCGCCACATGTGACTAAAAGTCAAAAACTATAATTCCCTTTTGGTACACCAATTTACAAACACTCTTCATGTACTCACATACATCCAACCATAAATCACAGGCAAAAAAATAGACCGAATATCAAAACACTTATAAATACTATTTAATAAAAAAGTACTTTATCTCCAATATCTATTAAAAAATATCTAAAAACATGAACAATACACAGTTCATAATCTTAAAATCAGAAAGGACTTTAAGATAGACAGTCACATTTGTCATTAAATGCATTAATTTGTAAAAGCAAAGAGACTGAACATCATGCAAATCATCCCACAAGGCGTAGACACAATTAGGTGGGTTAAAACAATGGAACCACCTTCTTCACGACAAAAACTATTCTTTCTCTCCTCTCCTATATTCAATCCTCAATCCTATTTAAAAGAGAAACATATATAATCTGTTTATACAAATCTCATAGCATATGTAATTCAAAACAGTACATTATATCACTTCAATTAGGTATCATATTACCATAAGTGTTCCTATATCCGTCAACTCAAATCATTAAACACCTCATTCATACTCTCACTACCTTTGATAAACACATCAACCTATCCACTCAGAGTTAAGACTGAGAATGTTGGAACATAAGTCAGCCTTAAAGACTAACAAGGTAAATGCTCCATTGGTAGAGCACATCTAATTTGAAACATAAACATACAGACTTCCAGTGGTATGTTCTGGAAAAAATACAAGGAAACAAGAGGGGAGGTAACATAGAGTTAAAACGTAAAAACAGAGAACAATGGTGTATATCTAGGATTGATACGGTCTAAAAGGGCCTTAATACAAAAGAGGATTGGATGAGGTTAATCAAATAGAATTTCCCTTTTGAATTCTTAACTCTGAATGGGTATTACTGATTGATTACTATCTGTTCTGTGGAATAGGAATTAGGAATCAACATAATGTCTTGTGTAAAAAATTATTATAAGAAAACCCCTTTTGGCAGTATTGTAGCAGCTTTTTACAAATGGGAGTCATTAAGGTAGAAAAATTCCCACATATGGGGGGCGTTTGCATCAAAATGGTGCTACTGCTGTACCGTCATGTATTTTTTTACCTTCACCTGATATTGGAGCCCCAGATTAGGGGCTTTTGGATGGGTAAGTCATACTGGGGACTGTAGTGCACAATCTACATAATTTTTATATCCTATAATGTAACCACACCAACACGAGTTTGGTAGGTAAATCCCTCTGTGAGGGTCATCACACTTGTAAAGTGAAACACAAGAGGAGATTTATTTCTTAAATGTGAGCGCAATAGTGATAATACATTTGAAATATCGCACAATGTATAACAGCTGCACCCTTCTAAGATGGCGACTAGGATGACGTGGCGCGACCCAAAGAGGTTGGGATCACGTGTGGTAATATGTACTTTTTTTGTTTAAGAAATTTTTATTAAGCATTGAAGAGCAATACAAAAAACATGTCATGAAAAATTAAAAAAAAGTACATATGAATATATTAATAAAAGACATTAATCCATAGGAATTTATATAAGGGAAAGAAGGGTAGAAGAAATAGAGAAAGGAAAGAAGGAAAGAGAGAGAAAGAAGAAAGCAAAAGTGAAGGAAAAGAGTAGAGGAGAGAAAGAGGAGAAAGGGTAGGTAATCAGAGGGATCACAAGGGGTGAGAAGCACGCGGTAAGGGAGAAGGATTAGAGGAGAGATAGGAGGTAAAGGGAAGCCATAATAGATCAGATTTAATTTTCATAGAAATAGAGGTGGAGGAGGCAATAGATATTCTGTGTTCATCACAAATATAATTCCACCATGTGTGGACCGAGAGTTTTGAATTGTCTTTCCAACACGATAAGATAACTTTAAATGCAAGAGCAATAAATAGATCAAACAGTTTAGCAGAAGAAGATGTAACAATATTAATATCCTCAGATAAAGAACCTAAAAAGATACGTAAAAAGGACAATTGGGAGGTAAGAGATAGTATTTTCATACATATAGTCCAAACATCAGTCCAGAATGATAAAACAGATGAACAGTCGTACAATTGGTGTTGAAGAGTACCAGTAACTGTAGAGCAGGACCAACATAAGGGAGAAGAGGTTGGGGAAAATTTATGTATAGAAACTGGGGTAATAACAACTCTATGATATATAAAAAGTAAGGATTGAGTAATGCGTGCAGCAACAGAGACTTTAAAAATCCTGGACCATAAACGATCCCACATTGCAATGTCCAGAGAGACATCAAGGTCAGTCTCCCAGGCAGTCTCTATTTTGGATTTAGAGCGAACAGAAGAATTGGACAGTAAAAGTGAATATACAAGAGCAGCTTTAGGGAGTTGAGTAGAAAAAAGAGGATAAAGTGGAGTGACTGGAGTAAAGGAAGAAAAAGATTCGGAAGAAAAAGATAAAGAGGATAAGTGAGATTGAATAGCAGATGTTATAATAGAATATTCAGAGAGAAATGAGGAAGGTAGATTAAACATGTTTTGTAATACAGGAAAAGAAATAATGGAGGAATCAAGAAAAAATTGATGTACAAACATTATATCCTTTTCTTTCCAGTGTTTAAAATAGAACGATTTACCTTTATATCTAAGGAATTTGTTATACCAAACTATAGAGGATAAAAAACATTGCAGAGGGGAGAGATTGGAGGAGAAAACATGTTGCAACACATTTTGGGAATACTTCAAAATGGGGTATTTGGATATAAAGGTACAATTTGACATAAAAGTAATATGCTGAAATGAGAAATCTTTGAAAAGAGAGCGTTCCAAAAGAACCCACTTAGGGACAGGAGTATCCAGGAAGTTGTATGCCAAGGAGAAGGATTGTTTGATCAAAAAGGCAGAATGATATGAGCCAAAATCAGGAAAGCGCACACCACCTTCATTTTTGGGACGGATCAATTTAGGTAAACCAATACGGGGACGTTTGCTGTTCCACAAAAATTTTGTACATACAGAATTGATACGTGAAAAATAGGATTTGGGAATTTTGAAAGGTAGCATAGATACAGTGTACAAAACATGAGGGGTAATCATCATTTTGAGGGTGTCTAGTCTACCCCACCAGGATAGAAACAAGGGGGACCAAATTTGTAAAAGGGATTGAATTTTACTAATTAACGAATCAAAGGTTAATTTAAGGGTATCTTTCAGAGAGGAAGAAAACCATATACCTAGGTACTTAATTTTTGATGGGCACCATGCAAAATCAGTATCACTAAACATGTATTGGAAGCACAACGGGTTAAGGGGTAGAACTTCCGTTTTAGACAAGTTAAGCTTATAACCTGATATGGATGAATACAACTGAACTTCGCGCAAAAAGGGTGGAAGGGAAGATTCGGGATTAGCCATGTAAATGAGGACATCGTCAGCATACGCTGATAATTTAACATCAACAGAGGAAAATTTTATACCAGTAATATCAGGGTTGGAACGAATGCGTTGTAGAAAAGGTTCAAGACATAAAATAAATAATAAAGGAGAAAGGGGACAGCCTTGTCTTGTGCCTCTGGACAAAGAAAAGAATCTGGAAAATTGGT
Organism: Lissotriton vulgaris; assembly: GCF_964263255.1. NCBI lineage: Eukaryota > Metazoa > Chordata > Amphibia > Caudata > Salamandridae > Lissotriton > Lissotriton vulgaris. The sequence goes on from NC_141689.1 coordinate 1,036,190,471, forward strand.
TATTAACAAAAATACTGGCACGGGGTGAGGCATAGAGGAGTTTAACGAAGGATATAAAATTTGGGCCAAAACCAAACCAATGGAGGGTACGGAACATATATTGCCAATTAATACGGTCAAAGGCTTTTTCAGCATCTAACGAAAGGGCTGCCAACGGGGTGGGGACATTTTTACTGTGGGCAAGGACATTGGAAAAAAGACGAGCATTATCAGCAGCAAGTCTTTCCTTAACAAAACCCACCTGGTCAGTGTTGATTAAGCGAGGGATAATGGAGTCAAGGCGAGAGGCAAGGATTTTAGCAAAAATTTTACAATCATAATTGATTAAAGATATGGGGCGAAAATTTTTACATTGGGAGTGATCTTTGTCAGGTTTGGGGATAATTACAATGAGAGCATCCAAAAAGGACCCAGAGGCTTTAGCTTCCAAAATAAAAGAATTAAATAATTGAAGAAGTTTAGGAGCAAAAAAGGAATGGAAGGAGGAGTAAAATTCAACAGGGAGACCATCGGGACCAGGGGCTTTTGATTTTTTAAGAGAACGAATGGCCGTGGTAATTTCTTGGAGAGTAATTTCACGTTCCAAGTGGGAAAACTCATCAGGGAGGGAAGGAGGTGGGGGGAGACCATCAAAAAATGTCGTTAAGTTTGTATCAGAGGGGTGGGTATCATCAGTATACAGGGTTTGGTAATAATTATGAAAGACTTCAGCAATGTCTTCGTCGGAGGTAACTAGTCTATTGATAGAATCATTAAAAATTGGGCCGACAGCTTTACGTTCAGACTTGACTTTTAAATAATTGGCCAACAATTTACCTGCTTTGTTCTGGCCGCCATGAAATTTAGATTTTATTTTAAGGAGGGTGTGACAAGCTTCATTAGTGAGAATTTTATTAAGTGCCGTTTTAGCAAGAATCAGGTCCTGAAGGGCAGATGAGGATTTGGAAGTAAAATATATGTGCTCTAGAGTTTTAATCTGTTTAAGTTGATCCTCATACTTTTGCTTATTGAGCTTCTTTTTTGTGGAAACATAGGAAATTGTAAAGGCTCGAAAAGAAGCTTTAAAAGCATCCCAGGGGTTAGGAATGGAAGTGTCAGCAGGATTATTGAAGGAAAAGTATTCATTAAAAAATTCAGTACATTTTTTCATGAAAGTGGCATCCGTTAAAAGAAAAGAATTAAATTTCCACCGACTGAATTTAGCTGTGCTGAGGGAGAGATCTAGGGTAGTATAAACAGGAGCATGATCAGAAATAAAAATGGAACCAATATCAGATTTTTGAATGGAGGGGAGAAGGGATTTGCTAATCAGAATATAATCTATTCTTGAACGTGTGTGATGAACATTAGAAAAGAAAGTATATTCCAATAAATCGGGATTGCACAATTTCCACGAATCGAATAAAGGACGAGAGGCAATGGCAGACTGAAAACTTTTATGGGTTTTGTCAGGTTGAAATTTACTCGAAGACAAACGGTCTGAAAAAGGATCTATCCATTGGTTAAAATCACCAGCTACTATAAAATCCGGGCAATCAATAGATGCAATGAGCAGTTTGATGTCTTTCCAAAATTTGGGATCTGGGCGAACAGGGCCATATATATTCAATAAAACCATCGTCTTGTTTTGTATAACAACCTTTGCCATTGCCCAACGACCTTCATCATCATTTTGAGAGGAAATAATTTGAACATTTAACGCTTTATGGAACAATATAGCAACCCCTCCTTTTTTGTTAACAGCCGGAGAAAACACAACCTGACCCACCCATTGTCTCTTAAGCTTGAGTGATTCAACGTCTGAGCAGTGCGTTTCCTGGAGAAAAACAACCTGTGAATGGAATTTGGTTAAATGTGACAATACCTTCTGACGCTTGACAGGGTGACCAAGACCTCGCACATTCCAAGAGACAAAATTACACATGTTGGGAGGAAGAGAGGATGGGTGACAAGTGGATTCGAAACATGGCAAGGAGGTCACTGTAAAAGGGGAGACAAAACATGATAGGTAAATAGTGGATTCGTAAGATGCTCATCATGTGAAAACCAACAAGAATCAGGAAATAAGGGATCAACAATCGAACAAACATAGAAAACAATAGAGACCATTTAGGGAGAAGAAAGCAAAGAGAAAGAGAAGAAAGAAGGAGGAAAGAGTGATAGTTAAGGACAGAAAGAAGTAAAGAGAACAGATCAAGGCACAAAGGCTCGATCTGAGAGAAAGAGAGTAACCAAAGCATGTGAGACGAGGGTGCACCAAAGCGAGGACATGACCCACGAGCACACAGGAGACGGACATTATGAAAAGGAGAAGCACAAGGATGTGAGGTAAATAACCGACAAAGATAAAGAGGAAAGAAACATCAAGAGGAAAGAAATAGAGTAATAGTTATATATAAAAAGAAAAAGAGAACAAAGAGAGACGGAAAAGCATTAGCTAGCAGTATCCATAGTGGAAGGAGAGACACTTAGCAGGTAGTCGCGAAGTGTCTGTGGATCATCATAGGACTTGGTGCGACCATTATGTGTGATCTTGCAGAAGCAGGGATGAAGTATTCCATATTGAATGTTGAGCTGTCTCATCATAGGACGGAGGTTCAGGAACTCTTTACGTCTAGCATTTGTAGCAGAAGATAGATCCTGGGAAATGAAAATGTTATGTCCAGACCACTGGAGATGACGTTTGGCTCTGGCAGCCTTCAGAACAGCCATTAATTCAGTGAATTCCAAGAAAAGCATAATGATGCCACGTGGTTTGGAGGCATTGGAGTTAAGACGGCCAAGACGATGTGCTCGCTGGATGTTGAGAGGGTATGACACAGGTTGGAGGTCCAAAAGTTCCTGGAGGAATTTTCTAATAAAGGAGACCATGTCAGCCCCCTCCAAATTTTCCGGAACACCATAAACGCGTAGGTTATTGCGTCTGTTGCGATTTTCCAAATCTTCGGTGTGTAACTTGAGCTTGTGGATCTCTTGTTCAAGGAATGGTATCTTAGTTGAGAGATCTTGGACATCGCTCACTCGTTGTTCTAAGTTCAAAACTTTGTTTTCCATGACCACCAAGCGCTCCTCAATCTGCTGTAGTTTGGCATTAGTAGCAGTCATAAAAGGTTGAAGACCACGCACCTCTTCGAGGATAGAATCCAATACAGGGTTAGTGGAAGAGTTAATTGGTGACGGCGGGTCATTTTTATGCCTTTTAGGCTTGGCTCCGGTCTGTACCAACTTCGGTGAAGTAGAAACATTCGCCATGGTTAGGATAACAAAGGTAAGGAGTATCCAATGAAAATGTAGCTTGTAAATTGTGAATTGGACTGGAGATGCACTGTGAATAATAGGAGCACACCGTGTGGTAAATATGAAACCGCAAAATAACGCACTAGTATTCAATGCGAAGACAACGGAAAACCACACAATTTCATGAAGAATGCATCAACCTGGAGCAGAACATGAGCAAGGCGATAAGTCACAGCAGTAATGTGAAGTGGTAGGTTGGAGAAGCAGAAGGTGGTGTACCGAGGCTCGGAGAAACAGAATAACAACAGAGTGCAGGAGGCAGATGTTCATGAGGGCGTGATAAGCAAGCGATATGGAGCAATAATGAGGCAGTACCAGAAAGCCACTATGAGGAAGTAGAAAACATCATGGCTAGAAGACACAAAATGGCGGCCGTTTTACTTGAGGGGTACTGTTGCGCATTAGCGTAAAATAGGCATGGTATAAAAGGTTCTGAGCAGACATTGGAAAAGGAGCATCTTAATATAGTGTCCCGAACAAGTTAAATGCCAGAGTGAGAGGGAGGTTAAAGAATAAGCGCAAATAAACATTCGCGCCGGCATCAGACAAGATGGCGGCCGTTCGTGAAGAAATGCCAGAGAAAGTTACTGTTTCAAATTATTTGCAATATTGCGGTCCTCGAGGCTGCAAAATAGCTTCATCGAAGAGTGTCTACCTTCCGACACTGCTGTGAGTCAAAAAAGCCGTCCGAAAAACGGCATGAAGGGTCCTCACGGCATCCGCGTTTCAGGTCCGCAGCGGAGCTCACAGGAAAGGCGTCCTCAGCCGATGGCGCGCAAGCCACGCCCCCGTGGTAATATGTACTGACGTCACGTGGAAACCAGGAGGTTGAAAATAGGTCTGCAAAGTAAAAAGTTGTTTGTTACTTTGAACATATGTGGACCCAGAACTTAAGGGCTACACAAAATAAATTACGGGAAGCCTTTAGGACAAATACAAAATAGGATAAACAAAAATCTCAAGCCATAAAGAATGGGAGCTATACCTTAGCATTCCCCTTACTTTTCAGGTCACAGACCCCCTCCACATTTTAATCGAACGTGGGAAGTTGTTCAACTCCCAACGTAAACGTATGCGGATTTAAGCCAACCAAAGGTAGATTTTAATAACTATCATAGTCCTCAAAGTTATAGACTTCACAGAAATAGGTAATACAAATATATGCTTTTGTGTGGTAGGTTTTTATTCAAATAATAAGAATACCAAATCTGCCGCATAAGGGGCTGATGAACCTTAATGCCCGTGCACATCGTTTGGCACATTCAAAAAGTTGTCGTCCTGTAAATGTATGGAACAGGTACGCCATTATTGAATAAATTAAAGTAACGCAATGGGCCAGTCATTAAGGTTTTATTGATTAATTTAGGTCCTCTATTTTTACTTTTTATTGGCAGGTCATATGTGACCCTGTAGTCAAGACGCACCTAATGAAAATGGGTGCTTGATCGAGTTCAAACCGGTCAGTGTACCACTGGGCTGAATAAATAGGAAACACAAACAACAGTTGTGGCCATGAGGATGAATGAGTGGATAGGTTGATGTGTTTTTCAAAGGTGGTGAGAGTATGAATGAAGATTTTAATGATTTGAGTTGATAGATATAGGAACACTTATGGTAATATAATACCTAATTGAAGTGATATAATGTACTGTTTTGAATTACATATGCTATGAGATTTGTATAAACAGATTATACATATTTCTCTTTTAAATAGGATTGACGATTGAATATAGGAGAGAAAAAATAGTTTTTGTTCTGAGGAAGGTGGTTCCATTGTTTTAACCCACCAAGGAAATGCATTGACGCCTTGTGTTGTCTTTAAATTTGTATTGCACTGAACCATATTCTGACAAAGAACGGATGATTTGCATGATGTTCAGTCTATATGCTTTTACAAATTAATGCATTTAATGATGTTTGACTGTCTGTCTTAAAGTCTTTTCCTATTGTTAGATTATGAACTGTGTATTATTCATGTTTTTAGATATGTTTTATTAGTTATTGGAGATAAATTACTTTTTTATTAAATGGTGTTTATAAGTGTTTCGATAACCGGTCTATTTTTGGGCCTGTGATTTATGGTTAGATGTATGTGAGTACATGAGGAGTGTTTGTAAATTGCTGTACCAAAAGGGAATTATACTTTTTGACTTATAATCCACTCCTAACACACATTTCGGGAGGGAGTCAATTTCACACTCCTCCATGGCCCCATTAGCCGTTGAAGGAAGTATTGCGTTGACTGAGCCAAAGAGGTGGCTAGACCTAGGGTTTGGTGGGCTGGGTATTCAGCCGCATTTGCTGTCTTTTAACAGCATACTGTTTCACCCACACCACTTCATAGTAGCATTCTCATTGTAGTCTTCAGGACATTGAAGTTGGTGTAACATGAAGAACCTCAATGCATCAGAAAAGTACCTAAAGAAAAAGAGATATAAAGTGGACTAAAAGTTTATTTTTCCGAAATGGAAAGATAAACTATGTACATCATGGTAAGATATCAGGCTGGAGACTGCAGAGAAAAGCAGCAAGAGCATGAATATCTGAAAAAAGAGCAGACTGACAAGAGTGAGAACTAGGGAAAACAGAAAGTGTCATATGTGGAGCGAGATGATGCTGAGAAGAGATGTAGAGAGAGAGGAAGTAAAAGAGGGCAAGGGAAGAAAGCTATAGACCAAAAGTGAGGCAGAGAGAGAGAAAAGAAGAGAGAGAGAGCTCTAGGGAGAGGCACAGAGAAGAGCGCTAGATCGCGCAAAAGAGAGGGACTGGGAGAGGGGGACAAAGAGAAAGAGTGAGAGAGAGCGGGAGACAGAGGGCCACCAAGGAAAGGATGGTAAGAGCAAGTACTAATGTGGAAGTGAAGTCCAGAAAATGGAAATGGGTGGAAAAAAAGAAAAGGTATAACTAAGAATTGAGACGTTCTGAGAAGGCAGTAAGGGAAAGCAGGACAAAACTTCAAATTGCATTTATTTTCTGTTAAATGAATTCTGTAGACAATGTTGTGTAACTGAAAATGGGGGAATATATAATTCGAGAAGATTTGGGATAGTTTCCCTGGTCCCATGCCAAAAATTGAGCCTTGCAAGTTAATACGATCATTTTAGTTGGGGAAGATAATCTTGTGGCCGACCACAAAGTGATCCATTCAATAAACAACATGTAACTGTGTAACTTTGTGTATGTAATTTGCAAGTTATTGGCAAGATGGACGCCAAATATATGTTGGACGTATGAGGGAGGTGGGTGTTGTTTGCTAGATAATTATAGCCAGGGCCATTGGAATTATGTGGCAACGGAGGGCCAAATTATGCGTCAGGCCAAACGGATGCACGAGAAATACTGAAAAGTTCGGCTCACAGAAAAAGTTTAAGCGATTTCTACAGTGATCGCTAAAGTTATACTTCTAGTTTGCTATTGTACGTAATATTATGTTTGGTATTGTGTTATGTGTGTTGTGAGTAAAGTACTTCATTTTCAGTGACAAGTTACCAGCTGGACGTTGAGTTACTGATTTGTAATTACCGACCTATTAAGTTTTGACACTCTAACACCACACACCACCTCCCTAATTAAGCCTTGGACTGCTCGAGTTATCTACCCTAATGGGCCATGTGCTATTGGGGTATCCTTGATGCTTGGTTCTGGACTCAGTAGTAAGGTGAAGCCACAGGACACCTGTGGTAAAGGCAGTGGTTTACACAGCTGGAGCCCAGTGACATCTGTATGTCCCTAGGGCTCCAGAAAACATTCTCACACCCATTGAGTGTCTTTTCACCACAATATCATCCTTCAAGCAAAATTGTACTAAGTTAACAACTGTGTGAACCTAAGAAATCTGTGGCCTTTGCACATCTTTGTGTGCAGGCAAAATTTGCCCCCAAAAAGATTTTGCTAGAGATGTTTTTTTCTCCAAAACCGATTATGTGAAGGAACTCACGTTTGTCTTGCAAGGACATTTCATTAGGGCAAATGTGAATTACCGGAGCGGGTATAGAAATACGTTGCACAATTTGAAGATGGTTATCATATGTCCAGCAAATGACATAGCACACCTGGAAATATAATATTCTGCCAAAATCACAATATGGCATTCTCTTTCACGTTAGCTCTGCCGTCCAGGAAAGGATAGTTTCAAACAAAGAACCTCCGCAAATAAAACCATGAACGTGTACAAGCATGATCTGTTTTCCTTGGAAACCTTTATTTAGTGAATGTATGTGTAATCCTACGTTGAGTCAATATTTCTTACATTTCAGTGGCATAGAAGCAGAGTATCATTCACTTAGGCGAGGTGGCAGGAAGTGTTTTCTTTTTCAAAACTCTCATTGTGGTCATACAACATATAAAAGGTTTGTTTGGTTTTTAAAGCCATCGCTTCACGAGGATATCCTACGCCTTTTGTACTTGTCTGTGTTTTGTCATGCAAACCTCCGCCGTTCCTGGTTCTTTTAGCCTCTTTGAGCATCACCTGTCTCCATTTTGAATAGCTTTAAGCTGAGTTCGATCTGGAATGACACAAAGTAAATGTTATGATTTTTTTATGTTACGACTCCACCATTTTCCTTTCCTTTGCTGTTGACCCAAAACAGAATGACCCTTCAAGATGGGTCTACCAGCCCAAGACAGAAAGAAGCTTCCGGCTGATGTGGAAGTTGGTTTAGATCTAGAAGTGTTGTTTCTCTGCGGTAAAGCTAGGTTCATTCTTTGCTGCATGAGTCGAGGCCTGCAAGTGGCAACTTAAAGATCTTAGCTGACATGGGAGCCATTTTGGAATAGCTGAGTATTGCATATTGGGACTGTTTTGCACTCTTGATTACTGATCTTTATGACTTGTTTTAGCACTAGAATACTTGTGATTGATGTAACTCATTAGAAATTGGCAAGTTTTTGCATGAAGAAGCCCAAGGTTTTCAGTAAATATTATTAAATTAAAAATAATTACAATGGGTTAATTTTTCCCGGTCCAGGGAGGACCTGTCTTGGCAGTTCGGCTGGATTGTTCCCATGGGGAGCAGGGTTAAGACTGATTTGCATATGGCTGGGTCCTAATTGGGGGTGACATGGTGAGCAAAAAAACATGGATTTGTCCTCGATCTGTGACTGAGGGTGAATGTTTGATATGTTCAGCATTCCATTCATCTTTTTTTGTGTTGCTATACTCGACCTAAGTGGGAGGGGTATTCCCAGACGTGGGTCCCGAGCTCACTTTGCCACTAGCTAGCCTGGGTGATGAAGGGTGATACCGTCAACCTGGCCCGAGGAGGCTTGTTTCCAGTCCAAGGAGGACCTGGCTTGGCAGTTCGGGCTGGACAGTTCCTATAGGGAGCAGGGTCAAGACTGATTTTCATATGAGTGGCTCCACACTGGGATGACATGGTGTAGGAAGCTGGCTCCTTATATGGTATACCAAAAAGAGGTACATCAATCAAAGAGTCCAAGTATTCCCTTACTAGTGGACAGGGGCTTGCTCTAGCAATCCCAAGGTGCTCTTCTAGGGGGTAGTGTGGTTGAGCATCCTTGGGCTTATCAGAGAGGAGTGTTAGACATCTCCAAATACACACAATAATCAATAAAAATGATGTACAAGAAGGAGATCCATACCAATTTATAAAAATAACATATATATATATATATATATATATATATATATATATATATATATATATATATATATATATATATATATATATATATATATATATATATATATATTAAGGCACCCAAATCAATACGATCAGGTAAGTACTTTTGCAAGAGAACTTCTTTTACGTTTAAAAAGTCAACATTCAGGTACAGTACAGAGACTTACGGGACAAATCTCCTGGACTTAAGGTGAGTTTAGGGCAAGGTCCAAGGCAGCACTAGCAAGACACCACCAGCAGCACTATGATGGCTAGGTGCAGGAGTGCAAAATAGCGTTGGGTGCCCAGTGTTAGTTTATGGGGATCGGTCTTCACTTAAGGAGGCTGCAGGCTTGGACTGGGAAGCCAATTGGGCTGAACCAACAGGGGAGCTCAGGTCTCACAAATCTCGGGTATGTGTGTACACCTTTGGTCTTCTCCATGGGCCAGAGGCGAAGGGTGCAGAGGCGTGTTTAGGTATTGGATTTCCTTACCGGAAGCAGTCGCCATAGAGGGGGCCTGCAAACAGAGGCTGCAGGCGATGTTGGGGAGTTCAAAAGGGGTAAAACCACGGTGGATTCTGTCTCTGGAGGGCTGGGGGACCACTCTGGCACTGTTGGGCCACTTCAACTGTGGTTTGGAGCAACAGGTGCAGTGGTGTCCTTAGGCGTCGGGATTTCACGGTCTTGGAGTCCTCTCAGGTCTCTTTAGGTGCCTGCAGGATGCAGGGAACCAGCTCCGCTGCATCATGGGAGTTCTTAGTTCCTGGGTGAAGTGCTGGCAGGTCTCCCAGGTGTAGGATGCACATCAGGTGCAGGACAAGTCGTGTTTTTGTGCAATTGTCGAAGCGAGCAGGCATGCTGGCAGAGTTAAGGTTTATATTAGCTGTTCCTCAGAGCCCATCCGTTTTTAACTGTCACAGTGAACTGGGGATTTCTCACATCACTGATGTGATTAAAATGCAACCAATTCTACTCTGGCATAGAGCCTGGACCTCACCCAATCTAGGGTTAAACCAAGAAATGATCAAAGATTCGATGGGTCTGGAACAGGCTCGAAAAATTCCCTGGTTGAATTACATTAGAAAACTGTCAAATGATTTGAATAGACCAGATTTTTATGCTAACCCGGATTCCATGTGCACAATATCTAGAAATGAGCTCAAAGCCTTATGTTTGAACCACTCTGAGTCTCTAAGAATGGGGGTGGAATTTAATAAATATACTGTGATTCAGCATCAACTGACCCTGGCCTGTACCTCCATTCAACCTTATCTAATGTGGTGCTTAGGGGGATATGATAGATATATCCTGACCAGCTTCAGGTTTGATTGTTTCCATCGCCTGGTCTCATTTCCAGCCATAAATGATTGGTCTAAGCATCTTTGTCCATACCCGTACGATAATCTAGCTCCCCAATCAACTTTAGACGTGGTTCTTTTTTGTAAATTTTATGAAAATGAACGCGCCAGATGGATCATCCCTTTTTTAAAGCAGGGAGAGTGGGGGCAATGTCGCCTGGCCTTCCTATTCTTACAATTATTAGATAATGTGTACTGTATTGGAATCATGACTGTTTTTTTTCAAAGTATACTGAGGAAAAGGAAAAGTATAAATTGCTAGGGTAGTTGTTTATTTAATGTATTTTTAAATGTATGCTCTAAATTAATTGTTTTTTGTATTCTCTGCTTTTATGGTTTTATCAAACTCCTAAAATCGAATAAAGCATTTTCTGAATCTGAATCTACTGCCAAGTCAGTTGCTGGGTCCTCTGTTCTTGCTCTTTACGTCTTTTCACATCCATCTTTTTCTTTCAGGTCAGCAGGATCTGATTTTCTGGTGCCAGGAGCTCCCCTAAATACTGAATTTAGGAGTGTTATGGGAGTGTAGGGTAGGAGCCAATGAGCCCCCTATATGACCACTTCCTGTGGGAAGTGGGCATAACTCTGTTCCAGAGTTCCTAAGTTTGCCATCACCAAGATGGGCAACTCCGAAAAGTTGTGTCCACTTCAGATTAGGTCACCGTATGTGTGGTACTAGCCTGTGGGTGGGCAGCCCTACTTGAATAGCTAATTTTCCCACCTGTCCAGATGCCAAAGGGCTCTGAACAAAGGGGTCAGCTTCCTCTCCTGTGAGGAGAGCTAGACTTGCATTTCAAAGGTATTGGTTTCTTTGAGCTCGCTTGCCTGGGAATGATAATCAGCAGGTCATCCTGCAAGAGGAGGTGTGAACACCCTCTTCCAGAGCAGGCATTATTTCTTACCTCCTGAGGACAAAGGCCCTCCCCCCCTTGGGATCAGAAACTCATCTCTGGTGGCAGACTGGCAGAAACCTGTCAGTCAACACACCAGTGGCTGGTAGGTTTTTATGGGGCACTTCTAAGATGCCCTCTGGGTGCATGTATTAATAAAGCCAACACTGGAACCAGTGTGGGTTTATTAATGCTAGAAGTTTGATACCTAACATCCCTATTTTCAGTGAAGCCATCATTTAGCTGGGAAACTCATTTTCACCAGTGTCCAGCACATTTTTCAAAATGGCTTCCCTGTTCACTTGCACTGGCAGTAATGGAACTGACCAGCACAGGGGTGTAGCTGCTCATGTAGTGCTTATGACCTCACATATTACATCACTCATGACATGGTCAGTGACATCCCTCATGACATCACTGATGACATCTCAAATGACATCACTGATGACATCATCCAGTGAGTGTTTTCTAAATGTTTATGAGTCTTAAACATATATACTAAGGTACTATAAAGTTTATACTATTTCTAACATGGATTATGTGAGTGGCTCTGTGACTGTGTATCCGTGCGTGAGTGGATGTCTTAGTGGCTGTAAAGGTTTATGAGTGGGTGTCGGAGTGGCTGTATGGGTGAATAAGTGGGTGTGTGAGTACCTGTATGGTGAACAAGTGTGTGTGTGAGTGGCTGTGTGACTGGCTGTATTGATAAGTGAGTGGGTGTGTGAATGGCTGTATGGGTATGTGAGTAGCTGTATGGGTGAGTAAGTGCACATGTGAGTGCTTACATGGGTGTGTGGGTGGGTGTTTGAGTGGTTGTATGTGTGAATAGGTGGGTATGTGAGTAGCTGTATGTGTGAGTGGCTGTGTATGTATCTGTATGGGTGAGTGAGTGGGGATGTGAGTGGCTCTATGGATCATTTAGTGGGTATTTGAGTGGTTGTATGGGTGTATGAGTGGGTGTATGAGTGGTTGTGCAGGTGTGTGAGTGGATGTGTATGTAGTTCTGTGGATGATGTCATCGGTCATGTCATCAGTGATATCGCTCATTGGTAGGACACAACGTATAATAATTTAACTTTGTAGTACCTTAGTATATATGTTTAAGACTCAGAATCACTAGATGATGCCATCAGTGATGTCATCAGTGATATCATTTGAGATGTCATGAGTCATGAGTCATGTAATATGTGAGGTCATAAGCAGTGCATTGCAGGGCAATACTTTATAGTTAGGGCAGGTAACTATTACTGCTGAATTTCACTGGATTTGTATGCATGAAATCTGAGCATAACTATAACGTCCCTGTCACCTTTGATTTTATTCAGTGAATATCCAGGTAAGATACCCATTGCAATGCATAGTGGGGGGAGTTGGACACAGGGCCTGGCATGGCATTGTGCTGCCACTACCCAAGCTTGCTGCTTCAGCCCCCGCCCCCTCCTCCTCCATGCCGCTGCACCTTCATTACAGCTCTGTGTGGCCGCTGTTCTGCCACTGCCTTTCCCACCTGCCCTAACAGTCAACTTGTTGTCCCATCCATCTCCCCTACACTCCGTTGTCTGAGTCCATGCACCAGCCCCCTCCTCCTGCCCCGCATGGTCCGATGTGCTGCCACTGCCCTCCATTTAGCTTGATGTCCCTGTCCACACCTCCTTCCCTCCGTTGCCCAATTCTATGGCCATCATTGCCTGCCTGCTTAGCCTCTGTGCTTAGCTTGTTGCCCTGACCCTCCTTCACTCTGCTCTCTGATGTCTGTGTGCATGCCCCTGCTCCCTCCTTTTTGCCCACCATGTTCCATGGACCTGCCACTAACCCTCCCATCTACTCTTGAGTGATCTGTTGAGCTGCCACTACCACTCCCACCTGCCTGCCTAGCATGATCAGATGGTTGCCACTTGTCCCTGCACCCTGCCTGTCCAAGTTCCACACCCCTATCCCCTCACTCCTGTCCTTCATGGTCCATTTTGCACTACTCTCTTCTACCGTCCAAGTCCTGTTGTGCTGCAACTGCTCCTCCTGTCTGCCCTGTATGGTCTCTGGTGAAGCCCCTTCCCTTGCCCTCTTTTGTGTGTGTCCAGCCCCTACTCCCTCCCTTTTGTCCTCCATGGTCCTTTGTGTTTGTGCAAGCCCCTGCCCCCCACTCTTGCCCACCATGGCCTTTGTGCTGCCACTGACCCTCCCGCTTGACATTGATGGTCTTCTGTGCTGGCACAGCCCCTCCAGCTTGACATGCATGGTCTACTGTGCTGCCACAGCCCCTCCCATCTGCCATGTATGGTCAGCTTGCAACCCCTGACCCCCTACCACCTTCCCTTAATTGTCTGTGTGTATGCCACTATTGCCCTTCATGGTGTGTTGCGCTTCCCGCCTGCGGTCCATGGTGAGTTTGCAGCTCCTGCTCCTTGCCTTCTATTTTCCATGAGCAAACCCCTATCCCTTCCCTCCTGCCTTGCCAGGTCCACTGTCGTGCCCCTGCACCCTTCCTCCTACCCTTCATGGCCATTATGCTGCACCTGTCCCTCCTGTCTGTCTGGTATGGTCAGCTTACTGCCAATGCCTCTGTCCCCTCTGCTGTCTGTTGCCAATGGTCACGGCCCTGTCCCCTCCCTATTGCTTTCCAAGGTCTGTTGTGCTGCACTGCTGTACCACTTGGCCTGTGTGGTGTATTGTGCTGCTGCAGCCCCTGATGCCGGCCCTGTAAGATCTGTTTGGTGTCCCTACCCATTTCCCTCCTACCCTTTGTTATCTGAGTCCATGTGCAGGCTCCATTCCTTCTGCCCTCCATGATCCAATGTACCTTGCTTGCCAACATTTGGAACTTGGTAATAGGGAGATTTGGGGGAAAAAAAGGGAATTGATTTTCCTCATTGATTTACATTGAAAAAGATGAGATTTTAGGCAGGTGACAGATAAAATATAAGTATAAGTAACAACATGAAAGGGAGGTTCCCAGAAATCAAGCGGACCAGTAGGTTCCAAAATTAACAATTGCCCACAGAAAAGCTGATAGTCTTTTAAATTATTTTATTTCCATTTTTACTTATAAAAAATATTCATTATTTCAGTGAATCGCACAACATATATAATTCATATAGCGATAGCCCAGAACTCAAAAGAACATTAAAAACATTTCTGCAGACTCATTCATCCAAGCAAAAAATCGCAGTCATACTCATACAACAAAACATTCATCTAAGTACCAACAACTAAGCAAAAAACACCCAGACTCTCATCAGTCAGACAGAAAGAAGCGCCGACGCGCGTTTCGGAAATGCCACAATAGGGAACTCCTTCATCAGGGCGCCAGTCAATTAGTTATTACGGCCTTCTAGGTCCTTCAAGACTTTCAAAGTGAATAGAAGAATCCCAATTTCAAAACTTTCTGGGCAAACAGCATCCAAGTACAGCGTATCTGTGGGCAAAGACAGAATGAATCAAAACCGCATCCAAATTAATATGGGAGGGGGAGAGAAACGTTCTTAGTTAATACATGGAGTCCAACAACAAAAAATGCAGGTGAGTAACATTTAGTCAACATGCAAACAAAAAAACAATTTACAATTAAAGAAAGAGAGGAATACCTCTGAGAAAATATAGCCATTGTGGGCTTAAAAACATCGGGAGTCTCCTGACTGAATCGGGTCTGTTGCCATGTATGGTTGTACTGCCACTGCCTTGTCCTTCTGCCCTCAATGGTCTTTTATATTGCCACGACCTCTGTTGCCTGTCCTGCATGGCTAGTTTGATCCCTCTGCCCCCCTTTCCCCTGCTCTCCATGGTCTGTTGTGCTGCAACTGCCCCTCCCACCTGCCCAGTGGGGTCAACGTGCGTTGCTTCTGCACCATCTTCCATGTGAGGGTCTAATTCCCATAGCTCTAAACAACTAAAATGAGGACATATTTTCTGAGTTCTCAAATAGAGACAAAGCAGTTTTGAATAATTTAAAATATATTTATGTTTTTTTATCCAGTTGATAACTTGATTTTATGTTACACTTAAGGGAGAGGATGTGGCGTTAATGCCAGAGCTGCAGACTTTGCAACTGGGAAACCAGGTTTGAGTTTCGGTGTCAGCTCGACATCCTGTGATTCTGGGAAATTCACCTAATCTCCCCATGCCTAAAACCAAAATGAATGTGTCCTTGTACAATGTAACTGATGCTCATGTAAAGCACTCCAATACCTTTTGATTAAGTCTGCGCTATATAAACCTGCAATAAAACTAAAAATAATAATAATAATAATAATCTTTATTTAGATAAAAAGATATATCCTTAAAAGAGCACAATCATAGTTCAGACAACAGTACACAATATTAAGAAAAAGCAAACCAGTAAAACAACAATGGTTAAAAAAGAATCTTCCAAATAGCGTTGAGCGGGTTCTTGTTGCATATGGGTGATTAAAAAGCGCAGTCAGCATAGGTTTAAATGAGACATTAAAACAGAAGAGGAATGTGATACCGGCAATTAGCAATGTTGGGCTTCTAAAAGCAATCAGATGTTCTGCAAATAGATACAGGCTATGACAAAATAAAATCAGATATAACTCAGCAGCAACACATCAATAGCAGCAGGTTGTGGTAAAATGCGTTAAAAAAAACGGATTTAGCAGCTTGGAAATAAAGTGCAATATAATTTAAACTCTTGCTTAAATGGAAGAAGCATGCATAAAGATACGATATGCAGAGCGTATGTAGGTTGTGAGGCCTATGTTTAAAGCTATGTTTTCAGGGTCTAGTGCTGCAAAGATTGCCTGTCTACAGGACCGAATACCCAACCTGTTCCACTCCGTTTTCAATTTGCGTCTGCGCTGTGGCATAAAGGCGGGGCAGAGGCAGACCACGTGCTCCAAGGTTTCAGCCGTCTTGCCGCACCTTCTGCACAATAAAACTTCTGACGTACGTCGCCAAGAGGGCAAGTCTTTTAAAAATTGCCAGTCACCCAGTCTAATAGCCATAAAGCTAAGTTTTAAATAGAGGGAGTAAGTACAGGACAGGTAGATAGCAGGAGATAGCCGCCCATAAGACTTCATAACTGCCCATGCATGTCTGCGTTTGGCAAAATGGGCTTTGTCAATGATAAGAGAGCTCGTTCTGACACATCTCTTAATGCTAGTTTTAAATGCTGTTATGCTAGGGTTGAGGGCCCATACGTCGCCCGCTGACATTTCGCGGATGGATTCCTTGAAAAGGCGACCGTACGAGCCCCCTGGGTTTTTCTCGGAGATGTCTAGCCAAACCAGTGACTCTAATGAGCCTGTGTGTGCTTGTCTAAGTTTGTGGCAGAGGTTTAAATACGAGCCAATGTTAGAGACTTCATAATTGAGTACGCCCAGTTCTAGTCTGATCTGGGCAGCAGATGCATATTTTGGCAAATGGAGGACTTTTTAATAAATTTTAGACACATGTTGGTTTAGGTTGGTGTTTAAATTACCCCTAAAAATCTCAATGCCAAATGACAAGGACGTCCCAATTTTTGCTCTCATGACCTCCAATAAAGGTGATAAACTTGGGCCAGCCAGGTTTTTTGAGAGCTTAAAGAGGGTCACCTGTAGGATCATGGCTTTTGCTGATATCTCACTACGCTGTTTGACAAAGTTACCCCTAGAGTCAAAGTTAACCCCTAAGTACTTGTAGGTGCCACCTATCACAAGACTCGCGTTGTTGTACAACCCGCCAGTGTTGACTTTACGTTTTCTTCCAAAAATGACCACTTGGGTTTTCTTTAGGTTAACCTCTAATTTGTTTGCGGTGGTGTAGTTATATAATTTGTCCAAGAGCCTTTGCAACCCCACCCGTGTGAGGCTAAAGAGAACCAGGTCGTCGGCATACAGGAGATTGCTTATTGGCGAACCACCCATCTTGGGTGGGTGACCTTATTTCATTTAGAGCCGCCGACAAGTCTGCTATGAACAGATTGAAAAGAAGAGGGGCCAGCACACATCCCTGTTTGGCACCTCTAGTTGTCATGATTTTCCGAGAGAGATGTGTGCCGAACCCCAACTTCACTTGAACCCATGTGCCTGAGTGTAATTGAATGATTGCCTCCAAAAGTTCGTCCGGGATCCCCCATTTTTTAGCTTTTCCCATAGGACTTCCCTGGGAACCCGGTCGAAAGCGGCTTTAAAATCAACAAAACAACAAAAAACAGGCTTGGATGTTGAACATGCTTTGTCAACAATTATGGACAATGTCAATAAGTTAGTTAGGGTGCCGGATTTGGCTGTGAAACCGTTTTGATTCATTGGAATCAGGTTGTTCTGTTCCGCCCATGATCTCAGCTCCATCAAAAGAATGCCTGCGTAATGCTTGGCCTCAATGTCTAAGGGAGCAATTAGTTTATAATTGTTTGGGGAGGCGTGAGAGCCTGATTTGTAGATTGGATGGATTATTGCGCCGCGCCAAGAATCCAGAATATTTTAATAAAACTAAAGATTTTTGTGTTTTGCACACTTTCGTCATTGGGCTACAATTGGGTGATATTTGTGCTATATTTGTTCTCTATTGGCCATCTTGGAATACTTATTTGTTATGGAGCTCCCTTATTTCATCATTTAACGCAGTGTCCTCAGTAGAAAATGTTTTCAGATTTCCACTTCGATTTCATCAAGATGACGATCAGATATGCCACACTTTTGCCATAAATTCAAGAATGTTAGCACTCTAGTTGCTCTTTGGAACATTATAGTAAAGCTGCTGACCACAAAGGAATTAACTGGCAGTCTGCTGTTGTTGTTGTTGAAAGAACATGTTTCAGTCTGCATGTCAGAATATTTTAATGAAATAGAATGAGGCAGATATTGGAGCGCTCACTTAAAATGTGTGTCCTCATTTTTCTTTCTACAGCGCTAACCATAATTTTTATGACAAACTGAACCCACTCATTTTGTTCCTTTCTACATTCAATGTTTCAAGTTTTACCAGTTTGATTCAATCAAGATGGCTTCAGGTGTGCCATACTTCTGTCATAAAGAAGACTGTCAGCGCTCTAGTTGTTCTGTTGGAAGTTCATGATTTACTGAGAATGTCAGACTTTGTTCTCATAGGGCTGAGAAAAGTAGCGTAAATGTATAGAAAATATGCTCTCTTTTTAGTTTATGGATCACCTTCCATAACCTCTAAGAGAAAATCATGAGAAAACAGTTTTCTCTCAAACATGATTGATGAAATCCCAGCAAAAGGCTTTTCACAGGGTAAAATCACCTTAGAAAACACCATAATTCCTAAAGCTAGTATGGTTCCACAACAAATGATTTATATTGTAACTAAAATCTGTTATCACCTTTTATACATTCTCCTTTTTGTGACCCTTAAAACCTACCATTCACAACAATACATTTCAGTGGGGTGCTTCACGTATATTGGTCCCAAGATCGCTGCCAACACTTCCTGGATAAAATGTTGGCAGCTAATCAGATCCTACCATGAGATCTGTGCTTAGGCTCCGCTAAGAAATACAAATTTGAATTTCCTTTAATATCTCAAAAACAACGGACCGGATTTACACCAAATAACAAAAAGCACGCTTTCTGGACCAAGAGCTGCCTTCCTGCCAAATTTGGTGTAATTCCGTTCCGCAATTCAGGCTGTAGTTGTGTCTAAAATCTCTATTGAAATTAACAAGGGAAACTCACTTTTTTTTCACCTGCTTATTTTCGCGGCCCCCGCTTGATGGATCACTTTGAACCTTCCCAAGTACAACTAGAATCAACGGGGCACTATTTGGGGAAAATTTCATGAAGATTCTTCAAATTATGCCAAAGATAAAAGCAAGTCATAAAACGTTTTTTCCTGTGAAAACATGGTCCTAACTTTAACTACCTACTGGCGATATATATATATATATTTTTTTTTTCACTGAAAAAAACAATAGGGTTACGGGGACGTTAAAGTTAGGCTCAGGCTTCCCTCATTCAAAACCGGTGAAATTCAGCAGTCACGGTTAGCTGAGCTTACAATAACACATGCCCCAGCAATGCACTGCTTATTTATTTATTTTTTTAAATATTTTTTTATTGCAGATTTACAAAAAATAATAGGACATACAGTTGTATATATCGGTGCGCCCGCTCCCTTCAGGTTTCACCTACAAATCGTCAAGCAGTTCTCTTACACAGCCACTATGCCCACATCCCGGAGGCTGGGCGGCGTCATTTAGCTAATGTTGATCCGATAGTGGTTTAGGAAGGCCAGGGCGCGCCCCCAGTCAGGAGAATATATATCTGCTTTTTTATCCCTAACCTCTCTTTCCCCTTCCCCACTCCTTATGGTTGAATGTTCTATCCCTGAAGCCAAATAGGTAATCCTAGCTTATGCTCTTATTATGGTCCTTTTGACCCTTCATCAGCCAACTCGTCCTTTGGCGCAGTTACTCTTGGGGTTATGCCCCGCAGGCACTCATTTTATTCCACGCATCCTGACCACACTGCTCAGAGCACCAGCTTATTCCATTCTACTACCGATATCAACCCCTTACAACAACATGGGGTTCCCCACCCTCCGCTCCCGCTCCCCCTTCATCCTCAACTGGTGTGGGCCTGGCTCGTAATGAATATCTACCCATGGGAAGAGACCATTGTGACCTGAATCGCTATCTTGTGTATCTATAGGAACATCTTTTCACCACCCTTCTCGTCTAGCCTTCTTCAGTCTCTAAACTGTTTTTAAACGTTTGCGTTAGGTCTTCCCATGCCCTCGCCATTTCTAAGCTCTTCTCATTAGCTGTGCGGGTAGGTTGCCTGCGTCTAATAGTGCCTTCGCCCATTTGCACATTTCACTCGCCCATCTTTTACTTGAGGGGCCCTCCTTCGACTTCCAGTGCCAGGTTATCTTCCTCTGGGCCAGCATAAGGCCCAAGTCAATAAAATTGCTGGTTATCTTAGTATTTTTTGTGTGAGGAAACAACAGCAGCAGACAAGTCGCCATGTCGTATTCTATCTGCCTGTCCGTGGTCTCGTTTAAGAGCTCTCCTACCTCAGCCCAGTAGAGTCCCAACTTAGGGCAATCCCATAACATGTGTTCGAGCTCTACATCAAGCATCCGGCATCGTGGGCAGGCTGCATCTTGGACCTGGAAATACTTCTTTATTTTCCCCGGGGTAAGGTAGGCCCTATGAAGCACAAAAAAGTGCACTTGTTGGTAGCGAGCATTCCTTCTCCCCTTCCATGTCCTCCTCAGGATCTGTCCCCACATCACATCTGTTATAGGTTTCCCCACCTTCTCCTCCCATTTCTGCCGGAGCGCCGTAAGTGGTTCTAATCCTTCTTGCAACATTTGAGACTGTAAGCAAGTTATCGCCTTGAAAGTGCCCGCTGCCATCACCACGTACTGGCAAGCCATCATTGTTTTGGGTTCCAATTGCCCTGACTTCTAATGCTTCTTAATCGCCGAAGTAACAGCCATGTGCAGTAGGAAATGCCCATCAGGAAGACCATACTGTTCTTGTATTGCTCGGAAAGGCAACAATTCACCCTCAGCATACAGGTCTCCTATTATTTGGAGCCCCAGGTCTTCCCATTCCAACAACCAAGACCAGTCCCCCCCTTGCGGCAAGGCCGTCAGCATACCCAGCGGTATTTTGGGCGCATATGGGTGAATGACCCCTGCTCTACGCTGACTTTTATTCCAGCACAATCTCAGGGTTCTTTCTTCTGCTGTCAACTCCTTAAATTCTAGTTTTTGTTGCATGACAATATAGGTGAGTACATGCCTCTGGATTCCCTGCTCTCGGTTCTGTTCCGGGCCCCTGAACGCATTTGCAACATTCTGTGTGAGGACCTGTAGCTGTGCTGCTAAATAGTAGAGTTCAAAGTTAGGGACAGCCAATCCTCTGTCTAATTTCGGCCTCAACAGCGTATCCAGCGCCACCCGTCTCCTCCCATGTCCCCAAATGAAGTCTATTGTGAGTGTACATAGCTCGCGAAAGAATCTCGGGGGTAGCCACAATGGTAGCGTACGGAAATAGTAGAGTAATCGGGGTAGGGCCACCATTTTCAGCAGAGCCACTCTCCCCATCACTGACAAGGGGAGCGTAGCCCAAAATGTCATACAGCCTCTCAGAGCCCTTATACAGCGCCCCAGAATCCCGTCCAGCATGGCGTCCGTGTCATGATATATTCGGACTCCCAGGTAGGTGAAGCATGATCGCTCCCATATCAGTCCAGATGGCAACGCCGGCTGCTGCATGTCCGCCTTCAAAGGGAAAGCACAAGTCTTTCCCCAATTAACCCTAAGTCCAGAGAGAGCTCCAAATTCAGTGAGCAGGGCCACCGCTCCTTGTAGTGCTACCGTCGCGTCTTCCAGGAACAGGAGCAGGTCATCCGCATACAATGCAATATGATGCGGACCTCCGCTGCACACAAGGCCATTATAGGTCCTTCCCGATCTAGCTTGGTCCGCCAGAGGTTCGATCGTCAATGCGAACAGCAAGGGCGAGAGCGAACAGCCTTGGCTTGTGCCTCTCTGGACGGGGTATTGCGAGGATATGACAGTACCCATTCTTACCCTGGCCGTTGCTAAAGAATACAGGATCTTCGTCCATCTCCTAAATATTTCCCCAAGACCAAATCTCTCCAGCACTCTATCTAGGTATCTCCATTCCAGGCTGTCAAATGCCTTCTCTATGTCCACCGACAACACAGCCGGTAGCATATCAGCATCTAGCTCACTTTCCAATATTCGTATTAGCCGTCGAACATTACCCGACGTATTCCTAGTCGGAATAAACCCCGCTTGGTCCTTATGTACCAATGCAGTCATGTGGGGTAGCAACCTTGTTGCCAATATTTTGCTCAGGATTTTATAGTCCACGGTCAGCATTGGTAATGGCCTATAAGAGGTTACGTCACTACCATCCCTTCCAGGCTTTAACAGGGGAATCACCAGCGCCTCCCTCATGGACTGCGGTAGATGGCCCTGTTCCGCCGCCTCATTATACACCTCCACCAAACGGGGCGCCAGAACATCCATGTACTTCACATAAAATTCAATAGGGAGCCCATCCACTCCTGGTGTCTTATTCTTGGCCATCTGCTTGATCGCTCCTCTCACCTCTCCTAAATGAATTATCTGCCCTAATTTCTCAGCATCTTCTTCCTCCAACTGCGGTAGTTGGGTCCCTATTAGATAGTCCTCTATGTCTGGCCCCCCAGCCTCTAATTTAGTGCGATACAATATTGTATAGGATCTCAAGAAGCACGAGAGAATTTCGGACTGGGAGTACATTACATCTCCAGATTCTGTTCTCATGTTTATTATTGAGCACCCCCCTAACCCTGGTGTTGCTAGTTTCGCTAAAAGTGTTCCCACTTTGTCTCCCTCCGCATGCACTTTTACCATATACTGTCTGTAGTCAAAGCATCGCAATCTTTCAGTCTCAACCGCTACACGTTCTTTAGCCTCCACCAGCTGTTCCTGGAGCCATCTCTGCTCTGGTCTTTGTTTCTCTACTTCTCGCAGCGCCGCTTCTGCCTTCTCTACATCTGCCACCACTACCTTGCTCTCTCCCGCATGATTGCTAATGCATAACCCTCGGACTACTACCTTGAAAGCGTCCCATTCCACTCCCCTGGTAGATGCCGTTCCTTCGTTCACTGCAAAATAGTTATCAATTCCTGTCTGTATTTTAGTGCTAAAGATCAGATCCTCCAGGGTGTCCGGTTGCAACCGCCAAGAGGGAATTGCAGTTCTCACCTGCTGCCACTGGAAGCACACCACTTGAGGATTATGATCCGACAATGTCCTGGTCAAGTATTCAGAGCGGATCGCCAGAGGTGCTAACGCACAACTACAAAGAATCGTGTCAATTCTAACATGCAACTCATGGAGCGCAGAGAAAAAGGAATAATCCCTATCTTCTGGGTGGTGTCCTCTCCATATATCTGTAAGCCCCCACTTGTCCTGCCAATCTGCTCTCAGTTTCCCCGTTCTGCGGACCAAAGAATCGTTCAGTGGGGGATGCGATCTGTCTAGAAGTGTATCAGGTATAGAATTAAAATCTCCCCCCATTATCGCGGTACCAGCTAGTGAGTGCGCTAAGGATCCAGATAATTTATTCAGGAACCGGGGTTGATCTGTGTTTGGGGCATAGACACTGCAAAGCACCACTTCCCTTCCATACAATCTCCCCTCAACCGCCACATACCTACCCTCCGGGTCCACCACTGCTGCTGTCATCTGGAAGGGAGTCCCCGCTCTCACCCATACCATGACCCCTCTGGCAAACGCCGAATATGTGGTACCAAAGATCTGACCCCGCCATCGCCTCTGTAATGCCGTACATTCTTGCCTAGTTAAGTGGGTTTCTTGGAGTAGCGCTATGTGGATCCCTCGCCTCACCAAATATGCATGCACTTTAGGACGTCTGAACATAGTGTGCAATCCACGTACGTTCCATGTGATACATTTCAGTTCAGGTAACGTCCCCATCGTCAAGGCGCACTGTACTCTCCCTCCTCCCGCATTGCCAGCCCACACCAGGACCCTTGAACCTTAAACCCGCAACTTGTTTAACAATTCCCACTACCCACCCCCCCAGAACAGGACCCAATAACACAGTATCAGTCCCCATCCAAACTTTCATAACAATTCACACACCCCTACCCTGCAGTTACCACTACAGGCCTGCTTAAGGGCTATAGGGAAGTAGGCGTAGGCCCGACAGGTGACGGCTCACGTCCCAGCCCCCGGCCCATAAGTCCCCACAACAAGAAGGTACAGCCCAAACGTCTACATTAACCATCAGTTGTCCCATCTGACCCTCAACCAAGCCAGATATATTTACCCGTCTCGGACTCTGTGCGACTCACAGATCGTCAGCTAATCTGGGTGTAATGTCTGGACCTTTGGCACTGTCCGTGTCTGAGAGTTCAGGGCCCGAGTGTCGTTGATCGTCTTCAGAGTCCGTGCCCCTGGTTGAGTTTTCAGTTTGTGATCCGGTGATCGCCGCCGTAGCTATCAGAGCATCTTGTCTGTTCGCCGCCAATTGTATGAGCTGCAAGGCTTTCTTGGCATTATCTCTCTTGTGGATCCTTTGCGACTGGCGCATGCGTGGCTGCTTGTACTGTTCACTAGGTTCTTTGTTTCTGCGATCCGTCCCCGCTCTATATGATTTGAGCCATGTCCAAGCCTCATCCGGTGTCAGGAAAAACTGTGTGACACCATCCACGATAATCCTCAGCTTTGCAGGGAATAATAGCGAATACTGGATCCCTTCATCTCTTAGCTCCTTTTTAATCGCCAAGTAGGAGGCTCTTCGCCGCTGTATGTCTTGTGTGTAGTCTGGGAAGATTGTGACAGTACAGTTCTTTACCTTGAAGGGCCCATTGGAGCGAGCATTCTGTATCAGCAGGTCTCTGTCTTTATAATGAAGGACCCTGGCTACCACCGGACGTGGTGAACGACCCGGCAGTGGTGGTCTGGCCGGCACCCTGTGTGCTCTCTCCAGGGTGAAGAAAGAGGATAAACCCTCTGGGGCCACTCGCGACCTGAACCAATCCTCCAGGTAAGTTACCATGTCTTTCCCTTCGATTTTCTCCGGCAGGCCCACCACACGTACATTGTTGCGCCGATTGCGACTTTCGGAATCCTCTGCCCTTTTCTCCAGTGTTGCCAGGCGCTGTAGCGCATCCTCCAGCTTATGCTCCACCGTCACCACCGCCGGCTTCAACTCCTGTATAGTCGATTCAGCCTCCTTGACCCTGTCTGCCAACTTCGCATGGTCCGCTCGTAGTAGGCCCAGTCCTGTAGCCACTTGTGATATATCCTGATGCAGGGATTCCTTCGTCGTCGCGATTGCTTCTAGGATTTTATTCAGGCGTTCAGTGAGCCTCTTCTCCAAAGGGCCGCCCTCCGCGTCCTCGCTGCTGCACTTCGCACCTTCCTGGTCTGCTGCTCCCTCTGGTTTGCCCTTAGGTTTCATTTCGCCTGGGTAGGTGTACTGCTGCTCTGCTATCCGGGGTGTCTCTGGCCAGATTTCTTGTTGTCGGCCAATCTGTAAGGGCACTGTAGGGGGCAAAGGATCCTCGCAATCACACAGCGCACCAGCCCTCTCTTTTCCAGTTCCACTGGTCAGCCCTCCTGCAATAGTCCCACAGCTGGACTTCGCAACAATATTTCCTAGTGTGCAGATCGCGTCACACCTAATTTTCCAGGCTCACCGCTTTCATTGCACCGGAAGGCAGCCTCTGTCTCAGTGAACCCTCACCAGGCTTTCTTCAGCGATGGCTCATTCGCCCGTCATGGTCCGTCTGCAGCGCGCTAACACCAACGCTCAGTCCCGTTTGCTGCTTATCGTGCCAGTAAGCACAGCCTCTTGCGCTATCTTTCCATTCTCCCTGTGGGAGGAGAGGAGAGGGGGAAGAAAGACCAGGCTACCAGGACCACTTGCAGCCCCCCAGCAGGTGTTTACAGGCCCGCACCAGTGTCCTCCATTTCGTGTAAAGGTCTCCTAACATCCGCAGGACATGCGCCTATGGCCCTGATAATGCAGGCAGCAGTCAACCGGGCGCATACCCAGCTCCACCGCCGTCAGCCTCCGCGCGCTTCTTATTCTTTGAGCTTCAGGCGCTGTGCCCTTCTGGCGCCCCCGCTCCGATCCTCCCGGTCAAACCCCTCAGGCGCTCAGCTGCTGGGCACCTCTCGGTCTCCCGGCGGCCTCCGCCGCCCTCCGCTGTCAGTGCAGCGCTCACTAGGCCCACCTTTCTCTCACCTCCGTAGCTGGTATTTCTGGCGAGGCAGGCCGTCTCAATCGCCGCATCCAGCGGGCGCCCCCACCAGCAATCACGGGCCCTTTTCTGTTCTTTCTGTTGCTCTCACGGCCAATCCTATTGCAGCCGCCGGCCGCAGGCCCTCTGCAGTCCCTCTAGTGCTTGGCTCGCCCAGGCCTCTCCTTCTCGGGCTCAGTCTCCGAGCGCCGCCGCCACCATTTTGTCACGTCTCCTCCCAGAGCCCGGACCGTTTCTCTCGCCACCGAGGCACTTCGCAGCCCTCAGATGGCACCTGACTCGGCCAGTTTGGTTTTTGTTTCCGCTGCTCTCATGGCCAATCCTATTGCGGTCGCCGGCCGCAGGCCCTCCGCAGTCCCACAAGCGCTCGGCTCGCCCAGGTCTCTCCTTCTCGGGCTCTGTCTCCGAGCGCCGTTGCCATTTTGTCGTGTCTCTCTCCAGAGCTCGGACCGTTTCTCTCGCCACCCAGGCACTTCGCAGCCCTCAGATGGCACCTTACTTGGCCAGTTTGGTCTTTGGGTGTTCCGACACCTGTTCCTTCGAAATGGCTGCACCACAGGTCCGTTTTCAGGATTACTTAGCGGGATCCGGCCGGGAGCTAGTCGCTCACGCCACCTCCACCATCGGCGCCCTAGCCACGCCCAGCAATGCACTGCTTATGACCTCGCATATTACATCACTCATGACATGGTCAATAACATCACTGATGACATCATCTACAGAATCACTGACATACCCACTCACACCCCATAGAACCTTTCACACTCCCACTCAACCATTCACAGACCCATACCAGTACTTACACACCCAGTCACTGATTCATAGATCTACACACATATCCACTTACTCACCCTTACAGGCACTCATATACCCACTCAGTCTCTAATACAGTCACTGACATATCCACTCATACACCCATACAGTCACTCACACACTGAGTCAGTCATAGAGTTACTTACACACCAAGTCACTCACCCATACAGTCAATCACGCAGCCACTTCTTCACTCATATAGATACACACACACCTGCTCACATATTCATGCAGATAGTAACACTACTCACTCACCTATGCAATCACTGACACAAACACACACTCATCCATATCACCATGCTAACAATCACTCACTCATCCATACCCTCACTTATATACCCCATCACTCACATATACTGCCTTTTATATACTCACTTACTCATCCCATATACCACTGACACATCCACTCACCCACACAGCCATACACACAATCACCTCACATGCACTCACTAACCCATACAGCCACTAACCCACCCACTCACTCATGTATGCAGGCAGTCACACCACCCCACATCCACACACACAGACACTTATGACAACCATACAGGCACTCAGACAACCAATCACTCACCAAAACAGCTACTTTTGTACCCACTCACACACCCATACAGCCACTTAGACACCAACTGACAGGCTGATGCTGACATTCACACAACCAGTCATTCACCCGTACATTCACTGAGACACTTAATCACTCACTTATACAGTCAGTCATGCAACCACTGAATCATCCATACGGGCACTCATACACCCACTGATTCACCAATACACCTTGGTACATATATTTAACACTGATACATGTTTTAAAAACACTCACAGTCACTGGGTGATGTCATTTGAGATGTCATGAGTAATGTCATGAGTGATACCACTGACCATGTCATGAGTGATGTAATATGTGAGGTCATAAGCAGTGCATTGCAGGGGGCGCAAGTTATAAGTAGTTCATCTAACTATAACTGCTGATTCTCATTTGTTTTGTACAAGTGAACCCTGAGCCTAACTATAACGTCCCTGTAGCCTTAGTGTTTTTTCAGTGATTTTCTAAGGTTTTTTAAAAATTCCATTTCCTAACTATAACGTCCCTGTAACCTTTGTTTTTTCAGTGAATTACTAAGTCTTTTTCAAATGCTAATTCATAACTATAACTTCTCTGTAACATTTGGCTTTTTCAGTGAATGTCTATGTTAGTAGTCGCATTTGCAAAGTGGTGGAAAAAGTGGGATGGGCCTTCGAAGCGTTCTCAGGAATCCCGCTGTGTAGGACTTATAGGAGGTATCAGGACAGCTTCTTGGTCCCCAAGGTCCCTCAGGAGTAAAGTGGATTTCATCCCCCAACCAGTAGTGTGCCAGGAGCCACGTTTGCAAAGTAGTGGAGAAAGGGGGCATTGCCTCCAAAGACCCCTTAGCAATCCCGCTTTGTGGGATTTACTGGAGGTAACAGGAGGGGTAGTTGGACCCCAAGGACATCCTTGGGGGCCAACTACCCCTACTGTTATCTTCAGTAAGTCCCACCACACAGCAGGGTTGCTGAGAGGTTGTTCAAGACCATGCCCCCATTCCCCACCACTCTGCAAATGCGCTTCCTGGTGCACTACTGGTTGGGGGATGAAGTCCCCTAGGCTCTTGAGGTTCCTTGGGGGCCAATAACCCCTCCTGTTACCTCCAGTAAATCCCACACAGTTGGATAGCTAAGAGGTTGTCGTAGACCATCCTGCCTTTCTCCACCACTCTGCACACGCACCTCCTGGGGCACAACTGGTTGGGGGAAGAAGGCTACTTTAGTCCTGAGGATCTCAGGAGTAAAGTGGAAATATATGTATCTAAAATATATATATCGTGAACAAGGCTGTAAGTAACAGCCAGAATGTGTGGATGAATTCACTTAAACAATAAAAGTCAGATTGAAAAAACCCTTGGAGTGCTGGTTTCGCCTTTCTCTTGTGGAATATGAGGTGTTTGAATGCGATATACACACACACACACATATATAAATATATATATATATACATATATATACACATGTCAGCAGAAATTCCACAAAACCACCTCCAATCCAGCAGGACCGGCAAAGCAGGAGACAGACCACAGCTTTTTCCAGGTAGGTTTTTATTTTATCGATTTTTCATAACCAACCAACCACGACGCGTTTCGGGCTTTGCAGCCCTTGTTCACATGCAGGGTATGGCAACATTTCTTGCGCTTTTTATAGTGCTTACGTGCCCCGCCCAACATCCTTCTTCCTGAATGGTCATGTGACCCAAATGATACAGAAAACAGAATATTGCCGTGAAAGTGGATCCTTCACATAAATACAGCCAATTCAAATCATGAATGCATTACAATTGTATCTGTATCAGTTCTAGACATGTGGAAGCTCATATCTCGGATTAAATTCCTGAAAATAAAGTATTGTCTGGATGAATCCAGTAAATTACAATTACAGGCAATTGAGCAAATATGTATTTTCAAATTGATAATGTGTGAGTCTGTTTCCATAATTTAAAAGTATCAAAGAATTAAAAGAGTCAAACTATGTTGGAGAAGACGGTTGGACAGTGCTAAAGTGCTAACAACCAGAAAAGCTAGGACAACCCTGCCTAGTGTGCAATGAGGCTAGAGATAAAGTGCAGCCTGCATATTCTAAAACCATTTTTTTTTTCATTACAATGTCTACTTAGTAGTATGCACTATAAAAACCTGTAAGATATCGACATAAAATCAGGAGCTCCGGTTATGTATAAAATGCAATTCAAAAAATCATTGTTACATCATGATTTTGTTTTTCCTAAAAGAATATTACAGTTAGTGTATAAATAATTTAAATAGTGATAAAATAGTGTAAAAAGGAGGGAAATGTACATAAACCATTGATCTAAAATGGTGGGAGGTGTGCATCTCAAAAACGTATTTGCTCAACATTAATATATGCATAAAAGAGAATTCATTGTATCATGCATATAAAAAGTGCAAAATAGTGTTAATTATCAATCCTGATAGATAACAGGGAACCTGACTATCTATTCATTAATTATCATAAATAGTGGTACAAGAATATATATATACATATATATGTGTATACATAACATTTCCATCATATAGTCAAATGAGCAACAGGGAACCTGACTACTCAAAGAAATAGAGAGGTATGTGAAACTTAGACAGATTAGGATTCCTAACTATACTTCGCAGTGGGAGTGTTATTGGAAGAGGGTCAAATGGTTCCCCTGAGAGTAGACCAGATATTCACAAAAAATTGTAAAAATCTTCAGTGTTGTTAAGACCATTCGGCCATTTGCTATCATACTCCAGGATAAATCGTGTTTCAAGTTGTCGTAGTAACAACTCTCTGTTACCTCCTCTTTGTAAGGGCAATACTGATCCTACCACATAGTATCTGAGGCAATTAAGATCCTTGTTATGCCTAGCTGCAAAATGGCGAGCTACAGGGTAGGAAGGGTCAGAATGTAGTATTGCTCTGAGATGTTGTAGGATTCTGACGTGCACCTGGGCTTTAGTGCTACCGATGTAATGTAGACCACAGGTGCACGTCAGAACATAGACTGCGAAGTCAGTTTTGCAGTCATAGCATCCCTTTATTGGAATCTCAGTGGGGCTAAATGGTGTGCGATAATGCGTCTTATTTTCACCAAATTTGCATGCTCTACAATGAGAGCACTTGCGAAAGCCAGGTTTTGCCCTTAACCAGATGTCCTTCTGTTTTAATTCAGGACTGCTAATATCCAAGGATGCACCCATATTCCTAGCCCTCCGAAACGTTATAATCGGTTTTAATGGTAGGGTAGGATTTAAGACATTATCGGTGAGAATAATGGGCCAATTTTTTGGGATGATTCTTTTAATAGCATTTTCATATGGCCGAGATACCCGCCACCCCCTCTCAACACACTCCCCAAGGATGGGAAACCGGAAACAGTTCTGAACTTTTGGAAGACGGGAGGGAGTGACCCTCCCGGCCGTATTTATTAAAATATGAAACAAAATTAAAACATTAAAATAACAGTTTCATATTATGTACAATTTCATTACCACATTGCGATGTTTGGCTCACCTTAACATATTCTCTAATACAAAGGTTCTCCTAGCCGAACTAACATCCTACAAAACATTAACTTGACATTTTGAAATTGTACATCCTAACGTTTAAGGGCCAACGGCAAGGTCGTAACCGGTGTCAAGATCCCTAAACCAGAAATATCCCCCTCACTTGTGAGGGGCGACCGCACAGAGGTGTACCTCAAGTGCAACTACCAATTTCCCTTGACTTGACGGGGGCCCCAATTAAACTCGACGCCACTTAAAGGTCGTCCGAGGACTCGTGTGAGGTATCTAGAAGGTAGCGTAGACCCCCTCCCAAACCCCACACAACTTACCACATCTGCCGTCGCAGATATCCTGGCCCCGGGAAATTCCCCAGGAGGGGGCTGTAGCCCCTCCTACCCAGGAAGGGGCCTTGACCGCCTTTCCTTTCCTTTCGGCGTCCCATCCTTAGAAGGGACCGCCTACCCGTTGAGGGGCCAATGGCCACCTCCCTCGAGCGCTCCCATCCGTAATGGGTGACGCCCACTCATAGGGATCTACCAATTAGTGCTCACCGATCATGACCTTACCGCCACAGGCCGGATAGTTGACCGGCTATCCGGACCCCCCACACACTCCTACCTAAAGGTCATGTCTTAAAGTCCCCAGCCAAGCTATCAGGTCTCCTATGAGTAACTCGTTCCCAACCCGGGACAAATGAACACCATCACCCAAATACATACTGTCCCCTATAATACAACCATGTGAAATAGAATGCAGTGAACCTGAACGGAACAATCGACTCACTTTATTATTAATCTTCCTTACTGAATGATTCAGAGCAGAAACTGAAAGAGCCCCCCGCCACACTTTTCGCGGGATCAAATGGGACCATTCGATTGTGCACCCTGGAACTCTTCTCGCTATCCAACTTACAGTGGAAAGCATTGCCTCAAGAAGTAGTCGTCTACCAGTGGACACTAAATCGTTGCCCCCGAGATGCACTATGACTATAGCCGGCGGTGACCTCGTCCGCCCTAACAAACCCTCAAAAAATGATTGAAATTGGTCAATACAGAGCCCGCCCTTTCCGTAGAAGGACACACTGTACCCGTATTCCCCAGCCACGTGAATCATGTCACCTGCTTTGAATACGTCCGCGGCCCGCCTCACGTATGAGTGGCCCACGACCCACACCTCCTTTTTCACAGCCGGTGATGTCTGACCGCTGACCCGGTGTTGGGTCGACTGCACAGTCCGCCCCACCTCGTAGGCTTGCGCAACTGAAAACCAAACAAAAACAAGAAGCGTGAGTACATCATTACAGCTTCACAACATGTGCAACCGCACATACCTTTTATAACAATTCGAGGACCAACGCCCCACACGTTTAACTTGTTCGACATTCAGACCCCTGGCTGTAGCCTCAGTAGCAGCCCCTATCCGAAAGGAATGGGTCCCAAACTCGCCGGGGTTCAAGCCCGCAGCGGAAATTGACATCGCAAGCACCCGCTGAAACTGAAACCTCGTCAATGGGGTGGTGTCAGCGTGTCTCAACAAGGTCCCCCCCCATGATGCCACCCTTTGCGCTAAATATTCCTCTACGCAACTTACTGGGCACATGGAGGACCCGGGAATCCTTTGTATGATTATGCAGTCCCCCACCGCACCCTGGTCGGATTTGGACCTGACAAATGAGATGGACATTGTCTCCCCTCTGACTTGAACGTGCTCTCGGCACAGTCCCCCCGTCACATCCCGCTTGTTCCTCGCCACTAGTTCGCTTACCCGCATAGCCCCATGGAATGCTAGCGCAAAAGCGGCTCGGAATAACACTGTTTCATACTGGGATGAACACGTTGAAGGGAGTACAGATAATAACAGGGCCAACCTATCCAGACCTATCGGGCGCCTTTCATCTACTCTGCGACCCTCAAGGCGTTGCCACCCACGTAGCGCTTTTTGTACAACGAAAGACGCTGTCGGGTCCTGGATCCCATAAGCCCTTGCCACAAAGGAAATGGCTGCCCGATGCCTCTGGGCCGTAGCCACAGATTTGCCTGCCTGATGTAAAGACAGTAAAAAATTTACCACCCACTCCTCCTGGCCCCAAAGCTCCTCTCCAGTAGTCCCCAAAAAGGCCAAATAGGAACGGAACGCCCCTTCATATGCCTTCCTTGTCCTGGGTGCTAAACTCTCTCCCACGAGGTTTCGTAGTTCGGGGCACCGAGAGACCAGAGAGCTTCGGGAAAGGGTGCCGCCACCGGGTCCGCTGTGGGCAGAAAACCCCAGAAGGCCTGCATACGGAAACGAGAAAGCGCATCAGCCGCTTGGTTCATCACCCCCGGTACGTGTCTCGCTTTAAATAGGACATTCAATTGCATACATAACAAGACAATTTCTTTGAGCAGCCTCAGGATCCATTTGCATCGTGCCGCCTGGCTATTGATACACTCAACCACGGTCATGTTATCAGACCAGAATACCACAGAGTGATCTCTCAACCCCTCCGGCCAAGTTTTCAGGGCCACCAGAATGGGGAACAGTTCAAGAAAAGCAATGTTACTCGTCAGCCCACCCTCATGCCACCATGACGGCCATTTTTGAGCTGACCATTGTGTGCCAAATATGGCGCCAAAACCAATGCTCCCTGCCGAGTCTGTCCACAGGCCCAGCTCTTCAGAGGATACCGCCGGTTTGTTCCAGACAACTCGACCATTGAAATCCGCCAGAAATGCTAACCAAATGCGCATGTCCTGGCGAACCTCGGCCGAAAGCCTCGTGCGATGGTGGCCCTCCTTCAGGCCGACCATGGCCTGAGCGATCGAGCGGGAAAAGGGGCGGGCCATCGGCATTACTCTCAGGGCGAAATTCAGCTGACCCACCAATTGTTGTAATTGCTGCAACTTAACCTTAGACAGACTAATACACGTCTCCAGGGATGCCCTGAACCTGAGCACTTTTTCTCTTGGTAAACGAAAACAACCCTCCTCCGAGTCGAGCTCGATCCCCAGAAACTCCAGGCAAGTCGAAGGACCCACTGTCTTACCAGGTGCCAATGGCACACCAAAATGATTCATTAAGGCACAAAATTCATTCAAGGCCTGACCACATTCCGGATCCCCGGCTGCCCCTAGAAACAAAAAGTCATCAAGATAATGCATAACCTGATGAAACCCCGTCTTCTTTGTGAAGACCCATTGCAGGAAACAACTGAACTGCTCAAAATAGGAACAAGATATAGAGCACCCCATTGGCATACATCTATCCATGTAATAGTGTCCCTGAAACATGAAACCAAGAAGACGCTGATCGTCTGGATGTACCGGGAGCAACCGGAACGCTGACTCGATATCAGATTTTGCCATCAGCGCACCGGGCCCTAGGCGATTCAATATGGCTACGGCCTCATCGAAAGATGCATACCGTACTGAACACACTGCTGGGTCTATCGCATCATTTACGGAAAGACCACGTGGGGCCGACAAATTATGTATCAGCCGAAACTCACCCGGGTCCTTCTTGGGGACCACCCCTAAAGGGGAACAAACAAAGTTAGCGACCGGTGGATCGTGAAACGGACCGGCGACTCGACCTCGAGCCACCTCTTTCCCAATCTTCTCTTGTACCACGGTCGTGTGCTGCAAGACTGATATTTGGTTTTTACATTTCGCTAAACCCTGAAACTCCCCCACTGGGATGCGGAAACCATATGAAAACCCGTTTCGCAACACCCCAGCGGAAGCGTGATCCGGGTATTCGCTGAGCCAAGGAATCATTGCCATGGTATCAATCGAAGTAGGTAAAGGCGTCCCTCGGACTATTTCAGACCTGTTTGGCGCCTCCTCTACCCCCGTTATCACCCGTTTTGGCTCTGCACATGGACTCAGGATGGGACGCTTGCCCACACCCACTACATTCGTGCCTAAATTTGCATGACCCCTGGGGCCTCGTACATTTTCCCCTGTTAAAATTCCAACAACTCCCCTTTTTACCTGTGGTGCCGTTCGGGCTGGAGTGGTATTCGTTACTCGCGCCTGATCGAAAGGGGGTCCCCGAATATTGGCGGGAGGACTCCCCCCCATTACTCCCCACCAATGGCAAATTCAACATACCAGTATCCGCCATTTTTGACCAAGACACAGAATCGTAACAATCCCAAGTTAAGTTTTTATCATGTTCTTTCGCTTTTCTGAAAATATTATCGTAACAGAACCACTGATTGCCCCCATGCGACACAGAATACCCCATGATCTGTGACTGATAAATCGGCAATTCAGACAGCAATTCGGGCCTACGTTCGCCCAGGATGGATGTAAAAATCCCCCATGCTTTGCCCCAATTGCCAATGTTTTCATTTACCTTGAAGGCGGCCATCTTTGCGCGCCAAACACCCGGATGCATGAGCTCCTTTTGGCTCTTAACATACTCCATCTCATAATGATCGGTAAGCAACGAGAAGATGTTTACATACTCATCTGCCCATATCTTCTCCTTAATAGCTAGAGGGACATGTTGACCCAACTTTTCCCTTCGTGACGGGGCAGACTCATCCCTCGCAATCGGCAATGGCCGCTTACCTGAACCGGAAGCTGTATCTGCGGCTGAGCCTGTTCCAGGTGGCTTTCCTCCTGCCGCGGCCGGCGCGATAACTGGCGATGTTGCCTTCGCCGCCTACCTTGTTTCCCGCAGTTGCCTCATCAAAACCCGTGCGTCATCAGCCGTGGTGCCCTCGTTATTTTTTCCCAACCACGCTGCTAATTGTGCTGCCAGCTCGGGCGGCATATCCTCGCCGGACACAGGGGTGACCACCACGGGAATCGGATTCCCCTCCGCTGGCACCGGAGTTGGCTCTTGGAGTGGGGTGCAGGGAAC
The DNA here is from genome assembly GCF_964263255.1 of Lissotriton vulgaris. Classification (NCBI taxonomy): domain Eukaryota; kingdom Metazoa; phylum Chordata; class Amphibia; order Caudata; family Salamandridae; genus Lissotriton; species Lissotriton vulgaris. Next base: position 1,036,226,090 of record NC_141689.1, read on the forward strand.
CGGGATGTCCCCTCCAGCTGCTCCCCTTCTGGGTCTCTTGCCTTTTCCTCCCGGAGCAGTTCCAGCCAACGGACGTTTCGGTCCCTCTTCGACATCTTTCTCCGCCATTCGCTTCTTTAGGTCAGTCACCTCCTTCATAAGAACACGCAGCATCTGGTCGGTAGTCATTCGCTTTCCGACCTTCTTAGGCATTCTCCAACAGAGTATCTGTAAAACAAACAAGAAAGATTACCACACTCAAAATTGGCTCTTCGTTCCGTCTCGAGCTCACGTGCAGCGAGGGGGTGCAGCTTCAGAGCACAGGAACAAGAGGATGCGTTCTTGGCTTGTTGCTCCTTTTATCCGTCTTCAGGGCGGGCGTAAACCCGCCCCTGCCTGCCCCCAGGGCGTGGCCGGCCGCGTCAGTGTCTAGGCCAGCCCACTCTAGGGCGGGAAAACGCGCGCCCCGGCTACGCCGCTTCGGGCATACCAGCCGAGGCTCGCCTCCCGCCCACAAAATGGCTTCCCGGGGGACTCGTGGTACTCAACCATACGTTCGGGGGGACCGAATGGTCGCCCCTTTCCATTGCTGCTGTAAGCATTAATGAATCTGGGACAAGTGTCAATAGGTGTACTGAAGTTAGTAGAAGACCCCACATTCTCTGAATCAGAATCGACTGTCTGTAATAAACTTTCTCTGCTTCTTAACCTTGCCTTAGCCAAGGCTTGGTTAAAAATTCGATTGGAGTATCCACATTCCAAAAAACGGGTTCTGAGATCAATAACACAATTGTCAAAATCAGATGTAGAGCTGCAAATACGCTTAATTCTTAGGATTTCACCCAGGGGGATGCTGTGTATGGTGTGTTGGGGATGGAGACTAGAGGCGTGTTGTAAAGTATTGCCAGATGTGGGTTTACGGTGTAGAGTAGATGTTAACCGGTTGTTTTGCACATATAAAAGTACATCCAAAAATTCTATTTTGCAGGGACTAATGTGAGACGTGAAATGCAAATTGAGAGAATTCGAATTGATATAATTGATAAACAATTTAGCCTCCTCTTCACTGCCCTGCCATAGAATAAAAATATCATCAATGTACCTTGGATATTTTACAATCTTTTCTCTGACCCATACTGCATGCGTAATACCTAGGACCTGCTCCTCCCACCAGCCCACGTGCAAGCACGCGTAGCTGGGGGAGAAGCAGGAACCCATGGCCACGCCACGTAATTGTCTCCAAACATCTTTGCCGAAGGCAAAGTAATTATTGTTTAAACACCAATTCATTAGTTCTAAAATGACTTTGTTGTGTTCATACATATCAGCAAGTCGAGTGTCCAAAAAGTGTTTAGTCGCCTTGAGTCTCTCTGTGTGTCCAATACTAGTATATAGGGACTCTACGTCCAAAGTAATGAGCAACATGTCCTCTTGCCACCTAATTCCTTGATTTTGGACAGGAAGTCGCCAGTGTCACGCACATAGCTGGGTAATTTTGTGACCAGATATTGTAAAAAGTAGTCAATATAGCGACCCACATTTTCTCCGGCACTGTTTATAGCCGAGATGATCGGTCTTCCAGGAGTGGGCAAGATGTTCTTATGTATTTTAGGGATCAGGTAGAAAACAGGGAGGACTGGAAATTCTCTGTGCATAAATTTATATTCCTCTCCTGAGATCAAACCTTCTCGACAATATTTGCTCAATAATTTTTCCAACGAGGTTTTGGCATTAAAATAGTCTTTCCTGTTGGCTTTGCTGTAGCACGCTGTATCATTGAGCTGACGCAAAGCTTCTACAACATAATCACTTTTTGCCCAAATTACCAGATTTCCACCTTTATCAGCCGTCTTCACGACAATATTGGGGTTTGTACTCAGTTTTTTCATAAGCGCTATGTAGTTCGCTTGTTGGTAATTGTATGAGCATCTATTTCTTTTCCGTGATGTAATTGCTTGATTTCGTTGGTGATACAATCGTGAAATGTATCTATGGTGTCTTTCACCATTAGAGGAACAAATTTTGACTTATTTTTGAAAGGTGTTAATCCTGCCCCCTTCTGAGTGATGTTGATTTTGGATAGTCTAATTTGAGTATTACTGTCAATATCAGGACCACAAGGTTGGGAATCAGTGGCTTGGCAAAGGTCATTAAGTGTTAAGTAAGTAGAAACATCAGCAGCCCTTACCTCAGGCACCCCGGCCGGAGTGCTCAAATCATCAGGTGCAATGGTTTCAGCGGCAGATTTCAAACATTGAGTTGTAAAATGTTTGCGCAATTTCATTTTCCTTATAAACCGATACACATCAATGCGGGTTGCCGCAGAGTCGAAGGATTGAGCTGTACAAAAATTGAGCCCGAAGGAAAGCAATTGTTCTTCTGCTTTATCCAAAACAACATTAGAAAGATTAATAACTGAGGTATTTTTGATATTTATTTCCTTCGTTGCCATGGCGCTTTGGTTTTCTTTGTTTGTACCTTTTTTTCCTCTTGCTTGTTTCCTTCGCTCTCGTCTTTTTTGGTTTTTGGTTTTATGAGTTGGCCTTGACTGTCTAGCCGTGGGCGTAATGTTCTCAGTCTTTCCCCCACTAAAAAATCAAGTTCTTCTGCCACGTTTAAAATTGGTGCTGTTGATACACATATGTATATATATATATATATATATATATATATATATATATATATATATATATATATATATATGTACAGAGTAATTCCTAATTGAAACCTGTATACAAGCCCACATGGGCAATGATTTGAATTGGTAGATTGAACACGAGCTGTGACCTCGTTGTATCTCATAGGCTGCTATACAACCTTTTCCTTTGGAGTATTGACTCTTACCGGGTTAGAGAATTTGATTTCATCATCCACTGGGGCAGTGATTTTGATCATATGTGTAAATTGATGTAAAAAATCATGTTACTTTCATTTAGCACAGTGTTTTTCTCTATGTATGGGAAATGTATAGTCCTTCTTTTATTTTGGTGACCAAATTCGGTCTGCACGGAGGATTAATACGAATGTCTTAAATGCTGTAAAATGCTTTGTTAAGAATTAGCAAGGCGATATATTGCTCCCATGATCTTATTTTAATTTATTTTATTTAATTTGCAGGACACCGTTCCCTTCTGTCATCTTTTTTCGCGTCTGTGAACGCGATAGTATTTTCTTTATGTTGACTCATGAGGTATACCATGTGATACAAAGTATATTATGTTTGCACCTATCACCTTTTCACTTACTCGTGACCAAGGGGAGGAGCCCCGAAACGCGTTGAGAGACATTTTTTTTTTGCCATTGCTGAATAAATGAAATTTCTTGAACTCGCTATTTGGAGTCCGTACTTCGCACTGTCTTTTCACCTAAAAAGACGTAAGTGTGACTGTCTGGAATTTATTGGGCTCGCTGCCCGGTACGGACCGCTGTTGCTAGAGGAGGGGGTCATAGCGGAGTGCGGCGGCTGCTGTGCTAGGAATGGATATATATATATATATATATATCTTCACTGAAAAAACCATAGGTTTCACACCAGTTATAGTTACGAATTAGCATTTAAAAAACCTATTAAATTCACTGAAAAAACCATAGGTTTCACACCAGTTATAGTTAGCTGGAAATTTTATTGACATAAAACCAATAACTTGCACGCCTGCAATGCACTGCTGATGACGTCACATATTACATCACTCATGACATGGTCAGTGACATCACTCATGACATCACTGATGACACCATCCAGTGAATGTGTGTCTTTCTGAAAAATATATTTTTTTTATATGTATTTGTAAAGTACGATGCAAGAATAAATGGTTAAATAAGTGTGTAAATGGATGTTTGTTTTTAAAAGAATTGATTGGTTAACTGCCTTATTAAGTGTATCTTAGTGAATACATATATTAGCAAGTAACTTTTATATATTGAAATGTATGTATCAGTGTTTCACTTTGTGTATAAGTGGCTGTATGGGTTGGTGACTGACTCACTGTTTGTATGTGTTTTGAAGACAGCATATGTACAGGACTGTATGGATGTATGAGTGTGTATATGTGTATGTTAGTGAGTAAACGACTGTCTCACTATTGTCTTTTTCATTAACGACATATGTTTTAATCTAGTATATGTGAGTATTGATTTATGAAACTGAGTATATGTGAGAGTGAGAGATTATAAGAGTTCCTGTTTAAATTAGTATGTGTTTATATAAGTGATTGTTTAAGAGAGTAAGTATGTGTAAGTATTCTTAGAAGTAAAGTGGTAGTGTGTGTATAGCTGTATATGCAAATAAATGAATGTTCATTAGTTTTTTTGCATGTGTGAATATGTGTGTGAGTAACTTTTGGATGACTGTCAGTGTGTAACAGGATGTATAGGTGTATCACTACATATAATGAGTGAGTATATGTATGAGTGACTATATAGAACTGTTTGTGAATGAGTGGATGTGTATATAGATGGTGGAATTACTGAATTGTTTGTTGTAACTGGTATGGGTATCTCCACTTTTTTGAAAATGTTAAATTCTATTCTTGAATATGTGTTTCAAGGCTTACATTACACTGAAAGGAGGACTCTCACTCTGTCACAAGGATGGTGTCATCAGTGATGTCATGAGTGATGTAATATGTGACGTCATCAGCAGTGCATTGCAGGTGCGCAAGTTATAGTGAGTCCAACTAACTATAACGTGGGAATTTCAATGGTTGTATGTCAATAAAATTTCCAGCTAACTATAACTGGTGTGAAACCTATGGTTTTTTCAGTGAATTTAATAGGTTTTTTAAATGCTAATTCCTAACTATAACTGGTGTGAAACCTATGGTTTTTTCAGTGAATTTCATAGGTTTTTTAAATGCTAATTCCTTTCTATATCGAGTTTCTAACCTATGTTTTTTTTTACAATTTGCTGTTTTGTGTAAGTATTAATTTTTGAGTTTTTTTTAATATAATTTTTTCCTGGGGCGCTCTGGGTGCGCGCTCCGGTAAGCTCTCCGGTAAGCTCTCCGGTAAGCTTTCCTGTAAGCTCACCGGTAAGCTCTCCGGAAAGCGCACCCAGAGCGCTACTTTCGTTCATGAAAAAAATATGAATGAAAAGTTAATAATAATGCAAAACATTTCGTACCATACAAATAAAAGCAGTTTTTTTTATAAGGAAAATGATTATGCATTTCCGTAAAAGTATGATGACGTCACTTCGGCGCGCAACGTAAGCGCCCTCGGAAGCGCATATGTTCGCGCCGCGTAAACGCCCCTGGAAGTGCCTACGTTCGTGCCACGTATGCGCCCCGGAAGCGCCTACATTCGCACCGCGTGTGCGCACCCGGAAGCGCTCCGGTGCGCGTAGCATAAGCGCGTCGGGTCATGTGACCTTAAAATAACACTTTTCATTGGTTGCTAACAGTTTTTTTTACAAAGAATGAAATCCCCACCCATTTCCTTCACTTCTTCCTTCACTTTTGTGACTGCAAGACCTGCCTTTTTGCTCCTGGATATTTCTTGGTTTTACAATGGCTGCCAGACAATCCAGCAGTGATGATGAACCAGAATTCATCAATGAAGAGCCTCCTCAATGAAAAGTTAAGGAACATTTTATTTGGAAATTTTTCAAAATCCCACCTAATCAAAAAAAGGTGAATGCTCCAAAAGTGGAGTGCAGGATCTGCAAAGAAGTGCTGTCGCGGGGTAACCCCTTAAAAAAGTACTCATTTGGAAACTTCACAATGATCCGACATGTGGAGAGGAAGCACCCCCAGAATTTTGCCCGGGACAGTGTCAGGGCTCTGGCACAAGAGATTCCCAGTGATGCGGCCTCTACATCAACCGGAGGAGTAACTTCTTCTGGGAGGGGGCAATCGCAGGAGCTGGTGCCAAACATTCAACCAGCTTTTAACCATGGTGTCCTCAGATGCAGATACTGCAATCAACTCCTCACCTATGGGGAACAAAGTGTACAGCTCATGGTTCGAGCATTAGAAAACCATCGCTGCCCTTCCCACCCCTAATTTATTTTGTTTTTTTTGCTCCTGTTGAGCAGTTTCCATTCCTTGTTTTTGTTCCTGTTTAGAAAAAAGAAGAAAACAAAAAGTTCTTTTCAGAACTACCTTCAATTCTCATCAAAGAGCTATATTTTAAAAAAAATGAAAAAAGAGTAAGTGAAATAGAGTGCATTGATAATGAAAGGAGAATGAGTAAGAAAGAACAGAAAGGTATGAGAGGAGAAAGGAAGTGAAGTAGGAGGACTGAAAGAAGGTGAGTGTTAGGAAAGAAAGTAAGGAGAAGAAGAGTGAATATGGGGAATGTTGATATTCAAAGAAAATGTTGAAAAGGAACAGGGGTGTGGAAGGATAAGAAAAGATGCATTGCTGGAGTTGAAGGCAGAAAGCCTCATTTATGAAGCCATGCGTCACTTTAACGCCACCAAAGCATCACTTTTTGTGACGCATCAGTCCAATAAAAAATGCACCTTATTTATTCATATTTACAAAGTGGCGTTTCTAGGTAAATACGTCACTTTGTAAACCCCTGCGCCACATTATTCCTACGTCAGGTGTAATGTATGCAAAAGGGACGTATTGACGCAAGAAAGGGTCGTAGAGGTGACACAGTGAATAAACTGGAGGCCTCATTAATGAAAAGTGACGCATCGCTACGTGAAAACAGCGATGCGTCACTTTTCTGTGCGCACTCCTTACGACATTCCAGATGTGTCATATTTAATGTATGACGAATCATGTCGCAAGGAGTTACAGATACGTCAGTATTTCTGACGTATCTGTAAACACAAAAGTGACGCATTTGTGAATTGCGTCACAAAAGTAACGCAACTCCAGTAATGCGTCCTTTCACATAGGGAAAGCACCATGTGAAAGGTCTTGCGTCAGTCTTACACCTGCTGTGAGGCAGGCGCAAGATTTTGACGCAACAGCATCCTAAAAGTGACGCAGTGAAATCTCATAGATTTCACTGCGTCGCTATTACCAAGCTTTTTGCGGGGGAACGCCCCCTCTGCATACATTATACCTGACGCAGGTATAATGTGGCGCAGGGTTTTAAAAAGTGACCCATCTACCTAGATGCGTCACTTTTTAAATATAGCGCAACGAGGCGCATTTTTTTACACCGCTGGTGCGATGCGTCACTTTTCTGTGCGCACTCCTTACAACATTCCAGATGTGTCATATTTAATGTATGACGAATCATGTCACAAGGAGTTACGGATACGTCGGTATTTCTGACGTATCTGTAAACACAAAAAAGACGCATTACTGGAGTGCGTCACAAAAGTGACGCAACTCCAGTAATGCGTCCTTTCACATGGGGAAAGCACCATGTGAAAGGTCTTGCGTCAGTCTTACACCTGCTGTGAGGCAGGCGCAAGATTTTGACGCAACAGCATACTAAAAGTGACGCAGTGAAATCTCATAGATTTCACTGCGTCGCTATTACGAAGCTTTTTGCGGGGAAACGCCCCCTCTGCATACATTATACCTGACGCAGGTATAATGTGGCGCAGGGTTTCAAAAAGTGACCCATCTACCTAGATGCGTCACTTTTTAAATATAGCGCAACGAGGCGCATTTTTTTACACCGCTGGTGCGATGCGTCACTTTTCTGTGCGCACTCCTTACAAACATTCCAGATTTAATGTATGACGAATCATGTCACAAGGAGTTACAGATACGTCAGTATTTCTGACGTATCTGTAAACACAAAAGTGACGCATTACTGGAGTGCGTCACAAAAGTGACGCAACTCCAGTAATGCGTCCTTTCACATGGGGAAAGCACCATGTGAAAGGTCTTGCGTCAGTCTTACACCTGCTGTGAGGCAGGCGCAAGATTTTGACGCAACAGCATCCTAAAAGTGACGCAGTGAAATCTCATAGATTTCACTGCGTCGCTATTACCAATCTTTTTGCGGGGGAACGCCCCCTCTGCATACATTATACCTGACACAGGTATAATGTGGCGCATGGTTTTAAAAAGTGACCTATCTACCTAGATGCGTCACTTTTTAAATATAGCGCAACGAGGCGCATTTTTTTACACCTCTGGTGCGATGCGTCACTTTTCTGTGCGCACTCCTTACGACATTCCAGATGTGTCATATTTAATGTATGACGATTCATGTCACAAGGAGTTACAGATACGTCAGTATTTCTGACGTATCTGTAAACACAAAAGTGACGCATTACTGGAGTGCGTCACAAAGTGACGCAACTCCAGTAATGCGTCCTTTTACATGGGGAAAGCACCATGTGAAAGGTCTTGTGTCAGTCTTGCACCTGCTGTGAGGCAGGCGCAAGATTTTGACGCAACAGCATCCTAAAAGTGACGCAATGAAATCTCATAGATTTCACTGCGTCGCTATTACGAAGCTTTTTGCGGGGGAACGCCCCCTCTTCATACATTATACCTGACGCAGGTATAATGTGGCGCAGGGTTTCAAAAAGTGACCCATCTACCTAGATGCGTCACTTTTTAAAAATAGCGCAACGAGGCGCATTTTTTTACACCGCTGGTGCGATGCGTCACTTTTCTGTGCGCACTCCTTACGACATTCCAGATGTGTCATATTTAATGTATGACGAATCATGTCACAAGGAGTTACAGATACGTCAGTATTTTTGACGTATCTGTAAACACAAAAGTGACGCATTACTGGAGTGCGTCACAAAAGTGACGCAACTCCAGTAATGCGTCCTTTCACATGGGGAAAGCACCATGTGAAAGGTCTTGCGTCAGTCTTACACCTGCTGTGAGGCAGGCGCAAGATTTTGACGCAACAGCATCCTAAAAGTGACGCAGTGAAATCTCATAGATTTCACTGCGTCGCTATTACGAAGCTTTTTGCGGGGGAACGCCCCCTCTGCATACATTATACCTGACGCAGGTATAATGTGGCGCAGGGTTTTAAAAAGTGACCCATCTACCTAGATGCGTCACTTTTTAAATATAGCGTAACGATGCGCATTTTTTTACACCGCTGGTGCGTCACAAAAAGTGACGCACAGGCGGCGCAAAACTGTCACATGGCCTTCATAAATATGGTCCTGGATTTTCCCCGTGCTTCGCTCCCCGGTGCGCTTCCCGGTGCGTGGAAAGACGCAGATTACTCAATCTGTGCCTTCAGGTTTTTTCATGAAGGTGATATGCGGCTGGACGTAGGAGCCTGCAGAAAATTATTTTATTTTTCAACATTTGACTCTGGGGCCAATAGAACAACTGGGCCTGGTAGTTGTTCGGGGAAGGCAATAAGGTTCCCTCCAATGAGAGCGAGGCACCATGTATTTCAATCCATGTGTGAGCCCCAGACCCATTTTGCATTTAATAAAGGCACTTTTGCCGAAACGCATCATGTTGCTATGCTGTTTAAATAAAAGAAACCCTGCAGACCTACTGTGTTCACTAATCAGTTCCCTGAAAGGAATGGTTAGATTTTTTCTTCATGTTAATTTCCATAGGAAACTTTAAACAAGGCTACAGGTCGAATGGGTGAACGGAATTACCTCAAATTTGGCAGGGAGAGAGGTTTTGGTCTAGAAAGCACACTTTTGTTCATTTGGTGTAAATCCGTTCAGTAGTTTTTGAGAAATATCAAAATTTACAGATATCGATATTTGGGAATTCTGCCATCGAATTCGCTGAGGCGTTACAAGCACGAGCTTGCTGCTGATTGGCTGCGAGCGGTTGCAATTAGGAAGTGTTGCCCGCCATTTTGTGATTCCATTGAAGCGAGTAAGGGGAAAAAAGAGCAGAAAAAGTTGGAAAGGAGGGTAGGAGCACTGTAACCTCTGTGGGGAAGTGGGAAGCGAAGTAGTCACTCTTACTGGCCTGAAAGTGCGGTGTTGCTCAGAGTGATATGGTGCTGATATGATATGGAGTTACACTCGGGTATGAAACCGAGAGCCTAAAACGTTAGGTCATTGCTGTAAAGTGATGTGGTGTGGTCTTTGTAGCATACGTGTGCAAGTGGTGTTAGTGGGCGTTTATACCATACAGGGAGTGGGAAGCAAATTACTGACCGCTATCGTGCGTTTATACTTTACCGGAAGCGGGAAGTGAAGTACTTACGCCTACCGGTGTGAAGATTTGGGGATGAAAGTGAGGTGATTGCTGTAAAGGGATGGGCTCTGGGCGCTGTAGAAGACGTGTGCAAGTAGTGTTAGGTGGTGTTTATACCATACAGGGAGTGGGAAGCAAACTAATGACCGCTACTGTGCGTTTATACTATACCGGTAGTGGGTAGCGAAGTACTCACGTCTACCGGTGTGAAGAGTCAGGGATCAAACCGAGCTGATTGGTGTAAATTAATGGGCTCTGGGCGCTACAGGATACTAGCTGCTGTAGTATAAGTGTGTAAGTAGTGCTAGTATGCGTTTATAGTAAATAGGGAGTGGGAAGCGAACTACTCACTCCTACTGGTCTGAAGAGTCGAAGATTAAACTGTGAGCCTAAATTGTGAGCTCATTGCTGTAAAGTGATGTGCTCTGGGCGATGTAGCATACCTGTGGAAGTAGTGTTCGTTTGCGTTTATACAATACAGGGAGTGTGAAGCGAACTACTCACCTCTACTCGTATGAAGACTCGGGGATTAAATTGTGAGTCTGAATCGTGAACTCATTGGTGTAAAGTGATGTGCTGTGGGCCCTGTAGCATACCTGTGGAAGTAGTTTGTGTTTATACAATACAGGGAGTGGGAAACAAACTACTCACTCCTACTGGTCTGAAGAGTCAGGGATTAAACTGTGAGCTTAAATTGTGAGCTCATTGCTGTAAAGTGATGTGCTCTGGGCAGTGGAGCATACCTGTGGAAGTAGTGTTACTTTGCGTTTATACAATACAGGGAGTGGGAAGCAAACTACTCACCCCTACCGGTCTTGAGACACGTGAATGAAACCATGAGCTTATTGCTGTAAAGTGATGTGCTCTGTTTAGTATTCCAATGTAAGTCATAGTAGAATGTTAGTGTGTAATTCTACTAGAATCTAAGCATATAATGTTAGAATATAGGGCTGTCATGAGGGGAACCTTGCGGAGTTTGTACACGGTGCTGGAGAAGACAGTTGCCTTGCTGTCTGCTCCTGTTGGTGGCTGTTTCAGGCGTCTTGTTTTCCTGTAATAAATCTACTCATCGGATCCACGGTTGTCTGCCTCTTCACTACATAAATTTGGCGATGAGCGGGAGAAGGTAGAAAGAAGGCAGCACTCACCAATATTTCAAAATTGCTTGCATTGTGCTGAAGACCCGTTTTCTTTGTGAAGCTGTTTCTACTTATGCCAGGGTCATCGGCTCATTGAAGTATGTCATCTGACTTCTGGTAGGATTTATATTTTTAGATTTTGTGGTTCCTCTGCTTCGTCACTACATTCTGGTCGCTGTACTACACGTGTGTAAGTAGTGTTAGTATGCGTTTATATTAACAAATGCATCATGGTCCTAGGGAGGGCGACTTCTCATGAGCAGCTCATACAATGTCTCGCGGTGTGCATTCGTGGGACATTTGTGTTTGCTATTAGAGGGAGGGTGCATGACTTCCACCCTGTGATAGCAAATCCTTGTTTGACTACTTGAACCGAGAGGAAAAAAACCTCGCATCGCTTTAATAGAGAGGATGCGGATGGTAAACATGGAGAGAAATAAAAACCAAGCGGGGTCTCACCCATTCATTTAAATGAGGGCCCTGGTGGGTAATGTTCAGTCGCCAATCCAATTATTATATTGCGGAGTCTCTGTAGGACTGGGGATCTCAATGTCACATGTAAATTAGGCGAGGAAGGGCACAGAGACGTTTCGCAGTCTAGGGGACCGCCACCTTCCCGGGTATTGTTTACTAATTGTTCGGGGGGTTCGAGGCCAACTGAAGTCCGGGGATCGCCACACTCCGGGGCTTTACTTAAGTATGCAGGATGGGCCTCGGCAGTACCTGAAGCCTCGGTGGTCCTAGGCAGTGCCTTCTTGGTTCTGTAATCACACAGGCAGTACTCATGGTATTATAAAGTGATACACTCAAAGAACTCTTGCAGTTGTAGAATTACCCAGGATTCATTTGTGTAATAGTCAGTTGGATTGTGTTTGGTAGGTGCACTGTAATATTACAAAGGTTTGCCCTCATAATCTCCTATAAACAGATGATTTTTACAATAAACTGTAGACACGTGTTGTCAGAAAAAGAAGACCTATACACTCAGTTATTTATTTGGAAAAAAAAACCTTTATTAAAACACAAATAAATAGAAACGTAAGTTTAATAGAACAAACAGTATAATATAAAAACGTGGTTTGGACTCCAGTGGAAGCAGCGTAGAAAACCTGCAAGACAAAAATGAAACATAAGTATATGTGCTATGTGGAAGAGGTAAAGAAAGGTAGTCCGAATGAAAGGACGATAGTGAGAATGGGAGGGAGAGGGAGTGGGTGGAAGGGTGAAGGGAAGGGAGAGTCAAAAGAAGAGAGGGAGGAGTAGACAGAGCGTTGGCCTACTGCACCCAGCCCTCAGTGTTTACCCTCCCTCCACCCGTTTGTCTAGGATGCTGGGGTCCGCAAGAAAGAGTGTGGTCCAGCAAGTCCTTAAAATCAAACATATGAGGCCAGAGATTAGGGGCCATATTATCAAGGAACGGCGATAACGTTATTGCCTCTTTAGCGGCAGGAAACTGCTGCTAAAGCAGCAATAAGGGGCTTGATAATATGCTGTTGTGAATTCCCATTGAAGCCCAGGTTCTGGTGTGAACCTGGGCTTATATGGCAATTCACAAGGGCATATTATCAAGCCCATTATTGCCGCTTTAGCGGCAGTTTCCTGCCGCTAAAGCGGCGATAATGTTATCGCCATTCTTTGATAATATGGTCCTACATTATTAGCTATGGGAAAATCGCTTGCCTGAACCTGTGCACCCAGGGTGCTGCACCCCAGCCCCTTCCCCCGCACTGTGCTCAATTGAAGGCTTCATTGCTCACCTGCTACCACCTGTGTGTCCCACAATGTGTTGGTGCAAGCTCCAAGTCCGGGTTACGTTTGTACGGTTGGAAAGCAGGTCTCCGGTTGGGGGTGGCGTCTTGATACCACAATGGTAGGCGTCAGAATGCCCAGGGCATCATCGCGGGGTTAGCTTCCTCTCCGCCCATCTTGAGCCAATCAATTTGGTGTCTGAAAAGGGAGAACTAATTTAATGATGGAAACGTCTGGAGGTAAATGAAGGTTTATTTCAAGTTTATTAGAAAACAGGAGTTGAGTGCATCCTTCATTTTTGAAGTACGGTCTACCAACTGTTAGTGGTAATTGTGGTTCAAACAGGAGTTGGAGTGCACGAGAATACACAAGGTTAAATAATAATACATTATACAAAGGTTCACATAGAAAGGAACAGAGCCCATGGTAGAAGCATAATGTGCGTGTGTAATGCAGTGGTGGAAGGCTGTGTGCATGTACACTTAGTAATGATCTCACTACAGTGCCCTAAAAGCCAACGCCACGTGTCTGTAGGGCAGCGCTGCCCGCTGGCTCAGGCCTACAGTATGATCCAGCAGGTCCTTAAAATAAGACAGAGATGTGACTGAATGAGGTCAGAGATCACATCATTATGCATGGCAAGATCGCTTGTTCGCACCTGTGCACCCAGGCTGATGCACCCCACCCCTCCTGCAGCACTGCGCTCAACACGTGTCTGTAGGGCAGCACTGCCCGCTGGCTCTGGCCTACAGTACGGTCCAGCAGGTCCTTAAAATGTGACAGACAGAGGGGCGTGGCTAGCGGCCGAACATGGCGGCAGCGTGAATTGGGAGCTCCTCAAGGCGTAACGGCCTTCTGCAAAATCCGATACCTTGATCCGTCACAAAGCCTACCCGAAGCGGCGGCGCCGACTCAGGAACCGAAACTACACCTCCTGATCCAACCCTGGTGAAAATCGGTGGTCGGGAACGACACTTTCCATCTAGTGCGGAGTGCGGCCTATAGCGAAGAGGAATCCCCGGCCTGGATTACCCGCCCTCGCCGGAAACAGTGCGATCCGCCTGGGAGTGGCGCAGTGTCGGCGCCCGGCCCCACCCGTCTGCCGGTGAAAGACTTGGTGAGACTAACTAAACTAGCACTTGCACACAACGGCCTGACCCACAACCGCTCGGGAGACCCGAAGAGGTGGAAAGACCTGAACACACTTCCAAGAGGCGGTCGGCCCCTTGAAACCCTGACCGGCGCCATTCTGGAGTGGCAGTCTGTCCGCCTCGGGCGCCAAGGACCAAGAGCGGACGCCCCCGAGACACAGACCCGGACAGCAACACTCTTGTCAAGGCAGCCCTGACGCACTCGCTTGCCTACAGACCCCACGCACCGGCGGACACCTGGCATACGCCCCGGGACGGCACCATTACACTGCCATCTTGGGAACTACGGCCTCGCACCATGGCGGGCAAAGGCACCAGAAGCTCGTCAACACAGGCGAAATTGGACAAGTTTGCTTACAGCCAACAAGGACACTCGCAAGTTGGCGGCCGACACTCCACGGGTGCATCCCCGGACATGGAGGGCAACAAAAAGGTGACACTGGAGGGCATTATGAGAACTCTTGCGGAGGTTAAAACGACGGTGGGTTCCATTTCCTCTGAGGTCACTCTGCTGAGAGCGGACTTTTCAAAAATCACCGAGAGGGTTGCACAGGTGGAAGTGGTGACAAAATCGCTTATCCAAGACACCTCAGACCTGCAAGTGGCGATGGAACGTATGGAAAAAGTCACAAAACTTTTACGCGACAGGCTGGACGACCAGGAAGGACGTTCCCGCCGAAATAACGTGCGCATTCTTGGACTGCCAGAATCAGAAGGGAAAGGTGCCATGGATCTCTACGTAGAGGACCTCATAAAGAACAATCTGCAACCTAAAGGTCTGTCCAACTTTTTTTCTGTCGAAAGAGCGCACCGGGTCCCGGGTGGGACGCCCAAGCCAGGGGCGGCTCCGCGACCTGTACTGGCTCGCCTATTTAACTTTAGGGACAGAGACGCCATTTTGCAGGCGGCGAGGGTTTCTCCGCCGATCAAAATCCAGAACTCTACTTTGGCCTTCTTCCCGGACTACTCGGCGGAGGTAGCCAGGCGCAGGAAATCCTTCACGGAGGTCAAGAAAACACTGCGGGACAGGGGCCTGCAATATTCCATGTTATTCCCCGCCAAATTGCGCATTGTGGCCGAGGGAAAGGCATGGTTCTTCGATACGCCAGAAGTGGCGCGAGAATGGCTCGACTGATGGCGGCAGGCAGGACAGCGACAACGGCCACACAGAGAGCAGCCACATCGTCACACCGATGGACGGGCGGGCGGCCAGCAGGCCCGACCCTCGCAGCAAACGCCGGCTTCTGGACTAGACTCTGATCTGGAAAGAGACCCCCTTGACTCCGGACAGCCGGCCTCGATCTAGAGGTGAACTGTACTTGGGAACAATTATGTGTAACACTGGACTCCGGAGCGGCTAAGCTGAGTAGGGTGGGCATTAGCCGATGCCTACGGGAGACTCGCCAACCCCACAAGCAAGTAACATAGTTGGGACTGGGGAAAAGCACTCTGCCAAGTTGGGGAAGCGGGCGGGGAACGGTCCGTGGAGCAGGGGAGCAGGGTGGGGGGATGGGGGGTTTGTTTCATTGTTAAAACGGTTATGTTTTGTCATCATGTCTATTCTATGGTACACCACACTTCTGCAGGTCACACACTTCTGGTACACTAACACAGAACACCACTTTTTGGCCGGAAACGGCGACCGACGGCCCGTTGTCCTGACTTTCCAACCCAATGGCTAGAAGGATGCCAACTGTGCCCAGTGAGGGCGCGACAGCAGTAACTGATATACCCCCATTCCAGGTCTTGACGTGGAACGTTCGGGGTTTGGGGGATAAAATCAAGCGAGGTCTCGTCTTGCAGGCGGTTAAACGTCAGAAACCCGACCTGGTATTACTTCAGGAAACTCACCTTGCAGGGTCCATGTGTAAAGCACTCAACAGACGGGGATATGTCATGGCGGTACACTCAGAGTTTACATCGGGCTCCAGGGGCACTGGGATACTCATGAAAAAAACATCGTCCTTTCTCGTGGGGGGACACAAAGTTGATGATCAGGGGCGCTTCGCGGCACTACATGGACAATGGGAGGGTCGGGCACTAAATGTGGTTTCAGCTTACATCCCCCCGGCACTTCACTCAACAGCACTACCGGCCCTCGGTAAATTTCTCCTGGATCTCCCGGAAGGGGACACAATCATCGGGGGAGATTTTAACGCCATAATGAACCCGTCACTGGACACTTTGCCTGTGCGCGCCCGCTCGGGTGCCGCGACTGCACTTCCCGACTTTGTAGAGGCAATGGGCCTTACGGATGTCTGGCGACACCTCCACCCAGCAACCTCACACTTCACATACTACTCTGCTGTCCATAAAAGCCTTTCACGAATTGATTACTTCCTATTCCAGGGGCTGGGTTTGGGGTTAGTTGACAAAATGGAAATTCTACCGAGGGGTATTTCCGACCATTCTCCGATCTCCCTGTCGCTTGCCACCAGGGGGAAGAAGGGTGCGAGGACCTACCCACTGTATCCCAACTACTTGAGAATCCCTAAAATACGGAAAAAGCTCAAACAAGCCACTACACAGTACTTTGTCGAAAATGAGGGGACCGTCGCTTCGCCCTCTACCCTTTGGGAGGCCTACAAAACTGTCCTGCGGGGGGAGGCGATAGCAGCCATTACAGGTCACAAAAGGGATTCGAGAAGGGAGCTCACGGAGTTGGAGCTCACACTACACGACGCAAATATCGCCCACATGTCCAACCCCACACCGGAGACAACACACCTGCTACAACTCCGCCAACAACAATACCATGATCACCTCAAGGCGACCGTCCACGCTCAACACAAGAACACGCTACACAGGGTGTACGATGTGGGAGATAAGGCCTGGAAAATGCTAGCATCGCTGGATAAGAGGGGAGGTAGCAATAAAGGCATACAGATGCTTTACACGCGCGATGGGGTACTACAGAAACACCCAGAACACATAGTGCAAACTTTGGCAAACCACTTTCAACACATCTACACCCCAGACCGCAACGTCAACACACAGACAGCGATGCTCTCCCTGGAAAATATTGACATCCCTACACTTACACTCGAAACGCGGCAGGACCTGGATGCTGACCTCTCGGAAGAGGAAATTCAGTCGGCAATCCTGTGCCTGCAATCGGGTAAAGCGCTAGGCCCCAATGGCCTACCTGTGGAATGGTACAAGGCGCTGGCTCCCACGCTGAGTAAACCGCTGCTACACATGTATAACGAAAGTCTTGACAGGGCGATCCTGCCGCTTGACCAACGCATTGCCACTATTGTGGCGATCCCTAAACCGGGTAAGCCGCCGACTGCCTGCACCTCCTACCGCCCCATTTCCCTGCTCAATGTGGAGGCTAAAATCCTCGCCAAGATCATGGCCAGCCGACTAACACACCATCTTCACACACTGATCCATCCTGACCAATCTGGCTTTATGCCACACCCGGAGTACGGCTATGAATTTGAGAAGGGTTCATGGGGTACTGGCACGCGCGCACCTCCTTAGTGAGCCTACAGCGATCCTTTCCCTTGACGCCACTATGGTCTTCGACTTAGTGGAGTGGGAATACCTGTTCACGGTGCTCACCCGTATGGGCTTCGGGCCAAAATTTCAGGCGTGGATACGCCTGCAATACACACAGCCGGTGGCTCAGGTGGTTGCCAATGGACACATCTCGGCGCCTTTCCCACTGAAGAGAGGGACGAGACAGGGATGCCCTCTGTCCCCGCTGCTCTTCGCTCTGGTACTAGAGCCCTTAGCAATTCTAATCAGAACTACGCCACTGTTTCGGGGGATCACATGGACGGAAGGGTGGGAAGACAAGATCTCCCTTTATGCCGACGACATGCTTATTTATATGGTAGACCCCGAGGCTGGCATTCCTGCCCTGTTGCAGCTTTGTGACACACACGGGGCGGCATCGGGCTACACGCTCAACTGGACCAAATCAGTGGTATACGTGCTCCGGGGCCCGGCGCCATTGCTGCGAGAAAGTTGCCCCCTGACCTTAACAGCGTCCTCCTTTAAGTACCTGGGTATCCACATCACAAGAGACGCCACCGACTTCTATAATGCTAATCTGAAGCCCCCTCTAGAACGTCTGAAAGCTGATGTCAAACACTGGGCGACTCTACCCTTGACCCTCCTGGGCAGGGCGGCTTTATACAAAATGATGGCACTTCCCAGGTTTTTGTATGTTTTGGAGAACACCCCGCATTTGGTTGCGCCGCACTACTTTAAACAAATTGCAGCGCTGGTCTCCAGTCTCCTCTGGAACAATGGTCCGGCGCGTATTGCCCATGATAAGCTGGTGAGAAGTTGGTATGGAGGAGGGATAGCACTTCCCAACGTCCACCTATACTATTGGGCGGCCCAACTTAAGGTAGTCAACTTCTGGATACATGCCTTGCGGGATGATCCGGCCTATAAGGCCGACTGGTCACAGTTGGGAACTGATGGAATGCTCTCAGTCCTGTATAATAAAACCCAAGTGAGGCGACTGGTTGGCCCAACACACCACACGGCGACACTATGGCACAAAGCACAGGCCCGACTAGGTTGGGCAGGCAAGCTTACCAAACTAACGCCACTATGGGATACCAAACAACTGGGTAATCTTAGAGCATATAGAGGGTTTACGCAATGGGATCGCATAGGGATCTCCACGGTGGGGGACCTATGGGACAAGGGCACAGTGATTCCTTTACCACAGCTTCAACAGCAGTATGATCTGAGCCACACCGAAACATTCAGATACATTCAGATCAGCCACGCTCTACTCAAAGCGATTCCACAGGGCACTGATCTTCCTGAGTCATCCCCATTAGAGGACAGACTCCTGACGGAATTTATGCCACAAAGCGCCACTTCCCTTACATATAAGAAATTAGTCAACAATCTGGTAGACCCCACACTGCAGCTCCAGGAGAGGTGGGTAAGGGAGATTGGGGAGGTTGATGAAACAGAGTGGAATGAAGCACTCGCTTCGCCGAAGGAAGTGGGCATATCAGCGAAATTCAGGCTTGTACAACTTAAAATCCTACATCGAGTCTATTACACGAGGACACTGCTACATAAGATTCACCGGGCGCCCCACCCGTTTTGCCTCAGGGGATGTGGGGAGGAAGGGACTCTATTCCACACCCTATGGGAATGTCCACTGGTACAGGAGTTTTGGAAGCAGGTTATACGTACAGTTTCTCAGGCACTTAACATATCAGTCCTACCTGAACCTCGTAAATGCCTCTTGAACATTTGGGACCCTAATGACCTGGACCGATATGGGCAATTGTGGGTCACCCTGGCCATTAGAGTAGCGAAGAGAGACATCGCACAGAGGTGGGGTGCACAGGAAATGCCTACGGCGACAAAGTGGGCCAAGAACATGGACATGTTAATGATAATGGAACGAGGCGTGTATGTACTTAGGGCGAGCCCTAGGAAATGGAATAAAATCTGGGCGCCCTGGAACAGCTATAGAGGGGACCTATGTGAACCTCTTCCGGAGGATGAAGATCTGGACTCTGAGGAGGAGGAGGATTGAGGAGGGGACTGTTTTGTCTTTTGTGCATTGGGCTGTCGAGCACTCACTTCTATTTGGGTACCGAACTGTGCAGATCCTTTCACGTACTGCTTTAAGTGAAGGTGTACAACTGATTCAAATTAACTGATGACAACAATGTTAATTTATGTTTCTTAGTTCTTCTATTGATCACTTTTTCTGCTTTGATATTATCCATCTACATGTAACCATAACTAATTTTCACGTTTAGCTTTAGGGCTAACGCAATAAATGACACTGACAAGGCTTACTGTAGCCAACTGCGCAGCATGGAAACTGATTACTGATATGGCATTTACACGCAAGCATGAACCCCAGATATTGTAGCTTTTAATCAGCAAACATCACTCAATATTGTCAATACGACCTGTACTATGTTTAACTACATCCTTCTACAGTATTGTGTGTATTACTGATGGCTTTATATCAATAAAGATTTAAAAAAAAAAAAAATGTGACAGACATGTGACTGAATGAGGTCAGAGATCACATCATTACGCACAGCAACATCGCTTGTCCGCACCTGCACAGCCAGGCTGAGCACCCCACCCCACACACTGCACCGCGCTCAATTGGAGCCCCAGTGCACCCAGGCCCCACTGCTCACCTGCTGTCATTGTTGTGTGAGCAAACACTACGCACAGCAGTGCTCACAATTCAGATGGAGTGTTGATTGCAGGATGGTGTACACCCCATGGATCCCTTTCAAAGAAAAACGGCAGTAGGGCTCACATTTTTTTAGCCAGTGTTGATTGCCAGGATGGTGTACACCTCATGGATCCCTTTTTTTTTATTGCGCATTGTGATATGCGAGGTGGATGCGGCCATATCACTTGAGGCAGTGTGGAAGAAGAGGGACATGTGGCGTTGTGGCTATCCTATTTATCCGTACACAAAGTGGGCTGGGCTTGTGTACGCCAGGCCAGCGTAGGGGTGTGAATAATTATTCCGGGGACCTGGGCGTTGTTCAGTTCCTGCCTGGCCAGGAAGTGTACTTATGTGTGTTTCTTTTGTAGTTTTGACCTCGCAGAGTGTGCAATTTACATTAGTATAGCAATGTTGGGAGGGCGGCAACTAACGCTAATAAGATGGTGTTTGAAATATTGAATGGCGAACATTACATTTTGTTGTCAAGGTTGTAGATATGTGCAGACACGCATGTCAATGGTGTGTGGTATTATTGAAAGTGTTGCTATCACGAAGCGTACACATCTGAATGTGCTCGAATAGAGGGAGGATCAGCAGTGAGGTTACGTCATACACAGTGATAACCCTCATTACAGTCAAGCAATGCATGTCATCTGTGAATCTGAAAGTCTCACATATAACACAGTACTATATTGGTAAAGCCTGACAACAGAGCGTACAGCAAAAGAAATCTACACATTACTATTTCCTGTTTGATACATGTGAACTCGGATGTGCACTCTACCCATGACTCATGATACTTCTTAGAGCCACCAATACCCAGGCCGAAAAAGGGAGCAGAATAATGTGCACACACACACACACCAGGGGCATCGTGTAACACACATTTGTTTTTTGATGGAACGTTTGAGTTGCATGGCAATCACACGTGGAAGGCTAATGTACAGACCATGAATATTGATCAAGATCATCGTTGCATGTTGTGTGTAGTATAAGATATGTGTGTACAGGAAAACACTTAAAAAAAAATCTTTTTAAGCAGAAGAGGTGTCTCTCATCAAACGCTGTAGAAAGAATGACTAAAATGGGTGGGGTCGTCCAACTGTTACAATGGGAAATGTTATGACGCAATCAAATGCTTTTTTCAAGGTCACATGGCAATCGCGCATCGATCGTGCAAGGAGGCCGCACCCGACGCGATTTTGAGAAAATATATTTACCATAATATACGTTTATTACAGTTAGAAATATATAAATGTTTAAAATATTTTAGATTATCGCTTGCTCTCATATACTGTTTAAAGTTATTTAGATATACTTTTGAGACAAAATAAACAAAAAACGAGGGAATGGCATATCTGGCATGACACTATACGTCTGTGACGTAACACAGGGCCTGGCATCATGTATTCGTCGCATACGCAACGAGCAGCGTTATTCCATGATGTAATGCGTGGCTTGGTACTGCGTACCTGTCGGATACCAGAGTAGCATCTGGGGTGACTTCATGCGTATATGATGTTACGTGGGAAATGATGCCACAAACTCGTCGGATACGAAATGTGCATCATTTACGAGTTTAGCAATATGGCGGATAGGATTCGTGTGGTGATGGAGCTTGGTACGCTACCGGTATGGGAGTGCAGTTTTCTCAACAAAAAAAATCTAAAATATACATATTTTTGGGGGAAGATATAAAACATTACATAATTTTTAAAGTTAAAAAAGGAAATATAAAAGAGTTCCAAAATATTTAAAACAATTAGAAAAAAAACATAGGTTTTAGAAACATTAAAATATGAAATAAAATGTAAAAACCTTTGAAATTCACTGAAAAAAACCATAGGTTTCAGGCACGTTATAATTAGGAATTAGCATTTAAAAAACCTTAGAAATTCACTAAAAAAAACATAGGTTTCAAGGACGTTATAGTTAGTTGAACGTTTGACTCATATAAAACCAGAGAAATTCGCCTGTTATAGTTAGTAGATCTAACTATAACGTGCACACCCGCAATGTACTGCTGATGAGGTCACATAATATATCACTCATGACATGGTCAGTGACATCACTGATGACATCACTGATGACATCTCAAATGACATCACTGATGACATCACTCATGATTCATCCACGTGATAATCTGATGCACATACTGATGGTCTAATATAAACATTGATACATCCATTCTAAAATGCAGACTACTAATTTTGAAACCATAAACACAAGAATGCCATATACTACATACCATTCACTATTTCTTAGGTCTACACACACATCCAGTCACTTATACTTGTAGTTACACATCAATACAGGACTATAATATGCACTCATACATCTATACATGCAGTCACACTCTCCCACTCATCCATAGAGTTACTCACAGAGCTAGTCAGTAAAGCAAAGAATCAATCACATACAAATCTACTCATGTACACAGTTATACACACCAACTTCGTTATTTTTAGACATACTACACCACTTATTCATACAGATACTAACACATATTTACTGTCTTATACAATCACTGATAGAAGCACACACTTATTTTGACACACACTCTTCAAATAACTTGGTCTCATGTATACTAATTTATATACTCCAACACTCACATATAGTGCCTTAAAACATATGTAGTTAGTTACAGATATATTTATTTATTTATTTATTTATTTATTGACATTTGTAGAGCGCGGCGAATACCCGTGGGCGTCTCGGCGCTAGTTAAGGGATGGATCAATATACCACTGAGACATTCATTTACTCATTAACACACCAATAAACACAGTAACTCACCCATACAGTGCTTCCCAAATGCACTTTTTAATCCATACAATCACTGAATCACCCACTCACACATCTAGGCACAGACTCATACACCCCGCCCACACACCCACCCACACAGACACCCAGGGACCCATACAGATACTCAGACAACAAATCAATGACCTACAAAGACACTCATGTAGGTATTCAGCAACCCATGCAGTTGCTTACACACCAAAAGAAAGACTAATACAGACTTTCACACAGTTTTAGTCACTAACTCATGCATTCTGTAAGACACGTTCAATCACTCACTTATACAGTCAGTCACGCACATACGAAATAATCCCTTCAGGCACTTGTAAATGCATTCATTCTTCAATACACCTTGGCGTATATATATAAAACATATTTAAACTTTACAGAAACACACATTCACTGGATGATGTCATGAGTGATGCCATCAGTGATGTCATTTGAGATGTCATCAGTGATGTCAGCAGTGATGTCACTGACCATGTCATGAGTGATGTAATATGTGACATCATCAGCAGTGCATTGCACGCGCGCGAGTTGTAGTTAGCTCAACTAACTATAACAGGTGAATTTCTCTGGTTTTATATGAGTCAAATGTTCAACTAACTATAACGTCCCTGAAACCTATGGTTTTTTTAGTACATTTCTAAGGTTTTTTTAAATGCTAATTCCTAACTATAACTTGCCTGAAACCTATGTTTTTTTCAGTGAATATATATATATATATTGCCTACTGGCGGTGGCCAGTAGGTCGTTATAGTTAGGACCTATTTTCCATAGGAAATCTGCAACATTCTATTTGGAATAACTTTGGCGCTGGTTGAGGAATCTTCGCGAAATTTTTAAAACTAATGGTCAGCTCCGGTCCGCTCCTTTCCTGAAAGTCAAGCGGGGGCTGTGAAAAAAGGGGGGTCCACAAACGTGTTTTCCCCATGCAATTATCCAAAGGAACGTTCATCGCGGCTACAGCCCTGTGGCGATTACGAGGATGAAAGGGTTAAATTCCAGCTATGTGGTGAAAACGGGTATGTGGCAGAAAACTACAACTCCCAGACTGCCTTGGGGGAGTCTCGTAAGTACTAAGCCCCTCCTTTCCCTGAGAAAGGTGCTTGTCAATTGTTCCTGCAGTTCGAGTCAGAGGATGGGCGGATGGTGTTCCCCGCCGGATTCCAGCGAGAAGAATTACCGCGTGTAGGAGAGGAACTTGCGTTTGGAGACTGTGAGGAGAAAACGGAGATATCCAAACGGTATTTTGTAAAGCCGAGAAGGAGTGCGGCCTCGCCTCCTTTTCCGTTGAAGATTTGTTTGCCTGGACACTTGGAGGCGTTGTGTCTGTCAGAGTAGCCGCGGAGTTTATTCTAGCGCGTTTCTGCGCTAAATGACACGCGAGTAATACAGTCTTTATTTTTGTGCGCGTTTGTAAAAGCAACGCGTGCCAATGACAGGCTGATAGTTTATTAGAGGACAAGAGATCCGGCGCGGCTGCGCTAGGAAGTTACCTGAATAGAGTCCGATAGAGTTGAAACTGAACTCAAGTTTTAAGTCGGATATTCAAGGAACTTTGAACTGCCTTATGGGAAACGGAGTCCAAGTTGTGCTTCTAAACAACTACAGGAGAGAAGAGATCAGAAGCATCTTTTGTTTATAATTTTCGTTTAGTTTAGTTAAGTAAATTGTAGTGGAGTCGACGGTCCAAGACTTTGGGACTGAAACCTATGTACTAATGGACACTTTGAAGAGGAAAGGATATAAGTGTTAACCTTCCATTGAAGCCCTTTAAATAGGAATTGTGGTGAGTGATATCATAATCCCACTTGATAGTAGAGTGAAGTATATCTTAGACCTGAAGGGTAATTGTGTGTTTGTTCACCTTTCAGATACCCGTGACGGTGTTACAGAACTGTCCCTTAGACCCAGTCCCTCTCTGAGAGTAACGAAGAGAAGTACACCCACATCTACGTTCTCCTCCTATGCTTCTTCTCTCCTTTTTTCTCTTCTTGGCACGAAGTCAGACAGAGGTATATCTTTTCTCTGTTGGGGGTCGTGCGAGAAGGGAGTAAGGGATCTAGCATCTGTCATCGTCTCCGCTGGGCCAAGAAAGAAGGTTAGTGGCGTTTATGTTCCTTGCGCTGCTGCCAGTCCTGACAGATTGACAAGCCCAAGTAACAAGACCCAGCCCGGACGATGAATATTGAAAGCGTACTGAATTCCGTGGTGGAGAGCCTTGCGGCTCTACAGCAGGAAGTCACCACATCACGTACCGAGAGTCAGGTCCTATATAAAGAAATGGGGGTCCTTAGGAAAGAGGTGTCCGAGTTGTCCAAGAAAGGTCAGAAGGGGGCTTCATATATCAATGTGGAAATTTGAGAAATTGATGTACATAAACAGCGTTCATTATTCCATTTTCCCGCTCCTCTCCCTGTAAGCACCATGAATACCGTAAACTATTGACCGCATCACTCTGCCAGTAAAAGCCCGCACCCATATGTACATGACAGCCATTTTAGGCACCCTGGCCTTTTTCCTGCTCATTAGAATCACCGGCTTCCCTTCTGCGCGTATCTGAACCCCCCTCCCTCTCTCACATGCATAGACTATGAAACCCTCTCCCTCTGCGCGACCCTGCCCTGAAAGGCAACCCTCCTGCTTGACCCACGCAAACCCCCCATTCCCTCTTGGAGAGGCATCCTTTGCCTTAGCTGACATAGCCCTCCCCAGCTGCACCTGACTGTCCCCGCTCTCTCACGCATAAGTCATAAGATCTCTCTCTCTGTGTGCGACTCTGTCCCTGTACACACCCTGGCTCCCCCTCCCTTCTCCCTCACACGGGCAAGTCATAAACCTTCTTCTTCTGCAAGACCCTGTCCTTGGGAGTCACGGCCGCGCCTGACCAGCACCTCCTCTCCTTTCATGAATAACCCCTCTGTTAGTAAACCCTCCCTCCGCGATTGACTGTCCACACATGTCTGAGGTCATCGCCTAAGCCAGGAGATCCTGTTTACTGCTTATTGTATGGAATCACTCCTCTTCAAAGGACCCACTATTGATCCTGGGCACCCCACCCCCTGGGCTGTGATCAGGCGCACACATCCTAAAAGTTGGCGGAACACTCAGCTGCGTGATTACCCTCCCCTCTTATCAGCAGGTCAAGGGTCCCTATTGTGAACATATGTGGGGTAGGATTGACACGAGGATCATGGGGATGTCCTTTCCGTGTTTCACAATGTCATGATTGTAATGCTAAGTGTTCTGTAAAGTATAAAAGACGACGTTGCAGCTCACTTGTTAGAGCACCTCGAGACGATACCTTGTTGTCTGATCTGATGTGTTCTGCTCCGTCGGAATAAAAACTTCTGTTTCCTGCCTTCTGGTCTCCGGCGCCTGCCTCATTGCTTGGTAATTTGAATGGTACAAAGGCGGTTAGCGCCGGGCAAATCTTGAAAAAGGTCATAGCCCTACCCTTTTTCCACAATTGGCGTCCCAAAGCGTGGGGCCCATCAGCGACACGTGGATCCAGTGGGAGAGGTCCCGACGACAGAGTGAACGACTGCAACGATCGGGAGAGCTCGTGTCCGATAGACCCTCGTCTGACAGCCGATCATCCGACCTTCACTAGTTCCGAACAGACCTCTCTCGAGTGATCTACGGTCCTGACTGGGAACCATCAGGAGTGCCACGAACATCACGAAGAAGAGAGGACGATCGGGCGCTGGATTCAGAAGACAGGAAACCGTCCATGCGGTCCGGGTAAGGTCGTGTAGACACGACAAACTGAGAAATGATTGTTTGGTTTGGATAATACTAGTATTACGCTTTGTTGAACCCTCTGGAGATTCACCGTCTGCAAACGGAGAAAACAACAGGCTCTCTCTTTGCAAGCAGTGAAGGATAGGTAACGCAGACTTTTGTCCCCATTGTAATCCGTCGTGCCTATCTTCCTCCCCCACTGTTTTCCCGAACTGTCGTTCGTGGATTATTGTCTGGAGATTCTTTGTCTGCAAACAGGGAAGAACAAGGTCTCTCTTTGCAGGTAGAGAAAGAGTGGGTAACGCAAACTTTTCGTACCCACTTATTCTCCCCACTGATTGTTTGATTGACCGAACACTGATTGTTCGGTATTGGTTCTTTTGAGGTATTCACCGCCGGCAAACAACGGAGAATAGAAATATTCTGTCTAGTCTTTGCCCGCCGTGATAAGATAGGTAGTGCAGACCTTTGTCCCCGTTGTAACCCGTCATGCCTATCTTCTCCCCACTGATTGGTAGCCTGTACAGCCCGGACCGCTTATTAGAGATGAACCATCCGGCTCCACTGGAGGGCACCCCTAATAAGGACATGTTCACTGAGCATGGTCTAGTCGCTATAGCTTATACTAAGCTATGGCATAAATATACAAAGAAGAAACCTGAAAGTCAGTGGCCACTGATAGGTTCCTTCGATGAAAACAAAATAAAAACATTGGAAATAGCGCTCCAGAAAAATAAGACCACGCCCACTATGCTCGATAGTATAGGCATGTGGCGCAAAGAAACGGAACAACGAAAGAAAAAAGAAGAAGCAAAAATAGGGAAAGAATTACGAAAGGCAGCCCACCTAGCCGCTAAGCAACTAGAAGAAGAAATAAAAGAAAGAAAGGAAGCTACGCAAAACCAAGAATCAGGGTCGACAGGTCAATGTCCTGTTAGGACCCCCTCTGCGCTCTACCCTGAATTGCCCTCCAAACAACGGGCGAACGATGAGTTACTGCTAGGTCCCCCAATCATCTACATGCCCCCTCCATATGCCCCCTGCCAACAAAGCTTGCAAGCCCCGAGTGCGAGCGAAAGTGACCTTAGTGCTAGTGCACCAGCCCTCACGGCCTCCGCACCAGCCGCATTAACAACATCGTCAGACGACCCCGAGGCTAGCAAACAACCACCAGCCAGACCAAATAGGTTGAGCAAAGATGAGCGGGATGGGATCGACAAAATAGCAAAGACATTAGTAGAACAGTTCGTAATAAGAAATATAAAATGGCGAAAAATTTGACAGCAAGACAGCCACGAGGTAGCTAGGTTCCGCTCCCTACTCCTGCTCCAAACATGTCTGCCTCGTTGCCCACCACGCCCAAATTCCGGTCACATGAAATAGATACAAATCAATAGGTACCTACCCCCATTCCGGAAACTCCCGAAGTGCCACAGGTCCGCGGTTACGCCCATCCGGAAGGCGAGGCCTCGAGGCATGCGGGGCTCGCCTGGCCGCAGTCGGAAGGGGAGGTTGTGGGGCGGACGGCCCAGAAAACCGTGATGGCCTCTCCTTCTCTCCTCTTCTGCTGCCCTGCAGGCCACGGGGGGGGGGGCTGTCTTGCCTCAGCCACCGACCACCCCCCCCCTCTCTCTCTCTCGCCTGATCCGGCCCGCAAAGAAGGCCGAAGCCAAGGCGAGGACGGCGGCGCTTACAGGTAGTCCCGCCACATGTCGACGCCTGGACAATTGCAGGTAGTCCCGCCACATGTCAACCCCTGGATAGTTTCAGGTAGTCCCGCCACATGTCAAAGGGGGGGGGGGCTGTCTTGCCTCAGCCACCGACCCCCCCCCCCCCATCTTCAATAGCCGGCACGGCCAATACCGAAGCGGTGGAGCCGAGGAACGGCGCGGGGTCGCTGGAAGGGGGAGGCGGCGCGAACGAGCCTCCCCCACCTCCCTCCAGGTGGAGGCTTCCAGCGACACCCCAACGCTCTTGCTTAAAGAGGGTCCACATCGAAAAGCGGTCTTTTTGCCCGGGACGGGCACACGCCCCATGCCTTCTCTCCTCAACTTTGAAGATTCTATGAGAGCCGGGGGGCCCCCCCGACCCCTCCGCATGGGCGCCCCCATCCCCCTCACTGGGACCCGCGACATCGACGCACTCCTGCCGGCGCCAGCCTCAGTTTGGAAATGGCTAAAACACAGCCAAGGTACAGACTTGTTCAGTTCCGGTGGAACACCAGAATGACCCGGTAGGAAAATTGTTGCCGCCCTCCCCACTCTTTGACTGATGGTCCATATTGTTAGACTGTTACCACATTGCGAAAAACTTTTTGAACTGCCAACGGAAGGTTCTGGTCCAACCATGAGTCATTGGAGACATTCGGACTATACCGGAACCTGCCTGACCTCGCCCAAAAGGGCGCCGATACACGAAACGAAACTTTCGAACTCCCTGTTCACCCGGATTGCTCGAATATTGATGCTCTGAGATATGTATGCATTTTTGGACAATGAAAGTCGATAAGATGGATAGTGATTATGTGCTTAGAGACGAAAGCAATACAGATATTGATCATGTGTTTGGACAATGAACTGATTTAGGGTGGGTACTAATTATGATTGGGAACAATGAATTGGTATAATTTAGGCACTGAATGAGCATTTGGATAATGAATTAATGAATTAATTGAAGAACTGAATTCTTGACATGCATCATGCTTGCTCTGTAGGAAAGTTCGATACGATTTTATTGCACTGCCGCACTTTATGCAATGAACTGCCACCAACTTCGTTCTTCTTATGTACAGTTCCAATCTGCTCCGTGGCCGGTCCACTGGGTTGTAGGCCTGTATTTATACACCAGCACTTTTTATTAAAAGTATTTTGAAAAAGAAAGCATAGTTGTAGCATTTGCATTAATGATTTTTGAATGTATTACTACTGTGAGCAACGAGAAAGTATGATGAAGGCTGAAGGTTAAAAAGGACCCGATATTTAGCAGCTACATTATGTGTCACAGGCAGCCGGAAAAGTGTTTTAGACGCCTTAAAACGACACCACAGAAATGCCACCTGACCGCCACCCTTGCACACAACCAAAAGGGGTCGCGACCAAGTAACTCGTGTAGATACGCAGATCGTCAATGATTATCTATCTGACATTACTGGTCCCTCTGGGCTTAAACGCCGAGATGGTAAAGAAATGCACTACGTGGAGATAGGTCGAGTATGTGGTAGGTAAAAACATTTTCGGATTACTGCATGCTGATGTGGTTTGAATGCTGCCCCCCCCACCCCTTCTTTCTCCTCCCTTCTGCAGGTCGCGTTGGAACATCGGCTGAAGTCTGGGAGAACGATGATCGAACCACCGACGAAAAAGGGAAGGAGGGAATATGAGCATAGTCCTTATGACGATAAGTTTTTAAAAGACGTAGACTTAAACATGACTGTTCCTCCTTAGAACATAGCGACTGGGAGGATGGACTGACATAGAGACTTGACGGGTACTGTATGACGAAAATTGACTCGAAATAACACGTTAGAGAATGTAACTAGACGTTTGACTAGGTAGGGAAAGGACAAAAGAAAAGTGCACGGGTAAGGGTTACCAAGACTGCACCCGTCTGGGAAGTTAGAAATGTTGCTGATGTTCAAAATGTACTGCCCCCCTTCTCACACTCTTATAGATCTAGCCAAGCTGCCCGACTGTTCCCCCGATCAATACTTGCCGTTGCCTCAGCCTGGAGAACTTCCCACCAAAGGAAGGAACTGAAAAATGGTTTAAGATCCAACCATGGGTAAATAGCGCGACCAGGTTCATTTCTGATCGACTAACCGAGGTGTAAGTATTGGCAATTGAGAACGCTCGGAGAGATAACAAGCGAGAGGGAAAAGGAGGGAAAGGTAAAAAGAGCTAAGCACTTAGGTAAATAGGATAGTAAAGATACGAAGGATATAAAAAAAAAATATAGATCTTGTTGGCCAACTATTGTTTTCTGTTTTGTTGTGAATGTCTTATATATGTAATACAGGTACTGTCTTCCTTCGTCTGAGTTTGTGTGTGTGTGTACTGTAGGGGTTTATGTTCTCCCTTTGTTTGCGTCTCTCCGTTACCTGACCCCCTACTGTTCTGTGTTGTGAACGCACTAAATGACCTATTTTTGTACACGTCTCTCCCTTTCTCTATCTCTCTCCCTCACTCTGTCTCTCTCTCTCTCTACATGTCATACGTGTACCAAATGGCTTGTTTAGATTGCGGATGACTCTCACTCTCTATGAGAGTCTCCCTATTTCCTCTTCCTTTTTTATGGTAAAATCGTGCCTCGCTGGCACCAGTCTGATGAAATGCACAGTTGATGGGAATCTTATTTATCCCCACTTGAGTTACAAATAGAACGATGAATAAACTTGGCATGAACTCAGTAGGAATGCCGACATATGCACTGCTTGGTAATAGACCTCTGACTGTGACCGATGAGCGTATCTCCCAAGTGCGTAGGATTAAGGGAGGAATTCACATGCATAAATGTCTTCATCTGCCAGTTCTCTAAAAGCTTGTTTTGTACCTATTCAAAGATTCACGATCACCGGAGGAGAAGGGTCGGACGTGACGTACAGCCTAGCTGCAGATCTTGAGACACATGTGACCTCGACCAAAGGTGGAGCTGCAGAGCAACAAGATACGGGACGAGACAGCAATTTCAAACGTGGAAAATGAAACTTGACGGGCTGCCCTGAAGCCCTCTGTCTGCTAACCCACGTGTGCCTGGAGTCTCCGTCCCCCTTCTTTGGGCCCGATTGATGGGCCTGCCTGCTTGTTATCCTTTGCTCCCTTGGTCCCTTTTGTGTGTCCCAGGAACTCTGACCCAACTCCGCCCTCTCTCCTATCGACTATTTGAACCACACCCACCCTCTTTTCCATGTGACTTCACGCGAAAAGGAACGGCATTCAAGTGGGAACAGGGTGTTGCCACGGAAATATAGGTGCCGAGCATAAGGCGCCACTAAAAGGACTGGTTAGGGAACAGGACTGTGGTCTAACAGCAGAGGACAGACCGCACCTTGCAACGCGAAAGGTTGAATACGAGCTGGACCTATAGCTCCACCGCCGGTGCTCAACAGCTCCAACGAGAGGATACGGACTAGAGCCTACCAGTGATGGCTCACTGCTAAAAAGACACTGTGACGAAGAGATCTTGTGTATTGAACTGAATTCCGCCCTCAGCTACTTGGTCAAGATGCTCATTGGTCGCATTTTTTAAGTCAGATACATTTATGCTATGTAGTGCGTTTGAATGTTAGGAACTCGACAAATGCAATTTCCTATGTGCTGCATCCTGCCAATCACATCAACTGTCCATGATTATATGCCAAATGTTAATATTGACAAATGCTAATTCTTCAACCACGCCTGTGTATTTTTGTACCCCCATCAATTACAAAAATGAACTCTGTAATGTAAAAAGGGGCGACTGTGGAAATTTGAGAAATTGATGTACATAAACAGCGTTCATTATTCCATTTTCCCGCTCCTCTCCCTGTAAGCACCATGAATACCGTAAACTATTGACCGCATCACTCTGCCAGTAAAAGCCCGCACCCATGTGTACATGACAGCCATTTTAGGCACCCTGGCCTTTTTCCTGCTCATTAGAATCACCGGCTTCCCTTCTGCGCGTATCTGAACCACCCTCCCTCTCTCACATGCATAGACTATGAAACCCTCTCCCTCTGCGCGTCCCTGCCCTGAAAGGCAACCCTCCTGCTTGACCCACGCAAACCCCCCATTCCCTCTTGGAGAGGCATCCTTTGCCTTAGCTGACATAGCCCTCCCCAGCTGCACCTGACTGTCCCCGCTCTCTCACGCATAAGTCATAAGATCTCTCTCTCTGTGTGCGACTCTGTCCCTGTACACACCCTGGCTCCCCCTCCCTTCTCCCTCACACGGGCAAGTCATAAACCTTCTTCTTCTGCAAGACCCTGTCCTTGGGAGTCACGGCCGCGCCTGACCAGCACCTCCTCTCCTTTCATGAATAACCCCTCTGTTAGTAAACTCTCCCTCCGCGATTGACTGTCCACACATGTCTGAGGTCATCGCCTAAGCCAGGAGATACTGTTTACTGCTTATTGTATGGAATCACTCCTCTTCAAAGGACCCACTATTGATCCTGGGCACCCCACCCCCTGGGCTATGATCAGGCGCACACATCCTAAAAGTTGGCGGAACACTCAGCTGCGTGATTACCCTCCCCTCTTATCAGCAGGTCAATGGTCCCTATTGTGAACATATGTGGGGTAGGATTGACACGAGGATCATGGGGATGTCCTTTCCGTGTTTCACAATGTCATGATTGTAATGCTAAGTGTTCTGTAAAGTATAAAAGACGACGTTGCAGCTCACTTGTTAGAGCACCTCGAGACGATACCTTGTTGTCTGATCTGATGTGTTCTGCTCCGTCGGAATAAAAACTTCTGTTTCCTGCCTTCTGGTCTCCGGCGCCTGCCTCATTGCTTGGTAATTTGAATGGTACAAAGGCGGTTAGCGCCGGGCAAATCTTGAAAAAGGTCATAGCCCTACCCTTTTTCCACATCAAACCAGCCACTTTACTTCCCCCTTCCTCCACAGTATCTCCGGTTTCGCAGGGAACTGAAGGGGGTGGTTTCACGTTGTCATCTTCCTCTTCACCCTCATCTTCTGATGCAGTTCCTACAGTCCACGTTATACAAAATACCGGGATTCCTCTGGCCCCTCCTGAAAGGTTTTACGGGGATCCCCGTAAATTCGAAACATTTCTAAACCAGTGTAGATTACACTTTTTGTGCAAGCCTGGGGTGTTTCAAGAAGATTCAACAAAGACTGCGTTTATGATGTCCTACATGGGAGGCAATGCAGCAAGTTGGACTATACCCTTGTTGGAGCGAAATGATCCTGTGTTGCATGATTTTGATGATTTTTGCTTGGAACTGCGACGGCTGTTCGACAGAAAGCTTCATATGTTGTCTCTGGATAGAGAATTGTTAACCTTGCGGCAAGGATCTCAAGATTTGCTCTCCTATATTACTTCATTCAATCGACTCGTGGTCGAAACAGAGTGGCCTACGGCAAAGAGGATATCTATCTTCTATCAAGGGCTCCGAGGGGAGCTAAAGGATGTGTTAGCACAAGTGGTACAACTGCCCACATCCTGCGAAGAATTGATTGACTTAACTGTTCAATTGGATCATCGCCTTCTGGAAAGACGGGGAGATCGAGGTAGAGGCGACAGTCGTTTCTTCTATCCTCGTCCACGAAGCACCATAGAAGACCATCCGAAGATGCCTGAAGGTGTCGAACCTATGCAAATAGGAGGACTAAGAGGCCCCCTTTCCAAGGAAGAAAAAGAGAAAAGAAGAAGACTGAAACAGTGTCTGTACTGCGGAAAGGGTGGTCATTTCGTAAAAGATTGCCGAGCTAGAAACGCGTTACCTGGAAGAACTACGGCACCCCCTTCTCAGGCGGTCATACAGGCGGGAAGACCGGCGGAAAACTAGCATGCCCAAATCAGGAGGAGGTCGCTGCCTTGGGTTGTTCACAGTTAAAGATCTCATCTACACTTGCGAATACTTTGCATCCTGCAGTGGCCCACATGAACCTAAAGGTCACTTTATGGGTCAATTCCCGTGACGCTATGGAGATTGATGCTCTACTAGATTCAGGAGCTACGGGTAACTATATTGACCAAGAATATGCCATGAAAATAGGGATAGTATGTGAGAAAAAGGAAAAACCGGAGTTGGTCAAAGCAGTGGATGGAACAGTCTTGTCATCAGGCCCAGTATCTTATCATACTCAAGCGTTGTTGATGCAGACGAGTCGTAATCATCAGGAGATGATACAATTTGACTTGATAGATGCGCCCCAGTTTCGTCTTATATTGGGGATGCCTTGGTTGACACTTCACGATCCTCAAGTCAGTTGGGCTGCACGTACCATTACCTTATCTTCTGCATTCTGTAAGGCAAATTGTAGACATGACTTGTCCAATACGGAGGAACAGCAAGCTACGCCTTCAGTATGTCTGGCTTCTGGATGTTCTATCGGACCATACTGTTGTGCCACCGCTCTCCCCGACGAATACCAGGAGTTCAGTTCCTTGTTTGATAAACAAAAGGCCACCGATTTGCCTCCGCATCGTGTATACGATTGTAGGATTGACCTCATTCCTGGTGCTGATATTCCCTGTAGCCGAGTCTACGCCCTCACTGAAAAAGAGACAGTGTATTTGCGGAATTACCTTGATGAAAACCTGGCTACTGGGTTCATTCGTCATTCTACATCGCCTGCTTCCTCGCCGATGTTTTTTATTCCCAAGAAGGACTGCGAGGAATTGAGGCCATGCATCGATTACAGGGCCATCAATAGAATGATGGTAAAAAATCGTTACCCACTACCTCTTATACCTGTACTTTTGGACCAGTTGAAAGGAGCCCGATTCTTTACAAAACTCGATCTCAGAGGGGCATACCATTTGGTTAGAGTACAGAGCGGGGATGAGTGGAAGACCGCGTTTAGAACAAAATTTGGATTGTTCGAGTACCGTGTGATGCCGTTCGGGCTCTGTAACGCCCCTGCCGCCTTCCAGTACTTCATGGATGAGGTACTACGCGGGTGTCTGGAGACATTCTGCATTGTGTACATAGATGACATTTTAATCTATTCATCTACTCTTCGTGAACATGTGGATCATGTAAAAACGGTGCTACAAAGATTACGGCAACATTCCTTGTATGCCAAACTTGAAAAATGTCTTTTTCACGTGAAGGAAGTATCCTTCCTTGGTTATATCATCTCCGCCCAAGGCTTCCAAATGGATTCCAGTAAAGTGGAGGCTATTATAGGATGGAGTACGCCCAAGAACGTTAAAGCAGTGCAGAGTTTCCTTGGTTTTGCCAACTACTACCGCCGGTTCATAAAGGACTTCTCCAAGATCATTCAACCCATATCTAGTCTGCTGAGAAAGAACACTGTGTTTGGTTGGAACCCTGCAGCGGAAAGGTCGTTTCAGTATCTTAAAGAGCAGTTTACACAGGCTCCTATCCTACGCCACCCTGATCCGCAGATACCTTTTGTCTTGGAAACTGATGCCTCCCTGTATGCCATTGGCGGAATACTATCGCAACGTCACCCCGAAACAGGTCAGTTGCATCCTGTGGCCTATTTCTCAAGAAAACTTACACCTTGCGAGATCAATTATTCCGTTACGGATAAAGAACTCCTCGCAATCAAAAGGGCCTGTGAGGAATGGCGTCATTATCTGCTGGGAGCCATGCACACTGTTGAAATCTACACCGATCACAGAAACCTGTTGTTCCTGAAAACAGCCAAGGCCCTTACTCCCCGGCAATTGAGGTGGACTCTGTTCTTTTCGGATTTTGATTTTGTTATCAAGTATAAACCGGGGCCTCAAAATGGTAAAGCTGACGCCCTTTCTCGGATTGGGGAAACAGCGGAGCAGAGTACCGAGAATGAAGATGAACCTCCACTTATCCTTCGAGAATCCAATAATCCATCCTCTTTGATCGCCTTGGTATCTACACCGGAATTCCTGGATGATGTTCGGGTGGCTCTTGCAGATATGGATGTACAGGAATGGATACAGGAGGATCCTGACCATCGAACGGAAAAGGATGATCTTGCCTATCAGGGAATAGCCATCTTTGTCCCTACTGAACCCTTGCAACAGAAGGTGTTATCCTGGATCCATGATTCGCCATTGGGTGGTCATTTGGGAATCTATAAGACAATTGCAGGTGTGGAACGCAACTTTTGGTGGCCAAAATTGAGAGAAACTATGAGACATTATATAATGAACTGTGCTGTTTGCATTCAAGGGAAAGCCATTCATGTCAAACCTGTTGGCCTTCTTAGACCTCTCCCTATTCCGCCTAAACCTTGGCATACCGTGTCAATGGACTTCATTGTAGAAATGCCACCCTGTGAGGAGAAAACTGTGATCTGGGTTTAATCCATCACCGTTCTTTAGCCCACTCTGCCTCCCTAGTTCAGACATGGCCATATGCAAATTAATCTGACCCTATGCCTCATGGGAACAGTCCAGCCCGAACTGCCAAACCATGCCTTCCCTGGACCGGAAACAAGCTTCCTAGGACCGGTTTCTGGCATTCCAGCCGTCTTCAGCCAGGCTTGCTTGAATCCAGTGGCAAAGTGAGCAAGGGACTCACGCGCTTTGATGCTAGTTAGCCCCCCGGGGGCCAAATCCCGGGGGAAAGTTCATAAAAATGAAGTGTGGGAGGCCCAACCCACTCACTGCCCGAGGACTGCCACCCGGGGCAAAAGCATGTATAATTGCAGGGGGGCACACGGCCTCCTACAGCCCCGGGGACCACTACCCCGGGGCTTAATAGTATATTTTAGGGGGCTCTAAGGCCCCCCGAGCCCCGGGGAACGTCACCCCCTGGGGATCACCGTAATTGAGATTGCGGCGGGGTATACTGGCCCCCCACAGCCCTGGGGACCGCCACCCCTGGGGCTTAATATTATAAATGTTGGGGGGCCTCTATGGACCCCCGAGCACAGGGGACCGCCACCCCCGGGGCTTGACTTCATTGATATTGCACACTGCCCCCCGCACCCTGGGGACCACCCCCACCCCGGGGCTTGATTTTTTTATTTAAAAAAAACAACCTGTTTGGGGTTCTCAAGCACCCCACATGCCCCTGGGACCGCCACCTCCCCGGCGCACTAAATGGTAAAATTGGGAGGATCGGTGACAGACCCCCCAGCCTCGGGGACCATCACCCCTGGGGCTTTGTAAATTATGGGGAGGGGGGCCGCGCTGCCCCCCTCTTGGAGCCCTTGATGGCCCTGGGGACCGCCACACCCCAGGGCCAGCTCCTGCAGTGTCCCGGGGTGCCTACCCCCGGGACACTGCTGTTTGCAAGGACAGGGCGGGGGCCTCGCAGCTCCCACCCTGTCATTGCAAACTGCTTTGCTTCATTGAAGCAAGAGCAGGGAAACCTGCAGCCACTCTCTATACAGCAACTCTCAAAGCCATTCAGTCACCCATACAGCTAGTCACACACCCACTCACACACCTATGCAGCCACTCACACTGCCACTAACTCACCCATACAGCCACTCACACACCAGCTCACTCTCCATGCTCAGACGTGAGTCCCTTGCTCACTTTGCCACTGGATTCAAGCAAGCCGGGCTGAAGACGGCTGGAATGCCAGAATCCGGTCCTCGGAAGCTTGTTTCTGGTCCAGGGAAGACATGGCTTGGCAGTTCGGGTTGGACTGTTCCCTTGAGGCACAGGGTCAGACTGATTTGCATATAGCCATGTCTGAACTGGGGTGGCAGAGTGGGCTAAAGAACGATGATGGATTAAACCCAGATCTTTTGACTGGGTGTGAGTGTTTGATTGATTCAGATGCTCCGTCCATCACCACCCCCTTTTGTACCGCTTTTGGCCACCATAAGTGTGGCAGGGTATGCTCAGACATGAGTCCCTTGCTCACTTTGCCACTGGATTCAAGCAAGCCGGGCTGAAGACGGCTGGAATGCCAGAAACCGGTCCTCTGAAGCTTGTTTCCGGTCCAGGGAAGACATGGCTTGGCAGTTCGGGCTGGACTGTTCCCATGAGGCACAGGGTCAGACTGATTTGCATATAGCCATGTCTGAACTGGGGTGGCAGAGTGGGCTAAAGAACAATGATGGATTAAACCCAGATCTTTTGACTGGGTGTGAGTGTTTGATTGATTCAGATGCTCCGTCCATCACCACCCCCTTTTGTACCGCTTTTGGCCGCCATAAGTGTGGCAGGGTATGCTCAGACGAGAGTCCCTTGCTCACTTTGCCACTGGATTCAAGCAAGCCGGGCTGAAGACGGCTGGAATGCCAGAAACCGGTCCTCGGAAGCTTGTTTCTGGTCCAGGGAAGACATGGCTTGGCAGTTCGGGCTGGACTGTTCCCATGAGGCACAGGGTCAGACTGATTTGCATATAGCCATGTCTGAACTGGGGTGGCAGAGTGGGCTAATGAACGATGATGGATTAAACCCAGATCTTTTGACTGGGTGTGAGTGTTTGATTGATTCAGATGCTCCGTCCATCACCACCCCTTTTTGTACCGCTTTTGGCCGCCATAAGTGTGGCAGGGTATGCTCAGGCGTGAGTCCCTTGCTCACTTTGCCACTGGATTCAAGCAAGCCGGGCTGAAGACGGCTGGAATGCCAGAAACCGTTCCTCGGAAGCTTGTTTCCGGTCCAGGGAAGACATGGCTTGGCAGTTCGGGCTGGACTGTTCCCATGAGGCACAGGGTCAGACTGATTTGCATATAGCCATGTCTGAACTGGGGTGGCAGAGTGGGCTAAAGAACGATGATGGATTAAACCCAGATCTTTTGACTGGGTGTGAGTGTTTGATTCAGATGCCCCGTCCATCACCACTCCCTTTTGTACCGCTTTTGACCGCCATAAGTGTGGCAGAGTATGATCAGACGTGAGTCCCTTGCTCACTTTGCCACTGGATTCAAGCAAGCCGGCTGAAGACGGCTGGAATGCCAGAAACCGGTCCTCGGAAGCTTGTTTCCGGTCCAGGGAAGACATGGCTTGGCAGTTCGGGCTGGACTGTTCCCATGAGGCACAGGGTCAGACTGATTTGCATATAGCCATGTCTGATCTGGGGTGGCAGAGTGGGCTAAAGAACGATGATGGATTAAACCCAGATCTTTTGACTGGGTGTGAGTGTTTGATTGATTCAGATGCTCCATCCATCACCACCCCCTTTTGTACCACTCTCCAATATAGCCACTCACTGATCCATACAGCTACTCACATACCCACTAACTCATCCATGCAGCTCCTGACACACCAACTCACACACCCATACAACCACTAATAAATCCACTACCACACTGATGCAGACAGTCTAACAGACAATCAGATGAGATATGTTAGAAATAGTATGACTAATCACTAGTACAGAAAGAATAGTAATTTAACTTATGCTGCAGCTTAGTATATATCTTTAAGTCTCAGAAACATTTACAAACACTTACAGTCAGGGGTGGATTGCAAACATGCTGCTTCTGAAGTTAAACTAAATAAAAATTATTTGTGGGCCATGTGGAACCCTGGGCCCCAAGGACCACCACTTCTCCAGGGCCAAATATATTCTTTAAAGTGTGTTTTGGCAAATATGACATGTGTTTATAATTTTGGCTGCCAGCATACTTCCCTATTTGAGGAATGATATGAGATGCGCTGTGCTAAAAACTATTGGTCCCAGAATTCATTTTATGAGCAACTTCACTTGAAGCTTATGGAAAGTAGCATAATTATTACGCAAATAAAAACTAATGAATGTGGCACATTTGAAGTGATGTGTGGCAGCTGATGGCCTGTGAGCAAGGACTTTATTAATTTGAAACGTGTTAGGCCTTTTTTCATTATTTTCACCTGGATTGCCTTTTAATTGTCAACAAAAAGACGCTTTGAATGAGAAGTGCGTCTCCATTCTCTTGGCAAGAGTTGTGAGTTGGATATTTATATATATATATATATATATATTCACTGAAAAAACCATAGGTTATAGACCATATATAGTTAGGAATTAGCATTTACAAAACCTTATTTTACTCACACAAAACCATTGAAATTCGCATATATAGTTAGTTGCACTAACTATATATCGCGCACCCGCAATCCACTGCTGATCATGTCACATATTACATCATTCATGACATGGTCAGTGACATCACTGATGACATCACTGATGGCATCTCAAATGACATCACTGATGACATCACTGATGACAACATCCAGTGACTGTATGTTTCTGTAAAGTTAAAATATGTCTTACATATTGAAGAATAAGTGGATGTATAAGTGTCTGGATGAAGGATTTAGTAGGTGCATGACTGACTGTATGAGTGAGTGATTAAATGTGTCTCACTGAGTGCATGGGTTAGTGACTAAACTGTCCTAATTTGTGCATCATTATGTCTGTTGTTCTGTAAACTGCTGCATGTGTTGATCAGTAGCTATATGAGTAACTATATGGGTTATTGATTGGTTGCCCAAGTATTTGTATGGGAGACTGAGTGTGTGTGTGGGTGGCTGGGAGGTGTATGACTCTTTGCATAGATGTGTGAGCAGTTGATTCACTAGATGGATGGGTTCAAAAGTGCATGTGGAAACAGCTGTATGGGCGGTTGACTGTGTGCATGAGTGTATTGATGAGTGAATGGATATCTCAGTGCTACATGTCAAAGTAAGTACATATGTAAAACACAGTACATGTGAGAGTTGACATATATATATAACTGTGCATAAGAGCCAGTGAATGTGTGAGTGGCTGTATGGATCATTGTGAACTTGTATCAGGGATTGTATAAGAGAGTAAATATGTGTTAGTATATGTTTGAATAAGTAAGGTGTGTATAACTGTATAGTTGAGGAAATGGAGGTGTGATTGATTCTTTGCATGACTGACTAGGTGTGTGACTAGCTCCATGGATGAGTGACAGCCTGTGAGTGTCTGTTTACACTGAGTGTATCTAAGGTTATATTAGAGTCTGAAGAGGTTCATCGTATTATCACATGAATGATGTCATCAGTGATGTGATCAGTAATGTCAAATGAGATGTCATCAGTGATGTCATCAGTGATGTCATCCGTGATGTCATCAGTGATGTCATCAGTGATGCCATTTGAGATGGCATCAGTGATGTCATCAGTGATGTCATCAGTGATGTCACTGACCATGTCATGAATGATGTAATATGTGACATGATCAGCAGTGGATTGCGGGTGCGCGATATATAGTTAATGCAACTAACTATATATGCGAATTTCAATG
Source organism: Lissotriton vulgaris (assembly GCF_964263255.1). Classification (NCBI taxonomy): domain Eukaryota; kingdom Metazoa; phylum Chordata; class Amphibia; order Caudata; family Salamandridae; genus Lissotriton; species Lissotriton vulgaris. The sequence continues at coordinate 1,036,267,756 of NC_141689.1, forward strand.
GTTTTGTGTGAGTAAAATAAGGTTTTGTAAATTCTAATTCCTAACTATATATGGTCTATAACCTATGGTTTTTTCAGTGAATTTTCAAGGTTTTGTAAATGCTAATTCCTAACTATATGTGGTCTATAACCTATGGTTTTTTCAGTGAATATATATATATATATATATATATATAACATTTCTTTCTTCAGGCCCATACAGGCCACATTTATTTATCTTTTAAACACAGCGGTAAGCCTACAACCTCTTGCAGAGGCCGTCCGCGTTAGCAAGAGTTCGTATGCTTGCGTATCAACTGGAGCCGGCACAAAGCCTTAACACAGCGCCGTGCCTACAACTCTTTCAGGAGAGCCGGCCGCGAGGCTTATGGAGGAGTAGACAAAAGCTTATCCCACGCGGGCATACGCCCACTATGCATGGGAGGAAGGTAACAGGCAACTAGCCCAACTGTAATAAACAGCCCAACAGGGCACATCAGTCTCAGAGCGAGACGAAGGCCAGAGTGGCAAATAGGAAGGAAGAAAAGAGATGGAGCAGTGGAATCTGTGGTCAGAGAGTAGAGAGAGGGGAAGGGATAGTGGCAGTGGGGGGCATGTCTGGAGGGAAGGCGGGGGGGGGGGTCACGCTGCAGCGCGGGGCACCGTAGTGGGCCTAACACTCAAGACACAGCCTGGCGAGATCCGTGGGGGCAATGGCGTCCTCAAAGAGGCGTAGCGTGCGGAGTCTAGGGGGCATGTGTCGTGCATGTTGTACCGAACAGAGGTATCGCACTAGGGGTTTCCAAACTGCTGTAAAGCGTGTGTCTCTCAGCTGTAGCCTAGCCATGAGCAGTTCCAGCGCGAGTGTCTGCCAAAGGCGTACAAACCAGGATGCTATGGGCGGCGCTTCAGTGCGTTTCCAATACAGTGCTATGAGTTGCTTAGCCGCACCTAGCATGTGGAGTGAGAGCACCCAGTCGCTGCGGGTAAGTGCCTTAAGTGTGCTAGGGTAAATGCCGAGTAGTATTGTGGACACCTCTTCAGGCATGGGGAACCCCAGCACCCCTCTGATATGGCTAAGTACCTCCTTCCAAAAGATCGTCAAAGTTGGACACGCCCACCATATATGCACAAAGTCACCAGTCGCAGAGCTACATCTCCAGCACATCGGCGAGGTATTAGGGAACATTTTGCTAAGGCGCAGCGGGGTGTAGTACCATTGGGTGAGCAATTTATAGGCATTTTCTTGCTGCGGGACGCTGCGGTAGATTTTGGGTATATCGCGCCACAGTCTGCTCCACTGGGAGGGTTCTATATCCACTCCTGCCGCCAGCTGCCATTGCTTCTGGTACGAGTGCGCAGGGATTGACTTAGGGTGTTGTAGTATGTGGTAGATTTGTGAAATTAGTCTCTTTAGCCCCCCAAGAGAGAGCGCCAGTTTTTCAAAGGGTGTGAAAGCCCTGGTGGCCGCCTGGTATACTTCATCACCCGCAGTCCAATGACGTAGCTGGGTGTGCTGAAAACCAGCCGACGGGGGAGCCTGAACTCCTCCTTGCAGTCCTCCCAGGTCTTGGGCAAGCCCCCGAGGAAAAGGTCTCCAATGACTCTGCAGTCTCCCTGCGTCCACTCATCGAACGCACAGGATCGGTGGGCCGGAGGGAAGTGCGAGTGACCCGCTATCGGCGTGTGCGGGGACGGGAACGTAGTGAGGCCCCTGGACACCGCAATCTTGTCCCATATGTCCAGGACCGTTCTTGTAGGGACTGCCATGTAGGCACTCCTGGAGCGCGCCGCCCGCGGAAGCCATGGTAGGTCCCATATAGTGCGTCCCGTGACCGCCCGGTCCATGTGGAACCAGTGCTTGTCACTTGCACGTGCACCCCACTCCACCACGTAGCGCAGATGTGCTGCCCAGTAGTAGTGGACCAAGTTGGGGCATGCCAGGCCTCCCCTGTCCCTCGGCTCCATAAGGATTTTCTGCGAGAACCGGGGGCGTTTCCCGCCCCAGATGAAGGAAGTGATCTCCCGCTGGAGGCTCCGGATGCAGTGAAGCGGAATCGGGGTGGGCAGGCACTGAAAACGTACAACATTTTGGGGAGAATCGACATTTTGACCGCGTTCAGGCGCCCCAGCCAGGAAATCATCAGAGGCCTCCACCTTCGGAGGTCCTCCAGAACCGCTTTACGACACTCCGCCCAGTTTACCGAAGACCACGAGTCCAGGCTGGGGGTCAAAGTAAGGCCCAGGTATTTGATTTGGCTCTCCGCCCATTGGTAGGGTACCGTCGCCTTAAGCGGCTGGAGCTCGTCCGCGGGTATAGTGAGGTTGAGCGCCCAGGACTTGGTATGATTGATTTTGAGGCCCGAAGCCCGTTCATATAGACACAGAACCTCGTGAAGCGCCGCAGGGATTCACCGGGATGTGTGAGAGTGAGGATCAAGTCGTCGGCAAATAGCGCCACTTTGTTGTCCCTCCCCCCGTGGGCTATTCCATGTATTCTGTGGTCGCGTCGTATCATTGCCGCTAGTGGTTCCACCGCGAGGGCGAACAAGAGCGGCGAGAGCGGGCATCCCTGCCTCGTACCTCTATGTATCTGCAGCGGCGGTGTTAGTTGGCCGTTCACTCTGACCCTGGCTTGCGGCCCAAGGTACGGGGCCATAATGCTAGTTATCATTCTAGGACCTAGACCGAGCCTCCGGAGCACCGCCCTCAGGAAGGTCCAGTCCACCCGGTCGAAGGCCTTCTCTGCGTCAAGCGAGAGAAGGCAAGCCGGAATGTCCCAATGTTGTGCCTTGCCCACCAGGTGTGCCAGTCGGCGTACATTATCCGCCCCTTGCCGGTCCCTAATGAAACCCACCTGATCCGGGTCCACAAGCCCCGGCATGTGGGGGTCCAATCGCATGGCCAGTACCTTGGTATAGATCTTCAGATCCGTATTTAAGAGGGCGATAGGTCTGTAGGAGGCACAGAGCGCAGGATCTTTACCGGGTTTCGGGATCAACGCTATCTCCGCCATTCCCATGTCGGAGGATGGGCCAGACGTGTCAGAGAAGGAGTGGTAAAGTCTGAGCAGATAGGGACGGAGCTGGGCTTGGAACATTTGATAAAAGATCAGCGGGAGGCCATCCGGGCCTGGGGTTTTCCCAGTGGGGAGTTCCTTAATGGCCGCCGAGACTTCCTCTTCCCGTATGGGCTCCTCCAGTTCCGCAGCACAAGCCGGCGGCAACTGAGTCCCCTCGTAGTCGTCCAGGACCGCCTCTTGCGCCTCCTGCGATGTGGGTGCCCCCGCGTACAAGGAGGTGTAGTAGGCCACGAAGGCGTCCTGTTTTGTCTTCTCCGTGACAGCCGTGGAGCCATCTGGACAGTGGAGTTTGGCGATATGGGCTCTGGCCGTTCTCGCTTTCAGCCGCCTGGCCAGCATACGCCCCACCTTGTCTCCGCCCTCGTAATATTTCTGCTTCAGCGCTAATAGGGAGTACTCTGCCTTGTTAGTGCGTAGAAGACGCAATTGTCCCCTGAGGTTAGCTAGCTCCCTTCTGGACGCCAAGGAAGAACGAGTCTTGTCCCGCGCCTCCGCCTGCTTGATTTCGCCCGCGAGCTTAGACTCCAGCTTGTGAGTCTCCCGTCGTCGTGCGATCGCTAGGGACGTGATGTGCCCCCGTATGGTGGCCTTAAAGGCGTCCCATACTACCGGGAGAGGTGTCTCGGACACATCATTGACGGCGAAGTACAAGTCTATGGCTTCGCGGATGCTACTCACATCGTCCGGATCTCGGAGGACACCCGGTGGGAGGGTCCAGCGTCGCTCCCGAGGGCCGCACGTCAGGGGATCCTGCAATGTAAGCTCCACATGTGCGTGGTCCGACAGCGAGATATCCGAAATAGCAGCCTGCAGCGTGTCCCGGGCAAGGTCTAAGGAGGTGAAAATGTAGTCAATGCGCGAGTATGTCCGGTGGGAGTGGGAGTAAAAGGTGTAGTCTCGGACCCCCGGGTTGTGGTAGCGCCACGCATCGACCAGTCCCAAGTCCGTGATCTGTGACCTAAGCGTAGAGGACATTGCTCCCGCGCCGCCACACGCGGTTTCCCCGCGGTCTATATCTGGGTCTCACACTAGGTTGAAATCTCCACCCAGGATTGTACGCTGTTCTTCAGACTTGAAGTGGGCCCTCAGTAGTGACTGGAGATATTTGTCCTGCGACTGGTTGGGTGCGTACACATTACCTAGGGTGTACTGTATCCCTCCCATCTGCACCGCAGCCTGGATGAAGCGCCCATCACTGCTCTTATATGGTTTGACGGGCCCCTGTCTACAGCCCGCTCTACACAGGATTGCCACCCCTGCCGTCTTGGTGTCAGCCGATGCCCAGAATTGTGTGGGGTATCTAGGGTGCGCCATGCGCTTAGTGTCCCCCCGTAGGAGATGTGTCTCTTGTAAAAATATGATGTCAGGGGAGTGATGGAGAAGGTAGCGCCATATCTGGTTCCTTTTGTTGGGAGAGTTCAGCCCTTTGACATTGAGCGATAGGATCTTTAGGGGCCTGGGAGCAGTCACCGCCATAACACTAGGGGGGATGTTGCCGCCGTATCACCCAGCACCCGCCACCCCGCATGGGTGGGGAGAGTCACCTCCCTCCGCCACCACTGCTGCAGCTCCGTGCGGGCATCTGCAAGGGTCTCGGGACCGCCACCCCACCCGAGGGCAGAGGGGGGACAACATAGGGACAGCCCGGGAGAAAAGTAGGAAAAGTAGACAGAGTGGGAAAACAAAGAGAACAAAGAGAGTAAGGTACCACGACGGGCCAACAGGGCCCTAGCACAATGTCCCATGGTCCGGACATCCTCTACCCGAGGGTTTGGATGGTCTCAGGAATGTCACTTCCTACGGGACAAAGATGGGGGGGGGTTCTGTTGGGAATATAGGACCCGGTAGCCACGGAGCCCGTCTGCCCCGCTGCCCAGGGCGGATTCAGGGGATGTGAGTCTAATGTATCTCAAAAACGGGGAAGGTTGAGTAACTTCTACAGGAGTACCTGGGTCCAGCGACGGGGGCAAGTTCCTGCAGCAAAAGTCCACCAGGTCGTATCCCCTCGATCACCCCAGGGGGCCCAACCGCTGTCCATGGCATCGTCGGTCTCTCCGGGCCGCATCTATTGGTCAGTTGTCCCCCTGTAGAGATCCAGCAGGGTGTAGGGCTCAGCGTGCGCCTCTCCCTTGTTGCCGGGGTGTGGGAGGTCGTGCAGGCTGCAAGAATGCAGGCGGTGCCAGAATGCCCATCAGTGAGCGTACGGACGTAGAGGTTCCCAGTCCCGCACAGGTGTTTGTAGTGGCAGTTCCCCTGGCGACCGATGGTCAGCTAAACGTGGAAACTGGCCAACCGGGGTCACGGTGTATGAGGTTTCACAGGGTGCTCCTCGCGGTCGCTCTCAAGGGAGCGGATATGGTCAATGATGTCTTGCTTGGCCTGGGATGTGGAGAGATCGTCTTTCGGGGTCGTCCGGCGACGCCGGGTCACCGTGGTCCAGTCTGGTCGAGCCGGGGGCCTCTCCTGTCGCCTGGAATGGGTTGGGCTATGTTCGGGGGATTCCGAGAGACCAATCAGTTGCGCCGCCTCATTGTAGGAGCGGAGTGATCTGCGCTTGTCACCCCAGCGAAAGATCAGGGCGAAGGGGTGTCCCAACTGATAGGGGATGTCGAGAGCCCGTAGTTTTTCGGTCACAGGGCGGAAGGCTCTCCTTCTATGCAGCGTGTTGAGTGCCAGATCTTGGTAGATTTGGATCTTATGCCCTCCAAATTGCAGGTCCTGTTTGCCTCTTGCCGCTTTCATTATAGCCTCCTTCTCCGTGAAGTAGTGCACTCGGGTTATTATATCCGGGGGAAGGCCCGTCTTGCCTCCCGTGCTGAAGACTCGGTGTGCGCTGTCCAGAAGTGGTAGGGAGGCCCCCTCTCCGCCTCGCACCTCGTGCAGGAGCTGAGCTGTGTAGGCCATGATGTCAGACCCTTCTTTTCCGAGTGGTACGCCACGGATTCTGAGGTCGTTGCGGCGCCCCCTATTCTCAAGGTCCTCCTGTTGGACCTGGAGCTCGATGTTTTGCTCCTCCAGGGCCGCCACCCTCTGCCACAACTGCTCGACATCTTCAGTGCGCGTGTCGACAATTTTCTCCAGTCCATCGACCCTGTCTCCCAGTTCCGTGACTTCTTTGCGCATTTCCTTGACGCAGGAGTGCACCTCCGCCCGCAGGGACCCTATCTCGGATTTTAAGTCTGCCATGAAAGAGGACATGAAGGCCTGGGTCACCGGGAGAGAGTCGGTGACAGGCGGCGGCGTGTCTTTGGACGGGGCCGACGCCCCCGCCTTGCCCCACATGGCAACCACCGACGTGCCCTTGGATGCCGTCGCCGGGTCCGCCCTGCCCCCTCCTCTGCCTCGGGTCATCGTCCACCCGGAGCGTAGCGTCCCTCGCTGCGGGCACGGTACCTCGAGGGCGTTGCCGGGGTGTGTAGAAAGTGCGGAGCGCCACCAGTCCTCCACTCCCCACCCAAGCACTCCCCTACGATGAAGCTCGCTCTGTCCGCAAGGCGGGGTGCAGACCCGGGTCCTCTCGTCGCCACCAGCACGCCTCACAGGCCAGCCCCCTCCCGGGCTCCGGGTGTCACTCCACCCGACCCTCGGGGAATGGCGTCGCCTTCAGGGAGTGGCGCTGGTCACCCCGGGGGCTCCCAATCAGCGCGGGGGTACTCACAGGTTTTTCGCGGCGTTGACCCCTCTCTCCAGCCCGGCCGGCACAGACGTCCGTGGTCGCAGCGGCCGGAGGGGCCGAGGTGCCAAGCACGGCCCAGTCCAGGAGGTCCAAGCCGGTAGGCGGCGTGAGCAGCGGCCCCCTCCGCAGTCCAGCAGCGACGGGCAGCAGCAGCGCCCCAGTCCGCAGACGGGGGGTGAGGAAGTTCCAGCGCGGCAAAGTACGCCAGGCACACCGGTCACCGCTCCCGCTGGTCCCCTGTCGCCCCCAACTGGGCCATCCGGGCAGGTCCGATGGGCTTCCCCCCTTGTGTAGGATGGGCCAGAGGGGCGTCTCGTGCGCTGTGTTGTAAGCGTTAGATGCAGCGCTGCAGGCCACCGCGGGTCTCGGGGGCCGCCGCCATTTTGAAGTCAGGCAAGCCCGGCCGGCCCCGGCCCTCCGCGGCAGCTCACCCCAGAGGTCCTCACCTCAGGGACGAGTGGAGGTGCAGGCCGGGCGCTCCCCTCCTCTCCGCAGTCACAGCGGGGGCTCCCGCTGGTTCGGGGGGTCCATCTTGGCTTTATGGACCGCCGGAGCGCGGTCCGCGAGGAGGCTGCAGGCACTCACGGGCTCGAGCCCGGTAATCGGAGGGCACCCCGCAGGGTGAGGCAGCACAGTCCGCGATCCCCAGCCGCCACTGGGGGACAGGGCATCCGCAGAGGCGCAGTCACTCAGGCGCTGATCCCCCGTCACAGGATCAAGATGGCGGGCGGGCCCTCCAGCGGCAAGACGTCCGAGCCCTCCGGTCCGTGCTCCCCGGCCTCCCCCGCCGGATCTGCTCCGCCAGCGGCTGCCCCACGCTCCAGGCACCAGCAGCTGTGCAGGTACTCCGTTCGGTAGCCCCCGAATGTCGCTGTGAGAGGCTTGTGCAGGCAACGGGGCGACGGAGCTCGCCCGTGGCACGTCCGATCACATTGCAGTCTTGGCCACGCCCCCCTATATAACATTTCTATGGCAAAATGAAACCCCTCATTTTGTTCCTTTGCAAATTAAATGTTTTAAGTGTTAACACTTTATTCCAATCAAGATGACTTCAGGTGTGCCAACTTTTGTCATAAGTAAGACTGTTAGCGCTCTAGTTGTTCTTTAGAGCACTCTGGGACATTCTGTCACTGGGCTATAGTTGGGCTACATTTGGCTGATATTTGGGCTACATTTGTTTTTTTTTGTCTCTGGTGCCCATCTTTGGGCTACATTGGGCTACATTGGGCTACATTTGGGCTCTAACATATATATAGCCCAATGTAGCCCAATATATATTTTTCAAAGTTAATTTTTGTAAAAACCACTGGAGCATATATCTTGAGACATAGCAAAGGCACATCGGGCTACCAGTCCCTACAATTTTGCCAAGTTTTGTGGAAATCCATTCAGCCGTTCGAGCTAAAAGTGAGTCCAACCGCCCTATGGAAAACTCAATGTTAAAAACACGTTTTGGGACCCCCCTTTTTTCTCGGCCCCCGCTTGACGAAACCCCCCCAAACTTGTGCCATTTTCCTGAAAATTTCAGCCAATTCCGTCCATCAACGCCAAAGTTATTCAACATAGAATTTTCAGAAATCCCTATTCAAAAAAATCCTAACTATATATACCTACTGGCGACCGTCAGTAGGTAATATATATATATATATATATATATATATATATATATATATATATATATATATATATATATATATATATATATATATATATATATATATATATATATATATATATATATATATATATAAAACAAAGCTCCCTGTTGCTTGGGAGCACACACGACCTCGCTCTGCCTTTGGCTCTGAAGATGCAGCCTGCCTTCGTGTGTCACTTGTCTATTCTTGCTGCTAACGCGTTTCAAGGTCTTACAACCCCTTCTTCCTGGGCTCTAAAACGAAATATGAAGGCGCAGCCGCTTGATTACCATCTCTTTATTTCAATTATGACGGCACCCAGTGGGCGTGTGCAAAGTGCCAATTGGTTGCATGATGGGACATTGAGTCTTTAGTAGGCAGCAACACTTTTCAAATGTTCGTTTTTGCATTTAATATTGTTTTGAATAACCTTAGTAGGTCTGACTCACTCTGGCAGGCTCTAATTAGCATATAGAGCGACGTGCTGATCCAGTGATGAATGTTCAAAACGGCAGCCTTGTTACTGGGTATGGGTCTCCCAGTTTCCAATGGTGCAGCTCCCCACGGTCGGACCACCGCGTAGAATTATTGAAAACAAAGCGCCCTGCTGCTTGGGAGCGCACACGACCTCGCTCTGCCTTTGGCTCTGAAGATGCAGCCTGCCTTCGTGTGTCAATTGTCTATTCTTGCTGCCAACGCGTTTCAAGGTCTTACAACCCCTTCTTCCTGGGCTCAAAAACGACATATGAAGGCGCAGCCGCTTGATTACCATCTCTTTATTTCAATTATGACGGCACCCAGTGGGCGTGTGCAAAGTGTCAATTGGTTGCATGATGGGACATTGAGTCTTCAGTAGGCAGCAACACTTTTCAAATGTTCGTTTTTGCATTTAATATTGTTTTGAATAACCTTAGTAGGTCTGACTCACTCTGGCAGGCTCTAATTAGCATATAGAGCGACGTGCTGATCCAGTGATGAATGTTCAAAACGGCAGCCTTGTTACTGGGTATGGGTCTCCCAGTTTCCAATGGTGCAGCTCCCCACGGTCGGACCACCGCGTAGAATTATTGAAAACAAAGCGCCCTGCTGCTTGGGAGCGCACACGACCTCGCTCTGCCTTTGGCTCTGAAGATGCAGCCTGCCTTCGTGTGTCACTTGTCTATTCTTGCTGCCAGCACGTCGCTCTATATGCTAATTAGAGCCTGCCAGAGTGAGAGATATATGCAAAAAAGAAGTTTAAAGTAACATTATAGTTAGGTGTGATGAAAAAGATCTGTTTAAAAAATAAAACCTTGGAAAAAAACACAGGTTAAAATAACGTTATAGTTAGGTGAATATGACAGTGACAATATTAACACTTTAACCTAAAAAAACACAAAAATTCACAAGTTATAGTTAGCAGTGAGGGTAAAATCTCTCCATAGAGTGAACACTGTTAACAGTAACTACTATTTATATTAACTTCATTTCTCCATGTAGGTTCGGTGACTGTCAGGGGTTTGATATAGATAAAAGCTGTCCATAGTAGGGCTTTCCTTTTGGAACCGATGTTCAGTATTTTTAGGAACTTGGCTTTGTCACAACAGTTGTATATAGATTGAACACGGTGCGCAATGAGGTTTTCCTATATATATGTGGTTCATTGTTAATGTGAACTACGCTACCCATGAAGTGTATGGTATAGGGTCAATGTGGAACATAATCCATGCTTTCTACACCTAAGGGAGTTGTTTCTGTGATGGCATTAATGATGCCTCATATTCTTCTGAGCGGTTTTGTACTTGCATTCAGCGCTCTAATGCTATGCCCGTTTATAGAGCAACATGTACAAAAGAAGCATAGATTATGTCATTTGTGATGGTATCAATGATGTCATTTGTGATGGCATCAATGATGTCATTTGAGGTGTCATCAGTGATGTCATAAATGATATCATAAAACATTTTATGAGTGATGTAATATGTGAGGTCATAACCAGTGCATGGCAGGGGCGCAAGTTTGAGTTAGCTAACTGGTAAAATTCTGTGTTTTTTTTGTTCAAAATATTAATGTTGTCAGTGACATATTGACCTAACGATAACGTTACTTTAACCTTTTTTCCAGTGCATTTCTAAGTTTCTTTTTTTAAACAGATCTTATTCTCACACCTAACTATAACGTTACTTTAACCTTTGTTTTTTTCAGTAAATTTCTATTTTTTAAAACATAAAGTAATATTTAACTACCATACTTAAACGCAACCCCCCACACACAGCCAACGCCTTGTTGCACAAAGCCTTCGGCCATGTGCAGTGAGGGGGTTTGCCACACGGCCTGGCCTGTGGCCTGCCCGGTAAAGGCTTCCAACCCCACACTGCTTAGGTCTATGTTTGTGCAAGGCGGGGGGTTGGCCATTGAGAGCTGAGGTGGATGAACTTTTATTTTGGAAAGTTTTATTGAGATTTGCTGAACAGTGCTAAAGTTATTAGGAAAACAAAACTTGCTTTTCATTCGGAAACGTGGTCTTAACTATAACTACTCAGTGGTGACCACTTCAATGTATATCTACTTATAAACTTACCATGCATGGTAAAGGCACATGTGTGGCACATTGTATGTTACAGGCTGCATGGTAAAGGTATTGAATGGTGGATCTTTGTAGTGAAGGCTATTTCCCTACCTGCATAACCCAAGAGAGCGTACACCCATGCCCTGGGATCACCATAGTGAGTATCAGGATATCTTTCGATTTTGGCTTCAGCACACACCACAGTCATGCCTATACATTGATGGCCTTTGAGGAAATGGATTGAGATCCACACTTAGGAGTTGGTCTGGAGGAAAACACCATATGCATTTGTCCTTTATGGAGCATGACTACCGGCAGTTCACTGGGCTGTGGAGGACTGACAGTGGTAGCCCTAACTGCTAACTGATTATACCTGGGTAACAGGCCTTTATGCTTTTAACATACACAGGGAGAGATGCCAACGGACCTCTTCTAATTAAACATTTCTTCCAGTCCTTCACACACTTGTGCAACAACTGGATGCCACATTTATATTTAGATTAGACATGTGTAGTAGGATGAATGTGGAGCTCATGTACTGTGTTTGTCTGATGCAACCATACATTGGAGGACACCTGTCTGATATCAATGAAACTGCAGGATCCCCGAAATCATCCATGAGGACCTTTAAATGCATCAGACTCTTGGGTTTAAAAGATAGGCTAGCTTGAGCCCCTTTGAAGAGAGGAATAGTCCTAACCCCTTTCGAGGTCCATTCTTCCCCAGAGATGTCATCCCTAACATGTTGAGGAATATCTCAGTGAGGAAGCCTCCCCTCTTTCGTGCATTTAGTTTGGATGTCCCTGACATGGAGCTCAAAGCCCCATGCCTCCTTCCTTCTGACACTAGAGGACAAAGACTATGGTTTGAGTACAGTGGGAGGAATACATACATGGCAGGAACTCTACTGTAAACCATGTATAATAATGGGCTAGAAACTCCAAGTTGATGTGATGGGATTTTTTATAGAATTTCTCACTTATCAACACCAGGGGTCCCCCACCAGTGGAGACTGAGAAAGACATCTGAGCTCCAGGGTTGGGGAAGATGACCGCCAACTCCACTTGCCGAGGTCAGGAATAGGAATCTGGAAGTTCTGAATCTTGCCAAGGACAGCTGCCTTGTAACCACCTTGAGTAAAGGAGCCAGCCTTTTGACTGCTGAGGAGGGGTGATAGAGGCAACGCTGCATGGAGGAGAGCCTGTCTAGAAAAAGAGGCGCCTCAAATTAGCTGGCAACACAACGCATTGATGCTCACACAGCAGCGGCCGGTGCAGGTAAGCATGGTGAGCCAAGTGAGGGGGATGTCGACAGGTAACGGAATAGGGTAAACTAAATAAATAAATAACTCCTAATCCATTGTCTGTCGACACCCCCGCAGTACCCCACCCCACCGCGCTTACCTGCACCGGTCGCTGCTGTATTCAAAGGTGCTTTGAGTAACTGACGGTGCCGAGACCACAAAACATTTGATAGCCTAGATTGAACTGTATGTCACCAGACCTAAGGCCGGTACACATTTTTTGCACTGGGTTTGCATCAGAAAAGTGATGCGTGCCTGTGCAAAATGTTTTTTGTGTAATTTGCTTTCCAGCTCAAATCTTGTTTTGTGATGGAAAGTTGACTGAAAGTAATGTAAAGCAGCACAAAGTGCTGTTTTGTGTTACTCTTTGTCAAGGGAGCATTCCGATGCAACCACTTGTGTTTTTTACGAAAAACCCTGTCTACTAACAATGGCAGACAGGGTTGTGCCCCAAAAAATAGTGCAACTTTGAAGCAGGTGTTAAAAAAGAGAAATGCTTTTATTTCTCCTAACTCTTCATACTTTGCATATGTGCTGCACTCTACAGCACACATCTGAAGTGGGAACAGTTAGTTAGTCTAAGTATAGTGTTTCGAACAGGGAGGGTATCCTTTCAGTACAAAACTTATACTAGGCTAACGCAGATGCCTTTGCACTATGTCAAGACGTTGTATGTGTGCCACTCGGTAGCCTGATTGCACACGAGGAAGAGAGCAAGATAGTGCCATATCTCTGTAGGTGTGGCTCTTTCTTGCTCTGTCCCTGTCATGCAACTCAGCACAGCAACTTACATTGATCTGGGCATTGTTGTAGGTACTGCCCTGCGAAGGACTGAAACGAGCCTGTATTATATCATGTTGCCCCTGGTGCAATTTGTTGTTTTCACATTGATCTTGTTCTGCTTATTGTAAGGACATGGAAGTAACTACCAAGTATAGTTATTTCCACAATAATTGTTGTTCTTGGGCTGATTGAGCCCTGAGTCCCTACTCACATGCCTACCACCTCTCTGAATAAGCCTTTGACTGTTTTGTCAAGCTATCTTGATGGACAAATGCTAGTGGGATGTACTTGGTGATCTATTTGAAGTTCAAAAGTAAGGCAAGTTCCAGGACTACAGAGATAAAAGGCTTTCATTGTCACAGTTTGAGCCCATAACACCTGATTTATCTGATATTCCTGGGAAACGTCCCACAGTAAGTACATCTTACGTAGATGTTCAGACCTTTTAAATTAGACTATTATTTGTAGAGCATAAAACCTGTGCTGTACACAGTACCGGTGGCTAAACAATACTCCGAATATGAAGGGCAGAGATATAATAGAAAACACAAGATTATTTCATGTAGACTGGATAAACGAATTAGGCAACACCACCTGTGAACGGTGGCACTATTTCTCCTAAATACAAAGATGCTCCCTTAATCAGTCTACTCCAGGGCTGTTGTTCTTCCCTCAGTGGTAGGTGTGTTTCCACCAAAGGGAGGTGACTTTGCATGGTGTGAGATCCCGAACTGATCCAGGTCATGTTAGGCAGAAGGATAAGGTTTTTTCCCCTATGGTGAGGAGAAAAGGAGAAGAGCTGGTGAGGCAGCTCTCTTGTTGTTATGTGAGGGGCAAGCTGCCTAACCCAGCCTCTTGCTAAATTTGGACAGAAAACTAAGCACATTGTGAGCCTGTTCTGATAGATTCATGGATCCAGAGGAAACTGTGATAATGCAACATTACCAGAAAGGGTGCTGTAATCCTCGCAAAATGTATAATTAACAATTTTGAAGAGTCCTTAAGTCTGTAAGTCTGCATCTCTGTGGCTGATCCCTCATTGATGAGAATAAAAGGAATCCTTCTCAGGGTAGATGATAAGGGCCTATAAAAGAAGGGCAACAATGAAAGTTCTTTCAGTCAGGTACTGGTAATGACTGGGGCACCACTGATGCTTGCCTGAGTTGAGACTGTGTCTTCCATCTAGCCGCAGAAGTAGAACCCTGGAAGGTGATAACAGGCGGTAGAGAAGAGATGTAATAACAAAAGGAAATATGGCTTCATCTTGTGCTGAGGATACCTAACACACATAAGCTGAAAATACACTGGTGTAAAGCAAGCTCTTAGTAGTGTTGTTAATACTTCTTAGTGGCTTAATTTACACCACTTGGCTGGGAGTGGTGGTGGTTCTGTGAGAGCAGAGCCTCTGCAGATACACATCTTTGAAGATGTTGTGCTGTAATGCTATTGACCTAATACTAAGGCCCTCATTTACTAATGTTTTGTGCAGTCGCCAATGTGACATAACTCAACACAAAAGATAGCATTGATTTACCTACCAAACTGAAATGCTAAATTGCATTGCTTCTAGTGATCACCTGCACAGATTATAGGTAATGAGGCCCTGAGTCCTACAGGAAGATGTAGCCAGAGGTCCTTCTGAATGAATCCTAGAAGTCTCTTATGAATAGCAGAGCTTTCCAGAAAGCTCTTTGATCCTCATATCCCACAATTGGTGTTTGTTTGGATTCATCAATTCAAGTAATACAGGTTCCACACCTGTATACACTCCCCTTCAGCTTATTGTTGTCCTTACCCTTGAGAAAACCTTTTTCTTCTCAAAAGAGGATTAAATTAAACATTTCCAGTCCTTTTGTACTATGTTTAGCAGCACTACAATAGTACTGCAAAAGTACTACAAAATGCTGTTCACAAACCTCCACCTACTCCTCTCCTGTCTTCTCTATGAGTAGACCCTCACACATTTAAGTTTAGTAATTAGTGGTAAATATGGGAGGGGCCAGGGGTAGTGGCTTGAAAAAGAGGCATAATTGCTACTAAATAGGAGGGGTGTAGGGAGGAGTAGGGATTTATGCGGGCTAGAGAGGGGTTTAGGGAGGGATATGCACCTATCCACAAAAGAGTCATTTATTGCTATTCACAAACAGCACTTTTAGAGTTACTACAGCCAAAAGGAGACCCAAAACAGTAGAAAGTCAAGTACCACATATGGGCAACCACGGGACAGTTACACCCTCCCATAACAAATATTCGAGTAGGGACTTAAAATAAAACCCTACAGGAAATAATATTAAATTAAATTAGGTTATTTAAAAGTGTTAAAAATATGAGTGAATATCATTTAATGTTAAAAAAATCAAAAAAGAAAACATATTTAGTATTTAATTATAAAATACCACAACAGACTTTCTTTAAATTTAGAAACTAGAGTAATAATATTTTTTATTAAAAACTGATTACATGACTTTTAATGAATTCACTCTTAATACTTATTAATGCAAAGTAATTTTTTAACTTTAGGTTGGAATTTATGTTTAAACTTAAACTTCAGAAAAAGAATTTCATATAACAACATAATATACCTGTTACAAATAGCAACAGAAATGTTCAGCCTCATTCATTCCTTTGGAGTGCTGTATTTGAAGTTTATTTATCCAAAATATCTTCTGATGAATTACAAGTAGTTCCCTATCGCCACAGCATGGAAGAAACACAACATGCTCAATTATTTGAAATTTGATCAATTCTTGTTGTTTTCCTAATGCAGTATAATGCTCAAAAAAGGGAGTAGTGTACCCCTTTAAGAATCATAGGGTGTCACTTTATACAGAACATCACAATGCATATTCCACAAGTTGACCAATGATCCACTGTCATATTCGAAATATTGCAACTGATGCTTAATAACTTTCAGTCTAATGTCTTTACAAAGATAACTATGGGCCTGATTACGATGATGATGGGACAGCTATTGGTTGCGGTCCCACCACCATCGTAACCATGTTTTCCACCCGCCATATTACAATGGCGGGCAGATGGTTGGAGGTTGGAAAGACCGACTGCCATGTATCCGACGGGTTCCTTGAGCCCGCGGTGCGTTGGAGGGAGTTGTATGCCCTACAATAGTGGCGGTGCCTGCCAACACCGCCATAGGTATTACAATGTTATTTTCTGCCCACCGTTTCATGGTGGTTAACCCGCCATGAAAAGACAGGCAGAAAGGGACTTTGGGGGCCCGTAGTGGGTCTCCCTTCGCTCCTGGCCCTCAGCTGTGGCTTGTGTGGGCCACCTATGGTGCCCGCCTACATATCCCTGCACCATGTGGCAGGCACGTAGTGCAGGGATATGTGAAGTGTCCCCCTTTTGTACTGCACCCACCGCAATACAAAACATAGGCATTGCGACCGCCGTGGTGGCGGTCACATCCTAATACCTTGGCGGGACCGCCGACAGCCTGCCGGGCGATCTCATCTACGAAAGGATGGTGGTCGGATGAAAGTCCGACCCCCATCCTTATCAGTCCCTGTATTCTTTTAACAAATAAATAATATCAAAACATATAATACTCAGGTGACACAAAAATTAAAAAAAATAATCAAGCAGAAACTTAATTTGTAGAATACAAGTCAATCAATTCCATTGAGGGTACAGGAAGTGCCAATTCCTTCAAAAAAAGAAAGATTTTACTTTTTCAAATAAATGTTCCTGTGAGCTATTTTATTTAAAAAAAACTCCAGAGTTCAATTATGTACTTTTTCTGCAGCGCTGAATTACTGCTTTAGTGTAACTGACTGCTGTAGCCATGTTTTCTTGTTCATACTAACCTTGCCTGAGGGAAGATCCCATCTATTATGTTTCAAGCCTCTCTTTCGCATCTTGGCTCCAGAGACAAGAAAGTATTGACCAGCATTGCACCACAAAAAATAAATTCATCTTACAGTTGACAGTCACCTTCTTCCTTTTTATGGATCTCAGACCCAAGCACCTGTGCATTCTCTATGTTTTATGAAATAACTAGCTTACCCGTTGCGCGTTGCTGTGATCTCAGAAGAAAGGAAATTCAAGGAAACTTGTTATGATAACATTAAATTTACATTGTGTCATTGTTATTGAAACGTATTCATTTTATTTTTGAGAACATTTCTAAGTGTGGCTTGAGTAGTGCGTCCTCGATTGGCTTCCAATCTTGATTCTGGTTGCTCTCCTGTTTCATTCGAGTGGGCTTGAGCAGTGCGTAAATGATCATTTACCGATCTTGATTCTCGTTGCTCTCCTGTTTCATTCGAGTGGGCTTGAGCAGTGCGTAATCGATCTGTTTCCAATCTTGATTCTCGTTGCTTGTTCGTTTGAGAAGAACGGGTTTGAGCCCAGAACAACAGCTTCTAATCTTGCTTCCCATTGCTCGTCTGTTTCTGAAGCTCGTAATGCCTTTTTCTTTCATGCTTCTGATGTAGATTGACCAATCGATTTCCCTTTGGGGGTCATAACTGTTGACGATGCTCACAAATTCGCTGTCTATTTCAGTATTCGAAAGATTATGGGGGCCCTGGGGGCCGATTTAAAAAAAATCTTTTGACAGAAACCTTCGCTGGAGTGTACTGAACAACTTTCCAAAGTTTCATGGTGATCGGTTGAATGGTGCAGTAATGCATAAAGGACAAACAGACAGACAGACATACTTTCGTATTTATATATATACATATTATCCTCATTGTAAGATTGCTATATTTGTGCCTTGCCTTTGCTTACCGCGCTTACTCCAGTATAGTGTACAGGGGGGCCAGCTGGTTAGCCAAATCTGTGATTCAAAGATAGTTGCTTTTTCTTTTGTTAATAAAAACCTTTCAGTCTTCGACTATTGTGTGTACAAATTCTCTTTGGCATTACAAATACCTATTTGGTCTCCAAACATTAATGTGCCACACTGTGGAAATTAATCACGCTAAATCTAATCATGTGACCTGTAACAGCAATCTTTTATTAGGCATTATTAATTCAATAACCTGAAGCCCTTGTTTACAGCAAAGGCGATGGTTGAATTTGTCACCTAAGTCTTGAAATTTCAAAATTGCTCTGTATGGAAATTGATGCTGAGCTGAGGTCCATGTTTACATACATTTAAAGGACAGTTGCTCATGGTTTCACTTTTTAGGTCGAACCTGGGTAGCACATGCGCTGCTGCGAGGAATGCAGTATTGGAGTATGGCTTTGAAGTCCCGCCCACTCTCCGCCCATATTTTTTATTGGCTTGTGTCATTGTCCTTCGTAAACACAGGCTTCCAAGTCCTTATTAGTCTTGTTAGTCCCTGTTAGTTTGCATTTGTTACCTCCCATAACGACTGGACCTGTTACCTGTCTTGTTACACGGTCTGCTTTATCTTGGCTGTGAGCACTATTTTGTTTAATGAGTTGCCCCTATACCACCCACTACATCGCAGCACGCTGCCTGCTTTTATTTTAATTAAAATTTCTAATGGCGGTCTGCTTTAACTACAGCGGGTGTGTTTCTTTCTTTCTTTATTTTAGCAGCACGGTCCGCTTTAAGTATAGCGGCTGCACTTACTTATTATTGTTGTTGTTGTTGGTTTGTTTACTAGTGCCCGTGCAGCGCTTTCACATTCATGAAGGCCGCACCCCTTTCTTTAGACAAGCCACGTCTAAAGAAAGAAAAACTAATGTCTCTGGGCCACATTTTTTCAAATATCCATCTTCTGTTAAATCATCTGTTACACCATAGGTTGCCTTTCTCCTCATTAACTCAGCCTCCTTTATGCCCGTGTCTGGCAATCTCAAATAAAGGGTCTGTAGAGAAACTTGTCAATCACATTTGAACTATCCACTAATAGTAATTGAGATAAAGGTGCTTATTCATAGATATGGTCGGCAGACAAACATTACAGCCCACAATATTTAGAAATCTCTATCACCCAGATTCATAAAGAACACATTTTGCGATTCCTTAATAGCGAAATTTACAGATTCGCTATTAAGAAATAGCAAAATGCTATTTATCAAGAAATCACTCAAGAAATAGTGATTTCTAATTATTCCTTTATTGCCACTCGCAAATTGCGAGTCGCAATTAAGGAATATCTCCCCATTCATTCCTATGGGCCTAGAGGCCAATAGGATTGAATGGGAAGACACTCGCAATTTGCTAAACGCAAATAGCGATTCGCAAAATGAAATTGCGATTTCAAGGGTGCAGGGGTGTCCAAAGGACACCCTGTAGCAGCCCTGAAATGTGAATTTACACTGATGTTGTACACACACATGTCCAAAGGACATGTGTGTGGGTAACATGCAACTTAGAAAAATGCATTTAAATGCATTTTTCTAAGTTTTCGCTATTTACCACGAGGTTTGACTTTGTGGTAAATAGCGGTCCTTAATTGCGAATTCGCAATTTTTAAATGTTTCATGAATAGCATTTAAGGAATCTCTAATAGAGATTCCTTAAATGCTAATCCTCGCAAATTTGCGAATTCTGTATTAGCGATTTTTGCATTTGGGATGATGAATCCCAAATGCAAAAATTGCACCCGCAAAGGGCCAGATTCTCAGAATCTGGCCCTTTTGCGAGCGCATTTCGCTTGATGAATCTGGCTGTATGTCTTCAGAGGAGCCACCGCCACAGCTAATCCTAAGAAGATTGCTGAGCAGTGGCTATTTTTATGCGCCCGCTTTTCAAACTGTTTTGATTTTCAAAACCAAACTCCCAAATTGGGAGTTTGTTTTTTAAAGACTAAATACGTATGACACTGACACCCTGGATGTTTTCTCCCAGGGTGGGGGCTCTGTTTACTTTTTTGTTTGAGACCTCCAGGCTTTTCCTGGTGGTCCCAAACATATAAAATACATCAGAACCTCTGGCTTAAATTGAGCAAAATGTCTGAGGTATTTAGTCTAGTGGTCCAATGTCTGTCAACCCGTCAATGTACATTTTGCCTTGATAGACACATGACAGTCCTCCCCACTCTGAATAGATAATGCAAACTGTACTTTTGGCAGAGAGGGTACTCCACAAAGTGTTTGGCATAATACTGTTTTCACCAAAGTTTAAATTACCTTGAAAATCTTTGAAGTCTTGTTGTTTTAAAATGCTGGCCCAATTGAGCTCTAGCAAAATCTAGCTCAGCAGAAGGGAACCCAGGTAGCAAAAAGAAGACCTCATTAACACAATGATAACTATCACACCTGTGTAAGGTTCTACACAATGTTCAATTTACCTTGTATTGACAGAAGAAACATCTATCAATCAGCTACCCCAAGCAACCAAGTGAGTCTTTCATCATGTGTTCATTTCTCTGTTGGTGATGTGTTCACCAACTAGCAATTCCTGCCAGTCCCTTACTTTGCATTCAAGCCAGTAATGCCCAACACTGTATACATTTCGCAGATTTGTCAGCGAATTCTTATTGAAATCATCAATAATGGTAAGCAAATCATTGGTTCCAAATTCTCTTTTTTAATAAATAGGAACCACAAGACATTCCAAACAAGACAATGCTATTTGCATAGAGAGATATGGTACAATGTCTGGCAATTGTCATGTTATGATTGAAAGGCTTTTAAACCAAGTGAGAGATATATTTTGTTGCCTCACAGCCCTGGTTGTCTTTGATAAAAAGTATGAAAATCATCAATTGATTTTATGTTTCTCATTCTTAAATATTGCTTCAGCAGTTTTCTTTTTTTCAAACATGTATTATAGCCGAACCATTCTTTTTCAATCTCATAACAGACTCTCTTCCTTAGCAAACATTGTATGTTTATCTGGTCTGCCTTTATTCAAACAAACATTATTAGTCGAGCCATATCTCATTCTGGGGGATTCATAATCAAAGAGAGTTTGGAAATTCCCAAAATCCAACCCTTAATATTTTGGAGGCGTTTAAAGATAAACCTGTTTTGAGCCTAATAGCATTTAAATCAAACATTTAAAAAAAACGAGATACAGTTTCCTGCCATTAATGTTTTAGGACATCCTTAACTGTTGGTCTAGAGTGCAAGGCAGTCCTATAAGACAATAGTTGCACAGAGGAAGCAAGATTTGAGAAAGTTGGCCTGGGAGGACCTAGAGAGAGTAAGCCCACTCAAAGATTCTAGGAGCTTTTGGGTGGTAATAAACCGCTCATTATTCTCAAAGGACTCAAGGGGATGGACTCATTAATACCAGGGAATGCGTGGGAATCGCACTATACCAAGATATTTAATCCGAATGGTATTACTAGCCAGGAAATAAGTCAGGAGGTCTCACTAAATCCAACAACTGCACTCCAGGTGAGCACCTCTCTTTCAGTGAGAGAGGTCGAGGATGCCCTCAAGAAAGGGATACACCCAAATCCCCAGGGCCAGATGGGGGTACCTCTTGATTTATTTAAAAGTAATCCCCAACTCTGGGCACCCCTCCTGACGAACTTCTTTAGAGCTGCAATAATTGGCCCTATTCCAACATCATGGAAAGAGGCCATAGTGGTCCCTGTGTACAAAAAGGGAAAGAAGGAAGGTCGGGCCTGTTATAGGCCCATTTCCTTAATTGACACTATAGTTAAGGTGCTGGGGAGGGTGATCTTAGTGCACCTTCAAACCTGGGCAGATTCCAAAGGGCTAATGTGCCAACATCAATATGGCTTTAGAAGAGGTATGAGGACAAATGAACAGTGCCTCAACCTGGCTCTGGTCATGGGCAAGTACATGAAGGCAAGGAAGGGCTCAATACACCTTGCCTTCATGGACTTGTCCAGTGCTTTTGACACGGTTAACAGGGGCAAACTGTGGTCCATGATGGGGGAAATGGGTTTCGAGGAGCCTCTCATCACCCTATTGCGTAGTTTGCTTGCATCCACCAAGGTAGCCATACGATTTGGCCCTGGGGGAAAAAGTACAGGGCCCATTTTTTCTACGGAGGGAGTTTGCCAGGGGTGCATGTTGGTCCCCTTTCTCTCCCCCTTGTACACAAACGGATTAGAATCAGCTCTATTAGATCAGGAGTTAGACTTCCTCAGAATTGGGGGCAAGCCGATTCCTTTGTTGTCATATGCGGATGATACTGTTTTAATGGCTTTAACTGCTAATATTTTGTGCTAGCCCTGGATGTAAAGGTTAATTTGACCAAATCCTACATCATGGTCTGTGGTCCTAGCCACACTAAATCTAGGAACTTTACAGTAAAGGGTAAGACAATCGACAAGGTCTCAAATTTTAACTACCTGGGGAATGTTTTTAATAATAAATTGACTGGGAACATCTTATTATATCTAGGGTGCTGAACACTAGCCGTGCTATGAAAGGTCTGCGTGTAAGTTGTGCCGCAAGCCAGTAGCGGAATTGATAACCTTATATAAATCAAAATGTTTGTCTACTGCTACATATGGGGCAGGAGTATGGGGATACTATAAAAGTACACAACGTCAAGCACTAGAAAATAAGTTTTTAAAGAGACTGTTGATGATCCCAAAAAGCGTCCCCACAGCATTTTGTCACTCTTAGGTAGGGATGGATTTTATTGCTGATCGGATTAATATTGCTCCACTGATCCTTTGGACCAAAGTTTGGCTGTTGGAAGACCTAAAGCTCACAAGAGAAATTATCAAGGATTGCATGATGCTGGATAATGCAGAGGATATTTCATGGCTTTGCTATGTGAAAAGCAAAATTTAAGGAAATAGGCCTAGGGCACTATTACGATAATCCTGACAGCACAGATACAAATATGAAATCGATTATAAAAAATGCATACGGTGGTGAGCTTGACAATCAACGGCGGCTAGCAGGGCTGCAAACCCATATTGACCAGCCCTCTTACATCAACAAATTTATTTGTCTTTTACCACAAACGCGCAGTTCAGATTTCTTTTTGACTAGACTTCGGCTTTGACATTGCACTTTTTAGTTGCCTTTCCTCAAATGGCTGGATGGTGAAATAACCTTACTCCTTGCCCCTATAATAACTCTTCATAACAAAGCACCTTGCACTTTCTCCTATTTTGTGCACTTTATAGGTAACCAATGGTCCGGTTCCTTATTCCACTTTTAAGAGAAACTCACCCACGCAATCACCAGGAGGGTTTTAATCTCCTATACTCCTTGTCCACTGAAGCTATTTGCACGGCAGTACTACATTTTATTAGGATCGCACTTTTAACAAGTAAACAATATGAAATGTGAATCTTGGATTTTAAACTTCTTTTTTAAATTGTGGAGTTTTTGAGTCAAGTGATATTTTATTTTACTAATTCGACATGTAAGTTTTATGCACTTTATATGTATGATATACTTTTATGGTTTACTTAAACTGAATAAAGTTATTCTTGACTTGACTTGAACTGTTGGTCTAATTAATTTCCCTCTAACCTTTCCCACAGTTCTTGCAAGGGCCTCACAAAAGTATAAAAATCCTCACTAGTCAAGACAATAAAACTCTAATCAATTGGTGTTTAGCCAGTTTATATGCCTTACCATAATGGGAATAATATTCTCCAAAATTAATGTATCTCAACATCGATTTTTCCTGGAAAGTAAAGAGGTAATATATTAAATAAATGCGAACTAAAGTGTGCGTTATCAAGATATTTTTAATGCTAACTAGTTTCATACCAATACAATACACAATACAGTAACGCACTAATACACAAACAAAAAAAGAACAAATTTGTCATTGTGTTGTTTTGTTGAATTCTTGTGGAAGGCTGATATTGTGCTGTGTTGTGGTTGCAATTTTGTCTGTTGTGTTTTGTTTATTTGTAACACATTGTTGTGCTTCTGGCTACTATCCATATTTCCTGAATTGTGTTCTCTATTTGTTGTGCCACTGTGTTCTGTCATGCGGTTATTCTGTTATTTAAGTGTGTTACTGTGTACTTTTGTATTGTGTCATTGTTGTTGTTTAGGTGCTGTATTAGTTTGTTCTGTTTTATTGTTTGTCTGGTAGTTTAAGGTTGAGTTATTGTGGTGGGAGTCATGGTTTTTGGTTACTGTATTGTGCTTTTTTGTGACAGTGTTTTTTTTAGCTTTTGTGTTGCATATTTGCATGATGTTCTTGTGTTGCATTTTGCTTTAATTGTTCTGTGGTGTAGTGCTCTGTTATGCTTTTGCTATGTGTTACGTCAAAGTGTTGTGTTGTCCTTTGTGGTTACTTGAGAGACGTCAACAACTGTTGCTACATTTTCAGCCAAAAGGAGACATTTAACAGAAAGATCTTCTGACAAACAACCTTTAACCAGTGTCACAGAAAGTAACATACTTCTGCACCAGCTTTTGAACTATTACACCAGTCAGCACCAGACTGTGACAGAAATTATGCCTTAAATTGTTCACTTTATGTGATCAGTCAGATACAGTTAAATGTAGGTGAAGATCTCAATTCTGCTTATTTTAGATTCCAATTTAACAAATGTTTCCTGTAAAAAGAGTAAGCCCCAAAATTATAACGGGCCCAATTCCCAAATGTAAATATACTAATGTATATTTGCTCACATGTATATTTACTACTACACCTATGTGTAACTCTACACTTTCTTGCTAGTCACCATTTCCAAATGTAGATTTATAACTAGATATAGACGTACACGTCTCTGGCCCGTCAAATATGTCAGTGGAGCCTCCTATAAAAGAATTAACATGGGTAAAGATACTGCTAGTGATTTTGAATACATGGGTGGAGATCTCTGAGATAGTGGCAGAGATCTCCCTATGGGAAAGTACAAGGAAAAGTATTAAAGTCAATATTCTTTATCAAACATATGAAATATATTTTAACATGAAAAGCAATGAATCTCAAATATTTATTTTTAACCTGTAACTAATAAAAATAGAATGTTACATTACTCTAGGAAGGTAGGATTCTTCTGCATGGTTATCACCACTTTTTGTCTAGTGTTGCTATGTTTTTCCTGACTAGTCTGACTGGGATCCTGCTAATCCGGATCCCAGTCTCTGTGCTACTTCCCTAAATTGGACATGGTGAGTACTTAGGTACATTTCAGATTGGCTACTGGTGTACCCTTCCAAGTCCTGGTATATGGTACTAAAGTACCCAGGGCATAGGTACACCAGGGGTCTCCCGTGGGCTGAAGTATGCAATATGCCATGCATGAGAGACCACTCAAATTGTGACTACAGGCCTGCCATTGCAGGCTTTGTAATCAAGTTTCTTTATATCTGAAATCACTGCACTAAAAACCTATAAATCACCTGTAAGGCAGGCCTATCAATCTTGAAGGCTGGGTGCTCTGTTCTACGTGTGAGGGTTCCCCTGCATGAGCAGGACACCCCTACAACCTTCAAAGTCCATTCTCCCGGGTTGTAGGTGAATCAGTCATTAAGATATATAGATTGGGCATACGTCCTTATGTGATGGCTATCTCTAAACTGGCTGTCACGAACCCTGTCATGTTTTGTATCAAACATATTGGAATCATACCCCCAACGGTGTGGGAGGTATGAATCCATGCACTGTAAAGCTCCTCCGGGAGGCCTTCAGTGCTCTCGGTACCAGTCTTCGAGACCCGGACAGCAATCTACGGCTGCTGCCGACCAGAGACACGATTGTGCCCTCCTGCTACTGAGCCAAGCTTGAGCAGGGCAAGGCAGGACAATAGGTTTCCTGTCACAGGGAGGTGTGATCACCTCCCAGACAAGGCTTAGTGTATTGGGACAGGGTGGGGGTGCTTGGCAGCAGCACTGGACTGCTTTGAAGGGCACATTTTGTGGCCTCATTGCATACTCGAGTTGAAACCAGTTCAGAGAGCCGTTGGCTCCCTCTCTGGCGTGAAACTGGACAATGGGCCTGTGAGTATCTTCCCCACTGTCAAGCCCCTCCTCTGGGAGGGACCCCTGAATCATCCCAACCCTTTCCTTAGGGTACTTAAAAGGGCTTACCTGTGGGTGGGTCCCTAGATTCGTCGTGGCATAATATTCATATTTGAAACCACTTCAACCGTCTGGGCACTTTGGACTTCCCTGGACTTCGCTTTGGGAAACAAGACTGAAACTGGGCCTGCTGCTCCTGGTCTCATTGTCCTGCATGTCTGCTGCAACGTCTGTGCCTGTGTTCCATACAGGTTCTTCACAGGGCCTGTGGACATCCAAGATTGCCGAAGGAATCTACCTTGGAGTGAAGGAGTCACTCCCCTGCATCTGCAGGCACCGCAACACAGCTGACCAGTCTTCTGATCCTGGGATCCCACGGACTACTAAAAGCTCAGCAACACATGTGATGGTTCTGCAACCTCCTTAGAGTTTGAGGCCAGTATCCCTTGTCGAAACCGCTGGAACAGAACCCCTGTTCACTGTGTTGACTTGCCGTTGCCAAGGCTTGTTGACTCTCTGCTCCAAAGATCATCAGGCTCCAAGAAGTACCCGCCTTAGCATCTCCTACAGCCAGGATCTTTGCCTGCACCACATTCTTTGTCCCGTGGGCCTTTATCCTTTGGTGAGCAGCTCAAGGTCCTCTTGCAACTCCTGTGCCTCTGGCCCATGGGTCCTCTCAAGGGTCCTCTTTGAGTCCAGTGGGCTTCCCTGCTTGCTTGGGGCCGGCTCTGATTTATATGCTTGTGGTGAGTCACTTGGCCTTGCTGGTCCCGACACTTCACCTTTATCTACAACCAAGGCTTGTTGGTGCCCCTGCCGGACACTGACCCCTTGACTCTTGACATCCGACGTGGGACAGATAGTTAACGGTTCCTGGTCTTCCACAGCATCGTCTGGTCCACACAGCTGTGACTTCAAGGGCATCCGCAAGTCTCCCGCATCTCCGACATCTTTGGGCATTCATCTTCCGTGCCTCCTGGTCACTCCTGAGAGGCATAGGACTCTATCCCCTCTGCTTACAGGCGCATTCCACCTTTAATCCACCTTTGGGTTCCACTGTACTCTTTCGCCTTCTTCACCAGCGGCATCTTTATTGAAGTTCTCAATTGTGGTCTACAGCGGTTTCCGATGTCACTTCATACTTATGCACCTGGCTTCCCCGGTGTAGGTATCCTGGTTCTTGGGATATCCAAGTGTGGGGTGACTCTCCAACCTTTTAACTTCCACAGGGTTTCTTCAGGGTCCACTGGGAAGGGATTTTTTTTTAATACTGCAACTGTGACTTACCCGTTGACTTGCATTGAGCACTCAGTTGTGTTCCCACTCTGCACACGACCTCCGTGGGGTTCCTAGATACTCACCTTGGGTGGTTCCTTGGTCTCCGGTTTTTCTACATCTTTTGGTCCATCTTTTGTCTCCATTCTCGACTTAGGTCGTGTTTTACATTCTACAATTGTAGGCTATGGTTTGGTCTCCCCCTGGAGACCACTATTTTTTTGTGCTACTTACATGTTATATTTCCAAGGTGTCTGTGTGTATTGTGTTTATATCTCCGGGTAGGAGATATTGCAATGTGTTGAGTGTTTATAATGAATACATATTTTTATAACTACACTGAGTGGTTCTTTTTCGCTTAACCTATTCCATAAGATTAAGTACTGGTGAAACAAGCTGCTTTAAAATCCTTCTGGGCTAAGCCTGTAGCTGCTCTAAACAGCTACCACTTAGAGAACTTTCTAAGGCTTTCTAAGACCACTAACATCATCATAAAGGTTGTCTGGATTAGTGCAGGGTGCTACATTTACATATGTCTGCACCAGATACTAAGCAAGCCTCCTACAAGTACATTAACTCATCAAATGAAATGTATATGAAATTTGAAGAGGAGCTCTAATAAGAGTAGTAAGTGCACCTCAAGTTGCTTGCTTCAACCCAGTAAATGTGTGGCAGTCGCAGCGCTTGGTTTGGGGTTGGCCTCCTCAGTTCAGCAGCTTTTTGTAGAGCAAAGGCAAATTCATTTAAAACCCTTATTCAGATATTTGTACAAGGCATACAACTCAGCGGTATCAGAGAGATTACTTTTCACGACGTCCCACTAGGCAGACCTGGCAAACGCAGATCTGACATATTCAGACATAATTGAGATTTAGGGCGACTGCACTTGTCAAGCCCTGGGGAGAGGAGTAGGGCGATCCATGGTAGAACAAGTGGCTGAGGAACTGCCTTGAGCCACTTTACAAAACTCCAGGCTCCTGGACTGTAGAACAGTGTACTCAAATGTGTGCCTATTGTTAGCTGCCCCTCCCTTTAGGAATGCATTATTGAACATATTTCTATGGTAGAGTCTACTGAAAGAGGCAGAAGTACATTTTGGGAGCTGTAGTCCTGTATATATGTCTTAGCAAGTGAGGCAAGACCCTTTCAACGATATATACTGGTACAAGTCATCTTTACTGAATGAAACACTATTTAGTATTATAAGTTTTGTACGAGACACATCACATTATTGAAGGATATCTGCACACATTCATTTTCATCAGATTAACAAGAGTTAAAGTCTAGGACACACCTAGCAGAACCAGAAAACATTCATCTCCCTTGCACCCCTAGGGTTAGACCACCATCCATTTAGTTACATATAATACATGGGATTCTACAATCCCTGTATAGACGCCCGTCTCTAATTTCTTTATAGTCAGTGACTTGTGACGCTCCCCGTTGTCTATTATAAAAAAAAGATGTCAGAAGTCAACTGTTATAAGTTATTACAGTTGAGTTCTGACATCACAATGCCTGCTGCCAGCAGCCGAGGTTAAAGGCAGGCCATGTCATGAAGCAACTGTTTAAAGCAACTAAAATCAAATGTTGCTTTTCTTCTGCTCTATTTTTCTAGCATACAGTGAAAAACTGAAAAAGTTTATTTTGCCACTCCTTTGATTATTATATAAATTTAGACTCTTTCTGAATGTATCTACACATTCCAAGCGACTGCAGCATTTTTTATTTTGAACTGACTTGTAGTCAACTGTTTCTGATATCTTTTTGCAACAAATATCTAACAGGTTTTTTATGTTAGTAATTTTGCACTAGAGGTTCTATTTTTATTCTTCATGTATGCAAACAAGCTCTCTTTTTCTTATGGAAGGGCTACACACCTAGGATTTTAGTGGTTTGTGGGAAAGGTGATGGTGTGATCATGTATTATATGAGATAAAATACCCCCTGCCATACAGGGTAAGGATATTGCGAGTAACCTCGGAGTTTCATAACCTTATAAAGGAACACAATCTTCGGCCTCGTTCATCTTCATGGTCATGAAACTCCTTGGTGACTTGCAATATCCTTATAATGTACGGCAGGGGCTACTTTATCTCTTTTATATAATCAGGGCCTCTTGAGTTCCATTATTCCAGGTCATCACATTTTTCACATCATTGTGGATTGCCACATTTACTACATAACCAACCGATTGCTGCATAACTTGCAGGTTTCAGCAAAGAAATGCTTCTAGCTGAAAAGAGCCCGAACCTATTAAGTACTGAAAATCGACTGAAATGCAGCTCACAACAGACTGCAAAAAATTATTTGCATATTTGGCCCATTGATCACTGTCTTCAGGCATTAAAGAGGTGAAAAGTCTGCAGAGATAATGTTAATCTAATGAACTCATCAAAGGTAAAACATAAGCACCAAATTGCAATTTAAACAAGGTGAAAAGAATGATTCCTTCTTTGTCATAAAACTTTTTTATCTTTCACTATTTATGCAGTTTTGTATTTACTTCACTGTGTTCTCAAATTGGCAGTTATTTACAGAGCAATAAAAGTTTAGCAGATTTCCTAATGTTTTGCAACTATTTTTAAGCTCTGGTATCTTTAATCTTATTGAGCCTCATTCACAAAGGTAAACTTGCACTTTGAAGTAGGTTTACTACTGTTTTGGTATTCAAATACTAGAGTAAACTTTTACTACTAGTAATTTTACAACTGTGCAGTCTCCGCCATGAGTGTGTAGTGTCCACAGTCGTAACATTGCTAGTAGTAAAATTACTCTTGTCGTTTGTAAATACCAATAATGTTCAGCTGTGCTGAAAATATCTGTGCGTCTGTAAAGCGCAAACTGAAGTAGGGCGATTCCCTTTCAAGTATGTTTCTCAGGTTGCCTTGGAGAAAAGCCTTTGTGTAAAGTGATGTTTCTCTCAGCAGAGTACTGGGGCTGACTCCAAGCTGGAGCACCTACATTATGGGCATAATAAAGAGTGAGTTCTCCTTGAAGCACCAATCAGGGACCAACAAGGATCAGGCCTAGCCTAGAAGTATCCCCTCCTTGAAAAACAGAATCTGCAATCGAAACCCTCACCACTGCCATCCCCCAAATGAGTGTCCAAGAAGACTAATCCACATCTCCTTGTGAAACAAAAGGGCTCATGGAATTTCTAAAGGTAACTTAAGTGTCTCCCTCCTCATGTCACTGAATGGGTCCTCCTTCCAGCTACAGAAATGCAAGCAATACACTTCCGCTGTCTGGGTGGTAAAGCTATTCTCGCCCCCCCCCCCATCCTTTGCCATACTAAACCAGGTTCAGCCAAATGGTTCTGACTTTGTTTTATATTTAAAACTGTGAGGCAAACATTTAGAGTAAACAACTAAAGGCATCCATTTAAGCAGTCACCAACTCTCCATCTATATATATGCTTTCGATGTTTGCATTGCTTACCTTGTGTCGCATGCCCCATGAATAATATACCGGAGTCGGAGCATATAATGGTACGTCTTTATTCACTGACTACCATGCTCGTAATGAGCTGTTTCCCATTCCCATGTTTCCCTTTCCAGTCCCGCCCCTTCCTGCTTGCCTGCCCTGTCCCTAGACAGAGGTCAGGCATAACGATATGACACCTCCCCCTTTTGTACAAAGTCTTACTGTCTCTCACATCTCTTCAATGAGACGTGCTGGCCGTCTGACTTGTCTTCTGGGGCGGCCCAATTGCTCTGGTATCCTGGTATGGAGATCCATGGTGTCATCAGTTCTCGCTGGGCTATAGTGACCTCGGTCACTGTTTTCACTTTGGCTCATTGAGTCAGTGGAGGCTTCACGTGGCTGGGCCTCATAATGGCTATTGGAATTGCACTTCTTGAAGTGCAGGATGTTTCTAGTAATCCGTTTGTGGTCAGCCTCCGCCGTGATCATAGTTCCTTTTCGTCTGCTTACTTTTAGAGGATTGGCGAGGTAGCGACTGTCTGCTTTTGTTCTTCGGTCACCCCGGACCATCACTCAGTCTCCCTCTTGGATTTCAGTGTGTCTGGCTCGTCTGCGCCGGTCCGCATATGTCTTCATTTGTAGTTTCTTTTCATAGTCTATCTTGACTAGTGTGTCATGATCAATATTTACAGTCTGTGGCTGGAGTGTGCTATCCAGCGTGGGCAGTCGAGTGCGGGGAGTCCTTCCTAGCATCACAGTGGCCAGACACTGATTAGTGGTGTTGTGCGGTGTGGTGCGATATGCCCGTGATACTTCGTTCACGGCTTGCTGGATGTCTCGATGAGTTAACTCTGCTTGCTGAACTGCCTTTTTCAGAGTCCCCATGAAGCGTTCCACCATACCATTGGCTTGAGGCCACAATGGTGTGATTTTCTGGTGCTTGAAGTTGAGGTTTTCTGCGAACTCTGCGAATTCATGGCCGTTGAATGGGGGCCCGTTGTCGGATTTAACTCGCAGCGGGATGCCCCATGCTGCAAAGATTTCATTGAGCACTGGAATCACTGTGGTCGCTCTGGTGGATGACACTAGGTGTGCGAATGGAAATCGGGAGTATTCGTCCATGACGACCACAATGTATTGACCTGATTTTAGAGGACCAAAGAAGTCGATGGCGACTTGTTGCCATACCCCTTCTGGCAGTTCTGACATTTGGAGGGGAGCGGGTGGTTCTTCGCGACTCACTAGTTGACAAGGGACGCAGTCTTTGAGGGTAGTCTCCACTATCTGATCCAGTGTGGGGAAGGGCGTAGTTCGCGTAGCCGCACTCCGCGGAGCTACGCGAAGATGCACTTGCACTCCGCGAACTACGCATAACTCCGCGAACATGCGTAGTAGCTTGCTTGACCCGTTCGCGAGGCGTTTTTCGTCTTCGGGAGCGCCGTGGAACTCTGGAACCTGCTCGACACCACATCTCCAGATGTCGCCTTCCTCACGGAAACATGGATGAACGCCTCCTCAGCGCCCGACATCGCCGTCGCCATCCTGGACGGATACAAGATCACCCGGAGAGACCACGTCAACCAGACAGGAGGAGGCATCGCCATCGTCCACAAGAACACCATCCGCATCACGACCAACTCAGACGACACCCTCACAGCCGCCGAACATCTTCACTTCCAGATACACACCGACCCCAAGACCACACTCAGAGGCACCCTCATCTACAGACCCCCAGGACCTCGCACACAATTCAGCGAAGACATCGCAGACTTCATCAGCCCGCACGCCCTCGCCTCTGCTGACTACATCCTCCTAGGGGACCTCAACTTCCACCTGGAGAACAACAACAACAACACCACCACCACCCTGCTGGAAAACCTCGCCAACCTCGGACTCATGCAACTGGTGAACACCCCCACCCACTACGCCGGACACACGCTTGACCCAGTCTTCTCCTCCAGCAAGTACATCTCCTTCAGCCACTCCACCGGACTCCACTGGACAGACCACAGCTGCGTCCACTTCAGCTTCAGAAAGACCACGACACACCACCACCCGCAACAGGTTCCCCACAGGAACTGGAACAAGATCACCACCGACCAGCTCACCACTTCACTGAGCCAGAACCCTCCCGCCAGCTCAACGGACCCCAACCAAGCAGCCAACAACCTCACACAGTGGATCACCAATTGCGCTCGCCCAACCAGCCTCGACCACTCGCAGTCATGCTTCCGCGCCAACCACAGCACCGAGAACGCCCTCATTGCAGCCACTGACGACATCCGAGCCCTGCTCGACAACTGGGAAACAGCGGCCCTCATCCTCCTGGACCTCTCCGCAGCATTCGATACGGTCTGCCACCGCACCCTAGTGCAGCACCTCAGCAACATCAGAATCCAAGAGAAGGCACTGAAGTGGATCATCACGTTCCTCACCGGAAGAACCCAGAGAGTCCGCCTCCCCCCGTACAGATCCAAGGCCACCGAAGTCATATGCGGCGTACCACAAGGATCATCACTCAGCCCCACCCTCTTCAACGTCTACATGAGCCCCCTCGCAGCCATCGTACGCCAACACAACCTCAACATCATCTCCTACGCCGACGACACCCAGCTGATCCTCTCCCTCACCAACGACCCAGGAACCGCCAGACCCAACCTACACGAAGGGATGAAAGACGTAGTCGAGTGGATGAGGAACAGCCGCCTGAAACTGAACTCAGACAAGTCGGAAGTCCTCATCCTTGGATCATCACCCTCCGCCTGGGACGACTCCTGGTGGCCCCCTGCCCTGGGCAGCGCACCCAAACCAACGGACCACGCACGCAACCTGGGCTTCATCCTGGACTCCTCCCTCTCGATGACCAGACAAGTCAACGCCGTCTCATCATCATGCTTCAACATCCTATGCATGCTCCAAAAGATCTTCCGATGGCTCGCCACCGAAACCAGGAAGACGGTCCCACAGGCACTCGTCACCAGCCGACTGGACTACGGAAACACCCTCTATACCGGAACCACAGCCAAACTACAGAAAAGACTCTAACACATCCAGAACGCCTCCGCACGACTCATCTTGGACATCCCCCGACACAGCCACATCTCCGGACACCTGAGAGACCTTCACTGGCTCCCCATCAGCAAGAGAATCACGTTCCAACTCCTCACCCACGCACACAAGGCCCTCCACGACCTGGGCCCCAGGTACCTCAACAACCGCCTGACCTTCTACACTCCCACCCGCCAGCTACGATCGACCAGCCACGCCCTCGCCGCAGTGCCACGCATTCGAAGATCCACCATGGGAGGAAGATCCTTCTCCTACCTGGCAGCCAAGACTTGGAACTCCCTCCCCATCCACCTCCGCCTGACCCAAGACCACCTCTGCTTCAGGAAGCAACTCAAGACATGGCTGTTCGAGCAGTAGCGGACCCCCCTCCCCCAAGCGCCTTGAGACCCTCTGGGTGAGTAGCGCGCTATACAAATATCCTGATTGATTGATTGATTGATTGCCTGCATGCTCGGGATGTGTAGCCCGCGAAGTTACCCATGAGGTTTGTCCCGCCCGCTCGCGTCCCCTTATTTCCGGTCACTACTAACGTGTTCGCAAGTTATTCTGTGCCAGATTGCAGTTTCTGCATGTTCGGCAACTCGATCTTACCGACAAGCATCCTCGCGCACGCGAAAATGCTATTGAGCGCGCGAGAACTACGCTACGCAGCAGTTTGCGGAGTATTCGACAACTTCGCGTTCTCCGCGGAGCGCGGAGTTGCCGAAACTCCGCAAACTCCGCGAACGGAGCGTAGTTCTTCGCCCAGGGTTACCAGACACGTTCCCGTAGCGCCTTCTTCGTGGCACTTATGCCTCTGTGACCTTCATGGGCGAGGTTGATCACTCCTTGTCGTAGCCCTTGTAGGATCACAATCCTCCCCCCTCTCAGGAGTAGACCGTCTTCACTGATGGACAGTTCTTCTTGGACATGTTTGAATGCTGCCATGTCACGGATGTGCTGACTGGAGTCTTGTGATGTGTCCTTTACATGGCGCCAGGAGTTGCTGCGTACGCGGTCCATGACATCTTGCAGGACTGAATCTTACGCTGATGCTTCCCGGATGGCTTCCAGTGGGACTGTAGGTGGGCAGGTGGTGCCAACGACAAAATGAATGTATTCTTCTGCCAGGAAGTGCGCCACACCTGTGAGTGGTTGGGGATGTCGGGACATATAGTCAGCCGGATTTTCTGCTTTTCCCGGCTTGTGGACGATGGTATAGATGTAGTCCTGGAGACGTAGTCCCCATCGTTCAATGCGCGGGGGCATCTTGGCGTTGGGGTTGCCGAAGATGGTGACAAGGGCTTGGTGGTCTGTGATAATGGTGAAATGCTTCCCATACACAAAGAGATGAAAATGTTTGCATGCCCACACCACCGCCAGGCTTTCTTTCTCTGGTTGGGAGTACGCTTTCTCGGTATCTGTAAGGCTGCGGCTGGCATACGCATTGATGAGGCGTTGATCTGAGTCCTCTTGATATTGCGCCAGGATAGCACCTAGACCCACAGGGCTAGCATCAACGGTGATTTCCGTTCTCTTTCTGGTGTCAAAATAGGCAAGATTGATGGCTGAACTGACGGCCTGTTTGATCTTGGCGAATGCCTGTTCACACACGGTTGACCACATGAACGGTTGACCCTGACGTGTGAGCTCTCTTAAGGGATAGCTGATGGTAGCGTAATCCTGGATGTAGCGTGCGCAGTAGCTTGCCATACCGAGGAAAGAGAGGAGATCGCTGACGTCTCGGGGTGTCGGGGTGTCAGCCAGAGCAGACACCTTCTCTGGGTCTGGTTTCATTCCCTCTCTGGAAAAGATGTGACCGTAGAATTTTAAAGTGGTCTTATGAAACTCGCATTTGTTTGCATTTAATGTCAGGTTGGCGTTCAGCAAGGCATGGCATACTCTGTCCAGAGCTGTATCATGTTCAGTCTGGTCTTTCCCAAAGACTAGTAGGTCGTCACTGTAATTGAAAGCGTTGGGAATTCCTTGGATGACTCGTCGAATGGCCTCTTGGAAGATTTCAAAGGCCGAAGAGATGCCAAAGTTCAGTCGCTTATAGCGAAAAAGGTCTTGATGTGTTGTGAAGGTTGTGATGTACCGCGATTTGTCATGGAGCTCCAGCTGGTGATAACCTTTGTTAAGGTCAAGCTTGGAAAATACTGTAGCTCCATTGAGGTGAGTAATCATATCGCTTATATGTGGCCCCGGGTGGCGTTCCCGCTCGATGGCGGTGTTGGGCGCGCGCATGTCCACACATAAACGCACTTTATTATCTTGTCCTTTCTTGGGTACTACTACGACCGGTGATACCCATGGGGTCGGTCCTGAAGTGCGTTCGATGATGTCCATCTTTAGAAGGTCTTGAAGTTCATCGTCTACAGCTTGTTGTAAATGAAAGGGCACCTTTCTGTGATGTTGAGCGACTGGGGTCACACGTTCGTCGATGTGCAGTTTTACTTTGAAGTGGTTGAGTTTTCCTAGTCCTTTGAAGAGGTTCGGGAATTTTGCAACAATGTCTGGGGCATCTTCGGTCATGTAGAGAAGTTCCACTAGCTTTAGTCTTTCAACTGTTGGCAAACTGAGCAGGCAGTCAGCTAAATCTGGGCCTTCAATGACATGGATATAAGCTGGGATATTCCGGTCTTTGTATGATAGAGTCGTGTTGAAGCGACCTAAGCATGGCAGTGGTTTTCTTGACATCCACGTGAGTATGCGGACAGCTGCTGGCTCTAGCTTGGGTCGTGGTTTCATGCTCTGGTACTCAAGCGCGCAGATGTAGTTTAACAACGCTCCTGAGTTGAGGACAAACTTGGCTGGGTGGTCTCCAATCCGGATGTCCAGTTTCGGGTACTTCTTCAGGCGATCAGGGTCTGACACCATACAGATGTATTCGTCACTGTCTTGTGACACAGGTGTGTGTGATAATGACTCGCTGGACGTTGATCTTTGTGATCGATACGAGCTTGCTGACCGGCTTTGTGATCGATACGAGCTTGCTGACCGGACACTTGACCTGGAAGAGCTGGAGGAACGTCCTTCCCTTCCTTTTACTGCGTGAATGTGGTGTCGTGTGGTAGGTCGGGTTTTGGAAGGCCTTCGCCTTGACCGTTGGGTCTGACAAACTGTCTCAAAGTGATTTTCCCTCCCACAGCGATGGCATCGCTGGCCAATGGCTGGGCATTGTCCTGAATGAGGGTAGTCCTGTCCACACCTGTAGCATGCTGGCGCAGATTTGCTGGATTTTGTATGTCATGACTCGTGTCGGGATGATGTCCTCCTAGAGGTCGTGAAATGAGCTGGTTTGCTTGATCTGTGAGAGTCTGTTTTGTACCTCGTGTCTTTATGTGCTTGCATCCGGAATGCTTGTTCCTTCCTCCCAGTCTTGTGGGTCTCCATATTCTTCGCGTGGTCTTCTGCTTGGTCGTTGATTCTCGTTAGTTCCTCGATTTCCTCAAGAGTGAAATGTTTTTTTAGTAGCCGCCGGCATCGCGACTCAGACTGGCAGCCTTCAATTATGCGGAGTCGCAGTGCATCTTCAGTGTTGAAATCGTCGAACTCGCAGTGGCGCGCTAGTCTTCTGATGCGCACGATGAAGTCACACATGTGCTCTTCTTTTTCTTGAGTGGCTAAGTTGAAGATGTAGCGTTCGTAATCCAAGTTACGCTTAT
Organism: Lissotriton vulgaris; assembly: GCF_964263255.1. Taxonomy (NCBI): domain Eukaryota; kingdom Metazoa; phylum Chordata; class Amphibia; order Caudata; family Salamandridae; genus Lissotriton; species Lissotriton vulgaris. The sequence goes on from NC_141689.1 coordinate 1,036,304,993, forward strand.
GTAGAAATCTTCTGTCAAGGGCTCCCTTTACATCGTCATAAGGGGCAGTGGCTGCGTTCGTCAGTTCCTTGATGATCTGCGCGATGTCCTTTCCTACTAGGTTTCGTAGGGCTATAAGCTTCTGCTTCGGGTTCTGTACTTGAGACGCAGTCATGTAGTCTTCAAAGTCCTCGGCCCAGCTCTTCCATTTGGGTCCCATGCTGTTGCCGGACGTCAGTTCTAGAGGTTCCGGTGGCCGTAGGTAAGGTACTCCCATGTGTCTGGGGGATCGGCGCTTGGTTGCCTGGGACTGCTGGGCCCGGTGAGTTGCCTGGAGCCGTCGTTCCTCCTGAGGCACCTGTAGAGCTGGTGACAGACATTCTGGTCTATTCACTTCACCTAGTGGGCTTCTGTGACTTAATTTGCAGTGTCTCTGAGCTTTCCCGCTTCTTCTTAGTGGCATAAGGATTGTTAATTTTGGTGGTGCCTGACTTCAAAATGGCCGCTTCTCCAAAGTCATGTGGGGTCTATGGCCAGTGCCTGACCTTAAGATGGCCGCCTCTTGGGACGCTGCACTGTATTGGGCCTTGCTTCCCGCCCTTATGTCTTGCTTCAATGCCCCTCTTTCGAAATGTAGAACTCACCCCAGTGTTCTTGCGCGCACTCGCCAGGGCTGGGGTCGTTGTTGGCACTTCTGTCTGCTTCGCGCCGCCTCTGTGGTGCTAATTCCGCCAAACTCACATTTACTTCAGGTGAGGGGTCTGTGACTGTTTGGCCTCCACTGTGGTCTTCGTTTCTATGATGCCTTTCGCGCGGGCTCGCACGCCCTCGGCAGCTCCCGAACACGGCGCGCAGAGTGTTTTCGTTTTCGCGCTCTTTCGCGCTGTTGGGTGATCGGCTGCAGACTCGCTGGTTTAAAGGCCGTGCATGGACGGCTGGGGCTGTGTCAGATTGCAGTGGGTATACAGGGATACCACCCTCGTCGCCAGTGTCGCATGCCCCATGAATAATATACCGGAGTCGGAGCATATAATGGTACGTCTTTATTCACTGACTACCATGCTTGTAATGGGCTGTTTCCCATTCCCATGTTTCCCTTTCCGGTCCCGCCCCTTCCTGCTTGCCTGCCCCGTCCCTAGACAGAGGTCAGGCATAACGATATGACACCTTGAATATTCTCTCTTGCTGCTTTGATCATGTGGATACTTCGTCATTAAAGCACAGTCTGAAGCTCTCCATATTTCTCTATACAAGCTCCACCATTACTTCATGCCTAAAACCCAGCTGTCCTTGCAGAAGCAGAAGATGTAGCCTTGCAGTGGACAGATTTTTTGCCTGATTCTAGAGCCTCCCACAAAGTACCTGATATAGCACTATTGCACATGCAAATAATTATGTTTCTTTTTACAGAGAGTGCATGTTATTTCAAAAGCCTACTCTATGTAACTAATACCCTGCATGAAAAAAATAGACTTTGACTCAGAAAATCCGATTTTCATCTCTCCTATTTTCTTTGAATGACTTTCTCCTTACTTTCCATGCTCTGCATGCCTCTTCTCTCGAGTATAGCCTACTTTAAGTCATGTGTCTGTTTGCCTTAAACTCAGTTTTTATATTGCAGCACATTAACAACATTTCATCTCATAACCTGTCCTTTGAAAGTCTGACCTACTAATCCCACAATCCATTTGCATGAACTCACACACACTCCACTAATGATCACACCTCACCCCATCTAATTTAATCCACCACAAAGACTCAGGAGTAAATGCATGGAATTGTCTCCTTCAGAGCACAAGAGTTATCCCTACAACCAACAACAACCAATACCCACTGGATTAATTGTTACTGTGGGTTCTGGTGCAGCATGCTACCTGCCGTTAAGCACTACACCGCCTCTTCAGGGGGTAGTAAGTTCTATATAAATCCAATTACAATACAATTAATTAATTTAAATAAATGATTTAGGGCCAGATGTAGGTAATCTCGATTTACCTACTCTTAAATACAGAATCATACGGATTCGGTATTTAAGAGTAGGTAAATGGGATGTAGGTAATTTCACTTTTGAAATTACCGAATCGGAATGAATCGGTAATTACCGAATCGGTATTTACCGATTCGGTAATTGCCATTGATTTCTATGGGCCTTGAGGCCCATAGGAATCAATGCCAATTACTGAATCGGTAAATACGATTCGGTAAAATTACCAAAATTGCAAGGGGGACAGGGTGTCACTTTGACACCCTGTTGCACCCCTCAATTGTGAATGGGTGCACATGTTGCTGACATACATGCCCTTAGGGCATGTATGTCTGCAACATGGTACGTTTTTCAAAGAAAAAAAAATGCTTTTTGAAGGGTTTTCATTATTTACCACCAACTTCTAGTTGGTGGTAAATAACGAATTCTTAAACCCTTGTAGCAGTGATTACAGTGCTACCTACATGTTGAATTACAGAATCGGTAATTTTACCAATTCAGTATTTTACCGAATCGGAAAAATTACAAATTCTGTAAAATTACCGATTCTGTAATTTAACATGCCCCTACATCTCAATATCCAAATACCGTTTGGAAACGGCCGAAAATCTGTATTTTCGGCCGTTTCCGACCGGTATTTGGATACCTACATCTGGCCCATAGTTTCTAAATAATTTTAAACAATCATTTATTTAAAAAAATCCCACCCTAGCTAAAATATTTATTTTTGTTCAATATGTAGGAAATGCTGTTACAAATGTTATCTATAATTTAAATTCTGTATAATTCTATATTAAAAGTTCAAATGTTTAACTTAAGTTTTTTTATTACGTTTATTTTTACATTATATAATGAGGATTTACCAATTATATATAATGTTTTAACATTAAAATAAATCTATATAAATATATGTATATATACATAATGTAAGTGTCTAAAATAATGAATTCATTCATATTCATTGCTATGGGGTGTTATTTTTTTCCCTGCCTCCATTGTTTTCTATAGGAATGATGTGTATTACCTGTGATTGGTCTTGTGTGTTCCTTGACTTATTTCAAGGTTAGGCTGGAGTACCTTTCTGCCAGTTTTTACACGCTTAGGGCAGCAGTAACTTTAGCATTGTAGTTTGTGCATACCAATGTTCTTACTCTTTTGAGGATGTGTGTTTGTAATAGCATGCCCATCCCCAACCCCCTCCTTAAAGTTCCCTCAATCTCTCCAATTTAGGAATAAGTATTCCCAATTTTCCAACCACTCCCTCTTACCCATTCCGCATTTACTACTGAAATTTAAACCTATGTGTGTGGAGATGTTTGTCACCCAGGCAGAAATCCTGTCACAGAAAATATAGGAGGAGCTGAGGCCTCCACTCGTAGGTTTGTGAAAAGCATTTTATAGTATATGAGTAGTACTACTGACATACTACTTTGAATGCTAAAGAATGTAATTGAAAGGAGGCCCAATCAAGATGTATTGGTCATAATATTTTACTCTCCTGTGTAAGCCATGGCTTTGCCTGCACACAGAAATGAGATTCTAAACTTTCTTTCTAGCAGATTCTCACCAGACTTTCATAACAGTTGTGGAGGTGAGCCTTTTCAGGGCCCCGCCGGTGCAGAGGTTCACCCTTCTTTGCGCACTGGTCCTTTAGACTGACGAAATAGAGATTGGCACGGAAGCTGTAATATTAAAGAGATAGTTTATTAGGACTCATGATTGGAGCTACATAACCCTCAGGCAATGTGTGAGGCAGCACATGGAGTACAGAAACCATGGTCCTTTTATATTGTGATAGTTGCAGTGTAAGCATGGAGGTTCAAAAAGAGGCAGTACAAGTATACACACAAATAACTAGTTACATAGAAGGATACATGAGAATCACTTAGTCAACAGAGTGGGAGGAGTTACAGAACTGCTGACATCAGTTAAAATAGCCTGACAGTTAAATCTGTAACATGTGCATTTTAACAGCTACAGGCCTTTCTGAGCATGTGCAGTGCTCAGACTCAATGCTGAAGGAGTTAACTATAGATGATGACTCAGGCAAAATAGAGAAGCAGGCAACAGAGAAAATGGGGAAGCACATGGCAAACACATGGCTAACTAAAATGGATGCCACAAACCAAAGGGCTTCAGATCATGCTAACAGTGATCTCTGTCAAGTTTCCACGGACGACCCTTTTAGCATCAGCTGAAGACATCTATGATTTAGAAGGAACAAAGAAAATATCTTGCACATTAATTTGCATCATCTCATTAACTTCTTGGTCTAATACATATTGGGCATTTACATTCTTAACGTTGCGTTTGGTAGGTTTACAAGCAGTGGCACAAAGGGAACAAAGCATTTGACCACATTGTAGACATAAGCAGCATAACAGTAGGATCGCAAAGAAGATACATAGAATCGTCAACAGTTTCCAGCCCCAGGTAACAAATAATGTCCACAGCCAACTGGTTAACGTCCATGTTTCGGTATCGGGGTGAATCTCAGCAGCGATTTTATGCAGTTTAGAGATTGCATCAACAACTGAAGGGGCGTGATCAGGGATGTAAATACAACAACTGCTACCGATGATGCGACATGCACCACCTCGATCAGCCAACACGACTTCGCGGACCATTCGGTTTTGGAGCGCTACAATCCTCGCAATTTGCAGTTCTTCTGTGATGTTTCCAAGTGCCATAGCTGTTTGGTTGGTTACAGCCTCTACAACATGTGTCAAGCATCTGATTTTCCGACTGTTTAAGGCGGCACCAACAAAGAAGAACAATCCCAAATTAAAGTTAACATATTGCCGCCGTACAGTGTCAGTCTGATCCACATCATCATGATTTATTGTCCTCTTATATCAGTTCTTGGAAATGTCATTATACAGTTTATAGTCTTTATGGTAGGATGCAGGAGCCAAAAACACAGGTGGTAACAAAAAGGACACATAGCAAGTTATTGACCATCCAATGGATAGATGGTAGTATCCTTTATTCCCACATGTAAAGAAGGTACTGTGGGATGACATAAAACTGCTGTTATTCACCCCAGTAATATTTAACACCAAAGTACAGTCGCTCTTCTCCATGGGAATACTTCCAATACTGTTCACACATAAGTCTGCTTGAGCTCTAGTAACAGGTATTACAGGAGGTCCATTTCCTTTGGATCTTTGAGAATTTGGGAAAACATAGCACATGGAGGAGTTTCCTCGGCGATACTCCTTCATTTCCCATACAGGTTCTTTAGCCTGTGGATCTCCTTCCTCATCAGGATAACACACCTGATTTAGCTGGAAGTTTAGTCTTCCTACATCAGCACTAGTAATGTTTACAACTTCAGATGCCCATAGCAAGGCAAATCAAGCCTGACAAGAACCATTGTGTGGAAACGGTACAAAAAGGGGGTGGTGATGGACGGAGCATCTGAACCAATCACACACTCACACCAAGTCAACAGATCTGGGTTTAATCCATCACCGTTCTTTAGCCCACTCTGCCACCCCAGTTCAGACATGGCCATATGCAAATCAGTCTAACCCTGTGCCTCATGGGAACAGTCCAGCCCGAACTGCCAAGCCATGCCTTCCATGGACCGGAAACAAGCTTCCGAGGACCGGTTTCTGGAATTCCAGCCGTCTTCAGCCCGGCTTGCTTGAATCAAGTGGCAAAGTGAGCAAGGGACCCACGTCTGAGCATACCCTGCCAACTTATGGCGAAGAAAGCGGTACAAAAGGGGGTTGATGGACGGAGCATCTGAACCAATCAAACACTCACACCCTGTCAACAGATCTGGGTTTAATCCATCACCGTTCTTTAGCCCACTCTGCCACCCCAGTTCAGACATGGCCATATGCAAATCAGTCTGACCCTGTGCCTCATGGGAACAGTCCAGCCCGAACTGCCAAGCCATGCCTTCCATGGACCGAAAACAAGCATCCTGGCACCGGTTTCAGATTCATAATCCTCATCAGCCAGGCTATCTTAAATCCAGTTGGCAGGGTATGCTCAGACGTGGGTCCCTTGCTCACTTTGCCACTGGATTCAAGCAAGCCGGGCTGAAGACAGCTGAAATGCCAGAAACCGGTCCTCTGAAGCTTGTTTCCGGTCCATGGAAAGCATGACTTGGCAGTTCGGGCTGGACTGTTCCCATGAGGCACAGGGTTAGACTGATTTGCATATGGCCATGTCTGAACTGGGGTGGCAGAGTGGGCTAAAGAACAGTGATGGATTAAAACCAGATCTGTTGACTGGGTGTGAGTGTTTGATTGGTTCAGATGCTCCGTCCATCACCACCCCCTTTTGTACCGCTTTGTTCGCCATATGTGAGAAAAGCTAGGAATCCACTGCCTACAGAAAGAAGTAAGGACAATTAGTGCACGAACATCCTTCTACAGGGCACAGACGTGTCTAAATTAGCTTGAATGCGGTCTGGTGTGAGTGCACATCCCTCCTTAGACAGGAGGTGACCAAAATAGGTAACCTGCTGTCTACAATATTGCAATTTCTTCCGGGAAACCTTGTAATAGTGAGATGCAAAAAAGGAAAGCAATGACAGTGTGCCTTCTTCACACTTTTCAGGGGTATCTGCAGCCAACAAGATGTCATCAACATATTGTATGAGAGCCAACTCTTTTGACACAGGGAAAGAATCAAGTTGTCTTTTCGATGCTTGGCTGTTAATGCTAGGACTCTCTGTAACCCCTGTGGAGCTCTACAAAATCTGAAGGATCTATTATTCAAAGTGAAGCAGAACAAATAACCGCTATCAGGATGAGTATCGAGAAGAAAGTGTTCTTCAAATCAATCACACTGAATGTAGTTGCAGTCAGAGGAACCATAGTAAGAAGTGTTGTGATGTCACAGACTACTGGATATTGGGGCACTACAATCTTATTAACCTCTCGCAAGTCAATGATTAACCTGCATATTCTAGTATCAGTATCTTTCTTCAAAATGGGAAGGATAGGACTATTACAAACATTGTAGGGGACTTCTTCCACAACTCCTACTGCAATCAAATCTTGAACAATAAGTATCAGTGCCTCCTCACCTTCTCGAGATATTTTATATTGAGGCAGTCGAGGCAATGAAGCGCCCTCCTTCACTTGAATATGAACTGGGGGAATAACCATTTGCCCCACATCAGTATCTGATATAGCCCACAAAGTACTAGGTAGTGAAGCCAAAGCAGTATCTTCTTTAAGAAGACAAGTCCTCTCAGCCATAGGATAGTTGTAATTTAAAATAACATGCACACCTTCTGGGCAACAGCGTATCGTGGCACGAAAATGTTTGAGCATATCGAGACCCACAATGTTAGCTGGTGTGTTAGGAATAAGCAAGAATGGACAAGCAGCGGAGAATTTATCAACATGAAATGCAAGTGGTTGTGACAGTGGGCTAAGGGAAGGTGTCCCATCGAATCCTATCGATATTATTGTTAAGCCAGACAGGGGAGCCCTAGGAACCAATTGTTTAGACAGGGCACTACGAGTAGCTCCCATATCAACCAAAAACCAATCAGTAGAACCCAAAACGTTTGCATTAACATAGGAACCCTTCTGATCTACTGGGATTTCAACTGATTCCTTACCCATCCTAGGCATTCCTAAAATCATCGGTTGAATAATCAGACATTTGATATTGATTTCGTCTGTCAAAAGTATTAGAAAAATTTTGAGTATGCTCCACTGCCTCAAACATAGTGTGATTATCCATGCCTCCCCTATTTCCTGAGGTCCCCGGGTGGCTTCTTCATTTGTCTTCTACCACGCTGATACTGCTGACCTGGCAAAAGTGGGCAGTCAACGCACCAATGTCCAATCTCCTTACAATAAGCACATTGATCAGAAGACAAAGTAGCTCAAGGGAAAGAGGGTGCACCAGGATGAAACATCGCACGCCCGCCTCTTCCACCACCTCTTTAAGATGGACCATGATTCTGAGCTAACATAACTTTTGTTTTAAATCCTTAGTCTTTTTATCCTCCTTGCCTTTTTCTTCCAATTCCTGGTGTTCATAGTACTGAGCCATAGTCAAAAGAGAAACGGGAGAAGATATAGTCCATGAACTCTTGTTGGCCTTTAGGCGATTAGCTATTCCTGGCAACATGTTCGCAACAAATTTGTCAACGAACAGATGCTTGCCCTTGTCATCTGTTATTGACTGTCCACTAAAATCATGGAATGTCTCTTCAAAACGTGTAAAGAAATCAGAAACTCACTCATCCACCTTTTGCTTACAATATGCTAACATAGTCCAATCTATCTTTTTAGGAGGTATAAGGGTTTTTAATGTAGTTATGATAGCCTTTGGAAGGTCTAATATTTCTTGTAGCGGTTTCTGGGCAGGCTCTCTTTCTGCATCTTTTCTCTCTATTTCCTTCCAAATTTCTCTAAAAGCTGTATGAACGTCTATTCTACGGATAGATCGCCACATATCAGGGGGTAAGATAAGCCCAAAAAACATGTCAATATCAGGCAAAGTCATAGTGCAAGAACTAATAGCTCTTTCAACTTCTTCATAAAAGCCGGATTTTTTCAAGGGTCAGGCAAAGCAGCATTCAGTGCCAAGACATCCGCTCTACTCCAAGGAGTATAAACCCAATTGTAAACAAAATATCCCTTCACATCAGCTGATTCTTTCCTATCAACCGTTCCCGAACCCCTATGGGGGAGGTATAAAGGCCCAGCTTTACGCATTGGTTTCGCATGAACCACATTATCCTTATCTGTCCTTGGGTCTGCGACACGGCGTCTGAGTTGTTTGTTCAGGCGTAGCAGCTGCCTTTTTCTCCGCTTGCAAACGGAATGCATCAGTTCGTAGTTTAACCATGTGTCTAATTAAATTGACCATCTGGGAAGGGAGAAAAAGACCGTCACTCAATTGTTTATGATCACGTTTTATATCAGCAGGCTCTAATTCGTCTGAATGTTTCCTAAAACTCCCAATTACTTCTCCAGTAAATGACTCTGTGAAATATAACTGCTCTGACTCCGGCCATTGCTGACCTTCTACTATAATGTCCGGAGCAGAAGCGTCACCACGAGCTGCTTTACAATGCAGCAGATCTGAGAGTGGCTGCACGGTCAGAGGGCAAAATTGAACAAGTGTGTCGTTTAGGGTCTAATTCTGTCCCTTTCTGACCTGGGGAAGATTTGTCATCATCAGAATCATTCTCGGGGGCAGAGGGAAAAGTATATGGTGGCGAAGATCGATCTAATAGAATTGAATCATCCTGAGGTTGATTAAGTAGAGGATAAAGGGGGCGCAGGACATGGTATTGTCCATTTACCTGTAGACAGTGCTCCCTATCCTCTTCTCACTGGTTAGAGGCGGCAGACCCGAGAGCAGAGGACGGCCGGGACCAGGGTTTGATTCCCGGCGCGGCAGGTTTCTGGACCAGGGTCAGCGGACTCGATAATTCTCTCCCCTCGGTGCCCACTCTGATCAGCGATCACACTCGGCAACTCTGGGCATTAGCTTGCCTCATCTTCACTAACGGCCCCACCAGACCGCCGGGGATGCCTGGTCTCACCCTGGAGATACCCATTAAGGGACCATCTCTCAGGGAAGCCAGGAAGGGTTTCGCAGCGGTCGAAGCACCTTGGGACCCTCCGGGTAAGTAGTGCGCTATATAAATGCCTATACATTTACATACATACATACACATTTCTCCTTTATTTCCTTCATTTCTTTATTTTTCATCTCTGGCGCTTTCGCATAAATATTTATGCGCTGTTCTTTTTCTGCTAGTGCTTGTTCTCTCTTCACTTTCTCATGTGCTTCTTTCTCCCACATTCATACACAGTCAAACATATCTTGTCTACTTTTGCGCTTAAACACACACTGTTCCACATACTGAATTTTTCTAATTTGGAATGACCCATGTATTGGCCATTGTAAATCAGGATCCTTCCTAGTATATATGTTCAACAGTGCACTATACAGTATGGAAGAAATACCTAGTTTAATGTACATATCCCTATTTGGTGTCCCCTCGGGGGGAGCCAGCTGATTTTGTTCTAAATCCATATTGGTATCTCCAAGAAAGCAACACATCCTTCGGGGCGTGCTTGAAACAGGCATGCCAAAAATATTATAGTATATATAATATTATAACAAAGTAGTACTTAACGCAAATATTGTACCGTTCAAGAATTCAAAAATTAGAGTAAAATCTCCTCATTGCCTGTCTATATAAATTGTAATTTATATATACCCAAATCAAACCAGAATCTGTGGCCAAACAAATCAAGAAGTGTCGCATCCAACGACCTTACCAAACAAAAGTCTCCAGCCTCTAACTGCCAAGTTCTTAATCGACCAAATGGTCACTGGAAGACAAACGCCAAAAGGGATCTCAGTCGGAGACCGACACCACATGGAGGGTCGAATCAGGAAAATCGGAAAAGCACTTCGCCTGCAAAGACAAGGGCCTCCTCATGCAGTGTACATCCTTAGCGAGATTCTAAACCTCCCTCGAGACCACTCCTTCAAGCATCCAAGTCGCTGATGAGCCCCACGTAACAGGCGCCAATTTGTGGGGGTGAGCTTTTTCAGGGGCCCACCGGTGCAGGGGTTCACCCTTCTTTGCGCACTGGTTCTTTAGACTGACAAAATAGAGATTGGTACGGAGGCTGTAATAGTAAAGAGATAGTTTTTTTGGACTCATGGGTGGAGCCACATAGATACATAACCCTCAGGCAATGTATGAGGCAGCACATGGAGTACAGAAACCATGGGCCTTTTATACTGTGATAGTTGCAGTGTAAGCATGGAGGTTCAAAAAGAGGCAGTACAAGTGTACACACAAATAGCTAGTTACATATAAGGATACACGAGAATCACTAAGTCAACAGAGTTACAGAACTGCAGACATCAGTTAAAATAGCCTCACAGTTAAATCTGTAACAGGTGCATTTTAGCAGCTACAGGCCTTTCTGAGCATGTGCAGTGCTCAGACTCAGTGTTGAAGGAGTTAAGTATAGATGATGACTCAGGCGAAATAGATAAGTAGGCAACAGCGAAGACTGGGAAGCACATGGCAAACACATGGCTAACTAAAATGGACGCTACAAACAAAATGGCTTCAGCTCATGCTAACTGTGATCTCTGTACAAGTTTCCACACAGTTACTACTCTATGGCTATCATGAGTAAACATTACTAGCCGTGATGGAAAGAGTGACACTATGGCTACCCTGAGTGGTCAGTACTAGCCGTGATGGGAAAAGCCAGAGTATGGATACCCTGAGTGCCCATTACTAGTCAGGAAGGGAAGAGCCACTCTGTGACTATCCTGAGAGGCCTTTGCTTGTAAGGATGGGATGAGCCACAGTATGTCACACAGAAGTCGGTGGCCAGACTCATTCTGTTTATTAATTTTCAGCAACTATGAGCTCTTTATTGAATTGTGAGACTCATTTTTACTTCACTTATTTTAAATATTTTTCTTACTTTTACAATTCAGTAAGAGGTTGTAACACATCCTTAAATCAATTTGTAACATAAATCATAAATCGTGAATCAATTTCACTTGAAAAAATCATGACATGAATGACATAGACATTACAAACATAGCATAAGCCAACTTAATATTAAAGGTACACCAGAGACTTTTTAAAAATTCAGTCCTTTCCCTTAATTCCTTTTGTAAATTTGAGGACTGAGACACACTATAGGCATATTACATGTAACAGTTCACGAGAGTCCTGCACTGCGGGACATCCTTTCTATTTAGTGCCTTGTAGTGGGTTCGAGAGGTGGATCTCGTTTGGAAATGCCGACGCGTTTCCAAACCCGGTGTGATTAGTCGGGTTTTTCCTCAGGGCAAACCTGGGTAACAAGTGGATTAAAAGTAAAGTTTTAGTCTCTGCTCTTTCTCTTATTATATGTGTATTCCAATAATAGTGGGGCAAAAAAGTACCTGATTGTTTCAAAGACTCGATGTCGTCTATGTAGTTAGTTTCCTGACCTTAAATCTGTATCAAGAGAAAGGAGACCGTCAGTTGTCCCCTTGTCTCTGTATGTTATGAAAACATGGGTATACTGTTTTTAATAACACTTACTTCGTGTTAAGGTGCACACGCACGAAGCGTTATCCTGAAATCAATTGCGCTTTCTTCGTGGAGCGGGGACTGGCAGGGATAGGTTTTCCTTCTACGTTGAACAGATGGGCGCGTCTCCCTTAATGAGATTACGTCTGCGTTTGTGTATTTCGCTGCAGAATGAAACGCTTGAGTTAGTTTGACGTTTTTCATGGCTCGTCAGTTCGAACAAGGGAAGGGGCACAACAGAAGCTCACCTTGTTTGCGATCTAATCTCAGCATTCGTTCCGCCGCATTGCTCTGCGGGCTTCATCCGGAAGCGGCCTTAATTTATCACCTGACATGGCCCGCTCGCAGTGTTATGGGAGTTGTAGTCCTTGCTTGTGAGCGCAGACTTTATGAAAGTTTGTGAAAGGCTAACTCTTTCACTTTGTTTTGAAAGCAGGGAAGGGTGCCCCAGTGGGGCGGTGGTGTCACAGGAGGGCTCAATGAATGGTTCTCTGTAGCTCAGTGAGTTCGTTCATCCCCTCAATTACACAGTTGAACTTCAAAATTAGATATGCTTCTCTTTGTAGCAGCAATGTCTCGACATCTCCTCCTCTTGGTGGAATTTTTATTCCTGACACTACAGTCCATTTGAATTCTTTTTCTGTGTTGCCACTTTGAGTGAAGTGTTGAACCATTGGGGCTGTTAATACTTGTTGTTTAATTCGGGACCGATGTTGGGATATTCTTTGATTTATTTGCTGGGTCGTTCAACATTAAATGGCTTCATAAAGAATTTACGAACTGCAAAAGTCGCAACCTAGTGTATGCGATCATCTGTCCATGTCCCAAACTATATATTGGGAAAACGACCCAGCAAATAAATCAAAGAATATCCCAACATCGGTCCCGAATTAAACAACAAGTATTAACAGCCCCAATGGTTCAACACTTCACTCAAAGAGGCCACACAGAAAAAGAATTCAAATGGACTGTAGTGTCAGGAATAGAAATTCCACCAAGAGGAGGAGATGTTGAGACATTGCTGCTACAAAGAGAAGCATGTCTAATTTTGAAGTTCAACTGTGTAATTGAGGGGATGAACGAACTCACTGAGCTACAGAGAACCATTCATTGAGCCCTCCTGTGACACCACCGCCCCACTGGGGCACCCTTCCCTGCTTTCAAAACAAAGTGAAAGAGTTAGCCTTTCACGAACTTTCATAAAGTCCGCGCTCACAAGCAAGGACTACAACTTCCATAACACTGCGAGCGGGCCATGTCAGGTAATTAATTAAGGCCGCTTCCGGATGAAGCCCGCAGAGCAATGCGGCGGAACGAATGCTGAGTTTAGATCGCAAACAAGGTGAGCTTCTGTTGTGCCCCTTCCCTTGTTCGAACTGACGAGCCATGAAAAACGTCAAACTAACTCAAGCGTTTCATTCTGCAGCGAAATACACAAACGCGGACGTAATCTCATTAAGGGAGACGCGCCCATCTGTTCAACGTAGAGGGAAAACCTATCCCTGCCAGTCCCCGCTCCATGAAGAAAGCGCAATTGATTTCAGGATAACGCTTCGTGCGTGTGCACCTTAACACGAAGTAAGTGTTATTAAAAACAGTATGCCCATGTTTTCATAACATACAGAGACAAGGGGACAACTGACGGTCTCCTTTCTCTTGATACAGATTTAAGGTCAGGAAACTAACTACAAAGACGACATCGCGTCTTTGAAACAATCAGGTACTTTTTTGCCCCACTATTATTCGAATACACATATAATAAGAGAAAGAGCAGAGACTAAAACTTTACTTTTAATCCACTAGGTACCCAGGTTTGCCCTGAGGAAAAACCTGACTAATCACATTGGGGTTGGAAACGCGTCGGCATTTCCAAACGAGATCCACCTCTCGAACCCACTACAAGGCACTAAATAGAAAGGATGTCCCGCAGTGCAGGACTCTCGTGAACTGTTACATATAATATGCCTATAGTGTGTCTCAGTCCTCAAATTTACAAAAGGAATTAAGGGAAAGGACTGAATTTTTAAAAAGTCTCTGGTGTACCTTTAATATTAAGTTGGCTTATGCTATGTTTGTAATGTCTATGTCATTCGTGTCATGATTTTTTCAAGTGTAATTGATTCACGATTTATGTTTTATGTTACAAATTGATTTAAGGATGTGTTACAACCTCTTACTGAATTGTAAAAGTAAGAAAAATATTTAAAATAAGTGAAGTAAAAATGAGTCTCACAATTCAATAAAGAGCTCATAGTTGCTGAAAATTAATAAACAGCATTGAAACCCGAGACCAGGCACCAGTGGTTTACTATTATCAATTTTTCCCGCCTGGTCCTGTAGGACAAAACCTCTCTTGTAAATACAGACTCATTCTAGATCACCCCAAGTGGGCCCACATCACCGTCCCCCACCCACCGCAGGAAACTCCACTGGCTCCCAATTCAGAAGAAATGTCAGCTCAAGATGTTGACCCACACCTTCAAAGCCCTGCGCAACCAAGGACCAGCATACATCAACATTCACCTGACCTTCCACCAATAGTCCAGCCACCTGCGCTCACCCTCCCTCTTCCTCACTCATACCTCCCACATCTGCCACAGCAGGAGTGGAGAACGTTCTTTCTCCTACCTCTCCACGAAGTCCTGAAACGGCCTTCGACTTCACCTGCAGACCTCATCCTCTCTGCTTGAATTCAGGAATGGACTCAAGAACTGGCTATTCAACTGAGCCCTCCCCTGCAGCAGAATTCTCATTGCCTAATGGGTAATTAGCAGCACTTTACAAATACTGATTGATTGATTGAGCATTAACAGATACATTTGCCATCTTATTCAGGTCAGATTTAAAAAACATTTAAAAAATATAAAAACTTGCATACAAAACATTTCATTAGGTGGGAAAAGAATAAGTTAAGTGCTTCAGCTGCTGTTTGAACATATTTTAAAAACAGGGGTCTCAAAAATTTACAACAATAAAAAAGCAGTGCGGGCAAAAGAATAATCCATGTTTTAAATGCTGAACACCCTAATTAAAAAATTACGTACATTGTCCTTGTTTGCTGAATAAGACCAAGTGGCAGTTAAGGCTTTTAAAGGCAAAATATCAAAGGGCGATAGAATCCATTAACGTCTGGCACGTGATCAACGTTCCATGTTAAATATAACTGTGGATTTCTCGGAATGGTAGCATTAATTATCACATTAAACTTGCTTTTTTACCACAGTATTCAGAACCTAAGCAAATGCTTAGGTTGCAAGAGCCATGCTTGATCAAAAACATGTAACTGCTGTTCTGCCCAAGAGCACAAGTATTCCTGTTTTAACTCAGACATGCCTGATGCATAAAGACATTTCGATAGAAAGAAGTCTTTTCTATTTTTACTTCAAAAATCTCTATACGCATGAAATTCCCTAATACCTTCACGTCAATTCTCAGAGGCCAGTAACCCAAATGCATCACTACCACGAGGCCTTGTTCAAAAGCACACTTTAACCCAAATTCGAATCGGGTTGCTGGGGGTGTTTTAAAGCCACAACGTTTCCTCAAAATTAGCCATTCTATTTTATCTAAAATAAAATCCCATTTAATCACATCAGCTAATTCAATTGAGTACAGTAGGGTCAGAGGAATTTTTGTGCTATATACACAAAGTAGATGCGCAAAATGTCATCTACCAACGGCATTATAAACAAGCATTTGCAATGCAATAGGTCTCGCATTATAAAAGTTTGAGCTGTTGGCATTGCTAATAATAATGCAACACTAGATGCTCAAAGATTCAGTAATGTGAGACCTAATGCAATTGTTTTTTGGGTGTTTTTTTATTTAGCACGAACTTGAGTGAAAGGTGTGTATTTATGTTGCATTGAGTACAGTGTAATTATGTGTTGTGTTATGTGGCACAGAGTGGTATTGTGTGGAGTTTATTTATCTTGCCACTCAGTACCATACAATGACAAACCACATTTTTACACACTAATCAATGCAACATAAATACTCTCCACATCATAACAACCAATACCACATAATTACACAACAAATATTTACAACACATATTTACACTCTACTCAATTGAACATAACTACACTCAACATAATACCACTCAGTACCACATATGCTTGTTTCAAGGGCTGTGGTCAGTTTCAGATATCGTACTGCAGTTAGTTTTACGTGCTGTGATCAGTTTCAGGTATTGTGGCTGATTTGAAGAACTGTGGTCTGTTTTATGCTGTGTAGTTAGTTTGAGGCTGTCAGGTGCCAGTGTTGCATTATTATTAGCAATGCCAACTGAGACAGAGACGAAAATAACGAAAAGGCAGAAATAGGCACTAGAAAGATGCTGGTAGAGGGGGCAGCAAGAGGCGGCAAAGTAATAAAGTATAATAAGGAAAACATCAGGGAGTAGGGGTACAATCACTTTTGAGTAAAGAAAATGAGAGAATAAGCAAACCATCTGGCTGCAGAAGAGCTAAGAGAAACATGGGGCGAGCCAGAGAGCACGAGAAACCGGCCTGTGGAAGTTCCCCTTTAAAGAGCATAGGAAATAAGATAGTAAATGACACATTGGGATGAGTAAGAGAAACAGCAGGGATAAGATCACCTTCGAGCAGGGAAAATGAAAGAATAAGTCAAACATCTGGGTAGGGTGGAGAAACAGCAGTGTGAGTAAGAGAAGCAGCAGAGGGTGAGATTCACAGGTTCAGGAGGGGGCATTAATGGGAGAACCTGGGTAGACACTGGAGACAGGCTCTGGGGAGGCTGAATAAACAGGTCAACAGGGAGCGATATAATTGAAAGAAGGGTAGAAAGCGATACAGAACGGTGTACAGAGAGGGACGCCCAGAAGAAGGGAGGCAAAGGAAAGGTACGGAGTCAGAAAAAGAATGGGAGAGATGCAAGGAGCAGAGAGAAGAAAGGCAATTGAGCGTAGAGGCAGACAGAAAGAGAGAGACAGGAGAGAGACAGAAACTAGGAGGGTCAAGGGTGAGATGCCACGAGGTGAGGATTGAATGCCAGGAGGGACTTGGGTGACTGTCAGGCCATGAGGGTGAAGGGTGAGTGCCAGAGAGGTGAGGAGTGAGTGCCAGCGAGATGAGACATAAGAATCAGGAGGGTCAAGGGTGAGTGCCAGGGAGGGGAAGGGTGAGTGCTGAGAAGGGGAAGTATGAGTGCCAGGGGTGAGGGGTAGCTTCCAGGCCAGGGGGGTGAAGGGCTAGTGCCACGGAGGTGAAGGTTGAGTGCCAGGTCAGGGGGATGAAGGGTGAGTGGAAGGGAGATGAAGGTTGAGTGCCATGGAGGTGAGATGTAAGAGTCAAGAGGGTCAAGGGTGAGTGCCAGGGAGGGGAAGGGTGAGTGAAAGGGGTGAAGGGTAGCTGCCAGGCCAGGGGGATGAAGGGCTGGTGCAATGGAGGTGAAGGGTGAGTGCCAAGGGGGTGAGTAGTGAATGCCAGGAGGGACATGGGTGAGTGTCAGGGAGGTGAAGGATATGTGCCAGGGAGGGGAAGTATGAGTACGAGGATGGTCGAGTATGAGTGTCGGGAGGTGACAGTTGAGTGTCACGGAGAGTCAATCCTGAGTGCCAGAGAGGGAGAAGTGTGAGTGCCAGGTGCGAGGAGTGACTGCCAGGCCTGAGGGGTGAAACCGTGAAAGTGAAACTGATCGTGTGAAAGTGAAACTGATCGCGATCGCGCTACCTGGCTGACAGGAGGCTGATAGGCAGTGAGTAGCCGGGGATGGGGTGTGTGGTTGTGTCTGGTTGTGTGTGTGGTTGGGTGTGTGGTTGTGGGTGTGAGTGTGGTTGTGGGTGTGGTTGTGGGTGTGATTGTGGGTATGGTTGCGTGTGGTTGTGTGTGTGGTTGTGTGTGGATGTGTATGTGGTGTTGGGTGTGGTTGTGTAGGTGGTTGTCTGGTTGGTTGTGGTTGGTTGTGTGTGTGTGGTTGTATGTGTGGTTGTGTGTGTGGTTGTGTGTGGTTTTGTGTGTGTGTGTGGGGTTGTGTGTGTGGTTGTATATGTGGTTGTGTGTGTGTGGTTGGGTGTGTGTGTGGTTGTGTGTGTGGTTGTGTGTGTGTGGTTGGGTGTGGTTGTGTGTGTGTGTGGTTGTGTGTGTGGTTTGTGCTTTATTGAGTTTGTGGTTGTGTGTGTGGTTGTGTGTGTATGCGGTTGTGTGTGGTTGTGTGGTTGGGTGTGGTTGAGTGTGTGTCGTTGTGTGTGTGTGGTTGTGTGTGTTTGTGTGTTTGGTTGGGTGTGGTTGTGTGTGTAGTAGAGTGTGTGGTTGTGTGTGGTTGTTGTTATGTGTGTGGTTGTGGTTGTGTGTGTGGTTGTGGGTGTGGGTGTGTGTGGTTGTGTGTGGTTGTGTGTGTGGTTGTATGTGTGTTGTGTTTGTGGTTGTGTGTGTGGTTGTGTGTGTATGGTTGTGTGTGTGGTTGTGTGTTTAGTTGTGGATGTGTGTGGTCGTGTGTATGTGTGGTTGTGTGTGTGGTTGTGGTTGTGTGTGTGGTTATGTGTGTGGTGTGTGGTTGGTTGTGGTTGGTTGTGTGTGTGTGGTTGTGTGTGTGGTTGTGGTTGTGTGTGGTTGTGTGGTTGTGTGTGTGGTTGTGTGTGTGTAAGGTTGGGTGGTTGTGTGTGGTTGTGTGTGTGTGGGTGTGTGTGTTTGTGTGTTTGGTTGTGTGTGTGTGGTTGTGTGTGTGTGTGGTTGTGTGTGTGAATGTGTGGTTGTGTGTGAATGTGTGGTTGTGTGTGTGGTTGTGGTTGTGTGTGGTTGTGTGTGTGTTGTGTTTGTGTCTGTGTGTGTGGTTGTGTGTGTGTATGGTTGTGTGTGTGGTTGTGGATGTGTGTGTGTGTGGTTGTGTGTGTGTGTGGTAGTGTGTGTGTGGTTGTGCATGTGGTGTGTGTGTGAATGTGTGGTTGGGTGTGGTTATGTGTGTGGTTGTGGTTGTGTGTGTGGTTGTGTGTGTGGTTGTGGTCGTGTGTGTGGTTGTGGTTGTGTGTGTGGTTGTGTGTGTGTGTGTGGTTGTATGGTTGTGTGTGTGTGTGGTTGTGTGTGTGTTGTTTTTGTGGTTGTGTGTGTGGTTGTGTGTGTATGGTTGTGTGTGGTTGTGGATGGGTGTGTGTGTTGTGTGTGCGGTTGTGTGTGTGTGGTTGTGTGTGTGATTGTGTGTGTGGTTCTGTGTGTGTGTGTGGTTGTGTGTGCGTGTGTGGGTGTGTGGTTGTGTGGGTGTGGTTGTGTGTGTGGTTGTGTGTGTGAGTGTGTGTGTGAGTGTGTGTGTGTGTGTGTGTGGTTGTGTGTGTGTGTGGTTGTGTGTGTGCATGTGTTTGTGTGTAGTTGTGCGTGTGTGTGGTTGTGTGTGTGGTTGTGTGTGTTGTGGTTGTGTGTGTTGTGTGTGTTGTGTGTGTGTGTGGTTGTGTGTGTTTGTGTGTTTGGTTGTTTGTGTGTGTGGTTGTGTGTTTGTGTGTGTGTGTGTGTGGTTGTATGTGTGGTTGTGTGTGTGGTTGTGGTTGTGTGTGTGGTTGTGTGTGTGGTTGTGTAGTTGTGTGTGGTTGTGTGCGTGTGTGAGTGATTGTGTGTATGGTTGTGTGTGTGTGGTTGTGTGGTTGTGTGTGGTTGTGGTTGTGTGTGTGGTTGTGTGTGTGAGGTTGTGGTTGTGTGTGTGGTTGTGGGTGTGTGTGGTTATGTGTGGTTGTGTGTGTGGTTGTGTGTGTGTGTGTGGGGTTGTGTGAATGTTGTGTTTGTGGTTGTATGTGTGGTTGGGTGTGAGTGGTTGTGTGTGTGGTTATGGTTGCGGGTGTGGTTGTGGTTGCGTGTGTGGTTGTGTGTGCTTGTGTGTGTCCGGTTGTGGTTGTGTGTGTGGTTGTGTGTGTGTGTAGTTGTGTGGTTGTGTGTCGTGGTGTGTGTTTATGTGTGTGGTTGGGTGGTTGAGTATGGTTGTAGTTGTGTGTGTGTGGTTGTATGTGTGGGTTGTGGATGTGTGTGTGTGGTTGTGTGTGTGGGAGAATCCCGAACGCTTGTAAGCGTGAAGACGGGGGAGGGGCAGAGTCAGGGAGCAAGCACGAGAAAAGACAGATGGCGCTGAAGGCTGGCGGTCCGTACTTGCACGCTCGCGTGAACGCAAGATTGTCGCCAGCCAGCAGCACTGTGAAAACTCACCTACTAAAGTCTCTCCGAGCGGCGCATGCGCACTGACTCAGCGAGACCTAAAAACCAATCACCCATTAGGCTTACAAATGCTATGAGAAATATAGTCAGAATCATTCAAGTTGCTGGACATAATTTTCCCCCAAATGGGTGCAATTTTACTACCTCTAATTTTTATTCAACAAGGTACCAATTTTAATTAGGACATTTCTGAAATGGTGTGCCCCTAAATATCAGGATTTTGCTTTTTAGATATGTTAATTCTCAGAAAATGTGTATCACCAAATTTCTGTAGTGACATTAGGCGACTGGTCAAGCCCTTAGGTTCCAAATCCAAGATCTCAATTTCTTCTGCATATAGCAGGTACAGCACGGCGGCCCCCAGTTTCCCACGGATCGCCTGCCCATAAGCAAATAGAAATGTGAAAAGCAGTAGCTGAGCTCAAGGAATGCAGAGAGTTTTAGAATGCACCCAGTGCACATTATATTTATATGAATAGATGAGGCTCTCCAGAATATATGTTCAGGATGGCGTGTACCTTATCAAATGTTCAGGATGTGAACATAAAATGAAAGTAAATAAAATCATTTCTATAGTGAGTCGTAAGCCTAAAAAATTGGAATGGATCTATCCCCTGGTAAGATATTAGGGTATTGGTTGAGAAAGGTGGAAGCTCCAACCAGGCACCAACCACAATCCTTATCAGGGTGAACCACACAGTCCCTAAATTAACCTGTGCCAAACCCTCTTGTATCTTGGCACTAAAGCAGTCAGGCTTAACTTAGAGGCAATTTGTGTAGTATTTATGCAGCATTTAAACAGTAATAAAGGGAAAACATTGCACAATGTAGAAAAATAAAGACAAATTTAATAAACAATTTGAGACCAAAATGACAAAAATCCAAGTAGTAAAACGGAAGGTATGCCATTATGTTTAAGTAAGAAAAGCGCCAAGAAGCAGAAAGCACTAACTGTTCGCAATAGACCTGGACAAAGTCACAAGTTCAGGAAGAAGGACTGATACAGGGACCAGGTTAGTCCAGCTGAAAAAGTTACCTTCTCAAGTCAGTGTGCAGAGTTCAAAACTTCAGGAATTCACAGGAGCTCAACTGATGCCAGCCAAGGGTCCAGGACCTGGGGCGGCACTTCTGGGGGAACAGAAATGTACTCCAGCAGAGACCAGGAGGAATAATGCAGGTCACAATTGCATGTCCAAGCAGGTCCTGTCGAAGATTCAGGCATTGCCAGTTGCAGCAGGTCAGCTGGGCAGTGGCAGGGAGGCCTCTGGAGCTTGTTGTGTTCTTGTAGCTCCGAAAAGGAGGTCCATCTACTGACCTTGGAGTCACTTTGGTAGTCCTGGGTTCATGGAGATTCTCCTCTCTCCTTCAAGCACCAAGGCAGAGCAGTCCTCTGACAAACAAGGCTGGCCTCAAGCATCAGGGCAGTCCTCTGGAGTACAAGGTAGTCCTTCTGTAGATTTCTGCAGGTTTAGGAGTGTATTAAAGAGTTGGTCTGAGGGTCCAATATTTATACTTGGTGCCCGCTTTAAAGTGAGAGACACTTCTAGACTTCTCCCCACAATTGGTTCTCGAATTTTCTTCCTCCATGCGCTGGTCCTAGGACTCCTGGAGTCACAAAAGCTAATTTGAAGTTCTTTGTGTGTGTGCTGAGTTAGCTCCTTTGAAGTGTAAGTGTGGGAGATGATAGCTTTGGCCTTCCCATCTGGTCAGGATGGCCCATCCTCCCAATGCCCAGTCCCCCTTTGTGATACTGTCTAGGAGGAAAGCATAAAGGCTAACTGCCAACTACACCTTGTCATGTGACACTGGATACAGGCTGCATGCTCCAAAAGGTTAGGACAAGAAAATGGCAACTTTCTAAAAGTGATAACAAGGAGGTGGGCCAATTTAACTTCAGCAAGGTTAGGCCACTACAAATGTTTAGAAAATGCAAA
The DNA here is from genome assembly GCF_964263255.1 of Lissotriton vulgaris. Taxonomy (NCBI): domain Eukaryota; kingdom Metazoa; phylum Chordata; class Amphibia; order Caudata; family Salamandridae; genus Lissotriton; species Lissotriton vulgaris. The sequence goes on from NC_141689.1 coordinate 1,036,327,097, forward strand.
TGCCAATATTGACTTTACTTAACCAACACAATGATTTCTATTCGTGGTCAGGAACCTCAATTTCTGTGAAACTAGCTATTGAGAATTCAAGGCACGGAAGCACGCTTTCCAGAATCTGTTAATTTGAAAAAATCAATATAAAAGCTTTTTATATAAGTGAATACTGTGGTTTCACCTTGAGAGATTTATATTATTGTCCTGAAGAAGGTGGTCTTGCATTAACTTCCACCGAAACGCATCGACGGTCTATCGATTTGTTACATTTAGAGGGAACAATGAAGTGTTTTTAATAGTTTGAGTTTTTATATTGATTTTTTTTAATTAACAGTTATTCACATGACTGATATATATGTCTGGAATGATGTCTCTCCTTTGTGTGATATTTACAATCACGTTGCAACATTTTGTCTATTGGATTACTTGGAATGTTTTTTAACTATATGAATTTTCATGATTCAATATCTGTGTTTTATTTAAAAAACTGGATTTTTTATTCAGATTGCTTCTTGGGTCCTTTCAAAACTTTGAGTGAATAGCTATCTGATTGACGATATACTGGAGTGTGACTGAGTTGCCTGGTTGTTCCTCCAAGAGTTTCTTTTTTGTAATATTTCTGGTTCAAGGAACCCTGTCTCTTGAAGTAGTGGGGCCACTCTCCATTTTCTCAGACAATGTGGTCTAATAGGGCCTTTCAATGAATGGTGTTAAAATAGCCCACAAAACCAGCTAGAGGTTGTTAAACAAAGGGCCATAATTGAGGCCTTATTGATGGTGATAGCTGGTATTGCAGGATTGGATAAACACTATTGTACAGTTGCTTCAAGACAGTAAGGGGCCCATGAGGATGGCGGGCGGTTGATGGCGGGCGGTTCGCCCCCACCGGGCCTACGGTAGCCACTGCCGGCCCGGTGGGGGCGAATCACCCGCCATCCACAAAAGAAAGACCCCCCACCATATTAGGATGCCTTGGGGTCCGTGGCGGACGGAAAGACCGTCTGCCGCTTTTCCGCCAGTCGACTCGTCGACCGGGCGGAAAACATCTTTAATATGGTGGCGGTGTCTGCAAGACACCGCCATCCATATTAGGATGTTGGTGGAGATCAGCCTTTCCATGGCGGCCTTGCCACCATGGAAAGGCATGTGGTCTTTGCCATTGGGGTCCCGTTGCGGGCCCACAGGGTGCTGGGGGTGGGTGGTGCACATAGGGAGTACCTATAGTACCCCCTGCATTTGCATTTACAAGGTGGCAGGCACAGCGCAGTGCCTGTCACGTTGTGCATGCAAATGCACGACATGCATTTCTGACATGGCGGCGGGTGCTGCTGACAGCACCGCCCGACGCAATGTAAGAAATGCGGTATGTGGCGAGGGATCCTAATGGGTACGGCGGGACCGCTGCACCTATGGTGAATGATCCCTTTAACCGTTGCGGTGGCGGGATAGACCCCTAAGTGCTTGGTGCACAAAGAAATTGAACACAGCACTTGGTGGGTGACAGGAGCCTTGGAGTTAGTTGTTTATTTAAAGGATATTTGAGGAAATCTTCTGCAATCAGAATCCTATGCCAAAATGCCCCATGTTATGCATATGGAGTTCATTTGGAAAACATTGAGGCATAACAACCGCATGAAACATTTATTGTCTCTTTTCAAATACAATCATATGGACCTGGTATGTGATTCCTACTCAACAGTAAAATAAGAACACATCGACTCAAATCTAGAGGCAGCAGAAAAAAGTAAATGTGTAAGATTTAGACTTCTCTACATCTCGTTGCATCAGTTTGAAGGATCATGGAATCCACTCCCCATAGGTAGGCGCGGCCGGCACAGGTAGGACCGCCTCACCTCACCGCTCTTACCTGTGCCGGCCGCACCTTCTTGTAGGTACAAAAGGATGTAGGCAATGCGACAATAAAGATGAAATATTAGATTATAGTCTCTGTCTTTGTCCAAAACTATTAGTCTTAAGGAAGAAGTATTGTCCAGTGGCTTTACAGAAGCAAACTTAAGGACAGTTAAAAAGGCAATCAAATATTGTTTTGTGGTGTATAATTAACATATTTATCAGTAAACTCATGAAAGTTTAATACCCTGTCTATACCTTGATGCAACAGCCTCTCACTATAACTTAAACTGTATGATTGTAGTAAATAATGTTTTATTATCGCACAGCTTTGCAAGACGGATACGATAGTGAATAATGTTCTTAAGTAGACTTGCTTTATGTAGGTTTTTAGTTTTCAATATTTATTGTAATCAAGATGAATATTACAAAAACATTTACTACTACTGCTGGCCATCGGATTTAAGACACTTCAGTGCTTGGAGCACAGAGAAAATGAATAAGCCAATTTGGTCAATGAACACGAGAATTAGAGGTAGTAATTTATTTCAAGCGGATCTGAAGCAGACCTGGAAAATGATTTAAGATCAGCTCTCTTGTGTACCAAGGGAGTGCTGCAAGCAATTTCAAGTGGTACAAAAGGGGGTGGTGATGGACGGAGCATCTGAATCAATCAAACACTCACACCCAGTCAAAAGATCTGGGTTTAATCCATCACCGTTCTTTAGTCCACTCTGCCACCCCAGTTCAGACATGGCTATATGCAAATCAGTCTGACCCTGTGCCTCATGGGAACAGTCCAGCCCGAACTGCCAAGCCATGTCTTCCCAGGACCGGAAACAAGCTTCCGAGGACCAGTTTCTGGCATTCCAGCCGTCTTCAGCCCAGCTTGCTTGAATCCAGTGGCAAAGTGAGCAAGGGACTCACGTCTGAGCATACCCTGCCACACTTATGGCACCCAAAAGTGGTACAAAAGGGGGCGGTGATGGACGGAGCATCTGAATCAATCAAACACTCACACCCAGTCAAAAGATCTGGGTTTAATCCATCACCGTTCTTTATCCCACTCTCCCACCCCAGTTCAGACATGGCTATATGCAAATCAGTCTGACCCTGTGCCTCATGGGAACAGTCCAGCCCGAACTGCCAAGCCATGTCTTCCCAGGACCGGAAACAAGCTTCCGAGGACCGGTTTCAGGCATTCCAGCCGTCTTCAGCCCTGCTTGCTTGAATCCAGTGGCAGAGTGAGCAAGGGACTCACGTCTGAGCATACCCTGCCACACTTATGGTGGCCAAAAGTGGTACCAAAGGGGGTGGTGATGGATGGAGCATCTGAATCAATCAAACACTCACACCCAGTCAAAAGATCTGGGTTTAATCCATCACCGTTCTTTTGCCCACTCTGCCACCCCAGTTCAGACATGGCTATATGCAAATCAGTCTGACCCTGTGCCTCATGGGAACAGTCCAGCCCGAACTGCCAAGCCATGTCTTCCCAGGACCGGAAACAAGCTTCCAGGGACCGGTTTCTGGCATTCCAGCCGTCTTCAGCCCGGCTTGCTTGAATCCAGTGGCAAAGTGAGAAAAGGACTCAAGTCTGAGCATACCCTGCCACACTTATGGCGGCCAAAAGTGGTACAAAAGGGGGTGGTGATGGACGGAGCATCTGAATCAATCAAACACTCACACCCAGTCAAAAGATCTGGGTTTAATCCATCACCGTTCTTTAGCCCACTCTGCCACCCCATTTCAGACATGGCTATATGCAAATCAGTCTGACCCTGTGCCTCATGGGAACAGTCCAGCCCGAACTGCCAAGCCATGTCTTCCCAGGACCGGAAACAAGCTTCCGAGGACCGGTTTCTGACATTCCAGCCGTCTTCAGCCCGGCTTGTTTGAATCCAGTGGCAAAGTGAGCAAGGGACTCACGTCTGAGCATGCTCTGCCACACTTATGGCGGCCAAAAGTGGTACAAAAGGGGGTGGTGATGGACGGAGCATCTGAATCAATCAAACACTGACACCCAGTCAAAAGATCTGGGTTTAATCCATCACCGTTCTTTAGCCCACTCTGCCACCCCAGTTCAGACATGGCTATATGCAAATCAGTCTGACCCTGTGCCTCATGGGAACAGTCCAGCCCGAACTGCCAAGCCATGGCTTCCCAGGACCGGAAACAAGCTTCCGAGGATTGGTTTCTGGCATTCCAGCAGTCTTCAGCCCGGCTTGCTTGATTCCAGTGGCAAAGTGAGCAAGGGACTCACGTCTGAGCATACTCTGCCAAACTTATGGCGGCCAAAAGTGGTGCAAAAGGGGGTGGTGATGGACCGAGCATCTGAATCAATCAAACACTCACACCCAGTCAAAAGATCTGGGTTTAATCCATCACTGTTCTTTAGCCCACTCTGCCACCCCAGTTCAGACATGGCTATATGCAAATCAGTCTGACCCTGTGCCTCATGGGAACAGTCCAGCCCGAACTGCCAAGCCATGTTTTCCCAGGACCGGAAACAAGCTTCAGAGGAACGGTTTCTGGCATTCCAGCCGTCTTCAGCCCGGCTTGCTTGAATCCAGTGGCAAAGTGAGCAAGGGACTCACGTCTGAGCATACTCTGCCATACTTATGGCGACCAAAAGTGGTACAAAAGGGGGTGGTGATGGACGGAGCATCTGAATCAATCAAACACTCACACCCAGTCAAAAGATCTGGGTTTAATCCATCACCGTTCTTTAGCCCACTCTGCCACCCCAGTTCAGACATGGCTATATGCAAATCAGTCTGACCCTGTGCCTCATGGGAACAGTCCAGCCCGAACTGCCAAGCCATGTCTTCCCAGGACTGGAAACAAGCTTCCGAGGACCGGTTTCTGGCATTCCAGCCGTCTTCAGCCCGGCTTGCTTGAATCCAGTGGCAAAGTGAGCAAGGGACTCACATCTGAGCATACCCTGCCACACTTATGGCGGCCAAAAGTGGTACAAAAGGGGGTGGTGAAGTACGGAGCATCTGAACCAATCAAACACTCACACCCAGTCAAAAGATCTGGGTTTAATCCATCACCGTTCTTTAGCCCACTCTGCCACCCCAGTTCAGACATGGCTATATGCAAATCAGTCTGACCCTGTGCCTCATGGGAACCGTCCAGCCCGAACTGCCAAGCCATGTCTTCCCAAGACTGGAAACAATCTTCCGAGGACCGGTTTCTGGCATTCCAGCCGCCTTCAGCCCAGCTTGCTTGAATCCAGTGGCAAAGTGAGCAAGGGATTCACATCTGAGCATACCCAGCCACACTTATGGCGGCCAAAAGTAGTACAAAAGGGGGTGGTGATGGATGGAGCATCTGAATCAATCAAGCACTCACACCCAGTCAAAAGGTCTGGGTTTAATCCATTACCGTTCTTTAGCCCACTCTGTCACCCCAGTTCAGACATGGCTATATGCAAATCAGTCTGACCCTGTGCCTCATGGGAACAGTCCAGCCCGAACTGCCAAGCCATGTTTTCCCAGGACCGGAAACAAGCTTCAGAGGAACGGTTTCTGGCATTCCAGCCGTCTTCAGCCCGGCTTGCTTGAATCCAGTGGCAAAGTGAGCAAGGGACTCACGTCTGAGCATACTCTGCCATACTTATGGCGACCAAAAGTGGTACAAAAGGGGGTGGTGATGGACGGAGCATCTGAATCAATCAAACACTCACACCCAGTCAAAAGATCTGGGTTTAATCCATCACCGTTCTTTAGCCCACTCTGCCACCCCAGTTCAGACATGGCTATATGCAAATCAGTCTGACCCTGTGCCTCATGGGAACAGTCCAGCCCGAACTGCCAAGCCATGTCTTCCCAGGACTGGAAACAAGCTTCCGAGGACCGGTTTCTGGCATTCCAGCCGTCTTCAGCCCGGCTTGCTTGAATCCAGTGGCAAAGTGAGCAAGGGACTCACATCTGAGCATACCCTGCCACACTTATGGCGGCCAAAAGTGGTACAAAAGGGGGTGGTGAAGTACGGAGCATCTGAACCAATCAAACACTCACACCCAGTCAAAAGATCTGGGTTTAATCCATCACCGTTCTTTAGCCCACTCTGCCACCCCAGTTCAGACATGGCTATATGCAAATCAGTCTGACCCTGTGCCTCATGGGAACCGTCCAGCCCGAACTGCCAAGCCATGTCTTCCCAAGACTGGAAACAATCTTCCGAGGACCGGTTTCTGGCATTCCAGCCGCCTTCAGCCCAGCTTGCTTGAATCCAGTGGCAAAGTGAGCAAGGGATTCACATCTGAGCATACCCAGCCACACTTATGGCGGCCAAAAGTAGTACAAAAGGGGGTGGTGATGGATGGAGCATCTGAATCAATCAAGCACTCACACCCAGTCAAAAGGTCTGGGTTTAATCCATTACCGTTCTTTAGCCCACTCTGTCACCCCAGTTCAGACATGGCTATATGCAAATCAGTCTGACCCTGTGCCTCATGGGAACAGTCTAGCCCGAACTGCCAAGCCATGTCTTCCCAGGACCGGAAACAAGCTTCCGAGGACAGGTTTCTGGCATTCCAGCCGTCTTCAGCCCGGCTTGCTTGAATCCAGTGGCAAAGTGAGCAAGGGACTCACGTCTGAGCATACCCTGCCACACTTATGGCGGCCAAAAGTGGTACAAAAGGGGGCGGTGATGGACGGAGCATCTGAATCAATCAAACACTCACACCCAGTCAAAAGATCTGGGTTTAATCCATCACCGTTCTTTAGCCCACTCTGCCACCCCAGTTCAGACATGGCTATATGCAAATCAGTCTGACCCTGTGCCTCATGGGAACAGTCCAGCCCGAACTGCCAAGCCATGTTTTCCCAGGACCGGAAACAAGCTTCAGAGGACCGGTTTCTGGCATTCCAGCCGTCTTCAGCCCGGCTTGCTTGAATCCAGTGGCAAAGTGAGCAAGGGACTCACGTCTGAGCATACTCTGCCATACTTATGGCGACCAAAAGTGGTACAAAAGGGGGTGGTGATGGACGGAGCATCTGAATCAATCAAACACTCACACCCAGTCAAAAGATCTGGGTTTAATCCATCACCGTTCTTTAGCCCACTCTGCCACCAAAGTTCAGACATGGCTATATGCAAATCAGTCTGACCCTGTGCCTCATGGGAACAGTCCAGCCCGAACTGCCAAGCCATGTCTTCCCAGGACTGGAAACAAGCTTCCGAGGACCAGTTTCTGGCATTCCAGCCGTCTTCAGCCCGGCTTGCTTGAATCCAGTGGCAAAGTGAGCAAGGGACTCACATCTGAGCATACCCTGCCACACTTATGGCGGCCAAAAGTGGTACAAAAGGGGGTGGTGAAGTACGGAGCATCGGAACCAATCAAACACTCACACCCAGTCAAAAGATCTGGGTTTAATCCATCACCGTTCTTTAGCCCACTCTGCCACCCCAGTTCAGACATGGCTATATGCAAATCAGTCTGACCCTGTGCCTCATGGGAACAGTCCAGCCCGAACTGCCAAGCCATGTCTTCCCAAGACTGGAAACAATCTTCCGAGGACCGGTTTCTGGCATTCCAGACGCCTTCAGCCCAGCTTGCTTGAATCCAGTGGCAAAGTGAGCAAGGGATTCACATCTGAGCATACCCTGCCACACTTATGGCGGCCAAAAGTAGTACAAAAGGGGGCGGTGATGGACGGAGCATCTGAATCAATCAAACACTCACACCCAGTCAAAAGATCTGGGTTTCATCCATCATCATTCTTTAGCCCACTCTGCCACCCCAGTTCAGACATGGCTATATGCAAATCAGTCTAACCCTGTGCCTCATGGGAACAGTCCAGCCCGAACTGCCAAGCCATGTCTTCCCAGGACCGGAAACAAGCTTCCAAGGACCGGTTTCTGGCATTCCAGCCGTCTTCAGCCCGGCTTGCTTGAATCCAGTGGCAAAGTGAGCAAGGGACTCACGTCTGAGCATACCCTGCTACACTTATGGAGGCCAAAAGTGGTACAAAAGGGGGCGGTGATGGACGGAGCATCTGAATCAATCAAACACTCACACCCAGTCAAAAGATCTGGGTTTAATCCATCACCGTTCTTTAGCCCACTCTGCCACCCCAGTTCAGACATGGCTATATGCAAATCAGTCTGACCCTGTGCCTCATGGGAACAGTCCAGCCAGAACTGCCAAGCCATGTCTTCCCAGGACCGGAAACAAGCTTCCATGGATTGGTTTCTGGCATTCCAGCAGTCTTCAGCCCGGCTTGCTTGATTCCAGTGGCAAAGTGAGCAAGGGACTCACGTCTGAGCATACTCTGCCAAACTTATGGCGGCCAAAAGTGGTGCAAAAGGGGGTGGTGATGGACGGAGCATCTGAATCAATCAAACACTCACACCCAGTCAAAAGATCCGGGTTTAATCCATCGCCGTTCTTTAGCCCACTCTGCCACCCCAGTTCAGACATGGCTATATGCAAATCAGTCTGACCCTGTGCCTCATGGGAACAGTCCAGCCCGAACTGCCAAGCCATGTCTTCCCAGGACCGGAAACAAGCTTCAGAGGACAGGTTTCTGGCATTCCAGCCGTCTTCAGCCCGGCTTGCTTGAATCCAGTGGCAAAGTGAGCAAGGGACTCACGTCTGACCATACTCTGCCATACTTATGGCGACCAAAAGTGGTACAAAAGGGGGTGGTGATGGATGGAGCATCTGAATCAATCAAACACTCACACCCAGTCAAAAGATCTGGGTTTAATCCATCACCGTTCTTTATCCCACTCTGCCACCCCAGTTCAGACATGGCTATATGCAAATCAGTCTGACCCTGTGCCTCATGGGAACAGTCCAGCCCGAACTGCCAAGCCATGTCTTCCCAGGACTTGAAACAAGCTTCAGAGGACCGGTTTCTGGCATTCCAGCCGTCTTCAGCCTGGCTTGCTTGAATCCAGTGGCAAAGTGAGCAAGGGACTCACATCTGAGCATACCCTGCCACACTTATGGCGGCCAAAAGTGGTACAAAAGGGGGTGGTGAAGTACGGAGCATCTGAACCAATCAAACACTCACACCCAGTCAAAAGATCTGGGTTTAATCCATCACCATTCTTTAGCCCACTCTGCCACCCCAGTTCAGACACGGCTATATGCAAATCAGTCTGACCCTATGCCTCATGGGAACAGTCCAGCCCGAACTGCCAAGCCATGTCTTCCCAAGACCGGAAACAATCTTCCGAGGACCGGTTTCTGGCATTCCAGCCGTCTTCAGCCGAGCTTGCTTGAATCCAGTTGCAAAGTGAGCAAGGGATTCACATCTGAGCATACCCTGCCACACTTATGGCGGCCAAAAGTAGTACAAAAGGGGGTGGTGATGGATGGAGCATCTGAATCAATCAAACACTCACACCCAGTCAAAAGGTCTGGGTTTAATCCATTACCGTTCTTTAGCCCACTCTGTCACCCCAGTTCAGACATGGCTATATGCAAATCAGTCTGACCCTGTGCCTCATGGGAACAGTCCAGCCCGAACTGCCAAGCCATGTCTTCCCAGGACCGGAAACAAGCTTCCGAGGACAGGTTTCTGGCATTCCAGCCGTCTTCAGCCCGGCTTGCTTGAATCCAGTGGCAAAGTGAGCAAGGGACTCACGTCTGAGCATACCCTGCCACACTTATGGCGGCCAAAAGTGGTACAAAAGGGGGTGGTGATGGACGGAGCATCTGAATCATTCAAACATTCACACCCAGTCAAAAGATCTGGGATTAATCCATCACCGTTCTTTAGCCCACTCTGCCACCCCAGTTCAGACATGGCTATATGCAAATCAGTCTGACCCTGTGCCTCATGGGAACAGTCCAGCCCGAACTGCCAGGCCATGTCTTCCCAGGACCGGAAACAAGCTTCCGAGGACCGGTTTCTGGCATTCCAGCCGTCTTTAGCCCGGCTTGCTTGAATCCAGTGGGAAAGCGAGCAAGGGACTCACGTCTGAGCATACCCTGCCACACTTATGACAGCCAAAAGTGGTACAAAAGGGGGTGGTGATGGACGGAACATCTGAATCAATCAAACACTCACACCCAGTCAAAAGATCTGGGTTTAATCCATCACCGTTCTTTAGCCCACTCTGCCACCCCAGTTCAGACATGGCTATATGCAAATCAGTCTGACCCTGTGCCTCATGGGAACAGTTCAGCCCGAACTGCCAAGCCATGTCTTCCCAGGACCGGAAACAAGCTTCCGAGGACCGGTTTCTGGCATTCCAGCCGTCTTCAGCCCGGCTTGCTTGAATCCACCGGCAAAGTTAGCAAGGGACTCACGTCTGAGCATACCCTGCCACACTTATGACGGCCAAAAATGGTACAAAAGGGGGTGGTGATGGACGGAGCATCTGAATCAATCAAACACTCACACCCAGTCAAAAGATCTGGGTTTAATTCATCACCGTTCTTTAGCCCACTCTGCCACCCCAGTTCAGACATGGCTATATGCAAATCAGTCTGACCCTGTGCCTCATGGGAACAGTCCAGCCCGAACTGCCAAGCCATGTCTTCCCAGGACCGGAAACAAGCTTCCGAGGACCGGTTTCTGGCATTCCAGCCTTCTTCAGCCCGGCTTGCTTGAATCCAGTGGGAGAGTAAGCAAGGGACTCACGTCTGAGCATACCCTGCCACACTTATGGCGGCCAAAAGAGGTACAAAAGGGGGTGGTGATGGACGGACTATCTGAATCAATCAAACGCACACCCCATGGATTTGGGCCCAGATCTCTGTACTGGGGTGAATGTATGACATTGTTCTGCATTCTGTCCATCAACTGTGGTTTTTGCATTTGTCACCCCGAGTGGGATGGGTATGCTCAGACGTGAGTCCCATGCACTCCACACGACTGGATTCAAACAAGCCGGGCTGAAGACGGCTGGAATGCCAGAAACCAGTCCTCGGAAGCTTGTTTCCGGTCCAGAGAAGGCATGGCTTGGCAGTTCGGGCTGGACTGTTCCCATGAGGCACAGGGTCAGACTGATTTGCATATGGCCATGTCTGAACTGGGGTGGTGTGTAGTGCAAAAAACGATGGATTTGGGCCCAAATCTCTGTACTGGGGTGAATGTATGACATTGTTCTGCATTCTGTCCATCAACTGTGGTTTTTGCAAGCAATTTTAAGCCTGACGGGAAGGCTTTGGGCAGATCTGCCTCCCCTTAATTTTGTTTAACAACGCTGGTGTTACAGTTAATTTTACCGCACCATTTTCAAAATGTAGTTGCTAAAAATGCACAGGAGCATTGTGTGCCTGATTTATACATTGACAGAGAGAGTTCTCTGTTGCAATGGCAATCGAGTTCTCTCCCCGCCAATATAGTGGTCCTTCCGCCAAATTTAATTACGGGCAGGCCTTTAGTTTGGCTACGGCGTAGACTACTCTGTGTTCAGCATGGTCAAACGTCTCCGATGACCCTGGGGAGTAAGGGCAGTCGGTGAAATGGCTTAATGTCTACCCACCCATGTTAAATGGGCGGACATGTAGTAATTGTTTTACAGTTTCTTAACACCAGGTAAAACCTGGTGGTAAGGAACAGTAAAAACTTTATAATTTCCCCCTGCCATGGGAGAATCCTCCCATAGTGAGTGGAGCATTACTGTTTTTCGTTTAAAAAAGAAAATCCAGTTTCGGAATTTTCTTTGTGAAAAGAAAAAAGAATACTGTTTGCTACAGGGCTGCGTCCCTTCAGCGCAGTGCTGCAGTAAATAGTAAAATGCATAGGCAGCAACCACCATCACTGCGGTTCCTGCCAATACCTTTATAAACGGCTGCATGCTTGGCAGTCAGTTATAAATTAGGTGGGTGGCCTCTCCACAATTTACTCCGTCCCCCTGGCGGACCCATGAGTCCTCCACCCAGATATAAATCTGGGCGTATTTCTCCTCAGCAGCTCATCATGCATGCTCTTAAATGAAACGTTGCACCTCTGAGACATGACTACTCTTATGCTTGGATGGCCTGAGGATCCCTCCTCCTGTCTGCCCCAGCCTACCCTGGATTTTTCCCGGTGTATTCCTTGGCCAATCTGGCCATTTTGTCCACAGCCCTCACTTTAGTACTTTGATCAGCCAGCTTGGCATGTACTGAAAATAAAAAAAAACAAAGTGCACAGCCAACAAGAGGAATCCTCTGTAACAATGAAGATTCTCCCTTTGACCTCTCTGACTCATGGATATTTGGAGACAGAGACATTATGTATGGGTTCTATGTATGGCCTCTGAGCACTTTGCTGCCAACAACTGCGTTTGATCTTGGAAAAAAAGAGTGGATTCTAGCTCAAATTGGGACAGCAACAATTTATTCATTCTGTAGCTTAAAAACAATTCTTTTAAAGGCAGCACTGCTTATTCCTTAACTGGGATACTTCTCCAAGTGCTGGGACATTACAGGGACATTCATGGAGAGCAAAAGTACTGCGGTCCAGGGATCTTTTACTGTGCATTTATTCCCTCGCCCCTATTCAGCTGATCTCAGTTACCAGATGGTTATCATTTCTGCAATTTCCTGGGCTGGCCTGGCCTGTTTACATCACTTTTCTCTTCTGGCGCCCTTTATCTCTATTAGGTGAGAATGAGCGATGCATTTCCTCTCTATGCTGCATTCTTCCCCCTCAGCGCGCAGGTCTGTAATTGTGTTTTCCATTTGATTTCTGTTGTAAGTGTGTTTCCTGTTCCTATTGTCCCAGAGTTGGGAAACATGTTTCACTCTTTCCCTTCTCTGGGAACAAGCTAGGTTTGTTTTTGGGTCACCTTATACTTGTTGGCCGTTGATGACATCATACAGCGCAAGACTCTCAAGAGTGGGTCCTGTGTAATTTTTCCTAGTTCAAGCAATGCAGCGTTCCACGGACCTGTCCCGATCAGAGAGGTTGTGGGCAGGGTCGGACTGGGAACCGAAACCGGCCCTAGAAAACTGCTCTGCCGGCCCCCCAGGAGGGGAGGAGGGGGTGCGGTCAAGCAGTTTGCTAGGCCCGGTTTTGTTACAGGGGGCCGATTTTGCCGGCCCCGTAACAAAAACGGCTCCCCCTGGGCTCAAAACCAGCCCCGCCCTGGCAGCCCACCGGGGAAATGCCTGGTACCCCCTACGGCCAGTCCGGCCCTTGTTGTGGGTTTCTTTGGGTTGTATGGTTGCGAAACGTAATAAAGCAAGAACATGGAAGGGAGGGGTTCCACTACGACACATTGAGTGGGAGTCCGATATGGATTGGTGTATGCAAGCAGAGAGGGTAATTTACAAAAGTACTGGCTGCCTGCATAAATGGACAAGAATCTGGTGCCCATGGAATTAAAGTAGAGGCCTGCTCTGTACCCCTTTCACTGATTCCCCCTCATCGCTAATTGATGACAAACAAATTTGATGTGTGAATACAACGTAAACTACGAAACCTGTGATTGTACTATGGACCCTGTGATATGTTTGATCTTTATTGCACTACCTTATTGTGACCACCTGGAAAGGTTCATTACTGTACGGCACTCCACTTGTCTTTATTGTATGTTTTTATGTTGTTTCTTTAATAAAAAATATAGATATTTGTTTTAAAACAATGCAGCGTTGCAATTGTTGGAATGGAAAAGTCCCTTGCATGGTCAGTGGTGGCTGCTCTAACTTGAAAGTGAGGAGGCAACCCGAACGCGGGGAGTGGTGAGAGGAAAATAATAAATTAAACCCTGCCGTTTCTGCCGCAGCATTGTTGACCCTCTCCCGACGCTGGTACACACTCCACAGGCTCCCAATACTATATACCAGCATGAGAGCAGTGCCGTGATTGGCCTGAGTGGGCTGACTTGATTCTCACTCAGGCACAGGGAGTCTGTGCCTGTTCTCCATCAGGCTGTGCAACACAGCTCGGGTTGGAGAAATATAAGTGTGCATGTCGGTTTGGCTGTCCTCAGATACCCGACCCAACGGATATGCGCACTTACAGTACCCACCACTCCTCCTCCCTGCTACTAAGGTGACTCTCCGTCAGGACGCCCTCCCCGCCTTAAAGCTGGCTGTGGCTCAGTAAGAAATATAAAATGATTTTATTTTTCAGTGGGGCAGAGGAGTCGCTGCTGTGCATGGTGATGGACGTGTACCCCTGCCGCAATGATGTCTGGATCTCTGGTGCTGATTTTTGTTGCCATGGGTGAGCACAGAACATGCGTGTGCGCCATGACATGGGCCTGTCTCACAGATTGCGTTTTTTTTGGACCGGGATGTGTGGAATGGGTGCCCAAAGCACTGCCTTTATAGTGTTGAAAGGCTATTGCTTTGCCTGGAGTGAAGCAGCACAAGTGCGTTTGTGGCAGCATACCGTGTAGTGCTCACAAGAAGTAGACAGGCCTTTTATCCTGTGTCAATGGAGTGAGGCCTACAGGGCCACTTGTGTTAATTTCCGCTGCTGTGTTCTTAACTCATCCTTGGCCTACATCAGGTTAGTACGTAGTGCAGTGCAGTGCGTATGAGTTATATGCATGTGTTAGGTGTATATGTGCCTGTGAATGGTACAATACATGGAAGATTCTGGGTTATGTTTTGGCAGATCCAGGACTGACCAACAGGTGCATCAGGAGGTACAGGAATCTCCCCGACCGATTTAGGGATTGCTGCATTCCAGTGAACTGGGTGGGACACACTGAACAAAGGAAAAGGCTGCTCTTTGGTTCAGAGGGAGGTCACAGAAAAGAGGCCTGGGCATATCTCAGGCAGGAGATGGGGTTCGTAAGGCAATCATAAAGAGTAGGGCTCCACACATTTGATTCACTTAAGCTTTATAACAATTTGAATGACAGTGAGCACTTCCGCTACCTCCAGGTCCAGCATGCGCTGCTTACACACATCCCCAGGGGCACGACACTTCCAGACGCCTCTCCCCTAGAGGACAGGGTGCTAGATGGTCATCTTCCTGAAAAAAACATCCATCTGATTTATAGGAAACTAAAAAATAACATGGAAGATCCATTACTTAACATAAGAAGGCACTGGAATGAGGACGGTTTAGAACTAGACGACGAGGACAGGCAAGAGGCGGTTTCTTCCCCGCGCGTGGTGGCAATTCAGAAGAGGCTGAGGCTGGTGCAGCTTAAGATACTACACACAACATATGTTACAGGGCCCTGTCTGGTTCAGATGGGTCATTCAGAAAGCGGAGAGTGCAGAAGGGGCTGTGGGGGAAACTGGGGACATTTATTCATATACTTTGGCACTGCCAAAGTATACAAACCTATAGGGGAGCGGTTCACCACACGCTGAGGGCGGCCCTAGGGATAGACTTGCAGCCCGAGGCCCGTAGATGCATCCTGAATGTCTGGGAGCCGACGGACCTAAATACACACACAACACAATGGGCAACGTTGGCATTCATGATAGCAAAGCGTAACATCGCCCAACTGTGGGGGGGCTAGCCGGCCGCCTCGGATTGAGAAGTGGACAGAGGATTTGGACTGGTGTAAATTTAGGGAGAAATAAGTCTACATTGCCAGGGGATGCCCCGGGAAAAGGAGCAGGGTATGGGAAGCTTGGAACCACTACAGGAGAGATATCTGTGCTCCACCGGACTGTCGGGGAGACGCTGAAGTGCACAAGTCCCCTTGATCCACCAACTGCTATAACTGTGTATCATTTTAAAATTCATGGCATGTCATTGAGTACAATGGAGATATATGCTTGTACCACTTGATGTATTTTTTGGTCGAACTGTTCAATAAAAAGAAATATTTTTTTTAAAAAGTAGGGCTGAAGGCCTGTGGTAACCTCTTGATACACACACCAGCATGGCTGGCATCCAGGTGTGACACTCTAGTCACTCCCATAGCCTGAGTTGCAGGACTTTCCGATTTGGAGTCGCTCCTGCCATGATAGACTCTTTTCTGGAGTTAGGCTAAGGCAGAGGAGAGGGCACTTCAAAAGGAAGCTGACCCCCAAAATAAACTTCAAAGACTGAGACGCAAATCACATTTGGTGCCTGGAAATGGACTGTAACAAGGCGAACCCAGGACCTAAAAATTGTCAACTGTCAAGCAGCCAGACAGGCTGTCAAGCCAGAGAAGCTCTGCAAAACCTCTGTTGGTCTGTGACCAGGACTGGAGGCTAAGGCCTCATAATCTCCCACCTAGGTGAGGGGACATCACCAAGGGAATCCAAGACCACCTCCTCCTGGACCCTGGAGCACCAGTGTTTCCCTTCAGAGGAAGAGGAGAGGGCTGAAGGGAGTGGTGTCCAGTGGGGGATCCAGGCGGTGGAATCCATGAAGTGAGGTGTGAGGAGATGACTTCTGCACCAATCAGGCCGCAGCCCATGTGCTGATTGAATGTGGCAGTCCCGTATGCCAGGAGGGGCCACCATGACGATTGCTGCTGTGCTGATTGGGCTGCAGCTCATGTGTGGAGTGAGGACAGTGACTCTGTAAGCTAGGTGGGCCACTGGGAAAAAGGTAAGGAGCGTGCTCTAGTCACGACTATTGTCGAGAAGAAGAGGCTCTGCGGTCAACACAAATGTACCTGAGCCCTGACTGAGGATTTGCAACAGGAGCATTGAATCCCTCTCTCCAGTTTGTAGGATCCAAGGAAATGTACTGGCATTGGAGGAGCCTTGAGGACACCCGGCTTATGCCCCCCTCCCACAGAACCACGTGTGAGGAACTCAAGCACACAAGCCACTACCCCTGCAGGACCACGTTTGCAATACTCACCAGAGACAGCTGTGGCAGCCTCCACAACCGCGAGCGGACACTCTCAGGAACTCTGGTTGTGCAGGTAGTGCTGGTGTGGGTAAGACTGATTGAGGGGCTGGAATGTCCCAGGAAAACATACCTGCCAATTGCACTTCAGCACTGGAACACTTTTGACTTTGATTGGACTCGAAATGGGACTCCTGAGACTTGGACTGCTAGTGAGACTTAACTTGAAAGTCACCTATAGAAAATGAGAAATAACCACTTCCACTAGCGAAAGAGGAGTGGGACTCAGGAATCAGCCTATTGAAACACTAGAGCCCTGACCTCTAGAGACTGTGTGTTTTGTTTGTGAATACCGTATTTTACTTTGTGCGGTATACAAATACTCCTTTTTTTCTTCAAGCAAATATTTGACTGGATAATCATTTATTGGTGCTATTGAATGTATTTTGTCTTGTGAGCCTGTGTTAACACCCCTGAGTCATCCCCTCCTCCTACCCCTGACCCAACCCCTCCCAGAGAAGCTTTGAACTGGTCGACCTGCACTACCAATTAGAGTCAAGTGTTGAAGAAGTACTTGGCCCAGTTGCTCAGGTAGGGACGGACTAGGAACCAAAACCAGTCCTGGCAAAGTGCTTGGCCGCCCCCCCGTAGGTTGGGGGTGCGGCCCAGCTGTTTGCCACGGCCAGGGGCGGCCAAGCACTTTACCACAGCCAGTTTCTGACGATTTCGTTACAGCGGCTTATATTGCCGCTATGCTGCAAAAACGGCCCTGTAACAAAATCAACTCCCAGGGGCCCAAAACCGGCCCTCTACCCTGGCGGCCCACCGGGGAAATGCCCGGTACCTGCTATGACGAGTCCGGCCCTGTGCTCAGGTTCCAGGGTTGGGCCTAGTAGCGCCCACTTGCCTGGTTGCTGTCTAAACAGGGTTCTGCAGCAGGGTTTCACTTAGCTCTGGAACATGAACGATAGTAAATCTATGCAAGAGTATTTGTAGTTACAAACACCTTCCAACACCCTGTAATTAAGAACTCCACAACCCAAGCAAAGTAACCTCCCGAAAAGCGTGGGCTACACCTTTGGGAGAAGGAACACTCAGTGACGCTCTTATGTAAAAAGCTGCTTTACTGGATGCAAGCAGAGCTCTAACTGTTACAACCTTTTGCTCAGCTGTACACGCTAAAGTTCCTAACATATGTTCTAACAATAACTCTCTAACCATACCCCCATCCCTAATCATTACCCACTCCTTTTATCTCTCATTTTACCAATAAAACTAGTTTGAATTTTCTTCCTTGCAACACCATCGTATTTTACTACCAATGCCTGCACTGATCCAGGCAGCCAGACCACAGTATTGCCATGATAACTCCCCCTCCATTTTCAATTAAACTTGCCATCTCTTCTCCAGCCTTGTTCTGGCCTCTCCTTTCTGCCACCAGTAAAATTCTGCCCTGATGAGTTCTTTCTGCCCCTTCGTTTTACCATGCTCTCCCCTTATACTTCAGCCCTTTCTCCAACACTTCCATTACTTTCACCTAACACATCCAGTCACCCAACATAAATAGGTGTACTCTACACGGCAAAGTCGCATTGGTACTATGTAGAAAGTCTTCATGACTAATCATATTCATGCTTTTTGCTTTTGTTCACCTCCATCAGGGCCGGACTGGGAAGTGGACTTCAATCAAGCCAACCACAATGCTAGCCAGCTGAAATTTTGTATACTCGAAACAGTCGCAACCACCCCAGGAAGAGACAATAACAGCTATCTGTTAAGAAGAGAAGTGTTTTGGATAAATTTCTTATGTACCATGCAGCCAAAAGGAATGAATGAACGGATCGATTTAAATTGCTTTCTATAAGGACAATCTCATGAGACTATTGATTTACGCTCCAGTTTTGCTATGTAAATATGTACCTACGTACACATGTATATATTTAGTGTAATAGTGTACCTCTGCACACACAGCATATACCTCAGCGCAAACACGTACCTAATAACATCACTTAAAATGCCTACATTAATTAACATATATGTAGTAAGTATAGCGGCGACTTTCATCTGAAGAGCGGGTTACTTTAAATTTCTAGTAAACACTACACGCACACCCACGTAGTCACGTGAGCGGGAGTAAGATATAGAGTTGTGAGCGGCGCGAAGGGATAGAGCGACGAACGCCAAGGTAGCGAGGAGGAAACAGAGTAATCGCGTACCGGGTAAGAACAGGGCTTTTGAACATCGTGTTTCAGTACACGTTATACTCTAATCGAGTAAGTGATTTACCAAAGGTTCTTTTTGTCCCCTTTACAGTTTTGAAAGTTAAAGTGAAGCATTAAGGTCAGTGTAACGCGCGCTTTCCAGTCATTAGGGCTATAAGGTGTAATATGTGCACGGTTTACAAACTATGTCTATTCATGTCAGCTTAAAACAGGCATACACTCTAATAAGAGTACGATATAATGGGTACTAATAAGCACATGTATATATATGTAATTTAGCTTCTGTATGTACGTACATGGTAATGGACCAAGTACTTAACAAGATGTATTAAATTTTCAGAGAAAGCAATCCCCTGATGAAGAGCAGATTGCTTGAAATGCATTGGGACTTAGCAAAATGATGTAAATAATATGTATAACTGAAAGAATATGAAAACACATTGATTGAAAACTCGCTACATAGTAAAAGTTTGAAAATGAAAATAAAATTTACAAACAGCGACCTGAACTAATGGAGCAATAATTGAATGAAAGAGAAAGGAGTGCAAGGAAGGAGTGGGTCCCGTGTTCACAGGGCACACATGTCAGAAATTGTTTGCGTGTACCATAAAGGCTCAGTAGGGTACCTACCTGTGCACCAACGACGTATATGAAATACATCACAAAAAGCATTGAGACAATTTGAGTGAACTTCGAGTGCATTACCACGCCCCCAATAACTTGATATTTTTGCACACTGAGCAAAGTGGTACCTGCACCAATCATAAAACTCAGCAAAAACAAACATGCAATTTGCGGAAATAGCACATACAACGGAACATAGAGCAGAAACACTAGTGTTTACAGAAGATGACACAAGTCGCATTTATTCTTTTATAGAGGAAACTGAAGAAATATGTCCAAGTACTGGGTCTAAGGAAGCTACCATAAAACAACTTTTATACATATCAAAAAGGATCGTAAACCAAAAATTGCACACAAGCACCCTCATTAAATATCACAAAGCGCAACGCACTCCACGTGGTCTAAGGATCGCTCTCAAATCCACATTATGCAAAAATAACGCAAGCTTCACAGAACGTTGGCAAGCAATATTAAATAAATGCTCACTAGATCTTATACTACTGATCGTTGAAGAGCTAGCGAAACTAATAGAGGATCTGACAAAGGAAATAAACCAAGTTAAAGACGAATTAGTAAAAACAACAACAAAAGAAGAATGGGACAAAATATTGGATGACACAAACAAAAAACTAGATGAGTACACAAAGGAAATAAATGACAGGAAATTACGTACGTTTAAAAGGGATACCACAGATTACCGCTTGGGTGAAGTTTATTCTTGGGCTGACATATACGCAAAAAGACGTCAACAGAAACCCAATGCATCTACAGATGACACATCATCTGACGATTCTCAACAAAAACGCCCTACATATGATAGGAGATCCAAAACAGGCCCGTCAACTGAACCAAGCACTCAAAACTCTGACAATAGACCTGGTGCAAGTACATCTACACAATCCCAGGAGAATTTTTTAGGCATGGGCCCAGAACCACAAACAGAACCAGGAGGAGCAAAAAAAAAACAAGCCGAGAAGCGGTAGCTCAAAACACAAGGAGCCAAGTCCTGAAAATCTAGTAATAAACATATCCAGTCAAACATTAACTGAAAAGGAATTAAAAACATTGCAAAAAGGATCATCATATTTCCCCACGTATCATTCTAATCTATTGGAAACTAAAGTTTGCTTATACAAATTTCTAAGATCATTGAGACTAAGACACTTTTTTGACAATGTAATTGAGCCAACGTCCACTCAAATCAAAGAAAACACACTATTGGGACTGAGAACCAAAAGCAAATTTATGGCTCCGGTGAGTCATAAAGTGTTAGACGCATTTGAGAAAGTAGTAATTACAGAAATTGAAGAGATATTTAAATCTCCAAGGACAAAACAATCAAACATGACAATCCAAGAAAAAAACATTTTGCAAAAATTAGCTAACAACGACCAGATCACAATAAGGCAAGCAGACAAAGGCGGCGCCTTAGTTATAATGGATACTAGTTATTACCAAAGGAATGTTGAAGCACACGTCCAAGACTCAAACACTTACACAATCATGACAATCGACCCAACAAAAGAATTTATTAAAATTCTTAAAACAATCATTGACAAAGCAGTGACAAAAGGAACCATTGGCCAAATAGAGAAAGATTATCTCATAAAAGGACAATCCAACCATCCCATATATATATATGACGCAAAAGATACATAAAGACCTCAACCATCCACCACTACGCCCAATTGTATCAACTATCGGTTCGATACATGAACCCATTGGCAAATATATAGACAAGCATTTGCAGAATATAGTGCAAAAAACGAGCACTTACATAAAGGACACAACCCATTTCTTAAATATTTTGGAAGAAGAGCAAGGAAACTTCACTAAAGAAATGATTATGGCGAGTATAGACGTGAAATCGTTATATACTTCAATACCCCATGATTTGGGAATATCTGCAGTAGAGAGTTTGCTTATACATGAAGACAAGACCGAGGACCTCAAAATATTTATAATGGAACTATTGCACTTTACGCTGTTTCACAGTTATTTCAAATGGGAAGAAAAATTCTACATACAAGCATCTGGTACTTCCATGGGCAATTGTGCCGCGCCGACCTTTGCGAATATATTTATGCACAGATTTGAGGTTGATCACATACTGGAAAATGAAATATGGAAGAACAATCTGATTGTATATAAAAGATACATTGATGACATTTTCGTTCTTTGGAGAGGGAGTGAAACAAGTCTTAAACAAGCATTACAGGAGTTCAATTAAAAAAACGAGAGAATTCAGTTCACGAGTACAATGAGTAATAAAGAATTATCATTCTTGGATGTGCTATTGACCAACATAGATGGAAAAATCACAACAAGCGTATACACTAAGAATACGGATAGAAACAATTTACTTCATTACAACAGCTTCCACCAAACTTCATTGAAACACCATCTACCATTTTCTCAAATTCTCAGAATAAAAATAATAGCGTCAACTAATGAACTATACTCCAAACATAAACATGCCACACTACAAAAATTCAAGAAGAGAGGATATCCTGAACCCATTTTGGAATCTGCAGCGAACAGAGCAGACAAATTACAGCGCCAACATCTACTAAAACCCGTAAGCAAGCAAGAAGCGTATTCGTGTCCAAATTCGCAACCAGAAGTGCCAAAATTAAAAACACCATCAGAAAGCATTGGCCACTACTGGCATTAGAAGAAGATTTTAAGGGAATTTTTTCTAAACCACCAATCTTTGCGTATGAAAGGACAAGAAACCTGAAAGAATTACTTAAACAACCTAAAACGCAAGAAGTAACCAAACACAGTGGAACATCACCATGCTACAATTGCGGCAACTGTTCAGCTATCATTAAAGGAAACACCATCAATCACCCAACAAAGGGCACACCTATAAACTTGAAAGTATCTGGCATATGCAACACAGAAAATGTTGTGTACATGTTACGATGTCCATGTGGGTTATCCTATGTGGGAAAAACTCAAAGAAAAATAAAAACACGTATAATAGAGCACAAAAACAATATCAGATTGAAAATCAGAAATCGACTGTGGCAGTCCACTTCAATCAAGCCAACCACAATGCTAGCCAGCTGAAATTTTGTATACTCGAAACAGTCGCAACCACCCCAGGAAGAGACAATAACAGCTATCTGTTAAGAAGAGAAGTGTTTTGGATAAATTTCTTATGTACCATGTAGCCAAAAGGACTGAATGAATGGATCGATTTAAATTGCTTTCTATAAGGACAATCTCATGAGACTATTGATTTACGCTCCAGTTTTGATATGTAAATATGTACCTACGTACACATGTATATATTTAGTGTAATAGTGTACCTCTGCACACACAGCATATACCTCAGCGCAAACACGTACCTAATAACATCACTTAAAACGCCTACATTCATTAACATATATGTAGTAAGTATAGCGGCGACTTTCATCTGAAGAGCGGGTTACTTTAAATTTCTAGTAAACACTACACGCACACCCACGTAGTCACGTGAGCGGGAGTAAGATATAGAGTTGTGAGCGGCGCGAAGGGATAGAGCGACGAACGCCAAGGTAGCAAAGAGGAAACAGAGTAATCGCGTACCGGGTAAGAATAGGGCTTTTGAACATCGTGTTTCAGTACACGTTATACTCTAATCGAGTAAGTGATTTACAGATGGTTCTTTTTGTCCCCTTTACAGTTTTGAAAGTGAAAGTGAAGCATTAAGGTCAGTGTAACGTGCGCTTTGCAGTCATTAGGGCTATAAGGTGTAATATGTGCACGGTTTACATACTTAGGGTGTCATTATGATGGCGGATTCCGCGCATACTCCGGGCCGGCGGAAGCCACCGCCGGCCCGGAGTATGCGGGGAATCCGCCGAGGAGGCCTGAAAGACCCACCGCCAAATTAGGATGGCTGGTGGGTCTCACAATCTGTCCTCCACTTTTCCGCCGCGGTCGGAAGGCGACCACGGCGGAAAAGCACTAACATGGCTGGCGGTGTCTATAAGACACCGCCAGCCATATTAGGATGTAGGGAAAGTAATGCTTTTCCGCGGCGGCTTTTCCGCCGTGGAAAAGCATACGGACATTCACTTTGGGGGCCAGTTGTGGGCCCCCTGGGTGAAGGTTGCGTGGGGGGTGCACATGGGGGGTACCTATGGTACCCCCCTGCCTTTGCGTGCACGAAGCGGCAGGCACCGCGCGGTGCCTGCCGCTTTGTGCATGCAAATGCACTGCTTTCATTTTTTACATTGCGGCGGGTGCTGCTTCAAGCAGCACCCGCCGCAATGTAAAACATACAGGATGTGACCGCCAGGGTGGGGGTCATATCCTAATTGCCATGGAGGGACCGCCGCTGCCCATGCGGACGGTCCCTCCTACTCAGGGGTGGCGGACGGACGCAAGTCCGTCCGCCATCCTAATCGACCCCTATGTCTATTCATGTCAGCTTAAAACAGGCATACACTCTAATAAGAGTACGATATAATGAGTACTAATAAGCACATGTATACATATGTAATTTAGCTTCTGTATGTACGAACATGGTAATGGACCAAGTACTTAACAAGATGTATTAAATTTTCAGAGAAAGCAAACCCCTGATGAAGAGCAGATTGCTTGAAATGCATTGGGACTTAGCAAAATGATGTAAATAATATGTATAACTGAAAAAATATGAAAACACATTGATTGAAAACTCGCTACATAGTAAAAGTTTGAAAATGAAAATAAAATTTACAAACAACGACCTGAACTAATGGAGCAATAATTGAATTAAAGAGAAAGGAGTGCAAGGAAGGAGTGGGTCCCGTGTCCACAGGGCACACATGTCAGAATCTGTTCCAAGAGAGCCTTGTGATGCTTTTCCCTATCCTCCTCTGCGACGGCTAAAACCCTCTCCATTATATGTCCCAGCTTCTCTTGACTCACCTCCATTTTCTGGACCGCGGCCTCCATTTTCCCCAATCCCACTTCTGACACCAGATGTGAGAGGAAAGGGCGGAAAAAGAATCAAGGAGGTCTTATTCATGGATCAATGATGGCATGTGTTATTGTCAGAGCAGGGTCAAAGAATCAAAGGATCAAAAGAAAAAGGTAAGTGTCTTTAGGTTTGTCCGGGTGGCTGGCGTCTTTCTTCCTTCCTTCGTCCTCCAGCCGCGTTATGGTATTACGTCCCCGGGGTACCGAGAGGAAAGAAGAAATAGAAGGCGGTAAATTTGACTGTCCTGAATATGGCTGGACTAAAAAGGGAGAGGAGTACCGTCACCAGTCCCAGGTGTGAGGAAAACAGGTGTGCACTAGACAAGTTATAGTGTGGAAGGGAATAGAAATTACAAAAAGGCACAGGACCTACAGGAGGTAGGTCCTTTTTCTACTTCCTGCCCCTTAGCTTCAGGAGGCGAGGAGAAAAAATAGATATAAGTATAGGCAGAGCCTCAAATGGAATGAGGATATCACCCCAAGAAGAGGCAGCCATGTAAAAAGACTACAATGTCAGGTCAGGTCTCAAAAGCCCAGAGTTCAGATGTCCCCTAGGCTCGACCTCAACAAATGAAAAGAAAACAAGTGTGTACAGTGCCCCCACCCAACAGCAAAGAAAACAGCCCTGACAACCTGTGTGCCTGAATCCAACCAACCCCCCCCCCCTTGCCCTTGCTCTCTCCCCTTCCCCGGATCACATACCACGGGGGCCACAACTCTCCGTAGTTACGGCGGCATGAGGGCATCCTCCTGGGGTATCCACCAGTCCTCCGACCAGCTCTCGGGCTCCGGAGTCACGTCCTCCTCTTCCTTCTCGGAGATGGCGCTGGCCCTGGATTCGTTGTCTTCGCGTCCCCGTTGGGAGTGAATCAATTCTCCTGCAGACACGATCCTCAGCGATCTTCCTCCTTCAGTTCTCCGTTCAATCTTGCTCTCCCCAGCATCTTCCGAGGAGGTACCCCCCCTCGGTTTCCCAGGTCTTCAGCCCATGGTCTTTCTCTCCTCGGGGCGGTCCTGTTCCTGATGTGAGAAGAGTTTGGGTTAGTTAACCCTTGTTTTCCCGGTACTCGCCACATGGCAGGAGATAGACCGGACTGCGAGTCGGGTGCTGGGGTCACGATGGGGCTAAAAGCAGGCTCCTCCTCTCTGCGAATCTTAGACTTCTAGACGGCACATACCATTTCAAATGAGTCCTCAGGAATTGAGGCCCAGCACCCTGTAGTGCTTTGAAGGCTAGGCATTGGGATTCAAACTTAATCCTCTTGTCCACTGGGAGCCAGTGAAGGGCTCTTAAACAGTGGGAGACTGGCTGGAACCTGGGGATATCCAATATTAATCTGTCTGCCTTGTTTTGAAAATACTGCAACCTTTGTAGATCCTGAGATTGAAACCCCATGTACAGGGCGTTGCTGTAGTCCAACCTGGACAAGGTTAATGCTGTAACCAGTGTTTTAGGGAGTCAGGTGAGTTGAAAGCGTTAATTTTCCTGATCATTTTTAGGATGAAAGAATGGTGGAGGCGAGGGTATTAATCTGATTGTTGAATGCCAGCTTATCGTCAAAGATGAATCCTATATTTTTGACCTTATGCACTGGGGTTGGGCAGTCGCCCAGACTGGAGGGCCACCATCTAGATGACCATGAGGATAAATCAGAGCCCAACAGCAAAACCTTTGTCTTTCCATCGTTCAGTTTTGGGCAGTTGGACCGCATCCACAGATTTACCTGCGTCATGCGCTATTGAAACAGTCAGCTGTCTCATCAATGTTGCGTGAGACTGACACCACTAACTGGGTGTCATCAGCATAAGAGACCACTGAAAAAAACAAACTGCATGATAATTGAGGCCAGAGGGGCCACATATGCATTAAAGAATGTGGGGCTCAGGGACGAGTCGAGTGGCACACAACAAGGAAGTTTAAAGGGCTCAGATGAAAAGGCTCCAGATTCTACTGAAAAGGTCCTATTGGCAAGAAAAGATGTCACCAGCATAAGGTCCCATGGGTCCTCTCAAATTGGATATTGCGCTTGATCATTTTCATGGGAAACGCAAACTATGCGATATTTATGGAATGGTGCGATTCTTTGTGTACCAAAATTGACCCCAAGCTGTGGGACCTTGCCGCCTCAGAGGTGGGGAGTGGTGCAGGGGATGCTATTCAGTAACCCCCTTGTGAAAGAACTTAGCAAATTTGTGGCAACATTCACATCGTTGGATAAAGTGCTGTCCAACATTCACCTCACAGGTTTTACAGGGGGGCGATCGTGGCAGGGACCGCTTGACCAGCTGATCCTCCTACCAAATCCCTCCCAGGGGACAAGACTCTGGTGTGGCCAGTACCAGAATAACACGTGCTTCACCAACTTCAACCCGACAAGAGGACAACCTTTCTGTTGTCGGTATGGATACCAAGGACAGGCTGGTAGAGCTTGTGCAAACAGTAAGCCTCATTCCCTCCATTCAGGTAAAGGTGGGGGGAGGCATCTGACGGGTTTCCTCCCAGCCTGGGCTTCAGTTACCTCCGACCCATGGGTGTTAAAAAATGTATGGGGCTTCCACATAGAGTATTAAAGCTGCACCTCCCATGCTACCCGCCAAAGGCCAATATTCTTCTCTGCCGAGATGCTGCACTTATAGACTAGGATGTCTTGGCTGTTCTACACAAAGGAGCTAATTGTCAGTCGAGTTGCACCCCAATGGTTTAATAAGCAACATTTTTCTAGTTGATAAGTTTAACAGTGGCCGCAGGCCGATAATCAATTTTAGGGACATTCACGAGTGACTGGTTAACTACCACTTCAAGATGGAAGGAATCCATCTCCTCAGGAATGTGTTGCTTCCATCTGACTGGATGGTGCATCTGGACCTGAAGGGCGCTTACCTGTCCGTCTTGGTGTTTCCTCCCCATCACAGATTTCTGCACCACGCTCCCATTTGGCCTGTCGGCTCCGTGGTGTTTCGCGAAGATCCTCAAACCAGCGGTAGAGTTCCTCAGAGCTCAAGGCATCCAACTAATCGTTTACCTTTTATTTTTATTTATTTATTTGAGTTTTATATAGTGCTTGTTAAACCCGAGGGTATCAGAGCACTTTACAGGTTATGCAAATACAGAAATACATTTATTAGACGTACAACAGAAATTCTTAATGTAAAAGTCGCAAGACAGTATAGCACGCAATGATTATAGATTCAGAAGAAAAACATAGGATCCATGGGGGAGAAAGGCATCAGGGGAAAAAAGGTGAATGAGCGAGTCACATTGAGGCAATTGAGCAGTTAATGAGACCATCTAGTATGTGTTAATTGACAAGGGGAACTAACAGTTTGTGTGCCTGTAGAGGTAGCTGTTGAGGAGCAGAGATTTGAGTTCACATTTGAATGAGGGGAAGGAGGGGTTAGAACGAAATCTTTAGGTAGCGAGTTCCAGATTTTAGGAGCTTCTCAGTGTTCAGGCTATTCCAGCAATTGGGATTCTGATTTCAAGGTATTGGTTTTTTGTGTGAAGCACTTTGTAGGCGATGCAGGCTGTCTCGAAAATGCATCTGCCTTTCATGG
The DNA here is from genome assembly GCF_964263255.1 of Lissotriton vulgaris. Classification (NCBI taxonomy): domain Eukaryota; kingdom Metazoa; phylum Chordata; class Amphibia; order Caudata; family Salamandridae; genus Lissotriton; species Lissotriton vulgaris. The sequence continues at coordinate 1,036,354,959 of NC_141689.1, forward strand.
GAAGCCATTTGAGACTTCTGAGGGCAGGAGAGATCTGGTCAAATATTTTAGTGCCTGTGAGGAGTCTGACAGCTGTCTTAGGAGCATCTTTAATGGGTACCAGGTGACAGTTAGGGGTTCCAGTAAGGAGAGAATTGCTGTAATCAAGTTATGAGATGACAAGAGATTGCACAACCATCTTAAGATCATCTGGGGGTTTAAACAGCTTTACTTTCTTAAGGTGTCTGAGTGTGCAAAGTGCTTCTTTGGCAGAGTTGTTGATGTTCTCCACCATGGACATATTCAGGATGATGCCCAGTGACTTAACGGAGTTAGAGAGAGATAAGGCGCAATTAAGTGCATCCAGATCCTTGATCCTTTCTAGAATAGGCAAAAGTTTGGGGTTCAGTTTAAGATGGTTCGTTTGGAGCCAAAATTGTATATTAATAAGTGTGTTGTTCAGTTGTCGGAGCTCACTGGGTGATTTGATTTTGCAGTAGAGTTGTATGTCGTCGGCGTATAGGTGGTATTTAACCCCTGCTTAGTTAAAAATTGTGGTGAAGGGTTCCATGAAGAGACTGAATGAGGCTGGGGAGAGGCTAGAGCTTTGGGGTACGCCTTGCATCACAGTTGTTGGGTTGGAGAGACACCTGTGGATTTTTATTTGCTGGCGGCGATGTTGCAGATAGAACGGAAACCATTTCAGGATAGTGCCATTGACACCCGTCCAATATCTCAGAGTTTCAAGTAGAGCTGGGTGATTTACTGTATCGAAAGCCACAGATAAGTCTAGTAGGATTGGGAGACAGGCATTGCCTTCATCCAGGCTTCTGTGAATGTCATCTGAAATATAGAGCATGGTGGTTTTGGTGCTAAAACCTTTCCTGAATCCTGATTGGAAAGTGTTGTGGAGGTTAAATTCTTCAATGTGTCGGTTTAGTTACAGAAGGGCACATTTCTCCCATGGTTTAGCTAGGAAGGGAAGGTTTGTGATGGGTCTGAGGTTGCTAAAGTGATTGGGATCCATTCTTGTTTTTTGGGAATGGATGTGACTTGACCTATTTGGAGGGACTCAGGAATACAACCTGAGGCAGTAATGATTTTTGTCCAGAGCGGGGAGATGATATGGTAGAGGTTCTGTTCAAAGGTAGAGGGTAGGGGTCAGAAGTGTGGGCAGTAGGCTTCAAGTTTTCTATTATTTTAAAGACAACATTTTCAGTCATAGGTTTGAAGTCTGCCCACTTAGCATTGTTATTGGGCTGATTGCGATCCTGATTGATTTCAGGTTTTGTTGGGATGTGGTGGTTGTTGGTTGAGCCCAGGGAGGGGGTTTTGGAGGTGACAAAAGGGTCGATGAGTGAACATATGTATCCTGTGTCACAAGATGCATTCCATTCATGCACTCCTTTCCAAACTTTCATAAATTTCATACAATTTTGTTGAATATTCATTAATTCATTTATTCATAGCGAAGTTTTTAGCAACATGTCATTATTTTCATGAATGTTCAAAACATTTGGTTTTTCGTATTTTAGAATGCTAGTATTGCCCAATGCATTTCAAGCTTATAGCCCTTCCTCAGGGGACTTCCATTACATCTGGAAACAGTAATTATAAATCTTGGTTAGTGTCTAAACGAAACTTGACAAATGATGTGAAATTCAAGGATTTTCGAAACATGAAACGGAAACATGGTATTTAAATGCTACCCCACAGGCTCATATGCATTTGTGTATTTCCGTGTGAAATTGTCGTCTGCATTCATTAAAAGAAGAAAAGAACGTGAAGCCCAAAGCTGGGCACTGACCTTAGTGCGTGTAATGTGACGGACGCGGGTATTAGCTGCAAAAAGTAACAGAACTCGGTTTAGAAAAATGCAACGTGACAAAAGTGTCTCGTTTTAAAAAATATGCTAACGATCCAACTCTTACCGGGGTAATCGTGTCGGTGTACTTCCCTCGCTATGCTTGGCTTGCGGCGCTCTACCAGGCCGCCTCTATGGTATAAAAACCCTATGGTTACGGCGTGTGTTTACGTGAATAGTGGGCGTAAACAAAGAAAACGGACTGAATTGGCAAATGACTGAGATTTGAACGCGCAAAATGATGACTACATTAAAACACGTTGGACGCATATGGGGAGCAAGCGTAAACAAGAAAAATGAGAATAATAAGAGGGTGGAGGAAGAAAATATGTACATAGCAAAACGCACGTAAATATCGCATGTTCGGTGGTAATGTGTGCTTGTGAACTAATTAACATCATGTAAACATGTGAACACATGTGATACATAGTTCTCCACTGTATAAATAGTCAATTCATAAATAACAATGAAGGTCCAGCCTTTCGTTGAGTCCTTTTGGCTGTAGGGTGCATAGGTAATCAATCCAGAAGATTTCTCTGCGTAATAGATAACTATTGTTGTCTCTGCCTGGAAGAGTTGTCACTTTTTCTAGGATACAAAATTTCAGTTGGCTCACATTGTGTTTGGCATCGTTAAAATGTACAGCTATTGTTGGGGGACTCGCTTTTCCTTTGACCCGGACCAGGGACGGACTGCTGTATTTCCTATCACTCACCCGGATTCTCCTCAAGGCTGCTGCTAGCGGAACCCGCTTCGCGGGTCCCGCGTCGCCCTAGGACCAGGGGCAGAAGACCACTTGTTGCAGAGCGGGACCGAGGGCTGCGAGCGTCGGGGTTTGGACTCCGTTTCCCAGGAGCCAAAGGGAAACCCCGAGCCCGTGTCACCTGGGCTGCTCTCCCTCATCGTCCCGCCCCCTGCCGCTGGGTCGGGATAAAGTGCCCCGTGTGATTTGTGAAGGCGGGACTCGCTTTTCCTTTGACCCGGACCAGGGACGGACTGCTGTATTTCCTATCACTCACCCGGATTCTCCTCAAGGCTGCTGCTAGCGGAACCCGCTTCGCGGGTCCCGCGTCGCCCTAGGACCAGGGGCAGAAGACCACTTGTTGCAGAGCGGGACCGAGGGCTGCGAGCGTCGGGGTTTGGACTCCGTTTCCCAGGAGCCAAAGGGAAACCCCGAGCCCGTGTCACCTGGGCTGCTCTCCCTCATCGTCCCGCCCCCTGCCGCTGGGTCGGGATAAAGTGCCCCGTGTGATTTGTGAAGGCGGGACTCGCTTTTCCTTTGACCCGGACCAGGGACGGACTGCTGTATTTCCTATCACTCACCCGGATTCTCCTCAAGGCTGCTGCTAGCGGAACCCGCTTCGCGGGTCCCGCGTCGCCCTAGGACCAGGGGCAGAAGACCACTTGTTGCAGAGCGGGACCGAGGGCTGCGAGCGTCGGGGTTTGGACTCCGTTTCCCAGGAGCCAAAGGGAAACCCCGAGCCCGTGTCACCTGGGCTGCTCTCCCTCATCGTCCCGCCCCCTCACCCAATTGGAGGAAGCGGTCAATATTAATTGTTGAGCCCTGCTGCGGGAGCGCGCGGGAGCGCCCGGGGCTAAGCCCGGGCAAAGGGCGGGCCCTCTGAGGCCCTCGTAGGCCAGCGGAGGCCAGGCAGGGCCATCCCCCTAACAACTGCTGTACGTAGACCCCTATCTCCTATATTTGGGTCATGGCTACTGAGGAGGACACCCCAGGGAGAAAGGTCAGTCTGCGTAATGGGTCCCTGGAGAACTACTTCCAAAAAAAGAGTGAGGGGGACGAGGACTCCACACTAGCTAAACGTAGGGCAGAGCGTCGCCGTTCTGTCGAGAGTATGAAGCTCAAACCTCTCTTGGATAGCTCCTCGCTTGCCAAAAATCAGGAAGTAGGTTCTATACACTTGAATGTGGCTAACACCAGTTTAGAAGACGTCCCCTTATTATTCCGTGACTTTGTATCCACACCGTCTCTAGTGGAGGATAATATTTCAATTGTTACCCCTACTCCCGGCCCCAGCCGCACCAAGACAACCTTTAAACCTAGGCAACAGAAACCCAAGCCGTCACCTGCGGTACAGATTCACCGTCCACCACCAAGTAAAAAAAGAAGGAAATGTAGGCAGGTCCTAGGCAAAGCTAAAACCTCGCATTTAGATTTTGGGAATAAGGATCAAACCCCCCCTCTAAATGATATTACCTTAGCAGACGTTCAGGACCCGGCACCCTTAGTAGATCCAATACTGATTTGCAGCTTACCTGAAGCAGCCACAGAGGTTGGGCCCCCAGACAATAGTACCAGTAATATTGATAGGGACATTACATCCTCCCCAACATTGATGGGGAACTTGGAGTTCATGTTAAGATCTCTCCTTGTACCTATCAACGAGTCGATCAAAAAGGTGGAAATTAGACTCACCATATTGGAAGCTGCTATGACTAGTTTAGCTACTCTGGCAAAAACCCAAGGGAGTGGGGTGGCGCAACCTACACCTGCAATAAAGCCCCCCCCCATGAATGCCCAAAAGACCCCACATGTGATAGCTCAGCTGTCCAAGGAAACATCCCAACCCAAGGGTACAGCCGACCCTCCCCCTGTAAACCCAAAGCCTCCTAAAAAAGACAGGTTACCTGCTGTTGAATCAGGTGGTGCTCCAAACACATCAAACCCTAAGGTCCCGGCAAGCATCAGTCAAGATGATCAAGGGGAACATAGCAAAAATAGAGTAACATGCAAAAAGGTGCCGCCAGTGGAGATTCCCCCTGAAGCGGTGCCCTTTGTGGTGGTACTAACAGGGGTTCCCCAGCTAACTGCTAACAAAAAAGAGGGATATGTTGACCTGAAGAATAAAATCATTCATTGGTTAAGAACGTACAGACCGATAGCGCCAAATATAGATGGAGATATAGCCCACGTCAGGCGCATTAATTGGTTGGGCTCCAGAACAAAAGATCTGGAGGGGGACCTAGTTGTGATCAACTTTAGAGACCCTCGGGCAGTCGACTACATATTAAACTGGTCATCAGGAAATGGGGGAACTTGTATAATCCCTCGGGCCCTCACATATTTTTACCCTAGGCAAGAGGATGCTCCCTTTAAATACCCAAACAAGTCTTATCCCCTTAGGCCTCCACCCTTACCACTTATACTGCCCCATAACAACAATTATAATTATTTTGGGCAATATTTTCCCCTACCACCGGATCAGTTCTCTGCCTGGTCTACTGTCCCTTACAGGCATACGACAAACCATGGTAATAGGATGAACCATCTGAGGCCTTTTACTCCACTGGACACTTACAATCGGTTTTCCCAGCTTTCTAGGCTGGAGGATTGTGATTGATGTTCAGCTCTAGGGGGGGAGGCCTGTGAACCTCTGGGTGGGGAGGCTCCGACAAGAGCCCTTGGTAGTATAGATATAGGAGACGACTGCCCACCACTAGTACAAACGGTTAGTACATGTGACGTTATAGAGGCTCCTCCTTTTGATGAGCCAATGTCTAGTGTGATTGGTCACCCTATAATACCTACTCTCCGGGTTCAGGAGGGGGGGGGTCTTAAGAACAGGGCGGATAGGATAGGTGTAAATGGGGGGGAGTTAACCCTGGTACCCAATGATCGGCAAGTAATAAATTTCCTTTCATGGAACATTGCAGGCCTAAAAAGGAAGCTAGATATCCCTGAATGGCACGCGTTTATTGAGAGGTTTGATGTCTGCCTTTTTCAGGAGACCTGGTGTCCACTACCCCTACATAAATCAGGGTACACTACTCATTTCCTGCCAGCGACAAGTAAGGGGAAGGGTAGACCTGCGGGTGGTCTTATGGTGTGGATCAAAGTGGAATTAAATTTGGAGGCCACACCCTATAACCTTGAGTGTAAGGACATACTCCATCTTTCCCTTAAGGGGAAGTCAGTAGGTAGCAGGCTTGACATCTTTAATGTCTATGCGAGGGGGACACCTGGGGATTCGGCCTCTTTGACACTAGCAGCTCTGGACTCCGCCCTAGATAATTGCCCTGCTGCAGCAAAAATTATCGTGGGGGGGGATTTCAACTGCACGTTTGAACCCCTCCTCGGGGATGACCCTTTGGGTATCGAGGAGGAGGATTCAAAATGGTCCATCCCAAGTTTATCTCTGCCTCCCATTAGGAAGTGGTCGGCTAGGGCAATTCAACTTAATACACTGACTAGGGTCCATAAGCTCAGAGCCCTCAATGGTAGGACTACATCCGATCAGGTTGGGGCACTGACCTTTAATAGGCTCACTGGGCCATCTCGTATTGATTACATCCTAATGGATATTAGTTTTTGGCCGGAGCTTATAGATATGGAAGTCCTCCCAACCCAGGATAGTGACCATAACCCCTTGTGCTGTAAGTTCTATTGGGGCACTCTTAAAGTTAAGAGGCCGAATGGCCCTTTAAAATCATCTAAAGAGATTATCCCCTATAGTAACAACCGAAGATTAAAATGGGACAAGGCCAAACTTAAGGAGGAAGATCTTGGGGCGATAAAGCAGTTGGTGGAGGGCTTGACCTCCAAGCTGGAAGACGGGTTGGATGAACATAAGACCAGCAGGGTACTATACCCCCCTCTTGACTCAGTATATAAGGATACAATCGATCACGTTGGTAAATATTTTTCCCCAAAAGGGAAAAGAAATAGGGTGGCCTTAATCCCCCCCGCTACTAGTAAACCATGGTATACGCCATTGTGTAAGGGCAAAAGGAATCAGCTAACAAAAGCCCTAACCTTGGGGGATCCTTCGATGGTTAGAGCGGCCAGGAAGGATTACCTCAAAGTTCAATTAAAGGCCAAAAGTGAGTGGGAGGAACAGCATTGGCTGGATTTATCCAACGCTGTTAAAAGCAGGAACCCGAACCTGTTTTGGGATCTGATCAATGGTTCTAGACGTAGGAAAATGCAACCCTTGGCTATCCATATAACCAGCCAGCAGTGGTTTGACCATTTCTCACTACTGTATGGTGGAAATGTGGAAAAGCCCAGCTGTGAGGTAGTTAGCCGGTGGGATGGTGATCTCGTAGGGGCGGACGAGCCTCCCTTTACGTCTATAGAAGTAGAGACGGCGATTAGACATCTAATCCCGAGGAAGGCAGCAGGACAAGATGGGATCCCCGGAGATTTGTTGATAGCTGAGCCGCAGGTTTGGGCTAAATTAATTGCCACAATTATGAATCTGATCTCCAGGGGTCACCAGGTTCCTGAATCCTGGAAGGGGGCGGAGGTCGTCACTGTGTACAAGAAGGGGGCTAGAGAAGACCCTGCGAATTACAGGCCCATTAGTCTGATTGATATAATTCAGAAAGTAGTCGGCAGGGTCATCATTTCAAGAGTAGGAGATTGGATAGAGGGGGACAGTATTCTCTCGCACCTGCAGGCGGGTTTCAGAAGGAAGGTTGGCACGATGGATCAGGTCTTTCGCTTTTTTGTTATCTATTGGAAGGAAGTCACCATCAAGAAAGGCAGTCTATATATGGCCTTTATAGATCTCAAAACTGCTTTCGACCTGGTCCCCCGTGCAAAATTATGGGAGATTTTAGGTGAAATGGGATTCCCAAGTGGTCTCCTGACCCTTGTCATAAGGCTCCATGAGGGGAACTATGCAAGGGTTAGATGGGGAACCCAGGGGAATTTGACAGAGAAAATCCCTGTGCAAAGAGGAGTACGCCAGGGCTGTGTTATGGCTCCGACTCTTTTCTCCCTATTTGTGAATGGAGTGGTGGACCATCTGAAGGGGGAGGAGTCGGATGCTCCATCCCTGGCGGGGGAAAGAATCCCCACTCTCCTCTTCGCCGATGACACCATACTAATCTCCAAATCCCCTGGGGGCTTACAAAAACTCCTGAATCGGTTTAGCTCCTTCTGTACTGCTCGAGGCTTAACCATCAATACCTCAAAAACTAAACTGATGGCATTCTCCCCCTCTAAGAGATTTAAAAATAACTTCTTGTTGAACGATGTCCCCCTGGAGTTGGTCGAGTCCTTTGACTACCTTGGAGTCAGGATAAATAGCCGTATGTCATGGAAGGATCACTTGGCCAAAATGTTACTCAACCATCAAAGGGTTTCGGGGATGGTCCTGAGGGAATTCCGTGAATCCAGCAGTAAACCTATCTCCCCGGCGATGGCCATTTATGAGGGCCAGATCCTCCCAGCTGCACTATACGGCGCTGAACTATGGGGGTTCGAAAATGTATCCGATTTAACAACTGCGGAAAACAAATTCTTAAGAAAGTTGGTGGCTCTCCCTGCCTCCACCCCATTAGTTCCCTTGAGACTAGATCTGGGTAAGAGAGCATTAAATGACCTGGTGAGACTACGCCCGTTGCTCTACTGGACCCGCCTACGTAGGACGGAAGAACTTGCTAAATATGCCGAGGGGCTGGATGACCTCCTCCTATTGGATACCGGAAAAAAAATTGGATGGTTGTACAAATTGAAGGACTTAGTGCTCAAGTTAGGCCTAAGAGACGCTTGGGAGACACAATCGCCTCCATCAAAGGAGGTGATCAAAAAGCTATACTGGGACTGGGTCCTGAGTAACATGTGGAGGGACCTAGAAGGAGGCACTCTTACGGACCTATTTTTGTCATTTAAATGCACGAGGAAATTAGAGCCCTTCTTGGACTTGATAACCAAACCCCTTGACCGCGCTCTATATATAAAATTGCGTTATGGGACACTTCCGGTGCACGACTTTACGTCAAGATGGTCTAATTCTGGTACCCCCCTGCGTTCATGCCCTGGATGTGCTGCACCAACTGAGTCAGTGGCCCATGTATTTTTTGCCTGCCCTGCTTACAAAGGGGCGCGCAAATCTTGGCTGAAACCTGTGTGCAGGGAACTGGGTTTGAGGTGTCACAGATCAGCCCTTCGGGTCCTCTCTACTGACTCCTCATCTTCCTTCATGATTTGTGGGGTAGCTAAGTTCTTGGGAAGTGTATGGATGATACGATCCCGCCTACTGAAAATCCAGTCGTGATGTTAATATACTGACGGGGTCTATAAGTATCACAACGGTGTTGGAGTTGCAAATCGTTCTTTTAATTCTATTTTAAATATTTATACCTGTTTGGAAATGTATTGTATTGTATATGTTTACTTTTATGGTGACAAAGTCGCCGAATAAAGTACTTGAAAGCTATTGTTGATTTGTCGTTTTTCAATCGGATATTGCTCTTGTGTTCAATAATTCTGGTTTTAATTTTTCTCTGTGTTTTGCCTACATATGAGAGGCCACAAGGGCATTTTAACATGTAGATGACGTTTGAAGTGTCACATGTTCCAGTAACTTTCAGTTTTATTGAAGAGCCTTTGGTAGGATGATTGATTGTATTGCCTTTAATAATTGCGGAGCAATTGCCACAATTATGACATGGTAACGTGCCTTTGTGTACAAAAGGGTCGATGACACAGTTGGACAGATATAACAGATTGGTATCATGAATAAGAGGAAGCTGAATTTTAGCAACTTTGTCGGTGAGGTAGTTTAGTGATTTTTTCAGTTTTCGATGGTGACTGGTGTATAAGATAGTGAGGGAGTGGTCGTTTGATATTTGCTCATGTTGAAGAGCTCAATGAGTCTGTTATTCGCATGATCCAGTTGATTTCCAATGAAAGTGGCTTTTTCTCTAAAGATGTGTTCCTTGTAGGCCATTCGTTCAAATCTTAAGAGTGAGAGGTGAGCCAGAGAGAGGTTTCGTCTCCAGCATATTTCTGTTTGTCTTAATTGTCTCCTTGTGAGGTTAAGGTCAGAGTTGAAGCAGGATCCGGATTAAAATTTTCTGGATAGCTTAAGTTTAAGCAGTGCAACTTGGTTGAGCACAGCAGTCATGGCTGAGCCATAGTGGGTAGTAAGGTCCTCAAAGTGTGTGGAAGGGGTTGCGAGTGTAGCTGGGAGAGGACCATAGCTTCCAGGTCTGTTTGGGGGAATTGTTTGATGTTCCTAGCCCAGTGCGTGGGTTTGCTAGCAGGAGCTGGAAGGAGTCTGGGAGCCATTGAGATTGAACAGAATAAGATGGTGGTCAGACCAATAAACAGGTTTGATGCATCGGAGAGGGACAAGCTTTTTTCTGGAGATTATGGCATCAAGAATAGAGCCTTTCTCGTGGGCTGGGGCATTCCATAGTTGATTGAAGTCATTGATATCAAGATAGCTGGTTAAGCTACGGGCTGTGGTATCAGCGCTCCAGTGCAAGTTAAAGCTCTAAGAAAAATGTGATTGAAGTCAGCAAGGGAGTGCTGTGTAATGAAGTCAGTTAATTCTTCCGCGAAGATTTTGCGATCACCAGAGGGGTGGTAGATGGTATGAAGTTTGATAGGAGTGGTGGCTTTAGTTGTGAGTACGACCCGAAGGTATTCGAAGGTCCGGAGGTTCATGGGTTGGAGTACAATGAGGAGAATTTCTTCTTTGAAGATGATCACAAGCCCACCCCCGTTTGTCCTAGTCTGTCCCGTCTAAGGATACAGTAGACAGGTGGAATGAGCAGATCTAGTAGTGAGGTGGAGTGTTCGTTGAGTCAACTTTCAGGCAGAAATGCAATGTCAATGTCGCCCCCAAGTATAATTTCGGTTAGTACAGTGGCATGTCTAACTGCTGATATGCAGTTAATGAGCATACATAATAGAGAGCTAGGACTAGTGTTCATGGAGTGCACTGGGCGGGTGTTCTGGGTGATGCGCAGGATCAGGAGAATTGGTTTGTGCCCAAGATTACAGGTATTCTAGAGAAGGTTTGAGGTCTGTAGGAGAGGCATTTGTGTTGTAGGATTTGCTGAGTGATTCACCTTCCAAGGGGGATAGGTGGTAGAGGGCTCGGGGGCCTGTGGGATCATCGACCCAGGGATAAAGTGGACATGATGATGTGTTGGCAGTTGATAGGAGATCAGTTTTGGGGAAAGCAGTTCTCTATTCTCGGGCAAAGTAAGTTGGGGATATGGCCATGTTAGCAAAACTAGATTTTAAATGAGAAAGGTCTATAGATAGGGAGTCAAGTTTTTGATCTATTAGACTCAAGCGCCGGTTGAGAGTATCAAGGACGATTCACAAAAGGGGGTGGTGATGAACAGAGTGTCTGAATTGAGCAGACCACTCTTACCCAGTCCAAAGATCAGGGCTTGATCCATCACCGTTATTTATCTCACTGCCCCATCCCAGCTCAGAACCTGGCTATATGCAAATCAGTCTGTCCCTGGCCCAGTGCATCATGGGAACAGGGCAGACTAAACTACCAAGCCAATTCTTTACCAGAAAGGAGACAAGCTACCGGGGACCGGTTTCTGGCATTTCAGCCGTCTTCGGCCCGGCTTGCTTGAATCCTGATGGAGCAGTGAGAAAGGGACTCATGTCTGAGTATACCCTGCCACACCTACTCAGATGTGAGTCCCTTGCTCATTGCACCATCAGGATTCAAGCAAGCCGGGCCGAAGACGGCTGAAATGCCAGAAACCGGTCCCCGGTAGCTTGTTTCCTTCCCAGTGTAAGAATTGGCTTTTGTAGTTTGGTTTGCCCTGTTCCCATCATGCACTGGGACAGAAACAGACTAATTTGCATACAGCCAGGTTCTGAAACTGGGATGGTGCAGTGAGCTAAAAAACGGTGTTGGGTCTAGCCCTGATCTCTTGACTGGGTGAGAGTATTCTGCTTAATTCAGAGACTCTGTCCCTCACCACCCCTTGTTGTAAATATTTTTGTCCACCCTAAGCGTGGAAGGGTATACTCAGATGTGAGTCCCTTGCTCATTGCACCATCAGGATTCAAGCAAGCCGGGCCGAAGACGGCTGAAATGCCAGAAACCGGTCCCCGGTAGCTTGTTTCCTTCCCAGTGTAAGAATTGGCTTTTGTAGTTTGGTTTGCCCTGTTCCCATCATGCACTGGGACAGAAACAGACTAATTTGCATACAGCCAGGTTCTGAAACTGGGATGGTGCAGTGAGCTAAAAAACGGTGTTGGATCTAGCCCTGATCTCTTGACTGGGTGAGAGTATTCTGCTTAATTCAGAGACTCTGTCCCTCACCACCCCTTGTTGTAAATATTTTTGTCCACCCTAAGCGTGGAAGGGTATACTCGGATGTGAGTCCCTTGCTCATTGCACCATCAGGATTCAAGCAAGCCGGGCCGAAGACGGCTGAAATGCCAGAAACCGGTCCCCGGTAGCTTGTTTCCTTCCCAGTGTAAGAATTGGCCTTTGTAGTTTGGTTTGCCCTGTTCCCATCATGCACTGGGACAGAAACAGACTAATTTGCATACAGCCAGGTTCTGAAACTGGGATGGTGCAGTGAGCTAAAAAACGGTGTTGGATCTAGCCCTGATCTCTTGACTGGGTGAGAGTATTCTGCTTAATTCAGAGACTCTGTCCCTCACCACCCCTTGTTGTAAATATGAGAGTATCAAGGAGGCTGTCTGTTTTGGGGGTGTAGACAGGCGGAGGGTCTAGAGTTGGGCAGGCAATCAACAGAGGTGGAGGAAGGGGAAGAAGGGGCAGAGTCATCATGGGAGGAAGGGGGGTTTGGTTGGGATGGGAGGGTTGAATATGGGGAGTCATGTTCAGGGTGGACAGGCAATCTACAAAGAAGTAAGAGTGGGCAGAGTCATCGAGTTGGGAGGAAGGGGTGATTAGGTTAGGTTGGGAGGGTTGAGTAAGGAGAGTCGAGTTGGAGAGGGGAAGTGTAGCATAGGGACTGGAAGTCGGGCTGGTGCGCTCAGGTTAAGCATGGGCGAATTTTGCGGATCTCGCGTTCGCGAATTTTGCGGATTTGCGGATTCGCAATCCGCAAAATCCGCGAATTCCCGCGAATTTGCGGATTTTTTTTTTTTTTGTGTTCGCCCGTGTTTCTGCCAGTTCGCGAGGGTTTTTACAATTTCGCAATTTGCGAACTTACCTGTCGGGTCGCAAGTTTTGCGAACTTGTTGTTTCTACATGTCCAGCCTGTTTGGGACACTCTTTTTCATCACTGCCACTCTCTGTCACCACTGCCACTCTCTGACTACTCATGCCACCCTCTGGCCCACCCATGCCACCCTCTGTTTCATCACCACACCCTCTGGTTGTCCAGTGTACATTATTTTCGGCAAAGCAAAGCACACCTTCCCTGCCTCAAGTGACTTGAATTAATTTGGGGCTGATTAATGTGTCACAGAATATTTTTTTAGCTGGCACCTGCTTCCTTAGTGCGCCCTGATTAGTGATCTTTTGCACTTGCTAAGTGCTTTCATTGTTGCAAAATTAGTTACAACACCTGCCCTGCCCCAACTGACAATAATGAATTAGGGGCTAATTAATGTGTCACTGAAAGAATTTAAAGTTCCAGCCTGGCACCTGCTTGTCTGCTCCTTTAGCTGTAAATCAGGACCTTTGTGGCATACAGTTAAGGTCAGAGCAGGGTCACACAATAGTTGCAAGCAGGCAACCGAATTCTGGAGGGCCCCCTCAGGAAGCACTACAAAGAATCGTTACAAATCATGAGGTTGACCTTTTGCACCTGCTCATTGCTTTTGCTTTTGCTGAAATCGTTTTTCGTTTTTTTTCGCGCTATTCGCGGGGCGCGGCGTCGTGCGAAACCGACCGCGGAAGCCGCCAATTCGTGCGAATGAGCATTTTATTTTTTTGCGGCTTGTTGTTTCGCGAGTTTTTTTGCAGTATTCGCGAGCCGCTTGCAGCGCAACACGCGAATTTACCCCAAGGTCGAGTACGGGCGCGGCCATTTTGTTTGCGTGACGTATTTCCGTTTCCGCCCGCTATGTATAATCTCGCGCAGTAAGCGCATTGCGAGTAGAGGGTCGCACGAGATCGCGTGGGAAATCTAGAGGTTCGCACGAGATCGCGAGGAAAATCTCGCGCGAACTTACTTTTGCGCTCGTGAACGGGCGCCGGCCATCTTGTTTTTCATTCATTTCCTGTGTCTGGGCATGGTGTTTAATCCTCTTGGTATCTTTGCCATCCTTTGCTTGTTTTCAGTTTTTTTTTTACGATTTTGCTTCTTATCTATCCCTCTCTTTTCCTAGCTGTATATTTTTGTCTTTTCTGCTATTTTTCTTTACTTTTAAACTACATTTTTAAACTCTTTTCTTTTCTTCTTCCCTATCCTATTCTTTCTTAATTTTCTACTTCTTCCTACCTTACCTGCCCAGACCATGGTCAAGCCAGGCGCCGTGAAGCTGCCCAGGCACTTGAGGGCCGCAGCGGCGGCGGGGAGTAGTGCTGGACCCAGTGGCAGGACAGCATGCGGGAGATTGAGGGGGGAGCAGGTGACGCGACGGGAGATCTTCAGCCCGGAGGAAGTGGGCGCGCTGGTCTACTTCGTCCAGCGCCGCCTGCCCAAGACCATCGCGGGAGGCGGCAGGATCGCGGCCGGCGGGTACAACATGCGGGAGCGCCGGAAGCGGTGGGAGAAGGTGTGCTGGGCCATATCCCACCTCTACGGGGTCCAGCGCACCTACAGCCAGGTCACCCATCGCTGGACGGACCTCCTGGACCGCGAGCGCGACCTGCTGGACCAGCTCGGCTTGGAGATCCCCGGGCTTGGTGAGTAGTAGTAGCCATTTAATCACTCACTACTATGATGTTTTCTCCTGCTCTGTGTTGTTGTATTGCAAATATTTGTTTTTTACATGGAGCAAGCCAATAATGCCGCTGATGACGATTACATTGTAGTTAAATTATATTTCAAAATCTTCTGTGCATTTCAGGTGCACTGCTCTCCTTCTCAGTGGCGTTGCTACTATGCTTATTTGTTTTCTATTTCGTGGTCTCATTGGCCTGAGTAACTATTATGTATGAGTGTACTTTACAGAACTGCGTAATGCTAGACACTAGGGGGCAGATTACATTTACAAGCCCCTTGCGCCACGTTTACGTTGCCTTGCGTGACGCAACAGCGGCGTAAACGTGCCGCATCCCTGCGAGTCATTTACAGCATGACGCATCTAGGAGATGCGTCATGTTATAAAGCCATGGGCCTGCACCACAATGGGTGCGTTCCTAGTACGCAGGGTGGGCGCCGCGGTCCAGCGGCTGTGCGCCTCGCAAAATTGCCTGCGTGAAATGTACAAGATTTAACGCAGGCACTTCTGCGACGCTGCTACGTCAATTCAATTCCTTATGTCTGCTCGAAGCAGGCGAAAGGACTGACACAGCATGTTAAGTATTGGGTGGCCCTGAGCATTACTGGAGTTGCATTGCGTTGGCGACGTGACTCCAGCGATGCGCCGCTCTTACGTGACGAGATGCCTCACGCAAGTGCCTACCCTTGCGCCAGGGCGCGCCGCATTGTAAATGAGGCACATCTGCCGTGTCGCAAGGGTAGTTTTGCGTGACGCATTTGATCTGGCGCATCTCTGGAGATGCGCCAGAACGCGTAAGTAAGTATGCCCCTAAGGGGCAGAATTGCAATTACCGTCGCATCCCTGCAAAGTAGCAGGGATGCGCCATTAATTGTGCGGCCCGCTACCACCACCAAACATGGTGCGCCGTATTTGCAATGCGGCGCACCATGGGCCCAAAACGTCACCGAAGCTTTACTGCTGGAGTTGCGTCGCAACGATGGCGCAGCTCCATCAATGCTCTGGGGTACCCTATCTCCCCAATGCTGGGTCAAGCCGTACGTCTGCTTCAAGCAGGTGCAGGGTTTGTGTGACGCATCATTGTCCTAAAGGTGACTGATTGATATTTTGTAGATTTCCCTCAGCCACTATTAGGATGTGTTCCAGCGCAGGAATGCCCTCCCTTGCGCCGGAACGCCCCCTGATGGCGCAGGGCTTTATAACGGGATGCATCTCCCAAATGCGTCACGTTGTTATAATATTATACGCCGCACCATGGCGCCCTTTTTTGTTTAGCTGCTGCGTCACAAAAGTCACGCAATAACGGCGCAAAAGAGCCGCAAGGGCTTAAATCTGCCCCTTCCTTTGTAACCCTGACAATAAGAAAAATAGTGGCGGTGGATTGATAGTTTGACTATTTAAATGACTGGTAATGTAGCAGGCAACTGTTAGTGTTGTCACTGATCTGACTGAAATCACAATGGAGTTTGTCTGTCACTTTGCGTCTTGCCTGCGGACTGCTGCCTGCCAGTCCTAGGTGAACGTTTCAGTACTTTGTTTAGTGAGTTACGTGACTTTCGAAGTCACAGGTCCGCATATAAATGAAAAGTAACCATAATCAATATAATTTCGCAGAAATATTTTGTTATTGTTCTTTTGAAATGTTTGATTTGGTTGACATTGACAAGCAACAATCATCCATGTTTTCTGTTCTTTCTTTCATGTTGTACGTCAGCTCCCCCCAGGGGCGAGAGGAGGACACAGGAGCAGCAGGCGGCGGATGCTGTTCATCAACAGGGCCAGGATCGGGCAGGCGAGGGCTCCTCTGCTGGCCCCAGTAAGTTTTCATTTTAGACTAGTACCTATTTTTCCTAGCGTTCCTCATTTGACTTTTTTCAAAATTGTCTTTGCTCTTCTTGTAGACTGTATCTAAATTCTTATCCTGCCTCTACTATGACTCCCTGTGGTATTACTAGATTATTCTTATTAGTCTGTCTGTGTAGCTAACTAAGATTGCACGGTTGGCGAAACTCCCATGATTCTAGTCAGCAATAGCTCTATCAACTTAGTGCAGTCCTCTGGGATTGTCCATAATGTCTTTTGAAGTGTTCTATCTGGACTCATGCTTGCAAAAATTGCAAAACCTTTCGCTCAGTCACTCTAGTCTGGACCAAAAAACACAGATTGTATTTAAGTTTAAAAGCTTTATTAAAAGTAAACACATTTATTAAAATGAAGTCATAATAAAACTAAACGTTTAACTGATAATGGAAAAGTGGTTAGTGCTGACGATTAATTGAAGACATTTCTTGTGGTCGAGCCGAGCTCTCACCTGGTTTCAACTTGATCTTGTTGTTAGAAGTCCATCTTCTGTCTGTGTGGAGAAAAATGGTGCGTGTTAAAAAAACAGCCTTCATCAGTTGTGCCAAAAAGTGCAGCAAGACAACCTTCCCTGGAAAAAGGGACATTTTTTTTTTAACTTTAACGACAGTCACAAATTACATTGTTTTCACATGTCTTCATTCCTAGACCAAATACTAGTGACTGCTTTATTCTAACATTCTTAAATGTACTTTGTAGGTGGAACATCTGGTGGCGGGGCCAGTGTGGAGGTGGTGGTGCTCGACACCGAGGCGGAGGGCGAATCGGGCGATGCTTCAGGGGAGGAGGCGGCGGCGGCAGCTGTGAGAGTTGAGACGGTGGTGGTGGCGGCCAGAGGTAAGCTCTTATATATTCCTTACTTATTGAGATTGAAGACTAGCTGGGAAGGCAAGAATATGAGATGCATGGCTGGGTGAATGATGAAGCAATGATGGGTGGAAGGACAACAGCCTGGGTGGGTGACACAGAAACTGTATGTGTCCATATACCTGGATCATGCTACTATCTGACTCTTAGATAGCATATGTGTATCTAGAGCAGGGGTACTCCTAGTACGGCCCGCGGGCCGGTGGTGGCCCGGCAAGCCTTCGTTGGCGGTGCGCTGACCTTGCAGACAATCACTGCTCCCCCGGCCCCCACAGAGCAGAGGCTTTTTTGTATTTCACCTGTTAGCGCCCCTGCATCTCCACTCTGACAATCACTGCTCCCCCGGCCCCCACAGAGCAGAGTGGAGATGCAAGGCCACAAAGAGGTGAAATAGAACTAAGCCTCTGCTCTGTGGGGCCGGGCAAGCAGTGATTGTCAGGGTGGAGAAGCAGGGGCGCTAAAACAAACAAAGCCTCAATAATATGTTAATGGTCTTTTAAAGACCTGTTAAGTACTTTGGTGTTGTTGTCTGTGTGTGCGCGTTGAGGAAGCGGTCTCAACCCGGGCTGAAGGCTGACACAGATAGACACACACACAGTGAGATGACAGAGGGGGAGGGAGAGGGAGGGCAGGAGGGAGAGAGAGATGGAGGGAGGGCAGGAGGGAGAGCAGGAGGGAGAGAGATGTATGTAAATGCTGGGTCTGGTGGCTCAGTGGATGAGGGCATCTGCTGCAGGGACCTGTGTGCAACCTCATGGTCACAAGTTATCGTTTTGCTTTAGCCCCGCCCCCTCTGACTCCGCCCCCACCAGTGCGGCCCTCGGCCCCAAACTACACTGTAAATGTAGCCCCTGAGAGAAAGTTTGTGAGTACCCATGATCTAGAGAGAGTAGACGGTCAGTGGATGAACTAAGTGTAACTTTGAAGAGCATGTAACACTAACACTGCACCCGCACGTCCGTTCCAGTGTAGGAAAGGCAAGGAAAAGAACTTTTAATTTTGTCCAAATACTACCATAAATAGTAGCAGTAGTTTGTATTGCAAGCACTGCATAGATCCGGTTATTATGGTGGCCACTCCCTACCTCTCTTAATAAGTTTAGTAGTACTCAGTCATTCATGTGTGGATGTATCACTGGTCACTCAATAAAAAGCAAAGCACCTAAAGTCATCCCATATATAAGCAAAAACATCCCATGTGAAGTGATAGATAATCAGATTATTTATCTTCTTCAATTTTCCATTTCTAGTACTCATTTCCACTGTAGGGTGAAAGTTAAATTAATTAAGCAGTAGCCCTTGAGTTGTAACAGAGTATTCTCAGTGCCACCCGTACTAGAAAAGTAAGAGATTCACCACCTGCATGTACTGGACGGGTACAGTAACGCAACGGCAACGCAAGTCTAGGTCACTCCTCATGGCGTGCGTCTCTTTTTCTCGGGTGCAAGTTTACCGCGCTGGCATTATGCCGGCTTGCAGAAAATAACGTACCAATTTTCCAAAACAAGAGATAAGAAGAAGAATAAGACTGGTGTACTTTCATAGTCGACTCCAATGGAAGTCCACAGTGCTCGTAGACTTTGTTCCTTAAACTCCCACTAATGTTAGAGCAAGGATGAAGAAGTGTGAGGTTAGATAGATACTGGCCTCAATAGTTATGTAATGCGCTTGCAAGTTGCTAGTTGTACTGCAACACAAATTTCTGCTGAATGATTGAGTTAATCTAAAAGAGCATTGGTTACAGACTATGTCTTTCTTTCTTCATATAGGTTCTCCTTCCAAACGGACAAGGAGGAAGGAGCTGGCTAGAGCGGCCCGGCAACGGAGGATCGAGGCCACTGTTGCGGAATATCGGCGGCTGGTGGCCCTGGAGGACGTGGAAAGTGTGCAGTCGACAACTACAACAACGTCGTCTGCATCGGCCTCCGTGGCCCCACGGGCTGCCACCCAGCACAGTGGTCCACCCAGACTGAGCCGGGCTGCCAAAGGCAAACGCCACCACCGAGCAGCAAGGCCAACAGCTGCCTCTCACAGGCATTGCACCTGCAAGGCAGTGAAGGCACGCCTGCGCCGCACCACCCTGATGGTGTCCTGCCTTCAGCAGGAGCTCGCCTTGCTCCGCGAGGAGCATGATGCCCTGGCCCAAAAAGTGAACAGCATCCACCCATAGTGTCCCTTGCCCCTTTTTTAGAGACTTTTGGGGGGTGGGAATTGGGAGTTGGGTTTTTGGGGACTTTTGAAGGACAATCGTTGGGGTTAGGGAGGGTCTTGCGGGAGATTATTTTGTTAGGGATATAAATATACTTTTTCAAACTTTATCTGAGCATACCTGTTTTTTACTGCTTGCCTGGTGGGTGGGGGTTTAACGTTGACTGTTTTCCTGAAAGTTTAGTTCCATTTTCTTCCTTTAAGTGTAAATGCCCAAATGTTTTCAACACTAAGTGCCTCTCACAGACTCAGTGAAGTGAATCCAAGAGTCCTAGGACTTTAGTAGTACTACCTTCAGTCTCTCGTCTCTCGTACTAATACTCCATTATACCCCCAAACCACCAAACGCTTATCTTACCTGTAATTTGTGTTTGAAAGTAGGGCTAGACCCAGGGCTGGCTCCACGGGAAACACCGAATAACGTTGGCAATCTTGGTCGGATAAAATTTCCTCATAGCGGTGGTACTATTGTTGTGACACAGTGGCAGTTGCATGCCTATGAAAAAAAAGAAAATGAAATCTGGTTTGTCCTCCTGAGCAATTCAACGGTACAACTGAGAATATAGCATGTGACAGAAGTACAGTAGAGCAGTGCCACATTGTAGCCTAACAAATGGTAAAGTATAACTACTAATTCGGTTGAAGTTCTTTCACATTAGCAATGGTTCTTTGTCAAGCTGAGTAAGAATATATCATCGACAACTGTGGAAAGAAAGAATGCGACAGTACAGGGCCTGTGTGGAATTATTGATAACGATATTCAACATAAGGTCTCTGTAGCCAGATACCCGAGAGCCTTGCTGGTCACTATAAATCCATTCACAACAACACTCAATGGGGTTGGTCTGGAAGGTGTCCGGTTTACTCCCCGTGATCCAGTCGATGCAAATATGGTTCCACTTCCAAATGTCACCAACACCCAGAAGTGTAAACACAGGGTGTTCGAGGCATTAGGCGGGGGAGAAAAATAACAAACTAAAATAAAAAATGTGGGATGGGTAAAGGTAGGGTCAGCAGGGAAAGGATACCTGTAACAGAAGACAAGACAGGCATCAGTGAAGTGCTGTCCTAACATACAAGAAGAAGGTATAGTAGATAGAAAAGGAGAAATTGCTTTTTTTCTAGGTGTCCCCTCACTCACCAGGGTTGCCCCTTGGTGACATGCTTCATCATTGGGGCCATCCCAGTCCTCTACGGCCTGGGGCGTGCTGCGACTTGCGAATTACGTAGGAGCACTTACAAATGACTATGTGTGGTGCAGATGTGATAGTGGAGTGGACTAAGTGATGTGTTAAGGGATCAATGTAGAAGCAGAGAGAGAGCCAAGAAATGCAGTCACAGTCAGAGAAAAAGGCAAGGGATACTGTATCTATGTGGTTGTAGTGGTCCTGTTGGAAGTGGTAAGTAAGTTGCCCGCAGAAAAAAAATCCTCCTATTAGCGGCACTCCTCCATTGCAGCCGACGCTTCGTCCATCGATGTTGGTCACCAGAAGACACCCTGTCCACTGCCTGCCTGATGCTGAATTGTGGCTCGCTACTGTGAAGCCTGACTCCATCCTTTTTTCCCCATTGCAGAGACTGAAACCCGGCCTGTAATTATTCAACGAAAAACAGGAAGTGATATAATATTACAACACCACTGATAAATAAATATAAGGCATGTAGGCTGTGGAGTGCAAAAAGTCACAATTTGTTTTTCCTAGTAGACAGTACAATGTTTTTGAAAGTGCGTACTCTGAGTCACCTTTTGAAGGATGTATGGGCAAATTAATGTATCGGATCTTGCCCCTCAAGCTAGGTGTACTGTAAACTGTGTTTTAGAACAAAATTAGATCTTCCTAGCAGTGCTCCCACCCAGACCCTTACTAAAGCCAGTCGCAAAAATGTAGAAGACCCCCAATCAAATCTCAAAAAACGAGGCCTAGCAGAAAACTGGTGACAAAACTTACTTTGAAAGTAAAAGTAGGCCGAAGTACCCTAATTACCCATTACCCACCGTGGATTGCATTCAAACCACTTGCAAGCAACCAAGCAAAAGTAGCCATAGCCAGCATCGCTCCAAGACTCGAAATCCCCCCCACTCAAACACATGCAATAGAAATACTGCTAACCCTAACGAACCCTAAGTTAAGAATAGTGGCAAAGGCTTTCTTTAACTATGCCAAATCCCCCCTTTCCCACCATGGATTTTCTTCAAATGACTTGCAACCAAAATTACACATTCTCACGAGTGCTCTAAGACCCCAGAACTCAGTTTGAAAAATCTAGAACACCCCGAAACACATGCAATCCTGCTGCTAGGGCTAACCCTAACGAACCCTAAGTTACAAAAAGTGCCAAAACTAAAGGCTTTTCCGCGCGGATTTTGTCCCAACCACTTCTACCCGGTATTAGACCTTCCCAGGAATGCCCCAAGACCCGGCAACCCACCCGCCAAGAAGCGTAACACCCCCAAACAGGCCAAAAGCAAAATCTCATACTTGCAATATTTCTGGGCCTTCGGTCCAAACGCGCTGCGTAGCTAGGCCATAAGTCGGGGTTGGCACGACGGATTTCCTGAAAAGCAAATGCAATCAAGATTAGAGTGTCCCAGCAGTGCTCCCAGACCACGAAACTCACCCGCAAACAGACGGAACCCCCCCTAAGAGCACCTCAAAGGCAAGCAAGTCATCAAAAACACAAAAAAAATTCCGCCTGGGATTTGGTCCAAAACACTTTTATCCGGTATTAGAGCTTCCCAGCAATGGCCCCAGAGCCGTCAACCCAGGAGAAAACGAGTAGAAGACCCCCAAACAGCCAAAGAGCAAAGGTACAAAAATGGGGACTTAGTCACTTTTTCACAAATTTCCCAAATCACTCCGCGCGCGCTCTGCAGCTAGGCCCTAAGTCCCCTCAGCCACCATGGATTTGCTTCAAACCTCTTGCAAAGTAAAGTATATATAGCCAGCAGTGCTCCCACACCACGAAACTCACCCGCAAACACCAGGAAGCCCCCCAAACAGGCCCCCGAAAACGCTACATAGAGCAAAATGTCTGAAATAGCCCAAAAAAAAATCGGCCTGGATTTTGTCCCAACCACTTCTACCCGGTATTAGACCTTCCCAGGAATGCCCCAAGACCCGGCAACCCACCCGCCAAGAAGCATAACACCCCCAAACAGGCCAAAAGCAAAATCTCATACTTGCAATATTTCTGGGCCTTCGGTCCAAACGCGCTGCGTAGCTAGGCCATAAGTCGGGGTTGGCACGACGGATTTCCTGAAAAGCAAATGCAATCAAGATTAGAGTGTCCCAGCAGTGCTCCCAGACAACGAAACTCACCCGCAAACACCAGGAAGCCCCCCAAACAGGCCCCCGAAAACGCTACATAGAGCAAAATGTCAGAAATAGCCCAAAAAAAAATCGGCCTGGATTTTGTCCCAACCACTTCTACCCGGTATTAGACCTTCCCAGGAATGCCCCAAGACCCGGCAACCCACCCGCCAAGAAGCATAACACCCCCAAACAGGCCAAAAGCAAAATCTCATACTTGCAATATTTCTGGGCCTTCGGTCCAAACGCGCTGCGTAGCTAGGCCATAAGTCGGGGTTGGCACGACGGATTTCCTGAAAAGCAAATGCAATCAAGATTAGAGTGTCCCAGCAGTGCTCCCAGACCACGAAACTCACCCGCAAACACCAGGAAGCCCCCCAAACAGGCCCCCGAAAACGCTACATAGAGCAAAATGTCTGAAATAGCCCAAAAAAAAATCGGCCTGGATTTTGTCCCAACCACTTCTACCCGGTATTAGACCTTCCCAGGAATGCCCCAAGACCCGGCAACCCACCCGCCAAGAAGCATAACACCCCCAAACAGGCCAAAAGCAAAATCTCATACTTGCAATATTTCTGGGCCTTCGGTCCAAACGCGCTGCGTAGCTAGGCCATAAGTCGGGGTTGGCACGACGGATTTCCTGAAAAGCAAATGCAATCAAGATTAGAGTGTCCCAGCAGTGCTCCCAGACCACGAAACTCACCCGCAAACACCAGGAAGCCCCCCAAACAGGCCCCCGAAAACGCTACATAGAGCAAAATGTCAGAAATAGCCCAAAAAAAAATCGGCCTGGATTTTGTCCCAACCACTTCTACCCGGTATTAGACCTTCCCAGGAATGCCCCAAGACCCGGCAACCCACCCACCAAGAAGCATAACACCCCCAAACAGGCCAAAAGCAAAATCTCATACTTGCAATATTTCTGGGCCTTCGGTCCAAACGCGCTGCGTAGCTAGGCCATAAGTCGGGGTTGGCACGACGGATTTCCTGAAAAGCAAATGCAATCAAGATTAGAGTGTCCCAGCAGTGCTCCCAGACCACGAAACTCACCCGCAAACACCAGGAAGCCCCCCAAACAGGCCCCCGAAAACGCTACATAGAGCAAAATGTCTGAAATAGCCCAAAAAAAAATCGGCCTGGATTTTGTCCCAACCACTTCTACCCGGTATTAGACCTTCCCAGGAATGCCCCAAGACCCGGCAACCCACCCGCCAAGAAGCATAACACCCCCAAACAGGCCAAAAGCAAAATCTCATACTTGCAATATTTCTGGGCCTTCGGTCCAAACGCGCTGCGTAGCTAGGCCATAAGTCGGGGTTGGCACGACGGATTTCCTGAAAAGCAAATGCAATCAAGATTAGAGTGTCCCAGCAGTGCTCCCACACCACGAAACTCACCCGCAAACACCAGGAAGCCCCCCAAACAGGCCCCCGAAAACGCTACATAGAGCAAAATGTCAGAAATAGCCCAAAAAAAAATCGGCCTGGATTTTGTCCCAACCACTTCTACCCGGTATTAGACCTTCCCAGGAATGCCCCAAGACCCGGCAACCCACCCGCCAAGAAGCATAACACCCCCAAACAGGCCAAAAGCAAAATCTCATACTTGCAATATTTCTGGGCCTTCGGTCCAAACGCGCTGCGTAGCTAGGCCATAAGTCGGGGTTGGCACGACGGATTTCCTGAAAAGCAAATGCAATCAAGATTAGAGTGTCCCAGCAATGCTCTCAGACCACGAAACTCACCCACAAACAGACGGAACCCCCCCTAAGAGCACCTCAAAGGCAAGCAAGTCATCAAAAACACAAAAAATTTTCCGCCTCGGATTTGGCACAAACCACTTTTAGTGCTTCCCAGCAATGGCCCCAGACCCGTCAACTCACCTGCAAAGAGGTAGAACAACACCCCCACAAGTGCTGAGTCTTTCTTCATTGGGCGTAAACCAGCCCTCTGCTTTGATGGAAATAGGAGTCTGGAGGAGGAGGATAGAGGAGCATGTTCTTCTGAACTTGTGAACCTGAGGAATGCAGACTGCGGCACCTTCAAATAAATTAGCAAACAAGTGAAGACAGTTCTGCTGATGGGCTTGTCTTTGTGATTATCTGATTAAAGTTTGAATTATATTAACTGTGCACAACAAAGAAAGACAGACACACAGGAATAAAAGTGAATAAGGATGAAAAAGAAAGTTATTGATTCGTTGTCTCATTTTCAGGGCTCGAAGTCGGTATCACGGTCCAGGAATAAGAATAAGGCTTCGTCATCATACTCTGCGAATTCAGCCCGGGTGAGGTCAGTGCCACCTGACAGAGTAGAAATTCCCTCATCTATGGTGCTGGCCACCTCCTCTTCATCCGGCACGCTCTCTCGTACTCTTATATCTGGTGGTATGAGGTGCTGATTCATCTTGATCATTGTTAACCTCTCCACATTTTTGGGCGAGAGGCGGCTCCGTTTGGGAGTTACAATCCCACCAGCCGCACTGAAAACCCGTTCAGAAGACACACTTGCGAGTGGGCAAGACAAGTAGTTTAAAGCCAGGTTGGTGAGCTGTGGCCACAATTCTTTTTTCCCATGCCAATACGCCAATGGGTCAGAATTAACATAGACCTCTGTGGAGTCATTCAGATAGTCCTTCACCATCGACTCAAGGTCCTCCTCCAAGGTTCCTCCACTTTGCGTAGCTCTTGCTGTGCCTCTGACCTTTTGAGAACCAAACCCACGCAGAGCTAGCCAATCCTCTTCAGCCTCCAATGTTTCTGTTGTCTTTCGTGCAGATGATCCGGTTGCCGGTGTCTTTAACGGCTGAGAGGTCACTTGTGCCACAGCCACAGGTGCAGAAGTGGATTGTTTTGACTGGGGATGGCCTGCTGATGTACTGCCATTTCCTTCAATTTCCAGCCGTTCTGTTTCAAACTTCTTGGCTGACAAGGCTAGCCAACGTTTGTACTTTGTAACATCTTCATCAGCAAAAGGAAAGAATGCTCTGCCTGCCAGCGCCTTTTTGTAGCGTGGATCCAGAATAGTAGCACAAATGTAATGCTGTTCTGAGTGGATCTTTTGAAGACGTTCATCACCTTGTAGGAGCTCTAATAATTGCTCAGCCAGAAGCAAAGAAGAGTCTTTCTTTTTGTCATCTTTTCGAAACACAGAACACACCTCCTTCAGTTGGTCCTCCAGCATGTACAACAATGGGATAGCTTTTCCCAAATTAGAGTCCTCCTTGCTGACTGCACGCGTGAAGACCTCAAAAGGACGAAGCATGCGTGTTAGGCTTTCAACTATGTTCCATTGCGGCCCACCCATCCTCAGCTCCTCTATACCCTCTTTCAAGAAATATTGATCGAGTTGCGTATACTGCTCATACAGACGCTCAAGCATGTAGAAGGTTGAGTTCCAACGTGTTACCACCTCCTGGATGAGTGCTTTCACTGGCATTTGACATTGATATAGCATGCTCCTCAGCTGCTTGCGGGCCTTAAAAGAATGCCTGAAATGCTTGCAAATTTTTCGGCAGTTCTCCAATACACTGTACGCTGCACTGCGTTTATTACCCAAGAATTTTTGGACAACCAGGTTTATACAGTGCGCCAAACACGGCACTCTGAAATAGTAACCGTCCCTCATGGCCTTAACTATATTGGAGCCATTGTCCGTGGAAACATAACCAACCTTGCGTTTTAGTGGGGACAGACAGTTAAGGACCTTTGTGTTAAAGACATCCAAAATGTTTTCTGCTGTGTGACGTTTCTCCAAACCAAACATGGCTAGTGTTGCATGTTTCCGAGCACCTTTAAAAACAATGTTAGTGTCAACACCTGAGTTTAGCTTTGCTTTAGCCCCTGAAAAAGAGACCCAGTGTGCAGTGATGCACATGTAATCAGCGCCTGCGCCACTGGTCCACATGTCTGTTGTCAGATGTATAGTGTGAACAGCACTCTTCTGCAAAGCTGCCCCAATCGCCTTCAGAACATCTTCATGTAGTGCTGGAACCGCAACTCGGGCAAAATAGAACCGGCTAGGAACCTTCCATTTAGGGCAGAGCGCTGTCACTAATTCTAGAAAACCAACCCCTTCGACAAAAGAAAAAGGGAGAAGGTCCAGAGCTAGCATTTTAGCCAGCTTAGTGTTATACAGACGGGTCATTGGGTGGTTGCGTTCATATTGCGCTTCTGTAAACAACATCTTTTTAATGTTGCCCTGGACCAATGATTTACGGGATGATGATCTCTTCGACCCAGTTACGCTCGCTGATGAACTTTTCCGCATTGATGTCTCACTCTCTCCCACACTCTTAGTGTGGCTCCCATGGGGTGTGCTGCTGACATGGGAACTGGGTGTAAGTGAAGTGTTTGAATCGTCTTCTTCTACCTCCTCGTCATCAGCAGATGACAAATCAACGTTTTCATTACGTGCAATTCCGGCTTTCTTGACCGCCTCTAGGTGCGGAAACCATTCGACAGCGTGCCTTCTCTCAAGATGACCTCTCTGGCCTCCGGTACCATAGTTAGAACCAAGCTTACCACGACTAAATCGAAGCTTACAAAGGCTACAAATGGCTACGTTTTCCTTTTTTGGGCAAACACTAAAGAAGTCCCAAACTGGAGACTTGAAATGTCTTCGGGGGCCGCCGCCGGAGGAGGCGGCGATACTGGTGGTGGTGGTCCTGCTGCTAATGACAGATGAAGTGGAGGATGTGGATTGCCGAACTTCAGTACGTTTTGCACTTTCACCACCACGAATTGAGGTCGAGGACGAGGTGGGTACCTTCTTGCGAAGAAATATGGAAGCGGTAGGTTTTGGTGTACTACTTAACTCCAAATCTAATGATTCCATTTCCATTGCCTCCTCGCCGACATCATCATCACGCTCAGCAGCTTCTCGGGATAGGGTCAAAATGTCTCTTTGCTGCATGCCCGGTGGGGCTGCAGTGACCTTTGTGATGACTGGCTCGTCGTCATCGTGAGAGGCTTCATCACCAGCAGTATCTGTCACTTCTTGTTGAGCCTCATCACACTCCATAGGTTTGAGTTTTTGGACGACCTTCCTTTTACGCTTAGGAGGTACCGGTGTCAGATCATGGTGTGCCTCTGCCTCACTGTCAGACCGCAGTTGTGGTTCCCAAGACAGATCACTTGCACCAGAACGAGGTGGGCTTGAAGAAGATGTAGACACCCCCCTTGATCTTTTCCTTGCTAGGGATGTGGAAGACAATGAATGATCATCAGGAGGAGTGGCTTCCAATGATACCTCAGCTTCAATGTCGATTTCCAAATGTGCCCCTACTTCGGGAGGAACAACTATTGTGGGCACTTGTGAACGTCCATGCACCTTTGCTTGCGCATCTCCTTTTGCTGCCTCTCCTTCCACATGTACTTGGGCGTGTACTTGCACATGGTGTTGTTGTTGCGGCTGTGGTTGTTCAACACTTGTCAGATGAGTTACAACAACCTGTGTTGATTCAGGGACATTGCTGCTACTTTCTTGCGATGAGCCAACATCACTGGTCGATGGTGATTGGAGAAGTACACTGACTGCCTCTGAAGCACTCAAGGGCTTTGACTTAAGTTGGCGTGGTGGTGGAGGCACTGAACCCAATGGAGCAGGGGTGCTGCTCTCAGGTTGGTCCCCAGCAGATCCTGCTGCTGCAGGCGTACTTTTTTTTTTGCTCCCAAAAAAAGTGGCGGGTGGCACACCAGCCTCCTTGGTAACTTGCTTCTTCTGCTCCTTACTAGCAACTTTCTTGCTAGAGGAGCTACGGAGAACTTTCTTTGGGGCCATCTTCTTCAGAGCAGGTCAGACAGCAGGCCGCAGTTGCACGAATTGTAGAGTTGTCTGAGGCCAGACGTGACGTCGCGTGACGTTATGCTGCACACACACACCGCTGCAGGACTTCTTCCTGGCACTGGTGGTTCTCTTGAGTCTTGTGCACCTAAAAAAAATGGAAGACAGAGGAACATCAGTTCAGTTGTAGAGCACAAAAAAATCGAAAAACACTGCAAAATCAGCACAATCCCAATCCATCCATGCCCTCCATAATGTTTAAATTCAAGACAACCCACAGAAAGACTAGGCCCATGCAAGACTCACTACCCCTGGGCATAAATAAAGGTTGAAAAGTAGGCAAAATGGTTGGAGGCCTAACAACAAAGCCTGCATTCAAAATGGCCACTTGCCTGCCAGCACATGGCCAGTGCCTGTAGCTGCACTCAAAATGGCCACCAGCCACATGGCATGTCCCTCCCCATGAACACCCCCAAAAATCGAAAAACACTGCAAAATCAGCACAATCCCATTCCATCCATGGCCTCCATGATGTTTAAATTCAAGACAACCCACAGAAAGACTAGGCCCATGCTAGACTCAAATACCCCTGGTGAAAAGGCCACAAGTACAGGCCCAAAAATCGAAAAACACTGCAAAATCAGCACAATCCTATTCCATCCATGGCCTCCATGCTGTTTAAATTCAAGACAGCCCACAGAAAGACTAGGCCCATGCTAGACTCAAATACCCCTGGTGAAAAGGCCACAAGTACAGGCCCAAAAATCGAAAAACACTGCAAAATCAGCACAATTCTATTCCATCCATGGCCTCCATGATGTTTAAATTCAAGACAGCCCACAGAAAGACTAGGCCCATGCTAGACTGAAATACCCCTGGTGAAAAGGCCACAAGTACAGGCCCAAAAATCGAAAAACACTGCAAAATCAGCACAATCCCATTCAATCCATGGCCTCCATGATGTTTAAATTCAAGACAACCCACAGAAATACTAGGCCCATGCAAGACTCACTACCCCTGGGCATAAATAAAGGTTGAAAAGTAGGCAAAATGGTTGGAGGCCTAACAACAAAGCCTGCATTCAAAATGGCCACTTGCCTGCCAGCACATGGCCAGTGCCTGTAGCTGCACTCAAAATGGCCACCAGCCACATGGCATGTCCCTCCCCATGAACACCCCCAAAAATCGAAAAACACTGCAAAATCAGCACAATCCCATTCAATCCATGGCCTCCATGATGTTTAAATTCAAGACAGCCCACAGAAAGACTAGGCCCATGCTAGACTGAAATACCCCTGGTGAAAAGGCCACAAGTACAGGCCCAAAAATCGAAAAACACTGCAAAATCAGCACAATCCTATTCCATCCATGGCCTCCATGATGTTTAAATTCAAGACAGCCCACAGAAAGACTAGGCCCATGCTAGACTCAAATACCCCTGGTGAAAAGGCCACAAGTACAGGCCCAAAAATCGAAAAACACTGCAAAATCAGCACAATCCTATTCCATCCATGGCCTCCATGATGTTTAAATTCAAGACAGCCCACAGAAAGACTAGGCCCATGCTAGACTGAAATACCCCTGGTGAAAAGGCCACAAGTACAGGCCCAAAAATCGAAAAACACTGCAAAATCAGCACAATCCCATTCAATCCATGGCCTCCATGATGTTTAAATTCAAGACAACCCACAGAAATACTAGGCCCATGCAAGACTCACTACCCCTGGGCATAAATAAAGGTTGAAAAGTAGGCAAAATGGTTGGAGGCCTAACAACAAAGCCTGCATTCAAAATGGCCACTTGCCTGCCAGCACATGGCCAGTGCCTGTAGCTGCACTCAAAATGGCCACCAGCCACATGGCATGTCCCTCCCCATGAACACCCCCAAAAATCGAAAAACACTGCAAAATCAGGACAATCCCATTCAATCCATGGCCTCCATGATGTTTAAATTCAAGACAACCCACAGAAAGACTAGGCCCATGCTAGACTCAAATACCCCTGGTGAAAAGGCCACAAGTACAGGCCCAAAAATCGAAAAACACTGCAAAATCAGCACAATCCTATTCCATCCATGGCCTCCATGATGTTTAAATTCAAGACAGCCCACAGAAAGACTAGGCCCATGCTAGACTCAAATACCCCTGGTGAAAAGGCCACAAGTACAGGCCCAAAAATCGAAAAACACTGCAAAATCAGCACAATCCTATTCCATCCATGGCCTCCATGCTGTTTAAATTCAAGACAGCCCACAGAAAGACTAGGCCCATGCTAGACTGAAATACCCCTGGTGAAAAGGCCACAAGTACAGGCCCAAAAATCGAAAAACACTGCAAAATCAGCACAATCCCATTCAATCCATGGCCTCCATGATGTTTAAATTCAAGACAACCCACAGAAATACTAGGCCCATGCAAGACTCACTACCCCTGGGCATAAATAAAGGTTGAAAAGTAGGCAAAATGGTTGGAGGCCTAACAACAAAGCCTGCATTCAAAATGGCCACTTGCCTGCCAGCACATGGCCAGTGCCTGTAGCTGCACTCAAAATGGCCACCAGCCACATGGCATGTCCCTCCCCATGAACACCCCCAAAAATCGAAAAACACTGCAAAATCAGCACAATCCCATTCAATCCATGGCCTCCATGATGTTTAAATTCAAGACAACCCACAGAAAGACTAGGCCCATGCTAGACTCAAATACCCCTGGTGAAAAGGCCACAAGTACAGGCCCAAAAATCGAAAAACACTGCAAAATCAGCACAATCCTATTCCATCCATGGCCTCCATGATGTTTAAATTCAAGACAGCCCACAGAAAGACTAGGCCCATGCTAGACTCAAATACCCCTGGTGAAAAGGCCACAAGTACAGGCCCAAAAATCGAAAAACACTGCAAAATCAGCACAATCCTATTCCATCCATGGCCTCCATGATGTTTAAATTCAAGACAGCCCACAGAAAGACTAGGCCCATGCTAGACTGAAATACCCCTGGTGAAAAGGCCACAAGTACAGGCCCAAAAATCGAAAAACACTGCAAAATCAGCACAATCCCATTCAATCCATGGCCTCCATGATGTTTAAATTCAAGACAACCCACAGAAATACTAGGCCCATGCAAGACTCACTACCCCTGGGCATAAATAAAGGTTGAAAAGTAGGCAAAATGGTTGGAGGCCTAACAAAAAAGCCTGCATTCAAAATGGCCACTTGCCTGCCAGCACATGGCCAGTGCCTGTAGCTGCACTCAAAATGGCCACCAGCCACATGGCATGTCCCTCCCCATGAACACCCCCAAAAATCGAAAAACACTGCAAAATCAGCACAATCCCATTCAATCCATGGCCTCCATGATGTTTAAAATTCAAGACATCCCACAGAAAGACTAGGCCCATGCTAGACTCAAATACCCCTGGTGAAAAGGCCACAAGTACAGGCCCAAAAATCGAAAAACACTGCAAAATCCGCACAATCCTATTCCATCCATGGCCTCCATGATGTTTAAATTCAAGACAGCCCACAGAAAGACTAGGCCCATGCTAGACTCAAATACCCCTGGTGAAAAGGCCACAAGTACAGGCCCAAAAATCGAAAAACACTGCAAAATCAGCACAATCCCATTCCATCCATGGCCTCCATGATGTTTAAATTCAAGACAGCCCACAGAAAGACTAGGCCCATGCACCACTCACTACCCCTGGTCAAGGCCCCAACAACAGGTCAAAAATCGAAAAACACAAAATTTTACAACAAAAAAAAATCGAAAAACACAGAAAAATCAGCACAATCCCAATTCATCTATGGCCTCCATGATGTTTAAGTTCAAGACAACCACAGTCCACCCACCACTGAGTACCCCTGGGGAAAAGGCCCCAAAACAGCCCAAAAATCCCAAAATTTTAGTTGCAGCAACTGTAATGCCCCAAACAAACTTACTTGTAAAATTTCTAATCCAACAGTGATCCAAAGAAAGTCAAAAAGGCCTCAAATCCAAAGATCCAGCAGCATCCACAAAAAGTAATCCTTCCAGGTCCACATCCGAATGAAAAGTGACCAGGAGATGGACAAAGCACTGGGAGGAGCCTGCTGAACAGGAACAGGAAGTTGAAGACTATGGGGCACTTCCTTCCTCCCACCCCCCTGCCCCCCTCCCCAAAATGGACTCCTCGCTAAAAAAGTGCAGGCAAATGTCAAACTAAGGAGTTATTCACATAAAAATCATCATTTCTAGAAGGTTTATGCTGCTTGCTGGTGGATTTCTTGTGCAGAATTGCAAATTTATATTTTCGCTCGCCGCATCTCAAATCTCGCAATTGCGAAGTACCGCGAGACGTGATCTCGCCGTACTCGCGTTGACAAACTATCGCTGGCAAGCCGCGATGACGTAATCGCACTCGCCAATTCCCGCGGGATCACGCAAAAATTGTATCACCAACGCCGCGCGCCGCCCAAAAAATCCGCTGCGTGCGAATTTGCGGATTTTGCGGGAAATCCGCAAATCTCGCGGATTGCGGATTTCCCGAAAATCCGCAAAATCCGCGAGCGGAACGGATTTTCCGCCCACGCTTAGCTCAGGTCTGGTGAGCATGTCAAAGGGCAGCATGTTTGCATGATCAAGTGTAAGGGTGTGTGTGATTTTGGATGGATTTACACTCCTTGGACTATGACGTGTGAGTGAGGGGGGAGCAGTAGTGGCTTGAGCGGTAGAGGAGTCCTGGGGGAATGAGTTGTGGACTGACTGTCAAGGAAGGCAGGGAGAGTTGGGGTTAGAAACAACTTGTGTTAGCGAGGCAAGAAATGACAGGAAGTGTTGATCGAAGATGGTGAGGTGAAAGTCTGATCCCCGTTCTGTAGAAAGCAATGGAGATCTCCCCTCTAAAGCTTTGGGAGGGGAGGTTGTGAGTTTAATTCCATGAGGAATTTTAGATGATTTTGTAATATGTAGGTGGAGTAGGAAGGTGTTTCTCCATTTTGCAGGGCGTTTAGAGTAAAAGATGAAGTCAGTTTTCCTGTTACAGTTGTTGGCCCTGTTGTAGGTATCTGCTATTAGTCTTTCAGGGACTTGGTTGAGAAGGTTGTTTTTGAATTCTTTTCTGGATTTGATATAGAGATTTATTGGATACTTTATGCTCCAGGAATTGAGGTCAAATCTCTCAAGAGCAGAGTTAGGAGGATTGTGGAGGGGGCAGGACATCATGGCTGTCACCCCCAGTCTATTCCTAGTCAGGATGAGGCGGAAGCTGTGCATTACAAGCACTGCCTAGTTATGTGTCAGTGATCTGGTTGCCCAAGTGATGGCATGGTTGGGAGGAGACAGGAGACACTTCAAATGAATGGTTTGGTGGATGACAAGATTAGAGGCAATAGGGGTTTGGATGGCCATTAGAAGGCGCTGAGAGCATATTTGTTACCATCAGAGATTTTATGTACAACACACAGCTCCCGTGTTCAAAGTCATTTGAAAATACAAGGTATTATGGAATAATCACTAACTTGCAAACTGTGTTGTAATCAGTGAAATAAATCACAATGTATGCATCCGGCACTTTGCAAATAAGAGGAGTTTAGGCAGTTTGGTGGAAGCGGAGTGTGAATCTAATGATCCTTGTCTATTAATCTTGGTATGAGCCAGTGTGAACAGGAAGGTCAGAGGACGAAGAGCATCAATCAACAGGGTTCCATTGACAAGCTGCAAGGTGAGGGAGGAAATGCAAAACCAGTGATGGAGCCCAGGGTAGCTGATTATCTGGTCACAATGCAAATCAGAAGGGATTAGCAAAGGGCAGTCAGGGAGCTCAGGGCTGCACCAGTGGGCGAAGACTCAGGAATAGTGCCTTCACCATGTGAAGTTTGTCCCTACTTAGGGAAAAACCTCCAATCAACACCAGGTGAGTTATCCAGCAGGGCCAGGTGGAGGGGGGGTTGCACTATCGCATATAGGAAGCAATTTATGCGATGAAGAGGCTCATAAAACAGAAGGTGAGGGCACTTACCACCACTGATGTTCAGCGCACGAGCCGGCAGTAGCAGTGGACGCAGAATGAGGGGCTGGATGTAAGAGCTAGATGCTAGATGCCAGATGCCAGCGACTGCGAATTGTGTGGGGCAGGAACAGGCTACCCTCACCAGCCACATAGAGCTCTGCAGCCAAGTGCAAACAATTACCGGATGTTGGGATGGCCAAACTCTAGCCAGGCCTTGCACATCACTCAGACAGATTACCCATCTTGTGGGCCTCCTCAATCAAGGCAATCTTCTCAGGGCAGCTCCATTACTGGGCCCTACAGCGTCAAAAGGCACATCACCTGAGCAGATGTCTGACATACGCCCAGTCAGTGCCCCTGACAGATGAGGTCCGAGAGGAAATAGGATGGTGGCTTACCCGAATGGTGGTATGGACGGGAGGGTGATCTTCGGTTCCACTCCCGATCTGGTCATCGAATCAGACACCAGTTGGTCTGGCTGGGTGCCCGATGTGGGGATTTCTCCACAGGGGAAAGTTGGTGACAAGAAGAGCAGAGCTTACACATAAATTATTTAGAGCTTCTGGTGGGATCGTTCGCAGTCCAGTGTTGGACCAAGGATTGAATACAGTACGGTGTCCGGTTAAAGATGATATCAATCATCTACGAGGCACCAGATCCCGTGCCTTGGAAGACATGGCAAAAGGTGTCTGGAATTTTTTCCCAAACATTTATTTATTTATTTATTTTGCACATTTGTTAAGCGCACTGTTACCGAAACGGTGTCCTGGCGCTGAATGACCACTAGGGTGTGTAACGGAGTGAAATTAGTGTGTGAATAGCCAAGTTTTCAGCGCCCTTCTAAAGGGCAGCAGGACGGAAATCCGCCTAAGGGCCAGCGGGAGAGCATTCCAAGCCCTTGCCGCTCCCAGGGAGAAACTCCTCTCCCCCCCAACGGGCCTTCCTGACTTTAGGGACTAAGATCAGTCCTTGGTCCGAAGACCTGAGCGGCCTGGTCGGTTTGTACCACTGAAAGAACGATGTCATGCAGTGAGGGCCCAAACCCTTCAATGCTTTAAAAACTACACAAAGTGTCTTAAAGGCTATTCTTTTTCGCACTGGAAGCCAATGGAGCTTTACCAGATCTTGTGCTACCTAAGAGGATTTGGAAGTTCCAGTAATCAGACAGGCAGCTGCGTTTTGTAAGATTTGTAGTTTATTTAACAGCCCCTGCTGGGCATTTAAAAGCAGGCTGTTACAGTAATCTAGGCGGGATATTGCTAATCACGTTACTACGGTCTTTCTGTGTACATCAGGGATAAAAGGCAGCACTTTTCGTATAGTTTTTAGGATATAGTGCATGGATGAAGACACGGCGTTGACTTGAGGCCTGAAAGAAAGAGTGCCGTCCATCAGAACCCCCAGGTTTTTGACCTTAGTAACTGGAGAGGGGGGTATCCCCATTTCTTCGGGCCACCATCTTGGGGACCAAATGTTATCTTTGGCCCCAAATAGCAGGACTTCAGTCTTCGTTGAGTTCAATTTAAGACAGTTTTCTGCCATCCAATTATTCACCTCACGCATACAGTCCCTGAACCTGTGCGCTGTATCATCCACTCCACCCGGTAGCAGAGACACTACAATCTGTGTGTCATCTACATACGATGTTACGTTAAAGCCAAAAGATCTTATGACTGGCGCCAGGGTGGAGACGTACACATTAAAAAGGGTCGGGCTCAAGGACGAGCCTTGAGGGACTCCACAAGGGAGTACAAAAGGGACCGATTCGTAGTCTCCCATAGCCACCACCTGAGTCCTGCCGGCAAGGAAGGCCTGCAAGATCTTGAGGGCCTTTCCTTGGATTCCGCAGACCCCAAACCTACCACCAACAACCTATGGTGGACCGTGTCGAAGGCTGCGGACAGGTCCTACATGATCAGGGCGGCTCTACCACCTGCATCCATCACTTGTCTTATATCTTCAGCAGATTTTATCAAAGCTGATTCTGTACTATGTCCTGGTCGGAATCCGTGCTGAGATAAATCCAGACATTGTGCTTTCCCTAGAAATGCGCTCAGCTGAGTGTTTATCAAACCCTCTAAGATTTTAGCAGGTAGAGGTAACCTAGCGACGGGCCGATAGTTATTCAAGTCGCCCACATCTAGGTTAGGTTTTTTAGGAAGAGGTAGGATCGATGCTTGTTTCCAGCGCATGGGGTACTCACCACTTTCCAGCATGTTATTGAAAAGTGGAGTGAGTCTTGCTGCAATGATGGATGGGACCGTTTTTAAAATGGTGGCTGGGCAGGGGTCACCAGGGGAGCCTGATTTAATCCTTTGTATCCACGTCCTGACCTCCTCCTCGGTGATAGGGGAGAAGTTGAGTAATTCTCCTGTATGGCTGTCAGTCTCTGAACTATCTGGGTTAGTCAGTGGAGGATTGACCGTAACTAGGTGATCAAGGGAGTAAAAGATCTTCTCGACCTTACCCTGGAAGAATTTGGCCAAGTCTTCACATAATTCCCGACTGGGGGGAATATCCACTGCTTTGGGAGCTGCAAGAGAAGTCACTGTGCGGAATAATTCCTTAGAGGAGTTACTCGCCTTCTGAATGCGAGTGGTGAAGAAAGCCTTTTTGGCTGATCGAATCATCTCTTTATAAACTCCCAACTCTGCATTGAGTAGCTTTTTATCTGCCTCCTTTTAATGTTTCCGCCAGTTTCTCTCCAGTTTTTTACATTTCACCTTAAAGTCTCTGATTTGTTCCGAGAACCATGGAGCTGATGGACTAGAGCGTGTGGAATGGTAGGTTTTAGGGGGTACTAAATGCATACATGCCGCGTCTAGCCAGTTAGTATAGCTCATGGCCGCCTCCTCGACCGTACCTAAGGAGTGCGTTGGTGAGGAGATCAGAAGGGTCTCAAAGGCTTCACTATCCATACTTTTCCAGTTTCTAATTGTTCTGGGTGGATTCCTAACCTTACTGGGCCTAGGGGGGGTGCCTAGGGAAATGTAGAAGTAGATCACATCCCCGTCATGGTGGAGAATCTTCCGGGCCAAGCCAATTAGGTGGTGGATTGGCACCCCAGACATCTCCAGGACTCCATTTTATGGAAGCTGTATCCTT
Organism: Lissotriton vulgaris; assembly: GCF_964263255.1. Classification (NCBI taxonomy): domain Eukaryota; kingdom Metazoa; phylum Chordata; class Amphibia; order Caudata; family Salamandridae; genus Lissotriton; species Lissotriton vulgaris. The sequence goes on from NC_141689.1 coordinate 1,036,392,522, forward strand.
AGGTCTTCCGTCGGCTAGCCAACTCCTGGGCGGTTCACATCACTTCTCGATCACCAGCTGCGACGGTTTTTCAAGCGACAGGCACATTTCTCCAAGATCGAAGATCACTCAGATATCTGGTCAGGTCTGAAAGCAGGGGGCGGAGGTGATCCTCATAACCCCAAATTGGAGGTCGCAAGTGTGGTTTACAGTTCTTCTGGAAATTTTCTGGGATTCTCCAATCCGAATCACCCGTTCACCCCTCATTCTGCAGAATCCGGATTGGATGCAGCATTGGTGAGTAACTGAAGGTTCCCTCCAGCTGATGGCATGGTGGATTACAGGCAATGCTGGACGCTCCAAGGCCTTTTGCGACATGCTGAATTCCTCCTATTCTGGGCCTGGCAAGATAGTACTACCAAAGAATACCGCTCTTCTTGTTTCATGCAGACAGGTAGCAGATGTGTGGACCTTGGACATTAAAGCCAGGGTATTTTCTCCAGATGGTGTGGTTTTTACAGTAAGTAGATGTACCAAATCAAACACTTGCACAATATCTTACCCAGCGTTCAGTGACTCCCCCAAAATGTGTGTTGTGCGCTGTTTCCTGGCATATGAGGAAATGACTTAAGAGGTCCGCCACCAGGGCAAAAAGCAGCTTCTCATTGCATTAAGAAAACCATATAAGGTGGTATCATCCCCTACACTAGCCTGATATGCCCATTGGGTGATGCAGGAAGCTGGCATAGATACCAACGTGTTTGGAGCTCACTCTCCAAGGGGAGCAATGGCCTTGAAAGCATTCTGCCTAGGGACACTTCTGGATGACCTAATGCGGGCAGCACATTGGTCTTCAGACTCTACCTTCGAGAGATTCTACTTTAAGCCGGTGGTAGAAGTGGCTTATTTGGTGGTTAGTAAGCTTTGAGCTAGCATAATCCTTGCCTCCATTCCTGACACAGACTACAAATTTGCCTGACAACGTGAAGGTAAGTTTAAATTCTATTAAGGACACAGAGGCAAGGATATCCAACCCCGCGATCAACTAAGATGCGGACCCTCCCCGTTTTGTAGTAAGTAAGTTTGGTTTTGCCACACTGAAGATTACAGTTCTTAACTTGTGGTTGTTAAGTTTATCAAAGTTTCTCCCTGTCTTTATATGATGCAAATGGTTATAATGTTGCCTGCTGGACAAAAGATGATCAGGAACGATTACGGGCATAGGGTGTCTTTGCCGGAAATGATGGATCAAAACAGGAAGGGTGAAATTGAACTTATGGCGTGATTTGTGCAAAGAAAGAGGTAATTCAGGCAGTGACAGAGTACTATGTTTGGGCACCACGCTGCAGACATTGAGGAAGTACTGATGAAATGTTTTATTTCCCTGATGTTCATGGGAAAATTAGTTTTGAAAAGGTTTACAATTACGGCTGTTTGGAAATAATGTATTAAAAGTGAAGGCAAAAAGCATAATCCTCGCCTCCATGTACGTAATACAATTGAAACTTACCTTGTCGTTGTTAGGCAAATTTTCATTGGGTGTGTTAGTAGATCAAGCAAAATATGTTCTTCCAGGGTCCCACCCAGAATGCTTCTGAGTGCATGCTGCAATCTATGATAGAGAAAGAGATCTAGAAGCATTTAGTCCTTACTGAGATCCTGGAGATTGGTCTGTGACAAACAAATACTGTCATGGAACAGGTCTCCCATGGAGTCTTTCTGTAATCTATGTAATTGCCTGCCTGTTCCCCTCTCGAGGCACATGGGAGGCCAGACACGCCATATTATTTTCATTATTGTGGCCTCATTTGCATTTCATAACTCATGACTGCGAAATGCAACATGCCACATAAATCCTGATGTGCCCAAATTACTTACTCCTTTCCCCCACCAGTGCTTCCCAGTATGACGGAACAATATCGAAATGGTATAATGCTGTTAAGTTTTATTAAAAACCACCTTCAATTTGAACTTGGTTGGAGTTATTTGGTCACTCAGGAGTAAACAAAAGCTCTAGAACCATTTAGTAAATATTATAATTGTTGTATCTTGGTACCTTCTTGTATCTTGCTTAATGTTCTATGTTGCTATGCCATGCCCCCTGGATTCCACACTCTAGAATCCAGTGAACATGGCATAGCAACATAGAACATTAAGCAAGATACAAGAAGGTACCAAGATACAACATATCCCGCTGAAGAAGTTGGTCCTTGGTTGCCGCTGGGGTTGTATTATTGAATAAACTACTTTTCTACTTTAAACCACTGTACTTCAAGTCATTTCAATAATCAGCACCGTATTTTTCAGTAGACACAATTTGTTTGTAGTTTCTATCTATATTCTTTCCTTAATAATATTTTTGTGTCTGTAAATCTTTTCTGTTCTAGTTGTAAGCAAGGGGAGAAGAGGTATTGACTTTCACCATGCTCATCTCTGCTATACTGGGTTAAATAGCGGCCAGAGCAGAAGCACCTATCAAACTTCCACACTCTATTCTGTGAGCCTAATTTTTTTACCTCAGCAGGAGCTACATTCTTTTTGGTTAATATGTAGATTTATTTGGAAATGTGTCTGCGAGATTTAAAATGAGATATTTCTCTGGAGAACGCACTCACCTTTGGCCATCTTGAGAGCTTAGATTTAAGTATAGATATAATGATAATTAAAACAAACAAACTCTCTGGAGCATCAAGGTTTGAACCAAATAGTCCATCCATCTAACCATCAAACTATGTGTTAGTCTAGCGGTGGCCAGGCTTAGTGTGACTAGAGTATGGTTAATCGGCTTCCAGTTCATATTATTATTACCTTTGTTGTCATCATGATTGCTGTTAGTAATGAATGAATGAATGTTGGATTTATAGAGCGTGTGGTTACCATGGAGCGTTCCAGCGATGTACCACTGGGGAACCTGTCCTGGCTTTCTCTGTGAGATGGTCCCTTTACTGGGCATCCCCAAGGTGCAGCCAGGCATCCCCGGCGGTGATGGGGCCGGAGTGGAGACTAAGCAAGCTATTGCCCAGAGTTGCAGCGTGGGACCCCATGGTTAAAGTGGCACAGAGGCGAGATTTATCTGGCCCGCTGACATTGGTCCTGCACCAGGCCGAGTTGGGAATTGAACCCTGGTCCCGGCCCGACCTCTGCCTCTGGGTCTGCCGCCTCTAACCGTTGAGCCACAGTAATCGTATTAATAGTACTACTAATATCATCATGGTGATGCATTATGATTGATGCCCCAGTTTCATTCATATTCTGTATTAACCCCTTCACAGCAGGGGTAATTCTCCCGCTGTGCTGGGGGGCAGGGGGGCGTGCACAGCGCCCCGGTGCTCGTGATGAGCTCAGCTCGTCACACAGAACGGTGGCGCTGTGCTCATGACGAGCTCAGCTTGTCATGACCACACCCGTTTATCGGAACGTTCAGAACATCGGGGGAATTAGCCCCGCGTACGAGCTTTGCGCGGCTCATGACGAGCTCAGCTCGTCATGAGCACACGACCACCGTGCCTCATGACGAGCTGAGCACCGATGGAGATAAAAATAAGAAAATAAATTTAAAAGTCCTGACCACAATTTAGTTGTTACTGTTTGCACTTTAGGCGATGGGGCAATATAAGAACAACTAAAGGTGTTGCTAAAGACAGACACACCTTCTTGTTATTCCCCAGCAAGTCTACAGTGTTTTAAGGGAGCAAGAAAGACAGCATCCATGCGTCATTCCAAAACTACTGTGCTATCCTCGGCCGACAGTTAAACAGTCCAATCGGTCTGGTGCCGACTTGTGAAATATTTACCCCCTCTCTTATCAAAGTTGCTTTCAGTTGATTGATACACAGTGTATTTAGAAAGAGAGCTAAGATGCACCTCTGCCTTATCCCCGCTTGATCTCAAATGCGTTAGTATAACATGTGGACCATATCCCACAGAAGCAGACAGGTTCCTGTGAAAATCCGCAATGTCTAAGGAGAGCATGTTGTTTTAAAGTGTATCCCTATTCACCCTGTCAAATGCAGATGTGAGATCCATAAAGGCCATATGTAAGAAGCCATGCTTGGCCACAGTATTTTTGTTTATGATCAAATGCAAATTTAAGCATTGGTCAGTGGAGCTTTCACAGGGTCTCAAGCCATATTGAATATTTGATAGTATATGGATGTCTTCCTCCCAAGTAGAAAGTCTAGATAAAATCAATTCTTCCTGTTACCTTCACCACCGAGTCAATGAGCGAGATCAGCTTTTAACCCAAAACAAAACTTACCTTAAATCTGCCTGCTGGGCATCGCCTCCCCTGAGCCCTCTTCCTTCTTCATGTCTGCAGTCTGGCTGGCAACAGGAAGTACACAGGCCCCCCAGAGCCAATCCCAATGCAGCAGTGCAGCGTTGACCAGGCTGTGTAAGGCAGCCTGGTAGACACATGCAAAGTGGGTATGAACTATTAAGTCAGCCCAAGGCAGCCAGCCAGACAGATCATACGCACTTTGGGAGTGCAAGCCACTTTTCCTCTGCTCTGGCCAGCCCCGCCCGCCCCACACTGCACACAAGCCCATTAATACATGCTATAGGAAAAATAAAATGACAATAACAGTACGTTATTGTCATTTTCTTTTTTCTTTTTTCTTTTTTCTTTTTGTGCAATGGAGCAACACTCCTTTGTGCACTAATCCTTTGGGACACTCTCTTCTTTGTGATTATATCGCTAATCATGAGACTTGCAATCCTTTAACCTCATCAGAGCTTCGAACGTTCAGCGCCCAGTGCTGAACGTTCGAAGAACGAATGCTGGCTCGACGGCCAACGGTCGTGCGCAGCACTGGGGAGGTAGTGCTCGTGACGACCGTTGGCCGTCGGCAGCAGTTAAGGGGCTACAGCTAGACCTTGCATGTAAACTCCTCACAACACCTTCTTCTTTCATTCCTTCTTACAACACATTGGTAAAAAATGGATTCTATGTAACTCAAACAAATGAATCCTACTGCGGGTTAGTAAAAAGGTGTGCTAGTACATCTTATCTTCCCCCAAAGAAGATCTTTGAAAGCACTTTATGGCCAAAGATAGACATTATAACTATGGGTTCTGATAAATTAAACTAACTTGTAGCAGCCTTAACTTAAAAAGAGGTACCTTAAATCTGTGCAGCTGAGACGCTTTCTCCAAAACAGTCCATTCTGCCTCCTAGATCCAGGATCATTTGCAGACTCATTTTCTGACACATTTGGCTGATTTATTGCACACTGTCTTCCATGTTGGGACCACAACTATAATTACTCATATTTTTTAAACTATTAGATATGGCTTTCTCACATCTTCTAACTTACAAAATCACTTCACCATGTGAGGAGCTTTGGAGGGGGTGGGCCCAGTGCCTAGAGCTATCTAAGAGGCACTCTGCCCCTCACCAAGCCCCCACACGCCTTCCAAATGTTATGTTATGTTATTATAAGTTTGTAGAGCGCTATATCACCCAGAGGTATCTAAGCGCTATCAGCGGACAAACAACATCAGTAGGCACCAGACTGCCAAATCACCGGGGTCCCCAAGCCTCCCAGAATAGCACAGTCTTCAGCTTCTTCCTAAACACTAGCAGGTTGGTTTCCTTCCTAAGTTCCGCTGGGAGGTGATTCCATGCCAAGGGGGCAGTACTAGAAAATGCTCTGCCACCCTTGGATGCGAGATTGAACCGAGGGCATATCAGGTTACATGCCTCAGCAGACCGAAGGGTCGTACTTGGCATGTACTTAATGAACCGTTCCTTGATGTATTTGGGGGCTGAGCCATAGATTGCCTTATGTGCGATGCAGAGGCTTTTAAATCTTATTCTTTGAGCGATTGGCAGCCAGTGTAGGCTGCATAGTAGAGGCGTGGCTCGGGTTTGCCTAGGTTTGTTAAAAATGAGCCTGGCCACCTCGTTCATTACAAACTGAAGCCTGGCCAAAAGGTTTTTTGGGAGGCCATAGTATAAGGAGTTGCCATAGTCCAGCCGTGCCAGAATCAGAGCGGAGACCGCCAGCCTAAGCGTGGAGAAAGACAGCAGAGGGGAAAGTTTCCACAACTGGCGTAACAAGCTAACACAGGTGCCCACTACTGATGATACCTGCTGTGTCAAGGATAGCAAGGCATCAATTTTAATGCCTAGGCTTTTTACTGCCAATGCTGGTTCTGGAAGTGGCCCTAATTCGGCCGGCCAGAACTGATCACTCCACGGTTTGGCAGCTGTCGTAATTGCCAGAACTTCTGTTTTGTCCGGGTTTCTTTTTAAAGAGTTATCTGAAATCCAGCTGATTGTAAACTTGAGGATGTTTTGCATTCTCAAGTGAGCCTTAGCTGAGTCATCAATCTGGATCAGGATTTGTGTATCGTCGGCGTAATTATAAACTCTACAATCCATCCTGTTCAATGCTGCAATCAGGGGCTGAAGATATATATTTAAAAGCAAGGGTGACAGAGCCGAGCCTCTGGGCACACCGCAAGTCAGCTTAGCTGGTTTTGACACAAGGTCTGTGAGTTGGACTCGCTGCGAGCGATCTTCAAGGAAGGACGTCAACCAGGCTAGGGCTGTGCCCTGAATCCCCTGGTCCTTTATCCGCGATAGAAGTTGGCAGTGATTAACGGTATCAAATGCCGCGGATAAGTCCAGGAGGACCAGGGCACAGGGTTTTTTTTTATCAGCCTTGAGTCTCAGGTCATCCAGCACGGACAGCATTACCAATTCCCTGCTGTGGTGAGCTCTGAAACCCGCCTGATTGGGCTCAAGGAGGTGGTTGCCTTCAAGGAAGTGAGTGAGATAGTGCAGCACATGCTGCTCGAGAATTTTGGCGAGAAAAGGAAGCTGAGAAATTGGCCTAAAATTCTTTACGTTTTTTGGGTCGGCACCAGGTTTCTTTAGTAGAGGATTCACCCTTGCCTCTTTAAAATTGGAGGGCACTTGTCCCGTCTCCAAGGAATGATTCAGCAGGGCAAGCACTTTGTCCTCCAACCCAGGCCATCCCAGCTTAAAAATCTGAGGTGGGCAGGGGTCTGCTGGCGAACCAGATTTCACCCGGTTCAATATAATCGCTAAAGATTCCTTGGTGAGGGCTGGCAACTCCAGTAGGTTATTCGTAGTTGACCTAGCGGGGATTGGGAGGGATTCAGTAGAGCAGGGAAGATTTGGGGTCTGACTGATTTCTGTTACCAAATCCATAATTTTATTCATAAAGAAGTCTTGAAAGTCTTTACAGTCCTTTAAACTAAGGGTGGGCTTTGGCCCTTTGACTGTCCGTAGATCATTTAAGACTTTAAAAACTTCTTTCTGGGGGTTGGCCGCCTCTTGGATGGCTGTTTCATAGAATTCGGCCTTCCTCAAACGGATAGCTTTCTTATAGGACGCAAGCTGCAGAGTGTAAGCCTCCCGTGCACTGGGCGAACAGGACTTACGCCAAGCTCTTTCCCAAAGGGGTTCCTGTTTCTTCTATATGGATGCATGTTTGTGCTTTCATTTGGAAATGTTCAATTGAGGATGCCCTCATTGTAATGACGGACTTTTTCCGGCCCTTTTTGGAGGGAGAATGATGGAGAATGACTCCAGTCTATCAGTCTTATAGTGTAGGGGTTAGGACTATAAGTAGGACCTCTCTGGGAGACATGGTAGGGTATATTCGTACCCCTTTTCTTTGAGTAGGGCTTACGAATTTAAGCTAGGGAGTAGATATATAAGTATTAGTCATGATCCACCCTTTTTTTTCCAGTGTGTTAGGATATTTTCCATGGAGTTATACGTATTCTGGGCCCTGTAGGCCTTAAACGGGACAGACCCCATCTTGCTCTCTGCCTGGTAGCTTGAGAGGCTTTCTAGGTCGAGTGTAATATTTTAGTTTCAAGGTGTTGTTCGCTTGGAGAGAACCGGCTCAGGCTGGCCCTTATCGAAGGAATGTATTTTTCTCCACTCCGAAGACACAACTTCAGGCCGGCCGGCTGGGAACGTGTCCTTGGTACGGGGAGGTACAAGAATTTGGTGGGCGGCAGGTTACTGGCCGTAACTTTCCATGAAGGAACAGGCTTTGATATTAGCGAAGGTGTTAGAGAGAGAGAGAGTTAGTTCATAGGCGGCAGCTAGCCGTTAGCATCTCTGCCATTAATTATTTTCTTTGGCGGACAGTCGCCATCTTTGAAGTCCGAGAAAGATTTACCACCGAGACTCTCTGAGAAAGTTTGAAGGAGAAATAGCGCGGAACGCATAGAAACAGAGAGAGAGAGAGACCCGGTAGCCAATAACCAGCAAGGTTCCAGTGACTTGGAGGGAAGCAGACGAGTTTGAGCCTAGCGGTGCAGACGTGTACTTGTGACGGCTGGGGTGTGACTCTGAGACGAGCCAAGACACAGAGACGAGAAGGGAACCTAGATGACTGCCGAGCCCCGACTTCATATTAACCAGGTGATCTCCGCCCTTTCTTTAATTCATTCTAACCTTTACCTTTCCTTTGCAGAATATATATTGCATAGTATTGTGTTTGTAATTATTGTCAATAAATACCCTGGTTTATTGTGAACCAACATGTGCCTGGTGTTCCTGTTCAATCGCGGTAACTGATCTTTGTTGTCTGGCATTGTTTGCATGAACGGATGTGAAATCCCGATCAGGTAAGGAGTGATCAAGCCAATAGGAAGCGAGGGGACCTTTGATGTCGGGAACAGAAGGTACATATTTCAATTAGAAGAAACGTACTAAATTCACATTGTCCTAGTTTTATCCCAAGTAGATAAATGAGAAGTTTCTCCCATAGGTGTTCATAGGAAAGTGGTCGTCGTTGATATGTGGCGTTAATGAGAGCGTTGGGGGGGAGACCAACGTGGAGGTTCGCGGGACTGTGAACCGAGTGTAAGTGAGAGCGTTGGGGGGGAGACCAACGTGGAGGTTCGCCGGATTGTGAACCGAGTGTAAGTGAGAGCATTGGGACTGCAGGCCCATGTGTAGACACGCCAGATTGTGTGTCATATCTGCCCTAGGGTAGATTAGTCTGGGTCGGAGTGGCCGCGAGACTAGCTGATATGTATAAGATATGATAGAAAACCCATGCATGTTTATTGCTATTCCCCTATCCTTAGGTGTGAGATGTACATATATGTATCTATATTCATTGTAAATACATTCTAAGGAGAGAGGTGGTTACGTTCTGACTGGGTTGGAGGGGCCCCTAGGGGCGGATTCCATCTAAGCGGAAAATCCGGTCATTACATCTGGCGTCACGAACTGTTTACGAAGCCTGTGTGCGCTGTATTGTTTTATTCTTGTTGGTTTGCGCTCGGCTCGTACGTATCTATTTTTGTTTATATTGTGTATATATTTTTCTTTTTGTATATCGATATGTTTTCGAAAAAGTCAGGCTCTGTTTTCAAACTGCCTATTCAGATTCCCGGCTGGGAGTCTACGCCTTACGAGGCTTTGGCCCGCGAGTGGGCCGATTCTACTGGTTTGAGTGAGAATTGGATTTCTTGTTTGGAGCAGGCGGAGCCTGCTGATGTGGTTTCTTGTTTGCAGAAAGCTCCAGTAGTGAAGGGTGATGAGCTTCCTATTTTGGGACGCAGAGGCTGGATTGTACTCCATGCGTATCGGATCCTTCATGAGAGGTTTGTTCAGTTGCGAAAGCAAAGTAAGGATATGGAAGGACAGGTTGTTGAGTTGCAGAATGCGCATACTTTATTGCGGTGTCAAAATAAGTTGCTTGCCGACAAACTTGAAACTTATCAAACTATAGCCGAACGGGCTGCAGTTCGCATTGCGCGGTATAAATACAAACATCGTCGTGGTCGGGTGTCTACACGGAAGGTGCGCATGGTCGTGGCGAAAGCCGGACTTGATTGGAACCCTGATGAGTGGGATGGTAACATCTGGGATTCTAATGCTTCTGACTCCTCGGCTGAGGAGATTGACACGCGCGAGTCTTCTTGCTCCGGACGTGACTGTAAATCTGCTTCTTGTGACAAAGATGTCAAGTCTAGCGACCGTGGTCGTTCTTCCCGTTCCGATGACATGTCTTACCCTGATTGTCCTTCTAAATCTAAGGACGGGGCTTCTTCGGGAGCTCTGCCGGAGGTTTCTGCTCATCCTGTGTTTCGTCGCAAACTACAACAAGCTCCTGGTAATCCGGGTGGTGTTGCCCTGGATAGTATTGAAGACTTTACCCAACAGGAGGTGAGTGACATTTTACAACGATTTCGTCAACGGCCTGGTGAGGCTTTGCTTACGTGGATGGTGCGCCTTTATGAACTGGGCGCTGCCGGTATTATGCTCGATGCTGTTGATTGTTTACGGTTTTGCTCTTTGAGTTCCGACTCTACCATTCAAGATCATTTTCGGAACTATAATGGTGCTGGTCAGATTTCTTTGCTCCAGCTTGCGTCTGATGGTTGTAACCATAAATATCCTACTGAATCTGATTGGCCTGTCAATGACAAGCCGTGGTACACTTTGCGTGATGCGTCGCAACGCTTGAAGGAGGAGGTGATGAAAACTGCTATTTTTCTCAGTACTTCTGACAGACTGTTGGACGGTCTTTTGACATCATCTGTGCGCAATCGCATTATCCGTTCGTCCCCTGTTGCTTACAAGCAGGTTATGATGACTTTGTTGATTAATCAGACTGGCAATCCTTTGTCTGCGGTGCTTGAATCGGTTCGTCAGCTTGGTGAGTTGGGTGATTGGTTTAAACCTGAGAGACCTTCTCGTCCTGAAGGTCGTACTGCTGGAGATTATAAGTTCTCTAGACGTGATATGTTTCTGGCTCTTTTGGCTGATGGTGTGAAGAGGGAAGATATCGATGGGGAGCCTAATAATCGCTTGTGGGATATTTTCCATAAGCGTGGTTTGGATCGGAAGGAGGGTGCCCGTCGTGTTCGAAAGAATGATTGTGGTCGTGGTTCTGATGACAGTGGTGATGAGAGGCGTCGTGTGGATTCTGATCGCCGTGGTGACCAGCGTTTTGATCGTGATGGGTCCCCTCATCGTGAGAGAGAGAGAGAGAGGGAGGGGGAAAAAGAAAGGGGGAGAGATGATCGTGTTTCCACCCGATATAGAAATGAGAGAGATTATTCCCCTGAGCTGAGGAAAAGGGAGGATCGTCACAGGCTTGCTGATCGTAATTCACAGTACGATGTGAATGACAAAAATCCATTTCGTAATGGAGATGGATATGAACAGGAAATTCTGATACCCAAGAAACATGAGAGCATTTATCCTGATTTGTCCTGGCTAGCGGAACGCAGTCAAAATGACTAGGAAGTAGGTCAAGCTCCAGTACGTAGGTGGGCTCACAGAGACAACAGACCCTATGTAGATATTGAGATTTTTTGGAAACATCGTAATATCCAAAGGGCCCGAGCATTGGTAGATACAGGAGCGGAGGCCACTTTAATTCATGGTAAAGCAAGGAAATTCAAAGGACAATTCTTCACAATTACTGGTTTAGGTGGGAAAGAGACCCCCGCAGTGCAGACTACACTTGAGATGAAAATTGGTAGGATTCCCCGTAGAGAATATTCTGTGTTAGTCGTACCGCTTTTGGAGTATATAATTGGAATTGACATTTTGAAAGGAATGACTTTGCATTTAGATGATGGCTGTTACCAATTTGGAACTAAGCATTACATTTCGTCCAGACCCGTACGGGTTGGTCGTTTACGGATGCCCCCCATTAAAATTCCCCAAGCTACAAAAGTGGTTTGTCAGAAACAATATCGTATCCCAGGTGGTCATGAAGAGATCAGTGCCACAATTCAGGATTTGGTTGATGCAGGAGTTATAACTCCGGTTACTTCTGCTTGGAATAATCCCGTTTGGCCCGTGCGCAAGAGTGATAATTCTTGGCGCATGACTGTTGATTATCGAGAGTTGAACAAACATACACCTCGTTTAGCTGTGGCAGTACCAGACATTGTTACTTTGATCCAGAGAATTCAGAAGCATCCAGGTACATGGTATGCGTCCATTGATATTGCTAATGCTTTCTTTTCAATTCCCATTGCCCCCGAGTGTCAGGAACAATTCAGTTTTACCTGGAATGGATGTCAAATGACGTTCCGGAGTCTTCCTCAAGGTTATGTACATAGTCCCACGATTTGTCACCGGCTGGTGGCCGAGCATTTGTCTGAGGTGCCCGCGAATCCACAAATACAGGTGTGCCATTATATAGATGACATTTTGATTCAAGGTGAGACGCAAGATCAGGTACAGTCTCATTTAGACCAGATCCTTGATTGTTTACGAACAAAAGGTTGGGAAATCAATCCTGATAAATTACAAGGTCCATCCCAAAATGTAAAATTTTTAGGTATTAATTGGCATGAAGGTCACAGAGAAGTGATTCCACAAGTGAAGCGAAAGATTTTAGATTTTGCAGTTCCAAGGAATAGAAAAGAGGCTCAGAGTTTCATTGGCTTGTTTGGCTTTTGGCGTCAACATATTCCTCATTTAGGTCAGATTTTGGCTCCATTATATCGAGTCACTCGGAAAAAGAATGCATTTGAATGGGGAGAACCACAACAGAGTGCATTTAATTTGGCGAAAGAAGCGATTCAGTACGCCTTGGATCTGTGGCCGGTGAGCGACGGTGATGTTGATTTGAATGTGTCCGTGGAAGGTCCGTATGCCAATTGGAGCTTATGGCAAAAGCAGGGCAGACAAAAAGTACCATTAGATTTTTGGACCAAAAAGTTACCTGAAGCTGGTGAGCGTTATACACCCTTTGAAAAACAGTTGCTTACATGTTACTGGGCTCTGGTGGATACCGAGCAATTGACTTTAGGTCATGCTGTGATTTTGAGACCTGAAATTCCTATAATGCAGTGGGTTTTGAGTTCGCCAAAATCCCATCGGATTGGACATGCTCAAGAGGCAAGTGTGATTAAATGGAAATGGTACATTCAGGACAGAGCACGTGTGGGTCCGAAAGGCGTGGCAGTGTTGCATGAGCGAGTGGCGCAGGCGCCATCGAACGAGACTGAAAGTGATTGTTCTGTACCTGTAGTGCAGGAATCTCCTGTCAAGTGGGGTAAATCATTTGATGATCTGTCCGTGGAGGATAGAAGACATGTGTGGTTTACGGATGGTTCAGCGAGGTTCATTGGTGAGAAAAGACATTGGAAAGCAGTGTAGTATAATCCGGTTACGAAGAAATTATTGAGTACCACTGGTGATGGAAAGAGTAGCCAATATGCTGAATTGTATGCAGTTTACCAAGTTTTGAAACAGGAATTACCCGGCACATGTCATATTTTCACTGATTCCTGGTCCACTGCTAATGGACTGGCGGTATGGTTACCAACTTGGCATTCTCATAATTGGGAATTGCATTCAAAGGAGCTGTGGGGAAAAGAATTATGGCAAGAAATTTGGGATTTGCTCCCACAGAGTACTGTGACAATCTTTCACGTAGATGCTCATACCCCGATAGACTCCCTTGACAAGCTTTTTCATAATATTGCAGATGAAGAGTCTAAAATTTCTGAGGCAGTGGTGGACATGCAAGATTCTGATTTGGCGGGATTGGCGAAATGGGCCCACCAGAAAGCGGGACATTTTGGAGAGAGAGCCACTATTCATATTCCTTTACATTTGATCAAGGATGTCATTCTGCATTGTCCCACTTGCCAGCATTCTAGAAAGAAAGAAGTGCCTCACATTGTTCAAGGCCATTTACATCGAGGAAAGTTGCCCGCTCAAATTTGGCAAATTGATTATATTGGCCCGCTCCCTATGAGCAGGAATTGTCAATACATTTGTACCGCTGTTGATACCTATAGTGGCCTTTTGGTCGCTTTCCCGTGTAAACATGCTACCCAAATTAATACTATCAAAACCTTGGAACTACTCATTTTATATTATGGTGTTCCATTTTAAATTCAATCTGATAATGCATCCCATTTCCGTGGAAGATTGGTGCAGGAATTCTGTGTGGAAAATAACATTGAATGGGTATTTCACATTCCATATTATCCACAGGCTGCGGGATTGATTGAGAGAATGAATGGTTTGTTAAAAGATCAGTTGCGAAAGTTAACAGACGAACATTACAAACAATGGAGGGATATTTTAATGCAGGCATTGTTGATTCTAAACAATCGTCCTTTGTTGCATGCTGAATCTCCTTTAATGCGTTTGTTTCCTCCAGCTGTTGATGCAAAACCGAATACCCTTGTTCAATCCGTGATGTATTGGGAAATTACCCCCGGAGCTTTGGCTCCATGCAGAGCGACCCCAGGTTCTGCAGGCTTGGACCTGCATGCTATGGATGACATTGTCCTAAAAGGCAGAGACCGAGTCATTGTTGAGACTGGCGTTGGTATTTGTATACCTGCCGGTAGTTTTGGATTGATTGCCCCTAGATCGGGCCTTGCCCTAAAAGGTGTCCAAGTTCTTGGAGGAGTGATTGACAGCGATTATCAGGGAGAGATTAAGGTCCTTCTGCTTAATAGCAGTGAGGTTGATTTATCATTCAAAAAGTCTGACCGCGTTGCTCAATTGTTGATTATGCCTGTCTTCAGTGGTGAGATTAAGAAAGGCACTGCCCCAACGTTGCTAACGACACGTGGCCAAAAGGGCTTCGGCTCCTCTGATAACCCCGGAGCTAAGATATGGGTGCAATCGCCGAAACATCCCCCTGAGCAGGCTGAAGTTATTGCGACCGGTCATGACAACACCATTTTGGTAATGAAGCCAGGGAAAGATAGCTGGGAAGCTGTCCCAGCTGACAAATGTTACTTACGAGAATGATTAAGGCCTGTGTTTGTATTCTTTCAGATCATTCTCTGGACTGCTGCTGCAGGATGTGCCGGCGTTGGACTCCTTTTGGTCTGCTACGCCGGGAGAGGAGAGGACCCTCCGACTTCGGTTGATTGGAGAACCCGAGTCCCGCGTTCCTTCGCTGCGTGGGATGCCTCCGCGAATTTCTGGATCACCCTTGCAAAAAGGGTTACGAACTCTCCACATTTCTGTCTTACCCCTATGAGATCTGTGACTGATATTTTAGCGACCTGCCTGGTTGCTGTCCCTGCTTCCACTGAGACTCTACAGCATATTTTCAATATGTCAAGTGCCCGTCCTAATGTTATTTTGGGCGATTTTCCCGCCCATGAATTTTGTCCTCTATGTTCTACCCTTTCTGATTCTGCCCTTCCGATTCCTTCCCGAATTACCACCTATAATATTACACAGGGCGACTTGTGTTTTATTTTTACTTGTGATCCTAAAGCGATTTCGGAATGCCTACGTTTAAAATTACAGGCTGCCACGACTTTTTCTGCTCACCAACGATTGCTTTGTTTACGAAGACTTCCAAGTTCATGTATTTCTGTTAAAAATAATATGACATGTAAACGTTTATTAGTTGTTCCTAGCTATTTTCGTCCTATGTTGTTGCCTAATGGCTGGTTGTTTTCCTGTGGCAATACTTCTTGGCCCTATATTCCTGCTAATGTTACAGGAGGTCCGTGTGCTATCACTAGACTGAGCTTACTAATGTTTTCCTCACACCCTGGTTCCCATTCCCGTATGGTACGAGACTCTATGACATTGCAAGAAGACTGTGATTCCTCCGTTCATCTTTACTCTAATTCGGAGTATCTTAGTTTAGCATTCTCTATTATTGGTGTCCCGGCATTGGCTGTTTACAATGCTAAAACCATTGGCAAGATGGCTTGCTGGATGGTTAAATCAATTAACCACACCTCAACTGTATTAACTGATTTATTATTAGATGCCCAGGGTGAAAGACGAGCCATTTTACTAAAATCGCGCTGCGATTGACTATTTGTTGTTGAAACATGGACATGATTGTTCTGACTTTGAAGGCCTCTGCTATTTTAATTTGTCTGACCATTCTAAATCAATCCAAGCCCATATTGACAGACTCCACGACTTGACTGCAGAAATTAGACAGCATATTGATCAGGGCTGGTTCGACTGGCTCTTTAATTGGTTACCTGACTTGCATTCTTTACGACAGATTTTAGGGGGGATTATTGTTTCCATTTGTATTTTAATAGCTATTTGCTGCTTTATTCAGTGTATTCCTTCCCTACTACAATTTTGTAGAATTGGCAAGAGATATAAATCTGTTAGTTTTGTTTCTTATTATTCCTCCACTGATGTTAGCTCTTTATAGAATATAGCTAATAGACTGGAGTCAAGGGGTGTAATGTAATGACAGACTTTTTCCGGCCCTTTTTGGAGGGAGAATGATGGAGAATGACTCCAGTCTATCAGTCTTATAGTGTAGGGGTTAGGACTATAAGTAGGACCTCTCTGGGAGACATGGTAGGGTATATTCGTACCCCTTTTCTTTGAGTAGGGCTTACGAATTTAAGCTAGGGAGTAGATATATAAGTATTAGTCATGATCCACCCTTTTTTTTCCAGTGTGTTAGGATATTTTCCATGGAGTTATACGTATTCTGGGCCCTGTAGGCCTTAAACGGGACAGACTCCATCTTGCTCTCTGCCTGGTAGCTTGAGAGGCTTTCTAGGTCGAGTGTAATATTTTAGTTTCAAGGTGTTGTTCGCTTGGAGAGAACCGGCTCAGGCTGGCCCTTATCGAAGGAATGTATTTTTCTCCACTCCGAAGACACAACTTCAGGCCGGCCGGCTGGGAACGTGTCCTTGGTACGGGGAGGTACAAGAATTTGGTGGGCGGCAGGTTACTGGCCGTAACTTTCCATGAAGGATCAGGCTTTGATATTAGCGAAGGTGTTAGAGAGAGAGAGAGTTAGTTCATAGGCGGCAGCTAGCCGTTAGCATCTCTGCCATTCATTATTTTCTTCGGTGGACAGTCGCCATCTTTGAAGTCCGAGAAAGATTTACCACCGAGACTCTCTGAGAAAGTTTGAAGGAGAAATAGCGCGGAACGCATAGAAACAGAGAGAGAGAGAGACCCGGTAGCCAATAACCAGCAAGGTTCCAGTGACTTGGAGGGAAGCAGACGAGTTTGAGCCTAGCGGTGCAGACGTGTACTTGTGACGGCTGGGGTGTGACTCTGAGACGAGCCAAGACACAGAGACGAGAAGGGAACCTAGATGACTGCCGAGCCCCGACTTCATATTAACCAGGTGATCTCCGCCCTTTCTTTAATTCATTCTAACCTTTACCTTTCCTTTGCAGAATATATATTGCATAGTATTGTGTTTGTAATTATTGTCAATAAATACCCTGGTTTATTGTGAACCAACATGTGCCTGGTGTTCCTGTTCAATCGCGGTAACTGATCTTTGTTGTCTGGCATTGTTTGCATGAACGGATGTGAAATCCCGATCAAGTAAGGAGTGATCAAGCCAATAGGAAGCGAGGGGACCTTTGATGTCGGGAACAGAAGGTACATATTTCAATTAGAAGAAACGTACTAAATTCACATTGTCCTAGTTTTATCCCAAGTAGATGAATGAGAAGTTTCTCCCATAGGTGTTCATAGGAAAGTGGTCGTCGTTGATATGCGGCGTTAATGAGAGCGTTGGGGGGGAGACCAACGTGGAGGTTCGCGGGACTGTGAACCGAGTGTAAGTGAGAGCGTTGGGGGGGAGACCAACGTGGAGGTTCGCCGGATTGTGAACCGAGTGTAAGTGAGAGCATTGGGACTGCAGGCCCATGTGTAGACACGCCAGATTGTGTGTCATATCTGCCCTAGGGTAGATTAGTCTGGGTCGGAGTGGCCGCGAGACTAGCTGATATGTATAAGATATGATAGAAAACCCATGCATGTTTATTGCTATTCCCCTATCCTTAGGTGTGAGATGTACATATATGTATCTATATTCATTGTAAATACGTTCTAAAGAGAGAGGTGGTTACGTTCTGACTGGGTTGGAGGGGCCCCTAGGGGCGGATTCCATCTAAGCGGAAAATCCGGTCATTACACTCATACCAATAAACCCCTCAGGGTATCTCTTATACTGAGCGCTCTACCTAGGGCCTCTCTCAGACTTTTCCTAAGAGAGGTGCCATGCTCCTGATAAAGTTGCTATCAGTTGAGCTGAATCCCTATCGCTATGCAAGGCATGGGTTAAGAGGTGGGACCATTAGTTAATAGGACTCAGGTGCAACATCAAGTTTCCACTATAGCGGCACTGTTGGTGGGAATGTTATACCTTGACACTTACAACAAAAAGGTGGGTAGGACTGGGAAAGGTGTGAATCTTTGTTGAGAGACAGAAGACTGTGAAAGGATAAGCCGTGTTATGATTACTATGAGAAAGAATGTAGAAATGTAGAAACGTAGAAAATATGTAGACAATAAACAAGGTGTATTCAATTCAAGAAATAATTCACAGACATCCTAAGGGGGTGTAGATTGTAGTTAACGTGAGTTTGCACCGAAACATTGTAATTTTACTAATCACAAGACATTTTAAGAGTACCAGGAGTGGATAAAAACTTTGCTTTTACTTATTATATCATCTCACAAGTGATGACTTGAGAGCTATGCCTAAACCGGGTTCTTAGTTTCAGGAGCACTACTGACAAAAAATACAATGAATACTTTTAGAGTCTGCTTGTTCAAAGCAAATGGATTCCAAGAAGTTAATTTAAATACAAAAAAAGTATTTTAATTTGGAATGGTGTTCAGTACTATTGTGGAATTGTAGCCGTTTTCACTGATCCACATAAATGAAGTTTCCTAATCTTATTTTTCTCTGCTGTTGCTAAAGGGGTAGAATTGGTTGAATCCCACTATCCAGCCAGTGACATATAAAAACAAGGAAATATGGAATGGAAGGTATGCATTCCGTTTGATATAATAGTAATGTGTTAAAATCTTGGAACTTAGACAGGCAGTGCAGTTTAATCTAAATAATACCTTATGAATAAGAGAGAAAGATTGTAGCTTATTGCTTAAAATCTATGGACCACTAAGGCTGTATGGTGTATGTCACTACTTACATTTTTTAAAATGCTTTTTACATTTAACATAACCAAATTCACATTGTGACTTACATCATGACATATTATAAAGCGTTGACCTCCATGATATTTACACACAGTATGGCTTTTATTTGTGTATGGGGTCATCCACCTCATGTACCTCTTCCTCAGTGCCTCCCATCAGTTCTCTGGTGTGGGAGCAGTGGCGGCTCCTCCGCTATGGCGGAAGAGCGTCGCCCCACTGCTTCTAAGCAAAATAAAGGAAACATAAAACAATAAAACTTTGAGTTATTATAATTTTATGTTTCCGTGCTGCTTTGTGGGTGGGCGAGTGGGGCTGCTCTGCTCTCGTAAGAGGGCAAGGGAGGAGGGCTTTGCCCACTCCTCAGTGCACATGATTGTTTGGCCGGCCGTCTGAGACCAGCCAAACAGTCATGCGCACTTTCCCTGTTCTCCACAGAGGCTGCACTACAGCCTGCATGGAGAACATGCCCAGACCCACATTCCCAGGCTGAGCGTCAAACCACGACGCTCAGACCAATCACAACACTGCATTGCAACATTGTGATTGGTCAGGGGAGTATGGGTGCTTACCAATCACAATGTTGAATTGCAGAATTGGGGTTAGTCAGGGAAACCTGGTAATGCTTCCTGTTTCGGGAATCTTTCGGAGGAAAGCAGGAGCAGAGACGCAGGACCTGGCAGCAAGGTACATTTTTATTTAAAAAAAAAATAGATTTACATTGCCCCCTGCACCCTCCCCGCCACCCGCGAGCCATGCTGGCCGCAGTCACTAATTTGAGGCCACTACATCTGGAGTTACTACATCATGAATACCATTACATCACAATGTGAATCAATTACCATTTGGTGGCACAATGCACTTGTCGAGTAGTTTCCTGGGTGGGGTCCCTAATCCTCTTATGAGAAACCGAGACCTGTTTGCAGTGACCCCCTCCCACTTTTTGCCCCGGTTTTGACTACTAGATGCTGGTTTTCTGACTCTGATTGGGCCTGGGCTCTGTTAACCAGACTCAGGGCTTGAGCTCTGAATAAAAGTACATCGTAATTGGGTATAATTACAATTGGTACTGACAATCTACTTTTAAGTCCCTAGTATACAGTAGGGCATGTAGGTCTAGAGCTCAGTAGACTTAATGCACTTAAGTGTGCGCTACTGTGGTGCCTGTTGTCATTTTAAAAGCTAGCCCTGCCTTGCAGATGCTTTTTAACCTTAAATTATATGCAAATTTGACTGCGGAAATAAAGGTACTTCCAAAGTCTCAAATTACCTTATTGTTACATATATAGGTACCCCTAAAGTGTCTCCTAGGTGCCCCAGGGGTAGTATGTCTTGTAACTATAAGCAGGGACATTATAAAATATATTTTATATTCCCAGGTGAGGAATCAACTGTCAATTTCGTTTTGACCCAATGTAGCACAATGGCGCAATAGGCTAACATGGGAATACTTTATTAAAGTACACCTATTGATAGGAGTGGACTAAAATATAATTCAAGGACTTGAAATAGTAATTATGATAAATCCAGCAACTTGCCACTGTTAGATTTGTTATAATCATGACAGAAGATAAGTTATAGAACTTTCTTATCTGTGAGCCAAAATCCAGCCACCCAGCAGCCCTCTCCTGATTGGTCAGCCTCTGTCAGGCTGAGCCAAGCTGTCTTAATGAGGTGTGAAGTGACCTAACTTGAGGTAAAGGACATCCTGTGGGAGGAGCTGCAGAGCAAAAGGAAGGATGGAGGTGGAGTAGCCAAACTGGTCTTGAAAGAGGGAATGACAGGTTAGGGCAGCAGAGGCTTACCCCTATATCCTGCACCCCTCAGCCACACAGGAGTCCTCGTAATTAGATTAGCAGAGGGGCTGAAAGGGGAGTGATATGCCAACTTAGCCACATCAGTGGAATGGCTTACCCAGATCTTAACTACCAAGAGAAAGTTTCTCCATTTTTTTTAAATTTATCTTTTTATTAAGATAAGCATTGAAACAAGCATTGCATCACAATTTAAAAAACAACAACAACAGACAATAGGTTATTACAGTATAATGTTGGTTAACCTCAGCCGCCAGGGACTAGCGCAAAATCTTCTTGCCTTCATCTGTTGTGGTACAACTTTTAGTCATTTTCCAGATTAGTCAGAGGACAGAATATCCCTCTCATGGGAGCAATGCATGGATTCCCTCTATACTCATTCCATTTGTCCCATATCTTCCCCCATTTCCTTCGGCACCCTCTATTCACATAGACTGATTTTTCTGCCACCATACACCAATCCATGTCTCACTTCCAGTCTCAAAGGGTTGGCAGGGCCTCTGCCTCCCAATAACAGGCTATATTGCTTTTTTCTAACTTTAGACCTAGGATAATCCAGGTTTCATCTGCTCGTCTCAGATATGTATCCTCCCAAGCATTAAGCAGACACCAGTTGGCAGAGAGTGTTAGTGCCTCTCAAACTATCCCCAACAAACAGGACATTACAGCATCCCACTAGTCGTGAATTGTTGGACACGACCACAGGGTATGGTTGAACGACCCTTCCTAACCACAACTTCTGCAACAAGATGAATCTGCCTTCCTAACCATTTTTACCAATGTGACACAGAATATGTAGGCTCTGTGGAGGATTTTAAACTGGACTAATCTGAAAGCAGGCTCTCTTGGGGAAGCTAGGGCTTCTAACCAGTCTTCTTCTCGTAGGTCTGTGATATCATTTCCCCAGTGGTCCCTCAGGGTTGTAAGTGTGTTGGGGAGTTGTTAATGAGTTTCTGGTATGTGAGTGAAGTCACCCTGCAGGTTAAGTGTTCTTCTAGGAGTCTGCATTCTAATGATGACGATTCAGGGTCCCCCGGGGCACCATTGCCTGTATGGCAGGATGGATTTGTAGATAACAGAACGATTCAGCGGCGCCAGTTCATACCTTCTTTGTAACTGTGTGAATGGTATGATGTCCATCCCACTATGGAAGTTGACTACTTGTGAGATTCCTACCAAATCCCATTTGTCAAAGCCTTTTCTAGTTCCTATTGCACCCAGTTGTTCGGATTCCCATAAGGGCATTACCTTGATCATTTTGTTCTTTCATCCTAGCTTAGAAAGGGTTGAGTGCCATAAACGGACTGTTAGTGCCGTGGGCCCTTTCAGCGAGAGGCACCATGAATCAGTATATAGTGCCCAGAGGTATCCCCTCGGCTGGAGGACCTGTCTATCCATCAGATCTGCCAGTTCAGATAGTGGTTAGTGAACCCATTAATTTATAGTTGCTAGTTGTGCCGCTCTATAATAAGTTTGAATGTGGGGCAGTGCTATTCCTCCCTCGTACTAGCTGCAGTTCAAGTTTTTGAGTGCGATCCATGGGGAGTCCCCATCCCCTAAGAGGGTTCGGACAGCACTGTCTATTGAGGTAAAGTATGTATCAGGAATCAGAAATGGTGCATTTTGGAGTATGTAGAGAAAGCGTGGTAGTGCCATAATTTCAAACAGTGCCGCTCTACCCAGGAGGGCGAGGGGGTGAGAACACCAGTGTTGCACATCATTTTTAAGTCAGGTCAGGGGGCCTTGCAGATTGAGGGCCTGAAATCAGCTGTTACATAGATGCCAAGATATCGGAATCCATTTGTCGCTATTTGTGCCTCACATTCTTTTGGAAGACAGGGTTTCTGCCCGCAGAGGATAAACACCACTGACTTAGACCAGTTAATTGAGTACCCACCCAGAAAACCTGCTGAAAGTAGCAAAGATGTTTAATATTCTTATGATAGAGGAACGGGAGAGGCGACATATAAAAGGATATCATCTGCATAAAAGGATATTTTGTCTTCCCAGTCTTCTGTCCATCAAAGACCTCGTATTAGTGAATCCAGGTTGCCACCGGTTCCAGCATTAACGCAAATATTAAGGGTGATAAGGGGCAGCCCTACCTCATTCTCCTCTGTAAGCAAAACACTTGTGACATCTTCCCATTGGCCACTACTTGTGCTAGGGGCTTTGTATATAAGAGGCTGAGCCAGGAGAGGAAGCGTGGTCCAAAGCCCATCCGCTTAAGCACCACAAACATATAAGGCCACTCAATGGTGTCAAAAGCCATGCAAGCGTCATAGGATAAAACCGGTGCATCCTCTCGAATCCTGTGGGTATGTCTTAGCACACCATGGAGGCATCTAAGATCTGGGGCTGTACGATGCCCTGCCCTGGCATTAAGCCAGATTGGTCCGGGTGGACTAAGGCGGGGAGAATTGGAAGAAGTCTTAGGGCTAATAATTTTGCTAACATTTTTGATAAGTTTCTCCATTTTTGATTTCGGAAGAATAGTGCTTTCTGTGACAAGAATATGACACACTTTCAGAGGAAGTTGTCATACTTCTGGATGTCAGTCTGTACCCCATTGGTCAGGGGTGCCCCCCTGCTTCTGGCCCAGGAACAATGGATAAATATGGGAGAGCTGCAAATGACTCATATCCCTGCCTGTAAAAGTCAAGAGAAGAAGGACAGACCTGCTGCAACCCCTGATCTGAACCCCAAGACGACTGCACTCTTAAGGACTGCACCTGCTGCACACTTTGGACCTACAGCCCTAATGATGTTGGCTTACTTAAAAAGGATTAAGGAGGAACTCCTGGAAAACAACAGGTACAAAAGAGCTACAAGAGTTACATGCCTGAGACTACAGAAGAAGAAGGACTGCCCTTCTCGAACCCTGGCTTTCACCAAAAGGATTGCGCGCTGCATGACTCCACCTGCTGCACACCTGGAACTTCAGCCCTAAGTACTTTGCCTTGCTTCAAAAGTGGTAGGACTGCCTAAAGCAACAGGTTAAAACAGCCCCACCTGCAAAATCTCCACCAAGCAGGACCCATCTGGAGTGCATCCAGTGGACTTTTAAGGAGTTGGCCAGGTGCATTGTGGAAAATGTGGTACAAACATCCCAAAGGCCATCTCAGAGCTTCTAGCTCCTTGGATTAGTGTTTTAGAGTGTTTGACCCCACAAAAGATACTTCAGGAAGAAGTTCCAGAAGTTTGGAGAAGTTTGGAGAAACTTTGTCAAGAAGCTCCATAAGGTGACTGACCCATCAACGAGAGTCAAGCTGCTGTTGTCAAACCACGACCTGGCCTGAATTTCAGTTTCATCCCATTGAAAGCTCTGGAGCTCAAGACTTCCAGGATTTCGCTGAGGCCTCCTGCTGAGCCAAGCCGCTGCCGGCGCCTCGAAACCTGGCCTTATGAGGAGCCTTACTCAATGTCGAGCGAAAAAGCTCAGAAAAAGTTTTTAAGTGCGAAGGTAAAATTTTGACTGAGACCCAAATTCACACTGATGTAGAAGGAAAGTTTAGGTTTGGGCCACATGGGGAATATACTCATGTCATTTCGATTAAAAAGAGGTTAGGTAAGGCTGCGTATTGGCCCCTTATCTTTTCAGCTTTTATTTTAATGAGCTGGAAAATCCTTTGATGTCATCGGAGATAGATCCTTCTGGATAGGGACGTGTTATCTAATAGTCCTAATGTACGCAGATGATTGTGTACTTATGGCTCAAACAGGAAGGGGACTCCAGAAATTATTGGATCATTTTGTGGGATTCATGTCAGATTTTGGTTTGTCAACAAATAAAACTAAATTATATGCTTTGATATGTGGGCGGTCGCATAGTAGAATATCTACATTTCAAATTGGTGATACTGCTCTTAAAACTGGTTCCATCTTTACTTATGTAGGGATCCCATTTGGCTCATGGAATACGTGGGTGCACCTGAAAAGTGTATGGGTCACTTAGCTGGAGCAGGTTATTGCAGACCTTTTAAAATTTAGTTCTAAGCTAGGGCCCATGCCGTTGGACGTTGCACTCACCATTTATGAAGCAAGACCTATCGCAATAGCCACCTATGGTGCCGGTGTATGGGGGTCCATAGACCAGACAGCATTACAAAATAGTGACAATTAATTTCTGCTTAGATTATTGTCACTCCCTTGCAGTACCCCTTCCTTAACCCTGCACAACAAACTAGGCTTGCAATACATTAGGAATATTATAAAAATTGCTCCTACTCTACTATGGTTATCAATTTGGTCAAGACCCAGGTAGCATTGACACAATCTATAATAAACGATTGCCTAAAACTTTCAAAGGCTCATAAGATCAGGTGGCTGATCTATGTAAATATTAAACTTCATGCAATTGGTAGGACAGAGTTGTTTAGCAACCCAATGTCTATTGACGGTCAGACGAGGTCCTGATAAAAAATTAATGTCTGTATTGCATAGTGGGGAAGAGGTGGGAAGGAGAGCAAAAGAACTGCAGGGTGATGATGTATCTCTAATTGTGTACTACACCTGGCATTGGGCTATATCTGCTGAGGGTGCCTCGCAATCAGAGATTTCTTTTGTTGGGGTTTAGATTGGGTTTTGCACTTTTTCTGATTTCCTACCCTTCTTACGTTTTCTCTGAGAAGGATCTGGGTTGATTTCCATGTAATGCAGTTACCCTCAATCCCAATGGCATATGTTCTTTTTTTGCAAGCTTTACAAAGAACAGGGAAACTGGTTTTTAATGCCACTTTTGAGAATTCTAAATATTAGGAAGAATAAATAGACATTAAAGAATTTGCAACTGCTCCAGATGGATCAAGTGTGTATATAGATTTCTTGCCCACGTTATAAAATATAGGAAGTTAGTGGGGAAATAATGAGGAGTTTATCAGGATTTTCGTTTGACATTTTATTTGATGAAATGTTTTATTATCAGGATTACTGTTTTAAAACTGTATGGAAGCACTTTATCTGGACATGTATCTTATAATAAATGCTTTGTACAGATTCCAGTGCATTGATCGGATGTTTTTAATGCTTTTATTGTATGCTTTTACAGTTCTAAAAATGATGATGATGATGATGATGACTTAGACCTCCCGCATAGTGTATCCGGACCATGCTTCATTGCGGTCAGCCTCAAACTTTGACTTTGTCTCGGTCAAGTGCTACCAGATGTCCCAAGTTGGTTCTTTTGGTTTTTCAACTCTACAAAGTGTTTATTTTTTTAAAATTCACATCTCTGGTTCCCAATATTGGATTTTTGTTGTTTTGGTGTCATTATAAAGATAACAAATATTTCCTATTTTTATAAATTGGTGTTTTTTTTCTTGTGTGTCTTATTTAAAGTATTGGTGTTTTAAAGGCTATACATACCTGTCTCTTAAGTTAAGCCTGCCTGCTCGTTGCCAGATACCAAGAGTAGAGCAAGGGAATAATTTATTGTGATTGTGTCCTTATTCCTAGTGGTAAATCCCTACTAATAAATAGCCCTGGGTGGGTAACTCTGCTCCGCCAGCGGAGTTTGCGGAGATTTGCCTACTCCATGCTCCGTGGCGAACGTGGAGTTGGCAAAAACTCCGTCTCCGTGGCGGAGCGGAGTTAGCCGCTCCCTCCCACCGCCCAAAGTCTTTAAAAATTTTAAAGAAGCCACTTACCTGTTGTCTGCTGCCTCCTCTGCCTGACCGCTCTCCGTCCTGCTCCTCGCGTCCTTCTGTAATGAAAAAACATGCTGTGCATCTGACGCTACAGATTCTAATGTTCGTATGTCCTAATGATGATCCTAATTTTAAAGAGATCAAAACATCTCCAGTTGCATCAAGTACATCTACAGACCAGAACATGCTAATTGGAAATGTCATCACCCTTTTTCTATATATACATATGTTTGCACTGCACTGTTTGACTTCACTGTATTTTCACTGGAGAACTGAGTACCATAATTCCCCTGCTATAACTAATGATGTTGTTTTCTATAAAAATGTTTTCTTAGGCAGAGTAATTGTGCTTCTTTCTTTGTTTTGTGGTAAACTTCTGATCCCATATCTTTGAACCATTCTCACCTTTGCATAAATCACACCACTGATAGCGTTGATGGGTTTTCATATATTTATAACCCACACACTAATGTTTTTTGCAGCTCCTGTTAGGTTTACACAAGCACCAAATAAAGTAAAGGGAACCTCAGATGGCCATATCATCAATACATAACACACCAGAGCATACCTTTATCCAGTAGAGATAGTGGAAGCCTTTGCTTTCTAGCATAAAAAAATATGCTACCCAGCGACCGAAGAACCTGAGATGACAGGCGGGTGCTTTCTAAGGACTCTACAGATGCCATAGCTCTCACCAGAGGGAAGATCCCTCTTCGAGAGTTAAATAACCCTAGACGAAGTTCATGTAAATCACCTGAGGAGAATGGCTTCCCAGGAGGATTCTATAAGACAGTTTCAGTATCACTAACATTGAATCTAAATGCAACCTACAAAGAAGCTGAAACTACAGGCATGCTGGGTCATATTACCAATAAAGCAGCCATCTCCTTGATCCCAAAATCAGGGCCAAAACCCTAGGAATGTGAATGAATGAATGAAATGGGTTTTATAAAACGCGTTACTACCCTGAGGCCTCATAGCGCTTTGGACCGGACAGAGCACGTGCAAGGCAGGTTTGTGAGTGTTAGTGAAGAGATGAGTTCTGAAAAGTCGGCGGAAGGTCAGTAGATTGGGTTCCCTGAGAAGAGTAGGGGGCAGGGAGTTCAAGAAAATGGAGGCATTCCGAGAGGAGGAATGTCCACCCCATCTGGATCGACGTACTTTCCTCGTAGTGGCGAGGAAGCAGTGCTGGAACGAAGACTCCTGGACGGTTGGTAAGGGGTAACCAGAGGATAGGTAATGGCAGGTCCAGTTTTCCAGATATCTCTGTGGGCCAGGCACATGGCCTTGAAACGTATTCTGGACTGAATTGGCAGCCAATGAAGCTTCCTCAAAGCAGGTCTTGCTGATTGTCTCCGGGGGATCTCAAGGAGTAGGTGGGCCGCACAGTTCTGGATTACTTGCAGTTTTTGAACGGTGGCCTGTGGTGCGCCCAGATACAATGCGTTCCCATAATCCAGGCGGGACAGGATGAGGGCTTGCACCATAATCCTTTGTGCCTGAAAGGGAAGTAGGGGAAGGATTTTCCTTAGCATCCTCATCAGGCCAAAGCAGATAGCAGAGAGCTTGGTGGCTTGATAATTGAAACAGAGGGAGCTGTCAAGCCATATGCCTAGGCTCTTGATCTGGTGCTTTGGGGCAGGCATCGTACCGAGACAGGGCGGCCAGGAGAGTACCGAAGAGGGTGAATTAAACTTGCTCAGAAACATTAATTCTGTCTTGTCTCCATTCAGCTTGAGGTGAGATAGTGCCATCCATTCGGCTACCGCTTCTAAGCAGATGCCTAGATCGCACGATGACCCTTCGGGGTGATTTAATGCAACCACCAGCTGGGTGTCATCTGCGTAGGTAATGATTTTTATGCCGAATGGAAGCACTATCTCAGCCAGAGGCGCCATATAGGTATTAAAGAGAGTGGGGCTCAGGGAGGAGCCCTGAAGAACCCCACAGCTAAGGGGCCAGCGATTAGAGGTGGCAATACCCTCAGATACCTGGAAAATTGGTCCTTTAAAAAGAACCGAAACCAGGTAATGGCCAGACCTGTCACTCCGAGATTTTGTAATCGCTCAAGCAGGATGTTATGATTAACAGTGTCGAAGGCGGCACTGAGATCTAGCAAAATAATTGCTGCTGCGCCGCCCTGATCTAAGAGTCTCCTGGCTTCTTCTGTTACTGCCACAAGAGCTGTCTCTGTCCCTAACCTGAGATGGAATCCTGTCTGGGAGTCGTAGAGTAAGTTATTGGACTTAAGTAGTGGACTAGGAAGGAATTTATGTGTCTCTCAGTCAGCTTGCTCAGCCAGGGACAAAGGGAGATAGGGTGATAATTGGCCATGTTCGAGATATCTAAATTAGGTTTTTTCAGCAAGGCTCTGAACTTAACATCCAGTATCTTTGATTTACATAGACATCAACTCTGAAATTAGCGCAATTGTCAGGCGGCCTAATAAACGTTTTTCGCAAGTCCCGCCATAAACCGGTGAGCCCTGCTATTGAAATATATAAGGTCCAAGCAAGGGGAGGGGCGTTATACGGCGCAGAATTATGGGGCCACTGTAGCTCTGAGAGCCTCACCCAGATAGAAAACACCTTCCTTAGACAGTTGTTCAACCTCCCACGGAGCACTCCTCTCATCCCGCTCCAATTAGACCTGGGAGTAAGGGAAATCGCCGACAATTATAATCTCAGACCTCTTTTATATTGGCGGCGCCTGTGGGTTACTCCAGAACTTGCAGCATACAGGGAGGAACTAAAAGAGATGACGAATCTACGGGGCGGGTAAACTTCTGTGGCTTGTGTATATACAGCAAATGACAGCTAGTATGGGGAAGGGGTGAACTCTGGAGTGACCCGGAGCTCGCCTGCTCCTCACTTTCAAGGAAATCACTAAAGGACCACTACGGGGAGTTTAAACTAGCACAGCTCCATAGCAACCCCCTACTAGGCAAGTTGACCTCAGCTATTGTAGTAATTAAAGATAGATATACCTTTGAACCGGCCCTGGATGATATCAAGCCGGCAGCTGCAAGAAAACTTTTTCTACAATTTGGATGCGGGTCCTTGCCTCTTCGTTTTTTTACACATAAGTGGGGGGGTTTGCAAGTTTTAAAATGCCCGGCATGTGACTGCCCTGAGGAGTCAGTCCTTCATGTGTTTTTTAGTTGCCCTGGTCACCATAAGGCTAGAAAGCGTTGATTGGTAGAGATTTGCAGAAACTTGGGAACCAGGAGCTGCTCTGAGGCTTTCAGGATTCTGAAACATGACTGAAGCATCCCGATAGTATACTCAGTAGCAGGTTTCTTTTTTTTATGTGGTGTACCCACAGAGCCCTCTTAAAATGTTCTTTAAAAGTATAGATCATGGCTCTGCACAAAGGAAATGGGGTTCCCGTTTTAGAACCCCCTTATATTACCATCCATCTGTAAAAGGTATGCATCCATGGACTTCCTTCACACCCAGGCCCTACTGCCCAATGTCTAGCTGTATTCGAGTTACATATGTAGTTTTTGTAACCCTGCCCTTGGAGAAACGGACCTTCAAATAATTTGTTATCTATTTATTCACCATGCATTATTGCACTTTTAAATGCCAGTACCGTTTCTTGCCATGATTAATTTACTGTTATACTAGTCGTGACTACTCCTTGGTGAAGTAACCCAAAATGAGGGCACCTCAGAATTGTGGTAGGCAATACCCATTTACAAGCAAGTGCCCCATGTAATGCCCACAACTGTTTTAATTAAAAACAAATATATGTAGTATTTGAGATTATGTTTAGGATAAATTGATTTTCTTAAATTATTTATTTATTTTACACTATGCACTTCCAAATGTGAGCACTTTCTCCAGTCCTGATCAATCCACTGTTATATGTGATGCAATTATTTTCTGGTTAAGCTAACTGAGTAGAGGTCATCCCAAAACGGTGATAGGCAATCTCTATCGATAAATTTGTGTATCAAGTTATGCCTACTCCTGTTTAATTAATTGTTTTTAACAATGAATGAATGAATGACTATGCACTTATATAGCGCATGGCTACCCGGAGGCATCCCAGCGCATTAGATAACCGAGTCATTGCCTCACGGTTCAGGAAAACAGAAAGGTCTTTAACATCTTCCCGGGTAAAGCTAAATTTGCAGCCTGGACAAGAGCTATACGACACATTACAGGTCGATAGTTGTAGACAACTCGATCCCTCCCTCTCTCTTAGTTTAAGGAGCTGTTCCGTACTATACCTCAGGCCGGCACCACCTTGTACAAAAGATGCAGGGGGACTCTTCCCTGGGCCCGGCCTGGCCCAGACGGGCCCAGTCGGGCTTTCCTTAGGCGCTCCTTTGGTGCGTTTTTGGCGCGTCCGCTGAACGCGCCCGCTGCGCGGAGGCATGACCGCCTGCTTAAATACTGGCGCTGAGCGCCGAGTGCCTTAATGACTAGACTGCTGGCCTGTCCTGGGTTACCTCCCCAAGTTGGCCGCGCTGCTACCACTCCGCCTCCTGGGTTCGAGGCCAGCTCAGCGCCTGGTCGGCTGAGTCGAGTGAGTGACTAGTGATTTAAAATGCAAAATGCAAAATAACAGTTCCAAAATAAATTTAAGGTATTTCAAAAATTAGTGCCACGAACACACAGATAACAAAACAATGCACGCAGTGCAGACTCCCGGCTTCCCCCTCAGGAGAAATAGCAAGGTCTCTCGATTGCTTTTTTAGATCCTGCTTAAATACTGGCACCGAGCGCCGAGTGCCTTAATGACTAGACTGCTGGCCTGTCCTGGGTTATCTCCCCAAGATGGCCGCTCTGCTACCACTCCGCCTCCTGGGTTCGAGGCCAGCTCAGCGCATGGTCGGCTGAGTCGAGTGAGTGACTAGTGATTTAAAATGCAAAATGCAAAATAACAGTTCTAAAATAAATGTAAGTTATTTTAAAAATTAGTGCCACGAACACACAGATAACAAAACAATGCGCGCAGTGCAGACTCCTGGCTTCCGCCTCAGGAGGAATAACAAGGTCTTGCGATTGCTTTTTTAGATCCTGCTTAAATACTGGTGCCGAGCGCCGAGTGCCTTAATGACTAGACTGCTGGCCTGTCCTGGGTTACCTCCCCAAGATGGCCGCGCTGCTACCACTCCGCCTCCTGGGTTCGAGGCCAGCTCAGCGCCTGGTCGGCTGAGTCGAGTGCGTGATAGTGATTTAAAATGCAAAATAACAGTTCCAAAATAAATTTAAGGTATTTTAAAAATTAGTGCCACGAACACACAGATAACAAAACAATGCGCGCAGTGCAGACTCCCGGCTTCCGCCTTAGGAGGAATAACAAGGTCTATATGTATCCAACTCTTTTTTTTTTTGCTTTGATCATACCTGTATGTATTGTGATTTGTACTTTTAAGGTCATACTGACCGAAATAAAGTTTTTATTGAATTGAATTGAATTGGATAGGCATTTGGCAGTAGGTAGCAAACATACTTAACTTACATATTCCACCATAAGAACACAGCTATTTTACAGGACATGACTGAGATAACGTTACTTTTTAATCTGTACATGAGTCCACTCGCAAAAGTAGTTGAAGGGACTGGTTTGCTGATGTTCTCCTACGCTGACGATTCTCAGCTTCTCTTCTCTCTCCCCTCGTCGGAAAGTAATAATCCCTCCACATTAAATCTAGGATTGGGAAAAATTGCAGGGTGGATGCAAAAAAACTTCCTGAAATTAAACGGTGATAAAACCGAGTTAATTGTCCTGGGGAAAAATAAAGAACTTTGGGGACTCCAACATTGGCCATCAGAAATGGGTACTCCCCCGACTCCATCTACACAGGCCCGTAATCTAGGTTTCATTGTGGACGACTCGTTGAATATGCACCAGCAAGCTGTGACAACATCGGCCACTTGTTTTGCTATTCTAAAATGGCTAAAAAAAATATGCTGGATGCTACCAGAACACACAAGAAAAACGGTCATCAATGCCTTAATAACATCCAGGCTTGATTACGGCAATGTGTTATATCTGGGGGCAAAAAAGGCTACGATCCGCAGACTGCAAACTGTGCAGAACGCAGCGGCGAGACTGTTAGGTAAAATTCCCATTTTT
Source organism: Lissotriton vulgaris (assembly GCF_964263255.1). NCBI lineage: Eukaryota > Metazoa > Chordata > Amphibia > Caudata > Salamandridae > Lissotriton > Lissotriton vulgaris. Next base: position 1,036,424,954 of record NC_141689.1, read on the forward strand.
TCATCCACCGCCAAATTTATCCGTGAGCTGCATTGGCTGAGAATAGAGAACAGGATCAAATTCAAATCACTATGCTTCATGCACAAGATTTCTACCAAAAAAGCCCCTAAGTACCTACAAAATCTGGTCCGCCGTTACCATCCCTCTCGGACCCTAAGATCTGCAACAGCTAACAATTTTGTTATCCCTAAAATAAAACTATCACGCATGGGTGGCAAATCTTTTGCTTTCCTTGGACCCTCTCTGTGGAATGCTATGCCACAGGCTCTGCGCTCTGAGGTGAACTACATGAAATTCAGGAAAGCCTTAAAATCCTGGCTATTCAACATCTAAGTCCTGCCAGTCCTGCCAGTTAGTACTGAATCATTGCGCCGGGAAACCCTTTGTTGGGTAGCTGTTGCGCTATATAAGTTAAATAAATGAAATAAATAAAATAAATAAATGACAGGATTAAATAACCTTATTAGCAAGTGACTGGCACCAGCACTAGTGCATCTAAGATATGTATTTTACAACACTGGTGAGCCATATCTGTGCATCGCCAGATGATTGTTAACCTCATGTAAGAAGCGCATTTATTCAATCAAGGACAAGGCACAGATGGCGAAGGGAAGACTGCCTGGAATTTAGAAGACTGAATAAGAGAGAGATTGGAGATTGGGAGCGAGAGAAGCTATGAAGCTATGAAGTGGAAAAGGCATGGAAGAGGATAGGTTTTCTATACATTGGTTTTAAATCTGGTACAATGTCATATGGTAGTATATCACCATTAGAGCTATACATACTTGTGTTGTTAATGCAGAATAATGCTTAGACAATTAGACATTCTACAAGTTGCACGTTCTTTGTTTTTCCTTTTGGCTTGTTTTCTTTTTTGATATCATCATATATGGGGTGGATTCTATTGTTATAAAGTGAAACAGGAAGCATTTTTCAATAAAGATTTGTTGCAAAAAAAAGAAAATAAAGTTTTATTCAAAAAGTAAAATGAATTTAAATTACTTCAACATAACATGGACTGGTGCATGCTTCGCGAAAAAACTGTGTATGTGGCCAGAGGCAAACCTAGAATGTGGAGGTCTGTGTGGGGAGCATGGAATTCGTACCGAGGTGACATCTGCGTACCCCCCGAGGAGGTGGCGCCTGATGCCCGTCTATCTCCATAGTGCCCCCCTTCCGTGGTTCCATGTTTGCTATCCTGTTCTACTACTCCCCATCCGAAATGCTGTCACTCATTGCATGGCAAGAACAGTAGGGTGTGCGACCCCCGATCTCTCCCCGTGATGTAAGCCCAAGGTACGATACATGTCCTCAGCCTAGGTCTCTTTTCCTTTTTTCTCGTCCTTTCTCTTTCTTTTTCTTTTCTCCTTGCTTTTCTTTTCTGATCCTTGGTTTATTTATTGTTCTAATCTATTATATTTGAAAATTAAACCTGAATGTTCCTGTGTACAGTTTTGTGCACGATCGTGAGGGTTATCATGATGCTGCCTGGCCTCCGGGATGTATGGCTGAATAGCGGTGTACTTTTTCTACAAATAAAGGTTTTCCCAAAAAAAAAAGGAAAAATAAATTACTTCAACACTTACCTTTTAACACATTTTATTACATTCTAAATAAAAATAGAAATGATGTAGAAGGTGGGAACATGTTTAAATTATTCTTTAGAAATTATTGTATTTGAGTTAATTAATAATGATTCAATACACATGAAACGTGATGAGTTAACATAGCTTTTTAATTTATTTGTTCTAGGTTGATGATAAATATTTTAAACTAATTTATGTTTACAGCATATATTAACATTTTAAAATACTTTAAAAAAAATACACTTTAATAATTTTCCCCATACTTTCCAGTAGAGTGATCTCCACTACGATGCCGGAGATCTCCACCTACAAGTGCAAAGTTACAACAGTAACTGGGTAATCCTGCTGTAAGATGCTCCATCTCCTAAATTGAGGGGGTGGAGACAGGTAAGCCCACGCTTAGGTGTAAATCTACACTCAGACATGGGGAATAGCAAAAACCTGTAGCATCACAACTAAGTGTAGTTGTAAATATACAAGTGAGTAAATATACATGTTTATTAACTTTTTTGAATCAGGGCCAGAAGGTTTAACTTAGAAACTAAGGTAAAAAAAGAGGCTTAACATTGCTTCTACTAAATTGTCGTACCACTACATCCTCTACCATTATATCTTGTAAGGTTAATTATTTAAAATAGGCTACCAGTAAGGGTTTTTCAATTAAAAATAGGTTATGGCAATTTAAATTAAAAAAGAGGGCTTGTAAAGGTCCTTCTCGAGAATCAGCCTAATGTCAGGCAATGCAATGGAGAGGATGAAGTTACATGGGACGCAGTACCATACAGCCTTTGACAAAATAGTCTGACCATAACGCCAACTGTACAAAATCGTCTGCTTTGTTCAAGGCCAATAATGAGATACATTGATCAAGCAAAATAGTTGGGAATGTTTAGCACTTATATAACAATTTGTCACTCCTCTTCCCCTGATGAGCTTAGTTCTCTTCTCCTCTGTCTTATTCAAACAGCTCTATGTGTCTCTCTCACCTCTCTTCTTCATCCTGTATTCTTTGTTTTCCTCTCTCTTTCTTCCTTTAGTTCGCTTTAGTTCGCTCTCTCCCTTTTAAGCATGAGGGACAGAGTGAAAAGTACTGTACTCTTTCCACAATCCCTGAGGTGTCAGGTTTGTCATGTTCAATAGTTGCCAGAAACTATTTGCTCCTTGGTAAGAGGGGCTCATAGTGGCACTGTGAGCTTGTTGGTCTACAGACTAACATATATTTTGGGGGTGTCTGGAATCAGTCTGGACACCAATCCCTTAGTTTATGGTGTCTCAACGTGTAGATCCCATATAAATTTTTAGGAACTACACAACATGGGCCGAATAATCTGTTTTTTGAGAATCCCCAGTTTTCTTGCTTTATTTGCCTTTAGACGTCTGCTATGAGTGAGTCACACTAATGGATCCTCACTCATTGTAAGTTTTGGGGTATGTATGTTTTTCTTTGAGTCAGTGCTCTCCTTTTGAAATAAGATCAGCTGCGGTGCAGTTAGGGGACAAGGCTCTGCAGGGCTTACAATTTCCACATGTGCAAGTTGAGTGGGTCAAGCCTGTTCTCTGGCTCAGTCTGGTATCAGTGCACAGGTGGCACTATGGCAGTGGAACCCATAATTAATGGTTATGGCCTACTAAGTAAGGCCTTATAGTTTGATTGGGAATCCAAAAAAGAAATGCTCCCTTTTCCGACTCAGGCTTAAAATATGTAATGTTTAAACTATTGTTACACCTTTGATAAAGTATGCCTAAATCATTACTTTTGATTGGCATAAAGTAGGAAGACAATGAACCTGTGATTCCCTTCCAAAATGTAGGTCCCAAATGCATACACAGATTTACTTTTATCTATATGCATTTATTTTTGTACTTTAAAATTGTTAATGTTTCTCTGAGCCAGACTAAATGCCATTCCGGCTTTGAGTTAGCTTCCCTGTCGAGTCAGTTTAATTGTTATGCAGACCTGCTGATAGTTCAAATCTTCTCCTGAACAGCATACACATTGTAAGAGATTAGCCTTCTCCTGGGAGTGGAAAGTGGTGGTAGTGAAATTTCTCTAAAGGGATTAGTGTCCTCTCTCTAACAAGCATTGGTAGGTTGCTCTCAAAGTGGACAACGGGTCAGAAGGAAGACTTCTGACACCAGTTGTTGTGTATTCCTAAGACCCCCAGCACCTGCACATTTTGGATGACCTAAACTGAGGGCTTGGTGTACAGACAGACGCTGGGCCCCCCCACAGGATATCACCCATTAGACCAGCTAGCTCTACATTGCCACTACCAACCCTCTGTATTCTACAGAGGTGTAGGTAGTTTCTGACCACCACTGAACAGGACAACCCTGGTTCCTCAGGTATCGTGGAAAACAATACTGTATCTTTTGCTCAGTCACTCATGCTTACTTTTCTCAGAATACACATAGAATGACGATTGGAACGGTTTCAATAATTATTTATCGATCAATCACCAGTCTAGTATGAAAAATATTCGCTGCGACAATCACAAGACAGGAGCAGACAAATGTAATTTCTAGCCCAATATTGAAAATAGCAGATACATTCCTAACATAGTGCTAATAAGATGAATAAATGCAGATGATATAAAACAATAGCATTGGCGTACTCCTACGATGTGTAGCCTACCTAAACGTACCTAGCATAGATATGTAGGTGAAGCATGTGTGTGTAAGAGCTAGGATATATCCTAATTGTGCCAGGAATGCCACGGGGAAGTGCTAACCACTCACCTGATGATTCTGAATGAAGGACCCCGTCTCTGCCTAGAGGATTGCACCCCGCAAGGGATGTCAGGTCTCTGCCTGTAGAAGGATCAGCCTGCAGAGTCTTGGTCCCGCCTTGAAGGAATTCTCCTCTCTTTTTGTAAGGGGGACTGAGGGTCTTTTATACTAAAGTGGTCACTGAAGAGTTTCTTCTAGAATCGATATGTTTTGAAAGCATTTGCTAATCCTTTTCTAAACAAAAATGATCATGCACAGCTGACTGTTGGCTATGGATGAAAAAAGTGGTGGCCCTTATACAGAATAAATCTCCGTGCCTGGGGACATGTTTATGTACATCAGGTACAGGGATTAAGATAGGGTACCAAGAGCTTGGTGTCTAAGAGACAGAAATAAGCTACTAGGTAAAAGGTCACCTGTATAAGACCGTTATGTCGTGTGGATGGGACAACATATATGCAATTGGTATGTACATGATGGGACTATCCTAAAGGACATGAGACAGTCTCTTGGGGGGAGGGTTGGGTTTCCATGACTTTTTGCTGCAAAGATTCAGACCTGACTATGATGAACCTGCCACAGATGATAAGTCTTTCTAAATGTTCATTCAAGCTGACATCAGAAACCTCCCTGAAAGTATTACTGGATGTTGTGCAGCCAGTGAGCCATTCCCAGAAAATCACCTGGTGGGGATACAGGTGATATGCCATGATTTTATTGGGTAGGGGCTCTCACCTTCTAGTACTCTCCACCGCTGTCTTTAAAACCTTGCACAGGTAAGAATCTTTGAGCAGCAGAGGAGGGACACAATAAAGGATGTACCCACTTTGTCAATGGAACCCTGCCCGGAGTGGAAGGGTCTTGGACTTGTACTTCTCGGGCTTTTGTTGTACTCTGTCTCCAGAGGTAATGGCACTCACTCCACACCTCCCTCTTGGGGACAGTAGAGGTTGGACTGGCTGGAGATGCTAGAGAAAGGAAGTCCCTAAGACTACTGTGGACTTTGGTTGCCCTAGAAGTGGGACCATGGGCCTCTACTTGACACACACAGACTTTGCAGGTTTTGGAATGTTTTGGGTGCTTGTTTAAGTAAGCCAGGGAGAGAATGATCTACCTTGAGGAATAAGGGATGTTGCTGCAGTAAGACCCCAGATCACAAGAGTGCGTAGGCTGGACAGGGGGCAGGTCCAAGATGTTTCAGCTCACTCCGGCTAAGAAAGAGGCAGCAGCAGGATATAGGGCTGTAAATATCATCAAGAAGAGATTGAGGGTTCAGCAGCAAAAGAGATGGAGATTAGGGCCCACTGGACAGTGGAGATTAGCAGCACCAATGACTGGATGAGGTGTGCCTCCTAAATATCAAGAGGGGAATATTATGTGATCTTAATATTGTGGACAGAATATTGCAGGACAAAATATCGAAAGGTAAGTACAGATTTTCAATACTTAACTACATATATATGTACTTTGACAATGCATACATCATCAAGGTATCCAGATGCAATGTTAAGAATAGTAAATCTATACTTCCTCTATATGCACTTACCTTTCGATATTTTGCCCTTTAATAGTTTGTCTATGATATAATACTACAATATTACTTTGCTCGCTATTTTATGATACAATCGGGAAGTGGCTGGGGAGACATAAGGGCTAGCACTTTTGAGTCACACAGGCTTTTCTCTGTAGCACCAGCCACTTGAGAACCAATCCCAGCACTTGCAATGTGTAATGTATTAGGGGCCGGTACAATAGGTCAACATAAGAAGCCGGCTTATTTTTAGGCTGGTGTCTGGTAATAGTGGTTTTGGGACTTTACCTCTCTTGCTTTAGTTCATTCCTGTTATTGGCATCCCACAGGTTTATTGTTTTGTTCCCTCTGAGTTCCCCTTGGAGAGGTTCCTTATGCTCTCTTCTCCTCTGAGCGTTCTTTGGCCTCTTGGCAACTACCTTCCAGACTTGCAAGACACATCCACAAAGTTCTTGGTACTACTTTAGTACTGGAGCAGGTCTATTGGAATGCCTCGGTACCAGTCACAGTGAGCATCGCCACCAGTGCTGGTGATTTCCCTGTTGCTTCTGTTTCCTTATGTTGTGCACTAATATACTCACAGCTTGCTTACATTTTCTTTTTCTTTACCATTTCTTAAGGCAAAGTTCTGTGCTGTAGTATCCTCACAGAATTGCCTGGTCCGTGTTGAAAATCCACTCTTGCATTAACAGTGGTCACTTCGTCAGGCACTGTCTTTTTTACACTTCTCTTCACTTTTTCTTCTTTGGGGCCCAGTTTAGTATCTATTAATGTGACTTGAGACTGTTTGACACCCAGAGTGGAATGAGGTAGACTGGCTTTGAATTCCTTTTTCTGATCTGTAGATGACAAGCTTTGACTGCTCTGCCTTTCTACCCTTAGAGCGCACTGCTAAAAGAGGTACACGGTTTGGAGTTCTGTGGCTTGGGCACCGCAGGACACCTGAAGCAAAAGACCTGAGTTGCTACAGTTGGGGCCCAGTAAGGTCTAATGGCCCTGGGACCTTTTGACTCGTATATCTAACAGTCTTGCTCACCCTTTTTCTTTTCTCTTAATTTTTCCTTCATGCCACAGGGCAGAGATGTCCTGAAACCCCAGCTTAGCAGCAATAGTGAGGGTGGAGTTTTTTTATGGTCCTCTTTTGCCTGTAGCTAGGCAGACAAATGCTCATAATCAATGTGAAAGGGTGGGTGGGTGAGTGAAAGGCAAGATAGGGATCACTGAAATAATATCTACTACCAAAATATCGAGTTCCCATAATATCGATGAAAAAATATCGAGGGATATAATATCGACTTTCTATCTTCACTAAGGTAAGTACAAAAATATCGAGTTTAAAATATCGAGTGTTTAAAATATAGACTGTCAAAATATCGATTTATTTTGTCTTTAAAATAAGTTAAAACTATTATAATATTATATATATTTAATATAAACATTGTTAAAATTATTAAATAAATGTAACATTCTTACATAATTAATGTAACTTTAAAAATTAATAATAATAATACATATATATATACAAATACATGTTATTAATAAAACATATAGAATATATTTACCGTAGCATAGCAAAAGGTTTAAATTTAATGTAACCACTCCAGTGGGTGCTAAATTAAAGAGATCGTTGGATAGCGTAGGGGTAAAAATTACTATTCCCACTTCAGTGGGTACAAGAGTAGGGAAAGCGTTGGATAGCGTAGGGGTAAAATTTACTATTCCCACTCCAGTGGGTGCAACAGTAGGGAAAGCGTTGGATAGCGTAGGGGTAAAAATTACTATTCGTACTCCAGTGGGTGCAACAGTAGGGAAAGCGTTGGATAGCGTAGGGGTAAAAATTACTATTCCCACTCCAAAGAGTGCAACAGTAGGGAAAGCGCTGGATAGCGTAGGGGTAAAAATTACTATTTCCACTCCAGTGGGTGCTACAGTAGGGAAAGCGTTGGATAGCGTAGGGGTAAAAATTACTATTTCCACTCCAGTGGGTGCTACAGTATGGAAAGCGTTGGATAGCATAGGGGTAAAAATTACTATTCCCACTCCAGTGGGTGCAACATTAGGGAAAGCGTTGGATAGCGTAGGGGTAAAAATTACTATTCCCACTCCAGTGGGTTCTACAGTAGGGAAAGCGTTGGATAGCGTAGAGGTAAAAATTACTATTCCCACTCCAGTGGGAGCAACAGTAGGGAAAGCGTTGGATAGTGTAGGGGTAAAAAATACTATTCCCACTCCAGTGGGTGCTACAGTAGGGAAAGCGTTGGATAGCGTAGGGGTAAAAATTACTATTCCCACTCCATTGGGTGCTACAGTAGGGAAAGCGTTGGATAGCGTAGGGGTAAAAATTACTATTCCAACTCCAGTGGGTGCAACAGTAGGGAAAGCGTTGGATAGCGTAGGGCTGAAAATTACTATTCCCAATTAATTATTTTAAATTAATTACCAATTATATTTTAATTATTTACCAATTAATAATTAATTTAAAAATATAATTAATTTACATAATTATTTAATTAAAATTAAATTACTTCCCACCCTATTCCCCTATAAACACACAACCCGCTACAGAAAAGAAATTACTAAAAATTAATTATTTATTATTTATTTATTTTTAATTAATTACCAATTATATTTTAATTAATTACCAATTATTATTTAATTAACAATTAGATTAAATTTACATAATTCATTAATTATATTTAAATTACTTCCCACCCTATTCCCCTGTAAACACACAACCCAGTAAAGAATATAAATTACTAAAAATTAATTATTTATCAATTATTCATTTTTAATTAATTAACAATTATATTTTATTTAATTACCAATTATTATTTAATTAACAATTAGATTAAATTTACATAATTAATTATTTATAATTAAATTACTTCCCACCCTATTCCCCTATAAACCCACAACCCGCTACAGATTTATATTACACAAATATTATTAAATATTAATAATTTACCTTATTTTCGATATTTTTGTTGTATATATTTTATCTAGTCTATATTATGTCTAGTCTATATTTTTGATTCGACATTTTGGCTATTCTAGTCGATGTTACTCGATATTTTTGTTGTCTATATTTTGTCTAGTCTAAATTTTGTCCAGTCTATATTTTTTACTCGATATTTTGTCCAATCGATATTTTGGAATCGATATTATGTCTGTTTACCGCAAGATAGATGTACGGATGAGTGAGTAAAAGGGTGGACGAATAGGTGAGTGAAAGGTTGGACAGAGAGATGGCTGGATGAATGAGCGAAAAAATGGCTGTAAGAATGGATGATTGAAAGAATGCATTTATGGGTGGATAGATGCATGGATGGTTGAGTGAAAGCATGGATGGATGAGTGATGCAGTGGATAGATGGATTTTTGAAAGGGAGGATGGATGGAGGGAAAAGGTGGATGTATAGCTGAAAGGATGGATGGAGGGATAAATGAGTGAACGGGTGCATGGATGGGTGGTCGGGTTTGATGGATAGGTTTGGAGATGAATGGATGGGTTTGGACGAGGGAGTTGTTTACCCCCCCTTTTGGTAGATATAGTGGGGGTGGAATTCTTAATGCGCCTTTTCTGTTTGCAACTCGACAGACAAAGGGTCATAATTAACATGGAATGGTGGGTGGGTGACTGAGTGAACGGATGGATGGATGCGTGATTGAAAGGGTAGATGGATGGGTGAGAGAAAGGGTGAATGGATAGATGGGTGGATGAATGAGAGAAAAGATGGATGTAAAGATGGATGAATGAAAGAACGGGTGGATGAGTGAAAGTGATGTTGGATGGATGGACAGATGGATAGATGGGTGAAAGGGTGGATGGATGAGTGAGTGAAAGGATGGATGAGTGAAAGGGTAAATGGACGGAAGGATGAGAGGATGAATGGACTGATGTTGGAAGGGTGGATGGATGAATGAAAGGATAGATGGATGAGTGAAAGGGAGGATGAATGCAGTGAAAGGGCGGGTGAATGGATGAGTGAAAGGATGAATGGATGGATGGATGAGTGAAAGGGTGAAAGGAAAGATGGATGACTGAAAGCATGGCTAGAGACTAAAGACAACAAATAGAGACTGGCTGGCACAGATTAAACCGCAAACTTGGAGTGAATAAAGTTTGCCAACAGTGTGATTTGGGAGAAGTAAAGAATGGGAGACTTCCGCCGATACTGTCCCGTTTACAGAGGCACTTGACACACATCCCTCCTTCTTTCTGTCGGAAAAGAGTGCCCAAAACAGCAGAAAAATCTGCAAAATGCATCTATGCATGTCACAAAAACGATATTGTGCACAAAACCTACACATCAAGTCAGAAAAATGAAAAGAACTCTACAAGACACACTGTATTATTACATATATTTTACAGTTTCCTTCAGCAACACTTTTATGGTTTGTCATGTCAATCAAGTATGTGGCTTTGTAAAGTAGTGATTTGTATCAGAAATCTGGAAAAAGAAATTAAAGGGAAACCAATGTGTCTGTCAGTCAGTTTAAGAATTTGTGGAAGTCAAATTTTAAACTGAAGGGAATAAATAGAAGAAATGTGTCTGGCTGATGGTCGAATAGTGCATATTCTCTCCTTTTAGCTGGTACCAGCTTAATAGCAGGAACACTATGGACCAGATGTACGATCATGTTACATAGCACAGGCAGAACCCAAAGTTGCTGTGTTGCGTTGCATGACAGGTAGAGAGGAGACTCTCCTCCCCTCTCTCTACCTATGGTGCACAATCAAGTTACAGAGCGCCACACACAGACACACACACCTTTGCGCCATACTCCAGAGGTCTCTGCGTGAGTCTAGCCTAGGTTTGTACTGGAAGCAAGGGAGCATATAGAAAATTAAAATACGCCACACTTTGAAATCTCAGATGGTACCAAGCAGGCAAAATAGGCAAGCCCACCTCTCCCTAGAAGAGCTCCATTGTCTCTTCAATCTTTCATCATTCCATCCATCCATCCACTCTGCCATCATCCACCCACCCATCCACTCTGCCATCCACCCATCCATCTGTGTATTCATCCATCCTGCCATCCACTACGTCCTTCATCCATTTATCCATCCATCTATCCATCAATCCATCCATCCACTCACCTATCTATTCACTAATCCTTTCAAATGTCTCGAGACTTCTTCAGCTGCACTTTCTAAAGGTACCCAAATACATCTTCATTATACTAACTTCAAAATTCCCTGTGCAATATTGATAAAACAGCTATTACTCAATGCTTGTATCAACAGCAGACAACGCAATTCCACTTAGTGTATGCCACACTAAGACCTGCCCCTTAGGCTAATATCATCCCAGGATCTTAGGCCACTTCGGACCCGTCTCTCTTAAGGTCAACGACGGACCACAAAATATAACAGAATACGAAATATTAATAACCAAAATTATTAATTCTGTCCTAACAAATTGCCAATTTATTCAAAATAACCATCAAGTCTGCTACCAAGAACTGATGCAGCGGAAAGGGGCTTTGCCACATTTTACCATCTGGACCCAATTTTAATACCTTGCAGACCCTTTCACGCTCTGTGAGTTTAAAACAAAGGACTAATTATCATTTTAATCATGTGGTCCTCACTCACCGATGGACCTTTGTATGTTGATAGGGATAGGCAAAAAATGTTGACAGAATCCTAAATTATGAGGACCTAAATAAAGAAATAATCATTCAATATAACCAAAATAATATTAAGAATGACAGACTCTGATTACTTGTCAATATGCTTTTATCTAAAATAATTCGAATGCTCATCAAGTACAATATAGCTTAAATCATAGAGCACCATACAAGAGAACAACAATACAGTAATTCATATTAACATCTCAAAACCATGTCCTTAGAGAGTGGATAGGCGAAGAGACAAAAGAGTAAAGAACATTTGCACAATAAGTTTAATGCAAATTCAGAGTATCATACAAACCTATAGCAAAAATGCTAGTAGTCTGCAAAGCTACCCTCTGGCCGGAAGAGTAAGCTGGGGCACCCTCATGCAGATATGAGGAGCAAAGTCAAAGAGTCAGAATCAGCAGAACAACAGCCAGCCAAGATAGGTAAGGAAAACAGCAACACAGCTCTCTCCTCTCGCACAGTCAAAAATCAAGCCCGCCCAAGCCTGCCTAACTATAAATTCTAACACTAGTAATTATACCTTAGTTCACTAAAGATCCAACCCCTCATGTATCAAACCCCAAAAATCCTCGAATCTTATCGGACTAAGCCAAGGTGTATCGGATCAGTCCACTTTCAGTGCACCTAGCTCCTCAACAGTTCCTTTGTCTTCAGAGAGCTTTTGTCATTGTCCTTCAACAGAGGAAACTCCTATAATCTCTTCCACGGCTTTGCACATTTCCATCTTGTTAATGTTTCAAATTCTCGGCCCAAGTGTCCACATACTCCAATTGGCACGGAAATTCCATTTAATAATATTCAGGAACTCACAAAGGACAAAATACATTTTTTCGCAGCCTACGTTTTAGAAAACAATTTAAACCTAAAAGGATTCTTGAGGCCTTCTCTACAGAACAGTAAAATGTGCTCTAGGAAAAACAAATACACATGTGATTATCGTTGTCACTATAAAACTTCATTATTAATGCTGTATAAATGCTTTGCTCGCATTTTTCTTTACGTTATATACATTATTCAAACAGTTAGTTGAAAGGAAAATCATATCTCTTTTAAACTTGCAGCTACTATCATTATTCTTTTTGGCTGTTATTGCTGCATTAATAATGTGCATTTGCGTCCTACTAGAAAAGCACTGGAAATACTAATTTCTTTCCGGCACGCACTTGCGCAATTTCATCTCCCCATTTTTTGTTTTATGCTGTTAATTTTCACACAATTTTATTAATAATCCGCACATTGAGAAGTTTGACCTGAGCAGGTTTTATTTAGCAAAACCCTGCTCCATCACTTTCAAATGTACATCCACCTATCCATCCATCATTTTACTCTGCCATCCTTTCACCTGTCCATCTGCCTTTCCATTCATTCATCCATGCACTCTGCCATCCATCCATCCATCCATCCATCCATCCATCCATCCATCCATCCATCCATCCATCCATCCATCCATCTCTTTACTATGCCATCCTTTCACCTGTCTACCCACCTATCCATTTACTCATCCTTTCACCCACTAATCCATCTACCCACTCATTCATCTACCCACTCATTCATCCAACCACTCATTCATCCACTCACGCATCCATCCATCCTTCTTTCCTTACACCCTTCCTTCCTTTTAATATTTCATCCTTCTTTCCCTCTCTAATTTACACATCTGTTTTTCTTTGCTCCTGCTTGCTCTTCTATGGTTGCTGTATTGCTTAATAGTGTTCTTTATGAGCTTTTGTCCGCCAGGGTGCAGATAAAAGAGGCCTCTTAGCTGTTGAAGCAGGGGGTTCACAACGCCCTTGGCTGGAAGGGTACATTCAAGAAGTGCTCTAACACTTATCTAGTTTAAGTAATTTATTACATCCACCTCAAGCCAACGCTCCACGCAGCCTCCAGCTGTAAACAACCTCCAGGTCAAAATCTCTTCATCAACTGCTGCATCAGGAATTTCTGGTACTCAGGATTCTATCTGATGACACCTTGCAGGTAATGAAACTGCAAGCTAAGTACAATAGGTTACAACACATCTTCCCCCACAAGTATGAGAGACCATATTTACATTATATTAAGCATGTGACTAAAGCTTATCAAGGAATTGGGTGACGCCGGAAAAGGTTACTAAGGGAGTAAGAATATATATATATATATATATATATATATATATATATATATATATATATATATATATATATATATATATATATATATATATATATATATATATATATATATATATATATATATATATTCACTGAAAAAACCATAGGTTTCACACCAGTTATAGTTACCTGGAAATTTTACTGACATAAAACCATTGAAATTCCCACGCTATAGTTAGTTGGACTCACTATAACTTGCGCGTGTAATGCACTGGTAGCTGTAAGCTGCGTGAGCGCTTTGCGCGCATTCTTCAACTTTGCTATTTTAAAACTTTAATTTCGTTTTTCTTGGTTATTTGACCCCTGTTTTTAATTCGCCCCTTACTTGCACCATAATCGGCCCCGCACCGCCGTTTGGGCGGGTCTGGTTCTGGTGTGGGTGCCCTGTTCGATTTTGGCCGCCATCTTGGAGTGGGGTGAGTGTATTGAGGCGTCTCTACCTTCCAGCGCTTCAGTGCGCATGAGCCGCCTGGGAACACCTATTTAAGGCGAGTCCCTCCTGATACTGCCCCCTGACAAGGTAGCTGTAAGCTGCGTGAGCGCTTTGCGCGCATTCTTCAACTTTGCTATTTTAAAACTTTAATTTCGTTTTTCTTGGTTATTTGACCCCTGTTTTTAATTCGCCCCTTACTTGCACCATAATCGGCCCCCGCACCGCCGTTTGGGCGGGGCTGGTTCTGGGGTGGGTGCCCTGTTCGATTTTGGCCGCCATCTTGGAGTGGGGTGAGTGGATTGAGGCGTCTCTACCTTCCAGCGCTTCAGTGCGCATGAGCCGCCTGGGAACACCTATTTAAGGCGAGTCCCTCCTGATACTGCCCCCTGACAAGTTAGCTGTAAGCTGCGTGAGCGCTTTGCGCGCATTCTTCAACTTTGCTATTTTAAAACTTTAATTTCGTTTTTCTTGGTTATTTGACCCCTGTTTTTAATTCGCCCCTTACTTGCACCATAATCGGCCCCCGCACCGCCGTTTGGGCGGGTCTGGTTCTGGGGTGGGTGCCCTGTTCGATTTTGGCCGCCATCTTGGAGTGGGGTGAGTGGATTGAGGCGTCTCTACCTTCCAGCGCTTCAGTGCGCATGAGCCGCCTGGGAACACCTATTTAAGGCGAGTCCCTCCTGATACTGCCCCCTGACAAGGTAGCTGTAAGCTGCGTGAGCGCTTTGCGTGCATTCTTCAACTTTGCTATTTTAAAACTTTAATTTCGTTTTTCTTGGTTATTTGACCCCTGTTTTTAATTCGCCCCTTACTTGCACCATAATCGGCCCCCGCACCGCCGTTTGGGTGGGTCTGGTTCTGGGGTGGGTGCCCTGTTCGATTTTGGCCGCCATCTTGGAGTGGGGTGAGTGGATTGAGGCGTCTCTACCTTCCAGCGCTTCAGTGCGCATGAGCCGCCTGGGAACACCTATTTAAAGCTCCTCCCCTAGCGCAGCGGGATCGCGCAGCGGGCGTGTCCTCACGTGGCCGGAGTCGTGCCAGAGTCCTGCCCGTCTGCGCCCGTCCGCGCCAAGGACGCGCTGGACGTCGCGGTACTCTGGTTAACGACTAATATTCCATCTTAGTGCCGCCATGCTGACATATTCGCGGGAGTGCCTGTTTGCCATCGGTCAGGTAAGCCGCTGTTGTACCCTTCCACCGGTACATCCATTGCGAGGCCCGTACCACTGCCCTTGCAATGGGTGTGCTCTTGACTCTCCGAGTCCTCTCCCTAGGATTAACTCCTCGGCGACCCGCCGTATTACAGGCTTTCCTTCCTCCTTGCGGATCCTGAACCTGAATGTCAGGTCAGCGCTGAAACATTATCAGAACATCTTTGACCTTATTGAGGAGGAAGCTCCGGACATATTTGCCATGACTGAAACATGGCTACAGGATGCGGATACCGCTATTACAAATCTAGCCTGCCCACCCGGCTATTCTATGTACACCTTGAATAGGTTGTCCAGAGGTGGGGGTATAGCTTTAGTAGTAAGGTCCACCTATTCCTGTGTCTGGAGTGCCCTAAATATCCCTGGGTGCGAAAGTGCCTTGTTCAAGGTCTCTGTCAGCCCTGAGTTTACGCTTTCCGGGATGGTCGTTTATCGTCCGCCCGGCAGCGATGTGGTGTTTAGAAATGCTTTCCCCGACATTGTTGGCCCTTTGGTCGCAGACTGTGCCAACTTTTCCATCATGGGCGATTTGAATCTGCATTTCGACACCCTCTCAGGCCTGACAGTGCGCTCCATCTCCTCTGACCTAGAGGCCTTTCAACTTCCCCAGATGGTCTCCCAGCCTACACATTCGGGGGGGCATATTTTGGATCCCTTGTTTACCAATCTCCCGGGGACTAAAATCACCTCTATCTCGCCGGTGGAGTGGACAGACCACTTCTTGGTGTCCATCCTATGCCCTGTCTCAGCCACCCCTTCCATCTCCTCGGCTAGACGGGTTCAGAAGAGGGCCTGGAAGAAGCTTAGGTTAGAAGACTTCCATCGTCTTCTACTAGAGGAGCCGCTGGGCCCTTTGACGGATGTAGAAAAGGGGTATGACCTCTTCTGTTCCTGGATCACTAGGGCCTTGGACTCTCTGATACCCATTGTATCGACTAAAATCAACTCTAGAGAGTCGAGTCCCTGGTACGATGGCGCCCTTCGGGCCCTGAAAGGTGCCTGTAGACGGGCTGAGAGGGCCTGGAGGAAGACCTATGGGGCTGATTTAAAAGCTGCATATGCCAGGTCCGTCAAGCTCTACCATCGGGCTATCTGTCGAGCTCGAGCGGCTTTTTATGCCGCAGAATTCCGGAACAGTACTAATCCGTCGAAAGCCATTTTTAAGGCCGTAAAAGATCTTATGGCAAAGCGGACTACCTCTACGACCGTAAGCTCCCTTTCCCACTGTGAATCCCTTGCCTCTTATTTCCTGGGGAAAGTCCAAGCTATCTATCGGACATTCCCTAGCATATGGTCCGGTTGGGAAAGCACCAGTGGGACCCACCATCAGACTACTCTGCTTGTCTTCCCCCCCCTCACCTTGGACGGGTTTGATAAACTTGCGTTGCAAGTCAAATCTGGATCTCCATCTGATCCAGTAAGGCCTCCTCTCTTTCGAGATCAGGCTTTTATGGGACGTTCAGCTGTATGTTCCCTTGTCAACCTTTCCTTGGAAACGGGAGTAGTTCCAGCTAAGTGGAAGCAAGCTGTGGTGTCCCCAATTATCAAAAAGCCCTCCCTGGACCCGTCCAAGCCTGAAAGTTATCGCCCCATTTCGTTGCTACCCTGGCCAGCCAAGATCACAGAGGCCCATGTCAACCTGGCCCTGTCTGAACATCTTGTACGGACCAATGCCCTTGACCCCACACAAAACGGATTCCGTGCCGGCCACAGCACAGAAACCGCGTTACTTGTGATGGTGGAACATCTCCGTGCAAGGTTGGATGCTGGTCAAACGGCGGCGCTTATATTGTTAGACCTTAGCGCCGCCTTTGACATGGTAGACCACAGCATCCTCCTGCATCGGCTTGAGGAGACTGGCATTGGCGGTCAGGTGTTGCAATGGTTCCGCTCCTTTCTAGATGACCGCTCCTTCTGTGTTGCCATCCCTCCCTTCAAGTCCAATTTCCAACCGCTGGCCATGGGGGTTCCGCAAGGGTCCTCGCTGAGTCCCACGTTGTTCAATCTTTACGTGAGACCGCTGGCTGATGTCGCTAGGCAGTGGGGCCTAACTTTGGTCTCATATGCTGACAACACACAGCTGGCGGTTACTCTCAGCGGGGATGCGGAGATTGAGGCCCCCAGGTTTCAGTCTGGACTGAAGGCGGTGGCTAGCTGGTTGACAGGCAACTGCCTCCAGCTAAATGCCACAAAAACGGAGGTGATGGTTGTCGGTAAGGGAGTGGAGTTGTGGGGTGATCTATGGTGGCCCTCAGAGCTGGGACCCACTCCGACTCCGGTATCGGAGGTGAAAAACCTGGGGGTTTGGCTGGATGCGGGCCTCTCCTTTGTAGGGCACACTAAAAAAAACTGCGGCCTGTTGTTTCGGACTGCTAAGGGGCTTGAGACCTGTTCTCAAGTTCTTTGACGCCCCGACCAGGCAGCTGGTGATCCAGGCAACTATCATCTCTCGCCTGGACTATGCCAGCTCTCTTCTGGCTGGGGCCAACCAGGCCGAGTTAACCCGTTTGCAGCGGGTTCAGAATGCTGCGGCGAGGGCGATTGTCGGCCTGCCCAGACTCAGCTCGGTGGCAAGTGTTCTTCGTTCCCTACATTGGCTCCCTGTAAGGAAGCGCATCCTCTTTAAGGTTCTGTGTCTTGCCTTTAAGATTCTCAGAGGTATAGGCCCGGAAATCTTATCTAGCTGTCTCTCTTTTTACGTTCCCACCCGTACCCTCCGTTCCCAGGGCCTGGCCTTTGCTGTGGTCCCCAGATTCAGGCTCAGTCGCATGGGAGGCCGCTCGTTTAGTGTAAAGGCCGCGTCAGCATGGAACTCCCTTCCTGTTGAAATCCGTCTGATGGAGGACCTCTTGACTTTCCGGTGGGCTATAAAAACTTTCCTGTTTTAGCTGCTTTTATGTTTTTCATTCTCCTGTTGTGTTATGTTCTACCTTGTCTCTGCGCCGGGACGCTCCTTGGCTGGAGTATCTGTGCGCATAATAAATTAATATAACATAACATAACATAACATAACACTGCTGATGACATCACATATTACATCACTCATGACATGGTCAGTGACATCACTCATGACATCACTGATGACACCATCCAGTGAATGTGTGTCTTTCTGAAAAATAAATATGTTTTATATATGTATATGTAAAGGTCGATGGAAGAATAAATGTTTAAATAAGTGTCTAAATGGATGTTTTAAAAAAAGAAATGATTGAATAACTGGCTTATTAAGTGTATCTTAGTGAATACATATATTAGCGAGTAATGTTTAAATATTTAAATATATGTATCAGTGTTTCACTTTGTGTATAAGTGGCTGCATGGGTTGGTGAGTAGCTACATGTGTGTGTATATGGGTTATTAGATGTTTTTTTTAGTATCTTTATAATTGTCTGTTTGATTTGGTAGGGGTGTTACTTAGCACATAGATGCATCAATGACTCACTCACTGTTTGTATGTGTTTTGAAGACAGCATATGTGCCGGACTGTATGTGTGAATGAGTGTGTATATGTATGTGTTAGTAGGTGAATGACTGTCTCACTAGTGTCTTTATCAGTAACTACATATGTTTTAATCTAGTATATGTGAGTATTGATGTATATAAGTGAGTATATGTGAGAGTGAGAGATTGAAAGAGTTCTTGTTTTAATAAGTATGTGTTTCTATAAGTGATTGTTTAAGAGACTAAGTATGTGTAAGTTTCCTTAGAAGTAAGGTGGTAGTGTGTGTATAGCTGTATATGCAAAAAAATGGATGTTCAATAGTTTATTTGCATGTGTGAGTAACTTTTGGAAGACTGTCGGTGTGTTAACGGATGTAAAGGTGTCTCACTACATATGATAAGTGAGTATATGTATGAATGACTATATAGAACTGTTGGTGAATGAGTGGATGTGTATATAAATGGTGGAATTACTGAATTGGTTGTTGTAACTGGTATAGGTATCTCCACTTTTTTGTAAATGTTAGTTTCTATTTTTGAATATGTGTTTCAAGGGTTACTTTACAGTGAAAGGAGGTCAGTCACTCTGTCACAAGGATGGTGTCATCAGTGATGTCATGAGTGATGTCACTGACCATGTCATGAGTGATGTAATATGTGATGTCATCAGCAGTGCATTACACGCGCAAGTTATAGTGAGTCCAACTAACTATAACGTGGGAATTTCAATGGTTTTATGTCAGTAAAATTTCCAGGTAACTATAACTGGTGTGAAACCTATGGTTTTTTCAGTGAATTTAATAGGTTTTTTAAATGCTAATTCCTAACTATAACTAGTGTGAAACCTATGGTTTTTTCAGTGAATTTCATAGGTTTTTTAAAAGCTAATTCCTTTCTATATCGAGGTTCTAACCTAAGATTTTTTTTATAAATTTGCTGTTTTGAGTAAGTATTATTTATTATTTATTTTTTTTAATCATTTTTTCCTGGGGCGCTCTGGGTGCGCGCTCCGGTAAGCTCTCTGGAAAGCGCACCCAGAGCGCTACTTTCGTTCGGGAAAAAAAATATGAATGAAAAGTAAATAATAACGCAAGACATTTAGTACCATGCATATAAAAGCAGTTTTTTTTAAATAAGGAAAAGATAATGATTTTGCATTTCCGTGAAACTATCAAAACGTCACTTCGGCGCGCCACGTAAGCGCCCCCGGAAGCGCCTACGTTCGCGCCGCGTATGCGCCCCGGAAGCGCCTACGTTCGTGCCGCGTGTGCGCACCCGGAAGCGCTCCGGTGCGCGCAGCGTCAGCGCGTCAAGTCATGTGACCTTAAAATAACACTTTTCATTGGTTGCTAACAGTTTTTTTTTACAAAGAATGAAATCCCCACCCATTTCCTTCACTTCTTCTTTCACTTTTGTGACTGAAAGACCTGGCTTTTTGCTCTTGCATCTGTCTGGGTTAATCATGGCTGCCAGACCATCCAGCAGTGAAGATGAGCCTGAATTCATCGATGAAGAGCCTCCTCAGCCAAAGGTGAAGGAGCATTTCATTTGGAATTTTTTTTCAATACCACCTAACCAGAAAAAGGTAAATACTCCAAAAGTGGAGTGCAGGATCTGCAAACAAGTCCTGTCACGGGGTGACCCCAAAAAGAAATGTTCTTTTTGGAACTTTACAATGATACGGCATGTGGAGAGGAGGCACCCCCAGAATTTTGCCCGGGAAAGTGTCAGGGCTCTGGCACAAGAGGTTCCCAGTGATGGGGCCTCTACATCTACCGGAGTAGCAACTTCTTCTGGGAGGGGGCGATCGCAGGAGCTCATTCCAAATATTCAACCTGCTTTCAACAAAGCTGTCCTGAAATGCAGATACTGCGATCAACTCCTCACCTATGGGGAGCAAAGTGTCCTGCTCATGGTTCGAGCATTGGAGAACCATCACTGCCGTTCCCAGCCCTAATTTTTTTTGTTTTTTTTGCTCCTGTTGAGCAGTTTCCATTCCCTGTTTTTGTTTATGTTCTTTATAAAGAAAAAAGAAGAAAAAAAAAGTTCTTTTCAGAACTACCTCCAATTCTCATCAAAGAGCTTTATTCTTAAAAAAAAGAAAAAGAGTAAGTGAAGTGGAGTGGAGTGCATTGATAATGGAAAGGAAAATGAGTACGAAAGAACAGAAAAGTATGAGAGGAGAAAGGAAGTGAAGTAGGGGGACTGAAAGAAGGTGAGTGTTGGGAAGGAAAGAAAGGAGAAGGAGAGTGAATATGGGGAATGTGGATATTTAAAGAAAATGTTGAAAAGGAACAGGGGTGTGGAAGGGTAAGAAAAGATGCATTGCTGGAGTTGAAGACTTGCGACATAATGCGTCATATATTTAATATGACGCATGAGTAGATGACTGAAGGCCTCATTTATGAGGCCATGCGTCACTTTTACGCCACCGGAGCGTCACTTTTTGTGATGCACCAGTGCTGTAAAAAATGCACCTTATTCAGTCATATTTACAAAGTGGCGCATCTAGGTAGATGCGTCACTTTGTAAGCCCCAGCGGCACATTATTCCTACGTCAGGTGTAATGTATGCAAAAGGGACGTATTGACGCAAGAAAGGGTCTTAGAGGTGACGCAATGAAATCTATGAGATATCACTGCGTCACTTTTATGATGCTGTTGCGTCCAAATATTACGCCTGTTCCACAGCAGGCGTGCAAGCCCTTTCACATGGGGCCTGGCCCCATGTGAAAGGATGCATTGCTGGAGTTGCTTCATTTTTGAGATACACTCCAGCAATGCATCACTTTTGCGCGTACAGATACGTATGAAATATTGACGTATTTGTAAGTACTTGCGACATAATGCGTCATATATTTAATATGACGCATGAGTAGAAGACTGAAGGCCTCATTTATGAGGCCATGCGTCACTTTTACGCCACCAGAGCGTCACTTTTTGTGACACACCAGTGCTGTAAAAAATGCACCTTATTCAGTCATATTTACAAAGTGACGCATCTAGGTAGATGCGTCACTTTGTAAGCCCCTGCGCCACATTATTCCTACGTCAGGTGTAATGTATGCAAAAGGGACGTATTGACGCAAGAAAGGGTCTTAGAGGTGACGCAATGAAATCTATGAGATATCACTTCGTCACTTTTATGATGCTGTTGCGTCCAAATATTACGCCTGTTTCACAGCAGGTGTGCAAGCCCTTTCACATGGGGCCTGGCCCCATGTGAAAGGATGCATTGCTGGAGTTGCTTCATTTTTGAGACACACTCCAGCAATGCATCACTTTTGCGCGTACAGATACGTATGAAATACTGACATATTTGTAAGTACTTGCGACATAATGCGTCATATATTTAATATGACGCATGAGTAGAAGACTGAAGACCTCATTTATGAGGCCATGCGTCACTTTTACGCCACCGGAGCGTCACTTTTTGTGACGCACCAGTGCTGTAAAAAATGCACCTTATTCAGTCATATTTACAAAGTGACGCATCTAGGTAGATGCGTCACTTTGCAAGCCCCTGCACCACATTATTCCTATGTCAGGTATAATGTATGCAAAAGGGACGTATTGACGCAAGAAAAGGTCTTAGAGGTGACACAGTGAATAAACTGGGTTTTCCCATGCTTCGCTCCCCGGTCCGCTCCCCGGTGCGCGTACTGGGCGCTCCCCCCGTGCAAATCGAATTTTTGTGTTTTTTTTACCCCGCGGGACCTTATTTATAGCCCCCACATCAAACCTAGGGGGTCAGGGGGGTCTACCCTGCCCCCTTATAGTCATTTCCCCCTTTTTTTTTGCCACCTCTTGTGTCTCGATCCTACCGAGACACAAGATGGCGGCCGCTCCGGACTGTTTGGAATGTTTACAGACACCCGTGAACCAATCAGCTTTCCGCGCGCAAGTCGCGTTGCACGCCCGGTGCGCTCCCCGGTGCGCGCACCGGGGCGCGCCTATAGATATATATATTTTTGTTTAACCTAAATTACTCAAAATCCACTGGAGCACATATCTTGAGACATAGCAAAGGCACATCGGGCTACCAGTCCCTACAATTTTGTCAAGTTTGGTGGAAATCCATTCAGCCGTTCGGGCTAAAAGTGAGTTTGACCGCCCTATGGAAATTAACATGGGGAAAATGCGTTTTGGGACCCCTCTTTTATCTCGGCCCCCGCTTGACGAATCCCCCCAAAACTTTCAAGGAAGGACCGGAGCTCCGCGAGGCCAATTTGAGGACGTTTTCAAGCAGATTTGTCAACCGGCGCCAAAGTTATTCCAAATAGAATTTTGAGATTTTGCATTGAAAAAAATCCTAACTATAACTACCTACTGGCGACCGCCAGTAGGTAATATATATATCTAGTTTCAACATTTAAAGACAATTTGAGCATGGAATAATGCAATTTATACATAGATTTATATAAGGGTCAACTCATTAACAGGGTAATGTATGAAGGGGAATAATGCAACCCTGGGCAATATCTGTTTTGTACTCACCAGGCACAAAGATAAAATTTGAAACAAATCAGTTAAATTGTAATCCTTGAAGTAAGCAGGTTGTCTTCTAGCCCGCACAGTTTTCCTGGGACCACAGTTATCATCTCATAGTTTGTCAGTTTCCTCCTGTGAAGACCTTGAAAGTTCCTCCTGTGAAGACCTTGAAGGTCCCTGACGTGAAGATCTTCCTAGGCATGCCATACACAACACATCACCAAATCTAATACCACCACATTCTTTTTACCTTCTACAATCTTCTTTGGTCCCATAAATTTGAACTCACCCTTTGGACACCAAGTGGGTCTTTTGAAAAATACCAAATCACCAATCTCCCATAAAAGCTGATGCACACAGTGTTTGTCAGCAAAGCATTTTTTGTACCCGTCCTGATTGGCTATCACCTTGTTGGTCACAAACAGTTCACCGCCCCTCCTTAGACATAACCACAACAGATTCAATTTAGAACCAGCCACTCTCCCCTTTAATGATTGGAAAGGAGAAATTACAGTCACGCTATTCGGGGAATTCCTAAGTGCCCATAGTTTTACACATAGGATGAACTTGAGCTGCAATTTATTGTCCAAAGCAGTCTGCACACTTGCCCTCAGAAGTTGATTCTTTTTTTCCACCACACCATTTGCTCTGGGAGCATAGAGAGGAGTGCGAAAATTCGTAATAGACAGATCGTTCAGAAAATCTTACATTTCCTGTGAGGTAAACTGAACCCCAATGTCTGCCACAATAGTCTTAGGTACCCCTCCACATGCAAATGCATCCCTCAGAAACTCTATCACACTCCTGGTGGTGACCGAGTGTTGCACACAACAAGCTGTGACCCACTTAGAGGTGTAGTCCACAAACACAAGGACAAATCTTTCATTGGGCAACAGCAAATCAAGGGGTGCCACCAAATCGCAACCCAGTTTACAGCAAGGTCCATTAGGAATGTCGACTGGAGATAGAGGAGCAGTTCTAACCACTTTAGTTTTATCATTCCACGTACTTTGGACCCTGACACCCTCCAGCTACCAATCAAGGCCAACCACCAATGACATATTCAGACACCAATTTACAAAATGTATCCTTGTTGGCGTATAACCCCCACTCTGTCTTGCTTAACTCACAACACAGGAACCTATGGAATGTCACACCCTCTAGAGGCAACCTGGAAAGACAGTCTGCTGTAACATTCCTTTTACCTGGCAAAGATTCTACCTGGAAGTTGAATTCAATAATACTCTCAACCAATATTTTATATGGGGAGTGGTGTTTTCAACATTTATACATTTAAACATTTGGACAAGAGGCTTATGATCACTGCTATGACAAAGGGAAAACTCCAAAGGTTAAATTGAAAATGATTCATGGCCCATGCACAGACAAGTGCCTCATGTTCCACTACTGATGGTAAACATTGTTTACCATGCATGCCATTACAATGCGGTCTTTACAATGACTGGGTTGTTACATCGCATACCATTACAGCACAAGTCATTACAACAATTTGCTGTAGGGGACAGAAGATGTTGGATTTTAAATCCAACACCTTCCCTACTGTTGCACAAACTGGAGTTGGAATAGTAAATTATATTATTCCAAAATCCAGCACCTCCACACAGCACGTCGTTGTAATGACTTGCGTTGTAATGGTATGCGATGTAACAACACAGTTGTTGTAATGACCGCGTTGTAATGGAATGCGTTGTAAACGTGTATATTGGAACCTGGCCTATTCACTACTGAATAGCGCTTCTTTAAGTGAACATGAGGCAAACACTGCAGCCCTCTCCTCACCCTCAACAATGTGGGGGAGAACACCTAGTCCCTTCACACTGGCATCAGTAGTGAGTAAGGTCCTCCACTTCACGTCAAAATGATCCAATCAGGCCATCTTTCCGATCTTACACCTCACTTCATCAAAAGCTCTTGCGTATTCCAGAGACCCCTTTTTCAATAGTGATCTCAAGGGCTGCATCACACTTGCAAAATTGGGCACAAACTTTGAGTAGTACTTTGCAAGTCCAAAGAAGGATCTCACTTGGTCCTTGTCACTTGGTGTAGGTGCAGCTGTGATAGATTTTGCCAACTCCAACTTTGGACTGATTATGGCCCTTGATATTGTGTGCCCCAAATAAGAAACAGTGCCCACTTTGAATTTTCATTTCTCTCTCTTCCAAGCAAGTCCACTGCATATTAACATGTGAGTGACATCCTGCTTTACGTTTACTTCTCTATAGACTAGGATGTCATCTTGAAAGAACAGCCCGGATTTGACACCCTTCAGTACCTTTTTCATCACCTATTGGAAACGAGTAGCAGCTGAAGCCAGCCTAAAAGGCATTCTGACAAATCTGAAAGCTCCTGAAGGAGTGACAAAAAAGGTAAGAGGCCTAGAGTCTTCATGCAGTAACACCTGATGGCAGGCTGCTGAAAGGTCGATGACACTAAAAACTTTCACCGCTGATAACATGGTCATGGTCTCATTGATGTTTGGTATGGGTTGACTGTCAACCTAGATGCATTGGTTGAGCCCCCGTAACTCCATTCACATTCTACGTTTCATGCCATTGTCTTTAGGTGGCAAACTTATGGGCGGTACCCGCTCAGAGGCTTCCATTTCTGCTATCACACCCACTTCTTCCTGCAGTGGTTTTAGCATAAGGTGTGGCATCTTCCTGACCCTATGTACAACTGGCTGGCTTGCCACTGGATTTTAAAACAATCTTATGCTTGAAATTTAACAGACCAACCTTTTCTTCGAACACTTTCGCAAACTCACTCACAACACTTGCATCATCACTAACATGTGATAGTAATAGCACCTAATCCGAATACTGCAGGCTTAAAGTAATTCCTAAATCCCTTTGATGGTACCAGCCTAAAAGATTGTCACCCCACTTGGCTACATAGACCTTATCCACAGTTTCACAACCCTTGAATATGGTTAGCATTACAGCTTAACCAAACAAGTCAATTTTCTGGCTACAATATCTGTCTTGAATGATATCCTGTGGCAGAAGCTTAATGTCTTCTTTGCCAATGATCTCCTCCCAGTTCTTATCTCCAACTAGTTTGAAAGGGGAACCTGACTTCTTCAATGGACTGGAACAACTTTTCCACCTATCTTAGTGTCACACTTGGTAATGATCAGGATTCCCCTATCTACAACAACTCCCACCATCTGAACAACTGACATGTAACATCATAGGCTGGTTCATGGAAAGGTCTCAAACATCACTCACTTTGGGGCTCCTGCAGTCCCTCGCAAAATGGCCTTTCTTGCCACAATTTCTGCAAGTGTCATTGAGAGAAAAACAAGTTGCATTATTGCATAAATGATTTGGACTACCACATTTGTAACATTTGGGTTTGGAGTCTTTCTGTGCATCTCCATTAAATTTTAGACATTCAGTCAAGTTTTGCATGAGACCTAACTCTTCTTTGTTCTCCAATGTAGTTACTATGGCTAAAGTGGAGTTTGAGGCATCCCACATTTCCTTAACCCAACTTGTTGCATATTCCATACTTTCAACTATGGCCAAGGCATCTTTCACAGTGGGAGTTTTTCTAATAACTTTTTCTGTACTCTCTGGGTATTGATCAATGCACCGGTTGGTCTCTAATTAAAGATTCAGTAAGCTCCGAAAACTCTCATGTGTGCGCTAGGGTCTTCAAAGAAGCAATATACCATACCCTCTCATCTTTAGCTTGGATTCTCATAAACAATGTAATGCCTTTCCATGACGACATTTATGAGAGGCCCAAAATTCTTCCTTAGCATCATTAAAAACTTTTCATATATGTCTCTTGGTTCCCTCTCACCATTTCCAACTGCTACTGGATCAAGACTGTCAAACATATTTTGACCTTCAGTGTCCAAATTATGAATAGGGGTTCCTTGCTTCCTCGCAGGAGACATTTCTCACCCCCAAGGGCAACTACTTAGGAGTCAAATAGACGTATCCACTTTTTCCATGGTCTTTCAGGTTCTCCTCACTCAGACAGGAACTGGACTAGTTGCGACATGCTGAGTAGTGGTTGAACAGACATGCTGAAAACAGCATGTAAGTAACTAAAATAACAATCTACCAAAATAAACTGACACAATAGATTAAAATAACAAATTACAGCAAAAGATTAAGTTAACAATGCTGTGCTTCCAGTAATGATCTTGTTGTTGGCTGTGACAGTGGATTCAAATGAAATAAAAAGCATAAAATACAACTTAATTGCAGATGACAGGCTTAATGTGAGCAGTTCTTTTCACCACTCAGACAAAATGACCAATAGACTGCTACAGTAGTTGAACTGCTATTATTTCAGGGTTAACTGCCTCTGGCCAATGAGGTTACTGCGTGGGAGTTCACTTTCTGTTCCGACTTATACAATCACTTCCTCTCCCAATTATTGCATACAAGAAGTAGCTGTTCCCTTTCCCCTGCCATAATAGTATTCGAACAAAATATTGAGTCTTAAATATCAAGTGACACTAATATTGAGATTTTAATACGAGTCACAGAAATATCGTGATGCAGGAATATATTTAAGAAAAATATCAATTTTTAAGATAAGTGACATCGTTTTAAAGAATATCGATGTTCTTAATATCATTTACAACAATATTGTTGTAAAAATATTGTTTATTAATTAGCGATCGTAACAGTATATGTTACATATTGTTTGCATAATTGTTAATGCTTTTAATATAGTTTGTAATTGTAAGTTATTTATCATTATAATTAAAAAAAGATCAGTAATTTCTAGTGTAATAGCAGGTTGCAAGAGTTATAGGGGGTGCAGGGTGGGAAGTAAATTAGGTATAATTAATTAATAATTATTTTTAGTTAATATTAATTATTCAATTGATGATTTATTGTGTAGATTGTGTAATTATTAGTGTTTTAAGTTATGTTTAAGGTGGGTGTTGTTGGGTTTGTATGGGTAGTTAAGTAATGCTTTATTAATTATTAATTATTTAATTGATAATGAATTATGTATATTATGTATATTGTGTAATTATTACTATTTTAAGTTATGTTTTAGGTGCAGGTTGTTGGGGTTGTAGGAGTATAGGGTTGGAAGTTATATAAGGGTCTGATTATGAGTTCAGCTGTCTTACTGCCATACTGCTGAGACAGCGGTCCCAAGGAGACTGTTGTGGCAGCCTTCTCCCTCCTGCTGTATTACGATGTCACAGTTGGGCCAGCTGCAGTGTTTCTGACAGTGGGGAATATTTTTTCATATGTGTCAATACAGGATTTTTTTACTGCACAAGTGCTAAATAAACACACGTGGATGACACATGTGAAAAACTACCTACCACAAGTACTTTCCCAGTGCTGGACACTGGACCGTATGTGCCCAGTCCAGTCAATTGGTAAATATTGCAAAACGGACTTACCTGGATTTCAGCGCCAACATGGTCGTTTTCTTTGGTGTCAAGATGCTGCTGTGAAGGTGGGCCCTGGTGGAAAGGATCCACCTGGGAGACTGAATGGAAGAAAAGGAGATTGGTGAGTATACACCCCAATTCTTTCCATTCTGCTGACTTGAAGCAGGCAGTCTTCCTGCCACGGTCGTTTTTATTTGTGTTCAATTAATACATGTTTTAAAAGATGGTAATGGGTTTGAACAGACTGAAGGGGTAATAGTAACTTTTACCCCTCTTAAGTCCAAAGCTTTCCTTACTGTTGCACTGACCGGAGTGGGAATAGGAGATTTTACCCCTCCACAATCCAATGCTTTCTGTACTGTTGCACATATTGGAGTGGGAATAGTCAATTTCACCACTCCTGAGTCCATTGCTTTCCATACTATTGCAACAACTGGACTTGGAATAGTAAATGTTACCCATCCTGAGTTGAAAGCTTTCTCAACTGTTGCCCCAACCGGAGTGAGAATAGTATATTTTACCCCTCATGAGTCCAATGATTTCCCTACTGTTGTGATGACTAAAGTGGGAATAGTAAATTTTACCCCTCCTGAGTTAAATGTTTTCCCTTCTGTTGCACTGACTGCATTAGGAAGAGAAAATGTGACACCTCAAGAGTCCAATGCTTTCCCTACTGCTGAACTGACTGGAATGGGAATAGTAAATTGTATCCCTCCGGAGTATAACACTTTTCATACTGCTGCACTGACTGGTGTGGGAATAGTAAATTTGACCCTTCCACAGTTCAATGCTTTCTCTACTTTTGCACAGACTGGAGTGTGAATAGTAATTTTTACCCCTCCCGTGGCCAATGCTTTCCCAACCGGAGTGGCAATAGTATATTTATTATTTCTAAAATGTAATAGTGGTGTCTGTCTTGTTTAATTATGTAGTATTATTTTTTGTGACATTTATGCTATTTTTAAGATATTTTTAGTAAAACATATTTTTTCCCATCGTTTACTTCTTATGTGTAATTAAATTGTATTGTTTTTAAAGTGGTTTCCACTTTATTTGTTATAGGTTTTATTTTTTAGTTTTATGTTAATATATCTATATATTTTTGTTATATTAGCTAAGTGAAAAAATGAAACTTATAAACTATAATGAACATTTTTAATTTTAGTTTTAATTTATATATCTGTATATCAACATACACATAGAAATATATATCTGTGTGTGTGTTTAAATAAGTATATTTTATAAATAACTGTTATTTAAACATGTTTAATTAATATTATGTTAATGTTACAAGTTAAAATATTTAATATTTACTGTTTTTCACTACATATGTATGTATATATATATATATATATATATATATATGTGTGTGTGTGTGTGTATCTATATATATATATTTATATATATATATATATATTCACTGAAAAAACCATAGGTTTCACACACGTTATAGTTAGGAATTAGCATTTAAAAAACCTTGCAAATTCATTGAAAAAACCATAGGTTTCACACGTTATAGTTAGCTGAACATTTCTCTCATACAAAACCTTTGAAATTCCTCCGTTATAGTTGGCTCAGCTAACTATAACTTGCGCGTCCGCAATGCACGGCTGATAGCGTCACATATTACATCACTCATGACATGGTCAGTGACATCACTCATGACATCACTGATGACATCTCAAATTACATCCCTGATGACATCACTGATTACATCATCCAGTGAATGTGTGTCTTTCTGAAAAATAATTTTTTTATATATATGTATATCTAAAGGTCGATGGAAGAATAAATGGGTAAATAAGTATCTAAATGGATGTTTTTTTTGTAAAATTGATTGTATAACTGACTTATTAAGTATATCTTAGTGAATAGGTATACTAGTGAGTAATCTTTAAATATTTAAATATCTGTATCAGTGTCTCACTTTGTATATAAGTGGCTGCATGGGTTGGTGAGTAGCTACATGAGTGTGTATATCGGTTATTAGTTGTTTTTTTGAGTACCAAAATGAGTGTTTGTACGGTTCGGTGGGGAGTATTACTTAGCCCACAGATGCATGTATGACTGACTCACTGTTTGTATGTGTTTTGAAGACAGCATGTGTGCAGGACTGTATGAGTGGATGAGTGTGTGTATGGGTGTGTTAGTGAGTGAATGACTGTCTCAATAGTATCTTTATGAGTAACTACATATGTTTTAAACTAGTATATGTGAGTATTGATGTATATAAGTGAGTATATCTGAGAACGACAGATTCTAAGACATCCTGTATAAATAAGTATGTGTTTCTATAAGTGATTGTTTAAGAGAGTAAGCATGTCTACGATTCCGTAGAAGTTAGTGTAGTGGTGGGTGTATAGCTGTATATGCAAGTAAATGGATATTTGATAGTTTATTTGCATGTGTGAGTATGTGTGTGAGTAACTCTATAGATGAGTGTTGGTGTATAACAGGATATATAGGTGTATGAGTACATATGATGAGTCAGTACATGTATGAGTGACTATATAGAACTGTTGGTGAATGAGTGGATGTGTATGTAGATTTTGGGATTACTCAATAGGTTGTTCTAACTGGAATTGGTATCTCCATTTTTTTGAAAATGTTAGTTTCTATTTTTTATCGTGTGTATTAAAGGTTGTATTACAGTAAGAGGAGGTGTGCGACAAGGATGATGTCATCAGTGATGTCATCAGGGATGTCATTTGAGATGTCATCAGTGATGTCATCAGTGATGTAACTGACCATGTCATGAGTGATGTAATATGTGACGTCATCAGCAGTGCATTGCGGACGCGCAAGTTATAGTTAGCTGAGCTAACTATAACGGAGGAATTTCAAAGGTTTTGTATGAGAGAAATGTTCAGCTAACTATAACGTGTGAAACCTATGGTTTTTTCAGTGAATTTCATAGGTTTTGTAAATGATCATTTATAAATGTATTAATTATTATGTCTTTTTTTAATAATAATTTCTTATATTTTTAATATAAATATTTCTATATATATTTTTTAGATTATATTTCATATTCTTATTATAAAATAATAATAAAACTAAATTGCAAAGTAATTTTGGGATGAATTATTGCTTGACGTCGGTTGCAAGTATAATACAGCTCCAGCAATTCTCCTGGGGCCCTATGCTCACAATGCTGTATCAATCATTACACCTGCTTCAAGCATGTGCAAGGTTTTGATGCAGCATAAACTCAAAAATCACTGAATAAAATGTTATACATTTCACTCAGTCACTTTTAGGAGGCCTTGCTGCACCCCCTTCTGCACAAGAAAGCCTCTTCTGGCGCAGCACTTTACAATGTAATACACCCTCCTGATACATCACATTGTTAATAGCACACACCATGGCACATCTTTTGCACCACCGCTGTGTCACAAAAGTGACGCAACGGCTGTGTAAAAGAGGCACAAGGGGATTGTAAATCCGCCCCTAACACATACAAATTCACCCAGGCACTTTCGCGAGCAGCGCAAATTGAAACATAGACTTGTAACATATATATGTACATATGATACATTCAAGTGCTTCGGACATACTACAGTATACTATAGATAAACACCTTATAGATTTATGCTGTAGCAGTTCCTTATAGTTCTGCACTTTCACATTCTCCATACACTAGTAACATATTCATTCATTCCTTTATGAACTACACATTCATTCTGACAAACTTTTACACACTAACATAGAAATATAGCTCTTTTTTTGACCAGTGAAGGTAGTTCTAAAAAGAACAGTTTTTTTTTTTTTTTTTTTTTGTGTGTTTTCTCAACAAATTCCAAGCGGAACAAAAGAATTTAAAAAAAGAACAACTAATGTCGAGGACAGCAATGATCCTGCTTCCTGCGTTTCATCAAGTCTATAGACTGTTCCCCATGACACAAAAGTTTATCGCAATAAATGCATAGCATTTTAACTTTAGCAAAGTCAGATTCAATATGTGGGTGTGGACTGCTTGCTGAAAATGCTGCTGCCGCAGTTGATGTGCTGGGTGCACAAGCAGGTGGGTTCTCGTGCAACCTCCGTCTTGCAGCTCGAGCAAAGTTCTTGGGGTGCAAGTTCTTCACGTGTCGCACCATATTTGCTGTGCCAAAGAGTATTTTTTACATGGATCACCCCTTGAAAGAGTTGTTTCGCAAATTTTACAAGTTACTTTTGGAGCATTAACCTTTTTTGACCTTCTGGAAAAGTGAAAAGCTTCCAAATTAGATCTTCTTTCCTCTTCTTTGAAGGCTCTTCAGGAATGAAATCTCACTCTGAAGAACTGCTGGAAGCTGACTCCATTGCACTTATTATGGTAATCTTCCTTCTATTTAAGAAGAGTCTCAGAACAAATGCTTCTTCTTAGAAAGTCAAAGTCGAATAATTATTATGAGACGGAACTTTTAACCCCTTCCATGCTCATGACGAGCTCAGCTCGTCATGCAGTACACTGCTTGTGTGCTCATGACGAGCTGAGCTCGCCATGAACCATGGAAATCATAGTCTCTCAGCACAGAGGGAGAATTGCTGTAGCATGGATGTGGTTAACAGTCGCAATAGGAAAAGTTATGAACCAATCAAATCTCTCCTTTTAAAATCACATGGCTTTGCGTTCGCTTATGATACGCTTGCGCAGCTCTTTCAATACGAGTTCTCATGATGTTCTACCGCGATTTGTGTAATTCTTTTTAAAAGTAATATATGATTATTACAAGTATTAAAAAATATCATAGTTATCCCAAATATCTGCCCTTAGTATGTACATTAAATACATACATGTTTTAAACCAAGTAGAATCATTGCCCCCTTTCGCATACAGAACACCGTACATGATGTCACACCGAAGCTTTAATGCGATGCGTAACGTCAAAGCATATTTGTACCGTATCCGCGGGTACACGCTGAGTATGATAAGCAGTACAAACTATGGTGCGATCACCCTCTCAGTGACAAATCAGAGCTCAGGGCGCGCTAAGGAGAATGATTAGAAGTGCTGACTCATTGCAGATCCGATTCTGGACCTGCCTCTGCATACATTATAACACCGCCCCCATCTCTCTCTGTTGTTAATTGTTAGTGCACACACTCATACTTGCACATGCGCGGTGCACGCCCACCCACACTACCCACATGCCACCACCTAGCATGCATGCTATCATTTAGCCTGCAAACCAATACATTACCCAATGGCATGTCCCCCAGGGCCATCATTCTTGCAGACCGCGAAAACGGTACCAATGAAGGCCCAGGGCTTGGTTTGCTCAGCCCCCACATTTCCCATATAATGCGGGCACTGACGTCAGCACGCTCTCTTTTGCCTGCCTCTGCTGCGGTGACAGACAGACTGTCGAAAACACCCCAGACTCAGCAAAACCGCAGCCTTTCAAGACACGACAAAAGACGACAGAAGCAAATGTAAGAGAAGACATCACAACATCAGCCTCCACTGTAAATTGTATATGCATAATGCAATTTTTTTATCCTTCATATGGCTTTCCTACCCCTCAATGGTTTTGAATTGTACTTACATAATTGAAATATTTTTTTATAGGTCACGAGGTCCTATACACCTCTAATCTTAAAAATTATGCGTGCATACAGTTCTGTGTCGTATTTCTGTACTACGCCACGTGCTTAGGCCTCTATTATAATTAATTGGGCGTCCATGACAGTATTTCTTTTTCTGCGTCATGAGGCCGTCCCAGGCCTTGTTGATCTTCCTTTCTTTCCTGGAGCTGCAACAGTCTTAAGTACGGAATATTAAAAACCCACATTAAAATTCACTTTACATAGTTACGCAACTCAGTTTACGATGACTAATCAAAATGTCCTTTTGTTTCCTTCAACAAACATCGTTCAGAAGCAACCACGGCCTATCGAGCAACAGCAATGGAATTCTCTGCAACTTATTGAATATACTTTGACGTACAGAAGCAGAGTTCAAGTCGAGTGGTGACCTCCGATGGCCGCACTGTTAATACAAGGTAAGCATAGCAGACTGCATATAAAATGCCATCTTAGCAATGCATTAGAAATAAGTCGCCATAACGGCCATCAGTAATGCAGTAGGCACTTCCATATAGACACCACTTGAACGCAGCACTATAACAACTGAAATATACCAGGTACACTGCACTCGTAAAACTGCAGTGTTAGCTTTATTTGTGAAACGAGAGAGGGACATATTATCAAGCCTGGACGACTAAATTATCGCCACTTTATCGGCAGGAAAGTGCCGCTAAAGTGGCGATAATGGGTTTGATAATATGCTCTATGGAATTCCAATCGAAGCTCATGTTACATGTGAAGGACATCAGACATGAGCTTCGATTAGAATTCCATAGAGCATATTATCAAACCCATTATCGGCACTTTAGCGACACTTTCCTGCCGATAATGTGGCGATAATTTAGTCGCCCAGGCTTCATATTATGGCCCAGAGTGCGTACTGTAGAGCAGCTTCTCTGCAAAATCTATAATTACCTCCGAGCAGTGACAAGAGATAGCTTACAACAGTCTGACAAAGCGATCCACAAACTTATTACGCCACTTTTGAGTCACTTTTAACATGGGTAAAGTGATGCAAGGAGCTAGTAAATCTACGTCTGACTTTTCAATTAAAAATCTCAACTCCAGACTCTGCGACACAGTTTTAATGTTATTTTTCCTCTCTTTCTCTCTCTCACTCTCTGTGACATCATTTCTCTTTCAATCTAAAACTTAGACACTGCTGTCTGCTTGGACATGTAGAAGAATTGTTGAAATCAAGTTGTCAATCCAACTGCCTGAAGTGTTTGGCCGCAAAGTTTATACAACGGTAAGCACAGAGGCCTAGATCAACAAATCCTTCATAGGAATGCAATAGAAATAATTTGGCATAACGGGCGTTAGTAACGCAGTAGGCACTTCCATATAGACACCACTTGAACGCGGCACTATAACAAGTTAAAAGTACCAGGTACACTGCACTCGTAAAACTGTAGTGTTGGCTTTATTTGTGAAACGAGAGAGGGCCATATTATTAAGCCTTGGTGACAAAATTATTGCCACTTTATCGGCAGCAAACTGCTGCTAAAATGGCTATAATAGGTTTGATAATATGCTCTATTCAATTCCAATCGAAGCTCATGTTAGATGTGAAGGACATCTAACATGAGCTTCGATTGGAATTCCATAGAGCATATTATCAAACACATTATCGCCACTTTAGTGACACTTGCCTTGTCAATAAAGTGGTGATAATTTTGTCGCCCAGGCTTGATATCATGAGCCAGAGTGCTTAGTGTACAGCACCTTCTCTATAAAATCTATAATTACCTCCAAGCAATGACAACAGATAGGTTACAATAGTCTGACAAACAGATCCACAACCTTATTACGCCACGTTTGAGTCACTTTTAACATGAGTAAAGTGATGCAAGGAGCTAGTCAATCTACATCTCACTTTTCAAGGAAAAATCTCAACTCCAGACTCTGCGACACAGTTTTAATGTTGTTTTCTCTCTCTTTCACTCTCTCACTCCCTGTGACATCATTTTTCTTTCTCTCTTAAACTTAGACACCACTGTCTTGGATGTGTAGACGTGTAGAAGAATTGTTCAGAATAAGTTGTGACACCAACTGCCTGAAATGTTTACCCTCAAAGTTTATACAACGGTAAGTACAGAGACCTAGATGTACAAAGCCTTCATAGGAATGCATTAGAAATAAGTTGCCATAACGGGCGTCAGTAACGCAGTAGGCACTTCCATATAGACACCAGTTGAACGCAGCACTATAACAGAACTGGAACATACGAGTCACACTGCACACATAAAACCGTAGAGTTACCAAAACTTGTAGGGACATAGTATCAAGAGCGGCGACAAAATAATCGCAGTTTCAGCGGCAGGAAACTGCCGATAAAGCGGCTATAATGGGCTTGATAATATGCCCTTCTGAATTCCCATAGTAGCCCAGGTTAACACCAGAACCTGGACTGCTATGGGAATTCACAACAGCATATTATCAAGCCAATTATCGCCACTTTAGCGGCAGTTTCCTGCCGCTGAAACGGCGATAATTTTATCGCCGTTCTTGATAATATGCCCAGTAATGCTTCAGCTCATTTACTCACATCTACATAATTCTAAACTCTAATTTTCTTTTTTCTTTTGCAGATTACGAATCGGACACCTTTATGGAATCCATTACACAATTTGTTTATAACATTGTTTAAGTTATTTTTCCAGTTCTAATATAGTTATAATTGAGTTTCGTTTATATTTATTATTTAATAAAAGTTAATTTTAAAAAACTACATACTTCTTTTATTTTTTAGGGGAGGGGTATGACGGCCCACAATAAAAATAATGTTGAAATACTATAGTAAGATATTCAAGACTAAGATTGAAAACTACTGAGTTCTAACTAACACATATGATAAAAACAATGGTGAGAAACTACAAAAATGGCGATGGACGGAGTACGTAATCAACGTTTGGCGCCTCAGCACTACCTTTCAAGTAAATATATAAAAAATATGACTATTAATACTGTACAAAAGTACAGCAGCAGATGACACACACGAACCGGGAAAAGAAAGCAACAGATTTACTAACTGATACAAAGAAAGGTTTGCTTGTTGAACTTGAAGAAAAGGAAAACGTGGGCTTCGAAACGACGCTGAGCATGCGAAGTGAGTACAAATGCTACACCGAAAAAAAGGAAAGCTTTACATACTATCATAGAAATTAAGGAGCATATTATCAACAAAAGGCGATACATTATCGCCGCTTTTATCGACAGGAAACTGCCGATAAAGCGGCGATAATGTGCTTGATAATAGGCCCTAGTAACTTCCCATAGCAGCCCAGTTTCTGGTATTAACCTGGGCTCCTATGGTTATTCACAAGGGCATATTATCAAGCCCATTATCGCCGCTTTATCGGCAGTTTCTTGCCGATAAAAACAACGATAATGTATCTCCTTTTGTTGATAATATGCTCCTTAATTTCTATGATAGTATGTAAAGCTTTCCTTTTTTTCGGTGTAGCATTTGTACGATTGGCGATAATGACCATGATAATACGGCCTTGTTATTTCCCATAGAAGCCCATGTTAACACCAGAACATAGGCTTCTATGGCAATTAACAAGGACGTAATATCAAGCCCACCCTCCTAACATTAATAAAAAACCATAGATGTAAATTCCAATAGCAGCCCACGTTCTGATGTTAACCTAGGCTGCTATGGTTATTCACAAGGGCATATTATCAAGCCCATTATCGCCTCTTTATTGGCAGTTTCAAGCCCACCCTCCCAACATTAATAAAAAACTCCAGACAATGCAGGTACCCGGAGCTGGAAGGTCATTTTACATATCACTGCCCCAGAAATGTGGCGTTCCCCGCGACGTGTACGGGGAGAGAGAGAGCTCAAAACATATTTTTTTTTTAAAAGACCGAGGGGTGCCGCTCACCGAGACTACGGGAGTACGACCGTAACCCCCTGCATACTTCAAAATAAAACCAGAGGAGTGCCGTTCCCCAGTGCTCGGGGCACCTTACAAGCCCCCATTATGCAGAAAAATTGCCCCCGTAATTTGCCCCCCCCCCCCGGGACCTAATGAATAAAACAGGCTTCTACTTTTTTTTCACCTTTTCCACCGCGTACAAGTACTGCACGAGTACCCCACCATTTTTTATTTAAAAAAAAATAAATTGAGCCTAAAGATCCATGTACCACCCCCTGACCAACACTATAGACTCAGAATCTTTCCATCCTGCCCCGTGTCCTTATTCCTCAGCTTTATTTTACGGTTTTCTTGTGACTCTCCTCTCCCGACAAACAACATGGCTGCCAACACTTCCTAGTTTGGAGTATTGACAGCCAATCAGCATGCAGCTCCTGCTCCTAATTGTACGTATTTCCATACACGTACACAGCGATTTTTCTTTAAAAAATTAAAATTTAAAATAGAGCCTAAACATCCATGCACGACCCCCTGAGCAAGCCTAGAGTGTCAGAATGTCTCTACCCTACCCCCTTCCCTTATTTCTCAAATTTGTTTTACTGTTTTCTTGTGACTCGGTTCTAGCGAGGCACAAGATGGCCGCCAACACTTCCTGGTTTCGAGTGTTGACAGACAGTTCACAGCCAATCAGCATGCAGCTCGCGCTCGTAATTGAACAGATTTCAGTACGCATCTCCGTCTCTAGCTATCGCTATGATTTTACTTGCAATTTTCTCAGAAACTACTGAACGAATTTACAGCATTTAACAAAAAGCACAATCTGCGAACAGAACTCTACCTCTCTGCCAAATTTTGTGTAACTCCGTTCAGCCGTTCGGGCTGAAGCCCTGGCTAAAGGTCCCTATGGAAAATTGCATGGGGAAAACACGTTTTGGGTCCCCCTTTTTTCTCGGCCTCGCTTAACGAATCACCCCCAAACTTTCAGGGAAGGAGCGGAACCGAGCAGGCCATTTTCTTGGAGAAATTCACGAAGATTCGTGCACCGGCGCCAGTTAATCCAAATAGAATGTTGTGGATTTCCTATGGAAACTAGATCCTAACTATAACTATATATATAATTATTTATAATTATTTATTGGCTTTTAACTTTTTTACTCCTTTAAGAAGGTCTTTTAGCCGTTGCCATGAATTTGTACAATTACATCTGATTACTGAGGTTTTACAAGTTGTAAGTGTTAAAATGTATTTTACCGCAATTTTGAAAGACATGCTAACTACTTGTATAATTTTTGTGCAATACTCGCATTTATGCTGCAATACGATGTTTGTAACACTTTGGAAAGTATAGTATTTTTTTGCTTTCCATAACATGTGATGGCACTTTTACACTTTAAATGGGTGGTCAGCCCTCGTGACGTTGTCATGTGATCAAGGCTATCTCTAGCCGCAACGCGTCATGGCGGACTGTTGCTGGGCTAAAAATTCAATAAAAAGAAAAATTTGCACCTTCCTGGGTCTCGCTGGTTCCTGTTTGTCGGTGTGGCTGTACGCGCTGCGCTACCTGCTCTAGGAACTCGGACATACCTCATATATATATATATATATATATATATATATAGAGAGAGAGAGAGAGAGAGAGAGAGAGAGAGAGAGAGAGAGAGAGAGAGAGAGAGAGAGAGAGAGAGAGAGAGAGAGAGAGAGAGAGAGAGAGAGAGAGAGAGAGAGAACCAGTACCTCCTCCTCATCGGAAAAAGCACGGCACACTCCGGAGTTGAAGGGGAAGGGTTTTATTAGAAACTTCCGCGTGTGGTACTAGCAGTCCCTTGAAACACTAAGGCAGACGCGTTTCAAGCCTTCCAGTGGCTCTCATCAGTGCCTGTTTCTGGGTTTCCGCGCTCTCTATGCTGGTAAAACAAGGTGCGTTGCCTTACCTACGCACCGCACCGGTGTGGGGATGTTGTAATAAACTTTATAATTACCCACGGATTTACTTCGTTATTACACAGGTGAGTGGAAAATTGCTCTTTATTGCTGTCATTGCGCTCCTCCTCCAATCGGCGGTAGCTTGACCACTCGCGCTTCCTACCTGCCAAACAATGCATGCTGGTAAATGCAGTCCATAGGGGTGCCTGTGCAGTGACAGAGCCTCTCCTCACATCAGGTGATGTCTCCAATTGCCATGGCCACTTGCTTCTCCCCCAGCTATGCGAATCTGCTTATGGGCTGGTGGGAGGAGCGGGTCCTGATGAACCAACACCAGGATATAATGGAACAAAATGCGATTGTTTATAAGCGGTTTATTGATGACATTTTTATTTTGTGGGAGGGTAGTGTAGAAAGTGCCAACAGCTTCACAAACCAGTTGAATGAAAATTCACTAAATTTGAAATTTACGTGTAATACTAGCAGGGAATGTATCCAGTTTCTGGATGTGGAGCTATTTGTAGAGAATGGTAAAATACAGACGCGCACGTACCGTAAGCCCACTGCGGGCAACACAATCCTCCACGCAAACAGCTTCCACCCTACACCACTCAAACAATCCATCCCATACGCAGAATGCCTTAGGATGACCCGCAACTGCAGCACGAAGGAGGGGTTATCATCTGCCAAGACAAATCTCTTTTCGAGGTTGAAAAAAAGAGGGTACTCTGATAGGACATGCAAAGCTGCAGAGGTAAAATGTAATTCTAAAACCCGCCAGGAATTACTATTCACAAAGGAACCAGAATCTGGAGCCACCGCACCAGAGAGGCAACCACCCAGGTTAATAACAGGTTTTAATCGTCACCAAGCCAACCTTCGTAAAATACTGAGAAGGCACTGGCCATTGGTTAAAAATGACACAACCATAGGGAATATGGTGGGTGAAAGACCGCTATTATCCTTCAGGAAAGCCAAATCCATGCGGCAACAACTAGTTTGCAATGCCCCAGAAATCCCTAAACAAAAAGTCTGGTTCCAATCTCAGAAAGGCTTTAGAAAATGTATGAAATGCAAAGCCTGCATCCATGGTAAAAACACTACCAGTATA
Source organism: Lissotriton vulgaris (assembly GCF_964263255.1). Classification (NCBI taxonomy): domain Eukaryota; kingdom Metazoa; phylum Chordata; class Amphibia; order Caudata; family Salamandridae; genus Lissotriton; species Lissotriton vulgaris. Next base: position 1,036,466,061 of record NC_141689.1, read on the forward strand.
ACAGTACCCGTCCGAAAACAACCATACCATCTGAGGGATCACTACACATGTAAAACAGACCATGCTGTATACATGTTGACATGTGTATGTGGCAAAATATTTGTAGGGTCGACCATTCACCCAGTGCATGTCAGAGTGTTGCAACACCTGAGGGCAATAACAAACAAGGACCCAGCTTATCCTGTGGCGAGGCACATCCACGAAGTACATGGTGGAGATGCCAAAGGCTTAACCTACTGCGTATTGGACAATGTCCCAAAAAGTGTTAGGGGAGGCAATCGCAAACTTGCATTGCGTCGCCTGGAATCAAGATATATTATCTTACTGAATTCCAAAATTCCCATAGGGCTTAATGCCGATGAAGCCCTAAGTGTACACATCTAGAGCAGCCTACCACTCTAGCCCCAGTACCCTGAAACATGACACAACAGTAAACGCAATAATTAGTAACCAATCACTTTTTTCTGTCACACAGTCACACAGAACCCTGACTACATGCAAAACACCCCGAAAGCTTTCTTGACACACATTTGTCTCTACACACAGGAGACATCATCCGCAAATAGGAGAATTATGCGCACTAGCGCTAAATTACACCTCTCCGTACGGGTGGAAAAACAATGGGCTAGCTCTAACAAACAAAGAGTCACTCACCGACTACACGAGGACGTTATAGACAACTGCAAACTTGTTCTGCCTCTGCCACTTGGCTGGCAAACCAATGTCCAATACAACAGAGCCTATTTGTAAGTAAGCTAAGATCACATAACCAATCACAGACCATTAGCAAACACACCTCCGTTCTGATACGCCAAACGAATCATGACGCAAATGACATGCCGGGTATCACGTAACACGGAGGTTTCTCCCGCCTAAGTATGAACACATCAATCATGAATATATGCGAATGATATGACACTGGTAACGTACTAATATGATTTAAAACATGTTAATAATGTGTTTTTTTTACATACTACGCATTAGAACGTAGTAAAAAGTGTTACATAATGCCATAGCTCCAAATGAACGGAGACAAGCACGTAATTGTTTGGGTGTAACCTGCAGTCACCATGGCAACAAACCAATGCCAATCAGGGATGACAACTATGACTCATGTGAATGTTTGAACATGTATATAAACCGTTACTTTGTTTAGTCAGATGTTAGTGAGCAAGGCGGAGGTTGCCGCCGAAACGCGTCTGAGCAGAAGTTGATGTAAATAAATACCCTTGAACTAAGATACACGGAGTCAGCGCCTTCTTGGATGGTGAAGTTTGGTGTGGTAATAATATATATATATATATATATATATATATATATATAAAGAGAGAGAGAGAGAGAGAGAGAGAGAGAGAGAGAGAGAGAGAGAGAGAGAGAGAGAGAGAGAGAGAGAGAGAGAGAGAGAACCAGTACCTCCTCCTCATCGGAAAAAGCACGGCACACTCCGGAGTTGAAGGGGAAGGGTTTTATTAGAAACTTCCGCGTGTGGTACTAGCAGTCCCTTGAAACACTAAGGCAGACGCGTTTCAAGCCTTCCAATGGCTCTCATCAGTGCCTGTTTCTGGGTTTCCGCGCTCTCTATGCTGGTAAAACAAGGTGCGTTGCCTTACCGTCGCACCGCACCGGGGTGGGGATGTTGTAATAAACTTTATAATTACCCACGGATTCACTTCGTTATTACACAGGTGAGTGGAAAATTGCTCTTTATTGCTGTCATTGCGCTCCTCCTCCAATCGGCGGTAGCTTGACCACTCGTGCTTCCTACCTGCCAAACAATGCATGCTGGTAGATGCAGTCCATAGGGGTGCCTGTGCAGTGACAGAGCCTCTCCTCACATCAGGTGATGTCTCCAATTGCTGGATATGGGCCGTACTCCAGCTCGAGTGCCCAGCAGGACGAACAAAAGCCTCTCAACCGACTCCTTAATCAGGTGAACAGCGTCACCTCCTCTCTCCCCAATGCAGCAGTATCATGCCATGGTTGCCGTCCAAGCCGCTAGGGGGGGCTTTGTGTTTTTCCAGTTCATACACGTTATATTAGTGTATAACAATATTTTTTTCTCTATTTTTATACTTACCATTGTATGTATCAACAAACTTTATTTTTGTGAACTATATTTTGACACAATCTTTTGGTAGCATGATATTTGTGATTTCGATATTCTGTCACTGAACCTGCCGTAACAATGAGTTTATTGGAATAGCGATGCAAGGTTTGTAGAGGAAAACATTTTTTATTTGTAAAGCTTCCCACTGTGTTAATACTGGTCACCACCTTTATTAAGACGATCGTACAGATACGCTCGCTTTCCGGCTGAGCGTCTTCTTGGCACGTGCCTGTAATGACATAGGCTGCCCTCTTATGACGGCATGCGCTGCTAACACTCCTTTTATGCGCATGTAAACCTCAGCCCATGGCAATACACTAGTTATACACGGGCTCCTCTCTTGGAAACACGCTCGATGCACACTTGCACTTCCCTTGACAACGTGCTGACGATCCTGGCACGCCCCTCCTGATAACAACACGTCAGTCTTGTGCCCTGGGGCCCGCCTTAAATCAATTGCAAAAAATGTAAATATAAAAACGAAAGTACAAAACAGCCTTGCACATAAACTTTTGTCCTCCATGAGCCCCCAAAGGGGTTTTGAACTTGTTTTAAAGCCATAAAGATAAACGTTATTGTGCATGCCATCCCTGGACGTGTATAATGCACACTGGATTCTTACAATCGAGGTGTATGTCGCAGCTCATTACCACTCGTCGAGAAGTGCTCCAACACTTATCTGGTTTAAGTCATTTATCACATCCACCTCAAGACAATGCTATACACAGCCTCTAGGCCAAAATCTCTTCTTCAATTGCCGTATGAGGAATCTCTGATACTCAGGATTCTATCTGATGACACCTTACAGTTAAAGAGGCAACAAGCTAAGTACAAAACATTACAACAGGTACCCTTCCAGTACAAGATACTATGCCTAGACAAAGTGTAAAACTTTTACTAATTTGGATTTGTGCTGTCAGAAATTAAAGGAAAAATACAGGTTCTTCTCCTTTAGCTCCTGCTTCAAAGTGGCTTTATTTTTTGGCTCAAAACCCAGTCAACCCCTTTTACAAACCCTATATACAAACCCTATTGTTTGCAAATAGGATTTTGCTACCACACGCATGTGTGGTTGCATGGGAACGCCCATGTACCACCCATGTAACGCCCCTCTGATGCAGAGTAAGGCAAAGCAACTCATTTGCATTTTCTGTTATTCTATAGAGCAAATAATCAAGAAATGTCTTTACTCTAGTGGGACTTGAATTATGCAAAATAGTTAAATAGCTGAGAGAACCACTTTCATCCAGCAAACTGTCTCAGATTAGTAGACAATGTTTTAGCACCTTCTGGTAGGTTAGACGATTCTGAGCTGAGATAGACTAAGGTGCTGAAGTCGAGTAATACAAAATCTGGATGCTACTAAAAAAATTGTTCTGCCCACAAACTTGCCTTTTCTTGTTCTGGGAACGTGCATGAGCAGCAAGGTTAGGGACCAGAAAGCTGATGATGTCTGTTTGGGTTTAAACCGGCAAGCCAAAAAAACAGAGCAATGTTAATGCTTGTCTGCACAATGCGCAAAAGCTTAAATATCACCCCTGGAGCAATGGTCAGCCAATGACTCTAGCTAATGGGCGTGATTGAATTTTCCCTAGTCAAGCAGAATTATTTTTGTGATACTTTGAACCCATTGAAGGTGCAACAGAAGTTGCTTTGGCAGTGCAAGGAAAAACGTAATCATTTTTATATAATCTTTAGAGTGCTTTCTCTCCCTGGTGAGGCATTGAAGCACTTTACTTCAGGCAGAATGCAGTGGAACTCAAGGTTAGTGGTTAATCCAGTGGCTCTTGGCTATTGGTGGTTATTGGGATTGTGCTCCTATTAAGACCATTCCACAAGGTTGCCCCAGTTTTTTGCGGTAGATTACATTGATGGGGTTAGATGTGATCATTAGAGGGTGATATGAGAGTTCAAACAAATGATTGGTGAGATTAACAGTTAGAGGAGATTAAGTTGTGTAAAATTGCTGGAGTATGGTTTCAAAGAAGGTGAGTTGTGATCTATGAACTGAGTCGGCATTTTTGAGAAATTCAATAATAGAGATTAAGGCAAGCAATCGTGCACCCAAAAGTAGGCTGTACTCTGAAAAAGGATGAGTGTAGAGGATGCAGGGTCAGAAGAGCGTAATTTATGAGATATCAAGGAGTGGCAACAGTAGGATTTAAAGTCAATTCTACAGAAAAGATTTTAGGATTATTAAGGAGGCTTTTTAGATAGCATTTAGGGCCATATGTATCATCAAACTATTTTGCATTTCCTAAATAGCGAATTTTAAGGAATCGCTATTTAGGAAATGCAAAATGGTATGTATGAACAAAATCGCATTTATTTTGCGATTCCTTAAACTTCCTTAATTGAGAATTCGCATTTTGCGAATTCACAATTAGGGAATATTTTCCAATGCATTCCTATGGGCCAGGTGGCCCATAGGAAGGATTTCCAAATAATTCTCAAATTGCGAATTCGCAAATTGCTAATCGCAATTTGAGAATTTTTGCAAGGGTGCAGGGGTGTCTCAAGGACACCCTGCTGCACCCCTGTAAATTACATGTGTGTGCATATGGCGCACATACATGCCCAATGGGCATGCATGTGCGTCATATGCCACCCTCACAAATGCACAATTGTGCATATTTACAAGAAATCGCAAATTACCACCAACTACAAGTTGGTGGTAATTTGCGATTCCTTAACCGAAATTCGCTAGCCAAAAATGCTACATACATAGCATTTAAGGAATCGCAAAATTGCGATTCCCTAAATGCTATGGCAAAATAAGGAATCGCACAAGTTTGCAATTCCTTATTTTGGAGATGTTTCATACATCCCAAAACATGCAAAAAGGCCGTTTGCGATTCGCAAAGGCTTCATACATATGGCCCTTAATCTGAGAATTCAAAACTGTTGAAGGAAATTATATTATTAGCATGTGAGATAGTGCTATATTAGTGGTACATTTAATAGCAACTAGAAATGATCAAACAGTATTTCCACAGCTAGGCTACCTCTAGACCATCAGCATTAAATAACAGAATAATATTTCAGAGAGAGTGAAGATTACTGATCCATATCATGTAAATTTCTGCTGTATTGTAAAACCCAGAACCTAGAACTGATATTCTGTGTTCATGTTGAGTGCATGTGTGTGTACAGTGAACATTTTACACATGTATGGTAGTAGAACTCTGTGGGTATGTTTAGTTCTGAGTACTGAAGCCAGTAGGACCCTTTTTGGATGCCCCTGGTTTAGCATGGAACATGCTGTGGAGGGTGGCAATATTTCACAGTGGGAGCATATTGCCTTCACTTATGTGGCTGGAAGGTGGTGATCCAGACACTAAGGGCCTGATTGCGATGTCGGACAGACCAGAGTCCGTCCGAAATCGCTCTGGAAATGGAACAGAACAACCTCCTTTAGTTGGTTCCAGCCCAACTATTAGAATGTGACCAAACCCAGTTTGGTCGCAATCCTATACATTGGGGGTTATCAGAGAGCTTTACAGAAAACTGTTATCACACATTTATACATACAATCGGAAATCGCATACAATACAAAAGAGGTAGGCATTGGTGTTTGGATATAATCAGTGGCAAATAGTCATTAGAGAGTTAAAGTTTTAGAATGTTAATTTGTTCATTAGAAATGTTTCACTTCTTTTTTGAAGGCGGTAAAGGAGGAGATTCTGCGTACAACTGGGGGAAAGGTGTTCAAAATCTTTGGTGCGATATCCGAGAAAGCTCTGCACCCCGTTCTCTTTTTGTGGAAGGATTGAGGTTTTAGTAGTAATGAGCTCGAACTTCTCGAATGTCTGCATTCCTCCGACCGCTCTAGCTTTTGTGCTAAATAGCTGGGGGTTTTGCTATGTAGGGCTTTATGTGTCATGAAGGCGGTCTTTAGTTGTATTCTCGCCTCGTAGGGTAGCCAGTTCAGAGCCTTCAAGGCTGGAGTGATGGGGTTATTTCTTTTTTTTCTGGTGACCAGCCTGGCCTCAGCGTTAAGGGGGACGGTCCTTCTCCTACCTCGCCGCCAAGACATGGAACTCCCTCCCGACCCACCTCCGCCTGACCCAGGACCACCTCGCCTTCAGGAAGCAACTCAAGACCTGGCTGTTCGAGCAGTAGCGGACCCCCGTCCCCTAGCGCCTTGAGACCCTCTGGGTGAGTAGCGCGCTATATAAATGCTTTGATTGATTGATTGATTGATGCCCTGAGTGGTGCTAGCTTGTATTTTGGAAGACCGCATAGGGTGGTGCTTCCATAGTCCAGTCTTGGTAGTACTAGAGCTTGTACCGCCATTTTTAGATCAGTCCATGGGAGGAAATGTTTAAGTTTCCTTAGGATACTCAACTGATAATTGGCTCCCTTGGTGGCATTGTAGATTTGTGCCTGCTTATTTAAATGTTTGTCCAGGGTGACTCCCAAGGATTTTGCGGAGTCAATGGTGTGTGGGGCACAATCAAAGGAAGTTAGATGCTTCAGTCATAAGTCTATCGTGGGTGTGTGATTGGAAGGGGAGATGAGGAGGAATTCAATTTTCTTGGTGTTGAGCATGAGGTGGTGGCCATTGAGTCAACTTTGGGTCTTATGAAGAATGGTGTTGAGGGAGATAAAGTCATCTCCTAAGGAGATTTTCATATATAGTTGTGTGTCGTCATCGTATAGGTGATATAGAATGTTTGCAGAATTCAGCGCATTAGCAAGGGGTTTCATGAGTAGATTAAAAAAGATTGGTGATAGTGCTGATCCCTGTGGAACTCCTAGGGTGACCATGGATGCTGGAGAGAATGATTGCTTGATCTTGATTCTTTGGGTTCTGTTGCTTAGGAAGGAGGTGAACCATTGTAACACTGGACCAGGTAGGCCCATCCTTTGTTCAAGTAGGGACAGTAGATTGTTGTGTTTAACCGTGTCGAAAGCGGAAGATAGGTCAAGAAGTATCAATAGGCACAATTTGTTATGATCTAATATTTTTAAAATGTCATCCATTATGTGGGTGAGTGCTGATTCGGTTCTGTGGCCTTGACGGAAGACGGATTGGTGTTTATCTAGAAGGTTGAAGTTCTCGATGTGGTTGCAAAGTTGAATTTGTACACATTTTTCCAATGGTTTCGCCAGAGTGGGGATATTGGATATAGGGTGATAGTTATTGAGGTCTGTGGGGAAGGAATTGGCTTTCTTTAAGTATAGGTGTGACCTGCCCTATTTTAAGGCAGTCAGGTATGGAGCCTTGCCTCAGAGAGGCGTTAACAATTTTTGCCCAAGAATAGAGGTCTTTATCATTTTGAATAAAGATGGGGGTAGGGGATCAGAGAAATGATTGGCAGGGTTGATCGCTAGCAGGGTGCTATAGATTTTGTGTTCCGGGATGGGTGACAAGGAGTGCTAGTTGGCATTGTTTTTTGGAGCTTCGATTGTAAAGCTAAAAAGGACCTTGATCTGTGTGTAAAGAATAGACTCATGGTCAGTAGTTTGGTGGAGGTCTTTCTTGGATTGAATGTAATTTTCAATAGTTCTAGTCATTTCTATGAAGAATTTGACAAGCTTGTTGCATTTAGGGGTAGCCGGGTTGCTTAGCTCCACTTCGTTTGGAGAGTTATGCGATTGTTGTTATATGATTTTGAATAGTTTTTTGGGACTGCTAATGGCTTGGTTCAGCTGTGTTTTGAAGAAGTCTGTTTTAGCTTTTAAGATTTTTCTTTTGTAAGTATTTCTCAGCGCTCTAAGTTGGTATAGGTGATCAGTGGAGGGTGCTGATTTCCATGTTCGCTCAGCTAGTATTAACTTGCGCCGGTCCGAGTTTAGGTTCTCATTGAACCATGGTTTGGAGATTTTGGTGGAGTCGTTTTTTTGTTGGAGGAGCACTGTGGTATCAAGGATTTCAAGCATAGTGGCATTGTAAAAGTCTGTGAGATCATGGACGTCAGCCATGTCTGTTGAGGGGATCAGGGTGGAATTGCATTGGGACACCAAGGCGTTGGGATTAATATTTTGGATATTCCTTTTCTATTGTTTTGTTTTTGCAGGTTGGCTTCGTTTTGGAGTTACCTCACTGTTGATGGAGAAGAAGATGCTGTAGTGATCAGTCCAGTTACATGGGGAGATGGATTCTAGTAATATAGGGCTAGATGTAGGTAGAATAGATTTACCGATTTTTAATTACCGAATTTTACCGATTCGGTAATTACAAATCGGTAAATCTAAGGGGTGGGTATGTAGGTATTCCAGATGTGCTGGAATACCGAATCGGAAGAATTCGGTATTTACCGATTCGGTAAATACCGAATCGGTAATGCCCATTCATTCCTATGTGCTTTGAAGCCCATAGGAATGAATGGGCATTACCGATTCGGTATTTACCGAATCGGTAAATACCGAATTTCACAAGGGTGCAGGGGGTGTCACTTTGACACCTTCTGGCACCCCAAAAATAGGCATGTGCGCAATGTGGCACACAGACATGCCCTAAGGGAATGTCTGTCTGTCACATGGCTAGGTGTGCATGCACACATGTGCATGCACACCTGAATTCGGTATTTTAACACCCAATTGGATTGGGTGGTAAAATACCGAATTTGTAGGGCCTTTGGGACTCAGAAGAGTCCCACCTACATCTGGGAATTACTGAATCGGTAAAAATACCGATTCGGTATTTTACAGATTCTGTAAATTTACCGATTCGGTAAATTTACAGAATCTGTAAAATCTGGCCCCCTGCATCTCAAGATGCCAAATACCGGTCGGAAACGGCCGAATTCGGCCGTTTCCGACCGGTATTTGCCACCTACATCGGGCCCATAATGTTTCTTTTCGCTCTGATGAGGTCTAATGTCTCCCCCTTGTTGTGGGTTGGGCTGTTGCAGAATTGGGACAGATCCTGGTCTGACAGAAAAGATTTGAGACCCCTTACATCATGATCGCCAGTATTGGTCCAATGGAGATTGAAGTCTCCCAGAAAGATCTGCAGCACTTGTGAGTTGGCGTTGGCTGTAATGACTTCCATTAGTTCATCAATGAACTTGAGATTGTCACCCGGGGGGGTAGTATATTATTCGAAGTTTGCAGATGATGCCCTTGTCATCAGAGATGGTGCAGAGATATTCACAGGAGGATAAGGAGATGGAGTCTGCTTGATTAACTGTGATTGTGTTTTGATAGATGTAGGCTAACCCCTTCCGGGTTTCTCAGTTCTATCCAGGTGCAATATATCATGGCTAGTGGGGACCAGTAGGTCAAGGATGGGAGCAGAGGAACTCTTTAGCCATGTTTTGGTGAGGATGATGATGTCCAGATCATTCGAGAGGATGAGATCATAAATGACTGCAGCTTGTTTGTTAGCCGATCTGCAATTGATTAGTGCACACTTTAGTTTGCTAGTCGAGTGAATGATGGTAGACTGCAATATGTTGACTTTTGTGAGGTTTTCCCTAATTATGGATCTGTAGTTGTGAGTGAATTCTTTGTAAGGGTTGGGTAGGATGGATTGGATAGTGCCACCTAGAGACTTGCGGCTGCCATTAAGGCTGGTGTATTATATGAGAAGGTCATGTAAGTCATTGTCAGATAGTACATCCTTGCCCTCGTATGACGATCCGGGTCGTCGAGAGAGGGTATTTCACTCGTGTTGTATAGTCTGGGTGTGGATTCGTGGTGAAGTATCTGCTGGTTTGCTGACTAATTCAGCTCATGGTGGCGTTAGTAGCTTTATTAGAGTTTAGGAGCTTATTGGTGATTGATGATAGATTTTGCATTTCGTCCTTGAGATGGGTTCGGCCTCTGGTTAACTTGTTGAATTGTGCGGTCCAGCCGTGGTTAGGACACTTAGTTAAGTGTGTGGGCGTGTGTTCCTTTATAGTGATAGGTCTTCCAGTATGGCCTGGTTGCGTTAGGATCTGTATATCAAGTTGAGTTGGGATATTATTATTAGTTTTTGATGGGGTTATTTGAGTAAGGGGGTAGTTGGTGGGTCAGAGTAGATGGGAGGGATGGCCTTAAGAGGTGATAACATGAGAGGGGCTGCTGCATGGGAAGGGTGTATGGTCGCTGAGTGTTCATTTTGGATGAACGGGTAAGGCTTCGAAGGCGTTAGGGGTTGACCGGGGATAAATGTAAATGTTGAGTCAAGAGGAAATGTATCAGATAGCTCACCTGCTGGTTGGGCGATTGGGATGTCAGGGGTGGAGTTTCGGTTGGTGCATTCTCCATTGGTCGGCAGGTGAATCAGGTGTGTGCCTGCATTGGGGTGGTCAGTATCTAAGCTTATGACTGTCCTAGCTGGACCTGGGGGCCCTGGTGTTGTGAGTCAGTTGTGAGGGACGTGTAGGGGTCATTGGAGGTGTGGCGAGATATAGGGTCCCTTGATGTCGTTAATGGATTAAGTAGCAGAGGTTGCGTGTCTTTCGGATAAACAGGAGGAGTTGTGTCGGGGAGAGAATTTTTCTTGCTGTTCGCTTTTCTTTTAAGAGTAGTTAAGATCTTGTCTATGAGTGCTAGATTGCTATTAGAAGCTTGTATGAGAATATTACCATAATTGTATATGGATATGGTGCATTCGCCTTGCAGAAGATCGAGGCTGAACCGTCAGTTTGAGGGCATGAGGTTTTTTTTTGGCATTGGAGATTCAAAGCATGGAGTAGAAGGTGTTCCTCCACTGTGCATGTTTTTTGGTGTTGAAAATGAAGTCATTCGATAGTATGCCTATGTTGGTGCAGAAATAAGGGTCTGAAATCAGTGTCTCCGGGCGAGTTTTCCGTATCCTGTGTTCATGCTTCTTGGCTGCATTTTTCGATAGATTGAGGGGTAAGAGATGGTGAAGGCATGTGAACCTGATGGCTGTAAGCTTATTTCCATTTTTTTCCTCTCTCTTCTTCTTCTCACTTTCTTCCTTCTTTCTCTCTTTCTTCTTTTCCTTTCCCTATCACTTTTGTCTGTATTTCTTTCTTTCCGTGGTTCTTGGAGTCAACTTCACTGCTTCCTTCTTTCAGCTATTTGTTGATAGCTTAAGTCTGTTATCTGTCTGGTGGAGGCATTGATGGAAGTTAGGTCTGTTCCGAGAGAGCCACAGCATTATCAATGTTGTTGGGTCCTGTGTGTTGGGCCTTCTTCAATAGGCCCATATGCCTTAGGGATACTCCTTACCTTCCCTTTGCCCTGTTTATGGTTAATCTACACTGCTTCTTTAGCTGCATCTCTTGTCTGGGCAATGCCTTGTTTTTGTAAAACACCATTCCAAGATGGCCACTGCTTTTTCTTTACTTATTCAGTCCTCTTTTATGCACATTATTGCGTGATCTTCTGTGTGAAGCCGAGTGCCCTCGAGGCAACAGTGACTGGATCCCCGGACACCGGGAACCCCTCCTCCCCTTGCAACAAGAAAAAACGGGCTAATGGGCTCAGATGATCAGAAGCCCCACCGAGGACCTTCCCTCCAAAGCACCAGCAAGAGGCCCCAAGACGCTTCAGGACGGTCCGCGGTGGGGAAGCGCTAGGAGGAGTGCTGTCGCTCCCGGGATGGGGAGGGGAGGGCTCTCCTCTACAGAGACAGCCGGCGCCCTTCCGTGATGGGTGCGTGACCGCAGTGCTAGGCGTTCAGCAGGCAGCGACTCACCCGGTTCCTGGATCCCGTGGAATCATAGGCCGCACACCAGCCTCCCCCGCCGGAGTCGACACCACACGGTCAGAAGCCAGTGGTGGCTCTCGTCAGTCGGCCGTCAGCAGGGCATACCATGGGTCCACCACGCAGCCATCATCCTCGGCGCCCTACGCTCCGGACTTGCCCCCAGTAAGATCGATGGTCCTCGGTCGCCCAGGGCAGTCGGTCAACAGACAGCTGGGCACCTGATGTGCTCACCAGGCGGCCATCAATGTCCGGTCCTATTTCTAGGATGATCTGTGGTGTGGACATCTGCCACCCAAGCCGGAGTCGGTGACACCATGCGACCGGAGACACCAGCCTGGGGAGCGATGACCAGTGGGGCTCCCAGCAGTCCTCAGCTCACCAGGCATTCCCCACCACCAATGTCCGGCAGTCCGACGAGTTGGATTGAATAGGAAAATGGAGGGAAGAGTCTAGAAAGTATTATTTGGGAGATCATAGTAGTAAGATGAGGTTTGGGTTGAGAAAAAAGGAAAGATGGAGGAGGGAGGAGGGAGGAGTCTCTAGAAAGGGATTAGGGAGATCATAGTAATAAAATACATTTGGGATGAGTCAAAGGAGGGGTACATGAGGGAAGAATTTAGAAAGGGTTTTAGAATGAGGTTTGGGGTGAGCCAGAAGGGATAAAGAAGAAAAGAGTCTCGAAAGGGGTATTTTGGAGATGATAATAGTAGAATGAGGTTTGGGATGAGTCAGAGTGGAAGTAGAGGATATATTGAGAGAGGTATAGGGTGGGACAGTGTAGTGCATTGAAAAAAGTGAAAGTCGTTTTTTTCTTTTCATATGGGCACACCTCGTGTAAAAGCAAATGGGCAGCAGGGCACAGGCGCTGGTAACACTAGCATCAATTAGAGATAGGCATAAATCCGTCACACACGCAACCACACCACAGGACTGCAATATGCAGAAAATAAAACACAACTGCAGTGCCAGCCCGACTCACATCTAGTGGCACCAACTGCAAGGAAGATGCTGCAGGTTGCAACAATGCACCACAGTCGCAGACAAACAGCACAACAGACAATAACTGGCAAACATAACAACATTGTGCAAGACCCACCCAAAAACAATATACAGTGGCAGATGTCGAGTTATGCCTCCTTTGACTAACACAACAATATGCTTTAATTGAAATGTTGTAGTAAGTGGTATATTTATAAGTACAGTAAAGCTACATCTCTGTGCATAATTATTGCTAATCCGAGCCCTGTTTAAGAAAGGCTGTTGCAAATGAATCACATTTACACTACGTCAATATTGGTCGAATATTGACACCATTTCAATCTAATTGGTCCTCACCTTGATTCTTATTTCATTACTAACAGAGGAACTTTAAATGCTCATTTAACCAAAGACATCTTTCAAATAGCATTAGTTACTAATGCAGAGTGAGTGGTTTGGCCTGATATTCAAAACAGGTTTAACCTTTACACACACAAACACACCTGTGCCAGACTCGCACACTGGCAGCAATGCACATTGTTCCCCGAGTCTACGATAGTCCTCAGAGTCTGAGATGCTTCAGTCCTGCAAATGTGCCCAAACGCTGGCATGCAGCAACCCAGAGATTTGTTCAACACACAAAATAAGACATGTATTTTCTTGGTTTCTACAGCGTTGCAAAAATGCACATTTCCTTTCATTTTTGTAACCACTTCTTTTAACCCTAGGACTCTTTTAATACGTAACTCACACTGAAAGTGCCCTACTCGGGAGGGAGGCCTGTCACTAGGACCTAAACCTGCAACATGCACATTTCTGCAGCAGGGGCATTAAACAGAATAAAAACATCTTTTGAGCCTTGAAAAAGCCCTGCGGGCGAAACGCGCTTCAGCTGCTGCTGTTCATTCTGAAAATAAAGTGAAAAGTTGCCAAAAAAAAGACCTGATTGTTGGGACTGTGAATGAAATATTTTTTGGAGCCTTAAAACTTGGAATATTGGAACTATCATCTGTTGGAAGAATATTGTTGGTAGACTGCCCCACAGTGATCTCTGTTTTTGGAATAACCTTTGTTGTATTTGGGATTACAAATATAGTGATAGCGTGTGCTCTGGTACAGCTTTATGAATGAATGTGATTTTGGCCGTGGTTGTTTTGTCTGTCAGGGAGAGAATGAATTGGGTGTCATCAGTTTAGGAGATGATATCTTTTGATTGGATGATGTTGGTGAGTTGAGTCATGTATATGTTGAATAGGGTGGGGCTGAGGGACGATCTCTGTGGGACTCCACATATCTATTTCTTGGCCTATGATGTGAAGAGTGTAAGCATGACCCTTTGGGTTGTTTCCAAGAGGATGGGAACCGATCCATTTGAGAGCGTAGACTTGTGCGACAATCTCGTGGAGTCTTCTGATGAGGGCGTTATGGGAGACACTGTCGAAGATTGAAAAGGGGTCGAGCAAGATGAGGGCCGCTGTTTCTACTTGGTCAAGGATGATTTGAATATCATAGGTGGCCGTATTGAGTGCTGTTTCATTGCTGTTGTTCTTTCTGAATCATTACCTAAATTTGCCTAGAAGACGGTGACATTTGAGGTAGGTTGTGAGTTGCTTGTTGATGCCCTTCTCGATCACTTTGGCTGGATAGGGAAGCATGGAGATGGGTCAGATGTTGCTCATTTGATTTGGGTCAGCTGCTGGCTTCTTGAGGAGGGCACTGGTTTCTGCAAGATTCCCTTCATCTGTGAAAGTGGCAGAAGTGATGGAGGTGTTGATGATGTGGGTGAGGGTCAGCCAATGAGGGAAGGCAGCAGTCCCAAGCCTTCTAGAACTGCCAAGGCAGGGCAGAGCTGGCTGAAGGTAAGTGTGTTTTGTTTTGTTTTTAAATAGTTTGGTGCATGCATGCGTTCATGTATGAATGTTTGGGAAAGAGTGTTGTGAGTGAATGTGTTTGTGTGCGTGTGTGTGTGTGTGAATGCATGGTTATGAGTGTTATGTGTGTGTGTGTGTGTGTCCCGTGCACCCCTCCCTCCAAAACTTACCAGCCGCCACTGGTTTATAATGTTGGCTGGTGTTTCGGACGTCTTTTGTGCACCAGCTGGCCTGCTTGTATGATCTACTGTACTTGTTGGGTTTGATGGGTGTTAGAGAGTCCACACAGTTCTTGATCCAGTTGTTGAAGTTGTTGATGTCCTTGTCGAGGTCAACTGTGCGGCTAGGTTGATCCGTGGGGAAGGAGCTAAGCTAGTCTGCTTCTGTGATTTTGCCCCAGCTTCAACTTGGAATGCTGAAACTGGTAGAGGTGTTGACTTGGTGTGTTCATTTGGAAGTGGATAATGGAGTGGTCAGCCCATTTGAGCTGTGTGTGGTGGAGTTGTATCTGATGCTGTTGCTTGTGGTGAGCTGATGTAAGTGTGCATCCTGCAGTAATTGTTAGTTCTGGGGTGGGCTGGGTGAGTCTAATGATGCACAGGCTTTCAAGGAGTGCTGTGGAGCAGGGGTTGTTTCGGTTCTCCAGGTGAAAGTTGAGGTCACTAAGGAGAATGTAGGCTCTGGAGTCATATGTGAGCAAAGCAATGACGTTGGTTATGATGTTGATAAAGGTGGTTCTTAGTTCGGGTGGTCGGTAGGCAAAGGTTCTGTTCATGTTGAAGTTTTCTGAGATTTGCTGCTCAAAGTGCAGGTGTTCCAAGAATGGAATGGCGTTCTCTGTGGATGATGTGCATTTGATGGATTCTTTGTAGATGATAGAGATTCCAGGTTGTACCTCCTTGCGAGTTTCAACTGAGGGAAGAGCCGTGCACCACCAAGCATCACTGGGGAGAGGACTACAACTCCCATCACCTCCTGCCACTGTTTCCTGGACATGCACATAAAAGCGTGACGTGGTCCCGCACTTACTTGTATCTGATTATGAGTTTCAACTGAGGGGAGAGCAGTGCACCACCAAGCATCACTGGGGAGAGGACTACAACTCCCATCACCTCCTGCCACTGTTTCCTGGACATGCACATAAAAGCGTGACGTGGTCCCGCACTTACTTGTATCTGATTATGAGTTTCAACTGAGGGGAGAGCAGTGCACCACCAAGCAACGCTGGTGAGAGGACTACAACTCCCATCACCTCCTGCCACTGTTTTCTGGACTTGCCCGTCCACACCCGTCCATGCCTGTTCACGTCCGTCCACGTCCGTTCACGCCCGTCCATGCCCGTCCACGCCTGGAAGAGGGTAGCCGGACCACCTCTCTAACCCCTGGCATTCGATCTGTCCTCTGCTGTGTTTGGGATAAGGATCATGATGGGTAAGAAGATGATTATCGCTACATCTACCCCAGGGGTAACTATATCTACTATTAACTCATTTTTAACTAAAGAGACTAACGCAATCTCTATAGAGATTGCCTTTGCCGAGCGTAGACTCTCTCTAGGGGATGGTGCTCATGATGGGACTGAAAGTATGCTCACTGCCACAGTTACTGAGCTTTACGTCAACCCTGTAACCCAGGGTGTCCTAGAGTGCAATAGCTTGCCTTTAATTCCACTGGTGACCCTCAAAGACACTCTCATTTCTCCAAACCTTTCCACTGCAGTGAAGTCTATTTCTATAGGGACCATAAGTGGCAAGAAGAAGAAAGGACCTTATAAATAACCTCCCTCTCAAAACCAAAGAAAACCAAGGAAATCAATAAATGTATCAAAAGACTGTTGTCAGTCCCACTAGCACGTAATAATCTTGTTGCACATAAAGAATTTAGCCTGCCTTTTATAATTAATGCATTAAATTAGCTCTCCTCTCCCTTTGGCTATCAGTATGGAAAAGGGGCATCGTGGATTTGAACCAGAAGATTTTGAAAGATATTTTGACCCTAGATCAAGCTCATAAAATCCCCTGGCTATTTTATGTTACACAAAATTTTATATCACTGGGACTTGTATACCTATATGACAACACAACCCTCTGTAAACATTTTCCTAAATCAAGATTGAAAGACATTTTCTTAAACAAAGCCATTCGCTTCAGGTGGGAAAGAGAAAGAGGGAAACAATCTGTAAAGATGTATTAATGTTTAACGCAGATATCCCAAGATTCTCACTCCTATCTTGGGTTTGTCAAGTAAAAACAGCATTGTTTCATTTTGATTAGATTTTGACAAAATTTCATCCCGTTAATTCTGTGCTATCCAAATGACTTATTCTCTATAAGTAACTTACCGTCTTGTCCATGTGATAACAAGGCGATTCAATCGACCTCATGTATTTTATTTTTCTG
This sequence comes from Lissotriton vulgaris, assembly GCF_964263255.1. Lineage (NCBI taxonomy): Eukaryota > Metazoa > Chordata > Amphibia > Caudata > Salamandridae > Lissotriton > Lissotriton vulgaris. The sequence continues at coordinate 1,036,483,032 of NC_141689.1, forward strand.
CCCATTTTATATAGCAGAGAGGAAGAATTTATTGTCCCTCTTTAAAAAAAATCTCCTTGCGCTCTCTAGCTCCAGCCCTTTCTCTATTTTACCAATTAGAAACTCCATTGGTTTGTTATGCACTGGCTTCTTTTTTACTGGCTGCTCTGAGAACCTGTAAGGCTTTTAGCACAACTACTATCGCATTTTAAGATTACTGTTTTAATCAAAGTTTTTTTATATTTAGGATTGATGCCATATGAGTTTATTTTATATTGAAATGGTAAAATAAATCCACTTTTGTACTGTATTTACTTCAATGTATGGCCTTCATAAGTAATGAAATTATCTTTTATGTGTATTTTAATGCATTTTTTTAAAGTGAGAAATAAAGTTGGTTGATGATGATGATGATAGCGGTTCCTCCTCCTGGCTTGTGGAGGCGGTTCTGTCGAGCGATCTTGTAGGCCGCTGGGAGTGCCAGGGCAATGTCGGGAGCTGATGGAGGGTTGAGTCAGGTTTCCGTGATAAAGGGGATGCCAGGTTCGTTTCTACTTAGCAGGTCCCATATTTCAGTTGTGTTTCTGCTGAGTGATCGTTTGTTGAGACTCATGCATACTAGTGGGTGTTGATGTGTGTGTTTGCTGTGGCGCATTGTAGGGTGGGGTGAAGGTGTTTTTGGTGGTTGTATGGCGTCTGTTTTGGGAAGGGGTGTTGAGGGCGTTTTTAGTATTTGTGTGGGTGATGTGGGTGTGTGGCTGCTGGCGAACCAGCAGGGGGTGCAGATGAAAGCGCTTGCGTTGGTGTGGGGAGCAGCACAGCAGCAGTTGGGGAAATAGCGCCCGGGTCCATTGGCCTAAGTAATGCTGTGGAGTAGTGCTGGGCAGTGATTGGACCAGGGTTCCTGGCGCTGAAAGCGGTCAGGCTTGCCTTCGGAGCACTGGCACTACGCCAGCTGCACATCTGTGTTGCAGCTGCCATTAAGTAGGTCCTGGGGGTGGGGAAGAAGTGCAGGGTGCCAGGATGTCATTTCCTGTGTAGATGGGTGAAGGGAAATTAAGGCCTCTTGCTTGGCTTCTTTAAAGACTGTTTTGGCGGGAAAACCAGTAATGTCACTTCCTGTCCAGCGGTATTTTGGGGAATTCAGTGATGTCACTTCCTGTGTGGTGGATTAAGGTAGATCCAGTGATGGCACTTCCTGTGCTGATGTGTGATGGGAAATTAAGACATCTTGCTTAGCTTCTTCTAAAAACGATGTGTTACATCCTGTCATGTATATGTTGCCAAGGATGGGGATGCTGGATCAGGATCCAGCATTTGAAGTTAGAACCGCTCACCATCAGTGCACATATTAAGGGTAGCCACGTTCACAATGCACACAGAACACCCACACATTTTCCCAGGTCACCACTAGTGCCATCTAAAGGCGGTGCTGCCTAATGTCGCTTCTTGTGCTACTCCTGTCATTAAATCCTTTTACCTGATGTAGTTCCTACTTCAGTCTTTTTGCAATGTGTGGTGCAGTGCTTATTCACATCTAGGTTTGTTTAGCACTCTGAAATATTAAATACAAACATTTTTTCTATTGGTTTCAAATTAATCACATTCTCCACTATTGCAAAGGTTATTTTAGAGCTATTCCATGTCCGAAGTGAGGAAATAGTTTTTCCAGTGTTTTTCTTTCTTTGTATTCTAGTATTTGTAGCACCACATTTATTAAAAACAAAAATCTGCAATCCCCAAATGTCAATGAAAAAACATGCCTGAATGTTCCATTCCTACACAGGGTCAATGAAAGAGGTATTTGTTTTGAATGGGTTCCTAAACCTGGCAATGTCAGATTATCAGCCAAACCGCTGAATGATTGAACAGGTGGAGGGTAGGCTTGCTTATCCTGCTCTGACTCAAATCAGCCAATGGAGGGCAAAGCAGTGACTCTCCATGATTACGTGAGACAAGGTTTGTCCAATGTCTGATATTTCTTTAAGGCTATGTCCTTTGCGTCTTCACGGTGCCATTTTTGAAATAAAAATGTGTTCACATTTACCTAAAATGTCTAATAAAAACCAAAAGTGTCCAGAGTGCTTAGATATGTTGCTATATAAAGAGAAGAAAATTCTTATGCACAGGATTTTTTTGACACCAACATTGCTATTGTCTACCTCATGTTTTCGTTTCTTGCGTTCAGCTGCGTTCTCAGGGATTTGTTATTTGTTCTTTGGTCTCTAACATTATGTAATATTCTGCATTCTTACAACTCAGAAAAGTTAAACATCAACAAAACAAAACAAACTGGAAAAAGAAAAAGAAGAAGAAAACTAGAGAAAAAATTAAAGTAACTTAACCTAGCATGCGACTCAATGACCTACAGTCCTCCTAAAAATAAATGTTTTTTAAACATCATAATTTGTTCCACAATATACAATAGTCTCCTCCGTGCTTCTGATAAGAGAATACCTGTAACATCTAACTAAAGACATTGCAGACACTTCATTTCGTTGACTCTCAACATTATTATAAAAAAAACATCAAAGTTGTGAGTAAATTCCTGTGCAAACACTTGGACACTTCACTTGATGGGCATTCCACGGCGTAATGTACGAAGATGTCTAAGCCTGGAGGAAGTTCCTTGGAAGCTTCAATTCTATGTCAGGACCGGGGGCTACGATTATGCTTCTCTTTCTTTACTAAAAATTTACAGCAGCCAATCAAAACAATAAACATGAAAACTACATTTCCCATTACCATAAGCTGTCACATATGCCAATCAGAGCCCTCAAACCTATATATTATCCTCAAACACACCCTGCATTCTCTTTCTTTACTGCTATGCAGCCAGTTAAGTGCCTTATTCCTTTTTTCTGTGATATTGCTAATTTAAACTGCTTCATTGTATAAGCGCCACCTGCCACCAATACATATTGTTCTGCTGTCACACTTTATTATGATTATATTGTATGTGCGTTGTATTAACTGTTTTGAGCATTGTTATTGGGTTGTTGCTTGCTTTTATATGATACCGCTTTGGCTTTTTTGCCGATCCTAATTAACCTCAGGGGAGCGCTCTAGCCTCCCGGCAGTGCGGCTTCGGGCAAGGACTACAACACAGTCCATATGGGGTAAAAGGTCGCTTTATTTGGACAGGCATGCAGCTTACTTCATTTACAACAAATTTGATAAGGCCTCACTAATACAAAAATCAAGTCTAACAGTTCCCGCCGCCCCTAATTGATTCCCCACGAAAACTTTTCCCAACATTGTTCTACCAAACCTCCTCCCCAACCCCTTCGTTTCGCCACCTGCCTACATCCTGCCTCATTCCTCAGTCATCTGTTTTCCCTCTGTCCTAAGCTACTCTGACTGTCCCAACCCTTCCTGCCTGCCTCAATCTCATCCAAATCTGCCACCTGTCCAAGCGACAACTACAAAAACACAATAATTACAATTTAAAAAAATACTTATCTAACTAATTTCCAAGCTCACATTCCCAAATATATAGGGAGGTTGGGAGGGACGACAAAACAAGCCTCCTACCTCAATAACCCAATCGCCTGACTAGGAATGCAATGCTCTAATCGCTGCATTCCAAGGCAAGCGCCTCACCCGCACCAAACAGTTGCAGCCTGCGGACCGCACCAAAAGCCCGAAGCTGCCCAGGGGTGGACTTCCATGAATGCCACCCCCAGGAGCCCTCATCGGGTAATGAGTACACCGCAGTCCGTGTGGGGTAAAAGGTTGCTTTATTTGGACAGGCATGCAGCTTACGTCATTTACAACAAATTTGATAAGGCCTCACTAATACAAAAATCAAGTCTAACACCCCCTGCCGCCCCTAATTGATTCCCCACAAAAACGTTTCCAGACATTGTGCCACCAAACCTCCTCCTCAACCCCTTCGTTTTGCCACCTGCCTACCTCCTGCCTCATTCCTCAGTCATCTGTTTTCCCTCTATCCTAAGCTACTCTGACTACCACAACCCTTCCTGCCTGCCTCAATCTTGTCCAAATCTGCCACCAGGAAAAACCCTGAACAGATGTTTTTCCTGTTCCTCCCCCATGCTTGTTTCTTCTGAGATATTATATAAATTTGAATAGGATGAAATAGCTTTGAAAACCACATTAAGAATAAAACCTTGGAGTTACAAAACTTTCAAATGCTTATGAAAAAACTTCACGGTCGCTGTAACAGTTAAATAAAATATTACCCACAGGCTATAAGCCAATGATTCCAAAAAGTGGAAAAAAACTGCCGTTTAACAGCTACCTTTCTAACACCAAGTGTTCACACCCAGCATATCTGACAACTTATCTTTAATATTTAGTACATACAACTCATTCCCTATGAAGAAAAGATGGACCGCATCCGTACGGAAAAACTGGAACTCATCCTTCGTAAAATCAATATGAGCCAACCAATTTATTCTGTATGGCCGGGATACCCGTCACCCCCTCCCAACACAATCCCCAAGAATGGGAAGACGGAAACGGTTCTTGAACTTTTGGAAGGCGGGAGGGAGTTACCCTCCCGGCCTTAGTTATTAAAATATGAAACAAAATTAAAACATTAAAATAACAGTTTCATATCATGTACAATTTCATTTACACATTACGATGTTTATTGGCTAACCTTAACATATCTCTAATACAAAGGTTCTCCTAGCCGATTCTAAAACATCCTGAAATGCATTTCTCAAAATTCAAATTGTACATCCTAACGTTACGGGCCAACGGCAAGGTCGTAACCGGTGTCAGATCCCTAATACCAGAACTCCCCCCCTTACTTGTGAGGGGCGGGCGCACAGAGGACTGTACCTCTGTGCCAACTTCCAATTTCCCTTGTCTTAGCGGGGGCCCCATATTTACTCGACGCCATCTTGGTGGTCGTCCGAGGACTCGTGTGAGGTGTCTAGAAGGTAGCGTAGACCCCCCTCCCACCCCTCACTGCTTACCACATCCGCCGTCGTGGATGTCCTGGCCCCGGGAAATTCCCAGGAGGAGCCCGTAGCCCCTCCTCCCCAGGGAGGGGCCTATGACCGCCTTCCCTTTCGGCGGCCCCATCCTTAGAGGGCACCGCCTCCCCGTGTGAGGGGCCAATGGCCGCCTCCCCCCGGGCGCTCCCATCCATAATGGGTGGCGCCCCACCTCTAGGGATCTTCCAATTACTGCTCACTGATCATGACCTTACCACCCGACCAAAAAATAAATACGACATTTTTTAACCTAATGAGGACGGAATAAACAGTTATACTGGGCATTTCAAGTATAAACTTCTAACTATGCAATAACACCTCTTTCAACTCAGCTGCGATACTTCGCCTTAGTACATGCTAAAGAAGCAACCATTTTATTGTCACATCAAACACTCCCAACTTTATTAGAAACAACCTGAAAAAGAGATAATATCCTCGTTAATCAACTTTATTGCAATACAAATCGCTGTCATCAGGGGTTGGTGGGTGGGTCAAAATTGGCTCCTTGTTCCGTCTCGGGCTCACGTGCAACGAGGAGGTGCAGCTTCCAAGCACAGGAACAAGAGGATGCTTCCTTGGATTGTTGCTCCTTTTATTCTTCCTCAGGAGGGCGTGGACCCTCCTCCAACCGCCTACGGGGCGTGTCCAACGGTGTAGGTGTCTAGGACAACCCCTCTTGGGCGGGAAAAGGCGCGCCCCGGCTACGCCACTTCGGGCATACCAGCCGAGACACGCCTCCCGCCCAAAATGGTTTCCCGGGGGGATCGGGGCACCCAACCATACGTTCGGGGGGACCGAGTGGTCGCCCCTTTCCATATGGCCGGGATACCCGTCACCCCCTCCCAACACAATCCCCAAGAATGGGAAGACGGAAACGGTTCTTGAACTTTTGGAAGGCGGGAGGGAGTTACCCTCCCGGCCGTATTTATTAAAATATGAAACAAAATTAAAACATTAAAATAACAGTTTCATATCATGTACAATTTCATTTACACATTACGATGTTTATTGGCTAACCTTAACATATCTCTAATACAAAGGTTCTCCTAGCCGATTCTAAAACATCCTGTAAATGCATTTCTCAAAATTCAAATTGTACATCCTAACGTTACGGGCCAACGGCAAGGTCGTAACCGGTGTCAGATCCCTAATACCAGAACTCCCCCCCTTACTTGTGAGGGGCGGGCGCACAGAGGACTGTTCCTCTGTGCCAACTTCCAATTTCCCTTGTCTTAGCGGGGGCCCCATATTTACTCGACGCCATCTTGGTGGTCGTCCGAGGACTCGTGTGAGGTGTCTAGAAGGTAGCGTAGACCCCCCTCCCACCCCACACTGCGTACCACATCCGCCGTCGCGGATGTCCTGGCCCCGGGAAATTCCCAGGAGGAGCCCGTAGCCCCTCCTCCCCAGGGAGGGGCCTATGACCGCCTTCCCTTTCGGCGGCCCCATCCTTAGAGGGTACCGCCTCCCCGTGTGAGGGGCCAAGGCCGCCTCCCCCGGGCGCTCCCATCCATAATGGGTGGCGCCCCACCTCTAGGGATCTTCCAATTACTGCTCACCGATCATGACCTTACCGCCACAGGCCGGATAGTTGACCGGCTATCCGGACCCCCCACAAAATTCCTACTAAAGGTCATGGCTACACAAACTCTTTAACCAAGCTATGAAGTCTCCTATGAGTAAGACATTCCCCACCCGGGACAAATGGACCCCATCCTCCAGATACATATGATCCCCCCGGATACATCCATGTGGAATACAATGCAATTTTTCTGTACGAAACAACCTACCCAGTTTGGTATTAACCTTCTTTACCGACTGATTCAAAGCTGACACAGAGAGGGCCCCCCCGCCACACCTTCCGAGGAATCATGTGTGACCATGCAATCGTGCACCCCGGAACCCTTCTCGCCAACCAACTTACTGTGGTTAAAATTAACTCGAGAAGTATTCGTCGACCAATGGTCACCAAATCATTGCCCCCAAGATGCACTATGATTACAGATGGCGGTGACCTCGTCCGCCCTAACAGTCCCTCCATAAAACTTTGAAACTGGTCAATACAGAGCCCGCCCCTTCCGTGGAAGGTCACCCTGTACCCGTATTCCCCAGCCACGTGAATCATGGCACCTGCTTTGAATACGTCTGCGGCGCGCCTCACGTATGAGTGGCCAACGACCCACACCACTCTTCCCTCAGCCGGTGATCTTTGACCGCTGGTCCCCAGGTGTCGGGTCAACTGCACAGTCCGCCCCGCAAAGCCTGCTCGCGAAACTGTAAACCAAACAGAAAACAAGAAGCGTGAGTGCATGACATTAGCTTCACAACATGTGCAACCGCACATACCTTTTATAACAATTCGAGGACCAACGCCCCAACTGTTTCACCTTTTCAACACTCAGACCCCTGGCTGTAGCCTCTGTAGCAGTTCCTATCCGGAAGGAATGGGTCCCAAAATTGCTCGGGTTCAAGCCCGCTGCCGCGATTGCCAATGTTAACACCCGCTGAAACTGAAACCTAGTCAGTGGGGTGGCGTCGGTGTGCCTCAGCAAGCTTCCCCCCCATGATGCCGCCCTCTGCGCTAAATACTCCTCCACGCATTTTACCGGGCACATGGGAGACCCCGGAATCCGCTGGACTACCACACTGTCCCCGATCGCTCTCTGATCAGTCTTGGACCTGGCTATTGAGACTACCATCGTCTCCCCCTTAATTTGAATGTGTTCTCGACACAGACCTCCCCCCGTATCCTGCTTATTCCTCGCTACCAGTTCGCTTACCCGCATAGCCCCATGGAATGCTAATGCGAAAGCGGCCCGGAACAGCACCGTCTCTGATTGAGATGAACATGTCGCAGGGAGTACGGACATTAACAGGGACAACCTTGCTAGACCTTTCAGGTGCCTCTCATCCACTCTACGACCCTCAAGGCGTTGCCACCCACGCAGTGCCTTCCTTACGAGGAAGGACGATGTGGGGTCCTGGATGCCATGAGCCCGCGCCATGAAGGAAATGGCGGCCCGGTGCCTATTGGCTGTAGCCACTGATCTGCCTGCCTGATGTAATGATACCAGAAATTTCAGGACATACTCTTCCTGCCCCCAATGCTCCCCCCTAGCTGAACCCAAAAATGACCAATAGGAACAGAACGCTCCTTCATATGCCTTCCTTGTCCTGGGTGCTAGACTCTCTCCCACGAGGTTTTGTAATCCTGGGCACCGAGAGACCAGAGAGCTTCGGGAAATGGTGCCGCCACCAAGTCCGCTGAGGGCAGAAAACCCCGGAAGGCCTGCATATGGGAACGAGAGAGTGCATCAGCTGCCTGGTTCAGTACCCCCGGCACGTGTCTTGCCCTAAAGTGGACGTTTAGTCTCATACATAGCAGGACAATTTCTTTCAGCAATCTCAAAATCCATTTGCAGCGTGCTGCCTGATTATTGATACATTCAACAACGGTCATATTATCAGACCAGAACACCACAGAGAGATCACGAAACCCCTCTGGCCATGTTTTCAAGGCCACCAGAATGGGGAACAGCTAAAGAAACCCAATGTTACCTGTGAGCCCACCATCGTGCCACCACGCCGGCCATGTTCGTGCCGACCATCGATTACCAAATATGGCGCCAAAACCCACACTCCCTGCCGAGTCGGTCCACAACCCCAGCTCCTCGGAGGAAGCTGGCGGTTTGTTCCACACGACGCGACCGTTGAAATCCGCCAGAAATGCAAGCCATATGCGCATATCCTGGCGAACCTCTGCTGACAGTCTTGTGCGGTGGTGCCCTTCCTTGAGGCCAACCATGGCTTGTGCGATAGAGCGGGAAAAGGGGCGAGCCATCGGTATCACTCTAAGGGCAAAGTTAAGCTGACCCACAGCTTGTTGCAACTGATGGAGAGTCACTTTTCTCTCGCCGAGGCACATTTCAAGCGAGGCCCTAAATTTCATTACCTTCTCCTTGGGCAAACGGAAGCACCCCTCTACAGAATCGAGCTCAATTCCCAGAAACTCGAGTGAAGTAGATGGCCCCACTGTCTTGCCTGGTGCCAGTGGCACGCCAAATCGTTTCATGAGATTACAGAATTCCCTCAAAGCCTGTGCACATTCCGTGTCCCCGGCTGCCCCCAGGAACAGAAAATCATCAAGGTAATGCATAACCTGCGTAAAGCCCGTGGCTCTGGTGAACGCCCATTGCAAAAAAGTACTGAACTTCTCAAAATACGCACAAGAGATGGAGCAACCCATCGGCATACATCTATTCATGTAGTAGCGTCCTTGAAACACAAAACCTAAGAGACGCTGATCCTGTGGGTGTACCGGGAGCAACCGGAACGCTGACTCGATATCTGATTTAGCCATCAGCGCTCCGGGCCCCAGGCGATTCAAAATGGCGACGGCCTCCTCAAAGGATGCATACCGCACCGAACAAACTCCCGGGTCAATCGCATCGTTCACCGAAAGACCCCTAAGAGCGGACAAATTATGGATTAACCTAAACTCACCTGGGTCCTTCTTAGGGACTACTCCCAACGGTGAACAAACAAAGTTAACAACTGGCGGGTTCCCATATGGTCCCGCAACCCGACCTCGGGCCACCTCCTTTGCAACCTTTGCCTGTACCACCGCCGTATTTTGTTGAACCGATAGTTGGTTTTTACACTGTGCTTCCCCCCGAAAGTCCCCCGCCGGGATGTGGAAACCATATGAGAAACCGTCTCGCAACACCCCGGCGGAGACATGATCAGGGTATTCGTTCAGCCAAGGGATCATTGCCATGATGTCAACGGGAGTAGGTAACGGTGCCCCTCGGTCGATATTAGACCTGTTTGGCCCCTCCTCTACCTCCTGTATCACCATTCTTGGCTCTGCACGAACTCTCGGGGTGTGAAGACTGTCCGCACCCTGCACACTCATGCCTGAACTTACATGTCCCTTGTGGCCTAGTGAACTTGCCTCTGTTAAAGCTCCAACAGACCCCTTTTCTCCCCGAGTTCCCATTATTCTTTGTGTGTTGATCATTGCTGGCGCCCGCTCGAAAGGGCGCCGCCGAATAATGGCGGGAAGGCTCCGCCCCATTCCCGCCTAAAGAAGACGACTTCGTTGTGTTCGGCATAACCTGTTTCTGCCAGGAAATGGAGTCGAAACAATCCCACGTCAGGGATGATTCGTGCTCCTTTGCCTTACGAAATTTGTTATCATAACCCATCCATTGATTGCCTTCATACTTTTCATAAAATTCCATAATACGTGTCTGGTAACAAGCTAATTCCGACAATACTTCAGGCCTACGTTCCCCCATGATTGCAGTGAACATTCCAAACGCCCTGGCCCAATTAGCGATCGTTTCATCTACTCTGAAACCCGCCATTTTGGCACGCCATACACTCGGATGCAACAACTCCTTCTGATTTTTAACGTGCTCTATCTCATAGCGATCGGTCAACAGTGAAAACATGTTCACATATTTATCAGCCCAAATCCTTTCTTTCACATCCATCGGGATATGTTGGACCACCTTTTCCCTCCTTGAGGGTAACGATCCCTCCCCCGCCATTGGCAACGGCTGCTTACCCGAACCAGTAGCTGGGTCTGCTGTCGCTGCTGTTCCAACGCTCGACGCCGGTTGTTCCGAGGGAACCTGCGGGGAAACAAGAGGACAAGGTGCCTTCGCAGCATCTCTCGATTGCCGCAACTGCTTCATTATAACCTGGCCTCCTCGGCCGTGTCTCCCGGTGCCACAGCACCCTCGTTGTTCCTGCCTAACCACGCCGCCAACTGGGCGGCCAGCTCGGGAGGCATATCCCCCTCGTTAACAGGTGTAACTACCACAGGGATCGGCTGTCCCGCGTTCGGGATCGGAACTGGGGCCTCCACCGGACTGACCGGGCTCGCCGGAGGTGACTCGGGGACCGGGGCCTCCCCTCCTGCCACCCTATTCCTGGCCCTTTTACCTCTCCCGGCAGGGACTACTCCCGGCAATGCTGGTCCGATGACTTTCTTCGGTCTACCCGTACCATTCATTGCCGCCATCTGCTTCTTCATGTTCGCCATGTCCTTCACCAGCATGCGTAGCATTTGTTCGGTCCCAACCTTCTTTCCGACCTTCTTGCCAGGCATCGTTCACGGATATTCGACTCGAGGTCCTGGATCCAAAGCTTCGGAATCACTGAAAGGAGAAACACAAAAATTACAAGTTCTCAAAATTGGCTCCTTGTTCCGTCTCGGGCTCACGTGCAACGAGGAGGTGCAGCTTCCAAGCACAGGAACAAGAGGATGCTTCCTTGGATTGTTGCTCCTTTTATTCTTCCTCGGGAGGGCGTGGACCCTCCTCCAACCGCCTACGGGGCGTGTCCAACGGTGTAGGTGTCTAGGACAACCCCTCTTGGGCGGGAAAAGGCGCGCCCGGCTACGCCACTTCGGGCATACCAGCCGAGACACGCCTCCCGCCCAAAATGGTTTCCCGGGGGGATCGGGGCACCCAACCATACGTTCGGGGGGACTGAGTGGTCGCCCCTTTCCATTACGACTGCAAAAACGGTGAAGTTCTCTGTTTACTTTCCTTCTGGCCCTGTCTACAGCCGTAAACTTCACCGCTCCCCTCCAAACCCTTCTAGGCACTAGAGCAGTCAGGATTAATTGTGTGTTAGGCCAGGATGTGATTATTAATTCTAAATCTGCTTTCATTGCTATCAACAACCCAAGACCTGAAAGTTGAACAATATTGTTTTTGCCTAAATGAATAAGCAACATTTTTGGGCATCTCCTTGACAAACGCAGCTCGCTTAAAAATGGCATCAATTGACCCCATTTCATACCACCTTTGCCCCACCAATCGATTTTAAGATCATCAAAACTAAAACCAAGGTTTTGTCCATAATGATTTCTCTCTGCTTGTTTTGCTGCCCATTTCATAAACAAATGTCCAATACTCAAAATGGTTGACATGGATGTAGATGGGCCCAACAAACAACCTAAAAAGAGATCAAATGTTAGAATATATAATGAAATTATAATTCTTCTAACTCTCTAACATATCTCAAACAACAATTGGAGGACCAGCAGCCTAAACTTTTTTTTTTGCTTTAAAGAGACACCGCTCCTTGCTGCCTCTGAAGCAGCGCTATTCTGAAGTAATGAGTACCAATATTATTAGCATTAATACCTAATGAGCTTAAATCTTTTCTCAACACTGACAAAATCTGTGATGTTTTTAAGCGAGAGCCATCTTGATGTCTGAAAATAAAATTGGTTGAAGAGCCACCTACTGCTCTAAAATCAAACCAAGCTTTCACCGGGCATAGCGGGCTGCCTAGCTTCCGCAATACCACTGTAGCTCCTTTGCCCCTTTGACCTATCTTTGATTTTTCCAACAAAATCCATAGAGATAGCTAGGTTATTAGAATGTTTGAAATTTTAAGACCTTCAATATCGGATCCTCCCAGTAACTCTGACATCCTAAAGACTCCAAAAAATAGCCATAACCATACACTACTTGAACAACAAGAACTCAAAATTTGAATAGAAAATTTGTGGTAAAGTTTGTATGATATTGAATAACAATTTCAAAGATATGGGCTCTCTCACAAACTATCCCCACTTCTTTATTTTTCCCCAGCCTTGTAACATTCTCCTTCCCAGTTCCCCAGCTGATGGTTCATAACCCCAAAGGGCCTTACCATAAAAAGAGAGTCCTGCTAGTTTGCCAGCAATTGTAGTAGCAGAAATATTTAGTTCCTTGTCGGCCATTATGAACCTAAGAACGTCCTCCTTATGCCTTTCCAAACCTATTTCATTGCCAATTCTAAATGAAGCGCTTAAGTCTAAAAAATCAGACCATGCTCTTCTATAAGCAGTTTTTGTACTGGGAGCTAGGGAGTTTTCTACAAGATATTGTATTTTTATTCTGCTAGGTCCCATACCTCCAGAGGAATCTGGGTTTTCACCGGGTCTGCTCCATGTGCCAAACCATGGAATCTGAGCCACTGGGAATGAGTTAATGCATTTACTACATTATTATCTGTTCCTGGTACGTGTTTAAACTTAAAAACTATATTGTGGATAAGGCAACCTAACATGAATCTTTGTAACAGCTTTAGAAGAAGTCTGTCTTTAGCCTTTTGACCATTCACTAGATTGACAACAGTCTTATTATCAACGTGAAAAATTACAGTTGTGTTTGATAGCTTCTTATCCCATGCTGCTAATGACACAAGCATTCATAAAAGGCTATACTTATTCTCTCAGAAATCCATTTTGATGGGCACTTTGCTGCACGCCATTTTCCTTCTTAAAAGAGCCCCAAACTATTAGCCCCTTACGCATCAGAAAAAAATTGAATTGACCATATAAAGTCCACATCAAGATACCAAATTGTAATACCATTGAAAACTCTCAAGAACATTAACCAAACTTCGAAATCTGCTCTCATGGCTGCTGAAACTCTAATCCTGTGGTGAGGCAAGATGACCCCTGACATGGCAAAACCTAATCTTCTGTAAAAAATTCTACCAGCCTTCACCACTCAGCAAGCAAAGTTCAAATGCCCCAACAGACATTGCATTTCATACACTGTTAACTTAGGGGATGACTTGGCATGCTCCAGAATCTCCATCCTTTCCTTCACTTTCTTAACGGGTAGCATTGCTTCCATATTGACTGTGTCTATCTCAATACCTAGAAATACCAAGCAATTCAAAGGGCCTTCGGTCTTTTCATCTGCCAGAGGTACGCCCAAATCCTTGGCTAATGACATAAAAATTGAAGAGCTCCTCTACATTGCTGAGTGCCAGCTGCACCTATAAAAAGGAAGTCATCTAGATAATGTGTTACTTGAACATGACCTGGCCTAAAGACAAAACAACATTGAATAAAAGAGCTAAACTCTTCAAAGAGATTGCAGGAAATTGCACATCCCATAGGTGCCACTTTTGTCTACAAAAAATTGTTTTTCAAAACGAATACCTGACAACGAGAAATCTAGTGTGTGTATAGGTAACAACATAAAGGCCGACTTAATGTCGCATTTTACCAATTATGCATTTGATCCCACCTTCCTTACCATCTCTAGCGCTACATCGATTGATGCAAACTGAACCATGGTATCCTCCATAGCTATAAAGTCAATAAGCGATAAACCTTGAGGCCATGACAAATGCTGAATCATGCGAAATTCACCATGTGTTTTCTTTGGCACCACTGCCAATGGTGATACGATAAGATGTGGTAGAGGCCATGTGGAAAACGGACCTCCCATCCTCCCTTCTGCAACTTCTGACAAAGGTTTTTCCTTAATAACCTGCAGGAATTCTTTGGCTGATTTAAAATTTTCGGCAAACCTACGGCAACAGGGTCCTTGATATCCCAGACTGAAGCCTTCTTTAAACACCCATTCTAATCTGGCTGCCTTATCCCTTAATCGATAGAATTTCAACCAATAGCATAACTTCTGTGTATCAATTGGGGTAAAAGCCTTTGTAAATAGGCTTAAATTATTTTCTTCTTCCTCGGCCTTGCCCAAAATTCGCCCAGTTTGACTGTTCCCCAAACACTGTAATGTAGCATGTTTGCCTCCACATTTTAAACATTCGGGCTTGTAGCTGCAGGGATTCTTTTGACAGTAGCCCCTGTTAAAATTCCAGCATGCTCCTGAAAATGCTGACTGTGGTTTAACTCAATTACTCACCCCTCCCGAGGTGGGTCTGCCAAGAAAAGGCCGATGGGACACTGCAAGTCCTCTCGCTGTTTGCATAGTAGGAGGGGGCCTCCGGGGATACACCCATAGTTCATTATTAACCACCCCCCAGGGTTTTTCAGGAATAAGGACCAGCCTAGCTCTAAATTCTTTATTGCAATGAAGCCAGGTGAAACCCCCAAATTCCGTGTAAGCCTTCCTAACAGTGTCTAAATATTAAAAAATTGACACAGATCAGTCTGGAAACGTTTTGCAGTAAACACTTGCAAAAGCTAGAAAAGCTGACATTCATGAATCTATAGTTGGCCTCTTAACTAATTCCCAAGCTTCATCCCTAGATCAATTATTTCTCTGTGGAGAAGTTTAAAAACATCAACAAATTCTCTTTTGCAGATTTTCTGCTTTGTGTTTTTACTCACATGGGAACCCAAAGGCAAAGATAAACCCATATAAAGAAGCCCTTTTAAGCCTTCTGATTTTGATTTATCTTCTTTTTCACTACCGCTTGCCTCATAATTACATTTAGATTTATTTGAGTCTGATAACTCACCCTTCGTCTTGTCTTTCTTGTTTGACACTACCTTCACAGACAAAACATCAGTTTCTTCACAGTTAGAGCAGCCATCAGTCCCCAACCCTTATCTTCAACCATCACGTTGGATGTTTCCAGTTTTTTTTAAACTGATTTTCCATAACAATCCCCAAATAGCTTCTCTCCTGTTCCTAAAGACTTGTCCAATTCCGACGTTTTCTTCCTTCTGTCCCCCTCTTGGTAACTTTTATGCCCAGTAACATCAAACCAGGAATCCTCAGTGTTTTTTTTTTCCTGAAAAGTATGAGCTTTGGACAGCTTTTTAGAGACCTCCCCTATATGCTTTGAAAGTCACCAGCCAGGATTCAATGTCGTTATCATCACCAATTTCCCCCTCTTCCAACTCAAATGTGTTGTCATCGCCTATTACCCCTTCAAACTGAACATTCTTAACACCCCCGCTACTGCCTGGATGTTCCCCCTCCCCCACCCCAGCATCATAAACCCACCAATTTACAGCCCTTTTCAATTGTGAAACTCGATGCTCTTCCAACGATGCAGGAAAGACCACATCATCATCCAATACAACGCAAGACATTTTTTACTGAACGTTCCGTCCTTCTGCAGCATTATCCCTGCGTTGTCCTGCAGGTCACCATAACTTGCTGATTCTGGAACGCCTGTTTCAGCTGACGATGCCCAGATATTTCTGTTGACCTCATCCTGAGCCCACACCCATTTCCCAGGACCTTCAGTGACCTGCCCCTCTTCAGAGGATGTAGCCTGCTTACTACCAACATCAGTCTTCTTTTTCCTGACTGAGATTACAAACTTGAATGTCCCTGACTGACTGCAGACTTAACTGCGTATCTTTGCCTTTTAAGGATTGTGCACCCCTTTGTATGTTATTGTGCATTAATAAAATGTCACCATCCTCAATAGAAATCATAGGGGACAAAGGCCTACCACCTGGAGCACTTGGTACACTTTGTGACAAATTTAATCTTCTGACAAAAATTGATATACTTTTCTTCGATTGACATTCATGTAAAGACAAACCTTGTTCCAAGTTAACAATTCCTGACAGGAACCACTAGGGGGCGCTAACACTGGGTTTTCATTAAATGACTCCTCGCCTTTAATAAAACTGGCTCCTTTAAGGGATTTTCCTCTCCCTATGAGCCTGCCTCTCAACGAGCGTGTGCGCGACCTGACCCTCCCTCTCCTCACTACAGATGAAGAAAGCTGCCGGATGGAGGTAAGGGGAGCTGCCTCTGAATTATTGTTTACCGCTAAAAATGTCTGTATTTTCTGGAGTTGCTACCGGGGAGTTGTCACTTGAAGAGCAGGCAATAACGGCAGCAGACACGCTGTTAGCAGACGCTCTCTTCTAAAGCTCAAAGCTTATCCATGCTTGTGACAGGACATCGGGCATGAGTAAATTCTCCTGCATCGCCTTGCATATTAGCCTCAGGGCCTCCCTTACTGAAGCGGCTGATTCAGGCATAGTGGCAGCAAAACATGCTCAATTAATAATTATGGCTCGCACACGACAAAACAAGCCTCCTACCTCAATGATCCACATGCCTGACTAAGAACGCAACACTCTAACCGCTGCGTTCCAAGGCAGTAGTAACCAGAAATGAGCAACCCAATATACCCTTGAGGGTTTGGGCAAAGGATATGATAGGGTATAAGTACCTTCAAGGGATTTTGTTATTATGTATTTCAAACAAAATTTCAAACAGTACTTGACGGCCTTGCACACATATGACCGATAGTGCAAAGCATCAACCACAAATATTCAGTCAATTTAAGTAAGTCACTTCAAGTGATCAAAATGGAAGAGAGGGAGAGGGTGTGTATGAAAAAATTGTATTTAATACTCAAGAATCGATTTGAGAAAAGGGTACAGAATAAATAACAATGTTATAGGAAGAATATTTCAGAAATAGCAATCAAAAGAAAACTGAAGACAAAACCTGTTGCACACTAAATATAAGAAAGTATAGATACAAGAGATGTCTCAATTGACATATTAAAGTTCAAAATCCATTAGTGAAGAGAGGGGACCACCAGTATTTCGGCTCCTCTTTTATTGCTCATTCATAGCAAGCCGACACGTGTTTTCTCGCAGGAAAAGAAACACACAATTTCCGCGACTCATCAGGGCTGGGGAGGATACAAAATAGAAGATGGAGTACATAATAGCATACGGCGAACTATGCAGTTATATGGTGACTGCATACGGTGCAAGTGCACGGTGTAGGTGGATCATGTGACAGTAAACATGAGCACAGAAGTGGGTGCACACAACACCTACCCTCCTACCAGTGTAACTATCAACGAAGTGGGAACAAGCAGGATAGTGAATCCGTAGTGATTGTGTATATGGAATAAACAGTTTTCATTATATTTACAAGATTCACAACATATTAAAAGGTGACGCAAAGGGTGGGGCGGTGTGTTTGAGAAAAGGAAATGTCAGTGGACAACACAAGTATCTAAAAAGGATGTGGGTTTTCTGCCCTTAACGAAGTGTAATTGCCACGGTTCATGATACGGGTGACATCTACTTATACGAGACAGGTCCTTAAAAATTAGCTGAAGTGTGCATCATACCTGTAGTTAATGAGTGTTGAACCACAGGTCTATAGTGCCAAAAGGGGAAGGAAACAAAAGGGAAAGAAACATAAGGCTACATGGAGACGAAGAAAGGGGTGGTGTTGTTGGGGACAAGGTGTAAGTGGAGTAAAACAAAAGGGGGGAATCTCACCACAGTGCCGGTGATAATTCCGACCCGGCCCCGCTCGAGACAGGGTAAAATTCTTTGAGAACTTCGTGGTACGTAGTTCAATTGTGGTATAGTCCAATCTATCTGAGGATATGCTGTAAGAGAAATTATAATACGGGTTTTAGATCGACGGACAGTGTCCAAATTGAAGTTTGTACGATTGTGGTGTCTAGATCAAGCCCATATTGAAAGTGGATTGGTTAGCATCTCACCTTATAGTAGAATTGTTGGTCGAGTACAAAAAGGGGTTACTGGATCAATTGACCGGAATAAGGTCCGTGTCCACGTAGTTGATCACGGAAGAGTAGAGACTGTTTAAACAGTGTAGTCCCTGGTAGGTTGATGCCGGAACATAGTTTGAAAAAATAACAATAAGGAAAGAAGCAAGAACGTAGGTTTAAACGTTCTCGCTAGTCACGGTGTTGCACATATAAAATCAATGAATCAGTAAAACTATCCGGATCTCTGAGGTTTCTCTTAAACTTCAATCGTTTGTTTGCTATTACTTGGTGCCTTATTCTAATGTCTACAATGAGTATAGAACATACTTTGAGAAAATGACAATAAGGAAAGAAGCAAGAACGTAAGTATAACCATTCTCGCTAGTCACGGTGTTGCACATATAAAAGCAACGAGTCAGTAAAAGTATCCTGATCTCTGAGATTTCTCTTAAACTTCAATCGTTTGTTAACTATCACTTGGTGCCTTATTCTAAAGTCTACAATGAGTATAGAATGTTGGTACGATCTTCTCTTTCTTACCCGTAGTGCGGCGAGAAAAAAGCCGGCAGGATAAGTGTTTCTGTAGGGAGTTCCGGGTACAGACACGTGGTGTCAAACCCGGAAGAGGTTAAGTAACCTGGAAAGGACCCGGATAGGAGCGACTAGAACGTCGCTTTCGCTGGAGTCAATGCACAGTACCTCGTCTCCATATTGTTTGGTACTATTGTAAACATAGAAGAGGGCAATATAATTGGAGAAACAAAACTGTGCCTAAGAAGGGAAAATTCGAGATATACACGTCTTATGAATATAGAGCGTGTGTAATGTGTGTTGCATGCAAAGAGAAATAAGGATCATGCAATATATTTACAGTTGTGTGTGCGACCAGATCGAATTTTCAAAACAGTTAGTGAATACATATACATATACATTTTTGTGCTACAGTTGTAATCCTTTAAGAATTATAGTTTATAAAATGGCACAATTGTGAGTCATGCTATGTGTACATTCTTTGCGGACACTTCACCATTTATACACAATAAATATATGAAGGTCACCTGTGTGACCATTTACAAATCGCCATAACATTGCCTCATGTAAGTTTCATTGTGAGTCCTCGTAAATTGAGGAACATTTGATTGAGGTTTCACCGTGCATATACAAGATCGTGGTACAAGAGTGACAAATGTTAGTGTGTATATTTACAGGTTTCATGACATTGAGGGAAAAAGACACATAACTTTATGCAGTTAATCACCCAGGAAATATTGCATCTCCTGGTCAAAGTTCAAGCCATAATCCACCGTACGGAGTCGCAGAATCCACATGGCTTCTAGACGTCTTAATTTTAATTCCCTATTCCCTCCCCATATTCCTGGTGGTACAGTATCTATCCCAAAGAAGGAAATTCGTTTATCCATACTTTGGTCAAAGCACGCAGCCGCATGCAAGGCTACCGGATATCTGGGGTCTTGTTTGTGGATGGCTCTAATGTGTTCAGCTATTCCATCTTTAAGAGGGCGGATGGTGCTGCCCACATACACTTTCTTACAAACACACTCGATAATGTATACTACAAAGCGTGTAGTGCAATTGATGTTTGTCCTGATGATATATGTTTCTCCTTTCGTGCCGTTAAATTCTTTTGTGTTGTGCTTAGCCCACCGACACATGGAGCAGAATCCACATTTGAAAAAACCTGTGTTTCCTACTGTTAACCAGGTATCAGTTGTAGTGCCTCGAGGGACAGTTGGACTGAGCCTGTTTCTCAGAGTCCTGCCTCTTCTGAAAGTTATCTGTGGATATTCTCCTATGTAGTCCTTGATGCTTTTGTCTGCTCTTAGAATGTTCCAGTGTTTGGTGAAGCTTCTACGAAGTGATCGGTGTTGACTATTGAAATCAGTGATCATTCGGATTTTTGTGGAATTGGTTGCCGTGTCAATGTGTTTCTTCCTGAGTGTGTCCGCTCTTTTGATTTTCTTAACCCGGACAGTTGCTTTGTTAAGTAAGTCATCTGAGTAACCTCTTTTCTTAAAACGTGTCTGCATTTCCCTCAAATTCAAATTAAAGTCTTTGTCATCGCTACAGTTTCTTTGTGCTCTTAGGAATTCGCCAAAAGGAATGGTGCTGATCTGATGTGGTGAATGGGCACTGTCAGCATGTAGGATCGCATTGCAGGCAGTGCTTTTTCTGAAAAGTCTGCTGTTCAGCTTGTTATTGGAGATATATATTTCCAAAACTAGGAATTCAACTTTCTCTAAGCTGGCTTCAATGGTGAAAGTCATATCCCATGTGTTGTGATTTAAGTGTTTGTGAAATTCCATCAAGTGATTATGTGTGCCAAACCAGATCAGAAGACAATCATCTATGTATCTTCCCCAAAATACTATAGAGTCTATGAATCTCGCACCTTTTGTGCCCCAAATCAGGTCCTTTTCCAGTGCGCCCATGAACAGGTTCGCGAAAGAAGGGGAAAATTTAGAACCCATGGCGACACCTTTTATCTGTTTATACCATGAGTTATTGAACATGAACACATTGTTCTTCAAGATGAGTTCCATCAAGGAGGCCAGCATATTTGTATGTTGCCACATTGTGGCCGGTCGGTTCTGTAAAATCTTAGTTACTACTTCTAGTCCTAACTCTGGTTTGATGCTAGTGTGTCACGTTCTAATCTAGGACCCCGATCAATACTGTGACCTTAGGCTCCTATACGGCTATAATCCATTTATACCCCTATAATGGCATAAACGATCAAGAGCGATATTTCAGAAACTCGTCTCTGGCCTAACACTATCAGAGCCACATTTCAGAATCTCTTCCTCTGCAGCTCATTAGAGCAGATGACACAGCAGAAGCCACTATCTAAGATTCCTAGATTACACTCCGAGTTCTTCAACAAGATAAAACTCAGCAACCTGGGAAAGCCCCGCTTGCTATGTTTTGATTAGTAATAGAACTCTAATGAGCACTGAGAGACGATCACTTCCTAGTGACATCTTTATTGACGTCTTATGTCCAAAAATGTAGGTCAAACAAGGCACCTTTCAGGTAAAAATATTACCAACGTTGCCTTAAGCAAACGCTGCCTCAACGACATCGATGATAGCGATGGTGTGGTGAATACAGGAGCAGAACAGCTGTCCCTTGCAGAACCCAGCAGATGCAAGCTGCCCACGGACGCTGCCCCTCCTCCTCCTTGACGCGCTGAGAGAGACGCTGTCTTTTCTCCTGCCGAGAAAATCCAGCTCTGGCGTTTCCAGCCTACTCTTGCGAGTGACTGGGATATTGAGTCCTGGAAGGAGATACAAGACCTCCAACATTCTATTTCAGAGGTATGGTGTTGACTAAACCCTTAGAGAGAATTCTTGAAGCAAACCTTGGCAAAACCAACTTAACTAAAACTGCTACTTACTTACTCCCTCCCAAGTATTAGGCTTAGGTCAGGTACACTGGGGTAGGCGTAGTTAGAAGCACCAGTTGAGTACGTTAGTCAAATGAATGTATATATTTTATTCATTTTAACCATTGTATGGCTAAGAAAACATATCAATGCTTTTACAGTATTATTTCGCAATCCTCATTTTACTGTACGCACTTTTTATAATAACTAGTCTTGCAATTGTGGCAATTCATTTCTCTTGCATGAGAAGAAAGAGTGTTCAATAAATAATACCTTTTTATTGAAAACGCCCGTCTCTCTATTTCTCTGCATCTTGGTGAAAGTAATCTGCACAACTGACTGAGTAAAATAACTGTCTATTGTTTCACACGACTCTAGAGATTGACTCTTATTCTAAGGAGCAAAGTTGTCATGTTTATGCGGTTGTTGGAAAACTGAATCCCTTCTTGTTTGAGCCAGGGAAGCTGATCACTTCCTATTCAGTCAAGAAAGTTTCCAGTGACCTCTGAGCTAGTTGGTAAGAAACCCAATTAAGTTTAGCATAGTCAGTAGAGACCTGGAAGACCGCACTTCTACCTCAAAACTGCTGTTTATGTTATTCCAATGCGCAAGGCCTATAGGGAAAATAGGAACTACACTTCATGGCGCCCAACGTTTGGTAAGGCGATAAAACTAACGCAAGACGTTAGAGTAACTCAGTCGTGCATTTTTCACACAGACCCCTTTCTACCGTAAATACTCCAATAGACGTCTGGAGTGGGTGAAAGGTTAAAATCCGCCCGAACTTAGTAGGAAGAGATTCCTATGTAAAGCTCTGGTTTATTCAACGTTGAAGGATACAGTGTTCCAAAATATTGTGCACCTAATCTTTGTCTCCTTGGAGACCTGCTCTGCAAAACCTTTTTGACAATAAAATGTCAGACAGTGAAAACGGAACCGCTGGACCCGCAGTAAATGCGACTCAGCAGGCTTTCGATGAAATTAATGAACCGGGTGCAATAATCATTCCGGTACATTTAAGAAAATCTATAACTTCAAAACTTATAGAAAATGGGCTGACCACACAAGGTGGCACAGTCGTCTTCGTGATAGAGGCACACGAATATCGGCAGACAGAGGTATTTTATTCTTGGATAAAATTTCCAGCGGCAAACGCTGCAACACACGAGTTCCACTATTACAAAACAGGGGATCCACCGGAAGAGTACGCTCCTTTTGAGGAGATTGAAATCCCATTAAAATACCAAGAGCACCTGCTCTGGTTTAAAGGCGCCCTAAAACACAATGATCATATTACCAGGCTCGGTCCACTAGGTAGACCAGGAGCAACGTGGCCGGTTCTAGCCAGCTACACACCACATCCAGACATTGATAAAATGTCAAGTGAAGAACTCTTAGTTAAAATAAGAGAATTAACAAAGGCATATAGAGAGTTAGTTCAATTGACAATGGAGGATAAAATGATCCGCCAGAAGTTGAAGGAAACAGATATAAGAGATCAACCAATTGAGCTTGCCAGAATTATAGAAAAATGTTATGAAGAACTAGGTAGAGACAGCTTGGGTGGAAAACCAGTAAAGCCCCAACTGCTCGAAAATTCTGAAAAATGATTTATTAAAAATAATTCAAATACTCCTAAAAAGAGGTGGGATGGAAATAAACAATTCACTCCCAAAGAAAAAGTTTTCCAGTCCAGAGGAAGGTCTCCTCGACGGAGGGAAAAAACTCCGACTCGAGAACACCAGTATCCCCAGAGGGAGCCCTCTGAGAAAAGATTTAAGCTTAGAAATAGGGATAATTTGACGAAGCCTGATAGATATCAAAGTATTGATATTCGTCCTTCTCGATCTTTTTCGCAGAAATCGGAAAGAAGAGGACGGTCAGACCCAGGAGAGCACACCAAGTCCAAAGACAAGGATCCTGCTCAAAGTAAAAAATCTCAATTTCCAAGAAAGAAGGTAGCCAGTATTAGAGTAATCGAACATGCCGAGAATACTGAGGACACAGTTGAAAAACGGGGAGTGGGCACAGACAATGCTAGACAGTGCAGCAGAAATCACCATAGCTCGCAAGATCCTGATGAGTCATCTGGAGACAGTGGACACGAATGAATACATTCAAGTAGAAACTGCCGACACCAGAGTTAGCGAGCCCCATAAGATATACGAAATAACACTGCGTATAGAGGGTGATAAGACTAGGAAAATAAAGGGTCTATTTTGGGATAAACTCTCAAAAGGCTATGACATTTTTTAGCTGAAAAAGATTCGCCCCCAGAGTTTGTCAGGGAGTGCCCTCGTGGCGAAGAAATGATTATGCCTGCCTTCTCGAATCACATTCCGATTCACACTAAATATATGTATGCAAGGAAATGGGCAGTAGCCCAGGCACCAGCACTATATAAAAATCATGTAGGATGGGATGAGGACTCTCCTCCTCACAAAATCCAGTTAAAAAGTCAACCGACTGCACAAAGGCAGTATCCCATTAAGCAAGAAGCTAAAAAACAAGTCAGGGAGATTTTAGATCAACTTGAATACCAGGGGGTGATTGAAACATGCACCTCTCAAATGAACAATCCTTTGTTTCCTGTCTCCAAACCAGACCAAACCAGATTCATATCGTCTAGTTTTGGATTACAGACACCTTAACGCATGTTGCAAAACATTTGCAGTACAAAATTCGCATAGTGCTGCACTAATGAATAACATAGTTAGGAAAAAATATAAAACAACATTAGACATATCAAATGGTTTCTTTTGTCAAAATATTGCACCAGAAAGCAGATACTTGACCGCTTTCTCAGTAATGGGGTCTCAGAAAAATTTCTGTAGGCTCCCACAGGGATTCAAGAATAGCCCAGGACTATTTTCAGCCAGAGTAACAGAGTTACTACAAATGTATGATGATGAGGCATTATCTTATGTAGATGATATCTATCTCACAGACGACGACTTGGAGACTCACTTGAAAAGAGTGAACACCATAATACTTGGGTTCGCAGCAGAGGGTTACAAATTCAACTTTAAAAAGTCTCGAATTGCCCATCTGACAGTATTATTTTTGGGATACGAATTATCAAGTGAAGGGAAAAGCCTAGCGGACAACTTCTTAGAGAAGTGCGCTGTACTCCAAGCACCAAAAACGCGGAAGAATTTACAATCGATTCTATTTTTTCTGAATTTCGGAAGAACTTACATCTTAAATTATGCGGAGAGGGTTAAACCTCTCTACGAACTAATTAAACCTGATTTTAAACCAATCACTTGGACTCAAAAACACACAGAAATGTTGAGATCACTACAAACAGACATGTTAGCAAAAACAAAATTAGATGCACGTGACAACACACGCAATCTTGTAATCCGAGTCCTCCCAGGAAGATGCGGATTCACGTACCTGACCTCTAATGAGGGAGAAACGGTACCAATAGCTTACAAATCACACTTGTACACACAAGCAGAAAAAACATTCAGTCCAACAGAAAATACTGTGAAAGCAGTAGAAACAGCATTAGCGAATGAACGAGAACTAGCACATGGCAAAAGGATCAATATCCTCACAGTGGAATCCTCCTTCGAGGCACTATTCAGCCCAGTAAACCTGCCTACAGAGTCACTAGATCCGAAATGGATACAGTGTGTAAATTTTCTTAGAGCGGAAGATGTGAAATACTATTTTGCCTCGCAACTGAAAAAACTGAATGATTTGACTTATGAACAAGAATATCCTCTGCCAATCGAACTTCTGCCTCTCCAACAATACTCCTGTATAATCTATACAGATAGATTTGTACAGCATTTCAACGTAGAGAACAAATCCTACGATGCAGCCTGCGCGATTGTTAAAGATCGCTGGCTGTGCGGTAAATTCAGACCGAAAATAACAAAAAACTTAATCAGTGAGAAACTGTTCGGCTCAGCGAGCTGAAATCAGATCTTTAAAGATGGCGCTTGAAAATGCAGAACGTGAATTCCCGACACTAATCGTGTGCGATTCGCATTTTTGCGTCAACTATTACAATAATAAGTTGCAGAGCTGGATTAAAAATGATTACAAAGATGACACAGGTGCCACAATAAAGCATAAAATGCTTTGGAAACAAGTAGTTCTTTTACAGAAAGAACTACAAAAGACTCACGTGAGTCACTAGATGCAGAAAAATTCCTAGGACGTCTAGGTATATCAGTGTACAGATAAGTCGGGCCAGTTATCAAGAAAGAACAGTGGAAGGGATTGGCAAAGTTATAAAAAAAATATATTTTTATTAGGTATATTTAAAAATCATATTGGAAATGACCAAAGGTCAAACAATATGATGGATATGTAAAAATATCTTTGACAACATTACATGCAATAATCATAAAAGGTTAACATAAAATTCATAATACACAAAATAAAGCAATATATTGACAAAAATATACAGGTAATCACAAAAATAAAACAAGCATAAGAACTCGACGCGCGTTTCGGCAGGGGACCGCCTTCTTCAGGAGACACAATTTAATTCCTGAAACACAGTTATAAAAGAATATCTATGTTATCTAAGCATACACAGAATTTATAAAAACAACATTTTCATTTATTATTACTAACATATTTAAAACCTCATTTCTAACTTAAAGACTGACCATGACTATTGTTATGTACACTAAAGGCCTTTGATAAGCCACATAATGTCTGACGATTGTACAGTATCTGACTTAACTAAGAGTAGCACCCCTTGGTCTACGCGAGTACCATCTTACAATGGAGAAGAATACAATCAGGTTCCTATTTGAGGACTGAAGTAGAATCACTTCTAAATTCATAAAATTCAGACTCAATCTTAGAAGCTGTTAGCACACAGTAAGTATACAAAAGTATGCATCAGTTACAGATTATCTTTTAAGGAAACTGTTTGTTAAAAGGATATCCTATCAGGCCTTTAACATAAGTGCTCAATTAACACGGGTATACTCACAACGGTAGAACTCTATCCATGCAGCAAAAAACATCCAAGGGGAATCTTCATGCAATAATGATGCGTTTACGAAATAGATTTTGATAGAGGAATTCCTATTGATAGAGTTCAATATTAGTAACGGGTGGACATACCGAATTATTCATCTATAGACAAACATATTGGCTCAACATCTTGCTCTTAACATGTGGATGGCGCTGCAGAGGTTATATTTATAGAAGAATGGGACATGGAATATGCATGCTCATGCGGGATGTACCCTTTAAATGACTTTGTCTTAAGATACTGGTCATGCTACCTGTGTATGATAACGTTTAAGACCCTCAGGGATCTCAAGTGATTACTGAAAACTTCCAGATGTAGTCCACTGACTATTATGCAAATGAACACGATGGGAGACCAACACGAAAGGGATGTAGTATACCAAAAGACTAGGAAATAATAGTGCCAAACTTGTACCTTATATTTCCACATGCGATGTGTGAATGTTCTAGATGAAGTTTATTCTTTATATAGGCATATGATGACCATATTGAAGATGTCCCATATCAGTGGGTACAGAAAATACACTATGGATAAGAATGAAAAAAGAATAAACTTATTCATCATGAGTTATGCCCATTGTCATAGCATGGGTCTTAAAATAAAATTACTCTTGAAGGACGGTAACTATAGTAATTACCTTCATCTAGATGCTACATAAGCTGGTAGAGTTGATACTTGAAGCAAAGTAGCTATTGATGGCACTTTTGCTCGTCAATCAAAAACTGATAAAATGGGCTCTGAAAGAAGGAAATCGTAATGGCAAATTATCTTTAAGTAGTCTCACTGTTGGTTGCATATTGAGACATTTTAACAAATCCGGGCTGTTTAAATATAGTAGCATGTCCCGAACAATCCTTATTAGAGGTTACCTTAATATTAAATGAAGCGGCGCTTATGTTAGACACACTTCGGGTAGGTCGACTCGGAAAGGCGCCTTGTGGTGTTGAATTAAAAGGTAAACTCTGCAAGAATGAAATCAGAGTACTCAGTTAGTTAAGTTAAATTTTAGTTACAAAGTTGCAAAGTTGCAACACACCAAACAGCCTGCTACGATCTAAGCGTACTCCCAATTTATACCATGGCGAGGTTCTTACCGAAAAACGAGAGGTTACTCGCGGACAGCAAGATGTAGCTGTTCCGTGTTCCGGCGTGTGGGGACTCGTCCTCCTCGAAGATACAAAGTATCCAACGTTTGGAGCCTTCCGTATTTAAAGGGACTGTTTAACGCGGGAAAAAGACGTAGTGATGACGGTGGTATGATCGAAGTAGGACTAAGGTCTTACAAGCCGATCCTGTTTCAAAATGGCGCTCATAAGTGCGCAAAAAAGGTAAATAACAGGGGGCTCCCCGCGTATTATGTTGTCAGTATCGCATGTGATGTATCCATCATCACGTATATTTAAATCCCGTTCTGCTTCGGAATTTAGAGCTGCTTCGGAAGAATATTAAAACTGAACAGTATCCGTAGCCTATGCTGTTCAATAAGAACTGTATCGATAATAAGTTTTAGCCCCAAACAAGAGGGCACGTAAATACATTGCGGAGATAGTAAGATGCACTATACATATTACATTGAGGGTAACAAGCAGCGTAATTAAAATTAATACCAATTATCAAAAAAATATATAGATGGAACTAATATAACCTTACTTCAAGCTATTGGATATACAGACGGACAGACAGGCAGGCAACTGCATGAGTTACCTATAGTATATCCATGGCTGATGTCACCCCGATGCGTGTTAGCCCTAGACAAGAGGGCATGTAAATACATTGATAAAGAGGTAGGATGCATTGTGCTGGTTATTTTGAGAGTGATAGACAGCATAGTTGAACTTGCCAATAGTTATCACAAAATACAACTAAAAGGACCTTAATTAGAGCTATTGGGTATACAGATGGAAAGATGACTACATAAGCAATCTTTATTCCAACCATATCTAATAATGCCCCGATTCGATCTAGAGCTAAATTGGGAATGATTAATGAATAGTATAATCTAAGTTTATGTGAGTTATGTGAGTCACTACACACTCTGAGTCATCAACGTGATGGCGTTCACATTGCAGGGAATTCATTGGCTATTACAGCCATAGCGGAAGCAACTAAACCGGCTTCCGTAGCCACAAAGAAGCGTTCAGAAAAATACATAGACGGGGAAACCATGCTGGCAGTAAAAACGCCCGTAAAAGGCGACTGTGCAGCACTACCCGTGAACTATCCACTCAATTATGCATACGTAATTGATGCAAACTCCGTTCCTTTTGCTCGAATCCCTGGAGTGGGGGATAGGGTAATTCCAAACACGAACCGGAGAAAGTTATTAATAGCTGACGCACACATGAGTGAAGGTCCAAGGCACAAACAGATGAAGGAATCTCTGACTGAATTACAATCAGTATACTGTTGGCCGGGAATGAGCCTGCACCACTATAAATATGTAAAGAACTGCCCGGACTGCGACAGAGATCGCAGCAATGAGTCAAGCGCATTAATGCCATGGTAGGCATAATGCTGTCTACATGCCATCCAGCGTCCTATTAATTATTAAGACTAAAACTCACTTAAAAAATGTGGCCCCAGCGCTCGGCTGATGCCAGAACGGTTATAAAAGATCTGCGAGTCTTTATCGGCACATACGCAATTGCCATGTTCCATTCTGACCAGGGTCCTGCTTTCAGCTCTCGAGCTTATAAGGAGGCCATGGCCAGCATGGGCGTTGGCTTGCGAAACTCTTGTCCATCACACCCCAAAGGGAACAGTGTAGTGGAAAGAAAAAAACGGGACATAAAGCAATCTATAACAGCGAAGGTATTAGGTTCGGGTGATGGGTGGGTCAAACATTTAATAAGTGTCCAGCTCAGTCTTAACAATTTGCCAAACAATTCTCTAAAAGGTTTCAGCCCATATGAACTATTGTTCGGAACTAGAATGTACATTCAGGACTTAGATAGTCAGGTATCAGTGGTAGAAGATAAGAATAAAGACTTTGACATCAAAGACCGTTTGGCTGTTTTACAGGACTTGAATGAAACAAGAAAATCCTTAAGCAACATAAAGTTAAAGCAACAGCCAACTACCACTGAAGAGGCACCACCAGCCCTAGCAAGGCCTGTCTGGATTCCAAAGATTGGGGATCTAGTCAGAGAAAAAATAGCGGTGAAGAAGGAATTTGGGCCTTCTTACAGAAAGGCAGTACCTGTCTTAGCAATCAACGGAACAAGATCAGTAGTACTACCGCCCCTTGCTGGTAAAAAGGAGAACAGAGTTGTATCAATCGACCTGGTAAGACCACAAGCATGTGGCCTATAATCAATAGTAGGCCCAGTGGACTCCCAAGAAAAAACAGAATACCCAAACTTGCAACAATTCAAGAGGTTCAAACTGCAAGACTAATCACATTTGATAAACCTGCAGTGCACAGAGAGGGACTACGCAATAATACCATGGAACTCGTGCCTCTTGAAACACAGATTGAAACAGTTTGTCATGAAACACCAGTCTACAATGACGTGGCATCAGAATGCACTACCGAAAGACAAATTGAGAGAACAATCCCAACAATTGACAGAACTGCCTCTGGCTACTTCATCAATTTCGATAACTTTTCTGAGGATCAAAGCAACCCTGAAGTGATGCCAGAAACAAAGACTTTTAAAGAAAAAGCAACAGAACTCTTTCATCAACTCAAGGAAATTTACCTTATATCTCCATGGTTAGAGTTCTGGTTTGGCCTAGGTGTATTTTTCCTCCTGCTTTGGCTCATCATGGTACTTTGTTTGGGAAAATTCATTAAGGGAAAATACAGTTCAATGGACACAGCAAGTCAGAACATCAACTTAGTCCTCAAACCACACAGATCATCCCACGTGAAGAAAAGAGAACTGTCAACAGTAAATGTCACAGCAATTCCAATACCTGGCGGGGTAGTATGGGACAATACTGACTATGAAATATATGGTCCGGTCGAAATCCTGAAATATCCTCACCAGTTCAAGGTTTCCTTAAGTGACTTTGTAAAACCAAGTACATTTTCTGATGATTGGGATTTTGAAAGTATTAATAATATGATGTCTGATTTAGTGTAGTCAGCAAGATTTACAGAACATGATTATTTACAAGGTTCATCTAGTTATGAACAGATGCACTACTTCTCACATTACGGAGATCATTACTTACATAAATCTGCACAACCTAGAAATGTTTTTAAATATAACCAATGAGAACATGGTGCTACTCCACCTAAAAGCAGTTCTAAAACATTCTATGAGAAATTTCAGTACTTCTCAGGGTTTAACACAAGTGATGCAGAAACATTCTATTATAAACTGTTAGATAAAACAGGGTTGAAAACAATGCTGACTAATACTAAATTGATATATTCAGAAGCATTTTATGAAAAAATGATGACATTTGGTTTTGATTATTGGAAAAATAACATTGAAACAAAAACCATCTAGGGTACAAAAGAATGGCAGGTACAAGGCATAGAAGCATTATTTCGAGCCTGCATGATCCCAGAACAATTAATGTTCTTAAATGACACAATTCACCAAACAACCTGTCTTGGCATAGCTAAGATTAAAGACCTTAACAAACTGTCTATTCCAAAGCCAATACCTGATAATGCAACAACAGATATTGAAATAGAGGTATCTAAAATTTTACATCTAAACAGAACACATCCTGATTGGAAAACGTGGTTAATCTGGCCTACTGACACAAACAACTGTCAAGATAGATTCCTGAATAAAACACAGGGGTTAACAATTACCAGACCAGACCCTAGATACTCCCAGAGACAACATCCAGGGATAGTAACAACATACAGTGTAGGGAAGCTGTGCCTTGAATGGCTAGAATCATCCACACTGGCAGAAATTAAGCAACACTTATCTTTACTTAAATATGGTGCTGGTTTGTGCGATTTCATTCTGGGACCACGCAAACAGCGTCAAAAACGTTTCATAGCGACCAGTATATATGCAGCTTACAACGAGGCTTGGAAAGTAACACAAATTGAAACAGCTGAAAAAATACGAGCAATTGATCGTAATAATTTGGAAAAATCACTTTCTGTAGTGGACAATGGGTTAATGACTCTGTCCTCCAGAATATATTCACTGGACAGTATTGTATCATCTGCTATAGATATAATAGATAAAGACTTGCTAATGTTACAGCATGGCCCGTCGCAATTGCGTTCTATTGTACAATTAGGCTGGACGCTGCAAAATCTTCGTTCAGGCTGTGTGCCATGGCGTTTAATCAACACAACGTCATTGTTTTCCATCTTTAACCTTACTGATAAACAAATCAGCTTGGCACAGAAAGGAGCAGACTATACAATCCTGAGCATCGAAAAACTTGAGAGATTACCTTTGACAATGTCAGAAAGTCCTGTCATTGAATGGATAATACACGGGATTATCACAATTCCGATAACAACTTTCCGATTTAAAAATTGCCTTGAATACATACCGACTGGCCAGTATGAAAGTTTGGGTAAAGGATACATTAAGTCAGCATGGAAATTACCATACACACACACATGCTATAGTGACAGCAACAAAAATGTATTTCTTAGTGGTGAAAAGTGTAAACATTCACTAAGCGGTATACTTTTGTGCCAAGGTATTAATTTACACGGAGCCTGTGAAGGAAATTCTAACAACCTTTCATGCCACCAATATGTCACACCTGCAACGCAGATAGAGCCTTTCTTTAAGCAACTCTCGAACGGGAGTTACATTCTAAGAACGGATCACAGCTGTTGTGGCCTTTTGCCAGGGAAAGCATATCTCGTAAAAGTAACTTCCATGGTCAAATGCTGTATGCAAGCATTGTTTCCAAACGGCCCTGGAGACTCAGAGACTCCCATATGGCCTTGTTTGAATGTCTCTTCTATACGAATTGATACTTTAAGCAGAATGAAGTCTGTGCTTTTGCAGACAACAGTGCCCATCACGTCATCAAAAGAGACGTCTGATCTCCTAGTTACAAGGACAACATCAGAGATTCATGACCTTTTATCAACAAATTGCCCCGTGCATGTCACAGAAATGCTCAGCCAAATTCTTAACATGTCAAGTGCCATAGGCATCCCAGGTGTATTTAAGACCATTTTTACGGGACTGTTAACACCAAAGCAATTCTAGGAATCATTCCTAATTTTGTCCATTCAGTCTTTGGCGGCATACCCCTGATTTTGGGACTTGTAGCAGGCATTTTATTTTTGACCCTCCTGCTCCGATATGGCAAGCCAAAACTCAGACATGACTCCGACAAGGATGGAAGAAACGATCCTAGCAATACGCTACCGGGACCGAATAACTAGAGTCCTTGGATTGGCCAGGCTGAGAGATCTGAACATGACCTGGTTTCTTTCATTCAGACCTATATGGCAGACCTGCATCTTACCTGTGCTTCGATGTATGCTATGCGGAGATGAGTGCGTGTTGGACATCTGTCTTGCACTTCCATCAGCAGTACCAATGGATATCGATACTTTGCTAAGTCCTATAACGGCTCACGCATTGTGTTGTCCCCAGCGGCTACCAATCCTGATGACGGCATTCGTTGAAACTCCTGTGCTACGACTAGGTGGTGACAGTGGAGCAAGAAATAAAAGCAACATCACCCAGGTACGACCTTCTGTGAGCATTGCTGATCCAGACTTTGATGATAGCAATCATTCTCATGTGGTAAATATAAATTACCTATACTTAATTAATGCGGTAAAGTTCAATAAGAATAACTCAGTCAAAAATAAGAGGCATGATCTGTGGTATTTGAGGTTTTAAAAGGGGTTTTATTCCTTAAAAAGGAATTGGTTATATGGTTCGAACCATGGCAAATCGTATTCCGTTGCCACTAAGGCTCGGGAAAGGATAGACAATACTTTTTTGACAGGTTATCATATATATAGTCAATGCATTACAATAAAGACAGATGCAGGAGGTGTAACAGCAGAGAGGAGAGATAAGAATACACATACGTAATGAAAAGAGGCGTTACAATAGGCGTGCATGAGGGCATGTACTAGAAACGTCATTATGAGATGTCACAGGTGGGTGTATCCACAAGAGAATCCTGCAGTGTCAGCAGAAATATATGGCAGAGATGCGCGTGCAGCAGTATGACGTGTAATTGACGTGTAACTGGAGGGTGAAGGGGACTTGACATTTAGCCTTACATGAGGAGACAGAAGTCTGGGATGTCAGAACAACCTAATCCCAAATCGTATCTAATATCTTGTGTTTAAGGAACTGTATTATCTGGAAGGAAAGGTCTCTCGGGCAAAAGGCTATTCTATACTGACTGCTAGTGCGTGCATATGCGTCTACGTGTCTACATGAGGTGCGAGGGGGCATGGGCCTACCATGGTAACAGGAGCTATGAATTACTTGCACGGAGACAGTGAGGCCGGGCCCTTTGCTCTGCAGCTGGAAGGATGTTTTCCTAAACTACTAGACAGGAATGTATTTTCGAGGAGCGGAGCAGATAACTTGAAGGCAAAATACCGTTTTGGCAGGCAACAGGCTGAGCCAGGCACCGTTAGCCGCGCAGGGAGTAAGACAAAGGTCATGGATACAGATGCTCATCCAAGCTGGAGCATTCAGAGGCAGAAAGCAGGAAAAGACTTGATGACAGGAATCAGGGCCTAGCTCGCCTGAGCCAGGGAAAACGTGAAAAGTGCACCATGAAAAGACGTTGGCAAGGCACACTTAGGAACGTAATATCTGACCCATTCATGGTGGATCTGAAAGAGGACATGTTAACGTTGGACGCAAATGTATTTGCGTCTTCATAGCTGATACAGGAGGGAAGTTACATGCACTTTAAGCTCGTACATGGAGACGGTGGGGTACACGTTAGGGAACATTTCTGACCATAAAATTTATATTTCCTCATTCCCTCCTTGTTCCCTAAGGACCCTTCATGATATATCGATACTCATAAATCTATCAATCTGTTCACGTAGTATCATTTGCTCTTCTTTCTTCTTATGTCGTTTTGAATGAGAACTTGAATGAGGAATACATGATGTGGCGCACAAGCCGCAAATCGCTGGCCCACATTGTAGACATAGGCAACAACTGAATACTATGAGAAGGGCAATGCCTAGGAAGGATGGGATCTTCCATCCCCAGGCTGACAACGTGGTCCAGAACCAACCGGACCAAGTCCAGGTGCCTGGATTCTGGTGTATCTGACTTGCAATTTTGTGGAGACGAGTAATGGCTCTATACACTGATGGCGCGTTTTCTGGAATGAAAACACAGCAACTCGATCCGATGACTCTACAGGCTCCACCCCTATCGGCCAGGATGACGTCAAGGACGAGACGATTTTGAAGAACAACAATCCGCATCGCAGACTGCTCCTCTGTTAAGTTGCCTAGGGCAGAAGTAGTCTCATTCACTACTGCTTCGAGGGTTCTAGTTAACTTGCGTATCAGTTTACTATTAAAGATAGCACCTAAGTAGGGAAAGAAACCTTTATTGAAATCTGTGTATTGCTCCCATGCCGTTTCAGTATAGTCGACAATCGGGAGATCTCTCTGGGGTCTATTGTGTACTAGATGCGTATTCCTATGATAATCAGGAGGGGCTAGGAAAACAGGTGGCAGAAGGAATGCAATGTAACAGGTACCATCCCAATCTAGAGGTAAACGTATATATGCGGTATGACCACAAATGAAGTAGGAATGTCGTGAAGCTTTAAACGCAGACTTGCCCTTATCACTGAATTCGATCATAGTAGTACATTTACTATGACCCAGGTGTACTGAACCACTCTTTCTAACACATAGTTCACCTTTGACTGGTAATACTGACATAGCAGGCAAGACTGGCTCCGATTCGGATTCAACATTCAGGATCATGAGGTTAAGTGTAAAGTTACCTAGTCCATATACTTCATTTTCTAGATCAGTCCCTGTCCTTTTGGGGAGTCCCTCCTTGTCAGGAAAACATACTTTATGCAGAACGGTGTTCAGGTTTCCCCATACCCAGTTGCCCTGGTAAACTACGGTATTTGAATCTAAAGAATTAATCAAACTAAACCATGCGCCACAGGAACCATTATGTGTGAACGGGTACGGAAAAAGGGGCAGAAATCCCTTGTATTTCTGGTAGGGAGGGAGTCGGCCACATATCCAACAATTTGTAGCGTTGCTGGTCTGATGAGAGTGATGTAACATACTAATGAAGGTGTTGTTGCGCAGCGCAAGTCTGTAGGACAACTCATGCGGGGGTAATTCACTAAAAGAATGTTCGGCAGTGACGTTGAAAGCAGAATGTGCACGCTTGAAAATAGGGTAGTATATGTGTAACAGTATACTTGCAGCAATAATCAAAAGACTTAGAAAAAACATAATCAACAGTGTCACTATACAGTGACTACGAAGTGATTTACAATATTCATGTTTCTTGAGCTGGTTCTGTCTATCTCTCTCTCTATTTCGGTCTAGGGGATACATGTCAGAAACTAATTTAACCGATTCACCTAGGGGAGGACTTACACAATTAAACTGTCTGACTTGCTAGACCTTAGTTTCAGTTTGTATTATTGAGAAGCTGTTTTCTCAACCAGGGGGAGTTTTGAGTCAGTCTGTGGAGGGGGGCAGGGCTGAGAATTCAAATCAGAAGGCAGTCCGTGAAATTTCTTGATGTGGCTCGAGTGCAGCCACCCTTTCCGGCCCTCAATTTTCACAGCAGTCCTCGTCGTCAAAAGTACCAATTTCGGCGTTTGCCAGCGGGGCTCCAGCGGGCTCCGTCGGTCGAAGTTTCTTATAAAAACATAATTCCCAGGAACCACTTCATGGGGCTTCACGTCGGTGTTGTCGGGAAAGGCTGCAGCTACCTGTGAACGACAAGATTGTAGTGCAGACATCAAGGAGGCAAGGTAATCTGTCAGCATGTTACAATCAACATCAGTGATTTTACGAGGTATAGGCGTCCCCCACATATTTGGTGGCCTACCGAAGACCACCTCATACGGGGATAGCCCTGATCGAGAATGCGCTATCATTCTCATGTAGAAGAGCGCAACTGGCAAAGCTACTATCCAGTCAACGCCTTTCTCTCTGCAGATTTTAGCAAGTCGAATTTTCAGAGTCTGATTATGGCGCTCCACGAGACCTGCTGCCTCGGGATGCCGAACACAGTGGAATTTCCACTGATAGCCTAACAGGAGTGTAACTTGTTTTACAAGCTCGGATGAGAATGGTTGGCCGTTATCTGAGTATACAATACGAGGCAAACCATAACGTGGGACGAATTCACGAACCAGCTGCTTGGCAGTGGTCGGAGCAGTGTAATCTGGGACTGGATATGCTTCTGTCCATCGGGAGAGTGCACATACAACTACGAGGACATATTTGAATCCTCGACAACGTTCCATCTGGATATAATCCATCTGGAGGACTTCAAAAGGGTGATCGGGAGGATGAAATCCACCTTGATCTACAGGGATGCTTTTACCTGGGTTGAACTGACAACAGATCATGCAAGTACGCACTTTCTGTTTGGCTGCTGCTCGTAAGTGTTTGTTGAACCAGATATTTTGAATACTGTCTAGCATAGCTTTTTCTCCTAGATGTGCAGGACTGTGTACTGTGTTGATGATAACTTGAACCATAGAGTCGGGGAGAAACTAGTTACAGCACTATCGAACTTGGTCGAACTGTCACCTGATTTTGTAGACCAATTCTTTGAGAGCCTGTCTGATATGATGTTCTCCCCCGAACAGAAACAATAATTTTTTAAAAGCATTCCGACACACAGTGTTCCCATGAACTCTGAATTCGGCCTTCAGTTTTGATCAACAAAAACTACTGAAAAGCGTTGGAACTCTATTCCCCCGTTCACCATGATTTTTTTTTTTTTTAATTGAACTTTTCTCAAAATATTTACTTTTTTTTTGGCACGAAAATTCTTCGCTTAAAGTAGACCTATTTATAAAGAACAGAACTTCTATTTTTAGGTACTTCTAGAGACATAATAACTTTACATCAGCCTCTAGCACATGTTACAGCAATTGCATTTACATGTGATGAAATTATCTCGCCCTTCTTTTCTGTATGAGGAGATATTTCATGTGTAAATTTTTTGCCAAATCGTTCACTGATTACATATGCTATAATTTTGAATGATTTCTATGCTTAAAGACGTACAGTACCAATATTTCCATGTATTTCAAATACGCCATTTTAAATGCAGATATGTATTTTGGGGTGGGCAATGTTACACATGCATCTTTTTGCTATAGTTTTTAGTAATTTGATGGACATAAATTCGTGGAGTGGGTGTCGCGTTCTAATCTAGGACCCCGATCAATACTGTAACCTTATGCCCCTATACGGCTATAACCCCTATAATAGCATAAACGATCAAGAGCGATATTTCAGAAACTCGTCTCTGGCCTAACACGATCAGAGCCACATTTCAGAATCTCTTCCTCTGCAGCTCATTAGAGCAGATGACACAGCAGAAGCCACTATCTAAGATTCCTAGATTACACTCCGAGTTCTTCAACAAGATAAAACTCAGCAACCTGGGAAAGCTCTGCTTGCTATGTTTTGATTAGTAATAGAACTCTAATGAGCACTGAGAGACGATCACTTCCTAGTGACATCTTTATTGACGTCTTATGTCCAAAAACTTACGTCAAACAAGGCACCTTTCAGGTATAAATATTACCAACGTTGCCTTAAGCAAACGCTGCCTCAACGACATCGATGATAGCGATGGTGTGGTGAATACAGGAGCAGAACAGCTGTCCCTTGCAGAGCCCAGCAGATGCAAGCGGCCCACGGACGCTGCCCCTCCTCCTCCTTGACGCGCTAAGAGAGACGCTGTCTTTTCTCCTGCCGAGAAAATCCAGCTCCGGCGTTTCCAGCCTACTCTTGCGAGTGACTGGGATATAGAGTCCTGGAAGGAGATACAAGACCTCCAACATTCTATTTCAGAGGTATGGTGTTGACTAAACCCTTAGAGATAATTCTTGAAGCAAACCTTGGCAAAACCAACTTAACTAAAACTGCTACTTACTTACTCCCTCCCAAGTATTAGGCTTAGGTCAGGTACCCTGGGGTAGGCATAGTTAGAAGCACCAGTTGAGTACGTTAGTCAAATGTATATATGAATGTATATATTTTATTCATTTTAACCATTGTATGGCTAAGAAACCATATCAATGCTTTTACAGTATTATTTCGCAATCCTCATTTTACTGTACGCACTTTTTATAATAACTAGTCTTGCAATTGTGGCAATTCATTTCTCTTGCATGAGAAGAAAGAGTGTTCAATAAATAATACCTTTTTATTGAAAACGCCCGTCTCTCTATTTCTCTGCATCTTGGTGAAAGTAATCTGCACAACTGACTGAGTAAAATAACTGTCTATTGTTTCACACGACTCTAGAGATTGACTCTTATTCTAAGGAGCAAAGTTGTCATGTTTATGCGGTTGTTGGAAAACTGAATCCCTTCTTGTTTGAGCCAGGGAAGCTGATCACTTCCTATTCAGTCAAGAAAGTTTCCAATGACCTCTGAGCTAGTTGGTAACAAACCCAATTAAGTTTTGCATAGTCAGTAGAGACCTGGAAGACCGCACTTCTACGTCAAAACTGCTGTTTATGTTATTCCAATGCGCAGGGCCTATAGGGAAAATAGGAACTACACTACAAGTGTACAGTGCCACCACGTCCATGGTTACTAGAATGTTACCAGGTTGCCACTGTAGATCAGAGAGTATACTCAATATGTGCTTTGTATCCTGGATAAATGATGGTAGGTTGCGTACCAGGGGCCCAAGAAATAGGTCTACATACTCCGCTAATCTTTCTGTCGGTCCCCCAATGCCCGATATATTGGGTCTGCCAGGAGGAAATGGGAGGTGTTTGTGTACCTTGGGTAAGGTATAAAGCCATGGGTAAGTGGGTTTGAAACTTTTTAAATAAAAATATTCATCTTCATTGATTAAACCTTCCTCCTTCCAAGTAAGAAGGAATCTATTGATGACAGTAGTAAGTGATGCTATGGGGTTATGGTCTAGACACTCATAGCATGTGGTGTCTTGTAGTTGACTTAGAATTTCGTCTTGGTAATCATTCTTGTTCATGACAACAACATTACCCCCCTTATCCGCTTCTCTAATGATAATGTCTTGGTCTTTGATAAGGATATTAAGAGCGGCCCGTTCTCCTGTCGTCAAGTTGTCCTTGTATCTAAAAGTACGTTGGTTTTTCATGTTGTCTAGTTTGTCTATATCTTCTAGTATTCTTTTATAAAAATTGAATATGGAGTTCCCTCCTGGTAAGGTGGGAATCCATTTGGATTTCTATTTCAGCCCACTTACGATCCTGAAGTCAGATTCAATGTTGAGTTCTTCTAGTAATTTCTCCATATCATACGGAGTTTGTTCTTGGTCAGTTAAAGAGAGTAAGAGCTGAGTGGTTTGAATGTCATTAACTGTCAAAACACCAGGTTCAAACTGAGTCGGGATATTTGTAGAAGGTTTATTAGACATATTTTGATTGGAAACATGCTTTTTCAGTTTCAAATTCCGCACAAACTTGAACAAATCAATCTTCAATCTACAAATGTCAGTGTGAGCGAAAGGGTTGAAATTCAGACCTTTACTTAGAAGGGAGACTCCTGTGGGGGTCAAAGTTTAATTGATGAGATGATAGATTAATGACTTGAACCTCCCCGTCTTCTGTGTCAGTTATTTCTGGTTGTTCCCAGACCTGAGTTTCCTCCTGTATTCTTCTACGTTTCCCCCTCCTGCCCCTGCGGGTTTTGGATCTTGGATGCGATTGCCTCTCCTGATCTGTTGTATCTCGCATAAAAAAGGTGTCGTTTCGCTATCTGTTCTGTTGGCTTCATCCTCGCTGACACTGACTGTGCTAAGTGATGTATTGCTTGAAGAGACCGAGCTACCATCAGTTTCATTGGGTTTATCCTTCCTTTTTTGTATTGGTTTCTTTATCATGTAATCATATTTTTGGCATATGTACAAATTCTACCCTCAGTGTAGTCAGCCTCTTCTCTTTTTAACTGTCTTGCTTTGAGACTTTTTATCTCATTTTGATGTTTTAATAGAATTTCGTCTAATGTTGTGTAGTTCTTAACAGTAGATTCAGGAAGATTTAGATCTTTTATCTCCTGTTCTAGAGTGGCAATTTCGGCTTGAAGTTTTATCACTTTGCGATCAGAACTCTCAATGAGAATATCCATGAGGGTGTTGGAATTATGGGTAACAGCTTCTTCCCATTTGCCTAGAAGATCGGTGTCAAGATCGTCATAGGTGGGGAAGATCTGTGCCCTTAAACCTCTAGGTATACGTCTAAGTCTTGCATATTGTTTCAAAGTGGTGCCGTCCCACCATTTTGAGTTTTCTTGTTTTTTGAGTTTTTCAAGTCTTATGAATTTATCCCTAAGACCTTCCTTCTTAGTAACACTAGGGGTACCGCTAGTAGTTGCTCTGTGTGTGGACATACCTTTCGCAAGGTTGTCAAAGAGTTCTTCTGCAGCTTTGTCTCTATTCATGACGAAGGATAGAGGGGCCTACCCTACTTGTATATATATTTGTTGCGCGGCGGCAGCCCCCCTCAGTGACAGTTATCAACAATTACGAACAGGGTTTTTTAGAAATGAGGGAAATACTGGGCGCACTGCTCACGTATAACGCGCAAGAGATATGGTATTGGAAAGTAGGTGCATGCAGGTGAGGGGAAAAATCCCTTTAACCCCTCCAGAGTGTGTGTGTGAAGACACACTATGTACAATGAAGACAAAACCTGTTGCACACTAAATATAAGAAAGTATAGATACAAGAGATGTCTCAATGGACATATTAAAGTTCAAAATCCGTTAGTGAAGAGAGGGGACCACCAGTATTTCGGCTCCTCTTTTATTGCTCATTCATAGCCAGCCGACACGTGTTTCGTCGCAGGAAAAGAAACACACAATTTCCGCGACTCATTAGGGCTGGCGAGGATACAAAATAGAAGATGGAGTACATAATAGCATACGGCGAACTATGCAGTTATATGGTGACTGCATACGGTGCAAGTACACGGTGTAGGTGGATCATGTGACAGTAAACATGAGCACAGAAGTGGATGCACACAACACCGACCCTCCTACCAGTGTAACTATCAATGAAGTGGGTACAAGCAGGATAGTGAATCCGTAGTGATTGTGTATATGGCATAAACAGTTTTCATTATATTTACAAGATTCACAACATATTAAAAGGTGACGCAAAGGTTGGGGCGGTGTGTTTGAGAAAAGGAAATGTCAGTGGACAACACAAATATCTAAAAAGGGGGGGTGGGCGGGGTGGGTTTTCTGTCCTTAACGAAGTGTAATTGCCACAGTTCATGATAAGGGTGACATCTACTTATACGAGTCAGGTCCTTAAAAATGAGCTGAAGTGTGCATCATACTTGTAGTTAATGAGTGTTGAACCACAGGTCTATAGTGCCAAAAGGAGAAGGAAACAAAAGGGAAAGAAACATAAGGCTACATGGAGATGAAGAAAGGGATGGTGATGTTGGGGACAAGGTGTAAGTGGAGTAAAACAAAAGGAGGGAATCTCATCGCAGTGCCAGTGATAATTCCGACCCGGCCCCGCTCGAGACCGGGTAAAATTCTTTGAGAACTTCGTGGTACGTAGTTCAGTTGTGGTATAGTCCAAACTATCTGAGCATATGCTGTAAAATAAATTATAATACGGGGTTTAGATCGACGGACTGTGTCCAAATTGAAGTTTGTACGATTGGGGTGTCTAGATCAACCCCATATTGTAAGTCGCATCCAAGATCCAAAACCCGCAGGGGCAGGAGGGGGAAACGTAGAAGAATACAGGAGGAAACTCAGGTCTGGGAACAACCAGAAATAACTGACACAGAAATAACTGACACAGAAGACGGGGAGGTTCAAATCATTAATCTATCATCTAAAACTTTGACCCCCACAGCAGTCTCCCTTCTAAGTAAAGGTCTGAATTTCAACCCTTTCGCTCACACTGACATTTGTAGATTGAAGATTGATTTGTTCAAGTTTGTGGGGAATTTGAAACTGAAAAAGCATTTTTCCAATCGAAATATGTCTAATAAACCTTCTACAAATATCCCGACTCAGTTTGAATGTGGTGTTTTGACAATTAATGACATTCAAACCACTCAGCTCTTACTCTCTTTAACTGACCAAGAACAAACTCTGTATGTTATGGAGAAATTACTAGAAGAACTAAACATTGAATCTGACTTCAGCATCGTAAGTGGGCTGAAATCGAAATCCAAATGGATTCCCACCTTACCAGGAGGGAACTCCATAAACAATTTTTATAAAAGAGTACTAGAAGATATAGACAAACTAGACAACATGAAAAACCAACGTACTTTTAGATACAAAGACAACTTGACGACAGGAGAACGGGCCGCTCTTAATATCCTTATCAAAAACCAAGACATTATCATTAGAGAAGCGGATAAGGGGGGTAATGTTGTCGTCATGAAGAGGAGACGAAATTCTAAATCAACTACAAGACACCACATGCTATGAGTGTCTAGACCATAACCCCATAGCATCACTTACTACTGTCATCAATAGATTCCTTCTTACTTGGAAGGAGGAAGGTTT
This sequence comes from Lissotriton vulgaris, assembly GCF_964263255.1. Classification (NCBI taxonomy): domain Eukaryota; kingdom Metazoa; phylum Chordata; class Amphibia; order Caudata; family Salamandridae; genus Lissotriton; species Lissotriton vulgaris. Next base: position 1,036,526,290 of record NC_141689.1, read on the forward strand.
AATCAATGAAGACGAATATTTTTATTTAAACATTTTCAAACCCACTTACCCATGGCTTTATACCTTACCCAAGGTACACAAACACTTCCCATTTCCTCCTGGCAGACCCATTATATCGGGCATAGGGGGACCGACAGAAAGATTAGCGGAGTATGTAGACCTATTTCTTGGGCCCCTGGTACGCAACCTCCCATAATTTATCCAGGATACAAAGCACATATTGAGTATACCCTCTGATCTACAGTGGCAACCTGGTAACATTCTAGCAACCATGGACGTGGTGGCACTGTACACTAGCATCAAACCAGAGTTAGGACTAGAAGTAGTAACTAAGATTTTACAGAACCGACCGGCCACAATGTGTTAACATACAAATATGCTGGCCTCCATGATGGAACTCATCTTGAAGAACAATGTGTTCATGTTCAATAACTCATGGTATAAACAGATAAAAGGTGTCGCCATGGGTTCTAAATTTTCCTCTTCTTTCGCGAACCTGTTCATGGGCGCACTGGAAAAGGACCTGATTTGGGGCACAAAAGGTGCGAGATTCATAGACTCTATAGTATTTTGGGGAAGATACATAGATGATTGTCTTCTGATCTGGTTTGGCACACATAATCACTTGATGTAATTTCACAAACACTTAAATCACAACACATGGGATATGACTTTCACCATTGAAGCCAGCTTAGAGAAAGTTGAATTCCTAGATTTGAAAATATATATCTCCAATAACAAGCTGAACAGCAGTCTTTTCCGAAAAAGCACTGCCTGCAATGCGATCCTACATGCTGACAGTGCCCATCCACCACATCAGATCAGCACCATTCCTTTTGGCGAATTCCTAAGAGCACGAAGAAACTGTAGCGATGACAAAGACTTTAATTTGAATTTGAGGGAAATGCAGACACGTTTTAAGAAAAGAGGTTACTCAGATGACTTACTTAACAAAGCAACTGTCCGGGTTAAGAAAATCAAAAGAGCGGACACACTCAGGAAGAAACACATTGACACGGCAACCAATTCCACAAAAATCCGAATGATCACTGATTTCAATAGTCAACACTGATGACTTCGTAGAAGCTTCAGCAAACACTAGAACATTCTAAGAGCAGACAAAAGCATCAAGGACTACATAGGAGAATATCCACAGATAACTTTCAGAAGAGGCAGGACTCTGAGAAACAGGCTCAGTCCAACTATCCCTCGAGGCACTACAACTGATACCTGGTTAACAGTAAGAAACACAGGTTTGTTCAAATGTGGATTCTGCTCCATGTGTCGGTGGGCTAAGCACAACACAAAAGAATTTAACGGCACGAAAGGAGAAAAATATATCATCAGGACAAACATCAATTGCACTGCACGCTTTGTAGTATACATTATCGAGTGTGTTTGTAAGAAAGTGTATGTGGGCAGCACCATCCGCCCTCTTAAAGATAGAATAGCTGAACACATTAGAGCCATCCACAAACAAGACCCCAGATATCCGGTAGCCTTGCATGCGGCTGCGTGCTTTGACCAAAGTATGGATAAACGAATTTCCTTCTTTGGGATAGATACTGTACCACCAGGAATACGGGGCTGGAATAGGGAATTAAAATTAAGACGTCTAGAAGCCATGTGGATTCTGCGCCTCCATACGGTGGATTATGGCTTGAACTTTGACCAGGAGATGCAATATATCCTGGGTGATTAACTGCATAAAGTTATGTGCCTTTTTCCCTCAATGTCATGAAACCTGTAAATATACACACTAACATTTGTCACTCTTGTACCACGATCTTGTATATGCATGGTGAAACCTCAATCAAATGTTCCTCAATTTACGAGGACTCACAATGAAACTTACATGAGGCAATGTTATGGCGATTTGTAAATGGTCACACAGGTGACCTTCATATATTTATTGTGTATAAATGGTGATGTGTCCGCAAAGAATGTACACATAGCATGACTCACAATTGTGCCATTTTATATACTATAATTCTCAAAGGATTACAACTGTAGCACAAAAATGTATATATATATATATATATATATATATATTCACTAACTGTTTTGAAAATTCGATCTGGTTGCACACACAACTGTAAATCTATTGCATGATCCTTATTTCTCTTTGCATGCAACACACATTACACACGCTCTATATTCATAAGACGTGTATATCTCGAATTTTCCCTTCATAGGCACAGTTCCGTTTCTCCAATTATATTGCCCTCTTCTATGTTTACAATAGTACCAAACAATATGAAGACGAGGTACTGTGCATTGACTCCAGCGAAAGCGACGTTCTAGTCGCTCCTATCCGGGTCCTTTCCAGGTTACTTAACCTCTTCCCGGTGTTGTAATTGGCCCGGCCAAATTAGCGATTAGCTGAACCTACACGTTGTCCTCCTTAACTTGGCTATATATGAAAACGCCATTTTGAATGTTGCAGCGGCCATCTTAGATCATGAGCGGCCTCGTGGCCGGCGTGCCCTTTAGTCCGTTGTCCGTTCCGCTGACCACTTCTATCTGCCCAGCAACAGGCTATTTTTAGTACTGGTCAAGCCGCACATGCGCAGTTCCCACTGACCCGTAAACCTTCTGGAATGTGCACCAAACTGACCAGCAGAGTTCTGCCCCTCCAATGAGCTGGCAGTATTCCGAAACATGACCATATATGTCCTTAAAATGTGTCTTACCTCGTGCCGCCTATCTTTTATTGCCCCAAAACTGTATATAAACGGGGTCACACCGGTGTTCGGTGTGATACCTCTTGCATTACCGAAGGGTGCTGTTTGAGTGTACCACCACCCCATGGGGTCTTAATAAATTTGTTCTTTGCCTTTTACAGTTTCCGTGCCAACAGTTCTTGAGTGTAAGTGGGTTATCTCTGGAGTGTGTAGGCCTTGGGAACCCCGAATTACTTCAATTGGCGACCACGAAGGGACTCATCGGCGACTCGGATGCCCGAAGGAAAGGTCGTGACGAAGGCTTGGAAACTCGCCATGGACGCGCGCTGCCACGAGTGACCCGAGTCTTGGCTGCCACGGTGTTTTTCCTTTCCTTCCGATCTGACCTTCCAGGTGGCGCCGGTCTCCGACTGAGTTTCCGAAGTGTCTGCATCGCTGAGAAAGTGCCGTTTGGCTGATTTGGCTTACAAGACCTTGGCAGTTGGAATCTGGACATTTGGGAATTTGGGTAAGCTTTGTGATCGGTAAGGTAGTCTTCGGACGCTTACTGAGGTCCTATGATTTGTGTTCGGTAAGGTAGTTTTCGGATGCTTACTGAAATTCTGTGATTTGTGATCGGTAAGGCAGTCCTTGGACGCTTGCCGAAGTCCTACGATCTACGTCTTTGATTTGAGTTAGCTAACATTGTGAATTTGTGATCTTTGAACTTATATGTGTAGTGCACTTCACATAGGCAGGCATGTAGAGATGTTTCTCTAACTTTGTTTTTTTCCCCTGAGCGGCACACTTGTGTGAAGAACTGTAAGTGCCATTTTGTGTGGTGTCACGTTTTCGTGATACTTTTTGAACATGCCTGTTTTCAGCACACTCCGAGGAATGTGTTGTCTTGGAGAAGGTACCTCAATTAGATTAGCAGAAGCACAGCCGGCTCCCCCAGAGGGAACACCAAATAGGGACATGTATATAAAATTTGGCCTTCCCCCTATTATGTACAGTAAATTATGGCATAAGTACACCAAGGCCGATCCTGAATTGCAATGGCCTCTACACGGGTCGTTTGATTTAAGTAAAATACAATATGTAGAGCAATGTTTGTTTCAACGTAGGTCTACACAAAATATGTTTGATTGTGTGCGAATGTGGGAGAAAGCGGCGCGTGAGCGAATGAAGCGTGAAGTTGCCTTGGCGGACAAAGAGCAGCGTAAGGCTGCTCGGGATAAGGCTTTACAGCTTGAGGAAAAGGAGGCTCAGGAGAAGAAAGAAAGGGAGGAACGGGAACGTAAATTGCAAACGACTGGTCAATTTCCTATTCGCCGACCACTTTATCCTGTCCTTAATAATGAAATTGATGATTTTTCTTTGTTAGAACGGTCACCGCCTCCGTATGTTTCGCCGACGGCTCCGGATGAGGATTCAGGGGACGACGGACGGGATAAGTCGGACAAGAAGGGTATATCCGCTCCCAGGTTCACTGCGGAGAGGTCCGCTCACCTACGCAGTTGGGCTCGTAAAGTGAATAAGCGTAGTATTACTCAGGAGCAATTGTTAACAGAAAAGAAAGGGTGGTCGGATCTTGAATTGATGTACTTTTTGTCTTGCCTGGCGGATGAAGTTGTAGGCGCATATCGTGACCTTTCTGATACGTTTGAGCCCAAAGCATTGTCAGTGTATCGTGAAAATTTGACTAAAGGTGATTTTGATCTTTCAGATGTTGATGACCTGTTTGCGCAATTGATCAAGCTGCGGGATGAGACAATCCGATTGAGGGAGGAACGGAAAAAGAGCCAAAAGGAGGCCGAATTGGAGACAAATGGGCAGGCCAAAGAGTGTTCTCTCCATGGTTCAGATAAGAGTTTTGCATTGCATGTTATGCCTATGCGTGAAGCCGCACCTTTGTATGTTCCACCAAAAGGGGAAGGTACGGATGATGATAAATTGTCGAAGGATGCGAAAGGGTATTTTGTGTATAATTGGGTATATACGCCGTGGAATAGAGCAGATGTCATGGCATTGAAAAATTCTCTACCTGATCTTCGGAAGAATCCGGCGGCATTTTATGAGGGGGTGGAGGGGGCTATATCATCTTGTGTGATGACTCTTGTGGATATAGATTTGTTTTTTGGGCTAATATTACCACCTGATATGTGGAGGCAGATTCGTAAAAATAATGACGAAACGATATTGGGGGGAACATGGAAGGAAATAAATGCTGCAGATTTAGATAGAGAACCAGCCTGTAAGCCTTGCCAGTCAATTCTAGATCTGCCGGCAGCTATCTTGAATAAATTAAAAACGCTTGTTCCCTCCAAAAAGATTGATTGGACTATGCTAACATCGTGCAAGCAGAAACCCGATGAAACGGTTTCAGATTTCTTTACACGCTTCGAGGAAGCATTTCATGATTACAGTGGTCAATCTTTGACAGACGATACGGGCCGGCATTTGTTTGTAGATAAGTATGTAGCTAATCTCCTACCAGAGATTGCAAAACGATTGAAGTCGAGTGAAAGTTCCTGGGCCACGGCGACCCCTGCGTCCTTGTTAACTATGGCTCAGTATTATGAGCGTCAGGAAGTGGAGGCTAAAGAAAGTGTAGAGAAAAAGGCGAAGGAATTGAAAACGAAGGTGATGTTGGCGCAAGTTCGGGGAACACAGGGTAGAGGGAATGATAGAGGTAGACGAGGTGGAGGAAACGCATCGTATGGTCGTACGGATATTGCGGAGGATCAGTGTGCTTATTGTAAGGAGTTTGGGCATTGGGCCGAAGATTGTCCGGTACTTCGTGAACAGCGTAGTCAGCGTGGTCGAGGAAGTGGAAGGTCGAGAGGAGGTTATACTGGAGCGAGGGGTGGCGGAGGTGATCGTAGACAGGTTGAGGAGAGGGGCCGTGGCCAGAATGAACGAAATACGTTTGATAGACGGAACCAATATCAGATTTCGGAAGGAGAGAATGTGGAACATCAGGATTATGTGCATGCATAGGATTGCGTAGGATGGGGTAAGGAATCAGTTGAAGTGCCGGTAGATCAGCAAGGTCCATATGTAACAGCGGGCATTCTGGGTTCTACTGATCAGTTTCTAGTCGACACAGGAGCTACTCGTAGCGCTTTGTCGAAAAACTTGGTTCCGAGGGCTCCCCTGTCCGGCGAAATGATTACGTGTGTAGGGTTTGATGGCACACCCTCCCCCAGCCCATTGTCCAAGCCCCTTGCACTATGCATAGACAAATACTTTAGTTTTGGCCAATTTTTGTTATCACCCCATACCCCAGATAATATCCTGGGCATTGATTTGCTTAAATATTTTCGAGCGACAATACGTTGCGCTCCAGAGGGAGTGCGGGTTATCCTGAATGACAATTACCCTGACCCTGACAGATTTTATGCTATTTTAGACAGTCCAGCTTTGGCCTCTCTACCGCATACGTTGTGGGCGACCTCAGATACGGATGTGGGAGAGATGCGTATTCCACCAATACACATTACTGTTAAGGAGGGGGCCCCTCTACCACGAGTGCCACAGTATAAGATTTCGAGAGAAGGTGAAATTGCATTAATACATATTGTTCAGGATTTGATTTCTGCAGGGGTTGTGGAGGAGGTCCCTTATAATGTTTGTAACAGTCCTATTCTTCCGATTCTTAAGAGAGACACTGATGGCAAAGTCTATCGATTTATTATCGATTTGCGAGAGATCAACAAAATTGTCATTCCCCAATACCCGGTGGTGTCTGATATTACGACCTTGCTTACCTTGGTTCCACCGACAGCCACCACCTTTAGTGTTATTGACTTAAAGAATGCGTTCTTTTCCATCCCTGTTCATCCTGATAGCAGATATCTGTTTGGTTTTACGCTCAATAATAAATCGTATAGATTTTGTCGTGTTCCCCAAGGATATACTGAAAGTCCTAGCATCTACAGCCAGGCTTTGAAAAGGCAGCTAGATTCGTTTAGATTGCAGTCTGGCGTTGCGCTCATCCAGTACGTGGATGACCTTCTGCTTGCCGCTGACTCTTATGCACAATGTGAACAGAGCACACTTGCGTTGCTTTCCTTTTTGGCACAAAACAATCACAAGGTTTCTAAGAAAAAGCTTCAATACTGTAGACCCCAGGTGACCTACCTCGGTCATCTGTTGTCTAAGGAGGGGCGTGCATTAACATCTGATCGAATCCAAGCAATTTTAGACACACCAGTCCCCCGCACGCAGAGAGATGTACGTGCCTTTATAGGGTTGACGTCCTTTTGTAGGCAATGGATCATGGGTTTTTCGCATATCACAAAACCTTTGCTAGCATTACTGTCCAAAGCCACACCAATGCCTCTTGAGTGGACAGATGAATGTCAGAAAGCTTTTGAGCAGTTGAGGCAGGCCCTTTGTTCCGCACCCGTGTTAGGTACACCAGACTATTCAAAACTTTTCACATTGTACGTGCATGAGAATGATGGGTGCGCGTTGTCAGTGTTAGTGCAATTACACGGGGATAAGCAGAGACCATGTGCATACTTCTCTGCCATTTTGGACCCTGTAGCGCGAGGGTTGCCCGGGTGTTTTCGAGCGGTAGCAGCAACTGCAGTAGCCATACGACAGAGTGAGGGAATAGTGTTATCACACAAATTGTTGGTGTTAGTTCCTCACGCAGTAGATGCCCTGTTAAACCAAACCAAGACCCAATATCTCACGAGTGCACGGCTAACAGGATACGAGCTGACACTCTTGGCGCCACATATTACATTGAAAAGATGCGCTACTTTGAACCCTGCCACTTTATTGCCCTATCCGGCCGAGGAGGGTCAGGAAGAAAAACATCATGACTGTGTTTTCCTGACCGAGGAACAGACAAAGGGTCGTGTTGACTTACAGGATGTGCCACTTCCAGATGTGGATGGGGAACTGTGGGTTGATGGATCGTGTTTGAGGCTGCCAGACGGCACGACTTCCGCAGCATATGCGATCACGACACTTAAGACAGTGGTAGAAACAGCTAGGATACCACAAAAGTCGGCTCAGGCAGCAGAGCTGATAGCTTTAACAAGAGCCTGCGAATTAAGTGCTGGATTATGTGTGAACATATACACGGACAGCCGGTATGCCTTTGGAGTGGCCCATGACTTCGGGCTACTTTGGAGGGAACGTGGGTTTCTGACATCACACGGAGAGCACATTATGCATGGAGAGCTAGTGCGTGATCTCCTAAATGCATTGCTTGGCCCTAAGAAAGTAGCGATAGTGAAGTGCAGTGCCCATAAAAAGATTACGGATAAAGTGGGTCAAGGGAATGCCTTTGCAGACAGCATAGCCAGACAAACGGCTATGTCCCGAACTAGCTCCCCCATGTATGTGGTACAATCACAGGCTGAGCGATGGAATGATGCTAGAGCAGAAATATTGGATATTCAAAAATCAGCTACTGAATCTGAACTTGCGGCTTGGGCAGCAGACGGGGTACTAGATGATGAGGGTTGTTGGAGAAGTAAAGACATGGAGAAGTGGAAATTGCCTGCGGCTTACTTACAGGCGATGGTCCAGATGACACATGGACTGGCTCATGTCGGAGCTCTGGCAATCACTCGGCTCTTAACACGAGTTTGGGAACATCCCGAGATTGCTAATACTGCAACGAGAGTAGTGCAGACCTGCCTGGTGTGTTTGCAACACAATCCTGGAAAGGGGACCCATACTCCGAAAGGAGGTTTCGTTCCACCTTCGGCACCATTTGAAGTGCTTCAAATGGACTACATCCAACTCGAGCGCTGCAATAACCTGAAGTACGTCCTAGTGGTGGTGTGTGCTTTTAGCAAATGGGTTGAGGCCTACCCCACGAAAGACAATACGGCTTTGACGACAGCTAAGGTGTTGCTTAAGGAATTCTTTCCTCGCTTTGGAGTTTGCAAATTTTTGTGGAGCGATAATGGGCCCCATTTTGTTGGAAAGATTGTGGAATATGTACTGAAGGGGTTAGGGATTCAGCAGAAGTTCCACGCTGTATTCCACCCTCAGTCAGCAGGTTTGGTCGAGCGGTACAATGCTACGTTGAAGCTCAAGCTGGCCAAAATTGTAGCGTCTACATCGTTGAAGTGGCCAGATGCTTTGCCGCTGGCACTGCTTTCTCTTAGATCAGTACCCCACTCACGAACCGGCCTTACGCCTTATGAGGTGGTGTTTGGCCGCCCTATGAATATCTGGGGGGTGCCCAAGCCGCGATTAATACATGATGTACCTTGTGTTATGATGAATGATTATCTGGCACGATTAACAAATGATTTGCTCTCTATTCACCAACAGGTTCGAGAAGCGCTCCCTGATAACTCTATTGGAGAGGGCCACGATCTTTGTCCTGGGGATTATGTTATGATACGCTCGTTTGAGAGAGCAAGCAGTCTGGAGCCCAGGTGGAAGGGCCCCGAGCAGGTCCTCCTTGCGACCCGCACCGCAGTACGAGTGACCAACAGAAAGCGGTGGGTGCATTCGACACATTGTCGCCGTGTCTCCCCGGACCTGGTGACTCCTGCTGTGTTGACTGATTATAAGGAGATCTTGGAAAAAGAAAAGAGCCCAGCTGTGACGTCGCCCGAAGTTGAGGGAGCCTTCCCGGACCAATCTGCTACCGGAAGAGAGCGTTACAACCTGCGCCCACGATAAGAAGATTTTGTTTTGTTTTTTTTTAATGACTGGTTGGTTACCGCTCCAGGTTGTGAAACGGAAACCGGGAATTCCAAGGGGGGGGGATCAGTTCTGCCAGAGTAGCGACACCCGTCTTGGCCCGGAGAAGAAAACAACGGCTACCTCGGAGTTCAGCACCGTATTTTTCCCTTTTTAGGTATACACGTACGTGTATCTGAGACTTTGGTGAACAATTTGTGAACAATTTGTGCTATTTGAGACTTTCCACGAACATTCTTGAACTATGGCATCAACGGCATCCCGTGATAAGAAAATATTGGGTGCCTTTTTCTTTGTTTTGACCATTGTGGTGATAGCTGTTATAGCCTGGGTAGTTGAGCTTGTGGTGCCTGTACGTGAACATTTGCTGCCAACTACCCCGGCCCCGTCTGAACATTTTCATTTTACACTGCCCTTTCATGAAGAGCGACATCGCCAAACGTACTTAAATAACAGCTTCATTCAGATTCTTCACCACACACATAACATGACCAATACTTCAAATTGCTGGGTATGTGGGATGTTGCCAGGGCACCAGAAGAGAGGGGGCACTCCACTTATTCCACTCCCGTTTTCGCATAATGGGTCATGCAACGCTTGGTACACCCTCCTCTTTACTATGAGATGGCCAACCAAAGGGGGGGTGCTTTTCCGTTTGAATAAAGTATGTTTCCACGACAAGGATGGGTTTCCCCGGGCTGAGGGCACTCGTTTCGAATGGGAAGAGTACAGGCCTGATAATGTGTCTGCCCCACGTGTATACAGCAACCAGAGGAACATCAATGTCTCTAGTGCCCATGTTATAAATGTCATTGCTACAAAAGCCGATTTATGTATCAGGAACAAGGGTTCGATTGCAGTGGGGAAAAGCGAATGTAATACTACTCTCACGTTTGATAGCCCGAATGGTATTTCATTTGTTGCATCACGAAATACATATTTTATCTGTGGAACGAAGGGCTACCATCAGCTTCCATTGGGGTGGTTGGGCACGTGCTATGTATCGTTTGTGTTACCTCCCGTATTCATTGCCCCTCCGATGTATCACAATGATTATACTTTGTACCATGATTTTATTCTGAATAGGGTTAAACGAACTGTTGTCCTGGAGGACATTGACCAAACGGACACTGCATTACAACAATATGTGGACTTTAATCTGGGACTATTCTCCTTTGTGGGGGCTGCACTGAACAGCCGGAAAATCAGACGACTGACACGTGTTGTCGAGGCTGTTGCAAATGACACTGCCATTGCCCTGGGGAATATTACCGAGGAACTACAGATTTCCAGGATTGTCACCCTCCAAAATAGAATGGTATTGGATGTTGTTTTGGCTGATCGTGGGGGGGCCTGTAGAATTATCGGAAGCAGCTGTTGTGTATACATTCAGGACAATTCCCCATCTGTGTATGATGCCATCTCCAAACTTCATAAAATTGCAGCTGAGATTCACCCGGACAATGGAACTTGGACACTTTCGGGATGGTTCTGGTCCATGCTTGCAACTTGGGGCTGGAAATTGTTGACGATTCTCTGTATACTTATAGGAGCCATGTTTTTTATATGCCTATGTATTCAATGTGGCCCAGCTTTATGTTCAATGTGTTTATCAGCTTGTATACCATCAAGACGAGCTCTTGCCCATGACAAAATGATGCTTCACAAGGAGGTAACACAAATAATGTTAATAGACATCGAGGACGAACATCCTGGCTATGTTCACTATGAGGTAGATTCAGCTAATCGCTAAAAGGGTCGTCTGTTGTAATTGGCCCGGCCGCATTAGCGATTAGCTGAACCTACACGTTGTCCTCCTTAACTTGGCTATATATGAAAACGCCATTTTGAATGTTGCAGCGGCCATCTTAGATCATGAGCGGCCTCGTGGCCGGCGTGCCCTTTAGTCCGTTGTCCGTTCCGCTGACCACTTCTATCTGCCCAGCAACAGGCTATTTTTAGTACTGGTCAAGCCGCACATGCGCAGTTCCCACTGACCCGTAAACCTTCTGGAATGTGCACCAAACTGACCAGCAGAGTTCTGCCCCTCCAATGAGCTGGCAGTATTCCGAAACATGACCATATATGTCCTTAAAATGTGTCTTACCTCGTGCCGCCTATCTTTTATTGCCCCAAAACTGTATATAAACGGGGTCACACCGGTGTTCGGTGTGATACCTCTTGCATTACCGAAGGGTGCTGTTTGAGTGTACCACCACCCCATGGGGTCTTAATAAATTTGTTCTTTGCCTTTTACAGTTTCCGTGCCAACAGTTCTTGAGTGTAAGTGGGTTATCTCTGGAGTGTGTAGGCCTTGGGAACCCCGAATTACTTCAATTGGCGACCACGAAGGGACTCATCGGCGACTCGGATGCCCGAAGGAAAGGTCGTGACGAAGGCTTGGAAACTCGCCATGGACGCGCGCTGCCACGAGTGACCCGAGTCTTGGCTGCCACGGTGTTTTTCCTTTCCTTCCGATCTGACCTTCCAGGTGGCGCCGGTCTCCGACTGAGTTTCCGAAGTGTCTGCATCGCTGAGAAAGTGCCGTTTGGCTGATTTGGCTTACAAGACCTTGGCAGTTGGAATCTGGACATTTGGGAATTTGGGTAAGCTTTGTGATCGGTAAGGTAGTCTTCGGACGCTTACTGAGGTCCTATGATTTGTGTTCGGTAAGGTAGTTTTCGGATGCTTACTGAAATTCTGTGATTTGTGATCGGTAAGGCAGTCCTTGGACGCTTGCCGAAGTACTACGATCTACGTCTTTGATTTGAGTTAGCTAACATTGTGAATTTGTGATCTTTGAACTTATATGTGTAGTGCACTTCACATAGGCAGGCATGTAGAGATGTTTCTCTAACTTTGTTTTTTTCCCCTGAGCGGCACACTTGTGTGAAGAACTGTAAGTGCCATTTTGTGTGGTGTCACGTTTTCGTGATACTTTTTGAACATGCCTGTTTTCAGCACACTCCGAGGAATGTGTTGTCTTGGAGAAGGTACCTCAATTAGATTAGCAGAAGCACAGCCGGCTCCCCCAGAGGGAACACCAAATAGGGACATGTATATAAAATTTGGCCTTCCCCCTATTATGTACAGTAAATTATGGCATAAGTACACCAAGGCCGATCCTGAATTGCAATGGCCTCTACACGGGTCGTTTGATTTAAGTAAAATACAATATGTAGAGCAATGTTTGTTTCAACGTAGGTCTAGACAAAATATGTTTGATTGTGTGCGAATGTGGGAGAAAGCGGCGCGTGAGCGAATGAAGCGTGAAGTTGCCTTGGCGGACAAAGAGCAGCGTAAGGCTGCTCGGGATAAGGCTTTACAGCTTGAGGAAAAGGAGGCTCAGGAGAAGAAAGAAAGGGAGGAACGGGAACGTAAATTGCAAACGACTGGTCAATTTCCTATTCGCCGACCACTTTATCCTGTCCTTAATAATGAAATTGATGATTTTTCTTTGTTAGAACGGTCACCGCCTCCGTATGTTTCGCCGACGGCTCCGGATGAGGATTCAGGGGACGACGGACGGGATAAGTCGGACAAGAAGGGTATATCCGCTCTCAGGTTCACTGCGGAGAGGTCCGCTCACCTACGCAGTTGGGCTCGTAAAGTGAATAAGCGTAGTATTACTCAGGAGCAATTGTTAACAGAAAAGAAAGGGTGGTCGGATCTTGAATTGATGTACTTTTTGTCTTGCCTGGCGGATGAAGTTGTAGGCGCATATCGTGACCTTTCTGATACGTTTGAGCCCAAAGCATTGTCAGTGTATCGTGAAAATTTGACTAAAGGTGATTTTGATCTTTCAGATGTTGATGACCTGTTTGCGCAATTGATCAAGCTGCGGGATGAGACAATCCGATTGAGGGAGGAACGGAAAAAGAGCCAAAAGGAGGCCGAATTGGAGACAAATGGGCAGGCCAAAGAGTGTTCTCTCCGTGGTTCAGATAAGAGTTTTGCATTGCATGTTATGCCTATGCGTGAAGCCGCACCTTTGTATGTTCCACCAAAAGGGGAAGGTACGGATGATGATAAATTGTCGAAGGATGCGAAAGGGTATTTTGTGTATAATTGGGTATATACGCCGTGGAATAGAGCAGATGTCATGGCATTGAAAAATTCTCTACCTGATCTTCGGAAGAATCCGGCGGCATTTTATGAGGGGGTGGAGGGGGCTATATCATCTTGTGTGATGACTCTTGTGGATATAGATTTGTTTTTTGGGCTAATATTACCACCTGATATGTGGAGGCAGATTCGTAAAAATAATGACGAAACGATATTGGGGGGAACATGGAAGGAAATAAATGCTGCAGATTTAGATAGAGAACCAGCCTGTAAGCCTTGCCAGTTAATTCTAGATCTGCCGGCAGCTATCTTGAATAAATTAAAAACGCTTGTTCCCTCCAAAAAGATTGATTGGACTATGCTAACATCGTGCAAGCAGAAACCCGATGAAACGGTTTCAGATTTCTTTACACGCTTCGAGGAAGCATTTCATGATTACAGTGGTCAATCTTTGACAGACGATACGGGCCGGCATTTGTTTGTAGATAAGTATGTAGCTAATCTCCTACCAGAGATTGCAAAACGATTGAAGTCGAGTGAAAGTTCCTGGGCCACGGCGACCCCTGCGTCCTTGTTAACTATGGCTCAGTATTATGAGCGTCAGGAAGTGGAGGCTAAAGAAAGTGTAGAGAAAAAGGCGAAGGAATTGAAAACGAAGGTGATGTTGGCGCAAGTTCGGGGAACACAGGGTAGAGGGAATGATAGAGGTAGACGAGGTGGAGGAAACGCATCGTATGGTCGTACGGATATTGCGGAGGATCAGTGTGCTTATTGTAAGGAGTTTGGGCATTGGGCCGAAGATTGTCCGGTACTTCGTGAACAGCGTAGTCAGCGTGGTCGAGGAAGTGGAAGGTCGAGAGGAGGTTATACTGGAGCGAGGGGTGGCGGAGGTGATCGTAGACAGGTTGAGGAGAGGGGCCGTGGCCAGAATGAACGAAATACGTTTGATAGACGGAACCAATATCAGATTTCGGAAGGAGAGAATGTGGAACATCAGGATTATGTGCATGCATAGGATTGCGTAGGATGGGGTAAGGAATCAGTTGAAGTGCCGGTAGATCAGCAAGGTCCATATGTAACAGCGGGCATTCTGGGTTCTACTGATCAGTTTCTAGTCGACACAGGAGCTACTCGTAGCGCTTTGTCGAAAAACTTGGTTCCGAGGGCTCCCCTGTCCGGCGAAATGATTACGTGTGTAGGGTTTGATGGCACACCCTCCCCCAGCCCATTGTCCAAGCCCCTTGCACTATGCATAGACAAATACTTTAGTTTTGGCCAATTTTTGTTATCACCCCATACCCCAGATAATATCCTGGGCATTGATTTGCTTAAATATTTTCGAGCGACAATACGTTGCGCTCCAGAGGGAGTGCGGGTTATCCTGAATGACAATTACCCTGACCCTGACAGATTTTATGCTATTTTAGACAGTCCAGCTTTGGCCTCTCTACCGCATACGTTGTGGGCGACCTCAGATACGGATGTGGGAGAGATGCGTATTCCACCAATACACATTACTGTTAAGGAGGGGGCCCCTCTACCACGAGTGCCACAGTATAAGATTTCGAGAGAAGGTGAAATTGCATTAATACATATTGTTCAGGATTTGATTTCTGCAGGGGTTGTGGAGGAGGTCCCTTATAATGTTTGTAACAGTCCTATTCTTCCGATTCTTAAGAGAGACACTGATGGCAAAGTCTATCGATTTATTATCGATTTGCGAGAGATCAACAAAATTGTCATTCCCCAATACCCGGTGGTGTCTGATATTACGACCTTGCTTACCTTGGTTCCACCGACAGCCACCACCTTTAGTGTTATTGACTTAAAGAATGCGTTCTTTTCCATCCCTGTTCATCCTGATAGCAGATATCTGTTTGGTTTTACGCTCAATAATAAATCGTATAGATTTTGTCGTGTTCCCCAAGGATATACTGAAAGTCCTAGCATCTACAGCCAGGCTTTGAAAAGGCAGCTAGATTCGTTTAGATTGCAGTCTGGCGTTGCGCTCATCCAGTACGTGGATGACCTTCTGCTTGCCGCTGACTCTTATGCACAATGTGAACAGAGCACACTTGCGTTGCTTTCCTTTTTGGCACAAAACAATCACAAGGTTTCTAAGAAAAAGCTTCAATACTGTAGACCCCAGGTGACCTACCTCGGTCATCTGTTGTCTAAGGAGGGGCGTGCATTAACATCTGATCGAATCCAAGCAATTTTAGACACACCAGTCCCCCGCACGCAGAGAGATGTACGTGCCTTTATAGGGTTGACGTCCTTTTGTAGGCAATGGATCATGGGTTTTTCGCATATCACAAAACCTTTGCTAGCATTACTGTCCAAAGCCACACCAATGCCTCTTGAGTGGACAGATGAATGTCAGAAAGCTTTTGAGCAGTTGAGGCAGGCCCTTTGTTCCGCACCCGTGTTAGGTACACCAGACTATACAAAACTTTTCACATTGTACGTGCATGAGAATGATGGGTGCGCGTTGTCAGTGTTAGTGCAATTACACGGGGATAAGCAGAGACCATGTGCATACTTCTCTGCCATTTTGGACCCTGTAGCGCGAGGGTTGCCCGGGTGTTTTCGAGCGGTAGCAGCAACTGCAGTAGCCATACGACAGAGTGAGGGAATAGTGTTATCACACAAATTGTTGGTGTTAGTTCCTCACGCAGTAGATGCCCTGTTAAACCAAACCAAGACCCAATATCTCACGAGTGCACGGCTAACAGGATACGAGCTGACACTCTTGGCGCCACATATTACATTGAAAAGATGCGCTACTTTGAACCCTGCCACTTTATTGCCCTATCCGGCCGAGGAGGGTCAGGAAGAAAAACATCATGACTGTGTTTTCCTGACCGAGGAACAGACAAAGGGTCGTGTTGACTTACAGGATGTGCCACTTCCAGATGTGGATGGGGAACTGTGGGTTGATGGATCGTGTTTGAGGCTGCCAGACGGCACGACTTCCGCAGCATATGCGATCACGACACTTAAGACAGTGGTAGAAACAGCTAGGATACCACAAAAGTCGGCTCAGGCAGCAGAGCTGATAGCTTTAACAAGAGCCTGCGAATTAAGTGCTGGATTATGTGTGAACATATACACGGACAGCCGGTATGCCTTTGGAGTGGCCCATGACTTCGGGCTACTTTGGAGGGAACATGGGTTTCTGACATCACACGGAGAGCACATTATGCATGGAGAGCTAGTGCGTGATCTCCTAAATGCATTGCTTGGCCCTAAGAAAGTAGCGATAGTGAAGTGCAGTGCCCATAAAAAGATTACGGATAAAGTGGGTCAAGGGAATGCCTTTGCAGACAGCATAGCCAGACAAACGGCTATGTCCCGAACTAGCTCCCCCATGTATGTGGTACAATCACAGGCTGAGCGATGGAATGATGCTAGAGCAGAAATATTGGATATTCAAAAATCAGCTACTGAATCTTAACTTGCGGCTTGGGCAGCAGACGGGGTACTAGATGATGAGGGTTGTTGGAGAAGTAAAGACATGGAGAAGTGGAAATTGCCTGCGGCTTACTTACAGGCGATGGTCCAGATGACACATGGACTGGCTCATGTCGGAGCTCTGGCAATCACTCGGCTCTTAACACGAGTTTGGGAACATCCCGAGATTGATAATACTGCAACGAGAGTAGTGCAGACCTGCCTGGTGTGTTTGCAACACAATCCTGGAATGGGGACCCATACTCCGAAAGGAGGTTTCGTTCCACCTTCGGCACCATTTGAAGTGCTTCAAATGGACTACATCCAACTCGAGCGCTGCAATAACCTGAAGTACGTCCTAGTGGTGGTGTGTGCTTTTAGCAAATGGGTTGAGGCCTACCCCACGAAAGACAATACGGCTTTGACGACAGCTAAGGTGTTGCTTAAGGAATTCTTTCCTCGCTTTGGAGTTTGCAAATTTTTGTGGAGCGATAATGGGCCCCATTTTGTTGGAAAGATTGTGGAATATGTACTGAAGGGGTTAGGGATTCAGCAGAAGTTCCACGCTGTATTCCACCCTCAGTCAGCAGGTTTGGTCGAGCGGTACAATGCTACGTTGAAGCTCAAGCTGGCCAAAATTGTAGCGTCTACATCGTTGAAGTGGCCAGATGCTTTGCCGCTGGCACTGCTTTCTCTTAGATCAGTACCCCACTCACGAACCGGCCTTACGCCTTATGAGGTGGTGTTTGGCCGCCCTATGAATATCTGGGGGGTGCCCAAGCCGCGATTAA
Source organism: Lissotriton vulgaris (assembly GCF_964263255.1). Taxonomy (NCBI): domain Eukaryota; kingdom Metazoa; phylum Chordata; class Amphibia; order Caudata; family Salamandridae; genus Lissotriton; species Lissotriton vulgaris. The sequence continues at coordinate 1,036,543,949 of NC_141689.1, forward strand.
TACATGATGTACCTTGTGTTATGATGAATGATTATCTGGCACGATTAACAAATGATTTGCTCTCTATTCACCAACAGGTTCGAGAAGCGCTCCCTGATAACTCTATTGGAGAGGGCCACGATCTTCGTCCTGGGGATTATGTTATGATACGCTCGTTTGAGAGAGCAAGCAGTCTGGAGCCCAGGTGGAAGGGCCCCGAGCAGGTCCTCCTTGCGACCCGCACCGCAGTACGAGTGACCAACAGAAAGCGGTGGGTGCATTCGACACATTGTCGCCGTGTCTCCCCGGACCTGGTGACTCCTGCTGTGTTGACTGATTATAAGGAGATCTTGGAAAAAGAAAAGAGCCCAGCTGTGACGTCGCCCGAAGTTGAGGGAGCCTTCCCGGACCAATCTGCTACCGGAAGAGAGCGTTACAACCTGTGCCCACGATAAGAAGATTTTGTTTTGTTTTTTTTTAATGACTGGTTGGTTACCGCTCCAGGTTTGTGAAACGGAAACCGGGAATTCCAAGGGGGGGGGATCAGTTCTGCCAGAGTAGCGACACCCGTCTTGGCCCGGAGAAGAAAACAACGGCTACCTCGGAGTTCAGCACCGTATTTTTCCCTTTTTAGGTATACACGTACGTGTATCTGAGACTTTGGTGAACAATTTGTGAACAATTTGTGCTATTTGAGACTTTCCACGAACATTCTTGAACTATGGCATCAACGGCATCCCGTGATAAGAAAATATTGGGTGCCTTTTTCTTTGTTTTGACCATTGTGGTGATAGCTGTTATAGCCTGGGTAGTTGAGCTTGTGGTGCCTGTACGTGAACATTTGCTGCCAACTACCCCGGCCCCGTCTGAACATTTTCATTTTACACTGCCCTTTCATGAAGAGCGACATCGCCAAACGTACTTAAATAACAGCTTCATTCAGATTCTTCACCACACACATAACATGACCAATACTTCAAATTGCTGGGTATGTGGGATGTTGCCAGGGCACCAGAAGAGAGGGGGCACTCCACTTATTCCACTCCCGTTTTCGCATAATGGGTCATGCAACGCTTGGTACACCCTCCTCTTTACTATGAGATGGCCAACCAAAGGGGGGGTGCTTTTCCGTTTGAATAAAGTATGTTTCCACGACAAGGATGGGTTTCCCCGGGCTGAGGGCACTCGTTTCGAATGGGAAGAGTACAGGCCTGATAATGTGTCTGCGCCACGTGTATACAGCAACCAGAGGAACATCAATGTCTCTAGTGCCCATGTTATAAATGTCATTGCTACAAAAGCCGATTTATGTATCAGGAACAAGGGTTCGATTGCAGTGGGGAAAAGCGAATGTAATACTACTCTCACGTTTGATAGCCCGAATGGTATTTCATTTGTTGCATCACGAAATACATATTTTATCTGTGGAACGAAGGGCTACCATCAGCTTCCATTGGGGTGGTTGGGCACGTGCTATGTATCGTTTGTGTTACCTCCCGTATTCATTGCCCCTCCGATGTATCACAATGATTATACTTTGTACCATGATTTTATTCTGAATAGGGTTAAACGAACTGTTGTCCTGGAGGACATTGACCAAACGGACACTGCATTACAACAATATGTGGACTTTAATCTGGGACTATTCTCCTTTGTGGGGGCTGCACTGAACAGCCGGAAAATCAGACGACTGACACGTGTTGTCGAGGCTGTTGCAAATGACACTGCCATTGCCCTGGGGAATATTACTGAGGAACTACAGATTTCCAGGATTGTCACCCTCCAAAATAGAATGGTATTGGATGTTGTTTTGGCTGATCGTGGGGGGGCCTGTAGAATTATCGGAAGCAGCTGTTGTGTATACATTCAGGACAATTCCCCATCTGTGTATGATGCCATCTCCAAACTTCATAAAATTGCAGCTGAGATTCACCCGGACAATGGAACTTGGACACTTTCGGGATGGTTCTGGTCCATGCTTGCAACTTGGGGCTGGAAATTGTTGACGATTCTCTGTATACTTATAGGAGCCATGTTTTTTATATGCCTATGTATTCAATGTGGGCCAGCTTTATGTTCAATGTGTTTATCAGCTTGTATACCATCAAGACGAGCTCTTGCCCATGACAAAATGATGCTTCACAAGGAGGTAACACAAATAATGTTAATAGACATCGAGGACGAACATCCTGGCTATGTTCACTATGAGGTAGATTCAGCTAATCGCTAAAAGGGTCGTCTGTTGTAATTGGCCCGGCCGCATTAGCGATTAGCTGAACCTACACGTTGTCCTCCTTAACTTGGCTATATATGAAAACGCCATTTTGAATGTTGCAGCGGCCATCTTAGATCATGAGCGGCCTCGTGGCCGGCGTGCCCTTTAGTCCGTTGTCCGTTCCGCTGACCACTTCTATCTGCCCAGCAACAGGCTATTTTTAGTACTGGTCAAGCCGCACATGCGCAGTTCCCACTGACCCGTAAACCTTCTGGAATGTGCACCAAACTGACCAGCAGAGTTCTGCCCCTCCAATGAGCTGGCAGTATTCCGAAACATGACCATATATGTCCTTAAAATGTGTCTTACCTCGTGCCGCCTATCTTTTATTGCCCCAAAACTGTATATAAACGGGGTCACACCGGTGTTCGGTGTGATACCTCTTGCATTACCGAAGGGTGCTGTTTGAGTGTACCACCACCCCATGGGGTCTTAATAAATTTGTTCTTTGCCTTTTACAGTTTCCGTGCCAACAGTTCTTGAGTGTAAGTGGGTTATCTCTGGAGTGTGTAGGCCTTGGGAACCCCGAATTACTTCAATTGGCGACCACGAAGGGACTCATCGGCGACTCGGATGCCCGAAGGAAAGGTTGTGACGAAGGCTTGGAAACTCGCCATGGACGCGCGCTGCCACGAGTGACCCGAGTCTTGGCTGCCACGGTGTTTTTCCTTTCCTTCCGATCTGACCTTCCAGGTGGCGCCGGTCTCCGACTGAGTTTCCGAAGTGTCTGCATCGCTGAGAAAGTGCCGTTTGGCTGATTTGGCTTACAAGACCTTGGCAGTTGGAATCTGGACATTTGGGAATTTGGGTAAGCTTTGTGATCGGTAAGGTAGTCTTCGGACGCTTACTGAGGTCCTATGATTTGTGTTCGGTAAGGTAGTTTTCGGATGCTTACTGAAATTCTGTGATTTGTGATCGGTAAGGCAGTCCTTGGACGCTTGCCGAAGTCCTACGATCTACGTCTTTGATTTGAGTTAGCTAACATTGTGAATTTGTGATCTTTGAACTTATATGTGTAGTGCACTTCACATAGGCAGGCATGTAGAGATGTTTCTCTAACTTTGTTTTTTTCCCCTGAGCGGCACACTTGTGTGAAGAACTGTAAGTGCCATTTTGTGTGGTGTCACGTTTTCGTGATACTTTTTGAACATGCCTGTTTTCAGCACACTCCGAGGAATGTGTTGTCTTGGAGAAGGTACCTCAATTAGATTAGCAGAAGCACAGCCGGCTCCCCCAGAGGGAACACCAAATAGGGACATGTATATAAAATTTGGCCTTCCCCCTATTATGTACAGTAAATTATGGCATAAGTACACCAAGGCCGATCCTGAATTGCAATGGCCTCTACACGGGTCGTTTGATTTAAGTAAAATACAATATGTAGAGCAATGTTTGTTTCAACGTAGGTCTAGACAAAATATGTTTGATTGTGTGCGAATGTGGGAGAAAGCGGCGCGTGAGCGAATGAAGCGTGAAGTTGCCTTGGCGGACAAAGAGCAGCGTAAGGCTGCTCGGGATAAGGCTTTACAGCTTGAGGAAAAGGAGGCTCAGGAGAAGAAAGAAAGGGAGGAACGGGAACGTAAATTGCAAACGACTGGTCAATTTCCTATTCGCCGACCACTTTATCCTGTCCTTAATAATGAAATTGATGATTTTTCTTTGTTAGAACGGTCACCGCCTCCGTATGTTTCGCCGACGGCTCCGGATGAGGATTCAGGGGACGACGGACGGGATAAGTCGGACAAGAAGGGTATATCCGCTCTCAGGTTCACTGCGGAGAGGTCCGCTCACCTACGCAGTTGGGCTCGTAAAGTGAATAAGCGTAGTATTACTCAGGAGCAATTGTTAACAGAAAAGAAAGGGTGGTCGGATCTTGAATTGATGTACTTTTTGTCTTGCCTGGCGGATGAAGTTGTAGGCGCATATCGTGACCTTTCTGATACGTTTGAGCCCAAAGCATTGTCAGTGTATCGTGAAAATTTGACTAAAGGTGATTTTGATCTTTCAGATGTTGATGACCTGTTTGCGCAATTGATCAAGCTGCGGGATGAGACAATCCGATTGAGGGAGGAACGGAAAAAGAGCCAAAAGGAGGCCGAATTGGAGACAAATGGGCAGGCCAAAGAGTGTTCTCTCCGTGGTTCAGATAAGAGTTTTGCATTGCATGTTATGCCTATGCGTGAAGCCGCACCTTTGTATGTTCCACCAAAAAGGGAAGGTACGGATGATGATAAATTGTCGAAGGATGCGAAAGGGTATTTTGTGTATAATTGGGTATATACGCCGTGGAATAGAGCAGATGTCATGGCATTGAAAAATTCTCTACCTGATCTTCGGAAGAATCCGGCGGCATTTTATGAGGGGGTGGAGGGGGCTATATCATCTTGTGTGATGACTCTTGTGGATATAGATTTGTTTTTTGGGCTAATATTACCACCTGATATGTGGAGGCAGATTCGTAAAAATAATGACGAAACGATATTGGGGGGAACATGGAAGGAAATAAATGCTGCAGATTTAGATAGAGAACCAGCCTGTAAGCCTTGCCAGTTAATTCTAGATCTGCCGGCAGCTATCTTGAATAAATTAAAAACGCTTGTTCCCTTCAAAAAGATTGATTGGACTATGCTAACATCGTGCAAGCAGAAACCCGATGAAACGGTTTCAGATTTCTTTACACGCTTCGAGGAAGCATTTCATGATTACAGTGGTCAATCTTTGACAGACGATACGGGCCGGCATTTGTTTGTAGATAAGTATGTAGCTAATCTCCTACCAGAGATTGCAAAACGATTGAAGTCGAGTGAAAGTTCCTGGGCCACGGCGACCCCTGCGTCCTTGTTAACTATGGCTCAGTATTATGAGCGTCAGGAAGTGGAGGCTAAAGAAAGTGTAGAGAAAAAGGCGAAGGAATTGAAAACGAAGGTGATGTTGGCGCAAGTTCGGGGAACACAGGGTAGAGGGAATGATAGAGGTAGACGAGGTGGAGGAAACGCATCGTATGGTCGTACGGATATTGCGGAGGATCAGTGTGCTTATTGTAAGGAGTTTGGGCATTGGGCCGAAGATTGTCCGGTACTTCGTGAACAGCGTAGTCAGCGTGGTCGAGGAAGTGGAAGGTCGAGAGGAGGTTATACTGGAGCGAGGGGTGGCGGAGGTGATCGTAGACAGGTTGAGGAGAGGGGCCGTGGCCAGAATGAACGAAATACGTTTGATAGACGGAACCAATATCAGATTTCGGAAGGAGAGAATGTGGAACATCAGGATTATGTGCATGCATAGGATTGCGTAGGATGGGGTAAGGAATCAGTTGAAGTGCCGGTAGATCAGCAAGGTCCATATGTAACAGCGGGCATTCTGGGTTCTACTGATCAGTTTCTAGTCGACACAGGAGCTACTCGTAGCGCTTTGTCGAAAAACTTGGTTCCGAGGGCTCCCCTGTCCGGCGAAATGATTACGTGTGTAGGGTTTGATGGCACACCCTCCCCCAGCCCATTGTCCAAGCCCCTTGCACTATGCATAGACAAATACTTTAGTTTTGGCCAATTTTTGTTATCACCCCATACCCCAGATAATATCCTGGGCATTGATTTGCTTAAATATTTTCGAGCGACAATACGTTGCGCTCCAGAGGGAGTGCGGGTTATCCTGAATGACAATTACCCTGACCCTGACAGATTTTATGCTATTTTAGACAGTCCAGCTTTGGCCTCTCTACCGCATACGTTGTGGGCGACCTCAGATACGGATGTGGGAGAGATGCGTATTCCACCAATACACATTACTGTTAAGGAGGGGGCCCCTCTACCACGAGTGCCACAGTATAAGATTTTGAGAGAAGGTGAAATTGCATTAATACATATTGTTCAGGATTTGATTTCTGCAGGGGTTGTGGAGGAGGTCCCTTATAATGTTTGTAACAGTCCTATTCTTCCGATTCTTAAGAGAGACACTGATGGCAAAGTCTATCGATTTATTATCGATTTGCGAGAGATCAACAAAATTGTCATTCCCCAATACCCGGTGGTGTCTGATATTACGACCTTGCTTACCTTGGTTCCACCGACAGCCACCACCTTTAGTGTTATTGACTTAAAGAATGCGTTCTTTTCCATCCCTGTTCATCCTGATAGCAGATATCTGTTTGGTTTTACGCTCAATAATAAATCGTATAGATTTTGTCGTGTTCCCCAAGGATATACTGAAAGTCCTAGCATCTACAGCCAGGCTTTGAAAAGGCAGCTAGATTCGTTTAGATTGCAGTCTGGCGTTGCGCTCATCCAGTACGTGGATGACCTTCTGCTTGCCGCTGACTCTTATGCACAATGTGAACAGAGCACACTTGCGTTGCTTTCCTTTTTGGCACAAAACAATCACAAGGTTTCTAAGAAAAAGCTTCAATACTGTAGACCCCAGGTGACCTACCTCGGTCATCTGTTGTCTAAGGAGGGGCGTGCATTAACATCTGATCGAATCCAAGCAATTTTAGACACACCAGTCCCCCGCACGCAGAGAGATGTACGTGCCTTTATAGGGTTGACGTCCTTTTGTAGGCAATGGATCATGGGTTTTTCGCATATCACAAAACCTTTGCTAGCATTACTGTCCAAAGCCACACCAATGCCTCTTGAGTGGACAGATGAATGTCAGAAAGCTTTTGAGCAGTTGAGGCAGGCCCTTTGTTCCGCACCCGTGTTAGGTACACCAGACTATACAAAACTTTTCACATTGTACGTGCATGAGAATGATGGGTGCGCGTTGTCAGTGTTAGTGCAATTACACGGGGATAAGCAGAGACCATGTGCATACTTCTCTGCCATTTTGGACCCTGTAGCGCGAGGGTTGCCCGGGTGTTTTCGAGCGGTAGCAGCAACTGCAGTAGCCATACGACAGAGTGAGGGAATAGTGTTATCACACAAATTGTTGGTGTTAGTTCCTCACGCAGTAGATGCCCTGTTAAACCAAACCAAGACCCAATATCTCACGAGTGCACGGCTAACAGGATACGAGCTGACACTCTTGGCGCCACATATTACATTGAAAAGATGCGCTACTTTGAACCCTGCCACTTTATTGCCCTATCCGGCCGAGGAGGGTCAGGAAGAAAAACATCATGACTGTGTTTTCCTGACCGAGGAACAGACAAAGGGTCGTGTTGACTTACAGGATGTGCCACTTCCAGATGTGGATGGGGAACTGTGGGTTGATGGATCGTGTTTGAGGCTGCCAGACGGCACGACTTCCGCAGCATATGCGATCACGACACTTAAGACAGTGGTAGAAACAGCTAGGATACCACAAAAGTCGGCTCAGGCAGCAGAGCTGATAGCTTTAACAAGAGCCTGCGAATTAAGTGCTGGATTATGTGTGAACATATACACGGACAGCCGGTATGCCTTTGGAGTGGCCCATGACTTCGGGCTACTTTGGAGGGAACGTGGGTTTCTGACATCACACGGAGAGCACATTATGCATGGAGAGCTAGTGCGTGATCTCCTAAATGCATTGCTTGGCCCTAAGAAAGTAGCGATAGTGAAGTGCAGTGCCCATAAAAAGATTACGGATAAAGTGGGTCAAGGGAATGCCTTTGCAGACAGCATAGCCAGACAAACGGCTATGTCCCGAACTAGCTCCCCCATGTATGTGGTACAATCACAGGCTGAGCGATGGAATGATGCTAGAGCAGAAATATTGGATATTCAAAAATCAGCTACTGAATCTGAACTTGCGGCTTGGGCAGCAGACGGGGTACTAGATGATGAGGGTTGTTGGAGAAGTAAAGACATGGAGAAGTGGAAATTGCCTGCGGCTTACTTACAGGCGATGGTCCAGATGACACATGGACTGGCTCATGTCGGAGCTCTGGCAATCACTCGGCTTTTAACACGAGTTTGGGAACATCCCGAGATTGCTAATACTGCAACGAGAGTAGTGCAGACCTGCCTGGTGTGTTTGCAACACAATCCTGGAAAGGGGACCCATACTCCGAAAGGAGGTTTCGTTCCACCTTCGGCACCATTTGAAGTGCTTCAAATGGACTACATCCAACTCGAGCGCTGCAATAACCTGAAGTACGTCCTAGTGGTGGTGTGTGCTTTTAGCAAATGGGTTGAGGCCTACCCCACGAAAGACAATACGGCTTTGACGACAGCTAAGGTGTTGCTTAAGGAATTCTTTCCTCGCTTTGGAGTTTGCAAATTTTTGTGGAGCGATAATGGGCCCCATTTTGTTGGAAAGATTGTGGAATATGTACTGAAGGGGTTAGGGATTCAGCAGAAGTTCCACGCTGTATTCCACCCTCAGTCAGCAGGTTTGGTCGAGCGGTACAATGCTACGTTGAAGCTCAAGCTGGCCAAAATTGTAGCGTCTACATCGTTGAAGTGGCCAGATGCTTTGCCGCTGGCACTGCTTTCTCTTAGATCAGTACCCCACTCACGAACTGGCCTTACGCCTTATGAGGTGGTGTTTGGCCGCCCTATGAATATCTGGGGGGTGCCCAAGCCGCGATTAATACATGATGTACCTTGTGTTATGATGAATGATTATCTGGCAGGATTAACAAATGATTTGCTCTCTATTCACCAACAGGTTCGAGAAGCGCTCCCTGATAACTCTATTGGAGAGGGCCACGATCTTCGTCCTGGGGATTATGTTATGATACGCTCGTTTGAGAGAGCAAGCAGTCTGGAGCCCAGGTGGAAGGGCCCCGAGCAGGTCCTCCTTGCGACCCGCACCGCAGTACGAGTGACCAACAGAAAGCGGAGGGTGCATTCGACACATTGTCGCCGTGTCTCCCCGGACCTGGTGACTCCTGCTGTGTTGACTGATTATAAGGAGATCTTGGAAAAAGAAAAGAGCCCAGCTGTGACGTCGCCCGAAGTTGAGGGAGCCTTCCCGGACCAATCTGCTACCGGAAGAGAGCGTTACAACCTGCGCCCACGATAAGAAGATTTTGTTTTGTTTTTTTTTAATGACTGGTTGGTTACCGCTCCAGGTTTGTGAAACGGAAACCGGGAATTCCAAGGGGGGGGGATCAGTTCTGCCAGAGTAGCGACACCCGTCTTGGCCCGGAGAAGAAAACAACGGCTACCTCGGAGTTCAGCACCGTATTTTTCCCTTTTTAGGTATACACGTACGTGTATCTGAGACTTTGGTGAACAATTTGTGAACAATTTGTGCTATTTGAGACTTTCCATGAACATTCTTGAACTATGGCATCAACGGCATCCCGTGATAAGAAAATATTGGGTGCCTTTTTCTTTGTTTTGACCATTGTGGTGATAGCTGTTATAGCCTGGGTAGTTGAGCTTGTGGTGCCTGTACGTGAACATTTGCTGCCAACTACCCCGGCCCCGTCTGAACATTTTCATTTTACACTGCCCTTTCATGAAGAGCGACATCGCCAAACGTACTTAAATAACAGCTTCATTCAGATTCTTCACCACACACATAACATGACCAATACTTCAAATTGCTGGGTATGTGGGATGTTGCCAGGGCACCAGAAGAGAGGGGGCACTCCAGTTATTCCACTCCCGTTTTCGCATAATGGGTCATGCAACGCTTGGTACACCCTCCTCTTTACTATGAGATGGCCAACCAAAGGGGGGGTGCTTTTCCGTTTGAATAAAGTATGTTTCCACGACAAGGATGGGTTTCCCCGGGCTGAGGGCACTCGTTTCGAATGGGAAGAGTACAGGCCTGATAATGTGTCTGCCCCACGTGTATACAGCAACCAGAGGAACATCAATGTCTCTAGTGCCCATGTTATAAATGTCATTGCTACAAAAGCCGATTTATGTATCAGGAACAAGGGTTCGATTGCAGTGGGGAAAAGCGAATGTAATACTACTCTCACGTTTGATAGCCCGAATGGTATTTCATTTGTTGCATCACGAAATACATATTTTATCTGTGGAACGAAGGGCTACCATCAGCTTCCATTGGGGTGGTTGGGCACGTGCTATGTATCGTTTGTGTTACCTCCCGTATTCATTGCCCCTCCGATGTATCACAATGATTATACTTTGTACCATGATTTTATTCTGAATAGGGTTAAACGAACTGTTGTCCTGGAGGACATTGACCAAACAGACACTGCATTACAACAATATGTGGACTTTAATCTGGGACTATTCTCCTTTGTGGGGGCTGCACTGAACAGCCGGAAAATCAGACGACTGACACGTGTTGTCGAGGCTGTTGCAAATGACACTGCCATTGCCCTGGGGAATATTACCGAGGAACTACAGATTTCCAGGATTGTCACCCTCCAAAATAGAATGGTATTGGATGTTGTTTTGGCTGATCGTGGGGGGGCCTGTAGAATTATCGGAAGCAGCTGTTGTGTATACATTCAGGACAATTCCCCATCTGTGTATGATGCCATCTCCAAACTTCATAAAATTGCAGCTGAGATTCACCCGGACAATGGAACTTGGACACTTTCGGGATGGTTCTGGTCCATGCTTGCAACTTGGGGCTGGAAATTGTTGACGATTCTCTGTATACTTATAGGAGCCATGTTTTTTATATGCCTATGTATTCAATGTGGCCCAGCTTTATGTTCAATGTGTTTATCAGCTTGTATACCATCAAGACGAGCTCTTGCCCATGACAAAATGATGCTTCACAAGGAGGTAACACAAATAATGTTAATAGACATCGAGGACGAACATCCTGGCTATGTTCACTATGAGGTAGATTCAGCTAATCGCTAAAAGGGTCGTCTGTTGTAATTGGCCCGGCCGCATTAGCGATTAGCTGAACCTACACGTTGTCCTCCTTAACTTGGCTATATATGAAAACGCCATTTTGAATGTTGCAGCGGCCATCTTAGATCATGAGCGGCCTCGTGGCCGGCGTGCCCTTTAGTCCGTTGTCCGTTCCGCTGACCACTTCTATCTGCCCAGCAACAGGCTATTTTTAGTACTGGTCAAGCCGCACATGCACAGTTCCCACTGACCCGTAAACCTTCTGGAATGTGCACCAAACTGACCAGCAGAGTTGTGCCCCTCCAATGAGCTGGCAGTATTCCGAAACATGACCATATATGTCCTTAAAATGTGTCTTACCTCGTGCCGCCTATCTTTTATTGCCCCAAAACTGTATATAAACGGGGTCACACCGGTGTTCGGTGTGATACCTCTTGCATTACCGAAGGGTGCTGTTTGAGTGTACCACCACCCCATGGGGTCTTAATAAATTTGTTCTTTGCCTTTTACAGTTTCCGTGCCAACAGTTCTTGAGTGTAAGTGGGTTATCTCTGGAGTGTGTAGTCCTTGGGAACCCCGAATTACTTCAATTGGCGACCACGAAGGGACTCATCGGCGACTCGGATGCCCGAAGGAAAGGTCGTGACGAAGGCTTGGAAACTCGCCATGGACGCGCGCTGCCACGAGTGACCCGAGTCTTGGCTGCCACAGTGTTTATCCTTTCCTTCCGATCTGACCTTCCAGGTGGCGCCGGTCTCCGACTGAGTTTCCGAAGTGTCTGCATCGCTGAGAAAGTGCCGTTTGGCTGATTTGGCTTACAAGACCTTGGCAGTTGGAATCTGGACATTTGGGAATTTGGGTAAGCTTTGTGATCGGTAAGGTAGTCTTCGGACGCTTACTGAGGTCCTATGATTTGTGTTCGGTAAGGTAGTTTTCGGATGCTTACTGAAATTCTGTGATTTGTGATCGGTAAGGCAGTCCTTGGACGCTTGCCGAAGTCCTACGATCTACGTCTTTGATTTGAGTTAGCTAACATTGTGAATTTGTGATCTTTGAACTTATATGTGTAGTGCACTTCACATAGGCAGGCATGTAGAGATGTTTCTCTAACTTTGTTTTTTTCCCCTGAGCGGCACACTTGTGTGAAGAACTGTAAGTGCCATTTTGTGTGGTGTCACGTTTTCGTGATACTTTTTGAACATGCCTGTTTTCAGCACACTCCGAGGAATGTGTTGTCTTGGAGAAGGTACCTCAATTAGATTAGCAGAAGCACAGCCGGCTCCCCCAGAGGGAACACCAAATAGGGACATGTATATAAAATTTGGCCTTCCCCCTATTATGTACAGTAAATTATGGCATAAGTACACCAAGGCCGATCCTGAATTGCAATGGCCTCTACACGGGTCGTTTGATTTAAGTAAAATACAATATGTAGAGCAATGTTTGTTTCAACGTAGGTCTAGACAAAATATGTTTGATTGTGTGCGAATGTGGGAGAAAGCGGCGCGTGAGCGAATGAAGCGTGAAGTTGCCTTGGCGGACAAAGAGCAGCGTAAGGCTGCTCGGGATAAGGCTTTACAGCTTGAGGAAAAGGAGGCTCAGGAGAAGAAAGAAAGGGAGGAACGGGAACGTAAATTGCAAACGACTGGTCAATTTCCTATTCGCCGACCACTTTATCCTGTCCTTAATAATGAAATTGATGATTTTTCTTTGTTAGAACGGTCACCGCCTCCGTATGTTTCGCCGACGGCTCCGGATGAGGATTCAGGGGACGACGGACGGGATAAGTCGGACAAGAAGGGTATATCCGCTCTCAGGTTCACTGCGGAGAGGTCCGCTCACCTACGCAGTTGGGCTCGTAAAGTGAATAAGCGTAGTATTACTCAGGAGCAATTGTTAACAGAAAAGAAAGGGTGGTCGGATCTTGAATTGATGTACTTTTTGTCTTGCCTGGCGGATGAAGTTGTAGGCTCATATCGTGACCTTTCTGATACGTTTGAGCCCAAAGCATTGTCAGTGTATCGTGAAAATTTGACTAAAGGTGATTTTGATCTTTCAGATGTTGATGACCTGTTTGCGCAATTGATCAAGCTGCGGGATGAGACAATCCGATTGAGGGAGGAACGGAAAAAGAGCCAAAAGGAGGCCGAATTGGAGACAAATGGGCAGGCCAAAGAGTGTTCTCTCCGTGGTTCAGATAAGAGTTTTGCATTGCATGTTATGCCTATGCGTGAAGCCGCACCTTTGTATGTTCCACCAAAAGGGGAAGGTACGGATGATGATAAATTGTCGAAGGATGCGAAAGGGTATTTTGTGTATAATTGGGTATATACGCCGTGGAATAGAGCAGATGTCATGGCATTGAAAAATTCTCTACCTGATCTTCGGAAGAATCCGGCGGCATTTTATGAGGGGGTGGAGGGGGCTATATCATCTTGTGTGATGACTCTTGTGGATATAGATTTGTTTTTTGGGCTAATATTACCACCTGATATGTGGAGGCAGATTCGTAAAAATAATGACGAAACGATATTGGGGGGAACATGGAAGGAAATAAATGCTGCAGATTTAGATAGAGAACCAGCCTGTAAGCCTTGCCAGTTAATTCTAGATCTGCCGGCAGCTATCTTGAATAAATTACAAACGCTTGTTCCCTCCAAAAAGATTGATTGGACTATGCTAACATCGTGCAAGCAGAAACCCGATGAAACGGTTTCAGATTTCTTTACACGCTTCGAGGAAGCATTTCATGATTACAGTGGTCAATCTTTGACAGACGATACGGGCCGGCATTTGTTTGTAGATAAGTATGTAGCTAATCTCCTACCAGAGATTGCAAAACGATTGAAGTCGAGTGAAAGTTCCTGGGCCACGGCGACCCCTGCGTCCTTGTTAACTATGGCTCAGTATTATGAGCGTCAGGAAGTGGAGGCTAAAGAAAGTGTAGAGAAAAAGGCGAAGGAATTGAAAACGAAGGTGATGTTGGCGCAAGTTCGGGGAACACAGGGTAGAGGGAATGATAGAGGTAGACGAGGTGGAGGAAACGCATCGTATGGTCGTACGGATATTGCGGAGGATCAGTGTGCTTATTGTAAGGAGTTTGGGCATTGGGCCGAAGATTGTCCGGTACTTCGTGAACAGCGTAGTCAGCGTGGTCGAGGAAGTGGAAGGTCGAGAGGAGGTTATACTGGAGCGAGGGGTGGCGGAGGTGATCGTAGACAGGTTGAGGAGAGGGGCCGTGGCCAGAATGAACGAAATACGTTTGATAGACGGAACCAATATCAGATTTCGGAAGGAGAGAATGTGGAACATCAGGATTATGTGCATGCATAGGATTGCGTAGGATGGGGTAAGGAATCAGTTGAAGTGCCGGTAGATCAGCAAGGTCCATATGTAACAGCGGGCATTCTGGGTTCTACTGATCAGTTTCTAGTCGACACAGGAGCTACTCGTAGCGCTTTGTCGAAAAACTTGGTTCCGAGGGCTCCCCTGTCCGGCGAAATGATTACGTGTGTAAGGTTTGATGGCACACCCTCCCCCAGCCCATTGTCCAAGCCCCTTGCACTATGCATAGACAAATACTTTAGTTTTGGCCAATTTTTGTTATCACCCCATACCCCAGATAATATCCTGGGCATTGATTTGCTTAAATATTTTCGAGCGACAATACGTTGCGCTCCAGAGGGAGTGCGGGTTATCCTGAATGACAATTACCCTGACCCTGACAGATTTTATGCTATTTTAGACAGTCCAGCTTTGGCCTCTCTACCGCATACGTTGTGGGCGACCTCAGATACGGATGTGGGAGAGATGCGTATTCCACCAATACACATTACTGTTAAGGAGGGGGCCCCTCTACCACGAGTGCCACAGTATAAGATTTCGAGAGAAGGTGAAATTGCATTAATACATATTGTTCAGGATTTGATTTCTGCAGGGGTTGTGGAGGAGGTCCCTTATAATGTTTGTAACAGTCCTATTCTTCCGATTCTTAAGAGAGACACTGATGGCAAAGTCTATCGATTTATTATCGATTTGCGAGAGATCAACAAAATTGTCATTCCCCAATACCCGGTGGTGTCTGATATTACGACCTTGCTTACCTTGGTTCCACCGACAGCCACCACCTTTAGTGTTATTGACTTAAAGAATGCGTTCTTTTCCATCCCTGTTCATCCTGATAGCAGATATCTGTTTGGTTTTACGCTCAATAATAAATCGTATAGATTTTGTCGTGTTCCCCAAGGATATACTGAAAGTCCTAGCATCTACAGCCAGGCTTTGAAAAGGCAGCTAGATTCGTTTAGATTGCAGTCTGGCGTTGCGCTCATACAGTACGTGGATGACCTTCTGCTTGCCGCTGACTCTTATGCACAATGTGAACAGAGCACACTTGCGTTGCTTTCCTTTTTGGCACAAAACAATCACAAGGTTTCTAAGAAAAAGCTTCAATACTGTAGACCCCAGGTGACCTACCTCGGTCATCTGTTGTCTAAGGAGGGGCGTGCATTAACATCTGATCGAATCCAAGCAATTTTAGACACACCAGTCCCTCGCACGCAGAGAGATGTACGTGACTTTATAGGGTTGACGTCCTTTTGTAGGCAATGGATCATGGGTTTTTCGCATATCACAAAACCTTTGCTAGCATTACTGTCCAAAGCCACACCAATGCCTCTTGAGTGGACAGATGAATGTCAGAAAGCTTTTGAGCAGTTGAGGCAGGCCCTTTGTTCCGCACCCGTGTTAGGTACACCAGACTATACGAAACTTTTCACATTGTACGTGCATGAGAATGATGGGTGCGCGTTGTCAGTGTTAGTGCAATTACACGGGGATAAGCAGAGACCATGTGCATACTTCTCTGCCATTTTGGACCCTGTAGCGCGAGGGTTGCCCGGGTGTTTTCGAGCGGTAGCAGCAACTGCAGTAGCCATACGACAGAGTGAGGGAATAGTGTTATCACAAAAATTGTTGGTGTTAGTTCCTCACGCAGTAGATGCCCTGTTAAACCAAACCAAGACCCAATATCTCACGAGTGCACGGCTAACAGGATACGAGCTGACACTCTTGGCGCCACATATTACATTGAAAAGATGCGCTACTTTGAACCCTGCCACTTTATTGCCCTATCCGGCCGAGGAGGGTCAGGAAGAAAAACATCATGACTGTGTTTTCCTGACCGAGGAACAGACAAAGGGTCGTGTTGACTTACAGGATGTGCCACTTCCAGATGTGGATGGGGAACTGTGGGTTGATGGATCGTGTTTGAGGCTGCCAGACGGCACGACTTCCGCAGCATATGCGATCACGACACTTAAGACAGTGGTAGAAACAGCTAGGATACCACAAAAGTCGGCTCAGGCAGCAGAGCTGATAGCTTTAACAAGAGCCTGCGAATTAAGTGCTGGATTATGTGTGAACATATACACGGACAGCCGGTATGCCTTTGGAGTGGCCCATGACTTCGGGCTACTTTGGAGGGAACGTGGGTTTCTGACATCACACGGAGAGCACATTATGCATGGAGAGCTAGTGCGTGATCTCCTAAATGCATTGCTTGGCCCTAAGAAAGTAGCGATAGTGAAGTGCAGTGCCCATAAAAAGATTACGGATAAAGTGGGTCAAGGGAATGCCTTTGCAGACAGCATAGCCAGACAAACGGCTATGTCCCGAACTAGCTCCCCCATGTATGTGGTACAATCACAGGCTGAGCGATGGAATGATGCTAGAGCAGAAATATTGGATATTCAAAAATCAGCTACTGAATCTGAACTTGCGGCTTGGGCAGCAGACGGGGTACTAGATGATGAGGGTTGTTGGAGAAGTAAAGACATGGAGAAGTGGAAATTGCCTGCGGCTTACTTACAGGCGATGGTCCAGATGACACATGGACTGGCTCATGTCGGAGCTCTGGCAATCACTCGGCTTTTAACACGAGTTTGGGAACATCCCGAGATTGCTAATACTGCAACGAGAGTAGTGCAGACCTGCCTGGTGTGTTTGCAACACAATCCTGGAAAGGGGACCCATACTCCGAAAGGAGGTTTCGTTCCACCTTCGGCACCATTTGAAGTGCTTCAAATGGACTACATCCAACTCGAGCGCTGCAATAACCTGAAGTACGTCCTAGTGGTGGTGTGTGCTTTTAGCAAATGGGTTGAGGCCTACCCCACGAAAGACAATACGGCTTTGACGACAGCTAAGGTGTTGCTTAAGGAATTCTTTCCTCGCTTTGGAGTTTGCAAATTTTTGTGGAGCGATAATGGGCCCCATTTTGTTGGAAAGATTGTGGAATATGTACTGAAGGGGTTAGGGATTCAGCAGAAGTTCCACGCTGTATTCCACCCTCAGTCAGCAGGTTTGGTCGAGCGGTACAATGCTACGTTGAAGCTCAAGCTGGCCAAAATTGTAGCGTCTACATCGTTGAAGTGGCCAGATGCTTTGCCGCTGGCACTGCTTTCTCTTAGATCAGTACCCCACTCACGAACCGGCCTTACGCCTTATGAGGTGGTGTTTGGCTGCCCTATGAATATCTGGGGGGTGCCCAAGCCGCGATTAATACATGATGTACCTTGTGTTATGATGAATGATTATCTGGCACGATTAACAAATGATTTGCTCTCTATTCACCAACAGGTTCGAGAAGCGCTCCCTGATAACTCTATTGGAGAGGGCCACGATCTTCGTCCTGGGGATTATGTTATGATACGCTCGTTTGAGAGAGCAAGCAGTCTGGAGCCCAGGTGGAAGGGCCCCGAGCAGGTCCTCCTTGCGACCCGCACCGCAGTACGAGTGACCAACAGAAAGCGGTGGGTGCATTCGACACATTGTCGCCGTGTCTCCCCGGACCTGGTGACTCCTGCTGTGTTGACTGATTATAAGGAGATCTTGGAAAAAGAAAAGAGCCCAGCTGTGACGTCGCCCGAAGTTGAGGGAGCCTTCCCGGACCAATCTGCTACCGGAAGAGAGCGTTACAACCTGCGCCCACGATAAGAAGATTTTGTTTTGTTTTTTTTTAATGACTGGTTGGTTACCGCTCCAGGTTTGTGAAACGGAAACCGGGAATTCCAAGGGGGGGGGATCAGTTCTGCCAGAGTAGCGACACCCGTCTTGGCCCGGAGAAGAAAACAACGGCTACCTCGGAGTTCAGCACCGTATTTTTCCCTTTTTAGGTATACACGTACGTGTATCTGAGACTTTGGTGAACAATTTGTGAACAATTTGTGCTATTTGAGACTTTCCACGAACATTCTTGAACTATGGCATCAACGGCATCCCGTGATAAGAAAATATTGGGTGCCTTTTTCTTTGTTTTGACCATTGTGGTGATAGCTGTTATAGCCTGGGTAGTTGAGCTTGTGGTGCCTGTACGTGAACATTTGCTGCCAACTACCCCGGCCCCGTCTGAACATTTTCATTTTACACTGCCCTTTCATGAAGAGCGACATCGCCAAACGTACTTAAATAACAGCTTCATTCAGATTCTTCACCACACACATAACATGACCAATACTTCAAATTGCTGGGTATGTGGGATGTTGCCAGGGCACCAGAAGAGAGGGGGCACTCCACTTATTCCACTCCCGTTTTCGCATAATGGGTCATGCAACGCTTGGTACACCCTCCTCTTTACTATGAGATGGCCAACCAAAGGGGGGGTGCTTTTCCGTTTGAATGAAGTATGTTTCCACAACAAGGATGGGTTTCCCCGGGCTGAGGGCACTCGTTTCGAATGGGAAGAGTACAGGCCTGATAATGTGTCTGCCCCACGTGTATACAGCAACCAGAGGAACATCAATGTCTCTAGTGCCCATGTTATAAATGTCATTGCTACAAAAGCCGATTTATGTATCAGGAACAAGGGTTCGATTGCAGTGGGGAAAAGCGAATGTAATACTACTCTCACGTTTGATAGCCCGAATGGTATTTCATTTGTTGCATCACGAAATACATATTTTATCTGTGGAACGAAGGGCTACCATCAGCTTCCATTGGGGTGGTTGGGCACGTGCTATGTATCGTTTGTGTTACCTCCCGTATTCATTGCCCCTCCGATGTATCACAATGATTATACTTTGTACCATGATTTTATTCTGAATAGGGTTAAACGAACTGTTGTCCTGGAGGACATTGACCAAACGGACACTGCATTACAACAATATGTGGACTTTAATCTGGGACTATTCTCCTTTGTGGGGGCTGCACTGAACAGCCGAAAAATCAGACGACTGACACGTGTTGTCGAGGCTGTTGCAAATGACACTGCCATTGCCCTGGGGAATATTACTGAGGAACTACAGATTTCCAGGATTGTCACCCTCCAAAATAGAATGGTATTGGATGTTGTTTTGGCTGATCGTGGGGGGGCCTGTAGAATTATCGGAAGCAGCTGTTGTGTATACATTCAGGACAATTCCCCATCTGTGTATGATGCCATCTCCAAACTTCATAAAATTGCAGCTGAGATTCACCCGGACAATGGAACTTGGACACTTTCGGGATGGTTCTGGTCCATGCTTGCAACTTGGGGCTGGAAATTGTTGACGATTCTCTGTATACTTATAGGAGCCATGTTTTTTATATGCCTATGTATTCAATGTGGCCCAGCTTTATGTTCAATGTGTTTATCAGCTTGTATACCATCAAGACGAGCTCTTGCCCATGACAAAATGATGCTTCACAAGGAGGTAACACAAATAATGTTAATAGACATCGAGGACGAACATCCTGGCTATGTTCACTATGAGGTAGATTCAGCTAATCGCTAAAAGGGTCGTCTGTTGTAATTGGCCCGGCCGCATTAGCGATTAGCTGAACCTACACGTTGTCCTCCTTAACTTGGCTATATATGAAAACGCCATTTTGAATGTTGCAGCGGCCATCTTAGATCATGAGCGGCCTCGTGGCCGGCGTGCCCTTTAGTCCGTTGTCCGTTCCGCTGACCACTTCTATCTGCCCAGCAACAGGCTATTTTTAGTACTGGTCAAGCCGCACATGCGCAGTTCCCACTGACCCGTAAACCTTCTGGAATGTGCACCAAACTGACCAGCAGAGTTGTGCCCCTCCAATGAGCTGGCAGTATTCCGAAACATGACCATATATGTCCTTAAAATGTGTCTTACCTCGTGCCGCCTATCTTTTATTGCCCCAAAACTGTATATAAACGGGGTCACACCGGTGTTCGGTGTGATACCTCTTGCATTACCGAAGGGTGCTGTTTGAGTGTACCACCACCCCATGGGGTCTTAATAAATTTGTTCTTTGCCTTTTACAGTTTCCGTGCCAACAGTACTTGAGTGTAAGTGGGTTATCTCTGGAGTGTGTAGGCCTTGGGAACCCCGAATTACTTCACTGGTTTGACACCTCGTGTCTGTACCCGGAACTCCCTACAGGAACACTTATCCTGCCGACTTTTTCTCCCCGCACTACGGGTAAGAAAGAGAAGATCGTACCAACATTCTATACTCATTGTTGACTTTAGAATAAGGCACCAAGTGATAGTTAACAAACGATTGAAGTTTAAGAGAAATCTCAGAGATCAGGATAGTTTTACTGATTCGTTGCTTTTATATGTGCAACACCGTGACTGGCGAGAACGGTTATACTTACGTTCTTGCTTCTTTCCTTATTGTCATTTTCTCAAACTATGTTCTATACTTATTGTAGACTTTAGAATAAGGCACCAAGTAATAGCTAACAAACGATTGAAGTTTAAGAGAAACCTCAGAGATCAGGATAGTTTTACTGATCCATTGCTTTTATATGTGCAACACCGTGACTAGCGAGAATGGTTAAACATACGTTCTTGCTTCTTTCCTTATTGTTATTTTTTCAAACTATGTTCCGGCATCAACCTACCAGGGACTTCACTGTTTAAACAGTCTCTACTCTTCCGTGATCAACTACGTGGACACAGACTTTATTCCGGTCAATTGATCCAGTAACCCCTTTTTGTACTCGACCAACATTTCTACTAGAAGGTGAGATGCTAACCAATCCACTTTCAATATGGGCTTGATCTAGACACCACAATCGTACAAACTTCAATTTGGACACAGTCCGTCGATCTAAAACCCGTATTATAATTTCTCTTACAGCATATCCTCAGATAGTTTGGACTATACCACAACTGAACTACGTACCACGAAGTTCTCAAAGAATTTTACCCGGTCTCGAGCGGGGCCGGGTCGGAATTATCACCGGCACTGCGGTGAGATTCCCCCCTTTTGTTTTACTCCACTTACACCTTGTCCCCAACATCACCACCCCTTTCTTCGTCTCCATGTAGCCTTATGTTTCTTTCCCTTTTGTTTCCTTCCCCTTTTGGCACTATAGACCTGTGGTTCAACACTCATTAACTACAGGTATGATGCACACTTCAGCTCATTTTTAAGGACCTGTCTCGTATAAGTAGATGTCACCCTTATCATGAACCGTGGCAATTACACTTCGTTAAGGACAAACCCCCCCCCGCACACACCCCCCTTTTTAGATACTTGTGTTGTACACTGACATTTCCTTTTCTCAAACACACCGCCCCACCCTTTGCGTCACCTTTTAATATGTTGTGAATCACTATGGATTCACTATCCTGCTTGTACCCACTTCGTTGATAGTTACACTGGTAGGAGGGTCGGTGTTGTGTGCATCCACTTCTGTGCTCATGTTTACTGTCACATGATCCACCTACACCGTGCACTTGCACCGTATGCAGTCACCATATAACTGCATAGTTCGCCGTATGCTATTATTTATTTATTTATTTATTTTAGCGATTTCTAAAGCGCCTGGTGACCCAAGGGCATCCCCGCGCTATGTAACTTGAATCCTATTGAGAGGGGAGGTAACCGAAGGGTGTTATTTGGGAAACAGATGGGTCTTAAGTTTTTTGCGGAAAGCAAGGAAGTTGGATTCCAGTCTGAGGGTGCGAGGGAGTGCGTTCCAGCCCTTGGCCGCCTGAACGGAGAATTGTCGGCCTCCTGTGCGGGCTTTTTTGAATCTGGGGATGCGGACTAGATTCTCATTTTGAGATCGTAGCGATCTGGTTGCTGTATAAGGTGTGATCATTTTAGTAAGGATCGCTGGACCAGATCCGTTGTAAAGCTTGTGTGTTGTACACATTGCTTTAAAGTGCACCCTTTGGCGCACGGGGAGCCAATGCAGGGTTTTGAGGGCTGGCTTGGCGGATATTCTGGAGGGGGTGTTGGTAATCATGCGTGCTGCCGCGTTCTGTGTCCGCTGGAGTTTCGTGATGGTAGCCTCGGGGGCTCCCAAGTAGACCAGATTGCTGTAGTCCAAACGGGACAACACTAGGCCCTGGATAAGGAGCTTTCTGGACATAGGTGGGAGTAAGGGCAGGATTTTACGGGTCGTACGCATGAGCCCAAAACATGTGCCCGAGGTTTTGGTTGCCTGGGTTTTCATCGTAAGCTGTGGCTCTAGCCACACCCCGAGTGTCTTGATTTCCGATTTAGGGGGGGGAATTTCTCCGAACACATCGGGCCATATTGTGGGAGGGATAGTTGTCCATTGCTTGCCGAGTAACATTACCTCTGTCTTAGTCCCATTCAATTTCAATGATGATTCGTTCATCCAGTTGTGGATATTTATGAGGCAGTTAGTCAGATTTTCAGGATGGTCAATCAGCTGGGACAGGGAGACGACTAGTTGAGTGTCGTCAGCGTAACTCACCATTTTGATGTTAAATGGTGTTACCACGTCCTCGAGGGGGGCCATATAGACATTAAAAAGCGTCGGGCTTAGGGAAGAGCCCTGGGGGACGCCGCTAGTGAGTGGGAGGGTGGATGAGTGGTGGCTGTCATCCCACACTTGAAAAGTGCATCCTGTAAGATAGGATTCGATCCATTTGATAGCTGCCCCGGTAAGTCCTGCATTTGCCAGTCTACTCAGAAGGACACGGTGGTTGACCGTGTCAAAGGCTGCACTTAGATCCAGGAGGATCACTGCCACTGATCCTCCTGAATCAAGTAAGCCCCTTGCCTCTTCAATCACTGCAAGGAGTGCGGTGTCCGTTCCGTGGCCTGGGCGAAATCCGGTTTGGGATTGTCGGAGCAGTTTATTCGTTTCAAGGAACTGGGATAGTTGGATGTTTACCAATTTCTCGGTGACTTTACTAATGCCAGGGAGTAGGGATATTGGCCTATAGTTGGACAGGTCCGATGGATCTAGCTGGGGTTTTTTTAAGAGTGCTTTGACCACAGCACTCTTCCAGCTGTCGGGGACGGTTCCATGGGAAAACGAACAGTTGATAAGGTCCGTAATGGTAGGGACAATTACTGAGGCTACGGTCTTGAGGAACTTGATAGGGGCTGGGTCCAAAGGGGATCCACTTTTCATTTTTACTAGGGTTCGCTCAACCTCTGCGGGGGTGACAGGTCGGAAAGTCTGAAGCGATGGACGACAAATGCTTTCAGTCGGTTCGAGGGAAGTACTACTTTCCGTGAGGCTGGGGGAGCTGGGGGGAGGGAGGGAGGCCAGGATGCGGGTGATTTTCTCGTTGAAGAAGTTGGCTAGCTCATTACTTCTGTCAACTTTGGGGGTGTTGGAAGAGGAGGTGGTGGGGACCTTGGTCAGCTCTTTGACGATCAGAAAAGATTCTCGGGCTGAATTGGATGCTTCTTGTATTCGTGTGTTGTAGTAAGAGGCTTTGGCTGATTTGATAGCCTCTTTGTAGAGTTTGACCGCAGACTGGTAGGCTTCTTGTTGGCATGTTACCAAGTCTTTCTCCAGAGTCGTTCGGCCTTTTTGCAATTTTTGCGAAGTGTTCTTAGTTCTGTGGAGTACCATGGTGCTGATCCATGTTTGCCGTTTTTATTTTCCCTATTTCTGAGTGGAAGTACAAGGTCTAGGGAGACGGTAATCCAGTCTCTGAACCTTCTGTCTGCCGTATTTGGGTCTTCGGCCTGAGCAGGGATGTTTTTTTCCAGGGTCTGAGCCCATTCGTCCGTGGAGAGTCTGGGCCAGGTCCTATCCTTACTGAAGGTAGGGGGTGTACGGTTTTTTGTGAAGGTTCCAGGTAATTGGAAAGAGACCAGGAAGTGGTCTGTCCAAGGGAGGGGAAAGGCCTCCTTTGCTAGCATTGGGGACGAGTTGGTAAATACGGGGTCTAAAAGGTGGCCCTTGGTGTGGGTGGCTCCGGAGTTTAATAAACGGATATCGAAAGCCGCTAGATCTTGAATCAGATCATAGGCTACCGAGTTGGCCGGGTCTTCTAGGTGGATGTTCAGGTTTCCAACTATCATATAGTTTGATAAGGAGTGGGCCTGAGTTGTGACCAAGTCCAGAAGCGAACAGGTGAAGGGACCCGGGATGCCGGGAGGGCGGTAAATGAGGAGTCCTGTAAGAGAGGTGGTTGGGTTGAGTGTGACGGTAAAATGCAGACTTTCTGCGTCGGTAATCTGGTTTTGCAGTGGAGGTGTTCTCGATGGATGATGGCTACCCCGCCTCCTCTGCCTAGAGGACGGGGTAAGGATTGAATACAGTAGCCCTGTGGTGTTGCTAGGACCATGTCTGATTGTGAATGAGGGCCGAGCCATGTTTCCGTGAGGAAAAATATATCAATTCCATGATCTTCTATGATGTCGGCAATCTGAGTCGCATGTTTAGGAAGTGAACGGCAATTCAGAGAGGCAAAGTTAAGGGTGGCGGGTTTGCTGGGTTTAGTGGGTAGCGTGAGCTGCACTGGTTTGCATAGGGAGCAACGAGTGAAAGGTCCCTTGAGATTATAGATGTAATCACAGGAGGGTGGGGGAGGTCTGAGGCTCAATAGATCTCTGCGGGAGTACTTTATAGTTGGGTGAAGGGATTCGGGCAGGGGTTCTGGCCCTAGGCCCGGTCGTGCGCGGACGGGCGCAGACGGGCTTGCCTTAGGCGCTCCCGCTGCGCTCGTCCGCTGCGCTGGGGAGGTCGACACATTTGTAATGGATGTGATGGGCGTGGCCTCGCAGTGGGCGTGGCTACGCCTTTGGCGCGCTGGCGGTGATGGCGTTTCCCTGAAGGTGGGGGTCTGAATTAGCGCGTAGCAGCAGCGCTTTCAGCCAGGTGAGCAAGAGCGTTTTGTGATTAAAAGAGCAGTAAATTTCGTGACAGTTTTAAAAAGTGAAGTTAACAAAACCTCCGGCTTTCCGCCTCAGAGGGGTTCCAATGAATGAGAATCGTTGCGCTTTCGAGCGTTTAAGTAGTAGGTCGGTGGGCGTGGCCTCGCAGTGGGCGTGGCTACGCCTTTGGCGCGCTGGCGGTGATGGCGTTTCCCTGAAGGTGGGGGTCTGAATTAGCGCGTAGCAGCAGCGCTTTCAGCCAGGTGAGCAAGAGCGTTTTGTGATTAAAAGAGCAGTAAATTTCGTGACAGTTTTAAAAAGTGAAGTTAACAAAACCTCCGGCTTTCCGCCTCAGAGGGGTTCCAATGAATGAGAATCGTTGCGCTTTCGAGCGTTTAAGTAGTAGGTCGGTGGGCGTGGCCTCGCAGTGGGCGTGGCTACGCCTTTGGCGCGCTGGCGGTGATGGCGTTTCCCTGAAGGTGGGGGTCTGAATTAGCGCGTAGCAGCAGCGCTTTCAGCCAGGTGAGCAAGAGCGTTTTGTGATTAAAAGAGCAGTAAATTTCGTGACAGTTTTAAAAGTGAAGTTAACAAAACCTCCGGCTTTCCGCCTCAGAGGGGTTCCAATGGATGAGAATCGTTGCGCTTTCGAGCGTTTAAGTAGTAGGTCGGTGGGCGTGGCCTCGCAGTGGGCGTGGCTACGCCTTTGGCGCGCTGGCGGTGATGGCGTTTCCCTGAAGGTGGGGGTCTGAATTAGCGCGTAGCAGCAGCGCTTTCAGCCAGGTGAGCAAGAGCGTTTTGTGATTAAAAAAGCAGTAAATTTCGTGACCGTTTTAAAAAGTGAAGTTAACAAAACCTCCGGCTTTCCGCCTCAGAGGGGTTCCAATGAATGAGAATCGTTGCGCTTTCGAGCGTTTAAGTAGTAGGTCGGTGGGCGTGGCCTCGCAGTGGGCGTGGCTACGCCTTTGGCGCGCTGGCGGTGATGGCGTTTCCCTGAAGGTGGGGGTCTGAATTAGCGCGTAGCAGCAGCGCTTTCAGCCAGGTGAGCAAGAGCGTTTTGTGATTAAAAGAGCAGTAAATTTCGTGACAGTTTTAAAAAGTGAAGTTAACAAAACCTCCGGCTTTCCGCCTCTTCTATTTTGTATCCTCCCCAGCCCTAATGAGTCGCGGAAATTGTGTGTTTCTTTTCCTGCGACGAAACATGTGTCGGCTCGCTATGAATGAGCAATAAAAGAGGAGCCGAAATACTGGTGGTCCCCTCTCTTCACTAATGGATTTTGAACTTTAATATGTCCATTGAGACATCTCTTGTATCTATACTTTCTTATATTTAGTGTGCAACAGGTTTTGTCTTCATTGTACATATTGTGTCTTCACACACACACTCTGGAGGGGTTAAAGGGATTTTTCCCCTCACCTGCATGCACCTATGTTGTATCCAAGGAATGACAGTAGAGGGAGGTAAACTTAAAGATTAAGTTTAATTAGAAATCTCAAAATTTCAGAGAACTTGAAGGACACCTGGACAAAAAGTCTGCCGTGAAGTTCTTCCCACCAGGGATATGCCTCATACAGAAATTGAAGTCATAAAGTTTTGAAAGAAGACGACTTAATCTTGGGATAGCATTCCTTAACCCCTTGTCATTCCAAATAAAAATCAATGGTTTATGATCTGAAACCAACACAAATTTGCGACCCCAAACATAAGTGGAAAAATGTTTAACTCCCCAAACACAAGCTAAGGCTTCCTTTTCAATGGTACTATGAGTCTTGAGTCTTTCCATAATGCTTAGTGGAACATGTCTTACCTTATGGATTACTGGAACAGCATCAGGCTTCAGAATAATTTTATGTTCAAAACCTTTAACTGAACCGAGATTGTCAGAAAAAACATTGTTGTATTTACTTATGATACCTTCTAGAGATAATTCCTCAGTAACTAGAGCATTAACTGTGGTAGAGCGGTCTAAGGAAATTGGGTTTCTAGTACCAGGTCTTAAAATTAAAGGAAATTTACCTTGATCTCTCCAACCTAAGACATTATAACCCTTTTTTGATACATATATTTTAGCTTGAATAGACCGGTCATCAAAGGTTAAAATGTCATTGAAGAAGCCCATTAAATCAATGACTTTGCCATTAAATGCAACAGTGCGTATGTCAGGAGGTAAAAGTAAATTTTCGCCCCAATGTTTAAGAAAAAGACAATCTGCAATAATAGTAATAGGGGATCCAGAATCTACAGTGACCTTAACAAGAATTTCACAAATTTTCAGATCACATACCGGATCATAAATAGAAGGATCTTCATGATCATCTATCATGTCCACAGACAACAATATTTTTTTTACGATCTGTTCTTCACTTAAATTGGAATTGTCAGAATCAGAGACTTCAAGGTACATTGTCTTGGACTTGAATTTGCAAACTGAGGCAAAATGCCCAATCTTTTTGCAATTAGTACACTGTTTTTTAACAGCTGGACAAGAAGTTGAATTAGCAAGGTGTAATTTTGATCCGCATCTATAACAAATGGGAGGTTTATCAGACTTTTTCCACTCAAGTTTTTGTGACTGAATACGTTGAGAATTATTTTTTGGAGAAGTAGATTTCACTAAATCTACATGTGTAGGTTTATTATTGCCTAATTCTTTGGAAGCAAAAGCAGATCTTTCTATTCCTCTGGCTAATTCTAAAGTTTCTTGTAAAGAAGGATTACGACAACATAAAATCCTTTCCTGAACTTTGTTATTAAAGCTATTCACAACAATTTGATCCCTGAGATATTGATCAATAGGGCCTTCAAATTCACAAGTTGCAGCCAAAATCCTCAACTCAGCCAAAAATATATCAATTTTTTCATATTCCCTTTGTTTGCGTGTGTAAAATCTATGTCTTTCAACAATTACACTTGGTTCGTCCTTAAAATATTTTTCTAAACGAGCAATAGCCTCAGTGTACTCATTCCAATCATCTGAGGGAGGTCTAATAACAGGGGGTTGATGTTCAAAAATTCTTTGTCCTTCAGCACCTAAGGCACTATATAACATTGCATTTTTTCTAGCAGCAGAAAATTTCACAGCATCAATGGCAATTATATAGCTATTAAAGGCTTTAAACCAACGGGACCATTTTATTTTAGGTGTACCTGGTTCTGGAAGAAAGGAAGAAGGAAGAACCGCAGTCTGTTGAGCCATCCTGAATTAATAAAATAACAGTATTAAAATAAAGACTTAAACAAAATATATCATTATTTAAAATTATTAAGTGAAATAGCTAACTGTAGTAAATATGCAAAATTAACTGTGCGTATCAAGGTTAATGATACTTGATGTAGTATAAACAAGTGTTAACTGTGTGTATCAGTGTAAATGACACACGTTGTAGTCAATCTGTAATATGAGCTGTGTGTATCAGCGTTAATGACACACGTTGCCGTTAATATATAGTATTAGCTGTGTGTATCAGCGTAGATGATACACGTTGTAGAAATATAATATCAGCTGTGTGTATCAGCGTAGAAGATACACGTTGTGTTAATTATGCAGTGTTAGCTGTGTGTGTCAGCGTAGAAGACACACGAGTAAGTTTCTCAGTAGTCGATATGGATGACACACGTTGTACTAAGTATGCAGAGCCAGCTGTGTGTGTCAGCGTAGAAGACACACAAGTAAGTTTATAAATGGGTAGTCTTATAGTTCAAATTGAAAAGTAAAATAATTATTAAAATACCTTGTATTCAGATATTCGTAACGAGTCGTAGAGGATCGTGACAAGATGTTGACTAAGGTATCTAAGCAACCGCAAAATGGCCGCTACGTTGTGCGTGCGTGATGATGTATTCCTCAACGTCAAATCGAGATGACGTGCTTTGTTGTAGAACCGGCTGATGGACGCCGAAGGGGAGGAAATGCAGCGCGCGTCGTTCTCGTGCTGCGCAAACCGCCAAAGAAAGGATAATGGCGATTTTCAAACAGCGAAAATTCTACAAGGTAGAAGGCAATGTGTATTAATTTAAATTTGTGAAGTTTGACGAAATAAGTGAAAATAAAATGGAGAGTATGGTGTTTCCAGCAAAACTCAGTATATAAATGAAAAGAAGGTTTGCCACAGGGTCTGCCGCAGGTGCAATCAAGGGCACAGTTCAATCAAGGAGACAGTTAGGTTATCAGCCGCTGAGTATAGGTGAATAAAATTAATATATGAAGAAAGATGAGTAGAAAATAATTAAAAACGTGCGCTGGTGCAATCAGAACACAGTAGTAAGAAATAACCAGGCGCTGGTGCAATCAAATCACAAAAGGAGTAAACAGCTTACTTGAGAGAAGTCATAGTTATTTTACTGGCAGATTATTTTACTGGCTGTTTATAAGAAGTAAAGTCACATTGAGATGATAGCTGAGACACTATATGAATTAATGGGCAGCCGCTGGTGCAATCAAGACACAATGGGAAGTACAGGCGCTGGTGCAATCAAATCACAAATTATAAGGTAAAAGGCTTACTTTTATATGAAGTTAACGTTGTTTCTTGGAGGCATTCAATTTGAAGCAAGTTGAAAGAAGACTTAGATCCGTGGAGGAAGGTAAAAATATAGAAAAAATAATGATGAGCGCTGGAGTCTGATGAGATCTGTATAAAATTAAAATCTTGAGCGTAGGTTCGTAGATAATGCTGACTTGACCACCTCGTCGCCAATTTATGTTGTATCCAAGGAATGACAGTAGAGGGAGGTAAACTTAAAGATTAAGTTTAATTAGAAATCTCAAGTACAGCATAAGATCCATCAGAGTGCACATCCAAGAAGCTCCAGTCTTCAACTGAAGATCAGGAGCAGAACATTCTACAATAACCTAGCAACCCAGGTGCTATGATGCAAATACATGAAA
Organism: Lissotriton vulgaris; assembly: GCF_964263255.1. NCBI lineage: Eukaryota > Metazoa > Chordata > Amphibia > Caudata > Salamandridae > Lissotriton > Lissotriton vulgaris. Next base: position 1,036,573,863 of record NC_141689.1, read on the forward strand.
CAGCATGAGCACTGAAGAAACATAGGATATAACAACCTACTTTCCAATACATATCTCTTGCACGTTATACGTGAGCAGTGATTCCAGTATTTCCCTCATTTCTAAAAAATCCTGTTCGTAATTGTTGAATCAAAAGAAAACTCTCTATAACAATTGTATGCGCTTATCCGCCTGTTCACAGTTGATCTATTAGTTAAGCAGACAGAGCGTATATGTTGACGTTTCGGTCTCTAATCTTGAGTTGATGAGACCATCCTCAGGACATATGAATCATATCTTGAAAACCCTGGTAGAATGAAGTCTTGTTGTCTTCAAAAAATAATGGTGTTTAAAAGGGCGATCAATGATGCCCTCCTGCACAATAAATATCACTGGAAATCTTCTGCTTAAATTAATTCCGGTAGATTGGACTCTTGGTGCTCTCCTAGTTTAATATAAATAATTGGTAAATGTTGGCTGCGCAAAAAGATGTCGCAGAACGTCTTCTGCTTTAATATAATTCTTTATGGGAGACGAAAGATCTGCATGGAGAAGTCTTAAAACCGTCAGCGTAACCGCATGCACCCAAAGTGAAGCAAGGCAGGCACCTCACCCGCACCAATCAGATGCAGCCTGCGCACCACACCAAAAGCCCAAAACTGTCTGGGGGTGGAAATTCCATGAATGCCACCCCCAGAAGCCCTCATTGCTGCCCACAACCTTTATGTGGAGCGACAAGAGAGAACACGCTGGCAATTCGCTATGCGATCCTCTTTCTATTTTTGACATGGGCGTAAGGTGCTGATGCGTGCCTTGTGGTCTACGTGCCAATACAATCTGCTTGGCTTTCCTGAACACGTAGGCAACACGTTTTCTCTCGACTGTACCATGAGTGCTCATGCTTGCTCCCCAGTAACACCCATGCTTGCTATGACTTCCTGGGTTGATTTAATTAGTTAGGCTCCTGCCTAGAGTGCGGCAGTCTGCTCCCCCCATGCTCTAATAATACTTTGGTGCCTGCTTGGCGTCTGATTAAATGTTTGTGTACTCCCCCTGAGACTTCTTGGGTTTTGGTTCATTTGGTATATTTTTCCTTCTCCTGAGGTGCAAGTTGGGTCTGCTTTGCAGCCTTTTGACAATGTATGAGTCCTTTAAAGGGGATATGGAGTAGTATTATGATGACCCTGCAGGGTCTTTGGAACAGGACTTGGTGGAGGCTTTGGATGCTGGAGTCCAGCAATCGGTAAATAAAGTACTGGTTAGGACTTTGGGCACACTTACAACCACCTGCGTGGTTATGCTAGCCAGCAGGGTTGTATCTCTGCCCCTCTCCTGTGATGCATGATGATGGACAACCTCCTAGTCAAGGCAAGTCTAAAGGGAAAACTTACAAGGGACTCCATTCTGCGGGCTTTAAAAAGCTGACTGACTCGCAGTGGAGCGGTGTGGCTCACTGGTTAGAGGCGGCAGACCCGAGAGCAGAGAACGGCCCAGGACCAGGGTTCGATTCCTGACGTGGCAGGGTCTTGGACCAGGATCAGCGGACTGGATAATTCGCACATCGGTTCCTACTCCAACCAGAGATCACACTCGGCAACTCTGGGCATTAGCTTGCCTCATCTCCACAACGGCCCCTCACAAACGCCGGGGATGCCTGGTTCCACCTTGGAGACTCCCAGGAGGGACTATCTCACAGGGAAAGCCAGGACGGGTTCCCCAGCGGTCTATAGCGCTACGAGGCCTGCAGTGCGCTTTACAAGACACACAATTTACATTTATTTACTCGCTGGCAGGGGATCGCACCTACAGCGCCCCCTTCTTGATTGTCCTTCCCCGTCTACTTTTAAGGGCTCAGATCATGATGATGAGCCAGGGCGTAGTAAACACAAATGCAAAATGCGCATAATGATTCCCAGAAGCAGCCCAAAGTACTGGATTTTGAGCCAGGAAATATAATTCATCCTCGTTCTACTGTCTGGCTTGCCCCGTAGGAAGTAACGATTATGTTCAATCTCACATCTGTCAGGGGTTTGATAAAGTTGACAAAAGATGTCCGTGCCCGCCAGCACTCAGATGCCAGAAATAGACCCCTCTTTAGTCACGTTCCTCAAGAAGTATTCAATGGACCCCAAAAAAGGACTCAAGCCAGGATAAGCTGCTGGACGTTATGGGGCATCTAACCAAGATCCTGGAGTTAGACTTCCAGGCCAAAGATTCAACGTCCTCTATTGACCCGAACGTCTTGGTGGGTTGGGCTCAATAAGCCATGTGCAAACTAGGCAATCCAAATAATGGTATTTCAAATGAACAACAACGATCCATTCTAATGAACACCGAGACAAAACTTAATGAGCTAGTTTCTTCGGATGCAGACCCTGTGGCCCAAGGTCTCCTCTCGGGTAGTCTACTGGGAGACCTCAACTTTCACCTGGAAAAGAACAATGACAGCAACACCTCCACCCTTCTGGATAACCTGGCCAATCTAGGACTCAAACAACTCGTAGACACCCCCACCCACAACGCCGGACACACGCTCAATCCTATCTTCACCTCCAGCAAACACATCTCCTTCGATCACACCACAGAACTCCATTGGACGGCCCACAGCTGCGTTCACTTCAACTAAAAAAAGTCCACGACCCACAACCCCCCACTACCTATCCCACGAAAAAACTGGAACAAAATCACCACCGAACAACTCTTCACATCGCTTCACCAAAACCCCCCCACCAAATCATCGGACCCAAACCAAGCAGCCACTAACCTCACCCAATGGATCGCCCACAGCGCTGACAAACTTGCACCCTTGAAAAACCATCTAATCAAGCAAGGTAGCAAAAAAGCCCCCTGGTTCAACGATGACCTCAAGAAATCCAAGAAGCTCTGTCGTACTCTCAAGAAAGCCTGGAGAAAAAAATCCAACCACCGATAACCTAGCCATCTTCAAGAACGCCACCCGCAAACACCACCAACTAATCAGATCCACCAAGAAATCAGCATTCAAGGATCAACTTCACAACAATACCCAAAACAGCAAGGAACTATTCAACATCGTCAAAGAATTCACTGACCCCACCGCCGGCACCAACGACATCTCTCCCTCCCAAGACCTCTGCGACTCTCTATCCTCATTCTTCCACAACAAAATCGCCGAAATACATAACAGCTTTGAAAACCAGGCCGAAGACCTGTCCACTCCACCCATCTCCGATCCAACACCGCCCTCTAACAACCTTTGCGCCTGGAACCCAATCTCCACCAAAGACACCATCCGCCTGATGAACTCAATCCACTCAGGATCGCCAACCGACCCATGTCCCCACCACATCTTCAACAAAGCAGGCTCCATCATCGCACCCCATCTCCGCGATGTCATCAATTGCTCCTTCAACTCCGCCACCTTCCCGGGAATCTGGAAACATGCCGAACTCAGAGCCCTTCTGAAGAAACCCACAGCAGACCCCACCGAACTTAAGAACTACCGCCCCATCTCACTCCTCCCATTCCCCGCCAAAGTCATTGAGAAAGCCGTCAATAGCCAGCTAGCCGCCTTCCTCGAATCCAATAAATCCCTTGACCCTTCACAGTCCGGCTTCCGAGCCAAACACAGCACCGAAACCGCTCTCATCGCAGCAACAGACGACATCCGTACACTACTGGACAACGGAGATGCAGTTGCCCTCATCCTTCTTGACCTCTCCGCAGCCTTCGACACAGTCTGTCATAGCACCCTCATACAACGACTCAGCAACGTCGGAATACAAGGAAAAGCACTTGAATGGATCATATCGTTCCTCGCCGGAAGAACCCAGAGAGTCCGCCTCCCCCCCTTCAAATCAGAGGCCACCGAAGTCATTTGCGGCGTACCACAAGGATCATCACTCAGTCCCACCCTCTTCAACGTATACATGAGTCCCCTCGCATCCATCGCACACCAACACAACCTCAACATCATCTCCTACGCAGACGACACCCAGCTGATCCTCTCCCTCACCAAAGACCCGAACACCGCCAAAACCAACCTACACGAAGGGATGAAAGAAGTAGCCGAGTGGATGAAGAACAGCCGTTTAAAACTGAACTCGGACAAAACGGAAGTCCTCATCTTAGGTTCATCCCCCACAGCCTGGGATGACTCTTGGTGGCCACCAGCCCTGGGAATCGCACCCACACCAACGGATCACGCATGCAACCTGGGCTTCATCCTGGACTCCTCCCTCTCGATGACCAGACAAGCCAATGCCGTTTCGTCATCCTGCTTCAACATCCTACGCATGCTCAAAAAAGTCTTCCGCTGGATCCCCACTGAAACAAGAAAGATGGTCACCCACGCACTGGTCACCAGCAGACTGGATTACGGAACACCCTCTACGCAGGAACAACACCCAAACTACAGAAAAAACTCCAACGCATCCAAAACGCATCAGCCAGACTCATACTGGACATCCCTCGTCAAACTCACATTTCCAACCACCTGAAAGATCTCCACTGGCTCCCCGTCAACAAGAGAATAACGTTCCGTCTCCTCACCCACGCACACAAAGCCCTCTACGACCTAGGACCCGAATGCCTCAATACCAGACTGTCCTTCTACACCCCCACCCGCCAACTTCGATCTTCCAATCAAGCCCTCGCCGCAATTCCGTGCATCCACAGATCCACCATGGGGGGAAGATCCTTCTCCTACTTAGCGGCCAAGACTTGGAATTCTCTCCCCACCCACCTCCGCCTTACTCAAAACCACCTCTCCTTCAGAAAGCAACTAAAAACTTGGATGTTCGATAAGTAAATGCACCCGCCTCCCCAAGCGCCTTGAGACCCTCTGGGTGAGTAGTGCGTTATATAAATCTCTGAACTTGAACTTGAACTAAAGTCCTTCACTGGGTACAAACTGAGGTGGCAGGGTGGGCAAAAGAACGATGATGTGGTATGCTACCCTGAGCAATTGCCAATGGTTAGACTTACTGCAAGCCTTTCTCCTTTCATCTTTTGTGTGTTTGATATAACACCCTGAGTGGTGAAGAGTATGCCCACAAGTGTGTCCCATGCTCACAGTGCCACTGGAACCAAGCTACAATCAACTGAAGAGCCCCATGGAAGGCGAAACAGGTCTCGGGTTGGTTGTGTTCCGGGTCAGGGAGGACCTGACCTGGGTGTTTGGGCAAAATATTGAAAAAATAATATTATGTCAAGAACATTGGGACATGAAACATATTGTGGACAGGAATATTGAAGGTAAAAATATTGTTTTTAGTGTAGTTTTTAATATATTTGTAAAAAATATCAAAGTAGAAAATATTGTTGTAGGTAACATCATTTGTAAGTGTTAATTAGTATGTAATGTACTGTACTGTACTGTGGTGTGTTTGCCTGTATGTGTTTATTCTTTTTAATTTGTGTTTTTAGTAAGATATTTTTTATTAAATTGTTCAACTTTGCATTTTTAATTGTATTAATGTATATAACTTATTGTTGAATTTGTTTTAGTAGCAAGATATTGCATGGTGCCTGTCGCACAGAATATGAATGTTTAAATAGTGTAATTCTCCTATTACAGCTTGTGCTGCAGCCCGCAGCACAAGCCCCAATAGGAAATATGCACATTCCAGGGGGAACAAAAAAACGAGGAACGAGGGAAGATGGCGGCTGAGTGAGACGCTCGGTCGGAGCGCTCCTCACAGAGAGACCTGGGATACCTATTACGAGGTGTAATGGTGCACAAAGAAACCATGAAATAAGCATAAGAAGCGGAGAGCGTGGGATACAAGTGATCGCAAACACGGAGAAGCAGAAAGAATGTAAGCGGAGTGGAGCACAAGCAGAACGAAGCTAAATAATCCCCAATAGTGAAAACGGACAAACGCCATATTGCCGGTTCACAGCCGGTTTGCAGCCTAGCAGCCTTGTAGCCTTGCAGACTTGAAAAAAGCAACAATTGGGTAAATGGTCGGTTACCTCCTTGAGAAAGAGTTGGCGGCGGAGTCCGCAGGAAATGCTGTTTCTTCGGCGGGGGGACAGGGAAACGTCCCAGAATACTCCGTGAGCCCCGTTAGCGTCTGGGCTGAGGCTGGGAAAGCGAAAGCAGCACACAGGAAGGTGTGTGGAAGACTGGGCTTCCTGTTCCGAGGGATCAGCGGCAGAGACAGCACCAGCATCGGCACAGGTAACGGCTGTAGCGAGGTAGAACAGAGGGCTCAGAGAGCAGTATCAAGTGGAATTGAGGCTCAAGTAGAACTTTGCGCGAACAAAATAATCAGTCAGGTAATAAAACCAAGTCAGACTGAAGTGAAAGGAGAGTTTAATGAGACGCTGGAAAGAGCGAATTTGAAGAGAAACATAGCCATAAATCAGAAAAAAAAGGCAGTGTTCAGCTTTAAGACTCACATGAATAAGAAGGTACAGGAGGAGGAGGATAAAATAAAGGCTTTGAGTAATGAGAAAGAAATAGAAGCTAAAACACAGATTCTCCGAGGTAAAGGCACAGATGATACAAAGAAACCAGCCATTTTGAAAGAGAAAAGTGAAGTAGCTGTGACCTCAACCTATTCTCTTAGGAACAGAAACTTCCTTAAACAAGAACAATACCCTAAGAATATCACCCCCAGGGAAGTTAAAAGAAGGAAGACAAAAAAATCATCTCTAGAACGCACAAAAAAGATCCTAAAACTACCCGGAGATAAAGCTGACACAAATCAAAAAATAAAAATTACTCCTTCCTTGAGAACTTTTTTTAAAGTCCAGGTACAAAAGATAAAAGAGGCTGAGGATATAAATACATTGGTACCAGCTGTGGATAAACTGAAAGGAAAAAGTTTATCACAGGAAGAAGAGGGGGAGGAAAATCGCGTCTCACAAAAGGAGTCTCTCCTAAAATCACAAAGCAAAACTCCGAACACAAAACTTTCTTTAAACTCGGTTACTAAAGCTGGAAGAGAAGTAAAAAATCTGAATACAACTACATCTCAAATAGAACAGCAAGAGCAGCAAGAAATGGCTGAAGGAGGTGTAGCAACAACTAAGGTTACCTCAGTCACTACTCAAGAAGAGGGAGATTTAGAAGACACGTCGCCTGAGAATAATGAGGTAGCAGAGGAACAAGCAACCGAGAAGGAAGGTCTGATGAGCCCTAAAAGTTCTAGGAGGCAAACTAATGATATACTTGAGAAAATATGGAATGAAATGAGGGACAAATTCGCCATATCTGAGGCGAAACAAGACAAAATTCAAGAAGTATGTAGATTTCTTCTCTTAGGAAGTCTGTGCAAAAAGATAAAAGTTGGAGAGTGTATTAATAATTATTTGCTATTTTAAATTTTTAAGTCTCATTATAGTTACGTTTTAGTTTAAAAATAAGTATTAATTACTTGGCTATGTAGTTGTTGAGATATGTATATTTTTTTCTTTAATGGTTTGTTTATAGAATCAAGCATAATCCGTCATTCCTCCTCTTGCAGCAGATGTCATTTTTTAAGTATTTAGTTGTTTAAATTAGTGTGCATTTTATACTGTTGATATAATTATTCGTTTGATTCATTGGTTAAAGTTGTTTATAGTTTTATTTTATTGGTTGGTTTAGTATAGTTGTAACTTTTTATTAGTTGAGTTATTTTATGGTAAATATACATGTATATATATATATATATATATATATATATATATATATATATATATATATATATATATATATATATATATATTTATGTATATATATATATATATATATATATATATATATATATATATATATACTCTTTCTTTCCATTTTTTGCGGCCTGCCCGGTCGCGGGGTTGCACTACCGCTTACAACTGCGGGTCCACAGCTGCCTTACTTGGGCAGCTTTCTGTGGTACAGGAGGTGCATTTACTTCCGGGGTGCTTGGGGGGACATTGGCAATCCCTTTAACACTTTTTTTGCATGCGAATGGCGGCGGCGACCCACTTGGATTTTACGGAACCACCAGTCCCAGAGAGCATTGCTTCAGGTTTTACACCTGTGCTTAATTACTGAGGGTATTTACTGGTGCCTGCAGCTTGCCGTCATGTCACATGTGCTGCCTCTGAAGAGGGCGTTGGCCCGAAACGCGTCTGGCAGGAAAGGGACTCTGTTCTCAGCTCGCGCCCTTGCGCTGGCATCAATTCCTACCTGTAAGTGCTTCCCCACCTAACGGCAACTTTTTCTTTCCATTTTTTGCGGCCTGCCCGGTCGCGGGGTTGCACTACCGCTTACAACTGCGGGTCCACAGCTGCCTTACTTGGGCAACTTTCTGTGGTACAGGAGGTGCCTTTACTTGCGGGGTGCTTGCGGGTACATTGGCAATCCCTTTACCACTTTTTTTGCATGCGAATGGTGGCGGCGACCCACTTGGGTTTTACGGAACCACCAGTCCCAGAGTGCATTGCTTCAGGTTTTACACCTGTGCTTTATTACTGAGGGTATTGACTGGTGCCTGCAGCTTGCAGTCATGTCACATGTGCTGCCACTGAAGAGGGCGTTGGCCCGAAACGCGTCTGGCAGGAAAGGTACTCTGTTCGCAGCTCGCACCCTTGCGCTGGCATCAATTCCTACCTGTAAGTGCTTCCCCACCTAGCGGCAACTCTTTCTTTCCATTTTTTGCGGCCTGCCCGGTCGCGGGGTTGCACTACCGCTTACAACTACGGGTCCACAACTGCCTTACTTGGGCAGCTTTCTGTGGTACAGGTGGTGCCTTTACTTGCGGGGTGTTTGCGGGGACATTGGCAATCCCTTTAACACTTTTTTTGCATGCGAATGGCGGCGGCGACCCACTTGGGTTTTACGGAACCACCAGTCCCAGAGAGCATTGCTTCAGGTTTTACACCTGTGCTTAATTACTGAGGGTATTTACTGGTGCCTGCAGCTTGCCGTCATGTCACATGTGCTGCCACTGAAGAGGGCGTTGGCCCGAAACGCGTCTGGCAGGAAAGGGTCTCTGTTCGCAGCTCGTGCCCTTGCGCTGGCATCAATTCCTACCTGTAAGTGCTTCCCCACCTAGCGGCAACTCTTTCTTTCCATTTATTGCGGCCTGCCCGGTCGCGGGGTTGCACTACAGCTTACAACTGCGGGTCCACAGCTGCCTTACTTGGGCAGCTTTCTGTCGTACAGGAGGTGCCTTTACTTGCGGGGTGCTTGCGGGTACATTGGCAATCCCTTTAACACTTTTTTTGCATGCGAATGGCGGCGGCGACCCACTTGGGTTTTAAGGAACCACCAGTCCCAGAGAGCATTGCTTCAGGTTTTACACCTGTGCTTAATTACTGAGGGTATTTACTGGTGCCTGCAGCTTGCCGTCATGTCACATGTGCTGCCACTGAAGAGGGCGTTGGCCCGAAACGCGTCTGGCAGGAAAGGGTCTCTGTTCGCAGCTCGTGCCCTTGCGCTGGCATCAATTCCTACCTGTAAGTGCTTCCCCACCTAGCGGCAACTCTTTCTTTCCATTTTTTGCGGCCTGCCCGGTCGCGGGGTTGCACTACAGCTTACAACTGCGGGTCCACAGCTGCCTTACTTGGGCAGCTTTCTGTGGTACAGGAGGTGCCTTTACTTGCGGGGTGCTTGCGGGGACATTGGCAATCCCTTTAACACTTTTCTTGCATGCGAATGGCAGCGGCGACCCACTTGGGTTTTACGGAACCACCAGTCCCAGAGAGCATTGCTTCAGGTTTTACACCCGTGCTTAATTACTGAGGGTATTTACTGGTGCCTGCAGCTTGCCGTCATGTCACATGTGCTGCCACTGAAGAGGGCGTTGCCCGAAACGCGTCTGGCAGGAAAGGGACTCTGTTCGCAGCTCGCGCCATTGCGCTGGCATCAATTCCTACCTGTAAGTGCTTCCCCACCTAGCGGCAACTCTTTCTTTCCATTTTTTGAGCCTGCCCGGTCGCGGGTTGCACTACCGCTTACAACTGCAGGTCCACAGCTGCCTTACTTGGGCAGCTTTCTGTGGTACAGGAGGTGCCTTTACTTGCGGGGTGCTTGCAGGGACATTGGCAATCCCTTTAACACTTTTTTTGCATGCGAATGGCGGCGGCGACCCACTTGGGTTTTACGGAACCACCAGTCCCAGAGAGCATTGCTTCAGGTTTTACACCTGTGCTTAATTACTGAGGGTATTTACTGGTGCCTGCAGCTTGCCGTCATGTCACATGTGCTGCCACTGAAGAGGGCGTTGGCCCGAAACGCGTCTGGCAGGAAAGGCCCTTGCGCTGGCATCAATTCCTACCTGTAAGTGCTTCCCCACCTAGCGGCAACTCTTTATATATATATATATATACATATATATATATATATATATATATATATATATATATATATATATATATATATATATATATATATATATATATATATATATATATATTCACGCTCCAATCACACCTGCCTGCCGCACTCAGAGGCTGGTGCCTGCTTGTCGGGGTGCACCCGACATCAATATCTGCTCCAAAGGTCCCTCACCGCAATCCTGCGGAAATCAGGTAGCAGCACTCGCAGGGTTGTATTCACAATATTTGTTTATTCAAGAACGCGCTTTCGGCACTCGGCCTTCTTCAGTAATGAAACGAAAGTCGCGGCAAACATCCGCCATTTAAAACCATCACGTATCTTATCAACATAGAGGTAGGACTCATTGACGAGAGTAAGGTCGCCATCTTGGAGTGGGTCATACGTATGTTACAATATTGCAAGCTCAATAGAAAACGGCGTAATGCAAAAATCGCCCAAGACCAATTATACATATCAAAGGTCATATTAATACACATTGATTGATTGGTGCGGGTCGGGGTGCAGGCATATATGTATAGCACGGATATGATTTCATCGTGGTACGGGTGTGCCCATTCAGGGCGATACACCTGCTGTCTGCACTATTGAGCGATAATGTGTATTATTATGACCTTTGATATGTATAATTGGTCTTGGGCGATTAGCATTACGCCGTTTTCCATTGAGCTTGCAATATTGTAACATACATATGACCCCTTTGTCATTTCTGCGAGCCTTTGCTCATAGGATTACCAAATTGACCCAGTACTCAAACCTATGCCTCCAATTTTTAAACACCTTTCGGTCACCAGTTACTACTATGGAACCGATGATGGTCCAACGTCAATAGGCCACTGGACGGCCCTACAATAAGTAAGAAACTCCCTTTCTTAATGAGCTAGTTGCAGTACTAGTGCTCCTCATACTCCAGTTTTTGATACAGTCCTTTCTATAATTATCTTTAGGCGCTCCTGTACCCTTAGGTCCTGAAGAAGACCCCAGCATGAGGCTTCAATCAACCCTTATCTCGGGGGTCGAAACGTAGACCGGATTGTATTTCGCCCTCCTAACATAGGAAGCAACCAATTGATTAATACTGATCCTATGTTAAAGAAGGAAATGGAACTAAGGAACTAAATTAGTCTGTAAAGGTTGCATCAAAACCACTGTGATTGTAACAAGGTCACAACACCCTTTACCCAGTCCCCACCTACATCCAACCACACCCATCCCCTCTAACTGTCTCTTTTCCTTGTCACTTTTGAGCGCATTTGAAGTGTATACTATGTAGCGAACACTTGAGAATCGTATCCACAAGAGCATTGTTTCACATGAACTTAATTGAGACTTATGTCCTGCTTTCTACTTGATCCAATGAAGTAATTGGTTTCTTGCCTGTCATTATGCTTGTGGTACTTATCTTGAACAATACGAATTATACTTTTCTTAAAATGTTGAAATAAATGTTTTTTTGTACTGCACAGAAGTAATCTTTGAATAATTTACGATTACAAAAGGTTCTATGATAAATTCTTGCTTTTGATCAATAGACCCTGACCATTGTACACACACCTACGTTCACTATCCTGGCATCACAAGATGGATGCTGCCAGCCACAGACACAAGTCTTCCCTCCAGCTGCTGGATGAAACTCTGGCAGGGGATGGCTGGACAATAGGTTTCCTGTCACAGGGAGGTGTAACCACCTCCCAGACAGGGTTTAGTGTATTGGGCTGGGTGGGTGCACTCTCAGAGTGCTTTGATGTCTGCACTGGGGGCACATTTGGTGTCCCTGTGCATAGTCCAGCTCAAACAGGTTGCAGGAACCAGTTGCTCCTGCTCCGGAGCGAAACTGGACAAAGGACATGGGTGTAGCCACCCCTCTGTCCTGACCCTCCCATATGTGGGTCCCCAGAGTTTGTCCCACCCCTTCCTTGGGTATAAAGTAAGAATCCCTGTTTACAGGACTTTAGATTTTACCTGGACTAAACTCTGCTACAGAAACCAAGTACTTTGACGATCTACACTAGGCTGGATGACCGAAGAATCTCCCTTGGACTAAAGGAGTTACTCCCCTGCAAGGCAGTCACCTGAAACGCATCTGACCGGTTTGAATCTAAGCAGCTTCTGAAGGTCTCCGAATATTTCTGCAACTCAGGAGGTGGGTTCCTGTGGTCTCTGAGGTTGATCTGTGCTCTCAGCAATACTGAGATCCGCATCCCTCGTGGGGACCGTGCAACCTGAACCTCTGGGCACGTGTACATTTGCAGCAGCATATGCTTTTTGGCGACCCCTGAGGCTGTGCTTTGGGCTACTTGTAGTCCTGACCCCAAGCATTGTTTCCACTGAAGACTACCAGCCTACACTCCACAAAGGCTGGTATGTTGTGATTCCTCTCGAGATCCCTTCGCGATCCCTGGTCTGTCAACCTGTGGGTCTTGAGAAGGGAACTTTAACTTACAGTGGGCTTTCCTGATTGCTCCAGATGTGCCCTGACTCTCCATCACTTGGGAAGTCCCCAGGACATTGCTGGTCCTCACTGAAGCATCTTTTCCCTGACAGCGTGGGTTGTAGTTGCCAAGGCTTGTTGTTTTCCAATCAGGATACTGACCGCCCAGCACTTGACATCCTTTGTGGGACAGTTCACCTGTGGACTTTGGTCATCCTCGACATCTCCTGGCCCCCGTGGCTGCAGAGTCAAGCTTCACCTCTTCGCACCTGATATACCCGACATCGGTGGGCATTCGTCTAGTGTGCCCCTGGTCACCCTGAAGTGACCCAGACTCTATCCCTTCTGCTTTCAGGTTCTTTTCAGCTTCGATTCAGGTTTGGATCACACCGGACACTTTCCATTTTCCCTGCAGCAGCACTTTGCAGCATCACGCCATTGAAAACAACGAAGATTCCCAACACCATTTGACATCTATGCACCCGGCTTTCCTGGGTTAGGTAACACGAGTAATTCGGTGCTCACATGGGTGCTGACCTATGATTGAAAGGGTTTGCTCAAAGTCCTCTCCTAAGTGTCCTTAATCTTTAAAACTCCAACCACGACTTTCCCATAGAGTTGCACGGAGCTCGCAGCTGTGTTCTCACAGTGCACATGTCCACCGTGGGTCCCCTGCTTCACTACCTTGGGTGGTTCTTTGGGTTACCACTACAGCGATTCTACGTGCTCCAGGCACTGTGTATAGTCAAGTCGTGGTTGTTATACCACTTTCTTAGTATATGCTTCGGTCTCCCCCTGGACCCCTCTGTGTATTGTGCTACTTACTGTCGTTCTAGTACTGTAATATTGTGTGCTTGTTCTCTAATCTCATAAATAGGTTAGTAGAGAGTGTTGAGTATAAAATACATATATTTTATATATACCTTGTGTGGTTCTCCTTTAATTTGGTCATTCAGGGGGTTATAATCTGGTAAACCAAGCTGCTTTACATTCCTTCGAAACTTAGCCTAAATGTAAAATGTAAATCCAGTACTTATATAGCGCATGAATCACCCCCGAAGGGGTATCTCGGCGCTGGGGGCCGTTAGGAAGATTACGTGAGCTATTACCCAGAGTCATATGGTGCTAGGCAGACCCCTACCGCCAGAGTCAGGAATCGAACCGTGATCTCCAGCGTCAGTCACCCCGGCCACGGCGCCACACCTTACCTGAAGGCTGCTCTCCAAAGCTACCACTAGGATAGCTTTCAATAAAGGTTGTCTTTAACCTAATCATCAAAAAGGGTAATTTGGACTGGTGCAAGGTGCCCACTATAATTAGTGGACAGCATATACCAGGCCAACTTCTCACATAGAGCACGTTTTAAAATGCTTTCTTCTTATGCTTGCTATTTGAAGTATGTACTGATAAGCTGGAGAAAATGAAGCATTTTGGTGATTTTTCAAATTTTTGTACCAGTCAGAACATTGAAAGTTCGGTCATGCCAGTAGAAAACCAGCCAGGTGCCAACCCAAGAAAAGATTGAGGGAATGAGGAAGCTCCATAGATGCTATTATTTCATAGACTTCAGTGTCGACAGAGCAATGCCACGTTGAGGGTGGAAGAACAGGGGCGTGGTAATGTTTTCTGTTTTTTTGGTGGGGAAGGAATAAAGTTAATATCACTGCTACATTTTACTAGAATATTACCACAAACAGCTTGCAGCAAGCCAAAATGCTTGCAGTCAATCACCACTACCAGACAACGTAAATCGCATGTACTGTAAAAGTTCTTAGTTGCCTCCATTTGAAAATGCAGTCCACTACTGTAAATTGAGAAAAAAAAATTCCTGATCAACGTTAGTGTTGCATGAAATATTCGTGAAACCTGCATAATTCTCAGCTTGATTAAAGATTGAAAATGTATGATTTGTATACACGGAGTGAAGCAAAAGTACACTGTCCTGTACCCAGTGATCTAGGACTGGGTCACATTTTCTGCACTGTCCCCATCCAATGCTGGCTTGCGGTCACCATCCATTGCTGGCTTGCAGAGATCGGAGGTGGGGGTGGTGGAGTAGCAGGGTAGGGGGAGCCAAATATTTCTAAAAATATGAAAAACACTCACCTCCTCGCATTGCAGCCGCCTCCTTCTCTGCTCCCTTGTTGCTGAAGAGTCCAGAAGCACCCAGGCTCCCCTGAGCCAATCACAACACTGCAATGCAGCTTTGCAATTGGTCCGAGCGCTGTGGTTCGGAGTTCAGACTGGGACAGGGAGCCTGTGCATGTTCCCCACCCAGTATGTAATGCAGCCTGGGTGGGGAACATGCAAAGTGCACATGACTGTTTGGCTGTCCTGAGATGGCTGGACAAACAGCTGTGCGCACTTAGGGACCTATTACAAGTTTGATGGTGGGGGGTGGGGTGGAACCAACCTGCCCTGCACCACGAAACCTGTGTGAGACCGCCTGCCCTATTACGACTTTTTATGTCATTGGCAGGCCTTTTCTTTGGCGTTCCACGAAAGGGTCTATAAAATAGGCATCGCAATGGGACCGTCAAAGGAAGTTCCAGCACAGCATGGACTAAGAAGTCCATGCCGTGCTGAAACTTCTGTGCATGCACACGGGGGACACATGTTGTGCCCCCCTGTGCGCATCCACAAGGCGTGAGCCACACGAGCCATGCAGGGGCCCCTTGAAGGACTGGGCTATTCTAAGGCCCAGCGGTGCCAGGGGACAACACCTGAAACCTTCGTGGGTTACCTGTTCCGGCGTACAAATCACAGAGACACGGGACACTTTCTTCGGCGTCAAAGATCGAGAATTATTTACTGCAGGGAACACAGAAGTCACAAGAAGTACAACGTGTGTAGGTTCTAGGAGACTGCTTCAAATTGCAACAGTGGAGTGCTCCTTTTATACATATTTCCGTCATAGCACAACATGGCGAACAAAAGGTTACAACTCAGTTCCCACAGTAAACTTCAAAAGGGTTGCTTTCATGTACCCAGGGCCCCGGAACATAATTACAGTAGCATCGCCGGTTCCCAACTGTAAAAGTACATTATCCCACCATTAAGTACATTCCATTCCGGCTGTAAACGAGTTTAAGGAAGAGTCAGAAACAGGTGCAAGGGAAGACAAAGATAGACAACAGATTGAAAAGAGTGTAGGGGGCGATATCGGAAGCACGATTGCAGGATCAAAGGAGTCGTGCCTAATGAATGCACGGCTGAAACAATAGACCGGCACGGCAAGATGAGCCTCGAGCGGGGCCATCTGCCTTTGCAGTATCATCCCCCTCGTCATAAAGACACGCTCAAAGGAACACGTGTCTTCCGCAAGGGTTTGGGAATCCCAGGGTCACGAAGCTGACAGTGCCCGTTCGCTGGCTACTTGAGGGCAAGAGACAAAATGGATGCCGTATCTAAAATGGAACCCGTGGGTTCAGATGAAGAAACCCACGAATAAGACGAACGGTTCAGGCCAGCATAGCGAAAACGCGTACACCCACTAAACTTGTCATTTGCGGTTCATAGATACCAGACTCGTCCATATTCGATCGAGTCAAAAACACCACTATGATTGTCACGGAACCTCACCCTTTAATTCATCCCCACCAGTGTTTTCATGGAGAAAAGACCTCCATGAAAACAGTGGCAGTGATAAAAGTCGTAATATGCTTGGCTGGTCCGCAGCAGTCCCTTCAAGCATATAGGTGCCTCTGGACTACAGCACCACCGGCAGGGAACTTGAGTTCCCTGACGGAGTCAGCGGTCTCATGGCGGCACAACCACTAGTGTCGAAATAGGGCGGTCGCAAGACTGCCACCACTGCTCCACCGCGAGTCTGATGGTCTTAGGACTGCCAGACTTGTAATAGGCCCCTAAGTGTGTGTAATGGTTAGCGGTCTAGTCGCGACTAGACCACCGCACGACATCCGCAGGCCAGGCGTGGCCTGCGGGGCTGAATAAAAGGTAGCGCACGCTCGGTGGCGAGACCTCCGGTCCAGACAGCAAGTGTGGCATCAGTTATTTGCGCGCAGCGCCAACCCCTGTGCATGCCGGTGCCCGCAACACACCCGCTGGGCACACCTTCACACTGGCAATAAGTCGGGCCGAGACCCTCGCTTGCTACCTGCCGCCTGCCCCGCCACTGCCGAGCACATAGCATTCATGGCCGCGGCTGCGGGCCGCAACGCATCAGGTGCACGTGCGCACCCAACCCCATTGAGTGCACCCTGCCTCGCCACTATGACAGCCTCCTCAGCTAAGGTTGGTGTGCCCCCCACATGCTCTCCCTGCACCAGGAACTAACCCGTGTTGCAGCCGCATTTAAGCCATGCCCCCACCAGAGAATCCTGCAGCATGAGATCCACCAGGGAGCTGCTAATTGACACTGTGGCCCAGAAGTTGCATCCTGAGGTGCAGACACTACCTCAAGTACACAAGTCGTCCCAAGATACGTGTCTACCCAACAAGGGGAGTGACCTTCCAGCGCATTTCCACGTGTGCTTGATGAGATCATTACCCATGCTAGGCCCATTCCACCAGTGAGGAGCACGCTGCCTGTTTGCAATACCCAATACCTTGGGCTGCCGTTTTGCCATGGGGACAACGACCAGGCCGCAGCGCCGGCCCACACACCATTCCAACATGCAGCCTCAGGGGTTTTACCCCATTCAGTAAATTGGAGGACCCAGTGACAGCATCCCCCAGATGGAAAATATGGATAGAACACCTCAACAACTACTTTGTCGCCACCCGGGAGACGGATGAGGCGGTTAAGAGGTCTTTGCTGCTGCATTACGCTGGCGACGAAATCTTCAAGTTATTCAAGCACCTACCCAACACAGGGGCAGCCACTGACTATAATGCGGAGGTGACTGCGTTCGACGCCCATTTTGACCCACAGCTGAACCCAGATTTCGAATGGTTCAAACTGCGTCTGTGGTTCCGTGGTCCCGAATTGGGTTTGATAGTTCTGAAACCCGATTTATAAAGATCGTCGGAAATGGACGATTTTGGTGTCAGCGGAACGCAAATGGCGAGTGTAACGTGTCTGAGTGTTTTCGTATGAATCGATATAGGAGAACACTCTGTATTTGAGGATTTAGTCTGAACCCTCGGGTTCCATTTTGTATGTGGCAGCCATCTTGTGTGGTTGCCCTAACATAGGCCCGATGACTGTGGCCGAACGAGTCCTCGACACGTACGCCTTAGCTGACTCCTGTTTGACCTAGCCGAACTGACTCCTTGCCTGGGGCGAATCCCGCTGAGCCAGTTCCTTGTTCAGCAGCTGGCCTGGTAGAGATCAAAGGGCAGGACGTGCCCTGAGTTTATGGCACACCGTTCCCACTCCCCTATCTCCTTCCCATCTGTTTCTGCCTTTCCTTTACGACATGTTCATCGATCTGGGTTGAAGGTTTTATGATAGGTTTGTCCGGCCTGATCGAACAGGAAACCAAGCATGTGTGCGATCGTTTTGGTGGGCTGGACAACGGAAAGTGGGATTATCTATGATTGTCGTCATTCGTTACTTTCTGAAATGCTACTTGTTCATTGGTCAGTTTGTATGCACCCAATGTAAATTGTGATGTTGCCAGAGGCGTAATTTTCGGCATAAAAGACCGAGTTTCGTTCATTGAGGGTGTGCAGTCTCTGTCGAACTACCCGTGTGTACTTCGTAGACCTCTGTCCCTGGTTGCAACCAATAAACTTTGGTCTTTGACGTCATCAAGAAGTATCCTGTGTCTCTGTTAGCCAAGACGGGGGAATCCGGGGTCTTTGGGTGTTGCCCTGACACCGCTGGGTTATTGTAATAGTATCGGTTCCGAAAAACCCAGTACCTCAATTGGCGCCCAACGTGGGGCGACTTCAGCGGTACCGGTCCAAGCCAGAGGTTCGTGAGGAGCTTCGTGTGAAAATTCCAGAGGTTGGCCAGCCACTTCAGCGACCCCTGTATGTCGACGTGGTTCCGAAGGTCTTTGCTGCGAGGTTTCCCGCGTCCCGACGGCTACGAAGGACTGCTGCCCTGACTGTCGCCCTGTTTTGGAGCCTTAGACGTTTGTAGAGCGAGACGATTGACGGGTCTTCTGGTGACGCCATCGGCAACTCAGTTAAGTATGAAAGGAGCGTCTCCTAGTCCTTAGTTTGTTTTGTATCCTTTAGTGGATAGCTTTGATTTGGTACCTGCAGGCCCCAAAGCCAAGGGATTCGTGTATTCACAAGCTTATCGATTTCAGATTGCCCTGTTGTTTGAAGCTAGACTAGTGAGCAAGATGCCTGGTTTTAGCAGTCTTAGGAATTTGTTTAGTTGTGGTATTTTGAGGGATTCCCGGTTAGAGGATTCGTGTCCGGTTCCTCCGATCGGAACTCCTACATACGAGTTGTATGTGAAACATGGTGTAGGTCCTATCAGCTACAATGAAGTTTGGGTAAGATACACGAAGAATGACGGTGTCCTACAGTGGCCCCATTATGGTAGTTTTGAGACAGAAGTCTTAGATAACTTGGAAGTGAAGTTGTTCAAGAAGAAAGCCCGGCGGGCGATGTTTGACTCTTTCCGCATATGGTGCAAAGAAGCCAAACAGAAAGAAATTAAGTTAGCGAAGAAAAATAGAAAGGGTATGTCAATGGTGCAAGCTGCAGTTGCATACAGAGATGATGAAGAAGAGAAGGAAAGTGAGCAGATGCTTAGAGTGAGGAAGTTAGCGGTAGACAGATGCTACCCAGTCTTGCCGGCTAAAGAACAGAAAGACGAGAAGGATCTTGTGAAAGACCCTTTAATGTCGCATTTGCTAAATTCACCGCCACCTTATGTGCAGAATGCTACGGCACCACCACCGGTTGTGGCCGCGCAAGCACCTATTGCTTTGCCTCCTGTTATTCCTCCACAGCCAGCTCCTTCGTTGGCTGTTGTTCCTTATGCGCGGCCTTCTCAAGGACTGCCAACTTTGCCTATTCCTGCTACTACTGTCTCTATGCCTGTTCCGACTTTGGATCCTACTACTAGTATTGCTTCGTCTCCTCTTGTCCTTCCGACTACTCCTTCTCCAAGACAGCGGATGACGGCTGCCTTTTCTAATTTTCTAACTCCTTGGTTGAGACAAATGGGTATGTCTCCTGTGAGTGAGCGTAGACAGTTGCGTAGTCAACTGCCTGATACAGATGAGCGAGTAGTTTTGGACCATATGGCACGAAGATGGGTGACGTATAAGTCCCAGTATGATCTAGAAGGTATTATGGATGTATTCCGACAATGGGAAGCACCAAAGCAAAGTTACGTTTTTGAGCTTATGTGTGCGTTCCTCCATGAACAATGGATGGACGAATTGGGTAGAGTTCCTGTAGAATTGTACCGCTTACGTTCTGAATTTGCTAAAGGAACGATTGTGAGTCTCCACAATGTCAAGAAAGCGGTATCGACGTTATTGTCGCTGCGTAGTGATGTTCTTACTGACCGGCTGTTTGAGCCAGATTCGTCAGTTAGGAGACATGCGCGTCAGTATCCAATGAGAGAAGTTCCTCCGGTTTGGAGACCTCAAGATGGAGCTGTTCAAGCCCATTTTCAGCGTGTTTGGGTACATGTCCCATGGAAACGTGCAGAAGTTCTGGCGCTTAAGCAGACTTTACCAGATCCGCTGAAGAATCCAGCAGGATATTATAAGGAACTTACGCAAACTGTGAGTTCGTGCGTTATGAATTTGGCGGATATAGATATGCTGTTTGGGAATGTTGTTCCACAACCCATCTGGAATATCATTCGACATACTGATCATGATAATGAATTGGGTGACTCGTGGGTGAATCTTGTTGCAGCGAATGATAGACAAGTTGGAGGTGCTAAGCCTGAAGATGTTATTGCTGAACTTCCTGGTAGAATTATCACTTTCATGAAAACTTTGATGCCTGAGGTCCGTGTTAATTGGGACAAATTGTCTGCTTGTAAGCAGAAGAAAGACGAGTCCGTCTCGGACTTTTTCTCGCGTTTTGAGGAAACGTTTGTCGATCATAGTGGTCAGGATATGGCTACCGAGGGTGGCCAGAGATTATTCGTTGATAAATTATTGCACAATCTTCTTCCTGAGTTGTGTATCAAGTTGAAGGATTCCGAGAGTGCTTGGCCTGTCTCTACATCGGTGCAAATTCTCGCTACGGCTCAGTACTATGAGAATATGCGTAAGGATGAGCTAGAGAGAGCGGATAAGAAGACTAAGGAATTGAAGACTAAAGTCCTTCTACAACAAGCTTATCCACCCCATGTTAATAATCAGCGTGATTATCAGCAGCCTCAACAGTATTTGAGGAACTCGCAACGAGACGAGACTCCTCAACAGCGTGTCCAGTATGGGCCTAATCAGTGTGCGTATTGTAAAGAAGAAGGTCATTACAAGAATAGTTGTCCAGTTCTGTTGCAACGTGCAAATAGTACCCCTGGTGTTAGAGGTAGAGGTGCTCAACAAGCGCGTAGAGGTCGCGGACAGAACGCGCGCCCTTTGCCTCCGCAGAATTCAATGAACAGTTTTGACCAACAGCAGAATTCGTCCGGTAGGACAGCACAGTATTACGTAGATGATTACTATGTTGAAGGCAATGGAGAGCAAGGTAATGATTGTTAGGACAGCCATAGACAAAGAGAGTGATTTGTTTCAGTTCCGGTACATCAGAGTGGACCCTACGTGGAAGTGATTGCATCAGGTGTGTCAGAGCCTTTCCTGCTAGACACTGGTGCTACGAAGAGTTCTATTATGCATTCTAAGCTCCCTGGCGCACCTTTGTCTGGCTTTAATAATGTTTCTATAGGTTTTTCTGGCGCCCCCGTTATGAATCCGATTTCCGTTCCATTACCTCTTTCTGTTGGTCCTCGTAAGTTTGAAGCACCCCTTCTTTTGACTACAGGTTGTAATGAGAACTTACTAGGCCGTGACTTGTTGAAGAGATTGTATGCGACTTTGTACTGTTCTCCTTCAGGAGTACATCTTATTTTGGGTGAGAATATGATTTTTCCAATACATGTTTAGAAAGATTGTCTTCCACCTGAATTATCTTCGTTACCGGATTCGCTATGGGCTACGGGTCCAAATGATGTGGGCCTGTTAGATATTCCCCCATATGTTGTGACGTTGAAGGCGAATGCTAAGTTACCGCGCATTCCACAATATCGTATTTCAAGTGATGGTGAACGAGCGCTTTTGGCGATCATTTATGATTTGATTGACAAGGGCGTTATTGAAGAGACTCGAGGTTATGTGTGTAATAGTCCGGTTTTGCCTGTCTTGAAGAGAACTGATTATTCACAGCCTCCTGTATATAGGTTTGTTATCGACCTTCGTGAAGTGAACAAAATTGTTGTTCCGCAATTCCCTGTTGTACCCGACATTACTGCATTATTGACATTGATTCCAGCTTCTGCTACTTGGTTTTCGGTGATCGATTTGAAGAATGCTTTCTTCCGCATTTCGATTGCCATAGAGAGTAGAGATATCTTTGGATTCTCTTTAGGAGGACGAAGTTTCAGCTTTAAGCGCTCTCCTCAAGGCTATTGCGAGAGTCCATCGATTTACAGTCAAGCTCTGAAGACGCAACTTGACTTGCTGATTTTTCCCGAAGGTGCAGCCCTTATCCAGTATGTCGACGATTTGTTGGTCGCTGCCGATAATGAAGACATCTGTAAGGATGCCACTGTGTCCTTGTTGTCTCATTTGTCTGAATGACATCCTAAAGTTTCTCTCTCGAAATTACAATTCTGTCGCCAAGAAGTAACCTATTTAGGTCACCTCTTATCGAAGGAGGGAAGGAAACTGACCCCAGAAAGAATCCAGACTATTGCGAGAATGAGTGTCCCTACGACAGAGAGAGAAGTACGTGCGTTTTTGGGTATTACGTCGTACTGCAGACAGTGGATCCCAAATTTTTCTCTTCTAGCGAAGCCTTTGATAGCTCTTACGGTTAAGGATACTCCACATCTTATTCCTTGGACTGAGGAATGTCAACAGAGTTTTTCTGAATTACGCAATGCGTTGTGTTCGGCTCCTGTGTTGGGTACTCCCGACTACAGTAAGCCTTTCACATTGTATGTCCATGAGAGAGAGGGATGTGCATTATCGGTTTTGACTCAACAATTTGGCGGAAAGCAACTCCCATGTGCGTACTTTTCGTCAACCTTAGATCCTGTAGCCAGAGCGTTGCCGAGTTGCTTGAGAGCAACAGCAGCAGCGGCTGTTTCAATTCGACAGTCTTCTGGCTTGGTTATGGACAATACGTTAGTGGTTATGGTTCCACATGCAGTGGATACCCTGTTGAATCGTACAAAGACACAGCACTTAACAAGTGCTCGGTTGTCAGGGTATGAACTTACGTTGTTAGCGAGCCATGTGCACCTAAAAAGGTGCAATACTCTAAACCCGGCTACATTGTTGCCGATTTCGCTTGAGACAGACGATGATAGCGAAGAGCAACACAATTGTTTTTTGAGAACTGAAGAAGAGACGAAAGGGAGAATAGATTTGAGGGATACTCCTCTACCTGATTGTGATGAGGCCTTGTGGGTTGATGGTTCGTGTTTTAAATTACCGAATAGAGATACCACTGCAGCATATGCTGTGACGACTTTACATACAGTTGTCGAAGCTGCACGTATCCCGCACAATTCCGCGCAAGCGGCTAAGTTGATTGCACTTACGAGAGCATGTGTGTTGGCGAAAGGGAAACGAGTGAATGTGTATACCGATAGTCAATATGCGTTTGGTGTGGCTCATAGTTTTGGACGATTGTGGCGTGAACGTGGATTTCTGACATCGCATGGGACGAAAATCAAGCATGGACAAATGGTGAATGAACTTCTTGAATCTCTTACGCTACCTTTGCAAATAGCGATCGTGAAATGCAGTGCCCATAGAAAGGTTATGGATGATGTTGGTCATGGTAATGCGTTTGCGGATGAAGTTGCGAAAGAAACTGCTAGGAATGTGACGAGTCGAATGTATGTTGCGGGTCCAGCGAGATGGGTTCCAGAGAAGAGTATGTGCGAAGATACCATTGAAAGCGTGAAAGTTATTCAGAGTGAGGCCAATGAGAAAGAGTTGGATGAATGGAGAGAAAGTAAGGGTAGGTTAGACTCGAATGGCTGTTGGACTGATTTGTCTGAACATCAGAGATGGTTGTTGCCTAACGCGTATGTGCTTCCAGTTGTTACAATGGCACATGGATTGGCACACATTAGTGTGAAAGGGATTTGCAAGTTGTTGGCTCCGGTTTGGCAAAATATAGGAATTCCCAGATGTGCAGAGAATTTAGTCAAGAACTGTATGGTGTTTTTGATGCATAATCCTGGTAAGGGAACTCCAACACCAGCTGGTCATTTTGCTCCTCCTACGTATCCGTTTGAGGCTTTGCAGCTAGATTTTCTTCATATGGAAAGATGCAACAACTTAAAGTATGTGTTAGTGGTTGTTTGCTCTTTTTCTAGATAGGTAGAAGCTTACCCCCTTAAGGACAATACTGCCTTGTCCACAGCAAAAGTTTTGATGAAAGAGTTTTTTCCGAGGTTTGGTTTGCTGAGAATCATTTGCAGTGATAATGGAAGTGAGTTTGTGGGACAAGTTATGAAGAAAGTGTGTGATGGTCTCGGAATTAGGCAGAAATTCCACGCTGCAAATCATCCCCAATCAGCTGGTTTAGTCGAGTGCTATAATGGCACTCTGAAGCTTAAGTTGGCCAAAATTCAAGAAAGCACTGGTTTACAATGGCCAGATGCTTTGCCATTAGCACTTTTGTCCACCCGAATGACTGTGCACTTGAGAATGGGTTTGAGTCCATACGAAGTAGTGTTTGGTCGCCCGGCGAATATTTGGGGCGTACCAAGACCAACGAGGTTTAGTGACCTCGAATACCCTGTTTTGCTTGACTATTTGCGTGAATTGACAACTAAAATGAGTGTTTTACGCCAACAGGTTTACAACACTCTTCCACAAGCTACAGAAGATCTAGGCCACGCGATTGAACCTGGTGCCTGGGTCTTTGTCAGAAATTTCCAGCGTACGAAGAACGAGCAACCCCGCTGGACGGGACCCTTTCAAGTCCTTCTGTCGACGAGATCTGCGGTACGGGTGCGTGGGAAGCGCCATTGGATACATGGCTCCCACACGAAGAAGGCACCCTTACCTTTGCCTTATGACAAGTGGGTTCAGGATGGTCTCGCAGATTCGGAGACCGAGACAATCACGAAGTTTGTACCGTTCAGTGATGCTCGCTTGATTGGAAGTAACTCAGAATAGGAAAGTGATCGACTTTTGCAAGCATCACTACCTCCTGCAGAGCGATTGGACACTACTGATCCTCATCTTTTGTTTGCCGATCAAGAGTTACCTAGAAGAAATCGATACAATTTGAGATCGAGAATTAAGGACAAATAAAGAATTAATAAAGTTGATTTTTTTACTGTTTGCAGGTTAACTCTCCACCAAGGATCTACTTATTTTTGTTTTTCTGAACTGCCATCCGGTTCTTGCTGCTAGGGTCGCGGTTGCTACCAGTCTTGGGAGTGTAAGCCTGAGACACTAGGTCTAGGGTTCTGTTGGCCCGAGGCAGCCTTCCTGGGTGCAGCAGAGGCACTCTCAAGCAGAATCAACCAACCACCGCGGGCAGCACCCTTAGTTTAGGATGGATTTCTTTGAGTTGGAGAGACCTGTGCAGACACTGACTTTTAGAAAACGTATATGCAAAATAATGTTGAAGAAATGCTTTTTGATACCATGCATATTCCTGCTATTAAGCATCATGATTTTCATAGCTGGTTATGTAGCATTTGTTTTTAAAATGACGTCTAATTCCACTGTGCAATCTACACCTTCACCTACTATTTCCTCTCATTCTTTCCACCCTTTGCCCGATTATGAGGTAGTCAGACGTAAGGAATTCTCTAATAATTCTTTCATACAACTTTTGCACCAGCATCAGTTAGTGATCAATACAACGAACTGCTGGATTTGTGGTTTGATGCCTCATACAACCGATAAAGGTATTCCCTATTTGGTCTTGCCCTTTAGTCTGAATGGTTCGATCCGAGCTTACAGAACCATGTTCATATATGCCCACAGCGTTGACCCCTTACGTTCACCGAGAGATAATCCGAAGAATAGTCCTATAGCTAGAGGCATAGTCGATATGATTAAAGGGACTAATGCAGTAGAGACTATTCCGAAAGATGAAAGGCAACCATATAGTGGTTGGAATGTCACTGGATATGGAGTTAGTCTGAGTATTAACCAGCGAGCGAAAAGTCCTCTACCGATCTGGATAGAGCCCCATAAAGGCTACTATTGTCTGCAGGGCAACGGTAAGAATCCGAAGGCTCAGTTAGGGAAGAGCGTTTGCGCTGAGACTTACGTGTTTCCGTCTCAGTCTTCCCCAGCGTTTTTAGCTGCTAAGGGTACCTACTTTGTTTGCTATGACAAAGCTTATACATGGGTGCCCTCCGATTTCTCGGGCACATGTTTTGTTTCCTTTCTGTTACCCCCACTTTTACAGCTGCGGCAGATTACCACAAGACGAGAATTGCGAGAGGTGTCTTTAGCCAGGAAGACACCGCAGGACAAGAATTTGGTGATTTCTTGAGGGGTTTTCTGCCGTTCTGGGGACCTATGGCTAACAGTAGGAATATTCGTCAGCTTACGAGAGTGGTCGAGTCCACCATAGTGGAGACTGCCGGTGCCCTTGGTAACCTGACTGCTGAGCTCCAGTCGGATAGACTTATGACACTTCAGAATAGAGTTGCCCTAGATGTTATTCTAGCAGATCGAGGTGGAGTTTGTAGACTGATTCAATCAAGCTGTTGTGTTTTTATTCCAGACATCGCTCCGTCAGTCCTCCAGGCCATTTCCAAATTGCACAAAATCTCCGATTCTGTCCAACTGGACAAAGGAGATTGGTCTTTGATGGGATGGTTATGGGGATTGATATCCACTTGGAGTTGGAAGATTCTGATGGTCATTGGGATGGTCTTAGCGATTCTGTTCATGTTCTGTCTCTGTGTACAGTGTGCTCCTGCTATTTGTGGCCTTTGTGCTACTTTGTGCGTACGGAAACCTGTCCGGAGAGAGATGCATAGTAATAAGATGATGCTACAGCAGCATATCGATGACCTGATGAACATAGATCCGGATTCAGATTAAAATGGGTCTGGGTTTATTGCCTATGATAGGGCAAAAGGAGGGTCTGTGGTTCCGTGGTCCAGAATTGGGTGCAATAGTTCTATAACCCGATTTATAAAGATCATCGGAAATGGACGATTTTGGTGTCAGCGGACCGCAAATGGTGAGTGTAACGTGTCTGAGTGTTTTCGTATGAATCGATATAGGAGAACACTCTGTATTTGAGGATTTAGTCTGAACCCTCGGGTTCCATTTTGTATGTGGCAGGCATCTTGTGTGGTTGCCCTAACATGGGCCCGATGACTGTGGCCGAACGAGTCCTCGACACGTACGCCTTAGCTGACTCCTGTTTGACCTAGCCGAACTGACTCCTTGCCTGGGGCGAATCCCGCTGAGCCAGTTCCTTGTTCAGCAGCTGGCCTGATAGAGATCAAAGGGCAGGACGTGCCCTGAGTTTATGGCACACCGTTCCCACTCCCCTATCTCCTTCCCATCTGTTTCTGCCTTTCCTTTACGACATGTTCATCGATCTGGGTTGAAGGTTTTATGATAGGTTTGTCCGGCCTGATCGAACAGGAAACCAAGCATGTGTGCGATCGTTTTGGTGGGCTGGACAACGGAAAGTGGGATTATCTATGATTGACGTCATTCGTTACTTTTTGAAATGCTACTTGTTCATTGGTCAGTTTGTATGCACTCAATGTAAATTGTGATGTTGCCAGAGGCGTAATTTTCGGCATAAAAGACCGAGTTTCGTTCATTGAGGGTGTGCAGTCTCTGTCGAACTACCCGTGTGTACTTCGTAGACCTCTGTCCCTGGTTGCAACCAATAAACTTTGGTCTTTGACGTCATCAAGAAGTATCCCTTGTCTCTGTTAGCCAAGACGGGGGAATCCGGGGTCTTTGGGTGTTGCCCTGACACCGCTGGGTTATTGTAATAGTATTGGTTCCGAAAAACCCAGTACCTCACGTCAAGCCCGCCAGAGGGAAGGGGAGTTCATGGATACGTTTTACGCTCGACTACATGAACGCGCCAGCACGTGCACTGAAGATGACCAACCGAAGGAGATCAGGGCGCAACTGATTCAGGGATGCCGCGACAAAACGCTGAGAGGCCTCATCTTACGCCAACCAAAGATTGCCCTCGAAGATATGCTGATATTGCCGAGATCGCACGACCTGTCCACAGCTAGAGTGAATGACATGGACCAAGCGCTAATTAAGTCACAGGGACAGTCCGACACCATTAAGACAGAGCGAGCAGACTCCCTCTGAGCCAAGCCCAAAGGAGATTCCTTCAGGAGACTAAAGCCGGAAACATCCAAACAGTGGTGTGGATACTGTGGACACAAACCACACACCGCAAAAGACTGTCCTGCACAAGGGAAGACCTGCACCAACTGCGGCATACCCAACCACTTCACCACTGTATGCCGAAGGCGAACCAGAGGCCGTGACTTCCAGAACCAATGGCCCCCAACACGGGTTGTCCAACAACTGTCGGTGACAGAAACAACACCATCAGAAGATACTCAAAGAAAATGACGGAGATACCCATGGCCAGCTGAAGACTCCTCAGAAGACGATGACGAAGAGGTGTACCTATTCTCATTTGCACGGGAACTCAAGCGATGCCGCAGGCCTCAGCCGACGTGCATGATCAGGTGGCGGGCCAGAGATAAAGGCGGTCATCGACGGTGAATGTAATGGACCTCCAACAATATCGCCATCTATGGCCATGCCCTCTAGTGATGCCATCCAAGATCAGAATCTATGCCTACGGGGTGGACACATCTCTCCCATTGAAAGGAAAAATGTCAGTTCCATTCAAAGCAGATGACCTCGAGGTCACAGCAACAATTCACATAATCGACAGGGAGGCAGATACCCTACTGAGCAGCCACACGGCAGAGGACCTCGGACTCGTCTCTTTCGCGAGAAGAATCCAAACTCACCAAGTGGAAGAGCTACTTAATCAGTTTCCGGAACTCTTCCAAGGGCTCGGACGCATCAAGTGTGACCCCAACAAACTACACATTGACAAGACAGTTGCCCCATTCACTCAGCGACATAGAAGAGTGCCGTTCCACCTACGGCCACTGGTGGAGAAAGAGCTGGAAACCCTGGAAGACCAAGGCGTCATTGAAAAAGTGTCAGGGCCCATGCCCTGGGTGTCCTCGATGGTCATCGAGGAAAAGCCGAAACAGCCAGGAGCCATACGCCTCTGCATTGACATGAGGTTACCAAATAAAGCCATCCGAAGGGAACGCCACATCACACCCATGATGGACTACATCATCGCAGACGTCAACGGGCCCAAGTTGTTTTCGAAAATCAACTTAAATGCAGGATATCACCAGCTCCCATTATCAGAAGAAAGCCGCTACATCACCA
Source organism: Lissotriton vulgaris (assembly GCF_964263255.1). Lineage (NCBI taxonomy): Eukaryota > Metazoa > Chordata > Amphibia > Caudata > Salamandridae > Lissotriton > Lissotriton vulgaris. The sequence continues at coordinate 1,036,603,093 of NC_141689.1, forward strand.
CTTTAAGCACCCACCTAGGGCTATGAAGATACAAAAGGCTCAATTTCGAGATATCTTCACAGCAGAAGTATTCCAAAATACAATACGAGAAATGCTATCAGGTTTGCCCGGGGTGCTAAACGTTAGCGACAATATTTTAATCCACTCGGCAACGGCTGCTGATCACCACAAGCATCTCCGCAACACACTAAAGTGCCTCAGCGAGCATGGAGCGACTTTGCATAAGGAAACATGCCAGTTCTTCCAACCGTCTCTTGAGTTTTTCAGATACGTGTTCAACCAGGAAGGCATCCAAGTGGATCCGAGAAAGTCACACGCAATGAAGAACGCCCCCGGGCCAGAAACACCAACGGAAGTACGCAGCTTTTTGGGCATGGCCACGTACTGCGGGAGACTCATCCCAGGACTGGCTACCCGGGCAGGAACTCTTAGAGCCCTCACAAGGACGGACACCACGTGGAAGTGGGGCCAGAAAGAAGAAGAGGCGTTTCAAGGCATAAAGGATGTCCTACTAGGAGAAGCTACGCTAGCATACTTCGACCCAGCGAAGAGAACGGAGGTGCTCGTCGACGCAAGCCGTAGGCCTTGGAGCAGTGCTGGCACAAGAACATGAACCAGCCCACTGGGCAACCCTGGCATTCGCCAGCAAATACCTAACACCCACCAAAACAAGATACGCTCAAATCGAGAGGGAGACGTTGGCCATTAAGTGGGCCTGTAACCCATTTCATCTCTATTTAAAACGGCAGCCGTTCACCACGGTCACCGACCACCAGCCCCTTGTGCCTCTCTTCAAAGGAACTGCGCCTCACCCCCCTCCGCGGCCAAAAACCCCGCTGATTTCCCGCCTCCGCCTTCGTGGAGGAGCCCGTCACCATCTGGTCCAAGGTTACGTGATGTACTTTTTGGTGATGCCGTTACCATTCTATTTAGTGGTTTTGTAACCTGGCCAATGCTACTGATTTGGTTCCAATCTGGTACTCTGACAGTTAATAAACTATGCCAGTCTTCTAATTTTAAGGGGCGTTGTAAACTCAAACTTGATTTATTTATGAACAGCTCCTTGTCTAAAAAGATATCCACTGTAGCCTCTGGTGTGCTGTGCATCACGAACGATAACAATCATGAAAATTGCCTCTTAGCTGCTGGGGAAATTGCTGTTAGTTTAACTTATCTACATCATTTGGTAAGTCTAGTCCGTTAGGGCTTCTTTCTACGGGAGATTGCGCTTCCTTTGCGGTGCGAGGGGTGACAGTGTTGCGAAGGCAGCTCAGGCCGCGCGTGCCCAAGCTCGCGCCTGGGTGCGCGCCGTGTATTGACGTGGCACTCCATTGAACTACTGCTGTGTAGCAGTCGGTGCTGAGCGGGGCATACCTGGAGGAGGCGCCGGGTGCTGGAGGCACAGAGGAAGGGAACAGCCTCACGGAACAGGTGAGCACTACTTCCCTGACCAAAGAGACAGGTTTCGAGACACGTAGAACATCCCAGGTTTAAGGGAGACTGAAACTAGGATGGGCGCTGACGACTGTGTGTGTGCGATGTGTCACTGTTGTGTATGCCGTGTTGTCATTTTTTGCGAGCACATTCAGTGTTACTGACTGTTAGTTTTCTCACATGATAAAGGTACTATTTTGTTATTATGTTGTGTGTGTTTATATAAGTATACAACGCTTGTATTAATGTCTGGGTTGTATGCCGCACAGCTTCAGCAAATGAAGTGTGTTGGCGTCTGGTGAGTTGGAAACAGTTAAGTGTGTTTCTGTCAGCAAAGTATAGCTTTGTGCCCGTTGTCATGTGTCGTGTTTATCATTACAGTTTTTTTCCGTGTTGTCTGTTAATACATTGGAGTTGTCTAGGTGCTTCGTGCATGTGTGCAGTATTAACTTTTATCTGATGAACTTTTTCATTTGTGCATCGTTTGTATCAACGTTTCTGTTGGTGCCGAATTCTTCTGTCACTTTTGTGTTTGTTGTCGGTTTGTTAGCATTTCTTGACTGCCTAATTTATCTGTTTGGCTGTGTTACGTCACTTTTGGTTGTTAGTCTTCTCTGCCTTGTATGTCTGAGCCGTGTGTTTTTGTCCACTAGAGTTGGTTCTGTTGGTGAAGTGTACTTTCTAGTTTGTGTTGCTCTGCTGTGTGTGTTTCTGGTGCCTGTCTCTAGCGAGTGTGTGCGCGCACTGTGTGCTGTATACATATTTCGCCTGGCTCTGGGGCATGCTTGACGTGGCACTCCTGTTGTTTACCCGTCTAGTCCACGTGTTGTTCAGGCAGTGTGGTGCATCATCTGTCACCGACTACCTCCGCACTTTGCCCTGGCGGTCAGGGAGGTGTGTGAGTCAGCCTTCCGCCCTTCCCAGAGGTGATCCCCCCGCCTACAGCTGACTACAGAACAAGGGCCTGCCCCAGCCTACACCGTCCAAAGCTCAGCCTGCCACGTACCCCACTCTTCGCCAAAGCGGAGGAAGTGCGTGCAGACTAGAGCCGAAGCCAGATACCTGTGCTGACGCTGCACGGCCCTGTAGAGCCTCTCGCACACTTTAACTCTTTCTGCGAGCGAATGTACCTAATGTTTAAAGAAGAATAGTGGAGGCTTTTCCATATCACGGGGGTATAAATACAGCATACCCACTACCCAGTGATCGAAGTAGGGGACTGTGGGAGGAGAATCAGAGGGCTAGAATAACTAGAGGATTGGGTCAGTGGGCGGATCAGAGGTGTGTCAAGAAAGAGCAAAACACGCCAATTTCGTTTGGCATTTCACAGCCCAGTTACACATTATTACGTTATTTAATTCAACCAATGCATACACATGTTTATTTAAGGTTTAATATGAGTTATTGACATTAAAATACATTCACAAAGTGGGATATGTTTCCAATCACAGAATGTCCCAAATACGCTTACAATTGGAATCCCCAAACCATTTGTCACTGAGCCATGCAGTTTCTGTCATCAGCACTTCTCCTTTTTTCCACAATAGCAGTTCAAAATTGAATGGCAAAATATCCTAGTTTGCAAATGTTTTCCACATAATTATGGCTCTACCATACTTTCCACATAATACACCATCTGTTGCATAATCTGACGGATTTTAACTAAATTGTTTGTCGCTCAAATGGAGCAAAGTTACTAAAACATGTGACTTGTGTTGCTGTGAGGTGGAGGGCCCTCTGCAAAGGTTGAGTGATCCCCTTCCTCACTGTTGCATTTGTATGTTACACTGATACTAATGAGGCAAAATCTTTGCAGAGACTGTTAGTGTGTATAAAAATGTCAAAATAATAAAGTATCGGAAAGTGTACTGCATTACGCTGCAGCCTTTTTTTGCTGCATAATTTAGTCAACACTGCAACATAATTTTGTCCTCCATTGCTGCATAATTCCAGTGGCCAAAAGCATGCAGCATATGTTAAAAGTGTTTGCGCATGAAGCAGAGAGTCTGTGAAGTTTGTGGACTTTGTTTGGTGTGATTGCAAATCCTGTTCCACCGATCCCTGGTGAATTGTACTACTACTGCTGAGACAAGGTAAGTGGAGGTACAAATGGGTGAGACACACTAGCCTCAAGGTTCTTGTCACCTCAGTAACAGACTCACGGTTGCTCTAGGGCAGTGGCCTTCAAACCTTTTAATACCGTGCCCTCCCCAGTGAAAAATTAAATTCATTGCCCCCCTCAATTATTCTATTAAGTTGGCTCAACTTATTTAAACACAAAATATATTTAAGCATTACAGGTAAATTCTGTTACATTTTAAAAATGCAACCAAATACATGATTGTTTAAAACAAAGCACTGCTTTCAGCATAATGCTTCTTTTGGTCCAAGCCTGGTGCCCCCCTTGGAATCACTTGAGGCCTCCTAGTTCAAAGACCTCTGCTCTAGGTTGTGCTTCTTCGTAGGCCTTGCTGCAGGACTGAAGGTGAACTTCAGTATGGATTGTGGTGGGCAGGCTTTCAAGATTAACCCACACTTGCCACTGCTAGGGTCCACCTGCTGGTGCTAAGACACCAGGGCTTCTAAGGTCTAGCAGGGTTTTCGAAGGTCCAGCATGGAAATGTGCTCCCGCAGGAGAGGGGTCATGAAGGTTAAACCTGGTTCCCCAGTTCCAAATTCAGCAGTTCTGCCCATAGTGCGACATCCTCTCCCCCACTGAACACTGTACCACCCCACTGAGAGAAATTTGCAATTCCTTCAGCTACAGCCCAATTGTGTCCCACTATAAGCAACTGGATGTGACTCATTTCAAATTATGCACTAGACAAGCGTAATATGCTGCCTGAAAAAAAAGTAACAGCATCCTTAAAAAAGCAAACACTCATAGGGCATGCTAGAGTAAGTAAAGCATGTGAAATGTAAGCAGGAACAACATAGTTACCTTAACGCTTTTACACTCATTGTTGAAAAATCAATGAGTGTTTTTGCCTAAAAAGTTAAGGACATAACTACAGGGACCCATTTCATTGCCCATTGCTTATATTCTTACAAAACATAAGCAGTATGGTTTAAAAAGACCACATCCCTGAACACAGGGCCACAGTACTCATTTTATAAAATAAAATATGGAAAACAGTTGATAATGATCACATTAAAGTTTTCCACTCAGTGCATCAACCAGGTATTATAGTACCTCCTGGAATAGTGCATTTTTCCACCCGGGGAAAACAATGTTGTTCAAAGAAATAGGAGAAAACGAAAGTAGCGCCTCTCTGCCAAAATCTGTAAAGTGGCTCTAATGTGTTTAGGGGTGAATAAAACTAGTCTGGAAACTTTGCGACCACTCTGTCTTGCTTTGTTTCTTTTTTTTTCTTCGTATTTTGAATCTTTTTTTTTTCTCTCTGTGCTGAGGCTGCACTTTGGAATAGAAAAATGTCAGAAAAAGTCGTCATTTCTCGCAAACATGTCTCATTCTTTTTTGGATCCTTTTCCCAGGGGAACAAATGAAGGAAAGGAAATTAAAGAGAGGGTAAGAACCCTTTTTTGAAGTCACAGTTTTTATTCAGCAAGTGAGGAGGAGCGAGACAGAGACAGAAAGAGAGGGAACAAGAGGAAGCCAGAGAGGGGTGGGGGCACCTGACAGAGCAGAGAAGTGGACACTGTCCTTGTCATCTCAAGACGAGAAGGAATAAACTGAGTCCTTTTCCGTCTCTGCCCACCTAGCTCGTCCCTGAATAAGCAAGCCTTATCTATAGGCTTCTGCTGTTTTTTCCATTCTGGGACGCATTTTTAAAATAAAAAAAGTACGGGAAAAGATTCTATTAAAGTGGAAAAGTAGGGGCACGCCGTGCCCTGCCTATCCCGCCCACTGAGAACACCTGTAACTACTTGGCTGGCGACCATTAATAGTAAATTAGGGACAGGCTTCTCTTTAACTAGCTTAAAATACCTGCATCCACCTTTCAGCAGAATTGTTGGGAGAGGGCGCATAACAGAGCTCAAAAGAGTCTGAGCTAGACATGTGGAGGTAGTCAAAATGTGCAATTAAAGACAGAATGGGAGAGTAAGTAATCTCCACAGGTGTGCAGTACGTCAGTGCTGCTGTCACAGGGATTGTGAAAAATCCAAGCAACAGACAAATAACAAGTGTAGAAAATCAGCCACGTCCATTCAGCATGAGTGGTAAGAGTGTGGTATGTTGCTGGTGCTGCATTTTAGAGCACACTGTTACAAATATATTATTAATGCATGGCGTTGCAGCGTACTGACATTTACAGACAGCACATTTTCAATTTAAATGACCACTAAATATGCACACCCAGGCAGTTTTACTTATAAAACTATACAGCGCACAAAGGTTAATGTGTGGAAATTGGGTTTTAGCGAATATTTATCAATGGAGTATCACCTAGTAAGGCATTTTGTTTTGATTCTATAAGAAACTTTTTTCCATAATATTTCAAAATTACAAAAGGAAGTGTTTCATTTCTACTTTCTTCTCTTTTGAGAACTGTTAAATATTAGTACAGTAAATTTACAGGTATTTAAGTTTTGTTTGGTGTTAGAATTTTTTACACCCTACAGTAGTTTCTTTCACACTCCCTGTGCCCCAGTAAAAATGTCCCATAGGCCATTTTCCAAAATTCTTTTCCTTAGCAGTAGGAGAAATAAACATCGATCTTCATGTTAAAAGAAAAAGCAGCAATTTGTCAGAAGATGTCTGTGACAAGATAGAAAAACACAATTTAATGCATCTTTAATGGTCTTTTACCTTCTGAACTCCACATGGTTATTTTGGGGATTTCACAGCACCCCCACACCCAACACTTAACACCTATGCAGTCCGGAATGAAATGAGCAAGCTAGATGGGGCTCAGGGGTAGCTGCACTTGGCTGGTAGTAGTATCTATGTATCAGTCAGCTTTGCAAGAATATTTGTTGCATCATGTGTGTTGATTGGGTTGTGTGACGGACAACACACAAAACATGTCAAAGGCGCTTCCTTTCACCCATATCGTTTTCTGTACTTTGAATGTTTTATGCTTCCCCTACTATAACTCTTGTTCAAGCACAACTAGTCTTATTCTTTTATGTGGCGAAATTTGCTCAGATGGTATAAGTTTTTATTATTTTTAAGGGCATCCGTTTTGGGTTAGTCAGGGGAAATTCATTTTGTTTTTTGAACATCTTTGAGAACAATTTCACTTAGGGCCTGATTACAATTGACCCATTAAAATCAGGTGCAACATTTCAATTGTGGGGGTTTCCAAATTGGTGGGTGTGCTAATTGTACCCAGTTAAACAATAGGTGGGAATAACATTGATAGTACATTTTATTTTTTATTCCACGAATACGCAAATATTGCACATAAGCAATTTGCTTCCATGTTTTGCTCCAGGTTTCACCAGTCAAGAATAGTGTAAGCGGAAATCTGCATTTCATATCGTATTGCTGTTCTGGACGCGGGAACTCCCTGCTTTTAATGACCAGATACTGCCAGTCACTGAATACCTGCTCTTGAACCACCTTTACTTGAATGAGCAAGCTTTTCACTTTTAGAAAGTTTCATTTGCTTGGTCCTTTATGTATAAACAGTCAATGGTATATAAACTTTTCGCATGGCATCTTCATACCATCTTCAGTAAGGGTATAAATAAAGCGGGCCACGCTTCTCGTCACATTTATTTTATTCATTATTTTTAATTAAAGTGTCCAATATGTCGGGAGATAAAGGAAAAAAAAGAATAAATTGATAAACAACATTTTTAATCAAAAGACATAACGGGCAAGCATTGACAAACCTAGTAGTTTTTACTTTTCTATACTATATGCATATGGACAGGCAACATCCATACTGACTGACATGGAAGAAACAAATTTGGAAGCAATAATAATAATAATAATCCTCATTTGTAAAGCGCGAACAATCACCGGTAAGGGTCTCTAGGCGCTGGGTGCTGTCGGGAAGATTGAGCAAGCTATTGCCCAGAGTCACATGGTGCTGGGCTAATCTGCCACCGGCACCGGGGATCGAACCGTGATCCCCCCCCAGATTCCGGAGTCAGTCGCCATGGCGGCGAAAGCAACATACCTTCAGACATATATACACAAAGATGAACATGCCCACACAGAACTGAGGAAGTGTTAAACCATGTCCGTTGGTTTTTTATCGTGTTGTATATTGCTAAATGTGACAGTGGAGTGGAAATAAGGAGACCAGATAGAGGGAATGAATAAAAAGCCTTGCAAATGCAATTTTTGCTCCAATGCAGAGCTGTTGTCAGAGGCCAACGTTATGCATGTTGTTTGAAAGTAGGAAGCAAGAATGGATAATATATTGCAGGAGGGAGGAGGCAGCAGTGGAAGGTAGGATTTATAAATCCAGGGTCTGCGAGCAAGGGATGAAAAGTCGGTTATCCGTGTCTCCAAACAGAGGCTGACACATACAGGCACATATACAGTCCCACAAAATACAGTCACATTAAAATTGCATACAGAAAGATGCCGAATGGTTAACATCCTGAAAGAGTGATAGATATATTGATGCACTGTTCATTTAATCTTAAGACCCTTTGGTCACAAAATCAAATTTGAGGTAGAAGACCTATGATACAGGTCGAGCTAGCCCTTCCACCTTTCTACCTATGCCGGTTGATAGCACTGCTTCTGAACAATTGCCCCCCTGCCCGTTAGCGCCTCCCTCTTGTATGGATCTCAAAACTCTGCACTCCAGAGCTGCCAAACTAACTCAGAGCATCCATATTTCCATCCTTGATCTATTGATCCTTCTTCACCTTGCAGAACTCTCCTTCGCTAACCTCAAGCCCCCGCTGAACTCCTACCCGCCCTCATTTCACAGAGGTCCCCAAACACCCACTTCCGCTATCCCTGAGACACCATCGCCCTCACAAGCAGCTATGCCACCTCTCTGAGGAGGAAATCCTAGCTTTCGTCCTCTCCTACAACTCTACCCTTGCCACCCCAAGTCCGCTTGACCTCACTGAAAATGAAATCATTTCCATCCTCAGAGACTACAACTCTGCCCCAGCTACCCCTTGTCTACTTGATGTGAGTGCCGAACATGCCATCTGCACAGTCACTATCATCCCCAACAGATCAGCTACCCTCCGCAACAGAAGCAAGCAAACTAGCCCCTGTTCACCTGTCCACCCTGACTCCCGGCACTCCCTCCGACCTCTCTCTGTCTGGTCTCTTAATCAACTGCCGATCAGCATCAAAGCATGCTGCTGATATTGCTGACCTCATCCTAAACAAAAATTTTGACTTAGGATTGCTAACAGAATCATGGCTTAACGAATCCTCATCTCCCTGCCTGCACCTCTTAGTCCCTCCCAACTATAACATTGCAAGGCTGTACAGGCAATCTAGTAAGAAAGGAGGAGGCATCGCTTGCATCTAGCGCTCTAACCTTCTAATCACGGACTTCTGGAGGATACCACCGACTCCTGCGATTACCTCGCCCTCTCCATTTGCAGCAACTCCACCCAACTGTGTAATCTGCACATCTTCTACCACCACCCAGGCTTCAACGAATCCTTCACTGACCACCTCATGGAAATCATCACAACTAAGTTTTCCTCCAACGCTAAAGATATATTTTCCTGGGTGACTACACTGGAACGATCCTGAGGATCCTCATGTCAACGCCATGAAAAACCTTCTGGCTGATCAAGCCCTGTCCCAAGCCTGTTCACTCCCAACACACTCGAAAGGGGCTACTCTTGACTGGATCATCACCAAAGAATCAACAGTCAAGCTTATCTCTATAGACCCTTGTGACTGGTTTGACCATCACGCCATTTCCTTCCTACTACCTTACACCCACAAGTCAAGGGCACCGCAACCAGTGATTCCTGAACGCTCGATCAGAGACACCAAGAACCTGGACCATAGGGAACTGGAGGCGTGCTGCAAATCTGACCACCCCCCCCCCCTCGCATATCACAACAGTCAGTGACCTCAACAATCACTACTCTGCGACCATATCGATCATTCTCGCTGACCTAGCCAACTGAAAAGAACCCAAATCAAAAACCGAAACCCATGGTTCACTGGACCCCTCAACAATGAGAGGAGATCCCTATGACAATCTGAAAGAATCTGGCGACTGCACCCCTCTGCCGCACATCTAAAACTTCTCTGCCAGGCCAGAAATTCATACAATAGGAACATCCTCCACTAAAAAAAATAATTCTTCAGATCAGAACTGGGGCATGCACAGAAGAGACCCCGCAAGCTCTTCGTGCTGGTCAAACATCAATCTAATAAAATGGCTAAATTAGCAAAAGAAACCCCAAAGACTCTAATAGCACCCGAGGAATTCTCCGCTTTCTTCGCTGACAAAATCACAGCCGTAGGTAAGGAAATCAGTTCCACCACATAATCACAACCCCTTCCTGACCTGCCTCCACCCTCCGCGCTGCCCCCACAGGCTTCACCTAAAATTTCAAGCTCACTGGACCGACTTCAAACTCTATGACTAAGATGACGAAGATTCCGTCTCTAAAATCTTATCTACTTTAAACCCGAACCACCATTTTAATGACCCGCTTCCCTTCAACTGCCTAGCTGCTGCTGCTCGAGCCATTATTTCTAGCTGGACTGCAATAATTAACGCAATAATTAACGCCTCCCTCCGGCAGGGATCGATTCCCGACTCTCTGAAAGCCGGGCAAGTCCTCCCATCTTAAAAAAGCTGTTTGTGGATCCAGCTTCCCCAAACAACTTCAGGCCTATCTCCAATATCCCCCTATTAGCCAAAGTGCTGGAGAAGTGTGTACAACAGCAGATAAGTCAACATATCAACAACTTCCACCTACTCGACGACCTCCAATCTGGGTTCAGACCTGGGCACAGCACTGAAACCATCATGCTCCACATCGTTGATGATGCCCTCCAAGCCCTTGACCAAGGCAAAACCTGTCTCCTAATCCTCCTTGACGTATCCTCGGCCTTCGACACGGTCAACCATGAAAACTTACTCGAACGCCTCAAACTCAGGATGGGTTTGGATGGCTCTGTGCTAGAATGGTTCAGGTCCTTCCTCCAAAATTGATCACAGAGATTCCTAAGAAACGGCAACCTATCTGCTCCCTCTCCCGTCAAGGTTGGAGTCCCCAAGGATCAACCCTGTCCCCCACCCTCTTCAACCTTTACCTTGAACCGCTTACCGAAATACTACGCACTGCGAATATCTCCTACCATATGTATGCTGACGACACAGATCTACATCAAAACCTCATCGCTCGAGGAGATCCTCTCCCTGAACGAAGCCCTGAAACTGACTGTCCAATGGCTCGCCTCCATTCAACCAAACTCAACGCAAAGAAACTCGTATTTCCCCTAATTTCCCCTCCAAAAACCAACCCGGAGATCCAAATATGGATTAAGGCTATCACAGCCTTAAATTGCCCACCGACCATCGTGGACTCGGCCAAATCCCTAGATAGTACCCTTGACTGCAACCTGAACATGCAGGACTACATCAACTCGATGGCCAAAGCAGCTAGATTCCACCTGAGTTACCTAAGGAAACTGAAACCCTTTCTCGATGCTCCCGACCTAACAATGGCAGTCCAAGCACTAGTCCTCTCTAGACTGGAATATGGCTACTCTACCCTCTCGGGTTAACCCAAGATTTCTCTGGCACCATTAAAAGCCTTACAAAAGGGGGTGGTGATGGACGGAGCATCTGAACCCATCAAACACTCACACCCAGTCAACAGATCTGGGTTTAATCCATCACCGTTCTTAAGCCCACTCTGCCACCCCAGTTCAGACATGGCCATATGCAAATCAGTCTGACCCTGTGCCTCATGGGAACAGTCCAGCCCGAACTGCCAAGCCATGCCTTCCCTGGACCAGATACAAGCTTCCTAGGACCGGTTTCTGGCATTCCAGCAGTCTTCAGCCAGGCTTGCTTGAATCTAGTGGCAAAGTGAGCAAGGGACTCAACGTCTGAGCATACCCTGCAAACTTATGGCAAACAAAGCTTTGTTCGCCCTAAGTTGGCAGGGTATGCTCAGACGTGAGTCCCTTGCTCACTTTGCCACTGGATTCAAGATAGCCTGGCTGATGAGGACTATGAATCCGAAACCGGTCCCAGGATGCTTGTTTCCGGTCCAGGGAAGACATGGCTTGGCAGTTCGGGCTGGACTGTTCCCATGAGGCACAGGGTCAGACTGATTTGCATATGGCCATGTCTGAACTGGGGTGGCAGAGTGAGCTAAAGAATGGCGATATATTAAACCCAGATAAGTGGACTGGGCGGAGTGTTTGATTTGCTCAAACGCTCCGTCCATCATCTCCTTTTGTATCACCATTAAAAGCCTGCCTCAACGCGGCCGCCAGACTTCTTACGGGCACAAGGACATTCCAAAACATTTCTCCACACCTGAAAGCTCTGAACTGGCTTCCTCTTGAGGCAAGAATACAGTTTAAACTAGCCTGCATTACACACAAGGTTTTATACTCAAACTCCCTGCATATCTTGCACAGAAACATGTGGGTTCCGGAGGTACCAGAAACTCTGTCTGCCAGAGACCTATTGCTCTAGCCTGCACGTTTTAAAAAAAAAAAGGAAAAATACAATCGAGCCTTCACTGGGGCTGCTCCAAGAATATGGAACTCTCTCCCACCCGCCATCAGAAGAATCCCTTCTTTTGCTCGCTTCAAAAAGGATGCCAAAACCTTCCTTATGGGCAAATTCCTCCTTTAAGTACGCCTTCAAACACCTTTGAGACCCTGATCAACTTCCGACTATTGCCTCCCTCTGATTTCTCAGTCACCCCACCAAGATACCGGGCGGCTTGTCTTGAGTATTTGTAATAGTAAAATATACATATGTGTCCCTCTATCCCTCATGTAACCTGCAATGGGGCCCTGTCTTGAGAAATAATAACTGTATACTGTACATACGTGCCCTTCTATCCCCCTATTCCACATAACATTATTACGTTTATTGTCCTGATCTTTTCATTTACTCGATTCAGAGTTGACTACCTCAAGCATTTTTATGCCAAAATTTTCCAAAAAGTACAGTACTTTGTGGCCTACCTTGTTTTGGGCTTGAAGCAAACAGAACATATCACCTTCCTCCTGTCTTTTCTGCTACTGGTTACTGAAAATGTGAAACCTTGTGTCTAATCTACAAACATTTAGATGGCTGCGCACCAGACTACCTATCACAACTGATGTTTCAGTTCATACCGAACAGATATTTACTTAAGATGCCCAGAACAATATTTTTCAGTGTGGTAGAACGTGTTTAGTGTGCTATTATGTTCTGTTATCTTGTCTAGCATTTATATAGTGCACTGCTCTTAAGTGGGTAGCACTTTATCACTGAAAACTGTTCAAAGCTGTTGCAGGTTTTCCTGGTTGAAGAGTCTATGGTTGTAATATTTTCTTTGATGTAGTTCGTGAAGTCTTGAAGATGTCACTGATCGCATACCTATCGATGGTACAGTGCACTTCATGTAGCTTTTGTTGCCTCTCATTTCTGTCAGATGCCAGGATATCTTGTACCTTGTAGTTATGGTGAGATTGGGATCATTCGGGGGTTTGAATCTTGAAGTGACATGCTTTTATGGGCTTCCCAAAGGCAAAGTACATTTTATTTGTAGTTTCCTTTTCTTGATGGCAAGGAAGTTCCAGGTTGTGCTGGCTTGGACTGAGAAGGATCAGCTTCCAAGCTGAAATTCCAAGGCATATCCCTATTGAACTCTCTCCCGCTGGTTCGCTGCATCAATGCAGGATTTTGAAAGTATTAGAAATTGTTAAAAAGATACCTCTTCCACCAAGCATGTGGACTAGTCCATATGTAATTCTTTCTATCCCCTTGCTCTCTGTATATTCTCCCCCTGAGCAGCGAGTGTTCTACAAAAACAAGAAATGAAATAATATAAATATGTCAATGGTAAAAGTATAAGCATCATCTAGTCCTTGATGTCCTGCCTACAGATTTAGAAGCCACTCTGTGAAGATATTAGAGTAAAGTTTTCAATAATGTGGTATATGTGGTATTTACTGTTACAGACTTGCATCTGATTTCCCGTAATAAGTATACCCTTCATAGCGGTAGTCATTTACTTGAGCTCAAAAAGAAGAAATGCATACCCAATCTACTAAATACAAAGCATGTTACCTTTTTAGTTTCACGCAGATCTCAGTTTCTGGTACATTAACCAACAAAGTGTTGTAATGGTGGTCTCCGAGTAAAACCCCATGATGCTAACTGTTTGAAGGTTTATTAAAGAAAACCAAAAACTCACAAGGGTCCCATGGAAGCAGCAGTTCCGTATGTGTACAGCTCAGCATCCTGCACTCCAATGCCTGATGATGATATCTAACAAATCATTCTAAAAATTTCACGTAAATGGATGTAACTTATAGTGAAAAGAAAATACATTAATTTACATTCTGTGACATCTCACAAAATCAAAATAGGAAAAACGAAGAAACTCCTAAAGAAGCAAAAATAAAATTAAATTGAAACAGTCATTTAGTCTTGCTGCAATAGGCACTGACCTACTGCCTACTCTTTGTACTAACTTATCATTATCTTGAGCATCATTGTTTGATCTGCCAGACTCTACATCAATCAACCCACAATGGATTATCAGAATCACTTTGACCATTCAAAATGTTCTTTTGCCCTTGTTTCTGAACAATCACAAAATGTTTATTCCACCATTTTTATATTTGATTAACACTTCCCTGGCAGTTACTTTCTTTACTTGTATTGATTTTGAATACACAGATTTCCCTTTGAGGATCTTTCCTGGTTTGTGAACAAGCATACAATTGTATTTCCTTTTGACCTTGTAAACAAATCATGGTACGATTTACTACATAACTTTCTGATCAACATATGCTCTTTTACTATTTTTTTTCCTTGCACGCTCAATATTCTAAGAATCAATCCAAGAAGGTGTCCAGGAAGGTGTCAACATTGTTTTGACATCTCTTCCGCTCAGAAATATGAATGGTAAAATGCCTTATACTGTGTGTTGTGATAACGCCATACTTTCATTCGGAGATATCTCGCAACATCCATTTTGTTAGCTAGAGCTCTTTGTATTCCTTCTTTCAAAACTCTATTTATGCGATCCATAGTGCCATTGGCTGATGGACAGTATAAAGGCACATTTTCCTGTTTACTACCATACAGTTTTAGGAACTGTACTAATTTTCCAGAAACAGATTGTGTGCCATTGTCTTATCCCAGTGCCATTGAATCCCTTTCAAAGCTAAATACCTCTTCCAAATGTTTGATAACCACATTAGTAGTAGGATTCTTTAAGAATACACTAATTTAGAAAATGTGTGACACCTAAAAATCTCATATCTACTGCTAACACATTATATGATACTGTAACTTCAATTGAAACTCTTCCAAGGTCTCCGTGAAATTCTTGAGAGGATCATGGGTTCCTTTGTAGGTTTCCAAAGCGTGTCGGAAAGCAAACATCCCATACATTTATCCATGTATACAAAACTCTGCCATTCTTTGATGGCTACCAATAATATTCTCAAAGTCTTTTTTTGGCAGCAGTAGAGACTAAATGGTCTTCATGTGCTAATTTCACTTGTTTTTCTCTCAGAATCTGTAGAGAGATAAATAAACCATTCCTCGCTAAATATTCACCTTCCTCCTGTGCAACTTGAGTAAGACCTCTCACATTGGCATTCACATTTCTATTCAATGGCCGACCATTACTTAAAAATGTCTTTGCTATATTAATTTGATCATCACTCTCACAGGCTGTTTTCCACTTATTTTTACCAGTTGCACCACCCAAATTTTCCACAGCATCAATGGCAGCAACCACGCAGTATTGCCTCTTTCCTTCCTACTGTGGACATATATGTTGAATAACTCAGGAATTCACGTACACCGTCCTCTATGTAGTGTGTCTTTCTCTCTGTTTCATTCTTTATTTATGAAACAATCCGTATAATCAAAAGAAAAATATTATAAATTCATTAGAAATTAAATACATCCTATTCATAAAAATATCATATGCATAACCAAGCACACTCAACACTCATCCTTAAATACTAATATTTAAAACAAACTTGGAAGAGAGAGTCATCCATAATATGGGAGATACATTTTATATCACAATATCCCCATCACCTAATAGATTCTATCTCAACAGAGTCTTTTTCCTCTATAGCTTTCTTTGTTTCTAAGTCAAATTGGCTAGTAATCCCATTTTTGGCTCAGTCACTTCAAGCCTTCATCAGGATGGAAGAAATTGCAGCTATATGCATGGTTCGTCATCTTGTGCAGATGTATCTATAATAAACAATAATTTCAAATCAATTATCTTACATTCATATGTATTATATGCTTCTTCCCCAAGAGTGAGGACTCCCCACAATTCTCTCTAGGCAAGACAGTAAAGTTTCATTAGTCCAAAGTGCACACAGAAAGGATTTTGTCTTAAATAAACCCATCCATTGTTTCTCATTCAATCAATCAATCAATCAATCATTCAAAACTATTCAGTGATTTCCCCACTGTGATTTAGTCTTCAAATATCATAATGATTCACCCTTTAATGTGACATTCATAATGCAGTTGTCTTAACCAGTGGTTCCCAAACTTGTTAGAACCGCGACACACTTTTTAGAATGACTAACGTTCGCGACACATCTACCTTTCATTGACATGAGGATGGGTGATTTTTTTGATTGCTACTAAAGCATTGTATGGTAGTGCATTGTCTTTAACAGTTAGCACATTTTCCATTGAAACTGGCAATTACTTGCACATACAGCTAGCTTTACTGATAGGAGTATACAGCACTCAAACAATAATGTGTGGAAATGAGCTTTCTTTGAATATTTATCTTTTGTGCATCGCCCGATAACGCATTAACCGCGGCGGTTTTTCCGCCGCGGTGCGGATGTTTCTAAAGGGTGGGCGGGGCTCCGGCAGCACTAGGGAGGTAGTGCTCCCGTCGGCCAACGGGAGCATGCAAGGGGTTAAATTGGCTTTATGTGTTTACATCACACTGTTAGTATTTCCAGCACACAATTCAAAAGTGCACAAATGTATTTCATTTTTTCTTACCTAACTACTGAATGCATAAAGTTTGTTTACAGGTATTTAATTGTTGTTATTTGTTGCAAAAAAAGACATCCTAAGATTATCACACAATTCACTTTTAAAACTCCTCTCACTTTGCAATCAGCGATAGAGAAGTAAAAATCCATCCCATGTTAAAAGAAGTACAGCAGCTTGTTAGAAGACATAGCCTGACGTTTGACCTCTTTTGTTGAAGTACTGCAAATGTGACCATATAAATACATAATTTTTAAGGCATCTTTATTGCTTGGGCTTTCCTGACCTGCCAAAAATCAGCTCTACATTATAATCATTATTCCTTTTAACACCTTGGCTGCTAATGGTTTTCCCCTCCTGTGCTGATCCTACTCGAACCAAATTGTTCATGACGAGCTCAGCTCGTCATGAGCAGCGAAGGGGTTAAAAAAAACAAAATTTAACTTGCAACTTTATTCATCTGTTCCTTACTTCTGTAGGTGTCAGTAAGCCTAATATTGATCGAATATATATATATATATATATATATATATACACATTAAAGTATAGTTTTGCTATAATTGATAGATGAATTCATTGTAAAGTTACGTATTATCCTGTATTCAGTTTTTATGACTGCACTTTTATAGTCCTCGAGACTGAAATAAAGTTATCGAATGGAATGGCATATATATTTTTACTCGTCACCTCCCAACACTTTCTTTCAAATACATTTTTCTTTTGATCTTTTCCCAGTATCCTAGAAATATGGCTTAGTCATCATTATCACGAAGTAACCAGACCTTGAAACATTTTTGGAATTGTAATCCACTCAAGGGCCTGTCTGAAAACGTGATCATTAATGTGTAGCAATTTTCGGAGTTCCACACCTTTTTTTGTCTTTAGGTGATCATTTTTGGTACTCTCAGCCTATAAAAGGCTTCAGTATATAGAAAGATGTAGGATTATGATTTTTTAAAATTTCCTGTGTTCCATAACTTGAGTAAACTAAAGACAGTAGGAGAAAGCTCAACAAATAGAAGCTATTGACACTGCCAAAAGACAATATAATCCCATATTGTGTTTCTCAAAGACACTACACTGGCTAACACGTCAAGTCTGCATTGACTAAGTGACGTGGTAAATTGCATACAGTGTAGTAATCTCTGAGTTTTCAGAAAAGCCCTTAAAACCTGGCTATTCAATTCTGTATAGATATTCAATTCTCGACAGGATCTCCCTTTACGCTATCATTAGCCAGTGCCAAGGCACCTATGGGTATTTGTGTGCTTGCCAAGTAGCATAACATAACATAAGAGCCACCTCCCCACTCTCCTCCCATCTTGGAGAAAAAGGCTATACAGATCAAAGAATTGCACAGATCAAGGACATAGGAGATGAAGACTCCCCCACTGACTATGTACAGTATCTGGAGTAAACCCCCCTCCTAGTACTTGCACCCTATTGCCTCGGTGAAGAGTGCTTCATTGCTGTCCGTAAGGTTTATGCTACATAAATACCTACATATGTAGACTTATTTGCTAAATAAACACTTCATTTTACAGTAAATGCATAGTTTCAGTATACATAACCATGGGTTCATGTGTGATGTGAACATGATAGTTGATATATTTTGAATCAGGAAAATGTGGCTGGAGGAATTTGAAAAATGCACAGAATTTCTGAATTTAAGCCAGCGGCCCGGTCATAGAAATTTATAAACTTCAGGCCAGAACGGCTTCCATGTACGGGGCAGAACTATGGGGACACCAAAGTATAACCAGCCTCATGACGGTCGAACACACCTTCATGAGGAATCTATTGGGTTTGCCAGCCAGTACTCCGCTTATTCCCCTACGTATGGACCTGGGGCTAGATCCCATAGAGGAGGCAGTAGCATTACGGCCCTTGATGTATTGGAAGAGATTATGGTCAGTGCCTGAATTGGTCTCGTACAAAAAAGAATTTAAAGAGGGTTGGGCTATGTTAAGAGCTATGAACATTCCGTGGCTCCTACATATCAGGGCACTTAGTAATAGGATTGGCTTGCCTGAGTTGTGGGATAATCCCAAAGAAACTTGCTCCGGGATATCTAAGACAGTCCTGTTACATCATTTTAGGCATCATAACTTACTATCTCTTCAGAGATGTACTACTCTGGGTAGACTGACAGTAGAGTTCCTCCAAGTAAAAAATTAATCTAAAAAGGAGGATTTTTTGGATGTAATCTATCCCCCACTTGCGAGGAAACTCTTTATGCAGTTTAGGATCGGTAGTCTCCCACTTGGGGCATTTACCAGTAAATGGGCTAATAGAGAGAACACTGTGTGCCCGGCATGTAAATACAAGCGAGAGGATGTATCCAATGTCTTGTTTTTCTGCCCGGCCTATCTGGCTATAAGGAAATGTTGGCTGATTCCTCTTTGTAGAAACTTAGGCTTCAGTCAATGTGCCCAAGCATGTAGGGTCCTAAGGTACGACACTCATCCCCCTATTGTCTTTGCTGTTTCATGGTTCTTAATTGGCATGTGGCGCAGACGGAAACATTTTTGTAACAACAAAGTCTAATTACAATATTGTATTTTTTTACATCTTGATAACCACTAATGTTTAATCAATGTTATAGGTCTTCATTTTACTGGATATGTTATTTATTGTTTTATCTATTTTTTGTGCATTGTATGTATGTATATATTTTATCTGCACTTTTATGGTCTGTGGTGACCGAAATAAAGTTATCAATGAATGAATGAAAATGTGTATAGTGTTTTGTTACTTTTAAGCCCTTCAGATTTGAAAACATTTCATGCATTCTATTCTCTTCTCAAGATCTCTCTCTTTTGTTTTTCTTTTTTACCTGTCTGCCGTCAGGACTTTTGCTTCTCTCATAATTTTTTTAATTTCTTCATCATAATCTCTGCTACAGTGGCGACTTCCTTTTCTGGTTAAGTTCCTTCCATTTAACCTTTTTGCTCTCAATCCTAATATGGCTGCCTTTGCCCTACCTCTCAGCCTTACAATCTGCTGCGAATCAACTTACCTAACAAAATCATAGGTGAATTTGTAGGTGCTCCACGCTAACCAGGGCACAGCATACTCATTATGTAATGGAAAGTTGGACTCCTAAATGTCATTGATTCGCTACGAGTTGGGCCAAGGATGAAGGTTTACTCTTGTACTGCACAACACATTGTTCACAGTACAATGACAATGGATGCTCTACCAGAGTTCTTACTTTAAAAGAAAATCAAAGCGTTTACATTTGCCTCACTATGTGTAAATATATTTACAGGACAAATAGTAACCAAACAATGAAACTCATGGAATCTAAAAAAACAATAAAATAACACAATAAAATGCATTTGACACACCGAGCGTCCAAGTTAAACGTGTTACCAGAACACCTACAAAATTACACATTATAAAAGGTGCATCCCTTAAAAGAAGAAATACATATTCTAACAGAGTGCAATCTGTTGGCTTGTGGAGTCTTGGTATGCTGTAATCTTGCAACCACAAGATCCTAGAAACTTTTGGCCAAGGGATCCTTAACCAGGGGCATAGACCTAGTTAGTGAAAGGGGCACACAAGTGAAATCTTTGTTTGAGCCTGTGGCACAAAGACACTAGAACCCTTTTTACAATATGTAGATATGTGTAGGACTAAGGCTAACCTTATACTGGACCTTTGCACTACAGTGGACGTCCTGGTGTGCATTTGCAACAGTTCTGCTGGTACCCAGACTAACACAGTGGCCTGTGTTAATGTAGATTAGAGAAGAAGGTTGGAGGTTCCACACTGATGTAAAAAAGCAATAAAACAATAATGCAAGCACTAGTAGAAATTGGACTGAAAGGATCCTTAGCATAGCACTTGCAATTATCTGGTTTTAGCATGACTCCTTTTGTGTCCGTGCTTATCTCAGGTAAAACAGACATGCCTTTGCGTGAAGCCAGGCTCATGAGAACCAGGGATTAAAAGATAAAGCGAAGAATAGGACTATGCAGATGCCATACTGAGTGAGAATGAGGCTGAATGATAGTATTGAGTACATAACCTCCTCATCGCCTTTCTGCATCCAGGAGAATCGTGGTAATGGGTTAATGGTATGTAATCTACACATTTACCCTCCATGACGTGAGAGCATATGTCATGGTGAGCCTGACTGTGAGAGGGATCTGTGGACATTTGTACTCCTCAAGTTTGAGAGTTGATGATATTGAAAAAGACATGACTGATCATTTTGACTCCTCTGCTGCAAATTGCACATTTAGAGGCATGCCTCACAGCCTAACCTTTCAGGTTTTCTGTTAGCTAATCCGATTATTGTTGTTCAAAATTGAATTTATTTCAAACAACTTGTTTCCATTCCCACTCATATATTAAATGTTTTACCTTGTGTAACAATAACCTGCAATTATCTCACTGTTCCTTCAAGTAAAATGAAAACATTCCACAAAAACCCTGACAGTGTACATAGAAAATGATATGCTGCATAGTGCCTTATGAAAAGAAGGCACTATGCACTTGCTGTTTGATCACGATATTCTAAAGTTATAAAGTATTTATTTTGATGTCATCCTGTATATTCAATATCTCGTCAGATGGATTTAACTGATGTTTTAATTGTAGATTCCTCTACTTTTAATCAGTCGCTATGAACCATGTACCGATAGACGTGGAAAGGAATAAATGCCATGAGATAACTTCTGAATAAATATAGTTGCTGGTGATGGCTCTAATGCCCCCTCCCTCGCTACCTTTTCTGGGAATGAAATGGTAGGCGTAACCTACGTAAACAGTTGCAGTAATCTGGGAGTTTTGGATGGGGGGGGGGGAATGGAGCCTTAGGGACTGAAAATGCGGTAAGTGTACCTCCCCATTCTAGACAGATGGAACCGGGGTAGGACTGGCAATCAAAACTACACAAGATCCTCTGAAGTGCACCTCATATTACGGCTAAATCGAACAATTCAATACGCAAGGCCTTATTAGATTGGACAAATTCAAAGAAAACTGCAAACCCAACTCTTTTATTGTACTGACAAAAGAAATGTCTGATATATATGGCCCTGAACGGTCTCCCAGGTGCAGGTTGTGGGCTTTTTGTCAAGTGTATTCACAGGTCCTGCACTGGAGCACTTGTTGATAAGCTGGAATGGAGCATTTAGTTGTAGTGAAGTTCATATCCAGCTAGGCAGTGCAAGCTAGAAGTTATGGCTTGATGTCACTTGCAGGCCTTGTGTCAGGGTTGACGGAGAAGGCAAGTTGATAAGAGGTACCCAACCCTACATGTGCTTTGGGAAAGGGGACCACTAGCAATAAACTGACTCTGCTGCATGTGTTCACCAGTGTCATAGAATTAATGTATTGCTTCTTTCTGTTCAACAAAATGTGTCCATGATTTTGATTAACCAGATAGCCCATTATTTTTAATTCCATCTTGGCAAAGTCATACCTTGCGACCTAACATATATGGCAGTAATCTTAATAAATATTTGGCAATCCCCAACACAATGTTTAAACAACAATTTTTCCTAGCAGTGGGTTTAGAGTGCTCTCCATTTTATAAGTTGATGATGGCGTGCCCTCATTGGAGTCATTCATCCTCCTCCCACCTTTCATAGAAAGTTCCAGTTCTAAGAAGGAAAACATCAAAAAGTAGTTCTGTAGACCGTAGACAGTTAAAGAAAACAGTCTGACGAGTGTTCACAGTCAGTTTGCACGTTACAAAAGAAGCAAGAAACCTTTAGTGGCTTCAGACTGAAGCAGGTGCATAAAGGTGGCAGCACTCCTGCAGGAGATAATCTGCTAGCTCGCTTCTGACCCTTCCAGTGGATGAGCTGCATCCAAAGAATGGGGCAGAGCCTTTGATAAAGTATTAGCAGATACAATCCTCATCTCAGCCTCAACTCTACTACGAATGCAGACCAATCTCTCGCTGTAAGTTCCATTCCCCTCAAACATCCCACCAAAAGGGCTGATTATGAATAGGCGAAAGAAAGGGCACATTTGATTGATAGAGGCCATATTGTCTTCAGAGAGCTCCTCCCTTCATGACAAGCTCACTGTGCCCCATGCTGTCTTTGTCCAACTAAGACATGGTGCCAGTCGACTTATCTAGATAGTGCACTTAGCTGAATTAGGTAACTTGTGTTTCCAAGGCCTCGACCGACCCAGTGCCTGGCCTATAGTTCAATTCCTGTAGACCTGGCCCCATACCTGGCATATGCCGTTGGTGCTGGGTATGACAGTACAGAGTCTGCTTTGGTCAGGTCACTGGCTCTGGTCTTTTGGATGTGCTAAGACCGTACAAAAAATGTAAATAGTTTGCTAGGTTTTCTTTTTAAAGAACATTATGCTGACGACACACCAGCTCTAAACAACTACACAAGCAATCTAGGCAAGCCACTGGTGGAGGTCCTGAAGCATTATAGCAAAACATATTGTTACCAGACATCCTTGGAGTCTTCCTGTGGTCTCCAGCCTTGTAAAGTGCTTTGACGACAGCAGCTTCAGGTCTCCTATAAGAAAGTCCTAGATAAGTATAGAAATGTATTTGAGACTGGGTTAGAGGAACCATTATCTGATTGGTTGGGAACATGTAATTTGATTAGTATGCTATACAGTTGGTATATGCTTTACACTTAAATACATTCCAAGTCACTAAAAGATGAAGCAGTCTTTGCAGAATGACACCTTATATTTGGCTCAAGGGCTGATACCAAGATTAGTACCCAGGATTACAGGTCCCACAGTCCTCAAACTAAAGCCACATACCCGCTATACTATCCTACACAGAAATGTATCCATCAACATGGAACATTTTTGGAGGATACAGAGGCTGAAATTATTAAATTAAAGTGAGCGTGACCACAATCTTCTTACAGAGATGCTTCCGATAACTTGGCCCTATATTAGGCTGTCGCATCCCCAGAGACCTGTAGGTCATAAACGAGAGGAAACTGATAGTTTCTATCCCAATGGGCCTGAGGCTGATTTTGTTTCAGCTTCTGTTCCATAGATTGTGATTATTCTGGGAGAATATGCAACACCTTTCTCCTCTTATGAATTCTTGTACAGACCTTGTGTTCCAAAAAGTACCCTAGCTGTATTGATAGTGGTAAGGCTCTTAGTAAAGGAAAGGAAGAAAACACAAACAGGGTACCACATAAATTGATGATCATTCATGCAGCGAAAACTAGCCACAACATCTGAAGGTTGCTAATCTCCCATGCCACATTTGCATAAATTCGTAACCCCAGGCCAGATTAAGATAGCTTTTGGAATGGAAAATGAAGAAGCTAATTTGTAACCAGATTTATCACTGAAGAGAAAGCTGCTAGTTTAGGATGGATGTGAACCATGTGCATAGAAATTGTGCACTGACTCAAAGTGAAAGAGCCAGTTGATTAAGTGGGCTGACTCATTGCCCCATGCTGTGTGCTATGGTGGGCAGAAGTAAGTCGTGTATGATAATAAAAAAAAATGGATGAAGCCTGCTGATCAAAAGCCCACCTATGTGTGTATGTTATGAATGAATGTTTTGAAAACGACAGTAGTCTGGCAAGACAGCTAAACCTATCTCATAGGGTAGACCTAAAAAAGAACATAGTGAGGAAGTGTGACCTCCATTTTATGCATTATTGACAAAAAAGAATATTGTGTCATTTTATTTATTTATTTATTTATTTATATATATCTATATATATATATATATCTCCAATCCAAAACTACTCCAAATAGAATAGAGCACGCACATGAGGAGTGCGAAGTTTCGAAGGCACTTTATTATTGCATTAGGTCTCCTCCGACCTGGCAACTTTGAGGGACATCGTTTTCGGCTGTCACAGCAGCCTTCTTCCGTCTAATAAGTGCAATTTAAAAAAAATCATTTATAATCTGCCCCAAATGCATAGACACAGAAAACATACTGCTTGTGATTTGAAAAAAATCACTACTAATCAGGTCGAGCATGCTGCTGCATATTCACTAAATGCAATTCATAAGGAAAGGTTGTCGTAGGGGTGACTTCAACATGTAATTATGTTGGCTTAAATAATATATATATATATATATATATATATATATATATATATATATATATATATATATATATATATATATATCACTCTAAACCCGCCTTCACTTCTCTCTGCACACGAACAGACGAGCGTGGACCCGGTAATTTCGTGCAAGTATTTTATTTAGCCAATGCCGCCATTACGCGCTTCGGGAGATCCCTCCCTTGATCACATGATATATATGCAAAAAAGAAGGAGAGAACTCTGGGTAGGTCTCAAATTTAGGTGGAAAGCAGCTCCTGTTAGAGCACTCGCGACACTCTAGATCTGCTCACCTCAAATGTCTGTTTTTCTATCAAAGTCTTTAAGCATAGCATTAGCACAGTGCCATCCACACCGAGATAGAAAAGGACAAGTGTTTTGCCATTTCTACAGCAAAGTCTGTAAGCATAGGACTAACACAGTGCTGTCCTTGCCGAGCTGTAAAATGACAAAAGCCATTTACCACTCCAGGCACAGTATTACAGCTTTGAAATGGTAAAATACCAACTCAAGCCAACCTAAAATGAGTAAAAGCAACCCCTGACACAGTGTTTCGCTCTAATTAGAGCTCTTCAGAGAGGTATAGCTTTGTCCAGACACAAGGGAGCACCCAGTATAAGTCAAAACAAAACCCTTTCAGGCATAGAGTGACTCATAAATTATGCAAAAAATGAGAGAACTCTGTGTAGGTCTCAAATTTAGGTGGAAAGCAGCTCCTGTTAGAGCTCTCTCAACACCAGTGACAGGCTTCCTATGCTTCCTATGCTTAAAGATGTCCTATGCTTAAAGACTTTGCTGTAGAAATGGCAGAAGACTTTGTCCTTTTCTATCTCCGCATGGATGGCACTGTGCTAATCCTATGCTTAAAGACTTTGATAGAAAAACGGACATTTGAGGTGAGCAGATCTAGAGTGTCACTGGTGTTCAGAGTGCTCTAACAGGAGCTGCTTTCCACCTAAATTTGAGACCTACCCAGAGTTCTCTCCTTTTTTGCATATGTGTATGTATGTATGTCATGTGATCAAGGCCGAAACGCGTCATGGTGGTATGCTGAATAAATAAAATAAGATTACGCACCAAATTGGGTCCGCTCTCGTTTATTCTCCGAGGACGGAGTAGCAGGCAAGCGTCTTCAATATATATTTGTAAAAAAGATTCAGATGTCTTTTGGGATATTGTGGCAACATATTGTGCCAGGGTTGCCTATGATTTAAAATCAGCAGGAAACGTAAAGGCTTCGCATTGTCTTGTAATGGCTCTGTAAAGGAATAAAGTGATTGAAGTGCGTTACTCAGCAGAAGGTATACCATGAGGGATGGTATGAGGTCCATGATGCCTATAAAATAGGGAATTTCATGTGTCTAGACTTAGTACCAGTTGAATTGGTGTGATTGCATTGAAGGTGCATTTATACATTACTTGATACACATGACAATGGGCTGACATAGTTCTGCAGATGGAAGATACTGTTCTGTATTACTTGTGTTCAGTTTGTAGTGTGACATATGTAGGAAGTGCATTGATGTTTTGTGTGTTAACCTGAGTTATGTTAATATTTTGTCATATGTTGCTGCACCTGGAGGTGTGTGGAGGGGCAAAACATAGTGAGATCGGATTCTTAAGACTTTGTTGTCCTGAATTGGAAGGATGTGGGTTGCACGGGCAACCCACATTGGAAGTATTTTGTTGTCACATATTTCTATTTTTATTTTATTACTGCATTAATGCATGGGGCGGGAGGAGTGAAAATGAGTGATGGATATGTGTGTGGTAATGCCTAACAACCTTGTGGGGGTGTTTGGGTCTAGGGATTGTTTGAGTTTGAATACGAGTTCTGTGCCATCCATAGCCGCCTCCTTAAGGAGAGTGGTTCTGGCTATTGGTCAGTGTGATTCTACCTCACCTCTTGGAGAAAAGTCAAGCCGTTACCTTCTTCCTGATTTGGATGCTTCTTGTCCTTGCAGAGAGAGAGTTATATAATTTTGCTCCCTGTACAGAGAAAGGGGTTTTCCTGTTGCACACTTTCCTTTAGGTTGGGGGATGTCAGCAGTGAATTCAGTCCGGAGCAAAAGATTTTAGTCTGAGAATGTCTTTGCAGTCTTACGTGGATGAAGAATCAGCCCATGCTATTAATGGCCCTATGCGTAATACATAGTGCCTTAAGGAGGAGCGTTAGGCTTTTTGTAGCCAAGAAAGCACTTGCACTATGTAAAAGTTGTCTTGCTACTGCATTTTAAATTCGTACTCCTTAGTATCTCTAATAATTAATTTATCGCTAACAACTCCCTTTAATATAGCCTTATAGCTCGCCGTAGAGGGCTATACCGGCTATTAAAGGCCCTCTCCAGCGTTAAAGGCCCCGAGCCGAAGGCGAGGGCCTTTAACAAGGGAAGAGGGACTTTAATAGCGGTATAGCCCATCTACAAAGGGCTATAAGGCTATTAGAACATTCTGTCACTAGAGGGCAGAATGTTCTAACAAAAAAACAAAGCCTTTTGGGAGCGTGAGGGGATTGGAATCCTCTCAGGCCCCCTGAAGCCTTTGTTTACAGCCAGAGCTGTGAACAAAGAAACATTGGAATGTTGGAGCTCCAGGCTTATACCAGCCATTATACGCCTGGAGCACTCCATTGTTTTCAATGGAGCTCCCAACATTCCAATGTTCTAATTGACATTAAAGTTGACATGACCACATTTAAGTTATCTCACTTAATATTCCTCCTTTTTCATCTCTAAATTACAAACTATACTCCAAGACACATTTTATCTTTTGATCGGTCATACATTCAGAGTTAATGATTAGTTTTATGGAAATCAGATTCAGCAGCTATTTCATATATAATAAATCGGGCCCATGCCAGCCACAGCTGTGGGTGCCTCTTCAGACACCGATGTAAGTCTCTGTTCAAACCTAATACAGCACTAGAGTGTTAGTAGCCTGAGGTTAAGCAACTTTTGTACATAAACTATACTTAACTAATCCATCTTGTTATTTTGGTTTCCCATAAGTCAACATACCTTTTAAATGATTCGTTGAATAAATTTTTATTTAAAAGCTGTCGGAGCATCTTTCGTGATACCACCCCCAAACAAACCCATGGAATTTTTTAATCCATTCCTCATACCCATAGAACACACAGCCTTATCAGCTCTTCAGCAATGTCATTCAAATCCCATATATGGTTGATGTACGGCCAGACTGTATCCCACACAAGATATTTGACGTGGGTGCTGCTTGCACAGTTTATCTGCTTGCTTGACTAAAATTAAGATATTCATAATCACACAATTGGAGAGAGCGAAGTACATGGGGGTTAGTCCACTCACCTTCTCAGAACAGATTAATATTGAAAGAAAGAGTGGAGCCCAGGAGAATCAGTGTGAAACTGAAGTCTCATAAATACTTTTGAGAGATCCTCATTCACTAGTGTTTACTAGTGGCATGCTTCATCATCGGGTTGTCACTCCAGATACCTACTGTATCAGAGTGGTCTCAACCTTCACAAGGATGAAGCACTTCTAAATGTTCTTAAGTTGGAAGGGGTCTGTGGTTAAAGTGGCTAAAATTACCTCTAACTCTGAGTCGGTTTTAATATCATTCACTGGAGTCAGGGGACGATTAAAAACAGAAGGAGATGTGAAAGTCAGAATAAATCAATGAACCTTACATCTAACTGGGTATATGGTCTACATGTTTCAGCCAAACCTGCCCACCCGGTTCCTGAGGCTTTCATCAAGACCTATGTGTACAGATCCCTAGTGTAAATACCAGGACGGAATCCTATTACCAGAATCACAGTGGTGTATTAATCATGGAAGCACAATCACCTAAGATCTTCCCGGGTACAATAGACTTTGACCTGTAAAAGATGACCCTATGGAACTTTAGAGAGCCCATCCGTAAAATATTGACAATTTTATCTCGAGCCTCAGTTTTGTTTCTTACTCTTATGATCTGCATGAGATCGTGACATCTTTAAGTCCACCCTATAGATTAAATGTTTCAAGCACTCATTGAGGAGTGTCCATTAAACATGACACTTTCGTCTTACTACTATTTTCATACAAATCTCTCTGCCCTTCTAGATGGCAGACGTCTATCCACACATGGCTACCTTTGGTAAAGTTATATGACAGTGACTATTGGTGATAGCAACACTTGCTTTTAGCGCAGACTACCCAAAGTAAGGTAGTCGAGACATCTGTCCGAGCACTGTTATTTCGGCAAATATGCCATGCTCCAAGGGTGTTAGCCTCTGTCTCAGAATGAATTACCCTAAATAAGGCGATTTACTTGTTCTTCTCATGCTTTTCATGTTTGTCAGCAATTTCAGAAGACATTTTTAAAGGGTACTAATGTTGGAGAACCTATTTATTGCTGTCTGCCATCTGTGATGGAAATTATTCAGACGCAAAAGGAATGTAATGACCAAGCATGTTCCTGCCTTGGGTACCAGTCACTAGGATGTTGGTAACATGATGGTTATACTTTCTGTCCTTAGCGGTTTGCCCCATTAGCCTTGTCCCAGTCCGGTGGTCACTGTGCTAGCAGAGGCGACTGACAACAGCAAGATGACAGAAATTGGTGTTATTCCTGCCTGCCCACTCGTCGGGAAGAGGCTACTTTCGGGATAACTGGGCCCCACCAACTGCTACTCTCTCCTTCACCTATCAGTTAAACAGGATTCAGTGTGTTATAGGAGTCCTAAAATATGTAATATCCGACATATGAAGGTCAATAAAGCCTGGGATAACTGAAGGTTACCTTTTTCAACATTGACAAATTTAGTTTTAGTGATATCCAGAGAAATCTCTTTTGAAATGCAGAAAATCATTTTATTCAGGTTCACTAGCAATCTCCCGGTCATAGATACAATTGAATTATTTTCTATGGTGCTACTACTTCATTCTTAACATTGTTTGGTATATGCTTTAAAATCGCTTCGACAATCCTGACCAATTACAGGTAGAACTATCCTTTAACTCAATGGGAACAACTGATTATACAGGAAAATTCAGTATAATAAGTGGTACCCATTATGATTATTGCCCAAAAATGGGGCAGATCAAGCAGATGTTGGTGCTTTCCACCTAAAACCTGCATGTCCTTTTTATGTTTTTCTTTACAAGATATTTTCCACAGGTACATTTTGGCATTAAACTGCTGACATTTACTTGGGTATAATTCTGTGTGTATGGTAATTACCTCACAACTCTTAATTGCAATATATGCGGTAACAAGTTACCACACATGCCAGCATTAATTGAGGAAACTGTAATAAGAGCTCAGATGTTGGAACAAATATGTTTTGATGTGTACACTTGTAATCAGCGGGTGCATTAGCAAACCAGGACAAAATAGTGATCAAACAGAAAGCTGAACAACAACTAAAATGTAAGTAAATCTAAATATCACCTTTCCTAATTTTGCCAAGTTGACTTTTAACTTTATACTGGAATTTCGGTTCAGACATTTTTGACAATAGGAATACTGTCTCTTTCCAGGTTTACATTCAGTCTCACGTCACAACACAAAAAATACTTTTCTCTGATATTTCTACTTCATTCTTCTCATCTGTTGATCTGTTCCTTGAAAAGAGAACACAAAAAAACACAAGGTCACACATCTTTTCAAACTCCCTTTGTCAAGTTCCTTCCTTCTAAGACTGACCTGCATAACATCCCTCCAATTTAAGGAATAGGCTTAGTAATATGTAGTACTTGGCACAAGTGGAACAGTAGTTTTTATATGTCCCAATTGCAAGTCATCTCACTAGATGTAGATTTCACCATCACTGTACTTGTACATTTTTTGTAGTGATTTCAATCCCTCAATTTGCTACATACATTAAAAGCTTGAAAAATCCTGTGTCATGAAATCTTAAGAGGCAATATGTAAACATTGTCATAAACCATGAAGTGTAACATCCCTGATTTATTTATGTAACCTGTTATTTTATTCGTGACTTTGAAGCTGTTCACTAGCTTTGTCCAGGGTATATTTATCTCAAAACAATGAATAATTGATTTAGAATTTTTAAAAGTGCTTAATTTGTTTGAAAATATCTTTTAGTTAACCTAAATTCTCCATTTTTCAGATTATTCCAAGAGCTGTTGAAGTGAAACGGCCGCCACAATGAGCCAGCAAGGTTATGTTGCAACCCCACCATATTCACAGTCACAGCCGGGAATGGGAGGATATTCCACAAGCTTTGGAACAACCCCTTCTTCGCCTTATGGGCATTATGGAGCCACCAATCAATCATTTCCCGCCCCTCCACCAGGTAGGAAGCAAAAGCTAATGTACATTGTGTTGATTTTTTTTAGTGAGAAGGGTGTTGCTAAATCAGGAAAGAGCAGTTCAACCTGGTCATTTAAAGGGTAAAATAAAGATAAAGATAGAGTGATGGTCTGGAGTAGGACTAAAATGAAACTAAGCACTGGAATATTTGCATTTTAGGTGAATTGCATAACAAGTCTGTAGGTATTGAAAAACACTTTAGAAGCACTTGCACATACTAAAATATTCAACAGTGTCTTGATTTTGATCAATATTATAGCGTACAAAAACCTGGTTAGCCACTCGCCAATGGAAAACCTATAAAATGTAATGGTGTTTTTGCAGCACACCGGGGCTCATTCACAAAATCTTTTGTTGTTTTAAATTGCATTAATGACTCCAAAACAATGGATGGATGGTCACATTTCACAAATTTCAGTTTACTGCAAAGGATTTGAAGAATTCCCAAGCCTAAATCCCATTTACCACCACTCAAAATCCACCATTATGGTAAAGTTTTCTCCTTCATAAATTAAGGGTTGAGGTGAGAATGTGGATGTTTCCAAGGTGGAAAGGCAGCTTGACCTACAGCAACGTGTAACTTGCTTGGTATTTCTAAAGGCTGTTCACTCCTAATTTACACCCTTATTTTTAGGGATAGAAAATTGGATCACGAGTGTGCATCTGTAGTCAAAAAGTCACAAAATCATCCCTAAAGCTAGTAAATGAATGGAAAAACGTTTCTCTCTATGCAAACATAAGTTTCGTTTGGAGAAAAAGACGTACATTTAACAGCATCTAATTTATTATTAGGGTGTTGTTCTCCTATGGGATTTTTGTGTATCCCAGAATTGAGTGATTTTGTTAAAATTATAAGCCTGATTTTGCAACTTGTAAAGTTACTCTTTTTTTGTATGGATCAGAAGTGTATCAACTTAATAAGGATTGTTGTGCATCCCCATGTGTATTTTTGTTTGTGTTGCTTGTAAATTGCATACATTTTGAAATGTCCTTATTTTTAAATATTTAGATTTAGTCCCTTTTTTGTTATTATTGTGCCAAATTATTAAAACTTTTTTCCATTTGGCTTCTGTGGTATTGTGAAGGAGTTCTTAGCCATGGACAAAGTGGGTGTACTGTTCTATGGTTAACTTGCTTCGATGAGTGTTCCCCATTCCATCACGAGCTCATCATTTCCCTCATTCAATTTGGTTAAAATAGCAACATTTGAAATGGGCGCTAAATATTTGATGTCAGTTATATGTATTGCCGCCATAAATTGGGTAGTTGTACTACACTGTTTAGAAAAATACAAACAACTTGAATAAAGTAGTGTGAAGTGCAGTTTTTCAACACCACCAAGGTGTGTAGGTTTATGTTCTTGTGCTTCAAACAATCAACTGTTCTGGTTAAATGGTATTAGCATAATATGCTGTTGAATTGCTGTTTTTATCACTTTATATTGTCCCTGGAATCTTTAGTAATGTATGATTATACAGAAAAGTGTTTTTAAGAAAATGATCAATTCCATCTGTCTTTGAAAATATGTTTTTGTAACTCTGGCCAGACAGTTATACCCTAAACAAAAATCCCATCTAAATTAGAAGATTCGTTGAAAAGCACTTCAAGCTTGAGTAACTGCCAGTGCAGGCTAGAATTCCACTCTGGCTCCTGTGATACTTAACAGAGCGCTCTGGGAAATTGCCTCCCTCAAGTACACGCATCTAGTGGTTCATGGGAATAGGAGCATCTCCCTGTACTTGCACTGCCCATCCCTCGCAGTGTATTGCCTGATATGAAGGCTCCGAAAAAAAGTTGATGATGGCAGGACTGTAGGTTTTGTTTTTCAAATCATGGGTGATGGTTTTTCCCATGGAGCTGGAGAATGGTGGCAGGATGCTGGATTAAAAACTAATGAGCAAGGAGGGAATTCTAATTGTTGCTCTGCCAGATGGGGGTGGGTGGATGGGCGACGTGTTTTATTTCATCTTTATTAAAGAAAGGAGGAAGCAAAGGCTAGTAGAAGGTTCCAGGGAGGCAGGGCACAGTATTGATTTTTTTATTATTATTGATATAAGTGGAGAGTTAGTGATTAAGGGTCTTGTGTGTGCTCCTCACCTTTTGCTCAGCTGATCCATGAGATCAGCGTGTAAGAGGTGTACTAATGAAAGTCCCACACAAAATAAGTGTTGATGCCAATGGATACTCAATATCCAAATGACCAATTTCATGAAAAAACTGACGTTCTGTTGTTTACGGACTATCTTTATCAATTATTTATGAATTACACATTTTCTAGGCAGTTGTAATATGACCTCATCTTAACCATTTTGTTGAAATGTTGTTCTTTCTCAAACTATTTTTCAGAGATTACTCTTATACTATGATTCCTCACTGTCCGTATCTGCTTTTTCTGCTAGTAGTGTCTTTGACTTCCTTTTAACCACACTTCTACAGCACTACTTTTGGCTACTTCTCTACTTAGAAAGATTGTTATCATTGTGTTTAGAAGTGAGCACTCCTATGTGCAGCCCCAATTCTGCTAGTGTTTTTGTAGTGGCTAAACTTTAGGTACTAGGTAGGACTCAAGTCACAACAATACATGCAATTAAAATGAATAATTTGCATTAAGATTGGGGGAAAACAAGATTTACAGTGTCATGAAATCACTAAAAACCAAATGCATTAGTGATATGACAGTTTTTAAAATAGCATAGTAAAAACAAAGGAAAACAAAAAGTGCAGATGGCTAGAATAATAAATATTAATCAAAAGTGTAGTTCAGGGTAAAAACGCAAAGTGCTTCTTCCAGAGATGCTGGGCTATCTATCTAGGACAACGGTAGCACAACCTGGTTGTGTAGAGTTACATCATTTAAAGGCCTCGTGTTGTAAATACACACATTGGGAAGATTCTGGCAAAGTTTTTCTTATGGACATGTGTAGCGAGCAGTCCAGCATGAAGTGCCCGATAACTTTTAGTTGGTTCAGCAGTGGACACACATCCCTGCCTCGGACTTTGCATTGCTCTAGACAATTGTTCTTTTTTTCAATAACCAATCTTAAGAACCTGCACTCAACCAAAAACACCATAGAGTAGAGTGGTAAACCACCCAGGGGCCCCTTAGTTGTTTATACATAACATATTTAAATACTGTTTATAAGCAATTTACAAGTATTAAAAGTCTAATAAGCTCAAAATATAACAGATCAGACAATATTTCAAAACCAAGATACACATATAAAAACATTAAAAAAAATAAAAAATGTAAGACTATAGCTAACACACCTTTAACCCCTTCCATGAGCAGGACAGCCGGGAGCCGCCCTGTGCCACGGTGATCCTATGTGCAGGACATCTCCCGGCCGTTCTCGCACATGCCATTTGAAATCCCTCTGGTGCCGTAAGAGCTTACCCAGCTCCCGAGGCTGTTTGTCTGTTTTCCTGAAATGACAATCAGCGCGCATGTCACGTTGATGTCATTTCAGTGAAACTGAAACAGAAATGAGCCTTTCACTTTCTACGTTCTCAGGGCGGTATCTCAGTCCCCTGAGCACGTAGAAAGTCAGGAGAGGTATCGTTCGAAAGTGGAGAATCCCCCCTTTTCAATGGTACCCCTCGCTAATGGATCCCTGCTTGAATCCACCCACTAAGTACCAGGGAGGGGTAGCCGTCCTTTGGGCAAGGGCCTTTACTCCCATCAAAATTACTTGGGGAAAATCAGTCTTTCTAACCCCCTTGGGGGGGGGGGGAGATGGGGGCAGTATCCCCCAATCCGCTTCCCCCTGGGGGTCAGAAAGCCCACTGGATGCCAGGGATTTTCAATGAATTTAGAGGTGGGTGCTGCCCAAGATGGGCATGCCAATGCCCCCTGCATAATTACAGTCTGTCTGCCCCCCTGGGAGGTAGAAAGCCCACTAGATGCCAGTGTTTTTTTTTCATTGAATTTTGGGGTGGGGGCTGCCCAAGATGGGCACGCTAATGCCCCCCCTCAAAATGCCAATCTTTCTGCCTCCCCGCGCTCACCACGGGGGGAGCAGAAAGCCCACTAGATGCCGGTGATTTATTTTTTATTGGATTTAGGGGTGAGGGCTGCCTGAGATTGGCATGTCAATGCCCCATCCCCACAAAATTCCAGAGTCTGTCTGTCCCCCTGGGAGGCAGATGGGGGCAGTAGCCCCCGATCTGCCCTTCCAGAGGATCAGAAAGCCCACTAGATGCCAGGGATATTTTTTTTATTGCTTTTAGCGGTGAGGGTTGCCCCAAATGGGCATGCCAATACCCCCACCCCCCAAACAAAATTCCACAGCCTTTCTGCGTCCCCTGGGATAGCCCCTGATCTGCCCCCCTCCCCCGCCAGGGGGCAAAAAACACACTAGGCACCAGGAATTTTTATTTTATGTGTATAGGGGCTGCCCAAAATGGTTATGCCAATGCCCCCACCACCCAAAACATCCCACAATCTTTCTGCCCCCGCCCCCCCCAGGAGGCAGATCGGAGCAATAGCCCCTGATCTGCCTCCCAGGGGCCAGAAAGCCCACTAGGTACCAGGTATTTGTTTATGGGCATGCCAGTGAGAAGCCCCATAGGCAAGGGCCACTCCCTTTTTAGGCACATATTTTGGCTGTTGTGATGTTTAAAAAAAAAAAAAATTCCTCATCTGCACCCAAGCGGGGGTAGAAAAAAAACTCGAGAAACCAGGGAGAGTTTGTGTGTGTGTAAACTGGAGTTTGGCTGACGGTCTACCTGTACTGACCTTTGGCTGGCATTTTGCTGGCGGTGTGTGTGGACCTGCACTTGGCTAATGGTGTGGGTGGACCTGAACTTAGCTAACGGTGTGGGTGGACTCGCCGTTGATGACGGTGTGTGTGGATTGGCGCTTGCATGGTGGTGTGCGTGGAGTGGCGCTTGGCTGGTGGCGTACGTGGACTGGTTCTTGGCTGGCTGTGTGCATGGAGGGTGCTTGGAAGCAGGGCTGGACTGGCCGTAGCGGGCACTAGTCGTTTTCCCGGTGGGCTGGTTTTCTGGGCGTGGGGGGCAGTTTTGTCACTGGGGGGCGGTTTTGCAGCAGTGCTGTTATGTTGGTTCCCAGTAACAAAAGCGGGAGCAGTGCTTTTTACTAGCGCGCAGTGTGGCTTGCATGAATCCCCCAGTGTTTTCTTACCCAGAAACCCCCTCAAACCTCAAATTTACTTACAAAGTCACATTTTCCTCACATGTCTGTGTGAGTAAGTTGTAGGATTGTCACGCAGGCACAACTTCCTGACTGCCCAGCATTCCCCTTTGTCTCCTGAGAAAAATGATACCTTACTTGTGTGGGTGCCCAAAGTACCGCCCGCCTAAAAATGTATAAACAAATTGTCCTTTGGGCCCCCCTCAATCTCTACAGCTTTTTGGACCTTCCGTGTCATAGGCATTTGGCCCATCCACACAAGTAAGGTATAATTTTTATTGGGAGGCTGAGGGGAATGCTGAGTGGTAGGAAATTTGTGCCATGCTGTGATCTCACTACTTTCCCACACAGATATCAGAGGAAAATGTGATTCTTTAGCTTAATTTGAGGTTTGCAGCAGATTCTTGGAAGGAAAATGTTGGGGGATCAATGCAAGCCACACCTCACTGAGACTCCCACGGGTGTATAGTTTTCAGAAATATCTGGATTTGATGGGTTCCCCTAGATGTCTGCAAACCTGGGACCAAAAACATAGGTGCCCATCTATCTATCACAACACTACCTTTTTTTCCAGGGGCTCACCTACGTTTTTGGTCCCAGGTTCAGTGGCCATCTAGGGACAGGGAAAGGTCAAAAACGTAATTCAAAATTACCTATCTCAAAACGTCCTGGTTTTGCAAGGTGGGGGCACTGGGGTGTTTGGCCCCGGGCTCGGCAGCCATCTAGTGAAACCTACACATTTCTGAAGACTAGACACCCTGGGGAGTCCAGAAAGGTATGGCTTAAATGGACCCCCTAACGTTTTCCTACTCCGAATCCCCTGCTAACTCCAAATAGCTGAAAAAAAGGAAATGTTTCTCAAATTTCAGTGTCGGAAAATTGTGGTATCACCGGGCTGGCACAAATTTCCTACCACCCAGCATTCCCCCAGGTCTCCCGATAAAAATGGTACCTCACTCATGTGGGTGCCCAAGTACCTGCGACAGGCAAGCGCCCAAAACGTATTGTGTAGGCTTCAAATATACCTATCACAAAACTACCTGTTTTTGCAAGGGGGGAGCACTTGGATTTTTAGCCCCGAGCTCGGTGGCCATCTAGGGAAACCTACTAAATACACATATTTCTGAAAACTAGACACCCTGGGGAGTCCAGGGAGATGTGGCTTGCGTGGACCCCCACAATGTTTTCTTACCCAGAATCTCCTGCAAACCTCCAATTTAGCAGAAAAAAATCTAATTTTCTCAAATTTCTGTGTGGGAAAGTTGTGGGATCACCGGGCTGACACAAATTTTCCTACCACCCAGCGTTGCCCCCAGGTCTCCTGATAAAAATGGTACCTCACTCGTGTGGGAGGGCCTAGTACCCGCAACAGGCAAGAGCCCAAAACATATTGTGGAGACATCCAAATTACCTATCCCAAAATGACCTGGTTTTGCAGGCGGGGGCACCTGCGGTTTAGGCCCCAGGATCAGCAGCAAGCTAGGGAAACCTTCAAAACCCACACATTTCTGAAAACTAGACACACTGGGGAGTCCAGGGAAATATGGCTTGCGTGGCTCCCCCAACGTTTTCTTACCCAGAATCCCCCGCAAACCTAGCCAGCAGCAAATTCAGGTGTCTGAGTATTCAGATCACTTCAAACCTTCTAGATATGCCTTCGTAACCACAGTAAATTCTACATAGTTCAACTACATGATGTTTTACCAGAATCTGCTTATCTGCACTGTTTACATTTTTTCCTTTCAATTTTTACGTATCAATTGTGTACGCGCTATTGATTCCCCCGTACCACCTCTGCCCAACAAAACTCGAACCTCTAATAATCATATCTGCCTTGGCTGTCTAGCTATTTATTTTGAACTACAGTATTATCACTTCTGTACTTCCTGCCCATAGTCCTGTTGCTTCTTGGAAAAACCTAATTCCAAACTCATGAAACATCTGCCAATCCATTCATATAGGAAGCCATCCTGCACAACCCTCCTACAACTGCAATTTTGATCACCCTCCACCAGATGTAAGATAGACCTTTTATTTGCTGACCAGTATACTGCTATACATATTTACGTATTTTCTGCTGCATAAACCATAATCTTAAGTCTGGACCTAATTTGGCCACCCCCTTTCACTATATTGAACCCCACTTCAGTACAGCGATCCAACGTTCTTCATACCAGTCTCGCTTGTGTTTTTTTAAGTGATTGGGAAGGCCATTCCTATGTAGAAACACTGTTAAGTGCGCTAGCCCATTTATTTATTTATTTATTTATTTATTTATAAAGTTTTATATAGCGCGAACTTGATCCCGAAGGATATCAGAGCGCTTTACAATACTTTTTATAACAGTTGAACCGCATTGTAACAGTTAGGAACATAATTCAAAACAAAAAGTGAGACAACAAATCGAGGGCGCATACATCAGGTGTCTAGGTTATCTACATCAACTACTTCTCCTTGAGATGATCTATTCCGTACATATATATGTATAAACGCAATCCAGCCCCTTTCATTATGCTGCTCGAGCTGTACCGGTCCTAGATTTTCAATCCTTGGAGTTGGATGCTTCAAGAAAAGAATTACACAATGCTTTGCGCACTCTTAAGGGTAAAGCCCCAGGTCCTGATGGTTTCACTGTCGAATTTCTCACATCTTCTCCTCCCTAAGTTACACAAACTTATGTCCTCTTTTTTACAAATTGGTACTGCTTCTGGGTCCTTTTTAGAAGCTCTAATTTGTCTCATTCCTTTCACTATGTTCATAACAATCTTAGCCTGCTTCTACAACAATGTCATACATACATATTTGTATGAGTAGTAGTGTTCTACTTGTCTGCACCTTAAAACTTAAAGGTCTGTTTAGTGTGAGTGTACCCAA
Organism: Lissotriton vulgaris; assembly: GCF_964263255.1. Classification (NCBI taxonomy): domain Eukaryota; kingdom Metazoa; phylum Chordata; class Amphibia; order Caudata; family Salamandridae; genus Lissotriton; species Lissotriton vulgaris. The sequence continues at coordinate 1,036,641,993 of NC_141689.1, forward strand.
GCTTCGTCTCCTCGTGACTAGTGATGTTTAGATCACAAAGGGATCCAGAGTATACCTAAGACCCCTGCAGCATAAGACATTGGTCTCAAAAAGTTGGCCCTTGCATTGTGCACTTACATAATCAAAACATACCACAGTATTTCATCCAACCCCACATTTTATTGTTTCATTATACATGTAAGACATTTCTATGATTACAGAAAGGGGAACAATAAAACGATAAGAGTTATATCAGTTGATATTATCAGTCTGACTGCTCCATTCAGTTATGATCCACACCACTAACCCTTGAGAATTATGACTCCTCAATACATTTTTGCTTGCTTGCTAAATTCTTCATAGATGCATTGCCCAAAATTCTAAAAAAACAACACACCTTTTTATTGTTCAACAAGCACCATCACTTCTATGTTTTATGTTGTGTTGGAACCTATATAGCCTAGAACTAACACAGAACAACCACTAGTATATACATGTTTTATGTTAAATGTCTGGCAAGTCAGAGGGGCATAAGAACGATGTCAGATACGCTACAAACTTAAACCCAACATCGACCTACAGCCAAAATCAAGGACGTGAGCCCAGGCGATAACAACTGCGCAGCACTGTGAATTGTTATGTCATATATGTCCTATTCTGTATTGTGAAAATACCAATAAAAATTATATAAAAAAAACTAAAAAAAACTATGCCAGCCCTGATCCGCCATTTTCTGAGCAATCTCGCAATATTCTAAGGCAACCGTCTCAATTCGCTATCGTCTTGCAGTGTTCGAGTTGATGCCGGTTTTTAGGTCTCGCCTGCGTTGCAGCGCATGCACTGCTCGCTTGCGAGATCTATTGTCGTTGATTTTCTGTCTGGCTTCTTTGGAAGTGGGGTTGGTGCACGCTCTGTCTCCCTTATGCCCCTCCAAACCGTCTGTTGCTTGTCATGCGTGTGTTGTCCTTGCCTCACGCTCAAGCCCCCTTTCTCTGAGAGGCTTCCGTCGTGTCCCACCACCGCAAACCAGTGCTTGTCCATCACAGAACTTGTGTCTTCGTTTTGGGCACCCCAGCGGTTTCAGATAATTTGCTAAAGTACATTGCCTCGAGTGTAACTGAATAGGAAGGGTACGTTTGCTGTTTCTTGTTCAGAGGATGCTCTCTAGTGGATTGTTTTTAGCTTTACATCCCTTCGGCTTCATGCTATCTACCGACTGCTAAGTGCAGACTTTTTGGAGGATGTTGGTACATCTTGTGTGAAGAAGAGAGTTTATTAAAGGAAATAGTCCAGTGTCCGTTCATTGAGTCAAGTTTATTGTGTGAAAAGCAAATAAGACGTGGTCATCAGATATTACACCCACAAATCGTGGCCCGTTCTGATTAAAAAGGTGAGTATGATCCTGCGCCGCCCTGAAAACAGCAAAAACCACAGTTGATGGACAGAATGCAGAACAATGTCAGAGATCTGGGCCTAAATCCATCGTTTTTTTGCACTCCACACCACCCCAGTTCAGACATGGCCATATGCAAATCAGTCTGACCCTGTGCCTCATGGGCAGAGTCCAGCCCCAACTGCCAAGCCATGCCTTCCCTGGACCGGAAACAAGCTTCCGAGGACCGGTTTCTGGCATTCCAGCCGTCTTCATCCCGGCTTGCTTGAATCCAGTGGTGTGGAGTGCATGGGACTCACGTCTGAGCATACCCATCCCACTCTGGGTGACAAATGCAAAAACCACAGTTGATGGACAGAATGCAGAACAATGTCCTCGGAAGCTTGTTTCCGGTCCAGGGAAGACATGGCTTGGCAGTTTGGGCTGGACTGTTCCCATGAGGCACAGGGTCAGACTGATTTGCATATGGCCATGTCTGAACTGGGGTGGCAGAGTGGGCTAAAGAACGGTGATGGATTAAACCCAGATCTTTTGACTGGGTGTGAGTGTTTGATTGATTCAGATGCTCTGTCCATCACCACCCCCTTTTGTACCGCTTTTGGCCGCCATAAGTGTGGCAGGGTATGCTCAGACGTGAGTCCATTGCTCACTTTGCCTCTGGATTCAAGCAAGCCGGGTTGAAGACGGCTGGAATGCCAGAAACCGGTCCTCAGAAGCTTGTTTCCGGTCCAGGGAAGACATGGCTTGGCAGTTCGGGCTGGACTGTTCCCATGAGGCACAGGGTCAGACTGATTTGCATACGGCCATGTCTGAACTGGGGTGGCAGAGTGGGCTAAAGAACGGTGATGGATTAAACCCAGATCTTTTGACTGGATATGAGTGTTTGATTGATTCAGATGCTCCGTCCATCACCACCCCCTTTTGTACCGCCCTGAAAACAGAGCACGAACGGGCCACTGTTTGAATGTATTCTCTCCCTCTTACCAATTTGAATGAGTTATTGAACTTGTCTGTTCTTAATGTTTGACATTTATAAATTCACATATCCCCCTCTATGACGTTAGTTCAGGGAGTCCGAGGCTCCTGGTTATTCCATTGGATTCTGACACATTTATATATCCGAAAGCCAAAAAACACATTTCATTGCACATTTCTTTAACTGCAGACTTCTTGAGTCCTATTGAAGGTGCTTTAGCGCCCCCATTTAGTAATCCAAACAGAAATCTGGGTCAAGTCAAAGGTACTGTAGTCTTATGCGGGTAACCAGTCCCTTCAACATACCAAATTTCTGCTGTTCACTAGCACTGTTATTTATAGAAGCTACTGTTACCCAATTTAATTTTTCTTTATTTACCAACCTAGGAAGGATGAGGAGCTAAACCATCCGTGGTGGGATTTCAATTTATGACCTCCTGTGAGAGCTTAACTCACTAAGCCATCTTGTTTATGGCCTGCTATGAGAGCTTAACTACCTGAGCCATCATGTCTTGTTTTGTCTACAGTTATGCTGGTATCTAGCAAGCAATCACCGGATATTTTAAGGATCCGTACAGCCTGCACACCATTAATATTTGCAGTGTTCTGTTCTTGATAGATTTTCTTGTGTCAAACTTTGTAATGCATAAACTCTAATTATGCCTAAATGTTAACCTATTGGCATGTTTGAATGCTTGTTGCTGTGTTTTTAGTTAAGTTTCATGGTAACAAGTCCAAAATCTTGATTTTGCGCTTTGACATCATTTTGGCAGGCACACTTTCTTACTCTCAGTCCCTGGCAACCTTATCTAGTGTGCTCATGCCCATCCTTGACACGGCCATGGCATGATGGCATCTCCCTTTACTGCCAATCTTAGATTTCTTTAGCAACGCTTGCACATATGTCAAATTATCTGATTTTATTAGGCCTTTCTACCTGCCTAGAATCCGGCATCATCACAAGTGTTGTTCTCTGCTCAGAATCCCATCTTGCTAAAAATACTCTTTTCGGGAGAGTAACAATAATACATCCTTTGGCTTCAAAAGACTTTAAATTTTTCCAGAGGTTTTATTTACATGCCTTAAGAAAGCCGAACTGTTGTTTGTTCTCACCTGAGTGCAAATGAATTAGCCACAACCTGCCAGGCCACATTTCTTTAGTTCACAAGTGAGGCTCGCAGGAAGCTTAATAAGTTAGCAACCAGTAGCCAACTAATTTCCTTGGAAAGGTGGAAGCCCTGCCCTTCAGTCATTCTTGAATGCTGCCAGAGATCCATATTTGGGACAGTTTGGTCTCAGGGTTTCCAATGAAACCCGTACCATTTTGGACACCGTTCTGTCAGCCCTCGTAACCAATTTAGCTTAGGCTTTATTGTTGATAGAGTTTAGAGCTCTCTCCCTTCAGGTAATGCTATGCTCTCTTTCCCTCTTGTCACAGGTCTGGCAACTGGAGTTAATTTAGTTTGTGATGCCTCGTAGGCAGATGCCTACTTATTCATACACTATCTTCTACATACTCTGAAGCAAGGCCACTCAATCGCTAATTGTAGAGAAGGTATACATCTTATACCAACATATATTTCTAAGCACACAAATGCCCTGACATCTCGGCACTGAGAACCTGAAATGCAGCATTGAATGTCATCCTTGGTACTTACTGTTTAAAAGCCGGGTTTTTAACGTGTTAGGTCGAGCCTGGGCAGCACATTCGCTGCTCTGTGAGGCATGCTGTACTCTGGTATGGCCTTGAAGCTCTGCTCACTCCCCGCTCATCTTTTCAATTGGCTGCTGTTGCTGTCCTTTCTAAAGGATTGCTTCTGATTGGTTAATAGGCTTGTTAGTCCCTCCTGAGCAACTCCATGTCTGCATTTCTAACCTCCCATGAGGACTGGACTTTTTACTAGTGTAGGTGCACGGTATGTTTATTTAGTCCATGAACACTATTTTCTTAAATTATTTTGTCCTACTGCAGACACAACTTTCCTGCAAGGCTTTTAAGATGTGCCTGAGGCACCTTCAGGTTCGAGAACTGCAACCGCTTTATTCTTTTGTTATGCGCGGCTGCCGGAATATACACAAACGTGCTCACCCAGTTAGGTTGTAAAATCATTCCTGTCTACCCCCTCCCCCCGTCGTCGGATTTCCTCTCAGCACCATTGCAGCATGTGTGAGAGAGAGAGGTAGGTTAATGAAAACATGATTATGCACTGCTATAATTAAGAAGTTCACTACTAACAACTTAATTGTAGAAGTGCATAACTATAGTTTTATTTTCTTCTAACTTTCACTGGTTCCATGGTCGTGACAACATTGCAGGCTGCATGGGGCGAAAATCCAGTTACACTTTGCTTAAATGGTCTCACATTTGCAAGAGTTTAAACTATTGGCATGGTAAATAACAATGCCTTTAATTTATCTGTTTTAAAAAACCAACACAAATAAAAGGCATTGTCATTTACAATGCCAATAGCTGAAACCCTCGCAAATGCGAGACCTATTGCATTGCAAATGCTTGTTTACATTTGTGTGAGATTCTACTCTCCTCAAGTTTGTTTTTCTGTGCTCTGTTTTTTCAGCAATGTGCTGATTTAGAGATCCTCACCTGGGTGCCCTTCTCGTCTCTTCTGTTTCTCAGTACCTTGTTTATTGCATAGCCTCGCTGTAAATATTTGTGGATTTCTTCTTTTTATATTTAGAACCTAGCTGCTTAATTTGTCCTATGTTCCTCCCTTTTAATAGCCCCATTTCATCTATAGCTTCAATTACCAGTGTTATGCTCTCTGACAGTTTTATTTGTGGGCAGTGCCCATTATAGCATGAGACGTTAGGTATGGCTGTCTTGATTCTCATTTGTGTGGGTCCTTTTGTCAAGCTTGTGCCTGGGGTTGCTAGCTCAGTCCATGTTGGCAGGACAACCTTTTCCATTCCTGGGTTGCTATTTAAGAAGTAAGTACACTTTGTAACACACCTAAACGGAAAGACCAGGATTGGAAAAGTAATTGCCTTCTGGCATGGAAAGAGTCACAATAATCTGTGCAGTGTGTACTCTAACATTGCCATTCTATTTACTTTTATAATTACTTTTAAGTACATAATCCCGACTTGTTAGATTTTATCTGTTTATAAAGGAGGATCGGATGAACTACATACTATGCAGCCGAGTAATATTTTCTTATGTCTTTTACTGCCATGCTTCATTTTCCTCATGATCACTCCAGTATTTTTTAAACAAAGTGTTTTTCATTAAAAACTGTTCTTAACCCTTTCGCTGCTGATGACGAGCTCAGCTCGTCATCACCCACGGGTGTCGTGTGCTGATGACGAGCTGAGCTCGTCATAACTGCAGCAAAAGTGCAATCTGCAGCACAGGGGAAAAATCCCCGCAGCAGCCATGTGGTTAAAGTATACCCCAGCAGTAGGAGTAAAATCCTCTGCATTTATGAAATGAGGCTAGTCAAATAGGACCTATGTAGACTAAAAGTAAACCTACGTTTCCCACCATTCTGTCTATCTTTGACTTGGGTTCGGAGACTTATTAACCCCTTCGAAGCTTACCTGCCGTGCGCTGATGACAAGGCCAGCTCGTCATGAAATAATGTAAATCAATCATCTGCAGCGCAGGACGGGAAAACGCCTAGCAGCCATGTGGTTAACATGAAGCAGTACTCCAAGAACAAACAAATTATGACAGGTATGCTCCAATATGTGGTGTGCAAAGGGGCATGTTGTCTAGCCTGATGAGGCAGCCCACCAATATATCCTACAAATAACTCTCTCCTTGTGTAAGCGGTTGTACAACAGTCCTCCCAATTCTTTAGTTTTTCCATGATTTTGCATCTAGTGACTTACTCCAGGTATTTTATTTTTAAGAACTGGTTATCGATCTTCTTGCTTCACCCAACATATGTCTTTTTTAACACATTTTCTGCTGTTAATATATGTCAAGTACCATCACCTAGGCACAGCACCGTGGCCTTGGTGTCTTCCATTATGGAGAAACCCGGTACATTCTTGATGCTGTTAAGCACTTCTTTCTAACTTGCATAGTTATACGTTTTATTTTGGTTTTAGGGTGATTTGCATTTCTAGTAACTGAAGGATTAAGGGGGCACAGGAGATATAACACTGTATCTAGGTTTATTCAACAATATTTGCTGGCTAGTGTAGGGCCCAGCCATATACAAATCAGTCTTAACCCTGTACTGGGGTGAAAGTATGACATTGTTCTGCATTCTGTCCATCAATTGTTCTTTTTGCATTTGTCACCCGAGTGGGACGGGTATGCCCAGACGTGGGTCCCGTGCTCTCCATGCCACTGGAGTCAAGCAATCCTGAAAGCCCAAAACCGTCCTAGGATGTTTGTTTCCAGTCCAGGGAGGACCTGGCCTGGCAGTTCGGGCTGGACTGTTCCCATTGGGCACAGGGTCGAGACTGATTTGCATATGGCTGGGTCCAAACTGGAATGGCATGGTGAGCAAAAAAGCGATGGATTTGGGCCCAAATCTCTGTACTGGGGTGAATGTTTGACATTGTTCTGCATTCTGTCCATCAATTGTTCTTTTTGCTAGTGTAGATTAAATGCCAACACAGATCTAGGCGAAAAATGTCATTATCGACTCCAATGATCTTACTGAATATCGTTCCATCACTTATGTTCCTTTCCTGGGCAAGATGATTGAATAGGCCATCACCATTTACCTATACGAGCGAATCAAGACAAGTCTCTGTCTCAAGGTTTACCAAATTAGGATTCAAGCCACCATTCAGCATAGAGTTGACCACTATCTCAAGTGATTGACTTCATCCTGCTCACAGACACTTGTGACCAAAGGCCCTTCATCGTCCTACACCTCCCACTAGCATTTAACACCATCAAAGATAAAGTCCTGTTCAGTATTTTCTCCTTAAAAACTGATTTTATGACACTGTCCTTCAATTGTTCATCTCCTACCCGAGTAACAGATACTCTATCTGATGTACTCTACAAGAATCTCTTGGAACTGAATTGTTTATTTAATCCCTGATGTGGAACAATATTGGTAACAATATCAAAGTTAATCAGTATGTAGGCAAACCTTTTGGCCAGCTCAAATCTCATCCACCCATGACATTGACTGCCTCGTAACATGTCAAAACTGAATGTTAAAAGCCTAATTGATGCGGAACCACTTATAAATAGAATTTGTGCTGAGTACCAGGGAGAGTACACAGGCATAAGTGCAAGGCTGGCTCTGGGCAGGCGTGTGGCTTGTAACCACCAAAAGCTTTCCAGAGAGGCTCCTCAGCCTTTGCTTGCCTTTCCCCACTGCTCTGGACTAATGGAAGGCCTCCATTGACAACCCCTAAACAGAGCGAGCAAGGCTCCCTGGTTTAAAATCACTGCTCGTCGACTGTCGCAGCCTTGGTTGGACGTTGGCGGCGTGGCCATAGTAGATTTTTTAATCCCGGGCACTCTAGCAACTTCCTATATTACTACCAGCACCACATGACGGTATAATTTGTTCATTTTTCCTACATTATGAAGGATTAATGTTTCGTACTTGTAGGAGGCTTTTAATTACTGAGACTGTCCCTCGCTCGTACGCACCATCTATCAATCCCGATGGATGCATAGAGGTTGGATTTACGTTTTAATCACAGTACTGCACTGGGAGTGATCACCAAGCCTGATTTTTTTCGAGCTTTGGAAGGATAAATTCTGATTTAACAGATTCCTACAATATGATATATGGATGGATGATAGCCTGATACTGCTGTCATAACCAAGTACTGAGAAGCCTGAAGAAGGAGGTTGGATCTGTGTAAACCCTTTGAAACGTGTCGCTTTTTCTTGACCTATGAATATACGTTATTTGTGTGAATTTAAGACTGCAGTATTGAATCCACTGTTGTATGCTACTGTGGTTTTGTATTAATGAATTTGGAACTTTTTACATTGTTGCAAATCAAATTTTATTACATGTTTTAATGTGTTGTGTTTTTTAATGTGCATTATGATGTATTACACCTAATGAGAATAGGTGTTTTTATGGGGGTAACTTCTTGAACCAACTGAATAAAATAAAAAATGTGTATGTATTTTTTTTTAAAACTGGATTGAGAGTTGACTTACTGGCAACCGATAAACGGACCGAGGTTGTTCGAGTGGTATGCGTGTTGTGGTTGCATGACTGGTATGCTAATATAATACCCCAAAGGGAGTTATTTTCAGACCTAAGCAGCCTTGGTGGAACCAGCCTACAGAAGAAGAACCAGCCAAGACCATAAGGTAGACACTGGGTTGGGTGGTCACATGGTGGGCCGTGCTGGGAATCAGAAGCCCTTTACATTTGGGACAATAGCAAATGATTCTTGCACCCTGGAGTGCGGTGAGAGGGATACCTTGATACACACAATATGTAAATGCCTTTTGATTAAGCGATACTGGTATAGGGTCTTAAAGGGACAAGGCATGATCTGACAGTGGGCCTCATCATAACTCCTGAATATGTGCTTTTTGAGCAGGTGTCTCCAACCAGTCGATCACAAGCTACCAATAGCTCGCAGACACCTTCAGAGTAGCTTGTTGCCTTGAGTTCAAGTTAAAATAAGCACAGAGTCACAATTTCCTTTTACAGTTAAGGGAAGGCTGTGTTTAGTTTACATTATTTTCATTAGGCTACAAAAGTTGCATGAAATACTAGCAAAATGAACAGAAGACTTTTTTTTTAATAACCTCCGATGTAAAAAGACTTTCAATCTGATAGAAAGATGTCTGCTAGCTTGTGATCAGTCTAGAGAAGAGGAGGGAGGCTGGTTCCTGCTCTTCAGAGGTGTACTCTTCACTAGTTAAAGAGAAATAAGCAATTTCTTCCAAGCTCCTGGAGCCAATATCAGCCATCTGCATGGGCTGCTAGCCGGAAACCTGGTGACAGTAACAACGTCATGGTGCAGGTGCCATTTTAGTAAATCTGTGTTGATGAGGAGCTTCCATGTGTAGGACATTTAGCCTAATTTGTGTGAACATTAGAATTTCTGGATTTCAGTCCATTTAAGGTCAATGGTTGTAGTGCTATATGTTTTCTCAAATATTGTGTGTGACTATGTTATTGACAAGAGGCGGTCTTCTATGTTTGTTAATGTGATCTATTCTTCAATTTAGCCACCCTATTGCCATGAAAGTGGCCCTTATGGGTGCTGTATAATTGTGACGTTGATAAGTACCTCCACTTTCAAACGCACACCCTCCTTTTTGCATTTTATATATAACTAACTCTTCACCGTGAATTTAAAACTAATCTAATTAATTTGTTGTGTGCCTTCAGCCTCTTACCCCTGGTCTGGGTAACAATACAGTATTTGAAAGAGGGATCTGGTGAATCCTTAGCATATATCGGGGCACCCCTGCAGAGTAAAGTCTATAAATGTTTGCCTTGATCATTAACTTTTGCCTCCGGGTGATTTATTTTATTGAAAAATTATTTATTTAACTCTTAGATAATTAAATACGTATTCAATTTTCCAGTGTTCGACTGCAAATTCAAATGAAATAAATTGGTGCATATCCGTTCCCATTGAGCATCACAGTTTACATTATATCATCAAGACCGAGATAAATTTGCATAGTTTTGGTCTCTGTCTAGAGTGGCATAGTGGTCATAAAATAGAGGACTGGAATGCGGCCCAAGTGATCCTCTATGGATAATTGTAATTCAAGCATTCTTTCCATGACATCGGTGTTTGTTTTACTTAGATGAGCTATTTTACAGTGCTGGACTGAAACAATTGTATTTAGTATTTTAGCGATTTGGGCTACCTTGCGTATCTTTTTTTAAACTATGTTCTTATTTAGCTGGGTTTCACGTGAAACATCTGAAATGGGAAGTATATGATACATGTTACATAAAAGTATCCTTTTGAGACCTATTGTACACATCATTTTATGTCTCTGCTCCAGTTAGTATTGTCAACAATATGTTCTGTAGGAGCAGTCTGTGTCATAGAAGAAATAGTTCAGAAAAATGTCAGACGATGATAGAACTACCTTCCATTTATTAATTATATTATAAATGATTTTAAGCAAGTCTGTATACAAATCCAGGCCCACCAATATACAAACGTGATATGAAAAAAAGAAACCTATATTGTCTTAGTTTTATATACACTTAGGGGCTCATTGCGATGTCGGGCGGAAAGCCTTCGCTCGACACCGACTCTGAATCGGGAAAGACCGACTTTTGGAATGTGGTTCCGACCAACGGATTATGATGCGACCGAACACTGTTTGGCTGGAGTCCCTTTGTATCGTATGGGAGCACAAATATTTCCCAAGGTCCACTGACCGTGCCTTAAGTAGGATCGGATTTTAGATTTCCTCGTCTTCTTTCCTCTCCTTTCTTCCCCATGCCCAGCTGGTCAGACTTCTGCATACAGGTGCAATAATATTTGTCATTAGGGAGAGGAAAGTCAGAGTGTTTGTTGGTTTTTCAGCATAGACGTAAAGAATGGGATTTTGGGCATCGATGGAACATCCTCAACCTCTGCTTGAGAGCAAAATTATTCCCAGTGCATCCTTCACAGTAGTCCCTCTAATGTAGATTATCTCTATTTTACAAACGGGTTAGTGTGCAATTGAAGCCCAAGGCCCATACTTTTGCATTCTCATCCAAACATTAGTGTTTTGTCCTTTTGAAGAAAATCCAGGTACCCAGATCTCTTGTGTTCACTTGTGATCTTACTCTTCCATCATAATTTTGTGAATTCTGAGAACACTAGAATGCATAGTCAAGTGATGGCCGTTTATTTATTAAAATGTGCAGGTCTTGATTACATCAATTCACTCATCGATATCATGAGATGAAGCTGCAATAGATGCTAATTTTAACCTCGCAGTTGGTAGCACAAGTCATAACTGAACATTTTGGTAAAGAACATATTAATGAGAATAATTGTGAGTTACAAATGTCTGTATATTTTCTAATTTGAATTTCTGCTGCCAAACCGCAGTGTTTCTGTGCTTTGTAAAATTAATATGGGATTGGAAAACCTTTAATGTATTTAATCTTTTAGAGGTAAATTTAAATTGAATCATTACTAGGGCCATGGAGTGGTATCTTATCAGGGATTCCACTCTGGACCATTCTGAGAAGTCTGGTATTTCTGGGAAATTATGGACCTGGTAATGCGGACCCACAGTCTTGTGCAGTACTGAGGTCAGCATTTCCCGCCCGTGCTTACCGGTATATAGGGGGGATCAGCAAACACTTGGCCTGCTATTGTGTAACCCATTTTGCTCCTGCTGTCCTTGGCACCAGGCCCCACGTTCCACACATTCCACACCTGCTCCAAGGAGTATTGTCAATCTTGGTAGATTTGGGCCTGTTATTCCTCCCAAAAGGAGTAAAAACAGACAGATTTGGATCTGCTATTCACTGGTTCATGTATTATTCTCTTTCCCAGAGAAAATAAGTTGTAATTTCCCAGAGATTTTGTTACTTCAGTATCCCACATTTACATCCAGGGATCACTTAATGAGTACCAAAGTGTATGTAGTCGTCCTTGGAAAACAACCTTTTGTGGGGACCTCTTTGCTTTCCTCTTAGCTTTGGCAGCCAATTGGTCTGTGCGTTGTAGCTCGAAAGCTACTACTTCAGGAACAATTGAAGAGTCACAACATATGGACACTTGACAAAATGCCCTTCTCAAATTATCACCTCAGATTTATTGGTCACATATGCAAGGCGTATTTGGCGCCTCTGGAAAATTGTATTGATTCTTATACAGCAATATTATGTCATTTTACATTAGTTATATCGAAGGGCCCTTTCAAAGATGCCTTGTCACTCTACACTCTCCCACTTTCCATTTTCTAAAGCTACCCCATACCTTGATGGTGTAAATTCAGGGTTCATTATGTGGGTGTACAAAAAGCAGACAGCGTACATATTTAGTGACATTGAATGAGTAATCCTATTCCATCATTTTAAAAAGGTTGTTGTTGTTGGATTAACATACGGTGATCCTGGCTAAGGAGTTTTGGTGTCCACAAAATTCTCCACTAGAAATGTCTCACTGATACCAAATACGTTTAGGAATCCTGAGATATCCAGTTCTTAATAACCCTTTCTAGATCACCCTGGTAGTGTTATGCCACGTCTGTTTATGCTGCCCCCCCTACTCCCTTGGGTACATGCGTATTTGTTCTCTCTGGCTCTGTAACTCTCCCAGATAAATTGAAACATCTGGCTGTGTAATGTTCAAGTTATTTACATTGCAAGTCCATTGACTGAGCTTGGGAAATGAATGCTATCCTGTCAGGATAGCCTGCTTTACTGCTGCTGTTTTTTTTCAATGGGGATATGTCCTGGCATTTCCATTGCTCATCTCAAATATTAGTACCTGAAAGAGTTTTGGGTAACTTGGTTTTTGCATGGTACGCACTACTCTTGCTCTGTTTAACCCCATTCCCCGACCCCCATTCAATGGCTGCTCCACTGATTGTAGATTTACTACTTCTCTTGTCCTTTTCTTTTCTTCCATTGAGTCATTCTGATCTATAATTACTTATTTGGTAATGTTTATCTTGAGTCCTGAACTTTCAGAGAATCTCACGTTCTTGAACTACTGTAAGTAGAGATCCTTCAGTGTTGCTTAGGGATAGCATGATGCCATCTTCAAGTACTCTGTTGTGTTCCTCATTTCCTGTCACTGTACCCTTTACCTCTCCATTAGGCCTTACATTAACGACCACTACCTGTGCAAGCAACACAATCAGATCAAATTTGTTTAGTCCCCAATTTCCCAGTACCCTTGCATTCGGGGAAACCTAGCCTGCTTTGATCATGCCCTTCTCATTAATGACCATTCTATTCAGGCAAAACCTTCTCAGTTTTCAAGATAGCCAGCACATAAGGCTTGTCTCATTCCTAGATTTATAAAATAAGTTGAAGAAATTCCTAGTATTATCGCATGCTTGTCTGTCACATACAATCTTGTATCATAATTTTGGTCAATTAAGTATGGGTGAGAGAGCCTACTACAGGTTAGCGGCCAATGTCTACATAAAGAGTTTTGCACCCACATTGATTACAGTATGCAAGCACATTCTTTACCTTTACCTTCCTTAGGGTTCATTGAAATTGTGGCCCCTGACATGTATCCCGATACCTCCCCGATTTGGATGAAGAAGTTGTACAGATTTTTTATGGGCATCAAAAAATCTGATCCCTCTTCTTACAAAATGAGATGATGAACCCATCCAGCTCAAGAGGGTTTCCAAGTTTAATGGAAATGATTGCCTTTGAGATTTCATCTCTAGACAGTCACTTTTCAAACTCCACCTTCATGTTTAGGGGTATCTCCTGGAATACCTCCTTTCAAGCTAGCTATTGCGCCCTAATTTATATGTGCCTGCCACTTTTCTGATTTCTCTAAATGTACCATGTATTTATTTCAATTAAAGTTAGTTATCAATTCTCCAAATCTACTCCTCCCATTCTACTTAGTCATGTTGGTACATTCTATTGGTATTTTCATAGAATACTTGTCTGTAGTGTTGAAGAGTATGTTTTGCCTAACTGATTTTCAGCAAGGCTAGCTGGGCCTAACCGCTTTTAATTTTTTGTAAACCTTGGAAGGTATCTTTATATTATCAGGTGTTGTAATCCGTTTAGATCTGAAGCTATCACTGTTACTTTGCCTGTCAGTACTGGTACTTCCTCCCTTCATTGTCCTTGGAATGGCATGTAATGAGGTTTATTTTCCTGTAGTGACACTGGGTCTCTGCACAACGCATCTTAAATGACCCTCTTTCTGGTTGGTATTTCTTTGTTTCTAGCTCCTTTTGAGCTTCTCCTGAAGTATGATTTCAGCCCTGTTATGTTGACGATCAGTGCCCTGATCTGCCCTGAATTTTAGTTGTTAGGGTTTATTGCCATGGGCATCAGTGCAAGCAAAGTAGCTGGGCCCCTTCAATCGGGTGACGCCTCAGTATGTCAGTTTCCCCTGGCATTCTCAACCTCCTTCAATAGAGTCTGCATCTGCCATATCAATACTCTATACCGTTCTCATACACACACTATTTTAATTCCATTCCTTGCACTGCATTTCTGCAAGTCAAAACCATAACCCTAAAACGCATTAGCAAAGTCTAGAGGTTTGGCCCTTGTAAAGTGCATGCACACAAACTCATAACATGCAGAGCCCCCCCACTCACACTGCTGCCCTCACATAGGTGCATACCTCATGCTGCACTCAGTCAGGCATATGCCACGCTTTGTACTCACACAGGCACAACTTTTAACCTGTAGACCACTTTTCCTGCACTCACAAAGCACTCTCAAAACATGGTACACAAGCACACTGATCGCACACTGGAACACCATTTACTAGGAAGAAGCAGAGTTTGGACAGATTGCATAGGAGACTCCGGTTGAGTATCTGGTACATCGGTCCACTAGTTTAATTCAAAGCTGTTGAAGTACGCTACACTGAAGCCAGAATGTCCACTGACGTTATCTAATCTCACATAAGCCCCACTTGCACCAGCACTGCAGACTATGTGAGTCTGACCTTTATGGACTTCTGTGGTGAAGATTCTTAGAATTTAAAGAAGAGTCCCATTTGCCTTGTAAAAAAACCAAAGTGATAGGCATCTTTGTAGAGCAACATATGCTGAAAGAAAGAGAGAAAAAGAAAGTAAAGCAAACAAAATGCCAACTAAATGTGGAGGGGATGTGCTCTAAAAATAACAAGCATTGGAAATGCAATAGGGCTCGCATTAGGAAAGTTTGAGCTATTGGTCTTATAAATGAATTTTTTTTATTTATGTGTTATTTTTAAAAAAACCTAAATTAATAGCTTTGTCATTTACAATGCCAATAGTTCTAACTTTCGCAAACACCTATAGCATTTGTAATGCAACATGTTTTGTATTTACGTGACTTAGATGTATTGATATTACAAATAACAATGGCTTTTAATTTTTTTAAATAATTAATACTTAAATAATTTATTTAATTTGTAATGGCAATAGCTTAAACTTTTGTAAATAACTTTTGTGAAGATTATGTTCAGTGTTTTTTATTGTGACGAAAATCCAAGAACAGAAGTGAAATATTAACATCTTTTTGTGATTTGTAATAAAGCAAGAAAGCTTGAAAACCGCTTGAAACATTGAAAGAACATATTTGAACCAGTGATGCTGTGGTTGCGCTGAGTGATGCTGTGGTTGCGCTGAGTGATGCTGTGGTTGCGCTGAGTGATGCTGTGGTTGCGCTGAGTGATGCTGTGGTTGCGCTGAGTGATGCTGTGGTTGCGCTGAGTGATGCTGTGGTTGCGCTGAGTGATGCTGTGGTTGCGCTGAGTGATGCTGTGGTTGCGCTGAGTGATGCTGTGGTGGTGCTGAGTGATGCTGTGGTGGTGCTGAGTGATGCTGTGGTGGTGCTGAGTGATACTGTGGTTGCGCTGAGTGATGCTGTGGTTGCGCTGAGTGGGTGCATCGGTGGAGCTGTGTGGTGGGTGCATCGGTGGAGCTGTGTGGTGGGTGCCTTGGTGGAGCTGTATGGTGGGTGCCTTGGTGGAGCTGTATGGTGGGTGCCTTGGTGGAGCTGTGTGGTGGGTGCATCGGTGGAGCTGTGTGGTGGGTGCATCGGTGGAGCTGGGTGGTGGGTGCATCGGTGGAGCTGGGTGGTGGGTGCCTCGGTGGAGCTGTGTGGTGGGTGCATCGGTGGAGCTGTGTGGTGGGTGCCTTGGTGGAGCTGTATGGTGGGTGCCTCGGTGGAGCTGTGTGGTGGGTGCATCGGTGGAGCTGTGTGGTTGGTGCATCGGTGGAGCTGTGTCGATGGAGCTGGGTGGTGGGTGCATCGGTGGAGCTGGGTGATGGGTGCATCGGTGTAGCTGTGTCGGTGTAGCTGTGTGGTGGCTGCATCGGTGGAGCTGTGTGGTGGGTGGCTCGGTGGAGCTCTGTGGAGGGTGCATCGGTAACTCTGTGTGGTGGGTGCATTGGTGGAGCTTAGTGGGTGCATTGGTGGAGCTGTGTGGTGGGTGCATCGGTGGAGCTGTGTGGTGGGTGCATCGGTGGAGCTGGGTGGTGGGTGCATCGGTGAAGCTGTGTGGTGGGTGCATCGGTGGAGCTGTGTGGTGGGTGCATCGGTGGAGCTGTGTGGTGGGTGCATCGGTGGAGCTGTGTGGTGAGTGCCTCGGTGGAGCTGTGTGGTGAGTGCCTCGGTGGAGCTGTGTGGTGAGTGCCTCGGTGGAGCTGTGTGGTGGGTGCATCGGTGGAGCTGTGTGGTGGGTGCATCGGTGGAGCTGTGTGGTGGGTGCATCGGTGGAGCTGTGTGGTGGGTGCATCGGTGGTGCTGTGTTGGTGGAGGTGGGTGCATCGGTGGAGCTGGGGGGTGGGTGCTTCGGTGGAGCTGTGTGGTGGGTGCTTCGGTGGAGCTGTGTGGTGGGTGCCTCGGTGGAGCTGTGTGGTGGGTGCCTCGGTGGAGCTGTGTGGTGGGTGCATCGGTGGAGCTGTGTCGGTGGAGGTGGGTGCATCGGTGGAGCTGTGTCGGTGGAGGTGGGTGCATCGGTGGAGCTGGGTGGTGGGTGCATCAGTGGAGCTGTGTCGGTGGAGCTGTGTGGTGGCTGCATCGGTGGAGCTGTGTGGTGGGTGCATCGGTGGAGCTGTGTGGTGGGTGCCTCGGTGGAGCTGGGTGGTGGGTCGTTCGGTGGAGCTGGGTGGTGGCTGCATCGGTGGAGCTATGTGGTGGGTGCATCGGTGGAGCTGTGTGGTGGGTCGTTGGGTGGAGCTGTGTGGTGGGTGCCTCGGTGGAGCTGTGTGGTGGGTGCATCGGTGGAGCTGTGTGGTGGGTGCATCGGTGCAGCTGTGTGGTGGGTGCATACCAACCAACGCTGCAGCCATCAGACATAAGCAAAATGTTTCAAAACTGTTGCGGACCCAGCGGCGATACATTTTTAAGACCCATTAATTGTATGGCATCAAGCCCCTCATTGAAGGCCTAAAACAGCCAGCACACTGGAAAAGTTTCAACCCACCCTGGAACACCAGAAGTGACAGGCATACTCAGTAGACAGTTCCACTAACCAGCCTTTGACCGACACAAGATTAGTCGGTGCAGGGTATTGTCTCACGACAGGGAAGCCAGAGAGGTCATTTGTGGGTTGGGTGGGGTCCAGTCACTGGGGTCACAAGTGCTTGCATAAGCAGACTGGGGCTACAGGATAACTTTCTTTTCAACCGTCACTAGGCACCCCGGCCTACCAGCAATCGGCTAGAAGCATAGCGAGGTCCGCGACATGGCGATTGTGTTAGAAGAAGCTCTATGCCTCAGAGTGCTGTGTATTAACCAGGACAGCAGAGAGAAAGAAACAGGGTCCCACAGCTCTCCTTAGCCTGGGGTTAGAGGTGTAGCCCCTTCCAAGACCGAGAATCACCCTCTGCTCACTTTACCACACACACACCGCTAGAGAGAAAGCTCGGACTGTGTCGACCACTGCTACAGTGTTCCCCAACCACCGAACTGAACGTAGACCACAAAAAAGGCACTGCCCTATTTGCTGACCCATGGCCTTATCCCACCCGCTCCGGATACTGTAAGGAAATAAAAAGGGGAGGATTTCTCTGTACCGATGGTAAGCTATTTGGGATGAACTGCCTACACTTTTTTGCGCAAGAGCAACAATACGATACTGTCCAATATCGCCCTGCGGGAGACATGGCCAGCAGCACTGGCAGGCAAAAGCCCATTCCTTTCAGCACAGAAACACCACAAGCTGCTGAAGCTGCAAAGCAAAGGGGAATCGAAAATGAAATGTGACCTACCTTGTATGGTAGGGAAGCTGAATCACAAATGTTGGGAGGAGAATTTAATTTTAAAACTCGGACAGAGTACGCCATCTATGCTAAAGTGAGTCGATATTTTGGTTAACAAAACAGTGGTGCCGATAATTGTTTAATGTAAAAGCAATCAGAACCGTGGGCTCATTTTTCACACAAACATTTATTTCAACATTTCAAGCTTAACTCACCTGACCAGAGACAGCAGCAAAATGTGAGTCAAGTGGTGCATTTACCGAAATTTATCAGGACGGACTTTGAACGACAAAGACTGTCAGTGCAAATCAAGGGTGTGTTATAAATCAGACCTAAAATCCTCTCAAGCCGTATATTCCGTTTATCATGCATGGAAGTCTACAATCCCTAAATAAAACGCCTGTCTCTAATTTCTTTATACCTCAAAGAAACAAGTTTTAAAAGGAGACACGGCCTCCGGCCGTGAAACTGAAAGTACGGCCGGCCGGCCGTGAATAATTAGGGGGTGAGAAATGCGCTGGGAGGGCTGCCTTTGATGTGGTAATGCGAGGCAGGCAGGCAGGCGGCTGGTGGCATTGTGCACGCGCTTTTTAGGGCTTGCGCTTGCGCAATCACCTAAAAAGCACATGCACTTCATGCAATCGCCAGTGGAATCGCCAGTGGTGGTTAACCTCTGGATAAGCCACATTAGAGCTTCGCCAGCTATGCGCATGCGCACAGCAGGCGAGCCCTAAAAAGGAAAGTTTTCCACTACTTTGCCATCGCTGAACAGTAAAATAATATGCAGAATATTGTTTCAAGATGGTGGCATCATTTTGAAGCTTGCCACAGTGATGCCTGGCATTCTGAATAAGAAAGTCGTGGCCCAGTAGCAATGACAGTGGAGCTGTTGGTACTCTCATTCATGAACTAAAGGAAATATCTCCTGAGGTTGGACTTTTCTGGATGCAAAATAGCAGAGTAGGCATGCAAAATGCTGTTACTCAGACTACCAGACTTCCTAAAGACCAGTGGTAGTCCACTAGCCAGAGCTAAACATTGTCCCTTGGTTGAAGAGGGCTGATCCACTGCACAATTGTATCCATGCTATTCTGAAGGGCTGAACTAATATGTGTAGGACTCTTACCGAATGAATTACTGAAGTGGGCTTACCTAAAGTCAATTTTCTCTAAGCAAGATAATGTATTCTATTTGAGAAAATAGGAGGCTGGTGAGACAGCTTTAACTGTTTTTTTTTTGTTTAGACCTAAAACACAAAGAAGTAGAGCAAAGGGAGCAGGAGCGCAGTCCTTGTTTACACACACATGGTACACAGCACTGGTCAAGAGCATCATAGTCTTCCCTGAAAATACATGGAACAAATATGGTACTGCAGGGTTGCTGCAAGCTAGCTTCAAAGACTTTGAACAAGTGTGGCACTGCAAGGCCAGTCAGTGCAAGCTTCTTTCAAAGACCTGGTACAAGTTTGGTGTTGCAGAGCCACTGCAAGGGTCCTTCAAAGACCTGGAACAAACGTGACACAGGTGTCGAAGCCTTGAATCCTCAGGGTTGTATGTTGCTCGTAATGGTCCACCTCTTGATACCACCACGGTCTGGTTTAGTATACAGAGTCCATGGAGTGATCAAGCGGGGGAAGGGAAGGATGGGGACAGCGGGGAGGGAGACTTGTAAAACAATAACAATCAGGTAAAGTTCAGTAATACACTCAACCTAGATTCTACTATATGATCACATATGCTTAACCCTCTATCTAGATACCTGTAAAGAAAAAAGATTCTTCCTTTCTCTAGTCAGCATATAATGGAGATCATGACGCTGTGCATATCTAAACAAATAAAACCCACATTAATAATATATAGTGCTGCTACAAGGGTTTCACTTTTCCAAGCTTTATGCAACCTTACCCCAGGATACGCTGTGCGAGGCTTACAGGGATGCAGGGCTTACTTGAGTAAATAGCAGGGTTCCCCTGTAGCAAAACAATATAAACATTGCCCCAGGCATAGGCGTGTGATAGACAATTCAGACAGAATTTAGATTCTTCTAAGCAGAACAGAATCAAGACTTGCTTCAAAGTTATGTGATACCAACTTAGAAAACCCAAAATACTTCTGATCCTAATCGGGTCGTTTTGCGCAGCCTGTTGTATTCCGTCTCACTATCCATGTGAGTACTTAATAATCAAGAACGAACACTGTTGTATTCCGTCTCACTATCCATGTGAGTACTTAATAATCAAGAACGAACACAAAGTACCAAGCCTCTTTGCCCCCAAGAAATGTAGCAGACTCCCAGGAACTAGATCAAGAGCAAATAATACGAGAACATCCAAGAACAAAGATTTCATACACTGTATTCTATGGGGGGATACCCATCCGCAATGAGTAAGTCAGGTTCGTAAGGAAGGCAGCCGCCTCTTCAGTAAAGCACAAACCTTATAGGCACACAAACGCAATGCTAGATTTGAGCAAATAAAACAGAATTCTGCTTCCCTGCAAGAACTAGGAAGTGATTCAACCAACGGGATAGCGGATCAGGAGTGGGTCAAAATATTCCGCCTCCGCTGAGCGACCGGGACAGAAATAAAGGAAATGCGGTGCACAATTGCACCCTTACCGGACCTCGGTGCAACGACGTCTCAGCGGAGAAAGTAACCGGCAACCCGCTGCTCCCACTGCCAGGACTAAGTAACGTTCTTCTGGTAGCACGATGACATCATCGCCGGGTGCCGCGCTAGGAATCATGAGATTTGAAGTTCCAGTTCTGTCCGTGAGCCTAGTCAGTGTCTTCCCTGATGGGACCTGACAACAGGGCAGCACCATTTAACCCTTCCCTTAGATACAATGAAGAAGCAGCATTTAAGTTCTCCAGTATTGGGGTATCTTTCATAGATTCACAATCCTGAATCATTCCCCGTCGTCTGAGTGGGAGTCCCACTATACATAAAAAAGCAATAATTATGCACATAATAACCATAGCATAGGTAACGTAGAACCAGAAAGTAAAGTAGCCTGAAACTAAAAGGAAAAAACTTCCACATTTATGACTTGTCCAAGTCATTATATATAGTCCAAACTGCAGCCAATCAGGCGACAGCACCTTCCAGAATGTTCTCCTCAGAGGCTCAGGCTCTCAGATTTTTGTACCGCAAGTCATGTGAAGGGAGTCTCCCTGAGCTCCGCTCAGTACTTTTCAAATTTCTTCAGGAATTCTTCAGTTCATGATATCTTCATCTAAGAAATCTCTTTCGAACTTGTGAGTCTTGTGGGAAGCTCCGGCTGTTTTCTGAGGATTTCTCTTCTCCACCTTCTAAGAGTAAGCCTCTGCCTACTATGCCCCAGAGAAAAACTGTGAAGTCTCTGGCTTCATAAAGCGTTTCTGAGAAGGATTAACCTCAGAAACCGGTTCCTTCGTTGACGATGAAGCCCACCATGGACGCTAAAACGACTTTGACTCCTACCTTCTCGTCGCCGAGACATCAGATGATCATGTCGTCGGCATCTTCACCGTCGACACTGGTATCCGTCTCCGTGAAGCCAATCTCGTCGGCAAAAGAATTGAAATCTACTGTTAACGTCCCTTCAATCAATCAATCAATCAATCAGTCAATCAATCAAACAACATTTGTAGAGCGCACTACATACCCATGAGGGTATGTAGGCACTGGGGGGTGGGGGGGCGCTACTGATCGAACAGCCAGGTCTTAAGTAGCCTCCTGAAGGTCAGCAGGTCTTGGGTCTGTCATAGGTTAAGTGGGAGCGTGTTCCAGGTTTTGGCGGCGAGGTGGGAGAAGCACTTCCCACCGGTGATTTTTCTTCGGAAGGTCAGGATGGTGGTGAGTGCGAGGTCGGCGGAGCATAGCTTGGGGGTTGGAGTGTAGAAGGAAAGTCGTTTGTTGAGTTAGACTGGTCCGGTCTTGTGGAGTGCCTTGTGTTTGTGGATCAGGAGCTTGAAGGATATCCTCTTGTTGACTGGTAGCCAGTGCAGGTTTCTCAGGAGGGGGATGATGTGGCTGTGGAGTGGTACGTCGAGGATCAGTCTTACCGAGGCGTTTTAGATGCGTTGCAGTCGTTTGATGAGCTTGGTCGGGGCTCCTGCTTAGAGGGCGTTTCCGTAGTCGAGCCTTCTACTGACGAGGGCCTGGGTGACTGTTCTTCTTGTTTCTGTTGGGATCCACCTGTAGATTTTGCGGAGCATGAGGAGGGTGTTGAAACAGAAGCAGGAGATGGTGTTGACTTGCTTGGTCATGGAGAGCATTGAGTCGAGTATGATTCCTAGGTTGCGTGCATGGTCGGTGGGTGTCGTGGCTGCCCCCAGTGCCGTCTGCCACCAGGAGTCGTCCCAGGCTGAGGGGTTGGGAGCCAAGGATGAGGACTTCCGTTTTGTCTGTGTTCAGCTTCAGTCGGCTGGTCTTCATCCAGTCGGCGACCGCCTTCTTTCCTTCGTGGAGGTTGGCTTTGGCGGTGATGGGGTCCTTGGTGGGGGAGAGGATCAGTTGAGTGTCGTCGGCGTAGGAGATTATGTTGAGGTCGTGCTGTTGGGCGACGTGTGCGAGCGGGGCCATGTAAATGTTGAACAGTGTCGGGCTGAGGGTGGAGCCCTGGGGTACGCCGCAGATGATCTCGGAGGCTTTGGATCATAATGGGGGGAGGCGGACGCTCTGGTTTCTGCCGGAGAGGAAGGAGGTGGTCCATTCCAGAGCTCTGTCACGAATCCCTACGGCGTGGAGGCGTGTGCGTAGTGTGCGGTGGCAGACTGTGTCGAAGGCGGTGGAGAGGTCCAGGAGGATGAGGGCTGCGGTCTCACCGTTGTCCAGCAGTTTTCTGATGTCGTCGGTGGCAACAACGAGGGCAGTCTCGGTGCTGTGGTTTCTGTGGAATCCTGACTGGGAAGGGTCCAGAATTCTGTTTTCTTCGAGGTATCGGGTTAGCTGTCTGTTGCTGATCTTCTCGATGACCTTGGCCTGGAATGGGAGCAGAGAGATGGGCTGGAAGATCTTGAGGTCTTTAGGGTCAGCCTTTGTTTTTTTGAGTAAGGCGTTGATCTCTGCGTGTTTCCAGCTTTCTGGGAAGGTCGTGGTCTCGAGGGAGAGATTGATGACGTTGGGCAGGTGGGGTGCGATGGAGCTACTGGCTTTGTTGAAGATGTGGTACGGAAATGGGTCTGATGGGGAGCTGGAGTGGATTGTGCTCATGGTCTTGATGGTGTCATCGAGGCTCACGCTGGTCAAGGCTAGCAGGGGGTCGTGGTCGATGGTGTGCGGAGAGACTGTTGTGTTGCTGTCTGTTGGGGCTGTCTAGGTGTTGAAGCTGTTGTGGATGTCTGCTAAAGTGGCGAGGGAGTCGCACAGGGCTTGCAACGGCGGGATGTTGTTGGGGTTGGAGTTGGAGCTGGGGTTGGAGAGTTCCTTCACAATTTTCAAAGAGCTCCTAGCTATTGTATGCGTTGTTGTCGAGGCGGTCTTTGAAGGAGGTCCTCTTGGCCGTCCTGAGGATGTGGTGTTGGTTGCGGGTGGCGTTCCTGTGGCTGCGTGGCTGTCCGGGGTCTGTTCGCTGTGCCATTTCTTCTCCAGCTTTCAGCAGGCTCTCTTGAAGGCTAGGAGTTCTGGGGTGAATCAGCTGTCCCTCTTGTTGGTATCTCTGTTGGGGGGGGTTTCTTCAGCAGGGCGAGGGTGTTGGCGCAGTCGTTGATCCGGCGTCTGAGGTTGCGGGGAGCGTCGTCGGTGTTTGAGGGTTCGATGGGTGGATTGAGAGCGAAGTTTGCATGAAGTTGGTCTTCTGTGATTTTTCTCCAGCAACGGCGGGGGATCTGTTGGGTTCGGTGGTGTATGGTGGGTTTCTGGAAGGAGAAGTGGATGAAGCGGTGGTTGGTCCAGAGGAGTTCGGTGGTGTGGCTGAAGGCGACGTGGGGGCTTGCAGAGAAGATTGGGTCAGGCGTGTGGCCTGCGGAGTGGGCATAAGATACATACCTAGGGCCTACCACTGGCCTCCAGGGATGAGCCGCAGGTGGTAGCCTGCGGGTGGAGGAGGGCTTCAACTTTCAGCTACGGCAGCATCAGGGCACACAGGCAGAGCTGTGTGGTGGGGGAGCTACCTACCAGCAGGTCAAGGGTCGACGACGAATATTAGAAGGGTCTCGTCGACAATTCCTCATCGACGGCCGCCTCGTCGTCGAAGGGTGCCTCATCGTCCAAGACTACCTCGTTGACGACTGCCTCGTTGGCGATTACCTCATTGACACCAGCTTCGTCGTCGACGGCTCCCTCGTCAACGCTACATTTATCTTCATGCACAGCTTTGCAGGTCTGATCAACGTCTTCGGCCACAGCATCCTCTACACCGTCTACGACGTTTGCGCAGTTGCCTCCATTGACAACCGCATCTTCCTTGCTGCACAGGCATGGATCTTCATTGGAGGCCCTCTCTCCACTTCATATTTCCCATACTAAGGTACCTCTAGAGTTACCTGAACAGTTGCTGGATTATGGAGATGATACTGAGGAATCCGAAGAGGTTGATAGATTTCGCACTGCCAGGAGCCCTTCTGAATTGTTAATTGAATATCACAAGGAAGATCAGGATGATAATCCTTCCCCAGAGACTGTTGGTCCAGCTCCAGATACGATCCCTGCGGCACAAATGCCTTTGGCTCTGTTAAATAATCTACTGTTCATGTTGGATGATTATTATCGCCGTTTCCCTCCATCTGAATCGGCTTCGTCTATTCCACCGACACCTGTTCCTCAAACTTCCTCTTCTGCATTGAGGTCACCCAGACCACCTTCTCCGGTGCCTTCTCATCATTCTCATGATGCTCACACTTTTGGCGACGATAGGGAGGAAGGAGAATTGGACGACAAATAGCTTCTTACTGAGTGGGACGATTACCAGATACAAACTCTGTCTCCTTCAACTCCAGCTCCCATCGATTCTCCTCCAGTTGACATTGGAGGTTTTCATCTTCTTATGGAAAGGGCAACTCAAAGGTTCCTCCTGCCTATGGAAACAAAAAAGGATGATTGTTTCTTATACAACTTTAAAGGTCAGCCGAGGAAACAAGTACGGACTATTTCAATCCTTGACTTCATTTGGCAAGAGGGATTAAAGGTCATGAAAGCTCCTGCTTCTGTTCCTGCGGTCCTGCCCCGCCTGGACAAAAAATACAAGGCACCAGATAATTCGCCTGCATGCCTCATAGATCAACCAAAAGCTGACTCTGTTATTGCCCAAGCAGCACAACGATGAGCAAGAAACCCCTCCTCTCTTATTACAGCTCCTCCGGATCGGGATGGCAGACGATTGGACGCTATTCAAAGAAAGGTTTCCACCATGGCATAGACGACCGTCAGTGCTGCTAATTCACTGGCCATTTTAGGCCGATACGACAGACCGATGTGGTCGGACATTTCTCCTTACATCCACATGCTGCCTGAGCCATCTAAATTGGAAGCACTAAAGATCCTGCAAGAAGGAGAACGTATCTCTGCTGAAATCATAGATTCGGCCGTGGATGTTGCATCGACAGGCTTTAGGCAACTAGCATGTGCTGCAGTACTACGGCAGCAAGGCTGGCTGAAATCTACACCTTTTCGCCAGGAGGTTCAGGCGAAAATAATTGATATGCTGTTTGATGGCGAATCACTTTTTGGCCAACATGTGGATGAGGCCCATCAGGCCATCTAGAAGGATACCGAGACCGCAAGATCTCTCGGTACTCTCCAGTTTCGGAAGCCGCCCTTTCGTGGTGCTAAGGGCTGTGTATCCTTTTCTGGTAAAAGAAGCCATAACCAAAAAAGGCCATACCATGGCACAGTCTGAACACTATAGGTATATACAAATCCGACATGCACTGCAGACAGCCGTCCCGATGGGGACGGACTTACAGGAATCCACTCCTCTTGAAGATAGGTTGTTGACCGAACACATATCCCGCAAAGCAACATCCTTCACATACCGGAAGATGGTTAACAACCTCCCTGACATGTTCTCTAAGCTGCGGCTGAGTTGGTCGAGGGATATTGGCGACTTAGACGATTCAGAATGGCAGGAGGCCCTCTCCTCGCCGCGGGAGACAGCGATCCCCTCCAGACTTAAACTGGTTCAGCTGAAAATATTACACCGCACATATTACACCAGAACAGTCCTTCACAGGATAGGAAAGGCCTCCCACGAGTACAGTCTCTGTGGATGCGGAGAGAAGGGAACGTTCTATCACACCATATGGGACTGTGGTCGGGTGACTATGTACTGGGCTGCTGTAATGCGCACCATTTCCCAAACCACAACTGTTTCCCTGTTACCCGATCCCCGGCGTTGTCTGTTAAATATATGGGAAGCAACAGACCTAACCCATCGTCAGCAGGACTGGGCCATGCTAGGTATGATGATGGCAAAACGTAACATAGCTAGACTGTGGGGCTCTGATGTGCTACCTACGCTGAGGGACTGGTGCAGAGACATGGA
Source organism: Lissotriton vulgaris (assembly GCF_964263255.1). Lineage (NCBI taxonomy): Eukaryota > Metazoa > Chordata > Amphibia > Caudata > Salamandridae > Lissotriton > Lissotriton vulgaris. The sequence goes on from NC_141689.1 coordinate 1,036,668,598, forward strand.
TGTAGCCATGGTGGCCGAGAAAGCGGTATTTGTCCATCGGGGTGCCCTGGGAAGTGGGAACAAATCTGGGGGGCTTGGAACAAGTTCAGAGGGGATATATGTGAGCCCCCACGGATTGACTCAGATGAGGCCCTTTCAGACTAAGAGTTCTGCTTGAGTGTCTATATGTTGGGAGATGTATTTCTTTGAATTGTAGAATTTCCCTATTGCTTTACAGATGCTATACCGATGTGGACTTGACTGTAATTGCACTGTATATGCTAAAGATACTGCAAATGTATGTTTTTGTCGCCTTCCATGTTTAACGCAATACAAACAAGTTTAAAAAAAAAAAGGCCATACCAATCCTATCAAAGAAACCAACGTTACTCTTCTCAATGCCAACAGTCCTACAGACAACCAAATACCTCCTATTCACAGAATAAGCTCAACGCCCTCCTACCGTGGACGGGATACGTCTAAAAAACAGTGACAACTGCCACCTGCCACCTATTCTACTGCCCACCCCTTTAAAAGTTGGACGAAGAATCTCCCAATTTTACTCGAATTGGTCAGCTATAACATCAGACAAGTGGGTCCTGGACATTGTGGCCAGAGGCCATGTTCTAGAGTTCATCAAGATTCCTCCAAATTCTCCTCCCTAAGGCCCACCTCTAGCTCATCTCAAGGAGCTTTTTTCCCAAATAAATTTGATGCTACGAAAAGGAACAATCTAAATGGTCCCTCAATCACAAAGAGGAACCGGGTTTTATTCTAGATTTTTCATGATAAAGAAAAAATCTGGAGAATGGCGCCCCCTTCTAGATCTTTGCTTCCTCAACAAATACTTTAAAAAGTTATCCTTTCGGATGTTGACGCTTCAAGAAATCCTTCAACTCCTCTTCGGGGATCACATGGCCACCCTCGACCTCCAAGATAAGTATTTCCATGTACCAATTCTACCCAGACAAAGAAAGTTCTTGCGGTTCAGAGTGGCTGGCAGGGACCCGCCAGTTCAAAGTCCTTCCTATCGGACTACGTTCCGCACCCCGTGTGTTTACTAAGGTTCTAGCACCGGTAGCCGCACACCTTCGTCTAGATGGGATCCAAATTTTTCCCTATCTAGACGACTGCCTTATGAAGGCGAATTCTTTCTCAGTCGCGAACGCCTACATTCAGAGATGTTTGTCCCTCTTCCAATCTCTGGGCTTTTCCATAAGTTTCGACAAGTCTCATCTCGTCCCATCACAAAGAAAGACATTCTTGGGAGCCATGTTAGACACTCTACTGACACAAGCCTTTGTCTCAAATGAAAGGCAACAAAAGATTTGCCGGCTTGCCCACCTATTGCGATCAAAAAGGTGCGTTTCAGTCCGACAGTTCAAATCATTTCTGGGGATGCTTTCTTCCTGCATTCCTTTAGCCCCCAACTGCCGCCTCAGAATAAGGCCCCTACAAGATGAGCTCAACGACAAATGGTTACAGGTTTCGGGGACGATCTCATTCACATCACTCCCCGGATGCGAGAAACCTTACACTGGTGGACTTGCAAAAAGAACGTGGCAGCAGGCTGCGCATTCCTAGTGGAAGCTCCAAGTTTCATCATCACCACGGACGCATCCCTCGAGGGTTGGGGAGCACATCTTCAAGGGCTGACGGTCAGCGGCAAGTGGATCGTCCAGCAGCAGACGTGGCATATAAACCTTCTAGAATTCTAGCCATCTTCCTGGCCCTTAAATCTTTTTGCACTATCATTCTGGGGGCATCAGTATTAATCCGGACGGACAACTCAACAAGTATGCACTACTTGAACAAACAGGGAGGAACAAGGTCCGCCCCGCTCTCAACAAGCCCAACAAATTTGGGATTGGGCGATACGACACTGGATCAGCCTGTCAGCGGTCCATGTTCCGGGAGTTTCCAATGTCCTGGCGGATGCCCTCAGCAGATCAACAGTATCCAATCACGAGTGAGAGCTACATCAACCAAAGTTGGATCTAATTTTTCAGGAGTGGGGTCTTCCCGATCTGGAGCTGTTTGCGACCAGTCTGAACCGCAAATGCCCATTCTTCGCAAGTTGGCTTCCTCAGAAGGGGTCACGCGGGAATGCGTTTTCGATGAATTGGTCGCAGATCTATGCTTGCGCCTTTCCTCCGATACCGTTGGTTTCCAGGGTTCTCTGGAAAATGAAGAAAGAACCTTGTCGCCTAATACTCATTGCTCCCAGGTGGCCTCGCCAGTTATGGTTTACCGAACTCCTCCTTCTCTCGGAATGCGATCCCATACAGTTTCAACCAATACCGAACCTTCTGTCCATCCAGAACGGACAGATCTGCCACCTGGACCCTGCATCTCTGAGATTAGCGGCATGGCGCCTGAATACATTGAATTCGCCCATTTAGACATTCCTGTGGGCTGTAAGGAAGTCTTAGCCAATTCGCAAGCGCCTTCCACTATTAAGACGTACAGGCTTAAATGGAAAAGATTTTGCGTGTGGTGTCAGACAGCCAATATTTATCCAATCCATGCAAAGCCGGAGCAGATTCTACCATTCTCTTTGCACTTGGCAAGATCAGGCCTTTCCCATTTTACTCTTAAGGTATTTTTAGCGGCTATTTCAAGATTTCAACAAGATGGTTCCAACTCTCTTTATTCAGCTAGGATCATTCAACAGTTCTTTAAGGGATTGTTTTGAATGTTTCCTCACATCCGCCGCCCACCTCCATCCTGGCATCTTAACGTGGTGCTTGCACAAATTATGCGACACCCTTTCAAACCTATTCACAGAGTGGATTTGAACTTTTTATCTTGGAAAGTGTCTCAGCTATTAGCTTGAACATCAGCTAGGAGGATCAGTGACATTCAAGCCTTCACTATTAATCCGCCTTTCCTTCGATTCACTTCGGACTCGGTAGTGCTACGCACTAACCTCAGTTTTATGCCTAAAGTACCTTCGGACTTTCATCTAAACGAACCGATAATTTTAAAGACTTTCTTTCCTAACCCTCAATCACCTGCGGAAAGGACTTTGCATACCCTTGACATCAAGAGATGTCTGAAATTCTATTTACAACGGACTTCTTCAATCTGTAAATTTGACCAGCTATTTGTGGCCTATGGAAGGATTCGCCTGGGACACCCAATATCCAAGCAGACCATAGCTCATTGGCTTTCTGCTGCAATTTGCTTCTGTCATCAGCAAGCAGGAAGACCATTACAAACAACTCCGAAAGCACATTCTACTAGAGCAATCTCTTCCTCTACTGCTCTTTTTGCTGGTGTGCCTCTTCATCAAATCTGCAGAGCTGCAACATGGTCCAGCAGGCACACTTTTACCAAGCACTACTGTTTGGAAGCTGCCAGTAATGCAGATACTTCTGTGGGACAAGCGGTTCTCCGTAATATTTTTAAACAAGGTGAGCCTCTGTTTTTTTCCCTCCTATATTATAGATCCTCTATGTGTGTTATTGCATAATGTCTCTTGTACATATGTGTATGTTACAAATCGGATCTTACGAGCATTATTATGGATGTACTGCTTTCTACTCTGATTCAGGCATGTAAATCTACGAAAGATAATCCAATACTGGAGAAGAACAAAAGTTACTTGCCTGTAATCTGTGGTTCTCCAGTATTGGTATCTTTCATAGATTCACATGAAACCCATCCACCTCCCCTCAGAGGCTCGTTTAGGCTCTTTTCACTTTGGATCACTTTTCTGTGTGAAAATCTGAGAGCCTCTGAGGAGAACATTCTGGAGGGTGCTGTCGCCTGATTGGCTGCAGTTTGGACTATAATGACTTGGACAAGTCATAAATGTTTTAGTTTCTGGCTACTTTACTTCCTGGCTCTATGTTACCTATGCTATGGTTATGTGCATAATTATTGCTTTTTTATGTACCGTGGGACTCCCACTCCGACGACGGGAAATGATACAGGTATGTAAATCTATTAAAGATAGTAATACTCGAGAACCACAGATTACAGGTCAGTAACTTTTGTTCTTTGGTACAGGTGTATCGAAAAGTACTTGGGTGGATGAGTGTGATCTTGACCCACATGCATAGCAAGATTTCAACACCCTTCAAAAAGGTACAGCACCAGGAAGAAGTACATACTTTCCTCACACTCGTGGAACACATATCTATTTAGTCAACCCATGCAAGCTTCCCTTGCATGCACAGAACATAAACAGCCTCTGTAGTAACAGTCCAAATCTGTGTGCAACAGCAGTGCAAGTTAAGATATCCTTACATACAGACCGGTATCACAAGGCTACAACATCTATGCTTATTTCAGTCACGGAAAATCCAGAGTTAAGTATAGAGGTGTGTGAGACACTGAAACCTTAAGGCAAATGCTAGGCTCTGTCTCAGCTTGAGGTTCTCTTGAGCCCTCGTGCCCAAAAATAAGCTGATCTTTCTGGTGGCTTCTGCCGCTACCAGTGCTCTAACCTGCACCAAGACGAAAGACTAAGCTTCAAACTTTGATGTTAAATGGGAGCAAGAAAGAGATAGCAACATAGTGCCTAAATTACGTGAGACCAGAAAACCTGGGATCAATCCGGGCTCGGCTCATTGATCAAACTGTGTGATCCCAACTAGTTCATTTATTTTATCGTGCCTCCTATTTTTTTCATTATTACAAATGAGCAAACCTTGAAATATGTGAACATATGTGCGATACAAAAAAATCTCTTTTGTGCTTGACTTTATTGGACTACAATGTTATTCCATGTGAAATAAGAATGTAGCCCACATATAGGGTCGCATGATAGCTGACTTGCCTCATAGCTCACTAATGGTATTCTCATCGTAGTGGGGGGTTGGGGACATGAATGTTTCTAAGTTCAGATCTAAAAACTATCACTTTTAATAAACGCCTCTCAATACAATTATATAATCTGATGTACAGAGGTGAAACACTTATCAAAGAAATATACTTCTGCATTTTGAAGGCACGTTATCATATTTTTACATAATATTTGTTGCACGATTTTAATGCCAACTTTTCCCATGGCCCAGCTCATGTCTGGGCTCTTAGAGGCAAGACTGGCTTCTAGAACCAAGACAGACCCTTGGCTCGGATCTCGCTGTTAAATTTGTTGGCACTCCCACCTCTACTTACTGTACTGTGTACAACAGTTTCAGGACCTCCCACCCTTTCACTATCTCACTCTGATGAGCAACATTTTGTTTTCCTAGATTCTGGCCATTTCTACGGATCTCAGAATGATAAATATTTCTACTTCTGGTTTTAATTATGAGAAATTGTGTATTAGCAACCCCAAGAAGTTATTTAAACGTACCTGTGCATTTGTATAACATAAAATGAAACCAACAATGGTGAAATCATTCATTTTCCCAGTTCCAACACTCTGTTCTAAATATCTGTGTACTTTTACTAACTGCCATCTACCCATCAGGCTGACTTCTTCTTTGACCTCTGCTGGCATCAGGCAGCCAGGGCCAAATATCGCGCTCTGCATTTACAAAAGTGAGCATCCGCACAGCTCAGTCATTCAGTGCACGTGCAATGAGCCTTTCAGAAGCCGTCACAGGCGCTGAAGTAGATTCTACTGCTCGGAGTCCGACTCCTTCAGCTGAGGGAATGGGATGTTGCTAACAGCAAGCTCTCAGTGCTGCAAGAGCTCCTGAGGCCCTAGTAGGCTTTGGTGGTGGAACAATTTTCAGACTGGTGCAGTTGCCTTCGATGTTATATCACTGTACTAGCTCAAATCGATTCTGAGAAACTACAAGCACGACACAAAAAACAAATATCGCAAATGAGACGCACCCATTCAGAAGGAGAGTGATATGTAGCTGTTATTGCACTTAGGAGCACACAATCACAAATATATTACTGAAGCAAGGTGTGGTAGCCGCTGTTATTTACTGGCAGCATATTTTCCATTGTAATGACTGTTAAATTTGCACAGTAATCAATTTCACTGATAAAACCATACAACGCACATACAATATTACGTGACATTTGGATTCCGCGAATACTTGTCATTTGGACATCACTGAGTAAAGTGTTTTGTTTTGCTCCTATTAAAATATTTGCTTACTTCACACTTTAGAATTAAAAAGTATGCTTCATTTTGTGGTTTTCTGTTTTATTTATTTTTAAATATTTGTACAGGTAATTTATAGGTGTTTACTTTGTGGTGTGTGATGGAAGAAAACGAAAACCCACATCCTTTCACACCAGTAAGATTTATATCACTTTTCAAAAACCTCGCACTTTGTAATAAGCGAAAGAAAAGTAAACTCCGGTCTCCATGTTAAAAGAAAAAAACAGCAATTTGTCAGAACAACTAGATTGGCATGTAAAGTCTGTCTTTGAATGCACTGCAATTGTGACAACATAAAAACTAAATTTAAAGTCATCTTAATGCTCGTTCGCATTCTGAACTCCAGCATGGTTACTTTGGTGGCCTCTTAGGGCTCAAAGGTCTGAGCTCCAGTGCTTAATTTGAGCAGGTGCTTTCAGGTGCTCAGCACCAGCACTTCTTTCACAGGGCTGGGGCTACGATTTCTGGTCCTGCAGGTGGTGGTCTTAATATTAATTGCCCAATTTAAAATAAAAAGAACCACCTAACTTGCATGGTGATGGGCTGGTATGTTTTCATAGGCAGGCATACATCTGTTCAGGCAGGCATGATTGTGTAGCATCACTTTAGTGATGATATCGTCACGCCTGTCATAAATCCAAGAATTCATCATTAAAGAATGGCTTGCATTCTATTCCCCGAGTCTGCTGCACCCTGCCACTGCCTGAGCCTAAGCCTCCCATTGGACAATTGTAGTGGGGGCCTGCAGCCCAGCATTGCTACTATCCTCAACGTGCTTGATGTGGCTGTGGCTCACCGCAACTTTTGTTCGCAATGAAGTCACCTGCAGTTCCCTGCGCTGCCTCCAAGCATGCTAATTGCTGAGTGTGCTTGAGCCCAGTAGGTGCAACAGCCATACTCACGTCTCACAGGCGGCTAGGGACAGTGCGAGTGCTGTCGCAGGCAGGGTCACAGCAAGCTGAGCAGTGGATGCCTATGCCGTCGTCATAACTGGACCAAACTAATTACAGACAGGACTAGCAGTGACATGATCTGCTGTGCTCAAGCAGTCTCCTGACCTGCAACAAACCCAGTCAGACCGCACTGATTAATATGTTTAAAAAAAGCATTTTCATTTGGTGTACATTTTGTTTTCGCACTCATCTGTCGGTGTAGGTAAATAAGTAAAACGCATGTCTTAGGGGACAAGACAGCAGAGCATGGTTACAGGATAGAGACTGAGGCAGCACGGGTGTTAAAAGTTGGGTACACCTGAGGTAGAAGTGGGCTGTTGCCTCCTTGGCAGCATTTTCAGCCACTGCACTTCATTTTTTACAAATTAAGCACTGCTGAGCTCTAGTGCACTACAGTGGCTACATCAGTGATAGCTATGGCCCTGCTAAAAGTGGTGTAGCCGTGGTACAGGTATAAAGTTTGCGAGTGTATGAGCATTGTTAGTGTAAAAAAAAAAAAAGAAATCATCTTTTTCATCCGGAAGACCGTCGCAAATCATCTAGCATCTCTGGGGCTAAGTTGCGCGATATATAAATCTGGCTTCATTCATCTATAAGTACTAAACTCTCCACCTGTTTCTTAACACATTTAGCGTCTACTTCTGGTGCCTGGATTTCGTGGGTGATCTGTTTATTTGCCCCAGTGTTACACATTTCATATCACCTTTTGTAAGGATTGTCATCCCCAAATCTCATAATTGATCTAAGAATTAATTAGGGAATTCGTCCATTCTCCATGTTATGAGGTTGTTACATTTTCTGGCTAGTTTTCTTTGTATCTATCCATTTTCTTTTTAAACAATCATCCCAAGCCCTCCCCCTGAAGAATGTCAGCCTTATTGGGTTGATGCTGATGCAAAACAATGGGTGAACAATCTCGAAATCTTAATAATCACTGATCACTGATCACTGGAACAAAGTGTGTTTCTTGAATGCATTTGGTTTCAGAAGCATACTGTCTCGCTGGGTAAGTATCCTCCCCTTTCGTTTGGACATTGAGCCTCTTGAAGCAATGGGGGCAAGGAAGCGTAGCTCTCTGTTGAAGCTCAATGCCTGTGAGAGGAGCGTTCTAATTCTTGGTCAGGGCAGTCTCTGCAGTCGTACTTCTTTGGGCCGACTAGAAGGCCCCCCTCACTGTGCCTTATGAATAAAATGAAAGTCCTTGGATTCCTGATTGGAAAGGAACTGATAAGGTTGCACAAAGTGAACACAGTAGTTTGTCTGCTTCTGAGATGAGTCTTTCAGAACATCGTCTCGACTGTACACCATCATCTTTGAGCCCTGGGAGGGAATCTCTCTAGGGTACAGTACAGTGATGTATGCTGTTTTGGACTGCCTCTTGGGACGAAATGGAAACTGCACTTTCTTCTGAATATGTCAGTCAGGCTTGTCTTTTTCCAGAATACGTTTGGCCACGTGTTCGAAGCCCCTCCGCATTTACACTGGCTGACTCACTGTTTCTTTTAGTCTGTCTTTCTTTCAACTCGTTTGTGCGGGTCATAGAGCCAAGATGCCTGCAGGTGAACATGTGCCTTCAAGTGCCCTCGTGTTGGAGGGGATGATTTATTAGGGGCAGAAGGGGCCAGGGGGACTCGGCGCACAGCTTTCAGAAGCCGCTGGCGAGACCGTGAGTGAGAACTAAGGGGAATAGGACGGCTTAATTTGCACCGGGGCAGACCTGGACCTCTTGCTCTAAAACAGGAAAAAAACATACATATGAGCCTTGGAGACTGAAGCTTGGAGTTTGTACAATTTATTTGAAGACACAGCTTCTAGAAATAATCAGTGATAGCATAAGAATCATATAGTACTTGGTCCTGTACCCAGCATTCTCTTGAAAGTCACATGGACCAGTTTGAAATTACAAAGTACAGTTTACAGCAGCTATGAGAGAGAGAAACTATACTTTAAGTACACTTTTGAGCTGAGGTAGATAGCATAGAAAAGGTTAAGCACATATTATTGGGCACACTCACCACTACATGTAAGATGTCCTGAAAGTATAAGTTCAAAGACTTTAAATGCAGTGTGGATAAAACAAAGTCAGAGAAAACATAACATTTCAAATAATGGGATACAACTTTAAATGCAACAAGGAAAAAGCATTTCATTACAGCAGAATATACAATGGAGCAGAATCTAAGTACATGAAACCTAAGTACATGAAACAAGGGCTATCTCGAGTAACCCCTGGGAAAAACTCTTGTCCGCCACCCATATGCTGACGGGGAGTAGTTCCACGATAATCGGGCGGACCACCCTTTTATACTTGTTCAGGGGTGAGGGGCCTATGGTCACGCTATATTACGTCACCTCGAACCACATATCCTTCTATCGCCTCTCACGCCCCTGCCTGGTGACTTTCCCATCATTAGTGTAGATGTGGCTACCTTCTCGTAATTGTGTGGCACGTACGCTAGCCTAGACTGAGTTCCTGCCATTCTGACTGGAAGTTTGTCATTAATCAGAAATGTGTTATTATTGCTTTGAAGGGTTCTATTCATGTGTCAATCAGGCAGTCTGCGATAATATTTTGCCACAGTTATCCTCAGTTTATCGGATATCTTGCTTGACGTAGCGGTGGTGGGAACTTCCCTTATTCTATTCATGGCTTAGGTGGGGGACGTGGGGCAAGTTGCAAGATTTATAGAGGAACTTGACTTCTACAGTGTGTGCAAAATATACAATGAGGTGGGGCCTGGTAGGGGTGCGGGTCCTTGCAGACAAGAGAAGCTGGGTGAAGCTTGGGTCAGACCTGCTTTCTGCTTCTGCTTAAGCTAAGAGAAAATGGCAGTGCTCAGGGCAACGTAACTGAGGCCTGTAACTTCTAAACAGCAGCGCCTACAAAGGGGTCATGTTGTGCAGGTGTCAGGTGTGTCCTTGGATAGCTGTGCAGCTAAAAATTCTCCCTCCAACACTCGCATATGTTTGCTTGGGTTAAGTGTGATAAAGTCATAGAGGGGGTAAATTGGCAAAGGAGAACAGAAAAATCATCAGAAATATTCTCTTCTAAGTTTGCTTCACATTTCTGACACTTTTGGGATTCATAAAGGATCCCAGGTGTGCTCAAAGATTTGGGTAACAATTGTAGATTGCTTTTGAGTGTTCCAGGGTATAACATTTACACTTGCAAAACTTCCAGCAGGTGAAAATATAGCATTGGTGTACAGTTGCACATGCCACTTTTTCCACATGGAGGGAACACCTTCTCCCCTACACTCCATTGTATATGGGTAGCTCCCTTGTGCTCCCTACTTTGGAAGAGCTCTTACTTCTGCTTTTCACCAGAGTACATTTGCATGTAGATGGATATCTACCTGCAAAAGAAGTACAAATACCATATGTTCATTTCCTTTTGCTGGTAGACCAAGTAAAGAATGCTCAGAAATCCACACCTAACCCAATTGCAGAAATAGTGGTGGCATTTGCAGCTTTGCCAATACACTTTGCTAGGAGAAAATTCTGCCAGTCTAGATTCTGTGAATATGGCTTCCGAATTTATCCTCACAAAGAGCTTTTTCTTTTGCATGTTGGCTTGCCATGAACGTATAAAACAGTTTGTGAAGCAAGCCGAGAATATGGTACCGTGGTCAAAGGGTAGGCGATTGGTTCTTGCATACTCAATATTAGGTAGCATTTCAAAGAATAGTGCTCTCCTAATATCTATATGATCCTTTACCACCCTGTTGCACTGAGGTAAGTGGTCCTATTGCTCGGAAGAAATAGCTTTGCGATACTAAGCATCTCAATATGGTACTGGTTCCTCTGAAAGGGCTCAAATTCGATGCTTTGAATAGTTATTTTCAAAGATGGCCTACAATCGTTGGATTGTAACTCATGCGAAAAACTGTAAGAGAAAGTAACTACATCATACTAAGTATTCTCTTTGAACACATCTTTGCCTACATGTATAACCCAGGCAAATTAAACTATAATCATGGCCTATAATGCTGGGAAAATAATCTATTATACTTATTCAGTTGTTTTTGTGATTTTCTTTGTTTTCTTTTTTATTCCGTTACCTGAATGTTTCTTTAATTGCCAAATTAATGAATTCCTTGCAGAACAATTACATTTGATTTTCAGTAATGGCCTACCAGACTTTGAATAGTACATTAACAAGAATTTTAGTGGTCCAAAGAACATAACAAATTTCATGTTGGATGGCATTATTTTCTTGTAATTATTTGCAGAAAAATCTCAGAATACATTTAAATATATAGACACCATTCTGTATCTACTTAGGTAAGTTAGTCATTGTGAAATAGTTATTAATTGCAAATGTAAATCTGTGTTTTATATGATTACGTCTAATTTGGTGTAGAATCTATTATCTTTTCATTCATCCTCAAACCTCTTTCATTTTAGCTGTTCAAAAATCTGCAGCACTCATGGGACCCCCACCTCCCGGTCCCATGGGACCCCCACCGCCTGGTCCAATGGGACCCCCACCTCCTGGCCCAATGGGATCCGTACCTCCTGGTAATGCGGGATTTCCACATCCTGGTTCCATAGGCTCTCCACCTCTTGCTAACACTCAGCTTTCGTATAATGGTCTACAAAATGGGCCCAGTATTTCAGCAAATCAACCACAAAGGTAATGTACCACATGTCTGTTTGGAGCTTGTTTTCTCATTCATTATAGTTATGAATAGGCTTCTGGTTGCTTTCCTTTGTTCCCCATCACCACCTTGGATTCAAAATCCACATTAAGACCACTTGAAAGAGACCTTTAAATCTGTTGTCTCTCTGCACCCATGTTGTGGGAAGTATTTTTCTTGAGTTTGACCCTGCGCATTTCTCTCTACCATTTCAAAGCTTTGGAGGATTATGGGCACGTGTATGTGCACCTACCAAAGGCAACTATAACGGTTTGAGTTTCTCTTATTTGTAGATTAATCCATTATCATGGATGGTATTTTATGTATTGAGAGGGAGAAAATTAACCTGTCTAGCCCTGGGGTTGAGAAAGCTCTTATGCCTTAGAGAGCACTTTTACTCCATGTAATAAGTGCTTTGAGCGTCATACTTAATAATCTTCTTTTGACAGTATCATGGAAGGCTGTCCATGCTCAAGTGATGTCATCCATAAAGATCAAAGTCCCCTCAATGGCATTATGGACTATTGTGGAGCGGCAGAAAAAATTGTGTCAGAAGCCTCAAAGTCACAATGCTTCAGACCTCATACAGAATGAAAAAACAGGAAGTGGAGGCATTGCTGGCTCCTTTGTAGTATCTGGCTGCGCCCCTCCACTTGGAGTGCACCTAGAAGCAGGGGTGCAAATAAATATGAGATACCTGGTCAGATCGCTTTATCTAAGTGCTGTGTCATGCCAAAAAGACCACTACACCAACATGTCCTCACAGTGATAATACTGGGTTAGAAAAATTCCCATCAGCCCACCGATATTGGCGGAGTGTCGTCATGTGGGATGTAAGCCATGAACCATAGTTTCTCCCAATGCACCTGATAATGATGCGGAGATAGGTTCTGGAAGGTGTTATTCTGAACCACAGTATTTCAGAGGTAGGACCAATGGAGTGCAGTGCTTGTGCAAAAAGAAACAAAGGTGATTATAAAATTGGCTCCTGAGACAAAAAATATGTTTATTCAGTATTGTCCAGGGTCAAGAGTAAAAACAACGCCTCATAGTCTAAAAAATGGCTATGTCATGGCGTAGTGCGTAGAGGTCGACATGTTTCAGCTGGGAGGACAACTAGTCCAAGCTTTCTTCAGGACCTTAAGATGTTATGCATCTGCACTATGTGAAACATAAAGTGTATTTAACATTTTGGATTAATCCTACCGGATCCCAAGTATTCCCTGGTAGTCATCCAACTGGTCGTGATTTTCCCAACAATCTGTGGGAGAACACCTCACCTCACCCGGCACCCACTCGGGAAGAAGGAGGCCCCGCTCTGTCCGTCGGTACCCCAATGGCCAGCGTCCAAGTGGGACTCGGACGCTGGCCATTGGGGTACCGACGGACAGAGCGGGGCCTCCTTCTTCCCGAGTGGGTGCCGGGTGAGGTGAGGTGTTCTCCCACAGATTGTTGGGAAAATCACGACCAGTTGGATGACTACCAGGGAATACTTGGGATCCGGTAGGATTAATCCAAAATGTTAAATACACTTTATGTTTCACATAGTGCAGATGCATAACATCTTAAGGTCCTGAAGAAAGCTTGGACTAGTTGTCCTCCCAGCTGAAACATGTCGACCTCTACGCACTACGCCATGACATAGCCATTTTTTAGACTATGAGGCGTTGTTTTTACTCTTGACCCTGGACAATACTGAATAAACATATTTTTTGTCTCAGGAGCCAATTTTATAATCACCTTTGTTTCTTTTTGCACAAGCACTGCACTCCATTGGTCCTACCTCTGAAATACTGTGGTTCAGAATAACACCTTCCAGAACCTATCTCCGCATCATTATCAGGTGCATTGGGAGAAACTATGGTTCATGGCTTACATCCCACATGACGACACTCCGCCAATATCGGTGGGCTGATGGGAATTTTTCTAACCCAGTATTATCACTGTGAGGACATGTTGGTGTAGTGGTCTTTTTGGCATGACACAGCACTTAGATAAAGCGATCTGACCAGGTATCTCTTGTTTGTTTCTTCAGGTGATAAAGGGGTTTGAGCTACCGTGGTCATTAAACTTTCCCCTCTTGACCCTCCCACCTTCTTTTTCTAGTGCAAATAAATATTGCAGAGCCACATTGATGAACACATCTCCTCCTGTAGAGTGGTCAGGTATGGCCCCAGCCTGGCGTGTAGCCTGAGAATCACTTTGAATTTTGTCAGCCTGATGTCAGCGAGGTATAAGTGTCCCCTGGGGTCTGCTGTTCAGTGCATCTCGTTGGAGGCAATACTTCATGTCTGTAGGTTGGACTCAAGTGAAGACTCAAGTGTTCCTGCTTAGAAACGTCTTTTCCACTTATCATCATAAAACACCAGTATGAATTGTAAGATAATCATTTTAGGGTCGTTTAAAACGTAATTACGAATGATTCTTTCTTTAGGTTTCCTGGACAAAATCATGTGAACAATTCCTCACCTTCCTACGCACCTTACAGCTCTCCTCCCTCATACTCCAGTGCTGCCTCGGCACAGCAAGTGACCTCCCAGCTCAGCAGCATGCAGATAAGCAATCACGGTAAGGCCTAACTCCTCTTATGTTGTGTCTTCTAATGTTAACATTTATAGTCCTTAGCAGTTTACAACTTTATTCTTTCAATATATCCTGAGGACGTCTGATCTTTTAAAAACACTTCAACCCCCCTTTCTCTCTTCACACAAAAAGTCACGATTGTTTGCAATTGAATTATAGAGAATTATAGCTACAAAATGGTAAGAAATGTATGTTAATTAGAATATTCCAAATCTGAATGTGAAGTTTATTGCCGCAACGTTACTAATAACCTATTTTTAGAAGTGCTTTCTGCTATAGTTTACCAATTTGTATCGCTATAATTAATAGTTGTCACTCTTTGTAATGAAACCCTGTTTATTAGCCTTGGAACAAAGTCAACTCCGGTCAGAATGTAGCTGTTAACATGTTACCTGCAGGTGTACCCAGGTGGCATCAGGAGGTACTTAGCTCACAGAGCCGTTTTACCAGCCTGGCTAGCAGTCTTATGGCAAAGCAGTGGCAAGCAACTCTTCAGTAATGCGCGATGGCCTGTTAATACTTTTTACCATACTTGTGGATATATACTGATCTTTATAGAGTGAAATCCTAGCTTGGGAGCACAGGGTCTCTGCATTTCAGTGTAGAGGACATACGTAAATTGTTGATAAAGTGGAATGCACTGATTGGAGACCATGTATGGTAATGGAGGATGGAAAAACAAGTTGAGGAATCGGGGTACAGCTGAGCTGGCAGAATCTCCACAAGTGACCCTGAGATAGAATCTTTTTTTTTATTAAACTGTTTGACCAAATACACATCAAGTGATACAAACAAATATTTCCATCTTCCTCAACGACATTCCATACAATCAAAATGATACACAGTTATTACAGTTGGTGAATCAAGGGGATTCTTGCGCTTCAGCATCTCTCCAGTGGTCCGGTGGAGCACAGATGCCCCCCCCCCGTGTTGGTTCCAAGCACCCCATACCCTACTCCGTTTCCCTGGGCATCCCCTGGTAATGTAGATTGACTTATCCCTAAACATACACCAGTCCAAGTCCTCCGCCCACTTCTCGATCTGGGGCGAGTGGCTAGCCCCCCACAGTTGGGCAATGTTGCACTTCGCTATCATAATCGCCAATGTTGCCCATTACTTTGTGCAGGCGTTTAGATCTTTCGGTTCCCAGACATTTAGGATGCACCTACGGGCCTCCGGCTGCAGGTCTACCCCTAGGACCGCCCTCATCGTGTGGTGAACCGCTCCCCAAAATGTTTGTATGCTTTGGCAGTGCCACAGTATATGGAGAAATGTCCCCAGTCCCCCACAGCCCCTCCTACAGTCTCCGCTTTCTGAACAACCCAACACCAGCCTCAGCCTCGTCTGAATTGCCACTACTCGCGGGTAGGAAATCGCCTACTACCAATCCTCATCAAGAAAGAATCTTAATATGCCATGGGGCACTGGTTGATCTTAGGATCAAGAGTCTGTGGCCACTGGACTCTTACCAGCCGATATACCAGGTGTTTGTGTGTGGATGAGGAGACAATGCGAGATGGAGAACATATTAATTGTGTGCAGAAGAGACTGTTGCTTTTTTGTGTTGTGTGCATCTGGCACATACACTGTTTTATATGTGGGTGTGGAAGGATTGCAAGGCAAAATAAATCATTTTCGATGATTGGCATTGTAAGTGTTTTAGTTCGAGTTAACTCACAAGTAGTAGAGGTACATAATGTTAGTTCCAAAGGTTCAAGAGTTTTGGCATGGATTTGAAGACCTGTTCTTTGCCCTTTAGCTTCACCTTCAACTTGGCAAGATATCAATGTGAAGCCTGTAATCTTTGATTTAATGCTGTTACTGATTTAGGCCTGTAATATTAGTCTGCCGAGAAAACCAGCTGTCATTTTTACCCTTAAAATGGGTAACGATACCAGGATTCTGTGTTTTGCCTCTCACATTTTATTTATTCATTTGGAACCTTCATCCTCACACACATTTTTGTAGGTGCTACCTGCCACAATGTGCCTGAGGAAGGAAAAAGGGTGTTTACAACACAACTTATAATTCAGATGTAAGTGAAACTTATGTTCACCCATATCGAAATTACAATTAAGTCTGTAAAGCGGGCCTGTGTCCTGAACAAGCTTGCTGATGGATGTTCTATCCCTTTAGTCCTGTTCCGTTAAAGAGGTTCCTTATTTTACTTCCGATCTTTCCTCCTCAGGTTTATTTCCATGATTTAAACTATTTCCTTGGCGTCCACATTCTCGCGCTCACTCCTGTCTGAGGGCCTCAAAAAATTCTCAACCTAACTGTATTATTTTCGTTTGTTTTGGAATATATTTCATTTGCCATCCTTCTGGCCATCCTTAATGTTGTATTAATGTGCCCTTTTATCCACTTTACCTAGAGTAGTGGTTCTATTGCACATTTTAGTGCCATTTAGGGAGTTACGTTTTCTAGCTACTATGCAGACATGTTTACATTCCTATTCAAATTCTTTTCTTTTGGTATATTCTCATTTGTACATAGTGTAGTTAGAATGTTGCTTTTTCGATTTGCTATGTTAACAAGTTTGTGTAGCCCTTATGTTTACCTTTTAAAGGGTTTCCTGATATGACGGTACAGGGAAGTGGCTTGCACTGTGACCAGGCGTCTAGTTTAAGATTTTTCTTATGTTTTCTGAATGTTAAACGGTTGGGTACTGCAGTTAAAGTGAGTATGAGGCTATCCCAAAGTGTGGCGAATGAGACACATAAAGGATCCTGCATGGCTAAGAAGCAATTATAGGTGAGAGTTTTGATGTCGATTGCAGGTGACAAGTGGGAATCTATTTTATAAACCTAATTTTCAGAAGTAAAATATAAAATATTTTTAACTTACATTATTGACAGAAGCATCTTCTAAATAATGTTTGTAAGGTGGGGCTTGATGATATCACTGTCTTTTTAAAACTAAATTTTACACCTATTCAACTGTGTCAAGCAAGACATTTCGTCTCTTGTGACTAAGAGAGACCGTTCTCATGGTTAGCAACAAGAGAGGGCCTCTGGCCTCGGCCTATTATGGTAAATGTGCTAATAATGGTTCATCATATCTGTTGATAAGCTGGCCCTCTTGACAACCGCAAACAAACAATATAACAATAACTGAGGTCTCCTGAAATTAAATAATATGTTGGTATTTTCATGGCTAATGATGGCACGTTTTGTACAGGTCCTGGAGTTCCACAGATGTCTTCTGGTCCACCTCTTCCAAGTTCTTACCAAGGCCCCCCATCAGTGCCGGGGTCCCACACGAACTTACCTCAGATGCCTCCACCACAGACGAATAGTGTGAATGGTTTGTGCGCGCCTCCTTCCTTACAACCAATGCACATGCAAGACGGACTCTCTGGACCTAATTCCCCTAATGCCAACTTTCAGCAGCAGCAGCAGCAGCAGCAGCAGCAGCTCCGTGGTCAACCCCCAGGCCTTGGTTACCCACCTCAGCAAGGTAAGGGAAGTAACTTTCTTTTCTTTATTGGAAATATTAAAACACATACAAAACAGAGCTTTGCTTCATGGGCGTTACAGAGGCCTGTGAGGACAGTTCAGAGGTTCAAGCCATGAATCTTGTAAACGCCAATCAAAGACGAATGAGAGGATTTCCAATGTAGGTATATAATTAAGACCGACAATTTGGAGTTTTTAGAAATTGTGTTTCTTTTTAGTGAAATATACATATACACCATGTTTTATTCCCACAATTGCATTTGAATGCAACCTCTTTTTTGTAGATTCAGAAGAGGATTGTTGCAGAACTACTGGCACATTGAACAATGGGCTGGACTGCTGAACACTACTTTACGTTTTTGGGGGGTTTGGTGCAGTAGTTTATGATCAGTAGCGGATTAGGCATGTATTGATTTCAAGGCTGAAAACCGAGCAGGGGACACCTTTGTAGAAATGAATCAAGAATGATTCTCTTTGATACATATATATTAAAACCTGCAGGTGCCCAACTTACTTTTTTGTAGAAGTCCACCATAGGTGCTGTATAGTGGGGAGCTTGCAAAATACAAAGATTAAGTCTCGATTTAGCCCATGCCTCTTTCTTCCACCGCCATACACTTGCCTGTTAATCTCACTTTTGCAGGTTTTATCCCTGCTTATTCACTTTGTCACAGTTTCCTCGACTTTCTCTTCCTTCATGTTTTTCACTTTTTTCCCTTTCTCTCTTGCTCTGGGTCAAAGTGTGGTAATGAAATTAGAATGCTATCCTCGTAAATAGGTGCCGGACCCCACCACTTGCAACCATCTACATCCCTGCACTGATCCACTTGTACCCAGAGCTTTTATTTTTTTTATGTGATTTCAGTATGGGTAATAAATGAAGCTATTGAAATTCCAAGTTTAAAAGTCCGGGGTCAAATGACTAATCTCTGCATTGGGAATCAACAAGACTCCGATAGATATGACGGGGAGGGGCACAAGGTGCCTTCCATAATGCAATATTTGTGCCTTTGTTTCAGTTCGCATTTAGCACATCCTAGTAGAGTTCTCAGTGAGAAGTTTTATGTAGATGTGTAGTCCCTTCAGAGACGGGCCCCTCATCATGTCTTACCTGGAGTAACACCTTTGAAATGCGAGGGTGAAACTATCTGCCATTCGGCCTTGGACAAATTATCCAAAGGTCTATTCATGCCCACTGCCCAGGTTCATGTTCCATCTGTGGAGGTACAGAAGGTGGGTTATGAGGTGAAGATTGGAGACTTGAATGACTGCGAGAGTCATTGGGAGAGAATATATATAATAAAACGAAAGAAGTGTTTGACCGACGCTTTAGCTATTTATTTCAGTAGACACATGGAAAACGTTTGCTTCCAACATTTCCAAGAGTTGTAAGTTTTTGTCAGTGGTAGCACAGATTTAGCCTTTAAAGTTCTGAGCATTACCGGACCCAGCAGAGTGTCAAGCACTGTGCAGACCTAGGTTTCAAAGGTCTGTTCAGAAATGTAAAGCCTTGGGCATTCCTACTGCCGTCCCTTCGGCTCACCTTTCGTTGTTCTTATTACTCGGCATACATCTAGCAACCTAGTCTGCCTTTTCGCGTGCCAACTTTATGCCTTTTAGTAGTCCAGGGTATAACTTTCCAAATATTTCTGTCTAGTGACTGATTCCGTTTTGCAGATAGGTGCAGCCATTACATTTTTACAGCAAATGGATCGATCCCTTCATTACAAAAAGTAAAATACCTGCGATGATGAGTTTTGCCATCCCACTTGACTTTCTGTGGTGAAATACTGCAGGATATATGTTATGATTACTTTATATTGCTTCACTATGTGTATGTATGGCCTTATGTCATGTTGCAGCAGGGTGAGGGTATGAACCCTGCAGAGCAGCCATATGGTGGCTAGCGGAGGCAGGCGAATGGACCATCACGTAACTGAGCAATAAAGATGTTACTTCAAAGACGTTATTGCCTCAAGGAATTGTCTTAAATATACTTACTAGGTGTTATGGGTAGGACAGCTCCTTCCTTCTGCGTGCCTGAGATAGAACTGTTGACTTGGTATCTGCTTTGTAAGTAGACACTGCCTTGCTGCAGAAAACTACGGCATATTCTGAGTCCATCCTCGCTCAGGCTCCGGGAAGAAGCTGAGTTTACTCAATCTGTTAAATACCAATAAGAACATAACAAAAAAAGCATCTTTTACATTTGAAATGCCATTTTTAGAAAATAGGACCCAGTTAAGATAGTCTCAGGCCATTCAGATGAGTGGGAGACAAAATGTATGTTTAAGATCGGGCAAAAGTATAATGGGACAAAACGATTGTTGCAGCGGTAACCTAAGAAGTAGAGCAAGAAATATAGGTAATTCTGGCAAACTGTCTTTTCATGTGTTCTCTGCACAATCCTGGTATTTTAATACATGAACAGTGCAGAGTATTATTTTCTCCTTTCCCAGATACAGGTCTAGACAAGGCCACATGCCTAATTTGAAGGGAGGAGCTCATACAATTTCCCATATCCAGCAAAAAAACTGTTTGATGGTACAGTTAGTGTTCACTATGTTTGTGAATGCTACAAAAAGGTTCCCCAATTAACGCTCACTAATTATACCACCAAAATATGAATCTTAAAATGCACTATGTGGAGAAGTGTGGCTCACTGGTTAGAGGAGGCAGACCCTGATGCAGAGGTCAGACCCGGGACCAGGGTTCAATTCCCGACGCGGCAGGGTCTTGAGCTCAAAATGTCCACGGACTCGATAATTCTCGCCTCGGTGCCTACTCGAATCATGGGTTCACACTCTGCAACTCTGGACAATAGCTTGCTTAATCTCCACTACGGCCCTACCGCGATGGGATGCCTGGTCTTCACCTTGGGGATGCCCAGTAGGGGTTATCTTGCAGGGAAAGCCAGGACGGGTTCCCAAAGCAAGCGCTAAGAGACCTGTCGGTGATTTGGCGCTATATAAATCGAAATTAACATAACATAACATAACTTTGATGCTACCTTTTACAACTGCATTGAATAAGTTCTGCTCTGTAAATGACGAAGCATCTGTAGGCGGTCTAGCTGTCTATAAATGCTTGAATTAAGACAAAACCTAAAAAGAAAGAGAACTACTCAACATTAAAATTGTGAATTGAGCTACTTATTTTGTTTAAAATAATGGTTGTGTGTATGTGCAGTCGTGCACACAGTCGAAGCTTTTCTTGCCATCAATGTCTTCGTGATATCATATTTTGACTATTGCACATTTTGCAGCAACCAACTATGGCTCTCAGATGGCAGGACCACAGCTCTCTTACCCAGATGCCTTTTCAGGAAATCAGTCGCAACTTGCTGGTCCACCACAGAGGAAACTTGATCCAGACTCCGTTCCAAGCCCTGTAAGTAATTTGCAAATCTAAGGAATGGTAAATTTGACTTACCGTTGCTCCTCAAAATGAAATGTAGGCTATGTTTACTTCAAGTTAAAACATTAAGGGGTTTGACATAGTGGGAGCATCACTGTATATTGGCGAAGCTTTTGCTCCACAATCTCATGGTTCCCCTGCTGTATTTAGAGTGATGGGAAGCATTGTATTTACACAGGTGAGCCTCAGCTGGCGCCTTGCAAACCAGGGCCATTTTTTTTTCTGTAAACAAACTCTTGCTTTTAAAGTTTGATTTCTGAAGACTAAAACGTTGATTAGCGGGCACATGCAGCATGGCACTTGTTCACAAAGTCTTATCTGGGGCCACAGCAGCAGCTCCACGGAAGGCAGAACCAGCATATGAAGCATGTGAAGAAATCTAGAACTATGTACTACAACCGGTGTCACAGATGGAAAGTTACTATTCAGGTTGCTCGACACAGATATTCGGAGTGCTTTTTAGCAAGGCTGTTTTAACTTCTGTTTTTGATGTATCTGTTATTTCAGTATTTGGAGTTACTACCTTTTCCTCTGAAGGCCTAAGTTGTATTGTAGTCTGCTTTTGCCTTCTCTAGCCCCTTGGTGATGCTACAGCTAATTTAATGAAAACCGTGACTAAGTCTATGAACTTTTTACAAGTAGAGCTTTATACCTGTGAGCTGTCTGGGCCTCTCCCCAGCCTCAGGAAATTTTGTGTCATTTCCAAACTCATCCACTCTTAGGGTCTCACCTTGACTCACTGTAGGTAAGTAAGTAAAAATGTTATTGAATGTAGTTAATTAAAACCTTTACAATATTGATGACATGAAAAAGAAAAAACACGTGATTTAAAACTGTAATGAGCAAGGGAACAAATCATTAAAAAAAAGAAGAAAACTTTCTGTAATGTCTGTGTGCATGATGTACTTGCGGATGTAACTGATTAATTGCACATTCACACAGTCAAATTCAGACCTTTAGAATCCTTGTTCTGAGAGTTCACTATTAACTGAAGTGCCTTTTGACAAAATTTAGCGGCCCTGCAGGCTATCTGTAGTTGGTAACTGTTCAGAGCTAGCATAACAGCCGGGCGGCATGATCTAATTTTGGAAAGTCGGAATACGTGAAGTAAATAATAACGTCTCAAGTTTGTCAAAGCCGGACAAATGCACAGTATGTGCATCATAGTTTCTTCCATTTGCCCACATAGTCTGCAAACAGGTGTCGTCCATGTTTGTTTCCACGCCGGTGTCTGATCTTTTAATATGGAGGTTCCCAGCCGTAATTTTAGGAGTATTTTTTGGGCTGCTGGGGATATATGATTAACTAAATATGGTTGCGGCTCCAATTCCCCTTGACTCACTGTGTTTCCTAATTACCACACTGGTTAACTTTGTGTACCTTACATGCTGCACTGCAGCTGAGGCTTTGTTCCCAAAGGGGAGGACTTGCTATGCCATCTATATACCTATGCACACTAAGCATACAGTAGACTATGGATTTGCAGTACTGTCTTCTTACATGGGAACTCTTGGGCCTGCTCCTTTTTTTGCCCAGATATATTATCTTCTTTCTGGTGATCAGTGATATCGTTATCTGAATCACATTCTATGGTGTATTATAGGGATTTCTTGTTCAGTGTCACTACTGTAGAATTGACAGGATCTGACCCGAGTTTCAGAACTTCCTGCTGCACCCTCAAACCTGTCCAGAATCAGGGTCTGTTACAATGACATATGGATTTACTGCCCCCTATGTGTAACTGTGGATTGATAGGGGCTTATCTGCAGACTCCATATTCTCTAAACAATCACTGAACTGAGAAACCTAGTTGGGTTACCGCCCAGTACACCTATGATTCCTCTTAGGCTTGATCTGGGCATGGTCCCATTAGAAGAGATTACTAGTGCTAGACCAATCATGTTCTGGAAGAGGCTGTGGTCAGTTCCTGAACTGGCCGCATAGAGAGCAGAGTTCTCTGAGATTCTGTCCCTTCTTACACACAAAAAAATCCCTTGGCTACAGCACATCCGTGCGGTCAGTCCCGAGCTAGGTCTACCAGATCTGTGGGAAAACTCCGAGACCTATTGCCCAGGGATATCAAAGAAGGAACTTCTCTCCCAAGCAGAGTGCTCAGATGCTAGCGAGCTCTACATCATTGGGTAGGTTAACTTCTGAATTCCTCCAAGTTGAACTTGAATCCAAATTTGAGGAATTCATGAACACAATTTAACCCCCATTTGCTCGAAAATGATATCTTCAGTTAAGGCAAGGTACTCTCCCTATTGGATCTTTTACATCTAAGTGGGCAATAACTAACATTGAAGCTTGCCCTGCATGTAACTATAAAAAAGAGAATGTAACCCATGTACTGTTTTTTTGCCCTGCCTATTCTGCCATTAGAAAATGTTGGCTGATCCCTATTTGCAGGAACCTGGGATTTTTGCACTTTACACAGGCTTTTAGGATATTAACCTAGGATACCCATCCCCCCCACTGTGTTTGCGGTTTCACGTTATCTTTTAAGCATGTGGCGCAGGAGACAAACTTTTTTAAATTAAATCAATTGATGTATTTATTGCTTTTATCGCTGTATCCTGATAACTTCCAGTTTAATGCTGTTTTTACACTTTATGTATATGTATTATTTTATTGATCGTGCTGATGTATTGTATGTGCACTTTTATGGTCAATTGACCAAAATAAAGTTATCAATGAAGGAATGAAAGCTGATTCCACCCATATTTTATTTTGACGGGCTGCAGGGAAACAATCAGGGAAAAAAGAGAACATGATAAAGGGTGATGTGGGGCATGTGAGAGGGGAGAAGGAATGTCATATGTCACTAATCCTGCACCGATTTCAAAACACTACAGGGAAATGTGAAGGCCCTTGATGATATTGACTGTGGATGTGCATCATTCTGGGCCATTTCTGATGGCATTATAAATGTAGTTATCATTTACAAATGTAGATGGAAATGCTTTTCTCACATTTTAGTAGTTTCTATGATGTTTTGCTCTGAAGCATTTTGGATTGGAAAAACTTGGGCTAGTGCAACAGTTTTGAGCACAACAGCCATGTTTGACGGATCTGATTACCTTCCGATTCTTTGTTCCTCAAACTAGGGTTTTGTAACAATTATGTCACAGCCAAAAGATTTCTTTTTAATAAAGTTTCAAACCATAAACATCAAAGAAACACGTATTTAACCAGTTGATCTTTGTATGGGCACATCCGCTTGTACTATCATGAATAGGAACATGTATGCTCAAACTCATGTGTTAACTCTTCTGACATCCGGTTTGTAGAACAAAAATAATCAGTCTTGGTTAACTACCTACTGAAAAACAGACCGTGACCAGGTTTTCTGTCTCTTAGTGAGTGGTATGTTTTTCTCAACAATAACAAGCCAGCCTCATGCCCAGCATCCTAAACCTGCCCACCATCCCTCCCTCCCTACCTGTCTAACCCCTATGAATGTTAACAATAATAGATAGGAATAAATATTGCATGTCTCTCCCTTTGCCCCAGTCACACTTCTAGTAGAGGTAGACCAGTTCTCGTGTCACCAATCTCCAGTGATCAAAAAGAAAGGTGACTGATTAACCAATATGTCTACTAAATATGTCTAATAAGTAGTCCTTTGGACTATTGGTCCTTAGTGAGAAACATCTTTCTATAGCTCACTGTCAGGTGTTTAATATCGAGGTTTGATGATAAAGTGTAAGTCTTAAGGAGATTGCTCTAAATTTTGTCCAAGATAGGTTTGTCAGTATCCAGCTCATATATTACTTGTTCATAAGGTGCCATTAAATGAATGAAGAGCCATTTATATAGCGCACAGATGCTTCGGAAAGAAGCATCCCGGCGCTCACATACGTAAGCGAGGGGACCACCAGCTTGCAATGAACGAAGAGTCACTTATGCTGCAAGGTTTGTCAAAATAGGTAGTCGGTCTTCCAGTTCATATATTACTTGTTCTTAGGATGCCATTAAAAACATTTCCCTAAGCCAGCCCACAACAGTTGGAATAGTGTCCATTTTCCAAAGGCTCAAGATTCGCAGCTTGGCAACCTCTAGAGCTGTGGCAAACCAACAGCCAGACTTTAGAGCTACTTCCAGGTATGGTGACATATGAACCAGCACGGGTGATTCTACCAAGTTTCCCATAATCTCTGACGGTGATGTCATCTCTTTCCAACCATTGTTCCAAACATTCTTCAGTATATAGCACTCCCACACTATGTGGACGAAATCACTGTCTGTTTGATGACATCTTAGTTAGACCCCCAAGGGAGGCGAGAGCGAGTATTCTATGGAGGAAGGATATGTTATCCCTGTCCAAATGAATAATGCAAACTAATCCGTCAGCAGGAGTGAGGTGTCAACTATGTGTACGTGCAGAGTGAAACCCTTGACAACTGTAGGATTATAGGGTCCGCCTCCCTCCTCCTCCCATGTTGCCCACAGTAGATCCCGATTAGGGAATTAAGAGTTAACACCTCTCCAGTAGACCGTGCTAGTAAGCCTGTCTTTACATGCATTTATGGTATATGTTTGTTTGTCCCCCATCTAACTACAAGGTAGACAGGAGACGAAACTATGGGGCACATTTTTGTCCTGATGAATGCCCAGGACCCCTAGTGGCCATTTTTCACGGGCTGAAACATGACTACAGTAGAATAGGGTAAGAGGGTTATTATTCCCCCTATGTTTATCCACGTATTTCGTTTTTAACCATACCAGAGCAACAACTAATAAAGGGGATACCTGGGTTACTCAAGGTATTTTTAGTCTGAGGCCCCAGCTGCTACCAAGTATCAAAAGTGCTCCCTGGGACATGGTTTTTAGGAACCAGGATGAGAACCGATGATGAAGCACACCACTACTAGAGTGGGTGAAGGTCTAATGAAAGATTTAATTCTGTTTCCAGTGCAGACGCCATAAACTCTGAATGTCTGATAGCTCAGACAAATTCACTGGGTGAGGATACCCATTTGTGTATATTACTGTTTGATGACATCTGCCGCAGTTTGAGTTGTGGAAAATCTCTGCCTGTACCAACCATTGTGGGGACCAGTGTTTTCACTGCCAGATTTTGTAATACCCTAGCTTTAGCCATGCCTCCCTTGGGTATTTGTTATGATGCAATAAAAGTTCCGACCAGCCCTTCAGAAGTATAATCTATTTGTAGCTAATTAGTCCACCATTTTTTGGAGTTGAGTTTGTACTGGGTGCGAAAAAGCTCCCCAGGCATCCTGCAATAGGGATTTTGGAAGGGTGACCGATTGGACTCTCAGAATTGCAGCTAGGGAATACCAGTGCGTTAGTTGATGGTCTCTCCAGAACTGGTTGTCGAGACTGTGAATAAGGTATAGGCTTCTGCAAATGACATTAGTTAAATGCAAACCAATAAAATTCCACATGGGATATTCGAAAGCCTCCATATTATGGCTTGCGTGTAGCTTGTTAAGGTTTAACCTAGGGTTCTTTCACCCTAGACAAACAATTTATTAATTTGGGAGAGATCCGTCAGTATTGCTTTTGGTTTCCTAAGGGGAGCATTGCACACATATAGTTGAACCTGGGTGCGATGCTCATTTTTAAATCGAAGTCTACCAGACAGTGCAGCTGTCTGGTTTGCTAAAGACATCTTGATTTGCTGGCTTTATTTGTTTTAACACCTTAGCTGCGTGTAAACATTTCTCCCCAGTGCTGCGCTGTCCATTAGAACTAGTGCTGAATGGACGTTCAATGGTCGTGCGCAGCACTGGGGAGGTAGCGCTGCTGACGACCATTGGCCGTCAGCAGCACTTAAGGGGTTAAGCTGTCCAGGTTCAGTCCGTCCTTCCTAAGGAGCAAAGCCTTTTCATACTACCTCTCCTTGTATTCTTAGACAAGTGATCCTTCCTGTAACGAGGTTCTGAAACTGGGATGGTGCAGTGAGCTAAAAAACGGTGTTGGATCTAGCCCTGATCTCTTGACTGGGTGAGAGCTTTCTGCTTAATTCAGAGACTCTGTCCCTCACCACCCCTTGTTGTAAATATTTTTGTCCACCCTAAGCGTGGAAGGGTATTCTCAGATGTGAGACCCTTGCTCATTGCACCATCAGGATTCAAGCAAACCGGGCCGAAGACGGCTGTAATGCCAGAAACCGGTCCCCGGGAGCTTGTTTCCTTCCCAGTGTAAGAATTGGCTATTGTAGTTTGGTTTGCCCTGTTCCCATCATGCACTGGGACAGGAACAGACTAATTTGCATACAGCCAGGTTCTGAAACTGGGATGGTGCAGTGAGCTAAAAAACGGTGTTGGATCTAGCCCTGATCTCTTGACTGGGTGAGAGCTTTCTGCTTAATTCAGAGACTCTGTCCCTCACCACCCCTTGTTGTAAATATTTTTGTCCACCCTAAGCGTGGAAGGGTATTCTCAGATGTGAGACCCTTGCTCATTGCACCATCAGGATTCAAGCAAACCGGGCCGAAGACGGCTGTAATGCCAGAAACCGGTCCCCGGGAGCTTGTTTCCTTCCCAGTGTAAGAATTGGCTATTGTAGTTTGGTTTGCCCTGTTCCCATCATGCACTGGGACAGGAACAGACTAATTTGCATACAGCCAGGTTCTGAAACTGGGATGGTGCAGTGAGCTAAAAAACGGTGTTGGATCTAGCCCTGATCTCTTGACTGGGTGAGAGCTTTCTGCTTAATTCAGAGACTCTGTCCCTCACCACCCCTTGTTGTAAATATTTTTGTCCACCCTAAGCGTGGAAGGGTATTCTCAGATGTGAGACCCTTGCTCATTGCACCATCAGGATTCAAGCAAACTGGGCCGAAGACGGCTGTAATGCCAGAAACCGGTCCCCGGGAGCTTGTTTCCTTCCCAGTGTAAGAATTGGCTATTGTAGTTTGGTTTGCCCTGTTCCCATCATGCACTGGGACAGGAACAGACTAATTTGCATACAGCCAGGTTCTGAAACTGGGATGGTGCAGTGAGCTAAAAAACGGTGTTGGATCTAGCCCTGATCTCTTGACTGGGTGAGAGCTTTCTGCTTAATTCAGAGACTCTGTCCCTCACCACCCCTTGTTGTAAATACCTTCCTGTAACAAGGGCCTGTAAATCTTTTTGCTATCTTGTCACATTTGCTGTACATTCAAAGACAAACATCAAATGCCAGGCTCTGACTTCCGAGGGAGCTTGGCGTTTACTTTTCTTTCTCTTATCTCAAAGTGAGAGGATTCCTGTGACAATCTTGTTGCATACTGAGGGTAAGGGAAATGTTTTTATTCCTAGCACACAATAACATTTAAATGAACTGTAAAAGTATTTCAGAATATATCAGAATTAGCAAAGCACAAATGAAGCGCATATTTACAAGCTTCCTTGATAAAGCCAGCCAATTGCTAGAACTTAAAGCTGACCTCCCAGACCTTACAATTCTTGGAGATTTTAACTTCCACCTAGAGAATCCCCTTGATGCTGACTTGACCCATCTTCTTGATCTTATGGCTAGTGCTAACGTGACACAATTAGTTGAGGGATCTCATCGTAGGGAAGGCCACCTACTGGATTTTTTTTTCTGACAACCCCCATTTAAAAAACAGTATCTTTGCTTTCTCCCAACTAGTCTGACTACCATGCAATAATGTTTCAACTTAGTGTGGAAGCGAAAGATCTAGTGAACAACATTCCCAAAACAGCGAGAGACAACGTCCTTGGCATAGGCTCGATACTGAAATACCTGCCACGTACTTAAATGACATCTTTTTTTAAAAACTTCTATTTATCATTTTGTTACAAAGGTAACAACATGGGTAAGTGTGTTCACAGTCATCATCATCATTTAAAAAAGAAGCAAGTACGGACAGATAGATGCATGTTATGGATACAAACATCGGAAAGGCCCAGTTTAGCATCAAGGTAACAGTTCTCAAGATTCGGCTCATACTGTCATGGATCTGCATCTCCTCATCTCTATATGTCGATCGTCTCCGCAGATAACTCAGTACACACGAGCCATAAATATGTCAAGAAATGCGTACAGTGAGAGCCGGTTATCAAACATTGCTGAAGTTAGATTGCAAACAAGAACCAAGCTACCCAACCCCTGTGGGAACTATGCCTTGCTCCAGCTGTGAAGCGGAGTCTCGCTGTCTGGATGCGAGGTATGCTCTGAAAGGACCCCAGATGTCTCTGGGACGGGATGAAGAGGGCACTGTGGTAGAATATACCTCACTTTTAGTAATGCATGAAGCCAAGCTTCCCATCCAACTCTGTACTGTGGGAACTGTGTTGTGGCTCCAGTAGATAGCCACCTCTCTCTTGGCCAACAAGAAACTTAGAGCCACAAACTTCCAAATTGTTTTGGGAAAGTTCGCCGCATAGCCCAGCAGCGCAATTTCAGCTATAGGATCAAGGGATAAATTAGTCATGTCGCCAATTGTCTTGTGTACCGCCTCCCAGTACGGTTGCAAGTGTGGACAGGTCCATGCAAGGTGTGCGAAGTCGGCCTGGGGGGATGCACATTTGCGGCAGGTGTAGGGTCTGGACCAGTCAAGCCTGTGGACTCTGGCAGGTGTGATGTATATTCTGCGCAAAAACTTAAAGTGTAGCAGCTTGTGTCAGCTGTTGAGAGAGACCTATTTATTGACTGTGCAGCATGTAGCCCATTGGTCGTCCGAAAATCGGGTGTCCCAGGTCACCCTCCCAGTCCCTGCGGATCTTGTCATCGTTGACAGGGATGATCCCTGGGCATACTTTGTACAGTTTAGAGATAAGGTGAACTCCCAGTTCACTCTCAATAACCAGCGACAGAGCAGCAAATGAGTCTGGCTCAAGGGGAAAACCGGGCAATGTGGCGCACATAGCCGAGTGAATCCGACCCAGCACAAAACATGAATGTGACGTTAGGCAAGCGAGTGTCATCTCTCACTGTAAAGGCGTGGCCATCCGGAAACATGTCCCCTATTTTTGAGATGTCAAATTTGGTCAAGGTGTGCTGTACTAGTCGTTCACCCGTCATTGGTAGCCAGAGGGCTGTTGAGTACAGGGTGGTCGTGTTGGTGACCTGCCTAAGCTTCTCCCAGGCCCAATTGGTCATGGAAACTGTCTGAATGTCGTTTGGGTCTCTGGGTAAGCCCTTAGGCAGGATTATGGATCATCGCTCGGGAAGAACGAGGTCAGACTCTAGGCGAAGGAATGGGATCCTGGCGCCCGGGTGAATCCAAGCATGTGCTTAGCTACATTGAGCTATTAAATAATACAAGTGTAGATCCGGCACCCTGTATCCGCCTCTATCGTAAGGAAGAGTGAGCACCTGCCAGCGAACTCGGCCCATTTGCCACCCCATTCCAATCTAATCAGATTCGATCTGAGTGTCAAGAAAAAACTGTTTGGAATGGGTGTAGGAATGTTGTTGAAAAGGTATAAAAAATTTGGGGAGGACGGTCATCTTGATGATGGCCACCCTTCCTGCAATGGACAGTGGTAACCTCAGCCATCTGTCAATTTGTGTCTCGAGAGTGATGATTGCTTCTCCATAATTGAGGCGAACAATCTGATTGCTTAAATGAAATCCTTAACAAGATGTTCAGTACTGACTACTTTCCAACTGAATGGAAACGACGTCTATTCTCCAACTAATTAAAAAGCCTAATATGGACCCTAAAGACTCTAACAACTACCGGCCAATTGCCCGGCTTCCATTCCCAGCAAAGATTATTAAAAAGGGAGTTAATTTAGAATGAACCTTTCATCAATGACAATAGCCTACTAAATGAAACCCAATATGGCTTTAGAAGCCATCACAGTACTGAACTAGCATTCATCACAGCCTCCGAGGAAATCAGGCAAACCCTTGATGCCGGAGGAAATGCTGCACTGATTTTTCTATATCTTTCGGTGGCATACAATATGGTCAACCATTCACTACTCATGGACCGCCTCACATCTTTAGGTATCAGAGGCAATGTGCTCTCCCTCCTAAAATCCTTTCTCCCAGGACGAGAGCAGGTGGTTTCAGTTAACCCCCTTTTTCTCCGCCTTGTTGAGCACCACAGGGCTCCGCTCTGAGCCCCATCTTGTTTCATCTTTATGTGACTCCACTGATGACTTTGATTAAATCATATGGCTTTAAGCTTTTGTCCTATGCAGATGACATCCAAAATGTGGTGTCGGTGGCTAGCAACCCAGAGTTTACTTGCACAAGATTTTATGACTGTATCCTGCACATAGGGAGCTGGAGGAGTAAAAACTGCTTAAAACTAAATTCCTCTAAAACGGAATTCATGATGTTTGGTAGGAATTCTTCCTTTTGGTTTTCGAGATGGTGCCCCCAGGAACTTTGCACCCTCCCAACCCTAGTGGCAAAGGTTAAAAACATTGGGGGTTTTGTTGACAACAAATTGTTGTTTGAGGTTCAGATTAATCGTATCACTTCTGCCTCTTTCTTTATGCTGAAACATCTTAGGAAAGTTCTCCCTTTCATTTTTCTTCCGGACAACCAACACCACCCATGACATTGGGGTTTACACCAAACAAAAAACCCAAGGGCCGACAACCATGCATGACTCCGAATAAGTCTGTTAGTTTACTAGTACTTGCCAAATGGATGCTGGGCTCATTTTTAGGCCTTAGGGGAGTCTAAACTGCTCCACTAGCCCGTGGGGCTATCCATAGTGTTGAATTTCACCCTCTGGTGGTGCCCTTGATCTGTTCCTCCTGTGTCATAATAAAACTATTGGTAGCAATTACCACATAGTGTAATACACTCGACAAAGGTCATCATTTGTGTTGACATTTTAGGACATTAGTGTTCCATGTGGCTTTTGCGCTTTACTTGCTGTTGCTTTTCCTTCTCTCAGATTTATAGGTTTTGGCATCTGTTTACCACGTTCCCACTGTTCGTACTAGAAGACTGTGTGTAGCTCATGGTGATTAGCTGTAATTCTAAATGTTGCATCTTGTGGGGTTACAGCCTGGGATTTGTATTGGCTTGCTGCATTGCCATTCGCCCCTCTTGATGCTCACTGCTAGGGTTCTAAGACTGACAAAGAGCAGCAGCCTTTTTATGAGAAAAGGCTGTTAGGAGTTACCTACTGGACCTTTGTTGTAATTATTTATCTGAATTCTGGTAGGTCTGCTTGGGTTGTCTTTATTTGTAGACACAGGATTGCTTGCGGAAATGAGTAAGGGTGGCTAACGTGTGAGTTTTATAAGAAATGAGGGCACCCAGAATTATTCACGACCCTTCATGCTGTCCTGAGACAGGCGATCAAAAAAAGACAGTTGTATGAACACTGGGTCCAAAACAACCTGTGTATCGAACAACATCAACATATACAAACAGCGGCATCAATTAGATGGATCTAGTGACGTCCTTCTATAGACTCCACTGCCAGCTACTGCCCGGTGCTGATTGTTCATAGGAGACATGAACATTCGAACTGATCGGTCGAATAATTTTCTTATGTGAAAGCCCTCTTCATATTGTGTTAAAGCACATTATGGCTGATTTGGTTGTAAGGACAGCAAAATACTCTTGTAAGAACAATGGTCCTTGTAATTGGGGATATGTGTGCCCTGTGGCTTTTAGAAGGATCAAGTGCACATCGGTTAATGAATATGGAAATCACCATAGTTCAAAGTTCTAGGATTGCTTCTTAGCTCTTACAGAGGGGGCTGGCCTGGCCGTTTGAGCCATACTGCCCATTTTTGGTGTGGATGGTCTGATTAGATAAGGCTCATTCTATTTTGTAGGTTCACAGACAATCTAAAAAAGATGGAATATTTCACTTGAGGGCAAAAAGTAATCACTGTATTTTATTTGTTTATTTCAACTGTCTCTTGTCTTAATTCCCAGGTAAGTTGCTATGTTTTTGAAGACCCACATTATTAGTAAAAAACAGTATCTTTCTTTGGAGTGATCTTCACAAATCTATACAAAGGGACAGTCAATATCTCTCATTTGACCATGGTTTGTAAATCCATATCTTGATAATGTGCAGATCAGGGCATCTTTCCAGCCTGCACATGGGTTCAATCACTCTCTGTTTGACTTTTTAAACAAATCATCCTAAGGTCTGCTGCCTGTTGACTCAAAGGTTCAATTTCATTGTGATCATTTCAGACAAGGAAACAGCCAACTCCGTGACCTAGCCATTATGTTATCTTGACAACTCATTATTCAGTTGAAAAAAGACGTGATCATCTCAGCCAAGGCTTTGTGGAAGAAAACAACACTAGGAAGTATTTTTTTTTTGCCATCCAAGCTCTTGGGTGTATCATCACAACGCCTCCTGTTACCCAAGTACGATTCAGTAAAATAATGCTGCAATCATTCTGGCAAACATTTACTTGGAATGTCCCTCAACCTTACTTTGTCATTAGAATTTAACCCTTACATATTTCTTCCAAGAAAGGTTGTACTCTTCTCCTACCCTATCCTTGTTTTTTTAAATTTCATTTCAATATTAACTGATAGTGTATTTATTCTAAATCTTCATTGTACATAGCTGAAAAACAGTTGACTATCTAAAGCGAGGAGGAGATCTGTAAGATTATAATTTGATTGTATGTAGACATAACGTTTCCCCTACGGAGAGGTGTGACTCTGGGTGGTTCAGGTAGATCAGTTCTTCACAGGATGCAGCTTGCATTAACCCTTACCACAAGCTTGAAAAATTAGCTTTCGCTGAAGATTCGTATGCGCCTTGACCAGAAAATATCAGTGGTTGTAGCTTTCCAAAGCAATACCTTTTTCCATGGAGCTTTCTAATTCAGCTACGCAGGCATCTTCCTAGGAATTCTGTAAACCTAACTGTGGGAAGTATTGTCTCAAAGCTCAAGCTCTATGCTGGCGAGCTGTTCTTTGCTGGATGATGTTAATTGCACTTTTAATCTAGCTGCAAATCTCTTCATTATTTGCAGCTTCCAAGCTCAGTTCTTTCTTGGCTTCAGCAATGATTTACTGAAATTCAGTTCTTAGTTTTTAAGATGAAGATGAGCTGTTTTAGTAAATGAATTGGTGCGGAGTGAGGATAATGGTTTCTGGAATTAGTATGTGTGTGCTGTTTGTTGACATTCGAATTCATCTACCACCCTTGCCCTGTATGAAAAGTTGTAAAGGAATTTCAGAACGTAACTAAGTACCAGAAAGTCCCTGATGCACAAAGGTCTAGTGGTCTCTGCCAGGAATCATTGGTAGTTTCCCACAAGGATTTCATCAAAGAAAATGTGAATAGCCAAAACAACAATACAGTTCAAAAATAAAGAATGTAAAAAGTAAAGAAAGTAAAAGTCCAAACCAAGTGAACAGAAAGGACAAATACTACTACTAATAATAATAATAATAACAACAATATAATTGTTCAAACATCCCTGACTCTTTTATTATTAATAACATTGTGTTCGAGGCATATGGGCTGCAGATGGTACATTATGAATAGATCGCCATCTGGTGTTGGGCTCGGATGATTGCACTTTGTTTTTCTCTTGGAGAGTCTTTTGTAGCTTGGTGACTCCTCCCTTGGTTGGTAGTGCGCATGGGCATCGGCTCCATCCTTAGATTGTTTTTTTTCCGCCATCGGGTTCGGATGAGGATCGAGACGCTCCAGATCGACTTCGAAAAGAAGTGAATTATCGGCGCGTATTCCCTTTAGAGTTCGACGGTATTGTTATCGAACACGATTGTATTCCATGCCGGCACGTTTCGACTCCAACATCGAAGAAAAAACTTTGATCTACGTCGACGAACAGGAGGCCCTTCTCGACGTAGTCAAGCCCGGAGTCCATGGAAAGGACTCCATTCAAGAAATGTCCAACGTGTGGTGCTAAGTTCCCACACAAGGACCTACACGAGGTGTGCAACCTCTGCCTATCGCCTGAACACGAATCCAGGGACTGCGAAGCCTGCGCAGCATTCTCCTCCAAGTCGACGATTAGAAATCGCCGAGCTCGAAGACACGAGGTTTCCAGAATGCAGTCGGAGGCGATCCCGGAACTGTTCGAAGACCAGCACCTCGAGGAAGAAGAGGATCATGAGGATCAGTCGGGGTCGGAAGGGGACGAGTCGGATGTCGAAGAACTCGACGTGCAACAAACCGTGAGTGACGACGTCCCCTTACCAAAAAACCGACCCCGTGTGGTAACGACCCCGCCTTCGAGCCCGGTCAAACCGCAGAAAAGAGTTTCCAACGCCCCGCCTTCGGGCCCGGCAACGAAACCGAAACTGAAACCGAAACTCTCGGCCTCCCACCATGTCGGATCCGAGAAGAGGTCGACATCGACTTCGACGCCGAAGCTCCATGCAAAGGAAAGCTCGGCATCGAAACATTCCATGTCGAAACAGAAACATGATTCGACGTCGAAGACTCACTCGACACCGAAAAAATCGGAATCGAGCAAACACTCTGTGCCGAAAACACCGACCATGGACGATCGAAAACAAAGACACCTTTCGGAACCGAAGGCTTCGGTACCGACACAGGAGCAGCAGACAGATCCCAAACAAAAGATTTTGTTTATCGATCCACAAACTGGCAAAGTAGTGACGAAGAAGAGGGAGAATGAACAGATAGAAGACAAACCTCTTCCTTCAAAAAAGAGAACAATGGGGACAAATACAACTCCTCCTACTTCTCCTCGACCTAAAGTCACACCCTCTTCTCCTATTCCTCACACTATGCCAAATATTCCTGCACCTTCTACACCAAGACCATCTACACCTCAGTCTGATGTAGACAGTGATACAGGGGAGGGGGAACCTCAACGGGATGATGACACTATCCCAGATGAGGATGACCCATGGGAAAATTATAACGCAGAGTCAGATGATGACAACGACCCACAGTTATATCCCTCAAAGCCTTCACCACCTGATGATAACACAGGGTTTGTACAGCTCATTAATAGGGCAGCAAAGTATCATAAGGTAGAACTACATGCAGAACCTCAAATAGAGGACTTCCTATTAGAGACACTACGTACTGCACAGAGAACATCAGGTACTCTACCTATGCTGAAGGGTCTTCTCAGTCACACAGAAGAAATATTCAAAGACCCAGTGAGGGCTAGGGTGTTAAACCCAAGAATTGATAAGAAATATAAGGCGGCTCCAAAGGATCCAATATTTATCAAAGGACAGGTACCTCTGGACTCGCTTGTAGTCTCCAATGCTCGCAAAAGGGCAAACTCATTATCTACAGGAGAGGCCCCTCCACCGGATAAAGAGTCAAAATTAATAGATGCATCAGGCAAGAGAGTAGCATCACAAGCGGCAAATAGCTGGCGTATAGCCAATACACAGGCGCTACTTGCACGTTATGACAGGGCACATTATGATGAATTAGAAAAACTCATCACACATCTCCCCAAGGAACATCAGAAGAGGGCAGATCAGCTAATACAGGAAGGAAAGATAATAACTAACACTTCCATTAAGTGCGCCTTAGACGCAGCAGACACTGCAGCAAGATCCATCAACACCAGTGTCATGTTAAGGAGACATGCATGGCTTAGAGTCTCAGGGTTCAAACAGGAGGTACAAACATCCTTATTGAACCAACCCTTTGATCAGAAAACACTTTTTGGCTCAAGCACAGATGAGACCTTAGAAAAGATGAAGAAAGATACAGAAACGGCTAAGTCAATGGGAGCATTGCAACAGCCAACACAAAGAGGTTCCTTTCGTAGATCCACCTATAGAGGAGGCTCAAAAAATACAGGAACAAATCAACAATCCACCTCTTTCACACCTACGTCACCCAAAGGTAATTCAAGAGGTAGTTACAGAGGTAACAACAACAAGGGTAGAGGTCGCGGAAATAATAACAACCGCAACTCCCCAACCCCAAAACAGTGACTTAATACAACTCCCCCCAGACCACATAACACCGGTCGGGGGACGTCTATCACAGTTCCTACCTGTCTGGGAAAACATCACATCAGACAAGTGGGTGAGACAAATTATCCAACATGGTTATTGCCTAGAACTCACAGCTACCCCACCAAACTTCCCCCCCAAACAGCGTCCAATGAGTCAAGATCATCTGACATTGTTAAAAGAAGAAGTACTATCACTGCTACAAAAGCATGCCATAGAGAAGGTTCCAAAGGATCAAC
Organism: Lissotriton vulgaris; assembly: GCF_964263255.1. Lineage (NCBI taxonomy): Eukaryota > Metazoa > Chordata > Amphibia > Caudata > Salamandridae > Lissotriton > Lissotriton vulgaris. Next base: position 1,036,705,797 of record NC_141689.1, read on the forward strand.
AAGGGACAGGAGTATACTCTCTATACTTCCTAATCCCCTAAAAAGATGGGTCTCTAAGACCAATCTTAGACCTCAGACCTCTCAATGCATACATAAATTCGGAACATTTCCACATGGTCACGCTCCAACAGGTACTTCCTTTACTGAAGAAAGGGGACTTTCTTTCTACATTGGATCTAAAAGACGCTTACTTTCATATTCCGATTCACAAAGCCCACAGGAAATACCTAAGGTTTGTAGAGGAAGGACAACATTATCAATTCAAAGTCCTTCCGTTCGGGGTCACAACGGCACCAAGAGTGTTCACAAAATGCCTAGCTGTGGTGGCAGCACACCTAAGAAGACAACAAATACATGTCTTTCCCTACTTGGACGATTGGTTAATAAAGGCCAAGTCACAAGAAGAATGTCTTCACAACACACAGAAGATGATTCAATTGCTGCACCACCTAGGGTTTACGGTGAACTACAAAAAATCACACCTGCAACCAAACAAAATTCAGCAATACCTGGGGGCTACTATAGACACAGAAAGAGCCATAGCACACCCCAATCCAATCAGGATACAGACAATGGTCAGGTTAATACAAAGATTTCAACCACAACACTCACTACCAGCACGAGTGTTTATGCAGCTGTTAGGCATGATGTCCTCCTGCATACTGCTAATACCACATGCCAGACTACAAATGCGTCCACTACAGGAGTGTCTAGCGTCACAGTGGAATCAGGCTCAAGGTCAGATTACAGATCTGGTGTTGGTGGACGACCGTACGCATCGCTCTCTGAAGTGGTGGAACACAACAAACATTTCCAAGGGACGGTCGTTCCTAGAACCGATTCCACAAGTGATACTAACAGCGGACGCATCGCTCTCCGAATGGGGAGCACATATGGAAAAATACACAGTGCAGGGGAAGTGGAGTGTGCAACAAAAGAAACTGCACATCAACTACTTGGAACTATTAGCAGTATTTCTAGCACTAAAAGCTTTCCAAATGCAAATAACAAACAAGGCAGTCCTGATCAGAACAGACAACATGACTGCAATGTATTATATTCAAAAACAGGGGGGGACACACTCTCTCCAACTATCCAAACTAGCACAGGACATTTGGAGATGGGCCATTCCTCAAAAGATCTATCTGTTAGCAGAACACCTACCAGGAGTTCAAAATCAGATAGCAGACATCCTAAGCAGAGAGTCAGAACAAGTACACGAATGGGAGCTGCACGACCAGATACTGCAGCCATTCTTCCAAAAATGGGGGCAACCAGAGATAGATCTGTTTGCCAATCATCAGAACGCAAAATGCCAAAACTTCGCATCCAGGTACCCACACCACCGGTCCCAGGGCATTGCACTATGGATAAATTGGTCCAACAGATTTGCTTACGCTTTTCCCCCTCTCCCACTAATTCCGTTAGTGGTTCGGAAACTGCAACAGCACTCAATGACAATGATACTAGTGGCACCCACGTGGGCAAGACAGCCGTGGTTCACCACGCTACTACAACTCTCACAGGTGCCACATCAAAAGCTAAGATTATTACCCATGCACCTTACACAGAACCATGGAGAAATAATGCACCCAGATCCCAAACAATTGAACCTTGCGATCTGGCTCCTGAGGTCATAGAGTTTGGATATTTAGATTTACCACCAGAATGTATGGAAATCATTAAACAAGCAAGACGTCCTACCACCAGAGCATGCTATGCAGCAAAATGGAAGAGGTTTGCTATACACTGTAACAGTAAGCACATCAACCCTCTGGACGCATCCACTAAACAGATCATTTGCTATTTACTACACTTGCAGCAATGTAAATTAGCATATACCTCTATCAGGGTTTATCTCGCAGCTATAGCAGCGTACCTACAAAACAGGCAACATCTCTCCCTGTTTAAAGTACCAGCAATCAAAGCCTTCATGGAGGGACTTAAAAGAGTCATTCCACCAAGACGACCACCTTCCCCAGTCTGGAATCTCAACATAGTACTTACCAGACTAATGGGACCACCATTTGAACCTATGCATAGGTGTGAAATACAATTCCTCACATGGAAGGTGGCCTTCCTTATAGCTATCACGTCACTTAGAAGAGTAAGTGAGTTACAAGCTTTTGCGATTCAAGAACCATTCATGCAGCTACACCAAAATAAAGTGGTTCTTAGAACAAACCCAAAATTCTTACCAAAAGTAATTTCGGCATTCCACATCAATCAGTCAGTGGAATTACCAGTCTTCTTTCCAAAACCACAAACGGTAGTGAAAAGGGCCCTACATACATTGGATGTCAGAAGGGCAATATTGTATTATATAGAAAGAACACAAACTTTCAGAAAGACAAAACAGCTATTTGTTGCGTTTTCTCCTACACATAAGGGCAATCCCATCTCTAAAGCGGGCATTGCCAGATGGATTGTAAAATGTATTCAAATATGCTACTTAAAAGCAAAGAGAACATTAACTGTTCCTCCTAGAGCTCACTCTACACGTAAACTAGGAGCATCTATGGCATTCTTGGGAAACATTCCACTAGATGACATATGCAAAGCAGCTACCTGGGTTACACCGCACACCTTCACAAAGCACTATTGTGTAGATGTGCACACAACACAACAAGCTAGAGTGGGACAAGCAGTATTAAAGACTTTATTTCAAACAGCTGCAACAGACACAGGTGACCACCGCTAGGGAGAGAACTGCTGTATAGTCTATTCATAATGTACCATCTGCAGCCCATATGCCTCGAACGGAATATGCTACTTACCAGTATGCATCTGTTCTTGGCATAGAGGGCTGCAGAGTGGTACATGCCCTCCCAGCCTCCCCGGAAATCTGTGTCTGTTCCAACATTATCTTATTTAGATACACTTTCATGGGCATTCCTATCTGTATTCTATCATACTACTCCATCTAACCCTACTATGGCAAAACAATCTAAGGATGGAGCCGATGCCCATGCGCACTACCAACCAAGGGAGGAGTCACCAAGCTACAAAAGACTCTCCAAGAGAAAAACAAAGTGCAATCATCCGAGCCCAACACCAGATGGCGATCTATTCATAATGTACCACTCTGCAGCCCTCTATGCCAAGAACAGATGCATACTGGTAAGTAGCATATTCCTTCAGTACCTGTCGTTGAGATGTTCTGTTCACTGTGGATTGCTAAAAGTCTGAGGATTGCTAAAATAATCATCCAGTAAATTGGGAAGCACTAAAGCTTTTATCTGGACGTTTATACTAATGACCTACTGACAAAAGCAGTGTTGGCAAAGCTAATTTGGTTTACCTACCTGTAATGCTGTTTGGCTCAATTACTTAGACACTTTTGGATAATGGAATATTTAGTATCTTGAACTGTACTGTCCTCAGACAGAAGAACTTTAGGATATAAACATTGTTTGTCTCTGAATTTCAGTTAAGTTTTACTCTTCTAATTTTGACCAGAGCGTTTTAGTTGTCAATATTGACAGGCTTGTTAAATTTGTAGATTTCTTCCAAAATATGTTATCACTAAACACGTTTTGTAATGTTTACTACTAATGTTTAATAAACTAGCTTTTAAACAAAAACCACAAATGAATCAAATGTTTTACAGGTAAGAAAACAGCACATCGAATAGCTTTGGAAAAAGGAGTTTGGTTTTCTCCTATAGGGAATGTCAAAACAATAAAATAGAGAAATATAACTGACTAAAATGACTACAGCAGTCTAAAAGCTGGTGAATGGTCTAATTGAAAGCTGATAACTTCGGAATTAGAAAGGTTCTGGAGATGTAAAGTCTTCCTGTAAACTACAGCTGGGAAGAGCTCTATGAGGTGAGATACACTAGTGTGTCTCACTACTTCCCTCCGAAGGGCTTAGAGGGTGAACAACTGCTAAAATGTAGTTTTTTCAGAACCTGTATTTTTCGGGTAAGTTGGAACTTTGTTCTGATCTCCAGAAATGAACTTTTATAAGTTTCAACTTTTCTCTAAATGTCCCTGTACCGTGGCAGATATTTCTCAGATCCTCATAACTGATTCCTCCGTTGTAGTCAGTGGTCCCAGTTGCAGGCGGCCTTCCACAGTTCGAGTTTCAGGCCCATAGAACAACATTGGAGAATTCCTGTAGAACCGTCTAAAGTCAATGTAATCAACTGCTTCCTTTGTCATCAAGACGTTACGTCAGACTTGTTTGGCATGCCCGTATGCACCCCTATTCATACAGCAGAAGGCGGACACATCCGTCCTAGAGAAGAGTGCAGTAGCAGACCTCCAAGACTAAGCTTCGACTGGAGTGAGGTTGGATTTGTTCAGTGGAGGAACTGTCAGGGAATTCATCCCTTCTTGTCCGTTCCAGACAAACCCTTTCAAGTGGGTGAAGCATGGTATTTTAAAGGTTACACTAGTGGACACTTGGTGATGAAGTCTAGCCTATCCTAATAAAACGCCCAGTCTGCACCCTCTGTTTTTCAGCAGTGTGATGCATTTCCTTCCCTGGGAATACGCATTGTGGCAGCAAATGTATCCTAGATTTCTTTGGACTCAAAAGGTAGGATGGTGTATCCCTGGCTCACCTGTGTGGAATTCTCTCCCGCCCCCATTAACATTTGTTTGTCTGATCAACAAAACGTCACATTCTTTCCCACTGCCGCAGTTGACTCCTGATGTTTTATAAGAATGTGACCACAATGTGGAACACATGTTGTGCATGCAGCTTTGTTTCTTTTGCTATTCTGGCACGTGGATGCAAAGTCCCTTGACTCTCAATAGAGCACAGTATTAATAAATGCAATGCGCCCCGGTTTTAACCAAGTTAGCAGATCTTTGTCCTGAGACGCCAGGTCATTCTTCTTCTCAGAATAACACACTGCCAGACCTAGAGCTTTCCGTTAACTTTGTTATTTTTCAGAAAAGTACAACCCCCAGGAACCAAGTGGCTCTGTAAATAGATACATTTTAAATATTTTATTTCCTTTTTACTTCGCTAGTCACATAAGTAATGTATTGAGGCTTACATTAGGATATTATTAAAACTAGGCTTGGATAGTAACACGTTACAAAGTAATGTATTTGAAATAATTGTAAAAGCCAACAAAAAATTTGAGAATAACCAACTGTGGGACTTCAAGATACAGTAATTAGACTTTGATTTGTAAAAGCATCAGCAGCAGCTAAACGGGCTACTCTGATACTCTGCCAGTGATAACTGTATCCGCCTTTCAAATGATAAAGACCTATTTCTGCAGTGTAGACACATCTGCACTAGCTACATCTGGTCTTTTTCAGTTTGTTTTTGAAGATATGGAAAACCGTGTTACATGTGAGTGGCCAGATGGGACCTTAACGTGGTCTTGGCATTCCATATGTGCGCTCCCTTTGAACCTAGTACAGTACCCCTTAAGACAGTTTTTATGGCATATTTAATTAATGTTACATTGATTCCAATGATTCAATATCACAGTTTTAACAACTGTATTTACAACTCACAATATGGCTACCGAGTACATTTGTTTTAAGTAATCTGAAAGATAACATGCCAATGTTAATAATAAATCACATTTAGACTGCAATATGATATTCATTCTTTGGAAAAGAACATTTTAACAAAGTAAACCACCTATGCTCATCCTCTTATCTGATCCTGAAGACTCTTGAAGCTGAAAACAGTCTTCCTTCTCGCCATCACACCAGAATGCCCTGTGAATAAGATGCAGGTACTATCTGATAGAAACTTCTGGCCACAGATCCTTACCTTCGAATATTCCCCAGCGAGTGTATGACATTACAACACATACATTTACAATGCATGTCTTTATATCACAGTTTTTACACAGCAACATCCCTTGCAACGCATACATTTACATTGCATACCATTACAACAAATATTTTTAAACTACATTTACAACGCATTCCATTACATCGTAATATACCTTTACAACGCATACCATTACATTGCATTTAAGGTAATTGTTGGATAGTGTAGGGGTAAAAATTACTATTCTAACTCCAGGGGGTGCAACAGTAGGGTAAGTGTTGGATGGTGTAGGGATACAAATTACTATTCTAACCCCAGGGGGTGCAACAGTAGGTGAAGTGTTGGATTGTGTAGGGGTAAAAATGTGTATTCTAACTCCAGGGGGTGCAACAGTAGGGTAAGTATTGGATAGTGTAGGGGTACTATGCGCTGTAATGGTAATGACCTGCAATGTAATGCCTGCGTTGTAGTGTCATGCGTTGTAGTTTCATGCGTTGTAGTGATATGCAATGTAATGGCTGCGTTTTAGTGACGTGGTGTAAAGGATGTTGCAATGTAATGACTGCATTGTAAATGTAGTGCGATGTGATGACTGCGTTGTAAAGGTTGTTTCCCTTCCACGAGTGTCAAACTGGATCCAGAGGTTTTTGAGCAGTACCCCTGCATGCCGGTAGATGGTGTCATTCGGCTCTACATTGTCCATGCACCAAATAATGTGCACAGTAGCTTTATCGGTGCCACACCTGAGTTCTGATGTAATTTTTTCCATTCTGTGCCAGATAGCGCTGATCCGGTAAAAACTACCCTCAGTCTTTTTTTTTATTCGCTTTTTCTCAACTTATGTCAAACCCTTTTTTGAGTGATTTTTTTTTTTTGCTTGATGTCCCCAAAGAAAACTGCTGGTTTCAAACCATGTGGCTCCTCTCGCAGGCATATTTTTGTGACAGACCCACACTTGGTTTGTTTATAGTGCTTGGAGAGGAACCATGACTCGAAGACCTGCGAGCACTGCCATGCACCCAAAGGCATTGAGACAGCGATCCTTCAAGCTCCTGACTGCTCGACGTCCGATAACTCTGCGATGCTCAAGATCCCGGTCGCGGGCGCAACGTCCCAGGACCGTTTGCGGAGTCGCAGCTAGCGATCCTCATCCGCTCAAAGTTGTCGGGTAAGCCCCACAAACACAAGAAGTCGAAGAGGTCTGCGAGTTTGTTTTGTCTGTCGAAGTCGTCTGATGAGGTTCGGAAATGTCAAAACACTCCAGGCCTTTTGCTGCAGCGGAGCCTGGGTCAGGGTCCACTCGGCGCATCCTTGATTTTCCCAGAGCCAGAGCGACCCCTCCGCCCAGTTTTAGGAATTTTATGAGGCCATGCACCTCATATTTGGGTGGTCTGGTCTTTCTAGAGCACATTCAGGCACCATGAGCTTAAGAGGGACCTCCACTAGATCCTTGCCGGCGGGTTTTCCTTTGGCGCTAGTTGTGTCTCATGAATGCCTTGTTGGATCAGGAGTGGAGCTGCCGGCGAGATGGCGACCTTCATCAACGCCCACTCCAGTGCATAGGCCTCCGGTGCAGCCGACGCCCCATGGCGGCACCATCCCCATCATCATTCCCAACTCCAACATGTAGCCAGACAGGTGACGCCTGATGCCCGTTCCGATGCCGACCGGGACCATGCTTTCAGGATCAGAGCCAGTGCCTCTTGAATTTGACAGGCCTGAAGACAAATGGGAGGGGTCTGAGGACCCCTATGGATACTGGCACCCCCTAGTTGAGAATAAGGAAAACTAGTATGAAGAACTGGAAGAAGCCAGCAGGTTAGACACCTCACCTGACACAAGCTTGGTCTCTACTCCTACCATGGCTACTGAGGAGAGAGGCTTTTTTGCTATGGTGGTGCGTAGAGCCGTTAACGTCTTGGACTTTCAGCTACCCTCAGTAGCAATCAAGAATAACATCTTGCACCCTTTTAATAAAGGCCTTACCGAAGTCCAATTCGAGACTGGTCCAAGAGCTGCACAGAGGCTTCTGTACATAGGACAATTCCCGCCACTATTGTCCCGCTCGTGGGAACCCCAGTTTCCTTACCCAGCACTCCACGCCAGAAAGCTTGGTGGTCCAAGCCTCCACCTATAGGGTCAACCCATTCATGTTTCCTATTCCTCCATCAGAAAGGGAATCCAAGAGGCTGGATACCTTTGGCAAGGTAATGTTCTCTACCACCAGCCTTTCACTGCGGTCTGTGAACACTGCGTGCCTTTTGGCCCGATATTCCCATACGATCTGGCATTCGGTTCTGCAAGTGCTGCCTATGATCTTGGAGGAGGTCTGAGCTATCCTGTCCCAAGCTATTGCTGACATGAGATGCAGCAAAATTGACCATATGATGTGGACTGGACACAACTGACTCAATGCCATAGTCTGTAGCCTTGAGGGGCTATTCTTGGCTGAGAACCACTGACTTTTCAGGAGATCTCCTTGCCTAGCTTATGGACATGCCCGTTGATGGGTCTCGCCTTTTTGGAGAGAAGGTGACTCAGCACTTTAAGGACAGCAGAGCTATGGCCAGGCCTTTGAGCTTGTTTGTGGCCCCTTGTTAACCCCAATTCGCCTTCCACCCCTTTTGTGGCCACAGAAGGGGGCTCTATCAGAGTCTATACCCTCCAAGCCACCATGGCCAAGAGGCTTCCCAACCTTTTTGTGGCCAAGGATGTGCGTCTCATAGACCACGTCTGACAGGGAGGCAAAGTTTGGGCCAGTCTACACACCCCTACCCCCCCAGCAGATTCATCCTCAGAACCTCTTTAGTTTGCCCTACGACCATCACAGGCATCCAGTGGCAGGAAGGTAACGCCATCACCTGCACCATTGGTAGTCAGTAACGTTGGACTGTTTGGATTTGCAAATCGTCCAAATGGGCTACTCTCTCCCCTTTGTGACCACCCCTGCACCCATGCTACCCACCTACGACTGGCTGATGGAGGAGCACTTCTTCTTCCTTCTCTGTCAGGAAGTGGTGGCTCTCTTGGCCAAGGGAGCCATAGAGAGGGTGCTGGCATCAGCAGTAGGTTGTGGTTCCTACTCTCATTACTTTCTGGTGCCCAAAAGGACAAAGGCCTTTGTCCTTTCCTTGACCTGCACCTTCTCAATCTTTTCCTGAAAAAGGAGAAATCCAAAATGCTCATGTTCATGCAAGTTCTGTCTGGTCTGTATCGGGAAGACTGAATAGTAGCTTTGGGCTTGCAGGATGCATAGTTCCACATCCCCGTTCTGCCTGCACGCAGATGTTACCTGCAGTTCAGGGTGGCCCAAGAGCGCTTTCTGTTTACTGCACTCCCCTTCGCCATTATCAGTGCTTCTCAGCTGTTCCGGACACATTGCAGTTTCGGGCCTATCCTCCCAAATGGCAACCCCCGGGTATTCATGCATACCGATGTTTCAGCCTCTAGCCTGGATTTTGGTGAGAATGACCCTGAGGTTGTTGGGCCTCATGTCTTCCTGTATCCAACTTGTAACTCATGCCCGTTGACACATGTCAACTCTGCAGTAGGAGCTAAAGTTCCAGGGGAATCTCTCCGACATGGTCCAGATCTTGGAGGGAACTGCGAAGATCTCCAGTGGTGGCTCACAAACCGCTATTGAGTCAGTGGAAGACCCCTCTCCCGTCCCCAACCAGAGCGGACTGTGGTGACAGATGTGTTATTTCTTGGATGGGGTGGCCATCCAGGAGATTTTGATATCAGAGGACTCTTGTCTCGGTCTGAATCTGTGCTCCACATCAATCTATTGGAGCTTCGGGTGATTCGCTTGGCACTGAAAGCCTTTATTCCTTCGATCAAGGAAAGGCTGAGCAGACATTTATGGACAACACCACCCCCATGTGGTACTGCAACAAACAGGGTGGGGTGGGTTTGTCGACCCTTTGTCAAGAGGCTGTGCTTCTCTGGAAATAGCTGGAACACCAAGGCATTTCCCTGGTGGATCAACACCAGGCGGGCTCCTTGAAGGCGAGTGCGGACAAACTCAGCCAAAGATGCCTAGCGAATCATGAATGGCGTCTCCACCCGGAGGTGGTACAAGGCCTCCTTCAGCAGTGGGAATGCGCAGTGTCGCACATTTTTATGCAGGAGATTGCAAGGCAACTCTCGCCCTGGGACACTTCATCTTGAGTGAAGCTCCGGCCTCCTGTGTGCCTTTCCGCCTAGAACACTTCTGCCCAGAGTTATCAAGAAGATCAGGAATTACTGGGCCTTAGTTATTCTTGTGTCTCAAGATTGGGCAAGCAGAGTCTAGATTCCTGAGCAGTTGAGCATAGCCATAAGTCCCGCCCATCAGGCTGCCTTTTCGAGAGGATCTTCTGTCGTAGCAACAGGGTAGGGTTCTGCAACAGAACCTGCGCACCCTTGACCTTCATGCATGGAGATTGAGCAGCAACAGTTGACAGCTTTCAACCATTCTCCAATATTTTGTGATGTTATTTTGGCAGCCAGGCATCCCTCCACCAAGTAAGTATACGCTTACAGTTGGGGTACGTTTGTGACTTAGTTCTTTGGTTTGTTCTATCGTTGGCCAAGCAGGGATCTGCTCTGGGCAGTTACAGGTTCTCATTTAGCCATTTTGGTATTTTTGCGGTTGTTGGATCAACATTCTTTATTCCATCCATCCATTGATAACTTTATTTCGACTACAATGGGTCATAAAAGTACATATAAAATCACGAGGCAAAACATTAAAATCCATATTAAAATTACAAAGACATTTCATATATATATACACAAAATTTCTTCAAAAGGCATCAGAGACGCGCCTGGCTAAAAATCGAATTAAACCAACTGGATAGTTATCTAGGTCAATCATGCCTTTCTTAAAAGCCTAAAATCTGGAATCAAATCATTATAAAAGTTCTACGCTTAATCCGCATGCCATGCAGAAATTAGGAAACAGCGAAGACAACCGGTGGATAGGTGTCCTATCTAAGTACTCTGAGCGCATGCTCGTGTGTTCGAAATCCCAGATTCCTGCAGATGTGTTTAATCCACCTATTGCGGGACAACACATATGCCGGACAAAAGAAAAATACATGGCTTACATTTTCTAACGGGTGTTGACAAGCCGGACACTCTGTGCATTCATTTACATCCCATTTGTTGGTGAACGACCTTAATGGTAAACTACCCATTCTTAGTTATAAATACAGCTTCCTAGCTTGAGCAGGGTAGATCATATCTAGGAATTCCTCCTTCTTATAATCTGTTTTTACATCAAGGAATTCACTGGTCATTCTCCCTACTGTTGTACTAGCATGCAGGGCCAACAAATTATAGGACCTAAACCTTTTTACTAGGTCCGTTCCAGAATAGGCCAGAGAAGATAACTCAGAGGATTCCCATAGCCCAGGGACGTCAAGCCGTGCACACGTCTTTAATATGCAATAGCAATTAATTTTCCTTGATCTCAATGCCACCCATACCTCCTGAAACTCAGCATGATACAGTGCCAGTTCTGGGACAGACCATAGTCTTCGCCAATATATTAAGGGCCTAAGGGCAACCTCCTCTTCCACGGGGAATAACTCCAGGTTAAATCTTAATGGGACCAGTGGGGTACTGGCGGGAAGGGCAAGGAGCTATCTCATAAATGTGCGTTCGACCTTTGCTAGACTTTTTGGTCGACAGTGTCCCCATAGTTCAGCCCCATATAATGCGGCTGCTCTAGCTTGTACCCTGTACATTTCGATAACCGGGGCAGCCGGCTTGAATGGGGATGTTATGTGCTTTTTGGATAACCCACCCACAGTCTGTGTTAATCTCAATGAGGATTTCGTTATTTGTGCATCCCATCCCAGATTTTCCTCGAGAGTGATTCCTAAATAGTCAAACGTCTTGACTCTCTCGAGTGGTGTTCCATTGAGGGCGGTGTTTGGGCTTATTTGCCTAGGGGGATTATAAATCCTAAATTTTGTTTTAGCCAGGTTGATATCCAATCCACGTAAGGCACAAAAATCCGCAAATCCATCAAGGATACGCTGGATGCCAGTAGCTGTTCGAGACAACAGCAGAGTGTCGTCCGCGAATATTAGAGCGGGCACTCTTCCTGGGGCTAATCTTGGGGCATCCGTATCTTTTATTGCTAGGAGGTGTTTAACAAGCCCATTTATGTACAGACAAAAGAGGGTAGGGGCCAGCACACACCCCTGGCGTACCCCTCTATCCACAGGAAATCGTCCAGACAGTTCTCCCCCTTTTCCGCATCTGACCTGGGCGTAATTACCAGTGTGAAGCCTGATCAGTACCCCCTGGAGGTAGTGCGGCACCCCGAGGTCATGGAGAACTCTCCACAGCTTGTTCCTGGGCACCAGATCAAACGCGGCCCATAGGTGCACGAAAATGAGGTAGAGGCTGCCACCCTCCACACTCAGTTTTCCAGAAAAGGACCTGTAGGCGGAAGATCTGGTCAATGGTTGAGATACCAGATCTGAAGCCCGCTTGCAAATTACTTAAGATCTGGTTATCCTCTTCCCACAGCTGAATCCTGTCCAGGAGTATCCTTCCAAATTCTCTCTGTGCGATATCTGTCAGGCTGATGGGCCTGTAGTTTGAGGGTTGCAGGGGGCAGCCTTTTTTAAAGATGGAAACTATCTCAGCCCCCCTCCAAGTTTCGGGTGGATCTATGCCTGTTAATATCGTATTGAACAGGACACAAAGGTATGGGGCCCATATTTTGGGTTCCGACCGAAACAAGTCCCCGAGGATTTGTTGGGTAGTAGCTTGTTGATGGCAATCTCTACTTCCCGAGTCGAGATCTCCAGAGCTCCCCCCGGTTGGTACTTATGGAGAAAAGTCAGGGTCTCCAAATCAGAATCATCATTGCTTTGCCTAGCATAGAGACTGCCAAAATGTTCTTCCCATACTCTTGGGGCTATAGTTGGACTTATAGCGTTCCGGTCAACCCTGCCCTCATTACTAACAATTGCTCAGAAAGATTTGAGGTCTCTGCGCTGTAGTGCCTCCCTCAAATCTTCCCATTGTTCCAACTCCCAGCACTTTCTTTCCCTTTCTATAACCTGCTTGAACCGCACCCTTGGGGCCTTAATCCGTAGTTTCTTTTTCTTTAATGGCATTAATCGATTCTCCTTTTAGTTTGCGGCATTCAGGAGTATACCACGGGTGACTCTTGGCCACTTTTTCCCTACTAGTCTGGTGTGGGAAAAAAAACCTCCAACATTATTGAGGCTAGCTGTTTGTGAATTTCGATGGGTCTACTATTTTTCCCAACAACTGCTCCCTCAGAAGCCACCTCTGCCATATCACTAAGGAGGGGCAAGACTTGAAGGTAGATTAGGGGCTGCCGTTCATCGGAGCCCATGATAGAAGGCCATTTTACTCTCCTCCTGTTGTGCAGGAGAAGAGGCTGTGAGGGGGGATTCAGCTCTGGGATGCTGTTTCTCAGTCCCCAGCTCCCTGGCTTCAGGGACATTACCAGGGCGTTGTGGTCGCTGTCCGACCCAAAAGGGATCTTAAATCCAGGACCATGTCCCACGATCTGGATTCGATCAAAATGTAATTGATAATCGAAGATTGGCCAACTCTGTTAAACGTCACATTTCCAGGCCTATCCGATTTTAATCGGCCATTACAGGGTCTTACTGATAGAGCCAGTGTGAGGGACGTAATTTGAGTACCAAAGGGGTCCATGCTTTTACTATAGGGATTGATGGTTCAGGTATATTCCAATATTGGTTTTCTTCATCAGGGTCCTCCACACTTGGATTACTGAGGGGTTCAAATTGACCGTTGAAATCCCCCCCAATGATTATACCAACCTCTGGGTCTAGTGTCCTGACAAACCCCCTCAATATATCAATGACCAGGGACTCCTGGCCACTCTTTGTTGGCCTGGAATAGATGTTAATTAAGGCTAAGTGCTTGTTCCCTGGAAGTGTTAGCAAGACACATGAGATGTCTGGGGAGTTGACTGTCACCAGTTTCGCCGTAATGCCCAGGTGAGTGGCTACCCACGTACTAAGCCCTCCTGATGGTGTGCCTCTACCCCCTTTTGTTGCCGGGACATTGAATGTTGCAAACCCACTCCGTTGGTAATCGCCCATGGCCCACGTCTCCTTCATAAGGCAGATATTGTGTTTGTCCATGAACAGACCCCGTCTTCTGATGTTAGTTTGTTTTTCAGGCCTGCAACATTCCAGGAAAGTATGTTAACACTCCCGTATTCTTTCCTTTGTTTTAGGCTACTGTTTACACCCTGGGCTGGTGATCTAGAAAGGCACTCGCCCGGCTGTGTCAAACCCTCCCTTTCGCTCGCGCAGCAGTCTCCTCTTCCCCTGTATCTCTAGCCTTAATGCAACCGCTTTCCATATCACATCCTATCCCACTCAGTAAATCCCTTCTGGTATGACTTTTTCTTTCCCCCACCATGCCTTCCTCTGCCACAAATCCTGACACAAAAAGGAGGTGCTTCATTTCACAAAAGATAGCTTTTGTTGCCTGCAAGTTCTTACATTCGATTTTGCAGCAAGGGGGCTTCCTTGATTCCATTAGTTAGTCTACACCTTCCAGGTTACTGTATCTGTTATGGTGGTAGAACATGTCAAATGACGTTGGGCTATTTAAAGGGCCATTCCTATTAATGTTGCCTGAGATACAGCTGCCTTCCTGATAATCAACACCCCTCCAGTTCTTCCCCTCCCACTTATGCTCGGAGCGGTTATTGCTGTATGTACCTGGGTAAAAATAGGTTAGTGGCAATGTTCTAATAGGTGTGTCTGGACTACCAGACTCCGGGTTGCAAATGTGCCCAACTGTCCAGTTATTCCTGAAATTAATCACAATGCAGTCCCCTTCTATGTTCTTCTCTCTGGCTCCCACCCAATCTACTCGTCTGGCAAATAAAATTTCACTGGTTCGGCAGAGGTCTATAGCGGTTCAGCCAGTAAATACATTTATTTTTGAGGTCCCTGTAATTCTCGACCTTTCTCGAGCTCAGTGAAGGTACTCCCACAAGAACCACTACATAGGGAACTGACTCAGGGGGCAATGCTAGGTGGGGCAAATCTGGCCTGCCAGGGCCCAGAGGTCCAGCCCCCTTGCCCAGATTCACTCCCTGTTTGGGACCTTGTCCATGGCTGTTACCTCCTATCGCCCCACTACCCCCCATATTCCTTGTGTTAGCTAGGGGGCTTCATGGTACTGTTGCTAGCTGGGTAGATTGGTGTATATCTACTATGCCACTTTGGGCAGATGGCACACTCTCTATGGTTGTCACTACTGGGGTTATACTTTGACTACCTGTCTGACTTGGGCCAACTGTTCTTGTACCATTTTTTTTTTAAACAATTTTTATTACAGCATCAAAGTTATATAGCTTACTCATATCACTGCCCGTTTCCACACTTCGCCCACCCCCAATAGTTCTGCCCGCATCACACAGCCATTCAGCCCACATCCCGGAGGCAGGGCTGCAAAAGTCTTCGATCTGGGATGGCGCTAGGTGATAAAGTAACAATGTGAACAATAACTGTTCTTGTACCATTACCGACCATTTCCATTAGGCCCCTAACCGTCCCTCCCGCTTTCGGTATACAGAGTAATTCAAGGTAGGACAGTCTTTTCTCGATGGAGTCCAGTCTTTTGTGGATCGGGAGGCAAGACTCTACAAATATCCATTCCATTTTGGCCCAAAAGTCCCCTCCTCTCTCTGATGGCGATGATGTTTCTTCGATTTCAATAAGTGACTTATCTGCTCCAGAGTGCTGACCCTCTAACTCAACCAAAGGAGGTTCTGGCTCCTTGGTAAAATATTTTTTCCTTTTAGTATTCTTGTTTATTAGGGCAGCACCCCCGCACTTCCTTTCAGCTGCTTGGTCCAGTGTTTTACTTGACACCCCTGGGTTGGTATCCAAGGCCAATTGGGTAGACTGGCCAGATCTGAAGTCGTAAATTTTGGGGGGGTGTTACTAGTACAGCCTCTGTCTTAGCCCTGTTCACTGGTGGGCTATGCAGCATCACTACTACCTCTTTCGAGCTATTAGCCTCCCCCGCCAGTCTAGCCGGCACCGTATTATTTCCTGGCAATGCAACCGGTAATAGCAAAGATGGTGGGAGTGTTGGACCAGGTACTGGGGATAGGGCTGTAGCTATTGATCCCAATGAAGACCGCTTGTCAAGAATTTGGTCAATAGATAGTCTTTTCTCCATAAGTTTAATCTCCCTTTGTAGGGCAGGCGATGTCAGAGTTAGAAACTGATCTATGGTCCCCACAACACTTCCTGTAATGGGCTTTCGCCCCTTCGCTGCTCCATTTTCAGCCATACCCTTGTGACGTAGAGCGTAATTAACACAGCGCACTGACCTCTGGGCGGAAATCTGTAGCAAGAATCCAAGAGAAGGGCCCGTCCCGTCCTTGTTCGGCCTCGGACGACCACAGACGGACCCGCCCTTGTCCCGGGCTTCGCCCGGCGCTCGCCCGCGCGCGTCCTGCGGGACGTAGCAAGAGGACCAATTAAGTACAGCTACTGTGTTTGGGGCGTGGCGAATGGGCGGCTCTCGGCCCGGTGACTCCTGGGGAGCGTGGTTCTCCCCTCTCCGTATGCCCCACTGCTGCCGCTGTCAGGTCCGGGGAGCGTGGTTCTCCCCCTCTCCGTGTGCCCCGCTGCTTGGCTCCGAATCTCTGCTCTGCGAGCGTCTCCTGCAGAGCGGGAGACGCGAGAGGTAATTATCCCCTGGTGTGTTTGGGGTGTGGCGAATGGGCAGCTCTCTGCCCGGTGACTCCTGGGGAGCGTGGTTCTCCCCTCTCCGTATGCCCCACTGCTGCCGCTGTCAGGTTCGGGGGGCATGGTTCTCCCCTCTCCGTGTGCCCCACTGCTGCCGTTGCTTGGCTCCGAATCTCTGCTCTAAGTGTAAAAGGCGGTTTGAACACATGGAGGTGCACTGAAGAAAGCACTTCTAGTCTTTATAAGTTGTCTTTAAATTCTTTCTTTTATTCCATATTTTTTCCCATAAAAAACAACCAACACATTTTGTTCCCAAATCACAGTTAGTGGAACTTCATCAGGGCTTATGGAACAGTGTGGTTTTGCGCCATGAGGACGACTATAAAATCTTTTGTTTTATACTCCTCCTCATGGCGCAAAACCACACTCTTCCATAAGCCCTGATGAAGCTCCACAAATTGTGATTTGGGAACGAAACGCGTTGGCTGTTTTTTATGAAAAAAAAAATATGGAATAAAGAAAGAATTTGAAGAAAACCTATAAAGACTAAAATTGCTTTCTTCGGTGCACCTCCATGTGTTCAAACCGCCTTTTACACTTATCCAGCCTGCAACCAATTGGAGGATACTGGTTAGAGCTGCAAATTTCTCCTATGCACTTCATACGCATGGATGGATAGATAGGTGTATCATCTCTGTAAGAGTGGAGCTATAGTTTTTCGGTTCCAGAACATCCACCAGTGTCTTAAAGAAGATGTTAAAATCCATGTGATAAGAAGGGATCCCTGAGATACCCTTGAGACCACTTGGAAAGTCATGAGAAAAAAAACAAATCTTCTAATTTGATCCACTTTTTCCACTTAGCTAAAAAAAAAACTGAAACCCCTCAATGTTTGACCATTTCCATCCAGGCAGCATTTAGCATTCTTTGAAGTATGTGGATACGGTCTACCGGGTCAAAGACTGAATGAGGTTAGCATAAGCAGCGTAAATGCCTATTAGTCTGCCCGAGCCTGAACATCGCCCATAATTACAACCACATTTATCTCCGTTTTGCATGAAGTTGGAAGTGAAGCCTGAACTAGTTTACCTTCCATCATTTAGATGTAAGATTCCACCAACTCTTCAACGATTTAGAGTGACTGTGGCCATGGCCTTGATAGTATGATAAATGCACTTGTGCCAAGCATAACCTTTTTATTCTGCTGAGTGGAGAGAGAAAGGGACCTTTGAGATCTATATTATTGTAGCAAGTTTTTTGGCATCATTGCTTAAAAACTATCTTCCAGTGAGCAAGTTGGTTTAAGTGGGTTTGGCAGTTTAATGATCTCTGATTCCTTCAGTATCTTGAAAGAGAAGCAAATAGGTGTGTCCTTTTCAATTCAGGCTTTCCTCTCCAGCTCCCACTTTGTGGCCTTTTGAAGCATAGATGTGTTTGACATTTTGGGTGTGAAAGCAAGTAAAGTTTTCACAGCATTAAGTAGAAGTTATCGGATCATCCAAACCTCCCATAGTGTCAGGTGGGTTTCAACAATCAAAGAGTGGTGAAAAATGACCTTTTAGGGCTCGCCTTTCCTATTCCGCAGGAATAGGAAAAAGAGCCCTAATGCAGTTAAACCACTACTTAAGGCCAAGGGCTCTCCCCAAAAGAGGATTTTGGGAAATGCATGCCTCGTGCACGAGCTTGCCTGAGCCTTCTGCCTATCAGCCTGCCAGTTTTCCTCCCCTAATTATTCACTTCACTTATTCACGGCAGGCCATGACTCTGGTTCTTCAAAGGCTCTGCTCCCCCCTCCCTCCCCCACCTGCACTTCACGGCCGCCAGGCCCCTGTCGCTTCATCTGCTTGTTGCCTTCTGTCCCTTAATCTCCCCGTGACTCCCCCCTCACCTCTCCCACTCCACTGCTTCAGGCCCCCACCATTTGCTCAGGACATTGCTTGTTTTGCTGGGGACTACTGGCCTTAGGTCACCGCTGTCCTCAATGTCTCACTCTTAAATTGGCATGCGATGTCATATTTTTTTTATTGTATAGGCTATCTAGCCATGGGTGGTTTGATTTTCCCATTCGCTCCTGCCGTGTGTTTCTTCTGGTCTAACTTCTCCTCTTTGAAGTCTTATTGGTCTTTTGGTTATATTTTCTGTCATCCCCCTTTTTATCTTCTTGGCTGCAGGCCGTACATATTTCTATATAACATTCAGAATGCTTTATTTACTCACACGTGTCTGCAGGCTGGCTGCAGACTGATTTGCTGTGTGCAGGCATTACTCCTCCTATGCAGTTCGGCACCTTTGAGAACAGTATGCTTTGTGCAGGCATTAATGGGCGGCTGTTCTGCAGTATGATGACTGGCATGCCGCGTGCATTCATTACCGGCGCGCAGCGCAGTAGCCTGGTGAATGGCATGCAGTGCGCAGACGCTATCATGGGCCTGTTTTGGGTCACTGGCCCCCAATGTCACCTGTCGTATCCGGTCTTATTTATGCTGCTTCCACTCATATATGACAGCTCCTGAAACGGCGTTTGCCAGTTCTTCTTCCTTCACACTAGTAGTCATTGTACAGTTTCAGCCCTCGGTCTTGGACCAGCAAAGAGGTGCTTTCAATACTTTCCATCACTTACATTGCAAATGAAAAGCTGCTACCCTCCGTCTTCGCAACAATAATAGAATAACAAAGCTACAACAGTGTTTTCCTTTTTTATTTGCTGTGTGAAATCCATGTCCTGGGGCAGGGCAGCTCCCTGCAGACTCACTCACTGCTGGCGCTTTTCAAGTGTGGTTTCAGTAATGTTTGCCATGATTTCTTTGTGTTGTTTGAGCCCCCAGGAACCTGTTCCTCGCCAGGCATTTATGTGCTGTTGCTGCCACGGTGCACTTGTTAGCACATATATATACCTGCCCCCCACACGTACGCAGCTCCTCGGAGCCACACCTCTGTAGAGACCATACACAATTCATATGTGGCCTGTCTCTACAGACGAGACTGAACCAGCTATCACAGCTGCATTATAAAGGACTAACCAGGCAAAGTAGGGTTCCCGCCCTGCCTAGCGAACTGTTACCAGCGCATCTTCTGGTTGTAGCTTGAGTCGTGGCGCCAGAGGGCAGTCTGGCCGGGCAGAAAGAGACTTCTGTCAGATGCATTTGTCCATTTATAAGCAGGGTAGTACTCTCCTGCTCTAGTACAGTAGCACTGTCCTCGCCATTCTGTCCCTTCTTGCCCTACCTTTTTGACCTTATCTGCTCAACACTTGTAATTCTTCAACTGTCCCACTGACCTTGCCTTTCTGCCACATTCTTGTAATGCTCCACTGCCCGACCTATCTTTTCAACCTCTCTGCTGTCTCACTAGCCCCATCTAACTGCCCACCGGTCTGTTGTTCCACTGTCCCCCCTCCTCACCTATTGATTATCCTGTTATCGACTTCACTGCCCCACAGCCTACTATCCCACCAGTAATTCTGTTTTATATGTATTCCCTTCCACCTCGTGTTCACTGAAGGCATGAACAACTGATGCAGTGCTCATGAAGAGGGGAGAGGAGAGACCAGGTGGCTGGAGATGTGTCAGCAGCTACGAGCATACCTAGTAAAACATTTCGTTCATAGATTATGGGGTGACGGAGGCCACAGACCTTTTTTAGATCTTGCTTGACAGCACAGGTGCCTGCATGATATATATTAACAGTTCTTTAAAGTATATAAACAGTAGACTTTGGCTCCACCCCAGTCACTCTTACCTCCTGCTATTGACTGTTTGGTGTGTCATTCTGGCTCCTGTGGACTGGTTGCAATGCAATGCATGAGGACTATTTTACATATCAAGGTACATTCATTCCTCAAACATCAAATTATTTCTCTCATAAATTCATTGTGTACGTAAAATCTTTTTTTTTTCTCGGTTAGGCAGGCTTTTTTCCGACTTTAAAAAAAAGCACTAAAAACCATCACTAAATAGCTTGTACGTCTGTTCAGCGGATTAGTTTTTGAAGTGTTTGTCTCTCGCCTGCCTACAACTGTAGGTGTCTGTTCGAGACCTCCTCTTTCCAATAAAATATGGCAGACATTTAAGACATGTTTAAGCATGAACTTTGCATCATTGCGAAAAGTGCACATTCATTGTGGTACATCAGGTAAAGTACAGGGCATGGCTGATATTTTGGGATCAAAGACCAAAGCGCTAAATTAAGACATGGTCTGCCACAGCTTTAGGCTGACTGGTTTCTGAAGGAGTTGAGTAGCTGGATTCCCGTTTTGTACCATCATAGACAGTTGTTAATGGCTGCTTGTCAATGGAACTTCGAAGACATGTACTGTTTTTGGCTGGTAATGTAGCAGCATTGGTGGACATCTCTGAAGTAAGTAAAAGATCCTAACACAATAGCATATACAAAGGGACATAACAACACATAACAAAACAGGGCACATCACAACAAAGCAGTCCCAAAAGAATGCAGAACAGCAGCCGAAGTCCAACGCAACGCACAAAAACACAGCTGGAAAAAAGCCAGCAGAACACATCAACCTCCACAATAAAATGTCACACAACAAATGTACACACACGTTTTTTTCACACACTACCACTTAAGAAATCGTGCTTTCAAAAAATAAGATACAGTGAAACCACATTTTGGGTCACGTGAAGAATGGAAGGCCTCTGTCAGATTACTGTCACCTCATGTGCATGATTTATGAAAGCCTTAAATCCACCAAGAAGGTTGTTTATTGCACTCTGCTGCAGTAAGTGTTGAGTCATGGGGCATACAAAGAGACGGCTGATAGCTCCCAACAAGCCCACTTAACTTGTGGGAGTCTGGTCTCAACAGCGTCACTCGAGAATATTTTATGAAAGATCTCCAGCTTAATTCCACCGTCTGCCTCCCTCTCACAATCGGAACAACAGAGTGCGCATCTGTGATTTAGTTCAGATTATAGGAACCTGGGTGGCATGCTACCCTCGCACGAAGAGACGGCTGATAGCTCTTGCAGTCTTCACAGCAGGGCTTTACTGTCTCAGTGATCACAAGCAGTAGATATCTCTCCGTTTTATCCGCTTTTTTCTTTCCACTCTCCTCGCTCTCTGCCTCTTGTCCCCACATTTTGATCTCCTCTGCCTAAGTCATGCTTCCCTCCACCCCCCTTTTCCTTCCGAGAATGAGTCTCTTCCATGGACCCCCACAGAGACTGACTCTCGCCCAAAAAGCACCTCTTCAAAAAAAAAAGATACAGTGAAACCACATTTTGGGTCATGTGAAGAATGGAAGGCCTCTGCCGGATCACTGTCACCTCATGTGCAGGATTTATGAAAGTCTTAAATCCACCAAGAAGGTTGTTTATTGCACTCTGCTGCAGTAAGTGTTGAGTCATGGGGCATACAAAGAGACGGCTGATAGCTCCCAACAAGCCAACTTAACTTGTGGGCAACATAACAAGCACAGCTCACCACACACACTGCGTGCCTCAATCACCGGCGTTTGACTCAACAGTAAAAATGCATTCTGGGCTTAAGATGAATACCTGTTGTGTACAATATCATTATTTGCAGGGTGTTTTGCATCAGCCCATTGCTTACAGTTTATTGGGGTTTTAGTCACTCACACACTGCTCCCTCACACACACTGCCCCCTCACACACACTGCCCCCTCACACACACTGCCCCCTCACACACTGCCCCCTCACACACTGCCCCCTCACACACACACTGCCCCCTCACGCACACTGCCCCCTCACGCACACTGCCCCCTCACGCACACTGCCTCCTCACAAACACTGCCTCCTCACAAACACTGCCTCCTCACACACACTGCCCCCTCACACACACTGCCCCCCTCACACACACTGCCCCCTCACACACACTGCCCCCCTCACACACACAGCCCCCCTCACACACACTGCCCCCCTCACACACACTGCCCCCCTCACGCACACTGTCCCCCTCACACATTTTCCCTTCTCACAGACACTGCCCCCTCGCACACACTGCCCCCACACACACTGCCCCCCACACACACTGCCCCCCACACACACTGCCCCCACACACTGCCCCCCACACACTGCCCCCCACACACACTGCCCCCTCCACACACTGCCCCCTCGCACACACTGCCCCCTCGCACACACTGCCCCCTCGCACACTGCCCCCTCGCACACTGCCCCCTCGCACACTGCCCCCTCGCACACTGCCCCCTCGCACACTGCCCCCTCGCACACTGCCCCCTCGCACACTGCCCCCTCACACACACACTACACTGCCCCCTCGCACACTGCCCCCTCACACACTGCCCCCTCACACACTGCCCCCTCACACACACAACCACACCACACACACACAAACACACACACGCAACCACACACATAACCCCACCCCCCACACACACACAACCCCACACACACACACACAACCCCACACACACACACACACAACCCCACGCACGCACACACAACCCCACGCACACACAAACCCACACACACATACCCACACACACAACCCCACACACACAACCCCACACAACCCCAACCACACCCCACCCACCCACACACAACCCCCCACACACACACAACCACACACAACCCCCCCCCCCCACACACACACACACAACCACACACCAGGATAGCAAACATAGCATAGCAAAACAAAACATAGCATAACATAACATAGCATAACAAAACATAGTATAGCATAACAAAATACAAAAAACAGCATAACAAAACGCAACAAAACATAGCATAGCACAACAAAACATAGCATAGCATAACAAAACAGCATAGCAAAGCATAGCATAGCATAACAAAACACAACAAAACATAGCACAGCATCACAAAACATAGCATAACAGAACATGGCATAAGAAAGCATTGCATAACAAAACATAGCATAGCAAAACAAAGCATAGCATAATAAAACAAAGCACAGCATACCATAACAAAACAAAGCATAGTATAACAAAACATAGCAAAACATAGCATAGCATAACAAAACATAGCATAGCATAACAAAACATAGCTTAGCATAACAAAGCATAGCATAGCATAACAAAACAAAGCATAGGATAGCAAAACAAAACATAGCATAGCATACAGCATCACACAGCACCACCACAGCATCACTCAGGAGCCCCACAACATCACTATGCGCTACCACAGCATCAATCTGTACAACCATTCAACAACAACTGGTTCAAATATGTTCTCTCAATGTTTCAAGCTTTATTACAAATGTCACAAAAAGATGTTAAAATTTCACTTCTGTTTTTGGATTTTCGTCACAATAAAAAACACTGAACATAATCTTCACAAATGTTATTTACAAAAGTTTAAGCTATTGCCATTATAAATTACAATAACTTTTATTTAAGTATTAATTATTTTAAAAAAATTAAGTCATTGTTATTTGTAATATCAATACATCTAAGTCCCGTAAATACAAAACATGTTGCATTACAAATGCTATAGGTGTCACATGTGCAAAAGTTATAACTATTGGCATTGTAAATGACTAGGGGCCCGATGTAGGTCGCCAATTACCGGTCGGTAACGGCCGATTTCGGCCGTTACTTACCGGTATTTGGAGAATGACATGTAGGGGCTTTAAATATTACAGAATCGGTATATTTACCGATTCGGTAAATTTACCGATTCTGTAAAATACAGAATCGGTAAATTTACCGGATCGGTAAATACAGATGTAGGTTCACTGAAAACAGTGCCACAGGCTATTACCGATTCGTTATTTACCATGTAATACTATTACATGGTAAATAACGAATTCCAGTGTACATGCACATCTGTGCATGTACACCTGTGTCATGTGGCACACAGACATGCCCTAAGGGCATGTATGTGTGTCACATGGCACACAAGCCAGTAACAGGAGTGCAACAGGGTGTCAAAGTGACACCCTGACCCCTTGTAAAATCGATAATTTTACCGATTCGGTAATTACCGAATCGGTATTTGCTTTTGAATCCTATGGGCTTCAAGGCCCATAGGAATCAATGGCAAATACCGATTCGGTAATTACCGAATCGGTAAATACCGAATCTTACCGATTCAATATTTTTACCGAATTTTTTACCTACATAGCAATTACCCAATAGTAAATACCGAATCGGTAAACTTCGGTATTTACCATTCGGTAATTTGCTATTACCTACATCTAGCCCTAAGCTATTAATTTCGCTATTTTCAAAACCAACACATAAATAAAACATGTCATTTACAATACCAATAGCTCAAACTTTCCTAATGCGAGACCTATTGCATTGCAAATGATTGTTTATTTTGGGATTCCTGTACGCCCATTAAAATTGCCTTTTTATAAACCACCATGGCTTCATGTAGAGCAGCCCAATAATCTTCCAGATCTTGTTAGTAAGACTAGCAAAGTGACATAGTAAAACTACAATACATGGGGGCACAACCAAAGCAATCACGGACTCATAGATAGCACTTTTTAAGGCCATTGAGAGAGAGAACATTACTAGAAACAACAAGACACCATTCCATGGGCAGACTCAGTCAATGGGTGTCAAAATGGAGCGGCAGTTGTCACCCAGAAATGTCAGTCATAGCACAGCTGAGCCCTTTGGACAGCTACAAGTAGCAAGTCCTGATCACATAGGCCCTCATAATGAGTTGGCTGGACTTCGGTGTGGAGATACCGGAGGCCAGAATCTGTTATCAGCTGGTATCTCCGCACCAAAGTCCAGCCATTGCGATTTCTATTTGCTGAAATGGGGATTAGCTGTTCGGACTCAGGGCTTTATCTGCAATGTTCTATCTGCTCTGAGGATGTGAAATGTGTCAGCAGGAGTGCCAGGGGAGGGGGTAGGGTGGTCATAGATGCATGTGGAGGGGATGCATTTTGTACTGCCTCCTGGACTGTTGCAATGGTGGGTAAGGCCGGACGGTGGTGCTGCCGAAGCCCCTGCCTACCAGTTACATTGACAGGCCCAGAGCCTCCAGGCCCAGAATGATCAGGTCCGGACATGACAATTACAGCCCCAGACACACTTGGAACTCATCCGGAGTTATTGCGCCAGGTATTTGTGGAAAGGAAATGTACAGAGTGCATTGCCTGGAAGTGTGCTTCTCATACATCTGTCTCCCGTGCTAACCAAGCAGGTCGGGTGGGCAGCACAGTTTCTTGTCCCACTTCAGGAACAAGATAGACAAACTGACTCCGTTTTACCAGTAAGGTAGCAGTGCAAAGCAAGCATTGGTACAGTCAGTTTTTCTTGCTTACCTTTCCATACAAGCAAAACTAATTGGCATTGCAATTGCTTGTTTATATTAGTCTTCAGCTTCTGTGAAGATCGATGTATATTTTTCCACTTCTGCTGCAGTTTTATAGTGAACAGTATGTGGCACAGAAATGCAGCAAACTGGTATTTAAACATGGCATTGATGCTGCTTACGGAGCAAGACAGATGACGAATCTACCAATGGTTAAACCAAACAGCTGCTTTGGGCAGGTCAAACAGAAAGGGACAAATAAGAGCAAGGCAACTGAGATTGACATGAAAGCCATCCAATCTTGAGCAAGTATTGGGGCTAGTAGTATGGTATAAAACCCTGTCTCTGGCAAATGCCTCGAGCTTTCTACAGTGTGACTGCAAAAAGACCATTTACTGTTTGAACACAATTTTATTTAAATGTGTCCATTCCATTTGACCTATTTGTTGCTCCAACAGCCCCCCACCCATTTTACGCCATTTACCCTTTTGATTTTTCTTGTTTTCCTCTTTTTGCCCTATTACACTTTCTTCTGCTTATCTTAATTTACAACTATATTTGTACTACATACTCCTGTTCTGTGTTTTTTATGCAGAACCACACTTTTGGCAATTAGTGCTATGCTTCTTACCTTTCGCTGTAACCTATGTTGGCTTGTGTACACTTGTGCTAAAATGTGCACATTTTGTTCATTTGTCACTCACCCGTATCAGCAACGTAGCACTTTAATGAAAGAGGTACATAGTTGTTCAGCGACCAATTCTGCTGTTCTGAAATAAGTTTTGTGTGGTTCTTAGGTGGATGTTGGCAGTTTCCTAAACTTAATATATATTATTGTGTAATGGAACTTTTCAATATTTCTATGTAAATTCAAATATGGTACTGTGGCCAGGCTTTCTGACTCAAGCACCTATCGGTCATCAACTTTATTCGCATCTGATAAATGCATAAAAGTACATAAAACACTAAAATATATACATCATAGAAATGTTCTAAATATTAAAATAGAAAAACAGTGTTCGAGGCATATGGGCTGCAGATGGTACATTATGAATAGATCGCCATCTGGTGTTGGGCTCGGATGATTGCACTTGTTTTTCTCTTGGAGAGTCTTTTGTATCTTGGTGACTCCTCCTTTGGTTGCTAGTGCGCATGGGCATCGGCTCCATCCTTAGATTGTTTTTTTCCGCCATCGGGTTCGGATGAGGATTGAAGCGCTCCAGATCGACTTTGGAAAGAAGTGACTTTTCGGCACGTATTCCCTTTCCAATTCAACGGTATTGTTATCGAACGCGATTTCATTTCCATTCCGACGCGTTTCGACTCCAACATCGAAGAACAAACTTTGATCTACATCGACGAACAGGGGACCTTTCTCGGCGTGGTCAAGCCCGGAGTCCATGGAAAGGACTCCATTTAAGAAATGGCCAACGTGTGGTGCTAAGTTCCCACACAAGGACCTACACGAGGTGTGTAACCTCTGCCTATCGCCTGAACACGAATCCAGGGACTGCGAAGCCTGCGCAGCATTCTCCTCCAAGTCGACAATTAGAAACCGTCGAGCTCGAAGACACAAGGTTTCCAGAACGCAGTCGGAGGCGATCCCGGAGCTGTTCGAAGACCAGCACCTCGATGAAGAAGAGGATCATGAAGAACAGTCAGGGTTGGAAGGGGATGAGTCGGATGTCGAGGAACTCGACGTGCAACAAACCATGAGTGACGACGTCCCCTTGCCAAAAAACCGACCCCGTATGGTAACGACCCCGCCTTCGAGCCCGGTCAAACCGCAGAAGAAAGTTTCCGACGCCCCGCCTTCGGGCCCGGCAACGAAACCGAAACTGAAACCGAAACTCTCGGTCTCCCACCATGTCGGATCCGAGAAGCGGTCGACATCGACTTCGACACCAAAGCTCCATGCAAGGGAAAGCTCGGCATCGAAGCATTCCATGTCGAAACCGAAACATGCTTCGACGTCGAAGACTCACTCGACACCGAAAAAATCGGATTCGAGCAAATCCTCGGTGCCGAAAACACCGAACATTGACGAACGGAAACAAAGGCACCTTTCGGAACCAAAAGCTTCGGCACCGACACAGGAGCAGCAAACAGATCCGAAACAAAAGATTTTGTTTATCGATCCACAGACTGGCAAAGTAGTGACGAAGAAGAAGAAGAATGAACAGATAGAAGACAAATCTCTTCCTTCTAAAAAGAGAACAATGGGGACAAATACAACTATTCCTACTTCTCCTCGACCTAGAGTCACACCCTCTTCTCCTATTCCTCACACTATGCCAACTATTCCTCCACCTTCTACACCAAGACCATCTACACCTCAGTCAGATGTAGACAGTGATACAGGGGAGGGAGAACCTCATGGGGATGATGACACTATCCCGGATGAGGATGACCCATGGGAACATTATGACGCAGGGTCAGATGATGACAATGACCCAGAGTTATATCCCTCAAAGCCTTCACCACCTGATGATAACACAGGGTTTGTACAGCTCATTAATAGGGCAGCAAAATATCATAAGGTAGATCTACATACAGAACCTCAAATAGAGAATTTCCTATTAGAGACACTACCTACTGCACAAAGAACATCCGGTACTCTACCTATGTTGAAGGGTCTTCTCAGTCACACAGCAGACATATTCAAAGACCCAGTGAGGGCTAGGGTGTTAAACCCAAGAATTGATAAAAAATATAAGGCAGCTCCAAAGGACCCAATATTTATCAAGGGGCAGGTACCTCTGGACTCGCTTGTAGTTTCAAACGCTCGCAAGAGAGCAAACTCATTATCTACAGGAGAAGCCCCTCCACCGGATAAGGAGTCCAAATTAATAGATGCATCAGGCAAAAGAATAGCATCACAAGCGGCAAATAGCTGGCGTATAGCCAATACACAAGCGCTACTTGCACGCTTATGACAGGGCACATTATGATGAGTTAGAAAAACTCATCACACATCTCGCTAAAGAACATCAGAAGAGAGCAGATCAGCTAATACAGGAAGGAAAGATAATAACTAACACTTCCATTAAGTGCGCCCTAAACGCGGCAGACACTGCAGCAAGATCCATCAACACCAGTATCATGTTAAGGAGACATGCATGGCTTAGAGTCTCAGGGTTCAAACAAGAAGTACAAACATCTTTATTGAACCAACCCTTTGATCAGAAGACACTTTTCGGCTCAAGCACAGATGAGACTTTAGAAAAGATGAAAAAGGACACAGAAACGGCTAAGTCAATGGGAGCATTACAACAGCCAACACAAAGGGGTTCCTTTCGTAGATCCACCTATAGAGGGGGCTCAAAAAGTACAGGAACAAGTCAGGAATCCACCTCTTTTACACCAACATCACCCAGAGGTAATTCAAGAGGCAGTTACAGAGGTAACAACAACAAGGGTAGAGGTCGCAGAAATAATAACAACCGCAACTCCCCAACCCCAAAACAGTGACTTAATACAACTTCCCGCAGACCACATAACACCGGTCAGGGGACGTCTAGCACAGTTCCCACCTGTCTGGGAAAACATCACATCAGACAAGTGGGTGAGACAAATTATCCAACATGGTTATTGCCTAGAACTCACTGCTACCCCACCAAACATCCCCCCCAAACAGCGTCCCATGAGTCAAGACCATCTGACATTGTTAAAAGAAGAAGTACTATCACTGCTACAAAAGCATGCCATAGAGAAGGTTCCAAAACATCAACAAGGGACAGGAGTATACTCTCTATACTTCCTAATCCCCAAGAAAGACGGGTCTCTAAGACCAATCTTGGACCTCAGACCTCTCAATGCATACATAAATTCGGAACATTTCCACATGGTCACGCTCCAACAAGTACTTCCTTTACTGAAGAAAGGGGACTTTCTTTCTACACTGGATCTAAAAGACGCTTACTTTCACATCCCAATTCACAAAGCCCACAGAAAATACCTAAGGTTTGTAGTGGAAGGACAACATTATCAATTCAAGGTCCTTCCGTTCGGGGTCACAACAGCGCCGAGAGTGTTCACAAAATGCCTAGCTGTGGTGGCAGCACACCTAAGAAGACAACAAATACATGTCTTCCGTTACTTGGACAATTGGTTAATAAAGGCCAAGTCACAAGAGGAAGGCCTTCACAACACACAGAAGACCATTCAATTGCTGCACCACCTAGGGTTTACGGTGAACTACAAAAAATCCCACCTACAACCAAACAAAATTCAACAATACCTGGGGGCTACTATAGACACAGAAAGAGCCAAAGCATACCCCAATCCAATCAGGATACATACAATGGTCAAGTTAATACAAAGATTTCAACAACAACACTCACTACCAGCACAAGTGTTTATGCAGCTGTTAGGCATGATGTCCTCCTGCATACTACTAATACCACATGCCAAATGCGCCAACAACAGGAGTGTCTAGCGACACAGTGGAATCAGGCTCAAGGTCAGATTACAGATCTGGTGTTGGTAGACGACTGTACGCATCGCTCTCTGAAGTGGTGGAACACAACAAACATTTCCAAGGGACGGTCATTCCTAGAACCGATTCCACAAGCGATACGGACAGCGGACGCATCGCTCTCCGGATGGGGAGCGCACATAGACAAATACACAGTGCAGGGGAAATGGAGTGTGCAGCAAAAGAAACTGCACATCAACTACTTGGAACAACTAGCAGTATTTCTAGCACTAAAAGCTTTCCAAATGCAAATAACCAACAAGGCAGTTGTCAGGGCTAGGGTGGCTTGTGGTCTAGGGCCCGCCCCACTCTGCATTCGGAGTTGCCCTTGTGGCAAAATGCATCAGTCCTCTTTGGGAGGGCGTTGGTGGCTGATGTGCTTTAAACCTGCTTGTGCTGTTAGGTTGCATCCCTGTTTGTAGGTTTGTGCAGGTTTTCCTGTCCTTTGGCTGCTGTTTGCTATGTTTCCGCCTAATGCGTGAAGTTTCGCATGCTCACACGTAATGAGTGAGGTTTGGCATGCTCACGCGTAATGAGTGAGGTTTGGCATGCTCACGCGTAATGCGTGAGGTTTGGTAGCCCGGTCGCAAACGTGGGCGCCGTAAGCACGTTGGCTTACGCGACCGCGCCCTGTCTCCTGTGCTCACTATTCTGGAATCGTCTGGGGAGTGGCTGTGTTCTCTTCTTGCTCCCTCTCCCATTTGCAGAGTCCCAGCTGTTTTTGACGAAGGATTCCATCGGAGGCCTTGAGGATCGTTTCCAAGGGGCGTGTCAGTATCCAGCTTGCTCCTTGTGCAAGGTCATCGGTTGGAAGAGCCATTTCGGGGACGTTTGTCCTTCAAAGGTAGTAGAGTAGGTCGTACTCTACAGGTAGGATTTATCAATCCTAGTTCTCGGCGCTAAAGTCCTTTGAGTATACTTTCTTGATTCATATTTGATAAAACTAATAGTTTATGTTATGAGGAATAATTAAAAGCACAGAAGTGTGAAATCATTGATATATTTTGCTCTTTGAAAACTGCGTTTACATCTTGTTGCTGGCAAGAGATGTTTAACTTAAAAGTGCAAAGTATGTGAAAGCGCGTGCATTCATTTTTAAAACTGTTTGTTTTTGCGCAACTCTTTCTTTGAAATGTCTTTAGGGAGAAAAGGTCAAGAGGAGTTTTAGCTATATCTGAAGACAAATATAGCAGTGTGATTTTTGTATTGGTTTGCTCACAGAGTTTTGGTAAAGAGGTTATTTACTAAGGAGTGAGTTTTGTTTTTGCTTAAAGAGAATCTGTCGCAATTCACAAGAGAATAACAAAATTATGATAAGAATGTTTTGTCGCTATTCACAAGAGAATAACAATATGGTGAAAAGGTTGTTGTGAAAGATTTGGTATTTATTATCAAGAAGTCTAATGTATCTTCAGTGTCTGTGATTAAGCAACAGGTTTTTGCAGAATAATTCAGCTTTGGCTCTAGGTTCCAAAGCCAATTTAGATTTACGGAATGTGTTGTTACTAACTTTTCCTTTCCAGATCTCCTTCCCTGCTGTCCCCTTCCTAACTCCCTTTTCCCCCCCGCTTGATCACTCCAAGATTCTGTGTAGTAATTACATTCGGAATTGGAGGTATCGAGAGGTGGGTCTTTATGACTTCACGACAGATCCTGAGGAAAGCGTCGCCTTGACAGAATAGTGAGCCCACGAATTATTTTTTCCTCCTGGTCTGTACGTGAAGTCATAATGACCACCATCAATGACTTAATGTCTGCAATCATGCGTATTCAAGCAGATTTAAAGGAAACCATGGATGTAACTGCTTTGTTAGCAGCTAAAGTAGAAAATATTCAATTACAGAATACTCCCCTTCCGGAAGAGGTTCAAGAAACTGGTGTTAGTAGGGGAAATACAAACATAGCTGTTACTGTGCCCCCTCAAATTCCTTTGGCAGCTCCTGAACGTTTTTCTGGGGACCCCTCCAAGTTGCAAATTTTTTTGACTCAGATCGAGTTGCATTTTGCTTGTAGACCTACTGCGTTTCCAACCCCACAGTCTAAAATTGCGTTTTTAATTTCCTACTTGACCGGAGATGCCGCAAACTGGGCAGTTCCTTTGGTCAGACAAGATGACACTTTGCTTTACAATTGGAAACGATTTGTGGAGGAATTTGAAAAAGTTTTTGATCGCAGAACTGTTACTCTGTCCGCTGATCGAGAACTACTTCAATTGAAACAAGGCAATAGGGACCTTGTTTCTTATCTGTCTCATTTCAACAGATTAATCGCTGAAACTTCTTGGCCAGAGGAAAAAAGAGCAGCTCTCTTTTATCAAGGTTTAAAGGACGATCTAAAAGATGTTCTGGCACAAATTGATCCCCAACCTGTAATTTGCTCTGAATTGATTAATCTTACGCTGCGCTTAGACCATAGACTCTCTGAACGGAGATCAGATAAAAAAAGAACGGATAAACCAAGTTGGAGATCAGAAGCTAAATCTAGGCCTCAATTTGCAAATTCTGAAACTGGTTCAGAGCCAATGGAAATAGGAACTTTAAGACAACCATTGTCTAAAGATGAGAAAGATAATCGTCGAAAGAATGGACAATGCCTTTATTGTGGCCGAAAAGGTCACTTCGTGAAGGACTGTTTAACGAAACCAAAGGGAAAATTTCCTAACTCTAGTAAATCAGCTGCTCTGGAAAAAACAGATCCAAAATCGGAAAACTAACTGGCCCAAGATGTTTGAAGGGAGATCTCTTGGGTACTATTGCCTTCCCTTCTGCGAACTCATGCGTTTCTAACTACAAAGCTCACTTCAGGTTAGCTGTACAAATCAGGTTAATTCATGAAACATGCCAAATGGAAGTTTTAGTCGATTCTGGAGCTACAGGAAATTTTGTAGATTTAGAAACAGCCCAGCGTTTAGGAATCATCTGTGAACAAAAAGAGACTCCAGAAATAGTGCAAGCTGTGGATGGAAAAATTCTAGCTGGAGGTCCAGTAACCATGCAAACATCTAAAGTTGCTCTGTTCTGCGAAGATGCTAAGCAACAAGTACATAAGGAAGAGCTTCAGTTTGATGTGATCCAAGCACCCCAGTATGGTTTCATTTTAGGAATGCCTTGGCTTTGCTTACACAATCCAACCATAGATTGGCGAAAGAGAGAACTGGTTTTCCTATCTGATTTTTGTCATTCGTCTTGTCTCAATACCTCAAAACCAATTCTGAGTCAATTGGCCACAGCTGAGGAAAAAGAAACATTGTTACCAAAAGTTTACAAGGACTTCGCAGAAGTTTTCAGTGAAGCTAAGGCAGCCATCCTTCCTCCTCATCGAAGCTATGACTGTCAAATCGATCTTGTACCTGGATCTAGTGTACCAAATTGTCGCATTTATGCTTTATCTGAAAAAGAGAATCAACATCTAAGACAATATCTCGATCAATATCTTGAAAATGGATTCATCCGCCCCTCCAAGTCTCCGGCAGCGTCTCCTTTATTTTTCATTCCGAAAGCTAATGGGGAATTGAGGGCTTGCATCGATTATAGGGCGTTGAACAAAATCACAGTCAAAAATAAGTACCCATTGCCTCTCATCCCTGTTCTATTGGACCAAGTTAAAAAGGCAAAAATCTACACTAAGTTGGACCTCAGAGGAGCCTACCATTTGGTTCGTATCAGGCAAGGGGATGAATGGAAGACTGCTTTCAAAACCCGATATGGATTGTTTGAGTACTTGGTGATGCCATTCGGGCTGTGTAATGCACCAGCTGCTTTTCAGTTTTTTTTGAATGATGCCTTGAAAGAGTTTCTAGATCTCTTTGTTATTGTCTATATAGACGATATTTTGATCTACTCAGATTCTGAATCTGAACATGAAGGTCACGTCAAAAAGGTTTTGAGCACCCTGCAATCTCATAATTTGTACTGCAAAGTATCTAAATGTGATTTCCATGTTCATGAAGTTGAATTTTTAGGAGTCCTCCTCACTCCAACTGGCATGAAAATGACAGACAGAAAGATCAAGGCTGTTGCTGATTGGCCCACTCCGACATCTGTTCGAGACATTCAGTGCTTTTTGGGATTTGCAAACTTTTACCGCCGCTTCATTGATCACTTTTCTGCTGTAGTAGCTCCCATCACACGATTGTTGAGAAAGAAGGTGAACTTTGAATGGTCCACAGAAGCTGAACTTGCATTCCAGAAGTTAAAAAAGGCCTTTACTGAAGCTCCAGTTCTCATACATCCCAATGTGGAGGAACCCTTTATCATTGAAGCTGACGCCTCTGATGTAGCTATAGCAGCCATCCTCTCTCAAAGACATCACACCACTGGACAAATGCATCCGGTTGCTTATATGTCTCGAAAATTAAATCCCGCAGAGCAAAATTATGTAATAGCTGAAAAAGAACTATTAGCTATTCTAGAAGCCTTTAAAGAATGGAGACATTACATAATGGGAGCGAAATTTACTGTAACCGTGTACACTGATCATAGAAATTTACAGTTTATGAGCTCAGCCAGAATGTTGACCCCGAGACAACTCAGGTGGATGATGTTCTTTGCCGAATATGACTTCATAATTACCTTCCGTCCAGGCCAAGACAACAAGAAAGCTGATGCCCTGTCCAGAAAAGACTCTTCTTTGCATCGCTTTGAAGGAACTCCTCAACCAATAATCGATCCAGGCAAAGTAATTAATGTACTTTCGGCAGACCAATTTTTGGAGAATATTCATGAAAACTTTCCTTCTTCTCTGTGGAAATCATGGTTGAACTCCAATGCTAACCAAACCATCAAAGAAGGGATACCTTTCCATGGAAAACAAGTTTATCTGCCCTCTTTGCAATTACAAGAAACTGTGTTTAACTGGTTACATTCACATCCTATGGCCGGGCATCCAGGCCCTCGGAAGACTGTGGAGAAAATACAAAAGATGTTTTGGTGGCCAACGCTGCAAAAGGATGTGCTGAAAATGGCTAATGATTGTGAGATCTGTGCAAGATTTAAATCCGATCACACTAAGCCTAAAGGTTTTCTACAGGTTCTACCGACACCAACTGAACCATGGAAACATATTTCTTTGGACTTCATTACTGATCTACCACCAATTCAACACCATACTGTAATTCTAGTGGTTGTGGACAGTTTAACCAAATATGCTCATTTCATCCCTTGTAAACAGCTACCCACTGCGGGACAGTTAGCACAAATATTTCTGCGACATGTGGTGCGCTTACATGGACTGCCTTCAGTATTGCTTTCGGATCGAGGGTCTCAATTCTCTTCCAAATTCTGGCAGCAATGGTGTAAAGATCTACACATCACCTCCAACATGTCCACTAGTTATCACCCCCAAACTGATGGGCAGACTGAAAGACTGAACCAAACTTTGAAACAATACTTGAGGTGTTATGTTACGGACTCTAAGAAATCTTGGTTGGATTTGCTTTGGATTGCTGAATTTGCGTATAACACTTCGCCACATTCATCAACCGGTTCCTCTCCGTTCCAGGCACTCTATGGCTATGAACCTAACGCCATACCATTGACTATGGCTAAAGATGATGGTGGTGTACCAGCAGTTAGAGACTCTGTACAACTCATGCAAGCTATTCACCGTCAAATTCAGGAGCGCTTGTTGCAAAGCAAGAAGAAATACAAAGAGCAATATGACAAAAAACATCGTTCAGGTCCTGTGTATGCCCCTGGGGATAAAGTTTGGTTGTCTACCAAGAACTTGAACTTCAAGCACAAAAGCATGTTTCAACCTAAGTACATTGGTCCTTACCCAGTTCTTCGACAGGTGAACCCTGTGACATTCAAGTTGTTGTTGCCTAAGTCTCTAAGAATTCATCCAGTGTTTCATACTTCCCTCCTTAAACCTGCTACTCAGAATCTGGCTCCCCGTCCAGCTCCGATTTTGGTTCATGGTAATTGGGAGTATGAGGTGCGAGACATTTTGGATTCTAGACGTCGGGGTTCCAGGTTGTGGTATCTTGTCTCCTGGAAGGGATACGGTGCTGAAAATGATTCTTGGGAGCCGGCTGCGAATGTTCATGCCCCACGCTTGGTGCGCCGTTTCCACCTCCTCCACCCTCTAAAGCCGGGCCCTAGACCACTCTTGGGAGGGGGGTGTAATGTCAGGGCTAGGGTGGCTTGTGGTCTAGGGCCCGCCCCACTCTGCATTCGGAGTTGCCCTTGTGGCAAAATGCATCAGTCCTCTTTGGGAGGGCGTTGGTGGCTGATGTGCTTTAAACCTGCTTGTGCTGTTAGGTTGCATCCCTGTTTGTAGGTTTGTGCAGGTTTTCCTGTCCTTTGGCTGCTGTTTGCTATGTTTCCGCCTAATGCGTGAAGTTTCGCATGCTCACACGTAATGAGTGAGGTTTGGCATGCTCACGCGTAATGAGTGAGGTTTGGCATGCTCACGCGTAATGCGTGAGGTTTGGTAGCCCGGTCGCAAACGTGGGCGCCGTAAGCACGTTGGCTTACGCGACCGCGCCCTGTCTCCTGTGCTCACTATTCTGGAATCGTCTGGGGAGTGGCTGTGTTCTCTTCTTGCTCCCTCTCCCATTTGCAGAGTCCCAGCTGTTTTTGACGAAGGATTCCATCGGAGGCCTTGAGGATCGTTTCCAAGGGGCGTGTCAGTATCCAGCTTGCTCCTTGTGCAAGGTCATCGGTTGGAAGAGCCATTTCGGGGACGTTTGTCCTTCAAAGGTAGTAGAGTAGGTCGTACTCTACAGGTAGGATTTATCAATCCTAGTTCTCGGCGCTAAAGTCCTTTGAGTATACTTTCTTGATTCATATTTGATAAAACTAATAGTTTATGTTATGAGGAATAATTAAAAGCACAGAAGTGTGAAATCATTGATATATTTTGCTCTTTGAAAACTGCGTTTACATCTTGTTGCTGGCAAGAGATGTTTAACTTAAAAGTGCAAAGTATGTGAAAGCGCGTGCATTCATTTTTAAAACTGTTTGTTTTTGCGCAACTCTTTCTTTGAAATGTCTTTAGGGAGAAAAGGTCAAGAGGAGTTTTAGCTATATCTGAAGACAAATATAGCAGTGTGATTTTTGTATTGGTTTGCTCACAGAGTTTTGGTAAAGAGGTTATTTACTAAGGAGTGAGTTTTGTTTTTGCTTAAAGAGAATCTGTCGCAATTCACAAGAGAATAACAAAATTATGATAAGAATGTTTTGTCGCTATTCACAAGAGAATAACAATATGGTGAAAAGGTTGTTGTGAAAGATTTGGTATTTATTATCAAGAAGTCTAATGTATCTTCAGTGTCTGTGATTAAGCAACAGGTTTTTGCAGAATAATTCAGCTTTGGCTCTAGGTTCCAAAGCCAATTTAGATTTACGGAATGTGTTGTTACTAACTTTTCCTTTCCAGATCTCCTTCCCTGCTGTCCCCTTCCTAACTCCCTTTTCCCCCCCGCTTGATCACTCCAAGATTCTGTGTAGTAATTACATTCGGAATTGGAGGTATCGAGAGGTGGGTCTTTATGACTTCACGACAGATCCTGAGGAAAGCGTCGCCTTGACAGCAGTCCTGATCAGAACAGACAACATGACTGCAATGTATTATATTCAAAAACAGGGGGGGACACACTCTCTCCAACTATCCAAACTAGCACAGGACATTTGGAGATGGGCCATTCCTCAAAAGATCTATCTGTTAGCAGAACACCTACCAGGAGTTCAAAATCAGATAGCCGACATCCTAAGCAGAGAGTCAGAACAAGTACACGAATGGGAGCTGGACAACCAGATATTGCAGCCATTCTTCCAAAGATGGGGGCAACCAGAGATAGATCTGTTTGCCAATCATCAAAACGCAAAATGCCAAAACTTTGCATCCAGGTACCCACACCACCGGTCCCAGGGCAATGCACTATGGATAAATTGGTCCAACAAATTTGCTTACGCTTTTCCCCCTCTCCCACTAATTCCATTAGTGGTTCGGAAACTGCAACAGCACTCAATGACAATGAGACTAGTAGCACCCACGTGGGCAAGACAGCCGTGGTTCACCACGCTACTACAACTCTCATAGGTGCCACATCAAAAGCTAAGATTATTACCCATGCACCTTACGCAGAACCATGGAGAAATAATGCACCCAGATCCCAAACAATTGAACCTAGCGATCTGGCTCCTGAGGTCATAGAGTTTGGATACTTAGATTTACCTCCAGAATGTATGGAAATCATTAAACAAGCAAGACGTCCTACCACCAGAGCATGCTATGCAGCAAAATGGAAAAGGTTTGCTGTACACTGTAACAGTAATCACATCAACCCTCTGGACGCATCTACTAAACAGATCATTTGCTATTTACTACACTTGCAGCAATGTAACTTAGCATGTACCTCTATCAGAGTTCATCTCGCAGCTATAGCAGCGTACCTACAAAACAGGCAACATATTTCCCTGTTTAAAGTACCAGCAATTGAAGCTTTCATGGAAGGACTCAAAAGAGTCATTCCACCAAGACTGCCACCTTCCCCAGTCTGGAATCTCAACATAGTACTTACCAGACTAATGGGACCACCCTTTGAACCTATGCATAGGTGTGAAATACAATTCCTCACATGGAAGGTGGCCTTCCTCATAGCTATCACTTCACTCAGAAGAGTAAGTGAGTTACAAGCGTTTACAATTCAAGAACCATTCATGCAATTACACCAAAACAAGGTGGTTCTTAGAACAAACCCAAAATTCTTGCCTAAAGTAATTTCAGCATTCCACATCAATCAGTCAGTGGAACTACCGGTCTTCTTTCCAAAACCACAGACGGTAGCGGAAAGGGCCCTACATACATTAGATGTCAGAAGGGCAATATTGTATTATATAGAAAGAACACAAACTTTCAGAAAGACAAAACAGCTATTTGTAGCGTTTTCTCCTACACATAAGGGCAATCCCATCTCTAAAGCAGGCATTGCCAGATGGATTGTAAAATGTATACAAATATGCTACTTAAAGGCAAAGAGGACATTAACTGTTCCTCCCAGAGCTCACTCTACACGTAAACTAGGAGCATCTATGGCATTCTTGGGAAACATTCCACTAGATGACATATGCAAAGCAGCTACCTGGGTTACACTGCATACTTTCACAAAGCACTATTGTGTAGATGTGCACACAACACAACAAGCTAGAGTGGGACAAGCAGTACTAAAGACTTTATTTCAGACTGTTGCAACAGACACGGGCGACCACCTCTAGGGAGAGAACTGCTGTATAGTCTATTCATAATGTACCATCTGCAGCCCATATGCCTCGAACGGAATATGCTACTTACCAGTATGCATCTGTTCTTGGCATAGAGGGCTGCAGAGTGGTACATGCCCTCCCAGCCTCCCCGGAAACCTGTGTCTGTTCCAACAATATCTTATTTAGATACACTTTCATGGGCATTCCTATCTGTATTCTATCATACTACTCCATCTAACCCTACTATGGCAAAACAATCTAAGGATGGAGCCGATGCCCATGCGCACTAGCAACCAAAGGAGGAGTCACCAAGATACAAAAGACTCTCCAAGAGAAAAACAAGTGCAATCATCCGAGCCCAACACCAGATGGCGATCTATTCATAATGTACCACTCTGCAGCCCTCTATGCCAAGAACAGATGCATACTGGTAAGTAGCATATTCCATACTATGGCTTAGTCCGTGTCAGAGAGGCAGAACACATAAATGGAAGACAATAACATATGCACTAAAACATTAGACTTCCATAGCACTGAAATTCAATAACCAGTAATTAAGATTCGATTAAAACAATCCCTCTAGCAGAAGACCCCTTTCTAGTCATTAAGACTGAATGGAGGAAGCTTGCGGTCATAAAACATATGAAAGGAGTTTCCCGAGTATTTATTACTGCTAGAGCTTGAGCATGCGAGTGCAGGCTCAGTATTCTCAACAGTGTAATAATAAATTTTTCCTCTCCGTTCTGTAAAATAAACAGAACAATAAGATATGAGAAATGGATTTAGTAGACCACTCTTCGCAAGGACAAGGAGACCACTTATTAAAAGTATGTACTTTGGACGGGTCCCCAACTATTAGAGGGAAGATAATTCAATCTTAACCTTGTCAGTAAAAAGCGGTGCATATTATCGGAGACAAATGAAAGATAAGAAGAGTGGCCAAATGCCACCAAGGGCAATGCCTGGTAAGTTAGCACCGTGGTTTTGGAATGATTTTACTGCCATCTTAGCTGATTACACTTGGCAGCAAATCTCTTGGGGCCCAATTCACAGAACTAACTTAAGACAAAATCCTAAACTCACTACTTTTGGTATTCACAGAAGGCATTTAGTAGTAGTAAAGTTAGGATTTTGTCGACAGACTTAAGACAAAATCCTATCTTTACTACTACTAAATACCTTCTGTAAATACCAAAAG
The DNA here is from genome assembly GCF_964263255.1 of Lissotriton vulgaris. Classification (NCBI taxonomy): domain Eukaryota; kingdom Metazoa; phylum Chordata; class Amphibia; order Caudata; family Salamandridae; genus Lissotriton; species Lissotriton vulgaris. The sequence goes on from NC_141689.1 coordinate 1,036,746,388, forward strand.
TAGTAAGTAGTAAGTTTAGGATTTTGTCTTAAGTTAGTTCTGTGAATCGGGCCCTGAGTCTCAATTTGGGGAAGATCACACAGTCAGATGGCGAATCATACAGGATTGCTAAGCAAATCATTAAGGGACTCCTTCACATATGCTAACCAAGGAATGCTGGAAAGACAATCAAGAGTAACAATGTTCCCAAGCACCATTTGATTTAATTTAACAGAATTCTTTTTCCAAAGTGATAGCCATAATAAAAGCAGAGACAGTTTGATGGAAACAATTATAAAGGGGAGACATAATTCTTTGTGGAAAATAATATTCGGGCTTGTACCTGGAATTGATCGCAATCTTTTTATAAACTTGTCTTCAACAGCCTGCAGAGCGTCCACTTGGGATGGGCCCAAAATTGCAGCGCCATAGGTAGCTACAGACACTGATTTCGCCAGATATATTTCCACCATTTCCTTACTCTGTTTCTTTCCCAAATGTGTGCTGCTATACTCTTTTTCATAAGATTCGCCTTATGAGCCACCATTGCAGACCAGTTTAATTAAGAATCAAAGATAATTCCCAGATACATAAAGCTTTCCTCTTGTTCAGACTTTCTGACTCACGCACCTATCCGTTCAGCCGGCAGTTGTGCAGTTGCCACCTGAAAAAGTCTGTGTGAGTTTGAAAACGCATGTGTGATACATACTTATATTTTATTTCGAGTTAGTCTAAAGTAATTTTGCTCTTGCTGAAAAGGCACTTTGCATGTGTTTATCTGACGTACTCATACAAATGGCTTTGTGATTGAGGCTTTGATCTTTTAGACTGAGGGCCTGATCACAATTGAAACCGTAATCTGGTTTTAGCTGTGAACTCCTGTTTCAGGCCGAAACGGGATTCCAAAAATGTTTACCTGCACGTTGGATTAAGGGGCACGGTAGAGCCGGCGCACAGCTCCAGCTGCCAAAAGCAGATGGAGTTAATGTTCGTCAAATGGCCGTATAATGGTAAAAATATTCATGCACATTCGGTAAATGTTATGTTATGTTATGTTATTTATTCTTTTGTATAGCGCAACGGTTACTCAAAAAGAGTGTCCCGGCGCTTTAGGTAAGGAGAGCTGATTTCAGCATAACACAACACAGATAAAAAGGTTGAAAAGCAAACAGACAAAAAGAGAGGAACTGCTAGCAAACCTATTAGCAAACAAATTAGCATCCCACCTGTTATTCCCCATTGTCGAACTAAAAACTCAGGATTGCATGGGTGATACTGTACACTTCAGTAATTTCGGATGCCGAGCACCCATCTTGCCATTAGTGTGCAACTCCTGATGCGATATCAAAGGTTAAAAGCTGGTTGATTTGCATTCTAAATGAATTAAGTATGAAGGGAAGGTAGGTATTCTGCAGATGGGTTTGTCATCTGCATTTGATTATTATAATAGTCTCTTGGTAAAACAAATTTGGTAAAAATGTTCAATCGTCTTCTTTTTTTCCCCTGAATTAGATTCAAGTTATCGAAAATGATAAACAGTGCCGCTCAGGTCAAGTCTTTACAACACACCTCCGGGGACAAGTCCCTCCTCTCGTGACTACAGATTGTGTAATCCAAGACCAAGGTAATTAACAATGTGAAATGAATGCTTGCTTAGTAGCCAGTTTATCAATAAAAGTGAATGTAGTTGGACTTATTTTTGTGAATTGCAAATAGCAACAAATTAAAAAGTAACAACTGGAGTCTGTTTTGAGTTATCATGATTATCTATTCGTCCTTTGACTAGTGCACAAGTGACAACTCAACAAGTAGAAAACAAACTAGTTTCCTTAAAAGATGACATTTGGGTTCATAATTTGCACTCCCACAAGAAAATCCACAACACACCCCCTAAATGCACTGTTCATGACCTTGTACATGATGTGACCGATGACATCACTGGTAACTTTCAGTATAACCTTAACATTGATATTATTACAATTTACGGTGCAAAAATGAGTTCAATATGTTTTCTTTTTTGGAATATGTGTTATTTAATTATGCATCTAGTATAATGGGGTGACCCAGTGCCCCTCAGAACCTGGGTGTAGAGAAAGTGGAGAAATATTGGTTCTGTCGGGTTCGCACTCTTTTGGGTCAAAACGTTGACGTGCTTGTCAAAATCCTGACCCTATTCTCTCTGCTCCATGTGAAAAGGAAATTTAAATCCCAAGTGGTCCTGAGATTGATGTTTCTAGGGACAGATGACCTTTGAATGACCATTTTTTAACCATCTATGCAGCACTGTATATATCTTGCTCACAATTAGCACTTTTCTTGCACCTTTGTCACTATATCACTTGCGCCGTTCTGAATAATTGTTTTGTTCAATAATCGTGACTGCCTTTCAGTGCCATTTCTACACCATAACATGTAAAAAGAATATAGGGCTAGATGTAGGTTATTGTAATTTACCGATTCGGAAAAAAAACGAATTTTACCGATTCGGTATTTTCGAATCGGTAAATGCAATGTAGATAAAAAGTCGGTAAAAAAAATACTGAATCGTTAAGATTCGGTATTTACCGATTCGGTAATTGGAGGCCCATAGGAATGAATCGGTAAATCAGTAAATACTGATTCGGTAAAATAGGGAAAGAGTCAAGGGTGGCATGGTGTCACTTTGACACCTTGTTGCACCCCTGAATAGTGCTGGTATGCACATGTGGCATACATACATGCCCTATGGGCATGTATGTCTGTCACATGGCACAGGTGTAAATGCACAGATTTGCATTTACAGAGGAATTCCTTATTTACCACCAACTAATAGTTGGTGGTAAATAATAAACCCTTAAAGCAAAAAAGCACTCTTTAAAGTGCTTCCTACATCTCATTTACCGATTCGGTAAATACCAAATCGGTAAATGATGATTCGGTTAATACCGAATCGGTAAATACCGATTCGTTATTTACCGAATCGGTAAATATACTACCTACATCTGAAAAGGCTATTACCGGTGGGTAACGGCCGATTTCGGCCGTTACCGACCGGTAATAGCCTTCCTACATCTGGCCCATAGTGATTAATCCCTCAAAACATTCTTTTGATTTATTCATGCTTGGTGTGTCTCCTTGTTCTTCTTTTCTCCATTGACTGTTATTACGCAAATGTTTGAGTAATTGTTTCCTCCCTATTGTTTATTAATCAGTAAAGTATTTCTGTACCCAACAGAACCAACATTTCTCCACATTGTTATTTAATTATGTTTTTAAGTTGTTATTTTGTTATAAGTGTTGTAGATTAATCAGCAGTCCATGTGGTGGGAGAGTTGTGTTTTTTGCAAAATCTGATCTTAATTGGACACTGGCTTAAATTTAGAAGCCAAAAATGGAGAGAAATCCAATCTGTAATCACTAATGCTCTGCTATCCCATGTTCCTACACTTCTCCCAATAAAAATGGTACCCCAATTGTGTGGTTGGGACTAACACGTGCGACACGAAAGACCCCAGAACACACCATGGACATTAACTTTCAGGCATAAAAAAGAATATTGTTTGACGATGTGGGTAGCTGAAGAATCTGAGCTCGGCCACCATCCAGGGAAACATAACAGACCCGGACATTTCTGAAAACTGGACTGCCATGGGAGTCCAGGGTGGTATGGATCCCACTATGTTTTCTTACCTACATTGCCCTGCAAACGACGGTGGGGGGGGGGGGGGGGGGGGTGGTGATCGCGGCGCTGCGGTGCTCGTGACGAGACCAGGCTGTCATTAGTCACGGTGGAGCTGTGCTCATGACGGCCTGGTCTCGTCACGACCCCGCCCACTGATTAATTCACCTGCACAGGGGAATTAACTGCGAGTGGGCGGAGCGGCGCCGTTATGACCAGACCAGGCCATCATGAGCACAGCTCAACTGTGACTCATGATGGCCTGGTCTCGTCATGAGCACACAAGGGGTTAAATACATTCAACATGTTTTGGATCCCAAAGCAATATCTAAATATATTCCATATCCATTTCAAATGGGCATTTACCCTCACTGCTAGGATATTTTCCATGTAACTTTTTAAGACAAACTGTCCATTTCAAATTTCTGTTGTATCTTAACACTATTGTATTCTAATAAATAATTGAGAACCAAAATGAGCTTGTGCTTTACCGTGGCAGATTACTTCTTGTTAATATAATCACGGTTTTAGGACTGTCTCTCAAACTCCTTATTTCTTTGTGGAGGATCCTAGGATTTTTGTCTTGTCGTCATTAGTTGTTAACAAAGTGACAAAACAAGTGAAGGGCATTCATTTTCCTCTGTAGCTCCAGAGATGTATGAGCCAGCATTACAAGGTCATTAACATAAAAATCTGCTCACACGACTATCTCCTATTTTAGGTGAGAATGAACAAGATCAGTCACCTGCACCCTCATATTCATATGGAGAAGTTGTAATACTTTCAAAAGGCCAAGTTGTATATTACATGTTGAACGCTGCTCTGAAATCCAGAAAGCAAACTATCCTGTTTGCTCTGCGGTTCTCTGAGCGACTTCTCACTAAGTTCGACAGTGAGACAGTGCTCGATGTTTGAATGTCTATGGTTGAAGTTTGCTTGTCTAATTGGAATTATTTTTCTCTCAGAGGCAAAGTAATTTAGACAATACTTGGTGAAGAGTTAAGTAATTGCATCCATAAAGATATGAACTGATAACAAGTGGGCTTGAGAATTGGTTTGATTATGGCCCCCCTCCTTAAATAGTCGGTGAAAAAAGGACAGAGCTGGATCACCCACTAGTTGATGCAAGTGTTTTCAGATTACCCCACGGCACTGTATACTGCTGAAACATTTTGGACATTCAAATGCGAGTATACATTTAACAGTCAAATAAATGTGGAAAACTACCCATTGCTGCTTCATTTAGATAGAAAACAAAATAAATACAGAATAAATGAGCAAAAAATAAATATGGATAAATACAGACGGAAATTTTGAAAAAATTAATACCATAAAACCGTGAGCCCTGAATATAAAGTACAAAAGAAACATGTTTGATCATAAAAATAGTTTTAGCAAATGTAACTAGGCATAAAACAATCCTGGCTGTTGGCCACTGGTAAATACTACAATATCTAGAACAATACACCTGGAAGGGTGGTGTATGCAAGATAGCAGCAATTGAAGCAATCCAGTGTTTACAAAGACCAAGTGGGCAATATTATTAAAATGAGAAAAATAATATAAACAGTAAAATCCTTTTTCAAGTACACATATGCCTTGCAACCTAATCTCATATTTAATGGACCATCAACATGAATTTCATCCACACTGTGAGGAGAACGTTCTATGGATGAACACAAAAACTTGATGAGTTCTGTACAACGACTTTGGAGTGGGTTCTTCTGACCATCCTTCTTGATGAGATCCTTCTGTTCCATAGCTACTGTCTGGAAATGAGGGAATTTCAGTGTTCTACTCTAATCCTTGTTAATGCCCTTCTAACTTTACTGGTGGCCCTTGGATTAGTTACTCCGGGCCAGAGGTACTGGGAGAGATAATGGGAATCTCTTGATTATATATTTAATCTTAATGAAGGTCTTTAATTTTTGTCTCTAAAACTTAATAAGTACCAACACAATAACGAGAAAAAACAATAACTAACAATGTCAAGAGGGTTCATTGTGGAGTTCCAAATGTCCACGAGAAGGAGCTCCTGTTAGGACGAGGGGTATGCTATTTTTAGGGCGACAGGCACCTTGCGAATTGGGGTTGACAGGTAGTTTGAGACTGTCTTGCAGGGGGGGCCGGGGAAGGGGAGAGTTTGAGTTACCATGTCACTGGCACGTTTGTCTCACAAACTTGGGTCTGATGCAGACATCAGTTGTGGCTGGATGTCGCATGACTCACCAGACTTTTCCTTCAGTGTCTCATTGAGCCATGCCCCCGCAAGGTATGCGGGAGGTAGGCTAACTTTTATGTCTTGGAACATAAATGGCCTGAGGAGTAAAATTAAGAGAGGGATCATTCTGGAATTGGGTTGCCATAGTCTGGACATTGTGTTGTTAAAAGAAACTCTGAAAAGGACTGGAATTAGGATGTTGGACGCACAAGGGTATAGAATGTCTGCTCATGCAGGTTTCACCTCAGACTCAAGGGGAATAGGGATTATTTTTTTTAAATTACACCTTTCACTCCGCAGTGTACATCGGGTTTACAGTCAGGGGATATATGTGGCCCAGTGGGGCACCTGGAATGGGATCAACATAAATGTGTATGAGCTGTATGTTCCACCTACGTTGAAGGTGCAAACCCTGACAGAATTGGGGGGATGTGTTGCTCCAGTTCCTGGAGGGTTTCTTATACTGGAGGGGACCTCAACCATATCCTTGATGCGGAGATACATCACAATCCCCCTGGATGAAGAGGGCCCCCACAGCTTGGTTTGGCGGGCTCTCTGGAGGCCATGCGATTGGGGGACATCTGGCGGATTCTTAACCCTGGGAAGAAACAATTCACACATACTACTCAGGCCCCATCATACCTCCAATATAGATTATTGCCTCACTGCGTATGCATCCTTGGGAGATTTCGGAGGAGCCAAGATTAAGGCTTGAGAAATATCAGACCATGCACCTCTTTGGGTGGAATTCCAGGGTCCTATATTGAGGGTAGGGGTGGATGGAAAAGAGACCTGTGGTACCTAAGGAACGAGGGGATCATGGCAACATAAGGGAGGGCACAAAGCTGTACTTCCAGGAAAATGTGGTTATGGTGGAGTCAGTGGTCACGTTGTGGGAGGCCTATAAGGCCGTCCTGCCGGGTCAGGTCATGTCGCTGATAGTGCGAAAGAAAAGGAGGAAAAGGGAATGGGTGGAAAGGCTTGAGGAGGAAATATTAGAACAGGACACTGATGGGGTGACCCCCCTTATGCCCGCGCAACATAATAAGGTTCGACTCAAGCAAAAGTAGTATAGAGATCTGGCAGAAAATACAGCCTGCATCTTTGCTCGGGCCACCCAAAAAAGAGATTGTGTGAGATGGGCGATAAGGCGGGGCGGCTACTGCCCTGGTTGGGTGCAGGAGAGTGAGAGAAGCTGGGTCCATTAATGGGGGACTGGGACACGGGTGTGTCAGGGGCAATGGGGACATTGTAGAGGGATTTACCTACTACTATGCCTTATATAGTAAGTTCACCATGAGATCCGAAATGGATATTGGAGAGTTCTTCAGGGATATCAAGGTACAGAAGCACTGGGCTGAGGCGCAACATTCAAAAGAGATTTTTTGTTCCTGTTATGTGAAAAGCAGATTTAATTTGCTAAGTTTGTCATTAAGAGAAAGGGTCTAGCTTCAGTAGGGTCAAACTATCTATACCCATGTAAATTAGAGACACATAAGGCAAAGTGGACAACTGAACCAATGAATAGATTGAAACCTTAAGTAAATATACCAAGCAAACAATAATTATATAAAAAAAGATCCAAGAATTCGAACCGGGTTACAATCTAAAACATAATCAATAAAAAGAATTAAAAGGTTTAAAAACAACCACCATCAGTGGCAATACAATGGATATCTCAAGCAGTCAAAGTAAAAACAGTAGACGCAGCGTTTCGGTGCTTTTTGGTTCTTGACACCTTCTTCAGGACATTAAAACATTTGACTCCGTATCTGTGATTTTGACAGGAATTCTTTGAAGCGTTTCAAATGATTTCCAATCTGTTACGACTTTCTCAGGAATTTCATGTTTCCCTTAGTCTCTAATCACAGAACTAGAATCTTCTGTGTGCACGGAGGGGCCACCGTTAGTTGTGCAGGAGGAGTAGTTTTCTTAGATCTTTAGACCCGATTATATGTAGGGTGGTTCTTATTATGCTCTGTGCTTCATTGGCATAATATAAATTTTGATGATTATTAAGATCCTCTCTTCATGGATGGAAGAAGAAATCTTGTGTTAAAATTGCGGCCTCCCTGCTCCTCCGTGCTCGCGTCTTCATGGGGCAACATGACATGAAGACAGATATTTGCGTAGAGGAGATCATACTGTGTATCTGGGACATTTAGACAGGGAAAGCTCAGTGTCTGAATGTCCTACCAGCGCAGCTCTATAGAACAATGGCAAGCAATGTGGCCCCACATCTGTGTATCAAGTTTAGAGCCGCTAGGCATCATGGTAGCCTTCCGCGCGACCAAAGGTTAGCCCCCATTGTAGTGATCCATAAGGAGGGCAAACACCATGCGGCCTGTGCCTCCTACAGGCCAAACTCACTTCTGAATATGGGGTGTAAAATTCTCGCCAAGCTCCTGCCCAACCATTTAATGAGTTATACAGACGATGATACATCCTGATCAGTCGGGCTATATGCCGAACAGAGAGACTCAATTGAATCTCAGGCAGTTATGCTCTTACATCGAGGATACCTGGGCAGGGACTGAATCATCAATGGTCCTATCACTGGACGCGGCCAATACTTTCGACAGTTTAGAGTGGGAGTTTTTGGGGGTGTTCATGTGTTCTGGAAAGGGTGTGCCTTGGTCCGAACTATGTTGAATGGGTCCGATTCCTTTATAGCGAACCATTGACGCAGATGAGAGTTAGTGGGGTGCAATCGAGTCCGTTCGAGCTTCACTGGGCCACCAGGCAGGGGTACCCATTATCACAGATACTATTCACCCTGACACTGGAGCCCTTGGTGTGCTGTGTGGGTGCCGACCGCTTCTGGATGATCTGGATGGATGGGAGGATAGATCTTCCTATATGCCGATGATAGCCTTCTGTACATGTTTAGTCCTGAATTCTCCCTCCCAAGGCTATTCCATATTTTCCATCTTTATGGGACCTACTCAGGATTCAAGATTAAGGGTGGAAAATCTCAACTCTACTCCCTGTGTGCATGGACCGCGGGGCAGAGCCTCCCAGAGGGGCTAGTGGTGGGGGAAGTGGGCTATAAATATCTTGGCCTCTACATTACCAAGTGACCTGAACCTTTTATCTCAGTTAACCTTTACTCTGTGACTGAACGATTTCGAGCAGATGTGCAACATTGGCGATCGCTCCTGTTGCCGCTACTTGTGAGAGCTGCAATGTATAAAATGGTTGTCCTGCCAAATATCCTGTATGTGCTACAAAATATGCTGTATCGCGTTCCACCCGAGTTTTTGGGAGGGTCAGCCAAACAGTTCGGCAGGCTTTTTGGGATGGGGATGGCCACGATAGTGCTTACCAAACTCACTGGGGATGGTATGATGGTGACTTTGCCCTCCCTGATTTGGCTTCCCAACTGATAATTCTTAATGAGTGGGCTTTCACCATCAGCCAGAGCCCTCGATCAGAGGGGATCATAGGGCGTTGGGTCCTTGGGGCTGCTTGGGTGCATTATACTCCAGGGGGGTGCAGGCCTCTTCCGCCTTTGACGAGGGTACTGCCTCCATTTGGTGGACGGCTAATAGGTTCCTAGGTTGGCAGGGAAGGCTCATGCGATCCAATCTGGGGTTTTCAGTGGCTAAGCGCAATGTTGTTCGTATTGGAGAGCAACTGATCTACAGAGTGTGGAGCAGTGGCAAAAGTATATGGATTGGTGTAGAGTGGCGGAGCTGGCAGGTTTATGAAGGCAGGAGATGCCCCTGTAAATGGGAGAAGATCTGGAGACTGTCGGGGAGCTATTGGTGCCTTACTTATGGCTAGTTTGAACTTGAAACCATGGCTACAGGGTTGAAGATCACGGGTCACTTGTACCCTTTGTTTGTGAAGGGGGCTTTCGGGTTGGACTGGCATTACCAGGGAGTTTAACAGCTATGTTGCTGTGGTATCCTGCGAGATGCGTCGTGCATGGAGATTTGTTTGTGCTTTTCTACAAAATAAAATAGTTTAAAAAAAAAACAATAAATGACAAATTGCTGCGGATTTGCATGGGATCTCCCTGTCATTAAATTAAAGGTGGAAAACATTTAAAAATATGTTTATACCTTTAAAATACATTTGTTCATTGGACGCATGTTTAAAAGCTTCATGAGTATCTAGGATCTTAAAATAAAAGAGATACATTTTTAATTCTAACATTGATTAGTGCAGGGTACAAGTGTAGAATATGTAACCTGTTTTGGATTCCAAAATGAGGCCCTCATTACCTTTATAAATGACCTTAATACACATATTCTTTCCTGTTAACTAATGGCCATTAGTTGTAATTCAGAAAGTAGGAATACATTGATTGTTTATTGACAACATGAATAACTTATTTTGTTTTCAAACCATAGATCAGATGCACCATTGTTCATTTATTTTGTGTCTCTCCATCTCAAAAAATCAGCAACAGACAAACAAACCTTTATCTATATGTTCACACTAAAGCTCATTACTAAATTAGATGTGCGTGTACTTGCAACAATGTTCTTTGTGGTTATGAAGCTGGAGGCTTCTTAAATATACAATCATACGTAGGTTTTATGTTTTTGAATTTAATGAAGTACACTTGAATGCCACTTTTACACCATGCTGCAGTCATCAGAATCCTGCTCATGCAGAGCGTAAGACTTACAATAAAGTCAGCTTTGCTACGAATTATGATTTTGATCTATGCTAGGACGACTCATGTTAGTTTGGTACTAGACACACATGGTGTAAAATTCACAATCTGGTTAGGTCAGTTTGGTGGCTCCATTTCTAGACCATGTTGGAAAAATTGCTTGGCTCATAGCCCTGGAATCAGCAAGGGAGCCACCAACATTACTCCTTCATTTTCAATTACAGTGTTCCCTGTTTGTGTGTGGACCCACCCTTTCTCTGTAGCCCTCACAGCATATTTCAATGAGTCAGCCACTGTTTAGCCTCTGTGTCCCTTTACTTTCCAATACTGCAACCCCATGCTAAATAGACCCGCAGCAAGGTTCTGTCTGCTACATTCAATCAATCAATCAAAGCATTTATAGAGCGCACTACTCACCCGTGAGGGTCTCAAGGTGCTATGGATGGGGGGGGGGGGTGCTGCTACTGCTCGAAGCTCCAGGTCTTGAGGTGCTTTCTGAGGCTGAGATGGTTCTTGGTCAGTCGTAGGTGAGTGGGGAGGGAGTTCTAGGTCTTCGCTGCCAGGTAGGAGAATGATCTTCCTCCAGAGGTGGTTCTGCGAATTCGTGTGGGCGTTTCTGTAGTCCAGTCGGCTGATGACGAGGGCATGGGTGACTGTTCTTCTGGTTTCTGTGGGAATCCACCGGAAGATCTTTCGAAGCATTCTCAGGGTGTTGAAGCATGAGGATGAGACGGCGTTGACTTGTTTGGTCATCGTGAGGGAGGAGTCCTGGATGAAACCCAGGTTGCGTGCGTGGTCCGTGGGTGTCGGTGCAGTTCCCAGCGCCGAGGGCCACCAAGAGTTATCCCAGGCAGATGGTGATTGTCCGAGGATGAGGACTTCCGTCTTGTCTGAGTTAAGCTTGAGACGGCTGTTCTTCATCCAGTCTGCTACTTATTTCATCCCTTCCTGGAAGTTGGTTTTGGCGGTGGCTGGGTCATTGGTGAGGGATAGTATCAGCTGGGTGTCGTCGGCGTAGGAGATGATGTTGATGTTGTGTTTTCGTGCGATGGTGGCGGGGGGGCTCATGTAGATATTGAAGAGTGTTGGGCTGAGTGAGGATCCTTGACGAACGCCGCAGATGATCTTGGTGGCCGCGGATCGGAAGGGGGGATGCAGACTCTCTGGGTTCTTCCGGAGAGGAAGGAGATGATCCGTTCCAGGGCCTTTCCTTGGATTCCAGTGTTGCTGAGGCGCTGTATTAGTGTGCGGTGGCATACGGTGTCGAAGACTGCTGAGAGGTCCAGGAGGATGAGGGCAGTTGTTTCCCCGTTGTCTATCAGGGTTCTGATGTCATCTGTGGCTGCGACGAGGGCGGTCTCGGTGCTGTGGTTGGCTCGGAATCTGGACTGGGAAGGGTCGAGCGAGTTGTTGTCCTCGAGGAAAGCAGTCGGCTGTTTGTTGACGGTCTACCCAATGACTTTAGCTGGGAAGGGGAGAAGAGAGATGGGACGGAAGTTCTTGAGGTCCTTTGGGTCTGCTGTGGGTTTCTTCAGGAGGGCGTTGATCTCTGCGTGTTTCCAGCTTTCAGAGAAGGTCGCTGACGTGAAGGAGCTTTTTATGACGTTCCGCAGGTGTGGTGCGATGTTGGAGATTGTTGAAGATGTGGTGGGGGCATGGGTCGGAGGGGGAGCCGGAGTGGATGGTGCTCATGACGTGGGTGATGTCATCATTGTTGATAGGGTTCCAGTAGTTTATGGTGTTGCTGGGGGTCGTTGGCTTGGTGTCCTGAGGTGGGGTTTGGGGTCCGAAGCTGTCGTGTATGTCTGCAATTTTGCGGTGGAAGAACGTGGCGAGGGAGTTGAAAAGGTCTTGCGAAGGGCTGATGTTGTTGTTGTTGTTGTTGTTGGGGTTGGAGAGCTCTTTGACGATGCTGAAGAGTTCCTTGCTGTTATGGGTGTTGTTGTCCAGTCGTTCTCTTGGTGGTCCGGATCTGCTGGTGGTATTCGTGAGTGGCGGCTTTAAGGGCTGTCATGTTTTCTGTTGTTCGTTCTTGGCGGCAGGTCTTTTCGAGTGTTCGGCAGGTTCTCTTTGCGGTTTTGAGGGCATCTGTGCATTACTGCTACTCCTGAGTCCACCAAGTTTGAAGCCTGCGGATCCCATACTTATCTACAGTGGTGTGTCAACAATTGGTCATCCATTCAAACTAATACCAATATTTGTTCTTATTTGTTGGAATAGTAAGTCTTCACCTTCTTACTTGTTTAGTAAGAACACACTTGGTGGGGCTAATATTAATGCCCAGAGGAAACTGAGATGGAATTTGAGGTAAAGTAAACCATTTTGACCCATCAGTATTTTTTCTGACTTTAACAAAGTTGTATTCAAACAATATTTCTCAAACTTTTCCAAACTTTTCAGGTAATGCAAGCCCTCGCTACATTCGATGCACAACATACTGCTTCCCAAGCTCATCTGACATGGCGAAGCAATCCCAGATCCCACTAGCTGCCATCATCAAGCCCTTGGCTGAGGTGCCACCAAATGAGGTGAGAGAACGTATAGCCCCACAATGCAATCATGTCTTTTAATGAAGTTCATTTTTCTGATCCTCTGTTGCACAACATGGAGATAATGGTAACCACCGCAGTTGCTTGTAGCAAAATGTTTGTTGTATCCATATCTTTGTTTTGAAAGTATAGTATTTTTATTCTTTTGTAACAAAACACAGTGGTGTGCAGCACACATTCTGCATTGGGCATACTAGATGTGGGCAGAAGGAAGAATGGTCATCTAATTGGTAGCATTGTAAGTCGTTACCATAAATAAGCAAAGAAGCATTTGAGGCAGTCGGTGTATTCTGGATCAGATAATCCTGAACACTAGACTCGTGCTCTATTTTTTCTTTTGATCAGAACAGGTTCCTCTAATTGGTTTTAGGTTTTGTAGATTATATGGAATTAATCCAAAAGATTTTATTTGTTTGGGTAGTAGATTTATCTCCAGGTGTAATAATATGTAATTCTTCCACCAATGCTCTCTGGTTTATTCACAGGGATCAAGTTAAATGTTTAGTATATATTTAGGATCTCGATAAAATCAAATAAACATTTATGCCTCTCATTAGTTGAAGTGTGTTCTTAAGATATTAATTTTCCCGCCACAAATAGTACTTCGCTCCTTCATGGCATAAGATATAATAGGTGTGCTAGCATGCAAATGTTGAGGATTTCCGAGATTGGCTCCATGCTGAAAAGGTATGGGAGTATCTATGTGACCCTTGGCTTGTCTGGACAACTGGATATTGCAGTGTGTCGGAGTAGTTGGGGTGCTGTTAAGTTCGCGCAGTGCTTGCATCAGTGGAAAGGAGCAATTATCTGGGAGTTTAATGTCTTCAGCAATGGTGCGTGAAACTTTTCACATCAAATAGTCATTGCACTTTCTATCCCCTCCCCCGCCCCCACTCCCACCCCGACTTCCTGACATTTTGGGATCTGTACCTTTATTAGGATGAATCCCCTATAACAGGGTTTCTCCTTTGTCCCTTGACCTTCTCTGAAGCCCACGTCACATTTTGGCATAGTTCGGACAGGTGAAGGATGGCACCTTCGAATGACCATGCCATTGATGCAAGGATGATCTGATTCCGGAGGAAAGATGGATTCCAGCAACATTTACTTGTACAGGGGCTACATGCCACGTGATAACATGTGCTCTGTCCCCCCAACTTCTCAATTGGATGCTTTAGTCACCATGTATTGTTTATATATTTGAAACTGTGGACTGCAGCCGTTACCCAGAACCTGGAAATTGTCTGGCAGGGCTATTACCTGTGCTTGCCATAAGTTACCAATCTGTCCAGTTTAACTGCATTTGCATTGTATTCTTGGAATGTGTTTATTGTGAATACAGCATACCTGGTGTTAGCGTGCTTATCCTGGCTACGGTTTATAAAATAATTCTATTAGCAAATAGAAATAGGCCATTATGCCTCATGCGAGTGTTTCTGAGTTAAAATCAGACCCTGAAATATAAAAAGATATCTGTAGCCTGATCTAAATTGGGATAAGTTAATTATCAAGTGGAGTTATAAATACTTTGAGTTGGGACTGCAGTTTCGATGTCCATAGCTTACACTAAATAAAGATCTCCGGTAACGCGTATTTCCCATACATGAGCTCTTGTTTTTCCTGTCTGTCTTACTTTTCAGCCTGTGAAATTCATATAACACTAAAGTCATTGAGCATAATATTGGAGGAGTTGGAAGCGGATAGCAATCCCATGTCATATGATACATCCTACCATGACATAGTAAATAATGTTGATGTCTCACCTTGCAAAATATAGACACCACCTTTTAGAATATCTATCAAGATCATCATTTGCTTTTTATCTTTGACAGACACTTCTTTGAACAATCATTTTAATGTACACCTAGTTAACTTTTTTGTACCTATTTCGTCTGACACAAATAATATGAATTCATAACTTATGTAGGTCTTAGTGGCCATACTAATGTTAATTGAGTTCTGCCTGCTATGTTTAATTCTATCCTAACAAATATTTAAATAATTTATGTAAATAAGTGTGAAGAAATAATTGGTGCAGAACTTAATCAGTGGTAAGGAGGAAGCAGACCTCTCTTGATTACTCTGAATCCTTTATTTAATCAAATGTCACCCTGATCTTTGGGTGCCTCCGCGTTTCTGCAAAGGAATTGGTTCTGGCGGCATCTCCAATTCAGGGGATCTGCAATCTGTTCTTCCTGAAAGTATCTTTCCCAGCCATGTTTTGGCACTGTGTATGGGCTCCTACCCCCTTTTCCTATTTCCTTTTCGGTTCTGAGGCTTGTAAGGTGGTAAGCCTCTGCAGGTGTACACTAGGCTCTCCTCTGTCTGTTAACTGCAGCATTGTCCCTTTCTGTTCAGCATCACAGATTGCTGTCAGCCATATGCTACCTCATCAGCCTCCTGGGTCTTCGGATGCTAAGCGAGTGGTGGCGCCAATGAAATCCTCCAGCACGCTCAGAACTGTGGCAGTCTCTTCTGCCCTCTACAGTGTGTGTGCTGCTGCATTGTCGGCTGCTGTTCCATGATGGGAAGGCACCACATTTGGCTTTGGCCTTTTATAAACATGGGCCAGATTTTACAATGATCATCTACTTTGGAGGATAGAAGTCTGAATTACCTAGGAATAAATCTTTTTTTATTTTACTTAAACTACTTGAAGAAAGAGAAATGTGTTTTATCACCAGAAATTACTCTTGCAAATCATAAAGTTATTTACTTGGCAGATTAATAACAACATTGAAAATAAAGACTTAATTTTTTTTTTAATCACTTCTAATTTTACAGAGCATCATATTAAATGTTAGGTATTTCTAATTTTGTTCATTCTGACAGTAGGGTTGGCACACTGAAAACAAATGATTTCTTGCCATAATGACTTGATGAGTGGTCTTTGGTTACAACATTTAAATATCCTCAAATTTGTTTTGTACTGCATCATTAGAATTTGGTCACTACATATGTTGAGTCCTAAATGCATCACAGTACATTTTCTCCACATGCTTCTGAGAGGTGGTGTCACTTAAGAGCATCTCTTGCAGCAGCCTTTTTCAGTGATCTAGGGCATTGTTTGACATAATCAGGAAATATAGCTTAGCCTTTCACATGATTTATTTTCAGTATGCTTCTGCTTTAGCAACAGATGCTACAAATATGCTTCACTCACACAACAGAAGAGGGAACCAAAGGTCTGTGCAAGTTTGCTTTGGAGACAGGCGACAATCTCTAAAGCAAAGGAAATACTATCACTTCATTACCATTCTCTGAAAAAAGATTCCGTTAAAGTACTACCTTTGTTCAACTTTTCCATCTACTTGTAAGAACGTAGACCCCGCTGTACTATAGTGTCTTTTCCAAGAATGTAGGTCAAATTATACTTTTGTAAATGTTTTCATCCATGATTGACTTTCTTTGTCTCCCACTGGACGATATTAAAAGATAAAACGGGTTTCCTATAAGGATTGTTTTCAAGTGATTGAATTTCTTAGAAACTTGAATAAATGCAGTATTGAAGGATGTCTTTTGTCCACTTATAAAATCAAGCCTGTTTCTGAAAACCTTGTTCCATGACAGAAGGAAACTCTACCTAGCAGGAATTTAGTGTTCATTAAAATATCACTTTGAACTGATTATCAACAAAGTTTTGGTTTTCGAAAAAAGATAACCCTTTAGATCATCTTTCATAGGGCTAACCTAGCTGAGAGGGAGACCACACTGAGAGAACAATCTGGGGCACTTAATCCCCCCCCCCCCCATATGTCAAAATATAAACCGTATTTTGTCTTTAAAAAGATTTTTCGTTAGGTTGAATGTTTCTGTGAAAAGTATAAACAAAGGTTTCCCTCTGTTCCTTATATGGATTCAGTGGAACAGAGAAGTGCATTGCGTTTGTATCAATGTGTCAAAGCTAGTGCTCAGTTTTTGTGGTTGTGTTGGAAGTGTATGACCCTTTCCACGTACAAAATCTTGCCTATTAACAAGAACCCAGCTGACACCTGAAAAAAGATATATTTGTGTCATCATTACCTTGAGACCAGACACATGGTGGAGTGTGCTTTATGAGTGTAGTAATTATTAATTATTAGTTAAATAATCAATCAGTCACAAAACTTTATTCGACTCAAGAGAGCCATATAAGTGTACATATGTCGTACGCACTTTAATGAGATAAAAACATATCGACATTAAAACGATAATAATACAACTTCATAGAAGGCTTTTAAAAACACGGACTAATATTTACTACAAATCTTAAGCATGGTAAAAATATAATCTAAATCTCCATATATAATGTCTGTAGTCCCCAGAGCGAGCAAATAAACCATCTCCAACTCATATGGCTGAGATACCCGCCACCCCCTCTCAACACAATCCCCAAGAATTGGGAAACCGGAAACCGTTCTTGAACTTTTGGAAGGCGGGAAGGGAGTCACCCTTCCCGGCCGTATTTATTTAAAATATGAAACAAAATTAAAACATTAAAATAACAGTTTCATATTATGTACAATTTCATTTCCACATTACGATGTTTGGCTAACCTTAACAGATCTCTAATACAAAGGTTCTCCTAGCCGAACTAACATCCTACAAAACATTTGACTTGAAATTGTACATCCTAACGTTAAGGGCCAACGGCAAGGTCGTAACCGGTGTCAGATCCCTAAACCAGAAATACCCCCCTCACTTGTGAGAGGAGTGACCGCACAGAGGCGTACCTCAAGTGCATCTACCAATTTCCCTTTGTACTTGACGGGGGCCCCAATAAACTCGACGCCATTTAACGGTCGTTCGAGGACTCGTGTGAGGTGTCTAAAAGGTAGCGTAAACCCCCTCCCGCACCCCACACAACTTACCCATCTGCCGTCGCAGATGTCCTGGCCCCGGGAAATTCCCCAGGAGGGGCCGTAGCCCCTCCTATCCAGGAAGGGGCCTTGACCACCTTTCCTTTCCTTCCGGCGGCCTCTCCTTAGACAGGACCGCCTCCCCGTTGAGGGGCCAATTGGCCACCTCCCCCGCGCGCTCCCATCCGTAATGGGTGACTCCCCCTCATAGGGATCTTCGAATTACTGCTCACCGATCATGACCTTACCGCCCGACCAAAATAAATACGACAAGTCTAACTAAGTTACTAAGATTACAAAGCAAACATCACTTATTACCAAGCGTGAATACTGCTCAATCCTTGTTCCAAAACTTTATTTGCGAAATATACTGAAAATAACCAATCTTTATTGCATCTTAAGAAATTTCACGATATCATCACAACCTGTAAGAAAACAGAGAAAACAAAAAGATACTATATCAACTGTATTCACAACGATCGCTGTCCTCAGGGGCTGGTGGGTGGGTCAAAATTGGCTCTTTGTTCTGTCTCGAGCTCACGTGCAGCGGGGAGGTGCAGCTTCAGAGCACAGGAACAAGAGGATGCTTTCTTGGCTTCCGCTCCTTTTATCCGTCTTCAGGGTGGGCGTGAACCCGCCCCCGCCTGCCTCCGAGGGCGTGGCCGGCCGCGTCGGTGTCTAGGCCAGCCCACTCTAGGGCGGGAAAAAGGCGCGCCCCGGCTACGCCGCTTCGGGCATACCAGCCGAGACTCGCCTCCCGCCCAAGATGGCTTCCCGGGGGGATCGAGGTACTCCACCATACGTTCGGGGGGACCGAATGGTCGCCCCTTTCCATATGGCTGAGATACCCGCCACTCCCTCTCAACACAATCCCCAAGAATTGGGAAACCGGAAACCGTTCTTGAACTTTTGGAAGGCGGGAAGGGAGTCACCCTTCCCGGCCGTATTTATTTAAAATATGAAACAAAATTAAAACATTAAAATAACAGTTTCATATTATGTACAATTTCATTTCCACATTACGATGTTTGGCTAACCTTAACAGATCTCTAATACAAAGGTTCTCCTAGCCGAACTAACATCCTACAAAACATTTGACTTGAAATTGTACATCCTAACGTTAAGGGCCAACGGCAAGGTCGTAACCGGTGTCAGATCCCTAAACCAGAAATACCCCCCTCACTTGTGAGAGGAGTGACCGCACAGAGGCGTACCTCAAGTGCATCTACCAATTTCCCTTTGTACTTGACGCGGGCCCCAATAAACTCGACGCCATGTAACGGTCGTTCGAGGACTCGTGTGAGGTGTCTAAAAGGTAGCGTAAACCCCCTCCCGCACCCCACACAACTTACCCATCTGCCGTCGCAGATGTCCTGGCCCCGGGAAATTCCCCAGGAGGGGCCGTAGCCCCTCCTATCCAGGAAGGGGCCTTAACCACCTTTCCTTTCCTTCCGGCGGCCTCTCCTTAGACAGGACCGCCTCCCCGTTGAGGGGCCAATTGGCCACCTCCCCCGCGCGCTCCCATCCGTAATGGGTGACGCCCCCTCATAGGGATCTTCGAATTACTGCTCACCGATCATGACCTTACCGCCACAGGCCGGATAGTTGACCGGCTATCCGGACCCCCCACAACACTCCTGCCTAAAGGTCATGTCATAAAGTCTTTAGCCAGGCTATCAGGTCTCCTATGAGTAACTCGTTCCCCATCCGGGACAAATGAACACCATCCCCCAAATACATACTGTCCCCTTTAATACAACCATGCGAAATAGAATGCAGTGTAGTTGAACGGAACAATCTACTCACTTTATTATTAATTTTCCTTACTGAATGATTCAGAGCAGAAACAGAAATAGCCCCCCGCCACACTTTTCGTGGGATCATATGGGACCATGCAATTGTGCACCCTGGAACTCTTCTCGCCAACCAACTTACCGTGGAAAGCATCGCCTCAAGAAGAAGTCGTCTACCAGTGGTCACCAAATCATTGCCCCCAAGATGTACTATGACTACAGACGGCGGTGACCTCGTCCGCCCTAACAAACCCTCGAAAAATGATCGAAACTGGTCAATACAGAGCCCGCCCTTTCCGTAGAAGGACACACTGTACCCGTATTCCCCAGCCACGTGAATCATGTCACCTGCTTTGAATACGTCCGCGGCACGCCTCACGTATGAGTGGCCCACGACCCACACCTCCTTTTTCACAGCCGGTAATGTCTGACCGCTGGCCCCCTGGTGTCGGGTCGACTGCACAGTCCGCCCCGCCTCGTAGGCTTGCGCAACTGAAAACCAAACAAAAACAAGAAGCGTGAGTACATCATTACAGCTTCACAACATGTGCAACCGCACATACCTCTTATAACAGTTCGAGGACCAACGCCCCACACGTTTTACTTGTTCAACATTCAGACCCCTGGCTGTAGCCTCTGTAGCAGCCCCTATCCGAAAGGAATGGGTCCCAAAGTCGCCGGGGTTCAAGCCCGCGCCCGAAATCGACATCGCAAGCACCCGCTGAAACTGAAACCTCGTCAGTGGGGTGGCGTCAGCGTGTCTTAACAAGGTCCCCCCCCATGCTGCCACCCTCTGCGCTAAATATTCCTCTACGCACACAACAGGGCACATGGAAGACCCGGGGATCCTCTGGATGATTACGCAGTCCCCGATTGCACCCTGATCGGATTTGGACCTGACAAACGAGACCGTCATTGTCTCCTCCCTGACCTGAATGTGTTCCCGGCACAGTCCCCCCATCGTATCCTGCTTGTTCTTTGCCACTAATTCGCTTACCCGCATAGCCCCATGGAATGCTAATGCAAATGCGGCTCGGAACAATACTGCTTCGTACTGGGATGAACATGTTACCGGTAGCACGGACAATAACAGGGCCAACCTATCCAGACCTATCGGGTGCCTATCGTCTACTCTGCGACCCTCAAGGCGTTGCCACCCACGTAGCGCTTTCTGCACAACGAAAGACGCTGTTGGGTCCTGGATCCCATGAGCCCTTGCCATAAAGGAAATGGCGGCCCGATGCCTCTGGGCCGTAGCTACTGACTTGCCTGCCTGATGTAAAGAGAGCAGGAATCTCACTACAAACTCTTCCTGACCCCAAAGCTCCCCCCCGGCAGTACCCAAAAAGGCCCAATAGGAACGGAACGCCCCTTCATATGCCTTCCTCGTCCTGGGTGCTAAACTCTCTCCCACGAGGTCTTGTAGTTCGGGGCACCGAGAGACCAGAGAGCTTCGGGAAAGGGTGCCGCCACCGGGTCCGCTGTGGGCAGAAAACCCCAGAAGGCCTGCATACGGAAACGAGAAAGCGCATCAGCCGCTTGGTTCATCACCCCCGGCACGTGTCGCGCCCTAAACAGTACATTCAGTTGCATGCACAACAACACAATTTCCTTGAGCAGTCTCAGAATCAATTTGCATCGTGCTGCCTGACTATTGATACACTCAACCACGGTCATGTTATCAAACCAGAACACCACAGAGTGATCCCTAAACCCTTCTGGCCATGTTTTCAAAGCCACCAGAATAGGGAACAGTTCGAGAAAAGCAATGTTACTCGTCAACCCGCACTCATGCCACCATGACGGCCATTTTTGAGCCGACCATTGTGTACCCAATATGGCGCCAAAACCCATACTCCCCGCCGAGTCTGTCCAAAGCCCCAACTCCTCGGAAGACACCGCTGGTTTGTTCCAGACAATTCGACCATTGAAATCCGCCAGGAATGCAATCCAAATGCGCATGTCCTGGCGAACCTCTGCCGAGAGTCTCGTGCGATGATGTCCTTCCTTCAAGCCGACCATGGATTGTGCAATCGAGCGGGAAAAAGGGCGCGCCATCGGCATTACTCTTAGGGCAAAATTCAACTGACCCACCACCTGTTGCAATTGATGCAGGTTTACTTTCGTTGCACGAATACATGACTCAAGGGATAACCTGAATTTTAACACTTTTTCCTTGGGTAATCGAAAACAACCTTCCACCGAGTCGAGCTCGATCCCCAGAAACTCGATCAAGGTCGAGGGACCCACAGTCTTACCTGGCGCCAATGGCACACCGAATTGATTCATTAGGACACAAAATTCATGTAAAGCCTGTCCACACTCAGAATCCCCGGCTGCCCCCAAAAACAGAAAGTCATCGAGATAGTGCATAACATGTTGAAAACCTGTCTTCCTCGTGAATACCCACTGCAGAAAACAACTGAACTTCTCGAAATAGGCACATGAAATCGAGCATCCCATTGGCATACATCTATCCATGTAATAGCGACCCTGAAACTGAAAACCAAGGAGACGCTGATCGTCTGGGTGTACCGGGAGCAACCGGAACGCTGACTCGATGTCCGATTTGGCCATCAGCGTCCCGGGCCCCAGGCGATTCAACATGGCAACGGCCTCATCGAAAGATGCGTACCGCACCGAACATACTTCCGGGTCTATCGCGTCATTCACGGAAAGACCACGTGGGGCTGACAAATTATGTATCAGCCGAAACTCACCCGGGTCCTTCTTGGGGACCACCCCTAGAGGAGAACACACAAAGTTAGCAACCGGTGGCAAATCGAATGGACCGGCAACACGACCTCGAGTCACCTCTTTCCCAATCTTTACCTGCACCACCGCCGTGTGCTGTAAGACCGACATTTGATTCTTACAGTTTGGTACCCCCTGAAAATCCCCCACTGGGATGCGGAAACCATATGAAAACCCGTTCCGTAACACCCCAGCGGAAGCATGATCCGGGTATTCGCTGAGCCAAGGAATCATTGCTATGGTATCAATCGGGGTCGGTAAAGGCGCCCCTCGGACTATATTAGACCTGTTTGGCGCCTCCCTTACCACCGTTATCACCCGTTTTGGCTCTGCACATGGACTCAGGATGGGATGGCTGCCCGCACCCCCCACACTCATGTCTGAATTTGCATGACCCCTGGGGCCTGGTACATTTGCCTCTGTTAAAATTCCAACAGATCCCCCTTTTACCTGTGTTGCCACTCGGCTTCGAGTGGTACTCGTTACCTGCACCCGTCCGAAAGGGTGTCCCAGAGTTTTGGCGGGAGGATTCCCCCCCGTTACTCCCTACCAATGGCACCTTCAACATCCCTGTACTCTCCATTTTTTGCCAAGACACGGAGTCGTAACAATCCCAAGACAACAATGGGTTGTGTTCTTTAGCTTTTCTAAACAGATTATCATAGCAGAACCACTGATTGCCCCCATATGCCACAGAATACTCCATAATACGCGACTGATAAATGGGTAACTCGGTCAACAACTCAGGCCTGCGCTCACCCATGATGGAAGTAAAAATGCCCCACGCTCTGCCCTAAGTACCAATGGTCTCGTCGACCTTAAAGGCGGCCATTTTTGCGCGCCAAACACTCGGATGCATGAGCTCCTTTTGACTCTTCACATGCTCGATCTCGTAATGGTCGGTAAGCAATGAAAACATGTTTACATATTTATCCGCCCAAATCAATTCCTTGATTTCTTGTGGGACGTGCTGGGCAATCTTCTCCTTTCGAGAAGGTACAGACCCCTCCCCCGCAATCGGCAATGGCCGCTTACCTGAAGTAGACCCCACGCTTGTCGCCGAACTTGGGCCTGCTGTACTTCCAGCCGCCGGAACCTGTGGGGGAACAGAAGATGGCGCCTTCGCAGCCTCCCTAGATTCCTGCAGTTGCCTCATTACTGCCCGGGCGTCGTCAGCCGTGGCGCCCTCGCTATCGTTTCCCAACCACGCTGCCAATTGTGCCGCTAACTCGGGGGGCATATCCTCCCTGTTCACGGGGGTGACCACCACAGGGATTGGATTCCCCTCTTTCGGCACCGGGGTTGGCTCCTCTCGTAGAGTTTCGGGAACCGGGGTCTCTCCCCCAAGTGCTCCCCTTCTGGGCCTCTTGCTTTTTCCACCGGGGATTGTTCCCTGTAAAGGCCGTTTCGGTCCTCCCTCCCCGTCCTTAGCCTCAACCTTTTTCTTCAGATCGGCTATCTCCTTCATGAGTATGCGGAGCATCTCCTCGGTACCGACCCGCTTTCCGACTTTCTTGGGCATTCTCAGACGGGATATCTGTAAGACAAAAGAGAGATTACAACGCTCAAAATTTGCTCTTCGTTCCGTCTCGAGCTCACGTGCAGCGGGGAGGTGCAGCTTCAGAGCACAGGAACAAGAGGATGCTTTCTTGGCTTCCGCTCCTTTTATCCGTCTTCAGGGTGGGCGTGAACCCGCCCCCGCCTGCCTCCGAGGGCGTGGCCGGCCGCGTCGGTGTCTAGGCCAGCCCACTCTAGGGCGGGAAAAAGGCGCGCCCCGGCTACGCCGCTTCGGGCATACCAGCCGAGACTCGCCTCCCGCCCAAGATGGCTTCCCGGGGGGATCGAGGTACTCCACCATACGTTCGGGGGGGACCGAATGGTCGCCCCTTTCCATGAGCTCTAAACTCCGATGCTAGTAATAACGGACGAATACATTGCATCCTCTGGGGAGTGGAAAATGTACAAAATAAAGTGCTTAGTGCTTTGGAATGTGAGACTGTTACAAGGACAAACGGAGTGAGGAAAACCACGTGCCCCTGGTTGGAGAAGCAGCCAGGAAGTGTACAGTTTTTAATCGGAACCTGGTCAACAGAAATGTTTGCCTCTCACTCAGGTTTATTTGCAAATAGAGTGCTTGCTGTGTTTATGACTGTTGAAGAAGCTCCAATTGTCCAGCGATATTGCACACTGCACTTGGCCGCTCAGAGCATTAATAAAAAAGTATTTTAATTGTGGCTGATTAGACATTTCTCAAAGTATAAGGGTTTGTATATTATTCCGGGGTGCCCATCCTTGCTAATTCGTTTTGATGAATCTCAACCAGGGTATATCTAAACAGTGTTCTAGATTCATACAGTCTGTTAATATTGTTATACTACAGAAATGTGCCTCCGGATTCTTACCCAGAGTAATAGTGGCTGCAGTTTTATATAATCTTTTAAAAAAGCTCAATCCAACTTCCTCATGGCAAAAGGAGACAGAGGGAGCCTGGGGCACTTAAAGCAGTATAACGTATTTTCTACTATTTGAAGCAAATTACAGTTTACATACCCCTAGACACCAGCCCCAAAAGTTACTACAGAGAGGCTTTTACTCTTAAAAAAACATAAGATTTCTTTGATTGGTTTATGACCCAATCTCTCGGCAAATCTAAAGACCGCGTCAATCGACTTTTGGAATTGCATGGCTCTGACATTTAATAACAACTTCCAGTTAAAATCCACATCATATGGGACTCCCAAATAGGTGTAATTGGGAACTTTCCTAATTTCTTGGCATCCGAGTAAGAATTTCTCTGTCTCAGCATTTTTCGGTCCATATTTCATTATGTATGAATTGGAGCGATTGATTTTAAGTCCTAGATTGGTCATAAAAACATTAAAAGAATCAAGCTAAATTAGTAGGTCTTTAGCTGCCCTCGCTATGAGACAGTGTCGTCTGCATATAGTAACACAAGAATTTGGCTTGAATTCGCACTCGGGTAGTCCTTCCCCACCCTGCATAAATTCTCTCCTAGCTTGTTAATGTATAATAAACAAGCATTTGCAATACAATAGGTGTTGCATTATAACAGTTTGAGCTGTTGGCATTGCTAATAATAATGCAACACTAGCAGCTCAAAGATTCAGTAATGTGAGACCTATTGCATTGCAATTGTTTTTTTTGTTGTTTTTTTATATAGCACAAACTTGAGTGAAAGGTGTGTATTTATGTTGCATTGAGTACAGTGTAATAATGTGTTGTGTTATGTGGCACAGAGTGGTATTGTGTGGAGTGTATTTATCTTGTATTAAGTTGAGAGTAATTATGTGACGTGCAATTATGTAGTACTGAGGGGTATGTGGAGTGTATTTGTGTTGTATTGAATACAGGGTAATAGTGTGATGTGTAATTATGTGGTATTGAGTGTAATTATGTTGTGTGTAGTTATGTACTCTACTCAATGCAACATAAATACAACCCTCATACCACTCGGTACCATACAAATACAAACCACATATTTACACACTAATCAATGCAACATAAATACTCTCCACATCATAACACTTAATACCACACAATTACACAACAAATATTTACAACACATATGTACACTATACTCAATACAACATAACTACACTAAACATAATACCACTCAGTACCACATATGCTTGTTTCAAGGGTTGTGGTCAGTTTCAGATATCGTACTGCAGTTCGTTTCACGTACTGTGATTAGTTTCAGGTGTTGAGTTTGATTTGCAGAACTAAGGTCCGTTTTATGTTTTGTAGTTAGTTTGAGGCAGTCGGGTGCTAGTGTTGCATTGTTATTAGCAATGCCAACAGACAGATGAAAATAACGAAAAGGCAGAAATAGGCACTAGAAAGATGCTGATAGAGGGGGCAACGAGAGGCGGCAAAGTATTAAAGGATAATCAGGAAAACAGGGGGTAGGGGTACAATTACTTTTGAGTCACGAAAATGAGAGAATAAGCAAACCATCTGGCTGCAGAAGAGCTAAGAGAAACATGGGGTGAGCGAGAAAGCACGAGAAACTGGAGGGTGGAAGATCCCCTTTAAAGAGCATAGGAAATAAGAAAGTAAATGACACATCGGAATGAGTAAGAGAAACAGCAGGGATAAGATCACCTTCGAGTAGGGAGAATAAAAGAATAAGTCAAACATCTGGGTAGGGAGGAGAAACGGCAGTGTGAGTAAGAGAAGCAGCAGAGGATGAGATTCGCGGGTTCGGGAGGGGGCATTAATGGGAGAACCTCGGTAGACACTGGAGACAGGCTCTGGGGAGGCTGAATAAACAGGTCAACAGGGAGCGATATCATTGAAAGAAGGGTGGAAAGCAATACAGAACAATGTACAGAGAGGGACGCCCAGAAGAAGGGAGGCAAAGGAAAGGTACAGAGTCAGAAAAAGAATTGGAGAGATGCAAGGAACAGAGAGAAGAAAGGCAATCGAGCGTAGCGGCAGACAGAAAGAGAGAGACAGAAACTAGGAGGGTCAAGGGTGAGAGGCAGCGAGGTGAGGAGTGAATGCCAGGAGGGACAAGGGTGACTGTCCGGCCAAGGGGGTGAAGTGTGAGTGCCAGAGAGGTGAGGAGTGAGTGCCAGGGAGATGAGACATAAGAGTCAGGAGGGTAAAGGGTGAGTGCCAGGGAGGGGAAGGGTGAGTGACGAGAAGGGAAAGTATGGGTGCCAGGGGTGAGGGATAGCTGCCAGGCCAGGGGGGTGAAGGGCTAATGCCACGAAGGTGAAGGTTGAGTGCCAGGTCAGAAGGATGAAGGTTGAGTGCCAGGGAGATGAAGGTTGAGTGCCAGGGAGATGAAGGTTGAGTGCCATGGAGGTGAAGGGTGAGTGCAAGGGGTGAAGGGTAGCTGCAAGGGGTGAAGGGTAGCTGCCAGGCCAGGGGGATGAAGGGCTCGTGCCATGGAGGTGAATGGTGAGTGCCAAGGGGGCGAATAATGATTGCCAGGAGGGACATGGGTGAGTGTCAGGGAGGTGAAGGATATTTGTCAGGGAGGGGAAGTATGAGTACTAGGAGGGTCGAGGGTGAGTGTCAGGGAGGTGACAGTTGAGTGTCACGGAGAGTCAATGCTGAGTGCCAGAGAGGGAGAAGGGTGAGTGCCAGGTGCGAGGAGTGACTGCCAGGCTTGAGGGTTGAAGGGTGAGTGCCAGGGAGGTAAGGGGTTAGTGACAGACTGCAAACAGTAGTGAGCTGGGGTCTAGAAGGAGTTGCGGATATCATCACCCGGTGTGTGCCAGGCTGGGACACACCAGTGCCAGGCCAGACTTGGGTGGATGCAAGAACCTCTGAAAGGTGGGTGCCAAGTCACTCGTAACCTTAGTACAGGAGTGGGGTGTGCAGGAGAGAGTAACATCTTCAAACAAGAAACTATTCAAAATCCTGAAAACTCCACTTTATGGTCTTGCAACCTTATGTGGAAAATAATTAGCAAATTTATGGGCTTACGTAGTGGACTTACAGCTTGTTACAGCAACTTATTGAGATAAAGTTTGCATTGCAAATAAGCCAAAGGTAACACAATTTGAATTAGTAACGGTAAAATTCGCAATGAACTAGCAACAAGTTGAAAAAGCACCCCAGAGTTGAACCGAGGATACAGAATAATAAAAATGGGGGCAATATTGGTCTCCTTTTCACAGCTGACAGCCAAAATAACAGGGTGTTGTGGAGGACTCGGATTCTGGTGGAATCAGAATTTGTAAAAGAGTCCATTTTTCATAAAACTTTTTTTTTTAAACAACTCTTTTGACACACTAGTGTATAGTGCCATGCGAGTGCCACTGCCCTTCTCCTAAGTTACAACCTCTGTGAACAAACCGATTAGAATAACTGTTTGCTTTTTAAAACTAAGTGGGGCACAAATGCAGTTTAGTGTTCTAGTTATTGCTTGAAGGAAGGATATGAAACTTGGTTACCTTTGTCTGTACCACTGATATCTATGTGGATCGGAGAAAATGCATGGAGTGGTATGGTTGACAGGAGACGTGCAGGCTGCTTAAATATTGTAGAGATTGGATTGTCAAGCACTAGGCAAAAAGAGTGAGTGCTGAATAAAACAAGAAACGCGAAAACTTCCACGGCAAACGCAGCCGTGAAAGTGATCACGTGAAAGCGAAACTGATTGCGCTACCTGGCTGAGAGGAGGCTGTTAGGCAGTGAGTGGCCTGGGGCGGGGTGTGTGTGTGTGTGTGGTTGTGGTTGTGGGTGTGTGTGTGTGGTTGATTGTGTGTGTGGTTGGTTGTGTGTGTGTTTAGTTGTGGGTGGTTGTGTGTGTGTGTGTGGGTGGTTGTGTGTGGTTGGTTGTGTGTGGGTGGTTGTGTGTGGTTGCGGTTGTGTGTGGGTGGTTGTGTGTGTGGTGGCGGTTGTGTGTGGTTGTGGTTGTGTTTGTAGTTGCGGTTGTGTGTGTGTGTGGTTGTGTGTGTGGTTGTGTGTCTGGTTGTGTGTGTAGTTGTATGTGGGTGGGTGTGGTTGTGTGTTTGTGTGTGTGGTTGTGTGGTTGCATGAGTGGTTGGGTGGTTGTGTGTGGTTGGGTGACTGTGTATGGTTGGGTGACTGTATGGTTGGGTGGTCGTGTATGGTTGTGTGTGTGTGGTTGCGTGTTGTGTTTGTGGTTGGATGAGTGTAGTTGGGTGAGTGTGATTGTGTGGTGTGTGTGTTGTGTTTGTGTGTGGTTGTGTGCGTGTGGTTGTGTTGGTGTGGTTGGGTGTGTGTGTGGTTGTGGTTGTGTGGCTGTGTGTGTGGTTGTGTCGTGTGTCTTTTGTGTTTGTGGGTGTGGGTGTGGTTGTGTGTGGGTGGTTGTGTGTGTGGTTGCGGTTGTGTTTGTGGTTGTGTGTGGTTGTGTGCGGTGTGTGTGGTTGTGTGCGTGTGGTTGTGTGTGGTTGGGTGGGTGTGTGTGGTTGTGGTTGTGGTTGTGTGTGTGGTTGTGTGTGTGTGTGGTTATGGTTGCATGTGTGGTTGTGTGTGGTTGGGTGGTTGTGTGTGGTTGGGTGGTTGTGTGTGGTTCGGTGGTTGTGTGTGTTTGGATGACTGTATATGGTTGGGTGGTTGTGTATGGTTGTGTGTGGTTGTGGGTGGTTGTGGGTGGTTGTGGGCAGGTGTGTATGGTTGTGGGTGGTTGTGGTTGTGTTTGTGGTTGTGGGTGGTTGTGTGGTTGTGTGTGTGGGGGATTTTGTATTTGTGGTTGTGTGACTGTGTATGGTTTCTGTGACTGTATGGTTGGGTGGTTGTGTATGGTTGTGTGTTGTTTGTGGTTGGATGAGGGTAGTTGGGTGAGTGTGATTGTGTGTGGTGTGTGTGGTTGCATTTGTGGTTGTGTGTGGTGGGGTGGTTGTGTGTGGTTGTGTGTGGTTGGGTGGTTGTGTGTGGTTGGGTGGTTGTGTGTGGTTGTGTGTGGTTGGGTGGTTGTGTGTGGTTGGGTGGTTGTGTGTGGTTGGGTGGTTGTGTGTGGTTGGGTGACTGTGTGTGGTTGGGTGACTGTGTGTGGTTGGGTGACTGTATGGTTGGGTGGTTGTGTATGGTTGTGTGTGTGGTTGCGTGTTGTGTTTGTGGTTGGATGAGTGTAGTTGGGTGAGTGTGATTGTGTGGTGTGTGGTTGTATGTGGTTGGGTGGGTGTGTGGTTGGGTGGGTGTGTGTGGTTGTGTATGTTTGTATGTGGTTGTGTGCGTGTGTGGTTATGGTTGCATGTGTGGTTGTGTGTGGTTGGGTGGTTGTGTGTGTTTGGGTGACTGTATATGGTTGGGTGGTTGTGTATGGTTGTGTGTGGTTGTGGGTGGTTGTGGGCAGGTGTGTATGGTTGTGGGTGGTTGTGTTTGTGGTTGTGGGTGGTTGTGTGGTTGTGTGTGTGGGGGATTTTGTATTTGTGGTTGTGTGACTGTGTATGGTTGGGTGACTGTATGGTTGGGTGGTTGTTTATGGTTGTGTGTGTGTGGTTGTGTGTTGTTTGTGGTTGGATGAGTGTAGTTGGGTGAGTGTGATTGTGTGTGTGGTGTGTGTGTTGTGTTTGTGGTTGTGTGTGGTTGTGTGTGTGTGGTTGTGTTGGTGTGGTTGGGTGTGTGTGTTGTGTTTGTGTGGCTGTGTGTGTGGTTGTGTCGTGTGTCGTTTGTGGTTGTGTGTTTGTGGGTGTGGTTGTGTGTGGGTGGTTGTGTGCGGTGTGTGTGGTTGTGTGCGGTGTGTGTGGTTGTGTGCGGTGTGTGTGGTTGTGTGCGTGTGGTTGTATGTGGTTGGGTGGTTGTGTGTGTGTGGTTGTGTGTGTGTGTGGTTAAGTGTGTGTGTGGTTATGGTTGCATGTGTGGTTGTGTGTGGTTGGGTGGTTGTGTGTGGTTGGGTGGTTGTGTGTGTTTGGGTGACTGTGTATGGTTGGGTGGTTGTGTATGGTTGGGTGGTTGTGTATGGTTGGGTGGTTGTGTATGGTTGGGTGGTTGTGTATGGTTGTGTGTGGTTGTGTGTGGTTGTGGGTGGTTGTGTATGGTTGTGGGTTGTTGTGTATGGTTGTGTGTGGTTGGGTGTCTAGTTGTGTGTGTGGTTGTGTGGTTGTGTGTGTGGGGTTGTGTGTGTGGGGGATTTTGTGTTTGTGGTTGTGTGTGTGGTTGGGTGTGTGTGAGGTTGGGTGCGTGGTTGTGTCGTGCGTCTTTTGTGGTTGTGTTTGTGGTTATGTGTGTGGTTGTGTATGTGTGTGTGTGTGTGTGTGTGTGTGGGTGTGGGTGTGTGTGTGTGTGTGTGTGTGTGTGTGTGTGTGTGTGGGTGTGTGTGTGTGGGTGGGTGTGTGGGTGTGTGGGTGTGTGTGTGTGGGTGTGGGTGTGGGTGTGTGTGTGTGTGTGTGGGTGTGTGTGTGTGGGTGTGGGTGTGGGTGTGGGTGTGGGTGTGGGTGTGGGTGGGTGTGTGTGTGTGGGTGTGGGTGTGGGTGTGGGTGTGGGTGTGGTGTTATTGCTTGAAGGAAGGATATGAAACTTGGTTACCTTTGTCTGTATCACTGATATCTATGTGGATCAGAGAAAATGCATGGAGTGGTATGGTTGACAGGAGACGTGCAGGCTGCTTAAATATTGTAGAGATTGGATTGTCAAGCACTAGGCAAAAAGAGTGAATGCTGAATAAAACAAACGCAAACACTTTCACGGCAAACGCGGCCATGAAAGTGATCGCGTGAAAGCGAAACTGATTGCGCTACCTAGCTGAGAGGAGGCTGTTAGGCAGTGAGTGGCCGGGGGCGGGGTGTGTGTGTGTGGTTGTGTGTGTGTGTGGTTGTATGTGGTTGTGTGTGGTTGCTTCTGTGTGTGGTTGCTTCTGTGTGTGGTTGCTTCTGTGTGTGGTTGCTTCTGTGTGTGGTTGGTTGTGTGTGTGGTTGGTTGTGTGTGTGCTTAGTTGTGTGTGTGCTTAGTTGTGGGTGGTTGTGTGTGGTTGTGTATGTGTGGTTGCGGTTGTGTGTGTGGTTGCGGTTGTGTATGTGGTTGCGGTTGTGTATGTGGTTGTGTGTGTGGTTGTATGTGGTTGGGTGGGTGTGGGTGTGTGTTTGTGTGTGGTTGTGTGTGTGTGTGGTTGTGGTTGCATGTGTGGTTGTGTGTGGTTGTGTGGTTGGGTGGTTGTGTGTGGTTGGGTGGTTGTGTGTGGTTGGGTGGTTGTGTGTGGTTGGGTGGTTGTGTATGGTTGGGTGGTTGTGTATGGTTGGGTGACTGTGTATGGTTGTGTATGGTTGTGTGTGGTTGTGTGTGTGTGCTGTATTTGTGGTTGGGTGAGTGTGGGTTGTATGGTTGGGTGTGTGTGGTTGTAGTTGTGTGGCTGTGTGTGTGATTGTGTTTGTCTTTTGTGGTTGTGTGTTTGTGGGTGTGGTTGTGTGGGGGTGGTTGTGTGTGGTTGTGTGTGGTTGTGTGTGTGTGGTTGTATGTGGTTGGGTGGGTTTGTGTGGTTGTGTGTGTGTGGTTGTGTATGAGTGTGGTTATGGTTGTGTGTGTGGTTGCATTTGTGGTTGTGTGTGGTTGGGTGGTTGTGTGTGGTTGGGTGGTTGTGTGTGGTTGGGTGGTTGTGTGTGGTTGGGTGGTTGTGTGTGGTTGGGTGGTTGTGTGTGGTTGGGTGGTTGTGTGTGGTTGGGTGGTTGTGTATGGTTGTTTGTGGTTGTGTGTGGTTGGGTGAGTGTGGTTGGGTGTCTGGTTGTATGTGTGGTTGTGTGTGTGGTTGTGGTTGTGTGTGGTTGTGTGTGTGGTTGTCGTGTGTCTTGTGGTTGTGTGTGTGGTTGTCGTGTGTCTTTTGTGGTTGTGTGTGTGGTTGTCGTGTGTCTTTTGTGGTTGTCGTGTGTCTTGTTGTTGTGTGTGTGGTTGTCGTGTGTCTTGTGGTTGTGTGTGTGGTTGTCGTGTGTCGTTTGTGGTTGTGTGTTTGTGGATGTGTGTTTGTGTGTGTTTGTGTGTGTGTGTGGTTGTGTGTGTGGTGTTGTGTGTGTGGTTGTGTGTGTGTGTGTTGTTGTGGTTGTGAGTGTGGCTGTGTGTGTGGTTGTGTGTGTGGTTGTGTGTGTGTGTGTTGTTGTGAGTGTGGCTGTGTGTGTGGTTGAGTGTGTTTGTAGGTGTTTGTGTGTTTGGTTGTCATGTGTGGTTGTGTGCGTAGTTGTGTGTGTGTGTGTGGTTGTGTATGTGTGGTGTTAGTGGTTGTGTGCATGTGTGGTTGTGTGTGGTGTTAGTGGTTGTGTGCATGTGTGGTTTTGTGTGTGTGGTTGTGTGTGTGTGGTTGTGTGTGGTTGTGTTTATGTGGTTGTGTGGGTGGTTGTGTGCATGTATGGTTGCGTGTGTGGGGTTGTGGTTGTGGGGTTGTGGTTGTGTGTTTGGGGTTGTGGTTGTGTGTGGGGTTGTGGTTGTGTGTGGGTGGTTGTGTATGTGTGTGTGGGGTTGTGGTTGTGTATGTGTGGTTGTGGTGTGTGTGGTTGCGGTTGTGTGTGTGGTTGTGGGTGGGTGGGTGTGGTTGTGTGTGGTTGTGTATGATTGGGTGACTGTGTATGGTTGGGTGACTGTGTATGGTTGGGTGACTGTGTATGGTTGTGTATGGGTGTGTGTGGTTGTGTGTGTGTGTTGTGTTTGTGGTTGGATGAGTGTGGTTGGGTGAGTGAGGTTGGGTGAGTGTGGTTGTGTGTTGTGTTTGTGGTTGTGTGTGGTTGTGTGGGTGTGATTGTGTGTGTGGTTGGGTGAGTGGGGTTGTGTCATGTGTCATTTGTGGTTTTGTGGGTGTGGGGGTGGTTGTGTGGGTGGTTGTGTGTGGGTGGTTGTGTATGGGTGGTTGTGTGTGTGGGTGGTTGTGTGTGTGGGTGGTTGTGTGTGTGTGGGTGGTTGTGTGTGTGTGTGGGGGTGGTTGTGTGTGGTTGTGTGTGTGTGTCGTTGTGGTTGTGAGTGTGGCTGTGTGTGTGGTTGAGTGTGTTTGTAGGTGTTTGTGTGTTTGGTTGTCATGTGTGGTTGTGTGCGTAGTTGTGTGTGTGGTTGTGTATGTGTGGTGTTAGTGGTTGTGTGCATGTGTGCATGTGTGTGTGTGGTTGTGTGCGGTTGTGTGGGTGGTTGTGTGCGTGTATGGGTGGTTGTGTGCGTGTATGGTTGTGTGCGTGGGGTTGTGGTTGTGTGTGTGGGGTTGTGGTTGTGTGTGTGGGGTTGTGGTTGTGTGTGGGTGGTTGTGGTTGTGTGTGGGTGGTTGTGTATGTGTGTGTGGGGTTGTGGGTGGTTGTGTATGTGTGGTTGCGGTTGTGTGTGTGTGGTTGCGGTTGGGTGGGTGGGTGTGGTTGTGTATGATTGGGTGACTGTGTATGATGGGGTGACTGTGTATGATTGGGTGACTGTGTATGGTTGGGTGACTGTGTATGGTTGGGTGACTGTGTATGGTTGTGTATGGGTGTGTGTGGTTGTGTGACTGTGTATGGTTGTGTATGGGTGTGTGTGGTTGTGTGTGTGTGTTGTGTTTGTGGTTGGATGAGTGTGGTTGGGTGAGTGAGGTTGGGTGAGTGTGGTTGTGTGCTGTGTTTGTGGTTGTGTGTGGTTGTGTGGGTGTCATTGTGTGTGTGGTGGTGTGGTTGTGTGTGTGGTTGGGTGTGTCGTGTGTCTTTTGTGGTTTTGTGGGTGTGGGGGTGGTTGTGTGGGTGGTTGTGTGTGGGAAGTTGTGTGTGGGTGGTTGTGTGTGTGTGGGTGGTTGTGTGTGTGTGTGGGGGTGGTTGTGTGTGTGTGGGTGGTTGTGTGTGTGTGGGTGGTTGTGTGTGTGTGTGTGGGTGGTTGTGTGTGTGGGTGTGTGTGTGTGTGGGTGGTTGTGTGTGTGTGGGTGGGTGGTTGTGTGTGGTTTTGTGTGGTTGTGTGGTTGTGTGGTTGTGTGTGGTTGGGTAGTTGTGTGTGGTTGTGTGTGTGTGTGGTTGTGTGTGTGGGGGTTTTGTGTTTGTGGTTGTGTTATGCGTCTTTTGTGGTTGTGTGTGGTGTTGTGTGTGGTGTTGTGTGTGGTGTTGTGTGTGGTGTTGTGTGTGGTGTTGTGTGTGGTGTTGTGTGTGGTGTTGTGTGTGGTGTGTGTGGTGTGTGGTGTTGTGTGTGGTGTGTGTGTGGTGTGTGTGTGGTGTGTGGTGTGGTGTGTGGTGTTGTGTGGTGTGTGTGTGTGGTGGTGTTGTGTTGTGTGTGGTGGTGTGTGTTGTGTGTGGTGGTGTGTGTTGTGTGTGGTGGTGTGTGTTGTGTGTGGTGTGTGGTGTGGTGTGTGGTGGTGTGTGTGGTGTGTGTGTGTGGTGGTGTGTGGTGTGGTGTGTGTGGTGGTGTGTGGTGTGTGTGGTGTGTGTGGTGTGTGGTGTGTGTGGTGTGTGGTGTTGTGTGGTGTTGTGTGTGTGGTGTGTGGTGTTGTGTGGTGTTGTGTGTGTGGTGGTGTGTGTGGTGTGTGTGTGTGTGTGGTGGTGGTGTGTGGTGGTGTGTGTGTGGTGTGTTGTGTGTTGTGTGGTGGTGGTGGTGTGTGGTGGTGTGTGTGGTGTGGTGTGTGGTGTTGTGTGGTGTGTGTGGTGTGTGTGTGTGGTGTGTGGTGTGTGTGGTGGTGTGTGTTGTGTGTGTGGTGGTGCGTGTGGTGTGTGTGGTGTGTGTGTGTGGTGTGTGTGTTGTGTGTGTGTGTGTTGTGTGTGGTGTGTGTGTTGTGTGTGTGGTGGTGTGTGTGGTGTGTGTGGTGTGGTGTGTGTGTTGTGTGTGTGTGTGGTGTGTGTGGTGGTGTGTGTGGTGTGTGTGGTGGTGTGTGTTGTGTGTGTGGTGGTGTGTGTGGTGTGTGTGGTGGTGTGTGTTGTGTGTGTGGTGGTGTGTGTGTGTGGTGTGTGTGTGTGGTGGTGGTGGTGGTGTGTGGTGTGTGTGGTGTGTTGTGTGGTGTGTGGTGGTGGTGTGTGGTGGTGTGTGGTGGTGTGTGTGGTGTGGTGTGGTGTGGTGTTGTGTGTGTGTGGTGTTGTGTGTGTGTGGTGTGTGTGTGTGGTGTGTGGTGTGTGTGGTGGTGGTGTGTGTTGTGTGTGTGGTGGTGTGTGTGTTGTGTGTGGTGTGTGTGGTGTGTGTGGTGTTTTGTGTGTGTGTGGTGTGTGTGGTGTTTTGTGTGTGTGTGGTGTGTGGTGTTTTGTGTGTGTGTGGTGTGTGTGGTTGTGTGTGGTTGTGTGTGTGTGGCTGTGTGTGTGTGGTTGAGTGTGTGTGGCTGTGTGTGTAGTTGAGTGTGTTTGTAGGTGGTTGTGTGCGTGTGGTTGTGTGTGGTTGTGTGTATGTGGTTGTATGGGTGGTTGTGTGCGTGTATGGTTGTGTGGGTGGTTGTGTGCGTGTATGGTTGTGTGGGTGGTTGTGTATGTGTGTGTTTATGTGATTGGGTGTGGTTGTGTGTGTGTGGGGGTGTGGTTGTGAGAGAATCCCAGACGCTTGTAGTGCGAAGGCGAGGGGAGGGGAGGGGAGGGGCGGAGGCAGGGAGCAAGCAAAAGGAAAGACAGATGGCGCTGAAGGCTGGCAGTTCGCACACGCTTGTGTGAATGCAAGCTTGTCGCCAGCCAGCAGCACTTTGAAAACGCACCTACTAAAGTCTCTCCGACAGCGCATGTGTGCTGACTCAGCGAGACCTAAAAAAGGTATGGTGCCTGAACACACCTATGCCTGACCTCCATATCAGAGGAAAAATCTTCTGTTAATTCCCCCACCTTGTTAAACCACACTTTGGCTGAATTTTAGTATTATTTTGTATCATCACAGTAATTTCACATGGCTTTTTTTGTGCTCTGGGACACTAGAAGAGGAACTGACATCACATTTGTTGCAAGCAACCTATGACATAATTTTGATTTAAACACTGCTGCATGGACAGTGTTCCTGGGAATTGAGTTTGAGAAATACACCTTTGATTTTCCCCACAGCCATCTCAACACAAGCCTAAGCTTCGTCTGAGGGTGCTAAACTCTCCTATGTTGACAGAAAGTCACGATCCTTATATCAGGGTTACAGCTTCCTTTCTGTCTTCCCAGTTTCAGTTTCTAGGAACCCTTTAAGTCACACAGCTTTGCCTTTGTTATGTTATGGTATGATATACAGCGATGTCTGCTAGTGCCTGTGGCGCTTAGGGCTGATACCTTCCTTGCATTGTTAGGTTCGAGTATGGTCTGTACAAGTACACATATGAATTATGAATAAAGAAATGAGGGCAAATAGGACTGACATGGATGCAAAAAGACTGACGTGGTTTCCCATTGCACGTAGAGTCTATTCTTTAACCTCATTAAAGAAGGACTTTAAGGCATAGGTTGTTGCTACAGTGTTGTATATCTCTGCAGCACTAATGCTGAAACTCCTTTACATTATAAATGAGTGTTTGAAAAATGTTAGACCTCGCCCCCTCGATGGGATTAGAGGTTTTGTAATTTGCAGTTTGGGCGCTAGATTTTGAGGCCAAACATCAGATATGTTTTTATATCATTATTCCACCGATTCTTTGAATTCTGTTAAAGCATGTGCCTAGCTGATCTGTTTTCAGGTGATTCTAGCCGAACGTATACAACAATACAGTACGAAAAAGCTGCAATAAATGCTGGATGCTTTTCAAAACACTGATTTTTTTGATGTAGAAGAAAGCTAATTTCTTTTCACTTTCTGATTACTATCCGGCTGCAGTAGTGGGTGCAAATGGTGCACCTTCTAAGTTCTATTTGCACAGTCACTGTAAGTTATTGTGCATGAAATTTTCACCCGATTCTGAGTCAGACACTTAGAATGTGAAATTTCTGTGAACTGCAAGGGTACACGACCTTCTCAGATGCAAATTGTGCTTGACCTGTAATCCCATTTTGTGTACCAAAAGCGGAATTTGATTAGAGTCCCCACTATAATCATTTGAAACGTACCACCAAGTGATGGAAAGAATGCTTAAATTAATTTTAGCCAGTGGTTATCTCTCGGACTGCATTCTAGTCCATTGGTTTTCACTCAGTGTGGCACTGTAGACCATAATTAGCCATAAGTAAATGAGTCTTGAGCCCAGACTGCCAGGACAAATCCCCTCCTGACAGATACACAAATACCTCCAGTCCAGTTTCGGCCTGCTTAGACCTCCTCAGCCAGGTGTAGCTTGAGTTCTGTGGCACAATGAGCATCAAACTCATTTCGGGGTATATCCATTGTACTTGGGGCATCCTTTGCACCAAAAAAAACAAAGCGATAGTGGGAATGCTTCAAGAAATCTCAGTATCTGGTGATTGCTTGGTTTGCATTGCAGTCCATTATTTTTCTCTCACTGTGCCTCTTTAAACCGAGAACAGCCAATGGTATTTACTCTGGGTCGCAATCCACTCTATTGTTTTTTAGCCCATCAAGTCACATGGAGAGAGCCATAGGACAATCAGTCTTGGTAATGCTCTGGTAGAAACAGCCCATCTCGAATTGCCAGGCTGTTTTTGTTCCAGACAGGCACACTAGTAACCTCTAACCAGTTTCGGCCTACTTGGGATTCATCAGTGAGACATAGCTTCAGTCCTGCTTCAACGCTCCAATGTTTCTTTGTGTTTCTACATGTTTCATTTTGAACATTCTACTTTCAGTTACTTTAATTTACTAACAGTGCTAGAGTCCTTCTGCCTTGGGCTGGGCCAATCATTAAATACTCTCTCTGTTGTTAAAGGCTTAAGTTAGTTTAACAATAGGTTTAGTCCTCCATAGCTGCCTTTAATTATAAATTTGAACATTGGTATGTGGGGAGCTTCTCTAAAGACAATCTGGGTAGAGGCCATTAATGCCTTGTTATGAGCCTTGTGCTCAATCATTCCTTAGTTTGTTTTTATGTTTTGCTCTTTTTAGGCCAAAGCCTACCAGACAGCACAGCTGTCTGGTTTGCTAATGACATCTTGAGGATATTCTGAAAGCTTCCCAGGGAATGGATTTTGCCCATTCCTTACCATTGGCTTTGTGTTTTTTAACTTATATGTGCTTTCTTTATTTTTGCTGGCTTTATTAGTTTTCGGCTGTCCAGCTTGAGTTCATTCCTCACATGGAGCATAGCCTATTTACTGTATTCTTCCTCGAGTGCTCACTTTCTGTAAACACAAGTGCAAAAACAACAGTTGATGGACAGAATGCTTAACAATGTCATACATTCACCCCAGTACAGAGATCTGGGCCTAAATCCATCGTTTTTTTGCTCACCTTGCCGTTCCAGTATGAACCCAGCCATATGCAAATCAGTCTTGACCCTGTGCCCCATGGGAACAGTCCAGCCCGAACTGCCAAGCCAGGTCCTCCCTGGACTGGAAACAAGCATCCTAGGACCGGTTTCTGGCTTTCAACCCTCAACAGCCAGTATAGCTTGATTCCAGTGGCATGGAGAGCACGGGACTCGCGTCTGAGCATACCCGTCCCACTTGGGGTGACAAATGCAAAAACAACAGTTGATGGACAGAATCCAGAATAATGTCATACATTCACCCCAGTACAGAGATCTGGGCCTAAATCCATCGTTTTTTTGCTCACCATGCCATTCCAGTTTGAACCCAGCGATATGTTAATCAGTCTTGACCCTGTGCCCCATGGGAACAATCCAGCCCGAACTGCCAAGCCAGGTCCTCCCTGAACTGGAAACAAGCATCCTAGGACCGGTTTCGGGCTTTAAATCCTGTTCTTATCTTGTCTAATTTGCTGTGCATTCAAAGACCGAGGTGAAATGTTAGGCTGTGACTTCCAAGGGAGCTTGGTGTTTACTTTTCTTTCTCTCACTTCAAAGTGAGAAGATTTTTCTCTCACTTCAAAGTGAGAAGATTTATGTGACAATCTTGTTGTGAAAGGAAAAGCTTTTTTTCTAGCACACAACAAGTTTTAAATGTCTGTAAATGAAACATGCAAATATTTCAGAATATATCAGAATTGGGAAAGCTGTGTACTTTTACCTGTAAAACTGTATGTCTCTGCTAATGTAATGGTCATTTCAATTTGAAATGTGTTGTCTGTAATGGCAGTGTGCTACCACACCATGCATATTGTACACTATGGCACAACACTCTACTCCACGTTACGCCCCTCCACTTTGATACACAACTTCATTCTATGACACTCCACTTTACAATCCTGCATGACGCTTTACTCCACTCTATTCACTCCACTCTGCTCCATCACACTCTGACACTCACGGTCTTTCAGTAACTGGTTTCACCGTCCGGTCACTTCTATTCGTGTACTTCTGTATTGATATTTGATCCAGCGCGTTCACATACGGTGATGTCTCAGAACTTAAACGTCATAGAGGTCTATTGTGGTTGCGATCTCTCCTTTTTTCCAAAATGGGTTCCCCGCTTTTTTAGGTCATTAGGCAACGGTACTTCCCGCATCTTTTATCTTTAATTCATCCCTGGTTTTTCTGCATCAGTACATTAACTTAGTCTTTGTGAGAATACATCACCCTATTTTCGTAGTACTTGACAGCGATAAGATGGCGCCGCCATTTTCGGTGCAACCAGAGTCCGTTGTTGATGTTCATGGAACTATACGGAAGTATAAACACATCGTTGAGAGCTCACCGTTCGGCGTTACAGGGCGTGCGGAAGCATTCGTTTGGAGCTTATGAACTCCTGTCAAGGTAAACTTTCGGTCTAAGTATTTATTGAGATCATGTAGCTTTCTTCGATACTGGCATTCAATAGTTTTACTTTTTCAACAGGAGTCCAATGTGTTTGTATTTGGATAGCGTTCTCCAATACAGCGTATTGAGCATCTTTTATACAGTTACCGATATACACGCTTGAGTTTTGCTTTGAAATATGCAATTTACGCGTCAAAGTGTTTACTTAAATCAGCACACTTATTTCAAATCTTTTTGTAGGTTGCTTTTATGCTGGTACAGCAACACCACTTGAGCATCTAGTAAATCGAATCAGAGGTATGCTCAACTGGTATGTTATCACTGGTGCATTACTGTGTGCATTTAATCACACTCAGAAATTGGGTATATTATGAGTAAACCATGGTCATCCTGGACAGAAAATTTATGGCATTTTTTATAATCGATAAGCTCTGGTATCTTCCAAAATAATATTGTGGCTTATAACATTAGTTAGTTTCATTTCTGCATCTGGAGTACTCAAAGTTTAAGAGCTTGCTCCTTATATTTGTTTACAGCGCTCCTTTTTCCCACCAGTGTGGGTACCACAAGGACGTTGTTGGATCCAACACTAGGATATTACATTTTGCTGGTAAGCTTGCTTTTCCAGCATTTCATTAGTCCGATTTCTATTTGCGTTTTACCTTTCTGGTTTAAGGGTCTCTTGACTATTCACCTTCATACCTTATATCAACTGGGTAAATTAATGCATTATGCTATTGAGCACATCAACATTGTCTGATTGACATGTAACAAGTTATTATTTGCCCATGCAATTGTTGTTCTGTTAGTTACATTAAGAGAATTAACTGAACCACTTTGTTTGATTATGGAATTTTGATACTATGTTTCATATTTTTTTCAGTTCCCCTGAAGAAGAGATCAGTTGATCTCGAAATGCATTGGGATTCTCAACAAAATATTGTAAATCATAAATTTTTGTAATGACATTTGGTCATCTTTATGTTATCAATGTTATGTCATTTCATGTTTTGAGAATGAATAAGCATTAGTTAGCCCCTTCCATGCTCATGACGAGCTCAGCTCGTCATGCAGTACAGTGCTCCTGTGCTCATGACGAGCTGAGCTCGTCATGACCACACCCGTTTTTATTGCTGTCCAGCACAGCAGAGGAATCTCTTAAGCAGCGATCTGGCTATACATGAAAATAAATACAGAGATAAAGAACTCAAAGAAAAAAAATTGTGGTGTTAAAAATCATTAAAATATTCTAAGACTGCAAGACAAGAATCTAAATAAGTGAGCAAACCTTTCGGTTAGCACCAGCTGTGCAGGCAGGGTTAAGTAATCAAATTGACACTTGCATTTACACTCTTTATTCCATAGGAGAATAGCTCCCTCCTCCCAACCTTGCACGCCCCGTCTTAAACCAGATTTAAATTGTGTATATAACAAATTAAGACTATAAAACTACGAGTGCACAGTACATCCCCCTACACTCATCATCCAGGTGTAAACCAACTTCTCTTAAATTAGCCTGTCTTTTAGATCCACATAGGGACTTCTCCATATGAGGGTTTCCTTCGTTATTATTTTAGATTCTCCAATTAGAATCAGAAATTCTCCTTAACTTATTGTTCATATTTTTAGTGGCTGGTAACACACACCATCTCATCCCTCCCCTTTTCCATTATTGCAAAACTTGGCTCCCCAATCATAATATTTATCTCTTTTTAAGGCATTCTTCAGCAGGTGTTTGGGGTAGCCCCTTGGATATAGTTTCCTTTTTACCTCTTCCCCATTTCTCAAATAATGCTTCATTTTAGAACAGTTTCTCCTTATCCTGACGAACTGTTCAAATGGCGATGTATCTTTTTGGTCATTAGGATGAAAACTGGAAAAGAGGTGGGGTGTATTCCTCACTGTGGGGTTTTCTATAAAGATCTGCTTCCAGTTGGCCCAAGGAGCCTTCTTCCACTGGAACCTACAATCCAGAGGTCAAGAAATCCCACCTCTGTCTACTTGCGTGTGCTGCACTTTTTAGATTGCAGTTACTGTAGTTTGGCCCTAAGAGAAACTCCTTAAGTTCTTCTTCCTCTCGCCACCAGATAAAGAAAATGTCATCTATGAAGTGAGCCCAATTCTTGACATGTTCATGGAACGCTGCAATCCCATAAATAAATGTGTTTCTCTTCATCCATCCATGTAGATGTTCTTTATGCTTGGGGCAAAGGATGCCCCCATTCTCATACCTTTTATTTGTTGAAATAAATGTCCATTGAACTTCCCAAAAAGTATTGAAAGTACGATCTCCAGGCATTTCAAGATAAAATCTGCAGATCTTTCCCCTGGAATCACCATTAGCACTCCCCCCGATGATCGCCTTAGCTTCCTTCTGAGGTATATTGCTGTAGAACACTTCGATGTCCGAGGTCACTGGCATCTCATGTTCATACAAAAAGTTAAAATCTAGTCCTTTTAATCCTATCCATTGTATCTTTAAGGTATGACTTAAAGGTCTTTACCGAAGGACATAGAAAAGTGTCTGTTCTTCGAAAGAAGCTCTGTCATAGGATTGATGGTTGAAATAATGGGTCACAGAAGAGTGCCTTTTTTCTCTCTGTCTCTTGGGGACCAAATAAAATGCTGGGACACCTAGATTGGGTTTATCAAGATACTCAAACACCTTCCTACATATCCAGCCCTTTTTTAAGGCCCTTGATGTCACATTACTGATTTTCGTCTTCAGTTTGGTAAGTTCCTCCCTATTTACCTTTTATAGTGCACAGGGGCTTCCAACATCGGATGCGTTTTATTTACATGGTTCTTTGTGTCCATCAGGACTATTCCTCCACCTTTATAAAAGGTTTCACCGTTATCTTGGAATTTTCCTGTGGTCTTTAGAGGGCATCCCTTTCACCTACTGAAAAAGTTGATGGGACTGGTGGTACAAACTTTGTAATGTGTACCACTAGTCCCACTCTACTCCACTCTATGTCCCTCAATGCAACTTTCTCCACTCTTCTCGCCACTCTGTGCCACTCCATTCTACTTTATTCTACTCCACTACACTATGCCACTCCATTCTATGCCACTCTACTCCACTTTGTCCCACTCCACTCTATGACAATCTGCTATACTCTACCCATAGCACTCTACTCCACTGAACACAACTCCCTCTGTGCGACTTCACTTCACTTTACTATACACTACTCCACTCTGTGCCACTCCACTGTACGACACTCTACTCCACTCTGCATCTCTCCACTTTACAGCACTCTTCTCCACTCTAAGCCCCTCCTCTCTATGCCCTTCCTCTCTACCCCTCAACACTTTATGCCACTCTACGCCATTCCACTTAATGCCACTCCATAGCACTCCACTCTATGCCACTCCACTCTGCGCCATAATACAACTCCCTCCACGACACTCTACTTCATACTATTTTCCTATACGCCACTAACTTTTAGCCATGCTGAACACCTCCCACGTTGTTGCACAACATAGCTAAAATATATTGGCAAAGCCAATAGCTCTTGCGTAGATGAGATCTATTTGATTTGCCAATGCTTGCTAATTTGGATAATTCAATCCTCAGTGAGTTGAATCTTCTAATACGATTATAGCCCTTCTGCCACAGGATGTCAGTCTGTAAAGACCCTCTTCCTCATTATATATCCTTTCCTGTGGCTCTAGTCTGTAACTTGGCGAGAGTACCTTTCACAACAGGTATAACAGCTGGCTGTAAAGCTATAGTTACACTATAAGAATCAACTACTTCATCCTCCACATTCCCACTCTGCCCCCACCCTCCAACCTATAATCAGTCCAGTTT
Organism: Lissotriton vulgaris; assembly: GCF_964263255.1. NCBI lineage: Eukaryota > Metazoa > Chordata > Amphibia > Caudata > Salamandridae > Lissotriton > Lissotriton vulgaris. The sequence goes on from NC_141689.1 coordinate 1,036,790,682, forward strand.
GGGGTGACTTGTGCATGGTGCCCAAAACCCTAAATCCTTAGCATCTGTCTGTTATTTCACGATCTGCCTATTATCCGCTTCAGGTCTCATGAGAGATAGGCATTCTCATTGCCACTTGGTGTGAGTATGTGGTTTCTCATTGTGGGGCACTCCTGAAATTACCAATTTGGGGAGCATCGTTACTTCCAAGAAATGGAATTACAGGGCGCCTTGAATAATGGCAGACAGCAGGGAACAGTAGTGTTATGGCCTGGGTTATTCTCCATCTCCCACTTGGCAATTTCGACTATCTCCAGCAGCGGAAATGTCCAGGGTTGAGGAGGGGTGACATCGGAGATGCAATATTTCTTCTTCATTTTGTTTTTTGTTGCGGCAGGTAACGCCCGTCATTGACCAAATCAGGGTACCAGTCCACTCATAATGAGGGTCTGAGGAGCGGAGGAAGAATGCATGACTCCAGCAGCTGCACTAGATTGCTGTTACACGTGGTATTCCCAGCATCCATCCTCCTTATTAAGGTGACCGGTAATACACCCATAATTATGAATTATTTCTTACGAGTCACCATCCCATAAGGTGGTGGCTACCTTTCGTGTCCCCTTTTGAATGCACTGTGGAAAGAAACCGGGGTCCATTTAGAGACCTGTTTGAAATAATTATGTAGGGAGACATGGGTTGATTCAGTCATATTAATCTTGTGACATTGCTTACCTTTTAGTATAGAGACATCTTAACCCCTTGCACGCTGATGACGGAACCACTCCGTCATCAGCTGCGGGTGCGCTGTGCTGATGACGGAGCGGTTCCGTCATGGCCCGCTCGCCGCTCATGCGCGGCGCGAATTCCGCGCCTGCGCTGAACGTTCTATTGAGCGGGGCGGGCCATGACGGAACCGCTCCGTCATGAGCACAGCTCAACCGAGGCTGGTGACGGAGCGGTTCCGTCACCAGCATGCGGCTGCCGCGCGGCTGCCCCACCCCCTTAGCGCTGCGGCGGAATAGCCGCCGCAGCGAAGGGGTTAAGGATGTATCGAGTAGTTGTCAGCTATAGCAGAATGTGTCAAAATGTTTTTTTAGCCCTGCTGCCACGAAGTGCCCTCATAGGGCTGCATTTTGAGATACTGGTGCCAGACTTCATGATACCGGCTGGTATGTCGCTGTGAGGTACCCTGTATTAGAATTTACTTGTCCTTGAATGCAGAATAAAATTGGACCAGGAAATATCAGGGTCAGCACTGTGTATTTTCCTCCTTTCTGGAGGAAATAACTAGGCCTGGGCAGAGTTATGCTCTGCGGAGTGCCAAAAAAACTCTGCTGCTCTACGCGGAGTTTTGCAAGTGGCGGAGTGCGTTACGCCACGCTGATTTTTAGTGTCGGGTGTTTGTCCTGCGCTGTTAAATCAGCACAAATGGCACCATGTGCAGCGCAAGAGGGTGCTACTTTATTATGCCACTCGAATAGAAGTTTTACTCGAGCGGCTGCTTCCTCAACGCAAACGGAAGGTTTCTGAACAAGAGTGTCCGCGACCACCCACGTTGAAAAATCTCACTGAGAGGAGGGTCTAGCGTTGGATTTTCCTCACTCCACGAATGGAAAGAGTTCGCCGCCCAGTCTTAGAAATGATTGACCCATATCTGCAAACATTTACCACCTGCTTGGAGTATGTTGTGGTAAAACTTGTGGGGACTTTTTTTCTCGACCTTGGGTGGTGGTCTGGTAGTGGGCGGCAGTGGGAGAGCAGATATAATTTAACTTCCACTGGATGGAGGATTTTCTGCTCCACCCAGTTTACGTACGAGGGCGGGCGAGGGCTTGTTCCAGCAGCTGCCCGAAGCCCCCGTAGCCTCTCAAAAGTCTCTGGGTCCATTGTGTAGGGGGCAAAAATTACCGGGTCCAGAGTTTGAGAATGGTTAATCCTGCCCCATGTACACCAGGAAATTTGCATCTCATGGAGCGTTTATTCTTACTTTTTAGGTTCTCAAAAATGTTGTGTAGCCAGAATGGAACACCTCGTTAAGATTAAAATGCTTCATAGCAATATTACTTTTGAAATATCGACCAAAACGTGGATGCCCTCATTCTCATTTTGTGGGTGTCGTAAATGGTGATGAAACAGAGTGCTTTACTTTGCCAAGTGCAATAACTCAAGTGCTCACCCCGAATCTGTTCCACCTCAAGTGCACGACCTAAAAAAGTTCAGGACAGTCTTACTCTCTCATCCTTCCAAGGTTGATAAAACGGGAGCGCCTTTAAATTTGGCAATTATGCATCAATTTATTTACAACGCTTCAAACTGGGAAATCGGTGGAAGCAAGTACAAATAAAAGCATTTTTATTTTTACGACTCTTGTTGTTCGTAATATTGTTGTTGCTCAAAAATTATAATAATTGTTTTCGCTCTTGTTGCCATTGCTATTATTATGGATGTGGTTAGTTTCATTAATATTATTATTTTTCAACTACGTTATCTTTAAAGATAACCAAAATGCTGCTTAGACAGACAGTGATCATGTCAATGTTTTAGATGCACATTTGCCAATAATAAGGAAATGAAAATGCACATCCTGCTGTTATCCAAGAACAAATATCAGAGATCTCTCAGTAGAGTCCACCAGGTTTAAAATCCCCCACCTTCCATTCCGTCTGGTTTTGACTTGACTGGGCAAATGTGAAGCCACGAGCAGGTCCCCTTTGCAAATTTGTGCTCACAGTTCACAAATTTAAAAATAGTTGCAGCAAGTATATAGGCACGCAAAGGATGCATGCAGTGTGTGCTTCCACGAAAAGCACCTGATTCACACAAGCCACGAAAGTGATGAGTTAGTGAAGCTCCCTGCTAGTGTTATATATGCCACCCAGAGGCGCAACTAGAGCGAAATTTCGGGTGAGGCTACTAAAAATTTTGTGTGGGGGTGAGGCGGAAGGGGCTGATTCTTTTAGAAATATGCAGAATGCAGGGGCTCTAAAAAGGGGTCAAAACACAACAAAGCCTCGTTAGCAAGTAAATGGTCTTTTAAAAATTGTGACCTGTGAAGTACTAGGGTGTGGCTGTGTGTGCCCGGGAAGCTGTCTCAGCCCGGGCTGTCACACACGGCGGGGGGCTGAAGCCCTTTGAGCCCAATGGGCGGTGCGTGCCTGATGCCACCACAGTTATGATAGTTGCACAAATACAGGATGTGATGACGAGCAAAGTAGTGCTTGTTAAAGATGGTTTTATAAGGAAATAGTACATTAATGTAACTAACTCATGAGTGTCTGAGGAGTAGATACAGACATGCACGTGCAATGCAGAAAATGGCAATGTTTAGATATGGAAGGAATCCCACATAGGGCTCTCTTACCAGTTGTTTGAAACAGTATCCCCATGTCGGGATACCACTCCGCTAATCACAGCCGGTCCAGTGTTACTGCACCCAGATTATCCGGGTGCGGGAACCCCCGGACTGATTTTACAGGACAGAAAAAGCAATCGCTAACATTGGAGGAGGATCAAACAATGGCTGGCTGCGGACATAAATACAGCCTGCACCCTGCCTAACTGCGTCCTGTGGCACCTATGAGAATATGGGGCCCCCATGCCTTGCTGCCAGGCACGCAACACCCATTGGACTCAAAGGGCTTCAGCCCCCACCCGTCGTGTGTGGCAGCCCGGGATGAGACAGATACCGGGCACACACAGAGCAGTACCCCAGTACTTCACAGCTCCACTCTGCCTATCGATTAAAGATTCAGCTCCCCCCAAATTTTTTCTTAGCCCCCCCCCCCCCCCCCCCCCCCGAAATTTGGCTCTAGTTGCACCTCTGCTTGCTGCGGACGCCACCCCAAATACCCTCCTCCAACTGCACCGTGTGTTTCGAACCACAGCCATCCCTGCTCACGTTACGAACTGCCAAAGGCAGGTAGTAAATGGGAGCCAAAAATGTCCCCTATCTGTGGATTCCCAACAAGCAACTGTAACCCAGAGTAATCCTGCATTCTTGAAAATTGTGAATGAAAGCAGTGAAAGTTCAGCTCATCCATGTGTCCTCATTGACGCAGGGACATTGATCCACAGTTTCTGTTGGGTCTGGCACTTTTTGGTTGCCTGAGGCAGTACCACAGCCAGGCAGAACCTACAACTCCTTTCTGGGGCGGGTGATTACACTCACTGTATAACCTGTGCTCACCCTTGCGTATCTTGGCACTGAGCCGTCAGGCTTACCACAGAGGCAATGTGTAAAGCATTGGCACAGCACTCTTGATAAATACCTTGAATGCCACTAAAGAGACTTCACACATGATATATGTAAATAACGTTTGTATTCAACACACATAATAATCAACACAACATGAACATCATGTATTTCTGGGTATAAATCACATTCTATATTATTACTAGCAGTGCTAGGCCCTGCCATGTTCAAATTACATCAGCAATATGCACACTTAGGAAAGATCCTAATCTACACCGTCAGCACCCTTATGCGCTGCAACACGTTGTTAACCCCAGATGAATGGAGAATAAAGCAAGGGGCCTCGCGAAAGGAGTAGGCACCCTATCAGGTACACGTTGATCAGTGTCGCACTCAGGCAATTCGAACACAACATCTGGGGCAAGATGAAATGGGTCGCACCAGACTGTTATTGTCACACAAAATGGAGAGTTGCAAATTCTCTACCTGCCTGGAAATGAGGCACAACGTCCAGTGAAAGTCGATATTTTTGCACCAGACAGTTCTGGTCAGACACACAGGCGCAAGTTCAGCAATGCCTCAAGAGGTAGACTGAGGCACTACAAAGGTTACACCCCACCTCAGAGGGTCCCAACCTGTGAATCGAACACCTCACACAATTAGCATGCAGTCAGCTTGTCACTCGAGAGAGATGCCGGGCCGAAGACGGCTGAAATGCCAGAAACCGGTCCCCGGTAGCTTGTCTCCTTTCTGGTGAAGAATTGGCTTGGTAGTTTAGTCTGCCCTGTTCCCATGATGCACTGGGCCAGGGACAGACTGATTTGCATATAGCCAGGTTCTGAGCTGGGATGGTGCAGTGAGATAAATAACTGTGATGGATCAAGCCCTGATCTTTGGACTGGGTAAGAGTGGTCTGCTTAATTCAGACACTCTGTTCATCACCACCCCCTTTTCTGAATCGTCACTCGAGAGAGATGCAGCACAATCAATGAAGCTTGCCTCCTATTCATAAGCCTCAGGGACATAACAGGCTTCCAACAACCTTGTACCCAGCACCTGGACTGTGCTAATTATGAGTCCTACCCTGCAATGTGATCCCACGCCAGCCCTGGACCCTTGGAAGTGGGCCTGAAAGTGCTTTGCCAGCTCATCTGTGGACCCAGCAGGAACAACACATCTCCTCTACTGCACGGCACAATCTCAAGCAGAACCAACGCATTGCCGTTTGCTGCTTGGACTTTCCCGGTGCAAGGACTTCACATCGCAATTCGAAGCCCAGTCAGAACCACCACTGCATGGAGCATCTCCGACGCAGGGCCTGGCATCCCAAGCCTCTTGTTGAGGGCAGCCTCGATGACGATGCAAGACTCTGCATTTCAAGGCCTGCAGTGTCTATGGAACCAGCTGGCGCGCTACACATCCTCGACTCAGTCCTCTTGTCTATGGCCTCGACTATGACGGACCGCCCATCGAGCTTGCAGCTCCTTGGAACCGATGCATCTGCGGGAAGAACCTCTCGTCGCTTTGGTTGTGCTACACAACCTTGACGTGGGACTCTGCAACTCTTTACAACCAGAGTTTAAGGTACTCTATTCAGTGAGCCGAAATGGTCCCGGTTGCCGACCTGAGCTCCATCGTTGTCGGCCTGAACCTGTGACTGTCCCGGTCTAATGCGACCAGATATCCACAGTTGGTGCTTTGTGCTTCTTGGTGCTATTTTCACCTACATCTTCAAAATTACATACTTCTGGTTCTACTGACTGGAACTTTGTTGGTTTAGTCTTTATGTATAAAAAATGCTCTGTTTTTCTAAATTGGCGTGGGATTTTTCTTGTGTTGTGTTTCATATTATTACTGCTTGAAGTGCTGCATAAATACTTTACACTCCTAAGTTAAGCCTGCCTGCTCTGTGCTATGCTACCAGAGGGGTAACCACAGGTTAATTTGGGGTGTTGGTTGTGCCTTACCCTGAGAAGGAATGTGGTTCCGACCAGGGGCGTAAAACAGGCCCCTGCAGCCCCCGCGGTGCGGGGGGGCAAGCGCCAGGTCGACCTCTCAGCACAGCACTTAGCAGGAGAGCTCCTGATAGATTCTGGAGGGGGGGTCCTCCACGTACCTTGCAGTGGGGCCACCTCAAGCTTTGTTACGCCACTGGTTCCGACTTGAGTAGGGTTTCACTCCCCTCCAACAGTAACCCAATTTCTTACAGTAGAGCTATCAGTACAAGAACTGAGGGAAAATAAATACTTGAACGGTGATCAGTAAAGATAACCAAGGTATTCATCATACATTTAAGGGGCTGCTGTTTAGAAAACAAATGATTTAGTAACGCATTCCCTCCTCGTCACCCTTTCTAATTACAGTCCTTAAGCACTTGTGGAAAATAACCGTTCGAAACAGATTACCATACTAACTGTGATTGGGACATAGGCTATTTTTGTTTATCCTTTTTGAAACCCATCATCGTTTTCTAATATTTACCAGCTCCTCGTTCCCTTATCTCTCCTCCTGCATCTGAAACCGGCTACATATTTCATCAGTCTCCTTCAGAGAGGATTGCACTCTGGATACAATGAATGAGAGTTTTTTTTTTTAGACATTTAGTTATAATTTGTGCCACTTGAACGGATTGCTGACAGATGACATGTGTATGCTTTTTTGGGTTGATCCTGGGCAGCGCATGCGCTGCTCTGCAAGGCATGCAGTATTTAGGTATGGAATTAAAGCTCTGCCCATTTCTGCCCATCTTTTCAATTGGCTCCTATTACTGTCCCTTCTAAATGGTTGCTTTTGATTCATGAATAGGCTTAGTAGTCCCTACTTAGTACCGACTTATATGCATTTGAAACCTCCCATGAGGACTGGACTTGTGTTGTTACAATCAATCAATCAATCAATCATTGCATTTATAAAGCGTGCTATATACCCGTGAGGGTCTCAAGGCGCGGGGGGGGGGGGAGGTGGGCCGCTACTGATCGAAGAGCCAGGTTTTGAGGAGTCTCCTGAAGGCCAGCATGTCCTGAGTCTGTCGTAGGCTGGTGGGGAGAGCGTTTCAGGTCTTGGCGGCGAGGTAAGAGAAGGATCTGCCGCCGGCGGTGGTTTTCCGGATATGAGGAACTGTGGCGAGGGCGAGGTTGGCTGAGCGGAGGCTTCAGTGGGGGTGTGGAAGCTGAGTCGGTTGTTGAGGTATGTAGGTCCGGTGTTATGTAGGGCTTTGTGTGCGTGGATGAGGAGTTTGAAGGTGAGCCTCTTGTTGATGGGGAGCCAGTGCAGGCCTCTCAGGTGGGGTGTGATGTGGCTGCGTCGTTTTGCCATGGTTTTTACATGGTCTGTTTTATCTACAGTCTGGGAGCACTATTTTCTTTAATGTTTTTATTCTAACTGCTGTTGCAGGCACAACAGGCTCTCCGTAACCCACCATATTTTCCATACAATCATGGACGCTGCGCTTTATCTTTGAAAAATGCTCCCTACACAGTGTGGCACTTCTGCACGCGCTATTCTGCTTAACAAGTGCTTTGTTTTGTAAAAGCGCTCCCATACCGCGCTTTCACTTCAATGGCGGTCGCACACCTTTCTTTAGACGAGCCGCATCTAAAGAAAGGGACATGGCTGACAAAGTAAAATCGCGACATGGGGCGCTCTTACAAAAAAAGTGTTTGTCAACTTACCAAACCAATGCTTCTTTTGTAAAAGTGCCCCTTACCACGCTTTCACTTTAATGGCGGCTGCGCACTTTTCTTTAGATGCGGGTAATCTAATGAAAGGGGCGTGGCCGCCATTAAAGGGAAAGCGCAGCATGGGGCGCTTTTAAAAACAATCATTTGAAATGCAAAAGGTCTCGAGAGTTTAAGCTGTTGACATTGTACATGACAATGCCTTTTCTTTGTTTTAAAAACGAACACATAATTAAAAGGAATTGTCATTTACAATACAAATAGCTCAAACTCTCGCATTGCAAATGCTAGTTAACGTTAACACTGCAGGGGGACTGTAGAAGCTACCCCAAGCTCTGCAGTTTTCATGTCTGTTGTAATGCGCCAGAGGCAGGTCTGGGTAACAGACATTACCCCATGGCATGCTTTAGTAGGTGGAGTACCCAGTTGTATACGAGTTCCTGCTGTAGCAAGACACAAGCAGGTGAATCAGAGGCAATTATTTTCCACTATCTGCACTACGGGGGTAGATGGAGATTAGAGATCACATGTGCCTACCCCATTCCACCAGTTACATGTCTACTCTTTAGCAAGAGAGTGATGGAGGTGAAACTGCAGTAAATTCCCTTTGCTTGCTCCCATGCCTAGAGGGAAGGTTGAAATCGGGGTTTTTGTGGTAGCCAATGCTTCTGCGGGCCCTTTCTTTCCCTTTTTTTTTTTAAATTAAAACAGAAAATTATGTCTGCATTTGAATAAAGGTAAACTGTTTTTATCCAAGTTGAAGTTCGGAAACAGTCTGGCTTCACCTGGATAGAAACCTTTTTAAAAGGGCAATGAGAATTGCTTCCAGGTTTTTATTTTGTGGCTTAGCAATATCCTACTTAAGGACATGTTTCGTCCTGTGGCTCACTTCAATCTCTGTTCTCAAAAATGGAGGAAAGAAAGTGTAGTGAGTAAAGGTACAATTTTGAACCTGTGCCCTTGCTCAAAAGACAAGGACTCTCGTTCTGAGCTTCGTGACATGACCTTCATGACCATTGGTTGCTACCTTGAAGTCGTTTGATGCTAAACATCCTTGTAGGAAAGTGCCCCTTTTTGTATGGTGACCCCCTAACTTTTTGCCAGATACCCGATACCAACTTGACTGGTTGTGCCCTAGGTCCCTGCAGATCAGGCTCCCAGGGCCTGTGTTCTTTCCCAAAACGGAACCTTTGTTTCCACAATTGGCACACCTCTGGGCCACATATAATTTCCTTGCAAAAGGTACCCCTTGTGCCAAGGGTCTTCTGACCAAAGAGTGCCTCTGAGGACTGCAGCATGTATTATGCCACCCTCAGAGACCCCTAACCTTAACACCCACACACTGCCATTACAGGCTACATGCTTGGTGCTGACTAAAATGAATAGTTGACATGGCACCCATCCCTGGTTGCCATGCCCACCAACACTGCCTATAGCATGGGTAAGTCGCCCGTCTAGCAGGCCTTACAGCCCTAAAGGCAGGGTGCACCTTACCACCGGTGAGGGCATAGCTGCATGAGCAATATGCCTCTACAATGGAGAAGAGTTGGCCTAACGGCTAGGGCAGTCGACATCAAATCTGGGGAACTGGGTTCGAGTCTCGGCAATGACGCTGAACATCCTGTGATTCCGGGCAAATCACTTAATCCCCCGTGCCTAACAAAAATGAATGTGTCCTCATGTAATGCAACTGGTGCTATGTAAAGTGCTCTGATGTCCGATTCGGGTCAAGATAGCAAAATATAAAAAACTCTAAAAAAAAAACACAAAAAACAGTGCTGGTACCAATCACGAGCATTGTAAGTACAGTGAAGCCCTTTTGAGTACACTTGCTGGTAATAGGAACTCCACAGCTCCATGATGGCTTCACTGAAAACTGGGAAGTTTGGTACCAAACGTCTTAGCACATTAAACCAACACTGATGCCAGTGTGGGATTTAGTGTAAAATTCACTCAGAGGGCGTCTTAGAGATGCCCCCTGAAAAACGACCAGCCCTGGTGTGGTTCCTGAATGGCTTTCAGCCGTCTGTCACCGCTAGACAGGATTCTGGACACCTGGGTAGAGAGTCCTCCGCTCTCTGGGACCTGAAACAAAGCACATCCTGGGTAGAGGTCTCATGCCTCCCCCCCCCCCCGCCCCCCCCAGGATGGGCAGGGTCCACAAAGGGGAATCTTCAAAGGCTTTCTGCCTTTGTTAGATACCCACAGCCTCTGCTACTATCAGCAACAGGCTCCTACTGGATTTAACCCCTACTTTGGTTGGGAGAATCGGCTGGAAAGTCTAAAATGAAAGGGAGGTTTACCCAGATTGCCAACCCCACCCCTCAGGAGGGGGAGACGTAGTGTAGCACACATTTTTGTTCTCTCCATCATGAAGATAAGGGGACTCCCCCAATCAGGATGAGGCATATGCCTCTTCCCACCGGAGGGTGGCATAAGAGAGGGTGTCCTTGGTCCCAACTTGCACACCGCTGTAACTCCCCTGACTCTAGTATTTAGGGGCACTCCTGCACCTTGCTCCTTAGATTCGACTATCTAAGAAGAAGACAGACCAAAGAGTCGTGCTGCAGAGAAGGGAACGATGACAACTGATTTGGCCTCAGCCCCACCGGCCTATCTTACTTCAGAGACCCTGCAAGCTGAAACCGGTGAGTCCTGCTGCCAGCAGCCTCCAAGAACCCTGGAGCTCTGCCTTGCCTTCGAGAAAGACTCTTATCCCCTGTGGACACCAGATTTGTCCACCAAAGAACCCAAGCCCAGACTCCGGACTCCAATGGAACTGCGGGTCTACACCACTCTGCACCGGACTCCCACAGCCTGAGTCTGAGTGGCCCAACACCACAGCGAGATCCCCCTGGCGATCCTGAACTGGGATCCAGTGTTGGACGACATCCTCCGACCTCCACTTTGACGCCTGCAGCCTCACTTCGACTTCCAACTTCACCCTCCAGTCTCTTCGCCCCTCACCAAGTCTCCTGTTTTGAGCCTGCAGCATTTCTTCCTGACCGACAATCTCCTATTACCTCCTTTGGGAGCCCTACACCGTTCTTGCACCCTGCACCCTGCACCCTGCTTCCAGTGTGCCGCTGGAGAAGCATTCTTTGTGCCCACGTGTAGTGCCCTTTGTGCTGACCATTGGTCCCTGAGCCATGCAATTGCAGGAATCTTCATGTAGACGGTGCTCTTCGGAGTGTCCCGTCTCAGTAGTATTGCATTGGGCATCAACCTCTCCTTGGACTGTTGCACCCGGCCGCCCCTGTGCCGCTCATTGTGCACTTTTTGTACCTACCTGACCCTTGTCCCGCACCAGTGCTACAAAGCAGAGACTGAACTGCTAACCCTAGTTATGACCCGTAAGTTACTAACATTGTCTTCCTCCATAGGATTGCATTGAACTCAAACCAATACCTTGCATTGCCTATCTTTACATTGCAAAGCCTAAACTGTAATTGTGCTGCATTTACAAAAGTAATAACAGACTGTAAAAGTATATTTCGACATTCTTCAACCAGTACTGCATATCCTGAAAAGGACTGTTACTTTGAGATATTGCAAACCTATATGCTCGAAGTAGACCTTTGTGCTTTAATAAAATACACAGTATATACTTTTTATCCTTACAATTGGTCTGGATTCAGTCATTGAGTGTGTGACTTCCTTGCTTGCCTGAGTGGGTACGATAAATGCTTAACACTACCCTCTGATATGCTCAACCCACCTACCACTAAATTAAGAGTAAAGTATTATCTACTGTATCCTCTGCTGTACCTGTGGAGACATACTGGGCTCTGTGCACTCTATACTTATTTTTGGTATAGTATATACAGAGCTAGCGCCCTACAATCCTATACTAGACCCCTCTACTTGTCTGCTTGAAAGTATGGACGGATAAGCAAAACCCCTTAGACAGAGGGAAATATGTTCCAGGATGTACAATTACAAGAAAATGTCCTATATTCATTACTTGTTGGGATTTTAAGGCACTGAATTGGAAGTGGGTGATAGCTTTAATGCCCAGTATGACTCCTGCAGCAGATTTTAACTGGTGCGTGAGATCATAAAAGGATTACTTTTAACATTTTGGAAAGATGTGGATAAATCTGGCTTTCCCTCATCTTTAAATAAGTGTTTTAGTGTGTCTATGATTTGTTTTCAGTATTCAAAAGTATATTCCATGCTGGCAAGCATTAATTCTTCTTTAGCCTCTCTGTATGCAGCTGGTAGGACATCAACTTCTATGGCCAAATGGGCATAGTTTAGTGTTTGTGCCATTGTCCACAGGCCATGTTCATAGGTATTGATCTTTCTCCTTGTGGTATTGAGCTTCAGGAGGTTAATCACTACACATGCATCTAAGACACCGAAGCAGTCACCAGGCCTTGACTTTTGGTCTTCCACGCCTTCCAGTTACAGAAAGATTTCTGTACTGTCTGGATAATTGGAACAGATTAAGTTAGATCTGATCAGTTTAGGTACGAAGTGTAGATAGATGTTGAATAGGAGAGAAACGATGACTGACTCTTGAGGGGTCGCCCCAATGTTGGCTGTGGGGGATAAAGATGAACGGTGATATGAATACCAGGCTTTTATCTGTTTTAGAGGTGTGAGGCAATACATTTTTGAGTTTTTTTCCATATTTCGAGAGGAAGTTTGTGTAGTAGTGTCTGATAGTAGACAGTACCAAATGCAGCTGATAATCCCAGAAATAGTAGAGAGGCCACTCTGTTGTTGTTTACTATCTGTTTTAGGTCATCCAAAATTAATATAAGGGCTGTCTCTGTGCTTCTACCAGCTCTGAAGCAAGGATGTTGATACAGTGTTTAGTTATTTTCCTCTGTGATAACTGGTGAGTAAAAACTGCTGCTATGATTAGTTTGCATAGGAATGGGCCGTTAAACATTGGCCTGTAGTTTGCTGCAGTCGATAGATTGAAGTTCCTATAGAGGAGTGGTCTAATGTAAGAGATACTCCTTTATCCATCATTCTGTATCTACATTAAAGATGTAAATGTATTTTGCCATTTTCCTTGGCTCATAAAAGGACAGGGGAAGTTATGTTGAGTGCTTGCAACATGTGTACAATGCATTGAATATTCTTTGAAAACTCTTTAGTTGTGCTGCTTAATAGTCTACACAGCTTCCATCTATCTCAGAGAGTAAACAGTCAGCATGGGATCTATAAAAGGCTACTAATTAGTGAGCTGCCCACTTCTACCCTCATGTAGGGATCAAAAGATCTTGTTATCCTGGACATTCCTCCCTGAAGTTTGAGCTGGGGCATAACACCACCGAATGGTTGAAGTTCTCATATCCTTGCTGGTCGACCTCTATGTCCGGCAAAGAGGCTATTTTTTTTATCTAGCTCATCCAGGCCATATCATGCCCTGGGTGTGGTCGCTGTGCAACACTTCTTAGCAGCAGGGGGGGGTTTGCAAAGGCACAGCAAGAGGTTGTATTTCCAGAGGTCCACAGTTATCATACTGAGAGTGTCTTTTCTGTGGATGAACTTTTGTAAGCGCTGGCTAAAAGCATCACTACAGTAGGTGGTGGGTGCACGCTCCTAGGACCTGTCCTCGTGCATCCGGTGTGCAAGCAGCGAGATTCAATCATTGCTCGTCTGAGAACAGGTCTGTTCAGAGAAGCAGAGTTCTTCCAAAGCATTTATAGAAGGAATATTAATAGACGTTGTCACGTCGGACCAAAAGCACCAAATTAGCAGGGACATAAATAGGAGGATGAGACATCTGCAGAATGCCATTAAACCGGAGCCTGCAACTCCTGCCCAAACATGGAGGCATTGTCTTTCTTGATGAACTTTTATTGAGTGGTTTTGAAGTTCGCTGTACGCGCAGTACATATCGGGACTTTTAAATCACAAATTCTGTGGAAGTTGACTGAGCTTCTTTAAATTCACAGGAGTCTACATGGAAAGAGGATCTAATCTAAACAAACACGCGAGCCTCATGGCAACTAGCCACTGTTCTGAGGATGGTGAGCGTGTATCATTTCGATGCCTTGATGCAGTATTTATTGGCAATGCTACTTGTCAAAATGTGTCCCTTATGTTTTTTCCTTGGTAGTGCAGGGGCTTTTGGATGCTTGCCTCAAAAGCACCCCGGTCAGATGGAAGTGCTGACATGTGGCAGATGAGAGGCCTTTCTAATCAGTGACATGGAGTAATGCTAAGAGGCACTCTGCTGCTACAAAGGGCTTTACAAAGAGAGCACGTGCACACCTGTCTTCCCAGAGTCCTCTGCGCTCATCTGCTCTGACATGTTCGTCAGCAGCTTTTTTCGCTCCTGGTTCATGCCGAGTGGGAGCTAACGTAGGATCAGGGGTTTGCTTTTCTTGGCGGTGGCATACTTGGCTGCTGTCAGGATGAGTAAACACGAGGCCGCCTTCAAAGTCTCTTGCCCCCGCCTGTTTGCCAATGTGCCAAAATTAGGGAATGCCGAGGAACATATAGCTATGAGTGTGTCGAAGACTTTTTAGAAGTACCAAGGAGGCACTTGCTGATAACACCGGCATTTCTGGAATATGACGAGCTGTTGTTGATGATGAGCAGTTATTTCCAGTGACAAGACAGATTACACACAAGATATACTTGTGGCAATAAGAGGCGAGTATACACTGCAGAAGAAGGTATTGCAGGGATCAGTCCTGCGTGCAAGGCAGCAACCTCATATGGTTCATTTATGTACTTAGATTTCTGTATAGCGCTGACATGGTACAAGAGGATGTTGAAGTGCTATACTTCGAATGTGTATGACCTTGGCACCATTTCAAATTGAATTGCTCCCAAACGGAGCAATTTGTACGCGTATTAGACATTTGACCAATAAAAGCAGAATATGGGTAAATGGCAGAAAGAAAGTAAACTACATTTATAGTTTTGTAATTACAGAGGCTCTTTATATTAGTCATTGAGATGAGAGCCCCACGTAGCCGTGAAGAGTAGCTGACTTGGGTGCTCAGAGAAAGAGAGAATGCAGCATTGCTTAATTTGTCCAGGTGGTGGGCACCACCACCTTTTATGGGGGGCCAGGACTTATTTTAGATCATCAGACCTTTTAACCACTGCATTACAAAGAAATTCATAAAAGGGAGAAACAGGCGGAAGATAAAGACAGGAAGACCGTGACAAATGAAGTAAGCAGGGATGAAAAAGAACCTGGAAGAAAAATAAGAAGGCAATAAGCATATAGTAATGGAAGAAATGGGCAAGAAGTGGAATAAACACTGAGGAAACTTTGTATTTGGCAAATAAGGCTGTTAGCTGTGCCCCTACACTTGTACGTTTACAAATTAAGCTCTGTAAAAGTTGTGGGCAGCAGTTGTAACAGAAGATCACTTCCAGGCAGCGTTTGTCAGATGTGAATGATGGGTCTTGGCTGATACTCAAGGGATGTCCTTCCTGAACTTTGGTGCAAAATCTCAGAAGGATCAGGTTTAACTAGGGCTAGGGTATGGCGGAACAGCCGGAGCTGCCGATTTTAGAACTGGGGAACCGGGTTCGAGTCTCGGCTCAACATTTTGTGATTCTGGACAAATCAATGAATCTCCCCATGCCCACGAAAAATGAATGTGTCCTTGTGTAACGTGACTGGTGCTCATCAGCTCATGTATACCACTCCAATACCTTCGTCTCTAGTGCGCGCTATATAAAACTGCAACAACAAAAAATTGAGACTTTGTTGCAGCAAAGATGTCTCAAGTCTGACTGGGATTTCTAACATTACCTTGTCAAGTGAAGAAGTGAACATTTGCCGAAGGGCACACTTTAACCGCTTCAGGGGTCGTACATTTTGCTTCAAGTTCAGTCTGTGGCTATCGACAAAACTTAAGCATATTTGAAATGATTTGCTGAGGCTGAATAATATGATATCCGTCTGTATCATTCATTTCAACTGTCTACTACGGTACGACCAACTTGTGAAAATCCGACGTGCTCCCTGGCGTAAAGCTCCATTTGTTTGCTATAAGAGGCGCATACTTTCTTTTTCATTAAAAAACATAACAAAAATCTTTATAAAATACTTAGTCATACAATGCAAAAAAAAACACCCAAATTAGTTCGTGTTTATGAGTGGGTGTAGTGAAAAAGCAAAGATATAGATTCATAATTAGATCCCTGTTTTTTTTTGTTTACGTGATTTAATTTAGCAAATAAGTGTTTACTTTTTTTTTGTAGTTAAGTGAATGATTGTGGATACAGAACAGCGAAGAAAACAGTGAAAAAGAGAGGGAAAGTTTGTACTAAAACCATTACTCAAGTGTTGCTCTGCCAAGTTTGGCTGTCTCAAACCTGCCCATGCATGTTGCCAAGGACAGCGTAGAATGTAATGCCACCCTCCCCTCCCATATGGTGCGCGTGATGGCTTGGTCAAGAGGCCTACAATGACATTTCATATTTGTAACTACAGAATGTTGTTTGGGTCTTGCCCACTGCGTGCAGGTGACAGCTGATAAAAGGGCCAACTGAAAAGAGATGCCACTGCTTTGGTACTTATAGTCGAAGAAGCGTTTTAGCTATTCTTTAATACAAATAAATCTGCAGCCATCTGACTAATTATTACACTTCCTACAAAAGAATTTCGATACTGCATGCATAATATCCCTTTGCTGATGGGACGGGGTCACAGGCTGTTTTGAGATTGGCTAGCTCATGCATAATCCCGAAAACTTGCTTCAGGGGATTCTCGGAATCCTGAATCCTGTTTGAAAAATACTCTGCCCATGCATCATGCGTGGAGTTTAAATTCATAATGGTGCTTGGTAGGGTAACCCTAACTCCACACTCTGATCACCGCCCTAGACTGTCTTCAAGGCAGTCCGATGTGCAGAGTTCACTGCCTGAATTCTATCTGAAACCACCTTGATTGACGAGGCAGCCCATAGTTCAGTTGCTCCCACCATAGCGGGACATCGATTTGGTCACAGCAGCTATATTAAATGTAGCATGAAGTTGCTCTATTAATTGTGTTGAAGTATTTTGGCCAGGTTGCCCCTCTTCACTGGTTTCTTGGAGTACCTAGTGTTAGTCTTTACTGAGTGGCACATAAATTTGCTGTGTCCAGAACATTCATTTTAATGCTTTCCTTCTAGACACCTCTTTATCTGGTGGACCATGGTGAGACCGGGCCGCTCCGATGCAATAGATGCAAAGCTTATATGTGTCCGTTCATGCAGTTTATCGAAGGCGGGCGGAGGTATCAGTGTGGATTTTGCAACTGTGTCAATGAAGGTGAGTGAAATTTGAAATTGCTTTTCCTCAGGATAATGTCCTTATTGAAATAAACGTTTGATACCCTCTTCTTGGTAGTGTGTGTATTAGGTCATAGCGCTGTAACAAGCACAGAGGTTCTCTGCAGCAGGCAGCTTGACCTAGTTTGTTAAACCTCCTTTTCATGTTCAAGCCTTTGGGCTTAGGAGCTGGTACTCAAGCTTCCTTTTTGTTGCAGGTGCCCTTGTAATCAGGATGTGTTGTTTCCATTGCCATGTAGTGCACTATTTGGCGGAATGTAACGTCTAGGGACATTAAAATAAACAGTCTTAAACCACCACCTTCACGTTTACTTTGGAAAATTCGAGAAGCCCAAGTAATTGAAAGTGGAAATCAAGATAATACATTCATCGTATAAGGATTATCAATATATTTAGCATTATTTTGTGACTAGCAATAGGTTATGATGAACCAGTTCCACAGCTAAAAACTATAAACAGTACATGACACCGTTTCCAAAAGATGCATAAGAGCAGATTTTGGAGTAGGATTTGGCAGCCATGAAGCATAATTATTCGGAACAGCTCCTCCTGTTATGTGGTGCAGGCTCATATGAGGAGTTTATAAAACAAATTTACAGAGACCCTGTCCTAACAGTACTTTTAAGTGGGGCCTTAAACTGTTGATTATTCCCGGACAGGATAGGTTCATTCATATGCCTGCGTTAAGGACAGGTAACTAATTATGAATTAGTGTGAGGACTCCAAGGCTTTTCATACATACAAGCTGCAAACTGGGTGTACTGCAATCCAGATCAGTGTCTTTGAGGCAAGCATGCTACTATAAAGCATTGTTTTTTCATTTTGAAAACCTCATTGTTAGGAAACTGAAAAATGTTATATCCCTACCTGACTATAAGATTTCAGCATACTGAAAATAAGAGAAAAAACTAAACAAATTGCATATCCAAATTCAAAAGCTACAGATTCCTCACCATTTGAATATTCCCCAGGCATCAGACCGGATCCGTAAACATCTTTTCAGCAGTACCTCTGCCCGCCATACAGCTCAACACTAACACCGTTCCGCCTCGGAAATGATGTGCAGAGCCTACATAGGTGACATTCCCGTGTGCTGAAGTCAGTTCCTTTCTTTCCGCACCACCTGATGTGGATCCACGGCTACATTTCATCTCTTTGAGACCCTTACGTCAATCAAAATTCACTTTTTCAGTGTCCAAGGAACAAGTCACCCCTCAAAACAACATGTTGATGAGCCATGACTCTTAACCCCTTGTCTGCTGATGACGGAACCGCTCCGTCATCAGCTGCGGTGGTGCTGTGCTGATGACGGAGCGGTTCCGTCATGGCCCGCTCGCTGCTCATGCGCGGCGCGAATTCCGCGCCTGCGCTGAGCGTTCTATTGAGCGGGGCGGGCCGTGGCGGAACCGCTCCGTCATAAGCACAGCGCCACCAACGCTGGTGACGGAGCGGTTCTGTCACCAGCATGCGGCCGCCGGGCGGCCGCCCCGCCCCCTTAGCACTGCGGCGGAATAGCCGCCGCAGTGAAGAGGTTAAGGCCTGGAATGACTGTGTGTCGATGAACCCAAAGGCCATATGAGACTGCAAAGCAAAACTTTACATCACCAAGCACTGAAAGACTTCATGACGAGATCGGTCCCAATCAAAAGTTGGGTCCCAGGCTTATTCAAGCTCTAGAAGTCGCCGAAGTCGTTCCGGAGGTCGGTCTTTGTCTCGATCAAAATTCTCAGGTGAGTCAAAGAAGACCAAAAGAAATTTAAGCAGGACTCTGCCCCTGCTCACTATTCGCATTCCCCCTAAGAAGGCTCGGGGACAGCACCGTACGTTTTAATATTGCTCCCAAAATCGTTTGACTTCAGAGCTGATCTTACTGGTTGTTCAGGCACAATTCAGTTTTTCCGGGACCATCTGCCACTCTGAAACAGATCAAAGAGTTCAGCGAGACCGTGAGCTGACTCTTTGGACCATTGCCGACTCCTGGCACCCCTGCAAGTCCCACGGAGCCACGAGTTCGGATTACCAACGGTCACTTCGCCCTTTGCGCCATTCGGATCTTCTGAGGTCCTACCGGTGGCCACGCCCGTTTTCACACTGGTTCTCGATGCGTACTCCATCAGCACCCAGAAGATGAGGCCCCAATTGTGTTCTATGATATAGAATTGCCACTGGTTCGACCTTGACCGAGCCGTGAACAGCCACCGATGAGGATCCACTTACTCCTTGATCTACCTTCACAACAATGAATGAACACCTTGCATTCTCTGTTTGGCTTGGATGCAAACAATAACTATGATGCATGTGAAAAGATTAATTAAACAACAGGGGGTGGTGATGGACAGAGTTTCTGAATTAAGCAGAATACTCTCACCCAGTCACCGTTTTTTAGCTCACTGCACCAACCCAGCTCAGAACCTGGCTATATGCAAATTAGTCTGTCTCTGGCCCAGTGTATCATGGGAACAGGGCAAACCAAACTACCAAGCCAATTCTTTCACTGGGAAGGAAACAAGCTACCGGGGACCGGTTTCTGGCATTTCAGCCGTCTTCGGCCCAGCTTGCTTGAATCCTGATGGTGCAATGAGCTAGGGACTCACGTCTGAGTATACCCTTCCAGGCTTATGGTGGAAAAAATAATTAAACAACAGGGGGTGGTGATGGACAGAGTTTCTGAATTAAGCAGAATACTCTCACCCAGTCAAGAGATCAGGGCTTAATCCAACACCGTTTTTTAGCTCACTGCACCATCCCAGCTCAGAACCTGGCTATATGCAAATTAGTCTGTCCCTGGCCCAGTGTATCATGGGAACAGGGCAAACCAAACTACCAAGCCAATTCTTTCACTGGGAAGGAAACAAGCTACCAGGGACCGTTTTCTGGCATTTCAGCCGTCTTCAGCCCGGCTTGCTTGAATCCTGATGGTGCAATGAGCTAGGGACTCGCGTCTGAGTATACCCTTCCACGCTTATGGTGGACAAAATAATTAAACAGGGGGGTGGTGATGGACAGAGTTTCTGAATTAAGCAGAATACTCTCACCCAGTCTAGAGATCAGGGCTTAATCCAACACCGTTTTTTAGCTCACTGCACCATCCCAGCTCAGAACCTGGCTATATGCAAATTAGTCTGTCCCTGGCCCAGTGTATCATGGGAACAGGGCAAACCAAACTACCAAGCCAATTCTTTCACTGGGAAGGAAACAAGCTACCAGGGACCGTTTTCTGGCATTTCAGCCGTCTTCAGCCCGGCTTGCTTGAATCCTGATGGTGCAATGAGCTAGGGACTCGCGTCTGAGTATACCCTTCCACGCTTATGGTGGACAAAATAATTAAACAGGGGGGTGGTGATGGACAGAGTTTCTGATTTAAGCAGAATACTCTCACCCAGTCAAGAGATCAGGGCTTAATCCAACACCGTTTTTTAGCTCACTGCACCATCCCAGCTCAGAACCTGGCAATATGCAAATTAGTCTGTCCCTGGCCCAGTGTATCATGGGAACAGGGCAAACCAAACTACCAAGCCAATTCTTTCACTGGGAAGGAAACAAGCTACCGGGGACCGGTTTCTGGCATTTCAGCCGTCTTCGGCCCGGCTTGCTTGAATCCTGATGGTGCAATGAGCTAGGGACTCACGTCTGAGTATACCCTTCCATGCTTATGGTGGACAAAATGATTAAACAACAGGGGGTGGCGATGGACAGAGTTTCTGAATTAAGCAGAATACTCTCACCCAGTCAAGAAATCAGGGCTTAATCCAACACCGTTTTTTAGCTCACTGCACCATCCCAGCTCAGAACCTGGCTATATGCAAATTCGTCTGCGTGTGAAAAGATTGGCTTATCACAAGCCGATTTGGTATGACAACCTGCAGGAAGCTAGTGGCCTTGATACCTCCCCTGAGTTGGGGCTCCTCCAACATCCTGGTCCTGCCACTGAGGAGAGTGCTTTCTGCACCATGGTAATGCATAGAGCAGCCGGAGTCCTTCAACGCCTGCAAACTATTGAGCCCTCTCATACCTTTTAGTGAGGCCCTTGTGGATATTTTGTTGGGGGCGTGTGCCAAACCTTGTTCTGACCCCCTGTCAACTCCCAAATTTCACAATGCTTCACCCTGGCCCAAGCGATCCTGCATTTCTATCTCCGCACCCCTCACCTGAAACCTTGGTGGTACAGGCATCTGCGAGCTAAACGAACTCAACAGATTTCCAATTACTCCCCCCGATAAGGAGTTAAGAAGGGTGGAGACATTCAGGAAGAGAGCCTTCTCATCCACCAGTCTGGCACGTAAGTCAGTAAATGCCAGCTGTCAGCTGTTGCCACACTTTTTGGGATTCAGTGGCTCAAGTCCGAGGAGGTATCCCTGAAGAGCTCCTGCCTGTCCTTGCTCAGGACAGTTGTGATGCAAACAAGTTAACGATTCTTTGTGGCTTGGACACCATTGACCCGGATGGGCCATTGGTACCAGTGTAGCCATTCACCATCATGTTTGGCTGAGGTCCACTATTTCTTCAGGCGATGGCCAGTCGTTCCTCAATGGGCATGCCATTTGACGGGACTCACCTGCTTGGGGGACAAGGCAGACTCTACTCTCGAGTTGTTTAATGCGAGAAGGGTCATGTCACGCTCCCTGGGCTCATTTGCTCCACTTCGCTAACTACAGCAGCACTACAACTCCTTTCATGTCTTTGTTACAGGTACAAATGAGAATGATAGCCTGCACACCTTCTTGTACTCATGACTGTTCTGGTTGCTTCTGGCAATATTGCGGCATCGTGACTGATTACGTGCTCTGTCCCCAGTAGCACGCAAGTATAATTCACTGTATATATGGCACGTCTTCATGCGCCAATCATACGCACAGCCTTGTAGCAAAGTCTTTATTTTAACGATAAACCAATGTTCATCCAGTAATCTGATTTTAATCCATATCTTTATTTATATTTTCAGAGTCATCCATATTTTATCTAATCACTTAAAAGGCAGCGTTATTCCACATTTTTCACAAAGTGCCTAGTAGCTCCACAGTCCAGGCTGTGGATCCCATCTCCCCTACAGTCACGGTCAACGGACCGCCCAGTCCACTACCCCCTCCCACTGCAGCCCCCCTTTGAACTTCTGTTAGTGTGCCCTTAGTGACGCAAGCCCACCCGGTATAAGGCAGGCTTCGACAATTCTTGCTTTGCTTTGGGCACAGTTAAAGGGTACCTTTCTGCTCTTTCAGCCTTTTTACGGTTGCTACAGTTGTTCAAGTCTCCAGTTGTTATGCGGGCTTTTAAAGGTTTATAACATTTGTTTCCTCCCTATCCCTTTGTAATGTCTCAGTGGCACCTTAACTTGGTTCTCCCATTTCTGATATTCACTCCCTTTGAGCCGCTTCACAGCTGCTCTTTGTTACTTCTCACCCTCAAGACTGATCCTCATTGCCATAACATCAGCGGGATGTATGAGTGAGCCTCAATCTCTCTCTGTCAACCCACCATACACCACCACCACCACCACCTTCCCAGACAAGCTGGCTATGGCATCTTTTTTGCCTAAAGTTGTGATAAAATTTCATGTCAGTCAGAAAGTCACCTTGCTGGCATTCTAATCTCCGCCTCACCCCTCCATTGAGGAGAGGAGACTACATTAAGAGAGACTAGAGCATTTACATGGATCATACCAAAGAACACTGGGTGGATAATCAGCTCTTTGTGGGGTTCTCTGGAGAGAAAAAAGGCAAGACTATGCAGAAGAGAACCATCTCCCCCTGGATCATGCTCTGCTTTTAGATCTGCTATGCATTTACAAAAAGCAGCCTCCAGAGGAACTGCATGCTCATTTTACCTGGGCCAAAATTGCTACCGCTGCATTGGCACATGGAATCCCTGTCCTGGGCGTTTGCCAGGCAGCTATGTGGGCATCCCGCCATATGTTCATAAAGCACTATTGTTTGAATGGTTGGGTTCAGTGAGAGGGGCATTTTGTCTGCTAGGTCCTGCAGGACTTTCTGGTTTGAGTCCACCCACAGACCCCCCTCCAAACGGGTGCTGCTTTGGTATCTATTTATAGGGTGAGGAATTTGCGACTAGATAGTCTCTACCAGAAAGAGTTACTGAAGGTAAGTAACTTGTTCCACAAATCCATGAACGCCCCCAACATTTTAGTGATTTACAGCCCACAGGTGGCAATGTATTATTCTCCGTTGGCAAATTTTTCTGCAAGTGGTACATGAAAAGTGTTATTTTATTGTGGTATTGTTAGTATTATTTCTCATTGGAAAGAAAGCACAAATGATCTGTGAATAAATCTTGCTACACTTGCCATCAGCACTACAAGAACTCCTGCCTACCTCCCTTTCGGCCTCTTGGGTTTAAATTTGCCCATAGGTAATTACCTCTGTTATGCAGGGCCTGTCTTATATTGTTGGTTGTTCTTGCTGTTGTTCTTGCTGTCCAAAGGAAGCCAAAAGCATGAACACAGGTTTAACAAACATTTGCAATGCAATAGGTCTCGCATTTACATGAGCTTGAGCTATTGGTGTTGTAAATAACACTGCCTTTTATTTATGTTTTGGTTTTTAAAACATAAATAAAAAGGATTGTCATTTACAATATTATTAGCTTAAACGCTCGCAAATGCGAGACCTATTGCATTCATAATGCTTGTTTGTGGAATGCTCTCTGCTTCTTTACATTTAAAGTAAGATGCGCAAGCTTTTAGAGAGGCTATGATAACTTCTATATTCTGCTAGGGACTCTGGATGCTACTGTGTTTATTCTTCTAGTAATTCACAGTGCCATGAATTCTTCAGGCTTCTTCCACGCTTTACAAATGTACTCATTTATTAACTCACTCTATAATTGCCGTAAATCCACCATTTTAACTCCTTCTTAAGGACAAATGTTGCTTTGTCACAGAGGGTGTCTGGTTCAAATAAAAAAAGTGCCCAAGATAAAGATGCGCGACGAGTTAAAACTGGAAACTGCGAAAAATGCCAGGCACTGAGACGCTGTTCACACTCAGACTGCAGTGCACTGGTGCAAGAACGAGAGGGAGGGGAGAGGAGCAAGATGGAGGGGACAGGAGCAAGAGGGAGGGGGACAGGAGCAAGAGAGAGGGGGACCAGAAGGGAGGGGAGGGGGATAGGAATGAGGGGGGGGATAAGGGGGAGGCGACGGGAACAAGAAGGAGGGGCAGGGCAACAGGAAGGAGTGGGCAGGGGAAGAGGGTGGAGTGGGCAGGGGAACCTGAAATATTTGGGGGTGGAGAACAAAAATTAAGGGAGGAACAGGAAAGAAGGGGAGGGGAACACGAAGGAGTAATAAAGGCAATATTTCTTTCGATTGAAATATTCTCAATCCTATAAACCTTGGTACAAAGGTTAAAGCCTATTTAGCGATAGAAGTGTAAGTGCTAGCGAGAGTGCTTGAGGCAGGGGCACTCTCGTGACGTGCAAGTTATCTCTGTTCACGCCAATGTTTGCAGATCAGTGAATGGAGCACTGAAGGGTTTGCAGTCTGTGCCAATTTGGCCTATTGAGTACAGCTCACAGCTAGAAACAGCGCACAGCATGCGCAGCCAGGCCTCGGTGAGCTGCGCAGAGGGTTGCAGACCAGTGGGTATCTGATGCCGTTAGCGTACAAGCTGCAGCGCCCCATAAATGCCCCATCAGGACATCCGCTTGGGGGCTTGTGTCCACAGACATCTTTGAGGAGAGTGTGATGAATCTGCGGCAGTGTGGACTCCCCCGCGGCTCCACACTTTCGCCGCGTAAACCCAGTGGTGATTTCTAAAAAGCAAGACCAGGGCCAGTGACAATGCAAACACAGCGAGCACTGACGAGGCACAGAACGCGCTGCTGGCTAGCGCGACACCTGGATGTTAATGCCAACACTCACATGTGGCCCATTAGCTGCCTGCTTTGTGTACAAGCCACAGACTCGCGCCACAGGCGTCCATCTTACAAGGGCCGTGTCTTGTTTGCTTCATAAACAAGCATTAAAACTAGGCACGGCGCCGTTTCAAGGACACCGCTCTCATTTTTTTTTTTTTTTTAAACGTGAACACTGAGCACTGTGTCCTCGAAGCGGGCGCTGTGCTCCGTGTTAAAGTAAAAAAATATATAACGAAATCGAGCACAGTTGAACTTTTAAAGTTAATAAAAAAACAAAA
The DNA here is from genome assembly GCF_964263255.1 of Lissotriton vulgaris. Lineage (NCBI taxonomy): Eukaryota > Metazoa > Chordata > Amphibia > Caudata > Salamandridae > Lissotriton > Lissotriton vulgaris. Next base: position 1,036,815,942 of record NC_141689.1, read on the forward strand.
AAACGAACAGAGCACGTTGTCCCTGAGGTGGAGGCCGCGCTCAACATAAATATAAAATATTAAATAAAGTGAGGGCGGTGTCCCGTGCAGACGCCGCGCTCATTAAAGTAATAAAAACATAACATTTTGAGCGCATATCGCTGCAGCCGCCATTGTCCCCATCAGTGTCTATATAAAATAGTGCTCACACACCAGATAAAGCCCACCATCTCATGTCGCAAGTACAAGATCCAGTCCGGATGGGCGAGCCGAAAAGGAGACAGGCCAGTAACAAAGAAGCCTCATTTTCAATAGAGAGCGAGCGTTTACCATAAACGATGACACCTGCCAATAAAAAAGATGGGCAGGTCTTCAACTCCACTACTAAAATCTCCTTGATTACAAGAGACCCAGCAGAGCGAGCAGCGCATGCACGCTGCAACGCTAGGCGAGACCTAAAAATGAGTTTTGTTTCTTCGTCGCTCTAGCTTCAGAATTGTGAAATTGTGCTGTCTGTGCTCTGACTGGTGGTGAACCTCCTGCTTCCGTCTTGGTGTCAAGAGATCCACAGAATATGGTGGAATGTTTCTAGCACTCTTGCTGTACCAACCTCCATCTTCTCTGTGAGCCTCTCTTCTGTGCAGTCCCACAGTGACATGGAAATGAAGGCTGCACTCACAGGCCGTTCTCAAGAGAGCAGCTGCCAGTGCGGGGGCCGCTCTTCAGTGTCCGTGTTAAAGTGGATAGCATCAGGGGCATAGCCTAGTCAGTAGAATTCAGTGGGTGTGAGCCTGAGATTTCCAAAGAAGTACTGAAGTGTACCCAACGAATAATAATAGTAGCACAACTGATGGGAGTGCTGAGGGGAGGATTATGAGGCATGAGGGTTTTTGAGGAAATTGAATGTTGATGTATGTCATTTGGCTGTGAACATTATTCCGACAAATTAACAACATTCATGAAGTGCCTTAGAATTTGTTTAGAACCTGACTTGATGGGCCAGAAGGTGTTCTGGACTACACAACGTATGCTTATGGTTTGTGATGCTGTGAAAAACTGGGTGTCTGTTGCAGTAATCCCCCCTCCCCCCCACCCCCCACCATAGTTTTCCCTGGTTCTTCATGCAACTTTAATGTGTACTGATCCCTGCTACTGGTTTCCAGTACCGGTGTTCTTTTCCTAAAAATGAACCACAATTGGCACCACTTCGGCAACCCCTAGAACATGGTACTCCTGGCACCTAGGACATTGAGACTGCAGAGGGTCCACTAGGGCTGCAGAACAAAATGTGCCACCCTATGGACAGCCTCACCAAGACCAAGCACACTGCCATTGCAGACTGCATGTCTTGGTGCAGAGAAAAGTGAAGAGTCGACATGGCAAACATTCCAGTGTACCATGCCCCCATAAACTGCATGAGGTATAGGTAAGTCACCCCACTGCAGACCATACTGCCCCAAAGTAGGGTTGACCATATCCCATGAGTGGACATATCTGCATGAGCAGATGGGATCCTACAATATCAAGTCCATTCTTGGATATTGCAAATGTACAGGAAAGCTGTAGAGAGTAGAAGGGCTGGATACTTGTCATTATGAGTTTCCTAGCTCCATGATGGCTTCACTGTGCCCTAAGATGTTTGGCACCAAACTCTTGTCTTAATAAATCCTCACTGATGCCAGTGTTGGATTTATTAATGAATGCAAACAGGAGAACCCGTAGGCGGTCCCCTGTAAACCTACCAAGCACTGGTGTGGTCTTTGGCTAGTCTTAGCCAGACTGCCACCACCAGACATTTTTCTGATCTCATGGGGTCAGAGCCAGGACTCTCAGAGGCCAGTAACAAAGCCTGCTCTGGGCGGAGGTGCTTCACACCTCCCCCTGGACAGGATGGCCTTCCAAGGCGGAAAGCTTTAAAGGCGATGCCACCTTTGAAATGCGACCCAGTCAGCTCCAACTAGTGGAGGATGCCAACCCCATTTTCCTGCTCCACATTTGGGGGTAGGACAGGAGGCAAAATTATGTAAATTAGGATGTAGCTCCCCATTCAGCCAGCACCACCCCTAAGGTGGGGCAGGCGATGTGGACCCCACTTTATTTCCCTCCATCTTGGTTTGAGAGATAATTAGCCAGTTAGGTTCAGATAGTGGTCACTGAGAGGGTGTAGACACCCTAAATGTAGACAGTCCATTGTACTACCTGTCTTCCCCTTAAACGCCCCTAGCTTAGGTATTTAGTTGGCATCCCTGGACCCTGAACTCTGATTCGATGGGCAAAAAGAAGAAGAGGACAAAGAAGAGCTGCTGACCAAAGGACTGAGCCCTGCTGCAGAACATTGGTGCCAAACCCTGCCTGCTGGCTTAAGGACTCGACCGTCATGGCGTGCTGTCTTGCCGTGCAACAGTGTGGCCTCCAAGAACCCCAGAGCTCCTCGAGCCTTCTACTAATCGCCCAAGATCTCCCTTGGAGTGGATGTACCGCTCCCCTGCAGCAGGGAGCAGAAAGTCTGTTTTACCGACTTTCCACTCACCAGCTACTCCGACGCAGCACCCAAACCAAAAGCGGTACACTAGCTCTGAAGGGTCAGATCTGTTTGGAGATACCAGACCCTACCGGAGCCAAGCCGCACCACAACCCGGTATAGCGGACTCTCTGCAGCAAACACCGAGATGAAGAATCTGATCCGGACTCCAACTGCCCAGGAAGCAAGCACCTGTCGAGGAATGTCAAGATCCCTGAGACCCTGGCCCAGCTCTCCCAAAATTGCCTCTCCAAGCTGCATGCTCATGACTGCGAGTACATCCTGAAGTGCGCCTCTCGGCTGACCTATCTGCTCTGTACCTAGCCTGCCTGGCCTTGGTACTGACAAACCAGTTGTGCTCCCTTTGTCCTGAGGCCTTTGCGACCTGTTCTCTTTAGTGGGACCCCTCGGACTTACCTTTAAGTCCCCATTGTGCAGTGTGTTTTCAGGTGGGCCCCTTCATCGTAGTGCACTAGCTACCAACGACCTCCGCATCCTACTCCTGGCAAAATCTGGGATGCTTTAGAGAGTCCACTGGTGGAACATTGGGCCTGGCCTTGCTACCTACTTACATTTCGAAGGTGAACCTTGAAATCCCAGGCCACCCCTATACTCTGATCCTCCTTGATACTTTTGCATACTTGAGCACCACTGACCACTAGATGCTTATTGATAGTCCGCCCACTTCAACTGTCTTTAGAGGTCCTGCACTCGCATGGTTCACCTTTTTGCATAAAAGCACTCATCAAGAAAAAGTGAGCCTATTTCGATCAATTACAGCTGACATCAACTTTGGTGTTCTGCATTGTCTCCTAATCTATGTAATGACTATACGGCACCCTGGCAGCAATCCTGAAATCCTATAAGATAGGATACACGATGGAAGCAGATAACCGCTCCAATTAAAGGGTGAAGAAGACTGTGGCAATCTTCCCAATCTAATTAATGGCCTCTCTCACATTAATCAGCGGATGCAGAACAGGCTATGCTTTAAGGGAAGAATTGTGGCGCCGCGGCTAGGGTGACGGACTCCGGAATCTGGGGATCACGGTTCGATCCCCGGCACTGGCGGCAGATTAGCTTTAGAGAGTCCACTGGTGGAACATTGGGCCTGGCCTTGCTACCTACTTAAATTTCGAAGGTGAACCTTGAAATCCAACTGTGTGATTTTATATGCATTTTTCTGTTTTCTCCCGTTGACATCAATGGTGAGTAACTGAGCACAAAAGTAATTCATTTTGCAAACTTTGATAATTTTAACATAAAAAGTGCTTACTCTAGAACAAACTTCTTATTCTAAAAAAATACATTAAAATCTGTTATTTTTATAAATTGGTCCCTGATTTGTTCTTCAGTTAATGTCTCATTTATTGTCTTTGTGAGTACAACACATGCTTAGCACTACTCTCTGATGAGCCTAACTGTTCGCCCACACTACCACGAATAGTGTTAGGATTATTTAGTTTTGCCTCTCTATACTAATCTGGGTCTCACTGGACTCTCTGCACAGGGTAGCACATTTTATTGCACTATATAGAGAGCCAGCGTCCTACAGATGCTAGTAAGGATGAGTAGGAACATTGGGAGAGTCAAGTCAAGTCAAGTCAAGTCATAGAATTTGTATAGCGCACTACATACCCAGAGGGTTTCAAGGCGCTTAGGAAGGGGAGGAGGATTATTTGTCAAATATCCACGTTTTAAGCTGCTTTCTGAACGCTAGGTGGTTATGGGTGAGGCGAAGGTAAGCGGGGAGTGAGTTCCATGTTTTAGCAGCCAGGTATGAAAAGGATCTGCCTCCCATGGTGGTCTTGTTGATGCGAGGTACAGTGGCGAAGGCTTGGCTGGAAGAACGTAGTTGGCGGGAGGGGGTGTAGAAGGACAGTCGAGAGTTGAGGCAATCTGGTCCGATGTTGTAGAGTGATTTGTGTGCGTGGGTAAGCAGTCGGAAGGTGATCCTCTTATTGACGGGTAGCCAGTGGAGGTCTTTAAAGTGACCAGAGATGTGTTCGTTGCGTGGAATGTCTAATATGAGCCTGGCTGAGGCGTTTTGGATTTGTTGGAGTTTCTTCTGGAGTTTAGCGGTGGTACCTGCGTAGAGGGTGTTTCCGTAGTCCAGTCGGCTCGTGACCAGAGCGTGGGTGACTGTTTTCCTTGTTTCGGAGGGGATCCAGCGAAATGTTTTTCTGAGCATGCGAAGAATGTTGAAGCAGGACGAGGATATGGCGCTGACTTGTCTGTTCATTGAGAGTGAAGAATCCAGGATGACGCCAAGGTTCAGTGCGTGGTCTGTCGGGATGGGTGCTTTTCCGAGGGCTTCCGGCCACCAGGAGTCGTCCCATGCAGAGGGGGATGTACCTAAGATGAGGACTTCTGTTTTGTCTGAGTTCAGTTTCAGACGGCTTTGTTTCATCCATTCGGCGACTTCTTTCATTCCTTCGTGTAAGTTAGTCTTGGCGGTGCTGGGGTCCTTGGTGAGAGAAAGGATCAGTTGAGTGTCATCCGCGTAAGAGATGATGTTGAGGTTGTGTTGGCGGGCGATGGCCGCGAGGGGGCTCATGTATACGTTGAAGAGGGTGGGACTGAGTGAGGATCCTTGAGGTACGCCGCATATGACTTCAGAGGCCTCGGACTTGAATGGTGGGAGGCGGACTCTCTGGGTTCTTCCGGTGAGGAACGAGGTAATCCAATCAAGTGCTTTTCCTTGGATTCCGATGTTATTGAGGCGTTGTAGAAGGGTGCTGTGGCAGACTGTCGAATGCTGCAGAGAGGTCGAGGAGGATGAGGGCGACTGTGTCTCCATTGTCCAGAAGAGTTCGAATGTCGTCTGTTGCTGCGATGAGGGCGGTCTCAGTGCTGTGTTTGGCTCGGAAGCCAGATTGTGAGGGGTCGAGGGATTTGTTGGTTTCGAGGAAGGCGGCGAGCTGGTTGTTGACGGTTTTCTCGATGACTTTGGCCGGGAAAGGAAGAAGCGAGATGGGGCGGTAGTTTTTGAGTTCGGTGGGGTCTGCTGTTGGTTTTTTCAGAAGGGCGGTGAGTTCAGCGTGTTTCCAGTCTTCCGGGAAGGTGGCGGAGTTAAAGGAGCAGTTGATGACAAGAGAAATGGGCCTACCCAGAAAGGGGGCTGGTATAAAAGACTTTATTGCACCTGGTACATCGAACGTTAGCCTGGTAATGTTAATAGTCAGTCAGCACCTTACGCTGACTGACTATTAACACTGATATCAGTACCAGCATCAAACACCCTCCTGAAAGTATTTGCCCTTCCCAGATAGAACACCACACCTCCCAAATCACTCTTGTTTGCAGGGGGTCAACAAACCTTCAACTAATATTTGCTTTCCAAATAAGTGAAATGCCTCCCCTCCCTGAAAGCTGTCCTCTTATTACATCTTTTAAAAACATTCCATTAATTGCAGTGGGATTACTCTTCAAAGTTACACAGTTGTACTCTTGCTGAAGGCTCAAAAAGTTTAGAATTGGGAGCAGAAGAGAGCTACAGTACACACAGCACATTTGCCACACTATGATCATTTTTCCACCTCACAAACATGCTCCGGTATTATTACATCTGGCCTGCATTCTGAAAGAGCATAATAGAAACAGCACAATGGTGTTTGTATCATTAAATACAAATTTGCACTGGGCTCACAGACCTGTTAGGACCTCCCAGAACCCGACTTTCAGCATTTTTTTGGGGAGACAGGGGGACCCCCATAAATCCCCAGTGAAACTGTACATGGCTTCTTGGGAGGGAGGCTGGAGGTAAGGTAGTTATTTTTTTTATTTTTTTGGTGTTTGGAAGGAAAGGGTAGGGTATGGATAGCCAAGGATGGTGGGCATGGCCCAGCACTTTTTTTTTACACTGGCAGGTAAGGATTCTCCTGTGGGTTGCGGGGTAACTGAGTAGCAGGATTCAAGGTGTGTTTTTCTCTATGTTTGGAAAGCAAAAAGTACTTCCAAGGGCGAATGAGGAGGGTGGCCTGGTGGTAGGTGTTATTTAGAGCAGGAGACAGTCCTCTTGAGGTTAGTAGTGAAGTAGCATGACACCAGGTATTTTTTGGATTGGGTGGGGGTAAGAGGGTTTGCTTGAGGTTGGTAGGGTGGTGGTAACTTATCCTTTTTTTCATCATTGTTTTTTTATGATTTGAGTCCATGATTCCAAGAACAACACAAACCACAAAGGTTTCTAGAAAAGAGGGGGGGTCCAAAAGAGACTCCAAGGCTATATCAGTCTTCACTTAGTTTGTGTAGGAGGGACACACTCAAAAAACTCTGGACCTCTTGAGTTTTGAACAAATAGTCTTTAAGGGGGTGGTGAGTGTGCTTACAACAGTTCTTCGTTTCATCAGGCTGAATCCTTACTCATATAGATTGAGTCAAAAGTCCATTTTTTATATAGAAAAGAGATCTTTATTGATTCGAGTAAAAACATGAACAGCCGACACGTGTTTCGCCCCCTTTGGCGATTTGCGCCAGGGCTTTTTCAAGGCTATTTACATATACGTCTGCTCATTGCAGTTCTTCCTCATTATTATGCTGGTTTCCAACAAACATCCTTTTTTTCCATAGTATAAATTTGTGAGGGGAAATCCCTAAGTTCCGAAGTCAGGAGCCTGCAGGTCGTTCCTTCCGCTTTCGCGTGTGCGTCCACGTGTCGGCTGTTCATGTTTTTACTCGAATCAATAAAGATCTCTTTTCTATATAAAAAAATGGACTTGTGTCTCAATCTATATGAGTAAGGATTCAGCCTGATGAAACGAAGAACTGTTGTAAGCACACTCGCCACCCTCTTAAAGACAATCCACAAAGGTGACAGCATACACCACTGCTAGCACTGTACTGTCTACTTCCTCTGCAGCTGGCATTGGGTTGCCACCTCTTTCAGAGTGTTATGAGGCATGTAAGGATTACTAAGTCCAATCTTGGTGGTTGGGTCCTTTTACTCCTGCTGCTGGCCCACTATGGGTCCTGAGTAACTGGGCAAGTACTACTCCTTCAGCACTTGACTCTGTGGTAATGCAGATCTTGAAGTCCAAGGCTAGTCAGGGGAAGTAGGTGCAAGGTGCGCGCATCATATTCTGGCTTCATTCTTGGATGTTAAGCTCATCATGGCACAAACCAGAAGGGTAAGCGGGACCTGCTTTTGTCTTACTGAGCCAATGCCTGTAGAAGTGCCCCGGAGCCTTTGCAAGTCTTCCTGTGTTCTTGCTAAAAGCCACCTGCACTATATCTCTATATCTTTCCACAGTTGTCAGGTTTGTATTTTGAGGCAGTTGCAGTCGCTGATGGATTTGGGGTGAATCGGGTGGCTTCTCCTTTGTAGTCCCTTCTGGTAAGGTGATAAGGCAGTGGCGGCGTTGCAGGACAGCTTCTGATTTTGAGCTCCAATCCCTCCACTTGTCACAAGGACATCTCTAACACAGGTGATGGCCACAGCGTTCCTAGTGGCTCCCTTCTGATATATGGGAGTCATGATCGATAGCCCCACTTATATTGGTTGTACTGGGCAATGGCCCCAACAGTCCTAGTGTCCCCTTCCTGTCATATGGAGCTCACAGGGGACGGCACCAACAATGCCAGTTGTACTGGCATCAGCCCACAAATTAATGACAACTCTGAAAGAGGTTACTGACCTATTTAAAAAAAGCAGACTGCTGTCTCATAGCACCTGCCCAGACTGGACTGGGCGCCTTCACCTCTGCTCACCAGGATCCCTGCAGGGCCTTGCTCCTTCTAGACTCTTTCTTCCTCTTCCTCCTCCTCACAGGGCACACTGGTTTCGGCAGGCAGGTAAAAAGCTGGTGCTTTAGGTGCAGTTGAGTGTTCTTAGCTTCCTGGTGATGCACCCTCACCCCAGCGAGACTGATATATCTGTCCCCCCCAGTCCTGGTTCAGCAGGTCCAAGTGTTGGAAATCCTCTTTACCCTGATGGAAAGTGCTGTTGAGCAACTTGTGGGACTCGTGCTCCCACTCTTACAATCCAAAACCAGACACATGATCTGGTTTAGTGCCTGGTCCTTTGAAATTCGGGTTGTGGGTGTCCACACCTTTGAAGTACCCTTTCCTCTGCCCTGTTCTTTGTTGAAGGGAAAACCTGCCTAAGCAGGAGTGGCTCCAGTTCCGATGGACTCACAACACTTGCTAAGGGAGGACCTGGGGATCATCCATGTCTGTCATTATCCACCTGGTATTTCCCTGACCTATGCCCAGGACCCACTGACCAGTAACTCTTCATGGAATCCAAGAACTTTGATGTCCACAAACTGTGGTCTTCTCCCCTTCCTACAATGTGTGTGTTCCAACCCCAGTTCTCCAATATGTGTGCAACCCACATCTCATGTGTAGAGGTTGCAGTCTTCAACTCCACTATCCTTTTCAGCCCTTGGGCTTCCATAATGAAACCCACAGGCCTCTATTTTATGTACCTTGTACAGGCACACATACATCCCACCATGTACATGCAAAGATCACGTGTTGTCCGGGGATACACACAAATCGGGATAAAGGTCAAGGATCAGCTAAGTACACAGCAGCGGAACTTTACATGAGTGTGTCAGTAGGCACCACTCCTATGACAGGTAAAAAGGCCTGCTAAAGCTAGTAATTACTGCACAAACCGAGCATGCTCCTACCAGGCGCTTTCATCACCGAGCTCCAGGAGAGGGCAGTAGTCCGCTACCATTATAAAGGTAGCAATTGATGTGCCCCTCACTATCTATGCATTTTCCGACAGACCTAGGTCATGACATGCACACATGATCTGTTTTTACCTATGACCAAAACTCTGTACCAGGGACCAGATATCCATGCAACTGGGGCACTTTGGGAAGGGGGGTACGTCCCTCACCATGCAGGAGGCTAACAAATAGCAGTCTGCTTCCTCCAGATCATAAAAACATGTTAAAAAACAGAGGTCAGGGGCTTGGTGGTGGTGTGGTATTGGTCCATCAGGGCTCTTATGCCATCAAGTTGCTTGATGGCTCCAAATATACCTCATTCGAATACCCATGGTTGTCACATCCCGACTGCCTTCCTCGTTTGTGCTGTCCTCCACCACCCATCCACCCAAAAATGCCTTCCCACCTTCCAATTTAGTCTCCTAGATGTTGCCCAATAAATCGGCTTTAAATGCTCTCTGATTGAGTCATGGATGCCATGAACATCTGGAAGTCATCCTTACAACAGGTATTACCACAACTTAGTTGATGACATGGACACTCCTGGCCTTACCCAACTGATGAAAGAACGAACAGGTGACTGAGCCGACAGCCTTCACCTCCTGTTTTAAACAATACTAGAACTTAAGCTCCTTATATTTATCAGGTCTTGTGTTAAAGCATTTCGTAGTCAAATAGTCCATCAATAAGGTTCTTGACAGTGGACCCAAGACTCCCTACAACATGTTATTAGACATTTATTAATATACAAATATATCTAATAATAATAAGTTATACTGCAAAAGCATATTAAGTAAACAACAGAAAGGTCCACCAAATACACAAAGACTCTATATAGAATCTACAGCTCCCACGCTTTTCCATCAACTGTTGCATTTTCAACACTCAGACACTTTACAGTCACATAACTCCACAGCGAGCAGCAGAGCTTCAGTATAGTAATGTGTACATGTTTAACAATCATATCTGGTACAATGTATATCTCTTTGCATTATTTCTTTGATCGTCTTTTTTAGGGGACCCATGATATGGTCGCCAGTGAGATTCTGCAGTGGACCGACCGTACTTGTGCATAATGTCACTATATCACTAACTGTCTTTTGCTTTGTAGATTCAATTTAAATAAATATTATTAGGTCCATTTGTATATTAATAACATCCTAGTAACATTATAATTATTATTTTTATTATTTATGATAAGTTTCTTCTCTGGGTGCTTTTAATACTCCATGTATTTGATGCACTGTTGAAGAGTGGGTGACTGCTGTAACTGATAGAGCATCTCCCGTGCTGGACACTGGCCTCCCTCATTATCTCCAATTCCTTCACTCTCTACAACTTGACTCCTCTCTCCTTCTGGCATAATCTGTACAGACTGCATCTAGAAGCCTACATCCAGTCGCTAACTGATATATCAGATTCTACCTAAGGACCTTGATTCCTTCATTTCCTCCACTTTCTTTAAATACTGTCCCTCAAAGAGTAACACATGTTATACTGATAGCCTGCATCAACTAAAATGACAAGGTAGACTGTGAGAAAGATACTGGATCAAAACCAAAGTTCCTTTCAATTGCTTATCCTTACTTGATTATGCTAGAGACTACAAATCTGCATGTGCAAGGGCACCATCCCCTCTTCACTGAACCTTTGAACACTACCAAGGAACATTTCCTCTCCTTCAAGGAGCTGTGTCTGATTCCAATAACGTGTGTTCTCGGACATCAGACCTCTGTAATAACCTCATGTCATTCTTCAACAATAAAATTGCCTCTCCTAGCACCCGAATATTCTCACCCAGAAGCCTTTGGAACCTTATCTTATCACTTCTAGTACACACACTCTATGTGAGTCTGTGCAAGCCTCCAAATTGAAAGTTTGGAACATCTTGATCAAGAAGTCTTGTCTGTCCTGTTATATATTTACAATGACAAAGTAATTAATCATGGCCTCCCAGCACTTCTACCAGCCATCACTAACCTTGTCAGTTGCTCCTTAGCCAGTGGAACACCCCCTAAGCTTTCCATAATGCAGCCATTACACCCATCCTGAAGAAATGTACAGTGAATACTGATGTCAAAGCTTACAAAAGACCAATCTTGGGCCTCCAATTTGCTACAAGTGTTGTCTCCTGCTAACGTCCTCCCGCTTGAATAAATCCTCTCTTTCTGTGACCCAGGCCCCCCTATACTCTGATCCTCCTTGATACTTTTGCATACTTGAGCACCACTGACCACTAGATGCTTATTGATAGTCTGTCCACTTCAACTGTCTTTAGAGGTCCTGCACTCGCATGGTTCACCTTTTTGCATAAAAGCACACATCAAGAAAAAGTGAGCCTATTTCGATCAATTACAGCTGACATCAACTTTGGTGTTCTGCATTGTCTCCTAATCTATGTAATGACTATACGGCACCCTGGCAGCAATCCTGGATTCCTATAAGATAGGATACCCGATGGATGCAGATGACCGCTCCAATTAAAGGGTGAAGAAGACTGTGGCAATCTTCCCAATCTAATTAATGGCCTCTCTCACATTAATCAGCGGATGAAGAACAGGCTATGCTTTAATGGAAGAGGTGTGGCGCCGCGGCTAGGGTGACTGACTCCGGAATCTGGGGATCACGGTTCGATCCCCGGCACTGGCGCTAGATTAGCCCAGCACCATGTGACTCTGGGCAATAGCTTGCTTAATCTTCCTGACAGCCCCCAGCGCCTAGAGACCCTTACGGGTGATTGCGCGCTTTACAAATGTGGATTATTATTAGTAATAATAGTTAAAAGACTGATATACTGCTCTTTGCCAAGTAAGCCCATGCTCTTCCCCTCTCTCTTGGCCTGATGATATGGGTTCAGCTCCTACCAGGTGGATCAATCATGGATTCTGGGTGTGTTCTTCAATGATGGGCTTTCATTTGCACCCCCAGATAAATATCCGTTGCAAATTCAAATTTTTCCACCTTCGTCAACTAAAAGGGACCCACTTTTACACAACCACAAGAAAATCGCCTGAATTCTTGCTTCAGTCATTTCCCACTTGGATCATTGTAATAGCCTTTACATTGTCACCTCAAAACATCCCTTGCTAAGTTGCAAAGAGTACAAACATGCTGCTCACCTTTTGTTTGGCATAAAACATCATGATCATTTTATCCCTCTACTCCGATCGCATCCCAGGCTCCTGGTAAAAAGAGAGTGCATTGTTTAAAATACTCTGTTTAGTCCAGTAGGTGTTCCAAGTCTGAATTGCAGACCACACTGCCCCCCTGTTTTATCCTTACCAACTGACCATGAGTCATCTAACAGAAGCCCGTTGTCATCCATTCAATTCAGGTGTGAAAGATATGGTGGTTATTCCCTCTGCTTTCAGGGTCTTTCCTTTTGATACTAACTTCCCATTCACCAGAGACTTCAAAAGGACTATCTCAAATCCAGTAAATCCTTCAGGCTTGCATTGCCATTTGGATACCCTTACTGTCCTAGTTACATCCTACCTCCACTTATCCTAGACCTGCCAGCCAAATGTCCTCCCTTTACATTTCAGTAGCATCTATTTGATCCTACTAGCATATGTTTCTGCGAAAATGTTATGATTACAGTGCTGTAAAGTAAACAGTTGGTGCAACCTTTTAGTACCTCATTTGTTTTTCAAACATTACAATTGTGGAAGCCTTCGAACTTCCTGGGGAGATCATTGTTTAGCTAATGGGCATTGATTTCTAATTCCAACATGTAATGACTGATTATTTCTGACTTCTACCTGCCAAAATATTTGAATCCTAATTGATAAATATAATTGCTTTTCTTTCTACCAATGTGTAAATTCAATAGAGTTAATTGTTATTTTATGGTTTGCCTGCCTGTTTAGTTCTAAGAAGACATTCTACAATTTATTGTGCTTAGTGCTAGAGAGACATACTCCTTTCTACACACCTTAGGTGTCCTCATCATTGCAGGCTAGAACATTCAAAGCGCTGACTCCACACCTAAGACTGGAGGAGACTTGTAGTGATCCAGAAGTCCCCCTGGCTCTTAACTCTAAGCTAGCCAGCAATTCCCAACTCATTCTACCTCCATCCCTGCCACTTCCATCTCTCACCATCACAGACTGCTACCTTCACCCTCATCTGTGGACCTGCTGGTCCCCATAAGGACTTAACTTAGAAGTTCTCAGATTTAATCACCACTGTTCCATTCAGCAAACCCACCTCATGTTTGTTTGTAGGTTTCAAACCCTGAAGATTCAAGCACCAACAAAATGAAAGACTCCTTCAACACACTCCTCAACACCATGGACCTCATGCAACGTGTCACTGACCCTACTAATTCCAAAGGCAACATGATAGACTTCATCAGAACGATCTGTTGATCAGTCCTTCACAAGCCACTAACACACTTGGACTGTATCGACCATCTTGCAATGTCATTGTTCTGTTGACAGACTGCATCATCATACCAAGACCAGCCTAATGAGAAATGCAGACATGTTGGGTTTTCCATAATGTCCCTACAGACTAGCAGATAAATTAATCAAGGTTATAACTACTAATCTGCCTACAACATCCATGAACGCACTCCTCAATAAATACAGAGCCACTCTGAAAAATCATGTGTACAACAATGCACAATACAAACAATGGTTCTCCAAATCCTCAGTTTTACATTGTACTCCATTGCCCCTGGAGATCTCATTTAACATAACGCTCGTTACTCTCCAAACAGGCTCCTTACCTCCCCCACCAATGCCAACTTGTTCAAACAAGCATTGGAAATGCAATAGATCTCGCATTAGGAAAGTTTGAGCTATTGGTCTTCTAAATGATTTTTTTTTTATTTATGTGTTTTTTAAAATAGCTTTGTCATTTACAATGCCAATAGTTATAACTTTCGCAAATGTGACACCTATAGCATTTGTAATGCAACATGTTTTGTATTTACGTGACTTAGATGTATTGATATTACAAAAACAATGGCTTTTAATTTTTTTAAATAATTAATACTTAAATAATTTATTTAATTTGTAATGTCAATAGCTTAAACTTTTGTAAATAACTTTTGTGAAGATTATGTTCAGTGTTTTTTACTGCGGCGAAAAATCCAAGAACAGAAGTGAAATATTAACATCTTTTTGTGATTTGTAATAAAGCTTGAAAACCGCTTGAAACATTTAAAGAAGATATTTGAACCAGGTATGCTGTGGTGGTGCTGAGTGATGCTGTGGTTGCGCTGAGTGATGCTGTGGTTGCGCTGAGTGATGCTGTGGTTGCGCTGAGTGATGCTGTGGTTGCGCTGAGTGATGCTGTGGTTGCGCTGAGTGATGCTGGGTGATGCTGTGGTGGTGCTGGGTGATGCTGTGGTGGTGCTGAGTGATGCTGTGGTGGTGCTGAGTGGTGCTGAGTGATGCTGTGGTGGTGCTGAGTGATGCTGTGGTGGTGCGGAGTGGGAGATGGGGAGAGGGAGAAAAAGGAGAGCAGGGGGGGAGAGGAGAAAGAGAGGGGGAGAGAGGAGAAAGAGAGGGGGAGAGGGGGAGAGAGGAGAGAGAGAGCGTGAGAGAGGAGAGGAGAGGAGAGAGAGGAGAGAGGAGAGAGAGACAGAGACAGGGAGAGAGGCGGAGACGGGGAGAGAGGAGAGGGAAGAGAGGGAAAGGGAGATAGGGAGAGGGGAGATAGGGAGAGGGAAGTGAGGGGAAGGGAGAGAGGGAAAGGTAGAGAGTGTAGAGGGAGAGAGGGAGGGTAAGAAGAGAGGGGGAGGAAGAGAGCGAAGGACGGAGGGCAGAGAGAGGGGAGGGAGGGAGAGAAAGCGAGGAGAGCAAGCAGAGGGGGAGATGGGGAGGGGGAGAAAAGAGAGCGGGGGGAAGGTAAAGAGAGGGAGAGAGGAGAGAGAGGGGGAGAGAGGAGAGAGAGAAGGAGAGGGTGAGAGAGGAGAGAGGAAAGTGAGGGAATGGGAGAGAGGTAGACAGAGAGTGAGGGGAGGAAGAGAGAGTGAGGACGAGAGGGAAGGAGGGAGTGGAGTGGAGAGGGAGTGGAGTGGAGAGGGAGTGGAGTGAGAGTGGAGTGAGAGAGGAGAGAGAGAGAGAGAGAGAGAGAGAGAGAGAGAAGAGCAGGGAGAGCGATAGAGGAGGAGAGAGTGAGAACCATGTTATCGACTCCAGCACCATGAAATACCAGGAAGGCCCGTTTGGTTTAGGAGCTTGATGCATAATAAAAAAAAAAAATCACAGACGCATTACTCCACTTTAAGGAAGCAACACTTCCAACATTATGTAATTGCCCCTCTGTCAAACAGGGGACTGGAGTTAAGAAGTCCCTGAAATAGGCCATACACCAAGTGAAAAAGTGGCCTAGATCGTGAAAAAATGGGATCCTTGGTCACAGTAGCATGTAATCGACCTCAGCAGCATGAAATCTTGAATTGCACGTTTGTGAATGTTCGGCCAAATGGTGGGGCCCATGAAGGACTGCTGTCCCTTGATAGAAGCTCTTTGAAATGCACGCATAGATGATCTGCTGGTTGTGTCCCCGGGGCGCTTGGAAGGCAGAGTCGGGTCATTCAAAGCCAATAGCAGCGGGCTCCGGGAGAGAAGGTGGATGGGTGAGAACATGAAAGGGGGAGGGGTTGCGAGAAGGGCTAAGGAATGAGCAGATGGTCCTGTTTTTGACCAGCGGAGCGCCGTGCTTCAAGAGCCTGGGGAGGGGGGGGGGGAGAGCGAGTGGGAGGGAAAGCTTATGGGGTGTGAGTGAGGCCAAGCGCGCGCCTGGTTTTCAATACTATTTACTGTTCTGGCCACCTTAACACACTTAACAGCATGGATAGTGGTGAAATGACGTTGTTGGAACAGGGAGCAGATGGCTCTCTTCAGATCAGGAACACTCTGGCCATAGCTAATTTATTCTGACAAGGGACCTGTGGTGTCTCCTGGGGGTCAGCTGGATCTCAACGGCCTCGAGTAGACCACCAAAGGCTGGCATGCATAACATTCCAAGCCTAGAACATTCTGGTCTGGCTTAAAGATGTATCTTTCGACAACAAATGAAGGTATTGGCCAGGGTGTAGGTATTCCTTCCCAGCCCGTGTGCCTTATACAAAAGTCAAATAAAATATAGCCTTATAAATGCTTGGTAAAATCTTCTTATACAAACGTAATAACAACACAACTCAAACGCGACTGATGTTTCTCTCCCAAAACATCCCACGTGGGTGTGTTTAGCAAATTACTGTCACTTGGATACAGTGTAAGGCAGCCCAGGCTTTCCTTTTGCAAATCAATACTATCTAATCAGATAACACAAGGACACGACGTTCAGAATTCCAGATTACATAAAGTGAAATGCGGGGTATGGACATGTTGCGTCCAGTAGAAATGGTGGTCAGTCTACTCATGGGTATTTCATGGCGTTAAACAGCAGGGTGGTGCTAATCTCACCTGGTTTCTAACACCACGTTGGGCGGTTGCCATGAATCTGGTGGGATACCCGCCATGGATGCACAACGAGCAGAAGAACACAGAGAAAACCACCGCCGGTAACTCTGGTTGGCGCTAAAACCGCAAGAGAAACACGTACAGGGTACAGGAACAGCTCCTGTACTTTTAGATGCGCCTCTCTTGCGTGCCAAGCCTCGGTTTGAAATGATTCGCAGAGTCGAAACAACGTTTAACCTGTCTCCAGCAGTAAAATGCTACTGTTAACCGGGCATTGTGTGGCTAAAGAAAACGCACTGCCCGGTTAGGCCAAGCTCAGAAGACAGCCATCGAAGAACAGACATCAGAACGTCATTTAAACCGAAAGGGAAATATTGTTACTCTAAAACGGCCATGCTGATTTTTTTTTTAAAGAGCTAAATAAACAAAGGAGGTGGGGCAGAGTGCCGAAGTATATTTAACATAGAAGATAGACTAATAAAGCAGGCGAGTTCGAGCTATGTACGTTTCGCCATTTAAAGACTGCAACATTTCCACGTTCAATTATAGAAAGGTAGAGGTATAGTGCTGCTAGGAAAAAAAAGACCAACAGATCTTGTTTCGGTTGCAAATTGTGTTAAGGAGTAAACATTAAGTAAACATCACTCATAGAATATTGTATTGTGTATATTGAGTTTGCATGACGTTAAAAAGCAAGGCTATGGCGCGTTTCCACAAAAAATAAAACGCAACGTTGTTACATGTTTGCAAACGTACCGCCTTTCCTCGCTAGCTGCCGGGGTTTGCTAAAGAGCGCATAGCCATCTCTCATGCTTCCGACGTCATCGAGTGAGCCGTTGCGCGCCCTGGATTTGAAATGCTTTTGGACTGGCGACTGTGATTGAAACAGAACCGAAGATAGATGGATCAGTGCAGCAGGTACGCGAGGCCGGGGGCAATGGGAAATTACACGGGAGGGAGGGGCCGGCGAGTGTCCCTTTCAGAACTCTCAACGAGGCTTAGCATTTAGCTGCCTCCTTACCCCTCTAATTTCTCAAAGTACTCTAACTTTTCATTGGGCTGTCATAGGGGCGAGCAGTCAATTTATTTATGCAATTTTATATAACGCGGTCTTTACATGGAAGTGTTAGCGCGCTTTTGAATAGAGCTAATACTTTACAACAAGTTAAAAGAAAAGGAGACACGGCCGGCCGGCCGTGAAACTGAAAGCACGGCCGGCCGGCCGTGAAAGCCTTTGATGCCGCAGGGGGTGGAGCAGCACCAAGCTGGGCAACAGATGGCTGACGATTTGATGCTGTGCACGCGCATTTTATGTCAATGCGCTTGCGAATTGACCTAAAAGCGCACGGGCACAGCATCAAATCGCCAGTTAGTTAAAGTCTGTTTAAACCCCTATAGTCTCGCTCCGCTCAATGCGCATGCCCATGCAGAGGCGAGGCCTAAAAAGGCAGCAGCAAAGTCTCACCTAAAAACAATTCTTTTAAACAGCAGTGGTCCCTGGAGAAGGGAAATATGCGAGCAATGAATATAGACTCAGTCATTACTATATTAAGTGGACATGTCCAGCCGGACAAAGGTCTAATATTTACTTTTAAGGAATTGGAGAAAATATCACAAATCAATACATTAAGTGGGACACAAGCCTGTACCCTATGTAGCCAATAGAATACAGAACAGGAGTGGGGAGGTGGGGGGGAGAAAAAGTAAAACAGGGGGCTCAGGCAAAGCTTTTCGGTTTGTTGTACATAGGAAATAAGCAGTGGCAAGAAAAACAAATCGCATAATACACCTTAACAGTTTAGTAAACAAAAGTTTTTGGTGTATAAGGTGTTTCAAAGTGTCAACAGCGTTTTGATCCAGCAAGGGAATAAGCAGATCATCATCAGGACATAGATTGTATGCCTAATAATTTAGAGCCTCATATGCCAGGAGGGCCCGATTGGTAGCTAGAATGTGGTGAAGCCGGAGTTGGTGCAAGGCGGCTTGGCGGGGTGAAGTCCGGTTCTGAATAAGGGCCAAAAGGATTTACTTCGGCGCGGTGGCTCTCCCAGTTAGTGAAAACTTCCCAATATCGACCAAGAGGAGTTGTAGTCACGTTGGCACGATCGCCGGTTACATGGGGTTAGCAATGGCTCAATAGCGGGATTCTGCAGACTGATGTGGTGTCACCTAAAGACAAAGTACACTACAAGGCAGTGGAATACTACATTAATACTCTGTTGTGTGCTCCAGTTCCACTTTTAACGGACGAGCAATACCATCAATCACTTCTTTATTGACAGCATACAAATTATTAGTACCTGTGGAAATCACACCAAATGGTCACCCACCCTTTTGTCAGTTTCCACTCAAAATACTCCCAAATGGACAGTCTTTAACTTCCTCATACATTCCCAGTGACCGTACCAACATCCCCAACTCTCTCAAGCCCAACACATATGAAGATTACATTTCCCATAAACCCTCATGAAATTCCTCCACAGCTATTATAACCATCATAAATAGCTCCCTTAATCAAGAAAGCTTCCCAGGTGACTTCAGAACAGAAGCCAGATGATCTCTCTAATTACTGACACGTCACCTTCCGACAATTTACAACAACAAAATCAGAAAGTTGTCTCCTTTCAGCTAAAACCAGAACAGCAAGAAGAAACTGCTATGCTTCAGGTAGCTGATTTGGCCTTGCTGATCATCAAGAATGATCCCTGCCTATTGATCTTTCCTCACATAGCCACAGCTCAGTGGTGGCGAATGCAAGAGGAGGGAAGCAGGCAAAGATGTGCACAATCACTTCACCTGATCAATCAATCAATCAAGGGTTTATAAGCGCACTACACACCGCAAGGGTCTCAAGGTGCTGGGGGGGGGGGGGGGGGGGAGCGGCAGGGGCAGCTCCGGATCAGTCGAAGAGTCATGTCTTGAGGTCCTTCCTGAACATGTGCAGGGTTGGGGAGTGTCTGATGTTCACAGAGAGCTCGATGCAGGTCCTGGCTGCGATGTAGGAGAAGGCTCTCCCGCCTGCTCTGTTTCTGCGGATGCGGGGGATCTCTGCCAGGGCGAGGTCGGCGTAGCGAAGGTTCCTTTTGGGTTCATGGAAGGGATACTCTCTTGTTGAGGTATTTGGGTCCGATGTTGAGGGATTTGTATGGATGGGTGAGGAGTTTGAAGGTGACCCTCTTCTTGATGGGGAGCCAGTGGAGGTCTCGTAGGTGTTGGGTCATGTGTTCGTGTTGAGGCTTTCCGAGGACAAGTCTGGCCGCGGCGTTCTGTATGGTCTGGAGTTTGTGTAGTAGGGTTCTGTTGATTCCGGCTTATAGGGCGTTGCCGTAGTCAAGTCTGCTGGATATGAGTTCGTGGGTGAAGGTCTTTCTGCAGTCGGTGGGATCCATTTGAAGGTCTCGCGGAGGATGCGCATGCAGTTGAAGCTGGTGGAGGCGACGGCGTTGATCTGGCGGATGGAGAGGGAGGAGTCGAGGATGATGCAACGGTTTTGTGCGTGGTCTGTAGGAGTGGGTGGATTCCCCAGGGCGGGGGGGCCACCAGCTGTTGTCCCAAGCAGAGGTGCAGGGTCAGAGGATGAGGACCTCGGTCTTCTCGGAGTTGAACTTCAAACAGCTGTCTTTCATCCAGGCTGCCACGCTCTTCATTCCCTTTTGAAAGCAGAGTCTGGTGTCTTCGGGGTTCTTTGTGAGTGAGAGGATGAGCTGGGTGTCGGCGTATGATACAATGCTGAGCCCAGCTGTCTCACGATGGCGGCGAGGAGGGCGATGTAGATGTTGAAGAGCGAGGGGCTTATCGATGATCCTTGTGGCACTCCGCAGTTGATGTTGGTGGGTTCGGAGAAGGATGGAGGGAGTCGGATCCTCTGGGTTCTGCAGGAGAGAAAAGAACGGATCTAGTCAAGGGCGGCTTTTTGTATCCCCGCATAGTGTAGTCCGGTAACGAGAGTGCGTGAGAGACGGTGTTGAAGGCTGCGGAGAGGTCTAGAAGGATGAGGGCCCCGGTGTGTCCCTGGTCCAGTAGCATGCGGATGTCATCGGTGGCGGCGAGGAGGGCAGTCTTGGTGCTGTGGTTGCTGCGGAATCCAGACTGGGAGTTGTCTAGGATGGAGTTCTCTTCGATGAAGGTGGTCAGCTGGGCGTTCACGAGTCTCGCAGTGACTTTTGCAGTGAAAGAGAGGAGAGAGATGGGCCATTAGTTCTTAAGGTCGGTAGGGTTGGCCATGGGCTTCTTGAGAAAGGGTTTGACCTCCGCCCGCTTCCAGTCATCTGGGAAGATGCCGGACATGAAGGAGGCGTTGATGGTCAGTCCGAGTTCAGGTGCGATGGCGGCGGCCCTGTAGAATATGTGCGGAAGGCAGTGGTCCGTTGGGGCTCCTGAGTGGGTTTTCTTCATGGTGGCGGTGATGTGTTCGACGGTGGCGAAGTTCCAGCTCATGATGGTTGGTTTAGTGGTGGCGTTGGGGGGGGGTGTCTTGATCTTCAGATGGAAGTATGAGCTGAGCTTGTCGCAGAATTCCTGGGAGGGTGTGATGTCCTTAGCTTCGCTGGGGGGTTTTGTGAAATGCTGTAGGACGTTGGAACCGTTCCTTGGCGTTGGTCGCGTTGGTCTGGATTTTCTCTCTTATGAAGGTCCGTTTGGTATCTCTTATGCGCTGGAGGTATTCCTTTAAGACTTGCCTGTGGTTGTTCCGTGCTTCCGTGGTTTTCTGGTTTCGTCAGGTTTCTCTAGGCGTCTGCAGGAGTGCCTGACTTCATGTAGTTCTGTGGTGAACCAGGCGGCCTTCAGAGGGCATTGTTTGGCGGGGTGGCGAAGGGGTGCGAGCTTGTCGGCGCAGCAGAAGATTTATCGGTGAAGTTCTGTGGCTGTGGAGTTGGTGTCGGTCGTGGCACTGGGGGGGTCTTGGAAGAGGGTGGTGATGAGGAGTTTCTCTGTCGACCTTGCCCCAGCTCCTTCGTGGTGATTGTGGGGCGGGCTTGGGTGCGGTGTTGAAAGTGAAGTGGACACAGTGGTGGTCTGTCCAGACTGGCTGGGAGTTGTGGCTAAAACAGATGTTTGTTCCTCCCGCGAAGGTTAGGTCGAGGGTGTGTCCAGCTCCGTGTGTGGGCATGTTGACCAGCTGCTTCCCCTGATCCATAAGCAAACACACTTAAACACCTCCATTCTCTAGCACACTCTCACACACGCATACCCATCATTTTGCAAGCAGATGTGCACGCACATAGCTGGATCTATTCAAAAGCACGTTTTTGCACACACATACTCCCACACACTCATTCACAAGCACTTATATGCACACACTTGCACTCACCCATTCACAGCACACTCTCAAACGTGCATACATTTGTACACAATCACACACAAACAAATATATAATAAGGCATTTACAGTGCCTCAGTGGTGTTGTCAAGACCAGCAGGTGGTGGAACGGAGAAGATTGACAGCCCAGGAAGGATTTGGGAGCTTTGGAGGGAAGCTGGAAATTGAAAATCCTGCTGCCTCCTCATTAGTTGACCTTCTCAAGGATTAGCCAATGAGAGGAGGACCTTCCCTATCTCGCCCCAGAGTGGGGTGGGGCAGTGGGACTTGATGATATCAGCCCACTCTTTGTTGAGTTAGGGAAGGGTTATATGAAGCACCACTGATGAACAGCCAGCCCATAGCACTTCAGGAATAAAACTAGAAGCACCCAGGGATAACTCTGTCAATGACTCTTCCCCCTGTCATGACTGGGAGTATCTATGCAGGGCTTTGCTAGGTTGAATACGTCGCTGTGGGCAAGGCTGTGCCATCTTCAGCCCGCCAAACCTGGGCTCAAGCTGCCAAGCACCTGCCCATTAGCACATGTAAAGTGCCTTGCTGACTAACCATGACATGGTGAATGCCTGTCAGGCTTACTTTTACCCAGTCTGTCTGACACTCGTCATTCTTTGAAAAAGGTTGGGCAGAGCCCCAGCCCAAGCCCCCTTAATGGTGAGCCACCACTACCACAGCCTTTGAAACAGTCAAATAAAAACTACTTTTCCGTATACTGGAAACGTGTATGGTCTTCTCTGACACTTTCCTGGAGTAGTTCCTCTCTTACTCCATGAACAACTATGAGCTCATCTAGATGAGAAGTTGCAGTGGTACAGAAACTTCTTGCCTCTGTGGGGTGCATCAAGGCTCTGCACCATGCCCCATCAGCTTTATCCAGTCAATCAATCAATCAATCAAGGACATTTATAGAGCGCACTACCTACCCGTAGGGTCTCGAGGCGCTTGGGGGGGGGGTGCCGCTACTGCTCGAACAGCCAGGTCTTGAGCTTCTTCCTGAAGGAGAGGTGGTCTTGGGTCAGGCGCAGGTCGGCCGGGAGGGAGTTCCAGGACTTGGCGGCCAGGTAGGAGAAGGACCTTCCTCCTGTGGTGTCTCTGCGGATGCGTGGGACGGCGGTGAGGGCGTGGCTGGCGGATCGGAGGTGGCGTTTGGGAGCGTAGAGGTTGATTCGGTTGTTGAGGTAGCTCGGGCCTTGGTCGTGGAGAGCTTTGTGTGCGTGGGTAAGGAGGCGGAAGGTGATTTTCTTGTTGACCGGGAGCCAGTGCAGGTCTCTCAGGTGTCCGGAGATGTGGCTGTGTCGTGGGATGTCGAGGATGAGTCTGGCTAAGGCGTTCTGGATGCGCTGGAGTCTCTTCTGGATCTTGGCGGTGGTTCCGGCGTAGAGTGCGTTGCCGTAGTCCAGTCGGCTGGTGACGAGGGCCTGGGTGACGGTCTTCCTGGTCTCTGTGGGGATCCACCAGAAGATCTTCCGAAGCATGCGCAGGATGTTGAAGCATGACGAGGAGACGGCGTTGACTTGCCTGGTCATGGAGAGGGAGGAGTCCAGGATGAAACCCAGGTTGCGTGCGTGGTCCGTTGGTTTGGGTGCGGTGCCCAGGGCGGGGGGCCACCAGGAGTCGTCCCAGGCGGAGGGTGAGGAGCCCAGGATGAGGACCTCCGTCTTATCTGTGTTCAGCTTCAGGCGGCTCGTCGTCATCCACTCGGCTACTTCTCTCATCCCTTCGTGCAGGTTGGCTCTGGCGGCGGCGGGGTCGTTGGTCAGGGAGAGGATCAGCTGGGTGTTGTCGGCGTAGGAGATTATGTTGAGGTTGTGTTGGCGTGCGATGGCCGCGTGGGGGCTCATGTAGACGTTGAAGAGAGTCGGGCTCAGTGAGGATCCTTGAGGGACGCCGCAGATGACTTTGGTGGCCTCTGACTTGTACGGTGGTAGGCGGACTCTTTGTGTTCTTCCGTCGAGAAAGGATACGATCCATTCCAGCGCCTTCTCCTGGATTCCGACGTTGCTGAGGCGCTGCACTAGGGTGCGGTGGCAGACCGCGTCGAAAGCCGCGGAGAGGTCTAGGAGGATGAGGGCCGCTGTTTCCCCGTTGTCCATCAGGGCTCGGATGTCGTCAGTGGCGGCAATGAGGGCGGTCTCGGTGCTGTGGTTGGCCCGGAATCCGGACTGCGATGGGTCGAGGGATCCATTTGTCTCGAGGAAGGTGGCCAGCTGTTTGTTGACGGTCTTCTCGATGACTTTGGCTGGAAACGGGAGTAGAGAGATGGGGCGGTAATTCTTGAGTTCGGTGGGGTCTGCTGTAGGTTTCTTCAGTAGAGCGCTGAGTTCGGCGTGCTTCCAGCTCTCAGGGAAGGTGGCGGTGTTGAATGAGGTGTTGATGATGTCCCGCAGGTGGGGTGCGATGATAGCGTCGGCTTTGTTGAAGACGTGGTGAGGGCAGGGGTCGGTCGGAGATCCGGAGTGGACGGAGTTCATCGTGTGGACGGTGTCTTCGGTGTTGACTGGGGTCCAGGCGCGGAGGGTGGTGGTGGGTGGCGTTGCTGCGGTCGTGGCGTGCGTCGGTTGGGTGCTGAAGCTGTAGTGTATGTCCGCGATCTTGTTGTGGAAGTAGGAGGCGAGGGAGTTGCAGAGGTCTTGCGAAGGGGAGATGTCGTTGTTTCCGGCGTTGGGGTTGGAGAGCTCTTTCACGATGTTGAAGAGTTCCTTGCAGTTGTGTGCGTTGTTGTCCAGTCGGTTTTTGAAAGCCGTTTTCTTGGCGATGCGGATCAGTTGGTGGTGTTTCCGGGTGGCGAGCTTGAGGGTGGTCCTGTTGTCCGGCGTGGGTTCCCTTCTCCAAGCTTTCTCGAGGGCTCGGCAGTTCTTCTTGGAGCTCTTGAGTTCGTCGGTGAACCATGGGGCCTTCTTGCTGCCGGGCGGGGTCCTCAGTGGGGCGAGTTCGTCCGCGCAGTTGCTGATCCACTTCGTGAGGTTGTCGGCGGCCTGGCTGGGGTTCGCTGAGCTGGCCGGAGGGTGCTGGCTCAGGGAGGCGGCGAGCTGGTTGGCCGTGATCTTGTTCCAGCTTCTTCGGGCAACCTGTTGCTGGTGGTGGTGGGTCGTCATTCTTCTGAAGGTGAAGTGGATGCATCTGTGATCTGTCCAGTGGAGTTCTGTGGCGTGGCTGAAGGCGATGTCTTTGCTGGATGAGAAGATGGCGTCGAGAGTGTGTCTGGCGAGGTGGGTGGGGGTGGACACCAGCTGCTTGAGTCCAGGAACTTTGCTCATTGACAGGAGCATCATGATCCATCAAAACTCTGACTACACACTATTTTATCTGAAATCTCCAATGCTCACAACATTCCGTGATTTAAAACCTGCCTTTATCTCGTTAAAAATTGGAAGTTGCCCTCAGACTAGAACTACTACTACCCATTCAGGTCGACCCTGTCCAGGTGGGTATTATACATTACCAACAGGGAGCCGACACTGTTAGATGACTGACGCACCTGGTCGAAAAGACACACAAGCATAATATCCCCTCCCTGCTTCTCTCGCTAGTTGCAGAGAAGGCATTCGACCAAATGAGCTGGGCTCTCCTGCAGATAGTCCTGCGCAAAATTGCGCAAGGCCTAAAATAATGATGGACAGGGCTATGGCAGCGTATGCCTCTCACACCACATACATACCCCTTAATGGTTAGCACTCTTCCTCTTTTCAGATACAGTGGGGCACGCTGTAGGGTTGCCCTCTTCCACACTCCTGTTCGCCCTGATGGTGCAACCTTTGGCCATATGAATTAGAGACACACCGACATCTCGGGGGTCCTGTTCCATTGGTTTGCATATGATCACATTCTACCCCTGGCCAGTGCCAAGGGCTCACCTCCAGCGGTGGTTGCAGATGACCACCTTCTAACCCGGACTAGTCCCACTGGCTGATTACCAGCGTTGGTCCAGGCATCGGATGGCATTGTGAGGGTCGCTGACTTCAAAATCAAGATGGAGAAATCCAAGGCACTGAACCTCACTATCCCCGGGGACCTCCTTTACCACCTTACCCTCCTTCCAGTGGTACCCAAATCTATCTGCTACTTACGTTTAGTTATCATAGCCTACCTAGAGAACTGGACCAAATCCTACTGGCTGGCTCTTCAACGCTACCTCGAGGAGGACCTTCGGAGGTGGAAGCCCCTATGCATCTTTTGGCTGGGTCTCAACATGGTCAAAATTAACATACTGCACAGGGTACTCTACTTGTTCCAATTCCTCTCCACCTTGATACATGAGGCTGACACTCACACACTCCTAAACAACCTCTGCACTTTTATTTGGGGGGAATGAAGCTGCACATTTTGAATAAGCTGCTGCTGCTCCCACGCTCTGGGGAGAAGCGTGAGGAGGTCTGGCCTGCCCCAGCTTAATTTAATTCTACTGGGCAGCCCGCCGCCAATATATCTCTGAATGGGTGGTCCGAGAATCCGAGAAGGGGTGACTCCATATAGATTGTTTAGTAGCCTGCAGGTCACCATGGGACCTAGCCTAGCTGCCGAAACACCACCATCCTAAGAGAGCCTACATAGGTACACCCACCCGACCCATCCTAGAGATATGGGACTGGTTAGCAACCAAGAAGGGGCTCACATCCTTCCACTCACCCAACAGCCCCCTCCTAGGAAACCCAGACTTCTACTTGGTTCTCAATCCCAGAGCATTCATGCCAGATCGGGGTGGCCTGCAAGACCCTCAGGGACGTATTTATGGTCCCCCTCATCAAATACTTTGAACAATGCAAACAGGAGTTCCAAATCCAATAGAATGCCCACCTTCAATATGGTCAGTTGAGGCATTGGGCCCTCTGCCCACCAAACATACAAGCAGCAACAAGATCCCTTACCCCATTTGAGAAACCGGTCCAATCCTTCACAGGCACCAAAGGCCTTATTTCACGCACTTACACTACACTACAGGAGTCTAAGCCCTGCTCCCCACATGCTCTTCAGCTTCGCTGGAAGAAAGATCTGAGCCTTTCATTTACTGATAATCAATGGGAAGACATCTGGAGAGAATTCCCCCAAACATATAGAATCACCCCTCACAGAGCAGCGACCCTGAGGGTGATATACCAATGGTACTTGAACCCCAATAAACTCTCCCCCTGATTATACCCCAGTGCTCCCAACACATGCTGGTGATGGCACAAGGGGTTGGACAGTTTTTTATACTTTTATTCTTTTATACTTTATAAATTGACTTCAGAACAACAGTCCAAACCTCAGTTCTTCCGCATATGGACGGAGGAAAAACATTTCTATACAGTCTCCACATACACCACACATGCCCCACTGAAAGGCATCCGGCACGCTGCAGTCTGCATCATGGAGGATTTAAAGGAGAACCCCCCCCCCCTTTTTTTTTTTTCAAGGAACAACACTGGTTCCACTTCAAGCGCGCATCCACTACAAAACCAGCTGCATCTCGTACAAGACCACCAGAAATGGCACCCTCGCATGCGTGTGCGAGAAGATTAACCCCTCAGGTGGATGCATTCCACACGAGCAGCCAGGACATTGCTAGTTTTGAAACAAAAAACCTGCAGGAAAGGATAAAACTTAAGGACAGGTTGTGGGTGTCTGTGCTCCCAGTAACTAGAAACATTCCCCAGTCCGCATCAGAACTGCCTTAGCCCTCCTGCAAGTCGGAAGGGACTAAAGACTTCCCTCTTTAGAGATTACTGCATCGAAAAACAGTAGGAACCACCACCGATGGGTGCTCTTCGTCTTGTTTACGATCTTGAGTCCTGTGCCTAGGCACCTTCCTACTCTCATCACGCCACTGCCCCCAAGCAGGATCTGCACTCCACAGGTATCCACCAATCGCAGCGCATGCACAGTCCAGCCTCTGGGGATATTCATTAACATTCTTCGTGGCTTTCAGATCCCCCTCTCTTCTACCCTTAACTTTTGCTGTGTTTTGGCTGTTCTTCGCGAAAATTGCAGCACAAAAATTCTAAAAATGTTCGCCAGCATTGGAAAGGCAGCCTTTTTGCGCGAAACCCGCCGCGGTTGTAGGTATAGCGAGTCCCCGAGGGATGGATCTCCGACAGCCGGAGCTTGCATTAATCTGGCAGTGACAGCAGCTCTGGTCACAGAGGATACCAGGCCATATTTGTTCAAGTGTACTGTACATGACTCATTAAATAAACACTCGTGTGCGCCAGGACGAGCCTCGCAGATATTCACATTCGCTTGGATTTCCTCCGCCGCGTCGCAGTGCCATTGTCCGTGCCCTAATACAGTAATCTTTTCGACTCCGAAACGTGAGCCCTCCGCGGCGGTGCCAGCTTTCGATGATTTCTGTTGGTTTCTGTCCTGAGGCGGCGCGCGGGTACTTTGACTCCAGGCTCATGCAAAATACGATCATTGGCAAGAAGCGGCCCCTTGCTGTCCCCGTGGCGCAGGCTTCAAGTCTGGACACTTGGCAAACTCTCACGGTGTAATATTACATTTGATTCTAATCCTATGAGAAACGACCACAATATAGACTTTACAATCACGTGCTACACGGAATAATGACTGCTGGTGGTGTAATACTTTATTTAGACACTTAAGTCCATTAAATGCAAACGACATAAAACAATTTGTTAAGATCGTACTTAATAAAATCCATGATAAAATCATAATACTGACCAGTGAATGTAAATATAGGTAAGTGGAGGTGTACTATACGTAACTCATATATGCACCCTGACTTTATATAGATCTTCAAGATATATAAACGTAGCTTTAAGAATAGTAAACCTGTATATGCAAACATATATACACTATATTTTTGTAGCACGAAATGTTGTGCTTCATATTGTGCCATACGATCAATACCATATAACTCTTTCAGAGTTATGATTTGAAACCTGTGCGATCCTGTTACGTGGAGTGCAGCAAAAAGCGAATGCAAATGTGTGAACGGGTATTTGTAATGGAAAGGAGAAATACAGTGACCCACTCACGTAATTTAAGAAAAAAGTTGATACATGTTTATGCCACAGCAGTGCCGCCGACCGCTCATGAAGGCCTACTACTGGAGCTGAAGAGGTGAAAAGTGTACAATAAGGTGACATCTCACTGCACGAATGTGTATCTAGAGCTTAAAATAGGCCAGTTTGAAACCATTAACGGGGTCGTCCGGTGAATGATGCCCCTATATGACTCAAACCGAAGTTGACATCATAAGTTCTGTAATTGCTACTGATGGTAATTGTGAGTAATGCAGAAGTGTTTAAAGAGAACTGTCCTTTATTTCTTCATATTAAGATGGCTCCTTCCAATGGGCAAATCTACAGTATGTAGTAAAATGTGATATGCTCTTACTTCAGCCTTTGTTGGCATAAGAAAACTGTGCTCAATGCTGCCTCTCTGCTCTTGTTTCCTTAGTGCCTCCATTTTATTTTCAACATCTGGATCACATTGGCCGAAGAGTTGACTACTATGAGAGGCCGGAGTTGTCATTGGGGTCGTATGAGTTTAATGCCACGTTGGATTATTGCAGAGTAAGCATTTGCCAAAGCTAAAGCATCTCTTTGTTTACACAGGAGCAAACCTATTATTTACCTATGGTGAAAGTTGGGAGATAAATATGAATGTCCACCACAATATGTCCTACGTTATTCTCAAAGTTGGAGGGATTTAATGTATCTGTATATATTGTGTCAAAGAAAGATTTATTTTTAAATTGGCCTTTCATCTCCATGTGCTGTTTATACTATGACTTTAATTTGTTTTATGTTGAATGACAAGATATACACTATGGAACTCCTCAATTACTTGTAAAGCACTATTGTGTTTCAGGACGGATTTCACCCCACA
The DNA here is from genome assembly GCF_964263255.1 of Lissotriton vulgaris. NCBI lineage: Eukaryota > Metazoa > Chordata > Amphibia > Caudata > Salamandridae > Lissotriton > Lissotriton vulgaris. The sequence goes on from NC_141689.1 coordinate 1,036,845,689, forward strand.
GAAATCTATTTAAATAAAATAAAAGTGGTTATGATTTATTTGAGACGCAAACAGTTTTCACTGCACACTCTAGAATAAGCAGTGTTTAGCGCATACGTTTAAGCATGTCAATTTAAGAAAATACAGCAAAACAGGTAGCCTCAACGAGAGCCCAGATCAAGCAAATACAATAAAGTGTTGAGCAAGCGTGCAGCTTATATGAGTAGTATCGATTCTAGTCATGTAAGGGCAGATGTACACTGTGAGTTAGGCAAAGGAGGAGCATTCAAGTGAGCCAGTTGCATCTTCAAGGCAAGGGAGCCAGGTTAGAGCTGGCACATGTTCAGAGAATCCTGCCCTTTGAATGGCTCTGCAACAATTCTCGCAGCTTTTGCGGCTCTTCCTTGTGAGCTCTCTCGAAATAGCTCAGCGTAATTCACCTTTCTGTTAGAAAGCAGCTCTTGATGTTTGCGTCTTGAACCCAGTGGCTCCTGTATGCTCACAGTGCCAGGTGCATCCTGGAAGGTAGAAAGAAGGACCAATGAAAAGCAGAATACTGTTACATTTTGAGACAGTGCTTATAGTGGACTCGAATTCCTCTGAGCTTCTGGGTCTTTATCCTCAATATAGGTCTCCCTTCCTCTGACATGACTCCCTAGTCTGATGAAACCTCCTCTTATCGGTTCACAGCAAGGTCTGAATTCAGTCAGCGAAGAGCTCAGCGTGAGAAGCAATTTTTTCCGCTGTTATGTAATCATTCCTGTTCTCAATCTGAGAAAGGCGAATTTATCCCTCCATAAAATCTAGCATTTACTACTATGTTTCAGCACACATCATCATTGCGAAACTTCAGTTTTTTCCTAGAAAGAAATCTGTTTAGGAACAATTTTCAGGCAGGCGGCAGGTTATTTTTTCACAGTTGTCAGATCCCTGGAGCTTGCCGGAAGAACCAAGCCTTCCATGTGCCTTGTCTTTTCACTGTCAGCTGCAGGTGAAGCTAGAGAGGGACAGGCTAAAATTCAAGTCAGTGGTAGATTCAAGCCTCATTGCCCACTGCTCACGGTGAGAGCCACTGTTAATTACCTGCCCCACAATTATAGGGTTGAGTTGATGGCAAACATGCATAATGAGGCGAAGGGCGTTTAACATCTGTTAGTGCCTGGGGGCACATGGTCTCTCTAATCATACCTAAAACAGGCAGACCAACAGGTAATCTGTTCCTGTCTTTTCTACGTCACTACTTCTTACTCTCACTGAAGCTAATATTCAGTCAAATAACATAAGTTAGTGCCAACATTCTAATAATTCTAAGTGACTGAGAGAGTCCCAGCATTCTATGCGGGGTGATAATCATCCTTAACGAGGTAATGGAAATAGCAGTAATGGGGGATCCCAGTGAGTAGATAAGTTTGCCGTCGATCACTGCTGGGCGCATAGGGTTTCTTGCACTGTTCATTTTTCTGCTCTTTTGTTCTGGAAGAGATCATTCCAGAGACTTCAGCCTTCAGACATTTTGATGGTTAAGACTGCTGATCCCTGGTTAGCAGATTGTGTACATTTTGGCGGATGTTCATCATTTTGGCTTAGGGTAGATTCTGGGTCTGCTTATGATGGAGCACTTACGAAGAGTAAGGGGCTGATGCAGATGTCCTGGCCCTGGTTATTCACTCTTATACACCACGAGAACCACATGCATCCCATTGCCATGTGTAGGAGATGGATGATCAACTGATGGGTTTAAAGCCACTGCTCCAGCTAATCACCTGAAAAGGTCTTGCTAACACGATATGACATCAGCAAAGCCAATGGGTCTGCTTTAATGTGCGAGCACATGCAAACACAGGCATTCCCAACACTGTTACGTTTTGCATGCCTAAACCTTGTTCATCGTTTTAAAGCCTGCCATGTTGGTTTTGCCAATGCTGGGAAATAGTAGCAAAAGGATTACTTTCTGTATAGAATGAATACAGAAATTTAAGATTCGAATGTAACAAAAAGAGGGAATATTGAGTGAACATTTTAGATGTAAAATAGTCCTTTATGCATTCTACTGGAAGAACTTCGGTAGGCAGACATTTGTACTGAATAACCAATATCATGAGGTAAAAGCGGTGGAGAGAAAGCCTCACTACATGTATACATTTAAAAGAAATAGTATCAGTAGGTCTTGCAAGCAACTGCATTGTTAAGCCAGACCAAAAAGCAATAAACTGAATGGTACAGCTCTTTTATTTCTTTTAAATCTCTCCGATACTGAAGAATATTTAGTTGCAGGGATCGGGAAAGAGTGTAGTTTTGTATTTCAAAAGCACTGCACAGAGTTTCCCACTTAAAAATATTTCCTCTTAACCACATTGGTGGGAGGCGTTGCTTATGGTACTGGACAAGCGGTGTGGGGAATAAGCAGTGAAATCAGCTGTCTGGTGCTCATTTTATGTTGAGAGGTGCTAAAACGTGTAATGCAAAGGTTGCCGAAAAGACAATACTGCAAAGCCCCATAGAAAATACAGATCAAGGTACTTACTACTTTTGGAGCACGCTGCAAATGTGACAGGAGGGCCTAGCTGGGTTTGCAGAGATGCTAAAAATAAACCCCGTGTCATCTCTTGTTTTATGCTTCAGTCGCTCAAAGCCTCTTAATCGCAAATACCACCAAAGACTAGGCTTTTGGGCTGTCCGCACACACTCTTTTTTTACGTGATCAGTTCGGAATGTAATAAAGTGCATTATAAAACAATTAGTATGTTTTTTGACACAAATTACATATAAAATGGCCGTTTGTGTTGTTACCAAGAGGAACTCAGAAACTGTTTAGCGACGGGTGGCCTGAATCTGTGCTTCTTCTCATCATTGCCAGGGAGTGAATGCTTAGTGTTGTTTGTCAGGAGGTTTATGTAGTTCAGTGACTCGGTGCATTTATGTTCTTTTTCCCGTTTTATGAGGCGCTTGACCCAGGGGTTTCACACAGCGTTTTACCCAAGTTTTACAGTTTAATTCCGCAATTTCAGCACTCACATTAGTGGTTGCATAGTTTGTCCTATGCATTATTGCCTTGTTCACTCTGTTGGTGAGACTTGGCCTCCTTTGTTTACCTGTTATTTACCTCGGTTTCTCGTGTTTTAATTGGTGAGAGGTGTGTATGTGGATGTGTCTGTTTGTTATCAGTTCCTATAGGAGGGAAGTGTGTTAGGATTTGTCTTGACCTTGTGATGGGTCCTCGATGCTTGCTTTGCTCAGTCTTGAATCGTGTTGTTAGTTAAAATGTGGTGTGTGGTAGTGTCACACACTGAGAGTATTGCCAGTTGCAACAGTAGCAGAGGGAGGTTACACAGAGAGGCTGAACATATCCTGGGGGAGGGTGGGCACCATTTATCTGTACCTAACTTAGAACTTCACTACCGAAAATCCTTTGTATACCTGCTGGATACCGGCCTCTTTTTCATCCACGAAACCATATACATTCTATAGATTAGAGGACTGACTGTTAAAGAAGACAACTTCTTCTCCTTTGCTGAGCTTCACAATAAACTGTTCACCTCTTCCAGTAACTAGAACATGGAAAATATTTTTAAGGTTCATGTTAATATGTTGCTGTCTAACCTAACCCAGGGTGGTTCCGGGTCATCACAAAGTCCCTTGCAAAGGTAGGTACACATCTCTACAGTGAGATATTTGGGGTGAGGTCGTACAGTCCTGACTAACTAATCACAATCTCTAAAATAAGGCCACTGAGAAGAATAATGGCCACCATACAGTCTCTTCTAATCAATGTCATAGAAAGATTTAATTTATTTGAAAAGTCCACTTTAAACTACTTTAACTTATAAGTCGGACTTTACGGGAAAAGTGCCATCCTTCTGTAAGAACCCTCAACACCTCTCCTTTCCTCATGCTGAATAGCTCCAGAGATGATGTCTTGTCTCGAATGTCTAGAATATATTGTAGACTCTGGATTTGGGAGGCTGGTGGGAATGCATGACAAGCAGATGCGTTGCTTTAGTGGTGACCTAAAAGAAGAGTTTCAGACCCTCTTAAAATAATTCACAGACACCACCCTTTTAGGTATTTACACTTATTGTTTTCACTTAAAGACCTCTGGTGTCTGAAAGTAATGTAATGCACATCAATGAAATAAAACTAATGCGTACTCAGACTTTATCTGTCAGTCTTTTCTACTAATTCTTCAAATACTATCAGTTTTTTCCATATCAAAAATGTTAAAGAAACCCCATCCTTTAGCAGGTGCAGAAATTGTAGTGTTGGATTCTGCTGAGAAATCGCTGTTGGTGGTTGCTCAATGAGAAATGTACCAAGCAGAGACAGTGCACAGAGATCACCGGGAGAACTTGAAATGACAGTACCCTGCCATTCCTAACAATATTCCTAGATTTTGAATGAAACGGATTCAACGCACGCTGGATTGCTAATAGAATAACTTAAGTAATTGAAGGCAAATTGTTATGAGAGCCTTGTCCTGACACATGGAACTTGGGTTGCAAATGCAATATATGTAGTAGAAATATTGCTGCTGCAAGTGGCGTGTTCCAGCTATAGAGAACCACAGACATCAAACCTGGCATTATTCTAGCTGATTTTGGCATTGGACTAGTTTTTGCCTTTTGCCCTCAATTTTCAAAACTATAAATGACATATTTTCCTTGCTGAGGGCTGCAGTGCTCAGACTGCCTTTTAATTACTGGAAAATATGGCCAGACAGCTTTATGGGGCTTCATCAAAAGAAATATCCAAAAATGAAATGTACCTGCACGCTAACTTTCAAACATCCTGGATAATAAGACCTTGATTAAAGTACAGTATTGAAAGGATAGTTTTCATATTACTAACATAGCACACCAAACCACCTGCTTACGACTTGATACTATGTACCTATTGCTACTCTGTGTTACATTGTATATTTGATAGGTCAAAACTCATATTTTCTGGCACAAATACAATTGAAAATCTCTCTTTCCGACCCTCCAAACATATTTTTACTAAGATTTACACATGACACACTTCTCCAAGCTGGTGTATGCATACGGGTGTGGTGAGGACACAATTCCTCTACTTTAGCTGTGAGGGCATTTGAAAGCAGCCTGCATGGAATTGTGGGGGCTTTCACCTCTCTCTGCAGATGATGACCTTCACAGTACCAAAGGGTCTTTGGCAGATGCGCAAAATCCATAGGATCTTCTGTGTGTAAATGTACACCTTCCAACCTTACAGCCCTCCGAGGGCATGATGGATGGAATAGGTTACATGATAGTAATTCATAAAGTTACCATTACGAACTCCAGTCCAAGATTTTTAGAATATAATATATCTTTTTTGTTGAGGTGGCGTCAGTGAGCCAGTACTGTACAGTATTTATCCGATAATCTAATACATGCTGAAGAGGGCAAAATAGTCACTCAGTACGGACTATTATGCAATGTGCTTCACACACTGTTATTCAGCATGTCTCTTTTTGACGCACTAGGATGAAAATATTGCAATTAAGAAGGAATCACTGTTACTATTCAATTCAACTCCCGAATGGGGCAATTTTCCAACTAATAAATCAGTATGAAATTCACTTCCAGCTGGATGCCCGTGGCACACTGATTTACATTTGCATGGAAAAGGCCACGGTGGAAAGGACTAAAACAACAAGTGTGACACCACCAGCAACCTAGACCACTGGGTGAAAGAGTCCTGCTTTGCCTCAATGAACCAAAACTGAAATCTTAATGCTGGAAGCAATAGGTCATCCTGCTCCTCCCTGTGACTCCTCCCTTAATGTAGTGGCTGCTTCATCATTGCTTGGAGTTAAGAATCTGGGAAACAAACCTCTTTGATGCAAATCTTTCATGCCAATGCTCAGTGGGTTATTATGCAACTCTCCATACTCTGGAAAATGTATTCTTTCCTACAAACTTCACACAAGAGTTGAACTAACAATTTTGGGGCATCTAGTCTATTTCAGTGTGCTCTTTTCGGGCATCTTCAGAATCTGGTTGCTGTTAAAGACTTCAACTTTAGGCCACCAGAGATTGCCTGAACCTAAGGAGATAGAACCACATGAAACTTGGGCTGAAAGCACTCCATTTGCTCCCAGTGTATTCCAGGATGAAATTCACAGTGCTGTGTATTATCCACAAGGCATACTGAAGACTGGGTGCCATAACTATGAAGGCAGGGTCTTGCCACTACATCCTCCCATCAGGATCCTCCATTCAGCATTCATGCAATTGAATCCCTAACATCCATTCTATCAATTGAAACATGGCATCCTGCCTCTCTGCTTGCAAGCCCCTACACTTTATTTCTGGTGGGGATCCCAAGACTTCCAAATTATAGGAAACTCCTTAAAAAAATTAGCTATTAAAGAGTTTATTTGGCTGGCTTCTATCCCTGCACATGTGATGAAAGGATGTCAGATTGAGTGTACTCCATATCCTGCTGGACTCTTAGCTGTCATTATTATTCTTTATTGTGTACTTTTTTCCTGTTTACCTCACCACTGCATATTAATGCAAGAGGACCCACTCCGCTGTACAAAACATAAAAGTATACAATACAAAAAAGAAACAGCGAAACCAAACATACACACCAAGTGAGTATGTGACGCATCTCCCCCTAAGAAGAAACAAAAGTTTCCCACACAAATATCCCACAGAAATTCCAATGCTTGGAGTATTACACTCCAATGGTATGCAACATCACAGCTCCCGCTGTTTCTACAAAGCAGTCTTCTTCACCAAGACAAAGTTTATCAGAACTGTGGGTTGCACCACCAAGGTCAAGATGCAAAGAATAATTTGGTCCATTCAATGTTGTTTACTATTAAGATTCTTTATTCTTCTTTTTTGATAAAAAAAAACACCAAACAGCTAATGTGTTTCGTCCCATTTCAGAGGACTTCATCAGGGCTCATTAGTTAATGAGTTTCATGTTTTTGACTCTGTTTTGAAATATAGTTACGCTGTGAAGTTCAAGCTGTCTGTAGCTCCTTAATCGGACTGTACCCTTTTATATCCAAGGTCAGTCAAAAGTAATTGGCTTATGTGCCTTTGGAGTTTTCAAACTCAGGACACCAGCAATCTGCGTCTTAGTCCAGGCTTGTACTAAGCTTGGACTAAGACGCAGATTGCTGGTGTCCTGACTTTGAAAACTCCAATGGCACATAAGCCAATTACTTTTGACTTACCTTTGATATACAAGGGTACAGTCCGAATGCAGAGCTACAGACAGCTTGAACTTCACAGCATAACACTATTTCAAAACAGAGGCAAAAACATGAAACTCATATTAACTAATGAGTCCTGATGAAGTCCTCTGAAATGGGATGAAACGCTTTTGCGGATTTTTTTTAATCAAAAAAGAAGAATAAACAACCTTAACAGTAAACAACATTAGATGGACCAAATTATTCTTTGGATCTTGAGATTGGTGGTGCAACCCAAAGTTGTGAAAAACATAAAAGTATACAAAATTAAATTAGGTTAGCTCAAATTAGTCAAAGCAGATTGGCAACAGACCCTGTGTTATGATTTTTGATGTAAAGACGATATGAAGTTTTCCTCTTCATTACATTGAAAAATGATTCACGTTTTGATGCTGCATGGGGCAGTCTGACACCCCCTAAATGTTGGTGCTTGAAGAAGTGTCTTGCTTTGTCCTGCTCAACTAACATATGATTTGACATAAAAATCTCATTGTGTATCTTTCTATCACTTGGGCATTGATGAGACATTGATGACAGTAACAAGTACAAAATCGGCCTATAGCATCCTAAATCCCAGAACGTGGCTCTACAAATTCTTATCTTTTGTAACCTATCCCATAATTCCACTGCAAGTACATCGGTACTAAATTTAGGATTAGCAGGTACTTACACTGAAGCTTAAAACAAAAAGTAGTTTCTGAAGAACCCACTCATATTTTTAGATCCTAGCTTCTATCGAAGATTGTTGATGTATGGGAGGGCAATCACAAATGTCTGTATCCAGTTTCCTCCTGTACAAACCTTCCTACCTCTGTAGTGGTAGCAGCCGTGTTGTGCTTGGTGGGAGGCTTAATTACTTTTTGATACAACTGTATCTTTGAGATCTATATGGGAATAACTGTTTACACAACAATGTTCTCCATTTCCATGTGCACGTATAAGTATTGAGGGTCTTTTTGGAAAACCTCAGAAGGTGCAGTCCCCAGCAAGTCAGTCTTGGGTTTATCCCTTGAGAGGAAGTGATTTCTAAAGCAGTCTCTTTTTCTGTAACTTTACCTGCTACGTTTGCAGTGCGCAAATGCCAGGGACGAAAATCTCTTTTGAAACTTTATTGTATGCTTTGTTTTTTGTTTCCTTGATCCTACTACGTAAGTATGCGTCCAAGAAATGTTACTCTAGTCGTCATTCTTGTTGCATTGCTCCTATCCCATGACCCAACATTATAGCGTATGTAGCAGCTTTTGTTACCATCAACAAAGGTCTTTCTGAGACTAAAGATCATCACAGAACCAACCAAGAGGTACTGTTTTTTTAACCCAGTCATCACATTCGCAAAAGAGATGACTCACTTAAGAAGATATTCATGTAGGAGATTAGGGACATACAACAAGGCATTACCATGGACCCCAGAAATTGCCCTCAGTCATCTTTCCAGTAAGTGAAAGGGATATGTTTTTAATCCTCAGAAGAAGAGTACCTTTAAATTCCTCCAGATAGACACCGTTCACATATTTTATATACTTTGCACTCTCCACCTTGCATTTTCCACTTATGTTGCCGTTTTAGTGTTTGCACTAGCAGTTCAGGAACATGCTGATTTGCTCTCTGCTTTAAATAGTTCACTCAGTACGCAAGTCTTGCCAAGGCTTCTGAAACTTTATATTCTGACTCGTTACTGAAAAATTTCAGTCTGAACAATGTGTGCCCCACTGCAGGCTTTCCTTGATATTCTATAAACAGAAAAAAAGACAGGTTTTAATTTGCTTAAGAATTTTGATTTTGACTTTCTAATGCACTCTCCGATTGGTTTCTTCCTAAGGCTTAGTCAGCACTTGGCACCTTTGGAAGGCCAGTGAAGGTGCTTTTCATTTCTGAACCTGCTAGGCTATTCTATGATTTTCACTTCTTTTTTTAACCTTTTTATGTATAACATTTTGATAAATCGTCATATTAAGCGCCATCACATTTGCACCTTTATCACACATTTTTACACATGAGGATACAGAAAAAACATTCTGTACATAACTTAACCAGCCCTCTCTTTGTTACGACAGATCACCCGGCAAGTAACGGGCTCATACATCCTTGTTCATCTGTGTCTGAATTGTACATTCAATGAAACATTTTCATTGCAGTTACTACATAGACGCTGGGTCTGCCCTATAACCTGATACTCTTTAGGTATGTGTTAAAAGGCAGCCAGCCGGCATCAAATGTATGAACTTCATCACGTTGGATAACTGATAATGTCTCAGTTGCGTAGATAGTCCAGATCATGCTTCACGGCATATGTTATGGTGGGGCAGTCTGTTGTTTCCGAACCTCTGCCATTGCAAGCCTGGACGCCAGTATAAATGTAAAATCAATTTAACAGTCGGGGTAGTCGATGGTTAGATGCTGTGTACGATTCCCCCACCACCCTGCAGGTTGCAGAGCAGCACCGCTTGGTGCTGTTGGGGCAGTGTGAACCCCACTATATTCCTAATATGAAATACAATTTATTTCCAATACATATGGGAATGCTCACCAGTCCACCACAGATGAAAAAAGGCTACTGCTTTCACCACAATTCTTCCAGCATGTCTCGGGGCTATAGAACATGGCATGGGAAGTACTGGGAGACAAATTTCATCTAGTGAATAGTTTGTACTCATTTTCCGTGTGTTGTACACGTATAAATGATTTAGCTGCTCCATGCAATTTTTTATCCCAGGTGTCCACCGCTATCGCTACCCCTAGATCACTGTCCCATTGAAGTGCATAATTATGCCTGGGCTTCAGTTGTAAGTCACTTACGTGGCACTGAAGCCAGGCAATCCCTTTTCGGATTTGTTTATTCAAGAACACGGCATCCAGTGATTGTTATTCTCTACCTGTCAACTCTCCCACATTATGGAATTACGTCCAGTGTAGAAGTTGTGCGTTGGAAGTCATTCTCTCCCTTTAGTGTAGGCGATCGCTACTTTCTTCCCTGGTGTTAAGCTATCTCCTGAAAATAGATCTCCTGATGAAGCTGACAGCTGTCATTCCATACTTTAAATCTTGGGTCTGTGACTCCTGTCTTAGTCTTCACTTCTGTGGATCTTTACCCTTTTTGACTACCTTCCCTTGGAAGTCGCTCTAGGATATTTTTTAGTTATTTGGAGATCAAGAACAGTAGGTGAAGAAGGCCACTTTTGTGTAATTTCTCTCCAATGTTGACAACAGCTTTCCTGGGGTCCCCTTCCTGCTGTGATCCCCTCTTGCTCTTTAATGTTTACGAGAAACCACACTCTCCATCATCCCTAGGCAGATGGCACTCCGATCCCGAATCGCAAGCAGCTTTGCCTGACTGTCCTAAATCTATCTCTTTGTAGGTGAAGCATGAAAGATGATGAGTCATATAAAACTTCCCGTGCTGAGACGGAGCTCTCTTTGTTGGAACCACATAGTCTTTTTTTAAACACCTTCTGATCAAGATCTGTGCAAGTAATGTTCTTCATTGGCGAAAAACATCTTTTGCTAAACGTTTGCTGTTGATGTTAATCCTTACATAAACTCCAGACCGGGCCCGGGTACGAGGATCCACATCCTTTATGCATACTCGGTCTCTTTAGTCTTATTGAGCAACATCAGCTCATGCTTGACTCTATAGTAAATTATCAACCTAGTTGTGGCAACACTTTCTATATTAATCAGTGACCCATGAACTACAGTTGCCTTCGTGTGTACAAAATGCATCCATATGCTTTAACTTTTTTCCTCAAGCTCTTCAGAATCAGGCCCAGAATAATCTATTTTGATTTTGCTGCACTGGTCCCAGTTGAAGGTTTAGTTTCCAGCATCTAATCTGTTACATGTCCTTGGCCCAGCTTTGTCTCCAGATGCACATTTGCTGGTGGTCTCTCCTCTAGGTACTCAGGCCAGGCTCCACAAGGTTGAGATTCCCTCCTTTTGAAGTTCCACCGACTCTCCCCCAGAGGACAGCTGGAGCGTGCAGCTTTCTTTTCTCCCATTCTTGCTCAAGCACTGGGTCTCTTCATGTTTCCAATTGAAAATATCCACTCAGATCACGTAAAGCACGTGACCTTTGGGTAGGCACACACTGTTTTGTTGTAGTTATTGTAACTTGTACTAAGAGGAACCTCGACTTTTCGCTGAAATCATTCGCCTGTATAATTTGTCTCGATTCGTCTGATGCTGCTTGGACATGCTTAGCCGGATCAGGGAAATGTAACGAGGAGACTCGACATAGAATGTTCCTTATTCTTGGGGATGATGGACGGAGAAGCCCTCTGCCGCCCTCTAGTGTACAAGTTAGGTCGTTCTTCTCGCTCAATTACTCCTATGTTCAGCGTTTTCCCTATGGGAAATATCCTAAATACTGTTAACTGCGCACAATATTCCTTCTTCTAGTTTGCAAAGTTTGTTCCCAAATAATACCTTTCATAGTTGACGCTCATTTTCTTGATTTCAGAAGAACGATAGACTGACTGGGTCATTTCTGTCAGATTTTAACCTTTGACCTGCAAGGTACAGACATTTAGCTCTGCTGCACGTGCTTTACCATACACAGCCTTCATGGCACCTGCAATATCGCAGCTTACTGGTTAGCCTGGATGCAACAAGTTTTTTAAGGAAAAAAGACAGCTCCTTAGTCAGTTGCTCACTGTGCCATGGAACCAAGGAGCGCTTCACTGATGACCCACAAATAGGCCAAAACCTGCTTGCGGTTGCCTGTACTCGCGTCCGGAGGACACGTGGCCTGGCAATTCGGGCTGAACTGTTTCTATTGGGGAAAGGCCAGTGGCCTGATATAGAGCTTTGTGACAGAGTAACCCATCCACCAAGATCTACGTCAGGCCCGTCTAATTTGTATATATCGCCTCTGTCGAGAAGGACAGTGAGCAACAATAAGGACTAGTATGCAGTCTTAAGTAATTACAGGATGTTAAGGTTAATGCAGGCATTATGCCTATCTTTTTTGGTTTCCGAGTAACCGGCCTTAAGTGCGGCCAGTTTGTCTCATCATGGTTCTCTTGCTCACCTTCCCATTGGAGTCAAGGTGCACCTTACGGATGACTCTCAAATAGGCCATTATGCTCTTGGGCTGCTTGTGTTCCTATCTGGAGGGGACCTAGACTTGCATTCTGCACTGCACTGTTATTTAGGAGCAGGACTAAGTCGGAGTTGCATAAGGCTGGTCTCTGTATAAAAGGCACAGCAGGCCCAAAAAAAGGATGGACTGAAATGTACGATTCATTTGATGGCCATCTATCACTTTATTCTTTTTTTGGTGTGGATCTCATGGCATGGCAGTTTACTCTCCTTAACGTCCTCAACCTCAATCCCATTCCCTTTCCCTTTCCTCTCACTTAGTTTTTGTTGAAATCTACCCCTGAAACACAAACCCCATACCTTCTAAACGAAAGCGATTGCTGTTTTGTTTTCCGCCGCTGCCTCACTGCAAGTCCTATGCTTTGGCCACTCCACCTTTCCGGTAGACACAGCAACCAGCATCATTGTTTTATCATTCTGCCAGCTATGACCAGTCAAGAATGTTGAGGTAAAAGTACTGTATGGAGAGTGGGCAGGCTGTTACTTCTAGGACGAAAAATATGTAATCAAAGTAATCTAAATTACAGATAAGTTATCTAAGCATTTCATCTCGAAACATCAAAGTTCATTTTTTCATTGACCAGTTGGTTCTGTAGGTAGCTCTCGATCCCACTGTGCACAAACGTTCAAGTCATTTGAAGCAGGGTTTCACTTGATCTAAATAAAACATATTTCTTTGTTCATCTTTTTCTTTGAGCTAGTAAAATATTTGTGCCATAGCCACACAGTTCCAAAGGCCACCAAACAAAATGTCCATTCCACACTTAAAAAAGAAAGTCACTGAAGCGAGGTTTGCAAATCCAGTTTAGAAGCGTGAATTACATTGTGACCATCTACATATACAGAGCAGTATTTCCTTTTTTTTGAGTCTCATTAATCCGATGGGTTGGATGTCAAAATATTGAGGTCCGTTATATCGAGTTACACATATATCAACTCCATAATATTAACTGCTGTACAAATTGTCTAGTTACAAATAGAGTGGGTTTAGAGCTACTTTTGGTAACCCTATGTCTGCCTACTTTTTCAATAAGCTGGTAGTCAATTTGTGGAGTCAATATAAGTACGGGTTGAGATTAAAAACTCAGTATTTTGGTAGAACATCAGTACAACATTTTAAAGGACTTTCGTGCCAAGGCTGGCCGGTTTCCACACTTCCCATGGAGCTTGTAAGAGTGGGCATAGAAGACCATGTTACAGTTCTCAAGTAGAGACGCAGACGTTGTCTTTTGGCCCTTGTACAGTGGGCATTATTCGATTATTGAAGACTGTCCTAGAAGAAGATTGTAAAGGATAGCTGAAGAGAGCATCATTTTTCAAGGGATAATTTGGCTGTTTCCTGGATTCTAATTAAAGTTTTGGGAAAGTCCTCGAATGTAGAAGGAGAACTGATGGACTTTTTGTGTTTTGAATGGGGATACAATGTCCTTCTTAACCCATTTAATTTAATACTACCTGTCTTTGGCATTTGAGACAAAAGCAGGGATAGCTCCTCTGTAGTCATGGATACGTTTGTTATTATATTGCACATATTTCAGAAGATAATATTACTCTCTTTCACCCATCCCTACACAAAATAGACATTGCACATGGAGCAGATGTCCAACCTTCACTAAAATATTGAACAGGAGCAGTATGGGTTGCAGAGTTGAAAGCTTCCCTGGCACAGAACGTGTTCACACAAATGGATAACCTGCAGTATCCACAGTTGTTGCAATAAAAGTGGAAATAATTACACACGTTTTTTTTTTATTATAATGCATACTCAGCGTACATTTAATATATCTGTTGAACACAATAGAGCAGGCTACATCCGGAATGATTTAAATTAAATAGGATATTCCTTTATGACTAGTGCACTTAGACCATTTCATTGTTTAAGGTAGGTTTACTCTGCTCTCCAAGTACAATTGAACAAAAGTGAATTATTGAATGTGTTTATTACCATGATTGTGAAATGAATGCATATATGGATGTAATACACCGTGATGTTTGTCGTAGGCAGACATTTTTAGTTTTCGCCTGCACAGCGCTGTGCTAGTAAAATCTTTAGTATTAAATAGATCTTAAAATTGGCTTACATTCTGCCCCCTTTCTTTCATTGCTTTTTATTGGTCCCTGTGCTTGCAACTTTCCTCCGTTTCTATTGGCGGTAGCAAAGCTTCCTGTTTCCTCATGTTGTTACACTTGTTTGCTTGCCTTATCAGTTTCCCACTGCTGAAGTACTATTTCCGTGCACTTTGGGGCACTTTTTAGGTCGAGGATCGTAGGCTGCGCTAGCGCAGTTCGGTCCGAAGATTTAATGTTTCTTAGTTAGGGGGCTTGAACCCGCCCCTCTTCTCCATTGGCTGGCCTCGTAAATGCTGGCCAGCCATTGGAGTAGAGGGGCGTCACTCCCTTTGAGCCCCGTCTTTTCTAGATTCGGGGGCGTGTTTTTTGTGTTATTTTTCACGGTGACGTCATCTGTCACTCAACAAAAACACGCCCCCCAGTCTGAAAAGGACGGGGCTTAGCTTAAAAAAATGTTGATCGCTTGTTCAGGTGTTTACTCAGTCTAGTAGTGAGACTCATGCACACTCCCTTGGCACCCCTTTCCACTTCCCTTGCCCTTCCATGTATTGGTAACCCACATGCTACTGAAACATACCATGTTGCCGCGCCCACGCACAGCCATATAACCCAGAGCAGGCTTCTACAGTACACAAAATCCTACCGATGACTGTCCCAAGCCGTTAAATAGCCCATTATGCACATGCACCAACAACTAGCATCCTCCCATGCCCTCTCCCTCCTCACCAGGACCGTAGAACTTGCGGCCCTTGGTCACGCGAAC
This sequence comes from Lissotriton vulgaris, assembly GCF_964263255.1. Taxonomy (NCBI): domain Eukaryota; kingdom Metazoa; phylum Chordata; class Amphibia; order Caudata; family Salamandridae; genus Lissotriton; species Lissotriton vulgaris. The sequence continues at coordinate 1,036,860,805 of NC_141689.1, forward strand.
ACCTTCCCGTTAACAGCCAGTAGGATGCGGCGCTCTCCCGGTGGGGCAGAAGACCCTTCCCCTCCGACGTCGTCCTCTCCGCAGGGCATACCCCTGTATTGCTGCAGCTGCTGTAGAGTAAAGTCCCGGTATTTCATGCGAGATAGGGCGGGGTCCTTCCCCCTCAGTGCCCTCGCCTGGGCCATCCCGCTGGCCGCTCCAGTGCCGCCACAATCGCCAGGCGCCAAACACCAGCAAACCGGGCTAAGCCACGTTCACCAGCACCCCGTCCACCAGCATTGGCCCCACCCCCTCCTCTTCAACAGGCGGTAGCGGCTCACCTCCCAGCTCAGCCGCCAATGCAGCAGCAGCCTCCTCCGCTGCACCCGCCATCTCCGTCGCACACACCAGGTAGACACGCAGACCCGAGCCCGCGCAAGACCCACTGCGCAGCTCCCCAACAGCCGACGATCCAGCACAGGCGCCCTAGAGCTGGGGAGGCCGTGCGCAGGCTCAGCACGCTCTCAAGGAGGGCGTGGGGAGTCTGGTCCAGCGATCCAGGAGGCGCAAGCCGTCGTCTAGCTCCACTCAATTAGCACAGAAAGTGTGAGATGTTCAAAACCAACGTGCAGTATATGTATATGTATAGGCTTGGCCTACCTCCGGCATGAAGCAAGTGGCTCCAGGGGCAGTGCGGAGCCGAACAAGCCATCTGGTCCAATTCCCACCGCCCCGACCTGCATTGAGGAGGCGGACGCTCCAACCAGCGCTGTAGAGCTGCAGAGAGGTAAGCACTACTACCCCTGTCACCACACTATTCAACAGTCATTTCAACAATCAGTAATTTCGCGTACAAGGGGACGCTGCATGCACAGACTCCTGCCATATTTGAAGCACAGCCCTAGGGCAAGTATGCCCTACCTGCACAGCTGTGGTATTAACATCTCTACCACACGGGAGGCATAAGGGCCTGGCACACGGGGCTCCGGGGGGGAAGAGGTGGGGGTTTCTAAGCGCTGCCATGTGGACTCTCCCTGTGTGCTGTGCTGGTCTCCTGCTTCACGTGCCTGGGGTTGTTTTGCCCTATGTAGGCAGCCGCCGGCTCTGAGGGTCCATCACGTCTCGGCGGGCAGTCTATTGTAACAGTAGAGTTGTGTTTTGTTCCACAAAGCCCATGTACAAGATAAGGGTCGGGTACAATTCACCCCGCTTTAGAGGGCACAGTAGCCCCATCAGTCGGAGTCTGTGCATCGCAGAGGGGATGCTGTTTCAGTGTCTGTCATGTGAGGTAACCTGTAGGCTGGCAGACCTGGCTTTGGTTTTACTCCAGCAAATCGGGGAGGGGTATGAGGGGGGTTGTGGGAGGGAGTCTCTGCTCTCCAGGGCCGGCTTCTTCTCCGTCATGCCGGCCCAGCTGCCGCTGTTCCCAGCGCCTTATCGGGCATTCCTGCTCATGTGACCTTGAGCACCGGCCCCCCTCAGCCACCGCTCCTCTGCTCCTGCCCTTTCCCATCACTGCCCCTGATCGCAGCTGCGTGCCATGCTGCGCTCTCTGCGCTCGAGGAGCTGATCGGCGCTTTACAGTGACCAATGCTAGCTGACCAGGGCTCTGGCTCTTTTATTCTTCGTCTGGCCATCAGCATCACTGTTACGCCGGAAGTGCTACAACGCCACTCAAAGCGCATGAACACTAGACAGGCATTGTTTAATCTATAAAAGAGGCTCGGGTTATTGTTAATTATTTATACGAGCGCTGGACGAAGCAGAAGAGATGAACTGAAGATGCTCCGGTCTCCGTGCAGTCGGTAGAGGGCCCACAGATAACTAGTAAGAGTGAGCCCATGTAACCTGTCCCGAGAGCGCCCCTCTCCTTATTCTGTCTGCCTCGCCCCTCTAAGCGCTGTGACTCAAGACGTGGTCAGCACGGCACTCTGTTCACTCGCGTGTGACGCAAAAGCGCTTCTCTCGTGAGTTCACGTCAAGTTAAGCCAAGCACTCGCATTCCATAACGCTGTGGTGCTCCCATTGGTGCTAGCATAAGGAAACACCACCCACGTGCAGCGTTGACTTCTGTGGTCCAATTGGCCTCACCATTCCACTCTTTAACCACACGTACCCAGGCCTATTGGAAGCGGCCTTAACAAATGTCCGAGATATGATGAAGACCGAGGCCTGTGTGTGTGTGTGGGGGGCTCTGTGTGTGTGTGTGGGGGGGCTCTGTGTGTGTGTGTGGGGGGGGGCTCTGTGTGTGTGTGGGGGGCTCTGTGTGTGTGTGTGTGTGTGGGGCTCTGTGTGTGTGTGTGGGGGGGCTGGGGCTGTGTGTGTGTGTGTGGGGGTGGGGGGGGCTCTGTGTGTGTGTGTGTGTGTGTGTGTGTGTAGGGCTCTGTGTGTGTGTAGGGCTCTGTGTGTGTGTAGGGCTCTGTGTGTGTGGGGGGGGCTCTGTGTATGTGGGGCTCTGTGTGTGTGTGTGTGGGGGGGCTCTGTGTGTGTGGGGGGGGGGGACTCTGTGTGTGTCTGGGGGGCTCTGTGTGTGTGTGGGGGGGGCTCTTTGTGTGTGGGGAGGCTCTGTGTGTGTGTGGGGGGGGGGGGGGGGCTCTGTGTGTGTGTGGGGGGAGGCTCTGTGTGTGTGTGGGGAGGCTCTGTGTGTGTGGGGAGGCTCTGTGTTTGGGGAGGCTCTGTGTGTGTGGGGGGCTCTGTGTGTGTGGGGGGGCTCTGTGTGTGTGTGGGTGCAAATGCAGTAGGTCTCGCATATGCAAGCGATTAAGCTATTGGCAATATAAATGACAATGCCATTTATTTATGATTTTTAAAAAAAAAGAAATGTCATGAGCAATGCCAATAGCTCTACCTTTAATAATGCCGAGACCATTGCATTGTAAATGCTTGTTTTAAATGTCTTCCCTGCACTGCCCTTGCGCCGTGCTTGTTTACCTAATCTCCCCTGCACAGCGGAAATCATTCTCCCCCCCTGGCTGCACACATTTTAAGCGTGCACATCACCTTCGTTTTTTTGCTCTCATTTATTATTACATGAGGCTTGGAACGCCTCGTGCTCCAAGCCTCGGTTTCAGCCCTGAACCCCACCCTCCACAAAGTCTCAAAGTTTATTTTTTATTTTGCAGTGGCACAGATCATAACTTTCACATTCGCTACAGGTATGATGACACTCCAAACTCCACAGATATTCAAAGGAAGCTCACTAATACACTAACTTGGACGATGCTGAGGAAACAGTACTCCGCATTTGCACTCATCTCATACGCAGTTTTAGTGTTTTCTCTGCAGCTCAGTTTTTCTTTTCTTTTATTGCTCCAAGCCTCACATTCTTCCATGAGCCCCGCTCTCCGCAAAAACCTCAAAGTTTATTTTTTATTTTGTGCTCTCAGTGACACAGACTATATGGCTTTCACGTTCGCTACAGGTAAGATGCCTTTTGCAGTTTAGCACTGCTTTTTCTATTGCTTGCATTACAATTGTGCTTAACATCAGAACCAGCAGATTTCTTTAAACATGCTCCTTGTGTGCATGGATGAGCAGATGGGTTGTGGAGTAGAGAATGGGTCAGGACATTTTGTACATTTAGAGCTATGATCCCGTGGATTGTCTTGCTTATCATGAAAATACCAATTATTTAAATGTATAGCTGTGTTTCATCCTTCCATGTGGAGGTACAGGTGTGAAATGAGGACACAATCGCAGGTTTTGTTGCAGAGCCTTCTCACTTACATATTAGTCTCGTATGGTAAGGAGTCCTGTTCCATAATTATCCTCTGCTTGCCATTGTTTGTGGCATGTGAGAGTCAGGAACCCCGAGCTCCAGGCTTTTGTTAAGCAGACCACTTGAAGGTCTTTTATTAATTTGTTCCTTCTGTTAATTTAAGGATCAGGTTTATATGTATTAACTTTTTGTTAAGCAGACTGCCTGAATGCATATGCCTAGAATATTCGGGTGAAAGTAGGTATCTTGGGTAGGAATGTCCACATGTTCCCCAGATCCGGAAAATGCTTCCTGCTCATTTGGAATGAGCACACGATCGGCCTGTCCTTGTAGAGGCATAAAAGTTAAATAGTTTTAAATACGGGACAGATAGTTGAAGCCTGTTAAATTGTGAACACTTCTCAAGCATCCAACATGTTTCTGTCTAGGGTTGCACAGTATGCGTGTGGGCATTATGTGCCAGTAAGACTTTGTTAAATCTTTTTTTAGGTCTCAATAAAGAGGGAGAGAGTTGGCCCTCAGAGCCCCCCATCTACAAGCAGGCCCTCACTGCTCATGAAAGCATATTAGGCTTTTTGTTTGTTAATTGTATCATTGTCTCCTGAATGGATCGAGACTTAGTTGCAGTGTAAAGCGATCACTGCTTGTGTGTTTTTGTTAATTGCCCAATGTGCAGTGCTTTTTATTAATCACAGGCAGAATCGATGCTTTACCAATGCTTGTTTCTAACTAGCACTCTCCGTATGCTTTAGGGTTGCCATCTTCATCCAGTTATCTAGGCACCACATTGCAGTCCTGGATTCTCATTTGACAACCTGCTACAATTAACGTAGCATAACGTTACATTACATGCGTTCTGGGAGTTGTAGGCATGAGTTGTTTCCATTCAACCATTTGGACTGACACATTTGATTACAATGACTTGCAAGCGAAAATCCCAGGACAGCTAATATAGTGCCATAAACGACGTGGAGCTGGTGGCAAATCTAGTCTGCATGTGTGGCCATGGTCTGCTTACAATCCTTCTGTATGCATCGCTGAAGCAGTCCGATCATTTTACATTGATTCTTTCGGGCACTTCTTGTTTGCTAGGTCTTGCCCTGGCCCCAGGCGTGTAGATATCTTTGGTGCAGAAGCGGTAGTGTCAGTGGAGCCCAGGACTGTGAGGAACCTACTACACACAAATTACAGCTATCTTTTACTATCCAGCCAGTGGGTGTGGGTGACATTTTCCTTGCTTGCAAAGCATCTTATGCCTCTGACTGATCTTGCATTCCCCGATCCAGTGCTGTATTCAGTTGTTCAAAGGGCCCACCAGAGGCACACCTTAAGGGTCCGGCAGCTGCTGTTGGATGTAAGTAATAGCTGACGATGCAGAGAGATTCTTCTGTCTGTGCTAAATGAAGCCATATGTGAAACACCAGGGAACATGTTTAGCTTCCAAATTAGGATTGCAGATTTAAGGTTTATTCCTACTATCTCCATTGATACAACACTTGTTTATGTTTCTACAGCAAAACAAACCTCCAAATCCACCAGCCTTCATTTTCATGATAGACGTGTCCTACAGTAACATCAAAAGCGGCCTTGTTCGGCTGATATGCGAAGAGCTGAAAACTCTGCTTGATAGACTTCCAAGGTAAAAAAAATGAATGGTGTCCCAGCCGATGTATGTCCATAATTTATTTTGTGCGTTCTTTTGTTTTCTGTGTTTTCTATAGTGCTGTATGCATCAATTTACAGCCACTTTATATCGCTCAATTTTGATGTTTTAAAAAATTTTTTTTTATCAGTTTTGGAAATTACTGAAAACTGCATAAATGCCTCCTCAGAGCACTAGATGAGTAAAGGAGATGAGGTGCAAGAACTCAAGGTACAAGCCTTGGTTGAAGTGTTCTGCTGATCCGCAGATAGTCCATGATTATCGACCACAGGCCAAATGGAATTTAAGTCCATAGCAAGCAAAGCAATCGTGAAAATATCAGCTGGAGGGAAAAGCCTTGCATTTAAAACCAGTTGGCAATGATCAGTCTTGGACATCTGACTGGTTTCGGGAAGGATCTGGTGATCAACAGAAGGCTATACTAGATCATTCAGAATCAGACCATTTGCTGAGCGAAATTGGTGTGCTTTAGTATTTTTCCTGAACTTCACAAAGTTCCTACTGAATCTCAGAGAGAGGGCTAAAGAGCTCAAGAAGACGGAGTCTTGTATTTGGATTGTTTTGCCACCAAATTGTTTGAGTTTGTATTGAAGTCTCACCAGTAGATTATGGAACCTATTTTCAGGCATCATAAACCAAAGGAGGGAATGATGAAAGGTTTAAGAGATCCTCATCAGTTCCCCACTTCATAACATAATTTAAAGGATAGGATTCCTTAATCCTGAATTTGAGTCAGCTCGACTCACAAGATCAGTCTGTCATTAGAACCTCGCTATGGAAACCCTCAAGGTTTTGTATAGGGATCTTCAACTACTTGATATCCAGGGGCATGCTTCATTTTAGGACCCCTCGCCCAGTCAGGCAATACTACTGGGTGGGCTCTACCATTTTTTCATAGGGCTTTTTATTGCAGTGAGAACCGAGATTGTGGTTAAAATGATCTAGGGTATAATCCAAAGAACAACAATACTTTATTGTTGGTTACCCTGGTAGCATTAAAAACCAAGATTGCAATACTTGTGCCTTGATGTGATGCTGGAAGGCAATTGAGTACCTCTGCATCTATGGTCTACATGTTACAGCTTAGAAATCTCACTTAAGGATTGGCTGGACTTTTTCAGGACCTCAAATCCCTAAACAATATTAAGTGTGAGATAAGCCCCCTACTTCAACTTCTGTGAGTTACACACCATGCACATATTCATGCCTTGGGTGACCCATTGATCACCCTAATCATGGTTTATTCAATGGTTTATTCAGTGCCCCATGGGTCGCACTGGGGGCCCCGCTCTGTAGTCACACATTCGTAAAGAGTTGCAGTCCACTGGGAAACCTACCAGAGCTAGCAGTGCTCTCCAATCAATGATTCACCCTACGAAAGTAAAAATGCATGAATGTGTGCATGGTGTGTTCTAACCCAGCAAGAAATTGCAGTTCGTCAAATGCTGAAGCGTGGGCAGTGTTGAAAGATGCAAAGGTGTTTCTGTGTTGGGAAATCCCAGTTATGCCTGCGGGATGAGATAATATTGCAGCTTCACAGTGGGTAAAAGATAGCATAGACCACTTAACATCTATTTAGATGCTAAATGAGATGGTACTGGTAGCCATATCTTTAAAGCAAACAAAAAAGAGGGCCCCTGAACAAACAAATACTAGGCAGAAAAAGCAAGGGAAAGAATGCAATAGAGCATAACGAGAAAACTGCCTGGTCTATGTAGTTGGCGGAATATCTTACCATAATCTAAGGATGCTTAAACTGTCATCCAGGAGTCATAATGTGTGTCATAGTGTTTGTGTGTGTATATATTGTGTGGAAACGCTATATTGATGATCTATTTATCATCTATAGTGGAACAAAAAGATCAGCTCAGGATTTTATCAACCAACTGAACACCAATGATTTGAATTTGACATTTTCAGGAGAGATTAGTAGAACATCTGTCAATTTCTTAGACCTACATGTCTTTGTATCTGATGGGAAACTTTGTACCACAGTACATCGTAAGCCCACGGCTGGCAATGCATGCCTGCAGCTGCCACCTGGATAAATTAAAAAGCAGCATCCCCTATGGGGAACTGCTAAGAATAAAAAGAAACTGTTCACGGGACTGTGACCTCCAGGTGGCGGCTGCAGAAAACATGGCAAGATTCCATGTCCGAGTATACTCCGAAACAACCCTAATGAATGCAAAGAAGAAGGTAGACACTAAATTGAGAGCAAATCTGATTAGTGGAGCATTCAATGTAAGGAGGAAAAGGTCTATTAAATATCACAACTCATTGAGTCAATGCAGGATGATCACTGATTTCTCCAATAATGTCAATAATATCAAAGATACCTTCAGGAGGAACAAGTCAGTTAAGGACCATCTGGTACAGAGCCACTGAGTACAAGAAAAAAGGCAATAATGCTTCAACTGTGTAAAAGGCTTTTTCCCATGCGGGAAATGTAATTGCTGCAGAATCAGCCGTAAAGTATAAACTTACACTGTACCAGGACTCAAGAATCTGAAAGTAATAGAAAAATGTATGAACTGTAACACCAGTTACACTGTATACTGTCTCTTATGTCCGTGTGGACTTCGATACATCGGCAGTACCATCCATCCGAGCAAAATACAGATTCTTGAGCATCTACTAGCTATTGCCTCTAAGGATAGAAACTTTCCAGTGGCCAGACATTTTGAAAGTCGAGATATATTCTAGATCTACAATTGAAAATTCCCTATGGGTTAAACAGTGGAGAGGAGCTGTCAGTACATGTCTGACTCAAAGTTGAGGAGGACAGCAGATGACCGCAATCTGAATTATTATGGTACCTTTGTAAATATGTATATAGAAAGTTAGATAATTAAATTTTGGTCACCTTGATTTCTCTTTTCTTTTGTTTATGTGTACATTAATTAGTATGGTGGAAGAGGTAGGAATCGATTTAGCACCATCTAAGCTTATTATGGGCAGAATAACGAAAGTGTCCTTGATACGCAAACCAATGAAATGTTGTGAAAATATGTACATTGTTATATACCCATCTAGGATGTTAGAGTATTTTGTGATCATGATTGAATTGTTCGCAATGATAATACATTTCAATTTTGTGTTTATTTTGACAAAATGTAAATATACTTGTAGATTGGTACAAGCCCATCCAGGGCAAGATGAATTTAAAATGTTGAATTTTTTATTCAATGAAATGAATGAATTTGCATTGTGGAACTGCAATAGTGAATGTGGTATTGCATGTTCCGAGATGGCCGAAATAGTTTTAACAAGGTTGTTAGTCCCTTGTTGATTTTGTTACCTCGCAACCACCAATGAATTAGTGATTGTATTTAATGGCGTTGTCTCCCTCTGCCGCTTTGTATTGAGAAAGGCAGTCGCCGAAACTCGCCTTGTGTGGTTTCTGTGCCAATAAATTTAGTCAGTAAGTCCCCCGCGAATGCTGTACTTGTGTTCAACGTAGCCAAGAGATATATATATATATATATACTTCAAAACATAATTCAACAGCAAATTAATATTTAAATACAGAGAAAACAAGAAAAGATAACCTTATCGCCCATACATCCAGTGCTCAGAAACTCAACAGAGGAAAAATGTGAAGAAAGATTTATACAAAAAAACGGGCGAGGATGATACCTGGACGATACCAGACCCAGATGCTCCGGGAACAGAAGTTCAATCAAACTACATCTAGACGAAAGGTCAAACGCAGAATGAATAGCATAGTGAGAATATTAGAACGAGAAAGGGAAAAGAGAGGGATATGTTGATTCAGCACATCACGTGTTCTTGCCAAACTTTTTTTCCCATACACAATTAATTTAGCCAAACACAGTACTTAAATAGCAATTTACCAGAATTCCTTAATACACTGACAATCATGAGAGAAACCTGTTGGACTATTCAGGTGTTATACGGTGTGTGTGATAATGTGATACATCAGCAGGCAATCGTTCATGTAGTCTGAACAGATATGATTTTTAAAGGAGCAATTATAACATGTTAATGTCAACATTCAATGTGAACATATACAGCTGTTTTATATGGTTGGGCTGAGTGAATATTACCCAAGTGGTCCCAACCGTCTTTGGGTCTAGATGATGGCGTCATTCGTTCGGCAAGAAACTTCGGCTGTTTATTACCATAGATCATGTCGTTCAACCACTGTTTAAATTCTGGGTTCATAGCACATTCTTTAAAAAATATATATTTTTATTGCAAACAATCATCATTTTACATTTAATACGACCAAGTAGTTTACAGTTTCTCTTCTATTATCGGACCGGGTATCTTCCTGGTAATGCATGGCCCTCCCTATATGTCTAAAGTCCCTTTCACAGCCCTCAATAAGTTTACCACTGCCCCCCAGATCTTTTCCCATTTCTTCGGACGCCTCTTTTATGATAAATAGTTCATTCTGCCAACGAGCACCAGTCTAGCTCCGTCTGCCAGTCCTCAACTTTGGTAAAGCTCGGACTCCCCAGCACCGGGCTACGTTGCGTTTGGCCACCACCTCAGCCAACGCCAGCCAGATCCCAGTGTATCTCGGCCATGCCACGTCCCCAGGGATCTTCAGCAGGAACCACTTCGGCTCCAGGGGGGCCTCTACCCCCGCCTCTTGTGCCAGAATTCTTACAATTTTACCCCAGTATGTCTGTGGGCATTCCCATGTAAGATGGTAGAATGTTGCCTCCTGGCCACAGCCCCTGTGGCACTGTGACGACGACTACCCTGCCCAACGATGTAGTAGCCTCCTGGAGCAGTATATGGACTGGAAGACCTTTAATTGAATTAGACGGAAACTGGAACTAATTGTTACCTCCCTCGGTCCCTGTAGGGCCTCCATCCAATCTTCATCCTCTATCGGGCCAACATCTTCATAGCACATTCTTAAACAGGTTATTAATCCGATTTCATTCTCTTTTTTTGCCATCAATTTTGAGGGGATTAAAGCACATAGAATGAAGTTTCCTATTTGGGGAAATGCCCTGTACTCTGAGGTGGTGAATGCAATCTCACAAGTGAACTCCCTTTTGCTCCTCACCATTAAAGCTCCAACATGAAGAATAGGGATAGGTTTGGGAGGATAATGAACCCTTTCTGACCCAAGACCTTCAAGTCTTTTTACTTCCGTCTGATCCCTGTCCCAGAATGATTTTCAGTCTGCATTTCACAGCTTTTTTGGTCAGGTTTCCACTATACTAATGTAGCATTCATACATACTACTTCTAGAGCCTTTCAGACGCCTAAAACTGTCTCTTCTTTGCTTGGTGCTCATCTTCAATGCCTTTCCATCTATTGAGACATTGCTTCACGTTGTAGGTTGTAATCTTTACTATGTTGTTCTCAGGTCTGGCATTTTAATCCATTGCTCTATTTCCCCTCCACTCCAGTGCTCTATACTGGCAAATCCTAGTTTGAGCACTCTTCAAAAAACGCTTATTAAATAAATAATATACACATGCATAGATGTAGTCCCATATGCGTATATGGGACTACACAGATTAAGCTGTAGCCATAAACATTGCTTGTAGTTCTCAGCCCTGGACTTCTATTTTTTATGGGAAAAGTCTTCGAATTCAAAGTTCCAGTCTTTTGATCACTGGATCAGCTAACTCTAGACCTGGCTCCATTGTCTGAGTAAAGTCCCAGGACTGAGCAGTTCTCCAAACTGCCCAGCAGTGTGGACTGACTGGACTTGACAGCTACAGATGCCCTGCTATAACCTACTCATGGGTTTGGTGTGCTGAACGGAGCAGACTCGTATGCTGCTTGTGTGGCTTCACCCACTACTGCAGTTGGAATCCCAGGTTCTCCCCCCGTTTCATGTTATTTTGCCATCATGACATCTTTGACATCTAGGTGTTGTCTGGGAATGGAAGCTAACAATGAAGTTGTAGATGTGGTAGTTGTTTTTTTACACAAGTGTGTCATATTTACATAGTCCTGACATCTGTGGCTGCTGCTCGAGATCCTCTTGTGGTAACTTTTATCAAATCAACTTCAGTTGTTGCAGTGAGTAGATAAGTGGCTTGTCCACTCTGGTGTTTAAGAACATGTCCCCATAGGTTGTGTGAACATATCACTTTTCTGAGTGACTGTTGAGACACAAATTTAAAGCTTAAATTTATTTGCCTCAATTCTAATTGTGTGGCAGAAGCCGACGCTCCGAGTCAGATCCATGTACATAGTGAATCTTCATCTCCTGAAGTTGCCACTCTTAAAGACGATATGTTCTCACATTGAAGTCAATTTCTTTCCGGAAGCCACCATTTTCCAAAGCTGTAGGCCTTTAATATCATCTTTCAAGGCTATTTTGACTATTCTTTAAAATGCTCCACCATATCTCGCTAAGCAGGTTTCTTGGTATATCCACTGTACTTGGGCATGATTAAGCTTTGAGACTTGCACATTATATGAACCAAGTATAAAAAAACAAATCTTATAATGGATTATAGCAAATCCATGTACTGGTAAAGGGATTCTATTGACCGTAAAGATGAGATCAGGGCTCCATCTCTCTGAGCCATGAAATGCTGGTGGCCAGTACTCAGACCTAACCTCATCAACTACTCACTTTTCGGTGCTATCAGATCACTCCTGATACTTCATCTGTTAGTACCATGAGAGTGGTGTTCCGCCGCTGGTATCTAGAAGAATCTGTTTCAGCATCACTCCTGCTGCAGAGACCTGTTGTACTTACAGCAGTAGAAGGGGCTACTCTGAATAAGAGACTGAGAGCGAGATCAAAGGCAGGCAAATATCCTTCAGCTCTCAAAGCAAGCAAAATATGCTCTATTAAGACAAAGCAAGCTATTCTGTTAGTCTTGACATATGCTTAAATGACCAGATGGTGGTTGGATTATTCTGCGATAACCTTCAAACATTCCTGCACTCATTTTTAGACTTCTATCTGATAATTTTTCATGGGTGGGCCAAATAAATTTTTTAGACACAAAGCTACTGTTTCTGGAATTAAATCACAAATAACTGAAAGTGAGTGCCATTGAAACCTAAAGGCTGACAGTAAACAGAACTGGCTGCCACGTGGCGCCTATGTATAACGTGTTCAGAAAACACAACTGTATTCTCCTTCTCTTTCTGACAAGTATGTAAGACGGACTAATGGGCCCAATCCACAAGGTTCAACTTTTATGCGTCAGAAATCTACTCCTATATTTCTAGTAGATTTCAGATTTATTGAATTTACTTAGCGTTCCAGGCTACTCCTCCAAAACTACAACTGGCATAACTTTCCCAAAGTGATCCAGAATTTTTTTCTTCCGGAACATCCCCTTATTTCACGTATAAGAAAATCTTTACTCTGTGGAAACAGTCATTTCCCTACCATTTCTCTACACTTCTAGTAAATATGGGAGTGTTCCCTTCCACCTCCGACACTGCAAAGCCACCTACTGCTTTCATTCAATACTTCTACTGCATTTACATGATTCGTACCTACCTGAATGAGTTTTTGGGCGTGCCCTTCATTCTAAATGATCATAACACTGCTCATAATCCTAAACTTCGAGATTTGGTAATTCTGCAATACTGACATATTTTCTAAATTAGTAAATGCAATTTACAAACCTACAACTGTACTAACTCTGGTTCTGTGAATTCGGGTGTGGATTGCATATTCCTGGATTGCAGTTTTTCGCTCCTAAGGAACTCAGTCCGATGTTCTTGTATTTTTACCTTGTAACTCTGCCCCCAGAATTGTCAATATAGGGGACACCGATCACTCGGGAGGGATTGAGGACAGGCTGAGTTATCAGGTAACACATGTGAGACCTTGAGTATCCTCTAAGAAATAATGAATTTCCCGGGTAATTTGACATTCCGATCCCAGTTCCCTTAGTTATTCCTCATTTGTTCCCCTCCCTTCTACCCCTCCATAATTTTATGCAGGTGAAATGCTCCTGAGAAGCTACTGGAGTTCGTGTAATACCAGCTTGTCTGACACCTAATGTGGTCGATCACTTTCTGAGCCGACAAATTAGGATTACTTTAAACCTTATAATAAGACCTCATGGAGAACTAAGGCGCTCAAAATCATTTGTGAATCGGTGTCTCCGTGTTAAAATGATGTAAGTACAATTTGAGATGTGCAGTAGTTTCTTAACAGTGAAAGGTGGTAGGTTCAATATATAATGTAAATGCACTTAAGTGCTGCATTTTGTGAAGAACACTATAGCACTCTACTTGTTATCTGGTGAATTATCTGGTGTGTTTCATCAGTGAACAAAGAAACCCCCAGAAGAAAACTTTTCGGCACTTGGGTCATTATGAGGCAGGTGCATACAAACTTATTTTCTCTTATTTATCCTTAATTACTTAGTTTTGATTATCCTCGTTGAACCACAGACTTTTTCTGGAGTAATAAAATGTTATTGTTTGTATAGGTTTACCTTAGCCTAATGGAGCACGGTCAGCACACAAAGTGATGGGCAATATTGACATTGTTTCATCCAATTATCAGAAATAAAAAAAGAATCTCCAAAGATAGATGCGGGACAAATTTGCTAGAGGTAATTGAAGATAAGAATGTGAAAGACTTCTGGAAGTTGGTTCAAGAACGCTCTGGTAAAGCCCAGGGGTCTTTGCAGTGCTCGGTTCCCGAGGATAAATGGGTGGATTACCTGGAGGAAATCTACGGGAAGTGGCTAATTGGTGACAAAGCAAGTACAATAGTATGGCCAGGTGTGAGAAAAGAGCACTTTACCCCAAGCCACTTTAGGAAGATAATCTCAAGTTTAAATCTAACCCGTGCAGCTGGCCCTGATAATCTGTCGGCCATAATGATAAAAACTAACCCGGAATGGTTGGCCGAGTTTTTTGCGTATACATTTCAGGGGATCCTTAACACAGATTGTGCACGAAAACTGGAAAAGAGCTATGGTTAGACCTATCCACAAAAAAGGCGATATGAATGCCCCAAAAAACTATAGACTAATAAACCTTTTGGATATAGGGGAAAAGTAATCTTGGGATTTCTAAAAAATTGTGTAGAAGAAAACCAGATTGTGCCCCCAGAACAGGGAGGGTTTAAAGAGGGTCATTCAAAGGTGGACCACTGCTTTGCTCTCTGGGCAATTGCGAGGAAGTCAATTGAGCAGAGAGATAGTCTTTTCTGCTGCTTTGTGGACTTCCGCGCAGTGTTTGGCCTAGTGGACAGAGGGCAGTTGTGGTCAACCTTGATGGGTTATAATATCCCTGGTGACTTATTGAGCCTTATCCAAGCTCTGCATACAGAAAATTGGGCCCAGATAATTTTGGATGTAGAAGAAGTTTATCTCGGAAAATTGAAATTGGCAATGGGCTGAGACAGGGGTGTGTCTTGGCCCCCCTGCTCTTTTCCCTGTTTATAAGAGATCTGCCACAAATTTTAGGTAACACAAGAAGGGTGAGCCCGAAACAAGATGGGAAACATATCTTGTGTCTACTCTATGCGGATGACCTGGTAATTATAGACCAGACAGAGACTGGTCTACAAAGAAAATTGCACAGGTTCCAAGATTAATGCCAGGTCAAAAGACTTGTAGTTAATATGGAGAACACTAAGATCTCATGTTTCGGTAAAAGGAAAATAAGGTTCTCCTGGTATCTGGGCACTGAAAAGCTGGAAAAAGTAACTGAATATAGATACCTGGGGATGTGGTTTCAGAGAAATTTGCAATGGCACACCCACCTGGATGCACTAAAACGGAGTACATCGGCCTCAGTGAAGGGATTAAATAGATTCAATGGTGTGTATGGGGAAATTTCCGACAAACCGGTTTTAAAAGCTTATTCAGCCATGGTGCCACCTTAATTTTTGTATGGTTCAGAGCTACTATAGTTGAGTGGTAAAAATAGGTGGGATGTTGAGGAGGGAAACTGTTTGAAAAATCTTTTTTCCCTGCCCAAATCATCGATGGTACAGGCAGTGAGACTTGAACTGGGAACCACCTCCTGGGGTATTATAGCGTGCATGGCCCTACTACTCTTCTGACAACATGTGGGTTTGGATCATGATCTGAAAATCTCACAATGGTGTCAGAAGGAAATTGTAAACCGTGATTTAGCCTGGGCAAAATAAACTAGAGGCATTGTTAGCAAAGCGTGTTATTTGTTAAAGACTGAATCGTGCCCCCAGTTCCTTCAACTTAAGATCAACAAGCGAGAGCTTAAGATGCTGGGAATTGAAGTCTCTCGAGTACAGCATCAAGACTATCTTTCTAGGAAAAACTCAGTTCTCCATATGGTCACTGTGTGGCAAAAAGATCAGCATTTTCTCTAAATCGACAGGCTACCTACCTACCAGTTAAGGCGTGAAGTGTTAAGGCTAAGAATTGGGGTAAACCCATGTTATGCAAGTAAAGGGGTAATAAGCTTTATGGTAAATAAGTAAGGAAAATGCACCTGCACTTTAGGAACAACATGCAATATCATACATATTTTATTTGATTGCCTGAAAATGTTAGAAATGCTAAGACATGTTTTACGCCCGATATTTTTAAAACTATGATATTAAAAATAGGTTGCAAGCAGTAAACCTCTTAGTGGAAATGGTCAATTTAGATATAGCCTGTGCCATGGGGAAATATATTTAAAAAGGATAAGGAGTGCCTAAAATGTAATTACTATCGAAGTTTAGCTTGAGGAACTTCTAGTTTTTAATGTTTCCTCCTTTTAAAGGATGTGCGTATTGTTGGTTTAAAGATGTGTATAGATTATTTCAGAAGCTGTACATCCCGGTTTAATTATGTGGTATATTGTTTACTGATATACTTTGATCGTTGTAATATACCGAATAAAGTTTTATTGATTGATTGATAATGGGAATAGTATGTAAGTATATATTGTTAATCAGAAACTCAGCACACCAGTGCAGGTGTATGGTGTCTCATTCAACCCTAAGTCTCTCTGATAGACCATCATGATACCTGCTGCGATGCACATTGCTGTGCGAGAATCCTGTTCTAGTGCACACTTGTATTAATTACGTTTGGTGCATATGCAGCCATCTTAGGGCTAGTACATTACTCGTTCCTGAGGTATAAGTAGAGCAACACTAAGGTCGCTATTGTGAGTGGACATTTAATTCTGCTGGAACTGGTAATAGGAACACCGTAGATCAGTTTGGGGGTGAATGTCTAGGAAATTACATGAGCAAAGCAAAGGATGGGAAATAAAAACAAAGTAACAATGCAATTATGCAGTAGGCAGAAAGGAATGCCCTACAAGCTAAAACTCACAGTAGTGTGGCACTGTTCGTGCAGTCATCTATGACTCCAAAAAAGGGCATTGTGCTTTCTTTTGTAAAACATGGGTTTAGACGCAAGTGTATAGCTTATCTGACTTTAAAATATACATTTTCTTTTTTTTATTATTAAAATGTTTACCTCAGTGACAGTCAATCTTATAAGGTGATTCTCGCTGCATGTAATTGTTCTTCATGCAGGTATTGTTATCAATATGTTCCTGGACGTCAGTGGTCATCGTGGGTTTTTCAGCGTTCCTGTTCCTAATTTCATGAATTCTATAAAGCGCCCATATAACTGGCACGATTTGTCTTGTAGGCAGGTGCATGCAGGTGCATACAGCTGCCTCACATGATCTAATGTTTGAAATTCGAAATTTTCGTCGTCCAGGAATTACAGCAGGACACTCAGTAATTCCTCCTTTACTAGGGGGACCTCAAAGTCCATCTGTGATCCTCATTAACTCTGTCACCCCGAACTTTCAGTACTGGTATTGGCAACTTTGGTGGAGGGAGCGGTCGTAACAA
Source organism: Lissotriton vulgaris (assembly GCF_964263255.1). NCBI lineage: Eukaryota > Metazoa > Chordata > Amphibia > Caudata > Salamandridae > Lissotriton > Lissotriton vulgaris. The sequence continues at coordinate 1,036,877,941 of NC_141689.1, forward strand.
GCCAAATCAAAGAACCTTGTAATGAAGCATTAGGTGTAATGATTACTGGTATTTGGTACAATATTTCCCATTCATAGATAGCTGACCTCTAAGTAATGTGACAGTACATACTAGCATGTTATAATAGACCTGGAAAATGCTCAGACTTAGGGTAATGTTATGTAGGTTATGTGGATTAGTATGTTAGTTGTCTTGATTGCCTGATGCAGTCAGCGATACACATGCCTTCCCAGAAAACTGAGCAATTACATAGTATGACATGCAACCTTCCCTTGTCCCCAGTAATTTTTGGTTGTTCATTTCCTCAACAGTTCACCTACTTGTATCCTGCGAGTTGTATATATTTTACAAGTTTTGCTCTTAGAAATGTTCAAGGTAACTGTAACCCCCAATAATGGTTTTCTCTCATGCATTGCCATACCTTTAACCATGTCTCTGAAGCAGAGAGAGAGGATAGTGCTTATTTTGGTAAAATGGGGCATATATGTATAACTATCTCTGTGTTAGATTGAATAGCACAACACTTGAGTACATGCAATAATGTGGTTGACGGTTATGCTCTTGGCCATACAATGTTGGGAAGTGCATAGCACACAGTCTGTGCTGCCACTTGGGGTCCTGCCATTAGAACGTTTATGTTCTTAAAAAGTCCTAATCAACCACAAGCATTATATGTTTTGTCCTCATCTCGTTAGTCAAAATGAGAGATAGAGCATTCATTTCTGAATTTAGGAAGTCTTATTTCTATCGTTTTGTTTTCATAAAGTGTATCAAATGGTGTTGTCTTTCTTCTGAAGAGGAATCTTTTGGTCAGCCTCCTACCTCCAGCTGAGCACTTTCAGTCTAACTTTAAAGAGATCTATGTTCTGACTTTACGTGATTCTGTCTTATGTGGTTTTATCACTATTTTCCGTTTTAAACACTCTGCATCCATTCCAGCCCACTAGTCATATGAAGGTGAAGAAAAATCACGTAGGCAGACTCCTTCCTCCCAGTCAAGCCCTCAGGGGTTCCTGCCCCAAGAAATGAAGTTAGAGCCCACTGACGAGCTGCATGCTCTTTGAAAAGTTCTAAGTTAGTAGGTTTTGAAATTTATATTTCTTTATTTTCTGTATAACAATTGTCTCACTTGCATACTATAACGTTCCAAGAGAGCGTTCCTGGTAGTTTTCTATTTAATCTAACGTTGTCAAAAAACTTGTCACTCAAAATTACCATATCTAAATTTCATAATAAGTTCCTGAATAAGGCGTAAGTATGTTCTGCTAAGATGGTGCTTTTTATCTTTCCCTCCACAAGATCAGTCTCTAATGGATATTCCACGTATAAGGTAAATCCCACCCTCCTAATTGCCACTCCTCTCACACCCAGATCAGGCATTCGCTTCTGATTTGTCAGTGCCATTTATTGCACCCTTATTGTTCTGAACTCAGATAAGACTTAAAATGTGGGATAATTAGGACCCAGGGAGAGTTTGGTCCAATATTTGCACTATATGCGTAGGTTCATCAGTTCATTCCCTACGGAGATTTCAGCCTTCTATTGAAAGAAAGCAAGACATATTAGTTTTTTTATCTTTTAGTTGGGATTTTTAGGTGCTTTATTTTATCTTGTGCATCCAGAGTTTTTTTCCCTGCTATAAATGTGCTCTTCTGGACCTTATATCTTAGTAAAACATAGCTGTAGAAGATGTCAACCAGGATTTGTTGTTTTCAGTACTGTTACATTAACCCCATGCCTAGGAGGCCAATCTCCAGATGTTAGTTTTCTAAACTTGATTAATTCCAGGAAATTGTCAGTCCATCTCAAATTGTTCCCATTTTGTCAAATAATAAAAAAAAAACTCACCTGGAAGAGCATAGCATAGGTGAAGTAACAACGCATTGCAAATAATTTGTTTGCGTAACCCAACCACCAGATTAAAGCATTGGAATTTACCCTCTCCCTTGTACTTTCGAGTGTATCTTATACGTAGATATCGTTTTCACCGAGATATGGAGTTAATTTTGAAATCCTCTTTTATATTTTCCTTGCAGGGAGGAGCAAGCAGAAACCTCATCTGTGCGTGTTGGATTTGTCACCTACAATAAAATTCTTCACTTCTACAATGTCAAGAGCAATTTAGCACAACCTCAAATGATGGTGGTGTCTGATGTTGGAGAGGTCTTTGTTCCCCTGATGGATGGCTTCCTGGTGAACTTTCAGGAATCGAGATCTGTGATCAACAAGTAAGAATGGGTTTATTATAAGGGCGGAACAAGACTACTTAAGGTGTTATGGTTGAATAACATTTTGCTAAAAGTAAGAACTATGTGCACCTTAGGTTTCCTCCTGTGCCTGCCCTACATTTCCCAAAGTACATAAAGTGAGGATATGCATTGACAAACGTTGAGCAAACGCTCATCACAAGTTACGAAACAAAGCTGTTCATCTCACATTTCCTTGGAGAAAGAAAAATCACAGATATAAGGACTATAAATGGTTTTTGATTGAACAACTGAATAACATTAAATAAGGTGTAACTATAGAAACTGAGTTAAGTAAATGTAGGGGTGATTTGTGGTACTCGTAGTCACAAAATTTTAAATGTGTAAATTTTATCTTTGAAGTTCACTTTAACCTCCTCCAGTTTGGGAAATATTTCCTCCGTATTTTCCACTTTTAATGTGGATTTACCCGCGGCCAATAGCAGGAATGTGCCTCCCACTGTATTCAGGGTGGCAGCATGCTTTGCTAAAAGTCTGTGACTACCAATAAACTCACAAGATTGTTGGGGCTCACAAACATTTGTAAGACACATTCCCACAAAGTTGTTAGTTTGTAGTTGTTCAGAAACTTTCATACACCCCTATCCTGGAATGTCCGCTCCCCATCCATGTGAGCAGATTTATTGTCACTTAATATCACACAGTATTGGTGTGATGTTACATGCAAGTGAATCACTTTGCAAGTCTAAATTAAAATGTTCAAGCTTTTGCACACCTAAGTCTTGTTTAAGTGGCCTAACGCTTGTGTGTCTCAGCATACTGTTTCCCTGGCTTCACTTACGGGTACAAAAATCTACATGGATTTTATTGATAATAGAGGAAGAAGACATTTTATGGTATGTTTACATACTCTGTTTCCTTATGAAAAGCATACAATTGCAATTTATGAAGAGAAAGTCAAGTCTATTCCTCACTTGGCAAGCTTACCACAATGGAGGAAACCTGGCCGATGCAGGTCAGCCATCTTCCAACATTACTCTTTATGGAGGCTTGTTGTGTCCTATGGCTAAGCAAGTGTTCCCCATCATTCCAAATTTGCTTTATAAAGTTGCCAAGAGCTGACTGAGAATTTTGTAACGTGTTTCATGTACAATTCTTTATTGAAAGAACCGACCTGGCCATGTCTTCCTTCAAAGCAGAGTGCAAAATGATGTAAACGCCATTGCCATCCGTGAGACGAGGCAGTTTGCTTGAGCTTCTTTTTCAGGTGATCAATTTCTTAGGATTGATGCTATTGCTAACTAACCTGTGAAGCATTAATGATCGAAATCCCTTTGAACAAGCACTGATGACATACTCTGTCCCTAAAAGACACCATCAAGGAGCCCTGTTTGCAGCCTAATGTGTTGCATCTACGCTCAAAGGTCCCAAATACCTAAAGATTGCCTTGTTGTTCCATTACTTACCCATTCTCTATTAAACATTTATAGCCATTGTTAGCAACACAACTGTTGTTACATTCATAAGACTGCTTTATGCAGGCTGTATTCCAGTTCATTCCCAGGGCCAGTTTTCAGACCTGGCCAAAGTAAACAAGTGCAGTGTTTTGCTCCAAAAATATTTTCAAGGATACAGCAAACCATGGTGGTTTTCTGTGTCATGAATGTTTCTGTCCTTTTATCAGATAAAATATGATATGGCTGAAGTGAGCACTCAGTTCCTCATACCACTTGTTGAAATTCTTGAGGACTTTCAGAAACATGAAATGGTAAAACTACCATTTCATGTTTCTGCTTCTTGCACTCGGAGAAAACAGAAGTGCCTGGTTGGGGGCGGGCGGGTGGACCTGCACCTCTTGTTTTAAGGCTTGAAAAATGAGCGTCTGGTGTCTTATTGTACCAGGCGGTAATGACTCGTGTGAGTGGTGTTAACCGATCTACCTGGGCCTGGATTCACTCATGCTCAGCTCGTCATTCATAACCATTTGTCTTCATAATAGATTATAAACCAAATTGTGCAAGTCAATGCTGTTTTTCACTGTGATGAGAGCGATGTAAAGGGAGAAATATGGCCTAAAGGCTAGAGCAGCAGTGCTGGAACTGGGGACGCCAGTTTGAAACTGGCCTCGCCTCAACATCCTGTGATTCTGGGCAAATCACATATCCATCTGTCTTAAAAAATGTGCAATGCCTAGATCTTATGGAAAACATCTAGTTCTTGTGCAATGTGCCCTTGGGTCAGGGTCGAGCTACATAAATATACAAAAAACAAACAGAAGCACAGCATGGGTCTAGATAACCATTTGGAAATCTCTTGCACTCATTTCCACAAGATTTGTTGCATGGAGCACGAAGGCCGCATTGTTTGGCCAGGTAGAGTAGCGGCTGGCTAAAGGTCACTTGATGGGCCGCAGAACAGACCCCGGCTATATTGAAGCCAAGGGAAAAAGTGACCAACATGGCATCCGGAATGTGAGGAAGACATGGACATGTCATTGTAAAGATTGGACATAACGGAGCCCAAATATTTCAGCTTCGTTTAAAGTCACCTACACTACCTTCATATGCTCAGCTACGGTCCGGCGATGCAGCTTTCCCACATTAGTAAAATATAAGAGAGCAGTTCCTCCTCCTGTCTTTTTCCAAAGCACGTACATTAACGCAACAAAAATAGCATAACTGAACGTGTACGGTGTCAAAAGTTCAATTTAACAGCAGTTTGCAGATTCCTGAAATTTAATGGGAATGCGTGAGCCATACATTCTCATCAAAGTCTACCTTTGCCCCTGGAGCTGAGCACGGCAAACTCAAACGTGCTATGTTACACGGTTTCGAGGCACGTCCGATAGCAGACTTACATCTGCAGCTGCGGTCTTTTAACTTTTCCTATGAAAGTCCAATACTGGGGCAAGAAAACAAGTTACTTGCCTGTAACTTTGGTTCCCCAGTATTGGTAACTTTCATAGATTCCTATGCGCCCACCCGCCTTCCCTGGGAAAGCTCAGCCTACAGCAGAGTTGGTTACTGTTACACAACGGCTATGAAAATCTGAGGCTCTGAGGCTCTCTCAGGAGGGTTCTATGGGGTGAGGCTGATCTGATTGGTTGTTTTAGTTTTTTGGTCTCTTTTACAAAAAGAGGGTGATATGCTACAAAATGAGATGAGGCCTAGGCCTTCCTTTCTCTTTTGTAACTACTACTATGGTATTTTCTGTTTACCGAGGCTCCCATTCCGACGATGGCGGAATGATACAAAGCATGGGAATCTATGAAAGTTACGAATACTGGGGAACCAAAGTTACAGGTAAGTAACTTGTTTTCATCCCCGCTGAGGAGAGAGAGTACTCTCCCATAGGTAGTAATGCCGCCCCGCTGAAGAGCGCTGGTACTCTCCCATAGGTAGCAGTAAATTCCCACTTAGGAGTACTGTTACTCTCCCATTGCTAGTAGTGCATCTCTGCTGGGGTGAGGTGGTACTTTCCCGATCAAATACAACAAATCCAAGTATTCAAAGCCTGCAGGACGGAATATTTATAGCAACCCTCGTAGTCTGCCAGCATAAAACATAATCTTAGCATCACAGCAGATCGGGGAACATGGGCTGCAATTAGCCTAAGCGTGTGAAATACCCCACTGGTTAACCGTGAAGAGAAAAGTGAAAGAGAAAAGTGAAATGAAGAGACGGAAGGCGAGAGGAGGGGGCGAGTGCTTTTCACTTGGGAGAGCGAGCAGCTCCAGACGCGATAATTGCTTTTATATGGCGCTGCACGCTCCCGCGAGTGAATCGCCACACATGCACGCATTGCCTTTGAAGACAATAGAACGCGTGCACGTTTTTGGATGAAAAGCCAAAGCGATCGCAAAAGATCTTTTTGCCTATGCAGCGCATGTGCACTGCATAAGCAAGACCTAAAAAATGAAACAGAAAAGTTTCATTTTTCTTTTTTAAATGCATCCCGTTTTCCTTTAAGGAAAACGGGATGCATTTAAAAAAAAACGGCTTTATTCAAATAGCACTCACAGACCTGGTGGTCTGCTGACCCCAGCAGGCCACCATCCCTGGGAGTGCTAGCCATTCCTAATAGGGTTGCAAATAGCACCTGCCTCATGAATATAAATGAGGCACACAATTTGCTAACCCATTAGGAATCGCTAACCGTTTCTGTGACACTGTTGTACATTGCATTTTGCGAGTCGCAAATTGCAAATCGCTAAGCGCCACAATTTACGAGTCGCAAAATGGAAACGTCCTACATCTGTCCCTTAATCCCACCCAAACTAGGCCCAAACAGACTAGTTTACCAAGTGCATTATTGATAATCCGAGAACGGACATGGCTAAAGACTTTGCTCCAGTTGATTAACTTCTGTGTTTAATATGATCATTCGAATCATCCTTATTGACTGTGTACATTCCTTTGATATTAGAGGGTTTGTACATGAGTTACGCAGTTTTTTTCCGGACTACATTATCACCTGTGATATCTCGCTTTACAGATTCGTTTTTACAAGTGACTTGTAGAATAGCTGTGGGCCTGCCCATATTACATCTGTCTTTTAATGATGACCTGGTGCATTATTAGTCATGTTACGAGGCCTTTCCTTACACCTATGCAGAGGATTCTTTTCTCAACTTTGAGTCGCCTGAGTTTCCAGTTCTGAACATTACCACCTCCTGAATACAGATGATACGCTCATGGATGATCTAAAATAAAATGAAGTACTGTTCCTCAAACTAGAATTGGCTTTGCATGTCTCAAACCTCTGCTGTGGGACCCTGGCTTCTGGTCCACAGTTTATGGTCTTCTCAGCAGATGAGTAACTTGCACATGTTACTTGTCCCAAGACCTCATTTGAAGCTGGCGTAGCTGCAGAGGTTGAAGCAATGGGCTAGTAGCCCTTCACCTGACCAACACACAAAGACTGTGTACCATAGTCCCTTTGATCGTCATCTTGACACCACTGTGTCAATGTAGTATGCCCTGTGGTTGGTAAAAATCTTCTCACCCACCTACATATGGGGAAAATGCATTGACTTGTCCTGTGAGAGTCCTTTGTCACAGAAATCACATAATCCCGACTGCTAGCTTGCTGCATTAGCTATTAGTAGGACAACTGCTTAATTTTAAGTTGCCCTGCATGAAACATGAGGCTTTTTATGACAGACGCTTGTAATTTCTACATCAGTAGCCCATCCACTGATCCCTGCCAATCAATAATTTTACCTATTGCTGAACGAGCCCAAAACATGTCAAAACTTGAGGCTGATATTTCTATGTGATCGTGGCCCGTTATAGTGATCTTTGCCTGAATCTCACCACTTAAGCTTCTTCCGATGACCAACAATAGAAACTGTACAAAAGGGGGTAGTAATGGACGGAGCATCTGAACCAATCAAACACTCACACCCAGTCAAAAGATCTCGGTTTAATCCATCACCGTTCTTTAGCCCACTCTGCCACCCCAGTACAGACATGGCTATATGCAAATCAGTCTGACCCTGTGCCTCATGGGAACAGTCCAGCCCGAACTGCCAAGCCATGCCTTTCCTGGACCGGAAACAAGCTTCCGAGGACCGGTTTCTGGCATTCCAGCGGTCTTCAGCCCGGCTTGCTTGAATCCAGTGGCAAAGTGAGCAAGGGACTCACGTCTGAGCATACCCTGCCACACTTATAGAGGCCAAAAGCGGTACAAAAGGGGGTGGTAATGGACGGAGCATCTGAACCAATCAAACACTCACAACCAGTCAAAAGATCTGAGTTTAATCCATCACCGTTCTTTAGCCCACTCTGCCACCCCAGTTCAGACATGGCTGTATGCAAATCAGTCTGACCCTGTGCCTCATGGGAACAGTCCAGCCCAAACTGCCAAACCATGCCTTCCCTGGACCGGAAACAAGCTTCCGAGGACCGGTTTCTGGCATTCCAGCCGTCTTCAGCCCGGCTTGCTTGAATCCAGTGGCAAAGTGAGCAAGGGACTCACGTCTGAGCATACCCTGCCACACTTATGGCGGCCAAAAGCGGTACAAAAGGGGGTGGTAATGGACGGAGCATCTGAACCAATCAAACACTCACACCCAGTCAAAACATCATGGCTTGGTAGTTCGGGCTGGACTGTTCCCATGAGGCACAGGGTCAAGGCTGATTTGCATATAGCCAGTGTCTGACCTAGGGTGGTGTGGAGTGCAAAAAAACGATGGATTTAGGCCCAGATCTTTGTACTGGGGTGAATGTAAGACATTGTTCTGCATTCTGTCTATCAACTGTGTTTTTTGCAATTGTCACCCCGAGTGGGCTGGGTATGCTCAGACGTGAGTCCCAGGCTCTCCACATCACTGGAGTCAAGCTATCCAGGCTGAAGAAGGCTGATAGCCAGAAACCAGTCCTTGGATGCTTGATTCCGGTCTAGGAAAGACATGGCTTGGTAGTTCGGGCTGGACTGTTCCCATGAGGCACAGGGTCAAGGCTGATTTGCACATAGCCAGTGTCTGACCTAGGGTGGTGTGGAGTGCAAAAAAACTATGGATTTAGGCCCAGATCTTTGTACTGGGGTGAATGTAAGACATTGGTCTGCATTCTGTCCATCAACTGTGTTATTTGCAATTTTCACCCCGAGTGGGCTGGGTATGCTCAGACGTGAGTCCCAGGCTCTCCACATCACTGGAGTCAAGCTATCCAGGCTGAAGAAGGCTGATAGCCAGAAACCAGTCCTTGGATGCTTGATTCCGGTCTAGGAAAGACATGGCTTGGTAGTTCGGGCTGGACTGTTCCCATGAGGCACAGGGTCAAGGCTGATTTGCATATAGCCAGTGTCTGACCTAGGGTGGTGTGGAGTGCAAAAAAACGATGGATTTAGGCCCAGATCTTTGTACTGGGGTGAATGTAAGACATTGGTCTGCATTCTGTCCATCAACTGTGTTATTTGCAATTTTCACCCCGAGTGGGCTGGGTATGCTCAGACGTGAGTCCCAGGCTCTCCACATCACTGGAGTCAAGCTATCCAGGCTGAAGAAGGCTGATAGCCAGAAACCGGTCCTTGGATGCTTGATTCCGGTCTAGGGAAGGCATGGCTTGGTAGTTCGGGCTGGACTGTTCCCATGAGGCACAGGGTCAAGGCTGATTTGCATATAGCCAGTGTCTGACCTAGGGTGGTGTGGAGTGTAAAACAACGATGGATTTAGGTCCAGATCTTTGTACTGGGGTGAATGTAAGACATTGTTCTGCATTCTGTCCATCAACTGTGTTTTTTGCAATTTTCACCCCGGTGGGCTGGGTATGCTCAGACGTGAGTCCAAGGCTCTCCGCATCACTGGAGTCAAGCTATCCAGGCTGAAGAAGGCTGATAGCCAGAAACCGGTCCTTGGATGCTTGATTCCGGTCTAGGAAAGACATGGCTTGGTAGTTTGGGCTGGACTGTTCCCATGAGGCACAGGGTCAAGGCTGATTTGCATATAGCCAGTGTCTGACCTAGGGTGGTGTGGAGTGCAAAAAAACGATGGATTTAGGCCCAGATCTTTGTACTGGGGTGAATGTAAGACATTGTTCTGCATTCTGTCCATCAACTGTGTTTTTTGCGACCAACAATAGAAAAGCATTGAGAAATTCTTTTCCAACTTGGCTTTCAAATTTATGTGGGTGGGATGTTTACAGAGTGAACCTAGCTACAGTAGAGTGGAGAGACACATTAAGGACATTTTGCAACTTATGAGTGGCACGGGAGATGGTGTAGTCTCTGGATGGTGCTGTGTTGTGATGACTGGGAATACAATATGGGAAGACTGTGGTAAAAGGAGAGTTTGGAGATGAAGCAATAATGGGTCTATGCAGCACACAGGTGAACTGGAGAGGGTGTTGGCAGGGAGTAGACCAGGCTAGGAATAGGAGCCATAGATTGATGGGTTGATGGGATTGTGACCAGGTCGACGGGTGGGGTTGGGAATGTGTGGATGGGGAGAGTTGCTTCAGCAGGCCGGTTAGTTACAAGAGGTTGCATTAAGAGAAAAGCACTGAGTCATGTTCTGAAGTGGTGGGTGATCAAGTATGATGGTCTTCTGGATTGCGTTCTACAGTTAGTCACAGGAGAAAGCTTTTCCCCAAATGATTAATTTGTAAAAAGCATCAACACAATGAAACAGGCCGCCCCAGGAGACTCGTACGTCTGAGCATCTGCTCTTGAAAATTCATATAATTACATGCTTGCAGTGTCATTCTCTCAAATTGTTGTGCATATTAAGAGACTAATTTAAGGACTGTATGTCCTTTAGTGATAATTAAATAGAGGTGTCAACGTTTTGGCTTTCCTTTTTAGACATTCCTGCACAATCCCATCCTTTCCTAATTGCTTGTATCACACAATTCTCAGGATTTTGAACAAAACTAATTTTCTGTGGTCTGATGACCTTTGCCTTCCTGTAAGCGATTGTGTAAGACACTAACAACATTCCAGTAGTCAGTCACTGCAGTGATTTAGTCATACAATGAACTGGAAAAGCTATCTGTTTTGGCTGTAATCAAACAATAGAAATCCTTTTATCATCTTTCTTTTTTTTAATCTAATACTTTATTCCTCACTACAACGTTAACCTTTGTTATTGTGATCTTCATTAGTTGGCGGTCACAAAAGCTGTTGGTTGATTAACAGATGACTACGTGTTTTAAGTTTTCTTTGGAAAGTTCTTTTTCCAGTTAATGGGAATTAAGGGCATATTTGTTTGTAAAGCACAGCCCACGCATTTTTGTTTACATTACTAATTATTCAATCAATGTAGTATTACATATATTTAGACAAAACTACTCTTTAGGTCCAATGTAATTGTTTAACCACATGCGCGCTCCTCTGATTCTGCCCATATGCTGACTTTTTAAAAAACCCATTGTTCATGACGAGCTGGGCTCGTCATCAGTGTTTGAGGAGGCTACACCATGACGAGCCCAGCTCGTCATCAGTCTCGAAGGGGTTAACTTAGTCAAGTCGTAATTGCAATTAACGGTCTTTTATTTATTTATCGGTGACAGTAGCACTTCACTCAGAAATGGAAGTTTAATCATTATAGGAAATTGAGCTGAACAAATAAAAACCATGATTAAAAAAAGTTGCAACAAAGAAGAGTTGGAGGAGTATAAACATGTTGCAGATATTGATGTACTGATATGCCTAGACTGGGAAAGGAATTAAGCTGTGATTCATTCAGTCTCACCAAACCGATCCTCAAAGAGATGAATTTAAAGTGTCACTGAAGGAGATCATAACCCTGAGACCCATAAGAAGTGCATTCTGGAGATGAGGACCACGTTTTAAGTAGTGCTAGGATATGGAGATTAAAGAATACAGGGTGTTTAAAGTATGTGTCTGGATTCGATTCAGGAAACATACGAGGGATAAACCATACATTGCCTTCAACACTACAGTGAAGTGTTTAAGTTGAGCTCTCTTGGTAGGAGATAGCCTGCAGATCTCCTTGGATTGAAGTAGGACAGATGCAGCTGAGAGAGAATGTAAAGCACATGCGTGATAACCTTTACTCCTCTTAACTCTCCTCTTCCCCTAAACCGGTCTCTTACCTACCCGCTCCCCCCCATGAGTTACAAGGTCCTAGCGCTGGGATACCCTCGTGGTGACTACGCGCTCTACAAAATTTTAAAATAAAATAAAATACTGTGGGGGGGAATGTGTACTTCCATAGCCCTGCGAATAGGATGTCACAATGGTTCATTCTGCTTCTAATTGGAGAAGGAAGTTGGACCTATCTTATTCAAATCAGAGGACTCATCCAACATTCTGATATTAGTGACTGATTTCTGCTTGACATAGCTGTATTGGTGATTAATGAAGTGAGTTACATGGGAGAGTCAACCTGCATGTCTAGGGTTTTGGCACATCGGGAGGTGATGACTCACTTGGGAAAAGATGATCATAGTTAGAGTAGGAGAAAGCACAGTTGTAGATAATTTCTGTTTTAGGAGAGTTGAGCATAGGGGCATCCAGTGTTTGATGTCCGAAAGATATTTAGAATCCAGCAAGATAACAGGAAAAATCATTTGAGGATCATCATATTGGTGAGATAATATTGAAGGAGGAAAATATTGGTTGTGAGAGAGAAAGTGTGAAGCAAACAAAGCTGCGGATCCAAATTTTTAGGAAAATGCTAAAGGCATGGTTGTTTGTTAATTGAGGTTGACCCGACTGCAGTTAAGCTTTCAGATTCAAGGATAGATCAGAGCCTGTTGGTCATTTAGCTCTGGAGGCCATTGAGTACCATGCGCCCTACAAACCGAACAGAATAGATCGGTAGCCAACCAATCATGTTGGAGCTGCGTTTACCTCTTCATGGAAGGTTTTCTGGGTAGTACATGCTGTACTTTTCATAGAATGCATTGTGGTGGTTCCTGTCCGCGTGCAGCTCGGCAGGTACAACTTTCAGGCATCTGCGTTGGTGGGTAACCTTGCACCTGCCCTTCACACAAGAGACAGAATTTGAGTGGAACATGTGGGGGTCTATGCCCGTTCTTGTCCTCTGTGCACAGTATCCATGCTTCATATTGCAAATGCACTGCTTACAAACATACTGATGTTTTTGATCAACAAAGGCTACCCCTGAAGGTAGCAGAGGTGAATGGGTTTTAAGAATCTCCTCTGTACAGGGGTTCCAATGTTCATACTTAATACTACAAAAATCATGTACCATATCTACATGACCATTTGAAGCGCACAAAAAGTAAACACAAAGGGACCTCCTTCTGTCCAAGCCATTAGACTTCACTGACAGCTGGCGCACCCCGAAAAGCTATGGGTGCTGCACAGAGGCTAAAGGGAGAGCGTGTTTCTTGTGTAGTTCAATGACCTGGTGATAAAAAGTGCTACCCTCTTTGTATGTTTTATACTTTATTTAGTGTTAATTGTAACTAATGATCAGCTAGGTGGGCATGAAGGAACCATTCAGGATTGCTCAGTAAGTTGACCTTGCACCACTGTGACCTGCAGCAATGAGACGCTGGCAAGCTACAGTCCCAGCAAAGATATCAGCCTTCCCTCCCTCAGTGGTCAATAGTATGAAAATAGGCCCAGTAACATCTGGTATTTCCAGTGCTTAGCAAGAGGGGAGTATAGTAAACAAGTTCCTGTTAGAAAAATCCAGCATTTCCTTCATTTGCACCTCAGTAAAATGCACTCTAAACGCTGCTTTGAACCGCGGGTGTTGGGCTTGTTGATTCTTATTCTAAAAGTTGTTTTTAATGAGCATACAGTGTCGGTGCTGCCACGCCTGACTTCAGCTCTCTGCTTTCTGTTCCCCTCGCGCAGTTTGCTGGACCAGATCCCAGAGATGTTCGCGGACAGCAGTGAGAGCGAGACTATCTTCGCCCCCGTGATCCAGGCCGGCATGGAGGCCCTGAAGGTCAGTCTTCTGTCTGCGTGAGAATTAAGTCATTACAGGGGCAGGTGCGGGCCTGGCAGGGCCAAATCCGCCCTCCAATATCAAAGGGGAAATAATTGAAAAATAAGAAAGACTTTACAGTGCGCACATCTACTTATCTTTCCTTTCAGCTGAAAGCTGTGAGGTATGCAAACAGTAACATAGACAACAGCAGATGCACATAACTCTTTTTTACACTGTCTCTCTCTGTTGCTCTTCAGCTCACACACCCGTCTCATTTAACCAGCCCTCTCCTACTTCTTTCTCTCTCTCTTTGCTGTCGTGGAATCTCTCATATTATCTGTCACTTTTTCCATAATACAAACTCTTAATAACTTTATCGTCCACCTCCAACTCTCACACCTTTTATGTATCAAGAATTGTTTCTCTTACTCTCCATTTTCTCTTCATCTCCCCTCATTATCTTTCTCTCTAGCTCTTCTCCAACAACCACCTCCACTCTTCTAAAGCTCTTCATCGCTGCCAACTCATTCCCTCTCCGTCTCTTTGCTTTCTCTTTCTGTTTCCTTTCTTACATTCTCTCTCGTTCTCTTTAAATGAATCCCAACAAGAAATACATATTGACAATGTAAACATGGGCATTCTAGGTGAAATAAAAAAATAATCAGTTGTGTGAGTAAAGGAGGCAAGATTAATTTATACTTTAAATCAAAATGTAGGTATTTTCTGGCACAAAAATTGAGATTTTTAAATGCCATATAAAAACGTTCCCTGGAGGAAGCATTAGTAATAATAGTCTGTCTATTAAATGCTCCCCCAGGTGATAAGATTACCGAATGATCAGTCGTTTTCCCCTTTGTAGTTGACACAACAAACTTTTGGCGAGTGAATGACCCGAGGGTTACTGTAGTTGACACCACGGACTGAGCTGCCATATGTTGCAATCACTGACATGTCCTCTTGAAAATTGAAAGCCCTACACAGTATAAGCAGTTGGTGTGTTAGTACCGACACCATGTCTCCAGCCATGGGCTTTCTAGTTACAAATCCTTGTTATTCGGTGCATCAGTCCAGTTGGTTCAATGGAAGAAAATCGTAACTGCAATTCCCAGAGCACAGTTTGGTGTCAAACGAGAGCTCAATGTGAACCAAGAACATGCATGTCTATCAACTGTGTATTGCAGCATTTCCCAAACTGGGGCGTGAGCCGATTTTTGGTGGGTCATCAAAGTCTAAGCAATAAATAAAGATGCCTTTATACTCTGTAATTGTCTTGTCACGTTTGCTGTGTTTCAAAGACAGTGGTCAAATATCAGGCTCCGTCTTCTGACAAATTGCTGCTTATATTTTGTTTTTGTTTTTTAAGATGGGGATTGGTATTTACATACTCCTCTCCCTTTGCAGTCAGAGAAACATTTCGTCCCCCACACCCTTTCCGTATCTAGTGCGTTCTTCATCTTCTCTAGACTCATCATGGGAGGTCTCTTCTGATTGCCACGGCCCTCTTTCTTAGTTACTAGTGCATTAGTGTATATGCTGTCTTCCCAACAAAATGCGAAACGAGAGCACGGCTGATGTTTGGGCTGAGAAAGACTGATAGCATCTCACCAGCACTGATGTCTTGCCTGACGAGCGGAAAGTAGACTAAAATAATCTCGGTGTTGTCTGCTGGGCCTTGAATGGGGTTGTATCTTTCATACCACCTGCATGTCACTTAGAAGGCGCCCTCAGATGGAACACTTGTCCAAATACTTAAGACTTGTCTCTTTCATCTAGCTTTTGATCTGGAATCAAGCTAATTTTCCCAATTCCGATGTGTCTTTCTTTGAATCAGATTTCCAGCTGTGCTGGCACTGTGCAAAAAATTCAAAATTACGTTAAATAAATATACGCAGTTTAAAATGAGTCTTTGGAAGCAATTGATGATTAGACATATTCAGTCCCTTACTTTTGTGCATCTTTTATCGAGGTCCACTTTATTTCAGAAATGTTTTGCACATAAAACGCACGTGAAAGGAAAATGTGCATTCCCCAATTAATGTCCAGTTTTTGGGAACGTATTCTGGCAGTGTTTACATTCCGAATCCTGGATGATAGTTGTCACTGTAACATAAATCAAAGGACTCACTTCATTGACCATGGAAACATGAAAGTCTGAGCTGTACCTGCTTCAGTTCGTACCTGTTGTCTGCAGAATGAACCGAGAACAGTCTGTTGCTAAACCGTTTTATGAGTTTCTATAGAAGGATACATTTATTTTTATTGTAGCCCAACGGTAAATCCCAAATTAGGTGAAACATATGTGTTTGTGTCAAATATCGAATTTCAACTTAGGTGAAATATGTGGTTATGTCCATGCTGGAGAAGTATGGCTCAGGGGTTAGAGGCGGCAGACCCGGAAGCTGAGATCGGCCCTGGACCAGGGTTCAATTCCCCGCCTCGGCGGGTCTTGGGCTCAAAAATTCCACAGACTCGATAATTCTCGCTCCGGTGCCTTCTTGACTCACGGGTTCACACTCTGCGACTCTGGGCAATAGCTTGCTTAATCTCCACAACAGCCCCTCACGGCGGGATGCCTGGCTTTCACCTTGTGGATACCCTGCCGGGGTTATCTCACAGGGGAATACCAGGACGGGTTCCCTAAGCAAGCGCCGGGAAACCCTTTGTGGGTAGCTGTGCGCTATATAAGCTCAAATACATTTACATTACATTTACATGCTCATTCCTACCTCAAATTCCGCCTGGTATTATCCGAAAGATTGGTGAGGGGAGAACAGGTATGCAGGGAGGAAAATGTGCACTTTTATCGTGTGGTCAAGGCTTATTTTTCACAGCAAAGTCCTGTGGTGTGGTGTGATGTCATCTTTAATTTTGTAAGTGGCATGATCTATTTGACAAAGAGGCTTTGATGTAATCATTAATTTTGTAGTTTCAGTTATTTATACCTGCTTAAATTTGCCTTGTCTTCTTCCTGGCTCTTCTTTTTTGAAGCCGAATATCCAAACTGACTTCTAAGGAATACTTGATGGCCTACAGCCAACTAAGGACTTTGTTAAGATTTCTCTTTGAGCCAGTCATAAATGTATTTAAATGTACTCAGATTTTTTTTTGTTACTGGGTTCTACAACTGGGTTGCAGTCATGTGCAGGAAGTGAATTCTGAAATGAGAGTTTGTTATAACGCTCATTTGTTGCTTCTGAGTGAGGTTTAAGCTGCTTGGGATGAGCTTAAAACACTCCTGGTGTGATCTAAATGCTTCAGGTTGGATTTGAGTGCTGTGGTGTAATTTAAGGGCTCTGTGATTGGGCTGAGTCACTCTGGGTTATGCTTACGAATTGGAGGATGGGGTTTTACAGCTTAATGTTGGTGATCTGGTGATGTTCTTAAAAAATGGAGAGGTTGGATAAATGGTAATAGTATAAATTGGCCAGACTGTGGACTTTTCTGGAAGCATTTTGGAGGGGATCGTCGCAACGTTTTGGCTCAGTGTCAAGAATCAAGCTATTCCTCCGTCTGATCCACATTTCCTGCTGTTGCCTTCCATTTCTTCCTTCATTTATTAGAATGTTATCTGATAAGGTGTTATCTGGGCGGGTTGCACGGGCTACCAAGCACTGTAGAACTGAGGATGTCAAATGGCCCCTATGAACCAGGGCGCCGTTCATTCCGTCTGCAACACGAAGTTCACCTCAAAAAGTGTCCTCGACTCTCCAGGTAGCCCTGCACAAACAGTTAAGCCCTAGGTCAAGGGAGGTGGGGTAGAGCAGATTGAAATTAAACAGCCAAAGTTGTGAGTGTAGAACATTTTAATAATAACTCCGAATATATAAATATTTACTGTATAAAAGGCAATTCAAATGGTATAAAATAAACAAAGGGAGTGCGCAAAATTGCAGTAATGTAATGAATTTTTGTAGTAAAGCCAGGGCTATGTGCTGTGTGTGCGGTTTGTAATCAGTTATTTATTGTGAACATCAGCACAGTATTGAAAGCAAAAGGCACAATCTAACAGAAATCTAGTTAAGGGCACATTGGTAATGTTAATCCATGTTTACAAACATCAACCATTCGTGATCACTAACTGATCAAGATCATCGCAGTATAAAATGGTAGGTCGCAGTGCTCCTACCAAACTGAAGTACATTATGAACTCCTAACATGCTGTGTTCATTACTTTTTGCAAAAATCCTAAACAATGTATAAACAAAACAAGTGCAATAGTATACACAGCCTGCCAAGTGACCTTCAAAGGAAGAGACCAGTATCCCTGAGCACTGTAAGTGTGTTAACTCCTCTAATCAGCGTATGTAGCAGTAGAATTCTTGGGCAACCCTCCTTCGTGTCATGTGAGGGATGGAAAGTTCTTTAGGGATGCTGTATCCACGCTTCTGGACACCTTGGCTTGACGGCTGATTTCTCTTAAAGACACCCAAAGGCAGCATGGCAAGCCTGTAGAGCTTCAGCAGGGGACTTCAGCCTGCTTCCTTGCTCTATGTTGTGAAAACGCCTACACTACAGCAGCAGGGTCTGTGCAGGTCCAGAGGCTAACAACAAGCTGGAAGGAAACCCCAGCTCAAATCTCCAGTTCATAACTGATGGATCTGTCCGATTGCCAATCAGGACCAGTGCATTCAAATATCAAAGGGTTCCGCCAGTCATGCTGGGACACAGCTTGGTCGCTGCCAACGTGAAGAGACCAAGTACACCTTCCAGGGGTCTCCTCTGGTGGGTACCCTTGGTTATTCGCTGGAAACAATGATCATGCAGAGGAAGAAGAATTGGAGGGTGGGGTTGGCCCCTGTGGTCAAAAACTATCCTCCATTTTGCAACAGTCATTCATGCAAAAAAAATGTTTTGGAATAGATGTGGTGTTTGTGGATCATTTACCATACACACATGTTCCAATCATGTTCCATTGGTCACACATGGTATGCAAAAAGTTAAATTGAGCCTATCCCAAACACACAACACATAATAAACGTGAAGGGGGCCCCGTCTGTCCAAGCCTCTAGACGTAATTTACATGGGGACATGGGGCCAATAGACAGTTTCCCTTGGTGCAGCTACTGCAGCCCGAAATGGTACCATAAACCGTGGATTATTCAGAAAGGGTCGACAATGGTGATCCTTTTAATCTACAGGGTGGGGATACCATCGGACATATCAAAGAGGTTTCCATGAGCACCAGTATGGGTCTGTGACCCAACAACCTATTGCACAAACCAAATATAAACAAAGGAATAAAGTAAAATATCAGGGTTGGCCCAGCTGCATGGGTTATCTGAGACTTTCATCCTTAGTATAGCTGGCCAGTGTGCCTAAATAGCATATGTTTGAATCTTCTTTTAGTTTTCACCCGTCTAAAAATCCTTTTTACTGGCAGTACTACAATGCTTGTATACACTGCTTGTGAGGTCGGGATCCTTTTGACTTTTTTGGATTCACATTTTCTGGAAGTAAAAGGCAGAAGTCGCAGCCACTCCTGAACTGTACAAAAAGTCAAAAATGGACGTGGTTGCTTGCTGCTCCAAAGCTGCCACTTGAAAATGTAAATTTTATTAGTGCATAATATAAAAATACAATGCACATTAATTTAACTTAAATCTTTTGGTTTTCACTGAAATAGCCACAAAGCCATCTTTGAACTATGAAAGGAAGTATGCAGCATCATTTTAAACTTCCTGAGGTTGTTACAATAAGTGCCTGTAAAAGTGGGTAATACGCATCCATCACAGGACCCAAACTAGCATTGGCAAAAGCTATAGGTCTGACATCTGCTAGCCTTTAGGCAATTCTTGTTTTGCTTTGCCGTTGTTTTTGGAAATCCTTAGTGTTTGGGAAGCTGCTGGGCGTTTGCCAGTCTAGAAAAAATACATTGACTAATGTCAAAGGTTTTTTTGTCTTAAAAGAGCACACATTACCATAGTACTCCTTGGCACAGAAGGGAACCACTTTCCTTGTGGATGTGCTCCAGATTAGAAAACAGCATGCTATATCTCGCAGTGAAGTCATCGAATGCCTGAAGTGGGATAACGCATTGCCCTGTGGTGATGCTCTAGTGAGTTTTAGAAAAATGCGAATAACCCAACCACAGACAAATGGATGAAGAGTGGCTGAAAACATAAGTAACTATGTCATGCACATCATTTTAAAAGGTCTTGGCTAACACACAGACCTAACAAACCCAATTCTATGCCATTGGTGAAAAAGGAGGAAGGAAATCAAGAAAGAATGATAGAAAGACAGAACACAGGAAGGAAAGAAAGAAAGAAGAATAGAAAGGTGGATAAACCAACTGAAAAAGGAAGGAATCAAAGAAAGAAGCATAGAAAGATGAACAAAGAAAGGAAAGAAAACCGGCAAGATGGAAAGAAAGCAGAAAGAAAAAGAAGTGGGCAAGAAGGAAACAAAAAAGGAAGAAATAAGGAAAAAAGAAAGTCTAGAAGGAAAGAAAGAGAGCGAAAGAAGGAAAGAAAGCATAAGTAGAGAAGGAAAAATGACTGGCTGTCTTGGTGCCAAAGCTGGGGAAAGATCCGCTGGACGCAGCCTCCTATCAGGCCCTCTCCATGTTAAATGTGGATCAAAAAACCCTCAGCCATATTCTAGTAGCGTGCCTGCTTTGATATCTCCCAGAACTGGTCCATACTGATCCGTCTGGGTTTATCCCATGTGGGAATACCATATGTTATCTGCAGCGGCTGACCTGTGTCCTCCATGTCGCTTGTCTAGACCACGATCAATACGCCTTAGCTTTCTTAGAAATAGAGCAGGCTTTTGACTCCATGCGTTTGAAGTATATATGGCTTGTATCAGAGAAAATGGGAGTGGGGTCCCAATTTGTTTCCTGGGTTAAACTGTTATACGCGGAATTGACAGCACAAGTGTGAACTGGGAACGGTTTCTGATGTTTTTCTCTTTCAAAGGGGTACACAACAAGACTGACCCCTACCACCACCACTCCTCCCACATGCCCACGCTGTTCGCCATGGCAATGGAGCCTATGGCGTGCCAACTGCGTCAGGTTGGGGGATAGAGGTGGGCCAGATGATCTATGTTGCATCATTATATGCAGACGCCGCAATGATATAGCTGCAACTGCCAGCCACTGTGGTCCAGATCCTTCTAAAGGTCATGAAGGAATTCGGGGAGCTGTCAGGGTTCCATTTCAACCAGTCAAAATATGTATTGTCCCCTACATGCCAGCTAAAGGGAGTGGGCGTCAATTTACTGCCGAGGGCGGGACTGCCTTGGCGAACAGATAGCATACAATGTTGTAGGCTGAAAATCGCACACGGAGTGCAGAGTGCCACGTCCTGAGCCTAGGAAGGATCATTACCAACCTTCGTCCCTCCATTAAGACCTTGAACACCTTCAAGCTCATCCTGTTGGGGAAAATAGTGCTGATAAAAATGTTGGTGCTACCCCACTGCTTTTGCGTGCTGCATGGCACAATGTATGAGGTCCCTCATGGATCTCATACATGGATTCTCTAACCGAGAATTAGGTTGGATCCTGGTACAACTATTGTGGGCAGGGAAAAAGTAAAGGTGGGACTCTCCACACTTAAGTTAGAATGGAACAAAGCAGAAATGGAGGTTCCGGACCTCGAATTGTAACACCTTGCGGCCCAGCTGCAGCATGCAGTTCATTGGTTCAATGAGGGGGACAATTGGGAAAAGACCTTAGTTGCAGGCACATCCGGTGATACAGCTTTTGGGACACTCCTGATGCACAGCAGTGGAGTTCCTGAGACTTTGTCCGATGTTTTCTTACTATGTTGCCAACAGTGGGAGAGTGCTCCGTAGGGCTTCCTCTGCACCTGAGCTGGAGATCTGGATGGTTAGACCTTCTGCTCTAATAGTTTGGACCATGACCACCGATCAGTGGTTAGACGTTGGGTGTAACACACTTAGTGACCTGTACCCAGGCAACCGATTTATCACTATGCAGGACACCTTTGAGACATTTGGCCTGGGACGTGGACAGTTTCTTCAGTATGCAATAATTGCTGCCAAGGCCAGAGAACTATGGCCTACGTTCCCTGAAACCCTGGAACCCACACAGACATTGGTCGCTCTGTTGTCCCTGGCAGGTAGGCAGAGGCTCATTACACACCTATATCAAGCACTGCACTGATGGGCCAGTTCCACCCTTGAAAGTGGAGGAGACTTGGCATCAGTTTAGTAAGGAACCAATCACTGCTGGGAAGTGGACTAGAATACAGGGGGGGGGGGCGAGTGAGTGAGGTGTCCATTAATACATGAGTCAAGATCATTCAATTTAAAATTATCCATATTGGCTACCTCTACCCCAATCAGTTGCATACCATATATCCAGCTAGAGACCCAGGATGCGTACGCTATGGAAGCATACCAGTGGGTTTCTTCCATGTGGTGAGGAGCTGCCCCCTTGTTACAAAATTCTGTGAGGAGGTGTTGGAACAGCTTCATGGGGCCACAGGCTTGGCGATCCCCTTTGGAACTAAGCAATGCCTCTTGGGTCTGTTACCTAAAAGAAAAAATTGGAAGCTCAGTAGGGAAGTTGCGCTGCTGGGTTTAAGTCTGGCTAAGCAGTGGATAGCTACTAGATGGCTGAGTGATAAACTGCCAGCGTGCTATGATTGAATGGGTGGGGACCTCGGACTCAAACAACTTGTTAATACCCCCACACACTACGCAGGACACACACTTGACCCAATCTTCACCTCCAGCAAACATATCTCCTTCAGTCACACCACAGTTCTCCATTGGACGGACCACAGCTGCGTTCACTTTGTCTACAAAAAGACCACAACCCACAACCATCCTCAACCTACTCTGCGAAGAAACTGGAACAAAATCACCATCGACCAGATCTCCTCATCGCTTCTTCAAAACCCCCCTGCCCATTCATCGAACCCCAACCAAGCAGCCATTAACCTCACTCAATGGCTAACCAACAGCGCCGACAACCTAGCACCGTTGAAAAAACGTCAAATCAAACTAGGCAGCAAAAACGCCCCCTGGTTCAACGATGATCTTAAGAAATCCAAGAAACTCTGTCGCTCCCTTAAGAAGGCCTGGAAAAAAGACCCAAACACCAGCACCAGGGACGCCTTCAAAAACGCCACCCGCATACACCACCAACTGATCCAGACTGCCAAGAAAGCCGCATTCAAAGACCGACTAGACAACAACGCCCACAACAGCAAGGAATTATTCAACATCTTCAAAGAGTTTACCAACCCCACTGCCAACTCCAACAACATCACTCCCTCTCAAACCCTTTGCGACTCCTTAGCTTCGTTCCTCCACGACAAAATCGCAGACATCCACAACAGCTTCGACAACCAACCCGGAGACCAAGCCACCCAACCTTCTACCATACCTTCACCCCCCCCTTGAACATCCTTAATAACTGGAACCCAATCTCCACTGAGGACACCATCCGCCTGATGAACTCCATCCACTCAGGATCCCCCACAGACCCATGCCCTCACCACATCTTCAACAAAGCAGACTCCATCATAGCACCACACCTCCGAGACGTCATCAACTGCTCCCTCAACTCCGCCACCTTCCCGGAAAGCTGGAAACATGCCGAACTCAGCGCCCTTCTGAAAAAACCCACAGCTGACCCCACCGAACTCAAAAACTACCGCCCCATCTCGCTCCTTCCATTCCCGGCCAAAGTAATTGAGAAAGCTGTCAACAACCAGCTCGCCGCCGTCCTCGAAACCAACAAATCCCTCGACTCCTCACAGTCCGGCTTCCGAGCCAAACACAGCACTGAGACCGCACTCATCGCAGCAACAGACGACATTCGAACTCTACTGGACAATGGAGATACAGTCGCCCTCATCCTCCTCAACCTCTCCGCAGCCTTCGACACAGTCTGTCATAGCACCCTGTTACAATGCCTCAGAAACATCGGAATCCAAGGAAAAGCACTGGAATGGATCACCTCGTTCCTTGCCGGAAGAACTCAGAGAGTTCGACTCCCACCGTTCAAGTCAGAAGCCACCAAAGTCATTTGCGGCGTGCCACAAGGATCCTCTCTTAGCCCCACCCTCTTCAACGTATACAGGAGCCCCCTCGCGACCATCGCACGCCAACACAACCTCAACATCATCTCCTACGCTGCTGACACTCAACTGATCCTCTCACTCACCAATGACCCTAACACCACCAAAATCAACCTACATGAAGGAATGAAAGAAGTAGCCGAGTGGATGAAGCACAGCCGTCTGAAACTGAATTCAGACAAAACAGAAGTCCTTATCTTAGGTACCTCCCCCTCCGCCTGGGACGACTCTTGGTGGCCAGAGGCCCTTGGAAAAGCACCCACCCCGACGGACCACGCACGGAACCTGGGCGTCATCCTGGACTCCTCACTCTCGATGACCAGACAAGTCAACGCCGTTTCATCATCTTGCTTCAACATTCTTCGCATGCTCAAAAAAACATTTTGCTGGATCCCCACCGAAACTAGAAAAACGGTCACCCACGCACTGGTTACAAGCCGCCTGGACTACGGAAACACCCTATACGCCGGTACCACCGCAAAACTTCAGAAAAAACTCCAACGCATCCAGAACGCATCAGCCAGACTCATACTAGACATCCCGCGTAAAAACCACATTTCTGGTCACCTGAAAAACCTCCACTGGCTCCCCGTCAATAAGAGGATAACTTTCCGCCTCCTCACCCACGCACACAAAGCACTTTACGAACTTGGACCCGAATGCCTCAACACGCGACTTTCCTTCTACACCCCCTCCCGCCAGCTACGCTCTTCCAACCAAGCCCTTGCTGCTGTTCCTCGCATCAACAAAACCACCATGGGAGGAAGATCCTTCTCCTACCTGGCGGCTAAAACCTGGAACTCACTTCCCATTCACCTTCGCCTCACTCAAAACCACCTAGCATTCAGAAAGCAACTTAAAACCTGGATATTCGACAAGTAAGTCCCCACCCTTCCTCAAGCGCCTTGAGACCCTCAGGCTATGTAGCGTGCTATATAAATTATCTGACTTTGACTTTGACAGAGGAGGCTCATATGAGAGAAGTGGGATGGGATGAGAAACTGGCAGATGACCTGATTTCCTGGGAAGCTATGTTACGTGAGCTGACAGAGCCTCCGGCTGAGGCCTCCCGGAGTGGAGAGGCTGGTGAGAACCGGGGGGAGGCTGCTGATGCAGATGACTTACAAAATGCGACAGGTTACAGTGCCTGGACTTGGCCAAACTCCATGGCCGTGGACATACATACTTGTGCTCTTTTGCCAGCTCACGAGCCCTTCTCAAGAGCAATCTGTATATATGATGGAGCAATTAGGGGGGCGAGGGAATTTTTGGGGGATATTTTGTCTGTTTTTAACCTGATTATGCAGGTTGTTGCATAAGTGATATGTATAGTATCATGCTGCAAAGGCAGATTCATCTAGAGCATGGCTACTCACAAACCTTTTCTCAGGGGCCAAAAGTACAGTCTGGTTTGCAGCCGAGGGCCGCACCGATGAACTTGCGGATTCAGTTGGGGCAGGGCTACTAGAGTTTTAAAAAATCACCACAGTTTCAAAACATTACTAGACAATACTGTATTTCAAAAGTAGTTGTAGCTACAAAACTACAAGGTGGAGCTTTTCAAACAACTAAATGGTCTTTCAGAAATTGTGCTTTTTGACTTGGCGTAATAGTGTTTGGTAGTGGTGTTGGGACTGATCAATGGCTCTAAGGCCAAAGTTTTCATTTGCAAAGGGAGGCGAGGGGCATCATGACCCACACAATCCTTTGCCTCTCATGAGTCATGGTCCATCCCCATGACAGTGGTAATAAATAGCATTTTAGACTGCATCTACTTATTAAAGATTACACACTAGTGACGTGTTACATTTCACTTTATTTTGTAACAGTGATGTTTGAGGTGCTAAAAGCTTTAATACCTTTGGCCAAATTTACACAATTCTTTCCGATCAAAAAGCATTCAAGAGTATTATATGGCACATAGCTGACGGGTTTTCAGATTGCTTATGTGTGACATTTCCAAGGTCTCATCCTGCTCATATGTGACTTCCATACTTCAAGAGGCATCTTATCACCAGGAAAACCAAGCAGTGAGATCAATGAAATTAGATAAATATCAAAAACTACCCTGAACTGCGCAGAGAGAAGTTCTATAAGTTTCATTGAAATGACTGTGTTGACCACAACATCCTTTTGGATGGCCATTAAAAAGCTTTTGGGTTAAAAATGATAGTACTATTGGTCTGGCAACAGTTCGTCATCATAGCAGGCGTCCAGGTGCTGCCGGCATTTAACATGCTGTGCAACACAGATACAAATGGCCAAATCTACGAAAAATTAAAAACAAAAGAGGTGTGACAACTAGGATATTAGGCGCACTCTGCCATGTAATTCTAGTTAAATTCAAAGTCATAATCATTGTTGGAGGCTGGGTTTCTGTTGCAGTAACCCCCCCCCCACACACACTTTTTGCCAGACTACTGATGCACGTTGACTTGATATGCCCTGCATCTCTGCCAATCAGGTTCCCAGGGCCTGTGTTCTTTCCCCAAAACTGTACTTTTACCCCCAATCGGCACCCTGACCACAGGTCAGCCCCTGGTAAATGGGCACTGTGACCAGGAAAGCCTCTAAGAGCTGCATCACTTACTGTGCCACCCTTGGAGGCCGTGTACCTTTACACTTACACACTGCCTTTGCAGGCTGCATGTTTTGGTGCAGACCAAAGTGAAAAGTCGACATGGCACACATCCCTGTGTGCCATGCCTACAACCCACTGCCCTGGCATAGATCAGCCACCCCTCTAGCTAGGTGCACCATACCAGTGGTAAGTGTACAGGTGCATGAGCCCTGCACCCCTACAGTGTCTAAGTCCATTCATTGACATTGTATGGGCAGTGCTGCCATTAAGATTATATTGTGCTGGGAGTTTGTCATTACGAACTCCACAGCACCATAATGTCAACACTGAAAGCTGAGAAGTTGGTATCAAACTTCTTAGCACATTAAACCCATCCTGATGCCAGTGTGGAATTTAATGAAAAATTCACTCATAGGGCATCTTAGAGATGCTCCCTTAAAAAATGACCAGCCTCGTGTGGGTTCCCTGACTGGTACACACCAGCCTGCCACCACAAGACATGTTTATGGACCCCTGGGGTGGGAGCCTTCGCTCCCACAGCCCCGAAACAAAGCCTTTCCTGGGCAGAGGTGTTCATACCTCCCCCAGGCCAGGAAGAGCCATCTGTGGCTGGGGAGCTTCAAAGGCCTTGCAGCCTTAGTAATGTTATCCCCAATCTCCCCTGCTATCTGGGGCAGGCCCCTTTCCTTTCTGCCCGCATTTTCGGTGGGAAGACAGGCGGGAAAAATTAGCCAGCCCAGGTGTGTCGACCACTGCCAACCCCACCTCTCAAGTGGAGGAGGCGAGGTGAAGCGCACTCTTCAGTGCCCACCATCTTGCAGATGGCAGGCACTCCCCAATCAGGATTATGGATTGTACTCACTCCCCTATGTGGGGTGAGCACACCAAGGGTGTAGTCACCCTAAGGTCAGTAGCCCATTGGCTACTGACCCCGAGATCCCTAAAATGCCCCCTAAACACGGTATTTAAGGAGCAGCTCTGAACCAAGAAGGTAGATTCACGCAACCTAAGAGGAAAAAGGATGAAAGAAGACGTCCAGCAGAGGAGACTGCAGAGAACAACAGACTTGGCCACAGCCCTACCGGCCCGTCTATAGTTTCCAGAGGTCCTGGGCCAAAAGTCCCCTTTTCCTGTAGCCAGCGACCTCCAGAACCCTGGGAGGACTGACTGCCTTCAACAAAGACCAAATCTCCTGTGAACAGCAGCTCTGTTCAAAAGAAAACTCCCAAGATAGACTCCGAGCCTGCTGAGGACAAAGAAACCCGACGCCTGGAACCACCACTGCACCTGTAGCCTACGGCCTGAGTTCGAGTGGTCCACCGGTTCCAGCGAGGTCCCCCAGTGTTTCAGAGCCTGAGTCCACCATGGGCTGACCGCTCCGGGACTCCCTGACGTCGCCTGCAGCCTCTGCACTGAGACCCCCAACTGCGAGTGGCCCCGTAAGGTGAAATCTGACCTCAAACGACACCCCTGCATCCAGCCGCTCTGCACCCTGGAGAAGAGAACCCGAGGTGCAACCCAGTGCCCCCCCAACTTACCTGCCCAACTGTCGGTTCCTCCCGGAAGTCTTCCTGGACCCAGCCTGCAGCTGTAAACCAAAGCCAAAAATCCCCATTGAAAACAATAGGGCATCTAACGCCAAAACAGCAACCTGCACCCAGCCGCCGCTGCGGGGTCACTTTGTGTGCTAAACCGGATCCCCCTATGCCCTGAGCCTAACGCCAGGAGCTTTGCACCCACAACCCAGTGATCTGCTCGCAAGCAGCCTCCAAACGGAGGCCCCCTATCGCCCGTTGGATAACATTGGGCCTCAGCACTCTGCACCCGGCTGCCCTAGTGCCTAAGACCGCGTAAGAAGAGTGCATCCTTTACACTGGGGGAACCCTTGGTCTAACCCCAGAAGCTCAACCCCAAAGACCAATTACTTACCTGTTAACTTCCATTTCTTTCAATAGGAACCTATTGACTGGTTTTCTCTAAAAAAATGTTTTAAGTGTGGAGTGGATTTGTATGGAAACCTGAAAAATAACAATTGTGCAAAACTGATTTTACTTACCCTTTCTCTAGGAAATGTCCCAGTGTCATATCACACCGAGTAGAAAAAATAATCGAAAAAGTAACTAAAAAGTAATCTGTACAGTAATTTCAATACCTTGACTTACCTGTATTTCAAACAACTGCATTTGAACTTGCAATCACTTGTAAACACTGCATAATATATTGCGAAGCATTTATTTCACTTACCTGTGCCAGGCTTGGCTTGGTTCTAGAGATAAAATAACTTAATAATATTTTTATACAACAGAATTGGTCTGAGTTCAGTCTTTGAGTGTGTGGCATCATTTGCTGATGGGTATGCCCAGACGTAGATCCCTTGATCACTGTGCCACTGGATTCAAGGTAGCTTGGCTGGTGAAGGGTGACATACCCAGAAACCAGTCCCAGGATGCTTCATTCCGGTCCAGGGATGACATGGCCTGGCAGTTTGGTCTGGACTGTTCTCATGGGGCATAGGGTCAAGACTGATTTGCATATGGCTGGGTCCAAACAAGGGTGGTGTAGTGGGCAAAAGAACGATGTATTTAACCCAGATCTTTTGACTGTGAGAGAATGTTTGCATTGTCAGCATTCCGTCCATCATTTGTTTGCTGTAACACACATCAAGTATAAAGCATCCAGCTTTCACCTCATGATCTAAACACAAAAGCAATGCTAAAGTAATAATTATAAAGTGAAAATTAAAAACACTGGCACTGAAAGGAACTATCTTAAGTGTAGATATGCTCATTGTGAGAGAGCAAAATGCAGTCACTGAAAGTGTATCCGTCAATGAATTAGGCTGCCCCATTGCCCTCTGCTGCATGCAGAAGCAAAATCTGAATGACACAACAGACTAATGGATGAAGAGAGCTGCCTGTAAGCCCTTTTATGTAAGTACATTATACATATAATTTTAGTAAAATCAAAAGGTCTTGACTAATGCATGGCCTAAAAAAGTGATTTGGCAGTGAACGAGCGCTTGCAAGAACAGTCAGTTAACTATTTGCCTTACACTAAAATTGCATCACAGTTTACATTCTGTCGCTGTATCATAAATGATCATAGCAAAGGGGTGTGTCTTTCCTTCATGTTCCTTGCCGTCCTTCCCAGCCTGTGATAGGAATAAATGCTTTTTAAGGCTGGGGTTCCTCTGTTCCCAGGATCCACGCCCTCCATCTCTGCAGATTGTTAAATAGTTTTGCACTGGGCCTTTCTTAAATAAACTCTAGTCGTCGAAATCGGCCCTGGGAGAATTTGCCGACAGCAGGGTTTTGATGGATCATAATTCCCATTTGGAAGCCCAAGGCAGCTCCCATGGTTAAAGGTCAGCGGGGTCATGTCCTCACATATTTCACACTAAACTGTTTTTTAGTCATTTACTTGATATGCCAGTGATATTTACTATCTCCAAATACAAATGCTTTGCTGCTGAGCTGCAGTGCATAGAAAGTCTGGAGCTGCAGCTTCAGTACATTGAGTGACATACTGTCCCTGTGCTCGTTTTATAATTGCTTATCAAGTTTATTTCTAAATGAAAGGGCTGTTGGCCTCTGGTGCTACCGAGACGTTGGTTGACATTATAGGGGAGGGTACGGTGGCTGATTTGTAGACGGAAATCAATTTCTAAGCAGTGGCGTAAAGGTCAGGTCTGTTTTCTCTTTCACAGGCAGCTGAGTGCGCAGGGAAGCTGTTCATCTTCCACTCCTCTCTGCCCACGGCCGAAGCTCCAGGCAAACTGAAGAACAGGGACGACAAAAAACTCATCAACACAGATAAAGAAAAGGTATTTTTCGCGGTGAAGGGTCTTACGGACAGATTCATCAAGCCGAAAACGGCTAGCAAAGGGCCAGATTCTGAGAATCTGGCCCTTTGCGAGCGCTATTTTTGCATTTGGGATTCATCATCCCAAATGCAAAAATCGCATTTTTAGAAATCGCATATTTGCGAATAATTGCATTTAAGGAATCTCAATTAGTGGTTCCTTAAATGCAATTCAAGAAGCATATGTTACACACACACATGTCCTTTGGACATGTGTGTGCGCAACATCAGTCTACATTTTCATTTCAAGGGTGCTACAGGGTGTCCTTTGGACACCCCTGGCACCCTTGAAATCGCATCCTTAATTGCGATTAGCAAATTGCTAATCGCAAATAAGGAATAACTCCCCATTCATTCCTATGGGCCTAGGCCTTAGGCCCATAGGAATGAATGGGGAGTTATTACTTATTTGCGATTAACAATTTGCTAATCGTAAATAAGGAATGTGTAGGAATCGCAATTTATTTAGCGATTCCTACATGAATCCCGTTTTGCAAGTCCTTAATAGCGATTCCTTAATAATCGCTATTAAGGACTCGCAAAACGTGACAATGATGAATCTAGCTGTTAGTTCCTCAAATCTCAAATGCCCTATTCTGAAAAATAATGGTATAACCTCTTAGTGCTCGGTGGGTAACGTCTACAAAACTATTTCATGATTACAGAACCGGCAGTTTGTAAAATCGCAGGGTTTGTAACCACAAAATAAATTTTTGTGATGTGCAAAACCCATTTTGCGAGTTAGTAAGCGTTTCCAACTCGCAAAAGGGGTTCTGCGATTAATTGCAAATCCCAAATAGGAGTAGCGAAAGGGACGTCCCCTCCTAATTGCAATGACATGTAGCATTGGTTTGAATCCCTAATTGCAGTCTCATACCATTGATCAGATACCGACACACGAGTTGGGGTGGCAACCGATTCATAAATGGGTCAGCTTCATCTTTGGGAATCCTGTCAGATGGCTTTGGGACAGCTGAGAGTGGTCTTGGGGCCCACTACATGCGCTCCCCAATGTCTTCCCAACGCAGAATTTTTTTTCTTCAGCAAATCCATCCCCCTCTAAGAAAATAAGAGCTGCTTTTGAAAAACATATTTTCCATATGGAAATATGAACACAGGAATGGAGATCAGTTGTCCCTTGCAGGCTGGCATCCATTCCTGTGGACCCAGCCAGTCGCATAGCTTCACAAATAGAAGCCTTCATAGCTAATATTCATTAGGCATGTCATTTTATTAGTGTTTGCGAATGGGCATTTTGTGATGCAATATATTAGTGCATAGATCTCATCACAAAATAACAGGCAGGTCACAAAAATGTTGCTAACAGTTTGCACTTACTATTTGCGACCTGCCTGTACTGACAGCAGTCACTAAATTCGGTCTCTTGTAGCGGGATGGTGAAAATGAACAACAGTTTGCTATCACAAAGTACTAAACAACATTATGAGCAGATTATCATTCTAATTTGATTTTTGGAATCAAAGCGTCTCTTTAATTCCATATTCTGGAGGAATTGGATTAGAGATGCAGTCATGCCTTCAATGATTGGTAGCAGTACATATCCTGCAGTAGCTGCGTTAATCTTTAAGACATAGTATGAATAGGCATTTGGCACATGAAATTATGTGAACTACAGGCTGCTTCATATCTACAGCAATTTCCAGGTACTAGTCTTACATGCATGTTGTTTTTTGTATCCTATGCAGACTCTCTTCCAACCACAGATAAATGTTTATGAGAATTTGGCCAAAGAATGCGTGGTAGGCGGGTGCTGTGTTGATCTCTTCCTGTTTCCCAACCAGTATGTGGATGTCGCCTCCATGGGTCTTGTCTCATTGTTGACTGGAGGAACTCTTTATAAATACAACAATTTCCAGGTAACATGCTTTCTATTAACTTATTATTTTACTGATCCTATTTTTTCTACATGTTTATATCCAAACATTTGCAGACTGATGGGTTCAGGTCAAATAGTGCAACAACATTAAGACCGCCGAAATTCTTGCTGCTTGCTGTGGCCTATAGATGCTTTCGTAGGAGTCTATTCAGAACGCGAAATGTGATCCCCTGTGCACCTGTGATACCGTGGGCAGGCAGTACTTACTGTCCCAGCAATCAGGGGATGGCAGGTGAAAGGCATCCAAACACTTGGAGACCTATATCACGAGGGGGCGCTCACACCAGATACATCGCTTGTAGAGGAAGAGGGGGCTCCCATCAGAGCAATTTCTCGCCCATCATTCAGTGATAGCCTCACTCACGGCCAAATGGGGGACGTCACTACAGAGCCACAAACGCATCTCACCATGCAGTACTTACACGTCATGGGACAGGGCAGGCAACTAACGTGCTGGTATGCAGCTCCACTCAGAACTCCTGCAGCGATTAGCCTGGATTCCCTTCGTCATAAGTGGGAGCGGGACCTGGGTCACCAGTTTACAGATACGGAATGGGCCCGGGTGCTTGAGAACCCAACACGCATTCGCAGGAATATACGCTGCCGGCAGATGCAGTTATATATAGTTCATAGGGCATTTTTCACGCCTGCAAAAATTAATAAATATTTCAAAGAAGATTCAGAATCTCCGAGGTGCGGTGAGAATGAGGCCGATTTAATGCACATGCTTTGGAGCTGTACCCGGGTGGGCGCGTACTGGAGTGAAGGGGCCGCAATATTACACACTTGTACTGGTCAGGAGCTGCCTTTCGATTGGCCTACCTACTTGTTGCACAAGTTCCACAGGACACCCAACACGAAGGTCACATCCAGATTTCTAGACTTGGTATTGATAGTAGCCAAGAGGCTGATAACTATAAGATGGACACCACCACTCTTCCCCCCCCCCCCCTCCTATAAAGCCCTGGTGGAACACCATGCTCACGTGGGCTAAGGCGGAAAGTCTTGCTATCGGGCTCAAAGAAACCTTGGGACTGGTTAAGGTTCCCATCGCAACATACTGGGACACGTTTTTACTGGCAAGTACATGCTGACTGTACCAGTGTGCAACCACACACTTCAGAAGTGAGGGGGATAGTAGTTATCAGCTGTAAGAGTAACATACACAACTATACATGAAATTGGGGAGGCGCTCTGGGCTGAGCACTTGTTACACACGTTTCCTTTTCTCTTTTTTGTTGTTAGTTTATGCAACTTTTTTGATCTCTCTTGTTAGTCTATTAATGTCGCCTAGCCGTTTACAAGTACCAGCACTATCACTTTTTCTGTATTTCAAAATATGTAAAGGCATGCAGCAGTAGGCATGTAATAACGTGCATGATATAAAGCATAATTCGAAATGTACACTAATAGTAACCAACATGACCTTTTGTCCCTCCTTTCTTCCCTCGCTTGTTTATTGGACACAAATTGCAACTGCACCAAAAAGTCTTGTTTTTGCAGCATTTATTCTGTCTTAGAAATGCAATAGGGCAATATAAATGTACATTTACCATACCTAATGTAACAGCTACATTGTCCAACAATGCCTCCATATGTACATTGTCTGTCCTAAAAGTATAAAATCAATAAAATAGATATACACAAAACAATTAGTGCAGCAACATTTAATTGTACAATCCGTTGGTACATTCCAAATCGCCTATTTCGCTATGAAGATGCTGTCTTGGCTATGATATCTGGACCCAGAGATGTTGAATGGGATGGGAAGTCATTTTAGTATCTGGGTCCCTGGCTATGGAATTATTACCCAATGTCTCTGAAGTTTGAAGACTTTAAGAAGTTTTGCATGACTTTAAAAACCTATGTTTTTCTGAAATAAGGCATGCACGGGCCTCATTGATTAAGCAATTACTGTACTTTTTGCTCTCTAAAAATTCTTCCTCATCATTATTCATATTAGTTAAGTAAATGGAATACCTGATAGAGACTTCTAGCCACAGATTCCTTACCTTAGAATATTACGCAGGGGCCCTACTGGATCCGGAAATTTTCAAGCAGTACCCATATGTCATTCAGTTTGATAGGTGCCGTCAATCAGTTAGGCGGTGTCCGTGCCATGAGTGATGTGTGCGGTACCTATGTATGCGCCATCCCAGAACGCTGATGTCAGTTCTTTTCTTTCTGCGCCATTCAGCGCAGACCCAGAGCGAGCTACCCGCAGTAATTTTTTGACTGACTTTTTCCTCTGCCTTTTGTCAAAACGTTTTTGAGATTTTCATCTCCGGGTGTGTTAGGGATGTCCTCTAAAAAGCCACGTGTGGTGCCTGCCACTGGCAGCTGTTTGTGACAGACCCTCATTTGGTTTGTCTATGTTGCTTGGAGCAGAACCACAACTCCAAGATCTGCAAGGACTGCTGGGCCATGAATCCCAAGGTGCTGAGGGAATGGTCCCTGAAGCTCCTCACTGACTGATGTGGGATGTCCCAGTGGCACTCTTGGTCATGGTTGCACAGAAGGTCCTAGGAACTCTCGCGGAGCCTCTCCCGAGGATCGTCATCACGATCCAAGTTGTCAGATAAGTCCCACAAGCAGATGAAGTCAAAGATTTGTTCGGCTTTCCTGCACCAATCCAAGTCAACGGACGAGGCGAGGGAGCATTGGCACTCTGGACCTTGCTCCGCAGTGGAGCCTGTGCCAGGGCCTGCTCTGCACCTCCTATTGTTTCCTGGAGCATACCGTTTGGTGGCCGTCACCTTTTTGGTGAGAAGGCAGACAGACTGCTCAAGCGCTTTAAGGACAGCAGAGCTACAGGCAGGTCCTTGGGCCTATCCATGGCTCCACACCAACCCCAGTTCACCTTAACTCCTTCCGGGGCTACAGTAGGCTCTACCAGCTGTGCCCCTTCCTGCCCAAACGCCAAGTCCAGCAGACGTGACGGCCTTCTCATGGATGTGGTACCCACAAACCATATGGGACCACCAGCCAGAGGTCGGTCAGTCCACCACCCCCTTAGCAGCCACAGCCTCAAAACACCTTTAGTGTCCCCTTATACCAGCATGGGCACCCAGTGAGAGGCAGGATCCGCCATTACCTGCCCCACTGGCAGTCAATAGCATTGGACAAGTGGATTTTACAAATAGTTCAGAGGGACTACTCCATCTTTTTTCCGGAGTCTAACCCACCAATGCCACCTACTTACGACCGGAGTGTTGGTCCTTTTGGCCAAAGGGGCCATAGAGAGGGTGGCAGCATCAGAAGTAGGTCGTAGTTGCTATTCCTGCTACTTTTCACTTGCCCAAAAAGGACGGATGCCTCCTTCCTGTCCTAGACCTGCGCCTTCTGAACATCTTTCTGAAAAAAGAAAGGTTCAAGATGCTCATCTTAGCTCAGGTTCTATCTGCCATGGACCCTGGAGACTGGATGGTAGCGATGGACTTGCATGACGCATATTTCCACATCCCCTTTCTGCCTGCCCACAGGCGCTACCTGCAGTTCACGATGGGCGAGAAGCACTTTGTTTGCTGTGCTCACCATTGGCCTCACCAGCGCCCCTTGGGTATTTACTCAGATGATGGTGGTGAATGCGGCACTTCTGCAGAGGTCAGGGGTTCCAGTCTTCCCCTACCTCATCGATTGTTGAAGGCAGGCTCACCCCAGGCAGTCATCTCCCACCTCTAGACTATGGCGGACCTCCTGCATTCAGTGGGGTTCACTATCAATGTGCCAAAGACTCCCTCTCAGATGCTCTCTTTCTTCAGAGCTGTTCTGGACACATGCAGTTTCAGGCTTATCAAGGGTATTCAGGCTATTGTGGATTTTGATGACATTGACTCTGAGGCTGCTGGGCCTCATGGTCTCCTGCATCCTTCTAGTGACTCATGCCCGTTGACATATAAGGGCTCTACAGTGGAATCTGAAGTTCCAGTAGGCACAGCATCAGGGGATTCTCTCCAACCTGGTGCAGATCTCGGAGGGAGCTGCAAAAGACCTGTAGTGATGGCTGTTTTTGAAAACTAGTTTTATTTTAAGTAGGCAGATGTGACAGAACATCTTAGGTTAACAGGTAGCTGTCCCCAAACAAATGGGAGTGTCAATGTATCCTAAGATGACTTGTCAATAAACTTTAGAAGTACATTTGTCAAGTTCAAGTACTTTATTCGGGTACATTTGTCAAAAAATATTATCTTACCT
Organism: Lissotriton vulgaris; assembly: GCF_964263255.1. NCBI lineage: Eukaryota > Metazoa > Chordata > Amphibia > Caudata > Salamandridae > Lissotriton > Lissotriton vulgaris. The sequence goes on from NC_141689.1 coordinate 1,036,914,112, forward strand.
AATAATCTCAAGAGCATAGCACAAGGATTTATTAGTGATAAGTAGTATGTGCTTCTCATATAATATATATATACATATATATATATATATACATATATATATATATATATATATATATATATATATATATATATATATATATATATATATATATATTAGTGTTTTTCATAGTGCTCAATTGCTGCCTTGAAGTTGCTTCAGAGCACTTTGTTTTACTGAACAGTGAGAAATAATGTATTTTGTTAGTAATGTATATGTGCATAATGCACAAAATGTCTCCTAGAAAATATCCAATCTGTGTCTCCTCTGGATATTGTTACAGTTGGAGGTGATTGTGCAAAAGAATGACTGGTAATTAGTAGTTAAAACTGATGTGTGGGAGAGAGGATGTGGCCTAATGACTAGAGCCTTCGACCTCAAAGCTGGCCAGCCGGGTTTGAGTCTAGGCAGGGACTCAACATCCTGTGGTTTTGGGCAAATCACTTAATCTCCCTGTGCCTACCAAAAATGAATGAGTCCGTCTGTAACGTAACTGGTGCTCCTGTAAAGCGCTCTGATACTTTCGGGTCGAGTATGTCCTAAATAGAACAATTTTTTTTTTATTAATAAAAAGTCAGGTTATTCGTAAGCTGGGAAAGACTATGCACTTTATTATTATTATTATTATTATTATTATTATTATTAAAAGGCTCTTCTATAGCGCATGGCCACTTGGAAGCATCCCAAACTTTAGTTTGCATCTAGAAATATTCACCTTTTTTAAAATTTCTTATATTCACATTCCCTTTGCATTATGCCTCCCCCTACATTCCTCAGCTCACCAGATGAATTGGGTTACCTTATCTGATATTAGTCCATCATGCATCTGTTTATCCATCCACCAGTCCACTATTTTACTGGATTATAAGGCCAAGTAAATGTGTCCTCGAAGTTTTCCCTAGATGACATCCATGGCTGGTTCCTTGACCTTTAAGAATGGTAGAAAGCAGTTTGAGCACACTATCCTCTCCAGCCCCAATCAACTTGTCGTCAAAAAGTAATTATGCTCCACAAAAGGCCACATCATCGCCAATCTCTTGTTTTAGACTCTAGTAATTTTTTTGTGGTACGAAATCTTTGCACAAGCTTTCTTGGTCACCTTTTTCACTGTGGTTGCAAAACATTACAACCTCTTGGTGACTTCCTATGGTACCATTGATGCCTTTCTCGCTGTAAACATTTATAACACTACAGAGATTATGAAACAAGCCAACCATGTCAATCTTGTTTAATTGAGATTCAAATCATTATGGATAGGATAGGATAGTATTTATAAAGTGCACATATACCCAAGGGTGTCAAGGCGCTAAGCGGACAGGGAGGAGTGAGAGTACAAACATCCAGCTAGGAGGCAAATAACCAGGTCCTCAAAAGCTTCCTGCAGACCGTAAGAGAGTCCGCCTTGGAAAAGGAAGGGGGCAAAGAGACATCACCTAATCTCTACTAATGAAACCCTATTATAACGATACGGCTACACCACTCCCAGGCTCCTCACAGAGTCTTTAACTCAGCGCATTCTTCAGTCATGACTCAATGCTATGCAAACTAACGTGGTGTGGTAATTCTCTGAACAAGGCAGCCTCTGGCATTCCAAGCATCCCCATCCAGCCATCAGCCCATAAACTACTCGTCAGTCCTGCCAAATACAAACAACTTGGAGAAAGGGCGCACCTTGTGTAACGTTTGGCTTTCTGGAATGCCCCACCATCACATCTTAGACTTGAGAACAACCTAATGTCCTGCGTGGCCTAAGGAATCACTTTCTGGGTACTCATGGGCTTGTGCAATGTCCACCTTGCTTATCTCGTACCCTGTACTGCTCCTTCCCTTTTTAGGTTTCGCCTGCGCAGCACTTGCACTGTGCTTGCAAAATCCCTTGTATGTAAAAAAAAATACAAAATCTTAAAAGGGACTTACAACCCGCCCATTACTTACCATTCATAGGCTTTGCCATCACTCTCATTTTCTTGCTTCTAATTGGTCAGCAGCAGCTTCTCACATCATCAGGTTTAATTTACTCTGCTATTCCCTGGAGCTTGGACCAAGTAACATTTGTGCCTGACGGCCATTGTCCTTCCAGGGTCCACATGCTTCTGTGGTACTTTTTTTTTCTTCTTTTCCCCACACTCTAAGTGTATGTGTTCCATCGCCTTCCTGCACAGAATCGCTCGGGTTTTATTTTGGCTTGCACTCTCTGCCCTTCGGTTACCGCATGCCACTTTATCCCTTCAACGGCCCATAGTTTGTGCTCTCTATCACTTCCCCCCTCCTGCTGTTGCTTCCCACTATCATGTTTGTTTACGACCCCCTCCCGCTGTTCATACTTCTTTTTTTCATCAATTATAGATGGCCCAAACTCAACCCCAAGATATAGGAGCACTTTACATGAGCATCAGTTACATTGCCCACGGGCAAATTCCCTTTCAGTCAGAGAGATTCGGTGATTTTTTATTTTATTGTACTTTCTCCCGAGTTCATGCCACTCTACAGTCCATCTCCATCCTTTGTGTGTCTTACCCCACCTTCCCTCCTTCCACGCACCTCCCACATGTTGCTTAGCCCCCCCCATATTCCTTCTCCCACAAGCAGAGGCGAGTAAATATGTACTTTTCGGCAGTGAAATGCACGGTAATGTGTGTTGTTTGTTGGTGCTTAGATATATTCAGTTAAAGCCTTGTCATTCCGTTATTTTCGAAGTAATAGAGGCTTTCCCAGTGTGAAGCGTAGTTGACCTGTAAAACGGCTGAAAACAATTGCTACCAGGTCGATGTTCAGTAGAATGTACAGTAGTAAGTTAAAGGAAACCCACCGTCCTAAATTCGTAAGTCCCTGTGCATTTGGGACTGTTGGCGTGTTTAACCTGCTTGTAAAACTGAGTGATAAACTTAATCAACGTGTTCTCAGTATTTGCAGCTAATTGAACTGAGGCTCATAGACACAGTGATTTTCCCAAGATCACACAGCGTAGTTAGGTGGGGACTGGCCGTTATAACTCTTCTTTAATTTCTATACCGGCCAGGACAAAAGGAATGCTCCTGGAGTGGCTAACAACGTCTGTATTTATGAGCCAGGTAGCAGCGTCATTTGATGCTAAATGGAACAGGTAATATTAAATGTTGTTCGCTTTTAGACTGCTTAATATTTAAAAGTAGAAAATGTGGGATCTAGTAGACATAATACCCCTCAAAATACAACAGTCCATTAAACGTGGGAATTGATACTGAGATTTAGATCACCCAGTCTCGGCGAGGGTGGGCTGAGGCCCATCATTTTAGGTCTAAAAACTGCATCTGCCCTTTCCCTTTACAAAGCGAAAGGGTCACTCCGTTTGCATCGGCTTCCTGCCAGTGCTTGACCCTATGCAAAAACAGTTGATGGACAGAATGCAGAACAATGTCTTACATTGACGCCAGTACAGAGATCTGGGCCTAAATCCATTGTTTTTTTGCTCACCATTCCAGTTTGAACCCAGCCATATGCAAATCAGCTTTGACCCTGTGCTTCATGGGAACAGTCCAGCCCGAACTGCCAAGCCAGGTCCTCCCTAGACTGGAAACAAGCATCCCTGGACCGGTTTCGGGCTTTCAGCCCTCATCAGCCAGGATAGCTTGACTCCAGTGGTGTGGAGAGCACGGGACTCTCGTCTGAGCATACCCGTCCCACTCCGGGTGACAAATGCAAAAATAATTGATGGACAGAATGCAGGACAATGTCATACATTCACCCCAGTCCAGAGATCTGAGCCTAAATCCATCGTTTTTTTGCTCACCATGCCATTCCAGTTTGAACCCAGCCATGTGCATGTTCTTGACACAGAGGCCTTAATTGTCTCTAGTGCCAACCTTCCTTGGGAGGGTTTTAAGAAGCTCAAACCAAGAACGCGGTTTTGGCCCATCATTTTAGGTCTGGGGATGTGGGAATTGATACTGACATTCAGATCACCCAGTCTTGGCAAGGGCGGGCTGAGGCATATCATTTTAGTTATGAAACTGCATCTGCCTGTCCCTTTACAAAGCGAAAGGGTCACTCGTATACATCGGCATCCTGCCAGTGCTTGACCCTAGGCAGACCTTGCTGTCTCTATCTGCCTCGGTGCTCTCGTGTTCCTAAGTTAGACGCCCTTGTATTGTCCTCACCCTCCAGATCGGGATTATCTTTTATATTTACTGAGTCGGTTGAGCTGCCTGAATTTCATTTGCCCTGTTGAGTGTTCCGGTTTTCAGTATTGATGATTGAGGATCGGTGTAAGGCTTGGTTGACGGCTGCACATTTGCATCAAGTGCTCTCTTGTGCATACCAGAGTTCTGAGCAAGGCGCCATCAGTGATATTTCCAAAAATGGCAGGATACGAGCGTAAAAATGTGTGAAACCTGTCCTGGATGAAGATGTTTGAGACATTTTTATTTGCACTTATGGTGTTTTATGTCATTCTTAGGAGCGCTTGATACACCAGTCAGAACTGTGTGCACTCAGCTGGTCTGAAAGTTACCTGTGTGAGGGAAGGGAGGGAAGTGGTTAACTCACCCACCCACACATACTTTGCTCTGGGCCTTTAGTTAGCTCACAAGGGTTTCTGACAATGTTGAGGGCAGTGACCTCCATCACGTACAAACAACTTACATAAAGATACCCTGAACCGATGTAGGTTTTATTTTTTGAGTGGGGTGTAGCTGCTAGAGGTGTCATAGTGGCTCGAGGGGCCCCAAGAACTCAAATATTGCTTTATTGTACTATCCAGCATTGGGTCATGGGACTCATTTTCTTTGCTTGCACTGGGTCCACACCACGTTTGCTACGCCACTGTCTTTGGTAGGGGCGCTCAGAGATGCAGTCTTGCACATACGCCCGAGTTTACCCGCTGTGCTGACGTGTATTTTATTGTAACACTGAGCTTTTCTTGCAGTGTTGTCATATAGTCCTTCCTTCCATCCTTTTGTAAAGCGCTCTAATATCCTTTGGGATCTTGTTCGCGCTATATAAAACTTTATAAATAAATAGAGTGACAAAGTTGTGCTTGCAATGATGCCTGCCATCTCATACAAACCTGCTATAGAGATACCTGACACGTCGGAAAGAGACCCGAGGTTCTTACTCAATCAGGAATGTTAGACCCGTGGGCTAAACCAATTTAAACATGCCGGGGGCCTGTGTCCATTTAGCGCTTGAAGTCTGAGATGCTGCATGCATGCCATTGGTGAGGGCCTTGAAGTGGCCTAAATCGGTGTAGTTATTATATAGAACTAGTATTGGCAAAGCCAATAGGTTTCGCCTATACAACATCTATTGGGGTTGTTAGTGTTTTTAAGACATGTTGCAACATGGCTTAAAGTAAAAAAAACTAAAAACTGTGCTATGACATGGCCAGCGTTGAGCGCGTCAAACTACTTTTTTTCTGTAAACCATGTTGCTAGGGGTGTCTGATAAATTCCGCTCCGCCGGCAGAGTTTTGCCACTCCACGTTACTCTTGTAACACAAAGTTATGTCAAAACTCCACCAACTGCCTCGTGGCAGAGTGAGAAAGCTGCCACTCTAGTAGAAAATCTACTTGAGCATTAGCAAAAAAAAGAGCCCTCTTGCGTGGTGCCATGTGTGCTGATTTTGCAGCCAGAACAAGCTCCTGGAGCAAAAATTCAGCACAATGTGCCGATTCTGCCCACTTCCGGAACTTCTCGGAATCTCACAGTGGTTTTATGCATCACAGTGGAATTCCGCTTTGTGAAACTCTGTGACTTCTGCCCACCTCTACATGTTGCACAGCAGCCATGCTGCTGTACAACATATATAAACATGCATTGACAAACTCAATAGGTGTGCATAGGTGAAATCAGTCAATCAGGATTTATAAAGCGCTGCTAATCACCTGATAGAGTATCTAGGTGCTTGCAGGTCCCAGAGGCTCATTCAAACATCCAGGTCTTGAGGACCCTTCAGAATTCCGGAAGAGAGGTGATGGTCCAGAGCTGCATGAGGAGGCTGCTCCAGGTCTTAGCTGTGATGTAGGAGAAGGAGCCTCCCACTTCTGCTTCGGTGGATGCAGGACGTGTGGGCAAGTGAGAGGAAGGCAGAGCATAACCTTTTCCATGGTAGATGGGAAGTTCAGGCAGCGGTTACTGTGGCGGGTTCCTGGTTGTGTAGAGCCTTGTGTGCATGGGTCTGCAGCTTGAATTGGCATGTCTTCCGTATTGGGAGCCAGTTGAGTTTCCTGAGGTGAGGTGTAATGAGGGATTGTCCGGTGAGGTGGAGGACAAGTCTGGCTACTGCATTCCGTATGGTTTGAAATCTTTGTAGGAGGTGTTTGGTGATTTTTACGTAGAGAGCGTTGCCATAGTTCAGGTAGCTGGTGATGAGGGCCTGTGTCACAGAGCATCTTGTGTGCAGCGGTAGCCACTTGAAAATCGTTTGTGGCATGCGTAGAGAAGGGAAGCAGGCAGAGTCTTTGTTGATCGGTAACTTTACGGTGAGCTTGTTCTCATTAATGATTTTGAAGTTTCTTGTGTTGTCCGCGGGTATGGTTGCAGGTATTAGGTCTGGGAACCACCAGCAGTTGTTACAGGGGTTGCTGTTGTTGCCGAATATCATTACTTCTGTCTTGTCCGTGTTCAGCTTCAGGCAGTTGTTCTTTGCCAATGGTTGTTCCCTTTTGATTTGGCAGCCTCTGTTGACCAGATGCGCAAGGCCAGTTTTTGCTGTGCATAAGGGAGAGAATGGAACTGAGACTCTAGTTGACCTCCACTACAAATGCATGGACATGCTCCCATATTAGACATGGTGATTGATCTGTATAATCAGATAGAGGTGGATTTATGGAAAGAGTCAAGCCAGCGGTCGCCTTGACTCTAAGAGGCAAAACATGAGCTGAGCCAGCAAAACAGTTGTGTGTTTCTCTTATTCTCCCTCCATCTCGTTATCTACCTCTTGTTTTTTCTCCCTCTTCCCACCTCTGGCTATTTTTCTCTTCTCTTCTGTTCACTCTGTTTGTCCCCATCTCTCATTCTCTTTATTTATTTGAGTCTCTCCTCTGTATTTTTCTGTCTGTGCTTTTTCTCTCTCTTCTTTCCCTTTCCTTCTCCTTCCTCTAGCCCTCTTTCAATCTGTTTCTTCCACCTTCTCTCGTTATTTCGCTCTCTATGCCCCAGTACCTCACCCTTATCCACTACGTTTCTCCACACACACCTTTGTTTTCTCTTTCTTGCTCTCACTTTCTATCTCCCTCCTATAAATTCGTTGGTAACGGCCTCCCATCAGGTCCTTCCTCTTAGCCTCCCCTTCTTCAGTACACTACACATCTTTCTCCAAGTCCCCCTACGAGCAACAGAAGAGGGTCTCTCAAATGTAATTGGCTTCTTTACATTTTCATTGTTGTAATGCAAATAGCCAGTATGAACAAGTTCCTCCCAGCTGCACCTATTGGTGCTTTGAGGGTACTATGCCCAATGGGTTGCATAGTAAGCAGGAGCTATGGCGTCTTGGCTCAGTTTGCTTTTGACTCCAGACTGAACCAGACATCTGACTACAACATTCAGTGGCCCATCCATATCTAATCAATTGTTAGACTCCATGGTTCTCAAAATAGTCTTTCTTGAGACAGTTTATTGCATTGACTCATCAGTACCTTCCCTTGTGCAGTGGTTAGTGGTGACCAAAAGCGCTATCAAATACTCACAAGAAAACATAAAATTACAGATATGCTTATCTGCCTTTAAAATAATTTCAGCCGAATCACCCCTCACAGGCTCAAAGGGCAGACTAATGAAGATGGAGTTTCCATTAACTGTTCACCGTTTACATAATGTATGGTCAAATATATGAGTGTGTTGATATTCCTGGCACACCCCACTTCTCCTGCCCCAAACCCAATAAAACTTCTCCTGCCCCAAACCCAATAAAACTTCTCCTGCCCCTAACTCAATAAAACTTCTCATGCCCCTAACTCAATAAAACTTATCATGCCCCTAACCCAACAAAACTCGGTGGCGTGAAAAGCACACCTTAATATTGAGTTTTCTACATGGTTATCTTCCTGCAATTCCTAATCTTGAAATTTGGGCATGATTTACTGTTCCAATTTACAAACATGGTTGAGAGTTTGCACCCTTACTGGTTTGGTAATGGGACGGAGTTTGTGATGCAGCCTATCTATGCGCAAATATTAAACGACCTGCTTAATGAATATTAATCAGACAGGTCACAAAATACAACCTCCTGTGATTGGCTACAAATGCACGGATGGAGTCCTGCAAGGGACCCTAGGCTTCTGTCCCCGCATTTGCATTCCCAAGAGGCAGACTTGCTTTCAAGAGCAGCCTGTGTCAATTAGAAGGGCCGGCACTCCCTTTCTTTCGTACATTTATATGTGCCGAATAAGCCAGTATTGCCACATCGGTGTCCTGTCTTCGGCCATGCCGCGCGCCTGCTTGAACACCGAACGCCGTTTGACGTCATGTTTTTCCGCTTTAAACTCTTTCATTAAGAATTGCAACAACAACATAAAGCGTCAGTATTTCATCAATGCTTTGCGACCTCTATTGTAATGGCACACCGTTGATATATACCAAAACACAGCTGGGACGCGCCGCACCTTCCTACTGCTGATTTGGAATGGATCATTGAGCCCATTTTGCTTGTCAGAAATGGTTTTCCAATTCTTGAAATGAGTTTAATATATACCAAAAAAGCCATTTTACAGTTGCACACCCTGTGATTTTGTGAACCGCTAGGTTTACGACCGCAAAATGTGTAGACACCCTTAAGAATACCTCATTTTTGCGCCGCTAAGATCAACGTGGGTGTGGCCTGCATTTGTGATGAAAATCCCCGCGAGGCCCCTTTGATTGTTCCTGTTTCACTCAGCGAGTCTTGTGATCATTTGCTGCCTTTAGTTTGAGGTTCCCTGAGGCATCGCCATCCAGGATTCTCTGGTACCTTCTCTGGCTGCTCATGATATCGCCTCCCTTACCATGGCACTGAAGGGCACAGAGCTGCGATGCATTTGTGGGCACGTGATTGTAGTCCCTGATGCGCAGACTCTTAAGGCAACATCTTATACTAGAATTAAAGTCCTGCTGATGTGGCAATGTTTATTGTTGCAATATGTTGAGCTGCTTTCTGTAGGCGTTCTTGCGATTTAAAATTCTGGCTTAAGTTTCACTGAAAGTATTAGGGTTCGAACTTACACTTTTGTGTAAGTGTGCTACTTTTCGGTATTCACAAAGGTAAACGTAAACCAAAAGTCTAACTTCAGCACATATTGGTATCCACAAAGGTAAACTTGGACCAAAAGTCTAACTTTTCTAGTAGTAACTTACCTTTGTGAATACCGAAAAGTACTAAAGTTAGACTTTTGGTCCAAGTTTACTTTTGTATATACCGAAAACTAGTAAAGTTAGACTTTTGGTTTAAGTTTTCCTTTGTGAATACCGAAAACTAGTAAACTTGCACAAAAGTGAACGTTTACCTTTGTGAATAGGGCCCCTAATTTGGACAGTGAACATGAAATGTTCTCAACATATTTGTGCTGCTTTGCTGCCACCTTGTGGTAAATGTGAGATATTTCCAACAAGATTTCATATTTTTGCTTTTTTTGAATAGATGCATACGGACAGCCAACAGTTTCTAAACGACCTTCGGAAAGATATTGAAAAAAGAATAGGATTTGATGCCATTATGAGAATTCGCACAAGCACAGGTAATTATGTCCCCTGTTCAAATAACTTACTTTTTTTATCTTCAGAACTATCTACAATTTCAGTCTATTCAAGGCTCTGCTAGTGTGTTCATTTTTTAAAAATCCTGGACAACGTGATCCTGCATTTTTAGGGAATTTCTATGGCTTTGCAAATATTTGTTTTAGGGAAGCCTAAATCGAACACACACAAATTAATATGTTGATTAGAATTAATGAGATAAACATTGAAGCTTTCGGTTTTTTCCTAAACATGCATTTCCTATTCGAACTTTATATGACAAAATATAATTTAACCAACTGAGTTATAGCATCTGCAAGAATGGATAGTTTGCTCCCTTTTGAAAAGAACAAATATCAAATTTTGTTACGGTAATATTGGAAAATGCGTGTTACGATTTGAGAACGTGAGGCCTTCCTTCTGAGCTCTGAGGAATGTAATGTAATGTAAATTGATACTTGTATAGCGCACTACTCACCCGCAAGGGTCTCAAGGCTCTTGTACGAATACCGCTGTGGAACCCATCCTGGCTTTCCCTGTGAGGCGTCCACTCCTGGGCACCCCCAAGGTGGAGGCCAGGCATCCTTAGCGTTGTGGGGGCCGTTGTGGAGATTAAGCAAGCTATTGCCCAGAGTTGCAGAGTGGGACTCCATGATTGGAATAGGCACCGAGGCGAGAATTATCAGGTCCGTGGAATTTTTGAGCCCAAGACCCGCCGAGGCGGGGAATTGAACCCTGGTCCCGGGCTAGACCTCTGCATCAGGGTCTGCCGCTCTAATCTTTGAGCCACACTTCTCCACAGAATTAGAGCGCAATGAAAATGTCTAGGAAAATCCCCCGAGGTTACCAAGTCCAGAAACATCGCTCCAGCTTGCAGTAGGCACTAATATACTCCTGGTAAAAACATGGCTGCGAACAGATGTAGAGCCAGGCCCCTGGCCCACTCCCCAGCATGCATCCAAGGGGAAGCAGACAATGTTATCACAACCGAGGCCACAGCCTACCTACGTCCCAGAGGCACTCCCTGCCTGGTACCTTCAACCTGCACCAACCTTTCTGCAAAATTGTACCATGTTTCATGCAAGTGGTTGATATTAGCTTTAAACTCCCTTTAAACTTGTTTTAATGACCCTGGAATTCTGGGGCTGGCAGGTTATTCCCCATTTGTGATGGTTGTTAACTGACAGGGAATTACTAGAATTGTTAATTCTGCCCTCAATATCTCCCCATGAAGTTAAATTGGAACCCGTAATAAGAATCCTTTCACACCAAGCATTCACTAGCACAAGATTTGGAGTGTCAGATGCCAGAATAAGGGATAATGTGAAACTGAAGTAAGTACATCACTTTTGTAAATTTTCCTGTTTCCAGCCTTTTTTCCCCACGCATATTTCTTCAGTTTATTCCTGGCGGAATTTGTGCGGGGAAAACTAGAGTGCTGAAATTTCAAACAATGTGCTCGTAACAGTGGCCTTAGGAATTGCCATCCTATTGTTAAACGTCTTCTGCCGCTATCAGTCCTCCAGGTAATATTTTCTTTCTTGATAAAAGCACTTGTTTTTGGTAGACTGACCTATGTTCCCTACTATTCCCGGTGTTCGCTTCTGGCGTGCTTGTGCCTGTGCCGTGAATGTTCACTCCACCTCCCGCACGCCTCACCCACTCTCTTTATCTGACAATTCTGTCTTCAACTGCCAACCACCCTTTAATCTGCCTGGTTATCCTTGCTTGGGCGGAGTTGTTTCGGTGACAGTCTTCCCTCTGGAACATAGTAAACACAATAAAATGATGGACAGAGTACTGACACTTTTTAAACACTCACCACCAGTCAAGAGATTTGGGTTGAATCCATTATTCTTTTGCTCACTATGCCACCCCAGTTGAACCCAGCCATATGCAAATTGGTCTCGACTCTCGTCCCCATGGGTATGCTTGTTTCCGGTCCTGGGAGGGTCCGGCCTTGCAGTTTGGGCTGGACTGATTTGGAATGGCATAGTGAGCAAAAAACAATGGCTTTAGGCCCAGATCTCTGTACAGGTGGTGAATATTTGACATTGTTCAGCATTCCGTCCATCAATTGTTTGCATTTCTCGCCCAAAGTGAGACGGGTATGCCTAGACATTGGTCCTATGCTCACCATGCAACTGGAGTTAAGCTAACCTGGCTGGTGAGGGGAGATACCCATAAACCGGTCCCAGTATGCTTGTTTCCGGTCCAGGGAGGACCTAGCCTGCCAGTTTGGCAAGACTGTTCCCATGGGGAGCAGGGTCAAGACTGATTTGTATATGGCTGGGTCCAAACTGGAATTGCATGGTGAGCAAAAGACGTTGGGTTTAGGCCCAGATCTATTTCTTAGGGTGAGTATTTAACATTGTTCACCATTCCTTCCATAAATTGTTCTTTTTTACATTTGTCGCCCTAAAGGGACAGGTATGCCCAGATGTGGGTCCTGTGCTCGCCATGCCTCTGGAGTCAAGATAGCCTGGCTTATAAGGGGTAATATCACAAAACTGGTCCCAGGTTGCTTGATTCCAATACAGGAAGTACTTGGCCTGGCAGTTCAAGCTAGACTGTTCCCATGGGGAGCAGGGTGAAGGCTGATTTGTATATGGCTGGGCCCAAACTGGAATGGCATGGCAAGCAAAAAACGATAGATTAAGGCCCAGATCTCTGTACTGGGGTGAATGTTTGACATTGTTCAGCATTCCGTCCACCAATTGTTCTTTTTGTTGTCTTTCATTAGGATCATAGACTTCTGGCAGTGGCGGGAGGCTTCTCGCACCTGGGAGTCCAGTCAGGCAGTCCGGACTGGGCTCCGTTCTTCTCCTGGACAGCCAGAAGGTGGATGGATGAGTGCTACTGAGGGAGTAGCTAGACTGGTCAGCTACTTTTTGGCAGGGCGATACGAGTCGGTGGGGAGGGGGGCTCGGAATTGGCACAGGTGCTGGCAAACAAAGAAGCAGAGTGCGATAAAGCTTGTTTAGTTCTGATTCTGTTCTTTATTGTCTGCAAGTAGGCACTAGATGGTGAAAGACAAACCTTTCTCAATGTATGCTTCCTGACTTAGCAATTTTAGCAACTCAGCAAGTTTTTGGTCATCACTTGGAGATCATATTGTTACATTCACAATTGTTAGTTAATAATAAAAGCCAGTACTGCTGAATACGTTTGTGACATATTGGGGCACTATATGGTCATTATCAGGATATCAGTATTAATTGTTGTGACAGCCCTACCAGCCTTTGTTAGCTCACTTCAAAATCTAGAAATACCAAATTAACGGAATTAACTACTTACTACCTGACTTGTTTATTCGCATGACTAGATATATGGGAAAATGAAAATCCACCCCCAAAGGGTACAACTAAAATTGGCTACAACAATGGACACTAAAATAAATATAGGAAAAGATGATTCTTCCACCAATCCTGCGATAGGGATTACTACAGGGGATGAGATTAATCACAACAACCCAAGACAAGCCATAAGAAAATTGGGGTGTTCCCCGATGGATATAATTAAATAACAACCAGATAAACTATGTCAAGGGGAAGATCTGTTAATTAGTTTTGAACACCACTCACTAAATGTGGATCAAACCGCAAACAGTCTTAAAGTAAATTGAAAACAATTGTTAAAATCACTAACTAAGCATTCTTTAATTTTGTACTGCTTTGTGCAGGAGCTCATCTGTGTAAGTGTGTTCTTCACTTTACTGTTCATTTGTCAGCTGTGATCATACATTGGATGAACCTTCTGCGTACTCCTTTAAACAGCACTCGATGTTAACGTCACATATTAAAACCATAGCAGAGATAAACCTCATCCCAAATAATCATTTTACCAGTCGACACTCCCATGGATAATCCATGTTTGGGAGAGAAGAAGCAGGGTCTAAAGGAATAAATGAAATACAGAGTTCAGCAACTTGACAATTTACAAGTACATTAGATGTTTCAGTTTCACTAAAAGAACTTGATGATCTTTCTGGAGTAAACCTTTGCCCCAATCAATAATGGATTTTGTCCCCATTATTACAAACAGATGCCTGTCACCTTTTTCCGCCACGCAATTAGGTGTTTCCTACCAGACTTCCATTCATTCATTTGAAGAAATAACCTCCCGGTATATCCAGTATTGACCGCTTTGGGGGGCTACTAGTACCACACTAACGCAGGTATCTAATACCCTAATAATCACTCTTTGGTATTTTCAGAAGAGGTATCTTTATAAAAAAGCATAAATCAAGATCTTAAATGGATGCAGGAGAATTTCAAGACTACGGTGCACATTGAGCAAAATTTAAATAATTTTGAGTCCAGCTTCTTGAATCTATCTTGCATAAAGCATATAATTGACCTACGCCATCTAATACCAAGAAAAATGAATACTCAGTCCCCAGACTGGTACCTTAAACCCAAGGGCAACCACCACTTTAAATGACGCAAATGGAATTATACATGCTTCTACTTCAAATGCAACCCAAACTCACACTGGAGGAGTCCTGGTGCTTAACTCTTCTCAAAATGTCACCTCAAAAGTTTTGATAGAAACAGCAGATATAAATGTGCATTAGCTCTTTGAAACCATAGATGACGCCCCAGTGGAAGAACCTATGCCATGTATTAGCAAACGGTGTTTAAAAAAGTTGTGGAAGTTGCATAAATTAGGGAAAAAGTATGATGCCAATAACGTAATCTTGCAGGACTTGAATAGAACTAAGAACAATAGTCCGGGAAAACAGAAATGTAATCCTATATTTAATCAGGCTGATTCAAGTAGTCAGGATCATGGAGTTAACTTACAAAACAAACCTTCCCAGACTAGAGGAGAGCCCTGTGAAAACCCCAAACTCCACTGTGAGCGGACAAACATTGCATTCACTTGCACGTGGTAAGGACTCAGAATTAGCACCCACTTATAGTCAAATTGCCACCAAAGGTTTACAAGCTCCAATAGTCACGGTCAGATCAAGTGCATCAATAAACAATACAAAAGAAACATCTACAGAAACACCCGACATAGTAAAGACTATTGCAGAAAGTTTGGCACCGTTAGTAAAATCACTTAACACCATGCGCGCTAGCGGAATTCCGCTCGCACGCTGGCATTTGCGAAAACGCACTTTACATGACGAGCTGGGCTCGTCATCAGCGTGCGAGGAGGCTACGCCATGACGAGCCCAGCTCGTCATCAGCATGGAAGGGGTTAATATGCCATATGGCAATCATAATTATCCGTTACAAACAACAATTGAAGGCGTACAGCCACTAAGGGACTCTAGGGAGCTCGATCCACATAGTATTTTCAACGAGTAAAATGTGCATACACTCACATCAGATGAGGGTGAGGCAGTTTCATCCACACAATCGCTGTGAAAAGGAGATAATTGCAAAATCATGTCACCTGCATTACGGTGGGATAACTGTGAACCTACCAAGCTATATTTCTACTCCACGTATAAATCAGAGGTAAAGCATCATATCTTAAATTAACAACATGTATTAAGATGACTTGATCATTTTCTGTAATTCAAAGATATGAACTCTACTGTTCTAGAGAGAGTGCAGCTTATACAGTCAAAGCAAGCAAACTGTAATATTACACGAACAACTTCGGTTATCGAAAGTTTTTGTTTATAAAATCTGGGCCAGACGAGCGGATCTAGAAGCCTGGAGTATATTTGTTCTTCAGGTAAAAATATATATTTATCTGCATATACAAAGATCCCAAAATACAAAAGCATAAACTATTGCGAATACACGAACTACATTTAGCCACTTCAAGGGCCCTGACAACCCAAACCTATTAGAGAACTTACAAATTACTACCAACAGGTCTTCCAGTGAGCATCACAGTAATATCATTCCACCAGTACCAAACAGCAGGAGAAGAGTCACCATGGCCTCTCTTCATCATCCCTAGCAACTCCTCTTTATTACCACACAATGATTTTTTATGATGCTCTTGAATTATTGCTGGAATTTAGAGGCATATATTGACTGATAATAAAATATCTAATAACTTTTCAAATTGCAATTTCATTTGTTTGCAATAATCTTGGACAACTTCTTAAGTTTCATTTAGCCAATTATTCTACATTTGAAACCCTGGCAATGAAAAGCAGACCAGGAAGGCCTACTGGCGATCTAGTCACATTAGTGATTAATAAGCTCCAAATGAAAGCTAAGGACCTCCATTTCAATTCTCAAATAATTTTAATAGTTTAGCTTTAAGAGACTGCTAAAAACCAACTAAAAATTGTAAATTAATATTCCTTCCCTCTTGTAGTCACGAGTAAATATTGGTGTGAGTCACTGCTCGACACTCTTGAAGAAATTATCAACAAATTCACTAGTGAATTTGTTGATAATTTCATAATTTTGACCGGTGATTTTAAACAGTACTTACTGCATAAACTGAGATATCACTGTATCACCAGAGGATTCCCCCGATACAATTTCAACATCTGTTCCCCAACAATCTCCCCTCTAAAAAAAAGAAAACCTGGAAAAATTAATAAGAAATCCTTCAGTCGATTGTTTGCTATACACTGGTCATACCCACTTTTGTAGCAGGCAATGTCAAATCAGTAATTGACCACACATTTATACACTACTCGAATTTCCATTTATCACCTTATTTTGAGATTATTGACTGGAAAGAAAGTGACCATAATCCACAGGAGATCATACTAACTTTTATGTACAGCCAATATTGAATGAATAAATGAATGAGAGGGACTTGTACAGCGTGCAGCTTCTCTGAGGAGTGTCCCTGCACTAAAAGGCAGAGCTGAGCTATGAAGCACCACACCGATATCCCCTGCCCCCCACTCCTCCAAGAAAAGACAGGTTTTTAGTTTTCTCTGTAAAATGAGCTCAAAAGAAAAGAGATCAGACATAATTCAGGAGGGAGCTCATTAGAAACCTTGGCCGCAAGGATGGAAAAGGCTTTACCGCCCCTTCGGACATGCTTGAAGTGCAGAATTACCAGCAGTGAGGCAGAAGCACAACGCAGCGTTCTAGAGGGAATGTACTGGGTGAATCATACAGCCAAGTACCCAGTACTAGAAAGATGCACTGTCCTGTGAACCAAAGATAAGGCTTTGAACAAAATCTGTTTCATAACAGGCAGACAATGCAGAGCTTTTAGAGCAGCTGCAGTTGAAGAATGTCCCGGCAAGCGTAGAAGTAGCCTGGCTGCCGCATTTGGACCACCTGCCAACTATTCACCGGAACCTTTGCAGCTTCTAAATATGGGGCATTTGCATAATCCAAATGCGAAGTGATTAAGGCTTGGATCACTACTTTTCTCACTTCCAAGGCAGGAGGGGGAGGAATTTCTTGATAGTGCGGAGCAACATGAAGCATTGGCCTACCACGGCAGAGATCTGCGGCTTTATGGAGAGGTTGTTATCCAACTTCACCCCAAGATTTTTCGCCACTAAAGAGTGAGGAGGCGGGGCTGCAATGCAGAGGGCCAGAGATCTTTCCATCAGTTGGACACGTGTGACCCAAATGGAGTAATTTCCATCTTCTCTGCATTGCATTTAAGTTGGCTTCTTTCCATCCAGTCAAAGACTGCACACACTCAGTCGGTGAAGGAAGCTGCAATAGAGGCTTGAGAGCCGTCGAAGGCAAAGAGCAGCTGAGTGTCGTCAGTGTAAGAAATGATTTTAAATCCGAACGGCTCTACAACAAACGCCAAGGGGGGCCATGAAATATTGAAAAGGGTAGGGCTGAGAGAAGAGCTATGTGGGGGACCCTTTGGTTAACTGCCTTCACCTTTGAGAAAAAAGGAGCGAGCCAGATTGATTAGCCTTTGGTGGCCAGGAAGTACTTACATCAGTCCCACACAGTACCCTCCACACCCAAATAGAAAGTGAGTGTAGTAGGATAGAGTGTGGGACGGTGTGAAATGCAGCAGACAGATCAAAAAGAATCAAGGCTGCATTTGTTTTCCTCGATCCAACGACCATTTAATGTGGTCTGGTATTTCCAACACTGCCAATTCAGTACTATGATGGGGCAAAGCCAGATTGACTAGGATGTAGCAGCTTGCCTTTCTCAAGGTACTCAGAGAGCTGAGAATTGACCAGCTTTTCCAGCATTTTTGTAAAGGCCAGAAGGAGCAAGGTGGGCATATAATTACAAAAACGTCTAGGGTACAACGCAGGCTTCTTAAGTAGCGGGTTCACCTTGGCAAGTGCCCTGCAGGTCCCCAGAAGAAAGGGAGAGATTGAAGATGGGATTGATCACCGGATTGATGAGGTGCAATGCCTCAGCAAGCAGCAAGTGGGAGCAAGCTTCATGAGGAGACCCTGATTTGTATTTCAAGGTGACTTTCCTGGAATGTTTCAAGGATATAGGCTTAAGCTTTGTACGCCTGTTGCTGACTCAGTCAAGGTCATTACTCCAGTCTGAAGGGTATTAGTGTAAGTATAACATCAAAATAATAGCATGGTTACACAATGGAATGGAGATTTGACACACACATTATACAGCTGAGTAAGGAAGCATTCAATTGCTGACAATTTAAAATCTGGGAAATGCATTCTACACAAATCCAACAACTGGCTTGCCAACTCAAAATGTTTACTGGACAAGATTTCAATATTTATTTTGTTTAAAATGCTCCATAACTGCAAATCTAAGGGCACTAGCAGTTTTTCAATTAAATCTGGATATGCTGCAAGTAAAAGAGTAAAACAATTGAAAGGTCTTGAGACATCTTCTAAAAACATCCATGTTCACTTGAGAGCGAGAAATTGATCAAAAGCGCTAAACAGTACAAACAAAGTACGACATGAATAAAGTGGAGTCAACTAGAGAAAGCTTGGATTAAGCTTGCAGATGCAGCAAACTCAAAGTCTCCAAAAATATTCATGGTCCCTGCTTGGAAATGGTCTAGGTACCCATAAAGAATCATATGATTACTACATCTCTTGTGAGAAATGGGAAGCTCACATAAAAGATTTATATTTAACTGGCACTACAGTATCAAAAGAATCAATTTAATTTTTAAATACGTCACTATCAATAAATCAAGAAGAAATTGCCTCCTTGATTGTAAAGTATCGATCATTCCGCATGCGTGGGTCCATGGATAAGGTAGTCCGTTTAATGTGGATGCTGATGCAATGTATTTCCTCAAGTTCACTACTGTAAATCAGCCTAACACTGTGATTCTTTCAGTTTTTTGTGCAGTTTGTTATAGCGCCAACACCACCCGAAGGTATTGGAGTGCTTTACATTAGCAAAAGTTCCTTTACACAAGGAATCAAGGATGTTAAGCTGACGCCTAAACTCAAACCTGGTTTCCCAGCTCCATAGTCGGTAGCTCTGGCCCTTATGCCACATCCTAGACTCTGCCTCAGTTCCACATTTTGTGGTTATGGCCAAATCACTTAATCTCCCCTTGGCAGCCTGCATTTGCTGTTGGTTGCCTGCACACCTTCCGCCCGTTGCTGCTTACCCCGTTGAACTCCATTCCACAGATCACACTCCTCCCCTAACTTTACTTTTAACAATTTTTTGGGTCAGTTTTATATAGTACCAACACCACCTGAAGGTATTTGAGCGCTTTACATTAACACCAGTTACTTTTCATGAGGACACGTAAACTTAGGCAAATCCCTTAATCTCCCTGTGGCAGCCTGTGTTTGCTGTTTGTGCTCATCTCTGCTTGCCTACTGCGGTACTCCATTGCACAGATCCCCTCTTCCCCCAGATCCCCGACTCTGCTTTTCAATTTTTTTTGTGTGCAGTTTTATGTAGTGCTAACACCACCCGAAGTATTGGAGTGGTTTATATAAGCACCAGTTACTTTTATTTGGGGGCAGTTTTATATAGCGCCGAACACTTCCCAAAGGTATTGGAGCACTTTACATTAGCACCAGTTACTTTACACAAGGACACATTCATTTTTGTAGGCACTGTGAGATTAAGTGCTTTGCCCAAAATCAAAAATTTTAAGCCAACGTGGAAACTCAAACCCAGTTTCCCAGTTCCATAGTCGGTAGCTCTGGCCCTTACGCTACATCCTGTCCCAAAAGGACACCATATATTCTCCATAGCCTCCGCCTCATTTCCACATTTTGTGATTACTGATTAATCACTTAATCACCATATTCCTAATTACAACATGCATTGGCAAAACCAGTAGGTTTTGCTTGTGCGAAATCTATTGTTTTTAGGTCTCGGCTAGACAGCCATGCGTTAGAATAGACATGTTGTGTTCTATCTGTGGGCTTACAGTCCGCCCATCTCCTAGCATTGGTAAACTTCAGCCTCGCTCTCATTTTCTTTGATGCCATTCGCTATGGCATGCAGGCGGCATGGTGTTTGGCCCTCCCATAGTGCATGGACCAAGTGCATGTCTCCTTACACTGCTCCTGGTTTGCGCAGCTATTTTTTCTTTGTTTTGAAGCACACCATAGGATTCTTTGTGTTTTCAGGCCATCTTCCTTGTACACATGCACACATACCACTTAAATGCATTCATGTGTACATAAACAAATTAATTTCTTAAAAAGTTATTGAAACACAAACGGCACTTGCATATATATTTGTGTGCACACTCTGATGGTATTGGAGCATTCGCTCCATCCTCCATCTTGCCTTAGCGCAAACATTAGCCGATGGTATTGGTATTGGAGCATTTTAAGTGCTCACCAGTTACATTCTACCATGATACATTAAGTATTCAATGAAGTTATTTTTTACCCCTTCATTGTTTTTCCCCATGCTCTCTCTCGTCATTGCTTGCCCATCTCTTCATTCCCTCCTACTTGACCTGTTCCCCCACTACCTCCCTCATCACTGCCGCTTTTATTATTTATTTTTAGTATGATCCGATGGCATTGGATTGCTCGCAGCGTCTTCTATCTTGAGATAGTGCGAACACAAGCCAATGGTATTGGAGCATTTTAAGTGCTCACCAGTTATTACATTCCACAATGACACATCAATTTTTCTTGCTGATCCTGCTTCAATTAATGTATTTTTCTTCCTCTTCATTGAAGCTTCCACCCACACTCTCCCGACATTGCTTGCCCCTCTCCCCACCCCCCCTGCTTAACTCATCCCCCCACTTCCTCTTTCATCACAGTTGCTTACATTTTTATTTGTGTTGCACTATCTGATGATATTGGAGCGCTTATTCCATCCTCCATCTTGCCATAGTTCTAACACCAGCCAATGGTATTGGAGGGCTTTAAGTGCTCACCAGTTATGCAAAGAGTGACTAGATTTTCGGAATTAAAAACTTGGACACAGCTCTAGAAATGGAAATAGGACTGTGTTTTGGCCAGGACTGATTTATGGTTCACTGAAAAAAACAAAAGGTGACAGGGTTCAAGTTAGGAAACAGACTTAAAAAAAAAACATTAGGAATTCATAGACCAAGCAAAAGTTTACTGGGATGTTATAGTAAGCCCCAGATTTTACTCGTAAAAAACAGAGTCCCAAGATGTCTGCCAACATTTCCTGGTTAAAGTGTTGGAAGCCAATCAGATTTTAGCACGGGGGCTGTTGGATCCTCTGTGTCCTTATGTATAATTTGTTTTTAATATAAATATATCCCAAACTACTGAATGGATTCACAGCAAATATCAAAAAGTGTTCTTTTTGGAAAGTGCTACCTTTCTGCCACATTTAATGTAATTCCATCCAGCAGTTCAGGCTGTAGTCGCGACTAAAATCTTTATAGGAATTAACATTGGAAAAACACTTTTTTTTGACACCTCCACCCCCCCTCCTTTTCCTCGATTCCTGCTTTACGGACCACCCCAAAACTTTTCATGCAGAACTAGAATCACGGAGGCACTTTTTTGGAACATTTCGCAAAGATTCATCAAACGGCGTTAAAGATATAGGGAAGTCAAAAAATGCTTGTCCTATGGAAACATGATCCTAACTATTAACTGGCGACCACCAGTAGGTAATATATCTATATAGATATATACTTCTATATCTATATATATTTATATGTATCTGTATATATTCACTGAAAAAACAAAGATTATAGGGACGTTATTGTTAGACTCAAATTTCACTCGCACAAAACCAGTGAGATTCAGCAGTTATAGTTGCCTGAGCTATACCTTACTTCCCCGCAATGCACTGCTTAGGACCTCACATATTACATCACTCATGAAATGGTCAGTGGCATCACCAATGGCATCTCAAATGACATCACTGATGACCTCATCGAGTGATTGAGAGTTTTTGTGTTAAACGTATATACTAAAGTACCACAAAAGTTAAATTACTATTCATTTTGTACTACTAATCAGTGATTTCTTTAACATAGTTTATGTGAGTCTCTGTCTGATTGTGTGAATCTGTGTGCGAGTGTGTTTCTGAGTGACTACAGGTGTGTGAATGGCTGCTTGGGTGTATAATTGAGTGCCTGAGTAGCTGTGTGGGTGACATAATGGCTGTGTGAGTGGCTGTATTTATGAGTGGGTGTGTCAGTGGCTGCATGGATGGGTGATTGGGTGTGTCAGAGACTGTATGGGTGAGTGAGTGAGTGGGTGTCTGTGGCTATATACGTGAGTGACTGGATGTGTAATTGGCTGTATGGGTGAGTGAGTGTCTGTTTGAGTGAGTTGGTGTGTGAGTGGATGTATGGAAGAGTGTGGGGGATTGGCAGAATGAGTGTGTAACTATGTGTGTGGTTGGACTTGTGAATTGGTATGCAAGTGGTTCTGAGGATGTGTGAGTGAATGTGTGAGTGAGTGTATGGATGAGTGAGTGACTTTTTAAAGGCTGTATGGGTGCGAGTCACTATGTAGGTGAATCAATGGGTGTGTCAGTAGCTGTATAGGTGAGTATGTGGCTGTATGAGTGGCTGTATGGGGAGTGACTAGTATGATCAGGCTGTGTGTGTGTTAGTGGCTCTATGGGTAAGTGAGTGGTTGTGTACATGATGCAGATCACCACACTGAAATACGTTTGTCTAATGCCTGAGGCGTGGTACGTGGCAGGGCTGTGTATGGGTCTGTGAATGGTTGTGTGAGTGTGCATACCAACCATTGTATGGGGTGTGAGTGGTTCTGTGGATGATGTATTCAGTGATGTCATTGACCAGGTCATGAGTAAGGTAATATGTGATTTCTTAAGCAGTCCATTGCGGGGGCATAAGCTATAGTTGGCTCTGGTAACTATAACTGCTGAATTTCACTGGTTTTGTATGAGTGAAATCTGAGCCTAACTAGAACATTCCTGTAACCCTTATGTTTTTCAATGAATTTCTATGTTTTTTAAAATTCTGTTTCCTAACTATAATGTACCTGTAACCTTTGTTTTTTAAGTGAATTTTTAAGCATTTTAAATGTTACTTCCAAACAGTAACAACTAACCTTTCACACGGAGTGTGTGATTGAGTGCATGAGTGTCTCAGTGGGTGTATGAGTGTCTGAGTAGGTTTGTAAGTGGGTGTTAGAGAGTATGAGTAGGGCTGTAAGTGAGTATATGAGTGTCTTAGTTGGTGTGTGAGTCTCTGAGAGGGTCTGTAAGTCGGTGTGTTAGTCTCCGATTAGATCTGTGAGTGGGTGAGAGAGTATGAGTGATTCTGTAAGTAGGTGCATGAGTGTCTCTGTCTGTGAGTGGGTGTCCGTGTCTCAGTTCGTCTACGAGTGGATGCATGAGTGCCTGAGTGGGTTCTGCTAATTTTCTGCCTATTTCTCACATTTATTTTGCCTTTTTGCTCATTTGTGACCTTTGTTCTGCCTCTTTTTTTCTCATTTCTCTCCTTTGTTCTACCTTTCTGTTTGTTTCTCACCTTTATTTTGCCTCTTTTTGCTCATTGCTGACCTTCATTCTGACTTTTAGTGCTCGTTTCTGACTTATTTTGCCTCTTTCTTCTCTTTCCCCCCTGGACTAGGGGGGAAGCCTCAAGGCCCCCACAGTGTGTGTATGTGTATATGTATATATATATATGTGTGTATATATGTATATATATATGTGTGTATATATGTATATATATATGTGTGTATATATGTATATATATGTGTGTATATATGTATATGTGTGTGTGTGTATATGTATATATGTGTGTGTGTGTATATGTATATATGTGTGTGTGTATATATGTATATATATATTCCATCGTAACAGGTTGACCCAAGAGGAAACGCCACACGCGGTGAAGTTAAACAGCCTTTAATGGAGGACGGCAGTGCAGCAGTGTTGACATTACATCAAGTAAATAAAATGCCCAACGCGTTTCAAGCACTATCTGTGCTCTTGTTCACGGGCTTGCTAGGTGAGTGTCCAATCAGCAATTATCAGGTGAGTCCCGCCTCCGAGGGCGTGAGCCCCGAGGCGTGCTGGTCTCAGTAGTTTTCTTATCCCCAGTGGGTGCCGTTTTGTTGCTCCAATGTCCTGAATTATCATCCAAGTGGATTCGAAGGAAAATGTATATATATATGTATATATATGTATGTATATTACCTACTGGCGGTCGCCAGTAGGTATATATAGTTAGGATTTTTTCTCTATGGAACTTTAGAAAATTCTATGTCTAATAACTTTGGCGTTTGTGGACGGAATCGGCTGAAATTTTCAGGAAAATGGCACATTTTGTTTCTGAGCAGCCCCTGAAAATTTGGGGGGGGTTCCGTCAAGGGGGGGCTGAGAAAAAAGGGGGGTCCCAAAACGCGTTTTTAACATTGAGTTTTCCATAGGGCGTTTGGCCTCACTTTTAGCTCGAACGGCTGAATGGATTTGCACGAAACTTGGCAAAATTGTAGGGACTGTTAGCCCGATGTGCCTTTGCTGGGTCTCAATATATGTGCTCCAGTGGATTTTGAGAAATTAACGTTTAAAAAAACAGATATATCTGTGACAGCGTCCCGGATAGCGAACCGGTTCGCGTACTTTTCGCGTAACGGAGCTTTGCGAAGCGAAGCTGATTGGCTCTCCGGTGTCTGTCAACATTCTAAACAGTCCGGAGCGGCCGCCATCTTGTCAATCGGTAGGATCGAGAGACAAGAGGAGACCAAAACGAAGGGGAAATGAAGGAAATGGGGCAAGGTAGACCCCTTCTGACCCCCTAGGATTGATGAGGGGGATATTAAAGTGCCCCGCGGGGCCCAAAAAAAAACAATTGCGATTTTTTGTCGTAGAGGCGCAAATCTGTACGTGAACCGGGCAGCTAACCGGCAGCGTAACGGGAGTCTGAGGAGAAGCTGATTGGCTGTCAACATTGTAAACAGTCTGGAGCGGCCGCCATCTTGTCTCTCGGTAGGATCGAGAGACAAGAGGTGGTGAAAAACGAAGGGGGAAATAAAGGAAAGGGGGCAAGGTAGACCCCTCCTGACCCCCTAGGATTGATGAGGGGGATATTAAAGTGCCCCGCGGGGCAAAAAAAAAAAAGTGATTTTTCGCCGTCGAGGCGCGTCCCGGTACGCGAACCGGGCAGCTAACCGGCAGCGTAACGGGAGTCCGAGGAAAAGCTGATTGGCTGTCAACTTTGTAAACAGTCCGGAGCGGCCGCCATCTTGTCTCTCGGTAGGATCGAGAGACAAGAGGTGGTGAAAAACGAAGGGGGAAATGAAGGAAAGGGGCAGGGTAGACCCCTCCTGACCCCCTAGGATTGATGAGGGGGATATTAAAGTGCCCCGCAGGGCAAAAGGAAAAAAGAAAAAAAAATGCGATTTTTCGCGGTAGAGGCGCTTCCTGGTAAGCCAACCGGGCAGCTAAACGGTAGCGTAACGGGAGTCCGACATCTTGTGTTTTTGGAGCGTCCGGTTTGCGCACCGGGTAGCGTTCCGGTAAGCGTAGCAAGGGGAAAACCAAGAGAAACAGTAAAATAAAATTTAAAGGAATAGATTTCCACCAAACTTGGCAAAATTGTAGAGACTGTTTGTTTGATGTGCCTTTGCAAGGCCTCAAGATATGTGCACGTGTGGATTTTGTCTAATTAAGGTTAAAAAATATATATATATATCTGTAAGCGTGCTCTGGCGCGCTTACGTTACGGGTTTTGTTTGCGCTGCAGAGACGATACGTCACGTTTATGTGACGCGTCATGAGGCGTCTCACGTGGCTACGTGATACTTCACGTAATAAAGAATATATTTTACAGCTATAGATATTAGCTTTTAAAAAACCAATGAAATTCACTGAAAAAACCATAGGTTATAGACCATATATAGTTAGGAATTAGCATTTTCAAAACCTTAATTTACTCGCACAAAACCATAGAAATTCACATATATAGTTAGTTGCAATAACTATATATTGCGCACCCGCAATCCACTGCCGATGATGTCACATATTACATCATTCATGACATGGTCAGTGACATCACTGATGACATCACTGATGACATCTCAAATGACATCACTGGTGACATCTCAAATGACATCACTGGTGACATCACTGATGACATCTCAAATGACATCACTGATGAAATCACTGATAACATCTCATTTGACATTACTGATCACATCACTGATGATATAATTCATGGGATAATACGATGCACCTCTTCAGACTCTAATATAACCTTAGATACAATCAGTATAAACAGACACTCAGACTGTCACTCATCCTTGGAGTTACTCACATACCTAGTCAGTCATGCAAAGAATCAATCACACATCCATTTCCTCAACTATACAGTTATACACACCTTACTTAATCAAACATATACTAACACATATTTACTCTCTTATACAATCACTGATACAAGTTCACAATGATCCATACAGCCACTCACACATTCACTGGCTCTTATGCACAGTTATTTATATATGTCAACTCTTACATGTACTGTGTTTTACATATGTACTTACTTTGACATGTAGCACTGAGAAATCCAATCACTCACCAATACACTCATGGAGACAGTCAACCGCCCATACAGCTGTTTCCACATGCACTTTTGAACCCATACATCTTGTGAATCAACTGCTTACACATCTATGCACAGAGTCACACACCTCCCAGCCACCCCCACACACACACTCACTCTCCCATACAAATACTTGGGCAACCAATCAATAACCCATATAGTTACCTTATATAGCTACTGATCAACACATGCAGCAGTTTACAGAACAACAGATATAATAATGCACAAATTAAGACAGTTTAGTCACTAACCCATGCACTCAGTGAGACACATTTAATCATTCTCTCATACAGTCAGTCATGCACCTACTAAATCCTTCATCCAGACACTTATACATCCACTCATTCTTCAATATGTAAGACATATTTTAACTTTACAGAAACATACAGTCACTGGATGTTGTCATCAGTGATGTCATCAGTGATGTCATTTGAGATGTCATCAGTGATGTCATTTGAGATGTCATCAGTGATGTTATCAGTGATGTCACTGACCATGTCATGAATGATGTAATATGTGACATCAGCAGTGGGTTGCGGGTGCGCGATATATAGTTATTGCAACTAACTATATATGCGAATTTCTATGGTTTTGTGCGAGTAAATTAAGGTTTTGTATATGCTAATCCCTAACTATATATGGTCTATAACCAATGTTTTTTTCAGTGAATATATATATATATGTATATGTACCAGCCAAGCGAGTCGCTGTAGAACCATGCCGCTTAGCAAAGGCGGGCCTCGGATGGGATAGCGAATCCCATTAACATCCAACCAAAACCCTCTCCAGTATGGAAAAGAAATCCGGGCCACTTGAAAGTGCAAAGGTGTATTTATTCAAAGCTTCCTCGACGCGTTTCGCAGAAAATCTGCTTTTTCACGAGACCGAAACCAACCAGGAAGTGCAAAATATATACAGTCACATGATACAGTCACATGGTATTCGAGTCATACGCATGGAAAACAGACTACCTGTAAGTGCAAGGGCTATGTCCAATGTAAACAAACAATCGTTATGCAGTTGGATGGAATTAAAGAAAAAATATATAACGGTGCACACATAAGGAAACAGATTAATACTCATATGACCCCTAGTGCCAAATGAATTGCAAGGATAGGGGGTGCTGTAATGACCTTAATAAGTGCAGGTAAATTCATGTTGGTCAATTCATGAAAACGCCCAAGTGGACGAGAATACTTGATATGCACAGAAGTCCCGTACTGTAGAGCCCAAGTGGGCACAGTAACATGATCGAGTGGTAAGGTCAAATAGCTAAAGCACCTGTGCTGACGTGAATTGATTCATTCATCTCAGTGATTGCGCCCCAGTGGGCGAAGGCAGTTCATTCTGAATTTCTCAGTGAAGTCCATTCATACAGTGCACACTCTCCAAGGTTTGTGTTTTGTGGACAGATTCCCAGGCAATTCTGAAAACCAAAAGTGAAAAACATTAAGTGAGTGACTGTACTTGAAGTGATACAAAGTGATACATACTAAGTTAAAAAACGGCAGGTATAAACACAGACAAGTCAACACATTAACCTAAATGCACACTCAGTTCCTCATGCAAGTTGTGGCCGTTAGGTTGAGTTGTCCTGTACTTAATGATCAGTCTAGATTCAAGTCTTCTCATTTCTTTGATGCGGTCACCCCCCCGCTCTCTTAAGGGGACTGTTTCCAGGACACAGAATGATAGCAAGTTCGCATTGCTTTTGTGGTGCATGGCGAAATGCCTGGCAATGGGGTACTGTTTGTCTCCATTTGTTATGGCACGCATGTGTTCCAACACTCTTTTCTTGGCCTGGTGTTTTGAACTGCCAATGTAGTGAAGCTGACATGGGCATTTCAAAGCGTAAATCACGTGGTCTGTGAGGCATGTCACATGTTTCGTGATTTTAAACTTGGTGGTATCTTTTGACAATTGTATTTCTTTTATGTTTTTACTGTTGCGACAGGCCTTACACCTGCCGCAGACGTAAAAACCCTGTACTGGGTTTTTTTGTTTGATAGTCTTAGGTACGAGGGTCGAACATAGAAGGTCTTTCAGAGACTTCGGTCTTCTGAAAGTGAGTTGAGGGTGTTCAGAAATATCTGGAGCCAGATCTTTGTCTAATTTCAGAATACTCCAAAATTTACTGAGTGCTTTCCTTACCCCCTTGGAGTCACTGTTGTAATCGGTGATAAATCTACTGGTTACACCTTTGTTGGACTGACTCTTTGGAGTGTGAGGGTTGAGAAGGATAGTCCTATCTTTCTCTTTCGCCTTAGCCAGGGCCCTGGCAAATCACTTGCGACCATAGCCTCGCTCTTTAAACCTTTCACTCATCAAGGTAGCTTCCCTGTTAAAATCTGATTCCTCAGAGCAATTTCGTTTCGCTCTGAGGAATTCTCCCAATGGGATGGAATTGATGAGATTAGTCGGGTGACAGCTTGAGGCGTGCAGTAAGCTGTTCCCCGCTGTGCTTTTACGGAACAGGGTTGTTGTAAGGGTATTGTTCTTAATTTCAACCCTAACGTCTAGGAATTCAATGGTTGTCTGATCGATATTACTGGTAAAACTAAGGTTGAGATTGTTAGAGTTCAAGTCATTGACAAAGTCCATTGCCTCTTGCTGGCTGCCCTTCCATATAACGAAAATGTCGTCTATGTAGCGCAGCCAGCAAACAACCTTAGATAGGAACACCGGGGACTGATAGACCACTTTTTCCTCCCATAGTCCTAAGTACAGACAGGCAAAGCTCGGTCCAACCGTTGGTACCTAACTTACCATCATATCTCAGAGATTCTGGCCACTTCCTCCAAAAGATTAACAACTTGCCTTGGAATCCTGATTGGCTGTTTATGACACTTGATGTCAACAGCCTTTACACCTGCATCCCCCATCTGAAAGGAATAGACGCATGTAGACACTTTCTAAAAACTCGGTCTATATCCTACCTTTTAAACACAGAGATGCTTCTTGAAATGGCACTCACTTGCCTAACCAAGAACTTCTTTGTATTCAATGAAACTATCTACCATCAGCTGCTTGGCACAGCGATGGGGAGTTGCTTTGCGCCGAGCTTTGCCTGTCTGTACTTAGGACTATGGGAGGAAAAAGTGGTCTATCAGTCCCCGGTGTTCCTATCTAAGGTTGTTTGCTGGCTGCGCTACATAGACGACATTTTCGTTATATGGAAGGGCAGCCAGCAAGAGGCAATGGACTTTGTCAATGACTTGAACTCTAACAATCTCAACCTTAGTTTTACTAGTAATATCGATCAGACAACCATTGAATTCCTAGACGTTAGGGTTGAAATTAAGAACAATACCCTTACAACAACCCTGTTCCGTAAAAGCACAGCGGGGAACAGCTTACTGCACGCCTCAAGCTGTCACCCGACTAATCTCATCAATTCCATCCCATTGGGAGAATTCCTCAGAGCGAAACGAAATTGCTCTGAGGAATCAGATTTTAACAGGGAAGCTACCTTGATGAGTGAAAGGTTTAAAGAGCGAGGCTATGGTCGCAAGTGCATTGCCAGGGCCCTGGCTAAGGCGAAAGAGAAAGATAGGACTATCCTTCTCAACCCTCACACTCCAAAGAGTCAGTCCAACAAAGGTGTAACCAGTAGATTTATCACCGATTACAACAGTGACTCCAAGGGGGTAAGGAAAGCACTCAGTAAATTTTGGAGTATTCTGAAATTAGACAAAGATCTGGCTCCAGATATTTCTGAACACCCTCAACTCACTTTCAGAAGACCGAAGTCTCTGAAAGACCTTCTATGTTCGACCCTCGTACCTAAGACTATCAAACAAAAAAACCCAGTACAAGGTTTTTACGTCTGCGGCAGGTGTAAGGCCTGTCGCAACAGTAAAAACATAAAAGAAATACAA
This sequence comes from Lissotriton vulgaris, assembly GCF_964263255.1. NCBI lineage: Eukaryota > Metazoa > Chordata > Amphibia > Caudata > Salamandridae > Lissotriton > Lissotriton vulgaris. The sequence goes on from NC_141689.1 coordinate 1,036,944,579, forward strand.
TTGTCAAAAGATACCACCAAGTTTAAAATCACGAAACATGTGACATGCCTCACAGACCACGTGATTTACGCTTTGAAATGCCCATGTCAGCTTCACTACATTGGCAGTTCAAAACACCAGGCCAAGAAAAGAGTGTTGGAACACATGCGTGCCATAACAAATGGAGACAAACAGTACCCCATTGCCAGGCATTTCGCCATGCACCACAAAAGCAATGCGAACTTGCTATCATTCTGTGTCCTGGAAACAGTCCCCTTAAGAGAGCGGGGGGGTGACCGCATCAAAGAAATGAGAAGACTTGAATCTAGACTGATCATTAAGTACAGGACAACTCAACCTAACGGCCACAACTTGCATGAGGAACTGAGTGTGCATTTAGGTTAATGTGTTGACTTGTCTGTGTTTATACCTGCCGTTTTTTAACTTAGTATGTATCACTTTGTATCACTTCAAGTACAGTCACTCACTTAATGTTTTTCACTTTTGGTTTTCAGAATTGCCTGGGAATCTGTCCACAAAACACAAACCTTGGAGAGTGTGCACTGTATGAATGGACTTCACTGAGAAATTCAGAATGAACTGCCTTCGCCCACTGGGGCGCAATCACTGAGATGAATGAATCAATTCACGTCAGCACAGGTGCTTTAGCTATTTGACCTTACCACTCGATCATGTTACTGTGCCCACTTGGGCTCTACAGTACGGGACTTCTGTGCATATCAAGTATTCTCGTCCACTTGGGCGTTTTCATGAATTGACCAACATGAATTTACCTGCACTTATTAAGGTCATTACAGCACCCCCTATCCTTGCAATTCATTTGGCACTAGGGGTCATATGAGTATTAATCTGTTTCCTTATGTGTGCACCGTTATATATTTTTTCTTTAATTCCATCCAACTGCATAACGATTGTTTGTTTACATTGGACATAGCCCTTGCACTTACAGGTAGTCTGTTTTCCATGCGTATGACTCGAATACCATGTGACTGTATCATGTGACTGTATATATTTTGCACTTCCTGGTTGGTTTCGGTCTCGTGAAAAAGCAGATTTTCTGCGAAACGCGTCGAGGAAGCTTTGAATAAATACACCTTTGCACTTTCAAGTGGCCCGGATTTCTTTTCCATACTGGAGAGGGTTTTGGTTGGATATATGTATATGTATATATATGTATGTATATATATGTGTATATATGTATATGTATGTATATATATGTGTATATATGTATATATATGTATATATATGTGTATATATGTATATATATATGTATATATATATATGTATATATGTGTATATATATGTATATATATGTATATGTATATATATATGTGTGTATATATATGTGTATATATGTATATATATATGTGTGTGTGTATATATATATATATATATATATATATGTGTGTATATATATGTATATATATATATGTGTGTATATATATGTATATATATATATGTGTGTATATATATGTATATATATATTCACTGAAAAAACCATAGGTTATAGACCATATATAGTTAGGAATTAGCATTTACAAAACCTTATTTTACTCGCACAAAACCATTGAAATTCCATATATAGTTAGTTGCACTAACTATATATCGCGCACCCGCAATCCACTGCTGATGATGTCACATATTACATCATTCATGACATGGTCAGTGACATCACTGATGACATCACTGATGACATCTCAAATGACATCACTGATGACATCACTGATGACAACATCCAGTGACTGTATGTTTCTGTAAAGTTAAAATATGTCTTATATTTTGAAGAATGAGTGGATGTATAAGTGTCTGGATGAAGGATTTAGTAGGTGCATGACTGACTGATTGAGTGAGTGATTAAATGTGTCTCACTGAGTGCATGGGTTAGTGACTAAACTGTTTTAATTTGTGCATCATTATATCTGTTGTTCTACAAACTGCTGCATATGTTGATCAGTAGCTATATGAGTAACTGTATGGGTTGATTGGTTGTCCAAGTATTTGTATGGGAAACTGAGTGTGTGTGTATGGGTGGCTGGAAGGTGTGTGACTCTGTACATAGATGTGTGAGTAGTTGATTCACTATATGTATAGATTCAAAAGTGCATGTGCAAACAGCTGTATGGGCGGTTGACTGTGCATGAGTGTATTAGTGAGTGAATGGATATCTCAGTGCTACATGTCAAAATAAGTACATATGTAAAACACAGTACATGTGAGAGTTGACATCTATAAATAACTGTGCATAAGAGCCAGTGAATGTGTGAGTGGCTGTATGGATCATTGTGAACATGTATCAGAGATTGTATAAGAGAGTAAAGTAAATATGTGTTAGTATATGTTTGAATAAGTAAGGTGTGTATAACTGTATAGTTGAGAAAATGGAGGTGTGATTGATTTTTGGCATAACTGACTAGGTGTGTGAGTAACTCCATGGATGAGTGACAGTCTGTGACTGTCTGTTTACACTGATTGTATCTAAGGTTATATTAGAGTCTGAAGAGGTTCATGGTATTATCACATGAATGATATCATCAGTGATGTTATCAGTCATGTCAAATGAGATGTTTTCAGTGATGTCATCAGTGATGTCATTTGAGATGTCATCAGTGATGTCATCAGTGATGTCACTGACCATGTCATGAATGATGTAATATGTGACATCATCAGCAGTGGATTGCGGGTGCGCGATATATAGTTAGTGCAACTAACTATATATGGAATTTCAATGGTTTTGTGCGAGTAAAATAAGGTTTTGTAAATGCTAATTCCTAACTATATATGGTCTATAACCTATGGTTTTTTCAGTGAATTTTCAAGGTTTTGTAAATGCTAATTCCTAACTATATATAGTCTATAACCTGTGGTTTTTTCATTGAATTTCATTGGTTTTTTAAAAGCTAATATCTGTAGCTGTAAAATATACTCTTTATTACGTGACGTATCACGTAGCCACGTGAGACGCCTCATGACGCGTCGCCTCTGCAGCGCAAACCAAACCCGTAACGTAAGCGCGCCGGAGCACGCTTACAGATATATATATTTTTTTAACCTTAATTAGACAAAATCCACACATGCACATATCTTGAGGCCTTGCAAAGGCACATCAAACAAACAATCCCTACCGCTCTGGACTGTTTAGAATGTTGACAGACACCGGAGAGCCAATCAGCTCCGCTTCGCAAAGTTCCGATACGCGAAAAGTTCGCGAACCGGAGCGCTACCCGGAGCGCTGTTACAGATATAGCTGCCCGGTTAGCTGCCGGTTAGCTGCCTGGTTAGCTGCCCGGTTAGCTGCCCGGTTCGCGTACCAAGACGCGTCTCTACGGCGAAAAAATCGAATCTTTTTTTTTTTTTTTTTTAGCTTAGCTGCCGGTTAGCTGCCTGGTTAGCTGCCCGGTTAGCTGCCCGGTTAGCTGCCCGGTTAGCTGCCCGGTTCGCGTACCAAGACGCGTCTCTACGGCGAAAAAAAATCGATTTTTTTTTTTTTGCCCCGCGTGGCTCTATAATATCCCCCTCATCAATCCTAGGGGGTCAGGAGGGGTCTACCTTGCCCCCTTTCCTTCATTTCCCCCTTCGTTTTTCACCACATCTTGTCTCTCGAGAGACAAGATGGCAGCCGCTCCGGACTGTTTACAATGTTGACAGCCAATCAGCTACTCCTCCGACTCACGTTACGCTGCCGGTTAGCTGCCCGGTTAGCTGCCCGGTTAGCTGCCCGGTTCGCGAACCAAGACGCGTCTTTACGGCGAAAAAATCGGATTTTTTTTTTTTGCCCCGCGTGGCTCTATAATATCCCCCTCATCAATCCTAGGGGGTCAGGAGGGGTCTACCTTGCCCCCTTTCCTTCATTTCCCCCTTCGTTTTTCACCACATCTTGTCTCTCGAGAGACAAGATGGCAGCCGCTCCGGACTGTTTACAATGTTGACAGCCAATCAGCTACTCCTCCGACTCACGTTACGCTGCCGGTTAGCTGCCCGGTTAGCTGCCCGGTTAGCTGCCCGGTTCGCGAACCAAGACGCGTCTTTACGGCGAAAAAATCGGATTTTTTTTTTTTGCCCCGCGTGGCTCTATAATATCCCCCTCATCAATCCTAGGGGGTCAGAAGGGGTCTACATTGCCCCCTTTCCTACATTTCCCCCTTTGTTTTGGCCTCCTCTTGTCTCTCGATCCTACCGAGAGACAAGATGGCGGCCGCTACGGACTGTTTAGAATGTTGACAGACACCGGAGAGCCAATCAGCTTCGCATCGCAAAGTTCCGATACGCGAAAAGTTCGCGAACCGGATCGCTGCCCGGAGCGCTGTTACAGATATATATCTTGATTTAAACGTTAATTTCTCAAAATCCACTGAAGCACATATATTGAGACCTAGCAAAGGCACATCGGGCTAACAGTCCCTACAATTTTGCCAAGTTTCGTGTAAATCCATTCAGCCGTTCGGGCTAAAAGTGAGTCCAACCGCCCTATGGAAATTAACATGGGAAAATCGCGTTTTGGGACCCCCCTTTTTTCTCAGCCCCCCCTTGACGAACCCCCCCCAAATTTCCAGGAGCTGCTCAGAAACAAAATGTGCCATTTTCCTGAAAATTTCAGCCGATTCCGTCCACAAACGCCAAAGTTATTAGGCATAGAATTTTCAAAAGTCCCATAGAGAAAAAATCCTAACTATATATACCTACTGGCTATCGCCAGTAGGTAATATGTGTATATATATATAGGTATATATATGTGTGTATATATATGTATGTGTGTATATATATGTATATATATATATTCTCTCCCTCTCTCTCCTCCTCTCCCCCCATCTCCCCCTCTCCCTCGATCAGACTACTAATGTTACTGGCCTGAGTTGATAGGACACCTATTCTTCCCTCCTTAATTCCTGCTGCATGAGCGAGGCAAGGCAGCATAGCAGGCTGGTTTTTAGCAACAGAACTTTTTTTTTTAGTGGTGTGAAGAGAGTGCTCTGTAAACCGCTCACCTTCTGTTCTTGGTGTTAAGAGAGGGTCCTAGGAAATGTGGGACTGCACTACCATGATTAATGTGTGCGCTCACCTGTCCCTCTCTCCTAAACCAGTACATATCTTTGTTTCAGCAAAAATTGTCAGGATGCTGGAACAGTTCTTGAAAAACCAGGACTGTCTGGGCAAATCCAGGATATCTGGTCACCCTAATTTCACAATGACATATGCATTGTTGTGCGCAGGGGGTAGCGTAAGTAATTTGCCCAGAATCCCAAACTTTTCAGCCAACCCTGAGATTCAAACTTGGTTACTCAGTTCCCCTGTCTGTAGCTCTGGCCATTACATCACATCCTCGCTTCTCTTCAAAGCTCCTCAAATGTTTCTCACTATCACTTCCACATTTATTCAGCAAGACCCAGTCAACACCAAACAAGCATTGGCAAAGTCATTCGATTTTGCCAGTGCCCGCGCTATTGATGTTGTCAATGTGAATGTCTTTCAGCCATGTTGTTTAGCAGCACATCTGCTGTTCAGCATAACTGAGAGTCACTTGAAAAAGCACTATGATGCGCCAGCGCAGGCTACATCATAGGGTTTTTTGTGTTAGGAGGGCCAGGACAATAAACTCAACATGGGGGCGACGAGACTCCGCGTCGGCTCAACATCCTGTGATTCTGGTTTTCAGTTACTTTCAGCCATGCTTAACAGCCGCTATGCTGCTAGACAACATGGCTAAAAGACATTCCCATTGACCAGGCCAATAGCTCGCATTGCCAAGACTTATAAGCTTTGTCAATGCTTGTCTTATAAAGAGCTTTCTATTGGTTTTTATATCCCTGAAAATAACCTGTTACAATTATTCAGCTCAATACTAAATTTATTGACATAGTATGGATGAAGGGGTAAAGTGGCCCTTCCAGGATTCGAAGTTGCGATTCTCAAGTTATACATGGATCTCTTTTAAGGGTCCATGAAGGCTAGGATACTATTAACCTTAAGACAGCAGAGTGGGAATAGTTAGACCTTTTTATGTTAAAAGACCGATTAACCTATTAGGAAGCAAAATACCTTGTAGTTGTGGCTCTGGTTCTCTCATAAAGGTGGGTGAGTTACTGGATCTGTAAAAACCTCCTCAGACAGGAGCAGCAACTATTAGTATACCTTCCTCCAGCCTACGGACACCAGCTCTGCACTTAACTTAAATAGTTGCAAATATTGCAGCACTCCATGTGTACGGCCTAAGCAAAGTTTATATGAGTGTCAGTGTTCTAAGGCGGTCTCTGACTTCATGTCTGCGATCTACACCTCAGTTGCAGCAAATGAATAGCAACCATACTTTCCTGAAGGCATAGCGCATGTGGCTAGACTCTCCATCATGCCTTACGGGCATATTGGCAGTCCCCTCCACTCGCTCCCTTGGACAGGGACGCTTTTGCTGACTGAATACCCTTTTCTTGAATGAATGCACATGCATAATGGATTAGTGTCTCCCCCTTGAGCATGTCTTTGAAAACACTTTACCCAAATCTGTTCTCAATTGTGTTCCTGCAGCACTCAAGCTTGGGGCGGTGCACCAGATAATTAACCTTTTTCTGCTTGTGCTTCCACTTTGTTTCCTTGCTCTATTTCCTGGGCCTTCCCCTGCTTGCTATTCTGTTCGTAGAGTCACAGTCTATTTCTAATCCTCAAGCCTACTGGTACCTCAAGGTTACGGGTACCTCAGTCATACTGCTAACTCCTTTCTGCTGCTTCATCAAACCTACACGTATGTCAGCTGGTTTCACCATTGTACCATTATTACTATTTTTATTACATTAAATGTATATGGCGCAACAGCTACCCGGAGGTTTTCCGGCGCCTACGGACCCAAGCTGAGAAAAAAGAGCAAAAAGTCAGGCTTAGAGGTTGAATAGCCACGTTTTTAGGCCTTTCTGGATTTTAACATAATTGTGTTCATAACGAAGTGGGAGTGGAGGAGAATTCCATAAAGACGGAGCCAGGTAGGCAAAGGACTGGCCGCCTATATGTGTGAGTTTAATCATAGGGACAGTAAACTTAGCCTGATTGGAGGATCTAAGAAGGTGAGTGTTAATATACTGGTGAACTAAGGAACTAAGGTAATGAGGTGCTATACCATCGTTGATTCTGTGCATGTAGCAGAGTGCTTTGAATTTGGACCGTTTTTTTTATCTTGAGCCAATGTAGATCCCTCAGAGTCCCTGTGATAGAGGCCATTCGCAGTAATTGACAAAGAAGTCTGGGTGCCGAGTTTTGAACCACTTGCAGCCTCCGAATCACATCCTTGTTAGAACCTAATTGCAAAGCATTGCCGCAGTCCAATCTGGACACTATTAGAGCCTGAACCACAGTTTTTTGTGTTGATGGTGGCATCATCCAAAGAATTTTTCTGAGCCATTTCAGAATTAAAAAGCAAGTTTAGGCAACCTTGACCGTTTGCTGTCGCATAGATAGTTGATCATCTATAAAAATGCCAAGGTTGCAAACAGCCTGAGAAGGTTGGAGGAGAGCACCCATTTGCAGAGCCCAATGTTGTGGGCCCCAGAGAGCTTTGTTACTACCTAGAATTTGGAGTTCCGTTTTACCTCCATTAAGCTTCAGCTTGTTGGTGTGAATCTATCTTGCTATGTTTTGTAAGCCTGTTTAAGAGAGGATACCTTAGTGGTTTCTCTAGCTGATAGGGAAAAGATTCACCAATGTAAATAGTTTTCTGCTGGCTTTCCCAGCTAGCACCAGCATTTCAGTGGGAAGTTCCCCATGAGCCATGGGGTGCTGGGTGAAAGAGGCAGCTGACAGGACACAGAAATACCAAGGATGTTCTTTTTTCTGTCAGCCTTGTCTTTGAAACATGGTGATCTTGGAAGAATAGGTGTGTCTAGCCTTATGTCTATGCCTATTCATGATGGAGACATCTCCAGTGTTTGTTCCCTTAAGCGCCCAGTCCAAGACCGTGTTAGCCTTTCTCCTCTTCCATTCTCATTCCTGCTTGTTCATGCCTATGAATTTGCTAGAGACAGATGTATTGCATCAAATTGGTTCCCTTATTTACATCCACCATTAAGATACTTTTTTTGCCCCTCAATTTCTGCTGTCTTGTTTTTTCAGGAGGATTCCTTTTTTCCTAACCCTAATTCTGGGTGTTTTTGGTGCTTGCTTTTTGACCTCTGCGTTAATTATCACCTACAGTCGAGAATTGCCAATATTGCAAAGAATTCTTTTCTACCCATTTGTATTTTCGCTCTTATCTTAGACAGTCTTAAAGGAGTACTTGACCCTTCTCATGTGTATATTAAGTGCAGGGTGGCACCATAACTACTGCAAGGTGTTGCACTTTCCTTGGGCAATTACGCAAACACTTGCAGTAACTATTTTTACGTTCTTGTTACATCAGCAACTACAGAAAAGCTTGCCACCGTACATGGCAACCGAATGTTTTGATATGAATCCATTCAGTTGCTTTTGAAAACGTTAAAAAACTAAATGTATTGTTAGCTTGCTAGTTGGGTTATTGAAGCAGGTAAAAAACTGAAATTTGAATGTGAATTTGGAATCTAGTTGGCGTAGAAGAGCTGAAAATTATACCTATGGTGGCCATTTAGTGGTTCGCAAACTAGTAGCTTTTGTGGATCGAGACATAAACTTATTTTCACTACTGTCCAACTCTCTCCTCTTCCTCAGACAGTTGCCTTAACTCCTACTCTACACTTGGGCCAGTAGGTGCTGCATAGAGCATTTGGTTGAGGGCCATACCTTCTACTTAGTACGAGTTTACTAATTGCTGACTGCTTCAATACTCTTCTCTGCTCAAGCCCTGACCATGCTGAGTGCCCCATTGATCCACACTGTACTTCATCAAGAAAGACTTGTAGGCACCAGCCTAGAGAAATGTTTATCCAGAACCGGACCTTATAGGCTGTTGTTTACATGTTCTTATATTTTTATTCTAACGCACACATTTATCACCTTTTCTTTTGTCCTTTTCTAATTGTTTTGCGATTTATGGGTTGAGCAGTTCTTGTATAATTAATCAGGATGGGTTATAATTTCCAATCCAGTGGTTCATTTGTAGCCGCACACATTTAGATCTCAGTCAATCCCACCATTTGGAATGAACACATAGACAGTGGGATCTAACCCTCCTCTAGGACCCTTCTTCAGCTAGCCATGAGTCCAGTTCAGGTTGTAAGTTGTTTCTGCTTCTTCTCGACTTCTTTGACTGTTTGTCCTATCACTTGTGCTGGCTCCTTACTACTCACTGTGCCTCCTCATGGATCTTAGCTTCGGTCTTGTCTGTGACATGAGTCCCATTCCATGTGTTCCTCTGTGACAGATGTTGTGGTTGTTTCTAGACTCCACAACTCCTCGGCCCCTAACGATCTTACCAACTAAGGAAAAGCAATAAAAGTAAAACACATAATTAGTTAGGGCAGTTGTACACCAGCCATTTGATGTGATGAGGTACATTTGATCGTTTTGTTTGCTAACTTTTTTTCCTAACATCTTTAGTTGTAACAAAATACCGTCCATATAGATTTCTAAGTACCGGATTGCAAGTCTGTCGTTCTTTTCTGACCCGTGCATAAACCCCTGTTTAAAACTGGTCAGAATTACGATTTGAGTGTTTAACACACCGGATAATTATCAGACGTGTCAAATACCTCAACCTTCGTTACATTTCGGCAGTTCAAACCTGCCGAAATTTAACACGGGAAAACCATACATAATCGCCATCTAATACAGATTTTGGTGTGCTGAACACCAAAATCTGCATGTTATTCCTCAGAAACTCATATTGGGTGCTATTTATAGTACATACCCAGCGGTATCGGTATTTACCAGGTTTGATAAATAGCGCCTATGCTTGTAATCAGGCCCAAGATTACTGTCCCTTTGCTCCTTTATCGTTCAGTACCATCCAGCTTGTTTAACCAGTCCAGCATACACACAATGACAAACTGATACATGTGATTCATGATACGGCTGATGTTTGAAAAGAGAATGAGGTTCAAAAGTGCAGAACTAGATACTGATTTCTTTTTTTTAATTAGCCAGCTAATCACATTGTATATGTAAACGGATAGCATAGATATTAGGACATGCCATTATTTCCAGTATGCACGAAAAGTACCTTTCTAATGTGTTTTTGGAAAAAAAACTTCTGATTTGCAAATCTGATTGGCAAGTTGCAAATATAAATACTTGTTTTTTTCATTTTGTTTGTAGGTTTTCGGGCAACTGACTTTTTTGGTGCTATGTACATTAGCAACACAACGGACGTTGAGATGGCAGCAGTGGACTGTGACAAAGCTGTGACTGTTGAGTTCAAGCATGACGACAAATTAAGTGAAGATAGTGGAGCTTTAATTCAGGTATTTATGTGCCGAAACCACAATTCCTACATTTTTATTGTTCTACTATTCCCCAGTTAGACCGTGTTTACTAGGTATTGTACCAGAATATTGTTTCAAAAATATTGCCCCATTGGAGTTAATAAGAATACATTTTAAAAGAATATTTTTTTAGGACACAATATTTATGTCAGATGGCCTTTTTGCTAACTGAATTCTGACATACAACCCAAAAAAAAAGGAGCAGTGCAAAAATACTGCACTTTGATCTAAACGCAAATTCACCAGGTAAAACTTGGTGAACTTTTTGGGTAGAAATACCGGAACATTTGTGAGTTTTGCGGCGCTGCACAAGGGAAAACATGCAGTAGTACTTCGAAATCCCCCATTCCTCGGAAGATAAAGGTTATACTGCCCCTAGTGAATATGGCTCCATTTTTTGGGGTGTGTTATTACAAACCCAAGTACTAGGAAACTCCTAATAAGGCCCCAACGCTTGTTAACTGAATTAAAACATTCCTTGCATTTGGAACAACATTGAGGTGCACAGCCAGGCACAGCGCCTACACTATCACGTTATATCTTTCAACACAGAAAAATTTGTTGAAATACAGCGGCTTCTGAGAGGAGCTCCATGCCCTATTTACTGTTTCAGTCTAAAACCCAGATTTTCAGAACTTGAGACTGCTGCTTATCTGAGAAAGCCTAGTAGTCATGCATTAACTTATTATTTGCTCTACCTTGAATTAATGCAATCTCAGAATACATTTTGTGCATCCATCTTTTAACATAATTTTTCTTCAAGCCGTTTTATCCTCAGTTTCCGGTTTTTATTTAGATAAGGAGAGACAAATGCATAGACAGGAGCACAATTCATAGCCAACCATTTCAGTATATTTGTGTCTCCTCGTGTGTGCTATAAGGCATATTCAAATTCAAGCAGGCATCGGTCTCCAATACAGAAATCCTAATTCTTGTGTAGTGTTGACTCTTTCTTTCAGATGAACTAGATTTATTTTTTCCATGCAATTTTTATTTTAGCAGTTATAAAATTGATCTTTCTTACATAAAAAAAATAAAACTTTGCCTCCATCCTAAAGTCAAAGGACATAATAAAATTCTCAAACATTTGCCACAGTTTACCTACTGACCGGAATGTTAGCACTTGTTTTGCAGTTAACTAAGATTTACTATGTCAACTTCTAGGTATGGGCAACCTACAAAAACACTCCTTTCACCACATGATGTAGTATTCCCTCATCCATCTTTTATGTAAGAACTCCTCTCCCCTCCAAGGCCTGATGGTATTTGCAAGTGTATTGGGGGGTCCTTCTTAATTGGCCACATTATTTGCTAAACTCAGAGTCTTAGGTAAAGTCGTAGCATTTCCAGACTCTATAATGGGAATTGGGTGCAGGCAGCACAGCCTTTAGGACGGCATCTGCCAATCTGTTCCCTGATACTCAGAAGAACCTCAGCAGTCATCTAAGCATTAACATCACTAGCATTGAAATGGGGCATAGAAACTACCTTCTTGTACCTTGATGATCGCAGCCGTTCTCACACCAGCTGCAGGCAGTGAGGCCCTGGAATACTAAGAAGATTAGTGGCACACTGCCCGAAACGCTTAGGCAGGCAGTAGCACAGCACGTCTAGTGAGCATTTTTGCTAGTTCGAAGTTGTCTGGCCCTGGGTCTGACAAAGGTCTGAAACACGTAAAGATTCCCTTGACCCCACAGTCGTAACAATGAACAATAGTTAACACAACAGTTAATAAACAAAAACATTTTTTAAAGCGTTATTATTCAGTTATAAATTGCACTTTATTAAAACAATTATTTTGCATCTTAAAAACTCAATTAGATTCCACAGAATATCACAATTGAGTTGATTTACAGAATTAAAACAACACACAATTAACATAAAAAGTGACTTCACTAACAAATTATGACCTGCATAATTGACAGACAAAAAAACTTTTGTAAGACACAAAATTTGTCTAATACCCAGAGAAGTGTGGCTCAGGGGTTAGAGGCGGCAGACCCGGAAGCTGAGATCGGCCCTGGACCAGGGTTCAATTCCCCACCCCGACGGGGGTTGGGCTCAATAATTCCACGGACTCGATAATTCTCACTCCGGTGCCTACTCGACTCACGGGTTCACACTCTGCGACTCTGGGCAATAGCTTGCTTAATCTCCACAACGGCCCCTCGCGGCGGGATGCCTGGCTTTCACCTTGTGGATACCCTGCCGGGGTATCTCACAGGGGAATACCAGGACGGGTTCCCTAAGCAAGCGCATAGATGCCTGCGATGTGGGCGATTTGCGCTATATAAATACATGTACATTTACATTTACATTTATATCTAAATTGGTTTTAAAACACTATGCTTAATACACGATTCTATCTGTATTTGCCATAATAGTGCTTCTCCTTTAGATAATACTCATAAAAAGCATCAACGCGTTTCAATGGCCTTCCTCTTTTCACAACATCTTTGTCAAAACAACAAATAAATCTGTCTCTGCACGTATACAATTTTTCATATCGGAATTTCGCGGAAACCAAACTCTCGGGCACTGTTTTGCTGACTCCATTAAGCGGCATGATCTACTGACGGACGATACTGATTTTGTCCGATTAAGAGAATGGGAGTCTGGGGATTTTTTATCGGAAGAGCGGAGGCCACATGCACATGAATAGAGGTGGCATCGCGAGATAGCACATAGGACGAGAATCCATAAAAGCCAAGCCCAAGCTCAGTACGTCGAGAGAAGGTGAATTAGGATATGAAAAATTGTATACGTGCAGAGCCAGATTTATTTGTTGTCTTGACAAAGATGATGTGAAAGGAGGAAGGCCATCGAAACGCGTTGATGCTTTTTATGAGTATAATCTAAAGGAGCAGCACTATTGTGGCAAATACAGATAGAATCGTTGTATTAAGCATAGTGTTTTAAAACCAATTTAGATATACATGGTTATTAGACAAATATTGTGTCTTACATACGTTTTTTGTCTGTCTCAATTATTCAGGCCATAATTTGTTAGTGAAGTCACTTTTTATGTTAATTGTGTGTTGTTTTCATTCTGTAAATCAACTCAAATGTGAGAATCTAAATGAGTTTTTTTTAAGATGCTTATGGTTAGAAAATAATTGTTTTAATAAAGTGCAATTTATAACTGAATAATAACGCTTTAAAAAATATTTTGTTTATTAGCTGTTGTGATAACTATTGTTCATTGTTAAGACTGTGGGGTCAAGGGAATCTTTACGTGTTTCAGGTATTTGTCCCTCTCATTACTTTGCACCTGACAAAGGTCTTCCCATGCAGTGATCAAACCCCCCAAATAGTACTAATCTCTGAAAGTACATTATATGCCTAATGACTGCCCCAGAAATGAGCATAAGTAGTACGATTTGCTCTACAGGTCTTTGCTCTTCACTTCTATGACATACAACACTCATTTAATTGATAAGAGCAGAATACTGTTTTGATAGTAACCAGAAAAGTAGGGGTGAAGTCCTACCTTCTTTGCACTTAGCAGTAAGATTGCTTAACTAAGTATAACATCTAGTTTTGCTGTTTACCTGTCGTATGGCAAGAGGTCATATTCTGAAATCAGCATTTCTGAGAAAGAACATCCAGCTTTATCAGTAATTACAGTAAATGAATACTGTGCTAACCAGAGCGTGTACCCCCAGAAATCTGTCTACCATCATTTGCCTTCTTTTACTCCCAAAATGTACTAGACAACAAATCTTAGATGGGCACCCTGGTTCAATAATGCAGTCTGGCTGTTTCAAGTGTGCCTCGATTCCATTTTCACTAATGTGCACTAAATTTAGGAAAACGGACAATCTTACAGCAACAGTCATACACACAGACCCAGACATGCCTATCCACTTGGGTTAATCTTTCTTTAACAAATATATCTTAAGTCCGTGGCAGAAAGTCATATTTTGAAGCACTTGTTGTCTCTGACCTAAGGCAAAATTCTTCATCTCCACTTATTTACTAAAGCGTAAGCTGGGCATTTTCAGGATATGTATGATGACTGGTTTAATCTATTTCAGAAGAATAATGAGCCTTCCTCTGGAAAACAAATGATACAATTTTAAGATGTATAAGTGGTTTTGAAGAAATCAATCTTGTCTAGTCAGTGTGGTAAAAATTGATGTGACAAAGTATGGAAAATGATCTTGCAAGGTTTCCTTCAAAACATCTAGAGTGTGAAGGTACATTTCCCATCGAATTTACATCCTTCATTCAGGTGTACATTTTTTGTAGCTACTATGTAATGAGTTCAATTCAGGCTTTCCCCTCTAGCATTCTGTAGAGGCCAAGTGAAGTTTTGCCATCTTGCTCCCGTTTGACGTCTGTCCTTTCCTCTGTTTTCCACCACAGCTGTGTACTCTGCTGGTGAACATCCCCTGGATTAAGCATAGATTACTCTGGAAAATTTCAAAATCTAATGCATGTTTCAGGCTTAGGAAAACAATTTGCCTTCTTATTGAGATGTTGGAATTTTGGGAAAACTGAAAAAATCTGTTCCTCAAATAGTATCAGACCAGTTTTGTTGTCAAAGCAGCAACTAGTAGCACTAATGCAGATTCCTAATGCTAAACCAGAACAAATTACTACCCCTTCTCAACTGAAGAGTTCATTACCAGCATCTGAAAACGTAGACTGTCAAGATGTTGCTCTTAAATGTTTTGTGTTGTGAGAGAATATGTTGGATGTATGGTACAGTACGTTAATTTCAGTGTTTCATCGCCTCCGACCAACCCGAGCTTAAACCATTGCCTAAGGCTACTTCTGATTTGGGTTTAGTTTTACAGCCACGGTGTTCACCAAGATTGTGATAGTGGTTGCTCATTCCCTTAGACCAGGGACCTAATTTCAACATTTGCAGAGTTGCGCACAAACGCTATCTATGGGTACACATGAGAGTTCCTGATTCACCGCATCAGGATCTGTGGACACTTATACTAACAGATGGAACTAAGTACCACTGATAGTCTGTACGTACAGTGTGTTTTCCATAGTATTACGTTTAGAACTAAGGGCAGGAATATGGGCTTACTAGAGTAGTAGCACAGAGGTGGTCATTAAAAAGATAATATACATTCATAAAGATGTACCTCTGTGGGTACGCAAGGACCTTACCAAAGGTTCTTCACACCCACTTTACACACTTATATGTCATCAGGGTGTCTTGCACATTTTCAAATGCAGTAATTTAAATTAAATATGTTTAATTAAGCGAGGTGCAATGTTTGTTTTGTCATTCTAGTGTGCTGTGCTCTACACCACAGTTGGAGGGAAAAGGCGCCTTCTGATTCACAACATTGGTCTTAACTGCAGCTCTCAGCTTTCTGATCTCTACAAGAGTTGTGAGACCGATGCACTAGTAAACTTTTTTGCCAAATCAGGTACAGTTCTACAGTACCCTTGCATTTCTTCATTTTCTTTTTTACTCAAAACAAATGTAGCCTTGCTTATTCCTGGTCAATGTTCTTAATATTCGTCCATCCAAAGAAAAAGAATACTCACTTGGATTTTTTGTTGCTTTTAGCTATACAGTCTATCTCACACAATTCTTGTGATGTATGTTTTTTTTCCTGGAAAATTGTGCTCTTTCACAGGACCTAATGTACCCTCTGCTACACAAAATTGTGTGAAATGGAATGTTAAATCTTTATTTTTTCCCCTAATACTAGCTTACAAGGCTGTCCTGAGTCACCCACTAAAGACGGTCCGAGACATTCTCATGAATCAGACTGCCCACATGCTGGCATGTTACAGGAAGCACTGCGCAAGCCCTTCGGCGGTCAGTCAGGTGAGCATCAGATGATCTGTGCAGCTCAAATTATATCATTTCTTTCCATATGCATGTTTAAAAATGATCCCATGATAAAATACATAACACGAACTCTGCATTATATAAAAAATTATTTGCAATAAATGTGTTTTGTGTACTTTATTCATCTCTTCCATTTAGTTACCTGTGGCAAAGCTTGAGTGTTGATGTAGAATTGGGTAGAAATGGTGAATCCTCAGTTTTTTTTCAAAGCAATGGTAAATCCGTGTGGAATACTTTGGTAGAATTTGCATGTAAGTACGGTGAAGGAAATCCCAGATCGCTTTCTATTACAGCCTAATTCTAAATCAGATCCTTGGCATATCTGCTCTGCAGATAATAGAAAGGCCAATGTTGTCATGTTAAATAATTACTTCACAGGTGCATTTTACCTTGTACCATAGGACACGAAATATCAACATAATACTACTTGAATAAGAAGTACTGTTTTGGAACTTTTGTTGACAATATGTAGATAGTTGAGTTGGCAGGAGATAAAAAAATGGATCAGATGTACTAAGCATTTTTGTGTTCCCAAATACTCCGAATCAGAGATAGGAACGCCAAAAATGCTCTTTGCAATGTGATAAACTCCTTTTGTGATTTGGTAATTGGTTACCAAGTGCCAAAATGGATTTAGAAGGGCATAATGAATCACTGTTTAGATGGAGCGGGTTTAGGGCATTCCTTCCATATAGCAATTCATTATGGTATGTATCAGTGTTTTGCAACCAAAATCCAGTTTCAAACAGTGAAATTTTAGTGAATCCCAACACTGGGTGGTGAGCCATTCACAAAAGGGAAGAGGGTACCCTTGGGACACTTCCTATTTGTGAACATACAAGTTTGAATAGGAATAGGCAGTGTTCCAGGAGATCACTTCCTACTCTCAATCGAACTTTAAGAATAGTTTAAAACTTTTTTTTTTTTTAAACCGAGCCCCATCTCCTATAAGGAAAATGATCCGTATTATAAATAATACTAATAATTTTGTAAAACGTTATCACAGACATGGTGATTGGCTGATCCCAGTGATGGCCACCAATCGTAATGAGTCTTATTTTGGTCCTACCTCATGAATATTGATGAGGTAGGTTAGATAGTAACCCACTACAAGTTGTAATTGTGTCAATCAACCTATTTGTACCTAGGTCGGTTTGCAAAATTCCAGACAAGTCGCAAAAAAATGTATCATAATTTGTGACAGTATTTTGCAACCAGTGTTCCTTACATCTGGCCCAAAATCTTGAAGACCAGTTCCACAGTGTCAAGTTTAATCACAGATGTTTAATGTTGGCGGGCCCACCTAGCAATATCAAATTTACCAGGATGGATGGTTCTTGGTATGAGATGGAATGTTGGACCCCTTTGACCCAATTGGATAGCTTTGATGAGCAGTTAGGGCCAAGGTCATGGGAAATTGTGTGAATGTTGACACAAGAAACATTATTCCTCAATTATTACAATCAGAATGCTCAGCCAGAGAAGCTACTTAGCTAGAAGAACCATCCTTTAATAGCATCATACAATATAAATACAGCAAATATCTGTGGAAGTATTTATATTATGTTAATGGTTTTATATATTTATTTTACTCTCTCTCTATTTCTCTGAACCCAACTTCACAAACTGAATAAAAGTTATTTATTGCAGCTCATCCTGCCAGACTCCATGAAGGTGCTGCCAGTGTACATGAACTGTTTGCTGAAAAATTATGTATTGATAGGCAGTCCTGACATATCAACGGACGAGAGAACGTTCCAGAGGCAGTTGGTCATGTCCATGGATGTTGCAGACACACAGTTATTTTTGTACCCACAATTTATACCGATAGTAAGTATCTGAGGCAAGACCGTGTTTAGCAAGATTCGATATGAGTACTGTTAATGGATGTGAGTACTGGCAATGGCTGTGGTTAAGTTTATAATGTTGACTAAAAATCAGGAAATGCTAGTTTGCACTATTGGTACTCAGAAACAAAAAGAGAAGCAGTCTGGTTGTCTCTTTGTGTGCATTTTCATCCAGTTTCTGATATGTGCCGGCTACAATGCTTCACAGACAAGATCAGATTGCAGGCAATAACCAAATAAAACATCCACCACCAAAGACTACCTTTCAAAGATGGTTCACATACTTACACTTAGAGCATCATAGCTGTCACTCAATGCAAAATAAAACATTATTTTGCTGCATTGCTCATTTCCTATATGCTCCATCCATTCTTGCCTAAGCCGTATCTATCTGTTATAGCCTGCTCTTGGGCCAAGTTGAAGCCATCATTTCATTAATGAAGGTAATCTCTGAACGAATGTCTCATCCACTCCTGCCCATTCAAGGTAATGTGCGAGACAGGTGCAGCTAGTCTCAGCCCACCTATAAATACAAAAGGACTTCAGGGAAAGCAGCGCTTGTTGGGTGGGAACAGACTTACTCATACGAGTACAGATTGTAGGAGTTTTTGTTAGCACCTGCAAAAGGAAGCTGTGTAACAAACAAAGATTCTTTAGCAGGGACAAGTAGTTGGTGTCCTTGGTCTCCTCTCGGTGTTGGAGAAAAGTGCTGCCTGAGAGTACTCCGTCCAAGTGGAATCACGGCACCCCCCCCCCTAACAAATGATGTTAGTAACATAAACTCCCCTGAGTTATTCTTGGAAGTAGCCCTTGATTCTCCCACAACATATCTGAGTCAAACAAGTGATGACACCCTGGACTGCTCAGGCTGAGAACCAGAGTCCTTTCATTATCCGAGTAGGCGATGCCGCGAGCGCAAGGTAACTAATTTTATTTATTGATTTAATAACTTTACTCCTGGCCGTCGTATGTCAGAGTACACTACACCCCACCCTACCTCTCCCCAGCAACACTCCCTCTGTGAACCGCCACTGCCTAGGATAGTTGCAGAAGAGGTGGAGACATTGCCAATGGTTGTGAGCATGGTGGTGATAGGTTGAAGTCTTCTGGAGTAGGTGCGGTAGGTGCAGGGGTCCGATGGGGCACCTGAGTGGATGGACTATATGAAAACTGTGGTTTCCTCTGGGACAATGATGGACCATGTGGTTAGTATTGGCTCTTTAGGTAAAATCGGGAGGCTTTTAGAGAGGTCTGTCTGGTCCAGTTGCGGGTTGAAGTTGCTGTAAATGGCGGTGATTTTGTCTGAAGAATTTAGATTGATGGTTGCAGAGGTCCTGCAGGGGTGTGATTGAGTTGGAGGCGGCTGCTGGTGAGGTGAAATCCTTCACAACGGTGAAGATTTCTTTGCTTCTGTTTGTGGTGACATCAATGCTGCCTGCTAGAGTGACACGTTTGGTGGTAGCTTCCCAGGGTAGATTAGAAAGTGCTCTTTTCTGCATTGTCCTGGCTCATTTTCCATTTGCGCTCCTGTTACTTGCAGTGCTGTTTCATCAGTCTGAGTTCCTCCGTGTACCACCTGGCCTGGGTTTAGATCTGTTGTATTGCTGTGTTTGAGGAAGGCCTGGGAATTAGTGCAGGATGCAAACTAATTATTGAAATTATTGATGGCACTGGAAGGCTGATGCTGTGTTTGGGTCAGTGGGTAATGACAGCAGTTTTTAAGTCCTTGTCAGTAATGCAGTTCCAATTTTGTCGCTCTGATCTGGTGAGGGTGTGAGTGAGTTGGACAGAGACTGGGATGCTGAACTTGACAAGGGCTATCTAAAGGCTTGCATATGCTCATCAACTCTGATGTTGTTGAAGGTGGTGAAAAATAGGGCCCAGTTGGTGCCTTGCGATGTAAGGTGATTACTTTACTCATTCAATTTAGATGTTTTTATATAGTGCACAGCTACTTGACCGGGCCTCCTAGTGCATGTTGCAACATCACTATCAGGTACCTGCATAACCATAGACTAGAGGTCTAGCTTCAGAAGAGATTGGTTTTAAGCCGTTTTCTGAAGCAGGTTTCTGACTGTTGAAATCGGAGGACGGTGGGAAGAGAGTTCCAGAGTTTGGAGACAAGATACGCAAAATAGCGTCTTCCGCTTCTTGCTTTGTTCACCTTGGGTACCATCAAACCCCTTTGCTTACTGGACCATATGGGCCTTCCTAACGCAAAGAGAGTAAGTAG
This sequence comes from Lissotriton vulgaris, assembly GCF_964263255.1. NCBI lineage: Eukaryota > Metazoa > Chordata > Amphibia > Caudata > Salamandridae > Lissotriton > Lissotriton vulgaris. The sequence continues at coordinate 1,036,964,859 of NC_141689.1, forward strand.
CGTCTGTATGATGAGTGGGCCTTTCCCATGGATGGCCTGATGAGCAATGCCTAGCACCTTGAACTGGATTCTTTTTTGAAGTGGTAGCCAATGCAGGGCTGCTAAGGCTGGACTGACTGATGGATGCTTGGGTATTTTGTGGATAATTCTAGCTGCTGCATTCTGGACAACTTGAAGTATTTTGTATCACATATTTCAGACTTCCTAGACAAAGGGACTTTCCATAATCTAATCGTGAACTGAGTAGACCCTGCACTCACTGCCACTTTCCATGTGGATGGTGGTAACATATACAGGAATTTTCTTAGGGGTCTCGGAATGCCAAAACAAGATTCAGCTTTTTTCAGAACCTGTGTTTATATATTCAACTTCAAAAATTCTTTATTTCGGCCGTTCTGGCCATAAAAGAGTGCAGAAATAAAACATGATAGAGGGAGATTATGTACAGAATTCAATTACATAGATACAGTAGATCATAAAATTAATTAGAGGTATATTAAACATCTTTGCAATGGAAAAAAGTTCAAAATATTTAGTCGTTAACATTCGATATCAATTAATTGGCGCCGCTTAGCCCACATGGCTAGCAAACACTCAGAAAGTGCAAATACAATAGAACTTGATGTGTCAGTTTTTAGAATTCTAAAGGCAGGTCGACAGTTTTTAAAACCCAAATTTTTACAAAGAGGTACCAGCCAATGCTTCCTGGATTTGCCGTAAGCTGGACAGAAGAAGAGCACATGAAGTTCATCCTCTACATCACAGCTACATCCTGAGCATGACTTATTGGTAGAGTCTGACCATTTACTTGTAAATGCTTTTAGGGGTAAAGTGCCATATCTTCATAGTATAAAAAGTTTCCTAGCTAAAATCGGGAAAACAACGTCCATAAAATCCTCAAAGAAATAAGAATTTTTAAAGGCTAAAAAGGAATTAGTCAGGGTGCCAACATTGGGGGCGCAGACAGAAGAATTACATTTTTTTCTTTAAAAATCCGAGTAAGGGACTTACGTGAAACCTCGGGACAGCCCCTTTCCAGATTGTCCCACATAGCAGGTACACCTAATCTTAAAAATTCATGTTTTATGAACGCCAGCCAGGGGATTTTTCCTACACGTTTATAACTTAGTATCTGCTTCAACTCTTGCCTATAATTTAGCAGATCTGGCGTTATCCATAGCCTACACCAAAACGTGAGGGGCTTTAATGCTAGCTCGTCTTCTATAGGTCTCAGTCCCAAGTTTAACCTTAAGGGGAGGAGCGGGGTACTTTGAGGGAATGTCAGCAACTGCCTAATACATTTTGTTTCTATTTTAGCGATTGCAGACCACACGAATGCCCCCACAGCTCCCCGCTGAGTTTATCATCTATCCAGAAACCAAGGCTTTTTACTGCCTGTGCAGGCCCAGGTGTTCTGCCCCTGACAATTCCAGCCTTTGCGACCTATTATTCCCCATCACAAGTACTTTGGGTTTGTCGCCATTAAGTTTCAGGATGCTTGCAAACATCCAGTCTGTTATCTCCTTCAGACATGAGTTAAGTTGAGTGGAATTTCGACTGACATCTGGTGTTCGAGCCAAGATGATCTGTGTATCATCTGCATATGATATTAAGTCTAATACATGTGAGCGTACAATATAGGTCTGCAGGGGACATAGGGCTTCAGGGTATGGTTTAGCTATCTCTCAAATGTATTATATTATTCCACTATTTCCCCTCCCAAAGAGTGGGAATTAAATCTGTAAGAGCATCCGTCTGTTCTTTAATATTAAGATTGGACTGTGACCGCTTAGGTTTTTTAGAGGGGGCTGTTCTACTGTTCTTACTGGACCTTCAAGCCATAGGGGTACACTTTGATGGTCAGGCCATAGTATAGGGATTGTATTCTCTGTTGCCAAGTTACTGAAATTTGTAAAGACAGGATCTAGATAATGGCCACGGTTCTGTGTTGGAGTCTTTACAATTCATAGTCTTTACTCATTGGATGAGGCCCAGGCATCCAGGATCTTCGCCAAATGCTTTTAAGTTGGGGTTGGCGTGGTCTTCCTGGGGGAAGTTAAGGTCTCAGAGTAAGATGGAATTGCTAGCATCGAGGGTGATTGATTGCCACAAAGTCCAAAATATGTGTCAGTGGAGTTGTGGTTGCACGACTTGTTGAGTCTGAGAGTGGGGTATTGGGTACCAGCAAGTGTTGGGTGTGGGTAACAGCATGAAGTCGAGGAGAACACCTCAGTTTTTTGTGGTGCAGCGAGGCAGTAGCAAGTGGAGTGGTGGGTGGGGTTGAGGGCACGGAGGGTTGCAGAGTGGCAGAGGTGGGAGGGGGAAGGATCAGCACTCCTGGCGATACTCATCTGAGCTGTATCCGCCATTAAGTAGGTCCTGGAAATGAGGAGAAAATATGTCACTTCTGTGCAAATGAATGATGGGAAATCCAGTGATGACACTTACTGAGTGGAATAGGCAGCTTCGCTGGCAACTGCCTAAAAGAAGGCTGTGAGTGCAAACGTAATGTGCATGGCATGCTAATGGAATGAAACGTATTTAGCTCGTTCTTATTGTTTGTTACAATCACTTCTGAAGCAAATTATTCCATGGAGAATTATCCACTGTATTTTTTTTTATGTTTTCGTTTTTCCATTACTCCAGTACAAAATGAAAATCTGTGACATTTTTAATGGGGTGTTGTGCAGTTGTCTAGTAAAACAGATGCGCCATGGAACTGAGAGAGTAAAACATGTTTGTGTTTTACCCTAGCACAATATGGATGTAAATAGTGAAGCAGTGCCGTCTGCTGTCCGCTGCTCAGAAGACCGTTTATCTGAAGGAGGGGTATTCTTATTGGCCAATGGTCTGAACATGTTCCTGTGGTTGGGAGTAAGCTCTCCCCCAGAAGTGATTCAAGGGATTTTTAATGTGCCATCCTTCGCACACATTAGTCCTGAGGCGGTAAGTAACTTGTGAGTTGATTCACAAAGCCCTGAATGAGAGTTGCATCTTATTTGATTTCATATTTACACCTGTGCCAAAAGCAATGTAATGTGGGCCTTTTTACTGGTGTTCACCATTCACAGCTCCATCTCAACAATGTAAGATAGTAACACACATGTTATCAGACCTCGCACTGATCAGCCTTTTACGGGTTACACACTTAGGTGTGTGGCGGTGGTGTCTCCCACCCGCCCTCAAGCCTTCCTCGCTGCTTCACCCGCCTTACGCACCCTGTTACTACATGCTAAAGTCTCTCTCTGATGTACTGACTTCATTCATGGATACACAACCTGCTGACAGAACATTTTACAGCCCCAGGATAAGTGCAGCAGCCAGAGTCCATGGATGAAAATAGTGTTACTTTGAAAAGCTTTGCCTCGCACATATAGACAAGCAGGCAACCCCAGTACAAAAAATCTTTAGCAAAGCCCGGTGTGTGTTGAACAAAGAGCTTTAAGCATCCACGTAAAGGTAAAAAATGAAAAATTGTGGTTTGAGAAATCACGACTGACCCTCCTAAAATAAATGTTAGCAAGGCTGAGAGAAAGTCCTGAAATCTTTCCTGCAAAGCTGATGTTTAGAGGTCTATGTTATCATCCTGCAATTATAATACTTTTTAAGCTTCTGAAGAACGTAATACAAAAAAAGAACTTGCTAGAAGACACTTCAGGGCAGATTTTCATAATAAATGTATCTGGATTACATTTTTTGCATCATGATATATTACATATAGTTCAAGGTACTTATAACTGATTTGAAGTGCCTACAGTTGTTAAAGGTGATGTAGATGCTGCAGACGCGGGTGTCTCTTTGGGATGGGAAGTTTCCCCCTCAATGCTTCGGGGTAGATAGTTTTAGCTCCTATTTATTGTCCAGCACAAGTTCCACGGTAAGTGACTGCATAACGTCTGCCCTTTACTCTGAGGCAAGCACATCTTTCAGGTCCTTATGTGCACTTAGAATGGACTCTTCAAATGACACTCAACCACCCAAAGATGTGATCCTGAGATTTGCTTTTTGCAAATCTTTATGAATACTGTAAATCTGAACTATGTGTGGCATGTCTCGATGAACCGGTCCCAAATTCCTATAACAAATCTGGTACCCCTCCCCGATTCTAACCTTGGGTTTGTATTTAATTCCTGCAGGCATTTCTCCCTGATGTGGACAGTCCTTACTCCAAAAAGCTCAGATCTATAGTGGAGCGTATCCAGCTCAAGCGGCCATATTCAATGAAGGTAGGATCAAGAACAGAAAGACTGCATGAAAATATGGGAAGTGTCTCTCAGTGAATTCCATAATCAATCTCCATTCTTTTTGCTTTGAGTAAGCACATATTTAATAAAAGTTGGAAAGTGGCACACAAAGCTAAGAATGCACCAGTCTGAGAGTGCTACGTGCTGTTGGTTCTCCATGTTTGCATGTTGCAGAAGCCTACTGTGACCATTAAACACTGCTTTTCCTGTGTTTTCAGTTGTCAGATCAATGCTGCCCAAGAGTAATAGTCTTTTGTGCTTTGATTGAACTAATCTTACTAGCATATATGACAGCAATGACAGCAATGATTTGTAAATGGTGAATGCAGGACTAGCATCATGAAATTCGGCTGCATCTATGGAGCAATGTAGCAACTTTCCGTGCCCCACCCTTTTAAAAGTTTATTTCTCCCCATTAAGTATTAGTTGCCATGTCATCCTGTATCACATGACACCCCAATCCTGGCTTTTTTTCCAAGAGCAGCTTGCATGCTGACATTTTGATACCCTTACAAGTGAAACTGTTTACACACTATGCAATGGTGTTGTTGGCTAAGGCTAAAGGTGTCCAATGGCATGGGGCTACTGAGGGGCTGTGTTTAGTGTTTCCTCTCACCAGTAGCCAGGTTTGCCTACTGGACGTAGTTGAAGTGCCTTAAACCGAGAAGGGTTTATTCCGTTTCTGTCTTGGACAGGTTTCTGGAACAAGATGTTCTTCCGACAGGCCTTTGTTCCCCCTTGTCCCATCTGAAGTATCTATAAAGGTTACCATGTTTACATCGCTATGACAGCAGTGCGTTCCTTCACGTTGATGTCTCCGCTCTGTGCAGTTTGACAGATTAACACATAACACTCGGGCCCTGCAAGGAAACCAGAAAAGCAAATCAAGTGTGAAAGTTGGATAATAGGCCTGGTGGTTACCATAGCACTCTGTACACAGGATAATGGGAGATTAAAGGTACCAAGAGTGAGGGGACAAGCAGCGCTGCGGTCTGAATTGAGTTGTGTGCATTTGCTAGTAACTGCTAATTTGCCAATGCTGGCCGCGTCATAGCACTTTTTTCCCCTTTATTTTAAGCCATGTTGCACATCAACTTGTGCTGTTGTGCAACATGTCTAAACAAAGTAAACTGTGACAAAGCCAATAGATCTCGAATAGACAAGGCCAGTGGCTTTGCCAGTGCATGTATAAGCAAATAGAGTAATAAGGTAAATTGATGATGATGAAAGTATTTATTGAGAGCAAGCAATTGCCCAAAAGAGTATCTTGGTGCTCTGAGGATAAAACTTATTGTGTGAACTAAAGCCATGTTACCAAATGTCTACTTGCCAAAATGGCTTTACAAGATGATAGATGGCCATCAATAGGGCAAAAGGGTAATGGAAACTCATTCCAAGGTTCAGCGGCGAAGTAGGAGAATAAGCAGCCGCCAGATCTCACTTTCCCTACCTAGGAACCAGTGGAAGGCTAAGTGAAAAAGACTAAGGAGTATCCCCAGGGACAAAATGATAGGAACGGCACAGTATCCTAGGCAGAACCTCTTGAAAAGAATGTGCTATGTTGAGTCTGTGAAGTGCTTCAATCAACAAAGTGTGAGTATGGCAAGGAAGGCCGAACCCGAGCCATACTGCTGCATTTTGAATCTTCTGCAATCTTTTCAGGAAAAATCCAAAAGAACCGAGATAAAGCGAGTTGCAGTTGTCCAGGCAGAAAAGAATGAACCCCTCAACTATAACCTGCCAAGAAGCTTTGGGCAAAAAAATAAATTATTTGTATGAGAATGCAGAGGTATAAGAAACAAACTGATTGGTGAGAGATAAGGATTGGCCTAAATGGAAATCCAGATTACGAATGGCGGTAGCAGGGACAGTAGCTCACAGCTATCTGGTAAAGGATTCTTCCACTGCAATAAAAAAATCAATCTCATCAATTTTATGTTTCAGAGGGTTAGCCTTTTTCCAAGCAATGATTTCCAATAAGCACAGATGGAAGAAGTGCTGGATTACGAAGAGTCACCATCTAAGTGGATGATTGTGTAGCATCTGAATAGATGGTGATAGATTATCCAAAGATCTGCATGAATTTGGCCAGAGATATAGAAATTAAATAGGAAGGGACTTTAGAATAAACCTTTACAGCAAACCTTGTTCTACGTCTCTGACTTTAGAACAGAGGTGTGGAAGAGGAATGGCTTTTTTCTTATCCTACAGATATGACGCAGACCATCCATGAGTTTTGTCATTAATACTAATTTCATGGAGAGGGGTCAGAAGAATTTAATGTGACCCCATATATTTTATTTTATAAAGCGCGACGTATGTCCAAAGACATCTTGGCGCTAGTGACTTTAACCAAGGAAGATCACCTCCATTTGATGAATTGCATTTACATGGAGAGTGGAAACAGCCATGTTTTGAGCTGTTTCTGAAATAGCATCAGGTTCATCTGGTTTCTTAAGTGCCAGGTAAACAGATTCCAACACTTGCAGGTTGAATGTACAAACAAAATCTATGCTGCCCATGAAGCAGTGTGAATTATTTGTAACCTGACGTATATGGCGGTTCCTGAGCGAAAGCTTCTTCCCAGGACGTACCATAAAAAAATGTTTTCATGGTATTCAGGTCAGACGCCATAAAGTTTTCGATGTGCTGTGCAGAATGCCTTAAACGCCACTCTCTTTTTTTTTTTTTTTTATAGGTAGCCAGTGAAAATCCTCCAGGACCTTGATGACTTTTTTGATATTGATGACTTTTTTGATATTGAGCAGACTAACAGCTGCATTCTGAACTCACTGCAATTTCTTGAGAGAGCCCTGATGCATGCCCAAATTCAGGGCATCGCAGGACTCCAGTTTTGATAGGACCAGAGCAATCACCAGCCTTTTGTAACTCTTTTGGGATAAAAAGCAAGACTTTACTAAGGATTTTTAATTTGGTAAAAAAAGATAGATGTAAGTTTATTTGATTGTTCCATAAACGAGAGTTTGGAGTAAAAGATTATTCTGAGATATCTTAATTTAGGAACTGGAATCGGGAGAGGTCCCAATGTCTGAGGCCATCAGGTATCACTCCAAAAGGAGGTTTACCTCCGAAAGAGAGCATGCAATTTTTGAACTGTTGTGCCACCTCCTCAATGTTACTCGTGATGGACTCGACAATTTAAGTCCTGAAACCTAGATTTGGAGAAATTTTTTCTTAACCTACTGATCAAAGGGACCATACAGATGGTGCCTCTGGAGAAAAGGGACACATGATTCAACTCTCTTTACATCTTAGTTCCTTTCAAGGGCAGAGTCTAAAATCGATCCTTAACTTTTGCCGCTATAGACAGCAGGACAAGTTTAAGATGTTCCTGAACCAAGTCTTGCTGGCCCTCAGTGGGAGGGATTTACTAATGTCCCTGGACCTCCTGGGAACGTATTTCCATCTAGCAGTCCTCCCACCCACAGACGTCACCTGAGGTTTAACGTGGGCTTCCAGCACCGTCTGTTCGCAGTCCTGCCTTTTGACCTGACACCAGCACTGAGCATTTCCAAGAAAGTGCTGGCAGTTGTGGTGGCTTCACAATAGAGGTCATTAGTAGTCATATTTAGGTATTTGAAAGACAACGGAGCGGTCTTTGATGCTGGCCAAGGAACATGTTGAGTGCACCATAACCAATACCCAGAAATCTCATCTTACACTCACACAGAGACTGATCTTTATAAAGGCAGTAGTGGACATGATCTAAATAAAGACGTTTCCTCTTCCTCAGAGGATTGTGGACATTTGGGATAGGATTCTGATGTTTTTGACTTTGGCATGGATAGTGGTTCTGCATGTCCTATGCCTCATGGACATGGTGGTCTTGTAACAGATGGCAGATGAGAACCTTTCAGTGGTGCCTTTAAAAGCAATGGCTCCATCACCAGGAGAGCTTCTGGACTCCGGTGCTCATTTTCAAATCACTTTATCCAGATCTGCACTGATGTGTCCCTCCAAACTGTTGGATAGTCCCTTCCGTCCTCTGCGGATGCAGGCTATAGTGGTCACAAACACATACTTTCCGGGAAACCTGTGTTGGATTTACTTTTTTGATGCCATGCCTATTTCAACTAATGCATAATTGTCCGGTTTTAAATCTCATTTTAAAGACAGCATTGTTAGTAGCAATAATATAAGACTGTTGAGTCCGAGAACTTCAGGATCTCTGTGTGTCAATTTGTCATGCCTGTCTACTCAGATATTGTGATCCTTCATGTCTTCCCTGCCCTTCCACATCTATTACTAAAATCCAGTTTGAGGCAGCCACTATACCCACAGCTAACCCAGAGAGAGAAGCCTGTTAGAACGAATGCAGGGTTTTCCAGCAACCAGACAGTGGATACACAAGAATTGTTTTGGCTTCCTGTTTCCTTCCCTTCAATAGTGTCCCAAGTGCTATATGTACATCCCAGCAGACTTGTCAAAGAGGATTTGACACTCCAGCAGGATTTGACACTAAAGTCAAAAGGGATGGCCACAGTCCCCACCCTGTATATTCTGTGAGGTTCAGAGGAGTCATCTCTTCCCTATCTGGTCGACCTGTCACAGTGCCTTATTGTGTAGATCCTATGAGGAATATTGTGCCTCATTCACACCTATTCAAATGCTAATCACTGGCTGGGGGACATTGGAGAGGAAGTGCAAAATAACCTCCAGGAACTCCAGACAGAGAAAAGGTAACTTTCTAGAAGTTGTTTTTCCTTCCAATTCCAATTCAATTATTTTATTATGATTTGGAATTCCACATAAAATACAGATAAAACAACATTTCATACAAATCACAATATTTAAAACTTGAGTAGATACAACTTCATCTGCGTTTGGGTGGCACTTAGTTAAGTAAAAATACCATTACCATCCAATATACACATTACAATTTACATAAATAGTTAAAAAAAACTTTTTGGGGGAGGTGATCATGGAATAGGAGTAGCAGCAAATGTTTTTATAAAGTGCTATATAAAGTGCTAATGCATTACAAAGGTGCTAGTGCATTAATACCCTATTCTAGGACATTTCTCACAAATAATTACCCAGGAGCTATGTTTCTAAGGAAATGCACTTTGTTAATTAACTATTTTACAGGAATGCTATACACAATAAACTTAAGCATTGATTTTCATATTTGGTAACTAATTAAAGTGCTTAACGTGCATAACAAAGTGCTAATGCCATCAGAACTTATCACGCAGTACTTTCAAAGCATAAGGATCACACTCCTCTATTAAACTTTTCTAATATACATTCAAAAATTCTTTAAAAAAACGAAAAATTTTAAAACAAATCAGTTCAGATGGTGGGAGCAAGAGGAAGTTACGGGCTTGTTCTGCTGTTGAGATATGATACTGTAAAAAACCATGCCTTAGGTATTTGCGGCGTATTGAGAGAAGTGCTGGACACACAATTAAAACATGGTTAAGGTCTTGTATGCCGCCATTGCATAAATCACAGTATCTTTCATTTTTGGAGATACCCACCCAGGCACCTGTTACAATCCTCAGAGGCAGCAGGTTCATTCTTAATAATAAAATCACTCTGCGAACTCCATGATTCAAGTTTCAAAGAACGTATGGCTGAGGATTTTTAACTGTAGAGCTCTCCGCGATACAGTCCAACCTTCCATTCGCACGGCATATTTTCAAATCTCTTTCCCGTGAAATCACGTATATAGTTCTTTTAATTATATATTTTAATTCTTTTTTATCCAAACCCGCCGCACCTTCAAAATCTATACCAAAACTGCTTAAAGCCTTTAGATAATTCCTAAAAATTACACTTTTTGATAACATATTAACAAAAATTTCCTTATGCAATGCCAACCTTAATGGGTTCTCCTGGCCATTTATCAATGCATTGCCCCATCTTAAACAAGCTGCCATTGTTAAGACATATGTTGAAAGAAGGCCAAATTCGAGCCTAAGGGCCGCAATTGACGCAGCGTTACTCAGATTGCATAAATTTCGCCAGATTTTTCCTTCCACCTTCTCATACTTTGCCCATTCACCTTCATCTATAGTTTCATTTGCATAATTTAAGGTCGGGGGAATCTTTATTTTATATACGGCAATAGTATGAGAGAAATGTCTTTTCCCACATTGCAAATACAAGCGATTAATTGCAGAGGCTTGTGAGATCGCTTTACTTTTGCAATGATCCATGTGCCTGTTAGCAGAACACCTATTTGTGAAAAATGTTCCTAGATAAGAATAAAATTTTACTATTTCCATCATTTCATCTCCAAAAAACCATTTTAAATTTGCTCTAACCTTACAGCCATTATACCTGAAAATCATCACTTTACTTTTTAAAACATTTATTTTTTAAAAGTATTCCTTAGTGTACCTAACCAATTCCGATAGTTGTCTCTGCAGCCCAATTGGGGTTAAGTCAATTATTATAGCGTCATCAGCATACAGCAAACAACTTATTTTTAGATTACCCACTTGTGGAGGATCCCCTTTACTCTTCCCCATCCGACTCGGCAAGTCATTTATGTAGATTGAGAAGAGTAAAGGGGCCAAGAGGCACCCCTGCTTCAACCCGTTGTTGGTAGGAATTTTCTTTGAAAGGCCTTGAGTCCCCCCTAACAAAACTTGGGTCCATGTTTCGGAGTGAAGTGCAATTATTACTCTTAGCAGATTTCCTGGGATCCCTATAGTAATCAGTTTCCTCCACAGCGTCCCCCGATCTACCCTATCGAACGCTGTGGAGAAATCAATAAATGCTGTATACAATGGAGTCCTCCAACCAACGGGATATTTATCAGTTAGTGTTTGCAGAACAGAGATGTTATCTAAAGTGCCACTGTTCTTCCGAAACCCTGATTGTTCAAGGGGAATTAAATTGTTTCCAAATACCCACTCTTGTAAGTGAACCAGGATACTTTTAGCAAATCATTTTCCCGTTGCATCTAGAAGGGAAATTTGCCTAAAACTAGCCGGGGAGTTTTTAGGGCCCTTTTTGTATAGCGCAACTATTATGCTTCCCTTCCATGAGTGAGGGATGTCCCCAAAATTGTAGCTATGGGCAAATAAAGGTTGTAATACTTTTGCCCAGTCTCCACAGTCCTTTTTTATTATGGCTACGGGGACATCGTCCGGACCCATTGCACCCGAGTATCTTGCCCCCTTAATATATCCTTCAATTTCCCTCATTGATGGCGCTTCTACGTCACCCGCCAGTGCTATGGTATTAGGGGAACCCTCACCCTCATTTTCTAATAGATTAGGGGCATACAATAAGGAGATATAAATAGACCACTCTGTTTCTGGGATTAACATGGGTTGAGATTTCTCTCTACTATCACAGAATTTGGCTATTAAGGCCCAGTATTTTCTAGAATCTCCAGAAAGTGCCAGTTCCCGAAGGTTAACCCATTTTTCATCTTCGGAGGCCCTACGTCCAGATGCTAATTTTCTTTTCCGTACCTGCTTTAATCTATATATCTCTTTTTGTCTTAATGGGCTAGGATCTCTAAATTGGGCTCTAATCAGCCCATTTATCTTATAATTAAGCTTTTTAATTTCTGAGGGGAGTATTACTTTAGGGGCGGCTCTTTCACCTTGCTTCTTTCTTCCCAGATTTCTTATAGCAGCCATTACTCTTTCATATCTCACAATCGGGCACTCCCGGATTAAACTGGGCGCAATAATTTTAAATACCCACTGGAAGTTCGGAAAGTTCTTATGTGACCAGCATGTGCGACCATTATTTCGAGAGTAAGTTACCTTCTCATTCCTTTGGTTTCAGATTTCAGGTTTTTCAAAATGTAATGCTAAATTAACCACCAACATGTTGTGGTCGCTCAATTTAGTGGGAAGTTGTTTTTCCTTGATATTTATTCAAATATATCCTCATTATTGAATTGATGTTTTAATAAACTAATAAAATTGTTATTTAATTATTTTTCTAGCTAGTCCCATTTTTGAGATACAGTATTAGAACTGTAATCTGCACTCTGGTTTTCTACATAGGACAGCTAGGTCTGCCACAGTGTAAAATAGCATTTCGTTGTTAGTCAGAGTAATGACATGTAAACTTAAAATTTCTACTTGTCTTACTTTTAAATATCATGCACCGTGACTTGTGGACTACAAGGCCTACATAGGGATGGCTTAATATTTAAAAGGAAGGTTTATTTTGTACCTGTGAAAAGGTTTATTTCTATTGACAGGTCAAGGGTGTGTTTTGAACTGTTACAGTCAGGCTACAATGGTAGGCCTTGGCTCTGCCACTATAGTGAATGGCATATTAGGTGCTGCAGCCTACAAGTGGCATTTAATTTCCAAGCCTTTGGTATACATCTTGTGCTAGATTCTCTGGACTAATAGCCAAGTTAAATATACTAATTTGGAGTATGCCAATTCAACCATGTTTAAAGAGGGAGTACAAGCACGTTACTACTGGTAGCAGGGAGAAGATGCACATATGTCTAATGCCAGCAAAAATATAGGGTTACGCAAAAGGCACATAACAAGGGGTGACCGTGCAGAGAAAGGGGATTTCCTACACAAATGGCCAAATGCACCATTCCTCATCGGAACATCCTCAGCATCAAGATCTGCAATGCTTTGGCTAGCAAAGACCCTTTAAGTGCATTTGTGCCTACATCACTACATTCATGGCTGCTTCCAATGTGCTTTCCAGAGGCATACCCACTGCTGACATCTGTCAGCCAGCCATGTGGTGATCGCTACATACTTTTACTCCGTGGTTAGTCTGTACTACTCTGTCCCACCTCGCAGAGATGTATTGCTTTAGATCTAATTCTTAATGTGAGGAACGTGTGGGAAGGTGTATCCATTAGAAGAAAAGGGGATTTGCCTTTGGTAATGATGTTGCTGCTGTATACATAATCTTCCTACACATTCCTCACCACTCCTCCTCACTGATGAATTAGTGTTATGAATGATATCCCAAGGTATCCCAAGGTATGCAAATACAAGTTCTGTAGTTGTTGCTTTCTCATTTCCTATGTGCAACACCTCACACAGGATGCTGGAAAAGTTCCAAGAACTGATGTCAGCATATTGGTAAGTGTCTATTGTCCTATGATGTTGTCATGCACTGTAGCTGGAGTCATGACTGAAGAAACAAGGCGCCACCTGGCAGCTATTGCTGGGGAAAGGTTTTGAGACCAGTCTAATGACAGAAGTGATATTCTTAAGGTTAGGAATCTGTAGGAAGATTTTGTATCAGCTAGACATATTAACTGAGGAAAGTAAGTTTTTCCTCCATACAACTGCAGACGCCATATTAACTGAAGTAAGTTTTTCTTCCATCCAACTACAAACCCCTCTTCCATACTGTAGTTCTTTCCTAATATCCACCAATTCCTTCCATCCAACAAGCTCCTCACTCCCTATTGAACAGGAAGTTATATTGCCCATCTTTGTTGGCCCCACCCTCTCCACAGTGATCACACTCACTCACATCTGTAACTTCATCGGCTTTGATTATCCCAGTCAACTGTTAGTCACGCTCATCCTTCTTAACACCATATGCCCTCCTAACCAAACTAATGAACCCTACCCTGCACCTTTCCTGTACGTACTTGACCTGGTCCACTGGAACTTAGAGCTTTGGGCTGTTTCCCCCCTTAGTACATTCAAGACTGCCTTAAAAAACCTCTTGGTTCAAAAGTACCACTAAAATGCCCTAAAAGTTGCATTGTTCAGGACACTTGGCCGATCAGTCCATGACAATTGAGTACAAAAGTGTAAATATTTAAAACGTTTCTCTCTTTCACTGTAAAGCCTGCCCTACAGTGGTGCTTGTCCTCGGCCCACAGTTCTCAATCCTATGGCTTTGTTGTCCATTTTACTCATCACAACATAATGTTGCCCATTTACAGAGGGTGTTCTTTTATACAATGTTTCCGTTAAAACGTTATGGCTCACTCTAAAAAAAATAGTAAAATTAATAAACTCTACACACCTCTTGCAGCTCCTGATCGTGAAGCAGAGGGACAAACCAGAGATGATCTTCCGACAGTTCCTGGTGGAAGACAAGGGCTTGCATGGAGGAGCCTCCTACATGGATTTCCTGTGCTGCGTACATAAAGAGATCCGTCAGCTTCTCACCTAAGTAGAGAAGGAAAGACATTCCATGTTAAACATCTTCTGACATCTCTGAGGAATCGTCAAGGGGCACATCCACCTACAGGGGTTGTCATAGGAGCCTTTTGTGCGATCATGTGCCTCTTTGCAGTTTCTTATTTTTTATGCCTTACCATTTATTCCAGGAATAATTAGTTTACTCATCAATATCTGCAAAATGATGTGCTCAGGTACCAATCTTACAGGGTTGGAAGAGGTGTCTGTTTATGATGCATTATATGGCTGGCTATTCGTACATTGTCCGATATTATATGCAAAATACAAACATTCTTTCAGAAAGTTTACACACCCTATGTTATCCTTGATAGTCCTTTTTGATTCAAGCTGTGGATACTTTAGCTAGTTAAAGAGAGAATACTTTATGAAACTGAAAAATAACATAGTTTTATAATGTAACCATTTTTTAAAAATGTCTTAAGTATATTGTATCTGCCAAAGGAAACCACAAGTAACGAAAATGTACATTAGAATGCCTTCTTATAAGGCTCCTATCCTTTATACCAATAACTACCGATTGCATTGGCACATCTCCATTTTATTTTAATTTTAATTTTCTGGCATTATGTAATTTTAGCAGCAATCACTCTACATTGGTTTTCATCATTAGTATACTATGGTCATTATGTACATTGTAGGCATCAATTGACACGGTAATAGATGTTCATTTCATTGAGCAGCCTGTCTTATTGTCTAAAGCTAGAGTGAGCAGCAATGTGCTGCTTAATGCACGTGGTATCAACAACAGTAGATAGACAAACTGAGAATATGTGGATGGGAGTGAAGATTGCAGGCATCGTTAGCCACATGTAATGCTGGCTTACATCTCTCACAAAGGCACTTTAACGAAATCAGTGGGATGATGTTGATAGCATCTGCTATTGAATGTTGGGATGTGAGCAGAATAGCTGCTTTGAAACTGTGTGTTGTTGGCAACATTGCCAGAAAGATATGGGGCTTTTGCTACCCCAAATGTGGTGTTATGTCCGTTCTGTTACTCTGCCTGATGGCAGACTGGAAATGTTAGGATTTCTGGACTTCCCATGACAACTGCGCTTTTTAGTTGTAAGCTGTAGCTTGGACTGAGGCTTCCGTCAAATTAGGAGATGGGGGTTACCATGTTCATGCCAGGATGAATGCCACCATACAGACTGCTACATGCTTTGCCTTGAGAAGGGTTCTTAATTCTGAAGTCCACACCAGTTTCCACTTCGGATGATGATCTTTAGTTGCAACTGTTGGATGCAAAATATGGATCTCCTGATTTCTGACAGGGGCAGGTTTGTGTCGATTCTTGTGGTTTTTAAACAGGCTGCAGTTGTTCCTCCATATTAGGATTATTATTTTGGCAGTGTGCCCATTATTTATTTCCAAATGTTGTTTCTCCTACCCTGTATGTTAAATGGCTTGATTGGGCTGATTGTAATTCAATATCATGTTTATTTGGTGACTTTGTGTACCTTGGTGTTGACTGTCTTGCACCGATGCGACACGTGAATGCGAGCGGCATTCCCTTTCATACAAAAATATTCTCTAGACATCTAGTGACCATTCTTGTGATCTATTGATCGCGTAGAGAGGGTGTCCGAGAATCTCTCCTGCTAGGATTGAGTGTGAAATGGATAAAGAAAACTCGCAGTGTCCGGTTTGCCAGTGCCAAAACAGGATCTTCCAGGCAGAAACCTAACGTTTGCTAAATAGTTCTACATAACGTTTTATACGCTCAGCTTATAAATTGACAACCACCGCAAATTATAGATTTTCTGTGTTTTGGGATGGAAAGTTGAAGGTAGGTGGTTCACCCACATGCGTAAAGTTACCCTCAATAGCGGTACTTCATCAGAAATGTGGTAAAAAAAGAAAAGACCGCAGAAATGTTTAAAAATGGAGGCGCGTGGAGGTTGCAAGCACTAGGAAGCTATAATAAGAACTAGGCTTTCTAATGCCAATTTTAGCGTTCTTACAGGTTTTGTAAAGTAAATAAAATGCTTCTTCCTGTAACCCGTCCTGAGTTTGTCGTCTTCTTCAGCATCTACCCTTTAAATGTTCTTGTTGGCTGAGGCTGGCCATAGGACAAAAAAGACCAATCTATCATGTACTGTCATGAATTACACCAGCAGTTTCTTGTACCATGTAAATAAATGCAGAATAAATCAAATTTAATTATTGGTGTACTGTGTCTCTTGCGGTTATTAAAGTAATTTTTACATGTATTCAGTGTAATAGTTTTGATACAGTGAGAGCAAAAAAGCTAGTTTTATTTTCTATACTCTACTTAATCAGTTAATCAAATCTTTGCCAACTGCCCCTTCAACAATGGCGTCTACTCACCAAAGCATTTTTAAGTACACAAAGTAGTACTACCTTAAGTACTTTAAATGCTATTCACTAAAATCCGGGGGCAGATCTCTGCCTTTCCCCTCTCTATTATGTGCAGAAAGTCTCTGCCACGTGTGCTGAAAATTCTGCACGTCTAAATCTATATTTTTGATGTAA
This sequence comes from Lissotriton vulgaris, assembly GCF_964263255.1. NCBI lineage: Eukaryota > Metazoa > Chordata > Amphibia > Caudata > Salamandridae > Lissotriton > Lissotriton vulgaris. The sequence continues at coordinate 1,036,981,738 of NC_141689.1, forward strand.
ATGTGGGGGAGGCAAAGTAAAGTGGGGCATCCGCAGAAATGTTTCCAGGGGGGGGGCAAACTTTTAACTTCATCACTCGCCTTCAAGGCACGTTAAAGGCAGACGGCCCATTGTCATTCTTTATGTGATGATCAGCAGCAGACAGAATGACAATGGGCCTGTCCACGGTCTGCTCGAGGTCAGGGAGGTGCTGCTGCAGCCTCTAGAGTTCAAAGAGAAGTGAAAGAGGCCCCAAGTGAGAGAACATTTAAACTCTTGGGGCTTCTCGCAGGGGAACAGCACAGCCTGCTGTAATCGTGAAATTTACCGACCAAAGGCGTCCGCAAATGGAATGGGACCGGCGATCCGGGGAGGGGCAAGCACCCCTCCTTGCCCTCCCCTGCGGACGCCCATGCCAATATCTACTACTAACCTTAAGGAGCTGAGGGAAAAATAGAGTGGCACAAGGAGACTCAATTAAATGCAAAACATACCTACTGAAGAGTAAGCTAATTGCTAATCACTAAACGAACACCCACATCTATCGAGTAGTATGACAACCCAAACACGCTAAAGTCACACACCACACAAGACAATTCCATGTTACTGTAGATCTATCAGAAATCAGTGAAGGTGGAAAATAACACATAGTGTACAGGGGAACCATAAATAAAATAAAAAAAATTAAAAAATGTTTTTTAAAAAAAAGGTAAAAAAAATATTTTCATTATTGAAGATGATCTGCTGACACCAATTGTAATCTATAAATAGTTTATATTATTCAACTAATGGTTCTGCAGCTGGGACTCTTGGTACATTTAAGCAAAGAGAGCATATTAGTGTCCTAAGACTGAGACTATGAGAAAGGAAGTAGACGACTTTCAGTTTGTAACCGGAATGTCAACATTTCGGGCTCGGGAACCAAGATGCGAAAGGCTGAAATTGTCAGATAGAAGCAATTTGTATGCCCTTGCTAGCATGAGTGGAAAAGCACTACTGAAGCAAGTTGCAGTGATGTTAATGAAAAAAATCTTTTTCCGAAACCCCTCTTTTTGCACTGTTTATTTGACAACACTTACAGAATTTCAATAGACATGAGACCATTTACTTCCAGTTACTTTACTGGTTCAGGGCATTCTGAATACCCATAAACTCCCTATCTTCATCTCTATCATCTAGCATTCTCGGAGGGTAAGATGGGGACGTGCATTTGCCTCTGGTAAGATTTGAGATGCAGACAATACAGAGTCGGGCAAGAACCTAAATCAGCGAAATGAGGACGAAAATGATGAATGTATATTCAAGGATCCTCATTTCCTTACCTCCAACAATTCCTTCTAACCAATACCATATATGACCGCCACCTAGAGCTTGGACTCCATTAACACGTTCACAAATAAGATATGATTGCTCATGTATGCCTATGGAAATGTTTTGAACAAATGTGCCGCTTTCATTAGCTATGATAGCACAAGCTCCACACTTGGCAGCCACAACAAATTTGAGAGGCATTCTGTTCTGAAAAATCAGTTGATTAGGCTTTGAAAGGGTCAGAAATCAAACACAATCACAGTTGAGTTTGCTACCTCCTCTGATACTTTGGCTATTTGTTTTATTTCATACAGTCCCGCTCCGTATCTAGGGAACAGAATAGCAAAGAATCAAGCAGTCTCCATGATGGCTGTGGTTAATCTTGTGCACAAAGGAGGGGGCCATGATCTTGAGTATCTAATGGCTGGTCTTGGGTAGGCAGGATAACAGTATCCGGATAACAGTATCCGGACCAGTCCTTAGGGAGCCAAGGATGGGATCGATTTCCACCTACATAGAAGATTCCAGGCTGATAATCCGCATCACTGCAAATGAACAAGACTCTGAAGGGAAGTTCAACATATGAGTATTCGAAAGAAAATTTAGTGATTGGAGAAATGGAATCATCTCACTATGTCCCATAATAGTGCTGCTAGTTCCGATCTCGGGCAGTCCACGGTGGTATCTGCACAGGGGACAGCAGGGGGGGGGCAAAACCCCCTGATGAGGCATGTTCAGTCATCTATTTGAACGTGGAACAAGAGTGTTGACATTGTCACAATTGTCACATTTAGGAACGAAATGCCTTTGTGCATGCAGTTTGTTACACTGTTCTTCAGTCTAGGGGATTGGAACCATGGGCAGCCCTTTAATACCAGTGAGCAGATGGGCACATCCAGCATGAGAGCTAGCAAGCAAGATGGCTGCACTTGCATGAGGCTCCTGCAGCCTGGGATCATGATCCGGCATCATCCTGTGTCTGCGGCGACACGAGCTGTAAAAAATTACATCCTTGCTCATCTCGATATGCAGTGACTTGAAACAACCAGGCTGAACACTGACGCTGGGTGGCTGTTGGCGAGAACCTACCGTGCAGCGAATCTGAAAGAAACAGGTTAGTGTTAGATTCCTTACCTTAGAATATCCCCAGGCATCAGACTGGATCCGGAAAGTTTTGCGTAGCAGTACCACTGCGCGTCGGTGGGCGTCGTCCGAGGCTCCGCGTCCGTCGTCGGCGTCGTGGTCGCTGGGATGACGTCGTCTGAGTACTTAGACGCCGCCCTCGCGCGCTGCCATCAGTTCTTCTTTTTTCCGCGCCAGCAAGCGCAGATCCGGGAAGAGAACTTTTTCAATCTATTTTGGATCTTCTCAAGTCGATTCTGGACTCCGGTGCCGATAGGGATGCCCGGGTTCAAACCCAGCAACGACTGTAACTGACTGATGTCGGTTACCGACCCCCACCGTCTGTGCCTTTATTGCCTCTGGGCCGACCACGATGACAAGTCGTGCCCCGACTGCCGGGCCTTGATGCCGAAGGCTAGGCGGGAGCAGTCCCGTAAGCGCCTCGAGATCCGGCAGTCGGCCCCACGCCGCTCGAAGTCCCGTCCAGGAGGAGGTCGAGGGACCGGTGGCGGGGCCACAGTCATCATAGCTCGGCGAGTCAACACCACTCGTCGGGCTCCAAGTCCTCAGGTAAGTCGAGGCACGAGAAGTCGAAGAAGCAACATCGCTCTTCTGACTCCCCCCAACGCTCTCGCAACGCGGCCGGGGGTTTGGGCGACACCACCCACGCGGCTCCGCTGGAGCTGCAAGCGCCACGTCCAGCTCCATACCCGTCGGTCCCTGGGCTGAACGCGACGCCGGAGGAGATCAGCGCCTTCCTCATGGCCATGAGGTCGCGCTCCCCTCCATCTGGTCCCACTGAGGTGCTTTCGGGCCCTGTGTACCTGTCTTGGAGCCCAATTGGGCCAGCGGCTTTGGCGCCGTCGGGTGCTTCGGCCCCGGTGCCATCGGTGACTTCGGAGATCCGTGACGACGCCGGTCGACCTTTCGACCCCATCAAGGGTGTGGCCCCCGGCGCCGTCCTCGGGCGGCGGCGTCCCCGATCCCTACCCCGGTCTGGATCCGGCGCCGTTTTCGACGCCGATCGGTGAGCTCTAAACAGACGACCCGGCTCCATCATTTCTTCCTGACCTTCAGGAGATGGATGACGAGGGGGATTGGGAGGGGTCTGAGGACCAATGTTCCCTCTAATTTCTTTCCTCTGTGTGCAGCAGTGGAGGGTCTCTGTGCGCTGCAACCATGGCTATGTGCGCCAGGAACCAAACCGCGCGTGTCTGCGGCGCCAAATGGCACTTAAAACGTTTACTTTAAAAAGTGAAAAGATGGTGCATTTTCACGAATACAGAGCCACAATAAGGGTCTTAAGGGCAGTTTGTAAGTGTATTGTATTGCCTGTATTTTCATTGTTGTGTCTCTGACTGCTGTAGTCTGTCTTCCCCGCTGCCTGTACGTGGTACGTGCCCCTTTTTCTTCCCTCTGTTCCCCTTGCTGTCCCCGTGCTCTCTCTGCCCGGTCTTTCCTTCTGTACCCCTCGCTGCCCGTGTCTCTGCCCAGTTTTCCCTTCTGTTCCCCTCGCTGCCACCGTGCCTCTCTGCCTGTTCAGCCCTCTATTTCTGTATTTTGCTTCTGTGCCATTAGTTTTTTGTGCCCGTCTGCCCTCTGTGCCACTTGTTTTTGTGCCCCTTTTGCCTTCTGTTCCACTCTTATTTCCCTCGTTTTTTGTGCCCTTCTGCCCTCTGTGCCACTCGTTTTTTGTGGCCCTCTGTTCCACTTGTTTGTTGTGCCTTTCTGCTTTCTGTTCCACTCGTATTTTGTGCCTTTCTGCCCTCTGTCCCACTTTGTTTTCCCCTCGTTTTTTGTGCCCTTCTGCCCTCTGTTCCACTCGTTTGTTGTGCCTTTCTGCCCTCTGTTCCACTCGTATTTTGTGCCTTTCTGCCCTCTGTTCCACTCGTTTTTTGTGCCCTTCTGCACTGTTCCACTAATTTTTTGTGCCTTTTAGCACTCTGTTCCACTCGTTTTTGTGCCTTTTAGCCCTCTGTTCCACTCGTATTTTGTGCCTTTCTGCCCTCTGTTCCACTCGTATTTTGTGCCTTTCTGCCCTCTGTTCCACTCGTTTTTTGTCCCCTTCTGCCCTGTTCCACTCGTTTTTTGTGCCTTTTAGCCCTCGGTTCCACTCATTTTTTGTGCCTTTTAGCCCTCGGTTCCACTCGTTTTTTGTGCCTTTTAGCCCTCTGTTCCACTTGTTTTTGTGCCTTTTTTGCCCTCTGTTCCACTCATTTTTTGTGCCCTTCTACCCTCTGTTCCACTCGTTTTTATGTGCCTTTTAGCCCTCTGTTCCACTCGTTTTTATGTGCCTTTGAGCCCTCTGTTCTACTCGTTTTTTTGTGCCTTTCTGTCCTGTGTTCAACTTGTTTTTCTGCCCCTTTTGCCTTCTGTTCCACTCGTTTTTCCCTCGTTTTTTGTGCCCATCTGCCCTCTGTCCTACTTGCTTTTTGTGACATTCTACACTCTGTCCTACTCGTTTTTTGTGCCTTTGTGCCCTCTGTGCCACTCGTTTTTTTCCTTGTTTTTCTGCCCCTTTTGCCTTCTGTTCCACTCATTTTTCCCTCGTTTTTGTGCCCTTCTGCTCTCTGTTCCAATCGCTTTTTCTGTGCCTATCTGCCCTCTGTCCTACTCGTTTTTTGTGCAATTCCCCTGTCCTACTCGTTTTTTGTGCCATTCTGCCCTCTGCCCTACTCATTTTTTGTGCCATTCTGCCCTCTGCCCTACTCATTTTTTGTGCCATTCTGCCCTCTGTCCTACTCGTTTTTTGTGCCTTTCTGCCCTCTGTCCTACTCGGTTTTTTTGTGCCATTCTGCCCTCTGTCCTACTCGTTTTTTGTGCCTTTCTGCCCTGTCGTACTCGTTTTTTGTGGCATTTTGCCCTCTGTCCTACTCGTTTTTTGTGCCTTTCTGCCTTCTGTCCTACTCGTTTTTTTGTGCCTTTCTGCCCTACTCGTTTTTTGTGCCTTTCTGCCTTCTGTCCTACTCGTTTTTTGTGCCTTTCTTCCCTCTGTTCCACTCATTTTTTTCCTTGTTTTTGTGCCCCTATTCCCTTCTGTTCCGCTCATTTCCCCAGCCGCTGTGCCTTTTGTTTAAGTATTGCTGTTAATCAGAGCCCCTTCACGGGCTCCGATTAACAGCAATACTTAAACAAAAGGCCACAGTCTGCCCTGCGCTTTAATAACAAAAGCGTAGAGACAGTTTCTAAACACAGCGTGTACTGTCTCTACGCCTTTGTGAAGGGGCTCTGATCAACAGCAATACTTAACCAAAAGGCCACAGTCTGCCCCGCGCTTTAATAACAAAAGCGTAGAGACAGTTTCTAAACACAGCGTGTACTGTCTCTACGCCTTTGTGACGTGGCTCTGATCAACAGCAATACTTAAACAAAAGGCCACAGTCTGCCCCGCGCTTTAATAACAAAAGCCCTGCCTCGCACTCCCACATAGCCCAAGCGCCGCAAGCACCACAAGTCCCACCAGCCCCCCGCCTCCTTACCTGCACTCCTCACGCCCGCTCTGCCGCCACGAAAAGTGCCTCATGTTCGTGCCGCTCGCATCTTTAAAGCGGGTGGCGGTGCGACTCCTCTAGCGACGTCCTGTGTGCGTGCTCCACGCGAGGTGGTGCGCGCTGATGTCAGGGGAGGTGCGCGCACGCGCGCCCTAGAGGGAACAGTGCTGAGGACCCTCTGGCACTGCTGTGCCAGTTGAGCCAGGTGACAGATGACCTGGGGATACCAGTGGTGTGGACACTTCGCCCGACACTGGTTTTGTCTCCCCTCATACCGTGGCACGGAGGAGGGGGCTGCTTACAGCGTGGTGCTGACTAGGGCAGCTAAGGCCTCCAGTCGCGGCCATGAGGACTAACCTCCTCACTGTGGTGTTCAAACCCCAGGCAAGCTCCTCAGAGCCTCTCCTGTCATTTAACAAAGCGTTCATTGACGTCCTGTTGGGCACCTGGTCCAAGCCCTCTACAGGCCTCCCTGTAGATTGGAAAGTGGCCCGACGCCACCGCCCGGCGACCCCAGTTTCCTGTCTGTTCACCCTACCCCTGAGAGCCTGGTGATCCAGGCCTCAACTTCCCAGACTGCGTTCCTGACCGCCCCTCCGGATCGGGAATCCAAAAGGTACGACCAGTTTGGTAAGAAGCTGTTTTCCTCACTGAGTTTGGGGTTGCGGTCTGTCAACACCGCCTGCCTTTTGGGCCGTTACTCCCACTCTTTGTGGGATACGGTTGCGGAAGTGCTGCCGCAGTGCCCGGCGGAGGTCCAGGCAAAGCTTACCCAAGCGCTTGCGGAGGGAAGGGATGCAGCACGATATTCTATTTGGTGTGGACTGGATACCACGGACTCGCTAGGCAGGGCGATTGCAACGACGGTGGCGGTTCGCTGCCACGCATGGCTGAGGTCCGCCAACTTTTCGGGCTATGTCCAAGCCTCTCTTTTGGACATGCCCTTTGATGGCCGTCGCCTCTTTGGCGGACAGCGCGCCGGAGCGTTTCAAGGACTCCAGGGCTACGTCCAAGTCTTTGGGCCTCCGCCAACACCAGCAGACTTCCGCCTTTCGTCCCTTTCGTGGCCAAGGAAGGAGCTCCCCCACACGTCCAGCTAGCCACAGGCCGCAAAACCAATCTCAATGTGGTCTCGGATGTGGTAACCACCGTGGCAGTGCCGGGGGACACCGGCGAGGTCAGTCCACACCCGCTCCCGCAGCAACTGCCTCAAAATCCTCCTAGTCTGAGTTTTCAGGCCCATTCAACACCAGTGGGGGGCAGGGTTCCCCATCATCTCCTCCACTGGCGCTCCATCACATCGGACATGTGGGTGCTGCAAATCATCTGAAGGGGCTACTCCCTCCCCTTCGAGGTGACTCCTCCAGCCATGCCACCGCAGTACCACCGCTTGTCGGGGTATCACTTGCAACTTCTGCAGGAGGAAGTTACGGCCCTCTTGGCCAAGGGGGCCTTGAGCGCGTTCCTGGGCCAGAAGTAGGACGTGGTTGCTATTCCCACTACTTTCCGGTACCCAAGAAGGGCAAAGGGGGCCTACACCCTATCTTGGATCTAAGGAGCGTTAACAGCTTCCTCCGGAAGGAGAAGTTCAAGATGTTGACTTTGGCTCAGGTCCTAGCTGCCCTGGCTGAAGACGGCTGGAATGCCAGAAACCGGTCCTCGGTAGCTTGTTTCCGGTCCAGGGAAGACATGGCTTGGCAGTTCGGGCTATACTGTTCCCATGAGGCACAGGGTCAGACTGATTTGCATATAGCCATGTCTGAACTGGGGTGGCAGAGTGGGCTAAACAACGGTGATGGATTAAACCCAGATCCTTTGACTGGGTGTGAGTGTTTGATTGATTCAGATGCTCCGTCCATCACCACCCCCTTTTGTACCGCTTTTGGCCCCCATAAGTGTGGTAGGGTATGCTCAGACGTGAGTCCCTTGCTCACTTTGCCACTGGATTCAAGCCAGCCGGGCTGAAGACGGCTGGAATGCCAGAAGCCGGTCCTCAGTAGCTTGTTTCCAGTCCAGGGAAGACATGGCTTGGCAGTTCGGGCTGGACTGTTCCCATGAGGCACAGGGTCAGACTGATTTGCATATAGCCATGTCTGAACTGGGGTGGCATAGTGGTCTAAAGAATGGTGATGGATTAAACCCAGATCCTTTGACTGGGTGTGAGTGTTTGATTGATTCAGATGCTCCGTCCATCACCACCCCCTTTTGTACCTAGCTGCCCTGGACCCAGAAGACTGGATCGTAGCGTTGGACTTGCAGGACACGTATTTCCACATCCCCGTCCTGCCGGCCCACCGGCGTTACCTGCGGTTCACGGTAGGCCACGAGCACTTTCAGTTTACTGTGGTCCCATTCGGCCTTACCAGCGCCCCACAGGTGTTCACGAAAGTGATGGCGGTGGTCGCAGCTCATCTGCGCAGACTAGAGATTTCAGTCTTCCCCTATCTCGACGATTGGTTGTTGAAGGCGGGCTCGCCCCAAACAGTCGTCTCCCACCTCCAGACTACGGCCGACCTCCTGCACTCGCTGGGGTTCTCCATCAACGTGCCGATGTCACACTTGTGCCCCTCGCAGAAGCTCCTTTTCATCGGAGCGGTTCTGGACTCAGCGCAGTTTCGGGTTTATCTCCCCGAACAGCGGGTTCGGGATATTCAGGCTCTAATTCTGATCTTTCAGCCCTTATACCGAGTCTCGTCAGGTTGACGCTACGGCTCCTGGGGCTGATGGCATCCTGCATCCTTCTGGTGCATCACGCCTGGTCGTGGATGCGGGCTCTGCAGTGGGACCTGAAGTTTCAGTGGGCACAGCATCAGGGCAACCTTTCTGACTGCGTCCGGATCTCGGAGTGTGCTGCGAGACAGTTGCAGTGGTGGCTCACGAACCGTGATTGGGTCAGCAGCAGATCTCTCTCCCTTCCCCAACCCGAGCACGTAGTAGTGACAGATGCGTCCCTCTTGTGATGGGGAGGCTACATGGGAGAGAGGGAGATCAGAGGCCTCTGGTCTCCGGCGGAGTCCCGGCTCCACATCAACCTTCTGGAGCTGCGGGCGATCCAGCTTGCACTGAAAATAATTCCTTCCCTCTGTCCGGGGAAGTGTAGTGCAGGTGTTCACGGACAACACCACCGCCATGTGGTACTGCAACAAACAGGGCGGGGTGGGGTCGTGGACCCTTTGTCAGGAGGCTCTGCGCCTCTGGACATGGCTGGAACACCAGGGCGTCACCCTGGTGTTTCAACACTTGGCAGGTTCCCTGAACGTCAGGGCAGACTAACTCAGCTGTCGGTGCATGAAGGATCACAAATGGTGTCTGAACTCGGACGTGGCGCAAGGCCTCTTTCGGCAGTGGGGAGAGCCTTGGGTAGATTCGCCACCGAAGAGAACGCGCAATGTCATCAGTTCTGCGCGTTGGAATTTCCAAGGCGGCCCTCGCTCGGCGGCGCTTTTTGTCGCGAGTGGAGCAGCGGTCTGTTGTACGCCTTTCCGCCTATACCACTTCTGCCCAGAGTTCTGAAGAAGATCAGGCCCAAGTCATCCATGTTGCTCCGGACTGGGCACGAAGATACTGGTATCCCGAGCTACGTCTGCCTCTTCAGGAGGACCTTCTGTCACAGCAGCAGGGGACGGTCCTCCACCCAAACCTGTCCAGCCTCCACCTCCATGCGTGGAGATTGAGCAGCAGCAGTATAGGCCATTTGACTTGCCTCCTGAAGTCTGTGATGTGATTCTGGCAGCCAGGCGTCCCTCCACAACATCGGTATACGCCTGCAGGTGGAACAAATTTGTGGCATGGTGCACAGCAAAGGCTGTGGATCCTCTCTCTGCCCCCCTTTCAGAGGTTCTCCTCTTCCTTCTTTCTCTTGCCCAGCAGGGCTCTACTCTGGGCACTCTTAAGGGCTACCTCTCTGCCATTTCTGCCTTCTTGAGGCTTCCTGATCAGCCTTCTCTTTTCAAGTCCCCTGTTGTAAATAGATTCTCGAAGGGCATCACACACATGTTCCCTCCTGTTCCTTTCGTGATGCCTCAGTGGGACTTGAACCTTGTTCTAAACTATCTGATGTGCGCTCCTTTTGAGCCACTTCACAATTGCCCTCTTCGTCTTCTGACTCTTGAGACTGCATTTCTGGCTGTCATCACCTCTGCCCGGAGAGTGAATGAGCTTCAGGCTCTTTCTTCTAAGCCTCCTTTCCTTTCTGTCCATCCGTCAAAGTTGTTTCAAAAACTTGTCCTTCTTTCCTGCCCAAAGTGGTTATGGCCTTTCACATGGGGCAGTCCATCACTTTGCCCTCCTTCATTGCGCCTCCGCATCCTTCCAAGGAGGAAGAGAGGCTCCATCGTCTGGACCCAAAATGTGCGCTCTCCTTCTACCTTGTTCGCACTCGCCAGTTCCGGGTGGACAACCAGCTCTTTTGTTAGTTACGTGGGCGCGAAAAAGGGACGGGCGGTGCACAAACGAACCATCTCTCGGTGGGTCGTGTTGTGCATCAAGATTTGTTACTCTTTGGCTAGGAAGGAGCCTCCTGTTGGGCTGAGGGCCCATTCCACTCGGGCCACGGCGGCTACTACTGCCCTGGACCGGGGAGTCCCCTTGTAGGTCATCTGTCAGGCAGCTACGTGGGTCTCGATGCACACGTTTGCTAGACACTACTGCCAGGACAGCCAAGTCCGGAGAGATAGCTTTTTTGGCCGTTCTGTTCTCCAGGACTTTCTGGTGTGATCTTGGTCCCCAGGCCCACCACCGGGGTTGGTATTGCTGAGTATCTATTCTAAAGTAAGGAATCTAACACTAACCTGTTTCTTTCAGATGCACAAGTTACTTACCTTCGGTAACGATAGATCTGTAAGAAACAGTAGTTAGTGTTAAATTCCTTTCCGCCCCACCCATCCTCCCCGTTCTGCTGACTGATATCTAGGGTTAAGGTATTTCTCTTTGAGGGCCCTAGTTTTATGGCACCAGTGTCTGTCTCTGGCATGGCTCTGCATTCCTGGCGCGGGAAGCTGTGTACAAGAACTGATGTCAGCACGCGAGGGTGGCGTCTAAGTACTCCGACGTCATCCCGGCTACCACAACGCCGACAACTGACGCGGAGCCCCATACGCCGCCTACCGACCCGCAGGGATACTGCTATGCAAAACTTTCCGGATCCAGTCTGACACCTGGGATATTCTAAGGTAAGGAATCTAACACTAACTACTGTTTCTTACAGATATTTTGTTGCCGAAGGTAAGTAACTTGTGCGACGTGCGGAAGATGGCGGCCGCCCATTGAACAAACTGCAGAGACTGGAGGATGGTGCGTCAATACATGCTAAGAGCATGTATTGATGCTTGCTGGGGCAGACCCATCGCATCCGGAACCTGCTCCACTGGACCGCTGATTGCTGAGACAAGCTGAGGTGAAGACCGACCCGTGAGGGAGGTGAGCCTACCTCCCGCGGCGCTGACATGTGGGGCATTGCGCTACGTGGCTCCCGTCGCAGGTGAAAACGAGCGGCTCTTGGATCCCCTGCTGACCCTTGGGGCTGCCTCTGGGAGGCTACTGCACTGGCACCATCACCTTCTGAGTGCTGGGCTTTTTTATACGCTGTCCTGACGCAAGCACTCCCGCTGCCTTCAGCATGAGGCCCACTGTGAGTGGAGCCGTGCTCCTGGGGGCCGGCACAGGGTGACTGGAAAGTAGCAGCGGAGGGCACACGACACCCCCCTCGACCACAGCGAGATAAAGACACGCCGCCACTATCCTGCTCAGCTGAGACCAATCACTGTTTATGCAGCTGATGCAATATGGGCCCCGGAATCTGATCGCGGGGTTCGGCTGCTTTTGAGACAATGGACCCCTTGGCTGGCAACCTTACAGTGAAGAAAGATATGCCAGGTTGAAATACAGACACCGCAGCTTAGATGAGAGCAGGGGGCCCCTCTGGGGATAACGCCTACTGCTGCAGCAGCCCCCCCGATGCTGCACATTGCCAGATTTCTATCTGCCTTATCTCTTGCCCACGGGACCTCCAACCTAACGGACTGAAGAAATTATCAGCCGCAAGCTTTCCTCCTGCTACCGCGGCTCAGCTGTAACATGGGTAGGACTGAGGTTAAGCCAGCTAAATTGCCCTTTGAGCCGCAAAAGTGTGCGCGAATCCCGACTGGGGATATTAAACCCAATATGTCAGAGGAGCACCTATCCACAACACAATTGGCAGACACAGATATGAAAACCCTCTTGCTGACCATGTGACAAAGCCTCACATCGGTCAAGGCCAAAATGGACTCCATGAGCACGCCTATGGACTTTTCACGCAGCGCCTAGAGAAACAGGATGGTTGCATAAGCGAGGCTGGGCAGAGAATATCGACCCTGGAGGATGAGTCTTAAAATAGAGAAGAGCGAATGCAAAGTAAGGAGCGGCTCCTAAAAGTCATCTCGCAGAAATAATATTTGAATTCTAGAAATTCCTTAATCCACAGAAAACGGGCGCATGGAGGACTATGTGGAGCGCCTGCTGGTAGAATTGTTCAGAACCACATCCCTCTCCAGGCTACTAGTGGTGGAAAGAGCTCATCGATCGCTATCCACCAGACCTCCTCTAGGTAACTCTCCCAGACCTATAATTGCTTGCCTGCTCAATTACAAAGATCGGGACACAGTTCTACAGCTGTCAATGGAAAAGCGTGACTTGGTCTATATGGGGAATTCTGTCTCCATATATCCCGATTTCATGATGGCAGCGCAAGAAGCACGCAAGAAGTTTGACCCAGTGAAACAAGGCAACATCCCTTACGCTATGCTGTACCCAGCCAGGCTCCGCATCTCCTATCAAGCAAAAACACAAATCTTCAACGCTCCTCAACAGGCACAGGACATTTTGAAAAACATGACACACCACTCACCTTCAACTAGGAGAAGGGGGGGAGGGGCGACTGAATGCAACCCCAGCTCGCTATGTCCGCTGTGAGAAGTGGGGTAGAGCAGATCTCTGGTGCCCCTGCGCCATTACATTCTCAACTTCTCGTAATTCAATGATCCTTCACTGCCAAAGGGATATAATCTAGCAGAGCTGTTCACAGGGTCACATCTTGTCTCCTCTACTCTTCACCTATGTTATTCACCTGAAGCACTACTGATATCAGAACTACCGCCGACCTCCTTCCTGTTCCCGGTCACCCTCGCACAGGCGCGGTGAACTGCCTGGCTCTCCAACGTATACCGCCAGCGGGAATTCCCCGGACAATGTTACAGTTTGAGTTACTATTCTTTTGGTTCTCCTCCATATACAATGGCACCTAACCTATCTTGCTAATCCCAATATTCCATTCTTTTTCGCCTCTCCCTTTCCACATTCAAACGTTCTCTTCTTCTAGCATCACAGCCGCTTCTGACACATTTTCATTGTTTCCTTTATTATTGGACACAATGGGTGGCAAACGTTCGCCTATGGATTTGGGCCATGGGTGTGGGTGGCAGAAGGCTGGGGGATTGTTTTTGGTTACAGTAGTACAGTATATAGTGGGTCATAAATATGTCAATGCGTGACTGTCCATACACACCAGATTAAATGTTCTAAGATTCACACAAACGCCACAGGGACGTCGCTGAAAAAGTGGACACGTGCGCACTTAGGCCCAATGCCAGCCCTACCTACACTCTTTTGACGTGGAATGTGCATGGGCTGCGAGACCCTGGCAGACGTAGACACATCCTTCCCTACCTAGATAGACATAATGTTCACATAGCAATGTTGCAAGAAACACACCTTGATCCCAAGACATCGCCCACCTTTGATGGGAAATGGGCAGCCCACAGGTGCTTTGCCTCATACTCAACATATGCCAGGGGAACTACCATTTTGATCAAATCTAATGTTCAATATCACCCAGCCGGTTCCTACCAAGACCCACAGGGGCGCTACTGCGTAATGTGGGGGAAGAGTAGCTGAACACTCTGTCATGCTAGTAAACTTCTATGCCCCCAATGTAGATAACGCTACCTTCTTTCAAAGCTTTGGGGTCTCAAGCTGGATACTGGCTCCACACATTTAATATGGAGGGAGATTTTAATGTCACATTGAACCGGAGCATAGATTGCTCACATAATGTTCCAGGCCTATGTACCGAAGCGGGAACACATATAGCAAATATCATGACTGATCATCAATTATTCGACACCTGGAGGACCCTGCACCCTACACAAAGAGACGGCATTGTTTATTTTAGTGTGCACTCCAGCTGGTCCCACAATGACTACTCAATACTTTCGAGGGGACTGGGCACCTGGCTGAGAGAAGCAAAACACCTCACACGGACATACTCTGATCACTCCCCTGTACTGTTGAAACTGCGACCTCTGGACAACGCGCTCCCATACAAATCATGGAGGCTACAGTCCACTGCCTAGTTGGATGATAGCTTTCGCGAAGAGATGGGGCAGGAAATACGTGACTTTTTCCCCAGAAACGTAGATCCTGTCCCAACCTTAGCCTGTGTCTGGGAAGCTTTCAAAGTTACTATACAGGGATTATGTATCACAAAAGAAGGGGGGAACGTTTGAGACCTTAGGGGATCACTGCAGAAATTGGAACAAACCATAAAGGAAACATAGGCCCACATCACAGATGCCCTAAAGGCCCAGAGGGAGGCACGAATCAGGGAGTTAACTGCAGAGTATTTAGCCAAGGCGGTCCGAGAATCTTCTTTCGCTCCAAATACCACAGTGCTCGTGGTTATGGGGAAGGGGAACAACCTTGGAAAGCACTGGCTGAGTCGACACAAACTCCCAGGTTCTCCAATAACATTTTCGGGGCAGTAGATGCAGCAGGCACATTGCAAACAGATTCTAGAGCCGTACTTAGCACTTTCAAAGAATACTATTCACACCTCTGACACACGCAGAATTTGCCAAATCGAAGTGGCATCCTACTTCGAAGACATTGCCCTAGGCTGGCTCAGTGATCCCCACAGAGAGTTCCTATCAGCGGACATTGAGGAGGAAGAACTCTGCACAGCCATAATGCAATTACGGTCTGGCAGGCTAAATTCTACAAGTCTTACGTTGTCTGTTAGTTCGTATCCTAAAAAAGGTCTTGAGGAACCAAAGCAAAAGGGCACTCTCCCATTGACTATGCGACCAGCGTTTATCATTTCGCTCCTCAAGCCGGGTAAGGATGCTACTGCATGCGAGGCTTACAGGCCCCAGTCCTTTATCAATTGCAATGTTAAAATACTAGCTAAAGTATTAGCCAATAGGCTAAGCTTAATGATGGAGGGCCTGGTTCTGCCTGACAAGGCGGGCTTCCTACCTGGGAGACCCACTTCTTATAATTTGAGCACTATATTTGCATTGTTGCAGGATATTAATCCTGAATTAGCAGCAGTGGCGGTCTTTTTAGATGCCACTAAAGCCTTTGATTAGCTAGAGTGGGATTATATGTTCGCTGTATTGCACAGATAGGTTTTCCATCTCCCTTCTTATCCTGGATCGCATTACTTTACAGCAAGCCACGAGCCGCAGTGCAGATCAAGGGACAAGATTACAACCCTTTCCCCATTTCGTAAGGCACTCTGCAGGGATGCCTCCTCTCACCCCTGCTAATTGCGTTAGCAATTAGGTCGCTAGCGGCTAAGCTCCATAACACCATAGAGAATATGCGATACGTTACCCATCCCGGCATATATTAGTGTCCTCATACGCCGACGATATTACTTTCTACATTTGTAATCCACAAGCCAGCTTGAACCCCATCATTAGGGAATTCATTTGCTTTGGCGAAATGTCGAGCGTAAACATTAACTGGAGCAAATCCCAGGTATTCCCTCTCACCAACACCCCTGAATTCCCCCTAGACTATCTATTAACGTGGTGCACCTCAGAGATAAAATATTTAGGAGTGGGGATGTATGATGTTAGCACGCACACTTTTACCACGCATACCATTACCACGCATTTTTTACAACGCATAGTGCTTTGGGTGCTGGATAGGGAATAGTTTAATTTACTATTCCAACACCAGTCCCCGTGGACACTGGGAAGGTTATTGGATAGTAAATTAACCTATTCACTAGCCATTCCCTAAGTCAGATCACCTCAAAGCGCTATGCGTTGTAATGGTATGCGTTGTAACAGATGCGTGGTAATGGTAGTGCGTGCTAAAAGATGCGTGCTAAAGGTTGTATACCTAGGAGTGGTGATCTCCAGAGATAGGGGGGAGACGCTAAGGGCGAACTACGGCACTGCCATCACTTTGTTTACAAACTCGATAGCTCGCTTGATCTCGCTGCCATTATCACTGGCAGGGAGGATCTCATTGAGGAAAATGATAATCTTGCCTAAATTATTCTATTTATTCCTCAACATACCATATCACCCTGGCCGCCCTTTTTTCAAACACTTCAAACGCAGCTCGTCAAGCTGGCATGGTGAGGCAGGGAACCCAGAGTGAGTTGGGCTACACTCGCACAACCTTTTTTGCGAGGAGGCTTCAAAGCACCGGACACTGAGCTACACTTTTTATGCACGCAAGCTTACCATGTGATATACTGCTTTGAACCATCACCATTCATGCCCCACCTAGCCATTGAACAAGGCTACATGGCCCCCTACCTACGACCTCCTTCCTTGGGGCGCGTAGCCCTGGGGAGGAAACAGCTCACTCCATGGTTGGCATGCCCCAACCTAGCATGGCGTTGACTCGTCAGGAAGCTACACAAACTACTACTATACTCGACACTAATGCCTCTTCCTTGTCACCTCACACCGGTCACCAATGAAGCCTTGTGCCACTGCATGCTTCGCTGGAGAGGAATAAATACCTGGGGCGACCTCTACCATGAAGGTGTATTTAAAGATAGGGAAACATTGCTAGATAGGGAGGCTGCCACGCCATTGGAGATTTTCCTCTACATCAAGATTAGATAGGAAGTTAGGGCCAACACCCCCGACTTCCCTCAGGAGCCTCCCAGACTTGATGCCCCAAGTACCCTTCGACAGGCGACGGGACCAGCGCATACAGTATCTAGACTTTACCGCGCTGTTCTACTAGAACGTCAAGGCACACTGAGTGGTGCAAGAGGGACACTCCACTTACCGAGAAGCAGTAGACCTACTGCTGCACACAAACCGGCATTATAACAGCCAGTAGCCGCCTACGTATCATACTTGTTAAATTTATACATCGAGTATACATTTTAAATTTATACATCAAGTATACTAAACGCCAGCGAGACTGCACAGATATAAATTCATACCTGAGGACCGCGGTGACTGATGCCAACAGGAAGGGGTGGGCTTCCTACATCTAGCATGGCAGGGTGAGAGGATATACAGATATTAGGTTCTGACCTCCTTGTCCAAAATGGTCAGCTCCCCAATTCCTATTTCCCGGTTATGGCATTATTAGTTTACACTGAGAAGTTGCAGAATACACACAGGAAATTTATCGCATTTGGTCTGCTAGTGGCGAAGTGGAAGGTGGCATGCAGATGGGTTCGAGGGTGGGCCTCAAAATTCAAAGAATGGCTGACAGATCGCATATATTGTAAAGACCAGCTAACAACATATGCAAAACTACTGTCTGCAGTGTCCCACCCAAGGGACATCTGGGACCCCCTGCTAACTTATCTTTGAGAATACCCAGACTGACTGGTTCACATAGAGTGCCATTAGGCTCCAACCACTCACACTTGCACTATAAAGCACAAACGATACACATTGGGTAAATATGACTGGATCAGTGTAACGAACCAATCTCGCGCTATGCAACTCCATATTACAAGGGGTCACACGTCAGAAGCATTAGACACAAACCAGCGACTACAGACTAAGCACCTAAAGGAATCCGCATTGAGTCAGTATGCACATGTTCCATTACTGTCATTTTAAGACTCATGTATACCGAGATTTAACTTTTCTACTCATGTACAAGCTTATGTAATAACCCACAAACTATGTAGGCACTGCTGTGCCTTGTTGGAAAATCAATAAAAACATTTTTTTTAAAAGGTTGCAAGCCCCAAGTGCAAGCAGCAGGAGGGGCTGCATTCTTTTGATGCTGGTGAGGCAGGGGCACTAGGAGTTACAAGGACAACATTATTGGTATTCACAGGACCAGATACAAAATCAGGAGCACTTTGGATTGTGGGTGCTTGGTCGCTTCAGATATCAAGAGCAGGACCACTTTGATTTGCAGGTCCAGGGAAACCTCGGGTTTCATTCTCAGAGTATCTTGGCTAGGTGGTCTGCTTGCAGTGCGACGCATGGATCCAGGCAGACACCCCACAGCACATTACAATGGTGTTTGTAGTGAGCATAATCTGGGACATGTCTTGTCGCCGTGGTTGAAATGTGTATTTAAACTGTCACATGAACCCACTCTCTGGGTTGTAGATCGTGGCAGGCTTCTCTAGAGCTGGTGGGCAAATAATCTGACCTGGGAATGGTAGTTGTTGAGACAGTGACAGGCATGTGCAGCACTCTGGAGTCACATCATTATTCAAGTGCAATTCAAGCAGAGCTGAAGATACTACAGGGGCGGGAGAAAGCATGGGGTGCCCTACAGTGATGTCGTAGGAACTTAGTTTAGTCTTTTGATCAGGGGTGGCTCAAATGGACCAACATGTCAAAGGCAGACCATTGGGCCACTTAACTCCAGTCTCTTCGCTAATCTTAAATATTTTTCTTTTCAAGAATCTGTTGTAATCCTCAACCTTCCCAAAAGAATCTGGGCAATAAGAACTATGAAAGTGCTGTTGATCCCTAAAGCTTTACACAGTTCCTGAAACACAGAGGGCACAAAGTGAGTTCCCTTGTCGCTGCAGATCTAGAGAGGGGTTCCAAACCTTGAGATGAAGACTGAGAAGAAGACTGAGTAGTTTCTTAGCAACAGTGATGGAATCAGTTTGGCCACATGGGTTTGTTTTAGTCCATCCAGAGACTATAACATAAGAATAAACAAAATGAAGCATCTTAATGGAATCTATCTGAAGATGTATAAAGAGGCTCCATGGAGGCGGGTGGGCTTCAGGGGCCGTCTTGCCCCTTATTAAAGGCTTGGCAAGTGGCACAGGTGTGGCTTCACCCATTCTTCTGATCTACCTTGTCCATTTTGCTATCCCCGTTCACCTGGCCATTCCATTTCTCCCTGCCCCCTCCCACCGATCATTTGTTAGAAATATTGCATTTGCAGAGACATTCGTTTAGATTCAGCTTATTCTTACAGTAACACATCGATTTTCAACAGAAGCCAGTTCAGAAAAAAATCTTGGTGTGCAATTCAATACACATCGGTGCTAAACGCCTGCCAATATTAACCAATGTTAATCACATGGCAAGTTTTCATCCCACAACCACCACCATGAAGTTCATCCACTCCGTGGCCCTATTCAACTAGTACCCCCACCATGCCTACTCCAGAGGACTGTAACCCATCAGCGCATCGTTCATCCCTATTTTGAATGCCTCCACCTCTTCTTCGACCTTCCCTGATTCTTGCAAACACACAACTGTGCTACCATTGCTAAAAAGACCCTCTGCGGACCCCTCAACACTCACCAACTGTAGCTTGATTTACCTGCTACCATTCCTTGCCAAGGACTTAGAAAAAATCATCTATAAACACCTCAATAACCAGCAGCTCCCCAGCACCACTCTGTCTGGTTTCAGACCCAACCACAGCACGACCTGCTTTCGGGATCAGAAAAGACGAACCAGAAGGCTAGAGACCATTCAGAATTCGGCTGCAAGAATCCCTCTCCACCTCGCATGCTGCACTCACATCACACCACACTTGAAGTAGCACCACTGGCTCCCATTCACAAACTAACACAGTTCAAACTTCTCATCCTCACTATCAAGGTGTTGCATAACACTGGCCCAGCATACCTCAGCAATCGCATTTTCTTTCACAAACCTTACAGAAACCTCAGCTCATCCGGACTCCTACTTGCAGAAGTCCCACACATACAGAGAAACAGATCTGGTGGTAGTGTAGTGTTTTTATCTAGGAACCTGAATCAATATTACCATTTTATGCCCTTACACAGCTATAATCAATGAATACCCCTATAATGGCATAAGAAACAGATCCATATTTCAGTAAATCGCCCTTGCAGCCCAAGGCATGGCAAAAGCTACTTCCTTAAATTCCTAGAAAGCACAACAAGTTCTTTCAACACACCAAACCTCCAGCAACCTGGGAAATCCCCGCTTGCTTTGTTTTGATTTGTAATAGAACTCCTGCGAGCACTGTAAGAACGGCCAGTTCTTAGTGACATCTTTATTGACGTCTTATATCCAAACCTTACGTCAAACTCGGCACCTTTCAGGTATAAATATACCAACGTTGCCTTAAGCAAACACACGGTGGTGGTTTTGGAGCAGAGCAGCTAATCTACTTGCCGAGAGCCCAGCAGACGCAGAGAGCCCACGGACGCTGCCCCTCCTCTTTGACGCGCTGAGAAAGACGCTGTCTTTTCTCCTGCCGAGAAAATCCAGCTCCGGCGTTTCGAGCCTACCCTTGCGGGTGACTGGGATATCGAGTCCTGAGAGAGAGATACCAGACCTCCTACATTCTATTCCCAAGGTACAGTGCTGACTAAACCCTTAGAGAGAATTCTTGAGTCAGAATCTTGGCAAAAACCTACTTAACTCAAACTGCTACTTACTCCTTCCCACGTATTAGGCTTAGGTCAGGTACACCGGGGTAGTCGTAGTTTAGAAGCACCAGTTGAGCACGTTAGCCTATGTATATATGTATATATATTTTATCCATTTTAAAGTGTTTTATGGCTAAGAAACCATATCAATGCTTTTACAGTATTATTTCATAATACTCCTTTTACTGTACGTACTTTACTTTGCATTAAGTATTGCAATTGTGGCAATTCATTTCTCTTGCATGAGAAGGAAGACTGCTCAATAAATAATACCTTTTATTGAAAACGCCCGTCTCTCTATTCTCTGCACTCTGGTGAAACTAAGAATGCACATCTGACTGAGTGAAATAACTGTCTATTGTTTCACACGACTCTAGAGATTGACTCTTATTCTGAGGGAGCAAAGTTGTCATGTTTATGGGGGACGCTGATCCCTTCCTATTCAGTCAAGAAAGTTTCCAGTGACCTCTGAGCTAGCTGGCGCAAACCTAAATTAAGTCTAACATAGTCAGTAGAGACCTAGATGACCTCAGTCCTACGTCTACACTGCTGTTTATGTTATTCCAATGTGCAGGGCCTATAGGGAAAATAGGAACTACACTACATGGCGCCCAAAGTTTGGTAAGGCGATAAAACTAACGCAAGACGTTAGAGTAACTCAGTCGTGCTTTTTCACGCAGACCCTTTCTCCCGTAAATACTCCAATAGACGTCTGGAGTGGGTGAAAGGTTAAAATCCGCCAGAACTTAGTAGGAAGAGATTCCTATGTAGAGTTTCTGGTTTAGTCAATGTTGAAGGATACAGTGTTCCAAAATATTGTGCACCTAATCTTTTGTCTCCTTGAAACTTGATCTGCAACAAAAACCTTTCTGACAGTAAAAATGCCAGGGAGTGAAGACGAAAGGGAAGCAGCTAGATTCGCAGCCCGACTAATAGAGGATGACACGAGTCTCCTACAGAATGATCAGAATGCTATCCTCATTCCGGTCAACATAAGAAAAACTATAACTTTAAAACTTATAGAAAACAGACTGTCATCACGAGGTGGTACAGTCATTTTCGTGATAGAGGCACACGAATATCGGCAGACAGAGGTATTCTATTCATGGATAAACTTTCCAGCGGCAAACGCTACAACACACAAATTCCACTATTACAAAATGGAGGAACCTCCGGAAGAATATACTCCTTTCGAGGATATTGAAATCCCACTAAATTACCAAGAGCACCGGCTCTGGTTTAAAGGCGCCCTAAAATATAATGATCACATCACCAGGCTCGGTCCACTAGGTAGACCAGGAGCAACGTGGCCGGTTCTAGCCAGCTACACACCACATCCTGACATTGATAAAATGTCAGACAAGGAACTTTTAGCCCAGCTAAAAGTACTAATTAAAATTCATAGACAATTAGTCCAATATGTAATGCGGACTGCAACAGTCCAACCAGCTGTTAATATTCCACAGCTAACCCCTCATTAGGGGAACACAAATAAAATTACACCACAGAACATACAATCATGTCTGGGAAAACACCCGCAAAACGGAAACAAATTCCATTCTGGCTAGCACAGAAAATAACTCAAATAGAGGCAGTATTCCCGAATACTACCCCTATTGAGAAACACAGAATTCTGACCATCTGCCATCCAATGGAGGTCGCACCACATGTGGAGGACTGTGACACTTGGGGCACAGTCTTTACTTCCATTTACACAAAAACACCTGGTGTTCCGTCTCTGGCGGTAATACCAGATGTGCTAAAACAAATTCAGAATGAATACGGTCCAGAACCCGCTTTAACTCTTGGTATGAAATTACTGAAAGACTTCAAGCAGGTCTCGGCTATATTATTAGCCAACATAAAAGGAGAAGCAGCATCAGTGGCGATCCGCCAAAAATTGAAAGAAACAGATATAACAGATCAACCAATTGAGCTGGCCAGAATCATAGAAAAATCTTATGAAGAACTAGGTAGAGATAGTTTAGGTGGGAAACCGGTAAAACCCCAACTACTTGAAAATCCTGAAAAGATATTTATTAAAAATAATCTAAACACTCCAAAAAAGAGCTGGGATGAAAATAAACAATTCACTCCCAAAGAAAAATGTTTCCAGTCCAGAGGAAAGTCTCCTCAGCAGAGAGAAAGAGCTCCGAGCCGTGAACATCAGTCTCCCCAAAGGGGGCCCTCTGAAAAAAGATACAACCTTAGAAATAGGGATCATTTGAAAAAGCCTGGTAGATATCAAGATATTGATACACGTCCCTCTCGATCTTTTTCGCAGAAATCGGAAAGAAGAGGACGGTCAGAACACAGGGAAGAGCATGTCCAGTCCAAAGACGAGGAACCTGCTCAAAGTAAAAAAATTACAATTTCCAAAAAAGAAGGTAGCCAGTATTAAAATAATCAAACATGCTGAGGATACTGAGGACACAGCTGAAAAACGGAGAGTGGGCACAGACAATGCTAGACAGCGCAGCAGAAATCACCATAGCTCGCAAGATCCTGATGAATCATCTGGAGACAGTGGACACGAATGAATACATTCAGGTGGAAACTGCAGATACCAGAGTTAGCGAACCTCATAAAATATATACGAAATAACATTGCGTATAGAGGGAGATAAGACTAGGAAGGTAAGGGGTCTGTTTTGGGATAACCTCTCAAAAGGCTATGACATCCTGTTAGCCGAGAAAGATTGGCCCCAGAGTTTGTCAGGGAGTGCCCTCATGGCGAAGAAATGATTATGCCTGCCTTCTCAAATCATATTCCAATACATAGAAAATATATATATGCCAGAAAATGGGCAGTAGCTCAAGCACCTGCATTATATAAGAATCATGTAGGATGGGATGAGGACTCTCCTCCTCAGAAAATCCAATTAAAAAGTCAACCAACTACCCAATTAAGCATGAAGCTAAAAAACAAGTCAGGGAGATCTTAGATCAACTTGAATACCAAGGGGTGATTTAAACATGCACCTCTCAAATGAACAATCCTTTGTTTCCTGTCTCCAAACCAGACGATTCATATCGTCTAGTCTTGGACTACAGACACCTTAACTCATGTTGCAAAACATTTGCGGTACAAAATTCGCACAGTGCGGCACTAATGAATAATATAGTTCACAAAAAATACAAAACAACATTAGACATCTCTAATGGATTCTTTTGTCAAAATATCGCACCAGAAAGCAGGTATTTAACCCCTTTCTCAATAATGGGGTCACAGAAAAATTTCTGTCGACTCCCACAGGGATTCAAGAATATCCCAGGATTCTTCTCAGCAAGAGTAACAGAGTTACTACAAATGTATGATGATGAGGCATTATCTTATGTCGATTACATCTATCTCACAGACGACGATTTGGATACTCACTTGAAAAGAGTGAACACCATAATATTTGGGTTCGCAGCAGAGGGTTACAAATTCAACTTTAAAAAGTCACGAATTGCCCATCTAACTGTCCTATTTTTTGGATGCGAATTATCAAGTGAAGGCAAAAGCCTAGCAGACAACTTCTTAGAGAAGTGTGCTGTACTCCAAGCACCAGAAACGCTGAAGAACTTACAATCAATACTAGGCTTCCTGAATTGCGGAAGAACTTACATTCTAAATTATGCAGAGAGGGTTAAACCTCTCTACGAATTAATAAAACCTGATTTCAAATCAATAAATTGGACTCAAAAACACACGGAAATTTTGAGATCACTGCAAACAGACATGTTAGCTAAAACAAAATTAGAAACACGCGACAATACATGCAATCTTGTAATCCGAGTCATCCCAGGAAGATGCGGATTCACGTACCTGACCTCTAATGAGGGAGAAACGGTACCCATAGCTTACAAATCACACTTGTACACAAAAGCGGAAAAAACATTCAGTCTTACATAAAATACTGTGAAGGCGGTTCAGACGGCTATAGCAATAGAAAGAGCCCTAGCCGAAGGAAAAAGAATAACTGTTTTTACAGCAGAATCAGCCTTTGAGGCATTATTCAGCCCAGTTAATTTAAAAACGGTGGCACTGGATCCAAAATGGATACAGTGGGAAAATTCTCTTGCTGCAGAAGACGTGCCATACTATTTTGTCCCGAACATGAAAAAACTGAATGATTTGAAGAAGAATATCCTCTGCCAATCGAAATTCTGCCTCTCCAACAATACTCTTGTATAATCTATACGGACAGATTTGTACAGCATTACAATGTAGATGATAAATCTACAATGCAGCCTGCGCGATTGTTAAAGGTCGCTGGCTGTGCGGTAAATTCAGACCAAAAATAACAAAAACTGAATCACTGAGAAACTGTTAGGCTCTGAGAGCTGAAATCAGATCTTTAAAGATGGCGCTTGAAAATGCCGATCGTGAATTCCCGACACTAATAGTGTGCGATTCGCATTTCTGCGTCAAATCTTACAATAATGATTTGCAGAACTGGGTTCAAAATGAATACAAAGATGACACAGGTGCCACAATCAAGCATAAAATGCTTTGGAAACAGGTAGTTTTTTACAGAAAGAACTACAAAAGACTCACGTGATACATACTCTGAGTCATCAACGTGATGGCGTTCACGTTGCAGGGAATTCATTGGCTAATACAGCCACAGCGGAAGCAACTAAATCGGCTTCCATAGCCACAAAAAAGCATTCAGAAAAATACTTAGGGACAGATTTATGTTGGGAATGCGCCACGTTTGCGTCACGCAACTGCGGCACATCCCTATGACTTATTTACAATGTGACGCATCTAGGCAGATGCATCACGTTGTAAAGCCCTGCGCCACTTGTGGGTGTTCCGGCGCAGGGTGGGCGTTCCGGGGCAGGTGCGCCTCGCAAAAGTGGCTGAGTGAAATCTATAAGACTTCACTCAGTCACTTTCAGGCCAATGCTGCGTCAAAACCCTGCGCCTGCTTGAAGCAGGCGTAGGTCTTGATGCAGCGTTGTAAAGATGGGGCACCCCCGAGCCTTGCTGGAGCTGCGTCGCGCTTGCGACGCAACTCCAGCAATGCGCCACCTTTACGGCACAGATGCGTCACACATCTGTGCCGTTTTTGCCCCATGGTGCGCCGCATTGTAAATGCGGCGCACCATGGGTGGCGGAGCAGCGGCGCAAAATAACTGGCGCATGATGTCATTAATCTGCCCTATAGACGGGGAGACCATGCTGGCGGTAAAAACGTCTTCAAAAGGCAATTGTGCGGCACTACCCGTGAACTATCCACTCAATTATACATACTGTTAGACGGGACCTGGGGGGTCGGCCGAGGACAAGGGGAGAGGCCTCCGGGGAGAGCCGTCTCCTGCGATCGTACAGACAAGTAACTTCCCCCCCACAGATGGACACCACACAAAGATAAGGTTTAACGTTCTTTATAAGCAAATCTAGAAGTACGGTAGAATGGTACAAGGAGGTCAGGACTCAGGGGTCCCCTCAATTCTAGTCTCTTTGAAGGGAAAGGGGGTAGCGGGACAGTCTTGTTACCAATCTGGTAGTTGCGATGGAATGATGGTTAGCTCACAATCCTCGAGCTCGGCGTTCTAGGGGGTCGGACCGCGGCAGCGCCAGCAGGTCCCGAGGAGATCGTAGGCGGCAACGGGCCGCGGCAGCGCCAGCAGGTCCCGACGAAGATGGTGGTTGCAACGGGCCGCGGCAGCGCCAGCAGGTCCCGACGAGGATGATGGTTGCAAGGGGCCGCGGCAGCGCCAACAGGTCCCGACGAGGATGAAGGTTGCAGAAGGCCGCGGCAGCGCCAGCAGGCAGGACGACAGTTCACAAGGCAGGGCTGCGGCAGCGCCAACAGTCCGTCAAGGATGAGTTCTTCACAGTGTCTCTCGACTCCAGGATACAACTGCCTTCCTGCTCTGGAGCTGCCCCAGTTATAGGTCTGGCGCCCTTTGATGTCCGGACCCTCGCACTTGGAGGTCGGGAGGTCCGGGATGAGGGAGACCAGACACCCAGCAGGGGGGTGGAGCCAGCGCCCGGGGAGGCTGGGGGCGATCGGCACCTGGCGGGGGAGAGCCATCGAAACTCCTCTCTCCCATTGACCTGCCAAGTGGTCCGTTCACCTCCTGGGTGGATGGTGGTGCCGGGATGTCGGGGCCTGGCCAGGCCCAGGGTTAGGGTCGAGCTGAGGCCACGCGGCCTCGTGGTGCAGTGTCCAAGATGGCGGCTGGGCCCGGGCAATGGTGTTGGCGGTGGCCCGGGCCGGTGATACGGAGATGTTCGGGGGCAGGCGTCCCGTGTGGGACGGGTTACGGGGTGCTTCTGTGGGTAGCTTCTGGAGAGTCGGTGTCCTGGTTCTGTCATGCGGGGAGGGAGCGAGCCCCCTTCTGGGGCCTGTCCAACACATACGTAATAGACGCAAACTCCGTTCCTTTTGCTCAAATCCCTGGAGTGGGGGATAGGGTAATTCCAAACATGAACAGGAGAATCTTATTAATAGCAGACGCACACATGGGTGAAGGTCCATGGCACAAACAGATGAAGGAATCTCTGACAGAATTACAATCAGAATACTGGAGGCCAGGGATGAGCCTGCAACATTATAAATTTGCAAAAAGCTGTCCAGACTGCAACAGAGATCGCAGTAACGAGCCAACCGGAGTATTGCCATGGCCATTTCTGTAGTTAGCATAAGGCTATCTATACTTAAAATCCAGCGTCCTATTAATTTCTTTTAAGACTAAATTCACTTTTAAAATGTGGCCCCAGCGCTCGGCTGACGCCAGAACTTTTATAAAAGATTTGCGAGTCTTTATCGGCACATACGCAATAGCCATGCTTCATTCTGACCAGGGTCCTGCTTTTAGCTCTCGAGCTTATAAGGAGGCCATGACCAGTATGGGCATTGGGTTGCGGTACTCTTGTCCCTTCCATCCTGAGGGAAACAGGATTGTGGAAAGAAAAAACCGAGACATAAAGCAATCTATAACGGCAAAAGTACTAGGTTCGGGTGATGGGTGGGTCCAGCATTTAACAAGTGTCCAACGTAGTCTTAACAATCTGCCAAGAAATTCTCTAAAAGGTTTCAGCCCGTACGAACTATTGTTCGGAATTAGAATGTATATTCAGGATTTAGATAGTCTAACTTCAGTGGTAGAAGATAAGAAAAAATGCTTTGACATCAAAGATCGTTTGGCTGTTTTACAGGACTTAAATGAAACAAGAAAAGCCCTGAGCAACATAAAGTTAAAACAGCAGCCAACAACCACTGAAGACACACCACCTGTCCCAGCAAGACCTGTCTGGATTCCAAAGATTGGGGATCTGGTCAGAGAGAAAATAGCGGTGAAGAAGGAATTTGGGCCTTCTTACAGGAAAGCTGTACCTGTCTTAGCAAACAACGGAACGAGATCAGTTGTACTACCGCCCCTTGCTGGTAAAAAGGAGAACCGAGTTGTATCCATCGACCTGGTAAAACCACAATCATGTGGCCAATAATAAGTAGTAGGCCCAGTGGACTCCCAAGAAATAGCAGAATACCAAAATTCCAAGAGGTTCAAACTGAGAGACTAATCACATTTGATAAACCTGGAGTGAATACAAAAGGACTAGGCAACAATGCCATGGAACTTGTGCCTCTTGAAACCCAAATTGAAACAGTTCGTCAAGAAACACCAGTCTACAACGATGTCGCCTCAGACTGTGCTAATGAAAGACAAATTGAAAAAGCAATCCCAACAATTGACAGAACTGCATCTGGCTACTTCATCAATTTCGATAACTTTTCTGAGGATCAAAGAGACCCTGAAGTAACGCCAGCAACAAAAACTTTTAAAGACAAAGTAAGAGAACTCTGTCATCAACTCAAAGAAACTTATCTTGTTTCTCCATGGTTAGAATTTTGGATTGTGCTAAGTGTACTTTTCCTCCTGCTTTGGCTCATCATGGTACTTTGTTTGGGAAAATTCATTGAGGGAAAATACAGTACAATGGACACAGCAAGTCAGAACATCAACTTGGTCCTAAAGCCACACAAGTCATCTCACATCGAGAAAAGAGAACTGTCATCAGTGAATGTAACAGCCATTCCAATACCCGGCGGGGTAGTTTGGGACAAAACGAATTACGAAATATATGGACCGGTCGAACTCTTGAAATATCCTCATCAGTTTAAGGTTTCATTAAGTGACTTTGTAAAACCAAGTACATTCTCTGATGATTGGGACTTTGAAAGCATAAATAATATGATGTCAGATTTAGTAATGTCAGCAAAATTTACAGAACATGATTATTTGCAAGGTTCATCGAGTTATGAACAGATGTATTGCTATAACCACTATGCAGACCACTATTTGCATAAATCTGCTCAACCTAGAAATGTTTTTAAATATAATCAATGGGAATATTGTGCAACTCCACCTAAAAGCAGTTCAAAAACATTCTATGAGAAATTCCAATACTTTTCAGGGTTTAACACAAGTGATGCAGAAACATTTTATTACAAACTGTTAGATAAAACAGGGACAAAAACCATGCTGACGAATACTAAATTGATCTATTCGGAAACTTTTTATGAAAAAATTATTACATTTGGTTTTGATTTTTGGAAAAACAACATTGAAACAAAAACCATCTGGGGTACAAAAAAATGGCAGGTACAAGGCCTAGAAGCATTATTTCGAGCCTGCATGATCCCAGAACAAATAATGTTCTTGAATGACACCATTCAACAAACTACCTGTTTTGGCCTAGCCAAGATCAAAGACTTAAACAAACCATCTATTCCAAAGCCAATACCTGATAATACAACCACAGATATTGAGATAGACGTATCCCAAATTTTACATCAAAATAGAACACATCCTGATTGGAAAAAGTGGTTAATCTGGCCAACAGACACAAATAAATGTCAAGATAGATTCCTGAACAAAATACAGGGGTTAAAAATGACCAGACCAGACCCTAGATACTCCCAAAGACAACATCCAGGGATAGTAACAACATACAGTGTAGGGAAACTATGCCTTGAATGGCTACAAACATCCACACTGGCAGAAATTAAGCAACACCTGACTTTACTTAAAGACGGTGCTGACTTGCGCGATTTCATAATGGGACTACGCAAACAGCGTCAAAAACGTTTCATAGCGGCCAGTATATACGCTGCATACAACGAAGCATGGAAAGTGACTCAAATTGAGACAGCAGAAAAAATACGAGAAATTGATCGTATTAATTTGGAAAAATCACTTTCTGTTGTGGACAATGGGTTAATGACTCTGTCCTCCAGAATATATTTACTGGACAGTATTGAATCATCTGCTATAGATATAATAGATCAGGACTTGCTATTGTTACAACATGGTCAGTCTCAATTACGTTCTATTGTACAGCTAGGCTGGACGTTGCAAAATCTGCGTTCAGGCTATGTGCCTTGGCGTTTAATCAATACAACGTCATTGTTCTCTATCTTTAACCTTACTGATAAACAAATCAGTTTGGCACAAAAAGGAGCAGACTATACGATTCTGAGCATTGAAAAACTTGAGAGATTACCATTTACAATGTCAGAAAGACCTGTCATTGAATGGATAATACACGGAATTATCACAATTCCGATAACAACTTTCCAATTTAAAAAATGCCAAGAGTATATACCAGCAGCCCAGTATGAAAGGTTGGGTAAAGGGTACATTAAGTCATCATGGAAATTACCTTATACACACACATGTTATAGTGACAAAAACCAGAATGTATTTCTTAGTGGTAATAATTGTAAACAATCACTAAGCTGTATACTTCTGTGCCAAGGTATTAATTTACATGGGGCGTGTGAGGGGACTTCAAATAACCTTTCATGCCACCAGCACGGCACACCTGCAACACAAATAGAGCCATTCTTTAGACAACTTTCTAATGGGAGTTACGATCTAATAACGGACCACAGCTGTTGTGGCATGGTGCCAGGAAAAGCATATCTCGTAAGCGTTAGTTCCATGGTCACTTGCTGTATGCAAGCATTGTATCCAACTGTCCCTACTGATACCGAGGCGACGATTTGGCCTCCGTTGAATATCTCTTCTATACGAGTTGATGCTTTAAGCAGAATGAAGTCTATGCTTTTACAGACAACAGTGCCTATTTCGTCTTTAAAATAACGTATGATCTTCAAGTTGCAAGGACAACGGCAGAGATACATACACTTTTATCAACTAATTGCCCGGTGCATTTTGTAGAAATACTAAGCCAAATCCTAAATATGTCAGATGCCAGTGGTATCCCACATGTATTTAAGACAATTTTTTCGGGACTGTTAACACCCTTCGAAGCAGTCCTGGGCGTCTTTCCCAATTTTGTCCATTCGGTCTTTGGCGGCCTACCACTACTTTTGGGACTCTTGGCAGGAATCTTATTTTTGACCCTTCTGCTCCGATATGGCAAGCCAAAACGCAGACATGACTCTAGCAAGAATGGAAGAAACGATCCTAGCAATACGCTACTGGGACCGCATAACTAAAGTCCTTGGATTAGCCCGGCTAAGAGATCTGAATATGACCTGGTTTCTTTCGTTCAGACCTATATGGCAGAACTGCATCTTACCTGTGCTTCGATGAATGCTATGCGGAGAAGAATGCGTGATGGACACCTGTCTTACACTACAATCAGCAGTACCAATGGATATCGATACTTTGCTAAGTCCTGTAACGGCTCATGCATCGTGTTGTCCCCAGCGGTTACCAATCCTGATGACGGCATTCGTTGAGACTTCTCCACTACGAATAGGTGGTGGCAGCGAAGCAAGAAATGAGAGCAACATCACCAAGGTACGACCTTCTGTGAGCATTGTTGATCCCGACACTGATGATAGCAATTATTCTCATGACTGCCCAGTTACAGCATTATCATCCTTGGTTGAACTTTCACCTGAAGCTGTAGACTGTTTTTTTGCACATCTATCTGAAGTAATGTTCTCCCCTGAACCAAAAGAATAACTTTTAAGCAAACCGGCACACAGCGTTCCCATGAACTCTGAATTCGGCCTTCAGCTTTGAAAAACAAAAGCTACTGAAAACATTTGGAACTATTTTTTCCCCTAAAAACGAAATTATTTTTTCTAAATTCCAAAATATTTACTTTTTTTTGGCACATGTGCTCTGCTCACAGTAGAACTATTCATAAAGAACAGAGCTTCTAGTTTTAGCAAATCTAGAAACAATATGTTACCGCAGCCTCTAGCACACTCACAAGCAATTTCATTTATATGTGATGAAATAGTCTCGACCTTCTTTTCTGTAATTAAGAGACATTTCATGTGTACTTTTCGCAAATCGTTCAGCTAAAGATGTATGCAATTTTTTGAATGATTACACTGCTTAAAAACGTACAGTACCTATAAAGTTCCGTGTATTTCGCATACACCATTTCGAATGCAAAATGTATTTTGGGGTGGCTTGGAATACACATGCATCTTTATTGCTTAGTTTTTAGTAATTAATGGACATAAAATTGTGGAGTGGGTGTAGTGTTTTTATCTAGGAACCTGAATCAATATTACCATTTTATGCCCTTACACGGCTATAATCAATGAATACCCCTATAATGGCATAAGAAACAGATCCATATTTCAGTAAATCGCCCTTGCAGCCCAAGGCATGGCAAAAGCTACTTCCTTAGATTCCTAGAAAGCACAACGAGTTCTTTCAACACACCAAACCTCCAGCAACCTGGGAAATCCCCGCTTGCTTTGTTTTGATTTGTAATAGAACTCCTGCAAGCACTGTAAGAACGGCCAGTTCTTAGTGACATCTTTATTGACGTCTTATGTCCAAACCTTATGTCAAACTCTGCACCTTTCAGGTATAAATATATCAACGTTGCCTTAAGCAAACACACGGTGGTGGTTTTGGAGCAGAGCAGCTAATCTACTTGCCGAGAGCCCAGCAGACGCAGAGAGCCCACAGACGCTGCCCCTCCTCTTTGACGCGCTGAGAAAGACGCTGTCTTTTCTCCTGCCGAGAAAATCCAGCTCCGGCGTTTCCAGCCTACCCTTGCGGGTGACTGGGATATCAAGTCCTGAGAGAGAGATACCAGACCTCCTACATTCTATTCCCAAGGCACAGTGCTGACTAAACCCTTAGAGAGAATTCTTGAGTCAGATTCTTGGCAAAAACCTACTTAACTCAAACTGCTACTTACTTACTCCTTCCCACGTATTAGGCTTAGGTCAGGTACACCGGGGTAGGTGTAGTTTAGAAGCACCAGTTGAGCACGTTAGCCTATGTATATATGTATATATTTTATCAATTTTAAAGTGACTTATGGCTAAGAAACCATATCAATGCTTTTACAGTATTATTTCATAATACTCCTTTTACTGTACGTACTTTACTTTGCAT
This sequence comes from Lissotriton vulgaris, assembly GCF_964263255.1. Lineage (NCBI taxonomy): Eukaryota > Metazoa > Chordata > Amphibia > Caudata > Salamandridae > Lissotriton > Lissotriton vulgaris. The sequence continues at coordinate 1,037,014,629 of NC_141689.1, forward strand.
TAAGTATTGCAATTGTGGCAATTAACTTCTCTTGCATGAGAAGGAAGACTGCTCAATAAATAATACCTTTTATTGAAAACGCCCGTCTCTCTATTCTCTGCACTCTGGTGAAACTAAGAATGCACATCTGACTGAGTGAAATAACTGTCTATTGTTTCACATGACTCTAGAGATTGACTCTTATTCTGAGGGAGCAAAGTTGTCATGTTTATGCGGTTGTCGGAAGCTGAATCCCTTCTTATCTGAGCCAGGGAAGCTGATCCCTTCCTATTCAGTCAAGAAAGTTTCCAGTGACCTCTGAGCTAGCTGGTGCAAACCTAAATTAAGTCTAACATAGTCAGTAGAGACCTAGATGACCTCAGTCCTACGTCTACACTGCTGTTTATGTTATTCCAATGCACAGGGCCTATAGGGAAAATAGGAACTACACTACAGTAGAGCCTTCTCCTACATTTCTACTAAAGCGTGGGACAATCTCCTGTGAAAAATAAAAGCCTCCTCCTTATTTCTTGAATTCTGAAAGAAGTTGAAGACCTGGTTTTTCGAAATATCCCACTTGGCCCCTATTGTGGCTCGACTCACACCTGCTCAGCATCAGAATACCCTTCCAGGTGATAGTGCGCTCTACAAAGCTGCATAACATAACGCAGTGCACAATTGCTCCTGTATGTTGGGCAAAAGCCCTTGAATTAACATTGCTCCAGCCGGTTCTTGAGTGGTTTCTGCAGTATTAACACTACCAGAACAATAATGAACTACAACTTTCAAGCTATCCGGGTAATAAGCTGGGATTTTCCTTTTGTTTTGTTTATATTTATTAATTTTGGTCCAGTCGCTTTAACCGGGCAAACCACAATAGCATTCAACCGTGCTTTTCTGGCACAAGTAAGAGCATCTTCATCCAGGAGCACTTGCCGCAGTCAATTGGTCTGATAATCAGTCATGTACTTCAATTAGCATGATCATTGACATCAGTCTAGTTGGGTTTGTAACATTCAACTGTAGGTTGCACTTTTTCACTAAAGTCTGAAGGGCATATGACATGTACTGAAGAATTATCTCCTTATATTTACAAGGCCAGCTGGGGACAAGGTACCACAAACGGTACCTCCCCCCCACCCCAGGGCCTGGGTATTCCTACAGGGCAGAAGAGCATCTGACTGGACATCAGCAAGCTCACTGGGCTTGTCACCGTCCCCACTAGGCGAAGGAGTATATCGCTCCAGTCTGGATGTGTATCAATCTCTCTTCAGTCTGCGCTCCTCCTTCAGATTCTCAGCTGATAATCACCACCACTCTGATATGTCAATTTGAAACAGTGGGATACTGATCAGAGATGGCAAGTAGGGTGTCATTCTGTCAGCGTAGTATTGCGCTCTTTCCCCAGTCACACTGTCACTTACCGCACGCGCCGTGCTCACCTGCTCTCATATGCACAGGATATGCCTCTGCCCCTTTAACTTACCCGTTGACAGGTGATGCTCTGTTCTCAGGTATGACTTGCATTGCACCCCTACAGTCTATTGCCAGCTTGGGGAAAACTCACAAAACCTAGCAATTCTTCCTTTTCATCTACAGCTTTTGGGTACTCACTAGTGATTTGGGGAAACATATAAGGAGGTGGTGCAGAAAGGGCACAAGCCCTAATTTCGTATCTTGGTTTTACATGGATGTCTTTCTGCCCCTGTGATGAAGATACTCCATTCCATTTCATGGCTTCTTTGAACCAAGTTAAAATGTCTGCCCATTGTTCAGTACTGGATTTATACCTGGGCTCTTTCAATTGTTATTTAAGATTATTTACATGATCCAAGAAAATACTTATTGTCTTCACAGCTAGACAAGTTTATCCAATTGTCTATATATAACCAAAATGTTGGTACATTGCATTGATGGGAATTCTTTTTGCGGGACCTATCTTCAGATTAGATTTTTTCTGCCACCATTTATTCTTACTGCACTCTCACAAAGCTGAGAGACACATGCAGGTGTTTCCAGCTTTGTGCAGGAGTTCATCATGTGAGGGGGAAGGGTGGATTTAACAGTATTTCCCAACTGTGGGCCTTATTTACAAGAAATTATGCATCACTGCACCAGAATTTCCTGCGTCTGCATCAAAAAACCTCACAACGCCATGAATGCGCCATCTTTATAATACGAACCTCCATGGTGCAAGGTCCCAAGGATGCGTCAGAAATTCTGACTCATCTGTGGGTGGGATACTGCAAGGCATCCAGCCCAAAGGTGGCACATTGCTGTAGGTGGCACATTGCTAAGACTGACGCAACTACAAAAATGCGTCAGAAATCAGAGGTGACGCGTCAGTCAGTAGCCTCTGGTGTGTGGGGGCCAATGTAAAAGAGTGAAAAGGTGAAAAACTCACTTTGCCCTCTATTACATTGGTCCTGGATGTCACACATACAAGTGGGCAGAGTGTATGTATGTGTACCACTATGCTTATGTACGTGTGACATATTATGTGACAGTACAATGTGAGTGCATACAAGTCTGTGATGTGATATTTTTGTGTTACCTACCTTATGTGTTCACTTACCTGTTGAGTGGATGTGACTTGATTGCAGATTACACTGTTTCAAGTCACTTCAGCTGGTCAGATACCTCTGCCACAGCCAATTCGTCAGACCTATTCCTGGGTTTTAAAGGCAGAGTAATTTTTGCAGCATCTCAAGCTCAGCAGCCCGCTTTGCAAATATGCGTCACTTTTGCAAAATGTTATGAATATCACTGCTCCAGTTTTACGGGAGAATTTAGGTGGGAACGTCTACCTTGCATATATTAAAACTAAAGCGACGCAACTGATTACGACGAAGGGAAAAACCGACGCAGGCCAACGAATAGTGACACATCAGCCTAGATTCGTCACCGTATAAATATGGAGCAGAGAATGCACCACCACTGCCTCAAAAGAAATGATGCAGCAGTGGCGCAAGCTCCTTGTAAATATGCCCCTGTGTGTCTTGAAGAGAATTAGAAAAAGCTGTCCATGCTCTACACTTACCCTCTCACATTTGGAGTCCCCCGTCACATTCATTTAGGGCTTGCAGTGGTGCATCACCCAATAATTATACTGCATTGTTTTTTACTTTAGGTGTGATTTTTTTTAATTTTAACTTCAGAAATACAATTTTATTTTAATGTAATATATTTTAAATAATTAAATGTTTTATTTAAAATGAAGTTATTAATGCTGTAACTATTGTTTTATAATAAAACTAAATATATAGAATTAACATTACTATTTAACAAACATTTTTTACAAATTTATTTAAAAGTGTATTAAACTTTTATATTTTTCCCTTCACTTTGTAATAGGAAGCTCTACGCCGGATTGCAGAGTCTTTACCAAGTGTATCAACGTCAAATACCATCATAAAGTCATTACAAGTAGTAATTTTATGGATGCATTTGGGTCCAGATTTACTAAAATTTTGCAGCAAGGTTTGTCCCTTTTTAGAGGCAGGTTGATGCTAAATGTATCTATGGATTTGCCAAGCTGCACCAAGCCTGAGTTGCATGGCTTTGTGTGGCTTAGTAAAACAAAAATAAAAGTAATGCAAGGCTATGTATAGCGCAGCCTTTCGGTTCTTTGCATCTGGGAAGTGTTCCATGTTTGTAGCATGGGCATTCTCGTGCTTCCTTCAACCCTAGAATCTGACCCAAATCCATACTTACTAAAGTCATTATACCTTGGTTTGCACCAAACTGGTGCACCTACCCAAGAGAGACGTAACAAGGAGAAATAGTTCAATTTCTGTTCTATACTGTTCTATATTTATGCAGACAATTTGCGTGGCTCTGAGTGGCTCAAAAAATCTGGAATAATGCAACAAAGCACAAATTGTTGTGTTGCATTACTCTGCCCTAGGAAGGCGATCCGTGGGCGACACGTGGGTGTTCCCACACAGCTCCCATGGATTTTGACGCATCCCCAGATTTACAAGAACTTATAAACCTGGGGATGCACCAAAAACGTACACCTTCCAAGGGGAGCTGCAACGAGGGGAAATAACTGGGCCTCATTTTTTAAAAGTGTTGCATCGCTGGGGTAATACAGTGATGCAACACTTTTCAGTGCGCCCTCTTTGTGACACCATGGATGCACCATATTTACTGTATGGCGCTCCATGTCGCAAGAATTTACAGATACGTAAGTGTTCCTGACTTATCTGTAGGCACAAAATTGGTAAACTGCTAGAGTGTGTCTGAAACAGACGCAACTCCAGCACTGTGGGCCTCTATTATGAGGCCCCTTGCTCTGCTGGAATGTCACTTTTTGTGACGTTCCTTGGTGCAGGAGCCCGCTCCATACTTACGAGGCACCACTAAGCCACTTTTAGTTGGCTTAATGCTGCCTCGTAAATAACATTCCCTTTAAAGCATTTTTTTTTCATTAGAGTGGCGTGCAATGGAAGCTGCTATGGGTGTTCCCAGCAACATCCATGGCTTTTTGACACTGCCCCAGATTTATGAGAAATTGTATCTCCGAGGCAACGCCAAAAACGTACACCTCCCCAGGGGAGGCATATGGGAGGCACAACGAGTAGACATTTCTTTTTTTCTCCTGGTTTTTCCTTTTTATATGTGTGCTGTATTCTGCAGCACACATAGAAAGAGGAAAACGCCTCTTGTGATTGTTTTTTTGCTGGAAGGGAAGCCTTCCTGCACAAAAATAATCATCCCTGCAAAGTTGCACCATGGTGCTAAGGTGCCTGCATTGGCATACGGCAGCCCATTATGCTCCAGCGCAGGGGAAAACGACAGGAAGGTGCCAAAACTGATAAATACAGTGTATTCCTGCCCTTTTCTTTTGCCGTAGGGCAGCAGAGCAGGAAGGCCTGCAGCGCTGCCCTACTGCAAAACCTCATAAATGAGGCGCTCTGTCTTTTCACATGGGGCAGGTTCCATGTGAAAAGCCCTGCGTCACTCATTACACCTGCTTCAAGCAGGTGTAAGGATTTGACGTAGTGATGCTCTAGAAGTGGTGCAGTGAAATCTCATAGATTTCACTACGTCACTTCTATGTGGCTTTCTTGCTTTGGAACGCCCCGCCCCCTGCATACATAATACACAACGCAGATATAATGTAGCGCAGGTGTTTATGAAGTGACCCATCTGCCTAGATACATCACTTTGTAAATATGGCGCAGTGTGATGCATTTTTTACGCAACTGCAGCGTCACGAAAAGTGACGCAACAGCGGCGTAAGGGCCTCATGAATAAGGCCCTCCATTTCTACTAGTTTCTTCCTCTTTCTGTGTGTGCTGCATTATGCAGCACACACAGAAAGAGCAATATGCCCTTCAGGATTGTTTCTCTGCAGGAAATCCTGCATGCAAAACAGGCATGCTTGCACTAAATGCAAGGGTGTCTGCGTTGGTGCTAGCCTGCCAAAAGGGCATCAGCGCAAGGGAACGAATATGAATGTGCTGTATTGCCATAAATACGGTGTGTACTGACCTAAATGAAGATTTATTGGCCTCCAGAAAATCTTGTATTTAATGCGCATTTGTTTTGACCAAATTCCATGTTTGGAAAAGATCAGCCAGGAGTGGAGTACCCAACAGTATACAGCATTTGTCGGTCCGTCCGACGACGTTAGAATATATTTTTAGCCCATGTTCGCCAGAAACATTTTATCCAATTCTTAACAATTCTTTATTCGCGGTTGCCTATTGACTGGGCCTTATTAATTTCCACCTATATTGTGATCCTAAGAACTGTTTTGGTTTTTTTGTTTAGGAATTTCGAGTTATGCAAGATCATATTTCAAGACTTTCGGAGACATTGTCTTTTAATCAATAGACTTTTTTTGTTATTTTTTGGACACAATTTACTTTTCCTATAGAATGCTCTTTTTTGCGGTTTATAAAACAATTTAAAAAAATCGAAAATACAATAAATCCAAGTGTCGGTGCAAACTTAGGTTCAACAGCTTACCGGAGAAGCAGTTTTATTTTTCACCACTAGGAGGTGGCAGTCCCAAGCATTGGAAATAAGAGACACATAGGTTTATTCCGCACTTCAATGTTCATTGAGACTGGGCCAGGTCGCTAGCTTTTGTGATAACTGTTTGAATTTGCCAGTGGAAAACTGTTGGGTGGTTTGACATTAACATCATATTGGGGATTTTTCACCGTCTGCCTGAAGATTTTCGCTAATTACATGTTTGCAATTTTACTACCTAATATTGTTTTTTCAGTACAGCATAACCACATATACTCAAACAATATTTCTGAAATTCCCAAAGAGGAAAATGCATTCTGCTTTCCATTTAACAACAAAAGAGGTAAGCTTGTTACCCTCACACAATTTCATTTATTTATTTTTTATTAATTTTTATTTGCCAACGTAAAGAAATAATACATAAAACATTTCAATAAAGCACCCCCCCCCTTCCCCACCCCTCAATGAAAGAGAAAACTACGTATAGTTTAGACAAGAGATAAAAACACAGTGGACCAAAAAAACACAGAGAGCACAGATGTTTAAGAAAAGAAGAAAAGAAGAAGCAAAATATGAAAATACGTGAACAAAAACCACAAGGCCTAGGAGTCGGTTAAAAAGAAAGAAAAAAGAAAAAAAAGAAATAATATTTAGTTTACAAAGAGGCTAGGGAGGAGAAGCGGGAAGGAATGAAGGTTCTCCTGACTGTGCCAGCCAAGATGTCAGTTTTTCCCACACCTCCAGGCCCTTTTTCCATCCTTTGCTTCCTTTCTTTGTGTACACAGCTATTTCTAGGTGATACATAGCAATAAATCTGGCTAGCCAATATGAGAACGATGGGGGCTCCGGGTCGAGCCAGGCAGAGGCCACACAGAGCCGCCAAACTGTCAGCCCAATAAAAATTAAACCATCTCTTTTCAATTTATAAGTATCTGTCTGTGTTCCTAGCAGAATAATAGTTGGATTCAGTGTGATAGGATGAGTTGTGACTTCCCTTAAAAATTCCTGTATTCGGTTTAAGGTGATGGAGAGTTTTAAGCATGTAGAAAAAATATGGATAGAGTTGGCCGCAAATTCCGAGCATCTAGGACATAGGGTGCCTTGGCCGGTCCCCCACTTTGCAATTTTACTAGGAGTGAGATAGAAAAAGAAGATGGTTTTTAAGTGCTGCGCCTGTAGTTTGGCTGAAATTAAAATGTTCTGTGAGAGGGCAAGTGAGTTAAAAAAAAGTGGTGTTAGGAGTGTTAGTTTTGTTGTGCCATTTATCAGCTATGTTCTGTAAGTCGTCTGGGGTCTGCCTATTTATGATATTATATAGCAGGCCAATTCAAGGGGTTAATGGCTTACGTAAAGTATTAAGCAGGTCAATTTCCCTGAATCCTGAGGCCCCCCCCTGCTTTCCTAGACAAAAAGTCAGATACAGAGAGATATTTAAATGCGTCTTCTTTTTTGAGTTTGAATCTAAGCAATAGCTCAGAAAAAGGGACCACCCCTTCACAAGTGATAAGGTCTCCCAGTCTGAGAAGTAAGCCCTGCCGAAGATAGGAGGCAAGCTGCCATTGTTCAGCGTGGGAGTATAGAAGTTGAATCTGCCCAGCCCTAAGAATTTTCGGATACTGAGGAAGGTTTTAAAAGAGTTTAGTAATGTCTTGAATCTCACTTCACTGAATTCCAGAGGTATTGTGCGGAAAAAATATAGGAGTTTGGGAAAATATGTCATTTTTATGACATTACATCTGCCAACAAGGGTTAGATGTAGATTGTTGATTTGTTTTAGAGCCCTTTTAGTATGTAATGCCAAGGGGGCTAGGTTGTCTGTGACAATTTCATCCAGATTTGATGAGATAGAGACCCCCAGATATTTGGCTTTGGGAACTACTTTATAATCGGTCCAGGGTACTTGGCTATTGGTTATTATTTGGGTTTTGTTTTGGTTCAGGGCATAGCCAGAAAGCTTCCCAAATTTTAGCGCCTCATTTTCAAGGGCCACTATGGTGGTTAAGGGATCAGGTGAAGTGATGGCCAGATCATCGGCGTAAGCCATGATCTTAGTACAGCTGCCTTGTAGGTTGACTGGGAAGATCTCATTATTTCTCTCTATTTGCTTGATAAAGGGGTCCAAATAGAGGGCGAACAGCAGAGGGGAGCATGGGCAGCCCTGTCTGGTGCCCCTGGAGATGTCAAACTGCCCGTTAAGTTGTCCATTAACGGAAATACAAGCTGTTGGTTTTACATAAAGGGCTTGTACTGCCTGCGTGATCCTTGCCCGAATCCCATTCTCTTTATGACTGCCCACAGAAATTGCCAGAAGACCCGATCAAATGCTTTCTCAGCATCCAAGAGTGTGAGTGACATCGGGTCTCCAGCAGCCTGTGCAGCATCAAAAAGAGTAATGGCCCTCCTAACATGCTCTGTGGTTCCTTTTTTCAGGATAAACCCATGCTGCCACTCTGAGACCAACGATTCGACCACTAAAGAAATTCTGTTGGCTAGCACTTTGGAAAAAATCTTTGAATCACAGTTAATGAGCGTTATCGGTCGATACGAACTCATCTCTGTTGGAGATTTATCCTTCTTTGGGAAAATAGCTATTCTGGCCATGGACCAGGATGCTGGTGGTAAAGTCCCATTGAAGATAGAGGTTATTACTTCTATAAGAATTGTCTTAATTTGTGGAGCGAAAATCTTATAGAACTCTACTGGGTTTCCATCCAGCCCAGTAGCTTTCCCATCAGGCAGGCTATTAAGGGATTCCAGTATCTCGTCCCATGTAGGAGTTATGTCTTGCATTTCCCTATCCTCTAAGGAAAGAGAACTGAGGTTGATCTCGCTAAGGTAGTTGGTGGTATCATTAGCGATTAGGTCACTGGGACCATGGTTCTCCTCCGTATAGAGCTTGGAATAGAAGTCCTGAAATCCCTTTCTTATGTGGTCTATGTTGTTGGTCTCTTCCCCTGATGGGAGTTTAATTGCACGTATCTCATTGCAGGAGACCTGTTGTCTGGTCCGAACAGCCAGATGATGCTCGATATTGTCACTGCACTCATAATTTTTCTCTCGGGTGCTTGCCCATTTTGCTGCCATTTTTTCAGCAAAAATTGCCCCAATTTCGGCTCTAACCAGCACTACCTCTTTCTGCACTGTCTCAATGTCTTGTCTTGTTTGAATGCAGTGAGTCATTTTGGTTTCGGCCACCCTTAGCTTTCCTTGTAGGCTACTTATCACCGTTTTCTCTTTTCCATTTTTACGCACTGAGAATCCGAGAGTCTCACCCCTGATCCCAGCTTTTAAAGTGTCCCAGACTGTCATAAGAGGGGCAGAGCCAACATTAATCTCCAGGAATTCCTCTAGCCACCCTTGCATATGTGTTTTGTACAGCTGGTCCTGTAGTAAATCTTTTTCAAAACTCCAGGAGGAGGCCTCTCTAGCTTTCCCCAGACCTTTAATGTTAATGATAAGGGGATTATGGTCGGACATGAAGCGTTGGGCTATTTCAATAGTGCAATCGTTAATAATTGAGGATGAAAGGAAAAAGTAATCCAGCCTAACAAGGGTGATGCGGAGCAGAAAAAAAAAGTGTACCCTGGCTGGGAGGGGTTCAGTTTTGCCCAACAGTCTCTCAGACCATGCATCTGCGCAAGATCTATCAAGGCCTGATATGCCAGGGGTTTCCTCCCCTTGTATTTCCAGTGGCTAACGCTATCCCAGTTAGAGCGTAAATGCAAATCACCACAGAGAACAATAGGGGTGGGCCAGTGAGCTAGTTCCCCTGAAACCAAGTTGATGACTCCTGGGTCATCTACATTACTCCCGTAGATTGAGCAAAGTGTAAAAGGGAGGTTATTAGAAACATGACACTCAGTAATCACCCATCTGCCTAAAGAATCAGCCTTGACCCGGGGTGAAGAGATAGAAAGTCTTTTCTCGGCCAATATCCCCCCCCACCCCCCCTAGTTTTGGAACCCAGCCCTGTGTAGTGGCCCCCAGGACTTGGAAACCCAAAGAATCTAATAAGTGTTTCTGGGAGCCCTCGATATGAGTTTCCTGTATGCAGTTGATATCCCCCCCAGAGAGCGAAGCCCAAGTGCCACGTTCTGCCTTTTGGAGTGATTGTTTAACCCGCAGATGTTCACAGAGACAATTCTTAAAGAGTTTAGCTTAGCCATTTAAAAAATTTTTTTTTAAAAAAAGGAACCAAAGGATAATAAATCATCAGACTCCTAATAACTTGTTTTGTACCAAGACAAGTGTATCTTATATGTACATGTGTATGTGCAGGAAAGATCAACAAACTTGTGCTCAATTTTTCTGTGCAGATCTCTTCTCTTGAAGTGCCTTTCCCATCCCTCCCATCCTTTCCCCCTTTTTCCGAGCAATCAGGCAGAGCCTGAGTGATGATAATCAACTTGAGCCCCGACTGCCAGCCACGCCGGATTGATAGAAACTTAAGCTCTAGTTCACCAGTTCGGCCGCATGCCCCCTTTTCTTGACTGTGCTCAGTGATAAAGTGGAAAAGTAAAATAGTGTGATAATAATATAGAGAAATAAAAAAAGCTGCATAGCAGAAAATAAAGCGGATATCAAATACTGTCAAAAAGGTGCCACAGTCAGGGTCAAAGAGGGTTCGGCTTAGGTCTAGTTTAACTCATTGGACAGAGTGTACAAATGTTACTTCTTCCTGAGTTTCAGTTCCTCCAAATATTCCCCTGCTTTAATCTCAGAGAGAAAAACCTTGGTGCTCCCGTTTAGGTTACTTTGAGCCTTGAGGGGACCATAAGATACACTTCTGCCATCAGCTGTTGGAAAGGGGAGATTAGCTGTCTCATTCGCCATCTCCTCTCGACAGTCTGATGGCAAAAATCTGGTTTCGCAAAGAAAGTTACGCCATTTGCACAATTTTTGGAGTTAAAGCGGGCCTGGTCATAAATTATCTGTCTAAGGAGGAAATTCCCAAAGTACAAGAGAAAAACCCTAGGTTGCCCTCCTGACGAGTTGCCACCGCTGTGTTGTCACTTTTGATGAAAAGGGAACCGGTGCGCCCTCTGAACTTCATGGTCCCAATCCCATCCCGGATGGTCTGGAAAGGAATCCTTTAGTAATTTAACTATGAAGAGCCTGGGGTCGTCCCCCTCCTTCCCCTCCGAAATACCAAGTAGGCGGAGGTTGTTCCGGCGCTGACGGTTTTCCTGCTCCTCAATTTTTGTCATCAGATCCATCATGCAGACGGTATTAGACTCCCCCTGCTGTTTGGTAGCTAGGGCTTCAGTTTCCAAGTGTTCTGTTCGTGCCTCTACCATCGTGACCCAGTCACTAATGTCTGCACAGGTTTCGTTCAACAGCCTCAGCCCACCCTGCAGCTTTTTGGCAGCATTTTTAGCAATGCGGTTATCCGCCCGGACTTCTTCATGGAACTCCTTGATGGAAGTCAGAATGGCAGCTAGAGAAGGTTCAGAGGTGTCGGCTTGAAGGTTCCTGGTACTTCCCCATTGAGTAGAGTTTAAATCGTCGTCTTCTAAGGGGTATGATACCTGAGAGTCGGAATAATCCCACTTTAGCTGACTGCAGCGTTTCTTTTTGGTGGCGGGCTTTTTAGATCGCTGCACCGTGCCTGTGTCTTGGAGTGAAACCTCGCTGTCCCTCTCGCTGAATGCCTCAGAGCCATCTTCGTTGGAAGAATTAGGAGTGCTGTCTGACACGGAGTAAAAGTCTTCCCCTCTGGGAAGCGGGGGGCAGCATCATATTTTGGATCACTTTATTAATCCCTGCTTCGCCAGGGTCAGAGTCAGGGATGAGCAGTGGGGCCTCCATACTATTCTCGCCAAGTATGTTATCTAGTGCCTGTGCCTGTGCCTGTGCCTGTTGGATAGGCTGTGGCAGAAGGGTTGTGGTATCTACAAGAGGGAGAGCCGACACCGGGACTAGGTATGACCCAGCCTGCACCCCAGTAGGTTCTATTGATTCAGCTGAGTCATTGTCTGGTACAGTGCGTGGGGCAGCGCCATCCATTCCGCTCCCAGCGTAAAGTGCCCCTGCCTTTACGTTATCTGCTGGAAGGTGATTGATGCAGGAGGAGGGGGGCTTCATATTGGGATTTAGCACATTTTTTTTAATTCCCAAAAAGATTTTAGCAGGAGGGGGGTTGAACAGACTCACACAATTTTAAATGTATGAAAAAAACATGTCAGAGGACAAACAAGTTCAACAAAAACACAGAATAACATGGGTCGGTTCACAAGTAACACCTATAAACAAACGTTAAAAAAAATACAGACTAATTTCACCAATATTGCAGAATGCATGCTGTGAATTTGCACACTACAAATGAGGTGTGCACACCAATGCAGATTCAGAAACAGTCGAGAGCCAACATAGAAGTCCATGTTTGAAATGCAGATTGTAGATTAATTTATCAAGAAATAAAGCAGCAGAACAGACAAGTGGTTGCTTGGAATTCAGAGCCTTCTTTATATACTAAGGCTAAAAAGAATACCAGCTCTGCCTTGCCCCTTGCATCCTTCCTTGGGTTTGTCAATCTGACTACTCAAAGGCAGACAAGTGAGGGATGTGGGTGTCACTCCTGCTTGTTATCCTCCTGGACATCATTTATAAATTCTGGTTTACTGCCTTTGCGAGCAAATTTATGGACTATTAGGTTTACTTGGCACTCTGGTAAGTCAGTTTATTGTGTTAAATTACTTTAATCTGTAGTATGGTGCAACAAGGGATAAATGCATGTTATCTTTAAGAACATCTTGAAAGCACTGAATATGTCCAACAAGTAATAGTGACTGCACTCAATAAGAGCTTATTTTGGACTAGGTTATCACCCAATGTATTACAAGTTGGTGAGATACTCTGAAACCTGATTGATCATAATGCCATACTGTAGGAAATTGGGTTATTGGTTATAAGGATGAGAGGCCTGCACAAGTAATAGGTCCATAATTTCCCCTTACTGGGAACCAAACACTCCATTGTAGCGGTTAGCAAAGCAGAGCACTCCAAGGCTTACTCAGGGGAGGTGGTGTGGGCTAATAATCAGCATTCGTTGGCACACTTTAATATTACTCAATAAATGATTGCCTGGTCCATGCTTTTTCTTCGAAAAAGAAAAAGTACATTTATTACACACATGGGGTCTATGGCCCTTTTCTTCTTGTTAGGGGGTGAGGCAGTGCTTCCACAGTCTTTATCAAGTCAGCCCCGGGGAGATGGGGGCCACCAGGGGCAGGAATAGGCCTGGGGAGGGGGGTCTACCCTGTGGTAGAAATGAAGAAAAAAAAATACACCTTGTTCTTACCTCCGGACCCTGGCCCATCCCAGGGGTATTATCAGGTCTTGCAGCGGAGCTTCACTAGCTGTTTCCCAGAGAAGGGTCAAACGTCACCAACGTTGAAACAGCCATAACGTGGGTCACTTTTGAAGTTCTTGGGCTTACCTTACTCCTGGTGTCGAGCTGTAGCCATTATGAACAGTTTTTATCAGACCTCCTCGTCTCCAAAGTGGTATATTTTGCAGGGAGCTGCCTCCACTGGCTCCCTGTGCCAGCTTTACTCTTGATCTTTGTCTCTGGCCACAAAAGTCCAGCCAGCCTCAATGACCCTTAGAAAGACCCTCTGGCCATGAGGTCAACTTATGGCAGAGTCTCTTTAGTCATTGTAGGCATCAGGGAGCTTCTCCAATTGTCCATGGCTGTCACAAAAACTGTCCAAAAAGCACACTCTTCCTTGTACAAGAGTTTTAAAAAGGGATGGAAGGTTCTAGAAGCCAGGCAGACCTGACCAATCTTAGGGTGCCACATCACCTCTCTACCCCGTCCCAACCCTACTGCACAGCATGCTGAAACAGTTGAAGATGGCATCATCCAGGAATCACTGGTCGCATCTGCTCTTGTGGAGATGTGAATATCCTATGTCCTGCTTTAGCTATCCCACAAATAAATAAAGGAACAACAAAGAATACATTGAACTTCATAACTGTGGACATTCAAATATATGTGTCCTTCATGTTTTCAAGTTTGTATGTGTGAACACTGTGAGCTTTTGATTTTTCATGTGATATATGTCAGGTGAATCTATTGTAATATATGTATTCTGTGTGTTATGGACATCCTAGCAATACATGTAATTAATTGATGAATTACTTGTTGTGTCATGGTTTTTGGGCGATAAGAATTTCATTTTGCAGACGCTTGTAATATGTTCCAAATAGAAGCTCTTGTAATCCTAATATCCATGCTTAGTAAACAGCCTTCATCACAATTCTCTGTATTGCAGCAGTCCTGGAAATATTGTCTGAATTGAAGATGACAGCAAACCTTTGCCCCTTGTCAAAGCTCCTAAATCCGCTATATACTTCCTCATTAATAGATGTTATACCCTTTATCCTCCCCACCAACCTTACAATATCCCTCTCTGTATCAATTTTGAAACCTAAAATTTCAATCACTCCAATCAGCTCCTTACTTATCATAAGAACCAAATGTTCAAACATTTCTCCCACCCTCAAAGATGTTCCTTCAACTCTTTCAAACTCTGAGACATGATCAGGATTTTGTGCAAGAATATGATCATTATTACTCCTCTTACCCTAAAATATGCCATGAATGACCACATTATCTTTGGAAAACACCAGGGTGCAGAATACCTTTCTATTATCAATGGATACAGATGACCTTTCTTTCTGAACTGGACATTCTCTGCTATCGGCTCTGTAAATATATTGTCTTTTTAAATCCATCTACCAATCTGGTTCTTAATTAAATATGTTTCAGTAGATTGAGCCCCTACATCTTGGAATGTCGATATACAAGATACTTGTTTAAACTCCTCAAAAGTATTACCTGCCTCCATTCTTTTTCCTTTTTCTTCACCAGAAGAACCATAATATCATACATTTCGTCTCTTCTTTCACTTTTGCAAAAGCCACTTTCACCAACATCTTTTGGACCTATGCCTCCACCCGCCTCTCTTGTTCTTCCCTTATGACCAACTCCATAAGTTATCTTTCCATTACAAAAATGTGTACAACCTCCCCTGTGTATCCCAATAAAATCCAACACCTTTGGATTGTTTGATAGTGACTTTTAGCTCTCAAAAATCTCCTTTATTCTGCCTCCAACCTCTAAATGGGAAGAACCGATAATGCTTGACATACCCTTCACGAGTTCTGCTCTGTACCTGACAATGCCTAGTGGTTCATCCTCTATTACTCCTTACACTCTATGTGAGCTTTATAAGAATTATTTTAAAGTACCTTATTTGTCTTCGGAGCGTGGTGTGGGGAGGACTCCTGCTGTGTGCTCTAGTTGACTGTTGATACACGTGCTGGTTTTTCATTTAAGCATTGCATGTAGAGAGCTTGCGCTGTCACCTGCGGCCACCGCCGATTCAGAGCTTTCACAATAATTTTCAACGTAACTTTCTCAAAAACTACTGAACGATCTGCACGAATTGACAAAACAGCCCAATTTGCATGACAACATCTACCTTTCTGCCACATTTGGTGTCATTTTGTCTAGCAGTTCGGGCTGTAGGTTTGACAACACATTCCTAAGGGAATTAACATTACAAATGCACCCTTATTTTGCGCCCCTATTTCTCGGTCCCCACTGCACGAATCACCCTCAAACTTTCCATGACACACAGAACCTACCTTGACACTTTTTTTGGGAACCCTTCATAAAGATTGGTCAAACGATGCCATGGTTGTGGCCAAATCAAAAAAATGCTTTTCCTACTGGCAACCAACAGTAGGTGATATATATATATATATATATATATATATATATATATATATGCTTGGCGCACACTTGAATCCACGAAGTGAGAAATAGACGGCACTCCAAGTCGGTGTTTCACCACAATAGGTTTATTGGCAGACCCCCCCTGCCCCCTCAAACAGACGCGTTTCACCGTTTAGGCTTAGTCAAATATATATATATATATATATATATATATGTTCACTGAAAAATCCATAGGTTTCAGGGGCGTTAGCTGGACATTTCACTCGTACAAAACCATTGAAATTCCCCCATTATAGTTAGTTCAGCTAACTATAACTCGTGCGCCCGCAATGCACTACTGATGACATCACATATTACATCACTCATGACATGGTCAGTGACATCACTCATGAAATCACTGATGACATCATCCAGTGAATGTGTGTTTTTCGGAAAATTAAATATGTTTTATATATGTATATCTCAAGGTCGATGGAAGAATAAATGGGTATATGTGTCTAAATGGATGATTGTTTTTTGTAAAATTAATTGTATAACGGACTGATTAAGTGTATCTTAGTAAATACAAGGGTTAGTGAGTAATGTTTAAATATGTAAATATCTGTTTCAGTCTCTCACTTTGTGTATAAGTGACTGCATGGGTTGGTGAGTAGCTACATCAGTGTCTATATGGGTTATTACTTGGTTTTTCGAGTATCAGTATGAGTGTCTGAGTGTCTCTATGGTTCAGTGGAGGGTATTACTTAGTGCATAGATGCATGAATGAGTGTGTCACTGTTTGTATGTGTCGAAGACAGTATGTGTGCAGGACTGTATAGGTGGATGAGTGTGTGTATGGGTGTGTTAGTGAGTGAATGACTGTCTCAATGGTGTCTTTATAAGTAACTACATATATTGTAAACTAGTATATGTGAGTATTGGTGTATATAAGTGAGTATATTTGAGAGTGAGAGATTGGAAGAGTTCCTGTATGAATAAGTATGTGTTTCTATAAGTGATTGTTTAAAAGAGTAAGTATGTGTACGTTTCTGTAGAAGTAAGTGTGCTGGTGTGTGTATAACTATATATGCAAGTAAATGGATGTTTGATTCTTTAATAGCATGAGTGACTATGTGTGTGAGTAACTCTATGGATGAGTGGCGGTGTGTAACAGGATGTATAGGTGTATGTGTACATATGTTAAATGAGTACAGGTATAGTGACTGTATAGGACTGTTGGTGAATGAGTGGATGTGTATGTAGATCTTGGAATTACTGAATAAGTTGTTGTAACTGGCATTGGTATATCCATTGTTTTTTAAATGTTAGTTTCTATTTTTGAGTGTGTGTATCAAAGGTTATATTAGGGTGAGAGGAGGTCTGCCACTCTGTCACAAGGATGATGTCATCGAGATTAAGGGAAAATAATTCACTCACTGAATTCTTCAGTTTTGCTATTATTGAATAGAGTGATAATAGTGATCTGTTCAATGTCTATCTTCTCTCGTCTGCGTTGTTTCTTATCTCTAAATACAATGATACTGCGGAATGGTCCGAGAGGTGTTGCGATATGTGGCAAACGTTACTGATTTGACCACTGATCGAGGCTGATACTAAAAAAATCTATTCTCGACCTGTGACCAATTGCTTTACTACTGCCCTCATTTTTAGGACTACCACTGTTGACCTCTTGGACGTAGTATCTTGTGTTGGGTTCAAGGGTGTGGTAAAATCTCCCCCAGGATGATGGGAACATTGAATTCAACTAAGTGTAAAAATAGTGTTTTTAAAGGTGCTGGGTCGTCTAAATTAGGACCACATTAGAGCCCACTAATGCTATCCGACTACCCCACATTTTTATCCTTGCAGTTACCCACCTACCTGATGGGTCGACCTGTGTTTCCTCTAATGAATAGTGACAGGTTTTTTTGATCAGTATTGCCACACCCTTTATTGTAACTGTTTGCGAAGTACTTATACAGTGATCTAACCATGGCTGAGATTTTATTATTTTTGACCATTCCTCTTTAATGAGATGTGATTCCTGAATAAAAAAAATATCTGAGTCGCAAAGCTACAGGTACTCTAGAATTTTTTGTCTTCTTGATAAGACCCTTAAACCGTTGACATTCCATGTTATAATCTTCAGGCGACGACATCTAGTTTGTGATGCCATTCCTTAAATTTAAAGAAAACTGCGACTTTATAGGTAGCTTTAAATACCCAAAACCAAGGCTATAATAATTGAGGACTTTTTGTTTTTTTGTTTTTTTCCCACATGCTCCCCCACCCATGGTGAAAATTATAATTCTGCTGTTTTTTTCACATTCTAACTTTTTATCTGTGACCCACCCCACCCTCCCTGGGGAACACTCCCTGTCTTCTTGAGGTATAATGTTACACCTCTATTTGAGCTCTCCCTACCTTATGGGCTTTAGTGACATTTTTCTTTCTAATGTGGCTATGCTTTAATCTCGTCTATGAAGCTTCTCACTTCATTGGGGTCTCGAAAAATTGTGCATTTTATTGTTCAACATAACTCTTAGCGATGCGGGGAATCTGATTTTTGCCATAGCACCTAGATCTCTAAATTCTGAGATGAATTTGCCCAGCTCCCATTGACGATCAAGTGTGGTTCACGATATATCTGACCTTATACGATACTGCCAATCGTCCTTTTTATAAGAGCCTGCTCTGAGTGCACCCGCAAGTATCCTTTCTTTCAGAGTGTAGGATTTAAAATTCACCAAAATTCTTCTAGCGGTCTTTCTACCATTGCGAGCAACAAAGGGGTCACATTGGACTCTCTGTATGTCCTCCTCTAGGGAGATTTGATCAAGATCACTATTCTGCTCTAAGATGAGCATAACCACAAAAGCTTTAATATCGCCTCCTTCTAATCCTTCTGGAACATTTGGTATTCTGTTGTTGTTCCGTCTCGCATTTTTTTCAAGATGTTCAATTTTATCTCTCAATTCTTGCTCATTTTTTTGGAGTTTAGTGATTCCCAGCTGATTAACCATGACTTTTGCTGCAAGCTGCCCATACGCGTGCTCCATGATACCGACCCTTTCCACTAGCTTCTCTTCCAACGACTCGCAATGACTTTGAATTTTTTTTTGGTTCTCCTCAGAAGTTACAAACCGATGTCTGATCTCAGATAGCATTGTTAGCATTAATATTCCCAAGTCTTGCGGCTCCTCCTGTGTAGGCATTGGTTCAACTGCAGCACTCCTATTGAGAAGGGCAAGAGACGGGTGTAACGTGGAAGTCTGCACACCTTGAGGGCTTTGCGCAGTCGATTTCCTTGGACCGAGTATATCTGAGTCGGTAATATCTTCCATACCAGCCAGTGGCTCAAAACTGTTTTTAGTTGGTATTTGTGCTATAATATCCTCTTGAAATCCAGTTTTTAAAGCCAAACTCATTTTCCTACAAACCGACTTCTGCGGTGAGGGGGTTTCAGTGTTTTGTATCACTTGTATCACTGAGCTCGCTTGGGTATGGGGAATATTAGGGGTTAGTTCTTGAGATTGTAATTTAAAAATACGAGCGTAGAGAGGGTGTAATTTTTACCTTTTTGTGCTTCCCTTTCTCCTTGCCTTCCGTCCTTTCAGTAGCTTTTTTAGTATTTTTTTGCTTGTAACCTAGACCAATATCCTGCCCTGATTTGGCTTGTGCTACTGCTATAGATGAGTAGGAAAGGGGTTTCTCTATGCTAAGATCCTTTGATTCTTTAGGGGAGATTACCTGCACCTCTGGTTTTGCCCTTGAGCCTTTTATGCTTACTACAGGGTCCTCCACACCCCAAATTCCTCTACTCCTCAATGTGTATCTGTTTATTGCTAGGTCTTTCACCACCCTATTTTTTAATTTTTCTTGTAAATTACCCTGAATGTTCTCTTCTTTCTTTTTGCCTCTTCCCCCTTTTCCTCCTAGCGTCTTCCTGAGTGTTTCAGCCCCCCTCCCTTTTTCAGCTTCTTGTGATTCTCCCCTCTTTTACCTCCTTACCGGGCTCATGGATCTCTCTTTTCTTTGTTCGCTTCTGGCATTCTCTTTTCCATTGTGACTCAGAGCCTCTGATACCAACTCCTCCGTAAGGTCCGAATGGGTGATTCTCCTGTTTTCATTTTTTCAGGGAGCACCGTGCAAAATTGGTCAAATGTGCTCTTATTCGGGACCCCTCGAGGGGAGACCCCTACTCTTGCCGCAGCTCCCTAGACAAATTCTGGGACGCATTCAAATCATATCTTAGAGATACCTTGACAGGTATCAGTGTGTTTCAAAAGAAAAAGGAAAAGACAGAACTTCAGGTATTAGAAGAAGCAATTAAACAGGCACAGGGAAATTTAGATCACGCTCAAAACACAAATAATGAAGTAGAGCTAACAAAGGCAAAAAATAATTTAATTGACTATTTGGAGATTAAAGTAAGAAAAAGATGGGAATCGAGCAAATTCGCGAATCATGAGTACAGGGAAGGCTGCGGTAAAATGTTAGTGTGCAAAATAAAGGCTGATCAAGCTAGAAATATAATTAAAGAAGTTAATCTCAAGACACTGGAGTGGGCGTTACTGATGAACAAGGGATCAAACAAGCATTTACATCATTTTTTCAAGATCTCTACACAGAGAATTTGATCCCGGGTGAGGAACAAATAGCAGCCTTTTTACAAGGCATAAATCTCCCTTATCTTAGTGAAGAGCTTAAGGAAGACTTATCAGCCCCTTTCACGATAGAGGAGATCCATAAAGTCATCAAAAATCTAAAGAAAGGGAAAGCTGCAGGTCCTGATGCCCTTCCCAACGAAATGTATTCCATGTTGAAAGAAGAACTAATCTCTACTATGTTAGACCTGTTTAATTCTATCTATATTGAAGAAAAAGATCTGCCTGCATCCTGGCAATCGGCCACTATAATTGTATTATTAAAACCCAATAAAGACCCAAAGCTGTGTGAGTCGTATAGACCGATCTCCCTCCTCAACTCAGATTATAAAATTTACACAGAATTAATTACAAAGCGATTGGAGAGGGTGATCGGTCTTTTGGTTCAGGAGGATCAGAATGGCTTTATTAAGGGAAGGCACCTGCACGACCTAACTCCGGAATTAATAGGTACAATTGATATGGCTATTGTAAACGCTACACCTCTAACAATAATGACTTGCGACGCTGCCAAAGCGTTTGATAGGGTTAATTGGGTTTTTCTCCAGGTAATAATTCAGGTTTTAATTTAGGCAAACTTTTTTCACAAGCAATCAAATCACTTTATAAAAACCCTGTTGCGCAAGTTTTGGTAAATGGCTCCCTTTCACCTCAGATTTTAATTGGTAGGGGTACCAGGCAAGGGTGCCCCCTCTCTCCACTGCTTTTTGATATGTATTTAGAGCCATTGGCCATTAAACTAAGGGAATGTAAATGTAAATGTATTTGTACTTGTAAAGAGCACTGCCGCCCCATTCCGGGGCATGCTGGTGCTGTACTCATACCGCTGTTGAACCCTTCCTGGCTTTTCCCTGTGAAATGTCCACTCCTGGGCACCCCCAAGGTGAAGCCAGGCATCCCAGCACTGTTGGGACAATTGCCTTTGCCTTAATGGCGACAAAACCGAGCTGCTGGTGGTAGGAAAATCTTCTTCCGTATGGTCTCACATGTGGTGGCCTGCGGAATTGGGCAGTCCGCCTTGTCCTGTGGCTTCGGTGCGTAACCTGGGCATAACATTGGACTCTAACCTTTCATACAAACCTCATGTCTCCCTAATCCCTGCAAGATGGAGCAAAGCTCGACCTGGTCCCTCTAGCCCGTGGTATGATGATTCCCTCAGGGTTCTTAAGACTGCTTGTAAACGGGCGGAAAGAGCCTGGCGTAAGTCTTACGATCTCGACCTCAAGCAGACTTACTTGACCAGTATTAAAGTATACCATCGAGCCATCTGCAAAGCTCGAGCCACATTCTACTCCGAGGAGTTTAAGAATAGCCCTAATCCGATAAAACTCATCTTTAAGGTCTGTAAAGACCTTACCAGCAAGAAAACTGCGGCAATGGAAAAACGCTCCTTGAATCACTGCGAAACGCTAGCGGCCTTCTTTGTAGAGAAAGTCGAGGCGATTTACCGATCATTTCCTCCGCAAACTGTACCTGGTAACAACTTAGGTAGCAATCCTACGATCACTAGATCTCTTTCATCTATACCTAAGCCATCTCAGGAAGAGTTCAAAGCTCTTACTACAAAAGTTAAATCAGGCTCACCCGCCGATCCACTAAGACCTGCGCAATTCAAAGAATCCGCTGAGATCTGTTTGTCTCCTGTGTATGACCTGATTGGGCTATCCTTTGAGTCCTGGACTGTTCCCAGTAAATGGAAACAGGCTACGGTTATCCCTATTTTAAAGAAACCCACCTTGGACCCTTCAAAGCCTTAACACTATCGACCCATTTCTCTCCTCCCATGGGTATCCAAACTTGCGGAGGCACATGCCAACAAAATCTTGTCTAACCATCTCCAAATCTCAGGCACTCTAGATCCATCTCAGAATGGTTTCCGTGCAGGCCATAGCACGGAAACTGCCTTGTTGGCCATGGTGGAGCACCCGCGGAAGATGATAGACTCAGGACAGACAGCGGCACTGATCCTTTTGGATCTCAGTGCCGCTTTCGACACTGTCTCCCATCCCATCCTTCTTCAACGGCTGCGAGAGGCCGGTGTGGAGAATACCGCACTTGAATGGTTTTGTTCCTTTTTATCTGGACGCACCTTTAAAGTCTCCACTCCCCCATTTGAATCTACTCCACGCAATATTTCCCAAGGGGTCCCGCAAGGTTCGGCACTCAGTCCGACTCTTTAATTTGTATGTGCAGCCGCTAGCCACTATTGCAAAAAGATGTGGTTTAACCATGGTGTTGTACACCGATGACACCCAGCTAGCGGTTGCACTAAATGGGGACTCTGCGGTCGAAGCCCCGAAATTTCAGAAGGCCCTAAAGGAGGTGGCCAATTGGATGACGGAGAACTGCCTCCAACTTAACGCATCTAAAACAGAGGTCTTAGTTCTGGGCAAACAGGCTCATCTTTGGGGAGACCACTGGTGGCCACCGGAGCTTGGCCAAGCCCCCATTCCTGTGACAGAGGCTAAGAACCTCGGGGTCTGGCTCGATTCCAACCTAACTTTTATCCCCCATACCAAAAGAGTTGCTGGCACTTGCTTTGGGGTTCTGCAAAGCCTTAGACCTATTTTTAAATTTTTCGATGCTCCTACAAGACAACTCATTGTCCAAGCTACAATACTCTCTAGGTAGGATTACGCCAGCTCGCTTCTTCTGGGCGTTAACCAAGCTGAACTAACACGCCTTCAGCGTGTGCAAAATGTGGCCGTCAGAATGCTGGTAGGTCTACCCAAATTCTGCTCTGTCAGACGCACCATATATGATCTTCATTGGCTGCCCGTCGGACAGAGGATTAAGTTCAAGGCTCTGTGCCTGGCCTTTAAGATTCTAAAGGCCTCATCACCTCCCATACTTGCAGAGGCAATTACCTACTACACCCCTGCTAGAGTACTACGTTCGACGGGTCAATTTCTGGCCTGTGTTCCTCGCTTCAGGAAGGCCAGAGTGGGTGGTCGCTCCTTTGGCGTTCTGGCAGCGAGCCTCTGGAACACATTACCCGCTGACATCCGTGCCATACCGGACCTACTGTCTTTCCGAAGAGCTATCAAAACCTTTCTGTTTCCATCACTCTAATCTTTGCTCTGTCTGATCTCTTTCTCTGGTTGTGTTATTTTGTCCAATATAGCGCCGGGACGCCACTTTGCTGTGACAGCTGTGCGCTCTATAAATTTTATAACATAACATTAACAAAGTCACAGCAAGATGCTTCAGCGTACTGAAGGTCCTTTGGAAGGTACTAGACCTCCTTCCCATGGACTCCAGAAATACCATTGTCCATGCCCTAGTAACCCCCCATCTGGACTATGGGAACGCCTTGCTACTGGGTTTGAGCAACAAGGGTATCCACCAACTCCAGTGCGCTCAGAATGCCGCTGCGCGCCTTGTGCTCAAGCTTCCTCGAAGAGCCTCAGGGAGATCGGCCTTGTCCAAACTCCACTGGCTCCCCATCAAGGAGCAAATTAAATTTAAGTCTTTATGCTTTGCCCACCGTATAGCCCATGGCACCGGTCCAGGTTATCTACATTGCCTACTCACAATACATCGGCCCACCAGGAACCTAAGATCTTCTGGTACGATGTTGTTCAAAATCCCTAAGATCACTAGAGCCAAGATGGGTGGTTCCTCGTTCAGATACCTGGCTGCCAAGGGCTGGAACGAACTCCCACTCGAGATGCGTATGGAACCCTCTGAAATTAGATTTCGAGGAAAACTGAAAACTTTCCTCTTCCCTCGCACCTAATCTCTTCCCCTTCCCTTGCCCATGTCTGACCTACCTGTGTTTATTCCTCGGAGCTCCTTTGCAGTTTTCAGCGCTGGGACACTCTGTTTTTGAGTAACCAGGCGCTTTACAAATGGTTTCTATTCTATTCTATTCTATGTTGGGGCCGTTGTGGAGATTAAGCAAGCTATTGCACAGAGTTGCAGAGTGGGACCCATGATTAGAATAGGCACCAAGGCGAGAATTATCAGGTCTGAGGAAATTGTGCCCAAGACCCGCCGAGTCGGGTATTGAACTCTGGTCCCGGGCCAGACCTCTGCATCAGGGTCTGCTGCTCTAACCATTGAGCCACACTTCTTAGGATATTACACCTTTTTTATGTAATGGTTGGAAGAAGAAATTAAGTTTATATGCAAATGATTTAATGATTTTTACGGGTCATCTGCAAGATTCAATAAAAGCCATTTGGGACATTTTACAAAGTTTTGGGGAGATATCAGGATATGCAGTAAATCAATCTAAAACAGAAGTGATGCCATGGAACACACAATATAGTTGCAACCAGATTCGGCGGAGTATTAGATATTTGGGATTAGAAGTAGTGCAGAAAATAGAATTAATCGCGACGGTAAATTTCGACAAAGTAACATCTAAAGTCAGGACACAATTACAAAAATGGGATTCACTGCCTCTATCCTTCCTAGGTGAATCGAACCTGCTAAAAATGGCAATTCTCCCAAAGTATACTTTTTTATTTAACTCAATACCTCTGGAATTCAAGAAGGAATGGATAGCCAAGGTTCAAGGCCTTTTCAAAAGCTTTATATGGGCAAAAAAAAGACCACGGATAGCCTGGTGAAAGCTTAAGGTAAGAAAAGAGAATGGAGGGATCGCTACACCAGATCTCTTGCAGAACCAAAGGGCATTTCACTTAAAAATCTTCAGACAACTACTGGGCGACACTACCTCTTTTACACCTTTATTTCAAGCTTTGACATTAGGTTTTCAGTCTCAAGCCCGGTATTTTTTGTTCAAATTCGGGGACCCAAAATACTACAAGAAAGTGACACTAAAAATCTTACTGGCAGCATACAGAGGTTGGCATCAAACAAGAGTATCACAGCGCATTGACTATTATAGCACACTCTCCCCTATATGGAACTCACCAGGCACCCCAATTTGTTTGCAAGATTCTCTAGCAGCCTCAATTCAAGCAAATGGGATTGAAAGATGGGGTGAGCTGTTGGAGGGGGCTGAACTAATTTCTTGGCAAAAACTTAAGGACATCACAAGGGGGACCGTTTCCAAATTTAAATATTATCAACTAGCAAGCTGGGCTAAATCACTTAAAAACCTTGGGAAGGGTAATTAACTTTTGGAACAAAAGGCAGCCACTACTGACGCGGGGCGTAAAGAAATTGTTGTATGGTATTGGTTGTTAATCCAGCTTCATGAATACTCCCAGCAGTGGTCTGATTCGATCTGGAGGAAAGAGCTGCCGAGCTACGACCGGGATACCTTATGGCAAGTATCTCTAGCAGTTTTATGGCAAAATCTTAAAGCTGCCTATTTACTCTCCATAAAGCGTATTGGACCCCAAGAAGATTATCCAAAATCG
Source organism: Lissotriton vulgaris (assembly GCF_964263255.1). Taxonomy (NCBI): domain Eukaryota; kingdom Metazoa; phylum Chordata; class Amphibia; order Caudata; family Salamandridae; genus Lissotriton; species Lissotriton vulgaris. The sequence continues at coordinate 1,037,040,320 of NC_141689.1, forward strand.
GTTCCAAAAGTGTGAAGCGCCAAAAGTGTGGGGAAGCAGACGCAGATGATGTACATATGTTCTGGCGATGCCCGGCAATGCAAACCTCCTGGAAAAAAGTAGGTGCGACGATCTCCAGTATTGTGGGGTTTGAAGTTAAGGTGAGTCTTCCACAAGTAATCTTTGGTTTGACTCCGGATGAGGAAATCACGATTACGATATCCAAAAATCATAAAATATTAATGTTTTTGCTTTTCTTATTGGCGCGCAGGGAACTGCGTATTATTTGGATTTAGCCTGTTCCCCCATTAGAGTGTGAATGGATCAATTCGATACATAGGGTTGCAAAATTAGATAGAGCTATACGTGTATCTAAGAAAACAAAATGTTGGCATATATGGGATGAATGGTGTAAAATTAGATACAAGTAAAAATTCCCAAAGGTATTGTTTTCCGACAGTATAAATCTCTAACTTTTTTTCGATGGCAGCTAAATGTTTCTTTTGTGTGAAGGTTTTTGACTATAGTTCCTTTTAGGCAAGGATAGTGCCTCTCCCTTTAATTCATGAAGTAAATCCTAGGATTATGTTGGTAGCCGCACAGGCCAGGAAAAGCTCAAATGGTATGGACTGATAATCCTGGTGCAGAGTTTTCTGCGGGACCTGTTATATCGGAGAGGAAACAGGAGGGAATTAGCAGAGAACTGAGGTTTAAGGTTTAGGATGGATGAGGACCCGAATTGTGAAGTGCATGTCCTCTGTAAAAGGAGTGATCAGATATCCTCATTCTGGAGAACCTTGGAGCGGGTACTGAGATGGCTCCGGCCATTGTCGATTTCTCGCCTCTCTCCTGTTTAAACTCTCCAATATATAATGGCTATATACAAATGAGGACAAAATTATTTTTATTAAAAAAAAAAGGATGTTGTCATTTGAGATGTCGTCAGTGATGTCACTGACCATGTCATAAGTGATGTAATATGTGAAGTCATCAGCAGTGCATTGCGGGCACATGAGTTAGTTAGCTGAACTAACTATAACAGGGGACTTTCAATGGTTTGTACGAGTGAAATGTCCAGCTAACTAGAACGCCCCTGAAACCTATGGCTTTTTCAGTGAATTTCTAAGGTTTCTTTTAAATGCTAATTCCTAACTATACAGTGCCTGAAACCTATGTTTTTTTCCAGTGAATTTCAAAGGTTTTTTAAATGATAATTTCTAACTGTAACATGACTGAAACCTATGGTTTTTTAAGTGAATTTCAAAGGTATTTTAAATGCTAGATTTTAACTATGCCTACAGAGGGAGGACATGTGGAAAAAGAACAAAAAACGCACAGAAAGAAAAAAAGAAATGCAGAAAATAGCAACAGAAGTCCTCAAAGACGAAGGAAAGTCCAGGAAGAAGGAAAACGTGCAGAAAGAACAAACAGAGGAGCAGAAAGAAGCCTTATTGCAAAATCATCCTGTACCCTCAACTTTTTCAGATGGATACTGGTGGTAACTAAGTCTGACTAACCAGTCCTATAGTCAGTGCTATGTTAAAAGACACTTAGAATACAGTGAAAACACCTACATACACTAGGGAACACTATGCGTTGGGTCCCACTGTGATTTGCATGACCTCCTCTGTTTGTCCCTAGTATATAATAGGGCAGGGGGATTAAAACTACCCCTTAAAACACACCACAGGGTGTGTTTGCACACTGGTGAGGCGGGGGCCTGAGATGATATGTGTGCAAACTTGTCCTGTGGGAGTTTTAAGTTTGGGGATAACGTCCTGTTGAATCCTGAGGGTCCCTGGAGGCCAACTAACCCAACAGGTATGTCCAGTAAGTGCCACAGAGTTGCATTGCAGAGAGGTGTAAAATGGAGCATGGCCTCGGACCACCTCTCTGCAACGCCAGGCCACAGGCCCCGGGGCCTGGCCACCTCGTTGGAGACCATGAGGGGAGCACCAATGCCCCCACAGTCCCAGCTGGCTCCCCGCCTCCTGCGGGAGCCGGCATTGCTTTTCCACATGGGGAGCTGCTAAGATGCAGCTCCCCATGTGGAAAAGCAATTTGCTTTGGTATTTGGAAGAGAGAGCAGGTTTCCTGCTCTCTCTTCCAAATACCAAAGCAGAGTTTGCTATGGCAGGGAGGGAGCCGCGAGGATCCCGCCCTGCCATAGCAAACCGCAGTGTCCCGGGGCGGGCACCCCGGGAAACTGCTGGAGTCGACCCTGGGTGGTGGCAGACCCCAGGGCCATGACAGAGCTCCAGGAGGGGGGCTGCGCGGCCCCCCTCCCAACATTACAAAAGTTCCGGGGAGGTGGTGGTCCCCTGGGATAGGGGTCAGTCACGGAACCCCCAATTATAATATTTACAGCCCGGGCAGGTGGCGGTCCCTGGGGCAAGTGGGGGGGCTCGAGCCCCCCCACACACATTTTTTTTAATAAAAAAACACAAACCCTGGGGGGTGGCGGTCCCTGGGGCTGCGTTGGGGCCGTGAGCCCCGCTGCACATATTTTCATAAAGCCCCGGGATTGGGGGGGAAATTTGAGTCCCCCACCCATGTATGTTTAAAGCCCTGTGGGGTGGGGGTCCCTGGGGCTGTGAGCCCCTCGCACATAATTCTGAAAAGCCCCGTGGGTGGCGGTCCAAGGGGCTGGGGGGCGCCTTTGGGCCCCCATTACAAATCAAAGATTGCCCCCGGGATTTGGCCCACCCGGGGGCTAATTATTAACAGAGCGCAGGAGCCCACGGTTTGTTTTTTATTTCTGCAGCCGGATCCGCGCACCTGAGAGGATTTTGCTGATTCAAAAAAAATAATAATAATTTTTGGGGTCATTGTGGGACCCCCAAGCATGCCTAGTAGGTCAGGGTGTTTCTTCCCCGCCCCCTTTTTGCATTTTGCGCATTTCTTTAACTGATGGCTGCCAACACTTCCTGGTTTGGAGTGTTGACAGCCAATTACCATAAAGTTTGTGATCGGGAGGGTGCGCGGATCCTGCGCGGCCATAGATATATATGTGTTTTTACTTTTGATTTTCTCAGCAACTTCTGAACGGATTTACACCATTTAACAAAAAGGGTTGTTTCTGAACCAAGAACTACCTCTTTGCCAAATTTGGTGTAATTCCGTTCAGCAGTTCGGGCTGTAGCCATGCCTAAAGTTTCCCATGGAAAATTGCATGGGAAAAACACATTTTGGGACCCTCCTTTTTTCTTGGCCCCCGCTTGCCGAATCACCCCGCACTTTCAGGATAGAAGCGGACCGGAGCCCCCCACAAGTTTTAAAAATTTCGCTAAGATTCATCAACCGGCGCCAAATTTTATGGAAATAGAATGTTGTGGATTTCCTATGGAAAATAGGTCCTAACTATAACTACCTACAAGTGTTTCGCGCTCATTAGTGCTTCTTCAGGGCTGTTTAAACACAGAAATCATACGTCACAATTCAACACATCCAGTGTTAATACAATATAATCAAATTAACATATTACTACTAGTTCGCTAATACATCTAGACATAACATCCTATCCATTAGATTTTAATTGATTTTAAAATCGTTTTTTATCTCAAAACATGGAAGGGATGTATAAAGACATCTTTTGCACCTGTAGAAACACACTGAATATTCTATATGTCACTACCAAGATATGCTGTGACAGAACAAATTTCCGAGGTATTTAAACCATAATTTAGACAAAGGATAAATGTCTGATGATTGCATACATTGTACATCGCATGTAACCAAAAACTTAACCAGACAGATGTCTTGCACTATTTTGTATTGCACAGTGGGAACTGTTTACCAAATGCACTGTCACTTTAACACTGTTTGAAAAAAATGGGGGAAAAAATGGTATGAAACCAGTCAGGTGACTGACTTACTTGTCATGTGATCAAGGCTCTCTGGAGCCGAAACGTTTAATGGCCGACGGAGTTTGGAGACAATAAAGTAGATTCTGCGCACTCAATTGTGGTCCGTGCTCCATTTTTGTTGAACTACAAAAGCCGCTGTGCAGTAGAGTTTGAGATATTCAAAACGGGTTTTTCGTTCTCTCCGGTTGCACACAGACACCCCTTTGACGTTTGGGCTGGTAATACACAAGGAGGACATCGTCTGGTAACGGACACCAACTGTGCAACAAATACAGGAGGATTTCAACTTGTTCAGCCCCCCACCATCACTACACAGAGCGGACCCCTACGGAGTAAGCAAGGCAACGAACTCGAGTCGGAGGACCCGGGAAAAGCTGTCGGAAGCTGAAGGTAGGACTGCAAACAACGAGCATACGCTGGGTGAAGGGTGTGCCTAAGACTTTGATTAACGACCAGGCATTTCTACATTTAAAATGTGCTTAGGCCTCGTTGTCAGAGATATAAGTTACTATTAAAGGATCTCCAAACAATGTCGGCCGACACATTAAGAGATCGTGAGGCTGCTGCGGCTCAAATGTTTGATGACACAAACGCGCTGCCAACAAACAACATTACCCAGAATGCAACAAACGGAGCTAAGAACACAACGCTCCGAGACAAATATCGAACCCTAGAAAAGCTAATGAAGAGCGAACAGAGTAAGTGGTGGGAGGGACCCTCCAACGATATCTAGATGTCGGACGAATACCAAGAGGTCTGCGCATACTAATCGCGCCCAGTTATGAAACGCCCAATCCACAAATGATGAAAGAATGGGCGGAAACAAATCTAGAGTGTTCAATAAAACTGGTGACATTGTTGGTCTAATACGCTGAATTCGACCGCCAAAAACAACAGGATCAAATCGATGCCCTAAATGATGAAATAAAGTCAATGGGACAGAGTGATGAGGACAACAAACGGAGAAATTAAATGACACAGCGATTGAAAAAGGAGGAGGATAAAATACGAGAGCGGAAGACATACAAATACCATCGGGATAAGGCTGATTGCGAGTGCGGGCGTACCTTTACTTTCGCCCAAAAATACGAAAGCATGAAAATCTCAAAATTCAGTGGTGCCTCGAAAACTGCATTGAGGGGCAATGGAGGCTCCAAACAAGCTGAATCGTCCGCCTCAGAACTAAGCTCTGCAGTGGAAAGCAAAACTGAGAATGATACCAGGGACAAAAGGGTGCCAATCGCGATCTCACTTGTGGAGGAATTGGATTTTCTTAGAAGAGGAGTGCAAACAAACACTGCGCCCAAAGAAGCAACAAACAAAACCAGGACCCATAAGCGTCGAGAAAGGAGAAGGGCAGAGCAAAGGAGAGTCCATCAGGCGATATCCAACGTGCAGGTGGAACCGCAAGTAAATACGCAAACAAATATGCCACAACCCAACTCGAGCAACATCACAGTAACAAACCTATCCACAACAACTATTAATCAGGCGCAGTTACAGGTACTGTCGTTGGGTTTATCGTTTTCTCCGGAAAGTGCCTTTGACTATGCCGCTACTAGAATGGAAGTATTTAGGGGCATAAGAAAACTAAAAACTTAAAAAGTATCACCTTCTGAAAGACGCATCTGGTCAGTTGAATAATATAGAAGTTTTAAATTCACCTCCTCTGGAAGATCCACTACCCCTTTTTGATCTCACAAGCCAAGATATGCCGCTTCTCAGAGACTTGCAATCACTGGCACAAACAGAATCACAAGATGGAAGTCATGAATCACAAACTGACAAAAAGACGGACAGTACCAGGCAAAAAAAACCATTCAAACCACGCTTACCTTTTGTCCCAATCATGCCCAGGGATGGCATTGATGTATATCACGAACAGGTCATCACAGGACTAAAACAACTTTCACCAAAATTTGCGTGTTTGCACAGTTCAGGGGAACAGGAGGCAGGAGCTCTGTTTAATGCTCCGGGGGGACTTCTAAGGGAAATAGTCACGCAGGTCAGCTTCTCAGCTGCGGCAGTGTCTGCAGTTACCACTCCTCTCAAGAGGCGGCTGACGCGGCCGTGCCGGTGGCGGCAAGCCCATCTGCGCTCGTCCGTGCCAGAACGGGTCCAGGGGCCAGGACCCTTGGACCCCTCAACAGGGATAAGCTTTCCTACTCTTTTAATCAACTATTTCAGCTTAGAGAGAGTGTCTCTTTGACATGTAGTCACTCCATTCCACCGAACACTCGTCACCATGAATGTGCACACTGCCCTTTTAAATTTTAGCTTTTTCCTAACTCGAATATCTTTACCTCCCCTCACTCTAATAAAACCTTTAAAATGGCCCTGCTGGACTGCCGCTCCCCACCCAAGCATTCCACTGAATTGAGGTTACTTCTGAAGGAATATGACCCTGACGCCTTGTTCCTTACGATAACCTGGCTATCCAGTACTGCGGATCCAGCGGTAGTCCACACTCTACCTCCAGGATACTTAACTCAGAGACAAGATCGGGTAGGAAGGAAAGGTGGAGGATTAGCTATCATCTACAGGGATAGCTTTCATTGCCAAATTACAGATAGCTTGATCCCTGACTGCGAAGGCTGTTTCTTTGTGATTGGCTTCTCTCCAACTTGTACCTTTTCTTGTGCCCTTATCTACTGTCCACCTGGCCCTTGTGCTAATTTCAGTAAAGAACTGCCAGATATCATAGCAACATCAGTAAGCACTACCTCTAAATTTTCTATCTTAGGGGACCTAAATATCCACCTTGATCAGGTTTTGGACCTTGACTCTGAGGCTTTAACTGACTCCTTGGATGCCTTGACCTTGAATCTAAAAGTGTCCGGATCTACCCATCAAAAAGGTCACCTTCTGGACCCACTTTTCTCTAATATTGACCATCTTATAGTGGATAAACCTATTCCTCTACCATGGTCAGACCACTACTTGATCCCATTTGCATGGACCCCACAATAGGGCGGACAACCAAGGAAAAAGGGAAAATCGTGGAACCGGAACTGGGCTAAACTTTCTATGGAGGAGTGGGCGTCCACTCTTGATAATGGAAGACCAGTGCTCGGCACTGACCAAGAATCGAACAATATCAAAATCAATCTTTGGTTTGAGACGTCCTTGGATAGTCTAATTCCTAAAAAGTGGTCATTTAGCAAAAAAATGGAGCACGGTGCCGCCTGGTACTCCCCTAAACTCAGGGAGTTGAAACAGCTCTATAACCGCCATGAAAGAACGTGGAGAAATAATTTTTCAACCTTCGAGAAAATTAAATACAGAGATGCAGTAAAAGCATATAAGGCTGAAATTAGATCTGCCCAATCTGACTATTATGCTAATAAAGTTTTGTGGGCTGCCAACTACAAGCGCGAAATTTTTAAAATTACCAAATCTCTTGTGCAACCTCATGAGCCTTCCTTACTCCCTGAAAATGCCCTAGAGCGCTGCAATGAATAGGCTCTCTTTTTTCATAAGAAAATTCAAGATATTCACTCATCCTTTCCCCCCCTTTTCTGTCTCGGGTGGCATGGTAAATTTACAATCAACCAGAGACCGATCTCCTCTTAACCCTTCCATGGACTCCATTCCACTTATGGACATGGAAATTTTTAAACTGCATTTAGATCACCTGAAATCTGGTTCCCCCAGCGATCCAGCACCCCTCCATGTCCTGAAGCATGTGTTTGACTCAGTCGCCCCTGCTATTCTTGAGCTCGTTAATAGCTCTTTTTCCTCTGGGATTGTTCCTTCCCTCTGGAAACGGGCTAGGGTTAGAGCCCTTTTGAAGAAACCTACCTTGGACCCCGAAGTTCTTTCTAATTATCGACCAATTTCATTACTTCCTGGCATTGCCAAAACTTGCGAAAAAAGAACATTAATTCGGTTCTTTCAGCTTTTTTGGAAGAAAATCATTGCCTTCATCCCTCTCAAACAGGCTTCAGGCCCCAACAGGGCACGGAAACTGCCTTGCTGGCAGTTACAGGGGAGGCCAGGAAAATTCTCGATGTTGTCGACTCCGCGGCTATTATTTTACTCGACCTTAGCGCGGCCTTCGACACGGTTAACCATCAACTTCTGCTAGCTAGACTCGGAGACAGTGGGGTGACTGGTATGCTACTCGACTGGCTTAAGTCCTTCCTCTCAGATCGCTTTTATCGGTGTTTGAGAACACTGCTGTCTCTAGTTGGATGCCATTGCAGTGTTGGGTGCCTCAGGGCTCCTCTCTGAGCCCCACACTCTTTAATGTCTACATGCATCCGTTGGCAGAGATTGTCGAGACGTACAATGTCAAGATTGTTATGTACGCTGACGACACTCAGCTTATCGTGTCTCTTAACCTGCTAGACAATAATAAGTCCATTTTGGTGAATTGTTTGGAAAAAGTTTCAGCATGGATGGACTCTTCCTTCCTAAAGCTGAACGCTGCTAAAACAGAATTGATGTTTATGGCGAAGACTACCAATCTGGAGGTCAGCACTTTCTGGCCCAAATGCATGGGAGACATGCCTGACCCTAAAGACCAAGTTAAAGGTCTTGGTGTATGGCTGGACCATAATCTGAATTTTAAGACGCAGGCCTCCAGGGTAGCAGGTACCTACTATGGCATTCTTAAAATGATCAGGAGGATTCTGCCCCTTTTGCCTTTTAATGCTAGGAAGCTGTTGGTACAGGCACTGATCTTATCCAGGCTTGATTATGCCAATGTGCTTTATTTGGGCTCCCCTTGTTCAACGATAATAAAACTTCAAACGGTTCAAAATTGTGCGGCACAACTTCTCATGCAGGCGCCCAACAGGGAATCCGCTAAACTGCACATTAAGGCACTTCACTGGTTGCCAGTTGATAAAAAAATTCAATTTAAGGCCTTGTGTATTGCCCACAAATCACTGGCAGCTAGTACTCCTCCGATTCTTCAATCAATCATCTCTCCATATGTCCCTAGAAGATCCCTCCGCTCTGAGGTGAAACATCTTGCCATTGACCCCAAATTCAATCAGTGGGGTGGGGGCCGTCTTTTTACGGTCGTCACGGCAAAAAGCTGGAATCAGCTCCCTGATGTTATCCGTCTTGAAGTTAATCATCTTCTCTTTCGCAAGCATCTTAAAACCCTCCTGTTTTCCTGAGCCCCTCTAGTCATGTAGTCCTGGGCATTGTCTTTAGCGCTGGGAGGCCTCTGGTAGCCATGCGCTTTATAAATGCATTATTCATTCATTCATAAGATCAACAAAAAGAAAAAAAGTAAGGAAAACAAGCAGGAAATTAAATACCATCAGCTAATGAGTAAACTATCGAATAACAAGGACATCATCATGCGAAACACTGACAAAGGCGGTAATCTGGTAATTTGGAGCAAAACTGACTACATCAAAGAGGCTCTAAATCAATTATCAGACAAGGAATGTTGCCGTAGATGTGATCAATCAGTGCTCAAGGCAACGCATGAGAACTTTTACATAAAACTGATGGCCTGAAAGGGTCTGGGTTTGATAAGTAAAGACGAATTTCTGTTTCTGAGGAACAATTCACTAACGATGCCTGGGCTTTACTTCATACCAAAGTTACATAAGGACCCCATTAAGCCCCCAGGACGCCCCATCATTTCCACTAATAACAGCCTAACTGAACATACGTCCCAATATATTGATCATTTCCTGCAGGATTTTGTCCAGAAACTACCCTCATACTTAAAGGACACTTGCAACTTTTTAGCCAAGATGCACAACTTTGAGTGGCAAAGTGATTATCTATTGATAACAATGGACATTACTGCTCTTTATACGAGCATCATCTACAAAGACGGTCTGAGGGCAATTGAATACTATCTGAGACAAAGACCTAGGGGTCCATTACGATGTCGGACGGACTGCCTCCACCAGGCTTGCGGTAGCCACCGCCGGCCTGGCGTAGGCAATCCGCCCGACATCCACACTAGTTTTCCCCCCCGCCATATTAGTATGGCGAGGGGCACCGCAGCGGACGGAAATTCCGTCCGCCACTTTTTCGCCCCGGTTGCCTTGCGGCCGGGGTGGAAAAGGGATAATATGGTGGCGGTGTCTATCAGACACCGCCAGCCATATTATGATGGTTGTCTTTTGGTGCCTTTCCGCGGCGGCGATGCCGCCACGGAAAGGCATGCGGTCTTCACTCTGGGGGCACCCTGCGGGCCCCCAGAGTGAAGGAAAGGTGGGGGGTGCACACAGAGGGTACCTGTGGTACCCCCCTTCATTTGCATTTACAAAGCGGCAGGCACCGCGCGGTGCCTGCCGCTTTGTAAATGCAAATGCTGAAATGCCACGGTGGCAGGCACATCCTAATACCCCCCACGGGATCCCCGCCCTTATGGCGGGCGGTCGCTATTACCACGAGGATGGCGGGCGGGCTAACTCTGCCCGCCATCCTAATGGCCCCCCTAGTGTACATAAAAATCACAACAAAATGTTTATTGATATGATTGATTTCTGCCTTCACAACAACATCTTCTTATTCCAACATGTGTTGTACCAACATTTGCTCGGGGTCGCTATGGGGGACAGTTTCTCCCCCAGCTATGCCTGCCTTTACATGGGCTGGTGGGAGGAACTGGTCCTACATAGAAAATATGCGAATACCCTCAGTCAAAATGTGAAATGTTGGTGGAGGTATATAGATGATCTGTTTTTAATTTAGCATGGCTCAGAGACAGAAGCTACATCATTTATCGAAGAACTAAACCACAATGATATTAATTTGCAGTTCACTTCAGACATCAGTGCAGACAAGCTTCTCTTTCTAGATGTTGAAGTATATATAGAGAGGAGGAGGATTGAAACTAAAATACACAGAAAACCAACCGCTGTAAATTCAGTCCTACATACAACCAGCCTACATCCAAAACACCTCATCCAAAGCATCCCGTATGGGGAAATGATACAATTGAAGCGTATCTGTAGCACTGATAGTGAATTGCACAGAGCCCAACTAGAAACCAAACGCAGGTTTCTTGAACGAGGGTACAGTGTAAAATGCATTGACGCTGCCATTTCCAAGAGTAATGCAGCCAACAGAGATAAATTGTTAAAACTAGTAAAACCAGGGTTAAAACTAGACACCAGTACTGACACTGCTGTACAACCAGTAAGAACCACAGAACAATCCAGCAATGAATTCAGAATGATTGTGGGGTACAGTAAATAACAGAAAGAAATTTATCGTGTCATCCAAAGAAATTGGCTATAGGTCAGAAATTTTCCGGTACTGGGCCAAATATTACCCCTGAGACTCTCGATTACCGACAGACAATATGAAAGACAGATTAGTGGTAAACAATCCAGGAGACCAACCTAGAGGGAACTGGTTAAGCCAAAGGAAGGGTTTTTACAGATGTAAAACTTGTAAAGCTTGTCAGTATGGCATTATTACCACAACCTTTAAAACTGCATTTGGGGGTGGTTACCAAAAGATCAACAAGTCTCTGTCGTGCAAAACTGAGTTTGTTGTGTATATCCTCGAGTGCCCCTGTGGGCTTCGGTATGTGGGAAGTACCAAGCTGCAGGGGCATAACAGGATTTTATAAGATATCAGAGCTATTAAGAACCAAGACCCAGTGTACCCTGTCCCCCGACATTTTAATGATTTGCATCAAGCGGACCAGAAACATTTAAAGTACTATATAATCGATTGTGTACCTTTTAACAAAAGAGGAAGGCAACAGAGAGAGAACCCTACGTAAATTGGAAACCAGGTATATGGATTCCAAGAGCCCCGACGGTCTTAACGTTACTGAAGATCTGTACACATGCTTGTAAAAACATATAAACACATTTTTATATTTATATCTACATTTATATTTATGTTTATAGTGTTTTTTAGTCTGCTTGACTTTATACACTCAGATTTTTATACACTCAGGTATTTATTCGCTCACATATCTTAGTTTGTACCCGGGATGCTTTATTTGAGTTCCTGAACATATAACAGTATGCATGTTGTATTGAAAATGATGATAACATCTCAAGTTCTATTAGATGGGTATTGCAATTTTAAATGATACAACATATCATTTACCTCACGGCAAAAATGGATGAGTCCATTTCAAGATAAAGGCTTTTATCTTTTTTTTTTAAATCCCTTTTTTTATAAATTTCATCTCACTTTAATTCACACTACCAATGACAGAGGCTTTTGTCGATTAGGTAGGGGGTATTGCACAAGCACTTGGGACCAATTAGAAAGGTTAAGGGATACAGCTATAAGTCAAATTGCAAAAGTAAGAGCAACTGACCCAGTATCTGCAATAGAATTGTATACATAATGGATGACATGAATTAATATGTATGTTGGCTGGCATTTTTATAGAATGATTTTTAGACTGCAAATGTTTTAATAACTAATTTGGTGTCTAGCAATGATCTATTTTGTATGTTCACATATTTATTTATTTATTGAATATAAATTGGAAAGATATCCTAACAGAGTTATCTTATTCAATTCTAAGTGGATGTAGGGGTATTTAAACCCAATTTTGCACAGATTCTATTTCAATTCTCTCAAATTGATTTTATGGTATTTTAACGTCTATTTATTTGTATAAACCCATATTGCACTGTATTTTACTGCATCTGTTTTGCACAAAATACTTGACTGAGAGTCAGGAAGGTCAAACAAATTTCTGGTATTCATATCATGATTTCTGACATAACATCCTATCCATTAGATTTTAATTGATTTTAAAATCGTTTTGTATCTCAAAACATAGAAGGGATGTATAAAGACATATTTTGCACATGTAGAAATACACTGAATATTCTAAGTGTCACTACCAAGATATGCAGTCACGGATCACATTTCTGAGGTATTTAAACCATAATTTAGACAAAGGATAAATGTCTGATGATTGCATACATTATACATAGCATGTAACCATAAACCTAACCAGACAGATGTATTGCACTATTTTGTACTGCACAGTGGGAACTGTTTATCCAAATGCACTGTCACTTTAAAACTGTTTGAAAAAAATGGGAGAAAAATGGTATGAAAACAGTCAGGTGACTGACTTAAGTGTCGTGATCAAGGCTCTCTGGAGCCGAAACGCGTAATGGCCGACGGAGTTTGGAGACAATAAAGTAGATTCTGCGCACTCAATTGTGGTCCGTGCTCCATTTTTGTTGAACTACAAAAGCTGCTGTGCAGTGGAGTCTTCGAGATATATAGTCGGGACAAATCATGACCACTGACATGCTACAAGGCCATCTCATGGTTGTAATGGATTTTTGGAATTGTGCAGTCGCACAAGACCTACTCAAGGTATAAATTTTAACTCCTTTGGACTACACTTTCCAGAAAGCAAAGCGTGCACGTAGCGAGTCCTACTTATGGCGGAGTTTGCAGAGGTTACATCATGTGACCTATGGAGTTTCCTGTGGACTGCTGCATAACACTGTGACCTCTGTGGAAGAAGCTATTGATTTGAAACGTGTCAGGTCGCCAGTAAAATTACTTCTCATGGAGCAGATTCGCGTGGTCTTGTCTCCTTAATTCAGCGCCGATGGGGATGCTTGTTGGCAGGATGAACCGGCTGGTGCAGCTTGCAGTGAGTGCGCCCTTAAAAGCTTGGACATTTGTTGATTCATATATATATATATATATATGAAAGCTCCAAGGTTTGCCCAGCTGGCAGGGAAGCACTCTGGAAACAGCTATGCCATGCAGACTTCACAGCAATGAAATGCAGCCTGACGCGTTTCAAATCATCTTCCTCAGAGGCTGTTCTCATGTTTTCATTGGCTCAGGTGCCACACCTTTATTTCAAATTTGCTGCCATCTGATTGGTTGTTGCTCACAGGAGCAATACAGCAGTCTCCCACGGATTTGTGGTACTTGTAGTGTGGCACTAATTTACCCTGGATGGGGGCCAAGGTTCACACGATCACTGATTCATACCCAGTATGGGTTCCATGCACTAGAAGTCTCTAATTTCGGCGCTGCTTCCTTCGTTGTAGACGGGACAAACTTTCCAGCCCACAGACCCGCTTCTCTTCTCGCGGTGGTGCCTCCCTCGCGGCAGGGCCTGCCGCGTATAAATGAAAGCTCCAAGGTTTGCCCAGCTGGCAGGGAAGCACTCTGGAAACAGCTATGCCATGCAGACTTCACAGCCCATGAAATGCAGCCTGACGCGTTTCAAATCATCTTCCTCAGAGGCTGTTCTCATGTTTTCATTGGCTCAGGTGCCACACCTTTATTTCAAATTTGCTGCCGTCTGATTGGTTGTTGCTCACAGGAGCAATACAGCAGTCTCCCACGGATTTGTGGTACTTGTAGTGTGGCACTAATTTACCCTGGATGGGTGCCAAGGTTCACACGATCACTGATTCATACCCTGTATGGGTTCCATGCACTAGAAGTCTCTAATTTCGGCGCTGCTTCCTTCGTTGTAGACGGGACAAACTTTCCAGCCCACCGACCCGCTTCCCTTCTCGCGGTGGTGCCTCCCTCGCGGCAGGGCCTGCCGCGTATAAATGAAAGCTCCAAGGTTTGCCCGGCTGGCAGGGAAGCACTCTGGAAACAGCTATGCCATGCAGACTTCACAGCAATGAAATGCAGCCTGACGCGTTTCAAATCATCTTCCTCAGAGGCTGTTCTCATGTTTTCATTGGCTCAGGTGCCACACCTTTATTTCAAATTTGCTGCCATCTGATTGGTTGTTGCTCACAGGAGCAATACAGCAGTCTCCCACGGATTTGTGGTACTTGTAGTGTGGCACTAATTTACCCTGGATGGGTGCCAAGGTTCACACGATCACTGATTCATACCCTGTATGCATGGCATAGCTGTTTCCAGAGTGCTTCCCTGCCAGCTGGGCAAACCTTGGAGCTTTCATTTATACGCGGCAGGCCCTGCCGCGAGGGAGGCACCACCGCGAGAAGAGAAGCGGGTCGGTGGGCTAGAAAGTTTGTCCCGTCTACAACGAAGGAAGCAGCGCCGAAATTAGAGACTTCTAGTGCATGGAACCCATACAGGGTATGAATCAGTGATCGTGTGAACCTTGGCACCCATCCAGGGTAAATTAGTGCCACACTACAAGTACCACAAATCCGTGGGAGACTGCTGTATTGCTCCTGTGAGCAACAACCAATCAGATGGCAGCAAATTTGAAATAAAGGTGTGGCACCTGAGCCAATGAAAACATGAGAACAGCCTCTGAGGAAGATGATTTGAAACGCGTCAGGCTGCATTTCATGGGCTGTGAAGTCTGCATGGCATAGCTGTTTCCAGAGTGCTTCCCTGCCAGCTGGGCAAACCTTGGAGCTTTCATTTATACGCGGCAGGCCCTGCCGCGAGGGAGGCACCACCGCGAGAAGAGAAGCGGGTCGGTGGGCTAGAAAGTTTGTCCCGTCTACAACGAAGGAAGCAGCGCCGAAATTAGAGACTTCTAGTGCATGGAACCCATACAGGGTATGAATCAGTGATCGTGTGAACCTTGGCACCCATCCAGGGTAAATTAGTGCCACACTACAAGTACCATAAATCCGTGGGAGACTGCTGTATTGCTCCTGTGAGCAACAACCAATCAGATGGCAGCAAATTTGAAATAAAGGTGTGGCACCTGAGCCAATGAAAACATGAGAACAGCCTCTGAGGAAGATGATTTGAAACGCGTCAGGCTGCATTTCATGGGCTGTGAAGTCTGCATGGCATAGCTGTTTCCAGAGTGCTTCCCTGCCAGCTGGGCAAACCTTGGAGCTTTCATTTATACGCGGCAGGCCCTGCCGCGAGGGAGGCACCACCGCGAGAAGAGAAGCGGGTCGGTGGGCTGGAAAGGTTGTCCCGTCTACAACGAAGGAAGCAGCGCCGAAATTAGAGACTTCTAGTGCATGGAACCCATACAGGGTATGAATCAGTGATCGTGTGAACCTTGGCACCCATCCAGGGTAAATTAGTGCCACACTACAAGTACCACAAATCCGTGGGAGACTGCTGTATTGCTCCTGTGAGCAACAACCAATCAGATGGCAGCAAATTTGAAATAAAGGTGTGGCACCTGAGCCAATGAAAACATGAGTACAGCCTCTGAGGAAGATGATTTGAAACGCGTCAGGCTGCATTTCATGGGCTGTGAAGTCTGCATGGCATAGCTGTTTCCAGAGTGCTTCCCTGCCAGCTGGGCAAACCTTGGAGCTTTCATTTATACGCGGCAGGCCCTGCCGCGAGGGAGGCACCACCGCGAGAAGAGAAGCGGGTCGGTGGGCTGGAAAGTTTGTCCCGTCTACAACGAAGGAAGCAGCGCGGAAATTAGAGACTTCTAGTGCATGGAACCCATACAGGGTATGAATCAGTGATCGTGTGAACCTTGGCACCCATCCAGGGTAAATTAGTGCCACACTACAAGTACCACAAATCCGTGGGAGACTGCTGTATTGCTCCTGTGAGCAACAACCAATCAGATGGCAGCAAATTTGAAATAAAGGTGTGGCACCTGAGCCAATGAAAACATGAGAACAGCCTCTGAGGAAGATGATTTGAAACGCGTCAGGCTGCATTTCATGGGCTGTGAAGTCTGCATGGCATAGCTGTTTCCAGAGTGCTTCCCTGCCAGCTGGGCAAACCTTGGAGCTTTCATTTCTACGCGGCAGGCCCTGCCGCGAGGGAGGCACCACCGCGAGAAGAGAAGCGGGTCGGTGGGCTGGAAAGTTTGTCCTGTCTACAACGAAGGTAGCAGCGCCGAAATTAGAGACTTCTAGTGCATGGAACCCATACAGGGTATGAATCAGTGATCGTGTGAACCTTGGCACCCATCCAGGGTAAATTAGTGCCACACTACAAGTACCACAAATCCGTGGGAGACTGCTGTATTGCTCCTGTGAGCAACAACCAATCAGATGGCAGCAAATTTGAAATAAAGGTGTGGCACCTGAGCCAATGAAAACATGAGAACAGCCTCTGAGGAAGATGATTTGAAACGCGTCAGGCTGCATTTCATGGGCTGTGAAGTCTGCATGGCATAGTTGTTTCCAGAGTGCTTCCCTGCCAGCTGGGCAAACCTTGGAGCTTTCATTTATACGCGGCAGGCCCTGCCGCGAGGGAGGCACCACCGCGAGAAGAGAAGCGGGTCGGTGGGCTGGAAAGTTTGTCCCGTCTACAACGAAGGAAGCAGCGCCGAAATTAGAGACTTCTAGTGCATGGAACCCATACAGGGTATGAATCAGTGATCGTGTGAACCTTGGCACCCATCCAGGGTAAATTAGTGCCACACTACAAGTACCACAAATCCGTGGGAGACTGCTGTATTGCTCCTGTGAGCAACAACCAATCAGATGGCAGCAAATTTGAAATAAAGGTGTGGCACCTGAGCCAATGAAAACATGAGAACAGCCTCTGAGGAAGATGATTTGAAACGCGTCAGGCTGCATTTCATGGGCTGTGAAGTCTGCATGGCATAGCTGTTTCCAGAGTGCTTCCCTGCCAGCTGGGCAAACCTTGGAGCTTTCATTTATACGCGGCAGGCCCTGCCGCGAGGGAGGCACCACCGTGAGAAGAGAAGCGGGTCAGTGGGCTGGAAGTTTGTCCCGTCTACAACGAAGGAAGCAGCGCCGAAATTAGAGACTTCTAGTGCATGGAACCCATACAGGGTATGAATCAGTGATCGTGTGAACCTTGGCACCCATCCAGGGTAAATTAGTGCCACACTACAAGTACCACAAATCCGTGGGAGACTGCTGTATTGCTCCTGTGAGCAACAACCAATCAGATGGCAGCAAATTTGAAATAAAGGTGTGGCACCTGAGCCAATGAAAACATGAGTACAGCCTCTGAGGAAGATGATTTGAAACGCGTCAGGCTGCATTTCATGGGCTGTGAAGTCTGCATGGCATAGCTGTTTCCAGAGTGCTTCCCTGCCAGCTGGGCAAACCTTGGAGCTTTCATTTATACGCGGCAGGCCCTGCCGCGAGGGAGGCACCACCGCGAGAAGAGAAGCGGGTCGGTGGGCTGGAAAGTTTGTCCTGTCTACAACGAAGGTAGCAGCGCCGAAATTAGAGACTTCTAGTGCATGGAACCCATACAGGGTATGAATCAGTGATCGTGTGAACCTTGGCACCCATCCAGGGTAAATTAGTGCCACACTACAAGTACCACAAATCCGTGGGAGACTGCTGTATTGCTCCTGTGAGCAACAACCAATCAGATGGCAGCAAATTTGAAATAAAGGTGTGGCACCTGAGCCAATGAAAACATGAGAACAGCCTCTGAGGAAGATGATTTGAAACGCGTCAGGCTGCATTTCATGGGCTGTGAAGTCTGCATGGCATAGCTGTTTCCAGAGTGCTTCCCTGCCAGCTGGGCAAACCTTGGAGCTTTCATTTCTACGCGGCAGGCCCTGCCGCGAGGGAGGCACCACCGCGAGAAGAGAAGCGGGTCGGTGGGCTGGAAAGTTTGTCCTGTCTACAACGAAGGTAGCAGCGCCGAAATTAGAGACTTCTAGTGCATGGAACCCATACAGGGTATGAATCAGTGATCGTGTGAACCTTGGCACCCATCCAGGGTAAATTAGTGCCACACTACAAGTACCACAAATCCGTGGGAGACTGCTGTATTGCTCCTGTGAGCAACAACCAATCAGATGGCAGCAAATTTGAAATAAAGGTGTGGCACCTGAGCCAATGAAAACATGAGAACAGCCTCTGAGGAAGATGATTTGAAACGCGTCAGGCTGCATTTCATGGGCTGTGAAGTCTGCATGGCATAGCTGTTTCCAGAGTGCTTCCCTGCCAGCTGGGCAAACCTTGGAGCTTTCATTTATACGCGGCAGGCCCTGCCGCGAGGGAGGCACCACCGCGAGAAGAGAAGCGGGTCGGTGGGCTGGAAAGTTTGTCCCGTCTACAACGAAGGAAGCAGCGCCGAAATTAGAGACTTCTAGTGCATGGAACCCATACAGGGTATGAATCAGTGATCGTGTGAACCTTGGCACCCATCCAGGGTAAATTAGTGCCACACTACAAGTACCACAAATCCGTGGGAGACTGCTGTATTGCTCCTGTGAGCAACAACCAATCAGATGGCAGCACATTTGAAATAAAGGTGTGGCACCTGAGCCAATGAAAACATGAGAACAGCCTCTGAGGAAGATGATTTGAAACGCGTCAGGCTGCATTTCATGGGCTGTGAAGTCTGCATGGCATAGCTGTTTCCAGAGTGCTTCCCTGCCAGCTGGGCAAACCTTGGAGCTTTCATTTATACGCGGCAGGCCCTGCCGCGAGGGAGGCACCACCGTGAGAAGAGAAGCGGGTCGGTGGGCTGGAAAGTTTGTCCCGTCTACAACGAAGGAAGCAGCGCCGAAATTAGAGACTTCTAGTGCATGGAACCCATACAGGGTATGAATCAGTGATCGTGTGAACCTTGGCACCCATCCAGGGTAAATTAGTGCCACACTACAAGTACCACAAATCCGTGGGAGACTGCTGTATTGCTCCTGTGAGCAACAACCAATCAGATGGCAGCAAATTTGAAATAAAGGTGTGGCACCTGAGCCAATGAAAACATGAGTACAGCCTCTGAGGAAGATGATTTGAAACGCGTCAGGCTGCATTTCATGGGCTGTGAAGTCTGCATGGCATAGCTGTTTCCAGAGTGCTTCCCTGCCAGCTGGGCAAACCTTGGAGCTTTCATTTATACGCGGCAGGCCCTGCCGCGAGGGAGGCACCACCGCGAGAAGAGAAGCGGGTCGGTGGGCTGGAAAGTTTGTCCTGTCTACAACGAAGGTAGCAGCGCCGAAATTAGAGACTTCTAGTGCATGGAACCCATACAGGGTATGAATCAGTGATCGTGTGAACCTTGGCACCCATCCAGGGTAAATTAGTGCCACACTACAAGTACCACAAATCCGTGGGAGACTGCTGTATTGCTCCTGTGAGCAACAACCAATCAGATGGCAGCAAATTTGAAATAAAGGTGTGGCACCTGAGCCAATGAAAACATGAGAACAGCCTCTGAGGAAGATGATTTGAAACGCGTCAGGCTGCATTTCATGGGCTGTGAAGTCTGCATGGCATAGCTGTTTCCAGAGTGCTTCCCTGCCAGCTGGGCAAACCTTGGAGCTTTCATTTATACGCGGCAGGCCCTGCCGCGAGGGAGGCACCACCGCGAGAAGAGAAGCGGGTCGGTGGGCTGGAAAGTTTGTCCCGTCTACAACGAAGGAAGCAGCGCCGAAATTAGAGACTTCTAGTGCATGGAACCCATACAGGGTATGAATCAGTGATCGTGTGAACCTTGGCACCCATCCAGGGTAAATTAGTGCCACACTACAAGTACCACAAATCCGTGGGAGACTGCTGTATTGCTCCTGTGAGCAACAACCAATCAGATGGCAGCAAATTTGAAATAAAGGTGTGGCACCTGAGCCAATGAAAACATGAGAACAGCCTCTGAGGAAGATGATTTGAAACGCGTCAGGCTGCATTTCATGGGCTGTGAAGTCTGCATGGCATAGCTGTTTCCAGAGTGCTTCCCTGCCAGCTGGGCAAACCTTGGAGCATATATATATATATATATATATATATATATATATATATATATATATATATATATATATATATATATATATATATATATATATATTCGGCGGTGTGGTTCTGCCGCGGGAGGACGCACAGTCAGCAAGCGCGCCAGAGGCTTTCCCAACTTGAACCATTCCTGTTTGGTCGTGACGAACGAGAGAGGGAAAGCGGTTGCCACCGATGACCGGCATCGGTATGACTCTGTAGGCGGACTTCAAAGTGGTTTGCCGACAGCATACGGAATAAGCAGGCACTTCCAAACGGAACATAACACATTAAAAACACCGCCTAATGGAGGGCAGAAAAACTACTGTTGCCAGCAGAACTACAAGATCCAGCATGCCTTAAAACTACGTAATGACCATTGAAGGTCATGACCACTGGGGGTCAATAAATGAAACTGTGGCAATTGGTTGTGGACTGGCAGCAGCGATGGTGTAATGAGGTGACCTTTGAGAAAGTCCAATGTTTGGACGAAACGCGTCAGGACTTCACCTGCAAAAGAATAAAATACCTGCTTGTTAATCCGTTGGTGTGCGACTCCATTTCCCGCGTTGGTGGGAGTTTGTTGTAAATATTCGGCGGTGTGGTTCTGCCTCGGGAGGACGCACAGTCAGCAAGCGCGCCAGAGGCTTTCCCAACTTGAACCATTCCTGTTTGGTCGTGACGAACGAGAGAGGGAAAGCGGTTGCCACCGATGACCGGCATCGGTATGACTCTGTAGGCGGACTTCAAAGTGGTTTGCCGACAGCATACGGAATAAGCAGGCACTTCCAAACGGAACATAACACATTAAAAACACCGCCTAATGGAGGGCAGAAAAACTACTGTTGCCAGCAGAACTACAAGATCCAGCATGCCTTAAAACTACGTAATGACCATTGAAGGTCATGACCACTGGGGGTCAATAAATGAAACTGTGGCAATTGGTTGTGGACTGGCAGCAGCGATGGTGTAATGAGGTGACCTTTGAGAAAGTCCAATGTTTGGACGAAACGCGTCAGGACTTCACCTGCAAAAGAATAAAATACCTGCTTGTTAATCCGTTGGTGTGCGACTCCATTTCCCGCGTTGGTGGGAGTTTGTTGTAAATATATATATATATATATATATATATATATATATATATATATATATATATATATATCCATACTAATATAATAAAGAGAGAGCCCAAACCTTTGAGGCGGGTAATCTCAGGAACCACAGCACCAATCACAACACCCAATACAGCATTGGAAAGGGCAGTTGCAGCAGAAGGACATAGGCTATGCAGACGCCCACCATATACATTTAAAAGGTAAAGGAACCGTGCCAGCAAAGTAGTCCATTGTGGGCGTGTCTGCGTTGTGCTGTGGGCGTGTGCTGGGGCGTGACAAACGCTGGGGGCGTGTGGTACGTTCCGCCCTTCATGCCATGTCTCATATCGTGTGCTTATGACATCTCAAAATACATCATTTATGATAACACTGTGCATGGTGGAGTGGTGAGCTATAGTTTAAGTAGTGTAGCTAACAAGTTAACAAAACTGTGAAAGGAGGAGCGAGTTATAGTAATTAGGAGACGGTACATACATTATAACTTTAAGGTATAACAATACCTTTACAATTTCTTATGTTTGAGTAGTTTAAGTTTGGTTTGTATGGAAATATTAAAGTTTTCCTAACTGTAACTAAGTATTAACTTTTGGTTTTTTTCATCGAATATATATATACTAATAGACACATCTTACAAAAGAGTTATACTGGGCAGTGTGATGCTACCATAAAAACCACTGAGCAGTTGACAGTGGATACATTCAAATACTGCTGCTAACTTTTGGTGCAGGCAAAATCAAAAGGTGCCTACATAAAACGTAGCTGAATTGGGACGTCGTTGACAATTTTAAACACCACAAGCACCTGTGAGCACCAACAACTTTAACCCCTTCCATGTTCATGACGAGCTCAGCTCGTCATGAGGCACGGTTGAGCTGTGCTGATGACGAGCTGAGCTCGTCATGAACAATGGGGTTCATCCAGGATCAGCACAGGAAGGGAAAACACCTAGCAGCCAAGGTGTTAAGTATCACCAATACAGAACTCATAAGACATGCCAGCCTTAGGGTGGTCTTCCCCAATCTTTTGCCTCCCTGTTTTGCTGAATCTTGTAGTTGTCCTTGGGACTCTGAGCACTTTACCAGTGCTAAAGTGCATGTGCTTCTCCCTAAACATGTGTGTAGTTGGTGTATACCTGATTGACATGTAATTTACTTGTAAGTCCCTTGTAAGGTGGTATACCATATATCCAGTGCCTGTAAGTTAAATGCTTCTAGTGGGCTGCAGCACTGGTTGTGCCACTCACATAAGTAGCCTTTCAAACCTTTCTCAGGCCCCCCCCCCACTGCAGTGCCTGTGTGTGCAGTTTACTGCCACTTCGAATTGGCCATTAAAACTACTAGCCAAGCCTTAAACCCCTTTTTTACATCATATTTCACCCCTAGGTGGCCCTAGGTAGCCCTAAGGGCAGGGTGCTATATAAGTAAAAAGGTAGGTTATGTACATTTATGTTTTGCATGTCCTGGTAGTGACAAACAGCTTATTTATTTCGTTTTCCACTACTGTGAAGCCTACTCCTCTCATAGGTTAGCATTAGGTATTTCTTAAATACACTTTTAAGCTGTAATTACTGATCAGAGAGGGGTCGCTTTTTAATGTTTCATATGTTTGGAATGGTATTGATAAATCCTACTTACCGGCGATGCTGGATTTAACTTTACTATTTTAGAAATGCTACTTTTAGAAAGTGGACATTTCTCTGCACTTACTGCTCTGTGTGCCCTGCTCTGTCTGCCTGACAGCATGTCTCCAATAAACGTCTGGGATGGGTGACAGCTAAACTCTGTGCATTCCCTCTAGACTGCCACACCACAAGAAGGACGGGTGTGCCTGCATACATCTGCATTCTGATGGCCTTGCCTGGGCAGGATGGAAGGGAGGGGCTAACACTTCTCTGGAATAGGTAATTTCTTGTCCCCACACGAAGGGATAATTACCTCCCCCTCCCCCTCCATAGATAGCCTGGCAGACAGGACTGGGCTGAAAGGAGAACCTGTGCACTTCAGTAAGCTGATTTGAAGTCACTCCCACATCAAAGCACTTTTGGGCATAAGTACTGGGTATTTGACCCCCTAAAATCAGACACTTCTAGATCTTAAACTGAACCACTGTTGGAAGGACTGCTGTGCTGCTTAAAGGACTCATCTTTGGGCAGCATACTTGGAAGCCCTACTTTTCTCTAGTATTGCCCTGCTGTCTGCTGCTCTCTGACTCTGCTGATGGAGGGCTGGACTCTGTCTTCACCTCAAGTGATCTCGAAGCAGGGCCGGACTGGCCATAGCGGGCACTGGGCGTTTCCCCGGTGGGCGGCTAGGGTGTGGGGGGCAGTTTTGGGCACCTGGGAGCCGATTTTGTTACCGGGGGTCGGTATTATCACCCCCCTGTAACAAAATCGGCCAAAACAGACTCTCGCAAACTGCTTGGCTGCACACCCCCTCACCTCAAGGGGGGGCCTGCCGAGCAGTTTACCAAGGCCGGTTTCAGTTCTCAGTCCGGCCCTGTCTCGAAGGTCTTGTTGGCTTTCCTCCGGTTGCTTGAGACTCTAGGAAATCAAAGTCTCTACTCCCGTTCCTGTGCCTGGCTCACTGGAAGTGGCCCACATACTTTCAACATGGATTTTGATGCATCTCCTGTCTATGTGTAGCAGAGAAAAGTAGGCGCATCGCATCAGAACCAGCACTTTGCCTCTGGATATTGGTGCATCGAACAGCATATCGTCGCAACTGAAGCTTAGTGAGATCGATGCTCCTCCACTAAGTGTGGCCGAATCTGGCACCTTGGCTGACACCACTCAAATCTGACATCCATCTTCAAAACTGACGCATCGCTTTCACTGTGTGGAGATCAACGCATCTTGCTGTTTGCGACCAGTAAAGGTACTTTGTTCACCAGGCCCTGTGTGGGTCCTGTGGTCAGCCTGCGGGTCCACGAGGTCGGCCTGAACTTTGACTTTGCCCCAGTCTAGCATGACCCACAGTAGCCTTTTTAGCACTACTTTCCTCTAGGCACTTTACTGCATTTATTCTTTTAAGAATTAAATATCTCAACTTCTAAATTGAATTTTTGTCATTTTGGTCTTGCTTTGTTTATAATATAATAGCCTATTTTTATTTTACCTGTGTAGAGACTTTTTGTGGTGCATTTATTTTGTTACTGTGTGTATGTGTTGCGCAAATACTTTACACATCTCTTTAGATAAGCCTGACTGCTCTGTGCCAAGATACCAGAGAGTGAGCACAGGCTATCTTTTAGTTTGTAATTAGCTGGCCGTAACAAGGATTGTGGGTTCTGCTTGAGCAGGATTCCAACCAGACACTTAATTGCTAATGAATATTTTTTGTTTTAATTTCCCTTTTGCTTTCACATTCTTGCATCACTGTTCCTAATGATTTTCTGAACATGTTTGAAGATGCTGCTTTGTTTTCTTCCAAGACTTGTATTTGATCCCAGGCCATGTCGACACCTTGGCAGCCATTTACTACGGTTTTACGCCGGAGTTCCCATGGTGCAAGGCAACGGAAAGCATTGTCTCACTTTATTTATCATCATACAAGCCTGCTGGTGCAGTGCAAAATTGCTCAAAGACGCACTAGTGACCGCACAACCCTTTAGTAAATAACCTCCTCTGTTTATTGGTAATCTGGTGCTTCTTGTTCTGTTGTTGGCGCCATGCTTGAATGAAGCACACGTCCTCTTGGAGTGTTCTTGGTACTCAATGTGACTTTTTGCCAATGATGAAGCCAGGTCCTCTCCGTAAAGTAGGTCTAATCCTTATGTCCTTGGGTGCTTAGTAGGAGGTTCATGTGTGTCAAGGCAAAGCAGTACATTTATTTTTCTTAGCTTTGTCCAGAACACCTATCATACACAAAGGAATTGCGGAGCTTTATAATGATTATACTAAAAACTCATTTCTTGAGGTCTTGATTGCAATTGACAACCAGCATTAGCGAATGTAAAGAACAAAGCATGGAGTGCATGTGAAATACTTACAAAGGATATAGCCATATCAGACGTCTATGGGCTATGATACTCTGTACGGCTTTTGTTTAGTGGACTGAGTTTATTTACCCAAAGTGAAAAACCATCATACTAATTTTTAGGGACAAAATTACAGTGTTTTCAAAATAAATAAACAGGGACACTAAAAATATGCGATCCTGTGTAAGCAGCTCTTTTTCATAATTATGCTCATGCTGCATTTGCCACATAATTCATCATATGCTGCATAATCTGCAGATTTTATTGACTTTTTTTGTTTCTAGCAGGGGCGTAACACAGGACCCCGTAGCCCCTGCTGTGTAGGGAACCCCCGAGCTGCAGGGGGCCCCCTTAATACAGTACTCAGGCCTCAGAGCTTCAGATTAAATCCGAAACGACCCCGACCGTGTACCTTGCAGGGGTGCCCCTCAACTTTTGTTACGCCACTGGTTTCTAGCTCAAACGGATCAAAAAACGTGATGACGTGTTCATGTGTAGTGGAAGGCCCTTCCAAAGATTTAATGGTAATTTTTAAGATGCTTATTTCTGTATTTGATTATTAAACGGGTACTAATGAGATACACTATTTGCCCAGATAGTATTACAGTGTGTACAAATGACAAAATAACGAAGTAATCCTATCAAAAAAGTGTTGCATTATGCCACTTGATTTAGTCAATCGTGCCACATAATTTGGTGATCCTCTGCCGGATAAATCTAGTGGCCCTGTATAACAATGGCATTTGGAGGATAACAAAGCAAAACAAAACGAAGGTGTGCTGCTTATCAGCACACATAAAAGGTGTTTTTCACTGGAATGGGGAACTTTTCAAGGAGCAAATCCTCTTTGCTAAACTTGGTGTTGCTTTAGGTCACGGTTGCGTTAGTGGGGCAGATCAAAGTAAACACTCATAGGTTTTGATGGATATCCCTATATATTAAGAAGTCAGACCAGGCCTGGGGCAAAATCTAATGCCTGCTTGAAACGAGTGCAAACAAGGGGAGATGTGTTTATTTCACTAACCAAAATGATTGATTACATGGGTGCTGCAGTGCACAGCACATATCAAATATGCGGGAGCCCTCTGTGTTTGTCTATGTATCAGATTAGTACTGGAAGGGTCACTCACGCGTTCGCCATGTTGCAAAACTGGCTGTCACGCAAGGCAGCCTGTTTAGGCACCACTGCAGGGAATGACACCAATTGCAGCCCAACCTTTTTTTTCAAGTTACATTGTATTGATAGTTTTATCAATTAATCTCCCCATACCTACCAACAATGAATGTGCCCTTGTGTAATGTAGAGTGCTACAATACCTTCGGTCAAGTTTACGATACATAACACTACAAAAAAATATGTAAATCAATAGCACAGCTGTGTGTCACCTCGTGTATCTTTGGCCTGCCCCCACTTGTCACGCGCCATTGCTTGGGTCAGTCCCCCATGCCTGCATGATACCTTTGCCACTGCTTATACTAGGCTGCCTGTATAGTCCTACGGAGGCCCAATGTTGGATTTAGCCACCAAAGCGATCAATATCGCACCTCAGTTGAGCTGTTCATGCATCCACCACGGCCTTGCTATAGGGAGCTCCTTCTTTTTCCAGCTCATAGCTAAGCAGTGGCTGACAAATACTAGGGCTAAATCTCTAAATCTACATGTTAGTTTCGATTTTTCGAGTCTTCTTTGTTGAACAAGCAAGCACACTCCAGGATCCAGCCGCAATGTCTTGCCAGTAACTTCTTCAATCTGATTTATTATTGTTTTTCAGTAATTCCAGATTACTCTACAACCACAGACCATGTGAATCTGGTCCGCTCAGGTAGCCCGTACCTCAGGAAGAGATCAGTCCCATGGTACATGTACCCTATTTCTTTCTGGTGCCAGATATGTTTGGTGCAGGTCATTTAGTTGGATTCCTGGAGACTCCCTTACAATATATGCCGCCACTCAGGATCTGTAAAATCCTTTCCAGTCTTAGGGCTGATTACAAGTCTGGTGGTCCACAGACTGGAAGACTTGTGGGGGTGTGGCGGTCTCCCGACCGTCCTATTGCAATAAGGGCAGTTGGACCACCATTGCACCACCATAGCCACCAGGGAACCGCCATTCTGTTGGTGGTGCGACAGTCAGGTGACATTAATATGCTTAGGAGGACCACCAAGCATATTACAAGTTTCTTCTCTGCTATGGTTTTCATGGCGGTTCCACCGCCATGAAAACCTTTGTGGAGAGGAAACGGGCCCCCCTGGTGCCACATTCCATGTGGATGCACACAGAGGGGAACAACAAACTCCTAATCTGGTGGGTGGCCTGACCAAGGGTTTGGTGGTGATGCGGCAGGGTGGGCCCGCTCCACACTGCCAAACTCGTAATCAGGCTCTTAGTTTCCAATTGTAGCTGGGCTGTTGTCATGTGCTGCAGTCCAGTCTTTGTAGACATAGTCCTGCACCGTTTTCCCCCTTGATTATCGTCAAGAGTGAACAGAGTTAAAAGCCCCCACCAAAGTACTGAAGGTCAGAAATCAAAAACATACACTAGCAGAGCTCAAATAGTCCATTTACAAGTGCCTCTTAATCAATAGCTGAATTAGAGTGGATGAATGTGAAACAGATTAGGTGGATGGGTGAGAGGGTGCCTAGATGAATGTGTGAATGACTGAGTCCATGGACTAATGAATCATTCATTTACTTACCGCTCTCGATCCATGCACTTTCCTCATCCATGCACTCATCCAGGCATACAGCCACCTACCCATCCCCTCACTAACCCATTCACCCACCCACACATTCAAAATGGTTGCAGGAGGCACATTGCAAAGCAAACCAGCAAACATGTCATAGCTCCATCAGTGGTACTCTCCCCTAAAAAGTGATAGGCACTCAATACAATTTTGAAGGAATAAGTGAGGTATTACCACAAGTGATGAATATCATAAGCGTGGGGTGAGGTATTTACCATGTGTGATAAATTCCTCCTATTCCGAATTTTTAACTTGAAAATTTAGCATAGCACCAAAATCGGTATTTAACCCCTTGCCTGCGGGGCTAATTCCCCGTTGTGCTGGGGGCGCGCACAGTGCCCCGGTGCTCATGACGAGCTCAGCTCGTCCTGAGCCACGGTGGCCGTGTGCTCATGACGAGCTGAACTCGTCACGGCCACACCCGTTTCTGTGAAACGTTCAGCACAGCGGGGGAATTAGCTCAGCGTGCGAGCGTTGTGACCGTTATGACGAGCTGAGCACGTCATGAGCACACGGCCACCGTGGCTCATGACGAGCTGAGCTCGTCATGAGCATGGGAGGGGTTAACACACACAATTCCACATGTTGTGCTTTTTTTTATGGGCCTTTCCCCCCAGAAACCTTTCAGCAGATTTGACCTGCAGAAATGTATCAGGGAAAACCAAGAGAGTGGGATAATTACCACACACTTGTTTGCACACTATCGAAATGTAGCCCTGCACTTGTAATCAATAAATCAATCATATCATTTGTAAAGCGCATTACTCACCCGTGAGGGTCTCAATGCGCTGGGGTGGGGAATGCTGCTACTGCTTGAAAAGCAAGGTCTAGAGGAGTTTTCTGAAGGTCAGCAGGTCTTGGGTCTGCTGTAGGAGGATGGGAAGGGTGTTCCAGGTCTTGGCGGCGAGGTGGGAGAATGATCTGCTGCCGGAGGTTGCTCTCTGGAAGCGGGGGACTGTGGCGAGGGCGAGGTTGGCGGAGCTGCCATGTGGGAATGTAGAAGCAGAGTCGTCTGTTGAGGTCCATTGGTCCGGTGATGTGGAGTGCCTTGTGTGCGTCGGTGAGGAGCTTGAAGGTTATCTTCTTGTTGACCCGGAGCTAGTGCAGGTCTCTCAGGTGGGGTGTGAAGTGCCTGCGGCAAGGGATGTCGAGGATCAGGCGTGCAGAGGCGTTCTGGATGCGTTGGAGCCGTCTCAGGAGTTTGGCCGAGGTTCCTGCTTAGAGGGTCTTCCGTAGTCCAATCTGCTGCTGACGAGGGCCTGTGTGACCGTTCTTCTCGTTTCAGTGGGGATCCACTTGTAGATCCTGCGGAGCATGCAGAGGGTGTTGAAGCAGCAGGAGGAGGAGACGGCGTTGACCTGTTTAGTCATGGGGAGGGTTGAGTCGAGGATGACCCCTAGGTTGCGTGCGTGGTCGGTGGGTGTTGGGCGGTTCCCAGAGCGGTCGGCCACCAGGAGTCATCCCAGGCCGAAGGGGTGGATCCGAGGATGAGGACCTCTGTCTTGTCCGAGTTCAACTTCAGTAGGCTGTTCCTCATCCATTCAGAGACGGCCGTCATTCCTTTGTGAAGGTTGATTTTCGTGGTGTGGGGGTCCTTGGTGAGGGAGAGGATCAGCTGGGTGTCATCGGCGTAGGAGATGATGTTGAGGTTGTGCCGACGGGCAACGTGGGCGAGCGGTGCCATGTAGATGTTAAACAGAGTTGGGCTGAGGGATGAGCCCTGGGGTACGCCGCAGATGATCTCTGTGGCTTCAGAGCAGAAGGGGAAGGCGGATGCTCTGTGTTCTGCCGGAGAGGAAGAATCAGGGTAAAAGTGTCATACTACTGCAAGAGCAGGTATACAAATGCGGATAACACCACACAACATAACAAACTTTCATGTTTTAACGGGCACAAAACACTAGTATCACATTTGAAGCAATCTATTTTTGAGGCAAAACGTTTTTTTGAGTCCATTAACTCTGATCCATTATTGTCCATTTAAGATTACTCTAATCTGAAGCATTCACTTTTAAGCATTAAAAGTATTTTCTAATCTAATTGGAAAACATAAGGCTAATCTAGAATTAGAGACCTAACTTCCAGCTCATAAAATCAGAGCTGCTGCCGCTCAACGTTGAGAAAAGAAGCTTCCTGGTGCAAATGGTGTTGAGCAAATATAAAAGCCTAAATTGTGTACACACAAAATTACAGTGATTCGATAATAGAAATAAATTGAGCTACCATCACTAGTCACATCCAGTCATCCCCCTGCACACTGATTGATTTACTGATTTGATGCAATGAAATATGTGCATGCTAGGGGGCTGAGCTCCCCAGTATGGACTAGGATAACTCCAAAACTACATCCTGGAACTTGTGCGAGCCTAACAGGAATAGTAGGGTTACCCCAACATGGCGCACCATCAAACGCTACCCAGTAATCTCAGTTCACGTCCCCGAGTCATTTGCGTGCCAGAGAAGCCTGCCTCTCCTTACTAGGAGTAACAATAACAGGACAACCCAATGTACCTGAAAGGGAAGTCGGATAATTAATTAGCTGTCTCAGACAACAATGGTTCATTCGAGCTAGATTTAAAGTTCAGCGGATTTACATAATCTAAAGGAAATCCATTTAGTACAGTTTCCAGCAGCCATGCAAAAACATATGCTTTCATTTTTAATTATATGTACAGAGAAATATTTTTTCAGGGTCTGTGTTCCTCACAGAAAAGTGCCAAAAAAGGATAAGTGTATATATAAAAATGCAAATGACTAGGAAATAGTTGACATTACCCCAGCACGGGCAACAATTTCTTTCTCTGATGTGAAAGCACAAGTTGATGTTTCAACCCACTAACGATTGTTAAAGTCATCATCGGGACTATATCACGTTTCTTACGTGGAAACCATAAGAGAACTGAACAAATCTTTTGACCACAGAGATTTATATCTAAAAACATAGATCTATGGTTTCCTACTCATGAACTGTATATAAATTGTATGAAAAATGTATGCCCTTTTATATTGTTAGTGGTGTGAATGTGCTTATAGTATGATTGCAATGTCTTTTTGTATGAATGATGTATAAAAGTAAGTAGTGACATGTTTATTTTTTGTATTGTTCTTTTGTAATGTGCTTCACAAAAAAGTCTTGTTGAAACAAAAAATGGTTTGAAAAATACATAAAAGAAGAAAAGTGTAAATAAAATGCAAATTTGAATTGATTAATTCTGAGATAAAATTCCTTCTTGCATATAGTTTTGCTCATATGCACGGTATGAAATAAGTGATGTGAAATTACGTGGCAGTATTGGCATTTAGTTTTGGATTCCATGAAAGCCTCTAAGACACCTGCGGGTCTTCCCTCTGTTCAAGCCAGCACCAGCTCTGCCCCAGTGCCTCAATCAATGTCTTCATTATCGGATTTAAGATCTCTGCCGACAGTGAGTCGTACACGGAGCTAAGCAGGACTGATCCCCACTTGGGGTTTACCAGGTTTCCCTGGCGCAGGAGGTGGACTGCCTGCATCAGGACAGGCGAGATACCCTACGCCCCAGGAGGCCAAACTCAAACAACGCAAAAGAAACAACCAAAAGCGCCGACAACACTGCAAAGCTGGCTACAACCGGAAAACCCAAAAAAAGAAATTTTACCAACAGGAGATGGAACACCAAAGAAATTAATCTATCTCACAGCAATGAAAACCATGGCACGGATGATCCATCTGTTCTCAATCTCACCAACACTGCTCTCAATACAGGTGAATTAAGAACTCTTTCGCTGGGATTAACATTCAGTCCAGCCAGTAACTTTAATTATGCAAAGACCAGGATTGATCTTTACAAATACATCCGCAAACTAAAGTTACAGAAATACTTCATATGCAACAAATTCCAGCACAAATCTATTATGACATCTACCACTGACATGTTACAAGGATTGAATATCAATGATTTAGAGCTGATGCAGGATTTAGAAGCTCTTCGAAATGAAATCCCTAACTCTGGCATGTCGGAAGAACAATTGGTTCTAAATACCCCAGGTAATACCAAATTTAAACCCAAATCCACCTTCACCCCACTAATGTTGCATGATAACATCGATATCTTCTTTGAACTTTCAATCACGGGAATCAGGAAACTCTATGCAACTACCCTACGTGAAAAGCGAAAATATTCAGCACAAAACAGCTGCTACTTTAAATTGATCAAAAAACGACAGGCGGACAATAATATCAAAATCCGCCAATCGGACAAAGGGTGGAATGACGTTTTATGGCCACGTTCTCTTTACATGGAGGAAGCCTATCTACAGTTGAATGACTTGCAATGCTATAAAAGCTGTGATGTTGTCACTGTTATAAAAGCACAAACAAAATGTTATTCACAACTGTTGGCTTGGAGAAGCTCGGGATTGCTGAGTCAAGATGAACTTAAGTTCCTCAAAAATGAGCATCCAGTAACCCCCGTGTTCTATCTTATTCCCAAAGTCCACAAAAATTCAGTTAAACCCCCATTTAGACCCATTATCTTTGCACGTAGTGGTATTTTGGAAAATACCACCGTGTATATTGACGCTTTCCTTCAGGAACATGTCAAGGCTTTGCCATCCTATGTACAGGACTCTGGTGACTTTTTGAGGAAACTAGAGGGTGTGGCATGGGACTCAGAATATTGGTTGATAACTTTGGATGTTTCACCCTTATATACCAGTATTCGTCATCTTGACGGTTTGAGGGCAATTCAATATTACTTGGGGAGAAGGCCTATCCAAATGTTTGACCATAACAAGATGTTGTTAGCCATGATTTCCTACTGTTTGCACAACAATTTCTTCATGTTCAGCAACCATTATTTTCAGCAGATCAGGGGTGTGGCCATGGGGGCCTGCTTTTCTCCCAGTTATGCCTGTTTGCATATGGGCTACTGGGAGGAGCAGGTCCTCCATGGCACACACCACGAGATCTTTGTTGAACATGTGGTGCAGTGGTACCGATATATCAACGATATATTTTTGATATGGCGTGGTACTAAACAGCAGACTTTGTATTTCATTGAAGTGATTAACATCAACACACTCAATCTAGCCTTTACTTCCAACATAAGTCAGGATCATGTCTTTTTTCTAGACGTTGAAATGGTCACTAAGAATAACAAACAGGAAACACAGCTTTACAGGAAACCTACTGCAGGTAACACAGTGCTGCACGCCCAAAGTCACCACCCAGCACATCTGATACGCAGTATCCCCTATGGCAGGGGTCTTCAAACTGTGGGGCGCGACCCCCAGGGGGGGCGTGGAGTGACGCAAAGGGGGTCGCGCCTTCACAGTCATACTTCTGCCTAGGCCCAAGGGCTTTAGCCCCCCTCCTCCCTCATCGTGTGTCTCGGCCCAGCTGCTGCTGCAGAGCAACTCGAGTTGCTGGGGGTTCGGCTGGGGAGTGTCTGAAGTCATCTCCGGCACCTCCAAGTTTTTCACAGGTCTTTAGAGACCATTTGCATATTTAACATGCCATTGTAAACTCGTTACTGCTGCCTCTTACACACTGAGCCTCAGACTTTATCTCCCACCCCTCACTACGTGTCAACAAATATTTAAACAGAACAAAAAAATCCTGCGTCGATCTACACCCCCCCCCCCCACATCCGCATTGAAGCCTACAGGAAAAACTGACATTAACTGAATCCTGCGCGTGAGGAAATCCATGATAAAAAGAACCTAATTTCAACTTACATATTTATTATTCTTAAAGAAGGTGCTCGAGCAAAAATAAATCATATACCCGGATCACATATCGTGTCTTTTGTAAATATTTTGACGCATCATGCATTCTTGATATAGCGCCAAGTACTATTATTAACGATCCTAACACCTTTCTCTGTTTGCAAACGTCTGATATGCACCCTACGCACATTTCTTGCAGCTCTTAAGTGTGGTGGGCTTTGCTCCTGCTCAGCACCAATAGAAATTTAAAGTGGCATTACACACGTCCATAGCGGACTCACATTCGTGTCAAACTATCACTGAAAGGAAGATTTGTTTCGGCACAATGTGCTCAAGAACCCTTAAGGAATTCTAGATTGGCACTGCCATCCCTGTGGACATTCTATTTGTTTAATTTCATGCCACTTGTGCATATTTCCCACGTGTATTCGTTTCCGTAGTTACTTTTCGAGCAACATCTGTCTTAATTCTGCACTGCGTTGCCACTCACCTCCTTGTATCTGGATGCATTCACTCTTTGGGCGGCTGTTCGTAATGGGCACATTTGAGATCTCTGTAGTTTAGGCTGAAGGCCGTGCAAGGGCCTTTTCAGTGGGCAATTTAACAATTCATGTGAATGGATGGATGAAAGGGTGGATGGATGAAGGATGGATGTATGGATGGAAGGATGAAAGGGTGGATGGGTGAAGGATAAATGGATGAAGGCTAGATGTATGGATGTAAGGATGAAAGTGTGGACGGATGAAGGATGGATGGATGGATGAAAGGGTGGATGAATGGATGAAAGGGTGGATGGATGGACGGATGAAAGGGTGGATGGATGAAAGGGTGGATGGATAAAAGATGGATGGAAAGATGAAAGGGTGGATTGATGTATGGATGGATAAAAGGTTGCATGGATGAATGATGCATGGATGGATGTGTGAAAATGTGGGGGGATGGGTGGATGGATGGATGGGGGGATGGGTGGATGGATGGATGAAAGGGTGGGTGGGTGGGTGGATGAAAGGGTGAATGGATGATGGATATATGAATGGATGGGAGGATGAAAGGGTGGATGGATGTGTGGATGGATAAAAGGTTGCATGGATGAATGATGGATGGATGTGTGAAAAGGTGGGTGGATGAATGATGGATGGATGGAAGGGTGGATGGATGAAGGATGGATGTATGGATGGAAGGATGAAAGGGTGGATGGGTGAAGGATAGATGGATGAAGGATAGATGTATGGATGTAAGGATGAAAGGGTGGACGGATGAAGGATGGATGGATGGATGGATGTGTGGATGGATAAAAGGTTGCATGGATGAATGATGCCTGGATGGATGGATGCGTGAAAAGGTGGGTGGATGAACGATGGGTGGATGGATGGATGAAAGGGTGGATGGATGGATGGATGAAAGGGTGGATGGATGTATGGACGGATAAAAGGTTGCATGGATGAATGATGGATGGGAGTGTGAAAAGGTGGGTGGATGGATGGAAGGGTGGATGGGTAAAGGATGGATGTATGGATGGAAAGATGAAAGGGTGGATGGATGAAGGATGGATGGAAGGATAAAAGGATGGATGGATGTGTGAAAGTGTCGGTGGATGAATGATGAATGGATGTGATGAGGTCTAACAGGCGCATTTATGGTTGTTAAAAGTTGATGATGAGGAGTACCAGTTTCTAGAAACTTTTGTCGGAAGGGGGTCCTTACGCCTAAAAAGGTTTTACAAGGGGGTCTCGGCATCAAAAAGTTTGAAGACTTCTGCCCTATGGGGAGATGCTGCGTATCAGGCGTATTTGCAGCACTGATCCTGAATGCCACCTAGCACAAGAAGCTAGCAAAGTGCGTCTTCTAGCTCGAGGGTACACAGCCACAATTATTGACAGAGCAATCAAAAAGGCCAACCTTGTCCCCAGGAAAGATGCCCTGCTATATAAAACACCGGTAGCAGCTCCTGATGCAACCACCCAGCCAGCTAGACGTATACTGACATACAACAGGCAGCACCAAGTTATCCATAAGATCATCAATAAAAATTGGAGTTTGGTGCGCAACGACCCTGTAATTGGTGATAGGATGGCAGCGAAACCTGAAATCACTTTCAGGAAAGCACGCTCTATGAGCGATGCATTAGTTAAGTCTAGCCCAGAAGTTGGCAGCCACACAACAAGGTTGCAGGCGAGCAAGGGCTTTAGAAAATGCACTACCTGTAAAGCCTGTAGGCATGTGGTCAGTAAGAGCGAGTACAAGATTCCCTTTTGTGATACCCCACACGCTATTACAAAACAGCTGACCTGTAAGACTGATTTTGCGGTGTATGTGCTGGTGTGTCCATGTGGCCTGCAATATGTTGGTAGTACCAAGTTGCAGGTCCACAAATGGATACACATCAGCACATCAGAGCAATCAATATCAGCAATGCTACTTATCCAGTTGAACGTCATTTTAAAGAACATCATGCGAATAAGAGTGAGCTGTTAAAGTATTTTGTTATAGATTCTGTTTCTCCCCTCAGACAGGGGGGTAACCGTGAAGCCCTCTTACGTGCATTGGAGCTAGATTGCAAGACCCCTCTGGGTCTTAATTCCAGTGAGGACTTCTACACTTACCTCTAGGATGAATCCATAACATAGAAGCACCATTGAGAGCAGAAGTAACTTGAAATTCCCCAATGTATTTGGACCATCTTACATTGGGCATAGCAATGGTGCTACCTCACTCCTCTCTCCATCACATTGTTTTTAAATTGCCTTTTTACACGATTTATTTTAAAAGAATTTCTCTTTTCTATTTTTCTCTTTAATATTTTTGCACATTTAGCACAACTCACTGGTTTGCACTTAGTTACCAGAGGTGCACAGCCACTGGAACACCTTAGATTTATGGCTCAGCGCAGTGAACAACCACCCACTTGGGTTCTATTTTGTTCTTGCTTCATTTGCACATTCACATATATTTTGCACAATCATGAGATAGAGTGTAAATTATTTCGTCAATCTGTTCCTCTATTTGTCATATTTAGGATGTACTTTTTAACCATATTTGTTTTTATTTACAAAGTGTTTTTTTAGTATAGTCTTAAAAGCTTATTTGCTTTTTTTTAATGACTTTTTAGACTGTGCTTTCATACTTACAACTATTTGGTTTTAATCATTTCTGTAAACCTGTATGTATTTTCTCTGTGCCTATGCTTCTGGTTTTTAATGACAACCAATTGTATGATAGGTTTCATGCACTATGCACTTTAAATTCAGTATGTTTCTCACTGAGCGTAAAATGACCAAGGCCTCTGAGAAGGCTGAAACGCGTCATGAGGGCAGGCTGCTGAAAATTTGAACAAAAAACACCACCTGCATCTTTGGGTCGGCTCTCGTTTGTTCCTGTGGAGTCCCGGGCACGGGGGATTGCAGGAGCGGAAGAACAAACACACACAAACACCCTTGCACAATGATGCAAAGGTGTTTGTGTGTGTGTGTGATATCAAGCATAGGTTTTACACTGAAAGGATACACTTATAACACAATTCTATGCTTCAACAAAGTTTAATGAATTACCACTTAGAATGTATGTTGTACCTTGCAGCACACATGCAAAGTTGGAAAGGTTTTTAGGAAATTAATCTTTTCTCCAACTTTATGAGCTATGTGCATAAACTACAAATCCGATTGGCACGTTACACATTGGGCCTTGCAGCTGGAACATTAACCTTCTATTTTATATTAGTAGGAGTCAAAACTGTGATTTAAGAAATCACATATCTCTCTATTTCTTAAGTATTATTGGAATTTTCATCATTACAAACAACATGGCTTTGTGAACATTACCCAAGAACACGTATTTCAATGCACATTGTATATTAATCTCTATGCAATTGCAGTTAACATAGCCAAGGATAGCAATCAAATGTCCACAATGCAATGTTGATATCAGCTCGCTCAAGCCAAGGTAAATACTCCTCAACACCCACCCCACCCCACCCCACCAACTCTTGCCTCTGCCAAGTTGTCCTATGGACCATAGTGTGCCACATGGGCTCAGTGGTCAACAAGTCAAAGAACATTATAACCCAGGCTGTACAAAAAGTAAACATGCCTAGATCTACACCTACTACTCATCACTCTCAGATATTGGGGAACTGTCAGGGATGTCCACTTCTGGCTCTTTAAGACAATCCACTAGGTGGTCCCACACCTGGGCATTATCAATCGATCTGCATTCCGCCTCATCTCTTGGAATAAGACTGCACTTTTTTATCCCGCCCATTGGATGAGTCATCTCTCCATTTGGTCAGCCTAGGGCCCCTGGTAGCTTTCAAATGCGTGGTAGTTTTTCATTTCAGGAAGATCATGGCCAGGTCCACAAATCTGGTAGTAATTTTATTTTTATTTGGGAGCAGGACCCCTCCATACAAACAGGCTATAGGGGTAAAGGGGATCATCAGTTGAGCAGTCTCATTCATAAATTCTAATACCTCTTTCCATAATTCAATCAGAGTGGGGCAGGACGAAACCATATGGAGCATTTCAGCACCATGCTCTCTGAATCTGGGGTGGGACCCCTCAGCCGCTTGGAAAATCCTAATGATTTTACCCGGGATGAGGTATGCCCTATGTAAGAAATAAAAGTTAAGTAATTTGAATGTAGCGTTTCGCGACACTATGTTTGTTGGCAAGTATTGTGGTCCATTGCGCATCTGTGATCTGGGATGCTAGGTCCGCTTCCCATTTC
This sequence comes from Lissotriton vulgaris, assembly GCF_964263255.1. NCBI lineage: Eukaryota > Metazoa > Chordata > Amphibia > Caudata > Salamandridae > Lissotriton > Lissotriton vulgaris. The sequence continues at coordinate 1,037,078,947 of NC_141689.1, forward strand.
TCCTGCAGCACTAATAATGGTGTAATGATATCTGCCCGCAATGCCTGATACAGACATGTGGTGCCGCTCGTGCTGGAAACTTACCGGGAGAACTGCTGTGACTGCTGATCGCTGGATTGCTGGATCTAACACGCACCCTGCCGACGAGGGTCCAGGAGACGGACCAACTGGCTGCCCGCCTGACTGCGAGGACCAGCGTGCTGTGCGGCCCCTGATCTGCCGCAGCTGGTCCTCTTCCCGCCCTCACCTCCTCCTACTTATTCCCACTCCTACTCGCGCATGCGGGACGCGCGCGGGTGGCGGGCACCGGGCGAAACCCGGGCCAAGGGCGGGCTCGTTCTAGCCCGTTCCTGACCGCGCAGGACTGGACCGAGCCACACCCCTTGGTTTTAAATCCAATTCATCATTTTATGTGGGGCTGAGACATTGCCGTAAGGACTCTGACGTAGATCCTGGGACACTGGAGCACAGAAGCCATAGGATAATGATGAACCAAGAGACCAGGAGTAAAGCTACAGCGCAAGTTCCGTGGTAGCAGGTACCTTGGACAATTTTCTGACTAGAGCCAGCTCCATAGTGTCCAAGGAACTAACTGTTGTAGAAAGACGTCTTTTGCAAGGGATTGCCAATGTTAGGAGATCTTCTCTGGGACTAATAGCAAATGCCAAAACTCCAGAAAGGGGTGGGGGCTCTTCCGCTGCTCTATTGGATACTATTGATCAGACAATTGCAGCTGTCCTGCAAGACCTCAGGAATAGCCCTGGTGGGCCTAAAAATTCTCTCCCGGCTATTCTCGAAGCCGTATTAGTGCCACTCACTGTTAATGACGGGTTATCTATTGCTAGGCATGATCTTGATACTAGACAATCGCAGGGGATGTGGGAAGGGGCTGTCCCAAAAAGAAAACGCGGGGCCCAGGAGAGAGGCGGGAAAAAAGCGAAGCTAGACAAAGGTACGCGCCATAATGACCCATCGATTCTCGTCACTGGTCACGTACAAAACAGTGATGCCCCAATAGCTACAAGTGGTGTTACCACCTCACCACCCCAAACTCTCTTTACACTGCACCCAACTACATTCAGATTTGGTGATACGGCTCAGGCTGGTGAGGATCAGTCTATCCTTGCTCTTGGCGCTATCCTGAAATCCTTGCTGGATCCTCTGTTTGACAGGCTCAATTGTATTGATCATAGGCTGCTAGCAATAGAAACGGCCACGGGGGTATTGATGGATCATCTGAAATCAGTGGGGACTCCGTGAAGGGGCCCTGATACCAACAGGTGGGGGGGCACTTTCATCTACTATCTCCCCTCAAACGAGAATCCCGGCTCCAGTAAACCCCTCTGGTCCGGCACAGGCACCTGCAACTGTCGCCATGGATAACCCTTTGAGTAATGCAGAAAAGAACGACAACAGTAGTGACCGAAATATGGCAGAGGGTACCAGAGTGTGGTGGAAAAATGTAGTCAACCTACCCCCGAGGCGGCGCCCTTGGTAGTGGTTTTAACGGGCGTCCCGGAGCTCAGTGACTCCACAACAGAATCCTTTTCTTCACTAAAAAATAAGGTGGCAAGTTGGCTGAACATTCACAGACCCCTTCCTCCACACATGTTAACCGAAATTGTAATGGTTAGAAGGGTGGCGTGGGTGGGCCAAACTACTAAAAAAATCAAGGGTGACTGCGTTCTGGTCAACTTTAGGAATGCTGGGATAGTCTCCCATATATGTAACTGGACGGGCAGCACGGATGGCACTGTTATACAGTCCCGCCCTCTGTCCTTCTTTTATCCACCAGATAGTGCCTATGCTGAGTTAGGGTTTGAAGAAGGCTGGACAAGGGTAGGTTCTAGGAGACGTAATAGAGGGGCTAGGATCAATTTTAATGACAAATTTTTGCCCATTGATCAATTTCACTACAATATATTCAGTTGCCTGGAACAAGTGGACTGACTTCATGGTATAGCCAGAACTATCGTTAAAGATGGTGGGATGAGTGATCGGGCCCAACAAAGAGCTCGAGAAGAGGGATGCGTGATGGATGAAGTTACAGGGAGAGGGTTGGGTGCCTCGTGTGAGCGTATAACCGACACGATAGGTATGGGGGTAAATAGCATATACATGGTGAATACTTCTCCCTGTGATCCAGAAATTTTTTCGCCAATCTTAAACCCAATTACTGACAACAAACCCCTGAAGATTTTGTCCTGGAACGTGGCAGGCCTTTGTAACAAACTCGCCTGCCCTGACTGGGGCACTTTTATAGACGAGAACGACATATGCCTCTTCCAATTTTGGCTCGGGTTTGTCTCCTTCTCAGTTCCTGCAAGGTGGGGGGGGGGTGGAGGGAAGACCATCGGGGGGGCTAACAATCTGGGTGGGAACTTACTTGGGTTGTAGTGCTAAGGTCTTGGAGACCACAATAGAGGATGTCCAATGTGTATTGTTGGAGTGGCCAAATGCTTCCAGTCTTGGAGACCACAATAGAGGATGTCCAATGTGTATTGTGGCCAAATGCTTCCAGACTCGCCCTGGTTAGCATCTACTCTAGACCAGTGAGTATTACATCTGAGTCTGGAACCATTGATGAGCTCTCCACCTTTTTAAGTGGGATCCCTAAAGGGGTTAACTATGTGGTGGGGGGTGACTTTAATTCTCACTTTGAGCCTCTAGTAGACTTGATGGATGGAGCAAACCAGGCAGAGGACGCCCACTGGAAAATACCTCTGGTGATGGGTCCGCAACCTAGGTCCTGGGCTCCGTTGGCGGTCCAAATCATGGCCCTGACTTTAAACTATTCAATCAGGGCGTGTAATGGCCGTGTAAAATCAGACATTCAGTCAAAATGTACTTTTAATAAACCTGGTCAAGAGGCAAGTTTGGACTATATATTTGTCGAGTGCTGTGCTTGGTATAGGGTTGTTGATTTTATTACAATGCGTTGATCCTAGATTTCCTTTCCCCGGGTAATCCCGGGATGGTTATAAAACAGGGTCTCCCCCAGATGACAGGGCCCTCCTCTCTACCAACAGGCGTAGGATTAGATGGGACAAAGTGGTAACTAGGTAAATAGAGTTACTAGCCGAGTTATACGCTTGGGTAATACCGGCGCTGGAAGCTTCTGGCGCCTTGAGTATAAAACACCCCTCCCCTGTTGTGTACGCACAACTTGGATATCTCTATAAGGTTCTAATTAATAGCCTAGCTGAAATTTTAAATCCACCTGGACTAATGAGGAGAAGAGTGGGTTCCAAACTTACCTGGTTTAACTCGGCCTGTAGGAAGGCGAAAGCAGACCTCCTTCAGGCTTTGAAAGAAAAAGACAACAGGACACTAATAAAAGAAAGGAGGGCAGCATATAGGTATCTAATCCATCTTGCCAAGATAGAGTGGGGCAATGAGAACTGGGCCAACTTATCAACGGCTCTTAAAACAAGAGATCCCCGGAAGTTCTGGCAAATTGTGAATACCGGGTCGGCTGAACCTGTTTCGGCTATAGTGCCTAATATTGCTGCGGAGGTGTGGGAAGAACACTTACTTACTTTGTACCAGGGGAAGCCCCATCCCTGTGACTTGGATATGGAGGGAGCAGTCTCCAGTCCTATCCATGGAAATTAACAACCCCGAGTTCACCGAGGGTGAGGTATGTGCTGCTATTCTTAACCTCCCTTCTGGCAAAGCACCCGGGTTAGACAAATTGCCGGGTGATCTCCTGAAGCATGAACCCAGGGTTTGGGCCCCATATTTAACGGTTGTTTACAATGCATTTTGGGGTGGCATGGTGGTCCCTAGTACTTGGCTGGGAGCAGAGATAGTCCCTATATTCAAGAAGGGTTCACCCCTCCTCCCAGCCAAGTACAGGCCAATTAGCCTTATTGATGTACCCCAAAAGCTTTTTTCGAGGTTGATCCTAGATAGCTTGCTGGTATGGATTAAGGAGCATTCCATCCTAAGTCCATTGCAGGCAGGGTTTAGAGAGAATGTTTCCACTACGGATAGGATCTTTCGATTAACCCTGCTCTTCTGGAAGATGGTGAAGATAGAGGGTGGCTCACTTTACACAGTCTTTGTGGATCTCCGCACGGCCTTCGATCTTGTGCCGCGCGGTAAACTGTAGACTGTGCTCAGGGATCCGGGCCTATCGCCCCTGCTATTAAATATGAGAATCCGACTCCATACCGAGAACTTCGCGCAGGTGAGGTGTGGGAAAGACGGTGCTTTGTCAGGCAGATTCCCTGTTGGCAGGGGGGTAAGGCAAGGGTGCGTTTTGGCGCCCACCCTGTTTTGCCTCTATGTCAATGGGGTAATCTCACACCTGGATGCGGTAGTAGATAGTGATGCTCCAAAACTCTCTGGTCGTCGGATCTCTGCGATTATGTTCACCAATGATACCTTATTGCTCTCAAAGACACCTATGGGCATCCAGCGAGTTTTGAATGTGTTCGTATCCTTCTGTGGGGACCAGGGGTTGGAAATAAACACCTCGAAAACGAAATTTATGATTTTTAACCCCCCGTTAGCAACACGTCCAAACCCCTTGATAGCCAAAGTTCGCTTGGAAAGGGTTCATACCTTTGTCTATCTGGGGCTTCCGCTGAATGAATCCATGACCTGCGGCCAGCATCAATTAAAATCGCAATTAAGGCTGACTCAGATAGCGGAGGGTATTCTCAAACTCCTGACCAAATCCCCGGTTAAGCCACTTGGCCCACTACTGGAAATTTATAAACTTCGGGCCCGGGGGGCAGCAACTTATGGAGGTGAGCTTTGGGGACACAAGGGCTGCTCTGCGATCTCTGTTGCGGAGAACAAGTTTTTAAGACATCTGGCTGCGTTGCCCCAGAGTATACCACTAATGCCCTTAAGGCTTGATTTGGGCCTTAGACCCATCGATGAGGAGCTGGGCCTTAAGCCATTAACCTTTTGGCGGAGACTCTGGGTTACTCCGGAGCTCAGAAATTACAGGCAGGAGTTAGCCGACGTATTGAGGTTTGTGAATGTGGGCAAACTTTCCTGGCTCAAGTATGTGAGAGAGGGATTGGAGAAACTAGGCCTTGCATCAATGTGGTCTGATCCGGAGCATGCGTGCAGTGGAATTTTGCGTAACCAGTTGGTTAATATGTATCGCGAAAGTAAATTGGCCCGCCTCATGTCAAACTCCAAGTCTGGTACCCTTTCTGGCATGTTTTTAACCCCTTCGGGGCTGATGACGAGCTGGGCTCGTCATGGAGTAGGGCGCTCGCACGCTGATGACGAGCCCAGCTCGTCATGAGCCCCACCCTCGGGGGAAGCGCCAGCGCTCCCCCCGAGTCTGCCCGATTTTGTTTGTTTCTGCGGGGATAGCAGGGGAAGACCTTCCCCTGCCTCCCTCCGCCCTCCCCGCCTGCGTCATCAATGACGTCAGCGCGCGAGGCGCGCTGACGTCACTGGAGGTTCCTTTTGTTTACCGACGCGCAGGGACGCTATTTGCTTCCTGCGCGTCGTTTGGGAAACAGGTTCGTTATGCGGCTGGGGCGGGGGGGATTGAGTTTAAACTTGCATCGAGGGAAAGAAAAGGCTTTTCCTTTCCCTCGATGCCACTTTAGAGTTTTCCTGCTGCACGATCGTGCGATCGTGCAGCAGGAATGTTAGGGATTTCATTTTTTTTTTTTTATTGCTCAATTTCGTTGTTCGGGGAGCGGCCCCTTGGGGAAGGGTCGCTCCCCTTGTTGGGGGAACATTATTTATGAAGTCTTTTCTTGAATGTAATGTTGAGAATTGGCCGTTTTTTTCAAAAAAATGCTGATGGGGGTCATTTAGAAAGTGAAATTATAGTGCTCATTGTAATGAAGGATGCAAGTGCCTCTGTCCTTCATTACTTATACTTATGTGTTTTTCTGAAGTGGCTAAAAAACACACCTGTCCTGCCTAGGCAAAGCTCACTAGTGTTTTTGGGCTGATGAATGTTTATTTGTATTTGTGCTGCAATTCAAACACATGCTTTGCCTCCAGTGTCCATGTGTGTGTTACTATGCCATCGCTGCGATGTGCGAAGGGGTCCCTTGAGTGAGCTGTCCATCATAGTGGGAAGTTTATAAATGTTTTTGGGCTGATGATTGTTTTCCTGAGTTTGTGCTGCAACTCGAGCGCCATCTTTGTCTCCAGTGACCATGTGTGCGTTACTATGCAATCGCACAGATGTGCGCAGGGGTCCCTTGTGTGATCTGTCCATCATAGTGGAAAGGTCAAAAATGTTTTTGGGCTGATGAATGTGTTTCTGATTTTGTGCTGCAACTCGATCACCTGCTTTGTCACTAGTGACCTTTGTGTGTGTTATTATGCCATTGCACCGATGTGCGCAGGGGTCCCTTGAGTGAGCTGTCCATCATAGTGGGAAGCTCACAAATGTTTTTGGGCTGATGATTGTTTTCCTGAATTTGTGCTGCAACTCGAGCGCCATCTTTGTCTGCAGTGTCCAAGTGTGCTTTACTATGCAATCACACAGATGTGCGCAGGGGTCCCTTGTGTGAGCTGTCCATCATAGTGGGAAGGTCACAAATGTTTTTGGGCTGATGAATGTTTTCCTGAATTTGTGCTGCAACTCGAGCGCTTGCTTTGTCTCCAGTGACCGTGTGTGTTACTATGCCATCGTACCGATGTGTGCACAGGTTCCTTGAGTGAGCTGTCCATCATAGTGGGTACATTTAGGAAAGATGGTGCACTCCGCTAGTTGGTGGGCGGGGCCAAACGGGGGTCTTCTGTGCGTGTTCACATGCCTCTTATGTGTATGAATGGTCACAGACTGATGAGAGCAGCAGATGGGGTGAATGAAGCTCCTGGTGATAGGAACTGTTTTTGGATTTAGCTTGTGAAAGTGAAGGATGCAAGTGCCTCTGTCCAGCATCACAGTTATCCACAGTAATTCTGTTGCCCCCCTCCCCATGAGAATCCCTGATGACGTCAGCGCGCACAGCACGCGTCAACATCTTCAGGGATTCCCAGGCGGTCGGGAAGCCATTTGCTTCCTGCGCCTGGAGGTGTTAATTTATTTTTGAGAGTCTTGGGGGGTGTGGGGCCGCAAAGAGGCATCAGGGGAGAGGCAAGTGATTTTCCTCTCTCCTGATGTCTCTTTCCAGCCTCACGGTTGCGCACAGCATTGCGTTTGTGGTGGTGGAAATGCCCCCACTAGGACCAGGGATTTTATTTTAGATTGCAGGAAGTGACCCCTTTTGCAAGGGTCGCTTCCTGGTGGGTTGGATTTTTAACTTAGATTTTCTGCCCCCCCCCCCGGTGGGCAAATCAACCCGTACTTTTGTCTGTTTTGCCCTTTTTGATGGCCCATCTGTGTGGATGTGATTTTGTGGGTAAATTTGTGTGTTGTTTGTTCATTTGTTATGTTGTTTGTGAAATGTAGTATTATTTTTTTATTTCCTCTTTGTTTTTGATCCAGGCTTTTGCTGTTTGTATTGGTGTAGGTTGTGGTTCAGTTACTGCTGGTTTTGCAGCTTGTGTAGTTGCATGTGCTTGGTAAGTAAATGTTTTTTGTACTACTTTCCCTAGATGAATGTGTTTTTTTGAAAAGTCTAGTTATTGCTGTTTGTGTGGCTTTGTGGTTCTTGATTGTTAACTTTTTTTTGTATTGCTGCTTGATGTGTACTTTGTCTAATCTACACTTTTTTTTCTTTCTAGTGGGATTTCCTTTCTTTTTGCTGTGTTTCAGCAGAGTAGGTGCTGGTGAGTGTTCTTATATTTGAATTGTTTTTAAAGTGTATTGATCTTTGTGTGAAGACTCTACCTTGTTTACTTCTTACTTTGCACAGTGTAGCTTGTTGTTCACTTGTGTGTGTAGTCTTCTTGCTTTGTAAGGATAATGGCTGCTCGCAGAATGACTGCTCAGCACGTTGTTAGTTTGCTTTTTGAGACTTCCTCTGAGCATGGTCCAGACACTGACTCCGATTCGGAGCATGAGGAATTTGCAGAAGATTCAGGCAGTGAGTTTTCTCTTCGCGTGGTATCATCATCATCGGATGATGATTCTTCTAGTGCTGATGAAGTGCCTGTGGTAGAGAGGGACATTGATGTGCCGGTAGAGAGGCAAGAGCCATCTGAGCGGCAGCCTAGGTCCTCAAGTTTTCCCTGTTTTTCTCGTCGGGAAGAGGCAAGTGTGGTAAAGGGTGTGCCCAAAAGGCTTCACATTGCTGTGGTTCGCCAAGGGTTATCTGGTGCTGCTAGTCTTCCTGTTATAGAGCAGCATGAGGCATCTGGTGCTGCTAGTCTTTCTGTTGTTGTTGAGCAGCAAGTGGCATCTGGGGAGGCGAGTTCTTCTGTTGATGTTGAGATGCAAGAGGCAGCTGGGGATGCAAGTGTTCCCGTTGATGTAGTGCAGCAAGAGGCATCTGGGCTGCAGGCTAGGGTGGCTTCTTCTTCCGATGTTAGTGATGACGTCTGGGTTGCCCCTGGCATGGTGCAGCCGGAATTGCCAGACTTCACTGGTGTTCCAGGGTGTAGAGTGAATACTGACAATTTTCTGCCAATTCAATTTTTTCAGTTGTTTTTTGACGATGAGTTTTTGCAAGCGATTGTGGAGCAAACTAATTTGTATGCAGAGCAGTATTTGAGGGACCACAGTGCCAGCCTTAAGCCCCATTCTAGAGCTACCCATTGGTCTCCCACATATGTTGAAGAGATGAAGAAGTTTTTGGGATTCATTTTTTTGACGGGCTTGCTAAGGAAGCCATCAATGTCTTCTTATTGGTCCACTAGTCCCTTGATGGCAACATCTATATTTCCAGCAGTTATGACTCGTGATCGGTATATGCTTCTTCTTCGCATGTTGCATTTTGTTGATAATGATTTAGCGTTGCCTCGCGATCACCCTGATTGTGACCGTCTTTTTAAGATTCGGCCTGTCCTTGATCACTTTGTTGATCGTTTTTCTGAGATCTTTGCTCCTGGAAAACAAATAGCTATGGATGAGTCTTTGGTATTGTTCAAGGGCCGCTTGGTTTTTAGGCAGTATATTCCTAGTAAGAGGGCACGCTATGGAATCAAACTGTATATGCTTTGTGACAGTGAGACTGGATATGTTTATAATTTCAGGGTGTACACCGGTAAGGATTCCAGCATTAACACTTCTGCTTGTCCGTCCACTTTTGGAGTGACTGAGAAAATTGTGTGGGAACTAGGTAGACGATTATTTAACAAAGGCCACCATTTATATGTAGATAACTTCTACACTAGTGTGCGTTTGTTCAAGGAATTGTCCAAAGTGGGCACTGTTGCTTGTGGCACGATGCGCAGTAACCGGAAAGGTTTCCCAATAGAACTTGTTTGCAAAAGGCTTGTGCGGGGACAGTCTACTGCATTGCGATGTGGGAAGCTTCTAGCTGTGAATTTTTCAGACAGGAGAGATGTGTACATGCTGACTACAATCCATGATGAAAGCACTGAAGCTCTGCCTGTTCGGGGTGAGCGTGCTGAAGTGCGTAAACCTGGGTGCATTTTACAGTACAATAAGTACATGGGTGGTGTTGACAGAGTAGATCAGAGGTTGGAACCTTATGCTGCACTTCGAAAGTCTTACATTTGGTACAAGAAGTTGGCTATTCATCTTTTCCACTTGGCATCCTTTAATGCTTTCGTTGTGTTCCAGAAATCTTGTCCTGAGTTAAAGATGCCTTTTGTTAAGTTTCAGGAGACTATAATAGGCAGCCTTGTACTAGTGGAACAGGCAAGTGTCCCAAGATTTGGAGTGGTGGAGGAAGTGGCTAGACTGAAAGATCGCCACTTTCCAGAATACATTCCTCCCACAACTGCAAAAGACAATCCCACTAAAAGATGTAGAGTCTGTTGGCGAAGAGAAGTGCGGAGGGAGTCTCGCTTGTACTGCCCTGACTGTCCTTCAAAACCTGGATTGTGTGTGCCAGCTTGTTTTAAATCGTACCACACACAAAAGAAGTTTTGGGAGTTTCATTGAGCTTGTAAGTGTACTGTCTGGTCTGTATTCTGTAATATTTTTTAGTCTGCTTCAAGGTGTGCATTAGTGCACAGCATTTAGTTTTTGAATTTGTGTTAGCAGATTTGTAGGTTTCTTCATTTGATTTGTGGTATATCTTAAAAAAAGTCTAAATTTCGATGGTGGTGTGTGCAGCATTGTGCTTGGATTGTCGGTGTGCGTGGACTGGCGTTTGGCTGGTGGTGTGCGTAGTCTGGTGCTTGGCTGGCATAGTGCATGGATTGGAGTTGTGCTGGGGGGGTGAGTGGATTCTTGCTTGGCTGGCGGAGTGCATGGTTAGGTGCTTGGCTGGTGGTGTGAGTGGATGGCGCTTGGCTGGTGGTGTGCGTGTTCTGGTGCTTGGCTGGCATAGTGCATGGATTGGAGTTGTGTTGGGGGGGGTGCGTGGATTTTTGCTTGGCTGGCGGAGTGCATGGTTAGGTGCTTGGCTGGTGGTGTGAGTGGATGGCGCTTGGCTGGTGGTGTGCGTGAACTGGTGCTTGGCTGGCATAGTGCATGGATTGGAGTTGTGCTTGGGGGTGCGTGGATTTTTGCTTGGCTGGCGGAGTGCATGGTTAGGTGCTTGTCTGGCGGTGTGAGTGGATGGTGTTTTGCTGGTTGTGTGCAAGGATTGGTGCTCGGCTGGCGGTGTGAATGGATGGTGCTTTGGTGTTTGTGTGCAAGGGTAGGTGCTTGGCTGGCGGTGTGTGTGGACAAGTGCTTGGTTGGTGGTGTTGGTGGACTTGCGCTTGGCTGGCGGTGTGTGAGTATTTACTTTCTGATGGTCACAACACACAGTGCTAGCTGAGTGCCACTCCACCCAGTCCATCAATTTGCGTATTTGCTGTGTCTGGAATGTGGGCGTGTGAATGTGATGGGCCCTTGAATGGCGCTGTCTGTTGGTGTGAGTGTTTTGATGTGAAGGGCCTGCGGCTGGCGGTGTGAATATTTTGTTTGTGTCAGATTTATGAAAGGTGTGTGAATGGCCTGTAAAGAGGTTGGTGCCTTGTCGTGGCTTTACAGCTCACGAGCTGTGAGTCAATGGTTCAGTTTCTCGTTCTCTCAATTATTAGCAGTGCATTTCATTATTTGTGAATTTGCTTGCTAATAGAATTGTATATGCTGAACCTTCACTCACCATCGTGCTAAATCCAACCAGTGTGTGTGTTTGAGGACTTGTTTGCTGTGTTTTTTTATTATATATTTTTCAGTAAGGGTGCTCTGTGTTTTTTTATGGTAAATGTTGTGATGTGTTCCTTTTGTGCCTGGTGGTGTGATTGTTTTTCTTTGTTTCAGGTATGAAAGGAGTGTGAATGGCCTGTAAAGCGGTTGGTGCCTTGACGCTGGCTTTACAGCTCATGAGCTGCAAGTCATTGGTTCAGTTTCTTTGTCCATGTAATTGACAGTGCATTTCATTTTTTGGAAATCTCTTGTTAATGTTCTTTTATATACTGAACCATCACTTGCCCTCCTGCCAAATCCAACCAGTATGTGTGTATGTGTCTGGAATTGATGGGCTACTAGGGAAACCTACCAAAATCATACATTTTTGAATTGTAGACACCTAGGTGCTTTCAAGGAGCTATGGCTTGTGTGGATCCTCCAACGTTCCTTTTCCCAGAATCCCCTGCAAACCTCAATATTAGTTAAAAAAATCAATTTTTTCATCAATGTTTGTGTTGGAAAGCGTGGCATCACTGGGCTCACCCAAATTTCCACCCACCCAGCGTTCCCCCATGTCTCCCGGAAAAAATGGTACCTCACTTGCGTGGGTCGGCATAGTGGCTGCGACATGAAACGGTTCAAATCGTACGGTGGTGAATTTACAATAACCAATAGCAACATTACCTTCTTTTTTGGGGGGGGGGGAGACTGAGTTTTTGGACCGGGGCTCGGCGGGCATCTTTGGAAAGTACCAAACCCAAACAGTTCTGAAAACTAAACACCCGGGGGAGTCCAGGGAGGTATGGCATGCGTGGGTCCCCCAATGTTTTCCTACCCAGAAATCCCTGCAAACCATAAATTTAGGTTAAAAAAACAGTTTTCCAAACATTTTTGCGTGGGATCTCCGTGTCGGCACAAATGTCCTACCACCCAGCGTTCCCCTTGTTCTCCCGAGTAAAATGATACCTCATTTGTGTGGGTGGGCCCAAGGCCTGTGTCTAAGGCAGGGGGGCTTAATTTGTAAAACTTAAATACTACTTTTTCAAAAGTCATTTTCGGACTGTTCTGCTTTGGGGCACCCACACAAGTGAGGTATCCTTTTACTCGGGAGAACAAGGTGAACTCTGGGTGGTAGGACATTTTTGCCGACACGGAGATCCCACGCAAAAAAGTTTGGAAAAGTGATATTTTTACCTAATTTTAAGGTTTGCAAGGAGTTCTGGGTAGGAAAACATTGGGGGACCTACGCATGCCATACCTCCCTGGACTCCCCCAGGTGTCTAGTTTTCAGAACTGTTTGGGTTTGGTACTTTCCAAAGAATACCACCGAGCCCCGGGCCAAAAACTCCGGTGCCCCCCCCCCCAAAATCAAGGTGGTTTTGCAATTTGCTATTGTAAATTCACCATCGTACGATTTGAATCGTTTCCTGTTGCAGCCACTATGCCTACCCACGCAAGTGAGGTACCATTTTTATCGGGAGACCTTGGGGAACGCTGGGTGGGCGGAAATTTGTGTGAGCCCAGTGACGCCACGCTTTCCCACACAAAAAAAGTGTTAAAAACTGATTTTTTTAACATAAATTGAGGTTTGCAAGGGATTCTGGGTAAAGGAACGTTGGAGGATCCACAAAAGCCATACCTCCTTGGAAGTCCCCGGGTGTCTACTTTTCAGAAATGTGTGGGTTTGGTAGGTTTCCCTAGATGGCCGTCTAGCACGGGGCCAAAAACCCAGGTAACCCCTCTTGCAAAAGCTGGGGTATCAATACCACCAGCTTTTGCAAGAGGGGTTACCTGGGTTTTTGGCCCCGTGCTAGACGGCCATCTAGGGAAACCTACCAAACCCACACATTTCTGAAAAGTAGACACCCGGGGGCTTCCAAAGAGGTACGGCTTTGGTGGATCCTCCAACGTTCCTTTACCCAGAATCCCTTGCAAACCTCAATTTATGTTGCAAAATCAGTTTTTTAACACTTTTTTTGTGTGGGAAAGCGTGGCGTCACTGGGCTCACACAAATTTCCGCCCACCCAGCGTTCCCCAAGGTCTCCCGATAAAAATGGTACCTCACTTGCGTGGGTAGGCATAGTGGCTGCAAAAGGAAACGGTTCAAATCGTACGGTGGTGAATTTACAATAGCCAATTGCAAAACAACCTTGATATTGGGGGGGGGGGCACCTGAGTTTTTGGCCCGGGGCTCGGTGGTATTCTTTGGAAAGTACCAAACCCAAACAGTTCTGAAAACTAGACACCCGGGGGAGTCCAGGGAGGTATGGCATGCGTAGGTCCCCCAATATTTTCCTACCCAGAACTCCTTGCAAACCTTAAAATTAGGTAAAAATTTCACTTTTCCAAACTTTTTTGCGTGGGATCTCCGTGTCGGCAAAAATGTCCGACCACCCAGCGTTCACCTTGTTCTCCCGAGTAAAAGGATACCTCACTTGTGTGGGTGCCCCAAAGCAGAACAGTCCGAAAATGACTTTTGAAAAAGTAGTATTTAAGTTTTACAAATTAAGCCCCCCTGCCTTAGACACAGGCCTTGGGCCCACCCACACAAGTGAGGTATCATTTTACTCGGGAGAACAAGGGGAACGCTGGGTGGTAGGACATTTATGCCAACACGGAGATCCCACGCAAAAATGTTTGGAAAACTGTTTTTTTAACCTAAATTTATGGTTTGCAGGGATTTCTGGGTAGGAAAACATTGGGGGACCCACGCATGCCATACCTCCCTGGACTCCCCCGGGTGTCTAGTTTTCAGAACTGTTTGGGTTTAGTACTTTCCAAAGATGCCCGCCGAGCCCCGGTCCAAAAACTCAGTCCCCCCCCCCCCCCAAAAGAAGGTAATGTTGCTATTGGTTATTGTAAATTCACCACCGTACGATTTGAACCGTTTCATGTCGCAGCCACTATGCCTACCCACGCAAGTGAGGTACCATTTTTTCCGGGAGACATGGGGGAACCCTGGGTGGGTGGAAATTTGTTGATCCACGCAGATTCCAGAACTTTCCACCGCAGAAATGTCAGGAAAATGTGTTTCTTTTGTCAAAATCTTAGTTTTGCAAGGGATTCTGGGTAACAAAACCTGGGGGTAGGCAGAGGAGTCACCCCATCCTAAATTCCCCTGGATGTCTACTTTTCAAAAATGTGTAGGTTTGCTAGGTTTCCCTAGGTGCTGGCAGAGCTAGGGCACAAAAACTAAAGGTAGTCTTTTTGTCCAAAACGCTCAAAATTTCACTGGAAAAATGAGGTGCGACCATGTTGCGTTTTGCGCTGTTTCATGTCGCAACCACTATGCCTAACCACGCAAGTGAGGTACCATTTTTTCCGGGAGACATGGGGAAACGCTGGGTGCGTGGAAATTTGTTGATCCACGCAGATTCCAGAACTTTCCACCACAGAAATGTCAGGAAAATGTGGTTTTTTTTGTCAAAATCTTAGCTTTGCAAGGGATTCTGGGTAACAAAACCTGGGGGTAGGCAGAGGAGTCACCCCTTCCTGAATTCCCCTGGGTGTCTACTTTTCAAAAATGTATAGGTTTGCTAGGTTTCCTTAGGTGCTGGCAGAGCCAGGGCGCAAAAACTAAAGGTAGTCTTTTTGTCCAAAAAGCTCAAAATTTCACTGGAAAATTGAGGTGCGACCATGTTGCGTTTTGCGCTGTTTCATGTCGCAGCCACTATGCCTACCCACGCAAGTGAGGTACCATTTTTTCCGGGAGACATGGGGGAACGCTGGGTGGGTGGAAATTTGTTGATCCACGCAGATTCCAGAACTTTCCACCACAGAAATATCAGGAAAATGTGTTTTTTTTGTCAAAATCTTAGCTTTGCAAGGGATTCTGGGTAACAAAACCTGGGGGTAGGCAGAGGGGTCACCCCTTCCTAAATTCCCCTGGGTGTCTACTTTTCAAAAATGTATAGGTTTGCTAGGTTTCCCTAGGTGCTGGCAGAGCCAGGGCGCAAAAACTAAAGGTAGTCTTTTTGTCCAAAAAGCTCAAAATTTCACTGGAAAATTGAAGTGCAACCATGTTGCGTTTTGCGCTGTTTCATGTTGCAGCCACTATGCCTACCCACGCAAGTGAGGTACCATTGTTTCCGGGAGACATGGGGGAACGCTGGGTGGGTAGAAATTTGTTGATCCACGCAGATTCCAGAACTTTCCACCACAGAAATGTCAGGAAAATGTGTTTTTTTTGTCAAAATCTTAGCTTTGCAAGGGATTCTGGGTAACAAAACCTGGGGGTAGGCAGAGGAGTCACCCCTTCCTGAATTTCCCTGGGTGTCTACTTTATAAAAATGTATAGGTTTGCTAGGTTTCCCTAGGTGCTGGCAGAGCCAGGGCGCAAAAACTAAAGGTAGTCTTTTTGTCCAAAAAGCTCAAAATTTCACTGGAAAATTGAGGTGCGACCATGTTGCGTTCTGCGCTGTTTCATGTCGCAGCCACTATGCCTACCCATGCAAGTGAGGTACCATTTTTTCCAGGAGACATGGGGGAACGCTGGGTGGGTGGAAATTTGTTGATCCACGCAGATTCCAGAACTTTCCACCACAGAAATGTCAAGAAAATGTGTTTTTTTTGTCAAAATCTTAGATTTGCAAGGGATTCTGGGTAACAAAACCTGGGGGTAGGCAGAGGAGTCACCCCATCCTGAATTTCCCTGGGTGTCTACTTTTCAAAAATGTGTAGGTTTGCTTGGTTTCCCTAGGTGCTGGCAGAGCTAGGGCGCAAAAACTAAAGGTAGTCTTTTTGTCCAAAAAGCTCAAAATTTCACTGGAAAATTGAGGTGCAACCATGTTGCGTTTTGCGCTGTTTCATGTCGCAGCCACTATGCCTACCCACGCAAGTGAGGTACCATTTTTTTCCGGGAGACATGGGGGAACGCTGGGTGAGTGGAAATTTGTTGATCTACGCAGAATCCAGAACTTTCCACCACAGAAATGTCAGGAAAATGTGGTTTTTTTGTCAAAATCTTAGCTTTGCAAGGGATTCTGGGTAACAAAACCTGGGGGTAGGCAGAGGAGTCACCCCTTCCTGAATTCCCCTGGGTGTCTACTTTTCAAAAATGTATAGGTTTGCTAGGTTTCCCTAGGTGCTGGCAGAGCCAGGGCGCAAAAACTAAAGGTAGTCTTTTTGTCCAAAAAGCTCAAAATTTGACTGGAAAATTGAGGTGCGACCATGTTGCGTTTTGCGCTGTTTCATGTCGCAGCCACTATGCCTACCCACGCAAGTGAGGTACCATTGTTTCCGGGAGACATGGGGGAACGCTGGGTGGGTGGAAATTTGTTGTTCCACGCAGATTCCAGAACTTTCCACCACAGAAATGTCAGGAAAATGTGTTTTTTTTTGTCAAAATCTTAGATTTGCAAGGGATTCTGGGTAACAAAACCTGGGGGTAGGCAGAGGAGTCACCCCTTCCTGAATTTCCCTGGGTGTCTACTTTATAAAAATGTATAGGTTTGCTAGGTTTCCCTAGGTGCTGGCAGAGCCAGGGCGCAAAAACTAAAGGTAGTCTTTTTGTCCAAAAAGCTCAAAATTTCACTGGAAAATTGAGGTGCGACCATGTTGCGTTCTGCGCTGTTTCATGTCGCAGCCACTATGCCTACCCATGCAAGTGAGGTACCATTTTTTCCAGGAGACATGGGGGAACGCTGGGTGGGTGGAAATTTGTTGATCCACGCAGATTCCAGAACTTTCCACCACAGAAATGTCAAGAAAATGTGTTTTTTTTGTCAAAATCTTAGATTTGCAAGGGATTCTGGGTAACAAAACCTGGGGGTAGGCAGAGGAGTCACCCCATCCTGAATTTCCCTGGGTGTCTACTTTTCAAAAATGTGTAGGTTTGCTAGGTTTCCCTAGGTGCTGGCAGAGCTAGGGCGCAAAAACTAAAGGTAGTCTTTTTGTCCAAAAAGCTCAAAATTTCACTGGAAAATTGAGGTGCAACCATGTTGCGTTTTGCGCTGTTTCATGTCGCAGCCACTATGCCTACCCACGCAAGTGAGGTACCATTTTTTCCGGGAGACATGGGGGAACGCTGGGTGAGTGGAAATTTGTTGATCTACGCAGAATCCAGAACTTTCCACCACAGAAATGTCAGGAAAATGTGTTTTTTTTGTCAAAATCTTAGCTTTGCAAGGGATTCTGGGTAACAAAATCTGGGGGTAGGCAGAGGAGTCACCCCTTCCTAAATTCCCCTGGGTGTCTACTTTTCAAAAATGTGTAGGTTTGCTAGGTTTCCCTAGGTGCTGGCAGAGCTAGGGCGCAAAAACTAAAGGTAGTCTTTTTGTCCAAAAAGCTCAAAATTTCACTGGAAAATTGAGGTGCAACCATGTTGCGTTTTGCGCTGTTTCATGTCGCAGCCACTATGCCTACCCACACAAGTGAGGTACCATTTTTTCCGGGAGACATGGCGGAACGCTGGGTGGGTGGAACTTTGTTGATCCACGCAGATTCCAGAACTTTCCTCCACAGAAATGTCAGGAAAATGTGTTTTTTTTGGTCAAATTTTTAGGTTTGCAAGGGATTCTGGGTAACAAAACCTGGGGGTAGGCAGACGAGGCAGCCCATCCTGAATTCCCCTGGGTGTCTACTTTTCCAAAATGTATAGGTTTGCTAGGTTTCCCTAGGTGCTGGCAGAGCTAGGGCGCAACAACAAAAGGTAGTCCCTTTGTCCAAAAGGTGCAAAATTTCGCAGGGAAATTGAGGTGCAACCACGTTGCGTTTTGCGCTGTTTCATGTCGCAGCCACTATGCCTACCCACGCAAGTGAGGTACCATTTTTTCCGGGAGACATGGGGGAACGCTGGGTGGGTGGAAATTTGTTGATCCACACAGATTCCAGAACTTTCCTCCACAGAAATGTGAGGAAAATGTGTTTCTTTTGACAGATTCTTAGCTTTGCAAGGGATTCTGGGTAGCAAAACCTGCGGGTAGGCAGTCGAGTCACCCCATCCTGAATTCTCCTGAGTGTCTACTTTTTAAAAATGTATAGGTTTGCAAGGCTTCCCTAAGTGCCGGCAGAGCTAGGGTGCAAAAACCACAGGTAGGCACTTTGCCAAAAAAGGGTAAATTTGTAACTGCAAAATTTAGGTGTGAGCACGTTGCATTTTGCGCCGTTTCCTGTCGCAGGCACAAGGCCAACCCACACAAGTGAGGTAGCGTTTTTATCAGGAGAATTGGGGTAATTCAGATTTGTAAATTAACTGTTATTACCCATTGAGCTTTCATGCATTTCTCCCTTTCAATGAAACACATTGTGTTTAAAAAAAAATATTTTTGAAAAATGACCAATAATTCTCATGCTAGTATGAGTATTCCCAATTTTGAAAATTAGCAATTATATACTGTTTCTGAACTCTATAATTTGTACCCAATTCAGAAATACATTGGTGTCTTTCATACAGATTTTTCCATGTATACATTTTCCAAAACAAAGTGCTCTATACCCGGTAAATGAAAGAATACCATTGCAAGTTGCTGCTCAGTTTTTGGATCTGGGTTCGTCGGGTTCTTGGTGACACTACAAGTCCTATATATCCCCACAACCAGGAAGGTCTAACGGACGTAACAGTATATTGCTTTCCAAGAGCTCTCAAAATTAGAAAAAGTTATAGGTGAAAACGTTGAGACAAAAGGCTGTTTTTTTTAACAAATTTTCAATTATTTCGATATTTAACTGTTAGTTTCTATAAAGAAACCTTCATGGATTTAGGCAAATGACCCCTTTCTGAATTCAGAATTCTGTGCGCTTTTCGAAAATGTACAGCATTCCAGGATCCATTATTGCTTTCAAACTCTTTTCTACCATTAACTGGAAGGAGGTGGAAAGCTATGTCACAGAAAAATGCCAATACTGTGTGAAAAATGTCGGTTCTCTGACAAAAGACTGTCATTCCCTAAAAGCTATGAAAATGGAGATTTCAGCCCCACAAACCCTTTTTTGATAACTTTTTTAGGGAAAAACCCAGAGGCTTTCATTTGCAGCCCGTTTTTCCCATTTTTCTGAAAAAAACAAAAAAATCACTATATTTTGGTTACTTTCTGGGACCCCTCCAAGGGAATCCAGAAACCCTGGGCGCCTTTGGAATCCACATGATGTTGGAAGAAAAGGACGCAAATTTGGCGTGGATACCGTATGTGGTCAAAAAGTTACAGGGGCCTAAGCGCGCACTACCCCAAATTGCCAAAAAAGGGCTCAGCACAGGAGGGGAAAAGGCCTAGCAGCGAAGGGGTTAATGACTAAGGATTTTTATCAATTCGAACATGTCTTAGACGATGTTAGCCCTATTGTTGCAAGGAAGCTGTACCTCCAATGGCGACATGGCTCACTACCCATCAGAACTTTTACGTGTAATTGGTATCCTTCTTCCCCTAAGAACTGTCCAGGTTGCACCCCAGACTTGGAAAATGAAGTGCATGTGTTGTTCTTCTGTCCCGCTTATTCTAAATTGAGAAGGAGGTGGATTATTCCGCTATGTAAAAATCTGGGGATTAGGCACTGCTTCCAAGTATATAGTATTTTAAAAACGGACCTCTCTCCTGTAATGGTCTTTGCTGTATCTAAATTCTTATCAGCAATGTGGAATATAAGAAGGTCCTTGGTGAACCATGTATGAACTTGTTCAATCAAGCTACTTTTGCAGAGCTGGACTGATGCTGGATTCCAAAATCCGGAGGGGAAACAACATATCATTTATTTAAGTGCATCGGTTTTATCATTCGCCTACGATATGTGTATTAACTCTATTTTTAAATCCTACTGCAGTTTATTGCTTACTTTTAACTGTTTTATTGATGTATGCTTTTATGACATTCTTGTCGAAATAAAGAGATTTGAATTGATACAGACATGTAACCACTTTGACACAGCCAGTATTGGTACAGAGACCCTGTCATTCAGCACAAGGAACTGTCCTAACAGCGCAATTCTACTGCTAGCGCAATTAGTTGTGCGCCCCCGGCCATAATCCTACACACCTTGGAGAGAATGGCGGGAACTACACCTCGACCCATGGGTGTAAAACATAACGGAGGAAGAAAGGCCGTGACTTGTCCACCACTGCTGTGAAGATCACTCTATACCAGAACACAGAGGCGATCATACAGAGACTCCCCCGGTGCCACGCCGCTAAAGTATACAGATGCAACACAGCTGCAAGGACTGACCATACCAAATACTTGCGAAGATATGTGAAGAGAAGGAGGCGCACTGTGGGATCCTACCTGCTGGTGCTGCCATAAGGGCTGGGTGTTATGGTCACTAAAGGGTGTTGACAGAAGAGCTAAGTTAGCATAAGAAGTTGAAACAGACCATAACAGTTTACCTAAATGCACAATTTCGGAAGTGCTAGAGGAGGACACAACCGTCAAGTACATTGGCTGAACAGCAATAGATGAAAATTTCACGAACATGGGGAAGCCGGACACGAGACAACCCCGGATCAATTTTGACCAAAAGTCTAGCAAACTAGCTGAGACTGACACTGGCCATCAAGATCCTGTGGACGATGCAGCCACCAGTCAGCTGCCGGAAGAATACATACGGTCAGTGTTTAAAGAGCTGAAAACCAGTCTGCAAGGCATAGACTCTTAAATGGATACGCTTGCAGAAAGCATGTATAGACTCACTCAATGGGTGGGAAAGCAGGAGGGACGCCTGAGCGTACTGGAAACGAAAGTGATGGAAACTGTGCAGTGACAAACTGAAATGGATAGGAAAATGGGAGGAAACGACAAGGTGCTGGCCGTGATCCAACAGAAAAATGAGGATTTAGAAGCCAGGTCGAGAAAAAATAACATATGAATCACGGGAATTGCTAAAACAACGAATATTCAAAATATGGAGCAATATATTGAAACTATGATGAGAGACCTTTTCGGACCTGACCTAACCAAAATGTTCCTTCTTGAAAGAGTGCACGGATCTCTGGGCCCTAGACCGCAGCCGGGAGAACTGGCAAGAGTGCTCAACTATAGAGACAGTGATACGATACTTCGACTAGCCAGGGAGAAGGGCGCTATTCAATATCACGGAAATGACATTGCAATGTACCCTGACTTCACATTACAAGTGCAAGCAGCCCGCAGGGAATTTATTCCTGCAAAGAAAATCTTTCAACAACTTGGGACCAAGCATGCACTGATATATCCTGCCAAGTTGCGCATCGAGGGACATGGCAAGCCCACCTTTTTTACAGACGTCAAAGCAGCATTGGCATATGCAAAACAAATGGCGAAGGAACAAAAACAACAGAAGATGTCAGGAGAAGAACAGACGGAGAACGGGCTAATCGACAACGATTGAAGTACAGAGACTAGAATGCATGATGTAAAGTTATGCAGCTTATTTGACGTATTGTTGCTCCGAGTGCTGGTGGAGAACTGGTAAGGTTGGAGCTCTTAGTTAACGAAGAGGGGACGTATTGATATATGCAATTTGAGGACTCTCCCTGACAAAGTATGCAGGCAGTTAATTTTGGGAGGTTCCTGGGTTTTGAGTGTGATGCTAAAAGCTCGGCCACCCTGCCACAAGTGCAGGGTAGACCGTCGGCGGCCCCACGTACCCCTTGGGATGATTCCCTTACGTCAGCTAATCCATGTAGTTTGGTTATTGTTGTGGGTAGTGGGAGGGGTGTTACACAACCTGATTGTGGGGTTGGTGTGGGTGGGCGGGGAAGGTGAGCTGTTTTGTAATTTAGAATTTCCGCGAGCTATACGACTATGCAAGCACAACACGTGACTTTCATGCATCAAGATATATTGCTGTACACAGGGGGATGGTACAATTTTACACTTCGCATATGCAAACAAATTCCAGCAATGCGCTTCTCGGATACGTGTCTGCAACAGGCCCAGTTTTTTTATGAATAGATATGTCACAACATACTAACACAAACTCCCTAACGTGCCTTACGTGGAATGTCAGAGGCCTGAATGATCGCAGAAAGACAAGACTGATCCACTCATCTCACAAGGCATGCGGTGGATATTTGATTTTTACAGGAAACGCACTTGACAAGTACATTGGCGGGGGTGTTCAGAAACAAAAGATGAGGCGAAGTGATAGAGGCTGGCTATTCTCACTACTCCAGGGGGGTTGCGATACCCCTGCGCAGGGGACTGCATTTGCAAACACATCACACAATAATAGACAAGGAAGGCAGATACATTATATTGCAGCGAACAGTGTGTCATAGGCCCATGGTGCTATTTAATACTTATAGCCCAAACACAGATAGTCCAGAATTCTTTCAACAAATTTGGCAGAAGCTACAAGCATTGGGGCACACTGCAGTTCTGTGGGGAGGTGACTTTAACGTGGTCCTATCGACACACCTAGACAGACAGGGAACCTCCCGTGTACATCACCCGAAAGCAGCAGCAATGCTAAATGACATCATAGAGGATCTCGAATTAATCCTGGAGGACCTTGCACCCGTCAGCCAGGCTGGGAACCTGTGTAACACACCATCGCAATGCATGGTCGTGCCTGGACTTTTGGCTGGTCTCTAAGGACCTGCATACCTGGCTGAAAGACGCTACACACCACCCTCGCACTTTTGCAGACCAAGCGCCCACCGAGATAAGGCTGTGCATTATTATTAATATTATTTAGCATTTGTAGAGCGCCTGGCTACCCTTAGGCATCCCCGCGCTATTTGATTACAAGTAAGGACCAAGCCCATGATCAACCTTATTGAGGAAGATTCTGGAAGAGCCACAATTTCAACTGTTTCCGGAGGGTTGGTGGTTGACAGTTGCACGCAATTGCTCCGGGAGTGAGTTCCATAACCCAGCTGCATTGAAAGAGAACATCCGACCCCCTGATCGGGCTCTCTTTATTTTGAGGATTGAAGCCAGCATCTGGTTCGCTGATCGAAGGCATCTTAATGGTTAGTAGAATTTTATAAGAGGCTGATTTATCTTGGGGCCTGTCTCCGAAAAGGGTTTTGTGTGCTATACATAAAGCTTTAAACTTAATCCGTTCTGCGATTGGCAGGCAATGGAGTTTCCTCAGTGTAGGTTTCACAGAGTGGCGGTGGGGGGTGTGGTGGAGAACCCTCGCTGCACAGTTCTGCACCACCTGCAACTTCCTTATAGTTGCCTCTGTAGTTCCTAAATGGAAGGCATTTCCATAATCTAGTAGTGAGAGCACCAGTGCCTATACTATGACCCTTTGTGCATGACTCGGTAGTAATGGTACTCGTGGAATAGACTTTGCTGCCTGATCGCCTGGAGCCCTGTAATCACCGCCCCTGCTACAGGAGTAGCTAACAACACCTTTGTCAGCGCTGCTGGGAGTCTGCCATCTCCGCGAGGCCGCAGAGGAGGACGAGGCGCCGGCCTCGGGACTGCGAGGACCAGCATACAACAGCTCCAGCTGGTCCTCTTCCCGTGAGAGCCGCGCCCCCTCACAGTGCCACGCCCCCAGCCAAGCCCTACAACTTCTCGCGGCACCCGCTGCGCGGGTGCCACTCGTGGAATAGACTTTGCTGCCTGATCGCCTGGAGCCCTGTAATCACCGCCCCTGCTACAGGAGTAGCTAACAACACCTTTGTCAGCGCTGCTGGGAGTCTGCCATCTCCGCGAGGCCGCAGAGGAGGACGAGGCGCCGGCCCCGGGACTGCGAGGACCAGCATACAACAGCTCCAGCTGGTCCTCTTCCCGTGAGAGCCGCGCCCCCTCACAGTGCCACGCCCCCAGCCAAGCCCTACAACTTCTCGCGGCACCCGCTTCGCGGGTGCCACTCGTGGAATAGACTTTGCTGCCTGATCGCCTGGAGCCCTGTAATCACCGCCCCTGCTACAGGAGTAGCTAACAACACCTTTGTCAGCGCTGCTGGGAGTCTGCCATCTCCGCGAGGCCACAGAGGAGGACGAGGCGCCGGCCCCGGGACTGCGAGGACCAGCATACAACAGCTCCAGCTGGTCCTCTTCCCGCGAGAGCCGCGCCCCATCACAGTGCCACGCCCTCACAACCCGCCACTCCCTAAAAGCGCTATCTGGACCGCGCATCGCGGGACGCGCGCGGGTCACAGCTCGGGGCGAAGACTGGGCAAAGAGCGGGCCGTTTGAGGCCGTTCGAGAACGTGAGAGTCCGGTCCGGCCCACCGCCCTAAGCACTACATCCTGGTCGTCCCAATACAGGTATCTATTATTTCCCTGACTTCTCCTATAACCCGACAGACAACTCAGAAAGATCCCTTAACAATCAATCACTGGAAAATGAATACGAGATCTAGCAAGCAGAAAAAACTTAAAAAGAACGGATAGGAGAAAAACTGTTAGGTCCAATGGATGATTTTCTGGCCAAAGCAAACACATTCATTGACCAAAGCATAAGTCTAATTGAGGGGAGAGTTTCAACCGAACTTGCAATCGCACGTCGATCCTCAATGGGATTACTAGCAACCGCAAGAACCCCAGAAGTACAGTCAGCGCCAACCCAAACCTCGGCGACCGCAAATAGACTTAGTCTTCCAAATAACGTAGACCTTTCAGCCTCCCAACTCTCTGTAACTTTTACAGAAAGCGACCTAGAAAAAACCCCTGATATCTTCCCTGACCCAACTCCTGAAGAAATAAGGCAAATGAGAGGGAGGCGGGAGGGTGCTATTAAGAAAAGGAATGCTAGGAAAAAACCAGAGCACACCGAAAACACCAAAGCGACTGAGCACATAGTTTTGGTCGGTGATACAAACCCGGCAGTGCTACCCCATCACTCTGCCCCCCCAACCAATAATGTCGTAATAATACCTCACTTACCACACGACCTTCAAGATTCCTCAATCCCAGATCCTCCAAGCCCACAACAATCAGGTAGAGAAAGAGAATCAGCGAGGCTAATCAAGGAGATAGCCTCCCTCCTAAATTCCTACATTCGCCCTCTAGAATCCAGACTTAGCAATATTGAGAGTCAATTAACAAAAATTTCCGGCTCTCTTAAACCTATACCCCCACAATCCCATCCAAAACCAGCCCCAAATCCCACGACCACACTTCCTGTACTTAAGAAACCTGTAACCTTACCTCCTCCACAGACCAAAAAACAAATTACAGTAAAACTCCCTACAAAAGCAAACCCTCCCACTGCACAGAAACCAATTCCCAAGCCCCTGACCATTCCCCCACAAACTAACTCCCAATCGACATCAACAGTAAATACCCCAATCATAAATACACCTGCTCCTAAAACACCCGCCACAATAAACACAAATCCACCAAAAACAAAAGGAGCCCCGAGAGGGACTACTGATCAAAGACCTACCTTAAATATGCCTCCTGAGGCATCTCCATACGTGGTAGTCATGACGGGGGTCCCCGAACTTACAGGTGAGGGGACGGAACCCAACTGGTCATTAAAGAACAAAGTCCAGTACTGGCTGAATACAAACCGCCCCGTCCCGCCACCCTGGAAAAGCAGAATAGCATCAGTATGCCGGACCTCGTGGGTAGGCCATAGGAAAAAAACTATCCGGGGAGATTGCATTGTAATCACGTTTGAGGACCCCAGCATAGCTGAATACATCTGCTCCTGGGAATATAATAACACCTCAGGGGGGATCGCAACAAGATCTTTGTCTTACTTCTACCCAAAAAGGTACAATAACAACAATTACATACGTGACACTGATAACATCTGGCGGAAACCAATCCCGCAGCCGTGGGAGTTAGATGTTGCTGGTCCAAAACTACTACCGCGACTTAACGACCCCGATAACTCCTGGTGGCCAGCAAACCAGAATCACCAGCAGAGAGAAGTCCCATGGCAGCTTACCGGCCCACAAAATAGATTTAGAAACTGGGACCAGTGGGAGAGACCACCCCACCAGCCATATGGACCCAGCTATAGAGATACCATCAACGGGCAAAACTGGCTAGGCATACCAACCACGAACCGGTTTAGCGGCCTGGAAATGGTCGATTGACCAACAATTACATCCCCGGAGCCCTCACAAATAATCTTGGCACCTTCCATTTCTATCCCAGCCCCTCCACAAATGAAAAACACAGCCTTAGATAACACATCCACTCAGCTTTCTGTGATCTTTTGGAATGTGGCTGGCCTCCGAAACAAAATCGAGGACGGTTCGGCCGCCGGTTTCTTGAAGGACACTCAAATCATCTGCTTACAAGAAACCTGGGCAACGATGCCCCTTCACCTTGCGGGGTACAGGACATTTACATCTCCCGCCCTTCCCAGCATTTCAGGTAGACCTAAAGGGGGACTGGTAATCTACCTGGCAAATACAATCTCTGACATGAAGATCTTCAAGGTAGACCTATTATCGAACTTCCAGATCCTCACTTTCATAATTGGGAAAAAACTCTTCATCTCAATAATCAACATATATAATAACCTAGAGGATGATAACTTCTTGAGCGTTCTTTCCCTAATTCAAGAAAAAATAACCGAACATTGCCACTCCAAACAGAAAATAGAAAATGCCCATATAATCTGGGGAGGAGACTTTAACCTACATCCCTGCCCCAACAACGACACCTGTGGTATGGTGGACAAACATGACAACTCCCTAGTCCACTTTATCCATTCAGGAGTGGGGCTAGCCATGAACAAAATACTTTCTGATCTGGACTTGCAAATCATAAACCCCATTCAACAGTCAAACAATAAATTAGAACCCACTTACAGAGGAAGGGGCCACGAGACTACCGTGGACTATGTAATAGTCGCAGAAGGCTTGAAAGGTCAAATCAATAACATTAAAATTTTGGAAAACAATCTCAGTGATCACTCCGCCCTAAGCCTAAACCTTCAAACAAACCAACCAAGAACATTGATGGCAACCATAGCAACCGCGCTAACGCAGAATAGGCTTGAACTGGGTAAAAGCAACGGACTTACAATAAAATGGGAAAAAGTGGACCCCAATATTCTCACAAAACGGTTAGTAACATCTGCCTATAATAACATTTTGATCTGTCTCGACCCTCACGCGGAGCCGAATCAAATCTTGGAAAACTTCAATATAATAATAGAACAAGTCAAAAAACTGCTAACCAAAACACCTAATCAAAACAAGAAAAGCTCCATAGGTTGGTTCAACCGAGACTGTACCAAAGCGCAGACCAATTTGAGGAAAGCTCTCGGAAAACCAAACAGAGACAAAACAAATATCCAAGCTCTTCGACGGGAGTATAACACTGCCAGAAAAACAAGGAAAAAAGAATTAAAACAATCCTTGTGGAATGCTCTGCACCAGAGTGCACTTCTGAAAGACAGCCAGGCATTCTGGAAAATAGTCAAATCCCCACCGCTAACCGACTCCAACGGCCCAAAAATCGACGTGGCTATTGACGAGGACACGTGGGTGAACCACTTTTCGAAAATCTTCAAACTGACACCTACTAGCGAAGAACCCCAGTCTAACATCAATCCAGTAGCCTATCCTATATCAATGGAGGTTGATCTGCAGGACTTCGAAATGGCGCTATCCTTAAGCAAGAGTGGGAAAGCCCCCGGCCCTGACGGGGTCCCAGTCGACTTATTTAAACATCTTCCTGACCTTTGGGTACCAATAATCACAAGAGTTTGTATGGCAACAATGAAACTCGGCCTGTTAGACTCATGGTCATCTTCCATCATGGTCCCAATCTTCAAGAAGGGGGATCGACAAGACCCTAAGTGTTACCGACCAATCTCGCTCCTCGACTCCTTGGGCAAAGTAGTGGGCAGAGTCCTTCTTGAAAAGCTACAACAATGGGTAGAAGACAAAAACATCCTCTCGGACCTACAGTTCGGGTTCAGGGAGGGCTTTGGAACCGTCGAACAGGCCCTAAATCTAAGCCTGTTAACATCAAAATACACCCACGCTAAACCTGGTGCCATTTATATGGTATATGTGGATCTGTCCTCCGCATTCGATTGCGTTTCGCATGCTAAGCTTTGGTCACTGCTGAGCGCAATGGGGGTAGATCCTCCTCTCTTGGACTTTTTAAGGGAGCTTTACAGTGAAGCCACGGCGAGAGTGAGGTATGGGACAAGAGGGGAACTGACGGCACCATTCAGAGTAGAGCGGGGAGTGAGGCAAGGCTGCGTCCTGGCCCCCTTCCTCTTCTCTCTGTACACCAACGGCCTAGAAGAGACCATGAAGAGGGGGGAGGGACCTCCCCAGAGCAAAAGATCGCTTGATCCCCGCGCTACTTTATGCGGACGACGCAGTCATTCTAGCTCGAACCCCCATTGAACTGCAGAAATCTTTATCTAAATACGCAGATTTTATGGGTGCCTTGGACTTGCACATTAACGTCAAAAAAAACTTTTGTCATGGTAGTCGGCGGACCAAGAAAAGCAACTAAGTCCATCTTTTTGAAAGATCAAAAAATTGAAAAGACCTCACAATATCCCTATTTAGGCATTATGATAGATGACGCCCTAAACTGGAAAGCGGCGGTTGAGGCCAGGAGACATCTATTTAAACGAGCGATCATGGCGTTGATGAAATTCTCAAACAAACTCGGAAAAAGACCTCCAGTAGAACTGCTACAGATTTATGCTGCGAAATGCCAAGCCATCGCACTATACGGTGCAGGGATCTGGGGACATATACCCACTGGCTCTATACAAAAAGAGGAAAATATCTTCGTGAGATTCCTTTTATCAACTCCACCAGGCACCTCCACTTATGCCTCACACATAGAATTGGGAATCTCATACATCGAAGATTTAATTAAAATGCAACCTCTTTTGCTTTGGAGGCGAGTCTGGTTGTCGGAAAAAAATAGCCTGACCAAAAGCATCCTACATGATACCATGGAGTTGGACCACGCCCACAAAATAGCTTGGCTCTCCTATGTAAGACATTTCTTTTCCGACCTGGGCCTACAACAATATTACTATAAACCAGAAAATCTAAAAGATTTATCCAAAAAAGAACTGAAACAAACTGCATTGAGCCACTTGGAATCCCTGAGACTGTCTTCGCTGATTGCAAAAAAATCTGTTATGCATGCAATTATGATACAGCAGTCTCCGAAAATCCAGCTATATTTGACCTTAGAGATCACCGCATATGAAAAGATGCTCCTAACAAGGTTCAGAATGAACCTTTTCTTCAGACTAGTGACATTTCCGGAAAAAAATAACTGGAAAACTCAGATGGACCCGTGCCCATGTGATGATCTTTCTCAACAGACCACCATGCACACAATACTGTTTTGCAAGTTTTTCCACACCCATCGAAAAATATGGCTTATCCCTTTACTAAAAAAATGGGGCTACAGACAATGTCGCCCAGCTATGTTGGCACTTCAATCTTTGGACTCTGAATCCACTGTGTACCATGTACTAAATTTTCTAAAGTGCATCATGAGGCACAGAAATAATCTGTAAAACAAAGGACCAATTTATATTCCACGTAAACTGTTGGCATTTTCACTTTTTAATTGTATATTCAACCGTACCTTTTTACTGTGAATGTTTGTATACTATGACATCTTTTATGGTTTTGCAAATGCTAAAAAACCGAATAAAGATTATTATTATTATTAGTAATGGTAGGACTTTTCGTATCATTCTGATAATTCCAAAGCAGCCTGCTGCCACCTTAATAACCTGGCTCTTAAAATTGAGGGATTTGTGTAGTCAGACACCTAAACTCTTTATCTGCTCTTTCTGGGTTGGAGCAGGTCCCAAGCATCTAGGCCAGCTTAGTCCTGTTTTATCCCTTAAGGGACCAGGATGGTTGTTCAGGATCATGAGCTCCGTCTTGTCTCCATTAACCCCTTCCATGCTCATGACGAGCTCAGCTCATCATGGGGCACAGTGGAGCTGTGCTGATGACGAGCTGAGCTCGTCATGAACAATGGGTTGGATGATGATCCAGCATGGCAGGGTGAAAACCCTTAGCAGCCAAGGTGTTAAGTTTGAGACAAGACTGCCAGCTTTTGGAAATACAATTCCCCTCAAACACCTTGAATGTTCTTTATTGAAGAAAGGATTCAATCCAGGTTATAATTTTGTTGGCCACTCCCACCCTTCTGAGCCTGTCTACCAAGATGTTATGGTTGACGTATCGAATGGCGAGCTCAGGTTGAGTAACAGCACTGCTACAGTCCCTCTCCGATCCATAATTTTTCTGGATTCCTCCACAACTGTCAACAGGGCTGTCTCTGTCCCATGGTTAGGTCTGAATCCTGTCTAACTGGTATGCAGCAATGCGTGGTTCTCTAAAGATTCGGAGAGAAGTTTGTTTACATATTTCTCCAGAATTTTGCTGTTCTCTGGAAGCAAAGAGATAGGTCGGTAGTTACTCAAGCTCTCGGAGTCCAGATTGGGCTTTTTGAATAGGGCCCTTACCATTGCGTGTTTCCAAGGCCGAGGTACCAGCCCACTAGTTAGCGAGGAATTTAGTACCTCTAGCAGGGCAGGAAGTACCGTTTCTTCTACTTTGCAGAGCCTTGACATACACCCAAGCATTTACCTGGAGGTTCCCTTCTAGCACCCTGTTGGATCTGGTTTTCCGCGAAGAGCTCGGGAATAAGATCATAGAATATTTCATGCTGAATGAGGGCACGGTGGATTCGCCGGGCACTCTGTGGGAAGCATTTAAGGTGGTCACGAGAGGCAACTGCATAGCACTTAAATCGGGAGTCCTAAAAGATATACGTAATACACTAAGTAGACTAGGGCAAGAAATAAGGAAGCTGGAACAAACACAACTGCTCAGCCCGTCTACTGAAACTACAGCAAAGATACAGTCTAAACTGACAGAATTCCAGGAAGAAGCAGAGAGGGAAATGGCCTATATGAATAAGTAGGCACAGGCGAGGCTCTACAGGGAGAGTGAGAGAATGGGGATAACACTAGCGGGACTGCTTAGTACACCAAGAGGGTCAGCTGACATAACTGAACTACACTCAGACAGCGGGGAAATAGTCAGAACACCATCTGGTATACTGCGTGAAATGTCCCTGTTTTATCAATGACTGTACACCTCGCAAATGGACCCGTCACAGTCAGACATACTTGACTATCTAGATGATATAGCACTGACCTGGTTTAATAATGGTGCCCGAGAGTACATGGAGTTACTAATTACGACAGAACACATTAGACAAGTAATAAATAGCATGCCGGCAGACAAAGCCCCAGGGGCAGACGGCTTAACAGCAGCATTCTAAAAAGAATACGCTTATGTCTTAGCCCCCAAACAGGGAATTCTGGAGGCAATGGAAACTGGTATACTACCTCCAACACTTCCTGAGGCCACTATAATAACCATACTGAAGCCAGATAAGGACCCGACTAAACCGGACTTGTATTGTCCGTTATCCCTAATAAATTTAGATGGCAAAATATACGCCAAGTTAACAGCAAACAGACTACAACCCATGCTCCCACAGATGGCCCTGCCGGACCAATCAGGGTTTATACCAGGCCGCTCCACTGCACATAATTTGAGAACGATTTTCGGCATTCTCCATTACTTAGCCTCTCAGGTACAGGCCACAGCGGCACTATTAGACGCCACAAAAGCATTTGATTCATTAGAATAGAAATTCTTATTCACCTTATTGACCCGTTTGGGTCTTGGTTCCATATTTATCAGGCAGATTTAAATACTATATACGAACCCGACAGTGAGAGTCAAGATCAACGGTCAGATATCTGAACCCTTTAACATTACTAGAGGGACAAGACAGGGCTGCCCACTGTCGCCATTATTATTTGCTATAGCCACGGAACCGCTAGCAGCCAGGCTTCGGCAATATCACACACATAAGAGCATTGGGTTCACATCCAGAGGCCTCTTGATATCGATGTATGCAGATGACATGACGATATACCTAACTAACCCTAGTGATAACTTTGACACAGTGATGAGGGAACTGATAAGATATGGTGGACTAACCGGGATCCTGATAAATTGGACTAAATCTGTAATGCTGCCGCTCACAGATACTACAGTTCCATTCGACACAGAATTTCCGATACAATGGACAGAAGGAGAGACGCGATATCCGGGTATTTGGATCAGTAGATCACTGCATGACATATGGTTAGCTAATTATGGCAGAGCGATTAACTGGTTGGAATACAAAATACAAAGATGGAAGAAATTGCTGCTATCCTTGACAGGGCGCATAGCTATTACGAAAATGGTAGTACTGCCTAAATTACTATACTTGTTTGTAAACATTCCAATGCCACTAAACACTTACTTTTTTTAAAAGGCTCTGTTCAAACATACTGGAACTAGTCTGGGCGGGCAAGCAACCTCGAGTCTCATAGAAGCTATTGACATTGTCATTTGAACAAGGAGGGATAGGTGCTCCAGACTTTGAGCTATATGCCTACAGTGCACAGGCGCAATTCCTGCACTTTTGGCACCACCCTACACCATTTCAGCCCCACGTGGCGATAGAAATAGACAGAGTTGCACCACTCCTGCTTAACACGGCCATATATAAACCCTATAAACGTCCAGAGAAGGAAATAGACACAGTGGAGACTATGAGATGGGCATGGAGAGGAATTGCGAAAAGAGCAAGGCAGGAGATACTTTATGCACCATCCATGCCCATAGGAGACAATCCTCTTCTTGGCCCCTTATTGAATAAGGCAATTAAAATGAGAGCAAAATCACACAAATTGGAGAAAGGGAGCGATCTATTTCCTGATGGTGAATGTTTAACACTATCGCAGATGTGTGATCCGCAGGCGCCCACTGCGTCAGACATGCTAATATATTATCCGATCAGAGCAGCATGCAGAGCTAGATATGCGGAATTCCCTCACGCACCACCTACCCTGCCAGCGCTCGAGAATGTTTTTATCTAATTCATCTCCCCGAAAACTAATCACACGCATTTACAACATAACACAGGGAGAGTCTCCAGTTACCTACGCTGCATCCAAAGCAGAATGGGAAAGGGTCACTGCACTCACCATCACAGACAAACAATGGCAGTTCTGCTGCTCCCAGCTGGAACACCTGTCACCAAACTATAGACTGAGACTTATTCACTTCAATTTCCTGCATAGACTATATCGCACACCGTCACAATTGCATTGTATGGGATTATGCCCAGACGCAAGGTGCTGGAGATGTGGAGCTCAGAGCGCCACGTTTACCCACTTGGCTCGGGATTGCAGATCTATAGCGCAATATTGGCCAGACAAACTTAGACATATAGGACATATCATAAATGCTTCGTTACAAGCTACACTGCCATTGGCACTGTTGGGGTATGTTCAGGAAATTCCGAAAGATCACCGTAAACTCACGGCCATGTTGTTGTTGCTAGCGAAAAGACAGGTGGCCATCCACTGGAAGAGGCAACACCCTCCTACAACAGCTGAATAGGTCAAAGCTGTCACATATTGCAAAGATTAATTATCCATTTTCTGGGAACTAATGCTCAGTAGATCCAGACCATCTGACATATGGGAACCATTTGCAAACTAGCTGAGATCGGGTGGAATAGACCTTCAGAATGACTGAGCCACGAAGGGAGGTGGAAATAATTGACCAACTGGGTATTGTTGGTGTAATAGAAGAAAGTAGGACATGGTCTTATCATTGCATAATGTAAAATGTTGGTTGTACATAGACTGTTTGTGTATGGACGAAGTGGCAGTTTGGTCGTTACGTGCTCAAAATGTGCTAGCCTCTTGATTTGACAGAATGGCAGAGGGGGGAGAGTGGAGGGTATAGGTTCAAGTTAGCCCAACGTTTAGACATAACTGTTTGTACTGCAATTATTTGCAAAGAGATAGTATGCATACCGATCGGCAATCGCTGTCTGCCCCACGGGTTGTTGGCAAATAAAGCTGTGTATTACAACTTGGAAGAGATACGCCGCCGGCCTCAGGGTTGTAGGCAAATGGCAGTGTAACTTGTGAAATATGCAATAAAACGGTTTAAAAAAAAAAACGTTTGAATGACTGAAAAGTGGTAAACTCACATGTTATAGGTGTGGCTCCAAAGTGCATTTAGCGAACAGTGCGGCGTGTCCTGCTACAAGAAGGTGTAATAAATGTAATAAGTATGGTCACATTCTAAGAAGAGCAACAAGCCATGACATAGTTATGGCACAGTTACCTGACAACCGTAACCATACTACAGTAACAAATAGAATAAAAACGCACAAGTCAAAACGACACAGACAAAAACACTGATGCAGTGGAAAACTGCCACAGATTAGACTGCCGGGGTTGGGAGTAAGATAGATCAAATGGGGCACAATGAAAGGAAAGTTGTAATAATCAGTCCATTGAAGAAACACAGGGAAGATGGATTAAAGTAGAACATATTAAAACAAGTTGTAAAAAAGACCAGATCTGTGCGCCCTTGTGAAGCTATTACCCAGGAAAAATATGGAAACAAATCACATATTTAACAAATTGGCAAGAGATGATATCTCTGTTAGAACTAAAAAGATGTACAGCAACCCAAGGGAATGTATCACAGATGGGTATTGTGCATAATCATTCAAGATGGGAGGACTGTGTAGGCAAAATCAGTTCAGAAATCCATAGACAGTGCCACCTACTGGAAGCCAGTTAGTGGTGAAAGAAGTGTAACCTTGCAAGCAAATACGCTAAGCAATATTATGATCTTCAACACAATAATGCCAAGTGTCAGAAATTTCTTTTTTTTAAAGAACAAGGAACTGAAGCATGTTGCTCATTATTAATCGTGAAATCCTATAACACCAGCGCCCTCTCAAAGAAGACCTGAAAAACAGAGGGGCTTATTTACAAGCCCCTTGAAGCACTGGTGCGTCACTTTTAAAATGGGAAACAGTGACCTACCGGCGGTGCCTGGAGATTGTAAATAAGCCCCAGAAAGTATAAGTTGGCGAGACTTAGTGATAGACTGATAGTTCTATGTATGGTCTACTTGAAGGTCTGAAAATATGATACAGCATTTAAATCAAGTAGTTGGTGGAAAGTTATGATGGTATCATCTTGGATGCAGCAAAAGAAACGTACGTTTCTTGCACAAGAGTAGCAAATTCAATTGAAAATCTCCAAAATTAAATTGGTATTGGAATGAATTGACAAGAAGTCAGGCCAGTGAAAACTAGCCAACAAGTATTCTTCTCTGACTCAAGAGGGTCACCAAAGATGATTAGGGTTGATGACATTCAACTTCAGCATTATAAGCATATAATACACGGCTTTCTGTAATCCCTTTATAAACCTCTGTCTCTAATTTCTTAATAATCGGTGACTCAGTAATAAAAGCTGATTATAAAGAAAAGACTTAAGAACTTGACTATTATAAGGTTTTAGAACACCGGAATGTTGAGAGCTTTATTGAAAACAATGGAGTGCTCCGGGCTTCTAAATGCCGGTAGAAGACTGAAGCGCCGACATTCCAATGTTTTCTTTTCACAGCTATTGCTGTGAAAAGAGGCCTCAAGGAGCCCGAGGGGAGTTCAATCCCCTAGGGATCCATGATGCTTTTCTTTATTTGTTAGAACATTCTGCCCTCTAGTGGCGGAATGTTCTAATAGCCTTATAGACCTCCGTAGCTGGGCTATACTGCCCATCAAAATTCTGCTCTCTTCTTAAAGGCCCTCACCTTTGGCTCGGGCTTTTAAAGCTGGAGTGGGCCTTTAATGGCCGGTATAGCCCACTACGGTGGGCTATAAGGCTATATTACAGTTCTATCCTCACAATGCCTGCGGCCAGTCAGCAGCAAAGGTGTCAGGCCGGTCAGGTCACAGACCATAATTGAAGCAGCTGTTTAAAGCAATAAAAAAAGAACATTGATTTTCTTTCTTCTGCTCTATTTTAATAGATTACAATGACAAGCAGACAGGATATGTTTATTCTTTTGCAGTCCAGAGATAGAGAAAAGCTAGAATTCTGCATGTTTCTATACAGACTGAGCTACTGCAGCTGTTTTTTTTTTTTTTTTACAAAAAACCACTACATTTTATTGAACTATTTCTAATATCTGTTTCCAACAAATATCTAACAGGGTTTTGATATGTTTAATTTTGCACAAGTAGTTCTATTTTCTTTCTTCATCTTTTCGAACAAGCTTGCTCTTTCATATGAAGGTGAAAGAGCGAGTGGTGTGTGGGAAAGGTAATGGTGTGATCATGTATTATATGGGATAAGGTACCCCCTGTCATACATGATAAATATATTAGATGTCACTTCAGAGTTGTATAACCCTATAAAGGAACACAGCCTTGTTCCTCTATATGGTTATGGAACTCCTCAGTGACTTGCAATATCCTTATAATGTACGGCCTGGGGTTACTTCATCCCTTATATCGTACAGTAATGCATACCGTCATTAAAAAAAAATACACATCCTCTGGGTAAATTGTGCTTAGTGGACGGGTGTGAAAAGCTTAGCGCCACCTTAAAATGAAAATAGGCTTTTTCTACAATATAAACTCTGTAGCCACTGAAGACATTTCCACACATACAATACATTAAATGTATGGTAACTGTTTATATGTGACAATATATTTTCCAGCTTGTACTATTTATCATTCCTAGTCATTTTTTAAGGTATTTATATTTAAAACTAATGTTTAATTTATCCAATTAAAGAAGGTAAAGCTCAAAATTCCCAAATCACTAGCATAATAGTGCAAGCCCAATTTATAAACAAGATTGTAAATTGTCAAATAAACGCCTGACGCTCGCCAATAAACAGGTAAATAGATACCACAGTAACTTTTTATATAAATTAACGGAGGCCGACACAGTAAAGGGTGAGAAGTATAGAAAAGGAACCCAGTGGCTGCAAGAGTCATCACGCCTCACAAACCTGCTTTAAAAATTCATTACTGCCTCAAAGCAAATATAATGACGTGCGAGTTTGTCCTGCACACCAGACCCAGTTAAATACACCGAATGGAAAAGTAATTTGCTGAGGAGTTGAAATAGAACAAGCCTGTGGAACGGATGCTGCCGTGATTGCGGCCTCGGCTCTCTGTAAATCCAGGCGTGGGACCGGCTCCGGCCCGTCTCTGCCGGTCACTGAACGCTGCTACAGCAGGTGTTTTGAATTTCGAGATTGAAGAGGAAATTGCTTTCTTGTGCGTAACGGTTTCGAATGCGTCTTAATTGTCTCGAGACTGCGTGGAGCATCGGAGCACAGAAACGCCGCTCAGGTTTTACGTTACATATCACGTGTGTCACTGACGAGCACCTGAAAATTGGGAGAGGATTTGTAAGGTCTGGATTACAAAAGCAGAGCTGCAATTAGGCGCCGGCAAGGCTGACTTTCATTTGATGCAAGCCCCGTGCGTCTGGTTTAGTTAAGGGACAAGCCACAGAGCGGCTGGGGAGAAAGTTCCTAACTCACGGTCAAGGTCAAAACATATTTAAAAGCCTTGCAGTTATTTGTATTCTAATTAATTGCACGGTATATTCAGCAAAACTGGTTGCAAGACTGTATACTATCCCAGGCGAGTTACTGGCAGGCCGTCGTCTTTCGGCCATGGTAATGAGTCGACTGCTTAATTTTAGGCATCAAGACAGTATCTGTCGTATCGTTAGGACTGCACTCGGCATAAGGAAACACAGGACGCCCAATGAGGTTGGTAACCTTCTTTATTACACTTGTGGTACCAGCATGTCTCAGCACGTCTGTCCTCTTCCTCGGTCCTCAGTCGTCTGTCCACTTCCTGTCCCCTACAGGATGTGGTGTCCAGTGACCTGGTCACTGCCCTGTGACCCGCAGGGTCCTAGTGTCCTACGACTGTTGTCACCCTTTGTCTCCCTACAGTCATGGATGCTACACCTCCCCCCTTGTCACAAACAAAAGCTCTTTGTCACATGCACGAAATCTTGGTCCATCATGGAGGTAGTCAATGGAGAGAGAGAGGTATAGAGATATATATATATATATATATATATATATATATATATAGATATAGAGAGAGAGAGATAAGAAAGTCCAGGTGTCATCATTGACTTGTCTCTCTACTGTGTTTTGTCCCTTAGTCTCTTTGTCTCCTTGCATTTCTTTCCAATCACCGTTCTTTGCCGTCGTCTTTTTCTTTTGCTTGTTTGTTGTCCTCCTCCTGCTCTCAGCGTGCCAGCTTCTATTTTTCCACTTCTGGCTCCTTGTTGTGTGCCCAATGCCCTGGGCCCGCTGGGGCTGTCTCTGTTGGCTTCTCTCTTTCTACGGTCGCCCTTTGTTTTCTCTGGTTTTTCAGTTACTCTTTTTCGTGCCCTTCCTCTTTCTCTAGTCTCTGTCTCTTCTCTTTGCTCGCTTTCAGTGCGTTGTTCATTGTCTTCTTTCTCATATGTCATAGTTATGAGACCCATTGTTTGGGCGGTGTTGTTGCTTAGCAAACATGGTCCTGGAACGTCGCCTCTCAGCACATGTATGTCTTCTTTGTTCTTTTTGTCTTTATACTTCAGTTCCCTTGTGAACTTTCCCAAGTTTATTTCTTTCTTTGACCCCCAGGTGAAGATCTTGACCTTGGACGCTCTCAGTGCCGGCTTTGATTCAATTTTTTCGTATTCTGATGCACACATGACATTGCATGTTGCACCACTGTCCAGTACAAATTCCGCTTCATGCTCTCCTACTCCTATCTTTGCCACGTCTGTCTTTTCTTGGGTGCTTCTGCCTGTGCCAGTTGTTGTCTCTCTTTTTCTGTCTTCTCCATTTTGTTTTATGTGAGCCTCCTACATGTGATATAGTCTTTCCACTTTCTCTTCTTCCTCATCTTCACCTGATCCTCGCGATGAACTTCTTCTTTCTTTGTCGATATATCTGACGTGTCTTATTGTCGACTCTTGTTGTCTTCCTGTTGTTCTCCTGTCATCTCTGAATTGTACGCCTTGGCACATACTGGCGTAGTGATTTCTCCCATTACATCTTCTGCAGGTTTGGCCAAACGCTGGGAACGGACCTCTGTGTGGAAATTCAATTCCACACTTGTAGCATGTTCCGACCTGTTGTCTCCTCTCTGTTTGTTCTCTCCGGTCGTTCCTCCATCGTCCTGCGCGATATTTGTTCGCCATGTAGTGTGCGTTTTCTATTTCAACGTTTTTTCCTCTTTCAATTTCCTTGGCATGTTCTGTTGCTCTCGCCTCTGCTCTTGCCAGAGACAGGATGTTCTCCAATGAGATCGGCTCTTTGAGGATCCTTGCCCTGAATACTGTGTCGCGACAGCCTTCAATGATCCGTAGTCTTATTGCTTGTTCGTTGTCGAACTTTTCAAACTCACAATGTGTCACTAATTTTCTCAGCCTTGTCGCAAAGTCATCCAGCGTCTCATCCGCTTGTTGATACGCAATGGTGAATGTATATCGTTCGAAGTCAATGTTCCGTTGTGGGTCGAATTTGGCCGTTAGGCATTTCTTTAGTGTCTCATATGTCTTTATTTCTTCTGTTGGCAGTGTCACTAGAAGTTCTTCGATGTCATCCCCTGCTAAGTTCAGCAGTAACCCTAGTTTCTTTCCTTCTGTTACGTCTGTTGCTTCCATATATCTTTCGAATCGTCTGATCCACTTCTCCCACCTTATTCCTGTTTGTGGCTCCGATAAGTTGAATGGCAGTGGCCTCCTGTATTGTGCGCTGGGCTTTGGGTCTGCCATCCTTGCCTTTGTCTGCTCTTTTCCTCTTTTCCTTTCTCTTTATCTCCCCTTTTTAAAACATTTTTTTACTGTTTCTTTTCTTTCTTCCTTTCACGTATCTTCTTTTTCCTTTGTCACTTTGTTTCTTTCTTTAAGTCTTTTATTTCTTTCCTCTTTGTCCTTTGTCCAGCTTTGTTTGCTTTCTTTTGCTTTCTTTCTTTTCTTCCTCTTCAAATTTGGCACTTTCCAAGTGCTCACGATCTTTTTCTGACTTTGTTTCTTTTTTGTGGGGCTCCTTCTATGTCCCTTTCCTTCTTTTCTTCTCTCGTTCTCTTTCTTCTTAGTTTATATTTTTCTTGTGTTTAGCCTGCCCTTAATATGGCTGCCATGTATTTTCTCACTGTTTCCTTTCTGCTGTCCCCATCAAAATGGCCGCTCTTTGTCCACGCGAGACTTCGCTGTCGAAATCTCGCTTTGCCTGTTCCTAAGATGGCCGCCGCGTTGTTTCTTCATTTTTATTGGCTCTCCAGCCTGTTTCTAATATGGCCGCCGATGTTTCCGCCTCTCGCAAGACTTCGCGCTTCAATTTCTGAGCGGGAGGATCTCGCGCTTCTGACTGGGGAACTAGCGATGTTTATCCAATGCGTCTTACTGCGCTGTGCTGTTTTCTGTTGGACGCTGATCGGGGTGGGCTCCCGTGTAGCTCCTTGCGTCTTCTGCTACCAGTGATGTTCTTTCCTGACACACGGCGCGATCCTCACACGTGTGGATTCGTCGCTTCCCTCGTCGCCAGCTGTCGTATCGTTAGGACTGCACTCGGCATAAGGAAACACAGGACGCCCAATGAGGTTGGTAACCTTCTTTATTACACTTGTGGTACCAGCATGTCTCAGCACGTCTGTCCTCTTCCTCGGTCCTCAGTCGTCTGTCCACTTCCTGTCCCCTACAGGATGTGGTGTCCAGTGACCTGGTCACTGCCCTGTGACCCACAGGGTCCTAGTGTCCTACGTCTGTTGTCGCCCTTTGTCGCCCTACAGTCATGGATGCTACAGTATCTTGCACGATAGCACGAACGCATGGACCATGGTAGGTGGAGGGAGGATTTGAAATCCCCCAAAAGCATGAGGAGGACCAGTCGTAGGACTGGCAACAACAGGAAGAGACGTCGCCCCAGTGGGAAGGCAAGTGTCCCCCCGAGGGCAGTTGAGGCCGCTACTGCAAGGGCAAGAGTTGTGGCACAGTTTGTTACATCCAACAGGTGGAAAGCCCTGAAACATGAGGCTGTAGGTTGTGATGGCAACTCCGTTCACTCAACAGCGGAGACTGATGGTGGGTCATTGCTAGTGGTGACCCGAG
The DNA here is from genome assembly GCF_964263255.1 of Lissotriton vulgaris. Classification (NCBI taxonomy): domain Eukaryota; kingdom Metazoa; phylum Chordata; class Amphibia; order Caudata; family Salamandridae; genus Lissotriton; species Lissotriton vulgaris. The sequence goes on from NC_141689.1 coordinate 1,037,119,958, forward strand.
CACGTCGAATATAGTTTCCCAAGTGGGTGCGGGATAGAGTTTGTCCTGGGCCCAGCCTAAGTGTATTGTGTTGCACAGGTAAAAAGGGGATTTTTGGGGAAGCACTGTCACGTTTCCTGTTTGATCAGCGTGGCCACACCCCACCCCATGTTTCCCGCTTTTCTCTCTCTTCATCCTTTTTTCTTATTCTCTTCATTGGGACTTTTGGAAGTTTAAACAATATGTGTTGATTTCTTGGCTATGTTGAAAAGCATTAGGGAGGGGGAAGTTTGGAGCCCTTCACGCTGTGTGTGTGTTTTTGTTAGGGGGGATATATGCCTGTGGCAACAGTTAACTGACATGGTACAGGTGGGAGTCCTGGCCGTGGTCCTGCAAATTTGGGCTATGACATAACTGACTCAGGAAATTTACTGTTTACCCTCAAGATTCCCTCCTGGAACATGAATAGGCTGGGTAGTAAATCGAAGGGAGGCATTGCACATGAGTGGTTGATGAAATATAACCCTGACGTGACTTTTTTCCAAGAGACTCACCTCATCAGCAATAATTGTGGGTTGGTGAGCCATGGCAAATATAAGATGTTAGTGATTTCCGGCTCCTCATGTGGTTCAAGAGGGGTGTGGGATTAGGTACGTAAGCCACTCCCATTCCGGGTAACAGACACTTGGGTTGATACATTGTAATGTTAGGCTGCGGTTGCCTGTAGTTGGAACAGTGAAAACCTAGTGGTGGCCTCCTGGTACTTCCCGCCAGGGTTCCTGTCTCAGGGAGTGGAAGGTTTGGGGGAATGTTGGTGAAGGCCCCAAAGGCACTCTTGATTGTGGAAGGTGAGATTAATTTGATAGTACAGAGTAGTACAGATAGAATAGTGGGTCGGGGTGGGAAGAGGAGAGCGGATAATCAGTTGTGTACCTTCACTGGAGCCACAGTCCTGACTGACCTGTGGAGAATGTGGCATCCGGGAGAGAGACGGTTCTAATTTTCCTTTCACCATACGCAGTCTAGGTTCGATCATATTCTAGTACCTCAATGTCAAGTGGGTAGATGTAGGCATGTCTGTTATCTACCAAGAGGTGTTTCTGATAATTCACCACTGTTGGCGATGCTACAGGCGCCGGGGTTCAGGATCAAACCAGAATTTTGCCTAGATGTATGGGAACGCGGACTGGAAAACAAGACAATATATTGCCGAAGTCACAGATTTTTATTTGACCAGGAATAAGGGATCAGTTGATTCTAAAGTTGTCCTTTGGGAGGCCCATAAAGCAACAATTAGGGGTCAGATAATAGCTCATACTACTGGGAAAAAGAAAGATATATTTCAGACCTAGAGAACCATATCAACCCCCACAGGAGAGTGAAGAGGTATATATTCAAGTATGTCCTCCTAATATTTACACTTTTATCACACCACATACTTGAGTACTAAAACCTATGATCCCACTTGTCCTTTCTTAGTTAGGAAATAATTGCGTTGAGTTATCAAAAGATATTGGAGAGGTCATCACACCCACAACATAAGAAGGCATGCTTCATCATCAGTGACTTCTCACACTGGGGTAGGAACAAAGCCACCCCAGCAGACTCAACCGTAGTCCTTAGACCTGGGAGTTCCATTTGAAGTTGTAAGAATTAAAAAATACCTAGGGGTATACTCAAGGAACTTCTTTTATTATTGAGTACCCCTGGTATCGATTAAAAACAAGAGATTTTGTCAAAAGATGAAATGCAATGATTCAACCATACAAAATGCATAAACCACCAACATGTTTTGATCTATACTTATGCCAAACAATGGTCAAAGGTATTCATCAGGGTAATAGATCTTCCTAACTATGCTGTGCATTCATTCAATGCTAATAAAAGATAAATGTTCCCATGCCAGTTAGACATCAGAGTGGATGTAAACCTGTTAGATTTAAACAAAACCCAAGGCGTGTTAATAATCGGCATCGGAAATATGAACCATATTGGACAATGAATTTCAGAGACCATATTATCAGCCGCGGTCTGCGCAGGTAACAGCGGTGGGGCAGTGTAATATGGGATTTCGAGGGACGATGCAAAGGGAAAATTATTTATTTATTTATTTTCCCTCTGCATCGTCCCTCGAAGTCCCCCCTTACATGTCCCCACCGATGTTACCTGCACGGACAGCAGCTGTATATTATGACTAGTACGTTTGGTATGTCATGATCAATGGAATAGACCCTAATCAGAGGGAACACATCACATTAAAATAATCAAGTTAAAATCATCACCTCTTTGTAGTCACTGCAAACAAAACAAACTCTAGCATGGTGCACATATATAAGTGTCTTATCACCTAAGACATCAATCAGGCAAAGGAACCACCGCAACTAAGGGCTAGTATATCCAGATACTGGTGATCTCATTCAAGTATGGAACAACGCACCTGCATAAGTCATACTAAACTACAGGCTTCATGGTTCAGTATGGGGCAGATCGCCTCCTCTGTAGTTACACACTAATCATGTTTAATTGTTACACAACGATGTGTAAAGAAAGACACATTTTAAAAAAGCACACAGTCACTGATTGGAACATTGGAGAACAAGGCGTCCTTCGTTGCAATCATTAAGTACCATAATCTGTAATTTCACCATAAATAGTCATTAGGATAGTATGTAATGGCCTCGCGTATTTGGACGGGTATGCTGCAATCATGCGCTTTGCTGGTTTCTCTCATTATCTTAACCCCTTCCATGCTGATGACGAGCTCAGCTCGTCATCAACCACGGGGGGCGTGTGCGGATGACGAGCTGAGCTCGTCATCTAACGCGGCTTTTCGAAAAAAGCCGCGTAGGGGAAAAATCACCGCAGCAGCGATGCGGTTAAAGGAGTGAAACTATCATATTGATCTTACACACACAAACAGGACTAGGACATACAAGAAACATACCCTTTGCTCGTTCTATTATTCCAACTGCGGCAAGTTAATTATCCATGATCAGTAAGATCTGGATATGTGGACTCACATTTTTCAAACACATGTGCCTGGTACTCTGGAAATCCAGTATGTTATGTTATTTTGATTTGTAACTCGAACAGATACTCAAGAGTGTCCCGGTGCGAGGCAATGAGGGGCAAAAGTCTGGTACTAAACAAAGAGATGTGTTATTGTGTTTTCAGTATAGATAAACACATATAACCCCTCAATAGTAAGGCTGATAAGTAAAATGCATGCAGGCTATGTATGCAGGTGCCTAAATAGCCCATCTGTGCTGGCTGTCCCATTTATCTTACCCTGTTGGTATGATCAATATTCAGGCATTCACAAGCAGTCCAAAATACACTTTGATCTTCTCTCCACTCAAAACGGGGATTCCACCGTAGACCCTCACACAAGCACTTACTTTGTCAAGAGTATGGCTTCACCTGTGCACCTAGCCAGAGCCTCATCCACTGCTGTATAAAAGGTCTGTGTTCCTTATATGAGCCTTGTTGAAATAGCTCAATCCCCGGTCATGTGAGTCACATGGGACCACAGGAGGCCTCTACGTCGGGCGTCGCAAGCCAGTCATTAATGGCACAAGTGTTCAGTGTCGTATTCTTCATGGTAAGGGCCAAACAATCAGTTTGCGTGGTTTTTTTTTTATTTGATTAAAAAAGAGGGATTTTTCTGTTACACCCATCACAACTGATGCAGCCGGTGAAAAAACTCTCCTAGTCTAGAGTGATCAAGCATAATCCGGTATATATTATCTGGTACTGTTTCGTATAGGTGCTAAGAATTATGAGAGTTGCAGTGTAAGCTTCAGCGTAAAGGAAAGGGGGATTGATGGTGATCCTGTTTCCCAACTTTTTTTGGGAGAAAATATATGAATCCACCATCCAATCGCGATACCAAACGTTGTTAATACAATATTATAAGTCATGTTTATCATGGATGAGTGAAAACAAACATGGGTAAAGATCTGTCCTGTAAATGCATTTTTTCTGAGAAAGGTGTAGATTTGTTTATTGTTTCAAACTATTAAACATCCGTTTAATATCATTAGTTTCTGGCTAGGATAATTAGTGGATGGCGATCCCTTGAAGATGCAATAGCCTTTATAGATTTATTTTTATTTATTTATTTAGATTTGTAATGCGCCTTATCACCCAGGGGTCTCTAAGCGCTTGTCAGAGGGTGCACACGGATTCGATGGGGGGGAGCAGGGGGGCTGCTAGGACTTACCTCATGCCTCCAGGCAGAGCATGGTTTTAAGCTTCTTCCTGAAGGGAAGAGACGTAATAGATAACATCTTTGTATCCTACCCAGTATGGGTGCAACATCTACCCAGATATTACTACTTCTCTTAATCCCACATATTGAGGGTAAATGTGGCTCATATATCTTATTCAACCATAGTTCAGTTCAGAATTGTGTCCATGGTACTACATCATTGAGACCTCTTTTGGATGTACCCAATCGATGTATCCATCTCTGTTCAGCATAGAACAACCCTATGTTAGTATTTATTCCATACAAAGAGATTTGTTCTATGACGGTCAATTCAAAGTTATTCTCAGTATGGTTGTTTTCAAGAAAATGTCTCATGAGCTTTGTTGTATTCTTACAAAATCTAATGGTACTCCTATGCTCATTGATGCGTACTCTGGCTTTTTGCATACTAAGTCCCACATACCTATCACTACAGGGAATTGTGAGCATGTATATTACGTTGGTTGACTCACAATTTGTAAACCCTTACATGATCCAAGGAATGATGAGGCCCAAATCAAGTTGTTTCAGCTTTCTGGTAAATTGACATACATTACAATAGCCAAACGGTGCATGTCCCACTATGGGTGGTAGGTTCCAAGCAGAAGCTACGTTGCTTCTGATCATGTTAATCTTTGGGCATGTGTGCACCAACTCATCTCTTATGGACTTTCCTCATTTAAATGAGAACATTGGCTTGTCAAGCCTTAATGTGCCAGATGTTAGAATGTTCCAGTTCTTTCTATTACTTTAACCATATTGGAGTGCAGACCATATGTGGTCACACATATCAGTCATTCAGGGGTGGTTCTCTGTGAAGTTTGTAAAAGGCATCCCTAGGAGTATTGGATGCCCTTCTTCGAGCTCTATGTATCACTTTGTTGGGGTAGTTTTTTCTACTTGTTTATCTATTAGACTCTAGGCATGTCGTTGATAATCATGTTTCTCAGAACGATTGCATCTGGGTCTGAGCAATTGACCTACAGGAAGGTTATCCCGTAGGGCTTATTGGTGGCTGCTGTCATATTGCAATAAGTTATTCCAATCAATAAGCTTATATAGACCTCGCTTTTCTTGGCTTCTGTCTTTGGGTTTTAACATGAGGTCCAAGAATGGAATTTTCACTTTGCTGATGGGCATAGTAAATCTCAGGAACGTATTTGTCTTGTTGATCCGTAGTGTGAACGGATTTGCTAATTATTCTGTACCTGCCCATATTACAAATATATCATTGATATATCATTTCCATAATGCGATATTGCCATGGTTTGGGTTTAGATCACTGTATATATGCTCTTTCTCTAAGAAGTGTACATACATATAGGCAGGCCACACTTGGAGTAAAGGTACTGCCATGGACATACCGTAGAGCTGTAGGTAGGAATCATCTTCAAATCTGAAATAGTTTCTAGTAAGGGCTGTATGTGCACAGTCCAATACAAACTCCCTAGGTGTTATAGATGTCCATTCTAACTCAGCTATTAAGTCATCAAGTACTCTCAGGGACTCCTTGTGGTATACTTGTGTGGAGGGCTTTGACATCCAGTATCAGCAATTGATTGCTGGGATCGAATTAAGCGAGGATCATAGGACTCTTTCTATGCCAGAAGCTAGAGCACATTTTAGATTGCAGCAGGGATGGGTGTATCAAGCAAGGGATGATACAGGAAAATTGTTGGCATGTTTGTCCAGGAGAGATGAGGGGCAAAAATGGATACATAGGATTGCACTCTGGAGGGGTCACTTGCACATGCTGTAGGAGTTTTAGCCACAGTGTTTGCGCGATCACTAGGACAGCTCAACACAGGCATGTGTACAGTATCAGAAAGTGAGTTGGAGCAGTTTGTGGGTGATATTCTGACCCAAGTCCTCTCAGTTGATGATAAGGTAGAACTCAATAAGGATTGACAGTGGATGAGCTTTCAGAAGCCATTGCGCAGCTTAAATCAGAGAAGATGCTGGGTCCAAATGGCCTACCGGCTCAATGTTTTAAGGGTTTGAAGTCACATTGACAGATCCATTGTAGAGACTTTGAAGGGGCAAGATAGGATACTTCGGTAATCAACAATTTTAATAATACATAAAAAGTGACGGCCCGCTATGGATTATGCATCATATAGACCAATTTCATAATTAAATTTGGAGACAAAGCTTTTTGCCAAGACCTATGTCAATTGATTGATAAGGCTGGTAGTTGCTTTGGTACTTCTAGACCAGTTGAGATGTATGCCCCATTGAGCCACAAGACACAATCTGCGACCTTTGTTTGGCTGTTTGGCACGGACGGTGAAGATGCGGGAACCGGTAGTCCGGCTGGCACTCGATGCAGAGAAGGCCTTTGATTTTATGAAGTGGCCATTTTGATAATGGCCACATACATTGCCTGGATTTGAATGTTGTACCATGGTCCACTGGCATGGGTTAGAGTTAATGGTTGTATCTCAGGTTAGTTTACCCTTTGGAGAGGGACGAGACAGGGTTATCTGTTGTCCCTGTGCTCTTTGCATTGGCAATGGAGCCTTTGGCCGCTTGGGTCTGGTGAGATGCTCAAATCAGGGGCATCCGATTGGGAGGATGGGATTTCTTTAAATGCAATGACATACTGCTCTATCTGGATGAACCGGAGGATTACATTATGAGGGTTTTAGTTATTCTGGAGTTGGTCAGGAAACACTCAGGAGTTTACATACATTGAAGTAAGCCTGTAGCATTACCCTTACCAGATTGGGTGCCTAGAGCAGACTGGGGATGCCCGGTGGTTGAGAAGCTCAGGGCTTTGTGCATCTGGGGAGCTTCGTGAAGCGAAATCAAGGTCTTTTTTACAAGCAAAACCTTGCCCGGGTTTTGGAGGGTTATGCCAGAGACATTGGCTAAAGTTACTGTTGTCACTGATGGGTAGAGTGGATCTTTATAAAATGATTTATTTATCCAAATTCCTTTATGTTTTGTAAAATTACTATGGTGAAGTACACAAGGTTTCTTTTGTAAGGTTGACCAACCAGGAAACTAAGCTCCTACTGTGGGATGGAGGAGTACCAAGGATATGATTGGTCACTGTAACTACAAAACAGTTTGATATGGAACTGGCATTGCCAGGTTTGCAGCTTTAGTACTGGGTTGCAATATATTTGGTTGTCAATGAATGGGCTTTTTCTGTGCAGCAGGAGCCATCACTGGTGGCAGATACGTAAGCAATGGACCCGGACAAGTATCTGATGCTACTGTACAGCAGGGGGCAGCTGTGACATTTACCGGAGTCTAACAGAGATGTGGTAGAGATATGGAGGAGGGTGACTTTTCTATCGGGTTAGAAGGGTAGGGTAGCTTTAGAGACGCTATTGGGAGAGTCCGATAACTTGAAAGAGCTGCGGAAAGTGGAGGGGTCCCGTACATGGGGTATTTTATGTACTTGCAAGGTTGGAGATCTGTGGACTGCAGAAGGAATGATATCATTCACAGATCTACAGCGACAGTTTGACCTCTCTGGGAGTCAATACCTGCGATATGTCCAGATTAGACATGCCCTTGCAGGATATGTAGATTTTTTTGAGGAGGGATGTTCATGAAATCTCACTGCAGTAGGGTCACTGGGACAGCACAACCATGCTATATCTCCGATATGTGGTACTCTGCTTAGTAATATCCCCCCAACAAAGTTGCGGGAGCGATGGGAATGTGATTTTCGTAGGGTATAAGATGATGACTGGACTGAGGCCTGTCGATATCCAGGGGAGGTTCCAATAAGGGCGGGGTTCAGTCTGGTGCAAATAAAGATCCCACACAGGGTATACTTCACATGGACGAGGCTGTTCAGAAAGGGGGAAGGTTGAAAATGATTGGTGTCTTAGAGGTTGTAACCGAAGGGTACCCTTGCTTCCTACACCGTTGGAATGTCATAAGATTCAGAAATTCTGGCAAGGGATAACTCATAGGTTATCTAACATGCTGGAAATGCTGATTGTATTTTTGCCACAGTTGGAGACTCTGGGTTCAGACCCTTGATAGATAAATCCTTCTCTTTTGTGATTTAGCATTAATGGTTGCCAGGAGGGATATCACTTGCATTTGGGGTTCTAGCATACTGGCAATTATTCATGCATAGAAGGCTAACGTCTACTGGTACATGAGAGCCAAAGAGTTGGTGTACACTGCACTAGGATGTTACAATATGAAGTCCCTGCAAGAATGCAATGGAGAACTTGGAGTAAGAACAGAGGTGGAAGGTTAAATGGCTGAATTTGTGTTATACTTATGTGGGGATATCACCCCCGAATATTTTTATACCCTTCCCATTTAGGTAAAGTTGTGCCTAAGGCCCGCATGAACTCCTTACAATATTCTTTGGCATATGTAATTTAAAATAAAATGTAAAAAAATTATCCTGGTGCTCCTTCTGTAAGGCCTGTGTTGTGACTTGTCTTGCTTACTATGCATTCTCCCCAGAGCTCTAGGTCCCTGCCTGCATCAGCCAGTGACTGAGGTCATTGAGTTGTTGGAATGGTAAGAGTGTTTGTGCTTGGATGAGTGGACAGGTGGAGTGAGACCGGTGAGCAGCAAGATGCTGCTCCTGGTGGGGCTTTACCTGATCTACCTGGAACTTGATCTGAACCTAATAAACCTACATCTTTCATAACCCAACAAGACTACATACTTGATTGCAATACTGGCGACGAGTGGAAAATAAACCAAGTGTGAGGAACAAGGAATTGAGAAGAAATTAAATAAACTAAGAAGAAACTAGAGCATTACAAAGGAAAAGAGTTTGTAGTCTGTAGGGAACAATTGCGCCTGGCAGCCCCACCAGTGTATATTTACACGTGACAGCCTGCATTCCAGGGCAATTGAACAGGCCAGCGTAAGGTGTACATCAGACTTGGAGGGCTGCATCATTTGACGAGAAACACTGGTAAAGAGTGAACGGGTGAGGCAATGAGCAATTGACCTGTGTGGAGCCTTTACCTGCATTTAACTCCAAAACTGGGACACTTGAGAAAGCCACTGAAACTAACTTTTAATGACCGAACGAAGCCCCTATTAAGATGTCACGGTGGATTAAATACCTCATGGAGTATGACGAACAGGGGCATGAAGACGTGTGTTGCACCCTGAATTTCATAGTGTCTGGAGAGCCACAGGAGTATTTTAGTTATGGGGCCTGCATGACGTGCTGTCATGGTAAAGCTTTAACATGTGCCCCTGTCCCTAACCTTGTTGAAGCACGTGTCCCTTACCGGTGCAATGTGTGGGTCTGTGCAGCATTAGAATGAGCCGTGCGGCTGCCGTGCGCTGTATTCATGGATTTCAAGTGTGTTACTAGCCCTTCCATCCTCTAGCAGGTTGTGAGTATTGCCACATACAGGTACTTAGAAGCGCGTCATTGGAAGGCTGGAACGATGACTTTCAGCCGTCTCTTCATTATGACGCGGCGGGTAAAGGTTACACAACATTGCACACCCTTGAGAGCTGAGTAAGTTGTCTGTTTTGATGCGATGCTGCAGGTTCTTCGTTGGCTTTGGGTAACACAACAAGCACATGTATATTTTTTGCATTTGAAGCATGGTTAAGCAGCACGATGGAGGACATTCAAGCAGCGGCTGGAGGTGCATTGATTGACATGACACTGTGGTGTGCTTAGGTGGGCCGGACTGGCCGCAGCGGGCACCGGGCAATCCCCCGGGGCGCCGCACAGGTGGGGGGCCGTTTTTTGTTACAGGGCCGTTTTTGCAGCATAGCTGCAAAACCGTCCCTTTACCAAAATCGGCCAAAAACCGACCCGGCAAAGAGCTCGGGGCACCTCCAATCTATCAGAGATTTTCGGTTGATTTTCGGGTGAGTTGTCACTAACCAGGGTGTCGAGGATTTGGAGCTGCCAAATTGCATTAAAATGAACGCATTTCTGGATGCTATGTATAATTGTCATGTACGCTAAAGGCTTGTGGTAAAATATTTCTGCATATGTGGCACTATTAGGAGGGAGTGTTTTTTGTTTCCTGTGAGTGGTATGTTTGGATTGTGTACATTTGCTCCTGTAAAATAATGCAGAACAAGTAACTAAATATCCCTGATCATGCCAGTATAAGTGGTTCCTGGTACTTATGTGCGGTTGTGTCATGAGTCCTTACCCCAGATCCTTTGTCGGGTACAGTAGGGGGGAGGGGGGGGGGGCACATTGTGTTAGTGCAAAAGAGGGTATGTAATCCCTGGCCCTGCCATGAGTTATATAAGTACTGCAGTAGATGGTATGTGGTCCCTGGTCCTGCCATTAGTTAAGAAGATACAGTAGGGACTATGAGGACCCTGGTCCGACAATAAATTGTGTAGGTGCCGTAAAGGGTATGTAGTCCCTGGTCCTGCAATGAGTTGTGTAAGTGCAGTAGAGGGTATGTGGTCCCTGGTCCTGCCACAAGTTTAGTTGATGCAGTAGATGGTATGTGGTCCCTGGTCCTGCCACAAGTTTAGATGATGTAGTAGAGGGTATGAAGTCCCTGGTCATGCCTTGAGTTGTATACGTGCAGTAGAGAGTTTGTGATACCTGGTCCTGTTATGTGTTGTGTAAGTGTAGTAGAGGGTTTGGAGTCCCAGGTCCTGCCATGAGAGTGGATTCAGTAGGGGGTGTAAAGTCCCTGGTCCTGCTGTGTTTTGAGACACCGATTGAAATTTTTTCTGTTGTCCCTCCTGAGAAGTTAAGGGCGGGTTAAAGGAGCATGTGTGTTGCACCTTGACGTTTTGAGGTGAATGACTTAGGAGTGTTATTAGTTTACTAAATTCTGCTGAAGATTGCATGGTGTGATTATCTATGTATTCTAATGTTCATAGGACTGTTTTATCGTATTGAATCATTTCTGCTGAAGATTGCAGGATATGATTGTCTATGTATTCTAATGTTCATAGAACTTTTTTTATCATATTGCGTCAGCGCTTATTCTTTAGATATGATGTTAATCCAGAAGGAATATTTATAGGTCTCGTTGATTGTTTAATTTGTATTTTCTATTGTTTCTTTAAGAGAGATGTGTTATGACTTGTCTCGGTTACTATGCATCATCTCCAGAATTCCAAGTCCATGCTGTTCGCCAGTGACTGAGGTCATTGGATAGCTGGAATGTTAAGGGTGTTTGTGCTTGGATGAGTGGACAGTTGGAGTGAGAAGAGCTAAGCAGCAGGATGCTGCTCCTAGTGGGGCTTTATCTGATTTACTTGTAATCTGATCTGAACCTAATAAACCAACATCTTTTCTAACCTACAAGACTATTAGTTGTGCAGGGTGGGAGGTTTGTGCAAGTAATAGGTCCACAATTACCCCCTCACTAGTAACCAAGCTCCCTATTGTAGAACTTGACTCAGTATAGAAAAGCAGAGCAGTCCTTTTCTTTAGAAAATAAATAGTACATTCATTACACACACATCCTATTTAATACTACAGAGTAATTTACATATAGACATTAGGCTGGTGGAAATACATTTGATGACATTACATTTGATCCCTAAAGGGTTATGACACAACAATTAAAGTAACCCCTACCATACAGCACATTTCGTATATAGGAGGGTTTGACTTGAAATCAGCAACCCTATTTGCATGATCAAGGTTTACCACGTTATAAAACCTTCACTGGCATCAATATTATAAAACATTCACTGACATCAATAACTGTACTACTGTTGCGACATTTAGTGACCAACCACTGTTGGCAACACATTTACCAACAAAGCATAGATGTGTCTGCATCTGTGTTTAACTTCTTTTGGCAACTAAACATGCAGCCATGGGTACAAACCCCATTAGATCAGTGCGCTATCAGGCTGTAGAACAAATGGTCCAGCCGTGGGAATGTTTGAAAGTTAGTCTGAAAACCCACGAATGGCATAGTTCCCTTGACCCAGGAAACTTAGGGACAGTTTTAAATCTTCTTGGGGGTAGGGACTGCTGCACTCCTGCAGCCCCCACAGCTATTTTGTAGCATTGATAGTGCCCCTTCTATCTTGAGAAAAGGATTCAAGCAAGCCGGGCCGACGACGGCTGAAATGCCAGAAACCGGTCCCCGGAAGCTTGTTTCCTTCCCAGTGTAAGAATTGGCTTGGTAGTTTGGTTTGCCCTGTTCCCATCATGCACTGGGACAGGAACAGACTAATTTGCATATAGCCAGGTTCTGAGCTGGGATGGTGCAGTGAGCTAAAAACCGGTGTTGGATCTAGCCCTGATCTCTTGACTGGGTGAGAGTATTCTGCTTAATTCAGAAACTCTGTCCATCACCACCCCTTGTTGTTAAATATTTTGTCCACCCTAAGCGTGGAAGGGTATACTCAGATGTGAGTCCCTTGCTCATTGCACCATCAGGATTCAAGCAAGCCGGGCCGACAACGGCTGAAATGCCAGAAACCAGTCCCCGGAAGCTTGTTTCCTTCCCAGTGTAAGAATTGGCTTGGTAGTTTGGTTTGCACTGTTCCCATCATGCACTGGGACAGGAACAGACTAATTTGCATATAGCCAGGTTCTGAGCTGGGATGGTGCAGTGAGCTAAAAAACGGTGTTGGATCTAGCCCTGATCTCTTGACTGGGTGAGAGTATTCTGCTTAATTCAGAAACTCTGTCCATCACCACCTCATGTTGTTAAATACCTTCTATCTTGAGGCCACCACATTTAACGAAACTTTTGACAACTTTAGCTTTGCAGGGCATTATGGGGTGCTCTCTTGCCTGAGCGGTGAATACTTAAGTAGCAGCTTCGCCCACTGTCTTCTTTTGTTGTGTGGAGCTCCTGCCCTGCATCTTCTTTTATTGGGCCTTTTTCCTTTATGTGGGGGTTCCTGGGAACCACACAAGTTTCTCTTGTTGGGGCAGTGTGGGAAGCTCATCCCTGCACTGTCCTGCCCCCAGCTATGTCTCTGCTGGCGGAGGAGCCGGTAGCTAGATCCTCCCCTGCCTGTTCAGTGTAGTGTAGATAGGGGTCTCCACGAAGTGGCTTCCCAAACTCCCCCTAGACATGGGCACTGAGAGTGGGGGGGACAGCGTGACGGAGCTCCCCTTTGTTGTTCCCTCATCACGGGCCCACGGTTAGCATCCCAGGTTCCTTACTCCTTGTGGAGAGCAGGAGTGATGGCACTCCCCCTTCATCTTGCTTTAGAGGCAGGGGATGAGGTCCTGTGCCCCTTTATTCTTCTGAGGGGGGCATGATGGCACTCCCCATATTCTTTTTAAGGCTGGGGCACCTCCCGGTTATGAACCGTCTGGAGAGATGGGGAACCTGGGCCGCACAAAACTCTGGGGAGGGGATCACTCGCATGCCCTCTCCTAACACATAAATTATGCTTCAACCCCACCCCATGGCTATCTTGCAGACTTGTGGCGGAGCCCCACACACATTACTACTATTTATGGTGTTGCTGATGTCCTATTCCAGTGTCCGACTATCTGTCCCTTGTGCAAGAGCTTTTAATTGGGGGTAGAAAATTCTAGAAGCCAGGCAATCCTGGCTAATCATAGGGTGCCACATCACACGTCCAAACCCTCCTACACAGCATGCTATGACAATTCAACATGGTGCCACCAAGTATTCCTTGTTCACATCTCCTCTGGGAGCCTCAGCTCTGCCCTTAGCAGGTACTACTGCCAGGGGCCACCTCACCAAAACCTTAATGGGGGCCGCTCCACCAAAACCTTAATGGGGACCCCCTCCAGTTTTGTCTCCAGAGATTATGGGCTTCCTCCTTTGTTCAGTGGACCTGGGCTGCTCCTAGTGTGACAGCTGATTTACAGATGCAGATTTTCTTACACACCCCATTCCTCCTCAGGAGCAGAGCGAAGCACTGTTCATTTCTCTTTTTGTGTGGGGAAGCCTTTGTTCCTTCTGCTGAGGTGCAGTGTAATTAACTCGGCCAAGAAAGGTGATAAAGGCCCGGACTCCGATCATGGGAAATATGAAAAATCTGGATAACCCATAAGGTGCACATGTAGCTGCTTGGGACATGCATATTTTAACTGAGTACACAAATTACCCGTTTAATATCTTGATGGATTTTCTAAGCCTCAGGAAAGTGAAGCTGCACAGATTTCTCCCTACATTAATAACGCTTCAGATAAACCAGTAACCAAGCTGACTTTACCTCATTTTTATCTACTAATATTATAAGGCCTTCTCCAGATTAACATCTAACTTTGCAGAGTCCCCCACTACCCAGGTTATCTGTGTGCACAATGGTAGTCTCATCCACGTATCTCTCCTGTTCATGTGCAACCAGCCAAAGCCCCCTAACTATGCTGTGTTACAATGGCCTGACCTTAAATAGGTAGGCACTGGCAGCAAAGCTGTCCATTTACCCTGTGATTACCATGGGTGAGACTCACCCACAGTCAAAAAGTCCAAAACCAGGTGACCCAAATAGTGAAAAATCCAGGCGGTTTAAATGGCAGAACCCATTTTGCTACACCTTGAAACTCAAAGGCAAGCTCTGGGACAAGGCTGCATCCATGAAAACCCAGAGCCAGGACCCTCCCCACCATTTTGGCATAGCTGCCTGTGGTAATCCAGAACAGCATTCCACGTGCAGCTGGAATTTCAGGAAACAATTTACCACTGGCCTTTTTCATAATGCTTTAGCGAGGAATCATAACATATATACCTGCTGATCTCAAGGCTGTACAGCTGCCACACGATTTAATACACTGCTTCACATAGTAGGGAACTTGCATAAAGGAACTAGTGTGTCAGAGTCTGCAACAAATGATGGGCGGAATGCTGAATGATTCAAACATTCTCACCCAGTCAAGTGATCTGGGTTAAATCCATTGTTCTTTTGCCCACTTCGCCAATTGATGGACAGAATGCTGGACAATGCAAACATTCACCGCCAGTCACAAGGATCTGTGTTAAATCCATCATTCTTTTGCTCATCACACCACCCCAGTATGGACCCAGCCATATGGAAATCAGTCTTGACCCTGTGTCTCATTGGAACAGTCCAGACTGAACTGCCAAGCCAGGTTCTCCCTAGACCGGAAACAAACAGCCTGAGACCGGTTTGGGGGTATGTTACCTTTCATCAGCCAGGCTTGTTTGAATCCAGTGGCACAGTGAGCAAGTGACCCACATCTGGGCATACCCTTCCCACTTTGTGCGCCATATGCAAGAGAAACAACTGATGGACGGAATGCTGCACAAGGCAAACATTCACCCCCAGTCACAAGGCGAATAAGGAATCAGAAGCCAGCATTTACAAAGAACGATGACAAAAGCCAATGAAAAATGTGGGAAGAGCTTCAAATCCCTAACTCAATACAGCATACCTCACAAGCTGCCCAGGCTCGACCTAAAAAGATAGGGTATGTGGATTTCACAAAAAGTTTGTCAAGAGAAATCTCTTGAGAAGAAGGTAGATCAGGAGGACCTAGACTGACATTTACTCCATGGCCTACATCAGGTACAGGGACCGGATTTACTCTAATTTGGTTTGTCGTATTACAATAGTTGTCATGGGAGTCTGGAGTTTAAATAGGAATTTAGGGTTCATTGTTACTGTTAGAGCGTACTGGCCTGATTTAGAGTTGGCAGATGGGTTACTGCGCCACAAATGTGACAGATATCAAGTATCCCTTATTACAAGTGCATTTTATCGTATGTCCCTCATAATGAAGCGAATGGCATCTGCATAAGGTTTGTGATGGATACCCGCCAGTCAAACTCTAAATCCGGCCCTTAATTACAAATGTTAGAAAATCAATCTTTCTCGACCTCCAAAATGTCCTTTTGATGTATTTTCACAAATCCCTTCAGTGCAGATTTGTGAAGGCTTTGCTCTGGTGCAAAGTCTCAACATGCGATGCAAAATGGCACAACGTCCTGATAAACGTTCTTTAAAGCATAAAACTTGTTTTGAAATAGAAAGTTGCCTAAAAGAAATGCAAAGTAATGTTTTGTGTTACTTTGCATCAAGGGGCTGTCCCAGTGAACTGCTAGGGCATTTCACACTACCACCCATGGTTTTTTAAACAACTACTAACAATGGTAGACATGTTTGTAAAATCATCAAACATGCAAATACTCTATTAAACAGACTTATTGAAGAAAAAAAAAGATTATGCGTAAATCTATTGGGCAGATTTAGAACACCTGTTTAATTCCTGTAACCAAATTATCATTACTCCGTGGAAGGCTTGTCCGTTGGGTTCAGAAATTTGCCCCTAGGTTATGGGTTCTTTACTCATAATTCTGAAAATTCTGGAGGGATATTTGGATTTTATTTGCAGCTAACTTTGCTTCAACAATTATCAATGTCAATGTTCACTGTGCAGACTTGAAAAGAGATGTTTCTGGTGTAGTATCGTATTCATTTTGTCTATCTGCATAACATTTTTAAACCAGATTGAAGGAATTGATGGTGATGAGAATAAAACAATGTAATCCTCTAAAGCTATTGTATCATTTGGCATGTTCATTACTATTTGAACACTATCAAGTGCGTTCTGTAAAGAAGGTGCATTGGTTTCAACTAGTTTAACTGCACAAGTTGCTCATTCCATCGAGTTGGACTTTGTAATGTTTAGGTCATTTTAATCTTTCTTCACAAATTTCCACCTGGCAGAGCACCAACTAAAAGGGTATATCACTCTTAAACCATATTAAAGTTGGCTGCCAATTGAAAAAAAAGAGTACAATTTAAAGCTCTCTGCTTCATGTTTAAAGCTAAAACGGGACTTGGCCCGAGACGTACAAGATCTGGTTTCCACTTATCTACCCTCCATCACTCCTTAGGCAAGAAATGTGCCATGTCTCCAAAACCAGCTTGTGTATAAAGATGGTGGTATACAGCAGCTTGAAGCTCACTCATGTGCCGCACCAATGTAATGGCAAAGAGGAACAATGCCTTTTTGGTGAGAAGCCCCAAGGAACAGCTGTGAAGTGGCTCGAATGGAGCGTTCATCAGAAACGTAAAGACCAAGTTAAGGTCCCACTGTGGCATGACAAAAGGAGAGGAAGGAAAAAAACAAACATTTTTAAAAAACCATAAGAATTGGAAATTTAAACAATGAGGACTAATCCGGCAACAATCAAAACGCAGAAAGATACCCTTTAACTGTCCCAACAACAAAGCCATGCCAAGCCATGCCAGGCAAGGGACATAAATAAAACATCAGATAACTTTGCCTGGATGAAGTATATCTGCACCAAGCCATAAGTTTGTCCTAATGACTGGTATATGCAGTTTTTGTCATGGGACGCCCAGCAGCCAATAAAACATCAACCACCTCCAAAGGAAGGTCGAAGGTGGTCAGCTGTTGCACCTCAAACTTATAGCAGGGCGTTGGAGCTTGTGTAGGCCTGGGTGTAGAACCCTGCCCTGTGACATCAGATCTTCCTAGAGGGGCCATGTGATCGGAGGACAGATGCTCAAGCCTGGGTGTTCTGCATACCACACTCTCTGTGCCCAATCAGGAGCCACTAGGATGACATTGGCCCGGTCTGTCCTGCTCTTCTTGAGAACTTAGGCTAGGACTGGTATCGGTGGAAAGGCATAAAGGAGTCCTGAGTTCCACTTGAGGCGGAACACATTTCTGAGCAAGAGACTCCTTAGAGACCCCAGCATGCAGAAGTGCTGAAATTGCATGAACAACAGTGCCAAACAGATTGAGCTAAAGCTCTCCCCACTCACAGAGGAGACTGCCACCTCCAGGATCAGCTAGGGGCCGATGGCTGAGCTAACCTCCTATAGCATTCAACTATCCTGCCAGGTGGTTCACACCACCAGGAAAATTCCTTGGTGGTCTAGCCATATCCTGAGGCACAGGGCCTCCTGGCACAGGGTCCCTGTCCCCACCCCGCTTGGCTTGTTGCAATGCTACATGGAGGAGTTGTCCATGCACATCTGCACCAGCTTCCCCTTGGTTGATGGAAGGAAGGCTTCCAATGCCAAGCGGTTGATATGTAGCGATTCCCCTGGAGACCAGAGACCTCTGGCCTCCACCTCTTCTAGATGGCTACTCCAACCCAGAAGCGATAAATCGGCACCACTGTCAGCTGTGAGTGGAGAAGAGGGGTCTGCTGCTAACCCAATCGCAGTCCAGTAACCATTACTGCAGATTTCTTTTAGTCTCCTCTGAAATCTTAACATTGTCGGGGACGTCCCCTTAATGTTGGGCCTAGTGAGACTTCAGGTTCCACTGCAGAGCCTGCATAGGCCACCTGGCTTTCTCAACCAGCAAGATGCAGGAGGCTATCGCCCACAGCCTCAGTTGATCTCCCTGAAATCTAGGAACAAAAGACTGGGATCATAGCCTGAATGTCCTGTACTCTCTCCTCTAGGGGAAAGGCATGAAACTGAAGAGTCCAGAATGGCTCTGATGAAGGGGAGCATCTGAGGAGGAGTGAGTGTGACTTCGGCAGGTTGATAGTGAACACCAAAGATGAAAGGAGGTTCACTGTAGTCTGGAGGTGGTTGACGACTGCCTGACACAAGCCCTCCTTTGGCAGCGAGTTGCAGAGGTAGGGTACAACTGGCACCCCAGACCTCAAAAAAGTGAACTGCCATCACCCCTGCCATCACTTTCTTGAACACCAAAGGGGTACTGGTGATACCAAAAGGGAGCAAAGCAAACTGAAAATGCTCCTGTCTCACCACAAACCGAAGGTAGTCCCAATGTGCATGTAGGACAGGTATATGGAAGAAGGCATCCTGCAGATCCAACACCACTATCCAGTATCCATAGTCAAGAGCAGACAAGACCTGGGTCAGGGTGAGCATTTTCAATTTCTCCTTTCAGAGGAAGGAGTTGAGAGGGTGCAGGTCTAAGATATGATGAAGGCCTTCATCCTTCTTGGGCACAAGAAAGTAGAAGGAATAACAACCGTCAGACTTCTGACATTGACACCCTCTCCATAGCCTCTTTGCCAAAAGTGCTTGCACTTCCTGCCACAAAATGGAGGGTTGGTCCTCTGTCAGACACTGGTAAGTGCGGCAGAGGCTAAATTAAAGGTAGTGCATAACCATGCCAAACAATTTGCAGGACCCATCTGTCAGTTGTTATGATCTGCCAACCTGGCAAAAACCATCAGATCCTGCTTCCGACCATGCTTCTGGGCTCGATTAAGGGCACGCTAAAAGGGTTTGGCATGTGTGGCTGCAAGGGGGTGGGGGTAGTGTACTGGTCTACCCGTACACTTTGACCACGTGGGCACTACGGCCTCTACTGCGAAACTGCTGGGTGCCTTGTGGAAGTTAGACTGGCTGGTGGTCTGGGCCACCACTGCCGAAACCATGAAAAAAGCAGTAGGGCTAATGTGGCTGGCGACGTGGGGCATATACGACCAAGGATTGTGTCGAGGCCCTGCTCTCCTTGAACCGCTCAAGAGCAGAGTCTTCTTTGTGCACAAACAGGCGAGTTCCATCAAGCAGCATGTCCAAGAGGGACAACTGGACATTACCTGAATAGCTGGTGAACCACAGCCAAGCCTGGCAGCTAATGGTGACACTGCTGTTAATGGCCTGCTCAATGAAATCAGTGTTCCCAAGCCACAACAAATTGTGAACTTGTCTACGTCACAACAGAGTATGGTTGGGAGCTCTTCAGAACACCTGATTGGACTGGAGACACCAAATCCCACAGGGTGTGGGACTAGCACCCAAGCAGACAACTGGCATTTACAGATTGTAGCGCCAAGCTGATGGATGAGGAGACCCTTTTACTGAACCCACCCACTTCGTCTATCACTGGGAGTAGTTGGGAACGGGTTAAGGTAAGTTTGTTAGCAGATGCCTGTGCCATCAAGCTTTCAGTGGAGGGGTGCACAGATAAAAATCTCAGGTCACCCAGGGTGGTGGCATCGTGAAATGTGGTGGCTGACCAGGAAACCAGAGCAAGGTTTGGCCCCTGCCACCAACAAAGTGTCTATAAGGGCCTCATTAAACTGTAACAGGGGGTCTGTGGGTCTTTGCCCTGCCTAAATGACTTATGTAAGTACACTGGTCTTGACCTCCGAGGTAGGGAGCTGAAGGTCAGGGACTTCGGCCATCCTACGCATCCTACACGTGCTACTGTGGATTCATTCGAACAGCCAGCTGTTCAAATGAACAAGATCACCACGAAGCACCTAGCATCCCAAGCGCCTTCATACACTCCTGGGTGATTTGCGGTGCTTCACAAATCCTGATTGATTGATTAACTGACTGATGGATTAAGATGCTCTCCTCAGTGGCAGGACCGGGGGTATGAGGAGCCCTGACTGAGAGGAGATATCAAGGCTACTAGCCTCTTGTAACTCCTCATGGCATGGCTGGCCAATCTTATCACCCATGTCGTAATCATTATCTGAATCTGTGGCAAACAAGGAACACAGACTATGTGTTCTCCCCTGTGAAATAAAACGTGGATGAAGTGGCACCTCAACAGCACCGGGCGCGGCCTGGGTCAAGGTTGAACTGGCGCTGACTCGGAGTCAGAATACAATAGCTACCTCATCTTCAAGCATTGATAGAGTGCAGGGAACAGCAGGGTGAATGTCATTGCAAAACAGAACAAGCTGTCTAGATGGCATACTACTCAAAAAAATACCCACATTGGAGGCAGTAAATTACCATAACTGAGTGTTCTCAGCTAATTCTTCAACTTCCTTAAGAACTTGGAGTTGGCAGATTTCCAAGATGGTGGCCCTAGTAAAAG
This sequence comes from Lissotriton vulgaris, assembly GCF_964263255.1. Taxonomy (NCBI): domain Eukaryota; kingdom Metazoa; phylum Chordata; class Amphibia; order Caudata; family Salamandridae; genus Lissotriton; species Lissotriton vulgaris. The sequence continues at coordinate 1,037,140,837 of NC_141689.1, forward strand.
AGCAAAGAGGTCAGCAGTCTAGGGTTTGGATCCTTCACGCAAGCATCTGAAGATCACATTGCACAAGGGTATAGACCTCATTTCTTTACCCCCGCCTCCTCAGGCTTTTTGGTGAGCACAGCTGGGGTATTCCCATTCAGAGAAAAGACTCATTTTTGTGACAGTTGCCAAATTCTCTTCAGAGCTCTTCTTAACAGAAGTTATTCGAAGGAGTGTTGCATATTAATTAGCTGGTGGAGTCTATTTTATTGCTGTTCTGATAAGAATTCAAGCAAGCTTAAAATCCAAATTATATATGTAATGTCAGAAGATTACGTTTTAGTATCTTCCAAGAAGTCCATGACTTATATGAACCGGTCAAAAGGGAGAAGGAAAAGCCTCAGAAGTATTAGGTAATACATATAGACATGTGTGAGCATTATAAAGTGGAGAGAATGTGCAAAGTGCTTCAGAGATATGTACACATTGAAAATGCTTAGTGTGTGAATTGCTTAGAGTTTTATTGCGGTTGATTTTAGGTGCTTGCCTCATCACCATTCGATTTGGCGAAATTCCATTCAGACATTGGGGTGTAGAGCAAACATCCAGAAGACAGTATTAAATCATTCAGAGGCAGCTCTCTTTCATTTCTATCCCCCTTCCCTGTGGAAACATACCAATGTGGATGCCTCTTCCTTGCATGCGAAAATAGGTGGATTTGGGGAACATTCTTATGCTCCTGTGGAAATGTTGTCTCAAAGGTTAGTTCTGATACTGACTTAGCATTGGCACTAAAATGCCAGGAACTGGGTTGGACCTTGAACCAGAGGTGGAGTCAGAACTGAAGCTGGAAGCGACCCCATTACGAGATTGGAGGGTCCAACCGATGCAGATGGCAAACCCGCCAACAGTATTCTGGGTGAAGGGTCTCTTGGCTCCGGTGGGACCTGAAGGCAGACCAGAGGGAGTCAGTGAGGATCCAAAGAGTTGGAGTATGGCTTCCCTGACCTCTTACATTTTTTTTAGTGGGATGGGCAGCACTGGAAATTAGAGCTGTGCCGTAAAAAGCTGATGGATAGATGTCATCTGACTTTGGGATTGAGAAGTATGGAGTCCCAATCTCAGGTGAGTGAAAGTGGCAGGAAAGGGAAGTGTTCCCCTTAGATTTCTTGATTTTTTTCTTTGACCCACCTGACAACTGATCTAAATGAAGACCAACCCCTGGAACGACTTAGTTGACATCTACTGGAACGGGACAGAACTTTCGACTTGGAACAGTCCCGTCTTGGAATCTTCTGATGCTTGGCAATGTAGAGTTTCGCCTCAGTCGCGGATGGCCTTAGGGCTCATAGATGTGCAGTAAGTGCAGGACTTATAGTCATGGCTAGCCCCACCCACCACAGGCAGAGCAGACGATGGTCTGTCACAAACACAGATTTACGACAATGCCTACAAGAGAAGTGGCATTTCCCTTGCATGCTGTTTTACAATTTTGAAGAGGTAACTGTCTCAAAGAGACGAGAGGAATACACAGCTTGTGGCGATAAAAGATTAAGAAACAGATGAACTTATCTCACTCCTCCCCCTACCCCTCCCCGCTCTACTCTTCTCCACTTTCCTGCTACTGACCTTTGCCCTCACCTGTCCTGGCCCTGAGTTCCCACCCTGTTTATCTGTGAATTTTCCCTCGTCAATTGAGATCTAGATATTTTGTCTGACGCCCGATGGAGCTACCTGATTTAGCTATAGGGGAGACAGTTCGGGGATTCCCTCCGACCCAGTCGGTCTTTAGACAGACTTCCTTTAGTCTCTCCTGTCGTCTCTTCCCGCATCCTCCCTCTATGTAGGTCTCTCCTTCTCTCCTCTCTCAATATATTGAGACTGAACTATTTTGTCCGATGCTCGATGGAGCTACCTGGTTTAGCTATAGGGGAGATGGGCCGTGGATTCCCTCCTTGGTCGTCACCTACCCAGTCGGTCTTTAGTCTCTCCTTATCGTCTCTTCCCTTATCCTCCCTTTCTCACCTCCTATGTCCCCTCCACTACTTTTTTCTCTCCTTTCTCTCCTCTCCTAATGTAGTGCCTATTTTTTGATGTATAATTGTTGATCTTTTTCTGTTACACTGTTGATTCTCATGTAAGGCGCTCCGATACCTTCGGGTCTAGCCAGCGCTATATAAACACTTTAAATTAATCAATAAATAAATAGATAAAAAATGGTGTCTATATAGGCTACACACATTATTTCCGGAATGTAATTGTGTCAGTGTGGAGCCACACTGTGCCACCTACTGGCAAGCAGCGGTACTGCTTAAAAGCTTCAGGGTCCAGTCTGATTACAGGAGAATATTCAAAAGACACTGAAGCTACAAGTCTATCAGAATGGTTACTATCACACAACTCAATAGTCTTCATTTAATCATCTTCTGAAATATAAAAGGCAGTGTTGGCCACCCAGGTTATTCTGAAAACCTACTCTAGCGTCTAGATAGTCTCTAGCAGATGAAGCGTTACCGAAGGTAAGTCACTTGTTCATCTGATAGCGACTTTTACCTGCAGCTTAGAAAAGATGCCCAAGCAAAGTCTCTGGAGGTGGGTCTGCAAAGCCAATTAGAAATCAAAAAGTCCTGTAGGACTGAACGGGTGAAGTGCCAGTCGCAACGGACCCGACTGTCCAGACAGTAGAGTGTGGTAAATTTTTGCAAAGATGCCCAAATTGCCCAAATTGCTGCCTGACTGGTATCCAGAACGAGTGGGCTAGTGTTAAGGTCGCAGCTTTACCCCTGTTAGAATGAGCATGCAAACATTCACAGAGTTGCTCCTTTGCCAATGTGTAGCAAATATTGATGCAGAGCACTATCAATCTTGAGATGGACTGTTTCTGCACGACCTTCCCTTTTTTAGATCCTACGTACACCATGAAGAGTTGATCATCAACCTGGAACTCTTGTGCGGTCAATGCTCTTTTTGAGTCCAAACAGTAGTCTCTCCCCCTCTTTGAAGGGGGAGAGACTACTGGAGGAGTGGAGGAGTGTGGCTCACTGATTAGAGTGGCAGACCCTAATGCAGAGGTCTGGCCCGGGACCAGGGTTCAATTCCCGACGCAGCAGGGTCCTGAGCCCAAAATGTCCACGGACTCGATAATTCTCGCCTCGGTGCCTATTCTAATCATGGGGTCCCACGCTGCAACTCTGGGCAATAGCTTGCTTAATCTCCACTACGGCGGCCCACCCGCTGCGGGATGCCTGGCTTTCACCTTGGGGATGACCAGTAGGGGTTATCTCACAGGGAAAAGCCAGGACAGGTTCCCAAGGCAAGCGCCTTGATGCCTTCGGGTGATACGTGCGCTATATAAGTCGCAATACATTTACATTTACAAGGGGTGAACCAGAGCAAATAAGGTAGGCAGGGTGAGGTTTTGGTCTACATGGAAGGGAGTCACAAGCTTCCGAAGGAAGGAGGCACATGTTCGGTGTGTAGGAAGGTGGATACCAGACTATGGTACCCCAGATTTTTTGCCTAGCGTTTAGCTGGTTTTCGACTTAGTTGGCCTGGGATCCTGCTAATCAGGGCCCAAGGCTATCTGCTCTCACTTTAAAATGGACTCCATGTACCCTAGGTGCATCTCCAATTGGATACTGGGTCACCTTATGAGCCCCTGTACAGTGTACTATAGGTACCCAGGGCATAGGTGCATCCAAGGCCTAGCAGGGGCTGCAGCATGTATTATGCCACCCCTGGCTGGCCACTCACATTGACACAACTGGCTGATCACTCAGCTGGGGCAAGGTTGTGTAATCACCCCTTGCTTAGATATAGTATACCTATATCTAACCTTATATCTAGACACATATACACCTATAAGTCACTCCTATGGCAGGTCTTAACAATCCTGGAGACAGAGGGCTTGGTTTTATGTGAGATGGTGCTCTAGCATGAGCTGATCCTGTCTGCAGCTTTCGGAACCATGTCCTTATAGCTGCTCTAGGATATTGCCATATTATTAACTCTTAAGTGCATTATGAACCTCGCGGTTAAATGCTAACTCGGTTTTGCTTTATCAAAACATGTCGAGTAAGGTGTCAAACGATTTGGAATGCTACCCCCTTGCCAGTTCTGGCGACTGGGGTAGCATTCCACCCTTCTAGAGGGAGAAGACATGTTGTTGTTACTATTCCCGGTTAAAGTTAACCAGAGCCTCAGCATCACAAAATGGATGCTGCCACAGAAACAAGTCTGCCCTCCTGCTGCTGGGAGTCCTTCCAGCGAGGGAGGCTTGGACAATAGGTTTTCTGCCTTGGGAGGTGCTAGCACCACCCCAGACAGGCTTTTGTGTATTGGGACAGGGAGGGCTGAAAGAAATGAGACACAGCCTGGGGCACACAAGGTGTCCCATGCATGGTCCAGTTCAAACCGGTGCTGGGGCACTCCAGCCCCAGCTCTGGCACGAAACTGGACAAAGGGAAAGGGGTGTAACCACCCCCTTCCCTGGTCCCACCCAGAGGAAGGACCTAGCAGGTAATCCAGCCCCTAGATTTGGTACATAGGTAGGAGCTGAGTCCCCAAGACTTTAGATTAATCCTGACAAACTCTGAAACGAAACTCTGGACCTTAGACGATCTACTTGAAGACGACTGAAGAATCTCCCGTGTGGTCAAGGAGTGGCCACCCTGCACAAGCAGGCACCATCCAGCGATCAACGGCTTGCTTTGTCGCCGCCTCCCGCCGGAGCCAGAGCACAGAGCCTGACAAGAACCGGACTTCCAGACATCCAACAGCCCAATCCACAGTCCCAGCAAAGCTGAAACCCGTGGAGGCGACGAGAGACGTGGGACCGGCCATCTTGAAAAGTCTGCGACCTGCTAACTGTGTAGCCCCTGAGGCCTCCGCGAAGCTGTGCATTGTGGATTGAGAAGCCCCAGCCCCGAGCAGCATCTACCAAAGATCAGCCCTGCACCCACCACGAGTTCTGCGTGGGGCCCTTTTGCATTTTCCTGCTCGACGCGTCTGCCCGGTCACTTGCCTGTTGGCTAGTGGCCATCTTGGCGACGATCCTTTCAATCTACACCACTGGTCTGGTTGCTCCAGACTGGCCCTTGCTTCCCTCAAAAGAAGCAGCCCCTCAGACCTGGCTGGTCTGAGTAAGAGGCCAAATTAGTCTCCTGCGTGGGTTGCCTTTGCCAAGGCTTGTTGACTCCAATCCTTTATCCGACACCGCGAGCCTTCGTGGGACAGTCCGTGTCTGACTCCTGGTCGTCAACGCCTCCTGGTCCTCGACGCCTCCTGGTCCATGTGGCTGCAGAGACAAGCTTCCCATCAGCACCTGATTGCTTCACGACATCGCATGGTTCCTTCCTGGTCACTGGCTAGTGACCCAGACTCTGTCCCCTCTACTTTCAGGTCCTCTTCATCTTCGATCCACCCTTGGATCCATCCGGACACTTCTCGCCTGGTCGCCTGCAGCATCTTTTCTCCAGGCTCCATAAGATTCGACGACGAAACCCGACACACTTTGACACCTATGCACCCGCTTCCTGTGGGTGAGGTAACAAGAGTACTTTGGTGCTCCTGTGTATATCAACTATCCAACTGTCTAGGTTTCAAGTAACTTTCATTGAGTCCAGTCAGAAGTACCCTAAAAGAACTAGTTTGTAACTTTTACGTTCCCATTCATTCTCTATGGTAACATGCATGTGTGATTCGACACTGCACACGCCTCCCGTGGGTCTCCTGCTTCCTAACTCTTGGTAGCTCAGCGTAGCCCCAGCGATTCCCTAGGCCCTAGGCCTATTCAATTTTCTTGTAGTGGTTCTTATACCACTATTTTAGTATATGGTTTAGAGTGCCCCTAGGCCCCTACTGTATTTTGTGCAACCTATTGTGTTCTGATGAAATATCTTGTATTGTGCATGTGCCTCTGACCTCATAAAGAGTTCAGAGGGTTTGTCTAGTAATAAATAACATATATTTTATATATATCCTGTGTGGTGTCCTTTCATTTGGTATTAAAGGGGTTACATATGGTAAAACAGCTGGCTTCACATGCCCTCTTGAGTTTAGCCTCAGACTCCTTTGTCCGTGCTACCCCTAGGATAGCTGGTCTATAAGGTTGACTTTACAACCATCACCATAAGGGTTGTTTGGACTGGTGCAAGGTGCTCACTAGAATAGTGAACATCATATACCAGGCCAACTTCTCACATTGGTGTGTAGCGGTTGGGATTTGATCTTGCTGTTGTTTTACCAATTGTAATCTTTGCAATATCATTTGAAAGATCATACAGGTACCTATAGGTACATATAAAACCAGATTAGAATACTTAAGTTCTACTGAACCTAGTGGTTGTAGAGCAAAGGGCCTAGCACACCCTGATTACAACTCCTAGAGAGGTTTAGTAGGAAAACACTTGGTGTAGGTAGGTGCATCACCGCCACTTCACTAGAGAATGTCTGGCACCGGTGAGTCCAGTGGAACTCTGCCTGTGGTGAGTGACCCTCCCAGGGCACCCTCCAGATTTTCTATCCTCAGTTTCAAGGAACTGAGACACTTGTGTACCACAAGAAAGCTGAAACAAGGGGCTAACCCTACCCTTCAGCAACTCCTAGAGCTCTTAGATGAGTCTGAAGCTCTAAAAACCTCAGGTACAGGCCCTACAGGGAATTCAGATGAGGTCCCACCCTCTTCAGATGATGCCTCTGACCCCCCTGTCATAGAAGATGATGAGGTTGAGGAAGAATCTGAGAAAGAGGTAGGCAGTCTGGTACAAGTCAGACGACTTAGCCAGGCTAACCTAAGCCAATTTGGGGCTGAGAATGGGACAGCCCCATTCAAGCCCCCAAGTAGGTTTAATCAGAGGTACAGGAGAAAGGGGTCCCACTCAGGAGATTCTCATCACTCCAATGCTTCTAGGCGTTCTGAGAGGGGAATGACTTCTCCTCAGAGGAGAGAACACCAGGCTAGGATGAGGGAAGTCAATCTCAGAATTGAGAGAGAGCAACTTGCCCTAGCCAAGGAAAAACTTGCTTTGCGAGAGAAAAGAAGTTAGGTGGTCTAGAGCACTGGTGGCAGCAATATCCCGAAGGATAAAGACAGGTCCTATGACAATAGACACCTGAGTAAGATTGTGCTCCCTACAAAGAAGGGGATGACATCCACAAGTGGATAACTGCTTTGGGGAGGGCCTGCAAAGTACAGCAGGTACCCCAAAGTCAGTGGGCAGCAATCTTGTGGCTCTCCTTTTTAGAAAAAGGTAGAGATAAGCTCCTCACAGTTAGCGATAGGGATGCTGATAACTACAAAGCCCTGAAAAGTGCTCTGATTGATGGGTTTGGCTTAACCACTGAACAGTACAGGTTGATGTTCAGAGATACCCAGAAGACACAGACTCAGGACTGGACTGATTTTGTAGATTGTGCTAATAAGGCTCTGGAGGGATGGTTATTGGGCAGCAAAGTACATGACTATATAGGATTGTATAATTTGATTATGAGGGAGCAGATCCTTAGTAATTGTCAAAACCAGCTTCTACACCAGCACCTGGTGGACTTCGATCTGACCTCTCCCCAAGAATTGGGTAAGAGGGCAGATAAGTGGGTCAGAACCAGGATTAGGCCTAGACATCAGGGTAGTGACCAGAAGAAAGATTCTACCAAGGCTCAAGAGAAAGGTGGGGATAAATTTAAAGACAAGACTTCCCAGGGCCCCAAAACTCCAATGATGGGGGTGGGTCCCAAAACAATTCCTCTAACCAGAAGAAACCTTATTGCCAAGACTGTAAAAAGCCTGGCCACTGGAAGACTGACAGCAGTTGCCCAAATGCCAACAATAAGGAGAACATACCCCCAAGTAACACTCCCAGACCTCCTGTTACTATTAGTAGTAATCCCCCAGGTGGTGGGAGTGCCCCCAAGAATTTGGCTCGGTTTACTTTGGGTGCTCAGGTGGACTCTTGCCTAACCAGGTCCCCTGACTTAGCTGCTCTTTTTTTTTGTCAAATCTGTTTATTGGCATTTGTTTTTTAGACAAAGAGAACAATTTAACATTGCAATAGGGACAGCATTATAGACAGTTTAGTTCTTCGTCCATGCCCGGCCTGAATTACCAAATCGCCGCAACATAACCATAATGCATTATAATGTTATACACAGGTAATATGCACCGCCTTCCTTGGGCGCCGGAGAGTGTTCACAGTATAAAGAAGTCAATGCGCCCTAGCCTTGTATAAAGTGACAAATCAATTATATATATATATAGCAACTACAAAAGATCGTTTGTAACAGAACAGAAACGATAAACTGTGACATCGCTACATAGGTGCATTACTGATCGTCCCCATGCCCAACCCCGGAGTCCCGCCCCCCATAATTCCCTCCCCTACCCCCTGCAGGCACACTTGTCGCAGCTGTTTTGCTTTCACTACATGTGTTCGTGACGTGCACCAGTCTGTGTGTCAGATGCGTTGTCCGCTTCGTGCCCACCCACAGATCGCTGTGTCTGGCTATCCTCCTGCCCCCCTGCGCTCGGGGCGACGTCTGTCGTCTGTAAGGCGTTGAGCATGCGCTCCCATTGTTCTGCCATGGGTTCCCTACTGTTTCCTCCCTCCGGATGGCTGTCCACTCCGCTCAGGCCCACGATTTTAGGGACAGAACCCATTCCAGCACATTTAGCGCAGTGCTCGCCTTCCACCTTCTGGTGAGGAGGCGCGTCGCTGTTACCATCCCCAAATCCAGGAAGCGGGACGATGCCTTGTCCTTAGGTGAGCGCCTAAAGTGGTGCACAAGGTATTCGGGCCAGTCACATGGGATGGTGCGGCCTGTGCACCGTGCAAGTAACCCACTAACATCCCTCCAGTAAGCACCAAGCCCGGGGCAGTGCCACAAAAGATGAAGGAGGTCTGCGTTCACCACACCGCACCAAGGGCAGGAAGCGTCCGTCCTGTTGAAGTACCGGTTTATTAAGTCGGGGGTGAGGTAGGCCCTGTGAACTATGTATATCTGGATTTGGCGGAAGCGCATATTTCTGGGGATGCGTACCGGGCTTTTTAGAATATTTTCCCATTCTTTGTCCGCCAGCGCTCGACATAGGTCTCGCTCCCACTTTCCGCGGAGCGGGGACAAGTCCATTTCTGTGTGTGCCCTTAGGGATGCAGCAAACCACTTGATCCGGTGCCTGTCTCTGCCCATGACATGCAGATATTGCATAGTCAGATGCTGCGTTGGCTCCTCCACAATATCACCCCACCGAGCCGCCATGTGAGCTGCGAGTGAGCGGTGCAGGAGGAACCCCCAGGTGGCAGCCCAACATCCATGACCAAGGTCTCGTAGAGTATCAGTGCTCCGTCTTGGTACAAGTCGCCCAACGTGTGGACATCCGCTTCCCGCCATTGTTCTAACATGCAACGCGTGAGGACCGCCCCACCTCCCGCCGAGCCCTCCAGTGGCACCGCTGGTGCATATGGGAGCACCGCTCTCGTGAGCTGCATTGCCCTGCGAAAGCATCGGAATGCCACCGCCAGCAGCAGCGGGGCGGGGTGCACGGTCGTCGCTAATGGGTGAAACAGTGCAGTGATCCGCTCCAGAGTGTAGGACGGGTCATTCGTGGCAGTGTCCTCTCTACCCCCGTCTGCTAACCATCGGGTGATCCATTGCAGCTGCGCCGCCAGGTAGTAGTGCTCGAAGCAGGAAGCGGCCAGTCCGCTTTTGTCTGTGGGCAGGAATAGCTTCCCGAGCGCCAACCGGTAGCGAGACGCTCCCCACACAAAGTCGTGCAGGATCTTGTTATGGTTGGAGAAGAAGGACGCGGGTACGAATAGGGGCAAGTTCGCAAAGTGGTACAGAAGGCGAGGAAGCATCACCATTTTGGCGATGGCTCTGCCAGTGGTCGTCAGGGGGAGCGTGGACCAGAAGCCAATTTGAGCCCGAAGGGCCGTCACCGCTCTACCCAGGTTTCCATCGAATTAGTCCGCCGGCTGTCGGTAGATCTGGATCCCCAGATATTTAAACGTGTCCGCTTTCCATTGGACCCGGGCACCAAGGAGGCTATACTCCGGATCAGCTACATCACTGCTGAACGTGTAGAGACATGACTTGCCCGCGTTTACTTTGAGCCCCGATAAATCGGCAAAGCGTTGCAGTAGGTGGGCCAGTCTTTCCGGTACACTGTTCACATCGCGGATGAAGACTATCAGGTCATCGGCATACAAAGATACCTGATGGACTCCATCGCCTAGCGGTATCCCGTCGGCCAAGGTTTGTCTCATGGCCGCAGCCAAAGGTTCCATGGCCAGCGCGAGAGTAGCGGAGGCAGAGGACACCCCTGACAGGTGCCCTTGCCCACCGCCACTGCCTCCGAAATATATGGACCCAGCCTGACGCGGACCACAGGGTTTTTGTACAGGAGCCCTACCATCTGTAAGAAGTTTGCTTCCAACTCTAACTTCTCCAGCACCGGCGACAGGTAACCCCATTCTAGGCTATCGAAGGCCTTTTCCAAGTCCAGCACCAGGCACCCTGCCCTGGGCCAGACCCTCGTCGCTTCCGCCGCCACCCTTAAGTACCTCCTGAGGTTCAGGGATGTGGACCGTGCCAGAACGAACCCGTTCTGATCCGGGTGGACTAAGTGCAGGACTATGGATGCCAGGCGTTCCACAATAATTTTGGCAAGAACCTTGTAGTCAGTATTGAGCATAGCCACCGCTGCTGCCTCCAGAGCACTCTCCCCAGGCTGATGCGCCTCGTCACCGTGGGCCCCACCTCCTTTTCTCCCACCGCACCAGGCTGTCACTAGGGGTCCGCTCGCTCGCGGCCCTGCCGGCCACCTCCTGGCACCTTTCTGGTCCTGCAGGTTGCACCGCTGCTGCCTCCGGGGTTTCCTCCCCAGGCTGCGAGAGGCAGCCCGTGGAATCTTCTCTCTCCGGCTACTGTTCCCAGCCGGCGCCGGGCCGTTTCCTGATTACAATATCAAGAGTGGATAGGACACTTGTAACCACTTATACCGAGAGAAGTATTGAAAAACCCTCATAAACGTTGTGTATAACGAGAAGCGGTATATCTTATTCTCCGCCCCACACAGACGTTATGGCAACAATCATTGGGTTTGACAAATTGTATCTTGCCAGCCTCACCCGAGGCGTTCTCTGGTTTTTTCGTGGCAGTCTCCAGAGAATTTCGAGTCACCCCACAGAAAAAGCACAAAAAGGAATAAAATAGTTTCCAGCCGATATGGGTACTCTTTATTAATATCGCTGGACTACTAGGTTAAAAAGATCGGTATGCTCACTGGAAGTTTAGGGATCCATAGCATATATTAATAGCACTGAAAGAACGTCGACATGTTTCTGCTCTATTGGCCCGTGGGTCTAAGAGCATTCGTCAGGACAAAGACAACACTAAACATAAAAAAAACTACAAATCACCATTTGTGATGTAGAAGGGTAGAATTTTAAATTTCACAGTCTTACCCTTATGAGGTTCTATGGAGTCACCTATAAAATTCGAAGAAAAAGGTGGGGTCACTGGTGGCATTTAACCAATGTACAAGAAATGGTTAAAATGGAAAAACATTGTACCATTGTCATGCAAGCTCAATTTGAGACCTTATTCAGGAAAATAAGAGCAATGGGGACATGGGGGCGAGTAAATAGTGGCGACATATTAACAGACTAGCGTATATTTTGACAAGTAATTTACCCATTAAAGAAGTTTGACATACCTCTAAGTTGGGTGAGCTTTGAATGAATGAACCTGATAGGGAAAACGGGAATAGTGAATGTTTTACCCATGTTCGTAATGGAAAAAAGTCCGTGGTACCCCAAGTGAGGTCTTACCTTAAATATGTTAAAAAAGGGTTCCCTCAGGAGGTATGGACAAATTGTCCCAGGCTATAACGGTATCAAAGGAGGAAGGTATTAGTAACTCTGATACAGTATAGTAACGGTGGGCGCGGGCAATGAGTGGACGACTTACCCGCAACGGAAGCGTGTTCCGCGTCTTGTGCTGACTCTGCCTCCTGGACGCCGGGAGCACGCTTCCAATGGCGTTTTAACAGCGCTTGTCAAAGAAATAGAAATAGGACCTTTGCACAGAAACGAAGAACAACTTAAACTGGTTAAATAACATTCAGAATCATTCTGTGAGCCTAAATTTAATTATATGTTATGTACAGTGTGATATTATAATTGTCATGGCACTAACCGAAAAATTAAGATGTTGGTATTCTGAATGTGAAAATTATTACGGACTCAACCTGTTCACAGGGAAATTCATACTGCTAAAGGTTCATACTTCAAAGGATTGTCATTCTGCGAAATCAGCGTGCAAAGTGGTGCCAACAGATGTCATCATTTAGACCATATTTATTGGTCTTGAGGCGGTCCACCCAGCGTTGTTCTTTTTCGTATAGTACCTTTTCAACGTTGGGTATTGTGTCTGGTACTCTTTCTATAACTGTCCACTTAAGATCCTCAATGCTATGTTTTAGTTCAATGAAGTGTGCACATTGTTTGGTTGTGTTCTTTTTTAGGCGAATATTGCTTTTATGCTACCCTATGCGCAATTTCACCTTTCTATAAGTCATACTGATGTATTTTTTGTCACATGGACATGTGACCATGTAGATCACATGGGAAGAATTGCAATTGCTATGTTGCCGCTGGGTCCATGTGAATGTTGTAGACAGTTGTAGTATTTTGGAAATGGACGTGGATTTACAAGCTGTGCAAGAACCGCACGGGTAATGGCCTGTCACTGGAGCCATATTGATGTTTCTGATCTGGTTTGTTGGGTTTGTTTGTTTTGGACGAGTATGTACCAGCATGTCACGTAAATTTTTTGTTCGTCTGTTCGCAAAGCGAGGTTTTGTTGCAGTCTGATACTGAGAGCTCGTGATTGTATTTGGTAGTCCTTTTTTTTTTTTGGTAGAAAAAGAGAAAATACCTATAAAAAAACCACAATATCAAAATGCCAAAAAAGAGCCCAGAACCAACCGAGAGAAAATCTTTTAACAACATTCGAAAAAACTGAAAATGAGGACCTTATGACCTGTGTGACCACATTCGGTCCAGCATCATATCAGGTCAGCAAACTAATCAGTAAGAATTGGCATATTGTAAATACGGGAAAATTCAACTGGCCAAAACCTCGCTTTGCGAACAGACGAACAAAAAATTACGTGACATGCTGGTACATACTCGTCCAAAACAAACAAACCCAACAAACCAGATCAGAAACATCAATATGGCTCCAGTGACAGGCCATTACCCGTGCGGTTCTTGCACGGCTTGTAAATCCATGTCCATTTCCAAAATACTACAACTGTCTACAACATTCACATGGACCCAGCGGCAACATAGCAATTGCAATTCTTCCCATGTGATCTACATGGTCACATGTCCATGTGACAAAAAATACATCGGTATGACTTGTAGAAAGGTGAAATTGCGCATAGGGGAGCATAAAAGCAATATTCGCCTAAAAAAGAACACAACCAAACTATGTGCACACTTCATTGAACTAAAACATAGCATTGAGGATCTTAAGTGGACAGTTATAGAAAGAGTACCAGACACAATACCCAACGTTGAAAAGGTACTATACGAAAAAGAACAACGCTGGGTGGACCGCCTCAAGACCAATAAATATGGTCTAAATGATGACATCTGTTGGCACCACTTTGCACGCTGATTTCGCAGAATGACAATCCTTTGAAGTATGAACCTTTAGCAGTATGAATTTCCCTGTGAACAGGTTGAGTCCGTAATAATTTTCACATTCAGAATACCAACATCTTAATTTTTCGGTTAGTGCCATGACAATTATGATATCACACTGTACATAACATATAATTAAATTTAGGCGCACAGAATGATTCTGAATATGTTATTTAACCAGTTTAAGTTGTTCTTCGTTTCTGTGCAAAGGTCCTATTTCTATTTCTTTGACAAGCGCTGTTAAAACGCCATTGGAAGCGTGCTCCCGGCGTCCAGGAGGCAGAGTCAGCACAAGACGCGGAACACGCTTCCGTTGCGGGTAAGTCGTCCACTCATTGCCCGCGCCCACCGTTACTATACTGTATCAGAGTTACTAATACCTTCCTCCTTTGATACCGTTATAGCCTGGGACAATTTATCCATACCTCCTGAGGGAACCCTTTTTTAACATATTTAAGGTAAGACCTCACTTGGGGTACCACGGACTTTTTTCCATTACGAACGTGGGTAAAACATTCACTATTCCCGTTTTCCCTATCAGGTTCATTCATTCAAAGCTCACCCAACTTAGAGGTATGTCAAACTTCTTTAATGGGTAAATTACTTGTCAAAATATACGCTAGTCTGTTAATATGTCGCCACCATTTACTCGCCCCCATGTCCCCATTGCTCTTATTTTCCTGAATAAGGTCTCAAATTGAGCTTGCATGACAATGGTACAATGTTTTTCCATTTTAACCATTTCTTGTACATTGGTTAAATGCCATCAGTGACCCCACCTTTTTCTTCAAATTTTATAGGTGACTCCATAGAACCTCATAAGGGTAAGACTGTGAAATTTAAAATTCTACCCTTCTACATCACAAATGGTGATTTGTAGTTTTTTCTATGTTTAGTGTTGTCTTTGTCCTGACGAATGCTCTTAGACCCACGGGCCAATAGAGCAGAAACATGTCGACGTTCTTTCAGTGCTATTAATATATGCTATGGATCCCTAAACTTCCAGTGAGCATACCGATCTTTTTAACCTAGTAGTCCAGCGATATTAATAAAGAGTACCCATATCGGCTGGAAACTATTTTATTCCTTTTTGTGCTTTTTCTGTGGGGTGACTCGAAATTCTCTGGAGACTGCCACGAAAAAACCAGAGAACGCCTCGGGTGAGGCTGGCAAGATACAATTTGTCAAACCCAATGATTGTTGCCATAACGTCTGTGTGGGGCGGAGAATAAGATATACCGCTTCTCGTTATACACAACGTTTATGAGGGTTTTTCAATACTTCTCTCGGTATATGTGGTTACAAGTGTCCTATCCACTCTTGATAATTTCTACCTAGTTCTGGGGAACAGATAGGACAGCTATTCCTCTTCCCTCATATTGATGAACTCGTTTCCTGATTACTGCAGCCCGGGCGGATTGCGCGCCTTTTTTCCTTGGCTCTCCGCGCCTCTGCACGGCAGTGTTCGTTCCGATGCCCCTGCCGCCTCAGGAGTCACCGCAGGTCTCGTCAGCGGCTTGTGCAGGTGTTCCCACACCAATTCCGCTCAGCGCGGAGGAGATTTCCTCGCAATCAGGATAATTGATGGAACAGGGCCGTGTGGACGGAGCTTAAGGAATCAAGTCTGCCATGTTGCCCGGCTGACCACGCCCCCCTAACTTAGCTACTCTTGTCTGTGAAAATGGCATGGGGTTTGCCAACTTCACTGCTTGTCCCAACACTTAAGGCAAGTACAGGCAGGAGCCCCACATCAATGGCCAGAAAGTTGAAGCCTACAGAGATAAAGGGGCTAGCATCACTATGTTGACTGACAGTCTAGTTCCCTCAGGACAACTTTTACCTGGGTTCACCTATCAGGTGATCAACATTGATGGGAGTGCAGAAAGATCATCCCATGGCGGTAGTAAATCTCAGCTGGGGAGGTGTCACTGGCCCCAAGAGAGTGGCAGTATCTACAAACTTGCCTGTTGATTGTCTACTGGGGAATGAACTAGAGATCTCAGCCTGGGCTGAGGTAGAAAAAGAAACCATTCCAAAATGGTAGGCCTTCCAAAAGAGGTTATTGGGGCTGTGAGTGCCACAGCCCCAGCCCAAGCAGAATTCCTTCCTAAAGAGGTTGGAAGGGCTGTGATGGTCACAGCCCAAGCTCGGACAGACTTCCCTGAAAAAGGTTGGCAGGGCTGAGATGGTCACAGCCCACACCCAAACGGAGTTCCTTCCTGAAAAGGTTGGTAGGGCTGTGATGGTCACAGCCCAAACTCAAACAGATTTTAGTGTTGTGAAGCCTGAAACTATGGATCACTCCACTCAGACCGAGAGCATTGGGGAGGAAGAAAAGTCTCCCTCCCACCAGACATTAGGTGAGAGTCAGCCTCCTCAGAGAACTGACCCTACCCCTTGTGAAGAAACTGCCCCAGAGGTAGTCAGGCCTAGCCAGGCAGAGCCCCTGATGTCAGTGAACCCTTCCAAGGCGGGACCCAGTCTGGAGCAGGTAACCTGCCCCTCTCTACCCTGCCTGAGTCAGCCCAGGGCTGCAGAGGTCAGGGAGGCCAGTGGTGGACCCCAAAGGGCCCTTGGTCCCCGTTTTTAGTTTATACCACTACAACAGGGTAATCCCCCTTTTATTCTTTATAGGGTCATCTCTAACCCTTGGTTGCCCTACCAATTGTCCTGAGGAAGACTCGCACGGTCCAGGTCTAACTTACCGGCTGACCATAAGTCGAGTCGAAACGTCGACGATATTTTTCAAAACCTAGGATCCACTCTTGCCAAAAAAGTGCACAAAAAATTAACTTGTTTGTCGCTGTTTAGTTTATACTGACATCTTTTGGCATTTAGCATTTTACTGTGGACCAGGTTCCAATACGGAAAATTGTGACCGTGATTATAGAATTAAATTGTGAATACTTTTATCCTATTACTTTGAATTCTTTTCTTTTCCTTATTCACCGTACACTCTCTTTGATCACTTCTTTGTGCACGCCTTTTTGGGCAACCTTCTTACTTCAAAAAAGCTAAAAATACTTTTGTATATCATTATTCATTTGTGTAGAGACAATAAATTAAATACTGTACTCTGAGTTTCTGTTGTAGTGGTATATATACATAATTGTTTGACTATGTGAAATAATTTAATTTGGAGCGGATCCGGCTGGAACGCCCAGGAACATTTCTATTGTATGAATGTATACTGATTGAATCTGGCTGTAAAGAATTAGGTCCTGGACCATTGTTTTCTCCTTATTCCAGCTTTAGGTAGCCAGAGGTTGACCCTCAGAGCACAGTGCAACTCAGTCAAGGAAAGAAAGGCCTATATGGTGGAAAGTGATTGGAGGAAGCTGAGCCCTACATTAGAGGAGCTTCACTTCAGTACTCCACCTCAACACCAGCCTTTTACTTTGCCAAAACACACCACAGGTAGAGATTCCCTATGGTGGAGACCCTATGATACCCTTAGGGTAAGGGACTACTTAGTGGACCATGAGACAGGGGGCAACCATGCTAATGCAGGTACTTCCTTATATGGCCACTTAGGCAATGTAGGCTTACCTGGTCAAGGATAGCCTTATCGCCTTTCGTGGTGGGGGGGGGCGGGGGGGGGTGTGTAGGAAGGTGGATACCAGACTATGGTTACCCCAGATTTTGTGCCTAGTGTTTAGCTGGTTTTCGACTTAGTTGGCCTGGGATCCTGCTAATCAGGGCCCCAGGCTATCTGCTCTCACTTTAAATGGACTCCATGTACCCTAGGTGCATCTCCAATTGGATACTGGGCCCCCTTATGAGCCCCTGTACAGTGTACTATAGGTACCCAGGGCATAGGTGCATCCAAGGCCTACCAGGGACTGCAGCATGTATTATGCCACCCCTGGCTGGCCACTCACATCGACACAACTGGCTGATCACTCAGCTGGGGCAAGGTTGTGTAATCACCCCTTGCTTAGATATAGTATACCTATATCTAACCTTATATCTAGACACATCTACACCTATAAGTCACTCCTATGGCAGGCCTTAACAATCCTGGAGGCAGAGTGCTTGGTTTTATGTGAGATGATGCTCTAGCATGAGCTGATCCTTTCTGCAGCTTTCGGAACCATGTCCTTATAGCTGTTCTAGGATATTGCCATACCATTAACTCTTAAGTGCATTATGAACCTCGCGGTTAAATGCTAACTCTGGTTTGGCTTTATCAAAACATGTCGAGTAAGGTGTCGTACGATTCTGGCGACGGGGGTAGCATTCCACCCTTCTAGAGGGAGAAGACATGTTGTTCCTACTATTCCCGGTTAAAGTTAACCAGAGCCTCATCATCACAAAATGGATGCTGCTGCCACATACACAAGTCTGACCTCCTGCTGCTGGGAGTCCTTCCAGCGAGGGAGGCTTGGACAATAGGTTTCCTGCCTCGGGAGGTGCTAGCACCACCCCAGACAGGCTTTTGTGTATTGGGACAGGGAGGGCTGAAAGAAATGAGACAGGTGTCCCATGCATGGTCCAGTTCAAACCGGTGCTGGGGCACTCCAGCCCCAGCTCTGGCACGAAACTGGACAAAGGGAAAGGGGTGTAACCACCCCCTTCCCTGGTCCCACCCAAAGGAGGGACCTAGCAGGTAATCCAGTCCCTAGATTTGGTATATAGGTAGGAGCTGAGTCCCCAAGACTTTAGATTAATCCTGACAAACTCTGAAACAAAACTCTGGACCTTCGACGATCTAATTGAAGAAGAAGACTGAAGAATCTCCCTTGTGGTCAAGGAGTGACCACCCTGCACAAGCAGGCATCATCCAGCGATCAACGGCTTGCTTTGTCGCCGCCTCCCACTGGAGCCCGAGCACGACAAGAACCGGACTTCAGACATCCAACAGCCCGATCCACAGTCCCAGCAAAGCTGAGACCCGTGGAGGCGACGAGAGCCGTAGGACCGGCCATCTTGAAAAGTCTGCGACCTGCTAACTGAGCAGCCCCTGAAACCTCCTCGAAGTTATGCATTGGGGATTGAGAAGCCCCAGCCCCGAGCAGCATCTGCACCAAAGAGCAGCATCTGCACCAAAGATCAGCCCTGCACCCTCCAAGAGTTCTGCGTGGGGCCCTATTGCATTTTCCTGCTCGACGAGTCTGCCCGGTCACTTGCCCGTTGGCTACTGGCGATCTTGGCGACGATCCTTTGAATCTAAACCGCTGGTCTGGTTGCTCCAGACTGGCCCTTGCTTCCCTCAAAAGAAGCAGCCCCTCAGACCTTGCTGGTCTGAGTAAGAAGCCAACTTCGTCTTCTGCGTGGGTTGCCTTTGCTAAGGCTTTTTTACTCCAATCCTGAAGCCGACACCGCCGACAGCGAGAGCCTTCGTGGAACAGTCCGTGCCTGACTCCTGATCGTCGTCGACGCCTCCTGGTCCACGTGGCTGCAGAGACAAGCTTCCCATCAGCACCAGATTGCTTCACGACATCGCCTGGTTCCTCCCTGGCTCCTTCCTGGTCACTGGCTAGTGACCCAGACTCTGTCCCCTCTGCTTTCAGGTCCTCTTCATCTTCGATCCACACTTGGATCCATCCGGACACTTCTCCTCGTTGCCTGCAGCATCTTTTCTCCAGGCTCCATAGGATTCGACAACGAAACCCGACACACTGACACCTATGCACCCGCTTCCTGTTGGTGAGGTAACAAGAGTACTTCGGTGCTCCTGTGGGTATCAACTATCCAACTGTCTAGGTTTCAAGTAACTTTCATTGAGTCCAGTCAGAAGTACCCTAAAAGAACTAGTTTGTAACTTTTACGTTCCCATTCATTCTCTATGGTAACATGCATGTGTGATTAGACACTGCATACACCTCCCGTGGGTCTCCTGCTTCCTAACTCCTGGTAGCTCAGCGTAGCCCCAGCGATTCCCTAGGCCTATTCACTTTTCTTGTAGTGGTCCTTATACCACTATTTTAGTATATGGTTTAGCGTGCCCCTAGGGCCCTACTGTATTTTGTGCAACTTATTGTGTTCTGATTAAATATCTTGTATTGTGCTTGTGCCTCTGACCTCAAAGAGTTCAGAGGGTTTGTCTAGTAATAAATAACATATATATTTTATATATATCCTGTGTGGTGTCCTTTCATTTGGTATTAAAGGGGTTACATATGGTAAACAGCTGGCTTCACATGCCCTCTTGAGTTTCGCCTAAGACTGCTTTGTCCATGCTACCCCTAGGATAGCTGGTCTATAAGGTTGCCTTTACAACCATCACCATAAGGGTTGTTTGGACTGGTGCAAGGTGCTCACTAGAATAGTGAACATCATATACCAGGCCAACTTCTCACAAGGTGGACCAGCTTGTATGGGTAGAAGATGGTGTATGGAGGGTGTGTTGAGACTACCTGTAATTTGCGGACCCTCCAGGCTGATGTTATGGCCTTTGGAAAAGTAGTCTATGGTAAAAAGCTTAAAAGGGCAATTGTGCAGAGGCTGAAAAAGTACACACATCAAAAAGGTGACTACAAGATTCAGATCCCACTGGAGCAAGATGAATGGCCTGGGGGGGGAAACGTGCTGCAAGAAACCTGGCCTCAACAGGAGACTTAAACAAAGAAGGTTGGTCCAGTAAATCGCAAAAATGCCGAAATGGCTGAAAGATAACCCTTACCTGTGCCCAGAGCAGAGCCTCGCTGGGCTAAGGATGGAGCAAACAGAAGAACCGTGGCTAATGGTGCAGAAAGGGGGTGAATGTTCTGTGAATCAAACCATGTCACAAAGTCATCCCAACAACAGGTGTATACAGACTTGGTGGAGGGATGTCTGCCTGCCAGAATAACATCACAGACTTCAGGAGGTCGCTCAATCTCCACGCATGAAGTTGAAGGGTACGCAGCTTGGGTGCAGAACTCTCCCCTGTTGCTGCAACAGAAGATCCTCTTAAAGAGGCAGTCTGATTGGAAGACCGATGGTCAAGCTCAACAGTTCGGGATACCAGATTCTCTTTGTCCAATCCAGAGCCACAAGAATAACTTGGTATTGGCGAAAGGCGTACAGGAGGCCAGAGCGCCATTCAAGATGAAGAGTCTGAGAACAATAGTTGTCTTGGAAACTGCAGCACGCAAAACTGCTGATATTATGCATTCTCGGCAGTGGCAAACAAATGTAACAAAGGTTCTTCCCACTGCTGAAAGAGTCCTAGCACTACCTGCGGATGGAGACGCCAGTCGTAAACCGCTAAGCACCTTTGGCTGAGTTAGTCCGCCCTGATGTTCAGAGAACTTACCAGGTGTTTAACCGCCAGGGAAATGCCATGGCATTCTAGTCCTGTCCAGAGATGTACAGCGTCTTGGCAAAGGGCCCACAACCCCGCTCTGGCCGTTTTTTTGCAGTACGACATGGCAGTGGTTTTTCTGTGAACACCTGCAACAGCCTACCACTGATCAAAGAAAGAAAGTTTTTCAGTGCAAAGCAAACAGGATGATTTGGAGCTTGGACTCTGCTGGAGACCAGAGTCCTTTGATCTCTACCTCTCCCAGATGGCCACCCCTTCCCAGAAGTGAAGCATCTGTCACCACAGTCAGCTCTGGTTGGGAGAGGGCTCACCCACCACAGTAGATCTCTCGCAGTTCTCTCCGAAATCTGAACCTGTCTGAGAGATTCCCCTGTTTCTGCACCAACTGGTACTTTCGGTCTCACTGCAGAGCTTTAGGTCTCACTGCAGAGCCTGTATATGCCAAAAGGCATAAATAACGAGCAGGATGCAAGAGGCCATGATGCCCAACAAACTCAGGATCAGTCTCATTGAAATCCAGGATACAGGCTGAGACATCAGTATCATAGCCTGAATATCCTAGACTTGCAGACTCGGACGAGGGGGACGAAACTGAACTGGTTGCAGAACAGCTCCGATAAAGGGAGCGTCTGAGAAGGAGTCAGGTGTGCCTTTGGCACTTTGATAGTGAACCCTAGTGAGTGCAGAAGATTCCCCATAGTCTGGAGGTGGGAGACAGCTGCCTGGGGCGAGCCCACCTTAATCAGCTAATCGTCAAGGCAGGAGGAAGACTGGAACACCTGACCTCTGCAGAAGAGCTGCAACCACTGCCATCACAGCAAACTGAAAGCGCTCTTGGCCCACTGTGAACCACAGGTAGGCAGACTGGGGGTGGCGAGGGCTATAGACAAGCCAAGGAGCAGTCTGTAGCACTGCTGTATTTAAAGCACCCCAGCACTGAGTCTGCCTTCTCTCCAAAAAGACAAGAGCCATCAAAGGTAATGTCCATAAGAGAGGCTTGGACATCCACTAAAAAAAAAAAAGTTGTTCGCAGCCAGGAATGGCGCCGTAAGGCCACTGACAATGAAGTATCTCTACTCAGCAAGTCAGTAGTGTCGAGTCCACAATGTATGGTGAACTTTATCTCTCCCGAGTATGGTACGGACCTCCTCTGAGACCATAGGCAGCACTTGAGCAGCCAAATCCCAGATCGTATGGGAATATTGGTTGAAAAGGCATGCGGTGTTCACTAACAGCAGTGCACAACTGGAAGAAGATAACATTCTCTTACTAAAAGTATGCAGCCTCCTTGATTCCCCATCTGGTGGAGTGGTAGGAACGCGCTAGGGTAATCCTCAAGGTAGAGGCTTGGGCCACCAAGCTCTCTGGAGTGGAGTGCTGGGTATAGAAACTGGGGTCCCCTAGAATGAGGTGATGGCGGAGGGCAATTGACCGATGCACCGGAGCTCCTGTGCAGGGCCGTGACCAAGCCAGAGGAACATGTCAGTAAGGGCTTCATTAAAAGGAAGTGCAGGTTCAGAGGGGCTGACTCCCAGCTGAAGCACTTTGCCAAGACGTTCGTCTTTACTGCCACCATGGGCAGCTGAAGGTCCAAGACCTCAGAAGTCCTACGCAACACCACATCAAGAAGCTCCCTCCGAAGCCACAGTAGGAGGAAAGACTAAGCCAGTGTCAGAGGAGGTGTCTAACCTACTGCACTCCACCATTTCTTCGTACCAGTTTTCCTCACTCTCATCTATGGGAGGGTCTTATCCATAAGGGTCCCCACACCCCCTACAATTCGTCTCTCGCCCCAGGACTGTCGAAAGTAAATGGCACTGGCTCCAATCGGGAGAGCATGGTCCCAGTCGGCACCGGAACCAGCGCCAGACAATGCCCATCTGGCTCTTTGTCGGCAATGATGATGGGGATGGTGCTGCCATGGGGTGTTGGAGCAGGCACCAGGAAAGGTCTCAGTCTTGCAATTGGCTTGGCTTTGGATCCATCAAGGGGCTCAAAGACGCTCCTGAGGGGCCGGGCAGCTCATATGTGAGGTGCATGGCATCACAAAATTCTTTAAGGTGGGCTGGTGTCGTTCCAGACTTGGGAAAATCACGGAAACGCAGAGTGACTCGAGCACCGCCAAAGAGCAATGTCTGGAGTGCCGACGCTCCTGCGCCTCATTGGATGACTTAAGAGGGGGATGATGAAGTTAAAGACCTTTTCGACTGGTTTGATTTTTTTATGCTTGTAGGACTTTAAGTGCAACGGCGATCACCTGGTGCAGCCCTGTTAACTATTCCGGGTCCTTCGCGCAATGGGGATTATTACCGTCGTTGGGTTGTCTGACATCAGGTAGCGAGAAACTTGAGGGAATCCTTCGTTCGGGTGCATGGTGCGGCAGTAGTCACAGGTCTTGGAGCAGGGATCAAGTTCCAAGTACCAGAAGCAAACCAAGTGGGGACTGTCACAGATATCGGTCTCTGACAGGCACCACATGGTTTGAAACAAGTCGGTTTCTTTGGTGACATCCCCACACAAAGAGAGAACAACTTACAAAAATAGTTGGAAAAAAGCCAGTCAAAAAGTAACTGATGGTAGCTCTGACCGGATTAGCGCTATCCGGCGTTAAAAGGAAAGAACTTACCTCAGTGCGTTGGGGTACCACGTATATAATTACTGCACATGCCATTTCAGGCGAGGGCGATGAGGGCAGAACGCCACCTACCGGTGTGTAGGGGGTACTGCTTAAAAAACGTCCGGCTCCAGTCTGACACCTGGGAACTATTTTAAGGTAAGTAATCTGCAGCTAGAAGTCTCTATCAGATATTAACCAAAAAAGGTCTGGTGTTTTAGGACCAACCATGACAAAGGCAGACAAAATACAAATTCTAAATTTACTGTCTCCCGTTTAAATCATCCATATGGGCAGAACGTGATATCTAACAGAATTGTCAAAAATATCTGGCGGTTTCAGAATCCCAAGCATCTAGGACTGTTTCACTAGCAAACACCCACAATTCAAAACTCCCTTGGTTCAAACACAATCTTTTTCAGACACAGTCCCTTTGAACTAGATCTCCCTTAAGACCCATTTAAGAATGGCAACTCTTTCAGACTTAAGTCCCAACTGTTAATATAACTCTAATCCAAGAACTCGCTCACTGAGGTTTACGATATCCAACACCATTACGATTTATGCACTTGGATTTCTGTATCATGTCCTTTATAGCCATACTTTTCAAGGCCTATGTGCCTTTCTTCCTTAAAGTCACTGCTCAAACCAATTTTTTTTGTCTTGTAATTCACATTCAGCATATCTTTAACTCTCCATCAGCTTTACCCTGACCACCATACAATTCAGTTGATCATCTTAACATATGACACTGCTCAACTGATCTTCTTGCTAATGTTGAGCATATCTGATATACTTTAGGGGCAGTACCATGTGAAGTGGACTAATACCTGAAGGTGAAGCTGTGCAATGGAAAAGCACTGTAAATAAACATAATACAAACTAGCTAGCTAAAATACAACAAAAATAGACATCAAATGGCTCATTACATAAAAAAACAAATTCAAAACGCCTATTTTGAAAAAAGATTTTATCAAAACATGTGTACGCTTTTATTTGACATGGTTTGCAAGGACATCATCTTGTAAACTTGGGAAGGAGTAAAATACTGATCAATGAAATCTGAACATTCAAATTCAATTTCCGCAATTGAAGACATGCCTCCAGTAGTAAAACCATCTCCGGTCCTTCAGGTTATTAACATCCTTATTGCTTGGCAATTCCCAGAAATATTCTTTTTTTTCTAATTCTCTGGCTTAAAATTTCTATGATAAAAGACTCCAGAAGTAAGAAATGCATTTGTAATGCATACGTGATCAACACTGGAAAATTTACAAACCGTGTGCTCTGGCAAATCTGAGTGAATTATTGTTGAACTCAAAGTAAAACAAAGTGGGCATTTCAAAGGTTGAGAAAGCAGTCTTTCCTCTGGAGCACAAGGGAGTGAAGCACTGGAAACCTTTTCCAGCCCATGTTGCTAATGTGGTCCAAGGTCATCCACACATATACTATGGTCTTATACACAATACAAAAAGTTCACAGTGTGTGGTTACATCATATGAAAAGCACCACTTTGTTCTGCTCCCAAAGCCCTCTAGAAGCATAAGAGTTTTTATCCTCGTGAAAATGCCCTGCTTTCTGTTCAAGAAAACATGAAATAGGTACAACAATTTACAATGGCCGGATGCACTTGATAAGTAAAAATAATTCTCCACAGGGTTCTAGAGTAAAGAAACAAATAGAGACTAAGACAAGAATGAATAGGAGTGTCTGCCAGGGTCTGCAATCAGCGAGGAGCAAAACCTCCTCTCTGTGCACCTCCGCGTCCTCCTCTGAATCCTCTTTCTCCACGGAAATTTCCTCTCATTCTTTCTCTGCCTCTCTCCCCTCGGCCAAGAGAGGCTGCTCCTCTTCCGCCTCCCCTGGAAGGTCCACCACCTCGATCAGCTTTCAGTTTGGGGGGAGGAGATTTGGGCCGTAACCTTTCGATCTCTTCCGTACAGCCAGTCAACGCTGAATTTGGCTCAGTGAAGTAGGAAGCATACGTTTCAGCATTAAAGTTACTGTTGGTGAGCGTGGGCCCCACTGTAAGCCATCCTAGAGAATGGGATGAGAACAAATGAGGAGTAATTTATAAAAGTTGTGAAATATTTCAGTCAACAGCCTGCACAGCCACCACTTAAAAATCATACCTTTTCACACACATTAATTGTCCAACATCATAAATATCACCAAAGTGCAACATTTAGCATCTTCACTATGATTTTATGCTACCACTTATCCATCTTAATTCCGTTTGTGTATTAACCAGTGCATGTTTGCTTCCACTCCGGTTTTTCTGGAAGCAACAACCGAGATAAGAGAATAAGAATAATCCCTGTGCAGCCAGGGGGATTTGGATACACTAGAGAAAAAGTACTTCAAAATAAAAATATACCATTTCTTTTTAATTTTAAATGCATTTTTTACAGTTGAAATCCGCAAAGAGAAAATAGGACTTCCACTTCTAAGAATGGAGCTTGCTTAGGCACAGTCTTCTTAGAAGCAGTGCATCTAGAATAGATGTTTCATTTCTAACACAAAATTAAAAACGAGGAAGATAAACAATAAGTAGGGGTTGTAGGGAATATGGGTTCTGAATAGGATGGTGATACCCAGACTAGAATAACATAAGACCTCCCTTCATTATGAGAACAGAACACTAAGTAGTATTTCCTAGTCATAGAAACAGGATGCAAAAAGAGAGGACCACTTTCTAAAAATCGATCTAGGTTCATTACTATTTTTAATGCCTGCTCTAATCTGAGATACCAACCAGTCAATCATCTACAATGAGTAAACATTGATTTTCATATCATTTTGGTAACTAGTATTGTTGACAAAACTAATGTCTAGAATTGTGACAACTGTTGTTAAAGTCAGACAGAATTTAACCTAAATTGCCTGTTTTAACTGAAAAATAAGAAAGCTATTAAAAAATACTACTCAACAAAGAGAAATTGACATACATTTGAAATACACTACCTGTTTTGCATGGGGGGAAAAAGAAAATCACAAAACCTCTACAATTTGTAGAAAGAACTGGTTTAGTCTAGATAATTCTTATGTGAAAGAAAATATTAGCTAGGCAGTATTTACATGGGGGACACTTCCCCAAACAGGGTTTAAAGACAAAAGCCGGCTACTTTATGTTTTTGTTAGAAACTAAAGTAGCTAAAAGAAAGATTTAAGAAATAGGACAAAAAGCAGGAAGGGCCAGCTGAAATCTTGACTGATGAGTATCTCCATCACTACATCACACCACATAGAGAAGTGTGGCTCACTGGTTAGAGCAGGCAGACCCTGAAGCAGAGGTCAGACCCGGGACCAGGGTTCAATTCCCGACGCGGCAGGGTCTTGAGCTCAAATGTCCATGGACTCGATAATTCTCGCTTCGGTGCCTGACCTAATCATGGGTTCACACTCTGCAACTCTGGGCATTAAGCTTGCTTAATCTCCACAACGGCCCCCCTGCGGCGGGATGCCTGGCTTTCACCTTGGGGATGCCCTGTAGGGGCTATCTCACAGGGAAAAGCCAGGACGGGTTCCCAAGGCAAGCGCGGAGATACCCCTTCGGGGGTCGATTCTGGCGCTATATAAGAAACATAATAATAATAATAATAAGTTAATGACACAGAAATTACTTAAATGCGAGTTCCCACTGCAAGGAAAATGCTTTGGTCGTACAACGGCTGCTGTGGTCAGCTCTGAGGCAGCCTTTGGGTGTTTACTAGTGCTTTAAAAGAAAAATGAATAAAATAATAAAACTAAGTTATGTTTACGCTGATGTGTAAATATAGTATAAAACAGTCCTGAAAGAATTTTAAGAGAGTAGTGGGCAAATGTGAAGCTTCGTCCAACTTTCTGCTCAAGGGCACATTTCTTTGCTAATACCAATGCTAGAGTTGATCTATAGTGAGGCGACACTAAGAAAAATAGAAAGAAGTGCAAATATGATACTTTTGTAGCGATGTACATACGCGTCATACATCTTTCGTTTTTTGCTGCAGTATAACCGTAAATTGTATGCGGGAGACAGTACTTTGAAATGAGCATCAATTTAGATGAGTACATTTCAAGGATCAATGTTTATCATA
The DNA here is from genome assembly GCF_964263255.1 of Lissotriton vulgaris. NCBI lineage: Eukaryota > Metazoa > Chordata > Amphibia > Caudata > Salamandridae > Lissotriton > Lissotriton vulgaris. The sequence goes on from NC_141689.1 coordinate 1,037,168,461, forward strand.
AAGCCATCATCTTGAACAAAGATGGAGTCACCTTTCTAAGACAGGCTGATGTCTTTGGTATTTGCAAAGCCACCACATGTGCTAGGAACACTACCACCTGTAAGTCAGTTCCAGAGAAGATGTTGCATTTACCAAGAAAATATTTAGCTACACTAGATATGAATGTCTTCCCATTATATTTCAAGTTTGGGAATTTTCTAATGTATAATAAGGAAGGAACGGAAGGAAGGTGTGGTGGAGCCAAAAGCAAAAAGAGTATACATTCTGCAGAAGCTACAGTATTCAGCCATTCTGACTAACCTTTCTAAGAAACTACTTACCCAGGATCCCTTTTGCACCATTTTATGCAACATTCTTGTAGATCGGCAGATAAGATGATGAAGCCTAGGTTTCTTTTTGACTTAGACCATGGTACTCGCATTGTCCATGAGAACTATGATGTTGCCATTGGTAGAACAGCAGAAACACTTCTAGGGCAAAAGAAACTGTGTTCAATCCAGTCTTTCCGATGCGTCTTTAGAGACAAGGTCATGCACCGAAAATGGGCTAAGTTTCCTTTTCAGCAGACAGACTGTCTCCCCTGGTGGTTCAAGAAGAGCTAAGGGGGGGGGGGGTGGAACAACTAGTTTGCTTCATGGAACCACAAAGGAATGCTGCCCGATATCTTCCAACAGTCAGGAATATAAGCCCACTGAGGATCAAACTCCTGTTTGTGCTGCTAAGAGCATTAGAATTTTGAAGCAGGACGACAATCTGGGCAATAACTTGGGTAGGGAGCCCTCAGGGACCACCATGTGGTGATCGATGCAATGGAGCTGAAAGTATGCCTGTGTTTGATGACTTACCAGCATTACTTGGGGCAAGAATATACTATGAACAACCCACTCCGATTAAGAACATTCATTTGTAGGGCTTTAGGAGTATTTCTCAAGTTTATTGATACTGCTGGATATGAACACTGACCACCACCAAATCCTTGGCTAAGACCCAATGACCATAGGCCAACCCCAGTTGAGTGTCTTGCATTTGAAAAGTAGCCCCAACACAAATGGCAGGGATTGGCCCGTGCTAGATGCCCATTGGGATATGCAAATCTTAGTTCAACTGCACACTATAAATATTGCTTGATAGCTGAGAGGATATATCCATTTATCCCAATGTTTCCAATTCAAAAGACTCTTTTGGGAGCAAGAGACTGAAGACGTGGGAGTAAAGAATGACACAGGCGTTTATTCCTATTGGGCACTGCATACACAGCTCATGTTCACCAGAAACACTTGAAGTGTGGATGAAAAAGAAGACAAAAAAATTGTTTGCATGCATTTATTGATAAGGTGAGTAACGGGAAATAATTTTACTTGTGCTCTACAGTTGCTATGGAAAGAAATGCTTGTTGAAGAGGTAAAAGGCTTTTTTGTACTTCAGGTACATCCTCCTTTGTTCGACCGATGTTTGTCGTTCTGACAGTTGGGGAAACCTTAAAAACCCTACAGTGACATTGCATTTTCCTCAAAGTCAAAAGCTTTAAGACCCTGAAAGGACCTCAGAGTAGGCTTAAACGAGCTTTGCATTTACTGCTAGGAATTTGCATCAAGTTTTCAGCTTACTCTGGGTAAAGGGAAGGTTCATGACATTTCCTTGATTAATTAAGGAGAAGTAGGACAAATTAAGCTGAGCCAAATAATGTAAATCTACCCTACAGATCAGGATTTGGGTTGCTGTAGCAAGTGCCCAGGAGCACAATTAAGCAAAATAAAGGCAATCTGCTTTCCTTTGATGATAGTGGTCTGAAGTCACCCACAAAGTTCTTTGGGGGATCTACAAGCTAAAATAAGCCAGGGACTCCATTTTTGTTGCACATACCAGGATATATGGAAAGGAGGATGGTACTCTCAATGTCCAGTGGTAGAGAAGCTGAAAGGGAAAGGGATGCTGCTACCATGGAGAAATAAGCTACTGCACTGGTAGTGGCACCAAATACCTCTTCCACTACTGTGCTGCCCGGGACGATTTTCTTCCCCATGACTTTCGAAATGTCTCCTCATCTACTTGCCCGGTTTGTCAAAATCCAGGCCTGCATTCAAGAAAGTAATAGGATAAGTGGGGACCAAGGGTCCCAAAATGCAGCATGGGCCAAATAATGGTTTTCTCTTCCAGCTAGCAGTGCGCTGTGGAGGAATATTTGAAAACCGCTGCTTTTTGGAGTTACTAATTTATCTCCAACTGTACATTGTTGGTGCAACACTCGTCATTCGCATCTGCATTTGCTCTTTTGATATGCAGAGTGCCTCAAAGATTCTTACTACAGCCTTTTAATACATCTGGTCAAATACTTTCATGGTGTGTCTTTCAGCTTTGTGTAGCAGGCATTAAAGAATGACAGATCATATTCAGATTTCACGACATGCAAGAGTCTGCATCTAGTAGGCTAAACACGTAAAAGTAATTGATTGAATGAAAGTTAAATGACCAAAGCTATAAGCTGGCAAACTAAGGTCATGGTCACTCGTCAAATGGCATGGGTCAGGGGGCTCTTCTCAAAGTCTAATCCTCTGATCTCAACAGGGACCTGTTAAAAGCCTCATAGTAGGAACACTGAAGCACTCTGCATTAAGTCAAGCGGGAGGTTAAGGTACTCTATTATCATTAGCTTAATAATGTATTAAACCCCTTTTTTCAAACATATTTTATTGATTTTTACACATATTATTCAGGCCCGAAATACAGTCCATTATGTACCATTAATCACAATACACTATCAAACGTTCTAGCTTGCTTTCAGTCCTGGTAACAGCCATACAGATGCATCTGCCATTTTTACAGTACACGCATGTTTCGTACATAAAAGTGTTAAACTAAATCAAAAACCTGTCTCAAAATTATAGGTTTTCTTAATCACTTGTGAACTGATAATCTGAGTGCCCTGGTGTCCCTCCACTCCATTAGCATCTAGGTGTTAGGCGCCAGAAAGCCCCCAACCAAGAAGAAACTTTAACAAAAGAAAGGCTTATGGCCCTTTAAGTGAAGGCTTTGTGTTGCGCAGTCTGATTTGCATAATTAATATTATATGTTGAACATTATAAGCTTTGAATTGTTTATTCTACCAATTATATTTAATAAGATTGATTTGTAAGTAACAAAAGCCAGTAAAAATACTAACCTGTTACTAAATTAACACGCTATTTGATGTATATCAGATACTGATCATTAGATATGACATGAGGTCACTGTGCAATTAACAGCAAATACTCCAGAAACAACCCAACTGGTTACACTTTAAAACAAATCTGAAACAAAAATGGCAAACTTGTTTTTAAAATCAGTAAATTATCCACAAGCATTTAGGAACGCTCATCTTTTTTAATGCAAACGATCCTTGTGCAGTAGTGAATGAATGTATGAAATAAAATTTATAAAGCGCAATGGCTACCCTGAGGCCTCCCAGCGCTACAGACGCCACAGCGGATGGTCGAGCAAGCAAGAGTTAGACACAGTTCCTAAAGAGCCATGTTTTTAGAAGCATTCGGAAGGCCAGTATTTGGGCTCCTGTCGAAGAGAAAGTGGGAGAGTGTTCAAGAGAGTGGCAGCGTTGTAGGTAAAAGACCGTCTGCCACATCTAGCTCATTATTTTGGGGGGTAAGGAGAGGAAGGAGGTCGTTGAGCGAAGGTTCCTCCTAGGTTGGTATGGGGTGATCAAGGATTGGATAACAGCTGGGCCGTTCTTCCAGAAGGCAATGTGGGCCAAACACATGGCTTTAAACTGAATCCTTTCCCTAATCAGCAGCCAAAGCAAAGTCTCCAGGGCTGGTTTTGCAAGAGATCTGTAGGAGCAGGCGGGCAGCAACATTTTGGATGATCTGGAGCTTACTGATGGTGTATTGTGGGGCACCCAGATTGAGGACATTCCCATAATCCAGGCGGGAAAGGATAAGGGCCTGGACCATGATCCTTCTGGCCTGGAAAGGGAGAAGAGGAAGGATCTTACGCAGCATCCTAAGTAAGCCAAAATAAGTGGCTGAAATTTTCGCTGCTTGATGGTTAAAAGTGAGGGAACAGTCAAGCCATATGACTAGTCTCTTAATCTGGCCTTTTGGGGCTGGGGCCCAAGACAATTGGGCCAATGCAAGGCAAAGTTGTTGGAGGGGGAGTTGCCCAGGAGCAGGCGCTCCGTCTTGTCCCCATTGAGTTTAAGGCATGAGAGCTCCATCCAACTGGCGACCTCCTCTAGGCAACAACGTAGGGTGCTAGATAACCGCTTAGGGTGATTTAACGCCACCACGAGCCGAGTGTCATCTGCATAGGTGATGATTTTTATGCCAAAAGGGATAGACGATTTCTGCCAGGCGTTTCATGTAAACATTAAACAGTGTGGGGCTCAGGGAGGAGCCCTGAGGAACCCTACAGCTAAGAGGCCACTGCTTGGAGACAACAACTCCTTCGAAGACCTTAAATGATCGCTCACTTAAAAAGGATTGTAACCAGGTTAGAGCAGTACCGGATACTCCTAGGTTTTTGAGTCCGAGGATCAGAGTGTTACGGTTTACAGTGTTGAAAGCGGCACTGAGATCAAGGAGGATAATCTCAGAATTACCCCCTTGATCCAGGATCCTCCTAGCCTCCTCAGTTGCTGCGAGGAGGACGGTTTCTGTCCCAAATTGGGGGCGAAAAACCAGTCTGGGAGAAATGGAGTAAATAATTAGATTCCAGAAAATCCACCATAATAGTGTTTGCGTTTCTCAAGAATCTTACTCACTCAGGGAAGAAGAGAAATGGGACGGTAGTTGGAGAAATCGTCCTGATTTAGATTAGGTTTCTTTAGGAAGGCTTTGACTATAGCACATTTCCAGGCGATGGGAACTATGCCAGATGAAACAGAGGAGTTCACGAGGCCAAGGATAGCAGGTTCATATACTAGGAGTACAGAGGGATTTATAGGACTAGGTCGCCCTCCACTCATACAGTCAAAAAACACAATAACCTAGTCCACAAGGCAATAGTTTTTATGTAAATCTGTGGGTATATGTGGATATGTCAAGGGATCATTCCAAACACACCTCTGAATCTAGCAATAGGTGTCTGACTCCAGATACCTGCCAAAAAAATTATAAAAGTAGCCAATCTCTGATACACCTAACATTAGACAACACAGGACAAACATTCAATAGAGAGACGACATCTGAAAAAATGTGTGAGTAGCTAGAAGACACCTCACGGGCGCACCACCATTGGGGCCCCTGGTTGGTACTCACCAGGGTGGCCCTGTTCTCATCATTGGTGTCAACTAGCTTAACGTAAACGTGTCCGACTCCCAAAAGTAAAAGACAGTGAATGGTGCAGTGTACACAAACTTATATGTGACAAGGACTAACAACGTTCAACATATAACACAACAAATACTGGGCACACAAGAATAGGAACCTTTTTATTTGTATTCTCTTGTCTACCAACAGTAAACACATATATAAAACAAAGAGAGAAGCGAATACTACCTATCGATTCGCAGCGAGTTGAAAGCGAAGGATAGCAGGACAAATGATGTTGGTGGCTAATGTGAGTATCTGAGGAGGGGCAGGGTCTGTTGGAGAACCGGATTTAAGTTTCGTCATAATTGGGCCCAACAGAACAAGATCAAGGGGGAGGAATTGTTCTAGTGAGGTTTGGGTTCCAGGTTGTGATTCTGGCATGGGTGACAGAGTGAGGGTTCTGTGAAATTGGAAAGGACAGATAAATGTTTTGAATTTTCTGTGAAAAGAATTCTGCCAGACTATTGCAGCGGGTGAGAGCGCCATCCGGCGAGGCATGTTTCAAGGGCGGTTTGGTGACGGTCTTAGCGATACGAAAAATTTCCTTGGGGGAGTTTGCGGATAGATTAATCTTATCTTCGTAGAAGACAGCTTGGGCAGCTATGATTTCAAATTTGTAGAATCGGATTGCCTCCCTATATTCTGATTTAGTAAGGTTTGAATAATTCCTTCTCTATTTCCTTTCAAGCCTGCTGCATGATTGTTTCAGTTCTCTCAACTTAGGGGAGAACCATGGAGCGGTGCTCTGCCTGCTGATTTTGTGTTTATGTTTTTTTGGAAGTACTACATCAGATACTAGTTCTGTAATCATTCTCAAATCATCAAGAGCAAATTCATCGTGTGAAGTCATCCTAAAATCCTCAGGAACAATCTTATCTAGAGGAGTTAATGGGTACCTATTTTCAAGTCATCCTCAAATCATCGAGCACAACCTTCTAAGCTTTGCTGATTACTTGATGATATCTGACTATTTGAACATTTTCTTCTAATATGGTTGTATTGACATCCAATGCCTCTGGGATGGCTTTTAAAGTAATCCCGCTTGACATGGGTAGATGTGGAGGGCAATTATCAATAATTATCTTGAGTGTTGCAGGTGGGTGAGCAGTCAGCTAAGATCAGCGCTTACAGCCACAATGGTTGGGTTAACTAGTAGTTCCCATTGACAGGCAGTATGCAGATATTACCAAACTATCCAAACCTCCTTATTATGAGCAGCACAGCCTTTTTTTTAATCAGCCACTGCTTTATGGAATGCTGACAAAAGTCATTCAGACCATTAAATTAACCTTAATCTGCCAAGCTCTTGCACTATGGCTCACAGCGCCATGAAGTCATTCAGCCAGCATGGAGCTAATGCTGTGGTAGAGGTTCCAGGTTCATCAGAGTGACAGACAATTCCAAGGCTGCGGGAGGACACTTGTAGAAAATGAGCTAGTCTCTGTGAAACTGATTTGAGGCATAGGTCAGAAGGATACAGGATAACCCAAGACTGGAACAGGGGCCTATATTGTAAACAAATATCTTGATGTTGCATGCTCTTCAATATTTCTAAAGCGTTGCAGGTTCTGGCTTGATGCCCTCAGTAATATATCCAATAAAATAGGTACAATAATATCTGCAAAAAGTCACATTGAAAGATGAGTTTTAAGCATTCACAATAAGGATTCTTATTTCAAAGGTAATGGAATCCATCTGTGTCCTTTTTAAACCTAATAACGGATAGGTGATGAGAGATTCTCTTGTTTTTAATACATTTTTTATTTTATTATCAAAACAGTGCAGCAAAAGCAAATAAAACAAATCTGGAGGCGAACCCTCGTAACTGCATAGTAGTAACAACAACACTGAACATCCATTGAAACCCTCACCACCCCCTCCCCAGATACACATTGGCCAGTACAGATTCAATAGCAGGAATCAAAACCAATTTGTAAACATCAATACAGCAGGTAACGACCCATCCGGCGTCTTCAGGACAATTCCCAACCTTATCTCCCACTGTCCTCTAGCATCTCCTGAGAGTAATAATGCATCCATTTACCCCCAACCCTACAATTGTTTTGGGCAGCCCAAGCCACCATGTACATGTCCATATCCCGGTTCCATTCCTGTGGTGTTGGGGGCACTCCTGTGCCCCACTGTATCGAGCTATTTCTCTCTTGGTCATGACACGGCCGCAGAGCAGAAGCTGAGCCTGTGGTAGGTCAATGTCATTAGGGATCCCCAAGAGAAGGAATTTAGCATCCAATGGAATGTGCCGAGAACACTCCAAGTTCCCCAATAACTGCAACACAGTAGTCCTGAATCAGGGGGAAATTTCAGATCATATGGAAGAAAGCCATCCTTTCCCCGAGATCTCAGACAATGCAGGGTCTGCGCCTAACGCATGGCATACATTCGACGTCCATCATAGTACACTTTCTGTACTATTTTGAAATGTACTAGACATAGCTGGGGTCTGATTGCTACCTCCTTCAGGTGCATAAGGGCTGCTTCCCAATCGATGTCCTCTAATTTCCCATAACTCCATCACCTACTTTTCCCGCAGCCTATGTAGGGTAACTGGCATGTTATTATTTAGGGTTCTATAGGTTAAGGAGATCACACCTTTCCCCACCTCCTCTGCATGGCATATTCCAGGATCCCATCCCAAAAAGCCCTTCCGCACTCCATGCATGTCTTATTTGTTCGTATATGAGGAACTGACTTGCATTCACCCCATAATCTCACTGAAGTAAAGAGAACAGCACGATAGTGCCTCCCTCAAGTAGGTCTCCCACTTTAGAGATCCCAAGCAGAAACCAGGCCTCAAATTCCTGCATTATTTTACATTTTGAGAAGCCGGTGACCCTTCCAGAACTATGTTTTTCTTGTGGGTTTACCGTGCCATCCAATAATTTTCACAGCTTTATCCCAGACTGCTATCGTGGCCGGAAGGAGATGCAGAGTTCCCCCAACTCAAAAATGGTAGTGCAGGCAGGACCCCCCCAATTGTACCATTTGTGCCCGCTCCAAGTTAAATGTTGAATGGTCTAGGGGAGGACTGTTCTATAGGCCACCTAAAGGACTATTTCAGACGTGAGTGCGCTTTAATTTTCTTTGAAGCAGAGATCAGAGTCCAACCTAAGAGACATTATTCTTTTTAAGCACATTAGGGACATGGAAGTGCATTCAGACAGGTCCCATTAAAACTGCTCATAATTTTTGGTTGTATCAAATTCCACATAAAATGTCAAACATAAAAAAAAAATATCTATATCCTTGCACGGGTTTTGGTTGAATTCATTTTACAGTCCTTCAGTATAAGCTGTCAAACAGATGCAAAGAACACTTCATCATAAGCTCGCCAGCAATTTTTAGCAATTTATTTTCAAAGAGACAGTGGTTGATATTTTACTTCACATTGAAAGTTGCAACTCTAATAGTTTTAGCAGTCGCATACTGAAAGTTCACCAACAAAAAAGTGTACTCACACTGTGCTGCAGGCATATGAATTCCCGCTATGCCAAACTTTTCCATTTGTCTTGTATATTTGGGGCTAGATGTACTAAGGCTATTTGCGGTTGCAAATCAGGCCATTTGGGAAAGCAAAAGACATTTACAAATGTACAAAGTCCATGCTACTGAATGGTATTTTGTGTTTGGGAATCAGTATTTACAAGGGGCGCATTTAGAGCGCCCCTTCCAAATACTGTTTCGCATTGATATGTATGAATGTTTTGCTACCGAAATGCATTTGCAAAACATTTGCACTTTACCACCAACCCAAAGTTGTTTGTAACCCATTCGCAAATGGGAAGCACCCATTTCACCTTTTAAGAATGGTTGAAAAAGTATTTTGAGAGCAGGCAGTCGTCCAAGACTACTGCCTGCTCTTAAAAAATAAAAGGTGTACTTTTTTTTAATGTACGCCGTTTTCCTTTTAAGAACAAGCATTTGCAATGCAATAGGTCTCACATTTGCGAGAGTTTCAGCTATTGGCATTGTAAATGAAAATGACTTATTTATGCGTTTTGAAAACCTCGAAGCGGTGCCTAACAACGCACTTTGTACTTATATAGTCTATGCTATTGAGAAGCAAGGCTGGCAGTAACTGCACCTCTTTTACTGGCAGCGTTGCCTTTCGTAAGCAAGGACTATAAGTACAAAGTGCATGTTTACGCACAGCTTGTAAGTTTTCAAAACACAAAAATAAAAGGCATTGTTATTTACAATACCAGTAACTCGAACTCTCGCAAAGGCAAGACCAATTGCAATGCAAATGCTTGCTATTTGTTACAAAAGATCCTCGCACAGTCGTCTCTGTTCCATAAAAAGGAACTGCAACTTGATGAAAAAAACAGTACAGCCACAGAGTTGAATCTTTAATAAAAAGACCTTTCCTTGCACTCTGTGTGAGGGGTGGTGTATACACCAAATGCTCGTTCAACAAAACATAGGTACTACATTAGTCACTGCTTTAATGTAGGACAGTGCAAATACAGTTATACTTAAGATAACGAGTCCACAGCTTTGCAATTGCTATATTAGTAAGTCCAGTATTTCTAAAGAGACCCATACGTGTGCTGGGACCCAAGTGTTCCTTACCCAAGCATGACAAGTGGTAACCTCAAAAAACAAAACTAGCCTAAAGCCCCCAACTGAACAGGGAGACAGATGATAGCTGTGCTGCAAGGTGCCCTGCCTCCAAGCCTCATGGTGCTAAGCTCACTCAGCAGCTATACATCTCCGTGCTGGATTTCGTAAATCTGTAGTATGCCAGTGCCACACCCACAGGCACAGAGCTGTGTTGCAGAGAGGTGTAAAAAGGGGCGTGGCCTCGGTCCACCTCTCTGCAAAGCAGCTCTGTGGCACTTACTGGAGGTACCTGGTGGGCTAGTTGGCACCCAGGGAGCCTCCGTATTCAAGGGGACTTAATCCCCCAACTTACAACGTGCTAGGGGCGCATTTGCACAGTGGTGTAGGGAGGGGGTGGGCCTGATATAAGAAGTTAGCAATCCTGCTGTGTGGGACTTACTGTTGGTAATAAAAGGGGTAGTTGGCCCCCAAGGTTGACGTTGAGGGCCAACTACTCCTCCTGTTACCTCCAGTAAATCCCACACAGTGGGATTGCTAAGAGGTGTTTCGGAGGCCACGCTCACCTTTCTCCACCACTCTGGAAACGCGACTGGTATGTTATATTTAGAATTTACCATTTAAAAAACCTAGGATTCAGTATGTGCGTATATAGTAAGTGGTACTGGTGTATCTATGGTTTCGAAAATGGTAGACTGTATTCTAGAGTGGGTGTATCAAAGGTTATATTAGGGTGTGAGGAGGTGCATCAGATTTTCACATGGATGATATCAGTGATGTCATCAGTGATGTCACTGACCATGTCATGAATTATGTAATATGTGATGTGTATTGCAGGGGCACGAGTTATAGTTAGCTGAACTAACTAGAACGGCGGAATTTCTCTTGTTTTGTACGAGTGAAATGTCCAACTAACTAGAACGTCCCTGAAACCTATGGATTTTTTCAGTGAGTTTCAGAGGTTTTTTAAATGCAAATTTCTAACTATAACGTCCCTGAAACCTATGGTTTTTTCAGTGAATATATATTTACACACACACACACATATTTCCACCTTTTTAAAAATATAGAAAACTTTAGTAAGGACTGAATGGTGCACCGAAAAGTCACAAATCTTTCAAATGTACATTTACTGGCCGGTCCTACACCCTCAATGGCTTCCTGCTTTACCCTAAGGCCCAACAACAGAAGAATCTTTGAATTTTCCAAACTGTAAAAGTGAAACAAGTGTCCTTTAAGCAGGAGTGCAGGTACATGGCCTACACCGGACATCTTCACAACCTAGTATGCAGATTAGAAGACCTAAACTCCACCAGATCCAGCTCAATTGCATTCAGAGGTTTTTCCAAGTATTAACAAGAAGTCTGTGGATGCGTGCATACTTATTTGGGAAACATGCAGCAGGAGAGTTTTGGATTCACAGTCTTGAACAGTAATGGGTTGAAAGGATCCATGGACACTGGGATATCACAGGCCACTGGTGATAAAAAGGGTAGATGAAGCTTCACCTAATATTTACTGTAGCTAAATTTCTTATTTATATTTGGAAGATGCTGGCTAAGTCTATTGAACACTGACCTCCGCATCTCTTCTTGGGATATGTAATGTGGTCTTGTTCTGCGCTTATGGTGGCCTCATAAAACAGAAGACTAGAGAAAGACTTGCCAACCCGAGATGACCGGTCTTTTCCGTTACATAAGTTGTTTATGGCCTTGCCCTGCATGTTCTGCACAATCTTCATTTACTGTCATCAGGAAGGTACAGTTTACACATACTAGGAAAGGCTGGAGGCAAGAGTACTGTCAAAGATGGCCTGCCGTTATAAACATGCCTGTAGCAAATTGAGAACAGAACAATTATCCAATAATCCATCTTGCTTGCATCACCAAACCAGCTGTGTGCAACTGTTATTTGGTGTTTAGCTCAGTACTTCACTGTGTGGGCTTAAACAGCTGTTGAGAATTTACTTTAGGCTCATCACTTGCCTGAATTCACATCAGCATTTTCAAAAACTGTACTAGAATCTGAACATTTGTGCACAACTAGTGTTTTCCAGCTGCAGTTTCAGGTTCTATTCTTTTTTTCAGGCACTATATTGTTTAACTTTTAGCTTGTTTGGGGGAAAGCAAACACAAACCGGAATGAAGAAAGAAGGTTTAATTTTGCACAGTAAAAATCGTGCATCTTAAACACATACAAAAACTTATATGTTTAAACTGAAGCACTGACGTGGAAGTTTCTGGATGTCTTGTAGAATAATTGACAAATTACAAAATAAATGATCCACAAAAGAAAAACTAACATACATTTGAGTCATGACCAGACTCCTTAAACGTAATGGACTGCTAGTCGCATATCACTGAAAGCACAACATTTCGGATCTTCAAGCTAGATAAAATACTGAACCCACCCACACAACCCATTGCCGAGATTGCTTAGTTCTACAGCAAACAAATGATGGACGGAATGCTGACAATGCAAACATTCTCCCCCAGTCAAAAGTTCCCCATTATGTTTAAGCCTGGAAAAATGGCAAGTCAGGCATCAAATGGTCAAAGAGGTGCCTCGGAAAGAACAACCTCTACAGTTTACAAGCAATTTACTGTCACCAACAAGCACCAGTAGAGTTTCACTCACTCTTACTCAGTAAGGAACGCACTATTTCAGCATCTTTTATCATGAAAGGGTCTTACAAATAGCATTTCATATTCATCAGCACTTTTAAGCAATGTCAGAGGAACCTAGTGTTTTATAAAACAGTACAAACACATTTAATAAATCCCCATATACCTGGCCTGATGGTGCTGTCCCTTCCAAACAAATGAAGTCGTCTCCTGCCCAGACAGAAATGTTCAATGATGTGAAAAATTTCCACTGGCTTCTCTATGTTGCCGATTTCAGGCTCTTCTGTGATTATGAGGTCGATATCTACATTGGCATGGATGAAGTCCCCGTCGGTGCTGCGCCGCACAGTTCCCCTGATTCCCATCAAGCAATGTTCCTAAGATACAAAAATAAAGCTCAACAAAATGTATGTGGAAAACAATGATTATTGCCATAAAAAGCAGACAAACTTCTAACTAGTATTTTTTTGGATTAAGGATTAGATTTAAAGCAGAAAACAGACAATAACACATATATCAAGGCTTTGTGTTTCACTGTGCTATCCCAACACTAGTGGGATCAGGAAGGTCCACTGGCACCTTGAAAGAAGTTAAAAAAGCCACCAGATTTAATTTAAACGCTGATAATCTAAGGTCTGAGTTCTGTAAGTACATATGTTTTTGAGCCATTTCACATTCTTGTGCAACAATTTTTATTTTCAAAGCTGTGGAAACAGAAGAATGATTAGTTTAGGCTTTGGCTCTTGTATTATTTCCTTTGATTTCGTTTATCATTCCACCTTTGTTTGTACTTGTAATAGTTCAAAAGCATTTGAGTAATCCAGAGATACAATGTACCCATAAATCCGTCACTGTCCAAGAGAGATCTTCTTACCCTCACACAGAAGTATTCATCATTCGATATCTCAGACAGAAATGAAAATGTTACTTACTCAGAAAGATCTGTTCGTGGCATGTAGTGCTGTAGATTCACATGCGGAGCATAATCCTGCCATGTAGTGCTGGGCTCGGATGTATGCATGTTGTTTTTCTTCGAAGAACGTTTTTTCAAGGTAGTGTGACTCCTCCTCTTGCTGGTAATGCATATGGTAATCCACTCCATTGTTAGATTGTTTTCCTGCATGGCGGGTGAGGATGGAACGTGAAGCAAAGTGTAGTATGTCCATGCGAAAGCAGTGAAAGTAACTGTAAGAAGCACAAGCGTCCAGGGAGGTGGGTGGGTGGGTGCATGTGAATCTATAGCACTACATGCCACGAACAAATGCTTACCGGGCAAGTAACATTCTGTTTGAGGCATGTATGACTGTAGATGCACATACTTAGCATGGACTGTAAACCATAAGTGGTGGTTAGACCATGGGAGTTGGTTGTTTGAAACAGTGCACATAGAACTGCTTGACCCACATTGGCTTGTTGACATGCCAGTACATATAAGCAGTAATGTTTTGTAAACGTATGTGGTGTAGACCATGTTGCTACTTTAAATATGTCAGCTATAGGTATGTTCCCTAGAAAGGCCACTGAAGCACCATTTTGACGAGTGCTGTGAGATCTAGGAGGAATGGGTAAAGTTCTTTTAGCTTTAGCATAGCATGTTTGAATGCATTTAACAATCCATCTTGCAATGCCCGTTTTCAAATTGGCCTTTTATTTGTGAGGTATTAAGAAAGAAACAAAAAGTTCTTGTATCTTTCTATATGATTTAGTCCTGTCAATGTAATACATGAGAGCTCTTTTTACTTCTAACATATGCAGAGTTCTTTCAAGGAACTGAGGTTGGAGAAAAAAAGACAGGCAGTTCAATCGATTAAGGTAGAATTGTGAGTCCACCTTTGGAAGAAATTTGGGGTAGGTGCGAAGTAAAAACCTATGCTTATGTATTTGGAAGAAGGGTTCTTCTAAAGTTAATGCCTGAAGCTCACTGACACATCTAAGTGAAGTGAGAAAGTCTAGGAAAGTTACCTTTCAGGATAAAAACTTGAGGGAGTGGAGGGTTTCAAATGGAGGGTCCATTAATCTTATTATTACAATACTGAGATTTCATCTGGGAGCTGGTGGACCCTAAAGAGGAATGACTCTTAAGACGTTCCAGGCTTTGACAACTGGAATCCTGAAGAGGGAAGTGTGTTGCCCATTTTGTAGATATGCGGCTACCCCGGCGAGGTGTAGCCTCACAGATGTAAAAGCTAAACCAGAGGTATATAAATGAAGTAAATAGGCAATAATGTCTCGTACTTTAGCTCCTAAGAGATCAATGTGTTTGTACTGACAATAGTGAACAAATCTTTTTCATTTAGCCGCGTAACATGCCTGAGTAGTAGGCTTGCATGCCTTTTTATGAATGTCCATACTCTGTTGTGGGAGATTAAAGTGGCCAAATACTAGGTCCTCAGGAGCCAGATTGCAAGGTTGAGTGATCTGGGGTCCGGTTGTCTGATTTGTCCATGGTTCTGCATGAGAAGGGCATGCCTGTTTGGCAGTGGTTCCTGGGGAACTACTGACAGTTCGAGAAGTGTGGTGAAGCATGGTTGCCGTACCCATATGGGAGTCACCAGGATGAAAGTGAGAGATTTCTGCTGAAGTTTGTGAACCACAAATGGAAGCAGTAGGTGAGGGGAAAAAGCATAAGCTAATTTCCCGGAGCAGCTCATCCATAGTGCATTGCCCATGAACTGTAGGGGTGTGGGAACCTGGAGATGAAGTTTGGGCACCTGGTATTCTCTGCTGCAGGCTAGAGGTCTACTTCTGGTTGTCCCCAATGCTGGAAGTATTGGAGGAGAACTTGCGGCTGGAGTGCCCAGTTGTGCACTTGTTCGAGCCTCTGTGATTTTCTGCCGTCAGAGCAAACTGTAAAAACGTAGATCTCTAACCGAGGGAAGTAGGGTTCTTGGAATCACAAACTCACTGGAAGATCCCCACTGCGCCTGCTCTCACGATCACAGGATCACCAGACTTGTAAACGTTTCCACTGGCGGTGAGCTGCAAACTCCATTGCAACTACGAAAACAGACCATGTAACTATAGCTCAAGAAATTAAATCGGTCCTGAAGACGCTAATGGAGGGCACTGACATGTCCGACACAACCATAACTGCCTGTACCTCTTATTCTATACACTACAATGCCGGACAGGAGGGCACCTTGCTGGCGGGAATGGGGGTGCGTCTGGCAACTCGACCTGGATAATAACCTTGCTGTTACTTTCCCTGGGATCATCCATTCCTGAGGCCATGGTTGCGTTTCCCTGCCCTTATCTGGCTCTTGTTCCCGACTATGCACCTTGCCATGATGGACTTCTTTTCCTGTTAAACGTAAATTTTGAATGCTCTTGTCCTATGGTTTCCTTTGTTGGGGTTTTCTTTTTTCTGTTGCTCCTCCAGACGGACCGTTCTCTGGGCCCTAGTCTGGGCGACCACACAATTCTCTTTTGCTTTGAAGGATTCACTGCTGTGAGCTCTCATCTCGAGAGGCATCCGCTTCCACAGCCTTTGCCCCCCTCTCATATCCCAGGCCCTTAAGATAATCAGCCTCAATGTGCAGGGCCTTAACAATCCAATCAAACAGGCTGCTGTGCGTTCATTACTAGAACAGCTTGGCAGTGATATTAGCCTTTTACAGGAGATACATCTACTTTCAAAAGATACACCCAGAATGCACTCCCGGTGGTTCCAACGTCAGATCCGGTCTCAGGACTTTCTAAGAGGGGAGGGGTAGCCATTCTCTTCTCCTGTGGATTTAAAGGGGAGGTTCTAGACACAGTCACCAAAATCAAGAGGCATTTTCTTGCAGTTAGACTTAAATTGGGTACCTTTCATTTTACTTTAGTGAACTTATATGCACCTAATGAATCTCAAGAACCCTTCATCATTTGTTCTCCGACTTATGTCCTCAGGTCCCCAGACTCAGCCATCTTTATCATTTAGTAATGGACACCGATCTAGACCGCTTTGGGTAGCGCTCTGACCAAACAGGAGCTTTTTCTGTTTCAGGATTACAGTTGATAGCAGACTGCGGATTACAGGATGTCTCCATCAACTGTCTAGAGACTATACGTTCTATTCAGCGGCCCATAAAACCTTTGAGCGCATTGATTACTTCCTCACAACCCCGAATCTCTTGCCCTCATCACTGAGGCAGTCATTGCTCCCCGATCAATGTCGGATCATGCCTCCCAGGGCCCAACTGGCTACCAGGCGTTTTGGCATGCTGCCAAGCTGGGGGCCGATTTCGTTGATGGGGACCTACGTGTGCTGAACGAAATTCGTTTTGCTTTGTTTATTTCAAAGCACACGCAGGTCTCCATCAACAAAATTAGCCTCAACCGCAGTGACATCAGCCCCCCGCTTGGCAGCATGCCAAAACGCCCGGCTACCGGTCTCCAAATTAGAGGCCACCAGGGTTTGGAGGGAGCACGAGATGCAGCGCCTCCTCCTTAAGCATCCTGATCACGATCGGGCAGATAGGCCTTGGTGCGCCTCAAAGACAAATTTTTATCTCTGCAGCAATCGCTGTGGGAGGATGCTAGCTCATCGCCTTGGCAGCAAAACCGATGCTGGTAGGATCAGAAGGATTCGCTCTGGGCCTCACTCAACAGTTTGCTCCTATGTAAAGATTGAGTCTTCTTTCTGGGCCTTTTATGGCTCCTTATATTCTACTGTGGATAGCCCCCAGGGAAATCCCCTCCCTTATCTTAATGGGTCTACTCTCACTGCCCTTCCTGCCACGGAGCTTGAGGCTTTGGACCAACCTATACGAATTGGCAATGCAAGTTTGTTGATTTCCCACCTGAAGCCTTTGAAATTAAAAAAGGGACCTGATGGTTTTGGCATCCTCTTTTATACAGTGTTCTGCCAAGACCTTACCTGGCTGTATAACTCATTCACAGATTCTGGCTCTCAATTCTGGAAGCTGCTATCTTGGTCATAGGGAAACCTGGCAAGGATCCGAATTGATGTGGACCCTATAGAACCATTTTTTTAAATTGAATATAGATGCTAAATTATTTACTGGTATCGCGGTGCACCATGCCGGGTTTAATTGAGCCAGACCAGGCCAGATTTATTATGGTGCGTCAATAACACCAAGTGCCTTCTTCATATTTTGGATAAAATCCATAGATCTCTGAGAGAAGCTTTGCTCCTTTCCATAGACTCCGAAAAAGCATTTGACCGCATCCACTGGCCCGGAACTTTTCGCGACTTTACACTGGTTGGCTTTGGGGACAAATTCTGCTAAAGGATGCACTGCATCCTCAGCGAACCTAGAGCGTCAGCGAGGGTCAATGGCCTCTCTTCCTTCATCTTTCCAATATCTCAAGGCATACAACATGGGTGCCCTTTATCCTCTCTTCTCTTCGCATTATATATGGAGCCTTGATAATCTGTACATCGGTGGTGTCGCGTATGAGGTGACCAGCATCTTGTTAGCCTTTATGCTAATGATAGCATTATATCAATAGCCAACCATATTTCATCACTCCTTGCGCTGGTGTCTGAGCTTCATCTATTCAGCAAAGTTTCTGGTTTTAAAGCAAATTTACAGAAATTGCAGATTTTGAACCACTCTGTTGACTCCACTCACGAATCTGCCCTGTGTGCTCAATTTCTGTATGAGTGGGCAAGGGACTCCATTGATTACCTTAGTATCAAACTAGACGGAACCCTTTCCAAGACTCTGTCTTATAATTACTAGGCTTTTCATTTCCCAGACACGTTGAGCGCTAGCTGCATGGAGACTGCTTAGGCTTTCTTGGACTGGCCAATTAGCAGCTATAATGAGTTTACTCCCACGCATTCTATACATGTCACAAGCTCAGACACTGTCCCTGACCCCTCCTCCGAAGGCTCTGTGATCCTTGCAACTAAAGGTAAATAACTTCTCCTTCTACTAGACAGCGAATGACTGCTGCTTTTTCTGGTTTTCTGACTCCATTGTTGGGACAATTGGGTATGTCTCCAGTGAGTGAGAGTAGACAATTGCGTAGTCAATTGCCTGATGCAGATGAACGTGCAGTTTTGGATCATATGGCACGTAGATGGGTTACGTATACCTCCCAGTATGATCTTGAGGGTATTATGGATGTTTTTCAGCAATGGAAAGCACCAAAGCAACAATACGTTTTTGAAATGATGTGTGTGTTCATTGGTGAACAATGGATGGACGAAGTGGGTAAAGCCCCTGAAGAATTGTATCGAGTGCGTTCCGACTTTGCGAAAGGGACGATTGTGAGTCTCCTCGACATCGAGAGAGCGGTGTCGACATTGTTGTCGTTTCGTAACAATGCTCCTTCTGAACGATTGTTCGAGCCTGATTCGTCAGTTAGGAGAAAAGCGCGTCAATATCCGATGCGAGAGGTTCCTCCAGTTTGGAGACCTGCTGATCCCAATGCTAATCCACCTGTTGTTGCACATTTCCAGCGAATATGGGTACATGTTCCTTGGAAGCGCGCTGAAGTCCTAGCACTTAAGCAGACTTTACCTGACCCACGGAAAAATCCGGCGGGATATTATAAAGAGCTCACGCAAACTGTGGGTTCGTGCGTCATGAATTTAGCGGACATAGACATGTTGTTTGGTAATGTTGTTCCACAGCCTATCTGGAATGTGCTTCGACATACGGATCATGATCGCGAATTGGGTGATACATGGGTTAATCTTGTTGCTGCGAATGATAGACAAGTTGGAGGTGCTAAGCCTGAAGATCTTATTACTGAACTTCCTGGTAGGATAATTACTTTTATGAAGACTTTGATGCCCGAAGTGCGTGTTAATTGGGACAAGTTGTCTGCATGTAAGCAGAAGAGAGACAAGACTGTCTGATTTCTTCACGCGTTTTGAAGAAACTTTTGTAGATCATAGTGGTCAGGATATGACTACCGAGGGTGGTCAGTGATTGTTCGTTGACAAGTTTGTGCATAATCTACTTCCCGAACTATGCACTAAGTTGAAGGATTCTAAGAGTGCTTGGGCCGTTTCTACGTCAGCGCAGATTTTAGCTACGGCTCAGTACTATGAAAATAGGCGCAAGGATGAGTTAGAGAAAGCGGATAAGAAGACTAAGGAATTGAAGACTAAAGTTCTTCTACAACAAGCTTATCCACCCCGTATTAATAGTCAGTGCGATTATCAGCAAACTCAGCAGTATTTGAGAAACTTGCAAAGGAACGAGTCTTCTCAACAGCGTTTCCTGTATGGGCCTAATCAGTGTGCGTATTGCAAAGAAGAGGGCCATTACAAGAATATTTGTCCGGTTTTGTTACAACGCACGAATGGTGCTTCTGGGTGTACGAGGTAGGGGTTCTCAACAAGCGCCTAGAGGTAGAGGTCGCGGACAGAATTTACGTCCTTTGCCTCCGCAGAACTCGATGAATAGTTTTGATCAACAGCAGAGTTCGTCTGGTAGGACAGCACAGTACTATATGGATGATTACTATGTTGAAGGTGACGAAGCAAATGGTGATAATTGTTAGGACAGCCATGGACAAAGAGAGGGAGTTGTTTCAGTTCCAGTAGATCAGAGTGGACCCTGTGTTGAAGTGATTGCATCAGGTGTGTCAGAGCCTTTTCTGCTAGATACTGGTGCTACGAAGAGTTCTATTATGCATTCTAAGCTCCCTGGTGCACCTTTGTCTGGCTTTGATAATGTTTCAGTAGGTTTTTCTGGCGCCCCCGTTACGAATCCGATTTCTGCTCCATTATCTCTTTCTGTTGGTCCTCGTAAGTTTGAAGCACCCCTTCTTTTGACTACAGGTTGTAATGAGAATTTGCTGGGATTGAATTTGTTGAAGAGATTGTATGCAACATTGTATTGTTCTCAATCAGGAGTTCATCTTACTTTGGGTGAGAGAGTGATCTCTCCGATGTACGTGTCGACAGATAGTCTTCCACCTGACTAGTCTCTGTTACCAGATTCATTGTGGGCTACTGTTCCAAATGATGTGGGCCTACTGGACATTCCCCCATATGTTGTGACACTGAAGGCGAATGCTAAGTTACCGCGCATTCCACAATATCGTATCTCGAGTGATGGTGAGCGTGCACTTTTAGCGATTATTTATGACCTGATCGAAAAGGGTGTCATTGAGGAAACGAGAGGTAATGTGTGCAATAGTCCTGTTTTGCCTGTTCTGAAGAGAACTGATCCTTCACAGCCTCCTGTATATAGGTTTGTCATCGATCTTCGCGAAGTGAACAAGATTGTTGTTCCACAATTTCCTGTTGTGCCTGATATTACAGCTCTGTTGACTCTGGTTTTCGGTGATTGACTTGAAGAATGCTTTCTTCAGCATCCAGATTGCCATGGAGAGTGGGGACATCTTTGGATTCTCTTTAGGAGGTCGCAGTTTCCGCTTTAAACGCGCTCCTCAAGGCTATTGTGAGAGTCCATCGATCTATAGTCAAGCTTTGAAGACACAACTTGATCTGTTGATTTTACCTGATGGTGCACCCTTATTCAATACGTCGATGATTTGTTAGTTGCCGCTGGTACTGAAGAGATTTGCAGGGAAGCCACTTTGTCGCTACTGCGCCACTTGTCTGATTGTCATCATAAAGTTTCTCTCTCCAAGTTGCAATTTTGTCTACAAGAAGTAACCTACTTAGGTCACCTCTTATCGAAGGAGGGAAGGAAACTGACCCCAGAAAGAATTCAAGCTATTGCGAAAATGAGTGTGCCTACGACACAGAGAGAAGTACGTGCGTTTTTGGGTATTACATCGTACTGTAGACAGTGGATTCCTAATTTCTCCTTGTTAGCGAAGCCTTTGACAGCTCTTACTGTTAAGGATACTCCAAATCCTATTCCTTGGACTGACGAATGTCAAACGAGTTTTTCTGAATTACGCAATGCGTTGTGTTCGGCTCCTGTGTTGGGTACTCCCGACTACAGTAAGCCTTTCACATTGTATGTTCACGAGAGAGAGGGATGTGCATTGTCAGTGTTGACTCAGCAATTTGGCGATAAGCAACGCCCATGTGCGTACTTTTCGTCGACTTTAGATCCGGTAGCTAGAGCGTTGCCGAGTTGCTTGAGAGCTACAGCGGCAGCGGCTGTTTCAATTCGACAGTCTGCTGGTTTGGTTATGGACAACACGTTAGTGGTGATTGTTCCACATGCAGTGGATACCTTGTTGAACCGTACGAAGACGCAGCATTTAACTAGTGCTCGGTTGTCGGGTTATGAGTTGATGTTGTTAGCGAGTCATGTGCACATTAAACGATGCAACACGTTGAATCCAGCCACGTTGTTGCCGATTTCAGTTGAGACAGATGATGATAGTGAAGAACAGCATGACTGTTTTCTGAGAACTGAAGAAGAAACGAAAGGGAGAGTAGACCTTAGGGACACTCCTCTTCCTGAATGTGATGGTACTTTGTGGGTTGATGGTTCGTGTTTTAAGTTGCCGAATGGTGATATGACTGCGGCATATGCTGTTACGACTTTGCATACGATTGTTGAAGCTGCACGTATCCCACATAATTCAGCACAAGCAGCGGAGTTGATTGCATTAACGAGAGCATGTGTGTGGCGAAAGGAAAACGAGTGAATGTGTACACTGATAGCCAATACGCCTTTGGTGTGGCTCATAGCTTTGGACGTTTGTGGCGTGAACGTGGATTTTTAACTTCGCCTGGGACGAAGATCTAGCATGGACAGTTGGTGAATGAACTTCTCGAATCTCTTACTTTGCCATTACAAGTAGCGATCGTGAAATGCAGTGCCCATAAGAAAGTTACGGATGATGTTGGCTGTGGTAATGCGTTTGCGGATGAAGTCGCGAAAGAAACTGCGAGAAATGTGATTAGTCGAATGTACGCTGCGGGTCCGGCGAGATGGGTTCCAGAGAAGAGTATGTGTGAAGATACGATTGAGAGTGTGAAATCCATACAAGCTGAAGCTACAGAGAAAGAGTTGAATGAATGGAGAGAAAGCAAGGGTAGATTGGATTCGGATGGTTGTTGGACTGATTTGTCAGAGCATCAGAGATGGTTGTTGCCTAATGCGTATGTGCTTCCGGTTGTTACAATGGCTCATGGAATGGCACATATCAGTGTGAAAGGGATTTGCAAGTTGTTGGCTCCGGTTTGGCAGAATGCGGGAATTCCAAAATGTGCAGAGAACTTGGTGAAGAACTGTATGGTGTGTTTGATGTACAATCCTGGTAGAGGAACTCCAACATCAGCTGGTCATTTTGCTCCTCCTACGTATCCGTTCGAGGCTTTGCAGCTAGATTTTATCCACATGGAATGATGTAACAACTTGAAATATGTCTTAGTGGTTGTTTGCTCCTTTTCTAGATGGGTAGAAGCTTATCCCCTTAAGGACAATACTGCCTTGTACACAGCGAAAGTTTTGGAAAAATAATTTTTCCCGATGTTCGGAATGCCGAGAATTATCTGGAGTGACAATGGGAGTGAATTTGTCGGTCAAGTTATGAAGAGTGTGTGTGAGGGACTAGGAATCCGGCAGAAATTCCATGCTGCAAATCACCCCCAATCAGCTGGTTTAGTCGAGTGCTATAATGGTACTCTTAAATTGAAATTGGCCAAAATCCAAGCGAGCACTGGTCTACAGTGGCCAGATGCTTTGCCTTTAGCGCTTTTGTCCACGAGAATGACTGTGCATTCACAAATAGGTTTGAGTCCGTATGAGGTTGTGTTTGGTCGCCCGGCGAATATTTGGGGCGTACCAAGACCAACAAAGTTCAGTGACCTCGAACATCCAGTGCTGCTTACGTGAACTGACGACTAAATTGTGTGTTTACACCAACAGGCTTACGACAGCCTTCCACAAGCTTCAGAGGATCCATGCCATTCTATCGAACCTGGCTCATGGGTCTTCGTGCGTAACTTTCAGCGGAGCAAGAACGATCAGCCCCGCTGGACGGGACCCTATCAAGTACTTCTGTCGACACGATCTGCGGTCCGAGTGCGAGGCAAGCGAAACTGGATCCACGGAGTGCATACTAAGCGGGCACCTTTGCCCTTACCATATGATAAGTGGGTCCAGGAGGGACTTGCAGATTCTGAAACAGACATTGTTCCACGATTTTTACCATTCAGCGATGCTCGTCTGATTGGTACGAACACTGAGAAAGAAAGTGATGATATTTTACAAGAAGCAGTGCCTCCTCTGAATCGATTGAACACTACTGAGCCTGAACTCTTGTTTAAGGATCAAGAAGTGCCTGGAAGAAGCCACTATAATTTGCGATCGAGAATCATGGACAAATAAATAAAGACAAAGTTTTATGCTTTATCTGTTTGCAGGTTAGCTCTCCACCAAGGATCTATTCATTTTTTGTTTTTTCGAACCGCCATCTGGTTCCAGCTGCTAGGGTCGCGGTTGCCGTAAGTCTTTGGAGTGCAAGCCTGAGACATTAGGTCGAGGGTTCTGGTTGGCCTAAGGGAGTTGCCCTGGGTTGACAGAGGCATTCCTTAGCAGAATCAACCTACCACAGCGGGCAGCATATTTAGTTTAGGATGGATTTCTTTGAGTTGGAGAGACCTGCACGGACAATGATTTTTAGAAAGAAGATATGTAAACTCATATCGAAGAAAAGTTTTTTGATACCATGTTTGTTTTTGCTATTGAGCCTGATGACGTTCATAATTGGTTATGTAACATTCTCTTTTAAAGTAACGTTTAATCCCACTGTGCAACCTACACCTCCACCTACTATTTCTTCTCATTCTTTTCACCCTTTGCCTGAACATGAGGTAGTTAGACGATTGGAATTTGCTAATAATTCCTTTATCCAACTTTTGCACCAACACCAGTTCGTGATGAACACGACAAACTGTTGGATTTGTGGTCTAATGCCCCATACGACTGATAAGGGTATTCCTTACTGAGTTCTGCCTTTTAGTTTAAATGGTTCGATCTGGGTTTACAGAACGATGTTTATCTATGCCCATAGTGTCTATCCCCAACGTTCAGTGAAAGACAACCCGAAGAATAGTGCTCTGGTCAAGGGTATAGTCGACATGATTAGAGGAATTAGTTTGTATGAGACTATCCCGAGAGATGAGGCACTAGCGTATATTGGTTGGAACGTTACTGGATATGGAGTTAGTCTGAGTGTTAATCAGCGAGCGAAGAGTTCTCCACCGATTTGGATAGTGCCCCATCAGGGTCGTATTGTCTGCAGGGTAATGGCAAGAATCCGAGAGCTCAGTTAGGGAAGAGCGTTTGTACTGAGACTTACGTATTTTCGTCTCAGTCTTCCCCAGCATTCTTGGCTGCTAAGGGTACCTACTTTGACTGCTACGACAAAGCGTACACATGGTTGCCCCCTGATTTTTCGGGCACGTGTTTTGTTTCCTTTCTGTTACCTCCCACTTTTACAGCTGCGGCAGATTACCATAAGACGAGGGTTGCTAGAGGTGTCTTTAGTCAAGAAGACACTGCAGGGCAAGAGTTCGGAGATTTCTTTAAGGGTTTTCTGCCGTTCTGGGGACCGATGGCTAACAGTAGGAATATTCGCCAGTTGACGAGAGTGGTTGAGTCCACCATAGTCGAAACTGCCGGTGCCCTTGGTAATTTGACTGCTGAGCTCCAGTCGGATAGACTTATGACACTCCAAAATAGAGTTGCTCTTGATGTCATACTAGCAGATCGAGGTGGAGTTTGTAAACTGATTCAATCGAGCTGCTGCGTTTTTGTTCCAGACAACGCTCCGTCAGTTTTCCAGGCCATTTCCAAACTACATAAGATCTCCGATTCTGTCCATTTGGACAAAGGAGATTGGTTGGTAATGGGATGGTTATGGGGATTGATATCCACCTGGGGTTGGAAGATTCTGATGGTCATAGGGATGGTTTTAGTTATCCTTTTCATGTTCTGTCTCTGTGTACAGTGTGCTCCTGCAATTTGTGGCCTCTGTGCTACTTCGTGTGTAAAGAGACCTGTCCAGAGAGAGGTACTAAGTAATAGGATGATGCTACAGCAACATATCGATGATCTGATGAAAATAGATCCAGATTCAGATTGACATGGGTTTGGGTTTGTTGCCTATGTAAGGGCAAAAGGAGGTTCTGTAGTTCTGTGGTTTGCGAGTGAAGATCGGAGGTTCCGAACCCGTTCAATAAAGGTCGTCGGAAATAGACTATTTTGGTGTCAGCAGACCGCAAATGACCAGTGTAGCGTGTCTGAGTGTTTTCGTATGAATCCATATATGAGAACACTCCGTATTCAAGGATTTAGTTTGAACCTTCGGGTTCCATTTTGTGTACGGCAGCCATTTTGTATGGTTGCCCTCACATAGGCCCGATGACTGTGGCCGAACGAGTCCTTGAAACACGTATGCCTTAGCTGACTTTTGAGTGACCTGGCCGAACTGACTCCTTGCCCGAGGCTGACCTCGCTGAGCCAGTTCCTTGTTGAGCAGCTGGTCTGATAAAGATCAAAGAGTAGGACGTGCCCGAGTTTATGGTACACTGCTCCCACCTTTCTATCTCACTGTTTCTGCCTTTCCTTTACAACATAATCACAGATTTGGGTTGAGGGTTTTATGATGGGTTTGTCTGGCCTGATCGAACAGGATATTGGAATGTGCTTGGTCATTTCTGGTGAGCTGGACAACGGAAAATGGGATTGTCGGAGATTGTCGTCATACGCTACTTTCAAATTGTGACATTGCTATTTGTCAGTTTGTATGCATCTAATGCTAATTTGAAATGTTGCCTGAGGCTTGATTTTTGGCATAAAAGACCATGCTCCGCTCATTGAAATTGTGCAGTCTCTAGCGAACCACCCGTGTGTGCTTCGTAGACCTCTGTTCCTGGTTGCAGCCAATAAACGTTGGTCCTTGACGTCATCAAGAAGTATCCCGTGTCTCTGTTTGCCAAGACAGGGGAACTCGAAGGCATCGGGCGTTCTCCCTGACGCCGCTGGGTTCTAAAACCCGGTCCTTCAACACAAAGCAGTTGGCAGTAGACGATAGTATGACCATCACCGCTTTGAGTACAATCATTTGGAGGTTTGGGAAGCAGGCACAGGAGGACAATCAACGCCTTCCGTAAAACCAGGCTAGTTCTGTTTGGGTTACAAATTACTGATCACTTCATCAAGGTACCTCACCTTCAGACACAGATGTAGAAACACCTTCAAGATTCTTGTTACATAATGCTTTTAACAGAAAGTGAGTAAAGGCTTCATGAACTGGATTGGTGGCCTCATATGTCTCATTTAGTTCTGCCTACCTAAGGCCAGCAGACAAAGAAAAAGTTACTTACCTGAAACAATGTTCTGCAGCTAGTGCATTATAGATTCACATGCTGTGCATAATTGCGCCATCTAGCGAGAAATTGTGGATATTTAATCCAGACAACACCCCACTTGCTAGAAGAACACATCAGCAGCAGAAGTGTGATAAGCAATTACTAGCAACTTAAAATTGCTTTGCTCAAAAATGTAAAATGTGGGCATCAACCATTAGAGTGTCGATTTCACTAGTTTACCAATTGAAGGAAGTTTTTATCAAACACACACATGATACGTTATGACAACTGTTAACACAACTGAGCACCACAATAGGAAAATAAATAAATGTTGCACCATTCACTTTGAATCGAATACCAGCAGGTCCCTTAAGGATTACATTGAATCAACAATAGTTGCTGCACTTTTCTAGCAACTGTATCCATGTGCGTTAAAATACTGCACAAACTAATGTTGTTCCTTCGGCTATTAACTCAGTATTTGCAACAGAGCAGTCTTTTCTGAGAAATCTCTACTTCTGATCTAAGTAAAACAAAAATATGCCACTGTGCTCATTTGCTGGCAGTTACAGTTGAACACAGTTCTCATATCAACAACATGTTTACCTTTGTTCTCTGAAAGACAGCCTTTGGATCCAAAGTCTTTGTCTTGCCAGGGTTGTCTTTGTTAGTTTTAATCCAGCAAATGTCTTCGCACCTTCTGAAACCCCACTTCCGTAAACACTGAAATCAAACGTTTAAATGAAGAGAATTAGTTAAACATCCACTACTTGAATATATTGATATATTTTAAGCACTGTCATACAAAATGAAACGACTAATTGGCCAGTGAGTCCATACAATCAACTTTGACAGAACCTCCACTGTTTGCAGAGTTCCCAAAAGGCAACAACAAATTGATGGCTCAGTACACCATTAGGATTGTCAAACTGATATCACTGTGAACATGAAACCAACAAGAGGGGTCTGCTGAGGGATGTCCTTCACAAACTTAGCAGCTTTTTGTTAGTTGCCAATCTCAATAAGCATTTTCTGCTCCAAGAGATGAACATCACAAGGTCTCTTGGCATTAGCTCTCAAGATAATCCATTATTGATAACACCGGCCTTCTTGATGACACTAGTAGCATCGGCACAGTGATCATACTAAATCATAAAATCTGGAATGCTGGCAACATTGTTTGCACACTTACTGACCCAGTAGCTGAACTAGGTAAGAAACCGTACAGTTTAATTCCAATGCTATTATAACAGAGCTAAAAACACACAAATTAATGTAACAGATAAGAGACAGTGAAAAGTACAAGCAGATCTGCATGGTGAGTTGAAGTCTTAGGATAAATTTGTATGCATGATTTTGCTTGGCAAATGTGATATCAAGGAGAGCACTACGGCTTGAAGTACTCATAGAAGTAGCAACAACGCTGTTCAATCAGTTACGTTTTCAAACGTTGTCCTTGGTCTCGCAGAAGAGACTGGCAAAAGAAGTAGTGGTCAGTTGCGATGCTCATTTCTTTAACAAATCATATGACTAAGGAGTTAAATAACAATCCACACACATGACAATGTTGAACAACCACATCAGGTTCATAAAATAACTTTAAAGCATAGCGCAAGCATTATCTCTCAGCAACGTACTCAAATCAACTCAGAGAAAAATAATAACCTGCTTGCAATATAATTTCTTGAG
The DNA here is from genome assembly GCF_964263255.1 of Lissotriton vulgaris. Classification (NCBI taxonomy): domain Eukaryota; kingdom Metazoa; phylum Chordata; class Amphibia; order Caudata; family Salamandridae; genus Lissotriton; species Lissotriton vulgaris. The sequence continues at coordinate 1,037,196,873 of NC_141689.1, forward strand.
CACAAGTATCTTCATTAAATTCATACACTTTTCAATATCTTCACTCATGTGATCTATCCCAGAACGCTTTCTTGACGCAATCAGAAAGGTGTTTGTCTGTGATAGTTCATATGCACTCCTCGCCGAGTACATATTTCAATCTTCCACACAAAAAAGGTCTTTAGTTAAAACGTTCTATATTTGATTAGCATTAAGTCATCATAATCCACAATGGAAAAAACGTTATTTTTGAAAGTATTTGCATTACTGGATTAAATCTACTCGTCTTCAGATACACGTTGTGCCTTTTTTTACTCTTCGCAGATGTGAAGTTCTGTGCACAGAATTGAAAAAAAAAACAACACGAAGACATCTAAATTGCCATTTTATTTTCTATACCAGGTCCATTTTGTGATTTGAACCACATCTATTTTAGCTACGGTTTGTAAATATGTTCCTTTTTATAGTCCAGTTGCTTGTATAGTGTGAAGAAAGGAGAGAGCGTTCGAGAATAAATGCTATTTTTATTGCATTCTTTTGTTGTTTATTAGTCCCTTATACTGGCGTAGGCTTTGCTATAAGTCAAGGCATTTTAACATACGTTGCATTATATACATTGTTTCGGTATTCATCGAGACAGCTGCATTTGAAGAGATGTATCAATAAACAAAGAAAATACTTTCCATTGAAATAGGTTTTCAATTGTGCTTTAATCAATGAAAGCATTGTTACCAAAATGAAGGCTATTCATGTGAAAAATTGAAATGTTTATTAAAAAATTAGAGCAAATGAATAGAAACGTTTTCTGTCATACATACAGGTGTCTCCTTTCTGATTGAGGTAGCACAGGAGATCACAAAGAGTAAAAAAAAAAAAAAGGGATTCAATGCAAAGGGAACCATTTAATTAATTTGTGTATTTCAGATAGCCCACCTCGAGGTACTAAGAGGGCTCAAAGCCACAGACTGGCGTACTTAGCCACTCTCCAAGTTACTTTCTGAATACTTGAGCCTAAATTTAGAACAAAGCTTTGAGGCACAGCAGTCTGTCCTTGAGAAACTGAAGGGTTTTCTTCCTCGATCGTCTGACTCAAGAGCTGTGTGAAGACAAGTAGAGTTCTTCCCCCCCCCCCTAACTCCCCCCCCCAGCTTCCTGGGTACTACTCAACCTTAGAAGTCATGGTTCTAGATCATCAATACCATTTTATCACACCAGTGCAGTTGCAGTTCAGTCAACTGATCATGTTATTCAAGCAGTGTAAAAAGGGGAATTGGCTGTTACGGCGCATAAGGTTATCGCAAAATGCCAATTAACTACATCAAGAGAAAGTAATAAACATCAGAAAGCAAAGGAAAGGGAAGCTAAAGCATTTGTGTCAATTATTCAGAAATATTTAATTTGGTTCAGGATAAGATGGAAATTAAAAATTAGTGTTCAATATCCTGCACTGTGTGAACGGACATTCCAATTTGCCTTGGCTGCACAAATGTACCTCATCTTGGCAATACACTGTAGCCGCGCGACTTAGATTGTAAAATGAGACTGCTTTTAAAAGGATAAAAAATACATTTTAATTATTAACATGTATTGACATTAACCATGAAAGTATCTCATCTTAAACAAGGGTAGGAAGACAATACATACAATGGTACATCTGCATGCTTTCCTTTAAATGGCTAGAGGATAATTTACAGAAGCTAGGGATTGCCCTGTAAGGAAAACCACAGTGGAGGTTACTAAAAAGAAGCATATTTGCAGGAATAGCGAAGTTCATATTAATTGTAGGTCTCGCTTCTAGGCCGCATAAGTAGTAGGCCTTTCTCATCCGCGGACAATCATGCAGGGCACAGTTATACATCTATAGCAAGACATCACTGTAATACAAATGCCTTGCACCCAAAAGCAGTGCAGAGCTTTCTACGGCTTAGACAATATCGTGAAGAGGAACTTTGCCAAAATGTGAAGCATGGATAACGGAGTCTGTGTGGAGGGGGAGGGATACAGTTGGTTTGTTAAAGTTATGGGAGGGAGGGACTGACTAGACTATTATAAACATTACAATACATTATGTGTACTAGACTACTGGAATCCTACTGAGCAATGTAAAGAATTGAAAGTTTAAAAAAAACCATATGCAAATCATTGGATTGTATCGCTACTGAACCATACTTTACTATGTAAATGTATACTTTTATATTATTGGTATTAAACTGATCTGATGTATGCTAAAAATACTGCAAACGATTGTATTAGGAAAATTGATAAAATGTGTTTAAAAAAAAATGTGAAGCATGGATAAGGCCTTCTTTCAGTCTACAGTTTCTTTCTAGCATGGACGTCATCGACTCCCGCTGGATAAACTTTGGATCAGAAAGCTGGCAAGGTGCCTTCTAATGAAATCGCAATTCTGCTACTGGTGTTTGGCTTAAGATTCCTATTAATACTAAGAAGTCCTGAAATGCCAAGAAAACGCTTGGAAAAAACAAAAACAAACACACACACACGTCAATGAAGAGGCACACCCATTTCACAGTCACCCTTAAATGAGGTAAATACCCTCAAGCTCATAGCAAAAAGTGTACCCAGGCCAGCACTAAAAAAAGCAGGGCAAAAAAGGATAGCAAGGACAGGTGTGGAGGCAAATGTTCTTTATTCTTTTCCCTTTCCCAAGTGCATTTCATTCACCAGCCCAATACCAGACCATCATAACAGATAATGGGACACCCCTTAACAGCTGCATCAGAATGGTGCCATAAATGCAAAAACTGTGCAAAAGCCAAAGCTGCAAAAAAGGGATGGCAGGCCAGCTAGAAAAGTGGCATTGGCAACTCTCAATTCCCTTATTAGCGTGCCTTTGCCTTGCCTGCCCCTTACTAGACAAGCAAAATCTTTGCCACCATGCACAGCTCTAAAAGACAGCCATGCCTGTTTTTAAAAGCACACCATAATGGATGTGCGTCTTTGCAAGCTTTCCATCTGCCAATTGAGCTAAAATCATTTCGAAATCCCAGTTTTTGGAGGGACTGCTAGTTCATTATGCTAATCTTAGATTGGTCACACCAGTTGAGGTTCTATGATCTCATATACTTGCTTAAGACTCAAGGTGAGAATGGTTGCCTCAGAATAAAGGTGCTTTCTTAAAGTATAATAAAAGAGTGATGAATAAAATGCTTCAATTAATCTCAGTCACTGGTAATCACTCTGGCCGCATCCCAGTCCATTGTTATTTGGCACATTATGCCACTTCAGTTTAGACCCTGCTATACATAAATAAGGTTTGACCCTGCCTATATGGGAACAATACAGCTCGAACTGTTGGACCAGGTCCTTCTTAAACCAGAACCCAAGCAAATCTAGACCAGTTTCACCCTTGTTAAGGGCTTATGAGTCTGATATACCTTGTTTCCAGTAATAGTGTGCACAGGATCCAGTTCGAGCATACACAACATGCCGTATCAGCGGTGACAGACTCAATAACTAACCCTCAACTCAAAATGGGAACCTCTGTTGGAATTGCACCAAGTAAGAGTCAATTGCTGCTAAGAGCCGAGTCTCTGTTGCATAAGATCTAAGTGCCACATCTGAAATGTAAACGCAGATCTCCATTTAATAAATTATCCAAGTAGTTCTTGTAGCTGAGCTTTCACTGCTATTAGGTTAAACATCACACCTCGTTTTATATACCTGGAACTGATCCATAACAAAGTCCTCAGTGCTCATAAGTATAAAGTGTCCTCCATTTCCTTTTCCCTTCTTCAAACCTCTCTCACACCGTTCCATCTCTCTGGCAGTCTCTCTATTCTAGCCTATATTTACAACAAGGGGTGGTGAGGGACAGAGTGTCTGAATTAAGCAGAAAACTCTCACCCAGTCAAGAGATCAGGGCTAGATCCAACACCGTTTTTTAGCTCACTGCACCATCCCAGTTTCAGAACCTGGCTGTATGCAAATTAGTCTGTTCCTGTCCCAGTGCATGATGGGAACAGGGCAAACCAAACTACAAAAGCCAATTCTTACACTGGGAAGGAAACAAGCTCCCGGGGACCGGTTTCTGGCATTACAGCCGTCTTCGGCCCGGTTTGCTTGAATCCCGATGGTGCAACGAGCAAGGGACTCACATCCGAGTATACCCTTCCACGCTTAGGGTGGACAAAAATATTTACAACAAGGGGTGGTGAGGGACAGAGTGTCTGAATTAAGCAGAAAACTCTCACCCAGTCAAGAGATCAGGGCTAGATCCAACACCGTTTTTTAGCTCACTGCACCATCCCAGTTTCAGAACCTGGCTGTATGCAAATTAGTCTGTTCCTGTCCCAGTGCATGATGGGAACAGGGCAAACCAAACTACAAAAGCCAATTCTTACACTGGGAAGGAAACAAGCTCCCGGGGACCGGTTTCTGGCATAAATAACGGTGATGGATCAAGCTCTGATCTTTGGACTGGGTAAGAGTGGTCTGTTTAACTCAGACACTCTGTTCATCACCACCCCCTTTTCTAAATCGTTTTTGGCCACTATAGGTGTGGCAGGGTATACTCAGACATGAGTCCCTTTCTCACTGCTCCATCAAGATTCAAGCAAGCCAGGCCGAAGAAGGCTGAAATGCCAGAAACCGGTCCCCGGTAGCTTGTCTCCTTTCTGGTGAAGAATTGGCTTGGTAGTTTAGTCTACCCTGTTCCCATGAAGCACTGGGCCAGGGACAGACTGATTTGCATATAGCCAGGTTCTGAGCTGGGATGGGGCAGTGAGATAAATAACGGTGATGGATCAAGCTCTGATCTTTGGACTGGGTAAGAGTGGTCTGTTTAACTCAGACACTCTGTTCATCACCACCCCCTTTTCTAAATCGTTTTTGGCCACTATAGGTGTGGCAGGGTATACTCAGACATGAGTCCCTTTCTCACTGCTCCATCAAGATTCAAGCAAGCCGGGCCGAAGAAGGCTGAAATGCCAGAAACCGGACCCCGGTAGCTTGTCTCCTTTCTGGTGAAGAATTGGCTTGGTAGTTTAGTCTGCCCTGTTCCCATGAAGCACTGGGCCAGGGACAGACTGATTTGCATATAGCCAGGTTCTGAGCTGGGATGGGGCAGTGAGATAAATAACGGTGATGGATCAAGCTCTGATCTTTGGACTGGGTAAGAGTGGTCTGTTTAACTCAGACACTCTGTTCATCACCACCCCCTTTTCTAAATCTATTCTAGCCTAGACATCCTTATTTCATTGCTCTAACACACACACACACACAAACTACCCCCCCCACCTGCACCTCTGCCGTGTCATATAAATGAAGTCTCATCTTTCTCACTCCTTGCTTACAACCAATACTTTACGCCTCCACCCATTCCATCTTTCACTCATCTATCATTGTTCCTTCATTGTCTCAGCCTTCTACTGTGGATTTCACATTCACTCATTCCCCTCTCAAGTTCACCAGTCTTTTTTCAGTAATTTCCCTGAATTTTCAACATACCCTTTCTCTTTTAATCTCATTAATCTATTTTAATCTGAACAGTGTCTTAATTCAAGGTCGGTCCACTTCCTAAGTCTCTGTTCCACTGTCAGCTTCAGTATTAAAATGTATACTGGCAATAATTTAATGCACTATAATCTTCTAGATCTGCTTTTTTCCTCAGCTAATTTGGCTAGATACACCCATTCAGGAGACTTATACTTTATATTTAGAGATACTCTTCTTCAGATAAATCTTTTGGTCACTGGTGATTCACGTTCACGAGTTTCAGCCCGTTTGTCTCTCATGCTTTTTAACTGATCCACACTGTATTCTCTTACAAGTTCATTTCCTTGGAATATCTTTTTCAGTTTTACTCTGATCAGCAACAGTCTTTGTTAGAGACACTTTATCTCCCAAGGAACTTAGGGCTGAACTCAGACTTGAACATGAATTTAGACTTGAACCGTAGCCAGATTTTTCTACTTGGTTCACTGTGAACTTTGTTCTTCCTCTGGGGGGTTTTGTCACACATTTTCTTTTCCCCGATATGTTATTATTGTATTTTGCATCATGACAATGATATTTAACAATTACCACCCATTCCCTAATAACATGGGAGCAAACTATACATGTAATTTGCAGATATACCATATTATCGAATAGCATAATTTTGGGTGCAGATATCAAACTATAACAATTGCATGAGCGGCATCCTAAAACAGGCTTATAACAATATAATCTCAAACTTCAGTTGTTACAGCTTTAATCATCTTTGCTGAGTTATCTATAATTTGCTGGAGTTGCATCTCCGCCAGTTCCCAGATCATCCTGCCATCTTAGCTTTACTCAGTCCGAATTAATTAATGCATTACTCCACATTCTGCCCACAGCCATCATATATGTTCTTGCACCAATACTTATTTTGGGGGATTTTAGATGTAATCTAGCATTTTGCTATACATTTCTTCGCAGTTACTAATCACAATCCAACATTTCTTTCAGCATGTCTAGTAATGGGTGATATCAAAGCCAGCAAACATACCTGGATACAGCATTGCAAAGGCAACTCTGTTAAATCCTTTGTAGTCTTAATGACCTCTCCCAAAACCGCCTGTCTCCCTTGGCATTCCCACCACATGTGTATATATGTTCCAACAACATACCTACATGTTGGGTTGGTATCTGGCTTAGCAGGGGCCAACTTGTGCATTTAGCTAGCTTAGTATCTATGCTATTATTCATAATGGATCAATTTGTAAGTCGCACTATGAGATACTTTACAACAATTTCCCAGTATAGCCTTCCATTCCGCGTCTCGCAGTGGTTCACCAATCTTTGCTTCCCACATTGTGATCTTAGTACAACTATACAAGATGCGTCCTTTAGCAGGAATAATAGATATAACCTGGTGATAAGTTTGCCTTCTCCCCCCATATCTGCAAGGCTCGATTTAGAACATGTAGGTCTGGTTCCTGTGGGAATCCCTTCCAGGCCTTATAAATAGCAGGTGCTCCTCTGCCATATTACAAGAGACAGTGATCCCAACCAAAGGAACATACGGTTATAACCACAGAACTATAATTCAGAGCTGTGTTGGTATATATCTCAATGGAAAGGAAAATGCTACTTACCAGTATGCATCTGTTCTTGGCATGTAGAGCTGCAGATTCTTACACTGTGAATTAGATCGCCACCTGGTGTTGGGCTCGGATGATTGCATGTTGTTTTCGTCTTGGAAGAAGTCTTTTGTAGTCACGAGATAGGTGACTCCTCCCTTGGACGATAGTGCGCATGGGCATCTGCTCCATCCTTAGATTGTTTTTCGCCATGATGGGAAATGATGGAGTTTGTAGAAAGAAGAAAGGATGTCCATGCATGTATATCTAATTAACATAAAACTGGAATAGATACAGGTCCCGGGGAGGCGGAGGGCGTGTAAGAATCTGCAGCTCACCATGCCAAGAACAGATGCATACTGGTAAGTAGCATTTTCCGTTCGAGGCATATGAGCTGAAGAACTTACACTGCGCATCGATTGTACAGCAGTGTCTCCCCTAGCGGTGGTCACCTTTATCTGTTGCAGTAGTTTGAAAGAGGGTTTTGAGGACAGCTTGACCTACTGCAGCTTGCTGCTTAGCTTGCACATCAACACAATAGTGTTTAGTGAAGGTGTGTGTTGTAGACCATGTTGCTGCCTTGCAGATGTCTTCTAGGGGAAGGTTCCCTAAGAAAGCCATGGAGGCTCCTAGTTTGTGTGTGGAGTGCGCTCTAGGAGGAACTGTAATGTACGTTTTGCTTTTTGATAGCATATTTGTATACATTTTACAATCCACCTTGCACTTCCAGCTTTAGAGATTAGTTGCCTTTATGTGGTGCAGAGAAAGCTACAAACAATTGCTTTGTTTTGCGAAAGGATTTGGTCCTATCTATATAATAGAGGAGAGCTCTTTTAACGTCTAGTGTGTGTAGAGCTCTTTCTGCTACAGAGTCTGGGTTTTGGAAAAGCACTGGTAACTCTACAGATTTGTTTAAATGAAACGGAGTAATGACTTTTGGAAGGAATTTAGGATTTGTTCTAAGAACCACTTCATTACGATGTAATTGTAAAAATGGTTCCTGTATAGTGAAAGCTTGAATCCCACTAACTCTCCTAAGAGAGATAATAGCTATTAGAAAAGCTGTTTTTCATGTGAAGAATTGCAGTTCACATTTGTGTAGAGGTTCAAACGGTGGTCCAATGAGCCTTGTAAGAACAATGTTTAGGTTCCACACTGGAGAGGGTGCTAACCTGGGAGGAATTATTCTTTTTAATCCTTCCATAAATGCTTCAATAGCAGGCACTCTAAATAAAGACAGATATTGTCTATTTTGTAAATATGCTGCGATTGCTGCCAGATGTAGGCATTTAGATGAATATGCCAAGTTACATCTTTGTAAATGTAGAAGGTAGCAAATGATATTTTGGATGGAAGCATCTAGGAGGTCAATTTGGTTATTGTTGCAGTAAATGGCAAACCTTTTCCATTTAACAGCATAGCAAGCTCTAGTAGTAGGTCTCCTGGCTTCTTTAATGATATTCATACAGTCTGGTGGTAGGTTAAGATAACCAAACTCTAAGACCTAGGGAGCCCGATCGCAAGATTCAGTTGGCTTGGGGCTGGATGTCTGATGTCTCCATGGTTCTGCGCTAGCAGGGATGGTGTCAGACGTAGCTTTTGGTGTGGAACTAGGGATAGTTCTAGCAGAGTTGTATACCACGGTTGGCGTGCCCATGTGGGAGCTACTAAAATCATGTTGAGCGACTGTTGTCTTAGCTTGCGCACTATTAATGGTATTAGTGGTAGTGGCGGAAAAGCGTACGCAAATCTGCCTGACCAGTTCATCCATATCGACAAAACCCCCTTTTGCTGGGTATTGTTACTTTACATGGGGCGCTGACCACCCGTTGCGACACATGGTGAGATGGCTAACGCCTAACGGCGAGGGGTTGGATGAGAGCCTCAGGTGGGAGATTTGGTTGTAGCACTGATCCCCTAGGTTTTTTGTTGTAAGGGCTACAGGCGCTCTGCTTGTTGGGGGATGTCTGGCCCTGTTGGCCGGCGTAGCAGGGAGGGGGGATGGTATGGGGGTAGGGGGGGGGGGGTAAGGGTTATTGTTTCTGTTTGATGAGTTTGCGTTTCTATTGTACACATGTTATGGCTTCTTTAGCACTATCGGTAGGCAGGCAGAAGGTGGGAGGCAGGGGGGCTTGGTTGCCTCCCCTAACGGGTGGGATGTCAGATGATAGAGATGCTTACCCCAAGGGCACAGCAAGTTAATATAGTATCCTGGAATGTAAATGGCCTCCAGAATAAAATCACGCGCACTATGGTGCTTCAGTACCTTCACAGACACGCCCCAGATGTTGTCCTCCTCCAGGAGACTCACCTGTTAGGAAACCACTGTAAGGCCCTAGATAGATTTGGTTACAACCCTGCGCGCGCATGCTGGTTTCACCACTGGCTCCAGAGGAGTGGGGATTCTCATCAGGAACTCTTTACCATTGGTGATAGGGCGGCGATGGCTGGATCCCCTGGCGATGTGGCGTTGTCGGCACAATGGGAGGGCAGAACACTGAACATTTGTTCCCTTTACATCCCTCCGAAATTGCACAGCACTACTCTCCCTAATGTAGGGAAACTGCTCTTAGAGATGCCTAATGGGACGTTGATCCTGGGAGGAGATATGAATGAAGTCATGGTGAGGGAGATTGATAAGTCGCAGTCCCTCCTGACTAGGTCAGGGTCGAATCACCTACATGATTTTGTGTAATCTATGGGCTTGGTTGACCTATGGAGGGCACACAACCCGCAAGTGCGACAATACACACATATATTCACGGCTCAGTCTCCCGGATTGATTATTTATTCACACACACACAGGCTGTATGGGTCTCTTTCGGGGCAGACACCACAAAGCAAGAGGGATTTCTGACCACTCACCGGTGGGTGTGCAGTTGACAGGCCCACGACGAGATTAGAAAGATAGATTCGGAACAGCGCTCCTTATTGTGGAACGGAGGCTGCCCGAGGGTAGCCCTTAGGAAACTGCAACGGGGGCCATATGAAGGAGGTCTAGCTATTCCAGATATCCGTCTATATTACCGGGCGACGAAACTGATTAACATCAATGGCTGGGTGTTCGCCCCCCAGGAGGAGCCTGCATACAGAGTGGACCGGATGGCCCTAGGTAGCGCTACCTATTTAGCGGCTCTGTATACTAAGGGGAGGTGCGTTCGGACCTGGCCGTCCCAAACAGCAGTGGTAGTGTGGGCGTGGAAGCGGGCGACGAAACTACTGGGATGGGGGGAGAAACTCACGGAACAAACGCCATTATGGGCTGGCAATTTCCTCCAGGAAGCCGCAAAACTATGTGAACTACGGCAGTGGAGCCTAATAGGTATCGACACACTGGGAGATGTATGGAAGAGGGGAATATGGTGGACTTTGCGACCCTGCAGGCAGAATTCCAAATGGGGGATGAAGAATTTTTGCATTATCAGCAACCTCGACATGCCATACGCACACACATGAGCCAGGGAATCCAGCTACCTGAACAGGCCCCGCTGGAAGATAGGTTACTGCTAGACCCCATGATTGATAAGGCTATCTCCCTAACGTACAAAAAGCTTTTTAACAATCTCCCGGACCCACTAGGACCCTTGGTGGAAAAGTGGGAGTCAGACATAGGACTGCTAGAGGATGTCGATTGGAATGAGGCACTGCAATGTCCCCTGGAGGTGGCGATCCGCGCCAGATTTAGGCTGGTTCAGCTACTTATCCTACATAGCTCATACACTCCACGCACGGTGCAGTACAGGATTGGATATGTAGCTTCACGATTCTGTCTGTGGGGGTGCGGAGAGGAGGGCACCTTCTTCCACATTCTATGGGACTACACCAAAATTAGAGCATATTGGTCCAGACTGAAAGGTATAATGGAGGAGATGGTGGGGGTGGAGGTCCCGCTACAGGCACCATAGCACATCCTGGGGGTGACGGGAGACACTACCTGGCCGAAATGGGACAAGACATGGCTGGCCCTGGCAAGTACTGTAGCCAAGAGAAATATAGCGAGGTTATGGGGGGGGAGTAATTAATTGACAACGGTGGAAGAGTGGGAGCGGGACTTGGATTGGTGCCAGAGGGCGGAGATAGTGATTTATGAAAGCCGAGGCTGCCCCAAGAAATGGGAGAAAATCTGGACGGCATGGAGGCGATATAGGGGGGCTGGAGGGATACCCAAAATGGGTCTGTAATGTCTTAAAAGTATGTAGGCAGACAATGTTTTACTGCCTGTGTGTATTATTTGTAGTGAAGAAGTGGGTTGTTCCATACCCTAGGGGTTTAATGGACCGCTACTGTGGATGAAGGAAGGCATATCATGGCAGGGGAGGGATGGGGAGGGTGCAGGATGGGGTGGTTATCTGTATGGGGGGGGGGGAGTTAATCTGGGGTAGTGGAGAGGCCTTGTTAAAATGGGGGGATGGCTTCAGAGTTTGATTCTGGTGGGTAGGCAGATCTTGGTACCGAAGGGGGAGGTTTTTATGATTGAATTGATTGCATTTTCCAATGAACATCTGCTGTAAACTGATGTGCACTGTTATGGAGCTGAAATTTCTTTACAATAAAAAGATTTTATAAAAAAGAATATTGCTAGCAGCTCTAGGTGATTGATATGGAACGTTCTTTGTTGAATGGTCCATTGCCCTTGAGTTGTATGATGTAGGAGATGGGCTCCCCATTCTGTGAGAGATGCGTCTGCTGTAAGTACTATTTGTGGAACAGGTTCGAGGAACGGCCACCCTTTTGTTAAGTTTTTGGTGTTCCACCACTGCAGAGAGCGATGTGTGAGGCTGTCTACCAACATCAGGTCTGTTGGTTGTTGTTGATTCCACTTGTGTGATAGACATTCCTGTAACGGACGCATTTGCAGTCTTGCATATGGTACAATAAAGATGCAAGATGCCATCATGCCTATTAGTCTCATGAACACTCTGGCTGGGAGAGAGTGTTGATGTTGCAACTTTGTGACTAAGGCTTGAATGCACTGTATCCTTGCTGGACTGGGATACGCTAGAGCTGTTGACGTGTTTATTGTAGCCCCTAAATATTGATGTACATGAGAGGGCTGTAGATGCGACTTGGTGTAGTTGATTGTGAAGCCTAAGTCGTGCAATGTATGAATTGTTTGATGTGTGTGTTGGACACACTGATTGAATGATTTGGCTTTTATGAGCCAATCGTCTAGATATGGGAAGACATGTATCTGTTGTCTTCGGAGATGTGCTGCTACTACTGCTAGGCACTTTGTGAACACTCTTGGTGCAGTTGTTACCCCGAATTGAAGGACTTTGAATTGATAATGCTGTCCTTCCAGTACAAACCTCAGATACTTCCTGTGAAAAGGATGTATGGGAATGTGGAAGTAGACGTCCTTTAGATCTAGTGTTGTAAGGAAGTCGCCTTGTTGCAGCAATGGGAGCACTTGTTATATAGAGTAATCATATGAAAATGATCTGAGTGTATATATTGATTGAGGGGCCTGAGGTCGAGAATTGGTCTTAGTGTCCCGTTCTTTTTGGGTATTAGAAAATACAGCGTGTAAACCCCTGTTCCTTGATGTTGTAAAGGAACTTTTTCTATTGCGTCCTTTTGAAGAAGTGATAGGACTTCTTGTTTGAGCAGTATAAGATGTTCTGCAGACATTGGATGCTGCCTGGGTGGTATGTGTGGAGGGGTAGCTGTAAGTTCGAGGCAGTAGCCATACTGGATAATTTGTCTTACCCACCTGTCTGTTGTGATGGAATTCCAGACAGGTAGGAACTGTGTTAGTCTGCCCCCCACAGGAGTGAAGTGCTGTTGGGGGAACAGAGGGAAGTCACTGTTCTGTGGTGGAAGAGGTTCGATTATTGTTGTTACCTCAACCTCTTCCTTTATTGCTGTTGCCTCTATACCCTCCTCTAAAATATCCTTTACTGGAGGATGTCTGTGTATTGGATTTGAAGGAAGATGTATTTTCTGCCCCAGTCTGTTTGGAGCCTCCTCTATAGAAGGAGCGACGAAAAGAGCCTCTAGCTTGTGTGGATTGCAAAGCTCCCATAGATTTGGCTGTATCGGTATCTTTCTTCATTTTCTCAAGTCGTGTGTCTACCTCTGGTCCAAACAATTGATGTTGGTTGAATGGCTGATTTAAGATGGTAGTTTGCACTTCCTGCTTAAATCCTGAAATGCGTAGCCATGCATGACGTCTAAGTAGGACACTAGTGTTTACAGCTCTAGATGTAGTGTCTGCTACATCAAGTGCGCACTTGATTGAGGCATTTGAAATTAACTTGCCTTCTTGTATAAGGTAGTTTGCCTGCGCCTTATATTGGTTAGGTAGATGTTGTAGTAATGTCTCTAACTGATCATAGTGAGTCCTGTCATATCTTGCATGGAGGGCTTGTGTATTAGTTATACAGCATGTATTGGTAGCTTGTGCAGCTATCCTTTTGCCTGAAGCATCTATCACCTTAGATTCTTTATCAGAGAGTGGTGCTTCACCTGATGTCTGCGAGTTTGCTCTTTTTCTAGCATTTGACACTACTAAGGAATCTAAGGGTAGCTGTCCTTTAATGTAGACAGGATCCACAGGAGCAGGCCTATACTTTTTCTCAATTCTAGGGTTTAGAATCCTAGCACGTACTGGATCTTTAAATACTTATGGAGCATGTTTGATGACCCCTTTAATCATAGGAAGAATTTGAACAGACCGTTGTGATTGTTCAAACGTATCTAATAAAAAGTCTTCCTCTGCCTCATCTGAATGCATGGTGACCCCCTGATAGATGGCAGCCCTATTCATAAGTGCCCAAAACCAATATTGTCTTCTGGGGAGAAGGTTTTGATGGATATGAATGTGGGTCAGGAATATCTGGCACATCTTGTGGGTTTGGGTACTCCCAATCTGGATCATCAACAGGGTAGGGAAAAGGCTCATCTGGATCTACCCCTCACCCTATGCTATACTCATCATCATTTGGAGGTTTATGTGGTGAAGAATGAGGAGGAGAGTTTTGAGGAGAATTTTGAGGTGAAATGTTAAGAGGAACAGGAGATGAAGGAGAAGGAAGTATAGGAGAAGAAGGGTGCATAGGAGATGTGGCAGAGTCCTTCTTGACAGGCACTGCAGGTGTAAGTGCTGCATCTGATTTCCTCTTCCTGTGTGGTGTAGTGGATAAATGACCGGTCTTTGGGTCAATGTAGAGCTTCTTTTGTAGAGGATCAGGTTGGAAAAGGTCTTCTCCTTGCGGAACCTTTGCCAGCGCCGATTTTTACGGTTACGGGCGTGGTTGCTGCTCGTTTTTAACCGTAGGAGTTAATGTGTCCTTTGGCGTAGATTTCGGCACCGAAGGTATTGTTTTCGGAGTAGTAGACTGTTTAGAGGGCTTGAGCGCATCGGAATCAGTCCTTGTAGGTTTGGGTACCGAAGATATTGGCTTCGGAGTGGAAGCTGGTCTTGTCGGCCTTGAGGTGTCAGGCGCTCCTTCATAGTTTTGTCTTTTAGAAGTCGACGGTTTCGGAGCCGGGACTTTTTTCAGTTTCGGTGCTGAGGGAGTTGGTGGGATCGGCATGTGCGGCTTGCTCGGTAAGGAGCTACCGGAAGGCTTGAGTAGTTTCTTTGGAGCTGGGCTTTCGAAGTGTTTTTTCAGTCGCGACTGGGCCCCGGAGGCGGAGTGTTGACTGTTGCCTTCGATTTGGGTGGTGGGTATGGGGCAGGGGCAGTAGTACTCACACACTGACCCGATGCTATGGAGTCATCGGAGTCGTCTGCCTCGGATACGATTGGGAGATCGTCTGAATCTTCTTCGGGAATGAGCGGAACTTCTTCGTCGAAGATATCCACCGGTACCGGAGCTGATCTCTGCATGTCGTGTCGACGGGCCCTCCGATCTCGAATGGTCTTCTTGGATCGAAAGGACGCACAGGCTGTACAGCTGGATTCGTCGTGTTCTGGGGATAAGCACAGGTACAGGTTACAGGCCTTGTGATGGTCACTGTGTGAAAACTGCTTCACAATCTTTCGAATGGCGTCCTTTCCATGCGGTGTCGGCCTCACGGCGTGGAAAGGCCCAACGGCCCGCGTCGACGACCAGAATCGAGCTGATTGAGTCGAGACGACGTTTGTCGATATCGAAAGTAGTATGGTGAAGTTTGAATACGTTTTTACGTGTCGAAGTACTTGAAAAGTAGATTTTGAACCGGAGCGGAAAAGTTTCATCCGAACCCAGTGGCGGAAAAAAACAATCTAAGGATGGAGCCGATGCCCATGCGCACTATCGTCCAAGGGAGAAGACACCTATCTCGTGACTACAAAAGAGTTCTTCCAAGACGACAACATGCAATCATCCGAGCCCAACAACAGGTGGCGATCAATGCACAGTGTAAGATCTGCAGCTCATATGCCTCGAACAAGTATCTATTTAAACACACAAAACGAATAGTTAAAGCAAGAACCAATCCAATTACAATCCAGTAGGTAAAAGTGGAGGGGTATGGAAATCGATAGATTTCCTAACCTCAGGCATTAGCTCAAAAAAGTGACAATCAACGATACATGTTATTTAAAGTCATAGTACAAGAAACAGCTCGTGCACCCTATTAATCATCATAGAATCAGAGTCACGGTGTGGGTGTCGACGACGTTTCAATCCCAGCTTATAATGTGGGGATCATTATCAGGACAAAGGAAGCTGAATGCCTGAGAGGTAGCCTGAGTTGGATCCAGGGAAGGAAAAAAAATCCTATGAGGCAGTCCTTGGAGGAGAGTCGAACGACCAATGGAAGGATCGGAGAATTTCAAGGGTATGGACAACGGGTCAGGAAGCAATGTCCTGACCTGTGGGGAGCAACCGCCTGCCAGAGGTCTAAGCAGCTGCTCGGGAACCTACGAGTAGCTGCGGGTCTGAATACCGAGCTCTGGGATATGGAGTAGAGAGGGGCGTTTAACCATTGTGTTCATTGTCAAAATATCCTAACAGGGACCCTTCCAATCTCTCTTCCAAGCAACTCTTCCTCATGTGTTTTTCGGAATTGCTATCCAGTCACCTGGGCTTAGATCATGATGTTCAGCCGATGAGAAAGCATATCAGCTGGACTTTCGCAGTAATCCAGTACAATGATGTCAGTTACCGAAACAAGTGCTCATTGATCTGCCCATGATAATTTCATGGGACGACAAAACAGTCTGTCAGGTGTACTTATCATGCTCGTCAATAAAAGAGTAAGGGTATCTTGCCATTTCAATCCAGCTGAAGCACAAACTTTTTGGGAGATTGTGGACAATAAAAGTAGAATTTTTGTTTGACTTCAAATGCAGTACAGATGATTTGCAAAGCTTTCGTTTTTAAATGAGTACCACAATCTGCGTCAATAACAGTGGGGACGCCAAAATGTGATATTTGTTCCCTCAAAAAACTGTAAGGCTATCTAATCTCTGGGTGGGACAGGCCTCACCCACTTACAGAAAAAGGCAGGCAACTAACAAAATGTGTTTTAAACCATTTCACTAAGGCATCTCAAAGTCTGCCTGAAATCATGTAAACGGGCCCACTGTTTTGCCATTATGGTTTATGAACTCGATTGTACTTTTGGCTAGATCATTTATTTGGCATGACATACACCCAGCATAGTTCAACAAAAAAGAGAAGAGGGGGAGAGTGGAGATCGTTGGGATCCAGAGGGATTAGATTACCACTCAAAAGGTGAGCGGAAGGTCCAGCCACAGTCGGAGCCCTAGACAATGAGGCAAGCAAAAGAAGACTGGGCTGTTCCTGGAGGGTCAAACGGTCACTAAGGTGCAGGGGGGAGTGCTCAGTGAAGAACTACCCCAGGGTATCCATTATGTTGGATATAATGGCCTCACACACCCTTGCGGGTGTCATGCTTCATCATAGGCAATGCTCCTCGTTGGGTAGGCGGTGCAATTCCCAACGGGCAACACCTCTAAGAGGGGCTCTTTGGCGGAGATTTTTTTATCCAACTGCCTATGGGTGAAGTGGGGCCAGGACAGTGTAGACGGTGTGAGTGAGGGTAAAATGAAGCAAGAGGTACCGGAAAACAACGTAGCTTAGGTTCATCCACCTGTGTCCGTTCCTTATTGCCTACCCCTCACCGCCGGGCCCGGATAGTGAGGGGTAGGCAATACGGAACGGACACAGGCGGATGAACCTAAGCTACGTTGGCTTCACCCCTGATGTCTGACCCGCTGGGCACTGTTGACACATATAAACTCTGACTATTAGGCAAGAGCAGTTGTTCAACAGGTAGTACAATTTCTGTGCTTTGGTAAACTGACACTTATGTAGGTCATGTTTTGTAGACAGTAGTTCTGCTTTATTTTAGGTCCTGAAGAATCGCATGTCAATGAACGTTTAGCGAGAAACATGTTGACCATATCTCTTACACCTTAGTACTGTCTCGTACGTGGAAACCTAAGTTCCAGCAAATACAGACTAATCTTGATCTTAGTTGAGGCAAAGGACCACCTGAATAAAGTTGTTTTCCGGTACCTCTTGCTTCATTTTACCCTCACTTACACCGTCTACACTGTCCTGGCCCCACTTCACCCATAGGCAGTTGGATAAAGAAATCTCCGCCAAAGAGCCCCTCTTAGAGGTGTTGCCCGTTGGGAATTGCACCGCCTACCCAACGAGGAGCATTGCCTATGATGAAGCATGACACCCGCAAGGGTGTGTGAGGCCATTATATCCAACATAATGGATACCCTGGGTTAGTTCTTCACTGAGCACTCCCCCCTGCACCTTAGTGACCGTTTGACCCTCCAGGAACAGCCCAGTCTTCTTTTGCTTGCCTCATACACCCAGCATAAACATCCTCAGCAGCTTTTCTGAATTTTTTATTTTATCAGTATTTCTTAAAGATTCTGATTAGACTGCCTATATCACATGTTGTGCATATACTTACACATTGCGTACAATGTAGAGTCACAAGACATGTTTACTCATTACTTACATATAAATCCAGATAATTCTTTTTGCAGTCTCGTTTTCCCATCTCTCTCTCATCATCAGATGTATTTATCTGGAGATGCCTTAGCTCACTCAGAGAAGTTTGAATCAAACTTATAATTTTTTTTTTTACATTTTCTACATTTGGTACTGTACTTGTTCTCGATCCATCATCTTCACCTTCCTGCACAACTGTGTCATCGTGTAAAGCACAGTATGTTGCCAGCTAGTCTGCATTTTTGTTCCCAATTGTTTCCGGTTTCATGTGCTACAAATTTTACCACAGCAATGTCCTTTGACAGTAGCATGGCTTCCAACACATTTAGTATATAGGCACTATTTCTTATTGGTGCTCCTGAAGAAGTTCTAAAACCCCTTTGTGACCAGAGTTGGCCAAATGTATTCACAACTCCAAATCCACACTGGCTGTATTAATTGTCACATTCAAATTGTCAGACAAGCAACAAGCTCTTGTCAAGGCAACTAACGCAGTCACTTATGCTAAAGTTACATTCACCAAAGAAGAGGCTTCCAAGGTCTCTGGAACAGTGCACACTGCATAGATAGTTCTCAGTGCACCATATTAGTTTAGACCAGACTCATCAACAAATAATGTCAGATCAGTCATCTCTAGAGGAGTTTCTTTTACATCAGGTGTTGGTTTTGTGCATAAATCAGTCATCTCTATACAATCTTGTTCAGGTTCAATTTCATCATTATTAAATTCCCTGTATTCACAACTTCCGTCTGAAATAGGAAGCAGTGTTGCTGGATTTAATGGACTACATCTCTTTATAAAGATATCTATAGCTACAAATATACTTGGTCATAGCGTATCAACCTGCTATTGGTAAAATGCTGAGCACTAGTCAAAAAGGTCACCACTGAGTGTGGGACATAAATAATTTAAATATGGTCTAACACAATCCCTTCACTTTGTTTAGTGAGAATGCAAACAGCTATAGCTGATTTCAAACATTCTGGAAGACTTGCTGCTAAGGGATCTAGTACAGCTAACAAACCGGCCATAGGGGTCAAGAGAACACCATGCCTCTGCGTGAGAATTAAAAATTCACATCCATCTTTTTCATGGCAATACAAATAAAATTAAAGACTGTAATAAGGCATCTAAAGTGCGGGTGTTTGACAAAAGACTCTTTTAGCATGGACATTCTTTGTCACGTAGTACTGGAGCGTGAATGTTAACCACCGCATGTCAACCTTACTAAAGGTTTGACAATCAAGGAAAAGGTTGGAATCCACTGATGGCTGTACCCAACAGTTCCCAGAAACATCCAAACCTACCTCTGAGTGGTCAGCTGTTTCATTTTCAGAATTGCAAAAACACGTTCTTTTAAGCCTTTCCTCACACCTTTTCAATATGTGTCTAAGATAAATCACTTCCTTTCAATAATTCCACATTTTAGTTCGAGACCCCTATACCCAATCTATGCTAGATGATTCAACAGTGCAATTGCATTGAGTTTACAATCTTCTTTTATTTTTGATACCACTAGTAGGTCATCAATATATTGTACCAACAGTGAATTGCAAACCTTCTTGATCTTTTTTCAAGATTTGGCTAAAGGGCCTTTCAGTATATCCTTGTGGGATTTTATACAACACAATACATTTATTAAAAAATTAGAAAGTAAAAGAAATTGGGAGTACTCCTGCAAAGGAATCAAGAAGAACACTTGGCACAAGTCGATAGCTGTATACCATTCTGCACCTGATGAAATTTGGAACAAAATTACTGCTAGATCCGGTAGCACTCAACAACATGGAATCACTATCTTGTAAATCTTTGAGATCTTGTACGATTTTCCACTTGCCATTCGGCTTCTTAATTCCCATCAAGGGAGAGTTAAAGGACTATTTTCCAAGTAAGCTTCTTGCAGCCTCAGCAACACATCCTCACAGAAAGTTCAACTAAAATGAAAGACTTGACAATGACCCATACATCAGCCGAAGAGTGCTAACCCAGCAACAGAACTTGCAGCAGAAAAGACCCTGAACATTTGGAACATTTACATCACTCGAAAGTTCATTCACAATATATACAAAGTGTAGGAAGGTGGATATCTGACTATGGTTACCCCCAAACTTTTTGCCTGGTGTTTAGCTGGTTTTTGACTTAGTTGGCCTGGGATCCTGCTATTCAGGGCCCCAGGCTAATTGCTCTCTCCTTAAAATGGACTCCATGTACCTTAGGTGCATTACGATTTGGAACTGGTTCACCTTATAGGCCCCTGTAACAGTGTACTCCAGGTACCCAGGGCATAGGTGTATCCAAGGCCTACCAGGGGCTGCAGCATGTATTGTGCCACCCCTGGCCTGGCCTCCATATTTGACACAACTGGCTGATCACTCAGCTGGGGTAAGTGGTGTAATCACCTCTTACTTAGATATAGTATCCCTATATCTAACCCTAACTGGACACATGTTAACCTATAAGCCACTCCTATGGAAGGCCTCAGCAATCCTGGAGGCAGAGTGCTTGGTTTCATGTGAGATGACGCTCTGGCACGAGCTGAGCCCGTCTGCAGCTGTCGGGAACAACTCCCTTAGCTGTTCCGGGATATTGCCATACCATATACTCTTAAGTGCATTATAATCTTCGCGGTTATATTTAACTTTGGTTTGGCTTTATCAAAACATGTCGAGTAAGGTGTCATACGATTTGGAATACTATCCCCTCGACAGTCCTGTCGACAGGGATAGCATTCCACCCTTCTAGAGGGACATGACATGTACATAACCTGAACCCCGGTTAAAGTTAACCAGAGCCTCAGCATCACAAAATGGATGCTGCCACCACAGACAAGTCTGACGTCCTGCTGCTGGGAGTCCTTCCAGCGAGGGAGGCTTGGACAAAGGGTTTCCTGCCTTGGGAGGTGTGAGCATAACCCCAGACAGGATTTTGTGTATTAGGTAGGACAGGGCTGAATAGACTGAGACATGCCTGGGGCACACAAGGTGTCCCCGTGCATAAGCCAGTCCAAACCGGTGCTTTCCAGCCCCAGTCCTGGCGCGGAGCTGGACAAAGGAAAGGGGGTGTAACCGCCCCCCATCCTGGTCCCACCCAGAGGAGGGACCTAGCAGGTGATCCACCCCTCAGATTGGGAATAAGAGTGGGAGCAGTGCCATAGCACCTCAGATCATCCTGAAATCAACTTGAAACCAAGAAGAAGACTGGACTTCGACATTCTGCTGCACAGAGGACTGAAGAGCATCTCCCTTGTGGCCAAGGAGTGGCCACCCTGTGAACACAGGCACCATCCAGCAACTCGACGTCTGCTTTGCCGCCGCCTCCTGTCGGAGCCCGAGCCCAGAGTCCGACGAGACCCAGACTCCCAGACATCTCAGAGCCCGATCCACAGTCCCTGCAAAGAAGAGACCCGTGGAGGCACCGAGAGACGTGGGACCGGCCATCTCGAAAGACCCCCCGAGAAGCTGACTGCGCAGCACCCGAGGCACCCTCAACGCTGTGCTTTGGGGTTTGAGAAGACCCACCACTGAGCAGCATTTGCACCGAAGATCAGCCCTCCAGCATCTCCACAATCTGCGTGGGGCCCTTTTGAACTTTGCCACTCGACGCGCCATCCTGGCCACTTGCCACGCGGCTAGCGGCCATCTTGGCGACGAAACCGACAATCAACACTGCGGGTCTGGTTGCTCCAGACTTGCCCTCGCTCCCCTGAAAAGGAGCACCTGCTCTGACCTTGCTGATCCGAGTGATAAGCTTTCTTCACTTCCTGCGTGGCTTGCATTAGCCAAGGCCTGTTTGCTCCGATCAAGTCGCCGACACCGCCATCAGCTAGAGCCTTCATGGGACAGCTCGTGATCGACTCCTGGACGTCCTCGACCTCTTCGTGTCCACGTGGCTGCGGAGACAAGCTACACCTCATCGCCTGTTTGCACCCGACATCGCCTGGTTCCATCCTGGTTCCACGGTAGTCACTGGCTAGTGACTTTGAACATTGTCCCCTCTGATTTCAGGTCTTCACCACTTCAGATCCACCCTTGGATCCACCGGAACTCTCCCCGACGACCCGCCTGCAGCATCTTCATCTTCAGGCACCATCGACCTGCGTGACGAAACCCGACATTACTTTGCACCTGTGCACCCGCTTCCTGTGGGTGAGGTAACTCAGCAACGCCGGTGTTCCTACACTGGTACACACCTCTAGTGTATATGTCTAAAGTTTCGTCCTTCTAGATCAGTCGGAAGGTTCCTTAAACACTAACTTTCTAACTTTTACGCAGCATTGACATTGCATTGGTGTATGCGTGCACTTTAAGCGCTGCACCCGAGTCCCGCGGGCCTTTCCCGACTTCTTCACTGTCCCGAACAGCTCCAGCGATTCCCAAGGCCCTAGGCCTACTTCCTTTCAGCTAGGTGGTTCTTATACCACTATTTTAGTATACGGTTTAGGTGGCCCCTAGGGCTCATCCATATTGTGCAACTTTTGAGTATTTAAACTGTGTTTTGTTTTAACGCATTTGCTTCTGTGCTCATAAAGAGTATAGGGGATATTTGTAGTAAATAACGAATATGCTACTTACCAGTATGCATCTGTTCTTGGCATGTAGCGCGTACGCAAACCTGCCTGACCAGTTCATCCATATCGCATTGCCCTGTGACTGCGGATGTGGGAACCTGGCGGTGAAGCTTTGGCATTTTGCGTTTTCCCTTGTGGCGAATAGGTCTATCTCTGGATGACCCCACTACTGGAAGTACGGTTGGAGTACTGATGGATGTATCTCCCACTCGTGCTTCTGGTGGCTGTGTCTGCTGAGCAGATCCGCCATCTGGTTGTCCTTGCCCGGGAGGTGTTCCGCCATGAGGAAGATGATCCTCTGAATGGCCCACTTCCACATGCTTTGAGCCAGAGGAGACAACTGTGGAGAGTGTGTTCCTTACTGCTTCTGTATGTAGTACATGGCAGTCATGTTGTCCATCCGGATCAACACGACCTTGTTGCACAGGTGTACTTTGAAAGCTTTCATTGCCATGAAGATTGCCATCAATTCCAGAAGGTTGATGTGCATCTTCTTCTGCTGTGTCGTCCATAGTCCCTGCACTGTGTAATGGAGTACATGAGCTCCCCATCCTTGGAGAGATGCGTCCGTCGTCAGTATTATTTGTGGTACAGGCTCTTGGAACGGTCGGCCCTTGCAAAGGTTTTGTGGGTTCCACCAATGCAGAGAGTTGTATGCCCGACCGCTCACCAACACTAGGTCTTTCCATTGTCCTTGAGCCTGATTCCACTGACGTGCCATGCACTCCTGAAGCGAGCGCATATGTAGTCTCGCGTGCGGGACTATGAAGATGCAGGAGGCCATCATGCCTATCAACTGCATAAACACTTGCTGGAAGCGAGTGTTGGGTTCTGAATTTCTGTATCAGCAATTGCATGCTGTTTATCCTCACTGAATTTGGCTGAGCTTTGGCTGCCAGAGTGTCTATTGTCGCGCTCAGGTACTGTCGCTCGTGGGCGGGCTGGAGATGTGACTTTGGATAATTCAGCGAGAATCCCAGACTGTGAAGAAGATGAATGGCGTGGGACATGTGGCTGGCACACTGCTGGGCCGTCTTTGCTTGAATAAGCCAGTCGTCCAGATAAGGGTAGACATGTATGTGCTGTCTCCTTAGGTGTGCTGCTACTGTCGCCAGGCACTTTGTGAACACCCTGGGTGCTGTCGTTACTCCGAAAGGGAGGACTTTGAACTGATAATGTTGGTCTTGAATAGTGAACCTGAGATACTTTCTGTGTGATGGGTGTATGGGTATATGGAAATACGCATCTTTTAGATCTAGTGTTGCGAGGAAGTCTCCCTGACTGAGTAACGGTAGAACCTGCTGTAAGGTGAGCATATGAAAATGCTCTGACAGAATGTATCCGTTTAGAGGCCTTAGGTCCAGTATGCGTCTGAGAAACCCATCCTTTTTGGGTATTAAGAAATACAGAGAGTACACCCCTGAGCCTTCGTCCTCTACAGGCACGAGCTCTATGGCTCCTTTTTGCAGGATGCTGACGACCTCCTGCTGCAATAAGTGTAAGTGCTCTGCGAACATAGGACGGTGTCTTGGTGGTATGTTGGGTGGAGTGGATGTCAGCTCTAGACAGTACCCGTACTGGACAATGTCTCTCACCCACCTGTCTGTGGTGATGGATTTCCAGACCGGCAGGAACTGTTGCAGTCGCCCCCCGACAGGTGTTATATGGTCGGGGCAGTGACAGGGCGTCACTGTTTGTTATTGGTAGAGGATCTGGAATTGTTGTTTCCTCTTCCTCTGCCCTTGATGTTGTTTCCACGATAGCCACCCCTGTTGTGTATATTGTAGGTGGTTTGTGTACCTCCTTTATTAAACTGTGTCTGCTGTGTGTTTTGGCCTCTTGAAGGTCCTCTATTATTGGAGCGACGAAAGGAGCCCCCCCGAAACTGCTGTGACTGGAGAGCCCCCATAGACTTTGCAGTCTCAGTGTCTTTTTTAATCTTTTCAAGGGTGGTGTCAACCTCAGGTCTAAATAAGTAGTCCGGGTTAACTGGCTGATTGAGGATAGTAGTTTGTATCTCTGGTTTGAATCCCGAGATTCTTAACCAGGCATGTCTCCTTAACAGGACGCTAGTGTTAATGGCTCTGGCTGCAGTGTCAGCTGCGTCTAGCGCGCACTTGATGGAAGCATTGGTTATAAGCTTCCCTTCTTGGATTAGTAGCTCCGCTCCCTCCTTGTACTGATCTGGTAGGTGTTGCAACAGTGTCTCAAGGGTATCATAATGGGCCCTGTCATATCTGGCTAAGAGTGCCGGAGTGTTGGCAATGCGCCAGATGTTAGCGGCCTGCGCTGCCACCCTTTTTCCCGAAGTTTCCAGTACTTTCGACTCCTTGTCAGGAGGAGGAGCATCACCTGTAGTCTGGGAGTTTGCTCTATTACGTGCATTAGAAACAACTAATGAGTCCAATGGCAACTGTCCTCTTATATAAGTAGGGTCCACAGGTGCCGGCCTATATTTTTTTTCAATTCTAGGGTTTAACACCCTTGCTCTGGTGGTCTCCTTAAAAATGTTATCCGCATGCTTAAGGACCCCTTTCAGCATGGGCAGAGTCTTGACGTTTCTTTCCGAAGTGGAAAAGGTGTCGACCAGAAAATCTTCCTCAATAGGGTCAGCATGTAGTTGCACATCATGGTTACCTGCCGCTCTTTCAATAAGGGCGTTAAAGGCAGTAGTGTCCTCAGTAGGAGAAGTTTTTACATTGTATGTATGTGTGTCAGGGGCATTCTGTGGATCCCCTTGGCTCAGCTGGGTCTGCCCATGGTTGGTTCTGATCGTCGGGATCAGTGTCCAAATAAGTGTCATCCTCATTATCGTCATCCTCTGCATCCACATCTGAGTATGTGGGTGAAAAAGACTGAGGTTCTTGTCCATAGGACTGCAGAGGTTCCACAAGAACTGGTGATGTGGGTGAATCCTTCTTCTTCTTTAATGGAATTTTATAGGACTCCATGGGTGTTTCTGGTATTATTTTCCTCTTATACATGGATAGTCTACCAGTGTCCGAGTCGATGAACTGCCTCGACTCCTGTTCTTCAGGCTTCTCTGTAGCCCCTAGTCCCATCGACACTCCTTTAATAGCTCCGATACCTTTTTTCGGTTCGAACATTTTCGGTCGCACCATCGGTGGCAACGCAAATTTGATTGGTGTCGATGCGGTCTGAATTTTTCCGACCAACTTCGGGGTTGGGGCCTTCTTTGGTTCGACCGCTGCAGCCTTTTCTTTGATGCGTTGGAGGGACTCCGACACCTGTTTGGATACGAAACGCCTCTGACCACGAACGCTTTGCCAACAGTGGAATTTGACAAGGATCTTACCTGCAGCGGACTCTCCCTGTGAGGCAGTGAGGGCAGGATTTGTCTAACTACTTGCCGGACCCGCTCCGCGGGTCCCGCTGCGTTGTCTGGAGCTGCGGGGCTGAGGGGTTTGCGGGACTGTGTGGTACGGTGATTGCAGGTACCGGCAGGGCTGCGAGTGACATAGCAGAGACTCAACTTCCCAGGAGTACCTGCTCCTATCACCTGAGGCCGCTCTCCCTGCCGGTCACGCCCCCCCCGCCCTAGCTCTACATTACTGGTAGAGGAAACCGCTGCGCGGTAGCGCCCGGGGCTAAGCCCGGGCATAGGGCGGGCCCTCTGAGGCCCTCAGAGGCCAGAGGAGCCTGGCCTGGGCTCCCCTCTTTCTGCTCGTCCCTGTGCTGGCAACGCATTTGAGAGGTGCTCTAACGTTTCCTTGTTTCTCTTATATTATTGTATTTGTCGGTGTCTGGTAGGACACGGACTATTATTCTGTCCCAGGCTATAAGTAATTTGTCTTCTGTGTTCCCCTTGTTGGCCTGATAAATTGATTTGGGGAAATGTCTTTAGCCACCCCTATATTAACTGAGGATGCGGGAGCCAAACAGGGCACTCTGGATAATTTTGTTATCAGATCGGCTCTTACAGCCGATAGGGATCTAGTTTTAGCCGAGCGACGCGCTAATAGGCGCCGTTCGATTGAGCTCATTAAAAACAACAGATCCACACAAGGCCCTGTTTTCCCTGCCTCGCCAATGGTATCAGACAGAGCCGAAGGCTCTAAGTCCCCTGAGCTCTCGTTGGACTCCAGTATTCCCCTACTACTTCAAGATAGGGATCCCTACCCGATTTCTATACCTGCCCCAAACTCTATCATTAATCTTTCCGCCTCGCTAATTAGCATCCATGACGAGGTGGAACTTTTGAAAGAAGATTTGCTATTAGTGACTGCGCAATCTCCTAAGACCAATGGTAGACCGGACGATGTGGCCATTCACCGTGGTCCTGGTCCTCCGCCTAAGAAAAGGCGTAGAAAGGGACCCGGCTTAGCTAAGAAAAAAACGGTGCCCCCCCTTTGTACTAAAAAGTCAGCCCAGTTATCTTTAAATTCACCCTCCTCCCCTGCGATCACTACCCCGGCCCCAGTTCAGCAGGGTTCTGACCTTATGGAGGGTATTGAGAAATTGTTTAGATCTTTCACCTTGCCTTTGGTAGAGAGGTTAAAGAAGATAACTGTGCAATTAGAGGAGTTAGAGAAAGTTATTAAGGGGTCCCATACGAGCACTAAGGGTTCTACGGTGATACCCCTCGTTCCTACTCCCAGTAACGTCCCCCAGGCTTCAGCCCCACGGTCCCAGGATAAACAGCTCAGAAATGTTGTGTCACCTGCTGGTTTATCTTTTAGACAAGTAGCCAATAAGCCGGATAGTGAAATAAGGGGGTGTCCGTCTATAGGTAATACCATACCTAGGCCTGTAGTTGCAAATGACCCAGCTAAGATTCATATATCCAAAAGACAGAGTAAACCTCCCCCCAGAGGCAGCCCCTTTCGTAGTGATTCTAACGGCTTTCCCAGTTTCAGAACCGGGTAAGAAAGAAGACCAATCTCAACTTAAGAATAAAGTCATTCACTGGCTAAAACAGAACCGGCCACTACCCCCACACTTACATGGCGAAATACTTATGGTACGACGTCTTACGTGGTTGGGTCCCAGCCCAAAAAATATCCCAGGGGACATCGTTATAATCAGCTTCAAGGATAAAAGGGCGGCCAGTTACATTCTGAATTGGTCTTCCCCCTCAGGTGGCAGCTCAATTATTCCAAGAGATTTGCCCTACTTCTACCCCAGAGATTTGTTAAGCCCGGTTAGGAAGCCAAGTACATGGTTTCCTAAAACGGAGAGACCTATTAGACCACTAAGGCATCCACAGACCAATTATACAAGGAGATCTCGTTATTACTATCCAGAAGATTTTCATAATGTTCCTATACCACCAATGGCACCACAGTTTGTAACCCCTGCTTACCCTGCTCGTCAGGCCCTCTCAGATCTTTGGAACCTGCACCCTAGTAATGCATTTGTTCCATCTGTCCCTTGGCCTTCTAACCAGTTCCAAATTCCCATCCATAATCGTTATGATGGCTTGCGCGACCTGGAGGGGGGGGACTGACTGAGTGGGAAATCTCCAGTACTGACCTGTTCGATACATTCCCCAATTTTGACTTCTCGTGACATTGGCCCAGATGTTTTAGTAGGTCAAAGTAATGGATCAACCACTGAGAATGCTTTGGGGCTTTGTGTGGAACCTGGTTTAGCAATCGCCAATGATTTGGCTTTTGCTACTCCAGAAGACCATGTCACCGACCCAGAAGTTAACATCTGTAACTTAGGTTTTGCACCCGTGGAAGCACCTGCCGCTGGAGCAATTGGGCAGGCCAGCGTGCTTTCAACTGCACGGTGTATGAGTACAACAGCTCCCAACTACAGCTTTCTATTTTGGAATATTGCAGGTATCAAGGATAGGGCCTTGGATTCCTCCTGGATTGATTTTGTAAATGCATTTGGTATACTGTGTTTCCAAGAAACTTGGTCCATTGATCCGGTCAATCTAAACGGGTATAGCACATTTCATGTTGCGGCTCTTCCATCTAAACGTGGGAGGAACAGCGGTGGGCTTTGTATATTTGTCTCCAACCTTCTGGGTGCTGTGAAAATTAAGGTAGTTAACCAGGGAAGTCATTTCCAGATTCTCTCAATTCGGTTGGCTGTAAAGGCCGATATTATTCTGATTAACATCTATAATAACCCGAATAAATGTATATTAATTGATACAGTTTTCGCACTGAACAAGGCTTTACTGGGGACTTGCGTCCCAAAGGGGAGGGATTGTATTATTGTAGGTGGGGGGGGGCCTTAACCTTAATTTGTGTGACCTAACAGCAGGGGGGTGTGGATTTATCGGGGAAGGTGTAGATGATCTATCCCCACATTTTTCCCATCAGGACGGGGGGATTCATTGAATGAACTGATGGCATCTCATAATTTAAACTTTGTAAATAGAATATGCACTCCCTGTGTTGGTTTTGGTGCAACTTTTGTGGGGAGAGGTTACGGTACCACTATTGATTATATCATAGCCTCTGAAAGTCACGCCTCCTGGTATACAGATTTTTTCACCCACCCGGTAGGGTTTAGCGATCATCTTCCCCTCTCCTTTTCCATAAGATTTCCACAGGCACAACACAATTCCCTGATAGAGAGACTGTCATGGCTGAAATCTTGTGAAATGCCCAGACTAAACGGGTATACTATTAAATGGAGTAACATCGACGCATAGATCATGCACAATAAGATTGTCAGTGGATCTCTTGCCCAAATTGAGAGGTGTTTAGATGAAGAGACTTCTAGCGAAGATGTGCTGAAAGCTTTTGAAACTCTTTTGAAACTATCTCATACAATATCAGAAATAGTTTGTCACGGAGCGGGCGAGATTCTTCTCTCAAGACATCGGCTAATACATGGTTTGACGCGGCCTGTTCTAAGGCACATTCCCTCTTGAAGGTTGCTCTTCACAAAAAGATTAGGGACCCAGTAGAGGTGGCAAATTGCAGAAAAATCTATCGATTGTCCAGAAGTAAATGTAAGAAAAACATCAAACAGGAGGCCTGGAACAATTTGGTTCTCGCTGCTCAATCTAAGGATTGTGCCCAATTCTGGCGTGCAGTTAATGCACCGTTTTTCAGTGCATCAACGAACGCGAGGATAGAGGTTGCCATTAGCGAAACTTCCTGGATCAACTTCTTCTCGGAAGTCTATAACCCTGGGGAGACCCTAAAACTAGTTGACATGGAGGGTATTGAAAAAGAGGCAACTCGGTCCTTTAAGCAAGTTAATCTGGGAATTTCAACTGGCGAAATAACTTTAGCCATTGAGCAGAGTAAGGGAAGTAAGGACCCGGGTATTGATGGGGTACCTATTGATTTGTTTAAAAACTCTGCTGATTTATGGTCCCCTATCCTGAAAAGAGTGATGGATGCAAGCGGTGAGCTGGGCCTCCCTAAAACTTGGTCCGACTCCATCATTATTCCCATTTTCAAGAAGGGAGATAGAGAGAATCCTTTGTGTTATCGTCCCATCTCCCTTCTTGATTCTTTTATGAAGATAGCGGGAAGGGTTGTCCTAAACAGACTATTATCATGGGCCAAAGATGCAGGAGTCCTATCCCAGGTTCAATATGGTTTTAGAGAAGGGATGGGCACTGTTGAACAGGTTTTACATTTTACACTTCTCCAAGGGAAATATGTACAGGCTAAGGCTGAAAAACTTTATGCGGAATTTGTTGATCTTAGTGCCGCGTTTGATTGTGTAAGGCATGATCGTTTATGGGAGGTGTTGGAAAATCTTAAAATTGATGAGCCCATTATCTCATTTTTAAGGCAACTTTATGCTGGGGCTAGGGCTAGGTTGAGATTTGGTGTCAGTGGGGAATGTACCAAGCCATTTCATGTGAAACGAGGGGTGAGACAAGGATGTGTCCTTGCGCCCCTACTTTTTAATCTTTATACGAATGACCTTGAAGAGGTCCTGGAGTCCAAGGTTATCGATTCACCCAGAATCAACTCTAAACAAATAGCGTCCCTACTATATGCGGACAACGCCGTTATTATGGCCAGAACCGAGAGGGGTCTGCAGCTAGCCCTAGATACGTATATTAATTTTATGGATTCTAGGGGTTTGTCCCTAAATGTAAAGAAAACCTTTGTGATGGTTTGTTCCAGAGGAAAGTCCAAAACATGCAAACTGTTTGCTGGTAGGGATAAAGTGCAGACCACTAAAACTTTCACATATTTGGGAGTAGTTCTGGAGGGTGCTGGACACTGGGGCCCAGCAATTAGGAGTAGAATTTTATCGTTTAAAAAGGCCACAGCAGCACTTATGGCCTTTTCGCGTAAAATGGGAAAAAGACCCCCAGTTATTTTACTTAAGATTTATGCAGCCAAATGTGTAAGTACAGCGATATATGGGGCAGGCGTCTGGGGCATACTTGATTCTAGAGAACTACAATTTGTAGAAAATGCTTTTTTAAGGTTTATTTTAGCTGTTCCGCCTAGTACTTCTGTATATAATTGCCACGCTGAGCTGGGTGTCCGCCATATTAGCGATCTGATTGCGATGCAACCTTTACTCCTCTGGCACCGGGTCTGGACCGCGGACGAGTTAGCTTTAAATAGAGAAATTATGCTTGACGTAATGGCCCTAGATAACTCTCACAAAATACCATGGCTAACTTATATTCGAAAGTTTTGCCATGACTTGGGCAAACCTGAGTATTATATTGATCCGAAGGGATTATGTAGGATCACGAGGGCAGCCCTAAAGAAAGAATGCTGGGCTCACTTGGAATCTTTGAGGTTAGCAGTTGAGTTCAACAAAGTCTCGGTATTGCGGCACCATTCTTTGCTCACCTCTGACAATATGCAGTCTTATCTGATCTGGTGCTCTGGGGGCTTTGATAGGTACCTACTCACCAGATTTAGATTTGACATTTTTTACCGCTTAGCGTCTTTCCCTCAAACTAATGATTGGTCAAAAAAACTTAACTGTCCTTGTGACGGGAGTTCTGTTCAATCAACATTGCACGTGATCTGTTTTTGTGGTTTTTATCAAAATGAAAGAGCCCGTTGGATCAAACCTCTACTGAATAAATATGGCCCATGGCGACATTGTCGTCCTGCTTTGATGTATCTCTAGCTACTAGATGATGAATTTTGTGTGGCAACTATGACTAGTTTTTTAAAGAGTGTCTTTTTAAAAAGGAAAAATGTACTGCGTTTTTAATTCAATGTAAATATTGTTACGTATTTCCTTCATTGTACTGTTTTATGTATGTACATGTGTATTGATTTTTGATGCTGTTGCTTTTATGATTTTTTAAATTTACAAAAATCGAATAAAGCTTTTTCTACACATACGAATGGGGTCGGCTGCGTCGACTCAACAGGCTCCTTGGAGACAGTCTTTGTCTTGGTTTCGGCCTTGTCCGAGGATCGACCCCCTCTGTCGGTTCCAGCCTTTTGTCTGCGTCGACTCTTTTTGGCGCGGACTTCTTTGGTTCGACAGCCTTGACCTTGGTCTTCAGTGCCCCAACCTTCGGCTCAATGACCTTTTTGAACTTCCCAGTATCGATGGCCTTCTTCTGTTTCTTCGGCTCCGAGGGGTTTGAGGCCTTGGAACCGACCAGAGTTAGCTGCACTTTTGTTTTTGGTAGTGATGCTTTCGGTTTCGATTTCATTGGATCGACCGATGGCATTTTCGATACCGATGGCTCTTTATATATGTCCGTAGCCGGGCCTTTATGCGGGGCTGTAGAACGATTCGATAGATCTTGAGTAAGGCCTTGTGGCGATCCCTCGACCTGAGCCTCATCGAGTACTTCATCGTCGGCCCCCGTATGAACGGTTGGGCCCAGCTCCTCGCCTGAGCTATCTTCTGCGGCCCCAAGGGCCTCTGCGTTGTCTCCTACCTTATCGACAACGTTTTCTTCTTCTTCCAATATCTCTTCATCTTCGGCGTCATACTCGGAGTCATGCTCCGAAACAGGATCCGAGTGTTCTTCCCGATCCTCCAGATCAATGACCTCTTAGTCTTCGGTCCCGAAGATGTTTTCTGGATGAGGCGCTGATCTCTGCGACTCTAATCGAGCCGCGCGTCGAATCCGAAGAGTTTTCTTCGACCTGAACCGGGCACAGGCCTTACAGTTGGCTTCGCTGTGATCCGGGGACAGGCACTTGTTGCACACCGGGTGGACATCGATGTGCGGGTATTTTGCATTGCAAAGTGGACACCTCTTGAATGGGCTTCTTTCCATCGTAGATCGAAGATCGGGTCGAGTGTGGAAAGAAAAACCATCTGATTCCTCGATGTCCTCTCGAAGCAAAGTTACCGGTACCGAACGAAACGATACCGACGCTGTCGAAAGCCTTTTGGCTTTGTAGAAAGAGCTAAGATAGTAACATCCGAACCCAATGGCGTAAAAAACCCAATATGAGGATGGAGAGGATGCCCATGCGCACTGTAGTCCAGGGGAGGAGCCACCTATCTCGTGATACTTCGAAGACTCTTCCAGGACAACAATGTGCAATCATCCGGACCCAACACTAGGCGGCGATCTATGCACAGATATGAATTCAGCAGCCCACATGCCTCGAACATATATATATATATATATATATATATTTTCAATATATATCTGTGTGGTGTACTTTCATTTGGTATTTGTGTATGGTAAAACAGCTTGCTTCACATGCCTTTACAGAGTTTAGCCTAAGACTGCTTTGTCCACGCTACTAGGATAGCTGGTCTATAAGGTTGACTTACAAGCAATCATCATAAGGGTTGCTTGGCATGGTACAGGGTGATCACTAGAACTAGTGAGCATCATATACCAAGTCAACATCTCACACAAAGTTGCATCAGATATCTTCGTTCAGCAGATGTGTGAAAAGAAAATTTAACAGAGGAACAGGTTGGGAGGGGGAAGAAAAAGGAGTGAACAGACAGCAAAACAGCATCCATGTTAAATAAAATGACTAACTAAAATATGTTAGTAAACATACATTTATATGTTAAATTAAATTAGTTTTAAATGTATTTGAATTAATTTTAACATCCTTACTAGATCCAACATTATATTTATTTTTCAGCAATGTTTATTTTTCAATTTCTTAAAAATGCTATAATACTAACATTACATGCAAAAGTGGCAGCAATTAAAGGAAAATGTTACTTACCCATTAGACAATTGTTTGTGACATGTAGTGCTGCAGATTCAAATGCTGGGCATGCTTCCTCCACCAAGTGTTGGGTCCGGATATGTGTAAGTTGTTTTTCGTCGTAGAAATTAATCAAGTCATGAGATTCGGTGATTCTTCCTCTTGCTGGTAAGTCACATGGGCCTTGAAGATTGTTTTCTGCCGTGCGGTGAGTGAGGATGGAGTGATTTGCTAAGCTATGTAGAGATGGATGCCCATAGAAAGAATAAGTGTGAGTTTGAAAGATTGCTGCAAAGGCCACAGGTGTTCGGGGAGGAGAGTGGGCACATGTGAATCTACAGCACTACATGCGACGAACAGATGTCTAATGGGTAAGTAACATTTTCTGTTCAAGTCATGTGTGGCTGCAGATACACATGATGTGCATAGACAGCAAATTAGTCTTCCTTAATGCAGTGGCTAGACTGTGGGTGTTGCAGTTGTTTGAAAGAGCACACGTAGTACTTCTTGGCCAACCC
This sequence comes from Lissotriton vulgaris, assembly GCF_964263255.1. Classification (NCBI taxonomy): domain Eukaryota; kingdom Metazoa; phylum Chordata; class Amphibia; order Caudata; family Salamandridae; genus Lissotriton; species Lissotriton vulgaris. Next base: position 1,037,231,005 of record NC_141689.1, read on the forward strand.
TGGTCTCTTGTCTAGCTAATACATTCACACAGTAGTGTTTTGTGTAGGTATGAAGTGTAGACCAGGTAGATCCTTTGCAAAATGAGCTACTGGAATGTTCCCTAGGAAGGCAATGGGCGCTCCCTTCTTGCAAGAGGAGTGAGCTTTTGGAGGAACTGTTAAGGTTCTCTTTGCTTCGGCATAGCAGGTTTGTATGCATTTGAATATCTATCTACTAATACCAGTTTCGAGACAGCCTTCCCTTTGTGAGGTTTTGAAAAGGCAACAAATACCTTGAGTCTTTCTAAATGATTTTATGCTATCTATAGAATACGAGTGTTCTTTTGGCATCTAGTACATGCAGTGCCCTTTCTGCAAATGATTCTGTTTGAGGGAAAAAACGGAAGGTCTATAGATTGATTGAGGTGGAATTGGGACACCGCCTTTGGTAGAAAATTTTGGGTTGGTAAAAAGGACTAAAGAAAGGTTCTTCTAAGGTTAATGCCTGGAGTTCGGCAACACATCTTAACCCCTTCGATGCTGATGACGAGCTCAGCTCGTCATCAGCCACGGGGGCGTGTGCGGATGACGAGCTGAGCTCGTCATCTAACGCGGCTTTTGAAAAAAAGCCGCGTAGGGGAAAAATCACCGCAGCAGTGATGCGGTTAAGAAAGCTATAGCGACTATAAAAGCCATTTTCCAAGAAAGGAATTGGATTTGATGAAGGGGCTCAAAAAGGGGGCTCCATAAGCCTAGTGAGAACAATGTTAAGGTTACCATTTTGAGGCCTTCTATAAAAGCTTTGATTACTGGAATCTTGAAAACAGACATATGCTGTCTAATTTGTAGATATGCAGCCACTGCGACTAGGTGAAGCCTGAGAGAAGTAAATGCTAATCCACAGCTTTGTAGATGTAGCAGTTAGCAGACAATATCCTGTAATGCTGGTGTGAGTGGGTCAATTTGTTTAGATTGAGAATAGTTAACAAATTGTTTCCACTTTGCTGCGTAGTAGGTCTACTTGCCTCTTTGATTAGGCCTTAGTTCCAAGTGGTAGTTAAAGGTAGCAAAATGTTAGGACCTCAGGAACCAAATCGCAATGTTGAATGTCCTGGGGTCTGGTTGGTGTATTTCTCCAGGGTTCTGTACAAGAATGTCCGATCTGATCTCGTGAGGGACCAGTGACAGTTCCAGAAGTGTTGTATACCATGGTTGGCGCGCCCAAGTTGGTGCTACTAAAATGAGGGTGAGGGATGTCTGCCTTAACTTACAAACCAGAAATGGAAGTGGGGGGACAAGAAAAAAAGTGCAAACAAATATCTCCGACCAGGTCATCCAGAGAGCATTGTCTTTGGACTATAGGTTTTGGAACCCAGAAGCGATGTCTGAGCATTTTGCGGTTTCAGCGGTTGCGAATAGATCTATTTGAGGAAAGCCCCACCGTAGGAAGTATTGGTGGAGGACTTGTGGGCTAGTTGCAGCGTCTTGCTGAGGAGGTGCGCAAAATCGTTCTGTGTTCCTGGGAGGTGTCCCGCCAGTAGGTTTATTTTGTGACGTAGAGCCCACCTCCAGATTTGTTGCGAGAGCTGAGAGAGTTGTGGAGACTAAGTCCCCCATTGTATCCATACCTAAAACATGGTTCTGGTGTTGTCAATTCGAACTAGAACTACTTCTCCCACTAGGTGTGGAAGAAAAGCTTTTACCGCTAGCCGTACTGCTAGGAACTCTAGGTAATTGATTGGAAACCCAGAAATCAGGAATTTCACATGTCCTTGGATGGTAAAATTGTTTAGATGTGCTCCCCACTCATAAGGGAGGAGTCTGTTTTGATGGTCTCCTGCGGAATTGGGTGGCGAAAAGGCTGCCCATGTAACAGATTGTTGTTGTTGTTCCACTACAGATGAGAGCGAGTAGCTACGGCTGACCAACACTAGATCTTCCCAGTGACACTCCATTGGAGTCCATTATTGCGCTAGGTATTCCAGCAGTGGACGCAAATTCAGTCTTGCATGAGGCACTATTGCAATGCAGGAAGCCATCATGCCTACAAGACGTGTAACTGTTCTGGCTGTTACCTGAGATTGTGGTTGGAAGCGCTGAAGATCATCTGGAAAGACTGAATTCTTGCAGCATTTGGATATGCCAACCATTTATCTGCATTTAGAATTGCTCTTAAGTATGGTTTAATTTGTTGTGGTTAGAAGTGGGATTTTGCTATACTGATGTAAAGTCTCCAGAGTGTGTATGCTGCATAATTGATGGGTTGAACGTCTGGTAAGTCAGTTGTCCAGATAAGGGAAGACGGGACTGTTTTGTCTTCTTAGGTGGGCGACTACTACTGCAAGGCACTTTGTGAATACCCTGGGAGCTGTAGTGACCCCCAATGGGACTACCTTGAACAGAAAGTGTTTGCCATTGACCAAAAACCCGAATTAACACCAATGCGCTGGGTGAACTAGTATGTGAAAATAAGCATATTTGAGGTTGAGTGTGGTCAAAGTCTCCCTGCTAGAGAAGAGGTATACCTTCTTGAAGGGTGACCATATGGAAATAATCTGAACAAATGCATTTGATCAAGAATATGCCCGAGTGAGACATCTTTTTGGGGTATTAGAAAGTACAGGGAGTATACTCCTAATCCCGAATGTTGTGGTGGCACTTCTTCGAGAAGGAAGGGTTGTACTTCTTCTATGAGCAGCTTTATGTGCTTTGGTGAAATTTTGTATTTGCGAGGTGGTATTGTGGAAGGTGTGGAAATGAGCTCCAGGCAATAACCTTTTGCTATAATGTCCAGTACCCACTGGTCAGAGGTGATGTTTCGTCAAATGGGTAGGGACTATTGTAAGTGACCCCCAACAGGCATTATGTGATCAGGGGTAAGATTGGAAAGTCAGGATTTGGTGGATGTAGAAGGGTAGATTCGGGTGAGGGATACTTGCCTCTTCCTCTTGAATTATTTCCCCTATATGTGCCTCTGGAATAGCCTCTACTCGCCAGGGTGTACCGGTTATTTGTTGTAGAGGTTTCCTGCCGTATTTTCTTTGAGCCTTCACAAAAGGAAGTGCGTCAAAAAGAAACACGGAAAGAAGGTGTTTGAAGTCCACCCAGTTTGTGTCTTTTTTCATTTTTTAAAGATGTTTTCTACTTGTGGCCCCCAAACAGATGTTCCCTGTCTAATGGGAGAGCCAACAAGTTCTGTTGTACTCTGGTTTAAAGCCTGATACCCAAAGCCATACTTGCTGTCTAAGAATGAGGCTTAAATTGATGCCCCGAGCTGCTAAGCAGCATCAATGGCACATCTTATGGTAGTGTTTGATAAGAGCTTTCTCTCAGACACCAACTCTTGCCCCTCCTTCACAGTGTTCTTCGGAAAGATATCGGAGGAATTTCTATATTTTGTCCCATGCGGCTCTGTCATATCTGCTTTACAGAATTACAGAATCCACCATTGGATAGTAGATTGTGCTGCTGGTCTTTTCCCTGCTGTGTCTGTTCTCTTGCTTTCATTGTCAGGTGTGGAGGGGGTAGGTTCCCCTTTAGTTTGGGAGTTAGCCCTTTTCTTTGCTGTTTGCACAAGAGAGTCTGGTGTAAGTTGGCCTTTAACATAAGGTGGATCTGCTTGAGATGTCTTGTATTTTTTGTCTACAGGAGGTATAATCACCATACATTGACAGGTTCCTTGAAGATATCCCCGTGTGCCTTAACATACAATTAAGCCTAGGGAGATAGTGCTGTTCTGGCTACTAGCTCTGCATAAGTGGACAAATAATCTAAAGTGTATTGCCGAGCTGGGTAGAGGTCTGGCTCAGAGTCTCCAGGGGCTTCAGCAATGAGGCCTGCTAACAGGGGTATAGATGTGGTGATATAGGGGCTAATTCTTCACACTCCTATTTCTCATGTAACAGAACTGGTGATCCTTGTGGTGTATATGCGAGAGAGTCTCAGTGTGAGGATTGTATGGAAGGTGGTTCCTGTATCTGTTGGAATGGTAAAAGGGGTTCAGGCAATGGGCTGGTGGTCTTCTCCTCTTTCTTCTTTGCTTTTAGCACTGGGGCTTTATCTAATGCATTTTTTAACAAAAGCGGTCCCTTTCGATGGTCTAGTTATAATTTTCCCGCCTGTCTCTGAATTAACAAGGGTCTCTGAAGGGCATCTATTTTCTTTTGGAGTTAAGGAAAGAATGGCTCAACTGTTTTGGCTTCGACTGATGTGCCAGCAGGCTTCAGAAGGAATCCGTGCCGATGGAGAATTAATTGCTGCCAATTTCACTGCCAACAATTTCGGTGCACAGCCCAGCGTGGTCGGTGCCGAGCAAACTGGCTTAGCTGTTTTTTCGGGAGCCGAGCTAGGGCAGGACATAATGTTCAAAGTATGTCCTCGGTGCATACAATGACCTGAAGGTAGTGGTGGCCCACTGGGTTGTTTGAGATGTTCTTGAGCCCATGCATGGCCTTTCGATAAGGCCTGCTCTGTGTAGGGGTCTGTGCAGCTGGTAATTCCTCAATTTCCAGGTGGGTGTTGTCATTTTCCTCTGAAGAGAACACTTCTTCATCAGTTGCTGGCGCCGTGGCATGGTGTTCAGAACACTCTTCCCCACCAAAGAGGTCCACCGGACCGTCACTGCCCCTCTGGAACATCTCTAAACGTCGGGCTCAATGGTCACAAAGAGTCTTTTTGGATCTAAAGGAACGTTGCACTCAAGCTCGTTGTGCTCAGAAGATAGACAAAGGTTACAGACCCAATGTAGGTCAGTCCTAGGGTATTTTGAATGGCATTGCGGACAAAACTTGAAAGGTGTTTGTTCCATCACCCACTTAACATTTTATAGTACAGTTCCTAAGTCCAAGAAACCAGGCTCCAAAGGGTGAGGCGTATGTGGGCTGAAGCCTATATGAATACGAGACAGAGCTGGATCCCAGTACTGCGGAGTCGGTGGTAGCACCAGTGGAGGAATGACCGGAGAAACTAGTAGCACAGACTGTGGTGTGTGACCCCGTGTCAGAATCCAAAGTGGTCCAAGCAGGCTTTGCCCCGGGTCAGGTGGTACTGAGGGAGGGCCAGCTAGTGAATAATTTGGATGGAGTCCTTGCTGGGTTTGTGGGGGCCAGAAAAGGAGGAAAAATATCTGCAACATGGCCTATATGAAGGCCTCAACTTGCAGTAGCGTCGACAATGGCCTGGGGAATTTGGAGCACATTGAATTCAGGGTTGGCATTGGATCCAAGGAGGAAGGTAAAGACGGAGTCTGGTTTCTGAAAAGCCACCTGAGAAACCTCTCCAAGGACCTGGAATTTCTGGGCATCAACAGCCATGCATACTTTTCCAATGCTTTTTTACTTGTCTTTTGACTTTCCTGATGTTGATGATCTGGACAAGGAACATTTCTTTTGACCTGGTTTGTTCCTGGTCCTAGTCTTACTTCTTTTGCTTAGCAGCTTAGTTTAGGAACCCTCTCCCTGATGGTTTTGAAGGGCATCGGAAGCATTTTTCACTTGCTCTACTAGTATGTTTGGTGTGGGGGAACCCCAAGCAGACATCATGCAGATATGTAACTGACATCTGCTCCTAGTATGTATGAAACAGTCTAAAGCATACGGTCTTTGGGGGCAACTTTCCCACCTGTTGACATGCAGGAGTTTTGCAAAAGTTTTCCTGATCCAGTGTAGTGCCTGGGAAGATTTGCAAGTCAAGAACTCAGAGTCCAGAAGTACACATCGGAATGCATGCACAACAATAAGTTAACTGAAGAGTATTCTCTGGTAATCCTTCTACATTTTGGATTTCAATAATTATAGCATCCTTTTAGTTTTTGAAACTGTACCATGACAGATGTTTTCTTTTCAATAAAGTGGTGTTTATTTTCTTCAAAATCTTTCTGCTTTCCCAGCTTTCTTCTTCACTGGCTGCACAATCAGGAAAACCTTTGCCTGAACTAGTGTAATTCACAGGCACTCTAAAGATGCAAAGGCACCTTAGGCAGCAAGGATTGTAACATCAAGTGCCATCATTAGGTCACCTGAAGTAATAGTTCACTCCCACTCAAATGTCAAGTCCATTTTTATCAATTGAATTATATACTCTGCCCTTCTTTGGTTGCCCTTTGTTGTGTAACACAGCACAAAACAGTGTTCTATATCAAAATGCTGACTGGTTAAATGATAATAGATATCTTTCTCTTGTAGCTTACGCCTTTAAAAATGACATCTTATATGCAAGTGTGAGCAATTGAGAATTATATCATGATTCAAATTATTATTTACTTACAATTTACTTAAAATTATACAGTTCTGTATTGGGCGGGACATTTACCATCTCAAGCCACAGATTACAACCTCCAAGTAGAACCCAGAATGAATAACTCCAACAGGATTGCTTGAAAGAACTCATATCAGGTTTCTACCAATAGATTTCAGAACGTTAAGTGTGTAAATACTGGTGTTGGACAATGATCACTCCTTTCACTTCAATAGGTGCTTAAGCAGGAATGATTCCAGAATTAAGTGAAGTGTGGCAAACGTGTTCTGTAACCATCTTGTGTTTCCTGAACAGCAGCAACTCCCAACATATAATTAAGCAGTGTTTCAGGAAGAGCAAAAACATCAGACAGTTGAAAGAAATGTCAATCTAGAAGAAGAAAACGTGTTTATTTTAGGTGCAAATTAAGTGAAGCAGATGAGTAAGCTGCCATTTTGATGAGTATCTGTTTTGTGTAATGCCTAAAAGTGTTATTAATGTTGCCACTTCATGTATAATTTCTTCCTTCCCATTACTCAATGGCAATAATTAATGAACTAAGGCAGGAGAATGTAATAGCCTTTATGGGACTATCTGCCCAGCACACGATTGCCCTAAAAATACACATCTAAAAAAAATATTCAATAAGAATAAATGCGAATGCTAGGGAGCCTACTTACCACTCTACCATAATCCAAGCCCTCGCCGGAGCCACACCACAGGAAGACGAAGGCTCTGAGGTCTGCAATCTCCTCAATGCCAAGGTTCATAATCTGAAAACAAGTTAAGACAAATCATCATGAGCAATTATGAGCATCTCCTGTCTAAGCGGATGGCAACAAATGTACCATAGAGTTTCTTTTGGTAAAGAAAAGGGTGTATACTTACTGCTCAATAAAATATTGACTTGAATTGTCAAGTCTAAATCTTTAACCAGGCAAAAAGGTACAAACTACATTTAAGTGACAGAAGGTAAAATGATGTATAAAAAACAGAAAGAGCAAATTCGAAAGCAATAAACAGTTTTTGACAAAATAAAACATCCTGAAAACTCATGAACTGTGACAAACAAATTCTCTATCTCTCTTGCATCATGGAATATGGCGGCAGGCTGAAGCGACCTATCGCAAGACCATGATCCGACCCTCGCACAACTCGAGGAAGTAGTATGAAGCGCAAAAGCTTTTATTAGTTTGTTTTCAAATTTACTGTCTCTTGGGAGTGTAACTTCCTTTTAGCTGCGGCCGCGATTTTACCGCTGTGCGGTAAACAAAAGAACAGGGCGGGCCGTGACGAACTCCAGCCGTCATCAGCACACACCCACTGCGGGGCGTGACGGCTGGGGTTCGTCACCAGCATGGGAGGGGTTACGTTTCTAAGTTGTTCCCCAATGCTCCCCCATACATCCTGCAAGCAGAAGATGGGACTCCGGAATATGACTCAGTCAGTCACCTGGGTCAGAGCAGCACAGCACCTCCACCAGGACAGGAAGGAAGGAAGGAAGTGCCGCGGATAGCCTTCTACGGTAGCATATGCAGTGTCCACACAGTAGCTGCACACCAGGTGCAGGGAGGAAACAAGAATGCAGGAACCTGCCCAAACAATTCACAGCAAACCGTAAGTCGGAAGAGTCAGGGAAAACTCCTACTGAAAGGACAACTGGAGGCTTTGCTACAGAATAGCAGAGTAAAACATTTGGTGGAAGTAGGTGAATGTAGAGTATCAAGGCAATGGGAGGACGATGTTGCATTGGAAAATAACATTCAGTGTTTGGACAAAGGGTCAGAGGCTGGGAAGAGAATTAAGAAAAACAGATATTCACTTAGATTCCCAAATTTAAGTCCCACAAGTCCCCTGACTCAGATAAAGCAACAGGGTAACCCCAAAGAAGGGAGTCTGAAAACTCTTGAACGGGGAGCTAAACACCAGTGGGGAGTCAGTAAAACAAATCTGAAAAACAGAGAGGGAACCTCTAGGCTATGTGCCTAAACCTACATCATTCTTACGTCTCGATTTTAAAATCGGAACAGAAGAACTATAGAGAAGGAAACCACCATTACTATTTCTATCAGGATTTAAAGAAAATAGAGGTAAAAAGAGTTAAGATGAAGCTATCAACTAGAAGGAACACATAGGAAATTGCCTGCATAAATGTAGGAAGCTGGTTCTGTATATAGTGGACCAAAACGAGATACACCGTGTAAAAAGTCCAGGCAACCCATATTGGTTTACAGAGGCAAAAATGCCATTACTAAATGCTCTTTTATGGTAGTGTGGGCGAGCACTTTATGCTCATCATAGGGTAGTGCTAAGCATCGGTTGTACTAACAAAAACAATAAATGAAACACACACTCAAGAATAAATCCAAAACCAATTTAGGAAAATAAGTTGCATTTTATGTAAATTTTGATACTAAGGACTTCGCTATCAAATAAGTACTTTTTTAAATATCGTTTTTTAGAGGCAAGTAAAATGCTCTCAAAATATCCTTTTCGCAGCACTGCCTTCCTATGGGAAAAAAGGCATATGTTGCATACAGTTATTTAAGGTTCTTTTCTGGGCTCTCCTTCTGGACTTTGGGTCGTAGGGGGGTCAAGGTCAAAACTACCATCAGAAGTTACTCATTACCTAACCTGGGGCATCCAGGTGAAGAGGTGCTGGCCTGGTTGGTAGGTCGGGTGCATAGTAGATAAGTCGGCTGGGCTCTGTGCGTCTAAGGCCTTTGCAGATGCCGGTCTTGCCTGTGGAAGGTGCAAAATCAGGACAGCAGGGCAACTGTGGAATAGGGTCTCTGCGGTGCGGACGTCCTTCGACGGCTACTTGGTCTTGGTGCTGTTAAGAGTCCCGAATGGACTTTAATAGGCCTTTTTTTGCTGTAAGGGGTCCGGTACCCCAGATATTGGTGCTGTGTGCCTCGGTCAGTCCTGGTGTTCTCTCACTCGGTGGAGAAACAGATCTGACATTCAGGAGCACAGGTACCTCTTCCTGAGGGGCTGCTGCATCAGGCTGGCCGGAAGCGGCAACATGGTAAACCGGACTCTTTAGTGCCTGTTGCTCAGCTGCCAGACGAGTCACTCAGTCATATTTGTAGAGGCTGGTGCAGGCAGGCAGGATTTGGCACCAAATGTCCACAGCAGATCTTCAGTTCTCGTTCTCTTGTGGCTCTTTGTCCTCTTCTTCTGGATCCCTCAAAATTAAATTTTAAAAAATCTGAGTTCCTGGGATCAGAGGTGCCCCAAATACTCAATTTAGGGGCGGTAAGGGGACTGACAGGTAGTAGCCAATAGGCTACTTACCTGTAGGGTGACTACACCCGCCATATGACCACTTCATGTGGGAAGTAGGCAAAACCCTGACTCAGTGAGCCTAATTCCACCAAAAACCAAGGTGGTGGAATTCTTGCTTTCGTGTTCACATCAGGTAGCCCACCTTAGTAGTGGTACTAGCCTGATAGAGAACACGCCACCTGACTAGCTAATTTCCTCACCTGTCGTGGTGTCAACTGGGTCTCAGGGCAGGAGGTGACATCTCCCAAGTATGGAGTAAGCCTGGATCGCGTATCAAAAGCGGCAAAGACCTTTGAAGCCTCCTGCCTGGATATGGCCATTCTGCTTAGAAGAGGTGATACTTCCAGCCGGAGCAAGCATTGTTTCTGTCGTCAGAGAGCGTCGGCTCTCACCTGCAGGGTTCAGAAACCTGTCTGTGGTGGCAGGCTGGTCTTCACCGGTCAGCCAGTACACTAGAGGTTGGTAGGCTTTCAGGGGGCACCTCTAAAGTGTCTTCTGGGTGCATGTATTAATAAATCCATCACTGAAATTAGATGGGCTTATTATTATGATATGTTTGATACCAAGCATCTTTAGTTTCAGTGAAGCCATCATGTAGCTGGGGAACTTGTAATCACTAGTGCCCAGACCATATACTCAAGAAGGCTTACTGTTCACTGGCAATTACCAAGAATCGACATGAGCATCACAGGGGCATATCTGCACATGCAGACATGTCCTCCTGTGTAATAATATGACTCCTGCCTTAGGGCTGTACGATTTGCTGTGGGGGTGCCTTACTTATATTACATATAGTGTCTGCAGGCATGGAACACAGGAGGGTGCTATGTTGTGTCTTTACTTTTCTCTGCACCATGTCACACAGCCTGTAATGGCAGTTTGTAGGAGTGTGCTGAGGGGTCCGTTGGGTGGCACAATTCATGTTGTGGCTCTTAAAGGCCCCTCTTCAGCCTCCCTGCCCTACGTACCAGGTATTCATTCTCATTAGAGAAGATGTTAAAGGGAGCAAGGAGCTAGATTTAGAGCACAAAACAGAGATCCTTTTCATCCTAACGAAAAAGAGGGAGAAGTCTGTTTAAAGAAGGGCACGGGTACGGCGGCGAGTGGTAGGTGATAGACGAGACAGCGCAGGAGCAACCAAATACTTGAAGGTTCATTAAGCTATATAACCCACCGGTTACTGTTGGGGTCTGTATACTAAACCAATTAGGTAGATGCAGTCCGACAGAAATAACACGCAGGAAACACCAATTTTTCTGTGAGCTACACACTCTTGAATGTTTGTCTGAATATTTGACATTAACCACACGGACGTAGACAGTTAACACCATAGGTATACTTTCTACGAATAGGTCCTGAAGAATCGCTAGCCATTTGCTTTAGAGCGATAAACATGCCCACAGACCACAGCACATACTAAACCGTGAAACGTAAACAGGAAGCATAATACTCCAGCGAGTACCGGATAGTTTTCATTTTAATTAGAGCATGGGACCCCCAGAATAAAGTCATTCCTGGTACCCTAAGCTTTATTTTAACAAACACTCACACGTCTACATACTTCTGGCCCCACACCCGCACTTCATCTAAACGGCAGATGGATAAAAGATCTCTGCCAAAGAGCCCCTCTTTGAGGTGTCGCCCGTTGGGTATTGCACCGCCGAGCCAACGAGGAGCAAGCCCAGATGATGAAGCATGACACCTGAAAGGGTGTGTGAGGGCACTACATCCAACATAATGGATGCCCAACTGTAGGATCCATTGGGACCCTACAACATCCTTCATGCCACAGGGACACGTACATTCCTCTAGCTTAAGGAACATCCCAGTAATTTTTGGTAATTACAGGCTCTCAGTCACTCATTCACATATATCCCATTCATACGCACACGATTGTACATACCCAAAGACAACACTCTCACTGACACACATGGCAGCCCTTACATACTGCCTCAAGTCAAAGCATTTTTTTTCAAACCATAATATCTGGCTCTATGGACATTAATCGTTAAGTCAATGAATCTGGCCGTGTAGATGTCTGGTAACAATGTGCGAGTTGCTTAGCCTTCGGTAGTCCCAAGAGGTGCCCTGCAAAAAGGGTGGCAAATTGGCTGCAGATGACTGAGTTGCACGGCCTTCACTCTTACTCAAATGAAATAAGTGTGACATTAGCAGACATTTTCAAAAATACAACTTTTGTAAGCCCACCATTAATTTGATTAATTGCTATATGATATGAGAGGGTTTCCGTATGAAAATGCCAGCAGAATCTTGCTTTTTTTTATCTAATATAACTGGCATGACATTAAATCAGTAAGTAATGGCTATCACCCCAAAAAAAAACAAGCATTAGAAATGCAATAGGTCTCGCAGCATTAGAGTTAGTGCTTTTAGAATTGTTTATGGGTTTTTTTGTAAATCTTTAGCATGAGGTTGAGGGTGAGTGAGGGTGAGTGAGGGTGAGGGGTTGAGGGTGAGTGAGGGTGAGTGAGGGTGAGGCTGAGGGGTTGAGGGTGAGGGTGAGTGAGGGTGAGGCTGAGGGGTTGAGGGTGAGGGTGAGTGAGGGGTTGAGGGTGAGGGGTTGAGGGTGAGTGAGGGTGAGGGGTTGAGGGTGGGTGAGGGGTTGAGGGTGAGTGAGGGTGAGGGGTTGAGGGTGAGTGAGGGTGAGGGTGAGTGAGGGTGAGTGAGGGTGAGGGTGAGTGAGGGTGAGGGTGAGTGAGGGTGAGGGTGAGTGAGGGTGAGGGTGAGTGAGGGTGGGTGAGTGTGAGTGAGGGTGAGTGTGAGTGAGGGTGGGTGAGTGTGGGTGAGTGTGGGTGAGTGTGGGTGAGTGTGGGTGAGGGTGAGGGGTTGAGGGTGAGTGAGGGTGAGGGGTTGAGGGTGAGTGAGGGTGAGGGGTTGAGGGTGAATGAGGGTGAGGGAGGGTGAGGGGTTGAGGGTGAGTGGGGGTGAGTGAGGGTGAGGGGTTGAGGGTGAGTGAGGGTGAGTGAGGGTGGGTGAGTGAGGGTGAGTGTGGGTGAGTGAGGGTGAGGGATTGAGGGTGAGGGGTTGAGGGTGGGTGAGGGGTTGAGGGTGAGTGAGGGTGAGTGAGGGTGAGGGGTTGAGGGTGAGGGGTTGAGGGTGAGTGGGGGTGAGTGAGGGTGAGGGGTTGAGGGTGAGTGAGGGTGAGGGTGAGGGTTTGAGGGTGAGTGAGGATGAGGGGTTGAGGGTGAGTGAGGATGAGGGGTTGAGGGTGGGTGAGGGTGAGTGAGGGTGAGTGTGAGTGAGGGTGAGTGAGGGTGAGTGAAGGTGGGTGAGGGTGAGGGGTTGAGGGTGATTGAGGGTGAGGCGTTGAGGGTGAGTGAGGGTGAGGGGTTGAGGGTGAGGGTGAGTGAGGGTGAGGGGTTGAGGGTGAGTGAGGGTGAGTGAGGGTGAGGGGTTGAGGGTGAGTGAGGATGAGTGAGGGTGAGTGAGGGGTTGAGGGTGAGGGGTTGAGGGTGAGTGAGGGTGAGGGGTTGAGGGTGAGTGAGGGTGAGGTGTTGAGGGTGAGTGAGGGTGAGGTGTTGAGGGTGAGTGAGGGTGAGGGTGAGGTGTTGAGGGTGAGTGAGGGTGAGGGTGAGGGGTTGAGGGTGAGTGAGGGTGAGGGTAGGTGAGGGGTTGAGGGTGAGTGAGGGTGAGGGTGAGTGAGGGTGAGGGTGAGTGAGTGGTTGAGAACTGAGACAGCACCCTATAAAAACACAGGTCATATGGTCCCATACGTGCAAATGGAAATCTCACATGTCAGAAGAGTGTGCAGGCACCCAGGCCATTTTGGAAAGGGGTGGTGGGGAAACAAACCACTATTTACAAACGGGGAGCAATGTGCGTGCTCAACACACCCACCCCATCGGCCAAGGGTGCAGGATTCGCTGTCAGCCTGGAAGCAGGAGGGAGGTGGCGCCTTTAAATCTCCTGCAGCCTCCATGTTGTCAGATTCCAACTCAATTGACATTTTTCCTGCGTCAGAAGAAAGGTGGGGAATGGGGGATGGAGGGAGTGTTTCATGAGACCAGCCTTTGGCCACTAGGCTGCGGCCGCACACATTATCCCGGAGCTTCTTAGTGAGTGAGTAGCAGTAAGTAACTAAGTGTAATGTTGCTTACTTCCACCAAATGAGGACCAGGACCCAGGTTTGTAGGTTTGCAAGCCAGTTATGTATTCATAATTACTGTACGCAGAAACAGCGCCGAGTGTGCATACAGCGCTACCGCTCCGGGCACTCTCGCGCACTAATCCGCTGAGGCGTGTTGCGTCCATTGGTATGCCCACTGTGTGTTGCCTAATGGCTTTAGAAAAGCAAGGATGTATACTACGGGTCCTTCAGTCGCAATTCATTTTTTTTTTAATTGTTACATTTCTGTACACTCTAGCAAAAAGTGGTGTGAGGTATACAGTAGTGATCCAACATTGTTAGAAGCAGTGGTATGACGTAGTAGCTATCACAGTCTACCGTACAATGAAAGTTTGGCCAACCTTACTGAATAACGTGAACTTTAGAATTTCATGCGTGACATCTTCAAACGCTGGCAGATTGGGAAAAATATGAATGTTTTCCAGAGTGATCTCCACCTTCATGCGTCTGCGGCAATGCTGGAGGCCCACCATACTTATTCAAAAATGTAAATTGAAATTGGATTTCAGAAGTTAATTGCCTGTTTGAAAAGTCTGCAATTATCATAAAATACGCTAGCAATGAAGCGCATTAGCAGTTAGAGGGTGAGAATCATTTGAATGGATTTCATACCACTTCTCATTTTAGAGAGCTGCAACGAGACTGAAACGTATTAACCCGCAAATGTCCCATGCCGCCCTTGTTGACGCTGCTGGCTCTTGATGGTAGCTGATGTTGATTTAACAAGGAGCTGTGGTTTCTCATTGTGCATCGGTACTTGGCCGCATGTGGTATGGCCTCGTAGGTGCTAGGAATGCCAAAGCATTCAAAATGAGGTGGCACTCCTCTAGATCAGCAGTTAGCACAGGCTCACAAATTGCTGCATGTATGGGATGTGTAGGAAGGCTAATAGGGTATAGGCTTCAATCTGGGAATGGGGAATCCAAAAGCGTTACTTCTATTAAATCGCAAAATGATGGCTTTAAAGAGGAGACGTCTACTTCAAGACTTTAGACTAGCGTGATGCACCACGTTGGGTGGTTGGAAAATGACACGAAACATACTAGATCACTGGTTCACACTTCTCCATAAGCAGTGCTCTTCGCTATGCTTGGAAGACGATCAGAGTAAAGAAACAATGTCAAATATGACCCTGCACCCACTGTCATTTAAGCAAAGTTAGCTTCTTCAAATTTGTAGAGTGGGAAAGTTAAGACTGCCCAACTGCAGAAAAGGTTGCCAGCTTTAGAAGGTAGAAAATCTGGGCCATTTTCGCAAGTTTTTCAAAAACTGGTAAATGGTTCGCAAGTACTGAAGACAAGCCGGAGGGAAGAGAGGGGAGGGGGGAGGAGAAATGCGACACGGCGGGAAGGGGAGGGGGCGGAACGGGGGAGGGGGCGGAGAGGGGAGAGGTGCGACTTTATATCCGAATTTTCCTCACATTTGAAATGCAGTTGACAGCCTGGGTAAGAAGCAGAATGTGCTGATGGTTGAATGTTGATCAGTGGTGGTGGAAGCGAAGGCCAGGAATTACCTTGATTTCAGAAACAGGAACAGAACCGAAGACTCCAGGGTGGGAGAAAGCAGGGCCGCTTCATTCCTGCAGCGGAAAATGAAGTTACTTGGTTATTGACGTCCACAAAGACTCCAGTTAATTTTTAAAGCATTCCTGTGTGCCAACCGTAGCTGGGAGGTTAAGAGATCATGGCAGACAGCGCAAGGCATCTGATGGCGGGGTAGGATTCTCGAATCCGAGTCCATCACTTTGTTCCATCTTTCAAGAGGACCATTCAGATCGGGGCAGACAATCGGGCAGTGTTTGGAATCCACCTAGCGAACACACTGGGATTGTTCATCCGGCCCACTGGGAGGGTACCTGTTTAAGGCGAACACATTGCTTGCATTTTCAAAGGTCAGGCAAGCACCGAGTGAAACAGGCTCTGCTCACATTTGTGGCATTGCCGCACGATCAGAGTAAAGAAACAATGTCAAATATGACCCTGCACCCACTGTCATTTAAGCAAAGTTAGCTTCTTCAAATTTGTAGAGTGGGAAAGTTAAGACTGCCCAACTGCAGAAAAGGTTGCCAGCTTTAGAAGGTAGAAAATCTGGGCCATTTTCGCAAGTTTTTCAAAAACTGGTAAATGGTTCGCAAGTACTGAAGACAAGCCGGAGGGAAGAGAGGGGAGGGGGGAGGAGAAATGCGACACGGCGGGAAGGGGAGGGGGCGGAACGGGGGAGGGGGCGGAGAGGGGAGAGGTGCGACACGGCAGGCAGGCAGGGGAGGAGAGGAGGAGGGGGGAGGAGAGTAGGGGAGGCACGGCCTAGCGGCCGTGCAATCAAGTAGTGAGGGGGCGGAGCTGGGGGAGGCTGTGGAAGAGAGTAGGCAAGGCGACACGGCGGGAGGGGGCGGAGCGGGTAAACAAAGACGGACATGCACGCGCCCGTGACTTTTAAGGTCAATGCGCATGCGCATAAGCTTAATGCGCATGCGCATTGACCTTAAAAGTCACGGGCACTGCAAGGAATCGCCACGATTCCTTGCAGTGTGGATAAAGAGTGGATAACTCGCAATACTCTCGCCTTGCTCGATGCGCATGCGCATCGACAGGCGAGACCTAAAAAACAGTGCGCTGGATTGGTTAAGGAGTTATCTCAAGTATATAAGAGAGGTCATTACTGTATCAAACAAAATACATTAAAGTTGAGGAAATCCTACTAGATTTGAGTATCAATTGCAACTACATCCGAAGAGGACATCAATGATTGCATCCGAAGCTATGGAAGATGGTTAAGCGGAAATGTATTTGCTTATATAAGATGCACAAAAGAAGGGGTGTGGTACAGAGGAAAAATGAAAAGCAAGCATCAGTAGGTGATTAGCACTATAACAAAAGTCAGTTGCAAAGATTTTCCTTCTTTCTCTAATCCTTCTCTATTCCAAATCATTTTAGGCAAGCACACACCTTGTCCTCCTTAACCGCTAACCAGTAAATAAGGTTCACTTGACCCACTGCTTGAGGATATATTTGATGGTTGATTTGAATACCTGACCACCAGTGTTCTAATTGTAATAGATGAAGAAAAAAACAGGATGATAGAAAGAATGCTTAAATTAATCTCAGCCACTAAAAACAACTATGGCAGCATTCCAGTCCATCGCGTACACCAAATATGCCACCATAAATGGAGACCAGCCATGTGCAAATTAGTATTGTTCCTGGTTCAGTACGAATAGTCCAGCCTGAACTGCCAGGTGAGGTCTCATCCAGATGTGAACCTAAGCAACCCAGAGCGTTTTCGGCTTACTAAGGTCCAGAGGATGAAACATAACTAGTGGCACAGGTAGCATTGGACCGACATCTTAGGCACAACTGTTGCCCTTCGTGCATCTACTGCAACAAACAACGTGATGGAAGGAATGTTTGAAATAATTTTAGCCACTGGCTAGCAAGTGGGAACACTTTCCAGTCGAACATTTTACTACCTCATTGTTGCTGAAAAACCCAGTACTAACTGAAGAACTCGAACCGACAAAGAACAACTTGAGTTTTACCTTAAGCAGATCCTATAAGCCACCACTACAAATTCACTGCTGCTGTGAACAGTTTAAGCGTAAAAAATTCAGCAAAATGATTCTCTGATTTTTGTAAAATACTTGCAGTTCTAAACTTACACTCTACACTTTAACTGTATCCTGCATTTGAGTCGGGTACAAAAAAAATGTATGCTATTTTGGCTGCTCACGTCTTTCTACCCGTTAACAGGGTTAAGCAAACTGTTTTCATGTGGTGATCCAGAACAAACTGAACAATGGTTTCTTAAGGGATACCCATTACAAGCTGCTTTCTCAAGATATAGAATTGCGGACTTGAACATCTGGCTGAAACAAAATAGACCAGGGATGAGTTACTGAGTAAACAACAGCTTCTTGTCATATTAGCTCCAAAACTCCCAGACACGAATTTGTTCATTTTCCCATAACCAACCACTATTCACAGCTCATTATCAGCTTCTTTTTTTTAAAAAAAAACCAGAAATTCGGTTAAGTTATAAGAACTGGGGGTGGCACAAATGTCCCATTCCTTTCTCTATTTCCTAATTATCCTTCTCATGAGAATAAACTCAGTGCAAAAGGAGATGATTAATGTATACGAGAATTACTCCAACTAGATAAGTGTTAGACAAGCGAGTTGGTTTAAATTGCAAAATATGGTAACTGATTTTTCTCGTTTGGGTACTGGAAACAAGAGCTGAGAATATTAAAAACCAGTATGTACATTTTCGAAAATCTAAGCCATACAATAGAGCTCAACTGCAGCAATTAAAAAAACACTTGAACGCTGATGTGCCAGTCTATTTGGGATGCTTGGAGCAGGGAGTAAGCAGTAAAATTGAAATATTCATTTTTTTATATAACATTTGATAGGATTCTTTTAAAAGGAAACACAATAAAAGCAGAAAGCCAGGGCTGAAAAGCTGTGTTCTTTGATTAACGACAGCTTGTCACTAAATTAAATCTCTCTTCATTACGAACATGAGTAAAATTGAGTGGTAAACAATTATTGTGCGCCTCTTGCTCTCAGATTTGCGGAAAATGGAGCACAATTTGATGGAACACAACCACTAGAAACATATTGTGAGAGATATAAGAAGAGCCTTGTATGGCTCTGGAGAGGAACAACCTACTAGATCAGGAGAGAGGAACAAGCTAGAAGAATCCTTTATGATATGGAGTATGAACAAACTCCTTGGGTGATTATGTAATAAACTTCCCCACAACTATACGTTTAACATACATTTTCGGTACCCTGAATACGTTTCGGAAGCTCTTGAAGACTTGGCTCTTCTCCCAGCCTGTCACTGAATCTTTTATCTGCTGTCCGTTTTTTTGTATCTGTAAATTGTCCAGCCATAGTTTATGTTTTAGTCTGCGCCTTGATGCCCTTGGGTTAAGTTTGCGCATTATAAATAATTATTCATTCATTCATACCTGCGTTGGAAGCTCTACCTAGGTTATATTAGGTTTTAAAAACCTTTTAAAGCCTAAACGTCCACCAGCTCTAAATACTGCAAAGCATCATAAGGTAAAGAAATAGGGCAAACATGCTAATATTAGGCAGACAAAATAGCTTAATTGAGGAATATGTCAGTTATGCTAATCTGCACTCAATGTGCACAACACATATTCAGAGCCCGGTAGAGATAAAGCTTTGCATCCACCTAAGGTTTTGAAAGAGTACAGCAAGCAACTTGCCTCAGGAGAAAGCGTTTAAGCATTGAGAGCCACACACCCTCTTAGGCCTATACAAACGAGTGAGCCTTTGGCCTACATGGCAGCAATTGAACTAATGGGTTCCAGGTGAATGCAAAAAAACCAAGAGCGAAGCAAGATCACCTACCTACAAGAAAACAAGTGAATACTGTAGCAATATAAAGATTATAAAGGCAGATGAAAGCACATGTGTGACACCAAACTTTAAACAGCTAGTTAACGGAAATCAGTGAAAGGATATCCTCATGTATGAATCTTAAAATTGAATATAAGCATGGACAGTTGAATGAAGTGCATCTCGAGAAGTCCAAAATGATCACAGAATTAAAGTGATAATCCATACAAGATGGCATGCTCTAAGGCTTCTAAATGAAGGCAAAAAGAACACAATTGAGTGAATTGAGACAACTTCTTAGGGCAACTTTGTACTTCAATTACATTCTATCACCTTCCAACAGAGGTGCAAAAGGTATTACTGTACAGACATGACCCAAGTAGTAAAAAGAAGACTCTGTCTTTCAGTTACTTTGATATATCTGGATAAACATAGTGCAATGTAGTAGTAGTTCATTTCGATCAATAACATGATCATTTATGAAAACCAACATTTCATTAAAAACTTTAAATTAGCCATATAATTCATAAACACACATCGCAATCGGTTAAAAAAGAATTAAAACTACAACTTATCATTTATATGCATACAGTTCGATTTAGCTTAAAACGTTAAGATTAAGATTAAATTGAGGTTATCAATCAATACTCTGTGAAATGTAATAATAAGAATACAATAGGAATCTATCAAATCTTTAAAACCTATAATATGGGTTTATTAATGGCCACAGGATTTATTTCTAATCAACAGTCAGTAGGGCATAACTTCTTCCTTTCCCAGTATTAGCCCCGATTTCATGCTCTATCCGAATCTAGATCTTCTCCACCATGCATACAGCAAGTATCTAGATAGTGTGAAAACAAGCCACCTAGTAGTGTCTGATGTAAAGACACGCAGTGCTTCTTTAGGACGTGAGAAAGATAACACACGACAAGTTGGAATAATCCAGGTTTTCCTCAATATTGTATAAAACAGACAGAAGAATATAAAGTGCTCTAATGTTTCAGGGCTAACATTACATAGGGGGCAAAGCGAAATTACACATGTATTCTTCCAATTACTTCTCAGCGCGTTTAATGGTAGAACCCCGGTTCTGAACTGTATATAAAGTGCACATGCTTGAGGGAGTTCAATTTCATCCCTATAAGATTCAAGCTTAAAATAACTTTTAACATCTAGAAAACACGTTGTTAGGGAACCGGTGGTCCTAGCTTTAATACATTGGGAATCAACACACTCCCAAAATCTCTTTTTTAAACGAGACCCCATCTTTTTGTGATAGATTTCAGATCTTCCCACATAAAACCCGGTCTAGGTTTATAGAGCCAGACCTTTACTTTTTAAAACCATACCAGGCACCCAGTTTGACTATGATAAGTTAGAAGCTCCTCTGTTGCCTCCTAAACAGGAATCTGCATCTTACTGGTCCAGAGTCTAATCCAGAACAGAAGCACCTTCAGGACAGCTGAAATGGGCAATAGAGCTTAGACCAAGGTCTAAACGGAGTGGTATTAATGGCGTATTCCATGGAAGGTTTAAGGTGGCTCATAAAAGGAATATGCTACTTACCAGTATGCATCTGTTCATACTTACCAACATGCCAAGAACAGATGCATACTGGTAAGTAGCATATTCCGTTCGAGGCATGTGGGCTGCTGAATTCATATCTGTGCATAGAATGTGTAGCAGTCTCTCCCCTAGCGGTGGTTGCCTGTGCCAGCTGCAGCAGTCTGAAAAAGAGTTTTGAGAACAGCCTGTCCTACAGCTGCTTGGAGTGTACATCTACGCAGTAGTGTTTGGTAAATGTATGTATGGTAGTCCGTGTGGCTGCTCTACATATCTCCTCTAGAGGAATGTCTCCTAGGAGAGCCATGGATGCCCCCATTTTCCGTGTGGAATGCGCCCTTGGGGGAACTGTTAAAGTGCGTTTAGCTTTAATGTAACATATTTGGATGCACTTAACTGCCTTTGGGCTGTGGTGAAAAGGCAACAAACTGTTTTGTCTTCCTGAAATCTTTTGTCCTGTCTATGTAATATAGGAGAGCCCTCTTAACATCCAGTGTGTGTAGGGCCCTTTCAGGTACTGACTGTGGATTTGGGAAGAACACTGGCAGTTCTATTGTTTGATTGATGTGGAAGTGGGATACCACTTTGGGCATGAATTTAGGGTTTGTCCTAAGCACGACCCTATTTGCGTGAATTTGAATGAATGGCTCTTGAATAGTTAGGGCTTGCAGCTCGCTAACTCTTCTAAGCGAAGTAATAGCTACGAGAAAAGCCACCTTCCATGTTAAAAATTGTATTTCACACGAGTGTAAAGGCTCTAAAGGTGGTCCCAACAACGTTTAGGTTCCAGATAGGTGAAGGTGGGTGTCTTGGGGGGGGGGGGGGGGGGGGGGGGGGGGAAATCACTCGTTTGAGCCCCTCCATGAATGCGAATGCTTTAATTGCAGGCACTCTGAATAGCGAAAGGTGGTGCCGGTTTTGAAGGTAAGCAGCTATGGCAGCTAAGTATCCATATGGATGTATAGGCTAGATTGCAGCGGTGTAGGTGCAAAAGATAGCATATGATATTTTGAATTGACGCGTCTAGTGGGTTTAAGTCGTTGTTACAATAAATGACGAAACGTTTCCACTTTGCCGCATAGCATGCTCTTGTTGAAGGTTTCCTTGCCTCCTTGATAATGTTCATGCAGTTAGGAGGTAAGTTTAGGTAGCCAAACTCTAGGACTTCAGGAGCCAGATTGCAAGGTTCAGCTGCTGCGGATCTGGGTGCTGAATGTCTCCATGGCTCTGCGTTAAGAGACTGGGTGTTAGGCGTAGTCTTTGATGAGGCACCACGGAAAGTTCTAGGAATGTGGTGTACCACGGTTGCCTCGCCCATGTTTGAGCAACCAGGATTAGCGTCATTGAATGCTGGCGCAGTTTGCGTGCCACCAGCGGTATCAACGGTGCTGGTGGAAAAGCGTAGGCAAATTTGCCTGACCAGTTCATCCATATCACATTGCCCTGAGACTGCAGGTGTAGGTGTGGGAACCTTGCGGCGAAGTACTGGCATTTTGCATTTTTTTTTGTGGCGAACAGGTCTATCTCTGGTTGTCCCCACTGTTGGAAGTATGGTTGTAGTACTGTGGGACGAATCTCCCACTCGTGCACTTGCTGGCTGTGTCTGCTGAGCAGATCCGCTATTTGATTGTCCTTGCCTGGGAGGTGTTCCGCCATGAGAAAAATGTTTCTCTGGATGGCCCACTTCCACACTCTCTAAGCCAGATGTGACAGCTGTGGAGAGTGTGTTCCTCCCTGTTTCTGAAGGTAGTACATTGCAGTCATGTTGTCCGTCCGGATCAACACGGTTTTGTTGCACAGATGTACTTTGAAAGCTTTCATTGCCATAAAAATTGCCATCAGCTCTAGCAGGTTGATGTGCATTTTGTTTTGCTGCGTGGTCCATAGGCCCTGAACTGTGTGGTGGAGGACATGGGCTCCCCACCCTATCAGGGATACGTCCGTTGTTAACACTATTTGTGGTACAGGCTCTTGGAACCGTCGTCCCTTGCAAAGGTTTTGTGGATTCCACCAATGCAGAGAGTTGTATGCACGACTGGTCACCAACACTAGGTCGTTTAATTGTCCTTGAGCCTGGTTCCACTGCCGTGCTAGGCACTCCTGCAGCGGACGCGTGTGAAGTCTCGCGTGAGGGACTATGAAAATGCACGAGGCCATCATGCCTATCAGTTGCATAAACACACGGGCTGGGAGTGAGTGTTGGGGCCTGAACCTTTGGATTAGCGTTTGAATGCTGTTTATTCTGGCAGAATTTGGCTGGGCTTTTGCTGCCAGTGTGTCTATTGTCGCTCCCAGGTACTGCTGTACGTGGGCAGGCTGAAGATGGGACTTGTTGTAGTTTAGCGAGAAACCTAAACTGTGCAGGAGGTGAATAGTGCGTGACATGTGGCTGGCACATTGCTGGGCTGACTGTGCTTGTATCAGCCAGTCGTCCAGATATGGATAGACATGGATATGCTGTCTTCTGAGATGTGCAGCTACTGTCGCTAGGCACTTGGTGAACACCCTTGGGGCTGTAGGTACCCCAAAAGGGAGGACTTTGAATTGGTAGTGCTGATTTTGTATTGTAAACCTGAGATATTTCCTGTGTGCCGGGTGTATTGGTATATGGAAATATGCGTCTTTGAGGTCTAGTGTTGCGAGGAGGTCTCCTTCACGCAACAGTGGTAATACCTGATGTAGAGTGATCATGTGGAAATGATCTGATAAGATGTATTGGTTTAGGGGCCTGAGGTCCAAAATTGGTCAGAGAGACCCGTCCTTCTTGGGGATTAGGAAGTACAGAGAGTACACCCCTGTACCCTGGTGTTCTAAGGGTACTATTCTATGGCCCCTTTTTGTAGCATGCTGATGACTTCTTGCTGCAATAAGTGTAGGTGTTCTGCGGACATAGGACGGTGTCTTGTGGGTATGTTGGGTGGTATGGAGATTAATTCTAGGCAATAGCCATGCTGTATGATTTGCCTCACCCACCTGTCTGTAGTTATGTTTTCCTAGACTGGCAGGAACTGCTGTAATCTTCCCCCGACTGGTGTTACATGGTCTGGGGGTAGTGACAAGAAGTCACTGATAATTATTGGTGTTGGATCTGGTGTTGTTATTCCCTCGTCCTCTACCTTTGGTGTTATTGCCACGGTATCCACCTCTACTGTTTTTGTTGTAGGTGTTTTGCGTGTTGCCTTTGTTGTAGGAGGTTTGCTGTGTTGAGCCTCCTCTTGCAGTTCCTCTGTTGCCGGAGCGACGAAAGGAGCCGCCTCTGTACTGTTGTGACTGCAAGGCTCCCATAGACTTGGCTGTCTCGGTATCCTTTTTCATTTTGTCTAATATTGTGTCCACATCAGGACCAAATAAAAAAAATCAGGGTTTACAGGTTGATTGAGTAAAGTGCTCTGAACCTCATTCTTAAACCCAGAGATGCGTAGCTACGCATGTCTTCTGAGCATGACACTGGTATTGATAGCCCTGGCTGTTGTGTCTGCTGCATCTAAGGCACATTGTATTAGGAATTCTGCTTGTTCCTTATAAAGGTCAGGTAGATGTTGGAGAATTTGCTCTAGTCTGTCATAGTGCGCCCTGTCATACCTGGCTAACAGGGCTTGTGTGTTTGCAATTCTCCATATGTTAGCTGCTTGAGCAGCTACCCTTTTGCCCGAAGCCTCCAGAATCTTAGACTCCTTGTCTGGAGGTGGAGCTTCGCCAGAGGTTTGTGAATTAGCACGTTTACAGTTAAAAGAAGCTGTCCCTTAATGTATGTAGGGTCCACTGGTGCTGGCCTATATTTTTTCTCTATTCTAGGGTTAATGACCCGTGCCCTGGTTGTTTCTTTAAATATGTCACCTGCATGTTTAAGCACCACTTAACATTGGCAATGTTTTGACAGTTTTTTCTGAGGTGTTGAAAGTGTCAAAGAGGAAGTCTTCATCAATGGGATCTGCATGCATTTCCACATGGTGATTGTATGCTGCTCTTTTTATCAATGCATTGAAGGCAGCTGTATCCTCTGTAGGCGAAGCTTTAACAGGGTATGCAGTATTGTCTGGAATTGGCTGAGAGTCTCCAGGATCTACAGGGTCAGACCATGGTTGAGTTTGGATGTCCTGGTCATTGTCCACTGGATAATTGTACTGTTCATTATCCTCATACTCCCCATACTCATCAGTGCGTGTGGGAGAATATGTATACGTTTCTTGCACATATGGTGTGATAGGCTGAAAGAGAACTGGAGATGTTGAAGTGTGTCTTTTCCTTTTGAGTGGTATTTTATAGGACTCAGCGTAAGTGTCTGGTCTGATTTTCTTTTTTAATAAGATAACTGCCAGTATCGGGGTCAACATACAGTTTTGACTGTTCCTCTGTTGAGGGCTCCTGCTGTTCAGGTGTTTTAGCTCTTTCCCCCAATGTCGCCTTTTTTGTTTGTGTCAGTTCGAATCTGGTTGTTGGTTCGACCGCTCTTGTCTTCACGTGTGTAGGAAGTCCGAATTTGATTGGTCCGAGAGACTCAGGTGTTTCGACAGTCTTTTTAGTCTGTATGAACTTTTTCGGAGCCGTCATTGTTATCGATCCGACTGTTCTTGTTTGTTCGATAACCATTCTTTGGCCTTGTGTCGTCTTCGGAGCTTGCTGCTTCGGAGCGATGTTTTGTTGCCTTGGCTCGACGGACCCCTTCGGTTCGATCCTTGTGTGCACCGGACTTGGTTTGTCGACTTTTTGTTTCGGTTCGACAACCGTCTTTTGTTTGAGTCCTTTGTTTGTGCTGCTTGGTGTCAACATCGATCTAGTCGGTTCGACGGCCTTTAGCTTGAACGTGGACATGGGTGTACTGGCTCTCGGCTCGACAACCCTTGTATGCGACCCAGCCAGGTCGACGACCTTTTTCTTTTTGGTCGGCTCCGATGGATCCACACTTCTCGGTCCGAAGACTGTGAAGTCTATCAGTTTCGGTTTCTGTTTTGGTTCCACCACTTTCGGTTTCGATTTTCCCAAGCTTTGGTAATGTCGTACCGATGGCTCTTGTATTACATTCTTAGCCGGGCTCAATTGCGGGGCTATAGAATCGATGTTTTGATCTTGGCTAAGGCCTTCCGGCGATGCATCGACCTGAGCCTCTGGAAACGTATCAGTAAATGTATTGGGTTCCGTACTCACGGTTGGCCCAGTGTCCTCGCCGGAGTCGTCCTCGACAGCTCCGATGCCTGGATCGTCGTCCCCTACCTCGATGATGTCTTCTTCGTCGTCGATGTAGTAGTTAGAGTCATGTTCTGACCTCTGCTCCGACTGCTGATCTGAGTCTTCAGCTTCGACGACCTCTTCGTCGTCTTCAAAGATATTTTCCGGCTCAGGCGCTGACTTCTGCCTCGCTGCTCGTCGAACCCGAAGTGTCTATTAAGATCAAAATTGAGCACAAGCTAAGCAGTCGGTGTGGGTATTTAGAGTTACAGTTGGGGCATCGTTTGAATGGACTTCGTTCCATCAACGATAGGTCCTTTGGTGTCGAAAAGGCCACGCGGCCCGATTCGACGTCCTGAGTAGAAACAACAGGAATAAAGTTGTCGGCACCGATCGAATAACAATACCGACGACCCCGAAGGCCTTCTGGCCTTTAGAAAGTTGTAATCGATTCCGAACTCCGAGTTACAAAAGTACATCTGAACCCAATGG
The DNA here is from genome assembly GCF_964263255.1 of Lissotriton vulgaris. Taxonomy (NCBI): domain Eukaryota; kingdom Metazoa; phylum Chordata; class Amphibia; order Caudata; family Salamandridae; genus Lissotriton; species Lissotriton vulgaris. Next base: position 1,037,257,246 of record NC_141689.1, read on the forward strand.
TGGAAAAAAACAATCTGAAGATGGAGAGGATGTCCATGCGCACTGTAGTGCAGGGGAGGAGCCACCAATGTCGTGATACTTCGAAGACTCTTCCAGGACAACAATGTGCAATCATCCGGACCCAACGCTAGGCGGCGATCTATGCACCGATATGAATTCAGCAGCCCACATGCCTCGAACATTTGTTTTCTGAAACTTCTAATTGGTTCAATTATTCCATCCCCCAAAGTTCTGCCCCGTATACATCTGCACCCTTTCCCTTTGCCCAATGTATTTCTAACATTGGAGGAATTGGACGGAAAGGGGAACCTTTGGCTTTCTTAATTTTAGCATAATCTACATGTTGCAGAGATAGTACACTCTTTTGTATTTGAGGAATCCAAGTCAGGTTCTCACTTACTCTAACCCCCAAGTAGTCAAATACCTTGACCTGGTCTAACCTTTGGGTGTCTAGCCTCAGTTATTCTTTATAGACTTATACAGGTTAAAAACCAGGAACTTAGACTTTGAGCAATTTATTTTGAATCCTCTTTCTTTGCAGGCAGTTGCAAACTTAGTACTTTCTGGATCCCCGCAGCGTATCATCTGCTAAAAGAAGGCAGGGGATTTGTTTGCCCGACAGTTTTGGTGGATCCCCTCCAGTCATGGCGATTTTTAATAAGCCTGTTCCTATATAAAGTGAACAAGGTTGGCGCAAAGACACAGCCTTGGCGTACCCCTTTTAAAACCGGGATGTTTTTTGCTACCATCTGTATTCCATCTGACTTTTGCATCATTTCCAGTGTGCAACTGGGCCAGGAGTTGGAGCAGCCCCCCAATTGGAGACCAAGATCACTTAAGGCAACCCACAGCTTGGAACGCTCCATTGAGTCAAACGCCGTTTTCAAATCAACGAATAAGACGTATAAATGGCCCTTCAGAATAGTTACCTCCTTCCAAATTAATAGTAAAAAGCAAAACACCTGATCTAGAGTACTCGTAGAGGATCTAAAACCAGCCTGCAGATGAGAAAGTATATAGGAGTCCTCCATCCTGCCTTGGAGGTGCGTTAAGATCATTTTCCTGAATATTATTTGGGATACATCTATAAGGCTAATAGGCCTATAGTTTCCCGGGTCTCCCTTGCCGCCCATTTTAAACATGGGAAGAATTTCAGCACCTTTCCATGAGTCAGGGATATCCCCACCACGTGTGATAGCTGAATATACTGAAGGGGGTAAAGGGCCCCATATACTCTCTTAAGACAGAAAGCAAGAGCAAGAATGGGTGTCTCTTGTTTTTTATGACAAACAGTCTAAAGACATGGAAACTAAAATATAAGGCAGAAGTTAGTCAGCTGAGTTAATAGGAATCAAATGTTCTTGCTTATGAGTGCCGATATTAAAACAATATGGAGGCCCTCGCAGACATCTTGGTACAACACAGAAATGCATCGTAATGTGGTTTCAAAACAAAATAGTTGATGCAAAGTGGCCCTTTTCATACATTATCAGCTGCTTATTTCAATTGTTTACTTTAGAACTGCACTAATGGCGTTATGGTTGTGCCTTTACAGAGGTCTTTGAACACCAAACAAAGAGGTCTATTTTTATCACACAGCTTGCTTGGCCTTTGCATTGCTAGCAATTAGACACAAAGTTATCATTAAGGTCACAGTTGGTAGGTGATTGTTCCATGCAGGGAAATATGTTGTTGAAGTATTTTGAACCAGCTAGATAAATTCAATCTCTACGGTCTCTACTTAATACTTCTGTCAGGTTCTTTGGGTATTATAGAGATATTTTGGGCAAGTCATACCTCTTAGGATGAGTATCCATAAATGGCACCTGCTAAGTCAACTTCATTTGCAAGAAGAATTGCAATTATATACAAAAAACGTCTTTCGGTGGACCTATGGCATACAATGCTTTACACGTGGACCCACTCATATGCAAACTTAGAATGAATTTGAGAGATGGGAGATGATAAATCTGGAATGCGTTAGTGAGTTCCAATAGTAAAACCTTCCAGTTTTATTTTAGCATCTTTATAAATCTGGTGGTAAATTGCTAATCTTCTACATATTCACATATTGGTATGTTGTTTGGATCCCATTTTTGAAGTCCACCTGATAAATCAAAGGTTTCTTTGAAGATATAGCAACACAAAAAGATGATGAACCGAATGCTGAACAGTGTCAAACATTCAACCTCCCCCCTCCCCCCCAGCACAAAGATCTGTTGCGTTGCTATAGTTGCCCTTAAGTGACAAGGGTATGCCCAGACGTGGGTGCTGTGCTAGCTATGTCACTGGCTGATGAGGGGTGATGCCCCGAAAGCAGTCCCAGGATGCTTCTTTTCCGGTCCAGGGAGGACCTGTCCTGGCACTTCGGGCTGAACTGTTCCCATGTGGAGCAGGGTCGAGATTAATTTGCATATGGCTGGGTCCAATCTGGTTTGGCATTGTGAGCAAAACAACAATGGATTTAACCCAGATCAGTGATGTGGGGGGGGTTCGGAATGTTCGACAATGTTCAGCATTTTGTCCATCATCTTTTTGTGTTGCTATTCTTTGAAAATATGCCAGGCCAACAGCTATGTGGCCAGATCAGGCCAGTAAGGCCTAAAATAGCTTGTCCTGATAATGCCTGACTCACCATAGCAAATAGATTTATCTAGGCCTGCAGGCCCTCTAAAAAAAAACAAAAATACAATTTAAGACACAGGGAGTAGGATGGGGATGAAGCTAGCATGTGCCCCTCAGAAAACAACTGAAATTAGAGGGGAAAAAAAGAAAGAAAAGATTAGGGATGTGAAAGCAACAGCTGATGGGGTAACAAAGAACATACAAAGAGGGCAGGAATGAGAGGGGCACCAAGAGGGAATGTGATGAGAAAAAAAGTCCCCTGAAAATAGCAGTGCAAGGATACAACTGAGCGAACCAGAAAAATATAAAGCAACAATGCTTTCTGGCGGTGGGGACGGCAAGGGTTGGGGTTCAGGGACAAACAAGAATAGGGAGGAAAAGTCCTTAATTAAGGAACAGGGAATTGAGATAGATAATAAAGTTGCTCCCTGAGCACTCAGAATTGTAAATGACTAGTCCAACAGCAATAAAGTCTCTTATTGTACTTTTGTTCCACTTTTTATTCGGGTACTCAGCGTCTGATGTTCAACAGTACATTTTCATTCAGTATACAGCTTCCACAGTTGTGTGGCCTCGGCGTTTTTCACCGCAGGCCAGCTACAGCTCGGTCTCGGAAGTTTCACTGGAAAGGTTGAAAGGGAGAGTAGAAAAGATATGCCTCGGCGGGAGTCAGCAAAAGCGCTGCATACATTCCAAGATGTTGTTGCCTGTTTCTCACACGAGGAGTGGGTGCTTTTACACAAATGGCAGACCAATCTTTGGGGAAATCTGACGAAGGAAATTAATCAAGTCTTGATGACTCTGGGTCCTATGATTGCAAACTGTGTTTTTTCTTTGAGAGCAAAAGAAAATGAAGGCCTGTACCCCAACGGACGTTAACTCCAGCAGACGACTCAGTGAGGAGCATTACCTGAGTGAGAATGGTACCGGTGCTTCTTTAGTAATTTGCCAGGATATTTATCTTGCAGTTACAAATTGTGCATTAATGCTCGCTTACAGACACAACCATGAATGACCATATATGTACTATATGGACCTGGGGACCTGGGTTCGAGTCTCGGTAACAACGCCAAACATCCTGTGATTCTGGGCAAATCACTTAATATCCCTGTGCCTAACAAAAATGAATGTACTGTGTGTCCTAATGTAACGTAACTGGTGCTATGTAAAGCTCTCAGATACCCGATTCGGTTCAAGTTCGCGCTATATAAAACTCTGAAGAAAAAAAAAAGCAATCTACAGTCAACATGTGTTTCGTCGTGTGTATTTACACACAATGACTTCTTCAGGGCTGACTAACGAGTTCACATCCACAATCCAATCGATCCACAAACCACCAGAAACATCTTGTACACGAGTAGCCTTATGGCCCCCTCTTGGGAGCACTCCAGGTACATTTTGAAGTACCAAATCATTCAGATATCTCTAAACAAGTTAACGTAAAAGGCTCAAACCTCAGGTAAGAGACTCACTGGGTGCATCCAAAGTAAATAGGATGATCACTTGTTAGGTGTGGAGAATAAAAATCATGAGTCCATGATAGTATCAGTAAAAATTCCCAGGCCGGAAAGTACTCCGTTTGGTGTGCATGAGATAGATAATGAGCCATCCAATGACAATCAAGGGGCGAACACCAAAAGCCCACTCTGTGTACTGTAGTCATTTGGTCTTCAACAAAGAAAAACTCAAGCTGGTTTCAAGCGAAACTAGCAAACTGGAGCAATTACAGGTTTAAACTGCATATAGAAATATAAATCTGTATATCTGGCTTTACCATTTTGGCAGACTGGGAAAACCATATATTTCTTCTAAAGAGCACTTGGCTTCCAATATTCTGAAAAGGATGTAACAAATTTTTGGTGTGTGAACGCTATGTTTTTCACATCGTTTACAACTACAGCATAAACATCCTCTAACACCAGGCGGCCCAAATATCGGTGGGTACAAATTAATGCACAGCTGAACACTGGGAATAGCTGGAAGCGCGCTGAGGAGTGACAGTTTGCAAAATCCCAAAGCCAAACATGGGGAAAACAAAGCGGCAAAAGGCCATCAGAGTAACGCAATCACTCTGTACACACTGTAGCAGGGCTTGCCACAGCGCAGCATGCACCAGACAGGGGCCCTGGGACCGGAAGGGGAACTGTAGGAAGCTGGCTCTTTATATACTAAACCAAAATGAGGTACACTGTGTAAAGAGTCCAGGCAATCCTTATTGGTTTACAGAGGCAAAAAGAGAAACACTAACTATGTCTTGCATGGGAGAGCAGTTTCGGCTAATAATAGGGTAGTGCTAAGCATTTGTTGTACTCAGAGGCAATACATGAGTGTAGGAAGCTGGCTCTGTATATACTATACCAAAGTAAGGTATAATTTCCACAGAGCCCAGGGAGTCCCCAGAGGTATAGTAAAAGCTAAATTAGGTAGATACTAACAGCTCTCTTTGTGGTAGTGTGGGCAAGCAATTAGGCTTACCTAGAGGGTGTGCGAATCATTTATTGTATGCACTCATTCATGACTGGTGCACACACTCAGAGCCTGAATCCAGACCAAGTGGATAAGCATAAATAAAAGGTATACTTGTATTTTATTTCTAGAACCGAGCATGACTTGGAACAGGTACGTAAACTATACTTTCAATTGTAGACGTTTACACAGAAATGCAATTGAGGATGGATTTGCAGTTGTTACATGTATCACTTTTAAAATGCAGTTTGAATTACAAAGTAATTACTTTCAGATTACTTTTTAGTTAATTTTGGACTACACCGAGTACTGGGGGTGGTATGCCTAGATACCACACCTTAGGATCTCACAATACATGATAAGTAAGACTTTTTATACTTTTCGGCACTCCGACCTCGCAGACAAAACGAACAGGCCTATCACAGCCTTGGGAACTTTTCCCCTTATAATACTATAGCTTATCACATGGACCGTTGACCACACCTTTTTGGTTCCATTCTTGAATATTTCAGACTTTTATAGATAACCGCGTTAATGTGCCATCAAGCAAAGTCACCTTTCAATCTCCCATCGCATTGTGAGTGGCGTACACAGACTATAATTTAGTCTTCGCATGGACTGCGATCCGATGCAGGCTTTTACAGGAACTACTCTCACGTCTTCCTTCTCGTAACATCCTGCTTGCGCCTCCCATTCTTTTAGTGAAATGCTAATGCTCAAGACTTGGGACGCCAGCTTAATTAGACTGATTAAGACAACACGCTCGGGACCCTAGACACGTTTTATAACTGAGAAGGTTCAGATAGCCCCAGGCCTCGCACTGAACGGTGCTGCTATACGCTTAAGCCCTGATGAAGTTCTCCGATGGTGAACAAAAGCCTTTGGCTGGAATTTAAAGCTGTTTTGATACTGAATACAAAATAAAAGAACTTAACTAAAAAGAAATTGTTATCCATTGGACTCTATTATTCTGCGCACGCCCACCCAATTGTAAATTGGAGAATCTGGAGCACAGTGGCACCAATAGACTGTTGATGCCAGGGCTTGTTGCGTCGGATCGGCTTGGACATTAGAACTGGCATGAGGTACAGAAATCTATAGTCAACCGTTTTTTTCTCTCTGTAATTACTATTCGGTTTAGTTCTCTTTCCTCCATAGAAACATCAGTTCAACACTTAGAAAATTTAGGCTCAAAATCTCTTAACAAGAGTTCCTATGGGAGAATAAGTGTTAGCGATTTCTCAGGTAAGTACATGACTTACAAGTGGGAGTTTTAGGGGTTAGGACCAAGGTTCTCAAAGGTCTAGAAGGGCAATCGAGTTGCGCCACCAGTGTACTGGGGCGGAAAGGTGCAGAGTGTAGGGGCCCAATGGTAGCCAAAGGGGCAAAGGGGGCCTTCGGTTAGGGACTGCTTGCGTGCAGGCCAATCAGGTGTGGGAGCAAAGTTCTGGGGGTTAAGGTCAACCCTGCAGGGGCCATCGACCCACACAGGAGCTACACCACCAGCGGCACTGGGGCAGTCAGCTGCAGGGTGCAACAAGCATTGCAATGCAATAGGTCTCGCATTAGGACATTTTGAGCTATTGGTATTGTACATGACAAATATTTTATTTATGGCTTGGTTTTGAAAATAGCGAAATTAATAGCTTGGTCATTTACAATGCCAATAGTTTTAACTTTTGGAAACGTGACACCTATACTATAGCATTTGCAATGCAATATGTGTTGCATTTACATGACTTAGATGTATTAATATTACAAATAACAATGGCTTTTATTTTTTGGGATAATTAATACTTAAAAGTTATAGTAATTTATAATGGCAAGGGCTTAAACTTTTGTAAATAACTTTTGGGAAGATTATGTTCTGTATATTTTATTGTGATAAACATCCAAGAACAGCAGTGAAATATTAACATCTTTTTGTGACATTTGTAATAAAGCTTGAAACATTGAGAGAACATATAAGAACCAGTTGTTGTTGAATGGTTGCACAGAGTGATGCTGTGGCCTTCAGTGGTGCTGAGTGATGCTGTGGCCTTCAGTGGTGCTGAGTGATGCTGTGGCCTTCAGTGGTGTTGAGTGATGCTGTGGCCTTCAGTGGTGCTGAGTGATGCTGTGGCCTTCAGTGGTGCTGAGTGATGCTGTGGCCTTCAGTGGTGCCGAGTGACGCTGTGGCCTTCAGTGGTGCCGAGTGACGCTGTGGCCTTCAGTGGTGCCGAGTGACGCTGTGGCCTTCAGTGGTGCCGAGTGACGCTGTGGCCTTCAGTGGTGCCGAGTGACGCTGTGGCCTTCAGTGGTGCCGAGTGGTGCTGTGGCCTTCAGTGGTGCCGAGTGGTGCTGTGGCCTTCAGTGGTGCTGTGGCCTTCAGTGGTGCTGCGGCCTTCAGTGGTGCTGCGGCCTTCAGTGGTGCTGCGGCCTTCAGTGCTGCTGCGGCCTTCAGTGCTGCTGCGGCCTTCAGTGCTGCTGCGGCGTTGAGTGGTGCTGTGGCGTTGAGTGGTGCTGTGGCGTTGAGTGGTGCTGTGGCGTTGAGTGGTGCTGTGGCGTTGAGTGGTGCTGTGGCGTTGAGTGGTGCTGTGGCGTTGAGTGGTGCTGTGGCATTGTGTGGTGCCGAGTGATGCTGTGGTGTTGAATGATGCAGGAGAATGTTTGTAAATTTTCCTTCATAACCGTTTTATGTTATTATGACGCATTTCACATGTCAAATCTTAACCCCTTCCATGCTTCCGCGATTCTACGCCTGTGCGGCAGAATCGCGAGTGGGCGGGTTTATGACGGCCCCCAGCCGTCACAAAAAATGAAGCCAGTGTCTGGGTTCAGGGACCTGTCTTGTGTGTGGGCTATCTACCAGGAGTGTGTAGGTGTAGCCGCCCAGAAAGAAAAGAAATTTTCTTTCTTGTTATCCCCTCACTCACCGGAGTTTCCTCACGGTGACATGCTTCATCATCGGGGTCATCCCAGTTCTCTACGAAAAGGGGCGTGCTGCGACTCTCGAGCGACGAAGGAGCACTATGAAGTGAAGGACTATGTGTAGTGAGAGTAAGTGGAGTGGATGTGTGTGTGAGTGTTAAAAATACCGTGCTAGTCAATTTTGACCAGGTACTGAACCAACTCACATCACTGGTTGGTCCACAGTACAAACCCCACTTTTAACATACCGGTCTAGGAGCAGAATAAAACATTGAGGCCCACTAGCACGGTATTTTTAACACTCACACACACATCCACTCCACTTACTCTCACTACACATAGTCCTTCACTTCATAGTGCTCCTTCGTCGCTCGAGAGTCGCAGCACGCCCCTTTTCGTAGAGAACTGGGATGACCCCGATGATAAAGCATGTCACCGTGAGGAAACTCCGGTGAGTGAGGGGATAACAAGAAAGAAAATTTCTTTTCTTTCTGGGTGGCTACACCTACACACTCCTGGTAGATAGCCCACACACAAGACAGGTCCCTGAACCCAGACACTGGCTTCATTTTTTGTAACTGTACCTAGGAGGACGACCTGGTCTTGAATAAACCTCCGTTTCCCTCTACTCTGTCACGGCCCCCAGCCGTCATCAGCACACGAGCACCGTAGTGCATGACGGCTGGGGGGCCGTCATCAGCATGGAAGGGGTTAAAGTTTATGAAAAGTAAACTTTGGAAATGTTTCAGCAAACATGTCATTGTTGGCGGTTGTAGTTACTAAGGCTGAATTAGGTTTTGAAAGACTAGTTCGTAAAATGTAAGAAGCTTTTTTTAGACTGCGATAAGGATTGAGGAAAGATGAACCTCTCACCTGCTTCATCTTTTATTAACGTAAGCTAACATCCTAGTAGACACAGGCCCAAACATACGCGGTTATCAGTGGTGTAAATATCAGTGAAGCTAAACTGCTTTGCCATAAACGGTCCACTGGAGTGGTCCGCTCTGAACTCTGCCCTTTCAGTTAATAACTCTCTATGAAAGAGGGATAGTGAATAGTGCCGAAGGAAGCATAAGGGGAACAAAGCGGGCATGGACTCGGAGACACAGTGTAAGAGAGAGAGAGAGAGAGAGAGGGTTGGGCGAAAATAGGGAAAAGCAGCTTAAATAAGGCTGTGGTGGAAAGCAGGCCTGAGAGAGAGTACAGGAAGAGAGTGTGAAAAGGAAGAGCGAGTGAGAACAGGAAAGCCACAATGTCGGTGGGAGCGATTAATTAGATGCATTGATTTTGGCTATTTGACTACGTTCTGCGACCTTGCTGAACTGTGTTAAATGAATAAGTAGGAAATGAACAATAACAGAATAAACTCACCATGTCTCAGGCGTGTGAGATGCAACGGCAAAATAGAAAATTAATAACTTACTGGCTGAGGTACTCGCAGACAACCAAACACAACACCAGTCAGGTTTTTGCTTTGCACTCTGGAAATTTGTAGCCCCAATTTCATAATCGGAGAAAGAGAACTAGCAGTCTCAGACTGCAAACATATACTACTGAAGTATGCACCTGGAAAAATTTGTTCTGTTTCCTCAACAACCAGAATCCAAAACAAAGACAACCCGTGCTAAAACATACTCACCTGGCATTTTGCGCAACCAAAAAATATGAATATAGAGGAACCAGCTCTTCACATGTAAAATGTTACTTAACACAGGAACAGGTACCATTGTTTCTGTTTAAGCATCGGGAGTTTGTCTGAAAACATGCTGGGGCAAATAACTTGCTTTTCCGGTATTTGTGGTGGTCTGAGGTGGAATGCTGTAGCTGTGAACAGATCCAATCGCCTGTTGCGACTCTGCCCCGGGATCCGCAGTGAAGCCAATTAACGCCTCATTGTCAGAGCTCCGCGCTGGCGGTTTCAGCTTTAGCCCGAAATTAGCGTAACTGGAGTTCAAAGTGTCCCGCACTTTACCCACCATTAAGCGGAGATCAAAGAGAATCCACAGCAAACAATAGCACGCAGGAAACATAGGGTAGGCCTTAAAATGACAGCAAACACCTCAACACAATGACGTGTGGGCGGAGATCCCTCTTCCTTTTAACCGCATCGCTGCTGCGGCGATTTTTGCGCTGTGCGGCGTTTTTCATCATCGCGCTTTACATGACGAGCTCAGCTCGTCATCAGCACACGCCACCCGTGGCTGATGACGAGCTGAGCTCGTCATCAGCATCGAAAGGGTTAATTAGCCGGCGGTAATAATGACCATTCTAAATTCATTCTGCTGCTCCTGTGCCGTTAACAAAGCTGTGAGGTGAAACCAGTGTTTAGCAATTCCATTAAATGCAAAAATACAAATCCCTTCTACAAATACAAGTCCCTTCAAAAGAGAGAAAGGATGTGGCCTAGCGGCTAGAGTCTCGTCAGGGCCGCTCAACAACCCGTGATGCTGGGCAAATCATTAAACTGACCGTGCATGACAAACTGATTGTGGCCGTCTATGCAACTGGAGCTCATGAAAAGCTCTCAGAGAGCTAAGGTTGTGCAAGAGGGCTCTCAGCACGTGACAAGTCAAGCCACTTCCATCCATCGCGCTCGCCTGCTGCCCAGTGGCAGCAGTCCAGTAGAGTAGAGCAGCAGCACGGACATTTCAGTCCTGCCAAGTTTCCCAATTCGTTTAAGAGTTCCACATGATTGGAATTCATAAGTTTAATGCTGAGTAGAAGATGTCGTGTGCGAGTAAGAGATTAAGAGTGGATAAATGGGAGACGAGATGACAAAGAAATAAAAATGAGGAGCGTGGGGGAGAGAATGGAATGGGGAAGACCGTGAATGAGGATCGACTGATTAAGTAAACAAGGAATGCATGTGCCACGAGCGCTGTGAGGGGGCTGGGCAAGCATGCCAGCATTCACGAGCAGATGGTCCTGTGTATGACCTTTGTAGCGCGTGAAGTGGCTGGTGGCAAATGGACTCAAAAGCGGCCGGTCGCTTTGATGTTCTTGGCTTGTCTTGCTTGGTGGGGGAGCGGATTTCTGTGCACGCGCATTTCTCATGAACTGCATGGAATCCGGGCTTGTTCAAGAGAGTTCGGTCACATGTAATAGGTTCAGAGCAATAAATTGTTCGACCTAAAAAGGACATCCGACCCCAAGCTTTTCAATGGAGACCTTCGGTTCTGTGAAGTTGCTGCACGCTCGGGCAGGGAGACTTCTTGAAGGTGCTCACCAGCTGGAGAGGTAAGTTGAGTTCTTGGGGGATGCCTGACACCCTCGGTTGGGCCACCCTAGGCCGTGGGGCGTCGGGTGCAGGGGTATCTTCGGGTGTTGGGTTTTCTTACCAGCTTTGGTCGCTGTCAAGGGGAGCCTTCAGGTTGAGGCTGCAGGGGAAGTCTTGAAGCTTGAAGGAGGTCAGGGATCACTAGATCCCAAGTACAGAATCGCTGGGGAGACCTCCTTGTGGTGTTGGGCCACTGAAACTCTGGCCGAGGGCGTTGGGTGCAGAATCGCTGAGTCACCGGAATCCAGATTCTGTGGGCGAGTCTTCGCATGAGCAAAGCTGGTGCTTACTGGAGACAGAGTCTGTTAGATGGTTGCAGGGCAAGCCCTCCAGGCTCTGGGGGTTGCTGGCTGCTGGACTCACTGGTGTTCTTGCTGTAGGCAGGTTCTAGACAGGACAGGCTGGCAGGGCTGGGGCCAAAGCAGTTGATGTCCTCTTCTTCCTGGGTCAGCATGGCTCCTCAGTCCTTCTTTCTTCCTTGAATCGGAGGCAAGTTTCAGGGTTGCCCCTAAATACTACATTTAGAGCTTTAACGGGCGTGCAGGTCGAGACCAATGGGTCCCTTCCTTGAGGTGGGTACACCCCCTATTATGCCATACTCCAGTGGGAGGGGGCAGGAGCCTCTCCCCAATTGGCTGAGTCCCCCCATCTTCAAGATAGATGGGACAGAGATGTGTGCTTCACCTCGCCTCCCCCACCTGATGGGTTGGCAAAGGTTGGCACTCCTCTCTTCCTAGCTTGGTTTTCCCACCAATTCTCCTGCCAAAAGTGGGGTCCAGAACCAGTGGAAGCCATTTGTGGGGGAAGCAATAGGCAGGTAAGGCTTCCAAAGGCAGCCCTTTCATGGACCCAGCCCATCCTGGGAGAGGAGGCATGACACTTCTGCCCAGGATGGGCTTTGTTTCCAGACTACTTCACACAAAAACAAGGGGAGAGGGTCAGCTACTCATCTACCCCAAATCACCTTATTTAACATACTCACACCAAGAGGGGTAGAGAGGAAACCGTAGTGGTACACATGCAGTGGCACAAATTGTGTTAATGAAAACTGCCCTCACTCACACACAAATATGTGTGACATGCTTCATCCTCGGGTCTGCTTACAAAACACCCTGACGTAGCCACGCACAGGATGGAGCATAGGGATGGGGCGAGACAAACAACATAAAAATTAATCAAAATGGTGTGTACAAAGTGCTACCACCAGCGACTAGGGACAGTGATAGAAACAAGTACAGTGAAAAAAGAGGTCAAAACTGGTTTGTGGGTAACCTATCGATCACCTTTATTCCAGGGTCCCACGTTCAGGATTAAAATAGTAGGATGGGCGTGTTAGAGAGATTACTAGGTACTTCCTACTTAGACTGCCAATGTCAACATGTTTCGACCGTGTTAATATGCCAACAATAGAGGATCACATCGGTCTTCCTCAGGACTTCTATCAGTCACAGTCAAGCTCCCCCATTCTCTTAGTCTGGTCAATTACCGGGGTTCAGAGCCTAGAGCGATCCCAACATGTGGAGGCAGTTCCCCTAGCATGGGATGCAAATATGAGTTTATTGGTTTAGTGAACTCGAAATGGCGGCGGGCAGGGAGAACCCCTAAGAACACAACTGTCCCGAAGGTGGTTCACACCAATGGGGCTTGCCTCTTCACCGCTGTGTTTATTTCCAGACCCAGAGAGTGGAGGCTCTATACCCAGGGGTCCAGAAACCTGTCTGGTGGAGGCAAATGGCGGCCAGCCATTCAGGAACCACACCAGTGCATTTTACATTAAATTCACCACTGACATCATTGTGGGTTTAATGTGCTGAGAAGTTTGCTACCAAAACTTTGCAGTTTTTAGTAAAGCCATTATGGAGCTGTTGAGTTGGTAATGTCCAACTCTCAGACTATATACTCTTTATGGCTTTATTACACTTACAATGTCAAAGAATGGGCTTAGACACTGTAGGGGTATAGGGCTCATGCCACTGTACCCTCACCTTAGGGCTAGTGCACCCTGCTACAGAGGTGACTTACCTAGGCATCAGGCAGTGGGTTGCAGGCCTGGCACACATGGATGTGTGCCATGTCAACTCTTTACTTTTCTCTGCACCAGAACACGTAGCCTGCAATGGCAGTGTGTGGGAGTTAAGGTACAAGGGTGGCACAAAATGTGCTTCAGCCTTAGAGGCCTTCCCTGGTCACAGTTCCCTTGGTACCCATGGTACCTTTTACAAGGGCCTTCTCTGTGGTCAGAGATGTGCCAATTGTGGGTACAAAGGTACAGTCTTGTGAAAGAACACAGGCCCTAGGAACCTGTTTGGCAGGGACCCAGGGCACATCAAATCAGGTTGCATTAGATGTCAGGCAAAGAGTGGGGTTAGCCATGCAAAAAGAGGCACTTTCCTACAATGAGACACTCAAGAATAAATCGGAGACCATTTAGAAAAGTAAGTGGACTTTTTAAAATAAATTTCGAATCCAAGAACTCTGTTATCAAGTAAGTACTTCTATAGATATTAATTTTCACAAGTAAACAGTTACTTAAATGCGCTTTTGCGCAGCACTGTTATGGTTATGTTACTTTCATTTAGAACATGCACAAATCACCCTGGGTGAGGTATCTCAGCGCTGCCCCGCATCACAAACAGAATCACATCTAACTTTCCTATCCGAATAACGAATATGCTACTTACCAGTATGCATCTGTTCTTGGCATGTAGGGCTGCTGACATTCATATCTGTGCATAGATCGCCGCCTAGTGTTGGGTCCGGATGATCGCACATTGTTGTCCTGGAAGAGTCTTCGAAGTATCACGAGATAGGGGGCTCCTCCCCTGGACTACAGTGCGCATGGGCATCGACTCCATCCTCAGATTGTTTTTAGCCATTGTGGCAAAGACGGAGTGAAACTCTGTGAATGATGACCATGCTAGAAGTATGTGTGAATGCTGCAGCCGCTACAGGCGCCGGGGAGGAGGGCGGGCGATATGAATGTCAGCAGCCCTACATGCCAAGAACAGATGCATACTGGTAAGTAGCATATTCGGTTCAAGGCATGTGGGCTGCTGAATTCATATCTGTGTATAGAATACATAGCAGTCCCTCCATTAATGGCGGCCGCCTGTGCCAGCTGCAGTAGTTTGGAAAAGTGTTTTTAGAACAGCCTGCCCTACAGCTGCCTGCTGTTTGGAGTGCACATCAACACAGTAATGTTTAGTAAATGTGTGTGTGGTAGACCATGTGGCTGCTGTACATATGTCTTCCAAAGGAATATTTCCAAGGAAAGCCATGGAGGCCCCCAACTTCCGAGTGGAGTGGGCCCGAGGTGGAATGGTGAGAGTGCGCTTGGCTTTCTGATAGCAGATCTGAATACACTTAACGATCCACCTGGCTATAACAGCCTTGGAAATGGGGTTGCCTTTGTGTTGTGGCGAAAAGGCAACAAATAGTTGTCTAGTCTTCCGAAAATCTTTGGTCCTATCAATGTAGTACATTAAGGCCCTCTTAACGTCAAGTGTGTGGAGCATCCTCTCCGCAACTGATTCTGGATTTTGGAAGAACACAGGTAGTTCTATAGTCTGGTTGATATGGAACTGAGAAACTACCTTAGGAAGGAACTTAGGGTTAGTGCGAAGCACCACCCTGTTTGAATGAATTTGAATAAATGGCTCTTGGATAGTTAGTGCCTGGAGTTCACTAACTCGTCGTAGCGACGTAATCGCTATAAGGATAGCCACTTTCCATGTCAAGAACTGAATCTCGCAGGAATGCAGTGGTTCGAAAGGCGGACCCATCAGCCTGGTGAGGACCACATTTAGGTTCCACTCGGGAGCTGGTGGTGTCCGGGGAGGAATGACTCGTTTGAGTCCTTCCAGAAAGGCTTTAATGGCAGGCACTCTGAAAAGGGAGAGGTGCTGTCTGTTTTGGAGATAAGCAGCCATTGCGGATAGATGTTTACGAATGGAAGCATAGGCCAGATTACATTTGTACAGATGTAAGAGATAACAAATGATGTTCTGAATAGATGCATCCAGCGGGTTAATGTTGTGGTCTGCAAAATAAATGACAAACCGCTTCCATTTCGCCGCATAGCATGCTCTGGTGGTGGGCTTTCTTTTTTTTTTATTTGGAAAACCTTATATATATTGCTGCAGACAAATACAGGCATGGGCCTACAACCCCTAGGGCCGGCCGCTAGACAGAGTCAAAACCTTACAAAGCAAAAAATCGACACAGCCCAGTATCTCTCGGTCCGGAGTCATAGCAAATCGTAAAAGCAGGATTTATATTGAAGCGTGTCCACGAAATATCAGGATTTGAGAGGATTCCATTTTATAATATGGGGATAAGGATCCAATGACATACAATCTAGCAAAGTCTTACTCGGAGCAAGTCGTGCAATAGGATATTCGCCGTCAGTATAAGCATGATTAGAAAGTTGGCTTAAGAACGTGAAAATCAGAATATGCACGCATACAATAACCATGCGCTAACTCGGTGTCCTACCCATAGGATCAACAAACACTGTGAGAAAACATAAGCACACATTGCAAGATTCTTCCCAAAAAGAACAAGACTTAACCCCCCATCCGATCAAAGGTATATAAGAAATAAAGAAAGAGTACGAGCAGAAAGAGTGAAAAAAAGGGCCATAGAAACGAAAAAGAAACGAAAACAAACCTCATCCCCCGACCCCCCACTGTGCATACCAGCAGAAGGCTACGGCCCACCCCCCCCTATAGGCATGCCTGTCGCCCCAACAACTGAAACCCCGATTACAAGAAAAAGGAGGAGGACCCTCGCACCCGACCCAACGCCCCCCCACCCCACCGCATCCCAGAAGAGTATGTAAGCACCCCAAAAAGGAAGCGGCCATCTTCATATGTCCATCTCACCCCCCCACAATTACAATAACAAACCGAGTCCTGCATCACCACCAGAATCACCAACGCAGTAACACAATCAGGCAATGTTCATCCTTGGCCAGTTCGAGCAGGAGTAAGCAAACTCCCCAGCCCAACAGTTCCACAGGCAGTCGAGCTTGGTGACCAAACCTGCTTCTTAAGAGCCACCCAAGTGCTCGGCGGAGGTAGCAGAACAGTGACGACACCGCTTCTCCAGTAGTCGCTTTCCAATATTAAGAGTACCCGGCGTTGTTGTATGGTGGCTAGCACATGAGTCGGGAGAACAAAAAGAATGTCAGTCGTGCAAATCCGGCCGGCGAGCTCACTGTCCTCAAAATCCAGCACTTTGCGACCCAGGGAGTACTCGGTGTCCAACAACTGAGCGTAGCCGGGTGCCCGATCTATCACACTCCCATCTGCGCCCCCAGGTCCCATTTCAGGAGCAATAGACGCCAGTGAGTCATGGAGGGCCAACAGTCTACGGCTCAGGGAGGAGTGAACATCATTGATAGCCAGAAGGACATCTCCTAGTGTGTACTCCCTTTCTCCGCTGTCGGATGTTGCAATGCTCCTCGCCCCTGGGTACCCCCCGGACAGGATAGTGCACATCGTATCAGGCATCCGGGGTCTTATTGTCTCCTAGTAGTGTATGTTGGGGTTGGAGCGGAACACTTCAAAGCACTCAGTAGTACAGTACCACCAACATCTTACAAGCCATGCCTAGGAGAAAGATCCATATTCCGACATCGGCCACGGCCGGCAGACGGTCACACTGAGGGCCAGGTCACCTCGGGCAGTCCACCAAAGAAGTCCGATGCGGGCGGCAAAACTGTCGTCGGTTCCCAGGACGCCCACTGCAGAGAGAATCAGCCAAATACGTGTTGCGAGGCTTGGGGCACTTGCATCATACTCCGCATGTGTCCGCCAGTAAAATCGGCGAATTGCAACGTCCGTCTGGGTCCACCGGTCCACCTTGCCCGGCCGTGGCCGCTGTTGTTCAACTCCTCTCCGGCCACGTCACAACTCGAGGTCCCGGATTACAACAGGCACAGGCCACAATCTTCGCATCGACGTTTCTCGGTCATCCGAGGCGACCACGAACTCGGAGTTACGCGGTCGGGCACCGCGCCACCTCAGCTGTGCGGGGGTATGGATTAGATGCAGGATCAATGTCAGGATGCTAGGGAGGGAGAGGGCGAATGGTGGAGCCGGTCTCCTAAGCTGCCATTTTGGACTCCGTCTTGGCTCCTCCCCCGTGGTGGGCTTTCTTGCCTCCCTGATAATGTCCATACAGTCAGGAGGTAAGTTGAGGTAGCCAAACTCTAAGACCTCAGGAGCCAGATCGCCAGGTTGAGCTGTTGCGGATCTGGATGCTGAATGGCGCCATGGCTCTATGTCAAAAGCTTGGGTGTGAGGCGCAGCCTTTGATGCGGTATGGGAACCTGGCGGCAAAGCTTGGGCATTTTGCCTTGTCCTCTGTGGCGAACAGGTCTAACTCTGGATGACCCCACCTTAGGAAGTACGGGTGGAGTACTGATGTATGTATCTCCCACTCGTGCATTTGGTGGCTGTACCTGCTGAGCAGGTCCGCCATCTGATTGTCCTTGCCCGGGAGGTGTTCCGCCATGAGGAAGATGTTCCTCTGGATGGCCCACTTCCACATGCTCTGAGCCAGATGAGAAAACTGTGGAGAGTGTGTACCTCCCTGCTTCTGGATGTAGTACATGGCTGTCATGTTGTCCGTCCGGATCAACACGACCTTGTTGCACAGATGTACCTTGAATGCTTTTATTGCCATGAAGATAGCCATCAGTTCTAGAACATTGATGTGCATCTTCTTTTGCTGTGGTGTCCATAGTCCCTGCACAGTGTAGTGGAGTACATGAGCTCCCCAACCCTGGAGAGAAGCGTCCGTCGTTAGAATGATCTGTGGCACAGGCTCCTGGAACGGTCGGCCCTTGCAGAGGTTTTGTGGAATCCACCAATGCAGAGAGTTGTATGCACGACCGGTCACCAACACTAGGTCTTTCAACTGTCCGTGAGCCTGAGTCCACTGACGTGTGCTAAGCACTCCTGAAGCGGACGCATATGTAGTCTCGCGTGCGGGACTATGGAGATGCAGGAGGCCATCATGCCTATCAACTGCATTAACACTCGTGCCCGAAGAGTGTTGAGGTCTGAATTTCTGTATCAGCGATTGAATGCTGCTGACCCTCACTGAATTTGGCTGTGCTGTGGCTGCCAGAGTGTTTATCGTCGCACCCAGATGCTGCCGTATGTGGGCGGGTTGCAGGTGGGACTTTGGGTAATTCAGTGAGAATCCCAGATCGTGAAGAAGGTGAATGGTGTGGGACATGTGGGCGGCACACTGCTGGGCTGACTTTGCCTGGATGAGCCAGTCGTCCAGATAAGGGTAGACGTGAATGTTTTGTCTCCTTAGGTGTGCTGCCACCGTCGCCAGGCACTTTGTAAACACCCTGGGTGCCGTGGTGACTCCGAAAGGTAGAACCTTGAACTGGTAATGTTGGTTGTGGATGGTGAACCGGAGGTATTTTTTGTGTGACGGGTGCAGCGGAATATGAAAATACGCGTCTTTTAGATCTAAAGTTGCGAGAAAATCCCCCTGGCTGAGCAACGGTAGGACTTGCTGCAGTGTCAGCATGTGAAAGTGCTCCGATAGAATGTACTGATTGAGGGGTCTGAGGTCCAGTATGGGTCTGAGGGACCCGTCCTTTTTTGGTATCAAAAAGTACAGTGAGCAAACTCCTGTGCCTTTTTCTGTCACAGGCGCGAGCTCGATTGCCCCTTTTTGCAGCATGACTAGGACCTCCTGCTGCAATAAGTGCAAATGCTCGGCGGACATAGGACGGTGTCTTGGGGGTATGTTGGGTGGAGTGGATATTAACTCCAGACAATAACCGTACTGGATAAGCTGTGTGACCCACCTGTCTGTGGTGATGGACTTCCAGACTGGCAGGAACTTCCCCCGACAGGTGTTGCGTGGTCGGGGGGCAGTGACAAGGTGTCACTGTTTGTTAGTGGCGGAGGATCTGGAGTTGTTTCCACGACCTCTGCCTTAGGCGCGGTTTCCACGATATCCACCTCAACTTTGTTTGGTGTATGTGGTCTGCGTGCCGCCTTTATAGTACTGTGTGGTTTGGGAGAGCTGGCCTCTGGAAACACCTCTATTGCTTGAGCGACGAAAAGAACCACCCCGGAACTGCTGGGACTGTAGAGCCCCCATGGACTTAGCAGTTTCAGTGTCTTTTTTGATTTTCTCCAAGGTGGTGTCCACCTTTGGGCCAAATAGATGATCAGGGTTTACTGTCTGATTGAGAATGGTGGTCTGTATTTCTGGCTTGAACCCGGAGATTCTGAGCCAGGCATGTCGTCTCAGCATGACACTAGTGTTAACAGCTCTGGCCGCGGTGTCTGATGCGTCCAGTGCACATTTGATAGAAGCATTTGATATGAGCTTCCCTTCTTGGATGAGCATCTCAGCCGCCTCTTTGCATTCATCTGGCAGGTGCTGTAACAGGGTCTCAAGTGTGTCGTAATGTGCCCTGTCATACCTGGCTAGAAGTGCCTGAGTGTTTGAAATGCGCCAGATATTGGCCGCTTGAGCTGCCACCCTTTTCCCTGATGCCTCAAACACCTTAGATTCCTTATCTGGGGGAGGAGCATCACCCGTTGTTTGTGAATTAGCCCTCTTCAGGGCATTAGAAACAACAAGAGAGTCCAACGGCAACTGTCCCTTGATGTAAGTATGGGTATCCAGGTACCGGTTTGTACTTCTTTTCAATTCTGGGGTTTATCACCCTGGCTCTTGTAGGCTCCTTAAAGATTTCCCCAGCATGCTTCAAGACACTCTTCAACATAGGCAGAGTCTTGACAGTCCTCTCTGAGACGGAAAAGGTGTCAAAAAGAAAGTCTACTTCAATGGGGTCAGCATGGAGCTGGACGTCATGATTCTTAGCTGCCCTTTCAATGAGGGCATTAAACGCTGCTGAATCCTCAGTAGGCGACGTTTCTACAGCATACATTTGAGTGTCTGGAGTAGAGTGAGGATCACCTGGGTCACAGCAGCTGCCCAGGGTTCATTGGTATCATCTGGATGAGTGTATACAGGATAGCTATATTCATCATCATCACCTTCCCCGGTGTCCACATCTGAATAAGTGAGTGAGACATCATGGCCACGTGGAGATACCGGTTCTACAAGAACAGGCGTCGAAGTAGAATCCTTTTTCTTCTTCAATGGAATTTTATAGGACTCCATCGGCTGTTCCGGGGAGATTTTCCGCTCATAAAGAGAAAATCTGCCTGTCTCGGCATCGATAAACTGTTCCTGTTGCTCTTCCAATGAGGATTGTCGATGCTTTACGGCCGGGACCACTGTTGTTGACTTCGGCACCGAGGACACCTTCTCGGGCACGTCGGTGGCCATTTTAGGGGCGAAAGCCTTCGACACCACTTTCGGCGGCAGCGTGAAGTGGATGGGGGTCGACGTCTTCTGAGGTTTATCGGCAGGCTTCGAAGGTGAAGGATCTTTAGGCCCGTCACTTGAGGCCTTGTCCTTGATGCGCTTTAGGGAGTCTGCCACCTGCTTCGAGAATGAGGCGGACGGCTGCGTCGACTCGACGGAATCCTTCGAGGCACCAAAAGACGTGGACTCTTGGGTCGGTCCGCTCTTGGCCTTGTCCTGTCGACGCGGAGGCTCGAGAACCTTCGGACCACCGAGCCCTTTGTCAGTGTCGACAGTCTTCGGCGCCGATTTGTTCGGGTCGACTGCCCTGACCTTTGCCTTCAGCGCGCTGGACTTCGTCTCGACGCCCTTGAGCTGTTTCTTCGGGTCGATAACGCTCTTCTGCTTAGTCCGTGCCGACAGGTCCGAGGACTTTGAGCCGACCAAAGCAATACGCACTTTTGGTTTCGATGTAGGCAGCAGTGCTTTCATTTGCATCGAGACCGGAGCTTTTACTTTCGGTTTCGATTTCGCAGGTTGCAGCTCCTTAGTAATGTCCGAAGCCGAGCCCGAAGGCAGGGCCGTAGAACTTATTGGAAGATCTTGGGTAAGGCCTAGTGGTGATCCCTCGACCTGAGCCTTATGAAGCGTTTCGGCCCCAATGTCAGTTTGAGTTAGCTCCTCGCTCGAGCTATCTTCCATGGCCCCAAAGGCCCCGTCGTCGTCTCCTACCTCGTCAACGACTTCTTCCGCTTCGAGCATTTCAACATCCGCGTCATAGTTGGAGTCGACCTCTGATGCGGAATTCGACAGGTTCTCACGAACCTCCCGGTCTGCTCCTTCATCATCCCCGGCATTGAATATGTCCACAGGCGCCGGTGCAGTCTGCTGGGCTTCCTTGCGCGCAGCGCGTCGATGCAGAAGAGTCTTCTTGGATCGAAAACGGGAACAAGCCATGCAGCTGGCTTCATCATGATCCGGCGACAGACACTTGTTGCACACCGGGCGGACGTCGATGTGGGGATACTTGGAGTTGCACACTGGACATCTCTTGGACGGGCTCCGTTCCATGATGGTTTGTCGATAAGGCCTCTGGCGTCGACCGGGCCTTCAGCGTCGAAAAGCACGCGGCTCTCCTGGAAATCCGGCTCAGAACTGAGCTGGAAGAATCGGGCACCGAACGCAAGACTATACCGACGAAAAACTAAAGGCCTTTTGGCCTTAAGAAAACTTTTATATCGATTCAGACTAGAGTGAACCAATATACATGCGAACCCAATGGTGGTAAAAAACAATCTGAGGATGGAGTCGATGCCCATGCACACTGCAGTCCAGGGGAGGAAACACCTATCTCATGATACTTCAAAGACTCTTCCAGGACAACAATGTGCGATCATCCGGACCCAACACTAGGCGGCGATCTATGCACAGATATGAATTCAGCTGCCCACATGCCTCGAACATGCATATATCACATACAATTATTTAAGGTCCGTTTCTGGGGGGCTCCTTTGGGACTTAGGATTGTAAGGGGCCATGGTCAAAAGTACCTCCAGCAGTTACTCGTTACCTGCCCTGGTGTGTCTGGGTGCAGAGGTGCTGGTTGGGTTGGTAACTTTGCACGTTATGCTGGGGAAAGAATGGGGGCCACCTAAAAAAGGCAGCAGAGGGGGACTTGGGAACTAGTCCGGAAGCTCCCAACGGGGGTGCTCAAGTCACAAGTGTCCTGGGAGCAAGGCGGCACAGCCGCTTTGTCGGTAGCTGAGCTGTGGCACTCATGCAGTGAAGATAGGTCAGATAAGCTCTATTTGTTTAAGGTCCTCGCGGTTGCCGGTCTAGCCGAATGAGGGTGCAAAATCAGGAAACCTGAAAGAGAAGTCCCTACAAACATGAGCCTGACAAAAGGTTCCTATCTGATCACTCCCCTCTGTTGCTGGAGTAGAGTGGCGCGTGGACTCCAGACAGACCGAGCTATTGGTGACTGCAGATTAATGCCCAACTGGAAAGCAGATGTTAGGTAAAAAGATCACAGAATACTTGGGGGGTAAATGAGGTGCGACGAGTAGTAGGGGCACTGAATAGGAAGCGCTAAAAGCAGTCATTGGGAAGGGATGTCTTGGGAAGGTGTGCGGTTTGTGTCAGAAACTGAAGAGTGAACTTGGACCTGGAGAATAAGTTGACGGAGGCCCAACACAGGGAACCAGACAAGAGGGTGGCAATTGTTGATATTAAGAGGCGCTTTGGGAGACATGTGGGGCAAGCTGGGCAAGTTCACAAGTCGGGAATATAGACAAAGGTTGCATCAAGAGGCGGACAAACCTAATAGGTAACTGGCCTGACTGCTTAAGCAGGAGACTGATAGAACTCAAATAGTAGCTCTTCTACAACATGATGGGACCATGGCTACATCCCAACGGACTATTAATAACATTCTAGGGGATCACTTACGTGAACTCTATAGAAGGGATGGGCAGCTGACGGCGCTTTGTTGGTCAACTATCTGGGAAGTGTGGACTTGCCTGTGTTGCCTCCCATGTTACTACACGAAATGGTAGCAGATATCTCTCTGGAAGAGGTCAGGGAAGCCATGAGTAAAATGAATAGGGAGTAAACCCAAGCAGTGACTCTGTCCCAGTAAAATTTTACCAGGTGTGCACGGCACAGTTGGCAGGTCTGTTGCTTGAGCTATTTCAGGAGGCGGAATGCTACTCCCACCCTTTGGAAGGAAGTGGTGTGCATGGCCCCAAATCCTCGAGGATATACAACAAACCAGTCACCCTACAGGCCTCTCACCATGCTCAATGTGAACACGAAAGTACTGTGTCAGGTCCTAGCGGAGCGACTGGCTGGTGTATAGGGGACACTGGTGCATGAAGTCCAGTGTAGTTTTATGTCTGGGCGAAGCACAGCTCTTAATTTGCAAATACTCGAACATGTGATACACTCAGAACAACAGAGTGATAGGAAAGTGGTGCTGGTCTCAGTGGATATCACTAAAGCATTTGACATAGTGGAATGGCATCATTTGCTGCTCCTACTCAGAAAGATGGGGTTTGGTCACTATTTCTGTAAAAGAGTGAGGATTCTATACAAAGCGACCAGCAGTCGAGTGCAAAGGGGGGGGAATGGTGTTTGATGAGTATTGTGTGCGGAAGGGCATGCAGCGGGGCTGCCCGATCTTGACTCTCCTCTTCGCCCTGGCAATCGAACCACTGGGGGGAAAGCTTTGGAATGGCAAAGTTGACTTCAGAATCACGATAGGGAATGTCACACATAAGGTATCCCTATATGCAGATGATGTTTTGTTCTATTTGCAGCACCCTGCAGAATCGGCAACGCTGTTTCTGACTGCAGAATCGGCAACGCTGTTTCTGAGACAACTGGAGGAATTTGGAGAGCTATTAGGTCTGCGAAATAGGCAAAAGTCGTTGTTGTTTCCCCTGGAGGGCGTTCCTGAAGCAGAAGTAGCTCAGTTGGGGCTCAGATGAGAGACCTCTTCCTTTTGGTATCTTAGTATCACGTTGGGATATACAATAGACAGTCAGCACCAAAACCGCATTGAGCCACTGGTGAACGGATTGACTAAATCTGTCCACTTTTGGAACACATTGCTGTTTTCTACGAATGGGAGAGTTGCAGTGGCAAAAATTGTGTTTCTTATCAGATGTTTGGATATGATCCAAAATGTTCTTTACACGCTACCGTGCAATCTGTTCATGACGCTGGACAGCTTGATGATTTCCGTTTTGAGGGCTGGCATAAGAAGCAGGGTGGCACTTCCACAGCTCCAGCGAGACCAGCTGGAGGGTGCCATGGCCCTCCTGACCTTGAAACTCTACTACTATGACTCCAAGCTGCATCACGCATCCTGGTGGGCATTCGGGCACAAAAACTGGGAGACAAGACTGCTGAACAGCACCTATGGCGCACACTCCTTGTTGGCCCCGCTTATACGTGGCCCACGCACACTGCCTGATGCCCCCCACTTGTTCCGACAGGTGGGGTATTCAAAAAACTGCCTTTCACCAGGGAACTAGTCCTATGAATACTGCTGCCATTCAACTGTATTTGGGAATTTATGTCCGTGGTGATATGGAGGAAGGGTGCAAGAAGCTGGGTGACTTGAATCTGAAATGATTTCCTGAACACGCCCTGACTGACACCCTGCAAGTATTGTTTAAAGCAATTATTGCTGAATGCTGGGTCGACTAGGCACATGGTGACAAACATCTATTTATAAGGCCCTCAAGGCAGATAAGAGTCCGGAGTGAACCAGTGGCTCAGCGAGCGTGTGGGGAACTGGCAGCACCCCTGCTTGATCTAGAATTGAACACAACCTGTTAACTGGTGAAGAAAGTCTTGTGCAATGCTAGTTTAAATTGGCCCATTTCAACCGCAAGTTCTAAACACTGATCAAAAGTATCAGAATGTATGTGGGGGGGGGGGGGGGGTGGACTGTCCCAGATGTGGGGTAGATAAAGCCTTTTTCTTGCATTTGGTACAGGAAAGCCAGTGGGTGCATGATTATTGGCTTCAGGTGATTGTGAGGCTGAGGAAGGTGACTGCAGTAACAATTTAGGAGTCGGCCCAGGTGTGTCTGCTTAGTATTATTAAACAACCCAGAGGAGGTAAATGGATTGTAGATCCTTACAGTTGGCACTGGTACGGGCTAAAAGAAGGGCTACCATGGGTTAGCTGTGTACAAGAGCCCCCCCCATCACACTGTGGTGCAATGATGTAGACGAGTGGGAAATTGCTGAGTAGGTACACATGAAGCCCAACCAGCGGGATGATAAATTACAGGAGGATCTAGAAATCTCAGCCACGTTACGGGAGAACATGCACACGACTTGGGATGGGGTGATGAACAAAGTATGCAGTTCCAAGACACAGAATCCTCAAACGCACAAGGGAATACCCTGGGGAACATGGGTGCAGCTGCAACTGCTTCAGGATCAAGGTGAGCAATGACATCTGGGAAAGGGGAACTATAGAGTTATTCAGTCATTGAGCGTAGTGGGGACTGAGGGTTTACAGGTTGGGTGACAAATTGCTGCTGCACTGGAAGCGCTAAAGGTAGACTTGGGGGTGAAGACTAAGTGAAAGGAGAAAAAAGACCACATTTCTTGTAAAGTATCATTGATTACAATGGAATTGCACAGCGACTGTACTGTTACCGGTCACTTTCGTTGTTATTGTTTCTGTTACGCTTTTCACTGGCAGAGATCCCTATGTAATTGTACACTACGGATGCAATATATTGTGTAGCCCTGCGTTTGGGATAAACTGCTGATCAATAAAAATATATATTTTTTTTAAAACAAAAAAGTATACACATCTTCTGTAGAATACAGATCATGATCAGATTGAATACATCAGTAATCCCTGAAGCAGCAGTAATGGTCATCCCGTGCATGTATTCTGTTCCAGGATTCTATCCTGCCATATCTGCTAACACTTTACTAAATGTATCATCCATTTCTCAGAGGGATTAGCAATGCCATTTTATACAACTAATGATTTGTGATTGGGACCCAATCTCTGTTCCTATTTTCAAGCAATGGCTGTGCTCCCAGTACAACTGTGTAAAAGTTCAATGTTTTTCAGTAATTATCTTAATGACAATTGAGTCTCAAATCATATGAATATGTTTAATCCCCAATAATAGATTTTCCCACTTGTGATTTGGCTAGTAGAATTATTTGTGAGGGCATACAACACTAGGTCTTCTATATACTGGACACCGTTCAGAACTTCTGGAAGGGCTTTATAACATGACTTAAGGGTCATTTATAGGCGGTCCCCCCACTTTTCTTGATTGCTACGAATGCTCTGGGCACAAAGTGTTATGTCTATGAAATACAGCTCTTTACAGCAGATATTGAAAAAGTTGAGGAATCCAAAGGCAAATTGATACACAAGTATTGTTGATATCGTGCTGGGTAATAGGAGTAGCGAGATCAGAGCAGGTTCTTCATTTTCCACATGTCAAGAACAAGACATAATAATTATTTTGAAGTTTTCATAGAATTCAGGGGCTGGCAATATTCTTATTTTATACTGCATGCTAGTGGAATCTGCTGACGGGTTAACTGTACAAGAACAGGGCTGTAACTTCTTCCAGCAGACCTTGGAGAAGTTGGGGTTTATTGGAGCTGACCCTGTATAACAGAACAGAGCACTGCAGCGTTTTGGTTAGTAGATAGATGGGCAATAG
The DNA here is from genome assembly GCF_964263255.1 of Lissotriton vulgaris. Taxonomy (NCBI): domain Eukaryota; kingdom Metazoa; phylum Chordata; class Amphibia; order Caudata; family Salamandridae; genus Lissotriton; species Lissotriton vulgaris. The sequence continues at coordinate 1,037,284,098 of NC_141689.1, forward strand.
CTTATGTTTCACAAACATCCAATTTGGGTTCTGGGTTAAGGACCAAGATTAGCATGCAAGGCATGTTTCTGGCAAATATATTGCTTTCATTTATAATGTTGTAATTTCCTATTAGAATAAAAAGTTTAGATTCATTAAGACTCAACACTGCACTTATATTTCTGATGAAAGCAGTATAATGTGGCCTAAACTGCAATGCTTCAATCATTCGTTCCACTTTGGTGATCTCCATCAAACACCCACGGACCCTATCCTCTGAACTCTGCTTTCTCCTTAGCATATCTGTTGGAACCATCCATTTCTTGACTGTAACCATTAAGCGTTTGAAGTGTCATGATTTGCAAGTATCCCTTGTAAAAGTACAGAAGAACAAAACAAACACAATGTAATACAAGCATTTACAATGCAATGGTCTCGGCATTATTAAAGGTAGACCTATTGGCATTGCTCATGACATTTTTTTTTTAAACATAAATAAATGGTATTGTCATTTACAATGGCAATAGGTGAGCATTAGAGAGTAGTAGAGAGTATTCGCGGACACAGAGCCCCACACACACATAGCCCCACACACACACAGCCCCCCCCCCCCCCACACACACACACAGAGCCCCCCCCAACACACACAGAGCCCCCCCAACACACACAGAGCCCCCACACACACAGAGCCCCCCCCACACACACACAGAGCCCCCCCCACACACACACAGAGCCCCCCCCACACACAGAGCCCCCCCCACACACAGAGCCCCCCACACACAGAGCCCCCCACACACAGAGCCCCCCACACACAGAGCCCCCCACACACACACACACACAGAGCCACACACACACACAGAGCCACACACACACACACAGAGCCACACACACACACACACAGAGCCACACACACACACACACAGAGCCACACACACACACACAGAGCCACACACACACACACACACAGAGCCACACACACACAGAGCCACACACACACACAGAGCCACACACACACACAGAGCCACACACACACACAGAGCCACACACACACACAGAGCCACACACACACACAGAGCCACACACACACAGAGCCACACACACGCACAGAGCCACACACAGAGCCCCACACAGAGCCCACACACACACACAGAGCCCCACACACACACACAGAGCCCCCCAGACACACACAGAGCCCCCCACACACAGAGCTCCCCACACACAGAGCCCCCCACACACAGAGCCCCCCACACACAGAGCCCCCCACACACAGAGCCCCCCACACACAGAGCCCCTCACACACAGAGCCCCCCACACACAGATCCCCCCACACACAGAGCCCCCCACACACAGAGCCCCCCACACACAGAGCTCCCCACACACACAGAGCCCCCCCCACACACACACAGAGCCCCCCCCCACACACACACACAGAGCCCCACACACAGAGCCCCACACACAGAGCCCCACACACAGAGCCCCACACACAGAGCCCCACACACAGAGCCCCACACACACACACTCACACAGAGCCCCACCCACACACACACAGAGCCACACACACACAGAGAGCCACACCCCCACACAGAGCCCCACACACAGAGCCCCACACACACACACTCACACAGAGCCCCACCCACACACACACAGAGCCACACACACACAGAGAGCCACACCCCCACACAGAGAGCCACACACACACACACACAGAGCCACACACACACACACACACACACACAGAGCCACACACACACACACACACACACACACACAGAGAGCCACACACACACACAGAGAGCCACACACCCACACACACACACAGAGAGCCACACACACACACACACACACACAGAGAGCCACACACACAGAGCCCCCCACACACACACAGAGCCCCAAACACACACACAGAGCCCCAAACACACACACAGAGCCCCAAACACACACACAGAGCCCCAAACACACACACACACAGAGCCCCAAACACACACACACACACACAGAGCCCCAAACACACACACACAGAGCCCCAAACACACACACACAGAGCCCCAAACACACACACAGAGCCCCACAACGACACCCTGCTCTGGGGCCTGCAACTTGGAACACCTGTGTCTCTGGGAGGGTCCTGCGAACCGGACCCTTTGCAGTCTTACCCGCAACTAAACAACCCCGCACCAGGCTGCCTCACCCCTCGTGGCCACCCACCTTGGGACACAGTCCTATACCTCGGGGGCAAAGAACGCCGTACGCAACGCCCAAGAGTCTCTGCCCACAACCCCACCCTTGCGAGGCGCCCGGCTCTCTGCCTTCCACAAAGGGTGGTGGTAGGGTATTCACCAGCGGGGTTGAGTGATAGCCACCGCTCTGTCCCTCGGGGAAGCGAGGTCGCACTTCGCGAGCCCACTGTGTCCGGCATCATCGTTGGTGTTTCCAGTGAGGGGGGAAGGGGGGGGGGGGGGGGTATGTCCGCCCCATCTTGTGCGCCACGAGGGTGCCGGGGGCCCTGCGAACAGCCCAATATTATCGGAAGGGGTGGTACCGGGGGCCCTGCGAACAGCTCACTTCGGGAGGGTCCTGCGAACTGGACCCTTTGCAGTCTTACCCGCAACTAAACAACTCCGCACCAGGCTGCCTCACCCCTCGTTGCCACCCACCTTGGGACACAGTCCTATACCTCCGCGACTGTTGGCCTTTGGCGGCTCCTGCCAATCTTAAAACGAGAGAGCGGAGGGCAAGAAAAACGAGTGAACAGAAGGCAGGAAAAACGAGAGAACAGAGGGCAAGAAAAACGAGAGCGCATAGGGCAAGAAAAACGAGAGAACAGAGGGCAAGAAAAACGAAAGAACAGAGGGCAAGAAAAACGAGAGAACAGAGGGAAGAAATTACTTCGAGAGAGGAGCGCTCCACACGACCACGTTTCTCCAAGGCGAGGCAGGAATGCCTCGGAGAAACCAGCGTCTTTTTCAGATTCGGGGGCGTGGTTTTCGTTCTCTCCTCTTCCCATTGGCTGGAAGGTAAAATTCCAGCCAATGGGAAGAGGAGAGAACGAAAATAAAGAAGAGAAAAAACACGCCCCCGAATCCGAAAAAGACGGGGCTTGAACCGAGTGACGCCCCTCTCCTCCAATGGCTGGCCAGCATTTACGAGGCCAGCCAATGGAGAAGAGAGGCGGGTTCAAGCCCCTATACTAAGAATCATTAAATCTCTGACCGAGACTGCGCAAGCGCAGCCTACGGTCCTCGACCTAACAATAAAGGAGGGTTCTTAATCCTCATTTGAGTATAGGACTCAATTTGTAATTAATAGGCATTGAAAGACAGCTAGTCCGTCTCTTCTTTGTTCTACCTGTAGCTAGAACCAAGTCTGTTTGTCTTGGACTACTTCCACCATTGCTTACACCTCCAGACAAAAATCATCACACCACAAGTTCAAGTGATAGATGCTGGTGAAGTCTTTGACTTCACTGCAACATAGATTTATGGGAAATGGGCAATGGCAGGGTAATCGGTGACACATATAGCATTCAAAGGAAGAAAAGAAGGAAACATTACTTGTAAATGTATCCCTGATATCCCTGAATAGGCTATCTCAAATTTCCCCGAGGACATCTAGCACTTTGGGTAATGTGTGGATCCCCAAAAGATCAAACAAATGGTTAAAAAGTCTTGGGCGATTATGTTTATTAGCCACTGCTTTGACATATGCCTGTTTTACTTAAAATATGAACATAAATATCACTAAGTATTAAAAAAAAGAGAGGACTGTTGAATTTTGAAACAACATCTAATAGCCAATAAGGCCATTATGCTATTAGTTACACAAAGGGCCACTATTACAAAAACACAATATATTAGGTATTGGCAGCACAGTGTGCAGACCTGCTAAGTGAATGTGCAACAAAAGTGCTGACCAGTCCTTAAATCTGTTTGCAGAATCCTCAATTTTCCTTGTTTTTGTTCCTAAGAAAGAAATATTACCAACTCATTGAAAGAACAAAGAAGAACAGATCACCTATGCTATGTACCGAAAATTAAAATTCCATTTTACTTTCCACAAACGTTTGATGTACAGGACCAACAGACAAGATACCTTGAGGAGTACGATAGGAAAATCGAAAACTGGTGCAAAAAAACTGAATGACACCATATTTGAGGCTTTCCATCGTCCTATTAAATAAAGGAGTTTGGGAAATCGTGCAATCTCCAAAACGACCCCAGAGAAAAACATTTGACACAATTCACCATGATGCAATCGCATAGGTGATACACTGATTGTGGAGAAAATCATAGACATTGTCCTGAGAAAGGAGGCCATAAACATTCAAGGCTTCCGAAACGCGTCAACGCATTTACAAAGGGTTAAATTCGGAGTTGTCAGCAAACAATTTGGGTATAAGGAAGGAAAATCCTTCCCATTGTTGTCAAACAGAGGGTCCGAATTAACAAGACTAAGACAAATTCTATTGTCTTTTCCCATTTTTGTCCTTTTCCACACTAGGTGGTTTTATTGTACTTTGTATGTGTTTTTAACTATAACTGCAAATGGATTCATATGTTTTGTATTGAAATAAAATGTATATTTTTACATAAATATTGTTTTTTTCCTTTGGTAAGTGTTCCCCGAGTAACATGTTGATATTTGAGTGAGTGATGCAGACGGAGTGAGATAGGTTTTTGAATTCTTTTGAATCTGAGATAACTTGATCTCCCAAATATTTTTCTTTACTTGACAGGACCAACAGATACAAAAAAACTTCAAAATCCATACAACTGAAAAGTTGTTCACAATACGTGGAGAGAATAGCTTGCCCTATAAATAACAAGCACATACTCCTCCATCACACACACACTCAAGCTGCACTTACATCATGCCAGTTCCAGCACTTCTCGTTGGCAGTGATTCCAGTTTCTCTGTAATATTCTTCTAACGGTGGTTCCAAAAGAATGACATCAAACTCAGATCCTAGTTCCCTTAGGTCAAAAGTTTCCATGTCAGCCTGCAAATACCTTAAAAAAATACAAATCAAATGCTTAATTGGGAGTGCTTGTCTAGAGTGCATTGTCAGTCGATTCAATTTGATTTGATTCAAATAACTTTATTTAGATTCATGGATAGAATCATAAAAGTGTACATACATTTAAAAGATCAATACAATTTTAAAACCTAAAGTTATCATAAGAATCAAAGTACATATTTACATATTATGATTACAGTACATTTGAAACAAACAGTTCAAATTTGTGCACATTCCATAAAGTGCATATGCATTTCAGTAGGAAATCCACGTAGTGGTCGTTTACAGGAAATTAGCACTCCTAATACTATTCAGTATCGCTTTCTAATAACAAGGGCCACTCTAATGAAACTGAGTACAGCACTACATATCTCCGAAGTTGACAAGGTCAATAAATGTTCATAGCCCTCTTTATAATAACGGGATCCTAGGGTTTAAAAAACAGGCTCACTAAACTGATTTCTTGTGTCCTTATACAATAGCCTCTCACACCACCCCCCTTGTTTTGGAAAAGCAAAAAGAAAATGTAATGAGCTAAGTCGAAACCTTGTCAGATAAAAGCGCCATTGTGTGTGCATAATATTTGATAGGTAAAACTGCTGCTGCAGCTTACCCCTCTTATATAATGCCAGCTCAAAATACCTAAACTGGTGTAATAGGCATTTTTAATTTTCAACTTGGAGTCCTTACCACCCATATCAGGATTTTGGAACATATGCCCCAACCCAATCTTATAAAAAGTATCCCTTACATACAGCAACCATGGGATCTCCATAGAATGGTCAAGTTTAAGGCAGTCTTGCAAGATTTCCTTTGTCAATTTCAGTTCTTCAGATTGCCATACTTTAGACCATAACAACAAAGGAGACACATGGATGATGTCGCTCACATACTCAATACCCACCTCCTCATGGCAAAAGCTATTTGAGGTACCGGAGGGGACAGATAGGAGACGCTTTATAAATTTGTTTTCCATAACTTGCATCTTGTCGCAGTTTTGGGTCCCCCACAATCCTGCCCCAAATGTTGCGGCAGAAAGGCATTTAGCTTTGTATAGAGTTATCAATTCTAGAATCGGCCTTTGACCTAATTTACTAGAGAAGCGAAAAAGAGCCTAAATCGATTGTGTAGCCTTTTGTACACAGGCTGAGATTAAGGGATCCCAATTCAGTTTTTTGTTAAATAGATTGCCCAGGTAGTTAAAATTGTCAACTTTCGCAATTATTGAGTCCTTCACCATGTACCTGCAAGATTTTACCGCTTTCGGACCGCAGGCCATAGCAAAAGACTGAGCAAAATTCACCCTGAGGTCTAAACCTTCCATAAAGACTTCAAAGGCATTTAGACAAGTCTGCATGCCATTAGCAGTGAGGGTCATTAAAACTGTGTCGTCTGCATATGACAACATCGGTATCCGTTTACCGTTAGCCTGGGGGAAGTCGACACCACTATCCAGCAAAAAGCTTTCTAGACCGTTAGTGTATACCAGGAATAAAAAAGGGACCAAGATGCATCCCTGACGGACACCTTCGGTGGATGGAATAGATTTTGTCTTTTCCCCACCTAAACCGAATCTAACTCTCACTGATGTGGCGCATGGAGTCTACGAAGCAGGGTGACCAGCGGTTCTTCAAACCCCATGGTTTCCATCATTTGCCACAACTTACCCCTACATACAGTGTTGAATGCACTAGATAAGTCCATGAAGGCCAAGTGGATACAACTATGCTTGGCCCTCATGTACTTACCCATTATTAATGCCAAATTGAGACACTGCTCAGTGGTTCCCTTACCTCTCCTAAACCCATACTGGGAATCCACTATAATACCTGCAGAATCCGCCCATGTTTCGAGGCGTGGCAATATCACTCTGCCCATCAATTTGCAGGAAGCATCTATTATTGATATTGGCCTGTAGCAGCACGGGTCACCCTTGTTGAGTTTTTTAAAAATCGGTACCACTACCGCCTCTTTCCAAGAGGTTGGGATGCGCCCCACCACAATTGCTCTAAAAACATTTAATAAGAGTGGCGCCCACACCTCCACATTGTGTTTGAAAAAATCTAGAGGGACTGCATCTGGCCCTGGGGCCTTTAATGGGGTGCCCTTCCTCAAAGCAATCTATATCTCTGAGAGGGTGATTGAAAGAGTGTTTTGGCTGACTTTTGCCATAATGTGTTACCCAGGTGTCCCCCGGTATATGAACTATCATGTTGCCCTTATCTTCACTCCTTAAAAATGGTCGGTTTATTACCTCCCAAAATAACCTCAGTTCTGCCGCCATCCCCAGATCTTCCCAGGCCTTGGCCCTTAATTCTGATTTTCGCCTATTAAATCGCATCTCTATAAATTTTCCTAGATTTTCTAACAAGCTCTCAGTCCCGTAGTACTTGATGTAAAGCCTTCATTAAACTTGATTGAGCAGCAGAGCATTCTGCGTCAAACCATTTCGGTCGGTTCTGAGGAATCTGGGGTGAAACATTCTTGGCTAAAATAATGTTTGGAATTGTAGGCTCGACTACCGGCTGTGAAAAAACCCTAAGATTTTGGGATTTGGGTAATCTGCTTAATCTAGAGGCACTACACTTCCTATATCCACCCCCTCTCTTCTTTTTCCCAGATTTGGGGGTTACCGAACCATTGTCGTTCCCTTCGTCCGTTACCTGATCTTTAACTTGTTCTAAGAGGGGAACGGAAATAGGGGGGATAGGTAGGATAGCTGTTGATGTTCTACGGCTTTCGTCACTCGAAAAGGAACCAAGTGCAATTAAACTCGATACAGTCACACTAACAGAACCCACTGAGTCCTCCTCTAGTAGACAGGGAATTGGACTAGTAACTACCAAGGGGGCCAACTCGTTGCCATGGGCCGGAGTTACTGCAGACCCGATTGCACCCAGGGAAGACCGCTTGCCAGTCAGAAGGTCAATCAACAAACGCTTTTCTGTAAGGACTATTTCCTTCTCTAATATTCTGGTAGTCCTTTTAAAGAACTGATCCAGGGAGCCCGTAACAAGGCCAGGGTTTGTGTTTAAAGTGACCAATCTGCTTTTCCCTGAGCGTAAAACCATAATGACAGAAACACTGATCAAAGAATAAATGTTACAATAGATATGACGTGTCTATAACTAAAAAGGCAGTATGATAATGTAATTAAACTGACCTAGAACTAAATAGGATGGCCCAGCCCGGCCTTGATCGGCCTTGGACGGCCTTGGACGGCCCGCCCTTTGCCCGGGCTTCGCCCCGTGCGCGTCCCGCGATCCGCGGTAGGGGGCGTGTTTAAGTAAAGGGCGTTGGGGGCGGGAAGAGACTCCAGCTGCGCTGAGTGGATAAGGCGAGGTGAGCGCTGGGTCTCGCAGTCCCGACCCAGCAGTTCGCCTTAGTTCACCCCAAATCGGCGTGCTTCTCAGTCCCAAATGTTTCTTATGGTAGAGGCAAGTGAAGTCCCAAGATGCTTAGGCAGAGAACGGCTTGCGAGCGGCATTGTCAGTCAGTCATCATACTTTATTTGGCAACATTGAGACATAAAAGTGCATATCAAAAACAAAGTAAATTTTCTTGAACCATCTTTAAAAAAAATAGCATATACACTAATAATTACAATAAAAACAATGTGGCATATACAAGTCCATATCAATATCACTTTCCGATTGATAAGGAGGATTTTTTTAAATGTATCATGGCATAACGCACCTCGGGGCTGCTCCCTAGTGGCTCTAAAAAGGCAAAGGCCATCTCTTTGCAATCTCATTTTAGATCCAAGTAAAATTCGAAGAAGAAAACATTTAATTTGCGAGGTGTAAAGTGTAAAGGATATTATAAAGTGCATTGTGCGTTGAATGGGGCTGCCATTGCGGGGACATGTAAGGAGTAATGCAAACCATGACCCCGGGATGGAAAAAGCCAGCAAAAAGTGTAGTTAGTTAAGACAAAGCCTAGTTAGGAGAAATCTGTTCCACTCATTAGAGTTGAGTTTTAGGTTTGTTCGGGTTGATCTCCGTGACGTTCCAAGTGGGTGTACCCGACACCCTTGCACACGGAACTGCCTTGCATACCCTGTAACACTGCTTATAAAACAAAGCTTTCACCAAAGCTGGGGCCAGAAGCGCAGAGTTCTCACTGTCTAAACCCCCTCTGGAGTACCCAGTTCATTAAAGCCTTTCCTAACGTAGGACAACCACGGTATACCCGCCGTGTTGTCTAAAGCACAGAGATTTGATATTATGGAACTGGTAAGATGCTCTTCTGGGTTCCTACAGATATTTTAACCATAACAACAGTAGTTGTATTTTTATGCAATCCTCCAAAAAACTGAGGCCCACCTCGGTGTGACATTGTGTAGTAGACGAGTATTGGGGAACAGACAAAAGTCTGTGTATAATTTTGTTTTCTAAATTTTGGAAGGGGTAGACACTTCCGCTCAAGATGTGCCGATAGCCACTTACTTTTAAAAATATGAGCTGGTTTCTTCACGGTTTATGAGCTAGCTTTTTGGCATGGACCCTTTGCTTTCCTTTTCTCATTACAATTAGGTTTATGTTAAATAAGTTAAAAAAAGAATAACATGCAGACACATCTCAGCAGAGTTAATGGAGATTAGCTTTTGTATTTTCGGAACAGGGAACAAACAATTTAGGCCAAGATATACTAATGGTTTACCTCGCCATTGCGTCACGCAAAGTGACGCAAGCCCTTAAATTAGATTTACAATGCCACGCAGAGTCACCTTGAGTGGCTATGTGTGGCATAGTAAATCTGGAGTAACGCAAGGCAGTAAATGCCGCTGCTTTGTGTTACTCTATGCTGGAAAGGCATTCCATGGGTGGAGCGTGGGTGTTCCAACGCATCCACCCATGGTGTTTGCCACAGTACCAGATTTATTAAACATGGGAATGCGACAAAATGCTATACCTTCCCTGGTGAGGCGTAACAAGGAGAAATACATGTATTTCTTGAAAATGCCTGAGAGGATTGTTTTTGTGCAGGAAGGTGACCCTACGTGCCAAGTAACGCAGGCACCCTTGCACCATAGAATAAGGGTGTCTGCTTTGGCACTAGGCTGCACTGTGTGCCAGTGCTGAGAGAGCAGAAACATGCATAAGTAAACATGGCACATTCCTGCCCTCTCCGTTTGAAGCAGTGCAAGTTGACTTGCTGCATTGCCCCAAATGTTAGGAAATCTGCACCTTAATAGTTTTCAGTTCATGCATCTGGAGAAGTTGCCACCATGTTCCATGAGTGACAAACCTGAAAGATTATACAGGGTCAAAAGATAAGCAATCAATATAAGAAAGCTATTGTAGTGGCGTCGTTAGGCTTCCTCGAAACATATACACAACATACTGTTCAGGGTTATGTTCATTGTGTATCGAGGGAGCTCACTAAATTACCAGCACTTTAACTAATTTAAAATCAATTAATTGGAATGCCAGTTTTAATCAATGTTAGATACATCTCTATTTTTCACAGAAATCTATTAAACTGAGTAGTCATTGGATGAACTTTTTATAAGATATTTTTTTTTATTTCCAATAGACACAACCAATAGATTGTTTATTTGTCCTAGAACTAAAGATCACTTTATAATCTTAGCAAAAAGAAACCATCAGAAACAAATGAGTTATTTTAAAGAAACTGAGATCTGCCTGGAGAGATATGGAGTTAAAAAAAGGAAAAAACAATCATGAAATGAACTTCAGGAAATCCGCCTAAGGAATCAGGAGTCAACATGGATGAGATTGCACCACTATTAAAACTCATAATACAAGACTATTCAGGTCTTTGGTTGGTTGGGGTACGGGTTCTCTTAAACCGGCTAACGATTTCTACATACCATATGAAGTATAGCATGTGGACAATCTCTATGCTTGCAGTAGCTCCACATTTGAAATTCTATGTTATTACAAAAGTGATCTTTGGATTACTAGAACTGAGATGGTGATGGTAATAAACAATTCACATTTCTCTAGAGAGGCGGACCCTACTGGTATGCCAACTGATGTGATAAAAGCAAAACCTCTGTTATGGGATGATTTATTTACAAAGGTTTTGGTATCTTACTCTCTTCGTGTGCACAAAAAAGGCTCAGAGCAGAACCTAAATAATTATCATCACATTCTCATCTTAGATGCCGAAGGAAAGCTTTTTGCGAAATTCATGTGTGTTAACTTCTTATGGAGGGACTCTGATAATATTCACATTCCTATGCAGCAAACTGGTTTAAGACCGGGAAGCTCGACGGTTGATAACATCATTGATGCAAAACTTTTGGTAAATAAATCTTCAAAAAGGAATCTTAGTTTATACGTATGCTATGTTGACTATATATCAGCTTTCAACAAGGTCAATCAGAAAAACACTTTGTGAAAAAATGTCCAAATGTGGAATCAAACATGCTATTCTACATTTTTTTTTATATCTCGCCATGCCGATATCTGGCTTCAGTTTAAGCTGACAAAAAATGCCCTATCAGCAAAAATATCAACATTAAATGGACCCAAACAGGGCTGCATTTTAGCGCCACTTTTTTTTTATATACATTGTGGATCTGTCAAAAGTTTTAAACCATCCGGAGGCATTGTCTGCAAATCTTGGTGGTAAAACAATAACCTATCTGGCATATGTGGATGATCTTATTCTTTTCTCAATGGCCCTGTTAGGCCTTCAGTTATAGTGATATAAACTAAACAAATTCAACGTGGAAAATTACCTTAAAATTAATCCCTGTAAAACAAAAGTTATGGCCTTTGATAAATATCTGAATCATGTTAATCTAAAAATTAATGAGCACGTTCTGGAGGAAGTCACAAGGTATAATTATCACGGCCGAACGATAGATACTAAGCTTAGATGGTCAATTCGTCTCTTGAATTTGAAAACTAAGGCTTGCACAGCCGCACAACCAGTTAGAAGATTTATGAAAGTTCATGGAGGCCATGCAATTTATCAATCTCTTAAGGCATTCGAATCTAACTTAGCCCCCGGTACATTATATGGAGCAATAGTGCTCCCTGGAAAATGTATTAAGGACTTGGATAAAAGTTACATAAACAAATTAACGTTTCTACTAAATATTCGCCTGCCAATCTCACATTGTCAACTGAGAATGCCATTATCTGCGATATAATTAACTGCAAGATATCTTTCAGCAAGGTTAAATTATTATTGTGACTGTGCAATCGCAAACAAGTATTCCTCAAGATCGCTGATTAACACTAACAAGATAAACAAGCAGGGTTTTAAGAGGGCCGGGACTCGCTGGTGCTGAGCAACGGCAGTTTTTTAAAGGGCGGCTCGAAACAGGTCTCTATCAGGCTCTGTTTTGTCCCTGGCACAGGCGGTCCGTGTTTTTTCCGGACTGCAGTGACAGCAGGCACACTGATGTGCGCTGCTCACACTGCTTATACTTCTCACTAGTGGAGAAGTTATGGCATGACGTCATGCCAGGTGAGCGTTGTAGGGCGAAAGGAAATCCTTTAAAGACAGTCATTTTCTCTCAAAATTTCCCTTCTCTTTTTGAAACTCAGGAGCAGCAACATTGTTGTGGTGTCACCAGGGCTTTAAGTGGAAGCTTTTTCAATATTATATACAAGCCGTAATTGCTGCTTATTTATCTTATGCGACTTACGGCCATTGACAAAGCCAATAGTACTGACTTGTTGTAGGTATGATGTTACTTGTTGTACCTTATCTGGATGTAATGACTGTAGGAAGGTACATCCTGACTATGGTTGCCCCCAACTTTTTGCCCTGTGTTTTAGCTGGTTTTGGACATAGTCGACCTGGGACCCTGCCAATCAGGACCCCAGGCCTACTGCTCTCTCTTTAAAATGGATTCCATGTACCCTAGGTACATTTCCCATTGGTACTGGGCCACCCTATCAGACCCTGTAACTCAGGGCATGGGTGTACCCAGGGCTGCCAGGGGCTGCAGCATGTATTATGCCACCCCTGGCTGGCCTCCTAAATTTTTTTTTTTTTTTTTTTTTTTTTGGGAAACCTTTATTTATAGAAAAAAGTACACCGCTATTCAGCCATACATCCCGGAGGCCAGGCAGCATTAAGGTAGCAGGTAGACTCATGTACAAAACAATGCGCAGAAGCAGTCAGGTTTAATTTTCAATTACGAACAACTTGGAAGGAAAAAACCCAAAAAGAATATGAGGGCCCCGAAAGGCCACCAGAGAACGAAGTGCCTAGGCACGAAAGAAAGTAGGAGAGAGAGAGAAGAGAAAGACTTGGCCGAGGACAGTACATAAGTAGTAATGGGGCACAGCGGGAGGGGGCCTGGGGCCGCACATCCAACATAGCTCAGAATATCAATTGCGACACAAAGGTATGGGGGGGGTATCGTTCCAGGATGTTCTGTCTGGAATAACGGGAAGGGTAGCAATCTATGGGGAGGAATGGACCTCCAAATCCGGCTCAAGCGGGGGTTCGCATAATTCGCCCCGATACGAATTCCAGGCACCCCATACTGATCTCCACATTTTGGGCTTGCCCCTGGCTACATACACCGCTTTCTCCCGCAGCATGCACCAATCCATGTTGTTCTCCCAGAGGCTAAGGGAAGGGGGAGCGGGCGCACCCCACTTCTGGGCAATGTCCCTCTTGGCCACCATGTTGCCTAAGGTGACCCATCGGGTCTGGGCCACACTGTAGTCATTCGGACACCACACATTTAGGAGGCAGCGTCGAGCCTCGGCCGGCAGGGCCACTCCAGTCACCTCCTCCATCACCTCATGCACTCGCTTCCAGAACCGGGCCACACCAGGACACTCCCAGAGGATGTGTAGGAAGGTAGCAAGCATACCACAACCCCGCCGACACAGGCCATCCGTGGAAAGCCCCATGTGGATGAGCCTGGGGCCAGTGACATACACTCTATGCAGAATTTTCAACTGGACCAGACGCAACCGCGCCGATATGGCCACCTCCCTGGGGGAGGAGGCCGCTGACTGCCATTCCTCGTCGTCCATTTCTATGCCATCATTCACCCAGTGCATCCGCAGTCGTTCAAGCAAGTCCACCCTCACGTTGATCAGTTTTTTGTAGGTCAGGGAAATGGCGCTGTCCGGCATATGGCCGTCCAGTACCCGATCCTCCAGGGGCGAGGACTCAGGGATAGCACCACCATCAGAGACGTGGGGGGAGAGGGCATGGCTAAGCTGGGCGTGTCGGAAGTATTCCGTCGACGCCAGCTGGTACTCGAGTTGCAGCGAGGCAAACGACTTGATCCTTCCCCGCGCAACCATGTCACCAACTTTAGATATTCCGATGGTGTCCCACCGGTCAAAACCTTTGGTCTTCCACAGTTTCCCCAGCGCATCTGAGTCATACAGGGGAGTGGCCAGAGTGATCTTATCTTTCCAGCCAAGGGTGTCCGTGACTGCACGCCATACGTGTACCATCGTTCTGGTGGGGCCTGTCAGCCTACGATCCAACGACCTGGAGTAAAGAGCTCTATAGTAGTTACCGTCGTTAACTAGCCACCGATCCATAGCGTAGCCCGGGCTTACCGCTGGGCCATAGAGGCCATGGTTAACCGCCGCAAGCTGGGACGCCCAATAATAACGCCGCATATCCTGTAGTGCGATACCACCGTCATAACAGGGAATAGTCAATTTGAGCAGTGATATTCTCGGCCGCCCATCCCACAGCAGTGCCCGCTGCAGGGATTCGATCTCGCCAAAGTACTTGGTCGGGACCGGGTCCTGAGAATTCTGCAAAGCGTACAGGAAGCGGGGCAACGCCATCATCTTAAACAGCGCTGCCCTGCCCATCAAAGAGATAGGCAGTTTCTTCCAAATCTCGACATCCCTCCGTAAGCGCTCGAGCGGTGGCAGAAGATTGCGTGAGTAGCGGGCTCGGGGGTCGCGCGACACGTAGATGCCCAAGTACCGGAAGCCCTGTTGGGCCACCTGAATCGAGCACCCACGGGGGAGGCGCGGAGTATCCCCACACAACGTGTACAGTGAGGATTTAGACCAGTTGATCACCAGTCCCGAGAACGACCCAAAGGTACCCAGCAGGTCAAAAACCACGATGAGCGAGCGACAAGGAGAGGTAAGGTAAAGGAGGATGTCGTCCGCGTAAAGCGACACTCGGTCCTCGAAACCAGGCGACCACGTGATCCCTGAAACATCAGGGTGGGTTCTAAGCTTCGCCGCCAGGGGCTCCAGCGCTAGTGCAAACAAGAGCGGCGAAAGCGGGCAGCCCTGTCTGGTACCTCTGTGCAGTGCAAAGGAGGCCGAAAGTCTACCGTTAACAGCCACATTAGCCAGCGGTGCAGAATATAACAGTCGGACCCATCCAATGTAGGATGGCCCGAAGCCCAGCTTGGCTAGAACTGCCCACAAATAATTCCACTCTAGGGAATCGAAAGCCATAGTAGCGTCAAGTGAAGCCAGGACCGCCGGGTCGCGAAGCAAGTGAGCGCGTGCCAGAACTGCGTGAAGTCTCCTTAAATTAAGCGCCGTGTTCCGGTGTGGTATGAACCCGGACTGGTCCGGATGTACCAGATCTGTGATCACGCCCACCAGCCGGTTGGCCAGTAGTTTCGCTAAGATCTTGGGTTCGGCATTTAACAGTGAAATGGGCCTGTAGGACCGGGACAAATTCCGCGGCTTCCCTTCCTTGTGGATCACCACAATGGTGGCGAGTCTCTGGTCGGGGGGGAGTTCCCCCTGCTCGCGGGCCTCGAGGAACATTTTGCGCAACGGCGCGGCCAACACGTCAGCCTTTAGCTTGTATAATTCAACCGGGATACCGTTAGGACCCGGCGCTTTGCCAGATCGCAACGAGCGAATCGCCAGGGCAACCTCGTCGTCAGTCAGGTCCCGATCCATGTCCTCACGGTCAAGATCAGACAGGCAGGGGAGGTCAATGTCTTCCAGATAGGAGGCCGAAGCGGACTCCGGGAGGGGAGTTGCGGAGGAATAAACCCCTTCAAAATATTCAGCGAAGGACCCGGCTATAGCCGCCGGGTCCGTCAAGGTTAAACCGTCCTCACCCACCAGTTCCGGGACCACCCGGGACGCCAATTCCCGCTTATCCAACCAGGCCAGGAGCTTACCAGCTTTATCACCGGAATCATAAATTCTTCCCTGCTGTTCCCTGCTCAAGGCCTTCGCTGCGTCAGTGGCGGTGGCCCGGAGTTCGGATTGCTTAAGCGAGATGGCATGGACCAGGTCGGGTGACGGGCCCAGTTCCAGCTGGGTGTCCAAGTCTGCGAGGTCAGACTCCAGCCGCACCACGTCTTCATCGCGGCGGCGGCGTGCCTCCGCGATCAGAGAGAAGGCCTCGCCACGAAGAACAGTCTTAAAAGCCTCCCAGAGGGAGACGGCGGAGTCTACGGAACCGGTATTCTCAGCAAAGTACCAGTCCATAGCCTTGGTCAGGAGGGATCGGGTCTTCGGATCGCGAAAGTACCACGGGTTGATGGGGGCAACTCGCGAGGATGCAGGGACCTGGAAGTCAAACGAAATCCAGACCGGAGAGTGGTCCGAGATACCTCGGGCCAGGAGGCGCGCGGTGGAAACAGACTGTGCCTGGGCCGCCGGGGCTAGGACGTAGTCCAGCCTAGAGAAGCTACCGTGAGCACCCGAGAGGAAGGAGTACTGTCGCTGAGTAGGGTGTAGTAAACGCCAACAATCAATCATCCCCATGGAACATACAAAGTCAGGCATCCAAGACTGGGAAGGGCGAAGATCCCTGGGAGGGAAACGGTCCAGTTCCCCTGAGACAACCGAATTGAAGTCCCCGCCCACCAGTAACAATCCCTCGGGAAGACCTAAGATGGCGCCAGCCAGGTCCCTGAATGTAGTCTCCTGCAGCCCCGGGGGTACATAAACCGAAACCAAAACTAGCGTGCGGTCCTCCCATCTACCCACCAGTGCCACGTATCTGCCTCTATCATCAGCCAGCACAGACGCCACCTCCAACGGAAGGGACGCGCGCACCATTATGCCCACCCCCCTGGAGCCCGAAGAGAACCCTGCGTGAGCCACCATTTTGTAACCCCGTCTATTCAAGGCCTTGCAAGCATGACCCACCAAGTGGGTCTCCTGTAGAAAAACTACATCTGGCGAGCATCGCTTAAGCATTTGTAGCACCACACCCCTCTGGCCTCCTAAATTTGACACAACTGGCTGCATGACAGCTGGGGCAAAGTCGTGTAATCACCCTTTGCTGTAGGTGTAGTATACCTATACCTAACCCTAAAATGGACACACAGATTCCTATCAGTCACTCCTATGGCAGGCCTTGACAATCCTGAAGGCAGAGTGCTTGGAATCGTGTGAGATGGTGCTCTGGCATGAGCTGAGCCTGTCTGCAGCTTGCGGAACCAAGTCCTAATAGCTGTTCCATGATATCGCATACCATATACTCTTAAGTGCATTATAATCCTCGCGGTTAAATGCTATCTTTGGTATTGCTTTATCAAAACATGTCGAGTAAGGTGTCATACGAATTGGAATACTAACCCCTCGCCAATTCTGGCGACGGGGTTAGCATTCCACCCTTCTAGAGGGACACGACATGTATGTAACTGTGAACCCCGGTTAAAGTTAACTGAAGCCTCAGCTCCACAAAATGGATGCTGCCACCACAGACACGAGTCTGACCTCCTGCTGCTGGGAGTCCTTCCAGCGAGGGAGGCCTGGACAAAGGGTTTCCTGTCAGGGGCGGTGCTAGCACCGTCCCAGACATGGTTTTGTGTATCCTGGGTAGGCAGGGCTTTTCAGGAAGGTGACTGCTGAGTGGCACCCCGGTGCTCACTACGCATAGGCCAGTCAGAACCAGTTCCAGGGGCACACCAGCCCCTGGCCTGGGGAAGTCCGGCAGGGGAGAGGGGTGTAACCACCCCCCTCCTGGTCCCACCCATAGGCAGGACCTAGTCACCGGGTCAGCCCCCTTTTTCAGTATAAAGATAGGAGCTGGCCCCCTGTTCAAATTAGATCATCTTTGGAATCAAGATACCACTTTCTTCGAAAGGACTTCACGATTTCTTCTTCAAGATTCTCCCTTGTGGCTAAGGAGTAGTCACCCTGCATCAAGCGGGCACCATCCTAAAGAACACTGCGGTCTGCTGCAAGTCCTTCATCACGAATCCGACGACCCAGCTCGACGAGACCCGGCTTCCCTGGCACCTCTGACCTCTACTCACCTCTACAGCAAAGCTGAGAACCGTGAGTGCGACGAGACCTCGAGGGACCGACGATCGCCAAGACTGCACGACATCTTTACTGCAAGCCCACTGTGTCCTCCACTGGTGAGTGCTTTGGGGTCCGAGAAGCCCCGACCCAGCGCAGCTCCAGCAACCAAGGTCAGCCTCCCTGCATCTCCACGATCGGCGTGGGGCCCTTCTGCTGTTTGCTGTGCACCGCGTTGTTTGGCTACTAGCCGGCTGGCTTGTGGCCTTCTGAACGACGCCCGACGACAACTCTTCTGCTGGTCTGGTTGCTCCAGGCTGGCCCTTGCTTCCTTTTTCAAGAGAGGCACCCCGGACCCTCCTGGTCCACCCCAGACGCCATTTTAGGTCCACCGCGTGGGCTTGAATTTGCCAAGGCTTTGTTGCCCAATCCTGGGTCCAGCGACGCCGACAGCTTCTATCTTCGTGGGACAGCTCGATCCTCCATCCTGGTCGCCGACAACGCCTCCTGGTCCGTGAGATCTTCGAGCCCCAGCGTCACCCACTCACCTTGTCGAGGTGGCTACCATCCGGTGCCCTCCTGGTGCCCACTGACTACTGGCTAGTAGTCTCGAACTTGGTCCCCTCTGCTTTCAGGTGTCATCCATCTTCGAGATCCAGGCTTGGATCCAACTGAACTTTCTTCACTGGTCACCGGCCAGCATCTTTTCTTCCGGCTCCTGGTCCGTCTACGAGGATTCCCGACGTCTTTTCAGACCTATGCAGCTGCAGCCCCTGGGCTAGGTAACTTCGGCATTTCGGTGCCCCAGCATAGCCTCACTATCCAAGGGTCAGAATCTACTTTCGTTTTCTCCCTACCAGGTCGGGTTCGCCCGAGAACACTAACTTTCTATTTCCTAGCTACCATAGACTTTTGTCCGCATCTCGCGTGAGAGTGCACACACTGCACCCGAGTCCCCTAGGCCTCCTAGTCGTAATCTAACGATTCCCTAGTCAAGTCCTAGCGATTCCAAAAGCTATTAGTACTGTACTTACCTGCTAGGAATTTCACATTCCACTTTTAGAGTATATGGTTTTCCGTGCCCCTCGGGCATTTGTATATACTGTGCTAACTTAAGTATTTTTGTAAGAGTTTTGGTTTGTGCTTAGTACCCTGTCCTCATAAAGAGTACAGGGCTGTTGTGATCTTTAATAAATAACTGTTTATTTTCATAACACTTGTGTGGTGTCCTTTCACTGGGTATTCAAGGGGTATATGTGTGGTATAACAGCTGGCTTAACACGCCCTCTCGAGTCTTTAGCCTTAGACTGCTCGTATCCATGCTACTAGGATAGCTGGTCTATAAGGTTGACTTACAACCAATCATCAATAAGGGTTGCTGGACTGATACATAGTGGGCACTAGAATAGTGACCACTGCATATCAGGCCACCTTCTCACATTGGTGGGCAGCGGTTGGGATTTGAGCTTGCTGTTGTTTTACCACACGTATCCTAAGAATATCTTGTTGAAAGATCACATAAGTACTGCTAGGTACATATAACTAAAGCTTAGAATACTCTGAGTTCTACTGAACCAGCTGTTGTAGCTCCTCAAGGCTTAGCACACCTTGGCTGCAACTCTAGCAAGGGATCAGTAGGTAACACATAGTGTAGGTAGGTGCATCACTTACACCACACTAGAATCAGCATGTCAGACAAAGGAGGAAACTCTGAGTATCCCCTTGTGTCAGTGGACCCTCCACAGGTCACTTCAAAATATGCTGCTCTTAGCTTCCATGAGATGAGACAAGTGTGTACTCTCAGGAAACTAAAACAGGGGTCTAACCCCACCACTTCCTTTCTGATTGGTCTCTTAGAGGCTTATGATGCCAGTAGGGCTGGTAACCCAGACCCTTCTAATCCAGAAGGAAGTTTGCCCTCCTTACAGGGTCCCTTTGATATCCATCCCCTCCATGAGGCAGATGATGCTGAGGAGGAGGATGAGTTGTCTGGGGATGAGGCAGATAAGGGACAGGTAGAGGTCAGAAGACTAAGCAGGTCCAACTTAAGCAGACATGAGCTTGGTACTGGGGGACCCCTGGGCCCACTCTCAGGTCAGCTTAACATTGGGAATGGACGAATTAGGTCTCTATCAAGAGGCTCTAACAGATCCATTCAAACCAATGGCTCTCTCAACTCTTCTCACAGAGGAATGTCTTCCCCTAAGAGGAGAGTGTATGAAGCTGAAGAAAGGGCAATCAAACTGAGGATTGAAAGGGAAGAACTTGCCCTGGCCAAAGAGAGACTTGCCCTTGCTAGAGAGCAAGAATTATGTGGGCTACAGCCCACTGGTGGCAGCAATAATCCTAGCAATAGGGAAAGGAGTTTTGATAAAAAGCACCTGAATAAGATAGTGCCCCCCTTTAAAGAAGGGGATGACATCCACAAATGGATTACTGCTTTGGAGAGAGCCTGCACTGTGCAGGGTGTTCCCCAAAGTCAGTGGGCAGCTATCTTGTGGCTCTCCTTTGATGGTAAAGGTAGAGATAAGCTCCTCACCACAAGGGTGGAGGATGCTAACAATTACAAAATCTTGAAGAATGTACTGGTTGATGGGTTTGGTTTAACCACTGAACAATACAGGATGCTGTTCAGAGACACCCAGAAAACTCAGTCTCAAGATTGGACTGACTTTGTTGATTGTGCCACTAAGGCTTTTGAAGGCTGGCTACTGGGTAGTAAGGTTACTGATTTTAAAGGATTGTATAATCTAATTATGAGGGAGCAAATCTTAAATAATTGTCAGAACCAGTTATTACATCAGCACCTGGTAGACTCTGATCTGACCTCTCCACAGGAATTGGGTAAGAGGGCAGACAAATGGGTCAGAACCAGGGTTAGGCCTAAAAACCAGGGTGGTGACCAGAAAAAGGAATCAACCAAGCCTCAAGAGAAGGGTGGGGATAAATCCACAGAGAAGACTTCCCAAGGGCCCCAAAACTCCAACAAGGGTGGTGGGTCCCAGAACACTCCTTCAGAACAGAAGAAACCCTATTGCCATACCTGTAAACAGGTGGGTCATTACAAAAGTGATGCCAGTTGCCCTAAAAATGGTAATAAGGGAAATATACCCCCAGGTAATACTCCTAAACCTCCTGTTACCACTAGTGGTAATCCCCCAGGTGGTGGGAGTGCCCCCAAGAATGTGGTGGGCATTACTTTGGGCAATCAGGAGGACTATGGCCTAGCCAGGTTCCCTGACCACACTCTTGTCTGTGAGACTGGCATGGGGTTTGCCAACTTCACTACTGGACCCCACATTTTGGGAAAGTATAGACAAGAAGTTTTAGTGAATGGTCAGAAAGTTGAGGCATTCAGAGACACTGGGGCCAGCCTCACCATGGTGAGTGACCATCTGGTCCCCTCTGCTCAACTGACCCCTGGTTTTACTTATCAGGTGACAGACATTCATGGAATGAAGAGAAGGCATCCCATGGCAGTAGTCAAGCTCAGCTGGGGTAATGTCACAGGGCCCATGAGAGTGGCAGTGACAGATAACCTACCTGTAGATTGCTTACTGGGGAATGACCTGGAACTCTCAGCATGGGCTGAGGTGGAACAAGAGACTCATTCCAGAATGATAGGCCTATCCAGACAGGTTAGTGGGGCAGTAATGGCTACAGCCCCAGTCCAAGCACCAGTCCTCCCTGAAAAGGTTGGAAGGGCAGTGGTAGCCACTGCCCAGGCTCAGACAGATTTTCCAGAACAGGATAGGAGGGCTGTGACAGTCACAGCCCAAACACAGACTGAGTGCCCTCCTGAAAAGGTTGGCAAGGCTGAGATGGTCTCAGCCTCTACTCAAACAGATAGTGAGGTTGTGAAGCCTGAAACAATGGATCACTCCACTCAAACAGAGAGCATTGAGGAGGAAGAAGAGTCTTCCCCCTCCCAGACACTAGGTGAGAGCCAGCCTCCTCAGGGAACTGACTCTACCCCTGTTGAAGGAACTGCCCCAGAGGTAGTCAGGCCTAGCCTGGCAGAACCCCTGATGGCAGGGGACCCTTCCCAGGTGGGACCCAGTCTGGAGCAGGTAACCTGCACCTCTCTACCCTGCCTCAGTCAGCCCAGGGCTGAAGAGGTCAGGGAGGCCAGTGGTGGACCTCAAAGGGCCCCCTGTCCAAAAGAACCCCTTAATCAGCAGATTAGGATCACTGAAGCTGGTAAACCTAGCCAAGTGAAAATAGAACAGACTCCTGAGGGATCCCCCTTAAAAGTAGTTAGGGAACTCCCACAGCTGGACACTGTTGGGCACAGCCAAACATGGGGCCTAAAAACCCCAGACCTGACCTGTCCCTCCAGTAAGCCAAACAGAGGGACTCAGCCTCCAGCTTTAGGTAGCCAGAGGCTGACCCTGAGAGCTCAGTGCATCTCAGCTAAAGAAAGAAAGGCACACATGATGAATGGTGATTGGAGGAAGTTGAGCCCAAAGGTAGAGGAGCCTCACTTCAGTACTCCATCCCAGCATCAGCCTTCTTCCTTCCCAAGACACACCAGAGACAGAGATTCCCTATGGTGGAGACCCTCAGATACCCTTAGGGTGAGGGGTTGCCTAGTGGACCATGACACAGGGGGAAACCAAGCCAGAGCTGGTCCTTCCTTATATGGCCACTTAGGTAATAGAGGCTTACCTGGACAAGGATAGCCTTATCTCCTTTCGTTTGGGGGGGGGGTTGTGTAGGAAGGTACATCCTGACTATGGTTGCCCCCAACTTTTTGCCCTGTGTTTTAGCTGGTTTTGGACATAGTCGACCTGGGACCCTGCCAATCAGGACCCCAGGCCTACTGCTCTCTCTTTAAAATGGATTCCATGTACCCTAGGTACATTTCCCATTGGTACTGGGCCACCCTATCAGACCCTGTAACTCAGGGCATGGGTGTACCCAGGGCTGCCAGGGGCTGCAGCATGTATTATGCCACCCCTGGCTGGCCTCCTAAATTTGACACAACTGGCTGCATGACAGCTGGGGCAAAGTCGTGTAATCACCCTTTGCTGTAGGTGTAGTATACCTATACCTAACCCTAAAATGGACACACAGATTCCTATCAGTCACTCCTATGGCAGGCCTTGACAATCCTGAAGGCAGAGTGCTTGGAATCGTGTGAGATGGTGCTCTGGCATGAGCTGAGCCTGTCTGCAGCTTGCGGAACCAAGTCCTAATAGCTGTTCCATGATATCGCATACCATATACTCTTAAGTGCATTATAATCCTCGCGGTTAAATGCTATCTTTGGTATTGCTTTATCAAAACATGTCGAGTAAGGTGTCATACGAATTGGAATACTAACCCCTCGCCAATTCTGGCGACGGGGTTAGCATTCCACCCTTCTAGAGGGACACGACATGTATGTAACTGTGAACCCCGGTTAAAGTTAACTGAAGCCTCAGCTCCACAAAATGGATGCTGCCACCACAGACACGAGTCTGACCTCCTGCTGCTGGGAGTCCTTCCAGCGAGGGAGGCCTGGACAAAGGGTTTCCTGTCAGGGGCGGTGCTAGCACCGTCCCAGACATGGTTTTGTGTATCCTGGGTAGGCAGGGCTTTTCAGGAAGGTGACTGCTGAGTGGCACCCCGGTGCTCACTACGCATAGGCCAGTCAGAACCAGTTCCAGGGGCACACCAGCCCCTGGCCTGGGGAAGTCCGGCAGGGGAGAGGGGTGTAACCACCCCCCTCCTGGTCCCACCCATAGGCAGGACCTAGTCACCGGGTCAGCCCCCTTTTTCAGTATAAAGATAGGAGCTGGCCCCCTGTTCAAATTAGATCATCTTTGGAATCAAGATACCACTTTCTTCGAAAGGACTTCACGATTTCTTCTTCAAGATTCTCCCTTGTGGCTAAGGAGTAGTCACCCTGCATCAAGCGGGCACCATCCTAAAGAACACTGCGGTCTGCTGCAAGTCCTTCATCACGAATCCGACGACCCAGCTCGACGAGACCCGGCTTCCCTGGCACCTCTGACCTCTACTCACCTCTACAGCAAAGCTGAGAACCGTGAGTGCGACGAGACCTCGAGGGACCGACGATCGCCAAGACTGCACGACATCTTTACTGCAAGCCCACCGTGTCCTCCACTGGTGAGTGCTTTGGGGTCCGAGAAGCCCCGACCCAGCGCAGCTCCAGCAACCAAGGTCAGCCTCCCTGCATCTCCACGATCGGCGTGGGGCCCTTCTGCTGTTTGCTGTGCACCGCGTTGTTTGGCTACTAGCCGGCTGGCTTGTGGCCTTCTGAACGACGCCCGACGACAACTCTTCTGCTGGTCTGGTTGCTCCAGGCTGGCCCTTGCTTCCTTTTTCAAGAGAGGCACCCCGGACCCTCCTGGTCCACCCCAGACGCCATTTTAGGTCCACCGCGTGGGCTTGAATTTGCCAAGGCTTTGTTGCCCAATCCTGGGTCCAGCGACGCCGACAGCTTCTATCTTCGTGGGACAGCTCGATCCTCCATCCTGGTCGCCGACAACGCCTCCTGGTCCGTGAGATCTTCGAGCCCCAGCGTCACCCACTCACCTTGTCGAGGTGGCTACCATCCGGTGCCCTCCTGGTGCCCACTGACTACTGGCTAGTAGTCTCGAACTTGGTCCCCTCTGCTTTCAGGTGTCATCCATCTTCGAGATCCAGGCTTGGATCCAACTGAACTTTCTTCACTGGTCACCGGCCAGCATCTTTTCTTCCGGCTCCTGGTCCGTCTACGAGGATTCCCGACGTCTTTTCAGACCTATGCAGCTGCAGCCCCTGGGCTAGGTAACTTCGGCATTTCGGTGCCCCAGCATAGCCTCACTATCCAAGGGTCAGAATCTACTTTCGTTTTCTCCCTACCAGGTCGGGTTCGCCCGAGAACACTAACTTTCTATTTCCTAGCTACCATAGACTTTTGTCCGCATCTCGCGTGAGAGTGCACACACTGCACCCGAGTCCCCTAGGCCTCCTAGTCGTAATCTAACGATTCCCTAGTCAAGTCCTAGCGATTCCAAAAGCTATTAGTACTGTACTTACCTGCTAGGAATTTCACATTCCACTTTTAGAGTATATGGTTTTCCGTGCCCCTCGGGCATTTGTATATACTGTGCTAACTTAAGTACTTTTGTAAGAGTTTTGGTTTGTGCTTAGTACCCTGTCCTCATAAAGAGTACAGGGCTGTTGTGATCTTTAATAAATAACTGTTTATTTTCATAACACTTGTGTGGTGTCCTTTCACTGGGTATTCAAGGGGTATATGTGTGGTATAACAGCTGGCTTAACACGCCCTCTCGAGTCTTTAGCCTTAGACTGCTCGTATCCATGCTACTAGGATAGCTGGTCTATAAGGTTGACTTACAACCAATCATCAATAAGGGTTGCTGGACTGATACATAGTGGGCACTAGAATAGTGACCACTGCATATCAGGCCACCTTCTCACAATGACAAACAGCAAATACAAGTCGGGCAGCACAATAGGTTAGCACAGATTTTTAGCTTAAGTGTTTTTAAGCCATAGCCTTAAACATAAGCAACGCCCCTTTTAGAGACCCCCCATTTTTTTCATCCCACTTAAAGCCCTGCAGTGCAACTTGTATCCTGAATTAAATTCAGCAGCTATTAATAGAGTAAATATGGAAAATAATCTTCAGTAATTATTAGACCCGATTAAATTGTTTTAGAGGCTAAAAAGGCTCAATTTGAGGATGAATACTCGGGCTGCTGATTTGTTAGCATTAAAGAAATACAGCCATTTTCACCATGTAACAGAATCATATCTTAGTGTAGAACAAGAATATTTATATCATCATTTGAATCAAAGACGTTCAAAGATGTAAATTAAATTATGTAAGATTTCGTCTTATGATGATCCCGATATCCCAATTTGAAGGGTTATGGGATGCTAATTGTTTACCTTCAAAGGCAGGTCGTCTTTGTATGTATAAGGAGGAGTCAATTGAGCATTTAATTTGTTTGTGTCCAGCCTATTAGACTTGAGGAAGAAATATTTGAAAAATGTATTTCTTTCAACAATTGCAGATCTATTAAGGAGGCTGCTGCATATTGTTTTCACACAAAAGACTAAATGGATTGGGAAAGTTACCAATTTTTTTTTATATTTTACTTTTTGGTGCCTTAAGGAAATGCAAACAAGATGTGGATTTTATTGAAGCTCTATAACGTTTGTGGTGTTTAATTTGTTTTTACTGTAACTTATTATTGTAATGAATATTTTAATATTTTATGCAATAAAGACATTCATTCATTCATACTAAATTAGAATACATCAACCTCAATTTCCAATGCATGAAGAGATTAAAAGATGGGCAGCTAAATGGCGACGTCAATCACAGACTGCAAAATGGAGTGTTCTCCATAGAGAGGTTGAGAAATCTGTATCTGCTAAAGCGGCTTAGATGCTGAGCTGCAGATGACACCAATGGCGAAATGCCTCAGCGAGTTGACAAGCTGACTTCCAGAAGAAGTGTTCTACAACAGAGGCGAACATGGTGGAATAGCATTAGAGATGGACTGGCAGATCCAAAATAAAACAATTTGCATTCCAGACTGCCAGGGACATTTCTTACCCAGGCGACAAAGACTGCATAAAGTTCAAATTGCCTTTATAAAACGACAACCATAGTACAGGGGTTTGTTTGTATTCAGATGACAAAAGGACAACCAAAACATTATGCCTAGAAACAAGCAAATTCCCATGTGTTGTGTCTGCATTCATTACACGAAAAGAAAACTATAATCCTTGTATCCATGTCATGTCCATTTTAAACCAGCAGGAGTTGGATATTTGAAGACAAGAAACCCTGTAAAAATACATTCTACAGTAAATGTTGAGAATGTTAAGAACTAGTTGTAGAAAACATGAAGAAATTAAAGAGCTAGCTCTAAAGCAGTCAAAAAGTGCAAAACAGAATCCCCTAGGATGTTTATAGATCGTCTGGTTTGCAACAGAAAATATTACAACTAACATTCAACTCTAACAAGCATTCACAAAACCAACAGGCCCGCCTTGCATTCTGACCCCTGACTAAAATGTTAACAAGCATTTACAATGCAACGGTCTCGCCTTTGCAAAAGTTAGAGCTATTGGCATTGTAAATTACAACATTTTTATTTAAGTGTTGGTTTTGAAAACAGATAAATAAATGGCATTGTCATTTACAATGCCAATAGCTTAATCTCTCGCAAATGCCGGTATATCTCTCGTAAATTTGGTATAATGCTAAACTTAGATGTCCAGTCTTGCCAATCAGCCCCATAATTAGTTTCTGGCTATATAAAAGAAAGTGAAGACCCTAGTGAGGGAGAGCCAGTAGGTTGCTGTAGAAAGACTATTTAGGATTGGTTATTGGAAAAAGCTTCTTTACTTTCATGAGGCCATCAGTAGGTGTTTAAAATATCGCACATGATCATCTCAAAGAGTAAGTGCACCCCTCCCAAACACTGCTCTACATTACCCACAAGAGCCCCCTTTCAAAACAAAAATTGGTAATCTTGTAAGTGTTAACAGTGAACATTGGACTGGGCAACCATACGGTCAGGGCTTGAAGTAGACAATAGTTTCAGACGCATGGGACCTCAGTGGTAACAAGACCGGAAAACCTGGTTGCACAGCACAATAATCCATTCATCAGCTTATGAATGAATACATGTGTTGACATCTTCAACGAGCTAAGCATTAAGGCATGTTGCATCAACCAGCGCCATGCGACAAATCTTTATAATCATCTTAAGTATACTACTCAGTTTATACAATTGCTCAGGTCTTGAAGTAGCCCAGGTTCTTTCTGTGCTCAGCACCGGCAGTTCCAAAAATCAGATGCTGAGATGGGTCGCTATTGGGCTACATTTTTGCATTCACCTTCAGGGTGGAAAAAAATCTTAGCTCTGCAGTAGTACAACCCTTCACTGATTCGATGCAACTTCAAAGAGACGCAATATATTTATTTCTGCCTCATCATTTCAGAACTGAGGCCTTTTCAATATTCTATACAACAAAGCCATAGTTGTGTCTTATTAATCTTATGCAACTAACAACCATTGGCAAAGCCAATAG
Source organism: Lissotriton vulgaris (assembly GCF_964263255.1). NCBI lineage: Eukaryota > Metazoa > Chordata > Amphibia > Caudata > Salamandridae > Lissotriton > Lissotriton vulgaris. The sequence continues at coordinate 1,037,312,316 of NC_141689.1, forward strand.
TCCTGGCTTGTTAGATGTGTAATGGTACGTGTTATATGATATATCTGGATACAATGACAGAAGCAGCAAATTACCAAAAGCACAGATTTTTAATTTCCGTGTTTTAAGCCACACCCTAATTACATCCACCACACCCCTTTGAGAGAACTCCCCCCGTGTTTCCATCATACTTAAAGCCCTGAAATTGCTACTCATTGACACATGTGCACGGAAGCAACATGTCAAGCAATCACGAAATAATGTTTGATATTAATTTACAGCAAGTACAAAAATTAAAGTTGTCTCGGTACCCCCAACAATGCACACCACTCCAACCCAAAAATATATCAGCCAAAGTGTGCAAAAGGAATACAGACGGGCTCCAAGCAACATCAACACTTATATCTCTATTAAACGCCAAAGAAGCTGTGTGGGAAAACAAAGCGCACGAGGAACCATAACCTCGGCTACCTTCTGCACACCGGGCAGGTTAGATGCTCCTGTACTCGGGCGGACATTAGATAATAAATACATTGGTCAGGTGGATGCGTGAGCATGACAGAGCCCGCAGCCATGCTGTAATTCCCCAAAACAAGACGAAGCACATGATTGTGAATGCTGCAGCCCACTGTGCACCGCCCCTTCTCAGGATCCGTGTTTACAAAAACATAGATTAATAAAAACAAAACAGAAAGGGGTGACCGACCGGCTGCGACCCACGGGAAACTAGATCCAGGCACCGATGACAACGCGTGAGCAGTGCTCCGGCAGTGTTGTTAACCCAGATTGGTCCGAATGAACAACAATAACGCAGCATCCGCAGCTGCCTGGACCGAGGGACCCATCCAGACACAACTATTCCGCAGAAAGCACAGAAAACTAGCACACGCACCCTAGTCACAATACAGAAACAATAGAATACGTGTTAAACTAAAACATCAACATTTAACTATGTAGACACTGGCTGGACCGACAGTGTACATCAGAATTCGGACATTCTTTGGGGCCGTTAGACCAGTGCGCCTAGATATATAGGAAGCAACAACCACTTTTTGTTCTGGTCAATAAACAATAAATGGTGCTCTAATGGGACATATAACATCACATCTAGTATTGCTGTGGTGTAGGGCAAAACTATTAACACGATTCTAAAAATACAAATTCCAGAAACCAAAGAGGACTGACTCCAATAGAAGGTTTGTCAGTTTGACCCTTAAGAAGGAAATACCATTTACTGGGAACATGAAATAAGTGCCCGAGGTGATGTGCCCGGTTACTATCGCCTACATCCCCTTGGAACAGAGTCCCTGGCCGTTACGACGGCTCATACTTTGAACAAACTGCCCTGCACTTAAGACACTACCATCCAGGTATCCCTCCTAGGAAGCCTGTGATCCAGAAATTCGGTGAACCACCGGTGTACTTTTCTATATAGCAAGACCACGGACGTGTGGCGTTGCACAAGGAAATTTCACGTATCATCAGTGAAAGCCCTTTATGTCCCAAAAGACAAGTGTTTCTCAGAGGGGAAAGCTCAATGGGGGAAGGAGGGGGGTTGCATGGGGTCTTCACAAAGCAATTACCCACGCAACTTTGAGCCCGAGCCGGCACATATGCTCCAGGGGCAGACCTGCCCCTCCCTGGAGGCCACATGTATGAAGAGCAGAATGACCATAACAGATGCAAACGTCCTCTGAAGTCAACGGGTGACATGTCGTTCAGTGGCAGCCTGCGTGCTACTACACGTGCAAGCTCACTGCAGTCCACAAGTCCTAAACCTACATGTGCAGCACAAGTAGAGACAAGTGCGCATCTTTCCTTGCCATGCGTGTCACCAGGGATGCCTGTGCCTCACCCACGGCGCTGCCACACAAACTCTCTGTTTTCCCACCCTCTGCCCAGCGTGGTCACTCACCCCGGGTCAGGCCGCCTGGAGCTGCAGGGAGGCGGCTGCCGGTGTCTCGCGGTCCGGGAGGAGGAGGAGGAGAGAGCGCTGCGCCTGCTCAGCTGAACACCGGCAGTGTGTGGCCGGATCTGAAAACCAGAACAAGCCCCACCGCCATTGAAAAGAAGTGAGAAGCAAGCACACGCCCACCAAAAGAAGTCCAAGCAATCCCCCACCGCACCCGAAAATGCTTGGGGAGTAAGTAACAGCGAAGTACTTTCATTCTAATGCTTCTACCGCTATAACATTCCCCTCTAATTGTTTTCACGTTTTTCTCTTTTCTGAACGAAGGCCGGCGTACACGGACAAGCAGCCTTTCCCATTTAAACATGATTTTTCAACGAATGTCTATCCCCCGGCAGCATCCTATTGAATGGCAGCTTCCGAGGCTCCTAATACATGCTGTTTTGTTATAAAACTATTCGACGGCGATTCGTTTGTAGGAAACAACCAGGAACAAGGCACAACAACGGCACAATAACTCCTCGGCGAGAGGGAGGGTGTGGGGGGGCGGGACTTAAAAAAAGACACGGAAACGCCCCTGAATCGCGTCGTGACGGGGAAAGAGTGATTGACAACCAATCTCTTCCAATGGCTAGCCTCCATTTATGGAGCTAGCAAATGGAAGAGAGCGGGCGGGACAAAGCCCCATACTGTAGGATCAAAAGATTTCGCCTGCGCGAGCACTGCTGCGCAGTGCTACGGCCAGGCGAAACCTAAAAATGCCACCGGCAGCAAAAACAGAAAGTAACAATTATTGCTTTATGTACAATGATGCATCTGTGAGATTTAAACAAAAAAACAAAAAAGTGTGATGATTCGATGCACTTTTGATATATAAAATGGTCTCTTACGCATTCTAATGCAAGTAAGCCAGAGGAGAGGAAATGATACACCAGACAGCTGATGTATGAGGTGAGAAACTTATCTGGGAAGAGCGAAAGCCCACTTAATGTACATTTAAAATAATTGGAAACAATAGCTGTGCTGTTAAGCCAGACCAATAAATACTGGAGGAGTTCCTTCCATCTCACAGCCAGGATCGACCAACCGATTAACACAATCGGTGATAAGGGTTAGCCAGCATTAAAGGCCATATATGGATGGCAGATATCCTGTTGGCGACAGGAAATTACACTTTTTCTGCAGGACAACAAAGGTTTTAAAACGAAGCTGGCATTTTACATGCAGGCTCTATTTTATGGCATTTTCTAAGCTAAAAAGAAAACAGTCGAACATCATTTGAGTTACTATTCTACGTAACAGAGTAAGAAAACAATTAACCATTTAATGCGTTGTTTGAACCAGAGGGGTAACCAAGCCACAGGCGGGCTTAACCAAGACACATGCACACTTTCACTCACTTGCATGCTAGCAACTGTACATAAATAAGTAGCTTTGTAGTTACCGCACTATAGGAGTGTGGAAAGGCTTTCCTTCCAGTGAACAAAAGCAGGAGGACTGAGTGCATGCACTTGCCTAAGCTGCCCAGGAGTAGCTAAATAGTATGCAACCAGAATGGGATAAAACCACTGTCGATTTCAACTTACATGGGAGGAGGGTTGGATTGACTGATTAGATCATCCTTCAGCTTTATGAGTTCCCTTAGTTTTGGATATTCTTCAAACCGGTCTGCTAAACCTGGGAGAGAAAAAGCATGCATAAGAAATTCCCAGTAACTTAAAAAAATACAATTACCACGCAATACATAAAGAGTACATAATTATAACTCAGTAATTTGCACAATTTTAATAAACTGGGAAATCTTCAATGAAAGAAGTGGTTGAATGCTGCATGTTGAAGGACAGTTATTTCAGTGCATTGTGCATGCCGAAATGCAGGTCCATGGTTATTGGACATTAGGAGACCTAAGGAAATGTAGGGTACGAAACCCATCTGATATTCCATGCCTAGTAGCATAGAATCTGTAGTTTTATCAAAGGCAAGTATGAATAACTCAGTTTCTAAGTATATCCTGAAGCATTGGAGGTTGGCCCTTCCCTCATAGATGGGTTCAACATCTTTGCCTTGCACAGTGAATACCAGATGAAGAGTATGACGCTAACTTCACACTAATACAATACAATACACCCAGTCCTAATGGCAGAAGCACAACATGTCATTTTGTCAAATCGTTAGTCACTACCCCTTTCCTTAACTACTGCTTTAGAATTTCCACCATTTAAAAGCGTTTGAGATCACATAAACATGAAGAAGGTTCTCAAACTGGCTCGAGAATCATACCATACAATGATGACAGCTTTCACAATAATTGTTTTGAGAACACACAAAAATAACCATCCAGTGTTTTTTAATTCCTTTTTTAGGGTGTGGCAAAGATGGTCATCAAACCCAGAGTACTGTTGATCATAGCAGAAACGCTATCCCGGTATCTCTCCCATCCACTAAACTTGCTAACCTTTGGCTAACTCTTTCCGGATGTATGACGGTACCACGCGTACTTTTACAACGCGTACCGTTACCACGCTACTTTTACCACGCAAGTCGTTACAACGACTTGCGTGGAGGTGCGCTGGATAGTAAATTATTTAATTTACTATTCCAACTCCAGTCCCCGTGGCCTCTAGGGAAAGGAGTTGGATAGTAAATTAAAGTATTTACTATCCTGGAGCGCCCCCCAGCGCATTTCGTTGTAACGACCTGCGTGGTAAAAGTAGCGTGCTAACGGTACCACGTTGTAAAAAATGCGTGGTAACCGTTGCATACCCCTTTTTCGATTTGTACCTTAATCATTCCTTTATATTATGCCTTACTCCTATCGCAACCCATCTGTTGGAAATTTACAATTTCGGCAGCGACACTTGGATTTCATTTTGCCCTTTTTACTGAATCCTATTTTTGCTGGTTACAGAATTTTAACTCTGCTAACCAGTAGTAAGGTTCTTGTGCACCTCCTTTCAACATGGTAAAATGAGTATACTCCTGATTGGTGGCATATTTTACTTACCTATACTTCCCTGGTATATGGTACCAAAGTGTACCCAGGGCATGCAAGTTAAAGGTCACAAGTGGACAGCAGCACCCATTGTGCCATCCACTACAGTGACAACTAAAGGCCTGTCACTAGTAGCGTGGCAGTGCAGGGTTTAATTTCAAACGCGACCTATCAAAGTAACTTGGTACGACAGGCCTATACCTGCTTGACAGGTCTGCTGGGGCTTTTCATATGACATTTGGGAAGCACTTCAAAGTGTCTTTACCTGTTACAGGCAAATGTTAACAGACACTTGAGCAGGGCCCTTCCGTTGTCTCCCCAGCTAATCAGGCCCCAATCACAGCCGGCCTATTTTGACACTACAGTATAATAGCCTGTTTGAAGGGTCTTCTGGGTGTGCATATAATATTTGGGCTACATTTCAACGGAGGGAAACAGAAAGCTAAATCACAGTGTCCACTCTCTGGCTGTCTAAAGGTCAGCTTTGATTTACCAGACTTCTGTCTTGAATACTGTTAGGAGTACAGGGTCTGTATTAAACTGTATGGATTTTGGTGTTAGATGTAGGACATCATTGGGATTATCATAGTATACTCACCATGTACACTTTCATTCCTCAAAGCCCAAGATTTGTGTGTCCGAAGACTTCAGGCATTTTGAAAAATTCCAAAGTGGGTAGAGTTAGCCCCAGGAACCTTCACTCCAACGGTTAGGGCTTCCACAGGAGTCATTCACACCCATTACCTTGTGGCAAGCATTATTGTGTTCATGTGTTATGTTTAAGAGCACTTCCATCCACCCACTTTAGAACACTCCTGGACTTTTGCAAGATCAGAAAAAGACTGAACCTGCAGCCTGAGAAGAGCGTAGACCACTGTACCTCTTGGACCCAGGACAAAGAAGTTTATCAACGATCATAAGGCTGACCATCTGTTAACTTCTTAACCGCGGCGCAAATTCCACTGCGGTGCGGGAGTTCTAATGAGTGGGCGGGGTCGCGTCAGCCAAAGGAAGTGCGCAGCACTAGCGAGGTAGTTCTCGCGACTGCCGTAGGCCAACGCGAGCACGGAACGGGTTAAAGGTACAGGAAAACATTAAATATACTCTATTTTCCTAATATGTTTTGGGGTTTTTATTATTTTGCATTTCGACTGAATTACTATTTTAGTGCTGCACAAACGCTTTACACATTTCCTCTAAGCTAAGCCTCTATGCCATGGCTATCAGGGGGTTAAGCTCAAGTTTACTTAATGACTTTAGAGGTTCAGCTTGACAAAGATTGTGATTATTACTTGAGGTGGCTAAATACCCCCTCAACCAATAACCCAAGTATTATACAGTCAGTGACAAGCTTGTTTTCATCAAAAGTGACAGTCAATGACTATTTTGATACCAAACTGGTTTTGTTTTTGAAGGTTTGGTGCAAAGTTATCTGCAAGTCAAAAATAGGTTATTCTTTGTTGTGTAGTGTCAGCTTTAACAAGAGAGGTGTAAACTGCATACTGCACAAAGTAAAACATATATACACACTTTAGACCAGACAATAATATTGGGAACTCAACTCTCAACTAGAAAGAGAAGCCTACAATTTCATTGAAAAACAAAGATCGAATGCTTGTTGAATGAATTTCAGACTTACCAACATCTCTGATGAAGTTCTGAGGCCGGTGTCCAGTGTCCACAAAATGCTGACAATAATCATTGTGAGGATTTAAGCTCTGTGTACCCTAGAAAAGACACAAACACCAATAGCAAACATTATGTGTGCCACAAAATTTGAAAAAGGGTAAGCAATGAATTTTCCAAAATAGTTTCTGTATTTGTTTGCCAAGCTGGATTTACAAGAAGCAGAAGTATCTGGGAATTTTGCAATTCTAAATTAAGCTTATGTTCTGGATCCAGAGCTCATTTGCAAATAAGATTGCCTTACTCATGAACATCGTGAACAGGCTTGATCTTGGTTACATAACTACTACCCCAAAAGTCGCTGCTTCCCCGGTCTTTTGTGCCTCTTCTTCACTCCCATCTGCTTAAAGCAATTGACCTAGCCTTTGCTTTCAACATGTTCAGGACTGTCATTTCTAGAACTTGTGGCAGACAACACAGGCCTCAAACACAAATAACAAGTCAAGTGACCTTGATTATTGTATTCTCACCTGCAGATCTGGAATGGTGTCATTAAGCAGCAGTGGAGTCGGCGACAAAGCTCTGCAGGAGTTATAACACAAGAAGACGTGCTGCTAGTGGTTTCAGTCAAGGTTATAGAAGGGCTATGTTTTCTGATAAAATTGGCATTCATTCTCCCTTTACAGATCTACTGTTTAAATGTCCTCAGCACACACATCCAAAAAAATTACCCAATCTCACCTGCAATAACTTGTACATCTTTTAATGGTTTTTTTTCAATACCAACCAAATCCTGTGCATAATGTGTGCAACTGGCTGACTCTGACCCTCTAATCCCCCTGCCCATCAATGAGCACTGCGGAAATCGCAAGGCACTTTTGACCATGCAAAACAATTGCATACTTTGTTACTTTATAACGCAGCCTTACTGTGTGGACAGTATAACAGTAATGGCAATCAGACGCTTCTTGTTTTATTAAAAGATGTGGTTCCCACTGGGTTCTCTTTTTAGGCAGGGAAAACCTACTAGAAGAGGCAGGGTGACAGGCTTTTGTATTGTTTTTGGGAGGAGGGTAGGAGCGTTTCCTTCACTCCTACTGGGCTCATAACTGTGCCTACTCTTCCTAACGCCCCCCTCAGCCACAACCTCATCAGAGCTGGAAAGTCACTGATTGACTCAAAGCCCCACCCCCTATCCAAACTCTACTAATTCCCCCCCTCCGCAAACCCCCCCACCCAAGACCCTTTCTCATTTTCTCAGATGAAAAAAATATATTTTTAAAGATGGCAGGTCTGAGGGGCAAGCAGAGATAGGAAATATGCACTCCTGCAGAAGAAAAATTAAGACCCTTAAGTGTTTAATGTGTACAGCTGATAATGTAATGTACTCTATTTGTGTCATAGTTAATCACCTAGGATTGGGAAAATACGTCAAATCAATCTTGGGAAAGATTAGAAAAATGTCCAAGCCCTAGGACTTCAATAGTCAAATGGTAAGATTAAGAGCAATGGGGATGTGAGGCTAAATGTTGTGTACACCTGCGCAACATGTTAGCTAGACTCTTAAGAGGTTTAAGATATTGCAATGACTTCTGAAGAAAATTAGGGCACTATGCATGTCTCAATGCACTTAGGGGATAACAGGATAGATTGGCAAGAGGATATTCTTAACTTGTGAAACAGGCTGAAAAGTAAAGGATTTAAAAGATATAAAAATTCTCCTGTCCAGCTGATCAAAATGACTACACCCACTTATCATTTTATGGAAGGTGAGCTGAAAGAGGTTAAGGCACTATGTTATGGTCTCACTTCCTTCTTGGACATTTCAGTTCAAAGACTCATACTTCCCCAGGCTGCACAAGTAACACTGGGACATAGGGAGTTGATGCAATTCTTGCCAACTAATAAACCACAGGGTATCTTTAAAACATACCCTCATCTTACAATCCATTTGGTAAAAACCATCAATGCCCTAGTCTTCAACAAACTGCATTACTGTAAAAACAATCTTTCTCTAGCGCTACTCTTAACTCATCAAAAAGCACAAACGTGTTCTACCCAAAACCTATTTACCTTTTTGAAATCTAGCCACACCTCCCACAACTAGCAACAAAATGCCTGGGACACTGTGCACTACTGGTCCATTACTAATTACAGATTTGCAGCCTGGTTTCTTTCTTCTACATGCTCACCATCTCACCCATAACTGAATCTTGATTTCAAGACCAACCCTCGTTTTCCATTTCTCAATTCACTTTTATTGCTTAAGCTATGAAAACAGCTACTCTACTCCTGCTTAATCGATTTCTCTTAAGCCTTTGATCATGTCGGTAGGAACCTGATTTGGAGGAAACTGGTTGCTTGGAATATTCCTTCTACTCTGCTGTATACTATTCTACTATTATACTCTAATAACTGAATGCAAATAAAGTTGGAAGATAACAATGCACTCTCTCCAAAAGTGCCTAAGAATAGGGGATTAAAACCAGACATGCTTGCCCCTATTCTTTTTAACTCGTTTATTTTCAGATTTAAGTTCTCTGTTAGATCAAGCGTCATCCCACTCATCAGCCAGCTCCTGTCATCTTTACAATATGTGGACGATGTTGTGCTCTTTAAATCAGGCAGGTGTGGGTCTTAAGAGGCTTTTAAATATTGTAAATGAATATTGCAAGGAAAATTATATGATAGTTAATTTCGACAAAACAAACATTGTAATCTTTGCAAAAGGGTGAATAAGAAGAGTGTTTGGCATTTAGGCAAGATTACAATCAAAAGAAGCCAAAGTTACAAATACCCAAGAGTGTGGTTGCAAGACCGTGGGTCACATCTTTTGCAACAGAATGCACTGAAACCTAAGTTGGCCGCAATAATGTATGCTTTTCAGGTGCTTTTCTGTAAATTGCTGAACTCCTCACTAATCACTCTGTTACAGGCAATTAAGGCAAAACAAGTCCCATGCATTATCCTATGGTTCCTTAGCACTTCCAGCAATGCTTGGGCACTTTTTAAATGTCTGTCACAGCAAAGTGTACCATTTGTTATTTCATCGCCCCAATAATGCATCAGATGCCCAGGCGAGGCATCAATTTGGCCTCATTGAGCATACAATTCAGAAGGTCTCTTCGATCAAGTATTCCTTTTGTTTGTGCACGTAGATGCTGGTACACTTAAAGAACACATACAGAAAGATCTAGATGGGGGCTTCCAAGAATTCCTGGAGTGTAGAGCAGACTTCTGCCCCGATAGCCCTTCAGGCTAAAATACCATGGAATCAAAACTTACCATATACTCGTTTTAAACTAGCAGTCGACAAGCAACTAAAGTGGCTTTCATTTTCGGGAGATAAAGAAAATATTAGGAAAAGAAGACACAGTTGGGTGTCTTAATTTTTACAATCGGCTGCAAAATCAAAGATATAAAGTCAAAAGTTATAGATGCTATTTCATAATAAGGCTGATGCAATTATGCTTTGTAACATTCACTTCATTAGATCTGCTGCCAAATTGGGTGGCTACACCACCCAAAAATAGATGTAGATTGCGTTTGCTTCATCAAGAAACCTTTTTTCAACTCCTCTGTATCTGCCACTGCCTCTATTCTAAAAGAAGATATTAGTTGCGACTACTATTCCTTCAGTTCAGCATAAGATCATGCAATCATCTTCTGCTTGAAAGGAGACCTTCATCTGGTGACAGTACATTTTATAAAATTTATGGGGAAAATGGTGTGTCTTTTAGTTAGGAGCAGCCTGTCCTCAGCAGTAAATATTTACTAGTTTCATTCAGTAGCCCTTGAAAACGTTATATAATTTGCAGAGACATTTAGTAACTGTTTAGACTAAGATCTTGGGATTTGGAATTTGTTCCTAAACTGCCTTATTTACAAATGCGCTGATACAGTAAGTGTTTAGGACAGCGATTACTAAAAGAAAAGTATTATATAGCGAATGAGGTTCCAATTTGGTTTCTTTTTGCACTTTGCCCTACCATATTTTATTCATCATCTATAATGATTGCTGCCGATTTGCAATGTTTATTTATGAATTAATTAACATGGTTTTAACAGATGGTTGACCACGCTGAACTTTTGTATACACGCCTTTATGACCATTGTCACTTGACATTATAGAGATGTTGGCATAATCTGTTGCATTTTAGCATTGAAATTTCTATGTATAAGAGCTTTAACCCCTCCCATGCTGGTGACGAACCCCAGCCGTCACGCCCCGCGGTGGGCGTGTGCTGATGACGGCTGGGGTTTGTCACGGCCCCGCCCTGTTTTTTTGTTTACCGCACAGTGGTAAAATCGCGGCAGCAGCGAAGGGGTTAAACTATCAGTTTTTAAAATTATGTTATTGTGCATTTTGTGCTTTAGACTGAAGCAGAGAGAGCACAGCAATGGACCCTCAGTGGGCACCTGTGTTTGTAAAACGTATCTTGTTTCAATGGGAATCGGTATTTCAGATTAGAGTGCATCTATGGCTTATAGGGGAATGGGTTGTATATTTTTATGTACGTATATCTCTTTTAATGTTTTGCTATCTAAGCGCAAAGTGTGTGGTTTTTAATAACTGCAATACAATTTACCCAAGCTTTGAAGTGGTCTTGCATGACTAATGCAAAAGAAATCAGTCACACCTTGCTGTAATGAATGCCCACTTAATCAGACAGGACCAATAATGTCTGCAAATCAGCATCATCTGTCATTGTGAGAGGCCCATGTTATACAATCCCAATAAAAGACATTATGGACCACACAGTTCCTAGCTAGAGACAGGGATGATTTTGGGGTCTTAGAAAAATTTATGAGCTACCTTCAGACCATTTATAAAGGTCACCAATTGAAAGTCGTGCTTTAAAAAGTCCTGTAGAGCCTTTTTTTTAAAATAAATTCTTGAAGCTTTTACAAATCATGGGACTATTCCCAACCTTTGTGCTTCTGGTAAAAGTAGGCCACTTGAAAAGAATATGCGGTGCAATGTGACACTAATTTGAAAAAAGACTGATGATTGGCTTTCATGCAGTGCAGAGGAGTGATGTTTGCACTAGTGTTGCTTACTGCCAGATAAATTAATACTTTTACATTTTATTTCAAATGTCATGCTACTACAAGTTCTTGTGACACACAGACGGAGAGCGAGGTTGCAATGCTAGCGAAACTCTCACAGCCCCATAATAAGGTAAGCTGCTTAAAGGAAAGGGCTGTTGAGACAATTTGTGTTGCAGCCAGGTGTCATTAGAATTTAGATTTTCCCAATATACATCTTAAAATAAAGCAGATGGGTTTGACCCCACTTAGTTAGCGCTGAAGTTAAAAAGATTGTTTGACCTTGGTGGCTGAAGGAGACATTACACAAGTAACCAGAGGATACTTCCGCTCTCAATGGTTCTGATGGGCTGGCAAACTCTCATTCTTCGGAGGTCGCTGAAATTCAGAACCACGGAGTTAAGCAACTAAAACAAACATATGACACAGACAATTCATTGTGTATTCCAGATAAGAATATTTATTTATATGGGAGCTATTGTAAAGGAAAGTTACAAATCTATTAGGGAGATGGCAAAACACTAAGAACATGAGTTCATGAGAATATTGATTAATTATGGTGTGCATCTCTTTACTCATCAGTTTGATTTTTTCATCTCGCCATGAGATTGCACCCCGGATTAAAATATGAAGACATGAGGATTACCAGGGAAGAACAAGTTTAAAATTTAAAAGGCGATAAGCAAAGACCTCAGGCTTCCTTTCATGCTGAAGTACGAGAGAGTGAGAAGTGCCTAATCAAGGGACTGTTCTTGTAAAATAGACAGAAGTGAACTTATTATTAATAATGCAGTGTAATATACATGGCGATTACGGAGTCAAAGAATGATAATGGGTACGATTATAAAGCATTGTGGGAATTGTAGGAACAAATGTGCGGCAGTAACCGCAGTTTTGAATAGTCCTCCGTTAATGTTAGTGGTACAATTCTTTAGGCACACACATGTTGTGAATTAGAGGCTAGAGTACGGGCGGGAACATAAAAGTGAAAGTTTGTTCGGTACAAAAAGGTTTCGTTACATGTCAGCAGAGCTCTGGCACACAGAGAAGGAAGGAAGGTTTTATTTTAACAAACGCGGGACTCACATGTTATGGTAAGGGCACAATGGCTTACGTTTGCATTTATGTCTTAGTTAAAAACTGCCGCATTGAGCAGCGTAAACCGGGGTGGATGGATTGAGAAACCTTAGAGTTAAGTACTAATGATGAAACTAAATAGAGAACGATAATGGTCCTGAATGTGCAGCATTGTGTAAACTGGTTTCGCAAAACGTTGTTGTTACATTGTCAATTAAGTTCACTGGTATGAATATGGTTTTAAAATGACATATTTTTGTATTTATAGATGCCCCTGATGAAGGGAAGTGATTTCCCGAAATGCATTGGGTTGTTATATTAAAATCATGGCAAGTGGAACCCTACATAGAAATCTGCGCTTTAATGAAATACCTACGCTTACAAGATTGAGTAAAATGAATAGATAATGAATGTGGAGTAAACGGATTAAAAAGCATGATGAAATAAGGATTACATTAAGAGTAAATTGCAAGAAATTGATACATTGGACTCAAACCATGAGTGTGGCAGTGCAGCACGGTGGAATCAGAAAAGGGGTTCCTTGTGGTAAAATTGTTAAAAATACTAAGAAGCCCATTTTTCTGTTTGGGCAGATGCTTGCATATCCTATATAACAATGAGAAGTCTAATTTTCTGCACATTTGAAATTTAAAAACAAATTGAAAAAGTCTGCCTCCTGGCTCAACATCTGCAGAACGCCACGGGTAGGTGCATGTTTTAAACAATTATTTCTTTACGGGTCAAGTAACTCCATGTGTCGTAATAAACAAGGAATTAAGTGAAGCTTAGATTTGGAGATTCCCTACTGTTGTGTCACCAACTCATTTCGACTGACCCTCAAATCTGAGACCAGATCCACATATTCTGTGCCTGTAAATGAATGATGATGATACTGGACTGTATGGACACTAGAATGTGGAAATGTTAAGAGAAAAAATAAATTACAAGTTTGCTGTTCGAAGAGGCTCTAAACAGGTGCTATAGTTATGCCACCAGCATCTTAGTGTGGTTAGAGATGAAAGTGATTTGATTGTAGTTTGTCAAGAGCAGCCCCAATGTTCATGCCATAATTCAAACACCTCAACAATTTATACAGTAATAGACTTATGCAAAAAGGCAACTGGTACTTCATAGTGGGATAGCAAGGATAGGCAGTGATAGTCCAGATTATTATAATAAATTGTCATTAGCGGACATAATTTGAGGCCCGTTTCCATAAATGTGTTACAGTCAATGTAGGCAATGAGAGAGGCAATGGAGTTCCCAGACACACTAACACTGTGGTGACAACATTAACACAAGTCATAAATGGTTCATGCAATATAAAGTTTATTTTGTGCAAAGTGTTTGTCTTTAGCCTCTTCCCCCACCTCTCCTCCTCGATACCCAAATTAACAGTTAAGAATAAGGTTTGATGAAAAGACCACGAACAGCTGACCAAAGAGCACTTTCTCAGGAGCAGACTACTTAGATCTGTATTGGTTCTTTCTGTGGATACAGCATTTCTAAGATAAGAGGAGTCCCACAGGCTTCAATATTTTGTTGATTAACATATTCCCCATTACAGATTAGTGAGTCATTAGGTTCTGCAATTTAAAGCCAAAATAGATAAATACTTTAGTCACCTTAGCTTCGGACTCCTCCAAACTCTTAATATCAATCATTTGAATGAGCCCGCTCCTGCTGCATATAAGCACCGGTTCCAGGTCTTGATTTGTGCCACCCAAGATATAAACCCGCAATGATATGCAAAATATTTAAATAGTTTCTAGATCTTTACAGTACCAAAGCTAACTATATATCACAACAGCTACCCCTGAGTGAGGTGCACTGCTCTCTCTGACAGCTGGCATAATGGTGGACTGTCAACTGTTCTGATGTCAATGCACAATACTGTGCTGGCTGTGATTTCCAGCCCCATTATGTATACTCACACTTCCGGCATGAGCACAATTTAACTGGCGACCTATTCTTAAGGCAAGTCTACTCAACATTTTGAATCCACACAATCCAGGGCCAATATAAAAATGATGATACTGAAAATCAAGCACTTCTATTTGTGAACAATTTTACGTAGCAGGTCTGGCAAATCAATGCTTGGCATCTCAGTGTGTCTGAAGTACAGCCATTGCAGCAGAAAGACGTTCTTCTGCCTTTTTATAAGTTTAAATATATTTTTAAAAATTAGTCATCGGGACCCAAATCATCCACTAGTTGACAACTTTTCTGTGATGAACGCTTCTTACTTTAAGGAACGTGCTTGAATCTTTATATATTTCTTCTTCATAAGGTAGATTCTCTTCTGCTTGCTGTGGCTCAATTTCATCCTTTTAGTAAAATGAAAAAAGAAACAATTTTTCAGAATATCGCTGTTTCATTCTCAAGGTATTTTTAGCAGCCGAATGGGATGCCATTTTGTGGTTGGGCTTCTGTCTTTTACCATATGAAAAAAATATAAGTTCCAGTATCACGTTTTGACATCATTAAATCCACCTGCTCCTCTTCATAGCATGAACATATAAAAGAATAGTATTCCCAATACACCACTTAAAACTTAGATCTAGAAAATTAAACACATTGGTATGGAAAAGCCTTTGCATATAACCAAAAAAATACATTCTGCTGCTGTGTATGCCGGGAATCGGCAAAGACGTTTAATGACTCCAAAAAGAGGAGAGTAAGCGGGCATGGATTTTAGGAACTATGTTATCTTTGATTAACAAATAAGTGTACTATCTCTTGCAAATAACACAACATAATTAGAGTGGAATCCTTCTTTTTGTGTTGACAAATATACAAGTTGAGGACAGAACATCTTCCCACCTTGCTTGGCAACAAACGTCAGGCAACCGAGATACCCTCCAAGTAACATGTCCGTGGCTAAAGAAAAAAGTTTCATTTTCTTATCACTGACTTTGAAAGTCTATTGGTCCCAGGTTTACTTCTTGGCGTAAGAGTTCGCATTTGTAGCTTTCAAAAGTATGTTAATTGCAGGCATGTCAAAACTGCTGATTCCCTAATTTAAAAAAAAACGAATCTACAGCACCTAATAAATGATTGTCTAAGCTGATTGCTCATAATAAAATATTAACAAGGAAGCAGTCAGCACAAAGATGTATATCATGCAAGCCACATCAGGATATTTTTAGTAACTGTTGGATTAGTCTACTATAACGAAGATATATCTCTTTGTACACGACTATCAGTTTCTAACTATTGTGAAAACTAGTATACCCATTAGCTAAAATAAAGTGCTTGAATCTAATGGATTTACACGTGAAAAGAAGAGCGATCCACTTTCAGCAACACAACAGCCCAGAGATTCTATTACATCAGGTTTATTAACCAAACTAATTTAAAAATGCAAATAGTATTTTAATGAGAGAGGAGATGATGCTTTATTTACCTTGTATTCTTCAATGACTTCCTCTTCAGCCTCGCCCTCCTCTGGAAATTTACGTTTTGAATTTGGCGACGAGCTATCATATGTATAACTGTAATCATACAACAACAAATTTCAGCCCTACATCAAAACAGTAAACTGCATAAAGGAAATATTATAAGAACAGATCCAAAGTATGCTTTTCAGCATGGACTTTGGGGTATGTACTAGGAAAGTGAAAACCTTTTTAATGTTATATCTGCATGTACATGAAAGCACTACAACAAACGTACAACATTAAATGGCACTCAATTTTGCACCAACAGAAAATGGTCAGTACAGAAAAATATCTAGGGCAAACAAGTGAATATAAATCAACACAGGCTAGAATTTAACATTGCAAAAAATCACATAAAAAATCATTTAAAAAATGCTAGGTGCACTATTTACCGAATAAATTGAAAATTCAGCATCAGGGAACTGAGCGCAATAGAGGGATGAGGCCATAACAAAGCAAAACAGGACAAGGCACACCCAGGGGATAGGAAGCTGGATCCCATAGAATGCCTCCAGAGCAAAGCATATAATAATAGTTTTGGCCCACAAAGGAACTGTGCAGATTAGCCGTCAATTTTATACTCTTAGGGGCCATTTCAATGCAGTCAAAAACATCTCCGACCGTCGGTCGACGCCGTTCCGACTGCATCAAAATGTCCCGTTCAGATTCCTTTCCGACCGACCCATTTAGATGGGGTCAGTCGGAAAGGAATCTGAACCGGATTTCCAAATGGCCTGCGGCTGCCACAGAGAGCCCGGCTGCCATTCGGAAATCCTTCATCAATACCTTGGGCGGCTCTTTCCTGGCGAGGGATTACAATGGAAGATTCCCACAGCCTTTCTGTGCCGGCCTTTGACACAGAAAGGATGTGGGAATCCGGATTTGGGCCCCCGCTAGCAGGGCCTTCAAGGGTGCAAGGCCTCCGGATGGCTGTTGATCCCTGCACCCAGTGGCAGGCACCTTGAGATGCCTGCCACGGGATGCAGGGATGAATTGCACCTCTGCTCTTTACAATGAGAGCATGCATTCCATTTGGAATTCATGCTCCCATTGTAAAGAACAGGATTGCGACCCAACAGTGTTCGGTCGCATCTAACTTGCTGGGCTAGAACCGGACGTCAGGAGGTCATTCGGTTCCAGTTCCCAAACGATATCTGACAGACTCCGGTCTTCCCGACATCGTAATCAGGCCCTTAGTGTTAATTAGGGAAGAATATTGAAGGGGACGGCAAATACCCGGTACACTGACTGAGGTGGAGTGAGGAGGGCCCTACTGCACCAGAGTAAAAACCTACCTTGGAATGCTCTTCCCCTTTGGATAAAATTGCTACTCTAAATAAGATTCTTAAACAATTTGTGTGAAATTCAGAAAATGCGTTTGTAGCATAGAGTGTTTTACATGGCACTTCTTAGTTCGAAGCTTACAAGAAGCATACTGTGGGATTAATTATTAAGTCCCTGCCATTTTTGTCCTGCTGAAATGCACTTCAATGAACACCTGGTTTTGACGATCACAAAAAGGAACATACTGAAAGGGTAATAACAGATTAGCCACAATATAAACCATTTATTGCTGGTTCCAGACTAAGATTATGGTGCAAGGAGATTTAACCCTGTAAAACATTCTGAACCTCTACTAGGATTTGATAAACCTAAGTATGGGCTTTTAGTCTTGGAGCGTAATATTTATTTTTGAAGGGTTAAAAATAGTTAATGAGAGAAAGCCCTACCGAAGTCCACCATTCCCTTTCCACGCCTGTTTCGGCAGACTATCCATTGACTTTGTTACTTAGTACCTGCTTAATTCTAAAATAATAACACTTTGATTGACAATATTCCATGTAATTGCATGGCAGAAGAATTTTAGAGGTGAAAGAAGGTATCTGCAGATATAAGTCATAGTTAAAAGGATTAGATGTGTCCTATGCATGAACATGCACTAAACATGAACTTTACTGGCTTCAAAATCATTTTCACTGGATGTTAAATATACGGTAAGGAAATGATTAAACCTATTTAAGTCATTATAATGGCCTTCTGTATACCTTATTGACTCTATTCAAAGACAATTCATTAAAACAAATTTAAAATAACATTGTAAATCAGACAGTTAAAAACACAGTAGAAACTGTTAGTGACCATACACGTTTACACATTGAACACTGACAATTTATAATAAAAACTCATGGAGGTAAAAGTTTCCAGGGGTTCATTTATTTCAGGAACTTGTTGCAGGAAAACTGAGAACCATTTCCATTTACATATTCAGCCTTCTGCACAAGAATGTCAATGCCTGTAAAGCTGTCTTCTCCACTAGCATGACTCTCCATATGAGCACATTCTGCAAGTTAGTGCACACTCTAGTTCTTTTTTAGCATCCAGTGATCCAAAAGTCATTTGTCCGGGGAAAAGGGCATAGCAATATGTGCACTGATAAAGTAGTAAGGCTTGTCTCAACTACTACCCATTAATCTCATTGGTAGATACCAAACATTTATGAGGCAATCAAAATGAAGCATGTTGGTAGAGTCTAGCTTCTGGTTTACAATCGCATTAAAATAAAATAACATGGAAAGCATTTTTTCTATTTTTCTAACTGAAAGTATTAACAGACCAAAGGGGAATAAGATGCCCTTTTAAAAGCCACAAACACTCTGGCGCACACAAGGCTCTGTATGATACTAATCAGTCATATCTATTTTCTGCTATAGTAGGATAGGGATATCTGTTCTTTCACCTATTTATTTTTCTGCAGTTTACATTGTCTGCTTCTTCAGAAGCAGAAGAGAAACTGGTAAAACCTTGGTTGAAATGTTGACCAAGATGCAGAAGAATGAGGAGAAAAGAGAATTCCTGTTCTGCCTGGAGTAACAAGGACCTGCAAAACCTTTTGCGCCTGCAAATTTTCAAGTTTCTTGACCCCATTTATAGGCAGGATCGTCTATTCATTATGTCTATAGCCGGAGGAAGAACTGAACGTCTAGCAGGACACACAAAAACTATCTTACACGAGGACCTCCGGGCTCATTGATTCCAACCCACTCAACTTTGGAAAGTTTGGGTGGTTTGGGCTGCATGAGCATGCCTCAGTTACCGGACACCATGATATGGATAAAAGTATGCATCGTAGAGAGATGCCCTATGGACATGAAGGTAAACAGAATAGTAAGCATGAATAAATGAAACAAGCTTTGCTTTTTTTGCAGTGTAATGCATAGCAAAAAAATGTGGACCTGCGTTTAAATGTCCTTGTGGTTTAATGTACATTGGGATGACAACCCAGAAAGTAAAAGTCAGAATAATGGAACACAGATCCACCATCAGGTGCCAGAAGTCAATGACATGTTTTACCACTCATTATGCAGAAAAAAATCATTCAGTCATTGACCCCTTTTGGACGGTGCTAGATAAACCTTGCATCCCTACCACTACCCGTAATCCAGAAAGGACCTTATTTATAAGAGAACAAAAGAGGATATACAGGGTACGAAGCCATGAGATTAGCTTGAATGATGATATCCCCTGAAATACCCTGAACAGATAACAATGAAATCCCAGAGGTCAATGGTCTTTCTGGCTATTTGGTGGATGTAGATGAACCCGGTGGTTGACATAATACATTTCTTACTTGTATGTATGGACAGTCTTTTAATCAACCAAGCCTTGACATTGCACTATTGATCCCTTACCATCTGAGGATATACACGAAAGAAAAAGTCTAGCCTATTATACCTCTTTTCTTTTTTAAAACACTCGTGACTGGGTCAGTAACCATAGACTGGGGGTCCAAACACATTTGTCCTAGATATATACATCATAAAGAAGGAGGATCGCTGGAGTAGTAGGCGCAGTGTAGGGTCACCCCAGCTACAGACACTTAGGCTTATGGCACGAGACGCCTTTGTGCAGAAAGGGTATCATCTTAAAGGATGTTGCAGCATCCCCTATGGGAAGCAACTACTGATTACACATACCTATACACTGATAATTTCCTATGGAGAAAACGGCTGATCAATATCCTAGGCCTTACACATTTAACTGAACGAAGGGGTCAGCTCCGATTATGGGTAACAAAACCCATAGTGAACGCACCAGCAACCGGTATGTGGTCCCATGCAGTTTCGCACAACCTCAACATGGCGGCGAGGGTTACCAATCTAGTTCTTCCCTTGGGCATACCTGAGCCACGTTGGTCACGTTCGGGATCACGTGACGGGGCACACCGTGGGTAAGAAGCATGTGGCGAGAAGGTCTCCAGGTACCTACGTGCGCTGGGAGGCGCGCACACACAGCTACCGAAACGGACTCACCTTGATGAAGTAAGCTGGGGGGCGTGAGGTTTGGACCTAGGAGCAAGTGGGTTTCCCGTATGCCCGCTGTTTCACACTTCTTGATCAATGACCATTTAATCACGATAGTCAGTGTGGCATGGCACGTCTCTGAGCAATGGTGCACGTGAGACTACTCAGTTAGTGGTGGTTGACAGAGCATGAAGTACGGTTGACAGTGCGAATAGATCGTACCTTGATTTAACCATCCATATATTATTATTTTGTCTTCCATCTACTTATTTAGTGTGTGACTACAGGGAGCCGTTCTCATCCCCACCCACCACCAGGTCAAACACGATTTCAAGTGGAACTCGGTAAGAGGTACCGAGATAACGCTCACAGGAGTGGACCGAGTAATGATAGCCCACATTTTTTAAGCATTTCGAGTAATGGTCTCACGTTCATTAAGGACGATTTGTCCTGTTAGACGGAATGTTCCTAAAATCACAATGTGTGACCACTGTGTCACACTTAACTAGTTTAGAGGGACAAGACCACTGGTTCACAAATAGTTTCTCGCTTTTGACTATTATGTTCACTGTGTGTGTTATGTTTATGTGTACATATATTTTCTTGGTTACAGGTAATTTCACGTAGTGTGCTTACAAAAGCTGCACGGCCTGCGCACTGACACAGGCTGTGACTCCGATCTACTCCTAAAGGTAGGAGACAGGGGAGCAATTTAGGGATGAAATGAAATGAAGGAAAATTTATAATGCACAACTAAAACCCGAAGGCATCAAGGCGCCTATCAAAATAAATCACAAAGAAGGCAGAACAGAACTACAGGTATGCTTTAGCAAATAGCCGAGTCTTCAGGGCCTTTCTAAAGGACTGCATAGTGGGAAGGGACTTAGTTTCAACAGGAAGAGCATTCCACAATTTAGGTGCTATGGTAGAAAACGCTCTGCCTCCCCATTTAGCTCTGCGAATACGTGGTACTGATAGCAGAGACTTGTTGGCAGAACGCAGAGTTCTAGCAGGGCTGTAGGGGGCAAGGAGAGGACCAATCCCAGATGACCTATTTCTCGCTAAGGCGCCATAGGTCAGACACATGATTTTAAAGAAATCCTGTCTTCAATGGGGAGCCAGTGTAGCGACTTTCTAGCGTTAGTGGCTGACGCATGTTTGGGTAAATCTAACACAAACTTGGCCGCCGCGTTCTGGACCATTTGTAGTCGCTGCAGCAGCCCCCTGTTGAGTCCTGTATACAGCGCATTACAATAATCGAGTCGGGAGCCTATGAATGCAACGACAACTTGCTTTCTCGCCTGCTGGGAAAGATAGTGTTTGATCCTCCTCAGAATGTGAATTATGCCCCAGCAGGTGGAGACTGTTCTATTCACCTGCTGACGCATACTGAGGGTAGGATCAATGAAGACTCCTAGGTTTTTAGCTAAAGCGGTAGGTACCGGGCAAGCTCCCAGTGAAGCAGGCCACCAAGTCGCCGACCAGATATCCTCCTTTCCTCCGAACACCAAGATCTCCGTCTTCTCACCATTAAGTTTCAATGAATTGTGAATCATCCATTGGGCGACTGCCTCCATACAGAGTCTAAAATTGGAGGCAGCCGCGCTGACAGACTGGGAGAGAGAGACCAGGATCTGGGTGTCGTCGGCATAGGAGACTACCTCTATCCCAAAAGATCTTATCAGTCTGGCAAGTGGGGTCACATAGATGTTAAAAAGGGTCGGACTTAATGCCGACCCCTGAGGGACCCCACAATGCACAGACAGGGATGGAGATAGGAACTCCCCCAGCTTCACTCTGTTCCCTCTGGTCAAGAAAGGAGGTCAGCAAACTAAGAGCGGACCCCTCCACCCCAATGTCCCTCAGGCGAGATGTTAAAACCGAGGGAGAAAGGGTATCAAACGCAGCCGTAAGGTCTAACAGGATGAGGAGGGTGGTCTGGCCCTTATCAACTCGGGAACGGATATTATCCAACACTATGGTAAGGGCCGACTCGGTACTATGTTCCCTCCTAAATCCGTGCTGCGAGTGATCCAGATGACCAGAGTTTTCCAGAAAGGCCGCGAGATGCTTTTTGAGGTGGGTTTCCAGCATCTTCGCAGGGGCAGGGAGCAGCGAAATGGGGCGGAAGTTTTTGAGTACCCCTGGGTCCAGTGTTGGCTTCTTCAGCAGTGGCTTTACCACTGCCCTCTTCCATTGCTGAGGAAAAGTGCCATCTCTCATTGCCCTATTCATGATATGTAAAAGGGGGGGCAGGAGAGTCTCCTTGCACTGCTTGAGGAGCTTAAGAGGACAAGGATCTAGAGGGGAGCCTGATCTGGTCTTATTTAGCAGGTTCTCTAGTTCCTGAAGTGAGAGAGGTGGAAAAGAGGCCAGGCGTCCTGAGGGAATATCCTCCGCCAAAGTTGAGGCAAGTTCAGAGGGTCCAGAAGAATCAGAGATTGAGGCCTTCTGAAGCTCTAAGGCCGAGTAGATATCAGCAATCTTTGCCTGAAAGAAAGAGGCTATGTTATTACACAACTGCTGAGAGCCAATAACGGGATCAGGAATCTGAAGGGAAGTCAGGGAATCAACAATCTTGAAGAGCTCTTTCGGGGAGGAAAGTGAGGTGGTACAGGCAGTGAAATATTCTTGCTTAGCTCTTATTACCTCCACCTCATAGCTCCTCAATAAGATTTTGTGAGCCTCTTTTTCCCTCAGATCCCAACAGGCCCGCCATAGGCGTTCCTGCCTCCTGACTCCCTGCCTAAGGAGTCTAAATGGCTCCGAGAACCAGGGGGCCGATGGCTTTTTCCTGGCAGAGTAGCGCATGCGGACGGGGGCAAGTTCATCAAGCGCCATAGTAACAGCATTTTCTAGCTGAGAGACCGCAAGACATACGTCTTCTTCCTGAGAGATAGTCATACTGGGAATCCTAGGGGCAAGGGTGCTATCAGTAATGTTCTTAAGGTTTCGCCGAGATTCCATCTTGCTGAAGCCCTTTTCATTGCTATCCATAGTGAGACAGGACAATTCTATTGGAACAGCATAGTGGTCAGACCATGAGAGAGGGAAAGGATCATTAACTGTCAACCTTCCATCGTTTGAGAAAACTCCATCAAGCGTATGACCCGCTTGATAGGTGGCACCCCTCACTAGCTGGTTCAGCCCACAGGCGGACAGAGCATCGAGCAGAGAGGTGATATCACTGGACTCCGAATTCTCTAAATGATAGTTCAGATCTCTCAGGACCGTAAGATGCTCGCAGCCGAAATAAGGTTCTAGGATATTTAGCAGGGTTTGTCCAAATTCAGTCCTAGAGCCAGGGGGGCGGTAAATTAGGACACCAGTGAAAGGAATCTCAAAGGTACCTTTTAAAGAAAAATATAGGGCCTGAACAGCATCCTGAGGGTCGGATAGCGATGAAGTTTGACATAGTAGACTATCCCTATATAAGATGCCCAACCCACCTCCTGTACGTCCTGGTCTATCCAGCCTCGCAAAGAAGTAGCCTTCTGGGACTGCTTCCACTAGGTCAGGACCCGAGGAATCTTTGGCCCAGGTTTCTGTGATAAATACCCAAGTGGGTCTTCTGTCCAGAACAAAATCCCTAAAAGCAACGTTGTGATTGATTAAAGAACGAGCATTGATAAAGAAACCATTTTCCCTCAAGACAGTACCTCCCAAATTACAACTATTTCCCGACAGACAGTGGGCCGAGGAGAGACCAGAAACCTCATGACCCTCCTGAAAGCAACCACAACGTGGGAGATTAGAAAGAACCTCAGGAGTAGAACTATAGTGGCACGGAAGGCCGGAAGGCTTTAGCTGTAGCAGGTCATAGCTGATAGCAGGGATCTATCTAGTCCTGATGAAAGCCGGTAAAGAAGCAGCCGCCGGCTGAAACATGTCGACAGTCTTGCAGAGTGGAGGGGTAGAAGGTTCATTATAGACCAAACATACCATCATTCACTGGTTGATAGGAACCATTTTAACCATAACCAGGGAATCCATCAATAAAGGGGCAGTTGGAGATCCCGGAGTTAGTTTTAACAGTGTTTTTTTCTGCACTTTGCTTTGATCCCGTTATTCTTTATGTTTGTTTTGTCTCCCCCACCCTATTGCTCCACCTCTGTCGTTGGCTTGCGCGGTGGTGTGTTTAGCAGCCCTATGATGAAGTATGCCAAAAAGTTTTGTGGGTGAGGGCAGTTTTTCCAACCTGTCGGTGTTCTCTTAAACATCTTCTAAAAAGCGACATTTTATTACTCCTACTTCTCTTTGTGTGTAAGACACAACATTATGCCAGTGGTACACCTCATGTCAGAGTTTGCCTCTGGGGGCCTATGACACCAACTTCCCATAATAGGTGAAAGACGCACAATCTTAGAAAGATGGAACATGATTTCAAGGGTGAGCACTATTACAACAAGCATGTCTTAATATGCCAAGGATTACCACCATTGTGCCAGGAAATGTATTAGGACAGGGGTGGGCACAGTGCCAAGAGAGCACACAAAATGCCATGAATTATCACTTCTATACCGGGGAAAGCATCATGATGAGTGCACCATATTATCATGAATAAGCACATATTAACAAGAATAAACACACATTATATCAGGGTCAGCAGTAAGCTAGGGATAGGCTAGAAATGCCAAGGGCCGTGTGTGTGGTCACAAGGGTGGTAAAGAGCAGAAATACAAAAATGATAACTACCCTCTTAATTATGGACACAAAGGTTTATACCCATATCCTTGCAAATCAACTGACATTGGTTATTTCTAGCTTAGCAGACACTATGCAGCACAGATCAATTCCTTCCTGTCACAGATCAATTCCTTTTTTGGCCATCTCAGCTTTAGAAGTGGCAACAAGGTCTCAGAAGCCTGCGGGAATGATCCTCTTGGACGCAGAGAAAGCTTTCAACAGGGTTTAGTGGTGCCTCCTCTGGGATGCAATGGCTAAAATGGGGTTAGGAATTCATTTTATTATCACTGTTAAAATCTATGGAGAGTGTGTC
Organism: Lissotriton vulgaris; assembly: GCF_964263255.1. Classification (NCBI taxonomy): domain Eukaryota; kingdom Metazoa; phylum Chordata; class Amphibia; order Caudata; family Salamandridae; genus Lissotriton; species Lissotriton vulgaris. The sequence continues at coordinate 1,037,337,688 of NC_141689.1, forward strand.
CCCCCCCCTGCAGCTTAATCTGTTTACAGCTAACGTTATGGCTTACACGGATGATATTGCCATTTTATCATCTTTTCCAGCTGAAGCCCTTATTGGTATTTAGGAGCTGGCTGTGTGCTTTGGCGAGATATCAGGATACAAATTAAATAAGGGTAAAACACAAATAGTCACAAGCCTATCCATGGGCTCCCTATATTCTCGGTAGGCCAGGGAAGCTACATATGTAGAGGTTCAGCTCTCTTCTTGTATTAGGATATTGTAGGCCTTAATTAGGAGGGGCTCCATCATGATTCTTTGTCTAACTTTCGCAAATGGGATAAGCTTTATTTAGTGCTGACTGGGAGGTGTAACCTTATCAAAATGGTCATCTTGCCACGGTTCTTTTATCTTTGAGGGGGGTATGGCCCTCTCTTTGATGGGGCTATATTTTATTTCTTCCTCTGGCTGGAGAATTTCGGCAGTTATGGGTATACATGATTGGCAATTGTCGAGTCTCTTTACAGAGTATGGGATTTTCAGTTATATTTGGTAGCTTTCGCAGCATGTGATTGATTCAGTTTACCAGATCTAGTTTTCAATTGAAAACATTGTAATATATCTAGTTTTAACAGGTACATATACCTCGGATGCGACCCTAACATGCCTATGCTATTGCAGGAGGGTTTTGTACTGTTTTAATACCATATTGATATATGGCGGCTCAGTCGAATTATGGGATGATGGGTTAGTCCTTTCTTTTGCAGCATTGCAAAACTCAGATGCTATACATTGACATGGCAAGGGTTTTTTTTTTTTAGATACTTTCAGCTTAGAGATTTTATTGCTCGCCTTCTGCTAATGAAGTCTCAATGGAGCATAGCGTATTTTTGGACAGGTTTTGTCGTCTGTCTAAATGTTGCTGTATTTATCAGACTCTTATGCACTAGGGCTTCAATGAACAATATTTTCTGTATTTAACAAAGTGAGCTAAGAATTCGGGCTGGACGATTTCTTCTGATATCAGACTCAGTATCGAGATTGCTCAAAATATGCTTACTGTCTCTTTTCTGAAGATGCTATACAATATGTATTATATACTTTATAGACCGTTTATAATGGGTTTTAGAGAAACTTCTATTTTTGGTGCATGGGGTCAGATGATCTTACTCATATCTTTTCAAACTGCTCAATTCTTCACCCATTTTGGGCTGTAGTATTAGATTTTGTAATTGAATAAACTGCTACAGCATGATGTTATTTTGGATTCTAAGGCTATTATGCGGGGCAATTCCAAGGAGATACCCCATCATTTGGTTGAAATTTACTATGTTACAATAACGGTAGCAAGATTGAGCCTTGAACTAGCATGGCTATGAAGCGAGTTCCCAGATCTAAGTGCATGGGGGGAGGAATTTACTGAATATATAGATGTACAATATACAGAATAAACCTAGTAGACGCAAATTGATGAAGCAATGGGCACCTGTTAGGGAGGGGTTCACACATCCGTGCTGCACATGCCTGGTTACTACCTACATGAGTTTTTATGAAATTCACTTTTATTGATTTCTCTATTTATTTATAACCATTTTTGGTATTATGATTGCATGACAAATGTTTTGCTTATATCAGTAAGGTTATGAAATTTGCAACTGTATTTATGTTGTTGTTATGGTATCTGTATTTTACCCTTTGATACTTTTCCAATAAAAAAGGAGTAGCAAATGCACAAAGTACTTTTATATTTTCAGGAACAGACATACACAGTCACACATGCAAGTAGCTGATTAGGTCAGTGCACCGTACAAGAAGGTTTAGGCAGCCGAAGGTCCTGATTACCCACCTATATTTTTGCATGGGTGTGAGATGCAGATAAACTCCAGTGTGTGCCATGTCCGAGTCTCTCAAATGGGCAGCAATGTAGAAATGCAGGTTATTTCAGCACATCTCTCAGCTTCTCAGACTCATTCCGCATCGGACTAGCAAGACTAAGTCAACTGCATGGAGAAGAGCAGGTGATGGGCAGAAAAAAGCACAGGTGGATAATTTTGGCTCCATCACACCAAGGGGAAGCTGCCAGTAAGTGAACCACCCCTTAGTAAACGGCTGGAAGTTGAACCCTCTAATATTCCCAACTCATGCTAAAACTTTTACTTAGTAGTCTGCTTCTTAGACTTCTCCAGTTGTTCTCTCGTCTGCTTCCTTCTATCGCTCAATTATCTTTCCTTCCTACCAGTTTACATTACAGTTTATATTTTTAATATAGGATAAGCAGGTAAAATGATTACTCGGCTACTGATCTACATGAAGTTACTTCACGGTAAACTGTACGGCTGTTTTGGCTTGCCTTTTATTGTTTCTTTAAAAAAACTTCAAAAAAGTAAAAAAAATGCACGGTTGGAAACTCACCGACAATTTCCTCTGGTTTCTGCAATTTCCCGCTGGTCATCTTTACTGTTTAATACTTCTCCAATGCTGTCCGCACTTTCGGCTCCCAGCTGAAGAAATTGGAAATAACATAAAACATCAAATAATACTCTGATTCAGGACCCAGGTAAAAATACAATGGCAAACTAAATGAATGCTTATGTCCATTTTCCAATGCATTTTACCACATGCCATGTCATAATGCAAACACCAACAGTGATGCTGGTAAAAATATGCATCACCAGTTGTAATTGTTTGCAAGTAAAATGAAACTGCTATGAGAACATGTTGTGTGACCTGCATTCGCTGGTCTGAGAAAAGTTCAACTAGGTCTTTTCAAAATCATTTATGTTCAACCCTTTCAAAGAGAGTTCTGTTTACCAGGCACAGAGAAGAACCATATCAAATGATAGCCCAGATTCTTTATTGAAATTTATACATTTTCTTCCTTTTGAGCAAATGTCACTAAGGTTGTAATACGGAATAAGCACAACTAGCAAACAACCAATGTCTGGTCAATACATAAGTTCCCATCCCTTCAACCAAAGAGACATCAATTCAGTAGTAGCAATCATATGTGGCATGGAAATTGGGCTTTTTACATTTTATGGTGGTTTTGAGACAATCAGTATGCAGGTATAGTATGCTAGAAATCAAACAGCCGATCATGGAGTATGTGTCATACGATCGGAGAATTACTTGGATTACGTGGCTGTCATCAAGTAACATTTTGTAAGATTAAGGAACACCGCACCAACCACAAGAAACCCACTAAATCAGTGAGAAGGTGGTCCCATGTTCAAGTTCAGTGTCTTTTTTCACTACTCCTGTTCACAGAAATTGCCTTTCTTTTAAGCGGGCATACTATGGACCTTTCTGTCACTTCAAGTAGTACTGGATCCCAGTCAGCAGTCTACAGGTTTGTTACCCTGGCCTTCGTTGGTCTTATTAGGGCTGTGTCTTCTGCCTCCACCCACTTGATGGACTCTAGCTAAATTGAGAAGTAAAAGGTACGCTGTTGCATTTCCACAGCATAGCCACTTGCCTATTATAAGGGCAAAGTGGGTGAAATTGTATTGAATTATAAAACTTGCTTTGACTCACTCCCGACTGGAGGGCTTGTTTCTCACGCTATGATAAACATGTGAGGTTTTGTTTGCAGTAAGAAGCGGTCACTCCGCTGCCCAGGCCCGACCCATTAGGCTGGGCATCCTTTTCAACAGGTTTCGTTGAAAAATATAGGGAAAGCTTTATTTAAAGGGTTTAGGGAGGGCGTTTTTAGGGTGGGTATGAGTTGCATTTAAAATGTAAGTTTCAGGTATATATTAGGCAACGTTTTTTTAAAAAGGGTATAGGGTGGGCACTTTAGGATGGGTATGGGTTTTTACGTGGCAAGTATAATTTCAGGGTTTAGGGTGGGTATGGATTTTTGGGTGGCAAGGGTAATTTTTGAGTTTAGGGTTGGGTTTGGGGTGGTAAGGGCATTTTTAGGGTGGGCATGGGTTTTGGGATGGCAAGGGTAATTTTAGGGTGGTTATGGGTTTTGGGGTGGCAAGGGTAATTTTAAGGTTTATGGAGGGTATGGGTTTTGGAATAGCAAGGGAATTTTAAGGTTTAGGGTGCGTATGGGTTTTGGGCTGCGAAGGGCAATGATGGCACCAGCAACAATGACTGAGTTTGCCAGACTAAACTTTAATGTTGTGGATTGCTCCTGTCTGGGGCAATGGGCGAGGTATGGGGCACATTGCACAATGATCTCCTCAATGATATGTTTGCTGGTTTGTGGTTTAAGTTGGGGTTCCCCTGACTTACCATGGCTTGGAGACGTTGGCAAATTCCTTGTTTCGGCCACCCAGTCGGTTCTGACTGGGAAGTGCTGGGCACCTGGTGTTCCTTTGTGGGAGGATTCCGGTGTTGATGTGTATTGTTGGCCGTTCTTGGCTATTGCTAGGGTGAGGAGATGCTTTCGGCTCCATTGGGGGGCTGTTGTGGGTGGGGGTTTAAAGTTGGTGAATGGGTGTTAGGGGCTGTTCTTGTTTTTCTGGAATCTGTCTATTGTTTTCCTTCATGTTCTGACTGAACTTCTTTACTTCATTGAGTAGGGGAGAGACTGGGCGGCTTAAGATACAGGGCAGACATTATGGTACGCGGCACAGCTGAAGCCATGGCGTCCCAGAGGATCATTACCTGGAATGTATGAGGCCTGAATGACAGGCGCAAAGCGAGATTGGTATGGTCATACTTAAACAGCCATTATGCGGATATTTGTTTTCTTCAGGAAATACACCTGACTACGCAAACTGCTTTGCACTTGCAATTGGTCTGGATAGGGGAACAACATGTAGCGTGCTATTCCAACTATGCAAGGGGGGTAGCTATTCTTACGAAGATGGTCTGCCACCAACAGGGGAGATATGCAATGATGGCGGGCATCTTGGAGGGGCACCCATTTAGGCTCATTTCAGTGTATGGGCCTAACACTGATGAAACCAATTTGTTTACACATCTTTGGAGGCAAGTGGATGCACTCGGACCCGGGGCCGTAGTGTGTGGGGGGCAGGAGATTTTCTAATAACAGATAAAGGCTGATGGATGTGTGGCGGGTCAGGCATGTAAATGTAGCGTTGGGGACATGCATTTCTTCAGCGACCTCCTCCTGGTCAAGAATTGATTACTGGCTTACCACTAGAGATGTATACACATGGTTAACTTCTGTCTCTCATTTGCCGAAGACACTCTTGGATCACTCTCCGGTGCTCCTTGAGGTCTCTGTACCAAACTACCCTGATCGGGCATTTGCATGGCAATTTGAGCCCGGAGCCCTGAGGGACTAGGTATTCCATGAAGCGGTCGGTGGAGTCCACCTCCGTACTCTGGGAGGCTTGTAAAGCATTGATTAGGGAAGAATGTATCGATAAGCAGGCGGGCATCCTCCGAGGGCTTAGACGGGATTTACACCGCCTCGAAAATGAGATACGAGCTCGCAAGTGCGAATACTACGATACTAAGAGCAGAACGGCTGGTTCATATTTACGCAGTAAAATGGACTAGTTTGAGGAAACTGCAGTGCGCTAAAGACGCTATTTGGGACAAGAGGAGCAGGCCAGACGGTACAGTGAGGGTGCCCGAACAGGGAAGGCTCTGGCTGGCCTATTGCGAAAACCCTCGGCCAATGATTACATCTCTGAACTGCTTAAGGATAGGGAAGAATTGGTAACTGGCCAGGTAGCTGTACAGGAGGAAATACTGCCCTTCTACTCCTCCTTGCATCAGACAACGCACATGCAGGACCCTTACCCTATTTTACAGCATTTTTTGACTCAATTCGACTACTGTGGATTGGGTGGTCATCGCAGTTTTTTAGATGAATCCTTCATGGAAGGAAAGGTTGTTGAGGTAATTATGGCTCTCCTTGGCGACAAGGCATCCAGGCTTGGATGGCTTAATAGCCGCATTCTACAAAGAGTATGCGCCTATTTTGCCACAACATTTGATTAACATATTTAGTGAATCCGTGGAGAAAGGAGTATTGCCCCCAACACTTAGAGAGGAACTCGTCATCACTATTCTAAAACCCAATATGGATCCGCAGAATATTAAAGTGGATAATAAAATGTTGGCCAAATTGATTGCTTCACAGCACCTTCTGCTGCTTCCTTTAATTGCCCGCCCTGATCAATCGGGATGTGTTCCTGGGAGAGCCACTGTGCATAATTTGCGCACCTTTTTTTCTGTCCTCCAAGAGATTGAGCTGTGGCTCGCAGAGGCAGCAATTTTTGGGGAAGCCACTAAGGCAATGGATTCACTTGAATGGCCGTACCTGTTTACCTCACTGACTCGCTTAGGTATTAGCCCTAAATGTATTCAGTTGATTGGTCTTTTTTATACGAGCCGCTCAGCAAGTCTTCGGATTAATGGAGTCGTCAAGCCATTGTTTTCTTGGGGCACGCGGCAGGGATATGATCACCTATACTTTTTGCTATTGAACCCCATGCCACGTATCTCCGACAGCATCATGCGCATCAGGCCTGGCGTTCACCCCAGGGTGGTGCTGGTCTCAATGTACGCAGATGATGACACATTATATCTTAAACACCCTGCTAGAAATTTGAACCCTCTTATCAGGGAATTCATAAGAATAGGCATGCTCTCTGGCACCTTCATTGATTGGGTTAAGTTAGTGGTTTTTCCACTCACAGATGCCGCTGAGGAGTTCTTCTCGGACTTCCCCCTTCGCTGGGCGAAGGAACCAATTAAGTATTTGGGAATATGGCTGAGCCGAGAGCTGGATGTCCTTTGAAGAGTTAACTAGGATTATGTGACGGACTGGCTGGAGAGTTAAGTGTTTGCATGGGCTCACCTTCCTCTTTCTATGGCCGGCAGATGGCTATAGCTAAAACAATCATATTGCTTAAATCAGCCTTTCTTTGCCACTCACTAGTAGTTTTAGGCATTGGTTGCGACCGAGGCTGGTGACATTAATGTGGTTGAAAGGCAGCCCAGGATCCCCTGGGAGGTCTTTACCCTGCCATTGAGCAGAGGAGCATAGGCCCGCCCGATACGTATTTATACTATTACTGTGCGCAGGCGCAATTTGTTTGATTGGTTGTGCCCTACACAGTTTATGGCACACACAGCAACTGACCATGATCTTTTGGCACCCGAATCACTCTCTATGGTGCTATAAAGGATGCAGTCTCAAAAGCGGACGGAGGTGGACAAGATTGGGTGTACATTTGGCCATGGCATGAACTCCATTGTTGGGCTATATTGGAGAATGTGTTGTCCCTCTTGGTTACATTGCACTCAATATGCAAGAGTGGGTGATAGACTAAGATTCCAGCTTACTACGGTGGGAGCAGTGTTCCCTGAGGGGGTATTCATTTTGCCACAGCTTCTATTTTAAGAGGACACAATGAACTTGCTTCACAGATTCACATACTATCAGATTAAAGCTGCCATGCATGTAAAATATGCTTCCTTCCCTGCCGCGCCCCTGAAAATTGCATGCACTTGATGGACTTCCAGCACACCCTTCCCCGTGAAAGTTGATAACCAGACTATACTCGGACATGCAGCGCACTGCCCCCGTTTGAGCCCCTACTGCCTGTTCAGAATGTGAGATTTCACTGGGAGTGCCCATCTCTGAAAACATATGGATCTTCTGTTGTGCGCCCTTGAGGGCACTCTCGTCTAACTACAGGCTACTACGGATTCATTTTAAGTTTCTGCACAGGCTCTACCGGACGCCAGAGTGGTTCTGCAGAAGGGGGCGCTTAGATGAGGCACGCTGCAGTAGATGCTCAAACCCATATGCACATTTTTTTGCATATGGCAAGGAATTGCTTAGCAATTCGGAGATATTGGGAATCTATTATGGATTCTATAGAAGAGATGACGGGGCTAAGATTAGATCGCACACCACTCACTGCCTTGTTGAGATATGTCAAGAATTCCTGCCAGAGTTTCGCGAGTTAGTTGAGCTGTCACTGCTTCTGGGTAAGAGAAGGGTTGCGATGTGCTGGGGGCGCAGACAATGCATGCGGCTAAAAGGATTGGCTGAGAGACGCCTTGTACTCCCAGAATCAGTCAGGACTTATTGGGATCTGATGCCGGCCGCCTACCGTCCCAGAGACATCTGCAAACCATTTTGGGTCTGTATGCACTTGCATGGATTGGCCAAAGATGCCACAGATAAGGTTGGGATTCTGTGCAGAGTTGAACAACTTCCCCTAAATAGATCCCATAGACTCAGGCGATTGTACGGTTAGTGCTTGCACTCCTTTTTACTCGGTTTTCTTTTTCTTCATTCCTGCCCATTTCTTCTTTTTAGGTCTCGGCTAGCGTTGCTGCGCACATGCGCAGCTCGCTCGGCGAGATTTAATGTAAATGAGTACTTTTAGAAAAGGGCTTTAAGCCCCGCCCCTCATTTCCATTGGCTGGCATTACAGTTTATGCTAAACGGTGGCCAGCCATTGGAAAAGAGCTTGGTATGTTGCCTCCCTTTGGCTTTTTGGGACGGCCCACTTGGACGAGCTCACCTGCTTTCCGTGCGTCGTAAAAGTTTTCTTATCTTTATGTGGCCATGTGTTTCAAACACATGGCCCCATAAAGACAAGAGATCCGGCTGCAGCGCGGTCCAAGTCTAAGTCAAAAAATGTTTTCTATTTCAGAATTTGACAGGCTAGGCTTCATCATTAACACGGCGCCCTCTATACTTTATGCACAGCTCTGCACATAATCTTGGCGCCCGCTCAATGTAGTTTAATATGCATGGGCACCATGCTTAATCACAGCGCCCGCTTAATTGTAGACTACTTTTTACCCTTCATTTACGGCTCCACTGCAAGCTGACAAGCAGGCGAGCCTTTCCACTGCAGCCCCTGGACTGATAACATCTTCCATAATGTACCCCTCCACAGTAAACGTCTCCCGTTCACTTTAAAAACGCAAAATACGAGCTGTTTTCTATCCAGGCTGTTGTGCTGCGGTATTGCGCTGTGCGTCCTTTAAAGAGCTGCAAAGTGTCCTAATACCCGAGACATTTACTCCATGAAAGTGCAAAGTATTCCGTCTTGATGTAATGAGCCATCTGTCATTTAACATCGCTCCTGGATGTAGAGTGGAATGAATGACACGAGGAATGAATGAAATACAACGGTACAGATTCCTAACCAGGGTGCATCGGGGTTCGTCAGATGACCACAATTCTGAAAGTCGCATTTTTGTGCAAGTGAATAGTGCTAGTCTTGGGGTACACCCAGCGTTTGCCTTCGATCAAGGCGGAGGCTAGCCTGTATGTAGCACACCGAGGCCAGCTACCGAAGGAGGGCAGCCTCTAAGGGCACCCCCTCGGTGCCTGCCGAGCAGGTACTTGCTGAGGTCAGTGCATGGGGAACAGCAAGGCATTAAGTGGACCGGGTCTTGCTTGTGCCCAGCACCGGCAGTTCTACACCAGGTGCCGAGACGGGTCCCTATCGGGCTCTCCATTTGTGCCCTCACCCTCGGGGAACACATAAATGTTAACTCTGCGGCAGTAACACCCTTCACTGCTTTGGGTGTAACTTCGAAAAGACTGTTTATAGTTCTTTCACTGTCTCATCATTTTGGAACGAATGCATTTTCAATATTATATACAACGCAGCCATAGTTATTGCTTATTTTTCTTTGGCAGCTAGCAACCATTGGCAAAGCCAATAGTACTGGCTTGTTGTAAGTGTAATGTTGCTTGCTTTATTATTTATCTGGATGCAACGATAGAAACAGCAAAATGCCAGATGGGCAGCAGACTAAGCTACGCACAGATTTTTAGCTTGGGTGTTTTTAGGCCATGCCCTTAATTACATCGGCCACAGCCCTTTAAGAGACCCCCCCAGTGGGTTCATCCCACTTAAAGCCCTGGGGTACAGTGCGCTGGCTCCGGTGAGACTTGCTCCCTCGCCCCCTTCAGTTTACAGCAAAGACCTGGGCAGAGGACAGTCTGCGTGGCACGTGATGGCTCCCTTAGGAGGGACTACCATCGGTAGGGCACCCCCCTCAGTTTCCGCAGAGTACCCTGGCTGAGGTCAGCGTGCGGGGGATGCAGCGAGCTGGCTCCGCGGTCCCTGGCTCGCTTGCCCTCTTCAGTTTACAGCAAAGACCTGGACTGAGGCCAGCCTGCACGGAATTTAGACCGCATGGCTCCCTTAGGGGGGCCTCCCATTCTTAGGGTACAGCCCGGTGTCTGAAGAAGAAAAGAGGAAGCCAGCACGCATGGAATAACCTGAACTGGACTCCCTCGTGACACACTGCACACCAGCCATTTTGAGAAAATCCGGGTGTAGGCCGGACTTCGTGAGATAATCGGAACCTGCCTCCTTAGTGAAGCATTGCCCACCTCAGGGCACACCCCAGGGACGCTTTAAGGCATGAGAAAAGTGGGCAACTGGTCATGGCCTCCTCCTTCCAAGCCCCCCCCCGCCTTTTGCTCAATTTCAGCCTTTCACAAATATTTCAACAGTATATGGCACCACATGGCTTCAATTACCAGATAATGGGTAAAATACATTTGAAATAGGTCCGACCATGGGCACACAATATATTTTTTGCCCAGGCCCCCAAAATTCCTAGAGGCACGTTGCTACACCCTGTGTTTATTTCCAAACAACTGGGTTAAAGTCGGCCTACATACAATACTCTGAGCCTGGCTATCTTGTGACACTTTGCCCTCCTCGGGCTAACCCCTCCATGTCGCAGAAGATCCAGGTTAGGGCAGGTGCCCCTCAGGGTTCCTTATTCAGAAATCCAGGACTGGGTGGCCAACCTGCATGAAAACGCCAACCCTTGCTTCGTGCACACGTCAGGGCTGTGGAAGGCCTGTCTGCATGTCAAACTGGGTGGCCAACCTGCAGGATTACACCGAGCCTAGCTTCGGACGGCGCAGGACACTTCCCTAGGGCGCCCACGCGCCTGGGCTGTGGAAGGCCAGTCTGCATAGGTACCCCCAAACCTGTCTCAGGTTTTAAGGACTGGCCCCCTCAGGATACACCCTCGGTACCCGGTGAAAGCCTGGGCTGACTGCCCATTTCATTGCACCATTTTGGTGTCGGAAAGCAGCCTGCACGTGTTACCCTGAGCCTGGCCCCGGTGTTCCCGACTGCCCCTATCAGGGTACACCATCAGCGCCCGGAGAACACCTGGGCCGAGGCCAGTGAAATCCCCCGAGAAGGCTTGGATGTGACGGCCTGCCAATTACAGGTCACACTGTCCATGTCAGGGCAGCCTGCATGTCAAACCCCTAGCCTGACTACGGCGTTGCCAACCGTGCCCTTCTTAGGGAACGCTTTCTGTGTCAGAGGGAGAGGGGCAGAGACTGTGTTAGATACCCAGAGAGGGCTCCTGTATAATTATCTGCCCTGCTCTATGCCCGGAAAAGACTAGGGCTGAAGTGAGCCTGCGCCTCATACCCAGAGGCAATCCTCATGAAATGCCCTGAGATGGCCTGTCCATCTCGGGGCTCGCTTTAGGTGTCAGAGGGCAGTCTGCATAGGTTACTCTGAGCCTGACTGGCTCCATCAGGGGGCCCGGAGAACACCTGGGCTGAGGCCGCCCTGCGTGACGTGCCCTGACAGGGCTTCGGGGTGATGACCTGCCCCGCTCAGGGCACAGTTTCCATGTCAGAGGGCAGAGGATAAAGGCAGCCTGCATGGGATAAGTACACTCAGTCTGTTTCCTGTAATATTCACATGCTGTAAATCACATTTCCCACATGAAAAGAGCCCCTTCTAAGGGAGGGTAGCCCACTTTGTCTTCATTTTATCGAAGGGCACCGCCACGCGGGGTTTACGGGTGCTCAGAAATCAAAAGTGTTTATTTTTCGGCCGCAAATGTTGAAAGCACGAACTGGTCTGGCAGCTGAGTCCATGCAGAGGGTCATGATGTACAAAGCCGTCTTGGCGAGGAACACCACGGTGAGAGTCCACTGGTAAGATCCTGCATGGACCTGGATGAGAGGGGAGTTATGTCCTAGCATCTATGGTGGGCATTGAGAAACGTAAATATTAAGCAAAACGCGAAAACACAGGAATAAAACAGGAAAATACATAAAGTAAAACCAATACAAAGAAACTGTGAGCGCGCACAGACATGCACACACGTGATTACACGCATACATATGAGAGATTTGGGAGGTACAATACAAGTTGCTAGACCATGGAAACATTATTTTATTACTTCTAACCTTATCCCCTTTACTGTTAATATTTGCATAACGCAGACCTCACTGAATGGACACGTTGTTCTCGTTTGACCAGTTACCACAACACATTACAACAAGCATTAAAAATACAATAGGTCTCGCCTTTCATTAAGTTGAAGCCATTTGTTTTGCTATACAATACCATTAGCAAAGCAAATGGCTTAACTTAATCAAAGGCGAGACCTATTGCATTTTCAATGCTGGTTTAATTTTATCATTATGTATCAGGATGGTACAGAGAATTCTCACGATTTAATGGTGTAGTACCATATTTTGAAACTGGTTATCAGTTGGATTTGTACGAAATGCAAGTAACAAGTTTAATTCTGACTTGGTCATGTGGACTTTATATCCTCTTGTTGAAAATTTAACAAAACTGATTTTTTCAAGTCGAGATGAGCTTTAGCTATCAGTCACTCAGGAAAAGGTAAGTCAATGACATGTTCTCCATACCCCTTCCAACTCAACCAATACATTCCCTCTCCAACTTGACAAACAAATGCTTTTTTTTTTTAAAGTGCTGCATACCGACCGCTCTTTCCCTTTAATGGTGGCCGCGCCCCTTTCTTTAGACGTGGCTCATCAAAGGAAAGGGGCGCGGCCGACATTAAAGTGAAATCGCCACATGGGCGCTTTTACAAAGCATTTGCAATGCAATTGGTCTCGCATTTACGAGAGTTTTGTAAATGAGAGGCAGATTGCGTTGCAAATGCTAGTTTCACTTAGAGGCTGAGACTGTGGCTCTACTGGCAGAGAGCCTGGACCACCGAGGAACTCTAGGCTTATAGGGCCCGTTTATAGGTGCTACTAAGCTCCCTGGGGCATCTACAAATCTCATGGTTCCCGTAGGTCAAAGCATGTTTTATAAATTATACCTACAGTTCATCTGGGTTTTTTCCCAGAGGAAGCGTGTACAACCTCTGATCAAAGATAGGCTAAGGGAGTACCTGTGGCGGAAGCACCTAGAGTTGTAAGGCAGGTAATCTGACTGACAGGTTTTTAGATCACAAAAATATGCCGTCTGGGGAGGCACAGGTGCCGCGTTGGAGTACCGACGGAAAGAGCGGTGCTTCACCTATGTCCTGAGCCGCAGCCAGGTGGGGTGAGGTCTCTACATCTTACAAATCAGTTAACAACTGAATTTGTGAGAAGATACGGAACAGTACACCTAGGAGGTCCAGGTGACTTATATACCAGTATCCACGTTGTTCATTTTTAAAACACTATTCCTTTACACTTTGGTTTTTGTTTGCAGTAGCATTAGTCGTTATGATAAGGTCCTGAAGAAAGCAAGGCTACTTGGCCCCTATTTGCTGAAACATGTTGACCACGTTCCACTACTAGACAGTTTATACATTTTCCCTGTCTTGGCTATTTTTAATATTGGCATTGGAAGCTGTATCCAATTAAATTTAATCTTTTGCTTCCTAAACCAATTTTACTCACTTTTTCCTTACCCCTTGGTATCACATTGTTCTTTGCACTGCACTTTTTCAATTTACCCCGTCATTAACATCACTCAGATACAATTAGATTCTTTCAACAGAAAGTGACCCCGCCCTGCCTACAAATAGGACCGTGTACTATCTACTAGGCCCCTTCCTGATAGAGATCAGACCAGGTGATGTGTTGGTCCTCAGAACCCCAAATGATGAAGGGCGGTTCCGAGTGGTGACTGATGGGTGTTAGAGACTAGACACTGATCTGGCTCTTGTCTGTTTCACAAAGAAGATTTGTTGTATGGCTAGTGGTAATAACACTCAACCGTTATCCAAACATTCCTTTGTAAAATTCTTGACCCTCTGGTACCTTTGTTGTAGCGACTCTTGCAGATAAGCAATATGTTTTCATTGTATTGTGAGAAATGATGGGAGAGGGGGGAAGGGGAGCGGGGCGAGCTGTGGTCTGGACTCTTTACAGTTAAGTTGGAGGGTTTAAGCCATTAGACTGCCTGTTGATGCGAGGCCGGGCTGCTGGGTGCTGGGGGTGCTGTATGGACATTGGTGCGCACCAGCAGGAGTGCTAAGAACCACAGAGGTACATTATTTATTATTTTCCAACTTGACTGCCCTGCTGCGCTCACATTCAGTTAGATTTGGCTGTTATAGAGAATTGAGGATTGCAGGCCATTCTTTGTGCACTATAATTTGGTTTTTTGAAAAGTGCATAATTTCTATTACCCAGTCTGGAGCGCCCCATGATAGTGACATTGGTTACATGCACAAAGTAATTACACTGAGACGGGGAGGGGCTGGCGGCTTTTTGCTTTGACTTTACAGTGAGACTGCATATTGTTGGCTACCTTTGCCCCTGTGTGTACTCCACTGAGTTTGGATAAAGGTTTTGTTTGGTGGGGAGGGGGGGCATGAAGGGGATTTGAGGGAGAATTTTTGGGGAGGGCCTATGGGTCTAGAGAGGTTCTGATGGGGAGTGGGGTTGTTGGGGATGGGCAGGCGTGGGTGGGAGTGGGGGGGTGGGGGGCACTTTGAAGTTCTAATGGCACGAAGAGGGGAATGTTTGCAGTTGCAGGGTGTATTCTGTATGTTACCTCACATGGCTGGGACACGACACAATGTTGGGATGTCTGCACAGGCACTTTTAACGGAACAGGCACACAAACCGCAGTAGATAGGATGCCCACATCTGGGCATAATTCGGACTCTCTCAAACTGATGACCTGGAATGTCCGGGGACCTAAGGACCTAAGGAAGGTCCGGAAGGTGTTGCAATACTTTGCGAGACATGGCGTCGATGTTGCATTGTTACAGGAGACGCACTTGCACCCAGACAGCCGCACACTTCGAAACAGGGGCTTTCAGGGGAACATTCACGCAGCTGGGTTTACGTCACACGCCAGGGGTCTACTCACGTAGGTTAATCCGAAGACTCTCCTGAGGATGACAGCTCTAGAGACTGACAGAGACGGGTGCTACACTATAACGAGGTGCAGTGGTAGGGGCATGGTACTCTGCATAGTGAACACCTATGGCCCTAATTATGATTACCCGGATTTCTACACAGAGTTGGTGGCCAAGGTAGCAATTCACTCGGGGGGGGGGGGGGATGTATTCTGGGGGGGGCGACTTCAACATGACTAGACAACCGCACATTGATAGATCAGATGGTTCCGACCGTCGTCCCTCGGCTTCAGCTAGAGTGCTAGAGACACAAATGGTCAGGCTGGACTTATGCGACGTGTGGAGGCACAGACACCCGACACAAGGGGGTTACACTCACTACTCGGCCCAACACAACATTCATACCAGGATAGACTATTGGTTTGCGACAACACGCCTTACCCGGTCGATCCAGACCTGTACCATACTCCCACATACATACTCGAACCACTCTCCCATTTCATTGACGTCAACTGTTGCGTCGGGGTGTATCCCGCCGTTTGCTTGGCGCTTCCCCCCATATTCACTGCTGGATTCCTCTTTCAGGGAGGAGCAGGCAACGGCCATTGTAACATTCTTTGACTCCAATGTGGGTTCGGTAGACTCGTTTCAGACTATATGGGAGGCGTTCAAGGTGTATATCAGAGGGATCACAATATCAAAGCACTCTGGGGTCTTCAAATCGATTAGGGGCAGGCTCCGTACATTAGAAGCAAACCTTATGGAAATAGAACAGAAGCGATTACACGATGATAGCGAGACCCTTGCCCGCGAATTAGCTCTAACGTTGCGCGAATACGACGAGGCTGACTCTGAAGTCAAGCATCTAGGTAAATATGCTATAGCCAGATCGTACGGTGAGGGAGAGCGCCCTGGCACGGTGCTGGCTCAATTGGCTAAGCGAAGCAGGAGCAGAATGTCGATACCTATTATGAGGTCCTCACTGACTGAAGAGCAGCTTCCGGTCGCACAGGTTGCGGAGAGCTTCCGGGAGTATTACACAACACTGTATGCCTCGAGAGGCCCTACCCCAGAGGAGCGCATTCTTGATTATCTCGCCAACATAGAGCTCCCCTGGCTCTCTAACAGGCACCGCGAGTTCTTGGCACGACCGATAGAGCGAGAGAAAATCATGCTGGCACTATCGGCTATGAAGGCTGGTAGCGCGCCGGGAAGCGATGGTCTCATTGTTGCCTTCTACAAGGCTTAGTCGGAATTACTGATTCCACATCTGCTTACCCGTTGCGAGGATATGGCAGATACTATGCCGCCTACTATGCGAGAGCTATATTGGTAGCTACCCTCAAACCTGGTAAAGACCCGGGGAACTGCGCTTCATATCGCCCCCTGTCACTATTGAACGTTGATGCGAAGATATTTGCTAAACTCATCTCCAATCGCCTCGCCCCCATGGTTACCACACTGGTGGTCCCGGAACAGGCAGGCTTTGTCCCTACTCGTAATCTCACGTTTAACCTTAGGACGGTTTTTGCGTCGTTTCAGCATACACGCCCGGAGGTCTCTGCGGTTGCAGTCTCTCGACATGGAAAAGGCCTTCGACTCTGTCGAGTGGCCTTTTCTGAGACAAGTCCTGAGCCGTATGGGTGTGGGAGAGCCGTTTCTACAATTATTGGGTACGCTGTACACTGCCCCGACTGCCCGTATACGAATAGGTTCTCTCATCACGGACCCAATAAGGATAGGAAGAGGCACGAGGCAGGGATACCCCCTCTCCCCTATATTATATGCTCTAGTAGCAAAGCCACTGGCCTGCGCTTTGCGAGAATACCATGGTCACAGGGGCATTCAGTTCCCCACATATAACTTAATCGAATCCACGTACGCGGACGATATCCTCTTATATATCAGGGATCCGGAGGTACACTTGTCTGCGGTGCTCCGCGAAGTGGTCCTATTCAGCTCTCTCTCGGGCATTCATGTTAACCGGGAGAAGTTCCTTATGTTCCCTCTCACACCTTCTACACGGCCATTCGAACCGGAATACCCCATCCAAAGGACCACGGACGCGGTACGGTACTTGGGGATCAGACTTCACACGGATTCCGAAGTAGTATTACGGGAGAACTATGGGAAGGCCGTCTCGAAACTGGAGGAGAAAGTTGATAAATGGATAGCCCTACCACTATCGCTGCTGGGGCGGATCTCACTGATGAAAATGATTGTGCTGCCGCGCTTTCTGTTTTTATTTAGGAATATTCCAATGGTGTTACCGAATCACTTCTTCCTGCAGCTACGATCGTTAATGGTTCGACTGGCATGGGTCGGAAAACAGGCTAGAGTCGCATGGAAAATACTGGTGCGTCCGTATGCGTCAGGCGGACTGAATGCGCCCGACCTGGAACTTTATTATCGTGCAGCTCAAAGCGCACACGCTTACCATTGGATACATGGCCCAGTGGACATCCCGCACATTGAATCGATAATGGCGGACCCTACGATCTTGCCTACGCTGCGGTCAAGACCCCGAGACCGAAGAACGGGCCTCCTGGATTCCCTGAATGCGGTCACACATGCATGGCACCAAATGATAGACGCCCAAGCGTGCAGCCTACTATACGCCCCTAAGGCGCACATAGCTTGGTGTACATGGTTGCCCCCATGTAGGGATAAGGGGGTTGTGGAAGCTCTGAGAGGGTTACAAATACATACCATGGGTGATCTGTTTGCTGAAGGTAAAGCCCGCAGCTGGAATGAGATTGAGATCGATGCTGGTTCCCATTCCCTGCTGTCGCGCTTCCAATTTTATAGAGTGAGACACGCTCTCAAGGCCCTATTAGGGGAAGATATGGAGGAACCCATGGTAGTTACATCTTTTGACTACATTATCAACACTAAGACCCCTACTAAACTGATTACCAACTTGTACCGTATTGCTCTCTCTTAGAGAACGGAGGAATATGCCAAGACGAAGCTAGAAAGACAGGCTGACTTGCAAACAGAACTAGGGGAAGAGATATGGCAGTATTGCTGCACGAGTACGAGGAAGAGATCTCTGAATGGCTGTCATAGACTACTGCACTTTAAATATCTAAATAGAACTTACTAAACCCCTGATGGATTACATAGATATGGTTTGAGGGATAACTCTACTTGTGAGTGGTGTGGGGATCAATCTGCTGACTTTATACACGTAGCCTGGTCCTGCCCAGATATCCTAATGTTCTGGCACTTAGTGTACAAAAAAGTAAACGAGATCACGCAGCTGACACTGGCCCCTGACCCCTTATTAGCCATATTGGGCTATTCCAAGCCCCTACGCCCAATGTACAGGAGACTGGTTGATATGGCCTTTCTTCTGGCAAGAAGATGTCGCCCGCAACTGGATGCGGGGACCAGCCCCTACACTAGCACAATGGTCCAGGGAAATGACGTATTGCAGCACGCAGACAGAGCTATATAACGACTTACTACCACCCCGTAATAGGCCCAAAAACTTCTGGTCCATGCGCGCGACACTACGGAGGATGAGGATGCTAACGGACAGACAAGTGAGTGGGGGCGCCCTGACTGGGACTGTTGACGCCAACTCACAGACGGATTAACACAGATACACCACGGGCTGGGAGGTGGAATGTTCTCTGGTGGAGTGACCAACGGGTGCTTTCCTAGACGATGGGGAGGTGGTCAGTTCATCTGCAATAACTGGGCTCCCAGTTGTGAGGCATGGTGAATAGTGCCTTTTGTCATATACAAGTGATGCTTCTTTTACCAATATACTCCTAGCGTTGTGTTTGTGTACGCATTCTGTATACCTAATTTTGATATGGAATGCCCCGATGATTGTGATGGTTGTACATTTCTCCAAAATGCCAATAAAATAATTTTTTTTTAAAAGTTCACAAAAAAATGCATGCAAGAAACGAAAACATTTAGCTAAACTACTGGAAGATTTCATGTACAGTATCTTTGCAGCATCATTTAGTAACATGTTGATGTATGTTAGTATTTCCCAAAAATATTCAGAATTGAAAATCAGTGTAACTAGTTTAAATACGAATATGGAAAACAACAATAAACAAGCATTGGCAAAGCTAGTGGGTCTGAAATTGATGGTCAGCCTTTTGGTTTTGTCAAGGCGTGACTTGTTTAGGCATGGTTTTTGTAAAACCTTAACAGTGTGGGAGCTGCTGGCTCCTCACCATTCTAACAAGCATTGGCAAAAGCAAAACAAAAAAATGTTGGTCTCAGCCACATTGCTACAGTGGTTCTAGGCTCTGAACAAAACTACTTTGTGTGCCAATATGCTCCTTCTAAAAGAGCAAAATACTGTCACTTACAGGAACTCCAGCTGATAGACAGACGGAGAGAGACAGAATAAAAAACAAAACAAAAGGTCATGGTTAACGCCAGGCCTAATTAGAGGCCCAATTATTAAAGAAAGTCTCAAAAGTGCATCCATGGTATATATCCTTGCATTAAGTGCATATGTACAGTTTGCATGAGTTCACAAGAATTTACAGAAGTAGGCCAAGAAATAGTACTCCCAGAAAATATTTGTGAACTGCATTTTAGCATGAGCAAATATGCAGGTGTAGATTTGCTTATGTGAAAATCTGAATGTTTTCAAGTTCCCTTTTCCTCCAACCACTTTTTTCCCAACCCTGGAAGAAGTTTTAAGTCTGCCACTGTCAGTAGTAAATTTCCAACCGTTCTCAGTATGGGAAATGATTAGAGAGGAATTGTTGAAAACCCTTAAAACATGCACGTTAGTAGGTTTGCACATACTAAAAAGGGCATTCCAACCCTGGAACTATTTCTTACCACAACCTTCAGCCCCAGTATGTAGACCTGCAGAAACATAGCAGCATAAGGGAATTGCTAGTATTCAAACACTACTATGGTATGAACCCTGGCATAATCAGAGAGGCTTTATCAGAACTCTTATATAATGAGATTGCTGCGTAATTTGTTGCCGCATTACATGGCACAAAGGGGACAAGTGGATTTTGTTACAGGACAAGTAGATTTATTAAGCAGCCTGCCCCATGGACAAGTAGATATCTTATTAAATTCCACACCCCTGGTAACTGAGTAATGCTGATCCATCTACAGCATTCTATCTTATGCTCAAAGGTCATAATGTGGGATGGCCCTGAACATATCAAGTCTGTATTATGTCAACATACTGTTTTAGGTGACCTAGACAGACTACTTAAAAGGGCACTACAAAAGGTATAAAATGCATCAAAACAACGTTACACAGGTAGGTAGACTCACAATGAGAGAATATCTCAGTTGTCAGTCTCACACATTGAGAATATCATAGCAAAGAACGCAAATTTATATACGATGAGAAAAAAAAAACATTCATGCCTGCACACTGAAATCAAGCTATGCCCTCTAAAAAGTATAGCCACCTTCAAGAACTAATAGATTAGGGGATAGGTGTTTCCCTGTACTGGCAGTGAATGACTGGAATGCTCTCCCCATAAATATTCCCTCAGTGTAGGACCACCTAGTTTTCCAGGAGATGCTGAAGCACTCTTTATCAACACACTCTAAATAAACAAGCACATAATTGACCGGACACAGACAGTCAGCTTACAAATCACAAACAAGACTGCAGCAGAACCACACACAAAATACATAACATCCAAGCAGGTAAGTTAGGTCTCTGCGCTGAAATGGTGAGGAGAGAGCGTGGCAACCAGACAATATACAAATTGCAATATACAGTTTTATCCTATCAAATTAACTTTCAGCTGTAAATAAGTATAGTTTCATTTGGTTTTCATCTATTCTCCACTGGTTACTCCCCAATATCATTGTCTCACCAACTCTGCCCACCGCCATTCCACTAATTCTACCCCTTGTGGCATAACACTACCTCCCAGAAACAACGTCCTTGCATTTAACAGACTTAAAAAGCTCATGCAACATGAGGCATAAGTGCACTTTTTAATATAACGATTACAATGACACTATGGTCTTGCGCTGCATAATAACCACAATCAGCAAGTGAAAGTACAGCAGAAGAGCATGAAGGCAAGAGTAGGGACCAAGATCAGTTGTTGGAAACAAAGGCTAGGAGGCGCAAACTAAGAGGCTGAAATGTGTGTTGGGGGAGGGGGGGGGGGAGTGAGCTAGAGAAGCAGAAGGACAGAGGAGAGAAAGTTGGGGTAGGCAGAAGCAAACAGCTGAATCACACAATTGCAAACAAGGCGTATAACAAAGAATTGGGATAGACAGGAGGGAGGACAATGGCGAGGATAGCAGGGACACCTGAAGAGGGAGGAAGGTGAATGTGTGTGTACCAAAAAAAGAGATCGGCACCCACTATATATTGTTTCTTCAAATGGCATCTAATCTCGTCAGAAGTCATTTGATTACAAATGCTGGGTTCAGACATTATTTAGTAAGCGTGGCTTACTTCCAGAATGTTCAAATTCATTTCATTTTTTTTCAGACATGTCATATGTCAAAAATTCTTATTTGCCAGTATACAAAATTGTTCACATCAACGTAGCCAAAGCGTTTTGTCTCCTTTCCTCGAGATTTCTTCAGGGCTTTGTACTTTTTTTTTTTTTTAATTGAGCAAAATGAGTAGAAATCTAGACTGTCAATTCATTACAAAAGAGTGACAGCATGAGATAACAATAATGCATCGGATAATTCAGTACAGAAAATACAAAAAAGGCAAAAGAGAAAGCATTGTTAACCAATACAAATACAAAATACAACAAGCATTTGCAATGCAATAGGTCTCGCAGCATTAAAGTTTGAGTTATTGGCATTGTGTATGACAATGCGTTGCATAACATTTTTAGCATACTTTGAATTGGTGAGCAGTTTGAGTGCTGTTGCTCACAGCTGTTATTATTCACGCAGTCTGTAATACGCATTGGCAATTATTGTTACAATCAACAATATAATCATTTTGCTGTACCACACGTACAGCTGTGTGACGTAAAAAACCAAAGCTGTTTCATAAACGACCTGCAAGCAAAATAATCCAGCGAACTGGCATTTCTCTTGGAGGCAATTAGGTGTGTTAGAATTCTGATTTTAAATTTAAACTGAACATCTCATTATGAGGTTAAAAGCGTTTTCATACCAAATCACAATTTCGACTGTTAAAAGAAAAACAGCGACTTTTCAAAATACTACAGAGGCTGAAAATAAAATAACCATTTGAACTAAGGAAGCGCCCAGCCTTGCAATATTTTTTAGGAAAGATTTTAGGATCTAACCAGAGCAAAGAAAATGTTCCATAATTGAGTGGTCATGTTCCTGCTTATATCTCGGTAGAAATCGTACGACTTGATTAGCGAGCATTTGCAATGCTCTCATACGAGAATTATGCCTTACATGGGTTTGGCACACTTGTGCACAGGTGGCAGTATAGGGTTACCGATGATGTAATGGGGCCGCAGGTCAAGCACGCCCTGGCGTTTAGAAAGTGGTGTCACCAGAACCCTGGGAGGGCATAAAATGACCCCAATTCATGTGTTACGCTACGAGACCTAAAAACAACTGCTGTAAAAAACGAATACAAAAGATTGCTTTACATATTTAATGCATGTGTGAGATAAAAAGCTGAACGCTTGGTGACTGTATTTTTCATATGCATAACAGTCCCTCATGCACATTAATGCAAGCACCCCATAGGAAGCAGAAGGACGTACCACGCGGCTAAGCGCATGAGGTTACACTGTATTATTCCTCTGGTTGGAACCAAAGGCAACTTTAAGTACATTGTAAATAAAAAAAATACAAAACTGGTAACAATAAATACTATAAAACTATGGCAAAACTAACAGGTCTGAGACACAAAGGCTGGCTAATTAAGGAAAGCACCTACCCTTTGATACAGTCCTGTTTTTGTTTCTATACCAAATAAAGATAGGATGGCAAGGGTCCTTCTTTGGTTTATATGACATAGAAAGAAAGGAAGTACTTTAATTAAGGCTTTCTTGCAATCAGGCCTTCATTTGATATAGGGAAGAAAGAGGACCGCACTGAAAGCAAGTGAGCTTCACTACAGCCCACCTTTCGTTTCCATGAAACGGGGAAAAACTAACGCCTGCTGGTAGCACGCAGGTAGGAAGGGACGAGCGAGGGGAAACAAGAGGGGTGTCAAAACAGCAGAAAGTAACGCAGAGGAGAAGGCGGGAGGAGAGAGGAATACGCAGCGCACAGAAGCCAAATGGACATACATGTGGATCTCACAAGTACAACAAACCCCTACAATAGAAATACATGTACATAAAACTAACCTTTGGTGGGGGCGGGACTTCCGTCTTGTGCACGAAGCCCACTCCTAAGAAGACGTGCGCACGCAAAACGAAACCTATCGTGGGGCGGGACTTCCGTTTTGTGAAGCCTGCGCCCACGGAGTGCCTGGAGGAGCACCGAGGGAGAGCCCCGCGGTCGGAGGCTGCACAAGTCCGGAGTGCCGGTGACCGGTGAGCGGGGAGGGGGGGATGCATTTATGTGTGTGTGTGTCTGTGTGTGCGACTGCGGAGGGGTGGGAGGGGAGGGGGGGGGTTGATGTCTCTCCGTGCGTGTATGTGTGCTTGTGTATGTGTGTGCGCATGCGTGCAGGGGAAGGTGTGTGTGTGTGTGTGTGTGTGCGATGGGCGTCTCTGTATGTGTGCGTGTATGTCTCTGTGTGTGCGCATGCGTGCAGGGAGAAGTATGCCTGTGTATGTTTGTTGCGCTTCCGAGGAGACAGCCAAATCACCTTTTGCGAGATGCGCGCCAGGTGCTGTCTCCTGGGAAGCTGAGTCAGTAACAAAAGATCTCTGGCGAGACACAGCGCTTACGCGCTGTGTTTTCGCTACGAGACCTAAAAAAAGGGTTTCAAAAGAGAAACTACATAAATAAAGTCAAATCAATTCAAATCAGATCAAGAGGGACATCTTACATTAGAGTACCAATCTGAAATTGGAGCCCAGATCTGGGCACCAAGAGCTCTGGATTTTCTTCCTCTCGTACTATATATAGCTACCTCCTGCTTGTATGTGGCAAGGAATCGGCTAAGCCACATCTGAAAAGTGGGTGCATCTGGATCCTTCCATCGGGCAGCAAGTATAATACGAAGGACGGCGGTGCCTAAAAAGACAATCCTGCGTTCCTCCGCATTATAACCTAAAGATTCATCATGACCCAAAAAGATATAAAGTAGCTGAAGTTCTAAGACTCCGACCAAAAACTTGAGCCCAAAATCCCCCAATCATTGTTTGTAAAATATCAAGTTTGGGGCAATCAGCAAAC
The DNA here is from genome assembly GCF_964263255.1 of Lissotriton vulgaris. Classification (NCBI taxonomy): domain Eukaryota; kingdom Metazoa; phylum Chordata; class Amphibia; order Caudata; family Salamandridae; genus Lissotriton; species Lissotriton vulgaris. The sequence goes on from NC_141689.1 coordinate 1,037,361,964, forward strand.
ATGTGAATTAGATTTGCTTGACCCTGTCCACATCTTGGACAGCTATCATCTGTCCGCAAACCCCAAGTGAAAAGCTTGAACGGAGTATAATAAAGGTTATAGACAGTTTTAAGATTGGGGGCTAAAAATAATGTTGCTGAGAGTGCCAGGGAAGAATCGATATCCACATCTAGATTTCCGAGTTTTAGTGCCCAAGCTCGCTCGACACGATCTAGGTCGTCAACAGAATATTCAGAAAGTGTATCATATAGAGTTCCTATCATGGTGGAACGTTTCCCAATAATAGAAAAGAAGTGAAAACTATCTAGATTGATGTTGAGTGTAGAGTTACGAATACTAGTAAACACTTGAATGTATTTTAGATAATCTGTAGATGGAATAGCGAATCTCCGCTGGAGCCCTTCAAAGGATGGGGACATATCTTGTCCAAAAAAAATCACCTAGTGTGTAAATGCCAAGATTCTCCCATTTCCGGGAGATGTTATCCTTTAGACAAGCCGGTAGGATCGTGCTATGCCATAGAGGAGTGTATTTAGTGAATTTAGGAATACCTAGATGTTTAGAGGCAAGTTTCCATATTTTCCATGAATCTCTAATCACCTTAAATTTAATCTTTTTGTAATATGACGCCTCAACTTGTCTCAAGAATAACCCTTGGCACATCACCTAATCCAAGTTCGAAAATAGAAGGGATATGTGAATCTATATTGGTCGGAAGGATAGGTTTAATATTAAAAAGCGGGCCCATTTACTGAAGCAATGTTGACCAAAGATATAGTGTCAAATTCGGAATACCAAGGCCTCCTCTATGTTGAGGAAGAGTCAGTAATGGTAAAGCTCTCCTAATTTTCCCAAAATTCCATAAGAACTTGGATATAGTGGAGTCTAGTATTTTAATAGTGCCACCATCAGCCATCAGGGGAATGGCCCGAAACAGATAAAAGTATTCTCAGGAATATATTCATTTTAATATAGTTCGCCCTCCCTATTATAGAGAGGTGTAGGTTGTCTACCCTCCTGAGGTTGGTTTTTACTTTTTTGATCAAGGGATCAAAGTTAAGCCGATTGATTTCCTTCACCTCAGGAGATATATTTACACCAAGATAGGTTGCATTTTTAACTTTATAAGGGCTATCATATGAGGTATTGTTTGTACACAGAACCATGGTTTTATCCCTGTTTAGGGAATACCCAGAGTAGGATCCAAACAACTGGGTAATTTGTTCTATTTCAGAAACTGCGTCGGCCGGATTAGTTGTAAGCACGGCGACATCGTCGGCATATGCCAGAATTTTAGTTGAATAGGGGCCCACCTTAACTGGCTGGATTACAGGGGCGGTAAGTAGCTTTAAAATTAATGGATTAATAACCAAAGCAAATAATATCGGAGAGCATGGGCACCCCTGCCTCGTGCCTCTTTGTATCTCTATAAACTCCGACTCAAAGCCGTCGATGGAAAGTTTGGCCCTTCGATCAATGTATAAAGCTTTTATGGCTTTAATAAAGCCGAACCCAAAGTTGTTAAATTCCATGATGTCCCATAAGAACTGCCAAGATACACGGTCAAACGCCTTCTCAGCATCGAGTAGGATCATCGACATCTCTCCCCCCGTGGCACCCATGATGTCAAATAGGGAAATGGCTCTGCGAGTATGATCAGTCGTGCCCCTCCCGGGTATAAAGCCGTGCTGCTACGGGGATACAAGATGTTCGATGACCCCACTCAGCCGATTTGCAAGAATCTTGGCATATAGCTTTGAGTCGGAGTTTAAGAGAGAGCTAGGCCTATATGAAGATGGAACCTGAGGGGGTTTCCCCTTTTTAAAGAATATCGCTATATTGGTATTTTTCCAAGAATCTGGTGATGTTGAGTGGTATTGTACCCCCAAAAACAGATCTAATAGGTAAGGTAATATCTACTTGCCTAGTGCCTTATATAGGTCCAATCGAATTTTGTCGGGACCAGCGGCCTTACAATTAGCGAGGTCCGAAAGTGCCAACTCAAGCTCCGTGATTGTAATTTCCCTTACGAGGTCTTCCTTAACTGATTGATCGATTTTCCTAATTAACTCTGGTTCATGCAGCCAGTCATTGAGGAAGGTTTTCGTATCTCTGGTAGGCTGATGATCGTCTTCTCTTTGATAAAGCTTTTGATAGTATTTTTGAAACAGACCTACGATGTCCTGGGTGGAAGAGTATTGTCGTCCCTCATATTCAATGCACTTTATTTTATTATAGGTTTGCTTCTGTCGAGTTCTAAGGGCTAACTGTCTCCCTACATTTTCTTCTGATTTATAGATATTATTTTTATTAGCTTGATATGTTTCAGCAGCTTTTTGAATTAACGAGCTATTAAATTCTGTTTTTAAAATCAATAACTTTTGCAGTGTATCAGAAGTTGAAATTCCTTGCTGAATCTGATTAGCATGCAGTGTTTCAAGATTAGAGAGTTCCAGATTGAGCTGAGTATTGATACTATCCTGAGCCTTTTTGCGTTTAGCTACAAACGAAATAGTTTCCCCCCTCATCGCTGCCTTAAAACAATCCCAGACAATGAACCTAAGTGCACTAAATTGATTACAATCAAAAAAGGCTTGGGCCCACGATGTTATCTGATTTATATATTCTGGGTTAGCAAGAAGCTTGCGATCAAATGACCATTGGATATTGGGTCTTTTAAAACTATCCATATCAAAGACAAGAGTGAGCGCATTATGGTCAGAAATAGTTTTGGGGGATTTAAATATATCTAATAGGGCCGAATTCTGCAAAGATGTCATGATATAATCTATTCGGACGTACTTGTTGTGGGGATAGGAAAAATAGGTAAAGCCATTATCGCTCTGCCTCAGCATATCCCAGACGTCGAGTAGATCATGACTGTCCATCAGGTGACGTACTGCCCTATAAACCTTGGGTTTGCGGCCGTTATAATTCTGGGGCAGTTGGTTATTTACTGAATCCCCTAGATCCACATTAAAATCCCCACAAAGGATAAGGGGGCCAGACCAGGAGGCCAATTCTATCTCAAGGTCGCCAAACATTTGCGGATCGTCCAAATTGGAGCCATAAAGTGAACAGATGGTGATGCCTATCTCCAGTTGGACTACAGCCCATCTGCCGTGTTTGTCAACCAGTCGGCGTCTGGCTCCCCCAAGCCAGGTTTTACCAAAATAGCAACCCCCCGTGTTTTAGATGTTTGGGATGTTGATGCAATCACTTTATACCCCGGAATCTTTAACAAACCTTTATCACTCTCAGCTATATGAGTCTCCTGGATACATCGGATGTCGACAGGGTCCTGACGTAGTGACTGAAAAAGTTGGGCCCTTTTTTTTCTGTCATTGAGGCCGGCAACATTCCAGCAATGCAATTTTAACCTCCCCATTTAAGGTTATCCCCAAACAACCCAGCGCCTTCTAGGCAGTAAAACATACAGCAGCTTATATCAGCCTCAAAATTAATATTCCAATCAAAATTCCAATTGATCAACATAAACAACAAGTAGTTCCTAATAAGTAATGAGATTCGCAGATTTCGAAGATTTCTTGTACTACTGATCAAGCTCATTTTTTAAGTTTCCCCCCCACCCTCACCCTCCCTCCACACCCCTACTACCAACCCCCCACCCCCCACAACCCACACAGGGAGGCAATTACACTCTATAAGAGTCTTTGTCCTTTAGAAAAATTTTACTCAGGATATCTGCTCTCATTGATTTGGTCAAAGAGATTCTTAGTTAATGAAATCGAGACCTTCAGTTGAAGCCTTCAAATTTCAAGACCAGCAACTTTTTTAATACTGACGCATATCAGCAATGGAACCAGGTCAGTATTGTGGTGTATGTGCATCTCCGGGTTTGGAGACTCCAAACCAGGAGACAGTGCACACACGCCACAATACTGAAGGCCTCGATTTCATTAACTAAGGATTTCTTTGGACAAATCAATGAGAACAGATAAACTGAGTAAAAACTTTTAACAGATAGTGGGTGCGGATCGATTTTTTGTATATAAATGTGTGGATGGTATTCACTAGTAAGGACCCAGGCGGCTCTACTCCCCTGATCAAAGCACCACTTCTTTATACTATACCCTACATTTAGATAGGTGCAGCATCGAGAGTCTAAGCCTCTTTCTGTAAACCGCTTGAGGTGAATGCGTGTGTATGTATGTATGTATACCGCTGGGTGTTTCAACATGTGCCACGCCCACTGGGGACTTCCACAGAAAGTACCACACCTGCCGAGGATTGGTGCAGTACATAAGTGGATTTAAAGCTTAAGGTTTGTGGTAGAAGGTTGTTTATGTTTCGGAGCCTTCTCACACAACCTGAAAGTTTGAAGAAACTAGCATGGTTAGGTAAAGGTTGGGGTGTACTGATTTGTAAGCTATGCATCCTAATTAAATTGTAATCTCACATAAATGGGGAGCGATTGTAACTCATTGAGGACATGAGTGGTATGATCCAATTTCCTCTGAAATCATAATTGTGAATATGCCACGAAGGATAGTTTTGAGGGGCAAGAGGGACTTATGAGAGAGGGAAGCTAGAGAAGCATTACCAAAGTTCAGCCATCACAATATTGAAGCATGGGCTGAGTTTTCTACAGGGCAAGGATAAAAAAAGGCTTGATGTTCGAAGATGAGTTTGCCATATGTTGATTTTATTTACATGTGTGATCATGGATAAGGAGGAGTTTTGTGGGACCCCAAGTGAAGTAACTGTGGGTGAAAGTGGAAGTCTACAATATTTAGTTGTTTTAACCACTCTAGGTTGTATTTATTTCTGTGTTTTCGTGTGAACAAGATGAATTTTGTTTTTGGAAAATGAGAGTAAAATCTCAGAATTCCATTTCTGCATGTTTACAATAATAAATCGGACAATGAGTCATCAAGTAGTGATGAGGTTCTGTGGTAGCTTTGAGTGTCATCTGAGCATGCATGGATTGAGACACCTGTTCCTTCACACACTCCAGAGAGTGGCTTCAGGTATAAGCTGTTAAATGGGATGGATAAGATAGACCATTGGGGCTCCACAAGTGATGGAAGTAGACTCAGAGATATTATTTCCAATGTTTAGATCTAGCCATGAACTATCTAGCCAAACCGGTTTTCCAAATAATTCACATATAATATACATACACTGAGCGACTTTTGGTGATCTGGCTTCATTCCTTTGTCTGTTCAACTGTCAATTGTTTAAGTGACATTGTAGCTGCCAACAATCTAAGGGTGTAGTCGGGAGATGAATTTTTTCCTTGTCCTCTGCACAAAAAAATAAAAAAAAAGTAAAATGCCTGGTACAACTGAAAGCCTAGATAGTGAACGATTTTTTTAATGAACGTTTTTATTGCATACAGAGTGGCTACAGTTAGATGGTGGCCTGTTTTATTTTCATTTTTCTTTTAATGCCATATTCTTCAAATAAAAATGTAAAAACAAAAGAAATGAACCATTGCAGCCGCATGTCAATGCCTGTTACAAACTGTGACCAGATGGATAAGAATGAGCTCAACTAATTTAGTACAGTAGCCTTAACCCTGACGCACTGTTTATGTAGAGATAGCAGACAGTATTATGCGCCATTGTATTAAACACATGGGTGAGGTCCAGTTGAACTAGAAGGCCGGAGTCCCAACCATTCAAAGCATAACATCCGGAACCTTTGACGAGGCAGTGTCAATGTCATTACACATTCCGAATTCTCACTGATGCAGTGAGACAATTAACCAGCCTTGATGTAATCTCATAGCTGTAAAGGGATACATTTTCAAATAGTCCTTGCCTAGTCAAGGAATATTTGAGATGGGGTGGTTAGTTGGACAGCAGCTCATGGTTCCGTTGTTTTTCCTATTAAGTAAGTGGAGTGATTCGACCGCAAGTTCCTTGGCTATGAAAAGCACTGCTGATTTCCCACCAGGCATCAGCAATGCAAGATACATTTGCCTTGATTATGGTTGCTGGTATGGCGTCACTGTAGTAAGAATTGATTTTTGATGATGAAGGTGAGGTCATCAATTTGAACTAATATGAAGCAATTTGGTGTATTTGTCTTCTTAGGAAAAGGCTGGATGAACCGGTTCTTGGGAGCAGAGCACGCTCACAGAAAAATAATTTTGGTATTAAAGTAGTCCAGAAATTCATTACACTTGTTGGAAGACTAGTGTCAGAGGTGAGATGTTGGCATGGATGAATTGGACGCATATGAAAACTCCAGTCAATTGCTTACTTAAGAATTTTGTTCTTTTAATATTTAGTGTAAAGGAAAACCAAGGTTAGAGGGAAATAGGCATGTTTTGCTTTAGCATCACTGTGTTTGCTACCCGAGAAAGAAGTTGGTTGTAAGTATCATCGATGGCTCAATGTTGCAATTTTGGAGGAGTGAGGCTTTTTGGGACAAGATGATCAAGACACCTGTTATGAGACAGTGTTTAACTTAAAATGAGTTACAATATCCTCAAAACCACATATACCTTCAGACCAAAAGTTGTATCAAAAAAGTCACATTTATTAAAAAAGGAAGACACAAGCATTTATATTAAAGATTTCAACAATATCATACGATTACATACATATACTTTTCTTCCAAATGTTACAATATAAAACATAAGGAGACGAATAAAAACACTGTTGGTCTGAAGGTATATGTGGTTTTGAGGATATTGTAACTCATGTTAAGTTAAAAACTGTCTCATAACAGGTGTCTTGATCTATTGGTTTGATCTATTGTACAATAATTATGAAATAACCACAGAAAGGAAACCCCCCTCTTTTGTTGTCACTATTTCCCAGTCCTTTCTGGGTCCTCTCGGGAAAACTCTCTCCTGTTTTTTCGCTTTTTGCGTCAAGAGGCATTTTTGTGTATTCACATAATTTGAAGCACTGTTTCCATATTTGTGTGACTGGTGATTAGAGGAAATGAAAGGGAGATGGGTAATGGTCCAATCAGATTACCTCTATTGGAAAGATGAAGTAAACCATGACAGGATTGGCAATGATGAGATCAAGGATCCAGCCAGCCTTGGGTGTGTATAGGAAGAGAGGTGTGCTGCTGAAGGTCACGCAGTTGGAAGAAGGGTTTTTACAGGACTGAAGAGTTTACATTTTTAATTCCCCAAGTTGAACACCGTTCTTTGACAGCATTTGGCAAGAGAAGATTTATTCCAGAATTTTCAGTTTAAAACCAGGTTGAGAGAGACGATGTGTAAGAAGGGGGTGTAAGATGGAGAGATCTAGATTGCAACTTTGCAGCAGTCAAAGAAGGGTGAAGGATATCCTTGTGTCCATTTGATTGATGATTTCTTAATCACTGCAGTGCCACCGCCAAGCTTGGATCGTCTGTACTTACAAATTACCACAGTTTTGGCAGACTAAAGAGTCCAGGACGAAATTGAAGTATCTGTTCATCCAGGATTCAGTGATGGACAGATTATGTATAACCCCTTCTGACCCTCACCCCACATATCCTAACCTACACTCTACTAGAAGACATACCAGTGGTACCACAACCCTGGAACACTGCACTCACTCATGCATTCTTTGCACCTCCTACAATTGGGTTTTATTTCCTAACAGCCCCCTTCACCCGGCTAGGCTCCATATTGCCCACATTACCATAATTAAAGCATTTACCGGTCTGCTCCAGACCCGATCTTTCATTTAGACGGATTACAAATTAATGTTTTTTTTATTATCTTTTCTATAAAGGGGAAACTGTGTCAAGTGCAATTGTTTCAATATTAACATACTGTGAATGGAGAAGTAAATCTGCTTCATAGATTTTGGAGGCCACAAGCAAATGTTGCTTTTCGGTGATGTATTGTAAACCTTGGTGGTTCAAACTTTTAAGTAGCTGGAACACTTTTTCAACGTTTAGCGAACAGGTTTGGCACCCATAGATCTCTGGATCTCATTTGCAAGTCACACAATTATTTGCACCCCAGCTCACTTCCTTCCATGTCCCCTACACTGTCACCCAACAATGCTTTGCAGCCACCCTTCCCCCACCAATCCTTACTTTCACATCAGACTTCCCACCTGGAACACTGGACCAACAGCCCAAATTAGCCACCCTAAAAAACAACCTTCTACTCAAAGGTAATTCACCAAACTTCTCCAACAACAAATCCAACCACATCATCACCCATTGCATAATACCACATCTAAGCAGGTTTCCTCAGTATAAGCCTTCTCAAATTCTACCCTCACCCCCGCCTTACACTACCATGGCTGCACATTTCAAACTGGATATGGGTTACTGTAACAAAGTGGTACTGTTTCATCTGTGACACAGTCAATCACTCCTATTCTTTTAACAACCCTATGATGCATTATACTAGTTATAGTTCACCCCTACGATGTATTCTACTAGTTATAGTTCAGCTTTTAACATTGTTAGCATGTCCCAAAAAGCACAGCATGTGCTGTTGACCTAAAACCCAGGGCAGGCTAAAGGTGCTGCACATGGTGAGTATGTAGAGTCACTACTGTTGTCTCTAAAGCTCTTGTAAAATATACTAACAACAAATGTTTTACATTCAGTTTCACAGCACCATTCCACCAATACAGAAGTTCTACTGTGTTCCAGTTTATTCCACATGCAGCCAGGACCGATGCTGGGAGCTTTTATTCTCAACCGTTTGAGTCCGCAAAGAGGGTGACATCAGAAATGATCGAAAACTTATCCCAATGAAGATTACGTTTTCTTGGAAAAGGTTTGCAGGCTGTGGGCGATATTGCTTCATTGTAACATGCAGAGGAGTTCCGAAAAATCAATACGCTCAAAATGAAAGTACAGCCCATCAGATGATGGTGTCACCTCCAAATGATGGGCAGAAGAATGGCAATGGAATACGCCTGTTACGTTGCTTGGACTTCGATGCAAATCACACGTCTTTAAGCGGCGGCAAACGCGCGGCGACTTTCATTCCAGACTGACAGCCAGACTCCCTCACCTGCTGAGCCAGAAGCTGGCGGCGCAGCTTCTGCCTCTCGCGGATCTCCTGCAGGCGCTGGTTCATGGTTGGTTTTCAGTGTCTTCTTGCTTGCCGCTAAGTTCCAAACAGGAGGCGGCGCACACGTCGCGCGTGACGGTATTACGTCACAGAGTCCCGGTGCGCACAGTACGGACAGCTTGCCGGAGACACTCATGGAGTTGATAGAACTAGAGAAGGGCTTAAGTGGAAGATGTGGTGGAATCTGGCGGCCATCTTTAATGAGCATCACAATATAGATTGCATCGCAAGCTGCGTCGATGTGGGGGAAACGGAGATCAAACTAGCGGTTTACAGGTCTCTGATTCTTGTATTTAAAAGAAACGATATATCCTAGGATTCCATAAGAAGATGTTGAACCGAAAAAAATGTAATACCGTTACGAAATAGTTATACGTGCTGCACATGGGATGTAGTACAACAGCAAATTGTATTATTTATATTTCCCAGTACTTTGACATCCATTGTTGGAGTTCGTAAACGTTCTGCTAGTTGTCTGTGTACATGGAAGTGGTGACTTAGTTGCCTTATTTAGAGAAATTCTTCCGTGTGTAAAGTAGAGATGGAGGCAAGTTGAATCTCTTAAGGTTTATTAAGATAAATGATAAAACAGGCGGAGCCAGGAAGCACAGCTATACAGCAGCTCAGGAAGGCTTCAACTGCCCTCACATGGAATACGAACCTGACAGTAATACATAACATTCTGCAGAGTGGCTCGCTCTAACACGAGCCTTAAAGCAACACACAAAGAATAAAAGTAAGCACAACATAACACATCCCCCCCCCCCCCCCTCACAATAATAGGAAAAGAGAACTGCAGGGAAGAGGCAGGGGAATAAGGGAAGGAGGAAGGAAAACAAAAAGGGAATTAATAAACTACTTAACATAATCCTTTTCCGTAGGGCAGGGCATGACTTGTAGTAAGCCATATGTTCTTTGCTACCACAACGGTAACATCTTTTATCTTCCACTTTGTTATCCATTCCTTGATTCTTGAAAGGTTGACCAAAGTGTTTGTTTTGAACTTGCTTATTCTGATATTTTGGTGTTCCTTGGATTTTGAAGACAGCAGATGATGCCTTGTCTGAATCCTTAACGGTATCTTTAACTACCGTAGCACACCTCCCTGACATTTCCGATTTCCTCATTATTGCAAGTACATCGTCAAGAGGTGCATCACCATTTACCCAGAGGCGATCTTGAATCGGAGAATTGTCGTTGTGCATAACCAATTGATCTCGAATTAGTTCGTCATGTAGGTCTCCAAACTTACAGTCAATAGCAAGTTTTTTGAGGTCATCAACCCACTCATCAACTAATTCATCTTTTTTTTGTTTTCTTTGGAAGAATTTGTGTCTCACTACTCCTATACAGACTTTAGGTGCGAAATATCTGTCCATATCCGCAATGGCATTGTCAAATTCACTTGAATCAGCATCAGCTAGTTTCTGCATGCGTGAATACGTTTTTAAACCTTTAGGACCTAAAGAATGTAGAAGTATTCTTTTCTTTTGTTCCGGTTTCATTTTAGCATTCTCGTCAATTGCACATATATAGTTATTAAAATATTCTTTCCATTCCACCCACTTCATGTCAGGTTGTGAACCAGTAGACCAAAAAGGTTGTGGGGGACTAATAACAAAACTTTGTTGAGCCATTATTTCTTCAGAGCCACTTTCACTTTAGGATTGATCCCCAGAATCCATATATATATAATATTTGTTAAATAGTACCTTGTTTACAATGACACACTAGGTTGATTAAAAGGAAAACAAGTGCCCCGACAGTCTCACCTGTTTATCTTTGTCCTCCTTAGTTGAAAGAACGTTATCCAATATTGTGAGCCGAGGATAGATTAGCGCCGGTTCAATAAAGTTCAAATGTCTTTTTTTTTTTAATATGAACTCCCTCGGTGACAGAGCCTCGGTAACTGACTTTCCGAGATATTTTCGACCAACTTAAAATGGCCGCCACGCAAGGTCACGCAACGTGACCTTAGCGCGAATACGAAATCACGCGATTAAACTAGGAGCGTGTGACAGACGTAAGGCATTCTGTGGTCGCGCGTTGGGAGATCGCGCTTGGAACTCGGCTCCCGATTGAAAGATGCCGGCATGCGCGACCAACCGGAGCCTGTAAGTCAGTAAGTCTCCGTTGTAATAAAAAGTAAATATACGAACCAGCTTGGATCATTGAAATGTAGATGGCTCAACAGTAGAGTAGAGATAAAATCATTTCTGTAAGCGATTCTCTTCTTCTTGTCAGACGAGGAAAAAGAAGAAAAAAAAAAATCCAAGGTTGTAGGTTGCAGGGTGTCGATCCCGATCGTCGCCAATTGTAAAGTAGAGATGGAGGCAAGTTGAATCTCTTAAGGTTTATTAAGATAAATGATAAAACAGGCGGAGCCAGGAAGCACAGCTATACAGCAGCTCAGGAAGGCTTCAACTGCCCTCACATGGAATACGAACCTGACAGTAATACATAACATTCTGCAGAGTGGCTCGCTCTAACACGAGCCTTAAAGCAACACACAAAGAATAAAAGTAAGCACAACATAACACCGTGTTAAGCTCGTGTATCATTACAATATACAGAGACTTCGCAGTCTCACTCATTCATCGCGTGTTGATAACTGGTATGTTTTGTTAAATTATATGATGGGTACTAGTAAAGCACACCACTAGCCTGGGAGGTATCATGGCGCTAATAAGAGAGACCTGTGTTGGCCGTGTCTGGGGTCTAGGTATCCAAGTCAACAAGCATTGGCTAAGCCAATAGGCCTCACCTATGTAAGAGCTATTTTAGCCATGTTGAACAAAAAGTCCTATGCACACGTTTCTATGTAATGGGTTTTGGTGTAAAAAACAATATTATCAACACATGAACTCGTGCTAAAATGACGGTTGAGGCCTTGGAAGTTTCAGCAAAAGGGTTTATAAATCAATCCAGATCAGTACAAAGTACATTCTACCAGCCGACTCGTGTTTCGTCACAACGTGTTACAATTGTGACTCTTCAGGGCTGAGAAGGACACAAAATAAAAACAAGCATTGGAAATGCAATAGGTCTCGCAGCATTAGAGTTAGTGCTTTTAGAATTGTTTATGGGTTTTTTTGTAAATCTTTAGCATTTTTGTTTCCTGTAGCCAATGCTAAAGAATTAAAAAAAAAGCCATAAACATTTCTAAAAGCTCTAACTCAAATGCTCCGAGACCTATTGCACTGTGTGAGGGTGAGGGGTTGAGGGTGAGTGAGGGTGAGTGAAGGTGAGGGTGGGTGAGGGTGAGTGAGGGTGAGTGAGGGGTTGAGGGTGAGTGAGGGTGAGGGGTTGAGGGTGAGTGAGAGTGAGGGTGAGTGAGGGTGAGTGAGGGTGAGTGAGGGTGAGTGAGGGTGAGAGTGAGGGTGAGTGAGGGTGAGGGTGAGGGAGGGTGAGGGTGAGGGTGAGGGTGAGTGAGGGTGAGGGTGAGTGAGGGTGAGTGAGGGTGAGGGTGAGTGAGGGTGAGGTATTGAGGGTGAGTGAGGGTAGAGGGTGAGAGAGGGTGAGGGTGAGTGAGTGTGAGGTGTTGAGGGTGAGTGAGGGTGAGGCGTTGAGGGTGAGTGAGGGTGAGTGTGGGTGAGGGTGAGTGAGGGTGAGGTGTTGAAGGTGAGTGAGGGTGAGTGTGGGTGAGGGTGAGGAAGGGTGAGGGGTTCAAAATGTTACTCAACAAGTGATTAAATTGCATCCTAAAGTACGTAACAGCTTTTTACTAACAGAGCCCCTTCTATCACTCAGAGTAAAATATTTATTGAAAAGTTGCTTACCATACTAGAAAGGCTAGTAGCCCATCACAATATTGTTGATTGCTCTCGCCACGATAGGACAATAAAAGGGCACTGCCCACTCCCCGCCCCCACAGGCCGTCCACATGAACCCCATCTGCATGCAACGAATGTGGGATGCCAAGAGATGGGCGAAGGGCCTCGAAACGCAACCCCTTACTGCGAACCAGTACAAGGCAGAGAGAGCCCACTACACTCACCATTCACACGGCTAACGACTGATCGAGGCCGATGCCCCATCCAAGAACACAGTAACATAAAGATATAGGTAGCTTGAGCGTATGCGTGTTCCTGTCATCAGCATGGCCTCGCATAAGTGCTAAGAGCCTGTGTCATGTAGCGTCTGTTGCCACGCTCTTGCACCTTCATTGAGCTATAAATAACTTACTCTATTGTTCCCTTTTCGTTCAGGGCAGAACGGGTTGTCCGCAGCCTCCAAACAGATTTCCGCAGCCAAACAAACTCAGCAGAGCTATCTCACCGGATGTTTGAAGTGGAACTTTGGTTCCACCTCTTGGCTGGGACTGTCTTAAAACCACCAACTTAGCGCAGCAAGCGTGAACGGAAGTCGTGCAAACCTACAGTGTCGCGAAATCACAAAACACGACAATAAAAACGGCGCTTTAAAAAAAAAAGTTAAAAGAAACAGCAGCTTAGCTTTGGGTAACAAAACCGCAAATACAGTACGCAAGAATGCGGTAGGTTCGCTCCAAGATTATAAAAATAAAAACTTTGGCAAGCATCGTAAAAAAGAATCGGGGGCAAAACTAAGCCGGAAACATTAAACTCAGTGAAGTGAAGCACAGTTCAGAAAGCCCCGCTCTGTAGTGCCTGCCTCTGCAGGGTAATTAAGCGTGCATTACATTACCCTGCAGTTTGACCAACCAGGGTGATTCCAAATAGAGCATTAACATGGCACCTGGAAAAATTGAGGGAAGAGAATATGGAGGCTCGTACTGAGCGGTTCAATGGCCAAATAGCGCAAGAATGGAACCCCGGCCGTGGCTTCTATTTACTGGCGGCAGCAGCGCCTGCCTTTCCTGCACGGGGAGGAGGAGGGTGGTTATCGCCTGCCAGGCCTGAAAAGAGAGACGCCAGCCGCCTGGCAGGAGAAAGCGATCGGGGGTTCTGGGAGGGAGTCTGAAACGAGACGGAGGGAAGAGAGGGGAGGGGGGAGGAGAAATGCGACACGGCGGGAAGGGGAGGGGGCGGAGCGGGTTAAATTAAACAAACGAGACGGAGGGAAGAGAGGGGAGGGGGGAGGAGAAATGCGACACGGCGGGAAGGGGAGGGGGCGGAGCGGGTTAAATTAAACAAACAAGACGGACGGAGGAGAGGGGAGGGGGGAGGAGAAATGCGACACGGCGGGAAGAGGAGGGGGCGGAGCGGGTAAAACAAGACGGACGTGCACGCGCTTTTAAGCTCAATGCGCATGCGCATTGAGCTTAAAAGTCACGGGCACTGCAAGGAATCGCCACGATTCCTTGCAGTGGATAAAGAGTGGATAAGCCCCCATAGTCTCGCTTGCTCGATGCGCATGCGCATCGACAGGCGAGACCTAACAAAATAAATAAAAGAAGGAAACAAGATTTCCGACTTGTTAGTGTAAACCTCAAATTAATAAAACTAAAATAATAACAAAATTAGACAAGGAGAAATGGCGTCAAGAGAGGGATTGCATGGAAACACCCTGTTGGCAGTGAAAACCCTATAGTGAAAACATTTTCTGCATAGCAATGGTGACTGTTTAATACATAGAGAACCAAATGTGTGTTGATCACGTGATTCATAATGAATGAATACAATCATTCGGAAGCTCAATGTGTTGATAATCGTTTTTTACACCAAAACCCGTTACATAGAAACGTGTGCACAGGACTTTTTGTTCAATTGTACGTGTGGACTCACAACCATACAAGTGCAGGGGTTGTTTTATTTGGGTTTGTTCTCCCCTGACCTGTTTGCACCGTATACTCATCAATCACAAGTATATCTCATACACGCACAAGCTTCCTGTGCATAAATCTAAACCCTTCACCAACATATTATTTTAGCCATGTTGTACACCAGTGTGGCTGCTCCTAAGCATGACTAAAAGTGTCTTAGTGGAGTGGCATAGAGTGGAGTGACGTAGAGTTTCATACATAGAGCGGAGTGCCGCAGAGTAGAGTGATGTAGAGTGACATGGTGGAGAGGGAGATAGAGTGGAGTAGAGTGTTGTGGCATAGAGTGAAGGAGATGAGAGTGTGTGGCATAGAGTGGAGTGGCATAGAATAGAGTGGAGTAGAGTGGTGTGATGCAGAGTGGAGTGGCATAGACAAGTGTCGTAGAGTTGTGGTTCCGTGGTTTACGAACTGGGTTCGATGGTTCCGAACCCGTTCAACAAAGATCGTCGGAAATGGACGATTTTGGTGTCAGCAGACCGCAAATGGCGAGTGTAGCGTGTCTGAGTGCTTTCGTATGAATCGATATAAGAGAACACTCCGTATTTGAGGATTTAGTCCGAACCCTCGGGTTCCATTTTGTATATGGCAGCCATTTTGTGTGGTTGCCCTAACATAGGCCCGATGACTGTGGCCGAACGAGTCCTTGAGACACGTACGCCTTAGCTGACTTCTGGGTGACCTGGCCGAACTGACTCCTTGCCCGAGGCTGACCTCGCTGAGCCAGTTCCTTGTTCAGCAGCTGGCCTGATAAAGATCAAGGAGCAGGACGTGCCCGAGTTTATGGTACACTGCTCCCACCTTTCTATCTCCTTTTAAATCTGTTTCTGCCTTTCCTTTACGACATAATCATTGATTTGGGTTGAAGGCTTTATGATGGGTTTGTCCGGCCTGATCGAACAAGAAACTTGGGAATGTGCGTGGTCACTTCTGGTGGGCTGGACAACGGAAAATGGGATTGTCTTTGATTATAGTCATTCGCTACTTTTGAAATGTTGCACTGTCATTGGTTAGTTTTTGATGCACCGAATGTAAATTGGAATATTGCCTGAGGCTTGATTTTTGGCATAGAAGACCATGCTCCGCTTATCGAATTTGTGCAGTCTCTGACGAACTACCCGTGTGTACTTCGTAGATCTCTGTTCCTGGTTGCAGCCAATAAACTTTGGTCTTTGACGTCATCAAGAAGTATCCTGTGTCTCTGTTTGCCAAGACAGGGGAACTCGAAGGTTTCAGGCGTTCTCCCTGACGCCGCTGGGTTCTAAAAACCCGGTCCTTCAGTTGGCGCCCAACGTGGGGCGACTTCAGCGATACCGGTCCAAGCCAGAGGTTCGTGAGAAGCTTCGTGTGAAAATTCTGGAGGAAGGTCAGCCACTTCATCGACCCCTGTATGTCGTTGTGGTCCGAAAGTCTTTGCTGCGAGGTTTCCCGCTTTCCGACGGCTACGAAGGACTGCTGCCCTGACTGTCGCCCTGTTTTGGAGCCTTAGACGTTTGTAGAGCGAGACGATTGTCGGGTCTTCTGGTGACGCCATCGACATTTCAGTTAAGTATAAGTGGAGCGTCTCCTAGTTCTTAGTTTGTTTGGTATCCTTTAGTGGATTGCTTTGATTTGGTACCTGCAGGCCCCAAATCCAAGGGATTCGTGTATTCACGAGACTATCGTTTTCGATTTCCCTTGTTGTTTGAAGCTAGACTAGTGAGCAAGATGCCTGGTTTTAGCAGTCTTAGAAATTTGTTTAGTTGTGGTTTATCTTCTACTGTTTCGTCTTCCCTTATTCTTCCGACTACTCCTTCTCCTAGACAGCGGATGACTGCTGCCTTTTCTGGTTTCCTAACTCCTTGGTTGGGACAATTGGGTATGTCTCCTGTGAGTGAGCGTAGACAGTCGCGTAGTCAGTTGCCTGATACTGATGAGCGAGTGGTTTTGGATCACATGGCACGTAGATGGGTTACGTACACGTCTCAGTACGATCTTGAGGGTATCATGGATGTTTTCCGGCAATGGGAACCACCTAAGCAACGGTATGTTTTTGAGGTCATGTGTGCGTTTCTCCATTACCAATGGATGAGTGACGTGGGTAAACCCCTTGAAGAGTTGTTTTGATTGCGTTCTGAGTTTGCGAAAGGGACGATTGTGAGTTTCCTCGACATCGAGAGAGCGGTGTCGACGTTGTTGTCATTTCGCAATAATGTTTCTCCTGAACGGTTGTTAGAGTCTGATTCGCTAGTTGAGAAGAAAGTATGCTAGTACCCGATGCGAGAGGTTCCTCCAGTTTGGACACCTGCTGATGCAACTGCTCAGCCACCTGTTGTTGCGCACTTTCAGCGAGTGTGGGTGCATGTTCCTTGGAAGCGTGCCGAAGTTTTAGCGCTTAAGCAGACTTTGCCTGATCCGCGGAAAAATCCAGCGGGATATTATAAAGAGCTTACGCAAACAGTGCGTTTGTGCATCATGAATTTGGCGGACATAGATATGTTGTTTGGGAATGTTGTTCCACAGCCCATCTGGAATGTCATTCGACATACAGATCATGATAATGAATTGGGTGATTCGTGGGTTAATCTTGTTGCTGCGAACGATAGACAAGTTGGAGGTGCTAAACCTGAAAATATCATTACTGAACTTCCTGGTAGGATTATTAATTTTATGAAGACCTTGATGCCTGAAGTACGTGTGAATTGGGACAAGTTGTCTGCGTGTAAGCAGAAGAAAGATGAGACTGTGTCAGATTTTTTCACGCGTTTCGAAGAAACGTTTGTCGATCATAGTGGGCAGGATATGGCTACAGAGGGTGGTCAGAGGTTGTTTGTCGACAAATTTGTGCACAATCTCCTTCCTGAATTATGCACTAAGTTGAAGGATTCTGAGAGTGCTTGGACTGTTTCTACATCGGCGCAGATTTTAGCTACGGCTCAGTACTACGAGAATAGACGTAAGGACGAGTTAGAGAAAGCGGATAAGAAGACTAAGGAATTGAAGACTAAAGTTCTTCTACAACAAGCTTATCCACCCCGTGTTAATAATCAGCGTGATTATCAGCAGCCTCAACAGTATTTGAGAAACTCGCAAAGGAACGAGTCTTCTCAACAGCGTTTCCCGTCGTAAGGTCCTAATCAGTGTGCGTATTGTAAAGAAGAGGGTCATTACAAGAATAGTTGTCCGGTTTTGCTGCAACTAGGGAATAGCGCTCCTGGTGTGAGAGGTAGAGGTGCACAGCAAGCGCCTAGAGGTAGAGGTCGCGGCCAGAATGTGCGTCCTTTGCCTCCGCAGAATTCGATGAATAGTTTTGATCAACAGCAGAATTCATCTGGTAGGACAGCACAGTACTACGTAGATGATTATTATGTTGAAGGTAACAAAGCAAATAGTAGTGATTATTAGGACAGCCATGGACAAAGTGAGGGAGTTGTTTCAGTTCCAGTAGATCAGAGTGGACCTTACGTTGAGGTGATTGCATCAGGTGTGTCAGAGCCTTTTCTGCTAGACACTGGTGCTACGAAGAGTTCGATTATGCATGCTAAACTCCCTGGCGCACCTTTGTCTGGCTTTAATAATGTTTCTGTAGGTTTTTCTGGCGCCCCCGTTACAAATCCGATTTCTGTTCCATTGCCTATTTCTGTTGGTCCTCGTAAGTTTGAAGCACCCCTTCTTTTGACTACAGGTTGTAATGAGAATTTGTTGGGATTGGATTTATTGAAGAGATTGTATGCGACTTTGTATTGTTCTCCGGCAGGAGTACATCTTACCTTGGGTGAGAATGTGATCTCTCCGATGTATGTATCGAAAGATTGTCTTCCATCGGAATTGTCTTTGTTACCGGATTCATTGTGGGCTACGGGTCCGAATGATGTGGGCCTGTTAGATATTCCCCATATGTTGTGACGCTGAAGGCGAATGCTAAGTTACCGCGCATTCCGCAATATCGTATCTCAAGTGATGGTGAACGTGCACTTTTGGCGATCATTTATGATCTGATCGATAAGGGTGTCATCGAAGAGACGCGAGGTAACGTGTGTAATAGCCCTGTTTTGCCTGTCCTAAAGAGAACTGATCCTTCACAGCCTCCTGTATATAGATTTGTCATCGATCTTTGCGAAGTGAACAAAATTCTTGTTCCACATTTTCCTGTTGTGCCTAATATCACCGCTTTGTTAACTTTGATTCCGGCTACAGCCACGTGGTTTTCGGTGATCGACTTGAAGAATGCTTTCTTCAGCATCCCGATTGCGATGGAGAGCAGGGATATCTTTGGATTCAGTTTAGGAGGACGAAGTTTCCGCTTTAAGCACGCTCCTGAAGGCTATTGCGAGAGTCCATCGATTTATAGTCAAGCCTTAAAGACACAACTTGATCTGATGGTTCTACCTGAAGGTTCAGCCCTTATTCAGTATGTTGACGATTTGCTAGTTGCCGCAGATACTGAGGAGATTTCTAAAGATGCCACTTTGACTTTATTGCGACACTTATCTGATTGTCACCATAAAGTCTCTCTCTCTCGAAATTACAATTCTGTCGTCAAGACGTTACCTACCTAGGTCACCTCTTATCGAAGGAGGGAAGGAAACTGACCCCAGAAAGAATTCAGGCTATTGCGAAAATGAGTGTTCCTACGACACAGAGAGAAGTTCGTGCGTTTTGGGGTATCACGTCGTATTGTAGACAGTGGATTCCCAATTTTTCTCTGTTAACGAAGCCTTTGATAGCTCTTACTGTCAAGGATACTCCAAATCCTATTCCCTGGACTGATGAATGTCAGCAAAGTTTCTCTGAATTACGCAATGCGTTGTGTTCGGCTCCTGTGTTGGGTACTCCCGACTACAGTAAGCCTTTCACATTGTATGTTCACGAGAGAGAGGGATGTGCATTATCAGTTTTGACTCAGCAGTTTGGCGATAAGCAACGCCCATGTGCGTACTTTTCGTCGACTTTGGATCCTGTAGCCAGAGCGTTGCCGAGTTGTTTGAGAGCTACAGCAGCAGCGGCTGTTTCAATTCGACAATCTGCTGGTTTGGTTATGGATAATACGTTAGTGGTTATGGTTCCACATGCAGTGGATACCTTGTTGAATCGTACCAAGACACAGCACTTAACTAGTGCTCGGTTGTCAGGGTATGAGCTTACACTGTTAGCAAGTCATGTGCACATCAGGAGGTGCAATATCTTAAACCCAGCTACATTGTTACCAATTTCGCTTGAGACAAATGGCGATAGTGAAGAACAGCATGATTGTTTCCTAAGAACCGAAGAAGAGACAAAAGGGAGAGTGGACCTTAGGGACACTCCTCTTCCCGATTGTGATGATGCTTTGTGGGTTGATGGTTCGTGCTTTAAGTTGCCGAATGGTGATACGACTGCAGCCTATGCTGTGACGACTTTACATACGGTTGTTGAAGCTGCACGTATCCCACACAACTCCGCAAAAGCGGCTGAATTGATCGCACTTACGAGAGCATGTGTGTTGGCGAAAGGAAAACGAGTGAATGTGTACACGGATAGTCAGTATGCGTTTGGTGTGGCTCATAGCTTTGGGCGTTTGTGGCGTGAACGTGGATTTTTGACATCGCATGGGACGAAGATCCAACATGGACAATTGGTGAATGAACTTCTTGAATCTCTTACATTACCATTGCAAGTCGCGATTGTGAAATGCAGTGCCCATAAAAAGGTTACGGATGATGTTGGTCGTGGTAATGCGTTTGCGGATGAAGTTGCGAAAGAAACTGCTAGGAATGTGATGAGTCGAATGTATGTTGCGGGTCCGGCGAGATGGGTTCCAGAGAAGAGTATGTGTGAAGATACCATTGAGTGCGTGAAATCGATTCAGAGTGAAGCCACAGAGAAAGAGTTGAATGAATGGAGAGAAAGCAAGGGTCGATTGGATTCAAATGGTTGTTGGACTGATTTGTCAGAATATCAGAGATGGTTGTTGCCTAACGCGTATCTGCTTCCGGTTGTTACAATGGCTCATGGAATGGCACATATTAGTGTGAAAGGGATTTGCAAGTTGTTGGCCCCGGTTTGGCAGAATGTGGGGATTCCCAAATGTGCAGAGAATTTGGTCAGAAACTGTATGGTATGTTTGATGCATAATCCTGGTAAGGGAACTCCAACACCAGCTAGTCATTTTGCTCCTCCTACGTATCCGTTCGAGGCTTTGCAGCTAGATTTCATTCATATGGAAAGATGCAACAACTTGAAATATGTGTTAGTGGTTGTTTGCTCTTTTTCTAGATGGGTAGAAGCTTACCCCCTTAAGGACAATACTGCCTTGTCCACAGCAAAGGTCCTGATAAAAGAATTTTTCCCGAGATTTGGAATGCCGAGAATTGTCTGGAGTGATAACGGGAGTGAATTTGTGGGTCAAGTCATGAAGAGAGTGTGTGAGGGTCTCAGGATTAGGCAGAAGTTCCACGCTGCAAATCACCCCCAATCAGCTGGTTTAGTCGAGTGCTATAATGGCACTCTTAAGTTGAAATTGGCCAAAATCCAAGCGAGCACTGGTTTACAATGGCCAGATGCTTTGCCATTAGCACTTTTGTCCACAAGAATGACTGTGCATTCACAAATGGGTTTGAGTCCGTACGAGGTTGTGTTTGGTCGCCTGGCGAACATTTGGGGCGTACCAAGACCAACGAGGTTCAGAGACCTCGAGTATCCTGTGCTGCTTGACTATTTGCGTGAACTGACAACTAAAATTGGTGTTTTACGCCAACAGGTGCATGACAGCCTTCCACAAGTTTCAGAGGATCCAGGGTACTCCATCGAACCTGGCACCTGGGTCTTTGTGCGTAACTTCCAGCGGACCAAGAACGAACAGCCCCGTTGGACGGGACCCTATCAAGTGCTCCTGTCAACAAGATCTGCGGTACGAGTGCAGGGTAAACGTAACTGGATCCACGGATCGCACACCAAAAGGGCACCTTTGCCCTTGCCTTACGATAAGTGGGTCCAGGAGGGACTTGCGGACTCTGAGACAGAAGTCATCCCACGGTTTATACCGTTCAGCGATGCTCGACTGATTGGAACAAACTCAGAGAAAGAGAGTGAAAGGATTTTGCAAGCATCAGTACCTCCTGCAGATCGATTGGACACTTCAGAGCCTCATCTTTTGTTTGCTGACCAAGAATTAGCTGGAAGAAATTGATATAATTTGAGATCGAGAGTTACGGACAAATAAAAATTAATAAAGATTGATTTTTTTCTGTTTGCAGGTTAAATCTCCACCAAGGATCTACTCATTTTTGTTTTTCTTGAACCGCCATCCGGTTCTTGCTGCTAGGGTCGCGGTTGCCACAGTCTTGGGGGTGCAAGCCTGAGACACTAGGTCGAGGGTTCTGTTGGATCAGGGCAGTCTTCCTGGGTTAGCAGAGGCATTCCTGAGCAGAATCAACCTACCACCGCGGGCAGCACATTTAGTTTAGGATGGATTTCTTTGAGTTGGAGAGACCTGTACAGACACTGACTTTTAGAAAACGAATATGTAAAATTATATCGATGAAAAGTTTTTTGATACCATGTGTATTTTTACTACTGAGTTTAATGATATTTATAGCTGGTTATGTAACATTTTCCTTTAAAATGACGTTTAATCCCACTGTGCAACCTACACCTTCACCTACTATTTCTTCTCATTCTTTTCATCCTTTGCCTGACCACGAGGTAGTTAGACGATTGGAGTGGAGAAGTGTGGCTCAGGGGTTAGAGGCGGCAGACCCGGAAGCTGAGATCGGTCCTGGACCAGGGTTCAATTCCCCGCCTCGGCGGGTCTTGGGCTCAAAAATTCCACGGACTCGATAATTCTCGTTCCGGTGCCTACTCGACTCACGGGTTCACACTCTGGGACTCTGGGCAATAGCTTGCTTAATCTCCACTACGGCCCCTCGCGGCGGGATGCCTGGCTTTTACCTTGTGGATACCCTGCTAGGGTTATCTCACAGGGGAATACCAGGACGGGTTCCCAAGGCAAGCGCCTTGATGCCTTCGGGTGATACGTGCGCTATATAAATCGCAATACATTTACATTTACATTGGAATTTGCTAACAATTCTTTCATCCAACTTTTGCATCAACATCAGTTGGTGATGAACATGACAAACTGTTGGATTTGTGGTTTGATGCCTCATACAACCGATAAGGGTATTCCTTATTTAGTTTTGCCCTTTAGCATTAATGGTTCGATTTGGGCTTATAGAACGATATTTATCTATGCCCATAGCGTATATCCCCTACATTCACCGAAAGACAATCCGAAGAATAGTGCTTTAGCTAGAGGCATAGTCGACATGGTAAAAGGGACTAATGCAGTTGAGACTATTCCGAAAGATGAGAAGCAACCATATAGTGGTTGGGACGTTACTGGATATGGAGTTAGTCTGAGTGTTAACCAGCGAGCGAAAAGTTCTCCACCGATTTGGATAGTGCCCCATCAGGGCTACTTTTGTCTGCAGGGTAATGGCAATAATCGGAAGGCTCAGTTAGGGAAGAGTGTTTGCGCTGAGACTTATGTATTTGCGTCTCAGTCTTCCCCAGTGTTCCTAGCTGCTAAGGGCACTTACTTTGTTTGCTATGACAAAGCGTATACATGGTTGCCCCCCGACTTCTCGGGCACATGTTTTGTTTCCTTTCTGTTACCTCCCATCTTTACAGCTGCGGCAGATTACCATAAGACGAGAGTTGCTAGAGGTGTCTTTAGTCAAGAAGACACTGCAGGACAAGAACTGGGTGATTTCTTTAAGGGTTTTCTGCTGTTCTGGGGACCTATGGCTAACAGTAGGAATATTCGCCAGTTGACAAGAGTGGTTGAGTCCACCATAGTCGGAACTGCCGGTGCCCTTGGTAACCTGACTGCTGAGCTCCAGTCGGATAGACTTATGACACTACAAAATAGATTTGCCCTTGATGTTATTCTAGCAGATCGAGGTGGAGTTTGTAAGCTGATTCAATCGAGCTGCTGCGTTTTCATTCCAGACAACGCTCCATCAGTCTTCCAGGCCATTTCCAAGCTACATAAGATCTCAGATTCTGTCCATTTGGACAAAGGGGATTGGTCATTGATGGGATGGTTATGGGGATTGATATCCACTTGGGGTTGGAAGATTTTGATGGTCATTGGGATGGTCTTAGCAATCCTTTTTATGTTCTGTCTCTGTGTACAGTGTGCTCCAGCTATTTGTGGCCTTTGTGCTACTTCGTGTGCAAGGAGACCTGTCCAGAGAGAGGTACTATGTAATAGGATGATGCTACAGCAACATATCGATGACCTGATGAATATAGATCCGGATTCAGATTAACATGGGTTTGGGTCTGTTGCCTATGTTAGGGCAAAAGGAGGGTCTGTGGTTCCGTGGTTTACGAACTGGGTTCGATGGTTCCGAACCCGTTCAACAAAGATCGTCGGAAATGGACGATTTTGGTGTCAGCAGACCGCAAATGGCGAGTGTAGCGTGTCTGAGTGTTTTCTTATGAATCGATATAAGAGAACACTCCGTATTCGAGGATTTAGTCCAAACCCTCGGGTTCCATTTTGTATATGGCAGCCATTTTGTGTGGTTGCCCTAACATAGGCCCGATGACTGTGGCCGAACAAGTTTTTGAGACACGTACGCCTTAGCTGACTTCTGGGTGTCCTGGCCGAACTGACTCCTTGCCCGAGGCTGACCTCGCTGAGCCAGTTCCTTGTTCAGCAGCTGGCCTGATAAAGATCAAAGAGCAGGACTTGCCCGAGTTTATGGTACACTGCTCCCACCTTTCTATCTCCTTTCCAATCTGTTTCTGCCTTTCCTTTACGACATAATCATTGATTTGGGTTGAAGGCTTTATGATGGGTTTGTCCAGCCTGATCGAACAAGAATGTGAATGTGCGTGGTCACTTCTGGTGGGCTGGACAACGGAAAATGGGATTGTCTTTGATTATCGTCATTCGCTACTTTTGAAATGTTGCACTGCCATTGGTCAGTTTTTGATGCACCGAATGTAAATTGGAATATTGCCTGAGGCTTGATTTTTGGCATAAAAGACCATACTCCGCTTATCGAATTTGTGCAGTCTCTGACGAACTACCCGTGTGTACTTCGTAGATCTCTGTTCCTGGTTGCAGCCAATAAACTTTGGTCTTTGACGTCATCAAGAAGTATCCTGTGTCTCTGTTTGCCAAGACAGGGGAACTCGAAGGTTTCAGGCATTCTCCCTGACGCCGCTGGGTTTTAAAAACCCGGTCCTTCAGTGTGGAGTGCTGTAGACATTTGTAGAGTAGATGGTCATAGAGTGGAGTGTCCTGGAGTAGAGCGGAATCAAATGCAGTGGAGTAGAGTGGAATACCGTGAAGTTCAGTGGAGTGCCGTAGAGTCGCATAAAGTAGAGTGGAGTGGCGTACAGTGAGGGGTGTAGATTGGAGTGGTGTAGAAAGATCATCTGGACTTCTTTAGAAGTTATCTGATTACTGTAGCTGGGCTATTCCTGTAATTATCTGATGAAATCATCTGAAACCACCTTCAAGTATGTGTATAGGGTGAAATATTTAAAGAGATGACTAGAGTAATCACAATACCTGCTCCAGGATGATCTCGTGATTACTTCAGTGGGAAACATCTGATGATCATTTACTACTGCAGGATCATCCAATGATGGTGTTCAGACACCAGTGGCTAACCACAGAGACCCATTCTGATTGGTTGATGCCAGGTAATCAGTGGTGAGCCCAATCTTATCAGCTTCTGGTAAGCCATTTACTCTAGTTCTGTTCTCTGCACATCTAGTCATATAATGTATGTGGCTACATGGATGGGCTTTTGATCTCTTAGCAGTTCATAGAGCACTTCAAGCTACTGTTGGCTGTTCACTTTGTCTGTTTGTGGTAAACTGAAGTGGGTCCAGTAAAAGGCGGGTTAACATGAGCAGTCATTTTTCTTTATCAGAAAACAGTCACATAGCCCAACCTGTTAGCCCATCATGATACTTTTTTTACTCCAGGATAATTTCATGATTACTAGTTCAGGAGATCCTAAGTTTGACAACTTTGATATTACAACTTCAAAGCACATCTGAATTAACCAAAGCAGAGAACCAACAAGTCAATAGTGTTATTGCACTCTTTTTAATCCTGAGTCTACATTACTTTCGCATTTTGATGTTGGGCATCTCGATCAAGCAGTTATGTTGAGGGCAGATGTAAACAAGTGACTGGAAGTATGGAGGCTCTTACAATCAGTGAAGGATTTGTCTAGAGGGAACCATTGCATGTGCATGAGTTTGAGATTGTAGGAGAGACATGTTGTGATGAGCTGGTGTTGGGTGTATGAAAAAGCCTATAAAGCCCGTATTACAAGAGGCCCATAAACTCCAGTGAAGCAAGTAACAGCTGGCACCAGCCCCATCAGAATTATACATAATTTACTTTCACACTGAGATTTAAGCTGCTTAAGTTAGGTGAAATATCTGTGTGTAAGTCTGTGGGAAGATGAGGAATTACCAGAGTTACTCGTTCCAAGAATTACACTTATAGTCCAACTCTTAATGATTATGAAACACCCTCTCTGCCCTTGACTGCCCCCTCCCTTACAGTTACTGGTACCCCTGGTATCAATAACCCTAAAGATGACGAAAATTCATTTGTTAGGCCACAGTAGTATTCAGATTGTCTGACAGCTCTGCTGCAATTTAGATATGGTGTGATTGAGAGATTCTATAGAAAGAAGCCTATGGCAAGTGTTTGTGCTGAGTGCTCGGTCTAAAAGAATATCTCATGGAAAGTAGTTTAACCAAATTGGTTTTGGGTGGCCTCTGTCCTTGTGAGTGAAGAAAAGTGTTTTGTGCGGCTTAGAGTTATTTGGCCTCATTATGAAAACTAGGGAGGTATATGGGACTGAGGATGAGGGGCGGAGAAAATTACGGAAGTGAGTAGTGAGTGAGCTTAAAAATAATTTTTGATGAACGGTACTGCATGAAGTGGTGGATGTGTTGTGAGTGAATAGTGATTTGCAGCATTATTGGCTGAGTATGATTACAAGGTTTATGTGGATAAAGGAAAGTAGGTTTTAGTTTCAAGTGGGTGACTGCATGAGCAGGTAACTAGCGTAATTAAACAGTCTTTTGAATGTGAATTAATAGTGCACCGATTTGGTATAAATGACAGTTAGTGACAAAAGTAGCATTATGAGACACTGGAAAGGGTGCTGGATGTGCTGTGAATGATTTCAGTAAAGTTGTGATCAGTAGTTCAACTGGCTGTGAAGGACATTGCTAGTCTGAGCAAATATTGTGGAATGCCATAGCTGAATGGCTTTTAGTTGATGCTGTAAAGAACTGGGGATAAGCAGTTTGAGTTCTTGCAAAAACTAAGTCACAAATGGTGTGAGCTGCAGTTTAAGGCAGAGCTGTGATTGGGTGGTGCAAGTGGCTAACATGAGTAATGGGACTGTGGGTTGGGCATATGAGATGTGAAAGTGGAGTTGTGAGTGGCTGGGTCCTACTGCAGGAGGCTGAATGTGGTTGTTCGTGGAAGTGCATGAGACTTGTGACTACATGTCAGTAAGTAGGTACATAGATGAGCAGAGTTGACAATAACTGAGGTTGAAGAAGTGTGCAAGTGGGTTTGTGTGGATTGCTAGTGTGATTGGAGTAGGGTGATTGACTGATATTGATGAATTGTTGTGGGAGAATGTTGTAAGTAGTTAAAGGCAAGTAGATTCATTGAAATATTTTAAAGGCTGAACTAAGTGAGTTGTGGGTAGTGGTGTGGAGACAGAGTATTACACTGACATAGTTGAGTGCCTGCAGATGAGGTGTATAGTGAAACTGGTTTTGTGAACAGCCAAGTAATGCAATTGAAAGAGTAACAAGGCGACTGATGATGTTAGTGATGGTGATCAGATGAGTTGTCATGTGTTTTAGTGCTTGTGAAATAGTGTGAAAGATCAGTGCTGATAGTAAGTGTTATTTTACCAGCCTGAAGGCAAGTGAATGGAGCCAGCAATTGGTGCTAAAAGTGTGTTGTGAGTGGATGGGTGGTGTTGCATACAGCAGAATGTGTGTTATGTTTCTAAGTGGTTGTGAGTAAATGAGATGTGGCAAGGTGAATGATACTACATGATGTATGTACATTTGGTGAAGTGAGTGGTATAACATGACAATGAGGAGTCAATGATATAAACTAATTTTTGTGTGGTCTCAGTTTGTGGTGATGTTACTCTCTAGTGTTACCATTGGCTAACAATATTGTCTGAGAACAAGTGGTGTGTTCAATGGCAGGTTGAGTTGGTGTTTTGGCAAAGGTGTGTTATACTGTGGATGAGTGAGATGAGTGATTGCTGCTGCAAACAAATTATGCGAGTAGTGTTGCCAGTGGATGAGTTGTGCTGGAAGCATGAGAGGCTGAGCGGTGTTCCATAATGCTGAGCGTGTAGAGTGGTGTGGTGTGGGAATGGGCTAAGGTGAGCGGGTGATTGTGTGGATGTGTTATAAATCAAGGTGAGATTGGCGTCCCAACTGAGGGATATTATAAAATATTGGTGGCGAGAAAATAATGTGAGAAGCTTGTTTTGCAAGGGTGAATACTGATGTGGGTGTGGTGGTAAGTGGCGTAACTGTGTTTTGTGAAGATGAGTTGTGATAGGAGTGGCCATGAGTGAAGAGGCTGACCAGCAAGTAAGTGGTGAGTACAAATCAAAAGAGTAGAGTGGGATTTTCAGTGGATGATAACTATATGTAGGAGGTCTAGTGGTATGACTAAGTGGTGAGAGCAAGAAGTTTCATAAGTTAACACTGAGGTGGTGAGTGTGAGGTTGAGTGACTTTCATGATGGGAGATGTGGGGTGAATTAGGTGGGTGGTACAGTAGGTTCTTGGTGACTAGTGTGTTAAATGGGTGGCTCTGATTGGATTTGTTAGTGCTTTGAAAATGGGTGAATGATATTAGTGAGTAGTAAGTGGTGTCAAGTGGTTCAGCGGTATGCATTTGTGGCTGTGACATGGTAACAAATAAAGTAGTAAATGTTGTAATTGCTGTAAATTGCTTTAGCATAATTACACGAAATTTCACCTAAATAACACGAAATGACCAATAATAATCTCTTTTCTTGATACATTTTAGCACAAAATGCCCTGTGTAAAATTTTTGCGCAAAGACGCATTTAAACAAAAGCACTGTTTACAACAGGCGCTCACATTATTTTTATTCCTTTGTGTTAGTGGTAAATGTTAACTAAAAATGCCACGATTCGCAGTAAGTTTTTACTGTGAATGGCGCATAATTACATGTAGTAAAGTAATTGCTTAATTTTGAAATTTCACATAATGCAGCATTCCCGAAATGGTGCAAATCATGCTGGCGTAATGTAAATTTCACCAAGGCCTCGTATTACCAATGACTGACTCTATACAGTATCCTGAAGCAGATTATTTGCATATTTGCAGATAATTGAAAAATCATGTGATATCTAAATGGAGTTCATTGTGCAGCAATCAAATAATTGCAAAATCATCCAACTAGTCAACATGTTAAACACAATATGGAGCAAAATGGTGGATAGGCTTCTCAAATGTTCAGCAAATCACCCATGAATCACAGGTAATTATTATTTGATATTGTAAGTGCTTGTAAAAAAATCTGAAACTCATTTTCTAGTCACTCTCAGATAATCAGGAACAATGTGGTTGTGTCAAGTAATCAAATACTCATCCTCAGATCATCAGCATCAATCACATCTTGGGAAGTCATCAGATACTCATTTTGAATTAATCTCAGATCATCAGTATCAAGTTTTTAAACTCTGCTGATGACTTTATGTGCTTGTCGATGTCTGATGATGTGAAAATGACTTCTAAATAGTTGGGTGATCCTCTAATGACTCTGGGATGGCTTCTAAAATAATCCTGTTTGACCTGGTTAAAGATCCCTGTCTTAATTTACTTGTGTAACTCAAGGACTAGGGAGGTGACTCTGATGTGTAGGGGGAGATTGTTCCAAGCTTTAGGAGCAAGGTATGAAAAAAATCAATATCCAGTTCTGGCTTTGCGTATGCAGGGGATGTGCATACATGTCAACATTTTAGACCAGAAAAGGGGGGGTTTGAAAACAAAATCGGGAGAATGTATTTTCCCCATCAACATATTTTGTAGCAGAGGCAATTTCAGACGGGAGACAGTTAAAATTAAGCAATTTTTTGGGTTAATAAATCAGGCGTCTCCTGCCTAAATTGGTTTGTTGGCATGTATAGATGTGTGCGAGCAAGGAGCTGTCAAAGCTGAGGTTTCTAGTTGGGGTGTGGAAATTGATGCAGGTGTGAATTAGGAGGGGCTTATATCGTGCAGAGCTTTGCATGTGTGCCTGAGAAGTTTGAAGAGTGTGCATGTTAGAAATGGGGGTCTCTAGTTGGCAGGTTGTTACCCTGCCTATTAAGGACCCTTCTTCCTAGTCAGGATAAGGGGGATATACTTCTAAAATGACCCCTACTCAATCAATCAATCAACACATTTATAGAGCGCGCTACTCACCCGCTAGGGTCTCAAGGCGCTGGGAGAAATGGGGTGGGGGGTGGCGGGTGCTGCTACTTATCGATGAGCCAGGTCTTGAGTTGCTTCCTGAAGGAGAGATGGTCCTGGGTCAGTCGTAGGTGGGTGGGGAGGGAGTGCCACGTTTTGGCCGCCAGGTAGGAGAAAGATCTTCCTCCGGTGGTGGTTCTGCGAATCCGTGGGATGGTGGCGAGGGCGAGGCTGGCGGATCGGAGCTGGCGGGTGGGTGTGTAGAACGTGAGGCGGTTGTTGAGGTATTCGGGTCCATGTCGTGGAGAGCCTTGTGTGCGTGGATGAGGAGCCTGAATGTGATCCTTTTGCTGACGGGGAGCCAGTGCAGGTCTCTCAGGTGGGCAGAGATGTGGCTGTGATGGGGGTGACGTAAATAATTAATTTACTATCTTAATTTCTATGCAGGTAAGTACTTAATCAATAATAACTCAGATCGGAAGAAAAAAGACAGAGTCCGTGGTGTTAGAGTTTCTTAGGGGTTTTATTCCTTAAAAAGGAATGGTCAAGACCAGGATATCATATTCTGACCACCACAGGGGTGTCAGAAGGGATAGAGCAACATTTTATTGACAATACATAGCTTATATACTTGATTTACACCATAAGAAGTAATGCAGTAGGCGTAACAGCTGAGAGAAGACAAGATAACAGTATCCACGTGTTACTAGTACGTAATCAAGAGGCGTGGACTAGGTGTGAACTGGAGGTGTGTGCTAGAAACGTCACAGTTAGGTGTCACAGGTGGGTGGCACTTAAGCAGAAATGTGACAATGTCAGCAGAAATTGGAAACTTGGATGCGCGCGCAGCTGCATGACGTGTGAATGACGTGAAGCTGGAGGGTGCAGGGGACTTGACATTCGAACTGACGGAAAGAGACAGAAGTCTGGCATGTCAGATCAACTTGTACTTTTATCATATCTGATATCTGATGTTGTAGGAACTAAGCTATCTGGGCGGAAAGGTCTCTGGGGCAGAAGTTATTCTATACTGACTGAGAGTGCGTGTATAAGCGCCTAAGTGTCTGCAGGAGAAGCGTGGGGGCATGGGCCTTCCATGGGAGCATGGTAACAGAGGCTATGAATTACTTGAATTACTTGCACAGAGACAGGCCGGCCCTTTGGCTCTGCAGCTGGGAGGATGTTTACTTAAACTAGTAGGTAGGAATGCATTTTCGAGGAGCAGATCAGATAATTCGAAGGTTGAAGTCAGTCTTGGCAGAAAACAGGCTGAGCTGAGCGCGAGGGGCCACGCTGGAAGTAAGTCAGAGTTCACGGGTACAGAGGCAGCCTGGGCTGAGGCCCTCGGAGTCAGAAGCCAGAAAAGAGGCTCGGTGGCAGAAATTCAGGGCCTACTCAGCTAGAGCTGAAAAACGTAGAAGTACACCACAAAAAGACGTTGGCATGGCATACTTAGGAACGGACTATTCAACCCATTCAGGGTGGGTCTGAAAGAGGACATGTTAACGTTGGACGCAAATGTGTTTGTGTCTTCATAGCTGACACAGGAGGGAAGTTACATGTACTTTAAGCTGATACATGGAGTCGGTGGGGTACACGATAGGGAACATAACATGACCAAAATTTATATTTCCTCATTCCCTCCTTGTTCCCTACGGACCCTTCATGAAATCTCGATCCTCATGAATCGATCAGTTTGTTCTTGCAGCATCATTTGCTGATCTTTCTTTCTTTGGCGGTTTGAGAGAAAACTGGAATGTTCAATGCAGGATGTGGCACACAGTCCACAAATCGCTGGCCCACACTGTAGGCACAGGCAGCAACTGAATACTATGACTAGGCCAATGCCTAGGAAGGATAGGATCTTCCATCCCCAAGCAGTTAACGTTGTCCAGAACCAACCGGACCAAGTCCAGGTGCCTGGATTCTGATGTATCAGAGTTGCAATTTTATGAAGACGGGTGATAGCTTTGTATACAGATGGCGCGTTTTCTGGGATGAAAACACAGCAACTTGACCCGATGACCTTACAAGCTCCACCTCGATCTGCCAAGATGACGTCAATCACAAGACGATTTTGAAGGACAACAATCCGCATAGCAGACTGTTCCTCTGTTATGTTACCTAAGGCGGAAGCGGTTTCATGTACTACTGCTTCAAGTGTTCTAGTTAATCTACGTATTGTTTTACTATTTTGGACGGGGCCTACAAAGAAAAAGAATCCTTTATTAAAATCTGTGTATTGCTCCCATGCCGTTTCAGTATAATCGACAAGCGGGAGGTCTCTTCGGAATCTATTGTTTACTAGATTTGGATTACGATGATAATCAGGGGGAGCTAAGAAAACAGGGGGCAGAAGGAAAGCAAGGTAACAGGTACCATCCCAATCTGGAGGTAGACTTATGTATGCGGTATGGCCACAAACAAAATATGTATGTCGTCTAGCTTGGAATGAGGACTTACCCTCATCAGTGAATTCGACTACAGTAGTGCATTTACTATGACCTAAGTGTATTGAACCCTTCTTTCTAACACAGAGGTGACCGGTGACTGGTAATACTGACATGGCAGGAAGGGCGGGTGCAGCTTCGGATTCAATAGCAAGAATCATAAGGTTTTCTGTGTAATTGCCTAACCCATATACTTCATTTTCTAGATCAGTTCCTACGGAAACAGATTGACCTTCACTATTAGGGTAACAGGCGTAGAATAGGACGGAATTCAGGTTTCCCCAAATCCATTCCCCTTCGGGGGTAACGGCAATATCGGGACCTAAAGATTTAAGTATTTTATTAAGTATTTTAAACCATGCACCACAGGAGCCATTGTGCGAGAATGGATACGGAAAAAGAGGCAGAGCTCCCTGGTATTTCTGATGGGGAGGGAGTCGGCCACATACCCAGCAATTGGTAGCATTGCTGGTCTGATGAGAGTGATGTAACATACTAATGAATGTATTGTTGCGCAGCGCAAGTCTGTAAGAAAGCTCATGTGGAGGCAATTCGCTAAAAGAATGTTCAGCAGATACATTGTAAGCAGATTGTTCACGCTTGAAAATAGGCCAGTAGATAGGTAGCAGAATACTAGCAACAATAGTTAAAATACTCAGAATAAACATGATTAATAGTGTCACTATACAGTGACTACGAAGTGATTTACAATATGCACGTTTTTTGAATCGTCTCTCTCTCTCTCTATCTCGATCTAGGGGATACATGTCAGAAACTATTTAACCGATTCACCTAGGGGAGGACTTAAACAATTAAACTGTCTGACTTGCTAGATCGGAGTTTCGACCTGTACTCCTCTTGGGGAGTTTTTTCTCGTTCGGTAACTGTAAAGTCTTTTGGCTCAACACAGTCTTTGGTGGGGGTGGACGAGTCTCGGTCTGGTTTCAGTTCATGGAATTTTTTCACATGACTCGTATGAACCCACCCCTTTCTCCCTTCGATCTTTACGGCGGTCCTCGTAGTGAGAAGGACGGTCTTCGGGGATTTCCAGCGGGGCTCCAGCGGACTCTTCCTATCGAAATTTCGCACCAATACTAGATCCCCAGGACGGACATCGTGCGGCTTTACATCAGTGTTGTCAGGGAAGGCTGCGGCAACCTGTGAACGACATGATTGGAGTGCAGACATCAAGGAGGCAAGGTAATCTGTCAACATATTACAATCAACATCAGTGATTTTCTTCGGAATGGGCGTCCCCCACATATTTGGTGGTCTGCCAAAAACCACTTCGTACGGGGATAGCCCTGATCTCGAGTGGGCAACCATTCTCATATAGAACAGTGCCACTGGCAGGGCGACTATCCAGTCGACCCCTTTCTCCTGACATATTTTTGCAAGGCGTATTTTTAGTGTCTGGTTATGCCTTTCTACAAGGCCTGCGGCTTCGGGATGTCGGACACAATGGAATTTCCACTGGTATCCTAGCAGTAAAGAAACTTGCTTCATTAGCTCGGACGAGAAGGGTTGTCCGTTATCTGAGTATACGACACGAGGCAAACCGTACCGTGGGAAGAATTCACGAACCAGCTGCTTGGCAGTGGTCGGAGCAGTATAGTCTGAGACTGGGTATGCTTCGGTCCAACGGGAAAGTGCACAAACAACTACAAGGACATACTTGAATCCTCGACAACGGTTCATCTGGATATAATCCATTTGGAGGACTTCAAAAGGGTGATCGGGAGGATGAAATCCACCTTGCTCTACGGGGACGCTTTTACCTGGGTTGTGGTATATTTACAATTAACTGAATGCGATCGGGAGTGAGCTGTCTCCCCACTTTGGACAGCAAGTGACCCAAGTACACAACTTGCTGAACACAGAATTGTAGCTTCGAAGGGGACACCTTGTGCCCCTTGTCGGCCAGAAAGTGTAAAACTGTCAGTGATGCTTGTTCGCATTCGGGCTCACTTCGTGCGGTGATCAGTAGATCATCGACGTATTGCAGTAAAGCGGTGTTAACTGGCATTTGAATGCAATCGAGTTGTCTTTTCAGTGCTTGACTGTAGATGCTGGGGCTTTCTGTGAATCCTTGAGGTGCGCGGGAAAATTTGAAACTTCGTCCATTTAAACTGAATCCGAAGAGATATTGGCTGTCTGGGTCAATAGGTACACTAAAGAAGGCGTTCTTGAGGTCAATTACAGTAAAGAACGTTGCTTCAGAATCAATAGCAGTCAATAGGGAAGAGATATCGGGAACCACAGGGTACTGTGGTACAATGCATTTATTCAATTCTCTTAGATCAATCACCAGCCGATATACTGGCGGTGCATTGGGGTCGGTGCGTTTAAGAATCGGAATGATGGGTGAATTACAGACATTGGAGTCGGTCTCTACGACCACTCCTTGGGCAATGAGCTCCTCAATGATTTTCAGTAAAGCCACTACAGCATCGGGTGGTAACTTGTATTGTCTGATTCTGGGTAAAACAACACCTGTCTTGAGGGTAACACGGTATGGGGTGATATGCATGCAACCTACATCAGTTGGGCCTTTTGCCCACAAGTAATCTGGCACATTTTTCAATCTGACATCAAACTCTCGCAAAACATAATGACCCTTGAAATCCCGCAGAAAGAGTCTAACTCCCTCCGGGGAACAGCATATTATAGCTCCTAGAGCCTTCAGAGTTTTTATTCCTAACAGGTTTTCTGGGCATGATTTCGTAAGCAACAAGTCTGTAATACGTGATAATGGACCCACAGCCAGGGGAACGGGTTGCGTTACCTCATTTACAATAGGCTGTCCTGAAAAACCAAGGGAAACATTCTGTGAGCCTGAGAGGGGTGCCCCTGGGACTTCATCATGGCTGATTGTGGTGCGACTTGCCCCTGTGTCAATTAAAAACTTTCTGTCTTTTCCCAATACGTGACTGTGTACATAAGGACCTTCTTGATCTACAGGAATTTCAATAAGAGGCAAGCCACCTTCCCTCTCTAGGCTGTTTCATGTATATCGGGGGTAATCTGGGTATGCAGACTGGGCATACTGGTACATCTGTTGCGAAACTTGCTGAGTCGCGGCAATGGGCTGTGGCTGTGGTACCGCTACTGTCTGTGCTGTGTGTGATGTGGCATGCATAAGCTGTGTATTCTGCATGGGTTGTTCGTTCTGTGAGGTCTGTTGATGCCCATGGTCATGTCTAGGCGGATGCGGTCTTTCTTTAGTTTTACCTGTTGCTATATTATGTTTCAGGACTGGGCATTCATGTACATAATGACCTGGCTGCTTGCAGTAATTGCATGTCCCTTTAACGGGAACGGTAGTGTGACTTGTCTGGGTCCCACCCTTTCTCTGACCGTCGGCTGGGACCGTCTGGGCTACTAACATTTTCATCTTCGTGTCTTTCATGCGTTTCTGTTCCTGATCTTGTTCTTCTCTAATTCTGTTCTGATGGTATTGGAGCATCTGTAACATCTGGGATGGCGTATTTGCCTGCCAAGTACTTTCAACTTTGTACACTCGATTCTTAACTAATGGTAGGGAATTCTCGACTAATTTTGATACAAAAAGATGCGGATATGACTCGCTACTTGGTTTGAGACCACTATTAATAATGAAACATTTCTCGAATCTTGAATAGAAGTCACTAGTATCTTCATCATGTTTCTGTTTACAGGACGAGATGGCGTCCCAATCTTCCTTTCTAGTTGTCAATAATCTTGGCAGGACCTGTACTATCAAACTGGGTAATGCTTTAGTTTTCTCCCCAAGGCCTACCCCTGGGACTCGTTTACTCTCTTCGTCTTCTATTTCTGCCCATGCAATCTTTTTGTCCCCCACCTCCCATTCCTTTTCCCTTAATTTCTCGTAGATGCCCGTGGGCAGCAGTACCTTCAACATTTTCATGATATCTTCATACGTGTAATCCCCCATTAGTAACATGTCTTTAAGCTCTCGGTGAAAACCTGCAGGGTCTTTATCATGACACGGGACTAGTTTCTTCATTTCTAACAGTTCTAACTTGGTCAGAGGCGTGTGAACATACACGCGTTTCAAGACATGATCTTCACCCATAACAGGGTGCACTTCTCGTAAGGGGTTCTGACTTTCAATGCCACCCAGGCGTTGCATGTGATACATTTTCCTTTCTGGAGACGGGGCGGGAACATATTCAGAGCTTACAAAAGTGTTATATTTATGTCGTTGTTCCAGAATTATTTGTATTAACTTGGTACTTAAGCCTCTCCATCTATCCATGAGTAGTGCTTCTAGTGTTTCGTGTAAAGGACCTGGGTCAGAATGATGGTTTCTGTACTTGATGAGGAGGTGCTGAATCATGTATACACCTGCTAATTTCTGCTCGTCTGGGGAGAGGTTCAGAAACGTCTGTGCTACGGTGTCATCATTATATATGTCTGGATTTTCGGCCCATAATATGGCGGACCGGGCTAGTTCTTGTTCATCCATAGAATTGAGTACATGGTACCCCATTCGGTCTCGAAGTCTTTTATCAGTCTCCTGAAACTGATGTTCAGAAGAATTCGGGTTTGTTAAGGCAGAGAAGAAAACTCTCTTGCTGTCTGGACGAATGCCCTTCCTAAGGTAAGTTCCCTTACCTACATATGCTATAGTATCTGTAGTCTTTTCTGGTTCTTCACTTTCCTCTTCCTCCTCGGAGGAAGCCTTTTCTTTCTCCTTTTGGTGTGCTTCTATCACTGCTTTTCTTATTTTCCTGTACATAGTGGCTATGCAAGTCCCCTTGTCATGTTTTCCTTCAGATATATTTTGGCCCCACTTGCTTAGTGCATCTAATTCACTCTGATCTGTCCCAGGCCTATCTCGTTCTCTTATTAGACAATTTATGAAAAATCGTAATATCTGTGCTTGAATGTCGACTTTCTGATGCTCCATGGCATCCTTACTGTCAGGGTCTATTCCAGTCTGAACAAACTTATATATTCGATCTAGGCGCTCCTTCATTCCTG
This sequence comes from Lissotriton vulgaris, assembly GCF_964263255.1. Taxonomy (NCBI): domain Eukaryota; kingdom Metazoa; phylum Chordata; class Amphibia; order Caudata; family Salamandridae; genus Lissotriton; species Lissotriton vulgaris. The sequence goes on from NC_141689.1 coordinate 1,037,399,635, forward strand.
CATAGCACAGCAGGGAATCCGTAGCAGATCTTAACCGTAGTGATGCCATCATCATTCTATCATCTTTGCCGGGTACTGGATCATATCTGCAAACTGAAAGGTTTTCTTTAAATATGTCAAGGCGGGGTGACCTGAACGTGAGAGGACTCTGCATATCCCTGAGATTGAATCTGCGTGCTAATGGCGGGGTCCGGAGACCCGCCGTCGCACCTCCTGAAGCGGAAGCTTGGGCATCATCTCCCTGTGGAGTCTGTATCTGAACTTGAATTTGTCTTTTAGTAGGGTCAGGTAAACGTGGTTTCGGTAGGTCAATTTTGGGTGCGGGAAGTGGTGGGGCTGGCGGAACAGGGGACGTCTGTCGTGGTACTGGCGGAATACGATCTGGGGGCAGGTTACCGCCCCCGTCCCTGTTAGTAGGCAAGGCACGAACAGGCAGATTGGTGTAAGCCGGTGCTACATCCTCTAGATAAGAATTTAGGAATATATCTTTAGTGGTCTTGTGCATTACTTTAGTTGGGATCAATGGTGACGGTAGGTTTTTCGGTATTTCTGATATGGCCTCAGGTGAACCCTCGGCCGCAAGATACATGCCGTTTACGAGATTGTTTCGTGCACGGTCTATTTGTTCTGTTTTGACTTGGATCCCTTCAGTAACTAATTCGTTTTCTTGGGCTTTTCCTGATTCTTTAAGTCTGTCTTCTCTACGGAGTGTTTTCTCAGCACGCTTATGTGCTTCCTTACGCCAAAATTCTATGGCGTCTTTCTGAGATTGTCTAGCTTTCTTTTTCCATAATGCTTCTTCTACCTTCATGATGCACTCGGCATCCCATGTTCCGGTAGCGGGCCATCTGTGTCTTTCGTCTAGATGTTTAGTGTAGTCGGCCCATAAATCTAGATATAATATGGCATCTATGCCATGCTTGTGGTACATAAAGTTACCTGGAGTGTCCCTAGGGGGGATAGGAATTTCTTCCTCTAGTATCCCTTTCCTAGTTCCTATCTGCTTTAACTTGTTGAAAAACGGCATTTTGCTTACTTAGTACTGAATGCTCAATCCTTGGTTTACTTAATACTGGGTACAGCTAGTTATACAAGAACACAATAGTACACATTAAAACAGTCACTCACACAACGACATTAATCACATGGCAAAACATTTAAAGGCACATATAACTACCCCCCTACACTAGATGTACTGCTAAACAGCACAGATACACTGCTGAGCACAGTGCAAGAACTGAAAACATCGGATATACTGCGAAACAGTACAGATACACTGTCTAAAACAGTGCAGACCGGACTTGTGTACCCAAACCCGTCTAGATACGTCCCAGCAATGGTACTCACCGGGAAGCACGGAAAACAGAAGGCCTCGGAAAACTCGACTGGACTCGACTCGACACTTCGGAAAACTTCGGAAAAACTTCGGAGAACTTCGGAAACCTGGTGGGCCTCTTGACACCTCGGACCTTGCTTCTTTCGGCTAGGCTCTGGTCGGGATCCTCCGCACTCCTCACCGCCTCGTCTGGGTACTGATCGCAGTCTTCGTCACCTCCGTGGACCAGAGGGAGATGCAGGAAATCCTGCCGGTACGCGTAAGTTCCTTCTAGCTGATGGCAGGGGACAGAGCTTGCAATGCACCTACCGGCGCGTGAGGTGGGGGAGGGGTCCCTGTTCGGGCGCCAGAATGACGTAAATAATTAATTTACTATCTTAATTTCTATGCAGGTAAGTACTTAATCAATAATAACTCAGATCGGAAGAAAAAAGACAGAGTCCGTGGTGTTAGAGTTTCTTAGGGGTTTTATTCCTTAAAAAGGAATGGTCAAGACCAGGATATCATATTCTGACCACCACAGGGGTGTCAGAAGGGATAGAGCAACATTTTATTGACAATACATAGCTTATATACTTGATTTACACCATAAGAAGTAATGCAGTAGGCGTAACAGCTGAGAGAAGACAAGATAACAGTATCCACGTGTTACTAGTACGTAATCAAGAGGCGTGGACTAGGCGTGAACTGGAGGTGTGTGCTAGAAACGTCACAGTTAGGTGTCACAGGTGGGTGGCACTTAAGCAGAAATGTGACAATGTCAGCAGAAATTGGAAACTTGGATGCGCGCGCAGCTGCATGACGTGTGAATGACGTGAAGCTGGAGGGTGCAGGGGACTTGACATTCGAACTGACGGAAAGAGACAGAAGTCTGGCATGTCAGATCAACTTGTACTTTTATCATATCTGATATCTGATGTTGTAGGAACTAAGCTATCTGGGCGGAAAGGTCTCTGGGGCAGAAGTTATTCTATACTGACTGAGAGTGCGTGTATAAGCGCCTAAGTGTCTGCAGGAGAAGCGTGGGGGCATGGGCCTTCCATGGGAGCATGGTAACAGAGGCTATGAATTACTTGAATTACTTGCACAGAGACAGGCCGGCCCTTTGGCTCTGCAGCTGGGAGGATGTTTACTTAAACTAGTAGGTAGGAATGCATTTTCGAGGAGCAGATCAGATAATTCGAAGGTTGAAGTCAGTCTTGGCAGAAAACAGGCTGAGCTGAGCGCGAGGGGCCGCGCTGGAAGTAAGTCAGAGTTCACGGGTACAGAGGCAGCCTGGACTGAGGCCCTCGGAGTCAGAAGCCAGAAAAGAGGCTCGATGGCAGAAATTCAGGGCCTACTCAGCTAGAGCTGAAAAACGTAGAAGTACACCACAAAAAGACGTTGGCATGGCATACTTAGGAACGGACTATTCAACCCATTCAGGGTGGGTCTGAAAGAGGACATGTTAACGTTGGATGCAAATGTGTTTGCGTCTTCATAGCTGACACAGGAGGGAAGTTACATGTACTTTAAGCTGATACATGGAGTCGGTGGGGTACACGATAGGGAACATAACATGACCAAAATTTATATTTCCTCAGGGGATTTCCAGGATGAGTTGTGCAGAAGCGTTCTGTATGCGCTGGAGTCTTTTCTGTAGTTTGGCTGTGGTTCCGGCGTAGAGGGCGTTCCCGTAGTCCAGTCGGCTGGTGACGAGGGCCTGGGTGACTGTCTTTCTGGTTTCGGTGGGGATCCACCGGAAGATCTTTCGGAGCATGCGCAGGGTGTTGAAGCATGAGGAGGAGACGGCGTTGACTTGCTTGGTCTTCGTGAGGGAGGAGTCCAGGGTGAAACCCAGGTTGGGTGTGTGGTCCGTGGGCTTGGGGGCGTGCCCAGTTCAGGAGGCCACCAGGAGTCGTCCCAGGCGGAGGGGGATGGAACGAGGATGAGGACTTCCGTTTTGTCTGAGTTCAGTTTCAGACGGCTGAGCTTCATCCTCACACCCTGGGTAGCTTAGCACGAGCAGTCAGGCTTCTCTCAGAAGGCAGTGTGTAAAGCATTTACACATAACATACAGTAACACAGTGAAAACACTACAAAAGGATACCACAACAGTCTTAGAAAAATATCCAATATTGATCTATGTAAAACAAGGATAAAATGATACAAATTCAATATACAATATTCAAAAATATGCACTTGCAAGAATAACCTTAAAAATTTAGTTTCTTGAAGTCGGTAGCCCCAGCCAATGCTACTGAGGTTCTGAAAACAACCAAATCCAACAGTTTTGGTCGACCGTGTCGGTGCAGACCGGCGCCGATGTTAGTAGAATTGTGAACAGTACCTTTTGTTCTGGGCGACCGTGGCTGTGTGGGTCGGCAGCGGTCTAGGCTGCGGTGTGAAACGTAGCCGTGCGGTGTGCAGTGCCCTTCGGTGGCGGCCGTTCAGCAATGTCAGTGAGACCAGAGCTGCGGTGCAGAGCGGGGCAGTGCTCATCATGGGGCTGACAGTCATGCTGCAAGCGGTGACATCTGTTGGAGATCGGCAGGCAATGGGGCTGGCGTTGGGGCTGCAGTGTGGGGACGGGTCGGTGCTTCGTGTAGCTTATGAGCAGTGCCCCCAGGCCAGGGTGCAGAACACAGCGGCGATGTCAGCTGGCAACGGCTTAGTTGGTGCGACCATGGCGGCGGAGTGAAGCGAGGCGGTGCAGAGTGCAGTGCCCACTGGTCGCAGTGCAAGCAGCAGCTTGATGACGGCGGCGGTCGTTGTCATCAATGAGACCAGGGTTGCAGTGCGAAGTGTGACGGTGCCCTCCGCAGTGCCTTCAGGTCACGGAACCATCAGTAGTCTTGGTGACGGGGTTGGGTTGCAGTATCCCTCTGTAGCAACTGAAACATGCGGTCCAAGAGGCAGACAGAGACAGGATCAGGTCTTGAATCGTAATTCTACATGCTTCTATCTGGAGCCATTTCAGCACCTTTCTCAGGGCTTTCAAGATGCCAAAACAGCTCTCAGACACCTTTTTTGCTTGGGAGGGCATGTATAGCTGATTGTCATGGATCATCCCCTAGGCTCTTTACTTCTGAGTTGGTGATTGGACTTTGCCTTAGAGGAGATGGTCAGATGATATGATCACACAGCATTGATTTATTCCCTAGTATCAACACAACAGTTTGTTTCAACTTCATTTTCAAGCAGCTGGCTGTCATCCACACAGACACCTTTTCTAAACAGCTATTAAGCCTCACGGCAATAGTGTCCATGTCTGGTGCCAGTGTGACAATCAGTTGGGTATTGTCTGCATAGGATACCATCTTCAGGCCAAAGGAACAGATAATGTCTGACAATGGGCAAATATAAATTTCAAAAAGTGTAGGGCTCCAAGATGAGCCCTGTGTAACTCCACAGAACAGCTAATGGCTGGACTACATAAATTGCCCTCCACTAACCTGAAAACTGTGTTTTTCCAAAAATGAGACAAGCCACCTGAGGGCCTTTCCTATGATACCAACCAAGAAGGATAGGGTAGGAAACCGTATCAAAGGCGGCACTCGTGTCCAAAAAGTTCAGTGCTGCTGATCCACCATGTCCCGTAATCATTTAAAGACCCTCTGTAGTCCTCAAGAGAGCTGATTCTGTGCTGCAACCAGCACGAAAACCTGTCTGGTTTGGGTGAAGAATATTGTTGGTTTTAAAATAATCTGTGATATTTCTATTGATCATTTTTCCAGAAGTTTGCTAACACCAGGCAGTAGAGAAATGGACCTGTAATTCCTGATAGTTTCAGGATCTAAATGAGGTTTCTTTAGTAATGGACGAAAAATAGCATGTTTCCATTCCTCTGAAACACTATAGTTCTTCAACAAAGATTATACAGATTGGTCAGGGCAGTAAACATCATATTGCCCCCTCTCACCAGAATGTAGGACTCACACACATTGCCAATGTGTGACAGTTGGGGGGTATGTTCCTGGCTCTAGCCCTTACACTGGTGATGCGTAGTATAGCTATGGACTGGAAGCAGTGCTTAATTTGAGCCAGTAGTTTCTGGTGCTCAGCATCAGCACTTAATCATCAACACCATCACTTTTCACGAGCACCAGTTAAGGACCCATTCATTTAAGGGGAGATTAAGTGATATCCCCGGAATCACAGGATGTTGAGAGCGACTCGAACCTGGTTCCCCAGCTCTGAAGTCAGCAGCTTTGGCCATTACACCACATCGTCTCCCCACTTTAATGGTTAGTAGCTGGTTCTGTTCTAGGTGGCGCTAACAGGAGAAATGGGCTGTTGCAAGCTGCTTCCTGACGACAGCCCCAGCACTTATATTTTTTTACAAATTAACCTCTGACAGGAAAGCAGACAGGGGCCCACCTCATACTCACTGGAAGCTGGACCTCCTACTGTGGGTCTGCAGAGAATACAAAGCACTGAAGCTGGAGGAAAACAGGATGAAGGAAATAACCTATAGTGGAAGAATGAGGGGAGCGCATAGCGGCATTTCAACACCCAGACCTGACAACACCCTGAGCTAGGAGACACCGACACGGGGGACTATCCAGTCAAACACAGAGAAGGGATGCCTGAACACTGTTCTTGATATGCATGACAAAATACTAAATGCAGACAAAATATTGCAATTCTAAAACACATTTAATGTTGTTAGCTGAATGATAATACAATTTGAGTTGGGGAGACTTACTGCTGTGGTAATACCCTTTGTGGCACACAGCATGTGATGATTTGGATTTACTTGATTACAAGCATTTAATATTGATAAAGGTTTTCCTAGCAATATGCTGATAACTTCACCTGGAATTTTTGGGTGGTTACTACTGATAACTGTGCTTAGGGTGGTCATAGTGTAATGTTAATACATATCATCAGCATTTTACAGTGATAAAATATGGCAGTAGCTCAGCAAGACTTTCCTTGAGCAGAATTAGCTTTCACTACAGAAAAGGATGGAGACCCCTGCTCTTGACTAAAGTATTCAATTACAAGTGTATTATATCCCATGGCACTTGTAATAAGGTGAACGGGAAATCTGTCATGTTGTAACTGAGTAAACCATCGGCCAAACTCCAAATTAGGCTCCAAGTCTAAATATATCCCAAAGTTTAGCTTATGTTTTATCCCAATGTTTCAGGTTTATCCTTAAAATTAGATCTGTATATTTTTTGTTTGTACCTACAGGGCCCTACGCTGGTGATCAAGACCAGAATTTGAACGGTTTTTAAATCACTTTCAATGATACTCTTGAGCCATATCAGGGATTAAGAAAATGTCAGCTCTCCCAGTTGTATTGATAGCTATCTGTCTTTGAAATATGTCTAATGTGCACCCTGGAGGGCAGACATCAAAAAAGGATTGAATTGTCAGAAAGGATTGAAAATCTGAGGCTAGGGTTTAGCAGCATTCACCATGCTTCACACTTGTTTGAAAGAAAATTAAGCAAGAAGTATTGTAACAATGATACATCAGAACAAAAATGGAACCTCTCCTGTCAACAGATCCTACTCACATCATCTCTTCTCTCTACCTGTGGTGCCTCATCACAGTTGGAAGCTGTACTTGCTCTATGAAACACAAACCATTGCACCAGTTGGCTCTTAGCAACGATCTGGAGATCATTAATGGTGTTTGAACTCTTAGTGCCACAGCCGGCTATTCCAGCAGGAATTAGATTCGGGATTCAGTACACGTGGTTCAAGCAATGCTAACTCTCAAGTTTACAAATAAATAGCAATTCCTAATCAGGGCCGTCTTAACAGCATTATAGGCCCACGGGCAAAGCTATGCACTGGGCCCTGCCTACACAACAACTCACAGAAATAAAAATGTTTAACGGAAAATTAGTGTTAAATTCCGGTCTGCATGGGGCCCCTATGCTCGTGAGGACCCTGGGCAACTGCCCATGCGTTAATACGGTACAGTTCCTGTTGTTGCTTTGTTAAGCATCCCAAATTAGCAAGCACTATGAATTGTGAGTCTCCATCCTTACAACATCCTGGGGTTTATGGATATATGCAACAAATTACTTTTATTTTTATATGGCTGGGTAACCATTCTACCTCTTACCATATGGTTTTCGTAGTAACCACCCACTCGCTATCACCAGCATCAAGATAATTGTAATCCACACAGCACCGAATTAGGGGAAACAAACAAGAGAAACATTGATGTTTCAATGGGAATCTTTAATCAGAACTATCCATAGCACTCAAAGAAAGATCCGCATTTCATGCAGCTTGTCTAATTTATGTTTAAAGTTTATGCATTAAAATAGGCCCATTACATCAGAACAAGTGAGCTGGGATGAAAATGGTCTACATGCACACCTCCTAAAAGGAGCTTAAATGTATGGCCACAGTCCCTATATCATTCTTCTTCTGGGCGTCGACTCTTGTTGCATTTCTGTGCAAACGAGGCCTACAAACTTAGGGCCTTATTATAACTTTATAAAATCAATGGGGTATCACCCATAGAATCAAAGGACCTGGGTATAAATTGATATAAAGAAAAACAATGGTCCTTGACTATTGATCAAAAAGAATTCTTATCTAAAAATCTTCTCTAATTTTGGAAATGCAATTAAATCTGCATGCTTTAACTCAAGCAGGTGGGGGAGATATATTCAATTTCACACTGATTTTATACACATTAAATGCAAGAAAAAAGGCAGTACCCAAGATTAAAGAAAAAGGGATTGTAACCACACTTCGGATATTTGTACTAACCAAATTTACATATTTATTTACAGTTTCATAAAACAATTGTAGTTATAGACGGCGCAAGTACAGTGAGGAAAGGAAAAGGGTGCTCAAGTGTTTAGAAGGAAAAAAGAAAAGCGTGTTATACTGTACAATTCCAATATTTACAACAAACAAAAGCGGGGAACCTTCCGCTTTTAGGTTGGCCTGTCCACACGGTTTTGAGGAGAAAGGGGTGGGACAACATAGGTACAGGCACACAAGTTAAAAGGCGTTGACGTTTCGACCCTGGTGCTCTAGGGATATTTGGGGCCTCGGCTGCGGGTCTTCTTCAGGACAAGGGACAAGGATGGGATTGGTGGGGAAGCTTGGCCGTGATCAGGCAAGTAGTCTGGTTAGGAACACCTGAAGTTGAAAATGAAGTGGGTATTAGAATTTGTCTGATATTAAGTATTTACAAGAGTAACAATCAACCTCTAGTGTAAAACTCCACTAGTTTACCAAGCGCACTCCAAAGTATTTAAAGTATAGCAATTATAAACAATTGATAACCAGCTTATTTCAATTAATTACTCAGAAAGAGAATTTTTTGTCAAAACCTTATATTTTTATAGCTTTTTGCATATAAATCTTATTTGTTTCAACAATTCAATCATAGATTCAGTAAGTGCATAATTAGAAAAATAACAACTTAATATTTCAAGAGTATAATGTATCCATAGAAGCTATTATGCAGAAAATATTTTGATGCAGTAGAAAACATAGTTGAGAAGTAGGCCCAATGCATTTCGGGAGGATTCCCTTCTTCAGGGGCACTGCAAAAGTAAGACAATGTGTAAATAATTCATGCTTGCGTACATTAAACTAAAGATACAATGTTCTTCAATGAGTGAATAAATGCTTTGAAATTGTGTGTCTGTATAAGTTCTTGTGTCAGCTCTGTTCTCAGTAAGATTAGATATACTTTCAAAAGACATTTTCAAATGAGTTTGTGTGGGGTGCTGCGGGTAAGTGTATGTGGCAACGAATTTAAGAAAATTGTTTTCTTATCTGCGCACTCCCTTATTTAGTACAAATTTTTCAATTAATCATACATTATTTTTACCATGTTAGTGTGCTGCTTGGTTGTGAGGCAGCCAGCCCGAAAAGTAACAATCAACCTCTAGTGTAAAACTCCACTAGTTTACCAAGCGCACTCCAAAGTATTTAAAGTATAGCAATTATAAACAATTGATAACCAGCTTATTTCAATTAATTACTCAGAAAGAGAATTTTTTGTCAAAACCTTATATTTTTATAGCTTTTTGCATATAAATCTTATTTGTTTCAACAATTCAATCATAGATTCAGTAAGTGCATAATTAGAAAAATAACAACTTAATATTTCAAGAGTATAATGTATCCATAGAAGCTATTATGCAGAAAATATTTTGATGCAGTAGAAAACATAGTTGAGAAGTAGGCCCAATGCATTTCGGGAGGATTCCCTTCTTCAGGGGCACTGCAAAAGTAAGACAATGTGTAAATAATTCATGCTTGCGTACATTAAACTAAAGATACAATGTTCTTCAATGAGTGAATAAATGCTTTGAAATTGTGTGTCTGTATAAGTTCTTGTGTCAGCTCTGTTCTCAGTAAGATTAGATATACTTTCAAAAGACATTTTCAAATGAGTTTGTGTGGGGTGCTGCGGGTAAGTGTATGTGGCAACGAAGTTAAGAAAATTGTTTTCTTATCTGCGCACTCCCTTATTTAGTACAAATTTTTCAATTAATCATACATTATTTTTACCATGTTAGTGTGCTGCTTGGTTGTGAGGCAGCCAGCCCGAAAAGTAATAATCAACCTCTAGTGTAAAACTCCACTAGTTTACCAAGCGCACTCCAAAGTATTTAAAGTATAGCAATTATAAACAATTGATAACCAGCGTATTTCAATTAATTACTCAGAAAGAGAATTTTTTGTCAAAACCTTATATTTTTGATATATATATAATATATCAAATATATACAAAGAGGAAACGTGGTTATTTCCAACTCTTTCACCACCGGGCCGCCCGTGGGGGCACCGGTAGGACTTTCCATCTCAACCATATATAGTGGTAAGTCACAAGTCGTCCTCACTTATAGGTTAATGAGTTTAATAACTAGGATGGGGGTTTCACCAATTGTCCATTCCCCACAGGTCACTTTACCCAACGAACAAGCTGACCAGTCAAGTAAATCCATACCAGATCACCTTCAAAACACTAGGTGAGTCTAGATCCATGATGATTAGTATATTGGTTGCAATCAGTTGCCCCTGGGAGATGGGCACTGACTCAGTTCCGATTCTGTGCCTTACAGGTGACTTACCCCCTGGAAGCCGGGACGAAGTTCCTTTTCCCCTGACAAGCTTCATTGGTAATGTACCAAGTACCCCCTTGAATGACACTCTTGTAAATACTTAATATCAGACAAATTCTAATACCCACTTCATTTTCAACTTCAGGTGTTCCTAACCAGACTACTTGCCTGATCACGGCCAAGCTTCCCCACCAATCCCATCCTTGTCCCTTGTCCTGAAGAAGACCCGCAGCCGAGGCCCCAAATATCCCTAGAACACCAGGGTCGAAACGTCGACGCCTTTCAACTTGTGTGCCTGTACCTATGTTGTCCCACCCCTTTCTCCTCAAAACCGTGTGGACAGGCCAACCTAAAAGAGGAAGGTTCCCCGCTTTTGTTTGTTGTAAATATTGGAATTGTACAGTATAACACGCTTTTCTTTTTTCCTTCTAAACACTTGAGCACCCTTTTCCTTTCCTCACTGTACTTGCGCCATCTATAACTACAATTGTTTTATGAAACTGTAAATAAATATGTAAATTTGGTTAGCACAAATATCCGAAGTGTGGTTACAATCCCTTTTTCTTTAATCTTGGGTACTGCCTTTTTTCTTGCATTTAATGTGTATAAAATCAGTGTGAAATTGAATATATCTCCCCCACCTGCTTGAGTTAAAGCATGCAGATTTAATTGCATTTCCAAAATTAGAGAAGATTTTCAGATAAGAATTATTTTTGATCAATAGTCAAGGACCATTGTTTTTCTTTATATCCTCTTATTATGACTTTGGCAGTCCTCCAGTGGGCTGTGGCTGCCACTCCAGCGCCCCACGGGAGGACCGCCAAAGCCATGCCCACACTGCCTACTGGAGAACGATTGTAATCTGTGGCGGACGGTGGCAAGAGGGTGCTGCAGCGGCGGCGGTTTGTAAGGCTCACCGGAGAGCCTTAGATGCAGACTGATGCAGTGATAGCGCCATCTGCAAGTTCCTGCACGGTGTGCTTGTAATACTGCGGGCGGTCCCGCAGTGTGGCGGTCGTTGGCCCCCCACTGCGACGCCATAGTCGTAACAAGGCCCTTAGCCACTTGACATTTATACAGTGAAGGAAAGGGTCTGATGTTTGAGCCGTGCTACGCAGTAGACCATTCTGGGTGGTCCTCAGCAGCATTCTGAGCATTTCCTGTGTTAATCCCCGGTGTAAGATAAAGCAGGGAAGAAGTTACATGCATAAAGATTTATCCTAGTCCTTTGTTTAACATCATTTTGGCCTTGTCTTTTCACATGCGAGGGTTGATAATGGTGAAAACTAAGCATGCTTATGAGGGTCTGTGCATAGCTCCACTATCAACCACCTATCTCACTAATGTATGGACCTCGTGGCCGGCACATTCCATCCAACACCCCAAAGACCACAAAGGCTGATCACTACTTCTCATAGGTTCCTATTCATAAATGTAATATTTGATCTCGAGTAGAAGACTGTAATTTTAGGTTTTATTTCCCCCTCTTTCCTGAAAAAGAAAGGAGCTACATTTCTATGTATTGTGAAACAAAGATATCCAGGCATTCTGCCAACAGGCAACGCTTCTGGAGTCCCCCTGGGAGCTCATGTCATCATAAATTCTGAGCTTGCTACATATGTCTACATTCTGTGTCTTGACAAGTTCATGGACTCTTTCTGAGCTGAACTTAGAAGAAAGCTTCCTTGTCACTGGTGACCTCTGCCTAAATCTCAACGCCCAGTCGAACTATTTCTAGTTTTCCCTGCATTCGTGAAGTCTTGTAGAGGAGAGCTGAGAACACCTGACCTGGCTTTTTGCCCAAATCTCGTGGGACTGAGATCATTGTCTTAGGCCCTGGTAGATCACAGGTCGCTGCTAATTACAATTGTTCTATGATACCTCTGTCAAGCTATATGAATTCGAGCAACTCCTTCCCTAATCTTAAAGCTTTGAGTACACCTCATTGCCTATACCAAAGCTTAGTTTCATCATTTTTACTCCTTTGTTTATTTATTTTATTTAGCGCGTTTTATATAGCGCGAATTGTTGGCGCTGCAACACGATAAGGGCCCAATTTGAAGTATGGCAGTATTTATTCTGGTTGTCTGTCGGAGGATATGACATCCGCCACACTGATGAGCAGAGGATGGCCATATATGGAGAATACTCCTGGCCCAGAGCCGATCTCTATATGTTCACAAGAGTCACTGCCATAGCGTCTCCTGTGACGGCACAGAAAGCTTGGTGAACGCCAGCTATGTTTCAGGAGGTCACTCACCAATTTTATTTTGTTTTTCAGAAACAAACTCCCAAAGCAGGAGTTAGTTTTGGAAAAATAAATGACTAATGACCCCTGAAACTCTGGGAGTTTTCGTTCAGGGTGTCAGGCTCATTGCTATTTTTTTCTGTTCGAGACCACCCGGTTCTCCCTGGTGGTCCTGAACAGAAATAAAGGAATATCAGACTGTGCATCTAATATGGCAGGTGGTACATTGTCTTACACCAATGGCTCCTCCTCCATCAGACTGTTGGCGCAACTTTAATTCAGTCCAAAAGACCCTAATTACAAGTCGGACGGAGCGGAATTGACTCATGGAATTCCACTCAAACTGATTATAAGTAGGTAGATTTTTCCAGATCTGTTTTCCCAAGGCATGGGCAAATCATATCCGATTTCCGGCCTGTAAACCTGTCTGAAAAAATTGAGTGAGACTTTGACTGCAACTAAGTGTCATTCCCCTTTTTTTTGCCAGATTTTGCCTTGTCTGTCCATCCCCTAATTCCTTACTCCCATTCCTCACTCCCAACCCCACCCAGATGTCCACACATACACTTGTCACCTGTGCAGAGCAGGTAGTTAATATATGCGCTACACCCCAGGCACTGGGAATTCAGTATGGTTGTATGAATGGACAAATTGGGCCTTCGTGCTATTTCCCCCTTCCAGGGGGTTTAACTCATAACTGTATGGTTCTGGGGTAGGTTTACCACACGGTAACGGCACATCCACCTGCAGGTTTACTGTTTCCCCCACTACTGTCCAACTCATAATCAAGGCCTAAGTCAGACTGGGCACCTCTTTATCATTTGATGCCTGTTTTAAATGTCTACGGTGTGTTTCTGTTTTACCAGTTCCAAGACCACTCTCTTCCTGTTTCACTCTGGTTGGTTGATGAGCTCAGCACCTATCTCCTTCACTTAGACTCTGGGGGCCTCCTAGTGAGCAACGGTCTGTGGAAAATTCAATATTCTTTGAGCCTGAAAAAAGGAAATATGTGGCATATCACTTATAAATTCTTTAGAAATAATCCTGCTCCACACCATGCAGTTCTGGAATTTTCGTGCATGAACCCGATACAACAATCACCCTCGTTTAAACACATGTAGCATACACCATAGTTTCTCTCAGGCGGGATGATGTGAGGGTTCTGTACGTCCTAGCCTGCTTGCGGTCTGCCCCACTCTAGGGGTGGCCAGCATAATGGAGGCCGGGCCACTTTGAAACAGGTGAGATGTGAGAAAGTGAGCATTTCCTATAAAATTAAGCACTATACATGACAAATCTGCCTTGGACTTCAAACACAAAATTGCATTTTTCAAACATGACACGCAGACTTTTCCCATGCTGCAAAGATTCTGCCATGCCCACGCCCTCCCCCATAGCAGTGTGTTTGGATGTAATCCCCCAATTCATGATAAATTGACAACTGGTACAATTACATCCCAATTTTCCAAATGCAAGCCACAGTTTTGCCAGACAGTTCTAAAGGGAAAGCATGGATATTCCAACACTCGTAATTCAGCATAGCGTCCGTGAGCTATATTTCTCCCAGCAGCATATCATGTAGTCGCCTTTGAAAAACGTTTGCCAGTGATAGAAACACTGGAGGGGCGACAAATACATAGCCAAACCATTGACAATGCTTATCTAACACTATGATAAATTGACCTGGTAAGGTCCACTCGTAAAACACGTACAAGGAAAAAATAACACCACCCTTAAATGTCCACAAAAAAGGCCACTCGTAAATCATGTACAATTAAAATATAACATCACCTTTAAATGTCCACAAAAAAATGCCACTCGTAATTCATGCACCTGAAAAAATAAAAGCGACTTTAAATACTGTGATTGCTGTGGTATTGTGCCAATTAACAGATCATCAAATCGAATATGCCAAAACATGGAATAGCAAAAGAACCTTTTCAAATTTGAAACACGCTACCCCTAAACTCAAGTTCACTTCCTTTGCTTGCTTTAAAAGAGGTATTTTAACAATGTTGGCTGCTTCTTTGAATGCATAGAATGCTGAGCCCCAAAGTCCCCTGTTGTGGAGTGTTCCTTCCAACCCACTATCGATGAACAGTTCCAGGTTACATTGCCCCCTCATATGTCCTCCTTGTCCCAGTCCTTACCATGTCAGGCAATCCTGCCTCACGACAGCCAATAGGAACGCTAGTATTTTTTTTTATAATATAAGCCCCTCCCACCCACTGCTATGCCTTTTTTTTGCAGTCCGACACGTCAGTCGGAGCACTGGTGTGCTACTATACTGTGTTTTCCCGTTTCAACATTATTTCTGCTGACTGGGGGACTATGGTGCAGGGAGTTTTACCTTTCTTGCAAACTGTGTTTTAGTATTGTGATTCTTCCTTTGCTCGTGGCCGCACCGGTGTTCCGGTAGGACGCGTTCCTGCTCAGTTGTCGGGGCGCGCTCCCTGCGCGTGTGCTTGGCTGGGGTGGGGATCTCTCCTTGGCGTTCTAGCCTCGGGTCGTTCTGGTTCTGGAGTCTCCTAGAAGCATCCGGCTCCCGCGGCCATGGTCTGTTGTTCTTCTCGTGGGGTGGATCCTGTGGTTGGGGATCCGGCTTTTATTCTTGATTTTCTATGTGATGGGTTTTTGAAGGACCTTTCCCTTTCCATCTTGTCTGCTCAATGGGCTGCGGTTCTGGCATGTAGGGATCCGGGGGACTCTTTGGAGGTTGTTGCTCCTTTGGTGAGTCAGCTTCTGCGTAGTTTTAGTCTGGTCTCCTGTGATTGTGCCTTCATGGGACTTGCCAACTGTTTTGGGGGGTCTGTAGTTGTCCCCTTTTGAGGCTTTGTTGGACGCTGATTTGTTGTGCAAAGGTGGCTTTTTTGTTGGCCATTACCTCCGCACGGCGGTTGGGTGAGTTGGGTGCTTTGCTTATCTCCTTCCCTTATTTACAGTTCTTGCAGGAAAGGGTTGTTTTGTGGCTTGACCTGGATTTCTCCCTAAAATTTCCTCCGAGTTCCATTTGCAACAGGAGGTGGTCCTTCCTGATTTACCTGGGAATGGGTATTCCTGTATTCCTTCATCCTTGGATGTTCGCAGAGCCCTTCAGGTTTACCTCCAACATACCCTGAGGTTTTGTCTTTCTCCTGCTCTGTTTGTCTCCTGTGGGGTGTGGCTAAGGGGAAGAAGGTTTTTCCTTCCACCATCACTCTTTGGGTGCGTCTGGCGGTCTGCCAATCCTATAAGTCGGTGGGTCTGCCTCCTTCGTCTCAGGTGCAGGGTCATTCGATGCTTTCTGTGTCTCTTTCCTGGGCTGAGGCGGCAAGGGTCTCTATCCAGGGCATTTGTAGGGTGTCCACTTGGCAATCCCATCACACGTTTGTCTGGCATTATCGTCTTGATGTTTTGCATGCCTCTGTGGACAATTTTGCTGTTGGCGCTTTGAACGCTGCTGTGCCGTAATCATTTGTTTGAATATACTTGTACTTTTGCATGGATCTCTGGTGTCCTGCATTGTTCTTCATGGTTTTATGCTTGTGAGTTCCTCACGAGGTAAGGACTAGGACGAGGAGGACATATGAGGAGTCTTGTTACTTACCGGTAATCTTCATTATCCCAATTAAGGTCTTCCTCGTCCCAGTCCTGTTCCCTCCCTCCCTCCCACTGTGTTTGTGTCTGGACTTGTTGATAACAGGCATAGTGGTGGGTGGGAGGGGCTGTTGTGAGGTAGGATTGCCTCACATGGTAAGCACTGGAACTAGGAGGACCTTAATCTGGGTAATGAAGATTACCAGTAAGTAACAAGACATTATCTCTTTCCATTGCCTCCTTTAACCCCTCCCATGCTCATGACGAGCTCAGCTCATCATGAGTCACAGTGGAGCTGTGCTCATAACGAGCTGAGCTTGTCATAACGGCCGCAGCCCGCCAACGCATGGCTAATTCCCCGCCTGTGCTGGAGAATTAATGAGTGGGCATGTCTGTGACGAGCTCAGCTCGTCATGAGCACAGGTTCACTATGAGTCATGACGAGCTGAGCTCGTCATGAACACAGCTCAGCCGCGGACCGCCCCCGCACCGTGTGGGACTCACCCCAGCTGCCAAGGGGTTAAAATGTTATTTGTAACCTGACATAGTAGAGGCTAAGGGTGCCACGTGTACAAAGAATGCATTTGGTAAAAGGGGTGGAAATTTGCTCACCAACTTTTACTGAATGCATTTGCATTTTGCGACCTGGCCTATGTGCTAATATGGCTGTTCTCAAAATACAGAACCGTGGTGTGTCACAATTCAACCTACCTCATATGTATGCCACAATGACATGGATACTGGCCTACTGGAATCTATAGAACTCCATGCATGTGATTGCTTTTATATAAAGTAATCTTTTTTAAATGAAAATGGGATGCATTTAAAAAAATACAAATTATATAAACCTTTTTTAGGACTGGGCACTGCCTACTACTAAAATATGTTTTTGTCAACATTCGCAAAGGGAATGGGGTCTCTTTGGAACTCATTCCTGTTTGTAAATGACTTACTACCTTCTTTGAGTCTGTGGTAAAATATGAATGTTTTGCAACCGAACATCGGTTGCAAAACAAGAATACATACCATTAAGTATGATATCATTAAGGGCATATTTACGAGCCCCTTTGCATTGCTCTTGCACCACTCAATGTGGTGCAAGAACAAATTAAAAATGAGATTTATGAAGCTACGCGAGGCCATCTTGCTTAGCCCTGAGTAATGCAACGCAGCACAAATTGCCGCATTGAATTACTCTGCGCCAGGGACGAGTATCCATTGGCATTGTGTGTTTATTCCCACGCTACCTCCATGGATTTTGACGCATTCCCAAATTTACCAGAAGTGGTAGACCTAGGAATGGGCCCGAAAACCTACTGCACCCCAGGAGAGGCATAACGAGAAGAAATATGTTTATTTTTCCTAGTTTTTTCCTGTTTTTTATGTCTGCTTCTTTCTCCAGTACACATAGAAAGAGGAAAAAGCCTCAGAGGATTGTTTTTCCTCACAAAAACAATCCTTGTTACAGCACAGTGCCATAGTGCAAGGGTGCATGTGTTGGCGCTAGGTAGCCAAAACGGCGCCAGTGCAGAGAAAAAAGGTAGGAATGCAGCATATTTCCTTACATACAGCACATTCCTGCCCTTTCCCTGTGAAGCAGTGCAGCACTGTAAGGTGACTTTCTGAGCTGCACTGCGAGACTTGGTCATAAATATAGTCCTCAGTATTTAGAAGGGACTCCCTAAACATTCCCCCTACAAATAACCATTCCTTATTGTTTCCTACACTAATTTAACGATTCAGAAAGTCGTTTCTAAATCAGTAATTGGCATTAGAACATTCCAAAAAGCGTTTTAGCAAATGCAAACACTCAGATTTACCGAATGTGAGGATCTGGGACTGTTAAAATACTTTGCACATGAGGCCCCTAGTCCCTATGGGCTTGATATACAAAGAATAAATTAGGTAAAAGGGGTCACAATTTGCACACCTACTTTAACCGAATACATTAATTATTTTGTGAACCAACTAATGTATTAATAGATTGGTTTACAAATACAGAATCGTAGTGGGTCGCAATACGACTTACCTCATAAATATGAATGAGGTAGGCTGCAAATTACAACCCACTATGATTGGTATGATTACAGGCATTGTGACTTGCTGGGGCAAGAAGTTCACCATGTCTGTGATTGATTTCAAATAAAGCAAACTTTAAAAAAAATGCAGCCTGTTTTCCTAAAAGGAAAAAGGGACGCATTTAACCCTTTCGCTGCGGCGGCTATTCCGCCGCAGCGCTAAGTGGGCGGGGCGGCCACTCGGCGGCCGCATGCTGGTGACAGAACCGCTCCGTCACCAGCCGCGGTTGAGCTGTGCTGGTGACGGAGCGGTTCCGTCATGACCCGCCCCGCTCATTAAAACTGCACAAAATCAGTGCCGCGCAGGCGCGGTGGCCGGGCCATGACGGAACCGCTCCGTCATCAGCACAGCCCAACCGTAGCTGATGACGGAGCGGTTCCGTCATCAGCAGGGGAGGGGTTAAAAAAAGAAAAACTTTTTTTATGACTAGGCAGTGGTCCATGTTTTTTCACCATTCACAAAGGGAAGGGGTTCGTTGGTAACCCCCTCCCATTTGCGAGCGGTTTACCACTCCCTTTGAGTTGGTGGTAAAATATGAATGTTTTCCAACCACATTTCGGTCTCAAAACATTAACACATACCTTAAGTAATCAGTATTTTGAAGGAACGCTCTTAAAACACCCCTTTTCCAAAAACATTTTCCGAATCGTTGCTGTTCTCTGAGAAAGGAACATTTTGGGTTCCACTGATATTTAACCCCTGGTATTTCATTCGCATTGAGGCACATTCTCATTGTTTTGAATAAAGGGAGTCCAGTCGAGTTACCCTCTGACGTCCAAGAGGGTACACATAAGAGGGCACAGCTAATCTTAGCCAAATCGTGCTTCCACGCTTGCAACTTTAGTTTATTACAGACAGGGTTGGCTCCTCCATTGGAGCGGAGGAGCGTCGCCCCACTTACGTGCCCCCAAAGACCCGGGGATGAAAAATAAAATGGTAATTCATTACCATTTTATTTTTCATCGTCCCATCCTGAGCCGAGCTTCAGGGCAGGGTGGGGCCTGCAGAGTGACGGAAGGGAGGAGTGGTGGTCACAGGGCTGCTTGGCACTTGTTCAAAGTGCGCATGTCTTTTTGGCCGGCCGTCATGCAACAGCCAGCCAGACATGCGCACTGTAAAGCTCTCAACCCAGCTATCTTAAGACAGCTACGTTTAGAGCACATGCAGGCATCCAGCACCCTCAGGAGTGCGGAGAGAGGCCGCTCCCACCAATCAGGGCACTGCTCACATGCTGGTTAACAGCCTGTGAGCAGGCCAGGATTGGTTGAGGGAGTTTGCTGGGACCTTCACTGCAGTACCAGCCGAAGAGGTCGGAGTTAGGAGACCGTCGTCCGTCAGGATCTGGTAAGTGGTTTTCTTTTATTTATATTTTATTTTCTTTGGCACCGCGCGAACACCTACATTTGCACCCCCTTCAGTATATTCCAGCCGCCACTGATTACAGAATAAGAACAAATTGCACATCCACTGGTGTCCGCTGCCTCACTTCTCTGTCTGTTCAGTCCTTTCCTTGCTCCATATTGCTGCTGCTGTTCTCTGCAGTGAGCATCTCATGCATACAGAGCCATATGTTTGCAGTTTCCCAGTGAGAACATAAAAAACATTTATGCAGCAAAGGGGCTTCAACATCAGCTATCTAGTTCATCAAGAGGTCCCACGCTTAAACTTGTTGGATCTCCTTCTACATCCCACTGCACCCTGTACCGGAGCATATGATTATATTTCAACCACTAGCAATATAGATGCGGCAGCGCGTGCCAGTAGCCTTATTCTGGATGCCTACTGTCCCTTCTGCAGTCCCCTCATCCTCTGAGGAAACAGTTGATTCATCCTGCCATCTGTACATGCTGAAGACACTGGTGGGCACCTCCGTTTTCATTCTTGTTTACTATCTGGGACCACTGATGCTCGGTAGCAGCCCCATTAATGTATCTACTGTGTGGGATCACTTTTTGCTTGCCAAGTGTTCATTCCTTGGCCACTCTTGGTTTGAATTGTTGTGGCCCTCGGATCCATGTGGGTCGCCTTGCAGAACCCAGAGCTGAAAAATCATTAAGGGGTCTCACCACTCCCCTTGGCTAAATCATGGTATATGGAACATTATAGAGATAAAACACTAGTTTGAGAACATTTGGGTAGTGTGGTAAGCATTCAGCGCATGAGGTTAACTTGTACATGGCCTTCAAGCGTAGGCGATGCAGAGAATGAATATGCAGGATGTAAATATACCTTTAGAGAGCCAAGGGGACTTTTCCGAGTTATGACTGCATAAAATAGCTATCCAGGTGCTGTGTGTTTTTTTTTGTTTTTTGCTGGGGATGAGGAAGGCCACAGCAACATCGCTGGAGGCACAGAGAGAAGTAAGAAGAATAAGGGCAGGATTCACAATTGTTCATTATTCACAAAGGTTTCATGTAGTATGCCTGCAAACCCGTGACTTTTGTTCATTTCCGCTTATGCTTGTGAATACATTTACATAATGTATTATTACAAATGTAAAAATAAGTTGCATTAGTGAAATATTTTGGCCATCAAGAAAGTACTTCTAGAATTGCAATCCATTTTTGGCATTTTCCCTCACCATTCCTGCCATGGCTACAGATTTACTCATGCCTTGGTTGAAGTAAATCGCAGACCATTTTCAAGGACAGAATAGGACACGGATACTTTTATGACCAGCCACAAACAAGTACATTTGTGATTGTGTCTAACCTATCTAGGGAATTCCAGCTCTGGAAAGCCTTTACTCTAAGCCCCAAGAAGAAAATGTATCAAGCACAAGAAAAGTGTAAGGAAGTGCTATTTCAAATGTAAACATGCATTAGGTGAATCACAAATGTGACTACTGTCATAGAAACACCTTGTGAGCATGCAAATTGAGTTTATAGGTCTAGTTGGCTTTATGAATTGGGCCCAGGGTTTGCTTTAGAGCAGTGCGGCGGTACTGGCCGCTGACCTGTGGAGGGGGCATTGACCTGGGGGGGGGGGGGTGAATTGGGGGCTATGTTTAGCAATAACTTCTGATTGGAGAGATAGATGAGGGGCACATTTGCCCAGTGGGGGCCCGAAACATGATTGTCGTACTAAGCGCCATCAGCGCTAAACCTAACTCTGATTGGGTCCTTAGGGCCTTAGTTATGAGGCACTTACACCACCGCTGCGTAACTTTTTTGTGACCCTGCGACGGCATAAAAAATGCGCCACACAGCACCATTTTACAAACTTTGTAAACCCCTGCGCTACATTATAACTGTATCAATTATAATGTATGCAGGGTGGGTGTTCTGTCGCAGCATTTCCACGTAGAAGTGATGCAGCAAAATCTTTGAGATTTCATGGCACCTCTCGGGCGTCACTATGTCAAATCCTTACGCCTGCTTGAAGGCGCAGTAAGGAGTGGCGCAGGGCTTTTGACATGGGGCTTGCCCCATGTGAAAAAACACATTGCTGGAGTTTCGTCTGTTTTCGAACACACTCCAGCAATGTGCCAATTTTGCTCCTACAAATATGTCAGAAATACTGACATATCTGTAAATCCTTGCGACATTGAACGCAGTACAATAAATACGGTGCATCCGTGGTGTCGCAAAGATGGTGCTATGAAAGTGGTTGCATCACTGTTTTCCTGCAGTGATGCAACACTTTTCATAAATGAGGCCCTAAGGCCCACATGCATCAAGCATTTTTGGAGTCGCAAATGGTGCGATTCCTTAAAATCGGCCGTTTGCGATTCCAGAAGTGCTGTTTGGGATGCATCATGCTGTTTTAGAAATCGCAACTTTTTTGCGATTTCTAAAATTGCGATAGCATATAAGAAATCGCAATTTTGCGATTTCTTAAATGCTATGCATCATTTCCAAAAAATTTGCGATTTTTCAAATTGGAAGTGCAAATTACCACGAAGTTCAACCTCGTGGTAATTTGCGAAATTGTTTAAAAATGCACAAAAATGCATTTTTTTAACTGTTAAGTTACAGACACACATGTCCTTAGGACATGTGTGTATGTAACTTCTACTGAAAAGTACATTTCATGGGTGCAGGGGGGGTCATTTAGACCCCCCTCTCCACCCTTGAAATGGATTGATGAATTGCGATTTCAAATTGCGAATTCGCAATTCCCATTCATTCCTATGGGCATTTTGGCCCATAGGAATGAATGGGAATTGCGAATTCGCAATTTGAAATTCGCATTTTTTATGCGATTCGGTAAAAATAGCAATTTTTACTGAATTGCAAAAAAAATGAAAAAATAATCATGCATAGGCTTTTGCGATTTCTAACTTGCGAATCGCTATTTTTCGCAATTTAGAAATTGCAAAAGCCGATATTGATGCATGTGGGCCTAAGAGTTTAGGTAAAGACAGGATAAAGTCGAAGAGAACATTAGCTGTCCAGGTGCTGCACCAGCATTTGAACTGTAAACAGACTAGAGAGGGCTGACGTTTTTCTGTCTGTCATCTCTTTAAATTTATAATCGTATTTACGTAAACTATTAAATTACTCGTTGAGCGTTGAAACCATACGTCCTAACGTCATACGAAGAAGAGCGAAATTAGATGATAGAGTAAGAAAAGCGCTGGAACTGGTGTTGATAGCTAGGGATGGGATCGCACTGGGAATAGCCCGGATAATTACATTGAGGAAACGATCTGCATTTGAAATCGATGCATGTAATGGGTAACAGATTTATGTTTGACATCTGTCTGCACATATTTCCAGCCATAATTTTAGTAATACAAATAATTCCACTTTCCCAGGCGTCCATGGCCACCCCTCAGTCTGGCTTTCTATGTTGACTTAGTAACAGGGGATCTCTGTGGTCAACTGAACTCTTTCAGCCTCTGACCCCGGTTTCCTTCCAAAGGGATCATCATTTGCAAGCAAATTCCCCTGAGCTGGAAATTATTGTTGAATTTATGTTAGCATCATAAAGCCTGTCTCGTTCCATGTATATGTTTCTGGAGCTTGTACACTTGGCAGCCCATCACACCAAAAGTTACTTCACAACAATGAACCGGTTGATCTATGAAAAAGAAATCCTAATTGTATGAGTCTGTAAAATACATCTATTTAGTGGTTAAATAATCTTTATTAAACCTGTGTTTAGTCGGCAAGTACTTTAGTGCATATTTTTCACTTTTCCTCCTCCTCTATTTCTCCCTCTGTCTGTTTTCCCTCCAGCACTCTCTCTCTCTCCTCATCCCCTCTCTTTCTGTCCCACCTCCTTCACTCTGACTCTCTCTTCATAGATCTTTCTGTCACTTAATATCTATCTCCATCTTGGTCACAAGACACCCCACCCCTACCCTATCCATTTCCCTCTCGCCCATCTTCCTCTCCCTCTGTCTCTCTCTGCCCCACCGACAGCAGGCATTTGCAAGTAAATTTGTTTTCTCTGTTTACTCAAGCTAGTCAGTAGACCAACACTGGCAAAAGCCCATAGGCCTACAGTCTTTAATTGATTCATTTTCCTTTTTCATTTCTCCTATGCAGACAGCTTTAGGAAGGGGGCGAGGGAACAAGGAAGAGGGCTGGGAAAAAAAGATAGGCGGGACAAATAGAAGATTGAATGTGAAAGCTATTGAATCAGGAGCAGGGTAGTGAGATAGACAAAAAGCCATCCAATCACGAGTGCAGGGCTGACTCAGAACTCACATGTTTACACTCAGTAACTCTATCCTTTTAAAAAAAAAAATATTTTTTATTGATCAGAGTCAGATTGAAAATTGAATACCTAAAAAAACACTGGAATGCGTAATGTACAAATAAACAATCATCCACTTTCTTCAGCATAATTTAAGACCAGACACTGTTAAAAAATGGCCAAACCTACTAAACATTAGTATTTACACATATAAACAATAAAGTCCCTTTGTGCCAGCCTCGGATTTCTACCTAAAAATGTAAATTGATACTTGTATAGTGCACTACTCACCCGCAAGGGTCTCAAGGCGCTTGTAGGAATACCGCTGTGGAACCCATCCTGGCTTTCCCTGTGAGGCGTCCACTCCTGGGCACCCCCAGGGGGAAGGCCAGGCATCCTTAGCGTTGTGGGGGCCGTTGTGGAGATTAAGCAAGCTATTGCCCAGAGTTGCAGAGTGGGGCCGAGGCGGGGAATTGAACGGTCCTGGGCTGGACCTCTGCATCAGGGTCTGCCGCTCTAACCATTGAGCCACACTTCTCCACAAAGATAGCAGCAACATTAAAAAGTGCAACTGTGTCTAAGATACAGAACCTATTATAGCCAACTAACTTTTGACATTTATACGATATCAGCTATCAAGATTAATCACATGAGTGACACACAATATATGATGATGAATGGCGAACAGAAAAAGTGCAACCGTGCTTTGATGAAATACATTCTAAGCTACCATTATAACTATAAGGATATGATATTACAATACATACATGCTAGAAATGGGGCTCTCTGGTTGGCAGGTTTGTACCCTGTCCAAGAAGGGACCATTCCTTATAGTCAGGATAAGGGGGATTACACTTATAAAATAACCCATGCTCACCATCTTGGTAGTTTTGCACGAGCAGACGCCAGATCAGTTTTAGAAAAATAGCCAATATTTGTGTAAAACAAAATTAAAACAATAAAAATCCAACATACCGTAATCAAAATACAAATTTGGCAAAAATAGACTTAAAATACAGTTCCCTGACGTTGATAGCTCCGTACTGGGCTATCACGGCATAGTGAACAACTAAATCCAACAGTTCAGGCCAATCGCGCAGTCGTAGGCCAGGTACGGTGTTGTGAAGACCCGTAAACAGTACCTTGGAAATGCAGGGGGTCGTGGACCTTTCTGTATGCTCTAAAGGGGCTGCATCAACAGGCATTGGTCCCGGTGATCGGTCCAGAAATAATTCAGCCCTTGAAGTCACACGTGTTGTAGATCGAACTCCGTGATCAGTATCTTCGCACCAGGCTGATGATACAACAGACGTATCCATGATAAAAACAAAGGTGGGAAACCCATGCGTTTTAGTATTCCAAAAAGGAACCACCACTCTAGCGAATCAAAAGCTTTCGTTGCGTCCCAAAAAAACGCTGCAAATGATAGCTCAGGACCCACATTATGCAGCAACCTGAAGAGGGTCCTCAGGTTATGGGAGGTGGATCTGCCAGGGACGAATCCAGATTGATCCGGTAATATCAGGTGGTCCTGTACGCATTATACTTCTCATTCTGTCTAGCAGTTCACCTCTCTTGCATGAGAAAGAGGACTGTTCAATGAACCCCTTTTTATTGAAACGCCCGTCTCTCTATTTCTGTGCAAACTCTGTGGAAAAGAAGCATGCACGATTGACTGAGTGAAATGGTTATCTATTGTTTCCACGACTCTGAAGATACGTTTCGATTCCTGGGGAAACAAAGTTGTCATGTTTATGCAGTTGTCAGAAACTAATACCTTCTTGTTTATTCGAGAAAGTTTCTAGTGACCTCTGAGCTAGCTGTCAAAACACAATTTAGTTTAGTATACTCGATAGAGACATACTGACCTTAGTCCTATGTCAAATCTATAGTGTATATTATTCCAATGCGCAGAGCCTATTGGGAATATAGGAACTACACTACAAGCCTTTCAATAGTGAAACACGAAATTGGCCCTATTTCACTATCAGGACATGTAAAACACACTACTACATGCCCTACCTTTCTCATACTCTACATCCTGCCCATAGGGATATCTGGGGCCTACCTAAGGGATGACTTACATGTAAGAAAAGCGAAGGTTAGGACCCGGCAAGTTGGTGCATTTGCCAGGTCGACATGGCAGTAAAAACTGTGCGCAGACACTGCAGTGGTAGGTCTTTGATACCTGTAAAAGGCTACTTGTGTGGGTGGCACAGTCAGTTCTGCAGGCCCACTAGTAGCATTTGCTTTACAGGGCCTGGGCACACACAGTGCACTTTACTAGGGACTTACTAAGTAAAGCCAATCATACCACAATTTACAGTAGGAGCACTTGCACTTCAGCACTGAATAGCAGTGTAAAAGTGCGCTGATACACTAAACCAGCAATAAAAGAAGTCCAGCATACCATCAAAAACAGGAGGTCAGAAGGCAAAAGACAGGGCAAATATTCTAAAAGATGCCAGGTCTAACAATACACAACTTAGAATGCCTACATATCATGACATGAAGGACTACCCTGCTCTATTGGCATCTTCTATTACCTCCATAAACTGCCATTATGCAATAACCTTTTAGCGCCCCCCCACCCTTTTCACATATGCCTCTTCAAACTTTTTTGTTTGGTTCATTTTAATGAGCCACTTTTGATATCTGGGTACTCTAGATGACTTCCAATTCTGAAGCATCAAGGTGCAAGCTACTAATGAAGATATTACGATAAACTTGTGACCCCCTTTACTTATTGCGGTGTCCTGCCTCTATCTTAAAAAGCCAAAAAGTGCAACACTAGCCCCTGGATCAAGCCTAGTCTGCAACCCTAGACTAAGGGCAGAAAGCACCCTAACTCAAACCTGCGCCATAAAAACTATGTGCAACTAGTCGCCCATTTCCTTCTGCTGGCAACGAAAACAACAATCCTCTGAGGCAAGGTACATTCTTTGGGTTTAAAGTATTTTATTGAAGCAGGGTAAGGAAGGAAAGAACAAAGTACATGAAAAAGAAAACCACAGGTGCCCTCATACTCAGTGCGTACGGTACATTAGATACATCAAAGCAATTCTTTCGCCACAATGGGCACATCATGCTTGGAAACACAGCTCGCGCACCTGTGGGTGGAGACAAAAAGGGGGGGGGGGGGGGGGGGGAACGAAAGGGAAGAAAGGAGAAAGAAAAAAGGGAGGGGAAAACAATCCTGCCCCATTTCCTACCCAACCAACAACCCCTCAACTCCCACACCCCATCCCCACCCCCTGTACTGTGCCATCAACCACTTGCTCTCCCCTCGCAGCAACCTATCATTAGCCCCCTCTACCAGATGCCGGTTTAGACCAATAAAACAGGCGGGTCCGGCGGCGGTGTCAGCCGCAGCAGTCTGAGATACCTAGGGCAGGTGATTTCTTTGAATTCAGAGCACAACAGATTATGGAAAGGTGCCCACAGCTCCTCAAAAGCATCAACGTCCCCTGCCACCACTAAGGACAGCTTCTCCATGCCAAGGACATGCCACAGTCTGTGCAGCCAGCCGACAACAGTGGGGAGCGTGGTGGAGCGCCAGTGTATGAGTATGTTCTGTACAGCTGACCCCAAAGCTATCGCTATCTGTCTACCCCTTTTAGATCTGAGAGGGTACATCAATCCATTCGGCAATCCCAATAGAACGTAGGCAGGGAAGCGGGGCAGCTCTATCCCAAAACATTTGTCAACCTCATTAAGGACCTCCTCCCAGTAAGAAGCCAAAAGGGGACAGTCCACAAGATATGAGTAAGCGTGCCATGCTGACCACAGTCACGCCAGCACGTCCCCGGTATTGATCTATCCATCTCCTGTAGTTTCTCAGGAGTGCGATACCAATAGGTTGAAATTTTGGTGAAGGTCTCCGTGAGCCCCGTGTGATAGGCAGAGTGGCGCGCCCGGTAGGAGATGTGGTCCCATTCAGTATGACTCAGCACCCGACCAAGCTCCCGCTCCCAGCGCTCCCTACCCGGGTGGTGGATATGAAAGGGGGGGGGCTGCAGCATCTTGTACAAATCGGAGATGAGCTTAGTGTCCGACGTGCGAGTGACTAGCCAGCGCTCGTACACCGTGATCTCCCGGTCTGCCGTCGCGCGCACTTGAGGTTGTAGCGCCCAGTGGCGCGCCTGCATATACCGCATGCGCTCCGTCTCGGGGAGGCCACAATCCCGACGTAGATCCTGGAAGGGGACGACACCCTCTGGGCCATATAAATGATACAAGGTGTAGCAGCGCATCGCCCGCCAGTGATCGTAGGCGCCAGGCTCCATACCCGGGCCAAAGTCCGGATTGCCAATCAGCGGCGTGAAGGGAGAGGGAAAGGTAGTGAGTTCATGCCTAGTAGCCACTGAGTCCCACACCCGAAGCGGGACCCGCGTCACAAAAGAGGCGTAAAGGTTAGGGGGCCGATGGGCCCGTCTCAGGAAAGGCACCTCCTGTAACGTTCTGCCTGCTACCGCCTGGTCCTGAAACAGCCAGTGTTTATCCGACTCCCACCGGCTCCACTCCACCAAATAGCGCAATTGGGCGGCCTGGAAATATTTCTGCAAGTCTGGTATCCCTAGTCCTCCAGACTCAGGCGCCAGCGTAGCTATGGTCCGTTTGATCCAAGGCCTACGGCCTTGCCACACAAAACGTGCGATGGCCGATTGAGTCTCCGCGAGCCATCCTTTGGGGGGCTGTAGCGGGAGCGCCCTAAACAGGTATAGCACCTGAGGTAGAAGGGTCATCTTCACTGCGGCCACCCTGCCCAGCAGCGATAACGTGCCCTTATCCCACCGGGCCAATTCCTCTCTGATTTTCGTGCTCAAAGCCGTGTAATTGGCCGTGACCATCGCGGGGAGTGAGGGTGCCAAGAGGATCCCTAGATACGGAATCTGGTCCCCCGACCAGCTCAAAGGGAAAAGCCTCTGCAGGTCAGCTCTGGTGGCGCTAGTCAGCGAGATATTGAAGGCAGCAGACTTCCCGAGGTTCACTTTGAAGCCCGCCACCGCGGCAAAGAGGTCCAGTTCCGCGATACATGCAGGCAGGGACCTCCGTGGGTCATCGAGCGTCAAAATGACGTCATCCGCGTAGAGGCTAAGCGCATGATGAAACTCTCCCATCTTGACCCCTGTGATATCGGGGTTCTGTCGGACCCTTTGAGCAAACGGCTCCATATAAAGAGCGAAGAGCAGAGGGGACAGTGGGCATCCCTGTCGCGTACCACGTTCTATTGGAAAGTGTCGGGAGCTGCCCCCATTCACTCGG
The DNA here is from genome assembly GCF_964263255.1 of Lissotriton vulgaris. Lineage (NCBI taxonomy): Eukaryota > Metazoa > Chordata > Amphibia > Caudata > Salamandridae > Lissotriton > Lissotriton vulgaris. The sequence goes on from NC_141689.1 coordinate 1,037,428,828, forward strand.
ACCACCGCGGACGAGAACCGGTAGCAGTTGAAAATCAGGTGCCGGAACTTCTCGCCGACCCCAAACTTGCCCAGGACCTTCTCTAGATAGGGCCAATGCACCCTGTCAAACGCCTTTTCCGCGTCTATGGAGAGGAGCATGCGTTCCCCGGGAATCCTGGAGGCCTTCTCAAGAATATGAGTCACCCTCTTCGTATTGTCCACTGTCTGCCTGCCCGGCACAAAGCCGGCCTGATCCGAATCGACCATGCCCGGGAGATGAAGTGCCAGACGTGCTGCCAGTATGCTAGTGAAAACCTTCAGGTCCGTGTTCAGTAGCGAGATAGGGCGGTAGGACCCGCAGGCCATCCGGTCCTTGCCCGGTTTCGCGATCACGGAGACCGTGGCCTGGAGAAATTCGGGGGGGGATGGCACCCGGCTCCGAAAACGTATTGAAGAGGCGTGTCAACAGAGGCGCAAGTTCCTGACAGAAGGTCTTATAGAAAAGAGGGATGAAGCCATCCGGTCCCGGGGCTTTACCCGTCTTAAGCCGGGAGATCGCCGTAACCACCTCCTCGATCCGAATCTCCCGCTCCAGATACTGGGCCTGATCCGGCGTCAACGATGGAAGCGACACCGATTCCAGGTAGTCCGCCTCTGCCCGGGCGGAGGGGGCCTCGCCAGTGTAGAGATCAGCATAGAAGTTACGGAAAACGTCCGCGATCTGCTCGTCCTCCGTGACTGACCCTCCGGTAGGAGTAACCAGCTCTTTCACCCGGTGCTGCTGATGTTGCACTCTGAGCTTGTGCGCCAAGAGCCGGCCGCACCTGTCTCCACCGGTGTAATACTTGTGCTTCAAGCGAAGCACCGCATACTCCGCCCGGTCCGTGTCAAGAGCAGACAAGAGTTTCCTGGCGGCCTTCAGTTGCCTCCAAACTCTGGGGGCGCCCGTTCTGTGATGTACCTGTTCCAGCTCCCGCACCTGCCGAGTGAGCTCGTCCCTCTTGAGCTGGCGATCCTTGTTCTCCGCCGAGGAGATAGCGATAAATTCGCCCCGGAGCACAGCCTTCAGGGCAGCCCATTGCGTCGCGCGGGAGGTGTCGTCGTTGTCGTTTACCCGCTGGAAGTCCGTTATGGCCGCGCGGATCTGTTGCACCGTCGAACGCTTGTGCAGCAGCGTGTCCCGGAGACGCCAGACCCCTCTCGGACGAGCCACCGGGGGCAGACTGAAGGTACCCTCCACCGGCGCATGGTCGGAGAGAGAGAGGACCCCCATATCGGCATTCGAGGCTAGTGCGAACATCGGGCCCGTCACTAGGAGATGATCCAGTCTCGCGTAGGACTTGTGTGCATGAGAGAAATAGGAATACGCGCGGGTCGCGGGGTGGAGGCGGCGCCACATGTCGTGCATATCGAGCTCCTCCAGTCGGGTACGAACCGAGCCCGAAAGCTCTCCCAACTGGTGGCGCCGTTGCACAGACCTGTCCAGAGTCGCATCAAAGACCAGATTCAAATCCCCCCTAGCACTATGTGCCTGTCAGAGGTGGATGCCACGTCTTCGAATGCCCTGTGCAAAAATTGGTCCTGGTGGTCATTGGGGCCGTATATAGAGCCTACAGTCATCACCAAACCCCCCACCTTGATCCTATATGCCAGAAGCCTCCCCTTCTGTTCCGCTACCTTCTGCAAAACCTCCCCTCTGAACCCTCTAGAGAACAAGAGCGCCACACCTGCCGTTTTAGAAGCACTGGAAGAAAAGAGCTGCGTGGGGAACTTAGGGGTACGCATTCTGGGACAATCCTTGGCCAGCAGATGGGTCTCCTGCAGTAGGCAGATGTCGGCCTGAGAGTTCTCCAACAGGGACAGGACGGCCCGCCTTTTAACCGGGTTATTCAGCCCCTTCAAATTCAGAGTAACAACTTTAAGAGCCATCAAGGAGGGGAACCCCAGAAACGCACATGAAGGCTGGCAAGGCCCAGCGGGCGAAACACAGAGGCCACACAAAAAACCTCAGCAGACAGCGAAAGCAAACATCCCTACGGCACAGTACAGTCCCCGAACTCCAAAACCCCCCAACCAAGTGGACCCCCCCTTCCCCCGGAACTTCGCCCATCCAGCTCCACACTGCCCCCAACTCCCATCCCCCCAACAAACCCCCAACTCGAAACATTCCCCTGCAACTCCCCTTCCCACCCCCCGCTTCTCAAGCCATTCAAAAAAGTCATTGTCCCAGTCCGGTCCTTATCGGACAAGGCTGTGGAAAGTCGATTGAGTGGACGTCCAGCCACCACCACCAGCACCCCCGTCCCCCCCTTCCCCCAGAACCCTCGCACCTGCAATGATGAAAAGCTAATGTAGACTCCCCCCGGAGTAAGTTCAGGCCGTCAAGGCCACATCACTGTTCGCCGTTGCCCTGGAGGCCTCCTGGATAGCGCTCGACATGTCCGCCCGAATCGTGGGCGAGTCAGGCCGCTCCGGTGGCGGGGAGCGCCTCTCCCCGACCTGCTGCCAACCGTCTCGAGTGCTTCACCTGCGGCGCGGCGCCGGGGTGTCTGCATCCGAAGCCGTGATTCCCAATACTGCGCAGACATCCTGGAGGGACCGGAGCTGGTGCAATGTCCCGTTCCACCGGAAGATCAAGCGGAAGGGGTGCCCCCAAGAATACTTTGTTTCATGCTCCCGAAGGAAGTCCGTGGCAATTTTAAAAGATTTCCTCTTCTGCAGCGTGACCGTGGATAAGTCTTGATAGAGAGCCACTGGGTGATCTCTGAAGCGGTAAGGCTGCTGCCTCCGCGCCTCGCGGAGAATCCGCTCCTTCAGGGGGAAGTCCGGCAGAAAGGCCAAAATGTCCGGGGGGGGCGCCGAGGCTCTGCGAGGGCGGCCCACCCTGTGCGCCCTGTCGATACGGACTTGAAAGTCCTCTGACTCCCCCAAGATTGCACGGAAGAGGGCCTCCAGGTAGGCGGTCACGTCGTCACCCTCCTCGTTGGACGGGACGCCCCGGACCCTGATATTGTTCCGCCTGGACCGGTTTTCGAGGTCTTCGGCGTGGGCCTGCAGCTCAATCTGTTGCTCCCGCAGCCGCAAGACCTCCTGCTGCAGGTGGGTGATCTCTTCATCTCTGGAATGACCGGCCTCCTCCACAGTGTTAACTCGCTCCCCCAGGGAGTCCACCTCTCTCCGGACTTCCCGGACCTCTCCGGCCACCTCTTGCTTCAAAGTCTGAAAATCCTCCCTCAAGGAGCTAAACAGCGACTCCAGGAACGATCGAGTCACTGGGGGCTCTCCGCCGTCAGCGCCTCTGGAATGGGCCGGGGAGCTCGGGGCGGCCTGGCTCCCCCCGCTGCGCAGGGCACCACGTCCCAACATGTCCGGCAAAGTACGGTCGCCTCTCCTCTGACCCCTGGCATTCGACATCTTGGCGGGGCGGGAGTCACCGATGACCGCAGCTCGGTGAAGAGGCGCCGAAGGTCAGGGCAGCCGAGCGGCAGAAGCCGGCCGGGCACTCAGTCGTCGGTCAGGAAGCACTGCTGCGCAGAGGCCCCGATCAAGGCCGGGCGGCTGGTCCGAGGTCTCCAAAATGGCCGCCCATTACAGTCAGTGGGGCCAACGCCCAGGGAATGAGGCCTACCTCCGTCACGGAGCCAAATGCGACACACACAGTCGAAGGGCCGGCCCGCAGGGCGAGAGGCAACTAGGGCCGGCTCGCCCGGATGTACAAATACTCTGGAGGCGCGACTCTACTCCGCCATGGCCAGGGGGGGCCAGAGCAGCTACGTGGTGCCGGCGTTCTCGAGCCCCGGTCTTGCGTAGTAGTCGTAGGCCGGCTACGCCTCCGTCGCCTGTCTCCGCTCGGCACCGCTCCGCCGGCGAAGGTCGCCTCGGCACCCACTCGGTCGCTGCAGCACAGGTACTCCGGCAGGTCACTCGCAGTCGCTGGATCACGCCGCCGGGACCCTAAGCCTGAAGGTCTCGCGGCTCTCGGGCTCCCCACAAGCCGATCAGCGGGCGCCGTCTCAGTCGGTATCTGGGCGGGATCACCACCGTGGCGGGACACCTGGGGCTCGCCGACTGCTCTACACCACCACGGGGGTCACCAGGTGTGGTTACCGCTCGATCCGGGGGGGATCAGCAGATGTAAGCGGTGCAGGGTTTCCAGGGGCTCGGAAGCTCTCGGCAAGTGCGTCCTCTCAGCCCGCCATCTTGGCCACGCCCCCAAGGTACATTCTTTGAAGAGCTCTTGGAGTATAGTATGCCATCCAACGAGATAAAAAGGACATCCTCTTAAAATCTACGGCTCTTAAAGCCTTGTGGCTTAATAATGATATTGAGTGCTACTCTGCCTCTGAGAAAGTGCATTATGTCAACCGGGCTAGTTTTGTCTAAACAACCTTTCACCAGGTGGCACTCTTCTTGGTTCCGCAATAAACTATACCAGTTACCAATCCCCCTAAGTTTTACCTTGAAGAAAGGAGATAATATAGAGTTAGTGAGTGAACTGGATTCAGGCAGCATTTTTTTCAATAACTGAATAATCTGCTGAAATCCTAAAAAAAAAAGCTAACATCGATCACCACTCCTTGCTAGAAGATGTTGTCAAGTGATATATTTCCCCTCACCCAAAAGTATCCCAATTCTTTGAAACCATTCGCGTTCCAAAACCTCAAATGACTCCGTAGTATTTTTAGAAGTAGATATTTACATTTATTAAGCTGCACATACTTATATCCTGCTGATATACTTTTTGATAAGTAAAAAGCTTGAAGTCTCGTGCCAAATTCCTGGCCTACTTTATACCTTGTTTTCTTTGGAAGTTTGGCTGTCTTGATAAATACTGGGAGCTGGGATCCTGCCTCCTGCACCATTTTCCAGAAAAAAACAGTCTATAGCCCCTTTCGCATCCGATGTTTGTACTAGTATATCGATGAGAACTTTATAATAAGTACACATCTGAGGTAGTGCCAGCTGGCCTTGATTTATATTGAGTAGAAGTACTGGGAGTTTAACCCTTGAGGCCTTCTTACAAAGCGTTGAAAAAGGGCCTCAAGTTCTTTAAAATAAGCCTTACTGATTTTTATTGGGGCGTTAGAAAAAAGAAATATCAATAAGGGTAAAATTGTCAATTTTATTAAGGGCTACCCTATCTACTAATGTAAGGGAAGACAATGTCCATTTATCCAATTGGCCCTTGATCTTCCTCATCCTCACCTGATAGTTTAATTGAAAAAGCTCAGAATAGTGGTTCGTTACATGTTTGCCTAAATACCAAATTAGATTAAGAGAATTAACCTGCTGATGAAGGGTAGAGGAGAGGTTCCTTAGAGATGTATTAAATAACAGCAGTTCTGTTTTGTTCTGGTTGATTTTATATCTCCCGATCATTTGGAATTTCTCATATTCTACCAACATTTTTTGTATGTTCTGCTCATCTAGTCTAAGGTATAGAATGATATAGTCCGCAAATAATTTTCATTTTGACATCCCTGCTATTGATGTCTCAATCCCCGCATTTTCCCGAATCATGGCTGCCAAGGCTTCTATAAAAAATGAAAATAAAACTGGGGACAAAGGGCACCCCTGACACGTCCCCCTGTTTATATTGACCATCTCTGCTAAATTTGAGTTCACAAATACATTTGCCGGAGCCCCTTCATAAAGCTTTTGGAGCATTGCAATAAATTGAGATGGAATAAACCATCCATGAAAAAGGGCATCCCAATTTACTGGGTCAAAAGCTTTCTCTACATTGACCATCATTATGACTGCAGGGGTCTGGTTTACCTCAAAATAGTATAGTGCATGCACTAAAACATGTATTGACATACATCGCCCTCCCAGCCAAAAACCCAGTTTGATCGGTATATATAACCAACTGGGCTACAGGGGTAATTCTGTTTGCCCATACTTTCATTAAAAGCTTATAATCTGTGTTCAGCAGACTGATCGGTCGGTATGAGTTCACATCTCTTACATTTTTGCCCTTTTTTTTTTTTAGAAAACTAACACCTGTCGATTCCTTAAAATTCGACAGAAACCCCCCCTTTTTATAAAATTAAAAAGCTCAATTAAGAGGGGTGTAAGAGCTTGCTGAATCTCCACCGCTAATATATCTGCAACCTTTTTCTCTGCCTGAGAATTTGCCAACTGTAGCAGTCTGACAGACTCGAAATACCAGGCTATGTTTTCATTAGAGACCAAATATTTACTTTCATAAAAGTTTTCATAGTGGTGTAAGAAACCCTTTGAGACCTCGTCGCTATTACTGACCACTAACCACTACCTCGGTTTCTGGCTTCTGAGACTCAGTAACTAGTGCAGCCTCCTGTTTAACCCGTGTTGACCAGGCCAGAAATTTACCAACTATCTGGCTCTCCTCCTAATTCCGCTGTTGGAATACCATTGAGCGATTCATCTCCTACAAAATAAATTCCTTCAATCCATCTTTACCTTTAACCAGCTGTGTGTCTTTTAATACTTGTGACCCCTAGGAGCAATTCCTCTTCTGCAAAGCAGCGTCACCTGCAGATTGAAGCTCAGCTATACACGGTGCCTGTTTTTTAGCTTGTAAAGCCATAAATGCCACCATCTTCCCCCGGCTAGTTGCTTTAAAAACTCCCCTGATAGAGAACAGTGAGGCTGTACCTTTATTCAGCTGAAAAACCTCCCCAATAAATATTTTCATACTTAATACCCATTCTTGATTGGCAAGGAGGCTACGATCCATCTGCTACCTATACCTCTCCCTTCTCCTTACCTTCAATTCAATTTCAATGCAAGCCAAATAGTGGTCTGAAATTAATTTGCCCAGATATCAGAATCTACACATTTCTGGGAGAATGGAATAAGGAAATAGTCAATACGGGAAGCTGCTTGAAGATGATGCGAGAAGCCGGTATATTGTGAGATTCCAAAATGGTCTCTGCGCCAAGGATCAATTAACTGGTAATCCTGCTTCATTGCATCTAATACCATTTTGGCATTCAGCTTCAACAGTTTTTTAGTTTTGTTGGATGTATCCCATATCACATTTTAGATAACATTAAAATCCTCCCCCCTAGAATAATTGGACCTACGGCTACCATAGGCCTATAATTCATCTGGTTAATTGCGTTTGAATCGTTCGCTAAAGAGGCATAATAATTTACAGAATTCAGAGAGTTACGGTTCATGCTTACTTTAAGCCAGATCCATCTGCCTTTAAGGTCCCTACATATTTGAGTAACCACCCAGTCCACCCCTTTAGCAAGATAGGTTTCTACCCCCCTTACCGCCAACCCAGCTGAAGCAAAATAAATCCTTGAATCATGGTTAGGAATAAAAATCTTCGTTGAGTTGTTTTTAAGGTGAGTCTTCTGAAGAAATAAGACTTGTGGAGATAAAGAGGTTAGCCCTCTAACCAGCCATACATACTTCTGCTAATTGGACATACCATTGGAATTACACTATATAATTCAGGCTTTGAGACCCATTGCCCCAGTAGCATACTCTAAATACTGTCCTCCTTATCAAATAACATCCCAATTATACACCTATGATTGTGCTCCTTTGTCCTAATCATGCGCCCCATCCTCCACAACCCCCCCTTACCCTGTGATCCCGCCAAGCCCCAAACCCAAGCGAAAGACAAAAGGCCTTCAGTACCACTGTCACAAGGGTGATCGGCCTCACTGGGTGCCATGGTGAAGCACCTCTCGTGGACACATAACCCTCAGACCCCCACCGCCAAAGCATCTTTCAAAACAATTATAATGGAAAAAGAGTCCACCCTACCCCCTTTGTACGTCACATAAAATCATCTATGTCACCATATTCTGAATTTGAGACAGTTAGAAATTGTTTGGAGAAACTCTTGAGCTTCAACAAGATATGTGAACATAGGAAACTTCCCTTTAACCAATACTCTCAATTTCGATTGTTGAGCGATTGCTACCTGAGCTCCCTGTGCTTTAAACAGATACAACATTTTGCCAAATTCTTTATGGCGGCAAGCTGCTGCAGCCGACATATCCGAACAAAATTTACAATGTGGTATTTCATTAAATGAAAACTGTTTCTTTTCTATCGCTTTAGCTAGCACCTGCTCTTTAATGTGATAGTCCACAAAGTTCAACAATATGGTGCGTGGCAGTTTTGAGTTTGGGAATGGCTGTGATGGGACCTTATGTACTTGTGTGATTGTAAAATCCCTGGCCTACTCCAGAAAAACATGTCTCTGGATGAACTAGTCTACCCACTGTAGGACCTGCTGGCCTTCACAGCCCTCCAGGACTCCCATAAGGCTAAATTAGAGCAGCAGAGTGATTTTACACCTCTTTGATTTTATTCTCCAAACAATACTTTTGATTCCTTACTTAGTTAACTTGCTCCTGCATTGTGCTAACCAGATCTTCAAGATGTGAAATTCTAGATTCTACCTCCTGAATTCTTTCCTGGACGGTTCATTGCTTCTTCAATTTTAGATGACTGTTGATGTAGTTTCGATAGCTTGAGAAGCATTCAGTTCCCAAACTTCATCCAAGATTACAATCAACATAGTTTTGATATCCCACTTTGCTGTAAACCCTTTCGCCTTGCTGCCCATTCACCTGTAATGTCTCCTGGGGCCTAGGTAGAACTGTGTCCTGGGGCTAGGGTTGATCTAACCGAACCATCTCTGAATTGGAGGCTGAATTCAGCCACTGAAATGGTGGACCACATTGAGCTTGCAATGAAAACTGAGAGCCACTGTCCTGGGACTGCATTGGCGCAGTATTTCAGCTTGAAATCTGTAGAGTCATGGGCAGGCCCACATCAGAGGTTTGGAGCATTTCCTGATGACCCTAATGTCTCGAAGACAGGACTTTACCTTTTGAGAAGCACTAGGACCGGCACTGTGGCCCGATTCACACCGTCAGCTATCGGGCTATTGGTCTCACGGTCTCCGTATCTCCGCGGTATGACTCAGAAGCAGAAGGCAAGAACATCGTGAGGTGCGCGGGGAGGAGGAGGGTGGCATCCTAGCAGCGGAGCATGAGTGGTCTGCCCGCTGCCTTCAAGCAGGAAGTTGTTGGGTAACTCTATGCTTTATATCACTTTGGTGTAACAGTGAGGTCATATGTAACATCTGCAATGATGTCATTTAACATGTAATGAGCGATGAAATATGTGAGGTGATGCAGTGCATGGTTGAGGTGCATATTATGGTTAGCTCAGTAAACTGTAACTGGTAAATTTCAGTGTTTTTTCTATTTTAAAACATTTGTTTTATCACATTTTAACACTTAACTATATAATTTCTTTAACCTTTGTGTTTTTTTAAGTGGATTTCTTGGTCAATATACTAAACCTAACTATTATGTCAGTTTGACCTTTGTTTTTTTCAGTTAATTTCTGTTGGTTTTTACCGTAACAGAAGATATCATTACCATACCTAAATATAACGTCACTTTAAGCTTTGCTGTTTAGTGAATATCTGTTTTTTTATCCCCATACCTATACCAGTTGGCCGTGCAAAGCAGACAGCCAACCCCCGCTATGCACTGCCTATGGCCGTATACCAGGGAGGTTGGTACGCCTGAGCTGTGTGCACCCAATGTTCTTTGGACGCCCATCCCCTCGCAGATGGCCAACCCATATTTAATTTTTTTGTTAATCTTGTTTGCAGGTACTGCTGTACTCCTGCGGTACCTGCCGGTCAAGCTTTGTGGAAGCTAGCACAATAGCATAGTATGCTGCTCACCCTTGCACTCACAGACAGGATAGTACTTTCTAAAATAATCATCCTCCCCCTCCTCCTATATTAATTTGTAAATTACCCAAACGCAGCTTTTTCTGCCATTTGGATCAATTGTTGGGGTACCTGTTATGGAACAACAGGAGGCGACTTGAGGCGCTTCAAAAACATCAGCTTCTGATGGGTCAAGGTGGGCTTGGGGTTCCATCCTTTGAAACATTCTACCTAGCGGCACAGCTCCAATGGGTATCCTGATGGCGGCCATGAACAAATGTTTAGGAGACAACCACAGGGGATGGTCCTCTCCCCTCCTTTAGAATATGCCAACTCTTACACCCCACTATCACAATACACTGCTGGTGGTCCCTACACTGGTGGATCGACTATAAATGTCTAATTAGGGTTTTCCAGCTTATGAGTAAAATCACCTTATACCCCCCCATAATTCCCCTCCTGGGAATACCGGAATGCTTAGGTCTGCATATGGATCAGCAGCTGTTGGAAGAGCATGCCCACTCCTTGAAAATGGTGGGAGACCTTTTCTAAGATGCCAAGATCCTTACAGTCCAGCAAATTCGTCAGGACCATAATATTCCTAAGGTACAGTTACCAACATATGTACAATTGCTGGTGGCACTCCGATCAATATGTTGAGCATTAGATGAAGAACCGCCTACCCACGCTGTGATACATACTCAATTCCTCATGGGGGGGTCAGCATCTCATCACATGGCTATACAAAGCTTTTAGGGAACACGTGGACATCTATCTAGTTCACCTTCATCGCCTCTGGGAGGAGTACTTTATAAGACCTCTTCATGATACTGAGTGGTCCAGAGCCCTGGAGTCCCCTAAGACTTTTGAGGGATGCTAATTTTAAAAGCATCCAATATATGATCCTTCACAGGGCATATCTTGCACCCTCTCGACTTAATCCTATGTTCCCTGCAGCCAACTTCACTTGTCCTAAATGTCTTACCCAGGTTGCAACCTTCGGCACATGCTTTAATCTTGCCTCAGCATAGCAAGTTATTGGCACACAATACACACTTCAATAACCACCGTCACAGAACTTATCAACGCATTAGGTATTTTCCACAGACAAAAAAATCACAGGGTTCGGGTGTGCTTCGCCAACCGCACCCTCCTTCTGGCCAAGCATTTACTAACCATGCCCTGGAGAGCCCAACACTCCCCGGCTTTCTCCCAATGGTGCATGGCACTACTTAGAGGGAGAGAGGCAGAACGCTTTGCATTGGGAGGAGGCCCGTTGTATACCCTGGCGCCCTATAGCCGCTGCCTGGAATACTATGCTTATTAAATACAAAATACAGGCTGAAGAGGACATCTCTCCCTCACAGGGCAAATTTAAAGGACACAGGTCCCCGGGACCCCTCCCCTACATCATAATATGCTAAGCATTATTCCTTTATCGCTTGTCCTTCTCCTGGATTCTTTTTCCAAATTCTTCAACCCATCACCATTTTTCATTGAGTCCCCCTCAGCCTTCTAGGACACATAGGAATACTGTTTTTACATGGCAGCACGTGGCCGAAGGACTCTGACATTTACATCATTATTAGCCAGTGGAAATTACTACTAGCCTATTGTTTGAACAGGTACTGAACATTGATTTCTTTAATGTACTCAAATTGTATTGTATCGGTAAATTGCTACCTGTTTTTGTTCTCAACCTGCTACAATTGCCTATTTGTTGATCTCACCCTGCTACATCTGCTAATGTCTAAAGTTGATAACACCCAATAAAAATTATTTAATGATTAAGGTTGCATGGTACCTCACGTTGAGCTGTGTTGGGTCCTGTAGGAGTACTATAGTACCAGTGGCACAATTTTATTTTTAAAACATTGTGGCCCCTGTGGGTTCTCTCTGAGTAGCCCAAAAATTGCCTAGAGGACACGGTGTCCAGTACACTGCCCTCTTATACCCTTTTTCACAAATTATTTCAGGACGCTGGGACCAAGTCCAAGAGTCCTGTAATGGTAACAGCAACATTTTGCTCTTAGTTGCTGCCAGCTAATCAGAAGCTTGGTTCTGTGAGGCAGGACCCAGTTCCACAGTACCAAAATGGGCAACAGAAGAAAAAAGCTGTCTCGACTAATCAGATGGCCCTTTTCTTTAATTTTTTCTTCCGCAGGACTCTAGCGGGACCAACAGTCCAGTTTTACCTAACTTTTTAACACCTTCAAGCTCAACTCGAGCACCTTTTTAAACGCAATTGTCTCAAAAACGGCTTTACGGATTTAAATCAAATCACTAAAAGCACATTTTCTTGGTAAAGTTTTAACTTTTGCCATATTTGGTGTAATTTTATTCAGTTGTTTTTTCTGTATAAGAAAACAAAAGTTTCAATGATTTGGCCCACCTGATAGATCGGCATAAAACTTTCCATGAAGATGCTGAGGTATATGCTATTTTTATTGAAGGTTGCCAACTTTACTAGCAGAACAAAAATCGCTTTCTCTGGAAACTCTGACCTAACTATAACTACACAGTGATGAATGTTAGCTTGGGTGTAGTGATAGGAGTAGCACATTTGCTAAGTGTGAAGCTTTACTTTGTGTATTAGGTGCAGAAATCACTTTGAAAGTTGTAGACATTCTTTTGTGTGTGTCAAGACAATGACTCATCCCTGGGTGAAGCCTACAGTACTGTGGGGTTGTTGTGTGGGTTGAGAGGATAGCACAGCTAAGGGACCATCCACTGTCTCCTGGATGCCTAACACAACATGTAAGCTGTTGTTGTGATGACAACACAGACATCATAAACCATGCATCCATACTGTGGGCAGACCTCTCCATGTATTATGTCTGCATGGGACCTAACAGCCCAGTCTTTATGGGTAGCAGAGGCATGTAGCAAAAACCCATCTCCCATCATTAGTAGACAGCAAGGCTCTGCTGTACGATTTTGTCACTACTAGGATTGACAGTATTGGTATGTCATCTGTTGACACCAACTAATTGTTGACGGATAGCGATTACCAGAGTTGCTCTAATATGCAGGACTTTCTTCAATGAAAGGAGTAGGATTGCTACCTGGCCAATTTTATACCGCATGACCAGTATTTTAATATCCATGCTGATAGAAAAAATTGCAAAGTAACCTAAAGCTGGTATTTTTCCCTTACCAGTACATACTGCAAACAGCACATCTTAGAAGAAAACACTTTAAAATGTGTTCTACAGCTGCCTTAATAACCCTTGACTGATAATTAAATTAAACAAACACAGAAATGCTTTGTTAAAAATGAATACAGATGATTTTATAGACAAGCTGTATCACCTCCGGGCCTTTGAGGAATGAACAGACGTCTGCTATTTTTCAATAGAAAAGGTGGCAACCTTAGTTTAGGAGTGGAAGCAGTCAGTATAACTACTGTAAAAAAGATCCCACTAGTAGCCCCCCTTATATGGCCGCCACATGAAGACAACACCCTGTGACCCCTATGGAAGGAGCCAACCTGCCCGCATTTCCTGTTTTTTCTTCGTTCCTGCCCGGCGACAGCCACGAACAAGACCAATATTTTTTGTAATTGTTATTCTAAATGTCAGATTCATATTTTAGTTGTCGTTGTTGGCTGGCTGTAACGACCAACATTGAAATTCTGAAGCCGCCCTCAGTACAACAGTGGCAGGTAATGAGAATGGAATAAGTTACCTCCTTCAAACCAATTAGGAGGTAGCCACCGCTAGTGCTCCAGTTATTGTCACATCCTGCTTAGCTAAGCACCTGGAGATTGTGGGTACTTACTTCTTCATTTTGTGAATGGGTTTTGAGTGATTTAGCAGTGTGGCAGTTCTGTTGGAATTACTGTGTCCCCGTTGTTAAGCAGCAAGGTGCTACATAAAAACGCTGGTTCTGGCATTTTCTTAAAGTGCCTCCCCGAATAGTTTTGTGTGATTCAAAATGGCCTATCTTGCTGCCCACTTTCCAGCCAAAGTCAGAAGACCACTACCAGACAACTCTCTGACCACCTAGAAAGCCGCAAACTCCTGAAACACTCGCAATCAGGATTCTGAAACTACCACAGCACCAAAACAGCCCTAATCGCTGTCACAGACGACATACGCATCGACCGTGGACGGACTGTCTCCCTCATCCTCCTTGACCTCTCAGCCACCATCTCCCACCACACACTCATCCCCAGACTACACACAGCAGAAATACAAGGACCAGCACCCACACGAATAGCTTCCTTCCTTTCCGGAAAAACACAAAGAATCAGGCTCACACTGTTCACAGCAGAACCCAAGGATCTCATCTGCAGAGTTCCACAGGGATCATCACTCAGCCCCGTACTTTTCATACTATACATGACTTCTCTGGCTAACTTCATCAGATCTCACGGAATCAATATCATCTACACAGATGACACCAAGCGCATTTTTCTTTCTCAGACGACATCACCACTAAGACAAACTGAAGAGCTCACATTGGGACTCCACCTGGTGGCTCGGCGAACTCAGACCCACGTTGACCCCAACTGACCACTCTAGGTACCTAGGCCTCATCTTGGACACCAAACTCACCATAAAGTCCCAGGTTAACGCCGTCAGCTCCTCATGCTTCCTAATCCTCTGCATGTTGTGTAAAATCTTCAAGTGGATCCCACCAGACACCAGACTTACCATCACTCATGCCCTAATCACAGGCAGATTGGACTACAGCAACACACTTTACACCAGCATCACAACCCATCTTCTTCACAGACTTCAAATTATCCAAAACGCTCCCACCAGACTTGTCTTCAACCTCCCGCACCAAACCCACACCACATCACTCCTCCGAGAGCTCTACTGGTTCCCCATCCAGAAGCACTGCCAGTTCAAACATCTCACACACGCATTCAAGTCACTACACAACATGGGACCTGCATACCTCAATTAGCGGCTTCTTTTTCACCAACCCACCCGACAACTCCGCTCAGCATCACTCTCACCCGCACACACACCCCACAACCACAGAACAGGAGGTCAAACATTCTCCTACCAAGCTGGCAAATCCTGGAACGACCTCCCCCAAAACATCAGGGTCTTCTCCTCACTTCTTGAATTTAACAATTAGTCTTCTGGCGAGACCATCAAGACTGCTTGTATTCAGGCCCAGCCTCACCACAGACCTACACTCACCTATTTCGCACTTTGATACCCTCACGGGTGACTAGCAGCGCTCTACAAATCCACCTTATATTACATTACAATGGCTGGAAAGCGCTCTTCGAAGAGGACAAATGTCCTTGAGATTTCTTCTGAAGAAGAAGTGCCAGCTGCAGTGCAGGCAGTGCAACCCTGACATGGATCTGCTTAAATACATGATTAATAATGTTTTAGAAGTCACCTTTAGCAGCCTACGGCGGTCAGTCCCCACCCTCCCAAGTGCCAAGAGCTTCCACTTCTAACAAGCCAGACTCTGATTATTCTGATGAAGCCGTTCAGAGGAGCCGATTTTACAGGGTGTCGAATTGAACGAGGTGATCACACACCTTATACAGAACTTTGTCTTGCCGGAGGCCTTGGGCCAGCCAGATGAAGACCATTTTTTCTCCCAATATCGCAAAAAGGAACAAGGAAGGTAATACACAGTCTCTGCATCATGGAGGGTGGCGAGTTTTATAGCATTGCACCAAGGCTAACAATCCCCTCCTCTTCCTAACGCAGAGATCACAATACCCTCTTAACAATTAATAAGCACTGGCATAGCCAATAGGTCTCGCCTTTGGGACTTTATACGTGTTTAGCCAGAGCTATTGGTTTGGCCAATGTTTAGGAAACATGACACATTTGAAGACTGCATGAGGCATATTATGCCACTTACAAGCGATGACTACTCAGGGATCTTTTAAATAGCATAATATTAGAAAAATATAATTAGATCCCGAGATGCAGCTCATATTGTGTTTAAAAAGCAGTTTTTCTCAGATGCAGTTGCTTATGGTGATTAGGAAAATCGTTAAAGATTTCCCAGATGATTTCTCAGTTGCTATAATGTCAAATTACCATTGACATCATGAGAGTTATGAAGATGAAAATGGGCATAAATAATGTGCATGCTGTCTCAAACATAAAACACTATATTATGGTGTGCGGTAAATCCCCTCTTGTCCTGCTGCACATCTCTAGCTGTCACGTAGCAATCAAAGATGGGGAGAAGGAAAATTCGTGATCCCACCAAGTTCCTTGGCTTTAGCGATCGGTCTACTAATCTCCAGGAGTCTTTTCTCCATCTCTACGCGGAATATGACCATTTAACCCGGCAACGTAGGCTACAGCCGTATCCGGGACCGCGAGAGGCAGAGACAGCACAAGCTGCAGGTTTGCGAGTGGAGCAACGAGGTATGGCGCTGTTAGATCGAATGCCCGAGCAACTTAACGGAGATAAGTATCCATTTCGCTCCCCTAGACTTTAATTTTCTTATGTGTTTGTAGGAGCCCCTCCTTCAAGCCTCTGGGTACCCGTGAAATGTTGAAAAATAACTAACGGAAGGTATGTGTTTTTTGAGGAGTTTTTTCGCAATTTGGGGTAATATAACAACAGCTTGGTGACACGGTTGTTAACAGTAACAGAATCCCGCATACCCCAAATCTTTGCTGGTAATTTGAAATAGCTGCCTTCTTCACCTAGACCTTTGCGTATCTCACTGAATTACTAATGTCTTAAGGAACCCTAGGGGGGATGCATGAACTCTAGAGTTACCTATACCCTCTACAAAGTATCATTAGAGGTTCCCAACCATGACTTGTTTTCCAGTACTGAGTATGTGGTTTATGTCCCCCAGAGATAGGGAGTCTGATAGCGTAGTTTTAACTCTTGAATAACCAAGTTATTTTTAATTTTGCACTAATCCTTATGACCCACACCCTAGCAACACTACCTTTTCTTCACTTATAGGTCCAATTTTGACCGTCATTAGAGAGTAGGCCTGAGCCACTCTCTTCACCGAACTCACCTGGTCCTGAAGAAAGCCGCACCGACCCTTTGGGCGATAAAGGCTGAAACATGTCGACCATTTCTGTACACAGGAGGATTGAATATGTGTGAATCCTAATAATTCCTCTTAACGTATTCAACCATATCCTCCACCATCAATTCAATCCCGGTCAATAAAATTATTTCTTTCCCGGCAAGATTGGATTGTTTTTAAGCAAATCACTGTCACCTCACCAACAATCACTGATCACTACTGTTTTAACCTAGGGTGTTCTCCTCCGGGTGGAGGGTGCATACCAACTGACCCCGTGATTCTGCACAGACGTGTAAACGAAGGCGGAGAATCAAGATACACCGCCCATACCATCATGATTGCACGTGTATGAGGGTCTTTTAAACAAGGGTCATTCTAGTTAGAACTGTACCCAGGTTATACAGGACAAGTGATCCCCCCTCCCCCCTCTTGATTAACAGCATCTCTAGCTGTATGCAGTGTTTCAGAGCTGTCGAATTTCCTGAGGTCCATGTGTGAGTTGGTCATCCAGCCTAGGTTTCTCATTGTATTGTGCAATTTGCAGCCTTGATTTTATTCCATGATAAAAATACTTTCAAAACTCTATGATTCGGATTGCAAAAATAAAAACTTAGACTGGATGAACTACTCCCATATGGCCTGGTGAGGCTTGAGTGCACTGTCTTTTTTTAGAACAAATGTAGAGGTATGCTGAATAAAAAATAAAAAAAATAAAAAACACTTTGTTGTTCATGCCAAGAGGATGCTGGGCCGAAAGCAAACAGGAGAATTAACAAAAACAGCAAGTTCAGTAACCGCACTTCACAAGAGACCGCACTACAGAAGTTCACTTCACTTGCTGGCCCTGAGCAGCTGCAGGCCTGCTGCATAGCAAGAGAAGGTAGCGCTGGATGCTGACTGTTGTGTTGGTAAAAGTACCACGGGGAATGTAGAAAAAAAGGAACGAGTTGCCCAGAGGTTAGTGAGTGATGAAACATGAATGGGAGTAAGAGGAAGAGGAGGGGGTAAAGATTGGGTGCACAGAAGGAGAAGCAGAAATACTAAGATGAATGTAGACGAGAAGGAGCTGAGGGCACAGAGGTGAGCAGGGGACATTGCTTAACCCCTATGTACCACCAGCATTTTGAATGCTCGACCTAAAAAGAATGCAGCCTGGCCAGTTGTAAGGAAAACAACAGTCCTCTGAAGTTGGAGCATAGGCATCACGTCACTTCCCTGATGGCAACGGAGAAGTGAGGTACCCAAAGCTAGAGTACAGTCTGTGTGGCTAAAGTCAGTTTTATGCACCAAACACTGTTCAATTGAACAGGTGGCTTGCTAGAGACACATTTAAAGCACCCGCCGTGGAACCTAGAATACATTTGGTTCCATTAGAGATAAGCATACAAGTTTTAGGGGGTGGACAAGTTATTTTTTGAGTTGTAGAGCTGAAATGTCCAGCATGCTGACACTTGATTAAGAACAACAAAAGCCCTGTGCTGTAAACAGCCACTTTCAAAGCACCCACCATGGAACATTGAAAAAACGATTGCATGAGCACACAGAAGCGTAAACAGCCACATTGAAAAAAACAGCTGAAAAACATTGGAAAAAATTATTGCATGAGTGCACATAAGGGCATTGTAGTCGTAAATAAAACAAGCCGGTGTATGAAGTAAACACAAACACTTAACACTACATGAGCAGAGGCAGGGCAATAAAAAAAGAGTGCTTGGAAATTATCGTAAATAACATGAAGAGTAAGAGCACATGTAACAGGGGCGGTCAGCATGGGAGGTTACAAAATTGGAAAAGGAGGGACTAATAAGCCATTTCACCAATCAAAAGCTGGAATTTGTGAAGGACAGTAAGGGAAACCAATGAAAAAGATGGGCAGTACTTAAAGGCCATATTGTAAATACAGCATGTCTCATAGAGACAGCGCGCATGCGCTGCCTAGGTGAGACCTAATAAACCAGGTCCAGCTGTGCTCAACCACTCTCCTTGCATTATTACATGAATAATACAACTGTTTTGCTGTCATTCAATTATTTATCTTTATGAATATAAACGGATATAGCCTTTCTAACAAGGAGTTTTAATAAGCAAAATGTGTTATTTGCAGTCATACAAATTAGCAGGAGTCTTTTCTGATCAGTGGTTTGGCAGTGAGAGGCTTAAAAATGTAAGCTTGGTCTGTTCCAGCACAGTACATTCTATTGAAAAAGGTTTGTAGTGACTTAGGTGCTTCCAAGCACGTTTGAAACAGATTCATGGATCAGTTGCAGTTATCCACAGTCCTCCTTTGCAAAACAAGTTAGGGAGGTTAACTGATTTGCCCTAAAACAAGATGTTGAGCCAATGTCGAGACTCAAACCTCGTTCTCCATTTCGAAAGCCGTCTTAGCTGCGGGTGTGCTGAGAGCCAACAAAAGTGAGCCTGTGAGACAAATAGGCATGCATGCTGGTGGCAGAAATGGAGAATGGAGGCAGGAAGTGACATCGTCTTGCAGAGAAGGCCCCCCTTCTGCCCTTGAATGATACATTTAACTGCACATTGATACAGAATTGATACTGCTTTGGAAAGTAGAAGGAATGCCAGAGGTGAACTAAAGAGTAGGTGGAGGTAATTAAACATCTAAGATAGGAATGCCTATTTGCAGTTGGCTTTCATAACTCTGTTCTGTGTTAAGACGCATTTAAGTAGGAGTGAAGACTGGAAGTAAAGAAGTACAAAAAAGGAAGATTAAGGTGGCACGTCTTCTCAATTTATGGCCCATGCTCTGGAATAATATCCCTGTATAGACCAGGCCTGCCCAAACCCTGTATGCGTTTAGGAAATTGCTGAAGACATACCTCTCTAAAGAGCACTATGGCGCAAGAACAGTCCACGTCCACTCTCAGAACCCAGTTCTCCTCCAATCATAATCAACTGTATCTGTGTCTTTGATCTTGTACAGCACTCCACAGTCTATTGTGTGGGTTCGCACTATACAAATGCCACTTACATTCACATTCTCCCCACTGAGTGAATGCACTAAATGATCAGCTTCTTTTGTTTGAAAAATATATTTATTGGTATTTGTTTGCGAGATACAACTGCTAAATGAAATTTACAAGGTCAATTGACAGTAAAATTAAAAAGATATATCTTACAGTTCAGCATAACCACTCGCACCCCGATCTACCCAACCATGTGGTCACTTACATGCAACTTCTTACACTTTGCAAACCCTATCAACTCCCCAACCCCTGGTACTCCCACAAGTCTCACTCCCCCTCTGCAGCAGCCCCGAGTGCCACTCTCACTGTGCCAAAATAGTTCCACCAGGTACCCCATATCGTATGGTGTTTGTGAGGGTAATTACTAGTCTTGTGGGCCAATTCCTCGGCTAGTGCACAATGATCCATACCACATAACAATTCAGCAGTTGGCGGCACTGTCGGGGACCTCCAGTGGAATGATCAGTTTCTTGTACAAAGGTGTTCACTCCCACATTTTGGAATTTCAAAAAGTGACACAACGCAGCGCAGCTTCAGACGTTGCTGTGCTGAGTTGTGCATCAGGGAGGTAGTAGGTAAGTGCTGTATCTCTCACTAACACTGTTGCACAATTAGGCTGCAAAGCCCCAAGCACACATTTTGCAAAATTGTGCAAAAGTGGCTATGTGAGCATAACCGGTTTTGTACTGGAAGGGTACACTTCCAGTACAAAAAACAATGCTTAAAAAGTTTCCCACATTTAAATGTGTGCTGTACAGTGCAACCCACATGCAAAATCAGAAAATTAGGAGAAATATAAGCATTTCTCCTTTTTAACTCCTGCTTTAAATTGGCATTATTTTTTAGTGGAAAACCCTGTCTTCTGTTGTTAGTAGATAGAGTTTTGCGCCAAAAAAGCATGTGCGGTTGCATGGTAAAACCCATGTACTACCAATAGAATGCCACCTATACGCAGAGTAAAGCATGTGCATGTTTGCCTCACTTTTTTGAACGAAACACAGGGCAAAGTTTAAATTTACCCCTTAATAATTTTACAGAATTTGTGGAATGATGGTGCAATTTTGGTAGGCAGGCAAGTCGGATACAAACTTGGATCTGGCAAACGTATTAAGCAGGGTTTCAGGACGTCATAGCCAACATTCATAGTGATTTTATTGATTTAAGTACGTTCCACACTATAGATCTTGTTGATTCTGAGCACAGTGCATGGCTTTCTGCACTGCACCCATCCGTTGCTCATGCCCAGGGTCACACAGGGTTCACAACATTTTTACTATTCCGCACTCAAACAGGCATCTGAAAAAAGAGAGGTAAGCACGTACTTGGCAACAACCAGGGCAGTAATGTAAAACATGCGTGGACGAACCAAGAGATCGCATTTCAAAAGGTTGAGGATACAATGTGGCCGGTTATGTCAACAGGAGAGGTGAACTTGCAAGTTTACAAAGCGAAAGCAATTGACCATTGACAACCAGCACGAGGACACATTGCTGTGTTCAAGAACAACAAGTTTTAGCCATGCAACAGCCGATGTTGTTGCACCAAGGATATTGTGCTGCAAAAGTAAATACTTATAAGGTCCCAAAAGCGAGACCTATTGGCTATGTCAATGCTTGTTTTAAATATTAACAAAGGGGAACAGGTACCAATTCAGTTTGATATCAAATTTGTATGTAATTAAAAGCCTTTTTGCAGTCTCAAATGGCTCAATACTGCGAATTGGACCCTTTGCTAATGCAAAAAGACTGCATGTATATGGCATAAGTATTAAAGTTTTCATTATACATACCTTGTTAATAAAGTTTAAATTAGAAGTCCACCTCCCTAACACCACCTTTCTTTCTCAAAAAGAATACGTCTTTGTCAAAATGAAGCCTCAAATGTCTGCACCAATTAAAGTCTTACACTGGCGCCAAAATATTCTTTAAATTTTCATCTAAAAAAAATCACACACATTTTTATTTCATTCAGATGCAGGTACCCTGGCAAGTCGGCATATAAGTTTTTCTTTACAAGAGTTTTACACCGGAAGCGCATGCTGGCAAGGGATAATTGTAGCATTAGCATCTCCCCTGCCCACCATCATTCTAAAATGTAACCACCAGCTGCCACATCTGCACAGTCCACCATCTTTTTTTCCTTAATAAAATGTGAATAGTTAAACCATATATACAGCTCACCATTCATCACAAGATAAAAGGTTACTACTGAATGGCACCAACATCAGGTGCCACACAATTACAGTAAAAAAAAAACAATACTGTGCTACAAAATTTCTTTTTTGGTGAAGCAAAGTTTCCTAATCTTTGCCAAAATATCCTTCGGGAGTCTGTATTACCGCCACCCCAAAAACCCTCTTGACACTCCTGAAGGCCACACTTAACTGGGCAGCCAGGCTTGTTTTATACGGTCACATCGAGATAGGATATACCAGGCGTAACTGTCTCACCGATGCATCTACAAGACTGCATGCATTATGCTCAAGGCTGTCCACCATGGAACTAAAAATTTGCGAGCACAAACAATTAATACATCGGTAGGACAGTGCTCACTACACACTAATAATAATATTAATAGTATTTGTAAAGCGCTACTGAGTAGACGCTGCTAGAACCACCCAGATTCTAGAAGGAAAGATCGCAAGAACGATCCTTTTCAGTAAATGCCCCAAGAATGTGTAACTCCCTCCCAACAGAAATAAGATCTAGTACCTCTACACCCTTCGAGAGAAACGTGACAGAAATGCTGCTTGAGAAATACCAAAGTACTTAATCCCTGTTCACCAAACGACCACCCTCAGATAGATGGACAAATCTAACTGAATGATTCGGAGTGCTATTACTTGTACACACGGTCAATCATAAACTACGGCTCATGCCACCAGTATATACTGTAAGGCAGTTAACACCTTTAAATGTTACTATTGATTTCTGTATTAGTAACTGCTACCCGTAAGTAGCTGACCTCCTCTGTTTTATTCACAATCTATGTTACAATATCCTGTGTGCAGCCCTCCGATTCTGTCAGGTCATGTATGCGCTCAATAAAACTCTAAAAACTTAAGCAAAAACTGGACCAAAAAATCTTCATTAAAGTGGGGTACAATTATCCGTTTTTGTTTTGGTCCAGAGTACCTTTCATGCCATTTAGACTCACAACGCTAGATATCACTGCATTAATCCGTGGGAATTAAATCCCGGAGCCTTGGAAAGGTACATTAAGAGAGCCAAATGATAACAAGCATTGGCCGCGCTGCCGGGAAAGTGAAAGTGATCGCAATCGCATGGCGGCTGCACACTTGCACACTAGCGTGCACGCAAGCATGAGGCCACCAAAAGCCTTTGGTGGCACTTTCAATAGCTGCTTACTAAATGTCTCGCAGAGCAGCGCATGCGCTGGCTCAGTGAGACCTTAAAACAAATAGCGCCTGAAAAACAAGCATTGGCATTGCCAATAGGTCTCAGCACAATATTCTTGGTGGAACAACAACTGTTGCATGGCTAAAAACTTAAAAGGTCCCAAAGGCGAGACATATTGGCTATGCCAACGCTTGTTTTTAGTTGATGGAGAGGAAGTGGGTGCTCGAATTAATATAGCCAATATGTACGATTTTTTTCTACATGGCCAAAGTACCCACAAGCTACTTAAGAGGCTCATATGTGACATGTAAAGGCTTGATTTTTAATAAAATCAGAGTAAACCTTTTGCATACCAAGCAGCAGCATGTAATATGAGGTGCCTTCTTACGTTTTAACCCACACTACTTGGATTTTTGAGCTTATACTTACAACGTTACATAAGAAACTACAAGTTCCAAAATGAAGCTTGCTGTTGGCTAAAATTGGGATTAACATGCAAACGCTTGGCAGCTATGCAAATAAATCCCTTCAAGTCACTCCAGCGCCACTTTAAGAGTCGTGTGGTGTTATTTTAGATATCATTGTTTCAAGGTGTGTTTGATGGTGTGTTGGACCACAACTGACAAAGGCATAACCTAAAATGACCTCCATACCGGCGAAATGTGGTGAACAAAGTTCTCAAATTTTTCAGGTTCAGGTACGAGTAGGTCATTCGGGTCAGGTTTTTTCTTTGCATTCTGGGAATTGTAGTTCTGACTTTATGAATGTGATCAAAAGGGCCACAAATCCCAGGATGCAAAGAAAAAAACTGAACTTGATGAGCCATACACACATGAAACTGAGAATCTTGAGATCTCTACCATAGGGGCTCTAGTGCCTTATTGTACGTTCCAGGAAAGTTCTACACCTGGAGAATGAAAGCCCTGAACTGTAGAGGTGTCCTGTCGTCTTGTAGTTATCTGGCTACTTTCCAAACTGTATGATACTCATATCTTTTTTTATACATTTTGGTGTATTTAAAAGGTAACTACATCACACCATCTCACTAAGGACACAGCGATCCAGTCCTGAGTTTTGGTTGACGTGATATCTTTATCTAGACCTTGTTTTTGCCCAATAGCACTCAGCAAAAAATGACTATTCGTCTGGCTACTGGCATCAAAAGTAGTATCTTACCCATTTTCAGAGATTTTCAATATTGCAGTCTAACGTGAAGTATAGGTTTGCAGGTGGTGGGTACCTCACTAATTTTGAGGGGCTTGCACTTTTTTTCCACCATCAGATTTTGACCCAGCACAAGAGACAGAAAGACACCACAGAAGCTTCTCTAAAATGGCTCATAAAGTGATCACAAATACGGGAATATCCCATACGAAAGTAGGATTTTTCCTCTGCATCTTTGTGATTTAAAAAAAAAACTTTGCAACATTTATGAACCTCTAATAAAAAGTTAAGAAAAAAACAAAAAGTGAGAAAAAACTACCACTAAAAGTAGATTTGGTCTAGAAAAACAGCAAGAGGCTCACTTTTTGTGGAATTCCCTTAAAAAATACTACTGCAAATGAAGGCAAGACACCACCGTCAAATTTAACAAAGATTTCAAAATGGGTGTCAAAGTCCATGAAATCATGTAGGTTTCAAAACAAAAGCCCAAATTCGTATACCTCAGTGCGTTATGTTTATTGTCGTCATTCATGTCACAATCTTTTATGGAGCTGGCAACATGGTTCAGTGAATTAACACTCACTGCTGACCTCTGCAGTGAGATGAAGGTCACACGATTGAATGCTTGCAGGGTAGAACAAGCCTTCCATCCTCCTGAGGTCAGTAAATTGGACAATTATAGGACTTGCTGTATAAAAAACACGTTATTCATATTTGTTAGGCTTTGTAGTACTCTCGACAAACATGAGGATGCTCTCCCGTTAAAGGAATCAATGTTGTCAAGTATTTTTGTGTCTGGTTGGTGTTTACTCATTGAAGTGTTTGATGGTCCTGGTTGGTTTGTAAGTGGTACTATTGCTTACGTAATATGTGTGAGTGAGTCATAGAAGAAGGTGGTTAAGAAGGTTCTTAAGGTTTATCGGTTTCCCATTTCCATGCAGGTTGCTGGCGTGTTTTATTTGGTTGGTGGTCAAACTAAATGGCGCTGTGCTGTGTGGGTGAGGAAGTTAGTCGGCTGTCGAATGTGGCCATTGTGTTTGGGAGACATGTGTTAGATACATTGGACTGACAGCAACAAATTTATACTAGGCCACATTTAGTTAAGTACAAATTAAGGACTTTTTTTGCACTTATCTGACATTGCTGCAATCCTACAGATTTTTGGTGACGTCTAAATAAAGCACATCAAGATTATCATGTCTCAATAAACTAATTAGTGTTGACAAATGGTCGGTGAAGAAGTGGCCAGAGTATTTTCAGTTCATTGTTGGTAATGGTCCAGAAAAAATGTTTAAACAGAGCTTTACACAGCTCAGAGGCAAGCATTGCCTCTGCAATGTGATCTGCATCGCCGTGAAACACTACATCACATAATTAACAATTCAACAAGAAATGGCCGCGCGGCCATGAAAGTGACACAGACGTGCGGCACGAAAGTGGAAGGAAAAAATATTAACCTGACGAGGAGGGAGTGGAGAAGGGAGGGGTAGGGGAGGGGATTCACGCGCGTGCTGTAAGGCTTATTATTCCTGTCTGGAATGGTCGATGCAGGATATGGAACTACACCGCTGATTAAATGGGCGGAAAATATGGTGGATTTTTTAAATTTGATCCCCTGATCCTGTGGACATACTGAATTTATTGTCCACCACATAGTGTGATCTGTTGAGCTACTGTTGAGGGTTACACCTTGAGAATTTCTGTGGATGACATTTAATGGAAGGTTAGTCCGAATGATTTGTAAAGCTCAAGTGATCTTTGAGTCCTGAAGATGACCGCGCAGTGATACAGTGGTCGAAACGCCGTCAACGCCTTTGTGGCCTAATTTACACAAGGACACATTATTTCTGTTTATGTTGTTCCTTTATTGTAATATGTAATTTTTCTGTTTGTCACTTGTCTGGTTTGTGATATGTTGTTTTATATACCATCTCCCTGTCTTGAGCGTATCTGTTTCTAATGTTTTTACCATATGTAATAAATAATAATTTTTTGTTACTGAAAACATAGAGCTTTTTCATTGAAGGGCTTCTTCGTCTTTCTCTCTTTTTCTTTTTTCTTTATTTATTATGGTTTGCAAATCTTAGTTTGCTCTGTTAAATTGTATATTGTTAGTGACCTTTCTCTTGAACCAAGTGTTAGGTGTATAGACTGATTGTCCATGGTTCAGGTTTGCTGGACTGCCATTGTGGTTGGTAACGACGTAAGGCTTAATGAGCCATTACAGCAAGCCAGATGGCAGCTGTGCAACTTGCGCGCACTTGTGCGCGTAATAGCAAGCTGGTGGCCGGCATGGGTAGCACTCTTAAAACCAGCTACTAAATTTCTTGCCAGAGCAGCCCATGCGCTGGCTCTAGCGAGACCAAAAACCGACACACGGGCTTATCACATTCTTGGTGCCTGCATCACATAATGGTATGCGCAGACCATACATGATAGTCACAACCAAGGGACTTACGTGCAAGAGCAGGTACAAAACAAATGTGATGTATAACTTAATATAAAAGACAAGAAGAACATGTTCAGCAAGCCCCTGAAAAAAGCAATCAACGGCGTTAATGCCCACCACATCAATGATAAAAACATATCACATTAGGTTGTATCAAGCTACCCAGGAAGCCCATTATATCACAGAGGGCGAGCCGTGTGTTGCGAGCAGCCTTACCCAACAAATTACCAATATCTCGAATACCAGCTCATTCTCGTACCCAGGCTTTCTTAATCTCCTCGCCAAGCCCCTCCCTCCAAACCTCAGACATTCCTTTTTAACCCAGAACTCCTGCCTCTCTCGACTCACCTCCCTGAGAGCACTCCCTTCTCCTTCAGCTTCAGAGCCCTGGTAAGCAGAAGGAAGGGAGCCTCAAAGACCTGTAGCACTGGAGGGCACAGAAGAGGGTAGCCTGAATAATACTGGTGAAGGGAGACGTGCTCTAGTTTATGTTTTTTAGAATAGACCATGATGCCCCCTCGTTGTATCCCTTGCTTTGCCCTCACAGCACCCACACCAAAAATTGCCCCAATCGTAAGTGCAAATCATGAGACTTCTGCTTTTTATAATAGAGAATTTTATGTCGCACATTTTTAATTCGCAATCTGTGGCATCTAGGATAAATGAATTATTTGACCAAAAGCAACAGAGGACTGAACCAATCAGAAACAAGATGCTCCAAAACACATTCTGTCTACATTCCTCCTGTAGGATGAGACAAAAACACACCCTTTATTTTATAACTCCGTCTTGGCGGGCCTCACTGGGCACTGACAAGCAGACCAACTCTCCCGGTCAGTGATGGCGCTAAACGCTAAGGGCCAGATTTACCAAGAATATGCATAGGAGTTGGGCCACTCTGATGGTGCAGCTCCAACACAAAATTCATTTTGGGATTTCCAAAGCACATAAATCAATATTTGTGTTTTTTTGCTTGGGATTATACCCCAAAGTAAATCAAGGCAGCAGGACTTTGTGTCGGCTTGGCGTTACATGGGTGGAGCATGGCTGATCCCATGCATTTATCCATGTATTTTGATAAAAACGCAGGTTTACTAGAGGCAGTAAACCTGGGTTTGAACCAAAATGGTGCACCTACCTAAATATAGGACACTATCAGGTAACACAATAGCCTATTGTGACCAATAGCACCGACAGTCAGGCAGCAACTGCCGCCCTTGGAATATCTACCACTTACTTCCCCCAGCATTCTACCCTCACTATTCCACTGCCATCATTCTATCCACAGCAAAACCCAATACTACCCCAGAGAGGGGTAACATGGAGAAATAGCTTCATTTGTCCTTGTTACTTCCTAGTTCCATGTGGGCTGCATTCTTCAGCACACATAGAAAGAGGAATATGCCTCTAAGGATTGTTTTTGAGCAGGAAGGTAGAACACCCTGCTCAAAAACAATCCTGCCTGCAATGCAAGCAACCTGGCATCATGGTACGAGGGTGCCTGCATTAGGCTCTAGGCTGCCTAAAGTCCACGAGTAGTACAGGAGTCCGCCATGATAATAGTAGATATAGTGCATTTATGCTCTCTTCCTTTCATGCAAGTCAGCACAGCAAGTAGCCTTGCTTTATTGCGTTGAGTGAAAGGTTAGTAAATCTGCCCTGCACCCCTGTCTCTGGTGCTGATGCCTGTGGAGCCATGGAATTAACTGAGATTGGACATTGTCGGGCCTTTCTATTTGCTGGTTCCAAGTGAAAAATACATGTTTGTATTGGTTCACTATACATCCAAATGGAAGCCTGCTTACTGTACTAGTTCCATAACGACTGAGAATGTGATGGAATTTTTAAGAGATGTATTTACATGTGAAGGGATCCCTAAAACAATCATCACAGATAATGGGGTCCAGTTTGTTTCTGAAAAGATGACCTGTTTCCATAAGGAGCTGTCAATTGAGCATCGTCGTACAGCGCTGTATTCCCTCCAGGCCAATGGTCTTGTTGAGTGGATGAATGGGTTAGTGAGGGATTGTGCTCAAGCTGCAGTGGCAGGCAGAGGGTCACTCAGGAAGATCTTGAGAAAAAATTGATGGGTACACAGTACCACTGCCAACACAGTAACTAAGAAGTCTCCGTTCCATTACTTGAAGGGCCGGATGGCAGGTTTCAAGCTCAACCCCAGGTGGTTGGAAGAGAAGAGAGAAGTGGAGGAGCCTAGTTGGGATAGAGCGTCAGTATATCAAAGAGGTTATAAAGAGTGGTATGATGTGAGACATGGAACTATTCGCAGATTTTGGAAAGTTGGTGAAGACGCGTACGTGAAGAAACCTAGATGGGTTGCCAAGGGTGAATCTAAATACATGGGACCTTTCCTTATTACTGAGGGTAGAAGGAATGTGATGGCGTTGGAGAGGTGTGGAGCATGTCACGCCTAGCAAGAGAACCTAGCAGGTGGAGGAGAGACTGAATGCACCCAATAGTGCCAAACCTGAATGTGGTGGTAAAACTGAGGCTCAAGTTTACCACTTTCAGGAGCCCGCATTAGAAGAAAACCTACTTACCTCAAGGATTACGTGCAATGTCTTTCTGGGAATGTAACCTTGGGTAAATGTCACAAGTAATGGCACATTGTTATTCCCCAGTTTTATTAGTTCTAATCTATCTTTGAAACTGTGATTATTGATGTAAATGTTCTCATCATTTTTGTTTCACCTGAGTATGTATTATAGTTTCCACTGGTGGTTTGTCTTGAGTGTCACGTTTTTGGGGAGTTGTTGATGGGGCCTATATTTATTGCTGTGTCTTTACCTCTTTAATAGTGGTGTAACCCAATAGATTCTTGGGGACATCATTTAGAATGTAAGGTGCCTTAGACAACCATGAGATCAATTGCTGAGAAGAGAGGTTAAAGCTGGCTGTACTCTCATATGGTGGATGCATCATTAAAGGGAACTTAACAAGATGCATGTGTATGCGTCTTCTTAACACATTCACATGCCTGTTGCTTGTTGTTCTCCTCTAAGAAACACACATTTATTTACTTGTGTCAAAGATATGAGTGCCTTTCCAGGATGGGAAAGAGGAGGGGACATTTACAATCTGAATGGATGTGTTGCGGATGGGGTTTCTTAAAAACATCGTGCAAAAAATGTCACAAAGTTAAATGTGCAAATGCAAATTTCCAGAACAAAAATCCATGTGGGCAAAATAGCAAATGGCCGAAGTGGGCTGACTCATTGCCCCATGTTATATGCTGTCATGGGTTGAAAATAGAATGCAAATGACACTCAAAGAGACGAATGTATAAAGACGGCTAACTCAAAGTCTCTTTAAGTATGTATATGATTTTTTTAATACCATAGCATAGCCTTGCAGGCAGCTGAAGATGTTGGTCTGGATTTAAAAAGTACTTTAAGACACACACCGCTAAATGCAATAGAGGCCTAACAATCAGATTCAAATGCAATCTTTTGCCACAGGACTTGTGAGAGGGGTCAAAAAATACCCTTACTCTCCTTAAAGTAACCCGTTGTATTTTATGTAGCAAAATATTTGTAGCAGGTGTCGCTGTGGATACACATTAACTGCATTATGCTGTCATCTTGTGTTGGGCTAGAAAGTTGCAAATTGATTTCGTATGAAGAACTTAGGGTCACAGGACCTATTGTGACTCTATCCATAGGCCACAATGCACAAGGACACAGGCTCCTCCTCAGATTGTTTTCTCGTCCATCTGGTCTGGACTTTTCGGGCACTTCCGTATTGTTGGAGAGAATCTAGGGGAGGATATGGAACGTACACTCTTCCAATTCTGCCCTAAGTGCAACACCAAATACCTATGGTGAGAGCAGCATGGTGTCTGCTACCTCTGCCTTTTCTCCAATGATAATAACACCTTCTGTGATTTCGGTGCCGCCTTCTGACGCAAGTAGACACTAAGGTACCAGACGGATAGACTCTGGGTGCATCATAAGTTGCAGCCACAACCCTCACGCAAGCTGCAAGCAGAGCCATAAACTGCAACAACCTTTGGATCTGGCTCCAAGGCTCAGTGGTGATCAACCGGGAGAACATGCTTCAGCGCCTGCAAAGCTGTTGCTCAAAAGCGTTGAGCCATATCAGCAGACAACTCCTCCTCGACCTTGAAGCATTGAGCAATATCCTTTGAAGCCTACATTAACACCAAGCTCTGCCGAAAACAGCTGCCAGACCTATACCGAAAAAACGTCAACACCAAGGTCATCACAAGTGGTCCCAATCTTCTTCCTTCTGCCTTAGCTTGCTGTTGCCAAACAGAGGACTCTTTTTTCTCCACCCGGACTCCGACAAGGTCCTCACCAAGGTGTCTCCAAAAGAGGCTTCACATACGCTCTGAAGAAGTGTAGGCTTACCTTTGAGGAGGGACTGACTTTCAAAGGCGCCCAGAACTCTCAACCCCAAAAAACGAAAGGACATGGGCAGCACCAACCCAATCTCCCGCTACACATTACTCTCCTACACCACAACCTCTATCACCACCATAACCTTCTACATCCCCTCCACCACCATGTCCTTACTCCCAGAAAGGTTAGTCCATACTTGTTTTGACCCACAGAGCCCTTATGAGCTATTAGATACCTCTTATGCGCTCTTGGCACCTAGGGTGTGGGATGATGCGCTGGAGGACTATGCGGTCAACCATCTGAATGATCACAACACAGAGCCACACCCTGCCAGATCATCAGCAACTGGTGACACTAGGGCCTACCATGCGGATTCAGATGGCTGCCCAGCACCACAAGGAGGATATGCACCTTCTTTAGTTCAAGAATGATTTCCATGTGGAGACTCTCTCCAAAACTGCAGTTCCTTTCCATCCTAAAAGGCATGTTAAAGACCGCAAACAATCAACAGGAGAGTGAGGGTATGACTATTCACTCTCTTACCCCTACTAAATTATTTTTAAACAACAGAAGAGTGAAAGGACAAAGAGCAACCTCAAACAAATATGTGAGGGTTAAGTAGAAGGGAAAGAAAGTTGAAACACAACACAAATAGAAAGATGTTTAAGAACCCTCACTCACCATCCTAGTGGTGACATGCTTCATCACTGGGTTCCCACTGGAAGGACCTAATGTCCTTCTCCACACTTCTCCAGTGTGGAGAAGTGTGGCTCACTGGTTAGAGCAGGCAGACCCTGAAGCAGAGGTCAGACCGGGACCAGGGTTCAATTCCCGACGCGGCAGGGTCTTGAGCTCAAATGTCCACGGACTCGATAATTCTCGCTTCGGTGCCTGACCTAATCATGGGTTCACACTCTGCAACTCTGGGCATTAAGCTTGCTTAATCTCCACAACGGCCCCCCCGCGGCGGGATGCCTGGCTTTCACCTTGGGGATGCCCTGTAGGGGCTATCTCACAGGGAAAAGCCAGGATGGGTTCCCTAGGCAAGCGCGGAGATACCCCTTCGGGGGTCGATTCAGGCGCTATATAAGAAACATAATAATAATAATAATAATAATAATACAACGCCTGTTTACAGCGGAGCTGGTTCTTGTGTGTGTTGAGGTTGTAGAAAAGCCAAATTGTGCTAAGTGAGTGCAAATGTTGTTGAATATAAAAAGTGCGAAGTCGTGACTGTCAACTATTTTATTAATAGTCCAACCAGCACTGATTAAAAACAAATATGAGTGGACTCATAGGGTTAGTCTCATCTATTAGAGACCCCTAGTCCTCAGTGAATACTAAACGAATTTGGTCGACATGTTTCTGCTTTTGGGAGCCCGAGTCGCTCAGCTTTCTTCAGAACCTCAGTCGGGCCGCGGTGGTGACAGACTAGGTAGTCTGCGGGGAGTCGTCAGCTTGAATAAATGCGTCGTGAAAATAACCCCCTAGCGCGCCAGCCCATGCAGAGTGAATATCGCCTTCCTCTTGTACCTGACCCTAGCAAATTGCTGATTGGGGTGCCGCTCACGGATTGCTGTTGCCTGCCACTGGATTGTAGAATCATTTTGGGCGTCCTGGTGTGATAATCGCCTCCTCCCTGAAGCGCTTCTGCTGGTGTGAGCGCATTCCGCAGCCGGCGGAATCTGTCACCGCTCCCAGCTTGAAGCTTCCAGGTTGAGGATCGTGCGGAGTGATTGACGAAGGGAACCGACCGGGGGACTGCGAGGCCCAGCATTCCTCACTCAGCGCAGCTGGTGCCTCTTCCCCCGGCGGCCACGCCCCCCGCCTCCAGCCTAAACAGGCGTTGTAGCACACTGGAAGGACATTAGGTCCTTCCAGTGGGAACCCAGTGATGAAGCATGTCACCACTAGGATGGTGAGTGAGGGTTCTTAAACATCTTTCTATTTGTGTTGTGTTTACACCTTTCCCTTCTACTTAACCCTCACATATTTGTTTGAAGTTGCTCTTTGTCCTTTCACTCTTCTGATGTTAAAGACCGCCCCTGACATCTTCAGGCCTCACCTTCTGACTCACTGAAGAGCCTCAGTCAGGTTCACCCACTTTACCTTGTCATCCACATAGTGCGGGAACACGCTTGTGCACAGGTGGCAAGTTATATCCCTGTGCCAGATGAAGGAAACAAGTGCGTAGAGGCAGCTGGCAAGCGTGTGGCAGCGAGGGCTGCCACCCATTAGTGCATTGCAAATTCTATGGTTCTCCGATCCCAATATGATGAGTAACATTGGAAGGAGATGGAGGAGCTAGTAAAGATCCTCCTAGAAAGTTATAGAGAAAAAGGAGAAGAGCTTGTGGTCAAAGGAAAGATTATTTCTAATACCAACATCTGTTCTGCCCTAGATGCAGCAGATACAGTATCCTGAGACATCAACACAAGTGCCTTCGCGTGACACCATGGCTGGGTATGCATCACAGGGTTCAGGTGAGAAGTGCAGCAGCCCCTTTTCAAATTTCCATTCAATGGAGAGTGTCTCCTTGGCCCTAAAGTCTACGACATGCTTAGAAAATAAAGAAAAGACAGTGAGACAACCAAGCTTATGGTTTCTCCCCAGGCAGCTACCATGAAGACTGAGTCTGGGAGATAACAGTTCTGAGGTGGAGCAAAGGCCACTCCATCCAGTCAGACGAAAGGAAATCAGTGCCAACAGCAGTCCTTAAAGGATACCCATTCAGGGAAGGGCTACACCAAGTGCAGTTATCTGGGCAACAACCGCGACAAAGGTAGAAGTGTCTCCAACAAGGGCACACCCACATCCAAACAATGATTCGCCATCAATAACCCCAATTACACAACACCTGTCAGAGTGATACTATGGGTTTCCTTCCCCGTTGGGAGGAGATCACCTCCAATCAATGGATCCTTGCATTGGTAGAGCATTGCTATTGTCTTAAGTTCCACACTACACCCACCAGCTTCCCACCCCCACCATGTCCTCAGCCGAGACCACCTCTGGCTTCTGAAAGTAGTTCAAGCACTCCTCGCGAAGTGCACTATAGAATCAGTGCCTCCACATCAACTAGGCCAAGGAGAAAGGACAAATCCTCTTGGCCAATCCTGGACCTCAGGCCCCTCTATTGCTACATCCCATTGGAGCACTTCTGCATGACCATCCTTCAAGATGTTATCCCTTTGCTCCAATAAGGGGACGTCATGACAGTGCTGAATCTACGGGAAACCTACTTTCACTCCCAGTTCAAAGTTCTGCTCTTCTGAGTCACTATGGCCCCAAGGGTGTTTCCAAAGTGTCTAGTGGTAGTGAGTGCTTATTGGTGCAGAAATGACATTCATGCCTTCCCATACTGAGGTGACTGGCAGAAAAAAAGAGCGGTAGCAAGCAACATCACCTAGCAAACACTAAGCTAACAATGTCCCTAGTAAACAGGTGGAGGTTCATTGTCACTGTCAAATAGTCTCACCTCAGCCACGATTAATTCAGACCTTCTTAGGCTCCATCTTAGATGCTCTTATGGGGAAATCACACCCCTAGAAGCAGAAGGTAATAGCATTGCAACAACTGCACCTCTTTTTCAGTCAGGACTTCCTCTTGCAGTGCAGTAAGGACAGTAACAAAACTGCTATTTTCTCAGCAGTTTCATCACACACAAGTCTCCACGTGGTCTCCTTCCAGGAATACTGTGCACAATAATGGTCACAAGCCTAGGACCAAAGGGAAGATCTAGCGCTGGTAAAGGCTCATACTCTGTGCTCTCTACAATGGTGGAACAGCAACAACCTGTTGCTTGTGAGGCATTTCCTCGACCTTCTCCTAAAGGTGACTATTAGCATCTATGTCTCACTGTTGGGGTGGGTTCAAAGCACCTGGACTCCCAAGAACCAGGGCTGTTACATCAATTATCTCAAATACCTGGTAGTCATTCCAGCCCTCAGAGCCTTCCTCAGTCTCATTTGGGAGAAGACAATCCTCATTAAGATAGACAACATGACTGCTGTGTACTACATTCAGAAGCAGGGAAAGACTCCTTCCCTACAACTGTCTATACTGGCTCAGGACATGTGGTATTG
Organism: Lissotriton vulgaris; assembly: GCF_964263255.1. Taxonomy (NCBI): domain Eukaryota; kingdom Metazoa; phylum Chordata; class Amphibia; order Caudata; family Salamandridae; genus Lissotriton; species Lissotriton vulgaris. The sequence continues at coordinate 1,037,463,920 of NC_141689.1, forward strand.
GGTAATCCGCAACAAAATCCACCTCTAAGCAGAGCATTTACTGGGGTTGGATATCGGCTCTATGGACCTGTTCAGCAGGATGCATCAATATGTACACAAGTGGGAACTTCACCCACAAATTCTCCAAAGTCACTTTAGACGTTGTGGGCACTTTTACCATCAACCTCTTCGCCATCCCCTTAAATGCAAGACTTCACCTCTAGGTACCCATAGTCCATGGGCAATGCACTACATTGAGAAATTGAGTTATTGTGAAAACTGTGAGTCCTATGAAAGTAATAGATCCACAATTTCCCCTTGCTGGGAACCAAGCACCCCATTGTAGCACTTGACTCTCTCAGAGTACCGAAGCAGAGCAGCCCAGAGCCTACCCAGGTGAGTTGGTGTGGGCTAGTAATAACCATTCACTGGCACGCAATAATATTCAATAAATGATTTTCCAGTCAGTGTGCTTTCCTTGAAAAGGGAAAAGTACATTTGTTACACACACTAGAAGGATATGCCAAGACATGGGTCCGTGCTTGCTACACTACCAGATTCATGCTAGCATGCCTGATGAGGGGTGTTATCCCGAAACTGGTCCCAGAATGCTTGTTTCTAGTACAGGGAAGACCTGGCCTGGCTATTCGGGCTAGACTGTTCTCATGAGGAACAGCCTCAAAACTGATTTGCATACGGCTGGGTCTAAACTGGAATGGCTTGGCGTGCAAAAAAAATGGTATTTACCCAGATCTCTGACTGGGGTAAATATTTGATTAATTCAGAATTCAGTCTAGCATCTGTTATGTTTGCATTTGTCGCCCTAATTGGGAAGGGTATGCCCAGACGTGGGTCACATGCTCGCTAAGCCACTAGAATCAAGCTAGTCTGCTGATGAAGGATGTTACCCCAAATCTGGTCCTAGGATGCCTGTTTCTGGTCAAGGGAAGATCTGGCCTGGCAGTTCAATCTGGAGTATTCCCATGGGGACAGGGTTAAGACTGATTTTCATCTGACTGAGCCTAAACTAGAGTGGTATGGCATTTAAAAAAACAATGGATTAAACCCAGATTTGTGACTCTGGGTAAATGTTTGATTAATTCAGCATTTCATCCATCATCTGTTCTTTTTGCATTTGTTTTTCTAAGTGAGAATGGCATTCCCAAACATGAGTCCTGTGCTCGCTACATCACCAGATTCGAGCTAGTCTGGCTGATGAGTGCTGTTACCCCAAAACCAGTGCAAGGATGCTTCCTTCTGGTCCAGGGAAGACCTGGCCAGCCAGTTCAGGCTGGACAGTTCCCATGGAGAACAGGGTCAAAACTGATTTGCATATGGCTGGGTCTAAACTGGAATGGGGTGGCGTGCAAAAAATCAAAGTGACAGGGGGTGAATATTTCATTAATTTAGTATTCGTCCATCCATGTTGTTTTTGCATTTGCCCAGATGTTGGTCTGTGCTTGCTACACCACCAAATTCATGCTAGCCTGCCTGATGAGGGATGTTTTCCTGAAACCGGTCCCAAAATGCTTGTTTCTGTTCCAGCGAAGCTTGTCCTGGCAGTTCTAGCTGGACTGTTCCCATGGGTCTAAACTGGAATGGCTTGGCATGCAAAAAAGCAATAGTTTTAACCCAGATCTGTGACTGAGGGTAAATATTTGATTAATTCAGCATTCAGTCTAGCATCTGCTCTTTTTGCATTTATCTCCCTAATTTGGAAGGGTATGCCCAGACGTTGGCCACGTGCTCGCAACGCTACTAGAATCAAGCTAGCCTGGCTGATGAAGGATGTTACCCCAAATCCGGTCCAAGGATGCTTGTTTCTGGTCCAGGGAAGACTTGGCCTGGCAGTACAGTTTGGACTGTTATCAAGGGGAACAAGGTCAAGGACGATTTGCAAATTAAAGTGGCTTGACATGCAAAAAAGCAATGGATTTAACCCAGATCTGTGACTGGGGATGAATGATTGATTAAATTACCATTTCGTCCATCATCTGTTCTTTTTGCATTTGTTGTCCTAAGTGGGAAGGGTATGCCCAAACGTAGATTCAAGCTAGACTGGCTGATGAGAGCTGGTACCCCAAAACCAGTACCAGGATGCTTGCTTCTGGCCCAGAGAAGACCCGGACAGGCAGTTCAGTCTGGACTGTTCCCATAAAGATCAGGGTAAAAACGGATTTGCATATGGCTGGGTCTAAACTGGAATGGCGTGGCGTGCAAAAAATCAATGTGACTGGGGGTGAATATTTGATTAATTCAGTATTCGTCCATCCTCTGTTGTTTTTGCATTTGTTGCCCTAAGTGGGACGGGTATGCCCAGACCTGGGTCCGGTGCTCACTACGCCAGCAGACTCAAGCTAGTCTGGCTGGTGAGGGATGTTACTCTGAAACAGGTCCTAAGATGCCTGTTTCTGGTCCAGGGATGACCTGGCCTGGCAGTTCGTGCTTGACTGTTCCCATGGGGAACAAGGTCAAGACTGATTTGCATATGGCCGGGTCTAAGCTGGAATGGCGTGGCATGCATAAAAATTATGGATTTACCCCAGATCTGTGACTGGGGGGGAATGTTTGATTAATTCAGCTTTCCATCCATCATCTGTTCTTTTTGCATTTATTGCCCAAGTGGATAGATGTGACTCATATGTTTGAGTATTCCGTAGACTCCCACCTACATGGTTTCTTTTTGTCCTTCAATGGCTGTCTAAGATCCATCCTCGCCTTGCACTAGCTGTTCCTCTTCCTTCGTAATTGATATATCCACTTCCTAAACTAAAACAACTCCATGACAATCCTGTAACCCACCTGGTCTCACTGTAATGATTTCTGCTCCATCCTTCCAGGTCCAGTCCGACTAGGTCATCTTTACACCACTGCACCCACTTCTTCCTCTGCTTTTTGACCGTACCACATTATAGCCAAATTTATTGGCTTTGCCAGTGGATGTTGATGCTTATGTCCATATAAGGGACACACTGTAAACCATATTTAACACATGCATCATTTATACATCATTTTAAAAGTGTAAAAGAAAAATTAATTTCAATAATTGGTCGTTTTACAAAAATAACTATTTCCGCGGGCACTTTTTTTAATAATGGTGCATTAAATTCCAGACAAAATGCCTTTATCTCAAATATGCTCCCATATTTTACATTTCAAAAGTAGTCAAAATGTATGCTGTTAGCACAAACAACAAATGGTGTATAATCAGTTTGCACTAGTGCAAACATTTGTGGTATGGCCCTAGGGCCCATAACACCTTATCAGATTAGAATGACAAGCTGCTGAAGCCTCATATCTGGTATCTCCACCTCTTTCCAGACTTCTCGGGCTCTTATCACCTTGCCATTTCCTCACAGCTACCAAGAAGAGCTGGTTCAGGTTTTACTAGCTGCTCAAGTCCAGGGTTTTTTCTTTTAATTCTGAGATGTATAGTGATGGTTTTATATAGGTAAACAAGGACAATTCCCAGAATGCAAAGTAAATAAAATACTGGATTAGGGCAGGTAGTCATACATGGACCTTGGAAACTTGGTCAAAAGTTTGTCAGCTCTATTCTGCTCTGTTAACAATCTACTACCATAAACGTTGGTCCTCAGTTGATTACTGTGCAACTGGGCACTCCAAAACAGTCATAATATCCCAGGAAAAATCTTAACACTTGTTCTGTTTCTTACTTGTGAAAAAAGGTGCAGGGGGTGCACTCAAAGTTAAATTAGTCACTAACCCATGTACATATTGAAATTCAGATAAAGTAATTATTCATTGCAGTTCATAAATCATTGCTGTTTACTGCATGCTTAGCTTATGTTTGCCTTCAAGTTACCTATAAATGTAAAAATGTTTTCCTCTTTTATTACCCCTAACTGAAATTTATATCTATGCATTTAAATATTTTTATTTTCTGGACAACATATCTTTTCTCCACAAACATATCTGCTTCTCGCACAAACATGCAGCAAAGGCAAACAACACTGTTGTCGAGCTACATATTGGAGAATAAAAATAAAGATGTTGAGATGCATATCGGACAAAACATTTTTTTCCAAGTTGTCTACTGGAAGATAAAAATAACAATATTTTAAAGATGCATATTGGAGAGTAAAAAAAGTTGCTGTCTAGATTTGTTTTTGAGATTTGCCCGGCAGATACAATTCGTTTTTTTTATTTACTTCATTCTCAGTTGGAGCTGGCATGTACCAGAGGAGGTGGGGCGGCAAAAAACAACAATAATAAATAAATCGGAATTACCTTTCTTGCTTCCAGCGCGATGTCCTTCTCCCTCGGTGTCTTCTCTGGAACTAGGACACTGCACTACCCAATCCTGCTGCATGAGAGGAGTGCCAGGATTGGAGGGAGCGGCCTGACTCAGCGCTCCCAAGAGCTCTGGAGGCCTGTGCTTTCTATAAACCCAGCTGTTTAGAGAAGTTTAAAATGTGCATGTCTGCCTGGCTGTCGCAAGACAGCCGTCCAAAGAAACATGCTCATTTTAAAGTGCACAGCTCCCTGCAGCTGCCACTCGGCAGCACTGGTCCCTCCCCATCCTGATACTAAGGGGGTTATTAGGATGGCGAGCGGACTTTGTCCGCCCGCCATCCCATCGTGAAATGGGACCGCCAGCCATAAGGGCGGGGGCCCTGTGGGGGCCATTAGGATGCGCCCGCCACAGTGGCGGGCGCATCCTGCATTCCTGACATTGTGGCGGGCGGTGCACTCAGCACCGCCCACCACAATGCCAGGAAGGCATGTTGTGCACTTCCATGCCTAACATGGCAGGCACCGCACGGTGCCTGCCATGTTGTGCATGGAACCGCAGGGGGGTACCATAGGTACCTCTCATGCACCGCCCAACCCCCAGAGTCCCTGGGGGCCCGCAACGGCCCCCGCAAGCAATTCCCACATGCCTTTCCGTGGTGGCAATGCCGCACCGGAAAGGCATGTTTCCGCCCCATAGTAATATGGCTGGCGGCGTCTAACAGACAGCGCCACCATATTAAACTCTTTTCCGCCCGGTCAACTTGTTGAACGGGTGGAAAAGTGGCGGACGGTCATTCCGTCTGCCGCTGTCCCCTCCATAGTAATATGGTGGGGGGAAATGGGTGGCGGGCGGGGACGGATCTCGGGCTGATGGCCACCCCTGTGCGGGCGGTGGCAATCCGCCCGAGATCCTAATGGGCCCCTTAGTTTGGGACAGGTTGCTGAAAAATTAATTGGTAATAAATAAACTTTATTACCATTTTATTTTTCAGTTCTGGGGCTTCTGGGGTGACGCTCCTCCGCTCAAATGGAGTAGCCCCCCTGTTCATTCTGAACTATGCGGCCCAATGTGCTTGTATCCGTGCATACACTTACTGACAAAGTGTTTGAATAACTTTAGAAGCTGCTGTAATTGTTGATGATTTTGAGGAACATTTTTGTTTAAACTGTTTATTGGGCCTGATATTTGCTGGATATAGTAAGTGGATGTTAGACCTGGAATTACCAGTCTACATAGGGTAGCCTGGCACAGAGCAGGGACAGCTAAACTCCAAGGCAAATGTGTTGTGCTTACAATACCCACTCACAGTAACCCGGCGCTACTACACTTAAAATAAAGGACACCACACCTTTGTAGAAAAATACGGTCTGCTTTATAAAATTCTTCTTTCTTTTTCTTTATCAAAAGCAGTGTTTAGTTTCAGTACATAAAATAGTTCTGCAGTCAATTACTAGCCTCTACACCTCTTCTCATAGCATTAATCACTCTTTCCTTCCCCACAGAAAGAATCTCTGTAGTCGCTCCCTTATTTCAGCGATCTATACATATCACAGTTCTAGTTAAATTTCATTACACAAGAAGAGCGAATTTTAAGTTAGGCACGGGTGTGCAGTACCTTTAAGGCCTTGACGTTATTACAGTGGAGAAATTACAGGTGTTTAGCATCAACTTAAGCACTAGCCCACTTGTATCTTCAAACAACCAGCGATGTACCTCAATACAGACAATTATGCTGGGTTAACATTCTTTTCCCCATGACTTGACAGTTTGTTCCAATGACTTCCTTGGATCCTATATCTCTTATTACTAGGAACACTTCCCCTCTGCCAATGTGTTTTCTTATATTGGACTTGGCCCTGCTACCTCGGCTCACAACAGCAGTACCTGCGCCTCTATCAGTGTTCGTTCCCCCACAGGGGACACTAAATAAGCAGGGAAGTACTCAGATCATGGTGTCTTACATTGAGGAGGTAAAGTTCGTGGCGTAGAATAGCAGGTTGTATTTGTCCCAAATCCGAATGTTATTTCATGGCCACGGGTTTCTGTCAAATCTTTGGCTTAATACAGGCAGGCCTGGGAAACCTATTCCTCCCCTCCCACTACGGCTCTCTCAGGCCACTGCGAGGCCCTCGCAACCTCTGGGGCCCACGCTTTACTTCCAGGCCTTACCGGGTGTGTGGCAATTTCGTCCCGGTCAGCTCACTTAGCCACACTACCTCTCCGGATCGTGCTGCAGCAGTTCGATGACGTTCCCGGCTCCCGCGCTGCAGGTCCTAAGCAGCTGACAGGGCCGGAACTCCTCTGCACCTTCTCCGGCGCGTTTCCCGGCTCCGCGTCGTGCTCTCCCCTCAGGCATCACAGAGGGAAGGTACTAGCGTGGGCCGGCCTCTTCGGATTCCCGCCCCTTCCTCCACCGCTCACTCGTCAGCCTTCTCCAGCTTCCGCGTTTCAGCCTCCCTATGTCCTGCTACTCTGCCGATCAAGATCGGGCCCTCCCCGCGGATTCTCCTCAGCGCGGGGGCCCGTATTCCAGAATAAAGGACCTAGCAGTAAGGACGTCAGTCCACGGCTGTAGCCAGGTAAGGACCTTTGTAATAACTTCTGGCCACCAGGGGTCTTGGGGACAGCAGCGGTGAAGTTCTAAATCCCTCTACACACTACCTCTGGTGTCGGCTCAGGTTGGGTCACAGAGGAAGATGGGGGGAACCGGACAGTCTCTTCCACAGTCAGCTATTTCCCTGTTGCGCTCCTGGGCTAGCGGCTTACAGAGCGTCACCAGCAATTTTGGTACAGTTCTCCCAGGACACTAACGGGTTTTGGAAAGCTAGAATGGGGGAATGATGACAGGTTTAGTCAATAGGTTGAGGGGGCACGTCAGCCAGTAGAGCAGCCGGCCCAAAGGTTGATCTACTTCCTATCAGGGCGCTTCCCTCCCCTCACTATCGCTTTGCTCCTCACCAGATTCTACCCCAGCTCTCAGGTCATTCTAAAATGGCTGCCCTGGTTCTGGCCCTTTTATAGGCTGGGCTCTGGCTACCAGAACTGGCTAGAAGTTTCTAGAACTTCCCTATGTAGTTCTATGGGTCAGTCTTCTGAGGTAAATGATGTGGCAGTTACAAGCCACCATTTTGTGTGTCTTATGTATTCAGTCACAAAGGCACTTCCATAAAGGGCGCCAGGGCCTCACAAAACCATAGGGACCAAGCAGCACCTAGCCCCCCTGGACAACACCAGAAATTCCAGTGGACACAAAAATAAAAAGAGTTAGGAGGCAAAAGAGGACAAAAATAAATAATTAACAGGAGGGACCACCCAAAAGGCTGACAGGTCTAACACGCGTCGTCCCCCCAGCTGAAAGTGGGGAGAGCTACCCAACCCCTTGGGAGTTCTCATCACTAAGGCGGAAATACCTAGAGAGACCATCTGAATTGGCGTGGTCGACTCCAGGCCGATGTTCCACCCGGAAGTCCATTCCCTGTAGGGAGATAGACCATCTCAACAGCTTGGGATTTTCTCCCTTCATTTGCATCAGCCAACGAAGGGGTCGGTGGTCGATCTGAACCAGGAAGTGCGAGCCAAACAGGTATGGCCGCAGCTTCTTCCGAGCCCATACCACCGCAAATGCTTCCCGCTCAATTGCACTCCACCTCTGTTCCCGGGGAAGCAGTATCCTGGACAGGAAGACAAAAGGTTGATCCAGACCCGCTTCATTGAGTTGCGATAACACTGCCCCAATGCCATGTTCTGATGCGTCTGTTTGGACAATGAATTCCTTGGAAAAATCAGGTGCCCTGAGAACTGGAGCAGGACACATTGCTTGTTTCAAGGTGTCAAAGGCTTGCTGACAAGCCTCCGTCCAGACTACCCGTCGGGGTTGCTTCTTGGATGTGAGTTCAGTTAGGGGTGCCACAATGGTGCCATATCCCTTCACAAAGCGACGGTAGTATCCTGTGAGGCCCAGGAAAGCTCGGACCTCGGTTTGAGTCTTGGGGGGCTCCCAGGCCATAATAGCCTCAATCTTAGCCTGAAGAGGCTGAACCGTTCCTCTGCCCACCAAGTGGCCTAGGTACACCACCGACCCCTGCCCGATCTGACATTTGCTGGCCTTGATTGTCAAGCCAGCCTGTTTCAGGGCCTGGAGAACAACTTGTAGATGACACAAATGGTCCTCCCAACTGCTACTGAAGACGGCAATGTCATCCAGATAAGCAGCGGAGAAGGCCTCCATCCCGGAGAGGACCTGGTTCACCAGCCGCTGAAAGGTGGCAGGAGCGTTCTTGAGCCCAAAGGGCATTACACAGAACTGGTAGTGGCCCTCAGGCGTGGAGAAGGCTGACCTTTCCTTTGCTCCATCTGTAAGGGAGATCTGCCAGTACCCTGAAGTGAGGTCAAAGGTACTCAAGTATTGGGCAGCTCCCAGCCGGTCAATCAGTTCATCCGCCCTAGGGATCGGATGAGCATCAGTCTTGGTCACTGAATTCAGTCCCCGGTAATCCACACAGAACCTTAGTTCTGGAGTGGTGCCCGGTGGGGCAGCTTTTGGTACCAGAACCACCGGACTGGACCAGGGGCTACTTGAAGGTTCAATTACTCCTATCTCCAGCATTTTACTGTGGATGCTGGCCTTCACCTTGTCTGACAGCCGGTAGGTCTTAGACTTCACAGGTGGGCTGTCTCCTACGTCCACATCATGGGTACACAGGTGGGTCCTTCCCGGGACAAGGGAGAACAGCAAGGAGTACTGCTCCAGGACCTGGCGGCAGTCCTCCCGCTGCTCAGGAGTTAGGGATGGGGAGAGAATCACTCCCTCCACCGACCCATCCTTTTCCTGAGACGAAAAAAGATCAGGGAGAGGTTCGCTTTCCTCTTCCCCTGCTCCATCAGTCACCATCATCAAAATGACCTCGGGCCTCTCATGGTGGGGTTTGAGGCGATTAGCATGGAGCACCCGCAGGGGCTGCCGGGGGGTTTTCAGATCCACTAAGTAAGTGGCCTTACCCTTCTCCTCCATCACCTCAAAGGGGCCTGTCCAGCGATCCCGGAGGGCACTAAGCTCTCCAGGTTCCATCACCCACACTTTCTGGCCAGGCTCCAACTCCACAGGGTGAGCATTGTGGTCATACCACTCCTTCATCACTGCTTGGCTGGCTTCCAATTTGTCAGAAGCTTGCTTCCACAACTTAGCCATTTGGCTCCGGAAGGCCAGCATGTAGCTCACCACATCCTGGGGAAGCTTCCTGGGAGACTTTTCCCATCCGTCTTTCACCAGGCTGAGAGGTCCACACACAGGGTGCCCATACAGAAGTTCGAAGGGGTTGAAGCCCACTCCCTTCTGTGGCACTTCCCTGTAGGAAAACAACAGACAGGGTAGGAGGACGTCCCATTTCCTCCGCAGGCTCTCAGGCAGACTTCTGATCATGCCTTTCAAGGTTTTGTTGAACCTTTCCACTAGACCATTGGTCTGTGGGTGGTAAGGGGTGGTGAACCGGTAGGTAACCCCACACTCCTTCCACATAGCCCGCATGTAAGCTGGCATGAAGTTGGTCCCCCTGTCGAACACAACTTCCTTGGGGAAACCCACCCGGCTAAAGATCCCCATCAGGGCCCTCGCCACTGCAGGTGCAGTAATGGTCCTCAGAGGAATGGCCTCTGGGTACCGTGTGGCGTGATCCACCAGAACCAGGATAAACCTGTGACCAGCTGAAGTGGGTGGATCCAATGGCCCCACGATCTCGATGCCCACCCTTTCAAAGGGGGTGCTAATGACAGGAAGGGTTCCAGGGGAGCTTTCAGCTTCACCCCTGTTTTCCCACTGACTTGGCAAGAAACACATGTCCGGCAGTAAGTGTCGGACGCCACCTTCATCTGAGGCCAATAAAAGTGGGGGACAAGCCGGGCAAAGGTCTTGTCCTGACCCAGGTGTCCTGCCAAGGGTATCTCATGAGCCAGTTCTAAAAGAAAGGCTCGGTAACGTTGAGGGACAACTAAGGCCCGTGATGAACCGTGCACTGGTGCCTTGGGTTCACTGTAGAGGAGACCATCCTCCCAGTAAATACTGTAGTTCCCCATAACGTTACCTGCCACCTGGGCTTCGGCCTGTCGCCTCAGTCCCTCAAGGGTAGGGCACTCCTTCTGGCCCTTACAAAACTCCTCCCTGGTAGGCCCTCCTTCCACATGCCACTCGGCAGGGATAGGTAGGTTCTCCAGGGAGATAATATCCCCCTCTGTGGACTCCTGGTCCACCACCGCAGGTGGCCTATCCGTCTCACAGGGCGTGGATGCCGAGGCGGGCTTCTCCTTCCCCGAATCTTTCCCTTTCTGGCAGCTGGCTGTGCCTTTGTTCCAGGCTCCAGCCCAAGCGAACTCCCCCATCGGGTAGTCGCGGACATTGTGCTAGCACAGGCCCAGTCAGGTGTACCCAGCATCTCAGAATGAGTCCGGTATTCCACCTTCTTCCAAGCATTGTGCTCCATATCATTCCCCAACAGTCAATCAACTGGCACGGCAGGGCTTACGGCAACTCGAAGTAGACCTGCAACCCCTTCCCACTCAAATGGAACCTCGGCCACTGGGTAGTGGCCCATTCTGCCGTCAGCCATCGCGGCAGGGTGGAGTACATGTGGAATCACCTGCTCTGGAGACACCAGTTGACTCCTTACCATAGTCATACTGGCTCCTGTGTCTCTCAGAGCTTCCCCTCTTTGGCCATTGATGGTGACCCACTGCCCATACTTGGTAGTATTTGGGGGCACCTGGATCTTAGGAACCATCTCCCGATCTCCCAGGGACACTAAGGTGAAACCCACCCACTCCCCCCCCTTGTCTAAGGGCAACTCCTCCCCGAGCTCTACACTAGCTACTCCCGGGGCTTTTCCTCCAGTGGGAGGGGGTGGTCTCTTTGGGCACTTAACATCTCCTTTATAGTGCCCAACCCCACCACACTCATAGCAGCGGACAACCCTTGGCTGCTGACTATGGTCAGGATGAGGGTTTCTCGGCGGGTTAGCCTTGGGAATGAATCCTGTTCCCTTTCCCTGGAATCTGTTTTGGGGGCCTCTTGAAAACTCCCTCTGTTTATCTCCCCCTTCTTTCTTCTGGGGGGCGACCTGTCCAGTCTTTTGGGAATCCCCTCCAGTCCCCTTTGAGGACACCCGGGTACTAGCCCAGATGTCCGCCTCCTCAGCAAGCTTCCGGGGGCTGATCAGCTTGCTGTCCACCAGGTGTTGTCGCAGCTCGGGAAAACATTTCTCGAGTAGGTGCTCCTTGAGGATAAGGTCATAGAACCTCTCGTAGTCCCCCACTTTGCTGCCTTGAGCCCAACCCTCTAGGGCCTTCTTTGCATAGTCTAGGAAATCCACCCAATTCTGTGTGCCTAGTTTGTGACTACTCCTAAACTTCTGTCTGTATTTTTCCGGAGTCAGCCCAAACGTTTTTATCAGCGCCACTTTCATGGTGGGGTAGTGGGTCTGCTCTCCCTGCTCTAGGGCCAAAAGGGTATCCCTTCCTGCAGGAGGCATGTATTTGTACAAACCACCCCCCCAGTGTTTTTCCAATATCCCATGGGCTCTTAAGGAGACCTCATAGGCAACCAGCCACTTCGCAATGTCATCCCCTGCGCTGTAGCTGGCGACTACGTCCTTGGGTAGGTAGGGTCTGGGTTCTCTGCTGGTGTCTTTGGATTCGCTGCCACCATTAGGAGTACTGGGAGTCTCTATTTGCAGGGCCCTAAGGTCTAACTCTCTGATACTCAGTTCGTGAGCCAGCCTCTTCTCCTCCCTCTCCTTCTCTAACTTTGCCAACTCTCATTTTAACTGCCTCTCCTCCCTCCTGTCCGCTAGTTCAGCTTCAGTTAAACTCCTCACGGAAACACTGCTGCCCTCCCTTGAGAGTGTCCTAGGAACTGTTAGTAGGTCCCCCCCTCCGGTGGGTACAGACCATCAACCTCGATGACAGTGTCCCAGTCCCCCTCTTCCTCCTCCATCTTCCCCTCTCTGTGCGCTTCCCCCCATGCCCTCAAGCTAGTTTGAAGTTCACTCTTTTTCGCACCTCGCTTGAAGTACACCCCCTCTCTCTGGCAAAAGTCTCTGAGTTGGGCCGCAGTATAGGTCTCCAATTCTTCCAGATCAAATTCCATTTTGCCACTTAGGGTCAGGGACAGCCACTTGGAAGAAGTTAAGAAAGGGGTAAAGTGAGAGTTACCTCCACCCACCACCAGTAGTAAATTTGGAAAAGCAAAAATGATTAATTAGGGAGTCCGCTAGGAGAAAACTCCAGGTGTAGGCATGTGGTGCACACCGCGTTACTACTAAGTGGACGCAAGCACAAGCTCTGATCCCACCGCTGAACACCAATTATGTTAGACCTAGAATTACCAGTCTACATAGGGTAGCCTGCCACAGAGCAGGGACAGCTAAACTCCAAGGCAAATGTGTTGTGCTTACAATACCCACTCACAGTAACCCAGTGCTACCCCACTTAAAATAAAGGACACCACACCTTTGTAGAAAAATACGGTCTGCTTTATAAAATTCTTCTTTCTTTTTCTTTATCAAAAGCAGTGTTCAGTTTCAGTACATAAAATAGTTCTGCAGTCAATTACTAGCCTCTACACCTCTTCTCATAGCATTAATCACCCTTTCCTTCCCCACAGAAAGAATCTCTGTAGTTGCTCCCTTATTTGAGCGATCTATACATATCACAGTTCTAGTTAAATTTCATTACACAAGTAGAGCTAATTTTCAGTTAGGCACGGGTGTGCAGTACCTTTAAGGCCTTGACGTTATTACAGTGGAGAAATTACAGTTATTTAGCATCAACTTAAGCACTAGCCCACTTGTATCTTCAAACAACCAGCGATGTACCTCAATACAGACAATTATGCTGGGTTAACATTCTTTTCCCCATGACTTGACAGTTTGTTCCAATGACTTCCTTGGATCCTATATCTCTTAATACTAGGAACACTCCCCCTCAGCCAATGTGTTTTCTTATATTGGACTTGGCCCTGCTACCTCGGCTCACAACAGCAGTACCTGCGCCTCTATCAGTGTTCGTTCCCCCACAGGTGACACTAAATAAGCAGGGAAGTACTCAGATCATGGTGTCTTACATTGAGGAGGTAAAGTTCGTGGCGTAGAATAGCAGGTTGTATTTGTCCCAAATCCGAATGTTATTTCATGGCCACGGGTTCCTGTCAAATCTTTGGCTTAATACAGGCAGGCCCGGGAAACCTATTCCTCCCCTCCCACTACGGCTCTCGCAGGCCACTGCGAGGCCCTCACAACCTCTGGGGCCCACGCTTTACTTCCAGGCCTTACCGGGTGTGTGGCAATTTCGTCCCGGTCGGCTCCCTTAGCCACACACCTCTCCGGATCGTGCTGCAGCAGTTCGATGACGTTCCCGGCTCCCGCGCTGCAGGTCCTAAGCAGCTGACTGGGCCGGAACTCCTCTGCGCCTTCTCCGGCGCGTTTCCCGGCTCCCCGTCGTGCTCTCCCCTCAGGTGTCACAGAGGGAGGGTACTAGCGTGGGCCGGCCTCTTCGGATTCCCGCCCCTTCCTCCACCGCTCACTCGCCAGCCTTCTCCAGCTTCCGCGTTTCAGCCTCCCTATGTCCTGCTACTCTGCCGATCAAGATCGGGCCCTCCCCGCGGATTCTCCTCAGCACGGGGGCCCGTATTCCAGAATCAAGGACCTAGCAGTAAGGACGTCAGTCCACGGCTGTAGCCAGGTAAGGACCTTTGTAATAACTTCTGGCCACCAGGGGTCTTGGGGACAGCAGCGGTGAAGTTCTAAATCCCTCTACACACTACCTCTGGTGTCGGCTCAGGTTAGGTCACAGAGGAAGATGGGGGGAACCGGACAGTCTCTTCCACAGTCAGCTATTTCCCTGTTTCGCTCCTGGGCTAGCGGCTTACAGAGCGTCACCAGCAATTTTGGTACAGTTCTCCCAGGACACTAACGGGTTTTGGAGAGCTAGAATGGGGGAATGATGACAGGCTTAGTCAATAGGTTGAGAGGGGCACGTCAGCCAGTAGAGCAGCCGGCCCAAAGGTCGATCTACTTCCTATCAGGGCGCTTCCCTCCCCTCACTATCGCTTTGCTCCTCACCAGATTCTACCCTAGCTCTCAGGTCATTCTAAAATGGCTGCCCTGGTTCTGGCCCTTTTATAGGCTGGGCTCTGGCTACCAGAACTGGCTAGAAGTTTCTAGAACTTCCCTATGTAGTTCTATGGGTCAGTCTTCTGAGGTAAATGATGTGGCAGTTACAAGCCACCATTTTGTGTGTCTTATGTATTCAGTCACAAAGGCACTTTCTATAAAGGGCGCCAGGGCCTCAGAAAAACATAGGGACCAAGCAGCACCTAGCCCCCCTGGACAACACCAAAAATTCCAGTGGACACAAAAATAAAAAGAGTTAGGAGGCAAAAGAGGACAAAAATAAATAATTAACACGAGGGACCACCCAAAAGGCTGACAGGTCTAACAGTGGAATGAGGGCAAAATGACTAGGCAAAGATCCTAGTCCAAACTAAGATGGTATATAGAGTGCACAAGCAGTACTAGCACAAGAGAAGGGGCTACCATTTCTGTGTGTGGTTATGTGCAGAGCATGGCTTCTTCATCTGTACTACTCTTGCCTGAACAATCATAACAAAACATCTCTACCAAGTATTTTATTTGTCCCAGGTATGTCAGAAGGTTTTGTGCAGCCTGAAGTGGAGCCCTATGGGCTCCACTTAGTTTTGACTTGTTTACAATGTTTACTGAAGAGAAACAACAACCATGACAAATCCATCATCTGGCATCATTTAGTGGTCTTCACTGTGTTTGCTGCCTCATCATTAAACAACAAAGCGAATAGATCTCACCTTTATAAAGTGAGTGCTGAGCGACTGGCTTTATGAATTCTGGTTTGCACAGCATAGTTAAAAAAGAAATATTGAAATAGTGGAGGAAAAGCAAATTCTTATCTTAAGGTATCCCGCAGCTGCACACTGTACTCAATTCAATTCAAAATAACTTTATTCTGCACCAAGACCAAAAAAGTTTAGCACACATACAATACATTTTTAAGATGTTAAATAATTCTGTTTAAAAGAAAAAAATCACAATGAAAAATAGTTAAAAATGGACCCCTCATCGACCATAAAATGTCATGTTTCTTAAGATGGAGCTATACCAGATATTTCTTTTCCCCAACTGGTTACTGTGCTTCATAGCGTTTCCCAATACCCATTGCAGTTTTAATAAAATTTGACACTGCACTGCAAATAACGGAACTGGTCAGGGATTGCAGGTATCTAAACCCCTCAACATGTGTACACGGAGGAATGTTCTTTAATAGAGGTACCAAAAATCTTCTCCTAGGTTCCTCATAAAGTGCACATAAAAGAATATAGTGCAGGGCCCTCTGGGTTGCCATGTTGTCACAATGGCAGGAAGTAAGATTGTCCATCCATCCAGATTGCCTGGGAAATGCCACTAAAAAGTGCAAAGAGCCTAAGCAGAGTCTTGTTAAAAAAAAGTGTCCGACTGTTCGTGGTGAAGGATAGGTAAAATTGCAGTTTAGGCATAAAAGGGCAGCTGGGACCCGATGCCTCCAATTGAGAATGACGCAAGGTTGTCCATGTGTAATGCGCCTCTTTTAATATAACCTTGGCATTTGTGGGGATACTCATTGGAGTGTCAAAGTACTCGCGCAACCCAATCTCAAGTAACCTATCCCTCACAAAACTGAGCGAGGGGATCTTCAATGAGTTGTCCAAATTAATACAGTCTTCAATTATCTCCCTGGAGAACTGTAGCTCTTCAGACACCCATGTTTTGGACCATAAGAGCAGGGGGGAAGAGCCTAGTATTCAATATTTTCACACTTTATAAATGGCATAGTTTATTTTTTGAATTCTACACATAAGCTCAGCACAATTTAAAAGCCCATTATATGTGGTGCATCTTCAAAATGACACAGAGAATGAGTTTAAAGTATTTAAAAGAAAATAACAGCTGGCTGAGCAAGTGTTAGAATTTAAAGGGAAATGCTACCTTTCCAATCAACCAGGAAATGGAACAAATGCCCCAGACATGTCGTGCTATGCAGCACCCTGAGAAACATTTTTATGGGTCTCTGACAGAAACATTTCTGTAGTCACTCTCCTGCCTCAAACATTGCTGAATGGGTGCAGCAGCCTGACCTTCCCCTAGTGCCATTAATGCTGCCTTTTTGTTCAATGATCTGGGCTTTGATACAACATGTGGAAGGTGAAAGATAAAAGAAAACCAGCATTATAAATCTGGCAGAAATATTCCTATTGTTGTACCTTTATGAATGTGGTGGGATGGCTGAGAAGCAATTCGGCAGATATTAGGGGCAGGGATGTGAGGGGTGTACAGCACATGGGGAGAGATGAAGAAAACATGCAATTCCATGGAGTTTTGCAAGCTTTGTGTTTATCTGCTTTTGTCCCAATAGAATTTCATTTATTCATGTACATATGCACTTTCAGTGATGTCATGAGTGATGTCACTGACCTTGTCATGAGTGATGTAATATGTGACGTCATCAGCAGTGCATTACGGGCACTCGAGTTATAGTTAGCTGAACTAACTATAACGGGGGAATTTCAATGGTTTTGTATGAGTGAAATGTCCAGCTAACTATAACGTGTGAAACCTATGTTTTTTTCAGTGAATTTGCAAGGTTTTTTAAATGCTAATTCCTAACTATAACATGTGTGAAACCTATGGTTTTTTCAGTGAATTTGCAAGGTTTTTTAAATGCTAATTCCTAACTATAACGTAGCTGAAACCTATGGTTTTTTCAGTGAATATATATATGCACTGGAAAATTAAACACCCACTTCCTTTACAAACAAATGGAAAGTTTGCATCTCTGCAACCTCTCTAATTTTTCACCTTACTCATCTTCCGCTCAATCAACACAACAACCACAAATACACACACCTACTTGTTACCATTCTTGGCTGAGCTTATCAATAATTCGTCTTTAATTCAAATTCAAAGTGCAGGCCCTTTATTCTGCCTTCTTGGTAACTACTACCCGTGAATAGCAGTGGGTAATTTGCACACTTCCGTCCTTTCTCGCGTCTTTTCTACCACACACTGGGGCAGGTTTACAAGCCCCTTGCGCCACTTTTGCATCATTTTTTCTACACTCGCTGGTAAATCTGCCAAACTGTGTGTACTTTATGCACAAGCTTTCTTCCTTAGATGTGGTACTAGTTTCTCTTGCTCCCACTGCGGAATCCAACACCCTATCTGTGTAATGACCTGCAAATCCAAAGATCCTCTTCACTGACAATACAGTGGGTAGTTTGCGTCTCTCCACCATTTCTTATTTTTCACATTTTTCTTCTTCCACTCAATCTACATATCATCCACACATACACACATCTAATTGCTGCATTCCTTAGCTGTGATTATCAACTATTCTTCTATTTTATATTCATATTCAAAGTGCAAGCCCTTTATTGAGCCTTTTTGTTGTAACTACTGTTCCAGGAATTCTACTCATACACAGAACTGTGCATAAAGACTTAGGACCACAGTGAATTAGAGTATACCAAAACCCACCTTACTACACAAACCCCTACCAGATTAGCAATCAGTGACTCATTGGTTCTTCGCCCTAGACCAAAAACACCAATGACTAGTCAACCCAGAACATGCGACTTAGATTACATGAAGTAAAGTGGATAACAAGAGCACTCTTTCATTATAGTCTTACACCAGTCCAAAACAAGATGTAAATAAAGACATGTGCAACTTTGAAATGCTTATTTCTAACTCCATAATCTCATGCACAGTACCTTAGATAATACAACCAAACATATTATCAGAAACAAGGTTGTCAGCATTGTTACTATTCTATGAAATACAAACGGAAAAAGCATCCTATAATGCTAAAGGTAAACAAATTTAAAATATACCTACATTTCACCCTCCCTACCTAGCAGATTAGTTTATAACTACAGAAAGTCTCATAGGATTACATGGGCAGACCCACACCTCTGGTACTCAGCATGAGTAGATCACATTCAGTGGTCCACAAACTGTCAAGATACGAATGTTCTCCAACTGTGTGTAACTTTGCCTCCACAATGCATTATGAAACACGCCAGTATCAGAGGTGGCCACAGCTGCATATGTGTTATGGCTCGAACGTGCGAGGATCATTCTGAATAACAGACACAGTATTCAAGATAACCTTGGTGTTCCATGCTCTCACTATACACACAAAACTAGCGATGCAGTTTACAAATCAAGCATACCAAATTATTCTCATATAAAACAAAATACTCTACCTTCTCTAAACAATATCACAAGTACGTGTCGTATGCAAAGCAGAGCAGGAAAGCAAAAATAGTGTGTAAGCTTCTAATAAACCCATGCTAACTTAACAGGGTGTGAGTGCAAGGCTCAGCCCCACGGCACCCTTCCTTGATTGAAGTACGTGATATAAATGTGAGCGAATTAGGAACGCAGAGTCCAAGCCTAAAAAGCAGAGTCAAGTTCACATTTCCCAAAAAAAGTTATTCGCTCTTTGATAGAAAGCAGTAGCTAAATAAGAAACAATACGTAGAAAAATCAAAGAGTCTTAATCCAACAGCGTGTAAGCACAGTATGTAGCAACAGCCTCCAACAGGAAGTCATTGTTCTCATCAGAAAACATTTCAGCCATCCAATTCAATAGTGGGAATGAACATACATGTTCCACAACGACCGGAGCCTCTATCACCATCGGAGGAAAACTCGGGTCATCTTCAATGTAACTGCGTGCCAAGAACTCAAGCACCACTGCAAAAACATTCCAACGTCCCATTATTCCAGGTATCGCTGCTAAGGCCATAATCCCGCCGCCAGAACAGACCACGTCATGAACCACTAAGGGGCTCACCAGCTGGTCATAATCCGCGTTGGGAGACACCGTACTGCAGAGACACAAATCCAGGGCCCAGTCGAAATCGCAGCTCAGGCAATGGAACACAGGTTGAACGCATGTGAAAAAGGAAAATCGAAACGATAATCCATAAGCTACACTCAATGTAGCCAGAGGCAGCGCTCTGTAATAACTAAGTATTCGGTTGCGAACCATCAACAGCTGGGACATATTGTCGTCTGATGCAGCATGTGCATCCATATTTATGTAAACAAATTAATAAAAGCACACCGGCAACTAATGTGAGTATTAAGCGCAATCCACCAAAGATGCTGGAAAAAATTTAATGAAAAAATCCCAAAAAGACACCAAATATAGTTTCTACAAAAGTCACAAGGCCACTGCTTCTAACTTTAAAAAAGTAAGGTAACCCCGTAGTCAAGGACACATTAAAGATACTCTAAATTAACTCCCCAAAATTCAAGAGCACGTCTGTATTTAATAACGCATGCACTTCTGTGCGGGTGTTTGCTACATGAAGGACAAATGTTTCTGTAGCAGATGTAAGAGCGACCTCTTTTTGAGACAATAGCGCTCTTATACGACTCATTTGGTTGACTCTACTTTCAAGGTCGAAATCGACAGCCAGATGGAAACATCCAGCTTCCCATGCAGAGGAGTTAACACAACTTTTTTTTAATCAAACCACACGCTCAGTTACCGTAATCATGTAAGCGATGCCTGCTAACATTGTACAACAATCTCCATTATTTCAATGTAAATAACTCCAGTTTCCAGTAAACTGAACGTTGTTATGATAGCACGTGTCGGACTACCTTTCAAAACTCAGTCCAAATTAGGCGCATCTTGTTTACAAGAGCCATGCAATTGTATGTGTCTACAAATTAGGGAGTGATCTGGTGCTATTGTGCAATCCTTGCCATTCACATAGACTTCTTTTCCCTCTCTCAGGCACCTATATGTAAATGGTAATAACCAAGCTTTATGGAGATAAGCGCTGCCTAAACATCCATATCTGCCTATAGCATAGTTTCTCATGCAAACCTCAAACTTAAACAGGTTAAAAAATAACGTTATGATACTGTGGATAAGCCAGACACCTGAATTGGATCTCCAATGAGTGACCACTTTTAACCATTCTCATAGCGCGCCCTGTGCTCTGATTTGACAGTGAGAGAGTGATCGCACCATAGTTTGTACTGCTAATCATTCTCAGCATACGCTACGAATACGCTTTGACGTTACGCATCGCATTAAAGCTTCCCTGTGACGTCATGTACGGCGCCCTGTACAAAAAACACGAGAATGTTTTCAATTGTTTAAAAACATATATTCATGTATTTAACACCTTGGCTGCTAATGGTTTTCCCCTCCTGTGCTGGAAATTGGAATAGTCCATGGATCATGACGAGCTCAGCTCTTCATAAGCACAGCTCCAGTGTGCCTCATGACGAGCTCAGTTCGTCATGAGCATGGAAGGGGTTAATGAACATACTAACAGAAGACTTAATCTAGGATAATTATGAAATCATTTTATTTTAAGTTTTAAAAGTCCTATTTTACTTCTATTTTGTATGAGTGGAGCTGCGTG
Organism: Lissotriton vulgaris; assembly: GCF_964263255.1. NCBI lineage: Eukaryota > Metazoa > Chordata > Amphibia > Caudata > Salamandridae > Lissotriton > Lissotriton vulgaris. Next base: position 1,037,484,664 of record NC_141689.1, read on the forward strand.
GCCCTCCGCCTGGTGCCCTAGACTCCACCACGCCCAGACCCGGTTCATAACACGCGTGATCGTCACCACAAAACCATTAGCACGCATATCGCTTTACCACACATGCTTTTACAACTAGTATGCGTTTACCACGCATGATAAACTCATAATCTTAATAATGTCTTTGTGTTGACTAACACGCGTTGTAATGGCTGTGGCTTACGTCCTTCAAATTAGTTTCTAGGTATACGTGTGACCAAGTCTGATAAGATCGGAGGCCAAGGACAAACACTGTGGTGTCTGTGGCAGGAAATCTCATCGATCACAGAGAAAATATGCGCAGGGTAAAATTAAAGTAACAGGTATAATAAAAATAACGGAGGAAAACTACTAAAATGGCGGTTGGACAGAGTATGTAATCAAAGTTTGGCGTCTCGACACTACATTTCAAATAAATATACATACACTATGTTTATTAATATATTACAAAAGTATAGCACCCGATGACACACACGACCTGGGAAAAGAAAGCGGCAAATTTAATACCTAAAATCTGGAGAGGTTTGCTTGGCGAACTTGAAGAAAAAGAAAAAAAAGTGCACTTGCAAACAAGGCTGCGCATGTGTAGAGAGTACAACTGATGCAGGACATACTGTCATAGGAATATAGCTCTAAAAATCGCCCCTGGAATTTGCCCCCCGAGACCTAATGAATAAAATGGACTTCTATTTTTTATTTCCCTTTTCCACCGCGTACGTATACCATACGCGTACCCCCCATTTTTTATTATAAAAATTGACCCTAGAGATCCATGTACGACCCCCTGAGCAAGCCTAGAGGGTCAGGATGTTTCTACCCTGCCCCCTTTCCTTATTTCTCAACTTTGTTTTACTGTTTTCTTCTGAGTTGCTTCTAGCAACGAACAAGATGGCTTCCAACACTTCCTGGTTTGGAGTGTTCGCGCACAGTTGACAGCCAATCAGCATGCAGCTCGTGCTCGTAATTGTACGGATTTCCTTACGCGTGCTGTACTCCGTCTCTAGATATCGCTATGATTTTACTTGTAATTTTCTAAGGAACTACTAAACAGATTACACCATTTAACAAAAAGCACAATCTGCGAACCGAACTCTACCTCTCTACCTAATTTGGTGTAATTCCGTTCAGCCGTTCGGGCTGTAGCCCTGGCTAAAGGTCCCTATGGAAAATTGCATGGAGAAAACACGTTTTGGGACCCTCCTTTTTTCTCGGCCCCCACTTGACGAATCACCCCCTAACTTTCAGGGAAGGAGCAGAACCGAGCAGGCCATTTTCTTGGAGAAATTCACGAAGATTCGTCCACCAACGCCAAAGTTATTCCAAATAGAATGTTGTGGATTTCCTATGGAAACTAGGTCCTAACTATAACTACCTACTGGCGACCGCCAGTAGGTAATATATATGCACTTACCTTCTATCATCAGCGCCAGGCAAGTTGTTCAGCATGTTAATAGTACGAACAATAAAGTTTCAGCATGCTGTTGTCGGCGTAAAGGAACAAAAGGATACACCTGTGGGCAAGTGCACTCTGAGAAATCACTGAACTGCAGTGTGAAAGCACGAGAACAGTTGCAAGACAGAGAACTTTTTACCCGTGATCAAGCCTTTTCAAGGAGAAACGCGTTGGGTTTCATTTTACCTGTGCAGCTTTCCACAAAGAATTAAAGAATTTCTACAACCTTCAGCAAGGGGTCGGTGTTCTTCACTGTTAAGCATGAGTGAGGAGGTGTTTGGATATATATATATATATATATATATATTACCTACTATATATATATATATATATATATATATATATATATATATATATATATATATTACCTACTGACGGTATGGTGTTATTATTATATTTTTTTGCACGATAACATCAGTATCTTTTAGTCTCATTTTGATTCACGGAGATGCACTATGGTATTCAGTGAATGGATATTCAAGAAAATAACAGTTGAGGAGATATGAATTGAGGGTTTAGCAAATGTAAACGATGTTGTGATAGCTATAAGAAACAAATGTATTATACATAGAATTTTCTTGGCTTTGCACTAATGTACAGTTTATATTTTTGTATTTTACATTTAAAATTATCCCCAACCTGTATTTTACGTATCACACTACAAAAACATGACTGATAAGTATGTTTTCTATGTCCATTCACGCACTAGCACTTTAAAAGGAGGTGCATCACACGACACTGTTGTCATGTGATCAAGGCAGGGAGCTGCCGAAACGCGTCGTGGCGATGTGGTTGCACTTTAAAGCAGAATAAAAAAAGATGCGCTAAATTGGGTCTACCTCGTCTTTTTGCAAGTCCTGTTTGCAAGTTTCGTGGAAGAAGCGGAGGACGAGTCTTTGCAGCATATATATATATATATATATATATATTGAGTTCCACAAGTTGCCACTTTAGAAAGCACTCCCCACAAGGTTTTCAAATGCACTGGGACAGTCTTCGTGCAGCACAAGTAATTTAATCAACACACGCCTTGCCTGACGCGTTTCAGAGTAAACACTCTTTCCTCAGAGGCAGCATGTAAAACAAAGTTCGTTCCGTGAAAAACTCCAACTAACAAGTTCCCTCCAATTAATCTCCTGCCCAGCTGGGCCTGAAGCAAAGAATCACGGGAGTTGGAGTCATATTTGAATCCCAAGTGGGTCCGGACACAGAACCTGTAAAATATAAAGTACATATTTTCCTTTTGTTAGCATTGCTTGCACAAACATCAAAGGATTGTCCCAAACTCAAAGCGCCACTTGTAGTTCCAAGGCGTCACTCACGCAGAATGTCACTGGATTTGCATATTATAACTGCAAAGGTGCTTTCCCCGACCTGGCAGGCCGTAATACATTGAGTTCCACAAGTTGCCACTTTAGAAAGCACTCCCCACAAGGTTTTCAAATGCACTGGGACAGTCTTCGTGCAGCACAAGTAATTTAATCAACACACGCCTTGCCTGACGCGTTTCAGAGTAAACACTCTTTCCTCAGAGGCAGCATGTAAAACAAAGTTCGTTCCGTGAAAAACTCCAACTAACAAGTTCCCTCCAATTAATCTCCTGCCCAGCTGGGCCTGAAGCAAAGAATGGGGGGTGTGGATGCCCCGGCCTCTTTTACAGCCACAACTACGCCATGAGGATGCCAAGAACCCCAAGAGGCCAGGCCCCTCATCACGACACGCAAAGGACAAACTGCCAGGGGGTGTTGGGTGGAGGGCCACACATACCACCTTGAATGCGCCTTCTATTTACTTGGATAAAATCGGCAGCCCCCCTCCACCCTCTCCCCTCCTCGGGAAATGGCTGAAAGAGGCTGGCTCATCCCTCCAGTGAGCAGACCAGGGAGCAAGCCAGACAGAAATATTGATTTTCCTTTTTCCCATTTTCAGTTTTGTAATTTATTACATATCGTAGAGTTAAACAGTTTCCCTTGGTCGAATATCTAAAGAATTAAGCCCAAATATTGATCTTGGACACAAGACTCAAATCAGTGAAAATATAGACATAAACAACATTATACATAAAAATGTAAAAATGTTTTATTAAAACAATATTTTCATTAATCTAAAAAACACATACACAAAGCTCAAAATAGAGTTTGTCACTCTTTACACTACTCATTTAGACATAATCAAATACTTGTCCTGTAATTCATACACAACTTAGACATCAATACTAAAACAATATATAAGAAAAAGACCTGCAAACGTACTCTAATTCATACAGTGTGAGATGGAGGGGGAGGGGGAGGGGGAGAGAAGAAAAAACACAGACATTAACAATTTGTCATACAGTGGTGCACATTAGATCCCTCAATATAACTCAAACCCAGACTTGGATTTATTACATATCACCTGCTGTTGTGAGATGGAATTGTGGAGGGGACGGTGAGCGGCGGTCAGGCGGGTCTGAACGATCTAGAGGGGGCTGTGATTCCAGCTTCCATAATTCACAGAGCCCAAGTGTGGGCACAGCGAGCCCCTCCCTGGAAGCGTCGCGGAGCCCTCGGTGGAGCCGCGTCCCTGAGAGAATCGCGCGGTGTGGAGGGAGAGAGAGACTTTCCCACGAACCTCAGTGGTTCCTCAAGGCTCAGAGCGGTGCAATCCATCACACATTTTGCTCTGTATAATCTGGCAACTACAAGAGATTAAACAAGCACAAGCAAACGTGCGCGCCTCGTGCAGCAGCAGGGGGAGGGGAGAGAGGAGGGGGCCTGCGCGATTCCCTTGCGGGAGCGAGCAACAAGGAGCGATAATTGATAACATATGGCACCTGCTGCTCGCTCCTGCAAGGCAATCGCCAAACGTGCCTGCGTTGCGATTGAAGGCAATGGAACGCGTGCACGTTTCTATGCAGGGCATGCGCGCTGCGTGGGCGAGATCTGAAAAGGAATTCCCTGAGGTGAGCCTTTTAAGGATGTAAGATATCCACTAAAAAGCATAGGTAAAGAAGCACCGCAGAGGGATTAACACAAGGAGAGGAAGACAATCTATGAAATACCAAGCAAGCAAATGAGATTGTCAAGAAATTCAACAAATGCTAAGCTACAGGCTAACCCAAAGCACACCTAAGTGTTGATACTGTAGGCAATAGACCTTTAACAACAGACAGCTTGGTGTTTAGCATAAGGTTGTCTGTAGGCAAGGTCTAAAAAGGGCATATTCCTCCACTGTCACTGCTCACTTTCACCTCAGGCACTGCTCACTGCCAGTAAGGACAATGCCAAGAAAAGATTTTTAATGAGCGAGCAAACGTACATAACACCCTTCCTCAAAGACAGTTACCACCAGAAAATCTCGAAACAAATTTAGGAAAATCATTTATTTTACAGTCCAATTTTCACATAAATTAGGGGACTCTAGAGGGAGTAGCTACTAACCCCTGGTTTGCCCATTCTTACGCCTTGCACTGCTCTTTGCTTGCTTCACGTTGTCTCAAGGGTCATGAAGAGAATGACATATTTTGTTCCTCTACTTGCCGCTCAGCTCAATTAAGAGAGGAAACAAAGTAAAGCTTGTAATGGCCACTGTAGGAAGCTGGGCTTTTGTTGTAGTTGTCCCCCCACTTTTTGCCCCCTTTTTAGGTCTCGCCTGTCGATGCGCATGCGCATCGAGCTTGCGAGTCTATGGTGGCTTATCCACTCTTTATCCAACTTGCAAGGAATCGTGGCGATTCCTTGCAGTGCACGAGAAATTTAAGCTCAATGCGCATGCGCATTGAGCTTAAATGCGCGTGCACATGCCCCCAGCCACGGCCGCTAGGCCGTGCTTCCCCTACTCTCCTCCTCCTACTCTCCTCCCCTCGCCGTCTGTTCCCGCACTCCTCCCACACCCCCGCTCCGCCCCCCCCTCCCCGCCGTGTCGCATTTCTCCTCCCCCCTCCCCACAGCAATGCCCTCCGCCGGCCGTACTTTCACTTTGACGGCCGCAGGCCGTCTCTCGTGTTTCTCCTCCCCCCTCCCAGTGTACTTTTTTTTTTCTTAAACTTGTTTTCTTTTACAATTATAAAACACAGTCTTTAATTTTCAAAGCGCAACATGCCGAACTTTCACTTAAACAATTGTGGCTGCGTGCCTTTTCTGTATCCGCGGCTCTATGTGTTCACTTTTAAAAAACATCAGGTCTTTATTAAAAGTTCCACTTTCACTTTAGGCATGCCTTTATTTTTCATAATTGGTGCCCCTTGCAGAGCTGATCACTGCTCGTTAACACGCCTTTACTTCTGCACGATGTCTTGCAACTCCTCCCTTGTTAACTGCTTCCCATTCCGAGCAGCTGCTCTTCGCTCCCTCTCCTCGGCCACAACTGCCTCCTCCCTATGCTTCTCCTGTGCCATTGGAGCTTCAAAAGGATGTGACGAGAAAGCTGGTAATTATTTTTTTATCAAGTTTAAAGGCACATTCCTGTCACAATGACAACATGCCATACTTCCGTTTCAAAGGTGGAGCGTGTAGCAGGCCAATGTCCGCAACGTAAATTTATCGAAGCGTCTCGAACAATCAGCGCCCTATTGACTCATAATTAAATGCACCCTATACAGAAAGCGCAGCTGAAAGGAGTACTAGTAAAACATTTAATTAGCACATGTAAATCAGCTGCACCCTTACGAGGCTCTGCCATGCTACTGGATTGGACTAATGAACCAAATAACAGTAATTTGTAATAAAAGGCCAGACTCGAGACCTGGAATCCAGATAACAATCCCTCCCCTTCTCTCTCTTCCCTCCGCATTTCTCCTCCCCCCTCCCCTTATCTGCCTTCCCTCCGTCTGTTCCCTCTCCCCGCTCCGCCCCCTCCCCTGCCCGCCGTGTCGCATTTCTCCTCCCCCCTCCCCTTCTCTCTCTTCCCTCCTTTCCCCCACCCTACAGCCATTAACACGGTTTCGTCTTTTTAGTAATTACAATCCTTGCATACTGCAAAAACTGTCCAGCCCACTCTAAACGTCTCGCAGGCCTCCTGAGGTGTTAGGAATTCCCCCAACCCACCTCCTCTCCAGGTAGACGTCTTTCAGTATCATGTATCCCCTTCCCTCCACCACCAGCCGATCACCAACATGCCCTCCACGATGTGTTGCACGCCATGAAAGTGCTTGCTTTTACCAGCTGTCTCCCTTGTGTACTTCTCTCCAGTTGCTCTGTCATCCATGTGCTTCTCCCGGCCCCTTTCCATGTTGCGCTCTCCCTCGTGCACTTCCCTGGTTCTATCTCGTCTGTGTCATTCTCCCAACTCGCTCTATGTTGTTTTCTCACCTATTGCTTCTCTTCTCCACCCGCACCACCCCTTCGCGCCCATTGGCATCGCCAGTGCTTGTTTAATAAGGGATAGCAGGAGTTTGAGCGCAATGTCGCAGGAAACTGACTTGCAGGAGGACATCTACAGGAAGCCATGAAAGACAACATTCCTTGTAGCAGGACGTTTTCTCAGGTAGACCTCCGGTATGTGAGCATGGGTGTATGTATACCTGCCTTAAGTAGGGTTTAGAATCTCTGCGTTTGTCTGCTTTACGTTTGCGATTAATTGACTTTCTTTTTAAAATGTATAAAGGCTTAATTAGACTTATTTCCTTTGTCGCTTCCTTTTTGTAAATTTTATTTAAATGTGTAGTTCTTAGATTTCATAGACCAGACCAGTGTGTGCAGGTTCCTTGCTGTAGGCCAAGTACACCCGCCGCCCCTCCCACACAAGCGCCTTCAAATTAATTCGGGGTGAAAACCCATCAGACGACACACTGGCGAACCGTTTCGCATTCAGCCTTGCAGACATGTCGGATATTGTTCGGCGCCTAAATGAGTGTTGCCATGGACTCGGCCGTGCTGCTTATTAATCCAGACGGTGCCCTTTGACTCCGGGGCCCAGCTGACGTCAGCCCGATGTCACCCTCAACCCCTCACCCTCAACCCCTCACCCTCAACCCCTCACCCTCACTCACCCTCACCCTCACTCACCCTCAACCCCTCACCCTCAACCCCTCACCCTCACTCACCCTCAACCCCTCACCCTCACTCACTCACCCTCAACCCCTCACCCACCCACCCTCAACCCCTCACCCTCACTCACTCACCCTCAACCCCTCACCCTCACTCACTCACCCTCACTCACCCTCAACCCCTCCCCCTCGACCCCTCCCCCTCAACCCCTCACCCTCACCCTCACTCACCCTCACTCACCCTCAACCCCTCACCCTCAAACCCTCACTCACCCTCAACCCCTCACCCTCAACCCCTCACTCACCCTCACTCTCACTCATCCTCACTCACCCTCAACCCCTCACCCTCACTCACCCTCAACCCCTCACCCTCACTCACTCACCCTCAACCCCTCACTCACCCTCACTCTCACTCACCCTCACTCAGCCTCAACTACTCCCCCTCACCCTCACTCACCCAAAACCCCTCACCCTCACTCACCCTCACCCTCACTCACCCTCAACACCTCACTCACCCTCACTCACCCTCACCCTCACTCACCCTCAACACCTCACCCTCAACCTCACTCACCCTCACTCACCCTCACCCTCACTCACCCTCACTCACCCTCACTCTCACTCACCCTCAACCCCTCACCCTCAACCCCTCACCCTCACTCACCCTCACTCACCCTCACTCACCCTCACCCACCCTCACCCTCACTCACCCTCACCCTCACACAGTGCAATAGTTCTCAGACCATTTCAGTTAGAGCTTTTAGAAATGTTTATGGCTTTTTTTATTTGTAATACTTTAGCATTGGCTACAGGAAACAAAAATGCTAAACATTTACAAGAAAAACCCATAAACAATTCTAAAAGCACTAACTCTAATGGTGCGAGACCTATTGCATTTCCAATGCTTGTTAGCTACTGGATGCTGATTTTCGACTTTGACAGTGCACTGAGGCCTGCTACCCAGACCTCAGTGCCCGCGCTCCTTGCCTAAAACAAGGTGAGGTCTAATTGTTCTACAATTGGCTAAGGACTTTAGCACCCCTGTAAGTCCCTAGTAAATGGTACTCCAAGTATATAGTACATGGGTGCTAAAGAGGGTCCCCGAGGGCTGCAGCATATTTTATGCCACCCTAGGGGATCCACATACAAATTCCACACAGACTGCCATCGCAGGCTGTGTGACATGGGGCAAACCATGAGTGAAAACATGACATTGTTTTATACACAATTGTTTGGCGTACTAACTGGATCAATGTGAATTGGCGGAATGAAGTACCAAATTTTTGTGATAGAAGAGTATTGTTTAGATCCAGTCTTATTGTATTATAACGTGATTGTGCATTATTCTGAAATATGGGTGGAGGTCATATGATGGATGGGAAATGTCATGTGTAAAGCTTAGACATGCAAAGTTGACAGATGTAACTATGTTAATGTACACCTAATTTGTGATTCGGACATGTTATTTACCTACTGGCTTTGAATGGTGTTTTCTAAAATGATGTACCACTTTCTATATTCACAATAACAAAATCTTTCATAAACAGATCAAACAAAAAATAATTAGTGAAAACATGACATGACATAACACACTTCTGTGAGTCATGCCAAAGTCACTGCATCTAATATATGTAAGCCAGCACTAAAGGAGGCCTTTGAGTCCTAAAGCAGGATGGATTATATTTTATGTGAGGACATATCTGCCTGAGCAAATATGCCTCTGTGATGTCTAGTTCTATTTCTAGATATTGCAAGTGAGCAGGGAAGCCATCATAAGGTATATACTGAGCACTGGTCAAAACGAGCTCCTCAGCTACATAATGGCTTCAATGAAACATATGGTATTTGGTATCAAACACTTTGTAATAATAAACCCACACTGATTCCAGCAAAGGATTTATTAATTCATGCACACAGAGGGTACCTTAGACGTACCCCCTGAAAACTACCAGCCCTCTCATGTGATGTCTGAATGGTCCAGTCCAGTCAGCCACCACAGACGAGTTTCTGACCCCTTAGGAGGGAAGAGCCCCTCTTTCGGAGGGCAGAAAAAATGCTTACTCTATGAAGAGGTGTTATCATCTCCTTCCCCAGGAAGGCTGATAAGTTAGCATTCCAAGGCAGGAAGTTTCAAAGAGCCCACCGTCTTTAATATGTCAATCTGACTTCCCTCAGAGGTGAGGGGATACAAACCACCCTGTCCAGGGCCCGTTTGGCTCCAGGTCAGGTGGGAAAATTAGCTATGTAGGAGGTGTGTTACACTGTCAGGCTGGACACATTTCAAGGGTGACCAAGCTGATGTGAATTAGGATTTCTGGGACAAGGTGATGCCCACTCTCTAAAGGAAGTGGTCATTTAGGGGGTGTAGTGACCTCAGCGGTGAGAAGCCCATTGGCAACTACCCCTCACTCCCCTTAACACCCCTACATTGGGTATTTAGGGGATGCCCTGATACCAGGACTTCAGATTCTCTACAGACCAAAAGAAGAAGTGGACAAAGAAGAAGACTGCTGACCCGGCAAACAAAGAGCACGGCTGACTTGGAGCAAACCCTGCCAGCCTGCCTGCTGCACCCAACCCCCATGGCACAACTGACTCATCCTGACACTGTGCAGACCTCAAGAAACCTGGAGGACTGCCAACTGAACTCCCTTGGAGTAGAGGAGCTACTCTCCTACAGCTGCAGACACCAAAGGAGCAAGAACCCGGTACACCTACGGGGACTACTGACATAGCATTCACTCAGGAAAAGGTAGCAGAGCTCCTACAGGTCAGAGCCATGCTCTCTCCAAGTGTGGGGTTGATAGGACTGACTGGAGGAGCACAACACCAACACCTGTGGTACCAGACCCCTTGCAGTGGCCAAGGCTTGTTTTGCCCAGTCTGGATACCAATGCCGAGGAAGACTGACCTGCACATCGAGGGACTTCAGGGACAGTGAGACCCACACTGAGATTGGCCCAGCTGAATCTGCGATCACCGCCAACTGACACCTCAAAGCACCTATACATCTGAGCTCCAGAGCCTGAGTCCAAGGGTGGTGATAGTGCCAATGTGGTCCCCAGACCAACAAGAGCTAAGCCCATCCTTGGGTTTGGCCATACTGGTCTTCCAGTCACCGCTTGCAGCCTCTTTCTGCAGGCCCTCCTCCAACCGCGGGAGACTCCAGCACTGGATCAGACTCCAAAAGACATCACTAGACCCGAGCCCCACAGCCCCAGTAGACATGAACCAAGGGTGTCCTTGTGTGCCGAGGTTCTCAAGGGTCAAGCCCCCCTGTGGGTCCCCCCAAACTGGTCCCCCAGTACCAGCTTGCAGCCTCTTTCTGACTGGACAGTTTTCCCATTGAAGGCCGTAACACACCTCTGCACCCGGACACCCCAGAGCCTCTTGAGGTGACCTGTTGGTGTGGCCTTGGACTTTGCCCCATAGTCAACTAAAGTCCATTAGAACAGACCCATAAGTCGCTGTGAAGTGCAAGAATGCAGTACATGTTTTTCCACCATAGGATAACAATACCTCAACCAAAAATTAACTCAACTTTTGAAAACTGTCAAACATCATAACTACAAAAGTACTTTCCTGATTCTGGGGAACTTGGTATCTAAATTTATATAAACATATGTCTTATTGTTATAAATTAGTGTCTGTTTCTTTATTGAGTGTGATCTCACTTACTGTCTTTGTGTGTGCAGTAAATGCTTAGCTCTAGCCTCTGATATCCCTAACTGCTCGCCCACAATACCAAAAAAGAAAGCATTTGGGGTGTCATTTGTGCCTCTGTAATTCATTGGGGTTTGCCTTGATTCTTTACACAGTGTACCTCTTTTTGGTCCACTATATAAAGAGCCGGCTTCTTACAGCCAGTAAACACATTGGCCCGCATGCATCAAGCACTTTTTCATTCGCAAACGGTGCGATTCCTTAAAATCGGCCGTTTGCGAATGCAAAAGTGCTTTTTGGGATGCATGAAGCAATTTTAGAATTTGCAACATTGTTGCGAGTTCTAAAATTGCGGGTGCTTTTAAGAAGTCGCAGATGTGCGACTTCTTAAAAGCAATGCATACTCATTTTGACAAGTGAAAATTCGCACTTAGGGTTCCAAATTTACCGAGTGGTTGAACCACTCGGTAAATTTGGAAAAAGTGTTTAAAATGCTCAAAATGTTTTTTTTCAACATTCATGTTACGGACACACATGTCCTTAGGACATGTGTGTGTGCAACATGATGCGAAAAATACATTTCAGGGGTGCATGGGGGGGTCCTTTGGACCCCCCCCTGCACCCATGAAATTTTCTAAGTGCCACTCGCAATTTGCATTGACTCCTATGGGCCTTTTGGCCCATAGGAATCAATGGAAATTGGGAAAATTAACTTAAGAATTCGGTATTTCTTTGGGATTCGGTAAAAAATGCGATTTTTACCGAATCACAAAGAAATACCGAAAAAAATGATGCATAGCATTTTGCATTTCCTAAATAGCGATTCCTTAATTTTCGCTATTTAAGAAATGCAAAATCCTACATTGATGCATGTGGGCCTAATTGTCCTGACAGCAATGGGTTTGGCAATAGTCTATAAGCCTGTAGACAAGGAATGCGCCAAGTGCCATAATTCTGTGTATGTCTAAAATATAACGCATAGTTATAGACTTCAGAGACTGCATGTGGTTAAGGTTTTCATTATTAGCCTATCATACCAAATAGTATGATCTTGAGAAAATTGTGTTATTCTGCTGCATTCACGTCTTTTATATCTACGCAAATTGGGAATGTTTAGTTAGTCAAGTTAAACAAAGATGTTAAACACTGCATATGAAAAAAGGCTGAAGTGTTCAAATCAGCTTTTGAGTGGGGCAAACCTCACTGAGTGCATGAAGTGCACCTATATTTCCCTTTAAATATTTCTATTATTAAATTGATTATTCTTTAGCAGATCATAGGTTTGTGAGGACAGGCATGGGACATACACTCTTGCAAGTATATATGCGTGCATGCCCAGTTGAAATAAGTAACAAAGAAACAAGCAGAGCAGACTTATGCAGTAAAAATGGTTTAGTCGTTGCTTTGATGTTCCTGCTTCTCTTCATACTTAAAGAATACAAACTCTGCTGGAGTATTTCCAAACTTTGCCTACTATTTGTGGGCAGTGCATGGCACTCTGAGAGTGCTTCAATTACTCACCAGAAATTGCACTACTTTTAATCCTACTCCTTTATTGAAATAGAACTGCCTCAAACTGTGACAAATTAAATCAGACACCAACAATCAGCACACTCCATTTTCAAAATAAAAGGTCCATGCTCCCCCTCAGATATCCTGTTTTGCAGAAATTAACTGATACAACACATTATGTTGGTTGGGAGATAACAGGCCGGGGGAGGGGGCTTAGGAAATCATTTAAATTAGTTGCAGCATTACCTCCTCGTCCATACATCACTTGAATGCATTGGATTGCACCCATGCAATACCAGGAAAACTGTAATATAATTATTAGAGCTTAATAATATATCAGACATATAGTTCCACTCCTATTCATTACTTAAAAGAGAGAACTCTGGTTCCCAAAAACTTGATTCAAATATAATTCCAGCTTCACTCTACAATAGTTCATAAATGTAGTGGGAGTTGCTGCCCTGTCTGTCTATGAAATATCTGCTAGAGAGGTTGACATACCACTAGTCGACCTACTTTGAACTCTCAGAGGGGAAGGAACCACCCCTGTGTTGTAAGCCAAGGCAAACAATGATGTAATCCGTCTGCTATGAGTTTGTACTGATGGCTAACTTCTTTTTTCACCAACCCAAACGTTGCATACAAGCAATGTGAGACCCTAAAACAGGAAACTCCAGATAAATGTGAATGGCCCTTCTCATTACCAGGCTATCCAACCTCTTCTCTTCCAAATTAGAAGGTCAAGGGAAATTACAGGGAGAAGCACTTCATCCTCCCGGGTAAATGTAGAATTTACTTTGGGAACAAAGGAGAGTCCCAGGCAGGATGATCCTGTCCTCAAACATTCTAAAATAATCAATATTTTCAGGATAAGGACACCCAACTCACCCATTCTGATGGTGGAAGTAATTTCTACATGACAGAAATACTTTAATGTCAAGATGTTACTCTCCTAAATCTACAGGCTCAAAGGACATATCTTTTACAGCGTCTTCAGAGCACTGCCAACAGTTTTATTGGAGCAGTAAACACTTAGCTCTTCTTAATCCAACTTTTGCAAAACACCATTAGAAGAGCATTGCCTCTATGCTGGGGTTCAGGGCTAGTGCTGAACCAGTCACTGGCCACAATACTTTGTTGCTAAAATAACACATTTTTAATCAGGAGTGGTTCACGTACCAACAATAGTTTGTGCCATCAAGATCCATTGTCTGTTTTCTGGTGAAAGTTTTGAATTGCTACTCAAGGCCATTAAAGGATTTTTACAAAAGGTTCCTATCAATGGCCAATCGGAGGAAATGGTGAAATCTTCCCAGCCATTAGAATAGAGAGCCTGGGTTCCACACCTGGGGGCATATGTACAAGTCCCTATCGCCACCACAACATCACCTATATTGACGTTGTGGTGGCAATAGGTGCAGCGCCTAATGTACAAGGCAGTGTTAAGCCACATAACGTGGCTTAACCCTACCTACATAAGGCCCCCTTTCACGCTATGGTTAGTTTGAAAGGGGTGGGCAGTGGGTGTTGCGGTGGGCGTTCCACCGCAACACCCATTCATTTTGACCCTGCCCCCTATGTACAAGGGTGGCGTACATTGGAGGCAGAGCAAAAATTAAGATCAGGTAAAAACTGGCCTTAAGTTGGCGAAACGAGGAAAAATGCATTATTTCTCCTCGTTTTTGCTTTTCCATGTGTGCTGCACAAGGCAAAAGCAAAATGCTATTGTTTGCTAAATTTAGTGCCATCGCGGTGGAAAACACAAGGCTGCACCACATTCTTGTACATATGGTGCAGCCTTGCATTTCAGAAGTGGAAGAAAGAGGCGTTAAGCCAGGAAGGCTAACACCTCTCTCTTCCACTTCCATGTACATATCCCCCGGCGTGTCAGATTTGTCTACCTTGGACTTTCACATAACTCCAGCAGGCGGATTACTGCTTGGACTGCAATACATTCTGAACGAAGGGCAGAATGTACTCGCAGATTTACGATCGCTTTGTGCCATGTTTACATTACAAAGATGATGCAAACTCAGCCCACAGTTTTGGGGTGTGTGTTTAACTCTCCAGCCCAATCCAAAATTTGTGTTGGAAAGTTCCTCAAATGTACGCAAAATTGGGGGATTGGCTTGCAGCAGCGGAAGTTGGCTGCTTCCTTCTAGAGCTGCGCTAGCAGTCCGGGATTAAACCCGTACATCCGGCATTATCCTTACACCTCCGAAGTGGCCGAGGTCATCAACCCCAGCCGGAGTGTGGCGGTGATCCGAGGCTGTGTGAGGCGGCTGAAAACGCTGCTGTAAATGCCAAATCATCGAGCTGTGCACTGAGGGGTGGAGGGCTAAGATGGAGCCCGTGCTGCACCCGTGATCGGAGATCACCGGTCCCCTCCTGTTTGCCCTCAATCTGCAGCGGAGTGTGAGCGGACTTCCCCTGAGACACTAGGGCCCACATGCATCAAGCATTTTTGGAGTCGCAAACGGTGCGATTCCTTAAAATCGGCCGTTTGCGACTCCAAAAATGCATTTTGGAATGCATCAATCATTTTTGGAAATCGCTACATTTGAGCGATTTCCAAAAATGCGATTGCTTTTAGGAAATCGCAAATGTGCGATTTCCTAAAAGCAATGCATGAATACATTTTCAAAAGAGAAATCGCATTTTGCGGGACAGATTTACCGAGTAGTTGAACTACTCGGTAAATTTGCAAAAACTGTAAATAATGCAGAAAATGCATTTTTAAAACGTTCATGTTACGGACACACATGTCCTTAGGACATGTGTGTGTGCAACATGATGCGAAAAATACATTTCAGGGGTGCATGGGGGGGTCCTTTGGACCCCCCCCTGCACCCATGAAATGTTCTAAGTGCCACTCGCAATTTGCTACTGGCTTCCAATTGACTACATTGATTCCTATGGGCCTCTAGGCCCATAGGAATCAATGTAATGCCATTCCTTAATTGCACTTCGCAATTAAGGAATCGCAATTTTCGAAAATTAAGAAATCCTAAAAACTTTTAGGATTTCTTGATGCATAGCATTTTGCATTTCTCAAATAGCGATTCCTTAATTTTCGCTATTTGAGAAATGCAAAATCCTACATTGATGCATGTGGGCCTAGATGAGCTGCGACGACTAAGGGCAAGACACTCGAGACGTGCCAGTGAGCGCGCAGCCCAGATACAGTGCGGACTTCATCGCGGCCGCCACTTGTCACGGTGGTGTGAGTGCGGCCCGTGTGACCCTGCGCCTCCTAGCAGAGGGGTGTCCGGCACTTGGTGAAACATCAGACAGTGGCAGATTGAGTGTACAACCTCCCGTGGGCTGGAGCCACTAGTGAAACGATACCGGTCAGAAGTCCCTCCCCCATCTTCCTTTCCATTGTGCTGGTTGCTGGATTGCCGTACCGGCGAAGCTGTGTGGGAGACTGGGATTCCCGTGTCGCACCCTGGACCCCAAATACTGGCGCGAGCGCCCTCCATCACATAAAAGGAGTGAGGAGCACAAATGGTTTTGCCACAGCGCCTTGATTGGTCTGGAGGGTGGTGGCACGGAGAGAATCCAGCCTGCCTGTGCCCATTTATACACTGTGGTCTGGAAATACTTTTGGGGGCCCTCCTGGTTGATACCCCACAACTACACTAACCTCGGCCTTGGGCTGCTGTTGGACAGCCTTACATCAGTACATGGCGGGGTAGCTGCGGCCAATAGTGAGCAACGGATCCGGCTGGTCCTGGTTGAGCCCAGGGGGACCTGGAAGAGTGCCCGCTGGATAGCTCCCACAGTTCCTGATAATGTTCTTCCAACTGTTGGCACGTTGCAGTAACTCGTCACTGATCCGCCATGGGCCGCAACAGGTTGGTGGGCCCGAGCCAGACCAACCAAATTGATGATTACACTGTGAATATGGGTCAAGACGAAGGAGCAACGGGTGGTGGCCCGCATGACAACCCTGAGGACAGCGGTACGGACCCCTCTCTGAACAACATCATGAAGGCCATCAGGGATTTCCGGGGCACCCTGGAACCTAAATTGGACACAGTGACGGAAGAAGTAAATCTCCTACGTGCGGGCTTCAGGAAGATGTCCGAGAAGGTTTCCGCAGCGGAGACCGGGATTGGGGCCTCCAGTCCAAGACCAAGAGACTTGAGGAACAAGTTGCCGCCCTCATTAAAAACCAAGCTGATATATACGCTCAGCTGGAGGACCAGGAAGGTCGAGCTCGATGTAACAACATACGTATAGTGGGGGTGCCGGAGGGGATGTAGGGGCCCTCGACCCACTGGTTTGTGGGAGATCTGGTACTGAATTACTTAAAGCCCAAATGGGGACTGAATTATGCAAAAGTATCTCTTATGATTCATGCATGAAGCGTATGCTACATCCTCACTGTTTGTGGGTGAGCCAGTGACCACCAGAAATTGGACTTTGAAACAATGTAGCTCAGTGGCGTCGTTAACCCCCTGCTTTGGGAGCTTAAGTGGCAGTAACTACTAGAAGTTTAATAGTTTTACAATGACCTCTGCAAGGGTTCAGACAAAAGCCAGGGCAGGGCTAAAAAGTGGGGGTTCAAAGCTGCTATGTGAGACATGTTCAGCAAAAGAAAGGAAGATAAATGTTGCAAACAAAGAAAAGTTACAAAGCGATCAGAAAATACTGTTTTAGAAAGGCATGTAAGGAAAATGTAATATGAGAAAAGAAAGAGTTGTGGTAGTTAGAAACTGTAAAGGAAGAACTGGAGAATGCAGAAGGTGAAAGTAATGAAATGTGCAAAGAAGGAAGGAAATAGCAAAGTGAAAGGACTTGCTGTTGAAGAGAAAAATGAAGAGTGAGTGCAAGGATGGATGGTTGAAAGGATAAATGGATGGATAGAAGGGTAAATATCAGTTGGTGCAAGGATGGAAGAAAGGGTTGATGGGGAGTCGAATAAGTGGATGGAAAGTTGGATAGAAGAGTGAAAGGATGACAGATCTCTGTATGAAGTGAATGGTCATTGATTGGGTGGATGGCATGGCAAGGTCAAACGGTGGATGGATGGGTGAAAGGATTGATGAATGTGTACAGATGGATGTAATTTCAGTAGCTGGTTACAATAATGAAAGGATGGATGGAAAGGTGAAAGGCTGATGGATAGGTGAAAGAGTGGCAGGATGAATGGACAGATGAGTGGATGCAAGGGTAAAGAAAATAAATATAAGAAGGACCAGGCTTACTTTTTTCACTCGCTCTGTGTCATTGAAGGTTTGGTTCAAAGTGCGAGTATTTGAATTTTCTTGCTACTCCCTTGATTTAGCTGACTGTCCAGCACAATCTCCTCTATCGAATTGCGAACAGTTTCTCTTTGGATATTGTCACTTTTTGAGGGCGAGAAGTTACTGGAAGAGTAGTCTTCTCCTTTTGCCTATCTAGTCTGACAAATAGTCTCCCGGTATTTAATCAGAACATGCTGCCATCTTGGTCTTTTACTTCAGCCACCAGTTAGTCTTATCGCTCATGCTCAAAGTGGCACAGTGAGCAAGGGACCCAGGTCTGGGCATACCCATCCCTCTTAGGGCGAAAAGTGTTACAGCAAACAAATGATAGACGGAATGCTGACAATGCAAACATTCTCCCCTGTCTAAAAATTTGGATTAAGGCCATAGTTATTTTGCCCACTGGGCAAATCAGTCTTGACCCTGTGCCTCATGGGAACAGTCCAGACCGAACTGCCAGGTCAGGTCCTCCCTGGACCGGAAACAAGCATCCTGGGACCGGTTTCAGGGTATGTCACCCTTCTTCAGCCAGGCTAGCTTGAATCCAGTAACACAGTGTGCAAGGGACCCACATCTGGGCATACCCATCCCACTTAAGGCGAAAAGTGTTACAGCAAACAAATGATGGCTGCTTGTTTCCAGTCCAGGGAAGACCTGGCCTGGCAATTCGGTCTGGACTGTTCCCATGGGGGGCAGGGTCAAGACTGATTTGCATATGGCTGGGTCCAAACTGGGGTGGCATAGTGGGCAAAAGAACAATGGATTTAACCCAGATCTTTTGACTGGGGGGGAATGTTTGCATTGTCAGCATTCCGTCCATCATTTGTTTGCTGTAACACATGAATACTAATAGAGCTGACATTTGTCTGTGCACTTTCATGTACTTTTACTGTGGTGTGTGGGGCCAGAAACCCCAATTTACATGTTGTTTTTACAAGATAGCTGTGTGCCATTCTCAGGAGTATATTTACAATAGGATCTGTTGCAGAAGGGCAAAATAATAAGAAGCAGAAACATGGCTCCTTGGAAAGCAATGTACATATACTCATGAGGGGGGGTTCAATCATCACTCACACGAGTGCTAGCTGTTCGCTCACTCTAGTGAGAGAATTGATCACTCCCACGAGTGCTAGTGGTTCGCTCACACTAGGGAGGGAATCAATCACTCCCACAAGTGCTAGCGGTTCGCTCACTCTAGGGAGGGAATCATACACTCCCACGAGTGCTAGCGGTTGATTCACTCTAGTGAGGGAATTGATCACTCCCATGAGTGCTAGCGGTTCGCTCACACTAGTGAGGGAATTAATCACTCCACGAGTGCTAGCCGTTCGCTCACTCTAGTGAGGGAAGTCATCTCCCTCCATTCTACCTCAGACAGAGGCACCTTATACCTCCCTAAGCATTAGTGTAGCCCAGAGGTGCCCTGTACCTACTCTGGCCCACGGCCTGTAAATAACAACAGGTGACATCACTTGTGGGAGTGGATAATGCCCACCTAACTTCAAATATGGTAATGATCTCTAGCAAAAAAGTGCACCGCTATGCGCCAATAGTTGTGATCCAAAGTCTGTAAGAAGCAATGCATCTTTTGGAAGCATGTGATCCCAATGCCCTGTGCTTACTCACATTGCTGATACCCACTTGGTGATGACTCACTGCATACTGTCAATTTACTGCCCACCAAGGACCTGTCAAATCTTATGTGCCTTGTTCTAGGATTCGTCCGGTTCTTCCTTACATTTAGAGAAGGTGTCTGGTTGCTGACACTAATGCAGAGCATTGCAGGGCTGTAGCCCTGCAGCGATGCCCTTTGAGACCAGTTCTCGGACTGACTATATGTCTACTCTCGCAATGTACAATCTGACAAATTCACAAGCATGCAGTCACTCATTGTTTTTGAGGGGAAGGAGGGGCTAGGCACATTTTCCAGCCTTTTTTTTTTTACATAAAGCCAAAGGGAGATATTTATATTTTAGAGGGCCCATCCACCCTATTTAGAGGACACACCGATTATACAGTCTGAGTTGAGCAAATGGGGCATCACCACATTTTTGTGAATGTCCCACATCTACCAAACTCTAAATAAGCCTCAAAATATTTCTGAGTGCAGTGGCCTTCTGGTATTCAGTCAGTGACGGTGGTGATGTGTCGTATTATCCGGTCTGAGCTTACAGAACCTAATGGGTGTAGATATTAACCTGAGATATTTATATGTGATCACCTGGTATTTTCCTAACACAATAAAGGAGCATTACTAGTATTCAAAGAATTTCATGGAGAACTGATCCATTGAACACTTTGAGTGCAATGTGATATTGCTGTAAAGAAATACATTAACCCTGATGTCCTCTCGGAGGATGAATTGCGTTGGCCCGGGCTGTTTCTCTGCTGTATTGAAGAATAATAAAGAGAATTGCTTTGAGACTTCATACCACGGCTTCCAAGGTTTCTCACGCTAACCAATTTACAAAATAAAGTAGATTAGGTTGAGCATGAGGAAACTGCACCCTTCTCAAGTAGGCGCACGAAAGGAGAAATGCTTTAATTTCTACTTCCTTTTCTGACTTTGCATGCGTGGTGCACTGTGCAGCACACATACAAAGTGGAAAACCTCTGCATTGTGTCTGGGCATCGTTTTTTGTACAGGAAGGGTACCCTTCCTGTAACAAAACCAATGCTAAACTAATGCACACACCTGGCACTATGGCGCTAAGGTGTGTGCTTGGCGCACGGGAAAGGGAGGAGAGCGCCATATCTCTGAAGATATGCAGGCACATGCATCAAGGTAGGATTTTGCGAGTCCTTCATTGCGATAATTAAGGAATCGCAATTAAGGACTCGCAAAAGCCTATGCATGTAGGAATTGCTATAAAAATAGCGATTCCTTCACATTCCTTATTTGCCACTCGTAAATTGTGAGTTGCAATAAGGAATGGCTTCCGATTCATTCCTATGGGCCACAGGCCCACAGTAATGAATGGGAAAGTGATTGCGCAATTTGCGAGTACCAATAGGTCCTCACAAATTGCACATGCAATTTCAGGGTGCAAGGGTGTCAAAAGGACAACCTGTTGCACCCCCTGAAATTGATGTGCGCAACATGAAACTTTGAAAAATGCGCAAAAGTGCATTTTTTAAAGTTTTTGAAAATTACCATGAAGTTCAACTGCATGGTAAATAAGCCCCCTATTAGCGAAATCGCTAATTTTTTTACTTCAATGCATTGCATTTAAGGAATCTCAATTTGCAATTCCTTAAATGCAATGGCAATTTAAGTAATCGCAATTTAGAGATTACTTAATTGCGATTTTTGCATTTAGGATGATGCACCCCAAATGCTAAAATACCGGTCGCAACGGGGCAGATTCTGAGAATCTGCCCGTTTGTGACGGGTTTTACTTTTGATGCATGTGCCTGATGGTGTTCTCCTGCTCCCTTCCTGTCCCGCAGTGCAGCCTTGCGGGGGCTGCGCAGAATGAATTTTTTGTAAATCTCCCCCGAAGTCTTCAGATTCTCTGGCACATACCTTCCAAAGTTGCAAAGCCAAGGGACTGTCTTTCAAGCAGTTTACATTTGACACATTGCCCAAATGTCTCTCACTGCACAGAAAACGTGACTTTTCCACAAAAATCAAAAATGATGTGTGCTTAGGCTCAGAGAGAAACTCTGGCGCCCTTGGCACTGAATGACAGACAATGGAGCTGCCATAGCCCGCCCTGAAGACAGATACACATTCTGTTTACCCAGGAGGCAGCTGTCTGCGCTAACATCATTGGCAATAAATATGTAGTGACTGCACTTTGTTGCACCGATTTGCTCAAAACTGATGACAAATGTGCTTTCCATTCACAGGAGGTTTAACTCATTTCTATACTGCGAATGCACTTACCATGTTCAAGCACAAAACAGGCAGAAGAATGGCAAAGAGGGAGAGAACCAAGGGATGGATTCTGCATGCCAAAACGCCCACGTTGGTTTGGACCGAGCATCTCGTGACGATCGACATCTTGTTTACAGCATGGATTGGACCTGGCTACACTCTGAACCCTGCACTTCATCATGTCTGAATTACGGGTAAGGTTCTCAACCCCCCCCTAAAAGCTAATGCCAGGTCTGGGGATTTCAGAGGGTGGCTGGATTTCAAAAAAATGACTCAGTAGCTGGAAAGTTTAATGGCTTAAGTGCATTTTAATGCACGAGGGGACCTTAAAAAATAAAATAAAGACAAAATGAAACAATTTATTATCTGGGCGAGAAGCTCTTTTGAAGACTTCACGCATGTATTTCGTTTGAATGCGTTTACTGAATTTTGGGACACCCCCCCCCACCCCCCCCCCCCCCCCGGATCCTGCAGTTGGGCTGTTTCGCGTTCCATGAACATAACGTGTTTGAAGGTGATTGCTCTGCAGAGCTGTGAAAGGGAAGGGGGTCTATAAGAGTTCTAGAGATATACGTCCCAAGCTTCTTTATCAGAATACAGATTGCAAATGATTTCCTTATTTCTATGAAATATTGGGTTTCAGTAGGAAAAATGTTTCTTGTTTCTTTTCTTCTTGTTTGGTTTGACACCCTACCCACTTCAGCCGTCATATACTATTTAGTGGCCAATTTAGAATTTTATTGATAGACATTGACAGAATCTGAGAGGGAGGGGTTGAGATGGCACCAGGCTGCCCTGCATCTAGAGAGTAGGGGGAGGAGAAGCCCAGGAGGTGAAAAAGCCTGGGCTGGTGCTATAAACCAATTGACCCATCTCCTGCTGAATGATTAAAGATCCAGACCCCCAGTATCAAAGGGAGAAAGGTGACACTGGAAGGCAGACACCCAGAACTGATTTAGGGAGGGGTCAGGGACCCCTGAGCACAATTAACTTCAAAGACATTTAGGGGCATAACTATGAGAGCTGAGGCCCCTGAACGTTGGTATGAAACAGAAATGGATTGAGACTGAAAAGGCTTGGACCCATTTCATGGTCAAGAGGAACCTCTGCTAAGGAAGCAACAACTGAAGAGACTGCTGGGGAAAGACCAATATTTGCTTCTTGATCAGGGGCTGGTCTGCAGTTTGTTGTTTTAACCAAGGAAGAGGCTGTTGGTACTGTCCTGTGTGTTCTGGGTCCCCCTGCTTGAAGAAGACTGTACTTTGTGCTGTGTCTTGTAACCCCAAGGGCCCAAGGTGAGCTGGCTCCCTGTTTGGAAACACAGGAACATAAAAGTTTCTGGAGAAGTTTGAAGAGACGCAGCGGGCACGTGGTGTGGCAGCTTGAGACCCTCGGAAGGTGTGCCCTGTGATCTTGGACACACAGCGGAGAAGTGAGACTTGGATGCGCTGGGAGCGTGTTGTGGTGCACAGGAGACGTTGGTGAAGAGCGCCTCGTCAACGTGTGCATCGAGGGTGAAGCGATTCTCGGAAGTACTGGGAGCGTGTTGTGGTGCACCTCAGGCATTGGTGAAGAGCGCCTGGTCAGTGTGTGCATTGGAGGTGAAGTGAGACTCGGACGCGCTGGGCGCGTGTCATGGTGCTGTTGTATGCCAATTTAGATACCCATACATAGGTTTCCAGAATCATGTCCTTACATAGGCACAACTCACATTATCCTTATTTAGGCATAGAATCCCAGTCCTTATTTAGGCATCAGCCATGCTATCCAAATACAGGCATGGTCACCTACTTCCGTCCATCCCACGTCACAATGAGTTCCTAGAAACCAGACCCTTAAGCCTTTGGGACTTTCCCTGCTTGGATTATTGATTTCTCCAAGACCTCATTTATTATGCATGAACTACTATTCCTTAGGGGTTCATTCATGACATCTTCCTCTGCCCGACTTTACGTCAATGCAGACATTCCTAGCCACCTACCAGGTATAAATATACCTTCCCTTACTAAGGCAAGCCACGGCTCGATTACAAGACACAGCTCACCTCGGCAAGTTCGGAAGAAACCACATCTCCAGGAGAAGTCGTATCCCAACCTGACGCACTGACCAGACGCTGTCCTCCCTGCTCACAGAGACTCCAGCTTTCAGTGTTCTGACTCCCTTCGCGGGGTGTTATTGTTTGAGATCCAGGAAAGAGATTCCAACCTCTCTCATTCTAAGGTATGGAGATGACTAGAACCTAGAGGGACTCTTGGCATAACAAAACGTAATACTAACTTAGTATTCGGCACCTACTTCTTACTTCGTACTGGACTTAGGTTAGGTACAGTGGGGTAGAACTATTTAGAAGCACCAGAAGAGTATTCATATTTTAGCCTGTGTTATTTATGTATGTATATATGAATATATGTCATAGCTAAAAGACCATGCTATTGCAGTATTATTTCTCCTTACTTCTTACGCTGTACGTATTATATTTCGCATACTGTTTTGCAATTGTAATAGCTCATATCTCTTGCACGAGAAATAAGACTGTTCAATACATCCTTTTATTGAAACCCCATCTATCTATTTCTGTGCAGCTCTGAAGAAACTAAACATGCACGATTGACTGAGTGAAACTGTTCTCTATTGTTTACACGATTCTGAGACTGTTCCGATTCTAAGGGAAACAAAGTTGTCATGTTTATACGGTTGTCAGAAACTACTCCCTTCTTGTTTATTTGAGAAGTTTCTTGTGACCTCTGAGATAGCTGTTACACAAAGTAATTAATTTTAGTATACTCGAAAGAGGCATACTGACCTCAGTCCTATGCAAAAACTATAGTGTATATTATTCCAATGCGCAGAACCTATAAGGGAAATAGGAACTACACTACTAGAAGTGAGACTTGGACGCTCTTGGAGCGTGTTGTGGTGCACAGGAGACGTTGGTGAAGAGCGCCTGGTCAACGTGTGCATTGAAGGTGAAGCGAGTCTCGGACGCGCCGGGAGCGTGTGGTGGTGGACCGCAGGCGTTGGTGCAGAGCGCCTGGTCAGCGTGTGCATTGGAGGTAAAGTGAGACTCAGACGCACTTGGGAGCGTGTCGTGGTGCACCGCAGGCATTGGTGAGGAGCGCCTGATCAGCGTGTGTATTGGCGGTGAAGTGAGTCTCAGATGCACAAGGTGCGTGTCGTGGTGCACAGGAGGCGTTGGTGAGGAGTGCCTGGTCAATGTGTGCATCTGAAGTGGAGTGAGTCTCAGACAAGCAGGGTGTGTGTCGGGGTGCACCAGAGGCGCTGGTAAAGAGCGCCTGGTCATCGAGTGCACCGGAGGAGAAGTGAGGCTCAGACACGGTGAGCATGTTGTGGTGCAGCCGAAGGCGTTGGTGAAGAGCGCATGGATATTCGTGCTTCAGAGTTGGAGTAAGTCTCAGTGAAGCAGTGTGCATGCTTTGGTGCACCCTGGGACTGTGGAGGTGATCGACTGATCATCGAGTGCAAAGGAAGAAAGTGAGTCTCTGCAGCGCAAGGTGCACATCTTGGTGCCAACTGAGACCGCAGGAAGGAGTGCCTGGTGAGCGTGCACTCGGAGTTGATGTGAAGTCCCATCAGTGTTGTGTGTGTGGCTTCGTGCCAGAGGAAACCTGGAGGGTGCTGTGGTGAACGTGCACCGAAGTAACGTAATCTCAGGGGCGTGGGGTACGTGTGCCCTGCGGCCGCCTGAGACCTTCCTAACAATTGTGGCCCGGACCGGCAGCCCTGGAGGGGTGAGCTGCCAGGCCGAGCCGCTGAGGCCCATTGAGAAAGTTCTGCACGGAAGGCCCAGTTCGCTGAAGGAGGAGAGGATAGTTTGGTGGCACCCCCAGGTAACGTGAAATTCTACCTGGGTGGGGTACGGGCTTGGAGGGACACTCTCTTGGCCTCTCAGTCCATCTGGCAATGTGGGCCTTTGCTTCGGCTCAGATTGGGGCCCGTAGTAGCCAACAGAGTGGCAGTACTGGGGCCAGAGTGAGAAGCTGCACTTTATATCCTAGTGGATACATGTGGGGGGCAACTGTTATCGAAGAGGCTGATTGTCGTAATACACTTTGCCAATATTGCTGCTAACGAACTGCCCGACTGTCTTATGCCGCCTGGCATTATTTTTGCATAACGAAGTACACGATTGTAGCGCTACGCATTGCATTATTTCTCCATTGCAAAGTACAGGAATTGCAGCAGCCCGCATTGCATTATTTCTTCATTGCAAAGTACATGATTGTAGCTACGCATTGCATTATTCCTTAAATTGCAAAGTACATGATTGTAGCAGCGTGCATTGCATTATTTCTCCCATTGCAAGATACCAGGGTGTATCGTTACGCATTGTATTATTTCTCCTTTGCACAGCACAGGATTGTATCGGTATGCAGTGCATTATTGTGTGTCCATTGCAACGTGTGTGATTCCAGCATTGCGACCAGCATAGCATTTTGAAAGCGGTGGTTGGGATTTGAACCTACGAGCAGCCAGAGCGAATATTACCCTTTCTTATATGTTGACATTTGTATTGTGTTGTCTGATCGTATATCGTTTTATATAAAGTTTATGCTTGTTTAAACACAATCTTGTGGAGTCCATTTGTGGTGTCTCCAGTGGGTTGCTGTGGGCGGGGTTGCACACACTGTACACTCATGCCTTGGAGATAGGCCTAAAAGGGCGAACAAAGCGATACAAAAGGGGATGATGGACGGAGCGTTTGAGCAAATCAAACACTCACCCCCAGTCAACTGATCTGGGTTTAATCCATCACCATTTTTTAGCTCACTCAGCCACCCCAGTTCAGACATGACCATATGCAAATCAGTCTGACCCTGTGCCTCATGGGAACAGTCCAGCCCGAACTGCCAAGCCGTGTCTTCCCTGGACCGGAAACAAGCATCCTGAGACCGGTTTCGGATTTATAATCCTCATCAGCCAGGCTATCTTGAATCCAGTGGCCAAGTGAGCAAGGGACTCACATCTGAGCATACCCTGCCAACTTAGGGCGAACAAAGCAATGCAAAAGGGGATAATGGACGGAGCGTTTGAGCAAATCAAACACTCACCCCCAGTCAACTGATCTGGGTTTAATCCATCACCATTCTTTAGCTCACTCAGCCACCCCAGTTCAGACATGGCCATATGCAAATCAGTTTGACCCTGTGCCTCATGGGAACAATTGAGCCCCAACTGCCAAGCCATGTCTTCCCTGGACCGGAAACAAGCATCCTGGGACCGTTTTCGGATTCATAATCCTCATCAGCCAGGCTATCTTGAATCCAGTGGCCAAGTGAGCAAGGGACTCACGTCTGAGCATACCCTGCCAACTTAGGGCGAACAAAGCAATGCAAAAGGGGATGATGGAAGGAGTGTTTGAGCAAATCAAACACTCACCCCCAGTCAACTGATCTGGGTTTAATCCATCACCATTCTTTAGCTCACTCAGCCACCCCAGTTCAGACATGGCCATATGCAAATCAGTTTGACCCTGTGCCTCATGGGAACAATTGAGCCCCAACTGCCAAGCCATGTCTTCCCTGGACCGGAAACAAGCATCCTGGGACCGTTTTCGGATTCATAATCCTCATCAGCCAGGCTATCTTGAATCCAGTGGCCAAGTGAGCAAGGGACTCACGTCTGAGCATACCCTGCCAACTTAGGGCGAACAAAGCGATACAAAAGGGGATGATGGACGGAACGTTTGAGCAAATCAAACACCCACCCCCAGTCAACTGATCTGGGTTTAATCCATCACCATTCTTTAGCTCACTCAGCCACCCCAATTCAGACATGGCCATATGCAAATCAGTCTGACCCTGTGCCTCATGGGAACATTCCAGCCCGAACTGCCAAGCCATGTCTTCCCTGGACCGGAAACAAGCATCCTGGGACCGGTTTTGGATTCATAATTCTCATCAGCCAGGCTATCTTGAATCCAGTGGCCAAGTGAGCAAGGGACTCACGTCTGAGCATACCCTGCCAACTTAGGGCGAACAAAGCAATGCAAAAGGGGATGATGGACAGAGCGTTTGAGCAAATCAAACACTCACCCCCTGTCAACTGATCTGGGTTTAATCCATCACCATTCTTTAGCTCACTCAGACACCCCAGTTCAGACATGGCTATATGCAAATCAGTCTGAGCCTTTGCCTCATGGGAACAGTCCAGCCCGAACTGCCAAGCCATGTCTTCCCTGGACCGGAAACAAGCATCCTGGAAACGGTTTCGGATTCATAATCCTCATCAGCCGGGCTATCTTGAATCCAGTGGCCAAGTGAGCAAGGGACTCATGTCTGAGCATACCCTGCCAATTTAGGGCGAACAAAGCGATACAAAAGGGGATGATGGACGGAGCGTTTGAGCAAATCAAACACTCACCCCCAGTCAACTGATCTGGGTTTAATCCATCACCCTTCTTTAGCTCACTCAGCCACTCCAGTTCAGACATGGCCATATGCAAATCAGTTTGACCCTGTGCCTCATGGGAACAATTGAGCCCCAACTGCCAAGCCATGTCTTCCCTGGACCGGAAACAAGCATCCTGGGACCGGTTTCGGATTCATAATCCTCATCAGCCAGGCTATCTTGAATCCAGTGGCCAAGTGAGCAAGGGACTCACGTCTGAGCATACCCTGCCAACTTAGGGCGAACAAAGCAATGCAAAAGGGGATGATGGAAGGAGTGTTTGAGCAAATCAAACACTCACCCCCAGTCAACTGATCTGGGTTTAATCCATCACCATTCTTTAGCTCACTCAGCCACCCCAGTTCAGACATGGCCATATGCAAATCAGTTTGACCCTGTGCCTCATGGGAACAGTCCAGCCCGAACTGCCAAGCCATGTCTTCCCTGGACCGGAAACAAGCATCCTGAAACCGGTTTCGGATTCATAATCCTCATCAGCCAGGCTATCTTGAATCCAGTGGCCAAGTGAGCAAGGGACTCACGTCTGAGCATACCCTGCCAACTTAGGGCGAAGAAAGCGATGCAAAAGGGGATGATGGACGGAGCGTTTGAACAAATCAAACAATCACCCCCAGTCAACTGATCCGGGTTTAATCCATCACCATTCTTTAGCTCACTCAGCCACCCCAGTTCAGACATGGCCATATGCAAATCAGTCTGACCCTGTGCCTCATGGGAACAGTCCAGCCCGAACTGCCAAGCCATGTCTTCCCTAGACCGGAAACAAGCCTCCTGGGACCGGTTTCGGATTCATAATCCTCATCAGCCAGACTATCTTGAATCTAGTGGCCAAGTGAGCAAGGGACTCACGTCTGAGCATACCCTGCCAACTTAGGGCGAACAAAGCGATACAAAAGGGGATGATGGACGGAGCGTTTGAGCAAATCAAACACCCACCCCCAGTCAACTGATCTGGGTTTAATCCATCACCATTCTTTAGCTCACTCAGCCACCCCAATTCAGACATGGTCATATGCAAATCAGTCTGACCCTGTGCCTCATGGGAACATTCCAGCCCGAACTGCCAAGTCATGTCTTCCCTGGACCGGAAACAAGCATCCTGGGACCCGTTTTGGATTCATAATTCTCATCAGCCAGGCTATCTTGAATCCAGTGGCCAAGTGAGCAAGGGACTCACGTCTGAGCATACCCTGCCAACTTAGGGCGAACAAAGCAATGCAAAAGGGGATGATGGACGGAGCGTTTGAGCAAATCAAACACTCACCCCCTGTCAACTGATCTGGGTTTAATCCATCACCATTTTTTAGCTCACTCAGCCACCCCAGTTCAGACATGGCTATATGCAAATCAGTCTGAGCCTCTGCCTCATCCGAACAGTCCAGCCCGAACTGCCAAGCCATGTCTTTCCTGGACCGGAAACAAACATCCTGGAACCGGTATCGGATTCATAATCCTCATCAGCCGGGCTATCTTGAATCCAGTGGCCAAGTGAGCAAGGGACTCATGTCTGAGCATACCCTGCCAACTTAGGGCGAACAAAGCGATACAAAAGGGGATGATGGACGGAGCGTTTGAGCAAATCAAACACCCACCCCCAGTCAACTGATCTGGGTTTAATCCATCACCATTCTTTAGCTCACTCGGCCACCCCAGTTCAGATATGGCCATATGCAAATCAGTCTGACCCTGTGCTTCATGGGAACAGTTCAGCCCGAACTGCCAAGCCATGTCTTTCCTGGACCGGAAACAAGCATCCTGGGACCGGTTTTGGATTCATAATCCTCATCAGCCAGGCTATCTTGAATCCAGTGGCCAAATGAGCAAGGGACTCATGTCTGAGCATACCCTGCCAACTTAGGGAGAACAAAGCTGGTTGCTCGTGCCAAGCTACTAAGGGGGTGAGCAGGGCTATCTCAAACGGTGTCCTTACTCGGCCTAACATTGAGTGGGGATTCCTGGGTCTCACATTTGGTGACAGTGGTGCGGGACAGGGACTCAGGCTTCCAACAGTCTTCAATTGTTCTTACCAGTAACAAACCCACAGCTGAATCTTGTCAAGCCATTTTAAACTCAACATCCTCATCATGATTCTGGAACTCAGTACTGTCTGTTGTGTAGTAAATTGTGCAGTTTAACTTGCACATCAAATCTCTACATGGAGGTTTACAGGATGTGCGCTATAAACAACACATTAATACATTTCCTCAAATGAACATATTGTTTACAGGAACTTTCTCTGAAGCTGTGTTTATGAACTGTTTATTTGAAACTCATACAGCTTAGATCTCTTTTCCCAAGAGGGGTAGGTCTGGGATTTCTGCTGTTCTAACAGTGGATCTGGTAGCACCTGTATCAATCAGAAATGATATGGGGTGACCATTCACCTTACTTTCTATGAATAGACTACTCTGGTCTACCTGCAAGACAGCGCCAAGCATCAATCAATCAATCAATCAATCAGAGTACTTGTAAAGCACACTACTTACCTGTGAGGGTCCCAAGGCGCTGATGGGAGGGGGGGCGGGTGCTGCTACTGCTCGAAGAGCCAGGTCTTGAGGAGTCTTCTGAAGGCGAGTAGGTCTTTGGTCTGCCGTATGTAGGTAGGGAGGGTGTTCCAGGTCTTGGCAGTGAGGTAGGAGAGGTAGGAGAAGGATCTGCCACCGGAGGTCGTTCGTTGGATGCGGGGGACAGCGGCAAGGGCGAGGCTGGTGGAGCGGAGTTGGCGGGTGGGGGTGTGGAAGCTGAGTCTGCTGTTCGGTAGGCTGGTCCGGCGTTGTGGAGTGCTTTGTGTGCATGGGTGAGCAGCTTGAAGGTGATCCTCTTGTCAATGGGGAGCCAGTGTAGGTTCAGGTGTGGGGTGATGTGGCTGCGGCTGGGGACGTTGACGATCAGTCGGACGGAGGCGTTTTGGATGCGTTGTAGTCGTCGTAGGTGTTTGGCTGGGATTCCTGCTTAGAGTGCATTGCCATAGTCCAGTCTGCTGCTGACGAGAGCCTGTGTCACCGTTGTTCTTGTTTCGGTCGGGATCCACTTGTAGATCCTGCGGAGCATGCAAAGGGTGTTGTTGCAGGAGGAGGAGACGGCGTTGCCCTGCTTAGACATGGAGAGGGAGGAGTCGAGGATGAATCCTTGATTGGGTGCATGGTCGGTGGGTGTTGGTGCTATTCCGATCCACTCTTCCTCCTCCCTCAGGCACTGTCATTGAGAGTTGTTGGAGCCGAAACTGTCATTATCAAGTACAGAAAATTGTTGAAATGTGTTCTTATTTGGTTCTGGAAAGGTTTTAAATTTGCTTTAGGCAACTGATTTGAATTGAATCTGGGGTTTCCCATGCTTTGTGGCACCATCTGGGTGTGTGGGACTTGCATCATTGGGACTAGTTTTTGCATTGGTACTTGCATGTGCTGAACTGGCACATTTTGGATTTGCATTTGTTAATTTCCTGTCTGCATTTGTACATTTCTGTTTACACCATCAGGATTAAACCTACACTTCATCTTCCAATGCCTGATCTTGGTATAATAGTGACAAGGAGTCATTGTCTTCGATGTTGTGTCATTAACAGCAGAATTTGGATTCAACCAGAACACCTCTGTCCTGTGAAACACCAAATCCTCTTTCTATATCTTGCATTCCTGCTTGTGTACCAACACCTTGCATAACACCTTGATTTCGTGCAAAAGATTGGTCTTGAAGCCATCTCCGAGCAAACTTCACATGAGCTAACATGAATATCCCCTAATGCTTCTTCTGCTTCATTTCTTGTTCATCACTATAATATTTTGCATACCTCAGGATCTCATCAAGTGACTTTATTCTGTGAACAAACCACACTTTATTGTATATGCACACTGATCTTTGGTCTTAATCCAATAACAAACAGATACAAAGAATTCCATATCACTGACATCGGGATATTCTCTTCCACTGTGTTGTTGAAACACCTCAAGTAATAGCTCATAGTAATCAGGCTCTGATTCTTTTAGCTCTTGTGAAATTCTTTTAATCTTTAACCAATCAAGATCTTTCGGAGGAACCTTGCCTTTCATGAAAGTAATCACCACTTCATACTTTTCCATAACTATTGAAGATGGTGCATTAGTTTGTACCCCTCTCGTTAGCTCTTCACCTGATCATTGCACAACAACTTAGCATTCAGCCCACAAATCATTTATCACCACAATGTCAAATAATGTATTAAAATCAATCCACAACACCTTTGTACTTTTGACAAATCTGTCAACCTTTGTGTACCACTGAACATGTTTGTCTCTCAATTTTGGAAATGTGTTTCTAAATGCTGCAAGATCACCTCTGCTCCATGGTACATGGACATGTACTCCACCCACTATCTCTCTTAGTTGATATGCTGAAGCTTCTTTCACATCTTGTGAACCTGTCGAAGACTTTCTGTTTTCCTCATCTACTTCTGCCTGTTTCTTTTTCTTTTCATGCTTCTTGGACCATTTAATTTCTAATTTTTCAACATCACTCCATTTACTGATGCATTTAACCAATTTAGTTATGTGTAAATGAATTTCAGAAGAACCCCTAGTTTCAATTGCTCCATCATCAAATTGAACCTTGTAACTTCCCTGCAAAGGAAAACTTTTTGAAAGTTCAACATCATATTTTCGGACGAAGCCAGTCCATTTGTCATGTGTGATTGCTGCACGTCTTGTAATTTCCTTACTCGGGTAAACGAATGTTTTCTCCTGATAATGGTTTAAATGATCACGATCTAAACATCCCCTAATGATTTCTTCAAGTTCGACATTTAGTTTTGAAACATTTAGTGGTTTCTCTTTTTTGGGGTCTGGGGTAACTTGTTATTCTGCACTTTCTGTCACTCTTAGTCCTGCTTCTTCCACAAACCATGGTGGAAAAATCACGTCCTCAAATACATTTGCCTCTTCCTGCACTGATTATCAGGGTAGTAAACCTTTCAATACTGAGCAGTTTGCTGTGGTTTGCCGGCAACGATATGTGAATTCTGGGATGTCAGGATAAACTCTGATGTAGCTCTTTGAGCTCCTGGAGTTGGGTCAATGTTTATTAGGGCAGTCACATGTGGGGCAGTTACAATCAGGGCAGTCACAAGTTATCTAGACACTGTCTGCACGGTTGCAATTTGTGGTTATTTTACTGCATTAGTCATAATTGAAGTAGCAACACCAGGTGTAATAACTGTTGGTGTCAGAACAACAGGTGGTGGGGCAATCTGAAATGTCTGTAATGGTCTCTCAATTTGTGTTATACTTAGTTCAACAGAGGCAGTAGCCACTGTAGTACTTTCAATTACATTATTATCTGTACTATTCGGTAGTACTAGTGGAGGGCTTCGCATAAGGTGGGAGATGCACGGCTAACATTTTTTCAAAAATATCGTCCCTTGAATAACTATCTGTCTCATACACTTCTTCATCTTTTCCTTTGTTTTGCTCCTGTGTCTTAGCCTTTTTCGATTTCTCAGATGTCTCAGTGGTTATAGCTGGAAACAGTCTAGTCCCCTCAGTTATAACTTTTCTCCATCTCTGCTGCACTTCATCCCATCGAACATCTGCATAATTATGCATTGCTCTTTTAGTCTTACTCTGGTATTTTTCTCCCTTTCTTTGTCTCATGCTACCTTCTCTACATATTCAAAGCTTCATATTGTGTGGGTCTGGGTCTTCGTAAGCTTCTCCTTCAATTCTTCAAAAATTCTAATCTGACGGGTACCATATTTGGGAAAACTTGATGGACCCTCTTTTCCAGTAATCTTACACCACAGGCGTAGCCATAAACATGGATGTAAACCCAAGTTGGTTATCACATAATGTGCAGGTGTACCCTCGAGAGGTATACGTTCGAGAGTGCGGCATTCTGTGTCCTCCTCAACCAATCACAGTGTGACAGTACACTAACCAAGCTATCCCAGCGCAGCACACTGTTACGCATGATTTCATTCCTTGCAGTAGTTCACCCTCCTTTACAATTTCTCTTGTACACACTATTCAACAACTTTAAACAACAAAAATAAACAATCTTTTTCTGCTTCACTAAGTAAATCAAAGACAATTCACCAAACATAATATTAAGGTTTTCACACCTTCTGACTTTTCACACAAAAAGATTTTTACACTTGCAAGTAAAATCTCAACTAGTGGGAAATCGTCCTTTTCAGAGTAGCTTCACTCTTTGCACAATCAGGGTCTGCCAATATCAATCAATATTAATGCAATCACAACAGTTTATCAATAACCGAATCTCGATTTCTGTAGTCCATGGCACCTCATGATCTACACCACAAACCTTAAGCAGACAAGAAAACTCGACATCTATTGAGTGTCTTGTACACTTATCTCAATATCTCAATATCCTGGGTTCTTAGGCTACATAAAGCCTGATAACTATTCAACTTCTTTAAATAAACAATGAACATACAAATTAATCAAATCATTCAACTCACATACCCCAATTACTTCTTAATAAACACAATTAATCACAAATAACGACGCATCACCCTATTAATACTCACATCTTCAAGACAGCAACCAGCTTCGTAAATGCAGTCTTCAAGTTCTAGGCATTAGGCTTTGGGATTCGGGTATTACTCTAACTTAGGCACATATTTTATAGCTCCTCTTTGCAAGGCATTAAACCGTTGCCCTGCTACCAGATTCTGCTTTAGCGACAATCGATTAAATAAAATGGCGTATCATCTGTATTTCACACCAACAGAGTTGAATCCTGCTCAGGTGTTTTTCCAGTGTCATTATTTTACTTTAGCCTAAGTATGTTTTCAAGGCATATTCCTGGTTATGCTGGGCATATACCAGTAGTTCCCAAACTTTTGACTCCTGAGGACCTCCACCAAATCACTACTGGAAGCCGGGGACCCCCAAGCAATTTGTACAATTTAAATAAAAAAAAATTAAAACAGTAATCACCGCACTAAAATGCATAGACACACATTAGCACCCCTTCCACACGACCAGCTTGTTGTCGGCTGTAGCCGGCCGGGTGGCTCGATGGACGATACTGAGTGAAAACTAGAGAACATAGCAGCGCAGTGACTCCATGTGCTTAATCTAATGGCCTGGCGCCTAATGAAAAACAGCCTGTAAATATAACAGCTACTGGCTCTATTCTAGCCCGAGGTTGTGTTAATCAGATGACGTCACATGCACCCACCTCGGAAATAGGACTCAATGCCCAGCTGCCACTCTTGTTGAAAAGTAACCAAGATGGGAAGGAAGGAACAAGAGTTTCATGCTTGCTTGTAGCAAATTCACAGCAAGCAGAGCAACGTGTTTGAATCCTTTCAATTGAGCAGAAAGGACAAGCAGGTTTGCACGCAGACATGAAAAGAAGGACAGGCCTCTGTTTTTACAATGCATTACTTTAAAAGTGTCCTGCTCTATTGAAATGTAAAGAAAGGAAGTGTCACATTTACTTTGAAGTCTTGCTGTGGTTCTGGCAGACTCTAAACACAAAGACAAAACATGCCTCTTTCTCAGGTGCTTCTACGCCTCCTCCTATGCTTTTCTTATTTATACCAACCCTGCCATCTGATTTTGGGACACTGGTATGTCGGTGTCAAAGTGCTCTGTGTTGTGCTGATGGTGGAGAAGGGGGTGAGCTGCAACCTGGTGCTCAAAAGGCACACCGGGACACTTTGTAAAGGCACAGACTCTCAGAAGGCATTTGAGCTCTCACCGGCAGAGTCCACTTGAGTGTGTGCACTGCAGAAGGTATTGCCCGAGGCTCATTACATTTACTGACTGACGTAAATAGTCAGTGCCGGGGCTGCCCAATGGCTACTTCCATTCCCAGCCACTGTGTTTTTGAGAAAAAAAATAGTCTGTGGCACAAATGGGTGGCATGCTATGAAATTTGCACTGCAGTGAGGTACAATCATGGAACCAGGGCAGTTATGATCCGCAACTGGACCCGATCTTACTACCAGTCTCAGACTCGTAACAGTACCTCCTGCTGGCAACATGTTGGAAGAGCCGCTCACAGAGCGGCAGTAATTATTAATACAGTACCTCCTGCTGGCAACATGTTGGAAGAGCCGCTCACAGAGCGGCAGTAATTATTAATTAAGTTGATCCCGCTGTGACCGGATTGTACCGACCCCACCTGTCACCTGCGGCCAGGCTGAGAGAGAACCACGGACCACGGCGGCCGCTGGAGTGGTTGTCCTCAGCCCAGAGCACTGTCACCAGTCGAATGTGTGTACCTGCCAAAATTATGAGGCCTGGGGTTGGTTGCCACGGGAGTGAGAGTCCATGACTGTGGGCCGGCGTGTTGCCGCGGGACTGGCTCGCCAGGCTAAGAAGTACGCTACTATGCCTGATTCTCCTAGTTGTACTTAACTTGTTATGCCTTTAAAGGCGCTTATCAGTCATCCAGTGCTGCTTGCAGCCGTGTTACCGAGAACAGTCTTTTTTTGTGCATTATGATTAGTGCATTAACTCGTTTGGCCGGGGTGACTTAGCGCCACTGATGTGGGCTACTGAACTTGCAAGTAGTGGGCAGCACGGCGGACCCTGGGCGGCAGGCCGCTCAGCTATTAAAGAATTTTATCAGTGTGAGCTAAAAGTCTTTATGAAATAATTAATACAATCTCTATGTTTCCCATTGCTTCATTTTACTCGGGAGAAAGTATCACTCATAGTCGTTGAAATGTCATTCATAATTACTTTAAATTATGAAAATGTCACACACAGCAATCTGAAACCTTGGCAGCTATGGCAGCTATGTTTCACGAGGCGCTGATGAAAGGAAACATGTTTTTAAAGCATGCGCGCGCTTTTACTGTAAATGCGTACACACTAATTAAACACTCACATGCAGTTCCAGACAGAGAAGAGCCCTCCTGCCTGTTCGAGGGGCTCCAATGCTCTTCAATCTCATCACACGAGGCACAGCTGTACCATGCTTTCAGAGCAAATTGGGACATATGGTGGCAAAATGTCCTGGGTCTGTCCACAAACAGAAGAGGAAATGCACTCACTGTTGTGCGAGCCCAACGTTGGGTGACGGGCAGAAGCAAATAATAAAATAAGGCCAATCACCCTTCAGCTTGCACCTAAAGCTGAATGGTGATTGGCCAGATTGTACTGTAGTCTTGCCACCCCGGCACAAACAACATTCACACTTCTCTTGTGGGGGCGTGGCCAGCAGCCAAGCATGGCGGTCGCCTGTTAGTCGAGCTCCGGACCCAGGCCGACAAAATCCTGAAATTCACAAGCCACACGCTGTAAGCAGACAGCTACAACTGTGGGATACTGCAGAAGGAATAGGCACGGACACTCGATGCCGCTTGAGCGCGAGCAGTTGTGAGTGGAAAGCTGCAACATTGCTCTGGAGCCATACTGCGTAGCTGAAGGAGGTGCGGCATTACAGGCCTGAGGTCGACCGACATGGTACCCTTACGACGCCGATTAGAGCCGGGGCGGGCACCCGCCGAGGACGGGCGATCCTTGCTCCAAACTGGGACTGTGCGAAGGAGGTGAGCGCTGTGGAGGGCGGCACGCTAGGACGGAGGAGGGCTTGAGGACCCGGGAACGCTATCACGCGAGCCCGTGGCTGCCCGGCGGCCTGTTTTCCCTAGCGGCAGAAAGAGACGGGTGACACCTGGTGCGGGACGGCGGTGGCCCCGCTCGTTGCACATTGTAGTTTGGAGGAGGGGAGCGGACTGCACAGCCCCTCTC
This sequence comes from Lissotriton vulgaris, assembly GCF_964263255.1. Taxonomy (NCBI): domain Eukaryota; kingdom Metazoa; phylum Chordata; class Amphibia; order Caudata; family Salamandridae; genus Lissotriton; species Lissotriton vulgaris. The sequence goes on from NC_141689.1 coordinate 1,037,522,537, forward strand.
CACACGGCCGTGCCTGGGGTATCTTGGATGGCGGGGTCCGGACTGCAGGCTTAACAAACGTTCTTGCAACAGCAGCGGCCATTTGCATTTGCGCAGATTGCGCTGGCCTGCCTGACGGTGGGTGGCGGTGAACGATTTCCGCAGCTCCCTGCTGGACTTGTGGTACATACCCAGTTCGCACCCAAGAAAACCTGCTCATGCTCCCGATAAAAGATTAGTGGGAGGAGACATGCGCCATATAGAGTGTGGAGGTGAGCCCACATTGGTTTATTGGGGAAATGGTGAAGACGCTGGCCCTGCGTCGCCTTCTGCAACCTGTTGCTGGGATCTAGCGGTGCATGTGGTGAAACTCTGCAGCATATCTCTGTACCTAAAAGCTGCCGGGACCGTGGCTGTGGACCTGCCGGCGTGGACGCCCTGCGCCCTCCCTGGCGCCGCTGATAGCACCCCCAGCTGCACGGCGACAGGAGGAGGGATGGAGGGCAGGCGGTGAGAGGTAGGCCGTGTGGACCTGCGAATGGCCCGCTCTGGTACATACACTAATGGGTAATTACTAGTGATTGCCTGATTTGTGGATCCCCTAAGAGAGGTTACGCCCCGTGCTCGGACCTGGGGTTGCTGCAGAGGCTATTGTCAGACAATATACCTAGGCAGACGCGGGGCACTGTGTGGGAGGGACAACGTATCTAACGTACTTCTTTGGCATAATGTCACAATTTGTTTGACATGAAATGTGGTCAGAACCGTTGAAAAGTGCTGTGAACCAGGCATAAAGATTTAAATAATTTGCTCTTGTGCACAGAGAGCGAGTAAACAGAATCCAATGCCGCTGTTTTAGAGGCACTTCTTAGTAGAGACAAGAGTACCTTAATGGCAGATGACTGAATCCTGCTCAACTGCTTGATGAGGTACTGTGGTGCTCCTAGGAACAGGGCATTCCTGTAGTCAAGTCTTATTTCTGGGTGCCAGTGACTGGAAAGTAGAGGTAAGACTTTGCGCAGGATTCTTATGAGAGAAAAGAAGGAGCGGAGAGTTTGTTAAAATGGGACTCAAGAGAAACATCGCAGTTAATTTGCACCCACAGAATCTGAACAGAAGTTGCCACTGCCACCAATTATAGGGTGACCAGATTCTCAAAACAAAAAACAGGGACAGTTCATATACATAGAAGCAGGACTATAGTTTTCATTAACCGGCAACATGAAAGTAGGACTATTTGCAGCTATCAGAACAAGCATAGGAAATGCAATAGGTCTCGGATTTATTTGAGTTAGAGCGAATGGCATTGTAAATGGCAATGTTTTATAGAGTGTATGCATGTGGTGTGTAGTGGAATTATGTGGTTTGGATTGGAATTGTTAGTTGTAGAATTGTGTGGCCTTAAATTGTGTGGTGTGGAGTGTGTTTGTGTAGTGAAATGATGTGGCATGGTAGAATGTTGTGGGTAGTAATTATGTGGTATTGAGTTTACTGGAATTGTGTGGAGTGGGATTTTGTGTTATTGAGTGTAATTATGTGTAATGGTATTTTGTGTTGTGGAACGTTCATGTTTCTCAGTGTATTGCATTAGTGTTTAACAAAGATGTGCTGTTGTAAGCCTGTCTCCCTGCTGCCCAAGGGAAAGTGTCTCCCACCACCGAGTGTAATTAAGCCCAGTGTTTTGCAATAACGGAGCTTTAGTATGAAAAGTCACTTCATCACCTCAGGCGGCTCAGCAAGGGGCTTTACTAGTGAAAGCGCCATGTTTTTCCCCTCTTTCGGGGCCAGAGACGGTGTGACAGAATGAGAGTGTCAGGTCTATGGATCTTTATTCAGGGCTGTGAGCACTGCCAGTTGTGCCCGTCAGATATAGCGTGTGTCCCAGCCGAAGCCGCATTATCCGTCCTGGGAACTCCACAGCTGCTAATCGCGCTATTGTTTTGGAGTGTCACTACCATGTCTTTCCCAAATGAGGAAGGCCTAAAGCAATATGTCTGCCACCAGAATCCTTTAGAAATGATTACGGCCACTAACCTTTCTTTTTTATTATACGCTGTTTTCAAATATCGCCCGGCTCTTGACGGTAGTGTTTACTGAGGAGGTGCCTGTGAAAGGGCCTGCCATGTACCTGCGACGGCCGAGGCACTAAAGAGAAAGGAACTTTTCTTCATGGACACTCCAGGAGAAAGCACATCGCAACATTCTCTGTACATGTCCCAGCAGATGGTCTTTAATCCGCTCATCACGGAAGAAATGTTTTTCTTAAATATAGTTGATTGAATTCTAGAAGCTTCGATGACCCCATAAAATAGAGTTTACTACGTTTGTTCGTGAATATGTAGAGAGGGTTGCTGTAATCTTTATTTTGTTTGTTCTTGGTGTTCAGTGTACACCTTTTCATCAGTGTATTCATAGTTTATATGTTAATGACAAAATAATAGCTATTTCGTTTAGAAAGATGGTGCATCTCTGCTTGCACATTACATTGGCCATATTTCTTCACATAGATATGAATGTAACTCAGTTTTAGAATGGACAGAGCTAGATTAATTGCTGCAACTATGCGTCGCTCTCAGATGACGTGCCTCGTAGTAAGGGAAGGCACGTTGCCCTCAAAGCCCTTCTGTAGTTTCCCGTGGCCTCCAGTGATGCAAGCCTGGGATTGTTTAACTCAAGGGTGAAGTAGCTGGACCCTGCTGTTTATTGATTAATGTCTGCTGCCATTGTTAGCAGCAGCTTGACAACTCAAAATATGGAAGAGTGGCAATGAGTGACACGTCACGAGTGTGAACAGTGATCACGAGAGAAGCCTGACACCTAGTGAGAGAATAGTGAGCGGTTACACATCGCTAATGGGAACAGTGAGCACGCGATGAGCCTAACATGTACTGACAGTCAGTGAGCCGTTTCACATTGCTAGTGTGAACAGTGAACACATGATGAGCCTGACACATGGTGAGTGAGTAAGTGATCCGTTTCGCGTGGCTCTCGGAGGCAGAAAAGGAAGGGGGCGCTGCCTGGGCTCCGGGCTGGAGTGCCGGAGTGCCCTGTCTGCTGTTTTGCCCATGGACTGAAGGATAGGACGGGGGGAGGAGGGCGGGCGCTGGAGAAAGGTCCTGTAAAAAAAACATCCACGAGTGGTGTGCGCGTGCCACTGCCAGAATATGTCTTCAATTATCGCGGTTGTGTCTGGCCGCGATAATTGAAGACATATGGGCATTGCTGTGCATAACAGACACCAATAGGCCATGGGCGGAGCTACGCGACCGCCTATGGTCTATTGCGTGTTCTGTTAAAAAACAGCACGCACCCAAAGCCCAATGAAAATGGACCTAGGAAATAACACGCACGAGCTGTGTGGAATTTCCAGGTCCCTTTTCAAAAACCTGAGAAAAGGACTCTGGCTGCGGGAACACTGCTGCGCACTGTACACTAGGCTGAGACCTAAAAAGGGCCACAATGGCAGCCGGATATATTTATATATATATATATATATATATATATATATATATATATATATATATATATATATATATATATATATATATATATATATATATATATATATATTCATTGAAAAAACCATAGGTTTCACACACGTTATAGTTAGGAATTAGCATTTAAAAACCATGCAAATTCATTGAAAAAACCCTAGTTTTCACACTTTATAGTTAGCTGAACTTTTCTCTCATACAAAACCTTTGAAATTCCTCCGTTATAGTTAGCTCAGCTAACTATAACTTGCGCGCCTGCAATGCACTGCTGATGACATCACATATAACATCACTCATGACATGGTCAGTGACATCACTCATGACATCTCAAACGACATCACTGATGACATCACTGATGACATCATCCACTGAATGTGTGTCTTTCTGAAAAATAAATATTTTTATATATGTATATCTAAATGTCGATGGAAGAATATATGGGTAAATAAGTGTCTAAATGGATGTTTTCTTTGTAAATTTCATTGTATAACTGACTTATTAAGTGTATCTTAGTGAATACATGTATTAGCGAGTAATGTTTAAATATGTAAATATCTGTATCAGTGTCTCACTTTGTGTATAAGTGGCTGCATGGGTTGGTGAGTAGCTACACGAGTGTCTATATGGGTTATTAGTTGGTTTTTTGAGTATCAGAATGAGTGTATGTATGGTTTGGTGGTGGGTATTACTTAGAGCACAGATGCATGAATGACTGACTCACTGTTTGTATGTGTTTTGAAGACAGCATGTGTGCAGAACTGCATGGGTGAATGAATGTGTGTATGGGTGTGCTAGTGAGTGAATGACTGCCTCAATAGTGTCTTTATGATTAAGTACATATGTTTTAAACATGTGTGAGTATCGATGTATATAAGTAAGGATATATGACAGTGACAGATTCAAAAAGTTCCTGTATAAATAAGTATGTGTTTCTATCACTGATTGTTTAAGAGAGTAAGTATGTGTAAGTTTCTGTAAAAGTAAGTGTAGTGGTGTGTGTATAGCTGTATATGCAAACAAATGGATGTTAATTTGCATGTGTGAGTATGTGTGTGTGTGTGTGTAACTGTATGGATGAGTGTCGGTGTGTAACAGTATTTATAAGTATATGAGTACATATGATGAGTGAGTACATGTATAAGTGACTATATAGAACTGTTGGTGACTGAGTGCATGGGTATGTAGATGACGGAATTACTGAATAGGTTGTTGGTAAGTGGTATTGTTATCTCCATTTTTTAAAATTTTTACTTTCTATTTCTGAAGGTGTGTATCAAAGGTTATATTACGCCAAAAAGAGGTCTGCCATTCTTTCACAGGGATGATATCATCAGTGATGTCATCAGTGATGTCATTTGAGATGTCATCAGTGATGTCATGAGTGATGTCACTGACCATGTCATGAGTGATGTTATATGTGACGTCATCAGCAGTGCATTACGGGCTCGCAAGTTATAGTTAGCTGAGCTAACTATAACGGACAAATTTCAAAGGTTTTGTATGAGAGAAATGTTCAGGTAACAATAACGTGTGAAAAGTAGGTTTTTTCAATGAATTTGCATGTTTTTTTAAATGCTAATTCCTAACTATAATGTGTTTGAAACCTATGGTTTTTTCAATGAATTTGCAAGGTTTTTTAAATGCTAATTCCTAACTATAACGTTTGTGAAACCTATGGTTTTTTCAGTGAATTTCAAAGGTTTTGTAAATGATAAGTTATAAATGTATTAATTATTATATCTTTCTTTTTACACTAATTTCTTATATTGTTAATATAAATATTTATATGTATTTAATTTGTCAGATTATAGTTCATATTCTTATTATAAAATAATAACAAAACTAAATTGCAAAGTAATTTTTGGATTAATTATTGCTTGACTTTGGTTGCAAGTATAACACAACTCCAGCAATGCTCTGGGGCCCTATGCTCACAAAGCTGTATCAATTCTTACACCTGCTTCAAGCATGTGCAAGGTTTTGACGCAGCATAAGCTCAAAAGTGACTGAATTAAATGTTATACATTTCACTAGTCACTTTTAGGAGGCGTTGCCGCACCCCCTTCTGCACAGGAAAGCCTCGTCTGGCGCACAGCTTTACAATGTAATGCACCCTCCAGATGAGTCACATTGTTAATAGCACACACCATGGCACATCTTTTGCACCACCGCTGTGTCACAAAAGTGACGCAACGGCTGTGTAAAAGAGGCACAAGGGGATTGTAAATCCGACCCTAACACATACAAATTCACCCAGGCAGTTTCACCAGCAGCGCAAATTGAAGCATAGACTTCTAACATATTTATGTACATATGTTACATTCAAGTGCTTCACACATACAACAGTATACTATAGGTAAACACCTTATAGATTCATGCTGTAGCACTTCCTTATAGTTCTGCACTTTCACATTCTCCATACACTAGTAATATATTCATTCATTCATTTATGAACTACACATTCATTCTGACAAACCTTTACACACTAACATAGAAATATAGTTCTTTCTTTGACCAGTGAAGGTAGTTCTAAAAACAACAGTTTTTTTTGTTTTGTATATTTTTTGTGTTTTCTCAACAAATTCCAAGCAGAACAAAAGAATGAAAAAAAGAACAACTAATGTCGAGGACAGCAATGATCCTGTATCCTGCGTTTTATCAGGTCGATACACTGTTACCCATAACACAAAAGTTTATCGCAATAAATGCAAAGAAATGTAACTTAAGCAAAGTCAGAATCAATATGTAGGTGTGGACTGCTTGCTGAAAATGCTGCCGCAGTTGATGTGCTTGGTGTAGCAGCAGGTGGGGTCTCGTGCAACCTCCGTCTTTCAGCTCGAGCAAAGTCCTTGGGGTGCAAGTTCTTCACGTGTCGCACCATATTTGCTGTGCCAAAGGAGTATTTTTTACTCTGACATGAGCTTTGATTGGAATTCCATAGAGCATATTATTAAACCCATTATCGCCACTTTAACGACACTTTCCTGCTGATAAAGTGGCAATAATTTTTGTCGTCAAAGCTTGATATTATGGCCCAGAGTGCGTAGTGTACAGCAGCTTCTCTGTAAAATTTATAATTACCTCCGAGCAGTGACAACAGATAGGTTAAAACAGTCTGACAAACAGATCATCAACCTTATTTCACCACTTTTCAGTCACTTTTAACATAGGTAAAGTGATGCAAAGAGCTAGTAAATCTACGTCTGGTTCAACAAAAAATCTCAACTCCAGACTCTGCGACGCAGTTTTAATGTTGTTTTCTCTCTCTCTCACTCTCTGTGACATCATTTCTCTTTCTCTCTTAAACTTAGACACTGCTGTCTGCTTGGACGTGTAGAAGATCTGCTCAAGTTAAGTTGTGAACTCCACTTCCTAATGTGTTTGGCGCAAAGTTTACACAACGGTAAGCACAGAGGCCTAGATCTACAAATCCTTCATAGGAATGCATTAGAAATAATTTGGCATAACGGGCGTCAGTAACGCAGTAGCCACTTCCATATAGACACCACTTGAACGCGGCACTATAACAAGAAAAATGTACCAGGTACACTGCACTTGTAAAACTGTAGTGTTCGCTTTATTTCTGAAACGAGAGAGGGCCATATTATCAACCCTTGGCGACAAAATTATCGCCACTTTATCGGCAGCAAACTGCCGCTAAAGTGGCCATAATAGGTTTGATAATATGCTCTATGGAATTCCAATCGAAGCTCATGTTAGATATGAAGGACATCTGATATGAGCTTCGATTGGAATTCCATAGAGCATATTATCAAACCCATTATCGCCACTTTAGCGTCAGTTTCCTGCCGATAAAGTGGCAATAATTTTTGTCGCCCAGGCTTGATATTATTTCCCAGAGTGTGTAGTGTACAGCAGCTTCTCTGTAAAATGTATAATTACCTCAGAGCAGTGACAACAGATAGGTTACAACAGCCTGACTAACAGATCATCAACCATATTACGCCACTTTTGAGGCACTTTTAACATGGGTAAAGTGATGCAAAGAGCTAGTAAATCTACGTCTGGTTCAACAAAAAATCTTAACTCCAGACTCTGCGACACAGTTTTAATGTTGTTTTCTCTGTCTCTAACTCTCTGTGACATCATTTCTCTTTCTCTCTTAAACTTAGACACTGCTGTCTGCTTGAAGGTGTAGAAGATCTGCTCAACTTAAGTTGTCAACTCCACTTCCTAATGTGTTTGGCGCAAAGTTTACACAACGGTAAGCACAGAGGCTAGATCTACAAATCCTTCATAGGAATGCATTACAAATAATTTGGCATAATGAGCGTCAGTAACGCAGTAGGCACTTCCATATAGACACCACTTGAATGCGGCACTATAACAAGTAAAATGTACCAGGTACACTGCACTCGTAAAACTGTAGTGTTAGCTTTATTTGTGAAATGAGAGAAGGCCATATTATCAACCCTTGGCGACAAAATTATCGCCACTTTATCGGCAGCAAACTGCCGCTAAAGTGGCCATAATAGGTTTGATACTATGCTCTATGGAATTCCAATCGAAGCTCATGTTAGATGTGAACAACATCTGACCTGAGGTTCGATTGGAATTCCATAGAGCATATTATCAAACCCATTATCGCCACTTAAGCGACACTTTCCTGCCGATAAAGTGGCAATAATTTTTGTTTCCAAAGGCTTGATATTATGGCCCAGAGTGCGTAGCGTACAGCAGCTTCTCTATAAAATGTATAATTACCTCCGAGCAGTGACAACAGATAGGTTACAACAGTCTGACAAACAGATCATCAACCTTATTACGCCACTTTTGAGTCACTTTTAACATGGGTAAAGTGATGCAAAGAGCTAGTAAATCTACGTCTGGTTCAACAAAAAATCTCAACTCTAGACTCTGCAACCTAGTTTTAAAGTTTTCTCTCTCTCTCACTCTCTGTGACATCATTTCTCTATCTCTCTTAAACTTAGACACTGCTGTCTGCTTGGACGTCTAGAAGATCAGCCCACCTGAAGTTGTCCATCCCAGTGCCTGCAGTGTTTGGCCGCAAACGTTATACAACGGTAAGCACACAGGCCTAGATCTACACATTCTTCATAGGAATGCACTTCCATATAGACACCACTTGAACGCGGCACTATAACAGAACAGGAATATATGAGTCACACTGCACACGTAAAACTGTAGAGTTACCACAACTTGTAATGCTTCAGCTCATTTACTCACATCTACATAATTCTAAACTCTAATTTTCTTTTTTCTTTTGCAGATTACCAATCGGGCACCTTTTGGAATCCATTTCACAATTTCTTTATAACATTGTTTAACTTATTTTGGCAGTTCTAATATAGTTATAAATGAGTTTTGTTTATATTTATTGTTTAATAAAAGTTAATAAAAATAAAACTACATACTTCTTTTATTTTGTGGGGGAGGGGTATGACGGTCCACAATAAAAATAATGTTGAAATACTATAGTAAGATATTCAAGACTAGGATTGAAAACTACTGAGTTCTAACTAACTGATATAATAAATACAACAGTGATAAACGTGAGGTAATAGAAATTTTCAGGTAGCTAATGTGTCCCCCACTCGCACCCTATCCATGCACCCATGTTCCTTGTATGTCGTGTAACTTCTGTTCTGTATATGCTAGAAAGACGCAAATACATTTGCGTCCATCCTTAACATGTTAGCTATCCAGTCATGCAATGAAATCCCGTTAATAAGGCTTCCAGGCATATGGTGCCAACGTCTTTACATGGTACACTTCTGAATCTCGCACACGTTTTCTCCATGTTTCCTGGCCCAGTCGAGCTAGGCCCTTAAACGAGGCCTCTTTGCTTCATCTCTCCTGTCTCCGAAAGCTGTACGCATCCCTGACCCCTGCCTTACTTCCTGCCAGTGAAGCGGTGCCCGGCTCGGCCTGGACTGCCTGCCAAATCCATGTTTTGGCCTACAGTTATCTGCTCAGCCTCCTTGAAACCACATTCCAGTCTAGTGAAATAGGTAAACATATTCCCGGCTGCAGAGCAAAGGGCCCGGCCTTCCTGTCTTCCTTGCAAGTGATTTACTGAACCCGTTACCATGGTAGGTCCATGGCTCCGCACGTTGCACGAAGACACGTATGCACGCACTAGCATTCAGTATTGAACGGCCTCTGCCCGAGAGAGCTTTTACTTCAGACACTACATCCTCCAAACATGAGATACCAGATATGCTATAGGTACAGGTTGCCCTGACATTCCAGACACCAGTCTCCTCCACTAGTGTTAAAGTCAAAGCCCCCAGTTCTCCCAAGTTCCACGTCATGCTAGTTGCGCGCGCATACAGGTCAAGGGTTTCTGCTGATCCTGCAACTTTCTCTATGCATCCACCAACATGTGACGTTTCTTATGACGTTTCTCTGACATGTACAGTGCACGCCCATGTGTACGCCCTTTTACACGCCTCCTGTTACGCACATGTGTTCTTATCTCTTTCTTTCCACCTGTTACGCCTACTGTATTGGTTTCAATTGTACCATTTTACTATATATAATGTGTAATGCTAATAAAACGTTGAATGTCCCTTCCTGAACCTTAGAGGTGATGGAACATGATATCCCATCCTCGAGGATCATTTTCCATTAAAGCCCGTATGACTCAGATTCCACGGACTTTGCCTCTCATTTGAATGAGCTGTCTTGTATTGATAATTATACGGAAAAATGATTAGGTAAAAATTATTTACCACATAATTTGGCGCCCGAACAGGAACCCCCCCTTCCCCACTCGCCGGTGAAGTCACGCGGCCTTTGACCCCTTCTACAGCCCGACGGAAACCGTGCACGTTTGCGGGTTTTCCTGCTATCTTCCCTCGGGCCCACGGGGGAGACGGAGACTGCGGTCCGACGTCCAGACGAGGCGGTGAGGAATGCGGAGGATCCCGACCAGAGCCCTAGTCGAGAGAGCAAGGTCCGAGGTGTCCGGAGGCCCACCTGCTCCGAAGCGCATGCGTGGTAGCGTGATGCGTGTAAGCATGGGCGAATTTTGCGAATCTTGCGTTCGCGAATTTTGCGGATTTGCGAATTTGCAATCCGCAAAATCCGCGAATTCTCGTGAATTTGCGGGTTTTTTTTTTTGTGTTCGCAAGTGTTTCTGCCAGTTCGCGAGGATTTGGTACTAGTTCGCAATTGCGAACTTACTTGTCGGCTCGCAACGGTCGCGACTATGTTGTTTCTACATCTGGTTCATCATCACAGCCTCCCAGCACCCTCTGTTTCACCACTGGCACCCTCTCTTTGACCCATGCCACCCTCTGTTACATCAATGCCACCCTCTGGTTCATCATCACTGTAGAAGATGGGGGGGAAAAGCAAGCCCACCTGCCCTGCTTGAACTGACATGAATTAATTTGGGGTTAGTTTATTAACAACACCTGCCCTGCCCCAACTGACAATAATGAATTAGGGGCTAATTAATGTGTCACTGAAAGAATTTGAAGTTCCAGCCTGGCACCTGCTTGTCTGCTCCTTTAGCTGTAAATCAGGACCTTTGTGGCATACAGTTAAGGTCAGAGCAGGGTCACACAATAGTTGCAAGCAGGCAACCGAATTCTGGAGGGCCCCCTCAGGAAGCACTACAGGGAATCGTTACAAATCATGAGGTTGACCTTTTGCACCTGCTCATTGCTTTTGCTTTTGCAAAAATCGTTTTTCGGTTTTTTCGCACTATTCGCGGGGTGCGGCGTCGTGCGAAACCGACCGCGGAAGCCGCCAATTCGTGCGAATTAGCTTTTTATTTTTTTGCGGCTTGTTGTTTCGCGAGTTTTTTTGCAGTATTCGCGAGCCGCTTGCAGCGCAACACGCGAATTTACCCCAAGGTCGAGTACGGGCGCGGCCATTTTGTTTGCGTGACGCATTTCCGTTTCCGCCCGCTATGTATAATCTCGCGCAGTAAGCGCATTGCGAGTAGAGGTTCGCACGAGATCGCGAGGGAAATCTCGCGCGAACTTACTTTCGCGCTCGTGAATGGGCGCCGGTCATCTTGTTTTTCATTCATTTCCTGTGTCTGGGCATGGTGTTTAATCCTCTTGGTATCTTTGCCATCCTTTGCTTGTTTTCAGTTTTTTTTTTACGATTTTGCTTCTTATCTATCCCTCTCTTTCCCTAGCTGTATATTTTTGTCTTTTCTGCTATTTTTCTTTACTTTTAAACTACTTTTTTAAACTCTTTTCTTTTCTTCTTCCCTATCCTATTCTTTCTTAATTTTCTACTTCTTCCTACCTTACCTGCACATGACCATGGTCAAGCCAGGCGCCGTGAGGCTGCCCAGGCACTTGAGGGCCGCAGCGGCGGCGGGGAGTAGTCCTGGACCCAGTGCCAGGACAGCATGCGGGAGATTGAGGGGGGAACAGGTGACGCAACGGGAGATATTCAGCCCGGAGGAAGTGGGCGCGCTGGTCTACTTCGTCCAGCGCCGCCTGCCCAGGACCATCGCTACAACATGCGGGAGCGCCGGAAGCGGTGGGAGAAGGTGTGCTGGGCCATATCCCACCTCTACGGGGTCCAGCGCACCTACAGCCAGGTCACCCATCGCTGGACGGACCTCCTGGACCGGGAGCGCCACCTGCTGGACCAGCTCGGCTTGGAGATCCCAGGGCTTGGTGAGTAGTAGTAGCCATTTCATCACTCACTACTATGATGTTTTCTCCTGCTCTGTGTTGTTGTATTGCAAATATTTGTTTTTTACATGGAGCAAGCCAATAATGCCGCTGATGACGATTACATTGTAGTTAAATTATATTTCAAAATCTTCTGTGCATTTCAGGTGCACTGCTCTCCTTCTCAGTGGCGTTGCTACTATGCTTATTTGTTTTTTTGTATTTCGTGGTCTCATTGGCCTGAGTAACTATTATGTATGAGTGTACTTTACAGAACTGCGTAATGCTAGACACTAGGGGGCAGATTACATTTACAAGCCCCTTGCGCCACGTTTAGGTTGCCGTGCGTGACGCAACAGCGGCGTAAACGTGCCGCACCCCTGCGAGTCATTTACAGCATGACGCATCTAGGGAGATGCGTCACGTTATAAAGCCATGGGCCTGCACCACAATGGGTGCGTTCCTAGTACGCAGGGTGGGCGGTCCGGCGGCTGTGCGCCTCGCAAAATTGCCTGCGTGAAATCTACAAGATTTAACGCAGGCACTTCTGCGACACTGCTACGTCAATTCAATTCCTTATGCCTGCTTGAAGCAGGCGAAAGGACTGACACAGCATGTTAAGTATTGGGTGGCCCTGAGCATTACTGGAGTTGCATTGCGTTGGCGACGTGACTCCAGCGATGCGCCGCTCTAACGTGACGAGATGCGTCACGCAAGTGCCAACCCTTGCGCCAGGGCGCGCCGCATTGTAAATGAGGCGCATCTGCCGTGTCGCAAGGGTAGTTTTGCGTGACGCATTTGATCTGGCGCATCTCTGGAGATGCGCCAGAACGCGTAAGTAAGTATGCCCCTAAGGGGCAGAATTGCAATTACCGTCGCATCCCTGCAAAGTAGCAGGGATGCGCCATTAATTGTGCGGCCCGCTACCACCACCAAACATGGTGCGCCGTATTTGCAATGCGGCGCACCATGGGCCCAAAACGTCACCGAAGCTTTACTGCTGGAGTTGCGTCGCAACGATGGCGCAGCTCCAGCAATGCTCTGGGGTACCCTATCTCCCCAATGCTGGGTCAAGCCGTACGTCTGCTTTAAGCAGGTGCAGGGTTTGTGTGACGCATCATTGTCCTAAAGGTGACTGATTGAAATTTTGTAGATTTCCCTCAGCCACTTTTAGGATGTGTTCCAGCGCAGGAATGCCCTGCCTTGCGCCGGAACGCCCCCTGATGGCGCAGGGCTTTATAACGGGATGCATCTCCCAAATGCGTTACGTTGTTATAATATTATATGCCGCACCATGGCGCCCTTTTTTGTTTAGCTGCTGCGTCACAAAAGTCACGCAAGAACGGAGCAAAAGAGCCGCAAGGGGCTTAAATCTGCCCCTTCCTTTGTACCCCTGACAATAAGAAAAATAGTGGCGGTGGATTGATAGTTTGACTATTTAAATGACTGGTAATGTAGCAGGCAACTGTTAGTGTTGTCACTGATCTGACTGAAATCACAATGGAGTTTGTCTGTCACTTTGCGTCTTGCCTGCGGACTGCTGCCTGCCAGTCCTAGGTGAACCTTTCAGTACTTTGTTTAATGAGTTACGTGACTTTCGAAGTCACAGGTCCGCAAATAAATGAAAACTAACCCTAATCAATATAATTTCGCGGAAATATTTTGTTATTGTTCTTTTGAAATGTTTGATTTGGTTGACATTGACAAGCAACAGTCATCCATGTTTTCTGTTCTTTCTTGCATGTTGTACGTCAGCTCCCCCCAGGGGCGAGAGGAGGACACAGGAGCAGCAGGCGGCGGATGCTGTTCAACAGGGCCAGGATCGGGCAGGCGAGGGCTCCTTTGCTGGCCCCAGTAAGTTTTCATTTTAGACTAGTACCTATTTTTCCTAGCGTTCCTCATTTGACTTTTTTCAAAATTGTCTTTGATCTTCTTGTAGACTGTATCTAAATTCTTATCCTGCCTCTACTATGACTCCCTGTGGTATTACTAGATTATTCTTATTAGTCTGTCTGTGTAGCTAACTAAGATTGCACGGTTGGCGAAACTCCCATGATTCTAGTCAGCAATAGCTCTATCAACTTAGTGCAGTCCTCTGGGATTGTCCATAATGTCTTTTGAAGTGTTCTATCTGGACTCATGCTTGCAAAAATTGCAAAACCTTTCGCTCAGTCACTCTAGTCTGGACCAAAAAACACAGATTGTATTTAAGTTTAAAAGCTTTATTAAAAGTAAACACATTTATTAAAATGAAGTCATAATAAAACTAAACGTTTAACTGATAATGGAAAAGTGGTTAGTGCTGACGATTAATTGAAGACATTTCTTGTGGTCGAGCCGAGCTCTCACCTGGTTTCAACTTGATCTTGTTGTTAGAAGTCCATCTTCTGTCTGTGTGGAGAAAAATGGTGCGTGTTAAAAAACCAGCCTTCATCAGTTGTGCCAAAAGTGCAGCAAGACAACCTTCCCTGGAAAAAGGGACATTTTTTTTAACTTTAAAGTAGACAGTCACAAATTACATTGTTTTCACATGTCTTCATTCCTAGACCAAAGACTAGTGAGTGCTTTATTCTAACATTCTTAAATGTACTTTGTAGGTGGAACATCTGGTGGCGGGGCCAGCGTGGAGGTGGTGGTGCTCGACACGGAGGCGGAGGGCAATTCTTCAAGGGAGGAGGCGGCGGCTGTGAGAGTTGAGACGGTGGTGGTGGCGGCCAGAGGTAAGCTCTTATATATTCCTTACTTATTGAGATTGAAGACTAGCTGGGAAGGCAAGAATATGAGATGCATGGCTGGGTGAATGATGAAGCAATGATGGGTGGAAGGACAACAGCCTGGGTGGGTGACACAGAAACTGTATGTGTCCATATACCTGGATCATGCTACTATCTGACTCTTAGATAGCATATGTGTATCTAGAGCAGGGGTACTCATAGTACGGCCCGCGGGCCGGTGGTGGCCCGGCAAGCCTTCCTTGGCGGTGCGCAGACCTTGCAGACAATCACTGCTCCCCCGGCCCCCACAGAGCAGAGGCTTTTTTGTATTTCACCTGTTAGCGCCCCTGCATCTCCACTCTGACAATCTCTGCTCCCCCGGCACCCACAGAGCAGAGTGGAGATGCAAGGCCACAAAGAGGTGAAATAGAACAAAGCCTCTGCTCTGTGGGGCCGGGCATGCAGTGATTGTCAGGGTGGAGATGCAGGGGCGCTACAACAAACAAAGCCTCAATAATATGTTAATGGTCTTTTAAAGACCTGTTAAGTACTTTGGTGTTGTTGTCTGTGTGTGCGCGTTGAGGAAGCGGTCTCAACCCGGGCTGAAGGCTGACACAGATAGACACACACACAGTGAGATGACAGAGGGGGAGGGAGAGGGAGGGCAGGAGGGAGAGAGAGATGGAGAGGGAGGGCAGGAGGGAGAGAGATGTATGTAAATGCTGGGTCTGGTGGCTCAGTGGATGAAGGCATCTGCTGCAGGGACCTGTGTGCAACCTCATGGTCACAAGTTTTCGTTTTGCTTTAGCCCCGCCCCCTCTGACTCCGCCCCCACCAGTGCGGCCCTCGGCCACAAACTACACTGTAAATTTAGCCCCTGAGAGAAAGTTTGTGAGTACCCATGATCTAGAGAGAGTAGACGGTCAGTGGATGAACTAAGTGTAACTTTGAAGAGCATGTAACACTGCACCCGCACGTCCGTTCCAGTGTAGGAAAGGCAAGGAAAAGAAGTTTTAATTTTGTCCAAATACTACCATCAATAGTAGCAGTAGTTTGTATTGCAAGCACAGCATAGATCCGGTTATTACGGTGGCCACTCCCTACCTCTCTTAATAAGTTTAGTAGTACTCAGTCATTCATGTGTGGATGTATCACTGGTCACTCAATAAAAAGCAAAGCACCTAAAGTCATCCCATATATAAGCAAAAACATCCCATGTGAAGTGATAGATAATCAGATTATTTATCTTCTTCAATTTTCCATTTCTAGTACTCATTTCCACTGTAGGGTGAAAGTTAAATTAATTAAGCAGTAGCCCTTGAGTTGTAACAGAGTATTCTCAGTGCCACCCGTAATAGAAAAGTAAGAGCTTCACCACCTGCATGTACTGGACGGGTACAGTAATGCAACGCAAGTCTAGGTCACTCCTCATGGCGTGCGTTTCTTTTTCTCGGGTGCAAGTTTACTGCGCTGGCATTATGCCGGCTAAGCATGGGCGGAAAATCCGTTCCGCTCGCGGATTTTGCAGATTTTCGGTAAATTCGCAATCTGCGAGATTCGCGAATTTCCCGCAAAATCCGCAAATCCGCGAGCAGCGGATTTTATGGCTTGCTCGCACTGTTCGCGTGAGTTCGCGGCTTCCCAGTTAAACTTCGCGCCCCGCGAATAAGCGCTAAATTGCAGAAATACGATTTTAGCAAAACTGAAACTACTTACCAGGTTCAAAAGTTCAAGCTCATCATTAGTAGCCATTTCCTGTAGTGCTTCCTGAGGGGCCCCTCCAGAGTTCAGTTGCCTACTTGCAACTATTATGTGACCCTGCTCTGACCCTCAGAATAGTTACACAAAGGTCCTGAATTACAGCTAAGGCAGACAAGCAGGAGCCAGGCTGGAAGTTCAAATCCAGTGACACATTAATCAGCCCCTAATTCATTATTGTCAGTTGGGGCAGGGCAGGTGTTGTAACTAATTTTGCAACAATGAAAGCACTTAGCAAGTGCAAAAGATCACTAATCAGGAAGCACTAAGGAAGCAGGTGCCAGCTAAAAAAATATTCTGTGACACATTAATCAGCCCCAAATTAATTCAGGTCACTTGAGGCAGGGAAGGTGTGTTTTGCTTTGCCGAAAATAATGTACACTGGACAACCAGAGGGTGCGGTGATGAAACAGAGGGTGGCATGGGTGGGCCAGAGGGTGGCATGAGTAGTCAGAGAGTGGCAGTGGTGACAGAGAGTGGCAGTGATGAAGAAGAGTGTCCCAAACAGGCTGGACACGTAGAAACAACAAGTTCGCAAAACTTGCGACCCGATAGGTAAGTTCGCGTTTGCGAAATTGTACAAAACCCTCGCGAACTGGCAGAAACCCGCGCGAACACAAAAAAAAAAAATCCGCAAATTCGCGAGAATTCGCGGATTTTGCGGATTGCGAGTTCGCAAATCCACAAAATTCGCGAACGCGAGATTCGCAAAATTCGCCCATGCTTAATGCCGGCTTGCAGAAGATAATGTACCAATTTTCCTAAACAAGAGACAAGAAGAAGAATAAGACTGGTGTACTTTCATAGTCGACTCCAATGGAAGTCCATAGTGCTCGTAGAATTTGTTCCTTAAACTCCCACTAATGTTAGAGCAAGGATGAAGAAGTGTGAGGTTAGATAGATACTGGCCTCAATAGTTATGTAATGCGCTTGCAAGTTGCTAGTTGTAGTGCAACACAAATTTCTGCTGAATGATTGAGTTAATCTTAAAGAGCATTGGTTACAGACTATGTCTTTCTTTCTTCATATAGGTTCTCCTTCCAAACGAACAAGGAGGAAGGAGCTGGCTAGAGCGGCCCGGCAACGGAGGATCGATGCCACTGTGGCCGAATATCGGCGGCTGGTGGCCCTGGAGGACGAAGAAAGTGTGCAGTCCACCACAACAACTACGTCGTCTGCATCGGCCTCCGTTCCCCCACGGGCTGCCAGTGCCACCCAGCACAGTGGTCCACCCAGACTGAGCCGGGCTGCCAAAGCCAAACGCCACCGCCGAGTAGCAAGGACAACAGCTTCCTCTCACAGCCGTTGCACCTACAAGGCATTGAAGGCACGCCTGCGCCGCAGTACCCTGATGGTGTCCCGCCTCCAGCAGGAGCTCCACCACTTTTCAAAGGAGTTGGAGGGGCTCCGCGTAGAGCACGCCTTGCTCCGCCAGGAGCATGATGCCCTGGCCCAAAAAGTTGACAGCATCCACCCATAGTGTCCCTTGCCCCTTTTTTAGAGACTTTTGGGGGGTGGGAATTGGGAGTTGGGTTTTTGGGGACTTTTGAAGGACAATCGTTGGGGTTAGGGAGGGTCTTGCGGGAGATTATTTTGTTAGGGATATAAATATACTTTTTCAAACTTTATCTGAGCATACCCGTTTCTTACTGCTTGCCTGGTGGGTGGGGGTTTAACAGTGACTTTGTTTTCCTGAAAGTTTAGTTCCATTTTCTTCCTTTAAGTGTAAATGCCCAAATGTTTTCAACACTAAGTGCCTCTCACAGAGTAAGTGAAGTGAATCCAAGAGTCCTAGGACTTTAGTAGTACTACCGTCAGTCTCTCGTCTCTCCTACTAATACTCCATTATACCCCCAAACCACCAAACGCTTATCTTACCTGTAATTTGTGTTTGAAAGTAGGGCTAGACCCAGGGCTGGCTCCACGGGAAACAACGAATAAGGTTGGCAATCTTGGTCGGATAAAATTTCCTCATAGCGGTGGTACTAGTGGTGTGACACAGTGGCAGTTGCATGCCTATGAAAAAAAAGAAAATTAAATCTGGTTTGTCCTCCTGAGCAATTCAACGGTACAACTGAGAATATAGCAGGTGACAGAAGTACACTAGAACAGTGCCACATTGTAGCCTAACAAATGGTAAAGTATAACTACTAATTCGGTTGAAGTTCTTTGACATTAGCCATGGGTCTTTGTCAAGCAGAGTAAGAATATATCCTCGGATTTCTTCACCAGCCTGTTGCTATCACCTTATCCTCCCCAGCAAGTGTGTGGATTTATTGCTGTAATTTAGTCACACATCAATCAAAACCACACAGCCCGGGGGAAGAGGGTTAGGGTTTGAAAAATGGATGGGTACGGGGGTTTTTGGGAAAGGTTTTGGGAGACAAGAAAAAAAGCACAGCATGGACAAACAATTGTGAACATAAACAAATCTTTGGGTACAAACCTATCCATCAATCTTTGAAAGTGCATGCCCTACTGCATTCATGTCAGTGAAAAGTAAGTAGTACTTTCGACAACTGTGGAAGAAAGAATGCGACAGTACAGGGCCTGTGTGGAATTATTGATAACGATATTCAACATAAGGTCTCTGTAGCAAGATACCCGAGACCCTTGCTGGTCACTATAAATCCATTCACAACAACACTCAATGGGGTTGGTCTGGAAGGTATAGTAGATAGAAAAGGAGAAATTGTTTTTTTTCTAGGTGTCCCCTCACTCACCAGGGTTGCCCCTTGGTGACATGCTTCATCATTGGGGCCATCCCAGTCCTCTACGGCCTGGGGCGTGCTGCGACTTGCGAATTACGTAGGAGCACTCACAAATGACTATGTGTGGTGCAGATGTGATAGTGGAGTGGACTAAGTGATGTGTTAAGGGATCAATTTAGAAGCAGAGAGAGATCCAAGAAATGCAGTCACAGTCAGAGAAAAAGGCAAGGGATACTGTATCTATGTGGTTGTAGTTGTCCTGTTGGAAGTGGTAAGTAAGTTGCCTGCAGAAAAAAAATCCTCTTATTAGCGGCACTCCTCCATTGCAGCCGACGCTTCGTCCATCGATGTTGGTCACCAGAAGACACCCTGTAAAAAAAGCACAGCATAGACAAACAATTGAACATAAACAATTCTTTGGGTACAAACCTATCCATCAATCTTTGAAAGTGCATGCACTACTGCATGCATGTCAGTGAAAAGTAAGTGGTACTTTCGACAACTGTGGAAGAAAGAATGCGACAGTACAGGGCCTGTGTGGAATTATTGATAACGATATTCAACATAAGGTCTCTGTAGCCAGATACCCGAGAGCCTTGCTGGTCACTAAATCCATTCACAACAACACTCAATGGGGTTGGTCTGGAAGGTATAGTAGATAGAAAAGGAGAAATTGTTTTTTTTCTAGGTGTCCCCTCACTCACCAGGGTTGCCCCTTGGTGACATGCTTCATCATTGGGGCCATCCCAGTCCTCTACGGCCTGGGGCGTGCTGCGACTTGCGAATTACGTAGGAGCACTCACAAATGACTATGTGTGGTGCAGATGTGATAGTGGAGTGGACTAAGTGATGTGTTAAGGGATCAATTTAGAAGCAGAGAGAGATCCAAGAAATGCAGTCACAGTCAGAGAAAAAGGCAAGGGATACTGTATCTATGTGGTTGTTGTTGTCCTGTTGGAAGTGGTAAGTAAGTTGCCTGCAGAAAAAAAATCCTCCTATTAGCGGCACTCCTCCATTGCAGCCGACACTTCGTCCATCGATGTTGGTCACCAGAAGACACCCTGTAAAAAAAGCACAGCATAGACAAACAATTGAACATAAACAATTCTTTGGGTACAAACCTATCCATCAATCTTTGAAAGTGCATGCACTACTGCATGCATGTCAGTGAAAAGTAAGTAGTACTTTCGACAACTGTGGAAGAAAGAATGCGACAGTACAGGGCCTGTGTGGAATTATTGATAACGATATTCAACATAAGGTCTCTTTAGCCAGATACCCGAGAGCCTTGCTGGTCACTATAAATCCATTCACAACAACACTCAATGGGGTTGGTCTGGAAGGTATAGTAGATAGAAAAGGAGAAATTGCTTTTTTTCTAGGTGTCCCCTCACTCACCAGGGTTGCCCCTTGGTGACATGCTTCATCATTGGGGCCATCCCAGTCCTCTACGGCCTGGGGCGTGCTGCGACTTGCGAATTACGTAGGAGCACTTACAAATGACTATGTGTGGTGCAGATGTGATAGTGGAGTGGACTAAGTGATGTGTTAAGGGATCAATTTAGAAGCAGAGAGAGATCCAAGAAATGCAGTCGCAGTCAGAGAAAAAGGCAAGGGATACTGTATCTATGTGGTTGTTGTTGTCCTGTTGGAAGTGGTAAGTAAGTTGCCTGCAGAAAAAAAATCCTCTTATTAGCGGCACTCCTCCATTGCAGCCGACGCTTCGTCCATCGATGTTGGTCACCAGAAGACACCCTGTCCACTGCCTGCCTGATGCTGAATTGTGGCTCGCTACTGTGAAGCTTGACTCCATCCTTTTTTCCCCATTGCAGAGACTGAAACCCGGCCTGTAATTATTCAACGAAAAACAGGAAGTGATATAATATTACAACACCACTGATAAATAAATATAAGGTATGTAGGCTGTGGAGTGCAAAAAGTCACAATTTGATTTTCCTAGTAGACAGTACAATATTTTTGAAAGTGCGTACTCTGTCTGAGTCACCTTTTGAAGGATAAATAAGTATGGGCAAATTAATGTAGCGGATCTTTCCCCTCAAGCTAGGTGTACTGTAAACTGTGTTTTAGAACAAAATTAGATCTTCCTAGCAGTGCTCCCACCCAGACCCTTACTAAAGCCAGTCGCAAAAATGTAGAAGACCCCCAATCAAATCTCAAAAAACGAGGCCTAGCAGAAAACTGGTGACAAAACTTACTTTGAAAGTAAAAGTAGGCCGAAGTACCCCCTTCCTAATTACCCCTTACCCACCGTGGATTGCATTCAAACCACTTGCAAGCAACCAAGCAAAAGTAGCCATAGCCAGCATCGCTCCAAGACTCGAAATCCCCCCCACTCAAACACATGCAATAGAAATACTGCTAACCCTAACGAACCCTAAGTTAAGAATAGTGGCAAAGGCTTTCTTTAACTATACCAAATCCCCCTTTCCCACCATGGATTTTCTTCAAATGACTTGCAACCAAAATTACACATTCTCACGAGTGCTCTAAGACCCCAGAACTCAGTTGCAAAAATCTAGAACACCCCGAAACACATGCAATCCTGCTGCTAGGGCTAACCCTAACGAACCCTAAGTTACAAAAAGTGCCAAAAGGCTTTTCCGCAAGGATTTTGTCCCAACCACTTCTACCCGGTATTAGACCTTCCCAGGAATGCCCCAAGGCCAAGACCCGCCAACCCAACCCACCCGCCAAGAAGCATAACACCCCCAAACAGGCCAAAAGCAAAATCTCATACTTGCAATATTTCTCGGCCTTCGGTCCAAACGCGCTGCGTAGCTAGGCCATAAGTCGGGGTTGCCACGACGGATTTCCTGAAAAGCAAATGCAATCAAGATTAGAGTGTCCCAGCAGTGCTCCCAGACCACGAAACTCACCCACAAACACCAGGAAGCCCCCCAAACAGGCCCCCGAAAACTCTACATTGAGCAAAATGTCAGAAATAGCCAAATAAAAATCGGCCTGGATTTTTTCCCAACCACTTCTACCCGGTATTAGACCTTCCCAGGAATGCCCCAAGACACGCCAACCCACCCGCCAAGAAGCATAACACCCCCAAACAGGCCAAAAGCAAAATCTCATACTTGCAATATTTCTCGGCCTTCGGTCCAAACGCGATGCGTAGCTAGGCCATAAGTCGGGGTTGCCACGACGGATTTCCTGAAAAGCAAATGCAATCAAGATTAGAGTGTCCCAGCAGTGCTCCCAGACCACGAAACTCACCCACAAACACCAGGAAGCCCCCCAAACAGGCCCCCGAAAACGCTACATTGAGCAAAATGTCAGAAATAGCCAAAAAAAAATCGGCCTGGATTTTGTCCCAACCACTTCTACCCGGTATTAGACCTTCCCAGGAATGCCCCAAGACACGCCAACCCACCCGCCAAGAAGCATAACACCCCAAACAGGCCAAAAGCAAAATCTCATACTTGCAATATTTCTCGGCCTTCGGTCCAAACGCGCTGCGTAGCTAGGCCATAAGTCGGGGTTGCCACGACGGATTTTCTGAAAAGCAAATGCAATCAAGATTAGAGTGTCCCAGCAGTGCTCCCAGACCACGAAACTCACCCACAAACACCAGGAAGCCCCCAAACAGGCCCCCGAAAACGCTACATTGAGCAAAATGTCAGAAATAGCCCCAAAAAAATCGGCCTGGATTTTGTCCCAACCACTTCTACCCGGTATTAGACCTTCCCAGGAATGCCCCAAGACACGCCAACCCACCCGCCAAGAAGCATAACACCCCCAAACAGGCCAAAAGCAAAATCTCATACTTGCAATATTTCTCGGCCTTCGGTCCAAACGCGCTGCGTAGCTAGGCCATAAGTCGGGATTGCCACAACGGATTTCCTGAAAAGCAAATGCAATCAAGATTAGAGTGTCCCAGCAGTGCTCCCAGGCCACGAAACTCACCCACAAACACCAGGAAGCCCCCCAAACAGGCCCCTGAAAACGCTACATTGAGCAAAATGTCAGAAATAGCCAAAAAAAATCGGCCTGGATTTTGTCCCAACCACTTCTACCCGGTATTAGACCTTCCCAGGAATGCCCCAAGACACGCCAACCCACCCGCCAAGAAGCATAACACCCCCAAACAGGCCAAAAGCAAAATCTCATACTTGCAATATTTCTCGGCCTTCGGTCCAAACGCGCTACGTAGCTAGGCCATAAGTCGGGGTTGCCACGACGGATTTCCTGAAAAGCAAATGAAATCAAGATTAGAGTGTCCCAGCAGTGCTCCCAGACCACGAAACTCACCCACAAACAGACAGAACCCCCCCTAAGAGCACCTCAAAGGCAAGCAAGTCATCAAAAACACAAACAATTTTCCGCCTGGGATTTGGTCCAAAACACTTTTATCCGGTATTAGAGCTTCCCAGCAATGGCCCCAGAGCCGTCAACCCAGGAGAAAACGAGTAGAAGACCCCCAAACAGCCAAAGATTAAAAGTACAAAAATGGGGACTTAGTCAATTTTTCACAAATTTCCCAAATCACTCCGCGCGCGCTCTGCAGCTAGGCCCTAACTCCCCTCTGCCACCATGGATTAGCTTCAAACCTCTTGCAAAGTAAAGTATATATAGCCAGCAGTGCGACCAGACTCCGAAACCCACCCACAAACACCCGGAAGCCCCCCCAAACAGGCCCCCGAAAACGCTACATTGAGCAAAATGTCAGAAATAGCCCAAAAAAAATCGGCCTGGATTTTGTCCCAACCACTTCTACCCGGTATTAGACCTTCCCAGGAATGCCCCAAGACACGCCAACCCACCCGCCAAGAAGCATAACACCCCCAAACAGGCCAAAAGCAAAATCTCATACTTGCAATATTTCTCGGCCTTCGGTCCAAACGCGCTGCGTAGCTAGGCCATAAGTCGGGGTTGCCACGACGGATTTCCTGAAAAGCAAATGCAATCAAGATTAGAGTGTCCCAGCAGTGCTCCCAGACCACGAAACTCACCCACAAACACCAGGAAGCCCCCCAAACAGGCCCCCGAAAACGCTACATTGAGCAAAATGTCAGAAATAGCCAAAAAAAAATCGGCCTGGATTTTGTCCCAACCACTTCTACCCGGTATTAGACCTTCCCAGGAATGCCCCAAGACACGCCAACCCACCCGCCAAGAAGCATAACACCCCCAAACAGGCCAAAAGCAAAATCTCATACTTGCAATATTTCTCGGCCTTCGGTCCAAACGCGCTGCGTAGCTAGGCCCTAAGTCGGGGTTGCCACGACGGATTTCCTGAAAAGCAAATGCAATCAAGGTTAGAGTGTCCCAGCAATGCTCCCAGACCACGAAACTCACCCACAAACAGACGGAACCTTCCCTAAGAGCACCTAAAAGGCAAGCAAGTCATCAAAAACTCAAAAAAATTTCTTCCTGGGATTTGGTCCAAACCACTTTTATCCGGTATTAGAGCTTCCCAACAATGGTCCCAGAGCCGTCAACTCACCTGCAAAGAGGTACAACAACACCCCCACAAGTGCTGAGTCTTTCTTCATTGGGCGTAAACCAGCCCTCTGGTTTGATGGAAATAGGAGTCTGGAGGAGGAGGATAGAGGAGCATGTTCTTCTAAACTTGTGAACGTGAGGAATGCAGACTGCGGCAACTTCAAATCAATTAGCAAACCAGTGAAGACAGTTCTGCTGATGGGCTTGATTTTGTGATTATCTGATTAAAGTTTGAAATATATTAACTGTGCACAACAAAGAAAGACAGACACACAGGAATAAAAGTGAATAGGGACGAAAAAGAAAGTTATTGATTCGTTGTCTCATTTTCAGGGCTCGGTATCACGGTCCAGGAATAAGAATAAGGCTTCGTCATCATACTCTGCGAATTCAGGCAGGGTGAGCTCAGTGTCACCTGACAGAGTAGAAATTCCCTCATCTATGTTGCTGGCCACCTCCTCTTCATCCGGCACGCTTTCTCGTACTCTGAAATCTGGTGGTATGAGGTGCTGATTCATCTTGATCATTGTTAACCTCTCCACATTTTTGGCCGAGAGGCGGCTCCGTTTGGGAGTTACAATGCCACCAGCAGCACTGAAAACCCATTCAGAAGACACGCTTGCGAGTGGGCAAGACAAGTAGTTTAAAGCCAGGTTGGTGAGCTGTGGCCACAATTCTTTTTTCCCATGCCAATACGCCAATGGGTCAGAATTAACATAGACCTCTGTTGAGTCATTCAGATAGTCCTTCACCATCGACTCAAGGTCCTCATCCAAGGTTCCTCCACTTTGCTTAGCTCTTGCTGTGCCTCTGACCTTTTGAGAACCAAACCCACGCAGAGCTAGCCAATCCTCTTCAGCCTCCAATGTTTCTGTTGTGCCTCGTGCAGATGATCCGGTTGCCGGTGTCTTTAACGGCTGAGAGGTCACTTGTGCCACAGCCACAGGTGCAGAAGTGGATTGTTTTGACTGGGGATGGCCTGCTGCTGTACTGCCATTTCCTTCAATTTTCAGCCGTTCTCTTTAAAACCTCTTGGCTGACAAGGCTAGCCAACGTTTGTACTTTGGAACATGTTGATCATCAAAAGGAAAGAATGCTTGGCCTGCCAGCGCCTTTTTGTAGCGTGGATCCAGAATAGTAGCACAAATGTAATGCTCTTCTGAGTGGATCTTTTTAAGACGTTCATCACCTTGTAGGAGCTCTAATAATTTCTCAGCCAGAAGCAAAGAGTCTTGGTTTTTGTCATCTTTTTCAAACACAGAACACACCTCCTTCAGTTGGTCCTCCAGCATGTACAACAATGGGATAGCTTTTCCCAAATTAGAGTCCTCCTTGCGGACTGCACGCGTGAAGAACTCAAAAGGACGAAGCATGCGTGTCAGGCTTTGAACTATGTTCCATTGCGCCCCACCCATCCTCAGCTCCTCTGTACCCTCTGTAAGGAAATATTGATCGAGTTCCGTATACTGCTCATACAGACGCTCAAGCATGTAGAAGGTTGAGTTCCAACGTGTTACCACCTCCTGGATGAGTGCTTTCACTGGCATTTTACGTTGATATAGCAGGCTCCTCAGCTGCTTCCGGGCCTTAAAAGAATGGCTGAAATGCTTGCACATTTTTCGGCAGGTGTCCAATACACTGTACGCTGCACTGCCTTTATTACCCAAGAATTTTTGGACAACCAGGTTTATACAGTGCGCCAAACACGGCACTCTGAAATAGTAACCGTCCCTCATGGCCTTAACTATATTGGCGCCATTGTCCGTGGAAACATAACCAACCTGGCGTTTTAGTGGGGACAGCCAGTTAAGGACCTTTGTGTTAAAGACATCCAAAATGTTTTCTGCTGTGTGACGTTTCTCCAAACCAAACATGGCTAGTGTTGCATGTTTCCGAGCAGCTTTAAAAACAATGTCCGTGTCAACACCTGCGTTTAGCTTTGCTTTAGCCCCTGAAAAAGAGACCCAGTGTGCAGTGATGCACATGTAATCAGCGCCTGCGCCACTGGTCCACATGTCTGTTGTCAGATGTATAGTGTGAACAGCACTCTTCTGCAAAGCTGCCCCAATCACCTTCAGAACATCTTCATGTAGTGCTGGAACCGCAACTCGGGCAAAATAGAACCGGCTAGGAACCTTCCATTTAGGGCAGAGCGCTGCCACTAATTCTAGAAAACCAACCCCTTCTACAAAAGAAAAAGGGAGAAGGTCCAGAGCTAGCATTTTAGCCAGCTTAGTGTTATACAGACGCGTCAGTGGGTGGTTGCGTTCATATTGCGCTTCTGTAAACAACATCTTTTTAATGTTGCCCTGGACCAAGGATTTACGGGATGATGATGATATCTTCGACCCAGTTACGCTTGCTGATGAACTTTTCCGCATTGATGTCTCACTCTCTCCCACACTCTTAGTGTGCCTCACATGGGGTGTGCTGCTGACAGGGGTACTGGGTGTAAGTGAAGTGTTTGAATCGTCTTCTTCCTCCTCGTCATCATCAGAAGAAAAATCAACGTTTTCATTACGTGCTATTCCGGCTTGCTTAAACGCCTCTAGGTGCGGAAACCATTGGACAGGGTGCGCTCTCTTAAGATGACCTCTCTGGCCTCCGGTACCATAGTTAGAACCAAGCTTACCACGACCAACTCGAACCTTACAAATGCTACAAATGGCTACGTTTTCCATTTTTGGGCAAACACTAAAGAAGTCCCAAACTGGAGACTTGAAATGTCTTTGGGGGCCGGAGGAGGCTGCGATACTGGTGGTGGTGGTCCTGCTGCTAATGCCAGATGAAGTGGAGGATGTGGATTGCCGAACTTCGGTACGTTTTGCACTTTCACCACCACGAATTGAGGTCGAGGTGGGTACCTTCTTGCAAGGAAGAAATATGGAAGCGGTAGGTTTTGGTGTACTACTTAACTCCAAATCTAATGATTCCATTTCCATTGCATCCTCGTCGACATCATCATCACGCTCAGCAGCTTCTCGGGATAGGGTCAAAATGTCTCTTTGCTGCATGCCCGGTGGGGCTGCAGTGACCTTTGTGATGACTGGCTCGTCGTCATCGTGAGAGGCTTCATCACCAGCAGTATCTGTCACTTCTTGTTGAGCCTCATCACACTCCATAGCTATGAGTTTTTCGACGACCTTCCTTTTACGCTTAGGTACCTTTGTCAGATCATGGTGTGCCTCACTCTCAGGCTGCGGTGATGGTACCCAATCGTCATCCAGATCATCAGTAGGAGGTGGGCTTGAAGAAGATGTAGACACCCCCCTTGATCTTTTCCTTGCTGGGGATATGGAAGACAGTGAATGATCATCAGGAGGAGTGGCTTCCAATGATAACTCGGCTTCATTGTCGATTTCCTGATGTGCCCCTA
The DNA here is from genome assembly GCF_964263255.1 of Lissotriton vulgaris. Lineage (NCBI taxonomy): Eukaryota > Metazoa > Chordata > Amphibia > Caudata > Salamandridae > Lissotriton > Lissotriton vulgaris. Next base: position 1,037,550,668 of record NC_141689.1, read on the forward strand.
CTTCGGGAGGAACAACTATTGTGGGCACTTGTGAACCTCCATGCACCTTTGCTTGCGCATCTCCTTTTGCTGCCTCTCCTTCCACATGTACTTGGGCGTGTACTTGCACATGGTGTTGTTGTTGCGGCTGTGGTTGTTCAACACTTGTCAGATGAGTTACAATAACCTGTGTTGATTCAGGGACATTGCTGCTACTTTCTTGCAATGAGCCAACATCACTGGTCGATGGTGATTGGAGAAGTACACTGACTGCCTCTGAAGCACTCAAGGGCTTTGACTTAAGTTGGCGTGGTGGTGGAGGCACTGAACCCAATGGAGCAGTGGTGCTGCTCCCAGCTTGGTCCCCAGCAGATCCTGCTGCTGCAGGCGTACTTTTTTTTTTGCTCCCAAAAAACGTGGCGGGTGGCACACCAGCCTCCTTGGTAACTTGCTTCTTCTGCTCCTTACTAGCAACTTTCTTGCTAGAGGAGCTACGGAGACCTTTTTTTGGGGCCATCTTCTTCAGAGCAGGTCAGACAGCAGGCCGCAGTTGCACGAATTGTAGAGTTGTCTGAGGCCAGACGTGACGTCGCGTGACGTTATGCTGCACACACACACCGCTGCAGGACTTCTTCCTGGCACTGGTGGTTCTCTTGAGTCTTGTGCACCTAAAAACAATGGAAGACAGAGGAACATCAGTTCAGTTATACAGCACAAAAAAAATCGAAAAACACTGAAAAATCAGCACAATCCCATTCCATCCATGGCCTCCATGATGTTTAAGTTCAAGACAGCCCACAGAAAGACTAGGCCCATGCTAGACTCAAATACCCCTGGTGAAAAGGCCACAAGTACAGCCCCAAAAAACGAAAATCACTGAAAAATCAGCACAATCCCAATCCATCCATGCCCTCCATGATGTTTAAATTCAAGACAGCCCACAGAAAGACTAGGCCCATGCTAGACTCAAATACCCCTGGTGAAAAGGCCACAAGTACAGCCCCAAAAAACGAAAATCACTGAAAAATCAGCACAATCCCAATCCATCCATGCCCTCCATGATGTTTAAATTCAAGACAACCCACAGAAAGATTAGGCCCATGCAAGACTCACTACCCCTGGGCATAAATAAAGGTTGAAAAGTAGGCAAAATGGTTGCAGGCCTAACAACAAAGCCTGCATTCAAAATGGCCACTTGCCTGCCAGCACATGGCCAGTGCCTGTAGCTGCACTCAAAATGGCCACCAGCCACATGGCCTGTCCCTCCCCATGAACACCCACAAAAATCGAAAAACACTGCAAAATCAGCACAATCCCATTCCATCCATGCCCTCCGTGATGTTTAAGTTCAAGACAGCCCACAGAAAGACTAGGCCCATGCTAGACTCAAATACCCCTGGTGAAAAGGCCACAAGTACAGGCCCAAAAAACGAAAATCACTGAAAAATCAGCGCAATCCCAATCCATCCATGCCCTCCATGATGTTTAAATTCAAGACAACCCACAGAAAGACTAGGCCCATGCAAGACTCACTACTCCTGGGCATAAATAAAGGTTGAAAAGTAGGCAAAATGGTTGCAGGCCTAACAACAAAGCCTGCATTCAAAATGGCCACTTGCCTGCCAGCACATGGCCAGTGCCTGTAGCTGCACTCAAAATGGCCACCAGCCACATGGCCTGTCCCTCCCCATGAACACCCCCAAAAATCGAAAAACACTGCAAAACCAGCACAATCCCAATCCATCCATGCCCTCCATGATGTTTAAATTCAAGACAACCCACAGAAAGACTAGGCCCATGCAAGACTCACTACCCCTGGGCATAAATAAAGGTTGAAAAGTAGGCAAAATGGTTGCAGGCCTAACAACAAAGCCTGCATTCAAAATGGCCACTTGCCTGCCAGCACATGGCCAGTGCCTGTAGCTGCACTCAAAATGGCCACCAGCCACATGGCCTGTCCCTCCCCATGAACACCCCCAAAAATCGAAAAACACTGCATAATCAGCACAATCCCATTCCATCCATGCCCTCCATGATGTTTAAGTTCAAGACAGCCCACAGAAAGACTAGGCCCATGCTAGACTCAAATACCCCTGGTGAAAAGGCCTCAAGTGCCACGGTCCAACGGCTCCTCCGGATCGATAGATGCTATATGGGTTCCACCTCCAGCTTTCTCCGTGCTCTGGGAATAATTACCACCGAGCATGATAGTAAGCAGGCGAGGGATAAAAGGTCTGGGACTGGAACCGAGGGTAGACGAGGTTTCTGTAAAGACACAAAGAACACACAGTAAGAAGAGAACCCTATTCTTCCTGTTCCTTATTATTCCTCTCTGCTGACCTCTTTCCTACCTGATGCTTCTCAGGACCTCTCCCTTCTATAGACGAGATACTTTCTCTCAACACCCGAATACTTTTCTGGAAAATACAAGAATACACACACAGGGTTACATTCACTTCCCTCCCTAGACACTGGCTATGTATCTTGGCGTGGTGTTCCCATACATACCCGATGTTTTCCAGTCCCTTACTTTAAAAGGTTCTATTTTGTCGTAAATGTTATCGATAACAAGGCCACAAAGTTCAATAGAAAAACAAGGATTATAAAAGTTGGATTGTTCTGGTTTGATACTAAATACCTTCTTCACCAGCTAAATACGGATGGAAATTTCTCGAACCACACCCCATCAGTTTTGCGGCTCTTACCAGTCACTGGATATGAAGAAGGAAATAAATGTTCTTCCGAACATACCATGACACTCCGACCATGAGAGGGGGCAATCCTGCGTCTCTCACGTCGGACGAACACGATCGGTTTCCAAAAACAGATCAACCGCTTGTGTCACTCGAGAGGGTGCAATTCCAGCGTCTCTCGCGTGAACCCAAAATCCCACCACCAGTGACCAAACGATAAACAAAAAAGTTCTGCACTCGAGAGGGGGAAATCCGGCGTCTCTCCGAATGCCAAAAGAAACGCGTTCTAACAAAGTTCCCGAAAATCACGAGAGGGTGCAATCCTGCGTCTCTCGGTTCGGGTGGATTCGATTTCCAAGGATGAGTAACCCCGCAGCCGCGGGTTACGGAAAACACACTTTGGAGCACTAGTAATTCAGAAGACAGTCCCAGAAGCTTCCAATCTCTGATCTCCGAAAAGACAAAATTACGTGCACCGCACTCCTGTTCTCACGGAGTTTTATGATCTCATTCCGACTCGGTGCTCGCTGAGCTTTCTGGGAGTTGTAGTCTGACTATCACTGGGTAGGCACAGGTCGGATCCTGACATCAAGTATGCCCTCCTCCACCGTGCCTCCTAGCGCCCGGCTTCCCGGGGTGTCTGCGATAGAATTCTCGAACAGCCCTAGGGGCATGAACCGCTGTACACGGTTCCCAGGAATCATCTTCAGGCTGGTATCCTTTCCATGAAATGAGAAACCACAGAGTACCCTGGCGGAATCTCGAGTCCAGAATCCTCCGGACCTCGTACTCCAGCTGATCATCCCTCAGAATAGGAGGAGCCGCTGTCATTTTTGCCCTCCCTGCTGGTTTCAACAAGCTACAATGGAATACTGGATGTATTCTCAAGTGCACCGGTAGTTTGAGTTTGTATGCCACCGGATTGACCTTCCGCAGTATAGTATATGGCCCAATAAAACGAGGATGAAACACGCTGTGATAGCGGAATCGGATATTCTTAGTTGAGAGCCATACTCTGTCACCGACCTTGTACTCTGGCCCATCCTGTCGATGTTGGTCCGCCCACGCCTTGTAAGTTGTTTTCGATTGATTCAAGGTTTTTTGAATGACTTTGTGGATTTTTGTCAACTCCTCCACATGCGCTGCCACGGAGGGGTGATTCTGCACTTCACCCGGTATCACTATGGGCAAGGTCTTTGCATGAAACCCGTTGTTAGCCCTGAATGGTGTTTCCTTGATGGAGCTATGCCAAGAGTTATTATAAGACAGTTCCGCCAGCCACAACATAGAGACCCATGATTTTTCCGCCTCTTTTGCATAACACCTCAGATATTTCTTGAGCGTTTGATTCATCCTCTCAGTTTGTCCATCCGATTGAGGATGGAAGCTGGTGGACAAGGCATCCTCAACATGTAGGGCTTTGCACCACATGTGCCAAAACCGGGCGATGAACTGGGGTCCCCTGTCAGATACGATGACTCGGGGAATACCATGCAGACGCACCACTTGTGTTAACAGCAGATGTGCAGTTTGTTTTGCCGTTGGAAGATTGTGGCAAGGTATAAAATGCGCCATTTTAGTAAGGCTATCCACTACCACTAATATGGCGCTGCAGTTTTGATCTTTTGGCAGTCCCACTATGAAGTCGACACTGATGGTATGCCAGGGATGGGAAGGTGTTCGAAGTGGCATGAGTTTCCCTTTCGCCCTACACTGCTCCCCCTTGGCCCTCGCACACACCTCACACTGTCCTACCCAGTTCTCCACATCTTTACCCATCCCCTCCCACCAAAAATGGCGTTGTATCAGGAGAAGAGTCTTCTTATTCCCTGAATGACCTGCCACTACTGCATTGTGACACCAATTAAAGGCTTGTAACCTGAGGGAATGTGTGGGTAGATATAACTTTCCATTACATAAGGGCACCCCATGTGTCAAGGCTCGATTGGGATTCTGATTCGCCCAAGTGGACCACTGCATTGGACTTTTCTGCTTCACCACTTGAGACACAAACTGTTCTACTGCATTCGCACACAACACTTTCTCAGAGGGTATGATGGCCTGTGCTTTTTGTATCAATGTTTCCTTTTCTGTCTGTCTTGACAGTGAGTCAGCCTTCTTATTGTCCGCCCCGGGACGGAACGTGACCACAAAGTCAAAACCCGCAAAAAACAACATCCATCTCATCTGCCTCTGTGATAAATGGCGAGCTGTTTTCATGTAAACCAAATTCCGGTGATCCGAATACACCGTGATGGAATGTCTCGCACCCCACAAATAATGCCTCCACTCCATGAAGGCCTTCTTTATGGCGAACAATTCCTTCTCCGCCACGGTATAATTGGCTTCAGCGGAGGATAGCTTTTTTGATAAAAAAGCCACCGGGTGCAATTGTCCAGTGTTCTTGTCCCTTTGCGAGAGGATAGCTCCGACCGCGGCATCCGAGGCATCCGCCTCTACCACAAACGGAACATCCATTTGGGGATGTTTCAAAATGGGAGCCGTACAGAACGCAGTCTTCAACTTGTTGAAGGCCACGTCCGCCTCGGTCGTCCATTCAAATGAAGTCCCCTTTCTTAACAATTGAGTAATCGGGGCAGCCACTGCCGAGAATTGTGCTATGAATCTTCGGTAATAGTTTGAGAAACCTAAGAAACATTGCACCTCTTTCACACTCTTGGGAGTTGGCCACTGCTGAACTGCCTCCACCTTGCGATCTGCCATGCGGAAACCCAAGGGGCTCAATATGACTCCCAAAAACTCCACCTCATCTACTCCGAACTCGCACTTGCTAAGTTTGCAATACAAGCTGTTGTCCAGTAGCCTCTTCAGAACCAAAATGACGTGACTAGCATGTTGAGGAATAGACCTAGAATACACCAAGATGTCGTCGATGTATACAATGACAAACTGGTCTATATAATCCTTCAACACGTCATTTAAAAAGTATTGGAACGCCGCAGGGGCATTGCAAAGGCCGAACGGCATTACTAGGTACTCGAATAACCCGTATCGAGTCTTGAAAGCCGTTTTCCACTCATCCCCACTGCGGATCCTCACCAGATGGTACGCACCCCGGAGGTCCAACCGAGTGTAAATGTTGGCCTCCCTTACTTGGTCCAACAGTACAGGGATGAGTGGCAACGGATAACGATTCTTAACCGTCTGCCTATTCAACAGGCGATAATCAATACAGATACGCAGCTCCCCGTTGGCTTTGGCTATGAAAAACAGAGGTGAGGCCGCCGGGGACCGCGAGGGACGAATAAACCCCATGGCACAGAACTCTCTCAAATACTCCTGCAGGTGTTTGGTTTCAGGCTCTGAAAGGGCGTATACTCTACATGAGGGTATTGCTGCGCCGTCCACCAGATCAATACGACAGTCGTATTCACGATGAGGTGGTAATGACGCAGCCTTGATTTCACTAAACACCTCACTATACTCTTCGTACTCCGATGGGAGGCTAACATCTTTTTCAACGGCTGTCGCTACTTGGTACCCCTGTGCTAGAGCAAGTAGATGATGGACCTTTTCCTTCATGCAGGTAGTTAGACATTCTGCCGACTGAAAGCTGATGGTTTTCCGTCTCCAATCCATAGTAGGATTGTGCAGACCTAACCAGGGCATGCCCAGGATGACCTCATATTGAGGTGCTTCGATAATATTCAGTACGATGGTTTCTACATGATCCATAGGGTCTCCCGGGAGATGCAGCTCCACTTCCTCAGTGTGTTCTATTATAGGGCCGGACTTCAGTGGAGTGCCATCTACTGCCAGCACTCTCTCTGGTTTCTGCATCGCCACCCTCACCAACCCCAAACGTGCTACCAACCCTTCATCTATGAAGTTTCCCGTGGCTCCAGAGTCCACCATACTATGTACTGGGTGTAACTTTCCTCGTACTCGCAACAACATAGACAGCACGATGTGTGCTTCCGTTGTTGTGGCAGAACCCCCCGCAAGCGACGGCAACCGCCACCCTTGCTCCTCGGGTTTTTCCTCCAACACCAGGGATGCACTCTCTGAGTCCCCCCTGACGGCTGGAACAGCCTGGGTCCTTCCCATCGAATACGGACAGCCTTTCTTGGGTTTTACCGTACAATCTTTTACATAATGGCCCTTTTTTCCGCAATACATGCAGAGCCCCAAGGTACGGCGGCTTTCCCTTTCTGCCCTCGATAAAGGAGCCCTAACCGCCCCCAGTTCCATAGGCTCGACTCCACCCCCCTTCTCCGGGGGTATCCCACCTTCAACTTTCTTCTGACCCCCAAGAGGTTGATACCCTCGTCTCCGTTCACCCGCACGATCCGCTCGACGATGGTCAAGTCTCAGTGTCAGACTGATAAGATCGGTACAAGTAACAGGCTGAGGATCGATTTGCGCCAGAACATCCTTCAACTCGTCTGAAAGACCATGATAATATAAGGCCATTCTCTTCTCCTCTGGCCAGGCTGTTTCTGCAATCAGACGGTTGAAAGCGGTCATGTATGTAATTAAGTCATTACGACCTTGTTTCAAGTCTAGAATATCGGTGTCCGCACTTAGGGTTGTGGCTCTCCTATCGAATATCCTTTCGAATTCTCTCCGAAATGCACCCCAATCCGATAGGAGAGGATCGTCATTCTTCACTAGAGGCCCTGCCCAACTTGCCGCATCCCCTGTTAGATACGAAATAGCAAAAGCTACTCTAGACATATTGGTGGGAAAAGACGCAGGGCGACATGAGAAATGTAACGTTATTTGCGTCAAAACATTTTGTACAGATGTTGGACTTCCAGAATATCTTTCCGGACTGGCCAACGGAATAGGCTGAGGGACTGTAACCTGAACCTGCTGCACACCTGCAGAAGCATTAAAGGGATTCCTGCCCTGTCTCTCTACCTGTTCCTTCAGAGCAGCGGCTTCTGCTCGTGAAGTAACTAATTCTTGTTGAACCAGCAACAAGGCGGCCATTACATCTTCCAATGTAGCCATCCTTACTCGATCAAGAGGAGACTATTTCGTGGGCACGTAATTCTGTCACGGTCCAACGGCTCCTCCGGATCGATAGATGCTATATGGGTTCCACCTCCAGCTTTCTCCGTGCTCTGGGAATAATTACCACCGAGCACTATAGTAAGCAGGCGAGGGATAAAAGGTCCGGGACTGGAACCGAGGGTAGACGAGGTTTCTGTAAAGACACAAAGAACACACAGTAAGAAGAGAACCCTATTCTTCCTGTTCCTTATTATTCCTCTCTGCTGACCTCTTTCCTACCTGATGCTTCTCAGGACCTCTCCCTTCTATAGACGAGATACTTTCTCTCAACACCCGAATACTTTTCTGGAAAATACAAGAATACACACACAGGGTTACATTCACTTCCCTCCCTAGACACTGGCTATGTATCTTGGCGTGGTGTTCCCATACATACCCGATGTTTTCCAGTCCCTTACTTTAAAAGGTTCTATTTTGTCGTAAATGTTATCGATAACAAGGCCACAAAGTTCAATAGAAAAACAAGGATTATAAAAGTTGGATTGTTCTGGTTTGATACTAAATACCTTCTTCACCAGCTAAATACGGATGGAAATTTCTCGAACCACACCCCATCAGTTTTGCGGCTCTTACCAGTCACTGGATATGAAGAAGGAAATAAATGTTCTTCCGAACATACCATGACACTCCGACCATGAGAGGGGGCAATCCTGCGTCTCTCACGTCGGACGAACACGATCGGTTTCCAAAAACAGATCAACCGCTTGTGTCACTCGAGAGGGTGCAATTCCAGTGTCTCTCGCGTGAACCCAAAATCCCACCACCAGTGACCAAACGATAAACAAAAAAGTTCCGCACTCGAGAGGGAGAAATCCGGCGTCTCTCCGAATGCCAAAAGAAACGCGTTCTAACAAAGTTCCCCGAAAATCACGAGAGGGTGCAATCCTGCGTCTCTCGGTTCGGGTGGATTCGATTTCCAAGGATGAGTAACCCCGCAGCCGCGGGTTACGGAAAACATACTTTGGAGCACTAGTAATTCAGAAGACAGTCCCAGAAGCTTCCAATCTCTGATCTCCGAAAAGACAAAATTACGTGCACCGCACTCCTGTTCTCACGGAGTTTTATGATCTCATTCCGACTCGGTGCTCGCTGAGCTTTCTGGGAGTTGTAGTCTGACTATCACTGGGTAGGCACAGGTCGGATCCTGACATCAAGTACAGCCCCAAAAAACGAAATTCACTGAAAAATCAGCACAATCCCATTCCATCCATGGCCTCCATGATGTTTAAGTTCAAGACAGCCCACAGAAAGACTAGGCCCATGCTAGACTCAAATACCCCTGGTGAAAAGGCCACAAGTACAGCCCCAAAAAACGAAAATCACTGAAAAATCAGCACAATCCCAATCCATCCATGCCCTCCATGATGTTTAAGTTCAAGACAACCCACAGAAAGACTCAGTCCACCCACCACTGAGTACCCCTGGGCAAAAGGCCCCAAAACAGCCCAAAAATCGAAAATTCCAAAATTTTAGTTGCAGCAACTGTAATGCCCCAAACAAACTTACTTGTAAAATTTCTAATCCAACAGTGATCCAAAGAAAGTCAAAAAGGCCTCAAATCCAAAGATCCAGCAGCATCCACAAAAAGTAATCCTTCCAGCTCCAGATCCAAATGAAAAGTGACCAGGAGATGGACAAAGCACTGGGAGGAGCCTGCTGAACAGGAACAGGAAGTTGAAGACTGTGGGGCACTTCCTTCCTCCCACCCCCTCCCCCCCTCCCCAAAATGGACTCCTCGCTAAAAAAGTGCAGGCAAATGTCAACCTAAGGAGTTATTCAGATAAAAATCATCATTTCAAGAAGGTTTATGCTGCTTGCTGGTGGATTTCTTGTGCAGAATTGCAAATTTTATATTTTCGCTTGTGCGAGATTCTAGCTGCTCGCCGCATCTCAAATCTCGCAATTGCGAAGTACCGCGAGACGTGATCTCGCCGTACTCGCGTTGACAAACTATCGCTGGCAAGCCGCGATGACGTAATCGCGCTCGCCAATTCCCGCGGGATCACACAGCAAGATCCAAAATGGCGCAGCACTCGCAAACTATCGAGAAAAACAACTCGGCAAACGATGATAAACGCCGCGCGCCGCAAAAATTGTATCACCAACGCCGCACGCCGCAAAAAAAATCCGCTGCGTGCGAATTTGCGGATTTTGCGGGAAATTCGCAAATCTCGCGGATTGCGAATTTCCCAAAAAACCGCAAAATCCGCGAGCGAAACGGATTTTCCGCCCATGCTTAGATGCGTGGCAGTCAGATGTCGTAGCAGTCCAGTCCAGTCCAGTCCAGTTTTCCGAGGCCTTCAGTTTCTTGCTTCCCGGTGACTACCGTTGTTGGGAACGCATCTAGACGGGTTCATTAATTTGTGCCCGGTAAAGACAGGTTTGGGTACGCAGACCTGGTCCTGACGTGTTCACTTAGGTGAATACGGTCTGACGCGTATCTTTATGGGACCGGTATTGTCTGTACTGTTTTAGCAGTGCATCTAGTTATTCAGTATTATCTCGAGTTTTTCAGAATATGTGTTTTTTTGTGTACTAGGTAAATCAGTCTGAAATGTTTTAATGTGTCTTTAATGTCGTGGGGTGAATGATTGTTTACAGTTTATTACTGTGTTTATTGTGTTCACGTACGAATCACTCCAATCATGCCACTGTTCTCGAAATTACGTCAGATAGGTACTAGGAAAGGGATACTCGAAGAAGCAGTTCCTGTCCCGCCTAGGGACACTCCAGGATATTTTATGTACCACAAGCATGGCTTAGATGCCGTGCTGTATTTAGACTTATGGGTGGATTACACCAAGGATCTGGAAGAGAAGTTTAGATGGCCTGTCTCAGGGACATGGGATGCTGAATGCATCATGAAAGTAGAAGAAGCATTGTGGAAAAAGAAAGCCAGACAATCTCAGAAAGATGCCATAGAATTGTGGCGTAAAGAATCGCATAGAAGAACAGAAAAAGCAATCAGAAAAACAGAGAAAAGTAGAGAAGAATCCGAAAAAGCTAGAGAAAAAGAGATACTCGAAGAAGGAGAACAGGTCAGATTAGAACAATTAGACCGCCAAAGAAATGCACTCATTACAGGCATGTATCCAGTTCTTGCCGAGGGCCTGCCAAAGGCGACCCCGGAAGTACCCCGTAACTTGCCACCACCATTGGTTCCGACTAAACTCCGTCACAAACAGACCGCAGCAGACATTTTCCTTTCTTCCTATTTAGATGACGTGGCTCCAGCATATACCAATGTACCCGTACCACCCGCTAATAATGTACAGCAGCCTGTTCCGGCTGTTCAAGCCACGACCCCTCCACGTCTCCAAGACTCGCTTCCCGCACCTGTTGTCACTTCCCCTACTGCTACTGCTACTGTTCCCCCTACTATTGGTCCTCTCAACCCTTTTGCGACAGATGTAACTCAGAGTCCACCCCTGTTACATGTACCTCTTCTACCCACCATGACGTCAGGTCATGCCCTCGCTTCTGCCTCAGGAGGTGCCGTAGGAGGCCACCTTCGCACCCCGCCACAAGTACAACGAATGACAATCAGAGAATTAGCAACGCAGCGTACTCCGAAAGCGATCACATATGAAAAGCTTAGACAGTATATTACAGATTGTAGATATGATCCAGTACCTGGCAAGAAAGGAGACATGATGTTAGCCTCGTTACGTCTACGACGTGTTACAGATTATTTGATGTTATTACCAGAAATGCCAGACCATCTAGACAAAATATATCATTTTATTAGAACTGGGGAGAGACCAGAATGTATTCGTGAGGCCATGGCATATCAGAAAGCTGAGACACAAGGGTTAATATTACGATTCTTGATTAATTGTTTAATAAGGTAACAAGATCGGCCAGGAATTGGTCAAGAAGAGATGGAGGTACTGACAAAATGGAGTCAGAATATTGCAGATTGTAAACATGATAAACAGAATTGTATAGATGCCATGTCCAGAAAGATCCATAAAGAAATAGTAGCAATACATATCCGACAGAAGGCTGAAAAGGAAGCCGAGTCAGACAAGAATGAATCATCGGAAGAGGAAGAAATAGAGACTCCAGTAGAGAATGAGGATAAAATAGCGTACGTAGGTAGAGTAAAACTCCCTAAACAGTATTCTTTTGATAGACCTTTTGACAGACCTATTCGTCTAGAAAACAAGAAACGTTTCCTTTCCCCGATACCAGAGCAATGTTCTCTTGAACATGTATTTCAAGATACTGATAAAATACTGAAAGAAAGAATAGGTTATCATGAACTTAATACCATGCGTGATCAGGAACTAGCCCGGTCAGCAGTCCAATGGGCCGGAAATGACAATATATATGAAGATGACTCAGTAGCGCAAACGTTTTTGAGCCTTACTCCAGAAGAACAACGACTAGCTGGTATATACATGATCCAACACCTCATTACATTATATGAAAATCAGCAATCTGATCCAGGTCCATTGTATAATATATTGCAAGACTTACTCCTGAGAAGATGGAGAGGCCTAGGTACCGATTTAATTAATACCATTCTAGAACAACGTCACAAATACAGAACTTTCCTGACTCCACATTTTGTTTCTGTTCCACCTCCAGTAAGACAGCCATATCACCTAGACAGACAGAACCCCTTACGAGAAGTTCATCCCGTCCAGACTACAGGGGGTACGCTTGAACGCGTATTCGTATACACTCCTTTGACCAAAATGGAATTATTGGAAATGAAGAAAATAGTACCTTGTCACGATAAAGATCCTGCAGGATTCCACCATGAATTAAAAGACATGTTACTTATGGGAGATTACACGTATTCCGACATTCTTAAAATGTTAAAAGTATTGTTGCCAGCAGGGATTTACGAAAAACTGAAAGAAAAAGAATGGGAGGTGGGAGATAAAAAGATTATCTGGACTGAATTAGAAGACGAGGAAAATAGACGTACCCCAGGTTTAGGTCTTGGGGACAAAACTAAAGCACTACCAGGACTATTAGTACAGGTCTTGCCTAGATTATTGACAGTTAAAAAGGAAGACAGGGATGCAATCTCAGCCTGCAAACAGAAACAAGACGAAGACACTAGTGATTTTTATTCCAGATTCGAGAAATGTTTTATTATTAATAGTGGCCTGAAAACAAGTAGCGAATCATATCCACATCTTTTTGTAACCAAATTAGTCGAGAATTCCTTACCACAGGTTAAAAACAGAGTATTGAAAGTCGAAAGCACATGGCAAGCAAATACGCCTTCCCAAATGTTACAGATGTTACAGTACCATCAGAACAGAATTAGAGAGGAACACGATCATGAACAAAGACGTATGAAAGACACGAAAATGAAAGTACTAGTTGCCCAGTCTGTTCCAGCAGATGGTCAGAAGAGGGGTAACATGCAGAACACACAGACTAGTCATTCTGCAGCTCCTGTTAAAGGGAATTGCAATTACTGCAAACAGCCAGGTCACTTCATAAATGAATGTGCCGTTCTCAGACACAATATTGCCACAGGCAAAACGAAAGAAAGACCCCGTCCGCCTAGACCAGAACACGTTCCACAGAATATTCCACAGAATACGCAACCTCCACAGAATGTACAGCAACAGACAGTAGCTGTACCCCAACCCCAACCCATTGCCGCGACGCAACACGTCACACAGCAAATGTACCAGTATGCACAGTCCGATTACCCCGATTATCAGCAGTACACATGAAACAGCCTAGAGAGGGAGGTTGGCTTGCCCCTTATGGAGGTTCCTGTAGATCAAGATTGTCCCTATGTACATAGTCAGGTATTAGACGAAGTGTCAAAGCCAGTTCCCCTTGCAGTTGGTCCATTGTCCCGTACTACAGATCTGTTACTTACGAAATCATGTCCCGAAAACTTGCTTGGTATTAAAACACTGAAAGCTCTAGGAGCTGTTATATGTTGTTCTCCGGAAGGAGTGAGATTATTTTTACGTGACTTTAAGGGTCATTATGTGTTGAGAGATTTTGATGCAAGATTGAAAAATGTTCCACAGCATTTATGGGCGCAAGGTCCAACTGATGTAGGTTGTATGCACATTACTCCTTATCGTGTCACACTCAAGCAAGGTGTTGTACTGCCCCGAATCCGACAATACAAATTGCCACCCGAGGCTGTAGCAGCCTTACTGAAAATTATTGATGAACTCATTGCCCAAGGAGTAGTTGTAGAAACTGACTCCAATGTATGTAATTCCCCAATCATTCCGATTCTTAAACGAACTGACCCGAATGCACCTCCAGTCTACCGACTGGTGATCGATCTTCGAGAACTCAATAAATGCATAGTACCACAGTACCCAGTGGTCCCAGACATTTCGTCACTATTGACCGCCATTGATTCCGAAGCTGCGTTCTTTACTGTAATTGATCTTAAGAACGCCTTCTTTAGCGTCCCCATTCATCCCGATAGCCAATACCTTTTTGGTTTCTGTTTAAATGGCCGAAGCTTCAAATTTGCACGTGCACCTCAAGGGTTCACGGAAAGTCCTAGTATTTACAGCCAAGCATTGAAAAGACAACTAGACAGTATTCACATGCCTACTGACACTGCTCTACTACAGTATGTTGATGATCTATTGATCACAGCACGGACCGAACGTGACTGCGAGCGCGCGTCACTGACTGTCTTGTATTTTCTGGCCGAAAAGGGGCACAAAGTGTCCCCTTCGAAGCTCCAATTCTGTGCCCAGCAAGTGGTATACCTTGGACACTTGCTGTGCAAGAGGGGTAGACAGTTGACACCAGATCGTATCCAGTTAATTGCACATCTGCCACAACCCAAGACACAAAAGGAAGTACGGGCCTTTATTGGCCTCACTTCGTACTGCAGACAATGGATTCCCCAGTATGCTTTTCTAGCCAAGCCACTCATACAGTTGACATCACAGGAGGCAGCGACTTTGACTGTCCTCCCTTGGACTCAGGAACATACACAAGCTTTTAATGACTTGAAGAAAGCTTTATGTCAAGCACCAGTTTTAGCGACACCATGTTACAGTAAACCTTTTACACTTTTTGTCACAGAACGCGATGGCGCAGCATTATCTGTTCTCACACAAGATCAAGCAGGACACCATAAGCCTTGTGCTTATTTTTCTAGTACATTGGATCCAGTAGCCCAGGCTCTGCCTGCGTGCTTGAAATCAGTTGCAGCAACAGCTCTAGCTATCAGACAAAGCGATTCAATAGTGTTAGGACATTCCTTGACAGTACAGGTTCTACATTCCGTGGAAGTTCTCCTGAACCGAACCCAGACTCAACACTTGACCATAGCACGACTGACAGGTTATGAACTGACACTTTTCCAGCCACACATAGAAATCAGACGCTGCAACATACTTAATCCTGCCACATTGTTACCCTCGAGTACAACAGATCCAGCACCACATGACTGTGTAGAAGTCATTAATACAGTGACAAAGCCCCGACAAGACTTGACAGATATTGCATTGACCGACCCAGACCTGACACTTTACGTGGATGGTTCATGTATGAGAACAAGCACAGGAGAGTTAGTGGCCGCATATGCAGTGACCACTGAAACTGAAGTCATAGAAACACACCATATTGACACACTATCTGCTCAAGCTGCAGAGCTCATTTCTCTGACCCAAGCCTGTATATTAGCCAAGAACAAGAAAGTTAACATATACACAGATTCACAGTATGCATTCGGAGTCGTACACGACTTCGGAGTCCTTTGGGAAGAGAGAGGTTTTTTAACTTCTCACGGTACCAAGATCCAGCATGGTCCCCTCATTCAAGCCCTGTTAGAAGCAATACACTTGCCTACAGCCATAGCAATTATGAAATGCAAAGCACATACTAAAGTCACCGACACTATTTCCCAGGGTAACGACCTGGCAGATCGTACAGCCAAACTCACAGCTCAGACAGACATTCCGACTGACATGACAAAGACTGACGTAACTACATTGACACATTGCCTGACAGTTAAGGATCCCACTCTAGATGTACTCGACATACAGACACATGCAACCCCAGACGAAATCAAGAAATGGACTGAACAAGGAGGGATCCAAACAGATCAGGGATGGGTGACGAAGGGAAGAGCCACATGGTTCCTCCCCGATTCTATGGTTCAAATCATAATTAACACAGCACATAGTCCAGCACAGTTAGGAGAGAAGGCCATGTTAGACAGTTTACAGAATCTCTGGTTCAACAAACATTTATGAGCAGCAGCAAAACAGAAAGTGCGTACTTGCATGATCTGTTGTCAGTTCAATCCAGGAAAAGGTGTTCCCGTGGAGCAGGGTGGATTTCATCCTCCTGACCATCCTTTTGAAGTCCTCCAGATGGATTATATCCAGATGGACAGATGCCGAGGATTCAAGTATGTCCTCGTAGTTGTATGTGCTCTTTCCCGATGAACAGAAGCATATCCAGTCCCCGATTACACTGCTGCAACCACTGCCAAACAGCTGGTACGTGAGTTCTTCCCATGGTATGGTTTGCCCCGTGTCGTGTACTCTGATAATGGACAGCCATTTTCTTCCGAGCTTATGAAACAGGTATCACTCCTGTTAGGTTACCAGTGGAAGTTCCACTGCGTCCGACATCCCGAAGCCGCAGGTCTCGTAGAGAGACATAATCAGACCCTGAAAACACGCCTAGCCAAAATATGTGCCGAGAAAGGTGTAGATTGGATAGTCGCCTTGCCAGTTGCACTCTTTTACATGCGAATGGTAGCTCATTCTAGGACAGGATTGTCTCCTTATGAAGTTATTTTTGGTCGTCCCCCGAATATGTGGGGTACGCCTATGCCAAGACGCATTACCGATGTTGAAAGTACTAT
Source organism: Lissotriton vulgaris (assembly GCF_964263255.1). Lineage (NCBI taxonomy): Eukaryota > Metazoa > Chordata > Amphibia > Caudata > Salamandridae > Lissotriton > Lissotriton vulgaris. The sequence goes on from NC_141689.1 coordinate 1,037,567,219, forward strand.
GTTGACAGATTACTTGGCTTCCTTGATGTCTGCACTACAATCTTGTCGTTCACAGGTCGCGGCTGCCTTTCCGGACAACACCCAAGTAATACCGCATGACGTCGTTCCTGGTGACCATGTCTGCGTGAGAAATTTCGACAGAAAAAGTCCGCTGGAACCCAGATGGAAGCAGCCAAAGTTGGTGTTGATGTCCACGAGAACTGCAGTCAAGCTGGAAGGAAGAAAAGGCTGGCTACACTCGAGCCACGTTAAAAAAGTTCACGGACTGTGTCCAGAAATCCCGATTAAGGACTGCCCACTTTCTGACTCTAAACTCCCCCTGCTAGAGAAAACTCCCCAAGAGGAGTACCGTACAAAGTTAAGGTCTAGTAAGTCAGACAGCGTTTAATTGTTTAAGTCCCCCTCGGGTGAAGCGGTTAGACAGGTTTCTGACATGTATAAGATAGACCCAAGTAGTCAGAGAGATAGGCGTAACGAGAAAAGAAAAAAGCACTGTAAAGTTTTGCACAGCGGATGCATAATCGCATTGTTTTCCATGTTTCTTCTGAGTCTTACGATAATCTGCATAAGTTTACTGTTACACGTTTTTTCCCTCTTGATTCACATGTACATGCTTCCTCTAATGACACTGTGGAGCACACTTTTAGTGACCTGCACCCTCATGAACTGTCCTATCGTTTAGCCATGCGCAACAATACATTCATCCGTATGTTACGCCATTCTCACCAGACCAGCAATGCCACTAATTGCTGGGTATGTGGCCGACTCCCTCCCTACCAGAAATACAAGGGAGCTCTGCCCCTCTTTCCTTATCCGTTAACACATAATGGTTCGTGTGGTGCATGGTTTACTTTAATGTCCTCCCTAGATAGTAAGTCCACGGTTTCCCATGGCAATTGGATATGGGGGAACCTGAATACAGTTATGAATAAAATATGTTTCCCAGACGAGGAAGGTCTTCCACAAAGGACAGGGACCGATCTAGAAAATGAAGTGTATGGATTAGGTAATTTTACACTTAACCTCATGATCCTAAATGTGCAGTCTGAGACTAATTCGGACGTGCCGTTTATTACAGTTTTGCCAGTGAAAGGTGAATTATGCGTCAGAAAGAATGGTTCAGTACATCTAGGACACAGTGATTGTAATACTGTTGTCAAATTCAGTGATAAAGGAAAGTCTACTTTCAAAGCTTCCCGCCATTCTTATTTTATATGTGGTCAGACAGCCTATGTACGTCTGCCATTGGATTGGGATGGGACGTGCTATATTGCGTTCCTATTGCCACCTGTTTTCCTAGCCCCGCCTGATTTTCATCGAAATCCACATCTTGTACATATAAGACATAGAAGGGAGATCAAGACCCCGATTGTCGACCAGACTGAAACAACATTGGAGCAGTATACAGATTTCAATAAAGGATTCTTTTTCTTTTTAGGTCCTGTCTCAAACAGTAAACTAATACGCAAGTTAACTAGAACCCTCGAAGCAGTAGTGAATGAGACTACTTCTGCTTTAGGTAACTTAACCGAGGAGCAGTCTGCTATGAGACTTGTTGTTCTTCAGAACCGCCTTGTCCTTGACGTCATCCTGGCAGATAGGGGCGGGGCTTGTAGAGTCATCGGATCCAGTTGTTGCGTGTTTATTCCTAATAACGCGCCATCCGTGTATAAGGCCATTACACGGCTTCATGAAATAGCTCACATGATACATCAGAACCCAGGCTCCTGGACTTGGTCCGGTTGGTTCTGGAGTGTAATATCCGCCTGGGGATGGAAATTGTTATCATTCCTAGGAGTAATATTGGTCATAGTATTCAGTTGTTGTCTCTGTCTGCAATGTGGGCCAGCGATTTGCGGCTTGTGCGCCACAGCTTGTATTCCCCGTTCCAGTACACGTTCCCGTTCCCGAATAAAGAAAGAAGAACAAATGATGCTTTACGAACAGATAGATGGTCTTATGAATATAGATATATCCTAAAGGGTGTAGTAGGGTCCAAGGAGGGAATGAGGTAATAGAAATTTTCAGGTAGCTAATGTGTCCCCCACTCGCACCCTATCCATGCACCCATGTTCCTTGTATGTCGTGTAACTTCTGTTCTGTATATGCTAGAAAGACGCAAATACATTTGCGTCCATCCTTAACATGTTAGCTATCCAGTCATGCAATGAAATCCCGTTAATAAGGCTTCTAGGCATATGGTGCCAACGTCTTTACATGGTACACTTCTGAATCTCGCACACGTTTTCTCCGTGTTTCCTGGCCCAGTCGAGCTAGGCCCTTAAACGAGGCCTCTTTGCTTCATCTCTCCTGTCTCCGAAAGCTGTACGCATCCCTGACCCCTGCCTTACTTCCTGCCAGTGAAGCGGTGCCCGGCTCGGCCTGGACCGCCTGCCAAATCCATGTTTTGGCCTACAGTTATCTGCTCAGCCTCCTTGAAACCACATTCCAGTCTAGTGAAATAGGTAAACATATTTCCGGCTGCAGAGCAAAGGGCCCGGCCTTCCTGTCTTCCTTGCAAGTGATTTACTGAACCCGTTACCATGGTAGGTCCATGGCTCCGCACGTTGCACGAAGACACGTATGCACGCACTAGCATTCAGTATTGAACGGCCTCTGCCCGAGAGAGCTTTTACTTCAGACACTACATCCTCCAAACATGAGATAGCAGATATGCTATAGGTACAGGTTGCCCTGACATTCCAGACACCAGTCTCCTCCACTAGTGTTAAAGTCAAAGCCCCCAGTTCTCCCAAGTTCCACGTCATGCTAGTTGCGCGCGCATACAGGTCAAGGGTTTCTGCTGATCCTGCAACTTTCTCTATGCATCCACCCACATGTGACGTTTCTTATGACGTTTCTCTGACATGTACAGTGCACGCCCATGTGTACGCCCTTTTACACGCCTCCTGTTACGCACATGTGTTCTTATCTCTTTCTTTCCACCTGTTACGCCTACTGTATTGGTTTCAATTGTACCATTTTACTATATATAATGTGTAATGCTGATAAAACGTTGAATGTCCCTTCCTGAACCTTAGAGGTGATGGAACATGATATCCCATCCTCGAGGATCATTTTCCATTAAAGCCCGTATGACTCAGATTCCACGGACTTTGCCTCTCATTTGAATGAGCTGTCTTGTATTGATAATTATACGGAAAAATGATTAGGTAAAAATTATTTACCACAAACGACTAAAATGGCAGTGGCCGGAGTACGTAATAAACGTTTGGCGCCTCGGCACTTCCTTTCAAATAAATATACAAAAAATATGACTATTAATACTGTACAAAAGTACAGCACCGAAAGAATCACACGAACCGGGAAAAGAAAGCAACGGATTTACTAACTGATGTAAAGAAAGGTTTTCTTGTTGAACTTGAAGAAAAAGAAAACGTGGGCTTCAAAACGACACTGAGCATGCGAAGAAAGTAGAACTGCTACACCAAAGAAAAGGAAGGCTTTACATACAAAAGGCGATACATTATCACCACTTTTATCGACAGGAAACTGCTGATAAAGCGGCGATAATGTGCTTGATAATAGGCCCTTGTAACTTTCCATAGCAGCCCAGGTTCTGATCCTAACCTAGGCTGCTATGGTTATTCACAAGTACATGTTATCAAGCCCATTATCTCCACTTTATCAGCAGTTTCCTGCCAATAAATGCGACGATAATGTATCGCCTTTTGTTGATAATATGGACCATAGCTTTTTTTTTGACCAGTAAACTTAGGTGCATATTATCAAGGACCGGTGTTAAAATTATCGCCGTTTTATTGGCAAGAAACTGCTGATAATACGGCGATAATGAGCTTCATAATACGGCCTTGTTATTTCCCATAGAATCCCATGATAGCACCAGAACATAGGCTTCTATGGGACTTAACAAGGAGGTATTATCAAGCCCAACCTCCCAACATTAATAAAAAACTCCAGACAATGCAGATACCCAGAGCCAGAAGGTAATTTTACATATCACTGCCCCAGAAATGTGGCGTTCCCCGCGACGTTTACGGGGACAGCGAGAGAGAGCTCAAAACATTTTTTTTTTTAAAAAGACCCGTGGGGTGCTGCTCCACGAGACTGCGGGGAGTAGGACCGTAACTCCCCCCCGCATACTTCAAAATAAAACCAGAGGAGTGCCGTTCCCCAGTGCTTGGGGCACCTTACAAGCCCCCATTATGCAGAAAAATTGCCCCCGTAATTTACCCCCCCGGGACCTAATGAATAAAACGGACTTCTACTTTTTTTTTCACCTTTTCCACTGCGTACAAGTACTGCACGAGTACCTCGCCATTTTTTTTTTAAAAATAAAAATTGACCCTAAAGATCCATGTACAACCCCCTGACCAAGACTTAAGGCTCAGAATGTTTCTACCCTGCCCCCTTTCCTTATTTCTCAACTTTGTTTTACTGTTTTCTTGTGACTCTGCTCTTCCGATAAACAATATGGCTGCCAATGCTTCCTGGTTTGGAGTATTGACAGCCAATCAGCATGCAGTTCCTGCTTGTAATTGTAGTTATTTGCATACGCGTACGCTGCGATTTTTCCTTAAAAAAAATAAAATAAAAAATAGAGCCTAAACATCCATATACGACCCCCTAAGCAAGCCTAGAGGGTCAGAATACCTCTATCCTACCCCCTTCCCTTATTTCTCAACTTTGTTTTACTGTTTTCTTGTGACTCGGTTCTAGCGAGGCACAAGATGGCCGCCAACACTTCCTGGTTTTGAGTGTTGACAGACAGTTCACAGCCAATCAGCATGCAGCTCGCGCTTGTAATTGAACAGATTTCAGTACGCGTACTGAGTTCCGACTCTAGATATCGCTATGATTTTACTTGAATTTTCTCAGAAACTACTGAACGGATTTACATCATTTAACAAAAAGCACAACCTGCCAACAGAACTCTACCTTTCTGCCAAATTTTGTGTAATTCCGTTCAGCTGTTCGGGCTGTAGCCCTGGCTAAAGGTCCCTATGGAAAATTGCATGGGGAAAACACGTTTTGGGACCCCCCTTTTTTCTCAGCCTCCACTTGACGAATCACCCCAAAACTTTCAGGGAAGGAGCGAAACTGAGCAGTCCATTTTTTTGGAGAAATTCTCAAAGATTCGTCCACTGACGACAAAGTTATTTCAAATAGAATGTTGTGGATTTCCTATGGAAACTAGGTCCTAACTATAACTACCTACTGGTGACCGCCAGTAGGTAATATATATATATATATATATATATATATATATATATATATATATATATATATATATATATATATTCAATGAAAAAACCATTGGTTTTAGGCCATATATAGTTAGGGATTTGCATTTACAAAACCTTATTTTACTCGCATAAAACCATTGAAATTCCATATATAGTTAGATGCACTAACTATATATCGCGCACCCGCAATCCACTGCTGATGATGTCACATATTACATCATTCATGACATGGTCAGTGACATCACTGATGACATCACTGATGACATCTCAAATGACATCACTGATGACATCACTGATGACAACACCCAGTGACTGTATGTTTCTGTAAAGTTAAAATATGTCTTACATATTGAAGAATGAGTGGATGTATAAGTGTCTGGATGAAGGATTTAGTAGGTGCATGACTGACTGTATGAGTGAGCGATTAAATGTGTCTCACTGAGTGCATGGGTTAGTGACTAAACTGTCTTAATTTGTGCATCATTATGTCTGTTGTTCTGTAAACTGTTGCATGTGTTGATAAGTAGCTATATGAGTAACTATATGGGTTATTGATTGGTTGCCCAAGTATTTGTATGGGAGACTGAGTGTGTGTGTGGGTGGCTGGGAGGTGTATGACTCTGTGCATAGATGTGTGAGCAGTTGATTCACTAGATGTATGGTTTCAAAAGTGCATGTGGAAACAGCTGTATGGGCGGTTGACTGTGTGCATGAGTGTATTGGTGAGTGAATGGATATCTCAGTGCTACATGTCAAAGTAAGTACATATGTAAAACACAGTACATGTGAGAGTTGACATATATAAATAACTGTGCATAAGAGCCAGTGAATGTGTGAGTGGCTGTATGGATCATTGTGAACTTGTATCAGGGATTGTATAAGAGAGTAAATATGTGTTAGTATATGTTTGAATAAGTAAAGTTTGTATAACTGTATAGTTGAGGAAATGGAGGTGTGATTGATTCTTTGCATGACTGACTAGGTGTGTGAGTAACTCCATGGATGAGTGACAGTCTGTGAGTGTCTGTTTACACTGATTGTATCTAAGGTTATATTAGAGTCTGAAGAGGTTCATCGTATTATCACATGAATGATATCATCAGTGATGTGATCAGTAATGTCAAATGAGATGTCATCAGTGATGTCATCAGTGATGTCATTTGAGATGTCATCAGTGATGTCATTTGAGATGTCATCAGTGATGTCATCAGTGATGTCACTGACCATGTCATGAATGATGTAATATGTGACATCATCAGCAGTGGATTGCGGGTGCGCGATATATAGTTAGCGCATCTAACTATATATGGAATTTCAATGGTTTTATGCGAGTAAAATAAGGTTTTGTAAATGCAAATCCCTAACTATATATGGCCTAAAACCAATGGTTTTTTCATTGAATTTTCAAGGTTTTGTAAATGCAAATTCCTAACTATATATCCACTATAACCTATGGTTTTTTCTGTGAATTTCATTGGTTTTTTAATAGCAAATATGAAAAGCTTTAAAATGTCAAGTACGTGATAGATAAAAACATTTTCGTATTTATGCACGCTGATGTGCTTTGAACGCTGCACCCCCCCCTCCCCTCTTTTGTCTTAGTAGTACTCTCTCTTTGCAGATAGTGAACGGTAGTTAACGCAAGCCTTTGCCCCCGTTGTAATCCGTCGTGCCTGCTTGTCTCTCCATTTGATTGATTGTTGTCCAAGCATTTACTGTTTTAGAATTGGTTCTCTTTGGATCATTCTCTATTTACAAACAAGCACAAAGTCGCAATACTCTGTTTAGTCTTTGCAGATAGTGAAAAATCGTGTAAAAAAATAAAAGTAATCGAGCAAAATCAGTAGGCCACTAATTGGATCTCTTTTTGACCTCGCTAAAATAGAAATATTAGGAACAACCCTTCATGAGAAATACGAAAATAGTGAGATGAACTGAGCTCCACACCATGAGGGCTGCAAGACAGCTCGGCTCCATCACCCATCCCGCACAAAATAACGACAAACCCTATGCAAATATTAAAAATATAGACAACACACCAGCAAAGAAACAGGGTAAAACATTTTATTAAAAAACTATTTACATAACGTTGGTTTATAAGATGATGTCAGTAGTGGACCGATGTGTGAATAGGTCGAAAGCAGCACAAGGCTCCAAGATCCGGATGGCAAGCTCCTGGATGTTGGGTGCCATAGTTCAGAGTTCTGAGTTTGAGCCTTTTTCAATGCCTGTGCTTTGTTGAATCAAAATGGCGGCTTGACACAAAGCTGACTCAAGCGTTGCTACTGATGCTATGCAGACCAAAACTGGTTTTCAGTTTGTACATTTTTCTAGATTTTTCAATCCAAGTTTGGTTGACTTTGTAGAACGATGGCTTCAAATTTTCAACATACGGTGTGGTGGCGCAGACTGGGAGGGGGCGCTTCGCTCCTGCCCCCTCCCCAAGTAAGATTTTCATACGTGAAAGTACGTTAATGGTTTTGGTCCCTGAGTTGCTTCGATGTCACTGCCATTCTCAAATGGCATAAGTTCTGGATGTTGGGTGCCATAGTTAAGAGTTCTGAGCAGTGCTTGTAACACTGTCTGAAGCTTATTTCCACCTACTGCAGCTTCACTATTCTCAAAGTAAGTGAGTGTCGTTTGTGGACCTGACTGCATTAGAAAACAATGTGATATGTTACCTTCCTAAACAGCTTAACGGAGGCCCCTGAGGGGCGGTGTGATGGCCATGGACTCGGAGAAGACGCTTGGCTCCGACACCCTCCCCAAGTCTTATAGCACTGGTGTAGCCTGAGATCGCCCCCGACATAGGCGGCCGGCTCCCGGGGTCCGGCGGAACTTTTTGCCTTTTGATGACTCTTCAATTCTGAACCTTGTCCCACAATCCGTTTGACCTGAAGACACGCTGTAGTGGGGCGCCCCTTTACCGTTTCAGTTGCCATTCCGCCCGCTTTTGCTACACTGTGCCTCTTCCGCCATTCAGCTGTTTACCGCCCGCTCTTGCGACTACAGCGTCTCGCTCATCATGTAGTTGAGTTGCTCCCGCTCTTGCGGTGCAGCGATAGGCGGCTGCCACAGGACTCTCAAAATGGCGGCCGGCTCTTCGGTTTTGGGCCTGGTCCACTAAAATGGCCCTGGGACACCTTTGAACTCGGACGCTTCCCTGATAGGGCTTGGGTCCCATTCTCGAAAAGCGTCCCCTCAGCCGTGAAGATTCTACAAAAGTCTTGGGGGCCTCCGACTCCCGCAGGCTTCTGGTGGGGAGCGGCTGCCATGATTGCTCGCGGAATGACCACGACGGAGCTACGAGATGGTAGTGGTCTCATGCTGACGCCAGCTTCAGTCTGAATGATCCAGAAACAAGGTGGGGCTTTCATCGTTTGGGAAAAAAAAATGTTCTAAACCAATGCTTTTCGAGAATGGAGCCCAAGCCCTAGCAGGCAAGCGTCCGAGTTCCAAGGAGTTCCAAGGTGTCCCAGGGCCATTTCAGTGGACCAGGCCCAAAAACCGAGGAGCCGTCCGCCATTTTAAGAGTCATGTGGCAGCCGCCTATCGCTGCACTGCAAGAGTGGGAGCAACTCAACAACATGGTGAGCGAGACGCTGTAGCCGCAAGAGCGGGCGCAACTCAGCTGGATGGCCGCCACCTGGGGAGGCCCGTTCACGCCGCCTCCCCCACGCCCCCCCCCCCCCCCGGGCCGCCGCACGCCAATTTTCGGAGCAGCATTGTAGGATACCAAAACCAGTGCGGCAGTTTACTGGACATCACCTGGGTGCCTGTCGTACATGTTGTGTCATCCATGGGACACTGGACACAGTGCCATCAACATCTCAACGCGTTCTGCTTCCTTGGGACTATTCGCACAACAGACCGCTACTGACGAGGCCTCCCCCCGCACCACCCGGGACGCCCCACGCTGTTTTTCTGTGCTGCATTGTAGGATCCCAAAACCAGTGCGGCACCCAGGCGACATCACCTGGGTGCCGTCCAGAACTCTGCACGTTGTGCTGCCTTGGGACTATTCGCACAAAAGACAGCTTCTAACCATTGTTGCTTTTTGGGTTGAAAAATGTTTAAATGTTTTTAGTTTTTGTTCCGTTCATTATAGTTAAAAGTTAATAAAGTTTTATAATCTTACTTTGTTGGAGTGTTATCTATTTTTTTAAAAACGGGTGAATGGGGCCTTGAATCGGGTTATTGTCATGTGTGGGCTTTGGAAGTGTGCTGCTGCAGGATCGGACATTTCAAACTCAAATGCACGTTCTTTTTCTTACCTTTCCGAAGCATGGAGCGCAATAGCAGGCAGAGAAAGGGTGATGCACGTGTTGAACACTACCTGACCTGGCAAGTTGCTGGCAGTGCCCCCCCGCCCGCTCCTGAAAGAGGGCACACACACACCGCCGCCCCGAGTACTTCACAAATCTTTAAAAGACCATGCGCTTGTTCATGAGGCTTAAATGGTTTATCACCTCTTCTAGAACCCCTGCATCGACCCTCTGACGTTTCCTGGAAAAATTACCATGTAACACAATACCAAGCCCTGTCAGCTGAAACCCCCAAGGAATCGTGGGGCATATTATCAAGGGGGTTTATCTCCGCTTTTTTGGCTTTAAAAGCCATGAAAGCGGAGATAAAATTATCTCCCTATTACCAAGCTGTCGCTAACACCAGTTAGTGACAGCTAAAAGGAGATAGCGACCATCTTGGGCCCCGCTTTGCATGTCAGTGATACTTATCACTAATGACATGCAAAGTGGCGTGCCAAGATGTTAGCGACTGGAAACAGTCCCTAACATCGCTATCTCCTATTACCAACTTTTGGAGATATTCGCGCTAATGGCGAATATCTCCAAAATCTAACACCTGCCCTGAGCAGTTCTTAGCCATGTTATCCAATGGGAGGTGGATAACATGGCTAAGAGCATTTGCTCGATAATACATGAATATCGCTGACTTTTCTGCGATAATAGCAAGGTTTATCTGCGATAAAAATCGCCGATGTGCGGCGATAATTTTTGTCTCTAAAAAAGTTAGAGACAAAAATTATCGCTAGTTGTTCGTAATATGCCCCCGGGTTTTTGCTTGCAGAAATCGGGAGGCGGGAGACTAGCACTGAAATCAGTAGTCTCACGCCTGAATCGGGAGGGTTGGCATGTCTGAATTCTCTACAGCTGGGGCCATAAACTACATCCGCAGGGGTAGGTGATAGCCTGGGACCAGCCTGGCATCTAAAATGGCTGCCGTGCACGACAAAATTGTGGCATTGGAAAAAAGGCAAGATGGCGCAGCCGCTGGAAGAGATGTATCAACATATATCAGCCTCCTCAGCCACCCTCAGGAAACATAGGGGATTAGGATACGTCTCCCGCACCCCCTTATACCTAGTAATTTAATTAACGAAGCACAAAATGGCGAATTCCCGTTTCGCTACCAGTTTGCGGCCCAGTTCGCGGCCCGTGAAGCGCTTCTACCGTGAAAAATCATTTTTTTTTTCTTTTCCCCACGGGACCCTTTAATAACCCCAACAACATTCCTAGGGGGTCAAGAGGGGGATACCTTGCCCCCTTTCATTAAATTCCCCCTTCGTTTTTCACCTCTTCTTCTCTCTCGATCCTACCGAGAGACAAGATGGCGGCCGCTCCGGACTGTCACGCAGCAAAAAAAAAAAAAGCTCACGCACAGCCGCTGGAAGAGATGTATCAACATATATCAGCCTCCTCAGCCACCCTCAGGAAACATAGGGGATTAGGATACGTCTCCCGCACCCCCTTATACCTAGTAATTTAATTAACGAAGCACAAAATGGCGAATTCCCGTTTCGCTACCAGTTTGCGGCCCAGTTCGCGGCCCGTGAAGCGCTTCTACCGTGAAAAATCATTTTTTTTTCTTTTCCCCACGGGACCCTTTAATAACCCCAACAACATTCCTAGGGGGTCAAGAGGGGGATACTTTGCCCCCTTTCATTAAATTCCCCCTTCGTTTTTCACCTCTTCTTCTCTCTCGATCCTACCGAGAGACAAGATGGCGGCCGCTCCGGACTGTTTAGAATGTTGACAGACACCGGAGAGCCAATCAGCTTTCTGCGCGCAAAGTTCCGAAACGCGAAAAGTAAGCGGACCGGATCGCTGCCCGGAGCGCTGTTACAGATATATATCTTGATTTAAACGTTAATTTCTCAAAATCCACTGAAGCACATATATTGAGACCTAGCAAAGGCACATCGGGCTAACAGTCCCTACAATTTTGCCAAGTTTCGTGCAAATCCATTCAGCCGTTCGAGCTAAAAGTGAGTCCAACCGCCCTATGGCCGATTCCGTCCCTTCAGCCGATTCCGTCCACAAACGCCAAAGTTATTAGACATAGAATTTTCAAAAATCCCATAGGGAAAAAATCCTAACTATATATACCTACTGGCGATAGCCAGTAGGTAATATATATGTGTGTATATATGTGTATATATGTGTATATATATATATATATATATATATATATATATATATATATATATATATATATATATATATATATATATTGAGGAAGGACTTTTGTCTGAAACGCGTCTGTCATCTTTGCCGTAGGCTGTGAATAAAATCTTTTGCCATACCCGGAGTGCTTAAAACCTTCTTTCCGAGTAAAAGGGAGACCAACGAGCTGCAATATATATATATATATATATATTCTTTCCACAAATCACCTCGATAAGAAATGATAGCCCGGACACCTCTTCTGTGCATTAAATGATAGATTTAATGGCAATAGCAACGTGTTTCGGCGATTAAGCCTTGATCACGCTTACAATCTCGCCAACAAACATCAGTTTTTAAATCTCAAAACAAGTGCAAACAAAATAGAAAAGAGACTGTTTTGCAGGTATACACAAGTTGGTGGTAACTGTGTCGGCCATCTTGGTATGTCAAACGTTTAAATAATAACACTCTGACAGATCCAGATGCAATTGTGAGGAGCAAAATAAAGTTAAGAAAAATGAATGTTTAAGGTGCACATCCAACATTTAACATTTCCGAGTACAGGGTACTCCCGACCTCATGCCCAAGTGGGCGATGCCACAATATCTCATCATATTAATGTTTCCAATAATGCCCCAGTGGGCTTTTATAAGCAATTGTCCATCGCCCTAATGTTCATTCCAAGAGAATACCAACAAGAGTCCTAGCCCCAGTGGGCTTTAATGAAGGGTGCTATGTTCCTTTCAACCGGAGAGTTCCTTCACACAAGGCCTACTCTGCAAAACATGTTCTAACAGTCTGAAAGAAAAAAGGGTAAAATTACTGAAAGACAGAGCCAACAAGCTATAATGTCACTTTCATATCTTACTGTAAATGTATTGCAAGTTCTTCATTCACATTTAGGCCACCGGGTACAGTACTTTCGAAATCGATAATGTAAGTAGATTCGAGTTTTCTCAGGGAGAGTTCTCGGTTCCCCCCTCTCATACCAAGATCTACCTTGTCAATCACTGCCATCCGGAGCTTGGTCTCATCGCTAAAATGGTGTGTCTGAAAATGACGGGCAACAGGGTAGGTTTTGGTTTTATTCCTGATGGCTCGTAAATGCTCCAACACTCTTTTTGTAGCTGTGTGTTTACTGCTACCAACATACCACTTATTGCATGGACATATTAAAATGTACACGCAGTAAGTGGTGTCGCAGGAGAGGGATTTTCTAATATAGAATTCCCTTCCCGTGGTTGGAACCACCAGTTTCTCACAATTCACACTTCCTCTGCATGCTTTGCATTTTCTACAACACTTATATCCGGTTCTGGTAGTGATACTTCTAGTGAGTGTAACATGATTGTGGCTGAGTTCATCTTTAAGGGAATGGTCAGACAACTCTGCTTCATGCTCATTGACTATGATGAGAATTCTTATCAAGTACGCCATAAAAGACAGAACTAAAATCTTGGCGGAAATTGATAAAATTACTGAAGAACTAGGTGCTTTGGTAACCAAAGAAGCACTGGAAGAGTTTATGAAAAATCTAACTATCAAACTGGAGAAATTGGAAAACGAGATAACGGCCAAAAAACAAAGAAAATTCTTAAGAGACTTTAAGGATTATCAGGCGGGCCGTACCCTCACATTCCACAAGAAATACGATCACCTTTTCGACAAGAGTAAAGGTGGGGTTCAAACTAAACAACCAGTGATACCTGTGGTATCAATCAGCGAAAGCGACATATCGGATGATAATCTTTCTGATGCCTCTCTAACAGCTCTCAATCAAGAGCTAACACCGGAGCTTCAAAGATCCCAGAAGAATTTTTTATTACAATTCCAGGCAATCAATCAGACAAGGACAGAAGGCCACGAACAGGCCGCCCTCAGGGGCAAAGGCAGAGGAAACAAAGGAAAAACGAGAGGAACCGCAAAGCCAAAGCAAGGCGGAAAAAACGCAGGGAGCGCCCCCATGGGAGTGGAAACACGGGGCAGCAAATTACAAAAAACACAATGACTGTGATTAACCTTTCCCAACGGTCTCTGTCCAGGGATGAGCAGGAGGTACTCTCTCTGGGCCTTTCCTTTTGCCCCACAACTAATATGAATTTTGCCCGGACCAGGATTGACTTGTTCCTTTTTTCAAGGAAATTGAAACTGAAGAAGTGGTTCAATACCAAACCTGGGAGAGACAAGACGAACAGAGCACATGATACTGTGAGTAATTTGAATATTGAAGATATTATGTTGGGCAATCTGTTACTCAGTGAAACTGAATGTGTTGAAGAAACCCCCAATTGGGATGAGTGGGGGATTAATACTGACTTTAACCCAGGAAGTGACTTCAAACCAAAGTCTACATTTCTACCAAATGTACAATGTGAAGCCATTGAAATGTTTGAAAAAGTTGTTTTAACAGACTTGAAAAAACTCAGACCTAAGAAAACTCCTACTTATCGTAGGAACCTGTCTCAAACACAAACTCAAACACAAACTCAAGCAATTGACAATCTGAAGGCGGATGACACCATTGTCATTCGCCAATCTGACAAGGGTGGTAATGTGGTGGTACTAGACAAGGGAAAATACCTAGCAGAGGGCATACGACAACTGCAGGACACATCTTGTTACTCGAAGTCGAATATGAATGATGTATTGAGTTCGAATGTTAGGTACAGGGAGATGCTAGTGGAGTGGAGAGAAAAGGGTCTTTTGGAATGGGAAGAGTTCTATTTTCTGTATTGCCCACATCCTAGGATCCCTGTTTTGTACTTATTGCCCAAACTCCACAAGGACAAAGCAGATCCCCCGGGAAGACCTATTGTGTCCTCCATTGGATCCCTGTTAGAAAATACATCAAGGTTTATTGATTACTTCCTGAGACCCTATGTCCTGGCCTTACCATCGTACCTTAGGGACAGCACCCACTTTCTGACGATCATTAATGGTATACCCTGGGAAGATAATTACATGCTTATCACCTTGGATGTTGGTAGCTTGTATACCAGCATCAAGCACCAGCTGGGGTTAAATGCCATTAAACATTTCTTCAAGACTCGTTCCATCTCAGTAGTCGAGCATTCAAACATGATTGTTGGAATGATCGAATTCTGCCTGAACAATATTTTTTTTGTTTTCGATGGGGACATGTACAGACAGTCACAGGGCACCGCGATGGGCACCTGCTTCGCCCCCAGCTACGCTAACATCTTTATGGGCTGGTGGGAGGAGCAGGTAGCCGGACGCCTGGAAGAATTTAACACCCAAGTTGCCCTGTGGCTGCGTTACATTGATGACATTTTTATTATTTGGAATGGATCAGAGAAGGCTGCTACCAATTTTGTCAAGAAACTCAATCAGAATGATCTCAATCTAGTCTTTACTGCCAACTACAGCAGGAAGACTATTGACTTTCTTGATATCTCTGTAAACATCAATGGTCCCAACATCGAAACTACATTGCACCGCAAAAAAACCGCAGGCAACAGTATCCTAAGGGCAGATAGCGCACATCCCCGTAACCTGATACAAAGTATCCCCTATGGGGAATTGCTGAGGGCCAAGAGGAACTGCAGTACCACAGAATCATTCGAAATTGAGAAGCAAGTGATGTGTGACAGATTCAGTGAACGTGGTTATAACAGCAAAACCATTCAATCTGCTTGTGAAAGAGCTGATAAAATTGCTAGGAATGATCTACTATATCCCTCGAAAGAACCTGAGGATAGTAAAAATGTGAGGTTCATCACCACCTATAGTGGACAAGCCAGTGAGATACGTAATATATTCAACAAGCATTGGCATGTTTTATTGAATGATGAACACCTCAAATCTGATTTGGCTAGTAATCCCCAAATCACATTCAGGAAAAGTAGATCCCTTAAAGATGAACTGTGAATTGTGAGAAACTGGTGGTTCCAACCACGGGAAGGGAATTCTATATTAGAAAATCCCTCTCCTGCGACACCACTTACTGCGTGTACATTTTAATATGTCCATGCAATAAGTGGTATGTTGGTAGCAGTAAACACACAGCTACAAAAAGAGTGTTGGAGCATTTACGAGCCATCAGGAATAAAACCAAAACCTACCCTGTTGCCCGTCATTTTCAGACACACCATTTTAGCGATGAGACCAAGCTCCGGATGGCAGTGATTGACAAGGTAGATCTTGGTATGAGAGGGGGGAACCGAGAACTCTCCCTGAGAAAACTCGAATCTACTTACATTATCGATTTCGAAAGTACTGTACCCGGTGGCCTAAATGTGAATGAAGAACTTGCAATACATTTACAGTAAGATATGAAAGTGACATTATAGCTTGTTGGCTCTGTCTTTCAGTAATTTTACCCTTTTTTCTTTCAGACTGTTAGAACATGTTTTGCAGAGTAGGCCTTGTGTGAAGGAACTCTCCGGTTGAAAGGAACATAGCACCCTTCATTGAAGCCCACTGGGGCTAGGACTCTTGTTGGTATTCTCTTGGAATGAACATTAGGGCGATGGACAATTGCTTATAAAAGCCCACTGGGGCATTATTGGAAACATTAATATGATGAGATATTGTGGCATCGCCCACTTGGGCATGAGGTCGGGAGTACCCTGTACTCGGAAATGGTAAATGTTGGATGTGCACCTTAAACATTCATTTTTCTTAACTTTATTTTGCTCCTCACAATTGCATCTGGATCTGTCAGAGTGTTATTATTTAAACGTTTGACATACCAAGATGGCCGACACAGTTACCACCAACTTGTGTATACCTGCAAAACAGTCTCTTTTCTATTTTGTTTGCACTTGTTTTGAGATTTAAAAACTGATGTTTGTTGGCGAGATTGTAAGCGTGATCAAGGCTTAATCGCCGAAACACGTTGCTATTGCCATTAAATCTATCATTTAATGCACAGAAGAGGTGTCCGGGCTATCATTTCTTATCGAGGTGATTTGTGGAAAGAATATATATATATATATATATATTGCAGCTCGTTGGTCTCCCTTTTACTCGGAAAGAAGGTTTTAAGCACTCCGGGTATGGCAAAAGATTTTATTCACAGCCTACGGCAAAGATGACAGACGCGTTTCAGACAAAAGTCCTTCCTCAATATATATATATATATATATATATATATATATATATACACATATATACACATATATACACACATATATATTACCTACCTACTTGATTACTTCCTGAGACCCTATGTCCTGGCCTTACCATCGTACCTTAGGGACAGCACCCACTTTCTGACGATCATTAATGGTATACCCTGGGAAGATAATTACATGCTTATCACCTTGGATGTTGGTAGCTTGTATACCAGCATCAAGCACCAGCTGGGGTTAAATGCCATTAAACATTTCTTCAAGACTCGTTCCATCTCAGTAGTCGAGCATTCAAACATGATTGTTGGAATGATCGAATTCTGCCTGAACAATAATTTTTTTGTTTTCGATGGGGACATGTACAGACAGTCAGTCACAGGGCACCGCGTTGGGCACCTGCTTCGCCCCCAGCTACGCTAACATCTTTATGGGCTGGTGGGAGGAGCAGGTAGCCGGACGCCTGGAAGAATTTAACACCCAAGTTGCCCTGTGGCTGCGTTACATTGATGACATTTTTATTATTTGGAATGGATCAGAGAAGGCTGCTACCAATTTTGTCAAGAAACTCAATCAGAATGATCTCAATCTAGTCTTTACTGCCAACTACAGCAGGAAGACTATTGACTTTCTTGATATCTCTGTAAACATCAATGGTCCCAACATCGAAACTACATTGCACCGCAAAAAAACGGCAGGCAACAGTATCCTAAGGGCAGATAGCGCACATCCCCGTAACCTGATACAAAGTATCCCCTATGGGGAATTGCTGAGGGCCAAGAGGAACTGCAGTACCACAGAATCATTCGAAATTGAGAAGCAAGTGATGTGTGACAGATTCAGTGAACGTGGTTATAACAGCAAAACCATTCAATCTGCTTGTGAAAGAGCTGATAAAATTGCTAGGAATGATCTACTATATCCCTCGAAAGAACCTGAGGATAGTAAAAATGTGAGGTTCATCACCACCTATAGTGGACAAGCCAGTGAGATAAGTAATATATTCAACAAGCATTGGCATGTTTTATTGAATGATGAACACCTCAAATCTGATTTGGCTAGTAATCCCCAAATCACATTCAGGAAAAGTAGATCCCTTAAAGATGAACTCAGCCACAATCATGTTACACTCACTAGAAGTATCACTACCAGAACCGGATATAAGTGTTGTAGAAAATGCAAAGCATGCAGAGGAAGTGTGAATTGTGAGAAACTGGTGGTTCCAACCACGGGAAGGGAATTCTATATTAGAAAATCCCTCTCCTGCGACACCACTTACTGCGTGTACATTTTAATATGTCCATGCAATAAGTGGTATGTTGGTAGCAGTAAACACACAGCTACAAAAAGAGTGTTGGAGCATTTACGAGCCATCAGGAATAAAACCAAAACCTACCCTGTTGCCCGTCATTTTCAGACACACCATTTTAGCGATGAGACCAAGCTCCGGATGGCAGTGATTGACAAGGTAGATCTTGGTATGAGAGGGGGGAACCGAGAACTCTCCCTGAGAAAACTCGAATCTACTTACATTATCGATTTCGAAAGTACTGTACCCGGTGGCCTAAATGTGAATGAAGAACTTGCAATACATTTACAGTAAGATATGAAAGTGACATTATAGCTTGTTGGCTCTGTCTTTCAGTAATTTTACCCTTTTTTCTTTCAGACTGTTAGAACATGTTTTGCAGAGTAGGCCTTGTGTGAAGGAACTCTCCGGTTGAAAGGAACATAGCACCCTTCATTAAAGCCCACTGGGGCTAGGACTCTTGTTGGTATTCTCTTGGAATGAACATTAGGGCGATGGACAATTGCTTATAAAAGCCCACTGGGGCATTATTGGAAACATTAATATGATGAGATATTGTGGCATCGCCCACTTGGGCATGAGGTCGGGAGTACCCTGTACTCGGAAATGTTAAATGTTGGATGTGCACCTTAAACATTCATTTTTCTTAACTTTATTTTGCTCCTCACAATTGCATCTGGATCTGTCAGAGTGTTATTATTTAAACGTTTGACATACCAAGATGGCCGACACAGTTACCACCAACTTGTGTATACCTGCAAAACAGTCTCTTTTCTATTTTGTTTGCACTTGTTTTGAGATTTAAAAACTGATGTTTGTTGGCGAGATTGTAAGCGTGATCAAGGCTTAATCGCCGAAACGCGTTGCTATTGCCATTAAATCTATCATTTAATGCACAGAAGAGGTGTCCGGGCTATCATTTCTTATCGAGGTGATTTGT
The DNA here is from genome assembly GCF_964263255.1 of Lissotriton vulgaris. Lineage (NCBI taxonomy): Eukaryota > Metazoa > Chordata > Amphibia > Caudata > Salamandridae > Lissotriton > Lissotriton vulgaris. Next base: position 1,037,586,253 of record NC_141689.1, read on the forward strand.
GGAAAGAATTTATTGGGACCGCTGGTGCCCAGCTCGGACCGCCCGCTGACAGTGCTTCTCCACTACCAGCACTCGTGGAAAGGATATATATATATATATATATATATATATATATATATATATATATATATATATATATATATATGGCCGACCGAGTAACAGCTCAATAAACCGACAAACTTTTTCACCTACCTGGGTCTGTGCTCCATGTTTCTTTTCGTGAGGAGAGAGCGCCTGCATCCTGCTTGTGTAGTGGAGTGGCAGAGATATATATATATAATATATATATATATATATATATATATATATATATATATATTCAATGAAAAAACCATTGGTTTTAGGCCATATATAGTTAGGGATTTGCATTTACAAAACCTTATTTTACTCGCATAAAACCATTGAAATTCCATATATAGTTATAAGCGCTAACTATATATCGCGCACCCGCAATCCACTGCTGATGATGTCACATATTACATCATTCATGACATGGTTAGTGATATCACTGATGACATCACTGATGACATCTCAAATGACATCACTGATGACATCACTGATGACAACATCCAGTGACTGTATGTTTCTGTAAAGTTAAAATATCTCTTACATATTGAAGAATGAGTGGATATATAAGTGTCTGGATGAAGGATTTAGTAGGTGCATGACTGACTGTATGAGTGAGTGATTAAATGTGTCTCACTGAGTGCATGGGTTAGTGACTAAACTGTCTTAATTTGTGCATCATTATGTCTGTTGTTCTGTAAACTGTTGCATGTGTTGATAAGTAGCTATATGAGTAACTATATGGGTTATTGGTTGGTTGCCCAAGTATTTGTATGGGATACTGAGTGTGTGTGTGGGTGGCTGGGAGGTGTGTGACTCTGTGCATAGATGTGTGAGCAGTTGATTCACTAGATGTATGGTTTCAAAAGTGCATGTGGAAACAGCTGTATGGGCAGTTGACTGTGTGCATGAGTGTATTGGTGAGTGAATGGATATTTATTTATTTATTTATCTATTTTTTGCTATTTTTAAAGCGCGCAAATACCCATACGGGTGTCTCGGCGCTGGTGATCAGAGAACTCTTACTCTATGAGGGTGGTTAAACAGAGGAGAAAAGCCATGTCTTGAGGCTCTTTCGGAATTTGATGAGGGTGGGGGCAGTTTTGATATGCAGTGGGAGGGTATTCCATAATTTGGCGGTAGCTGTAGTGAAGCACCTGTCTCCCCACGTCGCTTTTTTTGTCCGAGGGACAGACAGCATGCAAGTAGTTGAGGATCGAAGTGTTCTGCGATGCTCCAGAGGATGAAGGGCTATTTTTAGGAACTTAGGCCCTGGATAGTTTAGGGTCTTGTAAGCTATACAAAGAGCCTTAAATTTTATTTGGTTCCTGATTGGGAGCCAGTGGAGTTCTTTGAGGTGGTGGGATACTGAGGTGAATTTGGGGATTGAAAGTAAAATTCTTGCAGCCGCATTCTGGACGGTCTGGAATTTGTTAAGGACTCCTTCCTGCGCGTTGAGAAGCAAGGAATTGCAGTAGTCCGTTTTTGAGAACACAAGAGTACTAATGAGAGTTTTGCCAGCTGATTGAGGTAGATATGGGAGAAGTTTCTTGATTTTTTTAAGTATAAAGAATGCAGATGATGTCACGGTATTGGCGTGGTGGTGGAAGGTCAGTTTGTTATCGAAGATAACTCCCAAGTTACGAACCTTAGTCACCGGTTCGGGGGGGGATCCCAGCTCCGGTGGCCACCATTGTGGGGACCATGCTGGTTTCAAGCTCCCGAATGTCATCACCTCCGTTTTATCAGAGTTAAGCTTGAGGCAATTTGATGACATCCAGGAGCTTATTGCCTTCATGCCCTCCCGGAACTTGGCTGCTACACTAGTTCCGTTATCATGTACCGATAGCACTAATTGCGTGTCATCGGCATATGTGGTCAATGCAATGCCATAAGATTTTATCACCCTCGCCAAGTCCGATACATAGATATTAAAAAGCGTCGGACTTAGCGAGGAACCTTGTGGGACTCCACAGGGGAGAGAAAAGGTCTGGGAGGTGTAGTTACCCATTTTGACAATCTGTGGCCGATTGGCGAGAAATGAGGCAATCAGGTCTTTGGCCGTTCCTCCTATTCCCAGGGCTGCGACACGGTCGATCAAAGTGATATGATCGACCGTGTCAAAAGCAGCGGAGAGATCTAGGAGTATCAAGACAGCTGATCCTCCCTTGTCCATAGTTGTTCTAATTTCGTCCGCGGCTTTCAGTAGTGCCGTCTCAGTTCCATGTCCCTGCCTGAAACCGAACTGAGTGTCGTCTAGCAAGTTGTTGGCATTTATGAATTTTGACAGCTGCAGGTTCATGGATTTTTCAAAAATCTTTGCTGGAAATGGGAGACAAGCAATCGGTCTGTAGCTTGCTGGAAGAAGAGGGTCTAACGTGGGTTTTTTCAGCAATGGTTTTATTATTGCTTCTTTCCAGACAGAAGGATATGTTCCCGTAGTGAACATGGCATTACATATTGTGACTAATGAAGGGGAAATTGCTTCCGGTATGCGGTTGAGAATGGAAGGGGGGCAAGGGTCCCGGGGGGAGCCAGATTTGGTGCTGACTACTAGACGTTGGATATGATCTTTGTCTACAGGTTTAAAAGATTCAAAAGTTGGTGAGTTGCTGGTAGAGGGAGAAGTCACAGATTGTAGCGGGGTAGATCGCGAAAAAGTCTGGAAGATGGAACTGACTTTTTCCTCAAAGAAGCTAGCCAAGGCATCGGTCAGTGATTGAGAGGTCTCTAAGGGCGGCGTCGGGGGGTTGGATAAGGTGGTAACTACCCTGAATAATTCTCCGGATGAATTTTTTGCCTGGATAATCTGAGTGATAAAGTAGTGACTTTTCTCAGTAGTTATCGCTCTTTTGTAGATAGCGAGGGCATTTTTGTAGTTAGATTTGTCTCAGTGCTACATGTCAAAGTAAGTACATATGTAAAACACAGTACATGTGAGAGTTGACATATATAAATAACTGTGCATAAGAGCCAGTGAATGTGTGAGTGGCTGTATGGATCATTGTGAACTTGTATCAGGGATTGTATAATAGAGTAAATATGTGTTAGTATATGTTTGAATAAGTAAAGTTTGTATAACTGTATAGTTGAGGAAATGGAGGTGTGATTGATTATTTGCATGACTGACTAGGTGTGTGAGTAACTCCATGGATGAGTGACAGTCTGTGAGTGTCTGTTTACACTGATTGTATCTAAGGTTATATTAGAGTCTGAAGAGGTTCATCGTATTATCACATGAATGATATCATCAGTGATGTTATCAGTCATGTCAAATGAGATGTTTTCAGTGATGTCATCAGTGATGTCATTTGAGATGTCATCAGTGATGTCATCAGTGATGTCACTAACCATGTCATGAATGATGTAATATGTGACATCATCAGCAGTGGATTGCGGGTGCGCGATATATAGTTAGCGCTTATAACTATATATGGAATTTCAATGGTTTTATGCGAGTAAAATAAGGTTTTGTAAATGCAAATCCCTAACTATATATGGCCTAAAACCAATGGTTTTTTCATTGAATTTTCAAGGTTTTGTAAATGCAAATTCCTAACTATATATCCACTATAACCTATGGTTTTTTCTGTGAATTTCATTGGTTTTTTAATAGCAAATATGAAAAGCTTTAAAATGTCAAGTACGTGATAGATAAAAACATTTTCGTATTTATGCACGCTGATGTGCTTTGAACGCTGCACCCCCCCCCCTCCCCTCTTTTGTCTTAGTAGTACTCTCTCTTTGCAGATACTGAAGGGTAGTTAACGCAGGCCTTTACCCCCGTTGTAATCCGTCGTGCCTGCTTGTCTCTCCATTTGATTGATTGTTGTCCAAGCATTTACTGTTTTAGAATTGGTTCTCTTTGGATCATTCTCTATTTACAAACAAGCACAAAGTCGCAATACTCTGTTTAGTCTTTGCAGATAGTGAAAAATCGTGTAAAAAAATAAAAGTAATCGAGCAAAATCAGTAGGCCACTAATTGGATCTCTTTTTAACCTCGCTAAAATAGAAATATTAGGAACAACCCTTCATGAGAAATACGAAAATAGTGAGATGAACTGAGCTCCACACCATGAGGGCTGCAAGACAGCTCGGCTCCATCACCCATCCCGCACAAAATAACGACAAACCCTATGCAAATATTAAAAATATAGACAACACACCAGCAAAGAAACAGGGTAAAACATTTTATTAAAAAACTATTTACATAACGTTGGTTTATAAGATGATGTCAGTAGTGGACCGATGTGTGAATAGGTCGAAAGCAGCACAAGGCTCCAAGATCCGGATGGCAACCTCCTGGATGTTGGGTGCCATAGTTCAGAGTTCTGAGTTTGAGCCTTTTTCAATGCCTGTGCTTTGTTGAATCAAAATGGCGGCTTGACACAAAGCTGACTCAAGCGTTGCTACTGATGCTATGCAGACCAAAACTGGTTTTCAGTTTGTACATTTTTCTAGATTTTTCAATCCAAGTTTGGTTGACTTTGTAGAACGATGGCTTCAAATTTTCAACATACGGTGTGGTGGCGCTGACTGGGAGGGGGCGCTTCGCTCCTGCCCCCTCCCCAAGTAAGATTTTCATACGTGAAAGTACGTTAATGGTTTTGGTCCCTGAGTTGCTTCGATGTCACTGCCATTCTCAAATGGCATAAGTTCTGGATGTTGGGTGCCATAGTTAAGAGTTCTGAGCAGTGCTTGTAACACTGTCTGAAGCTTATTTCCACCTACTGCAGCTTCACTATTCTCAAAGTAAGTGAGTGTCGTTTGTGGACCTGACTGCATTAGAAAACAATGTGATATGTTACCTTCCTAAACAGCTTGACGGAGGCCCCTTAGGGGCGGTGTGATGGCCATGGACTCGGAGAAGACGCTTGGCTCCGACACCCTCCCCAAGTCTTATAGCACTGGTGTAGCCTGAGATCGCCCCCGACATAGGCGGCCGGCTCCCGGGGTCCGGCAGAACTTTTTGCCTTTTGATGACTCTTCAATTCTGAACCTTGTCCCACAATCCGTTTGACCTGAAGACACGCTGTAGTGGGGCGCCCCTTTACCGTTTCAGTTGCCATTCCGCCCGCTTTTGCTACACTGTGCCTCTTCCGCCATTCAGCTGTTTACCGCCCGCTCTTGCGACTACAGCGTCTCGCTCATCATGTAGTTGAGTTGCTCCCGCTCTTGCGGTGCAGCGATAGGCGGCTGCCACAGGACTCTCAAAATGGCGGCCGGCTCTTCGGTTTTGGGCCTGGTCCACTAAAATGGCCCTGGGACACCTTTGAACTCGGACGCTTCCCTGATAGGGCTTGGGTCCCATTCTCGAAAAGCGTCCCCTCAGCCGTGAAGATTCTACAAAAGTCTTGGGGGCCTCCGACTCCCGCAGGCTTCTGGTGGGGAGCGGCTGCCATGATTGCTCGTGGAATGGCCACGACGGAGCTACGAGATGGTAGTGGTCTCATGCTGACGCCAGCTTTAGTCTGAAACATCCAGAAACACTGTAGACTACCAATTCGATCAGTTCCGGTAGCGCCCCAACATGACCCGGAAGAGAAGAACTTGCCCTCCCCTCTTTGACTGATGGTTCTTGTTGCCTGTCCCCTCTGTTGTCATTTAACAGAACTTTTTGGACTGCTGAAAGGGGTTGTGTTCCGAACGCTGGTTGGTGGAGACATTTTGACTATATTCTTGACCTACGTTGTCGCGTAATGCGTTATATGACACGCCGCGTTAGCCCACCCGGAAGTGATCCGAGGCGCGGCGCGCAGCGCGTAACGTAAGCATAACAGGTCATGTGACTTGTTAATAAAACTTTTCATTGGTTCATTTTACTTTTGTTAATTTAATGATGAAAAGCTTGATCATATGACCTAAAAATTACGCTTTTTATTGTTTTCGAACAATATTTTTTTTTCAAACATATGTTATAATATTCCAGGCTAATGTACTTTCCCGGAAAATTTACAACTGTCTTGCAAGTAAAATATATTTCTTTTTCGAGAAAAAGGGCGTTTCTTCCTTCCATGACGGAGCCGTTGAGTAAAAGAGATTCGGCCTGCTGTCTTAGTCGCCGATACGCCTGATTATCAGATTCTTATCGATCACTTTATGTTGCAGACATGAAAAACACAACTGCCCTTGACCATTTATCTTTACTGCGTTCCTACATATTATACCTTTTATCCGTCATGTAATTGGACTGCTTTATTTCACTTGCCTTTTACTGATTCGAAAACAGTGACTAAAAGTAAAAACTTTACCAATGTAAATACTACTACCGTGTTTTGTTTTAAAAACCTTTATTGTGAAAATGTCAGTATACAAATACGGGCCTATAACCACGTGGGCCGGCCACGGAGCAAACTGAAATCGTATATGATGAGGAGACATTTACACTGTAGAAGAACGTAACGAGCGGGCCATTAGGTTGCAAGAACAAAGGTGTCTAACAGTTGCGGAATCGGTGGACGTACATTTTGTAATTAAAATACGACAGGGCCACTTACAATAACATTTTCTAGATATACATTTGCGGGCAAGGAGTTACGAGTCCCATTTATACCGGCGCCATTTTGGGCGAGGCCGGGCAGGTCCAAGATATAGTCAAAATGTCTCCACCAACCATCGGCCAGACCAGAACCCCTTTCGGCCCTTTATGCTACAAGATGGTGTCTTCCATTCAGAAAATATTGTTGGCAGCATTTTGAAAGGAAACAGAAACAGCCGTTCTCCTAGTGAGTTTCACATTGTTACATTTAGGAAGAATGTTGAAGAGTAGTATGTGGAAAATCTGAAGCCATTTTTCTACAAACTCTCAATCAGACTTGGATGGAAAAAAAAAACATGAAGAATGTACAAACTGAAAACCAATTTTTGTCTGTATAGCATCAACAGTAACGCTTGAGTCAGCTTTGTGTCAAGCCGCCATTTTCATTCAATCAATAGCGTCCCCCTACACACATTCAGGGACCTGGTCGTGTCTTCAGATGAAACGGATTGTAGGAAAAGAAGCAGAAAGGAAAAGGAAAAAAGTTCCGCCGGACCTCGGGAGCCGGCCGCCTATGTCATGTGCGACCTTTGGCCACACCAGGGCAATAGTGAAGCTGCAGCAGGTGCAAATAAGCTTCAGACAGTCTTACAAGCACTGCTCAGAACTCTCAACTGAGGCACTCAACATCCAGGACTTGCCATTCGGATCTTGGCGCCTTGTGCTGGTTCCGACCTATTCACACATCGGTCCACTACTGACATCACCTCATAAGCCAACGGGGCACCCTACACTGACTTTCGGCGCAGCATTGTAGGATGGCCACACCAGTGCGGCAACTTGCTGGACACGACCTCGGTGCCATCCGGATCTCGGCGCGTTCGAGTCACTGTACCGCAAGAGTGACCGGAACTCAGCTGAACACGCCGTCTTTCGGCGCAGCATTGTAGGATGGCCACACCAGTGCAGCAATTTGCTGGACACCACCTTGGGCAATAGTGAAGCTGCAAAAGGTGCAAATAAGCTTCAGACAGTCTTCAACTTACTCTGATTCTTATAATAAACTTCAGATAGTCTTACAAGCACTGCTCAGAACTCTCAACTATGGCACTCAACATCCACAACTTGCCATTCGGATCTTGGCGCCTTGTGTTGGTTCCAACCTATTCACACATCGGTCCACTACTGACATCACCTCATAAGCCAACGGGGCACCCCACGCCGACTTTCGGCGCAGCATTGTAGGATGGCCACACCAGTGCGGCAACTTGCTGGACACAACATCGGGGCCATCCAGATCTCGGCGCGTTCGACTCACTGTACCGCAAGAGTGACCGCAACTCAGCTGGACACGCCATCTTTCGGCGCAGCATTGTAGGATGGCCACACCAGTGCGGCAATTTGCTGGACACCACCTCGGTGCCATCCGGATCTCGGCGCGTTCGAGTCACTGTACCGCAACAGTGACCGCAACTCAGCTGGACACGCCGTCTTTCGGCGCAGCATTGTAGGATGGCCACACCAGTGCGGCAATTTGCTGGACACCACCTCGGTGCCATCCGGATCTCGGCGCGTTCGAGTCACTGTACCGCAACAGTGACCGCAACTCAGCTGGACACGCCATCTTTCGGCGCAGCATTGTAGGATGGCCACACCAGTGCGGCAATTTGCTGGACACCACCTCGGTGCCATCCGGATCTCGGCGCGTTGTGCTGCCTTCGGCCTATTCGCACATCGGTCCGCTACTGACGCCGCCTCACGTGCCAACGGATTTTCTACGCTTTTTGTAGCCCTATGCCGCATAACAGGTCATGTGACTTGTTTATAAAACTTTTCATTGGTTCATTTTACTTTTGGTTTCCTAAAGATGGAAGTCTTGGTCATATGACCTAAAAATAACACTTTTCATTGGTTTAGAACATTTTTTTTTCCCAAACGATGAAAGCCCCACCTTGTTTCTGGATCATTCAGACTGAAGCTGGCGTCAGCATGAGAGCACCACCATCTCGTGGCTCCGTCGTGGTCATTCCGCGAGCAATCATGGCAGCCGCTCCCCACCGGAAGCCTGCGGGAGTCGGGGGCCCCCAAGACTGTTGTAGAATCTTCACGGCTGAGGGGACGCTTTTCGAGAATGGAGCCCAAGCCCTAACAGGCAAGCGTCCGAGTTCCAAGGTGTCCCAGGGCCATTTCAGTGGACCAGGCCCAAAACCGAGGAGCCGTCCGCCATTTTAAGAGCCATGTGGCAGCCGCCTATCGCTGCACTGCACGAGTGGGAGCAACTCAACAACATGGTGAGCGAGACGCTGTAGCCGCAAGAGCGGGCGCAACTCAGCTAGATGGCCGCCACCTGGGGAGGCCCGTTCACGCCGCCTCCCCCACGCCCCCCCCCCCGGGCCGCCGCACGCCAATTTTCGGAGCAGCATTGTAGGATACCAAAACCAGTGCGGCAGTTTACTGGACATCACCTGGGTGCCTGTCGTACATGTTGTGTCAGCCATGGGACACTGGACACAGTCCCATCAACATCTCAACGCGTTCTGCTGCCTTGGGACTATTCGCACAACAGACCGCTACTGACGAGGCCTCCCCCCGCACCACCCGGGACGCCCCACGCTGTTTTTCTGTGCTGCATTGTAGGATCCCAAAACCAGTGCGGCACCCAGGCGACATCACCTGGGTGCCGTCCAGAACTCTGCACGTTGTGCTGCCTTGGGACTATTCGCACAAAAGACAGCTTCTAACCATTGTTGCTTTTTGAGTTGAAAAATGTTTAAATGTTTTTAGTTTTTGTTCCGTTCATTATAGTTAAAAGTTAATAAAGTTTTATAATCTTACTTTGTTGGAGTGTTATCTATTTTTTTTAAAACGGGTGAATAGGGCCTTGAATCGGGTTATTGTCATGTGTGGGCTTTGGAAGTGTGCTGCTGCAGGATCGGACATTTCAAACTCAAATGCACGTTCTTTTTCTTACCTTTCCGAAGCATGGAGCGCAATAGCAGGCAGAGAAAGGGTGATGCACGTGTTGAACACTACCTGACCTGGCAAGTTGCTGGCAGTGCCCCCCCGCCCGCTCCTGAAAGAGGGCACACACACACCGCCGCCCCGAGTACTTCACAAATCTTTAAAAGACCATGCGCTTGTTCATGAGGCTTAAATGGTTTATCACCTCTTCTAGAACCCCTGCATCGACCCTCTGACGTTTCCTGGAAAAATTACCATGTAACACAATACCAAGCCCTGTCAGCTGAAACCCCCAAGGAATCTTGGGGCATATTATCAAGGGGGTTTATCTCCGCTTTTTTGGCTTTAAAAGCCATGAAAGCGGAGATAAAATTATCTCCCTATTACCAAGCTGTCGCTAACACCAGTTAGTGACAGCTAAAAGGAGATAGCGACCATCTTGGGCCCCGCTTTGCATGTCAGTGATACTTATCACTAATGACATGCAAAGTGGCGTGCCAAGATGTTAGCGACTGGAAACAGTCCCTAACATCGCTATCTCCTATTACCAACTTTTGGAGATATTCGCGCTAAGCGCGAATATCTCCAAAATCTAACACCTGCCCTGAGCAGTTCTTAGCCATGTTATCCAATGGGAGGTGGATAACATGGCTAAGAGCATTTGCTCGATAATACATGAATATCGCTGACTTTTCTGCGATAATAGCAAGGTTTATCTGCGATAAAAATCGCCGATGTGCGGCGATAATTTTTGTCTCTAAACAAGTTAGAGACAAAAAATTATCGCTAGTTGTTCGTAATATGCCCCCGGGTTTTTGCTTGCAGAAATCGGGAGGCGGGAGACTAGCACTGAAATCAGTAGTCACACGCCTGAATCGGGAGGGTTGGCATGTCTGAATTCTCTACAGCTGGGGCCATAAACTACATCCGCAGGGGTAGGTGATAGCCTGGGACCAGCCTGGCATCTAAAATGGCTGCCGTGCACGACAAAATTGTGGCATTGGAAAAAAGGCAAGATGGCGCAGCCGCTGGAAGAGATGTATCAACATATATCAGCCTCCTCAGCCACCCTCAGGAAACATAGGGGATTAGGATACGTCTCCCGCACCCCCTTATACCTAGTAATTTAATTAACGAAGCACAAAATGGCGAATTCCCGTTTCGCTACCAGTTTGCGGCCCGTGAAGCGCTTCTACCGTGAAAAATCATTTTTTTTTTATTTTCCCCACGGGACCCTTTAATAACCCCAACAACATTCCTAGGGAGTCAAGAGGGTGATACCTTGCCCCCTTTCATTAAATTCCCCCTTCGTTTTTCACCTCTTCTTCTCTCTCGATCCTACCGAGAGACAAGATGGCGGCCGCTCCGGACTGTCACGCAGCAAAAAAAAAAAAGCTCACGCACAGCCGCTGGAAGAGATGTATCAACATATATCAGCCTCCTCAGCCACCCTCAGGAAACATAGGGGATTAGGATACGTCTCCCGCACCCCCTTATACCTAGTAATTAATTAACGAAGCACAAAATGGCGAATTCCCGTTTCGCTACCAGTTTGCGGCCCAGTTCGCGGCCCGTGAAGCGCTTCTACCGTGAAAAATCATTTTTTTTCTTTTCCCCACGGGACCCTTTAATAACCCCAACAACATTCCTATGGGGTCAAGAGGGGGATACCTTGCCCCCTTTCATTAAATTCCCCCTTCGTTTTTCACCTCTTCTTCTCTCTCGATCCTACCGAGAGACAAGATGGCGGCCGCTCCGGACTGTTTAGAATGTTGACAGACACCGGAGAGCCAATCAGCTTTCTGCGCGCAAAGTTCCGAAACGCGAAAAGTAAGCGGACCGGATCGCTGCCCGGAGCGCTGTTACAGATATATATCTTGATTTAAACGTTAATTTCTCAAAATCCACTGAAGCACATATATTGAGACCTAGCAAAGGCACATCGGGCTAACAGTCCCTACAATTTTGCCAAGTTTCGTGCAAATCCATTCAGCCGTTCGAGCTAAAAGTGAGTCCAACCGCCCTATGGAAAAATGAATGGGAAAAACGTGTTTTGGGACCCCCCTTTTTTCTCGGCCCCCCCTTGACGAAACCCCACCAAATTTTCAGGGGCTGCTCAGAAACAAAATGTGCCATTTTCCTGAAAATTTCAGCCGATTCCGTCCACAAACGCCAAAGTTATTAGACATAGAATTTTCAGAAATGCCATAGGGAATTAATCCTAACTATATATACCTACTGGCGATAGCCAGTAGGTAATATATATATATATATATATATATACTACTAGTATAAAGAGAGAACAGAAACCTTTTGGCAAGGTAAACATGGGAACCACAGCGCCAATCTACACACCCAATACATTGTTGGAATCCTCAGGGTGTGTAGATGGACATAGGCGACATAAAATAAAAACGTAAATTAAAAAATAAAAATTTCAAAACAAAGTAGTCCCCTAAAACTAGCGCCGGCCTAGACGTGATGATGACATGTGGGGGAGGAGCGCTGACGTGCGGCGAGGAGTGGCGGTGGAGTCCGGAGTGGGCGGCTCAGGTAAGGCAAAGGCAGGTAGGAGGCCGGAGGCAGGCGGCGGGAGCGGGCTGCGGGTGGGAGGATCGAGGCGCGAGGCGGGAGGAGGGCGGGAGGCGGGCTGGGCAATGTCGGGGCGGGAGGCAGGAGGCGGGCTGGGCAATGTTGGGGTGGGTGGCGGGGGCGGCGGTGAGGCGGGAGGCGGGAGGGATGCGGTCTGGGCAATGTCGGTGCGGGCGGGAGTGCACAGAGCCTTAAAATGCTGCCCCCAGCCCCCTTCTGCCCCGGGCAACATATATATATATATATGTATATATATATATATATATATATATTACCTACTGCCGGTTGCAAGTAGGTAACTATAGTTAGGACCTATTTTCTATATGGAATCTGCAATATTCTATTTGAAATAACTTTGGGGCTGGTTGACGAATCTTCGCGAAATTTTTTAAACTCGTGGGGCGATCCGGTCCACTCCTATCCTGAAAGTTTGGGAGTGATTCATCAAGCAAGGGCAGAGAAAAAAGGGGGTCGAAAAACATGTTTTCCGCATCCAATTTCCCATATGAACCTTTAGTAGCAGCTACAGCCCGAACTGCTGAACGGAATTACACCAAATTTGGCAAAGAGGTAGTCCTTGGTTCAGACTTGTGCCTTTTTGTTAAATGGTGTAAATCTGTTTTGTAGTTTTTTAGATATTAAAGGAAAATTTATATATATATATATATATATATCTGGGCGGAGCCTAATGACACATCTCATCGTGTGATCTGCTCGTCTGTCAGCACTTTATCCGAGAAATGTTGGCAGCCATCTTGGGACCAATATACATGATAGCACCTCATTAAAAAGCATTGCAGTTAATAGAAAGTTTTAAGACTTTAGTTACATTATACATCATTTGTTGTTGGTACATACTCATTTTAGGAATTGTGGTGTCTTCTAAAGTGATTTTACCATGTGAAAAAGCCTTCTGCTGGGATATCATGAATCATGTTTGAGAGAAAACTATTTTCTCATGCTTTTCCCACAGCGGTTTGGAAGGTGATCTTTAAGCTAAACTGAGAGCATATTTTCTGTAAATTCACATTATCTTTCTCAGTCATGTGAGAATGAAGTCTGATATTCTCAGTAAAACGTGTACACCCAACATGGGCAGAGACTATCAGTTGATTCCTTTGTGTTTTACTACTGCAGCTTCCCAGAGTGTTCTAAAGAACAACTAGAGTGCTAACTGCCTTATTTATGACAAAAGTATAGCACACCTGAAGCCATCTTGATTGGAATAAAGTGGTAACTCTTAAAACATTTAATTTAAAAAGGAACAAAATCAGGGGGTTCATTTTGCCATAGAAAGTATGATTAATGCTGCAGAAAGAATAATTATGGCACATTTTGAGTGACTTCTCAAATCCTCTTCTACTTCATTAAAAACAATTCTGACATGCAGACTGAAACATGTACTTTCAATACCAGCAGCAGACTTCCCTGGTAAGCAGTACCTTTACTACAGTGATCTAATGAGCAACTAGGGTGCTAACATTCAGAATTTATGGCAAATGTGTGACACATCTGAATGCCTTCTTGATGGAACCAAAGTAAAAAACTGAAAGTATTTCCTACTGAGGAGACTGTAGTAAATGAGGAAATTAGGAAACTTCTTAACAAATAAGCCTCCCAAAATGGCCACCAGAGACAAAAGAGCCCCAATGTAGCACAAATGTCACCCAGAATTACCCCAAGTATAGTCCAATGACAGAATGTCCCAGAGTGTTCTAAAGAACAACTAGAGCGCTAACAGTCTTACTTAGGACAGAAGTATGGAACACCTGAAGCCATCTTGATTGGAATAAAGTGGTAACACTTAAAACATTTAATTTGCAAAGGAACAAAATGAGGGGCTTTATTTTGCCAAATAGATTATGATTAGTGCTGCAGAAAGAAAATTTAGGGCACATTTTGACTTCTCAAATCCTCTTCTATTTCATTTAAAAATTCTAACATGCAGACTGAAATATGCACTTTGAATACCAGCAGGAAACTTCACTGGTGAGCAGTAGCTTTACTACAGTGATCTAGTGAGCAACTAGAGTGCTAACATTCAGAATTATGGCAATTGTGTGACACATCTGAATGCCTTCTTGATGGAACCAAAGTAAAAAACTGAAAGTATTTCCTACCGAGGAGGCTGTAGTAAATGAGGAAATTAGGAAACTTCATAACAAATAAGTCTCCCAAGATGGCCCCCAGAGACAAAAGAGCCCAAATGTAGCACAAATATCACCCAGATGTAGCCCAAGTATAGCCCAATGACAGAATGTCCCAGAGTGTTCTAAAGAACAACTAGAGCGCTAACAGTCTTACATATGACAAAAGTATGGAACACCTGAAGCCATCTTGATTGGACTGAAGTGGTAACACTTAAAAAATGTAATTTGCAAAGGAACAAAATGAGGGGCTTCATTTTGCCATAGAAATTATGATTAGTGCTACAGAAAGAAAAATTAGGGCACATTTTGACTTCTCAAATCCTCTTCTATTTCATTTAAAAATTCTAACATGCAGACTGAAACCTGCACTTTGCATACCAGCAGCAGACTTCCCTGGTGAGCAATAGCTTTACTACAGTTATCTAATGAGCAACTAGAGTGCTAACATTCAGAATGTATGGCAAATGTGTGACACATGTGAATGCCTTCTTGATGGAACTAAAGTAAAAAACTGAAATTATTTCCTACTGAGGAGACTGTAGTAAATGAGGATATTAGGAAACTTCATAACAAATAAGTCTCCCAAGATGGCCACCTGAGACAAAATAACCCAAATGTAGCACAATTTTCACCCAGATCTAGCCCAAGTATAGCCCAATGACAGAATGTCCCAGAGTGTTCTAAAGAACAACTACAGTGCTAACAGTCTTACATATGACAAAAGTATGGAACACCTGAAGCCATCTTGATTGGAATAAAGTGGTAACACTTAAAACATTTAATTTGCAAAGGAACAAAATAAGGGACTTAATTTTGCCATACAAATTATGATTAGTGCTGCAGAAAGAAAAATTAGGGCACATTTTGACTTCTCAAATCCTCTTCTATTTCATAAAAAAAATTCTAACATGCAGACTGAAAGATGCACTTTGAATATCATCAGCAGACTTCCCTGGTGAGCAGTAGCTTTACTACAGTGATCTAATGAACAACTAGAGTGCTAACATTCTGAATATATGGCAAATGTGTGACACATCTGAATACCTTCTTGATGGAACCAAAGTAAAAAAACTAAAAGTATTTCCTACTGAGGAGACTGAGGAAATTAGGAAACTTCATAACAAATAGGTCTACCAAAAGTGGGTCTCGTGCTCTCCATGCCACTGGAGTCAAGCGTCGCGTACCGTAATGCGCATGTGTTGCGAATGCGCAGGAGCAGGAGTCACGGACTGGTCGCATACCAATCGCGCACATCATGTAATATTAAATGTATATGATAGTAAGCTTGACATTTCCAGTATGATGAGGTTTATCAGATTGTCACGTGGATGATGTCATCGGTGATTTCATTTGAGATGTCATCAGAGATGTCGTCAGTGACCATGTCATGAATGATGTAATATGTGACATCATCTGCAGTGCATTGCGGGCGCGCGAGTCATAGTTAGCAGAACTAATTATAACGGAGGAATTTCTATGGTTTTGTACGAGTAAAATGTCCAGCTAACTATAACACCCCTGAAACCTATGGGTTTTTTCTGTGAGTATACATATATATAACCTGCCCCTCTGAAGGAAATAGGACAGACACCGCACGGATTCCCATGGCAGCTCTTTATTCAAGTGATACAGGTTGCAGGTATCGCGTTACGGTCGCGAAACTGGCCTTGTTCACACAATGGGCACCATTACACCATTTATATGCCCTGCAACAGTGCGCATGACAAATAGACATAAAAGAGTAATACCCTTGTAGCTGCCTTTCATATACATGTAAATAAATATAAAGAATAAACATAATTGGTCATTGTGGCATTACAGTAAAAATAGAACACTGTGCTATTGTATATAGAACCAGTGTCTCACTTGTGAAAAATCCAGAAAATGAGGACCTCCGGTAGAATGCCAAAGACCAGTGTTGGATCCTCGAGTCTGAACCCCTGCAAAGGCAAAGTAACTGAGTAAAGCCTACATACAATGCTAAATTTTAAAGGCAAAAAAAACCTTTTAAAAAAAACGGGGCATTGTTTCTTTCACTGATACTGAAATTGCACTCCCTCGTAATAGCACAATCTCCTGGCGCTTAGATCCTCTTTAAAAACACTAACATAGGGAGGAGAAAAGTATTGATTTATGGAGGGTTGCATCCTGCATTCTGCAAAGTTTGTGGATGTCATTTGTCATGATGCACTTAAACACCTGACCCTTTTAATGCTTACAAATTCCCCATTGATCATCTGTTACCCAATATAATGCCGGTTAAACAGAGAAATGTCCCAGTTTTTAAATAGTGTCTTGGTGTTCAAAAAAGTAAGCAAAGAAATGTTCCGTTTTTTTTAGTGCGAGGCACTATTTAAAAACCGGGACATTTCTCTGTTAAACCTGGGCACTACACAAAACCAGGACATTTGGGTAATTTGGAGCAAAGTGTCAGGACACCAGGACACTGCTCCGAAAACAGGAACCGTCCGGGGAAAACCGGACGTCTCGTCACCCTAACCAATTATGTCATTTAATTATTTAACTAATTGTTTTTTTTTAATATTTTATTGTTTTTAAATGTTAAGTGGTTAATCAATGTACTTATTTTAAATTATGTTAATTAATGTTATATTTAATAATTTTAACACGTTTAATTATTTTATATAATTGTTAATGTAAAGTTAATTTATATTTTTTCTTTGATTTAAAAAAAAAATGTTTTAATTGTATGTGTTCATTTTTTAAGATAGTAAAGTGGGAACTGGGTTCCTTGATAGTTTTTTGTAAAATAATTATTTATAAACTTTAATATTATTTGTTTTATATTTAATACTTTTGTTTATTTTAAAGATGTTTTAAAATGTTGTCTTTTGTCAATATTTTAATGTTTTATTTAAAAAATGTTAAGAGTGGGAATAGAAAATCTGGCCTCCACAGTCCAAATTGTTCCCTACTGTTGCTTAGATTGCAGTGGAAATAGTAAACCTTACCCCTCCGAATTCTCACACATTACCTACTATTACTTAGAATGAAGTGACAATCATAAATCTGACCCCTCCAAAGTTCAAAACATTCTTTACTTTTGCTTAAGTTTGAGTGGAAAGGTAAATTTGAAGACTCTGCAGTCCAGCACGTTTCTTACTATTGCTCGTATTGGAGTGTGAATAGTAAATTTGGCCCTCCAAAGCCCAATACTTTGCTTGCTGTTACCAAGATTGTAGTAATAGGAGTAGTAAATCTGACCCCTACAAAGTCCATCACTTTCCTTATTTTTGACTTTGTTAAATTGCAAATAGTAAATGTCACCCCTACAGAGTCCAACACTTTTCCTACTGTTGTTGAGATGGAAATAAGAATAGTAAATCTGACCCCTTCAAAGTCCAGTACTATCCAAATTTTGTTTATGCTAAAATTGGAATAGTAAATCTGACTCCTCCAAAGCCCAATTTTTTTCTACTTTTGCTTACATTGAAGTTGGAAAAGTAAATCTGATCCCACTTAAATCCAACACTTTCCCTACTTTTGTTTATGTTGGAGAGGGTATAGTAAATCTGACCCCTCCAAAATCTAACACTTACCCGACTATTGTTCAGAATCGAATGGGAATAGTAAATCTGACCCATAAAAGCCCAACACTTTTAGTACTTTTACTTACATTGCAATGAGAACAATTAATGCAACCCTCCTAAGTCAACACTTTCCCTATGTTACTCAGGTTAAACTGGGAGCAGTGAATTTCACACCTCCTAGTTTAGTTTTTTTCATTTGATTTTTCAAAAGTTGCTTTATAAATATATTTATTTTCTTTTAATTTTAAAAGTTGGTTTAATGGAAACTCTATTTTGCAATTTTTATCAATGTTTCGATTTTGGTATTGTACATGTTTTCGTTTTTATATTACTTATGTATTAATAATATTATTTTTTAAATATAGTAATTGTTTTAAATTAATTTTAAGTATATAAAGTTATCATTTACGTTTGTATGTAATATTTTTTATATATATTTGTTATATTATAAGAATTTTTTTCATGTAATATTATTTTTAAAGTTAATATATGTTTCAAAGTTAATATACAGTATAATAGTTAAAATTCGATATACTTACTCATTTTTTGATGAGATAATGGTCTTCTTTTGTCAATATTTCCAGCTTTGCATGTAAAGTATATAAGTGAATATTTGAGTTCACAATATTTGTGTCACTGATATTTTTGTTGATGATATGTTGTCAGACAGCCATTGGCAAGATTGAAAATCTATATCATCTCCTGCTACTGGGCTCATGTTAGATGCTTTAATTGATAAAATGTATTCTTTTAGAAGATGATTACATTTGGATACTCACGCATGGTTCCCAACAGGTAAGAAATGTAGGAGTCATTTGAAATAGTGAAACCAATTTGAAACTCATGTTGATTTGGTGGCTCACCCAGCGTTCTACCTTTGAAGCTAATTTTGCCACTTATTAATATCGCTCCCCGGGATGTTCACTGCCATGTATTAATTCCATTCCTTAAATTCTTAAAGTAATCCAAAATTGGTCGTGCTAATGCTGTGCTGGTTTGATTACCCAATAACAAGCTGCACACCTCCATTCGGTACAGAATACCGCAGCCTGTCTAACCCTTAAATGCATTGGGAAATGTATTAGGCAATTCACTCATTACGTTGGTTTCCCATCACTAAACATTTTTTTTGTTCAAACTGCTCATTTTGACCTACAAATGGATCAATGGATTTGCACCTATTGGCAGACAACAAAATAAATCATTAACTAAATAAATCTTCTATTTCTTTGTCATCTTGCAACCAGCTGCTACAGCTATTCAAGCTATTTTCCCACAACCCTGGTACCAGTACAGTTCACCTTAAGCCACTTAACGTTTTGTGAGCATTTATGTGTTATCAGGCTCTGATGAGGAATGTCCATGTAAAACAGCTCTAAGCATAACAGTACCTCAGTTAAGTAAAATGTTGATTCAATGCTCTTCATCGCCATCAAGCCTTCAGCTGTCTTTCAGAGCTACTGCAGGCTGGCCAAAGGTACCCACAAGGATGTAATCATGGAGATTATTGGACTGAATTGTTCCTTTATTGACATTACCAGCATGTTAGGCCTCGCCTGAGACACCTCATGGGCTGTTGTTTGCGACGATCTATTGTTTCTAATAAAAAAACTCTAGAAAGGGTCTTTTAGTCTGCCCTTTACTTACATTTATTGGCTTCATTATCAGTCTTATTTTCTTCCTTTTTCATTGGTGAGTGTGTGTCAGCTTTGTCTCCATGTGTTTTCTTTCTTACCTGGATAATAGACCAAATACTGTTTGATTTCTTGATTAGAGTTCTTATATGCTGCTTGCGCTCAGATTGTGGTACTTTTTTCAGTTCTAATATTACTTGCAAAACAGCCATCAGAGTTGAAGCTTGCGCTTCCCGGTATTTCTAATAACTAAAAACAAACAACCAGCAATAACTAAACTTTGTGGCTTGTGACTAATTTCTGAAACAGCCATTTCGACTGCTTGTCACTTTTATTGATGATGTAGTTATATATATAGTACCTTCGTTTAAGACTATTGCCATACAATATGTGTTTTCTTAATTATTGTTTGCCACAGTGTCACTTTTACTTATTTGTTGGTTACCTCTTTTATAATTTAGAGGATGTTTTATTCAGTATCAAATATGCAGTAATTTCAAAAGGTTAATGTTTCACCTTTATCAATTATCAATAAACTCACCCCATCTCCCTTTACCTCTACCCACTCCCAAGCAATACAATTACCCATACATTAATTTCCCTTTACTCACCCCTCAACCCTACATTCACCCTTACCTCCCTTTAAATCTAGCCACTCCTGAAACCTAAATTCCCCCTTACCTCCCTTTACCCACTCAAGCCCTAAAATCACCCATACCTCCTATACCTCTACGCACCCTGAACCCTAAAATCACTGTTACCTCCCTTTACCTCTACCTACCCTGAACCCTAAAATCACCCTTACCCCCTTTACTTCTACCACCCTTGAACCCTCAAGTTACCGTCACCTCCCTTTACCTCTACCCACCCATGAACTCCCAAGTAACCCTCACCTTCCTTCACCTCTACCCACCCATGAACCCTAGTCACCCTCACTTGTGCCCACCCCTCACCCCTCAAGTAACTCTCACCTTCCTTTACCTCTAACCAACCATAAACTATCAAGACCCTCTCAACTCCTTTTACCTCAACCCTCAGATGATTAACCCTCAAGTCATCCTCACCTCCCTTTACATTTACCCATCACTGAGCCCTCATTACCCTGACCTCTCTTTACCTCTACCCACCCCTAAGCCTTCAGGTCACCATCACCATTCTTTACCTCCACCCACCCTTGAAACCTAAAGTCACCCTTAACTCCCTTTCTCTCTACCCGTCCCATAACCATAAAATCAAATTTTTAATAAAATACAAGTATGTTACTTAAAAAAAATAGTTACCTGCATGTTGAAGTACTTTCTGCTGAATGTACAAATACTTAACTGAGTGGTAAAGGTCTTGCATAGTACATTCTGTTTCCCCATTCCTGCCCCTTCCTTAAACACTCTCCTGCCTTCACCCAGCACCATTAAATGTTTTTGGGGCACTGTTGGTTGTTTTATGACCTCCAGTATTTTTGCAGGCACCTTTGCCTCTTTGACAGTTTGCCCCCTTACGCTCCTCTCTCAACCCAGAGCCTATACTTTAGGTTTTAGTTAGGACAACGCATGTGCTGTCGCTTCTGAGGCATTTGTGTTTACTTACAGGGGGCTTAGAAGCCGGACATTGCTTACCATTATTTGGCATCATCTTCACTCTAATCTCCTTGCTCCTCTTCGTGTATTTGTCCATACCCAGAAGCATGGCCCAAGAAGGGCTTCACTTGCTTAGTGTACTTCCACTTTTTCCTTTTATTTGTACATCTTTCCACCCTTCCACCTCCAACATTGTTGCTTGCCATACCCCCACCCACCCTCCTCCTGCATTGTGGCTTGTCTCGTCGGCCTCCACCCGTCCCCCGTTGTTGCTTGCCCAGTACACCCTTCATCCCCCCTTTGTTGCTTGCCCACTCCCGTCCCGCCAGAAAAAAAAACATCCAGAAGTCCCTCCAATGGGTTTCAAGATACTACAAAGATGCAAATGATGCTGCCTCCCTGCTCTGCATGGCCTTTTTTGTACTGGCCAACACAGAGAAATTCAACTCAGTCGTAAGAAAATAAAACTTGTTTTTGTGAAGGCAGAGAATAATCCCATACTAAAAATATTGTTCACTGCCCTTCGCAGTAATAGTTGGCTGTGTCATAGCTCTTTTGTCTAATTTTCAGCCATGCTGCACAGCAACTGCAATGCTGTACAACATAGCTAAGCGAAGTTGTGTTATTTTGTCGAAGCTTTGCCAACGCTTGTGTTATTTTGCTTTTATTTAAGTTTCTTTTTTAGTATTTCTGATGTAAGTGATGTTGGCAAGAACTCCCTTGCTAAACTGGAAAATACATTTGTGGATTTGTTTTGTAATGTATTTTTTGTTTGAGGGAATAAAGTGTCCGCAGCATTGAATAAATGTTACTTGGATTGAAGATTGTTAGCTGCAGAGGTGGGTGAGAGAGACGCTGAAAGCTCAAGCTTTAACTTTTGATGCAAAACTGGAGAGGGAAATATATACCCATCTAGTGTCTAAATGGTACAATATGAAATCCGAAAACAGGAATTTTTCTGGCTTCCCCGCTTGACCAAACTGTGTAATCTTAGGCAAGTATTTTATTTCCTGTGTTTTCCTTTTCCTATCTTTATTGCATTTGAGAGCACTCTGAAATATGTTAGTTCAGAGTTTGAGTTATGCAAGCATCTGTCTTGTGTCTCATTTCAATATACTGTAATATTGTTCCATGCAAGAATCTAGACAACATTCAGGGTGCACATGACTAACGATTTGGGGGGGGGGGGGCTGGGGAGACAGGAATATTTTTCAGTTCATGTTTAAAAAAAAACTCTCAGTTTAACAAATGCCTCTCAATGCCTTGATACAATCATATGTACTAAGTTGAAATGTTTTTTAATGTTAAAGCAATGCTCTTTTAAAAAAATTGGCAGAGTCTTTATCAATTTCTTATGGTATTTATTGCACAGTTTACATGCCAAGCATTGTCAGAGTTCAACTCGGCTCTTCCTGTTAATTTGTTAGGTCACTCGTCCACCTCTAGTTAAAAATCTTGCTAGACTAGAGGCACTGCTGATGTAAAGATGTTAAGCTCCTCCCACGGAACCGTGGGATTGCATCTACTGCATCTACTACATCTACCCTGATTGCATCTACTATAACACTGCCAGCCACAAAGATAGGCTTGCTTTAAAGGGACATGTGAGTGGTGACATGACAAAATATTTGACAAAAGCGCATAACAGACAAATTAAGGATGAAAATGTTCAACAACAGAATCATGAACTTGAAAGAGGAAAATTACTTTATGAGGAAACTACAAGGGGTTTTAGAAAATCCATTCTGGGGGGGCTTATTTGCAAGTTCATTGCACTGCCGGTTAATCACTTTTTTCCATATTAAATGTGACGCACCATGGGTGCAAGGGCTTGTAAATAAGCTCCTGTATTCTTACATTTATGACAATGGATTTAAGAAATTCGTTTTCCGTTCGACATGCTTACATTTTGACAGTAAGTAATTAAAGTCTGGGAGTTTCTTTTACTGCAGCACTTTATGAATACTAAAGGTACAATCAATAAAAGAAAACGAAAGTTTGTTTACGTTAGCAGGTAAACCTCTTCCTGATTCGAAGTCTTATTTTCTGGAATTCTGCATAAACAGACTTTCTTATTCCCCCACGGTTTCCGCTAAAGTATTTAGTATGCACGTAGGTTCTAGTAGGAAACGGCGGGATGGAGATGTTTGGGTGGTTGGTGGAAGGCGATTCAACTGTTCATGGAGGTAGGGCCTGAGTTGTGTAGTGCCTTTAATCCCTTCCATGCTGATGACGGCTGGGAGCCGTCATGGCACACAGTGCTCGTGTGCTGATGACTGCTCCCAGCCGTCATGACCACGCCCGCGATCGGAATGTGCAGCACAGGAGCGGAATTCCGGCCGCGGGCAAGGGGTTAATGTGTGTGTGTGGGGGGGGGGGGGGGGGGTGTTGAATAGAGCGCTTTTGTGTATTGAGAGCCAGTGGAGTTCTCTGACCAGTGGCGTGATACGAGTTCTGTGTGTGAGGTAGAGGATGAGTCTGGCTGCCGAGTTCTGGATGGTTTGTAGTCTTCCAGTAATTTCCTTGATGACCCTGGCGTAGAGGGCCTTCCCATAGTCAAACTTGCTAATGACTAGGGCATAGGGGTATGTTAGAGAAGAAATCTCTTTATATAAACAAATCAAGGTACATTCATTGTTCACCGGCATTTTCTAATTATTTTGCAAGCAAAACATTTTATATCAAATCAGCACTATCGATGGAACAGAATATTGAAAATAAAATACTGACAGGTAAGTCGAGATTCTCTATACCTAACTCCACATATATGTACCTGTGTGGTTCTTATACGTTCAGGGTATGCAGATGTGGAGTTAGGAATAGCAAATCTATAGTTTACTATATGCACTCACCTTTCAATATTTGTCTCTTGATATTCTGTCCTGTATATTAGTATACCCCGATATTGCTGGTGTGGATATTTAGTAGTACAATCGTTTTCGTAGTGCACATATTTTTTTATTTAAACAGCCATTCACAGGCTTAACAGTGGTTGTTATATAGAGGAATAGTCTAAGTTTAATTAGTACTTCCAAGTGAATCACACCCTCGGACCAAACTGCAAACATATGAAAAAAATTATCAGTCATGGTTCCTAATTGTTTTGGGGATCATAGCCTATTTATAATAATCAGTACTCTAAAGTAATATCATGCTGATGCATACTGGAGTTGATACAGCCATGATCTGAATATCCTGATGTTCAGACCATGGCTGTATCAACTCAAGTATTGTGAAGGAGAATGCATCAGCATTACATTATAACGTTTTTTTCAAATGTTTGCACTTTGGTCCCTCTTCCTTGTTTGATATTGTAACGTATTTAAATTCACAGAGTAACTGCTCCTTGGAAACTGCTTATGATTAAGACCCGGTTGGGTCAAAATGCGTTATGCCATACTGTTGGCCCAGCTGTTACCTGCCATTTGCTACAATAAAGAACTTACCTGCAGCCACTCTTGACTGGATGGCTTGTCTTCACATGCAGAGGAGCGTGTGATTTCTTTGGTGCTGTATATATATAGATGTGTTCCCCCAGACTTAGGTGTATTCAGCAGAGGGCAGCCTTGACGAAGGTTTGACTACAGGCCCCTCCTCCCCGGTGGAATCATGACGCACAAGTACGGCGTCTAAAATGAACTCAGTGACGTTATCCTACGAATAAAATCATATGTATTATGTGTGATTGGCATGGCTTGCAACTTGATATATTCCTATTGAGGAATTTTTATGAGGAAAGGTACCGATAGGAACTAGTTTCCTTAGGTCCTGATGAAGAGCCAATAGGGGCAGGGCTCGAAACATGTTGACCAGATAAGAAAGGAATAGATTCATTGATATCTGTTTCCTTCTTTCTCTTCCCCTGATTTTTTATCTTACTGACTAGAGGCTGGAATAAAATAGTGATGACTCACTAGCCAGGTAATTTTTATTTTGTGTAGCACCCGTACCCCACTCTCACCCCACCCCACCCCCACCCCACAACTTTGTCTTCGTCATTTACAAAAAATCAAAAAGTGCTCCCACGTAGTCTGTCCGGTCGAAGCACGCCTCGATCCGCAGCAGGATTGGGAAGAACCCCAATGATGAAGCATGGCACCAAGGAGTAACCCTGGTGGGTGAGGGGTCTTCAAGAAAAACAGTGTCTTTCTCTCATTGTGGAGGTAATGTCCTTGGCTATCTCGTCTGAATTGACTGGGTTGTTTGTTTTCTCAAAAATTGTATAATTGAGGAGGGCGAACCCAGGTACTCCTCATCCTTCTTCTCTACTTTTGATAGTGTATATATTTATATATATGATTCCACAATCCTGCAGTGTAAGCAACCAGGCAACGGCTCCAACACAAAACCAGGTACAGACCACAACGAGGGTTTCGTAGTGAAAGTAAAGTGCAATATTCCATCGATGGGAACGGTAACATGACGTGTTTCGTCCGGGAAACCCGGACTTGATCACATGACAATCCCAGAGATACATGTATATACATATAACCACAGAAGCGCGGAGCCCAGTTTCAGGAACATCAGGCATTTATTTTCCTTATAAGTAAGGAGGGGAGAAAGGGAACGAGGGGTTTCTCTCTTGACTTTTTTGGACTACATGCATTAATCAAACAATGCGTTATTATGCTCTCAGTGGTTTGCACACAGATTGAGGAGAGCATTGGACTGCTGTTATGATTGTGTGTGCACTGACAAGCGGACAATGAATCAACAAGTGCAGTCTTATGGACGCAATTATGCTATACACAAATAGATACTGCAACTTTATTGAATGCTTTGAATACATCAATGATGCATTGTGGGATTAGAAGGACAATGTCATACTTTAATCCACGGAACGGCAGGATGTATAAAAGAACAGGAAGTGACTCTGTGTGCAAACCACTTTCACCTGAGAATAATGCTTGTTAGCCGAAATGCGGAGTATATGAAAGAGAGCACGCTGTTACTTATGAGAAAAATAAATGCTTGATGTTCCTGAAACTGGGCTTGGCGCTTCTGTGGCTTCATTGATTTTAACGGGTTGTTCCATTCCCATTTTAGCTGCAGCAGCCCTGCAGGGTCGGGGGCTCCTGTCATGTGGAGAATTTTCTGTGGTATATATATATCCAATCCAAATCTTCTCCGAAGACAAAGTGCGAGGCCACAGCAGGGGAACACGAGGAAACACCTTTATTCCATCACAGAGGCAAAAAGAGCAGTTACACCACCACTCTCGGCGAATGCATTTCGGCAGTAATTTGAGCCTTCCTCAGTGCCAGTGGTGTGTTACTTCAGGTGTAGGGCGGGTTTCACAGATAAAGTATCTTGCCCTATGCTGATTGGTTGTACGCCGTTCCTGAAGTGCGAGGCCACAGCAGGGGAACACGAGGAAACACCTTTATTCCATCACAGAGGCAAAAAGAGCAGTTACACCACCACTCTTGGCGAATGCATTTCGGCAGTAATTTGAGCCTTCCTCAGCGCCAGTGGTGTGTTACTTCAGGTGTAGGGCGGGTTTCACAGATAAAGTATCTTGCCCTATGCTGATTGGTTGTACGCCGTTCCGCCCCCAAATAAAGAATGCCTATCGTGGACATCACTGGAAAGTCACTCCATGTTCTGTGACTACCAGTCCCAGCATGCATAGTTATTAGAAAGCACTTCTGGGTGATGTTGCACAGGGCGGGTTGGTGTTATGAAGGTGTCCACTCTCCGTGTCTCATGCTTCTGGGACACGGTATCTCCTCAGCTCCCCAACCGTTTCAACCTGAAAGTGTCCGGTTTAGATTAAACGGGGACTTGGAAGCCAAATAGTTCCTCGCCCAGCGTGAAGCAAAATTGCCTCAACACCGCCTCCTCTCGTCCCGGGCTGACAGGTGGGCTCTGGTCATTCCGGTAACCCGGATCCGCTGCAAAGTTCCACAAACGTAGAAACCAGTGAGCCAGAGTCTGCTTAGGGAAACGGGGACCTCGTGTGCGCGACACTGGAAATTGCGCTGTAAATCCAATCCCCACCTTCTCCGAAGACAAAGTGCGAGGCCACAGCAGGGGAACACGAGGAAACACCTTTATTCCATCACAGAGGCAAAAAGAGCAGTTACACCACCACTCTCGGCGAATGCATTTCGGCAGTAACTTGAGCCTTCCTCAGCGCCAGTGGTGTGTTACTTCAGGTGTAGGGCGGGTTTCACAGATAAAGTATCTTGCCCTATGCTGATTGGTTGTACGCCGTTCCGCCCCCAAATGCTGAATGCCTATCGTGGACATCACTGGAAAGTCACTCCATGTTCTGTGACTACCAGTCCCAGCATGCATAGTTATTAGAAAGCACTTCTGGGCGATGTTGCACAGGGCGGGTTGGTGTTACGAAGGTGTCCACTCTCCGTGCCTCATGCTTCTGAGACACGGTATCTCCTCAGCTCCCCAACCGTTTCAACCTGAAAGTGTCCAGTTTAGATTAAACGGGGACTTGGAAGCCAAATAGTTCCTCGCCCAGCGTGAAGCAAAATTGCCTCAACACCGCCTCCTCTCGTCCCGGGCTGACAGGTGGGCTCTGGTCATTCCGGTAACCCGGATCCGCTGCAAAGTTCCACAAACGTAGAAACCAGTGGGCCAGAGCCTGCTTAGGGAAACGGGGACCTCGTGTGCGCGACACTGGAAATCGCTCTGTAAATCCAATCCCCACCTTCTCCGAAGACAAAGTGCGAGGCCACAGCAGGGGAACACTAGGAAACACCTTTATTCCATCACAGAGGCAAAAAGAGCAGTTACACCACCGCTCTCGGCGAATGCATTTCGGCAGTAACTTGAACCTTCCTCAGCGCCAGTGGTGTGTTACTTCAGGTGTAGGGCGGGTTTCACAGATAAAGTATCTTGCCCTATGCTGATTGGTTGTACGCCGTTCCGCCCCCAAATGCTGAATGCCTATCGTGGACATCACTGGAAAGTCACTCCATGTTCTGTGACTACCAGTCCCAGCACGCATAGTTATTAGAAAGCACTTCTGGGCGATGTTGCACAGGGCGGGTTGGTGTTACGAAGGTGTCCACTCTCCGTGCCTCATGCTTCTGGGACACGGTATCTCCTCAGCTCCCCAACCGTTTCAACCTGAAAGTGTCCAGTTTAGATTAAACGGGGACTTGGAAGCCAAATAGTTCCTCGCCCAGCGTGAAGCAAAATTGCCTCAACACCGCCTGCTCTCGTCCCGGGCTGAGAGGTGGGCTCTGGTCATTCCTGTAACCCAGATCCGCTGCAAAGTTCCACAAACGTAGAAACCAGTGAGCCAGCGCCTGCTTAGGGAAACGCGGACCTCGTGTTCGCGACACTGGAAATCGCTCTGTAAATCCAATCCCCACCTTCTCCGAAGACAAAGTGCGAGGCCACAGCAGGGGAACACGAGGAAACACCTTTATTCCATCACAGAGGCAAAAAGAGCAGTTACACCACCGCTCTCGGCGAATGCATTTCGGCAGTAACTTGAGCCTTCCTCAGCGCCAGTGGTGTGTTACTTCAGGTGTAGGGCGGGTTTCACAGATAAAGTATCTTGCCCTATGCTGATTGGTTGTACGCCGTTCCGCCCCCAAATGCTGAATGCCTATCGTGGACATCACTGGAAAGTAACTCCATGTTCTGTGACTACCAGTCCCAGCATGCATAGTTATTAGAAAGCACTTCTGGGCGATGTTGCAAAGGGCGGGTTGGTGTTACGAAGTTGTCCACTCTCCGTGCCTCATGCTTCTGGGACACGGTATCTCCTCAGCTCCCCAACCGTTTCAACCTGAAAGTGTCCGGTTTAGATTAAACGGGGACTTGGAAGCCAAATAGTTCCTCGCCCAGCGTGAAGCAAAATTGCCTCAACACCGCCTCCTCTCGTCCCGGGCTGACAGCTGGGCTCTGGTCATTCCGGTAACCCGGATCCGCTGCAAAGTTCCACAAACGTAGAAACCAGTGAGCCAGAGCCTGCTTAGGGAAACGGAGACCTCGTGTGCGTGACACTGGAAATCGCGCTGTAAATCCAATCCCCACCTTCTCCGAAGACAAAGTGCGAGGCCACAGCAGGGGAACACGAGGAAACACCTTTATTCCATCACAGAGGCAAAAAGAGCAGTTACACCACCACTCTCGGCGAATGCATTTCGGCAGTAACTTGAGCCTTCCTCAGCGCCAGTGGTGTGTTAGTTCAGGTGTAGGGCGGGTTTCACAGATAAAGTATCTTGCCCTATGCTGATTGGTTGTACGCCGTTCCGCCCCCAAATGCTGAATACCTATCGTGGACATCACTGGAAAGTCACTCCATGTTCTGTGACTACCAGTCCCAGCACGCATAGTTATTAGAAAGCACTTCTGGGCGATGTTGCACAGGGCGGGTTGGTGTTACGAAGGTGTCCACTCTCCGTGCCTCATGCTTCTGGGACACGGTATCTCCTCAGCTCCCCAACCGTTTCAACCTGAAAGTGTCCGGTTTAGATTAAACGGGGACTTGGAAGCCAAATAGTTCCTCGCCCAGCGTGAAGCAAAATTGCCTCAACACCGCCTCCTCTCGTCCCGGGCTGACAGCTGGGCTCTGGTCATTCCGGTAACCCGGATCCGCTGCAAAGTTCCACAAACGTAGAAACCAGTGAGCCAGAGCCTGCTTAGGGAAACGGGGACCTCGTGTGCGCGACACTGGAAATCGCTCTGTAAATCCAATCCCCACCTTCTCCGAAGACAAAGTGCGAGGCCACAGAAGGGAAACACGAGGAAACACCTTTATTCCATCACAGAGGCAAAAAGAGCAGTTACACCACCACTCTCGGCGAATGCATTTCGGCAGTAACTTGAGCCTTCCTCAGCGCCAGTGGTGTGTTACTTCAGGTGTAGGGCGGGTTTCACAGATAAAGTATCTTGCCCTATGCTGATTGGTTGTACGCCGTTCCGCCCCCAAATGCTGAATGCCTATCGTGGACATCACTGGAAAGTCACTCCATGTTCTGTGACTACCAGTCCCAGCATGCATAGTTATTAGAAAGCACTTCTGGGCGATGTTGCACAGGGCGGGTTGGTGTTACGAAGGTGTCCACTCTCCGTGCCTCATGCTTCTGGGACACGGTATCTCCTCAGCTCCCCAACCGTTTCAACCTGAAAGTGTCCAGTTTAGATTAAACGGGGACTTGGAAGCCAAATAGTTCCTCGCCCAGCGTGAAGCAAAATTGCCTCAACACCGCCTCCTCTCGTCCCGGGCTGACAGGTGGGCTCTGGTCATTCCGGTAACCCGGATCCGCTGCAAAGTTCCACAAACGTAGAAACCAGTGGGCCAGAGCCTGCTTAGGGAAACGGGGACCTCGTGTGCGCGACACTGGAAATCGCTCTGTAAATCCAATCCCCACCTTCTCCGAAGACAAAGTGCGAGGCCACAGCAGGGGAACACTAGGAAACACCTTTATTCCATCACAGAGGCAAAAAGAGCAGTTACACCACCACTCTCGGCGAATGCATTTCGGCAGTAACTTGAACCTTCCTCTGCGCCAGTGGTGTGTTACTTCAGGTGTAGGGCGGGTTTCACAGATAAAGTATCTTGCCCTATGCTGATTGGTTGTACGCCATTCCGCCCCCAAATGCTGAATGCCTATCGTGGACATCACTGGAAAGTAACTCCATGTTCTGTGACTACCAGTCCCAGCATGCATAGTTATTAGAAAGCACTTCTGGGCGATGTTGCACAGGGCGGATTGGTGTTACGAAGGTGTCCACTCTCCGTGCCTCATGCTTCTGGGACACGGTATCTCCTCAGCTCCCCAACCGTTTCAACCTGAAAGTGTCCAGTTTAGATTAAACGGGGACTTGGAAGCCAAATAGTTCCTCGCCCAGCGTGAAGCAAAATTGCCTCAACACCGCCTCCTCTCGTCCCGGGCTGACAGGTGGGCTCTGGTCATTCCGGTAACCCGGATCCGCTGCAAAGTTCCACAAACGTAGAAACCAGTGAGCCAGCGCCTGCTTAGGGAAACGCGGACCTCGTGTTCGCGACACTGGAAATCGCTCTGTAAATCCAATCCCCACCTTCTCCGAAGACAAAGTGCGAGGCCACAGCAGGGGAACACGAGGAAACACCTTTATTCCATCACAGAGGCAAAAAGAGCAGTTACACCACCGCTCTCGGCGAATGCATTTCGGCAGTAACTTGAGCCTTCCTCAGCGCCAGTGGTGTGTTACTTCAGGTGTAGGGCGGGTTTCACAGATAAAGTATCTTGCCCTATGCTGATTGGTTGTACGCCGTTCCGCCCCCAAATGCTGAATGCCTATCGTGGACATCACTGGAAAGTAACTCCATGTTCTGTGACTACCAGTCCCAGCATGCATAGTTATTAGAAAGCACTTCTGGGCGATGTTGCACAGGGCGGGTTGGTGTTACGAAGTTGTCCACTCTCCGTGCCTCATGCTTCTGGGACACGGTATCTCCTCAGCTCCCCAACCGTTTCAACCTGAAAGTGTCCGGTTTAGATTAAACGGGGACTTGGAAGCCAAATAGTTCCTCGCCCAGCGTGAAGCAAAATTGCCTCAACACCGCCTCCTCTCGTCCCGGGCTGACAGCTGGGCTCTGGTCATTCCGGTAACCCGGATCCGCTGCAAAGTTCCACAAACGTAGAAACCAGTGAGCCAGAGCCTGCTTAGGGAAACGGAGACCTCGTGTGCGTGACACTGGAAATCGCGCTGTAAATCCAATCCCCACCTTCTCCGAAGACAAAGTGCGAGGCCACAGCAGGGGAACACGAGGAAACACCTTTATTCCATCACAGAGGCAAAAAGAGCAGTTACACCACCACTCTCGGCGAATGCATTTCGGCAGTAACTTGAGCCTTCCTCAGAGCCAGTGGTGTGTTAGTTCAGGTGTAGGGCGGGTTTCACAGATAAAGTATCTTGCCCTATGCTGATTGGTTGTACGCCGTTCCGCCCCCAAATGCTGAATGCCTATCGTGGACATCACTGGAAAGTCACTCCATGGCGAATTCCCGTTTCGCTACCAGTTTGCGGCCCAGTTCGCGGCCCGTGAAGCGCTTCTACCGTGAAAAATCATTTTTTTTTTCTTTTCCCCACGGGACCCTTTAATAACCCCAACAACATTCCTAGGGGGTCAAGAGGGGGATACCTTGCCCCCTTTCATTAAATTCCCCCTTCGTTTTTCACCTCTTCTTCTCTCTCGATCCTACCGAGAGACAAGATGGCGGCCGCTCCGGACTGTCACGCAGCAAAAAAAAAAAAAGCTCACGCACAGCCGCTGGAAGAGATGTATCAACATATATCAGCCTCCTCAGCCACCCTCAGGAAACATAGGGGATTAGGATACGTCTCCCGCACCCCCTTATACCTAGTAATTTAATTAACGAAGCACAAAATGGCGAATTCCCGTTTCGCTACCAGTTTGCGGCCCAGTTCGCGGCCCGTGAAGCGCTTCTACCGTGAAAAATCATTTTTTTTTCTTTTCCCCACGGGACCCTTTAATAACCCCAACAACATTCCTAGGGGGTCAAGAGGGGGATACTTTGCCCCCTTTCATTAAATTCCCCCTTCGTTTTTCACCTCTTCTTCTCTCTCGATCCTACCGAGAGACAAGATGGCGGCCGCTCCGGACTGTTTAGAATGTTGACAGACACCGGAGAGCCAATCAGCTTTCTGCGCGCAAAGTTCCGAAACGCGAAAAGTAAGCGAACCGGATCGCTGCCCGGAGCGCTGTTACAGATATATATCTTGATTTAAACGTTAATTTCTCAAAATCCACTGAAGCACATATATTGAGACCTAGCAAAGGCACATCGGGCTAACAGTCCCTACAATTTTGCCAAGTTTCGTGCAAATCCATTCAGCCGTTCGAGCTAAAAGTGAGTCCAACCGCCCTATGGAAAACTCAATGTTAAAAACGCGTTTTGGGACCCCCCTTTTTTCTCAGCCCCCCCTTGACGAAACCCCACCAAATTTTCAGGGGCTGCTCAGAAACAAAATGTGCCATTTTCCTGAAAATTTCAGCCGATTCCGTCCACAAACGCCAAAGTTATTAGACATAGAATTTTCAAAAATCCCATAGGGAAAAAATCCTAACTATATATACCTACTGGCGATAGCCAGTAGGTAATATATATGTGTGTATATATGTGTATATATGTGTATATATATATATATATATATATATATATATATATATATATATTGAGGAAGGACTTTTGTCTGAAACGCGTCTGTCATCTTTGCCGTAGGCTGTGAATAAAATCTTTTGCCATACCCGGAGTGCTTAAAACCTTCTTTCCGAGTAAAAGGGAGACCAACGAGCTGCAATATATATATATATATATATATTCTTTCCACAAATCACCTCGATAAGAAATGATAGCCCGGACACCTCTTCTGTGCATTAAATGATAGATTTAATGGCAATAGCAACGTGTTTCGGCGATTAAGCCTTGATCACGCTTACAATCTCGCCAACAAACATCAGTTTTTAAATCTCAAAACAAGTGCAAACAAAATAGAAAAGAGACTGTTTTGCAGGTATACACAAGTTGGTGGTAACTGTGTCGGCCATCTTGGTATGTCAAACGTTTAAATAATAACACTCTGACAGATCCAGATGCAATTGTGAGGAGCAAAATAAAGTTAAGAAAAATGAATGTTTAAGGTGCACATCCAACATTTAACATTTCCGAGTACAGGGTACTCCCGACCTCATGCCCAAGTGGGCGATGCCACAATATCTCATCATATTAATGTTTCCAATAATGCCCCAGTGGGCTTTTATAAGCAATTGTCCATCGCCCTAATGTTCATTCCAAGAGAATACCAACAAGAGTCCTAGCCCCAGTGGGCTTTAATGAAGGGTGCTATGTTCCTTTCAACCGGAGAGTTCCTTCACACAAGGCCTACTCTGCAAAACATGTTCTAACAGTCTGAAAGAAAAAAGGGTAAAATTACTGAAAGACAGAGCCAACAAGCTATAATGTCACTTTCATATCTTACTGTAAATGTATTGCAAGTTCTTCATTCACATTTAGGCCACCGGGTACAGTACTTTCGAAATCGATAATGTAAGTAGATTCGAGTTTTCTCAGGGAGAGTTCTCGGTTCCCCCCTCTCATACCAAGATCTACCTTGTCAATCACTGCCATCCGGAGCTTGGTCTCATCGCTAAAATGGTGTGTCTGAAAATGATGGGCAACAGGGTAGGTTTTGGTTTTATTCCTGATGGCTCGTAAATGCTCCAACACTCTTTTTGTAGCTGTGTGTTTACTGCTACCAACATACCACTTATTGCATGGACATATTAAAATGTACACGCAGTAAGTGGTGTCGCAGGAGAGGGATTTTCTAATATAGAATTCCCTTCCCGTGGTTGGAACCACCAGTTTCTCACAATTCACACTTCCTCTGCATGCTTTGCATTTTCTACAACACTTATATCCGGTTCTGGTAGTGATACTTCTAGTGAGTGTAACATGATTGTGGCTGAGTTCATCTTTAAGGGAATGGTCAGACAACTCTGCTTCATGCTCATTGACTATGATGAGAATTCTTATCAAGTACGCCATAAAAGACAGAACTAAAATCTTGGCGGAAATTGATAAAATTACTGAAGAACTAGGTGCTTTGGTAACCAAAGAAGCACTGGAAGAGTTTATGAAAAATCTAACTATCAAACTGGAGAAATTGGAAAACGAGATAACGGCCAAAAAACAAAGAAAATTCTTAAGAGACTTTAAGGATTATCAGGCGGGCCGTACCCTCACATTCCACAAGAAATACGATCACCTTTTCGACAAGAGTAAAGGTGGGGTTCAAACTAAACAACCAGTGATACCTGTGGTATCAATCAGCGAAAGCGACATATCGGATGATAATCTTTCTGATGCCTCTCTAACAGCTCTCAATCAAGAGCTAACACCGGAGCTTCAAAGATCCCAGAAGAATTTTTTATTACAATTCCAGGCAATCAATCAGACAAGGACAGAAGGCCACGAACAGGCCGCCCTCAGGGGCAAAGGCAGAGGAAACAAAGGAAAAACGAGAGGAACCGCAAAGCCAAAGCAAGGCGGAAAAAACGCAGGGAGCGCCCCCATGGGAGTGGAAACACGGGGCAGCAAATTACAAAAAACACAATGACTGTGATTAACCTTTCCCAACGGTCTCTGTCCAGGGATGAGCAGGAGGTACTCTCTCTGGGCCTTTCCTTTTGCCCCACAACTAATATGAATTTTGCCCGGACCAGGATTGACTTGTTCCTTTTTTCAAGGAAATTGAAACTGAAGAAGTGGTTCAATACCAAACCTGGGAGAGACAAGACGAACAGAGCACATGATACTGTGAGTAATTTGAATATTGAAGATATTATGTTGGGCAATCTGTTACTCAGTGAAACTGAATGTGTTGAAGAAACCCCCAATTGGGATGAGTGGGGGATTAATACTGACTTTAACCCAGGAAGTGACTTCAAACCAAAGTCTACATTTCTACCAAATGTACAATGTGAAGCCATTGAAATGTTTGAAAAAGGTGTTTTAACAGACTTGAAAAAACTCAGACCTAAGAAAACTCCTACTTATCGTAGGAACCTGTCTCAAACACAAACTCAAACACAAACTCAAGCAATTGACAATCTGAAGGCGGATGACACCATTGTCATTCGCCAATCTGACAAGGGTGGTAATGTGGTGGTACTAGACAAGGGAAAATACCTAGCAGAGGGCATACGACAACTGCAGGACACATCTTGTTACTCGAAGTCGAATATGAATGATGTATTGAGTTCGAATGTTAGGTACAGGGAGATGCTAGTGGAGTGGAGAGAAAAGGGTCTTTTGGAATGGGAAGAGTTCTATTTTCTGTATTGCCCACATCCTAGGATCCCTGTTTTGTACTTATTGCCCAAACTCCACAAGGACAAAGCAGATCCCCCGGGAAGACCTATTGTGTCCTCCATTGGATCCCTGTTAGAAAATACATCAAGGTTTATTGATTACTTCCTGAGACCCTATGTCCTGGCCTTACCATCGTACCTTAGGGACAGCACCCACTTTCTGACGATCATTAATGGTATACCCTGGGAAGATAATTACATGCTTATCACCTTGGATGTTGGTAGCTTGTATACCAGCATCAAGCACCAGCTGGGGTTAAATGCCATTAAACATTTCTTCAAGACTCGTTCCATCTCAGTAGTCGAGCATTCAAACATGATTGTTGGAATGATCGATTTCTGCCTGAACAATAATTTTTTTGTTTTCGATGGGGACATGTACAGACAGTCACAGGGCACCGCGATGGGCACCTGCTTCGCCCCCAGCTACGCTAACATCTTTATGGGCTGGTGGGAGGAGCAGGTAGCCGGACGCCTGGAAGAATTTAACACCCAAGTTGCCCTGTGGCTGCGTTACATTGATGACATTTTTATTATTTGGAATGGATCAGAGAAGGCTGCTACCAATTTTGTCAAGAAACTCAATCAGAATGATCTCAATCTAGTCTTTACTGCCAACTACAGCAGGAAGACTATTGACTTTCTTGATATCTCTGTAAACATCAATGGTCCCAACATCGAAACTACATTGCACCGCAAAAAAACGGCAGGCAACAGTATCCTAAGGGCAGATAGCGCACATCCCCGTAACCTGATACAAAGTATCCCCTATGGGGAATTGCTGAGGGCCAAGAGGAACTGCAGTACCACAGAATCATTCGAAATTGAGAAGCAAGTGATGTGTGACAGATTCAGTGAACGTGGTTATAACAGCAAAACCATTCAATCTGCTTGTGAAAGAGCTGATAAAATTGCTAGGAATGATCTACTATATCCCTCGAAAGAACCTGAGGATAGTAAAAATGTGAGGTTCATCACCACCTATAGTGGACAAGCCAGTGAGATACGTAATATATTCAACAAGCATTGGCATGTTTTATTGAATGATGAACACCTCAAATCTGATTTGGCTAGTAATCCCCAAATCACATTCAGGAAAAGTAGATCCCTTAAAGATGAACTCAGCCACAATCATGTTACACTCACTAGAAGTATCACTACCAGAACCGGATATAAGTGTTGTAGAAAATGCAAAGCATGCAGAGGAAGTGTGAATTGTGAGAAACTGGTGGTTCCAACCACGGGAAGGGAATTCTATATTAGAAAATCCCTCTCCTGCGACACCACTTACTGCGTGTACATTTTAATATGTCCATGCAATAAGTGGTATGTTGGTAGCAGTAAACACACAGCTACAAAAAGAGTGTTGGAGCATTTACGAGCCATCAGGAATAAAACCAAAACCTACCCTGTTGCCCGTCATTTTCAGACACACCATTTTAGCGATGAGACCAAGCTCCGGATGGCAGTGATTGACAAGGTAGATCTTGGTATGAGAGGGGGGAACCGAGAACTCTCCCTGAGAAAACTCGAATCTACTTACATTATCGATTTCGAAAGTACTGTACCCGGTGGCCTAAATGTGAATGAAGAACTTGCAATACATTTACAGTAAGATATGAAAGTGACATTATAGCTTGTTGGCTCTGTCTTTCAGTAATTTTACCCTTTTTTCTTTCAGACTGTTAGAACATGTTTTGCAGAGTAGGCCTTGTGTGAAGGAACTCTCCGGTTGAAAGGAACATAGCACCCTTCATTAAAGCCCACTGGGGCTAGGACTCTTGTTGGTATTCTCTTGGAATGAACATTAGGGCGATGGACAATTGCTTATAAAAGCCCACTGGGGCATTATTGGAAACATTAATATGATGAGATATTGTGGCATCGCCCACTTGGGCATGAGGTCGGGAGTACCCTGTACTCGGAAATGTTAAATGTTGGATGTGCACCTTAAACATTCATTTTTCTTAACTTTATTTTGCTCCTCACAATTGCATCTGGATCTGTCAGAGTGTTATTATTTAAACGTTTGACATACCAAGATGGCCGACACAGTTACCACCAACTTGTGTATACCTGCAAAACAGTCTCTTTTCTATTTTGTTTGCACTTGTTTTGAGATTTAAAAACTGATGTTTGTTGGCGAGATTGTAAGCGTGATCAAGGCTTAATCGCCGAAACGCGTTGCTATTGCCATTAAATCTATCATTTAATGCACAGAAGAGGTGTCCGGGCTATCATTTCTTATCGAGGTGATTTGTGGAAAGAATTTATTGGGACCGCTGGTGCCCAGCTCGGACCGCCCGCTGACAGTGCTTCTCCACTACCAGCACTCGTGGAAAGGATATATATATATATATATATATATATATATATATATATATATATATATATATATATATATATATATATATATATATATATATATATATATGGCCGACCGAGTAACAGCTCAATAAACCGACAAACTTTTTCACCTACCTGGGTCTGTGCTCCATGTTTCTTTTCGTGAGGAGAGAGCGCCTGCATCCTGCTTGTGTAGTGGAGTGGCAGAGATATATATATATATATATATATAATATATATATATATATATATATATATATATATATATATATATATATATATATATATATATATATATATATATATATATATATATATATATATTCAATGAAAAAACCATTGGTTTTAGGCATATATAGTTAGGGATTTGCATTTACAAAACCTTATTTTACTCGCATAAAACCATTGAAATTCCATATATAGTTATAAGCGCTAACTATATATCGCGCACCCGCAATCCACTGCTGATGATGTCACATATTACATCATTCATGACATGGTTAGTGACATCACTGATGACATCTCAAATGACATCACTGATGACATCACTGATGACAACATCCAGTGACTGTATGTTTCTGTAAAGTTAAAATATCTCTTACATATTGAAGAATGAGTGGATATATAAGTGTCTGGATGAAGGATTTAGTAGGTGCATGACTGACTGTATGAGTGAGTGATTAAATGTGTCTCACTGAGTGCATGGGTTAGTGACTAAACTGTCTTAATTTGTGCATCATTATGTCTGTTGTTCTGTAAACTGTTGCATGTGTTGATAAGTAGCTATATGAGTAACTATATGGGTTATTGGTTGGTTGCCCAAGTATTTGTATGGGATACTGAGTGTGTGTGTGGGTGGCTGGGAGGTGTGTGACTCTCTGCATAGATGTGTGAGCAGTTGATTCACTAGATGTATGGTTTCAAAAGTGCATGTGGAAACAGCTGTATGGGCGGTTGACTGTGTGCATGAGTGTATTGGTGAGTGAATGGATATTTATTTATTTATTTATTTATTTTTTGCTATTTTTAAAGCGCGCAAATACCCATACGGGTGTCTCGGCGCTGGTGATCAGAGAACTCTTACTCTATGAGGGTGGTTAAACAGAGGAGAAAAGCCATGTCTTGAGGCTCTTTCGGAATTTGATGAGGGTGGGGGCAGTTTTGATATGCAGTGGGAGGGTATTCCATAATTTGGCAGTAGCTGTAGTGAAGCACCTGTCTCCCCACGTCGCTTTTTTTGTCCGAGGGACAGACAGCATGCAAGTAGTTGAGGATCGAAGTGTTCTGCGATGCTCCAGAGGATGAAGGGCTATTTTTAGGAACTTAGGCCCTGGATAGTTTAGGGTCTTGTAAGCTATACAAAGAGCCTTAAATTTTATTCGGTTCCTGATTGGGAGCCAGTGGAGTTCTTTGAGGTGGTGGGATACTGAGGTGAATTTGGGGATTGAAAGTAAAATTCTTGCAGCCGCATTCTGGACGGTCTGGAATTTGTTAAGGACTCCTTCCTGCGCGTTGAGAAGCAAGGAATTGCAGTAGTCCGTTTTTGAGAACACAAGAGTACTAATGAGAGTTTTGCCAGCTGATTGAGGTAGATATGGGAGAAGTTTCTTGATTTTTTTAAGTATAAAGAATGCAGATGATGTCACGGTATTGGCGTGGTGGTGGAAGGTCAGTTTGTTATCGAAGATAACTCCCAAGTTACGAACCTTAGTCACCGGTTCGGGGGGGGGATCCCAGCTCCGGTGGCCACCATTGTGGGGACCATGCTGGTTTCAAGCTCCCGAATGTCATCACCTCCGTTTTATCAGAGTTAAGCTTGAGGCAATTTGATGACATCCAGGAGCTTATTGCCTTCATGCCCTCCCGGAACTTGGCTGCTACACTAGTTCCGTTATCATGTACCGATAGCACTAATTGCGTGTCATCGGCATATGTGGTCAATGCAATGCCATAAGATTTTATCACCCTCGCCAAGTCCGATACATAGATATTAAAAAGCGTCGGACTTAGCGAGGAACCTTGTGGGACTCCACAGGGGAGAGAAAAGGTCTGGGAGGTGTAGTTACCCATTTTGACAATCTGTGGCCGATTGGCGAGAAATGAGGCAATCAGGTCTTTGGCCGTTCCTCCTATTCCCAGGGCTGCGACACGGTCGATCAAAGTGATATGATCGACCGTGTCAAAAGCAGCGGAGAGATCTAGGAGTATCAAGACAGCTGATCCTCCCTTGTCCATAGTTGTTCTAATTTCGTCCGCGGCTTTCAGTAGTGCCGTCTCAGTTCCATGTCCCTGCCTGAAACCGAACTGAGTGTCGTCTAGCAAGTTGTTGGCATTTATGAATTTTGACAGCTGCAGGTTCATGGATTTTTCAAAAATCTTTGCTGGAAATGGGAGACAAGCAATCGGTCTGTAGCTTGCTGGAAGAAGAGGGTCTAACGTGGGTTTTTTCAGCAATGGTTTTATTATTGCTTCTTTCCAGACAGAAGGATATGTTCCCGTAGTGAACATGGCATTACATATTGTGACTAATGAAGGGGAAATTGCTTCCGGTATGCGGTTGAGAATGGAAGGGGGGCAAGGGTCCCGGGGGGAGCCAGATTTGGTGCTGACTACTAGACGTTGGATATGATCTTTGTCTACAGGTTTAAAAGATTCAAAAGTTGGTGAGTTGCTGGTAGAGGGAGAAGTCACAGATTGTAGCGGGGTAGATCGCGAAAAAGTCTGGAAGATGGAACTGACTTTTTCCTCAAAGAAGCTAGCCAAGGCATCGGTCAGTGATTGAGAGGTCTCTAAGGGCGGCGTCGGGGGGTTGGATAAGGTGGTAACTACCCTGAATAATTCTCCGGATGAATTTTTTGCCTGGATAATCTGAGTGATAAAGTAGTGACTTTTCTCAGTAGTTATCGCTCTTTTGTAGATAGCGAGGGCATTTTTGTAGTTAGATTTGTCTCAGTGCTACATGTCAAAGTAAGTACATATGTAAAACACAGTACATGTGAGAGTTGACATATATAAATAACTGTGCATAAGAGCCAGTGAATGTGTGAGTGGCTGTATGGATCATTGTGAACTTGTATCAGGGATTGTATAATAGAGTAAATATGTGTTAGTATATGTTTGAATAAGTAAAGTTTGTATAACTGTATAGTTGAGGAAATGGAGGTGTGATTGATTATTTGCATGACTGACTAGGTGTGTGAGTAACTCCATGGATGAGTGACAGTCTGTGAGTGTCTGTTTACACTGATTGTATCTAAGGTTATATTAGAGTCTGAAGAGGTTCATCGTATTATCACATGAATGATATCATCAGTGATGTTATCAGTCATGTCAAATGAGATGTTTTCAGTGATGTCATCAGTGATGTCATTTGAGATGTCATCAGTGATGTCATCAGTGATGTCACTAACCATGTCATGAATGATGTAATATGTGACATCATCAGCAGTGGATTGCGGGTGCGCGATATATAGTTAGCGCTTATAACTATATATGGAATTTCAATGGTTTTATGCGAGTAAAATAAGGTTTTGTAAATGCAAATCCCTAACTATATATGGCCTAAAACCAATGGTTTTTTCATTGAATTTTCAAGGTTTTGTAAATGCAAATTCCTAACTATATATCCACTATAACCTATGGTTTTTTCTGTGAATTTCATTGGTTTTTTAATAGCAAATATGAAAAGCTTTAAAATGTCAAGTACGTGATAGATAAAAACATTTTCGTATTTATGCACGCTGATGTGCTTTGAACGCTGCACCCCCCCCTCCCCTCTTTTGTCTTAGTAGTACTCTCTCTTTGCAGATACTGAAGGGTAGTTAACGCAGGCCTTTACCCCCGTTGTAATCCGTCGTGCCTGCTTGTCTCTCCATTTGATTGATTGTTGTCCAAGCATTTACTGTTTTAGAATTGGTTCTCTTTGGATCACTCTCTATTTACAAACAAGCACAAAGTCGCAATACTCTGTTTAGTCTTTGCAGATAGTGAAAAATCGTGTAAAAAAATAAAAGTAATCGAGCAAAATCAGTAGGCCACTAATTGGATCTCTTTTTAACCTCGCTAAAATAGAAATATTAGGAACAACCCTTCATGAGAAATACGAAAATAGTGAGATGAACTGAGCTCCACACCATGAGGGCTGCAAGACAGCTCGGCTCCATCACCCATCCCGCACAAAATAACGACAAACCCTATGCAAATATTAAAAATATAGACAACACACCAGCAAAGAAACAGGGTAAAACATTTTATTAAAAAACTATTTACATAACGTTGGTTTATAAGATGATGTCAGTAGTGGACCGATGTGTGAATAGGTCGAAAGCAGCACAAGGCTCCAAGATCCGGATGGCAACCTCCTGGATGTTGGGTGCCATAGTTCAGAGTTCTGAGTTTGAGCCTTTTTCAATGCCTGTGCTTTGTTGAATCAAAATGGCGGCTTGACACAAAGCTGACTCAAGCGTTGCTACTGATGCTATGCAGACCAAAACTGGTTTTCAGTTTGTACATTTTTCTAGATTTTTCAATCCAAGTTTGGTTGACTTTGTAGAACGATGGCTTCAAATTTTCAACATACGGTGTGGTGGCGCTGACTGGGAGGGGGCGCTTCGCTCCTGCCCCCTCCCCAAGTAAGATTTTCATACGTGAAAGTACGTTAATGGTTTTGGTCCCTGAGTTGCTTCGATGTCACTGCCATTCTCAAATGGCATAAGTTCTGGATGTTGGGTGCCATAGTTAAGAGTTCTGAGCAGTGCTTGTAACACTGTCTGAAGCTTATTTCCACCTACTGCAGCTTCACTATTCTCAAAGTAAGTGAGTGTCGTTTGTGGACCTGACTGCATTAGAAAACAATGTGATATGTTACCTTCCTAAACAGCTTCACGGAGGCCCCTTAGGGGCGGTGTGATGGCCATGGACTCGGAGAAGACGCTTGGCTCCGACACCCTCCCCAAGTCTTATAGCACTGGTGTAGCCTGAGATCGCCCCCGACATAGGCGGCCGGCTCCCGGGGTCCGGCAGAACTTTTTGCCTTTTGATGACTCTTCAATTCTGAACCTTGTCCCACAATCCGTTTGACCTGAAGACACGCTGTAGTGGGGCGCCCCTTTACCGTTTCAGTTGCCATTCCGCCCGCTTTTGCTACACTGTGCCTCTTCCGCCATTCAGCTGTTTACCGCCCGCTCTTGCGACTACAGCGTCTCGCTCATCATGTAGTTGAGTTGCTCCCGCTCTTGCGGTGCAGCGATAGGCGGCTGCCACAGGACTCTCAAAATGGCGGCCGGCTCTTCGGTTTTGGGCCTGGTCCACTAAAATGGCCCTGGGACACCTTTGAACTCGGACGCTTCCCTGATAGGGCTTGGGTCCCATTCTCGAAAAGCGTCCCCTCAGCCGTGAAGATTCTACAAAAGTCTTGGGGGCCTCCGACTCCCGCAGGCTTCTGGTGGGGAGCGGCTGCCATGATTGCTCGTGGAATGGCCACGACGGAGCTACGAGATGGTAGTGGTCTCATGCTGACGCCAGCTTTAGTCTGAAACATCCAGAAACACTGTAGACTACCAATTCGATCAGTTCCGGTAGCGCCCCAACATGACCCGGAAGAGAAGAACTTGCCCTCCCCTCTTTGACTGATGGTTCTTGTTGCCTGTCCCCTCTGTTGTCATTTAACAGAACTTTTTGGACTGCTGAAAGGGGTTGTGTTCCGAACGCTGGTTGGTGGAGACATTTTGACTATATTCTTGACCTACGTTGTCGCGTAATGCGTTATATGACACGCCGCGTTAGCGCACCCGGAAGTGATCCGAGGCGCGGCGCGCAGCGCGTAACGTAAGCATAACAGGTCATGTGACTTGTTAATAAAACTTTTCATTGGTTCATTTTACTTTTGTTAATTTAATGATGAAAAGCTTGATCATATGACCTAAAAATTACGCTTTTTATTGTTTTCGAACAATATTTTTTTTTCAAACATATGTTATAATATTCCAGGCTAATGTACTTTCCCGGAAAATTTACAACT
Source organism: Lissotriton vulgaris (assembly GCF_964263255.1). Lineage (NCBI taxonomy): Eukaryota > Metazoa > Chordata > Amphibia > Caudata > Salamandridae > Lissotriton > Lissotriton vulgaris. The sequence continues at coordinate 1,037,630,486 of NC_141689.1, forward strand.
GTCTTGCAAGTAAAATATATTTCTTTTTCGAGAAAAAGGGCGTTTCTTCCTTCCATGACGGAGCCGTTGAGTAAAAGAGATTCGGCCTGCTGTCTTAGTCGCCGATACGCCTGATTATCAGATTCTTATCGATCACTTTATGTTGCAGACATGAAAAACACAACTGCCCTTGACCATTTATCTTTACTGCGTTCCTACATATTATACCTTTTATCCGTCATGTAATTGGACTGCTTTATTTCACTTGCCTTTTACTGATTCGAAAACAGTGACTAAAAGTAAAAACTTTACCAATGTAAATACTACTACCGTGTTTTGTTTTAAAAACCTTTATTGTGAAAATGTCAGTATACAAATACGGGCCTATAACCACGTGGGCCGGCCACGGAGCAAACTGAAATCGTATATGATGAGGAGACATTTACACTGTAGAAGAACGTAACGAGCGGGCCATTAGGTTGCAAGAACAAAGGTGTCTAACAGTTGCGGAATCGGTGGACGTACATTTTGTAATTAAAATACGACAGGGCCACTTACAATAACATTTTCTAGATATACATTTGCGGGCAAGGAGTTACGAGTCCCATTTATACCGGCGCCATTTTGGGCGAGGCCGGGCAGGTCCAAGATATAGTCAAAATGTCTCCACCAACCATCGGCCAGACCAGAACCCCTTTCGGCCCTTTATGCTACAAGATGGTGTCTTCCATTCAGAAAATATTGTTGGCAGCATTTTGAAAGGAAACAGAAACAGCCGTTCTCCTAGTGAGTTTCACATTGTTACATTTAGGAAGAATGTTGAAGAGTAGTATGTGGAAAATCTGAAGCCATTTTTCTACAAACTCTCAATCAGACTTGGATGGAAAAAAAAAACATGAAGAATGTACAAACTGAAAACCAATTTTTGTCTGTATAGCATCAACAGTAACGCTTGAGTCAGCTTTGTGTCAAGCCGCCATTTTCATTCAATCAATAGCGTCCCCCTACACACATTCAGGGACCTGGTCGTGTCTTCAGATGAAACGGATTGTAGGAAAAGAAGCAGAAAGGAAAAGGAAAAAAGTTCCGCCGGACCTCGGGAGCCGGCCGCCTATGTCATGTGCGACCTTTGGCCACACCAGGGCAATAGTGAAGCTGCAGCAGGTGCAAATAAGCTTCAGACAGTCTTACAAGCACTGCTCAGAACTCTCAACTGAGGCACTCAACATCCAGGACTTGCCATTCGGATCTTGGCGCCTTGTGCTGGTTCCGACCTATTCACACATCGGTCCACTACTGACATCACCTCATAAGCCAACGGGGCACCCTACACTGACTTTCGGCGCAGCATTGTAGGATGGCCACACCAGTGCGGCAATTTGCTGGACACCACCTCGGTGCCATCCGGATCTCGGCGCGTTCGAGTCACTGTACCGCAACAGTGACCGCAACTCAGCTGGACACGCCGTCTTTCGGCGCAGCATTGTAGGATGGCCACACCAGTGCGGCAATTTGCTGGACACCACCTCGGTGCCATCCGGATCTCGGCGCGTTCGAGTCACTGTACCGCAACAGTGACCGCAACTCAGCTGGACACGCCGTCTTTCGGCGCAGCATTGTAGGATGGCCACACCAGTGCGGCAATTTGCTGGACACCACCTCGGTGCCATCCGGATCTTGGCGCGTTGTGCTGCCTTCGGCCTATTCGCACATCGGTCCGCTACTGACGCCGCCTCACGTGCCAACGGATTTTCTACGCTTTTTGTAGCCCTATGCCGCATAACAGGTCATGTGACTTGTTTATAAAACTTTTCATTGGTTCATTTTACTTTTGGTTTCCTAAAGATGGAAGTCTTGGTCATATGACCTAAAAATAACACTTTTCATTGGTTTAGAACATTTTTTTTTCCCAAACGATGAAAGCCCCACCTTGTTTCTGGATCATTCAGACTGAAGCTGGCGTCAGCATGAGAGCACCACCATCTCGTGGCTCCGTCGTGGTCATTCCGCGAGCAATCATGGCAGCCGCTCCCCACCGGAAGCCTGCAGGAGTCGGGGGCCCCCAAGACTGTTGTAGAATCTTCACGGCTGAGGGGACGCTTTTCGAGAATGGAGCCCAAGCCCTAACAGGCAAGCGTCCGAGTTCCAAGGTGTCCCAGGGCCATTTCAGTGGACCAGGCCCAAAACCGAGGAGCCGTCCGCCATTTTAAGAGCCATGTGGCAGCCGCCTATCGCTGCACTGCACGAGTGGGAGCAACTCAACAACATGGTGAGCGAGACGCTGTAGCCGCAAGAGCGGGCGCAACTCAGCTAGATGGCCGCCACCTGGGGAGGCCCGTTCACGCCGCCTCCCCCACGCCCCCCCCCCCCCGGGCCGCCGCACGCCAATTTTCGGAGCAGCATTGTAGGATACCAAAACCAGTGCGGCAGTTTACTGGACATCACCTGGGTGCCTGTCGTACATGTTGTGTCAGCCATGGGACACTGGACACAGTCCCATCAACATCTCAACGCGTTCTGCTGCCTTGGGACTATTCGCACAACAGACCGCTACTGACGAGGCCTCCCCCCGCACCACCCGGGACGCCCCACGCTGTTTTTCTGTGCTGCATTGTAGGATCCCAAAACCAGTGCGGCACCCAGGCGACATCACCTGGGTGCCGTCCAGAACTCTGCACGTTGTGCTGCCTTGGGACTATTCGCACAAAAGACAGCTTCTAACCATTGTTGCTTTTTGAGTTGAAAAATGTTTAAATGTTTTTAGTTTTTGTTCCGTTCATTATAGTTAAAAGTTAATAAAGTTTTATAATCTTACTTTGTTGGAGTGTTATCTATTTTTTTTAAAACGGGTGAATAGGGCCTTGAATCGGGTTATTGTCATGTGTGGGCTTTGGAAGTGTGCTGCTGCAGGATCGGACATTTCAAACTCAAATGCACGTTCTTTTTCTTACCTTTCCGAAGCATGGAGCGCAATAGCAGGCAGAGAAAGGGTGATGCACGTGTTGAACACTACCTGACCTGGCAAGTTGCTGGCAGTGCCCCCCCGCCCGCTCCTGAAAGAGGGCACACACACACCGCCGCCCCGAGTACTTCACAAATCTTTAAAAGACCATGCGCTTGTTCATGAGGCTTAAATGGTTTATCACCTCTTCTAGAACCCCTGCATCGACCCTCTGACGTTTCCTGGAAAAATTACCATGTAACACAATACCAAGCCCTGTCAGCTGAAACCCCCAAGGAATCGTGGGGCATATTATCAAGGGGGTTTATCTCCGCTTTTTTGGCTTTAAAAGCCATGAAAGCGGAGATAAAATTATCTCCCTATTACCAAGCTGTCGCTAACACCAGTTAGTGACAGCTAAAAGGAGATAGCGACCATCTTGGGCCCCGCTTTGCATGTCAGTGATACTTATCACTAATGACATGCAAAGTGGCGTGCCAAGATGTTAGCGACTGGAAACAGTCCCTAACATCGCTATCTCCTATTACCAACTTTTGGAGATATTCGCGCTAAGCGCGAATATCTCCAAAATCTAACACCTGCCCTGAGCAGTTCTTAGCCATGTTATCCAATGGGAGGTGGATAACATGGCTAAGAGCATTTGCTCGATAATACATGAATATCGCTGACTTTTCTGCGATAATAGCAAGGTTTATCTGCGATAAAAATCGCCGATGTGCGGCGATAATTTTTGTCTCTAAACAAGTTAGAGACAAAAAATTATCGCTAGTTGTTCGTAATATGCCCCCGGGTTTTTGCTTGCAGAAATCGGGAGGCGGGAGACTAGTACTGAAATCAGTAGTCACACGCCTGAATCGGGAGGGTTGGCATGTCTGAATTCTCTACAGCTGGGGCCATAAACTACATCCGCAGGGGTAGGTGATAGCCTGGGACCAGCCTGGCATCTAAAATGGCTGCCGTGCACGACAAAATTGTGGCATTGGAAAAAAGGCAAGATGGCGCAGCCGCTGGAAGAGATGTATCAACATATATCAGCCTCCTCAGCCACCCTCAGGAAACATAGGGGATTAGGATACGTCTCCCGCACCCCCTTATACCTAGTAATTTAATTAACGAAGCACAAAATGGCGAATTCCCGTTTCGCTACCAGTTTGCGGCCCGTGAAGCGCTTCTACCGTGAAAAATCATTTTTTTTTTTATTTTCCCCACGGGACCCTTTAATAACCCCAACAACATTCCTAGGGAGTCAAGAGGGTGATACCTTGCCCCCTTTCATTAAATTCCCCCTTCGTTTTTCACCTCTTCTTCTCTCTCGATCCTACCGAGAGACAAGATGGCGGCCGCTCCGGACTGTCACGCAGCAAAAAAAAAAAAAGCTCACGCACAGCCGCTGGAAGAGATGTATCAACATATATCAGCCTCCTCAGCCACCCTCAGGAAACATAGGGGATTAGGATACGTCTCCCGCACCCCCTTATACCTAGTAATTAATTAACGAAGCACAAAATGGCGAATTCCCGTTTCGCTACCAGTTTGCGGCCCAGTTCGCGGCCCGTGAAGCGCTTCTACCGTGAAAAATCATTTTTGTTTTCTTTTCCCCACGGGACCCTTTAATAACCCCAACAACATTCCTAGGGGGTCAAGAGGGGGATACCTTGCCCCCTTTCATTAAATTCCCCCTTCGTTTTTCACCTCTTCTTCTCTCTCGATCCTACCGAGAGACAAGATCGGCCGCTCCGGACTGTTTAGAATGTTGACAGACACCGGAGAGCCAATCAGCTTTCTGCGCGCAAAGTTCCGAAACGCGAAAAGTAAGCGGACCGGATCGCTGCCCGGAGCGCTGTTACAGATATATATCTTGATTTAAACGTTAATTTCTCAAAATCCACTGAAGCACATATATTGAGACCTAGCAAAGGCACATCGGGCTAACAGTCCCTACAATTTTGCCAAGTTTCGTGCAAATCCATTCAGCCGTTCGAGCTAAAAGTGAGTCCAACCGCCCTATGGAAAAATGAATGGGAAAAACGCGTTTTGGGACCCCCCTTTTTTCTCGGCCCCCCCTTGACGAAACCCCACCAAATTTTCAGGGGCTGCTCAGAAACAAAATGTGCCATTTTCCTGAAAATTTCAGCCGATTCCGTCCACAAACGCCAAAGTTATTAGACATAGAATTTTCAGAAATGCCATAGGGAATTAATCCTAACTATATATACCTACTGGCGATAGCCAGTAGGTAATATATATATATATATATATATATACTACTAGTATAAAGAGAGAACAGAAACCTTTTGGCAAGGTAAACATGGGAACCACAGCGCCAATCTACACACCCAATACATTGTTGGAATCCTCAGGGTGTGTAGATGGACATAGGCGACATAAAATAAAAACGTAAATTAAAAAATAAAAATTTCAAAACAAAGTAGTCCCCTAAAACTAGCGCCGGCCTAGACGTGATGATGACATGTGGGGGAGGAGCGCTGACGTGCGGCGAGGAGTGGCGGTGGAGTCCGGAGTGGGCGGCTCAGGTAAGGCAAAGGCAGGTAGGAGGCCGGAGGCAGGCGGCGGGAGCGGGCTGCGGGTGGGAGGATCGAGGCGCGAGGCGGGAGGAGGGCGGGAGGCGGGCTGGGCAATGTCGGGGCGGGAGGCAGGAGGCGGGCTGGGCAATGTTGGGGTGGGTGGCGGGGGCGGCGGTGAGGCGGGAGGCGGGAGGGATGCGGTCTGGGCAATGTCGGTGCGGGCGGGAGTGCACAGAGCCTTAAAATGCTGCCCCCAGCCCCCTTCTGCCCCGGGCAACATATATATATATATATGTATATATATATATATATATATATATATATATATATATATATATATATATATATATATATATATATATAATATATATATATATATATATATATATATATATATATATATATATATTACCTACTGCCGGTTGCAAGTAGGTAACTATAGTTAGGACCTATTTTCTATATGGAATCTGCAATATTCTATTTGAAATAACTTTGGGGCCGGTTGACGAATCTTCGCGAAATTTTTTAAACTCGTGGGGCGATCCGGTCCACTCCTATCCTGAAAGTTTGGGAGTGATTCATCAAGCAAGGGCAGAGAAAAAAGGGGGTCGAAAAACATGTTTTCCGCATCCAATTTCCCATATGAACCTTTAGTAGCAGCTACAGCCCGAACTGCTGAACGGAATTACACCAAATTTGGCAAAGAGGTAGTCCTTGGTTCAGACTTGTGCCTTTTTGTTAAATGGTGTAAATCTGTTTTGTAGTTTTTTAGATATTAAAGGAAAATTTATATATATATATATATCTGGGCGGAGCCTAATGACACATCTCATCGTGTGATCTGCTCGTCTGTCAGCACTTTATCCGAGAAATGTTGGCAGCCATCTTGGGACCAATATACATGATAGCACCTCATTAAAAAGCATTGCAGTTAATAGAAAGTTTTAAGACTTTAGTTACATTATACATCATTTGTTGTTGGTACATACTCATTTTAGGAATTGTGGTGTCTTCTAAAGTGATTTTACCATGTGAAAAAGCCTTCTGCTGGGATATCATGAATCATGTTTGAGAGAAAACTATTTTCTCATGCTTTTCCCACAGCGGTTTGGAAGGTGATCTTTAAGCTAAACTGAGAGCATATTTTCTGTAAATTCACATTATCTTTCTCAGTCATGTGAGAATGAAGTCTGATATTCTCAGTAAAACGTGTACACCCAACATGGGCAGAGACTATCAGTTGATTCCTTTGTGTTTTACTACTGCAGCTTCCCAGAGTGTTCTAAAGAACAACTAGAGTGCTAACTGCCTTATTTATGACAAAAGTATAGCACACCTGAAGCCATCTTGATTGGAATAAAGTGGTAACTCTTAAAACATTTAATTTAAAAAGGAACAAAATCAGGGGGTTCATTTTGCCATAGAAAGTATGATTAATGCTGCAGAAAGAATAATTATGGCACATTTTGAGTGACTTCTCAAATCCTCTTCTACTTCATTAAAAACAATTCTGACATGCAGACTGAAACATGTACTTTCAATACCAGCAGCAGACTTCCCTGGTAAGCAGTACCTTTACTACAGTGATCTAATGAGCAACTAGGGTGCTAACATTCAGAATTTATGGCAAATGTGTGACACATCTGAATGCCTTCTTGATGGAACCAAAGTAAAAAACTGAAAGTATTTCCTACTGAGGAGACTGTAGTAAATGAGGAAATTAGGAAACTTCTTAACAAATAAGCCTCCCAAAATGGCCACCAGAGACAAAAGAGCCCCAATGTAGCACAAATGTCACCCAGAATTACCCCAAGTATAGTCCAATGACAGAATGTCCCAGAGTGTTCTAAAGAACAACTAGAGCGCTAACAGTCTTACTTAGGACAGAAGTATGGAACACCTGAAGCCATCTTGATTGGAATAAAGTGGTAACACTTAAAACATTTAATTTGCAAAGGAACAAAATGAGGGGCTTTATTTTGCCAAATAGATTATGATTAGTGCTGCAGAAAGAAAATTTAGGGCACATTTTGACTTCTCAAATCCTCTTCTATTTCATTTAAAAATTCTAACATGCAGACTGAAATATGCACTTTGAATACCAGCAGGAAACTTCACTGGTGAGCAGTAGCTTTACTACAGTGATCTAGTGAGCAACTAGAGTGCTAACATTCAGAATTATGGCAATTGTGTGACACATCTGAATGCCTTCTTGATGGAACCAAAGTAAAAAACTGAAAGTATTTCCTACCGAGGAGGCTGTAGTAAATGAGGAAATTAGGAAACTTCATAACAAATAAGTCTCCCAAGATGGCCCCCAGAGACAAAAGAGCCCAAATGTAGCACAAATATCACCCAGATGTAGCCCAAGTATAGCCCAATGACAGAATGTCCCAGAGTGTTCTAAAGAACAACTAGAGCGCTAACAGTCTTACATATGACAAAAGTATGGAACACCTGAAGCCATCTTGATTGGACTGAAGTGGTAACACTTAAAAAATGTAATTTGCAAAGGAACAAAATGAGGGGCTTCATTTTGCCATAGAAATTATGATTAGTGCTACAGAAAGAAAAATTAGGGCACATTTTGACTTCTCAAATCCTCTTCTATTTCATTTAAAAATTCTAACATGCAGACTGAAACCTGCACTTTGCATACCAGCAGCAGACTTCCCTGGTGAGCAATAGCTTTACTACAGTTATCTAATGAGCAACTAGAGTGCTAACATTCAGAATGTATGGCAAATGTGTGACACATGTGAATGCCTTCTTGATGGAACTAAAGTAAAAAACTGAAATTATTTCCTACTGAGGAGACTGTAGTAAATGAGGATATTAGGAAACTTCATAACAAATAAGTCTCCCAAGATGGCCACCTGAGACAAAATAACCCAAATGTAGCACAATTTTCACCCAGATCTAGCCCAAGTATAGCCCAATGACAGAATGTCCCAGAGTGTTCTAAAGAACAACTACAGTGCTAACAGTCTTACATATGACAAAAGTATGGAACACCTGAAGCCATCTTGATTGGAATAAAGTGGTAACACTTAAAACATTTAATTTGCAAAGGAACAAAATAAGGGACTTAATTTTGCCATACAAATTATGATTAGTGCTGCAGAAAGAAAAATTAGGGCACATTTTGACTTCTCAAATCCTCTTCTATTTCATAAAAAAAATTCTAACATGCAGACTGAAAGATGCACTTTGAATATCATCAGCAGACTTCCCTGGTGAGCAGTAGCTTTACTACAGTGATCTAATGAACAACTAGAGTGCTAACATTCTGAATATATGGCAAATGTGTGACACATCTGAATACCTTCTTGATGGAACCAAAGTAAAAAAACTAAAAGTATTTCCTACTGAGGAGACTGAGGAAATTAGGAAACTTCATAACAAATAGGTCTACCAAAAGTGGGTCTCGTGCTCTCCATGCCACTGGAGTCAAGCGTCGCGTACCGTAATGCGCATGTGTTGCGAATGCGCAGGAGCAGGAGTCACGGACTGGTCGCATACCAATCGCGCACATCATGTAATATTAAATGTATATGATAGTAAGCTTGACATTTCCAGTATGATGAGGTGTATCAGATTGTCACGTGGATGATGTCATCGGTGATTTCATTTGAGATGTCATCAGAGATGTCGTCAGTGATGTCACTGACCATGTCATGAATGATGTAATATGTGACATCATCTGCAGTGCATTGCGGGCGCGCGAGTCATAGTTAGCAGAACTAATTATAACGGAGGAATTTCTATGGTTTTGTACGAGTAAAATGTCCAGCTAACTATAACACCCCTGAAACCTATGGGTTTTTTCTGTGAGTATACATATATATAACCTGCCCCTCTGAAGGAAATAGGACAGACACCGCACGGATTCCCATGGCAGCTCTTTATTCAAGTGATACAGGTTGCAGGTATCGCGTTACGGTCGCGAAACTGGCCTTGTTCACACAATGGGCACCATTACACCATTTATATGCCCTGCAACAGTGCGCATGACAAATAGACATAAAAGAGTAATACCCTTGTAGCTGCCTTTCATATACATGTAAATAAATATAAAGAATAAACATAATTGGTCATTGTGGCATTACAGTAAAAATAGAACACTGTGCTATTGTATATAGAACCAGTGTCTCACTTGTGAAAAATCCAGAAAATGAGGACCTCCGGTAGAATGCCAAAGACCAGTGTTGGATCCTCGAGTCTGAACCCCTGCAAAGGCAAAGTAACTGAGTAAAGCCTACATACAATGCTAAATTTTAAAGGCAAAAAAAACCTTTTAAAAAAACGGGGCATTGTTTCTTTCACTGATACTGAAATTGCACTCCCTCGTAATAGCACAATCTCCTGGCGCTTAGATCCTCTTTAAAAACACTAACATAGGGAGGAGAAAAGTATTGATTTATGGAGGGTTGCATCCTGCATTCTGCAAAGTTTGTGGATGTCATTTGTCATGATGCACTTAAACACCTGACCCTTTTAATGCTTACAAATTCCCCATTGATCATCTGTTACCCAATATAATGCCGGTTAAACAGAGAAATGTCCCAGTTTTTAAATAGTGTCTTGGTGTTCAAAAAAGTAAGCAAAGAAATGTTCCGTTTTTTTTAGTGCGAGGCACTATTTAAAAACCGGGACATTTCTCTGTTAAACCTGGGCACTACACAAAACCAGGACATTTGGGTAATTTGGAGCAAAGTGTCAGGACACCAGGACACTGCTCCGAAAACAGGAACCGTCCGGGGAAAACCGGACGTCTCGTCACCCTAACCAATTATGTCATTTAATTATTTAACTAATTGTTTTTTTAAATATTTTATTGTTTTTAAATGTTAAGTGGTTAATCAATGTACTTATTTTAAATTATGTTAATTAATGTTATATTTAATAATTTTAACACGTTTAATTATTTTATATAATTGTTAATGTAAAGTTAATTTATATTTTTTCTTTGATTTAAAAAAAAATGTTTTAATTGTATGTGTTCATTTTTTAAGATAGTAAAGTGGGAACTGGGTTCCTTGATAGTTTTTTGTAAAATAATTATTTATAAACTTTAATATTATTTGTTTTATATTTAATACTTTTGTTTATTTTAAAGATGTTTTAAAATGTTGTCTTTTGTCAATATTTTAATGTTTTATTTAAAAAATGTTAAGAGTGGGAATAGAAAATCTGGCCTCCACAGTCCAAATTGTTCCCTACTGTTGCTTAGATTGCAGTGGAAATAGTAAACCTTACCCCTCCGAATTCTCACACATTACCTACTATTACTTAGAATGAAGTGACAATCATAAATCTGACCCCTCCAAAGTTCAAAACATTCTTTACTTTTGCTTAAGTTTGAGTGGAAAGGTAAATTTGAAGACTCTGCAGTCCAGCACGTTTCTTACTATTGCTCGTATTGGAGTGTGAATAGTAAATTTGGCCCTCCAAAGCCCAATACTTTGCTTGCTGTTACCAAGATTGTAGTAATAGGAGTAGTAAATCTGACCCCTACAAAGTCCATCACTTTCCTTATTTTTGACTTTGTTAAATTGCAAATAGTAAATGTCACCCCTACAGAGTCCAACACTTTTCCAACTGTTGTTGAGATGGAAATAAGAATAGTAAATCTGACCCCTTCAAAGTCCAGTACTATCCAAATTTTGTTTATGCTAAAATTGGAATAGTAAATCTGACTCCTCCAAAGCCCAATTTTTTTCTACTTTTGCTTACATTGAAGTTGGAAAAGTAAATCTGATCCCACTTAAATCCAACACTTTCCCTACTTTTGTTTATGTTGGAGAGGGTATAGTAAATCTGACCCCTCCAAAATCTAACACTTACCCGACTATTGTTCAGAATCGAATGGGAATAGTAAATCTGACCCATAAAAGCCCAACACTTTTAGTACTTTTACTTACATTGCAATGAGAACAATTAATGCAACCCTCCTAAGTCAACACTTTCCCTATGTTACTCAGGTTAAACTGGGAGCAGTGAATTTCACACCTCCTAGTTTAGTTTTTTTCATTTGATTTTTCAAAAGTTGCTTTATAAATATATTTATTTTCTTTTAATTTTAAAAGTTGGTTTAATGGAAACTCTATTTTGCAATTTTTATCAATGTTTCGATTTTGGTATTGTACATGTTTTCGTTTTTATATTACTTATGTATTAATAATATTATTTTTTAAATATAGTAATTGTTTTAAATTAATTTTAAGTATATAAAGTTATCATTTACGTTTGTATGTAATATTTTTTATATATATTTGTTATATTATAAGAATTTTTTTAATGTAATATTATTTTTAAAGTTAATATATGTTTCAAAGTTAATATACAGTATAATAGTTAAAATTCGATATACTTACTCATTTTTTGATGAGATAATGGTCTTCTTTTGTCAATATTTCCAGCTTTGCATGTAAAGTATATAAGTGAATATTTGAGTTCACAATATTTGTGTCACTGATATTTTTGTTGATGATATGTTGTCAGACAGCCATTGGCAAGATTGAAAATCTATATCATCTCCTGCTACTGGGCTCATGTTAGATGCTTTAATTGATAAAATGTATTCTTTTAGAAGATGATTACATTTGGATACTCACGCATGGTTCCCAACAGGTAAGAAATGTAGGAGTCATTTGAAATAGTGAAACCAATTTGAAACTCATGTTGATTTGGTGGCTCACCCAGCGTTCTACCTTTGAAGCTAATTTTGCCACTTATTAATATCGCTCCCCGGGATGTTCACTGCCATGTATTAATTCCATTCCTTAAATTCTTAAAGTAATCCAAAATTGGTCGTGCTAATGCTGTGCTGGTTTGATTACCCAATAACAAGCTGCACACCTCCATTCGGTACAGAATACCGCAGCCTGTCTAACCCTTAAATGCATTGGGAAATGTATTAGGCAATTCACTCATTACGTTGGTTTCCCATCACTAAACATTTTTTTTGTTCAAACTGCTCATTTTGACCTACAAATGGATCAATGGATTTGCACCTATTGGCAGACAACAAAATAAATCATTAACTAAATAAATCTTCTATTTCTTTGTCATCTTGCAACCAGCTGCTACAGCTATTCAAGCTATTTTCCCACAACCCTGGTACCAGTACAGTTCACCTTAAGCCACTTAACGTTTTGTGAGCATTTATGTGTTATCAGGCTCTGATGAGGAATGTCCATGTAAAACAGCTCTAAGCATAACAGTACCTCAGTTAAGTAAAATGTTGATTCAATGCTCTTCATCGCCATCAAGCCTTCAGCTGTCTTTCAGAGCTACTGCAGGCTGGCCAAAGGTACCCACAAGGATGTAATCATGGAGATTATTGGACTGAATTGTTCCTTTATTGACATTACCAGCATGTTAGGCCTCGCCTGAGACACCTCATGGGCTGTTGTTTGCGACGATCTATTGTTTCTAATGAAAAAACTCTAGAAAGGGTCTTTTAGTCTGCCCTTTACTTACATTTATTGGCTTCATTATCAGTCTTATTTTCTTCCTTTTTCATTGGTGAGTGTGTGTCAGCTTTGTCTCCATGTGTTTTCTTTCTTACCTGGATAATAGACCAAATACTGTTTGATTTCTTGATTAGAGTTCTTATATGCTGCTTGCGCTCAGATTGTGGTACTTTTTTCAGTTCTAATATTACTTGCAAAACAGCCATCAGAGTTGAAGCTTGCGCTTCCCGGTATTTCTAATAACTAAAAACAAACAACCAGCAATAACTAAACTTTGTGGCTTGTGACTAATTTCTGAAACAGCCATTTCGACTGCTTGTCACTTTTATTGATGATGTAGTTATATATATAGTACCTTCGTTTAAGACTATTGCCATACAATATGTGTTTTCTTAATTATTGTTTGCCACAGTGTCACTTTTACTTATTTGTTGGTTACCTCTTTTATAATTTAGAGGATGTTTTATTCAGTATCAAATATGCAGTAATTTCAAAAGGTTAATGTTTCACCTTTATCAATTATCAATAAACTCACCCCATCTCCCTTTACCTCTACCCACTCCCAAGCAATACAATTACCCATACATTAATTTCCCTTTACTCACCCCTCAACCCTACATTCACCCTTACCTTCCTTTAAATCTAGCCACTCCTGAAACCTAAATTCACCCTTACCTCCCTTTACCCACTCAAGCCCTAAAATCACCCATACCTCCTATACCTCTACGCACCCTGAACCCTAAAATCACTGTTACCTCCCTTTACCTCTACCTACCCTGAACCCTAAAATCACCCTTACCCCCTTTACTTCTACCACCCTTGAACCCTCAAGTTACCGTCACCTCCCTTTACCTCTACCCACCCATGAACTCCCAAGTAACCCTCACCTTCCTTCACCTCTACCCACCCATGAACCCTAGTCACCCTCACTTGTGCCCACCCCTCACCCCTCAAGTAACTCTCACCTTCCTTTACCTCTAACCAACCATAAACTATCAAGACCCTCTCAACTCCTTTTACCTCAACCCTCAGATGATTAACCCTCAAGTCATCCTCACCTCCCTTTACATTTACCCATCACTGAGCCCTCATTACCCTGACCTCTCTTTACCTCTACCCACCCCTAAGCCTTCAGGTCACCATCACCATTCTTTACCTCCACCCACCCTTGAAACCTAAAGTCACCCTTAACTCCCTTTCTCTCTACCCGTCCCATAACCATAAAATCAAATTTTTAATAAAATACAAGTATGTTACTTAAAAAAAATAGTTACCTGCATGTTGAAGTACTTTCTGCTGAATGTACAAATACTTAACTGAGTGGTAAAGGTCCTGCATAGTACATTCTGTTTCCCCATTCCTGCCCCTTCCTTAAACACTCTCCTGCCTTCACCCAGCACCATTAAATGTTTTTGGGGCACTGTTGGTTGTTTTATGACCTCCAGTATTTTTGCAGGCACCTTTGCCTCTTTGACAGTTTGCCCCCTTACGCTCCTCTCTCAACCCAGAGCCTATACTTTAGGTTTTAGTTAGGACAACGCATGTGCTGTCGCTTCTGAGGCATTTGTGTTTACTTACAGGGGGCTTAGAAGCCGGACATTGCTTACCATTATTTGGCATCATCTTCACTCTAATCTCCTTGCTCCTCTTCGTGTATTTGTCCATACCCAGAAGCATGGCCCAAGAAGGGCTTCACTTGCTTAGTGTACTTCCACTTTTTCCTTTTATTTGTACATCTTTCCACCCTTCCACCTCCAACATTGTTGCTTGCCATACCCCCACCCACCCTCCTCCTGCATTGTGGCTTGTCTCGTCGGCCTCCACCCGTCCCCCGTTGTTGCTTGCCCAGTACACCCTTCATCCCCCCTTTGTTGCTTGCCCACTCCCGTCCCGCCAGAAAAAAAAACATCCAGAAGTCCCTCCAATGGGTTTCAAGATACTACAAAGATGCAAATGATGCTGCCTCCCTGCTCTGCATGGCCTTTTTTGTACTGGCCAACACAGAGAAATTCAACTCAGTCGTAAGAAAATAAAACTTGTTTTTGTGAAGGCAGAGAATAATCCCATACTAAAAATATTGTTCACTGCCCTTCGCAGTAATAGTTGGCTGTGTCATAGCTCTTTTGTCTAATTTTCAGCCATGCTGCACAGCAACTGCAATGCTGTACAACATAGCTAAGCGAAGTTGTGTTATTTTGTCGAAGCTTTGCCAACGCTTGTGTTATTTTGCTTTTATTTAAGTTTCTTTTTTAGTATTTCTGATGTAAGTGATGTTGGCAAGAACTCCCTTGCTAAACTGGAAAATACATTTGTGGATTTGTTTTGTAATGTATTTTTTGTTTGAGGGAATAAAGTGTCCGCAGCATTGAATAAATGTTACTTGGATTGAAGATTGTTAGCTGCAGAGGTGGGTGAGAGAGACGCTGAAAGCTCAAGCTTTAACTTTTGATGCAAAACTGGAGAGGGAAATATATACCCATCTAGTGTCTAAATGGTACAATATGAAATCCGAAAACAGGAATTTTTCTGGCTTCCCCGCTTGACCAAACTGTGTAATCTTAGGCAAGTATTTTATTTCCTGTGTTTTCCTTTTCCTATCTTTATTGCATTTGAGAGCACTCTGAAATATGTTAGTTCAGAGTTTGAGTTATGCAAGCATCTGTCTTGTGTCTCATTTCAATATACTGTAATATTGTTCCATGCAAGAATCTAGACAACATTCAGGGTGCACATGACTAACGATTTGGGGGGGGGGGGGCTGGGGAGACAGGAATATTTTTCAGTTCATGTTTAAAAAAAACTCTCAGTTTAACAAATGCCTCTCAATGCCTTGATACAATCATATGTACTAAGTTGAAATGTTTTTTAATGTTAAAGCAATGCTCTTTTAAAAAAATTGGCAGAGTCTTTATCAATTTCTTATGGTATTTATTGCACAGTTTACATGCCAAGCATTGTCAGAGTTCAACTCGGCTCTTCCTGTTAATTTGTTAGGTCACTCGTCCACCTCTAGTTAAAAATCTTGCTAGACTAGAGGCACTGCTGATGTAAAGATGTTAAGCTCCTCCCACGGAACCGTGGGATTGCATCTACTGCATCTACTACATCTACCCTGATTGCATCTACTATAACACTGCCAGCCACAAAGATAGGCTCGCTTTAAAGGGACATGTGAGTGGTGACATGACAAAATATTTGGCAAAAGCGCATAACAGACAAATTAAGGATGAAAATGTTCAACAACAGAATCATGAACTTGAAAGAGGAAAATTACTTTATGAGGAAACTACAAGGGGTTTTAGAAAATCCATTCTGGGGGGGCTTATTTGCAAGTTCATTGCACTGCCGGTTAATCACTTTTTTCCATATTAAATGTGACGCACCATGGGTGCAAGGGCTTGTAAATAAGCTCCTGTATTCTTACATTTATGACAATGGATTTAAGAAATTCGTTTTCCGTTCGACATGCTTACATTTTGACAGTAAGTAATTAAAGTCTGGGAGTTTCTTTTACTGCAGCACTTTATGAATACTAAAGGTACAATCAATAAAAGAAAACGAAAGTTTGTTTACGTTAGCAGGTAAACCTCTTTCTGATTCGAAGTCTTATTTTCTGGAATTCTGCATAAACAGACTTTCTTATTCCCCCACGGTTTCCGCTAAAGTATTTAGTATGCACGTAGGTTCTAGTAGGAAACGGCGGGATGGAGATGTTTGGGTGGTTGGTGGAAGGCGATTCAACTGTTCATGGAGGTAGGGCCTGAGTTGTGTAGTGCCTTTAATCCCTTCCATGCTGATGACGGCTGGGAGCCGTCATGGCACACAGTGCTCGTGTGCTGATGACTGCTCCCAGCCGTCATGACCACGCCCGCGATCGGAATGTGCAGCACAGGAGCGGAATTCCGGCCGCGGGCAAGGGGTTAATGTGTGTGTGTGTGTGTGTGGGGGGGGGGGGGGGTTGAATAGAGCGCTTTTGTGTATTGAGAGCCAGTGGAGTTCTCTGACCAGTGGCGTGATACGAGTTCTGTGTGTGAGGTAGAGGATGAGTCTGGCTGCCGAGTTCTGGATGGTTTGTAGTCTTCCAGTAATTTCCTTGATGACCCTGGCGTAGAGGGCCTTCCCATAGTCAAACTTGCTAATGACTAGGGCATAGGGGTATGTTAGAGAAGAAATCTCTTTATATAAACAAATCAAGGTACATTCATTGTTCACCGGCATTTTCTAATTATTTTGCAAGCAAAACATTTTATATCAAATCAGCACTATCGATGGAACAGAATATTGAAAATAAAATACTGACAGGTAAAATTATCAGTCATGGTTCCTAATTGTTTTGGGGATCATAGCCTATTTATAATAATCAGTACTCTAAAGTAATATCATGCTGATGCATACTGGAGTTGATACAGCCATGATCTGAATATCCTGATGTTCAGACCATGGCTGTATCAACTCAAGTATTGTGAAGGAGAATGCATCAGCATTACATTATAACGTTTTTTTCAAATGTTTGCACTTTGGTCCCTCTTCCTTGTTTGATATTGTAACGTATTTAAATTCACAGAGTAACTGCTCCTTGGAAACTGCTTATGATTAAGACCCGGTTGGGTCAAAATGCGTTATGCCATACTGTTGGGCCAGCTGTTACCTGCCATTTGCTACAATAAAGAACTTACCTGCAGCCACTCTTGACTGGATGGCTTGTCTTCACATGCAGAGGAGCGTGTGATTTCTTTGGTGCTGTATATATATAGATGTGTTCCCCCTGACTTAGGTGTATTCAGCAGAGGGCAGCCTTGACGAAGGTTTGACTACAGGCCCCTCCTCCCCGGTGGAATCATGACGCACAAGTACGGCGTCTAAAATGAACTCAGTGACGTTATCCTACGAATAAAATCATATGTATTATGTGTGATTGGCATGGCTTGCAACTTGATATATTCCTATTGAGGAATTTTTATGAGGAAAGGTACCGATAGGAACTAGTTTCCTTAGGTCCTGATGAAGAGCCAATAGGGGCAGGGCTCGAAACATGTTGACCAGATAAGAAAGGAATAGATTCATTGATATCTGTTTCCTTCTTTCTCTTCCCCTGATTTTTTATCTTACTGACTAGAGGCTGGAATAAAATAGTGATGACTCACTAGCCAGGTAATTTTTATTTTGTGTAGCACCCGTACCCCACTCTCACCCCACCCCACCCCCACCCCACAACTTTGTCTTCGTCATTTACAAAAAATCAAAAAGTGCTCCCACGTATTCTGTCCGGTCGAAGCACGCCTCGATCCGCAGCAGGATTGGGAAGAACCCCAATGATGAAGCATGGCACCAAGGAGTAACCCTGGTGGGTGAGGGGTCTTCAAGAAAAACAGTGTCTTTCTCTCATTGTGGAGGTAATGTCCTTGGCTATCTCGTCTGAATTGACTGGGTTGTTTGTTTTCTCAAAAATTGTATAATTGAGGAGGGCGAACCCAGGTACTCCTCATCCTTCTTCTCTACTTTTGATAGTGTATATATTTATATATATGATTCCACAATCCTGCAGTGTAAGCAACCAGGCAACGGCTCCAACACAAAACCAGGTACAGACCACAACGAGGGTTTCGTAGTGAAAGTAAAGTGCAATATTCCATCGATGGGAACGGTAACATGACGTGTTTCGTCCGGGAAACCCGGACTTGATCACATGACAATCCCAGAGATACATGTATATACATATAACCACAGAAGCGCGGAGCCCAGTTTCAGGAACATCAGGCATTTATTTTCCTTATAAGTAAGGAGGGGAGAAAGGGAACAAGGGGTTTCTCTCTTGACTTTTTTGGACTACATGCATTAATCAAACAACGCGTTATTATGCTCTCAGTGGTTTGCACACAGATTGAGGAGAGCATTGGACTGCTGTTATGATTGTGTGTGCACTGACAAGCGGACAATGAATCAACAAGTGCAGTCTTATGGACACAATTATGCTATACACAAATAGATACTGCAACTTTATTGAATGCTTTGAATACATCAATGATGCATTGTGGGATTAGAAGGACAATGTCATACTTTAATCCACGGAACGGCAGGATGTATAAAAGAACAGGAAGTGACTCTGTGTGCAAACCACTTTCACCTGAGAATAATGCTTGTTAGCCGAAATGCGGAGTATATGAAAGAGAGCACGCTGTTACTTATGAGAAAAATAAATGCTTGATGTTCCTGAAACTGGGCTTGGCGCTTCTGTGGCTTCATTGATTTTAACGGGTTGTTCCATTCCCATTTTAGCTGCAGCAGCCCTGCAGGGTCGGGGGCTCCTGTCATGTGGAGAATTTTCTGTGGTATATATATATCCAATCCAAATCTTCTCCGAAGACAAAGTGCGAGGCCACAGCAGGGGAACACGAGGAAACACCTTTATTCCATCACAGAGGCAAAAAGAGCAGTTACACCACCACTCTCGGCGAATGCATTTCGGCAGTAATTTGAGCCTTCCTCAGTGCCAGTGGTGTGTTACTTCAGGTGTAGGGCGGGTTTCACAGATAAAGTATCTTGCCCTATGCTGATTGGTTGTACGCCGTTCCCGAAGTGCGAGGCCACAGCAGGGGAACACGAGGAAACACCTTTATTCCATCACAGAGGCAAAAAGAGCAGTTACACCACCACTCTCGGCGAATGCATTTCGGCAGTAACTTGAGCCTTCCTCAGCGCCAGTGGTGTGTTACTTCAGGTGTAGGGCGGGTTTCACAGATAAAGTATCTTGCCCTATGCTGATTGGTTGTACGCCGTTCCGCCCCCAAATGCTGAATGCCTATCGTGGACATCACTGGAAAGTCACTCCATGTTCTGTGACTACCAGTCCCAGCATGCATAGTTATTAGAAAGCACTTCTGGGCGATGTTGCACAGGGCGGGTTGGTGTTACGAAGGTGTCCACTCTCCGTGCCTCATGCTTCTGGGACACGGTATCTCCTCAGCTCCCCAACCGTTTCAACCTGAAAGTGTCCAGTTTAGATTAAACGGGGACTTGGAAGCCAAATAGTTCCTCGCCCAGCGTGAAGCAAAATTGCCTCAACACCGCCTCCTCTCGTCCCGGGCTGACAGGTGGGCTCTGGTCATTCCGGTAACCCGGATCCGCTGCAAAGTTCCACAAACGTAGAAACCAGTGGGCCAGAGCCTGCTTAGGGAAACGGGGACCTCGTGTGCGCGACACTGGAAATCGCTCTGTAAATCCAATCCCCACCTTCTCCGAAGACAAAGTGCGAGGCCACAGCAGGGGAACACGAGGAAACACCTTTATTCCATCACAGAGGCAAAAAGAGCAGTTACACCACCACTCTCGGCGAATGCATTTCGGCAGTAACTTGAACCTTCCTCAGCGCCAGTGGTGTGTTACTTCAGGTGTAGGGCGGGTTTCACAGATAAAGTATCTTGCCCTATGCTGATTGGTTGTACGCCATTCCGCCCCCAAATGCTGAATGCCTATCGTGGACATCACTGGAAAGTAACTCCATGTTCTGTGACTACCAGTCCCAGCATGCATAGTTATTAGAAAGCACTTCTGGGCGATGTTGCACAGGGCGGATTGGTGTTACGAAGGTGTCCACTCTCCGTGCCTCATGCTTCTGGGACACGGTATCTCCTCAGCTCCCCAACCGTTTCAACCTGAAAGTGTCCAGTTTAGATTAAACGGGGACTTGGAAGCCAAATAGTTCCTCGCCCAGCGTGAAGCAAAATTGCCTCAACACCGCCTCCTCTCGTCCCGGGCTGACAGGTGGGCTCTGGTCATTCCGGTAACCCGGATCCGCTGCAAAGTTCCACAAACGTAGAAACCAGTGAGCCAGCGCCTGCTTAGGGAAACGCGGACCTCGTGTTCGCGACACTGGAAATCGCTCTGTAAATCCAATCCCCACCTTCTCCGAAGACAAAGTGCGAGGCCACAGCAGGGGAACACGAGGAAACACCTTTATTCCATCACAGAGGCAAAAAGAGCAGTTACACCACCGCTCTCGGCGAATGCATTTCGGCAGTAACTTGAGCCTTCCTCAGCGCCAGTGGTGTGTTACTTCAGGTGTAGGGCGGGTTTCACAGATAAAGTATCTTGCCCTATGCTGATTGGTTGTACGCCGTTCCGCCCCCAAATGCTGAATGCCTATCGTGGACATCACTGGAAAGTAACTCCATGTTCTGTGACTACCAGTCCCAGCATGCATAGTTATTAGAAAGCACTTCTGGGCGATGTTGCACAGGGCGGGTTGGTGTTACGAAGTTGTCCACTCTCCGTGCCTCATGCTTCTGGGACACGGTATCTCCTCAGCTCCCCAACCGTTTCAACCTGAAAGTGTCCGGTTTAGATTAAACGGGGACTTGGAAGCCAAATAGTTCCTCGCCCAGCGTGAAGCAAAATTGCCTCAACACCGCCTCCTCTCGTCCCGGGCTGACAGCTGGGCTCTGGTCATTCCGGTAACCCGGATCCGCTGCAAAGTTCCACAAACGTAGAAACCAGTGAGCCAGAGCCTGCTTAGGGAAACGGAGACCTCGTGTGCGTGACACTGGAAATCGCGCTGTAAATCCAATCCCCACCTTCTCCGAAGACAAAGTGCGAGGCCACAGCAGGGGAACACGAGGAAACACCTTTATTCCATCACAGAGGCAAAAAGAGCAGTTACACCACCACTCTCGGCGAATGCATTTCGGCAGTAACTTGAGCCTTCCTCAGCGCCAGTGGTGTGTTAGTTCAGGTGTAGGGCGGGTTTCAAAGATAAAGTATCTTGCCCTATGCTGATTGGTTGTACGCCGTTCCGCCCCCAAATGCTGAATGCCTATCGTGGACATCACTGGAAAGTCACTCCATGTTCTGTGACTACCAGTCCCAGCACGCATAGTTATTAGAAAGCACTTCTGGGCGATGTTGCACAGGGCGGGTTGGTGTTACGAAGGTGTCCACTCTCCGTGCCTCATGCTTCTGGGACACGGTATCTCCTCAGCTCCCCAACCGTTTCAACCTGAAAGTGTCCGGTTTAGATTAAACGGGGACTTGGAAGCCAAATAGTTCCTCGCCCAGCGTGAAGCAAAATAGCCTCAACACCGCCTCCTCTTGTCCCGGGCTGACAGGTGGGCTCTGGTCATTCCGGTAACCCGGATCCGCTGCAAAGTTCCACAAACATAGAAACCAGTGAGCCAGAGCCTGCTTAGGGAAACGGGGACCTCGTGTGCGCGACACTGGAAAACGCTCTGTAAATCCAATCCCCACCTTCTCCGAAGACAAAGTGCGAGGCCACAGAAGGGAAACACGAGGAAACACCTTTATTCCATCACAGAGGCAAAAAAAGCAGTTACACCACCACTCTCGGCGAATGCATTTCGGCAGTAACTTGAGCCTTCCTCAGCGCCAGTGGTGTGTTACTTCAGGTGTAGGGCGGGTTTCACAGATAAAGTATCTTGCCCTATGCTGATTGGTTGTACGCCGTTCCGCCTCCAAATGCTGAATGCCTATCGTGGACATCACTGGAAAGTCACTCCATGTTCTGTGACTACCAGTCCCAGCATGCATAGTTATTAGAAAGCACTTCTGGGCGATGTTGCACATATATATTGAACTTGAACCATATCGTTGACTCCGTCCAAACGGTCCAGGTGGATGCGGTGCTCCCGGGCACTGGACCCGGTTCTGGTTTTTAAGCGGCCATGAAAGGGGGCCGTTTTCGAGAAACCTGTTGCCCTGAAAAATGCCCGGAGAAATGACAATGAATGGCATTTGACGACACCAACCCACTGGAGGGTAAAAAAGAAAAAAAAAATTCAGAACAAAATATAAGAAGGGAGCCGTAAGCACTACAGGTACCACCATGCTCAGCAACAGGAAGTGACCTAGTTAAAGATTGTGTTATCTAAAGGAAACTGAGCCCTTGAAAATCAAGAAAAACGTAGTGGCAAACCGGCTTCCTACATAAATGGTGCTTGCAAACTGATGAAGTTCCTGGCAGAACGAAACGCGTCTTTGAACAAATGCCGTTTTTGCAAAAGAAAGGGAAATGAAAATTAAATGAAGTGATGTGGCAAATATTTCGGTTTCAGTGTGGCTCTATCTCTTCTCTGCAGGGGAGAGTTGTTTGGAATATATATATATATATATATATATATATATATATATATATATATATATATATATATATATATATATATATATATATATATATATATATATATATATATATATATATATATATATATATATATACACACACACACACACACATATACATATCCTACTGGCGGTCGCCAGTAGGTAGTTTTAGTTAGGACCTAGTGTTCATAGGAAAAACATTTTTTGACTTGCCTATAACTTTGGCTTCGTTTGACCAATCGCATGAAATTTTCCCAAAAAAGTGTCAAGGGAGGTTCTGTGTGTTATGAAAAGTATGGGGGTGATTCGTACAGAGGGGACCGAGAAATAGAGGCACCAAATATGGGTGCATTTGTTATGTTAATTTCCGTTGGAACGTGTTGTCGAACCTACAGCCTGAACCGCTAGACGAAATTACACCAAATTTGGCAGAAAGGTATATGTTGTTAAGCAGATTGTGTTGTTTTGTTATTGGTGCAAATCCGTTCAGTAGTTTTTGAGAAATTTAAGCCGAAAACCATATCTCTGGCAATGGATATTCCAAGAAGATTTTGTTATTAATCGTGACTGTGCACGCTAACAGGTCTGCTGTGATTGGCTGGACACAACCTGAACAGAAAGTTGTGGCTGCCATTTTACCTGTCTGGAACAGTCACTGGGGCAAACATTTTGTGTGAAAGCAAATATGAGGGGGTGAGGGACGAGGCACTCTGACCCCGTGTTGGAGAAATTAAGTGTTAATGACACAAGTTATGTGTCCAATATAGTTTTTTTTTAATTGTGCTGATATTTGCATTGACGCCGTGATCGCCAGTGTGCCCCCCATGTACCCTCGCGGGGACATCACAAATTTTGTGGCAACATCACGAGTATTGGTTACAATATAAAAAACATATATTTATTTGTACACACTCGCCTGTCACTGTCACACACTCATGTATGCACTCACAAACTCAGTCAGACACTTATACACCCATTCACATACCCCTTCACACACTTATTCATCCAGTCACATACCCACTCAGATACTCATGCATCCACTCACATACCCATTCAGGTACTCATGCACCCACTTACAGACTTACTTGGAGAGTGATGAACCCATGTGCAGACCCACTAAGAGACTCATGCACCTACTCAGAGACACACTCATAGACTCATGCGTATAGTCTCAGAACCACTTAGAGACTTTTACACCCACTCACATACCCACCTGAGAACTTATGCACCCATTGACAGACCCACTCAGATACTCATGTACCCACTTACAGACTTACTCAGAGAGTCAAAAAACCCATGTACAGACTCGCTCAGAGACTCACAAACCTACTTACAGAACGACTCACACACTCATGTATGTACTCACAGACCCACAGAGAAACTCATACTCCCACTTACAAATCCACTTAGACACCAATGCACCCACTCATACACCTCTAGTGACTCCCACACTCAGTCACAGACCCTCTCAGAGACTTATTTACTCAGTCAGTCACTCATACACTCCGGAACTCATACATCCACTCACAAACTCCCGCAGGTATACATACACCCACTCACTCACCCATTCAAGGCTCACGCATCCACTCACAGACGTATCCGGGCACTCACCCTCCCAGTCACAGAGCTACTTAGACACTCATTCATGCACCCATTCACTCACTCAGAGACGTATGCTCTCACTCACAGACCCATTCAGACACTCATACACCCATTCACAGATCCACTCAGGCACTCACACATCCACTCACAGACCCATTCAGACACTCATAGACCCATACAGTCATTCACACACCCACTCATAGACCCACCCGAGACTTATGAACCCAGTGAGTTATGCACTCAGAGACTCATATACCTACTCACAATCATACTTAGAGGCCCACACACCCACTGATAGAACCACTCAGACAATCACGCTGATAGTGATTGACCCACTGAGAGACTTATGCACTCACTCACAGACCCACTCAGACACTCATGCAGCCACTCACTCACCCACTCAGACACCCACTTAGACACACATGTATTCACTCACAGATACAGTCAGACAGTTATATACTCACTTACAAATGCACAAAGGCACTCATGCAGCTACTCATAGATTGACTAAGAGATTTATGCAACCAATCACAGACTCAATGCGACACTAATGCACCCATTCATAGATGTACTGAGGCAGTGACGCAGTTCACTACAGAAGAATTGATAGACTGATGCACTGTCTTACAGATTTATTCAAATGCTTATAAAGTGAGCAAGAGACTTACTGATACAGTGATGCATGTAGTTATAGATTACAATGAATAAGTTATGTATTGTGTTATAGAGATTTTAAAGGAGTTGCACGTGCTAATATACAGTCATTTAGATAATAATGTGTTTAATCTGTTGGTTATAATCCATTTTACAGTTAAAAGTTTTTAATGTGGTGGTAGCTGTTGAATGTCTGCATATTTTTTGTCATTGCGCGACGTATTTGAGGTGATGGCGGCTACCAATATCATTGGGGTACCCAGCGAAAATGGAAAATCGGTTTAAATTATTGTTTTTATACAAATTCCCTACAAAAATATGACTTTAAACAGTGCAGTAATAAACGCCTAGGGGGTCATTTGGATAGCAGGCGTATCGCCACCGCCCGTATGGCGGTGGCAATCCGCCCGCTAAAAACCTCCGCCCACTTAGGTTTCCCCCCCACCACATTACCATGGCGGGGCGGACCCTGGTGGACGGAAAGACCATCCGCGGAATTTCTGCCCGGTCGCAGAGTCGACCAGGCGGAAAAGCAGCTAACATGGTGGCGGTGTCTGGGAGACACCGCCATCCATATTAGCATATATGCTGGGTTGTGCCGTTGCTGCCACAGAAAGGCAGGCGGTTTTTGCCAATGGGGTCCCGTAGCGGGCCCCCAGGGATTCTGGGGGGTGGGGGTTGCACATGAGGGGTACCTATGGTACCCCCCTGCAGTTCCATGCACAACATGACAGGCACCACACAGTGCCTGCCACGTTGTGCATGGAAGTGCACAACATGCCTTCTTGGCATTGCGCCCGCCCGCCGCAATGTCAAGAATGCAGGATGCGCCCGCCAGTGTGGCGGGTGCATCTTAATGCCACCAACGGGACCCCCGCACCAATGGCGGGCGGTCCCATTCTCGCCATCCTAATGACCCCCTAGTGTCTAAAATACTGTAAAATGTGTGCATATATGTGTTTTACACCTCCTAAAAAAGGCACGATCTTCGTCGATACTGAAGTCATTGCGACTCTCTGCATCATTGCGAAAACAGCAAGTAGGGTTCAAACACAGTTTTTAAAAAGGTTACTACAAATATATGTGTACAACATGTTCTTTAAGTTAGTAATGTGTATATTGTAATAGTTAGAATTAATTTTTTAAGTTATAATTTTTGAATGTGGTGGTGGTTGTTAATTTTTTGCATTTATTTTGCGATTTTGCGATGTGATCGCGATCATCGCAACATCACAGTGAAGTAAAAAAATTTTTTAAACATTTTGCAAGAAAATGAACAACATTTTTACCTGTTAGGTGGCTCATTCAATCACCCAGGCACAACATATGTACTCATCGAATTACACATGCGCTAACCATGTAGTGATTCTGTCACCTACAGACTACATATGCATTCCTCCAATCACATATTTACTACCCATGCACTCATCCAGTCACCCAGGCACTACACATGCACTCATCCAATCACACAAGCGCTCAACATTCTGGTACCCAATCCCTCACGCACTCATTTATTCATTCATGTCCCACGTCTGCACTTAGTCCATCATTTATGCACGATTATGTACTTATTCAATAATGCAAGCACCACTCATGCAATCATTCAATCATTCATGCACCACTTATGCACTCATTCAGTCATCCATGTACCACTCATACACTCAATTAATTGAACATGCACCACTCATACACTCATTCAATCACCAATGCACTACCCATGCCCACATTCTATCACCATATACATGTTCATTCAGCTTATCTTTTTTTAACTGAATAATGTTTTTAAGAGGTTTGTTTTTGTGAATTTTAATGTTTTAATTGTTTTTTTTCTTGCTGAAAAAAATGGCTACTGGGAGTGTAAACACTTCAACACACACTCAAAAATGTAGAAAAACTATGAAGGGCAAAAAATTAAAAATAAATAAAACATTTGCAAATCTTTGCAGTATTGCAAAGGGCTGTTCAGGACTGCTCTCCAGCACTCATTTCAACTCCACAATCCATGCATTATGATGGCATGCAGGAAAACTCTGGAGCCAAATTGAATTTGTGATTGGACCTCTGAAGGGACTCTCTGCCCCGGTGATGTTGCGACTGCTACTGAAGTTGAGGGTCCTTCAGCCTCGCAATGTCTTGTGGCTCCTTTCAGATGATTGCCGTTGTATGTTTTTAGATGGTAAACATGAACGTAGTCCTGCATGAATATTTCTTGTTTGTACCCCTTGTCAATGTCTTCTCACATATTGTGCATTGCACAAATGTGGCTACTGTTTTTGATTCTCCCAACAGAATCCTAAAAAAATCCCAGGCAAAGCTTTACTTTTTTTGGGGAGGCCCCTCATCTCCAGAGTCACCAGAATCCACCTCTTGGACTTCTTGGTCCACCTGCTGTTCCACCTGATCTCCCTCTTTTGGCTGAGTTAACATTTTTGCAAAAGTATGCACACAAAAAACAGATGTTAGTGAGCTGCTTACAATGAACTCCTCTTAAAGAATGTTCAAGATAGATAAATGGGCGTGTTCTTCCTATTCCTATAGTTGAAAAGTATATCATCCAATATTATTCCTTTCTTTATGGTCACATGATCTTCGCGATGATCGGCATCCTCACGAAGACTGCAAATTTAACAAAATTGTATTTTATTTGAAAATAAGTACTCAAACATAAGGGTTAATTGGCTGATATTAAACCCCAAATGTGGTCATAGAATGTAATATGTATAAATATGTATTATACAGTTTATCAAAAACACGCGGTTACTATAGTCATTGTGACTTCTGACATCGCAGCGATCACACAAAACACCAAGGAAAAGGCTTTTAATTGGAAAAGTCTTCCAAAAGTTAAGTTTAAAGAGTGTATCAATAAACAACTTGTGTCAAATATTAATTAAAATATGTATAAGTATGTGTCCCCGACTACCAATGACGCGCCGGTCTACAGAGTCACCGTAAATACATAAAACACAACATTGAAGAGGTATTTTCACAAAACCATCACACAAACTCAAATATAAACTCTACATTATTAAACAACTAGTGTCTGCAATTGAAAGAAAATCTGTTTATATATGTTTCAGACTTCCTCAAAAACATGCGCCTTTCACGAAGCCACTGCAGGAATCGTGTCGTCGTCACAAATATAAAAAATGTAAAGAAAAAAACCACTATGCTTATTAATCCACTGAAGAAAGTACAAGCTTATAAAAATACACCTTATAGAGCCATTTTAGATACAAAGTACAATTTAAAAACCTTTAAAATTTCATTTAAAAAATCATAGGTTACATTGACGTTATAGTTGGGAAATAACATTTGAAAAACCCTAGAAATTCATTGAAAAAAACAAAGGTTACATAACTGAGAACAACACATTTGGATTTTACACACCTTCTCACTGAACACAGAGTTCATGTCCTTCTTACCACACCACTCCTCATATCTCAATACGCACAATTGTCTAATTCAATAATTGCTTTGTGCCTCTGAAATTTCTGCCACCTAATCATGTGACATAGATTTAATGCATTGTGGACTATGTGTTGTGTGCTATGGTATGTACTGTATGTAGCTTATTAAGTGTTGTGGTATTCTATAAAAAAAATATTTTTGCCATGCCTCTCTGTGTCTGTCCGTATCCCATACTGGAGCTCACTTACCTTACACCATAGGAACATGGCATTGAAGGATGGATATGTACAAATGATGACAGGCATCAAGATGGCTTATTTGGGACTGAAATAACACAGAGTGTATAAAATTGGATAAACAACAGCATGAAGGATAAGGACATGGCGTATAATCTGGGAATAGCAAAATGAAATGGTGGATACAGTACTAGCTAGGCAGAGTGTGTGGGAAATTACAGTAATAGGATGGCTAACAAAGATGGACTGAAATTTAAAAAAAACACAGAACACAAAATCACAGATTTGTTAATGTCGCATTTCTCTGAAGAATTCTTCTGGGAGTCATACCCCAATTTAACCAGATCAGGTGAATAGGTCTCATAAAGTAGCTATCATAATCAAGACCAGCTGCAGTGTCAGAACGATAGTCTCTGAATGGCTGAAACTACTCTGTAAAGGCGTTGCCATGCTACGATGTGCTGGTCTGAAACAGGTGGTGGTGGTGGAAATGGTGGAAATGTTAGTTGAAATGGTGGTTACAATTGTGGTGGTAGTCATGACATTGATGGTGGTAATAATAATGGTAGTGGTATTTATAGAAATGGTGTTGGTGGTATAGTGAGTGTGGCAGTAAAGGTGATGGTGGTATCGGTGGTGGTAGTGATAGTGGTGATAGTGATAATGGTGGTTATAGTGATAATGGTGACATTGGTATTGGTAGGAATGGTGGTGGTGATAATAGCGGTAGTGGTATTGGGGAGGGCACTGTCGTGGAGGCAACGGTGGTGTTATGGTTTTGACAATAAAGGTGGTGACAGCGTCAGTAGTGATTGTGATAGTGGTCTTAATGGTAGTGACGGTATTGGTGGTGGTAAAGGTGTTGAAGATTATGGTGGCATTGGTAATGACAATGTCACTGATGGTGATCGAAAAGATGGTGTTGATAATGATTGTAAAGCTTATGGTAATGGTTTTAGTGGTAATGATGGTGATAGTGGTGGTGGTAATTGTTCTGGAAGGGTTGTAAGTGGTGGTAAAAGTGGTGGTGATGACAATGCAGGTCATGGTGGTGTAATTGTGGATGTGGTAAAAGTAATGGTAATTTTGGTAGACAATGATTTTGTTGTGAATATCTGGATGTAAAAATGTTTGGAATTTGAATATATCGGGCTTTGAATTAAACATTTCTAAAGTATGTGGAAGAGGCTATTAGTCTGCGGAGTGTCTCAGTCACTTCTGTTTTTCCCTTCAGACCCACGGTGTTCTGCAGTCTTTCGCTCTGTGTTAGCCACTTCTGCCCTTTTTCTTTCCACATCTTTCTGAAATACTCCACCTAAATAACTCACACGTCACCTTGTTCCTCCTTATCCTCCTGCCACTCTGCTCTTCTTTCAGCACTTTTTTATTTTGCCCCCTTCAGCACATCTACCCACTCTTTCTATCTCTTCATGTGTAAACACACCATTCATGTCCTTTGTCTTTAGCCCTGTCAAGATTTCGACAACCATGTGCCTCCTTCACACACTTTCAAATATAATGGCAAATACAGTTGGCACATATGTAACCATTGATTTTTAAACGCAACAGAGAGGCCAAAGATTGGATGATCATGTAGTCTGCATGCCTGTAAGACTCACTGACAGGCGCGGTGAGAAATTCGCTCTGCTTTCAACCGAAATTCCAACCCTTTCAATTGTGCCCAGTCATGCACAACCACCCACACACATAACCCGAACTCACCCAGACACATAGAGACAACTCAGTTTATATCAGGCACCGAAGAGAATAACGCCTATGAAAAAAACCTCTGAAACATAGCATCAATGTTATGAAAAGTAAACAGGGACTCAGGTTGCGTCATTGACATAGATTAATTTAAGGTTTTATAGTCACTGTTGAAACCCCATCAGGGCTGCCCTGGCTAAGTTCCTGCTGCAGTCTGGGACCACTGACCCGGCTTCAGCTGCGCCACTGCTCTTCTTAGTAAGAGAAATCCATGGGCCCAGCGTTAGTTACCAGGGCAACTAGTGTCACCTTTGAGCTAGGTGTCTGCCTCACACTGCTTGGTATTCTTTAAAAGATCAGTCGAGCTCGCGCTGAGATTAAAGTACAGTCCTGGTAAGGGCTACACACAGGGCCGGCTTTAGGGCAGCGGGACAGGTGCGGCTGCACTGGGTGCTGACTTGGAGAGGGGGCTGATATGGGGGTGGGGGTGGTAGGCACTGTGTTTAGCAATAACTTGCGATTGGAGAGATGAGGGGAACTTTTTCCCAGTGATAGTGAGGGAATCCGAGGAGGCGGTCTTGGGATGTGGGCGTGCCAAAAATGATTGTCACACCGGGCGCCACCAGCACTAAAGCCGGCACTGGATACACATATTGGGTTAAGCACTCGAGCAATGCAGAGGTGCTTGATATGCGTGACATTACATTCTAGCGCAGGGATGTGGAGAAACGCACTAAAATGCATTATATTAACCCTAGATGCGTGGCACTTTGCAGGGCTGCGTGCCAGCTACGTCATGATAAAGTCTGTGCAGTACTTTAGGCCTTTATAAGCTCTAGACACGCTGTGCTGAGTGACAAATTGAGAAAGGTGGGGTTATTGAAACAGTGGCATCTTATAGAGACAATGTGAAATTTTGAGAAATTGACACACAAAAACGTATGGTGGTATACACAAGAAATTTGAATAACTTATTGATATACACTAAAATGTACACAACATCAACAATATAATCATAATTTTTTGGTGTGGAGGGAGGCGCAAACTCGACCGGAAGGTATCAGAGCTCTTTACATGAGCACCAGTTGGGTTACAGACAGATACATTCATGTTGTTAGGCACGGGGAGATTTTTGCCCACATGCATCAAAGTTATTTTTTGCGTTTCCTAATTTACGAAAATTAGCTAATCGCAAATTAGGATTCGCTTAATGGTATGCATCATTTTTTCGCAATTATATTGCGATTCGGTAAAATTCGCATTTTTACCGAATCGCAAGAAAATTGCAATTTTCTCATTGCGATTTCGCAAATTGCGAAATTGCAAATTACGAATTTGCAATTTCATGCATACCAATGAGGACACACCCAGGAAGCCAGTACACTGATTAGACACAGCTGAAGTTCACTTTAAACTGCAGGAGTGGCTGTTGGCAGTTGAAGCTCTGCTTTCAGCTACAGGAGGAGTGTGCTTGGTGTGCTCTTGAAGGAGAAATGGCTGCAGAAAGTGCTGTGGAAGACCTGCATGCAAGAAAACGAAAATTAAAGTTTAGTGACCAGGAACTTGAAATATTAATTGAAGAGGTCACTCTGAGGCATGACCAGCTTTTTGGCAAGGATTCCTTGAAGGTCCCAGAAGGAGTGAAGAGAAAACTGTGGCTGGCCATTCAATCAAAAGTGAATGCTGTGGGGGTTGCCCACAGAGATATCACAAATTTACAAAAACGGTGGTATGACTTGCGCAGCCGTGCTAAGGATAAAATTGCAACCAGGATTAAACATGCTAACAAGACAGGTGGTGGACCCCCAAAGGATAAACCAAACACCCCTCTGGAGGAGATGGTTGAGGGGACCCTGCTCACTGAAGCAGTGGTAGGAGTGACCAACATAGATACCTCTGAACAGCCTGGTACTTCGCAAGGTAAGTGTGTAATTTAAAATGTCATTACTTAAAATATGTCACAGACACTTGCCTTAAGATACATTCTCAAATTATATAATTAATCCCCAGCATGTACTCTGAAACACACATAAAAAGAGACATAGGAATTAATGGGAGTTTGCATTGCAGCATTGCATTGTGGGAGTTGTAGTTTCCATGAATGTTTTCATTTCCATTTTTTTAAATTAAATGTGTCTAAATTACTTAACCACATGGCTGCTAGGCGTTTTCCCGTCCTGCGCTAAAAAATCTAAAACACCATTAATCATGACGAGCTGGCCTTGTCATCCGCGCACGGCAGGTAAGCGCCATGACGAGCCCAGCTCGTCATTAGCTTCGAAGGGGTTAAGAAGACAGAGCATATGAGAATACACGAATTTCAACATAAAGAACATGTTTCTTTTCATTTCAAAATGTAATTTATTAGAGTTAGAAGGGAATTCACATACAATTATGTTAACTATACATATATTTTCAATTTGTAGATTTTATGAAAGAGAGGGAAAGCATGGATTTTGACAACAATGTCAACACAGACATAGAGGAAATGCAAGTACAAACTCCAAATATTTCATCACCAACAGTAGGCAAAAATAAAAAAAATAAAAGGGTTCAGCAACTGCAAGAGTCTGATAGTGATGAACAGAGAAATACAAATGAAAATTTACAACAAGCAGTTGGAAGTAATGTAAAGAAAACTGTAAATCAACGCAGTAGACTCCAACAATTTTACAGGAGAAGATCACGTCCTGCTCCCTAGGCAATGTCCTCACAAGATGAGAGCCAGGCCAGTGTGGTGGAGAAAAAGCTCCTCAAAGTTCAAAGGCTGCAAGGCAAAGACATCAGGGTCATGAAGGGCCAACTGAACCACATCAAAAGCAACATTAGCACCATGAGTGACAGCCTTGTCAGAATTACTTCTGTGTTGGAAAATGCACATGTGGCCAGTAGTACAAAACTTGAGCGCATGGCAACAGCCATGGAAAGAATGTGTGATGCAATAGAGTCACAGAACATTGCTAATGCCAATAGGCACCTGAGAATCTTCTCTAGCATACACACTTACACCAGAGCAATCCATCGCTTATGCAATACCAATGGCAAAGTTATTACTACTACACTGTGTATGCAAAAGGACTTAAGGAAATGTTGCAAGGCCCTGTCTGCAAGAATGCTTTCAAAAACTAATTCAAAGGAGGTAATGCAGGAAGACATGACTGTGCTTCCATCAACACATGGGGGCAATGCAAATGAAGGTGCAGAAGCAAGTACTGCATCTAAAACTGAAACAGTGGTTAGACGACGCAGTACAAGACATGTCACACTGCAGGGCAACACATCTACAGCTTTGAGGAATACTAAAAGCAAAGCTTTAGGTGTGAGCTGGCGAAAATAAATTTAAAGACTAATGAATGATTGAAAACTTGCCAATACTGGCCTGAAACAGCTGAAAATTTAAAGCTACATGTTGTTTTCTTTTCAACTTCTTTTGCTTTCATGTTTCATTGGTTTGTCATTATTGCTATTTTCATTTTGAATTAAAATCAATCTGCATTCATGAACATTACCTGGCTTCTTACCTGTTTTTAAAAATAATGCTCTGTGATTTCTGCTCGTCTTCGCCTTCCTTCAGCAGCATCAGGTCCGCGCATTCTTGCATGTGGTTGTTGTGGCTGGTTGTCATTGTTTGGTAGAATGTCATCTACATCCAGTTCCAAGCCTCTCCGTGTGGCAATGTTGTGCAGGATGGCACATGTCGCTACAATTTTGCAGCATACATCAAGACGATATTGCAATGCTCCACCGGTTTTGTGCAGTATCCTGAACCTAGACTTCATGACCCCAAAGGTCCGCTCCACTACATTTCTAGTTGTAATATGGGCATGGTTGTAGTTCTGCTGCTTACGGGTTGATGGATTGAGGTATGGTGTCAGTATATATGATCTCACACCATATGCACTGTCTCCTATGAAGTTTGAAAATATTGGAATGGCAGTTAAGTTATCATGTAACAGAATGTGAAAGCAATGTAATTTGCGCAATAGAGCATGACTTACCAAGCAAATATCCATCTCCAAATTCCCCAGACAACAGTCGCCCATGAATGGCACTATGTTTGAATATATAGGAGTCATGGGCACTCCCAGGGAAACTTGCAACTAGGTCTGTGATTATTGTTTTTGAATTGCAAATTAATTGGATGTTTAAAGAGTGGTAGTTTTTTCTGTTGCGAAAAATATACTCATTGGTAGATGGTGGACAAATGGGAATATGGGTTCCATCTATGCAACCTATCACATGAGGGAAATTAGCCATGTTGTAGAAGTCCAACTTGGTTTCCAACAACTCTTGTTGATTTCTAGGGAAATTAATGTGATGCTGTATCCTTGTCAGCATTGCATTAAGGAAATCTTGGAAAAATCTTGAAAGTGCACTCTGCGAAACCCCCCCAGCAATTGCTATTACTCCCTGGAAGGAACCTGAGGCTAACAGGTGTAGACAACATAAGACCTGCACATGGGTGGGTATGGCTAGGGTCCTACGTGTTTCTCTGCGTAATATTGGGTCTAATTCAGCAATAAGATCTATTATGGAGTCAGCATTCAACCTATACTTGTCATATATTTCTGCCTGTGTCTGACCAAACAAAGTAATGCGCAATCTAAATATCCTTTCACTAAGCATCCTCCTTCTCCTTCCTGCTGCTCTCAACCTCCAGCGACGTGCAAGAAAAATGACTGCTGCCATCCTCAAAGAGGTGTACTGCAAATGAACAACCCCTTAAGTACCCAAATAATTGATTTCACATGTTTCCCTTAAAATAAAAAAAATTACCACCTGCTCCCAGTACTTCTAAATTTAGAGATTCCTAAATGCGATTCCTTAAAAAATCGCAATTTGCGATTTTTGATGCATACACTTTTTTTGCGATTTTTTTGCGATTCCTTAAAATTGCGAGTTTTTAAGGAATCGCAAAACCAATTGCGAATTCGCAGATTGAGAAAAATACAATTTTGAATGATGCATCTCAAAAACAGGAATTGCATTCTCAAACGGCCGATTTTTGCGATTCGCACCGTTTGCGAATGCAATTCAGTTTGATGCAAGTGGGCATAAGTGATTTGCCCAGAATCACAGGATTTTGAAAGTCCCTGCCGAGGCTCGAACCTGGTTCCCCAGCTCCCAGGGTGACCACTCAAGCCGTTAGGCCACATCCACTCACCTTATCATTACGAAGAGCCAAATGAGTGCACTCAACCAGATAAAAAACGGGAGTGCCAGCAGCAGCAGAGCAGCCAGGATGTTCTGATTTGTTCACTAGCTCCTGGTGGTATCAGGATATGTCAGCATCCGCCCTGGAGCAGGAAAAGATCCTCCAGTGACTGGGCCATCATGGGAACCAAATGAACTACTTTATGCTCCTTTACCAAAGGCTTAATGTAAAGCCAAGGGCAAAATAGAAACATCTACAAAATGCAGTAGGTGCTCATCCAGTCATTGCCAAATGGCAAGAAAGTCAATTGCGGAAGTTGCCCACCAAAGGAACACTTTCGGCATTTCTCTCAATACTTCATTTTGCATTTTCTAATCAGTTAAAGGGATCACAAGATATACATTTTTAAGAAATAGCAAAATAAACATTCATATTAAATAATGGGGAAAAAGTCAATAATAGTCCATGGGTCATGGACAACCAGCCTTTAAGTGCCTTTTCAGGCCGAACACGGTGGAGCAAGGTCAGGTAACCCTAGCAATTCACACTCGTCAACTGTTTTACTTTCTATTGTAGTCTGCCAGATTAAGCCAAAATCCTACAGTGAGGCAGGAACGTACGGATTGAACCTGTCCGCTTCCAAGGTAATTGTGTTCTTCAGGAGCAGCTCACTGTCCCCTAGCTATCAGCCTGGGCCTTTCCTGATAGAGCCTCTAGCTCCCATTCAACCCTGAGCCCATCCCCCACATGTAATATCCCTTAAGGTGTGAACAGGGCACCCCAAGACAGCCACCTTCATGTTGAAGCCTCCGCCACTCTGTGCCCTACAGAGCCCAGTGAACAACAACAGAGTAGCTGGGTAGAAGACAGTCTTGTGCTGTGTTTTTAATCTTTAATCTCGAGTCCTGTATGCAATAGGTACTGTTAAAAGCTGCCTATTTTGCTTTGGACTGTTTTAATTGAACTATTGGTTTCTGTGATTTTGATACTGGTCTAAACTGCTGATTTTTCTAAGCTATACTGTTTGAACATTTGTCTGAGTTTCCCCTGTACTATGCTTAGGCATGCAGAGGCAACCCTCCAGATCCCCCTCCTTTTGAGTCTTTAAAAGTTGAACGCTTGATTTCTGTGATATTGGTACTGTTTGAAACTGCTGCTTTTTCTACCCGTGAAATTTTGAACATTTGTCCTAGTTTCCTTTGTACTGGGCTTAGGCGTGCAGGGCAACTCCCTAGCCCATCTCATGTGAATCTTTAAAAGTTAAAACTGCAAACTACACCCTCAGAGACTAAGCAAAGTGTATTTTTGAGACTTCTGAATCTGCTTTAAAGTTTAAAACGGGGTTTGGGAATTGTATGATTCCCTTGTCTTTGGGTAGTAAAAAGGTTTTATTGAAGTGCACGAAAATTTGTATTTCCGTGGTTTAGATGTGGGCCTACCTGCAGAGTGAACCAGGAACAGCAAAGTATGTATTGAGCCTGTCGGATTCAAATGAGATTCTGTTTTTCAGTCAGTCAATCAATAAATTCAATCATGGGTTTGTTAAGCGCGACTATTCACCCGTAAGGGTCTCATTGCGCTAGGGGGTAGGGGGGTGCAGGTTCCAGTCCATCAAGGAGGGGGTCTGTGGAAGAGCCAGGTTTTGAGGTTTCTCGTGAAGATTAGGAGTGATGTTGTCTGCCTGAGGTGGAGCGGTAGGGCGTTCCATGCACTGGCCGCGAGGAAGGAGAAGAAGCGGCCTCCTGATCTGGTCTTTCTGGCCTAGGGAACCACGACGTAGGAGAGCTGGACTGATTGTAGGGTTCTTTGGGGTGCGTGGAAGTTGATTCAGCTGTTGAGGTATGTTGATCCGGTGTTGTGGAGGGCTTTGTGTGCGTGGGTCAGGATCTTGAAGGTGATTCTTGCCTCGATGGGGAGCCAGTGGAGTGTGCGCAAGTGTGTGTTGAGATATGTGGCAGTGTCGTGGTATGTTGAGGACCAGTCTTCAGGAGCAGCTCACTGTCCCCTGGCCTTTCCTGATTGGCCTTTTATCTCCCAAGCTACCCTGAGCCAACCTCCTGTTGCAGTATCCCTTAAGGTTTGTGCAGGGCACACCGAGACAGACACCTCCATCTTGTAGCCTCATCCTATCTGTGCTCTACAGAGCCCTGGGACAAACAACAGAGATGGTGACAGGAATACAGACTTGTGCTTCATTTTTATGAACCTTTAAAACTGCTGTCTTTTTCTACCCATGACTTTTTGTTGGCTTTTTGGTCTTTTATGCTTTCAGAGGGCATTGAGGGGGGGGGGGGAGGGTTCCCCTTCGCAGTATTGCTTGACGATATACAGCAGGAATGACAGGGACTCAAAGTGTAATACGATTTCTGACGTGGAATATTAGGGGGATGAGGTCTATCACAAAGCGCTGTAATATCTCTTCGTACCTGAGACATTCATATAGCATTACTATAGGAAACCCATTTGAACAGTGAGAATGCAGGGAGGTTGAAGCGGAGGTTGAGGGCCAGGTCTTCACAACTACCTATTCAGCCTTTGCCAGGGGGGTGTTGATCTGGGTGAAGCCGGGGGTCCCTTTTGCTGTTGAGTGATCGTGGCTGGATGCGGGAGGCCGATATGCACTGGTTGTAGGGAGGCTGGCGGGACAGGTGGTCACTCTAGGGAACATTTACACATCTAACCAGGATCAGGTTGGCTTCCTGGATTCTTTGTCTGTTTTACTGGCATATAGCTTGAGGGGCAACCTGTGTCACAACTCAGGGCAGATTTAGGGCTACATGAGTGTGAATGCAATATGATTGTGAAAACTACATCTCCCAGAAATCTTTGAGGGCGATGTAGTCATCTCTCTCTTGCCCCTTTTTCTCATTTTTACTCTCGGTGAGCCAAGGAGAAGGTGCTTGTCACCTGTAATACTGGACTAACTTCTTACAGTTCCTGTGCTTCCCGATAGTTGTTGCCACCATCCAAGCGCTGGGTCGCGCTGTCATTTTTGCTGTTCCTCGCACCTGGGGCGCCTTTGTGAATGCATTCGGCATTCGCTTACCGCCATTGATTTATGACCCTGTCAGCACTGAAGACACGCTGACGAACAAAAGAACTTTTGAGCTGGGGCCATTGAGGAGATCGCCTCCGGAAAATCTTGCAGCTGCAGGTTAATTACATTCAGCACGATATTGTTCTGAACCTTAGGAGGATTCTACGCGCTTTGGGCACTTCTACAGTGAAGGCGCGCGTGTATTATACTTTCATTATTTTTGTAAAGAGAATAGCGCGGGTTGCGCTATTGGATCCCCAAACGTATGAGGGGAGCGCTTTTTAGGTCGAGGACTATCGGTTCTGCCGAAGGCAGAAACCGGAAGTCGGAGATTTAATGATTCTTAGAGTGCTGCATTTATCCCTCCCTCTTTTTGCTCTTTCTCCATTGGCTGGCTTCCTAAATGGAGGCCAGCCATTGGAGGAGAGAGCCGTCCCTCCAAAGAAGCCCCGTCTTTTTCGGATTTGGGGGCGTCATTTTTGCTGTTCTTTAGACAGTGACGTCGTCCGTCACTCAGAACAGCAAAATACGCCCCCAATTCCGAAAAAATTTCAAAAGCTTGTGGCCGCCATTTTAAGTCTTCTTGTGATGAGGTAGGCTGCTGTCCTCGTTTCCCGCTGTCTTTTTCCCGCCCCCCCTCCCGCTGTCCGTCTCTGTTTCCGCCCTCCTCCCGCTGAATCGGTCGGCCGTTGTATTCTTTCCCTGCCGTGGTCTTTTTCCCGCCCCCCTCCCACTGTCCGTGTTTGTTCCCGCCCTCCTCCCGCTGATTAGGTCGGCCGCTGTGCTGTTGTATTCTTTTTCCCACCCCCCCTCCCGCTGTCTGTCTTTCTTCCCGCCCCCCTCCCGCTAAATAAATCATTCAGTGGTAGCCGTCTTTTTTCCCGCCCCCTCCCGCTGGTCCTGTCCCGCCCGCACAGGATCTCATCGCAACTGGTATCTTGAACGCCGACCATAATTGCAGGACGCTGAGGTGTGCGTGTTCAGGACTCGGGAGACGGAGGGAACAGACCGGAGCACTCCCGAGGAACGAGGACGAGCCAAATGAGGAACAAGGACGTGAAGCAGATGAGCTCATCGAGGAGCGAGGACGA
This sequence comes from Lissotriton vulgaris, assembly GCF_964263255.1. Lineage (NCBI taxonomy): Eukaryota > Metazoa > Chordata > Amphibia > Caudata > Salamandridae > Lissotriton > Lissotriton vulgaris. The sequence goes on from NC_141689.1 coordinate 1,037,670,436, forward strand.
GAAGCAGACGAGGCACCCCAATGACGTGCGGAGAGAGCCGGTGTTGAGCAGGAGGAGTGGACGGAAGAGTGGTGGTCACTCCCGGAGGACGTTGTAACGCCGCCGTAGCTCAGGAGAATTGCGGCCCCCGTGGTATGTGAAACGGGGCAAGGGTCACAGTAATCCGGGAAGGGGGGCGGGGGGGGGGCGAGTCCGAGGGACTCAAGGGGCATGGGCAGCTGGAGTGCTAATCTCTCGTACCTATTCCCTCATTTCCCGCTCACAGCCTTCGTTATTCACTTTTGTACCACACCCTAAGTCTTGTAACCGCGGTTACATAATCACTGTTTTTGGGGGAAAGTATATGCAATAGAACAGAGCCCAATGGGGGACTTTCCAATCTGCACCTCACACTAGTTTATTTTTTTTGTAAATTGTCCTGCGCACAATTACTGCGGGGAAAAATAAATGCACTTTAGCACTGGTCAGCAGAGTCCTATGGCCAACAAAAAGAATCCGTAAAAAGAGACGGCAAGCAGGCAAAACGGTCGGGGGAGGACACCCTAAGGCTGACAGATCTAACACTCTAATATAACACTGTCACTGTCCTTCAAACTAAGGTCATTATTAGGTCACAGGATCTTCCTGTATATTTAATTTTGTGGGCCCACATTGTACAAACTAAGTTTTTGTTCAAATGTATGCAACTTTGTTTTTCATGCTGCAACTCTATCTTAATCTGGTGCCTCAAAAGCCCCGGTGAGCTTATCATTGCCTATTCTACTGCTCGGGACCCAAGGACTCCACGCGACGCGACTAGACACTGTAAAACAATGGACGACCGCAGCGCAGTTATATGATGTCTGGTGGATGGGTTAGCCGGTGAAGATAGAATACTCTTACTATGTTATTGGTAGAAGGGGTGTGCAGTTCCACAAGGTAAGAAATGTGAGAGGGATTAGAGATCCAGGGAGAGGAATGTGCTCCAATAGGAACACGGGCCCTCACACACCGGATGTGTATTATGCTTCATCATTGGGCTAGCTCCTCATCATGCCGGCGCTGCAATGCCCACTAAGGGGGGCTTTGCCAGAAATATTTTTCTCAGCCACCTGGTGAAGTGGGGGTATGTGGTCTCGAGTGTTGTTTGTAGAGTCACTTTTGCATGACTGATCACCATTACACAAATTGAATTCAGTCACAATGTAGTGAAGTTTTTTTCCTGAGGTCCTGAAGAATGGCCCACATGATCACTACTGACATATACAAGGCGAAAAACATGGTGAGCGTGTTTTAGATCAATTTATTCACCATGCTAACTAGGGCCATTATTTTCTTGATTAGCACTTCACTTTTAATTAGGTGAATGAGCTCAATCTTAGTCTGACCCTCTGAACTGCCATTTCTAGCCTTGTCTTCAAAGAAATGTTGCTGGATCGCACCAGGACACGACACCTCTGGGTGCCCAGACACCTGCCGCCCCCTCCCGCTGTCCGTGTCCCGCCCGGTTCCCGCCGTCTTTTTTCCCGCCCCCTCCCGCTGTCTGTGTCCTGCCCGCACAGGATCTCAGCATCGCAACTGGTATCTTGAATGCAGAGTGCTGCTGCAACTCGGGAATGTGTCGTAACAAGGTACACTTGGAGCTGAAAGTGCACAGGGCTGACTGGCATGGAAATGTACCCGTAGATAACGTGCTCACTAAAATACTGCTTTCATAATTGCAGGACCACATTTGCTGGAAATTGCACTGGGTCTGAGGTGACCGAGAACAAGCTGATTACATTTCAGTGGGCTGCCAATGGACGTGGCGCTGGAGAAACAGGACGTGCCCGGATGAAGCTGGTAAGTGGTGGTTGAAGGTGTTTAAATTCTCGTGTCAGTTTGTTTTCCTCACTAGATTGATATGGTTATTTTGTTGATGAAAGGGATGTAATTTCACTTAATCGTTTTTAGCCAAGTCACACTATCAGAAGTACACGTTTATCACCAGAGAGCTTTGCATGAAACTTCATAAATCGCTCGAGGGCATGTGCTGCGTGCTAGCCCCTGCCCTAGTTAAACGACTTCTCAGGCAGGATTCCTTTGTGTTTCTTAGAGGGTGCCCGGCATGTAGTACTGTTAGTGTGTACTGCATAATAGTAGCACGCGATGGGTCTGCGCCGAGATCGATATCATGATGATCACATAGTTCAGCAGATGAACAGTGGTGAATAAGAGCTCTTGTCTTTCGCTCCTATCTGATGTATGCAATCGTTTTTTGGTACTTTGGGGTCACCTGTTCAAAATGCCCGCTTATTGTCTTCTTTCCTCAAATGCTTAGGTGGCAAAAGCAAGAAACCTAATATGAACATTCAGACTATCCCAAAACAATTTATAGCACACTAAACTTAACCTGAAAATTGCAAGATGCGATATATATTATTATGACATCGTTCACTAAATTCCAAGAAATGGAAGAAGGGATGTACAGCGGCTTCAATTGAAAGGTTTAACAAAAAATGCTTTAGTAAGTATTGGAGTATTTCATAAAGAGAAAAAAAAAGCTTTTTAAATGAGAAGATATGTAACTCATTATTGAATAACCTTCAAACGATGTTAAAAGCTCAGAACGCACCAACTCATCCATCTGGGCCCTGGATATCCCCAAGGGAAATAACCTTTTTATTTTATAATAAAATGGAAGAAAATTGTGGTGTCCTTGGAATGCCATTTTTTGCTTGCTCTTTGAAGCTCTCTGGTATTTTTTATCCGGTGTTGCCCCTCTCTGCTTTTGACAGCATGTTAAAAGTCGAGTCGAGTGGTTGTTTTGGTGAACTGTGATCAGGATTTCAGCGCTTCAAATCCCAGTCCGGGCCTCTGTTTCCCCTTAAAGCCCCTCTAACTAGCTTGGGCCTTGCCTGTTCGCTCTGGTGCCCTGGTCCTTCCTCACCTCCTGTTTGGGGTTTTGGGAATGTGTTTGGAGATCACTTTACAAAAGGCGCTGCAGCCTCTGAGGGATCCCTCTAACCCAAGGCCTGCTCCCAAGTGACAGCAGGCTCTCTCGATGGAGACAGGCCAAAGCAAGCCCACCAACTCCCAGGGTTGCTCCCCTCCCGCTGTCCGTGTCTTTTTCCCGCCCCCTCCCGCTGATGAGGTCGCTCTCGTTTCTCTTGAGCCTGGAGAGTTTTGCGGTGTATCAGGAAACTGTTGCCTTTTATGCCAGGTCCATCATGGGCAGTTGAACGAGCGCTAATGAGCCTTGGATAGATTGTTCTTGTTTCTCCTGACAGCTTATGCGTGCTGATCAGCGGCATGAGAGGTAAGTTCTGGTCTTGGGGTGGGAGGTATTTGTAGCATGCTTGTTTGTTGCTTATTGTTAGCATGCATTCCACATCACTCTCAAACACACTACCTCACAACTTTACTCTTTCTCTATCTCACTAGCTCACTCTCTCTCTATCTCACTACCTCACTCTATCTATTTCTATCTCACTATCTCACTCTCACTATATCACGACTCACTCCCTCAAAAAATCACTACATCACTCTCTCACTAACTCACTCTCTATCTCACTACCTCACAACTTCACTCTCTCTAACTCACTACCTCACTCTCTCTCTATCTCACTACCTCACTCTCTCTCTTTCTATCTCACTAAGTCACTTTCACTCTCTCTTTCACTACCTCACTCTCTATCTCACTACCTCACAAACTCACTCACTGTTTCTATCTCACTACCTCAGAACATCCCTCTCTCTCACTACCTCACTCTCTGTCTCTCACTACCTCACTCTCTATCTACCTCTCTCTCACTACATAACTCTCTCACTACATAACTCTCTCACTATCTCACAACTTCTCTCTCTCTAACTCACTACCTCAATCACTCTCTATCTCACTAACTCACTTTCACTCTCTTTCACTACCTCTCTCTATCTCACTACATCACAACATCACTCTATGCTTATATCTCACTACCTCACAACATCCCTCTCCCTCACTACCTCACTCTTTCACTACCTCACTCTCTATCTCACTACCTCACTCTATCTACTTCACTCTCTCCCACTACCTCACTCTCTCTCTATTTCAATACCTCACTCTCTCTCTCACTACCTCACTCTCTCTCTGCTAATGCAATAGGTATCACATATGCAAAAAAAAGCTAATACCAATTGAAATGACAATGCCATTTATTTAGGGATACAAAAAAGATTAAAAAAAATAATGAGCAATACCAATAGCTCTACCTATAATATTGCCGAGACCATTGCATTGTAAATGCTTGTTGTTTTCTGCTCCCGTGTGTTCCAATAGACGCAGGGCGTCATTGATGGATTCTTTGAACCTTGCTGGAGACTATACAGGCATCATCTAACCACCCTGTATTCAGCCTTTTGAAATCAGCATTTGCGCAAGAGCCTACTTCATTATTGTTTACCGTTTTAAGTATTGGTTTTTTAAAATTTTCTTATCCTGGATCTTTTAGCCCCATTGAGCTGTTGAGGGCTCGGATTAGATTTCATAGGAGCTGAAATCCTACCTCACAGATTTCCAATGTGTCAGAGGTCGGCCTGGCGACAGATAAGTACTGTGTGCATATGGTGTAAACCTTTAACTATCTTGGAATGGTAGCTCTGCTTTATCACTGAGTATTCCAAGTGATATAGACATTGTTTAAATTCTCTTTACTTTATTATTACCTTTTGAGCCTTTTTTATATGAAGAATGTGCAGCAGCTCATAACTGTAAGTTAATGTCCACACATATGAATATTGATAGTAACTGCTGGTGATGTGTGCCTTTTAAGTGTGTTTGGTTCTCTCTCCTACAGGAATCATTGACAAACCAGAGGGAGGTACTTCAACCTACTATCTTCATTACTGGTCTACAAATTTTTTTTGACTGCTGCTACGTTATCGTTTCTTTTTTCCCTTTACCCGAATGTGGTGATATCTGGGGAGTGTTGCTATTACTCTCAGGTGGTACCATACTGGGGAAGGAGAAATTCTGCATCCTCATCGCTCCTGCTGTATCCGGCTTTTCAGGTTAGTGATAACCGCACTGTGACAACCTGAGTCTCGGGGGGGGGGGGACTTTAACTGTGTGGCGGACATTGTCACGGACCGGTCACACCCTCCGTTAATGGGGTCTCAGCCACACAGCTCTGGGATTTAGTGCATGGATTACACACTAGGGTCTCGAAGACACTTGTAGGTTGCAACACAATTGTTATCGGGAGTTCTCCTTCTTCTACCCGATACATTAAATGCATACTCGCCTAGACTTGATCTTGTGTTCCCCTGCCTTTAATAGCACTTTTAAACACACTGAATATTTAGGGCATACCCTGTCGGATCACAGTCCATTGGGAATGACCCACCAACTTCTGGGAATAAGCCCTCTGATCCCCACCTGGAGGTTTAACCCGGCACTACTTGAGGATTACCCTTTTCGCATGTCACTGCACACACTCCTACATTCATATTTCCCCATCATTGCCAACACAGCTTCCTCTATACAGGTTGAATGGGAGGCGGTCAAGGTGGTAGTGCGGGGGTTACTGCATGGGGCAGGCAACGGGAGCCTATAGAGAACTTTGTCGGGAACTACTGGACCTGGAAGGGAGCATCCGCAGCTTAGATAACGTTCAGGGAACTGGAGTCGCAGCCCGAGTGGCGTTGCAGGAAGCGAGGAAGAAATATAATAATGCAATTGGGCAGCTACGCTTTTAAAATCACAGGGATTACTTGGACAGGGTGCAGAGGGGGGAAGGTAAGGCGGTCCGTCTGTTGGTACGGCTAATTAAACCGAAACTAGGAGGATCCTCCATCACACAAATTGGCTTGGACATCAGTGAGGTGGTGTACGGCCCGGATGCGATCAACCACGCCTTCCTAACATTTTACGAATGACTATATACGGCCCAAATATGGCCCCCCGGTCGGTGGTGAGGGAAATCCTGGAGCCTCTGCCCCTGCGTGTGCTGGAGGAAGAGGACCAGGACGAACTGGGGGAACCTATAACCCTGCAGGAGATTAAAGCCACCATCCGTTTATTTTATTTATTTATTTATAAAGTTTTATATAGGGCGAACTTGACCCAAGAGGGTATCAGAGCGCTTTACATTTAGGATTGTTGTGTTAAGATTTTAAGATTTAAATCAGATACAAGAGCATAGTAAGATACAGTACACATAAACAATGTTTCAAGACTTCGTAGGAGGGAGGGGAGGAAGGAGTAATAGCAGGGACACGAGTAGGAACTGTGCCCAAAGTCCAGCTGGGTAGGTGACTGTCAAGGGGGAAACCAAGGCTAATCTCCTCATTAGCTGTCTAGCAGCTCCACCGGTCATCAGCCATGTTGCTCAGGTCTCAGAGTTCAGGAAAAACAATTTTTGGTTTATTTGATTTGCGGAGGTTATGTAGCTCTGTCTAGACCCGAAGGTATCAGAGCACTTAACCAGAGGATTGTTGCATTACAGGGTACACCAAAAGGATTATATAGCGCTGGCTAGACCCAGAGGTATCAGAGCGCTGCGTTGGTGCCTGGACTCCGGGCCGCGGTGCTCTCTGTTGACCTGGAAAAAGCTTTTGACATGGTGGCGTGGGACTACCTGTTCAAAGTTATGATGCGCATGGGTCTGAGAGAGGCTTGGGTGCGGTGGGTGCAGCTCCTGTAAGCGGCGCCTACTACAAGGGTCAGACCATATGAACAATTTCCAAAGAGTATAAGGTATCCCGGGGAACTAGACAGGGGTGTCCCCTATCTCCCCTCCTATTCGCCTTGGCAATTGAACACCTTGCTCAGAGACTTCGCCAGGGAGGTGACTGGATCGGACAGGTTATCGGAGGGCGGACGCACCAGGTTTCCCTTTACGAGGACGACCTTTTGCAGTATCTGTCGGACGCAGTCGAGGGCACCTCAACGGCTATACGTATTTTAGACGACTTCGCAGGCCTCTCAGCACTACGAGTCAAAAAAGCAAAGACGTATCTGTTGCCGGTTGCGGGCCCTATTCCTAGGCCGGGCACGTTGAGGGTTTACATACTGTCTGCTCAGAATACCTTTAAGTACCTGGGCATAAATGTATTCCATTCGCTCGATGACTTGAAGGAAGGCAACCTGGGTAGAGCGGTATGCTTGCTACGTGCATGTGTACACTTTTGGCGTACACTGCAATTGCCTGTGATGTCCCGGGTCTCCCTGTATAAAATGGTCATGCTCCTGCGCTTATTGTATTTCTCTATCAACCTTCCGGTTCTCATATCTAGCAGCTGGTTTCGCCCCTGAAAACCCTGCTGCGAGACCTGGTGTGGGGCGACGGGCGCCCTAGGGTGTCTCTTACAACGTTAGAACATCCCGTTTCTGAGGGTGGACTGGGAGTACCGAACTTTGAATACTATATGTTGGCTGGTCAATTGCAGTGACTTGCACCATGGATAGAGGGTGTGAACGATGATGGAACATTCCTGTTGTACCCGGATTCCCTCCCTAGCTTAATAGTGGGGAAATTGCTGATACCAACAACGCCCACCCCATACAGCTCCTTGCTTCAGTGCACTGACTTTCAAGCCTGGAGGCGATGCCAGGGTCGAGAACGGCTACTTGTCAAGTACAACCTATGTTGCTCCTCCTGGGCTTGCCACATGGCGATCCGCAGTCTGAGCAAGTAGCCCACTAGACTGAGACTGGGCTTTATAATGTTAGGGATAGCTTCTTGGATAAATCCCTGTTCCCATTTGACGGGCTTAGGGAAGACTGTGATCTACCTCTGGGCCAGTTCCTGTGTTACGAGGCCCTGGCACGTACGTTTGCCCAGCTGTGGAATAAGGGGAGAGATGAGCCGGAGACACACCCAGTACTGCATGCCCTGTTCACGCCTGGGACGGTGGGGCACCTAGTGAAATGGTTTTACGTGGCCCTGAAATCAGCGTTGGTACGTCCCTTAGACAGGCTTCAGGCAAAATAGGTTAGGATTGGAGACAGAGTCCTTACAGATGCAGAGTGGCGGCGGGTTCTGAACTACCCCAAGAAGATTTCTCGCAATACACGCCTCAAATATATACTGTTCAATTAAATGCACATGGCTTACATGACACCCCACTGCCTTAATGTGACCCATTGGCAGGAGGTCCTTGGCTGCCCTCTGTGCTTATACCCTGATGAGGATTTCAGGCTCATGACCTGGAATTATCCGGGCCTGCGACCTTTCTGAGGGGCGGTGCTCTGTAAACTTGCTGAGGTGTTGGGCAGAGTGCTGCCCTCCACAGTGCAGATGTGCATTTTGGGTCTCTTTCCCAGGCCACCAAAGGGTAAAGTTGGGAATAGGATAGTGGATCTCGCGTTGGGCCCGGCGAATGGTATGGAAACCCCAGAGGGGACCAGCGTTTGAGACCTGGAACAGGGATGTCATTATGTGGGCTGGAACAGAAGGTGGAGCACGCAGCTAGGAGGAATCTAAGGGCATGCGAAAGCACCCAATTGCCTGTCAATGGAGGGAGTTGATGGCGACTTGGGTGAATCCGGAGGGGCCAGCGACTAGTATGACAGGCTCGGATTCTGGTCAGGGGCCCCTCCCTGAAGAGATTTAAAATGCAAAGTCCACTGCGCCTTTTAGATAGCACTGGGATCCGGTCCGAATATTATTGAATACTGTATGAGGGGTTGTACTCCGAACACTTACTGTCCTGGTGGAGCAGCATTGACTGCATTTGGAGGCCCCCTCCCCCTATGCTCCTAGCCTTCCCTTGGAAAACTTCACTATATTGTACCACCCTTTCACACACGTTATGTATGTTATGATAGGCTTCACCCCTCTGCACAAGGCCCTTTTGCTTCTTTATTGTTTACGTTGGGATGATTGTTTTCAGTTTTTTTTTCTTACGATTGTTCTTCAACAAATGAAGTAGCATTTTGACACTCACGAATGTTATACGTATACCTCGATCCATTGGTGGAAACTCTCATATGTCAATTATTGAGAACAAGCTCTGGTGAAAAACGTACCAGGGAATATGGGCAGAATCTGTTGGTGGCAGTTACATGTCAGGTATTGGCGGGAGCGTAGCCTTATGTGTCCCTGGACTGAGCGATGTCAGCTGGTCTCATTATTGGGTTTGGCCTACGGACGCTAAAGGTTGTATTTTAGCAATGTACTAACATGACTATTAAGTAACTAGGTTTTAATACTGATGTGGTATCATTAATGATATTTATGTTGAACATTTAACCCCTTGCATGCGTCGGACAGTCCCCGGCCGTCTGACGTCACAGTGGGTGTGTGCGTCGGACGGCCGGGGGCCGTCCGATTTGCACACCTGTGGAATTTGCTCGCACCGCGGGTGAATTCCAGCCGAGCCCAAAGGGTTAAAAATGCCAATAAAAATACTTCAAAAAAAGAAAAATTGGTAATGAATCTAATCTGATCACTTTGATCTTTATTTATAACCTTGGGTTTAAAAAGGAGGGAGTCCCTGGTGTGGCTTTTGATTTTATTAACTGCCTGTCTCAAAACCCTATTGGGGTAACCCCTCTGTTTACAGTGGATATGTATGGTATTTTCCTCTAGTTCAAAGGCCTGTTGGGTGCTGTAATTATGTTTGCCCTGACTAACTCCCCTTGGGGGAAGCTCCATTTGAGTTTAGTCTGGTCTCAGTTCTAAGGGTCTAAGATGCCACTACTCGCTATTGGCTCACGGAACAGGGATGCCACTATATAAATATAGTTTTCACTGTTAGTAAGGCTTCTGATGGAATATCTCAACCACCACCCTGTCTTAATGAAGCGGGAGAGCCCACTATGCAATGGAAGCAGTTGGTAAAACTATTTGAATCTTACTTCGTTTCTATAGGTGGGGAAAATTCTTCTCACTAAGGAAAAAGCATATATTCAGTGGCTGGGAAGGGGGTGCGGTGGGTGAGGGCTGACCCAGATGTCATCACAGAGAGGATGACAGAATGGCAAAAATATGTGTTTTAAACACATATTTTTGCTTTTTTGTCAAGAATACCACCTGACCTTGCTACGCCACTGCATATATTATTGTATTACCAAGAGGAAGAAGGAAGAAAGGTATAAGAGAGCCTCCCCAAACCCCAGGAAGCGAAAGAATGTGGGAAAGCCAAACATGTCTTCAGGAGTAGTTCCAGGAAGTTACAAGAACATTTTGGAGCGTGGCAGTAAACAGGAAACATTAGTGACAGGGTGGCGAACAATAAATACAAGAGAAGGTATGAACCTCTAAAATGGGTGCGGAGAATTAATGAATGGAGAGTAGGTGGTGTTCATGGCAAACAACATGCATCTTTCGGTGGCCAAATCCAAACCCTCTGAACCATTACAGACTGTGGAGGTAACATTTAACAATGGACAGGTCTGAAGTAGAGGGAGATGGTACAAGGCTGCTTGTCGTTACTGAAAGCGCAAGATATATCAATGTCCAGAACGAACTTCGCAATGGTGGTCGCAGAGCTACATGAGAATGCCATATGCCAGCGTGGTAAAGAACCTTTTTTATAACGTATGTGTCATTATGAACTCTTCAAAGCTGTTCACAGACTTCATCGTAGTTCTATGTGCCACTTTGGCATAGAGATGTTGTATAATTCATCACCCTTATGTTATTGTTCTTCATTCCTTGTTCCCTCCTCCCTCTGTCTTCCTACACCCTTGACACTCTTCTGTTCCTCCAAAGGGATGTGTATTGTAATTTGCCTGCTTCCTTTCCAATTCGCTCTTTGTACTTTGCACTCATCTCAGACCTCTCTTCTTTGCCAAACCTCTGGAATGACCAGGCTGAACCACTCAAATTCTGTCAGTGACAGTTGAAGCTAAACACGTGGTTGTGTGGCAGGTTTTTGGTGTTGTACCACGGACGTAATACATATTTTCTTTGTCTTAATTATCCTAGCTCATCATTTAATAAAATGACGTATGAACAAACCTTCATTAATTCTAACAGCATTCATGTTTGTGTGTTTATGTTGTCCAACAATATTTATGCAGCTGTATGTCTCTGTTATTTCATTCATCCCATTAATATTTATGCAGTTGTGTATATATGTAAATGTCATTCATTTCATCAGTAGCTATATAAAACTGTATCTTTGTAACCTTCAGTCATTCCATCAACATTTATTATGCTGTGCACGTATTGACTTCTATTAATTGCATCAATATTTGAATAGCTGTGTATCTACATACATTTTTTCATGTTATCAATATGTGTGTAACCCTTAGTTTCATCAGTTAGGTAGTAGTGTATCTATGTCACTTCCATTTATTTGATATTGATATATTTGTGCAAACGTGTATGTATACATCTATTTAGACAGATAGATAGATAGATAGATAGATAGATAGATAGATAGATAGATAGATAGATAGATAGATAAATAGATAGATAGAACACCCTGTTGCACCCCTGAAATTGATCAGTGCACATATGTTGCGCACACACATGCCCTAAGGGCATGTGTGCCCGCAACATAAAACTTTGAAAAATGCACAAAAGTGCATTTTCAAAGTTTTTGCAAATTACCATGAAGGTCAACTTCATGGTAATTTGCTCCCCCTAATAGCCAAATCGCTGATTTTTTTAACTGTTATGCATTGCATTTAAGGAATCACACAATTCGATTCCGTAAATGCAATCGCAATTTGAGAACTCGCAATTAATTGCGAATTCTCAAATTGCGATGGCCTTAACCCTTGATGCATCGGAAAAGCTAATTTTGCAATCACAAACGGCCGATTTTTGCGAATCGCACCGTTTGCAATCGCAAAAGGCTTTGATTCATGTGCCTATATGTGTCTTTGGAGCCTTCCTTTACATAAGTGTATGTATACTCCATTCAATAATTATTTATACCGCTGTGTATCTACGTACCTTTAATTTATCCCATCAATATTTGGCTATGTTCAATTCTATTACATCATTGTATATCTATACACTTTCATTTATTCCGTGAATGTTCAGCTATCTGTTCCCTTCTGTAACATTATTTCTGTCTCACTACTTTTAGCTGATATTCCTTTTTTTCATAGTTTAAACATCTCTAATTATATGCGGTCAGCGTTATTGTTGGTTTAACGACAAGAATGGATGCAGAAGTCTTACAACGTGCTGAATAAACAGAAGTATTGTGCATGATTAAAATCTGCAATTCGCACATATCGTGACGTGGCAAACTTGCAGCAATGGCACCCGGGCCCCAGAGTTTCTACCCCAATTATGGCTGTGTTTTATAAACCTTAAGGGGCCCATTTCTCTTGCTTTCATTTGGGCCCGTGACAATTTTGCTGAGTCATTACTCCTTGGCCCACCAACAGCCGTCCGCCGGCAGGGCCGAGCCCCCCGGTGTATTGTAAAGCATTTAGGATTTGCAGTGCAAATACTGATCCCATATTCAATAACCATATGTACACACCCCCGGCTCGCGCGCACAAAGATGAATTAGCTGGTGAAAGGCGAGAAGGGTATATTGAGGCTTCGATGAACTCCCTCGTCAGCTTGGGGCTGCCGCTGCCGGAACTAAGGCCCGTGACCTCATGTACATGTGGAAAACAACTTGCCGCCATATCGCGTTCTCAACAGAAGTCATGAGCCCGTTCCTACAGGAAGTATCCGGCTTCAGGGCGAGCCTTCGTTGGGTTACTCCGAGTACAAAACTCAGTGGTGCGCTGTGAACTTTCCACCGAAAGACATCTCATCTGGCTACTCGGCTGAATTTTAACTCATTGTGTGACCGCTCCTGGCTTGTCAAGAGCCTGTCCCTGTGGCCTGGGCGGGATGTCCTTGTGACAGACTGAGGCAACCGGTGGAAAAGCAACGTGAAAATAACGCACCGTGGCCGACGGCTTCAAATGTGAATCCGTGTCAAGTAACTAGGCTCAGATAGCTCACTGAGGCCTCTCAAAGACGCGCTAATTGGTCTTGGGGCAGTATGTGCTGAGATATTAATACGTATTTTGGTCAACTTAAAATATGTGTGTCGGAAGTTGTTATGTCAAAGGTCAGGCTGTGTCAGGGATTCCTCTTCCAGCAGTGCAGCGATTGTCATCACAAGATGAAGTTTCTGACAAAAGCTAATATTGCTGACATAAAATGCTCTAAAGAAAAATATGGTAACAGAATATTTGCAATAACATGCACATCTGCACGCCTGGAAAATCAATGCAAAATGTACAAGTCCTGAAATAATGCAAAATGCACACTCCCTTAAATAATGAATCTTATGTTTTTTTTCTGAGATGGGGAGGCGTGTACAATAATAGTTCAATGCTTGCGTTGCACCCCACCACCTCCCTCGCGAACAAGCCAAGAACCATTCTCTTGCCCCGATACTGCATTGAAATATCAAGTGTTCAGCATGCCAAGCAGGGTATGGCCAGAGGTCTTCTCGGGTTAGCAGGACTCCATGCCAGAAGCCACCTGCCACTTTAATTAAAGCAGGCCCTACAACTCCTCATCACATTATCATTTTTGCTGATATTGTTATTAAGCCCCTGTGTCTTTACTATCACAAGTGTAGCTTTGTGTGACGACCTTTTGACTGAAGAGCTATTCTATCAACCTATGTCATTGTTATATGATGATCCTAGTACCTGTTATGGGTATATGGAACCAAGTCAGAAAATTACTCTTAAGGTGTCTGTGGTACAGCATACATTTTAGGATAGCCTCAATCTTCACTCATCATCCTCACTTCACATCTCTATTACTCATTCATCATCCATACTTGTCATCCCAGCTTCTTATCCATCATCCATACTTCTCAATCATCATCTCTGCTTCTCCTCTGCACTTCTTATCCAAAATCCCTACTTCTCATTCATTATCCCTGCTTCTCATCCCTACTTCTCATCCATCATCCCTACTTCTCTTCCATCATCCCTACTTCTCATCCCTCGTCCCAGGAATGGAAAATAGGGACGATGGATGAGAAGTAGGGATGATGGATGAGATGTTGGAATGAGAAGTAAGGATACGGATGAGAAATGAGGATGTTATAAAATGGATGCTGTACTTGATGTGTCTGTGGGCCTCTTCCTTTCTTTCACAATTAATGCAATTAGACAACATTTTCAGAATGTGCCCAACTCCGAGCTTTAGTCTTTCCGATGAGATGTGCAGGCCGGAGAAAGGAGAGAGAGTAATGGTCAAGTTTAGAAATGAAAGAAAGCAGGCCTGGAGGGTAAAGAAGTGTAGGGATACCAAAAATAGAAAATAATTTGAAAGAGAGCAGGGAAGGAAGAAAGAAGAGCAAACCAAATAAAGCAGGAAAGAGAAGGCAGATCAGGTGAGAAGGAGAGAGATTGATGGGGCATTAGGAGAGGGAAAGCAGGAATGGAAAGAAGAGGCACAAAATAGCTCAGAAGGGGTAGAAGAAAAGATGAACAGGGGAGAGGATGTGGCCTAATGGCTTGGGTGGTCCACCTCAAATCTGGGGAACCGAGTTAGAGTCTCGGCAACCACGCTCACCATCCTGTGATTCTGGGCAAATCACTTAATCTCCCTGTGCCTAACAAAACAAGCATTTGCAATGCAATTGATCTCGCCTTTGGGACCGTATATGTATTTAGCTATGCAGCACATTAGCCTGGGTGCTGAAACATCTACTGTTCTTTAGCATGGAGGGAAAATAAGCACCAAACCGTGTGACATGCCAGGTATGGGAACACATGGAGAGAAATATTGCCTTTAAGCGGGAAATGATATAGTCCAAAGCTCTGTTTTTAATATAAAAGCAGGGCCTTCGGTGGTCATATCACAGAAAATACAAGATTTGAAAAAAATATTATTGTCTACGGGTGCTCGGTGCTCGTGGGAGACAATTTCTATGGACTGGAATCTAGAGAATGCTCAAGTGATTCTGGTATTTTACTGAGCTCTGCTGGTCGTTTTCTATTAAGAAAGTTAAATAGAGGCAGTTGCCAGAAAAACAAAAAAAAGAAAGTCCCTCATCAGAAAGCAATTCTAGTACTTTACTGACCTCTACTGGTTATTTCCTATCAAGACAGTTAAATATAGGCAGTTGAAAAGAAAAAAGTCCCTAAGCTGAAGCACACAAGTCCTAGGGCTGATCTTCAGAACCCACAAAGTACGTACACATATAAGTATACACTAAACTATATATTAAAGTATATATACTAAAGTATATACTAAAGTATAAACAAGAGGTCTCGAATGCTCAACCTAAAAAACATGAATGTGTCCATCTGTAATGCAACTGGTACTCGTGTAAAGCGCTCTGATACCTAATACCTTCGGGTCAAGTTTGCTCTGTATAAAATTCCGGAGAAAAAAAAGAGCAGGGAAGAAGTAAATTGTAGAGAGAACTGATAAAGAGCACAGTATAGTGTTATGTGCTGTTTATCTTGCTTCAGCTTTATGGAATGTTGGTGAAAGGATTCGATATGATGGAGGAAGACAGTTAAGGGTTGGAAGGAGCGGTATCTGTCAGCTGCATGTGGCGGTGACTGCATATGGTTTTACTTAACGTACCTTTCCCAATCTGGATGACGATCTGCTGTTTTTCCACCATGACATATTTGGCGATGATCGAGAGCTGCAGTCAACATCTCAATAACCCACATTTTTGGGCCTTAGATGAAATGATTTGTCTGTCTCTATTTTATTGAGACAGGACAGGATGGTGTGTTTGCTGATGCAGTCTGAGCATGGGTCTGTCTGTGTGAAGCTCGGATACCACTCAGTGCCGTAGTAAGGACTTTGCTGAAGCCCTCACCGAAGGTAGGCTGTTTTCTTTTCTGTTTAAACTGCCTGCCCATGCACTCGTGAAGACATGCTCTCCCTCACGCCTGGTCTCTTCAGAAACATGACAAGGAGGTGTGCCATGAATTTCAAGGCCTTCCCACTTGGCACTGAGCAACCCATCAAAAGTAAGGTTATGAAGGACTGTCCATCGGCTATTTTCTGTGTGTTTTGAGCCCCACTGCCTCCCAAAAAAATACTGAATGGTTAAATAGCGGCCATTTTAAAAGATTGGGAAGGTACTGCTGTATTGTTAATGATGGTCATTTTGCCAGATTGGTAACTATTGGATGAATACCACTGCATCTGATTCATCAAGAATTCCAGACTGTCACAGTGTCCTGCATTTTTCCCCCAAAATATTATACGTCCAGTTTGTTACTGAGTGCTGTGAAAGGCACACCTAAACAGAATCTTGTTTTGTTTTTGAACAACGTGTTTTAACATGTTAAAGACTGCACTGACAGGCACACCTAAATAGAACATTGTTTTAAAAAAAAAAAGTATATATTTATATTTACATTTCAAAGTATGGTTTTGGTGCTCTGTATTTTGAATTGTAGTCGTTTTCTATTTATTAAGGTCGCAATGTAGTCAGTCATTCTTCCTCCATCGTTTCTGGAATCTCCTGGAACACCAGCAGTACAATGGAAGCGGGGGTTCGACACTTTTGAAATGTGTTTAGGGGCTATTGGTGTTTCACACTTTTGCACGCAAAGAAAAAAAATGGTATTTTATTGTTGGAAAACAAGGCAGTATCTCTGAGGCCTGTACGCCGCTCTGGATCCTCGGAGGGGGGCCCGGTCCCACCCGGACCTCCAGGTGAGTTATACAGCGCGGGGAGCCCACCCCCGGCTGCTCTTCGGGGACCCAGTCCCACCCGGGCCCCTTGCACCTCGTATTGCCAAGTGTTGGAGAGCCACCTGGGGAGCCCACACCCAATAGCTCTCGCCGGCTCCCCGCTCAGCCCGCATCCTCTGGTGCAGCCATGGGAGCCGGAGAGTCCATTTCGGTCTGCCCGCTCCGGCAGGCAGACACAGAGACGGCCTCTCTCTTGGTGGGTCTTCGGGGGAGTGCAACAGCACTCCCCCGCCTTCCCACTGTTCCTGGGGAATGCTGCGGCACTCCCCCCTCCTTCCCCACCACATGGGGGCCCGGAGTTCGGGATCCCATGCCCCCCTCCGAGCTATTTTCACGGGGAGCGTGACAGCGCTCCCTGACTTGGATTCTACGCGTCAGGGCACACCGGGTCCCAGAGTTGGGGATCCCGGGCCCCTCCTGGACAATCTTTAAGGGGAGCTTGAAGTCTGGCACCAGGTGACAGTTGCTGATGTATAACTGTGTAGCTATACCCATCTTCACTCCCTTTTGTAGAGGAGACCTTAGCCCTTGGAATGCTTGTTGTGAAGGGCTAGGCCTCTGATGCTACAGTTTGGGGAGGAAGGTCATTAATCCAGCCTGGCAGGGTTAGCCCCAGCCAGGCTCCGGTTATGAGCTGACTCAGAGGAGTATGACATTTCTGGATGAACCAAAAGCAGTACAGATACGACTTTGGACTCTGCAGAATACTTCTTCTCACCTAAGTTACAGTGGACTTTAGTGCGTGTCTGGAATTTGTAGGCCCTAGGGAAGTGAAACTACCCCATGTTGTCCCCATCCTAATAGGAGAATAATGACATGGTCTTTCAGTAAAAACAGTAAAGCACACTGACTTTCCCCTACATGTTTCTTACCATTGTATAAAGCCTATTCCATGTCACCACCCAGCACCTGCCACACCATTCAATTTGTAGCTGTTCCTGGGATGCGCAATCCAGGAATCTCCCCAGCGCAGCCCTTATACTTGAGCACCTGCATGTACACACATGTCTGCATGTAACCAGCCCAGTGCTTTTACTCCGGCCCCAGCGCAGCAGCCTAGTCTCACAAGGGGGACACCGGTAAAATCAACATGCAGTCTCTTTCATCATGAGTTCACTGAGGGTGAGTCCCAATTTATGACGCTCTCCCACAGTAAAAGCTCAACAATTAGCTGTTCAAAAACTGAAAAACCTGGGCAGCTCAGATAGTCAGAACCACCTTCAAACATATATTCTCTGGGTTTTGAGGACAGAGAAATATGCAAGCATTTGCCAGCATATGAAGGAGCAGATGAAAAAGATTTAGACTACTACCAAGTAGTTGTAAAAAACTGGAACGTACGTTTAATACTCCTCCAATCATAGTAGTGTTGCATCACAATTTTTTTAAAAGAGCACAATTACAAGATGAAAGTGTAGATACTTATGTGAGTGAATTATACAGGCTAAGCTCACAATGTCAATTTGAAAACGTTAACAATCAGTTTATAAGGGATCAGTATATTGGCCATTGTCGTGAGAAGCACATTCTACAGTAACTGCTGACCATGGGTAACCCTTCTGTGGATGAGGTCATCAAGATAATAGAAATGAACAATAGGTGTAGGCACTGTGAAGTCAAAAAATACCAATAAGAAGGAAAATAAGTCTAATGACAAAGATTTCTTCAATTTACAGAATATTTGTTACAGATGTGGCAATTTGACTAATGTAAAACAGGGAGACCCTGTCCTGCCAGGACAGTAACATGCAGAACATATTCTGAGATATGTCATTTTTCAAAGGTCTGTCAGAGTAGTAATCAGTAAGCTTCTAGAATAGCGTATATAGATGAAAGTCAAAATGATTCCGTGGAGTATGTTGCACAGGAATTTGAAGATATTATTTCGGTAGTTTCTGATAAGGTTGATGAAGGGGATCCTTTAGAGTGTATTGACCCATATGTAGATATTGGTGTGGGTATTAAGACACTTCATTTATTAGTTAATTTGAGGGCAAGGATCACTTTTTTTTTTTTTGTCCTCATTTGCCTTCCCTTCCCGACAAGGGTAATACCAACCACCTTGCACGACTTGAAGACGTGATTTGATATTCTGGTGGTAAAGATGTCCCAAAGAAGAACAAGGGTATCTTTAACTCCATCTATGTATATTTCAACCTGTAGGACCATAATCGATTCTAGGCTGGCCCTGGTCCAGGAGCGTTGATGGCATAATCATCGGACCCGGGGGAAAAAAGAAAAAAAAAACCCCGGGTTCATCTCCAATTGATTAAGAGGTCCCAAAAGACCAAATTACGCTTACTGGCTGTTCTTTTAAGGTCCATTTTAGATGTTTCATATAAGGATGAAAGCCACCGAGAATGTAATGGGGGTGTTTTTTCTATCCACTGTATACAAATTTGTCTTCTCGCCATTAAAATTGCGTAGAAAAGAAAAGATTTCGCCTTGCCTTTAATATTCTCTACCAACCAAAAAATGACAAGTGAGAGGGTTATTGATAAAGATGTATGTAGGATAGAATTTAGAGTGTTCTTCACCTCTTCCCAAAAATTTGAAATGTCAGGACATTCTAGAAACATGTGTATATCACTGGCACCCACCATGTTGCATTTGTTACACTTTTTGTCTGGTTGAAATTTAGACAGTTTCAGTGGTGTTATATAAGCACGGTGTACTGAAAAGAGTTGATTTCGTCTTAACCATGCGGGCTTTACAATTTTATATAATAGTCCGCAGGATTTTAGCCACATCTCATCGCATGGAGTACTAATCGCTGTTCCCCATAATTCATCTGGTAGTTTAAACTCCCCGTCGTTTTCCTCCAGCATCTGCCAATACGATGTAGCTACTTCTTTCCCTCCAATGGGTCGTTCTACCAGCTTTTGTTCTATTATGCTAATTTTCCCAATGTTGGTGTAAATACGGCTCTGTGATCTCGCCCAGCTGTCTAATTGAATATATTTGAATCTTGACAGCCCTGAGCCAACAAGTTCGTATAATTCGTCCCAGGCTATTAATTTCCCGTCTTTAAAAAGTTGGCCCCATCTTGTGATACCTGCTTGCTTTATTATAGTGGAAAGACTGTCTTTCAAACATGGTGGTAAGCCGGGTGAGTCCCAGATTGGGGAATAATTAGAGTAATATGACAAGCCAATTTTTTTCCTTATGTTAGCCTAGTTTTTAGCCCATGATTGTGCCATTTTAAGTTTGATTTTTTTGAAGAATTTCTGACTTCCAAATTTAAACATGAAACCCTCTGGTGTTAAATTCGCCCCCAATAGTATTGCCTTGTACATGGAGTCAGGAGTAAGATTAGATGGCGTTTTTAATAGCATTCTTGAGTGTGACATCTGAAAGGCCCATGAATAGTACAACAAATCTGGAAGTGCAAGGCCCCCCTTTTCTCTTCTTCTTCTTAGTTTCTTCCATGCTATTCTTGTTGTTTTATAATTCCATATAAAAGAATTATTTTCTCTTTGAGATTTTTCGATTTGTTTCGGCTCAAATGCGGTTGGAATAGTATTAAAAATGAAAGTGAACTTAGGAAGGATACACATTTTACCTAGATTTACTCTACCCATTATGGAAAGCGGTAGGTGTGACCAGGATTTTAGAAGTTTTTTACTCTCAGTATGTATTCTTTCTAAATTAGTTTGCCCGATGTTTCCCACTTCTTGGGTTATTCTTATTCATAGGTATCGCATTGATGTTGAAATGTTTACCCCTAGCTGAATATTTGGTAAGTTCCATACCATTATCTCCGTTTTGCTAGAGTTAATGTCATAGCCCGAAATATGGCCAAATTCTTCAGCACGTTTAATAACGACTGGCAATGCCTTGACTGGGTCAGATGTAAAGACCAAAATATCAACTGCGTATAATGCCACCCGCCTTTCCCACTCTCCAAAGCTGAAAGATGGAATATTAGCCTCGTCCCTTAAAAGTTGAGCGAACGGTTTGATGTATAAATTGAATAGGAGAGGGGAAAGCGGGCACCCCTGCCTTGTGCCTCTAGATATATTAAAGGCTTTGGTCAAACCCCCATTAATCAGTAACCTGGCTGAGGGTGTGCTTTATAGTAATTTAATTGTCCTACAAAACCCTTCCCCACAGTTACATTTTTTTAATGCGTCGTTTAGATAGAGCCAATTGACTCTATCAAACGCTTTGGTTGGGTCTAGGGTCAAGGTAGCCAAGGGTACAGAGACGGCAGTAGCAATATCTATAGCCCCCACGAGTTCATGAGTTAGCTCTGCTAGTTGTCTACCCTTGATAAATCCCTTTTGATCTGGGTGGACAATATTACTAATGACGCTAGCCAATCTTGTGGAGATGATAGTTGTAAATATTTTGTAGTCATTATTGAGAAGTGATATTGGTCTGTATGACCCACACTCTAATGGAGATTTTCCAGGTTTAGGAATAAGTACTATTGTAGCCTCTCCCCAAGATTTGGGTGCTAAATCTCCATCTATTAGAATACCGTTAAAAAGTGCCGTAAGCACGGGAGCTATGATATTTTCGAGGGATCTGTAAATTTCTCCCGGCAGACCATCCGGACCTGCCGCTTTTCCCTTTTTTGATTGGCGAATAGCTTTTTTCACTTCGTCCACTGTGATCTCATTCTCTAACAATTTACTCTGGTTTGTTGATAAAGTTGGAAGGGTAATAGCATCTAGCCACCTATCCCCTGCTTGCTGGTCATTGGGGAGATCTTCTTTATAAATCTCTTCAAAAAATTCAAAGAAGGCATTCCCTATTTCCTGGTTGGTAGATCTTGTCTCAGCCTCTCCTGCTATCTTAATTTCTCTGATATAGTTTAGGGCTTTATCGGCTTTTATTTTCCATGCCAATACTTTTCCTGCAGCTTCTCCGAACTCGAAATGGAAGGATTTACTCACTTCCCACCTTTTATTTATTCTTTCTTGTAGAGTATTTTCCATTTGATTTTTTAAATCGGCCAATTTTTCATGTTCTGCTGATGTAACTAAAGACGGGTCAATCCTTAATTCTAGAAATTTCATATCCATTTCTAGTGTCTAAGGGCCCGATGTAGGTCGGTCGGTAACAGCCGAAAATCGGTATTTTTGGCCGTTACCGATCGGTAAATAGGCGCATGGTATGTAGGGGGCATTATTTTACCGAATCGGTAAAATTACCGATTCAGTAAAATAAGTAATCGGTAAAGTTACCGATTCGGAGCCACCCATATGTAGGTGGGACTCTACAGAGTCCCAAGAGCCTTAACGAATCGGTATTTTACCATCAAATCCAATTTGATGGTAAAATACCGATTCCGGTGTGCATGCACATGTGTGCATGCACACCTATGCCATGTGACAGGCAGACCTGCCCTTAGGGCAGGTATGCCTGCCACATGGCACCCGTGCCTGTTTTGGGGGTGCCAGAGGGTGTCAAAGTGACACCCCCTGCACCCTTGTGTGAATCGGTATTTACCGATTCGGTAAATACCGAATCGGTAATGCCCATTCATTCCTATGGGCTTCAAAGCCCATAGGAATGAATGGGCATTACCGATTCGGTATTTACCGAATCGGTAAATACCGAATTCATCCGATTCGGTATTCCAGCACATCTGGAATACCTACCTGTCGGACCCATAGATTTACCGATTTTAAATTACCGAATCGGTAAAATTCGGTAATTTAAAATCGGTAAATCTTTCCTACCTACATCTAGCCCTTAATTTTTTCATTATATATTTTCCGCCTATAAGAGGCTCTGTTAGTAATCTGTCCTCTTAGGAAGGCCTTAAAAGACTCCCAAACCACTGTAGGGCTAGCACAATTTTTATTAATATCAAAGAAGGTTTGGGCCTCGTCTGACAGAAATTTGACCTCTTCCTTCACCAGCAAGAGTGTCCGATCAAAGGACCAGGATGGGTGTTTAACTGGATTATCTGATTTCATAGTAAATTTTAGTGCGGAATGGTCTGATAGGTGTGACGATAGATAGTCACTCTCCCTTAAACTCTCTCCCCTCTCTCCCCTCTCCTACCTGTTTTGGCCCTTCCCCTCTGATTGACAAGTACTCTGTAGCGCCGGGACACCCCCTATGGGGGTAGCTGTGCGCTTTACAAGCTTCATAATAAATAAATAAATAAATAAATATCAGGGTATCCTTTAGACAGTAGCTGAAGAAGGCGTAGTCGATTCTAGATTTATGTTTAAAACAACTGTTTCTAAGGGACACCCCTGGCTTATTGCCCACTCTTTCTCTCCAAAAGTCCGCTAGTCCTAGATGTTTCATGATTGATTTAAGGGTTTCTCTCGATTTTGCGGAGCTAGAATTTCTAGATTTTGTCGATTTATCTAATCTTGGGTCGAGGACAATGTTGAAATCTCCCATCCAGACTATTGGCTCCTGGACTGATATTAATTGGTTTCTTACGGCGTCCAGATGTGATGGGTCGTCTGAATTAGGACCATAATAGCCAATCAATGTCCTGATCTGACCCTCAAGAGAGACTTTAACTATCAACCATCTTCCTGTGTTGTCTTCCTTACAATCTAGTATTTGTGCTCTTACAGATTTTTTAAAGATGAATATTACCCCTCTTACATTCGCATTATGATCAGTGGAGCAGAATTTGTCTATCCACCTTTGTTTCTTTAATATATTAGTAGCCTCTGATTTAACCTCTTGGCTGCTTATGACAAGGGTAACTCGTCATGCACTTTTCATTGATTTCAATGGAAATTAAATGAGAATAGGTAAATGGCCTTAGCAGCCAAGGTGTTAAGAAGATGAGTTTCCTGCAACACAATGATCTGCGCCTGCGAATCTCTCAGGTATTGTAGGATCCGGTCTCTTCTTCCTCGCACTCGCAGACCATTGACGTTCCAGGACATATAATTTATATTTGTCATAATTTAGATTCCTTCCCTAACATCACCATGTTTTTATTTTTTTAAATTGTGATTTGATAATTTTCTAATTTTAGCATATTAAGAGTTGAATTTTGAGAAAGGTTGAATTCTGGAACCTTGAGTTGAACTGACAAATGAGGATTTTTCACTTTCTTGCCCCCCACCCCATCTCCCTCCCCCTAGGAAACCCCCACTATGCTTTGACCCCCCCACTGCTACCATTTTCGGTAAAAAAAAAGAAGAAGTAGCCGTATCTGAGCCATTAAATGTAAGAGATCACCATTTTATAACATAGAAAGAGGGGGTGTTTGGCGTGTTAGGTTTACGTGGATATGATTATCATATTTTAAGTGAATATTTGTGCTCTTCTTACTGTTTTTTTTTGTTTCTTTATTTCTCCTTCTATATATATATATATTATTTTTTTTCCCTCTTTTTGTTTTCTTCTTCTTTGTTTTTTTTTTTTTTTGGTTTATGTAAATATCGTTGTACCTATAGTTGTATCTATCTAGCTTAGTTTGTTTTATGCGCCAGAGCTTGGTCCTGATCCCTAATGGAGTCAAGTAGTTCATCAGCATCTTGAATAGAGCGAACATTATGCATCTTATTATTGTACATAATTCGGAGGAACGCGGGAAATCGCATCTGTACTGTCGCACCAAATGATCTAAATTTGTCCATGCGTTGCCCCAGCTCCCATTGCCTCTCCAATGTAGTCTTTGAGAGGTCCGAACATATCTCAAAAACGAAATCGGGACCCTTTATTGAACCAGCTTTTAGAGCGAGATGTAATATTTTTTCTTTGAGAGCATATGTCAAAAAGTTGATTAATACTTTCTTTGGTTTAGTTCTTGCTGGATTCATACGGAACGGGTCCCTGTGTATTCGCTGGATATCTTTATTTAGTCCTTCAACCGTTTCTTCCAAGTTGAGTGTATCTTTTATTAGATGTACTATGAAATCCTTAAGATCCCCACCTTCCTTTCCCTCTGGTATGTTTAGGAGTCGGATATTGTTACGTCTGGAGTAATTTTCTAAAACTTCAATTCTCTCTCTCATGTCATCACCGTCTCTTTGAAGAGTATGAATTTTTGATCTAGCCGCCTCCAGATTTGTGGTCAATAGACCTACTGAACTTTCCAATACCTCCGTTCTCTCACAAAGACCTTCAACTTTTTGACCCAACTCTTCACAAGTGACTCTAATCTCTGCTTGGTTAGTTTTAGAAATTGCAAAATCCTGTCTTATCTCCTCTCTCATTTCTGAAATAGAGGAGACTATGGCCTCAAGTGCATTGCCAAGGGCTGGATCTGAGTTTTGAGCGATTGCATTTTTAGTCTTGCCCGCTTTGGTTGTTGTTGAAGTCTCTTTCTCTGAAATTTCTTTTGATTGGGCAATTGCTAGACTGTCTGTAACACTCTCTGTATGTATTTCTGAATCAGACAGAGTAGACTGGGTAGTTTCTGCATGAGCTTCTGATGGTCCCCCCACTGATAAGGTAGCCTTGGGTAAATCTGATCTCCGGGCGGATACACCGTGTTCAGATTGTTTGCCTTGCTGTAAATTTTGGTTTTTCATGGCTGCCGCCATATCTTGTGTAATCTGCAAGACTTGTGGCAGGGCTCTAAAGTATGAGCGCAGAGATGGAGTTATGTCACCTGGAGCTTTTGATTTTTTACTCCTACTCTTAGTTTTAAGCTGTTTTAGGGTAGTATGTCTGTCTTTGACTGGTTCTGACTTCTTTCTTTGTGCCTGACATCTCTTTTGAGCTCCCTCCAAGGTGCACTCTGGGAACTGAAGTCCGTCTTCCTCCAACCCAATCTCCTTTTCTCTGCCCTTTGTTTTACTCCTAGTAACCCTTACTTGTAAATCTTGCACTTCTTTATTTGGAACACACTCTGTGTTGAGCGCCTTTCCAAACAAACAAGAAAGCTTACTTGAATCTTGAGAAAAGATGTTTTGGCCCTCGCAATTAAACAAACCAGCCTCTGCAGCTTCATTCGCGCCGTTCGTTTCCTCTGTCTCCAAAGCGGTCGAAGCTGCAGCTCTCAGCGGTTCTCCTCCTCTCCCACCTCTGACTGCAGCGCTGTGTGTGTGCTCCTCGCAGCGGCCGCGCGGCCGCATCTGATCTCCACGGCTGCCCGCCCCCAGCAGAGGAGAAGGTTGGAGGCGGAGACGGGTGAAGCGAGCAGCAGGCACATCCGAAGCAGCCTTCTCGTTGTACTCTAACACCCCCAAAAATGATTCAAAACTTCCCCCCGAAGACTCCGCAACAGGTACCTTTTAAGGAATACTCGGATACGGCATCACAATCGGAACCGCCGTAGAAGCAGCGAGGGACTCGGGGATCAGCCTCTGGACGTGCAAGCCGCGCCCAGCCTGCGGCTGCCATGTTTCCCATTGTCAGCTAGTTATCTCACCCCTCTACTCGGCAAGGATCACTTTGATCACTGTGGATTTTTTAAAAGAAAAATAGGTAAATAGGAATATTTTCCCTCATGACAGGTCACCAGTTTCGTATGAAGGTAGGAAATAGTATTAGAAGGCTTTATAGAAGACATTCTGGAGTTCAGAGGACAAAAAGTTCAAGGAAAGATACACATTGCAAAAAAGGGTTAAACATCCTCAGGTGGTTCCACCAGGGATTATTTGTTATGGTACTTAGACCAGGTACAAAAGAACAGGTCATGTTAGTTAAAGCACAAGTTACTCTTGACACTTAGGGCCCGATGTAGGTGGCCCAATACCGATCGGTAACGGCCGAAAATACCAATTTTCGGCCGTTACCGAGCGGTATCGAGCCATCGGGCTGTAGGAGCCAGAAATCCGGCCGAATCGGTAATTTTACCGATTCGGTAAAGATACCGAATCGGTAAAATTCCGAATCGGAAATACACCGAATCTGTAAATTAACGAATCGCTAACATACCGATTCGGTAAATATACCGATACGGACCATTTACCGATTCGGTAGAGTTACCGAATCGGTAAATATACCGAATCGGACCATCTACCGATTCGGTAGAGTAACCGATTCGGGAAATTACCGATTCGGACAGGCAAAAACTCAGATAGAGATGTAGGAAGCTTAGAAATATCGATTTCGGCTCAAAATCGGTATTTGAAATTCGGTATTTACCATGGATTGGAATCAGGTGGTAACCTATAAAATTAGACCCAAAATGCAATGCAACGTGCAGGATGGCGGCATTTTATGTCATTGCAAGACGACTATGGCTACAGCAGGAAGGAGAGAGGGAATGGCAAAGAGAGGAGCAGGTCTACAGACAGAGGATCACCCTGTTCATGCTCACAGAGGCAGAGATCCTACAGAGGTACAGGCTGGACTCAGACACCATTCTGGAGCTCATCAGGGACCTAAAACCACTGTTGGACCACACCACCCCAAGGGCACACACCATCCCACCGCACGTGCAGTTGCTATGCAGCCTACACCTGCTTGCGTCTGGCAGCTATCAAAGTGCAGTTGCTGCGGTAGGAGGGGTGACCCAGAGCAGCCTGTCAAGGTTTTTCCACAAATTCCTTGACGCCATGATACAGAGGATGGACCAATACATTTCTTTCCCTGCAACCCATGCGGAACTGGTACAAACAAAAGCAGACTTTTACCAGATGGCACGATTTCCCCACATCATTGGCTGCATTGATGGCACGCACATTCCGATTTGCCCCCCTGCTGACACAGAATACATATACCGCAATAGGAAGTCTACGCACACCATCAATGTGCAGGTGATTTGCAATGCAAAGTGCGCCATCACAGACCTGGTGGCAAAATTCCCAGGGAGTACCCACGACTCCTACATATTTCAAAACAGCGGCATCTATGCACGGCTGACGGCAGGGGAATTGGGTGAAGGATACCTCCTAGGTGAGACACATCATCAGACCCCCATAACAAAAATAGTACTGTGAAGTACATGTATGCATGTGAGTAATGTTACCCCTTTTCCTTCTAGGCGACAGTGCATATGCCCTCCGCTCATTCATACTCACCCCCTACCTCAACACCTCAACACCCAGCCAAAGGAGGTATAACCGGGCCCACAAAAGCACAAGGAATGTAGTAGAACGGACCTTTGGCATCTGGAAAAGCAGGTTCAGATGCTTGCACAAGAGTGAAGGTGCAAGGCAGTATACCCCCATCACCTGCTGTAAGATAATAGCTGCCTGTGCAATGTTGCACAACCTTGCGGTGAAGAAGGGCACTGAGGTGGAGTTGTCAGACTACGAGGACCATGACGACGACATTGCTGTGCCACAAACACAACCTGCTGGGGTGTCTACACCAAGTGATGGCAGATACAGACGTGAGGAGATTACTGAAAACTATTTCTGAGTGAGTACAGATGCACAGACAGGTTATGGATCTGAAAAAATACATTTATTTTTGTTGGCAAAACGTTAAAGCACTGATGTGCAACAAATGAAATTATGAAATGAAAGGTGGGGACTGGAAAAGCCCCGGGTTGCCTCACCCACACTGGCAGAGTCATTTCCTGCTGCGCTTTGCAGAGCCACTGGGATGCTGCTCACCCCCTTCTGCATGGCCGGCTGCCTCTGCGGAGCGCCTGGTGCTCCTGCGCGGCTCTGACACAGCGCTGGCCGGGCTGCTGCGGCTGCTGCTGTCCCCAGCCTCGGCCACGTCCAGGGCAGGATTGACCACTGCATTTGAAATGATGAGGGTTCCATGGCACTGGTGATTCTGGCCATGCCCCTGGTCACCTCTGCAGTGTTTTGTGTCAGGCTTTCTTGCATATTTGCCCCTCGGCGGCATAGCTGGGACGTTGCGGTGGCAAGCCGGTTAATTGCCCTGTTTTGGACACGGGCATCCCTGTGCCTTGTGTGCTCTGTATTTTCCATCTTGGCACAAAGCTGTGTGATGGCGGTTGTCATGCGACCCAGTCCTGTGGCAATGTCTCTGTTTGTTTGTGCCACCTCCTTGTTGCTTGCCACCAACTCACCAAAGCCCTTTGCCATTTCCACCATCTGCAGGTTGTGCGCACGCAATTGGCGGTGGCATGCCAGGATGGATTTTGCCTGCATGCGCTGGATTCGCACCATGCTCCCCTCAAGGCCTTGGAACACTGAGCCCTCTCCTGATGGACATGCACTGCTGGGAGTGCGTGGGCGGCGGCGATTGGTGCTAGCCTGCTGTGTGGACTGCTGTGCTACCGGTGTCGCTGGTGTGGGTGCTGGTGCCGGACCTGCAGCTCCCGCCATGATTGTAATTGGGGCCACAATACTCCTCCCGGCTGGTGATGTGGCAGGTGCTGGCTGGGACCGTGAGGGGGAGTTCTCAGGTGAGAACTGCAATGGGGGGATTGTGATAGTAGGAGGGGTGGGGAAATAAGAGGGCATGTACAGGGTCGTCCTCATTGACCATGGCACTGCTGTCCTCCTCCTCCTGCGAGGCATCCATGGTGCTTGGCCCTGCCACCACACTGTCCGCCGTCGCTGGAGCTGTCGCTTGTGCAGCTGCTGCTCCACTGCCTGATGGCGCCCCTAGGTATAAAGAAGCATTTGTGAACTGAGTGCAAATGTCTTACAGTCACTACAATAAAAGCATTGCACATGTCACTTTCATTACTCTGATTATTTTTTAAAGTGCCTTGCAAATTAATGTGCACTGACAAATGTTCCTACATTAGCTGACTACATTTCCCATAATGCTTTGCTCATGTATGGTGCTAGCAGTACTGGACTGGGGTTTGGCTGTACATTGAGGCTAAAGGGGAGGTGTCTGGTTGGGTGTGTCATGCTGCGCATGCTTCTTACCTTTTGCTGTGGCTCTGGCTGAGCTGTCCATGTCCCCTACTCCCACCACACTCTCCGTCTCGATGGTTGTGGCCACTAGTTCCTCCAGGTCAGTCAGGGGGGGCGCGGGGTTCCTGCCTCCACCGGTTAGACCTGCCTGCTTGTGGAACTCTGACAATTTCCTCTTGGTGAGGCTCCGGATGTCATAAAACCTCTTCTTGAGGTCCTCCAGGCTCCTGGGGGTCACACCAACAGCATTGACCCTCTCACTGATGGCACTCCACAGTTTCCTCTTGGTGGACTCAGGGACTGTGAGGGGCAGCCTCCCAAACAGCTGCCTGTGGACCCTCATCACCTCCTCCACCAGCACTTGCAGCTCCATGCTGCTGAACTTCACTTTGCGCTTCCTCTCAGCCTTCTGGCTTACTGAGCTGCTTGCCATTTCCACTGTCTGCAAAATCAGCTACCACTCTCTCTGCTGCTCCCTCTCACTGCTCAGCTCTGGCTGCCTCTCCAGAAAGTTCTAATGAGTTGCACCTGCCTGGGTAGCCATTCCCTGCTAGGGTGGGGGAGGGTGGTTCCACCTAATTGGCTGTTTTCATTGGTTTCACTTTTACTTGCTTGCCGATTCGGTATTTACCGATTCGGTATTTACCGATTCGGTATTTGCCGAATCAGTATTTGCCGAATCGGTATTTTCCGAATCGGTAAATACCGAATCGGTTTTTCCAATGCATTCCTATGGGCCTTTTGGCCCATAGGGTTGTATTGCCATTACCGAATCGGTATCTACCGATTCAGTAATTACCGATTCGGTAAGTATCGAAACACAATACCGATTTTTAACGATTCGGTATTTTACCGATTTTTTTTCTCTACATCTCATTTTCCGATTTCAGAATACCGATTCGGTAAAAATCGGTATTTTAAAATCGGTAAATGACTTTTACCTACATCGGGCCCTTAGTCATTAGAATTCCCAAAGTTTTGTGTGTTAGGAAAAAATTCAGGTTTCTGCATAAAATAAAAGTTAAGCAAGGTGTCCTTCCTGTAAAACATAATGTGTGAACTGTTTCGTTCAGTTTACGAGATGATCTTGAAAATGATCTGAGAGGTTAGCCGGAGAAGGGGGTGATAGAACCAAATGACTCCTCCCCTTGGTTGTCTCCACTAGTTGTAGAGCGAAAAAGGAATGATGAATGAGCAAGTGTGTGGACGTATGCAGTGTAAATAGAAAATCTGGGTAGATTCACACGCTTTACCAAAGGTCAATGAGCTGTTAGGAAGGGTGGGAGGATCAGAGTGGTTTTCGAAAATCGACTTAGTATCAGCCTACTACCAGGAAGAATTGGAAGAGTCATCCTTACTTTTTACAGCATTTAACTCACACATATGCCTTTCAGACTCGCGCCGGCTGCTTCAGTTTTCCAGAGAATTATGCTTCATCTCATTGGTGACATTACCGGAGTAATGGTGTATCAGGATGATGTTGTGATACATGCGGGAACACTAGAGCAGCATGAAGCAGTTTTGGGGAGGGTTTTCTCCATTTTCACTGCAAAGGGTTTGGTGGGTTTTGGAAACAATCAGTTGAATTTGTGGGTCCAGCATATCTAAAGATGGTATAAAGCCGAAACCAGGTTTGATGCAAGCAGTAGTGAAGTGCCCGGAACCTAAGAACAAAGATAAACTGCGATCATTCATTGGGCTATGCAAATTCTAAATGTATTCCTGATTATATCCCAAAAATGAGAAATCTGTCTAACATGTTAAAATAATCTGTTTCTGTTGTCTGGGATTCTAGTTGCCAAACCACATTTGAATGTGTGAAAAGTGAAATGACAAATGCAGCAATGCTGAAAATGTATAATCCAATGTTACCTTGTAATGCAAGTGTTGATGTGAGCAATTACAGCATTGGTGCATTACTCATTCAAAAGACTGAAGAGAGAGAAGTCACCCTTTCTTATGCGTCTACAGTTTTGAGGGATTCAGAACTGCATTACTACGTAATAGAAAAATAATTGCTGCCATGTTTATGGGCCACTGAAACATATAAATCATATTTGTGGGGAAAACAGTTCACTTTAGAAACAGATCATAAACCCCCGGTATTTGTCCTTAATGGAGGGAAGATCAAGAATGCCATTCCACGCATTGCAAAATTGACAACATAATTGTTGCAATACAATTTTGATGTCAAACATATACCGAGCAATGGGAATTTTACAGTTGATTTCTTGTCTAGGTGTCCGTTGGAGGACAAGGAAAATTGTCAAGAAGGACGAAATGGAGAACTGTTTCATTGCAGTTGTTAATGTTTCAAAGCTGCGCGCTTACACTGAAGAGAAATGGAGAGAAGCGAGTGAAGAAGACGCAGTAGTAATTCAAGTTAAGAAATGTATTGTAGAAGAATGGCCCAAAGAATAAAATCTGCAAATTAGCATTCAACCATTTGTTAAGGTTTCTGATGAATTGTTGATTGAAGATGGTGTATTGTTAAGAGGTGACAGATAGTTCCTCCTGCCTTTATCAGAAGCGATCTAGTCATGATGGCCCATGAGAGTTATTAAGGGTTAAATATGACCAGAAGGAGAGTTAGAATGGATTTTTGGTGGACTTCCATGGACAGAGTCAAATAGAAGACTTAGTAAAGAATTGTGTTGTTAGTTTGAGCTTTGAAAAAAGGATGACGCTCCAGGTACCACCTTTAAATACAATAGAATATCCTGATGGCCCATGGAATGAGTTAGGTATTAATATGATGGGACCTTACATTTTTTATCACCACAGTTTCGTTATGCCTTTGGTTTGATAGATTATTACACAAACTGGCCTGAAGTTTAGTTTGTGGCATACCCATCTGCCAGAAAAGCAGTTGCATGTTTGACTAAAATGTTTCTAAGAAAAGGCTTTCCAGAGTTTCTAGTCTCAGATAATGGAGTACAATTTGTCAGAAGTGACATGAAAAATGTTTGTCTTCAATCTGGTGTGAAACATTTGAAGAGCTCATTGTATCACCCCCAAAATAATGGGTTGGTTGAAAGAATGAAGAGGATGGTGACAGATGCAATTCAATGAGCGCAGAGTACTAGATGTTCAGCAGAGGAAGCTGTACGTTCAATGCTGTGGTTTTATAGAACAACTCCTCACACAGTCACTAGAGCATCCCCCTTTGCTCTATTAAGAGGATGCAGACCAACCTC
The DNA here is from genome assembly GCF_964263255.1 of Lissotriton vulgaris. Lineage (NCBI taxonomy): Eukaryota > Metazoa > Chordata > Amphibia > Caudata > Salamandridae > Lissotriton > Lissotriton vulgaris. Next base: position 1,037,702,908 of record NC_141689.1, read on the forward strand.
TGCGCTGTTCCCTGCCTTGGTGTCCAAGCACCTCCCCAAAAGTGAAAAATATTGTGAACTTGATGAAGTATTATGAGAAAGAGTAAATGAAGCACAAGAGAAACAAAGAGTTTGCTTCAATTTTGGAAGGTGTACTAGAAATAAGGAGATTTCTGTTGGTGATTGAGTACGTATTAGAACACCATGTTTTGTGAGAAAAGGAGATGCTTCTTTTAGTGAACCAGTAAAAGTTATGAGAGTGTGTGGTAATGCTAGTTTGGTTCAAGGTAATCAATGGTGAAACAAGGAGAGAGTGGGAATCATCTCAAGAGTTCAAGGGAATAGTCTGTCACAAGTACAGTTTACTAGTGATCAGTCACAGTGTTCTTTTAAACAACAAGGGAATGACTCTAATCTGACCCAGTTACTTAATTTCAAAGGCCATAAGAAACCAAATGGCTGTCATAATACTGAAGGTGAACTACGTAGATCCTGTTGTGTCAGGAGGTTGCCTCCCAAATCTCAAGAGTAAAAGAGTCTTACAATTTATGGAATGGTTAGTACAAATTCACAGTTATTATTGTAAACTTCACCTTGTTCATATGTTTATTTTTTGTGTTATATCATTTTTAATTTATGATAATATAAGGGTTGTTTTTGTATATTTAAAAAGAAGAGAGGTAATTTTAGGTACTGTTTATCTTGCTTCAGCTTATGGAATGTTCAGAAAGAGATTCAATGTGACGAGGAGGACAGCAGTTACGGTTTGGAAGGAGCGGTTTCTGTCAGTTGAGTCTGGCGGTGACTGCATATGGTTTTATTTAAGTAAACATACCTTTTCCAATCTTGATGATGTTCTGCTTCTTGTCCACCATGACATATAGACCGAAAAGATCTTGTAGAGAGGGAGCAAATCATGGACAGAATGGGCAATGAGTGAAAGGAATGGGGGAGAAAGCAAATTATAAATAGTGGGAGAGAGTTGGCAGACCCAGGGAGCACAAAGGAAGAGAACAGGGATGGAGGGAGGATAGACAGTGGTGCATGGGCAGCAGCTGTGACCACTAGGCCCTATCACCTCCATGAATTAAAGGAAATGGTCACAACAGCAGGCAATACTCAGGTGGCTTCTGCAGACATATAGAAGCATGACACATCTGTTGCAAAACTTAACATGCATTGAGGATGTCAGAGGAAAATGATTAGGAAAAATAGAACAAAACAACAAGTTAGCAATATATTGGTATTGCCATCAGTAACAGGCCTCTTTTAATGGGTTGTGCGCTTAGTATGAGGGAAGCTTGCTTGTCTGTTTCTGGCCCCAGACTCTTGAGTAGCCAAAAGGCCTCAATAGGCAATAGAACTGTAAAAAGCAACTGCTGGCAAAACGTATCATACACAAATGCAAGTTTTCTACTGCAATCATAGTTGTTCTTAAGGCTGTGCATAAAAGTATTTGTGGTCAGTTATGTCTAGGTGAAAATACTGCACAATATGGCGTTGCTCTATGCGTTACACTAAAATGCAAGGTTCTACATGGCCGACCGTATGCTGTAAATCCAAAATTTGAATATGTGTTATTCCCAAAAAAACATTCTTGCATGGGGAATACCCCACCGTCCCACTCCCTCTTTCAGTTTGGGCTTGCTTGCTGCACTTGCTAGCCCATGTTTACAGGTCTACAATTTCCATCCCACCGCATTTAAAATTCACCAGTCATCACTTTGCAATATCCTATTTACAAAAAGTGCCAGACTAGGCTTTGCGTCAAAAGCCTACAGGAAGTAGGTGCACACTAGTGTATCTGTGTTGAATTCTCTGAGAAACCTAAGCATTGCATGTGAACTGCAGTGAGCAGCGCACATCCAATGGTTTAAACCCTTCTCCATTATGTCAATGCTAGGAATTTGTACGGGAAGGCTATGCATCCAGTACAAATCCTGTTCTTGATAGCACTCACTCGCCTCTGCTTCATGGTGAGAGGTTGTGTGTTGTGCAAAGCAGTCTATTCGTGTATTAGCACAGGGGGTGACAACATCAGCAGGCCAGTCTTTTTAGATATGGTGCTGTGCTATATTTTTCCTTTCAAAGAACACAGCACAGCAAATGTTTATACTGGGTGGTGTTGCATGATATCTTAGTAAACCTGGCCTAAATTGGAAGACAGCAATATGGAACAGATTGGAGGATTAGTTGTTGCTCTCTGTTTTTTGTTAAATCTGTTTTTTTAAACTTTTGGAGTTTGTCAAGCATACATAGACTGTACATTTGTTCAAATTATTGCGTTACGTAATGGCTACTTCCACAGAATTTCTGGCGATCATTTCGATATAACACATACTTTACATCGGTTCATCCACAGTTTTCCATTAAATTTGCAGTCTTAGTTTGCATCTCACAATGCTGTCTACATTTGGCCATACTGCCCCGTAGATTACCAGTTGACGCAACCATACTGTGGTTATTGAGACTTATGTTGTGTGTCTGTGCTTTGATTGCATATAGTTTGGTACATTTTTGAACTGTGGAGGCAGGTTATAACAAATTAACTCTTAATAGGGAACGGCTTTGAACCGTGTAATTGGCTCTAGGGCACCCCAGTAGTAACTTTCCTGGAGTTGATGCAGCTGATTTGTGTTTTGGCAACGGTTGTTGGTCTGGTGAGGGGCATGTATGCGAGTTTATTGTTGTTCTCTAACTTCCTGGCTTTTAACTGCCTGTACCACCCATCTTTTTAGTAGTGTATGTGTTTAAGGGCATGACACCCACTGGGGCTGGAGGTGGCGTTCTGTCATTCTGGACAAGGGTCAGAGCAGTCAAGATTGCATCCCAACTAGTGGCGAGAGGGACCCTGTGAATCCCCAGCGTGTCCTCTCGGTGGAGTGCAATGCTTTGTGCTTTGGCCCAGGTACGCATCGAGCGTCTCCACAATAGTATGCGCGGGATCAGGAGCTTTCCACCTTTTAGTGATTGTTAGATTTGGGGGTCTCTATTTGGCACAGGTAGGTACTTGTGACAAATAGGGACCCTTGCCTCTAGTCAGGGTAAGGGGTACACTCCTAAAATAACCCCTGCTCAACCCCTTGGTAGCTTGACACGAGCAGACAGGCTTATCTCAGAGACAGTGTGTAAAGCATTTGTGACCACACACAGTAATTAAGTGACAACACTACAGAGGGACACCACACAGGTTTTAAATCAAAAATAAATATTTGTTATATAGATTTAACACAAGACCACCAACGACAAAAATCCACAATACTGTACTTAAAATGGTAGTTTTAGCTTAGTTCTGTTCAGTTCTTAAAATGCTACACTGAGTCAATGTACCTTACGATGCGTTACGCTTCCACAACAAAAGTGTTGCAGCGATGGAAATGCGACAAAGTTCCGGTGCAAAGAAATAAAGACGTGAAGATCTTCCAGATGTGGCACGCTTCTCCGATGATGCAAGAAGTCTCGATTCGATGTGTCAGCTGTAGCAGCGACACCCTTCTTCCGCGATGCGACGACAACAGCTTCGGCTGCGACACTCTTCTCTGACGTTGCGTGATGCTTCCGCACAATGCGACAACTACAGCGGCGACATGCAAGATGCGACGGCAGCAGCTCCGACGACGGCACGCTTCTCCGTGGATGTGAGGCGCTTTTCTTGATGCGATGCAATACGACAGCTACAGCAGCGAAATCCACAAAGCGACGGCAGCAGCAGCGACTGCAACACGCTTCTTACTCTTAAGTCGTGCTTTCAGCTCCTTGTGACACGCAGTCCCTCAGAAGGCCCAAAACAGCAGCAGGCACTTCCAAAGAACTCTGGGGAATTGGGGGTTGAAGTCTGTTGTGCCTGAGACTTCAGCAGGAGGCAAGCTCTGTTCCAAGCCCTTGGAGATCCTTACAGTTGATGAAAGTACACAAAGTCCCTTTCTCCTCTCTTTGGCAGTCAGGCAACCACTGCAGGCCAATCCCCCAAGCAGCACTTCAGCTCAGTTTCTTCTGGTTCCACTCCTCAGCAAAGGTTTCTTCTTGTTTGTAGAAAAAGTGATCTAATTTCTTGGGATCAGGGTCCCAATATTTATACCCCAAAATCCTTTGTCCTCTGAGGGCAGAGGAGCCTTTGCCCAGTCCAAACCAGTTCTGGAGCACTCTGTGGACATGACTCTTTCTTTCCTTTCACAGTGCAGGGCAGAAACATCAGACGCCTCAAAGGAGGTGGAGCCAGCATTGTCGAGGGAAAGCACAGCCCTGGAGCAGTTTGTTGACATGATTCTTTCACAGTGCAGGGCAGAGACATCAGACGCACCACAGGAGGTGGAGCCAGCATTGTGGAGGGAAGGCATAGGCCTATTCAGGTCCCAGGTGCAACTCCTCCCTCCCATCTAGATGCAGATCTCTCGATTCACCACTGGGCTGACTCATTATGTCTCCTGGAATCCCCCAGCCCTGTCACTCAAAACTCCAGACAAGGAATACACAACCTAGCAGAGGCAGGCTTGGGTAGTTAGACAAGAAAATACCTAATTTCTAAAAGTGGTATTTTCAAACACAGAATGTTAAAATCAACTTCACTAAAATATGTATTGTATCATTCTGAGTACAGGCATACTAAACTCGAATTTCTACCATGTTCCCTTAGTCAGTTAGGATTATAAAATGTAATAATCTAACTGTCCATTCTGGCCCATGGAGAACAGGTAGTCTTGCAATAGTAAAAAACGAAAATGGCTGTAATTCACTATTAGGACATGCCACACACACCAGGGCATGTCCTACCTAATACTTACAGTGCACCTTGCCCTTGGGCTTACCATATGGGTGTCTGATATGAAGAATAGGAAAGGTTTAGGGACTGGCAACTGGGTGCACTTGCCCAGTCAGCATGGCAGTACCAGACTGCACACAGGTTCTGCAATGGCAAGCCTTGGACACACTTTTACAGGCTGCTTCTGTAGGTGGCACAACCAGTGCTGCAAGCCCACTAGCAGCATTGGGATTACCTGCCCTGGGCACTCCTGGTGCACTGTACTAGGGTCTGACAGGTAAACCAAACCAGCCAATCATGGAATCACTAATCCATACATTAATTTACAATAGGGAGCACTTGCACTGTGGCACTGGACAGCAGTGGTGCAGTTCCCAAAGCATCTAACACCAGCAAAAACACATGAGGCAACAGCAAAAATGGAAGGGAGACCCACGCCAATGGTGCCAAGTCTAACAGTGATCAATAGTTTCGCAACTGCCATCCCCAAGTCAAGGAACCTGGAGGTGAAATTTTTGTTGCGGTTTCTCCGGTACAGGTGTAGAGTATATGTGTGCCATTCGAATGGAAGGTTCGATCTGTGCATTGTGACAGGATGTCTGCTACCGCTGTCCAGTAGTCAGATAGAGTGGGGAATCCCCACAGCATATGCAGTAGTTCTTCATCAGTTTGTGTGCATCTGGGGCATGCAGCGTCTTGGTGCTTAAAGTATTGGTCAATTTTGGCAGGTGTGAGATATGCTCTGTGAGAGGTATTAAATTGGATTTGGCATAGACGTGCGTTCCTGGGGACTTGTGTTGGAATTGCTAGTACAGCGGCCCACTCAGAATCCGTGAGCTGGCAGTCCATGTCCAAACACTGAGGGAGAGGCGACATGTTGGTCGCAGTGTGCTGCCTGAGTGATGCGGCTAACCATTTGGTGAGGTGACCCCTTTGTCCCATAACGTGGATATATTGTATGTTAAGGTGTGTCACCGGTTCAGTGGTTAGGTCTCCCCATTTAGAGGTGAGCACCGCTAAGAGGGAGTGGTGGAGCAGAAACTGACCGGGGGCAGTTCATCCTACTCCACCAGCATCGTGTATGAGATTAGCGTGCCCTCACGGTATAGGTCTCCTATGTCTTGGACCCCTGCCTCATGCCAGCTTCTTAGTTCAGACACTGTGGTGATTATAGTGCCTCTGGGTGTTCCCTCCAGTGGCAGGGCTGGCGCGTATGGGGTAACTGCTCAGGTAATATAGAGCGCATTTGGTTGTTGCTCTCGGTGAAGAGGAGCTGTGGACAGTGAAGGAAAATTACATGCTCTTTGACTTGGAAGAGATATCTAGAAAGGACAACCTAGATCATCAGCACGCCTTACAGCAGACAGGGAAGACAATCGACATGCCGGCACTGTAATGTAAAGCGTGGATTTGTTCTATATATGGTGGGAAATGATAGGCTGAGCGGGCATCCCTAAAGGTGAGAATGTCAGTGCCATCCTACCCTTCCCCAATACCAACGATCAGGAGACTAGTAAGTGATGCATACTACAGATAGAATATTTTACAAAGTTCTTTGACTTAGATTACCGAGTTAGTAATTATATTATTTCATATATTTAAAGAAATGTGCAGACACTGGAATCTGTTTTGTACAGTGCATCTTTTCACCAGTAGACACTGCTCAAGTGGTTCTTACAAGGCAAAGGTGAATGGACCTTCCGTAGTTTTTTTCTTATTTTGAAATATTAAACTTCAAAAATCTCCTCTTAGTATATGTGGAGATGACTCTTGAAGGTCCTGTGTCCAGAAACCGAGATCACCATTTCTTTTTAGTTTTTGCATAACTAAAGATAAGTATTGGCAAAGCCAATAGGTCTCACCTATGCAAGAACTATTGGCTTTGCCAATGTGTTTTAGAAATGTACACCAGTGTGGCTGCTGTTAAGCATGGCTAAAAGTTTGTGGCCTAGAGGAGACTGATGTTGAGTGGCATAGAGTGAGTAGCGCGGAGTAGCGTAGAGTGGAGTATGGTAGAGGGGAGTGTTGCAGCATTGTAGAATGCAGTGGTGTAGAATAGAGCTGTACAAAGTAGACTATTGTAGTATGGGGTGTAGTGGTGTAGAGTGCATTGGCATATAGTGGAGTTGTGTAGAGTAGAGTGGCATAGAGTGCAGTGGTGTAGAGTACAGTGGTGTAGAGTGCAGTGGTGCAGAGTAGAGTGTAGTAGCATAGAATGCAGTGGCGTCAAGTGTGAAGAGTAGAGTGCCATGGAGTGCAGTGGCGTAGAGTGTAGGGGGAACCCAACTAACATAAAACCCCTCAGGAACACTTAACTGAAAACTCAAATTGAACTGGGGCTGATTACCATGGAGGGAGGATCTGACTGCATGAAACTGGGGGGCATATTTACAAGCCCCTATCACCACCACAACAACACTTTTAGTGACGTTGTGCTGACGATGGGGGCTTTGTCCTTATTTACAAGGCAGCGTTAAGCCACTTAACGTGGCTTAACGCTGCCTTGTAAATAAGGCACCCTTTCACGCTGTACTTAGAGTGAAAGGGAAAGGCAATGGGTGTTGCCGAGGGCGTTACACCGCAACACCTATTGATTTTGATACTGCCCCCTATTTACAATGGTAGCTTAAATAGGAGGCAACGGCAAAATTAAGAAGTGGGAAAACCTGGTCTTAAACTGGCGAAATGAGGCAAAATGCTTCATTTCTCCTCGTTTTTGCTGTTTCCATCAGTGTTGCCTTGTGCAGCACACATAGAAACAGCAAAAGGCCTTGATTGTTCATGTGCAGTACAGTGACCCTTCCTGCACATAAACAGTCCCCCCCCCAAAAAAGACGTTTTGCAACTTTCAATGTGTGCTGCATTGAGCCTTGAATGATTGTTTATGTGCAGGAAAGGAGTCCATCCTACACATAACCAATATTTTCCCCCAACACAGACACCCTTGCACTATGGTGCAAGGGTGCCTGTGTTGGCACTAGGCAGCTGAACTCAGCGTCTGCGCTATGGGAAACGCAGGGGTGCACCGCATTCTTGTGAATATGGCAAATCCCTGCGTCTTTAGAATGGGGAAGCATGGCATTAGCAATGTTTGCTTAACGCCACGCTTCTCCATTCTGTGGTAAATATGCCCCTGAGTATCGCAGCATCAAACTCATCTCTTAAAGCAACGTCTTTTCACAGGGTAACTACCCAGATTCCAGCCCACTCTTGAAGATGTCCCACTCAAAGTACTTTCCTCCACACTGCCTCTTCCAACTGCACTTCAACGACTCCTCTTTCAATTCTACCCCTGCCTGGAAAGCCACACCCAAGCATCTCCTCTCCACAGTAACCCCTTCCTCTTGATGTTGCATCCCTGCTCTCACCCTCACCTGTCTTGTCCTTTGCTCTGCCAACTTTAAAATCCATTACTTGCAGAGTGCTTTGTTACTTTGCAGTAAGGTTTGTGCTATATAAGTCAATACCATATATGCAACAAGTGCCTATTTAGATCCCGGTTTTAAAGAACGTCCTAACAGTGCATTGTGGGAAATCTAGTGTTTTTACTTTGTGTGTGCAAAATGACACATTAACTGTGGAAAGCTTATTTTAGAAACCCTACCATACCCTGCTGGCAACAACTGCAGATCCTGACAAAAAGTACTGATAACTGTAGTTTTAAATAGGTTCTGTTCAGTGTCTGAGAGTATATATGCCATAGTAAGAATAATTGAGGCTTTTGGTATTGGTTGGGTAAATGTAATTCGAAGCAAGAACTCAGGAGCTCAAACAGCTCCTTTGAAATATGTAGGTGTTGTGCATTGTACTTGGAATAACGATCCCCAGATTTCTAGGTGGTATGTTTAGGATAACTTGGGCAGTTCTTTTTTTGTTAGTACTTTAGGGTGTGTTTAGTGCCTGTTATTGGTTGCAGAGAAGATGGACTGTTACAGTACTTCATAACTGTATTTGAATGTCTTCCAATAAGCTGGAATTAAAGCAGAGAACCAATTTAGGTCCCATTTAGATTTTAACAAATTAGACAATGAAAGAGTATGGAATTGTGGCATTTGATAATGTTAATCTGGTTGGCAGGCAGAAAGATGAGCTTCTGCCAACAGGATATACACTTGAAATAAGTTCGCAATTTATCATTACTGTTATTATAGTTATGTATTATTACTTTAGAAAGCTAACAAAGCGACAGGGAAGGGGTTATACAGTCGCTTTTGGAGGAATGCTAGATCATTAAACACAGGAAAAGCCAGTAGGTCTGGCTTGCATTTTGAGTCCTAAGACATTTAAAAATGCTGATGAAGCAAAATAAAAGGCAGCTTTCTGTATAGAGTGCATCTATGAGATAAGGAATTTAATGTGTGATGATTCAGTATACATTTGAGATATTCAATAGTCCATCACGCTTTCGAATACAATCATTCTATAGGACAATGGTTCTTAACCTTTTGACTTCTGATGTACCCACTTAATAATTACTGGAACCCAGGAACCCCCACTGAATCAATAGTGGAATTCAGAGACCCTCCACTGAGTCCTTACTGGAAGCCGTTGACTCCGACCTAAGCATTTTGGATGATTTGAACCACAAAACAATACACAAAAGATACAGAAACAGGTATTATTTAAACAAATACACAAAATCTAGAATATTACATTTAATACTCAAACAAATATAAAGCAAAATCTGAATTTTAACTTTAATAGAAGGTTGGACCATTTCTAAATTCAAATGAGGCTACTATGCATTTGTACAATATTCTGTTTGAGGCACTTGCACCACTCCCATGAAGCAATCATTCTGAGGATGCTAACTGAATTTTTAATCTCCAACTTCAAATTCCTTCACGTTTACAGCGTGTGTTAAAATTTTCAATTGTACATTTTGCTTCTTTAGTTAATTTAATTTTCAAAGCAGTCACAGACCCCCTCAGTAGGCCTTGCAGAACCCCAGGGGTCCGCGGACAACAGGTTAAGAATCACTGCAATAGGAGGTGGAATGATATACTAAACAGCATGAGTTTAGAGCAAAATTCACCTCTGGGTGGATCCAAACATCACTGTATTTAAATTTTTAAGAATTTGTAACAGTAGGTATTAGTAACAGCTGGTATTTACAGTGCTTAGAAAAGGCACAAGTGTGATATGAAGCCCTATGTATGAACAAGTTATTATTCTTTGGTATTATTGAAGGTTTGTACAGCAGAGCCATAGGAGACACATTAACCCTCTCGGCGCACATGACGGAATGGTTCCGTCATGAGCACCAGTGCTCATGTGCTCATGACGCAACCATTCCGTCATGTGTACAAGCGCACTGAATCCCTCTGCTGTAAACAGCAGAGGTATTTCTTTTTTTTTGGGCCTAGGGATGTGGGGAAGAGCTTTCCCAACTTCCAGAGACATGGCAGACTGGCGTCAGTACACTGAAATTGAAACTGAAGCTTAGTTTCAGTTTCACTGTTTCAGTGCTCGGGTCTATCTCAGCCCCAAGCACAGAAACACACAGGAGAGGTATCATTAGAAAGCTGAAAATCTCCCCTTTCCAATGGCACCCCAGGAGGGCAATCTCCAAGCAGCGATCCACCCACTAGGCACCAGGTAGGGGTAGTGGCCCCTTGGGCAAGGTCCTTTGATTCTCCCATGTTGAAATGGGCAAATGTAGTCTTTCTGCCGCCCCGGGGAGGCAGAAAGCACCCTAGACAACTGGGATTCTTTTTTATAGTTCAGGGCTGGGGGCTGTCCAGAATTGGTCTGACAGTGCCCCCACCTCCCAAAACAATTTGATACAGTTTTTCTGCCTCCCCAGGAGTTAGATGGGGCAATAGCCTCAGGAGCCCAATAGGTGCCAGAGTTATGCTGTTTTTTTATACATAGGGATAGTGGCTGCCCAGAATCAGCATGTCAATGCGCCCCCCAAAACAAAATAGCCACAGTCATTCTGCCCCCCCCGGGTGCATATCGGTGGAATAGCCCCTGATCTGCCCCTCTGGAGGCAGAAAGTCCACTAGACACTGACCTTTTTTGGAGAATTTGCCCAGCTATAGATATCGGGCCCTAGGACTTCTGGCACCTAAGGAAACCTAACAAAACTGTACATTTTTTAAAACTAGACACCCATGGAAATCCAGGGTGGGGTGACATGTGTGCCTCTCACCCGGTTCTGTTACCCAGAATCCCTGACAAACCTCAACATTTTCAAGACAGCAGCTGAAGAGACTTCCCGATAGTGTTGAACATTTTTTGAAGGTTCGTCAAAAGGCGCCAATATTGGCAAATCAAAAAATGCTTTTCCTATGGAAACTATATCTTAACTAAAACTACCCACTGGCGACCGCCAGTGGGTAGGATATATATATATATATATATATATATATAGCTTTGCTTCATACAACAGGCAATATCCCTTCTACTGTCTATCAAGTGGGATCATCATTACTGTCTGGGCAAAAGGTTCATCTTTGTACCAGCAAAATACACCAATCAGCACCTGAAAGTTGCCCACTTAACCTTTGCAAAGCGATTGTCACTGTAGTGCATTATGCTTGCCACTTTTTTGTAACGTTTAGTCTGTTTGTGATAGAAATATTTCAGTTGAAATATGCAAATTATGCAGTACAGTGTGAAATATGTGGTAAATGTGACAAATCGTTAATTAAGTGGTAAATGGTGCAATCACAGTCAAGTATTTCAAGTGTCCCTGCTGCTAGAGAAGCTGAATACTGGTTATCACTGCAGAGCTGTTTCGCAGGGGCTATGTAGGAGGCTAACCCCCACATGCATCATTGTAAGGTTTTGCGATTGCTTATTTGCGATTTTTAGGGAATCGCAAATAAGGAATCGCAAAATGGGATGCATGATTTTAATTGCATAATATTTGCGAATCGGTAAAAATCGCAATTTTTACCGAATCGCAAATATTATGCGAATTTTAATTTGCGATTTTGCAATTCCTATTGATTCCTATGGGCCAAAAGGCCCATAGGAATCAATGGGAAGGCATTGACATTTTGCGAATTTCAATTAGCGATTCGCAAAATGTTAATGCATTCCATGGGTGCAGGGGGGGGGTCCAAAGGACCCCCCCCTGCACCCCTGAAATGTATTTTAAAGTGCATGTTTCACACACACATGTCCTAAGGACATGTGTGTCTGTAACATGACAGTGTTTAAAATGCAATTTTGAGCATTTTCACACTTTTTCGCAAATTACCACGAGGTTGACCCTCGTGGTATTTGCACCCCCTAATTGCGAATTCGTAATTTCAAAAACAATCATGCATTGCTTTTAAGGAATCGCAAATTTGCGATTCCTTGAAAGCAATCGCATTTTTGGGAATCGCTAAAAATAGCGAATTTCACAAAAATGCATGATGCATCCCAAAAACTTATTTAGGATTCGCAAACGGCCGAATTTACCGATTTGCACCGTTTGCACTTCCTAAATAGGTTGATGTATGTGGCCGTAAGTGGAAAAGTTTAATTTGCTTATGTGCAATCCGCCATGTCAGCCTTAGGTTTCAGCTGATTAGATGCAGCAGAATTCTCAGTCCACAAGGCATATGGAGAGTCGTTTGATTCAATGAGCACTCTTCTTGCAAATGCCATTTTGCCTGTGAGTGATAATATAATTGAAAGAAAGGCAGTGAGGGTAATTGTAAACCATGCGTGAAAGAGAAGACATTTTATACACAGGCAGGATCTCTGCAGCTGTTCTTTATTTTGCGGATGGTGCGCAGGCTCGTTGTGATAATCTTGCCACTTTTTTCTCTCAAAAAATCCAAACAATATACTCCCTGTTTCCAACAGGGGGGAATGACCTGGGTCTGACTTTTATGTCAGATTTCGACCTACCTTTGTCCTGTTCACTGGCCACCCTTCCCCTCCTGGATCTTGTTTCTTTGGATACATTGGTCCACAAAGTTACCTCTGGATCCCCGAACGACCCGGCCCCCCCACAGGCCCTAGTTAAAGTGATGGACACTATTGGCCCGCACATTTTAGACGTCCTTAACACCTCCATCTCCTCCAACTCTGTCCCAGCCCCATGGAAGTGTGCGATGGTTAGGGCCCTGTTAAAGAAACCAAATCTGGACCAGAATGACCTGTCCAATTTTCGTCCAATATCCTTACTCCCTTGGATGAGTAAATTGGTGGAAAGACATGTCAACAAGGTCTTGGTGGACTATCTGGAGTCTAACAGCCTACTGCGTGTTTCTCAGACGGGGTTCCGTCCTCAGCATGGTACTGAGACGGCCCTTCTGGCAGTAACGGAGGCAGCCAGAGCCATAATGGACCAGGGAGGAAAAACAGCCATTATTTTGCTCGATCTAAGTGCCGCGTTCGACACAGTTAACCATGCCACACTATTACATCGTCTGAAGAACATGGGTGTGTCGGGCGCGGCCCTTGCATGGCTGACCTCCTTCCTGGACGAGCGATCCTTTCGGGTGTTCGAGGGTGAGGGGGTTTCATCAAAGCATCCGCTTAGGTGTGGTGTGCCTCAGGGTTCCTCCCTGAGCCCCACCCTTTTTAACATTTATATGCAGCCGCTAGAAGGGATAGTCCACCCGTTCGGTGTGCGTATTATTACATACGCTGACGACACCCAACTGGTGGTCTCCCTGGACCACGCGGAGGGCTCCTCTAACAACTTAGGCCCCTGTCTAGAGGCTGTTGCTAAGTGGATGCACTCTTCCCACCTTAAGCTTAATGGGGAGAAAACCGAGATCATGTTATTGGGCAACTCTCCTCTGACCAACTTAATTTCCATCTGGCCCTCATGTCTCGGTGTCCCCCCTCCCCCTAAGCCCCTGATAAAAAGCTTGGGAATTTGGCTCGATAAAGCACTGGACTTCTCAGCTCAAGCCAGCAAAACTGCCTCCACCTGCGTTGGGCTGATGAAAATGCTCCGCAAAGTGCTCCCTTTGCTCCCAATCCAGGCGAGGAGGGTCATGGTGCAGGCCCTTGTACTCTCCCGCTTGGATTATGGAAATGTGTTATATCTGGGAGCCCCTGCGGCAGTGGTCAACAGGCTCCAGGTCACCCAAAACTGTGCCGCACGATTGCTGTTTAACATCCCTCGCTGGCAGTCCGCCAGGAAGGCGCTAAAAGATCTCCACTGGCTCCCGGTGGCTGCCCGAGCACAGTTTAAAGCCATGGGTATTCTACATAAATCTCTTCATCGAACAGGCCCGGCCATTCTACATCCTCTAGCGTCACTCTACACCCCTTCCAGAGCTCTTCGCTCTGGAACACTGCATTTGGCAACTTCGTCCAGAGTCAAGAGGGCCAGATGGGGCGGCCGCTCTTTCAGCCATACAGCGACAAGGCTCTGGAACTCTCTGCCTGTGACCCTGAGAGAAGACAGTAACTTACAGTCCTTCAGGAAGGCCTTAAAGACCTACCTGTTTGCAAAAGCGTACTGACTACCCGTAGGTCCGACACAGTCTAAAGCGCTGCGAGGCCTCCGGGTAGTTATGCGCTATAGAAATGTAATTTTTCATTTCATTTCATTTCATTTTAACAGGCAAAATCCATCCTATGGCACATGGAGCTCAAATAATCAAACTGGGCGTTAGAGAGTTAGTAGGAACACCATATCTGCGCTTCCAGTGCCCTACTGGTTTCAATTCTCAGCTTCCGAGCTACTTCACAAAATGGCTCCAATGGCGGATCACACTGCTGGATAGTGTTATGAGAACTTAAATGAAGGAGACTTGGTTTGCTCTTTTATTCTATTGTGGCACAACCTTTGCCTGTCCTTGAGAAGTGGTATAAAGCAGTGTGGCCAACTAAATGCAACAGTTCGGACTTACCTCTGCACACCCAGCCTCCTCAATAAAGAAAGTTGTGCCAAGTCTGCTCAACAATGAACGACACATCAAGCTTGCTGAAGAAAGAAAGATGTGTCAAACCTGCGTGAACAAAAAAATATGGATTTTTGTATTCTTTATTTTTATATTGAGAGTTCATGCAAATTAAAAAAACTACAGAATTGTCAAGTAAAGTGCATATTGCGAAATATTCAGAATATTCAAGTGGCTTTACCAATAGACAACGTACAGAGAAAAAATACAGCATTGCATATCAGAAATAAATACAGTATAAAGTGCAGAGTGCTAAACATTTAGGGGTAAACATATCTCATCAATCTTTCACATCGCCCTGTTGCAGAAAATAGATACTGTATAAAGTGCAGAGTGCTAAACATTTAGGCATACACATAACAAAACAATCTTTCCCATCGCCCTGTTGCAGAGAAGAGACGGGGCAGTCATAAAAACAATCACAGATCGCAATTGAATAAAGTGCAGAGTGCAAAGTGCTAAATATTAAGAATGAACATAACCCAACGTTCTTTCAATAACCCTATTGCAACCAAGAAGGGGCAGGCATATAGTAGGTCATATATAAATATATAAAGTATGAATATAGTGCCTGAGAACGTACAGTAAGGGAAGAGTAGGTTGGGAGGTAGACCTTGCGGTAGGTTCAGCTATTCAAATTGCCACTTCGCCTTCTCCTTAATGATAATAAGCATTAAAAAAGGCAGTTTTCCCTATCTCTAACCTATAACCCTAATACCTCCAGCATTTCTCGTACTTTTTTATTGAGCCTAATCTTATTGCATATTTTTTTTCCAATTCTTTGATTTTGCCTAATTTTGCTCTCCATACTTGAAAAGAAGGTACCCTATCGGATCACCAGCATTGTAGAATTAGAGATCTTGCTACCAATGCTGCAATGTATAGGCATTCCTCTTGTGTAGTAATATTGGCAGGAACAACCCAGAACTGCAATTGATATATCAATGGAAACGGAAGGGCCTGAGGTGGATCTAAGATAAATTTCAATTCCTTCCCACAAACTACAGATTTTATGACATTCCCAAACAATATGTGACCAGGTGCCACCACCCTATTTTGTGCAGCAGTAACACCTGTCCTCGATTTGTTGGTATATCTTATGAAGAAAAGAAGGGGTTCCATAGATCAACCATTTTGAGTAGAATTGCATACACTTAAAATTTGCGCCTATGAGTGTTGATGCAATAAGTATGTTAATTCTATTCAAGGTTGATACCTGCATCCCTTCACTTTTCCACCATCTATCACAGATTTTTTCATATAGCAAGAGATGCTTGTTTTCGTCAAAGATTTTATCCCAGGCACTGATCCTCCGTTGCATCGGGGAATCAAAGGCTTCACTGATACTTGCTCTAGCCGATACATTTTTTATATTACATTTTTCCAAAATGGGTTTTATTTTAATAAATCACCATTTTAGTATTGTTTTAGAGTGTGAGAGCCCCATTTCGATCTCTGGCCATGACTTCCAACATTTGCCTATAATAAAATCCCGAACCTGTACATAACCATTTTCTTCCCATTTTTTTAGAATACTAGTCTCTAAAAATGTGTAAAAATGGGACAGCCTAGTAGAGCTATTAAATCTTGAAATACTATAAAATGTAAAAAATTTAGATTTTTGCTTAAGTACCCATTGGAGAGTCTTATAATGTACTTTCTTAGGGTACTTAGTTATTATTGTGGGGTCAACAATATTATATTCCTTTAAGATCTTTTTAAAAAAGAAGTTGTCTGCCTCCTGAGGGTCCAAAAAGAAAAATCTGAAGCTATAATGTGCAAAAGTCGCATGATAATAGTTCCTAATATTTGGAAGGGACATCCCTCCTTTTGCAAAAGGGTAACTTAAAGTGCTAAGTGCCAGTCTCTGTATCTTATTCGACCACAAAAAAGAAGAAACATGCTATCTATCTCTTTTTAAAAAAGCTGCTTGTAGTGCACAAGGAGCGGCGCTAAACAAAATTTAATAGTGGAAGGATAGACATACAAATTAGTGCCACTCGGCCTAATAATAATAGTGGGAGCTGATTCCATCGTGCTAACAGGCATTTCACTTTTTTCAGCAACAATGTATAGTTTAGATGGAATAGATCTTCTACTTTCTCAGTCACACAGATCCCTAAGTATCTCTTTGGGCGAATGTTATATACAGGCCTGAATTCTGTCAATAGAGAATCGATAGAACAGTTGCACAATATGATCTCTGTTTTGGACTTGTTTATTTTATAGCCACCTATTGCTTGGAAATCTGAGAAAATCCTAATGATTTCCTCCTGGGTGTCTGTTTTCGAATTTCAAAAAAAAAAAAAAATAATTGCTATTGCTAGGGGCTCTATAAATACCGCGATACCCTTGTCTAGTACCTCTCTTTATTTGACATGTGCCTATATTTACAGAATTGATTAAAATGTGCGCCTTTGAATTCGTATAGAGCCGTCTTATTAGATGTATAAACTCCTCTGGGAAACCAAATTTACCCAAAATCAAAAACAGACAGTCCCATGAGACTAGGTCAAACGCTTTTTCGGCGTCTAAAAACCAGACCTGGCCCTCAGTCTTATTTATGTAAAAAAAAGTTCAGTGCTTCTAATAAAAAAATTGCATTGGTATGGAGCTGTCTCCCAGCTACAAAGCCACACTGATCCATCCCAATAAGTGAACCTACTATTCTATTTAGCCTATTAGTGAGGAGTTTTATAAAAATGTTGGGCATTTTGTTAGGTAAGCATGTTCAATTTCATGTTAAGGCATCACACTCAGATCCGGGTGGAAGATGGACGTTCGTTCATGGAAAACCAAATCAGTTAGACCTCATATTGTCCATAATTTATGCACTAGTGATAGATGATCCACTCCCTATTCTACAACTAAAGCAAGCTTTATCAGGCATTCCTGGACAGATCATATTGGGAAGTGATTATAATTTTTTACGGGACCCTTCAGTTGACTCGACAAAGATAGAACGAAAACAAAATAAACCTCGTCTCTATCGCCCTGTATAACTGTAAATTCGATCTAGATATTGTAGAAAATTGCTTCCTTAATAATCCAGTTAAACGTGGGTTATTCAGCAAAATATGATTCAGCATTGAGAATAGATTTTTTTCTGACCTGTACGGAGTAAGGACGAACGTGCATCAAGAAGATGGCATTGTAATAAATTTAATTTAGCAAATGAACTATGGCGCACAGAAATAGATAACAAGATTAGTGCCTTCTTTTATATAAATAAAGATTCAGCCCCAATCAACTTAATCTGGGACGTATTTAAGGCCACACTAAGAGGCATAATCACTTCGAAAAATATCCCGCAACAAAGGGCTGAAAAAGAGGAAAGAATGAAGATCGAAACAAGACTTGACCACGTGAATCAGGAATACATCATGAACAGGGATCCAAAAACGAAGCAAGAATTAGTAGAAGCAAAAACACAAATGAGAGAATTCTACTACAGTTTAGGTGATATGGCAAGCAGGACTTAACTCCAGACAGTCTATGAAGATACCGAAAACACAGGGAAACTTTTAGCCTGGCAGGCAAAAGAGAAACAGGTGCGTAACAGGATCAAGAGTATCTGGAATGAATCGACTAAAACACGTTAATCCAGAATGTTGGACATAAGCGAGGTCTTCCTTAGGCACTATAATAGAATTTATCAATCAGTCTACCATGCACCCTTGGAATCCATTTGTGGTTTTCTGCACGATTTGCCAGGATCTTTTTTAACAGGAACTTTCAAAAGGAATTGCTAGCTGGTTTCATGAAGAAAGAACTCGACTTAGTCATAAGCTCTTTGCCCAACTGTAAAGCACAGGGGACAATGGCTTGCCCGCTGAGTTTTTTTAAAGATTCGCCTCAACTCTTAATATTGAATTCTTAAACCTTGCAAACCTTCTACTACAAGGGGGTGACCCTCCGTTATCTTTTCGCACATTGGTTGTGGTCAGCATTTTAAAGAAGGACAAAGATAGTGAGAATATGAATTCCTATAGGCCCATAAGCCTTCTAAATGTTGACTGCAACATTTTTACAAAGAAAGATAGATATTGATGGTAGAGACCCATCATCTGGCCTGTCTATTATGTGCACTTCCATGCCTGAATAAAGAGGTGGACTCTGGTAAGTCACCAGCTCTGCCTTTGCTTTAAAGGCATTTCTCCTGTCCTGTCTAGTATGTGCACTTCCATGCCTGAATAAAGAGGTGGACTCTGGTAAGTCACCAGCTTCACCTTTGCTTTGGAGGCATTTGGTGAGAGCTAGTTTGTAACAGTGGTGGATGCTGCTGGTGTATGTCCTATTGATAGAGCACAGTGAAATTCTGTAGGAGTACATTATAGTCACGAATAGTCCGTACCCGCATATATTTTCATGTGTGTTATTTTTAGTTAGTAAGTTGTGTTGTAATAACCAATGGTAAATGAAGTGTTGGAATGAGTCGTGCCATTCAAGATAATAAAATGGCATTTAGAGGGAATTATGAAAAACAAAGTAGCTCATATGTAATGTAATGCATTAGAGTTTAAATGTGCACCATAATAAAGTCTGCACATGTAGAGATGATTAATTGTGCCTTAAACGTGATGAAATGTATTGCTTGCAGATGTAACATTTAAAAATGTGTTTTTATTTTGATGTCAAAGGCCTAGATGGAGTATTTGCTCTTTTATGCTATAAAGGCCTATTCATATTTCTTATGTTACCTGATTTGTGCAGGCCTGACATGCATTTTCCCAGGTAAAGCTCTCATTTGGAGGCAGTCAGTGAAATTCATGTGCATGCAAGGTTGTTCTGATCTCATGATTCTGTTGCAGGTGCAAGGACACCGTTCTCGTTAGGTAGACTAACGCCTTTTGTTTTAGGAGTTAGACATGGAGGAGACCTGTTACAAAGTATTCAAGAATGCCGATAATTGGGAGCCAATATTCTTTCTCGCTGAGTCTTCCAATAAAATGGTTTATTTCGAATAAGCAAGTTTTTGTTATGCAGAATTGTAGAATTTAGGAAGTAATCTCTAGTATTCTGAGGAGAGAGGGATAGTGGTAGCAAAAGTTTAGAGGTCAATTTAATAATGGGAGTGGATAAAGCCTGCGGTTTGTGCAAGAAGGAAAGGTATTCATCAAAGCAAAAGGTAGACAAAAAAAGATGTTCAATTGTAATCCATAAGCGACAGTCTCCCGTGGGATCGCGTAACCAAAGAGAAGCTTGACGTAAAAGGAATGCCTATTGGTATGCCAGGAAATTGGGAAAGTTGACTTCCCCTTCTGTTTTGGGGCGAATTAATTTAAAAAGAGACATTCTGGATTTTTTGTTGTTCCATAGGAAGGAGGAAAGGATGAAGTTAATTTTCTTTAAAAATTTAGTGGGACCAGGAACCGGGATATTAGAAATAGTTTATATAATTATTGGTGACAGCCTCATCTTTATAGTGTCTCAGCGGCCCCACTATGATAAATAGTGGGGATGCCATTTAGTGGTTGGTCTGAGATCTTTTGTATAAATTTATTCATGCATAGTGCTACTGTGTCCGAAATTGAGGAAGTAACATGTAGCCCTAAATATCTAATGTGATGTGAACTCCATGTAAAATTAGAAGCAATAAAGTCTGGTTTAAAAGTGTACTTTGTTAAAGGTAAAATCTCACATTTATCATTATTCAGTATGTAACCGGAGACGTTAGAAGAAGCTTGTACCTCTGTCAGAAAGGCGATGATTGATTCATTTGGTTTAGACATAAAAAGCAAAATATCATCTGCATACGCTGCCAGTTTGATGTGAGAGTTTAATGTTTGAAAGCCATGTAAATGTAAATTTTGACGTAGCTTGGAGAGGAAAGGTTCCAAAGCCAAATTAACAAGCATTTACAATGCAACGGTTTCGCCTTTGCAAAAGTTAGAGCTATTGGCATTGTAAATGACAACATTTTTATTTACGTGTTGGTTTTGAAAACAGATAAATAAATTACATTGTCATTTACAATGGCAATAGCTTAATCATGGTCCCAGAACTTGAACATCTGTAATATAATAATAAAAAGCACTGAACAGTTCTCATAATAGTGCAGTAAAAAGTCACATACAGATTTGAAGATTGACTGCTACATTAAAAAAGATATACAATAGTGGACTCTGTCATACAGTTTCCTTAAAAAAACACCTATATTGTCTACTTTCTGAAAATCCATCCACATACACACAAATGCATGAATTAAGTTTTCCAAAGTGTGCCCAGTTTGCTGCCTACCTAAAATGCTCCCAGCAGCATCTCTGTTATTGCTTATATTTCTCAGAAGCACGTGGCTACTTTCAGTGAAGAGCGAATACTGTCAAGTGAAAAAGAAACATGAGATTTCATAGCCCTGGGATAGAATATTTTAAAGTTGACAGTGGTGAAACAGCAATGGTGGCTGCTAAAGCCGGAAGAGAGCGATTCACTCTGCACGTGCCCACAATCGACATCCCAGAATAAATAAACCTGCTATGTGTGTGCAAGCCTGGATTAGGCGCACGTGCCCCTTCCGTGCTAGACATGTCTGCTGGGAGATCTGCTGAGAAGAAGACAAGCATGACAGGCCAGACTGAAAAACACCACCCAAAAGGCACGGCAGGAGAACAAAGATGGCTGACATTCCATGTGAAATAGGATAAAAACACCACATCAGGCTGAGATAGCGGCAGGAATGCAAGTTTCAAAGGCACGAACAGCGTTTAAGGATCCTTGAAATCATATTACGCTTGCACGTGCATCTATGAAACATCGGTCTTGCAAAACTGTGCAACTTATTTTCGTGGCACAATCGAAAACGCCCTCTACAATACACACAGCCCCAAAAACAAAAAAACGGTGGTTCTCAGATGCAGCAATAGAAAGCTTTTTAACAACACACTCTCCCCACAGACACACGTCCAATTGTCCCTTTGGTCTGTCATGTGACGCTCAGCCATTGCGCCTCCTCGCCCTCTAATCACCAAAGCTTTGAAATTGTCATTATCCTGCCTGAATTATTTTGCTAGTGCCACGTGCCTGGCCTGCTTTGTTTTCCTTAACTGTGGCACAGAATATCGCGACACTACGACGGGGTGATGTACCCACCGGTAAACTGTTCTACCCATTCTTAAGAAATAGCATTAGCATGCTATTGTAACTCAGCATGTGTGTAAGTTAATCTTAATTATTTGGGTATATCAAAGTATTGGAGCTAAAGAGAAGGCTGGGGAGCAAAATAAGTAAATTGGCCAGGATCACTCAGTGTGTTCGAGTTTTGGAACATTGCACACGAGTGAAACTCTAAGGGTGGTTGTAAAACCCGTTCCCTGTCATATAAACTGTTTCTCCAGCTGAAATCTGCTATTTCCCCCTGTTCTTCGCGTTCATAATGACGCTGCCTGTACATTATGATTTTAGCCTGATATTTTACTTGGAATCGCCAGGGCTTACGAGTGTCCGTCCCTCTGAGACACATTTACGCTCCCCTACACTGCGCGCCTGTCTGTGCCTGCACTCTGGCAGAAATCACTGAATAAATGCCTGCAGAAAGAGCTCTGCGGCGTGCAGGCAGTCACCGTAGGGAACACATTGTTAGTACTTTACAGCGAATATATGTCCAGACGCAGGCGAACGTCTCCATTTCCAAGAAAATCCATGCGGCGAGAAAACAGCCATTTCCACCTGTTTGTCCTAGGGAGTGCTATTTCTAAAGAGTGTTTGATATTTGCATGCCGGCTTTCCTATGTTCCGTGGAAATAAATGCACGAGGAAGGCCTAGTATTTCTTGGATGGCTGATTTCTCTCTCCCCGTGGGGACCACATACACGGAGTTCCTCAGCAAAACCACCTGCCGGACTCTCTACTGTTTAGGAAATCAACGCAGTTGATAAGTTGCTCGTCCATAACAAGAGTATGTGGGTATTAAAAATATAAACACACATATGTATCTAAACGCAGAACGGTCCCAGGAAGTGAGGCAGCGAGATGGATAGAGACGCAGATAGAGAGCGAGACAGAAGGAAGGAGAGATAGAGAGAGAGAAAAGGGAGGGAGATATATGTTGACGTTCTTAAGAGATTGTACACATTGGTCTGCATAGCCATTAAGTCGGTATCAACATTTAAAAAATAAAAATAAAACAAAAAGAAGAATCGACTTTTGAACATTTTTCTACGAATTCGGAGCATTTTATTCGAACTAAAACATGTCCAAAACATGAAATCATTGTGCACACAGTGGCGATCATACCTGGACAATATTGGCATATTGTAGTCACTTGCAGTGGCGTCACTAGGGTTGGTGTCACCCGGTACGGGTAACTAATGGTGTCACCCCCTCACAACTTACTGGATGGACCAGCTCACCCTCTGCCTGCACCATGTCCCCTCTGCCTGCACCATCTCTCCCTCTGTCCGCATCATCTCCCCTCCACCTGCACCATTTCACCCCCTGCCTGCACCATCTCCCCTCTGGTTGCACCATCTCTCCCTGTGTCCACAACATCTCTAAACTGTGTCCACACCATCTCCCCTCCTCCTGCACCATCTCTCCCTTTGTCCACACCATCTCCCTTCCGCCTGCACCATCTCTCTCTCTGCATGCGCCATCTCTCCCTCTGCCTGCACCATTTCCCCTCCGCCTACACCATCTCCCCCTCAGCCTGCACCATACCACCCCCTGCCTCACCATCTCCCTCTCTGCCTGCACCATCTCACCCTCTGCCTGCACCATCTCCCTCTCTGCCTGCACCATCTCCCTCTCTGCCTGCACCATCTCCCTCTCTGCCTGCACCATCTCCCTCTCTGCCTGCACCATCTCCCTCTCTGCCTGCACCATCTCCCTCTCTGCCTGCACCATCTCCCTCTCTGCCTGCACCATCTCACCCTCTGCCTGCACATTTCTCCCCACCGCCTTCACCATCTCTCCCTCTGCCTGCACCATCTCCCTCTCTGCCTGCACCATCTCCCTCTCTGCCTGCACCATCTCCCTCTCTGCCTGCACCATCCCTCCCCCTC
Source organism: Lissotriton vulgaris (assembly GCF_964263255.1). NCBI lineage: Eukaryota > Metazoa > Chordata > Amphibia > Caudata > Salamandridae > Lissotriton > Lissotriton vulgaris. Next base: position 1,037,726,511 of record NC_141689.1, read on the forward strand.
CGCCTGCACCCCCTCCCCCGCCTGCTGCTCTTTTAACCCTTTCCTCGTCGCCTTCTCAACCCCCCCCCCCTCCATGGTTTCTCCCTCACAGTTCTCGGCTTTTCTCAAAGTGACTGAAATAAACACATGAAATGTGCTTTGAATTCGTGCACGCGCCGCTGAGGATAAGTTTAAATAGTCATAGAGGAGAGGCGAGGCGGTAAATGTCACCTAAACTTCTTAACACACCTGTTACGCATTTTCATATTACATGTTTTTGAAATAGGAAAACGCATAATGAAAATAACACTTCATAACACTTTTGTATGTTAAAGTGTAATGCTCTACTTCCTAGCATCCTCACTGACTGAAAGTCACATTTTACAGAATTATATCATTTCAGAGAATATTGGAAATTAAAAAAAATAATGTATGACACCATAGATGTGGAATATACAATTTGAAACAACTGCTGAAAGAGGGTTATCATTATGACCCAATAGCTATACACATGGATTTCACCAGATCTGGTACCTTAATTGATTGCCTGGGCACCACAGACATGCTCAGGGCAAAATATCCCTGCCCACGTGAATCACTTGGCTTGCCAGCTCCTAGTTGTCACTGGGCATGCAGTATGCCCTGCAGTCATGCCATGGGCTCAGTATGCTGATTGATACCAATATCTGCACACATCCCCCCTGGGCACGGCCACATGGCTCAGTTCAATGGAGCCAACATTGCTAAAGATATGTAACTTTTTTCATCTTCGATATGTTAACACCAGCAACACTTTGCCGACGTGTAAAACAGAAGATAGTCCCAAACAACCCCTTTGTTGATTTCACCCCTTCCTCTATGCTTCTCCATGGCTCTCTAACATCCTGAATCCAAGAGTAATCCTCATCCTCTTGGGGGTAGGAATCTGCCTTCAGACTGACCGTGAGTCTAGTGGTGGTGCACGGCACTTTGGTGGCCGATTCCCTGTTTCCATTAATACCATGTACCAGAGTAAAATGCTGCCAGTACTGTGAAACTTAGTACGGAACTGGCTCCTGAAATCTGCGGCCTGTGCACACCCTGTAGATCCGAGGTACCGGAGTCTGAATGAAGGAACTCAATCGCTCATTCGAAAATTACCTGCTCCAGTATGACCCAGTAAACACATGCTAATAAGCAGGTGCAGTACAGACGTCATGGCTGGCGAACTCCTCCAGTGTCCCCCTCGGGGTTCCCTCGTCGAGCTGACTTTGGCACAAATCTGGCTAATAACGGCGCCCACTGTCAGTGACGCGTGATACCTGCGAGCTGTTATCTATTGGCAAACATGCAAGTCAGTATGCTGGGAAAAAACAAGTATATCGGGAAAACTACGCACACAGGAATGTCATAGCTGCCAAGGTTTCAGGTGACATGTTTTAAATAATCCCTGTGGTGCGAGCAGTGCTGATTGCCACCACAACTTTGTCACAATGCGGCTCAATGACCCCGATCGGCCCAGCGCCACGCACAGGAAAGTGTGGTATAATTTAAAGGCATATTCTTAATTTTATTAAAAACGAGCGCAGTGAGAGATTCCATTACCTCACTGAAGCTGGTATTGACATTTAGCACTAAGAAAACAAACGGCCGACAGGCCGACACGTGGTGCAGTGCAGCACTTATTACAAATGAAAGAGTAAATGCTAAACTTTTTTTTTTTTTATCACTCACGTTTCCGAAGGGAGAAGCGTCGTCCAGGATGTCCAGTGAGACCCGAGCGGGACCGCCCAGTCGGTGACAGACTGTCCTGGAGGCCGCTGCATCGCGGGTGACTGACTCCTTCCCTCAGCTGCGGCAAGACTTAAATTTGGGAGGGTGTAGCAGCTGAGAGCACACTGCGACCCGGCCCGGCTCGGGCTGATGCGAGATGCAGCAGGAAGCTGCGAGAACCATTGTTTGCGGGCGGGGCGGCGCGCCAAGCCAAATTCAACAACCAGCCCTCCACAAGTTGATTTCCGGCTCCCCGCTCAGTAATCAGGATGTGACGACGGTTCCCCGCGGCGCCGGTCAGCACGTAACCTGACTGGGCCCCGTGGCGTCAGGCTGACACTGTCCTCGCGCCACCGTCCAAGGTAAACAAAGTTGCGGTGAGCAAAAACCTGAAGGGTATGGAGTGGCGGACAGCGTAACCAGATGGTGACGGTGTCACCCGTGCGGTCCGCACCCCCCTAGTGACGTGTTCCAATATAAGGTATCTAATCATTTCAGGGCTGCGTGTCAAAAATGGTTAGCGGTCCCCTGCACAAAAAGGAGCGCACGTTGTTGGTGACAAAGTAGCAACCATTTTAAACACGTCAGGTCCCGGGCCGGCCAGCCAATCACAGCGCGGCCCGGGGAATGACGTCACGGGGGTGTCCCGGGCCGGCAGCCAATCGCAGCGCGGCCCGGGACAAAGGGGCGGGGCTTAAAAAAAGCACCAGGAACGCCCCCGAATCGCGTTTTCGAGAGAAAGCGCGATTGACAGCCTCTGTCTCCCAATGGCTAGTCTCCATTTATGGAGCTAACCAATTGGAAACAGAGGCTGTCCTAACCTCACTATTAATAACAACAGATTTCGATCTGGGAGGGGCTTCGCCCCTCGCCAGGTTACGAAACCTAAAAAGGAAGGGGGAAAGAGGGCATCCTTGATGCACACCTCTTCCTAAATCAACAATTGGGGATATCAAACTATTGGCACAGACAGCCGCGCGAGGATTGGAATAAAGGAGAGAAATTAAGGATATAAATTTAGGGCCAAAACCAAACAATTTGAGAGTGTAAAACAAGTAAGTCCATTCAACTCTATCAAATGCTTTTTCAGCACCTAATGCTATTGCTGTAAGGGGTTGTTTAAAATGTGAAGATTTGGATAAGACATTAAAAAGAAGTTGTGTTTTATCAGTTATGAAACGGCCTTTGACCAATCCAGATTTTTCTTCCCCAACAGATCTGGCAGGTAGGAATCTAATCTTGTGGCTAACGCTGTGGAGAAGATTTTATAGTCGATATTAACCAAAGATATGTGTAAAATGTGAGTCCATACTAGTATCGATGCCCGGATGGCTGGCGCAAGTCGCCTCTTAGTTCCCATTCTGAATAGTTACCAAAATAAAGAGACGGGCGCTGGAAGCCGGAGTCACAAGAACAGGATTTATTTCTCATGAGGAGAGCCTGTCATTTCGGACACGAAACACAGTGTCTTTCGGGAGGTGCTCTAACAAGTGAGCTGAGAGATCGTCTTTTATACCTTACAGAACACTTAGCATTACAATCATGACATTGTGCAACACGGAAAAGACATCCCCATAATCCTCGTGTCAATCCTACCCCACATATATTCACAATAGGGACCCTTGACCTGCTGATAAGAGGGGAGGGTAATCACGCAGCTGAGTGTTCCGCCAACTTTTAGGATGTGTGCGCCTGATCATAGCCCAGGGGGTGGGGTGGCCAGGATCAATAGTGGGTCCTTTGAAGAGGAGTGATTCCATACAATAAGCAGTAAACAGTATCTCCTGGCTTAGGCGATGACCTCAGACATGTGTGGACAGTCAATCGCGGAGGGAGGGTTTACTAACAGAGGGGTTATTCATGAAAGGAAAGGAGGTGCTGGTCAGGCGCGGCCGTGACTCCCAAGGACAGGGTTTTGCAGAAGAAGAAGGTTTATGACTTGCCCGTGTGAGGGAGAGGGGAGGGGGGACCAGGGTGGACATAGGGACAGAGTCGCACAGAGAGAGAGAGAGATCTTATGACTTATGTGTGAGAGAGCGGGGGCAGTCAGGTGCAGCTGGGGAGGGCTATGTCAGCTAAGGCAAAGGATGCCTCTTCAGGAGGGAATGGGGGGTTTGCGTGGGTCAAGCAAGAGGGTTGCCTTTCAGGGCAGGGTCGCGCAGAGGGAGAGGGTTTCATAATCCATGCATGTGAGAGAGGGAGGGGGGTTCAGATACGCGTAGAAGGGAAGCCGGTGTTTCTAAGGAGCAGGAAAAAGGCCAGGGTGCCTAAAATGACTGTCATGTACACATGGGTACGGGCTCTTACTGGCAGAGTGATGCGGTCAATATTTTACGGTATTCATGGTGCTTGCAGGGAGGGGAGCGGGAAAGAGGGGAAATGAACGCTGTTTATGTACATCAATTTCTCTAATTTCAACAGTCGCCCCTTTTTACATGACAGAGTTCATTTTTGTAATTGATGGGGGTACAAATAAACAGGCGTGGTTGAAGAATTAGCATTTGTCAATACTAACATTTGGCATATAATCATGGACAGTTGATGTGATGGGCAGAAGGCAGCACATGGGAAATTGCATTTGTCGAGTTCCTAACATTCAAACGCACTACATAGCATAAATGTATCTGACTTAAAAAATGCGACCAATGAACATTTTGACCAAGTAGTTGAGGGCGGAATTCAGTTCAATACACAAGATCTCTTCGTCACAGTGTCTTTTTAGCAGTGAGCCATCACTGGTAGGCTCTAGTCCGTATCCTTCAGTTGGCGCTGTTGAGCACCGGCGGTGGAGCTATAGGTCCAGCTCGTATTCAACCTTTCGCGTTGCAAGGTGCGGTCTGTCCTCTGCTGTTAGACCACAGTCCTGTTCCCTAACCAGTCCTTTTAGTGGCGCCTTATGTTCGGCACCTATATTTCTGTGGCAACACCCTATTCCCACCTGAATGCCGTTCCCTTTGGCGTGAAGTCACATGGAAAAGAGGGTGTGTGTGGTTCAAATAGTCGATAGGAGAGAGAGCGGAGTTGGGTCAGAGTTCCTGGGACACACAAAAGGGACCAGGGGAGCAAAGGATAACAAGCAGGCAGGCCCATCAATCGGGCCCAAAGAAGGGGGACGGAGACTCCAGGCACACGTGGGTTAGCAGACGGAGGGCTTCAGGGCAGCCCGTCATTTTTCATTTTCCACGTTTGAAATTGCTGTCTCGTCCCGTATCTTGTTGCTCTGCAGCTCCACCTTTGGTCGAGGTCGCATGTGTCTCAAGACCTGCAGCTAGGCTGTACATCACGTCCGACCCTTCTCCTCCGGTGATCGTGAATCTTTGAATAGGTATAAAACAAGCTTTTAGAGAACTGGCAGACGAAGACATTTATGCATGTGAACTCCTCCCTTAATCCTACGCATTTGGGAGATACGCTCATCGGTCACAGTCAGAGGTCTATTACCAAGCAGTGCATATGTCGGCATTCCTACTGAGTTCATGCCAAGTTTATTCATCGTCCTATTTATAACTCTAGTGAGGATAAATAAGATTCCCATCAACTGTGCATTTCATCATATTCAACATTTCGGAACATTTCCCTTCAAGGCTGGCTAACCTTTTCAAACAGGGCGGGGGCGCTATCATCGAGAGTCAGGTAAAACAGGGTTTTCTCGAGGGATGACAGTTACTCATGGTCATCATGTTTATATCCGGGACAGCGGCGGGGGTCTACCAAATGGAGTGGGGATGCTTCGGGCGCTCGCGCTTGGGTGCAAAAAAGGGGGGGGGGGCAATCTGGGCATTGGGGGTCAATCTAGACGTTGGCGTTCGTCTCTGATGAACAAAGAAATAAGGTGCCATTGACATACAGTTTCCCTATAAATGGCCAGATTGGGGGACCTTAGTCGTCTTACCTGTCCTTTCCTTCTCAGCCAATTCGAGTTCATTCATTTTGCAGAAAGGAGAGGTAGTAATATGGCGAGATACAATAATTTTTTAGTTTTCGGTCAATTTCGCTGAACGCCTTCACGTTCAATAAGTATCCAATCAGACTGGTGCCAGCGAGGCACGATTTTACCATAAAAAGGAAGAGGAAATAGGGAGACTCTCATAGAGAGTCAGAGTCGTCCGCAATCTAAACGTGCCATTTGGTACACGTATGACATGTAGAGAGAGACAGAGTGAGGGAGAGAGATAGAGAAAGGGAGAGACGTGTACAAAAATAGGTCATTTAGTGCGTTCACAACACAGAACAGTAGGGGGTCAGGTAACGGAGAGATGCAAACAAAGAAAGAACATAAACCCCTACAGTACACACACACACACACACAAACTCAGACGAAGGAAGACAGTACCTGTATTACATATATAAGACATTCACAACAAAACAGAAAACAATAGTTGGCCAACAAGATCTATATATATATATTTTTTTTTTATATCCTTCGTATCTTTACTGTCCTATTTACCTACGTGCTTAGCTCTTTTTACCTTTCCCTCCTTTTCCCTCTCGCTTGTTATCTCTCCGAGCGTTCTCAATTGCCAATACTTACACCTCGGTTAGTCGATCAGAAATGAACCTGGTCGCGCTATTTACCCATGGTTGGATCTTAAACCATTTTCCAGTTTCTTCCTTTGGTGGGAAGTTCTCCAGGCTGAGGCAACGGCAAGTATTGATTGGGAGAACAGTCGGGCAGCTTGGCTAGATCTATAAGAGTGTGAGAAGGGGGGCAGTACATTTTGAACATCAGCAACATTTCTAACTTCCCAGACGGGTGGTGCCTTGGTAACCCTTACCCGTGCACTCTTCTTTGTCCTTTCCCTATCTAGTCAAACGTCTAGTTACATTATCTAACGTGTTATTTCGATTCAATTTTCGTCATACAGTACCCGTCAAGTCTCTATGTCAGTCCATCCTCCCAGTCGCTATGTTCTAAGGAGGAACAGTCATGTTTGAGTCTACGTCTTTTAAAAACTTATCGTCATAAGGACTATGCTCATATTCCCTCCTTCCCTTCTTCGTCGGTGGTTCGATCATCGTTCTCCCATACTTCAGCCGATGTTCCAACGCGACCTGCAGAAGGGAGGAGAAAGAAGGGGGGGGGGGGGGCAGCATTCAAACCACATCAGCATGCAGTAATCCGAAAATGTTTTTACCTACCACATACTCGACCTATCTCCATGTAGTGCATTTCTTTGCCATCTCGGCGTTTAAGCCCAGAGGGACCAGTAATGTCAGATAGATAATCATTGACGATCTGCGTATCTACAAGAGTTACTTGGTCGCGACCCTTTTGGTTATGTGCAAGGGTGGCAGTCAGGCGGCATTTCTGTGGTGTCGTTTTAAGGGCGTCTAAAACACTTTTCGGCTGCCTGTGACACGTAATGTAGCTGCTAAATATCGGGTCCTTTTTAACCTTCAGCCTTCATCATACTTTCTCGTTGCTCACAGTAGTAATACATTCAAAACTCATTAATGCAACCGCTACAACTATGCTTTCTTTTTCAAAAAATATTTTTAATAAAAAGTGCTGGTGTATAAATACAGGCCTACAATCCAGTGGACCGGCCACGGAGCAGATTGGAACTGTACATAAGAAGAACGAAGTTGGTGGCAGTTCATTGCATAAAGTGCGGCAGTGCAAATAAATCGTATCGAACTTTACTACAGAGCAAGCATGATGCATGTCAAGGATTCAGTTTTTCAATTAAATCATTAATTCATTATCCAGATGCTCATTCACTGTCTAAATTACACCAATTCATTGTTCCCAATCATAATTAGTACCCACCCTAAATTAGTTCATTGTCCAAACACATGATCAATATCTGTATTGCTTTCTTCTCTAAGCACATAATCACTATCCATCTTATCGACTTTCATTGTCCAAAAATGCATACATATCTCAGAGCATCAATATTCGAGCAATCCGGGTGAACAGGGAGTTCGAAATTTTCGTTTCGTGTATCGGCGCCATTTTGGGCGAGGTCAGGCATGTTCCAGTATAGTCAGAATGTCTCCAATGACTCATGGTTGGACCAGAACCTTCCGTTGGCAGTTCAAAAAGTTTTTCACAATGTGGTAACAGTCTAACAATATGGACCATCAGTCAAAGAGTGGGGAGGGCAGCAACAATTTTCCTACCGGGTCATTCTGGTGTTCCACCGGAACTGAACAAGTCTGTACCTTGGCTGTGTTTTAGCCATTTCCAAACTGAGGCTGGCGGCGGCAGGAGTGCGTCGATGTCGCGGTTCCCAGTGAGGGGGACGGGGGCGCCCATGCGGAGGGGTCGGGGGGCCCCCCGGCTCTCATAGAATCTTCAAAGTTGAGGAGAGAAGGCATGGGGCGTGTGCCCGTCCCGGGCAAAAGACCGCTTTTCGATGTGGACCCTCTTTAAGCAAGAGCGTTGGGGTGTCGCTGGAAGCCTCCACCTGGAGGGAGGTGGGGGAGGCTCGTTCGCGCCACCTCCCCCTTCCAGCGACCCCGCGCCGATCCTCGGCTCCGCCGCTTCGATATTGGCCGTGCCAGCTATTGAAGATGGGGTGGGGTCGGTGGCTGAGGCAAGACAGCCCCCCCCCCCTTTTGACATGTGGCGGGACTACCTGAAACTCTCCAGGGGTTGACATGTGGCGGGACTACTTGCGATTGTCCAGGCGTCGACATGTGGCGGGACTACCTGTAAGCGCCGCCGTCCTCGCCTTGGCTTCGGCCTCCTTTGCGGGCCGGATCAGGCGAGAGAGAGAGAGGGGGGGGTGGTCGGTGGCTGAGGCAAGACAGCCCCCCCGTGGCCTGCAGGGCAGCAGAAGAGGAGAGAAGGAGAGGCCATCACGGTTTTCTGGGCCGTCCGCCCCACAGCCTCCCCTTCCGACTGCGGCCAGGCGAGCCCCGCATGCCTAGAGGCCTCGCCTTCCGGATGGGCGTAACCGCGGACCTGTGGCACTTCGGGAGTTTCCGGAATGGGGGTAGGTACCTATTGATTTGTATCTATTTCATGTGACCCTTATTTGGGCGTGGTGGGCAATGAGGCAGACATGTTTGGAGCAGGAGTAGGCAGCGGAACCTAGCTACCTCGTGGCTGTCTTGCTGTCAAATTTTTCGCCATTTTATATTTCTTATTACGAACTGTTTCTGATGTTTCTTATTTTTAGTGAAGTCAAAAGCTCATCAGGGGGTTACTGACTTAGCCTGATTTCTTTTTATTTTTATTCTTCTTTTCCTTAGCGTGTTTCGAGCTAAAGTTTCTTGTTAATAGGGTACGGTGATCACTTCATATTTTTATGTGTCCTTTTCATTAGGGGTACTCCTGGACGGACCAGACGAGTTACCTCCAATAAATGGTCCGGGGTGGAACGAGATTATCGATCAAAAGGGGAACATATATTCCTTCATTAGGGTATCATCCTGGACAGACCAAACGATGTACTTCCACTTACTAGGGTAGCCTCCTGGACGGACCAGATGGTCTACTTCCACTAAATGGCCCATGAGTGGGGAGCATATGTCCTCCATAAGGGTAGCCTCCTGGGCGGACCATGCGAGCTACCCCCCAAATAAACAATCAGTGGGGAGTGGGTAGGACTGACGAATTCACAAAGGGGCATAACCTACCCTTTACTACTTGCAAAGACTAGACAGAATATTTCTATTCCACGTTGTTTGCAAATAGAAAATACCTCAAACGAAACAATTCCTGGAACAACAATGTCCAGGCAACCAATCAATCAGTGGGGAGAAAAACAGGCATGACGGATTACAACGGGGACAAACGTCTGCATTACCTGCCCTTCGCTATCCATAAAGAAAGACAGAATATTTCTATTAGTCTCTGTTTGTAGACAGGGAAGATCTCAAAGAGCAACAATCGATTATTAATCAATTCCAAACAATCAGTGGGGAGAAAAGTAGGCATGACGGATTACAACGGGGACAAAAGTCTGCATTACCTACCCTTCTCTATCTGCAAAGAGGGGCGAACGTTCCTATTCACCGTCGTTTGTAAACAGAGAATGTCTCGTTCTCAAGAAGAGAACCAATATTTCAAGTAGCATCCAAAGCTAAATGAACCAATAACAACAACATCAGTATACAAATACCGATTCCAATACAATCAATCAATCAGGTGGATAGAACCACCCTACCAATCAGGCGTAAAAACACCCTACTTAATCTTACCCGGACCGGACCATGCGGATAGTTCTTCGTCTTCCCCTTCCAGCGCCCGATCGTTCTCTTACTCTATGCAGCATTCCTGTGGGATTCCAGTCAGGACAGTAGGTCACTCGAGAGAGGTCCGTTCAGAATCGGTGAAGTTCATTCAATCGGCAGCCGGACGAGGGCTCTCTCAAGGCAGGTATACTCCGATCATTTAGATATTCACCTCATCGTCTGGATCTCTCTTACTGGACCTCATGTCACTGATGGACCCCGCGTTGGGACGCCAATTGTAAAACGTGAGTCCATACTAGTATCGATGCCCGGATGGCTGGCGCAAGTCGCCTCTTAGTTCCCATTCTGAATAGTTACCAAAATAAAGAGACTGGCGCTGGCAGCCGGAGTCACAAGAACAGGATTTATTTCTCATGAGGAGAGCCTGTCATTTCGGACACGAAACACAGTGTCTTTCGGGAGGTGCTCTAACAAGTGAGCTGAGAGATCGTCTTTTATACCTTACAGAACACTTAGCATTACAATCATGACATTGTGCAACACGGAAAAGACATCCCCATAATCCTCGTGTCAATCCTACCCCACATATATTCACAATAGGGACCCTTGACCTGCTGATAAGAGGGGAGGGTAATCACGCAGCTGAGTGTTCCGCCAACTTTTAGGATGTGTGCGCCTGATCATAGCCCAGGGGGTGGGGTGGCCAGGATCAATAGTGGGTCCTTTGAAGAGGAGTGATTCCATACAATAAGCAGTAAACAGTATCTCCTGGCTTAGGCGATGACCTCAGACATGTGTGGACAGTCAATCGCGGAGGGAGGGTTTACTAACAGAGGGGTTATTCATGAAAGGAAAGGAGGTGCTGGTCAGGCGCGGCCGTGACTCCCAAGGACAGGGTTTTGCAGAAGAAGAAGGTTTATGACTTGCCCGTGTGAGGGAGAGGGGAGGGGGGACCAGGGTGGACATAGGGACAGAGTCGCACAGAGAGAGAGAGAGATCTTATGACTTATGTGTGAGAGAGCGGGGGCAGTCAGGTGCAGCTGGGGAGGGCTATGTCAGCTAAGGCAAAGGATGCCTCTTCAGGAGGGAATGGGGGGTTTGCGTGGGTCAAGCAAGAGGGTTGCCTTTCAGGGCAGGGTCGCGCAGAGGGAGAGGGTTTCATAATCCATGCATGTGAGAGAGGGAGGGGGGTTCAGATACGCGCAGAAGGGAAGCCGGTGTTTCTAAGGAGCAGGAAAAAGGCCAGGGTGCCTAAAATGACTGTCATGTACACATGGGTACGGGCTCTTACTGGCAGAGTGATGCGGTCAATATTTTACGGTATTCATGGTGCTTGCAGGGAGGGGAGCGGGAAAGAGGGGAAATGAACGCTGTTTATGTACATCAATTTCTCTAATTTCAACATATGGACCTATAATTTTTACAGTGTTTGGAGTCTTTACCATCTTTGGGGATGAGGCAAATATGCGCTTCTGAGAAGGAGCCCGAAGAACCACCTAATGTGCTGAAAGAATTTATTATAGAATACAGTTTGGGCAGTAAGAGTTTAGAAAAATGTAAATAAAAATCAACAGTGAAACTGCCAATTCCCGGTGCTTTGTTTTTTTTAAGATGGTGAAGGGCTTGAGATAATTCTTGCTGTGTTAGATCTAGTTCCAGTGAAGATACATCAGGGAGAGTATTTCGAGTTTTTGAATATTGAAAAAAAGTGTAGTAAAGAATGGTCAGTAGGTTGTGTTTCAGAAGTGTATAATGACTTGTAAAATATAGAGAATTCCTTTAAAATGTCAGCATCCTTAACTCTTAAATCCAAGTTTGTATCGTAAATAGATTCAATGTTCAGCTTATTGTGTCTGACTTTCAGGTAGTTGGCCAAAATGTTCCCCGCTTTATTATTGCCCCCATAGAATTTAGCGCTGGATTTTAACTAGTATAATGAGGCGTCTTCCGTGGACTTCTTATTAAATTACATTTTAGCATTAATGAGAGCTGTTAAACAGTCTTTTGAGTGAGAGGTGTAGTAAGAGTGCTCCAGTCTCTTAATGTCATGAAGGAGAGCCTTAGTTAATTTACGGGCATTATTTCTTTTTTTCGCAACAAAACCAATTATGAAGTCTCTTGCTGAGGTTTGAATGCATCCCATAAGTTGGAAAAGGGCATGGATTGGGTTTGATTTATCATGAAAAATTCATCAAAGAAAGTAATAAAGGAAGCAGTGGATTTTGGATCTAAGAGAAGGGCATTGTTAAAACGCCATCTTCTAGGACCTGTAATTTTGGGTAAGATGTCGAGACCAATAGAAACAGGGGCATGATCTGACAGTAAAATAGGACCAATTTCTGCATGTGTGAGAGTTTGCGAGTTATTATGGAATACAAATATATAGTCAATGCGTGATTGAGATTGATGGGATGGGGAATAAAAAGTAAATTATTTTGTGATTGGATTACATAGACGCCAAGCGTTGAGGAGTTTGTGCTGATTGATAGCGTGGACCAAAGATTTATGGGGTTTATTGGGTACAAAGGAGACTTTAGAGTTTCTGTCTATGAATGAATCAAAAGTCTGATTACAATCACCAGCTAGAAGTTATCTTCTATGCAATGAGTAATTTGCTTAGCTAAAGATTCTTAATAAACTTTTATAGTGGAATCTGGCGTTGTCACTATCAAGAGGAAACAGCAGCACAGAACATTAAGGCTTTGCAGGAGAAAATTAAACTAACTTGTTTATCTCAGCTGTAATTTGCAATTTGTAAAAATAAATAAGTGCAGGGGACTAATCTTTTACTTAGGAGTTCACCGCCGGCGTTGCCAAATGACTGAGTTGTCAAAAACCAAGGATGACTGAACTTGATTCCACCTCATGCCTCTTTCTTCTACTACACTAAACACTCTGGCTCTTGATCACCTCTTGCTGGTTATTTTTCATCACTGCTTACTGCCTTTGCCATTGTGTTCCCATATTTCTCTTCTTCCTTCTTTCTCACTTTTCTGTCTTGATCTCCCTTGCTCTAGGTCAAAGCTTGATGATTTAAAAATAAATCCTGTCCCCGAAAAATGAGTGACTATGCCCTCCACCTACAACCACCAGCACAAATTAAGCACTGCTCCCCTGAAACACCAACAACTAACCTGGCAACACATACTCTATTCTTCATAAGGGCGAATACATATAAACACATCAGGCAATGGAAGATGACTATTAACAATTTTAGTTGACCAGACACATCAAAGCATCCAATGATAGTTCTCTGGTGGTTCAGAGCTGGAACTCTGAATGTGATCACTCCTTTTCCATGCCTCTCTGCAAAGCAAGAGTGCGCCCTCTACACAGAAAATACAGATGCTAATACGTTACTAAAATGAATAAATATAAAACTATGGCTTACGTAGAATTCTGGGTGGCGCCTGATGTGCTGTAGCACCTGTGCCCCAAAGCCTCCCTATTAAATAAATATCAGGAACATCACCAGGCACAAGTGCGGATAACTTTAATTCAGAGCCCTGCCTATGCAAAGGGCTTGCAATTTGAATTCTAACAGGCCATAGTTCTACTAGTAGAAAGAGCTGGCAATCTGGTGAGAGACAATATTATATGTTATTACTTATTTATTTACAGAGCGCTCAGTGAGTCCTAAGGTGAAAGTGACTTTTCTGTTGAGATAGCAGGAGAGAGTTCCACAGTGAAGCCCCACGTCCTACGTTTTTACCTTGTAGGAGGAGGTGATTAGTAGATCTCAGACTCAGGGCTCACTGTGTGTGGTTGTTCTTGAAGCCCTCTTTTGTATTAGATAAATGAAGAGGGGGGTTTACCCAAATAAGTCACTGGGGACCTGGGTGCTATATGATATATGATATATGAGGAAAGGGTCCCAGTGAACCGTTTAGACATTAGTCATGTTTATTTACAACGACAATAATAAAGACATTAAAGCAAAACACTGTAAATTAATCACAATGAGCAAGATCTACAATACATGAAATACGATAACAGTGCCCCAAGACAGGAGGGAAGGAGGGAAAATATCGTGATGCTGTGAGAAAGAAAGAAATAAGTAAGAAATTATAGTAGTTGTGACAAGGAATTATTTCAAAATCCTTGATCATTTACAAACTAAGTCTGTCTTGGGGCACTGTTATATTAACACTAGCAACAAACATCAACAATTTATATGTCGATTACATTTTCAATCATCATAAGCAAAATTTCCAACAATACACATACACAATTCATTATTACGTTTACATTTTCAAATGATTAAATGTTATTTTCACTCCGGATTACATGTCGGTGTGGACTAACAATAATTATGATGCACCCCTACAATTTCAGAATAACATGACGCTCTATCACTGTTTCGGTGCTGTGTTTCTTTTAAAATGCTGAAGTATATGTACAAATGTCTTAGGTTGTTGAGGTTAGGCTGAGGTTCGTATTAGTATATTGCATTGCTTGTTTTTTCTGAATTAGATTCTCAAAAGTTCTTTGTCCAAGGGCCTTTAAACACTAAAGTGATGAAAATCATCTGAAATGCCTTCACATTCTAAGTGTGCAATCCAGCGCTGCCATAAAGGCCTGCAAATTCTACGTGTGTGTTCCTGCGCTAATTGCGTGCATGCATTGGGTATGTTTTGTCCTGATGATGTTCTTTGCAGTTAACTTGCTGTTCTTTACTTTGCAGGTCCGGAGGCATTGCAGAGTGCTGCGCAGTGAGGTTCAGGGTTCTGCAGAGGGCAGCAGCGTCGTGGTGTAGGAGGCCCAGGTGCTATATAGAGCAGGTAAGTTGTCTGTGGAGATTTGCCTCCTCAAAAGTCTCGAGGCAAAGCGGACGCAGAATCTTGGGCACAGTTTAAATACCAGACTGCACCCAAGATGCCCACCGAGATTTACAGCGATCTAGCGAGATCCCGGCAAATCTTGCGGTTTTAACTGAAAACACAAGCTGATGCCAATGACAGTGATGGGGGCTGAGACAAGCCCACATACTTTTGTGGTAAAATGCTGGGGGGCTGACATGTCACTGTCAGTTGCTATGGTACTTGTGCAATAGTTCTGGTTACAGAAATGGCACGTAGTCAACTGTAAACAGTATATAAATAAACATTAACTCAGTAAACAATATCATAATGCATGAATACACAAGAATAATATTAATAGTATCAAAATATCAGAAACCCTTTATTTGTTTGCAAATGCATTGGTCTGAGAGTGATTGTAAGCTAATGGGCAGAACGAGGTTATGGATGACGCTGGTGACCGCAACACCAGATGGATGATGGATAATCCAGTGATGTCACCTCCTGTGCAGGTGGATGATGGGAGATCCACTGATGTAACTTCCTGTGCCACGTGGGATACCCAGGGGCCCAAGATGGCCAAAGGGAAGTCTAAAGTAATCCTAGTATTGAATATTTTATAACGCTGATCGGCAATAATCCCTCAAAATGGTCTGATGTGGATGCAACGAAAAAACATGTGCTCTGCAGTCCCCGGGGAAGAGTTACAGTTCCAACAAGTATTTGTGTTCAATGTAGTTAGTAAGTGTATAGCAAAGAATATAGATTGTGCTAGAGAGGGAATGCATGTGTTTTGCACTGCTTTAGCAAATATAGTGTTCCATACTTCTACTAATTGAGGATCTAGCCATAAGGAGTCAAATTGCTTAGCTCATTTCAGTTGGATTGAGGGTGGAAATTGTAAGGTATGCGTGAGCACTTTGTATATTTTCTAAGCAACTGTCCGAATGAGTGTAAGATTTTAATGCGTGAAATGATATTCACTTTTGAGATTGTACCTTTCATTTTCAACAAATCATAAAAAATCAATATTATCAAGGGCACATTTCGCTTGTAGTTCTCCAAACGATAATGGAGTTGTCACCTAGTATAAATCTCTAGCTAGACATATTCCTTTACTAGCCCATGATGGTCCAAGCCTAGAAACCATCTCAGTTTTAATTTTCTTTTTACACCATAAAGAGATATGGAAATGCAGTTGGGCAATCGTTTGTTTTAGTATTGCCAATGTTTTAATCATGTCCCCTAGAATGTGGTGAGAGTGGGGAGCAGAATAATGACACATGGTGAGAATGAATGTGATATGAAATGGAGAACATAAGGAGCCTTCAATATGTCTCTATTGAAGATGAATGGCTGTATCATCAAGGAGTCAATGTTATGCCGGCGAGGCAAGAAGAGCAGTTTGTTAATAGAACCAATTTGGGAGTTTAAAACCTCCACGTATAAACTCAACCTAAGGAATTTATAGGCAATTCTAACTCTTTTGTTATATCCATCAACATGCAGAGGTGACTTTATCGATGATGGTAAAGAATGTTTGAGAAAGAGATATAAGAAGCATGGATGTGAGAAAATTTATAATGTGCTTAACCATCATTTTTAGGTCTCGCTGAGCCAGCGCATGCGCTGTCCGAGAGACATTTAGTAGGTGAGTTTTCAAAGTGCTACAGGCTGGCCAAGCGCTTGCGTTCACGCGAGGGTGCACACGCGCAGCTGCCATCTGTCTCCTCAGTCACGGGTCATTAAGTTGCTTGTTCCTTTCTTTCATGGCTCATTAAGCCTTACAGCATGCTCCTCCACCCCCTTGCTCTCTGCCTTCACTACCCCCTCCCACGCAGCCCTCAATACCCCCTCCCACGCATCCCTCCTCCTCTGTAGCAACCCCCTTCTCTACCTTGCCTTTCCTCACAACCAATGCATAAACACACAACACAACCACACGCAACCGCAACCACACACACAACCACGCACAACCACAACCACCCTGTTGGACCAGGCCTCGTGGCGTGGCCCTCGCTGACCCCCCATAACCCAGAATGACGGACAGAACTAATTCCCGTCCACCCAGAACTATACACAAGACTCCTACATGGGACCTGAAACGACCTCCAGACCACGTGCCTGCACCCCTGCACGTGACCGGCAGACTCCATGTTTGGCCACCCCGGCCAGCCGGCCGCCTTCTTCCCTTTCGGCAGCCTCTGGCCACTCCCGCCTGCAGCTAGGCGTGCGCGTCCGGCGCGCCCGACTCGCCCAGGGGGGTGAACGACTCATCAAGTACCCGAAACCAAGGCTTCCATCACACCTCCGGCCCCCTCCAGAGGAGCTGGGTGTCCTCACACCTCCGAACCATCCCTGGGGGCTGGTTTTGATCGCACCTTTTGGCTTCCTAGTGAGCTGGCTCCAGGCCTTGATGGGCGTCTGGGATTCCCTGGACGCATGGTCCAAAAGCATCAAAGACACCGCCGCCCAGACAATCAGGCGCCTGGCCCTCGGACCTCCGGCCTCCTGCCTCTGAGAGTCCGGACATCAAAGAGCTCCTGAACTATAAGGCAGCCTGCCTTCCATCTAGTCGGCAGTTGTATCTTGGACAAGAAAGCCCTGCTGATCTGATTGCGGCTGACCTTGAGGAGAACAGACTCTGACCCACCGAGCCCTGCTGACGTAGTCGCGGCTCATCCTCGAATCTACGGAACGGAACCATCGGAGCCCTGTTGATGCTGTCGCGGCTCACTCTCGAAGAACAAGACCTGAACCGTCGGAGCCCTGCTGACCATGTCGCGGCCCACTCTTGGAAACGAGCGACACTTGCTACCATCCAGAGCCCTGCTGACGCTGTCGCGGCTCCACCTGCCTACGAGTACGACAAAGTACTCCTGACCAAGCCCTGCTGACCTCGTCGCGGCTTGAAGGACTCTCCGGTCCGGCTGGACCATCGACGCTACCCTCATGACCATCTGAAACCGAAGTGAGTAGGACAGCCAGTCCCATCGCCAGCCCCCCGTACCCCCCAGTTCGAGGATTGAGAACTGTGTGCAGGGTGCGTGGCCCTCTAAGACTGTCCTGCTTCCCCGTTCCCTTGCGACAAGACTTTCGCGATCCCTCGATCGCCCTGTATTGATCCTCATTTGTATCTTGATAAAAGTTCATACTTGATAAAGACTTACGGTGTGGTGTCCGTTCGTAAGTGTGGTGTGTCGACAGTGTGTACGATCAGTCCTCCCCGGCGGGGAATCCCCCTCGATAAGACTCGGCAGTATTTGTGGGAGAGGAGGTCCCAGGTGGTTAGGAGAGTCATCTTGACCCCTGGGGTCACCGCCTTCCAACATTGGTGGCAGCGACACGATACGAACCTACGTCTAAAGATCGTACCACTGATACACTACCTGAACCCACACGCAGCATACGCACGAGAAAGAAGGAGCAATAATGACGTCCACAGAATCTGGTGTGAAGACGACATTCGATAAAGACCTCTTGGAAGACTACACCCATAGAGAGCTAAAGCAGTTCTGCAAAGAACTGAGTATTCCGAGTAACGGACTAAGTACTAAGGAAGATTTCCAGAAAGCGCTAACCGCTTGGGTAGAGTCCGGAGCACCCCTTCCCCAGACCGAAGACAACGAGGGAGGGAGGCCACAGACCGAACCCGGTACACCGGCCGGTGAGAGAATCCAGCAACCGACCCGGAGCCCAGCAACCGGGAGAGATCGGTCCTCGGAAGAGAGGGCGGACCGAGAACGTGACCGAAGCCATGAGCTCAAACTGGCGCGCCTCAAATTGGAGGGCGAACTCAAACTTGCAGAAAAGAAGTTGGCGGTTGAGCAGTTGCGGCTCCAGGGAGAGCTAGAGGAGAAGAAGCTCCAGAGGGAGCATGAAGGTCGGAAACTTCAGCTCGAGCACAAGCGCAGCCTCAAAGCACTCGAATTGAAAGCCAGAGCAGAAGCAACTGGATCACCGGGACTTGGAGAGCAGGTGGTCCCCAAAGAAACGAAGGTGCACATCCCCAAAGACGTGGTGAAGGAGTTTTACAAAGGAGACGACATCCAGCAGTGGTTCAAGGCCTACGAGGTTGCCATGTCCGCCCACCGGGTCCCCGAGAAGGACTGGGGGGCCGGCCTGTGGAGCCGCTTCCTCAGCGAGGGAAGAGACACCCTGCTGGACCTACCGACCGCACACATGAACGCCTACCCCTACATGAAAGACGCTCTCCTATTCCGCTACGGCCTAACGCCGGAAATGTATCGCCAGCGGTTTAGGGAGTGCAAGAAGATTCCTGGCACCACCTGGGTAGACTATGTGAACTACTACACCCGGGCCCTCGATGGGTGGATCAAGGGCAGCAATATGACCACCTTCGAAGGCCCAGTCAACCTAGTCGCTTACGAGCACCTGTCCGCCAATTGCTTTGTGGAACTAAGGCAGCACCTCCTGGACAGCAAGCTCGCCAACCCACGGAAACTGGCTGTTGAAACCGATCGCTGGGTGGCCACCCGAGTCCAGAAAGGGCCCGGGGGAGACCCCCCACGGAACGACCAAGGATCTTCCCGCCAGCGAGGTGGGGAAGGTCGAGGCAAACAGCAAGGATTCCAGTCAGGACCCCAGCGTAGTCCTCCCAGAAACCAGGCCCCACGCTCTCCTCCCGCGACGAGAGCTGCCCCGAGTGCAGGACCCCCGGGGCTCCACCCCAGCTCCACATGCTACAAGTGTCAGCAACCCGGGCACTATGCCGGTGATCCCTGATGTCCCATGACACCGAAATCCACCCCCACTGGCCCCTCCACCAGACAGATATCCTCAGTGGCCCTAGAAGAGGAAGAGATAGAGGAACAGGGGGAGTGGGAGCCCGCAGCCATGGTCTTAGCTTCCCTGGGGAATAGGTTTATGGGCGCAGCGTAGGAGCCCTCAGGGACACAGGAGCCGGCATCACGTCTGTTAGATACACGCTAGTCCCCGAGTCCATGATCATCCCCCACACCTCCTGTAGAGCGATAGCAGCTGATAATTCCGTCCGCACCTGCAGGATAGCACAGGTCCCGTTTGAGTGGGAGGGAGTTTCGGGCGATCTACGGGTAGTGGTCCGCACGGACATGCCTGTAGACTGCCTCCTGGGGAATGACTTAGAGAGTTCCCAGTGGAAAGAGGTAGAAAGAAGGACCCATTTAGAAATGTTGGGTCTGCCCCAATGGGCCTGTGTGAGCACCCGAGCCATGACCACCAGAATGTCCAATCCCGGGAACGAAGAGCCCGAGTTCCCCAGTGCAGCCCCTGATGGACCCGAGGGAAGCGAGCACCCCACGGTCCTCAACCAGCCCTCCATTGAAGGAAGCGAATCCGACGAAGGTCCCCTCGGACCCGCCGTCGAGCCAGCCCCCACCCTAGCAGATATCCCCGAGTTGGCCCAGTGGCGCCAAGAAGGAGGACCGTCCCGAGAGGAGTTCTGCCGAGAGCAGACCTCCTGACCTGCCCTTGAGGGGCTCCGGCAACAGGCCGCAGCCCAGGCCGCTGGAGACCTGTCCGGCTCCCATTACCTTTATTGGGAAAACGGCCTACTTTACAGTGAACAGAAGACCGCCGAACTAGGGTCAGCCCGCGTGCTGGTGGTACCCCTACGTTTCCGCGGCCTCCTCCTCAACCTGGCCCACGATGTGCCCCTGGCGGGACACCTGGGCCAAGATAAAACATTCCAACGGCTAGTGACCCATTTCTACTGGCCCTGCATGCGGGCCGATGTGGAACACCACTGTAAGTCCTGCCCCACGTGTCAGGCTAGCGGCAAAAGCGGAGGCAAGCGCAAGGCTCCCCTCCAGCCCTTTCCAGTTGTCAGTACCCCCTTCGAGAGGGTGGGGATCGACATCGTCGGACCTCTGGACCCCCGGACCTCCTTAGGTCACCGGTTCATTTTGGTTCTGGTCGAGCACGCCACCCGATACCCCGAAGCCATCCCCCTCCGAACCGTGACGGCCCCGGTCGTGGGCCGGGCCCTCATGGGATCTTTTCCCGGGTGGGATTCCCCCGGGAAGTGGTGAGCGACCGAGGCACAAACTTTATCTCCCGGTACATGAAGTCCCTTTGGCAACAGTGTGGGGTGTCGTACAGGTTCACCACCCCATACCATCCCCAGGGTAACGACCTGGTGGAGCGGTTCAACCGCACCCTGAAAGGGATAATCATGGGTCTCGAGGAGCCCTTGCGACTCAAGTGGGCTGCCTCCTGCCCTGCCTCCTATTCGCATACCGAGAGGTCCCCCAGAAATCCTTGGGGTTCAGCCCTTTCGAGCTGCTCTATGGGCACCCCATCCGGGGTCCCCTCAGCCTGGCCAAGGAAGGCTGGGAGACAGCCCCCCCCGAGCACACCCACCGATGTGTTCTCCTACGTCCTGGCCCTCCGGAACCAAACGCGGAAGTTTCGCGAGCTGGCCGAGGCCAACCTGGAGGCCAGCCAAGAGGAGATGAAACGCTGGTACGACCAGAATTCCACTCTGGTCGAGTTTCAACCAGGCCAACAGGTTTGGGTCATGTCCCCAGTGGAACCTTGTGCCTTGCAGGACAAGTGGACTGGACCCTTTAAGGTGATAGAGCGCAAGAGCCAGCTCACCTACCTCGTTGATACGAAATCAGCCAGGAACGCCCTGAAAGTCTTACATGTGAACCGGCTCAAACCCCATTTTGTGCGTTCTGAGTTGGGATTACTCCTTGCCACCGACGACGGAGAGGAAGAGGAAACGGACCCTCTACCAGATCTCCTGTGTGCAAAGGATCAAGATGGCTCCGTAGAGGGAGTGAGTCTCTCCTCCTCCCTCACCCCCTTGCAGCGTGAAGAATGTCGCCACTTGCTGGGGCAATTCTCAGACCTCTTCTCCCTCACCCCTGGCGTCACCAGTTGGTGCGTCCACGACGTGGACACCGGGGATAGCCCTCCGGTACAACACAGAGCCTACCGAGTCCCTGACCAAGTCTGAGCCTGCTTCAAGGCTGAAGTCGACAAGATGTTGGACCTAGGAGTGGTGGAAGCCTCCGACAGCCCATGGGCTAGCCCCGTGGTCCTGGTTCCGAAGGCAGCCGCCCCCGGCACCGTTCCTGAGCTGAGGTTCTGCGTAGAATACCGCGGACTCAACGCAGTCACCTGAACCGACGCACACCCCATCCCCCGAGCCGACGAACTCATTGACCGCCTAGGATCGGCTCAGTACCTCAGTACCTTCGATCTCACCAGTGGCTACTGGCAGATCGGCCTCACAGAGAGGGCCCAAGAAAGGTCTGCTTTCTCCACTCCAGATGGCCATTTCCACTTCAGAGTGATGCCCTTCGGCATGAAAAACGCCCCCGCCACCTTCCAGCGACTGGTCAATCAGGTCCTGGCCGGGTTGGAAAGTTTCAGCGCAGCCTATCTCAACGACATTGCGGTGTTCAGCGCTCACTGGCCCGAGCACCTGCACCACCTCTGGGAGGTGTTGGATGCCCTGTGTCGAGCCGAGCTCACCATTAAAGCTAGCAAGTGCCAAATAGGACAAAGCTCCGTGGTATACCTCGGGCACCAGGTCGGAAACAGCCTCGTAGCCCCCCTCCAACCCAAGATAGACGCTATCACTGCCTGGGAGACCCCCACGACCCAGACCGAGGTGCGGGCCTTCCTAGGACTCACAGGGTACTACCGTAGATTCATCAAGGGGTACAGGAGTATTGTAGGCCCCCTCACAGAGTTGACAGCCAAGGCCAACCCCAAGAAGGTTAGTTGGACCCCCTGCCTGTCAGAAGGCATTCGAGGAATTGAAACAGGCCATGTGCACCGCTCCAGTACTACAGGCCCCTGACTACTCCAGAGAGTTCGTGGTCCAGACCGACGCCTCCGAACATGGCATCGGAGTCGTGCTCTCCCAGGTGGACAACCAGGGGATTGATCATCCAGTAGCCTTTATCAGCCGGAGGCTACTACCCCGGGAGCAGATATGGAGCACCATCGAGCGAGAGGCCTTCGTCGTAGTCTGGGCCTTAAAGAAGCTGAGGCCCTACCTGTTCGGTACACACTTCCTGGTCCAGACCGACCACCGTCCTCTCCGGTGGCTCATGCAGATGAGAGGAGAGAACCCTAAACTGCTACGCTGGTCCATCTCCCTCCAAGGGATGGATTTTACTGTGGAACACAGGCCTGGTGCCGACCACGCCAACGCCGACAGCCTGTCCCGCTTCTTCCGCCTCAGCGAAGAGAACCCCCAAGAGGATGGGTAGTTCTCCTCCTCTTTCAGCTGGAGGGGACGCATGTTGGACCAGGCCTCGTGGCGTGGCCCTCGCTGACCCCGCATAACCCAGAACGACGGACAGAACTAATTCCCGTCCACCCAGTACTATACACAAGACTCCTACATCGGACCTGAAACGACCTCCAGACCGCGTGCCTGCACCCCTGCACGTGACCGGCAGACTCCATGTTTGGCCACCCCGGCCAGCCGGCCGCCTTCTTCCCTTTCGGCAGCCTCTGGCCGCTCCCGGCTGCAGCTAGGCGTGCGTGTCCGGCGCGCCCGATTTGCCTAGGAGGGTGAACGACTCATCAAGTACCCGAAACCAAGGCTTCCATCACACCTCTGGCTCCCTCCAGAGGAGCTGGGTGTCCTCACACCTCCGAACCATCCCTGGGGGCTGGTTTCGATCGCACCTTTTGGCTTCCTAGTGAGCTGGCTCCAGGCCTTGATGGGCGTCTGGGATTCCCTGGACGCATGGTCCAAAAGCATCAAAGACACCGCCGCCCAGACAATCAGGCGCCTGGCCCTCGGACCTCCGGCCTCCTGCCTCTGAGAGTCCGGACATCAAAGAGCTCCTGAACTATAAGGCAGCCTGCCTTCCATCTAGTCGGCAGTTGTATCTTGGACAAGAAAGCCCTGCTTATCTGATCGCGGCTGACCTTGAGGAGAACAGACTCTGACCCACCGAGCCCTGCTGACATCGTCGCGGCTCATCCTCGAATCTACGGAACGGAACCATCGGAGCCCTGCTGATGCTGTCGCGGCTCACTCTCGAAGAACAAGACCTGAACCGTCGGAGCCCTGCTGACCTTGTCGCGGCCCACTCCTGGAAACGAGAGACACTTGCTACCATCCAGAGCCCTGCTGACGCTGTCGCAGCTCCACCTGCCTACGAGTACGACGAAGTACTCCTGACCAAGCCCTGCTGACCTTGTCGCGGCTTGAAGAACTCTCCGGTCCGGCTGGACCATCGACGCTACCCTCACGACCATCTGAAACCGAAGTGAGTAGGACAGCCAGTCCCATCGCCAGCCCCCCGTACTCCCCAGTTCGAGGATTGAGAACTGTGCGCAGGGTGCGTGGCGGGCCAACTGGCCCTCTAAGACTGTCCCGCTTCCATGTTCCCTTGCGACAAGACTTTCGCGATCCCTCGATCGCCCTGTATTGATCCTCATTTTTATCTTGATAAAAGTTCATACTTGATAAAGACTCACGGTGTGGTGTCCGTTCGTAAGTGTGGTGTGTCGACAGTGTGTACGATCAGTCCTCCCCGGCGGGGACTCCCCCTCGATAAGACTCTGCAGTATTTGTGGGAGAGGAGGTCCCGGGTGGTTAGGAGAGTCATCTTGACCCCTGGGGTCACCGCCTTCCAACACACACACAACCACAACCACTCACATACACACAACCACACACACAAAACCACACACACACAACCACACCCACACACACAACCACACACAAAACCACACTACCACAACCACACAACCACAACTACACAACCACACACACAACCACACTCACCCACACAACCACACACACACCACACACACACCACAGCCACACTACCACACCCACACACACAACCACAACCACACACAATCACACCCACAACCACACCCACACACAAACACAACCACACAAACCCACACACAACCGCACACACAACCACACACACACACAACCACAACCACATCCATACACACAACCACACCCACAGCCACACACACAACCACACACACGCAACCACACCCACAACCCCACCCCTACACACAAACACACCTATACACACAACCACACCCACACACACATACCCACACCCACAACCACACACATCACACACAACCACACACACATATAATCACAACCACACACAACCACACACACAACCACACGCAACCACACACACAACCACACACACATAACCACACAGACAGAGACAACCACACACACACAGCCACACACACAACCACACACAACCACACACACAATCACTCAATAAACCACACGCAATCACACACACACAACCACACACACAACCACAACCACATACACACCCACACACAACCACACACTACACAACCACAAACACACAACCACACCCAACCACAACCACACACACAACCACACCCACAACCACACCCATAACCACACCCACACACAACCG
Organism: Lissotriton vulgaris; assembly: GCF_964263255.1. NCBI lineage: Eukaryota > Metazoa > Chordata > Amphibia > Caudata > Salamandridae > Lissotriton > Lissotriton vulgaris. Next base: position 1,037,751,595 of record NC_141689.1, read on the forward strand.
CACACACTCACACACAACCACACACACAACAACACACAACCACACACACAACCACACTCACCCACACAACCACACACACACCACACACACACACCACAGCCACACAACCACACCCACACACAACCACCCACAACCACACACAACCACACCCACAACCACACCCATGCACACAACCTTACCCACAGCCACACAACCACACACACACAACCACAACTACACACACACAACCACACACACACACAGCAGTTTAAAATTTATTTGGTTATCAGATAATTAACAACCATAAAAGTACAGATAAATCATCACATTCCAAAATGTCCTTAAAAACACGATTGGGTTAAAATATAGGGTAAAAAATATACTTTTCTAATTGCAATTAGGTGATCGTTTTTTGAAATCTAAAAACAGTTTTAAAATATACAGACAGAGATGCAACTGTTAAAATATTATCTAATTGTTGAAGTTCTAAAAAAGCAGAACGGCACTGATTACATTCGATAATCTTCAATAAAGGCACAATCCATATTTTCCTGGGATTTGTGTAAAATATACAGAAAAAAAGAATATGAATGTCTGACTGCTCAGACAAATAATCACAAGGGCACTTAATAAGTTGTTTACACCAAGTTTTCATAACAGGGAAGCTGACAGATCTAAATAGCAGATTTAACCTGAAGCGCGTCAGTAAAAATCTTTCAAAATCACTCATACTTAGTCTAATATGAGGTTGCATATAGTCTGAGGTCATTATTAATTAGTGTGCGACCACAGGTTTTTTTACATTTCTGTACTCATTCTTAGGTCGCCCAAGTACCTCATGCATATACCTTTGAGGATTTTCCTGGGAACATGGTTTATACTTGTGGGATCTTCATAATATTCCCGATGCCCTATGTTTGAGAGAAACGTCATTACATTGCTTAGCCACCTCACCTTACCACCATTGTCTAAACTCATTGCGTCTGTTAGAATAGAGCGATTAAACGCGCATTCCTCAGTCGTCCAGACCCTGTGCCACAAAAGAACCGGAGCAACCCTAATTCTATCTTCTAGGTAAGGCTCCCCTAGCTCAGCATGGCAAACATAAGTTGATACACTGTCTGGAACAGCTAGGAGGAATCTCAGGAAGGTGTTCTCCACCATCTGCAATGGTTTTACGTTTACATGTCCCCATAGCCCTGCGCCGTAAGTGGCACCTGCCACACAGGTTGCTCTGTACACAGTTAAAAGCTCCCCAAGTAGTTTTTTGCCCATCCTTTTACTGAAAGATTTCAAGGCCATTATAGATTTATAGAACAATAGGCGCCTAGATTGCATTGTATCATTCCATCGACCCGATTGGTCGAATAGTACACCGAGGTATGGGAAAGTAGGGGTGTGCTCAAGGGGTCTTAGGCCAACATATATTGCTTTTTCCTTTTTGTGTTGCCTGCGGCCATAGGTCATACTAAACGTTTTGGTACAGTTTGTTTTCAAATTTTAATTAGACATAAGCCTGTAAAGGTATTAACCATCTTTTGCATGGACATCCTGGCCATCAGAACCGCATCGTCGGCATATAAGAGTGCCGAGACTGACATTTTGCCGACAAGCGGCATGTCCCTACACTCCTCTAGTAATACTCTTTCAAGATCGTTAATGTAAATTGTAAAGAGAAAAGGAGCAAGGAGGCAGCCTTGCCGCACTCTTCTCGCGATGATAAAAGAGTCAGTACACTCTCCATTTTTCCCATACCTAACTCGGGCAGTAGCCCCTGCATAGAGTTCCCTAAGATAATTAATTATGTTTATATCTACCCCTAAGTTCTGAAGAACCAGCCATAATTTGGAGTGGGTGACGCAGTCAAAAGCTGACGTTAAGTCAACAAAAGTTAAAAACATGTGACCACCCTTGGCTTTGGCGTATTTCTCTAAAAGTATGTGCAAATTAAGACATTGGTCAATTCTGCCCAGACCTTTACTAAAGCCGTACTGAAGTTCACTGATTATGGAATGTTCAGCAGCCCAGGATTGAAATCTATTTAAAATTACTCGGCCAAAAATCTTGATGGTAGAGTCCAATAGTGAAATGGGGCGGTAGCATTGGCAGCTTGATCTATCGCCCTTTTTAAATATTGGAACAATTATTGACTCACACCATGAGGGAAGCAAGCCATTAGAGCAGGATGCGTTAAAGACTTGGGTAAGCAGCGGGCCCCAAAGATCCATGTTGCTCTTATAGAGATCAACTGGAACGCCATCGGGGCCAGGAGCTTTACCTCCAGCGCTTTCTTTTATACTCGCATTTACTTTGTTCAGAGTGATACCCAGTTCCAACAGAGTTCTAGTCTGTACTATTTCAGTTTCCACAGGGTCCTGACTTTGGAATTGGTCCAGATCACTCTCACCACGATACAATTCTTTGAAGTGTTTGACCCACTCATTTTCAGAAATGGCTATTTCCACCCTGGCCTTAGTTTTATCAGTAAAAAGAGGCGCATTTACTATTTTCCAAAATGCTGCAGAGTCTTTGCTCTGGGATGCCTCACACAATGCGACCCATGCTTTCTTTTTGATGGTTTCTTTCCTTATTTCTAGGGTTTTCTTATAGTCCTTCCTTAACTCTTTGATAAGGTTAATGTCTCTTGTTGGGGCATTTAAGGCAAGCTTAAGTTTAGTATAGCTCTTAGTACAGGCTGTGTCAAACCAGCTCGACAAGTTCTCCTTAAAATGTTTGCCTCTACCCAAAGACTATTTTTAATGTGTTCGGCAATAATTTTAAAATTTGTGATAACTGCAGGATCACCCGCATTTTCTTCTAGACATGCTTCAAAAAGTAAAAGTGCTTTTCTTCATAAAATGAGCCAAAAAATCTCCTGGTACAACTTTACTCCATTTTAGGGTGTAACCGTTCTGCCGGCTCAGGGCGATATTGTTTACATGCTCACTTGATGCACTTATCTTGGGCTGATGTTTGCCTAATTTTGCAATCTCCAGACTTAAGGGGAAGTGATCACTTAAAGGGTTATCTAAAGTTTTAAACTCCTGGACCTCTCCACCATATCTGGCTGAAATCAATACAAAATCTATAATGGTGTATGCACCTCTCCCATTAAACGTTGGGCGAAATGGGACATCACCAGAACAAATTCTATTAGCAAAGCCCAGATCTCAGGCAAAAATTACCTCATTTAAATAGTTCCTGCAGGTGGTATGTTCAAAATGGCTCAAGCTGGTTGCCTTATCCAGCATTAAGCCACAGGTACCTTTTTCCCCATGCTTGCACAGGGTGCAATTGAAGTCCCCGCCCCATATGGGGCAAACTGCTTTTGCTCTTCCTTCAAGCAAACACTTAATGTTTTTGCCCAAGGTTTTGAATGTTTCTTCCATAATTTCAGCCGATATATTGTTATAGAAGTTGACTATAATCATATGGAGGTGTGGGTCAATAACTATCCTACTTATATGATAGTACCTGTTGTCAAAAAACATCTCGATCTTACGGCACTTAAGTAGGTTTGACACATAGGTACACTGTCCCCCTTTAGCCCTACCGTGTGATGTGCTAATTGCTGGTGAGTGGAAAGTTTTGATACCACAAAGATGTAAAGCCTCTACCGTCCATGTCTCTTGTAAACATACATTAGACATTTTTGGTTTTTGCCCCGCGATGTTCCAAAACAGTATTGGCCAAGTTCCCTTACTTTTTTTAACATCCACTAGACTGACGGGACCAGAGATATCTACAACATCCGTTATTAATGTATATACGCCGTTACCACTGCTGGTCATAATGCCTGCACATTCATTGACAAATTCCCCTGGGCTTATTCCCTGATCCACCCTCCTATTTTGGACTATTGAGGTGGCTTTTCCCTGGATCAGACTTTTATTTAAAACGGTGGGGACCGGGTTATCAGTATGACAACTAAACTCCAGTCAGTCCACCCCTTCCAATCCCTGGAGCGTGTCAAAACGGTTAAACAAGGGAATGCGGAAATCATTCATTATACAGTAATTGGACCTCTTTGATGCATTTCTCTCATGTTTATTGGAGCAGAGGGCATGTCAAAAAAAGAGCATGGATAAAAATAGCTCAAATCAAGGCTTTGAATGCCACCATCACCTCTATGATCTTGCCAGTCACAAATATGTCTAACCACCCTTGTGTCTCTAAAATTCACAATGATACAGTCTCCCCTTAGCTCCTTCGTTCTGTAGCCTATCCAATTCACCCTTCGCACAAATAAAATCTCTGCGCTAATGTTAACCGGTAGTGGGCTATTTTTATTAAGCCAGAAGGTAACCTTATTTTTCAATTCGCTATAGGTTTCTGGTTTACCATTCTGAATCTCAGGAACCCAAGTCAGTATCGTCGTATAAGGGGCCAATTCAGACAGTAGATTAATACAAGGGTGCATTTCTTTTCCTTTATCAGGACTTCTAATGCCAGTTCCTGGATTTGTTTTTTCCCCAGCCCGTACTAATGCTACTAAGTCCTTTCCGACTTCCCCCCCAGTCTCTTTTGCAACTTCCCGGGCGATTGGCGTTACCTTTTCTAGCCCTTTCCTAGTCTCATTTTGATTAGCGTTTTGTAACCAGTTTGCTGTATTTGCTGTTAAGGGGACTATGTCTGATAGAATAATGTTAGTCCCGTGAGCTGTTCTGATTTGTGATACAGAGCCAAAATTCTGCATACTAGCAGCAAGATTATCCAATGTATGCGCGTTACTTGTGACAACCCGTTCTAACGTCCCCAGACTCTCATTTATTACTTTTACCCTTTCAAGTAACGGTAGCATTAAAGACTTCATGATCTGTTCTACTTGTTCCATGAAGCCTTCTGGTATTTGTGATATTAAGGAGAGTCGCTTTATTGGCTGTGGTGTAGAGATGTTTGGGGCCTTAGTGGCAATCAAGAAATGTCACTGTTTATTAATGATTTGGAGGATGAAGTTGGATTTCCCCCTTTGTTAGTAGTCTTACTTACTATTGGGCATCTACTCTTTTGCAAACCTCCCCCTTGCTTCCTTTTACCAGTTAGTGCTGAGCCTGTTGGTTGTTTATTAGATTGTATGTCAATTTGAGCATTAGGAGTACTTGTTTTTGCTGGCCCATTATCTGTTAAAATGCTTTCTTTCGTGGTATTAACCGAAGCACGAGGAACAGGCCCAGCAGGCTGTCACCATTCTGAGTATGTAACAATTCTGGTGTTTTAACTGACATAATGGTGCCCAGCGAAGATCTCTTTGAGTATAGAGGTTCTAGTGATAGTCGCCTTTCAGTAAGATCTATTTCATGCTCTAGGACTACTGCAGCTCTAGTTATAAATTGGTTCAAAGTCCCAGTAACCGTCCCCCCTATAGGGCCTAGCGCTGCCTTCCTCCCCTTCCCTGATCTTAGCGCCATTTCCCTAAACGTTTAGTGGCTTTATCTTATCAAAGTACTTAGAAGATAATTATAACAGTAAAATAGCAGTAACCAGATAAAAATACATGTAGTAGTGAAGAAACAATAAATATATGTCTCACTTTGACTGAGTCACGTTAGAGGGGTGGCCAGCCCAGCCTCCGCCAGCCTACGATGGCCTTAGAGAGTCCGCCCTTGTCCAGGGCTTCTGCTGGTGCGCAACCGCGCAGAGGTTGTGACAAGGTCTTTTGAAGCGGCAGTGGGCGGTGCTCTGCCCCGACACAGGTGTTGCAATGGCTCCTGGGACCTCGAGTCCTTCTGGTTAGCAAGACGTTACTCCTCCACAGGTAAACAGGCAAAGAATACCCCTGCAAGCTGCGGCACACACACACACAACCACATACACAAATAACCACACCCACACACACCCACACCCACACACAACCACACACAGAACCACACACACAACCACACACACACAACCGCACAATCACAACCACACACAACCACACCCACACAAACAACCACAACCTCGCACAACCACAACCACACTCACACACACAATCACTCACAAAACCACACACACACAACCATGCACAACCACCCACAACCACACACAAGCACCCACAACCACCAACAACCACCCATATCCACACACAACCACAACCACAACCACACATGACATCCACAACCACACACACATAACTACACACATACACACAACCACACATACACAACCACACCCACAACCACACACAATCACACCCACAACTACACCCACACACGCAACCACACACACACACAACAACACACCACACACACTCACACATAACCACAGAACCACACACAACCACACACAACCACGCACAACCACCCACAACTACCCACAACTGCACACAACCACACACAACCACCCACAACCACACACAACCACAACCACACACACACAACTACACACACACAAACCACACACAAAACCACACCCACAACCACCCACAAACACATCCACACCCACACACACAACCACACACACTCACACACATCCACACACAACCACACAACCACACACACAACCACATCCATACACACAACCACACACACAACCACATCCATACACACAACCACACCCCCCCCACACACAACCACACCCACAACCACACACACAACCACACACACATACAACCACAAACACACACACAACCACACACACAACCAAACACACATAACCACCCACACACACAAAACCACACACAACCACACACACACAACCACACACACAACCACAACCACACACACACACAACCACACACACAACCACACACAACCACCCACAACCACACACAATCACCCACAACCACACACAAAACCACACACAACCACACACAACCACAACCAAACACAAACATACTCACACACATCCACACATACAACCACACACACCCACACACACAGCCACACACCCACACAACCACAAACACACACCCAACCCCAACCACACACAACCACACCAACAACCACAACTACACACAACCACACCCACACACAGAACCACACACAGCACACACTCACACACAACCACACACACACAACTACACCCATACACACAGCCACACCCACACATACATAACCACACCCACAACCACAACCACACAGACCACACACAACCACAAACACAACCACACACAACCACACACACATAACAACACACACATCCACAAACACAAAACTACACACAAACACACACCCAACCACACACACAACCACACACAATCACACAACCACACACAACAAAACACAACAACACACAAACACCCACAACCACACACGAAACCACACACAATCACACACAACCACTCACACAACCACACACACTCACACACAACCACACACACACCCACACCCACACACACAACAGAACCCCCACACAACCACAAACACACACACACAACCACAACCACACACACACAACCACAACCACACACAATGACACACACAACCACACCCACACACAACCACAACCACACACACACAGACAACCACACCCACAACCACACCTACACACACACAATCACACAAACAACCATACACATAACCACACACAACCACAACCACACACACACACCCAGGCATAACCACAACTACACACACCTACAACCACACACACAACCACAACCACACACACAATTACAACCGCACACATTCACACACAGCCCCACACACACACACAACCACACACACACAACCACAACCACACAAACAACCACATGCGCACACACACAACCACACACACTACTACACACACAGCCACACACACAACCACAACCACACACACAACCACACACACAACCACACCCACAACCACACACAAAACCACCACCGCACAACCACACACACAAAACCACAACCACTCAAAACCACACACACACAACCACACCCACGCACAACCACACACACACAACTACACACACAACCACACACACACAACTACACTCACACCGCACACATACAACCACACACACACAACCACAACAACACACACAACCACACAACCACACATACACAACCACACACACCACACACTCATGCACAAACACAACCACACCCACACACACACAACCACACAGCCACGCACACAACCACACACGCATAACCACACACACAACCACACACAGTACACACACAACCACACACACAACCACCACATGACCACAACCACACACCCAACCACACACACAACCACACACACACAACCACACATGCAACCACAACCACACACACAACCACAATCATACAAAACCACACACTCACAACCACAACCACACACACAACCACACACAACCACACCCACACAACCACACATACAACCACACACAACCACACCGACAACCACACAACCACATACACAACCACACCCACACACAACCACTCACACAACCACACACACAACCACATACACACACACAGCCACAACTACACACACAACCACACACACAACCACGCACAAGCACAACCACACACCCACACTACCACACACAACCACACATACAACCACACACAACCAAAACCACAACCACACACACAACCACACACACACAACCACACACACACTATCACACATGCACAAACACACACACACACACACACACACTACCACACACACAACCACACACAAACACACACACAACCACACGCACAACCACAACACCACACACACAACCACACACACAACCCCACACAACCAAACACACAACCACAGCCACACACAAACACACACACAACCACACACACACAACCACACACACACAACCACACACACAACCACAACCACACCCACAACCATGCACACAACCACACACATACAACCAAACACAACCACACACAAACACAACCACACACACAGCCACACACACAACCACACACACACCCACACACCCATACACAACCACACACACACAACCACACACACAACCACACACACACAACCACACACACAACCACAACCACACACACAACCATAAACACGGCCACACACACAAAACCACACACAACCACACACACACACACACACAACCACACACACACACACACAACCACACACACAACCAAACACACATACCCACCCACACACACAAAACCACACACAACCACACACACACACACAACCACACACACACAACCACACACACAACCACACACAACCACACACAAACACCCACACCCACAACCACACACAAAACCACACACAAACAACCACACACAAACACAACCACACACAAACATACTCACACACGTCCACACACACAACCACACACACCAATACTCACACACACAGCCAAACACCCACACAACCACAAACACACACCCAACCACAACCACACATAACCACACCCACAACCACAACTACACACAACCACACCCACACACAGAACTACACACAGCATACACTCACACACAACCACACACAACTACACCCATACACACAACCACACCCACACACACATACCCACAACCACAACCACACATACCACACACAACCACACACACAACCACACACAACCCCACACATAACCACAGAACCACACACAACCACACACAACCACGCACAACCACCCACAACTACCCACAACTGCACACAACCACACACAACCACCCACAACCACACACAACCACAACCACACACACACAACTACACACACACAAACCACACACAAAACCACACCCACAACCACCCACAAACACATCCACACCCACACACACAACCACACACCACACACACTCACACACATCCACACACAACCACACAACCACACACACAACCACATCCATACACACAACCACACACACAACCACATCCATACACACAACCACACCCCCACACACACAACCACACACACAACCACACACACAACCACACACACATACAACCACAAACACACACACAACCACACACACAACCAAACACACATAACCACCCACACACACAAAACCACACACAACCACACACACAACCACACACACGCACCAACACACACAACCAAACACACATAACCACCCACACACACAAAACCACACACAACCACACACACAACCACACACACACAACCACACACACAACCACAACCACACACACACACAACCACACACACAACCACACACACAACCACCCACAACCACACACAATCACCCACACCCACAACCACACACAAAACCACACACAATCACACGCACACACAACCACACACAACCACAACCAAACACAAACATACTCACACACATCCACACACACAACCACACACACCCACACCCACACACACAGCCACACACCCACACAACCACAAACACACACCCAACCCCAACCACACACAACCACACCAACAACCACAACTACACACAACCACACCCACACACAGAACCACACACAGCACACACTCACACACAACCACACACACACAACTACACCCATACACACAACCACACCCACACATACATAACCACACCCACAATCACAACCACACAGACCACACACAACCACACACACAACCACACACAACCACACACACATAACAACACAAACATCCACAAACACAAAACTACACACAAACACACACCCAACCACACACACAACCACACACAACCACACACAATCACACAACCACACACAACAAAACACAACAACACACAAACACCCACAACCACACACGAAACCACACACAATCACACACAACCACTCACACAACCACAACCACACACACTCACACACAACCACACCCACACCCACACCCACACACACAACAGAACCCCCACACAACCACAACCACACACAATGACACACACAACCACACCCACACACAACCACAACCACACACACACAGACAACCACAACCACACCTACACACACACAATCAAACAAACAACCATACACATAACCACACACAACCACAACCACACACACACCCAGGCATAACCACAACTACACACACCTACAACCACACACACAACCACAACCACACACACAACTACAACCACACACATTCACACACAGCCCCCCACACACACACAACCACACACACACAACCACAACCACACAAACAACCACATGCGCACACACACAACCACACACACTACTACACACACAGCCACACACACAACCACAACCACACACACAACCACACACACAACCACAACCACACCCACAACCACACACAAAACCACCACCGCACAACCAAACACACAAAACCACAACCACTCAAAACCACACACACACAACCACACCCACGCACAACCACACACACACAACTACACACACAACCACACACACACAACTACACTCACACCCCACACATACAACCACACACACACAACCACAACAACACACACAACCACACATACACAACCACACACACCACACACTCATGCACAAACACAACCACACCCACACACACACAACCACACAGCCACGCACACAACCACACACGCATAACCACACACACAACCACACATCCACACACAACCACACACATAACACACACAACCACACACACAACCACCACATGACCACAACCACACACCCAACCACACACACAACCACACACACACAACCACACATGCAACCACAACCACACACACAACCACAATCATACAAAACCACACACTCACAACCACAACCACACACACAACCACACACAACCACAACCACACCCACACAACCACACATACAACCACACACAACCACACCGACAACCACACAACCACATACACAACCACACCCACACACAACCACTCACACAACCACACACACAACCACATACACACACACAGCCACAACTACACACACAACCACACACACAACCACGCACAAGCACAACCACACACCCACACTACCACACACAACCACACATACAACCACACACAACCAAAACCACAACCACACACACAACCACACACACACAACCACACACACACTATCACACATGCACAAACACACACACACACACACACACACTACCACACACACAACCACACACAAACACACACACAACCACACGCACAACCACAACACCACACACACAACCACACACACAACCCCACACAACCAAACACACAACCACAGCCACACACACACACACACACACACAACCACACACACACACAACCACACACACACAACCACACACACAACCACAACCACACCCACAACCACACACAACCACAACCACGCACACAACCACACACATACAACCAAACACAACCACACACAAACACAACCACACACACAGCCACACACACAACCACACACACACCCACACACCCATACACAACCACACACACACAACCACACACACAACCACACACACACAACCACACACACAACCACACACACACACACAACCATAAACACGGCCACACACACAAAACCACACACAACCACACACACACACACACACACACAACCACACACACACACAACCACACACAACCAAACACACATACCCACCCACACACACAAAACCACACACAACCACACACACACACACAACCACACACACACAACCACACACACAACCACCCACAACCACACACAACCACACACAAACACCCACACCCACAACCACACACAAAACCACACACAAACAACCACACACAACCACAACCACACACAAACATACTCACACACATCCCCACACACAACCACACACACCAATACTCACACACACAGCCACACACCCACACAACCACAAACACGCACCCAACCACAACCACACATAACCACACCCACAACCACAACTACACACAACCACACCCACACACAGAACTACACACAGCATACACTCACACACAACCACACACACACAACTACACCCATACACACAACCACACCCACACATACATACCCACAACCACAACCACACATACCACACACAACCACACACACAACCACACACAACCACACACAACCCCACACACATAACAACACACACATCCACACACACAAAACCACACACAACCACACGCAACCACACACAATCACACAACCACACACAACAAAACACAACCACACACAAACACCCACAACCACACACAAAACCACACACAATCGCACACAAAACCACACACACAACCACAACCACACACACTCACCCACACACCCACACCCACACACACAACAGAACCCCAACACAACCACAAATGCACACACACAACCACAACCACACACAATGGCACACACAACCACACCCACACACAACCACAACCACACACACACAGACAACCACACCCACAACCACACCTACACACACACAATCACACACACAACCATAGACACAACCACACACAACCACAACCACACACACACCCAGGCATAACCACAACTACACACACCCACAACCACACACACAACCACAACCACACACAACCAAACACACACACAGCCCCACACACACACACAACCACACACACACAACCACAACCACACACACAACCACATGCGCACACACACAACCACACACACTACTACACACACAACCACACACACAACCACACACACAACCGCAACCACACACACAACCACACACACAACCACAACCACACAACCACACACACAACCACACAAACAAAACCACAACCACACAAAGCCACACACACACAACCACACCCACGCACAACCACACACACACAACTACACACACACCCACACCCACACAACCACACAGCCATGCACACAACCACACACACAACACACACAACCACACACACAACCACCACATGACCACAACCACACACCCAACCGCACACACAACCACACACACACAGCCACACATGCAACCACAACCACACACACAACCACAATCACACAAAACCACACACTCACAACCACAACCACACACACAACCACACACAACCACACCCACACAACCACACATACAACGACACACAACCACACCGACAACCACACACACAACCACACCCACACACAACCACGCACACAACCACACACACAACCACATACACACACACAGCCACAACTACACACACAACCACACACACAACCACACACTACCACACAGACAACCACGCACTACCAAAACCACAACCACACACACACAACCACACACACACACACACACACTACCACACACACACACACTACCACACACACAAACACACACAACCACACACACAACCACAACACCACACACACAACCACACACACAACCCCACACAACCGAACACACAACCACACACAACCACAGCCACACACACACACAACCACACAACCACACACACAACCACAACCACACCCACAACCACACACACACAACCACAACATCACACACAACCACACACACACAACCACACACAAACACAACCACACACACAGCCACACACACAAACACACACACAACCACACACACACACACAACCACACACACAACCACACACACACAACCACACACACAACCACAACCACAATCACACACACAACCACAAACACGGCCACACACACAACCACACACACAACCACACACACAACCACACCCACAACCACACACACACAACCACAACCACACACAAACACAAGCACACATACAGCCACACACACAACCACACACAACCACACACACACACAACCACACACATACAACCACACACACCCACACAAGAGTGAAGAGCATTCACTCTCGTTTCCTAATGCTTGACAATCCGATCTCTACAATATTTAAGCAGCCTGCACGTCTCCTGTCAACCATAACACTCCATGCAGTTTCTCCGATCCACATAGATATCAGTGGTACAGACAAAGGTAACCAGGTTTCTTATTCTTCCTTCAAGCAATAACCAGAATGCTAAACTGCATTTGTGTCCATAGCGCTGGGGTCGGAGGACAGGCCCTGAGGTGGATACAATCCTTCCTGACAAACAGACTCCAATCTGTCAGACTGGGCAGTTTCTGCTCAAAAAAAGGACGGCTCTCCTGCGGAGTCCCACAGGGCTCCTCATTATCCCCCCTTTTATTCAACCTATACATGCAACCTTCAATATCAACCCTGAGGGAAATGGGAGCCTAGGTCTATAACTACGCAGATGACCTGCAACTCATATTTAACATTCAACCTACAAGACTCTCTGAAATCAATCTACAGTCGACCATGATTTACATCAGCTCTTGGATGAACACCAACCAATTGAAGCTTAACCCTGACAAGACAGAGTTGGTCTTGACACTTATGCCCTCTAACCCCTGGAATTCCAGCTTCTGGCCTCCCGCTCTGGGCCCCCGCCCACCCCAGTTCTTTCCGCAAAAAGCCTAGGCGTAAAAATCAGCAGTGATCTTTCAATGACCCCACAGATTAGTTCTGTGGTATCAGCCTGCTTTCTTATGTTACGGAAAATAAAAAAAATAAAAAGATTTTTGTCCATAGAAGCCCTCACTCTGGTCGTCCTTGCACTCATTGTCTCTCGGCTGGATTATGCCAACGCACTGTATGCTGGCATTCCAGCTTACCAGATACACAGGCTGCAATTGATACAGAATCAGGCGGCCAGACTGATCTTCCAACTCCCGGCCCGCCACCATACAAACCTTTGTTAAAAAAATTGCATTGGCTTCCCGTGGAACAGCGAAGCACTTTCAAGATCTGCTGTATTAAACATAGAGCCCTATCAGACAAAGGCCCTAGGTTCCTCTCAAATCGGATCAAAAAATACACTCCCTCTCGTACCCTTCGTTCCGCTGGACAACACCTACTTATCACTCCCAGATTTAAGCGCCTAAAATATGGCGCCACCCGCTTCTCCACGCTTTCCCCTCAAATATGGAATTCCCTCCCTCTCTCAATCCGTTCTACTGCTTCGCATCTCCATTTCAGAAAGCTGCTTAAAACGTGGCTATTCCAGCAAGCCTACTCCTCCTGAGCCTCCATCCCACAGAGCCCCATCCCAGAAGCGCCAAGAAACCAATCCGGTGTACGTTGCGCTATATAAATATTTTAACATTAACATTAACATTGTTCCCCACTTAGTTTTAAACAGCAAACAGTTATTCTAATCGGTTTGTTTCACAGAGGTTGTGTCTTAGGAGAAGGGCAGTGGCACTCGCATGGCTCTACACGCCAGTGTGTCCAAAAGAGTTGTTTAAAAAATAAGTTTTATGAAAAATTGACTCTTGTGAAAATTCTGATTCCACCAGAATCCGAGTCCTCCACAGCACCCTGTTTTTTAGCTGTCAGCTGTGAAAAGGAGACCAATATTGCCCCCATT
Source organism: Lissotriton vulgaris (assembly GCF_964263255.1). Taxonomy (NCBI): domain Eukaryota; kingdom Metazoa; phylum Chordata; class Amphibia; order Caudata; family Salamandridae; genus Lissotriton; species Lissotriton vulgaris. The sequence continues at coordinate 1,037,767,740 of NC_141689.1, forward strand.
TTTATTATTCTGTATCCTCGGTTCAATACTGGGGTGCTTTTTTAACTTGTCTCTAGTTCATTGCGAATCTTACTGTTATTAATTCAAATTGTGTTAGCTTTGGCTTATTTGCAATGTGAACTTTATCTCAATAAGTTGCTGTAACAAGCTGCAAGTCCACTACGGAAGCCCATTAATTTGCTAATTATTTTCCACATAAGGTTGCAAGACCATAAAGCGAAGTGTTCAGGATTTTGAATAGTTTCTTGTTTGAAGATGTTACTCTCTCCTGCGCACCCCACTCCTGTATTAAGGTTACGAGTGATCTGGCACCCGCCTTTCAGAGGTTCTTGCATCCACCCAAGCCTGGCCTGGCACTGGTGCGCCCCAGCCTGGCACACACCGGGTGATGATCTCGGCACCTCCTTCTAGACCACAGCTCACTACTGTTTGCAGTCTGCCACTCACCAATCACCTCCCTAGCACTCACCCTTCACACCTCAGGCCTGGCAGTCACTCCTCGCACCTGGCACTCACCCTTCTCCCTCTATGGCACTCAGTATTGACTCTCTGTGACACTCAACTGTCACCTCCCTGACACTCACCCTCGACGCTCCTGTTACTCATACTTCCCCTCCCTGGAACATATCCTTCACCTCCCTGACATTCACCCATGTCTCTCCTGGCATTCACTACTCGCACCCTTGGCACTCACCCTTCACCTCCATGGCACTAGCCCCTCATCCCCCTGGCCTGGCAGCTACCCTTCACCCCTTGCACTCACCCTTTCCCTCCCTGGCACTCACCCTTGACCCTCCTGACTCTTACGTCTCACCTCCATGGCACTCAACCTTCATCTCCCTGGCACTCACCCTTCATCCCCCTGACCTGGTACTCAACCTTCACCTCCATGGCACTAGCCCTTCACCCCCCTGGCCTGGCAGCTACCCCTCACCCCTGGCACTCATACTTCCCCTTCTTGGCACTCACCGTTCCCCTCCCTGGCACTCAACCTTGACCCTCCTGACTCTTACGTCTTATCTCCCTGGCACTCACTCCTCACCTCTCTGGCACTCACCCTTCACCCCATGGTCTGACAGTCACCCTTGTCCATCCTGGCATACACTCCTCACCTCCCTGCCACTCACCCTTGACCCTCCTGGCACTAGCCCGGTTTCCCCAAGAACAAAAAATAACAAGCATTGGCGTAGCCAATAGGTCTCGCCTTTGGGACCTTATAAGTGTTTAGCCACGCAACAGTTGATGTTGTTGCACCAAGGATATTGTGCTGCATAACTAAATACTTAGAAGGTCCCAAAAGTGAGACCTATTGGCTATGCCAATGCTTGTTAATGTTTCCAACCTTCCCCACCCAGAGACATGCTTAGGTGCCCAGGAGGAAAGGAGGCCTTTGAGTTTCTCTATCATTTTTTTCTCTGCTGTGTCTGTCTGACTGAATCTGATAAGTCATGACAAAAGCAAAATGCCTAGGCGTTTGATGAATTTGATTTGCCATTTAAGACCAAAGTCCCCCAGATGTATCGGTAGGCGATGGAGGTTGGAGGGCATGACCTCTGTCTTGTCTTATTTAAGGTATATCGGGTGACTGTAGAAAATTGATGGATAGTATCATTAATTGTCAGAATGGCTACATCCCCTTCTTTTGAGAAGATAAGGATGCCATCTGCATTGGGTGCCGTTTTATATGATACTGAATCAAAATAAAAACGTTTTATAATTTGGAAGTTGTTCACACATTGTATTAGTGGGTCAATAGAAATCAGAAATATGAGTGGTGATAAAGATCAACCTTGACTGTAAGCTGAAGGGAGCACGCAGGGAACCATTAATTCAAATTCTTGCTATGGGGTTAGAGTAAAGCGCCATGGTCAGCCTAATGAATACATCCCTTAAGTTGTGTTTCATGAGCATAGTTTCTCGAAAGGTACAGGAGACCATATCAAAGGCCTTCTATGGCCACCGCTGCAGCCGGCATATGGTAGAGGGTACGGATATTGTCAAACACTAATTTACATCTGATTAATCCAATTTGTGGGTCATGTATTAATTTGGTGATAAGGGGTTCTAATCTTTTAGCCAGGATTTTTGCTTGCATTTTTTGACTCCACATTTAGTAAGTATATCGGTCTATAATTTTTAAGATCTGAGTGATCCTTACCCTCCTTGTTAATGACCAATATCGTGGCTTCTGCTGCAGTTCCAGAGGCTGAACGAGTCACGGCCGGTGCTGGTAAGAGCGGTGGGGCGGTGGAGCGCGGTGGGCAGGGAGAGTCGACAGATAAGGGAATAGGTTTCATTTATTTATTTAATTTTACTTATTCCATCATCTGTCGACTTCCCTCTTCCCACTCCACACCTGCCCTACCAAGCTTACCTGCACCAGCCGCCGCTTGGCTGAACCCTGTAGCTCAAAGTGATTGAGACACTTTTCCAAGGGCCTAATGATGGTATTAGAGATCCTTTTGTACAAAATAATAGGGCAGACATCTGGATATAGGGCTCTGCTGGAATGACTACTCCTAATGGCCTCTAGTATTTCTCTTGTTTATAAGGGTTTATTTAGTGTTTCTCTTTCAGAATTCAAAATAGTTTTCAACTGTATCTTATTCGCAAATTCAATAAAGTCATTTTTAGAAATTATTGTGTTTGGCCTATAAAGGGAATCATACAATGACTTAAAAGTTTCTATTATATCTTCGTTTTTGGATTTGACCAAACTGTCCGAGGCCATGATGTTAGTAATTAGATTATTTTTTTTATTTATTTAAGGATGGCTGTTAAAACTTATCGTCTTATTTGAGGTAGAGGAGCTTTTTTTTTACTTTCTGGGCATTTACTCACACGTATGCATGCTAACTAATGTTTATATTATATTCGTAATTTAGTTGTTATTTTTCATTCAATAATTTAGAATTTTTAGAGTGTCTATAGTAAATCTCTTTCGATTTGATTAATGAAAATAGTTGTCTGAGAGATTGTAAGAAAAGTGTTTTTTTCAACTGATGCTGCTGGGTTTTTGACTCTGAGAGTGCACTGAGGCCAGTGCCCTGGCTCTAGACTGTATGCTGAATTGGCTCTATTCAATTGGAAGTGGCAAATTTACCTGTAAGACTCTAGTGCAACATCATATCAGCAAGGCTACTAAGGGAGCGAACTTCCAAATCAATACACTGAGGAAGCTTAAACCCTTCCTGCCAGCCAAAGACTTCCAAACTGCAGTACAAGCTCTAGTTATCCCTCGAATTGAATACGGCAGCACCGCCCTTTGCGGTCTCCCGTTAACCAGCACTGCACCCCTAAGAGCCTCTCTAAACGCTGCAGCCAGACTCATCACTGGATCAAAAAAACACTCACACATCACCCCTGATCTGAAAACACTGGACTGGCTGCCTTTTGAAGCCAGAATACATCTGAAAATCGCCTGCATGACACACAAGGCTCTACACCTGAGCTCTCCCAGATACCTCACTCAGAAGCTGTCAATCTCTGGCGGCTCTAGAACCACTAGAGGCACAGACAATCTTCTGCTAAAACCTCGAAGATTCCGGAAGGTAAAAACATATAAACGCTCTTTCTCAGGAATGGCACCCAGGATCTGGAACTCACTCCCCCCTGAAACCAGGCTCATCTCCTCCTTCACTCTTTTTAAGAAAGAAGTAAAAGCCATTTTTATGGCCAAATACACTTGACCGATTAGCGTGGTTTTCGGAAGACCCTACTCCGACCTGTATTACTTTGCTCGAACTCTATGCATGTATGAACATGTATGATTATGTATTTCACCTGAATTATTGTTGCTACTACCATCTACGCACACATTTAAATCGCTGTTCGAACTTTATGACTATGTATCTCACCTGTATTATCGATGCTACTGACTATCTATGCACACATTTAACTGTTATATTTGTATTATTGATGTGTTGTTCTACCTATGTGTAACCCCAATCTCTTGTTGGCATTCCCAGCCGTGTAAAGCGCTCTGATATCTGCAAAGATCCTGTTCGCGCTATATAAAACTTTCAAATAATATAATAATAATAGTAAATGGTACTCTGGTACCCAGGACATGTAAGTTAGAAGGGTACCCTAGGTCTTCAGGACTGGTCGTGCCACCCTGGAGGTCCCCCAAGTAAATCAAGTTCCCCAGTCTGCCACTGCAGACTGGCAGTGCAGTGGTGCAGTGCTGGCCTGGCTTTGCCCTTGAAAGCAATAGTAAATCCACTACTTACCCTGTACATCTGTATAAGTCACCCCGCTGGCGAGTGCAGGATTACACACTGACACCCCTTGGTGTGCTAACTCCTGAAAGGTGCGACCAAAGTGGGCACTCCAAGTCAAGGGATCCTAGGGCCTGAATCTATGGACAGGTCACTAAAGCCAAAAGGAGGGCATGAAGGCTGCCTCCCCATCCTCCAAAGTTCCACAGGCCCAGAAGGAGCCCAAACCCTAGGGGGAAGGCTTGGTGCCTGAAGAGGAATTGACTTTGAGAAGCTTGCCACACCAGGCAGAACTCCAAGGAGCAGGGAGTCCCTCTAGGGAGTACCTGAGCAATGGACAAAGGACCTGCCCCACTCTAGAAGACCAGTCACAGTTGACTGTCAAGCAGGCACAAGGGAATACCAGTGGTACCCATAAGATATACTTGGAGAAGGAGCACTTGAACACTGAGCCAAGAGACCCCAAACACGAGGCCCCCAGGAGACTGGGGGTGCCTCAACAGTACTGGGAGTTGCTCTTCAACCTAGCCCATAATATCCCTTTGGCTAGGCACCTGGGGCAGTTAAAACATGTGAAAGGCTGATCAATCACTTGTTCTGGTCCCAGAGGTCTGAGAAGGTTGAGGAGTTTTGTCGTTCCTGTGTGACCTGCCAAGCCAGTGCTAAGGCAGGAGGTAAACCAAATGTTCCCCCAATACCACTGCCAATGGTGAGGACCCCCTTGAGAGAGTAGTGATAAACATTGTTGGTCACCTAGACCCACCCACAGCTCCAGGGAACAAGTTAATTCTGGTGGGAGTGGACTGTGCCACTAAGTATCCTGAAACAATCCTACTTAGGACAGTCACTGCCCCTGCAGTGGCTACAGCCCTCCTTGGAATCTTAACAAGGGTTAGGTTTCCCAGAGAGGTAATCCTCGATAGGAGCACAATTTTCATGTCTGCCTACCCGAAGGCGGTGGGGGATGAGTGTGGTGTGCCTTACAAGTTCATCGACCCATATCTTTCCCAATCAAATTGTTTAGTTGATAGGTTCAACAAAACCATAAAAGGCATGATCGTGGGTTTGCAGGAGCGCTGTCTCCCTTGGGTTGCTATGGAGGCGATGGTCGGAAACTACGGTGTTGATAGCGGGCCTCGGCGGGATCTGACAAGGACCGCCCCTGTTGTTAGGCCTCTGCCGTGCCAGGAATGTCCCAGCTGGGCTTGCGTTCACTGTCGGGCACAGCGTCCCAGGCTCACCGCCACAGCTCCTGTCAGCAGAGCAGGACAGCACGGAGTTCCGCCAACAATGTCAGTAGTGTCGGTACCTCCAGGGTGCTATCAGAAGCTTTTGTGGTGGACAGCGGGCAGGAGCCCGGGAGAAGATGTCCTACCTCACCACCATCTTGGCCACGCCCACCCCTTCTATGCCTTTAGACATATTTTTGCTTTTCTTTCTTGTAAACTTTTATCTAATTGCAAATTATACTTTTATAAATGTGAGTTGCCACTCCAGAGGAAAGTTGGAAATATGAGACAAAAAGAGATGCATGGTTCTTACCAGGTCAATAGCAAACATGTGCCGAGACTCATCCATTCGAAAGCCGTCGGGTGCTTGAAGAGTACAAAGGCTATCTTTTTGCCACAAGTGAGGTACCATTTCTATTGGGAGTGTTTTAGTAATGCTGGGTGTGTGGACATTTGTGGCGCTACACAGATTCCAGAACTTTCCATCAGAGAAATGTGAGAAAAATATGTTTACAAAGTTTGAGGTTTGCAAGGGATTCTGAGTAATAGAACCTGGTGAGAGCCACACAAGTCCCCCCATCCTCTATTTTCCTGTGTGTTTAATTTTAAAAAATGTATAGGTTTGCTAGGTTTCCCTAAGTGCCAGCTGAGCTAGGGATCAAAATCCACAGCTAGGCACAAGAAGGGTCAGTTTTCGCTGGAAAAAAGTGGTGTCCACATTGTGAATTGATCCTTTTCCTGTCCCGGACACTGGGCCTACCCACACAACTGAGGTACCATTTCTATTGGGTGACTTTAGGGAATGCTAAGTGGGTGGAAGTTTGTGGATCCAGGCAGATTCTAGAACTTTCCATCACAGAAATTTGAGGAAAATGTGTTATTTATTTTACAAAGTTTGAGGCTTGCAAGGGATTCTGGGTAACAGAAACTGGTGGGAGTCACACAGATTACGCCATTCTGGATTTCCCTCAATGTCTAGTTTACATTTTTTTAATATTTGGAAAGGTTTCCCTATGTGCCGGCAGAGCTAGGGTTCAAAATCCACAGCTAGGCACATTGCATAAAAAGAGTTAATTTATACTGGAAAAATGTGATGTGTCCACGTTGTGTCCACGTTGCCTGTTGGGTCGTTTCCTGTCGTAGGCACTAGGCCTACCCCCACAAGTGAGGTAGCATTTTTTATCAAGAGACTTAGGAGAACACAGAATAGTAGAACAAGTATTTTTACCAATTGATCTTCAATGCATTTCTGCCTTCCAAATGTGAGACAATTTATAAAAAAAAAAAAGATGGTATTTTGAAAAAAGACCTCTAATTCACATGCTGATATGGGTACCCACAATTTTGGAGATGTGCAAATAACCACTGGTTGTAAGTTCTTTATTTTGTTGCCATGTCAGAAATATATCGGTTTCTTTGGTACCTGTTTTTCACTCTTTATATTTTACCAAATGAATTGCTATATACCCGGTCCAGAAAGAAAAATCATTGCAAGATACAGCTCCGTTATTGGCTCTGGAATCCTCGGCTTCTTGGTGAACCTACAAGTCCTATATATTCCTACAACCTGAAGGGTCCAGCAGATGTAACAATATATTGGTTTAAAAAATATGTTCAACTTAGAAGAAGTTACAGGTGAAAACTTTGGCACCAATGGCTGATTTTTTTAACACAATTTCAATATATTTTCAACTGTTGGTTTCTATAAAACAACATTGAAGGATCTACACAAATTACCCCTTGCTGAATTCAGAATTTTGTCTACTTTTCAGAAATGTATAGATTACTGGGATCCATTATTGCTTTCACACCCAATTCTACCACTAACTGGAAAGAGGTTGAGGAGGGCGCAAGAGGGCGCACAGCAAAATGGCCGCACTCTAGTGAGGCTCTGTCCGGCTGAGCGCCAATCCGACTAATTTCTGCCTGTTAACTGCTGCATCCACACCACTAACGTGGCGGAACTGATTTGCAAACCCCTCTGGGATATCCTGTGCCAGTTTGGGGTGCAAGAGAACATGACAACGCACTATACGCTGAACGGATCAGTCCTGGCGGCGCTTCCACAACATGGCGGCCGCCGCTGGGCCCAGAGTGCAGAACCTGCCTGCTGCTGTTTCTGCGCTTGTGCCTGGAGGCCTATGGCTGCGGAGCTCGGGAGAAGTGTGGAGCTGCCTAACTGTTTCCGGTGACGGCTGCAGAGTGGACTTCTGCGCAAAGGTGTGCGATCTTCCCGGAGGCCAGGGGAGCACCAACCAGGCCGTGGTATGTGGGCTTCTGTGGAGCTGGCTGAACGGAGGTGGGTCACGAGTCGGCCTGAAAGAGTGAAATGCCGCCTGCGCTGGCTGCAGTGAGTGGTGTGCGGCTCGTACCTGGCTAGTGACTGCGGAGCTGGGGCGGGCCAGGGAGCGAGCCATGGCCTGCGAGCTGTGGCCGGGGCGGGTGGGCGCTCGTTGCTGCGGCCGTACGGATTGTGCCGCCATGTGAACACCTGCGGGACCTCTGAGTCTGGGCCGTCAGGGCGGAGGGGATCTTCACAGCTGGCCCTGGAGTGCGCCGGCACCATGCGCCCTTCTACTGCCTGTCTTGTTGTTGCTGGGGACCCGATCCTGCCGGAGCGCTTTCAGTATTCTGGGGGGCTCTGCTGTGGCGCCTGGCTGGCGTCTGCATTGCAGAGCTGAGATGGGTCTCCACTGCCCGGTAATTAGGCCTTCCTGCCCCTTTTGAACTGCCCATGCCTCGTTGAGATTTGACTGCTGGCCGCTGGCCTATCTCCCAGAATTGCTGCACTTGCCCTGCATCTTCGTCTGTTGGGAGGCCTGGAAGATGTGCCTGGCCGATCAGAAGTACGTCTATCCTGTTCCTGAGGGGGGGTCGTGTGTCTGCCGTTTTATGTGGTGCTTCTCTCCATCGCACGTTGAGCTGTGGGGACTTGTTGCCTAACTTCGCTGTTTAAGCCAGGGAGTGTACCTTGTGGCAAATGTCACGCGGTGTGGGGCAGGCTCTAGCCTAAGTGTCCTAAGTGACCAACTGTGTGGTGCCCTTGAGTGCCCCCTGGGGTTGTTGTCTCCCCTGCCAGGATCCTACCACATTGCATATCAGGAGCGCCCAATCTAACATCTCCTCGGTGGTGGGACTCACTATGCTGACAGGATGGGGAGGACTGATGAATCTCAACCCCGCCTCACGTTTGAGGCACGTAAAACATCTAAGAGCCCACAAAAAGCTGCCTCTGACTTAGAGGCGGATGCCCAATACGAGGGTCCTTCCACGCTAGAGACAACTCTACTAGCCATGCAACGCAGCCTCCAGTCCATAGAAGGCAACATGGCTACAGTTCATCAACGCCTCGACCAAATGTCATCACAACTAGAAAAACAGGGCACACGTGTGGGAGAAGGGGAGCAACGTTTATCTGTGGCAGAGGATGGCCTGAGTGAGGTGGCGGGAAAAACACTCAACATGGAAAAAGTTCTCTCCATCATTCAGGCCAGGAATGAGGATGTGGAGGCCTGCTCACGCAGGAATAACATTCTAATAAAAGGGTTGCCAGAATCAACAAACATGGAAAAAATGGAGACCTTTATCGAGAACTTGATTAAGGGAATTTTTGGTACTGAACTGCTCTCTGCCATGTACATTGTCGAGCAGGCTCACTACTCCCTTGCAGCTCTGCCTGTTATTGCATGGGTTTTGAATTACAGGGACAGAGACACCATCCTGCGCATGGTCAGGGACAAGGGAACATTCGTACATCAAGGCAATACTCTCTCTTTCTTCCCTGATTTTACTGTAAATTTACAAGCTGCCCATAGGGAGTTTGGAGTGGTGAAAAAGTTTTTACAATCTGAAGGTGTCCCTTATGCAATGTCATACCAGGCCTGTTAGAAAGGCGATCTCAGGGGGGAGGCAGAGGCTGTCTGGCCGACCACCCAGAGACCCACCTCTCCTTCTAGAACTGGCCGAGCGCGGTCGAGAGGCCTCCTGGCGAGGTTCCTCTTCTAGGATCGTACAGGTGAGCAATCACACCACTACAGATGGACACCACACAAGGATAGATTCTTAACGTCTTTATCAGTAATCAAGGCAGGTTATCTCAGCAATATCTGTACAAACGGATCGAGGGATCCTTAAGATCTTAGTAACAGTGGGAAGGGGTAGCGGGACAGTCTTGGTACCAGCCTGGTACGGGGATACCCTGCGCTCAGCTCTCAATCCTCGAGCTGGGGGTCCCTCGGGGTTGGGCCGCGGCAGCGCCAGCAGGGCTCCGAAGATGGTTCAACGAGGTCGGGCCGCTGCAGCGCCAGCAGGGCTCCAAAGATGGTTTCAGCGAAGTTGGGCCGCGGCAGCGCCAGCAGGGATCCAAAGATGATTTCAGCGAGGTCGGGCCGCGGCAGCGCCAGCAGGGCTCCGAAGATGGTTTCAGCGAGGTTGGGCCGCGGCAGCGCCAGCAGGGCTCTAAAGATGATTTCAGCGAGGTCGGGCCGCGGCAGCGCCAGCAGGGCTTCGAAGATGGTTTCACCAAGGTCGGGCCGCGGCAGCGCCAGCAGAGCTCCAAAGATGGTTTCAGCGAGGTTGGGCAGCGGCAGCGCCAGCAGGGCTCTAAAGATGATTTCAGCGAGGTCGGGCTGCGGCAGCGCCAGCAGGGCTTCGAAGATGGTTTCAGCAAGGTTGGGCCGCGGCAGCGCCAGCAGGACTCCGAAGATGGTTTCAGCGAGGTTGGGCCGCGGCAGCGCCAGCAGGGCTCCAAAGATGGTTTCAGGGTACGAAGTAGGCGAGTTCTTCTCAGGGTCTCTCGACTCTGGGATACAACTACCGACCCATCCCAGAGCTGCCCCAGATATAGGTCTAGAGTCCTTTGATGTCCGGACCCTCGCACCTGGGGGTCAGAGGGGCCGGGAGGAGAGAGTCTAGACACCCAGCAGGAGGGTGGAGCCAGCGCCCAGGGAGGGCGATCGAAACCAGGCGTCCGGGGACGGCTGGTGGGCCATCAAAACTCCCCTCCTCCTTGATCCGTCAAGTGGCCACTTTACCACCTGGTCGGACCTTGGTGCCTTGATGTCGGTGCTTTGTTGGGGCCGCGGCCGAGATCAGGCCAAGGCCACAGGGCTCGGATGGGGGAGGACCAAGATGGAGTCGGGCCTGAGAGGGTGGCCCGGGATAGGGGTCGGACCAGCAGCGTGGGGCGAGTAGGGGTCGCCATGTTCTGGTGAGGGAGAGCCGGGGATCGCTGTGAGTGGCGGCTCTCGTGAAGGTTGGTGGGGGTATCTTCAGGCCGAAGGACAGGGGTCGATGTCATCCAGAGCCCGCCATGCGGGAGGAGGGGGACCACGCCACGAGGCCGGTTCCAACACACGTCCCCCCCAGCTGAAGGCAGGGAGAATCACCCATCTTCTTGGGGGTTCTCCTCGCCGAGGTGGAAGAAGCGGGACAGGCCGTCAGCGTTGGCGTGGTCGCTGCCGGGGCGGTGTTCCACACTGAAGTCCATCCCTTGTAGGGAGATGGACCGACGTAGCAACTTCGGGTTCTCCCCTCGCATCTGCATCAACCACCGCAGGGGCCGGTGGTCAGTTTGCACCCGGAAATGGGTGCCGAAGAGATAGGGTTGGAGTTTCTTGAGGGCCCACACCACGGCGAAGGCCTCTCGTTCAATGGTGCTCCAGCGCTGCTCTCGGGCCAGCAGACGTCGGCTGATGAAGGCCACCGGCTGATCAATTCCTTCGGCGTTGATTTGGGACAGGACTGCCCTGACACCGTGCTCTGAGGCATCTGTTTGGACTACGAATTCCCGGCTGTAATCGGGAGCTTGGAGCACTGGGGCGGTACACATCGCTGTCTTTAGGGTCTCAAAGGCGGCCTGGCACTCGGGTGTCCAGTGTTTCTTCTGTGGCTGCTTCTTGGAAGTGAGTTCAGTGAGGGGGCCCACAATGCTGCCATAATTCTTCACAAAGCGCCGGTAATACCCAGTGAGCCCCAGGAAGGCTCGGACCGCTGTCTGGGTGACCGGGGGCTCCCAGGCCAAGATGGCGTCTATCTTGGGTTGGTGGGGGGCCACCTGGCTGCTCCCCACTTGGTGTCCCAGATAGGTCATGGAACCTTGGCCGATCTGGCATTTGCTTGCTTTTATGGTCAATCCGGCCCGGCGGAGGGCCGCCAAGACCTCTCGGAGGTGCTGGAGGTGTTCAGCCCAGTGGAGGCTGTACACCGCAATATCGTCCAGATATGCGGCGCTGAACTCTTCGAGCCCCGCCAGCACCTTATTCACCAGTCTCTGGAACGTTGCGGGGGCGTTTTTCATCCCGAAGGGCATCACCCTGAAGTGGTAGTGACCATCGGGGGTTGAGAAAGCGGAGCCCTCTTGGGCGCCCGGTGTGAGTCCGATCTGCCAGTAGCCGGAGGTTAGGTCGAATGTACTCAGGTAGCGGGCCGCCCCCAGGTGGTCGATCAGTTCATCAGCCCGGGGAATGAGGTGGGCGTCGGTCCGGGTGACGGCATTCAATCCCCGGTAGTCTACACAAAACCTTAGTTCGGGAGAAGCGCCAGGGGCGGCGGCTTTAGGGACCAGGATGACAGGGCTGGCCCACGGACTGTCAGAGGGTTCGACCACCCCCAGAGCCAGCATCTTGGAGACTTCTGATTGAATGCAGGTCCGAACTCGATCGGGAACTCGGTAGGCCCGGTGTCGCACAGGCGGGCTGTCCCCGGTGTCGACATCGTGGACGCACCACTTGGTGACTCCGGGGGTGAGAGAAAAAAAGTCTGCAAATTGTCCCAACAGCTTTTGGCAGTCTCGGCGTTGTTCTGGGGTCAGAGCGGAGGAGAGGTTGACTCCCTACACGGAGCCGTCTTTCTCGGAGGCGTTCAGGAGGTCCGGTAGGGGCTCGGAGTCGTCTTCGGCCCCGTTGTCAGTGGCCATCAGGAGGCTAAGTTCCGTCCGGACAAAGTGAGGTTTGAGCCTGTTGGCGTGGAGGACCCGGAGGGGGTTCCTGGGGGACTCCATGTCCACCAGGTTTCTGACAGGGCTCTTGCGCTCCACCACTTTGAAGGGCTCAGTCCACTTGCCCTGGAGGGCACATGGTTCGACCAGGGACATGACCCAGACCTGTTGGCCCGGCTCGAACTCAATGGAAGAGGCGTTTTGATCATACCAGCGTTTCATCTCTTCTTGGCTGGCCTCGAGGTTGTTTTTGGCAAGTTCCTGGAACTGCCGAGTCTGTTTCGGAGGGTCAGGAGGTACCAATATACGTCGGGTGGAGTATCTTGGGTCATCTCGTCATCTGGGAGCTGTAGCAGGGCGTCTCTCCCCTCGTTGACGAACTTTCCCCACAAGCCGGCACCCCAGTCTTTTTGTGGCACCCGGTGCGAGGTCATGGCTACCTCGTAGGCCTTAAACCATTGTTGGATGTCGTCGTTTTTTAATAGTATTCTCGGACGACATCTTTGGGGATGTGGAACTTTGTGTCCGCAGGAGGAGGTGGGCTCCGGTTCCTGGAGGCGCTGGCCTCCCCGTTTTAGCCTTGATCTCAAGTTCTTTTAAACCACGCTCGTGCTCGTACGTGAGTTTTTTCTCCTCTAAGTCCCTCTGCCTTCGTTTCTCCTCCAGGTCCCCTTGCAGCCGTAGTTGCTCAAGGGCTATCTTTTTCTCGGCCAGCTGTAGTTCTCCATCCAGACGGAGTCGGGCCAGTTCCAATTCGTGGAGCCTGCTCTTTTCTCGCTCTCGGGCGTCTTCATGGGAGAGGCCCGTGTTTACGTTGGTATTTCTTTCCTCTGCTTGGGTTGTGATGGTTCCCGGGTGCATATCTGGAATCGTGATATCTTCGTTCTGGGGTGGCGTCGCTCCTGTTTCCACCCATGTTTGCAGGGCCTGCTTGAAATCGGCCTTGGTGCTTAGTCCGGTGGTAGCAATGCCCAGGTCCTTGCAGAATTGTTTCAATTCTTTGTGGTTATAGTCTTCTAACCGTTCCTTCTGGAACTCCGCGGTTGGTCTGGTTTCCTTGGTAGTCATGGTCGTAGTGTGTTTCTGTCAGTAGCGGGTGAGTCACTCTCTGTACGATTTGCGTCGGCTCGGATCGCATCGCCTGCCACCAATGTTAGAAAGGCGATCTCAGGGGGGAGGCAGAGGCTGTCTGGCCGACCACCCCGAGACCCACCTCTGCTTCTAGAACTTGCCGATTGCGGTCGAGAGGCCTCCTGGTGAGGTTCCTCTTCTAGGATCGTACAGGTGAGCAATCACACCACTACAGATGGACACCACACAAGGATAGATTCTTAACGTCTTTATCAGTAATCAAGGCAGGTTATCTCAGCAATATCTGTACAAACGGATCGAGGGATCCTTAAGATCTTAGTAACGGTGGGAAGGGGGTAGAGGGACAGTCTTGGTACCAGCCTGGTACGGGGATACACTGCGCTCAGCTCTCAATCCTCGAGCTGGGGGGTCCCTCGGGGTCAGGCCGCGGCAGCGCCAGCAGGGCTCCGAAGATGGTTCAGCGAGGTCGGGCCGCGGCAGCGCCAGCAGGGCTCCGAAGAAGGTTCAGCGAGGTCGGGCAGCGGCAGCGCCAGCAGGGCTCCGAAGATGGTTTCAGCGAGGTTGGGCCGCGGCAGCGCCAGCAGGGCTCCAAAGATGATTTCAGCGAGGTCGGGCCGCGGCAGCGCCAGCAGGGCTCCGAAGATGGTTTCAGCGAGGTTGGGCCGTGGCAGCGCCAGCAGGGCTCCAAAGATGATTTCAGCGAGGTCGGGCCGCCGCAGCGCCAGCAGGGCTCCGAAGATGGTTTCAGCGAGGTTGGGCCGCGGCCGCGCCAGCAGGACTCCGAAGATGGTTTCAGCGAGGTTGGGCCGCGGCAGCGCCAGCAGGGCTCCAAAGATGGTTTCAGGGTACGAAGTAGGCGAGTTCTTCTCAGGGTCTCTCGACTCCGGGATACCACTACCGACCCATCCCAGAGCTGCCCCAGATATAGCTCTGGAGTCCTTTGATGTCCGGCCACTTTACCACCTGGTCGGACCTTGGTGCCTCGATGTCGGTGCTTTGTTGGGGCCGCGGCCGAGGTCGGGCCGAGGCCACAGGGCTCGGACGGGGGAGGCCCAAGATGGAGTCGGGGCCTGAGAGGGTGGCCCGGGATAGGGGTCGGACCAGCAGCGTGGGGCAAGTAGGGGTCGCCATGTTCTGGTGAGGGAGAGCCGGGGGTCGCCGTGAGTGGCGCCTCTCGTGAAGGTTGGTGGGGGTATCTTCAGGCCGAAGGACAGGGGTTGATGTCGTCCAGAGCCCGCCATGCGGGAGGAGGGGAACTCTGCCACGAGGCCGGTTCCAACAAGGCCTGATTGAAGATTGGTCCAGATGGGGACTCCAAGATCTTCACCAACCCCAACGCGATGATGGAGCAAGCTAAACAACTTAAGATATGGCGGCATGAATCCCAGACTCTATCCAAAACTGATGAATAGCAGGGTTATTGTGAGCACATTGATAATTGGTTAGGACGTGTAGCTCTTCGGGCAGCTTTGTCTTTAACCTGTTAAATGCTTTGCCCCCTACACATGTCAGGTTCCCCTTCTCGGTGCAGATGGACACTCTAGAGTCCTTTTGGTTTCACTCAACGGTACCACCTTATCACGGGGCTGTATACTGTGTTCTGATTGGTAAACAGCGTTTACAACAAATCTTTTACCCCGCAGGGAATCACAACCAGTTCGTTAGAATGACCGTGTTGTGATTCCGCATACCATTACTCCGCAAGTTGGAACAAGGACTTGCGGAGGGGGGGGGGGTTGTTGGATTTAAAATCCAACACCTTCCCTAGTGTCCACACAGACTGGAGTTGGAATAGTAAATTATACTATTCCAACTTCCAGCACCCCCGCCGCAAGTCGTTGTTCCGACTTGCGGAGTAATGGTATGCGGAATCACAACGCGGTCGTTGTAACAACCGCATTGTGATTCCCTGTGGGGTAAAAGAATGCGGGATTTAAAGGTATATTCGTTCTGATCAGGCATATTTGGTGTTTATGCTCAGCCAACTCCTACTAGTTAGGAGGGTAGTGGCACTCTGTCACCCCTCATGGGAATACCCCTTTTACAAATTCCATTGGTTATCTCTGGGTTGGGTTGGGACAGGGATGGTTGGGATGGCTTTAGTGAGTTGAGAATACTGAAGTGGGTGGGGGGGAACGGGATGGGGGTTTGGCAAGCGGGAGATGTGGGTGAAGGGTGGATCCGGCACTTTTAGTTCTTGGTGTACAACCCTTTTTTTTTGCAGGAGCATGCACAACTCTTTTTATTGTTCTCATTGACAGGTCTCACGAGATCCCTACGATATAATTAGTGGTAAAGTGCGACTGTTAACTTGGAATATCTGTGTTCTCAACACCCCTAGAAGGATCCACTCTATATTTGCTACTTTAGACTGGATGGATGTGCAGATAGCCTTCTTGCAGGAGACTCACCTCACAAAACTGTCTAAAAGGAATATTGGGAATCGGTGGGCGGGGGTGCGGGTGTTGTCCTCGTATTCTAGTTGTGCAAGAGGGGTGATGATATTGATAAACAAGACATCCCATTTATGGTTCTCCGCACAGACACGGATTAATCTGGCTGGCTTGCGATATTACATGGGCAACTGGGTGGTGTGAGTGTATTGTTGTTGAATGTTTTTGGCCCGAATATAGACAATCCAACCTTCTTTTCTGTTGTGTTGGGCCGAATTACCACCTTCCCGGAGGTTGAGATACTTTGGAGCGGCAACTTTTAATGCGTGCCTAGATATGACTGTAGACCGCATGGGTAGTGAGACTTCGCGACCCAAGCAGGCATCTGAGGTGTTGGGAGGACTGATGGATGCTGGCCAACTGTGGGATGTGTGGCGCTTGCGGCATCCTGGGGCGCATGAGAGTACATTTGTTTTCACAGTTCATGGGACTTCGTCCCTCCTGAATTTCTAGCTGGTCACTGAGGCTGTGTGTACCTGGGCAGTGGTCATATGGTCCGGAGGTTCTCAGACCATTCTCCTGTGCTGTTGGAGCTGCAGGTTCCTGCTTGTCAGTGACCAACTTTCATTTGGCATCTGCAGCCTTTCTTGCTATCAGACCCTGTCTTTAAACATGACATTGGGGAGGCTATACATAACTTTTTCAAGGAGAACGAGGGTTCGTTGATAGCGCGGGCATCCTCTGGGAGAAATTTAAGGTGACTATTAGGGGTGTGTGTATGGGGGTGCAGGTGGGTGTTTCGCAAGATTTGAGGCGCAGGATTAAAATATTGGCTGCAGATATGTCTGCTCTGGAAAGATCTTATGACTCAGACCTTTCCCTTCAACACTCTCGGCAATACGGGAATTGGTTACGGAACACAGCGAGACAGCAGATCAGGAGATGGCCCATAGGTCTAGACGTAGTAAAGCTTGTTATTATGGGGAGGGGGCAGACCTAGCCGCTCCCTTTCACAGAAGCTATCTGATCCTCGTAGCCAGTACCATATTAAGGAGATTCTTTATGAGGTGGGGGAGGCGCATTATACCACGGCGGACATTAGTGAGATCATCCTGGACTTTTATGCCAAGTTATATTCAAGCAGAGCAGACACACTGCAGGACGAGATCTATGAATACCTCGATGATATTGCTCTGGGGTGGCTGTCTTCGGGTCACTGAGAATATCTTATGCAGCCTTTCGACGAGGAGGAAGTCAAATTAGCAATAATGTCACTTCCCACCTGCAAATCCCATGTGGATGCACTAGGCCCTTGACTGCTAGCGGTCTTTGTGGAGGCATATTACATGGGTTGTCTCCCAGCCTCCTTAAGGGAAGCCCTTTTGGTGATACTACTGAAACCTGACAAGGCTTCCAATCGCTGCGACCCTTACAGTACAGTAAATTGGTGAACACCACGTAGTGAGTCCAGACCAATAACGCAGCCACATACTTGATGAATTTGCTTTGCTGAGAGATCTCCGTTTTTAAAGAAGTCATGCCTGGTTCACTCCATGGGGGAAAGGCAGCATCTGTAATCCCTGACTTGAAGGAATAGACTGGGAAGAAGAGAGATTGGAGAGCTACACCGTCGCCCAGCTGAAGGGCTTCTGCCTCAAGTTTAGAGTTTCACAGGCTGGATGCAAAAACAAGCCCCACTATCAAAAGGTGCTGAGGGCCTGGATAGAGTCAAGGGCACCTGAGAATGCGGTGGAAATTGAGCCACCAGAAAGCATCCATGATTTTGGCAGAACCCTGTCTCCACAGGAGCTGGCATACAGGAAGGAAACCCGGGCACATGAAATGGAGATGGCAAGACTTAATGGACAGATGGCAATGGAAAGCCAAAGGTTGGCCATGGAAGAGAAAAAGATCTAATTGGAACATGAGATGAAATTGCAGGAGCTGGAGCTGAAAGCTAAAAGTTTGGAGCCTCCTCCCTCTGGTGGCAGCGCAACAGCAGTGCAGGTAGAATCAAGGCTATACATGCCAAAGGATGTGGTGAAATAATTTTTTTAAAATGATGACATAGGGCAGTGGTTCAAGGCCTATGAGGTAGCCATGTCTTCCCACTGGGTCACTGAGAGAGATTGGGAGGCGGGGTTGTGGGGGTGGTTCCTTAGTGAGGGGCGGGACACACTGCTAGATTTGCCCTCCGAGATTTATCATTCTTACCCACTCATGAAGGAAGCTTTGATGACCTGGTATGGGTTAACTCCTGAATTGTACAGACAGGTTCAAGGGTTGTACAGAGATTCCTGGGAGTACCTATGTTGAATATGTGACCTTTTTCTGCAGAGCAATGGATGGTTGGGTGAAGGGTAGCAAAGTGAATTATTTTCAAGGTCTCTTTGATTTAATTGCATGGGAGCACTTGTCTAGTAATTGTTTTCCTGAGCTACGCCAGCACCTGATTGATAGCAAGCTGACTAACCCTAGGAAGCTTGCTGTGGAGGCGGACCGCTGGGTCAGCAACAGGGTCCACAAGAGTCAAGTGGGAGACTTCGCCAAAGGTGGGCAAGGTCCCCAGCAGAAGAGTGGGGGGGACAAGGGTAAACAGAGGGAGTTTCAGAAGAGGCCCCAAAGTAGTCCCCAAGGGAACCAAGGGAAAGGTTCTCAGCCTCACCCACCCCATGCATACTGCCGTGTTGTCAATGCTAGCAACACAGAGAGTCGTTGTCCAATGGCTCAGGTTCGTTTTGAGTGAGGGGGAGTCTCTGGTACTCTTCAAGTAGCTGTGAGGACTGCCATGCCTATAGACTGTTTGCTAGGGAACAACTTGGAGAGCTCCCCTTGGGGAAAGGTGGAGAAGAGCACTCACCTGAGGATGGTGGGTCTGCCTGACTGGGCGTGCGTGACCAACTGGTCAATGACAGCCAGTAGGGGTGCTCAAGAGGTCCTGGAGCCTGAGGGAGAGGCCCAGAAACCAGCCTTAGAGAGAAATGCAGGAGGCGCGGGAAACCGGCCCCTGTTTTTTCCACGGTCCAGGAGGAAGCAGACCTTGAGGGGGATGCCCTGGAACCTACAGGGGAACAGATAGCTGAACTGGGGGACCTGCCTGAGCTGACCCATTGGCAGCAGGAAGGAGGCCCCTCCAGGGAGGTATTCTGCAGGGCACAGAAGGAATGCCCTTCTCTCATAGGTCTGCGGCAGCAGGCTCCAGACCAGGCTAACGGTGATCAGTCAGGAGCACATTTAATTTATTGGGAGAATTACCTCCTGTATTCAGAGCCTAAAGATGCTGAACCTGGGTCAGCCCGTGCGCTGGTGGTACCCCAGAAGTTCAGAGCCTTCCTACTGGGGCTGGCTCATGATGTGCCATTGGCAGGGCCTTTGGGGCAACACAAGACCTATGAAAGGCTTGTCACCCACTTTTATTGGCCTCAAATGCTCAGATGCTCACTGTAGGACCTGCCAGACTTGCCAGGCAAGTGGAAAGAGTGGGAGGAAGCAGAAGGCTCCTCTCCAGCCACTCCCTGCAGTCAGTACCCCATTCCAGCGAGTGGGAATTGACATTGTGGGGCCACTGGACCCCAGGACAGCCATGGGCAAAAGGTTCATCCTGGTCCTGGTGGACCATGCCACCCGGTACCCGGAAGCCATCCCTCAGAGGATAGTGACAGCCCCAGTGGTGGGACGTGCACTGATGGGAATGTTCTCCTCTGTGGGAGTCCCTCTAGAGGTGGTGTCTGACTGAGGTACCAATTTCATATCCAAGTATATGAAATCCATTTGGCAAGTTCACCACACCTTACCACCCCCAAGGAAATGGGTTGGTTGAGAGATTCAACCGAACTCTAAAGGGCATGATTATGGGTCTGGAAGAACCCATGAGGCGTAAGTGGGATGTCCTCTTGCCATGCCTGCTCTTTGCTTACCGTGAGGTGACACAGAAGTCTCTAGGGTTCAGCCCCTTTGAGCTCCTGTATGGCAACCCAGTAAGAGGACCTCTAAGTCTGGTCAAAGAAGGCTGGGAGCAATCTCCCAGGAAACCTCCCCAGAATGTATATAGCTACATGCTGGCCTTTAGGAACGAGACTAGGCATTTCAGGAAACTTGCTGAGGCAAATCTGGAAGCCAGCCAGGAGGAAATGAAGTGGTGGTATGACCAGAATGCCACTCTGGTAGAACTTCAGCCTGGACAGAAGGTGTGGGTCTTGGCCCCCGTGGAGCCTTGTGTGCTCTAGGATAAGTGGACAGGCCCCTTTGAGGTTGTGGAGCGCAAGAGTCCAGTCACCTATTTGGTGGAATACAGTCTCCCAGGAACCCCTTGAGGGTCCTGCATGTCAACCGCCTTAAGCCCCACTTGGAAAGGTCCGAAGTGAGACTGCTCTTGGCCATAGATGATGGAATGGAGGAGGAGACTGAGCCACTTCCTGACCTCCTGGTAGCCAGAGAGCAAGATGGGTCAGTGGATGGAGTTAACCTCTCACCCACCCTGACCCCTGAACAACAGAATGACTGCCGCCAGTTGCTGGGACAGTTCTCTGACCTGTTTTCCCTGGTTCCTAGTATCACTGATTGGTGCGTCCATGATGTGGATACAGGAGACAGTTTACCTATGAAGCACAAGGCTTACAGAGTGACTAACAGGGTCAGGGCCTGCATCAAATAGGAGGTCTCAAAGATGCTTGCTCTTGGGGTGATTGAGTCCTCTAGCAGTCCTTGGGCCAGCCCTGTGGTCTTGGTCCCGATGGCTGCAGCGCCGAGTGCCACACCCAAACTCCGGTTCTGTGTGGACTACAGAGGACCCAATTCAGTCACGAAGACTGAAGCGCATCCCCAGAGCTGATGAGCTCATTGATCGGTTAGGGGCTGCACGGTACCTCAGCACATTTGATTTAACGTCTGGGTACTGGCAGATCGCCTTGACTGATGGGGCCAAAGAGAGGTCAGCATTCTCCACACCAGATGGGAATTTCCAGTTCCGGGTTATGCCATTTGGGATGAAGAATGCCCCTGCCACCTTCCAGAAGTTGGTCAACCATGTGTTGGTTGGGCTGGAGGAATTCAGTACCGCCTACCTGGATGACATAGCAGTGTTTAGTGTCACATGGGAAGAACATCTGCGCCACCTCTGGGAAGTGTTGTTGGCACTGCGCAAGGCAGGCCTCACGATCAAGGCGAGTAAGTTCCAGATCGGGCAGGGTTCCGTGGTGTACTTGGGACACCAAGTGGGAAGCGGTCAGGTGGCGCCTCTCCAACCCAAGATTGAAACCATCCTGGCTTGGAAAACCCCAAAGACCCAGACAGAGGTGAGGGCCTTTTTAGGCCTCACAGGGTACTACAGGAGGGTTGTCAAGGGGTATGGAAACATTGTTGCCCCCTTGACAGAGCTGACTTCCAAGAAGCAGCCCCAGAAAGTGATTTGGACTGACACCTGTCAGAAATCCTTTGACACCCGGAAAACTGCCATGTGCACGGTGCCCGTGCTCCTGGCACCCGACTTCTCCAAAGAGTTCCTTGTGCAGACAGACGCTTCAGAGCATGGTGTAGGGGCTGTTGTTTCACAGATGACTGAGGAGGGCTGGGACCAACCTGTAGCCTTCATCAGTAGGAGGTTACTTCCCCGGGAACAAAGGTGGAGTGCAATTGAGCGTGAGGCTTTTGCTGTGATCTGGGCATTTAAGAAGCTAAGACCCTACTTGTTTGGGTCTCACTTCCGGGTTCAGACAGACCACAAGCCCCTCAGATGGTTGATGCAAATGAGGGGTGAGAATCCAAAGCTGTTGAGGTGGTCCATTTCCCTACAGGGTATGGATTTCACAGTGGAACATTACCCCGGTACAGATCACGCCAATGCTGATGGTCTGTCCAGATTTTTCCGCCTTAGTGATGAGAACTCCCTGGGGTAGGGTAGTTCTCCCCACATTTCAGCTGGAGGGGACACGTGTTAGACCTGGCACCATTGGCGTGGGTCTCCCTCCCATTTTTGCTGTTGCCTCATGTGTTTTTGCTGGTGTTAGCTGCTCAGAGCACTGTGCCAATGCCAACCAGTGCCACAGTGCAAGTGCTCCCTATATAAAAGTATATATGTTGATTGGTTTCCATGATTGGCTTATTTGGTTTACTGTCAGACCCCAGTAAAGTGCACCAAGAGTGCCAGGGCTTGTGAATCCAAATGCCGCTAGTAGGCTTGCAGCACTTGTTGTGCCGCCCACAGAAGCAGCCTAATAAAATGTGTCTAAGGTCTGCCATTGCAGAACCTGCGTGCAATCTGGTACTGTCATGCTGGCTGGGCAAGTGCACCGACTTGCCAGCCCCTAAACCTTCCCTCAACTTCATATTAGTCACCCCTATGGTAGGGCCAAGGGCAGGGTGTATTGTAAGCATACGGTAGGACAAGCCCTGATGTGTGTGGTATGTCCTAATAGTGAATTACAGCCATTTTCCTTTTTCACTATTGTAAGGCTACCTGTTCTCATAGGCCAGAATGGGCTGTTAGAATTGTTGCATCATACATTCCTAACAGACTCAGGGAACATGGTAGAAAGTCAAGTTTAGTATGCCTGAACTCAGAATAATAAAATACATATTTTAATAAAGTTTATTTTAATATCCTGTGTTTGCAAATACTACTTTTAGAAAGTTAGTAATTGCTTGCCTAACCATTTCAGCCCACTTCCGCTAGGATGTGTATCTGCTGTCTGGTTTCTGTGAGTGACAGGGATGGGGAATTCCAGGAGACAGGCTGGGGCTGCCAGGTGGTGAATAGAGAGATTACACCAGGATAAGTGGGAGGAGTGCCCCTGGGCTCTGAATAGGACTGTGCTCTGCCACCACAATCCTGGCTCCACCTCCTGCGGAGCGTCTGATGTCTCTGCCCTGCACCTTGTAAAGAGAGAGGGGAGACTGTCAACAGAGTGCTCCTGGACTGTACTTGTCACCCACAATGCTGGCTCCCCCTCCTGGGGAGTATCTAATGCCCCTGCCCTGCATACTGAAAGAAGAAGCCAGAGTCTGCAAAACAAAGTGCTCAAAGACTGGACTGGATTAGGCAAAGGCCCCCCTGGCCTGAAAGAACAAAGGATTTTGGGTATAAAGATAGGAGCCCTGCTCCTAAGAAATCAGATCCTGTTTACGCCAAGAAGAACGTCTGCCCGACGAGAAGGACCTGGAAAAGCTGCATGGAGGAGTACTGTCTCTGACCTGGGAGACTGGCCTGTGGTGGGTGCCTTGCTGCAAGAAGGAGAGGAAAAGACTGAAGTGACTTTGTTCTACTTGTGCTTTTGAAACAATCTCCAAGGGCTTGGAACTGAGCTTGCCCCCTGAACAGAGTCCTGGGATTATTGAACTCTCTCCCGCCTTCCCTGACGAGCTGCTGAACTTTTGCTCGACCTTCTGTGCCGCTGGAGCCGCGATCCCAAGTGCGCCTCACCCCCGTCTATTGTGCAGCCTGTGCCTGGCCGCCCCGCCAAGGGTGACTCCGCTCTGCCCTGAGCCGTCCTGCTTGGGCCGCCCGCACCCTGCCTCCTCCTCCCCTCCGAGCCACACTGCTCACTTTGCCGCCCCTGCCGCTGAAAGCCCAGCCGGAGTACAGTGCGAGGCGAAGTACGGCCCGTACGCACGAAGCATACCGGCCGCCCCGCACCCCCTCCTTATTGTTGTGACCGCGCCGCACCCAGAAGCCTGCCCGTACGTCTCGTACTGACCGCCTCGTGCTGCCCGGCCGACATCCACCCATCAGCCCTGAACGGAAGGCACAGCTCGTACGCCACAGCCCAAAGTGAACTGGATCAAAGCCACTCATCGCTCTACGCCTTGGACCAACGACGCCAATGAGCCGAAGCTCGCACCGTCCCCGGCCAACAACGCTGCTTGCCTCACCCTCATTTGCGCCGCACTGTGCGTGACAAACTCTTCACCTAAGGTACTGTGATCGACGCGAACCCCATCCCCGTACGCCCCGGACAGAATTGTCCGCTGTGCACGTTTGACTCTCTTGGTTAATTTTTCATTGCCGATGCACCGAACTAAGAGAACGAGTCGAACAGAATTTAAAAAGTACGCTTGTGACCAGAAATCTTCATTTATAACAGTATTGTGGTCATTGTATGTCGTTATGGTGGTCTTGTGCTAACTCCTATATAAAGGCAAACCTATTTTTGATAGAAGACTTGTGTGTTGTCCCTGGTGTGGTGTTGTCACTGATCTACTGTGTATACTTACAACTGCTTAACCTGCATTGCCTCTGAGATAAGACTTGTCTGCTTGCGCCACACTACCTAGAGGGTGAGCAGGGGTTATTTTAGAGGGTGATCCCCTTATCCTGACTAGAGGAGAGGGTCCCTGCTTGTCACAAGTCCTTACCTGTGCCAACCAGAAACCCCCAAATCTAACAGTGACCTCCCATATTTACAACATGAACACAGATGCCAATATGCCTAGATTCCGCCATGAGGGATGGCTAGCACTTATGTGCACCTGTCTTGCTCCCCGTCACTATATATGCATGAGCACCACAAGTTTCTCTTACTGTCAACTTCCAGTAAGAAAATCTTCAACTGTCTTAGTTTACTGCTTAGATGCCACCTTCTAAACTATGGTTGACTTTGGTTAGGCCAGCATTTGAGCATTACACACTCTGAGAAGGCCGCCATGCAGGATGATACCTCTGTTACACCAGCATGCGAGGGGCTTGTTCCTATTGGCTCAAAGTTGCCCCTCCTCTCCTCATTGTCCATTTATCATCACTTCTTCCCGCAGGTGCACACAACACACCTGTAAAAATCACTCCAATTACCTGCACCTTAAAGCAGAGGAGGATAGGTCTCTTGCGCTCTCCGTGCAGAAACCACGTGAGTATGGTTGCTTCTCTTGAATATTCCCTATTTTTCTTTTTTTTTCAACTCTAAGGCCATTTTGATCTCTTTGATGTACTGTTCCTTAATAATGACTATCATTTCTCTTTCCACAGTTAGCAGCTGAGTGCTACTCTCTGCTTTTGACTTATGGGGCATAATACATTGAATCAAAGGGTAAGACCCTGCATTCACACCTGAGGACAACCAATCACTTATGATGCGATGTGTAACACCAACAGATATTGGTTTTATGTTGTCTGTTCCACATATGTCTACTTGCTTTATCTGTTACATTGTAAGTACGAGTGTGTTTTTCACATTTTTCACGTTGCGATGACTGATCAGCACCAACAATAGCATGCACATTTGTACCTTTGGAGGCAGTGTGATACAGTGAGCTGGAAAAGTGATTCCGGGGAATTATTAAACCATATTTACAAAACATTTGCTTACTGTGTGTTTTTTTAAATCATATTCTCATTTATTTTCTGGATTGGAAAATCAATTTTTAACTTTTTGAGCCAGGTATTTTCTTCTAAGGGAATACCTATACTGCATGTCATGTTTAGGTGTGGGGAAGGGTTATCCACCTGTTTTTTAGGTACTGAAGAAGCATTGTGGCTCCTTTTTAAGCCATTGGGTGTGAAACATGTCGACCTGCCCACACTCACAGATTTAGGCTACTTGGGTACAACACCCTACTAAATTATGTTTTTTAATCCTTGCGAGGGATCCATCATATTAAAGTCGAGTTTAGTATCTCTTAGATAGTTTTAGTCTCCCTTCACTTCACTATATACTTTCACGCCACCCCTCACATTCAAAATGTCCGCACACAGGCACTTTTCATCACACAGCAAAAATAAAAAGATCTCCGCTAAAGCGACTCTTCATGGGGCCCATAGAGTATTGTAGCTCTGGCCTTAAAAGGGGCACGCCCACTATGAAGCATGGCATCCTCATTGATGTGTGAGGGCACCAAGAAATAATCCTTAGGATTCCCCCTTCTTGCCTGCCTTTCTTTCATACTCGCTTTTTAATAGGAACAATACCTCCACTGATTTCTGCATGAATATGAATTTACACCCACTGAATGGGGAGTGGCTCTAACATGAAGAATACCTATTGGCTAAAGAAGATCCATTAGGGCAATGAGTATAGCCCTGACATGTGGTGTCTCCTAACGCGTCGGGTGAAGAGGAATTACCTCATTGTGTTTATCTCCATCTGACTCTAAAAAGGTTGGCTTTTCCAGGGAATTGGAGAACATACCTGATTTTCCCGACTGACTAATTCCAGTGCTGTGTACCAATAGTAAAATTTTACTTTATCAATCACAGTGCGATTGGAATACAACGTCCTATCCTTCTCTGACTTTGTGTTAAACTGCCTTTGCAAATGACCCTTGAGAGCACTAACCTCCTCACCTCCTCATTCTCATGATGGGCAAAACTGTCAGTCTGTAGTGTGAGTTCTTCCATAAAAAAGACATGCCATTCTCTGTATGGTGCTTGCTTCAGGATAGTCCCCAGAAACTAAAAGGAAAACAGTGAGAGACTTTAATTCAGTAATATAAACTTACATGCAGTGACCACAGCTGATGTCTACAGTGACTTTGAGAAGATATGGATTAACAAACTTCAGCTGACAACAACCTCAGTAATGACGAAATAATAAGTGAGAAGAACCAGAGAACACATACAGCAACACCTAAATAGTGTGGTGTGAAATCAGTGGTCAGAATAAACAGGAGGTCTTTACAGTGGCAGTGAATTACACAGAAACATACGCACCAAAAGCATGCTGCCTGCAAATTATTGTGAAAAGAGTAACAGTGCAGCCATCCAGACAGAAAACAAATGGGGATTGTGCCGCTATATCATATACTTAGGAGCAGAATGCAAACATATAGGGGCAGATTTACAAGCCCCTTGCACCACTTTTGCGTCATTTTTAACATGGGAAAAGTGATGCAAAAGTGGCACAAGGGACTTGTAAATCTGCCCCATAGACTCTTAGATCACCAGCGTTAGGGCAGAATGAAAATTTAGTGTTAATAAGGGTTAAGACTGAACACAATGAAAAAAAAATTACATCACAGGAGCACAATAAAAGCAAAGTGAAGTGTGATGACCTGGCAAAAAATACACTGTTAACAAGGAACCAAGTAGGAGTGTGATAACCAAGGGTTGAATAGAGACAGGTATAGCCTGACCATCACAAGGTTAAACTCGAACAGTGACAGAGTGACAATTCAGATGAATATGGGGAGCACTGATCACGTGCCAAACCGATTGCAGAGTATAAACATTCTGATAAGGTAAAAAGCAGTTGGAAGACCCAGAAGAGTGATATTGTGACAATCCAGGGAAAGAAGAACGTTGTGCTAGTGTGACTATCCTGGCGACAAAAAGAGTCAGAAGACCTGTTTTCCTGCACAGGGCTACATTTCTAACCCTATGCAAAAACAGTCAGATTGATTTAATGCGATAATCACTGCAGAGCCTGATATTTATCTGGATAAGACATGGGGATAGAATCTGATACATGCAGGACTAGGTGAAGTAAGCACGTAATTCCCAATGTTCTGAGTGTGAATATGGCCAATGATGTTTTAAATGCTTCTGCTAATAATTGCATCCTAGGGAAATATTGTGTACCGAGTATGGCTTCTCCCTCTCTGTGCCCATTCACAATCCAGAAAAACAATAGGCATATGGTGAAAATATTGCAACCACATAGCAGAACAGCACTACGATGGGGTGAATCTAATATCTGCATATATTCACTCTAAATGAGTGGTTATAGAAGGCAATGAGTTAAGAGCCATGTGTGACATTCATTAGCAAATAATCCTTACTGAAACAAGCGTGCATTTCCCTTGTATCAAGTCAAAGGTTATTTCAGTTGAAGCTGAAATAGCAGTTGGGAAAAAAGAAATAAATGTAAGTAAAAGTGAACAGCAGGCAACATTTCAAAAGCCATGGGCTTACATACCAAGCACTAGCAGAAGTAGAGTCACACAATTCAAAGTGCGCAAGTCTGTTTGTTGGCTCAGCCTGTCCTGGGAATTGAATTCAATGTCATCAGTTGTTCATGTGCCCTTGATGTAACTCTTACATCCTTATATCTGGTTGTAATTTTAGGTTTATATATTTTGGTTTCCTTTTTATATACCGAAAGGCCGCCACACCACTTGTTTGCAGAATATCTATGTATTACAGAGCTTCAGCCTTTAATCATTTGGCTGTCAGATGTAGCCTTGATCACATAGGGGATGGCCGACATTGTTCCGAGATAAAAAGTGCATGCATTCTCTAAAATTACATACATATAGAAAAATACTCCTTTATTATATTCAAGACCAACATGAATATAACACTTCATAATTCACCTAAACAATATTATGACTTGTAATATAATCTTCCTTAAAAACACATTAAAACACTTCTGCATGATATCTGATATACACAGGCTGAAATATAAATCTTCTGTTTAAGAAAATAAGGATGTCTCACCTAACAGAAATACGTATCAGTTTATCTATTAACAACATAATATCACCAACTCTTTTAAATGTTCCTCACTGTGAAATTCTCACATAGTAGGATTCAGTTTTTTTTTTTATTGACATTTTTCCCCTTTTTTTCCCCCCCTGAGATGAGAACAGGGCACAATAACATTCATTACAATACAAAATCATAAATAAGTATGGGAATTATACAGAGCGTTATGGTCATAAAATAATATCGATTCATACATGGTTTTCTCAGAACAAATCATATACTCCAAATATACACAGACTTCTATATACTAAATTCTCAATTTCAGACCCCCCCCTGGTGATCACTAATCGGGACCTTGTTTCCAGTGGACGAGAGGCTCCCATATTGCTAAGCCTAGTTTCTTGCCGTAGTAGGATTCAATAGTGCAAAATTTAAAACATTAATTTTAGCTGCACTTATGGTTGGACCAGAGCCCTAACATTTTCTTTCATATTAATTGCTGTGAAATGCCCTGCTCAGCCCTACTCATAATACAAACAATGCAATGCCCAAATAGGCTAATCTAACCAACATGTACCCTGACTAAAACCTGCTTCTAAAACAAAAGCAGAGAGTGTGTTCGATGTTTATAAATGTGGTTTGCAAAGTCTCTTATGTATTGACGCCACCTGGGTTCTTTGTTTCAAGCTCATTAGTTTACAAGAATTGGTGATACTGTTTTGTTCAAATAAGACACAATTGAAATAAAAGACGTTTCAGAAATGGGAAGTGTAATAATCTTGAGGACTTTGGATATATTGAAGAAGTATTTTTTCTATGTTTATTGAATTTTTAGCAGAAAAAGCAAGGATTCCCTTGACCCAATTTTTTAAGTACACCAATTACAGATATCAAACATTGAATATTATATCCAATACTTGGTCCAGTTTTTTTTATTAAAGCATACATTTTTATTTTCAGAATCCATTATGCAGAATATAAAATCACATGAAAACTGACAAATGATACACATGAAAATAATTCCTTACTCCATGTTAAAAACCACCCATAACATATATTTCACCAAAATTGGTAAATGGACAGTTTACAATTATGACCAGCATAAAAGAGACAGACAAATGTAAGATCCAACCCTTGTCAGTTACAACTGCACATTCAATTGGACTCAATGACACAAAGTTACTAAATTGATTCATTCAATATTATGCCTGTTTGTGCCAGTCCTTGAAGTGTGCTTTATCAACAGCGTCGACGTGGTTCCATGGCTCCAATCACCATCTTCATCAAGACAACATATTTTCTGTCTCTGTAGTTATAAGAATTGTATTTACTTTGCCCCTAATTGAAACAGATATTTATAATCAGTGATCTCTGCTATATACATATTCTTTTTCAGAGCAATTTAACAACTTGATCACATACCCCTTGTACCACTTCCATTGAACAGCTTTACAATTCCAGAAAACTTTCTGGGACATCATAAAGCATTGATACAATGCAATGGGAGATGATCCTTCACATCTCCCCTCAACTCTTGCATGATTGTTCTTCATCCCATACCGAAAAAACGGCCCATTATAGGCTTACTTGCTTGCATGTTAATAGGTCCATAGTCCAGATGATTATACATATTCCTATAGCACCCTCCCCTCAAAGAATATTGACCCAGATACAGCGAGCCACTTGATAAGTTCACTCTCTTGAGGAGTTTTTAAAAGGCTCGGTATCTTCATTTGATTGTAAGACAAACCATCTATTTTGCCCCCTACATATTCGATTATATAATCTCACCTTGTTTTATTGTAGTTTCTACAGTGTCTTGTTGACTTGGATTCTTTGGTTGCACTTGCTCTCCTGTTCGCCAGTGCCTGAAGGCTACTTGAATTCATTTGTAGCTGTCCCTCTCCACGGGTCTAAGAAAAATGAGTGGACCCATGTTACTCAATTATCCACCTATTCATACCTCTTAGTAAAACTCTGTTATCATCTCTAATTGACTGCCCTTTACCTTTTGATCCTGTCTGCTTGTGTCCTGCATGAACAAGTTTAGGGTCTAGCTGACAGTGATGCACGGTAGCTACAAAATCGGCTGTATTTTCTCTTGCGGTTCACTCTTAAAAGAAACCAAAAACATAAAGAGTGTTTCGACCCGCTATTCGGTTATCCTAAAACTGGACTAGTTGACAATAAGTCCCCCCGCCTTATTCATGGTATAACGGCATGTGGCGCCTTACCTTTAAAATAGTCCCCCACTTGCCTAATGTTGTGGGCTTCGGACGTAAATATTTTTCAGCTACCCTGTTCCGGGTCCTTTAGTTCACTGCAAAAAGTCAAGAGCGCATTGCCATTACAAAGTTGCCCAGGGAATTAAGCTTATTACCCTCTCCCCTCTACACTGAATCAAGATGCAGCTTCCTCATATGATCAAGGCTGATTCTGACAACTGAAAAGCTTCATGGCAGAAGCGCTGTAATTAAGTGATTTTTGGCAAACCAATGTTGTGAACAGCCTTTCTGTTATATAAGGAGGAAACCCAGAATTTGAAAAAAAAATTCTGTTGATGCCCCATTCGGTTCGGAGTACGGCCATCTACAATCAAAACTGTGTGCATTTTGATAATTTTCTTGCTTACTTAAACAGTCTTTAAGTCAAACCTCCTCATCTGTTGGTCTATTGGGTCAATATCATTCACATTCTCTTCTGCCTTCCAAAGCATTCATCATGGGCCAAATCAGCCTTACGCTAACTTCCCTGTGAGTGATGGCATTCTGCTTTTTCACAAGGAGCACATCCACAAACAAAGTATTTTTCTTTAGTTCCAGGGACTACTATGGGAATGTGGGCTTTTTGAGTACCTGCCATCTCCTCCCACAGTAAAGGCTTACAAAAACCGTGAAAAAAACCAAGCGTGGACAAAGCCTAAAAGCTAGCAGCCAACAACCGGCTTAATAGCTTTGTCAATGCTTGTTTGAAATGCCAAAAATGCTTGTTTAAATTGGGTGCTCAATGGCTTGTGCTTTGGGGACTCACCTTCCAAATATGTTATCAGCGGGGGGATCTTCATTCTGATGAGCCTCGCTAAAAACGGGTAGTTTGCAGGAATCAGGCGCTCAAGAAGAGCCAAGACCGAGGTTCCCCTTTCGACATTCCAGCGAGGATATGAAGAAATCAACTGAAAACCCACAACAAAGAATTCAGCAAGTGAATACTCTCTGGCCTTTAAAATGTCTGGAAATGCTACCTTGTTTTCTATACAGTACTTACAATACTTAATACCACATTTTGGCTGTTTCTGTGTGATGTAAGTAGTATGTCTTACTGATAACCAATTGACTGGAAATAAAACCATCAAGTTCAAAAGGATAAAAGCCGAGTTGAATTCAAGCTCTCCATGGGCATGGTTGCATAGAAATGCCAGCAAAGAACTTGAGAAGAGGGATCTGTTGGAATATGGTGGGGTGGAATGTGATACTCACAAGCAATCTTATGAAGAGGCTGTGTATTGGAATTACTTTAGCTGTTTAGATACAAAAGAAAGAAGACATGTCATACTCGATCAATAAAATACTGAGCAACACTTGCCAAAGGAAGACATATGGCTGACACACACTTATGGTGATGGGTGGTATTTCAATGAGGCACTAGAGGTCATGAGGATGCTTTAATGTCCCTGAAGATACTGGCAAAGGCACCCCCACAACTAAGGGTGCTGCTAGGGGTGTACAGTGCCTCAATGGTTTGTGCTACAATGCTCCACCTCCCTACCCTAGAGATTGCTGTCAAGAAATGACAGCTGCAGGGGGAGCTACCTAAGCTGTCATGCACTGGTCCTGCTGCAGCTGTCATTGCGCAACAAAAGACTTCAGTGGGACAAGAGAGGATGCAACAGGAGCCGTGGACATGACCTACATTTTGAAGGGACCATGATAAAGGTGAGTCATTCTGCGACAGCGGATATCCCAGAAGAACGAGGACACCAGAACATGCTCTTGCATATCCATTTTCTAATAATGTTAATCACCTGGGAGGCAGGCCATAATGAGTACATAATTGCCTGTTCTGCTCAGGACCCTTTAAAAGAGTGACAAAGAAATATACTATGATACCATCTGCCCAGGTTACTTGCACTTTATCAACATATTCATTGGAAAGTTGAGAGCGGAGTGCTAATTGGAGCTCTGGAAATGTTGTCCTCAATTACAGGTTCTCACCACCAGATGCAAATCTTCTTCCTGACCATGGAGTCAGTCAAAATAATTATTTTCACTTACCCTCAGTGAGTTGGCCTCCCTGCGTATCAGGTCCATATGTCAAATGAGGGCCAATAACTAGCAATAACTAGCATTTTAATCTGGATCTGAAGTCTGAAATAATGAAACAGAAACTTTGCAGAGACAAATATCATAACTAAAAGTAACTCCATAGAGAAATAAAATCCATCCATGTTGCGGCTGACTAAAGTAAAAGCGTATAAATAGGTACCATACCCAGAAAGCCCAGAAAGGTTTGAAGAGGAGAAAAGAGGCCTGAGTAGCCCCACTGAGTGTGGAAACCTTAGACAGTTAGCACATTGCATTTAAGGGATGAGGGTAATAACCAGTCGAAGAGCTGAAACCAATAGAAAGTAACTTTATGGCTGGCAAACTACAATTAGTATATAGAGAACCAGGCGGAGGACCCTCCCATATTACCGGGCACATTATCTTTAATCGACCAGGGGAGGCATCTATGCTGGTCACAGATAGAATATTTAACAACAAGGGGTGGTGATGGACAGAGTCTCTGAATTAAGCAGAATACTCTCACCCAGTCAAGATATCAGGGCTAGATCCAACACCATTTTTTAGCTCACTGCACCATCCCAGCTCAGAACCTGGCTATATGCAAATTAGTCTGTTCCTGGCCCAGTGCATGATGGGAACAGGGCAAACCAAACTACCAAGCCAATTCTTACACTGGGAAGGAAACAAGCTTCCAGGGACCGGTTTCTGGCATTTTAGCCGTCGTCGGCCCAGCTTGCTTGAATCCTGATGGTGCAATGAGCAAGGGACTCACATCTGAGTATACCCTTCCACGCTTAGGGTGGACAAAATATATAACAACAAGGGGTGGTGATGGGCAGAGTCTCTGAATTAAGCAGAATACTCTCACCCAGTCAAGAGATCAGGGCTAGATCCAACACTTTTAGCTCACTGCACCATCCCAGCTCAGAACCTGGCTATATGCAAATTAGTCTGTTCCTGTCCCAGTGCATGATGGGAACAGGGCAAACCAAACTACCAAGCCAATCTTACACTGGAAAGGAAACAAGCTTCCGCGGACCGGTTTCTGGCATTTCAGCCGTCGTCGGCCCGGCTTGCTTGAATCCTGATGGTGCAATGAGCAAGGGACTCACATCTGAGTATACCCTTCCACGCTTAGGGTGGACAAAATATTTAACAACAAGGGGTGGTGATGGACAGAGTCTCTGAATTAAGCAGAATACTCTCACCCAGTCAAGAGATCAGGGCTAGATCCAACACCGTTTTTTAGCTCACTGCACCATCCCAGCTCAGAACCTGGCTATATGCAAATTAGTCTGTTCCTGTCCCAGTGCATGATGGAAACAGGGCAAACCAAACTACCAAGCCAATTCTTACACTGGGAAGGAAACAAGCTTCCAGGGACCGATTTCTGGCATTTCAGCCGTCGTCGGCCCGGCTTGCTTGAATACTGATGGTGCAATGAGCAAGGGACTCACATCTGAGTATACCCTTCCACGCTTAGGGTGGACAAAATATTTAACAACAAGGGGTGGTGATGGACAGAGTCTCTGAATTAAGCAGAATACTCTCACCCAGTCAAGAGATCAGGGCTAGATCCAACACCGTTTTTTAGCTCACTGCACCATCCCAGCTCAGAACCTGGCTATATGCAAATTAGTCTGTTCCTGTCCCAGTGCATGATGGGAACAGGGCAAACCAAACTACCAAGCCAATTCTTACACTGGGAAGGAAACAAGCTTCCGGGGACCGGTTTATGGCATTTCAGCCGTCGTCGGCCCGGATTGCTTGAATCCTGATGGTGCAATGAGCAAGGGACTCACATCTGAGTATACCCTTCCACGCTTAGGGTGGACAAAATATTTAACAACAAGGGGTGGTGATGGACAGAGTCTCTGAATTAAGCAGAATACTCTCACCCAGTCAAGAGATCAGGACTAGATCCAACACCGTTTTTTAGCTCACTGCACCATCCCAGCTCAGAACCTGGCTATGCAAGCCGGGCCGACGACAGCTGAAATGCCAGAAACCGGTCCCCGGAAGCTTGTCTCCTTTCTGGTGAAGAATTGGCTTGGTAGTTTGGTCTGCCCTGTTCCCATGATGCACTGGGCCAGGAACAGACTAATTTGCATATAGCCAGGTTCTGAGCTGGGATGGTGCAGTGAGCTAAATAACGGTGATGGATCAAGCCCTGATCTTTGGACTGGGTAACAGTGGTCTGCTTAATTCAGACACTCTGTTCATCAACCCCCCCTTTTCTGAATCGTTTTTGGCCACAATAGGTGTGGCAGGGTATACTCAGACATGAGTCCCTTGCTCACTGCACCATCAGGATTCTAGCAAGCCGGGCCGACGACGGCTGAAATGCCAGAAACCGGTCCCCGGAAGCTTGTCTCCTTTCTGGTGAAGAATTGGCTTGGTAGTTTGGTCTGCCCTGTTCCCATGATGCACTGGGCCAGGGACAGACTAATTTGCATATAGCCAGGTTCTGAGCTGGGATGGTGCAGTGAGCTAAATAACGGTGATGGATCAAGCCCTGATCTTTGGACTGGGTAAGAGTGGTCCGCTTAATTCAGACACTCTGTTCATCACCACCCCCTTTTCTGAATCGTTTTTGGCCACTATAGGTGTGGCAGGGTATACTCAGACATGAGTCCCTTGCTCACTGTACCATTAGGATTCAAGCAAGCCGGGCCGACGACGGCTGAAATGCCAGAAACTGGTCCCCGGAAGCTTGTCTCCTTTCTGGTGAAGAATTGGCTTGGTAGTTTGGCCTGCCCTGTTCCCATGATGCACTGGGCCAGGGACATACTAATTTGCATATAGCCAGGTTCTGAGCTGGGATGGTGCAGTGAGCTAAATAACGGTGATGGATCAAGCCCTGATCTTTGGACTGGGTAAGAGTGGTCTGCTTTTTTCAGACACTCTGTTCATCACCACCCCCTTTTCTGAATCGTTTTTGGCCACTATAGGTGTGGCAGGGTATACTCAGACATGAGTCCCTTGCTCACTGCACCATCAGGATTCAAGCAAGCCTGGCCGACGACGGCTGAAATGCCAGAAACCGGTCCCCGGAAGCTTGTCTCCTTTCTGGTGAAGAATTGGCTTGGTAGTTTGGTCTGCCCTGTTCCCATGATGCACTGGGCCAGGGACAGACTAATTTGCATATACCCAGGTTCTGAGCTGGGATGGTGCAGTGAGCTAAATAACGGTGATGGATCAAGCCCTGATCTTTGGACTGGGTAAGAGTGGTCTGCTTAATTCCGACACTCTGTTCATCACCACCCCCTTTTCTGAATCGGTCACAGATAGAAGCCATGGCTTTTAATTGTACCTTATTTAGAACTTGACACCAGGAGATACTAACCTGCTTAGACCCCTAGCCTCTGGTGAAGAGACGCCAAGCTCATTTATTAACATCGCCCAGTCGGTCGTTGACTTATTTATGGCGCCCATATCCAGCACTGTCCCAGAACACCCGAAATGGTTTGATGCTGAGTGTTCATGGGCCCTTGGCCTCCTGAAGCAAGCTCTGAAGCAGTCCTCCCCGACATAGATTATGGGTGGCAAATTGCTGTAATAATTACAAGGGGGCACTGAAG
The DNA here is from genome assembly GCF_964263255.1 of Lissotriton vulgaris. NCBI lineage: Eukaryota > Metazoa > Chordata > Amphibia > Caudata > Salamandridae > Lissotriton > Lissotriton vulgaris. Next base: position 1,037,803,824 of record NC_141689.1, read on the forward strand.
GAATGGAGGCGTCTAATACAAAGACAGACATGGGACAAATTAGCCCAGGCGACTGAGCTGGGTGATAGTAAACTCTTTTGGCCGATCATATAGACCCTATTTTACGGAACCATCAAGGCCTGTGCTATGCTATCACATTACCCGGAATAATGGCTTGATCACTTTGAGAGGATGTACAATTTTGCATATATTGAATAGCCCCTTAATGAGATAGAACCCGGCCTGGGTGATACATCAAGTGCTTTCTCTTTGGAGAAAGTATACCTGGACATCTGGAGATTGTCCTGGATTAAGGTGCCTGGATCCCTCCAGATCTTTTCCGGCACGACAAAGACGTGTGGGCCCCAGTTTTGACCAAGGTGTTAAATGCAGCAGCAAGTAAAGGGATGCTGCCTTCTTGGCCAACTGCCATCATTGTACCGATTTTCAAGAAGGGGGATAGGGATAACCCCTACTGCTATCACTCCATATTCCTCATTGACTCCACAGTTAAGGGCCTGGGTCGGGTTTTACTGACTAGTCTTTCTGCTGGGGCCTACACAAACAGAATAATCTCTGAGGAGCAGTTTGGTTTAAGTAATAATAATAATAATAATAATAAGGGAGTTTTATAAAGCGCGCGGTTACGCTAGCTAGCGTGTCCCTGCACTAAGACAGACAAAATTTCATACAAGCAGGCCGAGGAGTCAGCTGGAGTAATCATGTGTAGAGATGTGTTTTTAACTTCTTCCTGAAATCGGCTTCAGACACTTCTAAGCGAAGATCCGTGGGTAAAGCATTCCAGCCCTTTGCCACCAAGTAGCGAAAGGATCTGCCTCCCATGCGAGCCTTTCTCGTCCTAGGTACCTTTAATAGGCCACCATGGGAGGAGCGCAACGCCCGCGTAGGTTCGTACCTGGAGACCAGACTTTGGAGTGGTGCTGGTGCCCTCCCATTAAGGATACGGTGACAGGTACAGAGGGCCTTAAACTCCACCCTGCTCTTCACTGGAAGCCAGTGAAGAGTCTGGAGGGCTGCTTTGGAGGCCGATCTTTTAGGAAGCTTCAGAATGAGGCGAGGTGCTGCATTCTGCAGTACTTGGAGACGATTTAATACCTTACTGGTTGCTCCTAGGTACAGTAGGTTGCCGTAATCCAGGCGCGATGTGACGAGGGCATGTACCAGCGTCCTGCGGGCAGACATGGGAAGTAGATCTAGTACCTTCCGCAAACTTTTTAGGACGCTGAAACAGACACCCACCACACGGCCTATCTGAGGCCCAAAGGACAGATCAGCATCAAGCCAAACTCCAAGATTCATGGCTTCCTGACAGGGAGTAGGAACCTCGCCTAGGCAAGTGGGCCAACACGCCGACGACCACACAGACGGGCCACCCCCCACCACGAGCACCTCAGTCTTGTTGCCATTCAATTTGAGGCAGTTGGCGGACATTCAGGTTGCCAACTCCTGCATACAGGTTCTGAATTGGTCCGCCGCAAGACCGGGGGCGCGCGATAGGGAGATAGCCAGCTGCGTATCGTCGGCGTAGGATACTATGTGTAGGCCATGACCCTCCACAATAGAAGCCACCGAGGAGACATATAAATTAAACAGGGTGGGACTCAGGGATGAGCCCTGGGGCACGCCCTGTCCCAAACATATCTCCCCGGAAGAGCATTCACCCTGGCGGACCTGGAAGCCGCTCCCTGTCAGGAAGGACTGGAACCATCTAAGTGCAGTACCCGATATTCCTCCATTATTCAGACACTGTAGCAGGGTGGTATGTGCTACAGTGTCGAATGCCGCACTTAGATCCAGTAGGATGAGGGCCATGGTCTGCCCTTCATCCACCCCCTGGCGTAGGGTCTCCACTGCCATCAGGAGCGCCGATTCAGTAGAGTGGCGGGGACGGAAGCCAAACTGGGTATCATGCAGGAGGACCGCCTCCTCCACGAAATCCATCAGTTGTACATTAATCACTTTCTCCTCAATTTTGGCCAGGTAGGGTAGAAGGGAGATAGGTCGGAGGTTCTCTAATTTTTCGAAACTGATGTTGGATTTCTTCCTCAGGGGTAGAACCACCGCCTGCTTCCAGTCTCTAGGCACTATCCCAGTCTCAAATGACAGGTCTAACAGGTGCCTGATGTAAGGTTCCAACACTGGTAAGCTATCGCCTAGCCATTTGGGCGTGGTGGGGTCCCGGGGGGATCCAGACTTGATAGATTTACATATCTTTAGGAGGTCCTCCGGGAGTGGGGTAGAGAAGTTAGTAAATCTGTCTATTCCCCCAATCCCTCGGGATTTCCACGAACTCAGTCCCTGCCAAGAGGTGACTGGAAAATGACGAGTAGATTTTAGTTACCTTCTCAGCAAAAAAATTCACGATCTTATCACAGGATTCCGCCGAGCACTCATCTAGGGCAGTGGCTGGTGTCCCACACAAGAGAGATTTATAAAGCAAAAAAAGCTCCCTCGTGGAGTTGCCAGCCTCACTGATTCTGGTGGCATAGTGTACAGCTTTGGACTTCCTAATTAGGCCATGATAGAGTTGCCTCTCAGTTAGATAAATCTCCCTGGTTTCCGTTGAAAAGGCCACTCGCCATTGCCTTTCCACTCGCTTCAGTGCTGCCTTTGCAGCCCGCAGCTCATCACTGTACCACGGGGCGGTTTTCTGAGTGCGACCACCTACTTTCGCACGTGAGAGTGGAGCCGTGCTGTCAAGTGCCTCGATGATACGCTTGCAAAGGTTGGAGTTAGCGGAGTCCGCATCATCCCCCCCTGGACTCACTCCTTTGATGAGTGCCGCACAGAACTTTGCCTGGGAGAAGTTTGCCCATCTTCTCCTAGAGTGGTAGAGTGGTTTTGGCACCAATGATCTTGCCCCGGGAATGCGTACGGAGAATGGTACCAGATAGTGGTCCGACCATGGGATAGGGATGGGAGTCATTGCTTCTACTTCCCCCCAGTTGACAAATATAGGGTCTAACAGATGTCCTAGCTGGTGAGTGGGACCACCTACTATCTGATTCAATTGGAGGTTTACTAGCGCCTGGCAGAGGTCCTTGGTGGCGTTGTCAGTGGGGTTAATCAAATGAAGATTAAGATCCCCTAGTACCAAGATTTTGTCTCTGCGCAGCGCAGCCTCCATAATGCCTTCTACTGGACTCTCCCCAAACTGAGCCATCGGGCCTGGAGGTCTATATATAAGGAAGCCCTTCAATGTACAGCCTTCTTTTACTTTAACGGTGAAGCTCCCCGTCTCACTATCTAAAATGGGGGAAGTATCCAGTTGGCATCGTAAGCTACGCTTAGCTATAATGGCGATACCCCTTCCTCTACCAGTGGGTCTGTCCTGCCTATGCATGGTGTAGCCCTCCGGTAGTGCTTCTAGAGCATCAGGAGTCGAACCTTCATCCAGCCATGTCTCAGTGAGAAACGAGAGATCCCACTGTTTCTCAGTGAGTAGGTCGTGAAGGTCTAGTCTGTGCTTCCACAGGGAGCGTACGTTGAGCAGACCACAAGTCAGTACAAGGTCTCTCGATGCCAGCTTTCTACCTAAATCATAGGAGAAGTGGCAGTATTTACAGGCTATGTTGTCCTCCACTCGCATCGTATGTAGGCATGTGTTGACAGTGGTATTGCGGAAGTCCAACAGCTCCTGTCTGCTCCACCGTATGTGTTCCGCCTGAAGGACATAAGGTCTGGCCCTGGACCGCGCCCGATCGCGGACGGGCGCAGACGGGCGCAGACGGGCTTGCCTTTGGCGCGCCTTTGGCGCGCCGCCGGCACGCCCGCTGTGCCCGTCCGCTGCGCCGCCGGAAAAGGCACATGCCTTAAGTAGGAAACGGAAGGGGCGTGGCCTGGCACAGAGTGGGCGTGGCCTGGCCGGAGTGGCTTCCCCGGAATGGCGTCGGTGTAAGTAGCGGCCCCGCAGCAGCGTTAAGATTGGCTGCGTGGGAGAATAATGCAGCAAGAGTGGGAAGTAAAGTGCGAATGCAAACACAGGTTAAAAACACAAGAATATAGTTAAAACCCTCGTTGCTCCCGGCTTTCCGCCTCAGGAGTTCGTGCTGTCTGGCTACACAATGTATTAGGCGCGCTATAAAGGCTCGGGGGCGTGGCCTGGTGCAGAGTGGGCGTGGCCTGGCCGGGGGGGCTTCCCCGGAATGGGGTCGGTGTAAGTAGCGGCCCCGCAGCAGCGTTAAGATCGGCTGCGCGGGAGAATAATGCAGCAAGAGTGGGAAGTAAAGTGCGAATGCAAACACAGGTTAAAAACACAAGAATGTAGTTAAAACCCTCGTTGCTCCTGGCTTTCCGCCTCAGGAGTTCGTGCTGTCTGGCTATACAATGTATTAGGCGTGCTATAAAGGCTCGGGGCGTGGCCTGGCGCAGAGTGGGTGGGCAGGGTATACTCAGACATGAGTCCCTTGCTCACTGCACCATCAGGATTCAAGCAAGCCGGGCCGACGACGGCTGAAATGCCAGAACACTAGGTTGGTTCTACTCATAGAGCTCGTGAAATTTAGAAAGGGGTCTTGAGTATTCAGCCATGTGAGGAAAGAGTTTGCTTCATCTTCTGTGCCTTGCCAGATTAAGAAAACGTCGTCTATGTAGCGTTTCCATTCCAATATGTGGTGTTTGTAGGGATTTGCCTCATTTAAGATTTTGTTTTTTTCCAGTTGATGAACATATAGACCCGCTATGCTCGGCGCAAAAGTGCTGCCCATGCTAGTCCCATGTTGTTGTTTGTATAGCGTGGACTCAAAACGGAAAAAATTCTCAGTGAAAGCTAGTTGGCAACATTCCATTACTACATGACCTGGGGTATGGTATTCCCATTCACTTTCAAACAGTACATCTTCCAATATCTGTAAGGTCTCTCTGTGAGGTAAACTTGTATATAGACTCTCCACATCCAGGCTGATGAGGATGCTGGATGTGGGGTCAAAATCCAAATCTTTTAGGAGACAGAGTACGTCCTTGGTGTCTTTTAGGTACGTCTCTGTCTTCTGTACCAGAGGTCTGAAAAAGGCATCAGCAAATTGTGACAGAGGTTCTAGAATTGAGCCTATCCCCGAGACTATGGGTCTTCCAGGTGGGTTCTCAAGTCTCTTGTGAATTTTGGAGATAGTGTAAAACTAAGGTGTTATTGGTTTTTTGTTGGTTAGAAATTCTGTTTCTTTTCTACTGAGCCAATCATTGGTCAGGCATTCCTCAGTTAGATAAGCAATTGAAATTCTCAGTTGTTCAGTGGGATCCTCATTTAGTATGATGTAATTTCTTGTGTCTCCCAGAAGGCGAAGGCATTCCTTTCTGTAACTTGAGGTGTCTTGTAGTACTATTGCACCGCCTTTGTCAGCCGGTTTGATAGTAATCTGATCATTTTTAGATAGTTCTTGTATGGCAGCAAATTCTGCCTTGCTGGTGTTATGAAAGACTTTCACAGTGCGTGGATCTAGTTCTTGTACCTCTTTCATTACTGCTTTCTCGAAAGCTAATATTTCAACAGGTAAGCTTTGGGCTGGTGGGACAAAACTCGATTTTTTGTGTAAACCTGTGTCACTTTTTGGTTGTTCCTCAGTCTTCTTGTCTTCGAAGAATACTTGGAGTTTAATTTTTCTGAGGAATTCTTTCAGTTCACAACAGAGCTTGAATTTGTCAGTGATTGGAGTAGGTACGAAACCTAGACCTTTGTTCAGTACATTCATTTGTATATCCGTTAGTGTTAAGGAGGATAAATTGACTACTAGACTGGGTTGCTGCTCGTAGTCGGCTCCGGTGGTCCCTTGCTCCGTGTGTGGCGTCCTGTTGTTACCACTTGTTCTGCCCACTGTACACCCTTGTTGGGTTTGTTTTTTGCTCTTTGGGTTAAGCGGCCCCTCCATAAAAAAGGTTTTCCTTGGTTGTTTTGATTGCCTTGATTATTACCCCAGTTTTGGTTATTGGGTTGATGGTACATTGGTGGACCGTAGAAAAAAGGTGGTGGTGGTGGACCATAACCATAGTGATCCTGATACATAGGCCACATTGGTGCTGGGTTCCCTCTTGGGTTTCTCATGTTTCCCTTTCCTTGTCTCGGTCTTCTGTTGGGGGATGGTATTAAAATTGCCTGTTCCCCCTGAGCTGTCAGATCCTGTGTCTGAGCCATCGCTGTCAGTGTTGTAGCCAGGATTTCTACTATTGGTTCTGTAGTCCTCTCTCACATACGGATATACTTTCTCATGTGAGAATGTTTTCTTATCTTTAGACAGTTTGATATATTTTGAGTCCTTCAGAGTTATCTGAAAGTCAGCCATGGTTTTGTTGAGCTCGTCCAATCTTTTTTTGAGTTCTGTAGGATTTTGAAAGGATTTTAGGCGAATCTCCATGGATTGAATTTCTTCTTTTAAAGAGTCTACTAGTCTCGTCGCTTTTTTGATGATTAAGACCAGCCAGTCCCTGTTGCAGTGCCATGATATTTGTGACCAATCTTGTTTGAACTGCTTATCATGTTGAAATATGAAAGGTTCATTTCTCACTATCAGGCCCCTTGGAGCAGCGTTGGCTTGCAGGTATTCTGCCATCATGATACCATGTATTAATGTTTTAATCTGCGTTCTTTTTAACTCTGTGAGTTCATCCCAACATTGACTTGCGTCGCTGTTCTCTGTGTTTGGTGCCCCTGCATGGGGCAGCATAGAGGCAATAGCCCTGTCTCCTTCGTCTTCTGAGAAAGACAGACCTGTGTTTTGTGCCATGTTAACTAAGTGTTGTTTTTGTGTGTATCTTGTCTGGTCACTGGGTCGTCTGGGATTAGACCCTCAAGTGACTGTTTTTAAAAGTATCAAGAGAAACACTCCCGCAGCCCGAGGCTGCCAAATGCAAGAGAAAATGGGGGGAGAAGGAGGATATAGCAGAACTAGGTCGGCCTCCAATTTATGTCAGAAAAAACAGGAGCCCTTTGTAGTGGGTCCAGGGACCTAGTTCGTGTGTGTGGTGTACTGCGTGAATCTGTCAGTATCTACCATAAGAAAGAAAAATTTCTTTCTAGAGTCCCCTCACTCACCGGGGTTTCCCCACGGTGACATGCTTCATCATTGGGGCCATCCCAATTCTCTACGAAAAGGGGCGTGCTGCGACTAGCGAACTGCGCAGGAGCACTATTTTGTGAAAAGGCTATGTGTGGTGCAAAAGTTTAGTGTGGTGGAGTGGTTGTGAATTAAAATTACCGATACACACAAAAACAACACTTAGTTAACATGGCACAAAACACAGGTCTGTCTTTCTCAGAAGACGAAGTAGACAGGGCTATTGCCTCTATGCTGCCCCATGCAGGGACACCAAACGCAGAGAACAGCGACGCAAGTCAATGTTCGGATGAACTCACAGAGTTAAAAAGAACGCAGATTAAAACATTAATACATGGTATCATGATGGCAGAATACCTACAAGCCAACGCTGCTCCAAGGGGCCTGATAGTGAGAAATGAACCTTTCATATTTCAACATGATAAGCAGTTCAAACAAGATTGGTCACAAATATCATGGCACTGCACCAGGGACTGGCTGGTCTTAATCATCAAAACAGCGACGAGACTAGGAGACTCTTTAAAAGAAGAAATTCAATCCATGGAGATTCGCCTAAAATCCTTTCAAAATCCTACAGAACTCAAAAAAAGATTGGACGAGCTCAACAAAACCATGGCTGACGTTGAGATAACTCTCAAGGACTCAAAATATATCAAACTGTCTAAAGATAAGAAAACATTCTCACATGAGAAAGTATATCCGTATGTGAGAGAGGACTACAGAACCAATAGTAGAAATCCTGGCTACAACACTGACAGCGATGGCTCAGACACAGGATCTGACAGCTCAGGGGGAACAGGCAATTTTAATACCACCCCCAACAGAAGACCGAGACGAGTAAAGGGAAACATGAGAAACCCAAGAGGGAACCCAGCACCAATGTGGCCTATGTATCAGGATCACTATGGTTATGGTCCACCACCACCACCTTTTTTCTACGGTCCACCAATGTACCATCAACCCAATTACCAAAACTGGGGTAATAATCAAGGCAATCAAAACAACCAAGGAAAACCTTTTTTAGGGAGGGGCCGCCCAACCCAAAGAGCAAAAAACAAACCCAACCAGGGTGTACAGTGGGCAGAACCAGTGGTAACAACAGGACGCCACACACGGAGCAAGGGACCACCGGAGCCGACTACGAGCAGCAACCCAGTCTAGTAGTCAATTTATCCTCCTTAACACTAACGGATATACAAATGAATGTACTGAACAAAGGTCTAGGTTTCGTACCTACTCCAATCACTGACAAATTCAAGCTCTGTTGTGAACTGAAAGAATTCCTCAGAAAAATTAAACTCCAAGTATTCTTCAAAGACAAGAAGACTGAGGAACAACCAAAAAAAAAACATAGGTTTACACAAAAAATCAAGTTTTGTCCCACCAGCCCAAAGCTTACCTGTTGAAATATTAGCTTTCGAGAAAGCAGTAATGAAAGAGGTACAAGAACTAGATCCACGCACTGTGAAAGTCTTTCATAACACCAGCAAGGCAGAATTTGCTGCCATACAAGAACTATCTAAAAATGATCAGATTACTATCAAACCGGCTGACAAAGGCGGTGCAATAGTACTACAAGACACCTCAAGTTACAGAAAGGAATGCCTTCGCCTTCTGGGAGACACAAGAAATTACATCATACTAAATGAGGATCCCACTGAACAACTGAGAATTTCAATTGCTTATCTAACTGAGGAATGCCTGACCAATGATTGGCTCAGTAGAAAAGAAACAGAATTTCTAACCAACAAAAAACCAATAACACCTTACTTTTACACTATCCCCAAAATTCACAAGAGACTTGAGAACCCACCTGGAAGACCCATAGTCTCGGGGATAGGCTCAATTCTAGAACCTCTGTCACAATTTGCTGATGCCTTTTTAAGTCCTCGGGTACAGAAGACAGAGACGTACCTAAAAGACACCAAGGACGTACTCTGTCTCCTAAAAGATTTGGATTTTGACCCCACATCCAGCATCCTCATCAGCCTGGATGTGGAGAGTCTATATACGAGTTTACCTCACAGAGAGACCTTACAGATATTGGAAGAGGTACTGTTTGAGAGTGAATGGGAATACCATACCCCACGTCATGTAGTAATGGAATGTTGCCAACTAGTTCTCACTGAGAATTTTTTCCGTTTTGAGTCCCCGCTATACAAACAACAACATGGGACTAGCATGGGCAGCACTTTTGCGCCGACCATAGCGGGTCTATATGTTCATCAACTGGAAAAAACCAAAATCTTAAATGAGGCAAATCCCTACAAACACCACATATTGGAATGGAAACGCTACATAGACGATGTTTTCTTAATCTGGCAAGGCACAGAAGATGAAGCAAACTCTTTCCTCACATGGCTGAATACTCAAGGCCCCTTTCTAAATTTCACGAGCTCTATGAGTAGAACCAACCTAGTGTTCCTAGATCTGAACATACTTGTAGAATCAAACAAACTCATCACAACAACACATTTTAAAGAGACTGCTCGTAACTGTCTATTAATGTATGACAGCTTTCACCCTCGCCACCTCAAACAGAACCTCCCATTTGGTCAATTCTTGCGACTACGTAGGAATTGCAGTCATAAGAAAGACTACATGATCCAAGCTGAAGATCTGAGCAAAAAGCTGAGATGCAGGAACTATCCAAAGAAATTGATAAAAGAAGCAAAAAAGCGGGCAGGAAACAATAACAGAGATGCCCCGCTAGAACCAAAAGAAAAGTCAGAATCAGGAAACATCAGACCAATCTGCATCACAACCTTTAACCAGGTATCAGACACAGTGGCCAAAATAATCAAAAAACATTGGCCTGTGGTCAACAGTGGCGGACTATCAATACCGACTCCAATGTTCAGCCACCGTCGGGGAAAAAATCTGAAAGAATTTCTGGTCCACACTCGGCCTACACTCACAAACCCCACAGTGAGATCCCAACCACTACCTAGTGGACACTTTCCTTGCAACAATTGCAGTGTCTGCCATTTAACCTCGGTTACAAAAACAGTACTTTTCAACAACAACACAAAGTGGGAACTAAGAGGTTTTTCCAACCGTAACACCTGTGGAGTGGTATACCTGATAACATGCACCTGTAATCTACATTATGTAGGTATGACCACAAGAAAGGTCAGTACCCGCATAGTGGAACACAGGAGCAACATCCGATGTAAACGAGCTACCACCAGAATGACGAACCATTTCATTGAACACAATCACACCCCTAATGATCTGACATGGGTTGTGTTAGAAACAGTGAAAAACAAAGACAATCTGGATCGGATTCTACATGAACGAGAACAGAGATGGGTGTTCAAGTTACATACAGATACCCATGGGCTGAATGACGATATTCCATGGGGCGCTTTCAAAGACTAAAGTGGTCTGGGACTAACAATAACATCAAATACTGCAAGCACCGGGCAATAGCCTCATACGTCCATAAAAAAAACCCATAAGGATACATGATAATACCATTGATAAGTTCACCAACAAACCAGAAACTGCATCAGTGGGAATGAAATATGCGCACCAACATTTTTCATTCCAAATAAAATCATCTTTCCTTCAATCATGGACTCAGATCGTTCGCACCGTCTGGTTTCCTAAACCAAACGGATGAATAACTAATATCTACACCACCCGCTAAATAAATATTTTTATATTTTCCAGACTTGGTTCCAAATATAAAAATACAACAGCAACACAGTGGAAATAATAAGTAAAAAACTTTGCATCAAAAATCTCTGCCGAAAACGATATTTACAAACGAGTTTAGATATATACTCAAATTTCAAATTTATTTATTATGTTTTGGCTCTCAAAGAGGGCCACATAAGCATATGCAATACAAAGCAACACAGTCACAGAAAGTACAAGAGTTTAAAAAGCACAATATTCGAACCGCAATAGCTATACTGCAAACAATCAATCCAACAAGGCCGGGCAGACACAGTTTTCCAGTAAAATTAATAAATAGCTAAAAATCCTTTAAAAAAGTTAAAAATATAAGCACAGAACATTTCGTTTGGAGGGCAATAAAGTGCATAAAGAAAATCTTTTAAAGTGACAATGCTGAGGCGGAGACAGATTACTTTAAGCCATCGGTTGCGCAAATTACGTAACATAGGACAAATCAATAATACATGCATACAGTCCTGGTTATTCAATTTACATAAATTGCACAAAGCAGAAGTGCCATACCATTTGGACAGCAATATATTAAGTGGGATTAAATCATAGCGTAATAAAAACCAAAACCTACGTATCCCATGTGGTAGATTCCATAGGGCATAGGGTTGTGGCTGTTTCAACCTATAGGAGGAGATGAGCGGCTACACGTTCCTTTTATCTCCAACTGATTTTTTGTCAGAAAGGAAACAAAACTCCCACGAGGCCTCCTTAAGGACATGCTTTAACTGCGTGGGAGAATAGGAGAAGAGAGCACTTTCATCCAGTTTAAGGATCTTCACAGCCCTTCTAAAATTACTTACGAGTTTAGAGAACTCCTTAAAATTGCCCAATAGTTCGTTTTTGAGTAAAACTCGCAGGGTACCATCTCTCGCTCTGGCCAAACTGGCCACCCATCTTATTAGGGCGCACAGACCCTGAACCCAGGAACTCCTGAGTCCAAAGTCCAGCCTGCAGGCGGCCAGTGGGCAAGCATTGTTAAGAGTCGAGAGGGATCTTAAGAGTTTCCCCTCAATCTTGTGGCAAAAGTCCCAGTATTTTACCTCTATTATTTCTATACCGTACAAGATAGTTGCGGGGATTTTTGCTCTAAACACTTCTAGAAGGCTAGCAAAGTGTCTTTTCCCCGTTGCCTGGTATAGGGACTTTAACCCATTGCCATGGGCAAGAGCTTTGCGAGAGCAGTGCTCTATATGGAGTTTCTCGCTTATATTGGCCGAGAATATTTCCCCCAAAAAGGTATAGCAAGTTACGACCTCCAATCTATGCCCTCCAATAGCCCAACCAAAATTTGTCGAGCGGCACTTCTTCTTACCAGCTATACACATCACTTTACTTTTATTAATATTGATCTTCATGTGATGCTCCCCAGCGAAGGCCTGGAGAGCCTGTAGCCGGTTTGCAAGACCAGTGGGGGTCAAGTCAAGCAACAAAACATCGTCGGCATACATCAGACAGGATATTGGCGCCCCTCCTATCATCGGTGCAATCCCCTCACTGGCAGACACAGCAGCAGGGAGGTCAGTTGTATATAAGGAAAACAAAAGGGGTGCCAGTAAGCAGCCTTGTTTAAGGCCATTCTGAGATGGTATTTTGGCCGAAAGCCCCCTTTCGCCCCCCATTAAGACCCTGCACCAGGTCTCAGTGTGCAGAGCCCGCACCAATTCCAACAGGGGAGTAGGGGCACCCAGCGTCGCCAATTTTCTCCACAGCGTTCCACGATCTACTTTATCGAACGCTGTGGAGAAATCAATGAAGGCGGCGTATACAACTCCCCCTCTCACCTGGACATATTTATCTGTGATCACCTGAAGGGCAGTCAGGTTGTCCAGCGTGCCATGCTCCCTTCGGAAACCAGTTTGTTCCAACGGCAGAATATTGCGCTCCTCGACCCAATCAGAAAGAGAACTAAGGAGACATTTCGCAAAGACCTTTCCGATGGAGTCTAGGAGCGCAATCAGGCGGTAATTACTGGGGCTATCCCTTGTACCCTTTTTAAAGATAGGGACCAAAATGCTTCCTCTCCAGGAAGCAGGAACACATTTGGAAAGATGGCACGCCCTAAACAAGGGGTACAAGATTTTACTCCAGCTTAAGGGATCTTGTTTAAGGACCGTCATCGGAAGCTCATCCGGTCCCATGGCCCCAGAGGGTCGCATATTTTTTATAGCCGTCTCGATTTCTTTCTCAGAGGGAAAGAAAACCAGGTCTTCAGGGGCAGCATACATGAAGTTATCCATACCTGTGGTCCCGTTCCCTGCATAGAGCTCTCGGATATGAGAGGACCATAGATCTTCTGGGATAGGAATATGGGAATAGGGGAATGGCGTGTACCACATCCCTTCCCAATTATTGCCCTAAAGTCTTTAATGTTACCATGTGCAGCAGATTCCCTCAGTTTAATCCATATTTCATCCTCCCTATCCTTTTTAATTTTGAGCTTGAGTCTGCTTCTCTTTCTTTTTAACCTAGCGATATCTTTCCCACGTTCCAGGACCCTTTCAACATACTGTTCGCGGATTAGTTTATTTAATTCCCTATTCAGATTACGCAATGTCATAGGGACTACCTCTCCTTTCCTAGGGGGGACAGTTTTATTTGCGTACAATAAAATCTTTCGCATAAATTCTTTAAAACAAACTAATTCGCCGCCGTTCCACTCATTTATTACCCTAACGGTATCGGCCAATAGGTCCTGCACCCCATTAATGGCGGCACTGTTCCAGAAGCACCTTCCAGAGGTGGTATGGAAGGTAGCCTCATTGCCATTTAGCGACCAAGACGCCGTATTCAAAGAGTTTAAAGACACTGTTAATAACAATATACTGTGGTCGCTGAGTGTCGTGGGTATAATCTTTAGGTCAAGAATCTGGGGAAACAGGCCATAGTCGGCAATAGCATAGTCCAAAATTGACGACCCAAAGGGGGATTTGTGAGTATAATTAGCGGGGACGTCAGATGGAAATCCTTCCATTTAAGATAATACCATCCCCAATCGCTAGTTCTTTTAACAGAATCTTCCCTCTTTTATTTGTCATCAGGTTTTCCGGAAAAAGCGTCTGGGGGATAAAATGTACCTCTTCCTTAACTTTATTCCTGAAGAGTTTTAGACTAGCGTTTGAAATTTTACAATTCAAATCACCTACAAGCAAAATTACAGGGAAAGGAGGGGAATTTTTTATCTGTTCCATATACTGGAGAACCCGTTGCAAATTATCATTAAAACACTCCTCTGGGGGTATATACACATTAAAAATTACCATGGGATATTTTATACCATCATGGAACAAATTTTCTAGTGTTATTGTGTGGAAAAGTCTACTGGAATCAATATAATGGGAGAATCTCCATTGAAATTTATTTGACAATAAGCAGGCGATCCCCCCCCTGGCATGCCCTTTCTTAGAGGGCGCAGCTGGAACTTCCAGAACATAAAAATCTTTTAAAGGAGTTAACCTATCAATGCACCATGTTTCCTGAATGCACAATATATCAGCCTCCAGAGTAGATAAAAAAGCAAGTTTCTCTGGGCTGCTGTGGAATCCGGCCGCATTCCAGGAAATTATATTTAATGCGGTGTTAAAGATGGTGAAACAATTTGGGGTTATCCTTCGTTTTTGTTGATAATGCACTATGGAGCCAATTCCACCGGTTATTATCATCTATGAGTGAGGAATTCTCAATTAGTGGAAGTGGCTTCACGTGCGACACTGAGCGTTTTCCCCTGGAAACCCAAATTTTCAGGTCTCTCAGGGGAGAGGTTACCCCGTTTTGCTCACCACCCCCTAACCCCTGCTTACATAAAGAATTTGGCTTGCCTGGGTTGGAGATAGGGAGAATATCAATACCTAAACGCTGAAAATTTTCAGCTTGTTCTAGTATCAAGTTTGTTATAATAGGCGAATAAAATTTCACCCGTATACTCAAAACCCGACTTCCACCCAACAGAGACACCAATTCTATGTCTCTAGACTGAATATGATAGAGACTTTCAACCTCACTGAAACGTTTGAGAAGCCAAGCTCTGTTTAACAAAAGGTCAGTATCAAATAATGGAACAAAATCTAATACACGCACATCCACAGGGGCCTTAAAAATATTTACAGAACGGGCCGGAGGACAAGAGATTTCAGAATCAAGTGTTACAGCAAAGGGGGGGGCCAAAGGATTTAGAGTCCCAGATGGATAAGAGATTGGTACTCCTAGTGCACTCCGTGAAGGAGAGCATGGGAGAGAGCCCCCTATTTGCGGTGTATCTTCCTGCGTAAGCAGACTACATTGTTCATTTTCCTCCTCCGCAGAGGTTAAAGCAGTTAAGTTCACGTCAATGTCCACCTTTAAGGAAGTAGATAAGGGTTCCCCATTCCTTATATCATTCTCCCTTGCCTCTGTGAACTTTTGGAAAATAATCCTCCGCTGCTTCTTCTTTCTGTATTTTCGTATTGGTTTCCTCTTGCTGGCTTTGTTAATTTTTGTTTACCATTTTTTTCCTTTTCTTCATTGACCTCAAGTTTGTCGGCCAGGGGTTCTTTTCCGCACTCAGGTACAAAGATAGGAAATAACTCCTGGACCGTTTTAGGGCCAGACAAAGCTTTATCCTCCTCCTCTATCTCTAGGACTATATTTTTGATACAGTTAGAAGCTGCAGTACGGGGCATATCCTTATGAGGATCCATAGAAGGCACTTCATTTTTCCTATCTAGTTCCCCTCTAGTATCTCTGGATTTCCCCTCAGATACATATTGTTCAGACTTGGGGGGAGTGGCCTTACTCATATCCGGCGATTTCTGCAGCAATGTCTTTAGAATTTGAGTGACTGATTCAAGAATACAGTCCGAGCTGCCTACGAATTTCCCCAAAAGCAGTAAGATAGAAGCTAGGAGTTGTTCCAGCGCAATCATGGACTCAGAGATCGGCTTTTCTCGTGCTTCCACAGTGCAACAATTATCCAGGAGATTAAGATCGGGGCTCTTGGAGGTGTTTAACAAGTCCGATATATCATGTCTGTTTAACGAAGGGGTGCTACTATACAGCAGTAACCCAGAAGGGGTGGCACCCCCCGGAACTTTAAACTGCTCCAAAGATTCCACTTTAGCTGGGCTTACGTAGCGTCCCCATAGTTCCAAATCAATGGATAGTGCAGACAAGTCACCCCCCGGCCTGTCATTCATGGGTGACTGAGGGATCGATGGTATGTGCACTGGATCACTTACAATCGTCAGCTTCCCCTCTGTGGAGTCCCGTAAGGGAGACCCCCCTACCATAGATTGGGGGGCCCCCTGCTGTACCTGGGGTGGTTGGGGATCTATAGTAGCTGGTAAATGTAATTCCAGGGCTTTAGTATCTGGTTTTTCTGGAGTCGCAAATTTGGATTTTTTTAAACCAGATAGATCCCAGAGTTCAGATAACTGGCATTGGCCTTTCAACGGTGGGTTGTTCACTGATTTGTTTCTTGTGCGGGTGGTCGTTAATTTTCGGCCAGGTTTTTCTCCCACTACCCTTCCTGATCGTAGAATTTTAGACATTTTCCACAGTGATGAGTTTAAACGAGTAATGTAGAAATATAAAACGGATAAAAGTCTGGAATGACGTCAGCCCCTGACGGGCCAAGCAGGACCGGGGTGCAGTATAGCTATAACAGTACTCGAATCAACTCACCCACCTACTCAAGTGGACACAAGTTCAAAGAGGTGATAACAAAAATGTAAAGGACCGGGCCCAGCCCAGCCTACCTCGGTCACTGAGGGCCACAGAGGGCCCGCCCTTTGCCCGGGCTTCGCCCGGCGTCCCGCTCGCGTCCCGCGTTGCGGGTGGACCCGTCTTTTGAGGCGCCTCCTGGCGCTGGATGATGACGCGCACAGCGTGCGCTAGTGCAGGTCCCCCTGGGGTACCGAGTCCGCTCCGCTGCCGCTGGTGTCTCCTGGCGCGGCGGTAGCTCGGTGTGGGGCGCTTTTCACTTTTGGCCGGCAAGTAGCAGCGATAGCTCCGTGGTGCCAAACAGTTCAGGGCAAAAGCAGGAACCATATATATATTATATATATATATATATGATTAAACGAGTATATATTAGATATATACTCGTTTAATCACAAGCATACTCTCCCAACATGGCCGCCATACGTCAGACGTTCTAGCGTTTAGAACGCCAAACCCGGAAGGACGGTGACAATATTTACTCCGGTCTGCCCGATCACCGTCAGTATGCGGTCGGGTGAGGATCAAGCAGGTAATCCCGTGCGGTTTCGCTGATAAGGAATTAAGTAAAGCACAACGAAACGAAAAGCGATGACCTAGCTATATTGATTACGAAGAGGGTTCAGACTGGGCTAATTTAAAAAACGCTCTCTTCCCGAGGAAACGCCACCTTAATTATTCTTTTAAAACCCCAACAGCAATGTTTCCACGAGGTGATTCCGCCCTTGCCTGAGACCATGAAGTGCAATTGGGCACTAATACATGTAAATATACTCCCTGCCATGACGAAACTATATGTGTATATACGTTGTGTGTCTTGTCTATAGTCATATCAAGTCCTGTGTTATTTACATGTGTGAATTCACAACAACCACGTTTTTTCACTTTTTTTGTATTTTTGCACTGGATCTGAGAGCCTGCACGCACCAATATGGTGTATAAGGCTCACTCACGCCATAGTCAAATGTGAGATTGCATGTGTGATCCCCCCCACTCCGTGAGGGGGTAGTTTGCCACTAATCAGTGTCATTCTCTTTTGCAGATACTACAATGATATACAATTTTCGTATGTATCAAACGCATGTTTATAATTAACAGCGCATTAGTTTAATCAACTGTATTTATTTGAATATAGGAGTGGAATATACAGGGCTGGACCCTGTATGGTCCTGATGAAAAGCTTGGGGAGCTTGAATCATGTTGGCCACCAGACACTGATCTAGCCCAACTTAAGGCTAGACAACAGTGTTACCCCATTTTAGCACTTACCTTGCTAGGAGTAGAATAAATTGTTGAGGCCCACTAGCATGGTAATTTTAATTCACAACCACTCCACCACACTACACTTTTGCACCACACATAGCCTTTTCACAAAATAGTGCTCCTGCGTAGTTCGCTAGTCGCAGCACGCCCCTTTTCGTAGAGAACTGGGATGGCCCCAATGATGAAGCATGTCACTGTGGGGAAACCCCGGTGAGTGAGGGGACTCTAGAAAGAAATTTTTCTTTCTTATGGTAGATACTGACAGATTCACGCAGTACACCACACACACGAAGTAGGTCCCTGGACCCACTACAATGGGCTCCTGTTTTTTCTGACATAAATTGGAGGCCGACCTAGTTCTGCTATATCCTCCTTCTCCCCCCATTTTCTCTTGCATTTGGCAGCCTCGGGCTGCGGGAGTGTTTCTCTTGATACTTTTAAAAACAGTCACTTGAGGGTCTAATCCCAGACGACCCAGTGACCAGACAAGATACACACAAAAACAACACTTAGTTAACATGGCACAAAACACAGGTCTGTCTTTCTCAGAAGACGAAGTAGACAGGGCTATTGCCCCTATGCTGCCCCATGCAGGGGCACCAAACGCAGAGAACAGCGACGCAAGTCAATGTTCGGATGAACTCACAGAGTTAAAAAGAACGCAGATTAAAACATTAATACATGGTATCATGATGGCAGAATACCTACAAGCCAACGCTGCTCCAAGGGGCCTGATAGTGAGAAATGAGCCTTTCATATTTCAACATGATAAGCAGTTCAAACAAGATTGGTCACAAATATCATGGCACTGCACCAGGGACTGGCTGGTCTTAATCATCAAAACAGCGACGAGACTAGTAGACTCTTTAAAAGAAGAAATTCAATCCATGGAGATTCGCCTAAAATCCTTTCAAAATCCTACAGAACTCAAAAAAAGATTGGACGAGCTCAACAAAACCATGGCTGACTTTGAGATAACTCTCAAGGACTCAAAATATATCAAACTGTCTAAAGATAAGAAAACATTCTCACATGAGAAAGTATATCCGTATGTGAGAGAGGACTACAGAACCAATAGTAGAAATCCTGGCTACAACACTGACAGCGATGGCTCAGACACAGGATCTGACAGCTCAGGGGGAACAGGCAATTTTAATACCACCCCCAACAGAAGACCGAGACGAGGAAAGGGAAACATGAAAAACCCAAGAGGGAACCCAGCACCAATGTGGCCTATGTATCAGGATCACTATGGTTATGGTCCACCACCACCACCTTTTTTCTACGGTCCACCAATGTACCATCAACCCAATTACCAAAACTGGGGTAATAATCAAGGCAATCAAAACAACCAAGGAAAACCTTTTTTAGGGAGGGGCCGCCCAACCCAAAGAGCAAAAAACAAACCCAACCAGGGTGTACAGTGGGCAGAACCAGTGGTAACAACAGGACGCCACACACGGAGCAAGGGACCACCGGAGCCGACTACGAGCAGCAACCCAGTCTAGTAGTCAATTTATCCTCCTTAACACTAACGGATATACAAATGAATGTACTGAACAAAGGTCTAGGTTTCGTACCTACTCCAATCACTGACAAATTCAAGCTCTGTTGTGAACTGAAAGAATTCCTCAGAAAAATTAAACTCCAAGTATTCTTCAAAGACAAGAAGACTGAGCAACAACCAAAAAGTGACACAGGTTTACACAAAAAATCGAGTTTTGTCCCACCAGCCCAAAGCTTACCTGTTGAAATATTAGCTTTCGAGAAAGCAGTAATGAAAGAGGTACAAGAACTAGATCCACGCACTGTGAAAGTCTTTCATAACACCAGCAAGGCAGAATTTGCTGCCATACAAGAACTATCTAAAAATGATCAGATTACTATCAAACCGGCTGACAAAGGCGGTGCAATAGTACTACAAGACACCTCAAGTTACAGAAAGGAATGCCTTCGCCTTCTGGGAGACACAAGAAATGACATCATACTAAATGAGGATCCCACTGAACAACTGAGAATTTCAATTGCTTATCTAACTGAGGAATGCCTGACCAATGATTGGCTCAGTAGAAAAGAATCAGAATTTCTAGCCAACAAAAAACCAATAACACCTTACTTTTACACTATCCCCAAAATTCACAGGAGACTTGAGAACCCACCTGGAAGACCCATAGTCTCGGGGATAGGCTCAATTCTAGAACCTCTGTCACAATTTGCTGATGCCTTTTTAAGACCTCTGGTACAGAAGACAGAGATGTACCTAAAAGACACCAAGGACGTACTCTGTCTCCTTAAAGATTTGGATTTTGACCCCACATCCAGCATCCTCATCAGCCTGGATGTGGAGAGTCTATATACGAGTTTACCTCACAGAGAGACCTTACAGATATTGGAAGAGGTACTGTTTGAAAGTGAATGGGAATACCATACCCCAGGTCATGTAGTAATGGAATGTTGCCAACTAGCTCTCACAGAGAATTTTTTCCGTTTTGAGTCCACGCTATACAAACAACAACATGGGACTAGCATGGGCAGCACTTTTGCGCCGAGCATAGCGGGTCTATATGTTCATCAACTGGAAAAAACCAAAATCTTAAATGAGGCAAATCCCTACAAACACCACATATTGGAATGGAAACGCTACATAGACGACGTTTTCTTAATCTGACAAGGAACAGAAGATGAAGCAAACTCTTTCCTCACATGGCTGAATACTCAAGACCCCTTTCTAAATTTCACGAGCTCTATGAGTAGAACCAACCTAGTGTTCCTAGATCTGAACATACTTGTAGAATCAAACAAACTCATCACAACAACACATTTTAAAGAGACAGCTCGTAACTGTCTATTAATGTATGACAGCTTTCACCCTCGCCACCTCAAATAGAACCTCCCATTTGGTCAATTCTTGTGACTACGTAGGAATTGCAGTCATAAGAAAGACTACATGATCCAAGCTGAAGATCTGAGCAAAAAGCTGAGATGCAGGAACTATCCAAAGAAATTGATAAAAGAAGCAAAAAAGCGGGCAGGAAACAATAACAGAGATGCCCTGCTAGAACCAAAAGAAAAGTCAGAATCAGGAAACATCAGACCAATCTGCATCACAACCTTTTACCAGGTATCAGACACAGTGGCCAAAATAATCAAAAATCATTGGCCTGTGGTCAACAGTGGCGGACTATCAATACCGACTCCAATGTTCAGCCACCGTCGGGGAAAAAATCTGAAAGACTTTCTGGTCCACACTCGGCCTACACTCACAAACCTCACAGTGAGATCCCAACCACTACCTAGTGGACACTTTCCTTGCAACTATTGCAGTGTCTGCCATTTAACCTCGGTTACAAAAACAATACTTTTCAACAACAACACAAAGTGGGAACTAAGAGGTTTTTCCAACTGTAACACCAGTGGAGTGGTATACCTGATAACATGCACCTGTAATCTACATTATGTAGGTATGACCACAAGAAAGGTCAGTACCCGCATAGTGGAACACAGGAGCAACATCCGATGTAAACGAGCTACCACCAGAATGACGAACCATTTCATTGAACACAATCACACCCCTAATGATCTGACATGGGTTGTGTTAGAAACAGTGAAAAACAAAGACAATCTGGATCGGATTCTACATGAACGAGAACAGAGATGGGTGTTCAAGTTACATACAGATACCCATGGGCTGAATGACGATATTCCATGGGGCGCTTTCAAAGACTAAAGTGGTCTGGGACTAACAATAACATCAAATACTGCAAGCACCGGGCAATAGCCTCATACGTCCATAAAAAAACCCCATAAGGATACATGATAATACCATTGATAAGTTCACCAACAAACCCAGAAACTGCATCAGTGGGAATGAAATATGCGCACCAACATTTTTCATTCCAAATAAAATCATCTTTCCTTCAATCATGGACTCAGATCGTTCGCACCGTCTGGTTTCCTAAACCAAATGGATGAATAACTAATATCTACACCACCCGCTAAATAAACATTTTAATATTTTCCAGACTTGGTTCCAAATATAAAAATACAACAGCAACACAGTGGAAATAATAAGTAAAAAACTTTGCATCAAAAATCTCTGCCGAAAACGATATTTACAAACGAGTTTAGATATATACTCATTTAATCACAAGCATACTCTCCCAACATGGCCGCCATACGTCAGACGTTCTAGCGTTTAGAACGCCAAACCCGGAAGGACGGTGACAATATTTACTCCGGTCTGCCCGATCACCGTCAGTATGCGGTCGGGTGAGGATCAAGCAGGTAATCCCGTGCGGTTTCGCTGATAAGGAAGTAAGTAAAGCACAACAAAACGAAAAGCGATGACCTAGCTATATTGATTACGAAGAGGGTTCAGACTGGGCTAATTTAAAAAATGCGCTCTTCCCGAGGAAACGCCACCTTAATTATTCTTTTAAAACCCAAACAGCAATGTTCCACGAGGTTATTCCGCCCTCGCCTGAGACCATGAAGTGCAATTGGGCACTAATACATGTAAATATACTCCCTGACATGACAAAACTATATGTGTATATACGTTGTGTATCTTGTCTATAGTCATATCAAGTCCTGTGTTATTTACATGTGTGAATTCACGACAACCACGTTTTTTCACTTTTTTTGTATTTTTGCACTGGATCTGAGAGCCTGCACGCACCAATATGGTGTATAAGGCTCACTCACGCCGTAATCAAATGTGAGATTGCATGTGTGATCCCCCCCACTCCGTGAGGGGGTAGTTTGCCACTAATCAGTGTCATTCTCTTTTGCAGATACTACAATGATATACAATTTTCTTATGTATCAAACGCATGTTTATAATTAACAGCGCATTAGTTTAATCACCTGTATTTATTTGAATATAGGAGTGGAATATACAGGGCTGGACCCTGTATGGTCCTGATGAAAAGCTTGGGGAGCTTGAAACATGTTGACCACCAGACACTGATCTAGCCCAACTTAAGGCTATAGCAGAATAAATTGTTGAGGCCCACTAGCACAGTAATTTTAATTCACAACCACTCCACCACACTACACTTTTGCACCACACATAGCCTTTTCACAAAATAGTGCTCCTGCGTAGTTTGCTAGTCGCAGCACGCCCCTTTTCGTAGAGAACTGGGATGGCCCCAATGATGAAGCATGTCACCGTGGGGAAACCCCGGTGAGTGAGGGGACTCTAGAAAGAAATTTTTCTTTCTTATGGTAGATACTGACAGATTCACGCAGTACACCACACACACGAACTAGGTCCCTGGACCCACTACAATGGGCTCCTGTTTTTTTCTGGCAGTGTATACTCAGACATGAGTCCCTTGCTCACTGCACCATCAGGATTCAAGCAAGCCGGGCCGAGGACGGCTGAAATGCCAGAAACCGGTCCCCGGAAGCTTGTCTCCTTTCTAGTGAAGAATTGGCTTGGTAGTTTGGTCTGCCCTGTTCCCATGATGCACTGGGCCAGGGACAGACTAATTTGCATATAGCCAGGTTCTGAGCTGCGATGGTGCAGTGAGCTAAATAACGGTGATGGATCAAGCCCTGATCTTTGGACTGGGTAAGAGTGGTCTGCTTAATTCAGACACTCTGTTCATCACCACCTCTGAATCGAGTGGGCGTGGCCTGGCCGGGGGGGCTTCCCCGGAATGGCGTCGGTGTAAGTAGCGGCCCCGCAGCAGCGTTAAGATCGGCTGCGCGGTAAAATAATGCGGCAAGAGTGGGAAGTAAAGTGCGAATACAAACACAGGTTAAAAACACAAGAATATAGTTAAAACCCTCTTTGCTCCCGGCTTTCCGCCTCAGGAGTTCGTGCTGTCATTTGGAAACTCAACCACTGCTCAATGTCTAAACCTCTATTTAATAATGTCCAAATACATGGTAGCTCAACCTGGTGCCCTTTTTTAGGCTTAATAGACCTTACCTCCAACTTTGACCGGGTTAACCCGCAAGAAATTGTGAAATCTACTTAGTTTCTTGGGAGTCAAGCCCACTATCGGAACTTTACTAATGAACCTTCATGCCTACACTACAGCAGCAGTCAGATATTCACAGAGAGTGGGCCTCACAGAGTATGTTAACTGCAGTAGGGGGGTCCACCAAGGTTGAATTCTTGCTTTTTTTATTTACTATCTATAATAATGGTTTTGAAGCCTCCCTGTCCTCATTACAGCCTAATTGCCAGCCAGTGGCAGGAAAGCAGTCAGTTCTTTTATGTGCTGACAATGCGATGCTGAAGGCCCTCACACCAATGGGCCTCCAAGTCTTTATCAAAAGGGTTTGTTTCTTTTATGGATGGGCTGGACCTGTAGGCCAACTTCACAAAATCGTACATTTTGGAAGTTGGCTCTCTGGCAACTCGATTTAAAACCTTTAAGGCAGGTGTTCACTTCTTAGCGAAGGTCACTGCTTTTCCTTACCTGGGAATTTTATTTGACGCAAAACTCTACTGGAAACAACTGATGGAGGAAAAGTAGTGTGACATGCACAAAGCTATGGAAGCTATTGCCAACTATGTCCACAGATTGGGTTCTTGGTCGCCTGACGTGATTTAAAGTTATACCAGTCTATATGTGTCTTCAAGGTCTTGTACGGTAACGAGCCGGACACACGCTCAACCCTATCTTCACCTCCAGCAAACACATCTCCTTCGATCACACCACAGCTCTCCATTGGATGGACCACAGCTGCGTTCACTTCAGCTACAAAAAGACCACGACCCACATCCCACCACAACCTATTCCTCGAAGAAACTGGAACAAAATCACCACCGACCAACTCTTCACATCACTTAACCAAAACCCCCCTGCCATATCATCGGACCCAAACCAAGCTGCCACCAAACTCACACAATGGATCACCCAAAGCGCCGATGAATTAGCACCCTTGAAAACCCACCAGATCAAACAAGGTAGCAAAAAGGCCCCCTGATTCAACAATGACCTTAAGAAATCCAAGAAGTTATGTCGTACCCTCGAGAAATCCTGGGGAAAAACCCAACCACTAACAACCTGACCACCTTCAAGGACGCCACCCGCAAACACCACCAATTGATCCGATCTACCAAGAAATCAGCTTTCAAGGATCGACTCGACAACAACGCCCAAAACAGCAAAGAACTATTCAACATTGTCAAAGAATTTACCAACCCCACCGCCGGCACCAACGACATCACTCCCTCCCAAGACCTCTGCAACTCTCTATCCTCTTTCTTCCACAACAAAATCGCCGACATTCATAACAGCTTTGAAAACCTGTCCGAAGAATAACCCACACCACCCACCTCCAAACTAAAACAGCACTCCCACAACCTTTGCACCTGGAACCCAATCACTACTGAAGACACCATCCGTCTGATGAACTTCATCCACTCAGGCTCACCAACTGACCCATGTCCCCACCACATCTTCAACAAAGCAGACTCCATCATCGCACCCCATCTCCGCGATGTCATCAACTGCTCCCTCAACACCGCCACCTTCCCAGAAAGCTGGAAACATGCCAAACTCAGCGCCCTTCTGAAGAAACCCACAGCGGACCCCTCTGAACTTAAGAACTACCGCCCCATCTCACTCCTCCCCTTCCCATCCAAAGTCATCAAGAAAGCCGTCAATACTCAGCTCGCCACCTTCCTTGAATCCAACAATTCCCTCGACCCTTCACAGTCCGACTTCCGAGCCAAACACACAGCATCCATTGCACGCCAACACAACCTCAACATCATCTCCTATGCAGATGACACCCAGCTGATCCTCTCCCTCACCAAAGACCCAAACACCGCCAAAACTAATCTACACGAAGGAATGAAAGAAGTAGCCGAATGGATGAAGAACAGCCGTTTAAAACTTAACTCCGACAAAACAGAAGTCCTCATCTTAGGATCATCCCCCTCTGCCTGGAATGACTCATGGTGGCCACCGGCCCTGGGTACAGCACCCATACCTACAGATCACGCACGTAACCTGGGCTTCATCATAGACTCCTCCCTCTTGATGACCAGACAAGTCAACGCCGTCTCATCTTCATGCTTCAACATACTACGCATGCTTAAAAAAATCTTCCGCTGGTTCCCCACCGAAACAAGAAAGACAGTCACCCACGCACTGGTCACCAGCCGACTGGACAATGGAAATACCCTATGCGCCGGGACCACAGCCAAACTACAGAAAAAACTCCAACGCATCCAAAACGCCTCAGTCAGACTCATACTGGACATTCCCCCTCATGCTCACATCTCCAGTCACCTGAGGGATCTCCACTGGCTCCCCGTCAACAAGAGAATAACGTTCCGTCTGCTCACCCACGCACACAAGGCCCTCTACGACCTAGGTCCCGAATGCCTCAACACACGACTATCCTTCTACACACCCACCCGCCAACTACGATCATCCAATCAAGCCCTCGCCGCAATTCCGCGTATCCACAGATCCACCATGGGAGGAAGATCCTTCTCCTACTTAGCGGCCAAAACCTGGAATTCTTTCCCCACTCACCTCCGACTTACACAGAACCACCTCTCCTTCAGAAAGCAACTAAAAACCTGGTTATTCGATAAGTAATACACCCACCCTCCCTCAAGCGCCTTGAGACCCTCTGGGTGAGTAGTGCGCTATACAAATTCCTGAACTTGAACTTGAACTACAGTGGCCAACAAGTTACAGGTCGCTCAAAATAAGTTTTTGAGACAAATTTTGAAGTTCCCACTCATTTACCGTACATGAAAAACTAGGAGTTAATTAAATAGCGGATTTGGTGGCAGTGAAGCCCTTGTTGTATTGGGTGAAGATATGGTCTAACAGAACTCAAAAAATCATACAACTTTTACTAGAACTACAGGTCTAGTAACTTTAGTAATCTACTCGACCTAACTGTAATGTACCTGACCCGGGAAACTGATCTCAAATTGTGTGATCCTGGGCAAATATTTTGTCTTAAGGAGACACCTTTTCTGTTATTATCACATAAGATAACACCTTCAAATATGCAAGTTCACTTTTTCTGATGCACAAAAAACTTTTTATTTACTAGACTAATGTTTTCTCCATGAACAACAAGAATAAATCCCATATATAGGGGGATCTATTATCTATTAGAAGTTATCTATTACAAGGTCCAGTCCTTTAGCAATCTTATGCTGGGCAAGGTCGTATTACAACCATCATATTACAGCGAGTTCATATAGGGCCCAGGGCAACATCCTTTAGCGGATTAACACTGTTTGTGAACAGACCATAGGTTGTGTATACCGTACAGTTCTCTGTAAAAAAAAAAAAACGTAGCACTATCATATTGTTCTACAATTTGCACACAATCAAATCTCCTTAGGCCTTAAAGACGGGTACCCCAAGAGGCAGTTAATATGGGCCTTTAGTGAGGCACTATACTCTATAACATGAGTTTTCATATATCAAGTAAAGACGAAGTAACAAGGTGCATCATGAGGATAGAAATCCCTCCAGAGCGTGCTGTATTAAGCCTGCCATAAAAAGCACCAAACCCTCATTCTGCTCATCTGATCCCATCCCTCCCACTTTTATAAACAACAAGAAAATTCTCTATAAGTGTTGGACTTGGCCCTTTTTGCAGGGTCATCCCTGAACTTTTTGCCTTCCTCCTCTATTTTTTTCTGACCTGTTGTTGGCTGTTTTTTTACTCTGGGCACTTTACCACTGCTTATCAGTGCTAAAGTGCATATGCTCTCCCTATTGTAAATTGATTTATGGATCAGTGATTCCATGATTGGCTGATTTGGTTTATTGTCAGACCCTAGTACAGTGCACTGAGTGTGCCCAGGGCTTGTAAACCAAATGCTGTTAGTGGGCTTGCAGCACTGGTTGTGCCACCCACAGATGCAGCCTGTAAAAATGAGTCTCAGGTCTGCCATTGCAGAGCCTGTGTGCAGCCTGCTACTGCCATGTTGACTGGGCAAGTGCACCCACTTGCCAGTCCCTAAACCTTCCCTTTTCTTCATATCAGACACCCTCATGGTAGGCCCCAGGGCAGGGTGCATTGTAAGTATAAGGTAGGACAAGCCCTGTTGTGTGTGGCATGTCCTAATAGTGAATTACAGCCGTTTTCGTTTTTCACTATTGCAAGGATACCTGTTCTCCATGTGCCAGAATGGGCAGTTAGATTAAACATCTTATAATTCTAACTGACTCAGAGAACATGGTAGAAATTCAAGTTTAGTATGCCTGAACTCAGAATGATAAAATACATATTTTAGTGAAGTTGGTTTTGACATTCTGTGTTTGAAAATACCACTTTTAGAAAGTAGGTATTTTCTTGTCTAACTACTCAAGCCTGCCTCTACTAGGTTGTGTATTCCTTGTCTGGAGTTTGAGTGACAGGGCTGGGGGATTCCAGGAAACAGGATGAGTCAGCCCAGTGGTGAATATAGAGAAATGCATCTAGATGGGTGGGAGGAGTTGCACTTGGGACCTGAATAGGGCTGTGCCGGCCTTCCACAATTCTGGCTCCACCCCTTGTGGTGTGTCTGATGTCTCTGCCCTGCACTGTGAAAGGAAAGAAGGAGTCATGTCAACAGAGTGCTCCAGGGCTGTGCCTTTCCTCCACAATGCTGGCTCCACCTCCTGTGGGGCGTTCTATGTTTCTGCCCTGTACTGTGAAAGGAGAGAAGGAATCATGTCAACAGAGTGCTCCAAGGCTGTTCCTTTCCTCGACAATGCTGGCTCCACCTCCTTTGGGGCGTCTGATGTTTCTGCCCTGCACAGTGAAAGGAAAGAAGGAGTCATGTAAACAGAGTGCCCCAGAACTGGTCTGGACTAGGCAAAACCCCCTCTGCCCTCAGAGGACAAAGAATTTTGGGGTATAAATATTGGGACCCTGATCTCAAGAAATTTGATCACTTTTGGACAACAAGAAGAAACCTTTGCTGAGGAGAGGAACCTGACGAAACTGAGGAGAGACTATCCCTAAGCTGAAGTGCTGCTTGGGGGACTGGCCTACAGTGGTTGCCTGACTGCCAAAGAAAGCAGAGAGGAAATTTGTGTGTACTTTCATCAACTTGTGTAAGGCTTTCCAAGGGCTTGCAACAGAGCTTGCCTCCTGCTGAAGTCTCAGGGACAGCAGACTTCACCCACCAGCTCCTCAAGAGTTCTCCTGAAGTGCCTGCAGTTGTGTTGGATTTTATAGGGACTTACACGTCGCAAGGAGCTGGTAGCACGACTCAAGATCGAGAAGCGTGTCGCAGAGCTGCCTCTTCACAACACGAAGTGCCTCGCATTGCCAGAGGAGAGGATCGATGTTGCAGCAGACGCCGCCGCCTCACCAGGAAGCATGTCGCAGGAGTGGAGGATCAACGTTGCATCAGTCGCCGCCGCATCTCCAAGAAGCATGTCGCAGGGCCTGTCGCGGCTCATCGCCGGAGAAGAGAATCGACATTGCAGCAGATGCCGCCGCATCACCGGGAAGCATGTCGCATCAAGGAGAAAGCATCATCTTTATTTCTTTGCACCGGATCTTAGCCGCATTTCCATTGTTGCAACACTTTCGTTGCCCTTCGTGTCGCATCTTAAGGTACATAGACTCAAAGTGTCGCATTTTAAGAACTAAAGAGAACTAAGCTAAAACTACCATCTTAATTATAGGATTGTGAATTTTTGTTGGTAGTGGTCTTGTGATAAGCCTATATAAAGAATACTTATTTTTGATATAAAACCTGTGTGGTGTCCATCTGTAGTGTTGTCACTTGATTACTGTATGTGTTCACAAATGCTTTACACATTGCCTCTAAGATAAGCCTGTCTGCTCGTGCCAAGCTACCAATAGGGTGAGCAGGGGTTATTTTAGGAGTATACCCCCCTTACCCAGACTAGAGGCAAGGGACACTATTTGTCACAAGTACCTACCTGGGCCAACTACAGACCCCCAAATCTAACAATAAGAAAGGACATTTTGAGACACACAGCTACGGGGTTTGTTTACTAATTATCTTGTCTCTTACTTATGCCAGAGAAGCCATATGATCCTCAGTTACATCTCTTCCTTCTTAGAATAAGTCAGGAGTCGAAAAAATCATTTGCGAGTTAGGGGCTTAGATACTCTTTCACTTTTTTTTACTTTGTTATTTATTTCCTCAAGAAAGGTGTATGTACCTGTTACCCTGCTCAAGGACACTACATAATAATTGAAACAGTGAGATTATTTTTGTCCATTGAAACATCCCAAATAACGAAGATGGTTGAGAATAGTTGAAGAAGATTCATAAATGTGATCAGCATGGATTTGTTTTTTTATGGTGATTTGTGTAAATGTGGTTTCTTAGATTCTTCATGGCTTTTTAATGGCTGGCATAAGCGTTTACATAAACAAGGGACAAATTAGTAGGCCTGAGTGACAAAACATTCCACAGCGCTCCATGCAGGTCCACAAGCATCAGAGTGAGATAAGTCAAGCTGCTGATTTTTACCACAAGAAGTAAAACAGCGTGAACAGCACCACAAGCAGCGCAAGAGGAGCAAGCTTCTTTCTGCCAATTGAAAACATGTTTAACTTGAGTGGCAGCTTCCTCAATGCATGTGGCCGGTTTTTCAACATGAGCAGTAACGATCTGCTGTGACCACCAATGTTGAGGATTCTTGCCAGGAGATAGTCCAGCCTTGATGAGCCGGGAGAGAAGAAATACTCCACTCCATGCCACTTTGCAGAGTTTTTCGGATCTCCATGCTCTGTGCGGGGCGCAGAGTGGGAAATACTCTGCAAACTCTGGAAGTGCAGCAGAGTTTACTGCCCAGCTAATAAACAGAATTCTTTTCTTCATGTTGCTTCTCTTGCACATGTCTGAGCCAAGCAAATTCATGGACAAAGACCAGTGTGTCCCTGTGTTTCAAATTTGTGAATGTGGTTTAAGAAACATGTTCCATCCAAATCTTAAATTCTGCATAAAAAAATCTTGCTTTGTGTTGCAATATGCCCCACACCTACTTAGTTTTAAAACTCTATCTTGAAGGATTATGGCAGTCATGTAGCCAAGAATATATGATAGCTCTCATTAAAGGCAAGAGTATTGATTTTTTTTATTTAATTTATGTTCCAAGGGCACCTTAAAATGCATAACAAACAAAAAATGTTCAATGTTTACCTTCAGTTAAGTGTGGGTAAGAACATTCACTTTACACATATTTTTTTGTGTTGAAAATTTGTATTGAGTTTTATAATATAATGCAAGTTAATATTAAGGCATCAATAAGTGGTTAATAAATACAATACTAATAAAAGATATCGATGGAGGTATAACATTTGCTGTTGAATAAAACAAATAAATATGGAATACATAAATAGGTATATAATAAATGATTATTTATTTAAATAAATATGTAAAGAAAGGAACTGGTGAGGGATCCTCCATAAATGTTGTCAGTGATATCAGTCACAGAGGTCAAAATCGAAAGATGGCATTTAGGCTGGAACCTGAAAGTTGAAAGGTATAAGGTCAGATTGGTCAAGTAGGCAATTGCCCATCCTCTAGCAAGCAACGTGGAGGCACCATGAGCTCATAAAGTATCTTTTGCCTTGTTTTAACTGTTGGCTTGCAAAGAATTTGAATAACTTTAAGCAAGATAAAGGGGGAGTTAGCTGGGAAGAGATTATGCCTCTTTAAACACTACAAGAGGTAAGACAGTTCATAAAAATGTGATTCCATACAATATTGTACTCCAGTAGCGGCCTCATCTCTTCTCCAGTGTCACAACCTCTCCCACGCAGGAGCTACTCCACAGAATTCTAGTACTCTTTGAAGTCTCTAAACAGCCAGTAGGTGTTTTGTACTCATACAGATTATTTATAACAATGTGACCGCAACCTGATAAACACCAGTCTTGGACTCTAGGGGGTAGATAATGTTACTTACACATCGGGCCCCCCTTGTATCTGAACTAGATTTGCAGAATTATTTTGCTCTTCTGTGGCAATCCCAAAGCATCCATATAGGGATGACAGCCAAGCTCTTGGGGGCTCTATTCTCACATGATGCACGTAATGAATTCATATAAACAAAGTCTTTCTCTTTAAAAAGGTTTTGCACCCAATCTTAATCAACATAAAAGTGTTTCTTTAATGATGAGGACTGCTTTGAATGACCCTACCCCAGAAACGCTCCTTCTACAGCACCATTGGGATGTGAGCCTCAGTCTCTCCATGTCGTATGCTGATTAAAATTTTTCCCAATACTCTTGAAAACCTATGTATTTACTTCTTTTTCTACACACCCAACTGTAATGTAATTTAAAATATTAATCAAATGTCTTCCATCAGAAGTGGTTCTGGAATTCTAAGACTATGAAGGGCCGATTGTATTCTTGAATATCTAGGACAAGTATATTGTGGCACAGTAAAACAGTGGACAAAATATAGAGGGACAAAATATCAAATGGTAAATGCACAGAGGGATGAATACATTTGCCATTCTTAACGCCACATAAATGAAGATATATGTGTATGTTTTTTTTGGTACACAGATGTGGAATTAGGTACAGAAAATCTATACAAATACCTTTTGACATTTTGTCTCTCGATTTTTTTGTCAAAGATATTAATGCCTCACAATATTCATGTTCAGAGACACATTTGGAAGTCCAAATTATGGAACACAGTGAAAATGATGCAACATAATGTAGTGCATTCTGTGATAATACTATTTTGCTGTTTCATCACACATTAATGCTGTTCTCACAAGATGTTCTGCCTCTCTAGTACCAATATAACACTTGGGTGAAACAATCAGGTGAGTAGTTAACGTATGCCACGGCGCAGCACCATGTGTTATTTTTAATCCATCTAAACCAGCCAAACATTTATTTGTGGAAAACTGTAAAGTGTGTATCATAGGATGGATTATTTGGCAAGTAAAGCAAACCCATAATTGGATGGAAGAAGCCCCTGGATACCCTCATGGGTGACAAGCAATGCTTTACAAATCCACCTTACATTTACATTACATTCCAGAGACCCCATTGATTAGTCCCGGTTAGTTGTGTGATTCTTTCAATTAGATAGTACTCACACTCTCTCACATTGACAGAAAAAAGCATCAAAATCTTACCTCGCCCTCTGTAGATAGTATGAACTCGCACAACCTGAGAGTGCTGTTCATCATTTTGATCATGTTCTCAAGCTGATAGATAGAGAGAATGGAAACAAGAAGGCTATTTAGACTTGTAAAACTGTTGATATATTTTTCTCTAAAATGGCAAAACCGGTTTATCATAGGTAATACGATAGGATAGTATTTATAAAGCGCACTTATACCAGCTGGTGTCAAGGCGCTAAGTGAACAGGGAGAAGTGACAGCACCAACAACCAGCTAGGAGGCAAATAACCAGGGGCCAGATGTACGACCGGGGCATTTAGCGACTTGCAAATCACGCTCAATTGCGAGTTGCAATTTGTGAGTCACTAAATGCCATGTACAACAGTGTCAGAGACACTGTTTGAGATTCCTAATGGAGTTGCACAATACATGCCTCATCAGTATTCATGAGGCACTCACAGTTTGCGACCCCAGTAGGAATGGCTGGCCTTCACAGGTATGGCGACTTGCTCGGCTCAACAGACCTCCATGTCTGGGACTGCTTTTCAATAAAGCAGTTTTTTTCAAATGCAGCCCGTTTTACTTAAAGGAAAACTGGATTTGTTTACAAATTACGTTTTTTGTTTTCCCCTGCATTTGCAAAGTGGAAGGAGTCCCCTGGGGACACCTTCTCAATTGAGAGTGCATTATCACCCTCTTGAAGGGGGCGGTAAATTGTGAGTGTTTTGTGACTGCAATTGCAGTCGCAAAACATCCTTACATAGGGTAGCAAGTCGCAATTAGAAAGGAACACCCTCGGAATGCCCCATCCTAATTGTGAGTTGCAAATCCTATTTAGCGAATTGCAAATAAATTGTTACTTGCTAAATAGGGTTTGTACATGGCCCTATTAGTTTTTGCATGTGCAAACGTGTCACTAACCTGTTTGCGCATGCAAAAATGGGTCATGCATCTGCTCCCAGGTCTTCAAGAGGTTCCTAAAGACCAGAAGGGAGTCTACCTTGGATATGAGAAGGGGCAAAGATTTCCAGAGTTTTAGGACTGCCACAGAAACGGAGCGGCCACCCCACTTGCACCTGCAAAATCTGGGAGTGACCAATTTTTTAAGAGAAGATTTTTTTATTCTTTGCTCAAAGCCAATGCCAGCCACATCCTTTGCCTAGTTTAGAAGTTAGGCAAAATTTGATCCTAGAGTGAAATGGAATTTTTGAGCCCATAAGTTCTTGCTTGTCCACAAGTAGGATCAACCCCGTGTATTTTGTTCTCATCTCTCACAGAAGAGGTTAGTCTAGTAGTCAGGACGATTGTTTTAATTAATCCCTGTTACCATCAGGAGATAGATTCCACCTCCGTCTGTTTACTCTGTGCACTAAAACCATCTTTGAAATTAAGAAATCAGTTCTAGCTTTCTAAGGGTACCAGTGGATGAGAGACGGATTGAGTTGCTACACCATTCACTCCTTGCTAGTATCGTAAATAATTCCTTTGTTTGTGAGAATGGAGTGCATTTTCCACAGGCAGTTATTCCTGTGATATCTTGCAGATTTACTTTGATTTGTGAAGATGGAATGGAAGAAACAGAGTCCGAGAGAGGAGGCACATAAACATGATGTTATGGTATTTTAAAGAAGACTCACATGTTTCTCAGCTGCTAAGGTGGGGATGTTGAAGGCATCCCTGTGTTCCGGTGGTGTTACTACTTCAAGTAGTTTATATGGATACTGAAAATATAATAAAAAAGATCAGCATTACCAAGACCATTGTCAACAAATGTGGACTGTCATGAGTTTGCAGAGATGGAAGTAACGAAACGCTGCACACCTCCAGCAACTAAAAATGGAGAAAATAAATTGTACAAGTAACTACATACTATGCTTCCTTCCTATTTTGGCATTTCACATCCATAGCACCTTGTGTTCATCACCTTTTAAAGTAGAAGATATGTGTGAGTGAAATATTTCTATTTGTGAGTAATAGATCAAAGATGCAGAAACAGTGAATAATGGTGAGCTGGCAGTGTAAAAGTGTACTGCTACCAGAAGTGCTCACTCTCCTCTTTACTCAAGAAATCTTGTATGACTCCTAAACAATAGATTTTCTACCTTATTGATGAATACCATCCTGGCTTCAAAGGGCTCACCTACCATTGACATATCACTCTCCTCCACTACATTGTAAAGAGCGTCAGGAAAGAAATTACTGGGGGGAGTGGCCAAGCACCCTAGGATTGTGGCCACATTTTAAGCAAGCTGATGTCAGCTCTGACAATCGTGCTGAATCCGACCCGTAGGCGAACTTTTTTCGGTCGCAAGCACCTGAACAATGGCCCTTATATTCACCCCCTTTGGCCCACCCAAGCCCATCCAGGGAGCCCGGGATGAGAGAGATAATTTTGGTGATCGACAACATGGGTGTGCGTATGACCTGCCGAGAGACGGCCTGCCGGTGGCAAACTCCACATGGAGCTGTGAACCCACCGTGGCAAACCCCCCTTTGCATCGATTCCTGGGATGAGCGAGGGAGAGAAGACAGCTGATTAGCTGGGGTCTGGGACAAAGCTGTTTTCACTTCCAAGCGGTAGCCCGTAATAGCGGAACGGGTACCTTAGAGTGGAGGAGATGGGCTGGGCGCTACAAGTAGAAATTGAATGAAAAAATGAAATGAAAAATTGCACTTATATAGCGCCTAACTACCCGGAGGCCTCGCAGTGCTTTTGACTGAATTACTGTGGCGAGCTCAGGGTGAATCAACACGCTTTTGCGAACAGATGGGTTTTCAGAGCCTTTCTGAAGGTCATCCGGTTATTGTTCTCTCGAAGGGATAGAGGGAGAGAATTCCAAAGCTTGGCAGCGGTGTGGGAAAAGGAGCGACCGCCCCATCGGGCTTTGTTAATTTTAGTTGTGTTTGCTAGATGCAGTGAGCTAGAGCGAAGGGCTCTAGACGGGGCATAAGGCACAACTAAAGGAAACAGGATAGCAGGGCCTGTGCGGTGGAAGGATTTGTGCAGAATGCACATGGCCTTAAACTGTGCTCTGGCAGCTACTGGGAGCCAGTGAAGTTCTTTTAAAGCTTTCTTGGCTGACTGCCAGCGGGGAATGTTGTACAGTAGTCGAGCAGCACAGTTTTGCGTGACTTGAAGCCTGTTGGTCACTGCTGCCGGGGCTCCTATGTATAGGGCATTTCCATAATCCAGGCAGGAGAGTATCAGGGCCTGAACCATGACCCTCCTCGCCTAGAATGGAAGCAAAGGGAGCACTTTGCGAAGCATTTTCATTAGCCCAACACATGTAGAGGCTGTTTTAGTGGCTTGGACCGAAAAGTCAAGTGCTTTATCAAGCCAGATTCCCAGGCTCTTTATCTGGGGTTTGGGAGGGGGAGGAGGACCGAGACATGTGGGCCAGATGGATGCTAGGGCGGTCGGAGAGGGGTTGCCCAGCAGCATAATCTCCGTCTTCTCCCCGTTAAGTTTAAGACAGGAGAACTGCATCCACTTAGCAACAGCCTCTAGACAGGGACCTAAGGTGTTAGATGACCCCTCAGAGTGGTCCAAAGAGACCACCAATTGGGTGTCGTCGGCGTAGGTGACAATACGCACACCAAAGGGATGGACTATCTTTTCTAGAGGTCGCATATAGGCATTAAAAAGGGTGGGGCTTAGGGAGGAGCCCTGGGGAACCCCACAACTGAGTGGATGCTTGGGGGAGACTGCCTCGCCTTCAAACACCTGGAAGAATCGCTCATCCATGAAGGAGGTAGCCAGGACTGCAACTGCATCCTGGAAGAGCCGACTATGGGGCAACCTTTTCTCTGATGCAAAAATCCATGAGGCGGTCTCTACGCTTTTCCCCTTCAGCTTACCCAAGCCAGGGACAAGAGAAACGCATTAGGCAAACAACGCCCTGCCGTGAGACTGGCATGACGCTAACGGACACAACCTGGAGCTGCAATCCCACAGCAGCGATCCACGTTTACCTCAGCATTCACTCTTGGGGCACAGCAAGTCAGAGAAGACAGTCACATGGAGAAGAGAGGTAGGGACCCCCTTTCACCTTTAGGCAGCCACATGGGCTTGTGACAGCCCAGTCAAATTAGCGGACAAGGGTAGATGAGAGAGACTGAGCAGCATGAGAATCCAGGACTACGATTGCAGCCTGGGTGGGTGGAAACCCACACATGACGTCTTGCCCCAAAGGTAGGAGATGGGCACACAGCTTCCCCCTCAGGAGGTGACCCCCCAAGAGCCCAGAGATCCTGGGAGACTACTACAGAAAGCACTGGGCTTGGACGGTAAAACAAGGACAGCAATACTCCACCTCACTGTGGTGTCTCAAGAGGATAGAGGGCGTGGTCACTGTCCTGGACCCTCAAGACATGACATCACAGAGACAAGCATAGGCAGATGTTCCCTGTATCAGGTGTAGGGGGTGACCCTCCTCTGCCCTTATGGCTGGTGGGCCTGCCAGAGGGCATATAAAACCATCACCCAGAGAAATTCCTCCTGGAATACTTCAGACCCTGGATCCTGGATTGTGAGTTTTCCCCCTACTTTATTCTGGAAAGGGCACACAGGGTGGTTGCCCTAAGGCCTCCGCCGGGGGGGACCCACTAGAGCTATTGTCATCAGGGTACTGAACTTTGTGAACTGATAATATATCCTGTGGCAGGTACGCCAACATCTAGACATCCATTGCACCAACTCCAGGGTTATGCTCTTCCCCGATTACACAAGTAAAGTGCAGCTCCTTTGTAAATCTTTCTTAGAGATTAAGTAGAAAGTCAGATCTGTGGACATTCAATATATGCTGATATAACCTGCCAAATTGAAATTAATGTCTCAGTGGAGAACCATTTTCTTTGAGAGCCCGGAAGAAGCCTGGGACTGAGCAGTGGAGAGGAAATAACTGCCCATATAAACAAAGGAGCCAATGACATCTCGGGAGACTGTAGGGGGTCAACCATCCCACCCTAAGAAGAAGTGTAGAAGACTGATAGGAGGGCAACTCTCGTCACAACTAGAGGACAGACGTAGGGCATCCTCCTCAGACAGGAGAATTGTGGTACCCTTCCTTCCTTTCCTCCATGTATAGCTACAAATGTTGTCTCATTCACTTATGGAGAAGAGACACATTGCCTCCAGATAGAGGGGCTTGCGTGGAGCGAAGCTACACAAAACTATGGTGATTACTTTCTGCCAACTTCATCCCTCCCACCCCTCACACTCCACCGCTGTTACCTGTGCCAGCCGCGCCTGAAGTTGGGTACTATAGGGCTGATTTCGGTTCCAACACTATGTCTCACGCAAGACACATTACACGGCCACGGACCCTAGTCAAACGGGCTCAACGACTCGCCAAGACCTCTGACAACAAAACCATCCACTAAAAGCTGTTGTCTTGCAGTGTCAGTGGGTTGCTGGATAAAATAAAATGCAAAACAATTCTCAATAGGTCCACAAGCTGACCCTGGTGGTTCTATTGTTGCAAGAGACATATTTGCTTGGGAGTAGGGGTTCCTTTTTGGGACAGCATGGCTTTAACTGCGTATATCATGCAGGGTTTACTAGGTGCTCAACAAGAGTTACCTTTCCCCTGATGGTCACGCATGCTATCTGAGGCACCATGGATAGATATGTAGTGGTTACTCAATTCCTGAATGGCATCCTATGGATGGTAGTGTCTGTGTATGTTTCACCGAACCTGCAGGCGACCACGATGAAAGATCTAATGACAGTTATCACCACAGTCTCGGAGTGGAACCTTATCGTAGCGGGCCACTTCAATAATGTCATGCACCTACAACTTGATGTAAAAAGAGAGGCTCAACCCTTGTGCCATGGGTGGAGTCCCTGATGCTTTGCAATCCATGGAAAGCAAAGAACTAATCAGTATGCATTATTTTCACTGCTGGACTCCGAATTGACAGAATGGTACCAAAAACAGCGAGAATATGGGAACATTGCTACACAGGTATGCAACCAACTCTGGCAGACAGGTTTGTCCGAGAGACACGGGGCCCGACGGTGAGGTGACCCACGATGCTGAGGCAATTGGCAATGTCTGCACACATTACTATGAGAAACTTTACCAATCAAACACGTCGGGCAAGTGGAGCAACAACATCTCATAGCTGCGGACCTGATCATGCTGCAGGACTTGGATGTACCTCCGTCGAAGGAGTTATTATTGTCAGCCTTGCAGGAGATGCATTCTGGGAAGGTGCCCGGTTCAAGTGTATTACCTATGCAATTCTTAGAAAAGTTTGCACCAACACTACTCTCTCACTTCTTTACAATGGTCGAAGCGGCAGGTACAGCTATGATACTTCCCTATGATATCTAGGGGATCTCAGTTGTAGTTCTCCCCAAACCATGTAGGCCACCTACAGACTGTGCATTTTACAGCCTGATTCCCCTAAGTAATATTTAA
This sequence comes from Lissotriton vulgaris, assembly GCF_964263255.1. Taxonomy (NCBI): domain Eukaryota; kingdom Metazoa; phylum Chordata; class Amphibia; order Caudata; family Salamandridae; genus Lissotriton; species Lissotriton vulgaris. Next base: position 1,037,843,009 of record NC_141689.1, read on the forward strand.
GCCAAAATAGTTGCAAAGGCCGTAGCACCAGGGTACTGAAACAGGTGAGATTCCTAGTGATGCAACTGAATTTAGAGAAGGCCTTCAACTCAGTTGAATGACCTTTCCTCCACACCATCCTTGAAAAGATTCATTTTGGCCCTAAAGTCCTTCATTCTGTAAAGATGTTATACACAGTGCCATGTGATAGGGTTAGAGTGAACACTATTTACTCACAACAGTTCCAGCTAGGCAGAGGCCACTGGCAGGGCCACCTGCTGTCTACTCTCCTATTCTCTCTTGTGATTGAAACACTGGCCAAATAGATCGGGGGATGCGCAGGTGTGGGGCTTGAGGTGGGGTGTAGAATTAGGGGACTGCATCTCTTTGTATATGGTATGATGGCCTCCTTTATATTCAGCACCTAAACCAACTGATCCTACAGCTGATGTGCATTCTAGAAATCTACAAAATAGAAACAGGCCTGAGGGTGAACTGGGGGAAATCAGTCATAATCCCTGTGGTGGCCATTCCTCCAGAGTTACATCCAGGTGATCTGGAGCATTTAAATATTTGGTGTTTTACCTGTCAGCCTGAGGGTGGTCTTCCCCAATCTTTTTGCCTCCTCATTTGGCTGAATCTTTTGTTGGTCCTAAGACTCTGAGCGCTTTACCACTCTGAATCAGTGCTAAAGAGCATGTGCTTCTTCCTTAAACATGTGTATAATTGGTGTATACTTAATTGACCTGTTTATTTAACTTGTAAGTCCCTTGTAAGGTGGTATATCATATACCCAGGGCCTGGAAATGTAATGCTACTAGTGGGCTGCAGCTCTGATCGTGCCACCAACAGAAGAAGCCTTTAAAACCTCTCTCAGGCCTGCAACTGCAGTGCCTGTGTTTGCAGTTTAATGCCACTTTGATTTGGCATTTAGAACTACTTACTAAGCCTTAAACTCCCCCTTTATTACTTATAAGTCACCCCTAAGGTAGGCCCTATGTGGCCCTAAGGGCACAGCGTATGTAAGTAAAATGTAGGACATGTACTTTTCTGTTTTGCGTGTTCTGGTAGTGACAAACAGCATATTTCACTTTTCACTACAATGAGGCTTTTTCGTGTTTCGTATGTTTGGAATGGTAGTGATAAATCCTACTTACTGGTGAAGTTGAATTTAACATTGCTATTTTAGAAATGCCACTATAAGAAAGTATGCAAAAGAAAGAATTACTGGACAGAATGCTGGACAATGCAAACATACACCCCCGGTCACAAGGATCTGGGTTTAATCCATCGTTCTTTTGCTTACCACACCACCCCAGTTTGGACCCAGCCATATGCAAATCAGTCTTGACCCTGTTCCTTATGGGAGCAGTTCAGCCTGAACTGCCAAGCCAGGTTCAAGACTGATTTGCATATAGCTGGGTCTGAACTGAAGTGGCGAAGTGAGCTAAAGAATGATGATGCATTCAAGCCAATCTGTGACAGGGGTTGAGTGTCTGAAAAGGGTCAGCGCTCCGTACATCATTTCCATGTGTTTGCTTTGTTCACTATAAGAAAGTAGACATTTATCTGCACATACTGCGTTGTGTGCCTGACAGCCCATCCCCAATAATTGGAGTAAGTGACAGCTACACTTTTTGCATTCCCTCTTGACAGCCACAACCCAGAAAAGATAGGTGTGTCTGAGTAGCCATCAACATACATTTGCATTCTGATGGCTTTACCTGGGCAGAGTGCAACAGAGGGTCTAACACTTTACTTGAATAGGCAGTGGCCTGTCCCCACACAAAGGACTGATTATCCCCTATAGATAGCCTGGGGGACAGGGCTGGGCTGAAAGAGGAAGCTGTGCACTTCAGAGAACTGATTTGAATTCACCAACCAGCATTAAAGGAACTTTTGGCTATAAGTACTGGCTCTCTGACCAACCCGCCCCACTCAAAATCAGGCACTTCTGGATCTTGAACTGAATCTATGTCAGAAGGACTGCTGTTCTGCTTAAATGACTTATCTTTGGCTTGCAGGCTTGGAAGGCCTACTTTTCTCTGGTGTTTCTCTGCTGTCTGCTTTTTTCTGACTGTGCTGAAGGAGAGCTGGGCTCTGCCTTTCCTCCAAGTGATCTCCAAGGGCTTGTTGGCTGGCCTCCTATTGCTTTAGACTGAGGGACATCAAAGTCTCTATCCCTGCTCCAGTGCCTGAACTCACTGGAAATGGCCCAGACACTTGCAGCATGGAATTTGGCGAATTTTATGTCTGTGTTTAACAGAACTGGCGCTTTAACGAGTTGCAGGAGTAAAATGGACACAGCGCATCAGAACTAGAGCTTTGCCCTCAGAGATAGATACATTAGACTGCGTATCGCCTCGGCGGCAGCTTGGTAAGATCGATGCATCCCCTCAACTGTGTCGCAGAATCCGATGAGGCACATCACTCGACACATCTACCACCCGTTTTCAGAACTGAAGTATTGCCTTCACTACGTGGAGCAGATCAACACATCTCACTGTTTGAGACCAGGAAAAGTACTTTTTTCACTTCGTCCTGCGTGGGTCCTGTAGCTGGCCTGCGCTTCTACGCGATTGGCCTGAACTTTGACCCGATACAGCGCAACCTAAAATAACCTTTTTAGAGCTGCTTGCTTCTAGGTGCTTTAATGCATTTATTCATTTAAAAATGTTATATATCTCAGCTTCTATACCTTGGATTATTGTCATTTTAGGCTTGTTTTGGTTATAATATAATTGTCTATTTTTTTCTAAACCTGTCTAGAGTCTTGTTGTGGTGTATTCATTGTGTTACTGTGCATGTGTGTATGTGTTGCACACATACTTTGCACATTGCCTCTTTGGATACCCCTGACTGTTCTGTGCCAAGCTGAGCACAGGTTATCTTTTAGTGTGTATCTTGCTTATCCTGACCAGGATTATGGCTTCTGCTTGGACAGGGTGCGTACCTTTGCCAACCAGAAAGCCAATTTCAAACAGTGGGGCATGCGCATATCAAGAGACCCAGAGGAACGCTGGGGCAGGAATATAACCCCTTTGACATGCAAAATTAAGATACATATGGCAAGATGGAACTCTCTCCCCCTGATCATGATGGGGTCTATAGCCCTCTTCAAAATTGTGGCCTGGTCACAGCTATTGTATGTTTTGCAACACTACCCCCACAAAATCCCTAGCCTTTGGTTTACAACCCTACAGGCCAACCTCAATAGCTACAAGTAGCGAGGATTGTCGCTGTGAATCTACCATAAGAACTGCATACAATCCCCTTATGATGGTGGACTAGGGGCAGTAGACATCAGACTGTATTACTTAACTGGGCTCCCCAGCTGGTTGTGGTTATTGATTGGATCTTTGGTGCACAGGGACCCACTACGAGACGCACATGGACTTTACCAGGCAAGCACCAGGGTTTTGGCTGTATGGGGAGGCACTCCTACCCACTCTCCCTGGCCATTCCAGCCATTCCAGTAATTAGCTGGAAAGAGGCATTGCAATGGATATGAAAGTGGAGGGTGCCCACTAGGAAGAAGCCATTGTGGAAGGGTACATGGCTATGGAAAACAGTAGGGCTCAAGTGCACTTTGGTCCACCGCCCTCAGCAACCCTCTGACACCCATGGACCAAGCTAGCAACCTCAGCATTACACTCAACTCCTCCCTCACCCTAAACCGACAGATCAACGCCATATCCTGCGCATCCTCCACAGGACCTTCAAATGGACCTCCCTGAATCCAGAAAGAGCATCGCCCACACACTCATAACCAGAAGACTGGACTACGGGAATGCCCTCTATGCCGGAATCAACAAATGTGTACTCCTCAAACTCCAGACAATCTAGAACACTGCAGCCAGACTGTCCTAGGCATCCCACATCAAGATCACATTACCCAGCACCCACAAGAGCTCCACTGGCTCCCCGTTGAAAAGAGAGTGACCTTCAAGCTCCTCACTCACGCCTACAAATCTCTCCATAACACCGAACCCCAATACCTTAAAAAAAGATTCTCCTTCTACGCACCCAAGAGAAGCCTCCTCTCCACCGACCTTGGCCAAAATCCTACGCATCCACAGAACAGGAGGGAGAGCCTTCTACGCACCCAAGAAATCCCACACATCCACAGAGCGGGAGGGAAAGCCTTCTCCTGCATTGCAGCCAAGACGTGGAACAATCTCCCCCTCAGCATCAGACGAACTCCCACACTGCAAGCATTCAGGAAGAGCCTCAAGACCTGGCACTTCAGATGAGACGAAGCTGCTTTACCCCCCCCCCCCCTCCAACCCTATCAGTGCCTTGAGACCCTCAAGGGTGAGTAGGGCGCTTCACAAATCCCTGATTGATTGATTGATTAAAAGACTTAAGTAAATTGGCTACTGCTCTTGGGAGGATTCAACACAGGATGAGGCATGGAGAGTTCATGCAATGAATGAATGGAGTTTTAAAACTGAACAGTAACAATTTTAGCAGCAAATAGGAACCCTAAGGGCAGGTTGAAGCCCATACAGTAGATACAGCAGTGTTGGGTCGAGACAGCGCATGCGTGCAGTCTAGAGCCGAGACCTAAAAAGCAACCACTATTGTAAGTTAAGAGCTTTGCCAGAAATTGCATCTTTGAATTGTCTGAAAAAGTAAAATCATCCATCTAGTGCTGACTTCATGCAGCTTCTGGGTAGTGCTAAACTTCAAACTAACACCCACACTTTGGATATTCATCCATCACACTTAATGACAATTGTAAAATTAGCCAGCTAGTTTTTTTTCATTAAAAGGCTGGCAGCTCATAGGTTTCCTGCCTTAACAAACAGTGGGACATATTAGCAAGAACCTCGTTAAAATGATCGCTGTTTTAGCGGCAGGAAACTGCCGCTAAAACAGCGATAATGGGCTTGATAATATGCATTATAGAATTCCAATAGAAGCCAAGGTTAGATGTCCAGGACATCTAACCTGGGCTTTGTTTGGAATTCTATAATGCATATTAGCAAGCCCATTATCGCCGTTTTAGCAGCAGTTTCCTGCTGCTGAAACAGCGATAATGATAACGAGGTTCTTGCTAATATGCCCCAATGTTTTGTCATTGCCTTTGGCACATTTGTTGGAGTGCATCTTCCACTTGTCCAGGTACGTAATGTACTGTGAAAGAAGTGAGGGATGTGTAATGGATGTTGGTTATGATTAAGTTTAAACACAACTTTTTTTCTGTGCTAGACTGCTGGGGAGACAGAGGTAAGATAGACCATTCACTCAAAGGCTGAATTATGGAGTCAAATACCTTTTCAGTAGCACTAGCTCCTGCACTTGTCTGCTCAAAAGATACTTGTCCCCTGCCACGGGTATCTCGGTTAAGATTTTGAAATTAAATAATAAATTAACAGAAATACAAAAAGAAAAGTGAGAAACAGATATTTCAAATTTAAATGCCTTATAAGAAATTGATGTTAGAGGATCTGACTCCTGCTGTAAGGTACACGAACCACAAATCCTATGCCTAACGATAACGCTATCCTCATCAATTGCCCATTACTCTTATGCAATGTAACCCAAACACAAAACCCCTAACACTAGCAGCATAATTTACACCTACATTCCATAAACCTAAACCTAGTTCAATCTTGCAAAGTATCCTTAACCTTAAGAAAATCATTTACCCATACCCTGTATCAAACCCATACTTCATTTCTATCCATAAAGGTATCCCTAAGACTAACATTAAACAACAACTGTTCCATAATTGGCACAATATACACAACCTGGAGTCTATCACTACACCTAACTTTAATGTGTCCCATTACTCCTACTGTAACTCTTATTCACACACACACACTCTGGTATTAACACTACAGTCAACACTAAGGGGAGCACAAATTCTACCATGATACAGAGGAGCAAACTTATCTGGGTCATGATGCAGTGTCTGGCCATACCCTTTTCCCTGCCAGACTGTTTTAAATGACCTCCTCTACAATTGATCACATGTTCCTAATGTTCCTTTTTGTAAATTTTGCATTCCAGCCCATTTATTACACTTCATCCGGCCTGAGCTGGAAAGAACGACTCAAGATGGAGAGTAATGCCCCAGCTGGAGAGTACGGCCCCAGCCGGAGAGTAAGGCCTGGGTGTGGAGAGTTTGGCACAGGGGCGGAGATTCCGGCCCGACTGCAAATGTATAGATACGACTCATAAATGACCTCTTTGAATACCAAAAGTCGTAAATGACTTCTGTTAATACCAAAAGTCGTAAAGTTAGACTTTTGTCTCAGATTGCCTTTGATATTCGGCCCCAGGATGTCCTGAATGTAGCACAATACATCAGGGCCAGTGAAGGTTGCCTCCTGGCTTAGGCCAGTCACTATTTCAACTGGAGTTATAAACAGAGCCCCTCCCCTTTCCTCAATGTAACTGTATTGTGTATCCTGTGGATACAGATCCCAGCCTTTAGCCAGGCCTGGTGTTTGATCCTGAGTACTCCGCCACCTCGGAGTGCAGGGACCGGTCTTAGACCCGGTCTTGTATTGATTCCTAAATGCGAGTCGCCTTGGAGGGCAACCTTTCCCTCTGTGCTCTATCACTTCTGAAGTCATGAGTAATGCAAAGGAGGAAGTAAAGGTTTAATGTTCTTATTGTTTGTAGTGAATTTAAGACATTGTTGCATTTTGTATCATAAGCCCCTTCAAAATAAATGTTTACATTTCTTTTGTTTTTGGTATTGTAGACACCTACGCCTTTTGCTTTTCTTTCAAGTAAACTGTTATCTAATTGCAAATTACACTTTTATAAATGTGAATCGCCACTGCTGAGGAAAGTTGGAAATATGAGACAAAAAGAGCTGCATGGTTCTTACCAGGTCAATAGCAAAAAGATAGCCTTTGTACTCTTCAATCACCCGACGGCTTTCGAATGGATGAGTCTTGGCACATGTTTCAAATCCAATTATTATATCCTGCAAAGAGTGAAAGACAACTCACAGCATTAGGGAAACAATAACCAAACACAGGCATTTAGGAATAGAGATTCCATATTAGAAAGAAAGGATAATGATACGGTTCTTGATTGGACCTTCAGTGTTTACAACTGGCAATCACAAATGGTTCTCCTCTAGTAAAGCAAATATATTCAGTTTCCAGAAAGCATGATTTAAGGATACCCCCTACACAACTATGCTGGAGTGTCCTTACCATGCTACTGAAGAAACATCTATGGACAATAAGATGAGAGTTCAGTCACTATTTGTGTTGTGTAACTTGGTTCTTTCTGGTTTTCACCTAAAGAAACTGCAAGGACTTTTTAGTACACAAGCATTTGGGAAGAAGGAGTGCAATTTCTTTAGAAGGAATGCTTATCCTCTCTTCCTCAAGGGTACTGTGCAGGGATTACACCAGATTCTGCTCTGTCCTTCATTCCTTGAGAAATCGCCCCCCTCTGACAACAGGTAGAAACAGACAGCTCAGTTATATATTTGGGCCTATCTGAAAGCTTCACAAAGCTTTAGATCTTCATCCCATTTATCTGCTACATTGATTAAGCTTGATTTATATAATTAATTCACTTGTGTCTATCAAGACGGATCACCTAAAGAGGCAAAAATAAACCCAGATGAAATGCAGCAGTAGTAACCTGAACAAAGGCGCTACACTTCTAGTTTCAGCTAGCTTAGTCTTCATCCACTCTGCGGAGGGTTTCCACTCTGATATGATTTGGCTATCCATGGGGTAGATATCACACTTTTGAGTGACAGGATGTGCTGAGTGAGGAAGGTGTCTACTGTCATCATTAATTTACCATCAAGCTCCTTTAATGAAGTTACAATCCAGAACAATGAAACCCAGATGCTCTTCAGTCCCGTAAGAGTCCATGTGTTTGTTCTAGTCATACAGGGTCAAATTTTACCTAAGGGGAATATAAATTCACTTGATACTTACTGCATGGTGAGGAGTTGCAATAAACTTAGTAGAATTGAACATCTTTCGAAGGTAACGTAAGATCAGCGCAGTATCATCGCATGCGGCGAGGCACTTCCCGAGGCACCGGAAAATAAAACCCTAATATGGGAGTGAATTAAAGACAGCCTGAGTTAAGAATGAAAAGAAACTCCTGCCCACTCTATGAGAGTAATACTTATAGAGGAGTATTCATCTTTGATTCACTCTACACATGTCTTTAACTCACACTATGAAACAGCTCTTAATGAGTTTAGCGAAATGTTTGTTATGTTATGTCATGTTATATCTTCTGGACATTGTAGAGATTTGAATATGGCCATGAATATGACTCAAAACAATGAAGAGGGAGGACTGGGACCAGTAAAGGTCCAGTACCTAGGCTCCGAAACTGCTAATCCAAAAAGCAGTGAAAGTACTGTTCCTTTCAGAAAGCAAAGAAGAAAGAAAGGCTGACAAAGAAGGGAGAATCCCTTTGATTATATCTTGGTGCCATCACACATCCATGAAGATGTACTGTATCATCATAGGACGTGCTCCTCATAGGGCTGGTGCTGCAGTGCCCCACGAAGGGTCGCTTTAGCAAAGACCTTTTTAGTTTTGCTATCTGATGACAGGTGCCAGTGTGATGGCATTTAAATGTGTGGATTGGAGTGAATGGGTATAGTGAAATGAAGGGAGACTAAAACTGTCTAAGAGATACCACACAGGACTTTAGTGTGATGGTTCCATCGGCAAGATTAAAAAACGTAATTTGGTAGGGGCTACTACAGGGACGTGATGTATCCAAGTAGCCTAAATCTGTAAGTGTGGTCAGGTCAACATGTTTCGCGCATGATGGCCCAAAAAGGATCCAAAGTGCTTCTTCAGAAACTAAAAAGCGGGGATAACCCTACCCCAAACCTAAGACGTAATTTGCAGTGTAGGTATTGCCCTAGAAGAAAACTTCTTGTTCAAATTTTTTTTAATTGATTATCCACCCTAGAAACTAAATGAGAAAATAAAGAAGACACACTGTAAACAAATTTGTTTCATGTATGGCAAGTAACTCATGTAGTCCTGTTAAACTTTTCAGAAGGGAGCAATGGTGTATTTTCTGCCTCTCCATGAACAGCAAAGGTCTGAATTATGAAATCCCTCGGTGCAAGGTGTAATTCCCAGGTCAGGCTCCTGCTAAATCAGATACTCCCTTACAATGGATTTATTGACATTCGGTCATACAGGGGATCTGATCTACCATTTCACCATTGAGACCATGTAACATACCTGCTTTAGAGTCTCATATACCACAAAAGCAGAGCTTATGATAAGCCTTTTGCGACTTGCCATGGGTATCTTCTTCATTACTACAAATGTTTCTGTTGAAACAATGAGGTGGTACCCTCCATAAGAAAACATTTAACTGTGTTAGTCTACTGTTTTAGCCGCTTTACTAATATAATTGATGACTTTGGGCCAGTCCACATTTAACCGCACCACACACTACAGGATGACCACCACTGAAGGATGATACTTCTGCTACACCAGCACATGAGGGTCTCACTCCTATGACTTCCAGCACACCCCTTCTCTTCTCTCTTATCCTCATTAGCCATTTGCCCAACAGTGCCCTCCAAGCATGCAAATCCATTGGCAGTAGACCACTTAGCTGCCCGTGTTACTTTTTAAATGTGACGCCCATATTTACAACATGAACATAGATGCCAATATGCCTAGAATAGTCCATGAGGGATGGCTAGCACTTATGTGCACCTGACTTGCTTCCCGTCACTATATATGCGTGAGCACTTAGGTGCCCCATACATTTCTCTTACCATCACCTTCCATTAAGAAAACCTTCAACTGTCTTAGTTTACTGCTTAGATGCCACCTTTCAAAAACCATGGTTGACTTTGGGTTGGCCAGCATTTCAGCACTACACACTCTGAGATGGCCGCCAATGAGGGATGATACCTCTGTTACACCAGCACGTGAGGGGCTTGCTCCTATTGGCTCAAGGTTACCCCTCCTCTCCTCAATGGCAATGTGGTAATCACTTCTTCCCGCAAATGCACACACCACACATGTAAAAATCACTCCAAAATACCTACACCTTAAAGCAGAGGAGAATAGACTCTTGTGCTCTCCATGCAGAAACCATTTGAGTATGGTTGCTTCTCTAAAATACTCCCTATCATTTCTCTTTCCACAGTTAGCACTTGAGTGCTACTCTCTGCTTTTGCACTATGGGGCATAATACATTGAATCAAAGTGTAAGACCCTGCACTCACACCTGAGGACAACCAATCACTCATGAAGCGATGTGTAACACCAACAGAGATTGGTGTTATGTTGTCTGTTTCACGTATGTCCACTTGCTTTATCTGTTATATTGTAAGTACAAGTGTGTTTTTCACATTTTTCACATTGTGATGACTGATCAGCACCAATATTACCATGAACATTTGTACCTTTGGAGACAATGTGATACAGTGAGCTGGAAAAGCGATTCCAGGGAATCATTGGACCATATATAAAAAAACATTTGCTTACTGTGTGTTTTTTTTATATTCTCATTTATTTTCTAGATTGGATGATCAATTTTTAACTTTTTGAACCGGGTATTTTCTTCTGAGGGAATACCTATACTGGATGTCACGTCTTAGGTGTGGGAAAGGGTTATCCACCCGTTTTTTAGGTACTGAAGAAGCATTGTGGATCCTTTTTAGGCCATTGGGCGTGAAACATACCGACCTGCCCACACTTTAGGCTACTTGGGTACATCACCCTACTAAATTATGTTTTTTAATCCTTGCAAGGGACCCATCACATTAAAGTCCAGTTTGGTATCTCTTAGATAGTTTTAGTCTCCCTTCCCTTCACTATATACTGTCACTTCACCCCTCACATTCAAAATGCCCTCACACAGACACTTTCATCAGACAGAAAAAATAAAAAGATCTCCGCTAAAGCGACTCTTCGTGTTCCCATAGAGCATTGCAGTGCTGGCCTTACAAGGAGCACGCCCACTATGAAGCATGACATCCTCATTGATGTGTGAGGGCATCAAGAAATAATCCTTAGGGTTCCCCCTTCTTGTCTGCCTTTCTTTCATCCTTGCTTTTCAATAGGAACAATACCTGCACTGATTTTTGCATGAATATGACCTTACATCCACTGAATGGGGAGTGGCTCTAACATGAAGAATACCTATTGGCTAAAGAAGATCCATTAGGGCAATGAGTATAGTCCTGGTATGTAGTGTCTCCTAACGAGTCAGGTGGAGGGGAATTACCTCATGGTGTTTATCTCTATCTGACTCTAAAAAGGTTGGCTTTTCCAGGGAGTTGGAGAACCATACCTGATTTTCCCGACTGACTAATTCCAGTGCTGTGCACCCATAGTAGAGAATTGTAGTTTACCAATCACAGTGCGATTGGAATACAAAGTTCTATCCTTCTCTGACTTTGTGTTAAGCTGCATTTCCAAATGACCCTTGAGAGCACTAACCTCCTCATTCTCATGATGGGCAAAACTGTCAATCTGTGCGGTGAGTTCTTCCATAAAAAAGGCATGCCATTTTCTGTATGGTGCTTGCTTCAGGATAGTCCCCAGGAACTAAAAGGAAAACAGTGAGAGACTTTAATGCAGTAATATAAACATAAATGCAGTATCCACAACTGATGTTTGCAGTGACTTTGAGAAGATATGGGTAAACAAACTTCAGCTGACAACAACCTCAGTAATGATGAAATGATATGTGGACAGAAGAACCAGAGAACACATAGAGCAGCACTTAAATAGTGTGGTGTGAAATCAGTGGTCAGAAGAAACAGGAGGCCTTTACAGTGGCTGTGATTTACACAGAAACATACGCACCAAAAGCATGCTGCCTGCAAATTATTGTGAAAAGAGTTACAGTGCAGCCATCCAGACAGAAAACACATGGGGATTTTGCAGCTATAACATATACTTAGGAGCAGAATGCAAATCTCTAGGGGCTGATTTACAAGCCCCTTGAACCACTTTTAACATGGGAAAAGTGACGCAAAAGTGGAGGACGGGGTTGTAAATCTGCTCCATATACTCTTAGATCACTAGAGTTAGGGCTGAATTTTGTGTTAATAAGGGTGAAGACTGAACACAAGGAAAAGAAAATTACATCACAGGAGCACAATAAAAGCAAAGTGAAGTGTAATGACCTGGCAAAGAATACACTGTTACAAAGGAACCAAGTGTGATAACCAAGGGTTGAATAGAGACAGTTATAACATGACCATCACAGGGTTAAACTAGAACAGTGACAGAGTGACAATTCAGATGAATATGGGGGGCACTGATCACATGCCAAACTGATTGCAGAATATAAACAATCTGATGATGTGAAAAGCAGTTGGCAGACCCGGAAGAGTGATATTGTGACAATCCAGGGAAAGAAGAATGTTGTGCTAGTGTGACTATCCTGGGGACAAAAAGAGTCAGAGGGCCTGATTTCCAACACGGGGCTACATTTCTAACCCTGTGTAAAAACAGTCAGATTGATTTAATGCAATAATCACTGCAGTGCCTGTAATTTATGTGGGTAAAACATGGAGATAAAATCTGATACATGAAGGACTACCTGCAGTAAGCACGTAATTCCAAGGTTCTGAAAGTGAATATGGCCAATGAGGTTTTAAATGCTTCTGGTAAATATTGCATTCTAGGAAAATGTTGTGTACCGAGTACGGCTTCTCCCTCTCTGTGCCCATTCACAATCAAGGTCAAAAAAAGGTTTTATAATCCAGAGAAATAATAGGCATATGGTGAAAATATTGCAACCACACAGCAGACAGCACGGTGATGGGGTGAATTTATTATCTGCATTAATTCACTCTAAATGAGTGGATATGGAAGACAATGCATTAAGAGCCATGTGTGACATTCATTAGCAATTAATCCTTACTGAAACAAGCGCGCATTTCCACTGTTCCAGGTCAAAGTTTCTTTCAGTTGCAGCTAAAATAGCAGTTGGGAAAAAATATATATATGTAAGTAAAAGTGAACAGCAGGCAACATTTCACATGCCATGGGCTTAGATACAAAGCACTAGCCAATATAGAGTCACACAATTCAAAGTGTGCAAAATGTGGTTGTTGGCTCAGCCTGCCCTGGGAATTGAATTCAATGTCATCAGTTGTTCGTGTGCCCTTGATGTCACTCTTACATCCTTATGTCTGGTTGTAATTTTAGGTCTATATATTTTGGTTTCCTTTCTTATAGAACCGAAAGGCTGACACACCACTTGATCTATTTATTACAGAGCTTTAGCCTTTAAGCATTTGGCTGTCAGATGTAGCCTTGATCATATAGGGGAAGGCCATCATGGTTCAGAGATAAAAAGTGCATTCCTGCTCTAAAATTGCATACATATATAAAATTACTCTTTTATTATATCAATGACCAAAATTATTATAACATTTCATAATTCATCTAAGTGAAATTATAATTTGTAATGAAATCTTCCTTAAAAATGCATTAAAACACTTCTGCATGATATCTAGGACCAGAGTCCTAATATTTTCTTTCATATTAATTGCCGTGAAATGCCCTGTTCAGCTTTACTCATCATACAAACAATCAGTGGCGGTTCTTACATGGGGGCGTTTGGGCGCCGCCCCCCCTGCTTTCTCGCCCTGCGAGAAGGCAGAACAAATGCTAGTTATCATATTATATAAGTTATATAATATGATAACTAGCATTTGTTTGTGCCTTCTCGCACGGCGAGAAAGCAGAACAGTTTCCGTGTTTACAGTGGGAGTGTTACTCGAGGGCAGGGGGAGTGGCTTGGGGGAGTGGCTTGCCCACTATTGTTAATACTGACTGTTTGGACAGCCTGAGGCCGGTGCCCAAACAGACAGTATTAACTACAGTGGGAAAGCCACTCCCCCAAGCCACCCCCCCCTGGCCTCAACTCTCCCTGTTCTCTGTATGCTGCAGCAGCAGCATACGACAGAAAACTACGTCACCTGGGGCAGCCGGCCGCACCAATCAATCTGCGGCAGTGGAGAGGGAGGCTGCCTGTCGCGCCGCCTTCCTGATGACGTGCTGCAGCAGGACAGGACTTCAAAACGAGGACGGCGGGAATCGGGACGGAGTCTCTGGTAAGTTTATTATACGATTTTATTTAAAATATATTGGTTGTCCCTCATTTCCAATCCCCCCAACCCCCACCCCGTAATGCCGGCGAATTAGAGCCCGCCATTAAAGGCTGTTCACCCAGGTTAAGACTAGAAACGGAGTTTTGAGTGATTCGGGAATCGGCCGCATTTTCTTTTCAATCCTGCATGCTCGCAGCAGTATATTTATAGATAGATTTCTGGCACGGAACCGCTTTTCTCCCTCATCTGATGGCAATATCCGAGGCCCTGGTGCCTCGGGCTCTGTAGTGTGGCCGGCAGGTTGGAGCAGCCAAGTGGAAGCATCGTCTGCAGAGTTGCAGATGGTAAAAGATTTTATGACAGGCCCAAGCATGAGGTCAAGCCAGCTTCCTTTCCAGCTAGAGAAATTCTTCATAAAACAGAATGTTGCCAGGGTGACGGAGCGACGTGCCATGCTGGGACATGAACATAAAGGACTGCAGGTGTTGGTAGTTCAGCGGGATAACACACCCGCTGCAGAGAGATCTGCGTGTTACTAAAAATCACTAGTAGGAAAGAGGTTCACTCGGATTGTCATCGTCTGAGGTTAGTTAAACGTTTATAGCTGCAATCGGCACGTTATTTATATTAAGCTACAGGTCCGAGTAACACATACATCCTGTGCTTGAAATGGAAAAATAGAAGTGCAGGTACTCTGTACCAGAGTACCTGCTAGTTTTTGAATAGTGCCAGCACTCTTCAATTAAAAGCATTACGTGTCTCTGGGGATTGCCTGTACTCTCCCATTGAAAGTATTACATCTGCCTTGATACACACGTATTAACCTCTTTCTACACATCTGCAAAGGGCTTCTAGTAACACAGCACACCCAGAGAGGAGAGAGAAAGTTGGAGGGGGGAGAGGGCGAGTCAGGGGAACAGGTTCTTCTTTGATGGAATACCAGATGAAAATAAAGCGCATTTAGATTTTAGCCCATTACTACCTTTTGGAGACAAGTTCATGGGGAGCCAGGAAACTTATTTGTCGATGTTTGTTTTGGTTTACCTGGCTCTAACAGATCGTGGTTGAATGATGTCAGTCTTCGGGGCGCAAACACGGCTGGGGGCAATTGCTGAACGTCTTCGCATGCAGTGACTAACAGCCTACAACTACAATAACGCCAGTGTCTGTGGGGAGGTTGCTTGCATTCTCGGGTCTGTGCTAAGCACCCCCACCTGCTCAGAGGCCCCAGCAGACGTGGTATTATCTACTGTAGTCTGTCACCAGGCAATGCCAGGCCTAGACAGGCTGTAATAAAGGAAACCTATTGAGTGCAGTGCAGTGAAGGGTGAGTGATGTCTGTGTGAGTGCAGGGTGAGTGATGTGTGTGTGAGTGCTGGGTGAGCAGTGTGCCTGTGTGAGTCCAGGGTGAGTGATGCCTGTGTGAGTGCAGGGTGAGTGATGTCTGTGTGAGTGCAGGGTGAGCAGTGTGCCTGTGTGAGTCCAGGGTGAGTGATGCCTGTGTGAGTCCAGGGTGAGTGATGCCTGTGTGAGTCCAGGGTGAGTGATGTCTTTGTGAGTGCAGGGTGAGTGATGTCTGTGTGAGTGCAGGGTGAGCAGTGTGCCTGTGTGAGTGCAAGGTGAGTGATGTCTGTGTGAGTGCAGGGTGAGCAGTGTGCCTGTGTGAATCCAGGGTGAGTGATGTCTGTGTGAGTGCAGGGTGAGCAGTGTACCTGTGTGAGCCCAGAGTGAGTGATGTGGATGGGTGATTGCTGGCTTAGTAATGTGTCAGGGAAGGGTGAGTAATGGGTCTATGAGTGCAGGGTGACTGTGCCTATGTGAATGCAGGGAGAGAGATGTATCTGTGCAAAGAGACTTGTCTGGCTACTCCCAGAGATGTATTCGCCAAGCCACCTCTTTCTCAAATGTGCTTGAGAATACACCATTTGCCCACCCTTTTTTCAAAATGTTCTCGTGGGAGAACCCCCGAACCCCCCATAGGTGGTTCGGCCTTGCTTGCTGCACTCGCTCGCCACAGTGCAGTATTTACGCCCCACCACTTTCAAATGTCACCAGCCGCCACTGCAAACAATGCAATGCCAAATTGGCTAATCTAACCACCATGTACCCTGACTAATACCTGCTTCTAATACAAAAGCAGAGAGAGTGTTTGGTGTTTAGAAATGTGGTTTGCAAAGTCTCCTATGCATTGACACCACCTGGGTTCTTTGTTTCAAGCTCAGTAGTTTACAAGAATTGGTATTACTGTGTTGTTCAAATAAGACACAATTGAAATAAAAGACATTGCAGAAATGGGAAGTGTAATAATCATGAGGACTTTGGATATATTGAAGAAGTACTTTTTCTGTGTTTACGGAATTTTTAGCACATATACACTGAATCAAGATTCAGCTTCCTCATGTGATCAAGGCTGCGTCTGACAACGGAAGAGCTTCGTGTTAGAAGCACTGTAATTAAGTGATTTTCGGCAAACCAATGTTGTTAACAGCCTTTCTGTTATCTAAGGAAGAAACCCAGGAACTTGAAAGAGGTTTCTGTTGATGCCCCATTCGGTTTGGAGTGCGGCCAGCTACAAACAAAACTGTGTGCATTTTGATAAATTTTCTTGCTTACTTTTACAGGCTTTAAGTCAGACCTGCTCATCTGTTGGTCTATTGTGTCATATCATTCACATTTTCTTCTGCCCTCCACAGCATTCATCATGGGCCAAATCATCCTTAAGCTAACTTCACTGTGAGTGATGGCATTCTGCTTTTTCACAAGGAGCACATCCACAAACAAAGTATGTTTCTTTAGTTTTTTTAGTTCCAGGGACTACTATGGGAATGTGGGCTTTTTGAGTACCTGGCATCTCCTCCCACAGTAAAGGCTTACAAAAACTGTGAAAAATACCAAGAGTGGACAAAGCCTAAAAACTAGCAGCCAACACCAGGCATAATAGCTTTGTCAATGCTTGTTTGAAATGCCATTAATGCTTGTTTAAATTGGGTGCTCAATGGCTGGTGCTTTGGGGACTCACCTTCCAAATATGTTATCAGCGGGGGGATCTTCATTCTGATGAGCCTCGCTAAAAACGGGTAATTTGCAGGAATCAGGCGCTCAAGAAGAGCCAAGACCGCGGTTCCCTTTTCGACATCCCAGCGAGGATGTGAAGAAATAACCTGAAAACCCACAACAAAGAATTCAGCAAGTGAATGCTCACTGGCCTTTAAAGCATCTGGAAATGCTACCTTGTTTTATGTACAGTACGTAATACCACATTTTAGCTGTTTCTGTGTGATGTAAGTAGTATGTCTTACTGATAACCAATTGACTGGAAATAAAACCATCAAGTTCAAAAGGATAAAAGCTGAGTTGAATGCAAACTCTCCATGGGCAGGTTGCATAGAAATGCCAGCAAAAAACTTGAGGAGAGGGATCTGGTGGAATATGGTGGGGGTGGAATGTGATACTCACAAGCAATCTTATGAAGAGGCTGTGTATTGGAATTCCTTTAGCTGTTTAGATACAAAAGAAAGAAGACATGTCATATTCAGTCCATAAAATACTGAGCAACACTTGCCAAAGGAAGAAATATGGCTGACACACACACTTAAGACACACAGTAGTATCTTCAAGGTAGAGGATAGGGTGATGGGTGGTATTTCAATGAGGCACTAGAGGTTATGAGGATGCTTTAATGTCCCTGCAGATGCTGACATAGGCACCCCCACCACAAAGGGTGCTGCTAGTGGTATACAGTACCTCAATGTGCTACAATGCTCCACCTCCCTACCCCAGCGATTGCTGTCAAGGAATGACAGCTGCAGAAGGTGCTAAGCTGTCATGCACTGGTCCTGCTTAAGCTGTCATTGAGTGACAGAAGACTACAGTGGGACAAGAGAGGGTGCAACACGAGCTGTCGACATGCCCTACATCTTGGAAGGATAATGGTAAAGGGGAGTCATTCTGCAACAGTGGATATCCCAGAAGAAAGAGGACACCAGAACATGTTCTTACATATCCATGTTATTATAATGTTAACCACCTGGGGGCAAGCTGTAATGAGTACATAATTGCCTGTTCTGTTCTGCTCAGGACCTTTTACATGAGTGACAAAGAAATAGACTATGATACCATCTGCCCAGGTTACTTGCACTTTATCAACATATTCATTGGAAAGTTAAGTGGGGAGTGCTAATTGGAGCTCTGGAAATGTTGTCCTTCGAATACAGGTTCTCACCACCAGATGCAAATCTACTTCCTGACCTTGGAGTCAGTCCAAATAATTATTTTCATTTAACCTCATTGAGTATGCCTACCTGCCTATCAGGTCCATATCTCAAGTTAGAGCCAATAACTAGCAAATTAGTCTGGATCTGAAGTCCTAAATAATGAACCAGAAACATTGCAGAGACAAATATCATAACTAAAAGTAACTCCATAGAGAAATCAAATACATCCATGTTGTGACTGACTAAAGTAAAAGCATATAAATAGGTACCATACCCAGAAAGGTCTGATCACCATACCAGAGATAGGTAACTCTATGGCGAGCAAGAATACTCCAAGGTTTGAAGAGGAGCATTAGATGCCTGAGTAGCCTCACAGAGTGTGGAAACCTGAGACAGTTAGCACATTACATTTAAGGGGTGAGGGTAATAACCAGATGAAGAGCTGAAAGCAACAGAAAGTAACTTTATGGCTGATAAAGTACAATAAGTATATTGAGAACAAGGCGGCGGACCCTCCCATATCACCGGGCACATTATCTTTAAGCGACCAGGGAAGGCATCTATGCTGGTCACAGATAGAAGCCATGGCTTTTAATTGTACCCTATTTAGAACTTGACTCCAGGAGATACTAACCTGCTTAGACCCCTTAGCCTCAGGTTAAGAGACTCCAAGCTCATTTATTAACATCGCCCAGTCGGTCGCTGACTTGTTTATGGTGCCCATATCTGGCACTGCCCCAGAACACCCGAAATGGTTTGATGCTGAGTGCTCGTGGGCCCTTGGCCTCCTGAAGAAAGCTCTTAAGCAGTCCTCCACGACATAGAGTATGGGTGGCAAATTGCTGTAATAATTGCAAGGAGGCATTGAAAGAGCGGCTGCGTCTAATACAGAGACAGGTATGGGATAAATTAGCCTAATCGACTGAGCTGGGTGAAAGTAAACTCTTTTGGCCGATCATAAATAGGCCCTGTTTTGCGGAGCCATCAAAGCCTGTGCTATGCCATCACATTACCTCAGACTAATGGGTTGATCACTTTGAAAAAGTGTACTTCTTTGGATATGTTGAATCGCCCCTTCATGAGATAGAACCCGGCCCGGGTGACACATCAAGTGCTTTCTCTTTGGAGGAAGTATGCCTGGGCATAGAGGGATTATCCTGGATAAAGGTGCCTGGACGCGACTTGATCCCTCCAGATCTTTTCGGGGAGAACATAGACGTGTGGGCCTCAGTTTTGACCAGGGTGTTAAATGCAGCAGCAAGTAAAGGGATGCCGCCTTCTTAGCCAACTGCCACCATTATACCGCTTTTGAAGAAGGGGGATAAGGATAACCCCTACTGCTATAACCCCATTTTCCTCATTCACTTCAAAATTAAGGGCCTGGGTCGGGTTTTACTGACGAGGCTTTCTGCTTGGGCCTACACAAACAGAATAATCTCTGAGGTACAGTATGGTATAAGTTCGGGAAACTCAACCACTGTTCAATGTCTCAACCTCTATTTAATAGTGTCCAAATACATGGTAGCTCAACCTGGCGCAGTTTTTAAGGCTTCATGGAACTTACGTCCACCTTTGGCCGGGTCAACCATAAGAAATTGTGGAATTTACTTAGTTCCTTGGGAGTCGAGCCCACTATCAGAACTTTACTAATGAACCTTCATGCCCACACTACAGCAGCAGTCAGATATTCACAGGGAGCGGGCCTCTCAGAGTATGTTAACTGCAGTAGGGGGGTCCACCAAGGTTGAATACTTGCCCCTTTTTTATTTATTATCTATATTAATCGTTTATAAGCCTCCCTGTCCTCATTATAGCCTAATTGCCCGCCAGTGGGCAGGAAAGCAGTCAGTTCTTTTATGCGCTGACAATGCGGTGCTGAAGGCCCGCACACCAATGGGCCTCCAAGTCTTTTTTTTTTTTTGAAAATACCTTTATTGAAAGCAAAGCCATTGACATCACCAAGTCTCTACAGTTTCACATCGCACTGTTTCACACAACACAAGGAACTTGTGAGCAATAATCAAGGAGTACTGTACACAGCCTTATTGCCGGCATCCCGGAGGCCCGGCGGCGTGGTGAAGTGACGCTATTCCAGTATAACCAAGGGTGATGCTCCTTCGTGTGCAGCTATTAGAACAGTGTGTCAACTGGCCATCCCCAACTGCAATCGCGGCAATAAGGTCTTATGTCGAAATAAGGTCAATGGAAACTACCCCAACTACATCCCAACTCCCCCCCCCTTGAGCGTGGCTGTGGAACTACTAACACAATTCAGTCGTGAGCACCCCAAGGTGTGCCTGCCATGTGTCCCTCGCCATCCCACCGTAAGTGAATTGCCCCCCCCCCCAGTGTCACCCCCAACCGTTTCCAAGAGTCAAGAACCTCAGTGCAGCCCCCTCCCGCCCCGTCACTCGCCCCACCCCTCGCCCCTCGGGGAGAGAGTCTCATGCACCCAAACCACTATTCCAACACCCGGTCTTATAGATCAACTACTTCGGAGGTGTCACAGTCGCCGTCCTCCCCCTTTTGCAAGTGTTCCTTGTAAAGGTCCCAGAAATTCTTTGGCCTACTCTTGGGCAGTAACAATTCGCTGTACAGTTCTGTTTGAGTGCAGCAGTATTGTAGGTCCCTCAGCCATCTCCTTTTGGCAGGTAGGGGTCCACGCATCCAACAGGCTGCAACCACCCTCCTGGCCAACAGCAGGGCCATATCGACCAGCCGGCGCAGATAAGGTGCCAGCGGCTTAGAGTAACCAAGGAGCGCAAGTGCCGGAGTGCGCGGCAGGGTCTCCCCCAAAATCTGGTCAAGTTCCGTAAACACCTCCCCCCAGAAAGCTTGTACACCAGGGCAAAGCCACGCCAAATGGAAGAAGTCAGCCACCAATGTTCGGCAGCGCTCACACTCCGCAGAGGGGCGAAGGCCATAGCGGTGCAGTCGTTCGGGGGTATAGTACACCCGCTGGAGGAATTTCAAATGTACCAGCCTGTGCCTGCCGTTCAGGGAGATCTTGCGCGTGCTGGAGCAGCAATACCGCCACATGACGTCATCTATGGGGGTTTGCAGATCGTCCTGCCAGGCTGCTCTAGCTTTAGAGGGTTGTGGGTGCTGATGCGTCACTCCCAGCCTGTTGACCTGTGAAATCAGTTTTGCAGGTGATTTGGATTTAATGATATGGGTTAGTTCAGGGATCTCCTCAGGCTCCTCCATGGAAGAGCCCAGGACCTCACGGAACGCAGAGCGGAGTCTGTGAAATTGGAATTTCTGCAGCAAGGAGGGGCCTGATTCTGTGGGAGTAAGTTGATCCCAGGTCTTCAAAGTACCTTCGGAGAACAAATCCTCCATTTTCACTATGCCGAGAGCACGCAAGGCCTCGACCACTCCCTTCTCGCCCAATGGGTCCAGCCAGAGGGCCCATTCTACAGGCATCAATGGGGAGTACAGAAGATCACAGCCGCGAGATCGCATATGGAATGCCAGGCATGTTTGGTTGCTTTAAGAGAGTCCATCCGGCCGATTGATCGATCTGTCGGGAGGCAGATCGTGGCAGGCAGGGGGAGCGGGTCTGCAATCAACCGTTCCAGAATGAGGTGCGGCTTGCGTGCGTCACCGTGAATCCACGAGTGCAGGTGAGAAGCCTGCGCAACTCGGTAGTAGGGCTCTAGATCCGGAGCCCCCAAACCCCCCATCTCACAGGGGAGAGACAGAGTCGCCCACCGTACTCTTGGTTGCTTGTCGCCCCAGGCCAGTCGGATCATGACTTGCGTAAGTTGTCTAAAAAACGATCTCGACAGAACCACTGGTAAGTTAAGGAAAAGGAACAGGAATCGGGGTAGCACTATCATTTTCATAATAGCGATCCTGCCCAAGAGGGAGAGCGGGAGTCTAACCCAGGCATCGACATCGTCAACCAATTTATTGAATGCTACTCCGTAGTTATCCCTAACCAGGACATCGGGATCAGTGTGCAGACGGATGCCCAAGTACCGGACCGAGTCGGTGGACCACTGCAGTGGGTACTCCATGTCAAAGGGTTGTGTCACCGGGGTGAGAGGGAAAGCGATGGACTTGTCCCAATTCACCCTCAAACCCGAGAGTGATCCAAAGCGGATCACCTCCCGAAGAACCGCAGACAGGTTAGACTCTGGGTTCCGGACGTACAGCAAGGTGTCATCAGCGTACGTCGTGATCCCTATTTTATAGGTGGGAAAGCTTATACCCTCCAGACTGTGGTACTCCCGTATAGCACAAGCAAGGGGTTCCGCTACCAGTGCATAGAGCAACGGTGACAGAGGGCAGCCCTGTCGAGTCCCCCTGCCAATGTAGATCGGCTCCAACACTCTGTCTCCCAACCGCAGTCTGGCCGACGGTCGATGGTACAGCGCCCCGATTCTCTGCAGGAACGGTTCGCCCAGGCCCAGCTTCCGTAGCACTCTGATCATGAAAGGCCACTCAACCGAGTCGAACGCCTTTTCCATGTCAAGGAATATTGCCAGCGCACGGTTCTCCTGCTTGACATGTTGCATCGTGCCCAGCACCGTGCGTATATTGTAGGCTAAATTTCTGCATGGGACGAATCCAGACTGCTCCGGAGCAACCAGCTCTGGCACTAATAGAGCCAGTCGGTTGGCGAGGACTTTGGCATAGATCTTTGCGTCTACGTTCAGCAGACTAAGTGGCCTGTACGAGCTGCAAAGGTTCGGAGGTTTCCCTGGCTTTGGTATAGTGATCAGCAACGCCTCACGCATGGTGAGTGGCATCTCACCATCCTCGCAGATAGTGTCAAAGAGGGCGACCAAGTGCGGGAGCAAAATATCTTTGAAGGCTTTATAAAAGCCAACCGTGAGTCCGTCGGAACCCGGCGCACTCCCCGATTTCATGCTCGCAAGGGCCTCCAGGATTTCGTCCTCATGGAAGGGGGCCATCAAAAACTCCCTATCCGAATTCTTGAGGAATGGCATGGCAATGTGGTCCAAATATTTGTCCATTTCGCTCTCCACACCCTGCGTCTTGGACTGATACAGTTCAGAATAATAGCGGCTAAAGGTCCCTAGTATCTGCTCCTCTTCCACGACTGTATCACCCTCCGGGGTCCTTAGCTCCTCAACAACCAGAGGCCTCCGAGAGCCCCGAACCATGTGAGCCAACAGGGCTCCTGGCCTATCCCCCTCGCCATACACTCAGGCAGTGGTATATTTGCCCATATAGAGAACCTCTCTATCCGCCAGAGTTTGATACTCCGACAGGAGCTGGGTGAGCGCCGGGCCATCTTCAGTACTAAGAGTCAACAATTGTCGATTCTCTAGTTCCGCTATCCTAGTTTCTAAAGCGGTGAGTTCCCGCCTGATGGAGCGTAGCACACTGGAGTGCTTGGACATAGCCATTCCTCTGATGAACACTTTGAAAGCTTCCCAGACCGTAAAAAAGTCTTCAACCGAGTCTAGGTTAGTAGCGAAATATTGTTCTATATCTTCTGCCAGTTCCCCCCGGAAGGCATCATCCAGCAGAGCGAAAGGAGGGAACCTCCAGGTGAAGGCCGGTATCCCCTTCCTGGCAGTGGAGAGGTGTAGCAGAATGGGGGAGTGGTCCGAGAGTGTGCGCGGGAGAACCTCGCACGCGCTAATACCACTAAGGACCGGAGGAGATGCTAACCAATAATCTATCCTAGTGTGCACGTTGTGAAAGGCCGAGTAGTGCGTGAAGCCGCCCTTCGTGGGGTGTTTGTCCCTCCAGACATCCACCAGGTCTAATTTAGTCAACTCGGCTTTCATATAGGTGGCAGAAGCCACCGGACGCCGAGCAGGGCCCGCGGAGAGGTCCCTAGAGGGGTCAAACACGAAATTAAAATCCCCTCCCCACAACATCCCAGGCTGAGCATGTGACCTGCAATGGGCGGACAGGGTCGCATAGAATTCAGGGTGATCATAATTGGGGCCATAAACATTAACTACCAGCAGGTCAAGTCCCTTACCCACACATCTAGCTAAGACGTATCTGCCCTCCGTGTCTGCATGTACCGGGATCAATTTCAATTGTGATGTAGGATTGGCCCAGGTTAACACCCCCCGGGCGTGCGTCGTGAAGCCTGCTGCCACTATATTCCCCGCCAACCCCCTGGATTGCAACATCCTACTATTGATTGGCAAGTGTGTTTCCTGCAACAAGGCCAGATCGACATGATGTCTGTGTAGGGAGCCGAGGACCTTCCTCAACTTACGGAAGTCGTTCAGGCCTCGAACATTCCAGGTCATCAGTTTCAGCGTATGCGGGGCACATGTGGGAACATTCATTGCAGCATTAGACATTGCATGAGCCTATAAACCATTTTAGCAACAGGGATGGAAAGAACAGAACACAGCAGTACACTTGCCCCCGTAATTGCCAGCCGGCATTCCCAAATAGTTACAGTTCCACAAAGCAGTTCACACTCAACATGCACGAACCCCTCAAACACCCCAAGGCAAAACCCCCCCCCCCAACAGCCCAGTCCCCAAACCCCACCCCCGCTCCCCCGCCCACCCACAGCCGACCACCCCCAACCAGGTCAGACAGGTCCCAAAAACTACCCCCATCAACCCCAAAATAGCAGAGTGTTCGTCAGTTCGATACTCAACTCCCTGGAGAGTCGCACAACCAAAGGCACCGGGGCAAAGCGCGCCAGAATAGTACAACACCACCAACTGTCCCAATGAAATTGTTCAGTTCGGCACTCCGTCCCAGCCTCGCTTGTGTTCCAGTGCCCATCGGAAAGCACGTTTAACAGACCCCCCCAACCCCACCAACCCCCCAACAATGCAACAGTGACCAGATCCCCCCCCTCTATCAGGGCTTAGCGATCTCCTCACCAGCAACCCATAAAGCACATGTCCGAACAGTGTGGCCGCCGCCCCTCCAAATAGTACTGGCAGCCCCCATGTAATCCAGACTTACCGCCCCCTGGGGGGGGGGGGGTGGCGCAGCACTACCAGATTGCGGGATCGTGTCCTACCCTCGGTAGGAAGAGCCAAATGTTCCGGCAGAGCCCCTCTAGTCTTGTTCTTCCAGGTTTGATGCTGAGCCAGCGTCGTCTTCATGGCTCTGCCGAGCCTCCTTTCGCTCCCGTGTCCATACCTTCAGGGATTTTTGGAGTTCTTTGGGATCCGTGAAGAAATATGATCGCCCTCCTGTATTAATGCGAAGCTTGGCAGGGTACAGCATCACGTAGTCAAGGCCCAGAGTTCGCAGTTGTTTTTTATACGATGCGAACTGTCGTCTCTCCTCCTGTACTTTGGCCGTAAAGTCCGGGTAGAGGGAGATGTCCATACCCTCATGTTGGAGCTTACCCTTCTCCCTCGCCAAGCGCAAAGCAATGTCCCTGTCGCGGTAATTAAGGAGCTTCGCGATGATGGGGCGAGGAGGCGCGCCTGGCTGCGGTTGTGGGCCCAACGTACGGTGAGCCCGTTCCACGATGAACATAGGGGAAAAGGCCTCCTCCCCGAGTAGTAGTTTCAGCAATTTTTCGACGTAGAGCTCCATCTTCCCAGTTTGAGTCGTTTCCGCCACACCCGTTATACGGATGTTGGACCTGCGTGAGCGCGCCTCCAAATCCTCCGTTTTATCACGGATGACCTGCAAAAGTCTACCAAACTGCTTCCTATCTTTGTCCCACTCGGTCTGGGCTTCCTCAGCTTCGGTGAGTCGACGTTCCGCCATGTCCAGGCGCTCCGCATGTTTGTCCACTCGCTCCGCCATGCGGTCCATGTGGTACGACAGAGCGTCTATTTTAGAGCCCACCCACAGACGCAATGCTGTCCTGGATGCCCTTTTCCATGGCGGCCAACATGTCCCGGAGCTCTGTGGACGCTGGGGCAGTCGCAGTGGCCCCCTTCGGGGACGCCTCCGGGGCCGTCGTATCAGGTCCCTTCGTTCGACGCCGTTCAAAGGAGAGCTTCGCCTGAGAGGCGTCGTTTTTCCCCATTTTCTACTCCTGCCGCAGAGGAACCCAGAACCAAGAGGTACCACGCTGTCTGCAGGCCGCAAGGGCAGTATGGGAGACACACCAGCCAGCGATCCACTGCCACTAGATACTGGGTCTGTGCCGGAGGCATGGTGCAGCCAAGATGGCGTCCGTTATGGCGGACCAACAGACTCCGATCACTCTGGCGATACCCACATTCACTAGACACTGGGAAATATTAGGTCAACAGTCTCAGCACCGGGCACCGTCATGCAGATGTGGCTTGGGGACACGGGGACAGCAGGGCGCCGCAGGGTGAATCCGCCCCCGTGATCGCTCCGAAATGGCGACTGCTCCGCCTCGTGGTTCGGGTGCACAGTGTCCGCTCTGCTGGGGACCCACTGCGTGGGAAGACAAATCGTTCCGATGTGAGGCGGTAGCAGACAAGAGGGGGACGCTCCGGTGAAGGAAAAATCCAAGTGTTAGTCCGGCCGGAGACCACTCCGTCCACGCCCGACTCTGAGGCCGCACGTAACGGCGACGTCGCTCGGCCTTCTCTCCAGGATAGCACGCGGCGTCAGGCCCAGTCCGCTGCCGTCGGGTCGCCGAGGAGCCTCGCTTCAATCCACTCGGTGAGGCTCGCCAGCCAATGTCCACAAGGCACCCAGCAGAATCTAGGGGTGTCGGAGGGTGCAGGAGAGCCCGCTATGGTAGATTGGACTCTTCTAAGGATAGTTTAACAGGATTATTCCGGGGCTAAGGCGAGGAGCCGAAAGCTCACGCGTCCGCCAATCGACGCCGGCTAGCTACGCCCCCCCTGGGCCTCCAAGTATTTATCAATGGGTTTGTTTCTTTTATGCATGAGCTGGACCTGTAGGCCAACTTCACAAAATCGTACATTTTGGAAGTTGGCTCTCTGGCAACTCGATCTAAAACTTTTAAGGCAGGTATTCACACCTCAACGAAGGTCCCATCTTTTCATTACCTGGGAATTTTGTTGGACGCAAAACTCAACTGGAAACAACTGATGGAGGGAAAGTTGTGCGACATGCACAAAGCTTTGGGAGCTATTGCCAACTATGTCCACAGATTGGGTTCTTGGTCCCCTGATGTGATTTTAAAGGTATAGCAGTCTATATGTGTCTTCAAGGTGTTGTATGGTAGCGAGGTTTGGGGGTGTACAGCGTCCAGCAAGGTCGCTCAAAATACGTCTTTGAGACAAATTTTGAAGGTTCCACGGGGAACCCACTCGTTTACCAGACATGAAAAACTAGGAGTTAATTACATTGCGGATTTGGTGGCAGTGAAGCCTTTGTTGTGTTGGGTAAAGATATGGTCTAGCAGGGCTCGAAAAATCATTAAAATGTTACTAGAACTACAGGTCTAGTAACTTTAGTAATCTACTCGACCTAACTGTAATGTACTTGACCCGGGAACTGGTCACAAATTGTGTAATCCTGGGCAAATATTTTGTCTTAAGGAGCCGCCTTTTCCGTTATTATCACATAAGAGAGCACCTTCAAATATGCAAGTTCACTTTTTCTGAGGTACTAAAAAACGTTTTATTTACTAGACAAAATGTTTTCTCCATGTATAAAAAGAATTAAGGCCATTAATAGGGTGCACATGATTCCTGGCTTGCCTCTTAGTTCACTAAAAGCATTTTCATCTGGGCAGGAGCAGTAATAATTCCCAGTTCATGTTTAAAAACTCACTTTTCATAAATAGGGTCTTCATAACTAGTGAAATATATTTTTCAAGCAACATCTAGGGTTGAGGCCAAGTTTAACACCTTGATTATTTTATACTGTTTGTCACTAGATCATACACTTGAAATCCCCTTGCTTCAGTATGTAAAAAAAAGTCCTTTGTGGCACTTGGCAGGGCGGATATTTTTCTGAAATGTGACGCAGTGTGGCCTCAGGACCTGAAAATAGTCAAGGAGCTTTTTTTAAACACACCGCTGCTCATCGCGAAAATACTGAGCTTATGCAACCAACCGTGAGAGGACCTGTTTTGATAAGTCAGTGCAGGACAGGGAGAACTATCTATTTACCCTCATAAACCCCTTAGATAGATTTTTAGTAAGCTATTAAGATTGGTATAGAGACAAAATATCGACTCCAAAATATCGACTGGACATAATATCGAGTTTAAAATATAGACTGGACAAAATATCGACTGGACATAATATCGACTACAAAAATATTGTTTTTCAGGTAAGTGAAGTAATATCGACTGTATAAAATATAGATAGCAAAAATATCGATTTTTTAATAATATATAATATTTTATAGTGTATTTTTATGTAATAATATGTGTGAATAGTGTGTATTAATGTTATTAAATATTTTATTACATGAATTTTGTTTTGATAATAATTGCGTAATGTAATTCTGTAGCGGGTTGTGGGTTTATAGGGGAATAGGGTGGGAAGTAATTTAATAATAATTAATTAATTAATATATGTTTGTTATTATTTTTAATTAATAATTAATTGATAATTAATTAATATTAATTAGTTAATTAATTAATATAATTTTGAATATATTTTGTATTAGTAAATAATTGTTAATTAATTAATTGTAATTAGTTAATTACATTAATTAGAGTACATTTTTTATATATATAATTTTGTGTTATTTTTAAGTAATTAATTTTGATAAAATAATATTAATTATTAAAATAATTACACCTAATGTTCTAATATATTTACTTTATTGTTATTGTTAATTAATAATTAATTGGTAATTAAATAATATTGATAAATTTTGGGTAAAGGAGCATTTTTAGGGTTCAGGGTCAGTTTTCAGGTCATGGGTAAAGGGGTATTTTTAGGGTTCAGGGTCAGTTTTCAGGTCATGGGTAAAGGGGTATTTTTAGGGTTCAGGGTCAGTTTTCAGTTCATGGGTAAAGGGGTATTTTTAGGGTTCAGGGTCAGTTTTCAGGTCATGGGTAAAGGGGTATTTTTAGGGTTCAGGGTCAGTTTTCAGGTCATGGGTAAAGGGGTATTTTTAGGGTTCAGGGTCAGTTTTCAGGTCATGGGTAAAGGGGTATTTTTAGGGTTCAGGGTCAGTTTTCAGGTCATGGGTAAAGGGGTATTTTTAGGGTTCAGGGTCAGTTTTCAGGTCATGGGTAAAGGGGTATTTTTAGGGTTCAGGGTCAGTTTTCAGGTCATGGGTAAAGGGGTATTTTTAGGGTTCAGGGTCAGTTTTGGGTTTTTGGGTAAAGGGGTATTTTTAGGGTTCAGGGTCAGTTTTGGGTTTTTGGGTAAAGGGGTATTTTTAGGGTTCAGGGTCAACAAATAAGATGTTAAAAAATTATTTTTATTATTTTCATTTATTATTTTATTATTATAATTTAATTTAAGTCGTTTTAAGTATATTTTAGTAATTAAAATTTAATATTAATTTAATTTAACACTGTTTTTAATAAAGTCGATATTTTTTACATCTATATTTTTGTTAACGATATTTTGTACTCGATATTTTTGTACTTACCTGTTTGTAGATACAAACTCGATATTTTGACTGTCGATATTTTGTCCACGATATTTTGGCAAGTCGATATTTTGGCAGTCGATATTATTTCAGTGATCCATTAAGATTCAATCTGCTACACCATCTACTGGTGTCCCCGTCTGGTAATTTACCTGCAAACGTGAGAGGGTCCTGTGGCTGCAACAACAGGTCTCCATAGGACACCTTACACTTTGTCTTCTTATGTAAATATTTTCCCCACCCCAGGTGATTGATTCTTAGGCTCCTTTTAAAAGCCATGAAATTTAGACAAGCCTGGGTTGTAGTAATGTATTTGCAGCTTTTGCCTAACAACCATACCCTTTATGTTGCCACGAATTTCCCGAGGGCTGCTTTTAGATCAAGAAGCTCAAGATGCGACTGACGTCAGCTTGGACCATGCAAATTTGCACAATATCTATTTTAATGTAATGAAGTTCTTCTTATAGTTATATTATATATTTTTTTAAATCTTTTATGGATGTGACTACTTCCGAATAAAGATTTATTATTATATAGAAAGCAGCAACATCAACACAAATACATATATCACTAAAAGGAGAGCAAAAACTGTTATTGAAAGAAAGACACCCACATACCATAGTAAATTAACCAAAACTCCTGAGCTAATGGACTGGTTCTTCACCTCATGCAAGATCATTACTAAATATGAGGGAATCTGGGGAGAGGAGGAGGAAGCATTAACCACGTCCAATGGTAGATCCAACGGTATCAATGAGTAGGATGGTTAAGACTCACCACATTCCTCAAAGTTGATGCTTGCTTCCTTATCTACAACAAGTAGCATCTGGCACAGTGCTGGCACAGATGAAGTATAGTCCTCTTCCAGCATGTAGAGCAAAATATCTTTCCAAAATTCCTGCAAGAAAGATTGGTGAATGTGTTATTTGTATCATTAGCATTTAACCCCTTCCATGCTGATGACGGCCCCCAGCCATCATGCACTACGGTGCTCGTGTGCTGATGACGGTAGGGGGCCGTCATAAACCTGCCCACTCGCGATTCTGCCGCACAGGCACAGAATCACGGCCGCATGGAAGGGTTTAATAAGGCTTTATTCCCACAGATAAACAATCATGGCTGGTGGGCGGGTTTTTGGCATTTTATTTAGTTCATGGGGCATTTTGCAAGCTCCCCTCTCTAAGAGATGGGGCTACATTTGATTCATCCACTTGTTGATACAATTCCTCGCTGATGGGGTCCAAGGCAGATGCCGAGTATTAGACTGATGTAGCACTAACCATGTTTAATGCTACAATTTGGGATTCTGCATCCAATCAGAATGAACCCATTATGTGCAGAGAATGTGTGAAACATGTTACTTTCCAAAAAACCTACAAGTGAGCTGAAGTTTGCAAATTAGCTCATTATCTGTTGGAATCGTCATAGAACTATATTTATGAATGTGCCAGAATACGCAAATCAATGGCTGGGAATAAACAACCCTGTTGATATGAAATATTGTTGCCTGATGTATCATGGGGCAGGTAGCAAATAGGAGATGCAAATTGAGTAGCAATGTTGTGCTTTATGACTGATGTACCATTAAGTCTCATTTCAGTCTATTTAGAAGAAGTTGCAAACCCTCCTGCCTCATTCAAATGAATGAGGTAGGATTCAATTAGTGATCTTGTACAAATGCTACAAACCCTGGGAAGTACTGCATGGGACAGCAGACCTCCATTCCTCCATCAGAGGACACAACCTTTACATCGTGTCT
Organism: Lissotriton vulgaris; assembly: GCF_964263255.1. NCBI lineage: Eukaryota > Metazoa > Chordata > Amphibia > Caudata > Salamandridae > Lissotriton > Lissotriton vulgaris. The sequence continues at coordinate 1,037,874,456 of NC_141689.1, forward strand.
CGAACCACTGTGTGCGTTAACAATGTGATCCAACTCACTAATGCGTCTTTACAATGTATTCCTTTACCACACAGGTAGTTACGATGACTTGCCTAAAGGAAAGCATTGTTGGACTAATTTTGGACTTTAAGGCCAACACTTTCCCTACTGTTGCACATCCTGGAGTTGGAATAGTAAATTGTACTATTCCAAAGTCCAGCGCTTTCCCTAAGGCAATTCATTTTAACGACTTCTGTGGTAAAGGAATGCGTTTCAAACATGCAATTGTGGTTCAGAACACATTGTTAAGGCAGGTGTGATGAATGCCTGCCTGGTTCCAACATACAACCCTGCAGCAGAGGGAGCTTTACAAAAATGTGCTTGATGTGAGTCGGAAGATAATGAAGATCACCTGGGAATTTAGGAGTCTTTGGATATTCTGCAATTTATATTTTCTACACACCTAGTTAAATGGCCCACCTTGTTTCACATCCTCCGCACTTACCTCATCAGTATTTTTATGGCATAATGCAATTGTATTGAGGAGCTGAGAGATTTGGATGAGGATGGTCTCTTCCTCATCATCAGATTCATCATCCATGTGACTAGCGAACTGTGGAAATGTGGAAAAGCGAGCAAAGTAAAATAAGATGGATTTTCACATCATTTTAATTGTGTTTTCTCTCCTTATGGAGGGACAAGAGATTTGAGAGTTAAAACATCACAACTTTCTAATCAAGGTGGTCAAGCACAAAGAGGACCTATTGACAAATCCAAATGTGAAAGCAAAACCACTAGCCTCAAACATGTAAATAGAAATGTACGAATGCGGTAATGCTCTCATGCTCCGCTCTGTTGAGTATAAAAGTACCCAGTCATTAGGCATGGGAGGGTATAGCATTCATATACTGTCAAAATACCGGTGAGCTCACTTATAATATATAAGGTTCTGATAAATGGAACACTACACCTGAGAAATTGCGCCTCTGGCACCACAAGGTAGTATCTCGTGCTCACCACACAGATTTGCCCTTCCCCTATGACTTGATGAGGAAGTATGTGATACCTTATGGGACTTATTACACTCAATAAAGACTAAAGAATACCAGGAACTACGTTTATGGGAGGCAGTTTTGACATGAAATACTAATTTGAAGTATGTTCGTGGTACTTTGCCCTTGATTTGGTGGTTTGCCCTGTTAGGCATTTAAACTGTAAAGTGGGGTATGCAACAGAAAATAACATACTAGATAATGCACTATCAGTGAAAAGCCTAGCTTATCAGTGCAGTAGCTGAATGCCCATGTGCCTTCCCCAATCACCCCAGAAATTGCCCACTTAGCCCCGGCAAAGTCTAAGGGGCAGTTGGCTCTCATAGGCTGGATTGTATGGTTGGCCTCTGTACTGCCTGTAAGCACTGCTGTTGAGCCAGTCCCATTCCCAAAGTGTCTGAGCATATTATTTCTTTGCACTCAAGCCAGTCAGCATGTGCATCAGGTTAACTAAGATAGGATCTAGGTGTTCTAGCATCATTCTTACAGTGCGATGCAACACAAGGACAGGCATCTGAATTGTCCCCGGCATCAGACCTTGTTAGAATAAAATTGTTTTTGCTGTTTTGATTATGCACTTATTCATGTAAACATTTGCATTCTCTGCACCATTTTATTTTTGGCCACCATTTGTGATCAAGACCGAAACTGACCCTTGCCTTTCCGAAAAATGGCTTTTCATAGGTTTTGTTTTTTTAAGGTTGGGCTTTGCTTAACTGTCTGTCAACATGAGCTTTATCCGACAGATGTCATAAAAGCAATTCACATAAAAACGATTTTCCAAGTTATAAAAAAGAGAGAATCAAACACATTAAAAGAGCATATACTATATGTTAATAGACAAAATTAATGCTACTAATTGATAGATAATTTAAAAAAGTTTCCAAGTATTAATATATAGCATATTATTATTATCGGTAGGAGACTTCATTTACAGAGGTACTAAAGGAACCTAGATCTAATTGTCCACATCCATCTCAAAAACGTTGCCACTGATACTGCGCACGGGATTGATGGATTAGAACACAATATTCTCATTGCTACACTCAACAAGTGAGTACCCATGTTCCTACAAATGGGTGTCAGCCAGGCTTTGCGGGGAGCAGCCTATGCCGGACAGACAAACAGCACATGCACGTATGATTCTTCAGTGTCAGTGCAGTTTAGACATTTGTCATCGGCTGCAGTGGACCAGGCAGCTGTAAAGGACTTCAAAGGTAAGCAGCCTGCTCTAAACTGAAAACACAGTTTGGGATCTAGAGGCTTAGTAATTATGTCACAGTAGTCCTCAATACATGGATTTGGTTTAATTTGTTAGAACTTCCCTGTTAGAGAGGTGGCATCGCTCATTCTATTTGCTTCTTGCACCATCGGTTCCCAATACTTTTGCTTAATTAAATGTTTTGGTGGGAACTCAGTAGAACTAGGATCATCCCACAGTGATTGCATACCCATGCTAATTAGTAATGATCTGATGTTGCGTAGCCAGCCAATCTTGTGGAAGTGATCTGCCTCCATTATATCTTTAAGACCGTCTGCAAAGATGGCCAATTCTGGGTTACGCCAGATTCTACGCAAGAAGAGAATAGGGCATAGCCTTGCAAGGTCTACTATGGCTTTTCTGCCTAAATCATAGTGCAGGGGGAGCAAGGGGGTACTTTGATGTAGGCTTGTTATCCCACTCAGGAACTTATTCTCGGAGACAGCTAGAGGATGCATTTTCTCGAAGCCCCATAGCTCGGCACCATACAGAACTGAGCTCAGTACCTTTGAACTATAGATGTGCAGTGCCGGGGTAAAGGGGCTTAGTCAGTGATGTTTTATGTTCCTTTATCATGGCTCCGGCCAACTGCATGTGCTTTAAGACCATGGTGTCAATATGCGGCCTACAGCTAAGTCGTTTATGCAGGGTGATGCCTAGATAAGTAAATGCATCAACCTGCTCCATGGGTTGCCCATCCATTACCCCCCATTAAATGACCTATGTGGGTTAAAAGTCATGAACTTTTTTTTGAGCTATTGACTTTTAGGCCACGCAATAAGCAAAATTCTTCAAAATGCAACAGCGAATGCTGTAGCCCACTCGGTGTTTTAGACAGTATAAGCGTATCGTCCGCAAACATTAATATGGGAATTTTTGTGCCTGCTAAAAATGGAGCATCTGTGGAAAAGGAAGCTAAAAAGCGAACAATACCATTAATAAAGAGTGAGAATGACGTAGGTGCTAAAACGCAACCCTGACGTACTCCCATCTTTACCGGGAACTGGTCAGTCTTGTTTCCTTGCGCCCCCCAACAAATTTGGTCATAGTTGTATTTGTAGAGGCGAACAATTAGGAAAAAGTAGGTCGGGGGCAAGCCGAGTTCCTGCAGTACGGTCCACAGTTTGGGCCATGATACCAAGTCAAAAGCAGATTTAGGATCAACAAAGGCTGCATAAAGGCTTCTTTTTCTAAGTGTTACTGTCCACCAATAAATTTAAATTAATCGGAATACTTGATAAATAGTGCTCATATTAGCCCAGAAGAGGACTCAAAATGTCATTATCATCAATACAGGTTTTAATTTTTGCCAAGACAAGTTGAGCTACGACTTTCTGTATTAAGTTTATCAGGCTTATTTGCCTGTAGTTCCCGGGTAAGGATGTAACTCCTTTTTTTATAAATGGGGATGATCTCCGCCCCTCTCCAGGTATCCAGGATCGGAGATCCATGAGCAATTGCATTTGCTAAAAACATTATGTTTTGACTCCGTTGGCTTTGTCCTGGAGAAAAATATCTGCGGGGACCTTGTCTATGCCTGACGCTCTCCCAATGGTGATAGTGCTCAGCGCCATTGTCACATCAGCTAAGTTGAAGACAGTATCCGATGATTTAAAATAAACCCAAGAAGGGTCATAATCCATTTTATCATTAGATGCATATTGAGCTGAAAAAAACCTAACCTACAGAGCAGGCTCCACATGATTTTGCGGTGATTACCTGTGCCTCCTGCACCCCATTTTATCAGGCTCCAAAAATGGTGCATGTTCCTCTCCTTACAAGCTTCAATAAGGTCCCGCCATCTTTTCTCATCCCAGGCCTTTTTAGCAGACAAAATCACCTTCTTTTATAACTTCCTTGAGTGTTGGACTCTAAGCTAGTCTCCTGATCGTATTGCCCCCCCCTCGCACCCCCCCACGCCAGGCTCTATGCTCTTTTTTGCAATCACAATTACACCAGTGAGGATGTTGCTGACTTCCCTCGGCCTTTGATCGGGAAGGGGTTTCAAAATATGTGAGTATTATATCAAAAAGGGTATTATGTAAAATTATTGTATCTTTCAGTGTGCAAGAGTCACAATGAAGAGACAACATCTGCGTTAAAGTATGTTCCAGGTCTGCGTTAATAGTTGATAGAATATTGGGGCGTTCAATTACCATTGACCATTTAAGATGTTGCATGTCATTGGTCAATGCCAGTTCACCTGTCTGTGAAAAATGTGAAGATTGTGAAAGCTCTTTTTGGCCCTTAATTACAAGTGTTGTACAGAGTGGGTTATGGTCGCTCTTGAGTCTATCCATTCTGACCATGTCCTGCAGGGTATGCCAGATTTTTAGGCTAATTAGCATAAAATCTATCCTGCTTGAAGTACGGCCATTGCTAAACGTATATGCCCCATGCTTATCCGATCTTGTTCTTCCGTTAACTGCCCTTAGACCATGTTCGAGGCTTAAAGTCTTCATCTGTAGAGCAACCTCCGTCCACTTTCTGATTGGGGGTATTTCCAGATTAGGGATGTCCCACTGCTCGTCCTCCACCCCGCTAGGTCCAGTTCCCCACTATCAAAGGGCTCAAAGGTGTTGTTAAAATCTCCTCTAAAATTACAGAGGAAGACCAAGAGATCAATTCCACGTCCTAACAGATCAATAGAAGGTGCTTCAGAGTTCACTTCTTCTCTAGATGTCATTCTCAAAATGGAATAATCTGTGAGGTATCCAATGTTCACGATCTCGTTTTAAAGTGTGTATCTGCTCCAGGCTGGTATAACGCAATGAACTCGACCATTAATGAGTTCCGGATTAGGTACTTGGTTTCCCATTGGATACCTCACAGATTATTCCATTTTGAGACGGACATCTAGAGAAGAAGTGAACTCTGGAGCACCTTCTAGTGATCTGTTAGAACGTGGAATTGAATTCTTCCACGATTAGCCCTGATGAAGCCCGCCGGGGTGAAACATGTTGGCTGTGTGGATAACGGATAAAAGAAGATTTTTCCAAGAAGACAAGTTCTCACATTAATTTGTGTGATTTGTGTGCGTATTGTATGCCATTTAATTCGTACCTCTTTGAGCAATTATATTGTGTATTCTAAATTTAAGTTCTGGAGCAGTTGACTTACAAAGGAGGGCACAAGCCAGATTGTAGGGGAAATCCACTTAGAGTGACAAAAGAGCAAGTGCGGTTGTAATTGTTTTCCCTCACTGCCTTTGCGTTTTTTGAGAAGACCAAGAGATGTTATGTAAAAGCTCATCTAGGCTAGAAATTGTCTCCAACCTACAACCTCCTATGGGTCCTCTAGCGTAGATATTATAAATATCGATGTCGCCATATTGCCCGCACCCCAGACGGATAGCAAGGATATCATTGCTAGCCATCTGTAATGGTTTTATAGTAAGGCCAATGTCCTGCCGGACCCAGATTGTGAGACTCTCCGAATGGCATCCTTGTTGCCTAGGTAGCTGGTTTGTAAAAAATTAAATAACCCGGGTGATAGTAAGGTTCAACTGACCTTGTTTCTTGAAAGATACATATGTCGTTTGCCTCAACAAAGGAAGTCCAGTCGGGGGACACCCCATTAGACCGCAGCCCAGCAATGTTCCATGATACTATTGATAGACTTCGTTGTGACTGGTTGATGGACAATATAGGCTCGGCCATAGGGGCAGCAGGCCTTACAGAATGATCTGGCACATGCACTAGATTTACAATGGTGCTTTCCTCTACTAAGTGGCTTTCATCATTGTGCAACTAGTGGTGTATTATGTCCCATACTAAGACACTGCCTGGGACTTGGGGGCTACTGGAAGTGGGGTGGCCTTCACTTGATCTCGTTCAATGGGGACCCATTATTCTGGAGGGCTGCACAGCATGATCGATTTGTTTCAGCTGGCGAATCGTAGTTTAGTATTAACCAAATGTTCAGTGCGCAAATCAAATGCCACCAAGTTTTCCACCAGATCACGGTGCATAGTGTAAGCGCTATCAGGTCATGTACGTCCTTAGATCCTCCCAGGTCAGGTAATCTTTTGGTCCCAGTTATGCCTTCCCGTATAATAGACCAGCACCCTCTCACTCTCCATATCCAGAGAGTGCATTTATTAATTAGGGAGCACTCGTCCTCTGTCTGTGTAATAGATTGGTTCTTTGGGATATTAACTGGATAGATTGTCTTCCTTGTGTCTGTGTTCGTGTGTGAGCTTGTTAGTGCTCGGTGCAGTTTGTTATATGACATACAGGGTCTATCCTTAATCTTTCAGTATTACTTAGGTTAACAAGCTTTGCTCTGCCTGGCATAAGTTGGGCTGTCCCCTTACCACAGCTGGGATGGCTGTTAGTGAATCGAGCAATAATAGGGGGTATGGTCTACAGGGGCGCTACTTGACCTTCCTGAGTCGAAACTATTATAGCCGTAATGGTCCCCTTTCTGCTGCCTCGTGGTGCTAGTGCACCCTTGGGTGCCTTTCTGTGTTTCTGATTGTGCCCGTAATTGGTTTTGGATACTCTGGACATCAGTATGAACCTTACTCAGGGGTGCTGTGAGGTTGCCTACAGCTGTTTAATTTATTTTGTTTCCTGGGCTAAGCCGATTATCTGTATTGTTAGTGTGCAGTGGCTTCATTCGCTTGAATTGATAAATTACTAGGTGGACTAACCATGCGCTTTACAGCTACACTGTTGGAATTAATAGCTATTCTATAGGATGCTAAAGCATCCACATTTAGGCATGAGTCAGCCAACAATCTAGTTGTATCAGTCGGTGACCTCGTTGATTGTACTGAACTAGCTAAACTATCTGAAGCCTCCTCTGTGTCATCTTGTTCTAGCAGTGGTGAAAAACTATTATGACAAGAAAACAAAGACAGATCCACAGTGGTAAATGGCATAATTCTGACCCCACATTCTGGGCTAGTAGATGGTAGGGAGGGCTTATCAGATGCTTTATTCCTACCTCGACCTTTTCTTAACATAGCTGGTATCAGGCGTGGTGTTGTAGTACTTGCTGAAAAATGCCCAAGGGCAGATGTGAGTGGAGAAGTGTAACTGGGGGGAGTCAAGAAGGACCTCGCATTCAGCTAATAGATCATCAATGCGGTTGAGAACCCCCCCCCCCCCTCCCCCGCCCGCCATCAAACTCATTGTCTTTTGCTTCCTTTTTTCTTTTTTGGCAGAAATTTCCCTTGAACCACCCTCTTTTGATGTTCGCTATCCCGTCCTGACCACAAGCAATTCTATCAATGCAAAAAAAAGGGCAAGTAATCCTATATAAAACAACGTAAGAATCTACAAAAGGTAAGGGACAGTCTGGTGGTTTACAATTAAGTACTGCTGGGGGCACGGTACCTTAAGTTGTTTGGGAGCAACAAGTTGATTGAATATTTGAAGGTAGCCCAGCCCGGCCTCCTTCTGGCTATAACTGGCAGCGATGGAGGCCTCTGGGGCTTAGCAGCACGTGGGTCAACGTCAATAGTGTCATGCCAGCCGCAGGGGGCCTGGGGATTGTAGGGCCCTTTCTTCGTTAATGCTTGCCGTCCCGGGTGCAAAGGCAGCTGTCTGACAAACAAAGGCTTATCACACCCTTCCCTTGGTTATGTCCTGTGAAGTGAGAAGTTCCAGGGCCAAAGAGCCTGGCAAAGTGCTGGAGCACCAAGAGAGTGGGCCCAGCCCAGCCTCCTCCAGACTCTGACGAGTGTGCCCACACACGTCCCGTGCCGTGGGATACCCACACCGTTCTTAAGTGCCTCCTGGCGCAATCGCGGGCGTCGGCACCTCCTGGCGCTATGAACCCTGGGCTTGGAGTTCCCAACTGTGAAAGCTGGCGGACTGGCTTCAATGGGCTTCCATGCCGCGGGAGCCCCTGAGCATTCTTAAGAAGATCCTGGCACATTCGCGGGTGTCGGCGCCTCCAGGCGCTATGGACCCTGGGGCTTAGAGTCCTCCATCTGTGAAGGCTGGCTGGCTTCAACAGGCTTCCTTGCTTAATTAATGAATGGACTGTTCATATTAGTGAATACCTTTCTTGTTAGATAGAGGCCCTCTCCCACTAGTCTGGTGACGGGGCAGACTAGAACAGCCTTGAACTTTTGAAAATGTGTAATGATAAGTGTGCTGAGATCATGTTCTTTGTACTCCATTGCTTGGAAAATTCCACTGTGGGCGTGTTTAGTCCAGTTATAAAATGTACCTGATGTGTCTTTATGCTTATCGATGTTAGTCCCTCTGCAGCACTCCTAACTGTACTTGAATAAACGATTATTGGTTTGTATTCTGTACTGTCTGACCGACTCTTTAATTGGTAGAAGGCAGAGAGGTGTCGTGAGTGACCTGGGTGACCCGAATCAGGATATTTCCTTCAATCTCTGGCCTGTGGTAAAAAACAATGGACAGTGTCTGGCTTATCTGTTAGTTGTGCTTATTTTAAATTCAAAAGCAATATTATGTGTGGACTGGATACACACTAGATTATGGCTTGACCCCAAGAAGATGTATACCATATGTCATCAGTGGTACCTAATCCCCACACACATTATCGGGCATTGACTTGAGCTATGTGTCTTAGTACAACTAGTCCCTCACATGGGTGCATTGGCCGAGCTTGAGGAAGTCCTACCTGGTTCACAGTGATCAAGAAGGACATGGTACGTTTGCTGTTATGGAGGGATTGGGGAGAGCATAAGCAACTGTGGCCTACTCTCACAGGGACACTGACAAAGCCAAGTATGCTGCAGCCTTCAGGCCCCATGCCACCTCCCATTGACCATGCTTCCACACCATCACCTGCAGCCCCACAAACACTGGTGAAGGGCACTGATCCAAAATCTCATTCCTGTCCCCTAGTCAGATGACAGGTGTTTTCTCCAGCGACTAGAGATAGGATCAAAGTGTAAGCGTCCATAGAACTTGAGAAGGTCCAAGAAAAGAGAAGAGGCAGAAGACGTGACCAATACAAAATCACACATTGGATCTGTGGAGGAAGAGGAGGGCAAAGAAGTAGAATGAGAATAACTAAAGGATATTATTGGACCCTTTTCTGATGTGCGTTGTTCACAACATTGAACAATTTTGCACATCACAAGAGCTTGATGAAAGCCATCAAAGGATCAGAAGGGCCACAGTCCTACTCAAACCAGCTGCAATGACTGTTATTTGGGAACACTGACTCCACTTGTGTTTGACATCAAAACTCGGACCCCACAATAGTAAGGGTACACTGTGTTAAACGTTTCGCAATAATTGAAAAACCAAGGATAGGGTATACTGTGGCTGTCCGGTTTTAGTTTTAAACCTATAATAACTGATAAAACCCCACCAAAAGGGAAATAGCCCTCACCAGTGTAAACTTATAAACACTGAAAAACACCTGCATACCACTAATTAAATGCCATTCAAAGATAGGAAAAGGAGAGTGAAAGAGTCATTTTTTCCTGAGGGGGCCTATACAATATAACCTTGTTATATAAGGTGCAGCAAGAAAGACTGGGCTAACATTATTCTGCTTGAGTTTTGTTGTTGAGGGATTTCACTGAAATAATGTTTTTTCTTCCTATTGCTTTTTGCAGTTTTGTGGTCTTTGGTCTAAAGATGTAGAGTTTAGAAGCATGTTTTAGGTTGTGTTTAATTATTTTATAAACTGTAGAGAATCAGGAAATTTCAAAATCATATTTGATATTTTGGCTGTGTTTGATTCTTTCACTGATAGGTAAAATGGCTGGTTTCATACAAATCTGTCCCAAAATGTGCCATCACATTTACTCACAGAGAATGGGTAAAAGCCCTTGATAGATCAGCCCCAAGTTTCTAGTGAGTCAGTATTGATAGTAGGTGAATTGACAACACCACAGGCTTTAAACATTCAATGCAATGTATAGTGACATGTATATGTGAAAAAAGTGCTATCGCCAAGCATCTGGGATAGTGGTGAAAACATGACAGGATGAAACATGGATCGCAGTGTCACTCGGTATGCTGCTGCAAAATGTTTCTTTCTAAATTCAACAAAGATTGGAGTGATTTTGATTGTACTTGCAGTGATTCAGCTACATATATGAAAAAGCTGTGTAATGACCTTTCAAAATTGATAACTGTAAGAGATCCTTTCCACTTGTTAGATGGTATGCAAAAAGCATCTTTACAATCTTCAGAGTTAATGAAGAATGCTATTGACTTTTTAGTCCATCCTAGTGCGCTGTTTTGTTATGCGAGGGGACTAAAACACAAATATTTCTCATTTTGTGCTTTGTGTGGCATCAAAGAAAAAGTAATTGCAACTATGTCACTTAGAGGATGGTTCTTGATCCAAGGGGCTGTGAAATGCTATAGTCCCCATGTGGAAACCGTTTACAAAATTTTTGCTGAATTATGATGCCAAAGGCAAGAAATGTGAGGATATTCGTTCGCAAATTGCTAGTGATGTGAAAAGAAGTACACTCTAATAAAGTCTTAGATTTTTACAGGAAAACATAACTGCTGTAGTGGACATAAAAAAAACTAGAGTCTGAAAACACCCTGGTCTGCCAAGTGTTCTGCATAATTGGTGTAAATGTGAAACATCATCTTGAGAGTTGGCTGGGTGACACCTTACATTGACTTTGGCACTGCAACATGTTCCATGTTAGAGTGCTTGCCATATGGTAAACAAAGCAATGTTGAAGAGCAATTCAGGAACTTTTATTTTACAATGTATGAGATACGGCTTGCAACGATCCATAGAAATGTCCCTTCATCAACCATGGCATTTGAAGTCAATGAAACCTCACTGTGGTACACTGTGCAAGTTCTATTTCCCTTCAGTAAAGTGGAATTTTCTCAGTAGTTTTAAAACTGCTCCTTCACTTTTGACCATTCATTAACTCGGAGGGCATAATCGCCCAGTTCAAAGCAAATGCTGCAGAACCTGTCCAGAGAATTGCAATCTTCAAGGGCACAGTGTAGGTATGGAAAGCTATGTCAGTGGCCAGCTTTTGAAAATTGTGCACTGGCTGTCTTGTCATTGCCCATTTCAAGTGCCAATGTTGAGAGGGCCTTTTCAAAGAAAAAAAGGGACATGGGAAGGAAAAAGCGAGCGCACATGACCAAAGACTCATTGAAGAAGTATTGTATGATGTACTACAATACATTTGATTTGCAAAATTGTATTTGGACCTCATATACACTGTACATACACTGTCTATATACCATGCATTATCAGTGTAGAAAGCAAGCAATAATAAAAGCAAAATGTTCCATACACACCAGAAAAACACTGATTCTGTTGCTTTTCATAGCGCGAAAAAGTGTAACCCCTGACACCACTGTTTAGGTCTCGATGAGTCAGCGCGCATGCGCTGTCCGGAGAGACATATAGTAGCGGCTTTGGGTAGTGCTCCCAAAGCGGCCACCAGCTTGCTAGAATGCGCACAAGCACGCGCCCTGCTGCGCGCTCATCCCTTGCGTGTTTTAGCGCGTCATCGCAATCAATTTCGGTTTCACACCAATCGTGATCGCGATGACCCACTTTAGGTTGCTGTGCTTCATGTTTAGACAACATTTGCACCTACAATGCCTTTTCGGGCATCACTCACGTGCTTTTTTAAAAATGTCCTTTTGATGTTTAGCATGCGCACGGGCACCCCCCCCACCCCTCCCTCTTGTTTACTTCTTGCCGCGTGCGCGCACCACTCGCGTGCTGCTGAAGCTTGTATTTTTTTCTGTTTCTTTCACTATTATACTTTCAATGCTCATCTATAATGAAACCAAGTGAGATACATGTGGAGTCTCTGTTTCTTCCAGCATGCAGCTGTATGCTCTCTGTTATGTGCCGGGCGATTCTAAAGCAAATGGTTGAATACAAATGCATGGTTTTGTTTAGTTCCGGTTGTTTCTAGTTCTCTTACTTTCTTTGGTGAGAAGGCCTGTGGGAGTCCATGCTCAGTCTGAAGAACAAGGAAGCTGTAATGGAGGTTAGGCTCCACCCAGTGGAGGCAGCGAGCAGAGAGAACCTGCCTATTAAATCGAGCATTGGTATGTTTGGATTATTCAACTCTGCATTTGACTGGGTAAATGTGGTCGCTCGTCGCTTAACGTATGTCTTGTAAAAGACTGGCAATAGATATTTACTGTAGCTGTGCAGGATGTGTGACTGTAGATTCGTAATGTGTTTGCTTGGCTTGTAAGCCCTGGAAATAATTAAATATTGCATTCCACAGAGCTTCCAACCAAGCCCAAGCAAATCAGTACTGGGGTACCAGTCTGTCAAAGCGCGTCTGGGCGCCTTTCTAGGATTTTGAAGTGCTTTATAGGTGCAACACCGACTTCTGATCTACAAAAGTTTAACAGATAAACCATATTGTTTTCCGTAACCCCATAGTCTCTTATTTTCCCGTTATTGTTAAAAGTGAACACAAGCATTGTTGAAGCAGAGCAGCTCACAAGCAACTGTTGTTCCTCACTAGTAGTCCATGCTGTTTAGCATGCTTGGTGCTCCAAGCAAAGAAGCATTTCATAGCAGGAAAGCCGTCTATTTTAGTGGCCTTTCCTTGCTTTATTGCGCCACCTAGTGCTAATACCCTGACGTTGCTGCCTCAATTCGCCTTATGCGAGTCATGGTCCTGCTGCATGGAACTTTATGTAATATTGAAACCGCACTATCTGCCCATTTATTATGAACAACTGATGAAAAGTGTGGGCACACATCTTCTTTTACATGGAAGTGCGAGATAGTTGTTTCGGAGCCGGGCCAGTGCTGCTACCCTGCTGCAGGACTCCATAAATCATAATAATTCCGACACATTTGCCCAGTCCTATCTCGTCAACAGCCTGTCCCTTACCAGTCCTGGTATAGCCACAGATGGCTCTAGGCTGCTAGCGTTCTGTGAGGAACTCTGCAGCCCACCTCTGCCAATTCGAATGATTCTTTGAACCATTATGCTCCATTCTGCTCAATAAATTAACACATTTACTCCCTTTGGAAACCCTTTTATCAGTAGTTCTTAAACATCCCAATTGGAAAGGATGGTTTAGGAGCTCATTGCGCGTGGCCTGCTGGGGATGTGATAATTATGGCATCCTTTTACATCTGACACCACGGGGATCTGAAATTAAAAGGTGCCATCATTTTTGCCTGTTACAAGTGGTGCCCTTTAAAAGAGGGCATAACAGGGATATTGGTGCTTTGCACAGCAGAATTCACATTTAGTGCTACTTACCGGGTGTTTTGCTGGGGAAAATTGTGTCAGATATGAGATTTTCTAGGAAAGCTGTAATTTTGATCATTGTATAAACCGTTGAGAAGGGATTTTAAAACAAGCATTGGCAATACCAATCGGTGTTTACTTTTGGACCTTATAAGTATTCAGCCATGCAACACTTGCTGTTGCACCAGGATATTTTGCTAGATAACTAAATACTTATAAGTTCCCAAAGGCGAGATCTATTGGCTATGCCAATGCTTGTTTTTTAAAGGTATTGAAATCACTTGAAAACATTGAAAAAAAAAACACCAGAATGGACCACAAATAGAAACTGAAAACAGGATAGCCTAGGTATACTGAAAGGATGACTGTCCAAGTGAAGCTACAAGTAAATATACTGGAGTGCACTTGAGTGGCTTGGTTCACGTCATGGGCACCCTGAAAGAACAAGACATAAAGAAAAGGCATATACAGTGTTGACACTGGCAGTCAGCAGCTGAATTTCAGGTTCAAATGTAAGCAGCCAGATGGAGCAAGGGAGACCCATAAGGTTGAGGGAGGGTAAAAGACGCACTGGAATGCAAGTGGGGAACATCAGGCTCAAATGAGGAGCATGGAATGTTAAAGTGGGCCTATGCGAACTAAATAGAGGTACATAAGGTCTATATTCCACCACCAGGGGCAAATATGCGACACTGCAGATCTGTATTACATGGCAAACAAGCTACATTGGGGCACAAGGGGGCTAAAAGGTCCACTTATTTCTTTTGGGCTGACTACGTTCGCTGTTCCCCTAACACATTCACCGACCCAAATATGTACATCTGCCACTTACCTGTTCTTCAATGATGAGACTGTTTTTCCTAAGCACATATTCCATGAAAGCTCTTCCGTTCATATCAAAATAACCTTTGGTTGTTAAATTGGATATTAAACTTAAAGTGGCAATAATAACCTGTGATGAAGCAAACAATGGTAAGCATGGTTAGTGAGAAACCCTTTTGATGTATAAATAAAACCAAATCCCACATTCTGGTGAGGGAGCAGCACGGGAGTGTGAGGAAACCATACAATCGCTCCTTTCCTTTTTGTTCATAGAGGAAATAGAAATACACTTTTATGTGTAGAAAGCTAGTACCTGGATGTAGCCTTTTAAAAAATATTGGAAAAGGGTTATTAAGACACTCTGAGAATAAAACTTGAATCAATTTAATTAACTGTTTTTACAGAATGTCTGACCGAAGCGTGATTGAGGGAATATTCAAACATTCCAGGTGGTGTACGCCTTCTATAGGTGATTGGAACTTGGTAAAAGATTGAAAGATACATTGCAAAAGATGTCTAGGTAGGTTACAACTAGCAAAGAAGCTCTCAGGACCTTGTATTGATTACAAAAATGCAAATGAGAAATCAGTAGGCTGTGGATTCCAATAATGCGGAAATGAAAAAAAAACTAGAGTAGTCTGTGGGAAGAATGATGGCCACTGCCTAACTCAACCTCCAGAATTTAGCAGACCTACACCATCCCAACACGGCCAGCAGATAACAAATGGGTTAAAGTACTCAGAGTTCATTGTCCCACACCTTGTTGTGTGGTTGATCCATGTCCCTTTCAAGAATTCCTTTTTGGCTCAAGACCGTAAATAGTCACAGTCTCCTCTAGTAGCCGGGTTAATATTCACATCTCTAACATGGCTCTGTACACTGCATATTTGCACAGGCTGGACCCAATGGCTTCAACCTCCAAATAATAGGTCCATGTTTTATTTCTTTGATTCTTATATTCCTGGTAGAGTTCTGTGTCTGATGTTTCTGGTTTAGTCTACCAAGAATCTAAGGTTTATATCATGCCCTGAGGTTAAAAAATGGTCAACCCAATAAACCTCTCAAAGAGAATACACTAGAGACGCAGTCATGGAAATACAAGTTTTTGTTGGTTATCCAAAGAAAATGACCTTGTTGATTTTCCTTCATGCCTATATCCTGTGCTTGCTTACATGCTGAACACGGTGATGCTGATGCTGAAGTTGCCTGCTTTTCCAATTGCACTGACATTGGGCACATTGTGGACATACATGGTGTCAACAGATTTACATATATTCCAATTTCTACACACAATACAACTTTTATATCATAATCAGACTTTTCAAATATGCACATTGAATATTATCCTGTAATATTGAACCATGTTTGGTGGGAATTAGCTGAAACATAGCCCAGATATCATTCTTGGAAGAGACATTTGTCTCATCAATAAAATATCTTACAGCCTGGTTGTTGAAGATTGGAGAGATATTAATATACGAAGCTTCAAAACCCCCGTCATTATCATCAACACTCTCTTCAGTGAGGGGAATTACAGATAAACTCTATGTGAAATACAGACCAAACTTGTGGACAGCGCACAAGAATAGTTTCTTAACACACACTTATTCAACAATTAGGGAACAGGGACTTTCTATGGGATTGGGTCTGAAAATGAGTTGACACAGAGAAGGACAGGAAAACTTGGATATGTCCACTTGAACAGGGAAACAGTAGAACACAAGACACTGAGGAGACACATATGGATGGAGGTTGCATGACCCAACACCTCCACGGAAGACCAGCCTTAGAAAAAGACAACAGATTGTGGTATACGCACCACTGCAATGAGTCCACGTAAGTAGAGAATAATGCACTATTCAAAAAGTGCATAACTTAAATTAGATTGCGTTGCTAATTATGAAACTGCTTGAGCACAGAATGCTGCACACATAATAACTTGATGGTACCTTGTGATTGTCATCCTCAAGCACGTGACGGACAGCATCCAGATAAGAGGCTCCTTCTGAATCTATGAAATGAAGCCGTACATCAAATGTTCATAACACATGGATATTGTCTTTGTCTAGTAAGATCAGGAATAATAGATAAGTAGATGAAGCTCCCACTATTAACTATGCCTACCAACCTGAGGGTCCTGTTACTTGTTGGTGTGTGTGTCTGTGACTGTGAGCCTCATGGGCCTATCAATGTCTTCCTGTTCTACTGTGCATGTCTGTGTCATCATGTACCACTGAGTGGGTCTGTGTCTTCCTGCCCCATATTTTATGTCCCTTTTTGTTCCTGACCGAAGTCTATGTCAGGATTTCTTTCAACAGTGTCCCTGTCCCACTATTGGCTCACAGTGGGAACAATTTATCAAAAAGACAGATGTGGCAATGTTTGACCACTACTTTATTTCTTCACCACGACTCATGTTAACTATGTGAGGATTTATTCTTAAATTACAGTGCTCTACCAGGAACTGTTGGCAGTCAGTGTAGCTGAGAAATATGAAATTGAGGTTATTTGCTCATAGCTGCACCATGTTGGTTAAGTAAGAGGGTAAGTTGGAATTATAACTTAGGGCTCCACATTCCATGAAAAGCATTTAAATCCTTTAACTATCTTCCATGTCTATCGAAATCACATACTGCCACCCACCCACTGACAGGCTTACCAGTTTCAGCAAGAAGCTTGCAGAGCAGCTTTATTGTTGTGGCACGGGACTCTGCCCCCATATGGATCAAGCTCCTTTCAAAATATTTAAGGACCTCACTAGATCTAGAATGGGCTGCAAGAGTAAAGTGAAGAGAAAAATAGACATACATGAAAAATGACATACAATAAAATCACGCACGGAGGAAGTAAGCGCAGGGAAGCAGGTCAACAAGGCCAAATGTAAGGAAATTGTTCAACGCATATCCAGGAGGTACAATATCAATGGTTTACAACATTTAATGATGATCGGTGGAGCACATGGTACTCGTGTGACTACTATAGCTGTATATAGTAAATTGGACAATGTGTTCCAATAGAAAGCTAACAAATGCACTGGGAAGAGAGATAATTACTGAAGCAACAGTAGCTTTTAAGAAGATCAAGTGATGTGCAGAGCAGTGGACAGAAATTAATGTTTCGAAGGACCAGTTCACTGGTAAAGACCGTCATATACTTGCAGTATCACAAATATATACATATATACATTTATGACCAACTCACCCAGTGACAGGATAATGGCCGTGGACACCTTGACTGACTCTTCCCTTTCATCTGAAACTCCACAGTAGGGTGCGCAGATCTGTCAATAACAAAGCCATATTAAACAATAATGGAAGCTAGGCTATTTGAAAGCAAATCCTATACATCTGGAAAGCAAATTCCATTCAGTTGGTAAATGACGGCATAATAGTTTGTCAGGATTTGTGGGGCCATGATCCATACAATGCTGCAGCAAAATCAATTATGTGGAAAACAGCATATTCAGGGAGCCCGATATTGGTGGAATTGCAAATTCTCAGTTGCCATTCTAAGATTAACGCCTTAGTTTCCTATGGTTTCTGCATGGTTTGGAGACTGAAGTCTCACAACATTGCAGCAGGCAGTCGTACTGAATGCTATTTAACACAGTTTGCACTAGTGAAAGCGTCTGCTGTTCAAGGAAATCAAGACAGAGGCTGTTGTTGCACTTCAACTTTGTTTATCTCCAGGGACTGTAAGTGCGTTCCCCTTTGCATCTCACAGTGTCTGGCTAGCAAGGTGGGTTGCATGCTTTTCAGAGCGGGCCTCTTTTGTGCACTTTTCCTCTCTTTGGCGTCTCCACTTTCTGGTCGGCAAAGTAGGGAGCGAGTGTTTGTTGGTGCCTGCATTAGGGTCTTTTTCTGATCTCACCGCCACTCGCTGCTTCTGCCGTACCGCTAGCAGTAATTTCTTTTTTTTGTTCTTTGCTGGCATTCAGTTCTCGCAGATTGGTCCCCATCAGAGCTGCATGTCTTTTTGGTTCCTGTTCATTGCAAATTCCGCACACCAGCATTGCTATTTAGAATTTCATGCCATGGCCGTCAAGTTGCGTACTTCCTTTTTTAGGTCTTGTGACGTAAGCAGCGCATGCGCTGGTCTCGTCTTACGAATCTTCTTGGAATTGATACAATTCCAAAAGCCTCGTCCTAGCTCCACCTTCAGCTTTGATTTGTGCGCGGCTTTTGGCGTCACAAATTATGCCGATAGCAGTGCAATGATTGCATGCAAGGCATGTAAATCGCTGCTTGTTGCCATCCTGTCTCCTTTTAGCCACGCCCAGCGGGATTGGAACTCTTACCCGCGGCGTGACACAGTAGGTATATTATCTGCTTGCCGCACTTTTTTTGTAAGCTTGTTTGTTCTCTGCCGCCATGACGGTAAGCGTATGCCTCTCATAATGATTTATTTTGTTCATTGCCGCACTTTTTTTTGTAAGCTTGTTTTATGTAGTAGCTATTAAGTGATACATACTTTTGTAGAAGGGAATACTGAATATTATTTTAAGGGTGAGTTGTCATCAATTATGTTTGGCCATTTAAAAATGAATAAAACAACTTTTCCTCTCCTGTTTTAACAAACAGTTTAAAATAGGGATCCTGAAATTTCACATCAAACCTTTAATTACTCATTTCCTGCAGGCTGCTCTCTAGCAAATCCCAGGCATTACACTGCTTCTATCCAAGCAACATGGCCTCCAAGCTTGCCTTACTTATTCGACATTACAAGCTTGAACGTTAGTCTTTTGTGCCCCATCTTGCCTCTGGGAACGGAAGCTTACTGGGCCATGGCCGAGGCGGGTAGCGAGGCCTCAGGTGGAGAGGAGGAGGGTGGCAGAGCCCGCAAGGTCTGCAGGCTCGCAGCGGCTGGAGCGACGCGCATCTGGCAGCCTATCTGCTGAGCCTAGACCTGGGGTGAGACTTTGGACCCAAGGGTCCCTGTGCGACAGCGCAAGTATGAGTGGGTGCATATCCGTCAATCACTTTCACGTTTCTTAGGTCTATGACTGAGTAGTTTGTGTAGTTGTGGTGTTTTCATTGCACTACGATACTTTAACCAAGCTGCTAAGTAACTCTTTCACCCTGTAAATATTTAAATCTTGAGTGTTGAAATATTTTGTTAAATGCTCTTATTTAAAAAGCCACTTCTGGCTGAACGTGCCACACCTGAACGGGTCATTTAAGGAGTTGTGACACTGGTCTTTGACTCCAGCAACTCTGATGACTGGTTGGTGTCATAATTGTGGGTGAGCAGCCGCACGGAAGATGACTATGTAGGTCTGTTAGTAGGGAAGAGCATGATAATGGGAGACAACCATCACAACGCAGTCTTTGCACCGCGATATGTTTACAACGCGGTCAACGACTTGCGCTGGATGGCGCTATATAGTAAGGAATAGTATGATTTACTATTCCAATACCTTCCCTACTGTTACGTAGCTGGAGTTGGAATACTAAATCATACTATTCCTAAGTCCAGCGCCTCTAGCGCAAGTCATTGTAACGACTTGCATTGTAATGACCGCGTTGTAAACGTATTGCGGTGTAAAGACCGCGTTGTAAGGTCATACATTCCATGATAACAGCAGGTATGTTTTGACATGAGCACAGTATCTTTGTAAGTCATCTTTGAACACGTGTGAAACCTAAAGCAGCATCTCGTAGATGATTGGATGAAACCGAAACAGTAATGGATAGAGCGACTCCACTGAACAGTGGCATTTTCTTCTAGAGACAATTGGTAAAACCCTGTGATACTCGTGGTTCGAGGGTCCGTGCAGGGAACTTGATTCTAGGAGTTTGACATCATGGGATTTTGACAACTTGGCTTGTGGGTGTGCTGCTTGAAGGTTAAAGTCCGAGACGGGGCCAAGGATTGTGACACAATATGAGATATAGAGAATGACAAGACAGGTACATGCATTGAAAGTTGGTATGTCTGGGACGCATGAAGATGCTCTTTAAGCCTGAAGGATATTTCACAAAAGCCTTGGCTGTTCGTCTGAAAAGGCGAGACCTGCGTTCTACCCTGATTGAAGCCTGACACCATGCGGGTATGGTGTGCAACAAGGTGGGTTATGAAGAATGACAGGGCAGTGTATGAGGGTTATATGTATTGTTATGGGTGGAGGAAGAGAGACTAGGGCATGAGGACTTTGACATGGCGTAAGGGAGACGGTTTGATGCATCATGACAACTGCTAGTAGTGGAACACCTGCACATTGAGACTTGGTACCGGGAAGACACAGCGTGACACATGAAAATACTGAACAACTTTAAGTGGATGGTAAGCATGACACTGTTAGGAAGGGGTTAGGAAAATTGCATACGTTGAAGTGAGGCGGAATTGACACTACAATTAAGTGGTGTTTAAACTTTTGACTTCTGTAAACAGACACCGACTGAATCACTACTAGAAGCTGGAGCCCCTGCCTGAGCATAATTGCTGCGATTCAAACATCTAAACAATATAGGAAAATAAAGAAACAAGTGTACATCAAACAAAATACACAACATATGCAATTCTTTCACTTACAAATAAAAAACTATGAAAAAGTTGACATTTTAATTGGAAGGTTGGAACTTTTCAAAATGTGTTTTTATTTCTCAGATTCAAAACAATATGCTAGACTGTTGCAAATCACTTTCTTTTTTTGTTCTTACTGCTTGCTTTTTTCGTGTATATCAGTGCTCCAGTTGAGGCCACCATTTGTCCAACTGGATTCTAGTTGCTGTTCTTGTACTGCTCCCACGCATCGTGCTAACAGTACCAACTTAATTTTTAGACTCCCAGTTGCAAATTCCTACTAATGTTTAGAACATTAATACATTTTCGATGTTTAGCTAGGTTTGCTTAATAATTTGCTAATATTTGATTTGATTTTCTATTTTGGGCAGCCTGAGTAGGTGTTGCGGAATCCAGGTTAAGAACCACTGCACTAGATGGCAGAATCTATAATACCAGGCTGAAGGCATGGCTTTGAAGAGCAATTCCCATGTAAAATGAGCCAGGTTGCCACCCCGTCAATAGTTACTCCGGAGACCAAGATCATATAATTAATTCATAGATGTGAAGACCTAGAAAATAGGTCCAGACAGGCAATCTAAGAGGCTGTAATATGGAACAGGAAAGGAAGAAGAAGGAGCATATGTGGTGGAGTGCTTGAACAGCTCTTTAGACTTCCCTATAGGGATTGAAAGAGACCATAAATCGGGAGAGAGAGAGCTCTATGACAAAGCTAGACCTCAGGACATTGTGGCAAAGATCTCCTTGTGTTTGCCAAGATATCCACATACCATCTGAATAAATTAATTATTGCAGAGAGGAGCAAACAGAAGACCATTCAAATAGGAACCTGTAAAGGGATGGTTTTCCAAGACTTGATACACGACTCTCGGAACAAGTAGACTGTTTATGGGATAGCATGGTTTTGTCGAAATATAAATAAATCTGAAACACTTGCACTGATGCCTGTGAAGGGATTTAAAAAATAACTTCTATTACACCTAATATTAAGGACTTTGCATCACCCCATCACTGCCAAAGATGGTCCTTGATAATCGGTCAGCATTAGTAAAAGATATTAAGCAGGATCTGAGTAAATGTAATATGCTCCCAGTCTCTTGGAAAGTACTTATAGCAGCAATAAAAAAACAAGCATTGAAAATGCATAGGTCTTGCTTTTGATTAAGTTAAAACCATTTGCTTTGCTAATGCTATTGTATAGCAAAGCGAATGGCTTTAACTTGATAAAGGCGATACCGATTGCATTTTCAATGCTTGTTCTTAGGTCTTTCTTCTGTGTAGACTGAGGTCTTGAATGCTCCAAGTTTGGTTTGTAAAGATATTCCAGAACAATTATGCATTTGGATTGTTTGAACTTATTTGTAGGGTACTTTCTGTACATATTGACTTTAGGTACCCCAGCTGGATAAATAATGAATTTACTTTGATCGATGACATTAATCAGATGTATATGATATATACTATTTATCATTAAATATATAAGTATATGTTATATAGTAAAGTCTAGATGGACAATTGACCCTCAGAGATAATCATTGTTAGTGATTATATCTTTGTTTGTAAACTAATGTTATTGGGCAAATCTTTTCTTTTTCATGTCTCCATCCTTGGTGTACCTCCCTGTGTCCCTTCCCTTGTCAGGCCACTCTGTTCCTCTGCTACCTATTATCAGAGCCAGAGTTGCTGAGAGGTAGACTTATGGGTGGTTCCTGCTGATGACCTATCAACGCTGAAAGATTTGACAGAGGTATTTGCATTGTCTTCTTTCTGTGCATCCTTGAAGCAAATTGGTTCATGTAGGCTGTTTATGGATGATCAGGGGACCAGCAAGATTGCCGAGAAACTGGTGAACAAGAAACTTTCCCAGTTTCTTGAATCCAATAATCTTCTAAAAAACTCGCAGACAGGTTTTCGCCCAGGACAGGGCACCGACATTGCCCTCCTGGCAGCAGTGGAGGAGGCCAGAGCACTCTTAGACGAGGGAGGATCAGTGGCAGTGATCCTCCTCGACCTGAGCGAGGCCTTCGACACCGTCAACCACCAACTCCTGATCAAACGGCTCAAGAAGGTAGGAGTGGAAGGCACCGCTCTATCCTGGCTTTCCTCCTTTCTGGCCCAACGCTCCTTCCAGATCTGGGAGAATAACACCTGCTCCTCCGAAACACCCCTCCAATGTGGGGTGCCTCAGGGCTCCTCCCTGAGCCCCACATTGTTTAACATCTACATGTCCCCATTGGAGGAGGTCGTCACCCTGTTCGGAGTGAGCATTGTCAGTTATGCGGATGACACACAACTAGTTGTCTCCCTATCCCACCCTAGTCAAGAGCCTGCGGACCTATTCAACTGCTTGACGCAGATCCAAAGGTGGATGAACAACTCAGCCTTAAAGCTGAATGGTTCTAAAACAGACATTCTCCTTCTGGGTCAGAAAGGACTCACTTTCCCTTTGAACATCTGGCCACCCTGTTTGGGTCCCCCCCTGTCCCCAAACAGGAAGTAAAAAGCCTGGGAGTATGGATTGAAACAGACCTTTCATTCACCTCGCAGGCCAAAAAAGTAGCCGGTACTTGCTTCGGGCTACTCAAATCGATGAGAAAGATCCTGCCCCTACTTCCACCCACATCGCAAAGACTTCTCATCCAAGGCCTCATACTGTCCAGGCTCGACTATAGCAACGCTATCTACCTTGGCGCACCCGAAGCAACCTTAAACAAACTCCAGAAAATCCAAAATGCGGCTGACCGGATCCTCACGAATACCCCTGCCAGAGCTTCAGCCAAACCTGCTCTGAAGCTCCTTCACTGGCTCCCAGTGAGGGAACGAGTAATATTCAAAGCCTTATGCCTGGCCCATAAGCTACTGCAGAATCAAGGCCCCCCTATTCTGAGGAAATTTATAAAACCTTACAAAGCCCCTAGATCCCTCCGATCGGATAAGGAGTCCCTTATCATCCTGCCCAGATTCAAGAAAGCCCGCACGGGTGGAAGACGCTTCTCGATCCACACAGCACGCCTCTGGAACGCTCTCCCCCGAGACTTGAGGAAAGAACCCAACTACCTGCGCTTCAGGAAACGGCTTAAAACTCACTTGTTCCCTTAATTTTAACCTTCTTCCGTCTGAAACTTGTTGTCCCCCCCCTTTTCTTCAGCTCCCGAACCCACAGGTGTAGGGATCTTTAGCGCTGGGATACCTCAGGGTGACTACGCGCTCTATAACATTTTTTAATAATAATAATAATGATAATTTAATATTTTATACAAGCGAGTTCCCAAATGTTCCCCTCTAAAAATACTCTTACTATAAATTGGATTAATGCAGGACCCTCTTTCTTAGGAAATGTCAGTTGTCTCCTGCTGAAATACTTTGTATGTCCTCATGTATATACTTACCAGGTGATGCAGAGCCGTAAGCACGGTTGGCACAGATTCATTCAGTGCTCTGCAACTCTTGGTAACAGCTGCCTTCATGCATAACTCAAGGGTCTGCAAGGAGATAAGACAATTGAGATGAGGCCAAAGGGCAAAATTGAGGACATGGTGAGGGTCAGTGGTAAATGACAAACGTCAAAGTATAAATTCTGTCTGAATGCTAGAGTGAGTTTGTGTGTGAACAAGCTCTCTTATGTACTAATTCTAAATACACATGACCACAAGTATTTTTTGAAAGGTGACCATTAATATGTCTAGTTGTTTCTGCATTGATGGCTCTGTTTTTTTGACTCATAGTGCCTCACACAGGAGTACCCTTTTATAATTAATGCCTGTCAGCAATCAAGATCTCTAAAGTCCATAGGGATTTCTGGAGAGGTTTGGTAATGGAGTCAGATTTTGGATTATAGTCCTTCAAGGAACCACAAGAGGACATATGCAGCATTTAACTGGTGTAACTGTAACAAATGATGGATGGAATGCTGAATGATTCAAACATTCTCCCCCAGTCAAGAGATATGGTTTAAATCCATCATTCTTTTGCCCACTATGCCACCAGAGTTTGGACCCAGCCTTATGCAAATCAGTCTTGACACTGTACCTCATGGGAACAGTCCAGAGCAAATCGCCAAGCCAGGTCCTCCCTGGACCAGAAACAAGCATCCTGGGACCGGTTTCAGGTTATGTCACCCTTTATCAGCCAGGCTAGCTTCAATACAGTGGCACAGTGAGCAAGGGACCCATGTCTGTGAATGTCCTTCCCACTTAGGGCAAAAAGTGTAACTGCAACAAATGATGGATGGAATGCTGAATGATTCAAACATACTCCCCAAGTCAAGAGATCTGGGTTAAATCCATTGTTCTTTTGCCCACAGCTCCACCCCAGTTTGGACCCACCCATATGCAATCAGTCATGACCCTGTGCCTCATGGGAACAGTCCAGAACGAACTGCCAAGCCAGGTCTTCCTGGACAGGAAACAAGCATCCTGGGACCGGTTTTATTTCACCTTTCATCAGCCAGGCTAGCTTGAATCCAGTGGCACAGTGAGCAAAGGACCCACGTCTGGTGCATACCCATCCCACTTAGGGCGATAAAACTGCAACAAATGATTGACAGGAATGCTGAAAGATTCAAACATTCTCCCCCAGTCAGGAGATCTGTGTTTCCTTTGCATATGTCACCCCAAGTTGGAAGGGTATGCCCAGACGTTGGTCCCATACTCACTACACCACTGGATTCAAGCTAGCTTAGCTGATGAAGGGTGATTCCCTGAAACCGGTCCCAGGATGTTTGTTTCTGGTCCAGGGAGGACCTGGCTTAGCAGTTTGGGCTGGATGGTTCTCACAAGGAACAGGGTCAGGACTGATTTGCATATGGCTGTGTCGCAACTGGGGTGGTGTGGTGAGCAAAAGAATGATAGATTGAACCCAAATCCTTGTGACTGGGGGTGAATGTTTGCATTGTCCAGCATTTCGTCCATCAATTGTTCCTTTACATATGTCGCCCTAAGTAGGTGGGTCCCATGCTCATTACACCACTGGATTCAAGCTAGCCTGGCTGATGCAGGGTGATGCCCTGAAACCAGTCCCAGGATGCTTTTTTCCAGTCCACGGAGGACCTGGCATGGCAGTTTGGGCTGGAAAGTTCCCACAAGGAACTGGGTCAAGACTGATTTGCATATGGATGGGTCCAAACTGGGGTGGTGTGTTAGCAAAAGAATGATAGATTTGACACAGATCGTTGTGACTGGGTGTGAATGTTTGCATTGTCCAGCATTCTATCCATCAATTGTTCCTTTTGCATATGTCGTCCTAAGTAGTACGGCTATGCCCAGATGTGGGTCCCGTGTGCACTACACCACTGGATTCAAGCTAGCCTGGAGGATGAAGGGTGATGCACTGAAACCGGTCCCAGGATGCTTGTTTCTGGTCCAGGGAAGACCTGGCTTGGCAGTTCGTGTTGGACTGTTCCCTCAAGGAACAGGGGCAAGACTGATTTGCATATGGCTGGGTCCAAACGGGGGTGGTGTGGTGAGCAAAAGAATGATGGATTTAATCCAGATCTTTGTGACTTGGGGTTAACGTTTGCATTGTTCAGCATTCCGTCCATCAATTGCTCCTTTGCCTATGTCCCCCCAAGTGGGAAGGGTATGCCCAGACGTGGGTCTGGTGCTCACTACACCACTGGATTCAAGCTAGCCTGGCTGATGAAGGGTGATGTCCTGAAACGGGTCCCAGGATGCTTGTTTCCAGTCCAGGGAATATAGGCTTTGCAGTTTGGGCTGGATGGTTCCCATAAGGAACAGGGTGAAGACTGATTTGCTTATGGCTGGGTCCACACTGGGGTGGTGTGGTGAGCAATAGAATGATGGATTTAACCCAGATCCCTGTAACTGGGGTTGAAGGGTTGCATTGCCCGGTAGCCCGCCCATCAATTGTTCCTTTGCAAATGTCGCCCTAAGTGGGAAGGGTATGCCCAGACGTGGGTGCCGTGCTCACTTCACCACTGGATTCAAGCTAGCCTGGCTGATAAAGGGTGATGCCCTGAAACCGGTCCTAGGATGCTTGCTTCCGGTCCAGGGAGGACCTGGCTTGGCAGCTCAGGCTGGACTGTTCCCACAAGGAACAGGTCTAAGACTGACTTGCATATGGCTGGGTCCAAACTGTGGTGGTGTGGTGAGCAAAAGAATGATGGATTTAACCCAGGTGCTTGTGACTGTGGGTGAATTTTTTGGATTGTCCAGCATTCTGTCCATCAATTGTTTCTTTTGCATTTAACTGGGGCATGCGCATGTAGCCTAGAATCACTTCTTGTCATTGTAACCCTGTATTCCTAACCACGGTTGCGGAAGGCCCTCGTTTCGGTTGTCCTAGTTCTCTTGGTGATTCTCGTTCTCTCTTGTCTAGATCCTCTTGGCCATTTTACTCTCTCCCCCCGGTCACGGTCTTCTTGTTCCTCATCCTCCTGCTGGTCTTGATGGTACTAACCAGTTTTGTTGCTCTACCTTTCCTTTTTCAAATCCTTATTCTGCATTTGCTACACCCATCCCTAGTCCTCCTAATGCTTGTTCTCATGATTCTCTTGTTGCTTGTATCCTAGTCCTCCTGGTCATGGTCCACTGATTCTCTTGGTGGACCTGGTAATCCTAGTGTTCCTAGTCTTCTCAGCTGCCCTGGTCCCTCTGCTCCTCCTGGTCATTCTCCTCTTCCTGGTCTTCCACCAGCAGGTTTTCCTCTTCATGCTCCTGGTTTACCAGCTCTTCCTTTTCCTAGTTCTCCTAATTTCATGTTGGTTTTCAAGCTATCCTTTTTTCTAGATCTCTTCCTCCTGATCATCTTCTTAATCTTCTTTACCCAGTCCCACCTCGTAGTTGTCCTCAAACTCATACTTCTGGTCTTCATCCACATATTCTTGGTCCTGATCTTCTGGGTATTGATAATTGGTCATAAGTGGCCCTCATCCTCCTGAGACCCTTGTCCTGTTGGTAAATATTATATTTACCATGGTGCTGCTTGCTGTGTCCCTCCTTGTTGTTCTTCTGGTGATCTTGCCCTGGTGTTCTTGGAACTTTTCATCCTTCTGTTCCCAGTCCTGCTGGTCCTCATGATCTTGCTTGTCCTTGTGGTCATGGTCCAGCTAGTCTTGGTCATCCTCTTCCTGGTACTCTGGATACTCTAGTGCCATTCCTCCTAGCGGTCCTGATGTTGACCCTCATGGTGGCCATGGTGGTGACTGCTGTTCTGTACCTCCTGGCCTCCTCTTTCTCCTTCTCTTCCTAATTTTCCTCCTCTTTTTGGTCCTGCTCCTCCTGGTTTTCCTCCGTATTCTCCTAGTCCTCTTGGAAGTCCTTTTCCTAGTCCTCCTGGTCTAGATCCTCTTGGTTTCCCTAGTACTTGGACAAGGTATTGGCTCCCTGTTGGTCAAGTGACCTAAATCCTTCTGGTGGTCCTGGAGTTCATAAACTTCTTAGCGATCCTGGACCCCTTCAACTCCTCTAGTCATCCTCATGGCCATCTTCCTTCTCCTCATCCTGTGTGTGGTCTTTGTAGTGTTCTAAGTCCTCCTTGTGGATCTGGCCGTCTTCTTCCTTCTTGTTCTTGTGTCCTAGTCCTCCTGATGGCCCACGTTTTCCACTTGCCCATCATTCTCCTCCTCTTTGGCCTCCTGGTTCTGGTATTCCTCATTCTACTTCTCCTCCTGGTTTTACTGATCCTCCCCTTTGTCTTGGGCATACTGGTCCTCATGTCCTTGTGGTCTCAGTCATTCTGGCCGACTTGGTCTTTGGTGCCTGATCCTCCAGGTCTTTTTCATGGTCCTACTGATATTGCTTTCTCTTCCTTCTTTTGGACATCCAGTTCCTAATCCTACTGGTGGACCTGGTCATTCGCCTCCTCCTCTATTTAGTTGTACTGGCCCTTTTTCTGGTCCTTTATGAGATTCTTGTACCCTTTTCCTCCTCGTCTGTGTAACCTTTTCACCCCCTAGTTCTCCCTCTTCATCCCACAGGTCCTCTGGGTATCTGCCTGATTCTGCAAGTGCTTCACCAACATATCCTCATCCAAAGTCAACCAGATACAACCTCCAGTCAGAAGACACACTGAGATTGAGAATGTTTAGATGGACACTATTGAAAGGAAATTAGCCCCTTGTTTGCATTTAGACAGTAAAATACAGTCATAATTAGATGTTCCTCTAAACCCTGGATCTAGGTGCCACTACACCTGTTTCAGTATTAGCATTAGTGGATAAGGGATTTCTCAATGTCCCTCTTGCAGCCCTGCACATTGTGAACCAAGGGAGTGCAGATGTGCCTAATAGGGGGAGGGGTTGCTTAGAAGAGACACCAAGGTGACTTAGAGGCAGTAGCTGCAGCACATAAGATGGGTGACTGAAAGCAGTTTTAGGAACACATTTAGGTTCACAGATGTTAATGAGGAGAATGATCACCTGCAGTGAAGGCTCAGAAGACTCATCAGGGGAACAGCCTCAAAGGTGCATGGCCAGTAGGGCTTACACCAAAATGTTGTCATTTGTTTTTGGTTTGTAGCTGGCTTTCAAATTTTTATTCTAAGTGGAGGCTGTCAAAAGAAGGCCCATAAGGGAATCATAACACCCTGTCCATTGAACTGTAAGAGCTCAGACCAGGCAGAAACGGACTCTCTTAGGACCTCAACATTAATCTTCTAGTCTCAAGGCTCATAAAAGAATATTTCTGTGCAAATGAAAATTGGCAGATTCAAGAAGTAATGATTCCTGTAGAGTGTCCAACAATGTCTGTCTCTCTTTCTTTTCCAGCAAATACAATTCGCACCCCAGTAACTGTATACTATTTAATTTGCAAAAACATTTTTTAAGTTCACATCGCAACCACAAATAGCATTCAATAATGCAAACACATTGTTGATGTCCAACATGGTACATTTCAAGGGCTCCTCTTAAGACTGCTTTGTTTTACCTGTTTGGTCACCAGGAGTGTAATGCAAAGTCATTGTGATCTTTAGTGAAGGTCATTTATACATTTACTTGGACTGTCTAACTTTTATTTCAAAGGGTGTATGCAGCCCCTCAGACGATACAAAGGCACACTGTTTGTTCTAAGAGGTCTACTTCTTCAACCAACTTTATTTCATTTCAAGAAACCATAAAAGTGCACAGGACAAAAGCAATATAAATACATAAAAGCACAATAGATACGAATCACAGGTCATAGCTTTGTTTTACCTGTTTGGTCACCAGGAGTGTAATGCAAAGCCATTGTGATCTTTAGTGAAGGTCATTTATACATTTACTTGGACTGTCTAACTTTTATTTCAAAGGGTGTATGCAGCCCCTCAGCCTAGAGAAGATACAATGGCACACTGCTTGTTCTAAGAGGTCTTCTTCTTCAACCAACTTTATTTCGTTTCAAGAAACCATAAAAGTGCACAGGACAAAAGCAATATAAATACATAAAAGCACAATAGATACGAATCACAGGCCATAGCAGTGTAATATATAAAACAATTACGTTAATAATACATTGATTGTGAAATTTCTAAAACAATACTAAGAGGAAAACCGAAGGGACAAAAACCTCAGAAAAAAGTTCCAGGAAGTGGGCTCAAAAGGGGTCGCCTATGTTACCTGTGTTATCTATATTATTGTCTAGTATGGGCAGGTCAAAAATATTCACTAAAATAGGTGGGGTACTAATGAGCCCTGCAATGATTGAAATAATATAATTTTCAAGCAATACAACATAAATGGATGTCATTATACTGATACATTTCACCTAGCTGCTCGTCATAATATAATGATAGGAGACTTATATTCGATTTTGCGATACAATCATACAAGTACATAAGAGAATCCATCAAGGTAAAAAAAACTATATGAATAGATTTATACGGCATACAATACAAGTGGTATTGTCCCCTATCGTACCACTTTATGAACCCCTCATATGAAACATTGATACTTTATAACATATTAATTGTTCATTTAGAAGTTGTAAAACAAAAAAGCTGCCCTGACCAAATCAAAGGAATCAATTAAAAGAAGCGGATTTAAAAATTTGTGACGGAGCTGTTCAAACATAGGATATATCATCACAATGTGCAAAATATCACTTTTAACCCCTCCCCTGCTGATGACGGAACGGCTCCGTCATCAGCTGCGGTGGCCCTGTGCTGATGACGGAGCGGTTCTGTCACGGCGCGTTCTATTGAGCAGGCAGGGCCGTGAGCGGTTCTGTCACCAGCATGCGCCCGCCGCTCTGCCGCCCTCCCCCCTTAGCACTGCGGCGGAATAGCCGCCGCAGTGAAGGGGTTAAAAGACAAATTACAGGAACAAAATGGAGAATCGGTATACTTAAACCATTTTTTCTCTGGATTTACCAACTGATGAAACAGACCTAGCCTAAAAAAGTTAAAATACAGTACTGGTGAACAGGCATCCCATAGAGTAAGTATGACTCTTTCCCTGGAACTGTCTTAAACATGATACATTTTTTAAATAATGGTTTGGCCAGTGATAGAGCTTCTCTCTCAGCAGCCTGGAACTAACTGTCTGTTGGACTCCTCCCTGCGGTCATGTGCATTCTTGTCAGCAAGCGAGTGAGGCTGCGGTGTTGGAGAGTGGAACGGCGTTTGGAAGTGGCATTGCGGGATTTGCCTCATTGTAGCCGTAGCCGTAGCCGTAACCGTAACTCCTCTGCCACTCCTCTGAGGGCTGTGTTGGGCACTCCCCCTGCTGGTGCTGCTCCTTCAAGAACCAGGCGCGGTCTGCCACGGCCTTTTGCAGCCTCTTGCAGCAGCAATTGCAGTTGCAGCTGAAGTGATACGAGCCAGGAGCGCTTGTGCCGGCAAAGAACACGGAGCACCAATGTCATCTGGAGGTGAGGAGAGGAGAGGGGAGAGCTAAGCTGAGGGGAGAGCCGTGGTCAAGTACTTACTTTCACTTGGTTGCGGCCCCCTCTCTACTCCCACTTGACTCCTACTTGACCTTCTTGACTCTGCCCAGCCCCTCTTCAAACCCTGAGGGCCATAAGGCCCTATTGCTCTGTATCGTCCTTCTGCCTCAACTCTTCAACAATTCCTGCCTGGGGGCCCGTGCAGAGGAGTAAATGGTAGTCAGGTGGACTAAGTCCCCCGAAATCCAGAGGTGCAGCATCAGCCGCAGTCAAGCGGCCATCAGGCTAATTAGACCGTTCGCGGGACCAGCAACTTGGGAAGCCAAGCACAAACGCAGCCACCATTAGTAGGTGGCTGCTAAGTGAGTGACCCGGTAGCCAGCAGTAGCGGGCTGACCAGGACCGGGTGCAGCTTGCAAGCGAGCTGCATTGTCCCCACTTGTTGGCCCCGATTGCTTCTCACTTCTCCTCCTGCATTGAGGAGCAGCAGCGCAGAAACAGAAAGGAGAGCAGATTAAGAGCAGAGAATAAAACGAGGGCAAAGTGGTGTACAAAGACAACCAGAGACGATGGCTCTGTGGGGTTAAGAGTTCTTTCTTGTCCTGTCGCTGGGGGTTGAGAGACTCGGGCCCCTGGCTTCTTACTGCACCTAGTCCAAGAGGGGTTCCAGTAGGTGTTTCTCAGTGCACTTAGTGGTGGCTGACCAGATGTCCTCTGCTCCCAGCGTCTATTCCTCCTTGCTGGTGAAACTGTCAGGTACACAAAGATGCAACTAGAGCCAGCAAGCAGATCCACCGGAAGTGAAACTGTGAGAAGGTGGCCCGGCATATGCTGTCCACTATTCTAGTGGGCACCTTGCACCAGTCCAAACGACCCTTATTGATGGTAGGTTTAAAGATAACCTATATAGAAACCTATCCTAGTGGTAGCTGTGGAGAGCAACCTTCAGGTTAAGTCTTAAAGGAATGTAAAGCAGCTTGTTTTGCCAGTCTATAATCTCATGAATGACCAATTGAAAGGAGAACCATGCTAGCTATATATATAACATATATGTATTTATTCTAAACACATCCCTCTAGTCTCTTTATGAGGCTAGAGGCGAAAGTACATTTGGTAAACTTATTTAGCACACAGTAAATTAGCACAAGATATGATTAGCCCTAGGGGCGTAACAAACCATATACTAAGAAAGTAGTATAAGAAGTACAATAGACATAGAGACAAGGCCTAGGGCCTGTAAAACCGCTGGGGCAACCAGGAACCACCCAAGGAAGTGACAGAGATGACCCACGGGGGACACGTGCAGTGTCTAAACACAGCCGAGAATCACCATTGACTTCTATGTTGAGGTTAGAATTTTAAAGATTAGGGACACTTAGAAGTGGACTTGGAGCAAACCCATTTAGAACTAGGCAGTTCTAGAGTCAATACCCACGGGAGCACCGAAGTACTCGAGTTACCCCACTTGTGGAAGCCGGGTGCATAGGTGTCTTTTCGTGTCGGGTTTCGTCGTCGTTTTCTATGGTGGGCTGCGGAAAGAGCTGCAGCGACCAAGTAGAAAGTGTCCAGATGGATCCAAGGGTTGATCAGAGAGATGAAGAACCTGAAAGCAGAGGGGACAGAGTCTGGGTTACTAGCCAGTGACCAGGAAGGTGATGAGCAGATGCCCACCGAAAACGGGTGATTTCAGGTGCAGAAGGTGAAGCTTGACTCTTCAGCCATGAGGACCAGGAGGCCTCAACAAAAATCAGGAGCTGGATTTGAGCTGTGCCATGAGGAATGTCGAGTGCTGTGGTGTCGGTATCTGGATTGGACCCAACAAGCCTTGGCAACAGCAACCCACACAGAAAGCAAATAAATTGGCTTTGGTGCAGACCAGAAAGGTCTGAGGGACTCACACTTTGGAGGGGAGTTAGGGCACATCTGGAGCAATCAGGGAAGCCCAAGAAACAAAAGAGTTACCTTTGTGGTGGACCCACCAGTCGACGGCCCAGGGATCGCAAAGGGGCCTCAAGCAGAAATGTTTGAAGCGGGCTCACAGAATACTAGTGGAGTGTAGGCCCACAATCTTTAGTGCAAATGGTGCTCGGGCTTGGACTATAATTAGCCCAATGCACAACTTCGGGAAAGCTTGGTAAGTTGATGCACTAGCAAATGTGCACGGTGTCCAGGAGTTCCGGTTCCACATCACTTGTGAGGGCTGCGAGTCTCAGCTTTGCTGGGATCTCATGTTGGCCTCGGAAAAGTCTGGAAGTCTGTGTCGTGTGTTGCAAATCTGTCGGGATCCGGCAGGAGCCTTGGAAATGCAGACCGGCAAGATGCTTCTTTGGTGCCGGTTTGAACAGTGGAGTCACTCCTTGATCCCAAGGGAGATCCTTCCGTCTTCCAGTCAAAATAGAATGTCAAAGTTCCAGGATATATGTTGTAGAGTTTCGTCCAGGTAGAATCCAAAGTATTAAGGACTGGGTTCCTATACTTATTCTAAGTTTAGTGGTTGGACTTACTCTAGGGTCCCAACTACTGGAGGACCCAGGGAGGGGGTGGTTACACCCCTTTTCCCTTGCCCAGTTTCGTGCCAGAGCAGGGGCTGAGTGCCCCTGCAACCGGTTTGAACTGGGTTATGCACAGGGACACCAAGTGTGTCCGCAGCACTGTCTGAAAAACATTCTATAAATGCATCCACCCAGCCCCAATACACTAAAGCCTGCCTGGGAGGTGGTTACACCTCCCTGTGACAGGAAACCTATTGCCCAGGCCTTCACTGCCAGAGTTTGGTCCAGCAGCAGGAGGTCAGACCTGTGTCTATGGCTGCAGCATCCGGTTAGGTAAGTGTGTACATGTCTTCTCCCTCTAGAAGGGTGGAATTCTACCCCCGCCGCCAGGATTGGCGGGGGTAGGATTCCAAAGTGTTTGACACCAAACACATGTCACATCCCCCACCACTATACTCGCCTGCGCATAAACAAACTGACCGCTTCCGTAGATGGGTAGAGCACTGGGCACTAGTGGATGCCTGGAGGGCGCGGAACCCAGACGACAGGCTGTACTCCTTTTACTCCATCCCTCACAACTTGCGAGTTAGACTTAATAGGTTCCTGTGCTCCACAGACCTCTTACCCAAGATGCAATACGCTGACTATATGGGAAGGATAGTGTCGGACCATGATGCACACATAGTGACCCTTAGATGGAGACTGCCCCACCCACCCCCCAGTCCCAACATGGAAACTGCCCCAAGACTGTCTCACTGATCATGCTTTTTGCCACATCCTTGGGGAATATATCCAGGAACATTTTCTATGGAAAGCTGGCTCGACCTCCTCCAGAGCAAAGGAGTGGGATGCATATAAGGTCAGCGCCAGAGGACAATGTATCCAACAGGTGGTGGGGGTACGGAGAACACTAGAACAGACACTAAACGGAGCTGAGAAAACATTGTCAGACATGTCCTGAGACACGGACCAGAGGAGGGCCACACTAGCGCAGCTCTCAGCGGCAAAACTCTTACACGCAGAGGCGCTACGAGACCTATGCAAATACAACTTTGGCGCGTATGCAACCAGGGCACACAGGGAGGGCAATAGAACGGGAGCGTTACTGGCATTGGTAGTCAAACAGGACACGGCGTCACATCCCATCACAGAGCTCACAGACAGGAATGGGCACCTAAAACACTGCCAAATCAACATCTTGCACATATTTCAGGACTATTGTACAGAAGTATACCGTGCCCCAACACAATCTCCCTGGCAGAAAGGAATGATTTAGACAGCAAAATTACACCCTCCGACATAAAGCATGAAATCGGGCCGTTAGCAAAGAAAAAAGCGCCAGGTATGGACGGATTCCCACTAGAGTACTACAGCACGTTCGCTGCCCAGATAGTGCCCCACCTAGCATCCACATACGACGACGCCCTATCCAGAGGAATATTACCGGAGTCGTTCCGCGAATCAGTGTTGGTGACATTTCCGAAACACAATAGAGACCCAACACTCCCGGCCTCTTACAGGACGATAACACTTCTGAAAACAGACTGCAAGATCCTGGGAAAGCTGTTGGCCAATCGCTACAGTCAAATTCTCCCAGCTTTGGTACATCCTGACCAATGCGGCTTCGTGCCACGATGTAATACTTTGTATAATTTAAGTAGACTGTTTTATATACAGGACAGGGTAAACAACAGATTCCCACTTGCGGCGTACCTGATCCTCGATTTAGAAAAGGCATTTAACACTCTGACATGGCCGCATCTGTTTGAAGGCCTTCAGAAAATAAATATTGGCCCCACACACATGGCATACACAAAGCTCCTATACAGAGGTGTCACCTCTAGGGTGAGAGTCGGCAAACTTATCTCAGCCCCATTCCCGGTGGAGTAGGGGACTAGACAGGGGTGCCCCCTCTCCCCTGTCCTTTTTGCACTGGCAGTGGAACCCCTGGCCATACGATTGCAACAAGAGGGGGAACCATGGGGTATCCCGATAGCGGAAACTTTACACTGTGTATCGCTATACGCAGATGATCTGCTGATATACGTTCGTGACATAACAGGCAGCTTCACCTCAATATGGGCAGCTTTACAGGAATTTTGAGAGACATCCGGTCTCAAAGTCAACTGGGGAAAATCAACAGTTTACCCTCTCGGTCCCCAATTGGCTCCATAGAACATAGAGATAGGCACACACACATTGAAGTGGAGCGAAGCGACCCCAGAAATCTGGGAGTACGCCTATATCACTTCCCGGAGGGCCTCTACGAAGGTAACCATTGCAAAGTGTTAACAGGCCTACGATCAGCGGTGGGCTTCTGGAAGACACTACCCCTGGCACCAATTGGGCGGGTAGCTATAGCTAAAAGGATTATGGTTCCCAGAATGCTATATTACTTCACAAATCTTCCAGTGATCCCACCTCGTTCCTTTCATGATGCGAGTGCACATAATGTCGAAAGGGCGACTGCTATACTCCCCACTGCTTCCCTTGGTGGGCCTCCCCCGAAAGGAAGACTACTACACCACGAGAGCCCTGCAGGTATGGACCGATCACGACGTGACGGAAATAGAAGCTCTGTTCCACGAAGGGCAACTAAAACATATGAGCAAATGGTTGAATGGTACTACCTCCAGCAGGGGCAATTCTTAACACATAGGCAACTCTTGGATAGCGGTCACCAATGCTGGGACCTACGAGATGGGGAACCCCCAACACACCCGGTACTGCACACGATATTACGAATGGGGGCAGGCAGACACCTGGTAACATGGCACTACAAAGCGATCCGGGAATTGACCAATGTCTCCCTGGACGAATTGAGACATCCGTGGGAGGACGATGTGGGTCGAGCCCTCCACAACAAAGAATGGTCCCTGGCCTTAGAATACCCTAAAAAGGTTTACAGAAATGCACGTTTCAAAAACATACAGTTTAATATCCTGCACCGTGCATACCTCACACCAGATAAACTACATCGGTACTATCCGGACACACAATTCAAATGCCCCAGATGTCAGACACTAGTGGCAAACTTCAGACACATGTTCTGGGACTGCCCATCCATACAATGCTATTGGGACAAAATACATCGCACACTACAAACAATAGTCAACCTAACACACATTACCACATGGGAGGCGTGTGCCTTAGGAATTTACCAGAAAAAAAAGCCTGATAAGCTGCAGTGGCGATTCGCATCCCTAGCTATCCTCCTAGCAAAAAGAAACATAGCCATGCACTGGAGAGCCTCTACAGGACCCCCAGAAGCAGCTTGGGTGGGAGCGGTGAGCAAATGGGGGGGCAGCGGAGGAAGAGACCCTAAGAGAGGAAGAGATGAAAGGCCCACGTAAACACCCAATCTCTATGGAGTGGGCGCAACTATTAATACAATTTAAACAAGAGACATCAGTAGAGGAGGCACCGGAGCTGACACAACCCCTGCCCGCAACGCTTCCCAACACCCCAGGTCACAGGTCTCAATGTCAGCCGAGTGAAGCCCCCGGTGAGAGGATAGAATAGAACAGGCAGTCAATACTACTGAGACTATCGTCTGCCACCATGACAGATCACTCATTCCCCATCCCGGGTCGCACGCGACCCCACCCCCCAGGCCAGTACCAGGCTCACATACTGCCCGCCACGGCCACCTGTCCTCACCCGCCCCTTGTACTCCCCCTACCCTCTCTTTTGTGAGACGTTTCTTCCCACAGTTTCCAATTAAGTTCCAGGCGGTGATTCGGAAGCCGACCTATTCACAGAGTACTACTGATTGAACATGCAGTAAAGGGTGATCATACACAGGTAGAGGGGAGGAAGTTACACCAGTCCTCACCATTATACAACACAGGGGACCGGAATCAATACTGCACAGCATCATGTAACGAGACGATTTATTAACAGATACCTGAGAGATGATGTGTAACCATATTTGGAGGAATGGAACCTGAATAATAATACTGTGCTATAACTGTAGATGATGTGTAATCAATAACTTATGTGATGATTGACCTGTGTCCTGTCTGACGTCCCACATGAGAATCTGTAAAGTAAAACCCTAATAAAAAGATTTAAACAAAAATCATTCAGGGGTGTCACAATGGAACTATACCCCCTGACAAATCTCCTGTTTTACCCAGTCAGGCCCAAGAAAGCTCTGACCTGAGTCTGGGTAGTTGGAGCAACCCATTCCATGATGGTTTGGATTTTGCTCTGCAATGGTTGAACCTGGCCTCTACCTACAAGGTGGCCCAAGTACACAACCTGACTCTACCCTATCTGGCACTTAGTAGCCTTGATAGTTAGGCCTGCCTTTTGCAGGGCCTCAAAAACATTTCACAGGTGGACTAGGTGATCCTCTCAGGTGGAGCTAAAGACAGCAATATCATCTAGATATCCTGCACTATAGTCTTCCAGGCCTGTTAGGACTTTATTCACCAACCTTTGAAAAGTAGCAGGTACATTCTTCAGACCAAAGGGCATTACCACAAATTGATAGTGCCCACAGGGGTTGAGAATGCTGTATTTGGCTTCGCATCATTATCTGATCTGATCTGCCAGTAGCCTGTTGTAAGATCAAATGTGCTCAGAAATTTGGCTGAGGCCAACATATCTATAAACACATCTGCTTTTGGGATTGGATGGGCTTCAGTCCTGGTGACTGCATTGAGACCCCTGTAGTCAACACACAACCTCATCTCTCTCTTACCACCCTGGGTGTGAGGTTTAGGTACCAAGGGCCAGATGTAGGAGCCCAAATACCGGTCGGTAACGACCGATTTCGGCCGTTACCGACCGGTATTTAGGATTTGGCATGTAGGGGCCATCATTTTACAGAATCGGTAAATTAACCGATTCGGTAAATTTACCGATTCTGTAAAATACCGAATCTGTATTTTTACCAATTCGGTAAATACACATGTAGGTGACACTCCTAAGAGTGTCACAGGCCCTTAAGAATTGGTATTTTACCACCCAATCCTATTGGGTGGTAAAATACCGAATTCAGGTGTGCATGTTGTTTACCTACTAAACCTCTCTTGAGTATAGAAGGGTGTGCTTAAGCCCTTGACACACAACCCTAAGTTCAGTAGAACTTACTGTATTTAAGCTGATGTGATGTGATATGAGGATCATTTATATAGCGCACTACCACTCCAAGGAGCATCTTGGTGCTTTGACTCGTACAGCTGAAAGATGGTCACAGCTTAACTGTCCTCAATCAGCAGGCAGAAGTTAAACAAGTGTTTTACAGACTGAGTCCGCCAGGCTATAGATCCAATTTTTAAGAGATTTCCTAAACTTCTGTTCAGAAGTGATTGCGCGGAGTTGCTGGGGCAGTTTATTCTATGCCTTTGCACCTATTTCTGCCAGGGTTTTTCCTCCCTTTGTTGCCAGTCTGAATTTAGGGACAATCATCAGATTGGCTGCTTTGGATCTGAGTTCTCGAATGGGATTGTATCGCCTGAAGTTTTTATACAGGTACCATGGACCATGCTTGTGAAAGGCCCTAAAAGCAATCATCAGAACCTTAAACAAGATGCGCTTCTGAATAGGAAGCCAGTGAAGAGCATCCAGCGCAGCATAGGCCAAGGATTTTCTTGGCCATCTCAGGACCAGTCTTGCTGCCACATGCTGGACCATCTGCAGTCTGTGCAGGGCAGATTTATTTGCCCCGCATACAGACTATTGCAATAATCCAATCTAGATGTAATCAGCGCCACTGCAACAGTGCGTCTGGCTGACAGGGGCAGGAGATCCAAAAATTTCCTAAAGCCCTTTATGATGTTAAAACATGAGCCAGCAACTTCCCTT
The DNA here is from genome assembly GCF_964263255.1 of Lissotriton vulgaris. Classification (NCBI taxonomy): domain Eukaryota; kingdom Metazoa; phylum Chordata; class Amphibia; order Caudata; family Salamandridae; genus Lissotriton; species Lissotriton vulgaris. The sequence continues at coordinate 1,037,914,388 of NC_141689.1, forward strand.
GCCTGTTGTTTGAACAAAAGGGTCACATTGAATTTAATCCCTAAATTACGTGCTGCTAGGATAGTGTTAGGTGGAGCTTCTGCCTCTTTTGGCCAGCACATCTGGGGGGGAAAAAAGATTATTTTTTCCAAACGTCAGAATTTCCGTTTTGGCGGAATTGCATTTAAGGTGGTTATTAGTCATCCATGCAAAGGTCGCAGTCAGACACTCTTTCAGGGTCTGTTGGCGTTTGTCGAGTCCTCATCTAGGACTAGGACCAATTGTTTGTCATCAGCATATGCTATTGTGCTCATGTTAAAGGAGGAAATTAGTTCAATCAAGGGGACCATGTACAAGTTGAATAGAGTAGGGCTCAGACTTGAGCCCTGAGATACCCCTGACTGAACCTCCTTCTCTTCGGAACAGAACTGGCCCAGCATAATAACCTGCCGTCTATACGTAAAAAATTTTTTGAACCATTTTAACACGGTGCCCGCTATGCCTGCACTAGTCAGGCGATGTAGTAAAATAGCGTGGGACACCGTGTCAAAGGCAGCAGATAGATCCAATAGGATCAGGACAGCTCTCTTGCCCTGATCCAATGCAGTTCTTATGGTCTCTGTTGTGAACAATAGTGCAGACTCTGTAGAGTGGTGTGCTCGGAAACCAGCTTGATTAGGATGAAGAATATTTTTCTCCTCCAAATAGGCCATCAGCTGCTTGTTGACACAGGCTTCTGCCATTTTACATAAGGCTGGGAGAAGCGAAATGGGCCGTAGATTAGATAGGACTGTAAGGTCCCGTATAGCTTTTTTTCTGTAGGGGTCTAACAGCTGCAACTTTCCAGTGTGCTGGGTTCTCGCCCGTTTGGAGTGATGAGTTAAGGATAGAATTTATCACCGGATTGACCTCCTCCTTCATAGCTGTTAACAGTGCTGGGGGGCAAGGGTCAAAAGGTGATCAGACTTGATTTTAGATATAGCCTGGAGAGAATCTTCCAGACTAATCGGGATAAAGGTCTCCCAACATGCTAATTGAGAGTTTCTGGTATCAGTAATATCCATTACCTCTAAATCCTCCAGCTTAATTTGAGGGAAATCTTTTATAAGATTAGTTATTTTCTGTTCAAAGAAAGTCGCTATCTCATCACAAAAGGTCTGGGATGGCGGAATTTCCTGCGAGAATATTTTGGGATTCCTGAAACTATTCACAATTTGAAAAACTTCCTTTTGCTCATTTTATAGTGGCTTCTATCATATTTGTATAGTAGGTCACTTTAGCACGTTTAATTAATGCATGGTAGTCCCTCCTAGCAGTCTTGTAGACCTCCTGATCGTCTCTATTATAATGTCGACGCCATCTCCGCTCCAAAACTCTCACTTCTCCTAATGTTTCTTTTAATGAACTTGTATACCAGGGATCAGATTTTTTCCCTTGTCTAGATCTAGTCTTTGTCCCTCGAGTTTTCATCCTTTCTCCGATATTCCTCATCCACCCCTCATAACTCTGGTTGTCAATAGTCGCGTTCCCCAGCAATGATGGTCTGCTCTCCTTCACCCAGCTGTTAAGATCTGGATGCTCTATAATTTTCCCCCAGCGTGGGATGGGTGTCCCATTCCCTGGTATAACCGTCTTCATAGCCTTATTGCCATCCACCTTAATGCTGAAAGCAATGTATTTGTGATCCGACCAGGTTTGAGTCAGAGGGGATTCTACCTTCATCATGTCCAGATTTGAGCTGATGCAATCTAAGATGTGCCCTCCCTTACGTGTGGGTTCCACTGTTTGTATCGTCGATCCCAAAACGTGTAGAATCTCTTTAAAACACAACACGTTAGGATCACTGGTATTGTCCAAGTGCAGATTTAAATCTCCCAATAGCGTAAAATTGGCAAATCTAAGAGTTAAATTAGTCAGGACTTCACCCACACTTTCTAGAAATTTAGTTGGTTGTCCAGGGAGTCGGTATATCAGTACCCCCGCAAAGGTGAATGAATCATGGGCTTGGAAACTAAAACCGAGACATTCTGCTCCTTTAATGTCCGATAGTTCTGTAATGGTGCATATGAGAGTGTCTCAGTAGACAATTGCCCTGCCCCCTCCCCCCCCCTTGCTGTGAAGGTCTATTTAACCTCTGAATTTGAAAGCCCGGAGGCAAAGCCTGTACTATATCAGGATTGGACCAGTCTCTGAGCCATGTTTCTGTAACCAATAGACAGTCCAGGTCCTTTTCTAAGATGAGATCATGTATATGAAGTGCATTCTTGCACATGGAGCGCGCATTTATGAGGCCTCCGGTTAGAGTCCTACGTGTGCCTTTCTCCGTTGGTCTTTGGTAGGGTTCTATCACCTGTTTACATCCAGGACAGCTTATAGGGCCTTCCCACTTATCTATGTCGAGGGCCTGGTGACAGTACTTATGTTGATTATTCAAGGATAATATAAGGGCTTTAGACAGCTGATCTTTAGTAAATACCTGGGCAGTATGTCTCGCCCCAGGCCTGAACTTGGCGCGGACGGGCGCAGACGGGCTGGACTTTGGCTTGACTTCGGCACAACGATGGCGCGCCCGCTGCTCGCGTCCGCTGTGCGAAGGAGTAACCATCTTCCTTTATTGTCCCGTCTGCAGCGCTAGAGCGCTGGGACTTGTAGTTCCCCCAATATGGCTGTCACACAAACTATTCGGGCGTCTCCGACCACAGCACCTTAATCGGCTGCGTTTAATCGGAGGGGTCAGTGCAGGCTATTGCATTATATGTACCTTTGGGACCTTTAGTGGTTTTCAAATGATTATGATTTTCTGGTAAAACAATGGCAAGCTGGAATCCCACACGCTGCACATCAATGTGAGAAGTTAGCCTGGCATATGCTGTCCACTATTCTATTGGGCACCTTGCACGAGTCCAAATGACCCATATTGATGGTATATTTAAAGACAACCTATATAGAAAGCTATTTTAGTGGTAGCTGTCGGGTGCAGCCTTCAGACTAAGTCATGAAGGAATGTAAAGCAGCTTGTTTTACCAGTCTACAATATCATGAATGACAAAATGAAAGGAGAACTACACTAGGCATAAGTATATAAAATATATGCATTTATTCTAAACACATCCCTCTAGTCTCCTTATGAGGCTAGAGGCAAAAGTACATTCAGTAAATTTATTTAGCACAGAGTAAATTAGGACATTATATGATTAGTCCTAGGGGGCGTAACAAACCATATACTAAGAAAGTGGTATACGAACCACGATAGACATAGGGACAAGGCCTCAGGCCTGTAGAACCGCTGGGACAACCAGGAGCCACCCAAGGTAGTGACACAGGAGAGAATCACCATTGATTTCTATGGGGAAAGTTGCAATTAGAATTTTAAAGATTAGGGACACTTAGAAGTGAATTTGGAACAAACCCCTTTAGAACTAGACAGTTCTAGAGTCAATACCCATGGGAGCACCAGAGTACTCGAGTTATCTCACCGAGGGAAGCCGGGTGCATAGGTGTCTTTTCGTGTCGGGTTTCGTCGTCATTTTCTATGGCGAGCTACGGAAAAATGCTGCAGGCAACCAAGTAGAGAGTGTCCGAATGGATCCAAGGGTGGATTGGAGCTCTGAAGAACCTGAAAGCAGAGGAGACAGAGACAGGGTCACTAGCCAGTGACCAGAAAGGCGATGAGCAGATGCCCACCGATGTTGGGTGATTTCAGGTACAGAAGGTGAAGCTTGACTCTTCAGCCACGAGGACCAGGAGGCATCGACAACAATCAGGAGCTGGATCGGAGCTGTCCCACGAAGGATGTCAAGTACTGCGGCGTCGGTATCCGGATTGGACCCAACAAGCCTTGGCAACAGCATCCCACGCAGAAAGCAAAGATTGGCTTTGGTGCAGACCAGCAAGGTCTGAGGGACTCACCCTTTGGAGGGGAATCAGGCACGTCTAGAGCAAACAGAGAAGCCCAAGAAACAAAAGAGTTACCTTTGTGGGGACCCACCAGTCTATGGACCAGGGATTGCGAAGTGGCCCGAGCAGAAATGCTAGAAGCGGGCTCTCAGAACACTCGTGGAGTGTAGGCACACAATCTTTGGTGCTGATGGTGCTCGGGGCTTGGACTATAATTAGCCCAATGCGCAACTTCGGGAAAGCTCAAGAAGTCGATGCATTAGCAAATGTGCATGGTGTCCAGGAGTTCCGGTTCCACGTCAGTCGTGAGGGCTGCGGGTCTCAGCTTTGCTGGTATCTCGTGTCGGCTTTGGAGAAGTCTGCAAGTCCATGTCTTGTGTCACAAATCCATCGGGATCCAGTGGGAGCCTTGGAAATGCAGACTGGCAAGATGCTTCTTTGGTGCCTGATTGAACAGGGGAGTCACTCCTTGACCCCAAGGGAGATCCTTCTGTCTTCTAGTCGAAATAGAATGTCGAAGTTCCAGGATATATGTTGCAGAATTTCGCCCAGATATAATCTAAAGTCTTAAGGACTGGTTTCCTAATCTCATACTATGTTTAGGGGTTGGACTTACTCTAGGGTCCCACCTATGGGAGGACCCAGGGAGGGGGTAGTAACACCCCTTTCCCTTTGTCCAGTTGCGCACCAGAGCAGGGGGGAGTGCCTCTGCAACCGGTTTGAACTGGGGTATGGACAGGGACACCAAGTGAGCCCCTAGCACTGTCTGAAAAGCATTCTATGAATGCATCCATCCATCCCCAATACACTACAGCCTGTCTGGAAGGTGGTTACACCTCCTTGTGACAGGAAACCTATTGTCTAGGCCTCCACTGCCGGAGTTTCATCCAGCAGCAGGAGGTCAGACCCGTGTCTGTGGCTGCAGCATCCGTTTTGTGATGCTGGGGCTTTTTTAAACTATTACCGGTTAAGTAAGTGTGTGAAGAGAGGACACGGAAGAACTCCTACATAGCAATAAAAATGGGCCAATTCAACAAACAATGTTGCCTCAAAAATGCGCTATTAAGTCTTGCCCGCCCCTAGAGCTCACTGTAATTGCCAGTTTAAGTACAAAGTTTCCACTCGGACCTAAGGAAAATGCCAGACAAATTCCCCTAACAGACAGCGGGGCAAGGACCACAACACAGAGTCCGTTGGAACTCATACCCCTGTTGCTGCAAGCATTGCAAGCATCAGCAGAAACTCTGATTATGCAGTCAGACAAGCTTGACATTCAAATAGACCTAATGAACTCTATTGCATCTGACGTTGCAGGTATAAAGTCAAAACTGGATAACTTAACTAATCTAATAATGAGAGTACAATCCATTGACTCCACCCAGCCCACTTCATGTGCATGCGGCCCAATACTAGATAAGCTAAGCTTTCGACCAACTTTAATGGAACAGATTCTTTGTCTTAACAAACACATGGTTCACTTTAACCCCCATCCGGAGAGTATCATTACAGATCATACCGATTCAACTTCAAACAAGCAGCCTCAGTAAGTAGTGCCAGTCTCCGCACTTGGAATTAATAGCACAACCCAGTCTTCTACCGCAGAAACGGGTGAATATGCAAATGCTGAGCAATTAACAAAACCATTGCTATATGCAGGTCAACCAAACGCACTGTTGCAATCCAGAAGGCAAAAAAAGAGAGTAAGGAAAGCAAGAAATAGAATAAAGGAACATCCTACTGAAAGCTTCACCAAACTATACCCAATCTGTACTACATCATGTCAAACTAAAAACGTAGAAGAAAGTCTATTGTCATCAACACTTGCAAATCCCCCGCTAATCCAAACCAACTCAATTAAAGAGACCGCAGGAATGAATGCAGAAGGCTCTGGGTCTCTTAAAAACAAAACCACTGATACCACTGTCTCGGTTTATGCTATAACCCCCAGGAGGAAATGGAAATACACAAGTCAGTAGACAGAGTTGGTTTGTGAGCACAAGAACTCAAGAGGCGAACAGACAGAGAAGGATAAAAAAAAAATGGGGAAACCAAGCTCCTTTAAACTCGCATCTATGATCAACTGCACACTCACTGCCTCCAGTTCGGAAATATTTTACCCAGAATAACAGTAGGTCCTAAACCTGTCAACTATTCAAACAAGTCTTTAGACATAATAGAATACTCACTCAACTCTGACGATACATTGGACTCCCAGCAGCAGGAAATAAATAATAGTACAGACCCACCAGAGGTTTCCAGATCATTGCCGTAAGCCAAGAAACGATAAAGGGAACCCAGCTATCACAAGTAACACTACGATATTATATTGCAAGCCGGATAAACCCTGTATCAAAGGAGAGTACAGTTAAGGAAAGCTTAAGGGACATAACTAATCTCATCAGCACAACTCAGCAGATAACATGGACTCCAGAATATAATTCACAAGGCAGCCATGATATCTTGAACAGAAGTAATATACTATGTGCCCGATTCACAGAACTAATTTAAGACATAATCCTAAACTTACTACTTTTGGTATTCACAGAAGTTAGGATTTTGTCTTAAGTCTGTCTTAAGACAGACTTAAGACAAAATCCTAACTTAAGTCTGTCTTAAGTCTGTCTTAAGACAAACTTAAGACAAAATCCTAACTTCTGTGAATACCAAAAGTAGTAAGTTTAGGATTTTGTCTTAAGTTAGTTATGTGAATCGGGCCCTAAGACTCATGGCTGTAATCCCGGACCTAAAACTGATACATACAACCAAAATTCTGGCAGTCCAGTTCCTTACAGCAGACCGAAAAGACTCTCGGGATCAAACATTATCTACATGGCAATCAGCAGAAATTGCTCAGCTAATAATAAACAGCTCCCAACAATTTGCGGACTGCGGTATAAAACTATCTATACAAACAGGCCCTTGCTACCCCTCTCCATGATTGATAATCACTTATATCAACCTAAACAAGATCTCAACAATCTTCTGGTTACTAAACAAGTTTATTCCATACTGCAGCGCGCTAAGGGAAGCAGCAGTTCACATGCGACATTGGACAAAATAGCCATAGATCGTCACCCAGTAAACAACTGAAGCTTAAATGTATGGCACTGGCTTCCGGGTACACTAGCCCCCCAGTAACAGAGAATGACAAAGAACAAACAAAACTAGAAATCCTTACGAGGACAAGATTCACATTCTATCCTGGAATATAGCTGGAGCAAATACATTTCTTGAAGAAGGTCTTCCACTACAAGAGTGGGTCTTCTGTGACATAATTAACCTTACAGGAGACATGGGCATTGGAAGATCTTCCTATAGTTGGATTTGTTCATTACACAGTGGTGGCAGAAAAATGCAAACAATATGGCTGGACAATGGGGTCCTGGCAGTTTGCATTAGCTCTAAACTTTACCTCTGAATAGTTGAATTCTCCAGATTAGAGTATTCAACATATTACACTTACATACCATTGCTTGGGAAAAAGACATCAGTAATATTGATCAACTACTACACGCAGCCGAATGCCCCCCCCAAAAAGAACAACAACGCACTTTTACTTAAAACCATCTCAGAATAACATTGGGCTGAACCAGCATGGGATATAGTTTTAACTGGGGATTTCAACTATACTTGTTCCACACACCTGAAGAAGATGTAATTCTGGGATCTGACAATATTTTCTGGAGCGTACTGCAACAGCTCTCAAATAGGCCAACTCAACAGGACAAAATCAGCCGACAGCTGGTAAAAGCTCTAGAATACCAGGGAATGTGTGTGATTAATGGACGATCGGAAGAAGACACCCCACCCAAATTCACATACCAAGGCCCAATGTCACAGCCGACACTTGAATACACCATCATAACGCTACCATTAACGCCACTCCTTACTCATTATTATATTGAATACACCACACTGAGCGACCATTCAATTCAGCACATTGTTTTTAACTTGCCCTTGACACGATTTCAAGCCTCTACATCTTAGTAAGGCAACTTGAACACAATAAAACTAAAATGCCTCACTTCGTCAAGTGGAAGCAATCAGCTACAATTTACAACAAAAGTGCAACTCGGTTAGTCTACTCAAGTAACTGTAAGGATTAAACCTCGACACAGGATACCATTCTTCAACCCACATAAAGGATTAACAAGTGAGGTACAACAATTAAGAAGAGACTTAAATAAAACACTAAGGAAGCTACAAACAAAAACAGTAATGCCCTGCATGGGAAGCATTATGAGAGCAGAGAAAACATTATTAAAAAAGCTATGGGGGAACAAAAGATCAAAAGCGGATAACTTCTGGTTAAAATTATTACACAACACAAGAAATCATAACTCAAACAAATGTTGGCAAACAATGAACGAATTGAATCGGCCAAGGAACACTCTAACATTAAATATGCAGGAACAGGAAAGGACAAACGATATAAATCAGAAATTTGGAATGCAGTACCTTATTTCCCAACAGACACCAACAGTGCAGGTTCACCTAAGTCATCCACAGCAACCAGGAAACGACCAACCCACCTTTGCATATGCGACAAACAAGATCTTTGGCCAAATAGCTGAATCTAATACAAACAACTCCCCTTACACAGCAGATGCAACAAAAAGTATAAAAAAAACTAAGCAAAAGAGATGAAGCAATGGGGCACAATGGTGTCCCACAAGCCTTTGTTAAACATGACCCAGCTTTCTGGAGCTCTACACTAGAGAACCTTTTTTTTAAGCTGAGCTCCTAAACCAAATTCCAGAGAGCTGGCAAGGATCTATTTGTACACCAATATACAGAGAAAGAGAAAGAACACACCCATCCATCTATCGGCTAATAGTACTGTTGGATGTCAAATCAAATTACCTTGCCTCCCTGATCCTGGGAGATCTGGTTAATTGGTCTAACAAACTCAATCTGATTCCTGCAGATCATCCGGGCCTTAGAGAAGGGATAAGACCTATATCTAACATTTTATCCATCTCCCTAATTGCAGAAAAATGCAAGACAAAACAAACAGAATCTGCATCTCTTTTTTATTGATCTAAAAGCTGCATTTGATAGCGTGTACTGGAATCTTCTGTGGACTAAACTGCGAGCATGGAACATTCCAGAAAGAATTCTAAATGGACTAAATGTTATTTTATACTGGTATATGGGTAAGAGTATAACTCAGCGACAGTTCAAGAGTCTCAAGAAAAATATATATGAAGAAAGGCCTGAAGCAGGGATATGTGCTGGCCCACATCTATTTAATCTTTTCATATCTGATCTGTCAGTAAACCTTAATGCAATTAACTCTCATTCCCAATATCTTGGCACCTTAGCCCTATCACACCTTGCTCACGCTGATGATATTGTGTTAATCAGCTTAACCAAGATAGGCCTAACCAGAATATTAACTGAACTTGCACAATCTCTAACAGCAAACAAGTTAGAACCCAACACAACAAAAACAAAAACCATGCTTATTAGTCATTGGGCAGCCTGCCCGTATAACATCTGTCTGGAAGAAAAATCCTTAGAAAATGTGTCTAGCTACAAATACCTAGGATATTACATTGGCAATAAACTTACTCATTACGAACAGAAGAATTATTTGGCTCAACAGGAAAGTGCACTAACTTTTGCTAATAATTCACTGGCAAAAAAACTGGAGGGCCAATCATTCAGACCACTGATTTCAGTAATGGCAGCCAAAACACTCCCAACTTTAATGTATGCCAGTGCTGCCCTTTACGGAAAAGACTCACATTTTCTGAATAACTTAATAACTATTATTTTTAAAAAGGTCTTCCAACTCCCTTAAACCGCTTCGCCAGCTCAAATGCGCCTACAATTTGGCCTAATTAATGAAACACTGGGCCGACTTTACTCATCAATAAAAGTTTGGTGTCAGATAAAACAATATGTGGAGAACGCTAGCCTTAATGAGGCATTGTGGCAAGAACTCGAGAATGGGAATAAATCACCATACACTGTTTTTTTGCACAACGCACTTAAATCCTCTTGCACTTTGGACCTTTGGAATAAAAATCTTTCCATTTTAACAATTAAGTTAGCACCAAACAAAGTCGCAAAACTCCATTCTCTATGATTGAACAAAAGTACTTTTAGTCAAAGATCTCATTCCTGGACAGTACTCAATAACTATAAAGTCCTCAAACCAGCGGCCTTTTTAGGCCTAACTTTTCCAGTCCACAAAAAAAGGCTGATGGCACTACGGTTTGGAAATTATCCCTCACTATCAGGCGCTCCCAGGTGGAAAAACATTGGCTTAAAAATGTGTTGCTAGTGTGGTAGTCACCAGGAAGATCTTACACACCTGATATGTACCTGTCAGAAACTTCATCCAGCATGTGTCTCTTTACTAAAGGAAGCCTTCTGGATTGGAGGAATATGATCCTGTAGGGCCGCTGTTATTACAGGGCTTGATCCATCTAACCCTCAGATGAACTGAAAACTGATTACGTTTCTTCATGTACATGATCAGGCTCTGAAGTCTAAGCCACCATGTGAGGGTTCATCCACTGAAGAAACAATGCCTACAGCAACCGGTCCACCGGATTGACCCGTAAAGGCCCAATGACTAATATAATAGACATAGGGCCCCAACATTTAATTTATAAATTACTCCTATCATAAATTAAACTAATACTTTTGTCACCCATTATTTGATGGTTTTCCATGTCAGTCTCAAACAAATCAATAGTCTTACATAATTTAGATACCATTTTAGAGAATTTCAGGGAACACTGGTAATTGAGGATTTTTGTTTTATGACTGTGTGATATTATGCAGTGACATATTGGGTTGATGAAATAATTTCAATGTATGTTTTAAATTAAAGTTGATACATGTAGAAAAAATTGGTATGGTTTTAATTAACTAAACAATAAAGAGATTACATGCTTCTCGCTCAGTAGCCATTCTTGCATTAAAAGCTTCCTTTAACCAGGTCATGTCTTGTTTGGTAATGTTGGATGGATTAGAAGATAACCCTGGTCTTTCTAAGTTTATAAAATGATCTCTAATTTAAACCAGCCATGGTATATTGCATATATTGCCTAATTTCATGCAATCAGGTATGATTAATCTGTTCAGGCTTAGAACTTCTTTTAACCAAATGCTACACCAGAGCTGTTAGAGCTGTGACCTAATATAATCCATAATGCAACTGATACTTAATTCCTCATGTATAATTTCAGTGGTGATATATTGTCCCAATGCCAAAAGTCCTCTGAGATTGTTATTCTCTGCTATCATTAGTTGTTTTATATTCGATTTCCCCATATTTCACTGCCAAAGGTTGCAATTGGTATGCATTTGCCTTTGTATATATCCAGCATAATTTTCAGAGGTTTGTGGCACAAACAGGAGGAGAATTCATTAACACCTGCACAGGCTCTCATAAAGAAACATATGTTCTTTTTAACTAATGGTTGCCAGCTAATACGATACTTAAATACGGAAAGTTATCCACCTTACTTAAATATGGCCATGGGGCAAAAAGTGGCACTTTTTATGTACTTTAGTTTCAGGTTCATAACATGTGATTTAATAAAATTGGTCGCAGATCCAAGCTATTCATAAAATCAACAACAAGGGTTAAATGCTGCGGTAATGATCTTGCTGTATGCACAATTAAAACAGCATAATTTCAAGAGCTCACTGAGGCTTCAGTAAGCCTCCCAACTGCTCAGGACCTATCTCAGGGCTCTAGTGTCTGAAGATTTGCTGTTTTATTGTGATTAACGCACCAATATGGAGCGTCGGTATGCTTGATTTCAATTCCATAACCACATTTTACTTACTCAGTATCACAACAACAGGTGGAGAAAAATACTGCAATGCTGATGTTTATTTAGATTTCAACTGTTTGGTTCATATTTATTTTTTATTTATCCCAATTTCATATGTAACAAATAAAAATGTAAGTTTTGCTTCCAGGCTGCCTTCACGTATTGTGTACAAATCAAAATGTATTTAGTTCAGTATTTAGACTGAATGCTGGAAAACTATATTCCCCCTAATCCCTTAATCACCCCAAACAATACACCAGCTCAATGCTTAAGAAACTACCATGCTTGACTGTGTCAAATACAGTCTGAATTGTATAGTATTTCTATTTCTCACGGGTACCTAAGGGGCAAGCTTGGACTCATGCATTTTTCCTACATCTCAATATTATTGATACCCGCAACATTGGTACTGTCTGGTGTGGAATACCAATGTGATGGTCTAATGGTCACATGATGGAGGCCTGAACCATCTCGGACTCTAACTGTGGTGTAACTGACTCACCAATGGAACCCTTTAGTTCTGCATGCAGCCCTCATTTCTCAATAATGTATTGTTTCATTGCAGCTAATCACTCACTATGGGATACGGTGTTCATTATGAGTGGATCACTTGGGATTAGTTGAAGTGACAAGCACGGACAGCAAATAGAGGTCAGACTCACCGTGAGCAAACGAAATGCCATATCAGCAGGCAGTTGGGGCTGGAGCCTTTTAACCTCATTGACCAACCATGGAAGCTCCTTATCTAGTTGCTCCTCTGGCAGGACGGAGGCCAAATGTCCCAGAGTGGTGATGACCTGTCCCCAGACCTGTTAAGATAAATCACAGCAGGTTTTCAGTTCCACACACTAGACATTAACTACTAAGAAAACATGAGCCACATGTGGAAGTTGGGGGTTCCCTGGAGAGGCAGCTGCACTAGACATCTGTTACCTAGGAGGTGATTCTGCCATGCAAAGGCAGTGGTTTGTTTTTACTGGCAGCATAATCTACAAGACAAAACTAAAATGTTATCCAAGAATTTGTTTCCACAAATATTTCAAATAAATTATAGTCCCAAGTTGTCATATTTATCATAATTAATGAATGTAATATCAGAGTAATTGCCTCCTATTCCTTTGTTAAAATTGCATATATCCTTTTGTTCGCCGCCATACCTTCCTATGCTGCTCCCCTCACAACCCTCTCTTGTTTTACTTGGATGAAGGTCCCCACCCACCCTCTCTGTTTTCTCCCCCTCATCCATTCTTTAAATGTATGTATTTCCCCTGCCACCCCACCACGTCTCTCAGCTGTTTTTAACAATTTCTACTCCCCTACTTAAGTCATCTATTCCCCGAAGCTCCTCATTACAACTCCTGCCATTAACCCTCACTACCACTTTTCAGCTGTGCCATCATTTTATCCCAATGTCCTCTCTGACTCCTCTTCATGTACAGGCTGTGGTAAACATAAAAAAGAGACTACTGTAACACTGATTTGATTAAATTGCCATAGAATCGCTCTATGTCACTTTCGTTTTTCAAAAATGCTTACTAGACTTAAAAGTGTTGCTTAATACTTTAGTATTATAACATGGTTTAGCTTTGATTTTGTTTGATATAGCTGACCTGATATTCTTTTGATACTTGGTCTGGTACAATAAAGGTTTTTACACATTTTAGTCATCTACAATAATGGAGATCACAAATGTGGGTCAAGAGAATGAATTTCCTTTTTTGTATTTCATCAAATGAAGTACATATGCAAAGGTAGAGGGAGGGGCAGTCAATGTGCATGCATCAGTCATCTCACAAAACGTAACAGCTCTCAACCTTCATCCACTGCGCTCTGTTCTTTTCCCACTCTCCCAACTTACCTCCTGGAGATTGGGGATGGTTTCTAGAAGAAATACTTTACAGGTTGAATAGGCTTCAAAGAAAAGTGTGACTACAGGAGTGTCTACACTGGCAGCAAATTGGCCTGATAACATCTCAATGACTTGCAGAAAAACAGAAAATCACAGTTAAAACTCAAGGGCTTAAGTGTTGCATTTATCTACACATTTCCCACCTTGCCTGGTAGTGCATAGGACATACTGAGCAAAAACAATGCAATGTGCCTGCTGATATTAAACGATTATTCACAGGTAATAGTCTCAATACACATAGCTTTTCTCTGACTCATGGGTCATGTAATGTTTTCCATTTCGCTTCTGCATCCTATTGCACTTTTGTAGCATTCTAGACTATACATGGTAATAATACTACATTAATGCAACTCATTGATTTGAACTCAAAGAAAATGAAAGGCTGAATTTGTGTCACCAGGTTGCTTTCTACTTAAAATTTGTAACAAAGCAATTCCATTTTGCACAGTTTTGTTGTTTTTGAAATAAGAGTGGATAAATCAGATTTGCACAAGTTCATAGTGTATGAAGATATTGGCCCTCTGGGCAAAATAAAAAAAAGTGCATGTAAAAATATAAAAGATGGTGCATCAAAACATTCCTTATTAGTAATTTTGTGAATCATTTTATGTGGTTAACAAAGAAGTGCTGGTTCGGATATCACCAGTGTAAAAATGTGGTATAATGGTTATGCATTATTTTACTGCTCAGGCAGGAAGAAACTGGACTGATTTAATATCACACATGTGAAAAAACACTAATTCACTCAATTTCCTATTTTAACCTTAGCAAACAGTGCGAAATCATATTTCTCCTTTTGCTGTCCTATTATTGCACATGTTTAGTTGGGTGCAGATCTTGCTTCCTGCATTCTTTATTTTTCAAGTGGGAAAAATGGTTAACATATGTGTACTCCCTGATTTGCACCAGTCCAAACCTTTACTTAATATGGTGCCGAGTTTGCAATTGTGCGAGCTGTAGGTTGCAACTAGATGTCTGTGCCATTGAAATGAACAATTACCTCTTGAAATTTATGTACAATTTCTACAGGTTTTAATGCTCCTCTTTCCATGGATGTGATTTCACAACATAAGGCCAGTTTTTTTAGTGTTATATAGCGCAAACTAGACCCGAAGATATCAGGTATCAAAGTGCTGTACATGAGCACCAGTTTCATTACACAAGGACATATTCATTTTGTTAGGCATGGGGAGATTAAGTGATTTGCCCAGAATCACAGGATGTTCAGCGTCGTTGCCGAGACTTGAACCCTGTTCCCCAGCTTCGAGATCATCTGATCTAGCCATAAGGCTACATCCTCTACAGATGGGTATCCCATCAAAAGTATGACGGGATAGCTCGTTCCGTCTTATTACACATACAATATGTTATAAAGAACTTATAATAAATCAGATGATGGAACAGACGTCACGTTTGTGATGGAGCAACATGTCCCCCAAAACTCTAAATCAGACCCTTAGATTTTTGGTACGGAAATTATTAGGGTGTCTCTCAGAGGTGTACTCTTCAGACAAGAGATGTGTTCCAGTCATGACATAGCAAACTTGACACAGCAGCCAGCAGCTCAGCATGCCAGTTCAATTGGCAGATGTACTAGAAAGTAGGGGAGTTACACTTTATGAAGACCAATGTTGCAGTTGAATTCTGATTTGGGCAACAAATGAGAGTTCAATTCAGATAAAAAAAGGATGAATCTGGATTGGTATTCGCTGCACCATACAAAAATTGCATCTCTTTGCATGAAGGGTGTTCTCAGGTAACGTTACAAAAGAGAACTTAACAAAGGTGCACTCTCCCCACACTCCCCAAGCATCAAACAGAGCCCCACCGTTACACCATTGCAAGTACACACCGAGGCTAAACCAAAATTTCTGGTTGACTGTAGAAGCCGTCTTCATTACAGGACAGAACGTTCTGAGAATCAGCCCTAGGCATGGTTCCATTTCTGGTTCTAAAAGAGAAAATAGAGAAAACATCATTAATCAAAAGAAAGATTAATACAAACTTGAAATGAAGAGTGTGCTGTAAAGCTTATGTTTTTTATCATACATATTGGAAAATAACTTGATGTATTGCTTTCTAAATTTTCTACTCAGCAGAACATAAAACTTCAAACCCCCCAGGTATATGGGAACCAGTTTTCACCAGCTTTGATACAGAGAAATGAGGACCTTTCTTTTCTGACAAAATGACTGCAACTCTTCCTTAACATGACTCACAAAAGTAAGACTTTACTACAATTTTTGCATCTTGGTGTAGTCGCCACTTTTCTGCATGTACAGCAAAGTTTATACTAACAGTTCTGGAGAAAGCAAGTAGGGAGTCTAGCCAAGGGAGCCTCTGTTGCCTAAGCCAAGCCAAAACAATGTTCCCGCAATGCATCTTTTCACAACGCACGTTACGCAATCAACCTTTATCAGTAGGCAGAAAAGAAAGTTTCACATTGTTTTTCCCTGGATTCACTTGCACCTTTTTATGACGGTGATTAAGGAGTTCAGAATTATAGCAAGTTGCTGCATTTCCTTGTACAAATAAAGGCTTAATAGTTAAGTACCTGGTTGGTGTAGAGAAGTTTTACTTTTTAACTGTTTTTTAGCAAGCGACATAATGAAACAACACCTGTAAGGAACATCTTCTGCTGGTATGTGATGCTGAAATGTGTATCTGCAATGTGAAATGACTACAAACGTCAACAAATCTAAAACAATATTCATCATTTTAACATAATAACCAAAATAGCAGCAATACATTTTGTCCTTCAATAGTGGCTGTCAGTGGACCTGTATTTAGGTTAAGATACAACCATACACTTCTAAGGCCTCTTGCTGGAGTTGCATACTTTGAAGCTTCCTGATGGCATGCTTGTTTCTTTCATGAGCACTGTCTAAAAAGGAATCATTTCAGAGTTTATGTGTATACCCATTATGACACTGGGTAGAAAAGCATAGTAATGATGTTTTATTTCCTTCATTTCAGTTGTCACATTCCTCACAAATGAAGTGTTTTAAATATGCAGGTTAAAATGACAAATGCATGGGCCTCTATTCTCAATGCCGCCATTGTTTGAAATATTTGTAGGAGAGAACTTAAAATTACTGTGTATGGCTTTTTTCTGCTTTCAATTTGTATTGTATATGCAATGCTAGTGATTGACCCATTTTCAATCACCAGTATAAAATGTATAAATCCACAATACTGTCATTGGTTTATTAAAAATGTGAAAAACCTTTCACAAGCAATGTATTAAGGGACCTAAATGAACAAGCCAACATCTGTTGGAACATGTTTCAAAGGCCACTTTCTGTGTATTTGAGTGTGGTGGTGGCATGAGCCATAGTAAGATAACACTATTTGCAGCCAGACCTAAAAGTAATGTAGATTCCAGGAGATTCAACAAAGAGAACAAGGTCAAAGCTAAGTTTCAATCAACCCAGTCATCAGAAAAAGTCTGCCTTGCAGGGAACCCATTTGGTTTATCGAAGAAACCTCACCCACCAAACTAGTTGGTGGCATGTTTCATCATAAGGTTCCCACCCAGGGGGCGAGTGCCTCCTAGGTGTGCTTTGATGCCTCATTACAGCGGAGCTGTATTTTTTGTTGTCTTTCTTTTTGGTGAGGAGTAAATACCGTGAGAGTGAAAAATTAAGGTTAAAACTATCTCCGGGTACCAAATTCTTTATTATGTGGTGCCTGGGGTAGGGTTCAAAGCAGGTTATTTGGATGTGAGTGAGAGAGTGTGATCTTGCACGTCTCTTAAAGGGTGTGAAATGGTCTACATGTTTCAGCCAATGCGTTTCCAATTAATTGTCTTTCTTCAGGACCTGTTATTCAGAGTAAAATAGCCCTGAACCTACATGAACAAAGCGTACATGCTAAGGTGTGCATAGTTGTGTAAGGTACATAACTTCTGGTTACGGTTCACCGTCAGATTTGATCATTTCTGCGAGAGAAAAGGGGACACAACATAATTACAAACAATTAAAAGGTCCCCCATGGTAGGGACCTGTTATCCATGCATGTGTCCCAGGCAGTTTCGTATCCTCTACTGATAGATGTGTCTGTGAGTGTAGTAGCTGCATCGTCTGGCATGCAGCACTGAATGCAGGAGGGCTCTACTAGGCCTAATGCCTAGTAAATAGGGGCTATCAGATGGTAATTCAGATTTTTGAGAAAATCCGAATCACACCTCATGTGCCAACGGATTATAAATAAGCCTGTTATTACGATTTATTATCATTTAAAAGTAAAACATCAAAATGCCCCAGCACATCAATTAATAAGGCAGGATGAGTGAAGGAAGGTGCATAAGGATAATATTACAGACTGTCAGAATAAAATCCAAGTGTCAGCAAATGTTTTTTAAGTACAACCTACTTAATACACTAAACTTTTTCACAACATAGTTCCCGGGGGGAGGCGGTGCCTATTGTCACACTCTGTACATGGTAGTAAGGGTAAAAAAAAACAGGGAAAAAAATGGTTTTAACACAGGTTGTACCTGTCATGTGACATCTCAAGTGAGTGGTATTCTGCGTTAGTTTCTCACTGCATCAAGGTCAGCCGCCTGCATACTTACCTACTCATTCGTCTCTTACGGGATCTCAGTGAAGCAGGGTTCCCGAGAGGTTTAATAGACTACATCATCCTTCCTACGGTAATGAGCGGTGCACATCGATGCAGGGATGAGGCTTTCTGATCAGTTGGGGTGAGCCCCTCTGGTGAATTAACCTCTACCTGTCAAGGACAGTGGAAAATCTCAAGCCATCTAAAAGCAATTTTGTCATCCTTTGGGCCATAGAACCAAAGCGGTTCAGGGTAAGTTATGCACCACAAACACCTATGCACACCTTAGCCTGTATGCATAGTTCACGTAGGTTCAGGGCAATATTTACTCTGAACCACAGATCCTTAAGAAAGCAAATCAATTGCAAAATTCATTGGCTGAAACATGTAGACTATTGAACACCCTTTAAGAGACGTGTGAGATCACAATCTCTCACTCACGTCCAAAGAACTTGCGTTTAACACTACCCCTTAGACCACATAATAAATAATTTGGTACCCCGGAGGTGGTTTTAACCTTAATTTTTCTCTCTCACTGTATTCACTCCTCACCAAAAAGAAACATAACAACAAAAAAAATATCCGCTGTAATCAGGCATCAAAGCACACCTAGGAGATACTCGGCCCCCTGGATGGGAACCCTATGATGGAACATGACACCAACTAGGTTGGTGGGTGAGGGTTCTTCAATAAACCAAATGGGTTCCCTGCAATGGAGACTTTTTCTGGTGACCCTGATGACTGGTATAATTGAGCTTAGCTTTGAGTTTGTTCTCTTTGTTAGTTGAATTCAAGGTTAGTGGAGACGAACGAGCGTCTATGTTCCCTCCTCACTCTTTTTCTTTTGTTAAGTGATTCCAGTAGATTGCCACAGATCACAGTGTTCCACAACTAAATAGCATTATTTCAAATTACCGTATAGAATTGTCATTTGCTGGATGGCCCAAAACACAATATCCTCTGGAACAGAAGGCACTGTAAATAGATTTACAATCCTAGTAGATATTGAACGTGGTATCCACTTGGTAAGAGCAATTTGACACATAAATGCCATCCTTTCAAATTCAGCAGCATTCTCCTAAATATGCAGAAAAAGGAAATATTGGTAATTTGAATGATTTATGACAAACAAGAAGAGACAAACAAACCCAAAACAAGAATTAAGTACAATGTATCAGGCATTGAGCGGTTATTGTGACACAGGAGAGGCTTAAACCCATCATTAAGGGCCTGATTATGAGTTCAGTGGCTGGGAAACTCAGTCACAAACATGAGGATATCCCGTTCACCTAATTAGCTCCATGGGATATAATGAAGTTGTAATATTGCAGACAGGCTATCCCTTAAGTTTGCGGCACACTAACCCTTCCCGCCAAACTCGGACTCAGGCCCTACGACTCAATCAACAATAAGACAGAACCGGAGCAGATAAGAGAAATATATTCACTCCTTGAAATACACCAAGTAGAACCATGAGTTGCCAAAACAGATTGAAAATAAGGATGTAGCCTAAGATTTCTTGAGCACTAGCAGCAAGAAAGTGTATAGGATAAAGATGGGTCATATATAGAATTATAAATATAGTTGTGCACCCGTTAACAATATCAGAAATTCCTGTCTCTATTTCACATCCAAGATAGTTTTATTTTTTATAAATGTATGTCTTTCTGCACTGCAGAAAATACCGAAAGTGATTGATACTATTTAGAGCGTGCACCAAATGTATTTCTAGGGACTGGCTGGGAGGTGTGAACTATTTTCATAGCCACTTTCTGTACTTGAAATGGGCATTACAATCAAAAGTAATTAATTGCATTTGGCTATTCTCTAGACTTGAATTAACTTAGTGTTTTCTACCTATAAAATAGCTGTACTTTAATGTGTGATTTTGTGAAATATTTAACTTCTTTTCAAACACAATACATGACATAGAGACTGCAATATCTTTTTTTATTAGAACAAATAGTAAACAGACTTTAAAACCACTGAATAATTATTTTAGGACTAACACTCTAAAAATGATGGACTGTTTTAGGGAGCAATGACGGGAAATACATGATAAAGCATCATGCCAATAAATCAAAAGTACTATAATAATAACATACATAAACTGCATCTTAATCACAATGTGGTGTATTACAAAATAGGTCTACAATTGCTTTGTCTCTTTGTATATTTTGCTAAAAAGTTGACCTCTCCAGTGAAGTTCTGAACTCTCAGAGGCCAAAGAGAGTGCAACAGTTGAGTATATGTGGCACTTCCATGCTGTTGTTTTGTACTGCAAGCATATCGGACTGCATATTGAAGTTGATACATTACTTAACTTCATCTTTCTTTATGGGGATGACTGGGTCCCTCCTGAGACTCCACATGGCTCCTCCCAAAGTGTGCCTGGGTAGGTGTGCTAGCTTTGCACCACTTCCCATAGACATCTTCTGGGATCCAGTTTGCCTTTGTCAGTGCTTAGTAATTTGACAGGAAAACCTGGACAAAAGTGGTCCCTCATGGGGGCGTGGCCAAGGTAGCCAACATGGCGGACGCAGCTTAGAAGAGCTCCGTCCTGCCGTTCCACTATCCATGAAATTATCCTGCTTCTCCCTCGCCCAAAAGTGTCCCGACGAGGTGTCCTGATGCGGAAGGTGGCCGGCGGGCCCCGAGTGAAATTTGGCTGGATCTGAGGTGTGGAAGGCAGTGAAACGTGTTCCGGGGCGGAGCGGCGCCAGGGACCTCGAGTTTCGCGGGTCCCGGCGGCAGCAACCGATCAGCAGAGGTGGGCGGGCAGCGCTGCAGCGGAGTCGGTGCCAGCGGCAAGTACACTGACGGCGCAGACTGCCCTCTGACATCGTGAGGCACCAGAGTGCTCCAGAAAGCGGCGATGGGTGGTCAACCCGGGGACACGGAGGTGATACGGCCTGGGCGGCGCCGAGCAGCCGGAACCTAGATTTTGGCGACCTGCTTGCTGGAGGCGGAGGCAGCTTCCCCGCGGGGCGGCTGGGGCACTGAGGAGCCCTCCCGAAGGTGAGCCTACCCGAGGAGCGCTGAGTAGAGGTCCGGTGGAGCAGCGGGAGTGGTGGGGTGATCAGCAGGACCTCCGCGGTCATATCGGACCACGGTGGGAAAGGGAGATGGCAGGAGCATATACCCCCCCCGTCGGAGGCTGTTGTGGGACCCGTGGCTGCTGGCGCTGACTGCCTTGAAGCAACCCCCCCCTGATTACTCGGGGGCGAGTGAGACTACATAGGATGGGCTGTGGGCCGCAGCTGGGGACCCCATGCTAAACCACTGTGGCTGCCGCATTGGGTCGGGGGCGCCTCCCATTCTGCGGTCGAGCCAGACCGCTGCATAAGCCTGGGGGGAAGATCTGCCCACAGAGAAGAGGCTTGCACCGGGCATTCATGTAGTTGGAATGGACCTGGCCTGGAATGCCGCGGCAGATGTGAGGCCTGTGGGCCTCGAGTAGTGGTCTCGAGTTCAAGGGATTGGAGCCGTTCATTCACGTGAAGCAGAGAGGGGTGCTGCATGGCATCATAGGTGGGCAGAACGGACGGCAGGAGCGGACATTTGCATCAGTGGGTCGCTGGTTGGAGCCTGAATCAGCTGCTGACTAGCCCTCTGTGTCCCGCAATCTACGTTGGCACGGGGGTGCCTGTGGCGGCGCGGCAATAGGCCCCTGATCGTACACTGTTGTGGACACATAATCTACTGCACGACCCCCGGAGTGGGCCTTGAGTTGGAGCCAAGCCTGCATATATAACGTTGGGAGGGGAGCTGAGTGGCACCGTGGGCGATTGCAGCCGAGGATAAGAGCGGCGCAACAGGGCGGTGAGACACTGAGTGCAGTACTGGAGGTGCGGCTGGCAGGCCCCCCTGGGCTTTGGAGAACGAGTGAAGCCTTTGCTAGCGGCCCTCCTCCAGTGGTACGGTAACGAGAGCCAGGAGATATGCACATCGGGACCCAAAGTGGGGACCCCAGCCGCAATCAAACATGACCAGAGGCGGGAGTGGTGGTGGAGCCTCAAAGCAAAGGCCCATCGACAAGTTCACGGGACCGAGTTGGGGAGCAGGGGCCTCGGGAAGACACCAGGCGCCAGGGCCGGACAACGCAGCTCTCATGGCTGCAATTACACAATCTAGAGACATGCTGGATGCAAAGATTGGGGCTATGGGGGCAGACGTCACTCTATTACGCCAAGACCTGCGGAATGCCGTGGCCCGTATCACAGAAGCTGAGACCAGAATATCGGGAGTGGAGGATGATGTGGGGATCTTGAAGAAGAAGGTGGCCAGCACGGAAGGAATTCAGAAGGGCCTGGCGTGCTGGGCGGAAGACGCGGAAGGGCGGGCTCGGCGAAACAACTTGAGGTTCATTGGTTTTCCGGAAGGCTGCGAAAAGGGCAACATGGAGGCCCAGTGGCTGGAGGGATGGCTCCCGCCGGAATCCCTCTCACGCTGCTTCGTAATTGAATGGGCACATAGAGCGCTTATCCAGAAGCCGCCTGTTGGCGCTCTCCCCCAGACGGTGATAGCCAAGCTGCTCAATTACCATGACCGGGACACTATCCTGCGGCAAGCGCGAGCAAAGGAGCCACTTATGTGCGACAATCAGAGAATCCTGATATTCCCGGACTATACCAAGCTGGTGAAGCACAACAGCAATCCTTTACAGCGGCCAAGGCATGCCTGAGAGACCTTACGATCCCGTATGCCTTGCTTTACCCAGTCCGCCTGCGGGTGGTATTCCAGTCCCGTACACAGTTTTTTACCACTCCGGTGGAAGTCTTCACCTGGACCGATGAGACTGTCCGAATCAGGGTGCACACTCCGCCAGATCAAGACTCTGACTCATCCTCAACGGCGGCGCCGCCATGGACCCCCAGACGCTCGCGGAGTAGGAGCAACTGGAGATCCCGACCTCAGAGATGCTCTCCCTCCAAGGAGGTGGTGACTGGGGTGACCGATGCCCCTGACACTCAGAAGCCGGATCCGTGAGGGCTTGAGGTGTACTGATTAAAGCTTTGGCACACAGATACGCGTGGGGGGCTTGAGAGTCCAAGCGATTTCCAGCTGAAGATGGACGAAGACTTCGGGAATCACCATCAGAGATGTTTAGATGACTATAGTTTTGCTGACATGGGATGTGTGTATGGGTGAGGGGTTGCAGAATGGAGGGCGGACGCATTCCCCGAGTTCAGAGGAGTTCATTTCTTAAGGGGGTAGGTTGGGGATTGGGTGGGTAGTTCATGGGGATCCATTGGGATAGATGGTCTCCGGCCTCCCGTTAGGGGTTGGCGATAACCTATGCCACCACAGGTACTTCAACGTTGCTGAGGTATGGGGGGAGCTTGGAGTTTGGGGGGTAGGGGGCGGTACGGGGGTTGGGGGGGATGGGGGAGAGGGTTGCACTGTACAATGTCGTCTTAATTGTTATTCTTGGTGTGTACATGCCCACTATGCCCGTTGCTGAGCCCAGTGATGTGCTTGCCATTAGATGGCGGTTGAGGGTCTCAGACTGAGGACACCTAGGGCCTCCATGAGATTGTTGAGCTGGAATGTGCGGGGGATGCTAGATAAGATTAAGGGCCAGATGTAGGTCGCCAATTACCGGTCGGTAACGGCCGATTTCGGCCGTTACCGACCGGTAATTGGTTTTTGAGATGTAGGGGGCCCGAATTTTACCGAATCTGTAAATTTACTGATTCTGTAAATTAACAGATTCCGTAAAATACCGACTCGGTATATTTACCGAATCGGTAATTCCAGATGTAGGTGGCACAGTTTGCAGTGCCACAGGCCCTTAGGAATTCTTAATTTACCACCCAATCCTATTGGGTGGTAAAATACCGAATTCCAGTGTACATGCACATCTGTGCATGTACACCTATGCCATGTGACACACAGACATGCCCTTAGGGCTTGTATGTGTGCCACATGGCACACAAGCCTGCAATTGGGGTGCTACAGGGTGTCAAAGTGACACCCCGTTCCCCCTGCCAGGATTCGGTATTTACCGAATCGGTAAATACCGATTCGGTATTTTCCATTGATTCTTATGGCCTTCAAGGCCCATAGGAATCAATGGGAAATACTGATTCAGTATTTACCAATTCGGTAAATACCGAATCTTACAGAATCGGTAATTGGAAAATAAAAATTACCTACATCTGCCTACTTCCAATTTACCTACTCTTAAATACCGAATCGGTATGATTCGGTATTTAAGAGTAGGTAAATCGGAATTACCTACATCGGGCCCTTTGAGAGGCGCAGTTCTGAGGTTGGGGAAAAGGGAGAGAGTGGACATTCTCTTGCTACAGGAGACGCATCTGTTGGGCAACAAAACGCTTAGCCTGAAGAGATACGGCTATGACCAGGTTTACCATGCTGGGTTTGTGAGGGGGTCTCGAGGCGTGGCCATTTTGGTCCATCGTAGATTGTCCTATGTTCACTCGAAACAGTGGATTGATCCGCAGGGCCGGTATGTGTTTATTAAAGGGATGATTGGTGCGGAATCGCTAGTGGTTTGAAGTGTGTACGCCCCGCCCCCTTTACAGTGGTCATTAGTTGAGAAGTTGTATACAGTGTGGGCAGAGATTCCTGAGGGACTGGCCGTGATAGGGGCCGATTGGAATGATGTTATGCAATGCCGACTGGACCGTTGTAGACCCGGGGGTGGGCAAGCTGCAGACACACCCACCAAACTGGGAAATATGGTGCAGGGAATGGGATGGGTAGACACGTGGCGTTATCTACATACACATAGTCGGGAGTATCCATATGTTTCAACGAAACATAAATCATTTTCTAGACTTGACTACATTTTTGTCCCCAACACAGCAATAGGGAGGGTTGACTCGGCGTCTATCTTACCACGGGGGCTATTCGATCACTCTCCAGTCACGGCGGATATTACTTTAGATAGGGGAGACAGCCGTTTCGGTGGTGCCTCTCAGCTTGGAACCTGCAACAGGAAGATTATCAGAATCATATGGGAGAGGCCATAGCTCATTACTGGGAGGATAATATAGGCTTAGTGACAGATGTGGGGATGCTATGGGAAGCCCTAAAGCCCACGCTCCGCGGAGTGGACATCGCCTGGTGCACGGCGGCTCGTCGGAAACGAAAGGAGGAGTTGGTGAAGGCCGCAGCGGCGGTGGAATTGCTGGAGACTCAGTGCGGAGTTGCTCAGGACAGTTACTCCTGGCACAGCATAATTATGCGTCCCTGCTGCTCGATGAGGCTCGGCAAGTATGGCTGGCGACACGGAGCAGAATTTATCAATGGGGCAACAAATCGAGTGCAATGTTACATAGACTCTACCAAAACACGTTTCAAGCGCAGGTGTTTCCGGGCCTCAGGGATGGCGCTGGGGCCTAGATCTCAGCCCCAAAGGAACTGGCGGACAGCTTCACCCAGTATTACGCGGCCCAATATGCTCCGCAGGAGTATCTCTCTGCGCCGGACATTGATGGCTTTATTGCAGACCTCCCACCATGCGCACTCCCAGAGGACGTGCGAGAATGCCTCGAGATTCCGCTGTCGGCCGAGGAACTGGGCACGGCCCAGGGGGAGCTTAACACTGGTAAGGCCTCCGAGCCCAATGGGTTTCTGAGTGAGTTATTCAAGAAATACCATCTCCAATTAGGGTCACACTATAAGAAAGCCTTGGAGGCGGCGAGAGAGCACGGACTCCTGCCGGCAGACTGGAGACACGCTGAAATTGTTGTGTTCTGCAAACCCGGACGACCCCCAGATAGGCACGAATCATATCGACCGATCTCCCTTCTAAACATTGAGGCCAAGATACTGGCCAAGGCACTTGCGAACCGGATCCTCCCCTATATCACGGAGTGGATCCACCCGGACCAGGCCGGGTTTATGCCCCATAGGGCGACGAGACATAACATCAGACACGCACATGTAGCAGTGGCGGCGATTGGGAGTACTGGGGTCCAGGCGGCGCTCTTTCTAGCTGACATTGACAGAGCCTTTGACTCCCTGAGTTGGGTCTACCTCTTTGCACGCCTCTCACGTCTTAACTTTGGGCCGCACTTTATGTCATACCCGAAGCTGTTGTATACAGATTTGACGGCCTCAGTGAGGGTGGCAGGTGCCATGTCTGTGGCCTTCTCCATAGGGCGAGGCACCCGACAGGGCTGCCCCCTCTCTCGCCGTACCTGTTCGCTCTTGCTATGGAGCAGGTGGCTGCATGGGTCCGGATAGACGCACAATTACGGGGCTTTGAATGGGATGCAGGACTGTCGGACAGAATCGCATTGTATGCAGATGACATCCTGTTTTTCCTTACGGATGTGAATAGGTCAGGGCCTAGAGTCTTGGAGATCATGAGAATATTCGGCGATGTGTCGGGATTGCACCTGAACCCGCGTAAATCCACTCTTTGGGTGCTAGGTGATCGCGTAGGGATTGGATCATGGGCATCGACACTGAAGGTAGCAACTGGGGGCCTCAAGTATTTGCGGTTGTTTTTGATGGTTTTGCCTGCTATTTCTTGGGAATGCAACATAGTGCCAGTCTGGGACCGGGTTCAGACAGAGATGAAATCTTGGTCTCGTATGCCCCTCAACCTCTACAGCAGGTCGGCAATCTTCAAGATGGTTGCCCTTCCACGCCTACTGTACCAGCTACAGAACCACCCATATTCGATCTCGCCGCAATGGTTTCGGCAGGTAAATTCGGCTCTGGGTCAGTTCCTGTGGGCAGGGGGGGTGGTGCGAGTGGCCTTGCGCACCTGATTTCTGCCCACGTACTGCGGAGGGCTGACAACACCGGATATTCTGTCCTACTATCAGGCGTCCCACCTCCTAATCCTGAATGAATGGTGGTATGGAGGTAGGGGGGACCCAGCATATGCCCTTGAGAGACACCTAATGGAACCTGATACACTACATACTATCTTATACTCGCCACGGTTGAGGAAGGTGCTGCCCAGGGTTACCCAGGTGGTCTTTCAGATTTGGCGACAGGCGCTACGTCGCATGGGATGGTGGGGTAGGCTTACGGAGGAGACCCTGCTCTGGCAAAATGGGCGACTGCCGGCGCTGGTGTCACTGCGCGGCTTCCGAGGCTAGGATTCTATAGGAATCTCCACACTAGAACACGTCCTGAAGGGCACATCACTTAAATCTTTTCAGGAGCTCAGTGAAGAATTTTGCATGCCCCAAACGCAGTTCTTTAGGTACTTGCAACTCCGCCATGCCCTTACACCCACCTTGGAGGGACTGGACTCCTTGCCTGAGTTTAGTCCGATAGAGGCGAAGGTGTTCATGGGGGACCTAGAGGAGAAGAAAATATCCCGCATCTACCAAACACTGGTCACACATTGCTCCTCCTCTCTACAGACTCTGCGGGACTCCTGGGAAAGGGATGTGGGGGAATTAGAGGAAGAAGATTGGCGAGAAGCCCTTGAGGCCCCTAGAGGAGCGGCTATTGCCATGCGCCTGTGCTTTATCCAGTTCAAGTACCTACATAGGGCTTACTACACCAGGGAGAGATTGTGGCGGGCTGGTCTGATTGAATCCCCTGAATGCTTGAGATGTGGTCATGAGGTGGGCACTTTCCTACATACGGTGTGGAGCTGTGGTGGTTTGGCTGGATTTTGGACAGGGGTGTGGCACTGCTTATCTGAAGTGCTGGACTGGGACCTCCCTCGTACCCCCAAAATAGGGCTTCTTCACATCCTCGAAGGAGTAGGTGGTAATATATATAAGAGACATTTACTCTTGCCGGGTCTTACATTTGCAAAGAGGGATGTGGCTCAGGCTTGGAAAGACCCCCGGGCTCCCAAGGTGGTGGTATGGAAAAAGGGCCTTGATTTTTGTATGGGGTTGGAGCGGCCAGTTTTTGAAGCCAGTGGCTGCCCTAGGAAACATTACAAAATATGGAAACTATGGGTGGACTACAGGGGTCTATGGCTGGAACCGCCAGCACTGTCAAGAGACGCAGAGGGGCGGATGTGATGGTGACATGGGGGCGATATAATACACACTGTTATATGTATGCAACCCTTTCAACAGGAACAAAGCGACATTGTGCCGGGGGTGGGCCCGGTTTGGGGGGGTGTGGGCCAAAGATGTGGGGTTGGTGGGCGGGGGGCTAGGGGTTATGTCTTAAGATATTATATGGATCGCTGCTTATGACAAGGTATGCTTGTTGCAGTTCCTCTAGGTTACGGAGTGCTGCGTCTTTTGTGCGATCTGTCAATAAAAAGAGTTGTTAAAAAAAAAGTGGTCCCTCATTTGTATGGGGCCAAACCTAACAAGTGGTTTAATGCATCTCGACACACTGAGGGGGTGAAATGGGTGTAAGTACAAACCTTGTTAAAAAAGGACCTGCACATGCCTTGGCAGCATCTGCTGCAAAACAGAAGGGCCAACGGGTGCAAAAAAAGGAGCTTGCACCACCTATTTCCTGTGCACTTTGCTGATCTAGTCCATGAGGTGAAAATGACTGGACAGGTCTAAACTGGGGTGGCATGGTGAGCAAAAGCTTGATGGATTTAACCCAGAGCCCTTGACTGGGGTGATTGCTTTGATTTTTTTCTGCATTCCGTCCATCAATAATTGTGTGTCTTGTGAAAACGAATGCGGTTCCATCTCTCTCTCCCTTTCTTTCTCTCTCTTTTCTCTGTTTCTCACACACATACACAACTACACAAACAAACACATATGGACATGAACACACATTTCTGTGGGCACGTCAGGCACTAAATAGGCAAGTAATTCTAAAAAACACAAATCAAAATCTACAAGAGAGCTTTGCTTTAGAATTTATAAGTTCAAAAGTCCAGATTCCATTGCCTACATGTGGAATCTGGAGCTCGCATATCATTTCAATCTTTATTCGGTTTAAAAAACCTTGTAAGATACAATACATTAAAATCATAATACATCATGTTACAGTACATAGTAAAAAACAGCGGTGGGTAAGAATATCATCACATCTCATTTGCACAAAATACGTAAAGTTCTATACATTTCCCAAAACATCTACATTGGGGTTGGCTAGATCTTGATCGGTCCCTCTTCTATAGAGAACACTAAATAAATATACATAGTAATAAAATAATAAATTAAATGTCTGTTTTTGTTAAAAAATGGTATACCATAGCGGTAAAGCAGGCAGCACTATAGCGACTAAAAAATGAGTCAATAACATGGTAAAATGGCCTATTACATTAGATTTTTTGATTTTTCTTCCTCCTGATCAAGGCTACACATAGGAGAAAACGACTTAGGCTGAACACAATCGGTTGCGCAGTGTCTCCTTTGAATATTCTGAGACCAACCTTAACTTGTCTAAGGCCTAACCTATTACAGATTGGCTTAAGCCATTTTTTCCTAGCTTTAAGGTATGCTGGGCATATGAATAAAACATGAGACTCATCCTCTTTCATCCCCATCTCACAGAACTCACATATGTCAGAGCCAGCAGCCCCGGTCAACCCCTTATTACAGTTCCATCTAGTTATTCTTTCTTTTAATTGCAAGATACTATACCGGAACTTTAAATATAGGCTTTTAGCCAATGGAGGGTGAATTTCATCAATGAGGGGCTCTAGTTGCATATTCATTTTGGTTTCAAAAAATTTCGAAGTTAGAGTCCCTGTTCTGGGATTCGAAAGCACTGAATCTCTAATATAGTCCCAGTACCTTTGCTTCAGGATCTTTTTTGAGCTGTTTGTAAGAGAATCAGGGTCAAACCAAAAGTCACTTAACCCTAGTTTTTCAAACCATTTTTTGACGTACTCTAGCCATGGCAAGTGTGTGGTGTTCTTTATAGCCAATATCTCTTTCAATGCTTCTCTATAATCAGCCAGCTCTTCAGTGGACCATAAGCGGACCCAATAGAGCAGCGGACGAAGAGAAGCATAGTCGTCAGTACGTCTGAAGTTAAGGTCCCATAGTACGGGTGTCAGTGGTGTTGACCCAGGTATCCCTAAAAGTTGCCTAATGAAGGAGTTTTCCCTCACTCGGAAAGTATCCTTTAAAGCATAGACCCAAAGGTCCGCACCATAAAGTGAAGATGATTGCACTTTATATTTAAATAATTCAATAGCTGGTGAGACTGCTTTGAAGTGGCTATTCTTGTGCTTCTTTAAGATCGGGCCCTGGTTTTGAGTCAGCCTTAGTTTTGAGTTCTCCAGTTGTGTTTTCCATGTAACATCATTGTCTAAAATAATACCCAGGTATTTAAAATTGGGGACTTCTTCAATAGGTTCATTGTTTATCTTAAAAACCTTATTAAAACCTTCAGGGGGGTTGATTGTCATAACTTTTGTTTTAGAGGAGTTAACTTCTAATTCCTTGTCATGGCAATACAGACTAAATGTATTTAAAAGGTTTTGGAGCCCCCTAGGTGTCTAAGAGATTAAGATTATGTCGTCTGCAAACAATAATGCCGGAACGGCTTGCCCGCTCAATTTGGGAGAGTCATGCTCGCAGTCCAAAAGAGTATCGGGGATGTCATTGACGTATAAAGAGAATAAGGTGGGTGCCATTACGCACCCTTGCCTTACCCCTTTTGCTATTTTTATTTTCTCACTGACTTCTCCATTCGGTCCCCATCTGACTCGTGCGTAATTATTCTCGTGGAGTCTGATTAAAATTTGAAGGATGTTTCCAGGGACACCCATTCTGTTTAATGTCTTCCATAGGGCTGCCCTTGGAACCATATCAAAAGCTGCCTTCAAATCAACAAAGGCCACGTATATATGGGAACTCCTTATAATCCTATATTTCCAGACTAAACATAAAAATCTAAAAACCTGGTCTACAGTGCTTATCTTGCATCTAAAACCTGCCTGGTATTTTGTGTAGATAGAGTGCTCTTCAATCCAAGAGGTGAGCCGACCAAGTACCTGTCGTGCAAAATTTTTTTGTAACACGTCAATTAGGCTGATAGGCCGATAGTGCGAAGGATTTGACCTATCACCCTTCTTGAACAGAGTTACAATCTCTGCCCCCTTCCAGGTTTCCGGAATAGGAGCTCCTCGGGCAATATCATTGATAATAAATTGATATAAGGAGCCCAAATGTAATTTTCATGTTTCCAAAGATCGCCTGGTATTCTGTCAGGGCCTGGCGCTTTCCCTGGCTTAACTGCCTTGATTGCTAAAATTGTTTCTGTTAGAGAAAAAACGAGGGGAACGTCATGCGCGGCCAAGGGAGCCTGCAAACTATCCCAACCTCCACTCTCACCTGAACTTTCACAGGAATATAACAAAGTAAAATGCTCGACCCATGTTTTCTCCTCTAGAAATTTATCTTTGCATTCTGTCGCCCCCCTGGTGCCTCTAGCAATGAGGCTCCAGAAGGAGGTCTGATCTTTGCACTTACATGCGTCCAGCAAATCGGACCAAACCCTTTCGTCCCACTCTTTCTTGGCCTTTAATAAAGTACTTTTATACTGGGCTCTCTTAGTTCTCACAGTATCCACTGAACCCCCCCTGACCGCTGTAATTAGGTCTGTCTTGGCTTTCCGGCAATCCTGGTTATACCAGGTGATCCCAGTTTGTTTACTCTTTTGGGCGTTATGTGATCTCTTTACCGCCCTGGTCAGGATCCCGCCAAGTTGGTTGATTAAATGTTCATGGGATTCTATCAAACTAGGGTTTTGGATTTCAGTACTGTTACCTAAGAGAAAAGACATATGCCTCACAAATACATTATAGATTTGACTAATGATTTTTGAGTTGTCTAATACCACTGGCCACTTCAGGGATCTACGGTTATTTGCCACTAGGGGATCCTGTGGCAAGGACACTGTGCTATTAGCACTTTTGTCAAGGGTTTTAAAAATCTGAGTTTGGACAGATAAAATCAGAGGATAGTGGTCGCTTTCTGTGCGATCATCCACCATTAGGTCGATGGTCATGGGCCACAAGTTCAGGGAAACTAATAGATAATCTAGGTGGCTGGAGTGTGTCCCTCTGGTGAATGTTGGTCTACTGGGGCAGTCTGATGGCAACCGCCCATTACATGCACGTAGGCCTGATTCTAATGTCAAGTTCAATAGTTGTAAGGCGCTCACTGTGCAAGGTGCTTTGTAGTTCGTATCTACTAAGGGAATATTGTTGGCACTGTCCTCGTCCTTATAGATGTCTTCTAGACCTATTATGGGTTCAAAACCTCTATTAAAATCACCACCTATAATCATTTGTGCATTTTGATCAAACCCCGCCACAAGATTACTCAGGTGGGTTACAACTGTTGATTCTTTACATGATCGATGTGGTCTACTATAGATATTGATCACGTAAATGCTACAACCCTTAGTATTTTTTAGCTCAAGTAATAAGAGGTCGGGATTATTTGTATCAATTTGCTTAAAGGACAAGCCTCCTGTGATTTTCACCCAAATTGTTAGTCCGCCAGAGGGTCTCCCCCATTTGTATTTACTGCGGGTATGAAAAAAGATCTATAGTCAACCTTAAAGTAGTTTTCAAGCCCCCAGGTCTCCTGGAACATAATTAAATCCCCACTAGCCAGATAATCATGCCAGGACGGATCTGAGAGATTTTTTTTCAGACCCGCAATGTTCCAGCAGATAATTTTTATCCCCAGTTGTATCTAAATGCGGTTGTTGTGCCATTATATCAGCAAAATGCAATGGCTGTTGCGAAATTTTAACAGGTGCAATCTGCTTTGATTCGGCTTCAGGATGCAACCTAGGATATATGTGATTTGTACTGCATGACATTGTCGAGGCCCCTCCATCAAGTCAGTCGCAATCAGCTAAGCCAGCTAAAGCTTCAAAACTATTTGAGGTGCTGACTCCCCAGTTGTAGGATGGGGCCCCGAAGCCCCAACCATTTACAGGGGCATTCCATCTAGGTGCAGGGGTAATAGAAAAGGGTGGATTCTGGTGAGAACCCAGCCATCCTCCATTATAGTCAACATTGCCTGTGGGTGCTGGGGTATTAGGATACAATACATTCTGCTGCATGCCCGGGCATCCTCCATTGTAAATGACATTACCTAAGGGCCCACAGTTATTAGCTAATATACCAAGCCCTCGTCTGCCCATTTGGTTCCAGTTTTGCCCTGAGGTAGTGTGGCGAGGAGTATTATGTTGGTTTACTAGCCATGGACCTGCCCTGTTTTTGGGAGCGTAGTTTGTGTCAAATGCTGATAGTCCCCCACCCCAACCATTATCTCTCACTGACCAAGCTGGATTCCGGGGCTTTTGATTGTTGGCCTTTTGTGACTCATTATAGAAAAATTCTAATGTAAGAGGGATTATAGAACTAATTCTTTTTTGTGGTGGAAGGATATTTGATAAAATATCGGGAAGAGCAGCTGGAGTTGAGAAGTTTAATATCACACAGTCTCCCTTCCATTTTTTTTGCTTATTTCCTATCCATCCAACCCTCCTTGCCATTTTGATTTTGTCAGCCAGCCGCTGTTCGCCCCCCTGTGCTATTCGCATGTTATTTGACAGCCAGTATAGTGCCTTGCTTTTTAGTGACAAGGCTGACTCAGTTTGGTCTGGTGATAGGGTTGGTGTATTGGCTAGCACTAGCACCAGCGGTGCTGCTTCAACTACAAATTGTATTGGATTTTCTTCAAAACTAGAGGGCACTATAACATGTGGTGGATCAATTAAATGGGCAGTTGGGGCTTCTGTTGGCAAGTCGTTGGTAATATGGCCAGTTTGTGGGCATTCTGAAGGAATTGCTCCTAGTGGGGTAGCATCTGATGTTACCCTAGATTCATTATCTTCCTTTGGGGAATCACGACCTTTATTGACATTACTTAAAGCATTGCCTATTGCATCTGCTAAAACATTTTGTGTACTTCCAAGTTTCTTTATCTCTGCAGAAAGTTTATCAATCTTACTGATAAGTGGCTTAATAATTGTCTGAATTTTTATTTCTAACAGCTCCGCTATTCTAGACATTAAGTCCTCGTCCAATGTGTCCCTCAGATTGTTTTCCTCATTATTCTGGCAGGTACTTTTTGACTTGGCGGTGATGTGACCTTATTTTTTCCAGAACGTGCCCCCCCACGTTTACTTTGCAATCTGCGACAGGCTCTGACTGCCCTTGAGGTCTGTTTTGCCGGTGGTTCATCCTCCACGTCTTCTTTTTCATCATTTCCTTCAACCTCAATGACAACCTGTGCATCTGAGTCATTATCCACATGTTGCTCAATGTCCCCTACATTCACTGTGCTGGCATCAATATTGACAGCTACTGGGGAAACTAATGCATGGGGATCGTTGTTAGAGTCTAATAACAGAGACTCATTAGTTTGCGAGGAGGTGGGTGGGCTCATGGGAGGGAGAATAGGTGATTGAGACAGACCTAACGATTGTCTGCGTTCGCTGTTTATTTTGCTAACCACTTGGACAAGGTAGTTTTCCATGGTGTTCTTTGGTGTTTCGGATGCCATGTGATGATTTCTTTTACGCATAATTATACAAAGGTGTGTGAAAGTCTTATACCCACAGCTTGATGAAGTAACAAAGTATAATTCTCAAAGTTAAAACAAAAGTCTTACTTCAATAACTTGTGCAGATGTCCAGCTGACTCCTTTCCAGATTCGTCGGTGTGTTTGACTGCTATTAGCTTTTCCACGTAGGCCCCCTCCTTTTCCCGGGCTCCTGGGCGATTCGATAATAGCTGTACAGCCTGCTTAACGACCCCCGTCTGGATAACTAGGGCTCAGGAGGTGGTCAACCAGCGTCAAAAACACCACCTACTCACAATAGGCTGTCATGAAAGTAGATCCCTGGTGCACAATGAAGTATTTTAGGGGGGTGGCCTAGCCTGGCCTACTCGTGCCGGTGAGGGCCGTAGAGGGCCCGCCCTTTGCCCGGGCTTCGCCCCGGGCGTCCCGCTCGCGTCCCGCGACGCGGGGGTTCAGCTGCCTTTATCTTGCTCGTTGGCGCTCTCTGGCGCGTCTCCCGTCACTCTGGACGCGCCGCCGCGAGGCCTGCCAGGAGTTGTAGTCCTCCCGGAGTGGCGGCGCGGAGTCCGGTACCTTTGCGACTCTTGGCGGTGGCGGCAAGTTCAGGTAAGGTTTCTTGTCCCCTGCGTGACTCTTGGCGGTGGCGGCGCTTCCGTCTGTCTCTCCCCCGCTCTGCCGGGGTTCAGCTGCCTTTATCTTGCTCGTTGGCGCTCTCTGGCGCGTCTCCCGTCACTCTGGACGCGCCGCCGCGAGGCCTGCCGGGAGTTGTAGTCCTCCCGGAGCGGCGGCGCGGAGTCCGGTACCTTTGCGACTCTTGGCGGTGGCGGCAAGTTCAGGTAAGTTTTCTTGTCCCCTGCGTGACTCTTGGCGGTGGCGGCGCTTCCGTCTGTCTCTCCCCCGCTCTGCCGGGGTTCAGCTGCCTTTATCTTGCTCGTTGGCGCTCTCTGGCGCGTCTCCCGTCACTCTGGACGCGCCGCCGCAAGGCCTGCCGGGAGTTGTAGTCCTCCCGGCGCGGCGGCGCGGAGTCCGGTACCTTTGCGACTCTTGGCAGTGGCGGCAAGTTCAGGTAAGGTTTCTTGTCCCCTGCGTGACTCTTGGCGGTGGCGGCGCTTCCGTCTGTCTCTCCCTATGCTCGCATATGATACTTGCTTGTCAACAGGCTTGTGAATAGACAGGTGCCCACCTGATAACACAGCTATTAAAAACACTGTGCCTGTTTCTATGATTTAGTCAAAAGCTGACAGTACTAGATGATGCAAACTATCCTTTTTCTGAAAAATAATTTCTTTTTTTCTACTTTATTTCCACCTTCTTTCCATGTCTTTCTTTTTTCTTGCTTCCCTGTCTCTCTTTCCATTTCCATTATCAATGTATTTTATTCTGTCTTTCTTGCTTCGTCTCTCTAGTTTTCTATCTTTCTCACTTTCTTCCTATTTGTTTGCACTATTTCTTTCTTTAACACTTGTTGTGCAATCTTTTTCAGTTCTACATCTTTTATCTTCTAAGCTTAATTTTTATTCTGGCTATTTTCCTTTTTTTCTCATTTCCATCTCTATTTGGTCCTTTTCCTCCATTTTCCCATTCTTTCACTCTTCCTTATTTTTTTTCCCTCTTTAATTCGCTTTATTTTTTCTCTTTTTCTTGGCGTATTTTTGTTTTCCAACTAATTCTTTCTTCTCCACCTTTCTTTCTCTCCCTGTTGCTCTCAGTGATTCTTTCCTTTGTTCTTTCATTCTTTCTTTTTCTCCCATTTCTGTGTTTCTTTTTTCCATTTTTATTTTTCTTTCTTTCACCTTTACTTGATTTCTCTTCCTCTCCTCCTCTCCTTCTTTTCTTTTGTCCTATCTCTGTCTTTCTCAATGTCATTCTTTCTCTGTATTTTTCTCTTGTTGTTTCCTTCTATCCCTCCTTTTGTTCAATCTGTTTTCTCTGCCTTCACTTTTCCTCCTGTTATTCGTTTTCTGTCTTTCTCCTTTTGTTGTATTTACCTGTTGTTCTTCTTTTCTTTCTTTTTCTCCTTTCTTCATGTACTAGTGACCTGATCTCCTTCATTCTTTTTTCTTCTACTTTCGTTCTCTTATTTTTTCCTTTCTTTCCTTTCTATTGTTTTCTCGTTGTCTTTTTCTTTCTCTTACCTTCTTTTGCTACTCTTTCTCTGTTGTGCTCTTTATTCTTTCTCCTTCTACCTCTTCCTTTGTCATGCCTTCTTTATTCTTACCCTCTTTTCATTCATACCTTCACATTTGGATTCTTTGTTTTTCATTTCTTCTTAATTTCTTTCTTCCTTCATTTCCTGTATTGTCTCTAGTTATGTAGATGTTTACCTTTATTTTGCTGTCTTTCTGAATATCGCTTCCTCTTCCCTATTTAATTTGTTTTCTTTGTTTCTTGCCTTTTACCCCTAATTCTTTCATTCTTTCCTTTTACTTTCTTTCTCTTCTCATTTCCTCTCTTTTTTCTCTCACATCATTGTCTGACTCTCTTTCTCTCACTCTCTCTATTTCACTCTCTTTTGGTCTTTCAAGGGCAAAGGGACACAGCTGATCCTTAAGGATCCCAAATGTAAACCTTTGCAATTCATCTCCTGTTCTATTAATACTTTATGC
Organism: Lissotriton vulgaris; assembly: GCF_964263255.1. Taxonomy (NCBI): domain Eukaryota; kingdom Metazoa; phylum Chordata; class Amphibia; order Caudata; family Salamandridae; genus Lissotriton; species Lissotriton vulgaris. The sequence continues at coordinate 1,037,951,571 of NC_141689.1, forward strand.
TCCCTGTATCTGGAATGAGGTACTCTAGGGGAAGTATTTAAGTTATTTGGTATCTATGTACATGTATAAACTCCCTATATTAGATAGTAGCTCAGGAAAGGTTGAAGACACCTGTTTTAAAGAGTGCTGATGGCAGTGTAGGCTGCATGTGGTGGTGAAGGATGTACATGCTAGTTAGTCGTACCTTATGTAGTTTATGTTGCAAGTGTGTAGAACAGCAAACATTAGGATGTAGGTTTCATGTATGATGTAGGTAGTGAAGGTGTGGTGTGTAAGTACAGTGTAGGTGCAGGTTAGAGTTTAGCTGGTGATGTCAGATGTCCCTAAAAATGTATCAGAGTGGCATGTTTAGATTAGTTTGTATTGCAACCTGATGTTCAGTGCACTCATTTTATAGAGGCAGACCATTTGAGGCACACCATTACTTCCTTCCTCAGGATACGCCTCATTATCAATATAATACTTCATCCCTATCAACTCTAAATTACCACTACACCAGAATAAAGGACCTAGAAGGATCACAGAAAATAACATGCAAATACTAGGTAACAAAATGATTAACTGTTCTCTTGTGAGTGCTTTCTGCAGAGAGATTCTCTACTAAAACTCTTAAATGGGAATAATAGAATATTGCACCCACAATAGTATCAAAGTCAAAGTAGATTTATTGTTTGTAGTTAATTAAAACCTTTACAATTTTGTTGCAAAAAAACACATGGTTTAAGGATAAAATGTACAAACTGACGGATAGTTAAAAAGAAAAGTTTCTGTGATGTCTATGTAAGTAATATTATTATGAATGAGATTACAATGTCTTTGTTCGTTGCACTTCATGCTTCGGTTATGTGCCTTTATCTCTCCTTTTTCTCAGTGTTCAGGATTAAGTGCGATGCCTTTTGACAAAATCTGGCGGCCCTGCAAGCTATCTGCAGATGATAGCTGTTCAGTGCTAACATGACGGCGGGCGGCATGATCTGATTTGAAAAAGACGAAATATGTGGAGTAGGTAATTACGTCTCAAGTTCCTCAAAGATGGACAAATACACAATATATGCATCAGTGATTCTTCCATTTGGCCACATAGTCTACAAGCAGAAGTCGGCCATGTTTGTTTCCATGCGGGAGTCTGGTCTTTTAAAATGAAGGATCCCAGCCGCAATCTTAGTAGTGTTTTTTGGGTGGCAGGGGTTATATGGTTGACTAAGTAAGGTTGCGGCTCCATTTTCTCAGCCAGCACCATCCAACCTTGTTTTTTCTTCGCTAATCCAGCTTTATCTATTATCCATGATCTTTGCTTTGCAGCCCCGTTGGCTGTTTTTTTAAAAGCCGCAAAAGTTTGGTTGGTATTCCATGTCTTTTCCATTTTGAGGTTTGACAGTGCATCCTCCAATACAGTTTTCCAGGCGTTTTTCACCTTTGTCTGGTTGTTCATCTCAATCCAACAAAGACCCATGAGCGTGTCCTCTTGTGCTGCCCTTAATTTCCAACCTGTTTTTAATTCGGCTGCTTGTCTAACTTGGTGCTGATTTAGTAGACCAAATTCCAAGCGAACCTGCGATTGGGAAACAAACCTCGGGATCTGAAAGATGTATTTAAACAACTATTGTTGTGTATTCAAAAAATTTGCGTCTTTTCCCCAATACAATTCCGACCCGTATGTTAAGGATGGTAAAAACTTCGCCGCAATTACCTTCAACAGGTGTGAATTTACAGAAAAAACTCCAACGCATCCAAAACGCATCAGCCAGACTCATATTGGACATCCCTCGCCAAGCTCACATTACCGGTCACCTGACAGACCTCCACTGGCTTCCCGTCAACAAGAGAATAACGTTCCGTCTCCTCACCCACGCACACAAGGCCCTTTACAAACTAGGACCGAATGCCTCAACACACGACTGTCCTTCTACACACCCACCCGCCAACTAAGATCCTCCAATCAAGCCCTCGCCACAGTTCCGCGCATCCACAGATCCACCATGGGAGGAAGATCTTTCTCCTACTTGGCGGCCAAGACCGGGAATTCTCTCCCCACTCACCTCCGCCTTACACAGAACCACATTTCCTTCAGAAAGGAACTTAAAACCTGGCCATTCGATAAATATGCACCCTCTCCCCCAAGCGCCTTGAGACCCTCTGGGTGAGTAGTGCGCTATACAAATTCCTGAACTTGAACTTGAACTATCTTTCAAAGTCCACCCGGCGTCGACTACTACTCCCAGATATTTGTAGGAGAGGGTCTGCTCTATTGTGTTGCCTGCGATGTGCCATTTCAAAGATTTCCTCCCTGGTCGTGAGGCGAAAAAGACGATCTTCGTTTTTTTGTAGTTGATTTGTAAGCCCTGTGCACCGATGTACTCATGGAGCTTCGTTATGGAACGTTGTAGGCCCAAAGGGGTCTGACTGTAAAGTACGATGTCATCTGAGTACTGTATGCTCCGAATTTTATGGTGGGCTAGCTTCGGTGGATCACTTTGTGTCTCCGAGATGCACTTGTCCAGGTCCGCGGTGAAGACGTTGAAAAGAGTTGATGTCAATACACAGCCCTGCTTGAGGCCTACATAAGTGGGGATTTTTTCTGTTGTTCTATCGCCATTGCCTAATTTTATTCTGACCCAGGTAGATGAATATAGGTTTAGGATGGCCCGCAACAGCTTTGATGGTATTCCTCAATTGGCCATCTTTTGCCATAGTGCCTCCCTCAGAACTGTGTCGAACGCAGCTTTGAGGTCTACAAAGCACGTGTACAGCTTGGTTGACTTTTCCCTTGCTTTCTCCACCAAGAGGTTTAACGCCAGCAGATTGCATGATGTATTAGTTCCCGGCCTGAAACCCGTCTGCGTGATCGGCAGAATCTTATTTGCGCTGACCCAGTCTTCCACGGCCCTCAGGAGGTTCGAGGCATAGATTTTGGCCTCGACGTCTATAAGCGCAATGAGGCGGTAATTGGCTGGATCGGACCTTGTGCCTGCCTTGAAGATTGGATGTAAAATGCTGCCTCTCCATGACTGGGGAATACTCCCAGTTTGGAATGCATTGTTGTATAGTGGGGTAAGATATTCTGCCCAAAAGGCTTGATCTTGTTTGAACAGTCCATTCGGTAAACCGTTTGGGCCTGGAGCACCTTTGGACCTCAAGTTTTTAAGTACCATACCTACTTGGGATGGCGTTATCAGTTCATCCAATTGTGGATCTACTTCTTGGTTTTTATTTTGATGAAGGGTCTGCTGGTCTGGCCTCCGTGCTGGAGTGTTATTACTTTGTGATTGCTCTAAGTGAATCCAATCTTTCTCAAGTATATTTGCGTTGAAAACCTGGGCCCGCTCCGTTTACAACTTTGTTGATTTCTGCCCAGAATTTCCTGTTGTTATTTGATTTACTAGAAGCTAATAGTGATTGGCAGGTGTCTGTTTGGTGTTTAGATTTTTCCAACCAAATGTCTTTTTTATATTTTTGCCTTAGTTTGTAGATTTGTCTGGCAGTGTCTTCTCCCTTTATTTTGGCTATTGCTTGTAGCTTTCTGATTTCTTGGTTTAGGATCCTTTTCTTGCTCACTACGGAGCCCAGAGACACTTGAGGTGCTTTGCATGATTTCCTTTTGTGACTGTAGGTTTGATAACCAAATCTCTCAGTTAGTCTTGTAGTCAGTCTTTCCCAATTGTCCTGGTAAGTGGATGAATCTTCTCCGGTCGCTTCTGTATGGACACTTTTCACGTACGTCATTATCTCTTTGGTGTTATTTCCGTTCTATACTAGTCTCTTGAGGTTATAGAGGCTTGGAGATTCGGTCAGGGCTTTGCATGCTGGGGCCCTTTTGTGTTGGACACTGAATTCGAATGCTTGCAGGCTATGATCACACTCCAATTTGTGGATTATTTTATAAGTGACGATGGTTTGTAGGACCTCTAGATCCACAATGGTATAGTCAAGCACTGATTGGACCAGTTTGGCTATTCTAGTTGAGGATGCTAGTTGATCTTGTGAAAAACGTCTGTTCAAAGCGATCATTCCGACCTCAGCAAACATTAGAGCACACTGTTGACCGATCTTATCCTTTTTCCGATGATTTGTTATAATTCTCGGGATAGGTTGGCCGTTCCATTTATTTTGATTCATGGTTTGGGCGTGGTCCTTTTGAAGCAAGAATATATTCAGGTCACCCGACACGACTAGCCCGCCTGCGGGTAGATGGATTGCATTGATTTAATGAGGGCTTTTAAGGTCACGATTTTCTCCGCTTTATTCTTGGAGTCTGGATGTAAATAAATATTACAGATTATCATTGACAAAGAGTCTTGAGCCCTCTACGGTCCTTTGCTGGAGTCTTGCATCAACTCAATTTTGATGCACTGGATCCATTGTTGTCCTGTATCGATGGTGACGTAGGTCCAAGGGATGCCAGTGTTCAAGTAGATCGATAGACCTCCGGCTGCCCTTCCCAAAAGGCCTCTTTTGTTGGTGTGTAGTTGGATTTCCTTGAAACCATCTATATGCTGGGAAGTCGTTGACCAGGTTTCTTGGAGTAGAATGATGTTGAATTGTTTTAGGAATGACATTAATTCTATATCATTGGTTTTACCCCCCAGACCATTGATATTCCACGAGCAGGCTTTCAGAGTCGGTTTTCATGCTTCCACCATCCTTGCATCCGGTGTATTTTACGTTGGGGGTAGAATTTTCCGGCATTCTTTGAGTCCCCCTGACTGGCCTTGATGGATGATTCGTAAATTGGCCCATCCCTCCTTAACGGTGTCCATGCCACCAATAGTCCCCCGGAGAATTCCGTCTACTGATTTAGATCTTTCTTCCGCCAACATGAATAATGGGCCTGGGTATCTTTCTGGCGGCAAGGGTCTGATTTCGATACCCCACTTGGCGAACTCTTCTCTGTGTCGTCAAACTTCTATGGCTATTTCGGGGTCCTTCCATGTTGCCACTGTCATTTCTCTCCCGTTTGTGTTAGGAATTATTTTAAATTCAATACTTTCTATATGGTTTGAGTTCACATGTTTTAACGTCTCAAACAGATTGGAGAGTTTTAATATGGCACTCCGGTTGAGAATGTCATGCTGCCCCCTTGAATTGTAGTGCAGTATTATTTCATGCGTTGTGGATCCCACTGGATAGGCTGCATCTAGCTTCTCTTCCTGATTTACGAGCCAGATTTGAGTGTTTGCTTTTGATGGTCTGGCCGAAATGCCCTGGTTTAGGACATTCGACTGAATTACAGGCTCGATATCAAAAACAGCCTGCTGTGGTCTTGGGTCCACCGTGGCTTGTGAGGTGGGTCTCTGTTGTTTCTCCATTGCGGGAGAGTTTCTTTTGGTGCCGTCACCATTTTCGGAAAGTAATGTAAGATGTTTTTCTGTTCTATGTGTGGCTTCTGCGCAGGAGGGCCGACCGCCGGTTGCCTGGTTGATTGGGCTTGTATTAGATTAAGGACACTTTGGTTCTTTATGTTGACTGTTGGTTTAACTTCCAGGGGCGGAAACATGGTTGGGGATATGTGCCCGGGGTCCACTTGTTCTACTTGGTCCACCTTTGGCGACTCTTTACGATTCGGACCTTGCAATGTTGTTCCTATGGTTGTGTTTGAATTAATGATTCTTGTAGGATCTTTTTCCCCTGGTGCTTGTTGTGCCTAGCTTTCCTCAGTCTCTTGCGTTCACGTTTTGTCAATGGGATGATTTGTTTTTGTGGCCCGTTGGATGTTATCCCCGGATCTTTTCTGCCCAGGTTTTCCGGCTCGTCGGCCTTGCCTCTGTTGAATTGATTCCCGTTTGTTTGGGAAGCTTCTTTCCCTGTGTTGGCTGGATCCAGAATGCCTTTACAGTGGTATGTTGTGACATCGGTGATTTCTGTCTGAGTGATCAAGGGATGATGTATTGGACTGCCAGCCGTTTGTTCCGCCCTTGTGTTCTCACTATATGATGTGGCGCTACTGGTTAAGCTTGACAAGCTTTCGGGAGGGATTCCTATACCGGGAATTTCGGAGGAATTATGGGCATCATTTGCTTTAGTTTGTACCTCTGCCAGAATGTCAGTTAAGATGGCCGGTAACACTTTGAGCTGATTCATTGTTTCGAAGCACTGACATTCATGGTACGTTGTGTGCGGGTCTATCTGTACCCGTTCGATGAAAGAGTTTAGCTCGAGGATCTTTTTGTCTATACCCACTACATGTGAAGCTAAGATTTGCAGAATGTCTATCTGTGACTCCAACTTTTCAGAGTGTTGGAGTAGTGCTGAAGAGATAGTTTCCATGATGTTTATGAACGGCGGCCACAATGGTGCGTGAGCTGGTAAACTGTTTTCTGCTAGGTGTCTCTGTTCTTGGGGACTGCTCCAAGCTTTGTCCCTTAATTTGTACCTTGCTGAACCTGGAGATCGTGGGTCTCGTGAGTCTGGTAGATCTCGTAGGTCTCCACCCGGACCTGCATCTGGGATAAGTGTTTGGTTAGCCATTCTGTTCCTTTGCTCAAGGGACTTTGGCAAAGTTGTTATACTTGGTGAGGAAATGTTAAAGTGGAGAGGGAATAGCCCGGACGGGCGATTTGATGGTTTTCTGTTGGTCGTTTGGCTGGTTATTGTAAAGCAAGCGCCGGAGGGTTTGAATACCTCCTGCACATCTGGACATGCGGTGAGCTTTGGAGTGGTGTTATACTTTTTTGTGCCACTCTGTCTGGCGAGCCACCCTTTGGCTGTGTTTGGCTGTTGGTTGTCTTCCTTTCATCAATGGGCTTGTCCTTATTATCATTTTCTGTAAAGACCTTGTCCAGAAAGTCCTTATTATCCATTCTCAGAGCGAATCGAGTGTCAGCCCCGTGATCATGATCCGCCAGGCCAAAGTATGGGCCCAGACTTAAGGAGCGCCACGTCTCTGGTACGATTGGTACGTTAGGTGTTTCCATTGTGCCCTCAGTGCGCTCGTCACTTGGCGCAGTTGATCTCGCAAACTTCCTCCCTTGTGTTTATTTGGGCATTCACCGTGTGTTGATTCGTAATTTTTTTTAAATATTTTCGGAGATTTTCCCAGGGATGTTGTCTGATCTCTTGAGGATTGTTGCTCTGAGAATTATTCTGGAGCTGCAGGGCTTTAGTTAGTGAAGTCACCGACTGAGACATTCTTTTAATGCTGATAACAATCTTTAAATTCTGTTCCTGCAATGCTGGCGGAGCGGATGATGTGGCTGAAATTAAAAAGTCTGCGATCTTGGCATTTCTAAGGCTTGTGGTCTTCAGTGGCGTTTTGGTGGTGAAGACGCTGACAGTGGTGTCTGGCGCCTCTGGAGTGTCCTCTGGTGTATCCTCGTCAGATGAGTGAGTGAAATCTTCACTCATTTTCCTGCAAATTGGTTGTTTTCTTATGCCACTCATTTTCCTGCAAATTGGTTGTTTTCTTATGCTTGCTTTTGCTATGGGGACTGTTCTAAGTCTCCCTGATCTCATGGTGAGGATGGGATGTAGATATTTGAGGAACCTGCCCCCTGCTCCTTTCGGCCTCACAGACCCCCTGTTTGTTCGCACTCCAAAAATCGCTCTTCTAGAGTTTCAACCCACCCCTTCACCTCCGCCTCCGCACTTTTGCTCTTTTACTCCTGCTTCTGCGGATTCTTGAGGTTTCTTCTTGAGGTTTCTTTTTGTGGACGGGCGAGTGCAAGCGCGGGCAGGAAAGGGCAGGAGTGAGCAGTGCTGTGCTTTGTGTTCTAAGTGCTGGATGATTTTAGAGGAGTATTAGCACCAGAGCCAAAGAGCCAGAAAGCCGAGGGCTGCTGCGGGGGGGGGGGGAGGGGGGGTCACACCAACCTGTACTGCCTGCTTTGGTCCCGCGGTGGCTCCCCTGGGCCCCGGGCCCGGCTCTAAGATTCAGGTTCCTCTGATCCTCCTCTGCTTCTCTGCCAGACCCGGACCTTGGCCACAAAGCTCCGCTGTGCACACGAAAGCACAGCAGAACACACAAAAGCTGCGGCTGCCAGCAAACAGGTCTCTCTTCTCCGGGAGCCGTCCGTCACTCGAGTGAGTGAATGCGCCTCACGGGCTGAGGGCAGCGGGTATTAGCGGGACGTTTTGCGGCGGGACTTCGCTTTGGCTGGCTGTGATTTTTAATCCCTTGTTTGAGCTCCGGCTCGGGCTCGTGCTCCCCGCGGCTTCCTTGTCTCTCCCGCGGACGCCGCCACCACGCTGCTCCTCTAAATGCTGCTCTCGCTGGTCTCCGCTGTCAGCTCTCTGCTCTCTAGCGCCACCGATTCTCAAATGAATGCAGTGCTTTCTCCCCCACAATAGTATCAGCAATGGCAATGGCAGTAAAAAAGGCCGCACTTTGTATTTTACTCCTCCTTAAAGGCTTTTTTATGGAAATAAATGAGAAACCAGTCTGTAAATGACAAAACTGTTTGGAAAATGCCATATTTTATAGTTAATTATTTTTCTAATTTTATTATCCACGTAATGGTTTTGAATAACCATGCACTTTACAAATAAAACTTACATACTTAAAATTACTCAGTTGAAAAGGTCATTGTTAAAAATAATTTGTGTGCACACAGTGGTACGTCAAGTGTTTGCATTTTAATTAAAATAGAAATACTATGACAGCATTTTACACTATGTGAAACCAAATATACCTTTTTACTGCAAGTACTGCTGGACTAGCACCTAATATATCGTATAGGTCCACTTGACATAATCTGATGATGCAGAAGCATCTGGTGTCAATCCATAGTTATTCTGCTGTACCTTCAATACTCATGCCCATGCACAAGATCAAAATATGGCCATACAAACTGGATTTTCATATGGTGTACTTACCTGTCTGAGTGCTACAGATTTACCCGCTATCGCCCCTTATATTATTTAATCTATCATCCTATGCCACATTCTATTGAAGGTGTGGTACCAGACTATCTTTGTCAGTGTATTGTCTGAAATATATTTTTTTAACAAACATTGTACATAAAAGGTTTTGCCACGTTTAGGACATGATGGTGATGTCAAATGATATTCTATATATAATATTCTGATATATAGTCGTATTGATTATTACATTCCCACCCACCATAAAACTAAGTCTGTGCTGTCTTTCGAAGATCTGCCATATTTCTTGCAGCTTAATGAGATCTCCAATCTAATATCCTGTGGTACATCCTACAAAATCCCTCCTATTCCCATTGGGTAAAAAATGTGACTTTTTCATGTCACGAAGATCTTGCTATTTTGTATGCCTCATTGTATCTCCCATGTACTACTTTTGCTGGGCTTTCAACTCACATCTATTGCAGCGACAAGTTAATCTTCCTGTGCTAATTATTTCAGATACTCTAAGAGAGCCATCTGTATAACCCTGTTAACCATCCAATCGCACCTCTGCTGGTTTCCATACTGGCTGCAAGCCATGACGGAACTATCTAGGATACCAAAGGTCTGACTGAATGATCAGCAGTAATCCGGCTTTGCTGTGCCAGGAAAGATGCAGTGCTTTGCAGCCCCTGCCCTGAAAGTCCTGAGGTTTTCCATGACTGAGTGAATGAGCACCATCTGTCAGTGAGACCCTGTTGCTTACCGAGCCTGTCAGGATGCGATCCAGAGTGTCAGCTGTCACAAACATGTTCCTCTTTGTCACCTCCCTTTGAGTGATGGTAGTATACATACAACGTACAATGGCTAGTTCCTGCAGGGGTGTTAACTGGGAGAAAAAGCACATTTCATACATGTGAACAACAAGATGAATCAGGGACTTATTCACAAAGTGCACCATACTACAAAATGTTTCCCCAAAACCTATATCTGAAGACCTCTCTAATCTTTGTTACAAGGAGATATCTGCCCCACATGTACACCTACCGTTTTGTTCTACCTGTGGGAAGAACAGGGGTGCCTGGCTGGAAAATGGGGAACTCTTATTACAAAATAATAGAGGTTTAGGAAAAGGTAAGGAGGGGAAAACGAAGAATTATTGATGTGTTTAGGGAGAGACAAACATCCACCGCCAAAGGTTTAAGCTTGTTGCTATTAACTAACTGTACACTTGGTATTACTTCAGCCATACAGGTCATGAAGGAGTTACAAATGTTTTTCGGGCCATATCTGGAGTAAGTGCAGAGTCACACAAGGCAAACCACTGAAATTGCAAAACCATTCCATTGCAAATAATGGAGATATAAATGAATGTTAAAATACATGAACTTATTTTGACTTTTAAAACCTACGTATCTAAACATATAATTGTGTGTGTGTGTGTGTGTATATATATATTACCTACTTGTGGTCGCCAGTAGGTAGTTATAGTTAGTACCTATTTTCCATAGGAAATCCGCAACATTCTATTTGTGGGCTTCATATCTATGTGTGGGCTCCATATCTATTGTGTGGGCTCCGTATCTATTATTATTTTTTTATGCAATTCTTCATGGCCTCCCAGCACCGTCCACGTGGGCTGGTGCAGAGATCATTCCGATCTATAAAAAAGGGTCCCCCATTGAACCTGCAAATTATAGGCCAATTAGCCTCATTGATGTTACCCAAAAAATCTTTGCAAGGGTGTTATTAGAAAGACTACAGGGTTGGATGGAAGACTGTGATGTTCTAACTCCGTTGCAATCAGGCTTTAGAGCTAAAACTTCAACTGTAGATCAGCTGTTTAGGCTTCAGTTGATCTATTGGAAGCATGTGGTTCTGGAAGGTGGGAGCCTGTATCTTACCTTCGTGGATTTGAAATCAGCGTTTGATATGGCGGACCATGACCAGCTGTGGAACATCCTGCTGGACATGGGAGTTCCACCATATCTTTGTTTCCAACTTAAACGCCTCCACGAGGGCACATACGCTAGAGTAAGATAAGACAAGAATGGCCAACTAACAGCCCCCTTCCCTGTCGGTAAAGGGGTGAGGCAGGGAGGCGTTCCTGTGCCGACCCTCTTTTTCCTCTTTCTAAATGGTTTAATTGAAGATCTACTTGCTGCCAAGGATTTGGATTCCCCTAAAATATCATTCCGCAAATTTCCCGCACTAATGTTTGTGGATGACACCCTGCTCCTCTCGAAATCACCGATGGGGATGCAGCGAGTGTTAAAGGAATTTAGCCAGTTTTGCAAAAAGAGGAACCTTGTAGTAAATATCAATAAAACAAATTATATGGTCTTCAATGTCGATTCCACTAACTGCCCACACCCAATGATGGATGACAGGCCGCTCGAGCAGGTCCATATCTTTGAATATTTGGCCCTTTCCCTAAATGATAAAATGGGTTGGGGTCCCCAAATCAACAAGGCCAATCTAAAGCTAACCCAGGCAATTGGGGGAATCCTAAAAGTCCAGAAGAGTTGTGCCTTAAAGGTCATAAGCCTACTGCTAGAAATATACAGAGTACAAGCCCGGTTGGCTTCTTTATATGGGGCAGAATTGTGGGGGCACAGTCCATCTAATGCCCAGACCCTCACTGAAAATAGGTTCATTAGACAAATCCTGGCTTTGCCAACAAACACACCCCTAGTACCGCTAAGGACGGATTTGGGTATCCTCCCAATGGTGGATTTAATCTCGTCTCCAAAAACAAAATTTGGATTTTCAATGAAGAAAAAAGTGAGGTTCAAATTGTGACCTATGTTGTCCACAGTGTAGAGTATCATTAAGTGTGCCTTTGTACTTGCAGCGTGAATTTTATTATTCAACTAAATCTATAAGAGATATAAAAGTAGTTCTTAAAGGAAGCATAATAAAGCAATATTGTATAGGTTTTGATAAATGTTATGCTTAGTTTGGTATTGTACTCTGCAAATAATAAATCAACAGTGTAATTAATTATGAGCTCTGATGACCGCAGTGTATTCAAAAGGCAGCGGTTAGCAAGAGCCGACGTCTGCCTGGCGTTGATTAGAGTTGCACAGTATTGGTAATTTAGTGAGTGCAGCCAGCGATGATAAGTGGTGCACAGAGTTAGTGGCACCTGAAGCAGCAAAGTTCTGTGGAGCCTGCGATGATGCGTGCTCCGAGCAGGATGCACTGGTAGCAAAGTCTTTACAATCAAGTTTTCTTATAAATACTGGTTGTCCTTTCACAGGAGAAAGTTGCAGTAGATCTCCAAAAACGATATGTTTTCTCGCAAATAAGACATCTGACTCAATATGGTCACGTGGCGATGAATTATGGTGCACTGAGTTAAAAGTAGCTTTGGCACTGAGTGTGTACGTAACCTGCGATGATGCATGGTCCGGGCAGGCCGCAGTGGGAGCAATGTTTTTTGCCTAGTGAATACTGCCTTAATAAGGACACGGGGAGATGACTTGTGGTGCAGTGAGTTAGTCGTACCTGAAGAACTCAGCGTGTGCGCAAGCTGCAATGATTCGTGGTTCGGGCGGGTCGAACTGGTACAATGTCTCTTGCCTACTGGAATGCGTCATTTGAAATCGCCATTCCACCTGAATCGTGAGCACTCACAATGTAGATCGAAGGCAGTAGTCATCAGAAACATCAAGAAATTCTTTTTGTCATATCCTTTAACACAATGGCAGGACATAAAGTACAATTATCTCTACCTTAAATAAATCAAGGCTAAATTTCATGCTGTCCGTAGTTTAGATTCAAAGCTGAATTGAAGTTGTGAACCGTGCTGACCGCACTGGAGATCGAAGGCAGTACTCAGCACAGATATCGACAAATGATTTTTTGTCACATATGTTAACAAAATCTGAGGACGCAGTACAATTGTCTCTGCCTTAAATAAATCGACGATGAATTTAATGTTGTCTGTAGTGCTGATGCGCTTATAGTATCAAGTAGTGAACTCTGTTGATCGCAGTGTATATTTGAAGGCAGTACTTAGTACAGACATTGAGGAATGTTTTTGTGGCATCCATTAACAAAATTGTCTCTGCCTTACATAAATTAAGGCTAACTTGAATGTTGTCGGTAATGTAGATGGAAAGCTGAATATAAGTTGTGAACCCTGCTGTCCGTAGTGCAGATCAAAGGTAGCTGTTGACACAGACATGGAGGAATGCTTTTTGTCACTTATTTAAACAAAATCTGAAGACATATAGTAGAATTGTCTCTGCATTAAAAAAAATGAAGGCTGAATTTCCTACTGTTCATACTTTGACAAAATCTAAGGACATAGTACAATTGTCTTGACTGAATTAAATGTTCTCTGTAGTGCTGATGAGGAACTGGTAACAAGTTGTCAACTCTGCTGACCACACTGTAGATCGAAGGCAGTACTCAGCACAGATACCGTCAACAAATTTGTATCACTTATTTTAACAAAGTCTGAGGAAATAGACTAGAATTGTTTCTGCCTTACATAAATGAAGGATAACTTCAATGCTATGCGTAGTATAGATCCAAATCTGAATTCAAGTTGTGAACCCTGCTATCCACAGTGTAGATCAAAGGCAGTAGTCGATACAGACATAAATCTGCGGTGTTGTGGCGCTGAGCTCGCAATGGGCCTGTATCGAGGAGGCATGTGGTCATGGCAGCAGCCATGTGGCAGGGTGCGGACCTGCGCTGTGGCAGAGTCTGTTGTCTTTGCAGAAGAGAACCACGCCCAAGATGTGGGCTAATTATTTATAGTCTTACGCTGATGTTGCGTATGTTGGACTAGCCCACTCCGTTTCTGCCTTAATTATTATTATGTTTCTTATATAGCGCCTGAATCGACCCCCGAAGGGGTATCTCCGCGCTTGCCTTGGGAACCCGTCCTGGCTTTTCCCTGAGAGATAGCCCCTGCAGGGCATCCCCAAGGTGAAAGCCAGGCATCCCGCCGCGGGGGCCGTTGTGGAGATTAAGCAAGCTTAATGCCCAGAGTTGCAGAGTGTGAACCCATGATTAGGTCAGGCACCGAAGCGAGAATTATCGAGTCCATGGACATTTGAGCTCAAGACCCTGCCGCGTCGGGAATTGAACCCTGGTCCCGGGTCTGACCTCTGCTTCAGGGTCTGCCTGCTCTAACCAGTGAGCCACACTTCTCCACAACACAGCTCCATGACCGAAATATTCCCCAGTGTCTGAGATAATATATTTGCATCCAGTGTGTGGTATACTACACGTATTAATGGTATATCTACACACGGAAACGTTTTTGCTTTCTATAGTGTGTTGTGTATAGCATATCACCGGTAGTATTAGCATTGTGTACATTATTGTTGATGTGCGAATTCCTTCTCTTATACATAGTTGATTACCACATCTCTGAAAATTGAGCTAGTGTGCTGTTGAGGGGATATATTATTTTGGGATGGTCCATTGTCCTGTTTTGCACTGCGTCTGAGGTAGTAGAGATGGAGCGGTCAGGAGGGGTGGTTCTTGTGGTCGTGGCGCTAAGTGATGTGATTTTGTTGGGTGTTGGAAGTTTATAATTAGTACCTCTATCACATATTCCTCTTTAAATATGGATATAAGTTGGATGTAATTTACGTAGTACATAGTGGACATGTTGATGTTAATTTGTTATTGGTAAGTGGAACTAATGCCTGTTTTTTTAGGTAGCATTACAGATTTTGCTTCTTGTGAAAGTATGGGCAAGTGGTGAACATTATAATTAGGTATGTCATTTAAAAAACCTTTAAAATTCAGTGAAAAAACATAGGTTTCAGGCAGGGGATAATCAGGAATTATCATTTGAAAAACCTTTGAAATTCACTGAAAAAACCATAGGATTCAAGCAGGTTATACTTAGGAATTATCATTTTAAAAAACCTTAGAATTTCATTGAAAAAACCATAGGTTTCAGGGGTGTTATAGTTAGCTGGACATTTCACTCATACAAAACCATTGAAATTCCTATGTTATAGTTAGTTGTACTAACTGTAACTCTCGCACTGGTGACACATATTACATCATTCATGACATGGTCGGTGACATGGTCAGTGGCATCACTGATGACATCTCAAATGACATCAGTGACATTGAGGAGATCAAAAGTGGATCACTGACATAATATCGAGGGACATAATATCGACTATCAAAAATATCGGCGACAAAATATCGACAGACAGAATATCGAGTTTGTATCTACAAACAGGTAAGTACAAAAATATCAAGTAAAAAATATTGTTTACAAAAATATAGTTTATAAGAATATTGACTTTATTAAAAACAATGTTAAATTAAATTAATATTAAAAATGAATTACTAAAATATACTTAAAAGTACTTAAATTAACGTATAATAATTAAATAATTAATGAAAGTTATAAAAAAAAATGTTTACATCATATTTCTTAAAACATATATATATATAGGAACATAATTAAATTAAATAATATCCAATATTATAACCGCACAATAGCGGAAGTGTAAAAATTACTATTCCCACTCCAGAGAGTGCAACAGTAGGGAAAGCGTTGGATAGCGTAGGGATAAAAAATTACTATTCACAATCCAGTGAGTACAACAGTAGGGAAAGCGTTGGATAGCGTAGGGGTAAAAATTACTATTCCCACTCCAGTGGGTCCACCAGTAGGGAAAGCGTTGGTTAGCGTAGGGGTAAAAATTACTATTCCCACTCCAGTGAGTGCAACAGTAGGGAAAGCGATGGATAGCGTAGGGGTAAAAATTACTATTCCAACTCCAAAGAGTGCAACAGTAGGGAAAGCGTTGGATAGCGTAGGGGTCAAAATTACTATTCCCACTCCAAAGAGTGCAACAGTAGGGAAAGTGTTGGATAGCGTAGGGGTCAAAATTACTATTCCCACTCCAGTGAGTGCAACAGTAGGGAAAGCGATGGATAGCGTAGGGGTAAACATTACTATTCCAACTCCAAAGAGTGAAACAGTAGGGAAAGCGTTGGATAGTGTAGGGGTCAAAATTACTATTCCCACTCCGGAGAGTGCAACAGTAGGGAAAGTAAATACTTCATATATTATTTAAAAAACATAAATTAATATCTATAAAAAATTAATTAAAAGTAATTACCAATTTAATATAATATAATAATTAATCAATTAAAATTACAAATTAAAATTTATTATTACAATTAGTTACCTATTAATATAAATTATTTGCAAATTAACAAATAATTATTTGACAATTAAAAATTAATTAACAATTAATTCAAATGAAATACAATTAAATGAATTTAATTATTTAATTAGTTATAAATAAATTACTTCCCACCCTATTCCCCTATGAACCCACAACCCGCTACAGAAAATAAATTAGTAAAATTAACATAATTAGCAATTAATCAATTAAATTATATTAATTGGCAATTAAAATTTTATTAATTACCCATAAAAACCTAATTAACAATTAATTCTAAATAAATACCAATAAATAATTTTACATATTTAATTATAATTAAACTACTTCCCACCCGATTCCCCTATAAACCCACAACCTGCAACAGAAAATAAATTAGTAAAATTAACATAATTAGCAATTAATCAATTAATTAAAATTAATTGCCAATTAAAATTTAATTAATTACCAAATATAAATTAATTAACAATTAATTAAAAATTAATACCAATAAATAACTTTACATATTTAATTAATTATAAGTAAATTACTTCCCACCCTATTCCCCTATAAACCCACAACCCACTACAGAATTAAATTACGTAAAAATTAAAAAACCAAAATTCATTATTTACAATTAATTATAACATAAATACACACTTTCCACACATATATTAACTTAAAAAACACTATAAAAAATTGATATTATTAAAAATTCGATAATTTTAATAACCTATATTATATACTTAGATATTTTAACTTTCTATATTTTTAACATTCGATATAACATTACTTACCGTAAAAACGATATTTTTGATGTCTATATTCTGTCCATTCGATATTTTGTCCATTCTATATTTTAAACTCGATATTATGTCCATTCGATATTTTGTACTCAATATTTTGACTGTTTACCATCAAAAGTAAGCGCCAATTTGGATAATTAATGCTGCTGTTCCACATGTTCCTGGCACATATATATATATGTGTATATATTCATCATAAAGAGACTACAGGTACCAGCATGCCATCAGAGAAACACACAACTGTGAAATAATTAGAGCATGCGCTCAAGTATCGTAGCAGCAGCTTCTACTGTTGTTCTTCACTGGCCTCAAAACGCGTTAGGAAGATGTCATAATTAAAACTTTGGATGGAGCCAGCATGGAGTTATTTATGTCCCACACAACGGCGAGTTCCTACAGCAGGGCAACTTGTGTTTTTTGGATATATATATATATATATATATATATATATCCAAAAAACACGTTACCCTGCTGTAGGAACTCGCTGTTGCAACTTGTGTTTTATAAATATTTTTGTCCACCCTAAGCGTGGAAGGGTACTCTCAGATGTGAGACCCTTGCTCATTGCACCATCAGGATTCAAGCAAGCCGGGCCGAAGAAGGCTGAAATGCCAGAAACCGGTCCCCGGTAGCTTGTCTCCTTTCTGGTGAAGAATTGGCTTGGTAGTTTAGTCTGCCCTGTTCCCATGATGCACTGGGCCAGGGACAGACTGATTTGCATATAGCCAGGTTCTGAGCTGGGATGGGGCAGTGAGATAAATAACGGTGATGGATCAAGCCCTGATCTTTGGACTGGGTAAGAGTGGTCTGTTTAACTCAGACACTCTGTTCATCACCACCCCCTTTTTGTAAATCGTTTTTGGCCACTATAGGTGTGGCAGGGTATACTCAGACATGAGTCCCTTTCTCACTGCTCCATCAGGATTCAAGCAAGCCGGGCCGAAGAAGGCTGAAATGCCAGAAACCGGTCCCCGGTAGCTTGTCTCCTTTCTGGTGAAGAATTGGCTTGGTAGTTTAGTCTGCCCTGTTCCCATGATGCACTGGGCCAGGGACAGACTGATTTGCATATAGCCAGGTTCTGAGCTGGGATGGGGCAGTGAGATAAATAACGGTGATGGATCAAGCCCTGATCTTTGGACTGGGTAAGAGTGGTCTGTTTAACTCAGACACTCTGTTCATCACCACCCCCTTTTTGTAAATCAAAACGGGTCAGGTAGCTGCAGACGCCGATGTGCCTGACACCCTTTTCTTGTTCCTAATACTTCGCCAACAAGGAGTGCACCTCGCCATGGGCAAACTGTGAAACTGTATCTAATTCGGCCGGTCCGGTCGAGAGGCGCACCGCCGCTGAGAGGAGCAGTTCCGCTGCTTCTCAACCGAGGAGCAGAGCGGACTAACAGGCGTTTGGCAGTATTTGAAAAGATGCTGGGGGAACAACGAGGACATAAACTTTGGTGATTTACCGCATCTTGCCAGCAGCCCCACTTGGGATTTATGTGTATGGACTTCCAGTCCCAGAATGCAGTATGATGACTCACCTGTGTGTCTTTGGCTGATTGAGTTTTTCAATAAAAGGGCGAACACTGGGAGCCCAAAATGGTGGCAATTTGTGGTAGCAGCGTATTCCTATGAAGAAGGTCAGATGCCCGAAACGCGTCAGGTAGCTGCAGACGCCGATGTGCCTGACACCCTTTTCCTGTTCCTAATACTTCGCCAACAAGGAGTGCACCTCGCCCATGGGCAAACTGTGAAACTGTATCTAATTCGGCCGGTCCGGTCGAGAGGCGCACCGCCGCTGAGAGGAGCAGTTCCGCTGCTTCTCAACCGAGGAGCAGAGCGGACTAACAGGCGTTTGGCAGTATTTGAAAAGATGCTGGGGGCACAACGAGGACATAAACTTTGGTGATTTACCGCATATTGCCAGCAGCCCTACTTGGGATTTATGTGTATGGACTTCCAGTCCCAGAATGCAGTATGATGACTCACCTGTGTGTCATTGGCTGATTGAGTTTTTCAATAAAAGGGCAAACACTGGGAGCCCAAAATGGTGGCAATTTGTGGTAGCAGCGTATTCCTATGAAGAAGGGCGGATGCCCGAAACACGTCAGGTAGCTGCAGACGCCGATGTGCCTGACACCCTATTTCCTGTTCCTAATACTTCGCCAACAAGGAGTGCACCTCGCCATGGGCAAACTGTGAAACTGTATATATATATTGCAACACAACACAGCATGGTAATACACTACAATATATCATTGCACCATGCTATAACACTACACCATAACACACACAAAGCTGCACTACTGTAAAGCAGGTCACTGCAAAACTGTTCAAGACTACAATACACTGCAAACATATGATATAACACTGCATTATCGCACTATAACTTATTTATACTGTACACTACAGCACTGCTCTGCACTGCAACCCAATACTACCTAACATATTAGAGCAATACTTCATACTACACAGTCCTTTACAATACAGTAAAGCACACGTCACAATACAACACTACAATATACCACAATGTTAGACAACCACATATGTAGCTAAACCTCACTGCCTCTCATTGTCTTGAACGCCATGTAAAGTAATGGAGACTGACAGATACCTTTTTTCGATGTTCCAGGATTTTACAGCAAGATAAAATGGTCTCATCTGGTTCGACAGAAGCAGACGTATCCAAAAAACCCATAAGGGTTTCCATGTCCAAGCGCCGGATCGATTCCGTCAGTCGAACTGTAATGACAACCCCAAGAAATAGACACATGTACGAATATTGTCCAGACAGATGTTGTTCAACATTCTTTAGTCATTTAGAAAAGAGTATCATAAGACATTCTTAACTCGCAGCACAATCTGCATGAATTTTTCAAGAAAGGACAGATGTCCATGATGCATTTGTTCCTGTGCAAATTATGTTGTATGTTATTTTCTTATGGATTGATTACATATGGAATTCAAGTGTTATGCTCTTGATATATGTGCTCATGAACTACTGGTAAAAATAACATCGGCAAAGCCAATAGATCTTAACCCCTAAATAGGTTTGCCACCTTTCCAAAAGAAAAATTTCACCATTTGTTGTTGGTTTAAGAGCCTATAAAGGCCCAAAATAGAACTTTAAACAAAATCATATGTATTTATTTGTAAAATGGCTCTTCGGTCTTAGTTTATGTGAATTTTTTGTCATGGATGATTTACTCATGTCTAGAACACAGATAAGGGCTTAAAATTCCTGCATTAGGTGATTTTGCTTATTTTTATTTCAACTGAGACATTAAAATGATGGTGGCTTTGCTAGGGAGCAAGTTAGGTGGCAACCCTAAACCTGAACCATATTGGATTTTCCAATTATTTTTAGATGACTTCTGTGGATGCACATGCATTCCTGGTTGTCAGCTTTGAAAGGATATTTTATGCTTTAACCCCTCGCTGCTAGGCCTCCCCCCCTGGGCTAAGCCTTTGGCTAATTGGGGTAGTTCGCGCTTAGGCCCCTGTAACGTTTTGACCACATACGGTATGCATGCCAAATCAGCCTTCTTTTTTTCCAACATCATGGGAATTCAAAAGGTGCCCCGGGTTTTTGGATTCCCTTTGAGGGGACCCAGACATTAGCCAAAATACAGCAAAAATTTTTTTTTGGGGGGAAAAATGGGCTACAGATGAAAGCGTCTCATTTGTTCCCTGCAAATGGTATCAAAAAAGGGGTTGTGATGCTGAAATCACCATCTTCCCAGCTTTCAGGGACAAGCAGACTTTTGTCAGAAAACCAAAATGTTTTACACAATTTTGGCATTTTTCTGGGACATAGCCTATTTTTGGTATTTTTTGTGCTTTCAACCTCTTTCCAGTTAATGGTAGAAATGGGTATGAAAACAATAATGGATCCTGGAAAGCTATACATTTTAGATAAGTGGACAAAATTCTGAATTCAGCAAGGTGCCATTTGTGTAGATCCTTCAAGGTTTCTTTGTAGAGACTAACCGTTGAATATAGGAAAGATTGAACATTAGTGGGAAATAAAACAGCCATTTGTGTCAACGTTTTAACCTGTAACTTCTTCTAATTATGACAGCTGTTTGAAAACAATATACTGTTACATCAGCTGGACCTTTCGGGTTGTGGGGATACATAGGACTTGTAGGTTCACCAAGAACCCGACAAAACCAGAGCCAATAACTGAGCAGGGTCTTGCAATGTTTTTTATTATTTACCTGGTATATAGCAATTAATTTGGGAACATACATACATGGAAAAATCGGTATGAAAGACACCTATGTATTTCTGAAATTGAAACAAAATATAGAGGGGTAGATTTACAAGCCCCGTACGCCACATTTGTGCGGCTGTTGCGTCACTTTTGTGACGCAGCAGCGGCACAAAGCCAGCGCCATGCTGATGGGTATATACAACACGACGCATCTAGGGAGATGCATCACATTGTAAAGCCCTGCACCACATGAGGCCGTTCTGGCATGGGGGGGGGGCCTTCGGGCGCAGGAACGCCTCAGTAACATTTACGGACATGCTGCGTCAAAACCCTGCGCCTGCTTGAAGCAGGCGTAAGGATTGACGCAGCATGTTAGGCATAGGGGCACCCCAAGCCTAACTGGAGCTGAGTCGCTCTTGCGACGCGGCTCCAGCAATGCGCTGCCTTTCCGCCGGGGGATGCGACACGCATCTTACTACCATCTGGGGCGCCACGGTGCACCGCATTTTGCGGCGCATCAGTGGTGGTGCACGGGTAGTTTGGCTTGTTGCAACTGTTCTTGCGCATCCCTACTGATTAGCAGAGATGTGCCAGAAGTTGTAAATCTGCCCAGAGATTTTGAACCCAGCTCTGACGGCATCTAGGGAAACCTAGAAAACCTATACATTTTTTATAACTAGACACACAGGGAAATCTAGGATCGGGTGACTTGCTCTTACCAGGTTCTGTTACCCAGAATCCCTTGCAAACCTAAAAATGTGTAAAAAAAACATGTTCCTCTTATTTCTGTGGTGGAAAGTTCTGGAATCTGCGTGGATCCACAAAAGTCTGCTCACGCCATCTTCTCCAAAGCCTTCTGAGAAAAATGGTACCTCACTTGTGCGGGTGGGCCTAGAGCCCGCAACAGGAAACAGACAAAAACGCAATGAGGACACACCACATTTTCATAGTGAAAACTGACCCTTTTTTTGCAGTGTGCCTAGTTGTAGGTTTTGAACCCTAACTCTGCCTGCTACTAAGGAAACCTAGCAAACCTATACATTTTTGAAAATTAGACACCCAAGGGAACCCAGGATGAGGAGACTTCACTGGCTCTCACCAGGTTCTGTTACCCAAAATCCCTTGCAAACTTCAAAATGTGTATAAAAAACCAAAACCACATTTCCCTCACATTTCTGTGGTGGAAATGTTCTGAAGTCTGTGTGGATCCACGAGATTCAACCCTCCAGCATTCCCCAAAGTCTTGTGAGAAAAATGGTACCTCATTGGTGTGGGATGGCATAGTGCCCGCAACCGGAAATGGCCCAAAACGCAACATGGACACACCGCATTTTACAGTGGAAACAAACTATTTTGCAAAGTGCCTAGCTGTAGATTTTGAACCCTAGCTCTGCCGGCACCCAGGGAAATCTAGCAAACCAATACATGTTTGAAAACTAGGCACCAGGGGTATCCAGGATGGGGTGACTTTTCTTGTTTTCACTAGGTTCTGTTACCCAGAATCCCTTGCAAACCTCAAAATTTGTTAAAAAAAAAACACATTTCCCTCACATTTCTGTGGTGGAAAGTTCTGAAATCTGCATGGATCCACAAACTTTCACCCGACCGCATTTCCTAAAGTCTTCCGAGAAAAATGGTACCTCACATTTGTGGGTAGGCCTAGTGCCCGTGACAGGAAAGGTCCCAAAATGCAACGTGGACACACCACATTTTCACAGTGAAAACAGACCCTTTTATTCAAAGTGCCTAGCTGTAAATTCTGAACCCTAACTCTGCCTGCACGTAGGGAATTCTAGCAATCCCATACAGTTTTAAAAAATAGACACCCAGTGAAATCCAGGATGAGGTGACTTGACTGGCTCTCACCAGGTTCTGTTACCCAGAAACCCTTGCAAACCTCAAAATGTGTAAAAAAAACTAATTTTCCTCACATTTCTGTGGTGAAAAGTTCTTAAATCTGTGTGGATCCACAAAATTCCACCCACTCTGCATTCCCAAATTCTTCAGAGAAAAATGGGTCCTCACTTGTGTGGTTCAGGCATAGTGCCCACAACAGGAAATGGCCCAAAACGCAACGTGGATGCACCACATTTTACAGTGGAAACAAACTATTTTAAAAGTGCCTAACTGTAGATTTTGAACTTTAGCTCAGCCGGCACCTAGGGAAACCTAGCAAACCAATACATTTTTAAAAACTAGGCACCCAGGGGAATCCAGGATGGGGTGACTTGTCTGGCTCTCACTAGGTTATGTTATCCAGAATCCCTTGCAAACCTCAACATTTGTCCCAAAAAAAAATTCCCTTAAAATTTTAAAATCTGTGTGGATCCACAATATTCCACCCACCCTGCGTTCCCCAAAGTTTTCTGAGAAAAATGGTACCTCATTTGTGTGGGTAGGCCTTGTTCCCGCAACAGGAAATGGCCCAAAATGCAACGTGGACACAACACATTATCACAGTGAAAACAGACCCTTTTTTTGCAGAGTGCCTAGCTGTAGAGTTTGAACCCTAGCTTTGCCTGCACCTAGCAAATCCTCGCAAACCTATAAATTTTTTAAAACTAGACACCCAGGGGTATCCAGGATAGGGTCACTTGGTTGGCTCTCACCAGGTTCTGTTACACAGAATTCCATGCAAACCTCAAAATAAAAAAAATAAAAAACACAATTTCCTCACATTTCTGTGGTGGAAAGTTCTGGAATCTGTGTGGATCAACAAAATTCCAGCCAGCGCGCATTCCCCAAAGTCTTCAAAGAAAAATGGTACCTCACCTGTGTGGGTGGGTTAAGTACCCGCAACAGGCAAGGTCTCAAAACCTATTGAGGCGACTTCAAAATTAACTATCACAAAAGCACCTAGTTTGGCAAGGGGCGGTCCCATGAGTTTTTGGCCCCGGGCTCGATGGCCATCTAGGGAAAATACCAATCCCACACAATTCTGAAAACTAGAGACCCTGAGGAGTCCAGCAAGATATTTCTTGCGTGCGTCCCCCAGGATTTCTCTACCGAGAATCCCCTACAAACCTCAAATTTAGATGAAAAAATCACTTTTTTCTCAAATTTCTGTGTGGGAAAGTTCTGGTATCAGCATGGATCCACAAATTTCCTTCTATACAGCATTTCCCCAGGTCTCTCGATAAAAATGGTACTCTTACTCTCATGGGTGGGTCAAGTACCCACAACAGGAAATGGCCCAAAACCTATTGAGGCAACATCAACATTACCTATCACAAAACAACCTGGTTTTGTTTGGTGGGTCCAATGAGTTTTTGGCCCCGGGCTCGGTGGCCACCTAAGGAAACCTACCAAACTCACACATTTCTGAAAACTAGACACCCGGGGGAGTCCTCCAAGGTATGACTTGCATGGGTTCCCCAACATTTCCCTACACAGAATTCCCTGCAAACCTCAAATTTTGTTTCAAATATCTATTTTTCCTCACATTTCTGTGTGGGAAAGTTGTAGGATCACGGGGTTGACACAAATTTCCTATAACCCAGCATTCCCACATGTCTCCAGATAAGAATGGCACCTTACTTTTGTGGGTAGGCATAGTGGCTGCAACAGGAAACGGCCCAAATCATACTGTGGAAACTTCAAAGTTACCTATAACAAAAAAACGACCTGGTTTTGGAGGGGGCACCTAGGATTTTTGCCCCGGGCTTGCGGCTATCTAGGGAAACCTACCAAACCCACACATTTCTGAAAACTAGACACCTTGGGGAGTCTAATTAGCTATGGCTTGCATGGATCCCCCAAAGTTTCCCTACCCAGAAATCCCGTCAAACCTCAAATTTAGCTGAAAAAAACACATTTTCTACATATATTTGTGTGGAAAGATAGTGGCAGCACAAACGGCCTACCCCACAGCGTTTTCATTAGTGTCTCAAGTAAAATGATACCTCACTTGTGTGGGTGTCCAAAGCATAACTGGCTAAAAACTTATTTTTAAAAATAAATTGCACTTGGAATTCTAGGTGCTATACCCTTTTTCCTATGTCTTGGGCTCTTCCCAGTCAGAGGCCCTTGCCCCACCCAAACAAGTGAGGTATCATTTTACTCGGGAGACTGAAGGGAACGCTGTGGGCTAGGACATATGTGTCGGCACAGTGATTCCATCAAAAATATGTGGAAAATTTGTTTTTTTCAGCTATATTTGAGGTTTGCAGGGAATTCTAGGTAGGAAAAGGTTGGGGGACCCATGCAAGCCATACCTCGCTTGACTTCCCAGGGTTTCTAGTTTTCAGAAATGTGTGGGTTTGGTAGTTTTCCAAGATGGCCGCTGAGCCCAGGGCCAAAAACCAAGATGACCCGCCCTTGCAGAACCAGGTTGTTTTGTGAAAGGTCATTTTGATGTCGCCTTAATACGTTTTGGGCCCTTGCCTGTTGCGGGTACTTGACCCACCCTAGTAAGTGAACTACCATTTTTATTGGGAGACCTGGGGGAACGCTGGGTGATAGGAAATTTGTCGATCCACATAGATTCCAGAACTTACCCGCACAGAATTTAGAGATTAAAAGGATTTTTTCATCAAAATTTGAGGATTGCAGGGAATTCTGGGTAGGAAAATGTTGGGAGACCCACGCAAGCCATACCTCCCTGGACTCCCCTGGGTTTCTATTTTTCAGAAATGTGGGGTCCGGTAGGTTTCTCTAGATGGCTGCCAACTCGGGACCAAAAACTCAGCTGCCCCTATGTATCCGAAAATGACCTTGTTTTGCAAGGGGGTGTCACATGAGTTTTTGGTCTCGGGCTTGGCGGCCATCTAGGGAAACCTACCAAAACCACACATTCCTAAAAATTAGACACTCGGGAATGTCCATTGAGGTATGGCTTGCATGGATCCCCCAACGTTTTCCTACGTAGAATGGCTCTCACCAGGTTCTGTTACCTAGAATCCCTTGCAAACCTCAAAATGTGTCAAAAAACACATTTTCTTCACATTTATGTGGTGGAAAGTCTTAAATCTATGTGAGAGCCAGACATGTCACCCCATCCTGGATTCCCCTGGGTGTCCGATTTTATAAAATGTATAGGTCTACTACGTTTCCCTAGGTGCCGGCAGAGCTAGGGTTCAAAAACTACAACTAGGCACTTTGCAAAATAGTGTCAGTTTGCACTGTAAAATGTGGAGCATCCACGTTGCGTTTTGGGCCAATTCCTGTTGTGGGCACTAGGCCAACCCACACAAGTGAGGTACCATTTTTCTCAAAAGACTTTAAGGAACGCAGGGTGGGTGGAATTTTGTGGATCCAAACAGATTCCAGAATTTCCACCACAGAAATGTGAAGAAAATGTGTTTCTTTTCACAAAGTCTGAGGTTTGCAAGGGATTCTGGGTAAAATAAACTGGTGAGAGCCAGACAGGTCATCCTATCCTGGATTCCCCTTGGTGTCTAGTTTTCAAAAAGTTACAGGTTTGATAGTTTCCCCTATTTTAAGGTCAAGGCAACACAGTTCGGACAATGGAACTGCCAGTTGGCTTCCCCAGGTTTGGGTTCCAGGTGCATAGCACAATGTTAGTGCAGAGATATAACGATCTGATGTCCTCACTGTATTTGTGTGTTTTGCTCTGCAGGGGGCCAGATATTAATTGCGCCACCAGACGACGCATGATCTATTGGCACGGTGTTGAATGCCTGTGATGGTTGTAGGTATGCAGTAAATAGCAGCCATCAGGTAAACAGCAGATACCGTTTTATTCTGTGTGTCTTGTACTTGTTTTATGTGGTTGTCTTCACTTTTGTGGATACATGAAGTCCTGTGTTTGGACTAACATTTCATTTCCGCTGAGTGTGTTTTTAAATATCACTACAGGTCCTGTGAACCAACAAAATTAAAGATTGAAAACAGAACCCCGTTTTTGCCCAGACGAAGTTGCTGAAGTTTATAACAATGAAACATGTAGACATTGAGTAACTGTATATGGTATAGTAAGAACCATTTTTAATTGGGAGTTGTTGCGGCATCAGAATAAAGTTATTAAGCTAGCAAGTCTCTCCACATTTTAGCAGTGATGTCCGATTGCTCTTGGCTATCACAGGGGTTCTCGGTGTACACACATTTTTTCACATTTCATTTAGACGAGTGGACATATAGATTTGTATTCGTGCACCAGACCAGTAGTAGCTGGGGAATCACTATTTGTGTTCTTTCCTTTCGTTGTTTACTCACTACAAAGAGAGAATGTCCGATGATGAGAAGTGGGTAAACTGGCAATTGCTTGCCAGGAACCGCCTCGGATGTTGCTACAGTGAGGTACTCTCTCTTTGCTCACTTTATATTTTTTCACAATTTGAGAGTGGGACTGGACCTGGGTGTAACTTTTCATGAAAGCAAGAAGACACCATGACCCTTTAGGTTATTGTTAAGGGACGCATCTAGGGCAGTAGGATAAATGGCTGTTTTGCTCTGCCAGTGGTTCAACGGGTATAGGTGTGAGATGGGGGAGGCCCTTGTTGTTGAAATTTGATTGAGCGGGGGGGCGGCCTCTTCCATTATTCCCCCTAGGGCTTCTTTAGATTGATAGTTTCCCCTATGTGCCAGCTGCGCTAGGGCCCAAAATCCACAGGTAGGCACATTGCTAAAAAAAAGTCTAATGGGCTTTCTGCCGCCCTGGGGGGAATCGGTGGGGGGGGATTTGCCCTGATATGTCCCCAAGGGGAGCAGAAAGACTCAGGCTAATTGCGGAGGGGTGGGGTCATTGGTATGCACATTCTGGGCAGCCTCCACCCATGCATAAAAAAGCCAGAGTAGTTGCTGGTGCCTAGTGGGCTTTCTACCCAGCCGGTGGCAGATAAGGGACCACTGCCCCATCTGCCCCCGGGGGAGCAGAAAGACTGGAATTTCTCTGGGGTGGTGGCGGTATTGTCATACCCATTTTCAGCAGCCCCCCACCCCTACATGAATACACAAAAAATCCCTGGTTTCTAGTGGGCTTTCTGCCCCATGGGGGGCAGATTTGGGGCTACTGCCCCCATATGCTCCCCAGGGGGGCAGAAAGACTGGATTTTTTGTGGGCGAGGTGGGGGCATTGGCATGCCCGTTTTGGGCAGCCCCCACCCCTGATTCAAATTGGCAAAAATATCCCTGGCATCTAGTGGGCTTTTTTCCCTTCTGGAGGGGCAGATTGGGGGCTACTGCCCCATCTACCCACCAGGGGGGCAGAAAGGCTGTAATTGTGGTGGGGTGGGGCATTCTGAGGAGGCTTACGTGTGTAAGGGGAGAAACTTGAGCACTTCTATGTGCAAAAACTCAAGCTGCTAAAGTTAGAAAGTTCAATTAGTCAAAAGTAGTTTGGCTGATATCATCAGATATTTAATTTTTCATGGTAGAATCATATTAATTCATATGTTCTCTCTGGAAACAAAATTGTATACAATTCCAAACTGGTTGTACAATTCACAGTATTTGCGATTGTTGCAGTGGCATGACGTTAAAATAAATCATCCCGATGCATTTCGAGCGTGAGCTCTTCTTCAGGGTAAAAACATCTGAGGAAGAAATGCAGGAAACTAGTTTTAGGAACGAGGGCCCGAGTTATAAAACAAAAATAAACGTGAGGTAGTGTGACATGCTAAAAGGATCATGCGGAAGTGTGGTTGCCATGATGAGTTAAGTGAAAAAAGACGTAAAGTGTCTATAAAACAAACTAGATTTAAATAAATAAAATACTGTTACAAGTTATGAACGTGGTACAAGTTGTAAACGTGACCGGCGGTCCGCTTGTGATAATGGTGAAATGTGAACACATGCGGTTCAAAACTTACGATAGGTGTAAAGGGGGTGCTGACAACATAAACAACGTGCTTGAGCTTTAATGGTTAAAAAGAATGGCATGCCGGTGAGTAAAGTGAATAAGTGCTAGATGCACGCGTGAACGTTCGTGAAGGATCAAGCAAATGAACGGTATATTGATATACGGGTAAACGATGGAGTGCTTACCATGCCTCTGTGAAACAAGAAACGACGGTGTAAGCGACGTGTGGCGTCCAGGAACAAACGAAGTCGGTGTGAAAGCATGCGCGTGAAGTATCACGTTAAATCAATGAAAGAGAAAAGAGGACGTGCAAGGTGAATAAAGACGATGCGAACAAAAAAAGAAAAAAGGAACGGATTTAAAGAATACCATACAACCTAAGTTGTATACAACAACGTCATTAGAATTGGCAATGTTCTGATGAAGTAAAAAAAGAAGTGGTTGTCATGAAACTGGTACAAATGAAATAAACACGTAAATGGGGAAAAGAATGAGAAAACAGTTCAAAACATTATGGTGGGTATTTGAATCAGAAAAAGGTGTACGAACATGTGGAAACACAAAATCAAGAGTAAACCAAGGAATGTGAGCAGAACCATTGTGAATCAATATTGAAGTGGGTAGTGGGCTCACCGTAAGAAATACAGGTCTTAGAGAAGGAAAAATGATAGAATCTAAGGTTAAAGAGAGACATGTAGCAAGTAGAGAATGCACGTGTATATGTAAGAAGGAAAGATACAGGACACCGATAGGGAGGTAAAAAATATAAACATTCGAGTGTGATTGAAGGAATGGGGCATTGACATGCCCATTTTGAGCAGCCCCCACCATAATTAAAATTTTCCACCAAAAATCCCTGGTTTCTAGTGGGCTTTTTGCCCCCCCTGGGGGCTGATTGGGGGCTATTGCCCCATCTGCCCCCCCAGGGGGGCAGAAAGGCTGTAAGTGTGGTGGGGGGCATTGGCATGCCGTTTTGGGCAGTCTCCACCCTAATTAAAATTGTCCCAAAAAATCGCTGATGTCTAGGGAGCTTTCTGCCCCCAGGGGGGCAGATTGGTGGCTACTGCCCCCATTTGCCCCCCAGGGGGCGCAGAAAGACTGTAATTGGGGCAGGGGATGGGGCATTGGCGTGCCCATTTTTGGCAGCCCCACCCTAATTAAAATGACCCCCAAAAAATCCCTGGTGTCTAGTGGGCTTTCTACCCCCGAGGGGCAGATTGAGGACTACTGCCCCATCTGCCCCCCAGGAGGGGCAGAAAGGCTGTAGTTATGGCCGGTGTGGGGGCATTGGCATGCATGTTTTGGGCAACCCCCACATTCATCGAAATTGCCGCAATAAAAATCCCTGGTGTCCAGTGGGCTTTCTACCCCCATGCGGGCAGAAAGACTGAATTTGGCCAATATTTTTGCCCTTCCTGGGGCAATCCCCAAGCAGGGATCCACTGGGGATATTCTCCCCTTTCCAATGATACCTCTTCCATCTTTCTACGTGCTCAGGGGGTTGAGATAGCCCCCTGAGCACATAGAAAGTAAAACTGAAATGAGCCTTTCAGTTTCGGTTTCTGTTAAATGACGTCAGCGCAACATGCAAAGATCATCATTTCATAGAAACCACGGGGGGCCTCTGGAGCTGGGGAAGCTCTTCCCCAGCTCCCGAGGCTTTGGGGAAGAAAAAGAAATCCCTCTGGTGCCTGCACCTGAGGGATTTCCGGTGCTTTGTGCCAGGGCAGCCAGGAGCCAACCTGCGCACATTAGCACCATTGAGCATGACAGCTCCCAGCCGTCGTGCACACTGAAAGGGTTAAGAAAAAATCCATTCAAAGATGCTATCGGCAAATGAACACACATCTACGTCAGCCATATAAGAATGGATATTCTTAAAGCTGATTAAAATACATTAGGAAATGTCTGTCATATATATACGTGTGCACATGGAAGTTCTGTTAGACATATTGTAATGGTTAAAAAATAAATGATGATTATCACCTGCCAATACAACATTGAGCTGAGCTAAGAGCCCGAAGTCTCTGGAGGATGAAGGACATGTTGAGAGTGTAGTTTTAACAAAGAGAAGGTGACGACAGAAGATGTGGCAGCAGGAGTAAATAAGAGAAAATAATACTTCATATTCACTGCAGTGCAAGATCTGATGTATGTAGTGAAAGGAATCCTGCTTTACAATCAAAACAGAGTGAGAAGAAAAGGCTTGAATGAGAGACAAACACAATAAGAGTGAGGAAAGCAATCTAAGCAGTAGAGAGTGCCAAGAAAACCATCCAATCATGAGCAAGGAACTGACAGAAGGACTACTCTATGTTTTGCATTGCTCAATTGGGCTTCATTAATAGACAGCTAACACAAAAGAGGCCCAAAAAAGCCCAAACTAGGGAGTCAGCCAAACTCCCTTTTCTAGGTTATTTGGGCATTTGGGCAGGTGGAACAACTCATTGAGGTTTTTGAGTGATGAACTAGTCAGTGGTGGCATATGGCATGTCATCATAATGATGCCAAGGAGCCCTTAGTCTTGCATGTGGTGGCTGGCAATTGGCCCTCTCTTCAATCTGTTTGGAAGGGTTTGACCAGTGCTCAATTTATCTTGGCAAGTCAACATGATGTGTAAAGGGTAATTTGAGGGTAGGGTTACATGATGAAAGTGGGCTGATTATTCATCCTGATAAGAAAAGTTAAGTTAAATTTGCCAGAACTTAAGTAAGATAGGCAGTGAAAGATGTAAAAGATTCTGGAAATAGGAACAGTGAGATAAAATAGAATTAGACAAAATGCAGGTAGGTGTGGCTCCCTTAGGATCCTGTATACCCATGAGGACAAATGACCAGTATTTCATTAAGAAGGAAGCAACACGTAGGTCAGGCGGGGGGGGGGGGCAGTAGGACCTCTCTGAGTACTGAACACTAGACCATTGGACGAAATGTAGCCACACCTCATGACAGAGGACCAGTAAGCAATGAAATAATGAGGAAAGGGCTAAAATTAGAAACATAAGTGTGGGAAAGGTAGAGAATTATATAGCAAAGTAACGGTGGGATGATTTATTCATTTCAAATATATTTTGATGAACACTCAATTAATGACTTAAAAGCATCCTATCATAAATGTCATATATCAACTTTTTCTAAACTCAAAACCTAAATAAAGGGGTACAAAGCTAAATGTTTGGTATTTTGCATTGCAAGTTTAGGTTGCCTTATATTTATTTAAATGCCTCAGCTACAGCTGAGTTTCTCTGCATGTTAAAATATATTTAAAGCATTTGAATAGTGCACATTTTGTCTTTCTTGATTTTCGTTTTTATCAGCAATCACATATCATGTGTGTGCTCCATGACATAGTCCTGTCTCACAAATTGCGATCTTGATGGACCAGGAGGGGTGACCAAAGCACTACCCTCATAGTGCTGGAAGGCCACTGCCTTGACCCAGAGTTAAGCAGCACGAGCTCTCTGGTGGCAGCCTACTGGGTAGATGAAGATTGGAGTGAACAGGTCCTTTTTACCCTGTGTCACTGGAGTTAGGCCTGCAGGCTCACTCCCCATTTTAAAAGTTCCACTCCTGTGTGCCTAATTCACCCTCGTCCTACATGCCTAAAGTGCTGCGTAGGAGTGGCGACTCTACACTGGTCGTATGTGTGCATGGAAATGGTACACTACGGGGATAGAGCAGTGCTGTGCAGTACATGCATGTTGAGCGCATGTACTGGGTGTATGTTCAATCAATCAGGCATTTGTATAGCGCGCTACTCACCCGTAGGGTCTCAAGGCGCTGGGGGAAGGGGGTCCGCTACTGCTCGAACAGCCAGGTCTTGAGTTGCTTCCTGAAGGAGAGGTGGTCTTGGGTCAGGCGGAGTTGGATGGGGAGGGAGTTCCACGTCTTGGCAGCCAGGTAGGAGAAGGATCTTCCTCCCGTTGTGACTCTTCGGATGCGGGGGACGGCGGCGAGGGCGTGGCTGGTCGATCGTAGCTGGTGGGTGGGAGTGTAGAAGGTCAGGCGGTCGTTGAGGTATCTTGGGCCTTGGTTGTGGAGAGCTTTGTGTGCGTGGGTGAGGAGTCGGAACGTGATTCTCTTGTTGACGGGGAGCCAGTGCAGGTTTCCCAGGTGTTTGGAGATGTGGCTGTGTCGGGGATGTCCAGGATGAGGCGTGCCGAGGCGTCCTGGATGCGTTGGAGTCTCTTCTGAAGTTTGGCTGTGGTTCCGGCATAGAGGGAGTTGCCGTAGTCCAGACGGCTGGTGACGAGGGCCTGGGTGACCGTCTTCCTGGTTTCGGTGGGGATCCACCGGAAGATCTTACGTAGCATGCGGAGGATGTTGAAGCATGACGAGGAGACGGCGTTGACTTGTCTGGTCATGGAGAGGGAGGAGTCCAGGATGAAGCCCAGGTTGCGTGCGTGGTCTGTCGATTTGGGTGCGCTGCCCAGGGCAGGGGGCCACCAGGAGTCGTCCCAGGTGGAGGGCGAAGATCCCAGGATGAGGACTTCCGTCTTATCTGAGTTCAGTTTCAGGTGGCTGTTCATCATCGGCTACGTCTTTCATCCCTTCGTGTAGGTTGGTTCTGGCGGTGGCGGGGTCGTTGGTGAGGGAGAGGATCAGCTAGGTGTCGTCGGCGTAGGAGATGATGTTGAGGTTGTGTTGGCAAACGATGGCTGCAAGGGGGCTCATGTAGATGTTGAACAGCGTGGGACTGAGTGATGACTTCGGTGGCCTCGGATCTGAACGGGGGGAGGCGGACTCTCTGGGTTCGTCCGGCGAGGAAGGAGATGATCCACTCCAGTGCCTTCTCTTGGATCCCGGTGTTGCTGAGGCGTTGTACTAGGGTGCGGTGGCAGACCGTGTCGAACGCCGCGGAGAGGTCCAGGAGTATGAGGGCCGCTGTTTCTCCGTTGTCGAGCAGGGATCTGATGTCGTTGGTGGCTGCGATGAGGGCGGTCTTGGTGCTGTGGTTGGCCCGTAAGCCAGACTGTGAGTGGTCGAGGGATCCATTCGTCTCGAGGAAGGCGGCCAGCTGTCTGTTGACGGTCTTCTCAATGACTTTGGCAGGAAAAGGAGCGAGATGGGTCGGTAGTTTTTGAGTTCGGTGGGGTCCGCTGATGGTTTCTTCAGTAGGGCGCTGAGTTCGGCGTGCTTCCAGCTCTCTGGGAAGGTGGTGGTGTCGAAGGAGACGTTGATGATGTCCCGCAGGTGAGGTGCGATGACGGAGTCGGCCTTGTTGAAGACGTGGTGAGGGCAGGGGTCAGTTGGAGATCCGGAGTGGATGGAGTTCATCGTGCGGATGGTGTCTTCGGTGTCGACCGGGGTCCAGGCGCGGATGGTGGTGGTGGGGGGCGTTGGTGCGGTCGTAGGGTGCGTCGGCTGTGTGCTGAAACTGTTGTGTTGGCAGTGTGAAATACATAATATGAGAGATGTAGTGCTGTGCAGTGCGTGCACAGTGAAAGCATGTGCTGGGTATTTGGGTGCTTGCGAAAAGCATAACACCTGAAAGGTATGATAAATAAGTGCACTGGCAGTGTGTGTTTTTAAGTAGAACATCATTGCACAACAAAGAAAGGCTACTGTAATGAACAGGTCCCAGAGTGAATGTGTTTGCTGAATGTATGTGTGCCGCCTGTGAGGACACGATGCATGAATGGAGCAGTACTGCATAGAGTGTGCACTGTGTTCATACACTGAGTGTGTAGTGGGCCAGCAAAGGTACATTACATGGTGGAGCCTGGGTTCCAATTTGGGAAGCCTCGGCCTACCTAATGAAGACATTACAATTATAGGAATCCCCCAGACAGCTTTGCTTAATGCTGCGTTCCTGTGAGCAGGAGGGGACACATTGGAGAAGGGAGAGAGAACCCCCCCCCCCGTCACTGTGAACTGGCGAATGGGGGATAACTCCAACCACATTAGACGAAAGAGGGTGCTACAGGGATTTACCAGTTAAAAACTGGAGTCCTAACCTTAAGAGAATTATTATTGCTTCTGAATGCTGAAATAATTTTTTCAATGCGTAGAGTTAAAAAGAAAATAATACTTTTTAATATAAAAACAAAACATTGATTTAATGACAAT
This sequence comes from Lissotriton vulgaris, assembly GCF_964263255.1. Classification (NCBI taxonomy): domain Eukaryota; kingdom Metazoa; phylum Chordata; class Amphibia; order Caudata; family Salamandridae; genus Lissotriton; species Lissotriton vulgaris. The sequence goes on from NC_141689.1 coordinate 1,037,986,370, forward strand.
ATTATTTATGAGTCGTGCTAAACAACCTGTATCTACACTTCCCCTATGATGGAGCCTTTGACTCACTATCTACAGCTATCACAGAGAATCAAGTGCAGAAGGGGTACTAGGCCCAGTTTCTCAGGGTCCATAGTAGGTCGGAATATAGGAGTTCAGGAGTAAATTACCTCAACCACAACGATTGAGCCCTTGAGCCCCTGCATACCCTGTGGCCCTCTGAAAGAAGTCCAGACACTGTTACTCTTAATTTCTATAATCATACTCCTCAAATATTTATTTCATGTTAAAGTCCCCGGCATACAAGACACCAGACCCCATGACCTGTCTAAACTATCCAATAAGGCCTTGATTGGAGTTCTTTGTAGTGCACACCATTAGTATTTGTCACCGACATTTGGCAGCATGCATTCACAGGCAACACTACCCGTGATCATTTTAAGTGTCGTCTTATGGATTTGGCAAAACATGATTCAAGGGCCCCTGTACAGTCCAAATTTGAATGTTATTTCCCATTTCCTGGAAATTCAAGCCTGCATGATTCCAAACAGCACTAAATTATATATTAACGGGGCACATAATTAGTTGAAATATGTCTTGACCAGGGTGACAAAAGTCCTTAAAATGACACTGGGGTAAAAAGAGTCAGTTGTAGCAGTAAGCGAAGAGTGTAGATAGAGCAATAGAATAGTCAGATATGAACTGGAGAGAAAGTTCACTTTCCAATAGAGTCTCTTGGAAGGGAGGGGACAATGGGCAATTGCCCAATATGCCCATCTTGTCTGATCATCCTGTGATCACAAAAGCCCATCACCCACATGCCATAACGCTCCATTAGATTTTCAGTGCTGCATTTGGTTATCATTTGAGCATTATGTCGGGGTGGTGCCAGGATTAAGTACCTCCTACCACAATGACTGAAGGCCCAATACGCCCAGAACTTAAATACCGAATGATCAATGATGCCACCAATTCCACTATACATTCTAATACTGAGTGACTGCTGCCTCCATATCTGCATGAACTTTAATATTAAGTGATTGATTACCCTGCAATTCATGTACTATAAAATTACATACTACAAGGACAGCTTGTTCTGTGCTGAAAATGTACTTGTTCCATAACTACCCTCATTTGTTTCACTAAAACTATAAATAATGCGAGAAGGCACACATAAGGAGAACACCCAGAGTACATTTATGTCTAGTACCATGAGATAATGATGGGTTTTGTTTTTGACCACTTACCTCCCTCAGGCTCTGCACATGGTTTGCAGCAGCAGATTACTGCTCTCAGACGGGGACGCATTTGCAACTAAACGAAAAGCAGAAAGAATCATTAGATCATTCTCTCTAAAACCAGATTTAATCATTGAGTCATTTTGTTATACAGTGTTACACCCTGTGCCGCTCAACCACCTTCTTGTTGAAATGTAGTAGCTAACTACTGAAGGGAACACCTACATACTCAACTGTAATGGTCTCCATGCCACTGGTCTCACCACATTCTATGAGCTTTCTTGGTGTGCTGCCCTATATCTCACTCCTGCCTTGAAGGGGAAATAAATTGTTTAGTCCAGTGTAACTCTTTCACTTCACATTGAAGGCCTGTAGTGGGGTGAGCACTAAACATGATGTTTGTGCAATTTTGGGAAAAAGATCGATCTCCTGCACTTTTTTTGTAGAGACTAATTCGATTGTGTACAAATCTGAGAACATCCCAATATCACACACTCTTTTCATCAAGGGTGACACTTTAAAGTAAGCACTATAATTTACTCACTACTTATTCTCCCTAACTTTTATTCTCCCATTGTGAGTGGGGAAGAAACCCTATATCCAGCTCCAATCATGTCTCAGTCACCAAACTAAAACAAAGTTCAAAGCTCACTACAAAACTGTCCCCTTTCCCTGTGTTTATAATAATACTAAGTGCCTCATTATGATGTCGGTCGGAAAGCACTGCGACCAACCCGGTGTCGGAAACATTTCCGACCAAATCAGATTTTGGGAGTTTGACTGACTGATTTCCGAATTTTGCCCAGATGGACTCCCATTGACTTCAATGGGAGTCTGTGTTTCGACTGACAACACAGGCTCCCATTGGAAAATGGGGTGGATGTGGAAAATCATGCACCCTGGGAAGCCTGTCACACTGTGCATGGTTGTAAAGAGGAGTCCTAGGGTTACCCTCACAGGCCCCATTCGGAGTGCCCTGGGTGAAGAGGGGCCTGCTATGGGCCCCCAAAGCTGGATTCTAACAGCCGATCTGTGTCGGAACAAACAATTTGGACAGGCTGTCCGAATCTGACATCGTAATCCATTGGTCGCAAACGAGGTCCGTAGACCTGATTGAGTCGGCTGCGACCAACTCGGTTCCTCAGAAGACCATCGGAACAGAGTCGCAACCGAGTAGGACAGTCCAACCGGTGCACAATCATCGTAATCGGTCGGTCGGTCGGAAGTGTTTCAAAGTCGGTTGGAAAGGCGGGTTCGGAATCCGATTCGGACAAACCAAATGCCGCTCGGAGCCTTTTCGGCTGACATCGTAATGGGATCCTAAATTGTTTTCTACTCCTCTTTTAAAACACATGCATGCCTCATGTTTTTCCCTTGTTCTTTTGCATCTTCCTTTAGGATTGTTCTACTATATTTGCTGCTATTGTCTCGGGCCTTAACCTCTAAACTTTCACCCTAATTAGTAGTAAACATTTGTATTTCTGAAACTCAATCCCTGGTAACGACAATGAAGCAAAATACCTCATTTAAATTTACAGGCAGGAAATTATAACTCACATTTATGGACATCTTGACCCGAGTAAAATTCAAATGTCAGCTGTGGTTGATGGTGCACACCCAACTGGATGGTAGGCAAACAGCTAGGAGTTAAAATAAAAAGTTAATGTGTGAAGTCAAGAACTTCACTTGTCACAATAGTTTTAGAGTAAAGAATTCCATGAGTTGTGAGAGTCTGAGATCAATGACAGAGCCTGCGACATTAGGAAACAGTAAACAATAAGAGTCATATTAACCCAAAAATGCTGGAGCGTGGTGTTATGCCAAATTTGGCAATGTCATGCTTCGACATTTTTCAAAGTCAGGGATGCGCCATATTTACAAAAATACAGTGCAGCCCAGAATTTCCTGTAGCTCTGGTCTAACAAAAGTGCCTGCGCTGCAGAGGTGATTGTGCACATGCAGGAGGGACAACTTCCTGCACATAAACAATCAATAATGGCGACTTGCTGAGTAGATAGAGAAATATGTGGAGAAAAATGAATAATTTCTCCTCGTATCACCAGTCTAAGACCAGGTATTACCTGGCCTTAGTTTTTGGTGCTGCCCCAGTCTTGTAAATCAGGGGCAGCCTCATAAAGCAATGAGTGTTGCGGTGGAACGCCCACAGCAACACCCATTGTATGCCCCCTTGCCACAATGGACTGTGGAGGCAAAGGGCATATTTACAAGATGGCGTTAAGCCACGTTAAGTGGTTTAGCACCACCTTGTAAATATGTGAAATGCTGCAACGCCACCAGAGCGTCAAAAAAGTGACACTCCAGTGGCGCTAAGGGCTTGTATAAAGAGCCCTTATATGTTTTTAAAACACTGGTGATTCCAGACAGGTCTGTGAACATACAACTTTATTTTTTTAACATGAATAATTTCTGATGAAAAGGAATTATTAGAGAAAGAAAATCACTTTTATAACCAGATTCAGGTGAGGAGAAGGGAGAGTAGAGAGGAAAACAAAACTTGATTCTTGTCTAGGTTGTTGTTTTAATGACACCCCAAATACCCCAATATTTTAATATCAATTCTCCAAAAACAATGGGAAAACATTTATACTGTTATGTTCTGTGCTAAAGACTTTATTGCATCTCATCTCCAAAACACATACAAGAATTTGCCTCTATCAGAATCTGTGGGAATGCACATTTTCACCAAGTAACACCCACTTTCTATAAGTGACTACCAAAAAATTACCTAGATTTGGGACGAAACAGGTTGACACTGTGGAACCTTTACAACCTTTTAAAATGTATTTATACTGCTTTATGTTACATGGAATCAGCTCAATTGTGCTAATGAAAACAATGCCCTAAAGCAGCACCTGCCTTGTGACACAACTATTCTATGTGCTTTTGACATCTCATTGATATGTATATTAAAGATGAAGATAAATTCGAAGATGTACATCTATTAGTGCTGTACTGCAGCATCATTGTTAAAACATGTTGTTGGTTGCATTTCATGCTGTAAGTTAAAAGTATAAGTATCGAAGGCCATAGAGGGTAAGCACAGTTTCAGATGGCACGTAGACCATTCAAAAAGCATTTTAAATCACCTAATCAACTAATTTATAAGTGACCGGAGTAGTTATGCAGACAAATCAAAATGAGGAAGGGGAAGGTCTACTGGAGGGGTTATAGTGGGCATAAGGGGCATGGGAAGCAATGCACTCCTCTGGTCAGCAGAATGTGTGGGTGAAATTGGTATTGTGTGAGTAGGGGACAGCCTTTGCCCCTGTGTATGTGTGTGCGTGTATACATATATATTTTTAGATCTGGCAGCCTTGTGGTGGTCTTCTCCCAACTTTTTTCCTTCTTCAGCCACTTTTACTGACCTTGTTTTTGCTGGTAGTAGGACTCTGTGCACCTTACCACTGCTAATCAGTGTTAAAGTGCTTGTTTTCTCTCCCATAAACATGGTAACTTTGGTTCGTTCCCAACTTGCATATTTAATTTACTTATAAGTCCCTAGAAACATGTTTGTACCTGTACCCAGGACCTGTAAATTAAAGACTATCAGTGGGTCTCCAGCACTGGTTGTACCACCCACTGAAAGTAGCCCTTTAACCATGTCTCAGTTCTTCAATTGCAGGGCCTGTGTGTGCTGTTCACACTGCCATGTTGACTTGGCAAATAAAACCTTTCGTTAGGAACAAATCTTCAATTTTTTTACATATAAATCGACCCTATGGTAGGCCCGGACAATACAGAGGGCAGGGTGGAATGTATTTAAAAGGCAGGACATGTAGTTTTAAGTTTTGCATATCCTTTTAGTGAAAACCCCTTAACTCCTTTTTTTTACTACAGCAGGGCCTATGTCTCCGATAGGAACATTGAGATTATCTAATTACATTTTATAAGTGCAATTTCTAATTGTGAAGAGGTAGACATTTTGTGTTTGGTGTCTCTGGAATCACAATTTAAAATACAAACTTATGGGGAAGTCAGGTTTTAAGTTGCAATTCCGAAAATGCAACTTTTAGAAAGATAGCTTTTTCTTACTTTAGCCATTTGCTACTTGCTGTTTGTCTCTGATCACACGTCTGGGGTAGGTGACAGTTGGGGCTTGTGTATCCCCCCTAGACAGCCACCAACAATGGGACATTAAGTGTGACTTGATGGGGCAACCAGGATTATGGTTCTTTGGCTCAGCGGCCTAACTGGGTCCCTGTAGCCGGCGCACGTTCTATCGCTGTTGGCCTGAACTTTTGACTTTGTCCCATCCAGCGCTACCAGATATCCCAAATAGTGCTTTTAGGCACTAGTTTAACAAAAAACTTTAACATTCAATGTCTCAAGTTCTACTTATTGGATGTTGGTTGTTTTAGTATTGTATATTTTTTTAATGAAGCTCTATTTTCTTACCTGGTGTGGAATATTTTTGTGTGGCATTTTCACTGATTTACTGTTTGAAGTTTTGTGCAAATACTTTGGACATTGCCTCTAAGTGAGAGAAAATCACACAACCATACAGCCACTTAGACACCAACTGGCTGACTGATACAGACATTCACTCACCCAAACATTCACTGAGACACCTAATCACTCACTTATACAGTCATTCACACACCTACTGAATCATCCAAACAGGTACTTACACCTTACACTTACTGATTCACCAATACACCTGGTATATATATTTAAACCATCACAAACCTTTAAAAAATCGCTCACAGTCACTGGATGATGTCATCAGTGATGTCATTGAAATGTCATCAGTGATGTCCCTGACCATGTCATGAGTGATGTAATATGTGAGGTCATATATATATATATATTGCAAAAGGAGTGTTGAATACCATTAATACAATTTAGAGTAATTTTACATGGGCACCTTTTATTACATGGGCACAATAAAGCGAGGAGGGAGATAGGTTGGTTTTCTTTGTAGTTCAATGTTTGTTGGAAGTTTAACTGCTAGGAGAGATGAAAGTCCATGGCTGAGGTTTATTGCAAAGTCGGTATGGGTAGGTTGTGAGAGATAGGGTTTGTGATTTAGGGAGGGTATATGCGTAGTGTAGTGAGGACTGGCAGGAAGCAAGTACTTTGAGTGGGTTGTAAAGACCATGATTTGCTGAGGTTCTAAGGCAGCCTTTATCCACATAGTGAGAGTAGATCTCAAGTACGATTTGCCAAAGCGTCACAATTCACAAAGGCTCTTGTAGCACAGTCAGCATGGCGAATGGCACACTGCGAGCAAGCACTGATTTCTCAGATGATCACAGCTCACAGAAAGAGGTGGTGGTACACTCATCATTCATATATGTAGTTCACACATTTGCTGTGCGCTGATCATTCAGAGGACGAGGGACGCGTTGTTCAGAGTATTATAAATTGCTCCTAAGACTTCATAACATTTAATTTGAATATTTATATATTTATCTGTATTCATCCTGCATTATGAGTGATGTCATTTTTTCAAAGATGATGTGGTTTGTCCAACCAATTTTGATGTCTGATGTGGATTTTACATGTTTTAGTTATGCTGCTTACAGTAAAAACCCTCATAAGAATCTAAATGCCAAAAGCCACATACAGTTGGAGGGGACATTTTTCTATTTCTATTCTAATTAAATTACACTGCATACGAAGTAATGTCAAAGAGCTTACCTGACTCACTTTTAGTTCAGACTCACAGTATCCTTATTGAAATAAATCACTGTTTCTCTCAAGCTAACACAGCTTTAACATTCTCTCTCCAAGTATCCAAGGAAAGTGAACACTGCACCTGAGATCTGGAAGCCTCAGCCTCAGTGTTCTAGGCTCCGAGAATGGAGCCATTGTGACATCATTAGCAATCCCAGGCTTGTTTTGTTTCTATCTCTGCAGCCTGGCAATGCCTGATGATGTCACCAACACAGAATCAGGAGTGGTTGGAAGATTCACTATAAGATACCTAGTGTTTTGGGGATGTTCAGTTAAGCAGCAGAAGGTGTATACTCCCAAAGAAGAGAATCTTCATGTTGTGAATTAAAATAGAAAGCTTATAAAATCTAGGAACGTTAGTGCCTTGCTCACAAGATTCAAACATCTTACAGCTGACCTGAAAATGTGAAATATTCAGGCTGTTATGTGACTGGCTCACCAGCTATAAATATTGTGTTGTGTGTGACTATCACAGAAAGTCATTAGCATGAATACTAGATTCCAAATCCTGTAATTGGTATGACATGGGAGAACTGGGAGTCAAACGTTGTTTCACACTGTTGTAAATTGATAAATCAATTCCAGGCAATTCTGACCGGGCTCATTTAAAAGAATACATTGCACCTGAGAGTCTATCCATGCATTCACAGATTACTCTCTTTTGGCTTCAATTATAAACTTTCTAATTAAGCAGACTAAGTATAAGAAACTGTGTTCTTAGTTGAGAGTAGTAGCAGCACCAATCAAATAATAAACACATTCCTTGTCTGGGTGAAATACAAACGTCACTAAGCCTGTGCTTACCCTCTAGTACCTTAACACAAAAGCACTCACACTTAGTGGCAATGTGTATAGTACTTAAACAAATAAAGAACTAAAGTGAAAACACTGCACAAGAAAAATCTCAAATCTTTTTACGTTGCTAGAGCTTCATGTTAGCAGTGGTCACAGTCTACTGCTACTGATGCTTGTTCTTGTAGAGGACGCAAAGAGCAGGTTGTCACAGGAGATTCACATTAGCGGGCATCGCAGATCTTTGCCAGGCGACATGAGGAGTCCATTTGTAGTCGCACAGGGACCAAAAACCTTAGAATCTTCATCAGAGACTCAGGAATTGTGGTTTTCAGGCAGGAGGAGAACACTCTGATGCCAGTCAAGGGTCACAACCTTGACTGGGGGGATCAGCGCTCCCTTCAGCAGAGGCCAGAAACAGGGCTCATGCCGATCCATGCGGGTCCAGTTGGTGCTGGTCGGCATGACAGTTGCAGGGAGACCTCTGGAAACTTGTTTTTTCCCTGTAGCTCTAACAGGAGGTTGGTCAACTGACACTTTGAAGCACTTATGTGGAGCCTGAGCTCAAGTCAAGCAGGTCCAATCTTCATTCTTCAGATAACAGGGCAATCCATTTCCTGAATCTATCATAGGACCAGCAGTGTTCTGGTGAGAGGTTGTGAAGGTGCCACTTTTATCCTCAGTGCCAGCCTATGGGGGAGGGATGTCCCGTCTGTCTAAACTTGCCTCTTACATATGTTTATATATGATTTATGATAGGAACAGTGGTTCAGGGTAGGCCTAATAAGGTCCTATAACACAAGGTTAAATATTGTTTGGTCTAATGAACGAATCATGTAGGGGAGCACGCTTCGTAGGGCGACAGATAGTCTTTTAATCATAGTATGCAGATTGATATTTAACCCCTTCGATGCTCATGACGAGCTCAGCTCGTCATGAGGCACGGTTGAGCTGTGCTGATGACGAGCTGAGCTCGTCATGATCACACCCATAATCATTGACCCTCAGCACAGGAGGGAAATACCATCAGCAGCGATGGTGTTAAGTACAATCAGGTGCTCACATAAGTCACATGGGTGCGTAATGTGACTAAGTGGAAGTGACAATACACGAAATATCACACAGACAGACATAGAAATCCAAGACAATATGTACAAGTGAGGGGATTTTCAACAAGGGGTCGACGACGTTTCGATCTTTTGGTCATTTAGATCATCATCAGGACTGGGTGAGCATTCTGAAATAGTTTACGGAATTAAGGAACATAGGTGAATGGTCCATATTTTATACAGTTTGGAAGAAGAACTTTTCAATTTTTGGATGGTGAAGATTTTAGAATTGTCGAATAATCTCATTACTGGATTCACTTAAATTAGTCCCAGGTAGTGGGCCATAGCAGGTGGGCGCATCGTTAATGGATGCTGTGCGTAGTATACTGAATTACATGAAAAGATAGCAATCATAGGGCTTAGTGAGGCTTCTGTGTCCTTCGTACTGTTGTCGCCTCAGGGCAGGATTTCGATTCCCTGCTGTAGGTGATTCAATCGTCCTCGCGGCTGCCGTGACTACTGGAGATGCGGGCGCCCGCATACTCAGATAACAGGGCAATCCAGTTCCTGAATCTATCACAGGACCAACAGTGTTCTGATGCGAGGTTTTGAAGGTGCCACTTTTATCCTCAGTGCCAGCCTATGAGGGAGGAATGTCCCGTCTGTCTAAACTTACCTCTTGCCTATGTTTGGCTCCAAAATGTATAGGGTAACAAAGGGTAGACAGGCATATTTGTGAGATGCATTTGTCATTGGCACAGCAGACACCCCTTAGAAGCCAGGAAGGGCTGGGCAAGCCCTAAGGCTATGCTTTGAAGTTCAGGAAGGCTAAGCACAACCTTGAAGGACATCCCAGTCAGGAGGTGAACACCCAGCCCCACACCCGAGGCCCTTTAGTCCTCACATCTGGAAGTAATACACAAATCACAATTGGAGATGCATTCAGAGTCATGTGATCTTGGATCTTGGCAGAAATGCACATTTGGTTTATGCAGAAAAATACACACTTTTTAAAATTGGGGTTTTCAGAATTGCAACTTAAAATCCGGCTTTATGATTAAAGAGGATTACAAATTACAATTTATTTGAATGGAAACAGTGACCCTTGATCTGGTCCCAAATTGAAGTTATGACTTATAAAAGCGTAGCAAGGTAACCTGGTGTTAGTCTATGTGAGACTTAGCTTTACAACATTGAAAATTGCATTTAGGAGTTTTTCATTGTCAGGGCATGTAAAACTGAAATAAACATGTCCTACGTTTTAAATACAATGCACCCTGCCCTATATATTAGGAGTGAATTATACGTATTAAACAGGAAGGTTTAGGCCTAGCAAAAGGTTTGTAATGACTGGTTGAAATGGCAGTTTAACACGTTACTACAGATTTCAGTGGCAGGCCTGAAAAACGTTTTGCAGTGCTACTTTAGTGGGTGAGGAGGGCACAATGCATGCTGCAAACCGCTGCAAACCACTAGTAACATTTAATTTCCAGGCCCTAGGTATATTTAGTACCATATACTAGGGACTTACAAGCAAAGTAAATGTAACCACTCAGACGTAGGCCAACTTTCCCCTGTTTGTGAGGGAGACCACAATTTCTTTACCACTTATTAGCAGGTGCAAAGTGCGCAAAGGCATAAAAGCCAACAAAAGCGGGTTCAGCGAATGAAGGAACAAATCTAGGGTGACCTTGCATGAGGTGCCAGGTTGAACACCATCTCATTCTGTTTTTGCCTCAAACATCTAAAGTACATATTACCAGCTCACTGACTAGTAATATTTTGGTAGGTTGTAAGGCTGACCAACAGATATGAAACCATCACCACTGACATTGATTAGATGCAAATATAACTCATAAGCATTTATTCTTTTTAGTATTTGATAGGTCTACAAGCCCAGCCCTAATGTAAACATATATTAGATATCTCTAGATGGTGAATAGTGTTTGAACAGAAGACAAGTAATCCTTCGTCCTTTATACCAAACCCTGTATGTTTTCCTCTTGCACTGTACCACTACCCAGGTTCATAACACGGATGTGCAACCTGAGAGCCCTCAAACACAAGAGTCACATGAAAAGGCAGCATGACCAGCAGAGTTTAATAGCATCAACTCTAACCCAGAAGAGCAGTAAAAAACAAAACTTACTAGAAAATCTAAATGTGAGCAATTGCAAAGCAAAAATAGAGATGCCTGTAGAATTATGAGGACAATAAATCACCCAAATAGAATTCATTCAGAAAATCAACTCTGAACCAATAAGGAAATGTTGATGATGAAAGAATTTCAAAAATTAGGTAAGGCGTAACAGTTACAGACTTCCGCCCCTAACACTTAAAACACTTCACACTCAATTATCATATTTCTAGAAGTTTTAAACATAAATCAATCATAAAAGAAAATTAAAAAGGAAAACATAAATTGTAACCTTTTATGAAGCAAGAAATCATCTAAAATAGAACATGGTGCACCAATATAAGTTGGTACCTAAAAAAGGAGAGGATCAGAGAGATGTACATGTTTGTTGTAGAAACTATTATATATAACAAAAAAAGACATAATCAAGAGGTGTGTGTTGTTCTTATGTACCTTGATAATTCACACCATTTACTGAGAAATATTTCCAGCTATTTTGTAACACTTGTAACTGAATTACCAGGAAAGTCATGTGTGTTCCATTGAAATGGATTGAGTGCAATGTTATGGTGAAAAGTGAAACTACATATTTTTCATACAGATGGGCTTTAAATTCACAAGAGACTCATTAGTATACCTCATTTCTAAAACATTTCGGGGCATATTATCAAGGAATGGCGTTAAAATTATTGCTGCTTTAGCGGCAGCAAACTGCCGCTAAAACGGCGATAATGGGCTTGCTAATATGTTGTAGAGAATTCCAATAGAAGCCCATATTAACACCAGAACATGGGTTTATATTGGAATTCTCAAGGGCATTTTATCAAGCCCATTATCGCCAGTTTAGTGAAGGTTTCCTGCCGCTAAAGCAGCAATAATTTTAACGCCGTTCCTTGATAATATGGCCCATCCATCTGTATTATTAAAGAAATGTAATAGCAGAGCTTCTTTTATTCTGTAACCCACACCCTTAACTCGCTTCCTCAAAACCTTAAAAAATATTCCCCTAAATACTTAAGGCATACCCTTGTCCCTGTACATTATACTCCAATTTGTTAAACTATATTCCCCCCTCTTGATCCGTGTTCTGCTGGGCATCACCGACGGATTGGATGGCTCCAGGGCTGAGAAGCTCTTCTTAATACAGCATTGGTTGGCGCCAAAAGGGACATTGCTGCTCATTGACTAGACACTACCGCACCCACTCGAGGGCGCTGGCGCAGAGGGGTGAACTGGTGTGCTGCGCAGGAGCTGCCTCTTTATGTCGCATGGGGATGCCCTCAGAAATTTCTCTGCATGCGGGGCAAATGGGTTGGAGTAATAGAAGACTGATAAGGAATAGTCTGCTCTTCAGGTACACGTGGATATGCCATTATTGGTTTTACTTGGGTAGCCTTGATGTCACTGTGATGTGTTTTTTCCCTATTCTGACAGAGTATAATGTAGCTCTGAATGGTGCCATTTGTTGTTACATTCAAAACTCAATAAAATTGATTGTCAAAAAATAAACTTTATTCCCTTAACCCATTAACCAAACACCCAAAAGTGTCATACCTATACCGTATATGAAACAATATTAAAACCGATAATGACCCTAACCCCTAATCCTTTAACTCCTTAACACTATACACCAAAACCATAACACTTAAACCTGTACCCAACACCTTAACTATTATACCCTTAACCTAAAACCACAAATATATAATCCCACTAGCCTCACATCTATTCCCCTAATGCCTAATCCCTAATCCCTTAACTTTAACGTAAGGTTTCGTCTTTTGTCCCCTGAATGTGTGTGTGTTTGTGCAAGTGTGCATGGATTCTGAAAAATGCATGGGCCTTTAAAGGTAGAACAATGTCTGAATTACAGTTAAGTTAAATATTAACGTAATGATTTAGATTCAAAACATAACAGATATCCCATCCATCGTATTTCAAGTGTATTATCGTCTAAGGCACTTGTAATATGGAGGAAGAAGTATATGTCACATTTTGACTGAGTATCCCATCCACCATACTGAAAAAAAGACCCTCAGTCAAACAATCTAATACATAAATTAACCTACCAGTGGTAGAAGTAGTCAAGCTCACTAATAATTGTCAATGTTTAAAGAAATTGCACTTCTCCTGAGCTAACACAGCTTCAACCTCCTCCTTCCAAGTCTCCAAGGAAAGTGACCACTGCGCCTGAGATCTAGAATTCTCAGCCTCGGTGTCCTAGGCAGCACTAATGGAGCCATTATGACACTATCAGCAACCATCTGCTTGTTATGTTTCTATTTTTGCTACCTGGCAATGCTGATGATGTCACAGACACAGAATCTGCAGAGGGTGGAAGATGAGTTGAGAATCCTGGTGTGAGGGAAATTCCAACAAACAACTGAAGCAGGATTTCCCTTAAAGAAAATGCAGAAATGGTCACAGTTCTTTAATAAGGGAATGCTCACAAGCTTTCCAATCCAGTTTAGCTTTGTTCCAGTGTCACATTGTCACAGAACCCAAGTCTGTACATACAGTGTGCCACAGGAACCAAGCCATACCTGTCTGATGAACCCTACTACGGTGAAAAAAAGTCCTAGGTTGCTGGTGTTCTGGTTCAGGGAGAACCTGGCCTTTTCCCATTAGAGCAGAGTTAAGACCTATTTGTAATTTGACCGGGCCCAAACTGAAGTGATAAAGTATGGACAATAATGATGGATCTGGATGAGCTTTCGAAAAATTTCCAGAGGATGAGATTAATTCAAGCATTACATCCATCAGTTTTCTGTACACTTTAACCCTTTCGGGGCTAGAGCTTTTACCCCCCTCTGCTAATCCATTGTTGGCTATTTGGGGTAGTTCGCGCTTAGGCCCTTGTAACTGCTTGCACACACAAGGTATCCATGCCAAATTTGCGTCCTTTTCTTCCAACATTGTAAGAAATTGGGGTTACCCAAATCTCGAAAGGGGTAGCATGGCATCAAGCGGGCAGGCCAAACTTCGAGGACATGTGAAGCATTCACGCAGTACCCACAGGCAACACACCAGGCACACCACAAAAGAGGCAGGACACCAGTTTGAGTTGGAAAAAGATACGTAGTTTAGTAGTGTTTCCAACCTGCAAGGCAAAAGAATGCACAACAGTAGTGTCCCAACAGGACGCCAATTGGCGCCAGAGCCAAGTGAATAAAAGGGGGGAATTATTTACATAGGAAGTAGTCCATGCTGAAAGGAAAAAGGATGGGATCAAAATGACATTAGATCTGGGGCCAATCTGACGGGGCCAACTCAGACTCTCATCCTTAAGGGAAAGCTGTAATTGCAAAATCCTACATTAACAGAGAAATACATCATGCACAATAATGCCAACCCAACCCCTGTTAGGGAAAAACATTACGGCATCACGGCATATCATGGACAGGAACACCTGTAATAAATCAGCCCGTCTGGCCCATTAATCTGGTACATAAACAAGGGCCTGGAATAACACATCAGGCCAACCTATTGACCAACATAAGGCAGAACATACATTGCCCAGCATAAATATCAGGTAGGGGCCCTCCTCATAGATCATGAACACCTGTCAGGAATAAAATAGGCTCCCTTTACCATCAACTAAGGGGTATCAACCATCAGGGTGTTCACAGCAGTCAACCCCCCTTACTCCTCGACTCCCTTAGACATTTCCTTGTCCAGACTTCCTCTATAACTGGGGACCTCAGGACAACCCATAAGGTAGGTACCTATATTTGCAATGAGGGGGAATAAGACTCTCTACCCCAGAATATGCAATAAGGGCAACCGGCTTGCTCCTGAGTTGTCTGGTAGGGCAGTTAGTTGTAGGAAAGTTAGGGCAGTTCAGCAAATCTGGAGCCCAAGTCATAGGTGCCCTCCGCAATACGGGGCGCCTGACAGGGTAACACAGTCCCAGGGGGCGGGCACCGGCAATGTACCCCGTTGCCCCCCCTTCACCAACTTAAGACAGGCCCCACTCACTGGCTGCTCCTGGCCTCTCTCTCGCTTAGGGTCCTCAGCAGGCACAGGGCTTCACTGAAGAAGGGCAGGCATCGACAATGTGCCTCTATGCCCCCTTCTCTCTCACGACAACAGCCGGGTCCCTCCGTCCTCACGGGGGCCCGGGACTTAAAGGTAGCCTCCGCGAGGCTTCCGGCCCCCAGACAGGGGCCCTCTTCAGCTTCGAAGGGCCCGCAAGGCCTCACTCAGGCCTATGCAGTTTCGAGGTAGAGGGGGCAGGCACCGGCAATGTGCCTCGAGGCCCCCCCCTTACTGCGGCGTCGCCTGGGCCCCTACTCCTTACGGGGCCCCGGGGGTTCAAAACGGCCTGTGGGCGGCCACACTCGTCTCACCCGGGCCTCCTTCCTTCACAGGGGCCCAAGGTTTCAACCCGGCCTCAAGAGGGCCTCCAGGGAGACACCCGGTGTCAAGGCACTCGTGGGGGGAAGCCTGCCTGGCTTTCCCCCCACCTCACACGGCTTCCGCCGTACTCTCGGGGCTCCCTCGTCCTCCTGGGAGCCCCACCGGCACTCTGCTCCGGCCGCCTCAGGTCGAGAGGCGGGGCTGGCACCGACAGTGTGCCCCGGCCCGCCTACCTCACCAGCCCCTCGCGTGAGGCACAGACCGGTGGGGTGGGCCTCGAGGGCACAATCCTCCCAGTCCAGCGCTTCCACAGGGGCCACAACTTCCTTGGGTGCATCAACCTCCCCAGGATAGCGCTTGCCAGGCAGTACCTCATAAAGGGTAACAGTTCCTCCAGGCTGCTCCTCACGACCCAGCACTTCCCCAGGGTCACAGCTTCACCAGAGGGAGTAGACAGTCCTATTTCTCACCTCCTGGGCGCTTCTTCATCGCAGCGCTGGCGTAATTCCCGGTCTCCACAGTGTCAGGGAGCTGGGTAGGGGCCCTCCCTTGTCAGGGGCCCATGGGGACTGCAGAGGGGGGGTTTATAGGGGTGCAGGGCCCAGCTCACAGGCCCATGTGGCGGTAGCACCTCACAGCAGGTCCCCTCTCTTCCTTGTCCCAGCGCTGACTGACTCTCTGGTGGCACTTCCCCCTTACTTATACCCTCCTCCCAGGCAGTGCCAGGACCTTCTAGAATGTTGGCAAAGCTGGCCTAAACTGGCTCAAGGGGAGGGGGCGAGCACCCTGGGTGCCAGGCTTTCCCTCCAAAAGCTAGGGGTAGCTGGGTAATAATATCTAGACCGCTGACCTATGGCAGTCCAGTGGCAAAACCCATGGCCATGGCATCCATTTTAAATACAATACATTCCAGTCAGGTGCAGTTTTAAAATGGGGAAGTTTACAAGTGCTCACATTATTACATGTCATTACATTTTCAACAAGGTACCTCACACCACTCATGGCCTATACAATGGGGGAGACATCCTAGATAAGGGGGTCAAAAGCGAAAAATTTTGGGGGAAAAGGCCAAGTCCAACAAACATCATGTGGATTTTAAAGGTACCCAGGGTTTGTGGATTCCCCTGAAAGGGACACCAATATTAGCCAAAATTGACAATGTTTGAAGTTTACAAGGGATTCTGGGTAACAGAACCTGCTAATAGCCACACAGGTCACTGCATTCTGGATTACACTGGGTGTCTAGTATTTAAAAATGTATAGGTTTTCTAGGTTTCCATAGGTGCTGGCTGAGCTAGGGTCCAAATTCCACAGCTAGACACATAGCAAAAGACCTGTCAGTTTTCACTGGAAAGCTCTGATGTGCACGTTGCGTTTTATGCCATTTCTTGTCACGGGCACCAGTCCTAGCCACACAAGTGAGGTAGCATTTCTATTGGGAGTCTTTGGGTAATGCTGGGTGGGTGGAAGGTTGTAGATCCAAACAGATTCCAGAACTTTCCATCACAGAAATGTGAGGAAAATGTGTTATTTGTTTTACAAAGTTTGAGATTTGCAAGGGATTCCGCTTGCACCGCTGAATGGAATTACAGCAAATTTGGAACAAAGTTCGATGTAGGTTCAGAAACCAAGCTTTTTATGACTTGGTGTAAATCTGTTGAGTAGCTTCAGAACTATTAAAGTAAAAAAATCTAGATATCTAGGGACGCAAGAATTTTTTTATAAAAAAGATGCATGGGCTCCCACTGCTTTTTTTTATGAAGACCCCAGGTGGGCCAAATCCCAGGGGCATATTACAATCAAAGAGGAGGTTCATGGGGCTCCCTCCTAGGCTTCTGAAAAGCCCTGAGGACAGCCACCTACCCGGGGCACTTAAGTACACAAATGCAGGGGGCTTGCGCAGCCCCCGCAGCCCCAGGGACTGCCCTCTCCCAGGGGCACTGAACAATATAAACATGGGGAGCCCATCCAGCCCCCTGGCAGCCCCAGGGTCCACTACCTCACTGGAGCACATACATTATGTAAGAAGGAATGCTGGAGAGGCCTTACTACTTCCGCCGCTGCCCCGGTGATAACCACTTCCCCAGGGCAGAAATAGTATATGTGTGGTGGAGACACGTGGCTCCCCCGGGGACAGCTACCTCTCTGGGGACCAAACACAATAATAGAGAATGTCCATTGTCCATTTTGCATCCCTGGCCCCAGGGATCACCATCTCCCCTGGGCTAAATACTTGAAAGAGGGGGGCCAAGTGGCCCTACTTGTGGATCCGTAGATGGCCTGGGTGCTCTTGCAATGTCACAGGGAGGCCCACTCCTGAGACATTGATGTTTGCCATGGCTTCTAGCAAATGCTGCTCCGCTTTCATCAAGCAAGAACATTACAAATACTCTCACTTGCTGAAAGCAGAGCAGAATTGCTTTGGGACAGAGGGAGCTGCATGTCTGTCCAAAATCAATGCAGGCTTCTGCAAGATGCGGGGAGCAGGCAGGGACCGGGGTGCCCCCTCCCTGTATTAAAAAATAAAAAGAGGGGCTGGGCCATTCCCATTCTAAAAATGCCTGACCCTATGGGATGGGTCCCTGGGCAAGCTCACTCCAGAGAAGGGGGGCTGCGCATCCCGCTTCTCTAAAAACAGAAATATTTTTTTTAAAAAGCCCGGCAACTTGCCGAAGGCCCCGCACCCTTTCTCTACCACTCTACAAACATGCCTCCTGGCACACTGCAGGTTGGAGGATGAAGTTCCCTTGCCTCCAGAGGGCCTTTGGGGGCAGAATGCCTCTCCTGTTACCTCCAGTAAGTCCCACACCGTGGGATTGCAAAATGAAATGGGTGTAGCTTCCGACAACCTCTTAGCAATGCAGCTGTGTGGGGCTTACTGGAAATAACAGGAGGGGTAGTTGGCCACCAAGGACCTTCAAGAGCCAAGGGGACTTAATACGCCAACTAGTAGTGCACCAGGAGGCTTGTTTGCAGTGTGGTGGAGAAAGGGGGCATGACTTCATACAATCTCTCATCAATCTTGCTGTGTGATACTTTCTAGAGGTAACAGATGGGGTAGTTGGCCCCCAATGACGTCCTTGGGGACCAACTACCCTTCCTATTACCTCCAGTAAGTCCCACACAGCGGGATCGCTAAGGGGTCTTCAGAGGCCACACACCCTTTCTCCACCACTCTGCAATTTCAGCTCCTGGCATGTTACTAGTTGGGGGATAAAGTCCACTTTAGCCCTGAGGGACCTTGGGGGCCACAAAAGCCCTTCTGGTATCTCCTGTAAGCCCTACTCAATGGGATTACTGAGAGCTGGATGGAGGCCCACGCTTTCTCCACTGCTCTGCAAACACAACTACTACTTAAAAACCATAGGAATTCACTGAAAAAACAAAGGTTTCAGTGATGTTATAGTTAGACTCAGGTTTCACTCATACAAAACCAATGCAATTCAGCTGTTAAAGTTAGTGAGCTTCCCCACAGTGAATGGTGAAGATTTTGGAATTGTCGAATAATCTCATTACTGGATTCACTTAAATTAGTCCCAGGTAGTGAGCCATAGCAGGTGGGTGCATCGTTAATGGATGCTGTGCGTAGTATACTGAATTACATGAAAAGATAGCAATCATAGGGCTTAGTGAGGATTCTGTGTGCTTCGTACTGTTATGGCCTCAGGGCAGGATTTCGATTCCCTGCTGTAGGTGATTCAATCGTCCTCACGGCTGCTGTGACTACTGGAGATGCGGGCGCCCGCATCTTCAGATAACAGGGCAATCTAGTTCCTGAATCTATCACAGGACCAACAGTGTTCTGATGCGAGGTTTTGAAGGTGCCACTTTTATCCTCAGTGCCAGCCTATGAGGGAGGAATGTCCCGTCTGTCTAAACTTACCTCTTGCCTATGTTTGGCTCCAAAATGTATAGGGTAACAAAGGGTAGACAGGCATATTTGTGAGATGCATTTGTCAGTGGCACAGCAGACACCCCTTAGAAGCCAGGAAGGGCTGGGCAAGCCCTAAGGCTATGCTTTGAAGTTCAGGAAGGCTAAGCACACCCTTGAAGGGCATCCCAGTCAGGAGGTGAACACCCAGCCCCACACCCGAGGCCCTTTAGTCCTCAGATCTGGAAGTAATACACAAATCACAATGGGAGATGCATTCAGAGTCATGTGATCTTGGATCTTGGCAGAAATGCACATTTGGTTTATGCAGAAAAATACACACTTTTTAAAATTGGGGTTTTCAGAATTGCAACTTAAAATCCGGCTTTATGATTAAAGAGGATTACAAATTACAATTTATTTGAATGGAAACAGTGACCCTTGATCTGGTCCCAAATTGAAGTTATGACTTATAAAGCGTAGCAAGGTAACCTGGTGTTAGTCTATGTGAGACTTAGCTTTACAACATTGAAAATTGCATTTAGGAGTTTTTCATTGTCAGGGCATGTAAAACTGAAATAAACATGTCCTACGTTTTAAATACAATGCACCCTGCCCTATATATTAGGAGCAAATTATACGTATTAAACAGGAAGGTTTAGGCCTAGCAAAAGGTTTGTAATGACTGGTTGAAATGGCAGTTTAACACATTACTACAGATTTCAGTGGCAGGCCTGAAACACGTTTTGCAGTGCTACTTTAGTGGGTGAGGAGGGCACAATGCATGCTGCAAACCGCTGCAAACCACTAGTAACATTTAATATCCAGGCCCTAGGTATATTTAGTACCATATACTAGGGACTTACAAGTAAAGTAAATGTAACCACTCAGACGTAGGCCAACTTTCCCCTGTTTGTGAGGGAGACCACAATTTCTTTACCACTTATTAGCAGGTGCAAAGTGCGCAAAGGCATAAAAGCCAACAAAAGCGGGTTCAGCGAATGAAGGAACAAATCTAGGGTGACCTTGCATGAGGTGCCAGGTTGAACACCATCTCATTCTGTTTTTGCCTCAAACATCTAAAGTACATATTACCAGCTCACTGACTAGTCATATTTTGGTAGGTTGTAAGGCTGACCAACAGATATGAAACCATCACCACTGACATTGATTAGATGCAAATATAACTCATAAGCATTTATTCTTTTTAGTATTTGATAGGTCTACAAGCCCAGCCCTAATGTAAACATATATTAGATATCTCTAGATGGTGAATAGTGTTTGAACAGAAGACAAGTAATCCTTCTTCCTTTATACCAAACCCTGTATGTTTTCCTCTTGCACTGTACCACTACCCAGGTTCATAACACGGATGTGCAATCTGAGAGCCCTCAAACACAAGAGTCACATGAAAAGACAGCATGACCAGCAGAGTTTAATAGCATCAACTCTAACCCAGAAGAGCAGTAAAAAACAAAACTTACTAGAAAATCTAAATGTGAGCAATTGCAAAGCAAAAATAGAGATGCCTGTAGAATTATGAGGACAATAAATCACCCAAATAGAATTCATTCAGAAAATCAACTCTTTACCAATAAGGAAATGTTGACGATGAAAGAATTTCAAAAATTAGGTAAGGCGTAACAGTTACAGACTTCAGCCCCTAACACTTAAAACACTTCACACTCAATTATCATATTTCTAGAGGTTTTAAACATAAATCAATCATAAAAGAAAATTAAAAAGGAAAACATAAATTGTAACCTTTTACGAAGCAAGAAATCATCTAAAATAGAACATGGTGCACCAATATAAGTTGGTACCTAAAAAAGGAGAGGATCAGAGAGATGTACATGTTTGTTGTAGAAACTATTATATATAACAAAAAAACGACATAATCAAGAGGTGTGTGTTGTTCTTATGTACCTTGATAATTCACACCATTTACTGAGAAATATTTCCAGATATTTTGTAACACTTGTAACTGAATTACCAGGAAAGTCATGTGTGTTCCATTGAAATGGATTGAGTGCAATATTATTGTGAAAAGTGAAACTACATATTTTTCATACAGATGGGCTTTAAATTCACAAGAGACTCATTAGTATACCTCATTTCTAAAACATTTCGGGGCATATTATCAAGGAATGGCGTTAAAATTATTGTTGCTTTAGCGGCAGGAATATGCCGCTAAAACGGCAATAATGGGCTTGCTAATATGCTGTAGAGAATTCCAATAGAAGCCCATGTTAACACCAGAACATGGGTTTATATTGGAATTCTCAAGGGCATTTTATCAAGTCCATTATTGCCAGTTTAGTGAAAGTTTCCTGCCACTAAAGCAGCAATAATTTTAACGCCGTTCCATGATAATATGGCCCATCCATCTGTATTATTAAAGAAATGTAATAGCAGAGCTTCTTTTATTCTGTAACCCACACCCTTAACTCGCTTCCTCAAAACCTTAAAAAATATTCCCCTAAATACTTAAGCCATACCCTTGTCCCTGTACATTATACTTCAATTTGTTAAACTCTATTCCCCCCTCTTGACCCGTGTTCTGCTGGGCATCACCGACGGATTGGATGGCTCCAGGGCTGAGAAGCTCTTCCTTAATACAGCATTGGTGATCGCCAAAAGGGACATTGCTGCTCATTGACTAGACACTACCGCACCCACTCTAGGGCACTGGCGCAGAGGGGTGAACTGGTGTGCTGCGCAGGAGCTGCCTCTTTATGTCGCATGGGGATGCCCTCAGAAATTTCTCTGCATTTGGGGCAAATGAGTTGGAGTAATAGAAGACTGATAAGGAGTAGTCTGCTCTTCAGGTACACGTGGATATGTCATTATTGGTTTTACTTGGGTAGCCTTGATGTCACTGTGATGTGTTTTTTCCCTATTCTGACAGAGTATAATGTAGCTCTGAATGGTGCCGTTTGTTGTTACATTCAAAACTCAATAAAATTGATTGTCAAAAAATAAACTTTATTCCCTTAACCCATTAACCAAACACCCAAAAGTGTCATACCTATACCGTATATGAAACAATATTAAAACCGATAATGACCCTAACCCCTAATCCTTTAACTCCTTAACACTATACACCAAATCCATAACACTTAAATCTGTACCCAACACCTTAACTATTATACCCTTAACCTAAAACCACAAATATATAATCCCACTAGCCTCACATCTATTCCCCTAATGCCTAATCCCTAATCCCTTAACTTTAACGTAAGGTTTTGTCTTTTGTCCCCTGAATGTGTGTGTGTTTGTGCAAGTGTGCATGGATTCTGAAAAATGCATGGGCCTTTAAACGTAGAACAATGTCTGAATTACAGTTAAGTTAAATATTAACGTAATGATTTAGATTCAAAACATAACAGATATCCCATCCATCGTATTCCAAGTGTATTATCGTCTAAGGCACTTGTAATATGGAGGAAGAAGTATATGTCACATTTTGACTGAGTATCCCATCCACCATACTGAAAAAAAGACCCTCAGTCAAACAATCTAATACATAAATTAACTTACCAGTGGTAGAAGTAGTCAAGCTCACTAATAATTGTCAATGTTTAAAGAAATTGCACTTCTCCTGAGCTAGCACAGCTTCAACCTCCTCCTTCCAAGTCTCCAAGGAAAGTGACCACTGCGCCTGAGATCTAGAACTCTCAGCCTCGGTGTCCTAGGCAGCACTAATGGAGCCATTATGACACTATCAGCAACCATCTGCTTGTTATGTTTCTATTTTTGCTACCTGGCAATGCTGATGATGTCACAGACACAGAATCTGCAGAGGGTGGAAGATGAGTTGAGAATCCTGGTGTGAGGGAAATTCCAACAAACAACTGAAGCAGGATTTCCCTTAAGGAAAATACAGAAATGGTCACAGCTCTTTAATAAGGGACTGCTCACAAGCTTTCCAATCCAGTTGAGCTTTGTTCCAGTGTCACAGTGTCACAGAACCCAAGTCTGTACATACAGTGTGCCACAGGAACCAAGCCATACCTGTCTGATGAACCCTACTAGGGTGAAAAAAATCCTAGGTTGCTGGTGTTCTGGTTCAGGGAGAACCTGGCCTTTTCCCATTAGAGCAGAGTTAAGACCTATTTGTAATTTGACCGGGCCCAAACTGAAGTGATAAAGTATGGACAATAATGATGGATCTGGATGAGCCTTCGAGAAATTTCCAGAGGATGAGATTAATTCAAGCATTACATCCATCAGTTTTCTGTACACTTTAACCCTTTTGCAGCGCTAGAGCTTTCTCCCCCCTCTGCTAATCCATTTTTGGCTATTTGGGGTAGTTCGCGCTTAGGCCCTTGTAACTGCTTGCACACACAAGGTATCCATGCCAAATTTGCGTCCTTTTCTTCCAACATCATGTGGATTTTAAAGGTACCCAGGGTTTGTGGATTCCCCTGAAAGGGACACCGATATTAGCCAAAATTGACAATGTTTGAAGTTAACAAGGGATTCTGGGTAACAGAACCTGCTAATAGCCACACAGGTCATTCCATCCTGGATTACACTGGGTGTCTAGTATTTAAAAATGTATAGGTTTTCTAGGTTTCCCTAGGTGCTGGCTGAGCTAGGGTCCAAATTCCACAGCTAGACACATGGCAAAAGACCTGTCAGTTTTCACTGGAAAGCTCTGATGTGCACGTTGCGTTTTATGCCATTTCTTGTCACGGGCACCAGTCCTAGCCACACAAGTGAGGTAGCATTTCTATTGGGAGTCTTTGGGTAATGCTGGGTGGGTGGAAGGTTGTAGATCCAAACAGATTCCAGAACTTTCCATTACAGAAATGTGAGGAAAATTTGTTATTTGTTTTACAAAGTTTGAGATTTGCAGGGGATTCCGCTTTCACCGCTGAATGGAATTACAGCAAATTTGGAACAAAGTTCGATGTAGGTTCAGAAACCAAGCTTTTTATGACTTGGTGTAAATCTGTTGAGTAGCTTCAGAAATATTAAAGTAAAAAAATCTAGATATCTAGGGACGCAATAATTTTTTTATAAAAAAGATGCATGGGCTCCCACTGCTTTTTTTTATGAAGACCCCAGGTGGGCCAAGTCCCAGGGGCATATTACAATCAAGGAGGAGGTTCATGGGGCTCCCTTTTAGGCTTCCGAAAATCCCTGAGGACTGCCACCTACCCGGGGCATTTAAGTACACAAATGCAGGGGGCTTGCGCAGCCCCCGCAGCCCCAGGGACTGCCCTCTCCCAGGGGCTCTGAACAATATAAACATGGGGAGCCCATCCATCCCCCTGGCAGCCCCAGGGTCCACTACCTCACTGGAGCACATACATTATGTAAGAAGGAATGTTGGAGAGGCCTTACTGCTACCGCCGCTGCCCCAGTGATAACCACTTCCCCAGGGCAGAAATAGTATATGTGTGGTGGAGCCACGTGGCTCCCCCGGGGACAGCTACCTCTTTGGGGACCAAACAGAATAATAGAGAATGTCCATTGTCCATTTTGCATCCCTGGCCCCAGGGATCACCATCTCCCCTGGGCTAAATACTTGAAAGAGGGGGGCCAAGTGGCCCTACTTGTGGATCCGTAGATGGCCTGGGTGCTCTTGCAATGTCACAGGGAGGCCCACTCCTGAGACATTGATGTTTGCCATGGCTTCTAGCAAATGCTGCTCCGCTTTCATCAAGCAAGAACATTACAAATACTCTCACTTGCTGAAAGCAGAGCAGAATTGCTTTGGGACAGAGGTAGCTGCATGTCTGTCCAAAATCAATGCAGGCTTCTGCAAGATGCGGGGAGCAGGCAGGGACCGGGGTGCCCCCTCCCTGTATTAAAAAATAAAAAGAGGGGCTGGGCCATTCCCATTCTAAAAATGCCTGGCCCTAGGGGATGGGGTCCCTGGGCAAGCACACTCCAGAGAAGGGGGGCTGCGCATCCCACTTCGCTAAAAACAGAAATATTTTTTTTTAAAAGCCCAGCAACTTGCCGGAGGCCCCGCACCCTTTCTCTACCACTCTACAAACATGCCTCCTGGCACACTGCAGGTTGGGGGATGAAGTTCCCTTGCCTCCAGAGGGCAATTGGGGGCAGAATGCCTCTCCTGTTACCTCCAGTAAGTCCCACACCGTGGGATTGCAAAATGAAATGGGTGTAGCTTCCGACAACCTCTTAGCAATGCAGCTGTGTGGGGCTTACTGGAAATAACAGGAGGGGTAGTTGGCCACCAAGGACCTTCAAGAGCCAAGGGGACTTAATACCCCAACTAGTAGTGCACCAGGAGGCTTGTTTGCAGTGTGGTGGAGAAAGGGGGCATGACTTCATACAATCTCTCATCAATCTTGCTGTGTGATACTTTCTAGAGGTAACAGATGGGGTAGTTGGCCCCCAATGACGTCCTTGGGGACCAACTACCCTTCCTATTACCTCCAGTAAGTCCCACACAGCGGGATTGCTAAGGGGTCTTCAGAGGCCACACACCCTTTCTCCACCACTCTGCAATTTCAGCTCCTGGCATGTTACTAGTTGGGGGATAAAGTCCACTTTAGCCCTGAGGGACCTTGGGGGCCACAAAAGCCCTTCTGGTATCTCCTGTAAGCCCTACTCAATGGGATTACTGAGAGCTGGATGGAGGCCCACGCTTTCTCCACTGCTCTGCAAACGCAACTACTACAGTTATTCATCCATATACCCTAACACATGTACTCATTCACCAATAAAGCATTAAAATACTCCCTTACCCATACAGTGCCCCATACTTGCATTCACTAACCCATACAGCCACTGACTTACCCACTCACTCATCCACATAGTCACACCCCCTTCACCCACCCACACAAACACTCAGAGCAAAAGGCAGCACACATGGAAAAAGCAAAAATGGGGAGAACTAATGCATTTCTCCTCATTTCGCCAACTTAAGACCAGGATTTTCCTGGTCTTAATTTTGGCGCTTCCTCTTATGTATGCCACCCTTGTACATAGGGGGGAGCGTAAAATACAATGGGTGCTGTGGTGGAACGCCCACCGCAACACCCACTGCATGCCCCTTTCACGCTAAACATAGCGTGAAAGGGTGCCTTGTACATAAGGCAAGATCCCTATCGCCACTGCAATGACACAAAAAGTGACGTTCCAGTGGCGAAAGGGGCTTGTACACATGCCCCCATAGTGTTTGTGGGATGTTCAGTTATGCAGCAGAAAGTGTATACTACAAAAGAAGGGAATATTCATGTTGTGAATTGAAATAGAAAGTGCATAATATCTAGGAACGTTCATGCCTTGCTCACAAGATTCAAACATTTTATCACTGACCTAAAATGTGAAATCTCTAGGCTGTTATGTGACTTGCTCAGCGGCCATCAATCTTGTATTATGTGCGACTATCACGGATACTCATTAGCATGAATACTTGATTATAAATCCTTTTATTGCTATGACATGGAAAAAATTGGAGACGAAAGTTGTTTCACACTGTTGCAAACTATTAAATCTATTCCAGGCCATCCTGACAGAGCTCTGAGAGAGGGTGTAAGCCATGGAGAGAGAGCAGAGAGCACAGCTTCGAGTGTGGGGGAAAGGAAAGCTGAAGAGAGGTGTGGTTGGGTGGCTGATGGCCAGGTATTATATTTTTTATCTATGGGTATTAGAAAGATTTGAAGAGAGGTGTGGTGGGACTCAAAATACCAGGTTTATCAGTGAGTAAGGCAATGGCTTTTGCCTCAGGGTTCCGAGATGCATCATAGACAACTCAAGCTTCCATCTCATTGTCTATTTGATACTACCCAGGACCCCTGCGTGCAAAACTTGGCAGTTGTGTAAATGCTTGCTGGTCATAAATGGTTCATTGAGCTGTGAAAAATTGCAAGAGATCTAATTCAATAATCAGCTTGAAAATGTAATTGTGGATTACACGAGTCATTTGACCATAAATATTATTCAACTAATAGGAATAAAACAACATGTAAAGAGGCTTGATTTTTGGGACATATGGGATCTGGTATTTTAATTTAGTTAACTTTCACGGGTGGTTTAAGATATTTAATTTGTGGGGGGAGGAGCCAAGATGGCGACCGGGACGGACGTGTAAGCTCCAGGCTCCGCGAGCCGTCCGATCCTGCACCGAAATCCTGCCACTAATCCTGACCGTACCGTGTCTAAATGGAGACACGCGAACGCTGATGTCACCGGTGTTCTTTTGGGACCTCTGCTGATTGTTTACACGGTGAACTCGCACCGTTTGCCGACCCCTGAAGCCGACCCGGGACCTGGAGCCGATCGCCGCCACTGGACGCGGCTGGGCGCCGTCAGCCGGACACGCTGACACGACACTGGCTGGGACAAGAGCGCTGCTGATCGCGGAGACGGGCCGCATCGCCCCTTTCGAAGCGGTAAGGCTCCTGGCTGGGTCGCCCTGCTAACAAGAGAAATGGGAACACGACCCACAGCGATTTCCCCCCGGTGAGCTGCCTGGGGACTGAACGGAGTCCATCTTGGGGTGCCTGCTCTACCACAGCTCGTCCGCATCGCTGGTTGGAGAGAAGCTCTCGTTCTGCCCTGGTCTGGACCTGTGTGCTGCCAGTTTGTCGGTGGCTCCCACTCTTCTTGCTCTCGCCTGCGTAGTCGCCCCCCTGTCTTCACTGCGAGCCTGCTGCGGGGGTAGCCATGACGTCCCCTCCCATGTAGAGGGAAGATGGCGGTCTCTTCGTCCTCAACGGGCAGGATCCTGCCTATGTCTGAACTGGTGATTAACTTGGGGGAGCGCCCGTGCAGTATGAGTCAGCCAGCAGTACGGAGAGAACCGACCTGCGGCGACATCCTGGCTGCCCTGTTCGACTTGCGGGCGACATGGCGGCGACAAGCCTGTATACTGGAACAACAGATAGTGGGAGCTGCCGTATGTCTGACACAACTGCGTTCGACTGGCCCCCTGCTGCCGCTGACTACCCCTGTTCAGGAGGCATTGTTACACCGCGAGAATGTGAAGAAGCGATCAGACCTCGGATGTAAAGTTGACTGTTTCACTTTTGACGAAGCTACTGTTGCGAAGTCACCCTCCGATTTGCTGCCTGATACTGTTGCTACCGACTTGACACTGTGGCGTTCCCCAGAGACTTTCCGGGCGCTGGCCCCCCTCCCTGCCTTTACCGTGACTCTTTCTCCGCGTTCGCAGAGTGTGAGTCGTCTTGCGATGGGGGGGGCGCCCCATCATTTGGGCACTGCTAGTGTTGTCGACTGGGGGCGCTCATATCTTCCTCCTCTTCGCCTTCTTTGTTGGAGGAGGCCATTTTGCTTCTTTGTCTGGCCGGAGGGGAGTGTACAGCGGTGGACATGTCTGGAGGTATTTCGGCGCTCTGGCCAGGGCTGAGGATGTTTCACACGCTGACTTGCCGATTGACTGGTGACGGCCTGGCCTGTAATGTTATTTGCTATGATTTGCGCGCTGGGGGGGATGTTCTTCTTCTTTCAAGATCGCAGTCATAAAATCCTATTGTTTGTCTTCGTAGCCAAGATCTTGGTTCTGGGCGGAACGGGGGTCCGGAGGTAGACCACTTTGTTTATAATTGATGCGATGTCTCCCAATTTCGATGCTCCGTTTGGTGTAGAAACCATTGAAGTGCTCGTGAGTCTGGGAAGCTTGATAATTGTGGGCTCCTCCCCACCTTCTTAATTTTTGGGGAGTCATAGATTAGTTTACTCGTCTTCCTCCCTATATGTCAAGGGTGACACTTTTTCTTTCTTCTGCTTCTCTTCTAAATTTCGGGTTTATTGGGCGACAGACACACTGCTGGGGGGGGGGTAGGCCGTAGCCTCTGCATGCGTGTAGGGTGGGGGGATGGGGGATTTATTTTCTGTTTTGGTTTCTATGGTGCCTTATTTATTTGGTGTTCGTCCTCTTTCTCTATGTTTCTCGGGTCCGTGTCAGGTTTGGATGGGGGGGTGGCGGTGAATTCTGTGTACTTTCCTGTTTCTGCTACCTCCTTGGGGTGAATATGCCGCCGTCCCGCCTGGGGGTTCTAGCTTCTTGGGTACTTGGGTCTTTAGACACACTGTTGATGAGGTTAGACCTCACCTGCATGGGCGATTCTCTTTCCTTATTGTTTCTGTGCATTTATATGTCGGACATTAATAGTTGCATATGAAGAAAACCTTTAAAATTAACCTTCATAACTCCTGAGACACGATATCACGCTGCTTTACAGTGTAACTTTTGATGTTGGATATGGTCCGTATGTGATATGGCGTCATCGTAATGTATGCTATGACGCATCAACAGTTTTCGTGGCCGGCCGTATGGTTGTAGGCCCGTATTTGTACTTCTGATATTGCGTAATAAAGGTTTTCAAAAATTAAAAAAAAAAAAGATATTTAATTTGTGCATGCTCCGTCTCAAAATGTCCAATGATTAATCAATTCTGCAATAATTCCCCAATCCATGGAATGGGTTTGGAGCACCTGATATACCCTCCTCAACCCCATATCTAATTGGTTTCCAAGGGACAGGAAGTCTGGGTAAGCGTGTTTCGCCAAGCAACAACCTCAGTGGGATTCAATAAATGCTCTCATGCTCTTCCTAGTAAATTATTGCACAAATGAGGACAAAAAAAAGACGATGGTCCTTTGTGGTTCAACTTAAACTTGAAGAAGAGTGTCCTTTTCAGCTAAATCATATTGAGAAAAATATACAATTGATAATGGCACACTGTGGCAATACCCTTCTGTTGTAAGTTGCACATGAAATTCCTATGGTCTTGTCTTGCCAAAGAGTGTTATGTGAAAATATCTGCTCAAAGAGTCATTAACTGGAATCAGAAAAGGTCTGAATAGAGATAATTGAAAACCCTGCCTCACTGGCACCCATGCCAAAAAGGATAGATTATTTCTGAGGTCAACATTGTGAGCCCATTTAAAACGCTACCTTGCACCTGAGAGACTATCCATGCAGTCACTGACTACTCTTTTTGGATTCAATTATAAACTTTTTAATTAAGAGGACAAAGTGTAAGAAACTGGGAGCCATATGCATCAAGTACTTTTTGCCTACGCAAATGTCCGTTTCGCATGCAAAAAAAGCCTTTCTGGTACAGCAAACCCTATTTTGGGATTCGGTACTGAATCACAAAATGGGTTTGTGATTCGCTTCGGTATGCATGAATGTTTTGCGACGGAAATACGGTCGCAAAACATTCGCATTTTACCACCTACTTCAAGTAGGTAACCAATTTGCAAATGGGAAGGGGGACCCTTTCCCTTTTGTGAATGTCTGTAAATGCATTTTCTCTTTTGTAAAGCATCCAATTTTCCCTTAAGGAAAACGGACTGCTTTACAAAAAAACAAAAGATGTCTTTATTTAAAAGCAATCATGGATATGTGGTCTGCTGACCCCAGCAGGCCACCATTCAAGTGACTTTTGTGCTTTCCGAGGGGGTCGCAAATTGCGATCTACCTCATTAATATTCATGAGGTAGGTCATTTGCGATCCCCTAGGAATCACAGAAGTGTTAAACACAATTTCATGCGCTCTATTTTCCGATTTTCTTATTGCGAATCGCAAGAATTCGCAATTAAGAAATCGCAAAGATGGATTGTTGATGCATCTGACCCTGGGTTCTTAGTTGAGAGGAGTGGAAGCACCACTCAAATAATAAACACATTTATTGTCTGGGTGAACCACAAAAGTCACTAAGTAAGCCTGTGCTTATCCTCTAGTACCGTAGCACAAAATGACTCATGCTTAACTTAGTGGTGATGTGGATAGCACTTATGCTGCACTCAAACAAATAAAGTGATAAAGTGAAAACACTACACAAGAAAGATCCCAAATCTTTCTTCGTCGCTGGAGCTTCATGTTGGCAGTCATCACAGGCTACTGCTGCTAATGCTGGTTCTTGGAGAGGACGCAAAGAGCAGGTTGTCACAGGAGATTCACGTCAGCGGGCATCGCAGATCGTTGCCAGGTGACATGAGGAGTACATTTGTAATTCCCCAGGACAAAAACCTTAGAATCTTCACCAGGAACTCGGGACATGTGGTTTTCAGGCAAGAAGAGACCTGGATATGCACCTCTTAGGGATCAGCGCTCACTCCAGCAGAGGCCAGCACCAGGGCTCAGGCCGGTCCATACAGGACCAGTCAGTGCTGGTCGGATTGACAGTTGCAGGAAGACCTCTGGAAGCTTGTTATTTCCCCTGCAGCTCTAATAGGCCAGTCAACTGGCACTTTGAATAACTTATGTGGAGCCTGAGCTCAAGTCAAGCAGGTCCAATCTTCTTTCTTCAGATAGCAGGACAGTCCTTTTCCTAAATCTTCCACAGGACCAGCAGTGTTCTGATGAGAGGTTTTGAAGGTGCTACTTTTATCCTCAGTGCCAGCCTGCAGGTGAGGGATGTCCCCTCTGTATACACTTGCCTCTTATTTTTGTTTGACTCTAAAATGTGTAGGGTAACAAAGGGTAGACAGGCCTATTTGTGAGCTGCATTGGTCAGTGACATGACAGGCAACCCTTAGAAGTTTTGGGGGGGGGGGGGGGGGGGCAAGACCTGAGGCTATACTTTGAAGTTCAGGAAGGCTAAGCACAACCTTCAAGGACATCCTTGTTAAGAGGTGAACAGCCCACCCCTCCCCAAGGCCTGTTAGTCCACATATCTGGAAGTAATACACAAAACAAAACAGCACACACATTCACAGTCATGTGATCCTGGACCTTGGCAGAAATGCGCACTTTCTAGAATTGGCTTTTCCAGAATAACAACTTAAAATCCGGGTTTATAATTAAAGAGGATTTCAAATTACAATGTATTTCAATGGAAACAGTGTCTCTTGATATGGTCCCAAATTGAAGTTATGACTTCTTAAGCGTAACAAGGTAGCCCATTGTTTATCTACGGGAGTTCGTTTTACAACCCTGAAAACCTCCTTTAGGAGTTTTTCACTGTCAGAACATGTAAAACTGAAATAAACTTGTACTATATTTTAAATACAATGCACTCTGCCCTATATACTATGGCTGAATTATAAGTATTAAACAGGACGGTTTAGGCCTAGCAAAAGGTGACTGGTTGAAATGGCAGTTTAACACATTACTACAGATTTTAGTGGTAGGCCTGAGACATGTTTTGCAGTGCTACTTTAGTGGGGAGGAAGGCACAATGAGTGCTGCAAAGCACTAGTAGCATTTAATTTCCAAGCCCTGGGTAAATTTAGTACTATATAATAGGGTCTTACAAGTAAAGTAAATGTTACCAATCAGACAAACGCCATCTTTACCCTGTTTGCAAGGGAGACCATACTTTGTTTACCACTATTTAGCAGCCCTAAAAGCCATCAAAAACGAGTTCAGCGAATGAAGAAAAAAGTGGTGGATTACCTTGCATAAAGGGCCAGGTTGAACACCACCTCATTCCGCTCCTGTTTAAAACATCTAGGACTCATATTACCAGCTCACTGACTAGTAATATTTTGTGAGGTTGCAAGGCTGATCAACAGATTTAAAACCATCACCACTGACATTGATTAGATGCAAATATATTTCATAAACATTTATTCTTTATTACTAATTGATAGGTCGACAAGCCTAGCCCAAATGTAAACATATGGTAGATATCTCTAGGTGGTGAATAGTGTTTGAACAGAAGACAAGTAATCCTTCTTCCTTTTCACCACAGCCTCTATGTTTTCCTCTTGTACTGTAATGTAATGTAATGTAAGGATGTATTTATATAGCGCAACTAACACTCCAAGGAGCATCTTGGTGCTAGGAGAAAGACCAGACAGCTGGAAAGACTGGATTCAACTGCTCATCGTGGTGCACCGCGGAAATCAGATTAGGCTTTTGCACTGCATATCAGGCAGGCTGTAGATCCACGTTTTTAATACCTTCCTAAACACTGGTTCCGAGATAATTTGGCGGATGGGCAGGGGAAGTTTGTTCCAGGCCTTTGATCCTAGGACTGCCAGAGCATTCCCTCCCCTGGTGGTCAGTCTAAAGGACGGAATGGTCAGCAGGTTTGCATTGGAGGATCTCAGAGTTCGAGTTGGAAGGTACCGCTTGAAACTCTTTAGGAGATATGTGGGCCCTTTTAAGTGGAAGGCTCTAAAGGTAATTAGTAGGACTTTAAATAGTACTCTTTTTCGGATCGGTAGCCAATGGAGGGCGTCCATTGCCGCAGTGGCTGATGATTTTCTAGGCCATCTCAGCACCAATCTGGCCGCTGCATGCTGGACCATCAGCAATTTATGGGTGACCAATTTGGTTGTACCTGCATATAGACTGTTGCAGTAATCTAGTCGAGATGTTATAAGGGCCACTGCTACCGTGTGTCTGGCTGTAAGTGGTAGGAAATCAAAAAATGTCCTCAGGCCTTTGATGATACTAAAGCACGAGCCCGCTACGGCTAGAGCCTGTTGCTTGAAAGATAGGGCAGCATCGAACTTGACTCCTAGATTCCTCACTACATTAATTGTATTAGGGGGTACGGTGGCATTTTTAGGCCACCACTGCTTGGGGCTGAAAGAATTGTTGAGGCCACTACCCAGGTTCATAACACGGATGTGCAACCTGACAGCCCTCAAACACAAGACCCACATTAAAAGATGGAAGGGACTGCAGTGTTTAATAGCAACACTCAATTATCACATTTCTAGATGTTTTGAACATAAATCAATCACAAAAGAAAATGAAAAATGTAAACATAAATCATAACCTTTGTACTAAGCAAGAAATCATCTAAGCAGGTACATGGTGCACAAATATCTTTGAGTACTTAATTGAAAGCCAAGAACATGTTTGCCATTGAAAACATTATAGATATCAATAAAATAACATACTCAAATGTGTGTGTGTGTGTGAGTATTTATTTTCTTACCTTGATAATTCACACTGTTTATTGAGAAATAGATCCAGTTATTTTGCTACAATTCCAACTAAATTTCCAGGAAAGTCATGTGTGTTCCATTGAAATAAATTGAGTGCAATGTTACAGTGAAAAGTGAAGCTGCATATTTTTCATACAGATGGGCTCAAAATTCCCAAGAGACTCATTAGCATAGCATAGCAGTAAAGTCTCATCATTTGTCCTCTGTATGTGTTTGTGTAAGTGTGCATGGATTCGGAAAATACATAGGCCTTCAGAGGTAGAACAATGTCTAAATTCTATTTAAGTTAAATATTAACATAATGGTTTAGTGTATTTATATTCTAAGGCACTTGTAATATGGCAGGAGAAGTATATGTCACATTTTGATTGAGTATCCCATCCACCATACTGAAAAAAATACCCTCAGTCAAGCAATCTAATACATAAATTAACTTACCAGTGGTAAAAGTAGTCAAGCTCACTGATAAGTGCCAATGTTTAAAGAAATTTCACTTCTCCTGAGCTAACACAGCTTCAACCTCCTCCTTCCAAGTCTCCAAGGAAAGTGACCACTGCGCCTGAGATCTAGAACTCTCAGCCTTGGTGTCCTAGGCAGCACTAATGGATCCATTATGACACTATCAACAAGCATCTGCTTGTTATGTTTCTATTTTTGCTACCTGGCAATGCTGATGATGTCACAGACACAGAATCTGCAGAGGGTGGAAGATGAGTTGAGAATCCTGGTGTGAGGGAAATTCCAACAAACAACTGAAGCAGGATTTCCCTAAAGAAAATGCAGAAAATGTCACAGTTCTTTAATAAGGGAATGCCCACAAGCTTTCCAATCCACTTTCGCTTTGTTCCTGTGGCACAGTGTCACAGAACCCATGTCTGGACATACAGTGTATCACGGGAACCAAGCTATACCTGTCTGATGAGCCCTACTAGTGTGAAATCAGTCTTGGGTCAAGACTGATTTGATTTTGACTTGGCCCAAACTGAGGTGGCATGGTATGGAAAATAATGATGGATCAGGATGAGATTAATTCAAGCATTACCTCCATCACTTTTCTGTACACTTTAACCTTTTCACTGCTAGGCTTCACCCCTCCCCCCATGCTAAGCGTTTATTTTGGGCTATTTGAGGTAGGTTGCGCTTAGACCTCTGTAACATTTTGTCCACACAAGGTATCCATTCCAAATTTGCATCCTTTTCTTCCAACGTCAGGTTGATTTGAAAGGTACCCATGGGTTGTGTGTTCCTATGAATGCGACAAAGATATTAGCCAAAGTAAAGCTAAACTTTGGGTTTTGTGAGGAACAAATGAGAAATATTTCTGCAGAAGAAAGTGCTTATATTCCCCTGAAAGTGGTATCAACAAAGGGTTTGTTGTGCTGACATCACCATCTTTCCAGCATTCAGGGACAGGCAGACTTTTATTAGACAAACAACATTTTCTGCACAGTTGTGGCATTTTATTGGGACATAGCCTATTGTTGCAATTTTTGGTGCTTTTAACCTCCTTCCAGTGTTCTTTTTAAATTGTTTTATTGAAAGCTTGCAGTTACAATCCAAATGCTCCAATAAGGAGCCATCAGCGACTTCATAGCATGAAATAGCACAAGCATTTTCAAGAAAAAGTGTCTTCATAGAGGAGAAGGATGCAACTATAACAGCAGCTCAGAGAGCCAACAATGACCACCCCCCAACCCTGCCCCCCCCGGCACTTAAAGAAAAACAGTATCAAAGAAACAAGGCACTTGAATGTCATTGTCAAGGAAATCTAGGGACATACGCACGTGAATTGAACAACAATAGCCCCCATCGAGACACAGACCCTAAACATAGTAAAATAAAAGAAAATGCTAGGAGCAGGACGCTTCACAAATCTGGATGACTCAAAAGATACTTTTGTCAGTGGGGCCCAGAAATCCTTGGGACGAGATGATTCAGTCAGATCCTCTGCATAGGTCTCTAGTTGTTCCCTGAAATAAGTTAGATCCCGAACCCATTTTCGAACTATAGGGAGACTGTTTTCCCCCTAGCATTGTGCCACAGCCCGCTTGGCCATTAAGGTTGCTACTGCAACCAAACGCCTGTTACAGCTCCTAGCAGACACACCTCTGGCACATACCGCACTCGCTCCATCACCACCTTGGTCAACACAGTCGCTACTTGAACCCAGAAGGCAGCCACCCCTGCACACTGCCATGTTAAATGCAGAAAATCGGCATCAGCCTGCCCGCACCTCACACAGCAGGCAGAGTCACGCAAGTCATATTTCTTTAATTGCAGAGGTGTATAATACCACTGATGGAAGAACTTGAAATGGATAATTCGTAAATTAAAATTGGCGGAAAGGCGCCCCATCAATGTACAGCAGATCTGCCAATGTTCAAGTGGGAAAGTGTACCCCGAGGTTGTGTTCCATTTAAGATATGAAGGGTGTTTTTCCGGGTCATTCTCACGTTGAGATGCAGTGCATAGGCTAGTGATCAAATGCTTACTTTCCTCCCCAGACAGCACTGTCTGCAGCGTGCACTACGGCTGTGGTTCTGTTGGATAATCAGGGTAGATTGCCCTAATGCCTGTCGCACCTTGACACATGTGAAGCATGTTAGAACTGGGGGTCTCTAGTTGGCAGAGGTAGGTACCACTGTCCAAATAGGGACCCTTGCTTCTAGTCAGGGCAAGGAGATAACCCTCTTAGATAACCCCTGCTCGCCCTCTAGGTAGCTTGGCCTGAGCAGTCTAGGCTAACCAGAGGCAATGCGTAAAGTATTTGTACCAACACTCACAGTATCACAGTGAAAACACCACAAACTGATTCCACAACAGTTTAGGAAAATGAAGATATTTATTCTAAACTACACAAGACCAAAAACGTCAAAAATCCAACATACACAGTTCACGAATATGGTTTCAAAAGAGTTCTTCAGGTTGTAATCAAAGTTCTTTAAGTTGCGTTAAAATAATCCACAGATCCGTGAAAAGTTCACAGTTGCGTCACGTTTACTCACAGTACCTTTTAGATGCAACAAAGTTCCACAAGCAGGAAGCTGGTGCGGTGGAAAACAAGCGATGCGTTACTCCTGAGACCCTGGGGAGGCGTTGCGACAGCGCCGCTGCAGCAGCGGGCGTGTTGCGACGAATCCGGTCTGTATGGGGAGGAAGGCCGCTTGCGTGGATTCCGGTGCGTAGGTTCCGTAGGAAGTCTGTTCTCGCAAAGGCACGATGCGATGATCTCGTAGGGGCTGCGACGATCTCCGTGGCGACGATGCGCGGTCCAGCGGTGATCCTCTCTCTCGCAGCTCCTCGATGTGATGGTTCTGCGACGATGTTCGCAGCGACGTGATGCGGTCCGCAAGCAAGCGGTGCGGTGATCTCACCCAGCGACGACAGGCTCTGCGACGACACTCGCAGCGATGTTCGATTCTCCCGCACCGGTCTGGTGCGTCCCGCAAACGAAGGGTGCGATGGCTTCAGCAGCGGCGTCAGGCGCTGCGCCGTTCTCGACCTTCGTAGCGGCGGGAAACTTCTCGCACTGTCGGGGATGCGCTCCGCAAGCGAGCGATGCAACACTTTTCAGCTTCAAAAGTCTCTCAGCTTAGTTTCAAGCTTCCCAGCTCAGGTTCAACTTCCAGAGGCCCCACAACTGGATCAAGCACTCTAGGAAGGACAGAACTCTCTCAGCAGAGTTCAGGGAGACTGGGGGTGAAGTCCTTTTGTTCCTGGGACTTCGAAAACAGGGAGCCAGCTCTTCTTAGGCCCTTGGAAATTCCTTCAAGACAGGGGACACAGCTCACAGCAAAGTCCTTCCCCTCTCCTTGGCAGCAAAGCAACAGCAGGTCAGTCCAGCAGAGCAACAGCAGGACAGTCTTCCTTCTTCAGAGTCAGCTTTCTCCTTGGCAGAGGTTCCTTCTTGATTTCCAGGATGATCTAATTTTCTGTTGTCAGGGGTCCTGTACTTATACCCCTAAAGTCTTTGTTCTCTCTGTGCATGTGGGCCCTGAGCCCGGTCTGGACCAGTTCTGGGGTGATCCTGAGCACTTTGTTTTGCTGGCTGCATCTTTCCTTTCAGAGTGAGGGGCAGGGTCCTCAGCCGCCCAGCAGGAGGTGGAGCCAGCATTGTGGCAGGCAGGCTCAGCCCTATTCAACTCCTCCCACCACTCAGGTTGCAATTGCTTAATTCAGCCTAGTGCTGACTCATCCAGCCTCTGGGGGAATTCCCCAGCCCCTGTCACTCACAAACCAGACAGTCAATACACAAACAGGCCCAGGCACACAGAAGGGTCAGACAAGAGAACAGCAACTTTCTAAAAGTGCTGTTCTCAAACACAGGATTTAAAAACCACCTTTCCTAAAAGATGTATTATTAAATTCTGAGTTCAGGGATACTAGATACGAATGTCCTATCTTGTTCCTATGGGAAGAAATGCTGTTAACCACTGTAGCCAGCATCCCCCATGTTAACCTATGGAGCAAGATAGCCTTACAGTAGTGAAAAACGAAAATGGCTGTAATTCACTACCAGAGCATGTCACCTGCACTAGGACATGCTCTACCTTTCACATACACGGCACCCTGCCCAGGGGGGTACCTTGGTCCTTCCATAGGGGTGACTGATGTGCACGAAAAGGGAAGGGTTAGGCCTGGTCAGCGGGGACTCGGACCAGGAGGACATGGCAGTTCTAAACTGCCCGTAGGCGCTGCAGTGGCAGGCCCGAGACACCATTTTAGAGCTACTCCAGTGGGTGGCACAATCAGTGCTGCAGGCCCACTAGTAGCATTTGTCATCACCGGCCCTGGCACACCCCGTGCACTTTACTAGGGACTTCATGGTGATACAAATATGCCAAACATGTATATCCAATCATGATAACAATTTACATAGGGAGCACTTACACTCTGGCACTGATCAGCAGTGGCAGAGTGTCCAAAGCATCTAAACCAGCAAAAACGAATTCAGCACAGCATCGAAAAATACAGGAGGCAGAGGCAAAAAGATGGGGGTAATCACGCCAAAGATGCCAGGTCTAACAAAGCACAGCATCGGGTGGAAGCTTGACCCGCCTGAATATCTTGTAGTGAGCGGAACTTGCCATGTTTGTATAGGTCCCCCATCTTCACAACCTTAACCACATGTAGTGCGCGTAGGGCAGAATGCTCCTGCGCTGCAAAGATATCCTGATGAGCCGCAACAGGCAGCTTTGGGGCATTAGGTAATCTAGCTGTGCTCTGCGGGCAAAGGCCCGCCAGGCCCTGGCGGTACATAGCACTGGATTAATCTCTGCCCGAGGACCTCAGTCACCATGTGAAAGGGTAGCCGCAGCCAGCAGAAGTGGGAGGATAGCATCCGCCTCTATCACTGTGTTGGGCAGGAACCACTGCGGATAGAACCAATAGTGCGCAGATTGAGCTTGGGCGCATAAATAGTAGAGATGCATATCTGGGGCCTCGAAGCCGCAGCGGTCAAACGGTAACACAAGAGTATTCCAACTACATCTAGGCTTCGCCCCCAGATGAATGATAACAGGGCAGTCTGCAACATTTTAAAAAGGGTAAGATTCAAGCGGATAGGAATGTTTACAAATAAATACAATAATTTAGGTAAAATAGTCATTTTGATCACAGCTATGCGGTCTGCGAGTGTAAGAGGTAGCCGAGCCCAGCGCGCAGCTCTATCTGCAATGTGGGAGATGGTGCGGCCATAATTCATAGATATCACCTGTTCAGGGTCCCTATGAAGCTAGATACCCAGATATTTCACCGGGTCCAGGGTCCAGTGCGACTTCCTGAGTGCCAGCCATCAGAGGGAAAACAGTTGATTTAGCCCAATTAATCCCTAAACCAGAGAAGCGATTGAATTTCACATATTCTCTGAGCAGTACTGAAAGATAGACTGCAGGTCCAGGGACGTACACGAGCATGTCATCGGCATATAGCGCCACTATAAGTGGGCGCTGCGGAAGCTTAATGCTGCTGATGCATGCAACTGGTGGAGCTTGCAGGCGAAAGGCTCGAAAGCCAGAGCAAATAGCAGCGGCGACAATGGGCAACCCTGCTGCATGCCCCTTCTGATGGAAAATTTGGATGACACCCAGCCATTAATACGAACCCTGGCTGCCGGTTCGATATACACTATTCTAATCCACTGAAGAAAAAAAGGAGGAAATCTCATTCTCAAGAGGACCGTGAACATGAAGCCCCATTCAAACGAATCAAATGCTTTTGCTGCATCGAGCAGCACAGCAACAGCTTGAAAGTCAGAATCAAAGTAGTGTAATGTGGCAAATAAAGTACGTAAATTGTGCATGGTTGACCGGGTTGGCAAGAACCCAGATTGGTCGGGAAGAACCAACAGAGGGATCAAGGGCTGTAAATGCATAGCAATCATCTTGGCCAGAATCTTAGCGTCAATATTAATAATGGAGAGAGGCCTATAAGGGTTGCAGCGATTGGAAGCCTTGTCAGGTTTCAGTAGCATCACCAAACGGGCTTCCCTTAAAGAGACTGGGAGACGACCCATGTCATATGCCTCCACAAAGACCGCTAGCAGTCTAGGGCCTAGTGCATCCACATAGGATTTATAAAATTCACTAGGGAGCCCATCTAAGCCTGCAGCCTTGCAGGTGGGAAGTGACATGATAGCTAATTTGACATCCTCCTCGTCGAAAGGCTGCGTAAGATATTTTCAGTGACCCGAAGACAGCCACCCCAGAGCAATATCGTCGAGATATTCTTGGATCTCGTCCTGCAGTGTGTCTGCTCTGCTTGCATATAACTTGGCATAAAAGTCCAGGATGATCTCACTAATGTCTGCCGTGGTATAATGCGCCTCCCCCACCTCATCGAGAATCTCCTTAATATGGTCCTGGCTACGAGGATCAGATAGCTTCTGAGCCATGTAGCGGCTAGGTCTGCCCCCCTCCCCATAATAACAAGTTTTACTGCATCTAGACCTATGGGCCATCTCCTGATCTACTGTCTCGTTGTGTTCGGTAACCAATTCCTGGATTGCTGAGAGTGTCGAAGGGGAAGGGTCCGAGTCATAAGATCTTTCCAGAGCGGAGATATCTGCAGCCAATTTTTGAATCCTGCGCCTCAAATCTCGTGAAACGACCACCTGTGCACCCATACACACACCCCTAATAGTCACCTTAAATGCCTTCAAGAGGACGCCCGCGCTATCAACCGAACCCTCGTTCTCCTTGAAAAAGTTATGTATAGCCTCCCCAATGTCATGTTTAAAGACAGGGTCTGATTGCAAGGAAGGCTGCAGACGCCAAGTGAAAGTTGGTCTCTGACAAGCAGGAACCTGCAGCTCCAATAGCACAGGCGAATGGTCTGAGAATGTCCGGACCATATGACGGGCATCCACTGCCCAGGTACACACAGCCTCAGTGATCAGCAAGAAATCCAGAAGGGACCAAGTCCCATGAACCGAGAAAACGAATATACTCTCATGCGCCCGAGGATGTCGCAAGTGCCACACATCCCACAGCTGGCCAGCATCCATCAGTCCCCGCAACACCTCAGATGCCTGCTTGGGTCGCAAAGTCTCACTACCCATGCGGTCTACAGTCATATCCAGGCATGCATTAAAGTTGCGGCCCCAAAGTATCTCAACCTCCGGGAAGCTGGTAATGCGGTGCCATACATCAGAAAAGAAGGTCGGATCGTCTATATTTGGGCCATACATAGTCAACAACAATACACTCACACCACCCAGTTGCCCATGTAATATCGCAAGCCGGCCAGATTCATCCATGTTTGTGCGGAGAACCGTAAATGGGACACCTCGTTTTATCAATATCATCATTCCTCCTGCACAACTAGAATATGAAGACATCCCCCGCACCCCCACCCACCGATTCCCAATATTTCTTTCAGACAGTTTTGTGAGGTGGGTCTCCTGCAAAAAGGCAATCTGCACATCCATCCTGTCTAAAGTAGCAAATATAGAGTGGATCTTTCTAGGGGTTTCGAGACCACGGATATTCCAAGTTAACAGTCGCAGTTTACCACTAATTATATCGTAGGGATCTCGTGAGACCTGTCAATGAGAACAATAAAAAGAGTTGTGCATGCTCCTGCAAAAAAAAAGAAAAAGGGTAATACACCAAAAACTAAAGGTGCCCGACTCACCCTTCACCCACATCTCCCGCTTGCCAAACCCCCATCCCGCTCCCCCCACCCCAGGCTCCCCACCCACTTCAGCGTTCTCAACTCACTAAATCCATCCTAACCATCCCTGTCCCAACCCAACCCAGAGAAAACCAATAGAATTTGTAAAAGGGGTATTCCCTTGAGGGGTGACATGGTGCCAATAGCCTCCTAACTAGTAAGGGTTGGCTGAGCATAAACACCAAATATGCCTGATCAGAACAAATATACCTTTAAATCCCGCATTCTTTTACCCCACAGGGAATCACAACACGGTTGTTACAACAACTGCATTGTGATTCCGCATACCATTACTCCGCAAGTCGGAACAACGACTTGCGGAGGGAGGGCTGGAAGTTGGAATAGTTTCATTTACTATTCCATCTCCAGTCTGTGCGGACACTAGGGAAGGGGTTGGATTTTAAATCCAACACTCCCCCCCTTTCGCAAATCGTTGTTCCGACTTACGGAGTAATGGTATGCTGAATCACAACACGGTCGTTCTTACAACAGCGTTGTGATTCCCTGCGGGGTAAAAGATTTGATTTGTTGTAAACGCTGTTTACCGATCAGAACACAGTGTAGAGCCCCGTGATAAGGTGGCACAGTTGAGTGGAACCAAAAGGACTCTAGAGTGTCCATCTGCACCAAGATGGGGACCCTGACATGCTTAGGGGGCAGAGCATATAACAGGTGAAAGAAAAAGCTGCCCGAAGAGCTACCCGTCCTAACCAATTATCAATGTGCTCACAATAATCCTGCTATTCATTAGTTTCTGATAGAGTCTGGGATTCCTGCCGCCATCTCTTAAGTTGTTTACATGCTCCATCGCCGCGTTGGGGTTGGGGAAGATCTTGGAGTCCCCATCTGGACCAATCTTCAAACGGGCTGGGTATGACATTGCATAAGGGACACCTTCAGATTGTAAAAACTTTTTCACCACTCCAAACTCCCTATGGGCAGCTTGTATATTTACAGTAAAATCAGGGAAGAAAGAGAAAGCATTGGCTTGATGTACGATAGTTCCCTAGTCCCTGACCATGCCCAGGATGGTGTCTCGGTCCCTGTAATTCAAAACCTGTGCAATAACAGGGCATGGCGGAGCCCCTGGGACAGGTGGAGCCACAAGGGAGTAGTGAGCCTGCTCTACAATGTACCTGGCAGAGAGCAGTTCAGTACCAAAAATTTCCTTAATCAAGTTCTCGATAAAGGTCTCCATTTTTCCCATGTTTGTTGATTCCGGCAACCCTGTCATTAGAATATTATTCCTTCGTGAGCAGGCCTCCAAATCCTCATTCCTGGCCTGAATGATGGAGAGAACTTTCTCCATGTTGACTGTTTTTCCCGCCACCTCACTCAGGCCATCTTCCGCCGCAGATAAACGTTGCTCCCCTTCTCCCACACGTGTGCCCTGTTTTTCTAGTTGTGATGACATTTGGTTGAGGCGTTGATGAACTGCAGCCATGTTGCCTCCTATGGATTGGAGGCTGCGCTGCATGGCTAGTAGCGTTGTCTCTAACATGGAGGGACCCCCGTCGTGGGCATCCGGTTCTGAGTCAGAGGCAGATTTTTGTGGGGTCTTGGATGTCTTACATGCCTCAAACGTGAGGCGGGTTGAGATTTATCAGTCCTCTCCATCCTGTCAGCATAGTCAGTCTCACCACCGATGAGATGTTAGATTGGGCGCTCCTGATATGCAATGTGGTAGGATCCTGGCAGGGGAGACAGCAACCCCAGGGGGTACTCAAGCGCACCACACAGCTGGTCACTTAGGACACTTAGGCTAGAGCCTGCCCCACACCGCGTGATATGTCCCACAAGGTACACTCCCTGGGTTAAACAGTGAAATTAGGCAACAAGTCCCCACAGCTCAACGTGCGATGGAGAGAAGCATCACATAAAACGGCAGACACATGACCCCCCTCAGTAACAGGATAGATGTACTTCTGATCGGCCAGGCACATATGCAGGGCCTCCCAACAGACGCAGTGCAGCAAGTCAAGAGATAGGCCAGCGGCCAGCAGTCAAATCTCAATGAGGCAGGGGCAGCTCAAAAAAGACAGGAAGGCCTAATTATCAGGCAGTGGAGACCCATCTCAGTCAGGGGGCAGCTCCGCAATGCAGACGCCAGCCAGGTGCTGCAGCAGAGCCCCCCAGTGTACTGAAAGCACTCCGGCAGGATCGGGTCCCCAGCAACAACAAGACAGGCAGTAGAAGGGCGAGAGGTGCAGGCGCACTCCAGGGCCTGCTGCGCAGATCCCCTCGGCCCTGACGGCCCAGACTCAGCAGTCCCGCAGGTGTTCACAAGGCGGCACAATCCGGACAGCCACAGCAACGAGAGCCCACCCGCCCTGGCCACAGCTCGAAAAGCCACGACTCACTCCCTGGCCTGCACCAGCCTCTGTAGTCACCAGCCAGGTACGAGCTGCACACCACTCACTGCAGCCAGTGCAGGCGGCACTCCACTCTCCCTGGCTGACTTGTGACCGACCTCCGCTCAGCCAGCATACCACAGCCTGGTTGGTGCTCC
Organism: Lissotriton vulgaris; assembly: GCF_964263255.1. Taxonomy (NCBI): domain Eukaryota; kingdom Metazoa; phylum Chordata; class Amphibia; order Caudata; family Salamandridae; genus Lissotriton; species Lissotriton vulgaris. Next base: position 1,038,031,048 of record NC_141689.1, read on the forward strand.
CCTGGCGTCCAGGAAGATTGCACACCTCCGCGCAGTAGTCCACTCTGCAGCGGTCACCGGCAACATTTAGCCAGCTCCACACTTCTCCCGAGCTCCGCAACCATAGGCCTCCAGGCACAAGCGCCGACACAGCAGCAGGCAGGTTCCGCACTCAGAGCTTAGCAGTGGTCGCCATATTGTGGAAGCGCCGCCAGGACTGACCCGCTCAGCGTATAGTGTGTTGTCATGCTCTATAGCACCCCAAACTGGCACAGGATATCCCAGAGGGGCTTGCAAATCAGGTCCCCCACGTTAGTGGTGTGGATGCAGCAGTTAACAGGCAGAAATTAGTCGGATTTACACTCAGCCGGACAAAGCCTCACTAGAGTGCGGCCATTTTGCCGTGTGCCCTCTAGCGCCCTCCTCAACCTCCTTCCAGTTAGTGGTAGAAATGGGTGTGAAAGCAATAATGGATCCCAGAAAGCTATACATTTCTGAAAAGTAGTCGCAATTCTGAATTCAGCAAGGGGAAATTTGTGTAGATCCTTCAATGTTGTTTTATAGAAACTAACAGTTGAAAATGTATTGAAATTGTGTTACAAAAACAGCCATTGGTGCCAACGTTTTCACCTGTAACTTCTTCTAAGTTGGACATATTTTTTAAAGCAATATATTGTTACATCTGCTGGACCCTTCTGGTTGTGGGGATATATAGGACTTGTAGGTTCACCCAGAACCCGAGGAATCCAGAGCCAATACCTGAGCTGCATCTTGCAATGATTTTTCTTTCTATACCGGGTATATAGCAATTCATTTGGTAAAATATAAAGAGTGAAAAACAGGTACCAAAGAAACCGATATATTTCTGAAATGGGAACAAAAGAAAGAATTTACAAGCAGTGGTTATTTGCACATCTCCAAAATTGTGGGTACCCATATCAGCCTGCAAATTAGAGGTCATTTTTCAAAATACCGTCTTTTTTTTTACAAATTGTCTCACATTTGGAAGGCAGAAATGCATTGAAGTTCAATTGGTAAAAATACTTGTTCTACTATTCTGTGTTCTCCGAAGTCTCTTGATAAAAAATGCTACCTCACTTGTGTGGTTAGGCCTAGTGCCTATGACTGGAAACGGCCCAACAGGCAATGCTGATGCAACGTGGACACATCACATTTTTCCAGGAAAAATGTACTCTTTTTATGCAATGTGCCTTGCTGTGGATTTTGAATCCTAGTCTGCCGGCACCTAGGAAAACCTTTCCAAATAATAAAAAAAAATTAAACTAGACATTAAGGGAAATCTAGAATGGGGTGACGTGTGTGGCTCCCACCAGGTTCTGTTACCCAGATTCCCTTACAAACCACACACTTTGAAAAATAAATAACACATTTTCCTCAAATTTCTGTTATAGAAAGTTCTAGAATCTGCATGGATCCACAAACTTCCACCCACTCAGCATTCCCTAAAGTCTCCCAATAGAAATGGTACCTCAGTTGTGTGGGTAGGCCCAGTGTCCGAGACAGGAAAAGGTCCAATTAGCAATGTGGACACCACTTTTTTCCAGCGAAAACGGACTCTTCTTTTGCGATGTGCCTAGCTGTGGATTTTGATCCCTAGCTCAGCGGCACTTAGGGAAACCTAGCAAACCTATACATTTTTGACAATTAAACACCCAGGAAAATAGAGGATGGGGGGGGGGACTTGTGTGACTCTCACCAGGTTCTGTTACTCAGAATCCCTTGCAAACCCCAAATTTTGCAAACATATTTTCCTCACATTTCTGTGATGGAAAGTTCTGGAATCTGTGTAGAGCTACAAATGTCCACACACCCAGCATTACCAAAAGACTCACAATAGGAATGGTACCTCACTTGTGTGGTTAGGCCTAGTGCCTGCAACAGGAAATGGCTCAACACCGAACATGGACACATCACATTTTTCCAGTGAAAACTGAACTATTTTTTCAATGAGCCTAGCGGTGGATTTTGAACCCTAGCTCAGCCGATACCTTGGAAAACCTAGTAAAAACTAGACACCCTGAGAAATCCAGGATGGGGTGACTGTGTGGCTCTCACCAGGTTACCCAGAATCCTTTGCAAACCTCAAACTTTGTAAAACAAACTACATTTTCCTCACATTTCTGTGATGGAAAGTTCTGGAATCTGCAAGAACCCACAAGCTTCCACTCACCAAGCACTCAACAAAGTCTCCCGATAAAAATGGTACCTCACTTGTGTGCATAGGCCTAGTGCAGAGGACAGGAAACGGCCCAAAACGCAACACGGAGTTATCACATTTTATCAGCGAAAACAGAACTTTTTTTGCAATGTGCCTTGCTGTGGATTGTGAACCCTAGCTCTGCCGATACCTTAGGGAAATCTAGGATCTTATGCATTTATGAATACTAGACACTCAGTGGAATACAGGATGGGATGACTTGTCTCTCAGCAGTTTCTGTTACACAGAATCCCTTGCAAACCTCAAACTTTCTAAAAAAAGAACACTTTTTTCTCACATTTCTGTGATGGAAAGTTCTGGAATCTGTCTGGATGCAGAGGGTTCCACCCATTCGGCACTTAACAAAGTCTCCCGATAAAAATGGTACCTCACTTGTGTGCGTGGGCCTAGTGCCTGCTACAGGAAACGGCAGAAAACGCAACATGGACACATCACATTTTGCCAGTGAAAATGGATCCTTTTTTTGCAATGTGCCTAGCTCTGGATTTTGAACCCTAGCACGGCCAGTAACTAGGGAAACCTAGCAAACCTATCAATTTTTAAAAACTAGACACTAAGGGAAATCTAGGATGGGGTGACTTGTGTGGCTCTCACCAGGTTCTGTTACCCAGAATCCCTTGCAAACCTCAAACTTTGTAAACAAACTTCAGACCGATCTCCCTGCTCAAGATCGGGCCAAAGTCACTAAAAAAACTGTCAATAGCCAACTTGCCGCCTTCATAGAGGGAAACAACATCCTCAACTACTCTGAATCAGGTTTTAGGAAGAACCACAGCATCGGAACCACACTCCTTGCGGCAAAAGGCAACATCCGCTCCTTTCTCGACAGGGGAGAGACAGCGTGTTAGACCTGTCTGCTTCTGAGAGTCCCCTCACCACTATGATTTCTTTTGTTCCCCTGTACCTCCCGAAATTTGTCGCTTTTCTTTGTCTACCAGGACCTTTTTGTGTGCTGTTTCAATGGGGCTAGATGTTCCTTGACGCCCAGTTGTTCACAAGGTTTCTGGCACCTATTCACAAGACACCTGGCGAAACCTGTGACATTATAGACTGGGATTGGCAACCTGTATGAATGACCTCAAAATGGTGGCCATCCATTTTCCTCATGAGAGTGACTCCATGTGGAGCCTCCATGAACCCTGACCTTTCAAGGTTTTGGCGCCCTTTTACTTGGTGCGTATTCCTGACAGGAATTACTTTATTTCTCTCAGGTACACAAAATGGCTACTCTAGAACCCCAGTATGGTGGCTGTTAGAGACCCAAATACCCCAGTAGTGCCATGTCATTGGCCCAACCCAAAGAAGGTTCTAGAACCTACTGGCACGAGCCAGCACCTCAGGGCACTGGCTATATAAGGTCCAGTCCCTGGCGGCCATTTTAGATGACCAAAAGACTAGATAGGATAATGATGTTCCAGATCTAGGTGAAGAAGGAGATTCCAGACTTGACACCAGATTGACACCTGCCCTGTTGACCCCTGAGGCGGCTGGTAGTGTGGCAGTAGAGCAAGCAAGAGTCACTGGCGTGGATCCTGACTGGCGTTCCAGTCAGCTGTGTGTACGGTGACCTCGCGCCTACAGCGCCTGCCCAGCGAGTGCCTCGTCACCCCCAAGAGACTGTGGCCGATTTTTCGTGTGCCTCCCCGCCCCCCCCCGGTGGCGAATTACGACTGACTCGGGTCGCGAGGCGAGAGCAAGTTCGCCGCGACCACGAGCGTCTTCTGTGCCCCTTGTGTGACAGGCGCCTCCAGCAAGGAGCTCGGATGTCTCCGAGCTCCACCGGCGTAGAGTGCTTCCTGCGCAGACTGAGGTGAGGTGGTGCGCCGGGGCGGGGAAAGGCCGGCCTTCGTTGGGCGGGACTACTGTCTCTGCCCCTCCCCAGTGGATCGGCGGCTGTAGCTGTGGGCGGGAACCATCCCTGTTTGAGGAAGTCGGAGGGAGGTCCGTGGAGCCCCTGAGAACCCGTCGCTGGCGAGAGAAGTGCTGAACCCGACTGAATCGCTTTTCGATTGCAGCCGATGTGAGGTGGGCCCGTTTCTTCAGGTGGGAAGCGCTGTTATAAAGGAACTGTGAACCGGCATTTATTTGACTGAGGGCGAAGATTGTGTGACCTCTTCGGCAGCCCCGTTCGGCAGTCTAAAGACTTGGAACTGGTGCCGCCTGAGTGCTAGCGGGGATAGAAACCCCTAGGCGCGCTTAGACCCCCACCGGCAAACAGAGATCTCAACCCGGTGGCAGCCGAGTGTAAATGAAGTGTTCACTGTCTTTCCTTGCCTTTTAGATATACGCGCATAATCCCTGTGTGATCCTTAAAGAGTCCCAGCACTCCCTGTTGAGCCCAGAGAAGCCTGTGTACACTAATGGTGAAATCGTCATAAACTGTAAGAGTAATCTTTCCAACCTGAAATGTATTTGCAAATGTAGTGTTCCTGAAGTATTTAATTGGTGGCAGCGATACCAGAATGAATCTGTAGATGTTCTTGAACTGAACCAGTATTTATTCTGCTACACAGACAGTGATATTTATGCTATTTATTGAAGATATTTATTCCCGATATTTATTCTATTTATTGACAATATTTATTCCTGATATTTAATCTATTTATTGATGAACTGTACTCCTAAGCTTATTTATTGAATCTATTCCAAAATCGAAACCCAGCAAATTGTGACCCAAAAGAAATGTAATTGTGCTTTCCTAATTGATCCCCATTCACAACAGAGAGTTTTTACATAAAGGAATCGTATTTTTCTACAACAGTGGTGTGGTGTCCTTCTTTTTGGTGGTTGTTCAAGTAGATATTATTGGATCGAAGCCGGCTTAACACGATAGCCTTCACTTGCCTTGACACTTGAGCCAAGCTACCCCCTTTGTGCTGGGCTTGCTCATCGCAGGTCCAACATAAAATTGGTGCTCAGCGGGTGGGATTACGAGCCGTGCTTGTTTTGGACCCCATAATAATTCCGTGTGCACCACAGGTACACACCCGGAGTTTTCTCCCAGCGGCCCTCCAATTCCATATTTTGTTTTTTCCAAATTCTCTTCTGGAGGTGGGTGGAGGTGACCCTCAGAGTTCCTATCCTTGTAACCTACTTCGAGGTGGTTGTCCACACTTTTCACTAACAAGATGGAATTCGATATGTCAGAGCTGGAGACCTATACCGTGGCGCAGCTCAAGGAGTTCTGTCAGGAAAGGGGAGTGTTCGTTAGGCGAGGGGCCAAAAGAGAGGAGCTCCGCATTAGTCTGCGAGCCTGGGTGGAGGCGCATCCGGAGGGTATGGTAGAGGAGGAGGAGTCAGACAGGGGTACTGTCGTTGAGAGAGCTGCGGAATGTCCCCTGGGGGTGGGTGATATGATAATCAGCCCCAAGGTAGCCTCACGGGAGGGCAGCAGTGCATCAACAGGAGGGTTGTCAGAGACCGAGTTAGCTGATAGAAGAGAGGAAAGACAATTGAGGTGGGAGTTAGCTAAGCTGGAGATGGAAGGGAAGAGGATGGAACACGAGTTCAAGCTACGAGAACTCAACCTCAGAGCCAATAACATCACTCCGGAGGGTGTCGAGTCTAAGGAATTTGCCAGGGAGCTCAGGCCTCACTTACCCAAGGACGTGGTCACTAGCTATACTGTTGGAGATGACATAGCTAAGTGGCTGGCAGCCTATGAGGTCTCCTTAAGAGCCCATGGGATCCATGAGCAGCATTGGGGTGGTGGATTGTATCGCTACATGCCTCCAATAGGTAGCGATGCCCTATTGGCCCTAGACCGGGAGGATCAGGTAGACTACCCCGCCATGAAGGTGGCGCTCATTAGAAAGTTTGGGTTGACCCCCGAGAAATACCGGCAGAGGTTTAGGGGCAGCCATAAACTGAGCTCACAGAATTGGGTTGACTTCCTGGATTATGCCAAGAAAGCCCTGGATGGGTGGGTCCAAGGTAGTGAGGTGGAAGACTATCGAGGGTTGTAAAATCTCATACTCAAGGAACATCTCCTCGAGAAATGTCTTCCCGAGCTGAGGCAGCACCTGGTAGACAGCAAACTTACTTGCCCCCGTAAGCTTGCTGAGGAGGCGGACATTTGGGTAAGTACCCGAGTGTCCACGAAGGGGACGGGAGGAGATTCTCAGAAGTCCGGACAGGGCGCTCCCCAGAAGAAAGAGGGGGGAGATAATAAGAAACAGGAGTTCTCCAAAGGCCCCCAAAATAACTTTAAGGGGAAAGGTTTCTTCTCCAACTCTAAGGCTAGCCTGCAAAAGAACCCTAATCCTGGCCAGAGTCAGCAGCCAAGGGTTGTCCATTGCTTTGAGTGCGGTGGTATTGGACATTATAAGGGAGACGCGAAATGCCCAAAGAGACCACCCCCTCCCACTGGAGGAAAGGCCCCGGGAGTTGCTAGTGTAGCGCTCGGGGAGGAGATGCCCTTAGTTAAGGGGAAGGAGTGGGCGGGTGTCACCTTAGTGTCCCTGGGTGATCGGGAGATGGTTCCAAAGATCCAGGTGCCCCCAAATACTACCAAGTATGGGCAATGGGTCACCATCAATGGCCATAGAGGGGAAGCTCTGAGAGATACACTCTAGTTAGGAGTGATGACTATAGTTAGGAGTCATCTGGTGTCCTCAGAGCAGGTGATTCCAGGCGTACTTCATCCAGCCGCGATGGCTGACGGCTGAATTAGCCACTATCCCGTGGCTGAGGTTCCCTTTGAGTGGGGAGGGGTTGCAGGTTCACTTCGAGTTGCCGTAAGCCCCGCCGTGCCAGTCGATTGTCTGCTGGGCAATGATATGGAGCACAATGCTTGGAAGGAGGTGGAATACCGGACTCATTCTGAGATGCTGGGTACACCTGATTGGGCCTGTGTGAGTACCAGGTCGGCACCTGCTCGGGAGGAGAAGTCGCATGGGTTGGAGCCTGGAACAATGGCCCACCCAGCTGCCGATGAGGGAGCATCTCGAGGACAGGAAGAGCCTGCCTCGATGTCCGTGCCCCGTGAGACGGATAGGCCATCGGAGGAGATGGACCCGGAGTCTGCGGAGGAGGACATGGTTCCATTGGAGGATCTGTCTATCCCCGCTGAGTGGCGAGTGGAGGGAGGACCATCCAAGGAGGAACTGAGCAAGGGACAGAGGGAATGTCCCACCCTCGAGGGTCTGAGGCAACAGGCTGAAGCCCAGGCAGCAGGTAATGAGTCTGGGAACTACCGTGTTTACTGGGAGGATGGACTCCTCTACAGTGAGCCCAGGGCACCAGTGCACAGACTGTCACGGGCCCTGGTAGTCCCACAGTGTTACCGAGCCTTCCTATTAGAGTTGGCTCACGAGATTCCCTTGGCAGGACACCTGGGACAGGACAAGACCTTTGCACGGCTTGTCCCCCACTTTTATTGGCCTCGAATGAGGGTGGCGTCCGATACATACTGTCGGTCGTGTGTGTCATGCCAAGCCAGTGGGAAAACAGGGATGAAGCTGAAGGCTCCCCTGGAACCACTTCTCGTCGTTGGCACCCCCTTTGAAAGGGTGGGCATCGACATTGCTGGGCCCTTAGATCCGCCGACAACATCCGGTCACAGGTTCATCCTGGTACTGGTGGATCATGCCACAAGGTATCCGGAGGCAATACCTCTGAGAACCATTACTGCACCGGTAGTGGCGAAGGCCCTGATGGGGATCTTTACCCGAGTGGGATTCCCCAAGGAAGTTGTGTCTGACAGGGGGACCAACTTCATGTCAGCGTACATGCGGGCAATGTGGAAGGAGTGTGGGGTGACCTACAGGTTTACCACTCCTTATCACCCACAGGCCAATGGCCTGGTGGAAAGGTTCAACAAAACCTTAAAGGGTATGATCAGAAGTCTACCCGAAAGCCTGCGGAGGAAATGGGACGTCCTCCTACCCTGTTTGCTCTTTTCTTACAGGGAAGTGCCGCAGAAGGGAGTGGGCTTTAGCCCCTTTGAGCTTTTGTACGGGCACCCTGTACGTGGACCTCTCAGCCTGGTGAGGGACTCCTGGGAAAAGTCTCCTCGGAAAGTTCCCCAGGACGTGGTGAGCTACATGCTGGCCTTCTGGAGCCAAATGGCTAAGTTGTGGAAGCAAGCTTCTGACAACTTGGAAGCCAGCCAGTCTGTGATGAAAGCGTGGTATGACCACAATGCTCACCCAGTGGAGCTGGAGCCTGGTCAGAAGGTGTGGGTGATGGAGCCTGGAGAGCTGAGTGCCCTCCAGGACCGTTGGACAGGCCCCTATGAGGTGTTGGAGAAGATGGGCAAGGCTACCTACTTGGTGGACGTGAAGACCCCTCGACACCCACATCGGGTGTTACATGCCAACCGCCTCAAGCCCCACTACGAGAGGCCCGAAGTCATGTTGGTTATGGTGACTGATGGATCAGAGGAAGAGGACACAGAGCCTCTCCCTGACCTTTTTGCGTCTCAAGAAAAGGATGGGTCGGTGGAGGGAGTAAAACTCTCGCCATCCCTGATTCCTGAGCAGCAGGAGGAATGTCGCCAGGTCTTGGCGTCATTCGCACCTCTGTTCTCCCTTGTCCCGGGTAAGACCCACCTGTGTACCCATGACGTGGACACAGGAGACAGCCCACCTGTGAATTCCAAGTCTTACCGGCTGTCTGACAAGGTGAAGGCCAGCATTCGAAGTGAAGTAGCTAAGATGCTGGAGCTAGGGGTCATTGAACCTTCAAGTAGCCCTTGGTCTAGCCCGGTGGTTTTGGTGCCCAAAGCCGCTCCACCTGGCGCCACACCAGAATTACGATTCTGTGTGGATTACCAAGGACTAAATTCGGTAACCAAAACAGATGCTCATCCGATCCCACGGGCGGATGAACTGATTGACCGGTTGGGAGCTGCCCAATATCTCAGTACCATTGACCTCACTGCAGGGTACTGGCAGATTCCCATGACTGATGGAGCCAAGGAAAGGTCAGCCTTCTCCACACCTGATGGACACTACCAGTTCTGTGTCATGCCCTTTGGGCTCAAGAACGCTCCTGCCACTTTTCAGCGGCTGGTGAACACGATCCTCACCGGGATGGAGTCCTTCTCTGCTGCCTACTTAGATGACATAGCTGTCTTCAGTAGTAGTTGGGAGGATCCCTTGCAGCACTTGCAGGCCGTTCTCCAAACCCTGGAAAGGGCTGGCTTGACAATCAAGGCCAGCAAATGTCAGATTGGACAGGGGTCGGTAGTGTACTTAGGTCACTTGGTGGGCAGGGGAAAGGTGCAGCCCCTTCAGGCGAAGATTGAGGCAATCATGGCCTGGAAACCCCCCAAGACCCAGACTGAGGTCCGAGCCTTCCTGGGCCTCACAGGCTACTACAGACGGTTTGTGAAGGGGTATGGCACTATCGTGGCACCCCTTACTGAACTCACGGCCAAGAAGCAACCCAGGAGAGTCATCTGGACGGAGGCTTGTCAGCCAGCCTTCGACACTCTGAAACAAGCATTCTGTAACGCTCCCATCTTGAAGGCTCCAGACTTCACAAAGGAATTCATTGTCCAGACAGATGCATCCGACATTGGCATTGCGGCGGTGTTATCGCAACTCAATGAGGAGGGTCTGGATCAACCCGTGGTCTTTCTGTCACGGAGACTGCTTCCCCGGGAACAGAGGTGGAGTACCATTGAGCGGGAAGCCTTTGCGGTGGTCTGGGCACTGAAGAAGCTGCGACCATACTTGTTTGGTTCGCACTTCCTTGTTCAGACAGACCACCGACCCCTTCGCTGGCTCATGCAGATGAAGGGGAAAAACCCCAAACTGTTGAGGTGGTCTATCTCCCTACAGGGAATGGACTTTTGGGTGGAACACCGGCCCGGAGTTGATCACGCCAATGCAGACGGTCTCTCCAGGTATTTCCGCCTTAGTGTTGAGAACTACCAAGGGGTTGGGTAGCTCTCCCCACTTTCAGCTGGGGGGGACGCGTGTTAGACCCGTCTGCTTCTGAGAGTCCCCTCACCACTATGATTTCTTTTGTTCCCCTTTACCTCCCAAAATTTGTCGCTTTTCTTTGTCTACCAGGACCTTTTTGTGTGCTGTTTCAATGGGGCTAGATGTTCCTTGACGCCCAGTTGTTCACAAGGTTTCTGGCACCTATTCACAAGACACCTGGCGAAACCTGTGACATTATAGACTGGGATTGGCAACCTGTATGAATGACGTCAAAATGGTGGCCATCCATTTTCCTCATGAGAGTGACTCCCTGTGGAGCCTCCATGAACCCTGACCTTTCAAGGTTTTGGCGCCCTTTTACTTGGTGCGCATTCCTGACAGGAATTACTTTATTTCCCTCAGGTACACAAAATGGCTGCTCTAGAACCCCAGTATGGTGGCTGTTAGAGACCCAAATACCCCAGTAGTGCCATGTCATTGGCCCAACCCAAAGAAGATTCTAGAACCTACTGGCACGAGCCAGCACCTCAGGGCACTGGCTATATAAGGTCCAGTCCCTGGCGGCCATTTTAGATGACCAAAAGACTAGATAGGATAATGATGTTCCAGATCTAGGTGAAGAAGGAGATTCCAGACTTGACACCAGATTGACACCTGCCCTGTTGACCCCTGAGGCGGATGGTAGTGTGGCAGTAGAGCAAGCAAGAGTCACTGGCGTGGATCCTGACTGGCGTTCCAGTCAGCTGTGTGTGCGGTGACCTCGCGCCTACAGCGCCTGCCAGGCGAGTGCCTCGTCACCCCCAAGAGACTGTGGCCGATTTTTCGTGTGCCTACCCGCCCCCCCCCCCCCCCGGTGGCGAATTACGACTGACTCGGGTCGCGAGGCGAGAGCAAGTTCGCTGCGACCACGAGCGTCTTCTGTGCCCCTTGTGTGACAGGCGCCTCCAGCGAGGAGCTCGGACGTCTCCGAGCTCCACCGGCATAGAGTGCTTCCTGCGCAGACTGAGGTGAGGTGGTGCGCCGGGGCGGGGAAAGGCCGGCCTTCGTTGGGCGGGACTACTGTCTCTGCCCCTCCCCAGTGGATCGGCGGCTGTAGCTGTGGGCGGGAACCATCCCTGTTTGAGGAAGTCGGAGGGAGGTCCGTGGAGCCCCTGAGAACCCGTCGCTGCCGAGAGAAGTGCTGAACCCGACTGAATCGCTTTTCGATTGCAGCCGATGTGAGGTGGGCCCGTTTCTTCAGGTGGGAAGCGCTGGTATAAAGGAACTGTGAACCGGCATTTATTTGACTGAGCGCGAAGGTTGTGTGACCTCTTCGGCAGCCCCGTTCGGCAGTCTAAAGACTTGGAACTGGTGCCGCCTGAGTGCTAGCGGGGATAGAAACCCCTAGGCGCGCTTAGACCCCCACCGGCAAACAGAGATCTCAACCCGGTGGCAGCCGAGTGTAAATGAAGTGTTCACTGTCTTTCCTTGCCTTTTAGATAGACGCGCATAATCCCTGTGTGATCCTCAAAGAGTCCCAGCACTCCCTGTTAAGCCCAGAGAAGCCTGTGTACACTAATGGTGATATCGTCATAAACTGTAAGAGTAATCTTTCCAACCTGAAATGTATTTGCAAATGTAGTGTTCCTGAAGTATTTAATTGGTGGCAGCGATACCAGAATGAATCTGTAGATGTTCTTGAACTGAACCAGTATTTATTCTGCTACACAGACAGTGATATTTATGCTATTTATTGAAGATATTTATTCCCGATATTTATTCTATTTATTGACAATATTTATTCCTGATATTTAATCTATTTATTGATGAACTGTACTCCTAAGCTTATTTATTGAATCTATTCCAAAATCGAAACCCAGCAAATTGTGACCCAAAAGAAATGTAATTGTGCTTTCCTAATTGATCCCCATTCACAACAGAGAGTTTTTACATAAAGGAATCGTATTTTTCTACAACAGTGGTGTGGTGTCCTTCTTTTTGGTGGTTGTTCAAGGAGATATTATTGGGTCGAAGCCGGCATAACACGATAGCCTTCACTTGCCTTGACACTTGAGCCAAGCTACCCCCTTTGTGCTGGGTTTGCTCATCGCAGGTCCAACGCAGTGGCCCTCATCCTCCTGGACCTCTCCGTGGCCCTTGACACTGTCTCTCACTGCACCCTAGCCTGCGGACTCCATGAAGCGGGTATCTAGAATAAGGCCCTCCACTTGATCGTCTCCTTCCTCTCCAGCAGAACCCAAGAGGCAGGCTCCCTCCATTTCTCCCAGAACCCACTCCAACCATCCAATACAATTTAGATGGGTGTTAGATCTGGGGGTATCTAGTTGGCAATGGTATTCACCTTTGTCCAAATAGGGACTCTTACTTCTAAGTCAGGATGCGCTAACAGTCTTAAATTTGACAGATGTGCCACTAACATCAAAAGAAAACACAATACTGTCATTGGGCTTATCTTACAGTGCCAGGAGTAATTTTGACTATGCAGGTACAAAAATCGACCTGTTCAAATACATGCGTAAATTGAAATTGCGTAAATATCATTGTAAGCACAAATCAGCTAAGGCAGTACCAGTTAATTTGCCAGCCGTAATGTCTTCCCCAATACCAGTGTCTCACTCTAATTTATTACAGGACTTGCACGATATGCAGGATGACCGGTTTCAACACCGTCCAGCCCCGGCCGGGGTACAGCTATTATGACGGTTCCAAACAATTTTAAACCAAAATCCAAATTCTGTCCTCTCATGCTAAAAGACAATATAGATATGTTCAATGAGAAAGTGTCTCAAGACCTAAGGGCATTATTTCTGAAACAAACAAGGATATCTAAAAGATTACACTATTGTGACTTTGAATATCACAGACTAATCAAAAAACTGAAGGATAATGAGAATATTATCATCCGTCAGTCTGATAAAAGGGGCAACGTGGTGCTTTGGCCTAGAAAGATGTATATGCACGAAGCACTTGGCCAACTCAATGATCGAGACTGTTACAAGAGGACTAATTTGAGCAATGTACAGAAGGCTATAAATGATATTTATTCCAAATTGATGGCATGGAGAAGTATGATTACACCCTGTTACACCAGTCATATACTTTATTCCTATGATCCATAAAAGCAGTATTAAGCCTCCATCATTTCTGCCTGTAACAGCATCTTAGAGAATGTGAGCAAATATGTAGACTTTGGTTTGCAAGAGTACGTTAGAAATCTGCCTTCTTTTGTTTTAGACACAGGCGACCTACTAAGGAAATTGGCAGATTTCGAATGGCAACCTGGTTATTTGTTGATTTCTCTTGATGTTAAATCCTTATAAACGAGTATATATCATAGGAATGGCTTAAAAGCCGTGCAATATTTCCTCAGCACGAGACCCTCTTGTTTAAATGAACATACTAAAATGATTGTATCAATGATTAGTCTGTGTCTCAAGAACAACTCCTTTCTGTTCGCCAATCAGCTGTTCCAGCAGGTCAGGGGAGTGGCTATGGGGGCCTGTTTCTCCCTCAGTTATGCTTGTTTGCATATGGGATATTGGGAGGAACAGGTCCTCATACCCAACTTCTCGCACATTATGAGCACGAAAGTGAAAAAATGGATGAGATACATCGATGACCTTTTTGTAATTTGGGACGGTTCGCAATGTGAGGCTGAGCAGTTTATTGAAGATTTCAATGTTAACAGCTTGAATCTTACATTCACTAGTCACATTAGCGATACCTCTATTTGTTTCTTGGATGTTGAAATTTACATTCATAGGGGTAAACTTGAGACCAAACTCTTTCGTAAACCTAAAACGGGAAATACCGTATTGCATGCTACTAGTCGTCATCCGGTTCATCTCAGACGTAGCATCCCTTATGGAGAGATGCTCCGTATCAGAAGAATATGTAGCACAGACACAGATTGCAGAGAGGCACAATTAGCGTGTAAGGCCAGGTTCCTGAGGAGAGGTTATAAAACTGAAATCATAGACAAAGCGATGAATAGAACCAACTCTCAGGATAGATGTCAGCTTCTGTATTTGGAAAAAGGGTAATTAGGAACTGGTTTAACTGTAGGACAAAACCAGACAAGTGACAGCAATGACTATAGGGAAACAAAGTGCATGGTACAAAAATATAGACTTTATTTTATTAGATTATGGCAATTTCTTTATGGTTAATATAAAAAACATTATTACTTTATTGTGAGTTTTGCTGTGTGTGTGCCTCCACTATACATGTGATGGTTAATCTACATATATATACACATAATTGGATTCTTGGTGCAGTTCAATACATTTCAAAAGAAATCATGATTTAAGAACTGTATGGAAGCTTGTTTCAACACACTATACATAAAAACATGGCTAAATATGACATCTACGCGCGTTTCGGCTGAGGGCCTTCATCAGGGAGCCATGTGAATGTCCAAGTGAACCTATGCACATAAAGAGATACAAATAATAGCAAAGCTTGTCAGTGTCTGTATGTTGTCCTAAATATTTACATATTAAAAAACACAGAAACTTATGGTACATTTACACAGTGATGGAAAAAAGAACAATAGTGTCCTGTAGGTGCTCAAACCTGTCCTAATATATACAATTATGTACAATGTATTGCCCATTTGAGCTGGTATATGCGTGATTATATATAAAGCATACTTGGGTATTAATCCTGACTGGCTGTACATAGGATTAACTGCATGGAATGGTACATTGCAGTATGTTTCAAAGTGGGGAAGAAGGAAAAAAAGGGGGCACACATAGTGATTATCTATACAACACACTATAATATTGATTCTGACTACCTGTGAACACAGACAACTGATGTTGTTGAAAAAAGGAGGGGAAAAGAGAGGGAAGAAGAAGGGAAAACGAAAAAAGAGGATGGAAAGAGAAAAAAGAGAAAAGGGAGTGAAGACCAGGAAACAAGGAGGAGAAAAAGGAGAAGAAAAGGGAAGGCTGGGAAGGGCAAGCGGGCGGAGAGAGAGAACATGAGAAGAAAGGGAGAAAAAAGGAAAAAGGGGAGAAAAAGGTTCGGATGTTATTGGGGAACCAGCATTATACCTGGATGGAACTGGTGCAGATTCTCACAGGAAAGGAAATCAAATTTGTCTGGAATGCAGGACTGTCTGTCTTGAGATGCTGGTACTAAATGGTGATACAAGAGTATGTGTAAAGATGTCAGTATACCAGATAGTTAATAATGTGCATGCCTGGTTCCAAAGAGGAGCTAAAGAAATTGATGAAGCGTTTACCTATCTTAGAAGACCAGAATGGGTATAACAGACGAAATATTCATGTAGATGGTTCAAGAAGAGTGCGCAGGGTCCTACAAGTGTAGAAATGTGAATTATTATGGTGACAGTACTCTAGAGGGAAAAATTATAACGGAGGACCTGGGGACAATTAATGAAAAAATAAGAAAATGTGACAAAGAAGCTACTGGGTGGATGGGTACCTTTATTGAATGTTTTACTCGTTTTTCCTTGATGGGGTTTTCTGGTATCTGTAGATCCAGTGGGATTTGAGGACTGCTGGGCACAGAAGGACATATGGTACAATTATAAGGATCGTGTTAAAGTCCAGTCATAGTCTAGTAGGTAGAGTAAAGCAGAAATAGTACCTGTCGAATTAATCCTACACAATTGGAGGGCTGCGAGCTCCTGTCGCCAATGGGGTGATGTGGAGATAATCTACATGTCGGGAAACATAAATGACGGCGTATAGATAGATAATCACTATGTGTGTCCCCTTTTTAGGTCTCGCTCTGCGATTGCAGGCCAAAGGCCTGCTGTCGCAGAGCGAGACTATTGTTTTCATTCCGGCTTTCAAGGACTGAAAGGGAGAGGACAACAGACTGTCACGCGCACGCAGCAGCAGCCTGCCGGGATCAGGTCACGCGCGTCAACGCGCGCTCCGATTCCGGCAGGCTTTTCACCACACATGCACAACACACATACAACGCTCATACAGACCTCCACGCACGCACACACATACACAGAGAACCCCCCGGCGCTTACACACACATCCCCTACCTCGTCTCGGCGTCTTCGTGCTTCCTTTCCCCCGCTCCTCTGGCCGATTGTGCTCTGTGAACGCGCACGTCTCCGGAAGACGTGCTGCGCCCGAGCTGCCTCCAGCTTGGTTTTTTTGGATCCATTACGCGGCCGACGCAACTAAACGCTGACGTCTTGTTTCTGTGTGTTGTGTTCCTTGTCCTTTGTTGTAATAACGTCAGTGTGTGCTTGCAATTCTTTTTTTTATAACTGAAGGCTGTTAATTACAAGCAAAGGAACAATTATCTTTAAAACACGCACCCATGGCACGCTCTTAAATGGGTTTGAGTCTCTGCATTTGCTCCCGGCCTACTCCTCTGAATGGCCAATGGCTGTCCCTATAACAGTGCTTTTGCCCCTGTGTTCCACTTCACCTTTAACTCTGCCTCCTTTAGTTTCCTCATCGGCCTTAGCCGGCAAAGACCAACTGTTGTGCTCAAATTGAAGCTGCTGCAACGGGGATGCTCTGCTGTTTGGTGAGTGCAGGTACGCTCTCTCGTAGATCCCGCTCATTTTTTCTGGTGATATAATCTGCCTGAGCATACCAGTATTGGGAAAACGGAAGATGATTCCAGAATATGTCTTTGTTTACTCAGTCACTGCGGCCGCACACATCTGAACTCGCTTCCCTCGTGGGCTGTGGCAGACAGCTCAGGTGCTGATCCAGAAAGCTGCAACGCCTTCGGATACCACAGCCAGTGATCTGGCGCTGCAGCCAGTGCTTTTACAGCTGATACAGTGCTCTAGTGGCACAGCGCTCCACTACAACTCCCAAAATCACTGATGAATGAATAAAAGTACAGGATATGAACATCCTGCCTGGTTAGATGAAATTATTTAATCCCCATTTGCCTGCCAGACAAACCACTACTATCAAACGCGTATGCCCCACCCACCCCTCATAATATAAGAACTGAAGCTGGTAGCGCGGTGACTGACGTCTTCAATCAAGCATAAATGTAGATTGTTGCAGTGAATAGTTTTTTTTCATATCTAACACTTAAGCGCTGTCACATCATCACTCACGAGGCTTATATACAGCACATAAAAAGCAAAATAATGGCATGCCCACGCAGAACACATCCAGAAGATTTCAGCAGACAACCAGGTAAATAAATACATTTTTTGAACTCGTTTTGGACTTGATTTGTCAACAACTGCAGCTTGTCTCTTTTGCCAGTCACTCAGATGGCACTGGCGGTTTTGTTAGGATTTTAGCACATGCACAGGCAGTATTATTTTTATTTTTTATTTTTTATTTTATTTATTTCATTTGTAAAGCGCTCCATCACCTGACTGCATCCTGGCGCTGAGAAACTCTGGGTACACAGCAGAAGACAGAGAGGCAAGGGCAGCAGCAACCGTAAAAGTTCTGTAGCTTGGAGCTCTCATATAAATATTCAAATTATCTACTTATGCAAACATACTGCAGTCTTGGAGGTGCTCAGTGCTCCGCTCGGCAAAAGTTTTACTCTTTGTCAGAGGGTGACTGAACAGAGGAGAACTTGCGCTCTTGGGCCTGTCACTGATCTCGTGCCATAATCAGGTTTTTGCCAACACAAAAAAGTTCTCTGAGATCGTTCCGCTCGGACAGGAAGCCAGCTTCTTTTTCACCCCTTTTAATTCCTCTGCTTCACTACTTCTGTGACAGCAACAGTACAATACTCGGCCCTCGGGGTTCCTCTCTGGTTTAGATTTGGGTATTTATTAAAACAAGCTTTTTGTTTCTTCAGTTCCCTACTGAAGCAGATTCAGGTGGAGGAACTATGAACGGAAATCCCTATCTGTTTGAAGTAATGCACCATTAGTATTCTGCTAATCATAAAGCATGCCGACCCAAACATACCTATGATGAATCAAAATTAATTCAAAACGTATCTACGTATCTCTGATTGTTGCATGTTTTTGAGAATCATTAGTCTTTGACAAGGTCATGTTCAAAGTGACGATGCCCTCAAAGTATTACATTTTACTGACTTTTGCTTGGATTCTGGAGTAAAAAAAAAAAAGTTTTCAAGTGAAAATTTAAATGTAAATGTACCACAAGTATGGGTTTTATTCAGAATGCATCGATCAGTTATAGAGGGCTCCCGGGCATAAAATGCAAGTAAAGCTTCTAATTTTATAAAGGGACGCTGCCTTCCGAGGAATGCTGGGATGTCGCCCTTTTATAATAATAATATGAAGCACTGTGGGATCACCTTGTTTTAGGTCGAGCCTGGGCAGCGCCTGCGCTGCTCTATGAGGCATGCAGTATTATGGTAAGGCATAGAAGCTCCGCCCATTTCCACCCATCTTTTCAATTGGTTCTGATTACTGTCCTTGCAAAATCTTTCATTTGTGAATAGGCTTAGTAGTCCCTCCTTAGCACCACCTTGTCTGCATTTGTAGCCACCCATAACAACTGGACTTTTTACTCGTGTTGTTACACGGTCTGCTTTAAAAGTCAGTGACCACTATTTTCTTAAAAATAATGCGGGACAATGGCGACCGCTTCTTCTAAACATATTAGATCATTTACACACTTACAATCACATATTCCATAAGTGCATGTCATCAAGATCAAATTAAAAATGGCGGCTGCCAAATTATATGGGTTTATTAGGATTAAAATGATGCTTAAAAAATCTCAGTAATACTCCAAAAACCTGCTTTCTAACCTGGAGACTCAGTTACACGCAAATCTCCTCCTGACAAGCAAGTGTGACCTTTACTCTTACCTCAACATTTTAATTGCTGTCAGACAGTGAGACTGGTGACATCAGGGGGCTGTATAGCCTTGCATGTCCAGTCACTCACTAGCTATCTACATTGCGCTCCGATGGTCACCAGCGCTTAGGGTTCATCTACTGTGTGAGGACCTGAGATTCCATTTTGGAAGTGAGACTAATTTATATCACTGGGCGCTGACAAGCAAACCACTTTTATTGCACCTTATTCTGATTGAAATCAAGTTAGTTGTTATCCTTATTGGGTCTCGAATCTGATACATCAGCAATGTGGATCAAGCAAGAAAATAAGTGCAACTTTAAACTAAATACTACCCAGCAGTAGCGCGGCACTTAATTCTCTAGCGCATGTGAGCTCTTAACTGCTGCTAGCAGTGGGCCACTGGCATAGAAACGCCTACCAGATCTTTAAGTGCCGCCAAAGCCCAACCTGCTACCCACTAACATGAGCACACAGTTCTAAGGCCTCCCATCAACATGCTCTACTCCATGGCCCAACATAGTACTCCTCTGTGACACCAAAAATTCTAGGATGCAAGGATAATAGATCAAGACTGTGAGACCTGCATTACTATATTGCCAGAAAAAGTATCACTAAGAAAGGCACAGAACTGAAAGTTCAGGGCATCTTTATAATACCAAATCATGGCCTATGTGGTTGAGATAAAATTCTAGTTTGAAAAAAGGACAAAGCAGAACCCCCGCTGGTCCTGACCTGCTGATTAAAAACAAAACAGACATTAATTCTACAAGGTACACAATCTTAAAACACTGGCTGTTGTACTTAAGTTAGCCGTCAGAACTAAAACAACAAGCATTTGCAATGCAATAGGTCTCGCAGTTGTGACAGTTTGAGCTATTGGCATTGTAAATGGCAATGCCTTTTATTTATGTGTTGGTTTTTAAAACATATATAAATGGCATTGTCATTTACAATGCCAAAAGCCTAAACTCTCGCAAATGCGAGACCTATTGCATCGCAAATGCTTGTTTTCCTTCTTCCCCACTTTGAAACATACTGCAATGTACCATTCCATGCAGTTAATCCTATGTACAGCCAGTCAGGATTAATACCCAAGTATGCTTTATATATAATCACGCATATACCAGCTCAAATGGGCAATACATTGTACATAATTGTATATATTAGGACAGGTTTGAGCACCTATAGGACACTATTGTTCTTTTTTCCATCACTGTATAAATGTACCATAAGTTTCTGTGTTTTTTAATATGTAAATATTTAGGACAACATACAGACACTGACAAGCTTTGCTATTATTTGTATCTCTTTATGTGCATAGGTTCACTTGGACATTCACATGGCTCCCTGATGAAGGCCCTCAGCCGAAACGCGCGTAGATGTCATATTTAGCCATGTTTTTATGTATAGTGTGTTGAAACAAGCTTCCATACAGTTCTTAAATCATGATTTCTTTTGAAATGTATTGAACTGCACCAAGAATCCAATTATGTGTATATATATGTAGATTAACCATCACATGTATAGTGGAGGCACACACACAGCAAAACTCACAATAAAGTAATAATGTTTTTTATATTAACCATAAAGAAATTGCCATAATCTAATAAAATAAAGTCTATATTTTTGTACCATGCACTTTGTTTCCCTATAGTCATTGCTGTCACTTGTCTGGTTTTGTCCTACAGTTAAACCAGTTCCTAATTACCCTTTTTCCAAATATTGTACCTATCCCGAATCAGGAACTCTAGTCGGGGATACCCCTTTCTTTCTTGCATATAGATGTCAGCTTCTGGCCATTAACACACAAAGAAAGAAGAATCTTGCCAGTGTAAAAGACAGTGAAACTAGGCTCATCTTTACCTATAGTAGCCAGCATCTTACCATCAGATCCATTGTGAAACGTAATTGGGTACTCATTACTAGTGACCCAGTTCTGGGCGGAGTGGTGTCATGTGCTCCTAGTATCGCATATAAAAGAGCCAGATCAATGCAGAACTGTCTGGTCTCCAGCAGTCCTGAAGTTAGAACCACGGGCTCGTGGTTAAACAGCAGTAAAGGCTTTCTGACATGTTCAGCTTGTAAGGCCTGTAAGAACGGAGTCAGTAGTAGTGAATACATGACCCCCTTCAGTGATAGGCCTGTTAATATCAAACATAAGTTGACGTGCAGGCCGGTGTATTCGGTGTACGTATTGGAATGTCCCTGTGGTCTCCAGTACGTGGGAAGTACCGGGCCACAGGTGTACAAAAGGATACTCCAACATCTAAGGGCCATAACCAATGGCGACACCGCGAACCCTTTTGCACGACACTTTGAAGTAAAACACAACAAGCACCCTGCTGAACTCAAGTATTTTGTGATAGACACAATCACTCCACAGAGGAGGGGTAGGGACTGAGAATCTTTACTGCGCAAACTAGGGACTAGGCACATTATTCTCCTTGGTACAAAGACTCCGAACGGTCTGAATGCAAGTGAGGACTGTTATACATATTTATGAGTCGTTATCATGAATTTGCCTTTTTCATTTCTGTACTTACATCGTAGCTGTTTCAACATGTTTTGTCCATCGAGGCAATTTTTATCTAATTTTATATGTAACACTTGTCACTTTTATTCATTCACTGTTATTAATAGGATGCACTAATTCTTATGCTAATATTTATTTGCGATTTTTGCACATTTAAACTTTTGCACACGTATATTATGATAGATCAATGCCCCTTTGGGCTGTATTACGCAGTGTCACTTTATTTCTTTAAGTGAACACAGTAGTTACTTGGGACAAGTTAACACATTTTACGTTGTACAGTTAGAAGTAATGATTAAGATGATCCTTGTTATTTATTGTTCTTAGCAGAATTTAACTTAATTACTGTCAACAGTGTGTTTTTATAACATTGTGTGCTTTGGATTTTTAACAGCAATGTCTATGAATATTTATATTTTTTAAACATATTTATTTATTTATTTATATGTTTTTATATTTATTCTCAAATTGCTGTTTGTGGAATTATTATTCACCCTAAGCCCAGTATACCTGATTTACCAAATTGTTTAAATCATGAAGTTAAATGTGCAAATATCCGGTGATCGTACGAAAAAAGACAGTATGTCTTTTATGATAATCAATTTAGCATGAGGCACTTTCAATATAAAGGAGCACTCCGCCCTTGGAGCGTTGATCAAGGCCTCTTCAGGCTGAAACGCGTTATGGCGGTATGGTGTAGAGCACAATAAAATGTCATGCATCAGTTTTGGGTCTCGCCTCGTCTTTGATGCCGATCATCTTAGAGACGTCCTTTTGCTATATATATATATATATATATATATATATATATATATATATATATATATATATATATATAAATAAAATAAAATAAAAAATAAAAAAAAATATATATATATATATATATATATATATATATATATATATATATATATATATATATATATACCAACCTCCGTTCTCCTATCGCAATCGCCTTAGCTCTCGATCGCGCTGGAAACAGACACGGACCAAACATGAGATGCTGGTTTTCAGAGTTTATTCAGCTGTCGCCATAACGTTTCGGCACAAAGCCTTGATCACATGACAGCGTAACCACATTTTCAAAGCGTATTTAAAGTGCACAGTGCTATTTCGTGATTGGTTCATTTAAAATTACCAACATTTGGCATTAACATAGTAGGCGGACTATACTTTTAAATAGTACGATATTTACATCTATTCACAACAAACAGTATGAGCAACATTTATAATTATTGCACTTTGCCGACCATTCTGGAATATCGGGATAAATCCCCTAATGTAATCATAAAATGCTGGGTTAAATCCCTGAATGTAAACAATGACACATTGATAGATCCCTGAATGTAAACATAAAATCCTGGGTTAAATCCCTGAATGTAAACATTGGAACATTTGCCAAATTGTCAGCAACAGTATATGATTTGTGAATACATCCTATTTAGTACTACTTTATTCCCTACTGATTATACACCAACCCGTGTAAAGTGCTCCTGTGTGTAATAAAAAAGTGAATTGTAAACAATATACAAGGGCTAAGTTGTTTTCACATGATTACTTTCAAATTATTTCTTATTCATTGTTTTCTTGGCTGTACCCAGCTTCTAAAAATTCTCCCTCGATTTAACATTGTATGGCTATACCAATTTAGTCAAAGCTTGTTTTCTCACTACGCCTTTCATATACATAGATATATAGCTCTCCCATTCTCTCTCTTTTTCCTCAGGTTATCAGACAGCAGAATTAATGGACACATGATATATCCAAACTACATATATTCTTATCTGTGTTCCGATTTGTACCCCCAACGATTAGGTCACATCTTGCAAACCAAATTACTTCTTCATAATTCATTATATTTACAGTATTGTACAAAATTTTATATATACAAATATATATATATGTACATATGTGTGTAAAGCACTCCTTAAAATTCTCATATAAGACCATTTTCTCTTCTCATTTCATATATATACACCCTATTTACACAATGTCCACTATTTTCAATTTAAAACAGCATTTACTCCATTCCTATTTTGTTGGTTTTATTTATGTAAGCATGTGTACAAATCTTCAGTCACATTGAGCCCTATGGGCTGTTTGCTGTTAAACTTGAGTATGTAGTTGGTCTCCATTTTGCGCAGTTTATTTTCCCTATTACCTCCCCTCCTACTTGCAGTCACAGCATCTACCACAATGTATTTTAACTCTTTGTTGTTACTTTGGTGGTGTCTTTAAAAATGCCACGCCACGGGGTAGGTGTTATCCTCCGTGGTTATGGCCCTCAAATGCTGCAAGATTCTTTTATGTACGGGGAGCTTTGTGCTCCCCACATATTGCAATTTACAAGGGCACTCCAGGACGTAAACGGCGTAATCCGTTTTGCATGTTAAGACTTTCGTGATACGGTGTTCTTGTTCACTAAATCCGTCCTTGTATGTTTTCTTATTGACAGCATGAACACAGGCCTTGCAGGTCTTACATTTGAAAAAAACATAATTATTTTGGTACCATGAACTGCTGTCAAGAATTTCTGGACAAGTAACCACCACTCTTTGCCTCATGTTTGGTGCTTTGCTGAAAGTTAGGGAAGCTTTCTTAGGGAGACTCTGACCTATTATGGGATCACTACTGACTATGGGCCAGTTTTTGTTTATTATTTTACGCACTTCCTGGTGCTGGCTACAGTAACCCATTATTATTCGGAATGGTTCCGCTTGTTTGGTGCAGGTGGTGTGTACATTGGGTCGAGTATCTGATGCCTCAGCCGAGACCTCTTTGATACCCAATAACTCCATACGGTCCTTGACCATGGATTTCTGGATCGCTTGTTTGATGGTCCCTTTACTATACCCTCGTTCCAAAAATCGCTGAGTGCAAGCATCTTGAGCTTTCTGTAGTTCATCTGGTTCACTACATAACCTGCGGATTCTTAGCATCTCACCATACGGAATACTCCGTATAAGGTGGGCTGGGTGAGTGCTGCTGGCATGTAGGATTGTGTTTCCTGCAGTTGTTTTGCGGAATAATCTGCTCGCTAACTTATTCTCTTGGGTATATATTTCTATATCCAAAAAGGGGACATTTGTCTGGTTCATTGTACATGTGAACTTGATATTTAAGTTGTTCATGTTTAAGCTTTCAATGAATTGTTCCGCCTCCCCTTGTGTCCCTCTCCACACCACAAACAAATCATCAATGATATATATATATATATATATATATATATATATATATATATCGTAGCTCCTTTTCTCTCGTATTTTCCCAAAGAAAAACAGCACTCGCGGGAGGAGGATCAACGATTTTATTTTCGACCCTCTGAGCACCAGATGCGTTTCGGCTCCTGCCTTTGTCAGTGGTACACTGACGCGCCATTTTTTTCTTATTTAAATACCCTTCATGTGATACTTAGTCATCGAGATAGAAATAGGGCTTCTTTCCCAAAGATGTATGCCATATTGGAGCGGTTATTTACAACAGTAACAAACGTTTGTTGCATTAATTACGCCCTGGATGGGCTTATGCATATTTACAAACAATTTTACTTTACTTGCAAATATATTCGTACCATATTTTACATAATTCTGTGTTATTATTTTGCCCTGGATGGGCTTTTTACAGTGTAAATAACTCATGTCTTTATACTTTCTATCTCTAGACTTATTTTTACAAACTGTGCAAATATTAACCCCTTAACCAAAACGAAATTAAATAAAGTAAAATAAAATAAAATAACACAATTTCATCTAATCTAAAAATCTTCTTTTCATTTCATGTTTTCAAGAATCTTCCGGGTCAACAATTACTCTATAACATTCAATGGGGGTTCTTCTAGCCTAGGTGTACTGTCATCTCTTCATGACTATTAAGACCTCCGGGGTACTTAGTGCCTATATCTATAATGTGCCTGGATTCTAACCTCCTTAATTTTTGCAATCTATCTCCCCCTCTAGGGTTGAGGGGTACTTGCTCTAATGCAAAATATTCCAGTTGCTCACTATTACTCTTATGATGTTGTTTATAGTGCCTCGCCACTGGATATGATGGGTCACAATTAGTGATTGCCCTGAGGTGTTCCAGGATGCGCATCTTCGCGGGGTTTACTGTACTGCCTATATAGCGTAGTCCGCACGGACACACTAGACAATAGACTGTGAATGGAGTTGTGCAAGTTAAAAAAGATTTAATTTTTCGCAGCTCCCCTCTCACCTGGTAAGATGTCACTTTCTTGCTATATTTACACGCTTTACAGCGTCCACAAGGGTAGAAACCTGGTGTAGGTTTACCGAATCGTTGCTCTATTGGACGTGTAAGGTAACTATTTGTTAAAGTGTTCCTTAATGCTCTCGCTCTCCTATAGATTATCATCGGTTGTTTCGGGATGTCTGTGCCTATTACTGGATCAGTTGTTAACAGATTCCAACTCTTTCTCAATGCTGTTCTTAGTATCCCTGCCCCTTCTGAGTAGGTGGTGATTAATCTAAATTTGCCCTCCATTTCGGTGTCCTTCATTTTAAATTTTTATGTTTCCTCCCGTGGGATGTTATCCACTTTTTTTTGGGCTTCTTTTAGACACTTCTCACCATAACCTCGCAATCTGAATCTATCTACACTTTTCTTAGCGTTCTTTTTATAGTCTTCCTCTGATGTACAATTGCGTTTTATACGCAATAGTTCTACGTAAGGAATACTGTAGATTAGCTTAGGTGGATGGCTACTCATAGAATGTAATATCGAGTTCCCTGCTGTGGGTTTTCTGAATAGCTGTGTGTGCATCTTCCCTTGTTCTATTCTTATTTCCAGGTCTAGAAAAATTACTTTGCTGCTACTTATTTCACTTGCATAAGAATTAGTGCATCCCATTAACAACAGTGAATGAATAAAAGTGACAAGTGTTACATATAAAATTAGATTAAAATTGCCTTGAAGGACAAAACATGTAGAAACAGCTATGATGTAAGTACAGAAATGTAAATATGCATAAGCCCATCCAGGGCGTAATTAATGCAACAAACGTTTGTTAGTGTTGTAAATAACCGCTCCAATATGGCGTACATGTTTGGGAAAGAAGCCCTACTTCTATCTCGATGACTAAGTATCACGTGAAGGGTATTTAAATAAGAAAAAAATGGCGCGTCAGTGTACCACTGACAAAGGCAGGAGCCGAAACGCGTCTGGTGCTCAGAGGTTTTAAAATAAAATCGTTGATCCTCCTCCCGCGAGTGCTGTTTTTCTTTGGGAAAATATGAGAGAAAAGGAGCTACGATAATAGCGAGGTACGCCCCTCGCAACAAGCACCTGTGCATGAGTGCATGACCCGGCGTAATGAGGAAGCAGCATATATATATATATATATATATATATATATATATATATATATATATATATATATATATATATAATGCAAAAGGAGTATTTGAATAAATACTTTTAATACAATACAATTTAGATGGGTGGTAGATCTGGGGGTCTCTAGTTGGCAATGGTATTCACCTTTGTCCAAATAGGGACCCTTACTTCTAAGTCAGGATAAGGGGAATACACTCTGTAATAACCCCTGCTCCCCCCCTTGGTAGCTTGGCACGAGCAGACAGGCTTATCTCAGAGGCAGTGTGTTAAGCATTTGTGAATATGCACAGTAATACGGTGAACACACTACAGATGGACACAACTCAGGCTTTATAAAAATAAGTATTCTTTATATAGACTTAACACAAGACCACAAATGACAAAAATCCACAATACTACACTTAAGATTGCTTAAAAGATGATTAAAGTTGCTTAGTTCAAGTTGATGATAAATGTGACAAAGTTCCCAACAAAGTTCCTGGATGCGTAACGCAAAGTAAACAAAAGGCTCGCAAAAGGGGAGATGCGTCGGTTCCGTGATCCAGGGGAGATGATGCGTCGTGCCTCAATGTTTGCTCAGAGTAGGTGATGCATCGTGATCCTTACTGTTGCGGAGGTGATGCGTAGATTCTTGGCCTGAGAGCCTGTTGCGGTGTGCAGGATGGCACCTTGATGCAATGATCCGGTTGCGTTGCGAGAAGATGGCGCCCTTGATGCGGCGATGCGATGACGATGCGTAGACGCCCTGGCAGCCTTGCGATGACTCTGTTCTCTGGAGCCGCGACAGGCCCTGCGACACGCTTCTCGGGTGATGCGATGGTGACTCTCTCGATGGCATCACACTTCTCCGGTGATGCGACAGCAGGCAGCTTCGATGAACACATGCTTCCAGGGAGATGCAACGAAGGCTCGCTCCTCCGGCGATGTGATGATTTTAGCTGCGGTGGCGACATGCGTCTTCTCGATGCGTCGCGCTTCCAGCTCCCAGTGACATGCAAATGTCTGGAGTTGAGAATTCCCAGCAAGGAAATTCAGAGGGGAGTCTTTTGTCCCTGAGACTTCAGCAGGAGGCAAGCACAGTTCAAGCACCTTGGAGAATATTCTGTAAATTATGAAAGTCCTTAAAAAGTTCCTTCTCCTTTCCTTAGCAATGAATGTTGTAAATGTTAAATGTTGTATACTTGTAAAGCGCACAGCTGCCCCAGCAAAGGCGCGTCCCGGCGCTGTATACCGCTAATGAAGGAACCACTGCAGGCCAACCCAGCAAACAGCACACTGGCAGATGGGCAGTAAAACTCTTGCAGCTTATTTGGTTCTTCTCCTTGGCAAAAGGTTTCTTGTTCCAGAAGTGATCTAATTTCTTGGGATCAGGGTCTCAATATTTATACCCCAAAATTCTTAGTTCTCTGAAGGCAGAGAGGCCTCTGCCTAGTCCAAACCAGTTCCTAAAGCAATTTGTTTACATGACTCTCTTCTTCATTTCACTGTGCAGGGAAGAAACATCAGACAAGCCACAGGAGGTGGAGCCAGCGTTGTAGAGGGAAGGCCCTGCCCTATTCAGGTCCAAGGTACAACTCCTCCCTCCCATCTAGATGCAGATCGGTCTATTCAACACTGGGCTGCCCCAGCGTGTGTTTCCCGGAATTCCCCAGCCCTGTCACTCACAAACCCAGACAAGGAATACACAACCTAGCAGAGGCAGGCCTGGACACTTAGGCAAGAAAATACCTACTTTCTAAAAGTGGTATTTTCAAACACAGAATATTAAAACCAACTTTACTAAAAGATGTATTTTATTATTCTGAGTTCAGGCATACTAAACTCGAATTTCTACCATGTTCCCTGAGTCAGTTAGGATTATAAGAATCTAATAATCCAACTGCCCATTCTGACATATGAGGAACAGATAGCCTTCATTAGTGAAAAAACGAAAATGGCTGTCATCCACTATTAGGACATGCTACACACACCAGAGCATGTCCTACCTTATACAATGCACCCTGCCCTTGGGCCTACCATAGGGGTGTCTAATATGAAGTAAAGGGAATGTTTAGAGACTGGTAAGTGGGTGCACTTGGGCAAGTCAACATGGCAGTGCTAGACTGCACACAGGCCTTGCAATGGTAGGCCTGAGACACACTTTACAGGCTGCTCCTGTGGCTGGCACAATCAGTGCTGCAAGCCCGCCAGCAGCATTTGATTTACAAGCCCTGGGCACACATGTGCACTGCACTAGGGGCTGACAGATAAATCAAATAACCCAATCATGGAATCACCAATTAGTACATTAATTTAACATAGGGAGCACTTGCACTGTGGCACTGATTAGCAGTGGCACAGTGCCCAAAGCATAAAACCCACAAAAACATTTCAAAACAGAGGAAGCAAACCATCAAAATGTCTAACACGTGTCCCCTTCAGCTGAAATGTGGGGAGAACTACCCTTCCCCTTGGGAGTTCTCTTCACTAAAGCAGAAAAATCTGGACAGACCATCAGTGTTGGTGTGTTTTGCACCAGGGCGGCATTCCACCGTAAATTCCATACCCTGTAGGGAAATGGACCATCTCAACAACTTTGGGTTCTCACCCCTCATCTGCATCAGCCATCTGAGGGGCCTGTGGTTGGTCTGAACCAGGAAGGGAGTCCCAAACAAGTATGGTCTCAACTTCTTCAGCGCCCAGACCACAGCAAATGCCTCACGCTCAATTGCATGCCACCTCTGTTCCCGTGGAAGTAACCTCCTACTGATGAAGGCTGCAGGTTGGTCTAGGCCCTCCTCAATAATCTGTGATAAAACAGCCCCCACACTACGCTCTGAAGCGTCTGTCTTTACAATAAATTCTTTTGAGAAGTTGGGTGCCTGAAGCACGGGTGCTGTGCACATGGAAGTCTTCAGGGCGTCAAAAGCCTTCTGACAGGTGTTAGTCCCGTTCACTTTCTTGGGCTGCTTCCTAGAAGTCAGCTCGGTCAAGGCTGCAACAATGTTGCCAGACCCCTTGACAAACCTCCTGTAGTACCCTGTGAGTCCTAAAACGGCTCCCACCTGTGCCTGAGTCTTAAGGGGTTCCCATGCCAGGATGGTATCAATCTTGGGTTGTAGGGGCGCCACCTGGCCGCTTCCTACCTGGTGACCCAAGTACACCACGGAACCCTGCCCAATCTGGCACTTACTTGCCTTGATTATGATGCCTGCCTTGCGCAGTGCCATCAACACTTCCCAGGGGTGGTGCAGATGTTCATCCCAAATGGCGCGGAACACTGCAATGGCATCCAGGTAGGCAGCACTGAAATCATCCAGCCCAGCCAACACCTGGTTGACCAACCTCTGAAAGGTGGCAGAGGCATTCTTCATCCCAAAGGGCATAACCCGGAATTGGTAGTGCCCATCTGGTGTGGAGAATGCTGACCTCTCCTAAGCCTCATCTGTCAAGGCGATCTGCCAGTACCCAGACGTCAAATCAAACGTGCTGAGGTACCGTGCTGCCCCTAACCGATCAATGAGCTCATCAGCTCTGGGGATGGGGTGTGCATCAGTCCTGGTGACTGAATTGAGCCCTCTGTAGTCCACACAGAACCGGCATTCAGGTGTGGCACCCGGCGAGGCAGCCTTTGGGACCACTGGGCTGGCCCAAGGACTGTTTAAGGACTCAATGACCCCTAAAGAAAACACCTTGGGGACTTCCTCCTTAATGTAAGCTCTAACATTGTCAGTCACTCTGTAAGCCTTGTGCTTCACAGGAGGACTGTCTCCAGTGTCCACAACATGGACGCACCACTCTGTGAAACCAGGAACCAAGGAAAATAATTCAGAGAATTGCCCCAACAGCTGGCGGCAATCTTGCTGCTGATCAGGGGTCAGAGTGGCAGAGAGGCTGACACCATCCACTGACCCATCTTGCTCTGTTGCAGACAGGAGGTCAGGAAGAGGCCCGGTCTTCTCCATCTGTCGCTAGGAGCATGCCCACTTTGGACCTTTCTAAGTGGGGCTTTAGGCAGTAAACATGCAGGACCCGCAAGGGGTTCCTGGGAGACTGCAAGTTCACCAGGTAAGTGACATCACTCTTGCGCTCCACCACCTCATATGGACCAGTCAATTCAATTCAATTCAATTCAATTAATTTATATAGCGAGCTACATACCCAGAGGGTCTCAAGGCGCTTGGAGAAGGGTGGGGGATTACTTGTCAAATATCTAGGTTTTAAGTTGCTTTCTGATTGCTAGGTGGTTTTGAGTGAGGCGAAGGTGAATGGGAAGTGAGTTCCAGGTTTTCGCCGCCAGGTAGGAGAAGGATCTTCCTCCCATGGTGGTTTTGTTGATGCGAGGTACAGCAGCAAGGGCTTGGTTGGAGGAGCGCAGCTGGCGGGAGGGGGTGTAGAAGGAAAGTCGTGTGTTGAGGCATTCGGGTCCAAGTTCGTAAAGTGCTTTGTGTGCGTGGGTTAGGAGGCGGAATGTTATCCTCTTATTGACGGGGAGCCAGTGGAGGTTTTTCAGGTGATCAGAAATGTGGTTGTTACGCGGGATGTCTAGTATGAGTCTGGCTGATGCGTTCTGGATGCGTTGGAGTTTTTTCTGAAGTTTTGCGGTGGTACCGGCGTATAGGGTGTTTCCGTAGTCCAGGCGGCTTGTAACCAGTGCGTGGGTGACCGTTTTTCTAGTTTCGGTGGGGATCCAGCAAAATGTTTTTTTGAGCATGCGAAGAATGTTGAAGCAAGATGAAGAGATGGCGTTGACTTGTCTGGTCATCGAGAGTGAGGAGTCCAGAATGACGCCCAGGTTCCGTGCGTGGTCTGTTGGGATGGGTGCTTTTCCAAGGGACTCTGGCCACCAAGAGTCGTCCCAGGCAGAGGGGGAGGTACCTAAGATAAGGACTTCTGTTTTGTCGGAATTCAGTTTCAGATGGCTGTGCTTCATCCACTCGGCTACTTCTTTCATTCCTTCATGTAGGTTGGTTTTGGCGGTGTTAGGGTCTTTGGTGAGTGAGAGGATAAGTTGAGTGTCATCAGCATAGGAGATGATGTTGAGGTTGTGTTGCCGTGCGATGGCCGCGAGGGGGCTCATGTATACGTTGAAGAGGGTGGGACTGAGTGAGGATCCTTGTGGCACGCCGCAAATGACTTCAGTGGCTTCTGACTTGAATGGTGGGAGGCGGACTCTCTGGGTTCTTCCGGCAAGGAACGAGGTGATCCATTCCAGTGCTTTCCCTGGATTCCGATGTTTCTGAGGTGTTGTATCAGGGTGCTATGACAGACTGTGTCGAAGGCTGCGGAGAGGTCGAGGAGGATGAGGGCGACTGTGTCTCCATTGTCCAGTAGAGTTCGAATGTCGTCCGTAGCTGCGATGAGGGCGGTCTCAGTGCTGTGTTTGGCTCGGAAGCCGGACTGTGAGGAGTCGAGGGATTTGTTGGTTTCGAGGAAGGCGGCGAGTTGGTTGTTGACAGCTTTTTCGATGACTTTGGCCGGGAATGGAAGGAGCGAGATGGGGCGGTAGTTTTTTAGTTCGGTGGGGTCAGCTGTGGGTTTTTTCAGAAGGGCGCTGAGTTCGGCGTGTTTCCAGCTTTCCGGGAAGGTGGCGGAGTTGAGGGAGCAGTTGATGACGTCTCGGAGGTGTGGTGCTATGATGGAATCTGCTTTGTTGAAGATGTGGTGAGGGCATGGGTCTGTGGGGGATCCTGAGTGGATGGAGTTCATCAGGCGGATGGTGTCCTCAGTGGAGATTGCGTTCCATTCGTTAAGGATGTTCAAGGGGGGTGAAGGTACGGCAGGAGGTTGGGTGGGTTGGTCTCCGAGTTGGTTGTCGAAGCTGTTGTGGATGTCTGCGATTTTGTCGTGGAAGAACGAAGCTAGGGAGTCGCAGAGGGTTTGAGAGGGAGTGATGTCGTTGGAGTTGGCAGTGGGGTTGGTAAACTCTTTGACGATGTTGAATAATTCTTTGCTGTTGTGGGCATTGTTGTCTAGTCGGTCTTTGAATGCGGCTTTCTTGGCAGTCCGGATCAGTTGGTGGTGTATGCGGGTGGCGTTTTTGAAGGCGTCCCTGGTGTTGGTGTTTGGGTCTTTTTTCCAGGCCTTCTCAAGGGAGCGACAGAGTTTCTTGGATTTCTTAAGATCATCGTTGAACCAGGGGGCCTTTTTGTTGCCTGGTTTGATTTGACGTTTTTTCAGGGGTGCTAGGTTGTCGGCGCTGTTGGTTAGCCATTGAGTGAGGTTAATGGCTGCTTGGTTGGGGTTCGAAGAGTGGGCAGGGGGGTTTTGAAGAAGCGATGAGGAGATCTGGTCGAGGGTGATTTTGTTCCAGTTTCTCCGCAGAGTAGGTTGAGGATGGTTGTGGGTTGTGGTCTTATTGTAGATAAAGTGAACGCAGCTGTGGTCCGTCCAATGGAGAGCTGTGGTGTGACTGAAGGAGATATGTTTGCTGGAGGTGAAGATAGGGTCGAGTGTGTGACCTGCGTGGTGAGTGGGGGTATTAACAAGTTGTTTGAGTCCGAGGTTGGCGAGATTGTCCAGAAGGGCGGTGGTGTTGCTGTCGTTGCTTTTTTCCAGGTGAAAATTGAGGTCTCCCAATAGAATGTAGTCCTCGGAGGGGAGGGCGTGTGGGGTGATAAAGTCAGTGATGTCTTCACTGAATTGTGCACGGGGTCCTGGTGGCCTGTAGAGGAGGGTGCCTCTGAGAGTGGTCTTGGGGTCGGTGTGGATCTGACGTCTGAGCTGGTTGAGATGCGGATGGAATTCTTGTGGGCGATAGCGATGCCTCCTCCTGTTTGCTTGTTGCGGTCTTTTCGATGATCTTGTAGCCTTCCAGGATGGCAATGGTGATGTCTGGGGCTGAGGTGGCGTTCATCCATGTTTCAGTTAGGAAGGCGACGTCCGGAGAGATGGTGTCTAGTAGATTCCAGAGGTCGATGGCGTGTTTGTGGACCGAGCACGTGTTGAGCAGGATGCATTTTAGGTGGTTGGTGTCAGGTCTCTGTTTGGTGTTAGTGGATGAGGAGGTGGTATTGGTGCCGTCAAACTTGCAGGAGTTGCATGTGAAGGGTCCATGGGTGTGTCCAGGGGCGGCTTGGGCGCAGTGGGGAGTCGGCCGGGGTTAAGGGCTAGGAGGGTGGAGGCGGCGTATGTAATGCGGGTGGGGTGGGTGGGACGGGGGCCAGGGGGTCTGGCGCTGGGCGCGGGCTTGGCGCGGACGGGCTTACCTTTGGCGCACCTTCGGCGCGGCCGTAGCGCGTGGACGCTGCGCGTTGGGACATCTGTCTTACATGGATAGTGGAGGGGGCGGAGCGTGGGAGGGGCAGCTGGGAGGCGGGGAGCGGGGAGGAGGCACGGTCCACAAGTGACCACACTTAAAATGGACGGAGTAAAAACGAAACTGGGACCACAAAGAAGCAGACCAAATAAACACACAAACAGGCAATGCAGCGCAATAAAGTATGTTAAGAAATGCAAACCAACGATACCAGGCGCTATGGTCGCTTCTAGGCACTCAGCATATGCAGGCTGCTACCGATCGCGTTCACCCGATCAGTCAGGTAGGAAGCGGCCAGGTGGCGCCCCTACAACCCAAGATTGATGGACCGATCAGTCCACCTGTCCTGGAGCACACAAGGATCCACAGGGGCCATGACCCAAACTTTCTGTCCAGGTTGAAGCTCAATCAGAGTGGCATTTTGATTGTACCACCCCTTCATTTCCTCCTGGCTGGCTTACAGATTTGCCTGAACAAGATCTCTGAAACGTCGAGTCTGGTTCCTGAAGGCCAGCATGTAACTATATACATCCTGGGGAGATTTCCTGTGAGATTGCTCCCAGCCTTCGTTGACCAAACTCAAAGGTCCTCTTACCAGGTGACCATACAAAAGCTCAAAGGGGCTGATCCCTAGGGACTTTGTGGCACCTCACGGTAGACAAACAGAAGAGAATGCATGGCAAGACGACGTCCCACTTATGCCTCATTGGTTCTTCAAGACCCATGATCATGCCTTTAAGGGTCTGCTTGAATCTTTCAACCAGCCCATTACCTTGTGGGTCGTAAGGCGTGGTGAACTTGTAGGTAACACCACACTCCTTCCACAGAGACTTCATATAATTAGAAATGAAGTTTGTACCACGGTCAGAAACCACCTCTGTGGAGAACCAAACATGAGAGAAGATTCCCATCAGTGCACGTCCCACCACGGGGCTGTCACTGTCCTGAGCTCAATGGCTTCCGGGTACCGGGTAGCTTGGTCCACCAAGACCAGGATGAACCTGTTGCCCATGGCTGTCTTAGGGTCCAGTGGCCCCACAATGTCAATGCCCCCCATTCAAAGGGGGTACTGACTACAAGGAAAGGTTGGAGAGGGGCCTTGTGCCTCCTCCCACTCTTCCCACTTGCCTGACAAGTTTGACAGGTCCTACAATGAGTATCTGAACTCTTCCACATCTGGGGACAATAAAAGTGGGAGACAAGCCTTTCAAATGTCTTGTTCTGCCCCAGATGACCAGCTAAAGGAACATCATGAGCCAAACCCAGTAGGAAGACTCTGAAGTGCTGGGGTACCACCAGCACATGGGCTGACCCAGGTTCAGCAACCTTAAGCTCGCTATACAGGAGACCGTTCTCCCAGTAGATCCAATGTGGTCCAGACGGATCACCTCCTGCCTGGTTTGTGGCCTATTGCCTCAAACCCCCAGGAGAAGGGCATTTCTGCCACTGTTCACAAAATTCCTCCCTGGAGCGACTCCCTTCTTGCTGCCAATGGGTCAGTTCAGGTAGGTTCCTCAGTTCAGAAACTTGCTCCTCTGTAGGTTCCAGGGCATCACCCTCAAGGTCTGCCTCCCCCTGGACCGTAGGAACAATGGGGGATGGTTTACCACGCCCCCTATCTCTTCTCTTTAAGGCAGGTCCCTGGGCCATATTTTCAGGCTCCAGGGTCTCTTGTACACCCTTAGCTGCCATAGACCGAGTGGTCAGGCATGCCCACTCAGGCAGACCCAACATCTCTAAATGCGCCTTCCTCTCCACCTTGCCCAAGGGGAGCATTCTAAATCATTGCCTAACAGACAATCAACAGGCATGGATGGCCTCACAGCTAATTGAAAAGTACCAGAGAACCCCCCCACTCAAAGGGAACTTGAGCCACCTTGCAATGGCTCTCTTAGTTGTCAGCGGCAACAACTGGGAAGAATGCATTGGGAACTACCTTCTCTTCAGACACCAAGTGACACTTGACAGCTGTCACACTCGCTCCAGTCTCTCTCAGAGCCTCCACTCTATGGCCATTGATGGTCACCCGCTGCCTGTATTTCTTAGTGTTGTCCGGCAGCTGAGTTCTAGCGACCATCTCAAAGTCTCCTAATGAGACAAGGAATATTTCTGCGGGACCGCACCCACCTTGGGCACCCATCTCCTCCCCACCCAGGGCTATACTGGCCATCTGACAGGGTGGTGCATTGGGTGGCACATACTGACCCTTTTGGGAACACTGGGTATCATACCAACGGTGACCCACCTGCTTACACTGAAATCAGGTAACAGGCCCAAGCTGAACAGGTTTACCTCTCGGGGGTCCTGACTTCTTCTCCGGTGGAGGCTGGGAACCCGTCCCTTGGTTCCCTTCGGAATTACTTTGGGGACCTTTCTGGAACTCCCTCTGTTTACCCTTGTCCCCCCCCTCTTCTGCTGGGGACCTTGCCCACCTTTGGCGGAGTCTCCCACAAGACCCTTGTGGACCTTGGTACTTACCCAGCGGCCCGCCTCTTCAGCAAGCTTTTTAGGGTTAGTCAACTTGCTATCAATAAGGTGCTCGCGTAACTCTGGAAAACAATTAGCAGACAAGTGCTCCCTAGCAATCAAATCATAGAGCGCTTGAAAGTTATCAACATTGCTACCCCTCACCCAACCATCCATAGCTCTGCAAAAGAAAGACACATATTCTACCCAAGTGGTTCACTCCAGCTTCTTACAATTCCTGAACCTCTGTCTATAGAGCTCTGGAGTTAACCCATACCTTGTCATCAGTGCTTTCTTCATGTGAGCATAAGACATCCTGTGATCACTGGGTAAGTCTAACAAAGTATCCCACTGTGGTAGGGGCTGGCCAGAACACAGAATAGCCGAGGATTCCAAGATGGCGCCCGGCTCGGTGCCGTTCGATGCGACGATCAGCGGACTAGCCTCGCGGAGGGAGGAGAGTGAGAACGGACGACTGGAGGAGGCAGGCGACGGTTATCTCAGGTGTGAGAGATCGGCGGTGGATTGCGAGGTGGCGGGAGGAGGAGAGAACGCGGAGGAGAGCCCCGGGGGTGGACACAGCAGAGTGGCGGTGGAAGTGGAGGAACGAGTAGAGACGAACGGGACGTCCAAGAAGGTCGACGCGACGCTACAGAAAGGGAATACTCCAAAATACAACGCGTTCGTATCCAGTAGTTCCCTGAGGCCACAGGACACCGAGATACCCAACGCTACGGTCCAAGGGGACCGTAGCTCCAGGCAAGTGACATGGAGGGAAGGGTGGAGGAGGAGGTTGGAGGGAAAGGGTTCCTGAGGTTTTTGGCGTAAATAAGGGCACTTGCTTTTGAATGTTTGGCACACCCTTAACCCAAGAACCCTGTACCTAGACCTTTCCCAATAAGCGCCTTGTATATCACACTACTCATGGTGACCTTTTGCTTGGTGCTGGGGAGCACCCTATATTTTAGTGACAAGACAGACAGTGACTGTAGTGTCCTTTCTTTTCTCTGTTTGCCTTTTGGGAAGCACCGGCCAGGACCACAGTGTGGAAGCAGTGCAGTTAGAAGAGGAGAGTCAACCCTGCGAGACCATATACCAGGACTGTGTGCCAGGACTGCCAAGTTTTCTCTTCATTTTTTAAATAGTGAGACACTCCAACTGTCTGGACTGTGAGAAATAAATATTAACCAAGTAGAGACTGTTGTGGGAGAAGTATGTTTCCACCTAGAGAGTTCTAATTCATTACAAGTGACCTTTTCCCTACCTCCCTTATTGAGAAAACTAAAAACTATCACACCCACCCTTCAGTTAAAAAGCGGCCCCACTACCCCGCTCCCCAATCCTTCTCAGGGACCCGGTGGGTCAACATTGCTATCTCATAGGCTGGAAACCACTGTCCAATATCTTCATTTTTGTGGAAATCTTTGATGACATCCTTGGGAATATGTATCCTGCCTTCTGAAGGCACAGATTGTGCGCTGCCAACAGAGGGATTGATTTCTAAGCCCTGGGCCTTGATCGCTAACTCCCTCAACATCCTCTCATGTTCCATTCTCATTCTCTCTCTTTCCATAGACAACCTATTATTCTCTGTTTCCCTCTGACTCTCCATTTTAAGCTTAGCCAACTCCAGCTTCAGTGACCTATTTCTCTCCCTGTCTTCCAACTCTCTGGGGGACAGGCCTTTGGAAGAGATACTGCTGCCAGGTGGAGAGAGTCCCGCTCCCCTAGATGAAAACACTGGCCTCTCAGTGGGCCTATCTGCATCCACAACTGGCTCCACCACAAGAGCAGGAGTATTTCTTGCTTCTACCCAGGCCTCAGCGCCTTTTGGTAGTCTTCCTTTTTAGAAATGCCTGGTGTAGCAACTTTCAATTTCCTGCACAGATGTTTGAGCTGTTTCACAGTGTAGGTATCCGACCTCTCCTCCTCAAATTCAAGATCCATAGATGCAACAGATGCTGGTTTACTAATGGTAGTAAAAATTGGGAGCTTTCAGGAAAAAATAACAGTCCAAGGAAAAAGATTCTAAAAAAAAGTATGTGGTCGTGTTTGGTCTGCACTCACTAGTAGTGTACACCAATCACGGTATATGAAACACAAATGCATAGTCCAAATCCTCACCGCTGACCAACAATTGACCTGGCAATGATATTCACCTTTGTCCAAATAGAGACCCTTACTTCTAAGTCAGGATAAGGGGATTACACTCCTTAATAACCCCTGCTCGCACACTTGGTAGCTTGGCACGAGTGGACAGGCTTATCTCAGAGGCAGTGTGTTAAGCATTTGTGAATATACACAGTAATACAGTGAAAACACTACAGATGGACACAACACAGGTTTGATAAAAATAAGTATTCTTTATATGGACTTAACACAAGACCACAAACGTCAAAAATCCGCAATACCACACTTAAGATTGCTTAAAAGATGATTAAAGTTGCTTAGTTCAAGTTGATGATCAATGCGGCAAAGTTCCCAACAAAGTACCTGGATGCGTAACGCAAAGTACGCAAAAGACTCACAAAAGGGGAGATGCGTTGCTTCCGTGATCCGAGGGAGATGATGAGTCGTGCCTCAATGCTTGCGCAGAGTAGGGATGCGTTGTGATCCTTACCGGTGCGGAGGTGATGCGTAGATTCTCGGCATGCGGGCCCTTTGCGGTATGCAAGTTGGCGCCTTGATGCGATGCGATGATCTGGTTGCGATGCGAGAAGATGACGCCTTGATGCGGCGATGCGATGCAGTTGCATAGACGCCCTGGCAGCCTAGCGATGACTCTGTACTTTGGAGCCGCGACAGGCCCTGCGACACGCTTCTCCGGTGATGCGATGGCGACTCTCTCAATGGCCTCATGCTTCTCCGGTGATGCGACAGCAGGCAGCTTCGATGAACACATGCTTCCAGGGAGATGCGAGGCGGCGACACGCTTCTTCTCGATGCGTCGCGCTTCCAGATCCCAGCGACACGCAAATGTCTGGAGTTGAAAATTCCCAGCACGGAAATTCAGAGGGGATCTGGAGGTGAAGTCTTTTGTCCCTGAGACTTCAGCAGGAGGCAAGCACAGTTCAAGCCCTTGGAGAATATTCTGTAAATGATTAAAGTACTTAAAACGTTCCTTCTCCTTTCCTTGGCAATGAAGCAACCACTGCAGGCCAACCCAGCAAACAGCACACTGGCAGAGGGGCAGTACAACTCCTGCAGCTTCCTTGGTTCTTCTCCTCGGCAAAAGGTTTCTTGTTCCAGAAGAGATCTAATTTCTTGGGATCAGGGTCCCAATATTTATACCCCAAAATCCTTTGTTCTCTGAAGGCAGAGAGGCCTCTGCCTAGTCCAAACCAGTTCCTGAGCACTTTGTTTACATGACTCTCTTCTTCCTTTCACTGTGCAGGGCTGCCCCAGCCTGTGTCCTGGAATCCCCCAGCCCTGTCACTCACAAACCCAGACAAGGAATACACAGCCTAGCAGAGGCAGGCCTGGTCAGTTAGGCAAGAAAATATCTACTTTCTAAAGTGGTATTTTCAAACACAGAATATTAAAACCAACTTTACTAAAATATGTATTTTATTATTCTGAGTTCAGGCATACTAAACTCCAATGTCTTCCATGTTCCCTTAGTCAGTTATGATTAAAAGAATGTAATAATCCAACAGCCCATTCTGGCCTATGGAGAACAGGTAGGCTTCAATAGTGAAAACCAAAATTGCTGTAATTCACTATTAGGACATGCTACACACACACCAGAGGATGTCCTACCTTATACTTACAATTCACTCCGTCCTTGGGCCTACCATAGGGGTGTCTAATATGAAGTAAGTGGAAGGTTTAGGGACTGGCAAGTGGGTGCACTTGGCCAAGTCGACATGGCAGTGCTAGACTGCACACAGGCCTTGCAATGGCAGGCCTGAGACAGACTTTACAAGCTGCTTCTGTGGGTGGCACAACCAGTGATGCAAGCCCACCAGCAGCATTTGATTTACAAGCCCTGGGCACACATGGTGCACTGTACTAGGGGCTGACAGATAAATCAAATAACCCAATAATTGAATCACCAATTAGTACATTAATTTAACATAGGAAGCACTTGCACTGTGGCACTAATTAGCAGTGGCACAGTGCCCAAAGCATAAAACCAGCAAAATCATATCAAAACAGAGGAGGCAATCAGTCAAAATGGAAGGGAGACTCACGCCAATGATGCCAGGTCTAACAATGGACACCTCTTATTACAGTGGCATAATTAAGTGAGGAGGAAGATCAGTTGGTTTTCTTTGTATGCAAATGTTTGTTGGATGTTTAACTGCTAGGAGAGATGAAAGTCCATGGCAGAGGTTTATCGCAAAGTCGGTGTGGGTAGGTTGGCAGAG
Organism: Lissotriton vulgaris; assembly: GCF_964263255.1. Taxonomy (NCBI): domain Eukaryota; kingdom Metazoa; phylum Chordata; class Amphibia; order Caudata; family Salamandridae; genus Lissotriton; species Lissotriton vulgaris. Next base: position 1,038,071,877 of record NC_141689.1, read on the forward strand.
ACAGGGTTTGTGATTTAGTGAGGGTATGTGCGTGGTGTAGCGAGGACTGGCAGGAAGCAAATAGGAGTCCTAACTTTAATACTATTAAATTGAGAAAAATCCTAATTTTAAGACTTTCGGTATTCACAGAAGGCATTTAGGAGTCCTAAAGTTAGGACCCCTAACATCTGTGAATACCGAAATGAGTAAGTGTCTTCTGTGAATACGAAAATGAGTAAGTGCCTTCTGTGAATACGAAAATGGTAGTAAGTTTAGGATTTTGTCTTAAGTTAGTTCTGTGAATCGGGCCCGAGGTGAACACCCAGCCTCACACCCAAGGCCCTTTAGTCCTCACATCTGGAAGTAATACACAAACACAATGGGAGATACATTCAAACTCATGTGATCCTGGATCTTGGCAGAAATGCACATTTGGTTTATGCAGAAAAATACACACCTTGTAAAATTGGGTTTATCAGAATAATAACTTAAAATCAGGCTTTATTTTTAAAGAGGTTCAGATATTACAATTTATTTGAATGGAAACAGTGTCCCTTGATCTGGTCCCAAATTGAAGTTATGACTTATAAAGCGTAGCAAGGTAACCCGTATTAGTCTATGTGAGACTTAGCTTTACAACACTGAAAACTGACTTTAGGAGTTTTTCATTGTCAGGGCATGTAAAACTGAAATAAATATGCCCTACGTTTTACATACAATGCACCCTGCCCTATATATTATAGGTGAATTCTACGTATTAAACAGGAAGATTTAGGCCTAGCAAAAGGTTGACTGGTTGAAATGGCAGTTTAACACATTACTACAGATTTTAGTGGTAGGCATGAGACATGTTTTGCAGTGATACTTTAGTGGGGGAGGAGGGCATAATGAGTGCTGCAAAGCACTAGTAGCATTTAATTTCCAGGCCCGGGTACATTTAGTACCATATAATAGGGTCTTACAAGTAAAGTAAATGTAACCAATCAGACAAATGCTATCTTTACACTGTTTGCAAGGGAGACCATAATTTGTTTACCACTATTTAGTAGCCCTAAAAGCCATCACAAACGAGTTCAGCGAATGAAGAAAAAAATGGTGGATGACCTTGCATAAAGGGCCAGGTTGAACACCACTCATTCCGTTCCTGTTTAAAACATCTAGGACTCATATTACCAGCTCACTGACTAGTAATATTTTGGTAGGTTGTAAGGCTGATCAACAGATTTAAAACCATCACCACCGACATTAATTAGATGCAAATATATTTCATAAGCATTTATTCTTTATTACTATTTGATAGGTTGACAAGCCTACCCAGAATGTAAACATATGGTAGATATCTCTAGGTGGTGAATAGTGTTTGAACAGAAGACAAGTAATCCTTCTTCCTTTTCACCACAGCCTGTATGTTTTCCTCTTGTACTGTACCACTACCCAGGTTCATAACACGGATGTGCAACCTGACAGCCCTCAAACACAAGAGCCACATTAAAAGATGGAAGGAACAGCAGTGTTTAAAAGCAAGAACTCTAGCCCAAAAGAGCAGCAAAAAACAAAAGTTACTAGAAATCCTAAATGTGCGCAATAGCAAAGCAAAAATAGAGATGCCTATACAATTTTGAGGACAATAAAATACCGCAAAAAAATTTATTTTAGAAAATCTACTTTGAAACACTAAGGAAATGTTTGACAATGAAAGAATTTCACAAATTAGGTAAGGCGTAACATTTACAGACTAGAGCTCCTAACACTTAAACCACTTTACACTCAATTACCACATTTCTAGATGTTTTAAACATAAATCAATCACCAAAGTAAATTTTAAATCTAAACATAAATCATAACCTTTCTACTAAGCAAGAAATCATCTAAGCAGGTATATGGTGCACCAATATCTTTGGGAAATAGATCCAGTAATTTTGCTACACTTCCAACTGAATTTCCAGGAAAGTCATGTGTGTTCCATTGAAATAAATTGAGTGCAATATTACAGTGAAAAGTGAAGCTGCATATTTTTCATACAGATGGGCTACAAATTCGCAAGACACTCATTACCATAGCATAGCAGTAAAGTCTCATCATTTGTCCTCAGTATGTGTTTGTGTTTGTTTAAGTGTGCATTGATTCGGAAAATACATAGGCTTTTAGAGATAGAACAATGTCTAAATTCTATTTACGTTAAATATTAACATAATGGTTTAGATTCAAAACATAAGAGATATCCCATCCATCTTATTCCAAGTGTATTTATAGTATAAGGCACTTGTAATATGGCGGAAGAAGTGTATCCCATCCACCATACTGAAAAAAGACCCTCAGACAAGCAATCTAATACATAAATTAACTTACCAGTGGTAGAAGTAGTCAAGCTCACTAATAAATGTCAATGTTTAAAGAAATTGCACTTCTCCTGAGCTAACACAGCTTCAACCTCCTCCTTCCAAGTCTCCAAGGAAAGTGACCACTCTGCCTGAGATCTAGAACTCTCAGCCTCGGTGTCCTAGGCAGCACTAATGGATCCATTATGACACTATCAACAAGCATCTGCTTGTTATGTTTCTATTTTTGCTACCTGGCAATGCTGATGATGTCACAGACACAGAATCTGCAGAGGGTGGAAGATGAGTTGAGAATCCTGGTGTGAGGGAAATTCCAACAAACAACTGAAGCAGGATTTCCCTTAAAGAAAATGCAGAACATGTCACAGTTCTTTAATAAGGGAATGCCCACAAGCTTTCCAATCCACTTTAGCTTTGTTCCTGTGGCACAGTGTCACAGAAACCACGTCTGGACATACAGTGTATCACGGGAACCAAGCTATACCTGTCTGATGAGCCCTACTAGTGTGAAACCAGTCTTGGGTGAAGACTGATTTGATTTTGACTTGGCCCAAACTGAGGTGGCATGGTATGGAAAATAATGATGGATCAGGATGAGATTAATTCAAGCATTACATCCATCACTTTTCTGTACACTTTAACCTTTTCACTGGTAGGCTTCACCCCTCCCCCCATGCTAAGCCTTTATTTTAGGCTACTTGGGGTAGGTTGCCCTTAGACCTCTTTAACATTTTGTCCACACAAGGTATCCATTCCAAATTTGCATCCTTTTGTTCCAATATCAGGTTGATTTGAAAGGTACCCATGGGTTGTGTGTTCCTATGAAGGCGACAAAGATATTAGCCAAAATACAGCTAAACTTTGGGTTTTGTGAGGAACAAATGAGAAACATTTCTGCAGAAAAAAGTGCTTGTATTCCCCTGAAAGTGGTATCAACAAAGGGTTTGTTCTGCTGATATCACCATCTTTCCAGCATTCAGGGACAGGCAGACTTTTATTAGACAAACAACATTTTCTACACAGTTGTGGCATTTTATTGGGACATAGCCTATTGTTGCAATTTTTTGTGCTTTTAACCTCCTTCCAGTGTTCTTTTTAAATTGTTTTATTGAAAGCTTGCAGTTACAATCCAAATGCTTCAATAGGGAGCCATCAGCGACTTCATAGCATGAAATAGCACAATCATTTTCAAGATAAAGTGTCTTCATAGAGGAGAAGGATGCAACTATAACAGCAGCTCAGAGAGCCAACAATCCCCACCCCCCAACCCCCTGTCCCCCCAGCACTTAAAGAAAAACAGTATCAAAGAAACAAGGCACTTGAATGTCATTGTCAAGGAAATCTAGGGACACAGCATGTGAATTGAACAACAATAGCCCCCATCGAGACACAGACCTTAAACATAGTATAAGAAAATAAAATGCTAGGAGCAGGACGCTTCACAAATCTGGATGACTCAAAAGATACATTGTCAGTTGGGCCCATAAATCTTTGGGACGAGAGGATTCAGCCAGATCCTCTGCATAGGTCTCCAGTTGTTCCCTGCAATAAGTTAGATCCCAAACCCATTTTTGAACTGTAGGGAGACTGTTTTCCCCCTAGCATTGTGCCACAGCCCGCTTGGCCATTGAGGTTGCTACTGCAACCAAACGCCTATTACATCTCCCAGCAGACACGCCTCTGGCACACACCACACTCGCTCCATCACCACCTTGGTCAACACAGTTGCTACTTTAACCCAGGGGGCAGCCACCCCTGCACACTGCCATGCTAAATGCAGAAAATCGGCATCAGCCTGCCCGCACCTCACACAGTAGGCAGAGTCACGCAAGTCATATTTCTTTAATTGCAGAGGTGTATAATCGCACTGATGGAAGAACTTGAAATGGATAATTCCTAAATTACAATTGGCGGTAAGACGCCCCATAAATGTACAGCAGAACTGCCAAAGTTCAAGTGGGAAAGTGTGCCCCAAGGTTGTGTTCCATTTAAGATATAAAGGGTGTTTTTCCGGGTCATTCTCACATTGAGATGCAGTGTATAGACTAGTGATCAAATGCTTACTTTGCTCCCCAGACTGCACTGTCTGCAGCGTGCACTACAGTTGTGGCTCTATTGGATAATCAGGGTAGATTGCCCTAATGCCTGTCACACCCTGACACATGTGAAGCACGGAATAAACACATAGTATCCCAACTGGTATTATTGAAAGACAATTAGAATGGATATGCAATAAACATTATCAGCAAGGAAATAAAGAGACTCATTGAATATTTCAAATGTGCTCATGGCATCATATTTATCAAGAAAAGGTAGGGCAAAATACAGTTGTAGCAGCACTGTAGGTAAACAAATAATCCAACCCTAATTGTATTTGGTGCTCAAGATGTGCATGTGAAGAACAAGGTGGCGACGTAAGTGACAATGTGATCAGCATAAACGGCGCATAGTGAGTGGTGCTTAGATATATACAGTGAATAAATGAAACAATGTGGCTCCGAATGAATTGTGAAACTTGGGTTCTAATTTAGGTTGATTGTAGTTAGGATGAACCACATTGTGGGCTGCGGCTCTTATTGCGCTGAGTGGTCGACGGCGTTTAGATCCTCATTATTTGGGATCATCCTCAGGACTGGGTTGAAGTGAAAACGGTGCTGTACATGGGGGGAAAGGGATGGTAAGGGGTGGAAGAAGGGAAAGTGAAAGCGTAAGCATTGCGGGGAGGTGGTAGAGCGCAGTACTAAGTCGATTAATTGTTCCCAGACCCACCGCGCTCTGCCACCCTTCCTAGGACCCCTTCACCCGCCCAGGTTCCACCGTGGCTCGCAAGCCGCCAGTTGCTCCATCTCGCAATTGGTCTCCTTTAGTCACACCATAAGCAGGTTATCTGTTCCCATACCCGCCGCGCTCTGCCACCCTTCTTAGGACCCCCTCACTCGCCCAGGTTCCGCGGTTGCTCGCCAGCCACCAGCTGCTACTTTTAGCAATGGGTCTCCCGATTCCACGACTCACGTGTATTTGCTTTTCTCCTTCGCATTAGTCCTTTCCGGATCATGCTGGAGTTATTTGGTCCCATACCCGCCACGCTTTGCCACCCTCCTTTAGACCTCCTCACCCACCCAGGTTCCTTGGGTGTTCGCCAGCTGCCACATCTCGCAATTGGTCTCCCGACTCCACGACCCACGCGCAATTGCTCTTCTCCTTCGCATTAGTCAAATCCTGATCATGCTGGCGTTCGATCCCTGGCTCTATATCTGATGTACATCCATGTCTATGAAGCGTGTCCAACACCAATCATTCCCATGCGCTTCAAATGCAAACTACACACGCCCCCATGCCGGGCACCTTCCTGACTTGGCTTTACCATAGCCATCCTCCCTGCGCTCTACCACCTCCCCGCAACACTTGCGCTTTCACTTCCCCTTCTTTCACCCCTTACCATCCCTTTTTGCCTGCCTGTACAGCACTGTTTTCACTTCAACCCAGTCCTGAAGATGATCCCAAATCAAATAATGAGGATCAAAACGCTGTCGACCACTCAGCCCAATAAGAGGCGCAGCCCACAATGTGGTTCATCCTAACTACAATTAACCTAAATTAGACCCAAGCTTCACAATTCATCCGGAGCCACATTGTTTCATTTACTCACTGTATATATCTAGGCACCACTCACTATGCGCCATTTATGCTGATCACATTGTCACTTGCATCACCACCTTGTTCTTCACATGCACATCTTGAGCACCAAGTACAATTAGGGTTATATTATTTGTTTACCTACAGTACTGCTACAACTGTATTTTGCCCTACCTTTTCTAGATAAATATGATGCCATGAGCACATTTGAAATATTCAATGAGTCTCCTTATTTCCTTGCTGATAATGTTTATTGCATATCCATTCTAATTGTCTTTCAATAATACCAGTTGGGATATGTAATGGCAGGGTTTTTGGCTCTATTTAGCAGTGATATAGATCTTAATCTTGCTCACATCTAGGATAGGTATTCTTAGCTTGTGTTGGCCCTTTTAAGCCCTTTCTTCCAGACCTAGAAGAGGATAGCTGCTTAATATGATGATAGATCCCTTATTCTTGACTCTAACCTGTCTATTGCCTATTGGCTTTGACATACTTGACACATTGGTATGGTTTATGTAGGTATTCTGACAGAGCTAAGGGGTATTTTATCCCTTTCAGGCCTACAGGCCTAGAACTAGAGGGACTCCATCTTGATGGAGCTGAGAGGCTTTTCAGGGTAAAGGTAAAGTTTATAGTTAAAGCTGTTGTTCGCCCTAAGCGAACCGGAGAGAACCGGCCAGAGCTGAATCTAATCAGGAATTGCTCCCGGGCTCAGGTCTCTAGACGAAACAAGCAGACTGGTCACTGTGGGAGCGTCTAGCGCAAGGAGCCTGGTGCATGGGATTGGTGGGAGGAAGCTGCTGGCTGGAACTTTCCATGAGGAAACAGGATTCTATATCAGTGAAGTGCAGAGGCGGAGTCAGGGAGTCGAGTGGAGGTGGCGAAGCCAAGCAGTCGTGTTGAGGTGGAGGAGTGGTAAGCAGTCGAGTGGAGTTGGCAGAGCAGAGAGGGTTCAAGCTAGAGAGAGCTGAATTGAATTGAAGGAGCAGAGAGTGTTGGTAGAGTTGGAGGAGTGGAATTGCAAAAGGAAAAGAGACAGGACATGCTTGGAACAGAGAGAAGACAAACAGACAGTCAGTGAGCTGGAACTGAAGGAAGCAGTCAGAAGCAGTTACCTATCAGGAGGAGGTGTGAATAGCTGGAGTCTGAAGTAATGCCTTTTAGAAGAGACGGAGGAGAGATCGTGGACTAACCTGTGGGAGCAGCTGGAGTTAATTGGACATTGGCGCAGAGACAGTCAAAATAGAGTGAACAAGCTAGTGGAATGAAAAGCATCAGAGCGGCAGAAACCATTAGATTGAATCTGGAAAGTGGAGACAGTTCGTGGGGGAGAGGAGTCCAGTGCAAAGTGATCAGCGCAGAGGTGTATCCAAGAGTGCAGGAGAGAGAGAGAGAGTCTGAGATGAGCCAAGGCACAGACGAGAGAGGAACCCAGATGACAGCTAGAACAAGACTTCACACTAATCAGGTGATATTGATTCTGTCACATTAGTTTACTTTACACTTGCATCTTAATCTTGTCTTTATTCCCTAAGCTATTGTATTGCTAATCTTTTCCCTTTCAGCGGTGTGTTCTATCTATAGTCTTTGTCTGTGTAGGTGTTTATATTTTTCTAATAAAGAAACCCCCAGTTTGTAGCAAACTGAAATGTGCCTTGTATTCTTGTTCAATACAGGTAAATGTATCTCCTAGGTGGTTAGTGTTTAAATGAATGGATGAGTAACCCCAATCAGGTAAGTGGTGATCACATAAATAGGGAGCGAGTGGACCTATGATGCCAAGAATAAGAGGTACATTATATTAATTGGCTAACTCCTAATATTGTAGTAGCAAGCCCTTAGTGAATAGAGAGAGAGAGACTTCCCAACATATAACTGAAGGTGCTCATAGGAATGTGGTCGTCGTTGATATGCGGCGTTAGTGAGAGCGCTGGGGTGGATTACCAGCGTGTATACCCACAGGATTGTGGCTTGTGTAAGTGAGAGCGCCAGGGGGGATTACTGGTGTGTAGGTTTGCCGGATTGTAAACCGTTTGGAAAAGAGAGCATTGGGTTCTGCAGGCCCATGTGTAGACGCACCGGATTGTGTGTCATATCTGCACTGGGGTAGATTAGTCTGGGTCTGAGTGGCCGCAAGACTATAAGGTGTGAGTGTAGTGTAGGGCATAGATGTCCTTAGTAATCAGTGAGTATTCTTAGTATCCCTATAGATTTAGTGGTGTTTCTGATGATATGAGCTTGTATATTGCGAGTTCCCCATCCTCAGGTAGGTACCCAGGTGCCTGGATAGATGGTCTTGAGGAGGGATGTGGTTACGTTCTGGCTGGGTTGGAGGGGCCCCTAGGGGCTGATCCCATCTAATCAGAAAATCCGGACATTACATCTGGCGTAGTCGTCATCTTACGAATCCTGTGTGACTGGCCATGTGCTTGGATAGTTTCCCATGTGTTGTGGAGGAAGTGCCCTGAGCGCCAGACATTACATCTGGCGTAGTCGTCATCTTACGAATCCTGTGTGCCTGGCCATGTGCTTAGAGAGTTTCCCATGTGTTGTGAGGGAGTGCCCTGAGCGCCAGTTCCATCTGGCGTAGTTTGGCAGTTTATGTAGCCTGTGTGACCTATGGGCTTGAACAGTTGCAGCGTGAGGAGATTGCATTACATCATGGCATTTGGTTTATTCAGGGTGGAAGGAATGGTTTTCATCTTGGTGTTTAAACTGTCAGGGTTGAAGGATTGCATTACATGAGGGAGCCAGTTACATCTTTGTGATGGTCCAATTGTATAAATGTGTGTAAAAAATGCTTTTAAATTGCCCATTAACTTGCTTGCTGCATCTGCTTATGCTGTGCAATGTGAAATGTGTTCATTGTAATATGATTTGTGGAGTTCTTTGCATATAGCTCCTTGTAAATATGGCTTGTGAATAGCGCCATGTTAATGTGGCTTGTGAGGTGCATGTTCTTATGTTGATTTGCTGTGTTCCTTATGCATTGCGCCTTGGATATATTCCTTGTGAAAAGCGTGTCATTTTTTTTTTTACTTGTTTACTGTCTTGTAAATATGGCTTGTGAATAGCGTCATGTGGTCATGGCTTGGACAGGGCATGTTATTGTTGCGTTAGGTAGGAGAGAGCTGGTTCTCTTTCAAATGCTTGGAGAAATTGTTTTGTGTTATCTGTCAACGTGGAGAGATGAGTTCATGATTTTCCCATGTATCTGCAGTCATTGGGAATTGATTGTGCTTGAGCTGCCAAAGGGTTAATATCTTGAATTGAGATGGCAGTCTTTATTTTTAACATGCTGTTTAACATGCATGGTTATCTGACCTGACTATAAAAGTCAGTGTATATTTTGATGGTTTGATTTTGACTTTTATTGGTTCCTGGGTCTGCCTACGTGCTTTGTCAGCTTCTTGACGGAAAGGTAACATCTTGTGCTTTGCGAAGGGCTCTGTTCATTTCACATTCTTTTTGAAGTGCGTCTACGAATTTGTGTGGGTTTGCCTTGGAACAGATGACTTCATGTGTCTGACTCTTAGGGGTCGCTAAGTTATAAATCAACTAGTCGGATTGAGATAAGGGTTTGCACGGAGAGAGCTGTGTTCTTTTAAATGTGCTTCTTAATATGCATCCACAGACATGTGGAGAATTATTTTTGAATGCATGATTTAAAATCTGTGAAATGTTGAAAAGATGGCCCAGTTAGAGTGCACGCTACGGGGCTGTTTTCATTAATTATTTCTTTGAGGGTTTTCCATCTAGAAAGGAATGTGCTGGCCGATGTTTTGCAATGATCACAGGTTGAGAATAATCAATCTTGCCCGACAGTGCATGGTAACATGTGCTTTTAATTAGTGAAAGGCAACCGTGTGCTTTTACAATAAATGTGTTCTCATTATTATTTTCCCAAATGCAAACTGAACCTTTTTTCAAATGTGGATATTTTAATATGCAGATGTAAGTTGACCCACTCAGTTAGAAAATAAATGGCTGTTTGATAATATATGAATTAGTAGTAAATTATACTGCAATGCAAAATTACATGTTGCCCCTGGTTGAACAAAAATACAATGGTGAAATGTGTCTGCATTTTATGTTGTTTTAAATTTATTTCTCTTTCAACAGCTGACAGTATATATTTTTATTTTTTGGATGATAGTGTGTATAGTTAGGGTGGAGCAGAATATATTGTTAAAAATGATAACTATAACACACTACCATCTCCCTTACATTATTTTAATTTGCATTTAGTTACAAGGCTCGCCTATGTACTTTGACAAACTGTTGATAGAAAGGTAATACCTTGCACTGTAAAAGATATGTGCAGAGAAATATTAAACCCAACAGTCCATGATAATTCGTTTTTTAAAAGCAAAATGTATAGTCTTGTGTGCAGAAGCAAATTGCCCCTTTTTGTGTGTTGATCTGCATACTAAATCAATGCCCATGTTTCAAATGTCTTGCCTTTTAGCTGAATTAGTTAGACAAAAAGTCTTTTTAGAAAGTGGAGCTTTTAAGTAGCAGTACATTGTAACAGAATAGTTTTTAAAAAAAAAAAAATGCTAGCTTTCGTTAGTTAAAGAATCTAGCCTGGGAACAGAATTGTTTGGCTTCCAGGGAATGTGTTTGTCGACCTTGGCAGACCAGCTGGTTTGTGACGGGTTTTTTTCCTCTGCAGGCTCCGAACACGGCCTGTCTTGTTATGATTGGCCATAATCCAATTTTGTTCCGCGGACGGAATGTTTATGTAAGGGAGGGGTGAATTCGCTCTTCCTTGCTGTCGGCGCAGACAGCTTCATTGCCTGCTGATAAGGGACTCTTGGCCCTTGGAGTTAGTTAGATACAGTAGGCCTGGGCAGGCTTCCCTGATCAGGGAAAGGGAGGCTTGCAGCGCCCTGCTCCTGCTGTGAGATCATCACTTGGCAGTGATTCAAATTACTTCACACTGTAGCCTGGCTCCTGCGTATTCTGAAGGGAGGGGCTGTCTCACAGAGGATTAGGGTATGATTAGACCCTTTTGGATGTGTTTAAAATTAGATTTTGCTAATGTTTTTAATTAATCAGGATATTTTCTTTTCAATAATGAAAAGCACTTGGGGTGCTTTTTAAATGGAAAATGTTATCATGCAAGATTAATGATACTTGTTTTCTTGTCCTAGGATTGCTGGGTTGTGGTGTTGGTGTGTGGGTCGCCCCCCCCCCCCCCACTTCCTTTCTTATTTTAGTTTTTTACTTTCATGTTTTTATGTTAGTTTGTTATTTTTGGAAGATGGAACCAGACCAGACCAGACCGGAAGGGTGGTGGATGGCCGCATCGGAGGGAGTGTCCGGATACCGAAGATGCAGGGTGGTGACCTACACTGATGTCCCAAAATTGACATTGGACTTGAACAAACAGAGACAATTTTTTTTTATTTGTGACAGAATCGCAAAAGGATTTTGTTATATAATTCCTTGGCCTGCATTATTCCCATGTTTTTCTTTGCAATCACTACGAACAGGCCCCATTTAAAAAAAAAAAACATGTCATCATGGTTTTGATGTTTTCTTGCTTTTTAGGATGCAGTCATCTATTATAGTTTTCCTGTTTTTTGCAGAACAGTTTTTGCCAATGAAGGACAATTTTTTTTTGAATGGTGGTGCACACATGTGTTCCACAGTGTGATGTAAACTGGGTGCTAACTGTTTTAGGCTTAGTGCTACACCAGCTATCTTGTAGAAATGGGGTTGTCTTTATTTTACTGTTATTACACTTTCACCTTAATTGATCAAAGGGTGGTTACCCTAGACTTTAGGTTGTCCTGGGAGGTGTGTCTTTTAGTATGATTATGTATTAATGTTTGCCCAGACCTTGAAAATAATTTGTCATGTCTATTTCTCAGATTTCACCAAAATGTTTCCTTAAATTGACCATAGTAGGTAGGCCTCATTTAGGCCCATTGTTATTTTCATCCCACAAACAAGCCCCTACACCAATAGATTTCATGAGTCATCATTAGCTTAAGTTGACCATAGTAGGTAGGCCTCATTTAGGCCCTTTGTTGTTTTTTTCATTAGAAGTTGAAACACATTTAGTTCTTAAGTCGTCCGAAGTAGGTAGGCCCCATTTAGGCCCCTTGCTGTTTTCATTCAACACATAAGTCCCTACATCACTAGACTTCACCAGTTATCACTAGAAGTTGAGGCACATTTAGTTTGAGGATGCTTTGGTTAGTTTCTGTTGTTATCAGATTCAATCTTAGATATGTTTCGGCATTCAAGTCAAGGGTGCTTTGATTTGTTTTCAGTTGGTTGTTAGATTTGTATTCCCTACAATTGAGTTTCAGGTGGAATTTCCTTAAGTTGTCATTCTTTTTAGAGAGTTTTTTAGTTTTTGATTTGTTGATAGATTGTGTTGATGTTTGTTTATATGGATGTTGTTGTTTATAGATGTTCGCAAGATAAGGATCTAAGGGTGGAATGTAATGGCAGGGTTTTTGGCTCTATTTAGCAGTGATATAGATCTTAATCTTGCTCACATCTAGGATAGGTATTCTTAGCTTGTGTTGGCCCTTTTAAGCCCTTTCTTCCAGACCTAGAAGAGGATAGCTGCTTAATATGATGATAGATCCCTTATTCTTGACTCTAACCTGTCTATTGCCTATTGGCTTTGACATACTTGACACATTGGTATGGTTTATGTAGGTATTCTGACAGAGCTAAGGGGTATTTTATCCCTTTCAGGCCTACAGGCCTAGAACTAGAGGGACTCCATCTTGATGGAGCTGAGAGGCTTTTCAGGGTAAAGGTAAAGTTTATAGTTAAAGCTGTTGTTCGCCCTAAGCGAACCGGAGAGAACCGGCCAGAGCTGAATCTAATCAGGAATTGTTCCCGGGCTCAGGTCTCTAGACGAAACAAGCAGACTGGTCACTGTGAGAGCGTCTAGCGCAAGAAGCCTGGTGCATGGGATTGGTGGGAGGAAGCTGCTGGCTGGAACTTTCCATGAGGAAACAGGATTCTATATCAGTGAAGTGCAGAGGCGGAGTCAGGGAGTCGAGTGGAGGTGGCGGAGCCAAGCAGTCGTGTTGAGGTGGAGGAGTGGTAAGCAGTCGAGTGGAGTTGGCAGAGCAGAGAGGGTTCAAGCTAGAGAGAGCTGAATTGAATTGAAGGAGCAGAGAGTGTTGGTAGAGTTGGAGGAGTGGAATTGCAAAAGGAGAAGAGACAGGACATGCTTGGAACAGAGAGAAGACAAACAGACAGTCAGTGAGCTGGAACTGAAGGAAGCAGTCAGAAGCAGTTACCTATCAGGAGGAGGTGTGAATAGCTGGAGTCTGAAGTAATGCCTTTTAGAAGAGACGGAGGAGAGATCGTGGACTAACCTGTGGGAGCAGCTGGAGTTAATTGGACATTGGCGCAGAGACAGTCAAAATAGAGTGAACAAGCTAGTGGAATGAAAAGCATCAGAGCGGCAGAAACCATTAGATTGAATCTGGAAAGTGGAGACAGTTCGTGGGGGAGAGGAGTCCAGTGCAAAGTGATCAGCGCAGAGGTGTATCCAAGAGTGCAGGAGAGAGAGAGAGAGTCTGAGATAAGCCAAGGCACAGACGAGAGAGGAACCCAGATGACAGCTAGAACAAGACTTCACACTAATCAGGTGATATTGATTCTGTCACATTAGTTTACTTTACACTTGCATCTTAATCTTGTCTTTATTCCCTAAGCTATTGTATTGCTAATCTTTTCCCTTTCAGCGGTGTGTTCTATCTATAGTCTTTGTCTGTGTAGGTGTTTATATTGTTCTAATAAAGAAACCCCCAGTTTGTAGCAAACTGAAATGTGCCTTGTATTCTTGTTCAATCCAGGTAAATGTATCTCCTAGGTGGTTAGTGTTTAAATGAATGGATGAGTAACCCCAATCAGGTAAGTGGTGATCACATAAATAGGGAGCGAGTGGACCTATGATGCCAAGAATAAGAGGTACATTATATTAATTGGCTAACTCCTAATATTGTAGTAGCAAGCCCTTAGTGAATAGAGAGAGAGAGACTTCCCAACATATAACTGAAGGTGCTCATAGGAATGTGGTCGTCGTTGATATGCGGCGTTAGTGAGAGCGCTGGGGTGGATTACCAGCGTGTATACCCACAGGATTGTGGCTTGTGTAAGTGAGAGCGCCAGGGGGTATTACTGGCGTGTAGGTTTGCCGGATTGTAAACCGTTTGGAAAAGAGAGCATTGGGTTCTGCAGGCCCATGTGTAGACGCACCGAATTGTGTGTCATATCTGCCCTGGGGTAGATAAGTCTGGGTCTGAGTGGCCGCGAGACTATAAGGTGTGAGTGTAGTGTAGGGCATAGATGTCCTTAGTAATCAGTGAGTATTCTTAGTATCCCTATAGATTTAGTGGTGTTTTTGATGATATGAGCTTGTATATTGCGAGTTCCCCATCCTCAGGTAGGTACCCAGGTGCCTGGATAGATGGTCTTGAGGAGGGATGTGGTTACGTTCTGGCTGGGTTGGAGGGGCCCCTAGGGGCTGATCCCATCTAATCAGAAAATCCGGCCATTACAGGATACTATATGTTTATTCCGATTATCCACCCCAATCCCAACGTGGTTGATGGGTTTTTGCTCCTGTGTTTTATACAAGACATGTGAAGCACAGCATCGGGTCGAAGCCTGACCCGCCCGAATATCTTGTAGTGAGCGGAACTGGCCATGTTTGTATAGGTCGCCCATCTTCACAACCCCAACCTCATGTAGCGCGCGTAGGACAGAATGCTCCTGCGCTGCAGAGATATCCGGATGAGCCGCAACAGGCAGCTTTGGGACATAAAGGTAATCTAGCTGTGCTCTGCGGGCAGGGGCCCGCCAGGCCCTGGCGGTACATAGCATTGGATTAATCTCTGCCTGAGGACCTCCGTCACCGCCTGAAAGGGTAGCCGCGGCAAGCAGAAGTGGGAGGATAGCATCCGCCTCTATCGCTGTATGAGGAAGGAACCGCTGCGGATAGAACCAATAGTGCGCGAATTGAGTTTGGGTGCATAAATAGTAGAGATACATATATGGGGCCAAACGGTAACACTAGAGTATTCTAACTACATCTAGGCTTCCCTCCCCAGACGAACGACAACAGGGCAGTCAGCAAAGTTTTAAAAAGGTTAAGATTCAATCAGATAGGAATGTTTACAAATAAGTACAATCATTTAGGTAAAATGGTCATTTTGATCACAGCTATGCGGTGTGCGAGTGTAAGAGGTAGCCGAGCCCATCGTGCAGCTCTATATGCAATGTGGGAGATGGTGCGGCCATAATTCATAGATATCACCTGCTCAGGGTCCCTAAGAAGCCAGATACCAAGATATTTCACCGGGTCCTGAGTCCAGTGCGACTTCCTGAGTGCCAGCCATCAGAGGGAAAACAGTTGATTTAGCCTAATTAATCCCTAAACCGGAGAAGCGCTCGAAGTTCACATATTCTCTGAGCAGTTCTGAAAGATAGACTGCAGGTTCACGGACGTACAAGAGCATGTCATTGGCATATAGTGCCACTATAAGTGGGCGCTGGCAAAGCTCAATGCTGCTGATGCATGCAACTGGCGGAGCTTGCAGGCGAGAGGCTCGAAAACCAGAGTAAATAGCAGCGGCGACAAGGGGCAACCCTGCCGCGTGCCCCTTCTGATGGAAAAATTGGATGACACCCAGCCATTAATACGAACCCTGGCTGACGGTTTGGTATACAGTACTCTAAACCACTGAAGAAAAAAGGGAGGAAATCTCATTTTCAAGAGGACTGTGAACATGAAGCCCCATTAGAGCGAATCAAATGCTTTTGCTGCATCGAGCAGCACAGCAACAGCCTGAAAGTCGGAATCAAAGTAGTATAAGTTGGAAAATAAAGTACGTAAATTGTGCATGGTTGACCATGATGGCATGAACCCAGATTGGTCGGGAAGAACCAACAGAGGGATCAAGGGCTGTAAACGCATAGCAATCATCTTGGCCAGAATCTTAGCGTTAATATTATTAATGGAGAGAGGCCATAAATCACAACTGCAAATTCTGAATTCTCACTGCTGACCACCAATGTTAGATTTTGGGGGTCTCTGGTTGGCACAGGTAAGGACTTGTGACAAGCAGGGACCCTCTCCTCTAGTCAGAATAAGGGGATCACCCTCTAAAATAACCCCTGCTCACCCTCTAGGTAGTGTGGCGCAAGCAGACAAGGCTTACCTCAGAGGCAATGCAGTTTAAGCAGTTGTAAGTATACACAGTAGATCAGTGACAACACCACATCAGGAACACCACACAAGTCT
Organism: Lissotriton vulgaris; assembly: GCF_964263255.1. Lineage (NCBI taxonomy): Eukaryota > Metazoa > Chordata > Amphibia > Caudata > Salamandridae > Lissotriton > Lissotriton vulgaris. The sequence continues at coordinate 1,038,088,122 of NC_141689.1, forward strand.
TCTATCAAAAATAGGTTGCTTTTATATAGGATTTAGCACAAGACCACCATAATGACAAACAATGACCACAATACTGTTACAAAATGAAGATTTCTGGTCACAAGCGTAATTTTTTAATCCTGTGCAACGCGTACGGGGATGGGGTTCGCGTCGATCACAGTACCTTAGGTGAAGAATTCGTCGCGCACAGTGCGGCGCAAGTGAAGGCGAGGCAAGCAGTGTTGTTGGCCTGGGACGGTGCAAGCTCCGGCTCGTTGGCGTCGTTGGTCCGAGGCGTAGAGCAATGATCGGTTTTGATCTAGGCGGACGGTGCGGTGTGCAGTGCGTTCACTTTGGGCTGTGGCGTACGAGCCGTGCCTTCCGTTTGGGGCTGCTGGGGGGATGCGGGCCGGGTGGCACGAGGCGGCCAGTACGAGATGTATGGGCAGGCTTCTGGGTGGAGCATGGTCACAACAATAAGGAGCAGGGTGCGGGGCGGCGGGTACGCTTCGTGTGTACGGGCCGTACTTCGCCTCACACTGTATTCCTGCTGGGCTTTCAGCGGCAGGGGCAGCAAAGCGAGCAGTGCGGCTTGAAGGGGAGGAGGAGGCAGGGTGCGAGCGGCCCAAGCAGGACGGGGCGACATGGCTCAGGGCAGAGCGGAGTCACCCGTGGCGTGGCGTGGCGTGGCGTGGCGTGGCGGCCAGGCACAGGCTGCACAACAGACGGGGTGAGGCGCACTTGGGATCGTGGCTCCAGCAGAACAGAAGGTCGAGCAAAAATTCAGCAGCTCGTCAGGGAATGCAGGAGAGAGTCCAATAATCCCGGGACTCTGTTCAGGGGCAAGCTCAGTTACAAGCCCTTTGAGATTGTTTCAAAAAACACAAGTAGAACAAAATCACTTCAGTCTTTTCCTCTCCTTCTTGCAGCAAGGCACCCACCACAGGCCAGTCTGCCAGGTCAGAGACAGTACTCCTCCATGCAGCTTTTCCAGGTCCTTCTCGTCGGGCAGAGGTTCTTCTTGGCGTAAACAGGATCTGATTTCTTAGGAGCAGGGCTCCTATCTTTATACCCAAAATCCTTTGTTCTTTCAGGCCAGGGGTGCCTTTGCCTAATCCAGTCCAATCCTTGATCACTTTGTTTTGCAGACTCTGGCTTCTTCTTTCAGTGTGCAGGGCAGGGGCATCAGACACTCCCCAGGAGGGGGAGCCAGCATTGTGGATGACAAGTACAGTCCAGGAGCACTCTGTTGACAATCTCCCCTCTCTCTTTACAAGGTGCAGGGCAGAGACATCTGACGCTCCACAGGAGGTGGAGCCAGCATTGTGGTGGCAGAGCACAGCCCTATTCAGAGCCCAGGGGCACTCCTCCCCCCTATCCTGGTGTAATCTCTCTATTCATCATCTGGCAGCCCCAGCCTGTCTCCTGGATTTCCCCAGCCCTGTCACTTACAGAAACCAGACAGCAGATACACATCCTAGCAGAGGCGGGCTGAAATGGTTAGGCAAGCAATTATTAACTTTCTAAAAGTAGTATTTGCAAACACAGGATATTAAAATAAACTTTACTAAAAGATGTATTTTATTATTCTGTGGTCAGGCATACTAAACTTGACTTTCTACCATGTTCCCTGAGTCTGTTAGGAATGTATGATGTAACAATTCCAACAGCCCATTCTGGCCTATGAGAACAGGTAGCTTTACAATAGTGAAAAACGAAAATGGCTGTAATTCATTATTAGGACATGCCACACACATCAGTTCTTGTCCTACCTTATGCTTACAATTCACCCTGCCCTTGGGCCTACCATAGGGGTGACTAAAATGAAGTTAAGGGAAGGTTTATGGGCTGGCAAGTGGGTGCACTTGCCCAGCCAGCATGACAGTGCCAGACTACACGCAGGTTCTGCAATGGCAGACCTTAGACACATTTTACCAGGCTGCTTCTGTGGGTGACACAACCAGTGCTGCAAGCCCACTAGCAGCATTTGGATTCACAAGCCCTGGCACTCTTGGTGCACTTTACTGGGGTCTGACAGTAAACCAAAGAAGCCAATCATGGAAACCAATCAACATATATACTTTTATATAGGGAGCACTTGCACTGTGGCACTGGTTGGCAGTGGCACAGTGCTCTGAGCAGCTAACACCAGCAAAAACACATGAGGCAACAGCAAAAATGGGAGGGAGACCCACGCCAATGGTGCCAAGTCTAACAGTCACATTTAATAAGTAACACAGGCGACTAAGTGGTCCACTGCCAATGGATTAGCATGCTTGGAGAGCGCTATTGGGCCAATGGCAAGTGAGGATAAAAGAGAAGAGAAGGGGTATGCTGGAACTCATAGGAGCAAGCCCCTCAGGTGCTGGTTTAGCAGAAGTATCATCCTTCAGTGGTGGCCTTCTTGGAGTGGGTAGCGGTTAAATGTGGGCTGGCCCAAAGTCATCAATTATATTAGTAAAGCGGCGTCTAAAACAGTAGACTAACACAGTTAAATGTTTTCTTATGGATGGTACCACCTCATTGTATCAACAAAAACATTTGTGGTAATGAAGAAGAGACCCATGGCAAGTCGCAAAAGGCTTATCATAAGCACTGCTTTGTGTGGTGTATGAGACTCCATAGCAGGGTGTTCTATATGTTGACCATCTCGAGAGTCATGGATTACTCGATCCTTCACAATCAGGTTTCAGGGCTGTCCATAGTACTGAAACAGCGCTGGTAGAAGTTACAGACAACACCAGATTAGCATTGGATTGAGGGCAGTCATCTATTCTTGTCCTGCAAGATCTATCAGCTGCTTTTGACACCATATCCCATAGCATTCTTGAACAACGGCTCTGGGAAATTGATGTCAGGGGGAAGGCCCTTAAATGGCTTAAAAGTTATCTAATGGATCGAGTTACTGCAGTACGAATAGGCGATTTGGTTTCATGCATTAGGCCTGTCAAGATGGGAGTGCCACAGGGCTCAATTTTGAGCCCTATATTGTTTAATCTTTATATGACCCCACTGGCTACGGTGATCAGATCGTACGGCTTTGACGTAGTGTCATATGCCAATGACATGCAGATTCTGATCACCCTTGGTCCTGACCCTATGGACACAAAATTAAGTTTTAAGAATTGCATGACCCATATAAATAGGTGGATGAACACCAACCAACAATTAAACAGAAGCAAAACTGAGATAGTACTCTTCAGTAAGGCCAATGAGCACTGACCTGATGACTGGTGGCCCCAAAACTTGGCTCCTGCCTAGCCCCAAAGCAGACAGTGAGGAATTTAGGAATCCAAATTGATAATCAATTATCAATGAAAAAAACAGGTTAACCACATAATTGGCTACTGTTTTGGCATTATGTGCAATCAGCGCAAAGTGTTTAAGTGGATCCCGCTAGAAGCCAGAAAACCATTAGTAAAGGGATTGATTATCAGCCGTATGGATTACGGCAATGCTCTGCTGACAGCAATAAATGCAGATCTCCTCTCCATGCTTCAGGTTTCAGGTCATGCAAAACTAAGCAGCCAGGCTGGTGCTAAATCTTCCATCTGGATCTCCCTCAGCGCCCAGCCTAAGACATCTTCACTGCTTGCCAGTGAAGAAGAGAACCTGCTTTAAGACCTTATGCCTAGCACATAAAAACATGTATGGTAGATGTCCCAGCTACTGGACTTAAAAACTCAGCTCGTACCAGCCAAACAGGCCCATAAGATCCAGTTACAAATCCCTTCTCACTCCTTTAAGAGTTTGCACTGTCAAAAACAGGGGTCGGGCTTTTTCCTCTCTCGCAAAAACCCTCTGGAACAAACTGCCTTTATACCTGCGGTTCACCTCTGACCATAACCACTTTCGCCAGGAATTAAAAACATGGCTGCTCGACCATTAGTTTCTTACCTGTACATGCTGACAATTCCTAGTCATCCGCCAGCGCCATGAGACTTTCGGGTGATTTGTGTGCTCAATATTCTTGATTTGATTTGATATGTTACATAGTCTCAATGGTGAAATGGTAGATCAGATCCCATGTATGACCGAATGTCAATAAATCCATTGTAAGGGAGTATCTGATTTTGCAGGAGACTGACCTAGGAATTACACCTTGCAACGAGGGATTTCATCATTCAGACCTTTGCTGTTCATGGCGAGGCAGAAAATACACTGTTGCTCCCTTCTGAAAAGGTTAACAGGACTACATGAGTTTCTTGTCATACATGAAGCAAATTTGTGTACAGTGTGTTTTCTTTATTTTCTCATTTAGTTTCTAGGTTGGATGATCAATTTTAAATTTTTTGACCAAGATATTTTCTTCTAGGGCAATACCTACACTGCATATTACGTCTTAGGCGTGGGGTAGGGTTATCCCACACTTTTTAAGTTCTGAAGAAGCACTGTGGATCCTTTTTGGGCCATCATGCGCGAAACATGTTGACCTGACCACACTCACAGATTTAGGCTACTTGGAGACATCACGTCCCTGTAGTAGCCCCTACCAAATCACTTTTTTTTAATCTTGCAGAGGGAACCATCACATTAAAGTCTAGTGTGGTATCTCTTAGACAGTTTTAGTCCCCCTTCATTTCACTATACCCATTCACTCCACACCACACATTCAAACTGCCCTCACACTGGAACCTTACATCAGATAGCAAAACTAAAAAGATCTTCGCTAAATCTACCCTTTGTGGAGCACTGCAGCACCAGCCCTATAAGGAGCACGTCCGATGATGATACATTACATCTTCATGGATGTGTGAGGGCATCAAGAAATAATCCTAGGGATTCACCCTTCATTGTCAGCCTTTCTTTCTTCTTTGCTTTCTGAAAGGAACAGTACCGCTACTGCTTTTTGCATTAGTAGTTTCGGAGCCTAGGTACTGGACCTTTACTGGATCCCAGTCCTCCCTCTTCGTTGTTTTGGGTCATATTCATGGCCATATTCAAATCTCTACAATGTCCAGAAGATATAACATAACAGAACAAACATTTCGCTGAACTCATTAAGTGCTGTTTCTAAGTGTGAGATGAAGACTTGTGTAGTGTGAATCAAAGATGAACACTCCTCTATAAATATTACTCTCATAGAGTGGTCAGAAGTTTATGTTTATTCTTAACTCGGACTGTTTTTAATTCACTCCCATTTAGGGTTTTATTTTCCAGTGCTTTGGTAAGTGCCTTGCCACACGCGATGATACTGCGCTGATCTTACGTTACCTTTGAAAGATGTTAACTCCATGGCTGCTAAGGCAATTTCCCTCCTGTGCTGGGAATTGCTATTTTCCTTATTTTATGACGAGCTGGGCTCGTCATCAGTGTACGAGGAGGCTACACCATGACGAGCCCAGCTCGTCATGAGTGTGGAAGGGGTTAAACTCTACTAGGTTCATCACAACTCCTCACCATGCAGTAAGTATCAAGTGTATTTCTATACCCCTTAGGTAAAATTCCACCCTGTATGACCAGAACAAACATATGGAGTCTTACGGGACTGAAGAGCATCTGGGTTTTCATTGTTCAGGTTTGTAACTTCATTAAAGGAGCTCAATGGTAAATTAGTGATGACAGGTGACACCTTCGTCACTCAGCGCATCCTGTCACCCAAAAGTGTGATATCTATTCCATGGATAGCCAAATTATAGAGTGGAAACCCTCCGCAGAGTGGATGAAGACTAAGCTAGCTGACACTAGAAGTATAGCGCCTTTGTTCAGGTTACTACTGCAGCATTTCATCAGGGATTGTTTATGCCTCTTTAGGTGATCTGTCCTGATAGACACAAGTGAATTAATAAGATAAATCATGCTTAATCAATGTAGCAGATAAATCTGCTGAAGATCTAAAGCTTTGTGAAGACTTTGAAATTACTCTTTCAGAGAGGCCCAAATAGTTAACAGAGCTGTCTGTTTGTACCTGTTGTCAGAGGGGGGCGATTTCTCAAGGAATGAAGGACAGAACAGAATCTGGCATTCCGTCTAAAGAAATTGCACTCCTTCATCCCAAATGCTTGTGTAGTAAACTGCCCTTGCAGGTCCTTTATGTGAAAACCAGAGAGAACCAAGTTACAGAACACAAATAGTGACTGAACTCTCATCTTATTGTCCATAGAAGCTTCTTCAGTAGCATGGTAAGGACACTCCAGCATAGTTGTATAGGGGGTATCCTTAAATCATGCTTTCTGGGAACTGAATATATTTGCTTTACTAGTGAAGAACCATTTGTGATTGCCAGTTGTAAACACTGAAGGTCCAATCAAGAACTGTATCTTTATAATTTCTTTCTAATATGTAATCTCTATTCCTAAATACCTGTGTTTGGTTAATGTTTCCCTAATGCTGTGAGTTGTATTTCACTCTTTGCAGGATATAATAATTGGATTTCAAACATGTAGTTTATTTTACAAAGTTTGAGGTTTGCAAAGGATTCTGGGTAACATAACCTGGTGAGAGCCACACAGTCACCCCATCCTGGATTTCCCAGGGTGTCTAGTTTTTAAAAATGTATTGGTTTGATAGGTTTTCCTGGGTATCGGCTGAGCTAGGGTTCAAAATCCACAGCTAGGCACATTGCAAAAAGTAGTTCCGTTTTCACTGGAAAAATGTGATGTGTCAATGTTCGGTGTTGAGCCGTTTCCCAGTGCCTGAACCTAAAGTGTATGCCAAATTGGCTGTACCCAATCAGAAATTGCTAACTTACCTGTAAGTTCCTAGTATATGGTATGCATGACACCCAAGGTATGTAAGTTAGAGGGTTTTCCCCAGGGCTTGGAACACTGGTTGTGCCACCCTGGAAGTCCCCAACTTACACATATTTGTATGGCATTGAGTAGATCTTTAACAAATATGAAATGGTACGATAACCCTTTGGATCTGTAGGGGGAAATAAAAAGGGCGAGAGAGACAATAACAGCACGTAAAATGACTTAGTTTGAAGGGGGTTTAGAGCCCAGCCACTGCTTACCACTAGTTGGCTTCATCATAACTCTCATTTGCCTGCTTCTCATTAGTCAGTGGACGCTGACTTCAGTTACTCTTCATGTGTTTCTCCATTCTGTGGAGCATAGACCAAATGCTGCTTCCTTTCTGTCTCAGTGTCCTTCCACTGGTCGCACAGTATCAGAGGTAGTCTTTTTTTATTGATTTTGAAGCAGTTCTATGACTCCGTCAACGCTGAGTGTGTGATAGCACTTTTTAAAACAACTTTTAACCATGTTGCACAGCAGCTGCACTGCTGTACAACATGTCCTAAATAACAATGACAACATAAAATAACAGTAAAACTATTTGGCTTTGTCAATTTTTTTTGCTATGTAATACAACAGCGCAGAAGCATAGTTAAAACAAATTAAACTCTATGACGAGGCTGCCGTTTACAGCGTTATCGTGCATTTTATTTTACTTTCAGCTAGACTGTAAAGCAACCACGCTGTTTTAAAGCATGGCTAAAGAATGCATTGGCAAAGCCAATAGATCTCGCATAGAGGAAGAACTGTTAGCTTTGCCAATGCTTTTTTCTGTGTAAAATAAACTTTTTTTTGTATGTTTTTGCTGGCCTACGAGGTGACCAGATCAGAAAAGAACATGAACTGAGATGTAAATGGTGTGCGATTTGAGATTCCTGTCTATAAAACGACTTAATGGCATGTTTTCAGCTGCCTGTGATATGTGGGAAGCCTGTTCCCTCAGAGTTAAAGGCCCTGCCTGGCGACGGCAAAAACAATTATATTTTAATAAGACAAGTCTTAAACGGATTAATTCTGGCACAATATACATTTTTGAAAAAGGAGTCGGGAAAAATAATAAACGCCCATTCAAAATCAATGTTGTGGACGCGGCGCCTACTGATGCAAACACCTCCTCTGCCAAGCATTTACTGAATTTCTGACGCCATCGACATATTTTTGTTATGAGACGTCACCTGCAGGCGCAGTCCGAGATCTTTGCCCTACACTAACCTGACAGTGGGATGCTGTAGGCGAAAACCTTTGCTTGTCAAATTAATTAAGGCAAATAGCTCTGGCGAACGAGAGAATGCGTCTGTGCACGCTTCACAAGGCTGGGAGAAGACAACATGTTTTTGGGTGTGCCCCTGTGGAATGGTTGCTACTCCAGAATTATTTCTCAGGCTTCGTTGAAGGGTCAGCCTGGGAGCGCATGGAACAGGCCCAAAGAAATGCCTGCCCGGGTTTTGCAGCTAAACGGAGATAAGGGCACTGAATCCCACAAGATAAACGGTGATTTTCTTCTAACAGGTAGCTCGTGCCAGTGGGAGAATGCGCCATACGTCGGGTCACGTCTAGGCACGTAAGCATGCGCGCTGTCACAGACCATGAAATGGTGTATACGAGGGGGTCAACTGAAATATTTGTTCTCGGATAATTCGGCTTAAGGTCATTCATTGCTACTCAGACAACATTAATCAGGGGTAAAAGATATGTGGAGGAAAAATGAAGGCACGATATGTAACTGCTGTCGGTGTGCATGAGGTAGTTGCATATTTAAAAGTATCGTGCTGTAATGGAAAGAAAAATGCTACACTTTCAGAGCTCTGAGGATGCAAGTGCAATTGATTACATTTTCACAACGGGGTGTAAGTACGTCAGTCATCCTGAACTAAGGGACCTGAATACGAGTGCGATGGTCTTACGACCGCCACACTCATGCTGGCGGTGGTCTGTCCGCTGCATTACGACTTTAAGGGCCATATGTATGAACACATTTCCCCATAGACACAGAATGGGCAAAACCCTTTGATACATCTGGCCCTAAAAGTCTTTGCGGCGGAGGACCACCGCCTGCGCCAGGGAACACTCATTCCCTGGTGGTGGGAGGGCTGCGCCGCAATGTAACATGCTGAGCGGGACTGGTGCAGTTCCGTTGAGCATATTACGAGTTCCTCCACTGCCAGCCATTTCATGGCGAGAGCTCCGCTATGAAAAGGCTGGCGGTGCAGGAACAAAGGGGGCACTACAGGGTCCCCATGCCCCCGCCATGGGGATCTATTCAGGGGGCACAACATGTGCTCCCCTGTCTGTATTGCCCCAAAGTTCCAGCTCGGCATGGACGTAACCGTCGATCCCGTGCTGGAACTTTTTTTGCCGTTCCCATTCCAGGGCCTGTTTTCTAGGCACCGCCATGGGAAAGGCAAAGGAACCGTCCTCCTTACAGAAGTTCCACTTGTAATAAGGCAGGCTGTCCTTGCCCAGCCTTGACGGCATCTGCTTGGTTCTCTCCCTAGGTTAGGGATGACCCCCAAATCATCACCTTTCTCACTGCTTGCTGTATTTTCATTTTCACTTTTGTGAGATGACTATATTATTAAAGGTATGTGAGGTTTCTGTTTTATTAATTGGCATCAAATGGAACAGTGTGGAGTGGAGGTCAAGGAGGAGTTTTTGTTCAACTTCGCAGAATTCCGTATAGTGGTACTCCGCCAACTACGCCCACCCTTATAAAGCACTGATTCCAACATGTTATCACCTGAGACTTCACTACTTCAGCACAAAGATTCTTTTTCACCTGACAATCCAGCAGTTCCATGATATCAACCATTTCTGAAAGTTAGGGTACTTGAAAATTCTGTGTTTAGTCACCAGACTCCAAAATAAATGGGTTTGCCAGGTGTCTCCTTTGAGCCTTCAACATCCTCACATACAGAGCACATTATGTCTTCAAATACAACATGATCGCAAGTGACCAGATCCAGCTAACACTCCGTAGAAAAAACAAAGTGAGTTCATATTTGTAGAATAAATTGTAAACTCTGCAACTATGTAAGCCAATAGTCAAGAAATACTCAAGACCTTGCTATGAAATTGAACATCCCTCACTAAAATACTTTGCTGATTTGGGTCCCTGTTTGGCATCCATCTCTCAGCATGTGTCCTGGGCTGTTTTGCTCTCTCTCACTAACTTAGAAAAATTAGGTATCCACGTATGGAACACTATCGATTTGTTAATGAAGAAAATCAAAGCATGGGAGTTTTCAATTTTCTATTTTACTTGGCAATCTTTTTCAGTGGCCACTTAGTTTTAATTGGTTAAAGGTGACCCATTAAGAGCAGTGTGATTTCTGGACGTACAGGCATCCATCAATGACAGATTTCATTTAGCAGAGTGAATCGATGAATGACTGCTGTGCAGAGGGAATCTTTAGGCGGTGGGAAATGTCTGCAAATTCCAGACAAGAAAAAAAGTTTATAAAAAACAGAAAGCCGCTTTACAGCAGTCGGTCAGCACCCACATTATTCCAGACCACTCTAAAGGAAGTAGCATAGCCAAGCAATACAAATTGCATATTAATTACATTTATTTTACATCATTTCGTTTTCCACCTATTTGCCTTTTGGAGGGAAAATGCGGCAAATCACATTAAGACAGGAACGTCTTTGGAAACATGTTTTAGGAAAAGCAATGAAAATTAAACTTTGCTCCCATGTATTTGTTCACATTGCTAGAATTAATTTTTCAATAATGGTAGTAAATAGCACACTACTCAATGCCAAATCTACATGTGTGATTCGTGCTGTGTTATATTGCCATGTGTAGAATTTATAAACAAAGTAACTTAAACAGGAGGTGGATACTAGGGGTTAAATCCATGTTCTGTGGTTCCATTTATATATACATAGAGTAAGATTACGGAATTTTATTTAACTCCAAATGGTTTCTTTGATCAAAAAAATATATATAGTTTACAAGGCCTACAATCTAAATGATATCCGGAAATCAGCAGCATTGAACAGAAAGATGAAAGTGGCAAACTATCATTCACACACAGAACAGGAAAAAAGAGGGAAGTAAAAAACTGAAGGTAAAACTAAACAGAGGGCAATAGACAAGCTAGGACAACTCCAGGCTATAAAAAACACAATCCAAGACATGAACTTCAAAACAACAGGAACACCCCATAATTTAGAATATAATTTAAGAAAACTGGACCAAATATCATCATCATCAATCAATCAATCAATCAATATTCTTTATTTGATTAAAAGACAAAAATCATAAAAGACAAACACAATATAAAACAAAACATAGAGATCAACATCAGCACAAGTTAACATTTCGATTGCTTTAGAACCCCAGAGAAGCAACGAGATAGACAATAACAGATTCTGGGTGTATTTAAAACTGTAGACACAATAATGCAGGTCAGACTTGAATAAAATTCATACGCTTTACAAGTGGGCGTATAAGTTTAAATCGCAAATGATTGTATTTCGGGAAAATCATGACAATGTGTAGAGTGTCATTAGCTGAGACATTATCACAATTACACAAGGGCATCATCGAGTCCTTAAAACAACCGTGATCAGAAGGCAATAGTCGCAGGAATAAATGAAGCCTAAAACATGTCAAAAGACGTTGCTGGTGGTGGGACAGGTTCCAAGTAAGATAGGGCTCCAGTCCACTAACAGTTTTCACCAATATCGCATGACGCACTGGATGTTTGTATAATGCTATGACCTCGCAGTCTGTTGCCATCTTGCCTCTAAACACATCAGTGACCCATCTATGATCGGGTTTAGCTATACTACTTGGATTGGTATAAAGTTCGGGTCTCCCTAAAGATTTCATGTTAGAGGAGAAGTAGGCCAGCCATGGGATCAAGGAAGAGTTATCCGTATTCATGCAATCTTTGGTGATCAGTCTGTTAGGACTAACTCATCCTTTGTCCAAACTTAGATCCAGAGCGTCAGTGACAGAGTCAACGTAGATCAATGATAAAGCCCAAACCCAGCTCTTTGTGCACAATTTTGAAGGATGTGCTTTGGGGAAACCCCAATAGCCCCCTGAAAATTTTGTTTCCAGCTGTTTGAATTGGGGAGACAGGCCCATAGCCTCAGATACCGCATCCATAGCTGGCTATTAGAATGCACTTAGCCTTGAAAATTTCCAAGACTGATTTTATGTGTTTGCGCCCAAGCTGACGGGAGAAATCTCCTATGCTAAAAGTAGCCCAGTTGAAAGCCGTCACGTTATTGGTTAAAAGCGAATGCCAGTTGAGGCCAGAGTCTAATTTTGAACACCCAAATAATGAAACTTAACAACCAGGCTAATATGGTGACCTTCTGCTGAAAATGTAATCCTTTTTGTTTTAGGTGGGCCAAACTTCACGTGTGATTTAAAAAAATTGATGAATAGATCTAGGCTGTTCATAAAATTAATAAAAAGATTTGGAAGTCTCTGTAAACCTTTGGTTGTCCGGGCGATTACAATAGTGTCATCTGCATCAAGCAGCGGCAGGGCCAGACTGGCCATAGCGGGCACCGGGCATTTCCTCGGTGGACCGCGTGGATGGGGGGCCGTTTTGACCAGTGGGGGCCATTTTTGTTACTGGGGTACCAGTTTTGCAGCAGTACTGCAAAATCGGCCCATGTAGCACAAGCACAGCAGCAGATACGGGCCCTGTCGGACGTAATTGCCAGGACTGATTTGTGTACCCAGTCTGGCCATTAGCAATGCAGGGATTGGGTGACCACTGGCTTTGGTAACATCCAAATAAGGGTTGCACAGTACTAGTTCTAGCTGATTGGTATAAATTAAAATGGTGCTAAAATACAGCTTTGGCGAACCCCACGCTTCAATTTAAATTGGTGTGTGCATTCACCGTTAGGCTCATATCTGACAGAAGCTGAGAGGTCCCTGTGCAAATTGGGCAAAAAATGGATTAATGCAGGCTCTATTCCCCGTTGGGCCATGATGGACCACAGCTTAAAGCGGTTAACTTAATCAAAAGCAGAACTAAGGTCCATGAAGGCCAGATGGATTGCACCCCCCTCTTGACATTGGTGTACTTACAGATCAGCAGATAGAGATTCAAGTTTTGCTCAATGGTACCCCGCCCTAGCCTCAATCCATATTGAAGGTCGGACAGAATGCTGTGCTCCTCAGCCCAGGTTGAGAAGCGATCTAACTCCGACTCAATGAGAGCTAGAGGCCTGAAACAAGCTGGGTCTGACCTAGTGCCCTTCTTAAAGATTGGCACCAAGTCGGTGGAAGGGGGCCTTTAATGGCTAAGTTTAGATGCAATGTTATTAAAGGGCCCACAAAGCAACAGAAGTCTTAAAGCGGTCCCCCAGCACTCCATCAGGCCATGGGGCATTATTAGAGGGAAGGAAGGAGATAACTGTGATGTCCTCAGCCTGTTGGAAAACAATTGTTTGACCATCTATGTTGCCCTGCATCTAAATAGCCTCTTCCTTGTGAAGAGATGGAAGGATTATAGATGGCATTGAAGTACTTGACCCAAGCCTGTGGTGTAATAGTAGTTGCCTGGTTGGGGAGTTGGTCACTATTAAAGAGGGGACAATTTACCACTCTCCAAAAGGCGCCACCATTTCACTTCATACTGGGAGTCAGGAGGTTCTCCCAGGCCTCTTTTTTCAGCTGGATCTTAAGCTCCTTACAAGTCAAGCTGTAGATTTCCCTGGCAATTTTGATCTTATCCTGACACAGAGGTGTTTCGTACAGGAGTTTCATCAAATCCTTATGTGCTTTAGAGCACTTTTTATTAAACCATCTGGGGTCATGGAAGGAGAATCTACTTGGCAAAGAATGGATTTAATGACCTTACCAATATTTTTTAAAAAACAGCGTGATACTTTGCGCCAAGGCCTCCTCTGAAAGACATATATGAAAATTGTCTTGTCCCTCAGTAACCAGGTTATAAACGAAACCCCAGGGGACAATAACCCACTGCACCCCCGTCCCTGGTCAATGGGGAAGATTGGCTCCTTGAAAAGGGGTGCTATATCAAAGATCTTTTTGTCCCAGAAAAAGGTAGCCGACAAGGGTTATGGTCACTTAAATTATGCCACAATACTTTTAAATCTACAAGGGTTAAGAACAAACAGAAAGAAACAAAAATGTAATCTATTGTAGTGCTATGACCTCCCCCTTGAACATATCCTCTCGACTATCCCTTCTTGCCTGGAATCCATTAAATAGATCAAATTGTACTCAGCAATTAGGCAGTTAACAGAAACACTTTGATGTGTAAGCTTGATGTGCACCTGGTCAGTGAGTGGATTCTCATACTCTGGGCCATCCTTTTCTTGACAAGAATAACATGGCTGCAAGTTAAAATACCAAACTAACATGATCACAGTAAATGGGGGTTCCAAATGATAAAACTCATCTACTAAAACTTTAAGACTTGTAACGGCATCTGGTTCCTTCCTAGATATGGCTGCATTATAAAAGTTAATGACAAGCAGTCTGCACTTATTTCTGAAAGTCAGAAGAGTGAACTGGACCAAATACGCATTGAGCTTCCCCAGAACAGCGGTATGACTGTACATGAATTTTAATTTAAAGGCCCTAACCAAACAAGAACATCAATGGTCTTTAAAGAGAACAATAACACCAAAGTATCCGCAATTTTCAACCTAACGAAGAGGACTGAGGCGTATTTCAGAAAGAAGTTGGATGTATTTGGAAAAGGTGCATGTTCAAATTTGCAAAAGGCAAGAGAAGTGAGCAAGCCCTCAATGTTTTCTGCAGTTGCTTTCACAAATGTTTGGGGTCATGAATGCTTGCTACAAAAACTTCGTTTTTAGGTTTCGACTGGCGTCCACTGAGCAGCAGTGTTTGCGCAGGCGAAATCTTATGTTTACCAGTACGGGGCTTTGTCCCGCCTCTCTCTTCCATTGGCTAGTTCCATAAATGGAGGCTAGCCATTGGAAGATAGATCTGTCCGTAATTGTCGGACCAGATTCGTCGGCTTTCCGGTGATTTTTTCCCTCTCCGCCCCTTTAACAACGTCATTGCGGCGGTGGGCGGTGGTTTATTTATTTATTTTTTTTAGGTTTGTTTTGATCATTTCTCCGAAGATGGTGGCCGGGCAGTAGCCTTCATGGCGTGGTCCGCTTTAACACCCGACACAATTGCCAATTTAAAGACCCCAGGAAGGCGATACCCCTTGGTTCGGGCCCTGAGAAATCCACCCCGCAGCTGTTTAGAGGAATCACTGCGGGGCGTAGAACTGCTGGTACATCGCGCCCTGTGACCGTACCATCACCCGCATCGCCTGCAGCAGCTCCCCCTCATGGGTTGAAGCGTACGGTATGGGTTCACCTGCCACCTTCACAACCTATCGTTAAATACGCGGCATCTACAGCGCCTCGATCCATAGCTGCCGCCCAAGGAAACACCACGACGTGAAAAGGCTGACCCCGCATCTGCTCGCCTCGAGATCACACAACCTATTGTTAACTACGCGGCATCTACAGCGCCTCGAGCCATAGCTGCCGCCCAAGGAAACACCACGTCGTGAAAAGGCTGACCCCGCATCTGCTCGCCTCGAGATCACCAAGACAACAAAAGAAGGTATTGTGCGCTTGCCTGGAGCTCCGTACTGTGCGCCTTGAACTGCCCGCATTTCCCTGGCTCCGGTGTACGCCTTGTACTCGGCCCGTAAACAAACCGCCCTCGCAGCGTACAAGAGAGCCGTACGCCTCCCCAGCTGTCACCAAGATTCAGGCTGTGCGCGTCGTATTGCAGCCCCCACCCTGAAGCGTGCGCTGAGGACTGTGCGCTTGTAAGGCCGGTACGGTTCGCCTGGTTCGGAACGACCTGTACGTCTCTTTCCCATTAACTGTACTGTATGCCGCTCATGCGAGATGCGTGAGGTTTTGGGGGGCACTCAGATTAAAGTGGAACGAAGCGCACAGGAGCATTGGTAGGCACGGTACCTTATCAAAACTGGGCAGAAGGCCCCAAGCATTGCATGTTAAAGAACTGTGGCAACTTGAAAGTCTACCCTGCATTTAACAAGTAACTGGAACCATTTTTAAATGTGCAAAGACTGTATTTACAAGCCTGCTTAAAATATATATAAAGGAGATATATTTTTACACAACATACAGTCTAGTGTCATTGTGTGGTGGGTTGGTGGTTGTTGTGTGTGATACTGCAAATGTTTAACCATATGTGTTCCAGAGATTAGCCTAGACTGCTTTCGCCACACTACCTAGAGGGTAAGCAGGGGTTATTTCTGTGAGTAATCCTTTGCCCTGACTTAGAGGAGAGAGTCCCTGCTTGTCGCCAGTGCTGCACTGCGCCAACCAGAGACCCATAAGTGTTCCATAATAAAGCTACCAAAGTCTTACAATTACCCCCGTCCCTTATCCAACAGGCAAGGGTTATTATGGCTAAGTAGTAAAAACTGTATGCAGTCCGTGACACACAAAGTAAGTGTCGACTCTCTAGGCACAACCAATAGAAACGAACAAGACGTTTTGAAAAAATGATTCAGTAGATACAGTTCAATCAGTGATATCCTTGATTATCACGGTCATTTATTCCATGTTATTCTTCACATGTTTTCAAAGTTCATTGCATCATGATTAGTTTAATCCAAGTATCATTCCCAGATACAATGTATTCAATGAATCTTTAAACCGATAGTATCACCTAATGCATTTCGAACAAAGTCCTTCATCAGGGGCAGTCTGCAAATGATACAAATATAATCCTTGTAAGAAATGCCAAAAGTGTCTACTTAATAAATTCAATAGCTCCAAACTCAACATTCATGACAAAATGGAAAAGCAAAAGTGTGTCAGGATAAAGTAAACAAAATGGGTGAGTGAATCAAAAGCAAGACGGTGCCGTTATGTAAGTTTGAGCAACTGAACTCAAACAATAGCTGTGAGCGTGTGAGTTCGTGAGCAGTCAATGTAAAGAAAAACCCAGGTACCGAGAGGTAATGCACTTAGACATATTACATCAGCAACATTGTTACAAACTAGATAGCCACAGTGAATTTAATGAGATATGGTGAGGTAAGTGACGGAAATGAAGCGCCAGCATTAAAAGAAAAACGTACTAAAGATTCAGCATGGAGAGACCCCATAACATCGTGTGTACTTCGCTACGAGTAAGTGTTTGCCAGTATCTCGTGTAAGTTAAGAATCAATAAAACGTGCACATAGAAAGAGGACAGAATGAATGGCAGCCATATTAGAGTGGTGTATTACACACGGAACGTGAACACAGTGATTAAAAGTAAAAAGAATACGATGCATATAGTAACCTTCAATATTGCAAACTTGAAAATGAAATCAAACCTATTATACATTGGAACATCGACATGAAGGTGAAACAAATGTGAAAGTGAAAACGATAAACTAAGATGAATAAATGAAAAACTGTTCATTTATAAATAACAAGAAAATTCCATCCGGTCATTTAACCCAAAAGGCTTGGCAGATTGCAAAAATGTAATCCAATGATTCTCACGTTGCAAGAGAAAGTTATTATTGTCTCTGCCCTCACGCTTATCCACCACTTCAACAGCAGCAAATCTGAGTTGACTTATGTTATGTCTATTGTCCTTGAAGTGTATTGCCACATTAGATTTTGTGCTTTCAGTATGAATGTTGCTTTTGTGCTCATTAATTCTCGTTTTCAATTTACGAGAGGTTTTGCCGGTATAAATCAAACCACATGGGCATTTGATGATGTAGATTGCATTTTCCGTATCACAAGTAGCATTGAACCTTAAGTTTATGTTGGTGCCTTTCATTGGATGTTTTATAATGGGTCCCTTGATTAAATTGTTGCAATTTTTGCAATTAAGACATGGTTGGTTACCCTTGTAGACAGTAGAAGTAGTTTGTTTAGGTCTGGTGATAATTTCTTTCAAATTGTTTCCCCTTGTATAGGCAAAAAGTGGTTGTCCATGAAAGATCTGTTTGAAATCTGATTCTGTGCTTATGATAGACCAATGTCTCAATATGGACGCTTTGTAAGCTTTAGAAACTACTGAATACTTCGAAACGACCACTGGTCTTTTCATGGTGTCCTTGTGTACAGGATGTAATGCCTCATTACGGTTCAATTTGTCACAACGTTCCTTTGCATTTTGCAAAATCAAGTTTGGATAACCCCTTTCCTCAAAACGGTTGATCATGTTGGCAGGTTGTTCCTCAAATTTGTCTGGCTCTGATACGATTCGTTTAACACGTAGGAGCTGAGAGTATGGCAAATGGTTCTTCAAGGCCGTCTGATGAAAGGACCTGTAGTGTAGGGTATTGTTCTTATCTGTCAATTTCCTGAATAAATTGGTTTCAAGATGATTACTGGTACGACTGATTTTATCATCCAAGAAAGTAATGGATTCCTGACTGAACTCATACGTGAATTGAATCCGGTCATTGATGAGGTTCAATTGTGTTAAAGCTGTCTGTAAAGAATCTTGGTCTCCCTGCCATAAAACAAAGATATCATCAATATATCTTAAGAAAATCATGGCATGTGTTTCCCAAGAGTTGTGGTTCAAGATATGATTTTCCTCAAAGTACTTAATAAATGCATTGGCATAGACCGGTGCGGCACAGTTGCCCATAGAAGTACCGGACAACTGTATGTAACATTGATCTTCCCATGAAAAGTAACTCTGGTACAACGTGAAGTGCATCAATTGCATGATGAAGATTTGAAATTGCAAGTCTAGGTCAGAGTGTAGCAGAATGTTCTCAATTGCTTCCATACCAGGATCAGGTGGTATGCTGATGTACAGAGATTTAACATCTATAGAACACAGCCAGATCGAGTCTTGTTCTGTAAAGGAGATATCACTTATTTTATGTAAAAAGTCTGTAGTGTCTTTAACATAAGTGCGTGATGATTGAATTAAAGGTTGCAGATATCTGTCAATGAACTTGCCTGTAGCTTCATGAATGCTCTCTCTTGTGGAGACAATGGGTCTGAAGGGAGGTTGTGTCAAACTCTTGTGTATTTTAGGCAGCATGTATATGCTGGGTGTTCTGGGATTGTTTGGAGTCAAAAATTTCACAGTTTTCTGATTGATGGTTCCTTTGTCAAGAGCTGCTGATAAAATATTCAATAGCACTTCTGTAAATTGACCAGTGGGATTGTACTGTATGACGCTGTATGTGTTGGTGTCAGAAAGATGTTCTTTGACTTGCGAACGATAGAAATCTGTATCCATAAGAACTAGGGCTCCCCCTTTATCTGCAGACTGGTAGGTAATTTCAACCTTTTTTGCTAGATTGTTGAGAATGGTGTATTCCTTGTTAGTCATATTAGTGTATTTTGTGTTTCGCTTGTAGTTGAAACCTGCAATATCATTTGCTACCAAGTTTTCGAAAATGTCAAAAGACTTGTGGCTAACGGGTGCCATGAAGGTACTCCTGGTACGTAAGCCTTTGAGTTGGTCAGTTTGACAGTCACTGGTGTCAGGCATGATATTTTCAAAGAAATGTCCTAGACGTAGATTACGCATAAATTTGAACAAACTTATCTCCAACTCTAACTCGTTGGTGTGACTGGTGGGAACAAATGAAGTGCCCTTTTGTAGCACCGACTCTTCTTGTTTTGTAAGAGTATAGGATGAAATGTTGATTACTAGGTTACTTTCTTCTTTGGTTTCTCCGTTCCCTTTTTGAGTGTAGAACTCCTGGTGTCGTGTTCTGTCTCCCTCTCGTGGTCGTTTCGAAGTATTCAGTAGTTTCTAAAGCTTACAAAGCGTCCATATTGAGACATTGGTCTATCATAAGCACAGAATCAGATTTCAAACAGATCTTTCATGGACAACCACTTTTTGCCTATACAAGGGGAAACAATTTGAAAGAAATTATCACCAGACCTAAACAAACTACTTCTACTGTCTACAAGGGTGACCAACCATGTCTTAATTGCAAAAATTGCAACAATTTAATCAAGGGACCCATTATAAAACATCCAATGAAAGGCACCAACATAAACTTAAGGTTCAATGCTACTTGTGATACGGAAAATGCAATCTACATCATCAAATGCCCATGTGGTTTGATTTATACCGGCAAAACCTCTCGTAAATTGAAAACGAGAATTAATGAGCACAAAAGCAACATTCGGACTGAAAGCACAAAATCTAATGTGACAATACACTTCAAGGACAATAGACATAACATAAGTCAACTCAGATTTGCTGCTGTTGAAGTGGTGGATAAGCGTGAGGGCAGAGACAATAATAACTTTCTCTTGCAACGTGAGAATCATTGGATTACATTTTTGCAATCTGCCAAGCCTTTTGGGTTAAATGACCAGATGGAATGTTCTTGTTATTTATAAATGAACAGTTTTTCATTTATTCATCTTAGTTTATCGTTTTCACTTTCACATTTGTTTCACCTTCATGTCGACGTTCCAATGTATAATAGGTTTGATTTCATTTTCAAGTTTGCAATTTGGAAGGTTACTATATGCATCGTATTCTTTTTACTTTTAATCACTGTGTTCACGTTCCGTGTGTAATACACCACTCTAATATGGCCGCCATTCATTCTGTCCTCTTTCTATGTGCACGTTTTATTGATTCTTAACTTACACGCGATACTGGCAAACACTTACATGTAGCGAAGTACGCACGATGTTATGGGGTCTCTCCATGCTGAATCTTTAGTAAGTTTTTCTTTAAATGCTGGTGCTTCGTTTCCGTCACTTGTCTCACCATATCTCATTAAATTCACCCTGGCTATCTAGTTTGTAACAATGTTGCTGATGTAATATCTCTAAGCGCTTTACCTCTGGGTACCTGGGTTTTTCTTTACATTGACTGCTCACGAACTCACACGCTCACAACAATTGTTTGAGTTCAGTTGCTCAAACTTACATAACGGCACCGTCTTGCTTTTGATTCACTCACCCATTTCGTTTACTTTATCCTGACACCCTTTTGCTTTTCCATTTTGTCATGAATATTGAGTTTGGAGCTATTGAATTTGTTAAGTCGACACTTTTGGCATTTCTTACAAGGATTATATTTGTATCATTTGCAGACTGCCCCAGATGAAGGACTTTGTCCAAAATGCATTGGGTGATACTATCGGTTTAAAGATTAATTGAATACATTGTATCTGGGAATGATACTTGGATTAAACTAATCATGATGCAATGAACTTTGAAAACATGTGAAGAATAACATGGAATAAATGACCGTGATAATCAAGGATATCACTGATTGAACTGTATCTACTGAATCATTTTTTTCAAAACGTCTTGTTCGTTTCTATTGGTTGGCCTAGAGAGTCGACACTTGCTTTGGGTTTCGCGGACTGCATACTGATTACCATACCTTTCTACAGGGAGTGATATCTCTAGTGCACGCCACAAATCATACAATTTGATTATCAGCGGTGTGCGCAATCCAAAAACCTTTTTAAGTAGTAAAAACCTATTTCAAGCATGAAGCCCCGAAATGTTGTTTTGAATGCCAAATTTGACATATCCAAAGCAAGACCTTGAATTGTGTGTATTTTAAAAAGTGGGCTAATGCAACTTTTTGAGAAATCCAGAGTCTTCATATTGACTGTTGTGTATGACAACATGATTATTTATATTAACAATTATCTGGAGGGGTTGGGTGATTTCGTCCGGTTATATATTTCAAAGTATGGTATCACTTATCCCACTTCTGCCAAATTCATTGCTAATTTAGGTAGTCTACCTTGCTCAGGGAGAAGTAGAATTCAATTGACAGATTGTGCAGGAAAATATTTTTTTAAAGAAGCACATGATGGCCTGAAAGAGAATTAAAACGTGATGGAGAGAATTTTGTCTTATTTCCAAATGTTGTTATTAGCTTTACAAGAGGCACCAATCAAGGACATAAGATACTATGAAATTACATCATAGCCCTAAATTGTGCATAAATGACTGAGGGAACCGCTTTGCAGTTATTGTGTAGAACATACATAATTGTTGTTATATCTAAAAAAAAATGACAGTAAAAGGGAATGAGTGCTTACGAAACATAAACATATTCAAACAACACTTTAATAGTCTCTGACCCCATTGGGAAGCAGAAGGGTGAAATCGTAGACATAAAATGTGACACCAGTTTCCAAAACTATATCACTGAAAGGTATGACAGCAATGTGGAAAGAGAAGATTTCTTAAATAAGTTTGGTTCAGAGATGCTTAAAAGGCTGTTTCGTCCTGTGTAAGCTACAAGGTTTTCTGAACAAGCATTACCTGTTGCTTCACTGACAACAGGACGGGCTCAAGCATTTCAGGATTTTTATAACTGTCTCCTCCTTGCTATAGGCACGCTCACTTCTGGAAACACCAGCAAACATTTTGGCTACCAGTCTCACAATCTCCTTGCTCGGGGATTCCTCATGTAAAGCAGTCAAACTGGGTGCCAAAGTCCATATCATCACTCTCATCACTCTCTGTGCTCCTCATTTACATTCAGAATGCTGTACACAGTCTTCGTCATTAGGATTCACATTTGAGGAAGGGAAAGCCTCCACCTGTTTAATTAACACCCCAGGTCTGCAAACAGCAAGCAAACCTGTCAATTTCAGATTAAATGCCTCTTCATTTTCCAGGCCTCCAAGCCTGTCCTCCAGCTGAATTAATATTACTAGAGCACTCTGCTGAAATTCAACAGGTTTGCTGTTGACATCCCTTTGTTGAGTGTGAAAGTCCTCCATAACAAACGATCTTGCTCCGCTTTCTGCAGTGCCTCTTTAGTAATGAGAATACTTGATGATATGAATTTGAGTGCAATTCCATAGCATTAATCTTGAATTAAAAATGATCAAATTTTTTGCAGTCTATCAATGGATGTTGTGATAGTCGTTTTCCCTATAAATAAGTCTACCAAAAAGTCACATTGCCTTAGGTCGCTCGACATCTTCACCTCTGGAGATTGTGGAAGAGACACAAGGGGGCGCTGTGCTTGCTTCCCAGCCCCATGGCTGTGCTTGCTTCCCTGACCCCTGGCTGTGCTTGCTTCCCTGCCCCCTGGCTGTGCTTGCTTCCCTGCCCCCTGGCTGTGCTTGCTTCCCTGCCCCCTGGCTGTGCTTGCTTCCCTGCCCCCTGGCTGTGCTTGCTTCCCTGCCCCCTGGGTGTGCTTGCTTCCCTGCCCCTTCGCTGTGCTTGCTTCCCTGCCCCCTCCCCCTGGCTGTGCTTGCTTCCCTGCCCCCTCGCTGTGCTTGAACTCCTAGGTGTGTGTGTGTGGCTCTGGATGTGTGGGTGTGTGTGGCTCTGGGTGTGTGGGTGTGTGTGGCTCTGGGTGTGTGGTTGTGTGTGGCTCTGGTTGTGTATGGCTCTGGGTGTGTGGGTGTGTGTGGCTCTGGGTGTGTGGGTGTGTGTGGCTCTAGGTGTGTGTGTGTGCGTGTGTGTGTGTGTGTGTGTGTGTGTGTGGCTCTGGGTGTGTGGGTGTGTGTGTGTGGCTGTGGGTGGGTGTGTGGCTCTGGGTGCGCGGGTGGCTCTGGGTGTGTGTGTGTGTGGCTTTATTTATCTGTTTTCAAAACCAACACATAAATAAAAATGTTGTCATTTACAATGCCAATAGCTCTAACTTTTGCAAAGGCGAAACCGTTGCATTGTAAATGCTTGTTCTGTGCTTGCTGGCTGTGCAGACGGAATCAAGATTTGCTTTAATTTTTAATGTGTTCTCCAAGAATTTGTGCTTTAACAGCACGGTGCAACAACTTTTGATGATGAAAAGAAACAGGAAGAAAGTGGTAAGTACAGACAGAAAGTGTGGAATTGAAAAACGTGTGGAAGAAATGTGGAAGAAGTGTGGAAGGAAGAAGAAAGGAAAGGATTGTTTTGTGAGTTCCTCTTCGGAGTCACCTAAAATAAATTTTACTTAAAGGCTAATTCGTCAAAGAATAGTAACATGCACTATTAACCCCGTTACCAAAGTTCTTAATAGGAGGACAACTCTTCAGCACCAACACCTTCCCGCTGCAAACTTGTAAGGACAGTCAGACTAACTTGTTGCCTTAGAGGTATAGTCAAAGTGACAGGTATGTTAATTTTCCGGCCACTGTCTTGGTACGAGGTAGCAGGCCATTAGAAAGTGAAGAGATCTTGCTAAGGATAAGAGTAGGTGAAATGCTAAAAGAAGAACGCAAGAGTTGTAGGATTGCAAAACAGGTGTAACCTAAAATTATGGCCCGTGGTCCAAAGCTATAGCTCTAAGTCCAAAATTTGGGGAGTGGTCTCTAAAGCATCATTTAGCCTGGTACCTCGTAGAATTTTAAATGCCATGAGGTTTTGTGTTTTGTAAGGGGCATGGTTGGTGAGGGTTGTGGAACATTTCAAGGTGAACAGTGAGTTAGGGGTCACAAATGATGTTTCTTTACCGTTTATATTTCCTGGTTAGGTGGGTGGGTGTTCCTGTCATTTCTTGGAATTCTAACAAAGGTCAAAGTATCCCCAATATGTCTCAACTATCAACGACGATTCAAAAAGAATGAATAAATAACAATCCACTAAGGACCTCATGTCAAATAGCCTGGCATAATCGTTGTTATTTCCCCACTGTAAGAAGAATTACTGTTACAGGTGGTCCCAATAGTTCTGGGTGCAGGAAAAAATTGTCATGACCTGTTTTTTGGGAATAACATGTGGGAATCAGTACTTCCATGCTGATACTTCCGTGCTGATTCCCACTTCCTTTTCCCAGGTATTACACACAAATATTTCAAACTCAACAAGTTGATGGGCGGAGTAATGATACTTTTCAACCACTCACCCCAATCAAGAAGTTTGGGTTAAATCCATCGCTCTTTTACGTACTTTGCTTTCCAGTTTTGACCCCGCCATATGCAAATCAGTCTTGACCCTGCTCCTCATGGGAAGAGTCCAGCCCAAACTTCCAGGCCAGGCCCTCCCTGGAACGAAAGTAAGCATCCTGGGGTTGGTTTTGGGGTATCACCCCTCATCAGCCATTCTAGCTTGAATCCAGTGGCACAGCGAGCAAGGGACCCATCTCTGGGCATACCCTTGGGCACGTAGGGCGAACATAGCAAGCACAACAAGATGATGGCTGGGGTGCTGAAACTTTTCAACCACTCACTCCCAGTCAAGAGATCTGGGTTCAATCCATCGTTCTTTTGCTCACTATGCCACCCCAGTTTCGACCCAGCCACATGCAAATCAGTCTTGACCCTGCTCATTATAGAAGCAGTCCAGCCCAAATTGCCAATTCCTGATCCTCCCTGGAACAGAAACAAGTATCCTGGGACCGGATTCGGGGTACAGCCATGCTCGCTTGAATCCAGTGGCACAGCGAGCAAGAGCCCCACGTCTGGGCATACCCTTGGTTGCTTAGGGAGAAAATTACAAATACAACAACATTGTTCTTTTGCACACTATGCCAACCCAGTTTGGACCCAGCCATATGCAAGTCAGTCTTAACCTTGCGCCTCATTAGACTAGTCCAGGCCGAACTGCCAGGCCACATCCTCCCTGGACTGGAAACAAGCATCCTAGAACCGTTTTTAGGGTATTATCCCTCATCAGCCAAGCTAGCTTGAATACAGTGGCACAGCGAGCAAGGGACCCACGTCTGGGCACACCCTTGGTCACTTAGGGCAAATATAGCAAACAAAACAAGATGATGGACGGAGTGATGAAACTTTTCAACCACTCACCCCCAGTCCAGTGATCTGGTTTGAATACAACCTTCTTTTGCTCACTATGCCACCTCAGTTTGGACCCGGCCATATGCAAATAAGTGTTGCCCGTGCTTTTCGTGGAAACAGTCCAGTCCAAACTGCTAGGTCATGTCCTGCCTGGACCAAAAACAAGCATCCTGGGACTGTTTTTTTTGAGTGTCACACCTCATACTACATAACCCTAGGACTTTTAGTTCTCCAGTATTAGGGGTGTCTTTCATAGATTCACATGCCTGAATCATTCCGCGTCGTCGGAGTGGGAGTCCCACGGTACATAAAAAAGCAATAATATGCCATAATAACATAGGAAAAACAAGCATTTGCAATGCAATAGGTCTCGCATTAGGACAGTTTGAGCTATTGGTATTGTAAATGACAATTTTTTTATTTATGTGCTGGTTTTGAAAATAGCTAAATTAATAGTTTTGTCATTTACAATGCCAATAGTTTTAACTTTCGAAAATGTGACATCTATAGCATTTGTAATGCAATATGTGTTGTATTTACATGACTTAAATGTATTGATATTACAAATAACAATGGCTTTTATTTTTTTTAATAATTAATACTATAATTAATAATTAATAATAAACTATAAAAACAACGTAACGTGTTATCATTTTATTTATCCTGTGCTGGCAGTGGGGCTATGCTCGTCCGCCATTACAGAGGAGCCGTCCCTGCATGATGTACCTCATTTTCCCCTTATAACCAAACCACACATATGCAGCCCCCACGCTTGCATGACACCCCACACAGACGCTAGCCTCACACTCTCACCGCATACACACACGCACATCGCCCATGCTCGCATGCTACATACACATTTATGTTGGAGCCGATGCTGGGGGGCTTAGGTGGGGGCTGGCAGTGAGTGCAGATGCTCTGGCTGGCAGGTAGCGGTGGCTTGTGTGTTTTGTGCTCTCTCTGGCGAGCGGAGCAGTTTGGCTGCCGAGCAAGCCGGGGCCGTGGGAGATGATTGGCAGTCGAACACAGCTCATTATACAGGCAGCTGAAGATGGGAAATGCATTTGCTGATGCCAGTTCAAATTGCCCCATTTCATACCCCCCAACACCCCCACCCCGAGGCCCAGCAGTGTGATCCGCCAGTATGAAATATTCACGTTTTTATCACCTTTGCCCACAGGAACGCTGTCATTTCCACCAACTGCTCAGAAATGTTCTGCCTGAATGTATCCATACAGTGGCTGTGTTTGCATCTCTGTATGTTGTGATATTATGCCGCCTGCTGGCGCATATATTTTGTTTCTAATCAGGTGGAAGCCGAGCACTGGTGAGCGCAGCTCTCACAAGAGCTGCCATACTAGAGCCCCAGTGCTGTACAGCACCGTGGTGGATCGATTCTCTCTGCTCTTACCTTTTTGTCCTAATGTGTGACTTTCTAATGCGTAGAGCTTACCATGATGTAAAGCGCCTCACAACGTTGTGCCGTGCCCCGAGAATGCCCCCCCTCATTTGCCGAGAGAACAATCACCGCCGCAGCCCGGAGGAAAACACCGGAAGCAGATGTCCAGCCCGCCGCCTGGTTGTGGGCGCGGCCGGGAAGAGGTGTGTCCGCTCCCACTGCCTTGCGGAAGCTTTGCCTGTTGTCCTCCGGTCTCCCGAGTCGTGAGGGAGACCGGAGATGCCGTGCCAGCCATGGCGGGGGGCCCCCGTGCAGAAGAGGGAGCCCCCGCTGGAGAAGGAGAGACTGGGCCGCCGCCGAGCGCCAGCCGACCCGGTGAGTCCCGAATAGAGAGGAGGGGCGTCGGGGCACATTGCCGGTGCCCGCCCCTCCCCTCCAGGCCGAGACTTTTTGTGCCATGAGGCCCGTGAGGCCTCAACGAAGATCGAGTCCCTCGAGCGGGACTCCGCCCATGCCCTGTAGCCGCGGCCCGAGAGGCCCGGGAGGCCCCCAACAAAATTGAGTCCCCCGCGAGGGACTCCGCCCATGCCCTGCTGTTGCCCTGAGCCCCGAGAGGCTCCAACCGCATCCGAGTCCCCCCGAGAGGGACTCCGCCCATGCCCTGCTGTTGCCCTGAGCCCCGAGAGGCTCCAACCGCGTCCGAGTCCCCCCGAGAGGGACTCCGCCCATGCACTGCTGTTGCCCTGAGCCCGAGAGGCTCCAACCAAAAACCGAGTCCCCCGAGAGGGACTCCGCCCATGTCCTGCTGCTGCCCTGGGCCCCGAGGCTCCAGAAGCGGAGGGAAAGACACTAACGCGGCATGAATGCGAGGCACTGCAGCCACTTTCACTTTTATTCATTGAAGAGCGCGCACCAGGCAGGGGATGTGTACGGTGCCGGCTGGGCGTGCGCGCCCACGAGGTCCAATCTCCGGCAGGAGAAGCTCGTGACAGTCTGCTGTCCACATATCCCCAAAAGTGACTACATAAGTTGTCTCGCCCTAGACAGCAAAAGCTTCGCTTTTGCTTTCGTCTAGGCGAGACCTAACCAGTAATTCCCAACCAGGAAATAAAGTAGCCCAAGCTACAGGAGAAAAAACTTCCACACTCATAACTATCCTAGTCCTTTTGTATAGACCAACTGTGGCCAATCAGGCGACAGCACCCACCGGAAGGTTCTCCCCAGAGGCTCAGGCTCTCAGATTTTCTACCGCACGTCGTGTGAAGGGAGTTTCCCTGAGCTCTGCTCAGTACTTCTCTATTTTCCTTCTGGAATCTAGTTTTTGAAGATGTCTTCTTCCAAGAAATCTCTATTCAGGCCTTGTGACTCTTGTGGTAAACTCCAGCTGTTTAAAGAAGATCCCCACAAGAAGTGCATCTACTGCCTGTATCCTGAACATCAAGTGAAGGACTGCAAGATTTGTAGGACCTTCCCTCAGAAAACCCTCAGGGACAGAGAGGGCTGCCTGCTTTTGTGGCTACAAAAGCTCAAGGATACAGACTATCCTGCTTCTGAGGTAGGCAGTATTGCCTCTGGGTCTACTTCAGCCTCTAGGAAGAGAGCTGCTGATGAGGTTTTAACTTCTCCTGGGGCTAAGGTTGTGAGGAAGCAACAACCTACTAAGGGGTCTGAGAGGCCTTCCACATCTAAGGCTACTCCCCCTGTTAAGGAGAAAAGTGGTTCATCTACGCCCCGAGAAAATCCACAAAGAAGTTACCACAAACATCTTCTGGACTTTACATCAGAAACAGACCCTGTCGTCGACGATGCTGTCGTCGACTCCTTCGTCGACGAAGATCTCCGTCGACGCTACGACTACGTCTACGGTAACTTTTTCCTCTCATAAGCCTGAGATGATTATGTCGACAACGTCTTCATCGCAGACGATGGTCTATGTTACTGTTAGACCTATCTCGTCGACGGCAGAGTCTTCATCTTCTGCCGTCGTCAGCGCCTTGTCGACAGCTAAACTAAAGAAGATCCCGTCGACGACACCGTCGACGACATCATCGTCGACGCTTGTTCTTCCGTCGATGAAGAAACCATCGTCGACGAGCTCGTCGACAACTACCACACCGTCGACGAAGACACCATCGTCGACGAAGACACCATCGTCGACTAAGACGTCGACGAAGATACCATCGTCGACGAAGCCAACATTGTCAACAGGGCCAAGATCGTCGACGAAGACAACATCGTCGACAACAATAACTGTATGGTCGACGACGACCTCATCGTCGTCTACCGCCAAACCCAGATCGACGAGCCCTTTGGTGGAACCCCCGTCGACGCCACAGCTATCTTCTTGTACCACTTAAGTGTGGTAGCCGTCTACGGCTTTTCTGTCGACGCCAAAGCCGTCTTTACTTCAGAGATGCGGTTCAATCTTGGTATCTTTATCTCCTCTGCATAATTCACCGCAAACAATATCCCTATAGGTGCCAGACAAGTTACTGGATTCTGAGGACAGTGAGGAGGATTCCGTCATTGAGGAAACATTTGGAACGGCTACAAGTCCTTCCAAATTGAACATTAAATATCAGGAGGACGACCAAGATGATCAGCATCCGCCTGAGCAAGTGACATTCCATGTGACAAATATCCCCTCAGCTCAGGTACCAATAGCATTGCTTACCAACCTTCAATGCATGCTAGATGACTATTACAGACATTTTCCGCCATCGGAGTCAACAGGCTCTGTACCTCCTACACGTGTGGTGGAGATGCCTATACCTGACTTCAGACCTCCAAGGTCTCCTCCACCTGCATCGTCCATTCCGGACGAACAACATTCTTCTGACGAAGAAGAAAGAGAGGAAGGAGAAGTCGATGACAGTTCTTTGATGTCGGAGTGGGATGATTACCAGGTGCAAACTCCTTCTCCTTCACCACCGGCTACCTCGGATTCACCACCAGTGGATGTGGGTGGATTCCACCTTCTGATGGAGCGGGCTACGAAGCGCTTCCACATTGACATGGAGCATACAGAGCAGGAATGCTTTCTGTATGATTTTAAGGACCAGCCAAGAAAGCAAGCGAAGTCTATACCTATCATAGATTTCATCTGGAAGGAGGGTATTAAAGTCATGTCTACCCCGGCTTCCATACCTCCGGTCCTGCCAAGGATTGATAAAAAATATAAGGCTCATGAAAAGTCCCCTGCTTGCCTTATAGGACAACCAAAACTGGATTTGGTCATCGTTCAAGCTGCACAAAATATATCTAGGAACCCTTCATCTCCAATCGCAGCCCCACTGGATAGAGACGGCAGGCGCTTGGATGCCATTGGTAAGCATGTATCAACGATGGCAGCTACCACGGTCCGAGCTGGTAATTCATTGTCCATCCTGGGCAGATATGACCAGGAAATGTGGTCGGATATCTCGCCATACATAAACCTACTTCCGGAACCTTCTAAGTCTGAGGCTCAGAAAATCCTGCAGGAAGGTGAAAGAATCTCGGCTGAGTTGATTGACTCGGCTATTGACGTGGCCTCAACTGGTTTTAGGCAATTGGCAGGTGCTGCAGTCTTGCGTAGGCAAGGGTGGCTGCGATCCACTTCGTTCCGTCAAGAAGTGCAAACAAAGGTATTGGATATGCCTTATGACGGAGAGTTTCTGTTTGGTCCGCAGGTAGAAGAAGCCCTGCAAACAATCAAAAAGGATACAGAAACTGCTAAGTCCTTGGGCACCCTGCAATTTCGTAAGCCGCCCTTTCGAGGAGCGAGAGGACGTGGATCGTCCTCCAACAGAGCCAAATACACTCAACAGTCCTCCTACAGGCAGGGGAATCAACGCTACCAAACCCAGCGTTATCAGTCCTACGGCCAACAAAATACTAATTATTCCCAGAACAAGAGGAAACCGGCCTACCGCGGAAAGGATAAACGACAATGAGCCTTATCACCTGCTACCGCTACTGTCCCAATCTCATGTAAAAATTGGAGGATGAATATCAAAATTCTACTCAAATGGTCATCGATAACATCGGACAGGTGGGTCCTGGACATTGTGGCCAAGGGCCATGCCCTCGAATTCAAACAGTTTCCTCCAAACGTTGCCCCAAAGGGACCACCTCCAGCTCATCTAAAAGAGCTGTTTGCCCAAATCAATTTGATGTTGAAGAAAGGAGCAATCGAGAAGGTTCCTCAAACTTTGAGGGGAACAGGATTCTACTCCAGATTTGTTCTGGTAAAGAAGAAGTCCATAGAATGGCGTCCAATTCTGGATCTGCGTGCCCCAGACAAATATCTGAAGAAGCTATTGTTCAGAATGTTGTCGCGACAGGAAATACTGCATCTTTTATCGGCTGGAGACTACATAGCCACCTTGGATCTCCTCGATGCGTATTTCCACATCCCCATCTTGCCTCAACACAGAAAGTTCCTGTGATTCAGAGTGGCT
Organism: Lissotriton vulgaris; assembly: GCF_964263255.1. Classification (NCBI taxonomy): domain Eukaryota; kingdom Metazoa; phylum Chordata; class Amphibia; order Caudata; family Salamandridae; genus Lissotriton; species Lissotriton vulgaris. Next base: position 1,038,119,336 of record NC_141689.1, read on the forward strand.
GGCAGGGATTATCAATTCAAGGTCCTTTCCTTTGGGCTGCGCTTGGCACCCAGGGTATTTACAAAGGACCTGGCTCCGGTAGCAGCACACCTTCGGCTGGAGGGAATGCAAATATTTCCATATTTGGACGACTGCCTTATCAAGGCCAGTTCTTACGTAGACATAGACAACCATTTACAGCAGTGTCTGTCCAGTAACAGAGTTCGTATCTTAAGGACACGTCCCATACCATCTCGATATTTGAGGGACAGAGCTTCGACAAGGTGACCCAGTTTTTGGTCACCTTCGATATTGAAGCTCTTTACACAAATATGACCCAGGATGACACCATTGAGGTCTTATCTTCTATTCTAGAGGGTGAGGATCTTAAGGGTGGACATAAGGATTTTATCATTGGGTGTGTGGAGCTAGTATTAAAAAACAATATTTTCCTGTTCAAGGATGAGTTATTCAAACAGGTCAAGGGGACCAGTGGGGGGCCACATGTGCCCCCAGTCTGGCGTGACTCTACGTTGGTCAGTTTGAGCAAAAACACATATACAACGAGATGGCACCATTCTTTGAGAATGTCTCTCACTGGCACAGTTTCATTGATGATATCATTTGTATCTGGAACGGTGCCAGTGATGATTTAATATAATTTCTAGAGTGGCTCAATTTGGGCGACAGGAACCTAAAGTTCACAGCACACTATAGTGCCAAGAGGGTAGATTTTTTAGATATCAAGATCAAAGAATCAAATGGGTTACTAGAGGTTGAACTCTTCACTAAACCAACGGACAAAAATACCCTCTTGCAATATCAGAGCAATCATTCGCAATCTCAAAAAGACAACATCCCCTTCAGGGAATTTTTGAGGTTACGGCGTAACTGCACCAGTCTGCCTGACTTTTATCATCATGCAGAGATCATGGAAAAAAAGTTACGTGAGAGAGGGTATCCAAAGAAACTAGTAAAATAATCTCTGAAACGGGCAAGATTCTACGACAGAGACCATCTGTTGGACATGGAAAAAAAGAAAACAAACAAAGTTCAGGATAGGATTGTTTTTGTATGTCAATACTCGGGTTTAAGCAATAAAATCAAAAATATAGTCAACCGTAACTGGAAGATTATCAATAATGGTTTAACCACACCATTACCAAAACCGCTTTTTTCATTCCGGCGGAATAAAACAATTAAAAATGCTTTAGTCAGCACATACAAAAATCCTGCCAGTAGTGTCCAAACAACCATGACTGATAACAAAAGGGCAATAGGGAACCACAAGTGGGGTTCATGTTTCATCTGCTCAAACTACATTATAACAAAGAAATTGACCTTTAATGGGAAAACATTGGTTCCTAAAAGTTTAAATAATTGTAGGAGTAAAAATGTTGTCTACTTGCTCGTCTGCCCCTGTGGTCTAGGCTACGTAGGGGAGACGGGGAGGGAGCTCCGAATTAGGCTACTAGAGCATAGATCATCAGTCAAAAACAAAAAAGAAAACAAGCCCCTCACGCACCATTTCCAAAAATGCAACCATGACTGTAATGATTTTACTTGGTTTATTTTGGAAAAAATAAGTGTAAACAGGAGAGGTGGGAACCTGGAAGCAATAAGAAAAACCAGTGAACAGTGGTTCATGTGTTATTTGGACACTATAGAAAAGGGCCTGAACTCGAGAGAGGAATGGATGAAGCTAGTAGCCAGCCATTGAAAAAGAGCTAGCTATGGAATCTAGTCTCTGTGAATCTCAAAAACTGATAGAAAATAAAGAGGAGAAAAAAATTCATAAGATATCTCTTATTACCATCCTGTAACTCTTATTCCATAAACAGGCAATCTTAATTAAACACCAGATTGACTCTGAAAGTTAAGATAGCAGCCGATGTAAAAACTGCATTAGCAAAGACAAGGAAACATGCTTTTGATTAAAAAGAACAAGTTAGGTAAAAGCCTGGAAATAAATAAATACAGTGTATCGATATCCATTTGTGCTGTTTAAATGCGGCAGAATCAAAAATTTGCTAGCATTCGCGACAAGAATTTTCAATTCTATTAAGGACACGGAGGCGAGGATTATGCTTCTCAAACTTTACTGCATCAACACAGCAGCCAATGAAAATATATTATTTTCTCAAGTAAACAATAAAATACTACATTTCCCATGAACACCATGGTATAGGCACGCCCCCACAGTCCATAAGAACCCCTTGCGTGCACATCACTTCCTCTTTCTTTGAGGCGATAAGTCCATAACGAACCAAACAATCAGTCCATAACGTGAACCAAACAAATCCTCCAACGTGGAAGAAGAACTTCAGATTGTCATCTCGACTTTAGTCGTCTGTCAGTCCGACTTTTTCTCCGCTCCTGAAATAAAGGAAATAACACCACCGTAAACACTGAAAAATTGGGTGGGTAAGCGTTTGATATACAATACATTACGCCGGGTGGGATAATCCTCGCCTCCGTGTCCTTAATAGAATTGAAAATTCTTGTCGCGAATGCTAGCAAATTTTTGATTCTATTACAGGACCGGAGGCTTCAGATTATGCTTGGTTTAACGCTGAGTAAACACAACAGAAGTAATGTCACCCACCGGCTTATAATAAAAGGTTTTAAATGTCGATTCAGACGACCAATCTGCACAACGCATGATATCTTGAATACTGGAACCTAAACCATATGATTTGGACGCCATAGCGCCTCTCACAGAATGAGCACCAAAAAGTTGCGTATCTACACCAGCTTCTTTCATCACATCACGAAGCCATCTAGCTATTGTGGCTGCCACCACCGGCTTAAAGGGTTTTTTAACAGCAATTAACAATTGATTACAACCCTGCGGCCGCAAGGCCTTAGTACATTCCTCGTAACATTTTAAGCATTGAACCACACATAATTTTTCATTTGCAGGAAAAGCATTGTATGAAATATGTCTCGATAAAGTTTTTGTGCGACCTGTAATATGAAAAGAAACCCCTTCCGGGGAAAACACTCTACCTGTAACGTCGAGCGCTCTTACATCAGAAGTCCGCCTGCAAGATGATAAGCACAGCAACATAGCTAGCTTTGCCGACAATTGCTTTCTAGAAAGAAGATTATTGACCGGCCATTTGTTGAATAAATCCAGAACCAATGACACATCCCATAACCCAGCATACTTGGGTTTGGGCGGGTTGGCTACCCTGACGCCCTTTAGGAGTTTGCAAACCATTGGGTGCATACCTACCGGTTTCCCGTCAATCTGCTTATGACCTGCCGAAATTGCTGAACGGAAGTTGTTCACCGACCTGTACGCCAGGCCGACCCCCGCCTTTTCGGTTAGAAAGTTCACAACGTGGGACAACTCTGCCCCCACGGGATCCAGGTGTCGTCCCAAGCACCAATCCACCCAGCCTTTCCAGGCCGAGGAATAACGCTTCCTGGTGGAAGGTGCCCATGCCTGCTTGATGAGCTCGGCAGCCTGTCCCGAAATGCCTGGCAACTGCCACTGTTGTCTGAAAGCCTCCATGCCATCAGCGACATCCTGCCCTCTACTAGTAACGGGTGTTGTTCCTGTTGAGGGCCCTGCAATAACCAACTCGAGTCCGGGAGCATCCTCGGACTGTCGCAGCTCCACTGAAGGAGCTTGGGAAACCACGCTTGTGACGTCCACCACGGCGTCACCATGACAATTTCTGCTCTCTGTTTGATCACTTGCGTCATCACCCTGGGGATCAATAAGAACGGGGGAAAGGCATATTGGGTCCCCCGAGACCAGTCCTGAAGAAAGGCATCCGTCGCCGCTGCCAATGGATCCGGTCTCCAGCTGAAGAACCGGGGAATCTGAAAAGTCAGCCTGGATGCAAACAGGTCCGTCTGAAACGGTCCCCACGTCTCCTGCAGCCAATGGAAGACACGAGGGAACAGCTTCCAATCGCTGTAATCCCTCAAGGGCCTGGAATTCCAGTCCGCTACCTGATTGGCCTGGCCCGGAATATATTCCGCTATCACCGATATTTGATTCTGTAGACAATAGTGCCGAAAATCCTTGGCTATCTGAACAAGCATGGATGACCTCGTGCCGCCCAACTTGTTGATATACCTCACCGCCGACACATTGTCCAGGCGGAGGAGGATGCAACAGGAAGTCTGCTTCGGGGATAACGTGCGAATCGCGAACGACCCCGCCAGCAGTTCCAAACAGTTGATGTGCATCTCGAGCTCTTGAGCCGACCATCTGCCGCCTGTAGAAACCTCGCGCGCCCCAGCCCCACCGGCTGGCGTCGGACTCGATTACTACCTCTGGCTGGGATCCAAAGATCGCCCTGCCGTTCCATGCGTCTACGTGACTGAGCCACCACTGTAGTTCTGTCCGTACCTCTTCCGACAGAGGGACCGAATCGGTATAAGAAAGGCCTCTTTGTAGGTGTCGGATCTTGAGTCGTTGGAGTGCTCTGTAGTGCAACGGCCCCGGAAATATGGCCTGAATGGACGATGCCAGTATACCCACAACTCTGGCCAACGTCCTGAGGGTCACCACTTGCCTGTCTAGCAACTTCCTTATTTCCTGTTTCAAGTCCCGCAATTTTGCCTGAGGCAGACGTAGTTGCGAGGTCTGGGAATCGATCATGAATCCCAAGAAGTCTATCATTTGTGTCGGAGACATCACTGATTTCTTCAGATTGATCACAAACCCTAAACTTTGCAGCAAGGCTGTAGTCATGGTCAGATGTCGTGAAAGACTGACTTGGTCCTGCGCCATGATCAAGATGTCGTCTAGGTATATAATCAGTCTTACTCCCCGTTCCCTGAGGAATGCTACCACCGGCTTCATCACCTTGGTAAAGCACCATGGAGCCGAGGAAAGACCGAAGGGAAGAGCCGAGTATTCGTAACACTGGTTCTCCCACATGAATTGTAGAAACCTGCGATGAGGTGGAAAAATCGGTATAGATAGATATGCATCCTTGAGGTCTAGGCGTACAAACCAATCCCCTTCTTGCAGCAAGTCTGCCAGGAGGTGAATACCCTCCATCTTGAAATGGTTGTACGTCAAGTATTGGTTGAACTCCCTGAGGTTTAGCACCAACCTGTTGCCGCCCCCTTTTTTCTGGACAAGGAAGACGTTGCTGAGGAAAGTACGGGGACCCTGTCTGCAACGAGAGATCGCCCCTTTCTTCAGCAAATCTTCCACCTCCTCGCTTATAAAACTGCGCTCTTGTAGGGAAAAATGGAGAGGTGGAGGGGGAAACGCCTGCGCTGGGCTGGAGTAGAATTCTAGGCGAAACCCCTGAACCGTCTGTAGCACCCACGCATCCTGCGTCAAAGTCCGCCACTGCGCCATGCAATGCTGCGTGCGCCCCCCCAATGGAAGAAGGGAAACATCTGTGGCACTCACCGGTATTCTGGTGTGATTTGAAGCTGGCTCTATTGTTTCCCGACTGGAAACGTCCTCGGTTGAATTTCCTCTTGGACGGGTAGAAGGTGCCACCACGGGTGGAGTCCCACTCCCCACGTCCGCGGCCAAAATCACCACGCTGGGAGCCTTGCTGGTATCCTTGGCCTGACGAGCGACCCCCGCCTCGTCCGGCCCTGGTGAAAACCCCTTGTGTAAGGGCTCTCTTTATTCCACTTTGGGCTTTGTCCAGGGCAGTAAAAGTACCGACGTACTTTGTGACGTCCTTTACAAACCTATCTCCAAAAAGGAATCCTCAGGCCAGAGGTCCCGGCTCCGCATCTGCCAGCTCCGTCAAATTGCTGTCCATCCGGAGCAATAGAGATTTGCGCCTCTCCGAGGAGATTGCGCAGTTGGCGTTGCCAATCAGGCAAATGGCGCGCTGAGCCCAGCCCGCCAGGATATCCGGGTTCACTGTCCCTTGACCTTCTTTGGCCTTCAAGGCCATTTCCAAGATTTTAGCCAGGGGCCCCACTACGTCCAACATTTTGTCTTGGCAGCCCCTGCCAAGCCCTGTCTAATCCCCTTTTGGGGTCCTTGGAGAATTTCCTCAAGAAGGTAACCATACTTGCGTCAATTTCGGGAGTGTCTGCCACTCCGTCCGGGAGCTCAGGGCGTGGACATTCTGACCGCAAGCGGTTTCGAACTTCTCTACCAAAGCCCTTCCGTAGATTTTCGTGCAAATACTCAGAGACCGCCGGTGGCGGGATCCAATCCGAAGATCGGGGGTGGACTATCTCTGAAGGGTCAAAATTAAATGTCCTGATCCTGTCCTCAGCCGGCTTAGGATCAACTCTGGCTTTCTTCGGGGGAGGAGGGAGTTCCTCCGATGTATCAGTATCGGTCCCTGTGTCCGTGTTAGTAGTGGTAGTGTCAGTGTCCACAGGGATAGGGCGTTTAGCCTTGGCCTTGCCACCCATATACTGGGAACTATATGACTCTTTCGGCGGCAGAGAAGCCAATGATTGAGCGTGCGGCCATTGAATTGCGTCTGCTGAGTCCGCTGCGGAAGAAGTGGCTGCCTGCTTCTTCTTCTTCTTATCCCCATAACCGTGACGTTTAGCAAAACCTTCCAGTTGCTTTCGAATGGGTCGTAGTGCCTCCGCCAGTGCCTGCTGCACAGTCTGTGGGACTTTCGTCTCCATAGCTTTATTTACTGAAGCCTGGACCGAGGCATCCAATGCTTCGACAATATTGTCTTCAAGGACAGCCTCCTGCTGTCCATCCATAATTTCCTCCCCATCATTGTATTCCTCATCAGGATATTTCACCCAACCTTCCATGGTGAAGGCACACAATCTGCAAAGCAGTCCAAGAAATAACACTGGGTGTATAGGGGGTAGTGGGGGGGGTCAGCCCAAGCACACAGAATAATGAGGCAACGTTTCCCAAACCCCCTCAGCAATGCTGTAATCAAAAGGATCAAAGATCCTGGCCCTGAAATACCTAGAGCGTGTGCGCACTCTGGGCCGAATATTTTACTACCAGTCGATCTATTGAGGCTGGCGGTCACACAGGGTATCCTACCGGAATGAGGAGAGCGCAAAAATGCGCTCTCAGAATGCCGAGGAGTCGGAGCGAGGCGCGCCGCCCAAACGCTACCAAAAACCTACTAAAATATAGCCCAAATTAGCAGCGTTTGGGCGCGCGCGTCGACCGAGAGCCACCCGGCCTGAGCGTCAGGGCCGACTAGGGAAGCCTCTGCGCGCCTCTAAGGCTGCCGGTACCGGGCTCCGTGGACAACGCGGTGGACCCCTGCCGGTCAAAGGACCGTAGCAAGTCGGCGCTCCTTAGGCGCGATGTCAAGCGGGCAGAGCCCGATCGGCGGCAAGGAAAAAGTGGTTCTGTCAGGAAAAACGAGCTAAGTGCTATAGCGCTCGCAAGAGCCCCCAGATAAACACTAGAAACAACAGCATTAAACACATGAAACGGAGCGTTTGGCTCCAAGTAAATAAACGCCCTGAACGGGACAATCAGCAATATATAAAACCCCACAGGTAAGAACCCAAACACAAACAGAGTGAGGGGACCCCAGGGGAGGTGCACTTAACTCTGGCTTGAGCAGCAAAGAAAGAGGAAGTGATGTGCACGCAAGGGGTTCTTATGGACTGTGGGGGCGTGCCTATACCATGGTGTTCATGGGAAATGTAGTATTTTATTGTTTACTTGAGAAAATAATATATTTTCATTGGCTGCTGTGTTGATGCAGTAAAGTTTGAGAAGCATAATCTGAAGCCTCCGGTCCTGTAATAGAATCCACATTGAAAACGTAATTTAATATAAGTGAAATAAAACCGCCGGATTATGGAAACATGTTATCGTAACTATGGGCAATAACAAAACTGGAAACGAGGCGTCAAACACGCTTCGGTTGATCCAGAGGGAAGCTTGGAATCGGCGGTGCGACAGGAAGCGAAATCGAGGCTTGGAACGCGGAAGAAACATAGGGCGCAGCGCTCCAGCTCGAATGGGCTAGAACACGCTAAAATAATGACAAACATTTGAAACCATTAGAGGGTGTCCAATAAGCAGCGAGCACAATCGGTTTAAATATGTTCCAGAGAAAGAACTAAGATAGCAGCATTTCGGGAAGGAGACGACTTTGGCAGGCAGGCGTGTTATGGGTGTGGAGTGACGGAGGCTTGGACATCGCATGGTAAGGAGACCTAATCCCCGTTCTGCTTGAAACTAGATGATAGGTAGAATCTATGGTTCAGGGACATTAACTTAACACAGCCCCCAAAGAGAGCTAATTGCACATTTTCATATAGATATCCTACCGTGCAAATTCCGAAGGAAGTAGCGAGGGTGCTGTATAGTGAATAATAAGACACTCAGGTAACTAAACAACATAACAAATGTATAAATTAACTGAAAGTAGATAGATCAAATATCGTTAAACTTTTAAACCAACTTATATTTCAGACCCATCCCAAACTAGGATGCACACATCCATAAATACAGAGCAGTGTGAAAAGGATATGAAATAAGGTAATTCATCATAATATTTGAGAGTATACAAGTCAACACCCCAACATGGCAATCATATGAGACAATGCCAGAATACAAGCGGGATATTTCCTAACCGACCTTCCAGTAAAGAGGATGTGAGGACTTTCCAAAATGCGACCTAAAATGCGATTCTTGAAGCCCACATAGTAGCATTGGACACAGATAGATGAAAAGAACTGTGAATATGAGAGGCACCCAAACTATGCATGTTCTGGCGATATATATGAAGAACAGTAATAGGCTGAAGAAATGTGGCAAAGTAATATGACTTGTAGGATAGGCTGAGCATATGTTTGCAAAAACAAAGTCTAGACATGTGAAGGTAGACAATTGATAATAGTTGAAGAACCTTTGGTCCTGTGTACTTATTAAGAGAAAAAGTGCAAGCCTATAGAGCGCCAATGGAAAAAAGATGTAATCTAAGAGTGTGAATTTGTGGTCTCTGAAAGATACTGACTCAAATATGTTTACCAACAGGATTCTTATGTATGAGGCAACCACCCAGTGCCGCTTAATAGGAGAGACTCAATTTTCAGTCTTGAGAAAGGTGGCATACTATTGAAAAAAAAGCCATTGAAACGCGTCGACGCCCAAAAACTGCATAATCGAGCAATCAAGCTCATCCTGTGAACAACACGAATCAAGCGAGTCTAGGATTGAGTCTTTAATTATGGTCTTGATGTGCAAACTTTCATGACAAATTATACTGTCTATGTTTGTCTCTCCTCCCTTTTTAATCATAGAACTTTTTTATGTTATTGTTTTAATTGAGTTGACACTTTGTGCTTGCAATAATAGGTATAGCATGAGAACGTGTGAATTGTAGAAGAATTTTAGGTGAACTGTGACTGTGATGATATTGTATAAGATGTTTATTGAACGATAATTTGTTTTTTAATGTGTTACTGGCCCTGTTCTTAATATACAAATAAATTTCAAATATTTTATATATAAAATTGTTTTGTTTATGATTGACTAGGAGTAGTGTCCATTACTAACATTTGGGCTTAATTTCTCAGTAATTTCGCCAAGGGAATTTTCTGATTTCATTGTAACCACAGCAGAGACAGGGATTGAGCATGACTGAGCCTGTGTGGTCCGACTTGCATTAGCCTACTCCTCCTCCAAAAGATTTTCTACTTCTTCTATCAAGTTATCTATGTTCTTAAGAGTTAGAGTGTCAGGGCATGAACTTGTGGCAGATTTATGGCTTTCGACCCTTTTTCCCTGGTGAGTCTCAGTTGCTTTGCGCTTCCCCATAATAGACCACAATTGCCACTCTGCTAAAAATCTGCTTGTGAGATATTGAAACACTGGTATCAGTTTGAGGCCAAGCAAGCCATTCAAACAGTCAAGGATATTAGCAAACGTTAAACCAGGTTGCTTAGAACGAGAACAAGCGATTGGTCTTACCCTTGGCAGTCAGACTGTTGTTGCAAAAAGCCATGGGGGTGGCCCTGCCATGTCTCCTTCTGGCTCTGACAGGCGCAGGATGGGCCTGCACTTTGTCAGGGCTTTGCCCATGTGCGTCCCGCATCACGGGAGGTAGTGGATGCTTATAAAGAACGCGGTGCAGGTGATGCAGCAGTTTTACCCTAAAACTCTCTTCTCACATCACTAATTCAGGAATATCTTACTCTTACTCGTCGGTGGGGTCCATAACACCACAAGTCACACACACACACACACACACACCTTTCAGATGAACTCTGCCCCTGAATCAGTGATAAATAGACAAGGCTGCAAGACATCCGGGGTACCTTATTATTCTATACAATGACTTTATACATTATATACATTTAGAGTTTCTAAAACTTTCTAAAGTCATAGAGAATAGAACCAAGGTACTCCGCTATTTGGTCGATGGACTAACTAGTAGGAATTAGTTGATGGCGATTAAGTCCAGCTCAATCACATTATTCTCATAACTTCAACATTTAATCAACATTATTTAATTTTAATAATCACAGACTCGAGTTTATATTTTATATAATTTTATCTAAATCTTCAAGAGAAATTCTATATTTTAATGGTTTTATTATACAAGTACATTCTAAGAAAACATTTTCAGCAAAGAAAAATAAAACTCATTACCCCTTGGCCATGGAGTGATGATAGAACAAAAGAACATAGAACAGGTTCCCAAGCTGTCTGTCTTTTGTAACCTCCTCGCTGTCTCCCTCCCGACTTAGATTCTCCGCAACAAATCTCATTTCTCTTCCCCATAAAAAATTAAAGTCCAGACATTTTTTAAAGTCTCTTGCACCAAAGAAAAATTGTCTCAACCGACAGCATGTCGTGGTGCAATTGGAAAAGCCACACCAAGATCATTTTCACAAGATTTCTTAAAACCTTTCACTAGCTAACTCATTTTAAAATTGAAACTTTTAGGGGCTTCACTCATCTCTCATTGGTCCATTGGAGGGGTGGCGATGATCACCTCATTGTCCTCCTTGTTCAAACCAATTCATGATTTTGCAGTCTATCAACATTTTCTCATGACTTAATGTTCACATTTATACTTGTCTATCGTTTCTTGTATCCATTCCAAACATTCAAGTTTCAGAACTTCTTCCTTTCCCAGACATTTAAATGCAGGCAACTTTGGCACAATTCCCGTTAATAGGCCAGGCTGGCCTTGACATATCTTGCTCAGGACATATGCCATACACTCATGACTTGTCATTTCATTTGCGCATGTGCAGGGGCCATCTTTGTATTTAATTTCCACCATCGCATTTAAACAGCCACTTTCAGACTAGGCCGCGCAGGCCACAATGGGAACTAATATGAAAACAAACACAACAGATATTAGATATAGAAATTAAGCCCTTCTGTTTACCTCCCACCTTCTAATTTTTCCCCTGTTAGGTGTTACCTAGCAAAGCCACATATATGAGTTTTTACTTACCATTTGTATTCTTTTGCCACAATAAAATTTCTACCACAAGAACAAACACATACGTTTTATTCTCATCATTATAGCACTATATTAGTTAGACTCAATTTTATTAGAAAGTAAGGTTTTTGCAAGTAGCAGTTAGTTTTCCCATGTATAGTGTCAAAAATCAATGTATACTTTGTTGATTAGTTTACATGCTTCACACAATACATTTTTATTATAGTTATGAGGAGATAACTTTATAGGGGGTACAAAAAATGTAGTTTTCTCCCCTGCTCCATCACAGGCTGGCAGTTAACAATGGCCTCTCCTCTGACCAGGCTATGCAGGCAATGCAGGCTTGAACAGTGTGCCCCCCTTCTGGAGTCTTCTGGTGTGTCCTGCACAGCGTGATGTGATCGGCACTTACAATACATGCATGCTGGCAGTCAATAATAGTTCCTCCTCTCACCAGGCAATGAAGGCTGGGAAAACGAGTCCCGCAGAGGCAGTCTCCTCGCGTATCCTTTGCCGTGGGTGGTGGTGGGTGCTTATAAAGCGCACTGTGCTGGCTGGCAATCAACAATGGCCCTTCCTCCCAACGGGCAATGCAGGCAATGCAGACTGTTAGAGTGAGTCCCTCAGGGCCAGTCTCCTGGAGTGTCCAGTTCTGTGGGAGGTAATGGGCACTTATAAAGCACACAGCATGGGCGGGCAGTCAACAATGGCCCCTCCTCCCACCGGGCAATGCAGGCTGGGACTGCGAGTCCCACAGCAGCAGTATCCTGGAGTGTCCAGCGATACAGGAGCTGGTTGGTGCTTATAAAGTGAGCGGCGTGGGCTGGCAGTTAACAATAATATATAATAATAATCCATATTTGTAAAGCGCAAACAATCACCCGTAAGGGTCTTCAGGCACTGGGGGCCGTCGGGAAGATTAAGCAAGCTATTGCCCAGAGTCACATGGTGCTGGGTTAATCTTCCGCCAGTGATGGGGATCAAATCGATCCAGTGTCAGTCGTCCTGGCAGCTTCGCTGCACCACTCCCCTCCTCTCACTGGGCAATGCAGGCTGGGACATCACAGTGCAGAAGACACAACATCTTCTTAAATTTCAACCAGAGGCACCTCAAGGTCTGAATTAAACATCCAGTGATATACATTGGCTGATGACCAGTAGAGCTGTCCCACACAACTATAGAGGAGTTTGGCTCTGGTTCACCCCTCGGCCGTCACCTACCTAGCAGGACGTCGGACACTGTTTTTCCTCATCTCCCTGTTGTGCCTCCTACACCCTGCCCCTCCTCTTCCCTCCATAATTCTTCGTCTACCTCCCCTATTCCTTCCCTTTCTCCCCTAATCTGCTCTCCCCTTGCCTATTTTAATTTTTTTCCTCATGTTTATGTTATGCTTTTGTACTCATGTAATTCCTGTAACTCGCTCCAGTAACTGATGTAACTCTGTAACCATGTTCTGAAACAATGTTTCTTCCACATGTAAAGTGCTTTGATACCTCCGGGTCTAGCCAGCACTATATAAAACTCAATAAATACAATAAATAAATAAAATTAATTCAGTCATGATTCATTGAATGTAGCATTTTTCCTGCATGTCAGTATCTCTGGCAAGGCCACTTTTGATACTCTCTATATGTTCTTTCATCTCTAATAGTGATAATCACCAGATTATTTGTTCCCTTACCTATAATCCAATTTCCAACAATTTCTCTGAATTTTTTTTGAGGCTCGCCTCTGGAAAATCATTATTTTACAAGATGGCTCCTATACAAATATCAGGAAACAGGAAGGGACATGTTTGGTTACTATAGACTATCTAGAACTCAAAATCAAACATGGGCACCTTTGCCTGTGGTTGTGTTGTTACATCCTGATTTGTCATGGCAGCACTACTTTCTGTATGTGTCTTCATGATTCCCTTCTCACCTATTTCCCATTTCACCCTATAAAAGGAGTTAGATCTCTCTGCACCAAGTGTCAAAAAGCTCCAATAACATTGGGCGTGGGTTCTCTCCTGGTTAAATTATCCTGGCTTCTCTGTTTTCCTGCTTAATCTCCTGGACTCCTCCTCCATCTCATAAAACAAGTGCTTCATGTACTGGAACTATGCTCAATCTCCTGGAAGGATCACTGACAGAACATCGACAGACAAAATATCGAGAGGACAAAATATCGAGGTCAAAATATCGACTGCAAAAATATCGACTTCCTATCTTCAAACAGGTAAGTACAAAAATATCGACTCTGAAATATCGAGTGTAAAAAATATAGACTGTCAAAATATCGAATTCGAGTGTAACAGTAGGGTAAGCGTTGGATAGCGTAGGAGTAAAAATTACTATTCCAACTCCAGAGAGTGCAATAGTAGGAAAAACATTGGATAGCGTAGGGGTAAAAATTACTATTACCACTCCAGAGAGTGCAACAGTAGGGAAAGCGTAGGGTTAAAAATTACTATTTTCACTCCAGTGAGTGCAACAGTAGGGAAAGCGTTGGATAGCGTAGGGGTAAAATGTACTATTCCCACTCCAGTGAGTGCAACAGTAGGGAAAGCGTTGGATAGCGTAGGGGTAAAAATTACTATTCCCACTCCAGTGAGTGCAACAGTAGGGAAAGCGTTGGATAGCGTAGGGGTAAAAATTACTATTCCCACTCCAGTGAGTGCAACAGTAGGAAAAACATTGGATAGCGTAGGGGTAAAAATTACTATTACCACTCCAGAGAGTGCAACAGTAGGGAAAGCGTTGGATAGCGTAGGGGTAAAATTACTATTCCAACTAAAGTGAGTGCAATAGTAGGGCAAGTAAATACTTCTTATTTAAATATAAATAATATAAATAGTAACACCAATTTCAAATTAATTAAAATATTTTACAATTTTGTAAAATTAATTAAATAATCAATTAAAAAAACAAATAAAAATTATGTAATAATAAAATTTACCTACTAATAATAATTATTAACCTATTCAAAATAAAATAATTAACTATTTAAAAGTATTTTTGAAAATTAACTCAATAAATTATTTATTAAAAAATGTAATTACTTACAATTAAATTACTTCACATGCTATTCCCCTAAAAACACACAACCCACTACAGAAATAATTTTATTAAAAGTAACATAATTATCAATTAATCAATTACAATAAATTTCAAAATATATTTTAATTAATTACAAATTAATAATTAATTTACGATTAATTCTAAATAAATACCAATAATTAAATTAGCATATTTAAATAATTATAATTAAATTACTTCCCACCCTATTCCCCTATAAACCCACAACCTGCTACAGAAAGTAAATGTCTAAAATTGACATATTTATCAATTAATCAATTAAAATTAATTACCAATTATATTTTAATTAATTGTCAATTAATAATTAATTAACAATTAATTCTAAATAAATAGCCAAAAATTAAATTACATATTTAATTAATTATAATAAAATTACTTTCCACCCTATTCCCCTATAAACCCACAACCCGCTACAGAAAATAAATTACTAACATATTGATCAATTAATCAATTAAAATTATTTACCAATTATATTTAAATTAATTACCAATTAATAATTAATTAACAATTAATTCTAAATAAATAACAATAAAATAACATATTTAATTAATTATAATTAAATTACTTCCCACCCTATTCCCCTATAAACCCACAACCCGCTACAGAAAATAAATTACTAAAATTAACATATTTATCAATTAATCAATTAAAATTAATTACCAATTATATTTTAATTAATTACCAATTAATAATTAATTAACAATTAATTCTAAATAAATACCAATGAATAGAATAACATATGTAATTCATTATAATTAAATTACTTCCCACCCTATTCCCCTATAAACCCACAACCTGCTACAGAATTATATTACACAAAAAATAAAAATGAATATTAACTTACCTTAAATTCCATATTTTTGTTGTCTATATTATGTCTAGTCGATATTATGTCCATTCTATATTTTTGATTCGATATTATGTCCATTCTATTCGATATTAAAATTTTCTACTCAATATTTTGGTAGTCTATATTATGTCTAGTCGATATTATGTCCATTCTATATTTTTTACTCAATACTATGTCTAGTCGATATTAAAAACTCGATATTTTGACTCTACACCATTCTGGAATTCTGCTCCTGGTGGATCCAGTTCTCATCTACTGAATTCTGGGTTTTTTAAGTGTCAAGTTCCTCAACAATTTTCTACATTGGCTAGACTATCTGCTTGAAAGTTTTTTATCCTGTATATTTTTTTTCCTCCAATCACTGAACCTTCAAGGAGAAACGTGTTGCTTCCACTTGATAGTTCTAAGTGTAAAGCAACACATTGGCTGCAAGAAGGAGTTCTCCTGGCATCTTCCACAGGAGAAGAAGGTGCACCAGTTGCATCCAGCAATTGACAGGGTTTTAGTAGAAATCAGAAAGCAGAACATTCAGCTGAGAATGGTTATTCCTTTTCGGCACTGCTCACATGCTTTCTCTTAGTTAACAGGATAAGTCTGGAGCATAGCAGCCTTATAAATGCTGCAATAGAGGGAAATGTTCTTTACATTTTGCAGTGATCTACTTGTCTTGGGAGGTTGTGACACCACACCGAATAACCACTATGACGTGGAAAAGGAATTGGAGGAATCAGATCACCAGTAATTGATTTGTGAATTTGCAGTTCTCCTGGCATTCACTTGAGAATAATGTTTGGGGTGAATGTATCAGCAAAAATATTGTGTGCAGCAGTAATTGTATTTTGAAAGCAGAGCAATTAAATCTCTAGGTGCGTTGTTGAATTAACAAACACCACTGTCATTCTGAAGTATAAAGACTAGTGAGTTTTACGGGAGGAAACTTAACTAAGCGCTGGTGGTAACTCATAACAAAGACGACTAAGCTTTTTAAAACAACTATTTGCATTGATGTAACAATATAATCAACAAAGGGGAAATATAACAAACATATCAATTCACAGGCTCCTAAGAATCGTCCCAGTCACTCATACATTATAGTATCTTTGTTGCCAATCTCACCCTGCATAGTAGCGTTTCCTACAGTGAGTGTATCCTCCTATATTGAGTCATTGTTGCATAACTAGACAACGTCAACAACTTGATCAGACGTATACTTTGTATGTTCACTCAATTGTCCCTCCTGGGTTCCCCTGCCCCTCCAAGCCCCTCCCCTACATCCATCTCGCACGTATATTTGCGCTATACCGGCTCCCCCATACCGCGCCTTGGTTCATACCCTGTTCCCCCCTCTCCACACCTACTCCATAACTGTGTTTGTGAGTTTGGTCATGTAAGGTTCAAGCTATTACTCTAGTTCCTTTTAGTGTCGTAGAGCAGTTCAAGGGGGTCTGGTCCCCAGAGGGCCTAAAATTGCCTGTATCATCTCACCCCATTTTTCCAAATGGTCTATGAGTGTGTCACTACGTCGCACTATTCGCATGTGCACCTCTTTCGCCATTGCCCCCTCTATCAAGTCCACCCTCCAGGCGTTAGTTGTAAGTGCCCCAGTAGCAGCTCATGTGGGGTCTGAGTGGCGGGGCGGTGGGACGACGGGGAGGTGGGGAGGAGGGGGTTAAAACAGGCAGCACACAGAAAAGAAATACAAAGAACTTCCCATCTGCCCAGCGCTCATGTCCGTGTCCTCTCTGCCACAGGCTCTGGATGTGGTCTCCTTCCTCCTAGCTCTCCTCGGCTGACTCGGGATGGAAAGGAAAGAACTTCCACCCAAGGACAATGCAGAACCAGCCAATCCTGGAGTTGCGCCGCAATTTCAGGATTATCTGGAGCAGACTAACCCAGTGCTCATTTTGAGACTGGGGACTGGGGGGTACAATTCTTCGGCTGTTTCTCAGCCTTGGGATTGCAGGCTCTGAAGTGCGCAGGGTCAGATTGGTTGGCTCTAGGCAGCCGTCCAATCTGACCTGCGCACTGGCAGATGTCTGCATTACTAGTGCAAACGCACTGATCAGCCCCGCCCCTGCCATCGCACTGTAACAGTGCGAGCCTTAAACACATTAATAAAATGGTATTTATTCCTATTTTAATAATGTGTGTGACTGCTGTTCAGGCAGCAGGTAGGGCGACGCTTCTTCTCCACCATAATAGAGGAGCCGCCGCTGAGGTGCTCTAGGGCTAGCCCACGAATACCTCCAAGCTTTTTTTTTTTTAAATTGCCAAATGATGATTACCCAGAGTTTATTACAGTAAGAAATTGCACAATTTTTATACTGTTTAGGAGCATCTAGGATATTTTGCAGAACATTTGTAAAGAGCAAATTTTGCATTTTTGTGTGATTCATGATCAAGGGCAAGCCAAGCAATGTTCAAGTCTGACTTAAGTTGAATGTCTGGCTTGGGCCTTGTCTATTAGAACTGGCTTCAAAACAGAGAAAGGACAAACCTCGCTCTTTCCTTAATACAGTTTTTGAAACACAAAAACTATTAAATGCAGGAAAGCTAAGCAGATGTATAAAACTTGCTATTCTTCTTGAACAGAAATCAGTACATGTAAATAATTCTCCCTTTATGACCAGCTGCACTTCACATATCTCTGGAAAACCAGTATTAAGAACAACCTGTGTGTAATCTCAGAGCCTTCCTTATTTTGCTCATCTATTTAATTGATATAATTGAGGTGTTGAACCACAACTGAAATTAGTCTGATTTTGTTTAAATCAGTCGAAGTCAATAAAATTAATCGAAAAATGTCCTTTTCGCTTAACATTGCTTTTTTTTCAAGTAAGACTGTATATATCTATATAGATATAGATAGAAATAGTGATATGTACTCCCACACATATACACTTATATATTTGGGTTTAGATAGTGGCCTACTAACAAAGGTACATATACATGGATATATTGTCTCACATGTCTATTAGATTCCATCCAGGCTAGCCTCCCTCCATTTACGATGGGATATGTTACATCAGGCCTTGCCTTAGAAGTGGTCAGTGAATAAGGAACACTTAATCTCCGCCCACCACCCTTCACGGAAATTTGTTCTCTGAACTTTTTTGACCCTATCTCCCTGGAAGACTCTCTGAGGGCCTTAAAAGGCCTTAAATCCGGCTCTCCGGTGAACCATGCCACTGCTTCCATTCTGGTCCTGGGAGCAGAGGCCATAAATCCATCTATGAACCAGTTATTACACTCCTCCCTCTCGTCTGCCACGTTTCCCACTAAATGGAAACAGACAAAGGTTATTCCATTGCTAAAAAAGGCCCAGGCTAATTCCTCGGACCCTGCCAACTATAGGCCTATCTCCCTTCTCCCAGCTTTCTCAAAGCTCCTGGAGAAACATATGAACCAGCAGTTATGTTCCTTTCTTGAAATGAACTGCCTACTTCACCTGAACCAGTCAAGCTTTTGACCGAACCATAGTACGGAAACCGCCCTTTTGGAGGTGGTCGATTCCATTCGGATGACCCTGGAGGCAGGCGAGAGAGCGTTGTTGGTCTTGTTAGACCTATCAGCCACTTTCGATACAGATGCTCCTGACTCCGCTGCACTCAATTGGCATCAGGGGTCTAAATAGCTGGCATATTTTCTCAAGGGGAGGGGGCAGGAGATCTGGTGCCATCCCTACTCTGCCGCCTCGCGTCGGCTGAAGGTTGGGGTCCCGCACAGTTCGACCTTGAGTCCAACATTATTTAACATTTACCTCACATCCTTGGCCGCGTTGACTGAATCGCTGGGGGCCAAAATTGTGTCTAATGCATGATGACATGCAACTGTTGTTTACATGGAAGAATGAGCCCTGTCCTGATATGTCAAACAGTGCCTGCCTTTCAGCGGTTTTCGGATAGCTGCCTGCGAATCAGCTGAAATGTAATGCAGGGAAGACAGAGATACTCTTCTTCGGCAAGGACGCTGAGACACCACTGCAAGTCTTCTGGCCAGCGGACACACTGGCTGCCATGGTCAACAACAACTCGGTAATGAAAAATCTGGGGTTCAAAGTGGACAACCAGTTGTTATTCCACGCCCAAGTCAACGTTGTAGTAGGCACCAGCTTTACTCTGTTGCGTCTCTTTTGGAAATGTCTATTTCTTTCTGTTGCGAGCGGCCAGACAACAAGTGATTCAAGCCCTAATTATATCCAGGGTGGACTACGGGAATGGCCTCTATCTGGGCATGCCTAGTAACTTGCTGGACAGGCTTCAGCTTGTCCAGAACACAGCAGCCTGTACCATATTTGAGCTCCCCCGGAATGCGCATGTGTCCTACCTTCTGAGTAGTCTTCATTGGCTCCCAGTAAGGAAAAGAGTAAATTTTAAGATACTGTTCGCTACCCTCAGAGCCCTCTATGGGACAGGACCAGAGTATCTCAAACACAAGATCTCATGTTATGGCCCAAGAAGAACTCTCAGTTCCTCTAACCTGCTGCTAGCTAAGCTCGAAAGTCAAGGACAGAGGGCAAGGCTCTCTGATGCCTTGGACCTGCCCTCTGAAACAAAATGCCCCTCCACCTAAGAAACGTTGAATCAACACCTCTGTTCCGGAAGAAACTGAAAATCTGGCTTTACTCATGCCCATAATTTTTCCTTCCCCCGCTGCTACCCTTTCAGCTTTTAGCGCCAGGACACTCCTTAAAGTAACAGTACTCTCTATAAATACCCCCACATAGACATATACACCACAACAGTGTTGCTACTCCTGAGTTCTAAAAAGAGAAGGGAAACCCAGAGAGAAAATGACTCTCTTTAAAGGATTTCCCTTTCCCTACAACGCTCCCCTGGCATGATGTCATGTCTTAACTTCTCCACTAGGGAGAAGTGAGCAGTGTGAGCATACGCACATAGATGTGTCTGCTGTCACTGCAGTCCGGACAAAACGGACTGCCTGTGCCAGGGCACAAAACAGAGCCTGATAGAGACCCATTTCGAGGCCTCCTTTAAAAAACTGATGGTGCTCGGCACTGGTGAGACCCGACCCGCATAAAGGCCTGCCTCCACCTGTAGGTTTGGGAATAGCATTTTGTAGTACTCCTCAAGGCCAGACGGGGAGAGAAAATAGGCCAGTGCACCAAAATAAAAGTGGCCCCCATTAGTGAATTAGAAAACTAGAAAAGTGGTCCATGTTTGAAAATTGCGATCGTTTTGAACTTGTAAAGCCGCACTGTAAATGTGTTTTACAATGTAGGGTAGATTGCATGGATTTGTGCCTAAAGCTGTTATTGTTTGTTTTAATATTCTGGAAATCATCAGTAAAAACAGGTCCGTTAGACTATAAAATAGGCCCACAAACAACCAAAAAAATGAACCAAAGTCCGGTGTTGTGTACCATTTTAGGACCCTATTGTAATTTCCCTGATTCATGTCCTTATATACGTATAGAACACCATATCCTTATATAGGCATAGAAATCATAACCATATTTGGCCTTAGCTCATGCAGTCCAAATACAGCAGGGATACTTCCACTAGTTCCGAAAATCTACAACGATTTCTTGGAAAACTCGGCTTCAGCAACCAGGCACTTCCCCTTGCTCGAGGACTGACTTGTCCAAGAGCTCATGGAGCTTTCAAAGAACTGAGACTCTTTTATGACGTTATTATGTCCACCTTTACGTCAAACTCGGCAACTTCAAGTTATAAATATGCCCACACTTGCCTTACCAAACACACAGTGTTTGGAGCAGTTCGACTATCTATTTGCCCGACGCATCCAGCTACAGCAAGTGCCGAAGGAAGCCAACCCTCCAGCAGACACACTGAGAGAGACACTGTCTTTTCTCTTGCCGAGAAATCCAGCTCCAGTGTTTCCAAGCTCCCATTGCGGGGTGTTGGGAAATCAAGTCCTGAGCCTGACTTTCTTCATTCTAACCAAGGTATGGAGCTGATTAGAACCTAAGAGAAATCTTGGACAGATTCTTGGCAAAATAATACTATATTTATTCTACACCTCACTTACTTCTTCCCTTGTACTAAGCTTAGGTTAGGTACATCGGGGTAGGCGTATCTTAGAAGCACCAGTTGAGTACTTTTAGCCTCTGTTATTTTTGTATGTATTTATTTATGCTTTAGGAACCATACAATGCTCTTACAGTATTATTTTATTCTACTCTTTCTACTGTATGCATTATATTTTGCAACCAGTTTTACGATTATAGCAGTTCATTTCTTATGCTTGAGAAAGAAGACTGTTCAATAAATGAAAACGCCCGTCTATCTCTTTTCTCAGCACCTCTGGTGAAATGAAGCATGCACGATTGACTGAGTAAAATATCTATCTATTGTTTCCACTACTCTGAAGATCAGTTTATTCTTGGGGAAACAAAGTTGTCATGTTTATGCGGTTGTCAGAAACTAATCCCTTCTTGTTTATTCAAGAAAGTTTCTAGTGACCTCTGAGCTAGCTGGCACTCACAAATTAAGTCTAGTATATTCGATAGAGACCTAGTCGACATAAGTCCTACGTCACATCAATAGGATATATTATTCCAATGCGCAGAGCCTATTGGGAATATAGGAACTACACTACATGGCGCTCAACTTTTGGTAAGGCTCTAATTTAACGCTAGCTACTAGAGTAACTCATTTGTGCTTTTCACAGAGACCCCTTTTTACCGTAAAATACTCCAATAGACGTCTGGAGTGGGTAAAAAGGATAATATCCGCCATAACTAAGTAGGACGGAAAAAAATCCTATGTATTAGTTTTTGGTTTTGTTCAATGTTGAAGGATACAGTGTTCCAAAATATTGTGCACCTTATCTTTATTTCCTTGAAACTTGCTCTGCAAGACTTTCAACAAAATGTCGAATAGCGACTCAGAGAACGGTGGAGCTGCAGGAACTGCAACCCGACCAGGTTTTGGCACCACAGGGTTTAATGAAGACGACATGGATGCTATAATCATCCCGGAAAATGTAAGGAAAACGATAGCTATAAAACTTATAGAAAATGGCCTATCAGCAAGAGGTGGTAGAGTCATATTTGTCACAGAGGCACATGAATATCGGCAGACAGAGGTATTCTATTCATGGATTATCTTTCCACAAGCAAATCCAACAACACATGTGTTCCACTTCTACAAGATAGAGGAACCTCCAGCGGAATACACTCCTTTAGAGGACGTTGAAATTCCACTAACTTACCAAGAGCATCAGCTCTGGTTTAAAGGCGCCCTACAACATCAAAATCACATTACCAGGCTCGGTCCACTAGATAGACCAGGAGCAACATGGCTGGTACTAGCCAGCTATACACCACATCCTGACAGGTCCAGAACTGTTAGCTCAGCTAAAACAATTAATAAAAATACATAAACAATTGCAACAATATTTCATGCGGACTCTAACAGTCCAACCTGCTATAAGAATTCCACAGCACACCCCTCATCAGGGGAACACAAACAAAATCACACCACAGACTATACAGTCAGTCATCGGTAAGTTGCCCGCAAAAAGGGAACAAATTCCATTCTGGTTAGCCCAGAAAATTACTCAAATAGAGGCAGTATTTCCCAATAGTACACCTCATGAGAAACACAGGATTCTAACAATCTCTTTACCAATGGGGATAGCACCAGACGTGGAGGACTGTGACACTTGGGGTACAGTCTTTGCTTCAATCTACACAAAAACACATGGTGTCCTGTCTATGGCGGTAATACCAGACGTCCAGTGACAGATTCAAAATAAATTCGGACCAGAACCGCCTTGAATCTTGGTATGAAATTACTGAAAGATTTCAAACAGGTCTCAGCTATTTTATTAGCTAACATTAAAGGTGAAGCAGCATCCGTGGCAATCCGCCAAAAAATCAAAGAACTTGATATTACTGAGCAACCGTATGAACTTGCCAGAATAATTGAAAAATCCTATGAAGAACTAGGAAGAGATAGTTTGGGAGGGAAACCTGTAAAAGCAGAAAATCCTGAAAAAGTTTTTTATCAAAAATAATCTAACTACTCCTAAAAAGAAATGGGAAAATAGTAGACAGTCACTTCCTAAAGAGAAGCGTTCTAAGTCCAGAGGTAGATCTCCTCAAAAGGAGCACTCTGAAAAGAGCTATAACCTTGAGAAAACCTGATAGATATCAAGATACTGATACACGTTCCTCTCGTACTTTTCAGACTTCCTTGCAGAAATCAGAAAGAAGAGGACGATCAGAACATAAGGAAGAACGTGTGAAGTCCAAAGACGATCAACACATTCCAAAAAATAAGAAAACTCAATTCTCCAAAAAGAAGGTAGCAAGTATTAAAATCAGACACGCCGAGGATCTTGAGGACACAACTCAAGAACGGGTTGTGGGCCCAGACAATGCTGGACAGCGCAGAAGAGGTCACCATAGCTAGCAGGATCCTGAAAGATCATCTGGAGACAGTGGATCTGAATGAATACATTCAGGTTGAAACTGCCGACACCAGGGTTAGTGTACCCCATAAGTTATACGAAGTAACACACCGGATAGAGGGGGACATAACTAGGAAAATAAAAGCACTCTTTTGGGAAAAACTATCAAAGGGTTATGACATCCTTCTGGCTGAACAAGACTGGCCACTAGAATTTGTCAGGGAGTGCCCACATGGCGAAGAAATCATTATGCCAGCCTTCTCCAATCATATTCCTGTTCATAAAAAATATACCTATGCCAGAAAATGGGCTGTGGCCCAGGCTCCAGCATTATATAAAAAATCATGTGGGATGGGATGAGGATTCTCCTCACCAAAATATCCAGTTGGAAAATCAACCTACTGCTCAGAGGCAGTATCCAGTTAAGCAGGAAGCTAAAAAACAAGTCAGGGAGATCTTAAATCAACTTGAATACCAAGGGGTGATTGAAACATGCACCTCGTCAATGAACAATCCTTTGTTTCATGTCTCCAAACCAGACGAAACATATCGTCTAGTTTTGGATTACAGACAAATAAACTCCTGCTGCAAAACATTTCCAGTGCAAAATGCACACAGTGCGGCACTGATGAATAACATCGTGCGTAAGAAATATAAAACCACATTAGATATTTCAAACGGTTTCTTCTGTCAAAATATCGCACCAGAAAGCAGGTATTTGACCTCTTTCTCAATAATGGGGACACAGTGTCAATTTTGCTGTCTCCCCCACGGATTCAAGAATAGTCTAGGGTTATTTTCAGCTAGACTAACAGAGTTACTACAAATGTATGATGATGAGGCATTATCTTATGTCGATGACATCTATCTTACAGACGATGACTTGGATGTGCACTTGAAAAGAGTGAACACCATAATACTTGGGTTCGCTTCTGAAGGGTACAAGTTAATTTTTAAAAAATCAAGAATTGCCCACCTCAATGTCCTATTCTTGGGATACGAACTTTCAAGTGAAGACAAAAGCCTGGCAGCCAACTTTTTAGAGAAGTGTGCGCTGCTCCAACCTCCAAAAATGCTGAAAAACTTACAATCAATTCTAGGTTTCCTGAATTTCGGAAGAACTTACTTTCTAAACTACGCAGAAGGGGTAAAACCTCTTTACGAAGTAATCAAACCTGATTTCAAACAAACGAATTGGACACAAAAACACAGAGAAATTTTGCATTCAGTGCTAACAGACATGTTAGCAACAAAACATTTACAAACACGTAACAACATGCGCAACCTTGTAATCCAAATCATCCCCGGGAGATGCGGATTCACTTACCTAACCTTTAATGAAGGGGAACAGGCATCTATTGCATATAAATCACACTTGTACACACAAGCTGAAATGAAATTCACTTCAACAGAAAAAAATCTGACAGCGGTTCAAACTGCAGTGGCAAAAGAGAGAGCCTTGGCACAGGGAAAACGCATAATGGTCATTACACCTCTCCCTGCCTAGGATGCAGTGACAAAAGCAAGCATTCCAAATGCAAAAGCTTTACATCCAAGATGGATACAATGGGTTAATTCTCTTGCTGCAACAGACGTTGAATACGTTTTTGATCCCTCCTTGAAAACACAAGAATTTTTCCAATACGAACAAGAATGTCCTCTGCCTACTGAGATTCTGCCTCTAGAACATTACGGCTGTATAATATATACAGACGGATCAGCATAGCCCGCAATTGGGGGTAAACAAGCTTACAGTGCTGCGTGCGCGATTGTTAAAGGTCGCTGGCGCGATGGTAAATTCCGACCTATGGTTACAAAAACTCAATCCCTAGGAGACTGTACAGCTCTGCGAGCTGAACTACAGGCTTTCAAGATGGCGCTTGAAAATACAGATCGCAAATTCTCCACACTCATAGTGTGCGATTCGTATTACTGCTTCCAGACTTACAATGAATATCTGCAGAACTGGGTTCAAAATGGATTTAAAGACGCAAAAGGTGGCACAATCAAGCATAAAATGCTTTGGGAACAAGTAGTTCTATTACAGAAAGAACTACAAATGATTCACGTGATCCATTCACTGAGTCATCGGCGTGATGGCGTTCGCGTTGAAGGGAATTCATTGGCTGATGAAGCTGCAAAGGCAGCTGTGCGGCTTCCGTAGCTGCAATCACTCTTTCAAAAAAAAAATTAGACAGTGAAAACATGCTAGCTGTCAATGCCACAAGCAAAGGCAGCAGAGCTGTGTTACCTCTAAATTATCCACTCGAGTACACATACATAATTGATGCAAACTGTGTTCCTTTTACACGAATCCCTGGAGTGGGGGATAGGGTAATTCCAAACAGGAACAGGAGAGGTGCTCTGATTCACGAAGCACATATGGGAGAGGGTCTGATACATCAAGGGATCTCAAAATCTCTACTAGAATTAAAAGAGATGTACTGGTGGCCAGGGATGAGCGCCCACATTTATGAATTTGGGATTAATTGCGATGTCTATTATAAAGATCATAGCTTTGAAAGCCACCAGATACCTGACTACAGTGTAGCCAGCCCCGTTCAGACACCATTGTTAGACAGCATTAGACTTTCTACACGCAGACGTCTACATGGACAAAAGCGGTCCCACAAATCCTAGGACAAGATTCATTTGGATGTGGCCTCAGCGCTCGGCTGACGCCCGAACTGTTATAAAAGTTTTGCGAGTCTTTATCGGCACATACGCAATCGGCTCGCTACTTTCTGACCAGGGTCCTGCGTTTAGCTCCAAAGCTTACAAGGAGGCCATGGCCAATTTGGGCGTTGCATTGTGATTTTCGAGTCCATTCCATCCTGAGGGAAATTTGGTTGTGGAGAGAAAAAATCGTGCCATAAAGCAATCTATAACAGCTAGGGAATTAGGTTCGGGTGATGGGTGGGTCAAACATCTAATAAGTGTCCAACGTAGTCTTAATAACCTGCAGAGAATTTCTCTGGGTGGAATCACTTCATATGAAATCCTTTTTGGTACTAGAATGTTGGTTGAAGACCTCGATCGTCATACTTCAGTGGTGGAACAAAAACCCTTTGATATCAAAGATCGTTTGGCTGTTTTACAGGACTTAAATGAAACAAGAAGAAGTCTAAGCAACACCAGGGAAAAGTCAACGACCACTGAAGAAAAAACACCTGTCCCAGCAAGACCTGTCTGGATTCCAAAGATTGGGGATCTGGTCAGTGAAAAAATAGCGGACAAGAAGGAATTTGGGCCTTCTTACAGAAAACCAGTACCTGTGCTAGTAGTCCACGGATCAAGAACAGTGTTACTGCCGCCCCTTGCTGGTAGAAAGGAGAACCGGTCTGTATCAATTGACCTGGTAAAATAACACCATGTGGCCGATAATAAGTAGTAGGCCCAGTGGACTCCCAAGATGTAGCAGACAACCAAATCTTGCTACTATCCAAGAGGTTCAAACTGAAAGACTCATCATCTTTGAAGAATCTACAGTGAGAAAAGAAGGACTATGCAACAAAGCAATGGAACTTGTGCCTCTTGAAACCCAAATAACAGTTCGTCAAGACACTCCCATCTACAATGATGTAGCATCTGACTATACGAATATGTTAAGGGAACAAGCAGCTCCAGCGATTTCAAATAATCCGGATGCAATACCAAAAATTGACAGAACTGCCTCTGGCTATTTCATCAACTTTAATAACTTTTCCGAGGATCCCAGTGAGCCTGAAACAACGCCAGCAAATAAAACTTTCAAGGAAGAATTGACGGAACTTTGTCACCAGCTTGCAAATACATATCTTGTTTCACCATGGGTTGAATTTTGGATTGTGTTAGGTGTACTTTTTCTCCAACTATGGCTGATTCTCGTTTTAAGTTTGGGAAAGCTGATAGATGGAAAATACAGTAAAATGGACACAGCAAGTAAGAACATCAACTTGCTCCTGAAACCACACAAATCATCTCATCGTGAACAACGAGACCTGTCATCAGTGAACATCACAGCCGTTCCTCTACCCGGTGGAATAGCATGGGATAGAACTGATTATGACATTTATGGTCCTGTCGAGCTGCTGAAGATTCCACACCAATTTAAGGTTTCCTTGAGTGATTTTGTTTCACCCAGCACATTTTCTGAGGATTGGGACTTTGAGACTGTTAATAACATGATGGCAGACTTAGAATTGTCAGCAAAATTTACAAATCATGATTACTTAGAAGGTTCATCAGATTATGAACAAATGTATTGTTTTAATCATTTTGGTCACCATTATTTGCACAAATCTGCAAACCCTACAAATGTTTTAAGTTATAATCAATGGGAACATTGTCCAACCCCACCGAAGGGTAGCTCTAAAACATTCTATAGAAAATGTCCATACTTTTCAGGGTTCAATATCACAAATCCAGAAACATTTTACTTTAGAAATGTTAATAAGACAGGCATGAAAAGTATGTTGACTAATACTTAACAGATCTATTCTGCTGCCTTTTATGCTCAGTTATCCACATTTTGGTTTAACTTTTAGAAAGACAACATTGAGACAAAAACTGTCTGGGGCACACAGGACTGGCAGGTACAAGGTCTAGAAGCATTTTTCAGAGCCGGCATCATCCCAGAACAAATAATGTTCTTAAATGAAACTGTTCAACAGACATCTTGTCTTGGCCTGGCTAAGATAAAAGATTTAAACAAACCGTTCATACCTAAGCCCACACCTGACAGTAATTTAACTTCAGATAAGGAGGTAGACATAAATTATATTCTTCTACAAAACAGAACAAATCCTGAATGGAAAAAATGGTTAATCTGGCCCACAGACACGAATATCTGTCAAGATAGATTCCTGAACAAGACACAAGGGTTTACAGTAGCTAGGTCAGATCCAAGATATGTCCAGAGACAACATCCAGGGATAATAAAAACTTACAGTGTAGGAAAACTATGCCTTGAGTGGCTGCAGAAATCCACACTTCCAGAAATAAAACAACACTTATCTTTGCTTAAAGATGGCGTTGACTTACGAAACCATCAGTTAAATGGATAATACATGGCACCATCACGATACCAGTGACGATTTTCCAGTTTCAGTATTGCTTAAAACACATACCAGCAGGCCTGTATGAAAGGTTGGGTAAAGAATATATTAAGTCGATCTGGGATTTACCATACACACACAAATGTTGGAGTGGGGGAAAGGAGGTATTTCTTAGTGGTACAAATTGTAAAAACTCACTAAGCGGTACACTGTTGGTCAGGGTATTAATTTACATGGAGCCTGCGAGGGTTCTTCAAATAATCTTTCTTGCCACCTGCAGGGTTCGCCCACAGTGGTGATAGATCAAATTTTTAGGCAGCTTTCCAATGGTAGCTACATAATGTTAAATGATCACAGCTGTTGTGGAATGATGCCAGGAATAGCCTATCTCTTTAGTGAGTCAGCCAGGGTCACTTGTTGTATGCAAGTATTGTTTCCTAAAACTAAGACAGATGGGCACCGCTATGGCCTTCACTGAACATCTCTTCTATAAGAATTGATATTTTAAGCAGAATGAAAGCCATTATTTTACAAAAAAACTGTGCCACTGACCTCGTCCAGAGAGACGTATGATCTGCAAGTTGCAAGGACTTCTGCAGAGGTACATGCATTATTATCAACAAACTGCCTAATACAATTCGCAGAAATGTTAGGTCGTATCTTAAACATGTCTGATACCAGTGGTATCGCACATGTATTTAAGGTGACTTTTTCGGGACTGTTAGCACCGTTTGAAGCAGTCCTAGGCATTTTTTCAAACTTCATGCAGTCTGTGTTCAGCGGCCTGCCCCTCATCTTGGGACTCGCAGCAGGGATACTATTTTTATTCCTTTTGCTCCGATATGGCAAGTCCAGTCACCAACGATACCCAGATTACCATGGAAAATGATCTTCAGGCGATGCAGTATCGTGAACGCATAACACAGATCCTTGGCTTGGCTCGTTTGAGAGATCTGAATACCACATGGTTCCTGTCATTCAGACCAATCTGGCAAGATTGCATCTTACCTGTTCTACGATGCCTGCTATGTGGAGAAGAATGCGTGTTAAATATCTGTCTAACACTACCATCCAGCCACGGTTTGCAGTGGGAGTACCTGCAGGGCGGTGACATGGGGATGGGGAGGGGCACAGTGGTGGGTAGTAATGTATGGAATACGGAGTTTTACAGGTAAGTAAACATTTAAATAAATAAAACGAATTTTGTTGCGCGCACTGCATCGCATTTGGTGATGCAGTGCACTCAACGAAATTCGTTTTATTTATTTAAATGTTTACTTACCAGGGAAGCTCCATAATCCATACATTACTACCACCCACTCTGCCCCCCCTGCTCCCCACGTCACTGCACTGCAGGTACTCCCACTGCCAGCCGTGGCTGCTACCATCGGCAATGCGAACGGATGTCGACTGGGTCCGGTAACAGCTCATGTGTTGTGTTTATGAATCGGTAAATTAGAAGGAGGGAGATGTAGCTAATTTTTAAATTTGATTTACCGAATTGTTAACATTCGGTATTTACCGATTTGGTAAATACCGAATCGGTATTGCCTATTGACTCCTATGGGCCTTGAAGCCCGTAGGAATCAATGGGCAATAGCGATTCGGTATTTACCGAATCGGTAAATACCGAATCCTGCAAGGGTGCAGGGGGTGTCACTTTGACACCCTCTAGCACCCCAAGTACAGGCTTGTGTGCCATGTGGCACACATACATGCCCTAAGGGCATGTCTGTGTGTCACATTGCACAGGTGTGCATGCACAGATGTGCATGCACACCTGAATTCGGTATTTTACCACCCAATAGGATTGGGTGGTAAAATACCGACTCTTAAGGGCCTGTGGCACTCTCAGGAGTGTCACCTACGTATGGATTTACCGAATCGGTAAACATACCGATTCGGTATTTTACCGATTCTGTAAATTTACCAATTCGGTAAATTTACAGAATCAGTAAAATATAGGCCCCCTACATCTGAAAACCCTAACACCGGTCGGTAACGGCCGAATTCGGCCGTTATCGACCAGTATTAGGGCTCCTACATCTGGCCCCATATCCTTATATAGGCATAGAAATCATAACCATATTTGGCCTTAGCTCATGCAGTCCAAATACAGCAAGGATACTTCCACTAGTTCCGAAAATCTACAATGATTTCTTGGAAAACTCGGCTACAGCAGCCAGGGACTACCCTTTGCTCGAGAACTGACTTGTCCAAGAACTCATGGAGCGTTCAAAGAACTGAGACTCTTTTATGACGTTATTATGTTCACCTTTACGTCAAACTCTGCAACTTCAAGGAATAAATATGCCCACACTTGCCTTAGCAAACACACAGTGGTTTGGAGCAGTTCGACTATCTACTTTCCAGACGCATCCTGCTACAGCAAGTGCCGAAGGAAGCCAACCCTCCAGCAGGCGCACTGAGAGAGACGCTGTCTTTTCTCTTGCCGAGAAAACCAGCGCCAGTGTTTTCAAGCTCCCTTTGCGGGATGTTGGGAAATCGTGTCCTAAGCCTGACCTTCATTCTAACCAAGGTACGGAGCTGATTAGACCCTAACAGAAATCTTGGACAGATTCTTGGCAAAAGAATACTATATTTATTCTACACCTCACTTACTTCTTCCCTCGTACTAAGCTTAGGTTAGGTACATCGGGGTAGCCGTATCTTAGAAGCACCAGTTGAGTACTTTTAGCCTCTGTTATTTATGTATGTATTTATTTATGGTTTAGGAACCATGCAATGCTCTTACAGTATTATTTTATTCTACTCTTTCTACTGTATGCATTACATTTTGCAACCAGTTTTACGATTGTAGCAGTTCATTTCTTATGCTTGAGAAAGAAGACTGTTCAATAAATCCTTTTTTTGAAAACGCCTGTCTATCTATTTTCTCGGCACCTCTGGTGAAACGAAGCATGCACGATTGACTGAGTAAAATATCTATCTATTGTTTCCACGACTTCGAAGATCAGTTTATTCTTGGGGAAACAAAGTTGTCATGTTTATGCGGTTGTCAGAAACTAATCCCTTCTTGCTTATTCGAGAAAGTTTCTAGTGATCTCTGCGCTAGCTGGCACTCACAAATTAAGTCTAGTATATTCGATAGGGACCTAGTCGACATAAGTCCTACGTCACATCCAGGGCTGGACTGAGAACCAAAACCGGCCCTGGCAAAGTGCTCGGCCGGCCCCCTGGGCTGCGACAGAGCTCTTTGTCGGGCCGGTTTTCGGACGATTTTGTTACAGGGCCGCTTTGCAAAAACGGCCCGTAACAAAAACTGCCCCCTGGGCCCAAAACCGGCCCCCACCCTTGCTCCGCAACAGGGGATTGCCCGATGCCCGCAATGGCCAGTCCGGGCCTGGTCACATCTATAGGGTATATTATTCCAATGCGCAGAGCCTATTGGGAATATAGGAACTACACTACACCGGCCTGTCAGACCAGCCTGTCGCACACTGCCTGACCATAGGCCAGTCTGACCTTGGTACTACTGTAGCATTACTTTACATACTACAAAATGCGGCTAGGAAAAAAGCTGCAAAGTGTCAAATTAATTTATTATGATTTTTTTATTGATCATAATGTGATAATTTATTTCAAGAAATAATTCTACATGTTGTTATTGAATACTACATTGAAGAAAACTTCGACCAGAGGCTGAATTGCACAATGTGCAACTAGGAAATCTGGATTCAAATCCCAGCTTCCTCACTTGACCAAACTATGTGATCCTGGTTAAGTGATGTTATTAATTCATGGTTCCTCGTTTTTTTTGAATGATCAATTTGATATAACCGTGAAGTAACTCAGTTCAGTATGTAAGGTGTACTAACATGTCACTCTGCAACTGCGACGGGCGTCTGAACTCCAGAACCTACCGGTGTAGCGGCTTGTGTGGCCGGGGGTGAGTGCTCTCCTTTGCACTCTTTGGACCCCCACACGCCGCGAACCGAGTTCCCCTGCTGCAGCAGGCCCCTTCTAAAGTGACCACTCTTGGAGAGAGAAGAGAGGAGAGCCGCGAAAGGCGAGCCCTTCAGTCCGGAGTTTGGAGCCATTGGGAGCCACATAATTGCTTTTAGTGAGGCAGCAGCCGTGTGCAGAGATTCAGTGCGGCGGGACCAGCAAACTTTTTTTTCTTGTGCGGCAGTAACCGTGAACCGCTATCTGGGGCGGCGGGAGCCCTAAGTGCCCCTAGGTGCAGCAGGTGCCGCTTACTGCAATCTGGAGCCGTTTGGAGCCCCTAGGTGCGGCAGTGCAGTGCTCTAGTGTGGCGGAGCCGCAATCTTTTTCTTTGGGCGGCAGGAGCTGTGAACTACTACCTGGTGTGGTGGGAATCACCAACAGCTATTTGGAGTAACGGATTGACGGAGGCTTAGGGAGAGGAAGTGGAAGGAGCAACAGCAGTGGGAGCACAGGTGAGCCACGCACAGCGAGCCCCAGCGAGCCTTAGAGTAAAACTTTGGGTAATACTCTTTAGGAGAGCACAGAAGAAGATCAGCTAATCCTTGTTCCCCTTGTGACATTGTATGAGGGCTGCGGTGTCTCCCCCCTGATCTGTGCACCTCTTCTGCCATTGCTGGGCTTGGCTCCGCCCCCCTGTTCCGGTTTTTTGATCCCCGACCGGCCGGGTTTGACTCCGCCGGTCCAATAGCAAGACTACAATCCCCAGGATCCTTTGGGGCAGGAAGTTACATCAGCAGGCGCCAGGAGGCGCAGAAAGCCCCGCCTGGGGCCGAGCTCGCTGGTTCCCCTTGTGACATTGTGTGAGGGCTGCGGTGTCTCCCCCCTGATCTGTGCACCTCTTCTGCTGTTGCTAGGCTTGGCTCCGCCACCCGGTTCAGTTTTTTTGATTCTCGACCGGCCGGGCTTGGTTCCGCCGGTCCGGTAGCAAGACTACGATCCCCTGGATCCTTTGGGGCAGGGTATGTAGCGCGCTATATAAATTTAATGACTTGACTTGACTTGACTTGAAGTTACATTAGCAGGCGCCAGGAGGCGCATAAAGCCCCGCCTAGTCCTTCGCCCCGCGAGGACGCGCGCGGGACGTGCCGGGCAAAGCCCGGGCAAAGGGCGGGCCGTCTGTGGCCGCCAGAGGCCGGACGAGGCTGAGCTGGGCCACCCCTATAACGTCTTGCCAGGACACTTGGGAACAGCTCCTGAGGTGCTTGTAATTATGCATATTTTATCATTCTATTGTTTTAACACTTTGCAACTGTAGTAGTAGGACGTTTTTGACCATAGATTTTTTATCTTTTGTTCTTAGAATTTGTGGCTATTTTTGGTGCTTAAGTATTGGGTAAAGTGCAGGTGTGACCTTTCAATATATTGCAGCCATGAGTGACAAGGGTAAAATGTCTAAGTCTGCTTCCTCTCGCCGTATTACTAGGCTCCAAGCTGCTACGGCACAACCCTTGCCAAGCCTCACTGCTATTGATAAGATGTTGCAGAAGACCATTGGAGTTGTGGTTTCAGCAATAGAGAATACGGAGAGGCGATAATCCATCACCCCCACTATTCCCCCTCTTCTATCTGTTGGGGATTTCTCTGCTGGTACAATTAATCCCCCAGACTTTAGTTCTTCTATTATGTGCTCTTTTGCTGATTTGCCTTGTGCGCAAATAGTTCAGGATGTAATTGATATCCCAGATGCCTCTAACTCTCCTCCGCAAGCTGTAGTTAGAAAAGCCCCTAAGCCTCGTATGAAAAGTAAGAAAAGTAAAAATAAAAAACTGGTGAAAACATCGCAACTGTATCGGATGATGTGCAGCCTGTTACTGGTCCGCCCTTACACAATCTGGGAACTCCAGTCTGGGTGACGCATCTCCTATCCGACTTAGAAGCCCATATTGAGCAGATCATTGGCGCTAGAACCAATTAGAAAATGGTCCCCGAGGGCAATACAGATCAATGCCCTCTGTGGTACTGAAAATTCTGGACCCGTGTTAAAAACATCGTCGTATCATGACGATTTTGGTATCAGCAGACCGAGAATGGTTAGAATACTATGCACAAGCATTTTCGTCATATTCGGGTGATGAAATCACCCTGTAATCAGAGTTTCTGTCCTGAACCATCGGGTTCCATTTATTGAATGGCAGCCATTTTGTGATTGCCCTCACATAGGCCCAATGACTAAGGCCAAAAACGAGTCTGAAGGACACATACACCTTTGCTGACTCCTCTGTGACCTGGGCAAGCTGACTCCACTGCCTGAAGCCAAACCTGTTCGGCCAGTTACTTTCACAGTGGCCGAATGAGATTAGTATCAAGGCACAACATATCATAAACCTTTCATCGCACACAAACCATGCCTAATCTTACACTTCAGTTGGCGCCCAACGTGGGGCGATTTCAGCCGTACCGGTCCAAGCCTGAGGTTCGTGAGGAGCTTCGTGTGAAAATTCTGGAGGAAGGCCGCCACTTCATCGACCCCTGTATGTCGACGTGGTCCGAAAGTCTTTGCTGCAAGGTTCCCCGCTTCCCGACAGCTACGAAGGACTGCTGCCCTGACTATCGCCCTGTTTTGGACCCTTGATGATTGGTAGAGCGAAACGATAGACGAGTCTTCTGGTGACGTCATCGATACCTCAGTTAAGTATAAGTGGAGCGTCTCCCAGTCCTTAGTTTGCTTCTTAGTTTGGTATCCCCTTGGGATCGCTTTGATTTGGAACTTGCAAGTACCAAAGCCGAGGGACTCGTGTATTCACGAGACTATCGTATTCGATAATCCTTTGAAGTTTGAAGCTAGACTAAAGAGCGAAGATGCCTGGTCTTAGCAGACTTGGAAATCTGTTTTGTCTTGGTTATAATAGGGATTCCCGATTGGAGGACTCGTGTCTGGTTCCTCCGATTGGAACTCCAACCTATGAATTATATGTGAAACATGGCGTAGGCCCCATCGCATATAATGAAGTATGGATCCGATACACCAGGAAAGATGGTGTTTTAAAATGGCCCCAATATGGTAGTTTTGACACAGAGATTTTGGATAACCTGGAGGTTAAACTTTTTAAGAAAAAAGCCCGACCGGCAATGTTTGACTCTTTTTGCATATGGCGCAAAGAAGCCAAACAGTGAAAAATTAAATTAGCGAAGAAAAATAAACGAGAACGAGGTATGTCAATGGTACAAGCTGCTGTTGCGTTTAGGGATAATGAGGAAGAGCAAGAGAGCGAACAGATGCTTAGGGTGAAGAAGTTAGCGGTAGATAGATGCTACCCAGTTTTTGCTGCGTAAAGAACAGGAAGAAAAGAAAGATCTTGAGAAAGATCCTTTAATGTCGCATCTCTTGAGTTCGCCACCTCCTTATGCACAAAATGCTACGGCACCACCGCCACCAGCTGTGGTTGCACGAAACCCAGTTGTTGTGCCACCTGTGATTCCACCACAGCCAGCTCCTTTTCTGTTGGCTACTATTCCTTTGGCGCAGCCTCCTCAGGGGCCGCCACCTTTGCCTCCTTCTTCGTCTGCTACTCCTACGTCTGTTCTTAATGCTCCCTCCATTCCGACTTTGAATTCTTCTGCTATTGTTCCGTCTTCTCTTATTCTTTCACCTTCTCCTTCTGCTAGACAACGAATGACTACTGCAGTTACTGGTTTCTTTACTCCTTTGTTGGGACAATTGGGTTTGTCCCCTGTTACTGAGCGTAGACAGTCACGTAGTCAGTTGCCGAATATGGATGAGCGTACGATTTTGGACCATATGGCACGTAAATGGATTATGTACGATACACTGTATGATCTTGAGGGTGTTATGCATGTTTTCCTTCAATGGGAAGCGCCGAAGCAACGGTACGTTTTCGATACGATGTGTGCTTTTCTTGTTGAAAAATGGGATGAGGAAGTGGGACAAGCTCCTGGCGAGTTGTATAGCATACGTTCCGAATTTGCAAAAGGAACTATTGTAAGTCCATCTGATGTTGGGAAAGCGGTCGCGATGTTGTTGTCATTTAGGAGTGAGTCTCCTTCTCGACAATTGTTCGGGCCTGATTCTTCAGTTGGGAGAAAGGCACGACAATATCCAATGAGAGAGGTTCCACCGGTGTGGAAAGAAGCAGTGGTTGCTGGTGCAAATAATAATACACCAGCTGTACCGGCTCATTTTCAGCGTGTCTGGGTGCATGTTCCATGGAAACGTGCTGAAGTTTTAGCTACTAAGCAGTCTTTGCCTGATCCACGCAAAAATACAGCAGGGTACTATAAAGAGTTGACTCAGACTGTGGGTTCGTGTATTATGAATTTGGCAGACATCGACATGTTGTTTGGCAATGTTGTTCCACAACCTATTTGGAGTAAGATTCGT
This sequence comes from Lissotriton vulgaris, assembly GCF_964263255.1. NCBI lineage: Eukaryota > Metazoa > Chordata > Amphibia > Caudata > Salamandridae > Lissotriton > Lissotriton vulgaris. The sequence continues at coordinate 1,038,156,346 of NC_141689.1, forward strand.
CATACGGATCATGCGGTTGAATTGGGCGATACATGGGTTAATCTTAGAGATGCCGACAATAGGCAAGTAGGCGGTGCTAAGCCTGAGGATTTGATTACTGAACTTCCTGATAGGATTATTACGTATATGAAGACTTTAATGCCCGAATTGCGTGTCAATTGGGACAAGTTGTCTGCATGTAAGCAGAAGAAAGACGAAACGGTGTCTGACTTTTTCACGAGGTTCGAAGAGACCTTCGTCGACCATAGTGGTCAGGATATGGCTACCGAGGGTGGCCAGAGATTATTCGTTGGCAAGTTTGTGCATAATTTGCTTCCTGAATTGTGCAATAAGTTGAAGGATTCTGAAAGTGCTTGGGCTGTTTTCACGTCAGCACAGATTTTAGCTACGGCTCAGTACTATGAAAATAGGCGCAAAGACGAGTTAGAGAAAAGAAGACTAAGGAATTGAAAACTAAAGTTCGTCTACAACAAGCTTATCCACCCCGTACTAATAGTCAGCGCGATTACCAGCAGCCTCAGCAATATTCGGGAAACTCGCAAAGGAACGAGTCTTCTCAACAGCGTTTCCCGTATGGTCCTAATCAGTGTGCGTATTGTAAAGAAGAGGGCCATTACAAGAATAGTTGTCCGGTTTTGTTGCAGCGCACGAATGGTGCTTCTGGTGTACGTGGTAGAGGTGCTTAACAAGTGCCTAGAGGTAGAGGTCGTGGACAGAACGTATGTCCTTTGCCCCCACAGAACTCAATGAATAGTTTTGATCAGCAGCAAAGTTCGTCTGATAGAACAGCACAGTACTATGTAGATGATTATTACTATGTTGAAGGTGACGAAGCGAATGGTAATGATTGTTAGGACAGCCATGGACAAAGAGAGGGAGTTGTTTCAGTTCCAGTAGATCAGAGTGGACCTTATGTTGAGGTGATTACATCAGGTGTGTTAGAGCCTTTTCTGTTGGATACTGGTGCTACAAAGAGTTCTATTATGCACTCAAAACTCCCTGGCGCACCTTTGTCTGGCGAAATGAATGTTTCAGTAGGTTTTTCTGGCGCCCCGGTTAGGAACCAGATTTCGAGTCCTATGTCTCTTTCTGTTGGACCTTATGAATTCGAAACACCCCTTATTCTGACGACAGGTTGTGGGGAGAACCTTCTGGGATTGGATCTGTTGAAAAGACTATATGCGACGTTGTATTGTTCTCCTTCGGGAGTACAACTTACACTATGTAGGAAAGTGATCTCCCCGATGTATTTGTCGAAGGATACACTTCCGACAGAATTTTCTTCTCTTCCAGATACTCTTTGGGCTACTGGTCCTAATGATGTGGGTCTTTTGAAAATATCGCCATATATTGTGACATTGAAAGCCAATGTTAGAATGCTGCGCATTCCCTAATACAAGATCTCTAGCAAAGGTGAAAAGGCGTTGTTAGCGATCATTTATGATCTGATTGAAAAAGATGTAATTGAAGAGGGGAGAGGCAACGTTTGTAATAGTCCTGTTCTGCCTGTTTTGAAGCGTACTGACCCTTCCCAGCCACCTGTTTACAGGTTTGTGATTGATCTTAGAGAGGTAAATAAAATAGTTGTGCCACAGTTCCAGTTGTCCCTGATATCACTGCCCTATTGACTATGATTCCAACTTCCGCCACCTGGTTCTCGGTGATTGACTTGAAGAATGCTTTCTTCAGCATCCCGATTGCCGAGGAGAGCAGGGATATTTTTGGCTTCAGTTTAGGAGGCCGAAGCTTCCGCTTCAAACGCGCTCCTCAAGGCTACTGTGAAAGTCCATCGATATATAGTCAGGCTTTAAAAACACAGCTTTCCTGATGGCGCTACCCTTATTCAGTACGTCGATGATTTACTAGTCGCTGCAGACACTGAGGAGATTTGTAAACAAGCCACGTTGTCGTTGTTGCGTCATTTGTCTGATTTACATCACAAAGTGTCTCTTTCAAAACTGCAATATTGTCGACAAGAAGTGACCTACTTAGGTCATCTCTTATCGAAGGAGGGAAGGAAACTGACCCCAGAAAGAATTCAGGCAATTGCAAAAATGAGTGTGCCAAGAACACAGAGAGAAGTACGTGCTTTCTTGGGCATTACATCATATTGCAGACAATGGATACCGAATTTTTCTTTGTTGGCCAAACCTTTGGTGACATTAACTTGTAAAGATACACCGAATCCCGTTCCGTGGTCTGAAGATTGTCAGAAAAGTTTTTCCGAATTGCGTGATGCATTGTGTTCAGCTCCTATGTTGGGTACCCCCGACTACAGTAAGCCCTTTACACTGTACGTCCATGAGAAAGAAGGTTGTACATTGTCAGTGCTGACACAGTCTTTCGGAGACAAGCAGCGTCCATGCGCGTATTTTTCGTCGACTTTGGATCCGGTAGCTAAGGCGTTGTCAAGTTCCTTGAGAGCCACAGCGGCAGCAGCTGTTTCTATTCGACAGTCTGCTGGGTTAGTGATGAATAACATGTTGATTGTGATGGTTCCACATGCGGTGGACACTTTGTTAAACAGAACCAAGACACAGCACTTAACTAGTGCTCGTCTGTCAGGTTACGAGTTGACACTGTTAGCGAGTCATGTGCACATAAAGAGGTGCAATACGTTGAATCCAGCCACGTTATTGCCGATTTCAGTAGAGACAGATGATGTCGAACAGCACGATTGTTTTCTCAGGACAGAAGAAGAAACGAAAGGGAGAGTAGATCTTAAAGATACTCCTCTTGTAAAGTGTGATAGTACCTTATGGGTGGATGGTTCATGCTTCAAGCTTCCGAATGGTGATACGACTGCAGCATATGCTGTCACGACTTTGCATACGATTGTTGAAACTGTACGTGTACCACATAATTCAGCTCAAGCAGCAGAGTTGATTGCACTTACGAGAGCGTGTGTGTTGTCGAAAGGAATGAGAGTGACCATATATACTGACAGCCAATATGCCTTTGGCGTGGCTCATAGTTTTGGACGATTGTGGAAAGAACGTGGGTTCCTGACTTCGCATGGAGCTAAGATTCAGCATGGTCAGTTGGTGAATGAGCTTCTTGAGTCACTGACCTTGCCGTTACAAGTTGCGTTTGTGAAATGCAGTGCACACAAAAAGGTTACTGATGATGTTGGTCGTGGAAATGTATTTGCTGACGAAATCGCAAAAGAAACAGCAAAAGATGTGATGAATCAAATGTATGTTGCAGGCCCTGCAAGATGGGTTGGTGACGTTGGAATGTGTGAAGATACGATAGAGAGTGTGAAGTCTATTCAAGCTGAAGCTTCAGAGAAAGAGTTGAGTGTGTGGAGAGAGAGTACGGGTAAATTGTACGGGTAAAGAATTTGGCAAGATGGCCGACGGAGCAGGAGCTTGCTAAGAGCTCCCAGTGCTTGGGATCCCACTTGTTGGATTTATCCCTGGCAGCACCCACCGCTCCGTGGAACCGAATACATGAGAGTAACAGGATTGTAACCAGCATATTTTTATTTTATTTTTTGTGGTTCTTTCTACCTCGTACGGCGGAGGGCTGAAACCTACTAGCCACTCGTCTCTCAGTCCGGATCGCCTGGAGACATCACCACCCACAGCGGACTGTCTCGAGCCTGCGGAGGGTCGGTGGTGGTTCTGAAGTTCACCCCCTCCCCCCTGCACCGGGAGCCTGCCGAGCTGATCCTGGAACCTGCATAGCCTGCGACCGGCTACTGGAGCCTCGGGAGCCTGCCTGCTGAGTGGAACCTGCAGAGCCTGTGAAACCGGCTACTGATCACTCGCCTTCAGGCACCCCCATCGCGCTGCTGGTCTGTGCAGCTGAAGCCCCGGGAGCCTGCCGAGCCTCCACTTCCCCGCGGATCAGCGCTGCGACAGGCAGAAGAGCCCCTGCGGCGTCGGAGGTCAGAGAGGCCCCCTCCCGCCCGCTTCATAAGCAGAGGACGCAGCTTGTGGTGCCGGGAGCCCGACCGCCCCGCTGCACCGGAGCACTTGGGATTTGTTTCTGGGCTAAGAGGTCGAGGCTTCTCAGGAGCCTGCCTGCAGGTTGCGGGTTGGGTTGCCTGGCCGAGACAAGACTACGTGACGGTCCCCCCTCCCGCCCGCCCCACAGCACCGGAGGGTTGAGAGAGGCCCCCCCTCCCGCCCGCTTCAAGGCGCTGGACTCTGGGTGCTCTGCCTGGCCGTGACGAGGCAACGAAGACGGACCCCTCCCGCCCGCTCCACAGCACCGGAGGATCGAGAGAGGCCCCCCTCCCGCCTGCATCAAGGCGCTGGTCGCTGGGTGCGGAGGGCTGAGAGAGGTTAGTGGAGCCTGCCTCCGGCTGCACCGGAAGATTAATGCGACCGGAGGTGTGGCGCCACGGACCGATGTAGCAGCTGAAGTGAGCCCTGGGAAACGAGAACTAGGGGGCCGACAGGAGCCTGCCCACACCGGCACCGGGCATGGATACTCGCTGAGGAGGCTCCCCACCGCTCAGGGATATACAGGTTTGGAATTCTGTGATAGTCAGTTGAGCTCACGTCGCCTGGAAGGTTTGGAGCCCTGCGGCAAACGCACAGCTCACATATAACTGCATCTAGACTCTTGAATTAAAGCACAGCATCTGCAAAACCCTGCTGGCAAGCTTAACACACTTATGGAGGCATAAGGTATCTATTTCAGCCCACCCTGGCTGCTCACATTTTTAAACTACCTCCTGGGTGCAATATGGCTGGGGCCATTAAACTGCTCGCACTTTTAAGCTACCTCCTTTGTGCAAAATGGCTGGGGCCATAAAACTGTAGCCATAAATCCCCTCCGGTATCCTGATGGCCACGAGGCTCCTCAGTTTGCCTCCCCCACGCATGACCATCAGAAATAGAGATAAGACTCCCTCCCAGCAAGCTATGAGCAGTGCTTGCTCAAATTGAAAGTGATACTGCCCTTCCTGGGGCTCAAAACAATAGCAGCAGACAGAGGACCAACATTCCTATCTCCCTTTTGGTTCGGCCATATTAGACTGTCTATCTTTAGGCGACCAGCATGGGCTAATCATCTCTACCACCGGACCTATGGCCTTTTCAGACTACTCATATCGGTTGCACAATGTACACCACTTGGCGCTTTCACGTCGGACTATGATAGTGTCTGCCTTTTATAGTGGTATTATATTACTATACTCCTACCTATCCAGCACATTTCACTTTATCTGCACCTGTAATGCACCAATTGCTACCTCATATATTTTCGCCGTTTATAGTGGTATTATATTTTTATATTCCTAAATTGTATCTTGCACCGAGGGCTACCTCATATATTTCTGTCGTTTACTGTGGTATTATATTTTCATATTCCTAACTGTATCTTGCACCGAGGGCTACCTCATATATTTTTGCAGTTTATAGTGGTATTATATTTTTATATTCCTAATTGTATCCTGCACCGAGGGCTACCTCATAGATTTTTGCCGTTTACTGTGGTATTATATTTTTATATTCCTAACTGTATCTTGCACCGAGGGCTACCTCATATATTTTTGCCTTCTACAGTGGTATTGTATTTAGTGTCACTTGTCTCATGTGACTCTTGTTTTCAATTGTATTTTGCTACTGACTCATGTACCTCACATATTTTTGACTATTCACTATTGTCACCTTCGATTCAGGTATTTTACTGTTTGCATAGGTATTTTATTCCAGTATATTATTAGTATTGTACGTCTACTTTACTCTGCATTTGACTTTTGTTTGCAATTGTATTTTGCTACTGACACATACTCACTACTGTCACCTTCGACCTAGGTTTTTTACTGCCTGCATAGGTATTTTATTTTATTCCAGTATATTATTAGCATTATACGTCTACTTTATTCTGCATTTGTTTGTAACCCACATCGAATTCACTTCGATTCCTGTAATGTACCAATTAATTCCTCATGTAGACTTGTCACACTGATGTAACCTGCACTCATTACACCGTTCCCTCCCGTACACACTGATTACTACTGCACAGATTCTGGTGGCCCTCCGCCCCTGTGCCAGGTAACTTATTGTCTTCATCTATAATCCGCTCCTGCTACAACTTTTATCCCTGTTTGCGTTGACGACTACCTCATATACCCTGGCTGTTCACTAGTGTCACTTTATTCCCTGCAACCGACGATCACTGGGCACCCGCACGCTCCTACCTATTCCGTCATCCCAACATGGAGCTCATCGGCAAGCACACATATAGAATCAACTACCCACCCGCACTCACCAAAAACGCTGCAAAACGCTTTAAACACAATCTACTGAGGTCCCACCCTGAAACCCCCTTTGCAGACACCTACTTCTCACCGGTCAATGGTGCCGTAAACATTGATATTATCTTCCACACCACACGCAGAGCTCAATGGAGAAAAACGTTCCTCTCCTTACTCGCCGTCTCCAATTCTAGGAAATCCGCTCATGGCCGAACACTCACAATCACACCTTCCCAACTCTTCCTGGGCAGAACCACCATCACTATCTATAACAACGGGATTGTCCTAATCCAATCCACAGACAGGAACCTGGAACTACTAGACAACTTGTTCCCCACTTTCTTACAGCACCTCTCCAAACCATGGACCCCCACTCACAGCACTCACAGCACTATCAGTCCTATCACCCTTGACTTCACAGCCCCCAACCACAACCATTCTCTCCTAGCTCAGCCCCTAAACGACACGCACCTCTCCTCTACCCCCGTCACCACAGTCATTCCTCCACTTACTGTAGCCACCCCACATTCCTCATTCACAGACTCAGACCTCTCCCCCTCATACACCAGCCGCACCCCCTCACCCCCCACCAACACCTTGACCCCCACTCATACCACAACCATTCCGCTCACCCCTGACGCCACTTCCCACATTCACAACGCCGCTAATCTAGCTCAGCCCCAAAACGACACGCACTTCTCCTTTACCACCGGCACCTTAGCCATGCACCCATCCACTGCTGCTACCCCACACCCCTCAATCACAGACATAGATCTTGGCCCCACATACACCAGCCGTACCCCCTCCCCCCATACACCAGCCCACATTCCCATTCTCTTCACCCATGATATCACAGCCCCCACCCACATCCCGCCTAATCAAGCTCAGCATCAGATCGACACGCTCACAGACAAACCCCACCCTTTATCCCCCCCCATTCTCAGCCCACACCGCCACTCATTACCCAACCACGCAGAACACGCCTCCGCCCCTATCACTTCAACTACGACTCCTCAACAAAGAACCACATACAATCCCACCTCCCCCCCATTCTCACCCCTCACTACCCTACATGCGCCCCCTTCACCACTAATAAACGCCCATCCTCCACCCTGCACTCTCCGCCTACCACCAATACTCTCATCCACACCACCAACCTCTCCCCTATGTCATCCACGCCCGATCCTCCCATACCCACCTCCAACACAACGCCCGACCCTCCCATCCCCACCTCCAACACATCTCCCACACTGGACTGCACTACGGCCTCCCTCCTCCAGCTCAAAGAAGACACGCACATCATCAAGCAACAACTACTCTGTCTATCACACTCCAGTCACCCCTCACCCAACTCCCTCCACCAGATCAAACAAGACATTCACATCATCAAACAATTACTCAGCACACATCCCAGACACCCCTCACGCGCCTCCACCATCACCTCCCCTCCCAACTGGACCTCCACCCGGGCGGCGAACTCTCGCACTCGACTCCCACCGCACTGGAGCACAATCCCTGTTCACAACCGCGAAAACCGCCCCCATCGCTCCCGCAACACGCTCTCGGACCTTGACACAATCGCCCTCCTCCGCTCCTACGACCCAGCTCCCCATAGCAACACACCTGACACCCTCACTGCCATTCCTACGATTCACTCCAATCCCCTTAGACCCCCCACACTGAACAACAGAATCGCTATCCATAGTAACCTGAGTAAAGTCCCACTCGCTCTAGAACCCCCTTCCACCCTCGACACACCCCGTCTCAAATGCACTCTCCTCAACTGCAGATCAGCCGCAAGACACTCCTCCAATATCGCCGACCTCATCCAAAAATTGGATCTTGACCTAATCATCATGACTGAAACATGGCTAACAGAATCTTCTACACCTATAATGGACATTCTGGTTCCCCCCAACTACCACATCACTAGACTTGACAGGTCTGGCAATAAAAAAGGTGGCGGAATCGCATGTATATACAGGCGCAACCTCTCTGTCTTGAAAGTAACTTCCCCTTCCCTACCCTCCCCAACCTCCTGTGAATACATCTGCCTCGATATTATCAGTGAGGGCAAACCGATCTGCACTCTTCACGGCGTTTATCACCCACCCGGCGACAACCTTACCTTCTCCCAACAAATCATGGATATGATCTCAACCAACTCCGTGCGACAACTCACACAAATATACCTTGGTGACTTCAACCTCCACTGGAACGATCATAATGATGCGGTGGTAAAAGGTCTGAAGAATTTCCTTAACGCCCTTGACCTCACTCAAATTTGCAACAGTCCAACTCACGAGAAAGGCTCTATCCTCGACCTTATCATCTCCAAAGAGGCCTCTATCCAACTCGAATCTATCCAACCCTGTGACTGGTCAGACCATCATATTATCACATTCTTCATCAATGAAAAAGTTAAATTTAACCCTGTTCAATCAGCCAGGCCCAAAGTCTGGAAAAGAGACATGAAAAAACTAAACTCAACCTCTCTGCCCCCCAACAGCTGCAACTTACTACTTCCTCCTACTGGCGTTAAGGACGTCCAATCCTTGACTGATCACTATCTTAACACTATGTCCTCAATAATTAATGAAGTCGCACCCTTGCAGCTAAAAAAAGCCTCCGCAAAAATTTCCAATCCCTGGTACGACGGGAGTCTAAATGACAATAGACGCGCCATGCGAATGGCAGAGCGCACCTGGAGATCAGCTCCCTCTGCACTGAACCTAAAAACCCTGAAGAAAAAGAGAAATGCCTACTTCAGGAAAATAAAACGCTCAAAATCAGACTTCTTCAGCCGTCAGCTCGACCAAGCCAAAAATCGTCCGAGAAAGCTGTTTGAGCTTATCCGAACGCAATCCAAAGAACAACCCCAACCTCTCAACACTATGTGCGAAGCTCCCTCCTGCGAAGACTTCGCCTCTTTCTTTAACCAAAAAACTGACAACATAAAGAATGATCTACTTATGGACACAAGCCTCTATCCCAAACCCCACTGCATAGCACCCACTAAACCAAAAAACAATGCCACCTGGTCAACCTTTGTCACCTACACGGAGGAAGAAATTGGCAGACTGCTCAACACTCTGAAACCATCCAATCACCTCACAGACCCCCTTCCTGCTAACGCTGTCAAAGTCCTTACCCCGTCGCTCCTTCCACTTTGGACTAAAATCATTAACAGCTCGCTTCAACAAGGGATCATTCCCGACTCCCTCAAAGTTGGACAAGTCACACCTTTGCTAAAGAAACCTACAGCTGACCCCTCTGACCTCAACAACTACCATCCCATTACCAACATCCCGACTCTTGCCAAACTGCTGGAAAAATGCGCACAAATACAATTAACTAAACACATTACTCAGTTTGATCTCCTCAACTCCCATCAATCAGGCTTCCGAGCAAATCACAGTACTGAAACGGCTATGACTCACATAATCGATGACGCCCTCCAAATCCTAGATCATAACGATACCTGCCTCCTCATCCTCCTTGATCTCTCCTCCGCATTTGACACCGTCAAACATGAGAATTTACTCGAACTATTAAACACAAGAATGGGTCTTTCTGGAACTGTGCTCAAATGGTTCACGTCCTTTCTGCATAACAGGTCGCAGAAATTCAAGAGCAACAACCTGATGTCCGCGCCAAGACCTGTATCGCTAGGCGTACCACAAGGATCCTCCCTATCCCCAACTTTGTTCAACCTAGTTATGGAACCTCTCACCACCTTGCTACAAGAATCCAATGTATGCTTCCACATGTATGCCGATGACACCCAACTTTATCTCAAACTACAATCACCCAAAGACATCACGCTCTTGAACTCAACGATCAGTAGCACCCAATCCTGGCTGGCCGCTAATCATCTCAAACTCAATGCCCTTAAAACAGAGTTCCTTCTGATCTCACCTCCCGCAAAGATCACTACCGCACAAATGTGGCTTAAACACCTAACGGCACTCAATGTTCAACCCACCATCGTGAACTCAGCGAAATCTTTGGGCATAACACTTGACACCAATCTCAGCATGCAGGAACACATCAACAAAGCAACTAAGGGAGCGAACTACCAAATCAACACCCTTAGGAAACTTAAACCCTTCCTTCCAGCCAAAGACTTCCAAACTGCGGTACAATCACTAGTCATACCGCGAATAGAATACGGCAGCACCGCCCTCTGCGGTCTCCCCCTAGCTACTACGGCACCCATAAGAGCCTCTTTAAACGCCGCAGCGAGACTTATCACTGGATCAAAAAAACACTCACACATATCCCCTGACTTCAAATCCCTGAACTGGCTGCCTTTTGAAGCCAGAATACACCTGAAAATCGCTTGTTTGACGCACAAGGCTGTCCACCTGAGCTCACCTAGATACCTCGCTCAGAAGCTGACGATTTCTGGAGGCTCCAGAAACACTAGAGGCACAAACAATCTTTTGCTAAAGCCTAAAAGATTCCGCAAAGAAAAAACCTATAAACGCTCTTTCTCAGGAATGGCTCCGAGGATTTGGAACTCACTCCCCCCTGAAACCAGGCTCATCCCCTCTACCATACTTTTCAAGAAAGAAGTAAAAGCGATCCTCATGGCTAGATACACTTGAACCACTACTGGGGATCAACTTTAAAGACTTGGTGCTCATCTGTACTACTTGTTCGAACCCTCTGTATTTTTGTTTGACTTTGAAATTGACTTACGTGATTGTTTATGATATCACTTCACTGTACTTTTAATACTATAGATGTATCTGTGTATATCTGCTCCTCTCCTCTGTAAAGCGCTCTGATATCTGCGAAGATCTTGTTCGCGCTATATAAAACTTTCAAAATAAATTGGATGCAAATGGTTGTTGGGTTGACTTGTCAGAACATCAGCAATGGTTGTTACCCGATGCGTATGTGCTTGCAGTGGTGACAATGGCTCATGGAATGGCCCATATCAGTGTGAAAGTGTAAGTTGTTGGCTCCAGTATGGCAAAATGCTGGAATTCCTAAGTGTGCAGAGAATGTGGTCAAGAATTGCATGGTGTGTCTGAAATACAATCCTGGTAGGGGAACCCCAACTCCAGCTGGTCATTTTGCGCCTCCAACGTATCCGTTCGAGGTTTTGCAGCTAGATTTCATCCACATGGAAAGGTGCAACAATTTGAAATACGTACTCGTTGTTTGTGCCTTTTCAAGATGGGTAGAAGCATATCCCTTAAAAGACAACACTGCCTTATCCACAGCTAAAACCCTTGTCAAAGAATTCTTCCCTAGGTTTGGAATGCCAAGAATGGTCCGGAGTGATAATGGGAGTGAATTTGTGGGTCGAGTGATGAAGAAAGTATGTGAAGGGCTAGAAATCCAGCAAAAATTCCACGCTGCAAATCACCCCCAATCAGCTGGACTAGTAGAGTGCTATAATGGCACGCTAAAACTGAAATTGGCCAAGATACAAGCGAGCTCTGGTCTTAAATGGCCTGACGCTCTGCCTTTGGCACTCCTATCAACAAGAATGACTGTGCATTCGCGAGTGGGACTTAGTCCTTATGAAATTGTGTTCGGCCGCCCGGCCAACATATGGGGAGTACCAAGGCCGACAAAATTCAGTGAGACCGAACACCCTGTACTGCTTGATTATTTGTATGAATTGATGGCTAAATTGCGTGACTTACACCGACAGGTTCACGATACTCTGCCTCAGGTCTCTGAAGCTCCAGGACATCCTATCGATCCTGGATCATGGGTGCTGGTCAAGAACTTCCAGCGAACAAAGAATGGCCAGCCCCGTTGGACTGGCCCCCACCTCGTCCTTCTCTCAACAAGATCAGCTGTTTGAGTGGAAGGGAAAAAGAACTGGATCCACGCCGTACACTGCAAGAGGATCCCTTTGCCTCTACCGTACGACCGGTGGGTCCAGGAGGGAATCGCTGACTCTGAGACTGAGACTGTGCCTCGTTTTCTGCCTTTTAGCGATGCACGTGTAAAAGGAACCATTTCTGAACGAAAAAGTGACAATATTTTGCAAGGAGCTGTGCCACCATCAATTCGATTGAACACTACAGAGCCTGAACTCTTGTTCCAGAACCAGACAGTACCTGGCAAAAAGCTGTTATAATTTGAGACCAAAAACTATGGACAAATAAAAATTCTTTTTCTTTGCTATTTTTGAAAGTGCAGCTCTCTCATCTGAGAAACTTTCTTATTTTTGTTTTTCGAACCGCCATCCGAGTTCAGCTGCTAGGGTCGCGGTTGCCCAAGTCTTCGGAGTGCAGCTGAAGACATTAGGTCAACAGTTCTGGTCGGTCTAAGGGAGTTGCCCTGGACTGACAGAAGCATTCCTTAGCATAGAACACCCTACCGCCGCGGGCAGCAATTAGAGAGGATGGAGTTTTGCGAGATGAGAGACCTGCCAAACAGATAGAAAGCCAGAATGTGTATATTGATGACAAAGAAACGATTTTTTATATTGTGTATTTTCATGTTGCTTAGTGTAATGACGTTTTTAATAGGATATGTTTTATTCTCTTTTCAAGTGACCTTTGCACCCACTACACAGCCCACACCTCCTTCTACTGTTTCCTCGCATTCTTTTCACCCTCTGCCGGAGCATGAGTCCACTAGAAGATTAGAGTTTATCAATGTTGGACCGGCCTCGTGGCGTGGCCCGACCCCTCCCCGCATGGCGGGTCCCGGACTACTGCTACCCCTGTTCCCCGGACAAGAGCCGCACCTTCAGCCCTCCGGGTCACCCCCAGCTCTTCCCCGACGGAACTCAGACTTGCATCCGCAACCTTCTCGGCTGGCCTGGGCCCTTTCCCGAACCACCGTCCCCGGCCCAGCTGCCATCTTGGACCCTCCACGACCAGGCCTCGTGGCCTCAGGTCGACCTCCGCCCCAGGCCCAGCCAAGTCCCGACATCGAGGCACCACCATCCACCCAGGGGGTAACGAGACCACTTGGCGAGTCAATGAGAGAAGGAGTGTCGATGGCTCCCCTCCGCCTGGTTTCGATCGCCCCAGCCTCCCTGGGCGCTGGCTCCACCCCCCCGCTGGGTGTCTGGACTCCCTCATCCCGGACCCCCCGACCTCCAAGTGCGAGTGTCCGGTCAACAAAGGGCGCCAGACCTATAACTGGGGTAGCTCCAGAGCAGGAAGGCAGTTGCATTCTGGAGTCGAGAGACACCTAGACAAACTCATCCTTGGAGGCCTGCTGGCGCTGCCGCAGCTCCTCTTCGTGAACCATCTTTGAAGGCCTGCTGGCACTGCCGCGACTCATCCTCGTGAACTATCCTTGAAGGCCTGCTGGCGCTGCCGCGGCTCATCCTCGTGTACCATCTTTGAAGGCCTGCTGGATCTGCCGCGGCTCATCTTCGTGAACTATCTTTGAAGGCCTGCTGGCGCTGCCGCGGCTCATCCTCGTGAACTATCTTTGAAGGCCTGCTGGCGCTGCCGCGGCTCATCCTCGTGAACCATCTTTGAAGGCCTGCTGGCGCTGCCGCGGCCCCTACCTGAGAACCCTCCAGCTCGAGGATTGAGAGCTGTACGCCAGATACCCATGTACCAGACCGGTACCGAGACTGTCCCGCTACCCCTTTTCCCCCAGAGACTAGAATTGAAGGGATCACAGTATCCTGTTCCTGCTGTATCGCCAAGTATAACCTGCTTAAGAATACTGATAAAAGTGTGCAGAACCTATCTTTGTGTGGCGTCCATCTGTGGGGGGATAGTTGCTCGTCCGTACGATCTAAGGAGAGGGCCCTCTCCAGGAGGCCTCTCCCCCTTGCTCGGCCGACCTTCAGGGTCCCCGTCTAACATTGGTGGCCAGCGGCGCGATTCGAGCCGACGCATAATCGTACAGAGAGTAACTCGCCCAACTACACACAGCAACCATGTCAACGAAAGAAACCGGAACCACCGCAAAATTCCAGAGGGAACGGCTGATAGAATACAGCCACAAGGAATTGAAGCAATTCTGCATAGACTTGGGTATCGCTACCATGGGACTGAGCACCAAAGACGACCTCAAGCACGCCTTTGAGTCTTGGGTGGAGACGGGAGCGTCCCCACCCCAAAACGAAGACATCGAGACCACAGAAACAATTGCAACCCCCGAAGAAGAAAGGAGAGCGGGCCTCTCTCCTGAGGAGGCCCGAGAACGGGAGAGGAGCCGGCTCCACGAGTTGGAACTGGCTCGACTCCGCTTAGATGGGGAACTGAAACTAGCGGAAAAAAAGATAGCCCTCGAACACTTACGGCTACAGGGAGAACGAGAAGGGAAAAAAAGCCAGAGGGAGCTGGAGGAGAAGAAGCTAGCGTACGAACACGAGCACAGTTTAAAAGAACTAGAGATTTGAAGACAAAACAAGGACCTCGGCGTCCCCGAGAACCAGAGCTCCGCTCCCCCCACGGACACCAAGGTCCACATTCCCAAAGACGTCGTCCGAGAGTACTACCGGAACGACGACATCCAGCAATGGTTCAAGGCCTACGAGGTAGCCATGATCTCCCACCGTATACCGCGGAAAGACTGGGGAGCCGGGTTGTGGGGGAGATTCGTCAACGAAGGAAGAGATGCCCTGCTACAACTCCCCGACGCAGAGATGACCTCCTACGAGCACATGAAAGCCGCCCTTCTCACTCGCTATGGGCTCACCCGCGAGATGTACCGGCAGCGATTCCGAGACTGTAAAAGAATCCCCGGTACCACCTGGGTGGAATATGTGAACTTTTTTTGCCGAGCCTTAGAGGGGTGGATCAAAGGCAGCCAGGTCACCTCCTACGAACAATTGGTCGATCTCATCGTGTGGGAGCACCTCTCCAATAATTGTTTCTTTGAACTAAGGCAGCATCTCCTAAACAGCAAGCTGACCGAGGCCCGGAAACTCGCCATCGAAGCAGATCGATGGGAGAGCACCCGTTCCCCCGGAATTGGCCGGGCTAACAAAACAGAGCCTCCCAGGGGTCCCACCGTCCGCGAGGAGGAGGCCAGGGTCGGGCAGGGACACCGCCACGGTGCCCCCCACTTGCAACCCCCCGTCCCCGGCCGGAAGAGGAAGTCCTCCGACGCGACCGGGATTCCGCTCCAACATTGTCTGCCACAAATGCCAGCGGCCCGGCCATTACGCCAATGACCCCAACTGCCCGAGAAACCAGTCAGTCAATGCCCCGGGTCCAATGAACCGCCAGATCACCGCCGTCGCCCTCGGAGAAGAGCAAGGCGAAGAAGAAGCCGAAGATTGCGAACAATACCAGACAGAGTGGGAACCTGCAGCCATGTCCCTGGTATGTCTAGGAGAAAGGGACATGGTCCCGCGGGCCCCCATCCCAGCCAACACGCAGAAGTACAGCCAGTGGGTCACCATTAATGGACACCGGGCCGAAGCCCTCCGCGACACGGAGGCCAGTGTGACCGCCGTCCGTTGCCATCTGGTGACCCCCGATCAAATCTTGCCCAACGTACTGTGTCCAGTGCGGTCTGCGGACAACTCCGAAAGCCTGTGCCAGATGGCCCGCGTCCCCTTCGAGTGGGGGGGAGTGTCGGGCATGCTGAAGGTGACCGTCCGAGACGATGCCCCCGTGGACTGCCTCCTGGGGAACGATCTCGAGAGCTCCCCCTGGGCAGCCGTTGAACGAAGAGAGCACCTGGGGATACTTGGCCTTCCTGAATGGGCCTGTGCGACGACCCGATCCATGGCCGCCCGCGCCATCCCCTCCACTGAAGAACCCGAGTGGCCCGAACCTCCACCGCCTGTCGTCACCGAAGACACAACCCCTGAACCCGGTCCCCTGGGGCCCAACAACGAAGAGCCTGACCCACTCCGAGACCTCCCGGAGCTGGCCCAGTGGCGCCAAGAAGGTGGCCCCACTCAGGAACAGTTCTGCCAAGAACAAAAAACGTGTCCCTCCCTCGAGGGGCTCCGACAGCAAGCCGCAGCCCAGAGCGCAGGGGATGCCTCGGGGGCCCACTGGATCTATTGGGACAATGAGCTTCTCTACAGCGAACAGAAGATTGCCGAGCTAGGGGCCAGCCGGGTGCTGGTAGTCCCCCTCCGATTCAGAGACTTCCTCCTGAACCTGGCTCACGATGTGCCTCTCGCCGGGCACCTGGGGCAGGACAAAACTTACAGCCGCCTGGTGACCCATTTCTACTGGCCCAAGATGAGGAACGATGTGATAAACCACTGCCGGGCCTGCCCCACCTGCCAGGCCAGCGGGAAGAGCGGCCGGAAACTAAAAGTCCCCCTGCAACCCTTTCCAATCGTCACCACTCCCTTTGAGCGGGTGGGGATCGACATTGTGGGGCCCCTGGAGCCTCGGACAGCGCAAGGTCACCGGTTCATACTCGTCCTGATGGACCATGCCACCCGCTATCCCGAGGCCATACCTCTCCGGACCGTGACCGCGCCCGTGGTGGGCCGAGCCCTGATGGGGATCTTCTCGCGGGTGGGCTTCCCCCGAGAGGTCGTTAGCGATCGGGGCACGAACTTCATCTCCCGATATATGAAGTCCCTATGGCAACAGTGTGGGGTCGCCTACAAATTTACGACCCCCTACCACCCGCAAGGAAATGGACTAGTGGAACCATTCAATCGCACCCTTAAGGGTATGATCATGGGCCTGGAAAAGCCCCTACGCCGCCAATGGGACGTGCTGCTACCCTGCCTCCTGTTTGCCTACCGGGAGGTCCCCCAGAAGTCCCTGGGATTCAGCCCCTTCGAGCTCCTGTATGGGCACCCCGTCCGGGGTCCCCTCAGCCTGGTCAAGGAAGGATGGGAGGCGACCCCCCAAAAGGCTCCCCCTGATGTGTACAAGTACCTCTTGACCCTCCGGAACCAGACTCAAAGGTTCAGGGAACTCGCCAAGGCCAACCTCGAAGCCAGCCAAGAGGACATGAAACGCTGGTACGATCAGAACGCCTCGTCCATTGAGTTCGAGCTGGGACAACAGGTCTGGGTCATGTCCCCGGTCGAACCTTGCGCCCTCCAGGACAAATGGACCGGACCCTTCAAGGTAGTGGAACGCAAGGGCCCCGTCACCTACCTGGTGGACCTGGAGTCCCCCAGGAACCCCCTCCGGGTCCTCCATGCCAACAGACTTAAGCCGCACTTTGTGCGCTCAGAACTTAGCCTCCTGATGGCTACCGACAGTGGGGCTGAAGAGGACTCCGAGCCCCTCCCCGACCTCCTGAAGACCCTAGAACAAGACGGCTCCGTGGAAGGAGTCAACCTCTCTTCCGCCCTGACCCCAGCACAACGCCACAGCTGCCAAGACGTGCTGCAGCAATTCGCCGATCTATTCTCCCTCACACCCGGGGTCACCCCCTGGTGCCTGCACGATGTCGACACCGGGGATAGTCCCCCTATCCGGCACAGGGCCTACAGAGTTCCCGATCGGGTACGCGCCTGCATCCAGTCGGAGGTATCCAAGATGCTGGCTCTAGGAGTAATCGAGCCCTCCGACTGTCCCTGGGCCAGTCCGGTCGTACTGGTCCCCAAGGCTGCTGCCCCTGGCGTCGCCCCAGAACTCAGATTTTGCGTGGACTACCGGGGCTTGAACGCCGTCACCCGAACAGACGCCCACCCCATCCCCCGAGCTGATGAGTTGATCGACCGCCATGGGGCCGCCCGGTACCTGAGCACCTTTGACATGACTGCGGGCTATTGGCAGATCGGCCTCACCCCGGGCGCTCAGGAGCGATCCGCCTTCTCCACCCCGGATGGCCACTACCACTTCAAAGTGATGCCTTTCGGAATGAAAAACGCCCCCGCCACCTTCCAGAGACTCGTGAACAAGGTATTGGCGAGGCTTGAGGAGTTCAGCGCCGCCTATCTGGACGATATTGCCGTGTACAGTCTCCACTGGGCGGAACACCTCCAACACCTCCGGGAGGTCTTGACTAAGCATGGGCGAATTTTGCGAATCTCGCGTTCGCGAATTTTGCGGATTTGCGAACTCGCAATCCGCAAAATCCGCGAATTCCCGCGAATTTGCGGATTTTTTTTTTGTGTGTTTGCGCGTGTTTCTGCCAGTTCGCGAGGGTTTTTACAATTTCGCAATTTGCGAACTTACCTGTTGGGTCGCAAGTTTTGCGAACTTGTTGTTTCTACGTGTCCAGCCTGTTTGGGACACCCTTCTTCATCACTGCCACTCTCTGTCACCACTGCCACTCTCTGACTACTCATGCCACCCTCTGGCCCACCCATGCCACCCTCTGTTTCATCACCACACCCTCTGGTTGTCCAGTGTACATTATTTTCGGCAAAGCAAAGCACACCTTCCCTGCCTCAAGTGACCTGAATTAATTTGGGGCTGATTAATGTGTCACAGAATATTTTATTAGCTGGCACCTGCTTCCTTAGTGCTTCCTGATTAGTGATCTTTTGCACTTGCTAAATGCTTTCATTGTTGCAAAATTAGTTACAACACCTGCCCTGCCCCAACTGACAATAATGAATTAGGGGCTGGTTAATGGATTTTAACTTCCAGCCTGGCTCCTGCTTGTCTCCCTTAGCTGTAATTCAGGACCTTTGTGGCATATGTGTAACTATTCTGAGGTTCAGAGCAGGGTCACATAATAGTTGCAACTGGCAACTGAACTCTGGAGGGGCCCCTCAGGAAGCGCTACAGGAAATGGCT
Organism: Lissotriton vulgaris; assembly: GCF_964263255.1. Taxonomy (NCBI): domain Eukaryota; kingdom Metazoa; phylum Chordata; class Amphibia; order Caudata; family Salamandridae; genus Lissotriton; species Lissotriton vulgaris. The sequence continues at coordinate 1,038,175,186 of NC_141689.1, forward strand.
ACTAATGATGAGCCTGAACTTTTGAACCTGGTAAGTAGTTTCAGTTTTGCTAAGATCGTATTTCTGCAATTTAGCACTTACTCGCGGGGTGCGAAGTTGTACTGGCAAGCCGCGAACTCACGCGAACAGTGCGAGCAAGCCATAAAATCCGCTGCTCGCGGATTTGCGGATTTTGCGGGAGATTCGCGGATCTCGCGGATTGCGAATTTACCGAAAATCCGCAAAATCCGCAAGCGAAACGGATTTTCCGCCCAACATTAGTCTTGACCGCCTTCCGGCGGGCAGGACTAACAATCAAGGCCAGCAAGTGCCAAATCGGCCAAGGGTCCGTGACCTACCTGGGGCACCAGGTGGGAAGTGGCCAGGTGGCCCCTCTCCAACCCAAGATCGCCGCCATCCCGGCCTGGGAGCCTCCGGTCACCCAAACAGAGGTCCGAGCCTTCCTGGGGCTCACCAGATACTACCGGCGCTTTGTGAAGGACTATGGCAGCATTGTGGGTCCCCTCACAGAACTCACGTCCAAGAAGAACCTACCAAAGGTACACTGGACCCCTGAGTGTCAGGCCGCCTTTGAGACCCTCAAGACAGCCATGTGCACCGCCCCAGTGCTCCAAGCCCCCGACTACAGCCGGGAATTTATAGTATAGACCGATGCCTCCAATCACGGCGTTGGGGCTGTTCTCTCCCAAATCAATGCAGAGGGAGTTGACCAGCCAGTGGCCTTCATCAGCCAACGCCTGCTGGCCCAAGAACAGCTCTGGAGCACCATAGAGCGAGAGGCCTTCGCCGTGGTGTGGGCCCTCAAGAAGCTCCGGCCCTATCTCTTCGGTACCCACTTCCGGGTGCAAACAGACCACCGACCTCTGCAATGGCTGATGCAGATGCGGGGAGAGAATCCGAAGCTGTTGCGTTGGTCCATCTCCCTGCAAGGGATGGACTTCACTGTGGAGCATCGCCCAGGCCACGACCACGCCAACGCAGACGGCCTGTCCCGCTTCTTCCGCCTCGGCGAGGAGATTACCCAAGTGGAGAAGTGTGGCTCACTGGTTAGAGCAGGCAGACCTTGAAGCAGAGGTCAGACCCGGGACCAGGGTTCAATTCCCGATGCGGCAGGGTCTTGAGCTCAAATGTCCACGGACTCGATAATTCTCGCTTCGGTGCCTGACCTAATCATGGGTTCACACTCTGCAACTCTGGGCATTAAGCTTGCTTAATCTCCACAACGGCCCCCCGCGGCGGGATGCCTGGCTTTCACCTTGGGGATGCCCTGTAGGGGCTATCTCACAGGGAAAAGCCAGGACGGGTTCCCAAGCCAAGCGCTTAGAGACCCCTGGGTGATAAGCGCTATATAAATCCAACATACAATACAATACAATACGATGGGTGACTCTCCCTGCGTTCAGCTGGGGTGGACGCATGTTGGACCGGCCTCGTGGCGTGGCCCGACCCCTCCCCGCATGGCGGGTCCCGGACTACTGCTACCCCTGTTCCCCGGACAAGAACCGCACCTTCAGCCCTCGGGGTCACCCCCAGCTCTTCCCGACGGAACTCAGATTCGCATCCGCAACCTTCTCGGCTGGCCCGGGCCCTTTCCCGAACCACCGTCCCCGACCCAGCCGCCATCTTGGACCCTCCACGACCAGGCCTCGTGGCCTCAGGTCAACCTCCGCCCCAGGCCCAGCCAAGTCCCGACATCGAGGCACCACCATCCACCCAGGGGGTAACGAGACCACTTGGCGAGTCAATGAGAGAAGGAGTGTCGATGGCTCCCCTCCGCCTGGTTTCGATCGCCCCCAGCCTCCCTGGGCGCTGGCTCCACCCCCCCGCTGGGTGTCTGGACTCCCTCATCCCGGACCCCCCGACCTCCAAGTGCGAGGGTCCGGACATCAAAGGGCGCCAGACCTATAACTGGGGTAGCTCCAGAGCAGGAAGGCAGTTGTATCCTGGAGTCGAGAGACACCTAGACGAACTCATCCTTGGAGGCCTGCTGGTGCTGCCGCGGCTCCTCTTCGTGAACCATCTTTGAAGGCCTGCTGGCGCTGCCGCGGCTCATCCTCGTGAACTATCCTTGAAGGCCTGCTGGCGCTGCCGCAGCTCATCCTCGTGAACCATCTTTGAAGGCCTGCTGGCGCTGCTGCGGCTCATCCTCGTGAACTATCTTTGAAGGCCTGCTGGCGCTGCCGCGGTTCATCCTCGTGAACCATCTTTGAAGGCCTGCTGGCGCTGCTGCAGCCCCTACCTGAGAACACTCCAGCTCGAGGATTGAGAACTGTACGCCAGATACCCCTGTACCAGACCGGTACCGAGACTGTCCCTCTACCCCTTTTCCCCCAGAGACTAGAATTGAAGGGATCACAGTATCCTGTTCCTGCTGTATCGCCAAGTATAACCTGCTTAAGAATACCGATAAAAGTGTGCAGAACCTATCTTTGTGTGGCGTCCATCTGTGGGGGGAAAGTTGCTCGTCCGTACGATCTAAGGAGAGGGCCCTCGCCAGGAGGCCTCTCCCCCTTGCTCGGCCGACCTTCAGGGTCCCCGTCTAACAATCAATAACTCCTGCATTCAGCTCTTACACCAACACCAATTAGTAGTGAACACAACAAATTGTTGGGTGTGTGGCCTTATGCCACATACAACAGATAAGGGTATCAAATACTTGGTCTTACCATTTAGTTACAATGGTTCTTTGTGGGCGTTTCAAACGATGTTCATATATGCCCTCGAACCATATCCCCCACGTTCCACGAGAAGTAACTCGAGCAACAAGGCATTGGTAGTGGGAATCACAAATATGAGCAGAAACATTGACTCGTATAGAACGATTCCCAGAGATGAGTTACAAGCTTACGCTAGATGGAATGTAACAGGATATGGAGTTACTCTGAGTGAGAACCAGCGAGCAAAGAGATCCTCCCCGATTTGGATTGTACCCCATCAGGGTCACCTATGTCTGCAAGGTAATGGCAAGAATGCCAGAGCTCAGTTAGGGAAAAGTATCTGCACTGAAACATATGTTTTTGCATCTCGGACTCCCCCTTCGTTCCTAGCAGCTAAGGGTACCTATTTCATCTGCCATGATAGAGCCTAAACATGGTTGCCCCCTGACTTCTCAGGCACATGTTTTGTTTCGTTCCTGTTGCCTCCCACCTACACGGCCGCGGCAGATTACCATAAGACAAGGATAGTTAGAGGTGTCATCAGTAAAGAAGACACTGCAGGACAAGAATTTGGAGATTTCGTAAAGGGTTTTCTGCCGTTTTGGGGGCCTATGGTGAACAGCAGGAACATAAGGCAATTGACAAGGGTGGTTGAATCCACTAAAGTTGAAACTGCCGGTGCCCTTAGTAATTTGACTGCTGAGCTCCAGTCGGATCGGCCTTATGACTCTTCAGAACAGGGTCGCATTAGACGTCATACTTGCAGACCGAGGTGGGGTATGTAAAGTGATCCAATCAAGTTGCTGTGTGTTCATCCCAGATAACGCTCCGACAGTCTACCAGGCCATTTCCAAACTGCATAAGATCTCCGAATCTATTCACATGGATAAAGGAGATTGGTCATTGATGGGGTGGTTCTGGGAACTGATATCCACCTGGGGATGGAAGATTCTGATAATCATTGGGATGATCTTAGCCATTCTTTTCCTGTTCTGTCTGTGTGTACAGTGTGCTCCTGCAATATGTGGCCTCTGTGCTACATCGTGTGTAAGGAAAAATGTATCAAGAAACGAGCTAAGTAATAGGATGATGCTACAGCAACATCTCAATGACTTTATGAATATAGACCTGGACTCAGATTAGAGTGGGTATATGTTATTGCCTATGTAAGGGCAAAAGGAGGGTCTGTGGTACTGAAAATTCTGGACCCGTGTTAAAAACATCGTCGTATCATGACGATTTTGGTATCAGCAGACAGAGAATGTTTAGAATACTATGCACAAGCATTTTCGTCATATTCGGGTGACGAAATCACCCTGTAATCAGAGTTTCCGTCCTGAACCCTCGGGTTCCATTTTGTGAACGGCAGACATTTTGTGATTGCCCTCACATAGGCCCAATGACTAAGGCCAAAAACGAGTCTGAAGGACACATACACCTTTGCTGACTCCTCTGTGACCTGGGCAAGCTGACTCCACTGCCTGAAGCCAAACCTGTTCGGCCAGTTCCTTTGCCAGTGGCCGAATGAGATTAGTATCAAGGCACAACATATCATAAACCTTTCATCTCACACAAACCATGCCTAATCTTACACACAGCTGTCCCTGTTTCTTTCTTTATGACTTGCTTTACGAGGAGGAGGTGCCCGTTTTTATTGGGGGTCCGTTGATATCTGATGAAAATACTGGGCCTTGCCCGGTATTTGATTGTGGGCTGAACAAACTGAAATACGGGCTTGTCATCATGACTCTGCTTTTTCTTTGTAGTGGAAATATGTGAATGGTCAACTGTAAAATAAGGAATGTTTGCCTAAAGCATAATATTTTGTATAAAAAGAGAAGGCTGGCTTTGTAAGATTGAGCAGTCTCCTGAGAATATACACCATGTTGTACTTCTAGGAT